>NW_026901456.1:3565000-8815263 GCF_033783945.1 Neopsephotus bourkii | reverse complement strand
AAGTGAAAGTACGTCCATCTGCTTCCCTGAGGTGGACGGCAAGCAAAGGAGAGGTAACACACAGCAGGACAGGCACAAGGCTCAGCTCCAGGTAGCTTACAGGAGGCATTTGTGAGAGAGCGGCAAATGCCAGCACATGAATCCCACAGTTACCATCCCTGGGAACTTCCACTTAACTGAGGAAAGAGACATATCACCAAGGGGAAAAAAACACCCAAACAACAAAACAACATACAACAAAAAAACGAACTCAAAGATTTTGGAAAGGAAATGGTAATTTATAGAAAAAAAATTAATTACATTTCACTTATACACTATGAAAAGACTGAGTTGTGTGTTATTTTCATAAGAAGAGGTCAAGACTTTCACAAGAAAACCACATTCTTTATTACAGTGTTATTCCACGAGATGAGGCTCTGGTGGCATCTGCACTGGACGTTTTCAGCAAACAGTAGAGCGGGGCTAAATGTGCTTTGGGGAAAAACCCTAAATACCGGCCTCTTCCAGATGCTACCCCATTGAAGACATGGCGCCTGTTTGGTCAATATTGAATTATTTCTGAATTAGAGACAAATCTCAGGATCTAATCACTTGGATCTTGGGCAAATTCACGGCTATCCCTCCCCTCCATTTTATCAGTCTGGATTTGTATTCCCCATTCAGCCAGCTAAAAGCATATCAAAACAGCATATAGGCTGTCCCCCTCCCATCTTCCAGAAAGAAAACAGTACTGAAGGGGATATATTACACAAACAATCACTACCAGCAAAGGGCAAGATCACTGGAGGCTGCTAAATTCTCCAGTGTTTCCACCCAGCATTGCGGCTCCAGCAAGAAGCCCTGCAGTTTTCTTCCCTAGCAAGGCTTATATTCACGTAGAGCACATACTAGGCACGTGAACACGTGCTGTACTAAATACAGGCCACAGGACAGCAGTACCTGTCTGCAGGTGGCATCCAACAGGGCCGTCTGTTTGAAGCTGCCGTGCTCCAAGCCAGCTGTGACAGGCTCTATCACATCACTTGGCAAGGGCTCCTCTGAAAAACCCTTATGAGCGAGAGACCTTCAGTATGGCAAGATTTGAAAATCCGTAGGCCAAAAAGAAATACTAATGCCGCTTAAATGCCTTATTGATTTACCTATTTCTGTGATTTCTTCCTTACTTGAAGGGTCCAGGAAGGAAAAGAGCTAGAGCTGGCCAATTCTGACCCCATGCAAGTGCTTTGCAAGTAGGTTTGAAGCTTTCTCCACCTGGATCTTCCGACTCAGTTCCCTAGTGAGATAACTGCTTTATTCTGTGCTATTTTCTATGCTGCACGAGCATCGCAGAGATCTTTAGGAACAGTCACACAAACTCTTTTAGTACCACGATGTTTTTGCAATACAAGGGATGGGCTGGATTGAGAACACAAGCCTGCAGCTCTTTTTGCAAGTACTCATCTGGCAAAGACTTCTTTTACCACTCACAGTGCAGCTTTGCCATTAAGCTCCGCTTATCCAGCATCTATCCCACTGCCAAGAAAAGAGGCAACCCCATGCTCCCTCATCTGTCTATCTGCACATTCCCAACCACTCCCTAGCAGCAGCACAAGCGTTCCCGGGATGAGGTAGGGAACTAAAGGAGAACAAAACTTCGGGGGGGGGTGGGGTTGGGGGGGGGGTGGCTGGACAAATTTCCCATTGGTCTTAGCTCATTCTCTTCACTCGTTATGGGACAGGCAAGTAGCAGGGAAAGCACAGGTGATGGGAAAGGAAGGCTAGGGCAGGGCAGGGTTTTATGGTGTAGCTGAGCTGAACAGGTCAAATTTATCCTAGCAGCCAGTAATTCTCTACCTTTCTTTTCCAAAGAACAAGAGCCAAGCCTAAACCGTCCAAATAACTCACTTTTAGAGTCTCGTACTCCACGGCCTACAGTTTTGAGACAAGGATGTTAATTAAATAAACAGATCCCTCATCACATACTTTTAACCTGCCCTAGATGTGTTTGATATTTGATTCCAGTGCAAAATCTAAATTTCAGGTTTATGCCACAAAACTCACCTGATTTTATCATGGATAAGGTAGCA
This sequence comes from Neopsephotus bourkii, assembly GCF_033783945.1. NCBI lineage: Eukaryota > Metazoa > Chordata > Aves > Psittaciformes > Psittacidae > Neopsephotus > Neopsephotus bourkii. The sequence continues at coordinate 8,813,197 of NW_026901456.1, read as the reverse complement.
ACATTTAGGGTTTTCTTTTTAAACAATGGCATCTACCACCCTATTGCCCCTCTCTACAATCAAGCCTAGAAACCTTACTGCAGAAAGAATACAACTCGTAACTGCCAAGCAGAAAAACACACAAACACTACGAAAGCCTACAGTTTCATCAGAAATTAAATCGTTTGCTACTACACAGAATTGCACTGGTGTTCTGTCATAAACGTCATTCAATTGCTACATACACCTCGAAGACAATCAGTAAGATGTGTAGACGTATAACAGGTCTATGTGGTCAGTACGAAGCACCACACAAAGTACATAGAAAGTCTGCTCATAAACACTTCTTTAATAATTTAGCACTAGAAAAATATTACTTTGAAAGGCATCTTTTCTTAAGTTATTCAGTTTGTCCAGGGCTGCTGGGGTTGTTCTATCCCTACTATGTTACAGCCACCTGATTCTGTCTCCAAATCATTTTACTTTTCTGGAAGAAAAGGCTACATGTGGCTGGGATCCAAAGCTTAAGTACAATCTATAAAAATATAATTCTTTTAAGACCTTCTGCTCACTTTCTGAAGGCCTACTCAGCCAGCCCCCAAATTCTGTTTCCCACCCCCACCACACTGCAAATAAAAGCTTCGAGATACATACATACACACAGAGAGTACATGTATTACACTCTTCTACACAGAGATTTTTCTAAATAGCAGTGCAACCACAGGGCAATAGGTAAGGAGTACATGTGATTTCAGTGGTAACATATGGCATAGCCTTCTCATGTTGCTGGTTTTCTCTGTCTGAATGATGTGCTGCCTTATTCACTGCTTTGCAAATCATGGATTTATTAGTATTATTTGCACTGTGTAGGCACCAAGTTAGGAATGTGTTCTTTTTTAAGAGCAGCCTTGGGAGCATCACATTTGCCTCAAGGTTCATTGCTGCTGCAGCAGTGACACCACCAAACTGGTGGCTGGTAGTGCTATTTCTGCTATCCAGTACTGGTTTTCCTGATAAAGCTCATGAGAGCTTTCCTAGACTGTTGAAAGTCAAACGACTTTGTTTCCTTCTGGAAAATGTGAGAACCTAGCTTGGGCTCTCCTGAAAAAGCATGCTGATAATAGCAGCTCCCTTCCATTCTGCATTCCATGCTCTTCGCTGGGTGCGTAGAGCACACTCCTCCAGTTTCTGATTGAACCTCATAGATCTACCTGCAGTCTGCTCCTGCATGCATGTATAAACTTGCTGGTTTACTCATTATTTGAAAGAGAAGAGCTATTTTCAGGGCTGGGAGTGAACATCTCAAACCTTAGTTTCCATGGTTGGGTATATGTCTTCAACGGACATGTTTTAGAAAGCTACAAAACTGTTTAGCAGTAGGATCTCACTAGAAGCAAGTATCTTTCATAAAGAATAACCTTATCCTGTGATTCTAACAGGAGATGAATGACTAGTCTATGAGCCAGTACAGCTGCAATGAGATGCAAAACCAGCTGCGTTTTGATTTATGAAGAAATAATTTTGGCTGAAGACTGACCAAAATTTGAAACACTTCTCAGCTTCTAGAATACTCTTTAAACAGGCAAGGGCTTTTACTCAGGAGAGGTGGTTTTCTTTAGTACAGATATAAGCCAAACTTCTCCCGTGGGTGTAAGCATAATGAGGTAGCACTTTCTCCAATACCCAGTGCTCTCATTAAACCAGATACCTGCTCTCTTCCTCATGGAATACGCTGCCCTAGCAGAAGATAGGATAAAGCGCTGACAGAAGTGCTCGTTCTGACATGCAGGAGCAACTGTTTTCCTAATGCATAGCCTTGTAAGGTCTAACTTACACAGTAAGACAAAAATTCCACAAAGGGGAGTGCAGCTAAGCACTGCATAAGAAACAGACCTAAAAATGAGTTAGGGTTCATGTTCCAAGCCCCTCATCTCACCTTGTATGTAGGAATAAAGAGCACAACGCAGAAATCCTACACATGCAAGAGCAGTGGTGCAGAACACCAGCAGTTGTCTTCCCATGAAACTTCTTAAAAAAAAACCCAAAAAACAACAAACCAAGACAAGAAGGATGTTACTTCCTCATAGCTGCTATCTTACAATGAGATGATTACAGCACTCAAATGTGTGCTCCTTCATCAAGTACCCTTTCTCTATACTAGGATATAAGTAAGGAGACCTTTAATTACATCTGCTTTATTCAGCAAGACTATCGAACTGTTCTTGTTCTGTTTAATTCTGAAATTATTCACATATGCAAAAATAGGATCTAACACTTTGTGTGTGCACAGTATATTAAATGTAGATGCTTTTATTACAATCTTCCTTGCCACATATTTTAAAATAAAATAAATCAATACAATCACCATAACAGTCTTGGACAACAAATTAACACCATCCATTCAGGACACAGTTAAGATAATCAAAAAGGCAGTACGAGTAGCTGGAAACCTTGGTCCTCTGATTCTTCTGTATAACATATTGACTATAGATTTCTTCCATTTATGAGAAAAATCAGCAAACAAAACATTAACAATTTATACAGCAGATTTCTTAAATGTCTATATAGAGTGTGAATAGCACTGACTGTAGCACAATGTCTTTATGCACGTCTCCCAAAGAGGTATGTGGGAATTTTAAGCATGTAGAGACTAATACAGGCCCAGAATAGAGTAGATCTTTTGTAAACAACTTTTGGTCTCTCCTGCATGATGGCTCCACAAATGAATGCACTTGGGAGTAATCAAAATGGCTGACCACATGCACTGCAAAATTCATTCCAGAAAAAACAGATCCAACACAAATTACTTCCAGTGGGTGAAAGAATGGTGGGGAAGTCGACTGGACACTAACAAAAAGCATCTATCACTCCCATGCATACGTGTACGTATTAGAAGAATCTTTTGCTGCTAACTTCACATGTACACATGAGAGTATGTGTGGCAGTGAAGTCAGCAGTCCCTAACTGGTTAATGCTGGACTGGTGGGCTACAGACACCTTTCATGCTGTTAGGACGGTCATGGAAGATTATCCATTAGTTACTGATTGAACTCTCTGGATTAAAGTGCTTGTTCTTCGGTAATCAGTTAGGACATAAACTAGTTTAGTCTAACCATTCTTATTTATCTAAGGATCTGCCAGTGGATCAGATGACCTTGGTAAGTCCCCTCCAATCCCTTAAATAGTGAGCTGCTGTCTAATATTGAGACACCTTCCAGCTGCACCAAGTAGGAACTCAGAAAGAGATACAGATATTATATGTGGAAGGACAGGAAGGAATAAAAGATTGGACAGGACCATGCTGAGTCTTTGAATTTTGTTCTGCAAATGGTATGAAAAAGTGCTGTGTAACTCTTAACAAATAAAAATGCACCCAAGTATGTGTATCTTGACATATAAAAATACCTGTTAGCCTGTTGTGACTACAAAACATTAGCTACAGAAGATATTTACAGATAATTTTGTTGTTTGTTCCTGTTAAAGAGATGTTAAGCCTAATTCTTCACTGAAGACATAAACCCAACCTAATTTAGATCAGGTCAGTGAGAGTTTAAAACAGGTATCACATGAGCAACTCCCAGAGGCTTAAGCAGAAGAAGCTAACAGCCCATTGCTACAGAATCCAGCTACTTCAAAATATGAACGTTTGCAAATTGAGTGCATTAGTGGGTTTTGTTTTTTTTTTTTTCTTAATATGGATATGTCACAGTTTCTAGGGAAGGTGTGAATTACTGAACTGATTCATAGTGGGAAAAGACCACACCTGAAAGGTAGAAGCTGCTCCAACAAACATAGATTTTTATGTCAAGATGACAGTTCATTATGGTTTACAGATAAAACATTGTTTGCAAGATAGCTTTAGGTTCCCTAAATCCCAAGCTTTTTTATTTCAGAGAAAGCTAGCCCTTGCCTTTCTCTCACTTCCCCTGTGAAAGTCTACTTCTTTTAGTGGTAAGAGAAATTGTGTCGTCTCACCCTTACTAAAAGGGCTTTCTGTAGCACATGCTCCCAACAGGAAAGGTTTCTTTGACAGCGATTACTTACTGCTTCTTACAAAAAAATAAAAAAGCCAGTTTTGTGCTTCTCTCTCCTGTTGGTCCACTGATATGAAGAACTGGAAATCTACATTCTGCACTGCACTAGAGCAGGGATGGCCACCATATGGCCTTCAATTTGTTCCCATGCAACTCCCAAGCCCAGCTGTGTTACGTGACTGGCAATGAAGTTATTTCAGGGAGTGCTGGGCATTCCACAGCTCTGGATACAGGAAAACAGTACAGTAGGATCCACTTCCTGGGTCATACAATCCAGGCAGGTAAGAGTGTCAAGCATAATGCCACAAAGTCAACCATGATACGTACAGACAGGGAAGTTCAGTATATTGATCCCTTCTTCCCAAGTGTATGGTAGGGATTATATGCTTCCACATGAAATAAGTCTAATTTTAAAAGATAAATAAACTCACAGTTGTGTTTGGAATATGGTGTGCAAGACTTCTTTAATCAATGCTATAAGCAGTTAAAATCCTTTTGTGTCCAACTGCTGGAATGCATCACCAGCAACAATATTTAAGTACCTTTGCTGAATTCAACTATCAAAAAAGGCAATTACATTCTTAGCACAACTTCCCAAGCAAAAAGCAGCATACCTAAAAAGGGGGCAAATTATTAATGCTGACCTATCTCCTAGCATGTCTGGAAGTTTGTGTCTCAGGAAGAAAAAAACCATTTGCATTAATTTAAAAATACAGTGCCACAAAGAAAGGCAATTTGTTGTAGTTCACAGAATCACAGAATGATTGAGGCTGGAAGTGACCTCTGGAGATCATGTAGTCCAATCCTACTGCACAAGCAAGGTCAAGTACAGCAGGTTGCTCCAGGACATGTTCAGTCAGGTTTTGAGTATTTCCAAGGGTGGAGACTCTACAAGCTCTCTGGGCAACCTGTGCCAGTGTTCTATCATCCTCACAGTGATTTATATTTTTTTAATGTTTAAATGTAATTTCCTGTATTTCAATTTCTGCCCATTGCCTCTTACTCTTTTGCTGGGCACCAGCAAGAAGAGCCTGGTTCCTTCTTCTTCACTTCTTCCTGTAAGATATTTATACACACTGTCAAGATAGTTCATGTCTTTTTCCATGCTGGCTATCAGCCATGAGCTCATAGAATTATAGTATCAACCAGGTTGGAAAAGACCTTTAAGATCATCTGGTCCAACCCTTCCCCTAGCGTCTCTATTACTGACTGATAATTTTAGCAACTGTTCACATCCCTGAAATTATTATTGCTAGAAAGTTATTTTATGGCAGTGGTTACTAAAAACTGTGGCAGTAGAGTCACATTCTGTAGGTCGTTTCTGGTGGGGTTTCCACCCTCCTTAAAAGTCTCACAACATATGATTTTTTTTTTTTTAATGTCAAATGCATGAGAGAAAAAAATTATTATTCACTATTCAAGAAGTTCGCCTCTTGCATTTACTGCAGAACGTGTTCATCTCTTAAATTTCATTTGCTTCATGAAATGAAAAATATGGAGGGTTTTCAAAAATTATTAATAATCATGAAACCTTACTCTATAAAAAAAAAATCTATTCAGCCAAAAATTCATCTTAAGGGTAAATTACTCTTCTACTGCGTGAAACCAACTGACTTTTTCAATAGCAGAAAATCCACAAAAATGGTTGGATAAATGAAGACTTCAGTGGCCAAAGCAATCTCCACACCAGCTCTTCTGGGGACTCCCAAGCTATGCAGGTGACACTATCTGTTAGGCAGGTGTGATGAGGAAGATACAGGAAAAGTTATCTTGGAGATACTCAAGAGTGAGTTTCCTAAGCATACTCGAGTAATCAAGGAAAAATTAGCCCTTTCCACTAATACAACTTTACTTCATGTCACTGGAAATAGAAATGCAATTTTAATCTCCCTACACATCTTAAACAAATAAAGCTCATCAACTGAATTTGGTTTTAACATCACACTAAACCTCATCTTGGGAAAAGCAAGAACCTCAGTTTCATACAAAAATCATACAGAAGTGGTCAGTACTGTCAGCATATCTGCCCTACTGGTGTAATATTTCCCTGTGATGTATAGGATGCTGATATTACTAAGAATCCAATTCTGAAACCTTATGAAGCAGAATTTTGAAATAAAGATGCATTAATAGTAATGCTAATAATGCATTTCTGTCATCTCTAATCAGTGTAGGCTGCAGAGACATTATGAACAAATTAATGTTGTATGCATTTGGTAAACATACATAGTTTAGTAAGGTTTAGTAAATTACAAATACTACTTTTATAACATTGCTTCATTGATAAGCCTGCCCATACTGCTCACTACTGTTAAATAGAAGTGGCCTAGGCAGTTTGTAAATGCATCCGCCCATGAAGAACAAACTAGGGTAGCCAGCTTTCAGGGCAAGAGCTGCTCTCTCTTTTGTCCTTGCAGAATGTTTGTCCTTAGTAAAAAATAAAGAATCAAACCTGGCCTCAGAGGCAAAACTACAAACTTCTAAGCAGTGCTACTGAATTCATATTTATGAAGATGTTTCTGGAGCAGCTTTTGGAAGAAAATCATGTGGGTGCCCACAGACATCAGAAATAAGCAGCCAGTACCTGTAAAAACTGAAACTGTGCAGCTCTTCATAGACAACAGGAGCAGTTATCAGTAATGTGAATGACTCCTCAAGGTCACTTCAGAGAACTTATATGCCAAACATCTTCAAAGTACTCCCACACACAATCAGAACTTTGTGTGTAGTCTTAACCCTGCTTAGTTTCATAGCAGCTGAGATACTGAATACCAGAGTAGGTAACCAGATACCTCCAGGAAAAGGGAGCATGGAGCCAGCTCCATTGGCACTGGATGCCATCTTGAAAAATATTTTCCAGTCAGTCAAGCATTCCATTAGCAAATTCACATCTAAAGTCTTTGGCAAGGCAGGAACATTGTGAACATTGTACTCTCTTGCCCTGGGTAACACAGACCACATGAATTTGACAGCCATTTTGATGCCCGGCAATATGCTTCAATGCACACCAACTTGTTTTTAAAACTGAGCAAGGCCAGCACATATGTTTGAGAGTGGATACCTGCCTATGCTGGGCACTATTTCATGAAAGTCATATTTCTGTCACAGATCTAAGGCAAATATTACAATTTACAGGAAAGAAATGAGGACATCGATACATTGTGCGTTATTGGAGACATACAACCTTTATAACACGGTGGCTTTCACTATGATCTCTGGGTTTTCTATGTCTTTTTTGCTTTGGACCATTCTCAGTTCCAGCTGGGCTGAGTTTGGTTTGTTTCCTTCTCCAGCTTGTGCTAGAAAGAGTACATCAGAATGTCATTAAAGATAGCAGTATAAAAAGAGAACAAACTACATTGTTCTGTTACCCCACTATTTTTTTTTATCCTCCTCACCTCCCCAGTCTCCCTTACTACCCCTTAGCTTCTAAGGTGGAAGATCCAGGTCAGCACTGTGATTTCCTATCACCCCTGTTCTGTACCACTCTCCAGGAAAGAAACACAGCTCTGCCATTAATTAGAAAGTGACACAGCCATGCTCCAAGAACCAACAGATCTGGACCTCTTTAGGAACTGAAAGGCATGGGAACTCCAAGGGGAGAGAAGACAAGGAAAAAAAAAAACCAAACAAAAAAAAAAGAAAAATCACTTCTCACATGGCCAACACAGCAAACAGACAGTTTATTATTAGTTGATAATCCCTTCTCAATACTAAACACACGCACCCCAAGGGAAAGTAAGTGAGCTACACTTAAAACAGAAGCTCTCTTGCACATCAAACTCAGCATTTCCTCAAGTTCTTCCACCACTGTTTTACAAAGCAGTCAAGTGCAGTCAGCGTGACTGCAGTCCCAATACAAGCTGAACAGTGCCATCTTCAGGCAGGTGTTGTCAACAATAAAAAAACTTGGAGGACACAGTAAGGAACAAGACTGTGAAGCTCTCATTCTGTAAATCCTCTGTCTGCTTCTACACCGAGAGCTACCTTTAGCCAGGAAACCCAGAAATCTCATTAGATGTTTCTTCTGCTCTAAATCCGGACAGAACAAGGGAACAAGATAAGAATTAATTACCTTTTGCACTCTTAATGGTCCTCTGCAGAACATGCTGCATGGCTGACACAGTCTTTTCACATGCTACCTGCATTAACATAACATATTCAGCTTTTAGAGTTTGGGGGAAAAAATTTAGACCCTTACTTCTTCCAAAATGGGTATTAGAAATCACACACCTTTAAGGACTTTATGGGCTTAAAGGGAAAGAAACAGAATAACATAATCCGATAAATTGATTTCAGTGCTTATGATGAAGTGAGGGCAAAAAATATAACTATATACATGCATGCAGTCTCTCTCTCTTGAGAAGAGCATCTTATTTGTCAAACAGAAATGCAGTAATAAAGGAAAAATAAACAGTCTAAGCTTGCAGAGACATAAATAATTTCTCTCACAACCTTCAAATTGTTTGGATGCTTGTGCGTCCATGCCAAAAGCATAGCAGCGAACAAGTCTCCTGTTCCAACAAAGACAGCATCCACTTTAGGAGACTCCACTCGAATTCTTTGTGTCATCTTGGTACCATCTGCTTTAGCTAAAATAAAACAGACAGTTAAGTAACAGACCCAGCAATTAATACAACAGCATTGACTATAATTTAAAAGTGGTTACTAGATTTTAATTCCTTTGTTGTCTGCAATGCAAAGATGCTAAGGATTACTGTAAACTTTGTACCAGCTCTTCTAAAAGATGCTACCTTTCAAAACTTTGCCAAGCTTTTACAACTTATATACTGTACATATTTCACTTAAGAGGAAGCAGGTAGCTAGCACCTTTATTTTCATGTAGGATTGAGAGCCACCTATTTTCATTTAGACAGCAGCAGCAGCTTGCTCAGGAAACCACATATTTATGGAGAGGGCTGAAGGTAACTGAAAGCACAGAGCAGGTTAAAAAAACCCACAGTTTAATGAAGGAGTTTGTGACTTACTTTTTCTGTGGCTTCCCAGAGCAATTAGGTAGTCGTTTCCTAGAGGTGCTTGTAGGTCTGAGCTTGTGATCACCACAGTCTCTGGTCCCATGGCATGGAGCATATCCATTACCTTTCCATGTGCAAACAGGCAGAAATCAGTTTTTAATCACCACTATAATGTGTGTTGATTAAACTTTGCATCATTCTTAGTACTAAGGATTTTTAACAAGCACCTTATTTTGGCATCTTTTGTAAAGAGAAAAAAGAGTTTCTACTCAAAAGAATTCATTGAATTAGGAGAAATTATTTAAGTAGTAGACTGAAAACATATCTATTTAAATGAACACACCTGTTAAAATATACAAGCATCTCTGTATTATCTTTGGATGCTGCTCTGAAAAGAATACTCTGCTTCAGATGTGATCAGATTTTTTTTTGTCTACATCACATTTTCAGAACATATTATCAAAAGAATAAGAGAACAAATATACAGCTACATGCAAGGGTTTCAAGATGGCAGCTCAGGTGCTAGAGAAGTCACAACTCCAAGTCATGAAGTCTTATTTAGCTACTACTTCAAGAGTTAGCAAAAATGAAGAGTTAAAAAGCTAAATCAGAGGCACAAGTGTGTGTCTGTCACAATCTTTTCTCATTCTGTTACAAATGCCAAATTACACCTGTAAATTCTGTACCTTTTCAGGTGCATTTCCACTCTGTGTGTGCCTCACTTAAATTCATTAATACTCTACTTCTGACATCACCATCAATTGCCACAGAAGTGACTTCAATTTCACAGAAGAAGGAATTACTTCAATAATGATTTCAGCATAAAACACAGATAAAATATTAATTCTCCCAGAAGAGTTTAACTAAAAATCCTCTCCGGCTAGCTATGACTCAGGAGCAGCTGAATGATAAGGATTTATTTCTGCTATTTTTTAATTCTCTATTGTTTTTCTTTCTTGCCTAAGCCTCCAAGTTTCTTCAGCTGTCAGACCTCTTTGCACAGACATCAGCTGGGTTTTAAAAGAAGTAGGAAATCCACCAGCATATGCCAACATAATCAGTGTGTATGTGAGGTAACAATAAACTCTACTGTATTTCTCAGTCATAACTCACCAAGAACCTAATCACCACTATTTCCACCTGTAGGACTTAGTCACTTCTACATTAATAATTCATTATATTTAATTTTATGTTAGAAGACTATACTGCTGCCACTGTTTTGCTAAAGAAATGAATGAAAGTATGTCACACCATGGAAATAGATGCAGAATTCCTATCACCTCCTAAGGGGATAAATTCCAGCATGGATTATTACTATCTATATATAGCATGCAGCTGGGGAGACATTAGAATATAATATCCTGAAAGCAACTATTTTAAAAATGCTTCCATTCCTAAGTATAATTCTATCTCTTTAGAAGAGATTTTTTTTAAAACTTGTTAGAAGTAAGAGCTATTACATGAATCAGATAGTCAGAAAAAGAACTTGTAAAATTGTTTAGCACATGCAACTGTGTTTACAGCTGAAATATTCAAACTTAGAACTGATGGCTGTACAGTTAATAGCACTGTTCTTCAGACTGTGGTTCCGCTGGTGAGGACCAGAATCAAAAAACTAGGTTTCAGTTAGCAGCTAGTAGCATGAAGCAGTTTAATCAGCCTCGCCCAGCACAGTGTTGTAGTCTGAAACTGCAGGGGAGTGAGGGTGGATGGATAGTTAAAAGAGCTGGAGCTGCTTCCGTCCTGAGATGGTAATCAACCCGTGTTGCATGATGTTGCTGAAGGAAAAAAAACAACAAACATTTGGGCCCAGAGACCCCAGCTACTCTCTAGGGTGCCACTGCAGCTGCCTTTTGTTTAAAGATTTTGTGTCCCTTTGAAGTTCAAAACCAAACTGGAAAAAATAACATCAAACCATTATGAAAGCACTTGATCAGTCAACAAAACAAAGAGTTCAGCCCTTCCCAAGACATCAGTAAAACCATTTTCCTATTTTGTCCTCCACCAAGCCATGCAGCTTTTTATTTTCCTCAGTTTGTTTAAAAGCGTACATCTTTACACCTCAATGCAGTATGTTTGCAGGCAATCTATCATCTCTGTATGGTGATGACAGCGGCCGTCTATGCTGTGGATTTGTCTGTCTTTCACCAGGAAGTACCTGAAGGCCATCACTCCCAATCTGGTTTCTCATCTATGCACCCTATTCCTTTGCAACCCAGGTCTCACCCCCTTTTGAGTCAATTTAAGGAAGAGAAACAGAGCACCAAAAAGCACTGTCAGGAAAAGCTTCAGAGTGTATTCAACAATCCTTGTAAGAGTTTGCTGGTAAGCTCTCTTCCTTGCAAACACTCAGCATTGCTGTTGCACGACTCGCTTGTAGACAGCAGAGGGAGTGACTTATGCAGGTTTCTACCGCTCAGGGTCACCCGGGTTTTCACCCCCATCACCGCATTTCCACAGCGTGTTCTTCTGCTCCCCTTCTTATACTGCAGGAAAACAAACTCACAGAGATCTACCCATTACCACTGCAATGCCTTTATTTGTGGTTCTTGCGGGAAGTTTCTCCAGGAGCCTGATACCAGAACTTAAAAGTGGTTTGTGCCTGGAGTGCACCAGCTTTAAGGATAAATGGAGAGAAAGGATAGAGGCCAAAGTGACTTCAAGGTTGAAGACAAATAGCAAACTACAGCATTGCAGGCAGAAATTCCAAAAGAGATCATACACATCCTACCCCTTGCCTACTTACCTCTAAAGCTTCTTTTTCTGTGTGAATCTTCCTGCCCGTGAGTAACCTGAGAATGAAACACAAATCTTAAAAAAGCACAAGCTCTCCAGCCAATGACTGCTTTGTTTACTCTTTGCAAGGAGGAAAGCTTGGGCTGCACCATACAGGCCTAAAGCGTTTGTAGCTACAAGGTCTGCTGTACCAGACCACTGTCTTTAAAAGAAACGTGCAGAGACACACAGTGCTTCTGAAGCCATCCTAACTCACACCAGTCCTAACCTGCTTCCTGTATTGATCCCTGGACCATAGAATTCCCTTACAAATGTCTTCTTTTCATCTCCCACGCAGCTGCTTCCTCCCCTTAGGGGGACAGCCTGTTATGTATCACAACAGATTATCCCCTGACCAAAGAGTCACAGCTATGTAGACAGTACGGGCAGGACATTTAAATTCTTAACTCCTACAACAGGTTCCCATAGTGGTAATTCTGAATCTCATTTTAGGGGGTTGACCCAAACAGTTTTGATATTCTGACATATAATAAGGTGTCTCCTTGAACAGCTAAAAAACCAAAACCCAATACATACATACAGCAATATATCAAAACAAATAAACTATACTGAGATAAAATAAAATAATAAAATCAGTCTCCCCTGCTTTTACCCCAAGTTTGTTTGTCAGTGAAAGGAAATAAGTACTTACTCAGCTTCAAACTGGTTAGGAGTAATTATATCAGCAACAGGTACAACTTTGTCCCTGTAGACTGGGAGAAGATCCTTGGGCACATACTAGGGGAGAAGGAACATTATCAAATGTTGTCAGCAGCATCTGAGATATTGGACTGCAACTCTCCTTTCCTCAACTACCATTCATGCTGTCATACAGCCCATCAGCAAAGGGAGATCAGTTGTCTAAGCAGGGGACAAACTAAGACGTAACAGGAGCCCCAAAAGCCTGTATGTTCTTGAGACTCAAAGCCGAAAAGCATCAGCTTTGGTATGCACTGGAGCTCAGCTAGGAAGGAGTTCAGGTTAGACTGAGTACAGGGGTCACCCCACCATCCTGAGTCCTGCTGTAACTCAGTTTAACAAAACCTTTAACGAAAGTTCATTGTTTACTAGTAGCTGATAATCTCTGGCAGAACCCCCTTTTGTCCATGTTTTTTTCTCTGTTAGTCTCAGGAAATCTGGAGAGGGACTTTTTACAAGGACATGTAATGAACGAACAAGGGGTAATGGCTTTAAATTGGAAGAGAGGAGATTTAGACATTAGGAAGAAATTCTTCACTGTCAGCGTGGTGAGGCACTGGCACAGGTTGCCCAGAGAAGCTGTGGCTGCCCCAACCCTGGAAGTATTCAAAGCCAGGTTGGATGGGGCTTTGAGCAACCTCGTCTAGTGTAAGATTTACCTGTCCATGGCAGGGGGTTTGGAATTGGATGATCTTTAAGGTTCCTTCCAACCCAAACCATTCTATGATTCTATGGGCCCCCGTGTTACTGTCACCCATTCCAATTGTATAAACAGCAGATACAACCCCACCACAGTATTGACCACTAGGTAATGCTTTATGAACAGGTAAACTGTAGAAAGGTACAGGAACAAAGAGGAATTCATAGTGTATGACTAGCTAAGGCAGAAGAAATTACTATTGCTGATCTCTTCCCACACTGCATTTTTACCGAAACTATTTGCAAGTTTTAATCACAAAGGAATATTTCTTTGTCAGTATGCTGCCTGCTGTTGTCACACAGAAACCTTCTGTCACTGATCGTAGCCCCACACCTTAGAGCTGTTGGATCTCACACGAAATAAGTCATCTTCATTTAAGTTGAAGTGGTATGTCAATTCAAATGATCACTGATAATGCCAGCCGGGCTATCAGCCAAAACAGATCTCCTGACAGATGAGGGAACTCCAATGAGACAAAGATGGGGAGCAGAGGGGTATGTTCCTGGTGACGTGGTCTGTATTCCACCTTGTTGCTCAACAGTTAGAAATAATCCCATGGCTATGCAGCCATCATTCTAATACTAAACTCATTCAAATAAAGGAAATCAAAGAACAAACTTTCTTGATGCTGGAATCCAAATCCAGCAAAGGTAAAGTAGCTTAGATTTGGTGTTTAAAATTAGTAAATCTTTATACATATTTATATAGCAAATACTCATTATACAGAGAATCCAAGCAGATAAGTACTTACCATAGAGCCTTCTCCATTCCATTTGTCACCCATCACTGGATCGCATACTGTAACAGAATAAATGTGGCTTTAGAAATGGGGTACAATTATAGAGACCTCATGGGAGGGAAAAGTTCTAGGTAACAGTAGTAGCTATGTAACAGAATTGAGCACCTTACAACTTACATATTCTCACAGCTCTTGCAGCACACTCAATCTGAAACTTATAACTGGTGACTGCCAATTCTGAAAGAGCAGGCCAAGCATCTTAAAAAACTGTCAGAGGGTTATAGGCACCCTCTCCTTACTTTTTCCATGTTGTTTTATCTGAAAGTGATGAGTATGAGGGTCTGACTGATGGGGCCTCTGATACGCAATATGCAGAAAGCCCTCGCCCTTCACTCCCCAAATCAAAACTCTGGAATAGTAACATGGTGGGGAAGAAACGTGGGAGAAGATGATAGCTGTGAAGAGAGTCCTATTTTTACTTTAGCATAAAAAGATACATGCCAAACTTACACACCAAAATGCTGTGTGTACACATAAAATAAATATGTGTATTACAATAAACAAGAAGAAAAATCCATGCCAAAGTAGATAAACTCCTATCAACACTCATTTGGCACAGGTTATGAATTATAAGTAGTATTAACAACATACTCCAAACTCCCTCAGTTTCAAAGTGAAGATGGAAACAGCGTAGCTTTGTGTGTTAAAAATGAACATTGTTCATTGTAATAAAAGTTAAAAAAAGCTTTTAGCAAGATAAAAAAGAAATACAAATGGGAAAGTATCAAATCAAGGGTTGGTCAGTGTTTAATTAAGTTTCTATGAGTAAAATGAGGGTAATATAATTTACTTTTTAAAAGTATTTTCATAGAATCATAGAATAGTTAGGGTTGGAAAGGACTTTAAGATTATCTAGTTCCAACCTGCCTGCCATAGGCAGGCTCACCTCACACTAAACCGAGTCACCCAAGGCTCTATCCAACCTGGCCTTGAATTACATTACATTTCCTTACATTATAATCTATTTCTTAAATATACAGGATCTTAGAAGCCTGCCTGTGTTCCCATCATCTGACCATTTCCTTCCTGTTCTACAGAGCTAAACGTTTCTTTCTGCTCATACTCCAACAGTTTTTAGTTTTCACTTACCAGTACAAGGCTCCGGAAAAGCTGGCAATACAACAGTGGTAATAAGGGCTAAAAAGCAGCAAACCTGGAGTTCGTGAAGATCTCTCTGCTACATTTTTCTAAATTGTTAAGTCAGATATCACACTGTGCAAATCCTGCAAACCATTCTAGATGTTTCCTGACCACAGTTTACAGAACCTGAAGGTGACAGGCTCAAACCTTCATTCACAGCTTCACATTCCACTAAATTCTCACTGACTTTGCCCTGTCACTCTAAACGTTTTGCTCAATTCAAGCCTACGCTGGGTATGTTCAAAAGTCCTGAAACACTCAAAGAGTCAGGAAAGAAAGAAGAAAATTTTTATCACAGGTTTAAGTCTAATTTGACATGTCAACAACAGTTGCTAGAGTCTATTGCTTTGAGTGCTCCTAGGCAATCTTAGCAGAGGGCTCCAGAGTGGAGTCAAATAAACCTCAGAGTTTAAGCTAAATTATGAAGCTTATAAGGCATAGTAAGACATTTCTGGGATGCAACATGAAACCATAGCAGGATAACATGAGAGCCTATCCTGCTGTTGACTGACTTGGAAAACAAGGAGAGGCTTCATCTATCAGCAGTTACAGGCTATGCCTCTGAACTACAAACAGCATCAACTGGCTGGGATTTTACAAGTCTTTCTTTGGTACAGCCAATCAGTCCTCAAGGCGCATTCTCCTTTGGACAGCACAATGCAAGAAAATTTCTGAAAGGCATAAAATCATAAAGATAAAAACCTGACTCCCTCAACACTTAAGCAATGCTGAAACACAACTTCAGCCAGACCAGAGTACAAGATGGTTGTGAAATGCTGGGTAATGTCAGACCAGGGTTTTCATCCTAAAACATTAAAACGCTGGGCATGTACACTGATGAAGCAGAAAGGATTACAGTATACATCCTTACCATATACTAGGTTAGAATTCTGTTGCTTCAACTCCTGGACAATGTCCACCACCATTGCAAGAAACGATGTGTCTCTTGTATACCCTTTGGGGAAAAAAAGACACTTTTGAAGTTATGTTTTCACAAGCTTTTTTTTTTTTTTTTCCTCTGGATAGGAATGTTGCATAGTTCTCATTCTTGAACGATGCATTTTGAGAACAAAGACATTTTAGTATTTCATTCAGGAATAATAAGTAGAAGACAAATTCAGACAGTGTTTGCACAAATATATATACAAATATAACCATAAAAACCCATTTACCAAGTATGTTATGTAAGAAGGGCTCATACAACTTCAAAATGCTTGAACATATATACAGAAAGGTCAGACTTGAAGGAAAAAACATGCCTTTTCTTCAAAACAGCAGTCTGAATCAGTCCTGTTTATCATCTAGTAAATAAGAAATATTTTAAATTCCATATACTTTTCACGTACTCTAGTTTGAAACAGTTTTTTTTAAATTATTAATGCTGGTCCAACACATTAATGCCATGGAGAATTAATCTTTAATATTTTAGAGCAATGGCTGACATACCAATAAAATTCCTATTTTTAAGCTTAGCAATGAAATAAGCTGGAAATAAGTTTTATTATATCTCAAGGCCCTAATCACAATGCTAGGACCACAATACTCTTATTTCATCATTAGTTTCTTTATTTTATAGATGCTTCTTTCTATACTTTATGCATTAGCTTTATTTACAACATCTATTAAATAATAATTTGATTTTCATTGATTTTAGTTCATTTAATAGTACTATTTTTAGCAAGGTAGTTTCTTCAAATGTTCAGCTTGGAAATGTCTACTCCACTAACATATTTTTAAATACATTTTGGAGAGTTATTTTTTTTTACTCACAAATCTGATCAATTCTTAGATATTGCAGAGAAATGCAAAAAGTTCTCGACAAAATGCTTTGTCTTATGTCTATGAAATACTGTTAATCAGTCAAAAGAGCCAAGCCAAGATTTTTCTTTACAATAACATGTGATGGTAGACTGGCTGAAAAAAAACCAAACCAGATTATGTTTATTAATGATTAATGTTATTGACAGAGGTGTTTAAAAAAAATTACACTGATTTGGAGTTTCTTACCTTGAGTATTTTACTCTAAGTGAAACAAATACATGGAGATCTACAAGTAATTAACAGCTACAGAAGTTAACAAAGTGTTACTTTGTATAATCAGCCTAAAAATAATAATTTCAATTTCAGCCAAGATATTGACAGCCATCAGACATACAATTACAGTAAATCCCACCTGCTGACAATTTTTTTTCCATGTTTGAACAATCAAATGCGGGCGGTTAGAGGTACAAAGTGCAGTTGTGCACTACAGTGAGAGAAAAAAAAATAAATAAATCTGTCTTTTTGGCCCTGAATGAAAAAAAATCTGAATTGTAAGTTTGACCACAGCACAACTGAACATTAAACCACTGAATTTTATTAGATCTTAAGAAACTAGTGCCATTTCTACCCATGCCTTCTTTTTTTCCATACTGAAATGGCTACACCCAGAGATATTTTTAAATGAACACGAACACACTGACCCATCTACCCACAAATCCAATTTGAAAAGGCACATTAATGAATATTTCTTTTATTTTTCTCCAAACTTTTTTCTGCTGAAGATTTCTGGGTTTCCTTCTACCATTTTTAATTTCTTACATCCGTTTTGCCAGTGTAAGACTGTGACAACAAAGGAGTTGTGAGTCTCTTCAAAGAGTTGAAAGTAAAATAAAAAAGGACTATATCAACTTAAAACGTTTACAAATTTTACATACTAACATCTCTTGAAACTCCTGCAATACAAAAGGGTGCTTTCCCTGAAAATGCCCTCTGAGTTCCTGTGAGGAAAGAAAGGGTGATCATTTATTTTTCAATCACAAAGAACCCATTTATGGTGAAATTAATTTCTTAACCTTAATCCAGTCTATTTTCTATTTAGTCTCCTTTACTTTGGAGATATTTCCTGAAGAAGAACTGATAATAACTCTTCAGACATGCCACAACCTTCAAGACAGAAAGACTGCTTTATTAGGGTTATGACCCAGACACTTAAAAGTTTTCCCTGTGAATGAAGCACTTTCCTGTATGTATAGAGATGAAATTAAATCAATAAATCAATAAAGTCTGGCAATATATTTCTGTTTACCTTTAAAAAGTGACTGTTCACAGCTATAAAAAATTGATACTGTAATCTAAACTAGATGCACAGCACTTACTGAGGTGAAACCCAGCCAGTAATCTACATTTGAGAAACAGGTATTAGATGAGAAGCAATTTTTTTATAAAAACTGCACACAGAATTTCTCCTTCCTAGAAAACATTCTACAAGAAATTCTCTGTGTCTATATTTGTAAGTATTTTTGTCTGAATTTATAAGCAAATATAGAAATACTTCTACATTTGTTTGCCTAATGGCAAGCAAATGAAAAACGCTGCATGGTCATTATGTACTGCAGAACTGTATCCATTCAAAGGACCTACATGGTAACAAAAGGAAAAAAAAAAACAACAAAAAAAGTACATCAAGATATATGACAAAAGTCAAAACCAAAATCCAACCCTGCTTACGGTTTAGTCTGTATCCAAGGCACTGCCCTAGAATGATCAAGTACAAAAAAGGAAGACAGACAGCTATGTATAAAATCATGCTGTAGCACTAGAGAGTGCCAGTGCTGCACATTTAGGAGAAATAGTTAAACTCATGTCTTCATAATAAATTCTAAAATAATACTCTGACATTCCTCACCCTTTTTTTTCAGTAGACACTCCCAAAACATTAATTAAGTCTGTACATGACTGGCCTGTACAAGTCTGTGAACTATACAAGGCAATCGATTTACCTAAAATGCTGGAAATACTGGCTGTTTCCAGCTAAACAGCATGAGCAGTTGAGACTGTCATACACAGACAAAACTGCAGAAGGAATCAAAGGAGGGAAAAATGCAATTGCTTGGTTTTGAATAAGGAGGGATGTGATTTATGTTCTTTTACTTCTATTTACATCTCATAGGAGCTTCAAGGAACAAGCTCTTCTTACCTGTGAGTACGTAATCGTACCGGTTGACCTTGTTCAGCTTAAGTCCTTCATACAGTTCATGAAGCTCATCTGAATTTAACACCTGACCCTTCCAGTGGGCATAACCTGCAAAGTAAATGCCAGATAATTTTTCAAGAGCTAGATTTTCTATTTAGGACCACAAATATTAGCACTAGAAACAATTTCCACCTCTTCTCCCATAAACAGTGTTGCCAAATGAAAGCTGCTGTCAGCAGAACAGTTAATGATGTGCTCAACTGCTTCTTAGCGTCTCTGTTTCCCAAAGGAACTACAGTGACTACACTGGAGTCTGAGATTGTCCATTTAGCAGCAAATCGAGCAGAGCACACGAAAGCTCCTGCAAGTTTTCTCATGGAGCCTATACAATCATCCCTTTCCTGTGTGGAGGCGGACAACCATATGGTTTAGATTTCACTGGAGGAGGGTGTCAGTATAATCTATTTTGTTATTTTATGCTATAAAATAAAAACAAGCTTAACAGCTAGATGACAAGCTTAAATGGGCTTGTGGATCTGTCTGGACACAGGCATCCAGCACTGCTGCACCCATCAGATACGGCATTTGCTGGGACCTTCATATAGGAAATAAAGCAACCACAGAACATTGCCATGGATGCTCTTTAACATACTATGGCATTTGACAGATTTTCTTCCTAAAATAGCACAGTTTTAATGCTGAGAATCCTAGAGGAGGCAAATGAGTATCAAAAAAGACACCATAAACAGAGAGATAGCATCCATACACTCTTATCCTTGAATGATCTTTATGAACTACAAGCCAATTATTCCTGGCTGAGAAGCAGATGAAGTTACTTGGGAGAAATTGATTTTAGCAAATAATTGACCAAGCTCCATGGCAGCCAATTTCAAAGAAAAAAAAAAAAACAAAACCAAAGACAAATCTTCCTTGACAGACGTTAAATATTTGTTGAAAAACGTAAATGCATCTTGTACCTTATCATCAAAGCCCACCCATCCAGATGGCAGCCATCAATCTCTCTATATAAGAATGATGCTTCCTCCAGGATATTAAATGAAGCATCCACAATTTAATTCTTCCAACCTTCATGAATCCAGAGTTTGTTAAAAAGCTTATATTTTTATTAACTGGAATTTGGAAAAGTAAAATGTTAAATGAGGTATCTTCTTCCAGACCACTATCCTGTGAGCACTGGTATTTTGTTTAACTTCTGATCTTTGTGTTAGAAAATTCTGTGATAAAAACTGTTGGCTTTGATGATCACTCTAAACTGTGTTATTAGAATAACTGCCAAAAGGTGCCTAGAGCCTAGGATAAGCATATTTTTCAGTTTTCTTTCTTATGAATGCAAATACACCCACAGCAGGGTGAGCAGATGGATCATTTTGTTCTTCTCAGCTCATAAAGGCCTAGCCTCTAAAACACAACTCGCTGCCAGCTGGCTGTGGGACTGAATCACATCAGCCACTACAGTTCCTTCCCTAGCAAATGCTTTTTCAAAAGTCTCTATGAAGAAACAAAGTGTGGGATTCCTGTACGTTAGGACTGTAGTTCCATCGCAGAATACAGTAATATTCAGAATGGCAATGCCCAACACCTAGGCATATATCTAGCCACAAGTATATAAGGAACCCTCTACTACAAACTCAAGTATTCAGCTTATTTAACACACATGCAGATGTTTGTTCTCTCACATCTGCAGCTTCAGACAGAAATAATCTGCCTTCTCCTCTTCTCCAAATCTCTACTTCTATTAGCACTGCAAAGGACACAACAGAGTATTTTCACAGTATCACAGAATGGTTTGGGTTGGAAGGGATCTTAAAGACCGTAATAGTTCCAATTCCCCCTGCCATGGACAGGGACATCTTCCACTAGACCAGATTGCTCAAAGTCCTGTCCAACCTGGCATTGAACACTACCCTCATATTAAAGAACTTACTCCTAGTATCTAATCGAAATCTGTCCCCTTTGGGTTTTTATTCCGTTGTGCCTATCAATAAAATCAAGTACAGTTATCACCCAGAATCAATGTCAGCTGGCAGAAGAGCAATCATTCATTTTACACATGGCCATAAAAATAACTGTGATAGACTGTCAAGACAATCTGTTCTCAGGAGCCATCCTTACAGAGAGACTCTGTACATTCAATATTTAACTAAGTTAATCTTCCTATGTCAAGCTGTCTTAAACAGCACAGGGTCTGTGTCACACTCATCCTCCACTGAAAGAGGGAAATAAATATGGAAACAAAATGTTAGATAGTGGCCCAGCTTAACTCAGGAATTGGAAAATTACCCACACAGGGCACAAACTCTGTAGCAATGACTTCCAAAGGTACTTAGAGGAACCTTTTTACCACCTGGTAACACATTTAATTACAACCTAATCACACAATAGCTGGAGTTAAAAAAAAAAAAGTCTTACGGGAACTCCCAGCAATTCACACAGACGAAAAATGGTAATGCCTTCACTGGATCTGCAGAGAACTGTGATTTCAGTAGGAGATGAATCATGTTTGAGTAAAAAGAAAGAAACAAAAACTGGCAGCAAGATGGGAACAACCCTAAACCCTTTCCTCAGGGTAACTTCATGTACCATTTATGAACAAGTGGCAAATCCTATGACCCTGCTTTTATCCTGCTCTCCTAGTGGAACCAAATAACAGCTTCTCTAGAGAGACAGAATAAAAAGTCAGTTACTTATATTCAAAAAAAAAAGGGCTTCACTAGCTGACAGATGGATAATTTGGGGTCCCAGGGAAAGGGACTGTCTTGAGAGGGGAAAGGCAAAAAAAGAAGAAAGCTGAGTCTTCCTTGTTTGGTTACAAAACCACCAAGTAATTCCCATCAGTGCTGGACTGAGGGAGCAGAGAGAACACTGAAAATTATGATACAGCTGTCTAAAACTGCACTTGGCTCAGACCAACTGCGTTAGTCTCCTCAATTAGTAATAATCTTAAACACACAGGTAAACTATAAACATCTTTATACCCCTATGCTTATCTGTGCTACAGCCTTTTATTTCAATTAAATGTTATATATTTGCATTTAGCAGATAAGGGAATGAAGAACAGAGAAGATATTATGACTCTTGTCACTTGTCCCTCTAAAAACAGGGAACTGCTTGAAAGAGTCCAGCGCAGAGCCACAAAGATGATTAAGGGAGTGGAACACCTCCCTTATGAGGAGAGGCTGAAGGAGCTGGGTCTCTTCAGCTTGGAGGAGACTGAGGGGTGACCTCATCAGTGTTTACAAATATGTAACGGGTGGGTGTCATGATGATGGAGCTAGGCTTTTTTCAGTGATATCCAGTGATAGGACAAGGGGCAATGGGTGTAAACTGGAGCATAGAAGGCTCCACGTTAACATCAGGAAGAACTTCTTTACTGTGAGAGTGACAGAGCACTGGAACAGGTTGCCCAGGGGGTTGTGGAGTCTCCCACATTGGAGATATTCAAGGCCCGCCTGGACAAGCTCCTGTGTGATGTACTCTAGGTTACCCTGCTCTTGCAGGGGGGTTGGGCCACATGATCTCTTGAGGTCCTTTCCAACCCTTGGGATTCTGTGATTCTGTGAAATGATGAATGTATTCATTAGACTTCAAGGAAATATCTTGGTTCATGTGTATGAAAAATTAAGACACCCAGAATCACAACCAAGAGAACATCTAATACTGCACCAAATATGAATTTACAACCTTTTATTTCTTGCCTTCTTCCACTGATACATTTGGGTATTTTTTCTTTGGAATGTATTTATAAGCCTCTTAATTACTTTCAAAACCAAGGAGAAAAGAAAAGAATATAAAACCCAGGCATACCAGGAAAAAAAACCAAAACCCAAACCCCCAAAAAACCCAAACCAAACATCCCCTGCCTCAAAAAAACAAACAAGCTACCACTTAACAATAGCAAGGCAGGTAAGATTTATTTGTTTTCCAACCCAGAACATTCTGTTTTGACATTTGAGTTCCTCCTGTGGCTCTCCCAGCAAAACTATTCCAAGTGGCTTCAATAACCAAGTATTTCACATGGGAAAAAAGGAAGAAAGATCTATTATTTAAGGCACATGATGGGCAGGCTGCCTGGTCCCAGCTGTGTTACAAAATCCACATGTAAACTCTGGCAAACAACCCGGCCTAAACATGAATTAATTTTTAGCTACCACAGGGCCTTCAACAAAACTAGAAATACAGTACTGGATTTTTTACAGATGGTCAGTGTGGGAGTAAAATACTACCAGTGTTATGCATGAGTGGAGATATTTTCGTCCCACATTCCACAGGTGAATGACTCTGTAGGGGTGGTAGACTGTGAAGAACCGCAGCAGCAAGACAATTTCTTCTGCATTAGACCTTCCAGCCAACCTAACCACCCACTACACACCCACTAAGTGGAAAAGTGTTTTGCTTGAAAATAAAGCACTGGGGGAAAAAAAAAAACCAACAAAAAAAAACCCCAACAACAACAACAAAAAAAAACCAACCACCACCAACAATAAAAAAAACCAACCCAGGCTGTTTGTTCTGGAGAAGTTTCAAAGGTAGGATTTAGATGGCAAAGTAAGCACATTACATGCTTACCATTAACTAACCGATTAAAAACTAAATTGCAAAACACTGAAGAATTAAAAATGCACCCCCAAAAATCAACAAAAAAAAAATCTAGATTTTTATTTCTGCACATCAGATGATGAGATACTCCTGCAAACAATACAGTAAAATAGCACAGAATCTTTGTAGTTGCATGACAGCTTCTTTTATTTGTATGCGAAGCATGATGCCATTCAAGGGTGAGTCACTCTTTATGATTAAGTTCCTCACTAAGCAACATGACAAACTGTTCTCCCAGGGGGACTGATTTAAAGTGCATTTTCCAAATTTCAGGATTATCAGAGACTAAAGAAACCTGCATTTTCTGAGCAGGAGTCAGCAGAAATAGGCCATGGGTATCATACTAATTTAAAGACAGGACAAAAAACCCCAGCAATGATTCACCAAAGAAAGCCTGTTAGTCACAAATTCTCTCTGCATTTTACCTTTTGTTTACATGACCAGGTTTAAAGACAAAAGAAAGGAAAGAAAAAACACCATGTCCAAAATCCTACACACTTTGCTCCCTGTGACCCTCTGGTATGTGTGTGGCATTCCTTCAGAAACGAAAGGTCACAGCTAGATTTTGGAGCAAAAATTTGACCTTCAGTTTTAATGATGACCACAGAAAGGGTTGTCATAGAAAAATAAGATAGAAAATAAGACAGAAAAATCAAGTTATCTTCACCCATTCATCCAGCACGATTCCTGTGTATTGGGGAACTGCTCCCCACACAAGCCCCAGCCCAGCACAGCAGTTTCTATTCATTAATCCCTGAAGCTGTACACTGACTTCCAGTTATTAGTGCAAGTTGGTGTGCTGGCGTGTTTAAATGTTCAAGCTTGGAAAAGCCTTCGTATGAGGCCACCACATGTTCCTACGTGCCTCTGTCGAACAGGAGGTGCAACACCACTGGGCCTAGAATCTATCCTTCCTTTCCTTAAGAAAGGGTATAAAGGGTTTCATGGAAAAACTGCAGTGTTATAAAACCAGACCTGTCATATAAAGGAATATGTGCCCTTCCTTTCTTTTCTGTTCTTTCCTCTTCCAGCCAAATGACCAATGTTACTAAATATAATCTTTTATTCACATATGGCAAGGGCTAAACACTCACCATATTGTGATTTTTTTCTGAAAACTCTGCTTCCCAAAGTCATGAGGTTCTGCAGCAATCTTTGGGTTTCTTTTAATGCATTTACTAAGACAATCAAGACTACAAGGGGAGGAGGAAGAGGGAATAGAACAGAAGTGACTCCTTCCTAAACACCAGGAGACAAAATAAAAAAGTTCCCAATATATTAAAGGCTTCTGATTTTTGAGACAGTTTTGGTGTTGGGATGTTCCTACAGGCCTTCTGGAGGTGAAGGGTGGGGAGATGATCACCGATTGGTTCTTTCTACTACCTTCACTGTCTGACAAACCTTGAATGAAGCACTGGTAACCTTTCTCCAGATACGAGACTATTAAAAAAAAAATCTTCCTTCTTTTCTAAGAACATGGTCATCCTATTGGCAACATAAATTCCCTACCTTCAGACACATTCAGTTTATGGTCCAATAAAACATCTTCTAAGCTCATTTAACACCCTGTAAAGCTAATTGAATCTTGTAGCTGAAAGCCAACAAATGACAGGTGCTCATCCATTTTGACCGCCAAGTTATTTCACATGAAAAAAATTGCTTAATTTCTGGAAGATTACCATGGTTTTACCCAGCTTTCAAACACATAACAATAAAAAACCGAAAGCTTCAAAACCAAATACATTAAGGAAACATAAAGAAGATATAAGTCACGTCTAAGTAGCTCTTAAAAACATGAGAGAACCTTTGTATTGTGCCAAAGGGTACAAGCAAAATAAGGAGCTTTTTGCCTAAGCATGGCAAGACCCCCACACCTTGCTTAATTATTACCTCTTTCATGCCTTTCCTCAGCAGGCAGATATGGCTTTCCAGCTACCTCTGAAACATTCATTTCATATTCCCAGGGTGGCACTGAATTCCTCCCAAGATAGGAACATCTTACAGCATTCTGAAAGCTGCATGGAGCTCAATATAGTAAGAGAGAATAGAGGCTTCCTGGTCTACTCTCTATTCTGAAAACTATCATTTATTAATAGAGATGTATGTGTAAGACAGTAGTAAAGTATTGCAACTTTTGTTGTTTGGTGATTGTTTGTTTGGTGTCCTCGGTTCAGCAGTAGCAGTGATTTTTTCCTCCTTCTTAGTTGCTGCTTCAGCGCTGTGTTTTTGACTTTCGGCCTGGGAACAGCACTGATAACACCGATGCTTCTAGTTGCTGCTCAAATGTTTAGTCTGGCCAAGGACTTTCTGAGTCTCATGCTCTGCCAAGGAGGAGGGGAAGCCGCGAGGAAGCAGAGACAGGACACCTGACCCAAACTGACCAAAGAGGTATCCCATACCACAGCACATCATGCCCAGGATGTAACTGAGAGTTACCCGGAAGGGCTAGTTCACTGCTTGGTCGGGCTGGGTATCAACGGGTGGTATTGTATTATCTTCCCTTGTTATTCTGTTTCCCTTACCATTATTATTACTGGTGGTAGCAGTAGTGGTTTTGTGTTATACCTTAGTTACTGGACTGTTCTTATCTCAGCCTGTGGGAGTCACCTTCTTTCTTTCTCCTCCTTGTCCCTCTAGGAGTGGGGGGGGGGGGGGGAAAGGGAGGAGTGAGCAAGCGGGCTGCGTGGGTTACTGACTGCACTTAAACCACAACAGTTCTTTTTGGCACCCAACATGAGGCTCGAAAGGTTGAGATAATGACAGATCTGACTCAAGTGTGCCTAATTGTATGTGTGGTAGGCATTCACTGTTTTGGATTAATAGTCACTTGTCAACAATGCTGATTTACTGGATCTCAAAGTTTCAGTATGTCGTACCTTACTTACAGCTGGTATTTGCTGTGTTAGTGTTTATCAGGTGGGGGGCTTGGGCTAAGGTTCTTGTCTCATTGTACTTTATGGTAATGACTTGAGTCAGCTGACTGGAGCTAGCCCAGCTACAGCCGCAGCCGGCACGCTACAGCGACCGCGAGGTTCTACTGAGATTAGGAAAATCAGAGGGGACAGCGCAGAGGCATCGCTATTCCCGACATGTCCCAACATTTCCCGACGTTTCCTGATTCCCAAAGTCCCAGCAGCCCTTGCGAGAGAGTGGCTGACATGGCGGGGGGCCATTCCCATGGTGACGGCGACCACCCCCCTGCCCCTCAACTTGAAAGAGCCTTTGAGAGGGCAGCGTCGCTGCCCACCAGGCCCAGGGAAGAACAGGGAGGTCGTTTTGGTGACCCATATGGTTCTCCAGAAAGAGAGCTAGCAGTAAGAGGACTGTAGCAACTCAGACAGAGACCCCGACCCTAACCGTGGCTGTTCAGGTCTCTGGATGCAGGGAGTGCCAGAGCCTGCTACTGCTGGGGGAGGGAGGACAGCATTCCACCCGTGTGAGGTGTGAGCAGGTAGAAAATCTGCTTAGCTTGGTGGCTAAACTTAAGGAGGAAGTTGAGACGCTGAGGAGCATCAGGGAGTGTGAAAGGGAGATCAACTGCTGGAGTAACTCCATGGCTGGCCAGTTGGAATGGCTCCAGGGAGATACCCCCCAAAAGGCGATGGACCCCCTGCCCTCTCAGACAGAGGGGGATGGCCCGAGACAGCCCCTGCCCTGTAGCTGTCTCCCAGAGGTAGGAGACCAAAAAGATGATGAGGGTTGGAAGCAAGTTCCAGTTCGGTGTCGTGGGCAGCCCTCCTCCCTTCCTGCCCCGCTTCCGCAGGTGTCCCTCCGTAATAGGTTTGAGGCCCTGGATCTGGAAGGAGAGGTAGGTGAGGGTGTGGTGCAAGGCCCGCCTACAAGGCCACATAGGAAAAAGCGGTCGACTTCACACCTCAAGACTGCCTCTGATAAGAAAGAAAGAAGGGTCATTGTAGTAGGTGATTCCATTCTGAAAGGAACAGAGGGCCCGATATGCAGAGTTGACCCTCATCATAGGGAAGTGTGTAGTCTGCCTGGAGCCCGGATCAGGGATATCACCAGGGCGCTCCCCAACCTGGTGCACCCGACAGACTACTACCCGCTGCTGGTCTTCCAGACGGGTGAGGGGGAAGCTGCTTCCTGCAGTCTGAATGGGATGAAGAAAGACTACAGGGCCTTGGGGCGGATGGTGAAAGACTCCGGGGCTCAAGTGATCTTCTCCTCACTCCTTCCATCTTCCACTGATGATGTGGGACTGAATGGGAAAATTCAGTCCATAAACGATTGGCTTTGAGGCTTGTGCTTCAGGCAGGGCTTTGGATTCTTTGATAACGGCTAGTTTTATAGGGCACCAGCCTGGACATTGCCATGTGGGAAAGGTTTATCGCACAGAGGCAAAAGGACGCTGGGGCAAGAATTAGCAGGGCTCATTGGGAGAGCTTTAGACTAGATTCGAAGGGGGATGGGGTTGTAGCTGGTCTTGCCTCAGTGCGACAGCGCTCCGGAATTGATGGAGACTGGGAGGCCTCCTGTAATCCTAGGGTGAAATCGGTGTGCTCGGCTCGCTCCCTGAAATGTCTGTACGCCAATGCGCGCAGCATGGGAAATAAGCAGGAGGAGCTAGAAACCTGTGTTAAGTCAGGAGATTATGACCTGGTGGCAATTACAGAGACGTGGTGGGACAGCTCACATGACTGGAATATAGTCATGGAGGGCTATGTCCTTTTCAGGAAAGACAGGCCAGCCAGGCGGGGTGGTGGGGTTGCTCTTTATGTGCGAGAGCAGCTACAATGCGTTGAGTTCTGTCCGGGGACAGATGATGAGCGAGTCGAGAGTCTGTGGGTGAGAATTAAGGGGCAGGCTGGCAGGGGCGATACTGTTGTGGGGGTCTGTTACAGGCCACCGGATCAGGGTGAGGAAGTTGACGAGGCCTTCTACAGGCAGCTGAGAGCGGCCTCACAGTCACAGGCCGTGGTCGTTGTGGGGGATTTTAACTTCCCTGATGTTTGCTGGAAGGACTACTCGGCAACCCAGCCGCAGTCCAGGAGGTTCCTCCAGTGTATGGATGATAACTTCCTCATGCAAATGGTGGATGAGCCAACCAGGAGAGGTGCGCTGCTGGATCTCATCCTCACTAACAAGGAGGGTCTGGTCGAAGCAGTGAAGGTTGAGGGCTGCCTTGGTTGCAGCGACCACGAGATGGTGGAATTCAGGATCTTGTGTGGTAGGGTCAGTAGAATAGCAAGTAGAATTGCAACCCTGGACTTTAGCAGGGCAAACTTTGGCCTCTTCAAGCAATTGCTAGGGGAAATCCCATGGGCTAGGCTGCTTGAAGGTAAAGGGGCCCAAGATAGTTGGTTGACGTTCAAGGACTGCTTTTTCCGAGCTCAAGATCGGAGCATCCCGACACGTAGGAAGTCAAGGAAGAGGGCCAGGAGACCTGCGTGGCTAAATAGGGAATTGCTGGGTATGCTCAAGTGGAAGAGGAGAGTTTACAGGTCATGGAAGGAAGGGCTGGCCACTTGGGAAGAATATAAGGCTGCTGCTAGAGGATGTAGGAAAGCAGCTAGGATGACTAAGGCCTTCTTGGAATTAAAGCTGCCGAGAGGGGTCAAGGACAGCAGAAAGAGCTTTTTCAAATACATGGCAGATAAAACTAATACCAGAGGCAATGTAGGCCCGCTGATGAACGGGACGGGTGCCCTGGTGACAGAAGATACAGAGATGGCAGAGTTACTGAATGCCTTCTTTGTCTCTGTCTACTCTGCTGGAGGCAGTCCTGAAGAGCCCTGTACCGCTGAGACCTCAGATGAAGACAGGTCAACGGAGCGGTCTGCCTTAGTCGATGAGGAATGGGTTAAAGACCAGTTGAGCAATCTGGACATCCATAAATCCATGGGTCCAGATGGGATGCACCCGCGGGTGCTGAGGGAACTGGCGGAGGTCATTGCTAGACCGCTCTCCATCATCTTTACCAAGTCTTGGGAAACAGGAGAGGTGCCTGAGGACTGGAGGAAAGCAAATGTCACTCCTGTCTTCAAGAAGGGCAAGAAGGAGGACCCGGGTAACTATAGACCGGTCAGCCTCACCTCCATTCCTGGGAAAGTGATGGAACACCTTATCCTTGGTGCTATCTTAAGGCATATCAAGGATAAGAGGGTTATGAGGGGCAGTCAACATGGCTTCACCAAGGGGAAGTCATGCTTGACCAATCTCATAGCCTTTTATGAGGAAATAACACGGTGGATGGATGATGGCAGAGCGGTGGATGTGGTCTACCTTGACTTCAGCAAAGCGTTTGACACAGTCTCCCACAGCATCCTCGCAGCTAAATTGAGGAAGTGTGGTCTGGATGATCGGGTAGTGAGGTGGACTGTGAAGTGGTTGAAGGAGAGAAGCCAGAGAGTTGTAGTCTATGGGGCGGAGTCTAGTTGGAGGCCTGTATCTAGTGGAGTGCCTCAAGGGTCAGTACTGGGACCAGTATTATTTAATATATTCATCAATGATTTAGATGAGGGAATTGAGTGTACTATCAGCAAGTTTGCTGATGACACTAAGCTGGGAGGAGTGGCTGACACGCCAGAAGGCTGTGCTGCCATCCAGCGAGACCTGGACAGGCTGGAGAGTTGGGCGGGGAATAACTTGATGAAATATAAGAAGGGAAAGTGTAGAGTCCTGCATCTGGGCAGGAACAACCCCAGGTTCCAGTATAGGTTGGGGAACGACCTGTTAGAGAGCAGTGTAGGGGAGAGGGACCTGGGGGTCCTAGTGGACGACAGGGTGACCATGAGCCGACACTGTGCCCTTGTGGCCAAGAGGGCCAATGGAATCCATGGGGTGTATTAGAAGGGGGGTGGTTAGTAGGTCAAGAGAGGTCCTCCTTCCCCTCTACTCTGCCCTGGTGAGACCTCATCTGGAATATTGTGTCCAGTTCTGGACCCCTCAGTTTAAGAAGGACAGGGACCTGCTGGAGAGAGTCCAGCGCAGGGCAACTAAGATGATTAAGGGAGTGGAGCATCTCCCTTATGAGGAAAGACTGAGGGAGCTGGGTCTCTATAGTTTGGAGAAGAGGAGATTAAGGGGTGACCTTATTAGTGTATATAAATATATAAAGGGGGAGTGTCACGAGGATGGAGCCAGGCTCTTCTCAGTGGCAAACAATGATAGGACAAGGGGCAGTGGGTGCAAACTGGAACACAAGAGGTTCCACTTAAACTTGAGAAGAAACTTCTTCTCAGTGAGAGTGACAGAACACTGGAACAGGCTGCCCAGGGAGGTTGTGGAGTCTCCTTCTCTGGAGACATTAAAACCCGCCTGGACACGTTCCTGTGTAACCTTATCTAGGTGTTCCTGCTCCGGCGGGGGGATTGGACTAGATGATCTTTTGAGGTCCCTTCCAATCTCTAACATACTGTGATACCTTGACTTGTAATACTATAGAATCATTGATTATGAAACTGATCTGGCTTATGATCCGAGTGTGGTCACCACCTTTATACTTTGGGAGGTATATAATAGAAGTGCTTAGCAATTACACATCTTTTTTGTCCTTCTTGGGTGGTCAATCTGTGAAGGAGATGTTCTGTTACCCTCCCCACCCCCACCCCCACCCCACCCCAGACCATTTACAGCTTCTGATCAGGAGTCATCACATAACAAATAAGAAGAGATGACTTCTTGACCTTGCACTTCAACCGAGCTACAAAATATGCTAAAAGATTTTACCCATCAACCAGGGGAGCATATCTTCACCTGGTTGCTCCAAAGCTAGGACAATGGGGCTAACGGTCACGAACTAGAAGGTACAGAACCCAAGCAGCTGGGATTACTTGCTAGAGAAGGGGGAATTGACACAGCAATTGCAAGAGAGAAAAAGTCCCTCAGCCTTTGGAGCGGCTCTTGGCAGCTGTGAAAGAAAGGTTTCCATACAAGGATGATGTCATGATTCGCTTGGCCAAGTGGACTACTTTAGAGAAAGGCATCCAGTCTCTGAGGGAATCAGCCATTGTAGAAGTGATCTATCACATCAAGCCGAATAACAGGGATATACCCATAGACCCAGATGAAGTCAAATGTACACGACCCATGTGGTGAAAACTTACACGGAATGCACCGTCATCATATGCCCATTCACTGGCAGCAGTAACCTGGAATGACATAGTACCACTAACAGTAGATGAAGTGATTCATAAACTCCGAGAGTTCGAAGACAATCTCACTCATTCCATCATCTCAGCTGTGGAAAAACAGTCCCAGGACCTCAAACAATTGAGAGACAATCTATCTGATCTATCCAGCTCCTCACGTGTACCAACACACGTCTCAGCTATTAACAAAAGGCATCCTACTGTTCGAGAGAGAAGATACAGAAGGTATACACAATGGGCCACTCTATGGTTTTACCTGCAGGATCACAGAGAAGACATGATGAAGTGGGATGGAAAACCTACTTCAGCTTTGGAGGAAAGGGTGCGTGAATTGAAGAGGAGAACAAAGGTCAAGGATGATCATCCCATGAAAGCTGCGGCTTCAGTCTCTGGTGAGCAGGTTCCCAGATGGAGTGGAAGAGCTGATTTTACTCCAGCTCCTGTGATAAAGAAGAGCAATCTCTTTCTACAAGACTTAAGTGTCCAACGTTGTGATGACTATTAGAGGGGCCCTGCCTCCAGCAGGTGGAGGTAGGGGACAATCAGATTTACTGGACTGTGTGGATCAGATGGCCTGGCACATCAGTCCCACATAAGTACAAGGCTCTAGTAGATACCGGTGCACAGTGTACCCTGATGTCATCAAGCTGTCAAGGGGTGGAACCCATCTATATTTCTGAAGTGACAGGAGGATCCCAAGACTCGACTGTACTGGAGGCTGAAATCAGCCTGACTGGGAGGAGATGGCAAAAGCACCCCATTGTGACTGGTCCAGAGTCTCCATGCATCCTCAGCATAAACTGCCTCAGGGGAGGGTGCCTCAAAGATCCAAAGGGGTACCGACAGGCTTTTGGTATTGCTGCTTTGGAGACAGAGGAAATTGAGCAGCCCATGACACTTCAGGCCACCAGGGCAGAAATGAACATACAGATGGGCTTGTGATCAAGGGGTGGACTTAACAATGGACACTATTGCCCAGGTTATTCATGAGTGTGAAACGTGCTGCAATTAAGCAAGCCAAACGATTAGAGCCTCTTTGGCATGGAGGACGATGGCTGAAGTATAAATATGGGGAGGCCTGGCAGCTTGATTATATCGCACTCCCACCAACCCGCCAAGGCAAGCGCCATGTGCTTACCACGGTGGAAGCAACCACCAGATGGCTAGAAACACGCTGTGCCCCACGCCACTGCTGGGAACACTATCCTGGGCCTTGAGAAACAGATTTTGTGGCAACACAGCACCCCAGAGAGAACTGACTCAGACCATGGGACACATTTCCGGAATAACCTTATAGACATTTGGGCCAAAAAGCATGGCATTGAGTGGGTATATCACATCCCCTACCATGCACCAGCCTCTGGGAAAATCGAACGGTACAATGGGCTGTTAAAAACTACACTGAGAGCAATGGGTGGGTGAACTTTCAAGCACTGGGACGCACACTTACCAAAGGCCACCTGGTTGGTCAACACCAGAGGATCTGCCAACAGGGCTGGTCCAGCCCAGTCGGAATTTTTACATATTGTAGAGGGGGACAAAGTTCCTGTGGTGCACAAAAAGAATTGCTGGGGAAGACAGTCTAGGTTATTCCTGCTTCAGGTAAATGCAAACTCACTCATGGGATTGCTTTTGCTCAGGGACCTGGATATACTTGGTGGGTAATGTGGGAAGATAGGGAAGTCTGATGTATACCTCAAGGGGATTTGATTTTAGGGGAAACAGCCAATGAACTCAATTGTATGCTGTTGCCTGCTATGTAATATTTTTATAGCCCACCAACTAGATGGCTTCAGATCACCAGTGACTGGCCCTGACTTCCCTCCAACCATCATCCCAACAGAGAATGAACTTCAATAGAACCAGATGAGTTCTGCGGTAAAGGAACAATCAGCATCAGCAGGCAACGATCCAACACTGCACACAGCCTCTCCTGCCCCTTTTGGGCATGTTACATCAGATGGAACCCGACATCATGGACCCAATGGACCCTATATATATATATATATATATATATATATAAAAGAGCGATGGTATACTGAAAATGTGAGATCTGACCATGACGTGAATGGTATGGAATAAAGGGTGGATACTGTCCTCGGTTCAGCAGTAGCAGTCTTTTTTTTTCTCCTTCTTATTTGCTGCCTCAGCACTGTGTTTTTGACTTTTGGCCTGGGAACTGATAACTGATGTTTCTAGTTACTGCTCAAATGTCTAGTCTGACCAAGGGCTTTCTTAGTCTCATGCTCTGCCAGGGAGGAGAGGAAGCCGGGAGGAAGCTGAGACAGGATACCTGACCCAAACTGACCAAAGAGGTATCCCATACCACAGCACGTCATGCCCAGGATGTAACTGAGAGTTACCCGGAAGGGCTAGTTCACTGCTTGGTCGGGCTGGGTATTGACGGGTGGTATTGTATTCTTTTCCCTTGTTATTTCCCTTATCATTATTATTGGTGGTAGCAGCAGTGGTTTCTCCTCCCTGTCCCTCGGGGAGGGGAGAAAGGGGAGAGTGAGTGAGTGGGCTGCATGGGTTATTGGCTGTATTTAAACCACAACATTTGGTTTTGTTTGACTGCTGTTGAGGGGAGGGCTATTGGGTGGGAGGGGCGTTTGACTGTTTTTTTATTTGTTTTTTGGTCAGTTGTTTTCTGGGGTTTTGGTTGTTGGTTGGTTGTTTTTTTTGGGGGCAGGGTGTTTTTGGTTGGTTAGTTGTTGGGGTTTTTTTGTTTGTCAGAAACAATTTTTGCTCTTTTCCAAGACGCTATGGTCAGAGTTTATTCCTGGATTATTTCTTTTAGACACCCCTAGAATTCCTTTATCTAGAGTAGATCTCCCCACAACCAGCCTGCCAAAACCAGGATAGTAGATCTGTGTAAAGCGTAAAGTCCCTTGGAACTCCTTTATGGGTGAAAGGTGTTGCTAAAATAAACATAAATTTCAGCTTTCTTTTTAAAAATTAAGTCTTCTAGCACTGTGAGTGCTAGGAGGTCTGAAAGTATTATGTGAGTGCATCATGCTCAGGCTAAGAACCCAAGCGAAAATACACCCAAATGCATTAACACCCCATTCCCTTCCTCCCTTCAGAATGTATTTTAGGATACATGCTAGCCAATCTGGTTGGGCAGAAAAAGAGAGAAAACATTATGTCTAGCTCAGTAGTCTTCTGATGTTTAGGTTGGTAATATGATTACGAGTGTCATGGGGCTATAAGGCACAGAAAACAGTACTAAAGACTCCCTTGTTCACAGAGTGAACATGCCTACACATGCCTGCACAGATGTCAGTATTTGTGTTATTTCATTGTCTGACTTTAATTAGATTACTGCCTAACAAAAGAAGTAGCAGAAGAGGACATTACCACATCATATCATGCCTAATCCCAAATCCAGACTTCTGTGAGACTTGAAAACATGAAAATTACATTTCTGTCCTATATCGTGAAAGTGTGACTGAAAACATAAACCTCATCTCCTTTCCACTGTCCTGTGATGAGATGTGCCACATGTTAAGTAGAGCTGAGACACTGTGGGATGGTATCTGAAGATGCATATAAAATTTTACCTGTGTGATTTGAAAACTGAACAGAGTTCACTGTATCAACTTCAAATCCCAAAACCTGTAACAGAACACAGGAATATTTTTTTTAATAACACATTTGTTAACACATCATCAACATTACAAAACACAAGAAAGGATTCTTATTTCACAGTGCATATTTAAAAATCTTAAGTGTTGGTTTAAAATGAAAGCTGAGTCAACATACATTCAGCATAAACAAACAACGCAGTACTTTCCTACAGCAGTGAACATGGAACAAAAGCAACATTGGAAACAGCATCAGAAAAACAGGGCTCTGGATCCACTGGCTAGAGTCCATCTGGAGATAAGGATGGAGAGACTGGTCCAGCAGCAGGCACCAAAGACCTGAAGAAAGCCTTGGCTAATCTTTCTTAGCAAGAACAGCAGCTTAAATTTCAAGGTTCTAAATGAATGCAAAATATGGAGGGAAGATACTGTTAAAATTTCAGAAAGCAAATCGTTCTAAAAGGGTAACAGAAGAATCTTAAAAGGGATCAGTGTTATGAGCCATACTTGGATGTCACAAGCAGTTTCTTTACAACTAAAAGAGAATAGAGAGAAATCACAGAGAATTAGTTTGGGACATGATATGGCAATGAAAGGGAGAGAGCTCTTAAAAACACGAAGTAGAAAAAGCCCAAAGCATGCTTCAAAAGCCACCTGCTACCTTGCATTACCAGCAATTCAAATATTGAAACATCCAAGAATTTGCTAGTACAATCAAGAAACACATTCTTGTTGCCCAAAGAGAGCTAAACATAATGTAAATAAGAGCATCAAATAAGGATAAAACTAATAAGGATTTTTTAATCTAGCAATACGTGCTTAATACAGACAGGTACTGCTGCTCAAGCCATTTTTAGACATTTTTATCTGCCATGAAAGAAATTCTAATGCAACAATGATACAACAGTCTGACATTTAATATTTGTTTCTGCATCCTACTTGCTCTGAGTAAGAATTCTCCTCAAAAGAAGTGCTGCTATGTATGGCTCAGTGAGTCATACCAGGAGATAATAGTAATGATGCATCACTGTTTATGATCCACTTTCAGGCAATTTGCTGATGGAGGAGTGAACAAACGAAGCTTTTGCCAGTCACGTTTTTCATCGAGATACACGCCTCTCCCTTTTAATCATGAAGGCAGCCCCTTTACATGTATTAAAAATCTTTGGGTTTATCGTGCCAGGCATTAGGTTTTCGCTGTGCATGTACTTTCTTTTGCACATGAAAGCCATTAAGTGATAAGCCCTTATTTCAAACCCTGGGCCATTACAAGATGGAGGTACATGCTGCAGCAGGTAGTCCCTTCTGCCCAGAGCACTGCATTTCTGTCACTTCTGCAGCTCAGAGTCAACACAGGTCTTCACAGAGTAAGTCTCTTCTTTAATATATAATAGAGGTTTCTGTTAATTCCTAACCAAAAAAAAAAAAAAAAAAGTAATTTTACATTAATGATAGACAGAATGGTGGGTTGTCTCAGCCTGAACAAGTTAAAATTAACTGCAACTACTACTCTCACCCCAGGTTTTTGTTTCACCTTTATTTTAAAGGCACAGGAATTAAAGGGGTGAGAACATGGCAATACCTTGGTTATTATTATCATAACCAATACATTGTTATGAACTTTGCCCATGCTTTTCAAATAAATAAATGAGAACACTGCCTCTAACCAGACTGTCATCCCGTATTCATTTCCCCTCCCTGCAATGAGCAAACCTAAGTAGTTCTTATTTCCTTCAAACGTCTCAGCAACAATTGTGAATTAATCCATTTCTCTCCAATATTCAGATCATGTCTCTCCAATTATTTAACACCTGACACTACAGAACATACTTACTATGATTTACTAACTAATGAGGTTTACACTTAGTGCTTTAGGGAAGAAGAGCATGCATAAGTGCTTGTAAGGAAGGCTGTTACTACAACACAGATAAGCACTGTAGCAGCTGATGGTCACCAAAAGAGCAGTCTTTCTTTACTGTCTCTACCAGCACCAGCTATCATTTGATTTCTCATCAAGCTGTTCTGTAAGATCAGGGATTTTTGGTTTGTTTTGTCCAGTTAGTCTGCTTAAACCAGCAGAAGGGAAAATACAAGGGAGGCCACCTCTTCCAGAGACAGTGGGTGCCAGCCTAGCTGAGCTGTACACTTGGTAAAAGAAAGCTTCAAAGCTTCGAAAGCAAGTGCTTTTGAATAGTTGAGGAAAAGTCACAGATAGCTCAAATTCTGTGAGGGAGCTTGATATTCTCAATTTTCTCATCAGTGTAAAACTGGCTAAATAGCCTTTAAAGGTTTCCAGATAATCACTTACTGGTGTTAGTCTACTCTGGCACAGTTTGTCATTTGCTCTAAAGTTCTGTTTAGAATAAACGTAGAGGACTCATCTAACACACCTAATTACAAAACCCTCGAGTTCTGATTCAAGCCCCAGAATAAGCCCTGTTAGTCCAAGGAATTGCATTTATGAGGATTCTTATCAAACCAGAGTAATTAAAAGACATAAAATGTCATTTAAAAACAATTATAACCTCCAATTAGTACTACCTTTGAAATAAGAGCAACAGATGTTAAGGTCTAGGCTTAGTAAAGAGTACTAAAATGATCAGAAAGAATGTTTAAGTCATGGCAAGCCAGCACATGTTTGCTACGAAGGAAAACTGCATTGAAAAGCCATGGACTTTAGTCATCAGATGGCCTGAAAACAAGGTATATTTGAGTGCTAAAAGCAGCTTTTGACAGCAATCACCTCTTCTACCACTACAGAGAAAACTGTGTCTTAATTTTGGTTTGCTTAGTTCATTTTAAGAAGCTTGTCATTTCAAGTGAATATGGAAAAGTTATTTTCCTCCTTAAACTGGTTAAATAACAATACTAGTAACTATCATCCTTGCATATCTAAATGACCATACGTATCTGAAACAGTTTGATTCACTGAATGATACTTTCCTCGCTTCCAAAAGGCACTGTATTCAGAAGATGTCTTCTTGTTAGATCTTTTTAATATGTACTTGTATTTTTAATTTCTTGGGCAGAGCTAACTAAAAGCATCGATTCTGAATTTCTATCCAAACCAGAGGTTAAAGAAATCTTAAGCGAATTTTAACTACCTTAATAAAAATCATTATTTTTGTATGTACAGACCTGGAAAACTGAGATCAGAGTAAGTGTACTGAATCAGATAAATCATGACAAAAAAAAAGAAGTCTCTCATATCTGCACACTAAAGTATCAAATATCACCTGAAAACATGACTAAGCTCAATTATTTATATCCAAATTTACTGCTTGTTGACGTGAAAAACATTTAAATTACTTATTTTAATTCATTAAAATCAGCCCACTCTACGTACTGATGTTTTTTTCCTACATACAGAAAAAAACCTCTCCATGTTTCTGAAATAAATACATACATGACAGGTAAACTGCCACCTCACCACCTTTCCATCTCTTACGAGCAATAAAAATGCTGTAATTCATCAAAAGACCGCAAGCGAAACAGTAAATAAATACACAGTCAGATCTATACAGTAGTTTTG
The DNA here is from genome assembly GCF_033783945.1 of Neopsephotus bourkii. NCBI lineage: Eukaryota > Metazoa > Chordata > Aves > Psittaciformes > Psittacidae > Neopsephotus > Neopsephotus bourkii. Next base: position 8,774,296 of record NW_026901456.1, on the reverse strand, counting down.
TGGCTTTCAGTCAACAAAGGACAAATTCAAACTGGTAATGGTTTATCAAGGTCCACTGGAATACTCAATTGTCTCTACAGTTTGGTTAAAATAATACAGCAGAAACCACAAGTAGCAGTTTGCCAGGTCCACCTGTGTGACAAATGCATTTGATACCAATAGTTCCTTGATGCACTACTTTCCCTCTGCTTCCTGAACTCCTCTGCGTATCAGTCTGCCACACTTGCAAAATGACTGAAATTTGGGTGTTAAAACTGTCTTTTTGTGTGTGTGTGTGGGCATGTATGTGTTCCTTGCACCTCTGAGTAAATAAACTGAAGGCACTCACTCCAGTTGGATTTTGCCAATGGCAGCACTAATGCCTTCAAATCCTATTTGATTAGTGTGAGAACTGAGCTTACTATGAAATGGGCATAATGCCTTATTTACTGCTCCTCTAGAACAGCTTGTAAATAAACCTGTGTTACTTCCCCTCCTTGCTAAAAAAAAAAAAAAAAAAAAAAGGATCCTGCAGTGATACTTCTGCCTCTCATTTTAGAAATGTAGATTAAGGCAGATATTCTGCAAATGTCCAGAGCTCCAGTTGCCAGGGCTGCACATCACCTACATTACCATTATCCCCCATTTTGGATTATCTGGTCTCCTACAGGCCCTTTAGTAAAGAACAATTTCTGGTTTCCATGCTCTCCCTCTGCTGTCATTCTGTATAAGTATCATTTGCCCACAGAACTGAAAATCCTGGGCAAATCTAAACCCGTAGCCAGTCTGGGGGAGAATGATAAGCACTCCTCAAAGGAAAACAGTAACTGAGTTCATCCTAAATCTCTCAGCCTCCAGCATCAGCACATGTCAAACAACATTCTTCACAAGACCCAAACTAAGGTTGCCTACAACACATCATATAGTGACATTTATTATCATTGAAATCTCAAAGGAAAATGGGCAAATCCAGTATATTTAAGTATCTTCTGATATCTTCTGATATCTATCAGAACTGTTACATTTCTAAAAATAAATCACTGAGCATTAAAACTGGAGAAGGTTTGTGTTTGGAAGGCATAGCTGGCAGATCTGAATGATACGCTTCAGAAGAATATTTGGAAAATTAAATCCAAATACACACACTGAAGCAGAATGCATCTGACACTGAAACAGCTAGTATGGAACACATTATGCACAAGATCAAACTGTGCTTAGTTCTTCCTGACAAATAACTGAAGGAAAGGAACAAACATCATAGTTCTTCCAACAGTGCAGAAAGCACAATTCCAGCCCTACAAAGAGAAAGTGCATCACCTGTGCAGGCACTTAGTCTACAGAACTATCAGAATGCACATCTTCAAACTAGCAAGTGCTCAAGGGAAATATCAACACACAAGAAAGGAAGAGACTTCAAAATACATGGACAACATCTAAAGGTCTTGGCTCTGTTTGGAAAACTGGACCAACAGACTAATTTACCTAAAAGAACAGAAGTAACTTAAACTTATATCCAGCCACCACGCTACTATAAAAAGCAAAAAAATGGTTCTCCTTCAGGATTCAAATTTACACGATAGCAATTATTTTACTAGTAGAACAACCTAAAGACTTAGACAAAGAATGTCTTAGGTTATATATATAACTAGATGACAGTTCTGGTTCACCTCTAAAAGTGCAGTCTTTTAGACCCTGCCACTGTGTTAATGCCTGAATTAAGAGTTTTGTTACATTTAGTGTCTCTTCCTCTCCCTTCCAGAAAACATTTCAGTCACACATACACTAAAACATACATTTCTTCAACACAGAGAATTAGTGCTTAAGATTTTCAGAAATGAAGGACTACAAACACGTATTTCCTTCAAGAGGGCAGCTTAAGTTGTGCCTGTTATGTAAAGGAGGAGATTGAAAAAAGAGAGAAAGAAAACTGTTCCACATTAAGAAAAATCGTGAGTGTAGCAACAAAGAAATTAATAGATTTTGGCGCAAATGCAACATCCCATACTCAGTGTTAGTGATTACTAAGCTTTATGTTTAAATTTGTGCATTTCTACATGATGTACCAATGGTCGGGAGAAAAATAAAAGTACGCATTCTGACCTCCTAATCCTATTTGGTTTGTGATTGTTAATACCACCTGAGACAGAAAACTGTTAACTACAAAGACTTACCCTGCCCCAGAGTAAATATTCATTTAAATTCTCATTTAATAATTTTATTTACAATGACAAATGCTTAGAGAAATGTGAACTGCTTCTGTTTAAAATTCGCACTGCAGCTTTACTATGTTTCTGCAGAGAAAAAAGTAAATTTTCCAAAGTATCACACACTTCATAGAACTCAAGAAGTTCTCCTTTGTTCTTGCTTGTACTCAGTTTGGAAGGAAAAAGTTGGTTGGTGGTTTGGGGTTTTTTTTAAAGAAAAAAAGAGAAATATCTTAAACCTCCTAAGTGTGTGAGAAAAACTGTCACTTGAATTACATGAACTTCTGAACTGATAAGACGTTTTATTGCTCTCCTGGGTACTAAACATTCAAAAGAAAAACAATTTCCAGTGCATTACATGTACATATTTAGAGAAAGAGAGGTTTAGAGGGAGAAGTTTACAGACATTTAGAGCTGAGAGACATGCTGTGGAATTGTTGTGCTTGAAGGTTTTTGTGACACAAGAGGACAAAGCCCTGAGCAACCTGGTCTGAACACAGTGCCTACCCAGCTCTGAGCAGGAGGCTGGATTGGGGATCTCCTGAAGTCCCTTCCAGCCTGGGTCACTCCATCATTTGATGACACCACCACATAAAAAAAGCTCAGTTTTACTCACGGTACCACTCCATGTGTACAATCACATAAAATATCACCACTCATCCTAAAGTTCTCGTTGTAAGTATAAAAACCAGAGGTATACTGTGTTTACAGTATTAACTATGCCAACTTTGTCAGTAAACATATTATGTCCTTTGCTGTTAAATGATCAGTGGACCAATTTAATTAGAACATTTTAGTTTGTACTTAATTTAGACAACCTTAGAGAACAATGACCTACTTCTACAAGAATGAAATTCAGTCAAAAACACCTCTTTCTGCTGCAACAAGACCACTACATATTTCCCTCTTTGGGCACTGGGCTTATGCCTCTGGTGGTATTTCATTTTCAGGTTTGAAACCAAAACTACAAAGCAGTAGTACTACAGCTCAAGTCAGAGGAAAAATCTGGAACAATGAGCAAAGGTAGGGGATGGGAAGGGAAAGCAGGATGAGTAACAAAGAAAAGAAGAAAAAAATTGTGTAAAACCAGTTTGTAAACTGCATACATGTTTCTTCCATAGTATTTAAGCCCCCTGATAATGTTCACAGGTTGCTATCTATATTTCACGAAACAAAGCTGAGATCTCCATCCAAAATCCTCAGTTCCTTCAAAGCTCTTCAATCTAGAGAATATTATCTTTACCATATCAGAACACACCAAAACCAATTTTCCCAAGTGACAGCACAAACCAAAAGGTTTGTAAACCACAAGTCCAGAGAAAGTATCAGAGGTTGAAGTTGCAAATCAAGCTCAGCCAATCATTCATACAAATTCTTTTATTGCTGACACAAGGTACCTGATTTCTTGTATGCCTAATCAGAGTTTCACAACCAGATCGGAGCTACAAACGTGCCACAGGTGAAAATCTCACTATATAATTTGTTTGTTCACATCTCTAAGAGGCAAATTTATCTCCAAGGAGAAAAGAGTTTGACAAGAAAACAGCACTGACTAGGAAGAAGGAAGGAACAAGATTCTACTTAACAGAAGAGAATATTTGAGACTGTGATTTGAAAGGAGGATTTGACTTTCATACAATGCCACATTTATTTTGGGGAGATCTAGATGTATTACAACACTTATTTTTCTTGCATTTCACCTCTTCTGTATCAAGATGCTTACTTTGTACGTAAGGTTTATGGAAAAATGATGCCTCTGTTTCAATTATTATTCAAATGACGAACCATCTAAGCCAAGTATGTCCTGCCCTTTATGCCAACAGATGGTAACAGACTGACAGAGCAAAACAGCAGTAAATATTATGAACAGTGAGAAGAATGTTAGCACATACTAGACAAGTGAATCAAAACCATCCAGATAGAGCCTAGAAAGGCAGCATGGTGAATTATGCAGAATTCCAAACCAAGGATTCAGGCATGCAAACTCAACTGTGCTACTGATTTGTTTTCCTTTACTGGGCAAGATCAACATGCAGATGTGTTTTCAGAAATAGCTGCTAATTTCAGCTGCTTTCCTACTTGATGACTTTCCGACTTGATGATGCCTAGGAATGATTCAGGAAGTCACGAACCCAGGCAGACCTCACTACTTTCACTGAGAAGCAACGGTCAGGATTGTCCTTATTGCAAGCTGGCTCAGACTGACCTGTGCTCCACTAAAATCTCCTGTCTGACTTCAGAGTGATTGCCTCAGCAGAGAAAACATGCCTGAAAAGCAAAGAGCCATGACAGATACTAGGATGTTGTTTTAAACCAGTTCTAAAGCAGTCTATTACCCTCAAACCTTCCAGTGTATGTAGTCTCCTCCTGGTAAAAACAGTTATGCTACTGAAGGATTTCTCAGCTAGCAGCACTCTTGATCAAGATGTGGGTATTCTAAAGCACAAGAAAATCATCATAATCTGACCTCCAGATCATTTTGTATTTCCAAACCCTTTCTAACCATCGCACTGTCATTTAAAGTAGAAGACTCTAGAGAATGTGGTCTATCATCCCGCTACCTTAAACACAGCACTATTACAGATTTCAGTGACAGAACTTGTAAAAAATAAATGCTATTTTAAATATTTCATATTTACCTCCTCAAAGCCTTGAAAATAAAACCAGTCACAGAGCCCTGAGTTACTGATAACACTGGACAAGTGTCATCAGTAAACAGTGACAAAGAAAGGAGAACATTACTCTGCAAAGCATTGCGCTTAAACCGGTATCACTTGAACTCAACATGTAAAAACCCAGTGTCCTGTTCCTCATCCACACAGTAACAGTACAGCTGGGAACAAGACACAAGCCCTTCTGTGCTGCCAAAGAAGAGCTTAGGGAATTTATGTTGCACAGAATCGATCATAGTGCATTATATGTACTCTACCTGTGTGCTGCCATCATCTCTACAATACTGTATTATACATGTGGTCACCTTTGTTTTTCAGAACATAGACCATATCACCTGCTGCAACAACCGCAAACCCCTTCTGTTTTACTTCTAAAACTAATGCTTCTTTTTGGAAGCCTTCCAATATACTTAAAAAAAAATGGTGTTTAATTTGTAAAAATTAATAGGGATACATGACTAGCCATGGGGCTCTACAGAAAGGAAAAATAAGTCCTCAGTTTAAAGAAAGAGTCAAGCTTTCCAAGCAATGGGGAAGTGCTTTGACTTGTATCATCTAAAACACACAACAGCATTTAAAAAAAATATATATACTTAATACTTAAGAGAAAATCCTACACCTCACATGTGTATAAATATATACACACAAAATACAAACACACACAGTTTATTAAGCTTAAGAATATGTGAAGTTCATCCCAACAAACATCTGAACTATGACTATGTATTTTAATTAACAAATAATTAATTGCCTGATTACAGTCCTACTCCTCTGCCTCTACAAATACAGTTAGCATACGGGAAGTCAACAAGGTGAGCTGGCACAAGGCACTTGAATAAATGGATCTGGGCCAAAAAAGGAAGGTAATAGTAGACAGGTATACAAACAGAGCATGTCCAGTGCTCCATACAAGCAGAAAGTATCTCAAAGTTGTCAACCACCCCACCAGACTGCAATGTAAATACTGAAAGGGAAATTAGCTGGCCTGCTCAGGACTCCACAAGGCACATTTGCTTAACCTCAGAGGCCCTTTAGCTGAGCGTATGACAGCAACACAAAACCAGCCAAAGGCTTGAAGAGCCCCGCTATATGATCATATTTTGTTCCAGAGGACCTCCCTCCTCATCCACATTTAGATCACATCTGGCTTTATTGCTAGTAACAGGCTCTACACCAACAGGAAAGTGACTCTTCTAGCAGTGTAACAGACAGATGCATCAGCTAAAGGACAAAGCTTTAGAGCATAAAGACATACATAAATGGGGTTAGAAAGGCTTAAACAGACACAATTTCTGAGGAATTTTCAAGAAAACTTCTTGTAACTCCCCAACTGCTGACTTTTAACAGAGCATGTGTATAATCCACTAACAGAATTAGCCAGTCATACCTGTATTTGTCTAAAAAAAAAAAAAAACAACTGTACCACATAAACCGAAATCATTCCAACCCTTCCAATTTTATTTTACATAAAACCCAGCTTAATTGAAAGTCATTAACTTTAACATCACAGTTAAAATTACCCTGTCAAACAAGGTAGTTCAGTTTGGGGGGATTTTTGCAAAGTAATGGCAGTTATATTTTCCAATAAAAAGTCTCTATCTCAGGCCATGAAACGCTCTATGTACCCACTATATTACAAGTTATTTGTATACACATCCTGATGTTTAAATACTGCAGTTTGGAACTTTGCCTTACACAGCCATCACTGCAGTTCAGTGAACATCACTGCTCCTCTGGACATGGAACAGGAGTGCATTCAAAATGGCTGAATTTCTATAATCAGATTAATTTGGAGAGGGAGAAAGGATTGCCCAGTTGCAGCTTGCACCTCTCATTGTCTGCCAGTTCCTTCACTTAAATGCATCTATTTCCATTTCATACTGAATGAAAAAGCATACATTGTATTGGGTGAAGAAAATTAGAGCACAAATTCAGTTTGGGAAAAGAAACTTGAGAAAAAGAAAAGGCATGTCCTAGCAATTAGTGAAGTAGGCATAATCGCTGGTGTGGGCTGATAAACCGAACTGAAATTGCTATTGACTAACCCAATCTCTTCTCTCGTTCTGAGCTTTTAATAAAGCATACCAAGTAGATAATGAGAACTCTGAACATACAATAGGGCTGTATTTTAGTGCAGCATTTGACAAGGCACTGCAAATAAAAATCATTAATATACTGGAGATACTGTGCCAAGATCAAAAGAGAGGAACAAATAAACTACCTTAGGAACAGGGATTCTGGAGATATTTTTGGTGCTTCATTCATCTAAAGACAGATACTGAACAGGCCACTTCAAATTCTAAGGTTTGAAACAGACAACTAGGAAACAAACAACAGCCCCCACTCAAAAAAAAAAAAAAAAGCCAACAAAAACAAACCGAAAAACACAACAGCAGAAAAACTTGGGAGGAGGGGGAGTTATTTTACCAGTGACAACACAGGAAACACTGTAACAGAAATAAAAGAATAGCATTGGGATAGTATCTGACACTTGTTAAAAACAAGAGAACTTTCTACTCTTAACAAAAACCTACAAAACACTATGTGAAGACTATGCAAATAATAGACACAAAATCAAGAACGTACAAACTACCTGGTTAGAACTGTTCACCCTCAGACACACACGCACGCACACACACAAACTACACAAAATAAAACACAAAAAACCCCACCAAACCACAAACCACCATGCCTTTCCCTACCTGAACCTGCTTTTTACCTCAACTTCTTGTACTCTCAAGTCAAACTCCACACTTCACTGTTTTTCCTTCCCAACTTTGCTTTCCAGTTACAAAAGAACACACATGAAAAGAACCTATGTGTGGAGGGGTCTGGGATACGTTATATATGATGCTGCCATATTTATTTGTTGTTTCATTCTTGCTCTGTGGCTCCAAGTTCTCAGACCCAACCAAACCACAACTAGTGCCACATCAGCAAAAACAAGAGAATGACCTCAGGTTGCCTAATGCCTGTTTCTGGAGTGCTGCTCCTTTTTCAGCTCTGACCAACTGCATACCAGTTTTCAGGATTTACAAGCTGATTTCAGGACTGGCCATCACAGAGGACTCTACTGAAGACAGGAGCAAGAAAACAAATGCCTCTCTCTTGTGCAAGAGCAGACTGCAATTTTTATCAAAAGTGCTCTGTCAAAACTGGTACTTAGAATTTGCACATGGGCTGATCTAGCTGTAACATCCTGATCATCTGAACAGAAAAGACTATAACAGCCTGAGACTGCAGTGAACTTGTTCTCAAGTATTTTATTTCTTTATTTGTCTGAAAAGGCTCACAGTGTAAGTTTGTATCTGAAACATAATCAGGCCAAATTCAGGGTTATCCAATAGCGCCTTAAATATTCTCATCCAAATAAGCCTTAGAGACACAGGAATGCTTCAGAGCAAATATCACCAGGTCACCCATTTTTACTTTCCACCCTGACCGATTGGTGTGCATTGCTAACTATTCAATGCAATACACTAAGATGACATAATATACATGCCCTTATCAAAATTCCCTCTAAGCCGTTTTGGTCAGCACTAAGAAATTCCTTGTTCTATATCGTCAGCATTTTTTCACAGGCTACTTAAACAAACAGCCTGTAGTGCCTGTGAGACACATGATGACCTTTACTCCAGGCATTACACCAGTTCAGGATGGACCCAATTGCAGAGTCAAAAGATTTGCGGTACATTTGCTTTATTAACCTTCCTAAGGGCAGGTGGTCATTCCTGCCATCTGGGACAGGATCAAGTGATGGATCTGCACAACACTGATTTATAAATGCTAAGGTAAATGAAAGACAAGGAAATAATAGCTTCTGTTTCCCCCTTTATTCTTCCCACTAAAGGACAAACACAAAAAAGGGAGAATGAGGTGGTGCTGTGGGTGACTGAATGCCTTCCACCAACAAAATACATTCCTCCCCCTCCATCCTGAGACTTTTATTGCTATTGTTAGGTAACAGTGACTTTAGATACTGATTTCAGATGGGGAAGCTAGTCTGCATAAACCTTGGAAGAGTTCACTGCAAATTTCAGATTCATCATCTCTATGCTGCTTCCTTCTACACTTGGATGTAATTTGACAAAAACACCATACTTGTATCTGCAAACTCCTGCCAACTGGAATCATGCAGTTCTTGGTACACAAGGAAGTTTACAAACACTGATAAGGAGAAGCAGACATACAGAGCAGCACCAGGTCCAATAGGCATGGACTGAATCTCATTTATTTCAGTAAATGAAATGGCAAGGGGGATCCCACAACACATTAGTTTCCTCTGATTTTTATCTGCTTTTATTCCTGCTGTTTGTCTTTTGGATAGCTAGTGCTGTATCACCAGCCCATTAGCAAGGCATGACAAGAACATTATGTACATCCAAGGTGGAGTTATCCACCAAGAGATTTCGTTTATCCAGCACATATGCTTTATTTGGCCTTCTTAGACAGCTAATGAATGGATCCCACCCTCCTACGAAAGCTTTAGATGTTAAAACTGCAAGATAGCAGATGCTTGTAAAAATAAAACAAGAAGCAACTCCCTGAAGGAGGTTATGTAAAGATCATACCTAGGCTACCACAGGGAAAGAATGAAAGAATGAAGCCTCTAGAAAACAGTTAAATGTGACACGAATTCCTTCAGGGCAAGAAAATTGTCTTAGATAAGAGCATATTTTGAAGAATGCTTCCTTCAGTTGATGCCAGGTAGAGGAACCTGGGGCTTGCTCCTGCTCTGGCACCTGTTATGCCAAAAGAGCCTTCTGTGGGGCTGTGCAGGGAACTGAATCAGGAAATTGACTCACAAGAAAAACAAACATTTTCTGATTTTCCCCCTCTGTAAAGTTATTTATAACCTGGGTGGCTTCTTTGAGCAGTCTACTGCCTGGCCTCAAAAAATTACTTTCCTTGAAGAGTTGACATAGACAGCATTTAGTGCAGGTGGAAGAACCAGCTGGTGCTGATAAGAGAAGAACAAGTTTCTGAAGCTGGCTTTGCTACTGAAGCCATCAGATTGCGAAACTATACCCCAGAGGACAGATGACAATATAACCTCTTAAAAGAGTTGCCATGTATTTGTTTGGTTGTTGCATGAATGAACAGAGGCACAATGTTACTTCTAGCTACAGTGAGCACAGAAACAACTATCCCCACCATAAAGCCACTGGCAATATTTGAGCACAAAAGGAATGAGGTGTGACACAGACTATAGCCTGTGCTGATTCACAAACAGCAACAATTAATGTGCTACAGGAAATACTATTCCTGCAGGTCTCTGTTTTATCTTTTTAAACTTTTTTCCCCATTTTTGTTAGCTGCTCTGTGTATGAGGGTTTCCACAGGTAACATGGTGCCCACTCATATGATACAAGGGCTCTATTCCATGATACAGGGAGGGAGGGAGGGAGGGAAATCATGGAGCGAGGGAGGGAGGGAGGGAGGGAAAAAGGGTTTTCCTTTGGCAGTACTCATTACCCAAAACAAATGCTGTAAAATACACGAAGATTCAGAGAACTATAAAAAATACATATATATTTTAATTGCTTAGATTTTGGCCAAACTTCACTAAATGGAATGTTAAAGAAAGTATTCTTGGCATTATTGGCTAGCAATCTGCCAATTTAAGTAACAGAAAAAATGCCTTATTCTGATATTGTGGGACAGACCAGCACTTTACTACACAGCTGCAAGTAGAAGGACCTAATGAATGCTATTTCTGAAGATCACCATGGATTCCTCCCTTGAACTTATCAATGTCATTGATAGCTGTGTCATCCTTGTTTGAGATTTATACACATATCGTCTTCTGAGAAGTAAAACATGACTGGAACCTGCAGAGGGGAAAAGGGGAAGAGTTGTGATCAGGCTGGAAAGGATCTGCTGGTCAGGAAACCCATTTACTTCTGCTTTTGGAAAACACTGCATCTACAGATCAGAAAGTGGGTCTCCAGCTTTTACTCTGACGTGGGGAAAGAGACCATTTTCCAGTATGTCTCTAGCACCTCCTCAATCCTACACATCCCTCTGACAAGAGGTGCACTGTACTTCCAAGGGAGCCAAGTTAATCACGACGGAAGGATTTCTACTCAGCTCAAACTAGTCCATTTGCTTAAAATTTACATAGGATGACAGAAGGTGAAGTGCAGTTTGTTTTTTTCACTTGGGTTTGGTTTTGGGTGTGTTGCTGTTGTTGGGGTTTAGTGTTGGTTTGGGTTTTTTTTTCTTTGGTGGTGGTGGGTTTTCAGCTTTTTAATGAACCACACAAGAAGTTTTGGTATCACAGTTCTCTCCCTTGCTCTGTAATTGTTCCAGATGTTAAGGGAACTGGAGCTCAGAGGTGCCACGGATGAATCAGCACCAACAAATACGAGCCCTGAACAAACACTTGGAAAAATTCATAGAGTTCAGCATAGTAGTTTTGGTTTTTTTTCTGTGACAAGTTACAGTACTGCTGCCAAGCCACAAATGAAGTGGTCTGGCTTCTGTTGGGGTACATATTATTATCAACACGGACCTTCTTGGCATGTTTCAAACACTATGCTCATTTGGTTTTACCCCTATATACAGGTGCACACATTATCACACACAGTAATTTCAGAAGAACAGACATTTAATGTACCAGGACTAACGTCCAACTCCTCACATTAACCTTGCTTCACCAACTCAAGCCTGTTTTCCACACAACACAAGCAACTGAAGTGGAACTTCCACTTGCAACTTTTCAGCCTAAAGAAGCTAAAAATACCTGCCTGGCATGTGTTCAGTCAGCCATGGATAATACTGCATCCCTTATCTAAAATGACTAAATATGGTCTTCAAGGAAAGGTGACCAGCATTTTTTGATATAAATAGAAACAATGAAAAGTAAGTGACAATACAGAAAGGAGATTTTAAAGGTTTCAGTAGCTTGTACGTCATCTATTTTTCTCAGGTTTACTTTTGTACCATACTCATACATGCAACTAAAGATTCGTTCTTTTATTTCAAAGTATACTTTTCTTTTTAATAATTTCAATAAATTTTAATCTATAGATGCAATTAAGTTTAACTTGAAGCCCCTGCCCTGAAATCTGATCATTATTGGCTTACCTATCCTCTGTTTACACAGGGAAAAAATATTCTCTCAGCTATTTTACTTGGAGCAGAAACAAGACATAATAACTGCAAGAATTAAAAAAAAAAACAAAAAAGGAAAAAAAAACATTAAAATAAGAATCTAAGCCTTAAAGATAGAACACAAGGCCATTTCCTAACAAAAAAATGCTTTAAGCAAGTAAATGCTACTGAGTCTCTGAGTACATGAACTGCTCCACACACAGTGCAGCTCAGCCTTTAGGCATGGTTTTCCAGTCCTTTAATAAGATTTGCCATTTCTTGACAACTCATTTTTCATTTTTATCCAAAGAAACTGGGAGAATGAGGGTAAGGCAGTTTTGCTTGCTCTGAAGTCAGATATCTGCACATACTTGCGGTCACTAAGTAGTATCCCTTTCTTAATCTTTCCACTTTGCTGTGTCATGTTAGATGAAAAGATTACATTTATGTAAAAAAACCCCAAAACAAACAAACCCATAATCTACTATTTCTTCACTTCGGCACACAGTCCAGTGTAACGACTACATCAAATATCAGCATCTGCATAGTTCCAATTTTCACAACACACAAGGGAAAAGTTAGCAAATCATAATAATGATAAAATATTGTAAATATTTATCATGATCTTTTTCCAAAGTTTAAAATGCCAACTGGTCAACTGGCCTCATACACACTGCAAAATGCAAAATAAATGTTAATGCATCCTAGAATGCTTTTTCTCAGCTTTGCAACTGTAATATATAATCAACCTATATTGTATGACTTTATTTTCATGACCGGTAGGAACAGTTAAGAATACCACTATCATATCCTTAGACTTGACCTCAAATGATGAAGGTTCAGACAGATGTGCTCTCAGTTTCTTAGAGGCTGTGCTTGGCCCTGTCACCTGGAGTCCACATCACATTAGCACTTCTTTTAGACAGGCTTAAATTAATCTAATTTTTCAAATAAATTATTTTGCATTAGGAATTTAAAAGTTTTCTGTAAAAAGTTTGTGAAGACATTTGGGATCTCGTAGTTCACAGTTCTACACAAACATAAAATAGTCTATGACTACTGTTAAGTAAAAGTGACACCCCAGTATCTTTCCCAGTTCTTTGCCTCAGTCTAGGCACCTTCAAATAATGTTCAAGCGCTAAAAGAGTGACACACAAACTGGGTTTTTTTACTGTTTCAGTCTTTCAAGGAATATTCCACTTTCTTGTCCTCTCCAAGTCCTGTCCCTCTCCCAGTTTACCATACAGATCGAAAGTCCACCTCCTGCAATCTCCTCAGAAGTTCAAAAGTTCTCATGGTACCTCTGAGCTCCCAGAGGGCCAGATCCATCCTTTCTTCATAGGTGGGTTAATCTGGACGAGTTTTGCTTTGTTTTTTTTTTTCTTGGGGGGTGTGGGGGTTCTTTTGTGTGATTTTTTTCTTGTTGGGGTGGTTTTATTTTGGTTGTTTTGTTGTTTTTTTTTTTAATTCATCTGTTCTTTCTGTCCCTTATTTACCTTTCTTACAAGAACAAATACAGAACCAATGAAGAAAACCATTAGGTTAGGTTTTTTCAGCATTTGATCTGTAATAAAAATAAGGGCTAGCCAGCAGGAACATTTCTTAGTTATTCTATAAACATTTGATCGATTCATCCTTCTTCTGACTCATATAATTAACACAATAGAAGTAGGCTCTGAAAAACAGAACAATCTTAAATAAGAGATGCTCTTTTTTTCTGTCTCTTTCTGTACAATCCTTAATCTGTTTGCTACGTTGTTCAACAAAAGAAAGAAAGAAAAAAACGAAAAAAAAGCGCCTTAAACTTTTTTGCTAGAGCAGCAGATAATCATTAAAGATAGGCTGATACTGATTTTGATCCCAGCATACGAAAGCAAATTATACCCTTGGCTGAACTGTGCAGTGCAAGACTATCCTTAAATATCAAAGAAATTACCATCTGTGCTGACCAAAGTTGCTTTCCCACCTTTTTTACAATTAAGAGGGAGCTAAAAATGTAGACTTACTGTTTCTTTTGCAGAAAAGAATCACAGAGAAGTAATCTAAGAATGAGAATCATCTGCCCTCATTAATACCTGAACAGAAAATTATTTCCATTCAGCAGGGGAGTGGGGGGGAGGTGGAAATAGTGAACAGGAAAGGATAATAATAAAAATAATAATTGAACAGATTGCAAAAGGCCATCTTATCCTGTAAACTGTAGAAGCTGTTTACAGTGGTGTCCTACAAATCAGAACAGACAGTTGCATTCTCCAGACCCAAACAGTTAATGGTATTTGTCCATGCTTTTAGCTCCATCTTCAAGGTAAACAGCTATTAAAAAAAAGTCAAGAATTAAATACCAAAAAGTGACAAGATGTTCTCAAATTCTGAGACAGACAACAATTCTGAGGCAGACAAAACCAAAACAAAAAATATAATAATGTCCATTAGCATTATCAAACAACGTAAGAACATAATGTACAGAACTCTCTGGATCTCAGTGTTACCTACACATAAGCAAAGATCAACAGCCTCTGGCTTGCAGACAGGAGCAGAATGTAGTCCAGTGGCAACTAAATGCTCATGCAAGTGCTCAGGGGAAACTGGCTGTAACTTTCTCCTTTCACTTCCTTGTACTCTCAAACCTCTTTCTGGAAAACTCAGAGAGGCTGCTCTTCCTCTCTTAGATGCTGGACAATTCTAAACCATTTCCTGGTAACAAAACCTGTTCAGATTACACAACTGCAAATTAAGACTATTTTAAAAATAATACTGAACCACCTTTTAAAGAGACAGTAAAGCCATGCAAGTAAAAACTATTTCACCACTTGACAAGACAGAATTCAAAGCACAGCTGAGGACAATTCGCTTCCCGGTATTTTACCTGGGGAAATCCAGGAGTGTGTTTCCTCCAAGACCTACTAGTTAATCTAAAATCCCAAACTACTTGAACAAATGTATTTTAACCTGAAATAGTGTAAAGGGTTCTAACATTTCTCACTCTGCTAGATTACTTCCATCATTATAACTGCTTTAATATATGATCTAATTATCTTTTGCTGTGTTTGCTATACAGAAAGTGTTTACCATATACTTAATAGAGAAAGTCTTCCCACAAACCTACTTTTAAAATTCTTTAGCTTTTAGTGTACTGGAAGCCTAATAAAACAAACCAATTGATTTTAAAAGATAAAATAAAAAAGATATAAGAGAGTTCTCTGTTGTGCACATTGTTACACCGGCTATTGCTAATAAATAATAATGCCATAGACTTCCACTAAAGATAACTCATTCAAACATGCCTGATGTTTTTACAGAAGTCTGCAAACAAGAGGTGAAACTACGTCTGGTTTTCTATTTGAATGCTGCTGTCCAAATGCAGATTCCTGAACTGTTCTGTCAGGATTTCAGCCCATCAGACCTCACAGGGACACACACACGTTTGCATATTGAGACTTGCGATGTCAACACTGATGAGTTTAGAAGGAAGCCTCATTTAACCATTACTGATTCAGAAGACCAAAGTAAAAAAGAGAATGGGAAATAGCATAAGCATGCCAGATCTGTACCCATCCTCAAGCCTAGAATTACATTTCATTTTTATCTACATAAAACCAAATCAAATCGAAGAGGCTTAGGGTTGCAATTCATTTCCTTGTTTAAAAAGGAAGGTTTCACTTGGTGTCAATTTGCTACATCTGATGTTCTAGCAAAATCAGGGTTTAAATAACTTTCTAGCAAGGACAACTTCACTGAGGGTTGCCTACACAGGCTTCTCAAGTGCAGTATGTAGTGACAGGAATTCAGTTGTTCTCCAACTACCTTTTTTCACCCCAGCAACTTCTTGTTATACTGTACACTGAGAAACATTACACACTGTGAGTAAACAGAACCCAGCTACAACATCAATAGGCCTTTTAACTATGGCAGTATTTTAGTGTCATAGTCAAGGAACTAAAGACGCTTCACAGGAACTGACTTGCTAAGTCATACAAGACACCCATACACAGGCTAATATGCCACAGAAAGGCTGAGTGACAGAAGAGTAAAGAGAACCTTTGACGCAAAATTAAAGTTAAGAGACTAGAGATTTCAGGAATAAATACTACTGTGTGCCCTTGTGATACCACAACAGCTGGAGGGGGCAGAAGAGCGTGAAAAGGGGAGCTCAATTTAAGAGATCATTCCGGTAGAAGAGGAGGGAAAGCTGGGCCAGAGATCATGACAACCTTTCAGGTATGGGTCTTCACATACACAGATATCCTACAATGCATGGATTTCATATGCACATTACCCTTCACCACATACTAATTTTCAAGAGGCTTGGTTACATTATAATTGGATGGCAATAAGGGGATGTGATGTTTATCTTGTCGCTGGCCTGGTCTCAAGTGCGTGATTTATCAGACTATACCATCTCTCATACATAATCAAGTGAGATCACGCTATCGCTTGTTAAGCACCTACCAAGATAACCAATGCACCAACATACTGTGTTCTGGCAATGAAATTCTTGGACAGCAAGCTTTGCAGGTCAAGGAACAACGACTTCTTGCCGGTAATGTCCCCTTAGGATACAGACACTTCAGGAAAGAGAACAGTGGCATGTGCAAACGTTCACCCCAAAGCACACCAATGTTTTCTCACCATCAGCGACACCTTGGCAAGCAACTCTGAATTCAGCACATGCCACCCCTGAAGGCCAAGATCCAATTATACACTCAAGCCCCCAGGCATGTCAGCTAGTTTCTCTGCTCTGCCTGCCTTATACAGCCATTAAGTGGTACTTACACTCTACTCCAGCTTCCCCAGATCCTCAGAAATTGAGGGGTGGGGATTTACCCCGCTCCACCGCCCAAGACTCCTCTTAACTCTCATCCCAGCATCACAAAGACCTCATTCCAGCAAGCCGAGCTCCCTGTCCCCAGCGCAGGGCACCCAAACCCAAGCTGTTACCAGAGGGTGCCCGCTGTCGCCCTCAAGCCGCAGCGCCCGCTCGACACCGGAGCACATGCCCGGCGGCACACACAGGCTCCCGCACCGGCAGCGCCCCCAGTACCCCTCTCTTTAAACCGCCTCGCCTCAAGCCAGCAGGGAGAAGACATGACGTTAGCGGGAGCCACGGGCCGGGGCCGTGCGGCGCGCAGCCGGTGCGAGGCTCGGCCGCCGGGGCCCCGTCTCGCCCGGGTGCGCGGAGACCGTGTCGGTTACTTGACCCCAGCTCCTCCCGCCCCAGCCCCGCGCTCCGGTTCTCGGAAGGGCACCCGTGCAGGCTGCTCCCGGCCGTGCCCTGACCTTACCCCACTTGGCAAGGGGCGCCCACCCCCCGCGCCGGGCAGCCCTGCCGTCACACCTGCCCGACTCCCCTCGCCGCCCCGAGGAGGGGAAACAGCAGAGGGAAGAAGGGGGCGCACGGCGCTAGGCCCGTCCGCGCCCGCTCACCTGCAGGGGGAAGGTAGCCGCCTTGTTGCCCACGTAGCCGCGGACGACGTGGCTTTGGATGGAGAGCACCCGGCACTCAAGCTCCAGCTCCATGGCTGCACCCACACCGGGCCGAGCTCGGCGGCGCCGGGAGCAAGGAGCAGGAGGCGGAGCGCGGAGGGTGTCACGCGCACTCCCTTCCCTGCCCTCTCCTCCCCGCCTGTCACACACACAGAACACTCCCCACCGCGGGCTCAGACAACGTCAGGCGATGGGCGCGGACACCTAGTGGCCGCCTCCGCCTCTGCCTCTCGCTGCTCAGAGGGAGGCAGCCGCCGCGGTGCCGCAGGGCGGCGAGGCACGGAGCCCTACCGGCGGTCTCGCTGCAGGTCCCGCCACGGCTGCCACGCACACACTTCGTCACGCACCTCAACGGCCGCCCCACCGCACTCGGCGGGCGCCACTTCTGTGACAGGCGCCATCCCGCACGCATGGCTAACGCCTCATGCTGCCCGTCCCCTGAGGCGAGCAGGGTGCCGCCTCCCCCTCGCCCACCCTCGGCAGCGACAGGGCTGTGCCCCTCACCTCGGTGCCTGTGATATGCGGAATTCCCCGGTATCACCGGTGCACCCATCCAGCACTGCAGTGAGGCGCTCGCCAACCCCACAGAGGCACTGCTGCAGTGTCACACAGACCTCCCCAGCACAGGCCCCCCCGGGACCGTGGGTACCACAGACACTTTGTCGAGGCTCCGTGTCTCCACCCAAGCACCATGCAGGGCACCCATGGCCCACACATGTGGACACCCTTCTTCCGGTCCTGCATGTTATACCGGGCTCTCCCCTGCCCTCACTGTACAGCACCACGGTACCAGGTACCCTGAGCACGTTTCCAGTGCCCATAGGTACATGTTGGTCAGTGCGCATAACATTGGCCATCCAGCCCTCTGCCACCTATCCTGTGCATTAACCATCATTTGCTGTCCACACTCCACTGTGGCAGTAGCCACCTACACCTTCCCCACAAGAGCAGCAAAGTGCAGCACACGCATCCCACCTGTGCTTCCCTTTCTCAAGTGTTTAGAAAGTCCTGTGGAGCCACGGATGCCACAAGCAGCCCCACACAATGCCTTGCAGTGGCACAGCAACCCAGGCAGTGGGTGCCCTGATAGAGCACCGCCCTTGCAGTTGGGTTTTGAAGTATGCACAGTTGTGTGTTATTGACACAAAACATCCCCTTCAGAGGGCTGCCAAAGTGAAAGAAGATGTATGTGTTACTTGGCAAGTGCTACAATACATCAAGACTCTGCTGAGATAGGACTTCATAATGTGTTTGGGAATTTCATCTTCCTCTGGCCATTTGTCATTACTGACCACCACAGGTCCAGTCAAAGATCACAAGAAGAAATAATGCCTGATGCCTATTGTTCTTCTTCATAGATAGCTTTAAACTGACTCTTGAATAGTGTCATTATTTCTTAGCAACATGAAAGATTATTTTCCTCATCATAAGTAATCCGTTGGAAAATGAGGAAGTATACTGTCCTGTTTTCTGTCGTCACTCCAGCTGCAAGAAACAGGGCTTGTTCTAGGCTGGCCTTACTACTGTGAGTTTCATCACCTATAAATTCAGGTATTTTCTTGAACTGTAGAAACTGGCACATCTCCGTGGAGTATAGGGCCAGAACAATGAATGATCTGCACCGTGTATGCTCCAGCTCCAGCGTCTGAGAAAGCTGCTGGAGTTATCCTTGTATGAAGGATAACCTCCTTCACACAAGGGGCTTTATCTCAAGTGGACACAGGTCTGGATGGCAAGGTAAGCCTGTATCAGTTACTACTTAGGTGGTTTGCAGGCAATTATAGACAAAGTCTTCCAGAGTCTCTTGGTAGGAGCATTTCCTACCCCACTTTACAGAGAAAAATGCAGCATCGGGGAGGAACAGATCCTGGTCCACAGTGTGCTGAACTGTGGAAAGGAGGCTGCTTTGCTGGTAATCAGGCCTTGTAGTGAAGTTAGTGAAGTTTGTGTAGCTGGAGAAGGAAAAAGAAGCAGAAGAGCCTGTAGAAGTACATGAAGTGGGGAAGGGAGTGTATGCGATAAAGTAGATAGCACGTGGTTATCCTTGTTATGGGTGGAGAGCTTGGGAAAGGCTCTGCAGTGCATACATATGGCTGTTGCACAAAAAATGGACAATATTAAGTTAAACACTGTTAAACATGAGGGGAGATGAGGGGTGGCCATGAGAGGTGAAGGGTGATTGTGAGGGGAAATGATGAGGGGAGAGGAAGGACAGTGATGAGGGAAGATCATGAGTGGAGAGGAAGGGCAGCTGTGAGGGAAGATCATAAGGGGAAATGAGGGGCAGCCATGAGGAATAGTCATGAGGGGAGAAAAGAGGTGGCCATGAGGAGAGATCATGAGGGGAGAAAAGAGGTATCCATGAGGGAGAACATGAGGGGCGAGGAAGGGCAGCCATGAGGGAAGATCGTGAAGGGTAATGAGGGACAGCCACGAGGGAAGATCATGAGAGGAGGGGAGGGGCAGCCATGAGTGGAGATCATGAGGGGAGATGGTGTTGGGAAAGAAGAGGCAGCCATGAGAGGAGACCATAAGGGGAGAGGAAGGATGGCCATCAGGGGTGAGGGGCCATCATGAGGGCAGATCATGAGGGGAGATGTTCGGCCATGAGGGAAAATGGTGACAGGAAAGAGGGGCAGTCATGAGGAGAGATGATGAGGGGAGAGCATGGGCAGCCATGGGGTGTGAGGTGCAGCTGTCGAGGGTAGAGATGGCAGCTGTACAGTGTGGGCCACTATGGGAGGCAGGTGAGGGGTGGATGTGAGTAGAGATCATGAGGGCCAGGTATAAGGGGAGATCTTGAGGGGAGATCAGTTTGCCCTTAGTGACATGGTTTAGTGGGGGGCTTGGCTGTCCCGTGATAACAGTTGGACTTGGTGATCTTAAAGGTCTTTTTTAACCTAGCTGATTCTATGATTCTATGATTTACAGCTGTTCTATCTCAAAACTGCCCAAGCATGTCTGACAATCTCAATGGAGCAAGTTCTTCCCCCAAGAAGGAAAGCACACCTCATACATTTATTAATGCCTGCCCTTTGGTTTTCTACAACCACTACTCCTGCACCTAGTAGACCACATAGGCAAAGCAAGGATAGGCGCAAGGAGGTTTCACATTGCAGAGCACAGCTGATACCAGACTGTTCCTACACCTGAGTGAGGGAACTACAGCTTAGGTAGCAATCATAGAACTATTTAGGTTGAACTCAATGATCTTGAGTCCAGCTGTTTACTTAGCACTGCAAAGTCTGCCACTAAACCATGTCTCTAAGGACCACATCTACAAGTCTTTTAAATACCTCCAGGGGTGATGACTCACGCACTTCCCTGGGTAGCCTGTTCCAATGTTTGACAACCCTTCTGGTGAAGATATGTTTCCTAATACCCAGCCTTAAACCTCTTCTGGCACAACTTGAAACTGTTTCCTCTTGTCCTATTGCTTGTTACCTGGGAGAAGAGACCAGTACCCACCCCAGTACAACCTCCTTCCAGGTAGTTGTAGAGAACAGTAAGTAAGGTCTGTGAGAGCAACAGTGCTGAGGCCATTTGCAGGAAGGCAGGGAGGGTGCAACTGCATTGCTCTGCCTTTCCCTGCAGGTGCTGGGAGTGAAAGAGTATTTGTTACAGAAGAACACATCCTGCTTCTCCAAGTAAATGGAGAAACCCATTCTATGCAGGATTGCTCCCTTCTACCTAATATTCTGAAAGGTCCAACAAAGGCAAGCACTGCTAGCACTAATGCTTACCCAAGAGGAACACCTGAAACCTCTATACTCCAAGCTGTAAAAACTGCAGTCTCTTTCATGGATTAAGGAGTAGGATGTGTATACACGGCCAAATGTAAATAAGGGGGTGACTCAACAGTATTGCCCTCCAACATTTTTCAGAATTGAAATTGAAAAGTTGCCACAAGGAAAACAAAGGCCAGAAAACAGTTCCCTTCCAGAAAACAGCTCATCTAAATGTGAGCATCAGTTTCTGAGTGGTTTTTTTACAGACTTTGCCCAATTTATTCTTTAAGAAGTCAGGCCCCTGCCTCATAAAAAAGAGTTTGTGTCTCAGAAAGAAGTGAAACTAGACTTCAGCTCCAGTCATCATGCATTCTGTTATGCTATCCTTCTCAAGCCTATTCTGTTTGGAAAAAAACTCCACAGAACAACAACTTTACTAGGTTACTAGGACTATTCAAAGAGCAAATAACCATTCAGTGCGTGACAGAAGGCATAATGAGGAAAAAAGAAAAATGATGCTTCCGCAAATATAACTTGTTCCTCATATGCTTTCCTTCTACAACTCCCTAAATCCTGCTCACATGTCCCCCACTTCTTTGCTCAGCCTGTCATTGCACCAAGAATCAATACATGCCGTGGCAGACCGGAGGCATTAATACACATGACAGTTAGCCAGCCATCGATTCAGGAGATACACATCATTGTGTACCTTCTTGCTCCTGAGCAAACAGGATAAACATCTTTATGGGCCATATGTTGCCTAGACTGCCTGCCTTCCAAGGTCTATGTTGTTACCCTTTGGAATTTCAGCTCACTATGCATGAAGAAATCATGAGATTACAGTGAATAACAAGCTTAACATGGGTCAACAATGTCACAATATTGCAATAAAGGTAATCTCCCTTTGGACTTCATAGACAACAATATAGTCTGCAAGGCATATGAAGTAATCCTTGCAGCATATTCAGCACTGGTAGGGTCTTTGGCAGTACTGCCAAGTTTTTGGAATGGCATTTTATTTGAAATGAAACAATGGAACAGCGCAAGAGGCTGTAAGGAGGATTCAAAGCTCAGGACACACAACTAAGGAGGAAATGGTTTCTTTAGCTTAATTAAAGCTCTGCTCTAAGAGCCTACAAATACATATAACACAGAGCTATGAAGGAGCAGAAGGGAGTAAACTAGTGTCCATAATGAAGGGCTTACTTCCATTATGCAAAGGATTATGGAAACACAGCAAGAGACTGCTTTGGAAGATTGATGAGTTATCTTCAGTTTCGTAGTTTTTCATAACTAGTGGAAGAAATATTTTTATAAATATTAATATCTATATTTAAGTTTGTCTTGGAACAGGGGACAGACTGCATTAACTACCAACATCTCCTGAAGTTCAGATTTTCTATATAAGCACAACAGAAAAGGTATGGGGCTGCCAAGAATATGGCACAATCAACTTGATAAAAGATGCATAGAGAGGCTGTCTTAAATCAGATTTTGTAAATTATATGTGGATTCTCTAAATCATCATAGGCATTGACAGAAAATAAAAGGTCAAGGGCACGTAAGGTCATATTAATAGCCTCTTCTTTTCTCAACAGCCCTTCAAGGCAGCAGAACTGGACCAGCAGAGAGTAATAATTGTGCATTCCCCAACCAGAAGACCATCTGTATTTGAGATACTGATTTTTACTGGTCAGTTGAATGATTGCTAAGACAGATTGTAAAGTACCAATTTATGTTTGTAATAGTAATAATAAAGCATTAGCAGCATTTGATGTAGGAGGGGCTGTTATTCTTGTTTCACACCAAATTTTCACTTGGGGTGTATTAAAATGATTAACATTGTCAGGAACTGTCAGCAAAAGAATGCAGATCACTGAACACTGATCTTGCCGTCAAAGCTGTTATACATGGGAGAACTAGACAGGCCATTCTAAACCCTTTGACAGACAGGTGGGCTGCTGTCTCTAGTACAAAAAGAGCATTCATCAGTGCCATTTCTCCAAAACCTAGCATAGAACAGAACTGCAAACTAGCAAGGCTGACATGCTCTCAGCTTGAGTGAAAAAACAGCCTGCAGAGAAATTGTTGGACTTAAATCCATACTGACTCCACTAACTAATAACTAACTAATGATTATCCATGCAGAGCCAGTACTCATAGGTGCCCCAGCTTCTTTAAACAGAATGGAGAGAAACAGTCCTCATAATGGGCAGTAAATAATGAAAGTGGTACATGTAATTCTTTGCTCAAGGCCTAGTTATGCAAACTGCTGGGTGCTGCCTTCTGTTATTTTCTTTGAAACTTGAGGAATATGGACCTATATATTTATTATTTTTATATATTAAGAGATGATATGGTCAGAAGAGTAACAGTGGGTTATCCATTCTCTTCACCTCTAACTTGAACTTGTTCTCTCTCACCAGCTTGCCGAAACGCTGTATTCTGAGCATTTTTGCAAAACAGGGCCTCAGGGAGATCATGCAGCATATCAGCCTTCAAATATCAGGGCTGGTCTTGCAATCCTCCTGTCAGTTGTTTTATTAAAGCAAATGGAACTGCTGCTACCACGGGGCCAGGTGTCAAGCTAAGATACATGCCAGTGACAACAAAGTTCTTTTTACGATGCTGTACCACTGTCGCAAGTTGTCACAGTTGAACAGCATTGCTTTGCATGACAGTCTTGATCCTCATCTCTTTCAGGAACCTAAAAACCACCTCTCTAAAAAAATGCAAGACCACTCTACTGTGAAATTCTAAGCTAAACCACCCCTTACACTTGTACAATTCCTGTATTTTGGCTGGTGCCGTTGCCTGCACGTTTTGATTCCACCGTCCATTTAACAAAATGATTGAAGTTGTTGAAAAGGAAGCAGAAGGCCTCCTTTGGTAGGCTGAGGGAGCTGCAGTGCTTAGGATCAGCTTGCAGTTTCGTGCTGAATGCTAATGCTTGCACCCTCAGCATCCAGTCCTATTGCACTTAGTGGCTACTGCCTAATATCAGAGAACCTCTTTATTATCAGGAGTTTAATCCCAGTTACTTTTTTATAATCCTTGAATAACCATTCACCAGCATTAAATAGGCAGCAGAGCCTTTACCAACCAATGTGTTTTGAGCCGCAGACCGAACCTCTGGCAAACAGAGACAGGAGATGCAAGCAGTTACAGTGCAATACAGTATGACATGGCATGTGATCATGATAGCAGCTTTAGAGAAATGCATACAAATATTTTCATTTTGGTTGTGCTTCATTTTTAAGGCACTTGGGGGGAAAGAGTGAAGAAATCTGTGTTACTTTGTTGCATTTAGTATTCTGACTTCGTAGACATTCTGTGCCTGGTTTTTAATATTTAACCTTGAAAATTGCTTGATAGAGATTTTGGATCAGAAATGCCACATGATGTGTTTTTGTTTTATAAAACATGGTAACAGCTGGAAAAGAACAAGGACTTTCCTGGTAGTGGGAATAAACCTCTCAGTCATGAACTGCATCTCTCAGCAATTTGTCCTGTGCATGTCTTGCATCACATGCTGTCATCTTGCAGTCATGAGTCACTTGCTTCAGCTCCCACTGCTGAGGGATATAGCTTGGCAAACCGACACAGCTTATTCCCTGAG
Source organism: Neopsephotus bourkii (assembly GCF_033783945.1). Classification (NCBI taxonomy): domain Eukaryota; kingdom Metazoa; phylum Chordata; class Aves; order Psittaciformes; family Psittacidae; genus Neopsephotus; species Neopsephotus bourkii. Next base: position 8,749,515 of record NW_026901456.1, on the reverse strand, counting down.
GAAATGTGCACACAAAGCAGTGGGAAGTCAGGCCACTGCTGTGCTCAGAACAGAACAGATTTGCATCTGAGTTCAAGCTGCAGGGTGTACATGCTAAGTTGACTAATACCACATCTATTTCTAGTCCTGTTACCTGGGTAATGGTAATTTTGTGTTGTGCTTTTCCTTCAGTGGTTACAAAAAGATTTTCTACTTTAAATTAACCTTTAAACATCTGCATGACATACAACAAGTTAGGCACAAGCTATGTCATTTTTCCAGTTACCATGATTTCAGCAGTTAGCAAAATAGTGATAATGGAGGACAGATTTCAGGAGTCTGAAAGATGTTAGTTCTGTTCAAGGCTGGAAATTCCTTTCTGATTTGTTCCTGCTTTTGTCTGTGTTATTAGGGGACAGTTCTTCCCACTGTTTGTAGCTTTGACCACTGGGACTAGTAGCAACAGCTAAGCTATGAGGTTCTGAAGGTCTTCTGGTCTTTCCTTCTTATTACAAAAATACATTAATCATTAGCTTCCTATCTTGGAACATGAATGATGAACAATTCTTTTCTGGAACCCAGCTCAAGATCTTCTCAGCAAATACAAGCAATTAATAGGCAGCCCCCCAAAACTCTACCAGATGTAAAAGGCATAAAATGAGAGCCTATGGCTACAGACTGTTAGCATAACATCAGTAATGCAATTGTGTGCAAGCCACAGAATCTGGATTTGGGCTTCTGAAAAGTGAGAGCCAGAAAACAGAATGTTGTTTTGGACTCATTTCAGTCTCGCACCTAAGTGAAAACAAGATGCTTCATACAATTTCTTATGAGGATCTTTCATATTCCAAAAATCAGTATTTTGAGACTGAAGGAGAAAAGAGAGAACTTTATACATAAAACTTACCATCACAACATAGTGAAAAACATCCAGCAAAATACTGGTAGGTTTTATAGCAAAGATTTTTCTCCAGGACAACCAACAACCTTTAAATAAGCTAAACTGATAACATAAAGGGTATGAAGACTGCATGAGGTAAATAGGAAAAATCTAAAAGTTGCCATCTGGTCCTGGCAGATAAGTGAGCTGCCTGTTACTATCAGTAGGAACAGTAAGTTCCTTAGCCAGTTAACACCATTTCTAACCACAGCTGGTTAGAAATAATCAGTAAAAATGTCAGCATCATATGCAAGTCCTAAACAGCGTCAACTGCAAACTTCTGTGCCTTATGTTACAATGCAGTACAATACTTCCTACTCTTGATAAGCAACTGTGTTGGGAGTTCAGGCCCTCAGTGGCCATTTTGCAACTCTGTGAACATCGAACAGTAATCTCTTCCCCTCTGGCCATAAAGGGCTCCTGAGTGGATTTCTAAGGAAGAAACAGTGGTCATTTTCTGCTGTAACTCCATCTGAAGGCAGTGCAGACCTCACGAATGATTCCTGTTCTTCCTTTCAAAGGGATTAATGACAGGGAAAGACTTGAGGGTTTCTTTTCAGAAACAAAATTATGCCGTGGCAATACTCTGCTGCAGCAAGTACCCATTATTGGATTATGCAAGTGTTTACAGTTTCAGCCTTCATTTTATAGCAGATGTCTCCCAGATGTTTACCATACTACAAAGCCTACAAAAACACGGGTCAAAACTGGAGTAAGATCTGCTCCCTCAACTGACTGTGGAATTCACTTCCCTGAAGAGCCTAACTCTGGCACTTTCATGTATTTCACAAATATGACTCAGAGAAGTAGGATTTAATCAAGGTCTCTCTCCACATTCCCCCTTAGTTTGTAAAGAGCAAAATTTCCTCTCAGATATTTTAGTATTGTAACCTCCTCTGAGCAAGATCACAGAGAAGGGTCCAGGCTGAAGCCTGACCAAGCCTTCATTAAACTAAAGCTTTCAACAGCAGAAGGAGATTCTAAGAAATCATACACCCAGAAATCTCACTGGATTTCAGGGAAGGGTCTGGCCTTTTTGCCATTAAGATCTTGAACTCCAGTTTCAGTTTTTTTCCCTCTTGTTTTTTGTCTTTCTGACCTTGTATGCATATTTTTGTGCTGAGTATTACATTCACCATCATGTTAGTCTTGTTAGTCTTCAGGGAAGGTGGACCATAGAAACAGTGACGGCAGCTTTTCAGCAACAAATATTGCAGGCATGCAAACAGTAGAGTTTCCAAGACTGCAGAACTTGTACCCACAGCCAACATCACATAGTGAGCAGAATTCAGACCTCCCAGGGCTTTACTTCGATTATGCAAGACAAATATCTGAAAGAGAAATGTAAATAAGGACCAGTTTAGCCTAGGAACTGTGTAACAGCCCTAGGTTACACATTCTATGTGGAGCCTTGTGCTGAAGCCATTGGAGTTGTTTTGAAACAGCTCTGAACTTGACAAGTGCCTGCTGCTGTTGAATCCAAAACAATGCGGTATTTCAGAAGAACGGCATACAAATACTAAAGGAATGTTATTAGTAAGTGTTCTTATTTGTTAACTCTCGAAAAGGAGCCAATACACAACTAACTCTAGCAAGGACTTAAAGCTCATTTTCTGGCTGGCATGACTACAGAAACCCTTCTCTTACCTGAGTGGGAATTTATATGATTTTGTATGCAGTCATTAAAGATGCCTGATTACAGCAGACTGGTCCAATATGCTGAAGTCACTTTAGAGATCACAGAATGGTCATGTTAATAATTTTATCTGTCAAAAATATATTTTTAAAAGTAAATCCCTATACTTTGTTTTTTTTTCCCAGAAAGGGTTTCTATGGTTCAACTTTCAGTTCTGCAACAGATCATATTAATCGTGAAAGAGGCACTACATTTCTCCTTGATTTGTAAGTTGAAAATAAAATGTAAAATGAGCTTGTGCTACCTTGCAGACTGTTGTGTAGACAGATATTTTCTGCTTTCTTGGAAACACCAGCCAGTATGGATCACTGAAAAGGCCATCCAGGCCCAACCTGCTTGCCTGGAGTCCACGAAGAAGCTCAAGGGGCACCAAATCTTAGTGATCTGAGTTGAGGGCAGCACTACAGGTTTTTCTGTGCAGTATTTCACCAGAGTGAATAAGGTCCTAAGGTGGCATGAAGGTGGCTTAAAGCATGGCAGGAAGCAGTATCTTGCTCCTCTGGCTGAACTACAAATGGCGATTTCTACCTGACAGCATGTATAATAAAAGCACATGCAGCACTTAGTTTAATTTAATTTAGTATGCTTTCACTATGTCCTTCAATGTTGTCAACATATACTACCACCTAGAAACAGAGTAAGTCTCAGAATGGTTTGGGTTGGAAGGAACCTTAAAGACCATTTAGTTTCAACCCCCCTGCCACAGGCAGGGACTTAGATGTGTGAATTATTTTAAAGATGTAACAAGAACGTCACTTTTACAGAATTCTGTTATGAAGGAAATCTGTTTTCATTTTACCTGAGGATTTAGGTTCAATTTTACTAGTGCCACTGTTGTGGATAGGTCACTTATCTTTGTCTGAATAAAGTTGGGGTTTTTTTGTATTTCTGAAAATTCTGTGCCTGTCAAGAAAACATGATTAATTTTTTGATTGATCCTGTGCAGTTTCAGGGCCTGTCAGTACCTGAGATGGAGATGCAGCACTCCATGCAAGATTCCTGTACATATGTAACTCCATATGGCGTGCTGCTGCTAACAAATGAGCAAACAGCTTTCAGTGTCTACCTCTTACCTACTTTGGCATCTGCAAAATTATACCTTTGAAGTAGACATCTTGCCACATTATCACTTCAATTACCAATTTTAATTGTCAAGGAATGACAGCATGTGATCTACTTGTTTCACCTGAGCACTCTTTCTATCTATGGGCTAATTACAGAAGTCAGAAGCTCAAGGTGTATGAACCTTGTATGAACCTACCTCAGCCTTACTCAATTCTGATGTGTCTGAGTCTCCATCAGTTTTAGTTCTTTATACAACAAAAATAAAATAAAAAAGAGAGCACATGCATGCATACAAGAACAACTTCCTTTGTACTTTCAGGTGGCCCTCCACAATGGTACCCTCCCATCTCCCACCCCCTAAACTTACCAAAATTTATGGATTTACCAAAAATACAGTGCCCACAAAAAAAGAGATGGTTTATTGGACTACACTAAATGGTGTAATGCTTCACAGCATTACACTGTGTTTGTACTAACAACGCCGGTGCAGAGGTACATAAAATGACACATGGAATTATTTTTTTTCTGCCTGTAAGTCTAAGCACAGGAAATAAATGACAAAAAGGGTATTTGTTGCTTTCCAAGTGACACAGCTTTGACAGACTATAAAGATCCTGCATACCCAATAATTTAAATATAATGTCAACTTTTTGCCTTGCTGTATTCCTTTTGTGCTTTTGTGGTCTCTTGAAGCTATAAAGGATTATAAACTATTAGAGATGGTTAAGTACAAAGTTGATCAGATTCATAACAAAAACGTAGAGACAATCATTACCAAATACTGTTTTTTAAAAGCTATGCACACTGACTTTGACTCAGACCATGACTGGCAGCTCTAGAGTTGGAATAACACTATGAAAAAACCTATGAAGCGACATCAAACAGGTCAGATCAGTTTTTCTTTTCTCATTTCCTATCAATACATTCTTTCCTTACAGTACCAACGTGTCTGTGCAGTGGATATCCTGGATGTTACATTCCTTTCTCCTTTTTTTGACTTTTTGTCTTCAATGTTTATTGGAATTGTCACTACCAAATATTTTGGGTAATGTATGATATTTAACCCAATAACTGATTAACCCAACAACTATTAAAATGCATTGACACTGCTTGGGTTTTGTTTGTAAAGCTGTCCTAAATGAAATTTCTGACACCACTGAAGACAATACGTACTACATATGTATAATTACAAAACATTCCACCAGTTTCACGGCACAGATGGATTATTAATGAATCCCAAGAAGCAATCACATCACAAAAATTTGAGATAAAAACCTGACTGCTGTTTCTCCCCTCTCCATTTAGCACTGTGGGCAACAAAATAATTGGACACGCAAGAGTTTCAATGCATCCACAACCAATAGAAAAAGATTCAGACAACCATTTAAACACATTTTTATAGTAAGTTATATGTATTAAAACCAAAACCAAACCTCAATGCATCCCGATCCTGGATTTTAATGCGCACCCCAGATGCACCTTCTGATTGCAACTATACCCTTGGAATACCGTGGCATCTTCAACCTATGGCATTAACAACTATGCATATACAAATGCTTTTACACATATTCCACAACAGAATTCTCACCCACAGTACAAGATAAACATTACAACATATTGAACAGTCTGTTAAATCCTACTTACCATTGCCTTGTTAAAGAAATCCGTTATGCTAATATACAATGATATGTTTTAAAAACATAGATGACAATAATTGTTCAAACAGCAAGTAGCATTATTAATTTTATCAGACGTATTCTCCAGAACTCTTTACTGATCAATCAAACCAATACAAACTAAAACAAAACCAAATGAAATTCAGTCCTTAACTTTAAATGAGAAAAGACAAGAGCAAAATGACTTTCTGGTGGTATCACAAACCATGGACCATTGCAAAAGTAGTGCAAGAACTGGCACAGATTACAACTGAGCAACTGAGACCAACTTGCAATCTGCAAGTACATGGGTGTTTTTAAGAAAGTCTAGATGAGCTTCGAAAGAGCAGTTTTAATCCAGTTGTTTATGAGGAGTAATCTGGCAGAGGACAGTTAGCGTCAAAGACTGGTAAAAAGTAGTGCCAAAGTATGCAAATATATTATGTCAAGAAATTTGCTTCTGCTGGCTGAAGCAGCTATATGTTCACCAGTTACTGGAAGATATGATAACAAAGCAGGCCTACCCTGTCTCTTACAGGGTCACAGAAATATCTGGTGGGAAGCTTCACGAATAGCTTTGCTGTGGCACCAGGTTGTGCTTTGAAGCTGAGCTGTAATGCCGAGATCTGCTGCAAAGCCTCTGCCTCATTCACATAAGCAAAACTTCCAAATAAAGATTTCAAATTGTCCAGTAGTATCAAAAATGGTTTTAGTTGCATTTACTTTCTCCATCCTCACAGTTCCCCCTCAGAATACATTAACGGTCTCTCACAGAAACATACCTCATTCTTTATCAAAGAAGAAAAGAAAAAACAAAACATGCACTGTAGTAATAAAATATCCAAACAAAAAACTAACACAAGGAAATGCTGCAGAAAGAAATATTCTGGTTCTACATCAAAACCAAAACCAAGCTGCCAAGGCTGTAAAGTTCTACCCTGTACTGAGAGACACCGAAACTTTTAGAGATGTGTGTCTGAACAAAAGGCACACTACACCAGTCTAGCTGACTTGGTACAATCAGAGGTTCCTTCAGTGAATGAGATCTGAGTTTTGGTAACGTGGTAACAACAGCTGCTAAAGTAGAAAACTAGGAGTCTTGTCAGACCTTCAGGAAAGACAGCAGTGGGGGTGTGGGAAGACCTGGAAATAAAAAAATTTCTCCTGTGTGAAAGTTTTACTTCAGTTACAGTAAAAAGGAGCCAGCTTACAATATGTCAAGTGTAAACCAGCTTTGGCACTTGTGTTACTGAAAATAATGTGGTGACTGTTCCCTACGCAGCAGGCAACCAGCTGTGAAGGTTTATTTACAACAGTGACCACTTGAGCAGCGAGACATTTCTTATCCTAGGGAAGGGAGAGCTTGCTTACTATCTGTAAAGCTCCCAAATCCAACTGTTATTGAACAGAGACTTGAGGTAATCATTATTTCCAGAAGAAGAATTAACAGGATGCCAAGGGCAACACATGGAAAACGGTGGGGCAGAATTTTAAAATACATGAGTAGGAGTAAAATTACATTGTCTTTTTCCCTTTTCAACCCCATCCAATGAAAGACAATTTAATAGCATGAAGTGCAAGTTTTCTTAGACTGGCTGAAAAAAACCCCGTCACTGGAACAATAAAACCCCGAACTTTCCTTAATTAAATGAACAAGTCTCTTGGAAATTATATGGGCAGAGACCACATTTTTTTGTAGACCAAACCTGACCAGAGACTGGGTTTTGTTTCTTTTCTGTAAATAGACAAAACAAGTATTCCAAAATACAGCTGAAGTGATGTCAAAATAGCAATGACCCAGGTCACAATCAGAATTTTGTATATACAACCTGTATTAACTTAAAAAAATAAAGAAGTTCAAAATACTTCCAGAGAACATTCTAGGTTAGCAAAATGCCCTGTACAAAAGTAGGCCACATCTGTTGGTCTAAAATATGTCCATAGCAGTTGGTCTTTTCTTAGCTGATACAGTAAATGGTTTCTTCACTTGAGGCTCTCCTGCTGGAGTGCCTGCGGGTGACTTCAGCACCCCATGACGGGGTTTCTGTTCAGGATTGAAAGCCACACGGGAGGGTCCTTCTGGGCTCACTAATATGCTTTTGTCAGTCTTTTTAAATTCTGTTGAAAAACAAGCAACAAGTTAAAAGAAATACAACTCCTGGAATAACTGGGCCCATCAATCAAGGTGGAACTGCCCAACCCTGGAAGTCTGCCTGAGATCCTTAAGTCCATCAATAAGGATCAGAAGCCTAAGACAGCCAAAAAAAAATGGAGAGATGGTGGTGAAGTACACCTCTTAGCAGACTGCCTTTGAGAACGGGGTCTGCTGCAATCCACAAAGAGGCTGTGAACCATTCCCCATGGTTTCAGACCACTGGAGAGTCTGGGCCTACTCTTCAGAAACAAGTGTTACAGCTATCGTGAAGAACACTGCACTTGAGTTTAAAAGATGACAATGGATTAAGAAGTATCTCCTCTCTGACTGCTAACAGCACTGCTCTACAGATTCTTGGTTATCCCCTTTCTGGTGGCAGACAGGCAGGTTTTAATTCTTGCAGCTATGTTATATTAATATAAGACATATATCTAAACACACTGCTCTCCATTTGAACTTGGCCTATAGCACACCTTAGAAAGTTGAAAGAAAAACAGCTAAATGAATACATGGCATCAACTTCTATGCTATTGAGCAAGACATTTATTTAACAGGGAAGACACTTCTGCTTACATGTGGGATTCAGACAAGAAGTGACTTTATCTACTCGTTGCCTTTAATAAAGCACAGGCAGCCAAGACAAAACTTAAACTTTACTATTACACATTCTGAGCTTATCAGCATATCAGAACCTTTTTCTTGGGAAACAGAAGTAAGCAATTAAGACTGTGAAGTGCATGTGTTCCCCTAAGAGAAACCCTGCAGAACAGGCAGCTCAAGTAGATGAGTCTATTGCTCTGCTGCACTGTTTTCTATCCCTGTTTTCTACAGGTCTGTAATGCAGCACCCTGGAATCATGCCCAGTCTAGTTGTTGGGCCAAACGTCCTCACTTTACCATCTCCTCTGGACAGGAACTGAAGGATGATTTATAAACTGTATACAAATATTGAGACAAAAAAGGATCAGAATCATCCTGTTCTAGAGAGGTGAGGAATAGAGCTGTGTATGAGTGCATACAGCTTCTCCCTTCATTGGCTATAAGAGAGATTATGGAGACACACAGATGAGTTAGACTCACCAGCAGTCATATTCTTATTCAATCCAAACGTGACTCTTTTGGAGCTGGACGACTGCAGCTTGTTCAGCTGTAAAGCAAAATACAGACATTAAAGAAGCTGATTACCTGCACCCTAACAAAACCAATGCAAAGCAGCCTACAATTCCTTCATTTTATTTAAAACTCCCCCACTCATCTAGCACTGACCCTGCTAAGACAGTGCTGCTTTTCTAGCCAAAAGCAAACATATTCAATTTATAGCGAAATCACATACTCTCCTTAATGTCATTACATGATTCAACAACATGAAGATACATGTGTATTAAATACACTGGCCCCACTGCACAAGTGCAAAGAGGGACTGAAAAGATACTATGTGTTTAAAAGGTTTAGAAAAGAGGGCATTATTTTGAAGCTCTATACTGTTGCCAGCCTCCAAAAATGGGATGAAAGTCCCTTGTGGCTCAAAGTCCCTTAGCAAGACTGAAAGTCAGTTTTTGCTTTTGCTTCCTGTGAGATGAGCAGGTTCAGAATGGGGTCCTTCCAGCAAGAAGGCATTTTTGCAAACAGGGGAAGGAAGCAGAGATTTAAAAATGCCTTCCCCTCATTTTCTGAAACTCTGGAGCTATGTGTGACTCTGTCTACAAGGAAATGCAACAGCCTTTCCCGTTTTATCTGCCCATGTTAGGAAACTAATAGAGTGGAAAAGACAGTAAAAAGGAGGTCATGCCGTTTGCTGGGACTGGTGGCTTGGGAAGAGACCTGTGCCAGACTCAGCTGCCATCTGTGTGATCACATTACCTGCATGGGTGCCCTCGTGGAAGAGATGGCGATTCTTGCTTTCCTGAGGAATACTGCCTTTGGCAATGTTGTTTTTTCAAATTTTACAAAATCACTTCCTAGTTTTGCTTTCTTTTTCTTTAATGATGAGAGAGCAACACTGCTTTCCTGTAAAGGAGGGAAAGGAAAAAATGCTGTCAGTACACAAGTACTGTAGTTAACTATACCTAGTACAGCGATCAGTGCTCAGAGCTTACCATACGTGGCTTCAGTAAATATTGCCACAACTGAGAGAGACCTAGTTGGTACTCACAGAAGCTGATCATCATGGTTAACTCTCAGGAGTTAATTTTGCAATTAGCATGACTGAAAACAGAAGTTTAAGGCAAGCTCTACACAGAAATAAAAAAGTCACTGCAAAGCAAAGGAAGAATTTGTAACACATTTCCCTGGCTCATCAGAGTGCAGACAAGTTATTTCAGCTGTGTAGCGGGCATACGCTTTAGTGCCATTGCACTGGAGAGCATAAGACCAAGGCAGTGGAGGAGGATTTCTGGAGAATTGAGTTCTTTTGGTGACAACGCATGGTGACATCAACATGCAGCCTGCCCGTGAAGCCCCACACTCAAAAAGCTAAAGCCAAATCGGAAAACGAGCCTGACAGTTCATGAACAAAAGAACAGCAGAGAAAAGAGTGAGATATACATACCCCCTGCCTGCTTTTCTTACATGCAGTCTCCAGAACTCCATTGGCTTCGACAGAGTTTAGGACCTCTTTTACTCTTCTCTTCTTTTTCAAGGTTGCTGCTTTCTGGCTGGAAACTTTCGTCCCTTCCAAACCAACTACCTTTGTCTTCGTCTTCAATTTGACCTTTCTGGCTGGTACAAATTCGGAGTCTGCATCTCCAGAGAGGGTCCCTAGCAAGCTCTCTTTGTTGGATTTCATGTTGTTTTGTTGCAAAAGGGTATCCCTATTCAGCAAGACAGCCTCACCTTTCTGTTTCTTTTTCACAATCTTAGGAATTAACAGTGTGATAGATGGGCTGACGTCCTCTGCCTCACTGGCATTAGCTGGTCTGTCCTGGCATGCTGGTTTTACAGGAACATTTTGCACGTTTGGATTCATTTTCTTCAACTGACTCTTTTTACTCTGTTCTGAGTCAGTCAAGCTGTTTTGCACAGAGATACTGTGATTTTCTCTGGTGTCAGTTGCTACATTTGTGGTCTCATTTGCCTCATTTACTAGCAGTTTCTTTTTCTTTCTTTCCTTATTATTTTCTGGCACTTTTCCCTGGCTACAAACATTAGTTCCAGATGCTTCAGCTGTTCCCTCCTCACAATTTCCATCAGCTATTACAGAATCAGCACTTAGGCTGTCCTTCTTCTTCCTTTTTTTCCTCTTCTTCTGGGGTACTGGTGCCTCCTTCACACTTGATATCTCTTGTTCATCCTCTAAATCCATCCCAAAAAGAATGCCATATGAGACAGATGTGAAACACAAAGATACAACAACTGAATTTCATTCTATTTTTTCCCCTTTTAAAACATTTTTCTTTTCTTCTAAAACAGGCGCACCAGTTTCCTCCTACCAGCCAGCACAAGTGTTCCAGTGTTTTACTATTACAGCTGTTCTGGACACTGCAGTCCTCTGACATCCGGTCTAATTAATATTTTGCCAATCTTGCTTTAGCACAGCTAACATATAAGCTATTTCTTGAGGTAACCCTATTTTGTATAGCCATATTGCTAGAAAAAAGTTGCTAAGACCATCTGTTAAGACCATCAGAAAGGCAGCTCAGAGGTTCAGTAGTTTGGTGAGATATATTTGGGTATGATTTGGCTTGTGACACGTCAATACAAGCCCTAATGCTAGAGATACTTGCACTTGGTTCTTAGTAACTCTTCACCTTTCCAGAAACAGCCCCAAATTCCTACACTCTAACAAATCATCCTATTTTAAGAAGATGGATGTGTTTCTGTTCTCCAGCAGTAAATGGAACTGCTCAACGGAGCAATACAAACAACTGCTTCCAGTTCTGCTTTTGATTAAAATTGAGGTAATGCTTACATCAAAATTGTTACCAAACTCCCACTACTTTCAAACAGACCTTCATTTCATATTTAACCTTCATCATAACATGACACAAATCAGTACATCCTGAACAACAGGTTTGCCTTCTTCAGAACAGCTTGTATCTGATACTTGACCAAATGACACGAGTGAATGCAGGCTGTGTCTCTTCTAAAGGTTGATCTTGCCTTACCTTTTACTTTTTCCATCTTGTTTTCCTTCCAAGGCTTGACAGCTTTTTTCTTTCGCCTTCTTCTGCTGAATTCATCATCATCTTCATCTGTAGAAACATCTTCAGGAAAATCTTGAGGGAAGATTCCTGTTGAGGAGGAAGGTTAAGGTATCTGAAAACCAGTAGCTGTATTTCTGTGTACACTTACGCTGTTCATATACAGCATAACTTCCAATGAAAGAAAATCAACTGCTTGTTCCCCCTCAACCCAAAAGAAAATAATGAGTGATTCCTATTTGTTTAAGTGAAAACAATAATCTTTGTTTTAAGGACAAAGTAAAGTATTGCTCAAATTGTGAATGGGATTTAGCCATCTCAGCAAAACCATGTAATGTGTCTTCATGAGATTTCAAAAATCCACAAAGCCTCCAAAATCAATATTCTTGAAATACAAATTAAAAAAAAAAAAAAAAAGGAAAAAAAAAAGGATTCATTATATATCCTTTAATGGAAAGAGACTACTGTCTCTGTATGCTGCTCAAGTCCTTACCTTCTGCTAAGTCCTGGAACCTGGAGGTGGGGAGGAAAGGAGAGAAAGAAAATCAAATCAGCATTATTGGTTTAGTACCAATAACAACACAAGCAACATAGTGTCACTGTACTTATTATGGTTTTGTCAGAAGAGGAACAACATATTTTTCACAGGAAGTTACAAAGAGCTCATCCCAGAAGAGATACGCCTCAGAAATCTGCAAACTTAAACCAAACCACTGAAAGGACTGAGAAAACAGCAGTGTAACTTCTCCCTTATCTGTAATACTTCTCCCATCACAAACAATCCTGCAGTCCAAATCCACCCAATGTAGATACACCTCAGGTAGCTGCAGCTGTCTAGTACCATGGAGTAACAGCAGCACAGGCTTCAGGCACCTTACACATGTTATTCAGGGCTGTGAGACAAGGCTGCTCTAGTGATACTGTCACAGACACAAGTGAGGGTGGAGAGAAAGCAAAGTAAAAGTTGTTTAAGACAAGGTGGCACATGCAAGTTGTATTTCAACAGAACTCACTTTTTGACCAGCTTGTAAAGACGCTTTCTGTTAAGGGAAGGTGTATTTTTCTTGCTCGCCAATTCAAAGAGTTTGTCAGCAACAGCTCTGTAATCAAACTGTTGGAGGAAAGTGTGATACAGCTTTTCGTATCTTACTCATGCAAGACAACCCACGGCAACTCATCAACACTTCAAGTAGTGTTACCCATCCTTTAAACAGCCACTTCCTTTAAACCCCAAATACTTTTTCTCTGTTGATATTTACACCCCTTTCACACATGTATACTGACTTTTACAGATGGTTGCTTCATTAACAGAGCAGCTGAACTCAGTGTGTCACTTTCTCCAATGATCCTAACCTACATTTTTACATGAGACAAGCCAACCAACTTCAGAACTCCATCAAATATTTAGGTAAACATCAGAATTAAAATGTGTCATCTTGCTTGAAAGACACAGATGCACGAAGTGTATCTACCTGCATGTGTATTTGATGGGTGGGTCTGTCAAAAACATTACACTGCACTGGAAATGGGTCTAAAAAAAACACGACTGCACCATGTTACCCTCTCTCTTATAGTCAATGAAATTTATGTAGACTCCTTCAACACCCACAGTGACTTGGATTTTACCATACATTTCTGAACTCTTGAAACAGGATGGGAGAATTGGAAAGAAGAAGGTGTGGGAGAGAGGAAAGAAGAATTCAGAATTTAGACATGGGTTTTTTTTCTTATAAACTATTCAAGAGTACACCTGTTACATAAACACCACCTTACATTAAAGCAGAAGAAGATTAAAATTTTGTAACATGTTTATCTGATTAACACCCTTTACTTCTGTACCTCTTGAAAGGGGTGGGAAAAAAGAAAACAGAGGGGGAGTATCCATAACAGAGCAAATAAGCCACAAACCTGAAGAACAGTCCCAATACCACCACCTGTATTTTCATTAATATCCTCTGTTTTTTCAGAGCTCTGTGCTGATTTTCTTGACAAACATCTGTCTGCTATTATAAAAAAAGCAAAATTGAGTATTAGTGGTTTGAGATAGCTTGAGGTGGCTGCTTCATTAACAGAACAGTTGAACTCATTATCACTTTGTCAAACCAAGACAGCATACACTAACAGACAGAATAGCACGTGCATTTTTCTTCATGTGATCTTATGAAGTCTGGACTGATTCAACTATTCTATGTCACCATTATGCAATACACAACTGTGGCATTATCTAAGCGCCTTTTAAAAAATTCCCTTTGTACCAGAGTGTATCTGAATTGAAAATCTTCCTGCTCAGCTTCTTTTATTATTTTTTTTTTTTTTTTACTTAAAACTTTCACAGAGCACCAAAATCTCATTTTCTTCAAAAATGTTATGGATAACCAAGAGCCAAAAGTCAGACTATGTTATCATCTAGCACTGTTGCAGAAATACAGAGAACACTGATTTTTGTGAGATGTTCCACCTGGTTTAGTGGAACGTGTCCGTGCCCATGGCAGGGGGTTGGAGCTGGATGATCTTTAAGGCCCCTTCTAACTAAACCATTCTATGATTCCATGTTCTTTTGGAGCCACTTTGTTTAAGCACATATGAATGGAAAACACAATTATTCCTCCAATACTCTGAATGTGCTTGACTGGTTCAGAGCATAAATGTATTTTTAAGAAACAGATATTTAAATCCTAGCAAGTGTTACTAAGGCAATTTAGAACATCCATCTCACCTTTGGTTTTAAGCACCTCTTCATTTTCCTCTTTGTCTTCTTCAGACACATCCTCCTCACCACTGTTGTTAGCCAGTTCTTTCATCAGGTCCTCGATGGCATAGGGGGACTGATCCACAATGATCTCAAAGATACCAGTGGCTACAGCATGCAGCACACATCGACTGCGTTACGAGAGAGCAGCAATGAGAGTTGAAAGGCAAAACAACCTCCCATCTCACATGAAGAAAAGGAAATTTGAGGGACACAGGGAAAATGGGTAAAAAAAGTGGAAGAGCATATAGCTCTCCAGATGAGTAAAGTGAGCCTGTGACTTCCTAAATATAAGTCCTTTAATCCAAACAGTGTCCTGCTGATGCTTCCCCCTCAAATTTCACTGTGTCTACATGCTGCGCTATATTACACTGCAACAACAAAGAATCTAACCAGCTCTGCTGATTTATACATGTTTAATAAAAATTACCAGACAAAACCAACCAAGACAGATCGATATAGTTCTTATAAATCCATGAAGATTATTTATAGCTTTGTTAAACGCAAGTTATCTTCAAATGACTATGCACGTTACTAAAATATAATTCTTTCTCCACATTCTGAAGTTATACTATGACTCCTTTTTGATTACCACTTATTACCATGTGTACACACAGAATTTCTCAATTCTTAAGAAAAATATTTATGTTTTCATGAAACTTACTCCTTTGATTTGGCAGCAATTTTGCAGAAAGGTTCAATGAACTTGAGATTCTGCTCTGCTGTGAGCTGTATGATTCAAAAGAAAAAAAAAGAGTATAGTAAATATTGTATGTGTACACCCAAATCCCTTGAATGTTTGGTGTAGGGGGATCTTCTTTAAGAAGTTAAGTCAAAGTCTTTCAGCATACTATCTACTTCCAACTGACAAAAGTATCCAGTGAAAGTTCTTGTTAACACTGCTACCACTAACTTCCAGATATTCCCTGGAACCATTATAAAAATGTTGACTTCTTTGCAGGCTTTAATCTACTCAGCACAGAAATACAACAAAGCTTCTTATTTTAGATATGGAAATATGAGGCAGAGAAAACTTAAGTAATTTTGTGAGCTATCACAAAGAATGCCTGTAGCAGACATGAATAAGATCTGGGTTTCTCTTAACTGGACTGCGTGCACCACAATACTGTCAGCTACAGCAGCACTAAAGACAAAAGTCCTTCCCTAAATTCAATTCATGAGTACTAGCTGTGATTTCAAATAGTCAAGGGACTAATTCCCCATGCATTCCGTGACAGACTCAACCCCAATTTTGTGCCTGTGGAGCTGCATACATTATTTGGGCTGCAAGTGCAAGCACTTCTCTTGTGCAGACATCTTCTCCCTCACACTCCACAATCCAGAACCACAAAAGCTGCAGGCAGGTCTTCTTTCAATACTAACTGCAAGGGATACACATGGAAAATTGCAAACTGCTTCGTCCACTGCAAGGAGATGCATCAGATGCCAGAAACAAGAGGAGGTAAATGAGCAGAAGCCTGGAATGAAGTGTGGGGCAGCAGTAGCTCGCCCTAGTGGAGTAACAGGAGAAACTGGAGGAAGCTCAGCAGCGACAGCTGCCGTTAACAGGCTTTCAGTTGCTGCAAAACCCTGCATCACAGTACCGTCAATCAAAATTAAGGGCAACTGAAACTGCAGTATACAGCAGAGAAAGACAGTCGTCATTAGCAAAATGAACAACTGGATACAGAGGGCAAATTGCTCAATGCACAGCCAACAAGATTTGAAGCTGACAATATGCAAATTACTAGACAACTTTGAAAGCACACTTTTTTCCACTATTAGGTGTTACATAATCAGCCAAGAGCAGGCCTTACGTCAGTTTTTGCAAAAGCAAAGACTGCCAAACATGGTCACATAAGGGAAAAAATGTTAAATCCTTTCTCTTGAAACAAATGAAAATGGTCTGACTTTTGTATTGCTATTTCTGACCTTAATTTGGAGCACTGTAACAGGAACTCAGGAGAGTTCTCAGGAACTTGCGAGAAACAACTATATTCACACTGTACACTATGAATAAAAGTAAATGCATAAATTGTAATAAGTCACTTCTTCACGCTTATTCAACGTTGCTTTGATACATTTAAAACTTAAAAACCTATGGAATCTAAAAATTGTGTTTCTTCTAAAATGTTGCATGCCATAGTCAACATTAATCAAAAAGGAAATGACAATGTATTTTCTAACCTCCTTTGCACCAACTTTAGCCAATTCATCCAGATAGATATCAATGAAATGTAACTTTATCCCAGTGGGAGCATTGCTGTCAGGATCCATAACTTCTTTCATTTGTAGCTGCAGGAATAGTTCAATTAGACTAGGGGAAAAAAAGGGCAAAAATAAAAAAGAGTGAAAAAGAACATGATATTCATATTCAATTGCTCACGTCCTATTTGCTTTGAAAACAAACTTCAGTTAGTTTTATCAGTTCTAGGATGATTATCCAACACTCTTAAAAAAGAAATCCAGTGGCAAATTTTCACAGCTTAAAGCAAACTTTTAAAAACAATCCATCCATAATAAAGCTCTTTACAGTCTAGATGATTTTGTAGCATCAGACAATCCACTCAACACAGTTTGGTGAAAATCAGTTTTAAAATTCACACCCAATTTGGACTGAGGTGTAAATGCTGTATGATTGATAGGTAGGAGGATGGAATTCTGCTATTTGAGCATGGTGTTCTGAAGAGACAGCTGTCAAGTTCATCCGTCCCTAATGGGCTATATCTTGTAACCTTCCATTCTTGAAGACGATATTCATTTTGATGCTCACCTAAGGATTAAATTTAACACTGATCCTTCTCAAACTCATTTTAACTGTGCAGACTTTGCCAGTGAAGACCGAGGTAAAGAAGTCATTCAGAACCTCAGCCTTCTCCAAATCCTGTGTAGCTAGTTCTCCCAAGAGCTTCCTGAGGGGGCCTACATTCTCCCTAGTCTGTTTTTTATTTGCTGTGTACCTGTAGAATCCCTTCCTGTTATCCTTAATATCCTTAGCAAAGTTGAATTCTAACTGGGCCTTAGCTTTCCTAAGCTGGTCCCTAGCTTCCTGGACAACATCCCTGTACTCTTCCCAGGCCGCCTGGCCTTGCTTCCACTTTCTGTAAGCCTCTTTTTTCATTTGAAGTTTCCTCAGCAGCTCCTTATCCATCTAAGGAGGTCTCCTGGCCCTCCTGCTGCACTTCCTTCTAGTTGGGATGCAACACTCCTGAGCTTGTAGCAGGTGATCCTTGAAGATCAACCAAAAGTCTTGGGACCCCCTGCCCTCTCGGGGTATATCCCATGGAATCTTGCTAAGCAGGTTCCTGAAGAGGCCAAAGTCTGCTTTTTTGAAGTCTAGGGCAGTGAGCTTGCTGCACGCTCTTCTCACTGTCCTGCGGATCTCAAATTCGACCATCTCATGATCGCTGCATCCAAGGCGGCCCTGGAGCATCACATTTCTAACCAGCCCTTTCCTGTTGGTGAGCATGAGGTCAAGTATGGCACCTCTCCTTGTTGGCTCCTCTATTACTTGTAGAAGGAAGTTGTCGTAACTTAATGAAGAAGAACACCTAATTTTGTTTCTGAACTACCTATCATAACTATCTGGAGAACAAATAAGCCTTCAGTCTAAGACTTCACAACAATGCCATCTATGGAGAAAAAGGATCTATTAAATGAAAATATATTTGATAAAGGTAAATTGGGCAACTTATTTATGATACAACTAGATTCAGAAATCTGCTTACCTTTCATCCCATTCATTTCTTTTCAGCACTTCAAAGGACTGCCTCAAAATCTTACGCATTAGCTGCAAAGTACAAAATATGTTGTATGTTCATGAAAATTAAGGAGTTACTCTAACACGAATAGACTACTTAGTAAACCTGTTTGTAGCACAAGATGGAAAACTTCCTGATATGAACATTTTGAGAGGCTTGTCTATCGTGTCAAGCAACAGAAGAATGCTGTGAAGCTCAAAAGACATTAAACTATTTTCATACCCTAAGTCCAGAAAAATTCATGACCTTTTCTGCTATACAGCTTTCTCTTGCACCATCACCCTGATTTCTTCATTAAGGGCTGCCAAACCTAAAAAAAACCCCACAGCTTAAACTGGAGATAATAATATGGGACAGGTGATAAGAATAATTTTATTTACTTGAAACTTGCACTAAGAGATAGCCATATGGAGAACAGCTACATTGAACTGGCTCAGAACACTTCACTTACTGAAAGACCTGATTTCCACACATGGTAGGGGATGCAATTACCCAGTCAATGCCATGCTCTTTAGCCCAAGTGTCTATAAAGCCGTTCTGGAAATGAGTCCCATGGTCTGAGTCAGTTCTCTCTGGGGTGCTGTGTTGCCACAAAATCTGTTTCTCAAGGCCCAGGATAGTGTTCCCGGCAGTGGCGTGGGGCACAGCGTGTTTCTAGCCGTCTGGTGGTTGCTTCCACCGTGGTAAGCACATGGGGCTTGCCTTGGCAGGTTGGTGGGAGTGCAATATAATCAAGCTGGCAGGCCTCCCCATATTTATACTTCAGCCATCGTCCTCCATACCAAAGAGGCTCTAACTGTTTGGCTTGCTTAACTGCAGCACATGTTTCACAGTCATGAATAACCTGGGCAATAGTGTCCATTGTTAAGTTCACCCCTTGATCATAAGCCCATCTGTATGTTGCATTTCTGCCCCGATGGCCTGAAGTGTCATGGGCCCACCGGGCCAAAAATAATCCACTGAGAAACAAAATCCAGCAGTGAATGTGCCTGCAGTTAACTTATTTCAAAGAAATTAATGTGATTTTTTACTTTACAAAAGTAGGTATTTTAGGATTCTTCTCTCACTGATTTTACTGTATTTTTTTTTAATACAGTGTTTCCTATAGAAAGAATTCTGATAGCTGACTGTACGACAATGGATACTTTGGTGGTAGAAAGTTTGGGTTCTAGTGATAACTAATTTATAAACAGTAATAAAAAAGTCTGATCTAAATAGCTGATGTGGCTGCATCATCCTCTGAGACAGTACTGATATTCCGTATAGAAATAAATGAGAAACATCACTATATTATAAAGAAAGGCAAACAAGTTATTCTATAAAAGCACTTGCAGCATGACATATACCATTATCAGCTTTAGATATGCAGGGGTGAGTGAAAGCCTTAAAACAAGTATCTCTTGCAATGCATAAAGAAGATGATCACTTTTCTTCTCTTCCAATATACATAAATGCATGTGCATAAAGCAGCCTTTCAGCACACCACGGCTACACCTTTTCTAGCAGAAAACAGCTACAAGAGAGAATTACCATATAGTACTTATCAAGACGCAGACTGTCTATCCCATTCCATTCACGGTTCATAGTTTGCCAAAATGTCTGAATGAACAGGCGTCCTGTGAGAGAGTAAGAAAAAATCCCTGCATGTCAGGCACAATGGTTTATTTTGCTAACCTAAAAGAATCTCAAGAAATTACTTCAATGTGAGAAAGGGATGCATTTCCCAAGGGATCTGACTAGTGACAAGGATATTGTTCTGGAAAGCCATGCTTGAGACAGGTACAAGGACATGTCAGTCAAACTTCAGCACATAAGGAAAGGCACACAGCTACTTTTAAAGATACGTAATCACAGGGCTAGCTTTGTATCTATTTTGTGTTATATATGCACAAGTAAAAAAATACATTCTGCACTCATTTCTACCCATGCAAGTTTTGGTATTGACTGAACACTCTATTTCAAGTGCATTTTGCGCACTAGGTGCATAATAGCTCACGAAACATGGTTGGGTTTGAGTAGACAATACGCACAACAAGTAAGTCTATGCAGAATGTCAAAGTAAGGGGACAAGTTTGCTTTGCTACGCACCCTGCAAAGTCTCATCTTTATCACCCTGGAGATATAACTCTTCTCCTGCAACAGCCACAAACAAATTGCATCTCATGCTTCTCTTAATGCAATCACACACCAGCTGGACAAAAAGCAAAGAAAAAAACCCCAAAGTGGCACCTGTATCTCTCTGTCTCTAGTCTGGTACTGTGATAATAGCCTCAAAATCATCCAATATGAAAATTCTTTAAAAAGCATTAGATAATGAAATAGTACTTACGAGTCTCTGTATTCTCAATTGTGTGGATAAGCTGTGAGATATTGTTTGCAAGTTCCTCCTAAAGTAAATAAATACATTTAGTGTAGCACATTTCAGAGCTTGGCCTCACTAAACATGCAACCAGAAACCATCAAGAGGTATGAATATCATGAAACATCCTTCAAAATGAAAAATATTCTCCTAACGGCTACTTTAGTACTGCAGCTATCCTCCCACATAGATTAGGTCAGTTGTAAGTGAAGATTCAGGGGTACCAAACCCTGTTTATTTCGCCACATCTCTGCATAAATCATCTTTTCGACAGCAGACAAAATTAAATTAGAAGGAGAAAAACTCCATGTGCTTGAATTAGCAAATAATGTAAAACTTCAAGGGTACTCTTTTTATATAGCATAATTCTAGGTGGAGGTCTTTGTGCTGTGTGTGAGAGAAACCACATTCATGCAAACAGACAAGTGATTTGAAAACTGGTGAAGTGAGGTCACTAAGGTCTGGGACTCCAAAAGTGGTATTTTTTAAAGCAGGGAGAAAAACTGCTGGTAGTTGACTAAAGTCAGTCTTGGAGACAAAGTTGGAATAGTGGAGAGAAAGTGCTACCAAACTAACAAAGAAAAGGACGTATGACACTTCCAAACTAGGCTAACCAAAGGTTGCACATACACGGTAGTTGCAAATAAGGGCAACCTGCCATCACTATTTTATTTCCACCAGATCAATGTACTTGACAATGGTACACATTTCAGTTCTCGTTTTGGAAGGTAAACTACACCAGCCATTCAGAGGGTGACTCCAAACATGATGCCATTCATTCTGCCCGTGTGGTGGGGATCACGCATGTACAGTCACCTCTCCTGCACATGCCAATTAAGGGCAGCAGGGAAAAAAATATGAGTAAAACTCACTAAGGTAATTTTCACTATTCTCAATTAGTATTTGCCCAATGTGTATTTTAGAAAAGGCCTGCTCAAGTAAATATAAAACCAGTTACTATACCTGTAGCAGAGGTTTATCCTGCATCCACATACAATAGAACAGGCCCTTCCATATTTTTAGCAGTTCTTCCTGACTGAAGCCACCTACAGTAAAGAAGTCAGAATGAAAACTAAAAAGAAAACCAAAACCAAACCCACATTTCCACCAAAGTATTTTCATGCAGCTTTTTCTCCAAGTCCAGAGAAGGTAACCTTTGTTTTAATATTATTAGCTTGACTAGTATGTAACAGTAAGTAAATCTAAGAGCTCTGGAAATTAGTCACCTTTTTTTCCTACTCACTTGTGCTTCATAGTGGGCTGAATGCAACACGCAAAAGGTTCACATCCCAACTGACAATTTCCCTGTGGTTATTTTCTATTAACTCAAGGCATCAGATTAACCTGCAACCCTTTCCCTCAGTTAGCGCACTCCTGTCCATCTGGTAGGTTACTTCCACAAATCTAAAGGAATCTGCACTTTGCAATGAGAGAAGCACAGAGCACTACTGAACACACAGAAGCCATATGCAGCTTAGGAAGTCTCCAGAGCTAAAAGTAGCTGGAGGCTCAGAAAATTCTGGGAAGAATACAGCATGCACTCACTTGCTCTTATTAGTCCCCAAATAACCCTTAGTTCTATAGTGACTGTCAGAAATGGGGTAATGGGTTATTTGGCTCTCTGGCTTGACCCTGTTCTTGTGTGCTCTTCCTTCTGCCAGATGTGGCTAATGGATTAAATACTATTTGGAAAGGGAAGAGGGTAAAGGGAAGAGACATCTATTTCCCAGCATCTTTTCAAGGAATTAACTCGGGCTTGACCAGCATTCCAGTTTCAGTTTAGCTCTTGGGGCGCCAAGTTTAGACTGGCTTCTTCAATCCCAAAGGAGTGTGTATGCATAAACCTCCATACATTTCTCAAATGTTGCAGGAATGTCTACTTGGGTCAGTCACAGTGCCCTGCAAATGCTCATGACCAGTTTCTCCTCCCCTGTTGTGTCCAGCTTGCAATATAGCATGCTCAAAAAGCAGTCCAGAAACATCACAGAATCGCTTGGACATCTCTGTACTGTGCTCCTTATCACTCCAACAGGAAGGTTTACTGAACTGGATCCATGCATTCACACATTGCTACAATTCATAAGTCTCCTACAACCAGCGTCCATAAGGAGAGGGTGCACACAAGGCACCTTCTGGTGCAGGTAGCTTCAGAGAGGCCTAGCTAGACACTAGCTATCTCCAGGTATACCACTGAAGTCTCCATGCACTGGACTCTTGGTTCTAAGGTGACAATACACAGCTCCAAGTAGGATAAACCTTGTTAGAGAAAACCTTTTCATACCATGAATGTGGAAGTAATGGGTTACCCAGATAATCAGAACAGGTAACAGCAAACTGCAATCGTGCAAATGCTGAAACACTCCTGGGCTTTTCTCAATTCCCTTCAATGCTCCTGAGTATCAGTCACAGAAATAGGCAGTCGTCGCCTCACCAAGAAGCATCGCAGAAAATAACACTCTATGCTCTATGTACTGGGCTGGGTTCAGTCTGTATCAGCTCAGTGTATTTAGGTTCTGTTCCTGGGAAGCAGAATGCATGAGCTAAACTGCATCGATTTCCGGCAACGTTAATGCTGCCAGCAAAACCCACCCCATCCCGAGTCCTCCAGCCCCTTGAACCGGTGTTGAGCCCCGGCCTGTCCGCGGCCACCAAGGGAAAACTTTATGGGTGTGTATCCTTAAAGCCCTTGGATGCCCTAACGGCTGCTGGCAGCGCGCGGCGCCTGCGGTGTCACTGAGACAAATATTTCCTCTAATGAAAAATCCCTAAAAATTACCGTTCCCGAAACCAAAACCAAACCCTAAAAATCCTCTGAAGACCCCACAGGTGGCGGCCCGTCAATGAGAGCTCAGGTCGCGATACAGTCGGCGGAAACCGGCTCTCCGCTCCACGTGCTTCCCCACCCCCGCCAACCTGCGGGGCAGCCGCTCCACGCGTGCCGCTCCCCTGACGGCACCGGCACAGCCCCGCCCGGGCCCCGCCACTGAGGCCCTCATCTGCCCCATCGCCCCCAGGCCGGGCCATGCCGAACCGCGCCGCTCGACCCCGCCGGGCCCTACCGGCTGCGCGCTGGGTCCGGACGCTGATGTAGCCCCGCAGCTTCTTCAGGGCGCGGTCCCGGATGCGCTTCTCGTTTGCTGCCAGCCGCTGAGCGAACTGGATCTCGGGCGGCTGCACGGCGGCGGGAGCCATGGCCAATCCCTCTCCCCGTCCCAGTCGGGCGGTCCCGTCCGCGCCGCGCAGAACCGCGCAGGGAGCCGTCTGATGGCGTCACCCATACCCCCGTCGCCCGTTTGCGCCGTCATCGCGCGGCTGTCGGGGGCGGCTTCATCGCGTAGCTGAGGCGTGACAGGCTCACAGGCGCCAATCAGAACGGCTAGTGTTGTAAGGGACCTCTGGAGATCATCTGGTCCACCCCCTGCCAAGGCAGGGCCACCCAGAGCAGGTGACACAGGAACGTGTCCAGGTGGCCCTGAATGTCTCCAGAGAGGGAGACTCCACGACTCCCTGGCACCTGTCCCAGTGCTCTGCCACCCTCAACATAAATAAGTTCTTCCTCGTGTTGAGGTGAAACTTCTTCTGTTTTAGTTTATGTCCATTGCTCCTTGTCCTGTCACTGGGCACCACTGAAACGAGTCTGTCACGATTCTCGTGGCGCCCACCTTTGAGATAAGATCCCCTCTTAGTCTATTCTTCTCTAGACTAAACAGGCCAGGCTCCCACAGTCTCTCCTCACAAGACAGATGCCCCCTGATCATCCTTGTGGCCTCCGCTGGACCCTCACCAGTAGCTCCAGCAGCAGTACTGAGGAGCCCAGCACTGAACGCAGTTCTCCAGATGTGGCCTCAGCAGGGTCGAGTAAAGGCAGAGGATCACCCCCCTCGACCTCCTGGCAACACTCCTACCGATGCACCCAAGGATACTATTGTCCCTCCTGGCTGCAGGGGCACACTGCCGGCTCATAGTCAACTTGTCACCCACCAATGCTGCCAGGTCAATCTCCAACAAACTGCCCCAATGATCCCGGTGCCCGGGGTTAGGATGGACCGTACCCCAGGTCCCGCCCCTCTCACACCGGGGAGGGCGGGCGGGGCTAAGACGAGGGGCGGGGTCAGCGGCGCGGCGTGCCGTCAGGGCCGCGCCCTTCCCGCCTTCATTCTTCGCACCAGGCAGCCGGTAGCTGTTGGCGGGATGTGGCGTTACACTGCCTTTGCGAGCGATGCGCAGGTAGAGCGCGTAGCTCCCGCAGGGATCCCTCCCTGGTTCCGCCCCAGGGTCGGGTCGGGTCGGGTCGGGTCGGGTCGGGTCGGGTCGGGTCGGGTCGGGTCGGGTCGGGTCGGGTCGGGTTGGGTTGGGTTGGGTTGGGTTGGGTTGCGGGGAGGCCCTGTCTCGGAGGTCGGCCTGGCCTGGTGGACCGTGCGGGACGACGGCGGGAACTGCGCAGTGGAGTTCTGAAGGGGAACGTGCACTGGCCGGCAGAGCCAGTGCTGTGGAGCTGGTGTTGCGAGGCAGGCAGTAGCTCGGTCTCTGGGAATCACCGTCGAGAGCTGCGGTGGGTGCTTGGGTGGGCTCCTGCTCACAGCGTTGGCTTGTAATACCTTCCCCTCGTTGTAATAAGGGGGGAATGTGATGGGACTGTGTAGAAGAGTGACAGAGATACCCTGGGCTGGTTGTGATTCTCTGCTGGGTGTTGAAAGACTTGGGGTACAGCCTCGAGAAGAGATGGCGCTGGGA
This sequence comes from Neopsephotus bourkii, assembly GCF_033783945.1. Lineage (NCBI taxonomy): Eukaryota > Metazoa > Chordata > Aves > Psittaciformes > Psittacidae > Neopsephotus > Neopsephotus bourkii. Next base: position 8,724,284 of record NW_026901456.1, on the reverse strand, counting down.
AGACCTTAGAGCAGTTTTCCAAAACTAAAAGGGACAACAAGAAACCTGGAGAAGGACTTCTTAGAAGGGCATGTAGTGACAGGAGAAGAAGTAAAAAATTCAGGTTGAAAGAAAGGAGATTTAGATTAAATATAATGAAATTCCTTACTGTGAAGGTGGTGAGACCCCTGGCCCAGGTTGTCTCAGGCAGTCGTGGATGCCCCATCACTGGCAGTGTTCAAGGCCAGGTTGGACGGGGCTTTGAGGAACCTGGTGTAGCAGAAGGTGTCCCCCATGGCAGGGGTGTTGAAACTAGACGAGCTTTAAGGTCCCCTCCTCTGCCCTGTTCAGCCCCCTGCCAGGCAGGGCAGGGGGATGCAGATGATGCAGGTTGTGAGCTAAGGTACATAACCTGACCTGCAAGGGGTCTAGGAGGACTGAAGTCAGATTTACTACGTGTAGGAGATCCTACAACATGCCGTTACTGTAAGGAGCTAGACAGAAAACTACTGTTCTCCATGGTCTGCATTTGCTTTTCACATACTATTATAGTGGGGAGGGATGTTGAGTATCTGCTTAAGCAGGGAAAATGAAACTTGGCTGCTGGAACTGCAGTGTTGCAAAGATCTGCATTTACAGTGGAACCATAAATGGGAATTTTCTCCTTACTGTATATTTTATGTCTCAATCCCAGTATTTCAGCAGTGTGTTTTATTTGAATTTAGCTTCTACTAGTGAACAGAGCTATTTTTATGCCCATACTAAATTGTGCTCCATGAGTTTGAGCACATATTGAACTGTGTCTCTGTCCTTCCAGTTTGCTGACATGCACACGGTATTCCTGTGTAGGAGTCCTCTTGCCATGTGCTTATTGCAGACTTCCATGAGACCTACATCAGTTTTATTTTCTTGAATCATGTAATGTGCTGGTACTTGGCTGTACTAGCTTTGCCATAAGCACTTCGTAAATGCAGGTAAGTACAAACAAACAAAGCTAAAAGCAAGATCTTTTGTCCACACCTTTATTGCAGCTCTGATGCCTCTGAACCAGGAAAGCTGAAACTGGGTTTGAAAGACAGCTAGGGAAAAACAGAGCAGAAAGCAAAACTCAGAAAGAAATGTTTAACCTGAGGAAGTAAGGAAGAAGAGAGAATCACAGGAAATGATTGGAAAGGACAGAAATACAAGGGTAGCGTTGTCTGCACCAGTGATAATGACCTCTATTTGTCTTGTGCAGCTGAATGTGAGAAGGATGTGGGGATGGCATGTTTTCTACCTGTAGGAGATAGTTTCTTGTGTTCTGTAGTACTTTTTCCATTTGGAATAAGGTGGGAAACATAAAGGATCTAATTTTTATCTGCACTTTTCTCAGTGCAGAGCAAACCAGTACCAAGATATATTACAATTTTGCTTTGTGAAAGCATATCAGATGATTAAAGTTTTTTTAGGCAAAGGATGTGAAACCTTTTTTTATGTCTGTATGTATGTGATAGCCTTATTAAGGCACAGCAGTGTGCATGTGCATATACATTAGAAATTGGAGTTTAGGAGGTTTTTGGTTCAGAAATTTCTTTATAATTTTAAAATTAATGTACGTTCTCTTAGACTATGGAATTAAAGTTATTTTATAACAATAGCTTGGTAGAAGAGGAAACTGGTAAAATATTTTTTGTTTTAACTCAGGATTAAATTATTTTTACATGGAATTGCTTGCAAATAGTTGCAGATATTTTTTGTTCTTCACAAAAGATGACTATTGAAAAAATACAGTTTCCTCTAAAAGAGCTGTTGTAATTTAGTAAGGTGATTGAAGATCTTGCAAATATTTGAGTTAATTAAAAAACTGAGTTATTGTATCCTTTACAACAGTCTCGAAACAGTAGCTTGGCATATGCATTTAAAAATGTGGATGCTAATTTTTACAGCATTCTGAGGTACACTGTACACATTTTAGCTGAAGAAACAAATACAGAGAGGTGATACGATGTGCTTTAGGCCAGAGTGTGGAAAAAAAAATAAATTAGCTTACAAAGAGTCCATCTCTGAGACTTCTGGGTTTAGTTATTATTGGATAGCTGTCTTCTCTTAAAAGGTTATGAATTTCTGGAATGATGTAATAGCAGTGTTTTTGCCCAAGAGAAGAGATTCAAGGAGAAGAACACCGCAAGGCTGTAGCGGTGTCTTTGGTTGGTGGTTGTGGTGGAGTTTGTGTGTGAGTGGTATTTTTTTTGTTGTTGCTGTGTTTTGTTTTTTGTTTTTATTTCAGAAGGTTGAGACCAAGGATGAATTTGTTAAAATTAGAAGGAGGGATTTGGAAAGGCTGACAACTGAGGTTATGCAATTGCGGGATTTCTTACCCAAAATAATAAACGGGGATATCCTGGGGACATTCCAGAAACTGGATGCTATTGAATCAAGTGAGTAGTACCATGTTACAAACTCTTACAGTTTCTACTAAAACTGTTTGCAAGAAACTCTCATGCCTCACAAATAGTTGTAGAGTTTGAGGGAAGTATTCCAGATTGAAGTGTTATGTGCAATGACTAAGTATTTGTAATGAAGAAAACTACAAACCGCATTAGAAATGTCAAATTAATCTTTTAAACTGTGGATAAAAGCATTATTACTTAGTTCAGGCACTAAGGGAAGCTGTAAGAAGAAAAAAGTGATTCCTCTTTGAGAAAAGGTGAAAGCATTCTGTTTTCAAAATGTCTTTGAAATCTAATGTTTTTTAGATGCACATTAGCAAAATAATGTGGTAAACAGCTGTGGATAAAAAAGTTAAGTTTAAAGGAAGAAATAATATTGTATTTAACCTGTTGGATGTGGTTGTGGGGGTTTTTTTGTGTTGGGTTTTTTTTTTTTTGCATGTATGCTTCTGTTGCTATAAATATTAATAATAAAAGAAGTTGGAGATGCTCTGTTGCAAAGGTCTTTTTAGTGCTGCCTCCAAAGCCCAGTATTCCAGTGTTCTGATTCTCTGTGCGTCATTTTTTCAACAACTTCTCTGCTTCCAATATGCCACCAAGACCAAATCTGAGTCAAGCTCCATCCCTAGTCTGTAGCGTACATGCAGCAGTACAATTGACTTGTCCTAGGAACTGGTTTTGACTGAAAAGACATGGGACAAGCACTGAGACACAACTGAGAATTTTAAAGAGTGCATCTCTTCTAGAGTGTGGTTAGTTGAAAATTAATTTGCAGCTGCTAGCTAAGAAAAGAGCAAGACAGAGCCTCAAGGCCTTTCTGTGGTACCAAGTAATTAAGGCAGAGGTTCCAGCTGCCTCAGTTGACCGCTCTTTGGGGAGATTCTTCCATGCCATCATATCCTAACAGAAATGAAGACTGTACTGCTTTTTCTGCTGCCAGTCAAGATGTCATTTGCATCAAAAGAAGTAGTGTAGGATCTGTAAGTGTTCCATTTATGCTGTTGCAACGCATCAGGGATTGTTTCCAGTTGTATTATATGTTCAAGATTCTCAGCTAGTTATATCCTTGCTGAGTGAGGTAACTCAATTGAATTTCAACAATGTCAAGCATGAAAACCTACAACAACAAAATAAGTAGAAAATTGAGTTAATTTTTTTAAAATCCCAGGGGAGCTGAAGCTCAGTTCCAGAATGGTTTCTTATCGGCACACAGTGTTTAACAGCTAGATGTGATTCTCTCAGTCTTCCCTTGCTTTAAATCAGAGCCACCACGTTCCTTCAGTTCCTTGTCAGAACTGTTGAAATGTTGTAAGTTGAGATATACCAATTTAGCCACGAGGAGGTGATCTAACACAAGCAAATAATTAAAGCACCTCGTTAAAGTTGCAGCTTGTGGATTCTTTTTTCCTTAGTGTAAGCCCATTGGTCATAACTTACTACTTCGTGTATCTAATTTATCCTGTCATAGACATGGAGAAAAAGGAGGAGGAAATACAGGAGCTGAAAATGGATTGTGAACACTTCAGAGCCCGTCTGGAAGCAGCCCAGGCAGATTGCATGAAAGAAAAGAAGGTAGATTTGTTATCAGAATATTGGTATTTGTATGCTTGAGTTTTAATAGCAAAAGGACTAATGATCACTTTTTCATGTTCATGTAACAAAATACATCCTCAGTATGAAAAACAATCTGGACCTTCTATTCAGATAGTCAGGTGGTGAGTAAATTACTGATCAGTTTGTAACTGGTGTTTTTTTCCCCTTGATATTTCTAGAGCAAAGGGGTCAATGTTATAACTAGGCAAAATATGGTATGATGAGTACCAAAAAGTAGTCAGTGTGTACAAATAGAGGTATGTACTGGCAGTCTATCTCCCACTTAGGTACATAATTCTTGCACTTGAACTTACGTACTGTGTGAGGTGCAGTTGTATGGGGTTGCATTACATCATTCTTGGCAGGGTTCATTTTGGTGTATGTAAAGTTAAAAATCATCTGCTAGTGGTATGCTTATATTAGCATGTTGGAGTAAACCATTGAGTGTTCAGGAAGATTATGGTGTAGCTTGCATCAGAAGGTCCTTTGCAGAATCACATGTTTTGAATTAAATGTCACTATAACATTTTCAAAGCAGACAATAGAAGATAATGTAAGCAATGCAATATACAAAATGAAAACAGTCTCTCTTTTGGCTTGCTATAAGCAGTGTAGCTTTGTTTAGTTTTAATAGTCTTTCCCAATGTACCTGTTGATCCAATTGTCATGTATAGCTGTGAGTTTAAGAACAATTACAGGTCTTCTTTTGCTCTGTCAATATTGTAGTTAGTGATTATGAGAGGGGAGATTCTGAACAATGAAGGAATAGTGGAGACTGTGACATCTCAGACTGTGGGTCTTCTGTGAAGCCATTGGGTTTCATGTAGGGCTACACAGATGGCTTAATTTGTAAGAGGTGTGAGAATCAATTTTTATTATTTGCTGCAAAAGCTCATTTTCTTGGAGTTGATGGTATCTTCAGTAGTCAGCAGCAGCTTACTTTGGGCTCTAGAATTAGCATCTGCCTGCCTTGGGGTTGCACAAAGATGAATCTACAGAAACAATTTCATTTTTGAGAGGTAGTCATAGAATTATATAATCATTTGTGTTGGAAAAGACCTTTAAGAGCATCAAGTCCAACCATTACCCCAGGACTGCCAAGTCCACCACTAAACCATATCACTAAGAGCCTCTTCTATGCAGTTTTTGAAATTAATGAAGAGTTCAGGCATGTGGTTTTAGGGGATATCTGCTTAGGAAAGATATTCAGGACTGAAGTTTGGTATTAATGTAAAGCATGATGGAGTAGTTGTCCATCTGGATGTCTCTTAGTTCAAAATAAGTATCTTTTGGGATAGCTATTGCAGTTTGGCTGTATGTACATGGTTAGTTTTGCTGTGCACCCAGGTCTTTAGTTGTATAAGCATCCAGTAAGATTTAATGCTACTGCTTTAGATATTAATGAAGCAGCTCTACCCTTTACTCTTGTTAATATTACAAAGTAAATGGTGGCTGGTTTAGGTTTGTGATTTCTTTTGGGTGAAAGTTTTACTTAAAGCGTGGATGTTTTACTAGGCGTAGTTATCTTCATGTTCCTGATCAAAGCTCTTATTTTCCTATATTTGCTCATGCAGTATACAGTGGTTGTCTAAATGGCTTCTGTTATGTGTCACAAAGGTGTATTTGAGTGGATTGTGCTTATGTGTGTTGTGAAAGTCTTTAGCTCTTCAGGCTGGTAGAAGATGGTGTATATATATGTGTGATTTTTGTTCCTGTTAATCACTTTGTATGGTGGTTTTAATTAGGTTGCTGTTCTGCTATAGGCATCTTTGTGTGCAGTTTCTGAATTATTTTCTACATATTTCTCTTCTGAAAGAAAAGGGAACGATTCACTCAAAAATAAAATAAATGCATTTTCTAGTTGAGAAGTGTCTTTTTCTTAGAGGATCATTAATCAATATTTTGCATTCCAAAATTTCTGTGCAGCACTGCTTCACTGATTAGGGAATTGTTGTGCTTTCTGAACTTGAGCAAAACTAGAAGTGCTCATGTTATTCTTGGCTAATGCCTTCTTTGTCTGTGTCAAGCACTGCTGTATTCTTGTGCCTTGACCTGTTCCTCAAGATGGTGGTGTTGCATAGCACAGTGGTTGCTTCATGATATGAACTCTCAGGAGTTTTGCTTCCAGCTAGATTGTTTGCTTTTGCGAGCTGTTTATTTTCCTGGCTCTTGAGTGTACTATTTTATTTGCCTTGCTTCATATCTTTGTTCTGTTGTTGCTTTTGATCTGTTAAAAAGTCTGGCATTTCTTGTACTGGCTTTGCGTTCTTGTTGGGGGACCTAGCTTTGGTGTTAAGAGTTTTAGGTCTTCCTGTTCAGTATTGGCATCTAAATGCAAAATGCAAATAAAATGTGATAAAAATATGTTTTCATAAGTCAAGGAAAGAAATACAGGGACAATATAGGGATTAGACAGGAAGATGCCTTTGGACATTTTGTTGATACATGGCAGAAAAGCTGATAGGTCTGGCAGTGAGTTAATGTAAAAGATAAAATTTGGCTAACTTGCTTAAAAATGGTGAAGGTATTTAGAAATAAGAGACTTTTCCTGAGACTTCTATGCCTAGGGCATCAGCAGCGTCAGTCTTTTGCATATATTGGACTGTAATGTAAAAGAGACTCCAGGGAGTAAATATGCACAGAGATCTGCTTGATAAATTTAATTTGAACTTTACAAATTGTAGCCTGTGTGTTCCATTAGCAGCATGATAAAGCAATGCAAATCAGGCTGTCAGGTGTGACACCGGAGGCTAGCTGGGTAACTGATGGACAAGTGAAGTACAAGCAGCTTTGTACTGACTGATACCATGTTGTGTAGATTCTCAAATGAGTTTGTTTCTGTTCTTTCCACACCCTCAACACAAAGCATTGAGGTGAACCCATGAAATGACAATATATGTATTTTAAAACCTAGATGGCAATACATGGCTGAAATGTTTGTTCTGTTTACTTGCTTTCAGAATTGACATATAAAGGATTCTTTCCTGTTTTCCCATCCTTTGTCCTGATTGATAAACTCATGGGGGAGGCTGGGCTGAGGAGGGTGCTTTTCTGTGGTGAATCTGAAAATCCCATGCCCACAAAATGGGGAGAGCAAGATCCTTCTGTTCTTTTTACATTGTGTGATCTGTGATTTCTCTCTCTCTCTCTCTCTCTCTCTCTGTTAATACTTGAGTTAGCATTATTTTTCTTGTCTGGCCTTTATCTTTCCCTGCAGCACTGTCTTGCACCACCCGTGTCAGAGTTAGTGGAGAGCCCCTACCCAACCTGAGAGACCAGACTGTGGTATCTCTGCCTTGATTCACACTGAGCAAATCATTCCCTTTTCCTTCAGAAGATGAACATGTAGACAATAATTTGGAAACTGCACATAAGGATGCCTATAGCAGAACAGCGACCTAATGAAAAACACTATGCAAAATGATTAACAGAAATGTTGGCTCTAAACTGAGAAGTGCAGGAGCTTTGCTACCCCTGTGGCAATTGGTAGGGAGCCAGTGAGACCTAGGATCGTGCCTAATCTCATGATACTTTTCTGGCCAACTTCCCATGTGATTGGAAAGAAGTACTGCCAAACTGAAATTGTGTCCTGGTCATGTTGGATTGCTCTGTTCTGTCTTCAGCCTTTTGGCAAGGACCATTGAGCAGCTTAGTTAGGTGATGGATGCATAATGGTGCTGAGCTTTCTTGGTATGAAGTGCTCTCCAAGCTTCAAACCATAGCTGTGTTTTTTCCAGGGCTTCTGTCTTGCTGTGCCACTGCTGATCAGGAATATCCCAATAATAAAAAGTTTGAAGAGACAGTAGTATTTATGTTAGATATACATCAACTCTGCCACGTTGGCTAAAGCAGAAGTCTGTTTTGAAAAATGAAACAACTCTCCCTTCCTATAAGTTGTTGCCAGTGTCTTTTGTAAGGTGTCTGGAAAGGTTGACCTCTGATGCTGAAGCCCCTTCTCTCTCAGACAAGTAGCTGTTTTCTTAGGAGGAGTAGACTCTCCTATCAGACTTCTCTAGGTGCCACTCAGTCTCAGTGGGTCATTTGGTCTGACCTTGTGGACAGGCTTCTGGTTACTGTCAGCCTCCACGATGCAGTTACTACTTAGATATAGCTCAGGAGAGAAGGCATGTATCTGCAGCTGCTGTGAGTTTGCCACTCCACACCCTCCCTTCCCTCTGTTTCATATATGGCCATGATGATGTTTCTTCTTCTGTCCCTTAGCCTAGAAACTTCTTTTGGCTGATATGAAGTGCAACAAAAATTTCCTTACACTATTTCAGGAGAAACTAGACCTTCGCCAGCAGCTGAATGAGGCCAAGCAGCAGCTCCTGCAGCAAGCGGAGTATTGCACAGAAATGGGTGCAGCGGTGTGCACGCTCTTGTGGGGTGTATCTAGCAATGAGGAAGCTGTTAAAACCATTCTAGGAGGAGTAAGTATGGCAGGTGAATACTTACTGGTGGTAATGCTGTTAGGCCTTTAAAGTAAGGAGTTTGCTCTATAATACACTGTAATATAAGGATATATTTCAGAAACTAATTGGACAGCAAAAATATTTTCTGAATTATATATTCTTTGGGAACCGTCCATTCTCATTTAAGAGGTGTTGGAACTATAAAGTGTTATGAAGCAGGCTGGAAATAAATGCAGTAATTCTTATGTTACCAAACAAGGATTATCTGTTTTCCACCACACACAGCTAAACTGTGTCTACAGCTAGCACAGTATAAATATTTTTTGCCAGCTAACAGAAGAAGAAAATGATTCTTGGGCACATGCAGCAGTTATGCTTGCAGGGAGCTTGGAGGAGCTATTGCCATGGAAAGGTGGCAGATCCATCAGTTCTCAACTTCTTTAAATCTCTGTGCTGCCTTAATAGTTGTGTGACTCTTGGAAATTTAGAGAGTCTAGCTGTTAGTGAATCTTATTAAGACTTCAGTGTTAAATGTTGACAGGTAGCTTATTAAAAACAAACAACAGCCACCACCAAACCACAAAACAACAGTTAATGACAGTAATATTTCAGTTAACACAGTTTCACTGCCAAGTGCAGCCGATGGAATTAGGGATCAGAGGAACGGGCCTGATAAAAATCTGATGTTCAGTGTTGTTGCAGCCAACATGAAAAGGAATTGTATTTAATCCAAGTGAACTGATGCCATAGTTTTTTCTGGCTTGATTTCTTTTTTTTTTTTTCAGCATCATGATGAACAGATGAGTGAATAGGATTAGTTCATTATAGTAAGTGGTAAACTGGTGTATTTGTAAGGTTTTCCAGTTTGGGTGCCACAAAATAAAATTACAACTTTATAATTGGATATCAGAAAGCTGTACCGTGATGCCTTTGGTAACTTCTGATGATTCAAGATCCAAGCAGCAGCAGTAACTAAGGAAAAAAAGTCTGTAAAAACAGACTAAAATACTTAAGTTCTGTAAAACACTGTACAAAACTGTACAAAATGTTGTACAAAACACTAAAACACTGTAAAAACACTAAGTTCTCCTTTGAAAGGCTAAGTTCAGCTAAGTTCTGTATAACTGTATAAAGCAGTTAAAAAGAGAGGGGTGAGAGGGGAAAGAAAGGCAGGTGGCTACTACAGAGCCCCCACATAGCAACAAAACCAGGGTAAAATAACATTCTGTATTTTCTGAACAGTTTATAACTGTAAGAGTTAACAATATTTACTGACTAGTCCTTATCTGACTGTGAAACAGTATGAAATTGTATGTTTTCTACAAACAAAATGCTAGCAGTGATGAAAATTACTGTATTTATAAAAGATGAGAGTAAAATTAGTTGATACTTGCTTTCAGCAAGACTTGTAAATTAAATAGGATTAGGTAAAACCAAAACTCATGATTTGTATAAGGATGAAAACCTAACTGTGAGGATGGAATACTTTTGTTTCTGGGTTTGTTTGAAATGCAAAATGCTTCTATTATAGTCATTCCCAGCAATCATTAGAGTCCATTAAACTGCTAGACTTCTGGTGAAGGTCATAGCAACATTTTTGGCCATAATTTTCTTGTGATGGCATGCATAATACAGTAAGAAACGTGTTGTGGTTTTCAACAAGACTACTAGAAAAAACATAAATGGGTTGTATGGTGTTTCATCAATCACACATTACAGCTGGCAATGAGTCAGGTTATTAGAAGATGATGGAGATTGGTCATACAAGGTTTTTTTGCTTTGGGTTATTTTTGGACAAGTTGTACAGCTTGTAGCATTCCACCCCCTCCGCTGAGAAGGTGCTATGAACTACAGAAATGTGTAAGAGCATCAAAAGTGCTTCAAAAATTGCTCATATTTTAAGCATGTGGGGAAGGTGGCATCAATTCAAAATTATTTCATGCCTTGGGGAACAATGCTGAAGCTTTCTTCAGTCTTTGCACACATACAGAATAGGGTTTTCAGACGGTTCTATACTGAAATAATGTTTGGGACCAGTGTACTATTGGTGTCCATATAGGTTAGAAAAGTCAAAACTCAAGTAGAAAATTTGAAATGTAACACAAATAGTTGTCAAGGCAGTGGGGGACAGATGCCTACTGTTTCTGCCAGTGTTTAACATTTATAGAGAGAACTTGAAGAAATATACAGAGAAGAAGCATGAGAGAGAGTTTTCAAGGATGCCTATCTGCTTGTGCCACAAAAAGAAGTAAATTAATTTCCATGAGATTGTTTTAGGTGTCATTCAGAAAACTTCAGCCAGACACCCATGTGACGGGGCTCTCGCATAGGAACTCCAGGTTTATTTTAGAACAACATGAAGGCTTGCTTCAACTTGAGAAATTTTGGATCCTACAAGGTGGTCTGCTACTTCAGTTGTCTGCTGTGGTGGTGAATAGCATTATATTTTATGACAGCAATTTTGCACATTGGTTGATGTTTTAACACATGAGTTACTTGGATAGCAAAGGGCTGTTGGCACTATCTGAATTCAGGCACTTTAATGGCTGCTCTCAGAATTGTCCTTATCTCTGTGGGTGAGACATTCTTCAGTCCCATGAAAGTACCATCAGGCTAATAAGAGACTACAGAGTATGTAATGTTTGCTATTTATAAACCTGATTGGTCTCTGCTTCAGCTCCTCAGACCCGAGTGCTAGTTAATGGCTATTTAGAAAGAAGGTTGAGCAGAAAGGACATCAGCAACACCTCAAAAGACTGGCAAACAGAAGGTTTTGCTTGTTCTCTGTGCAACATACTTGGTGTCCTTAGTACTCTGTTACGTTTCCACGTGAATACAGGTTTTCACAATAATAGCTTATGCTAGTCTGCTGTAGTAGACTCTCCATTTTCTCTCATGCCCTCTTGAACAATAGTCACTGCTTATGTTAAGATTGCCACCTTTGAAGTGCAGTGTCTGTGTAACTGTAAAAGGTACATCAGCACATGCAGAAGTGCACTTTTGTCCATTCTCTTTCCCCATGATCCTTTCATTCCCAGTATTCTGGGACCATAATATCATTTGTGAAGATACTGAGTTTCGGTGCCCCATTGCTGGTGTCACTGCACAGAAACTCCTTTTATTTTATCTTTTTTTTATTTTTTTTTAGCTGGTGAATGAACAGTGGTGGAGGAATAATAAATGTTACCAGTAGCTTTGTGCATACTGTGAAAGCAGGAGTTTTGACGAAGTATGGAATTTTTCAGTCATTTTGCAAAATGCATAAAGGTTAAGGCATTTCTTGGGCTGTCCTACTGAGTTGCTTCTGGGAATGACTGAGAATTTCAGCTGTTTTGTGAAACAACTGGCAAAATTATTAAAGACAATGGGAAACCTGCCATTGCAGGCTCTCTGCTATGCTATTTTTGTTATGAAACCCAGCATCCTCTGTGTTAAATAGTGTTCTAGCAATGTTTTACAGGTCAGAATGATTAACAAACTGTTCTTTCCATCCTTCTTTGTGGGCTCTGCCTGGATCTCTGACCAGGCTTTTTGAGCTTTCCTGAGCTTTGTACCAGGTGGTTCCTTCCTCAACTGAGATGCCTCAAAATAGAGCAGTATTACAGCTGGGGGGAAAAGAAGCATAACATAATCGTGGGCTGAATTCCTGTTTGTAAACTCTGGTATGATGATCATCTTTCTCACATGACATTGCTGACTTTAGTTCAACCTGTGACCCAGGAGAGACTTCCATTTCCTTTTCTAAAGAACTTCTACCTAGCCTGTTGTTCTCCATCCTGTATAGAGCGATTAATGGATATTGTTAGGATCTGATGGAGTTCTGCCACTTTTTTTTTTTTTCCTTTTTCTTTTTTTTCCTTTCTGGGTTTCTTGGGGAATTCGTCTCAAGTCACTATGTGAGGCTGCTCTCCAGCTGGATAGGATTTTGACAAAAGCTGACGTAGTAGCCCAGGTACATGTGAAACACCTGATGCAGCTATTGCAAAGCAAAGATATAATATCCTGACTTTTGAAATAAGCTTTAGTTCTGATGGTTCATGTATGTTATTGTGGATTTAGGAGATAAATGCACAATGGTTTAGTTTTATAAATAAATGTAACTGAATATTTTTCCATTTTCTTCTGAGGTAAATGTTTCAAGTATTGTGGGATCAAACATGTCACTTAGTGCATACTGCTATTTTATGTTGGTGTTCTTTTAAGTAACTGGATGTTTTAGTAAGTTTGAAGATTGTCCAGTTCTACTGCAGCATCTTATAATCATAGTTGCTGTAGTGTGTATAATCATTTTTTCTGTTCCGTGCTTGCAGAGTAAAGCAGTGAAGTTTTTCACAATCACTGCACAGACCATGGAAAGCTTTGTCAAGTCATTAGGTGAAGACATGAAACAGCAGGATTTGGATTCTGATGAAAATCAGTTTGTGTTAGCTTTGGCAGGGATTGTAACAAGTAAGTTAATATTATCTCTCAGAATACCATTCCGCATGTACTGTATTGCCTTGTATATGCTGTTGTAAATACGGCTTTTCAGAGTCAGATATTTAGTTCATGTTGATATTTTGGATGACTTCCTAAAAGTTCTAGCAGATTTTCTCATTGACACTTCTGTGGGGCCTTGTACAGTCTGTGACACAGTTAAGGATTAGATGGCTAAGACCCATTGAGTTTTGAAATTCCCTAACACATCTCTTCAATCTGGAGTAAAACAAAGATTGTTCTACTAGTCTAGTATGATCACTTTACTTTGTAAATGTCAAGTAATTTACTTTCTGAATCCTCAATAGCACTAACATCTTCAAGATGTATGAATTGCAGATGATGTGAGTAGATAAACCTCTTCTTAAGGTATGTGCTCAGCATTCTGAAACTGCTTAAGAATTTTGTTGCTGTCAGATGGACTGCGCCTTCACTGTCTTGAGTCTGTAGTGCTAAGAGAAGTGAAAGGTAATAAACCTGTCTTCCATACTAAATGTTTCTTTTCAGGGTCAGGAAATAAGTAGAAACCCATAGATCTACCTTAATATGTCTGCCACTGGCTTGAAAGACTGAGAAATGGGGTTGATAAGTCATGGCATTTTTGTGAAACTGCAGCCGTCAAAGTGACGCTAATGGTACGATGCAAGATAGATGAAGCAGTGGCTATTGATACAAATAAGTGATTCTTGCATTAACAGCTTATTTGAATGTGTGATTTTAGGTATTGTGGTGCCATTAAAGATTGTAATGAAACCCAGTATGTGGAGCATTATGTCATTTCACCAAGGCAGAATAGTTTTCTTTAATTGCTTCATTGAAAAAAAAACCCAACCCAAAACTCAAAAAAGCAGAAATAAAGTCTGAACAAATACAATGTTTAGATGCTGGGGGCAGGGAAAGGAGAGTGTCGGGTCCTGCCTGAGGAGGAAGCAGGATGGTGGAATAAAATCTTGCTTTGGTGAAGCAATAAAAATTATATATATGTAAATGGTATATAAATTAATATCTATGAAATATATACAAATTATGCTATAAATTTTGTCAGTGAATTTGGTATTACCAAGCTTTGTTTCTTTGTCTCTGTTATTTGGGAAAGCATTACTATTAAAGTATTGGCCGTTCTGAAAAAAATATTTTTAATTACCAAAGTGGAATTATGTGCAGGCATTTGACCAGCATGATTTGTTGCTTCAGTATTTGCTATGAAGATGAATATCGTTTGAATTTTATATTGAAACGATAGTTCATTCATCAGATGGCAGATCTTTTTAGTGGCCCTGTAATTAGCATAAACCTTTGCTTGAAACATGATTTTTATGGAGATGTTTTATGTTCTCTCACAGATGTGGCTGCGCTGGCATGTGGCCGTGAGTTCTTGGTTAATTCAAGTCGTGACTTACTGGACACAATGATGCACCTCCTGGGAGACATGAAGCCTGGACTCTGTACTAAATTTAAAGTGTATGATGATTTTTTTCTTTTTGTCCCTTTCAAATGAAATGCGTTGTTTCGGAGTGTAAGGCACAGTGATGACAGTAGTTTTCCCACTTTCCCATTATTTTCTTTCCTGGGGAGAAAACATAATTTTTGGAAACTTTTCACAGTAGCATTCCTTGCAGCTATACTAGGCTTGGCTATAATGCTAGCTTCAGCCAGGTTTTTGTCTCTTCAGAAGTCTCTTGAGCGCCATCGTTTATAGAGATGAGCAGGGATGTACTGTTCTACCTTAGGAGAAGCTCATGATTTGAGGGTCAGATAAGGAAGGTGTGAGGTCAAGTTATAAAACACAGAGGATGCTGGAAATTTATTCCCTTTCAATATGAAGGTTATAAAAGGCTACATGTGCTTAGTGTGGAAAGTGATTTATATATCCGCTAAGAGCAACGATTAAATCAATTTATGCTACTTAGTAGCTGGCAGCACCATGTATTTAGGTTTGCAAAAAAACAAAGCATATAAAGGAACATTATGATACAGCATTGCAAAGAAAAGGCCATGTTGCACAATTCAGATGCTGGAAGAGTTGTACTTTCCAGCTGATGGAGAGATTAAATGAACTATTGTCTTTGCCTTTTTCTCAGAGCTGTTACAAGCTGGCGATACATGAACCAAGCAGATTATCGTGCCTAAATCAGTTCTTGCTCATCTGTAAGCAGTGGGCACTTGCCCCATACACCAGGTTAGTTTATTCATGAAGATGGCTTAAGCCAGTGTGGTGTTTTTTTTTGTTTTGGGTTTGTTTGTTTGTTTTTTTTTATAAATGGGGCAAACGCACACTAAGAATTCATACCCAAGCCAGCTGTCACAGTTCATCTGACAAACAGCAACCCTGTCAGCCAAAATGGACTGTGCCTGTGCACCCATTTAAGCAGGTTTTGTGATAGGCATGAAATCAGGCTTGATCTTAACTTCGGATAGAATTTACCTTGCCTAGCCTCAGCTATCAGAAAGCTAGATGTCATGTATCTGCTAACTGTCTGGGCTCCTTTCCACAGTCAATAGAAGGAGATGGTGCTGTCAGATGATTGCTTGCTCAACCTGTGTTAGGGAGAATGAGTTGCCCTCTGAAGGTGCTTGTTTTTTTTCACACTGGGTAGTGAGGGGTAAGCTGAATAGCCTGTGCTGTTGGTAGTGAGTGGATATTTTGATATCAGCCATTTACTCTTTCCCAAGTGCTGGCCTTGAAGGTCAGTAGTCAGAACAGGGTAGTTAACTCTTGCAGCAGTGGTGGGCTTTTTTTTTGTAAAGCCCCACCTGAAGAACTGTATGAGAATTTCAGCTTAAGAAAGAAAAGGTAGTTTATGCCTTCATGGGTACAAAGAAAACAAAAAGAAAACATGAAAAGAGGACCGGTACTGTTTCAAAATCTGCACATGAAAAAAAAAATCAAGAGATATTTATTTTGAGAGAAGTGAAAACGTTCCTAAACACACACATACTCTGAATTTCAAGCAAATATGTATCTGTGGGTGCAGATTAATTATTTTTTTATCATTGCAGATTGTATTAATGTACCATCAGTATACTTGTATTAATGTATTAAGTAATATATTAATGTACAATCATGTACAATTGGACAAAGCGATTGGATTTGAGGGCCTTCCTTTTGAACTGAATTGATGTTTTGGGTGTGTTTTTAATTATAGTTCAAAATGTGCCTGCTTGGCATAAGAATTACACATAGTGATATCAACTTGGCTGATGTATAGCAATACTGATAAAATATACATACAAGAATCCCATGAAGTGGCTAGAGATTCAACAGGGGCCAGCCTCTTAGGCTTACAAATTTAGTGAAACTTAACAAAAAAAAAAAGGTTGCAAGAAGTATTTGATAAGTGAGAAGCATTAAACATTTGTTATAATGGGTTGAATTCAGTGTTTTCTGGTGGTCCACAGAGCCAGCTTTTTTTCTTCTTTTTTTTTTTTTCTTTCCCTTGCTCTAAACTTGCCATTTGGTTAAAAAAAATTTGCTGTATTGTGACATTAGTGCAAATGCCAGAAAGCAGATTTCTTCATGGTCTTGTCATGGAACAAGGGATCTTAATTTGCTCAGATGTTCTAGTGCAAAATGTTTCCCCTGTGTTTGTCTTCTGTATCTGTGGTCAGGTTCCTTTTTGTTTGTGAGCTTCCTATGTGTCTTGTAACTGTTCAGTCCTTAAAACCCGTTACTTATGCTAGATCTCTTTCCTGTGCTTTCTGGGGCTTTTACACTCTCCCAGCCCAGCAAAGAAGGGTTCTGGGAATTGGTTTTGGGATTGGTTGGATGGTTTTTAAGTTCTCTTCATGTAAGGCTTTTTAGCTGCTTGTTAATCTTAAATAACTCTTTCAGAGCCGAGTGTGTCAGAAGAACTCCCTTTTCTCCCTACTGTAAGGAACATAAGGCAGTACAAAATGAAGGACAATTAAGAGATAAGGGTACGATAGGTAACATAAACTGTAGTGAAATTTCAAAGTTATGTATAGATGGACTCTGGAGTCATCATAAATGATGTTTACACACACACTGTTTATATACATATACACACAGACAGACGCACTTTTAAAACTATACCTCATGGATGAAAATGCCTGTGCATTGTATTGGAAATGCAGTGTTTTTCTCTAAACGTCACCATGCTATTACATGGAAGGCCATCATCAACTTAAAATTTAATCTGTTAAACAAAAACACTGGCTTGTTATTTTCAGAGATCTGTTTGTCCTTTGCCCCGTTTTGAGATTTACAAATCTCTTCTAGCTTTCATTTTCAAAAATACTTTTCTTTACTGTGTGACAAATGCAGGGAAACTGAGTCTAATTCTACACACAGCAGCTGTCAAACAAAGTAAGCTGACAGAGAGAAGTTCTCTTTCCTCTTCTAGTTTTAGCAGTGCTGTGTTTTACTTGTACCAGTAGATAAATAAAAAATGTACAGGGGAAAGTTGTCATGTATTCCAGCACTGCTGCAGTGTCCGTTCCAGTCCACGAGTATGTAATAGATTTATTCAAGACATCTACGTGAGTGCTGGGACTGAACTTCCCAAGGGTGCCTTTGCCATTCTGAAATAGCAGTAGTTTGAAAAACTTTAGGTTTTCTTCACATTGATGTAGGGTTTGTTCAGCATTTGTGATTGTTAGGCAGTCAATAAACATTTACACAGTTGTTCAAAGCTGTAATTAAATTATTAAGAATAGTCAGCTTGGCTTATGTAGCACTTGAATGTAGCCAGTGAAATTATGTAATTTAGTACATCTTAGTGCATATTATGTACTAATCCCATATATTAAGTAGAGGAGAAGGGGCTTTAGCTTTAGCTGTGCTTTTAGTTCTAGATTTTAAACAATGCATTGACAGATAAAGTAGTACACAAAGTTAATTAAATTTGTCTTGTCTAAATAGGAAGACTATGAAGTACATAATCGAAAAGCCTTCCACATCAAAAAAACCCAGAAAGTATCATTTATCCAATAATTATGTGTGTCACGTTTGCTTCAGTAAGCACTTTCGCAATAAGTCTTGCAAAAAATACTTACTAGAATGTGCAAGTACTAGAGGTGAAGGTGGTGTAAAGGGTCTGGAAATAATTCTGTGTTGTGCTCAGGTGAGAGTGCTTAATTAGCAGCAATATGCTACTACATTGGCTTATGGGGTGGATTATGTCTTCCTTTGACACTCCAAAACCGAGGCAGTTCCTTGGATCACTGCCACCCATCCCTTTTTTCTACACAAAGCAAAGTAGCGGTATCATTTTATGTCACTTTATTTCTAACTGCCAATGTCAAACAGATTAAGGATGAAAGACACTGTGAAGAAACAATGCTTTCTATTATGAGATACTGTCCTACTGATAATTTTCATTCTGGCTGATTATAGGTAATTATGGCTATGCGCCTTCATCAGGGCTTGGCTTCTGGAAGCCAAGTAAGAGGTACAGGGGCTGTATGAAAAGCGGAGTATGGGCTTTACAAGCTGCAGTTTCAGTTCCACAGCACCCCTCACCGCTTGTCTGTGGGCACTGATGCAGTAGATTTAATAATCTGGTTTTTCACTTACTGCTTAAGAGCCTAGGTGATCAAACTCGCAGGGATGCAGCACACAGTGTAAGTTATGCCTCTTACAGCTCAGCATATCCTGCAGTGGGTTACTTTCTTTCCTGCTTTCTGAAGGTATGTGCATGGAGAACATCCGCAAGTCTGCTGGTGGCATAGTAGCTTAATCTTGAGAAGTTCAGATTCAGATTTGAGAATGGGGCGTGAGGTGTTAAGTCTACTGAGAATAACATTATTTCCCTTTTGTTTGGAAATGGTGACAGTGTGGTGACATGCAGGTTTATCACAGTCATGAGAGATAGCAACAGCCAAGCTGGCCCCAGAACAGAGAACATTCCAGCTCATTCTTGTGCCTCTGTAATTGTTTTGTATGCAACCTGGTGCCCTGCTGTGAGTGGGCATGATGACACATTACATCAGTGTTATAGAAGCCTTGCTCATTTGTCTGTGCTTTTCATTATCCAGAAGATTGACTTGTGTGTTACCATCTTTGAAAAGAGATAAGATAAAAAGTAATAGTGTCCATCATGACATGTCATGAAGTGCATTAATGCACTGTCCCCCCAGCTAAACTGCACAGCTGTAAAGATGATCTGCATGAAAGGCAGGACAGAAGGACATGGCTAAAAAGTGGAAGAATTTCAAAGACAACTTCTGACTCCAGAGCATGGCTCTTTTTTTGGCAACATCAGGGGCCTCTTGTCATGAAGTTCATGGTATAGCAGTGATCTGATTTGGAAAGAAGCTGAGCATTAGTTTGGCTTGCTAATGTTGGCAGGGGTTTTTGTCTTGATGCTTTCTGCTTTTGAGTATTGGGTCCTATTCCTGCTGGAAGTTAGAGGGAAATAATTTGCATTAAGCCCACTGAGACTGTGCTTAGCTGGAAAAGGTTTTATCCACCAAAACAATAAAAACCATGTGGAAGATGGTGTAACAGCATCAAGATGAAATGTTTGAAAGCAGAATTTAGTTTAGTGGAAACTGCAAAAAATTTAACAAAATGCTTTACATCAAGTATTAGCAATTGTTCTGGATAGCTCTGGAAAGGGAGACTCATTTTGAGCCCTAAGTTACTGTACTTGTCTGACAGTCAAAGCAGGTAAATGAGGTAAATGTAAATTTTGACCCAGGAGCTTTATCTGCATAAACAGTCAAAGCTGCCATTTCTGTATGCAGCTTTCTGTAGCTTACAACATTTCCTCAGCTCTGTTGTGACTAAGGCTGAGGGCTACCAGTAGCCAAGCCGCCTTTCTATGACAGGAAGTATGAGCAGCTGTGGGAGAAGCCAGTGGGATAGGCGGGCTAGAGCGGTCCTTGTAAAATGCAGAACCTTTTCCAGCCTACCTTGTTTTCTCTCTGTAGAAAAGTTGAGACTTTGGTTTAATTTGTAATCGGTGATGTATGCAGCCCTAAAATGACTGATGAAATTCTTACTTTAGGAGGCTGACAAATTAGGAAATCCTGGGTTTAGAAGCTTTCGAAAATGTGGCCAAAGTGAACATATACTTACTATGTGTATTTTTATTTTGTCATCTACGCACTGATGTGCAAGGGACAGTCTTGGTTTTGCTTTGTCAGACATGTCAGCTTAGGTTTTTTTCAATGTACAATTAAGGAAATGTTTCTTAGCTGCCAAGCCACAGATCTTCTCTGTTACCGGGAGGACGGGGTATGGCTTCTGTCCTTCAACATCAGTGACCATAATAAATGACAAAAAGAAATCACCTTCTGGGGAAAAAAATATGGCTCTGATTTGGCCCAAATGTTATTTGGAAAATAGTTTTGAAGAGGTGTAGGTGATGCCATCTGGCCTTGTGTTATCCTTCTGTTGGTCTGTGCTAAGACAAGAGAACAGTTTACAGTCAAATTCAATTCCAGTGTTACTGACTTAAAAAAAAAGATTAAAACCATCCCATTGTACATTGAACGTAATCAGTTTGGATTCCTGAAGGCAGAGTAAATAGGAAAGTCAGTGACATTTTAAAATACCAGCAGTTGTTTATTTCACAGCAGGGTCTCGCTTGATGACCCACTGCACCCATTGCAGAAGGGGTGAGTCTAGCTTAGGGTTTGCTAAGCTGAACTGGGTCTACCTTCTTTCTCCTTCAGGCCTCTTCCCTCCTTCCAAATGCTTCTGTAGGCATAGTAACTACTTCTGTCAGTGGAGAGAGACTACATTTGTGGTTGCTGTATGCTGTGTAGTGCATCTGCTCCCATTTGCAGGAGGAACAGGAAGGTACATGAAAGAGGATGACATAAGCTGCGTGTCTGCGTTTCCGCTGACTGGAGGATTGATGTACAGAAAGGCCAGAGTTGCACAACCCATGGAGCAGAGACTTCCTTTGGCATTTCTTATACTCAGTATATAGTCTTGCTTTCTGTGTTTCCTAGTTGCCCTTTCATTTGTCAAGGCAAACAGCTTATTTGAGATGATGTCTGCTCAGTGGGGATCATCACCACAAAAGCTCTATTGTATAGGTTGTGTGGTCATGTGAAGCCAAATTCCTGGTTTTGCACATCTCGTAATGAATCTTACGGAGTTTGACAAGACTTTCTTACTCATGGGGTACTTTTCCACGAGTTTGAAATATGTTACTTAAAGTAGACTTAAAGTTACTTAAAGTAGAAAACAAGGGTTTGCACAACATTGCTTATATACGATTTGAGATTTGTCTCTCTTATGAAAACATAAATTACTAGAACAGACTTTTGCATCAGTACATGCTTGGCATAAATAGCAAAAGATGCTAAACCATAAAGAAATTAAAGGACATGACATCTTTTCTTTCTTTCAATTCTAGGCTAATGCTAATGTCCCTTTACAATGTGAGTATTAACTTGAAAGGCTTGAAGTACATCAGTGAAAGTCCAGGTTTTATTCCTTTGCTTTGGTGGCTATTGAATGGTAAGTTGCTCAAAGAGCCTTGTGAATTGTGACTTCTGGGGTTGTAGACTGGCAGTAGGCGTTGCAGAAGACGAAACAGAAGTTTGTATCTGTAATCTGATTATGTATAGCTTTTGTCAGATTAAAAGTAAACAAAAAGGGCAAATAGCTAGAGGGAGATGATGTGCATATCACACAACATATTTGGCACTGTACGTGATACTCCATTAATAAAAAATTTATGAGTAGTAGAAACATGGAATGGAGAAACTCGATGAAGTGGATTAAAGAAAGCCACCTGTATTTTCACATACCAACTTTAAAATAAAATCTAAGGGGAAACTGTGTATCAATTCACTGCCATTTAGCAAAAGAAAGTATAATTCTGCTCTAACACATTTTGGGGAGAAACTGATCTCTGTAACCATGCTCACTTGTGACAAAAGTGGCTTTTTCTACAGCTGAAGAGAGTCCTTGTGCGCTAATAGGATTTCGGCTTGCAGGGCTTGAGTAGTGTTCCTGGCTTTGGCTAGTGCAGAACTTCAGGGATGTCCGGGGCTTCTGTTTCCACTCTCAGGTACATGAGTGACATCAAGGCTCTGCTCTTTTGGAGGCTTTGAATCCCTGTGTAGGAGCCAGCAGAGACTGACGTTTCCCATGTACGTTGGACTTGGCCTGCAGCTGTGTGCACAGCTCATAAGGGACAGTGAGGACAGCAGTAAAGATAGAGCCGTGACACTGTCCTGACTATGGATGGCTCCTAGAGCTGGTCTGTCTTGGTTTTGTCAAGGTTTTGTGGCTTGTCTGAGAGAAAATTTTGGTGGGCAGGTCATAGGACTGGGGCAGCTTGGTCATCCCAGCATCCTTTGCTGCTATGCAAAGCTTTTCTAAAATACAACTAGTAATTACAAACAGCAGCTGAAGTGAGAGAGGCTGGGTCTGCTTTTTCAAGGAATTCATTTGATATTGACGTTTTGGAAAAGCTTTGATTTGGGCTGGTAAACTGGAAGCTACCGACATTGCTCACAGTTCCCTCAACTGTTTTACAGAAAATATAGGTACTTGTGCTTTTCACTAAGTAATTTCTTGCTTTGCAGTGCCAAAGGCTCTCTTTTCTGGGATCTCAGAGGATTAAGTAACCCTTGTAAAACTGTTGGAAAACACCAGTTTTGTTCTTTTGGTATAGTTTGAGAAAAGTTACATTCTGAGAGAACATTGAATAATGGTCCTTTGTTATGCTGTGCTTAGAAATTTAACATGCTAGTCCAGATTCTCCTTTATGTTTGGCTCGTATATATAAAAAGACAAAGCAAAAATCCACAAAACCCCTTCACCAAACCCCAAAATAAACCAAACAAAAACCCAAACACCCTAAAAATCCCAAGTATGCCCTTCTAAATATTGCAAAAAAAGCAAAGAAGCTAATTGTTTGATGCAGTCTGGTCTTTCAAGAAGGCTCCTGGATTACATGAGAGGATCAGATGGGGCACACTTACAATTAATTCACAGCTGATAATGAAAATAAGAAATGAGAAGGCTACTGTGCACTTTGAAAGCGTTAATTGTGCATGGCTGGGTTGTAGAAGGAAGGACAGGCATGGCTAATTCCTTCACTTTTTAATAATAAAGTTCTCCAGTTACAGCAAATGAGGAAGATTCTCAGATAAACTGCATCTGTTGGTTCAGATTTCTGACTTTGGAGGAAGTCTGCTTACTGTCAGGGGAGAGGGCTGACTAGCCTGTGTATCAGGTGAGAGCTCAGATCCAAGACTCAACCTTGTTCCAATCATTTTGTATATCTCTGTAGTTTTCTCTACATATAATCTATTTCTAAATGTTTTGACTTGTAAAACTTAGTAGCTTCCTTCCACTCCTGCTCCTCTTCTGTTTCTGTAGCCACCATCTTCAGCTTCTGATAGCTGTGATTCAGCTTGTAAACACCTGGAGCTGCTACAGTGTAAGGTCTTAAAAGTTCTATCCATGCAAGAGAATAGAGCACTGTACTCTGCTGGCAGGGTATCCTGTACATGCTGCCTTCCTGCAGGAAGCTTCTTCAAAGAGTGTTTTGATTAAGGCTTATGAGATGATTCAGCTTTCCATAGTCCTGTAAGCTTTTATCAGCATTCCCCCTAAGAAAGGCCCCAGAAATCATCCTCTGACTTTTATTTTCAGAGAATCATCCTGTTTGCTTTTCCATCGTCAGTCTACAAGTGTCTGTGACTTGAGTCTATACATCAAGGCCATTTTCCTCCCACTGGCCTGTATGCAGCTGATAAATCCCTCAAATTCCTTCTTTGAATTCCAGTCTCTGCTCGGTCTTGCCCCTGAAAAAGAATGTCCTTCACATTACGTGAAGAAAGCAAACAATTACCTTTATTTTCTTTATTCCCCTTTGTAGTATCTGAAGCAAAGAGGTATTTGATTCAGGTTGTCTAGCAGGCTTTTAAAGAGACAGGAATATGCCTTGACACTGAATATATGGATTGGAAGAGAAAGGAGGAAAAAATCTAATGAAGATTTCTAGTTGAGTAAGAATGTTAACAGTAAACTGGGTTCATCTGTCCTACTGTCTTTGGAAAGTTTGTATGAGTTGGTATGACTTCATACTTGCTAACAAGAATTCTTAATAGCTCTTTCTGCTGTAGGCTATACTGATAATAGGAGAAAAATGTTTGACGTATTTTTTGAAGGTAATGCAGATCTCTGTAGTTCTAGCACTTTGAGGTGGGCTATTTTCTTTTTTTTCTGCTGTTTTAAACACTGTCTACAAGATGGGCACTTTAATAAGCAGCACTAATATTCTCAGCTAACTTACGCAGCTGTTGTATTTTTGCTTAGGTATCAGCTATGCCTACCTGTATCTTCATAGGCTGGTGCCAGCAGAAAACACGTGAATGATGACTCAGACTTCTGTCCACGGAGCAGCTTGTGGGATCACTAGAGTTCTCTTCTTGTGGAGCACCATTTGTTTGCAGAGCAGCTGTTCCCATCTTGCAGAAAATAGGCAGCTTTAGTTTTTTCCATCAGCTGCTGTCCCTGTGTTGATGTCTTGGCTAAGGGTTTTACGTAACTTTCAGATTTAAAAAATCCTGTTCTCAGCAATAGAAAAAAGTTATAAATTTTGGTTAGAAATTCACCTGAGTTTTCTCAGTTATTTTTTTGGATGCTTTACATCTCCAGATGTAATAAGACTCATTCTGTAATTCCCAAAGAAGTAGACTGGGACTTTTTTCTGCCAAGGACCTGTTAAAGAATAAGAAGACAGTCAGCTCGGGTAGTAATAACAAAGACCAGCTTTATGTTTTTGATTTTTGATCATACAGAACATCTACTAACAAATGGGTGCTGGAGAAAAAGGGCCTAGGCTCTTTTTTTGTGTTGGTTTTGGTTGTTTCTGTTTTTTACTATTCTGTATCTTTATTTTGATTTTCCTCACTTTTCTATGAGTAAAGTCTGTGAAGTTGAAAAAGATTGCTTTCCATGGATACATGAGAAAGTGTAGAATTCAGAGAGACTGTGGCAATGACATTTCACATCTATAGCTGAGAAACTGCTCCAGGTACTTCATTAACCAAAAGACAACAAGAGAAGCATGACTAATTTTAGATCTTGCCCTTCAGTTTCCTCCACCACAGTTCCATACGGAAATCTAACTTTGTTTATCCAAATTCTCTGCAAAAGGCAGTCTCTATTATAAATGCCTGTATGAAGCACATTCTCATTTTGTTAATGCTGCCTGCAGCCTTCAATATTTGCGTTTTGTGACTAACCCTGAAGGTTTCTAATGCCTTGCTTTACTTTCTGACTTGCTTATGGCAGTGAGAGGTTTTTAAATTCAGGTTATCTGCGTGGCAGTGTGTTATTTAAAAACCATCTGTACAAACAGAACCTCCCTATTTATAAACTGATGTCTGTATTAAGACAAATCTTGGTTCGTAAATAAAAACCTCAACCAGTCTTTCAAGTGCTCAGCAGTTTCATGCTCTGGAGACTATGAAACTAATCTTAAAAAGAGGATTGCCCTTCTTGCCCTTTAAGGCCACATCCATATTCTTAAATGCAAAGATGTCAGCTCTGACGCACAAAATCCCTGAAGCAGAGTTAGCTGAGAGGCTGGAAGAGTGGCTCGTGGAAGTATCGCTGGATGCTTGCCCTTTTCCATACTCCTTTCTAAGCAGCTGCTTGTACTTGCCCACATGGATCTCTGGCTGTGTACAGTGTGGCTGTTCTTGCCATCTGAGCTGGAGCTTGGCTAGGTCCTTACCGTACTTAGCAGCAGACATGTGTAAGCTGGTGTTCTTCTGTGAAGTAGAGTGTTTCTTCTTTTGTGAATGAGTGTAAGAAAAACTTAACTCTAGTAAATGCATCTGTTGCTGTAAAACACTGGGGTTTTTTCTTACATTCTTACCCATTCTGTGGGAATCCTCAAAAGCCCAAGCTAGAACTGATAGGAGCTGGATGACGTATCTAATAGCTCACCCACAAGCCTGCCTGCTGCAAAGCAGTGTCTGTGCAAGCTCCTTTTCACTCACAGCCCCTAAGTAACAGTTGGGCAAATTGGGACCAACCTGCTGCTTTAGTCTGGACCCTGGCAGTCTCTCTCAAGGATTTCCCAAATGAAAGTGTAACAAGTGTGGGTCTGTAGGAGAGTGAAGAATTCTGGTTAGCCGAACCACATGTGAGAGCAGCCACCTGGCCAGGTGAGAGGAGTCTGAAGCAAACCCAGCTGTTACACAGGAGCTGGGGCAAATATGATGCAAAGAGAAAGGGTATTTGTGTCCATAGGAATTGCAGTGGCAAAGCTCTGTTTTCCTTTTGCCTTGTTCTCCCTGCTTCTTCCCCACGTAGTATCTTTAATGCAACACTTCTTGTCTCCTCAGACCTGTCAGCATTACAAAAATGTCTGGAAAACTCTCTGTTGCTGCAGATACTGGCTCAGCTCTGCCAGCTTTGGCAATGCAGAGAGATCTTACATGGGGTAAGCCATGGCCCTATCTGTGCTGAGCATGCTGTGAGCATAGGTAGTCTGACAAGTCCATACAAAGGAAAAGGAGAGTGGAAGGTTGCCCCTTTGTGCTAGAACCTGACAGTAATTGAATTGAATGACCTTTATGACAGTGGTGGGAAGCTTTTGGAATACTGCTTCTGTACATAAAGTAGCTGTAAACAGGTTAGTGGTAATAAATCTTGCATTCAGGTGGCCAGGGAATAGTATGGCCACGTGTAAATTGAGTTCACACAACTCGGAGACAATTGTAGATAAGCTGTTTAGCATTGATGTAAGGCAATTACTTAAACCCTGCTGTAGGGAGCAGTTCATCTGAGAGCATGGTGCTAATGACAGATGTGACTAAAATCTGTCCATGCTATCACTTGCTTTTGTCAGTGACTGAAGGTCAGTGACATCAAACTGTAATGCTGGCAGCTAGCAGAACGTCAGCAAACTCCAGCAGTTTCAACACCTTGTTAAAATTGCATCAGCGTTTTATGGTGGTGGTAGGCTTATGCGACGCTTGTGATCACTGACTGAGGCAAGCAGCTTGATTTCTTCCCCTGTTCTCCAGAAATAATGATTATGGTTTTGAAATTTTAGTTGAAGAGATGTGTGTGCTAGTTGTTGGGAGGATATGATGCAGTGATTTGATTACAGCTAAAGGATTTGTTTGATCTTGCTCAAACAAAATGTTACTCAGCTAGTGCAGAAATGACTAAATCTGGAAGCTACTGAAATAAATATAATGCTGAATAATGAAGATTCCTTACGTGTCTTCTGAGTGTTCCTAAGACAGGGGTTTTAGCAAAAATCTCTAATGAGATTGGAGAGACAAGAGAAAGACTTCTAGGTTGTTGGGTTGTTTTTTTTTAATCCTCTTAGGAAACATGATTATCCATAATAAGTAGTATTCTCAAAACCACATGTAATCCTAAGGGAATATATTTTAAGGCATATGTATTTATTTAACTTGAAGCGTCTCAGAATACATGCAGAACAATGGCAACCAGAGGTTAAATGCATATTAAGTCATCTTCTGCTGCTGGATCATTTCCTTCCTTTGCTACATGCCTGAGTGCCTAATCTGTTCTTCATTTGAGTGAGTCAAGCCTTTGAGCTGCCCTGGCTGCTGCTGGAGAGTCTTCCTAGAACCTCTTTGCTCTTACTGGAAAATGTTCCTGCTTGTCAAGCTGGAAATCATTTCTTGATCTCCTACAGATCCTAATTTTGTTAGTTCCCCTGCTAACACTTCTTCCCTGATCAATTCTTTACTTTCTACAGCCTTTAAACTCTTGCTGATAATAGTAACAGAAATGCCTATAACAGTATTAATAACAAAGCACTTTTTATCCAGGGATTTAAAACATCATGCATACGTGAAGCTTCCCAGCAGTACTGCAAGTCATTAGAAGTATTAATGGGTTTATTTCATGGAGGAATAATGTCACACAGAGGAAGGTGGTAATGAACTACATAGATTTCACTCCCAAAATCTTATTTCTTCTTACCTATTTGGGCTATTGTTTGTTGCTGCTATTTCAGGTCAATAGAAAGTAGGCAACCTCTGGCAGACATGAAGACACAAATTAAAGGAATGGGAGGATGAATTCAAGGCTTTTAGTCGTATTTTGATTAGGTTAGAACAAGTCTGAAAATCAAAACTTGCACCCAGTTTTTTTTTTCAGAAAGATTCACTGAAGGGTTGCTGTCCAAGACATTGGATGTAAAGCCTTGCTGTGAGGCAAAATGGCACCTGCGGGTATTGCTGGAGATGATGATGGAAAGAGACCCCTTAGAGCCTTTAGCCCAGGTGGCAAAAGTCGCTGATCTATGGATATGGTTGCTTCTGCAGTGTGTGCAGCACTAATCATTTGGTTTTTGAAATACTGATTTGAATGTCTAAACTTGTCTAGTATTCCAAATAGCTACAATTCGCATTGCCCAGAAAATGCGTGTTATTGTTTGGTTTTGGACAATTCCTGTGTCCTAAGACTATACCCCACTCTGCTGGTTTCCCAGGCGGAAGTAGAATTCCTTTCTTCAGAGGTTTATACTTCAAACAGGGAAGAAGGTATGATAGAAAAGACACACATCTGTCACTTGTCATGGAAAATGGAGGAAGAGGGAGTGAATGCCTGGCTTGTGGGTGTAGCTCAGATGTCGCAATCTTTGATATTGTACTTCAGCCATGTGCTAGTGGGAATTACTTAAAAATTCCCATCTCAACAGTTAGTTTCATGCCTAAAGCCATAGTTTTCTTCACTGTCCGTGATATTCTGCTTTCTCTCCTGGGTGCTCTCAATATTTCTCCTTATGCTTTAATGAGTAATTCTGCTCAGTCCTTTTTCAGGTCACCAGTGTTAGGTATTAAATAAGATAAGAAAGAATTTGCCTCATCCCACCAAAGGCTTCCTTCAAACTCAGTACAGTGTGGTTTATTGCTGCACTGCATTTATGTTCCTTCAGCGAGACTTTGGTCTCTGTGGTGATTTTGTGCACAAAGTGATCCAGATTAATTTTTTGCAACATTTCTGCATAAGGCTTTACCAAAAGCTTACTGGAGACTAGGTATGCTAATGACAAACATATTAAAAACGCATGGCACGTGGAACAAATTACTACTTGAGCCATAAAAATATATTACACGTTTTCATTTGGAATATGCAGAATAGAGAAGTTCAAAACTGGGGCTTTCTACCAGATGCTTTTGATTAAGCTATAAACAACTAAATGCAAATGGGCTGTTGTGAGCAATTAAAATATAATGCTCCTAATGTTTCAGTAATTAAAAATGCATCCTGTGTTCTTAACAGTAGAGTTATGTCTTCCTAGCTTAAGTCAGTCAAAGGTCTTTGCTACATTTCTCTGGTGCATTCCTAAGCAGCAGTGCCCATTTCAGTTTTGTGTAGATAAACACTCAGGTTATACATGGTTACCAGAAAGTTTTAAAAAGATTAATATTTTATTGAGCTTTGAAGAAATCTGAAGGCTTGTAGAAAAAGAAATTAAGGAAAAGCCTGGTGACTGACTGCAGATTTGATCAGTTGGTCTGTTTTTTAACTCTGAATAGTCATGGAACATAGCTTGTTCCGCTCTTAAATCAGATTGCATCCAACAGTACCTCTTGGCTACTGACTGGATAAATCCAGGTTGATAAATTACCTGATTTGTAGCATTTCCAACATTTGAGAAGCAAGAGAAAGGTTCCTGGTTATCTCTCCCTCCCAAGCACTGCTGAGCACAAGCTGCTGGAGAAGGGCAAAGATGTTGTTTTAAGTTTCCTTCTAGAGCCAGCCAGCACCACATGGCAGCTGTGAATTATGAAACTTCAGTTATTCCCTGTCTGGTGGATCATAATGAATGGCATTGTAGAGCTTTAATGCTACTTTTCTGGACTCGCTTCTAGTAAGCACTGGATTTTTTTCTTCCCCCGCTTTTAGACCCGGATACAGAAGTTTGTCTTCATGTGCTGCGGCTCCTCCAGTCTGTGATTCTGGAGCCAGAAGTATTGGCCAAGTCAGCCTCTGAGATGCGTGATACTTTGCCATTTCAGCGTATCATTGCACTGTCGAAGAGCCGCAATGCAGATCTGCAAGCACTTGCGAAAGAACTACTTGAAGATCTTAAAATACTTGAGTATGAAGCATAGAAGAGCTCTATGACATCAACTGCTTACGTCTTTCCTGTATTTTTATGCTGCAAGAGTTGCTGGAGGTAGGCTTGACTGAAAAAAAGCCTCTGCCTAAGTTCCTCTGACAAAATCCTGTTCAGAAATTAGGTAGCCCAGCTAAAATAATATTTGGGAAAAAATGGATTTTGCCTGCCCAAATACGATCTCAGGTGATCTGTTAGAGATGGGACAGACTTAATTTCTTTGAGTAGGATTTTGCTGATAACAAGTTTCTGAAATGATCCAGGTTATGTTATCTACTTGCTATATATAGGGAATAAAGTAATAATTTCTTTTATTGATAATACATAGTTTATTGTAGTGGTAAGTAATCCTTTTGGTTCAACTTTGTTGCTTTTTCACAGCTCTTCTGTGTCAGAATGCATCCTGAGTTCCAGTTTCACTGTTGTTATTTCTCACCTTCTCTATTTAATAAAAGAAAACTTAAATTCTGTAGCATGAAATGGATTCTGCTTTCAAAATTCACATTCAGATTCACTCAAACTGCAGGTTGACCCAGTCTGTGGCTGCCAGTCTGTGGCTGCCAGGCATAACAGAAATTGGGCCATCTTTTTTTCAAAAGCCCTGAAAAAAAGGAAATTAATTACTCATCTGTGGTACCTTGTTGTAGTGCTGAAGAAGCTAAAATGAACTGCTGCTCTGTCAAGAAGCACACTGCATTCCCTCACAACTGTTGTGCTTGTCAGACCTTCTGTGTACAGCTCGTTTACCTCAGTGGCAAATGCAAATGTTTATGTGGTTAGTATTGGTAGAATTTACACTTTTATTTTTATTTTTTTTTAGAAGAAAATAACATCCATTCCTGTGATGACAGAAACCCAGCTGTTTGGGTGATACTGTTCAATGGAATGACATATGAGAAATGCAATGCTGTGGTAGCAGCTTTTCCCATACTAAATTTCCTGTACTTTAGCTGTGAACTCTCAGCTGTGAATTTTGTATTAACAAAATACAGTGTGGATTTCTAATCCAAATGTATAGAAAACACTCTTCTATAGATTTGGATAAGATATTAGGAAGAAATTTCTTACTGTGTTGCTAGTGAGGCACTAGCACAGGTTGCCCAGAGAAGTTATGGTTGCCCGATCCCTGGCAGTGTTCAAAATCAGGCTGGATGGGGCTTTGAGCAGCCTGGTCTAGTGGAAGGTGTCCCTGTCCATGGTACGGGGTTGGAACTGAATGATATTTAAGGTTTCTTCCAACCCAAACTGGTCTGTGATTCTAAAATACGAAGTAAACATTGCAGGATTTAAGTGTTATGATTGGCAGACAGTTTTAAAGGAAGACCAGTGTAAAATGTGTAAGTTAAAGGTATAGGTCATCTCCCATTATGCTGTTGGCAGAATGATGAATGTTCAGAGTTAGAAATGTAATAAATCTCTTTTATAATAATTGCCTCAAATGCTACAGATGGTAGCAGTCTGATTTGGGACTGTCTGAAATGAAGACTAAGATACAGATCTCACATACATGAAAGGGTTGCACGGGGTTCCGCTTTGTTTGGTTGAATACATTGAACTTACCAAGCACAGATTTTTGGAAGCATTTAAATCTTCTTTAAAGCGTGCTTTTTTTGGATTTGTTTCCTTATCTTGCTCTCCTAGTTAAACCTCCTAGAATTTAATCCTAAAGTGATGAAAATGATAATAGGTAATTTCCTGGAATATCAACTTGTGAAAGCATTCAATTTTGAGAAAGACTAAAGGGCATTCACTTTCCATTTGTTTGGTATCTGCCCATGAAGGTCTTTCATCCAACTTTTGGAAGCCAGTAAATAACAGAAAAAGAAAATAATTCTGTGTGCAGAAGAGCTGATACAGCCTCGTGTCCTATGAATTTGAGATATTCCTTGAAAATTTCCCTGTCCTTCCCAGCCCTTCCCCTAAAACCAAGTCCACCCAAGGGGCAACAAGGGGATGCACAGGCTGAGGGTGACAAGGATGCTCTTGGCCAGGTTAGTAAGTGGTGGTGATGGGCTGGTTAGCTGCTGCCAAGCAGGGTGTATGCTATACTGCCCCCTTTGCCCTTGTGAAGGTTTCAATTTAGGTCTTTTCTGCTGTTACCCTAGCTGGTAAGGTAGCTTAAGGGAGCTTAATTACTTTTGAGAAGTTTTCTCCCTCTGTCAACTTTGCTGAGAGCTGACTGATAGATTCAGTGTTATGAGAGGGATTGGCAATGCAATTACACCTCATTTCCGTAGGAAATTGGGAAACAAATGCTCAGGACTGTTCATGTTAATTGTGTATCCACTGGCATGGTCAGCACTTAAAAGCCATGCTAAATAGGTGATTTGAGATGCTACAGTTTTTCTGGAGCAAGCTGCTTATATCTGATAAGCCTTTGAATGCCTCCCAGATGACTTTATTTTCAGGTGTAGTTCAGCAGGACTTTTTCTTCAGAATCATATTCAGAATCAAGCCATCAATGATCCACTCACCTTGAGAAAGTCTTTTTTTATGTACTAAGCATTTCATTATGCAAGACTGATAAATTAGAAGAAGTCACCCCATCTATGAAACACAGGGTACCTTCAAAAATATCAGAAGCGTCAGAAAGAACCTGTGACACACAGGTCTCTAGCAAAGCTGGTATGTTTTCCCTAAATTTACTTTGGCTAGGTGTCTGAAATTAACGCTAAAGCTTCAATTCTTTATTTGGGTTACGGAAGATAAAAAGGCAACATTTGAGGAGAATTTGTTGTCAGGGGAAGCAAATTCATAAAACTTTTTGGGTTGGGGAAAGAAAAAAAAGGATCAGTTGAGTCAAGCTGTGCTGAAGGCAAATGGATAAAAGCCAGGGATAAGCCTTATCCCTTAACATTACAGCATGCTTGAAATTTCATAAAGGTTTCTCATACTTAAATAGTAAAATAGATTGGACATTCCTAGTTGCAGATTGCATTATGAGCTGTTATTTCCTTTTGCTGTTTTTCAGGTTCCTTTATTCCCCAGTCACCCATTTGATGGAGCCGGGGACCAGCCCCCTCCTGACCAGACCCTGCAGGTCTAGGGCTGTGTTGCAACTGGCTGACCCTTTTTGCTGTGGAAATGAAGCCTGCAGCTTTCCATACAGGCAACCCCAAGGAAGCTGTGGCTGCTCCACCCCTGGCAGTGTTCAAGGCCAAGCTGGATGGGGCCTTGGGTGACATGGTCTGGTGGAAGGTGTCCCTGCCCACGTCAGGGGGTTGGAACTGGGTGGTCTTAAGGTACTTTCCAGCCCAAACCATTCTGTGATTCTATGATCTGCTATATCCCATGCATATGGTTGGATATGTCATGGTGGAATTCTTCCAGACCTTGGCATCTGTCATAAACTAATGGTCTGTACTCTCCAAACAGTGCTATCAATGCCTTCTTTGTTGTTTCTTTCTTCACTCTAAAATTAGTAGGAGTTTTGTGCCATTGGCTGTAGAGAAAGGTCCAGCTATTTGCTGAGAGAAGGTGCCAACTGTTCAGTTTAGATGGCTAAAATTGGGTGAGATGGATCCTTCCTTTTGATGTCTTATTTTGCAGTAATAGATACAGAGCTAGTTTTCAGGTTGCCCTGCTGTTCACAGACAGGGTTTTAGAATCTTGTTTGTTGATAAGCTTGAGAAATCCCTGTGTGGGGGAGAAGAGCATTTAAACTCTTAATTTGTGTTCATGTGGCTAGTGCCAGAAATCAGGCTAAGTAACTGTGGATCCCATCTGAGTCTCCCTCTTCCTTGAAACACGTGTGGGTTTTAACAGTTTATGAATGGAAGAAAGTCTTTAAATAGCAAGTGGTGCTCCAAAAACTTAGAGCCTGTCAAAGCTGCACTTACAAAGTTGGACAATGGGTGATATACAGAACACAACGTGACACTGTAAGGTGCTCCTGCAGTTGAAAACTAGTTAACGTACACATTATAAGTCTCTGGGTTTACTTTGCTGTGAAGTTTTGCTTCAGACTGAAACTGTGGGCCATTAGGAAGTTTTACTGATTTGAGATCAGGTGTGCAGACTATGCTTTGGAAAGCACCAGCTTTAGAATGTTGCTGCTTCTGGATCCTGTTGAAAAGTGTGGGATTCTTCTGTGTCGTAGTTGATTAACTGCATTACTAGCTTGCAGGAGAAGAGGCAGTTCACACAGCCAAAGCACTAGTTCCACTAGCTGCGTTCAAAGTATGGAGGTAGTCCATTGTTGCCATTTCCTCTGTTGCACAATCTCAAAGTGTCAATGAAGAAGAAAACGTGAGTTTGGTGCTGGCTTTGAGATTATCAGTTACTGCAGACTTATACCCATGTAACTCAAAGCAAGATTTGGTTCTTATGGCAGCTCTCTTAAAAGTTTAGAAGTCTCTTTTAAAGATCCTCTGAAGAAAGAACCTGTTTACTTCCCAGTATCAGCTGCACAATTAAAATTGAACTTTACTCCTTTCAGTTTTACATACTGTGTACAGAGCCACTGAAATTACGTCAATTTGCTGATGCTCCTGGGATATAATCGGCTTTTCATATTTGATGCTGATGAGTAATTAGAGGCAAAGGGAAAATTGAGGATCCCTGCAAATGTATTTCCAGTAACTTAAGTTTAGCTTTGTAATGGACTCCCCCACCAGTTTTTCGTGTGGTTATCTTAGGCTGATCTTTGGCCTTGACTGTGACCTAGCCAAAAAGAAACTGGAAAACCTCAAGAGAAGAAAGCAAGGCCCAGTCTGAATGGTATCTTTGTGCCACATGCTGAGTGGCAGGCATGGCAGCATGAGTGGCCTGGTGTCTCTGGAGTAGACTGTGAGATCTTGGATGAGAAGAGCAACCAGCTGCTCAGTTCCTGAGGGAAGGTGGTATTGGTTGCTTGCTGATGCTGGCTGACTCCCAGGAGCTCATAACAAAGGTGGTGAACTTAAAGGTCAAGACACATCATCCCATTATGGTTATTTAAGAGAGGGAAGTAAGAATGAGAAAGGGTGATGATTGGGTCATAGGGCCACGGGTGAACTTCCAGATGATTCAATTTCAGCTGGTTGCACCAGTCATTTATCTGCTCCTTTGGGTTAACATTTGCACTTGTGATATGCGCTGATTAGTGCAAATTGGACTCCAGAATTGATAAGACTTTACAAGTCTTGCAAATATTGCATGATTCACCTCCTCTGCTGCTTCCAGTCCTGCAAGGGTGCTGGAGATGAGGAAAAGGGGTTTTACTGGGGAATAAGGAGCCTCTGTTTCCTCTAGGCCGATGCATGCCCAGCGAAGTTAAGGGATAAGCAAAGCATGGCTGCACCTGCCTTTCTTAACATCTAATTTGCAGCTGCATGCAACCATGTCTGTGTTGTTCTGTAGGTGATTTTCCTGATTTGTATGCAGGAGCCTTTGCAACTGCTAGTTGCTCCTTGTATATGTGAGTTGCAAGTTACAGCTGATTAAAAGTCAACAGAAAACTGGAGCTCATACAGATTTTAACTTCCCCAGTGCTTTATGATGACCTTTACAACCTGTAACTTGCTCCGTCAGACACCTCTAAAAGACTTTGACCGAATTACAGTTCTGCATATAATTTACAGGACTATAATTTTTACTGTGGGTGTGCCAGCAGTTAAAGCACTTGTGGTGCCAGGTGCTCAGTCTTCCTGAATGCATGTGCTTTTCATTTTCTGTGCTGCTGGGCTGCTGTTGGGAAAGGCAGCAGTCACTGGGGCAAGGCTGGTGTGATGTGGGCCTCAGAAAGTGCTGGAGAAGCAGAATGTTGGGTGACCAGGGTGGTTCTGCCAGGTAGATGGGGAAGGTCAGGTCTGACTGAGCTACGTAAGTGGCTTTCACACCACCAGGGTCTTGCTTTGCACTGGAGTAAGGAATGGGTTGGGCAAGTGAGCTGTCAGAAGGTCTCCATAGAGAGAAAAATGCCTCCTCCTGTAGCTGTATCACCGCTGGAGTCAAACTTAGGTGCGGCAGTCACACTGTATTAGCATAAAGCAGAAAATGGTGAATGCAGGAAAATAAAGCCCAGTTCTTAGGTCTGTGCCCCTGCCTCCTGAGCAGGATCTGTGGTGTCCAGAATCAGATTCAAAGGCGCCTTGGTTTAGCCATGGCATGTGTGAAAGCTGGTCAGTGCAACCCACCCCTTGCTATTCCTGGCATACATACAGTTTTACCAGAGGACTTGCAGCTACAGTTCCTCGCATTTTTACAGCTGTTGTAGTGCTCACTGGGTCCTTTGGTGCAACACAAGGATAAGTCTTCAGGACCTCTGTCTCCAGTCTGAGCAAGCTGGGGCTGTTCAGCCTGGAGAAGAGAAGGCTCCAGGGAGACCTTAGAGCAGCTTCCAGTGCCTAAAGGGGGCCTACAGGGAATCTGGAGAGGGACTTTTTACAAAGGCATTGACTGATAGGATAAGGGGTAGTGGCTTTAAATGGAAAGAAGGTATATTTAGATTAGACATTCGGAAGAAATTCTTTACTGTGAGAGTGGTGAGGCACTGGCACAGGTTTCCCAGAGAAGCTATGAATCACTTCCCATCCCTGGAAGAGTTCAAGGCCAGGTTGGACAGGGCTTTGAGCAATTTGGTCTGGTGGAAGGTGTCCCTGCCTGTGGAAAGGGTTTTGGAACTGAATGGTCTTTATGGTCCCTTCCAACCCAAACCAGTCTATGATTTTGTGATGCTATGGTAGGAGGGGGTGAAGTCTCTTGAGGAGGCAACCAGCAAGGCAGAGTGGCCAAGTGGTGTGGGGCACACATTCCTGGGATTTGAGCAGTTCTCCAGGCTCTTACCTGTCGGTGGGGCTGATATGTCTGCCCAGGTTGGGGGCAGCGGTGATCCCAAATGAATTTCCTGAGCTGCCTTGCTTTGGGAGGGCAGCTGAAAGCACCAGGGCCTTGCCTGTGCCAGAAAGTGGCACTAGCTCTATGTGGGATGTCTTTTCCTAGTAACAAACCTGGGGCAAAGGACAGGGTGGCCAGGCTGAAGGGCAGGCAGACACTCTAGGCCTGAGCACTGGTGAGCAAAGGGATCTCCTTGCCTACCCTGGCAGACCTTGGAGGTGTGCAGGCAGAGCTGCTTGCAGGGGAAACGGGACTTCTGGGGTGTCTGTAATGCATAATGGGCCCATAGTCACAACTGGTGCAGCAGATGGGCAGGTGGT
Organism: Neopsephotus bourkii; assembly: GCF_033783945.1. Lineage (NCBI taxonomy): Eukaryota > Metazoa > Chordata > Aves > Psittaciformes > Psittacidae > Neopsephotus > Neopsephotus bourkii. Next base: position 8,687,196 of record NW_026901456.1, on the reverse strand, counting down.
TACCTCTGCTTTGCACATGTGGGCTTGCCATAGTGCTTGCAAGATCCCCAGCATGCACATACAGAAATGTGTGTGCTCTTGTGACTGCTTTCTTCATTTCACAGCTTGGCTGGGTGCAGCTGCATTTCAGAAAATGCTTCATCCTGTGACTTACGCGAAGAGATGTGGAGCTCCTCGTGCACTCAGAAATTGTTCAGCAGCAAGAAGCTAATGATGGCGATTGCTGTTCTTCCCAAACATATCCTTTTTCTTCTTTTTATTGCAGTAACTGTTTCTTCCTTCAGAGTGATTTTTGTGTACATCATTACTATCCAGTGCAGCAGAAGCTTAATCTCTTTGAACAGGAGTAGCTAAGTGGGAGTGAGTCACCCTCATTCCAGTAAGGAAGCCCCTTCAGGAAGCCTCTCTAGCAATGATGTCCTGCGCAGCCCGGATCCGCCTCAGAGCTATTCAGATTTAACAGTGCTGACAGTGTGTAATACTGCCCCGGAAACCTTCAGAGATTGCTTGTCAGACACAGCCAGTGACTCCAGTGCCCAGCCAGCTAATCTAGCAGCAGACAGATCTTGGGTAAGGAAGCCAAAGGAAAGGAGGTGCCCTCTTGGCTGTAAGTGGCAAGGGACCAAAAGGTGCTGGAGTTGTTTCATGAGCATAGATGGCAATATGGCATACAGTCAGAAAAAAAAAGGATTGCCTCTGGGGATCTGAAAGCCAGCTGGAATGCTGAGCTGCTAAAAACAATAGTGCTGCTATAAGTGGCCTAGGGAGATGGGAGGCTTTAAGGGCAGATTAAAGTATGAGAGCACTATGAAACTGATGTGGAAGCTGCCACACAGGAAGCAGCTTTTGAGCAATGTACTGAACCTGTGACAGAAAGCACTTGGTATCCCATAAGCCTTTTGTCCCGGGGTTAGTACAGTTTTCAGGATGGAAAAAGGGAGAAAGTGCATTTGCCATTAATTTTTAATGATAATGGAGTATTCTGCAGTGATAGGCAGTTTCTGCTATACAGGCTGTCTACAGCAGGAGTTGACCCACTGGCAGCCTTCTCCCTGATAAGGCTGTTTACAGGAGGTGCATAGAGGAAATGTTTCTAAGGCAGTGCTATAATGCCACAAAAAAATGAAACACTACTACACAAACTGAGTATTTCCACTGAAGGTCTGCTGCTACTAAATTAGTTTCTTAGACCTGCATTTGAGTTTCTTTGGGCACAAGAAGACTGTACAGCTTGTGCTCCTGCTGCCCAGGAGATGCTCTCTCCATGGTTCCTGCTCCAGGATGAGGTAGGGTGTAGCTGCTGGGCTTATCTGGGACTTGGGGGATGTGGATTTGGTTCCCTGAGCAGTCACAGACCTCCTGTATGCCCAAGTAAGCCATGTGGATGAAATTTGGTGAGGGGCTGAGCTCCTATTGGAGCATTTCTGATTTCAGAGGGAGTATGCTGGAGGTTTCAGTCCTCCAAATTAGATTTCTGCATTGGTTCTCTTTTCATATAGCTCCCCTCCTTTCTGCCTTAATTTGACCACTTTTATTTGGGTTGCAAAAGTCTTTGGGATAAGTAACTGAAGTGTCTGGCAGACAGGAGGGGGCTGTCATCTTGCTTGGCTAGTATTGCAGTCCAAGTAATGGGTGGCAAAGGGAAGGAGAAGAGGAAGCCTGAGATGTGGAGGATACCCAGGCTACTGCTGCCAGCCTCTGGCTGGCTCCTGGCTAAGTTGGTTGCGTAGCTGTGACGTGGCCTCTCTGCTGACCTGATAGTCCACTCATGGGTAATGAGTGAGACCCATGCAAGCTGCTAAGAGGACCCATCTTTGCAAAGTCCTGCCAAGTCCATTTCATCCCAGGAGATGTTGGTGCTGCCAGGTTACAGAACAGATATAAGGAAGTGTTCAGGCACTGGCACAGGCTGCCCAGAGAAGCTGTGCCTGCCCCATCCCTGGCAGTGCTCAAGGCCAGGTTAGACAAGGCTTTGAGCAACATGGTCTAGTGGAAGGTGTCCCTGCCCATGGCAGGGGGTTGGAACCGGATGATCTGTAAGGTCTCTTCCAACTCAGATTGTTCTGTGATGAGGAGTTCTATGAACTCAGTGGAAAAGAAGGCCCTGGCCATGCTTTTCCTGCCTACCTGCAGTGCAGCTGGCACACAAGTCTGAATCTGTGTGGTGTGAGCTCTCTTGGGCTCATCTGTGAAAGCAGGACATGAGTGCCAGGAGGAGCTGCTCCTATACTGAAGGGAGGGCTAAAACTGGTGTTCCAGCTTTCACCATAGGTTATGGGAGAAAGAAGTACTCCAGCCCTGTGCTCCTCTGCCCCTCCAGATGGGAGATTGGTAAGATCCTAAATAAGGATCTTGAGATCTTAAATGAGATGCTAAGATTATAAGTGAGAATGAAGCAATCCTTTCTTATGCTTTGAGGGAAGACAAAAGGACAAAGGGCATTCTGGCACCAAAAGGAAGAGAAAAAAGAAACTTGCTTCCAAGGATTCAACGCTTAAGCACAGTGACGAAAGGAGATTCTGTTTACAGAGGAAGAGAGAAAGGAAATTAGGGGACAGGGGAAGAAGCAGCTGACCAACGAAAGCTTGTTCTTTGGGACAGGGCAGAGAGGTAGGTCTGTTCCTTGGTGAGCTTGTCTCTCAGAAGCAGAAACCACCGTCTGTGGCTGCATTGTCTGTGGCACTGGTGCACTGCTGTTCATGGGTCAGGCTCTGAGGAGGCCCCTGTGAGCACTCATTCGTGCTGCAGCACAGCCATACTTGGCTCCCTTCCCTCCCCTGGTGTGGTCAGGGCAGGATTTAGAATACCAAATCTTTCATTCCTGAAGAATTCAACTTCCTTGGAAAGTAAAAGATGCAGTTGGAGTGGACAACTTAAGACTTTAAGTGTGTGTCCTGTGTGCTTTGTTCCTGCTGCTAGCAGCGGTCTAGAGAAGCTGTTTGGGTCTATGGCATCGTTCTAACTGCGGATCAGCACATTTCCCAGACTTTCAGCCAAGCGCAGCATGTGTCTTGTGCTGCTACTGCAGCCCTCATCTCCCTGTCAGGTCTCAAAAAGTTCATTCCTTCCTTCATTTCACAACCTGCCCTTACTGCTGAGCCTGCTGGTAGCTTTGGACAGTGTATCTAATAAGCTGACAGCAGGGTAGCTGCAGTGATGCTGTCCCTGCGGGGCTGCAGATCCTGTCTTAACCAAGAAGGCTGATGTCTCAGCTTCTCTGCATCAGTGATAAGCATGGGATTGCTGCAGGGGATAGGGTGGAACTGAAAAGGGAAAACAGCAGCAGCAGTGACCAGAGTGCTGTGTAAAGTTAACTGGCCTGTCTTGAGCAGCAAAGCCAGGGCACCAGGAGCGGCCCTGCTGCAGCAGGCGCCTTCTTCTGTCTGCTCCATGGCCACAGCCTGCAGAGAGAGGAAGGGAGACTTTCTGTTTATCCTGACCCTCTCCCAAGGGCTTGCTGTGGTTCCCTTCCTTCCTCTGCCCCACAGGGGATGCTTTGTTTTTTTACTTTGAATCTCTCACTGTCCCTGAATTCAGAATAGCAGCCAAGGCCAAGGGTGCAACAACAGGGGCAGGGCAGAAGGTCTCCTAGGTGTCTGTGGCTGATGATGGGAATCTTTTTCCCATTTCTGGCCTTTTCACTCCTTTCCACAAAGACAGGGATCTTCTGTCCTCTTTCTTCTCCTGGGCATTTAGAACTAGGAAATGCATATCGGCCTGTGTATTGAAAAAGGCTGAAAACTGCTGTAGCAGGTGGGGTGTAGCTGTTTCTTGTCAGCAGCACTAGACCTGATGCTTGTCTGATTTGAACTTGTGCGAACAGGCACGCAGGAAACATCTTAAGTATCACACAGATAATGCTATCAGCCTCAGGGCTTCAGGTGCCTGCACCACAATGGCAGGGGGACAAGGACAACATCAGCAACAGAGCGTTACATGAGCAGCACTTATTATGTGTTGTTTAACACATTTTCTTGCACAAGGCCGGAACTAATTTGCAGTTGAGCAGCAGAGGAGCTGTCTGCAGGCAGCTGGCTGGATTCAGGGTGACTCAGCTTGCCAAGCATGTGTTCCCTCACATCTAGTCATTTCCCACCTCCCGCTTGACTCTTCTATCTTACAAAAATATTTGGGGAACTAACTGAAAGTATGTGCTCAACAGTACGATACAGGGCATGGGCTTCCATGAACATCCCGGGCTTCCTCTTGGGAGAAGCAGTATGGACAGTTAATCAAAAAAACAAACTTGGATTAGTTTTTATTCTTTCTGTCTTTATTTTCCTGTGTGGGGTAAGACTTTCTGTACAGAGCAAAAGCAACAGTACAGGGGGACAGCAGTGAGTTTGCCAGTAGAGAACGGAAGCAAAATGTAACCTCAGCATTGATGATGTTTTTTCAAATGAGAAGCACTGAAAGGCATTCCCAAGCCATTACAAATGTTCTGCTCTTTACCTACCATATCTGCAGTGTCAGCCCCATGTGTGAGCACTGCCAGGCAAATCTCTGCTTCCATTCTTGCAGTACCAATGTTTCTGCATTTGTCTCTGTATGCCTTGAGCATATCTCATGACTCTTTGGGCTGAGATGCTCTAGAACTGCTTCCCAGGCAGTCAGAAGGAAACTTGTCTGTCCTTCTAGGAAAAGATCAGGGAAAACAGTGGGAGATTTTACACACCGATTTCTTCCGCGCCTTCTCTGTGCAGGCAGGCAGGCAGGCAGCCCAGGACATACCCTTTGCCCTAGGCCACATCAGCTAGCAAAAGTTGCCTGGGCCAGAGTCCTTCCATGTGGAAAGGTAGTGGGGTAACAATGAAACTTCTGTGACTGCATAGAAGACAGTTACCTACCATAAAACTGCCTGCTGATGGCCAATGTAATATTTCACAAAAGCTGCCTCATTCAGGTTTTTCATAGTAGGTAAAAATAGGTTCCTGTCCAATGAGTGCAAATGGGCTTCTTGCACCTGTCAGATGCCCTCTTCCTGCAGGTAAGGAAGAATTTGAAGGCTTCCATAGTATGTATCAACATATCAGTAAGGATGTTCCACTGATCTTTGCTCCAGCAGAATTAATGTTTGCTTCATCTATTTTGAGATGAATAGGAAATTCCAGCAGCTGCTATCTCGAAGGAGAAGGGTATGGTTTAAAATCCAGCATTACATTGAACCCTTGGGACTGCCAGGCAAAACATCTCTCTACTAATGATGACATTTTTAAAAACACTGTGAAGGTTTGATCTTGGTCCCATTGGGCATTTTGCCATGGATCTTAATGGCTCTGTGGCTGATCTCTTAATCTTTAATGCACCTGTGCAAACTTGACAGTTTATTGCAATTTCATGCTATTTGGGAATCGTCTCACACTAATGCCATCAGAGACAGCAGTTTTTAAGGTCATTAGCTCAGGACATAACAAATAAATAGTGAGAGAAAACAATCTGTAAATGTCATATTTGTTTAACATACAGAATAGCTCCTGAAGAGCAGTTATCCTTGTGTCTAGAGACAGCATGAAAATTACATTCTGTGGCTTGAAAATGTGGATCTGTTGGAAGTGAGAAGAGTATAATATGGTTGTTTGTCTTCTCTCCTCTGTTCCCTATTTCCCCATTGTTCCCCATGCATCTGTTATTTGACTCACCAATATCCTTAAATTCTTGGATTACAGACTAAGACTCAAGGCATAATTAAAGAACTTAAGGTTCTGCTGCTGAGATCTGATAAAAGTGGGTTTTGGGCTAAGGATAAATAATACTTTTTAGGTTGTATTTCAAATAAAAGCAATTGGGGTGAGTGGAAAATGTTACCCTTCTCCACATCAGTAGAAAAGACACAGGGCCACTAATGTAACCTGATGTAAATGCTTTCTCAATAAAGAAAGGCAGAAGAAGGTGAAACCTTTATCACTTGGATCAAGTCTGTTCCATCAGTAATTACACTGAGAACTGACTTTCAAGTTTGACAGTGTTTTATTCGTGGGGGCAAGCCTGGACCCATGGCCACAAACGGGGCATAAAGATGGGAAAATCAGTAAAAAGGCACATAGATACTCACTTTGCTAGGGATTAGACTGGGGGAACAAGAGAAGTGTTGGCGAGGGGACTGTAAGGCTCCCGCCCTCCTGTGTCACCACAACAGCTCTGCCTCTTGGGGTACATTTGCTGTGCTGTATGATAGGGAGAGTCCACACAGCCCAAGTGCAGCTGGAACATCAGCATCTGGCTGGCTCTTTGCCCTGGGTATTTTGTGATCACTGCTACGTTTTAATTTGGTCTAGGAAAAGATTTCCCTTTAGGTGCCTGTACAGCTGCCCTAAAGAGGATCTCTGAAGGTCAGAGTAACTGTGTCATCACAGCTTCAGTGCACAGCATGATTTCGTAAGTAAAGCATTCTCCTATGGCTGTGTCTGTATTAGTCCATTCCAACAAGGTGGGGTGTCCCTACCATGAAAGCAGCTGGGGGCACTGGCACACTCTTAATGGTCCATGGAGGTGGTCTTAAGACAAGACCTCTTCTGCTTTTCCCTGGGTACATGAAAGCAGGGCATGGTATTGTGTTACAGTTCCCCAGATAAGAGGCTTTGTCCTCTCTGTCATCATCTACCCTTTCATTCCCACATACTTAGCTCAGAATACACTTTCCAGCAGTACTGGAACATCTGCCTGTGGGGCAGCACAGATTCACAGATTTAGAAGAAAACCTGACTTCTTCCTGGGTAATTTTGGGAAGATTAGTGGAAAGTCACTGAGGGTGGCTTTCCCATTGGTGAAACTGTAAGTGAGGGACGAAGCCCTCTGCTCCTCAGATGGATATTTAGTAAATACTTAGCCTGCCCTACTTCAGGCATCTGAGTTGATGTATTTGTCAGATCTCCAAAGACTGACTGTAACCCCAAGTGACTCATTCCAAGCACCCAAATGCTTCTTGGTTTACGCTGAGCATTCAGGCAGTATGGCCTTCTAAGGCAGCGGGTGGATTAAATACCCTTGGTGTCCAAGATAAATGAGGTGAAATACACATTTCTTTATGTGCTGCAGGAACACCAGGCTATCAGCAAGCCCAGATAAGCTTCAGTAATGGATAATTACTGCAAGGCGTTGTGCCACACTTGGGATAAGCATGACAAGAATTCCCCCAGTGTAAGAAGATGTCAATATTTGCTGAAAGTACGTGTGGTTTTTGCTTCCTTAAAATAGTTACTGGTTCATTCTGGAGAAAGTTAACATGGCAAATTTACATTTTACAATGTAAACACCAGTCCGCTAGCTAGCTTTTTTTGTTGTTTTTTTTTGGCCAGGATTCTTTAAATATTAGCAGCATGTTTAATAGTTGCTTCATTCTTTACAGTTTTCTACATTCCTAGAATTAATCTTGTAACTCAGCAGGGCAGTAGAGGCTTGAAGTGGGGCTTCACTCCTATTACAATGACGTCTGTTTGCTTTTATCAAGCCTAGTGACTCAGCTTCAATTGATTTGTACATCCAGAGTTTCAGGCACGCGAGGGTGTAGATGCCATTTCAAATCGAGACAACCTGCAGTGAATCTAGAAATGCTGTCAGTGTTGTCAAGCTGGAGGATTTGGTGTCTTTGAAAATTCAGCTCCTGTAAACGGCTTAAAGTTGTGTCTGGTGGAACTGTGAAGTGCCAGGATTTGGTGTCCAAGTGGCAGGTGCAAGATGTCAAAACCTTCTGGATGCTCAATGACCTGACACTGTGCCATAAGTCACATCAGCAGTAATCCAGACATTCCCACCCAAAACATGCAGTTGATCAGCACTAAAGAAACAGCAAGAACTGTGTCTTCCATAGGCGGGTTGTTTCCACTGTGGTGGGGAATGTGCAAAGACAGCAGCAACTGTACCAGGCAAAATCACAACCCTAAGCCAGTATCCTGTCTCCAGCAGGGAACACCACCAGGTGCTCTCAAAAAAAAATGCTTCAAGTCTGGGAATAGGTGCATTTCTTAGGAGGAGGACGGGGACAAGACACTGTCCTGAGCCCCATTGTTTGCTCTGATCTGTACTCTGGAGCATGAGCTGGTGCCCTGGCCTTCACCAAGCATTGCTTGGCAACTACCTCGTGCTCTGGCAGAAGGCACTGCGGTATCTCCCCTGCCCCATAGCAACACATACCACTGTGCCCAGTGCAAGGGGTCAGCCTGACCCATGGTCTGTGCTGCATTGTCCTCAGCAGGGCTTTGCTGAGTCCTGCTAGGAGTCACACACTCCCTGCCTGGCCTCTCCTCCATCACATGGTGGGCTGGTCCCATCTCATGAGTTGGTGGTGGAGCAGCTTTTTTCCTTATGGGGATATTACAGATGCTAAGGAAGCTTGTGTGGATCCAGGAAGAGGTTTGAGAAGTTTGTGGAGGAAAATCCACTGAGCATCACCAGAAGGGTTATAGGCACTGCAGCTGGCTCAGGAAATCCTAGAGGTCATAGGCTGGAAAGGCATTCAGGAAAGGTACCATGTACAGTTGCCATGTTCATGGAAAGTCAGGAGACTCAGACAGGCTCTGCTTTTGCACTGCTGCATCTTTGACAACACTACTGTCTTCAGCGGCGGGTGCCCTCAGCTCTTCACCTTGCCTTACAGTGCCTGCCTTCTGTTGTGCTGCCCACCCGCTTTTGGCCCTTGCTGTCAAGCAGGTGGGACACCTGAGTTGGGTGAAAACCCAAAGATTCCAGGATTCCTTGTTCTGGGTTTTGTTGGGTTTTTAAAATTGCTTTTCTGCTAGATCCTTTCCCTAAGCCCTTTAAAATATGGCTCACAGACAGCAGTGCTAGGTAGTGTGGGGGAATGACACCGGGGGACAAGAAGGGAGGAGAATGTTAATTGCCTTAGCCTTATTGCTGCTGATGGCTGTATTGTGAAACCATAGCCTGTTAGAGCTGGTGTTCCTGTGTCCACAGGAATCTTTGCAGCTGAAACTTCAGCTGATGGCAATAGCTTTCTGTTGGAGTAAGGAGAAGTGTGCTAATTTGCAGCAGCTAGTAATTTTAGGGAATATCCTGTGGCTCCAAATACTCCACATCAATCCTACCCAGCCTGGGAGTGTGTTGCTGTCCTGTGGCAATGAGTTCTGCAGGCTGCTGGAGCTGTGCTGCAGTCTTTGTAGTCTTACAGGTACAGATCTGAGAAACTATTTTCTCACAGTTCATGTTAATAAAGTTAACAAAATTCTCCCCAGTGTATCCCACTGCTGGAATTCTTCCAGGTTTGAATCCAAGGTTTTTAAAATCCCTGTAGGGTTGTGATTTTTTTATATTATTCTCTTAGGAAAAAGGAAAATACATACCTATGTGTGTATATGCATATAAGCATGTGTATATATGTATAACTACTGAGAATAGTAAGTCCCACTATTGTAACAATTTAAGCAAAGAAAGGTTCCGTGGAAAGTGAGGAACACATCTGTCAAAGACACACTGGTATAAAATAATGACACAAATTCCTCTGTGCTCTGGTTGCCGTGTAGAATTCAGTACGGCCATAAACCCAGCTTACAGGTGGCAGCCTGTGGCTCAGAGCAGGGGCTCCAAGTCTGTACTTGGATCAGTAAATTTGGCCCTGTATAAAGCAGAGATTTTTCAAATGCAGTGCAGCCCTTGCTGCTTGTGAAGCCTTCCCCTCAGTCCTATGAGGGCACAGCAATCAATACCTGACACACGACTGCAATCATACATTGATTGTGTATCTGTCTATCTTGTCTGTTGTATATTGTGTATATTATCTATTGTAGATCTCCCCTTTTGCAGCCTGACATCCCACAATTCGTTGATCCTAGGGGGCAAAATTTCCCTTTGGAAGTGGAGCAGCCCCTTCCGTGTCTCCAGAATCAGCAGTCACCCTGGCACCTGAGAAGTACTGCACTGAATACAAATGTAGGTGTGACGTATTTTTTACACCTGAAGACCCCAAACCAAGCTGCCAGTTGCTGGCTTGCTGTAACATGGATGGGCCCAGCACTGGGGGCCAGGGTGGAACTTACTTCCTGGCCGTACATTCCTCACTGAATTACAGGCCCACGGCAGGGACCTAATTTTCTCCAGATGACTCTCAGGAAATACCCTCCCCATCAGCTATTATTGCCTAAATAATAGGGAGGGAAGTGCAACAGTCTTGAGCAATTTCTGAGGTACTTCATAGGGCACATCCCAAATCTGGTGTAGGGCAAGGCTGCTAAGACAACTGATTACAATGTCACTTGGTGGGTGTATACAGTGCTTTTTTTTTTGGCTCCAGAGTTATGAGGTCATGTGGAAAAATATAGATACTTGTTTAGAAATAGATAACCTGCTGAAAAGAAATACTACAAAACCTCTTCCTAAGCACGGGTCCATCCTTTCAGCATTCGTGCATAGATCTGGCTTCAGTAATGGGGCCTCTAGGTAGGAAAACGTGTACAAATGTTTGCAGGATTAGAATCTTAAATGTTAAGTTTCCAGAAAGTCCAGTCCAGGAAGGGAAAAGCTTGTTGAGGGAGAGGTCTGCTGGGATTTGATTTATGAACAGGACATCCTGCCTGTTCTGAGATCTCTCAGATAGGATTCTAGTGAGACTGCTGGGTTATTGTGATGGCAAAGAAAAAGAGCTCACCCTCTCCCTTGTCTGACAGAGGCACTCAAACCTGTCTGGGCATCATATCAGTGCTAAACATTTGTCATTCTTTGTCACGTTTCATCACCACTTTTTATTAAGTGATGTTAAAAATGCACGGTATGTGTGCAGCTCCATGCAAGCGGACTGACCTATCTGTCATTAATTAGTGAGTTACATGCTGTCATTTGTGCAGTTAAGCTCAGGGTTGATTCCATGACCTAGCCACAGAAGAAGACTCTCCAGAAAGTTGGGACAAAAGACAGCAGAGAGGTAGAGCTCTTGGGGAGATATTTCCCAGTTCAGATCACTGCAGCTGCATCTACACTATACAAAGCTGTGGCATGGGTCTAGCTCAGCTGCTGTGCTCAAGTTTCCTTTGTGTGGGAACTAGGGCACAATGGGGATGAGAGAAGGGATGTCTCCCTCCCACATCATTCTCCAGTAGGAGATAAGAGGCATCCGAGACATCCTCTGGGGCAGTGATGTTGACACATCTGTTACTCGAGTGAGGCAATCACAACAAAGAGGCTTTAGAAAGCCTCGGAAGCTGGTGCTGAGTGCAGACTACTGAAGGAGTGGCTGCCACTGGCTGTCTGAAACCGTCCCCTCATTTTGGCTGGAGTTGAAATACTTCAGCACCTCAAGCTACTTCTCTGCTATCTAATTAAATGGTGCCAGGGTACATTCCCACACATTTAGTCCGAGTCATCTCTGCTGTTAAATTGATAGGATGTCTGAGCACGTCTTTGGTACTTCCGATGTTTCCCAGGCATGGCTTGGAAGCCAGCAGGGCCTGGAGACCATTCTCAGGCGACATTTGAGATGAAACTGCCTTGTTTAGGCAGATAAGAAAGTTCAGTAGTCTGGAAGTGGAGTATCTCATGCTGGCTGGCCCTAGTGCCAGAGGACAGGCTTGGGTATGTGTGATACATACCCATTATGGACATAGCCTGGGTGTCTCCAGCTGCCTATCCTTAGGATAGAAGGCTCTTTTATTTACAGGGAGGGTTAGAAAGAATTGTATAGTGCTTTAAAGGTCAGTGCTGGAGCTGGCTTTTCAACTAAATGTAATACAGTATAGCTTGGTGGGAGCTGGTAAGGAAGGAGGTAGGTAAACTCAGTTGTCTGGCTGCTTCCTACGTGAAGGAAGGAAGTGTCTGAATTGGAAATGGTTAAACTGTGTTTACCTGTGTTTCCTTCTGGCTACACCACTGACAAAGCTAACCTTTTAAAGCTAACTGTCACTTAATGTCATTCCTTTACTTGGACCCATGTCCGCACCAACTAGTGCTGAATCTTTTACTTTCTTGGACATTGCAGAGAATCTCAAGCCCACCCTGTTGTCAGTGAGCAATGTGTGCCTGTTATCAGGAGGAGTAATTTATCCAGCTGTGGATTAACAGAAGAGTCCTCCAGGCATTTCCTCCCTACCTCATTCATTACATTGTCACTGGCTGAATCCCTGCAGTTCATCTTGTCATTGTGCTTGTGCTTTGTCATTTTACTGGGAGTCACAGCACTTCACTTCTACCTCCAGACAGAGGGAAAACAAACCAGAAGCCCCAGGCAGCAACTTGCAGCCACCTCATGGAGCTGTCTGTCTTCTGATGGCCAGTTGGGTTTGTCAGCTCAGAATGGAGCAGCTCTGGGTGGGTCTAGGCTACCCATCGCTTTCACTCGGAAACCCCCATTTATAACCTTGTAATAGCTCCAGAGGTATGTGGGGCTGCTAAAATTAAAGCAGTGTGACCCCAGGAATGGGATGGGTGATATGACAGCTGCGTGGCCTTTGAATCGGTTGTTGATCTAATGAGGGGTGACTTAGCTCTGCCAGTCACATGTATACATTGCAGCTGCAGCAGCACCTATGGGAGATGTGACCAGAGAGCCACCCTGCTGCGCAGGGATCCCTTCTCCAGGGCTGACTCCAGTATGGGCATAGCTTCAGCTGCAGGGCCATGCATCCTGGAGGTGACAAATCTGAGTTGAGAGTGCTTTGTCCTGGGCAAAAGAACACTTGCAGCCATGTGACACGGAGTGCTTACAAGGAAAGTTTCTTAGCTACATGAGAGGTGTGCAAACTTCAAGCCAGTGTGCTGTGCTGCTCTGTGTCTACGTGGCTCTTGACTCCTCCCCAGGATTTTGCCTGGTTGTTCTATCTCCTTCCCTTCGCAGTTCTCCAGAGCCATAGCCCCAGGTGTGCCCCTCCTCCTTTAAGAAGGTTCGTGCTCATACACACCTTCCTTCACTCAGATGCTCCCAACTTGGATAATTCTTTGCTGCCAGCTGTCTTGTGGCAACCTCCTCCACAGCCAGCAACTGGATTTGTCAGCACAGAGCAGAGCCCCAGCACCCAGCCTGCTCTCCTGCCACTTGGCCTTATTGTGCCCAAACTCTGGAATAGTGTCTTGGTCTGAGGAAGTGAATGCGGATGCAGATATGCAACCCACCTTTACTTTTTAAGCTCTGAATGGAGTTTCGTATAGTGAAGTGGGATGTGGCGGGATGTGCTGAGGGGGGCACATAAAAATCCTCTGTCCCCAAAAGCTGATGCACGAGACAGAGTGGTGCCTGTCCCAGTCCCACCATCCCTTTCTGATGGGATTGGATGATGACAAGCTGTGGTGTCAGCATCGGAGGCAGGCCAGCTGAGAAACACAGGACTCAACTGCCTTCCCTAATCCCATGCAGGGAGTCTGTAGCAAATTCAAACATGGATTTAAGACTTCCTGTGTCTGGGCCCCAGGCACATTAGAGCAGCTTTTGGTATGCTGAATGAGGAGAAAACCCCAGCCCATGTGCCTTATCAGCTGTCTGGGACTGGGTGGTGAGGCCAGATCTGGCCCCACACATGGTGTCCCAGAGGAGTGTGGTTGGGGCTGGTATGGGCTGGGTGGGAGGCAGTGAGCAGTGGGAGGGATGCATGTGACTGGGGACAAGCAGAGAAGCTGCCCCGTCTTTGCTCACAAGCGATTTCAAGGTGACTTTGAAGTGGTCTGCAAGATTCTGGGCAGTTTTGGCCAGCTTTGGAGGGGAAACTCCATGTCTGACAGTGGAGACTCCACAAGTGAAATAACAGGCCTGATAGCAAACCTCACGAGGCAGATACCCTGTAGGTCTAAATCAGCACCACTCCCTTGGTCCCATTTAGAGCTGTCCTGATTTACAGCCTATGCTCCCAGCCCTGCTCCCAGGCTGCAAGAGGCACCGCAACAAATGCAGGTGTAATGGCTTCTCACAGATAAAACTGCAAGGAAAGGCAGCTCTCAGTGAGGGTAAATCTAGGTCTCGTTGTTTTCTGTGAAGTAAAGCAGAGGTGTGAAGCTGCAAAGGCAGACAGACAGGAATGCCATAAAACAAGCAAACAAGGGTGGGAAGGTTTGCCATCTCATGGCTATTTTTTCCTACACCCTCCTGCCCCACAGCAGCTAGCGAAATGGACTTGAAGCAAACCTGAGGGAATGGCTGCATAAACAGCCCTTTTAAAGAGCCTGGGCTAGCTTTTGTCATCATTGCATTGTTTTCTTTTCCACCAGTGCCACTCCATTGCTTTACACTGCATTGACAGAGGGGTAGAACAGGCTTAATGTAGCGGAGAATCAGACATTATGTATCTAAATTTGTTTGTCAGAGCTGTGCTGTTCTTGCAGGGAAAAAGAAGTGTCTGGAGTTCAAAGGTAAGCTCCGAATCTTCACCGCACCATGAAGATTTGCAGATGCGAATCCCATTTAGATGCCTTTATAAAACAGTGAAGTACTCCAGAGCAGCAGGATTTAACCTTGGGATGTTCGCTGGCTGTAATGTGATTAATGAGCCTTTCCCCGTGCATAGCAGATATCTAAGCAATTTTTTTGTGTATAGAAGTGGAGCAATTGTCCGGCTTTACGCAGATGAGGAGCTACTTCAGTGTTTGCCCTGTGAAGAGACTTCAGTTTCAATGGGCTTCAGGATTGCACTTTTGTGTTAAGTGGAGCTGTGATCTTTTTCCAATGAGTGTTGCTATGCAGGGCCAATTTGTGACGTCCATTATTCTAAAATAAGTAACTTCTGCACAGCAGAAATGTGCTCCACTTGCACTGCTAATCTCTCACACAAAGGCGTGTTGGGAAGAAAAGTTATTTATTGCAAGTAATAAATGCAGGTTCTCAAAAGCTTTTATAACTTAGTTTCCAGAGTCAGAGCACTCCAGTTTGAAATAATTTCCTTTCAATTTTCTATATTTCCAGTCCCTTTCCTGGCTGTTTCAGACCATATATTGCATACTTAATTATTCTCTGAAGGAGAATCTCAGCCACTGAAAATGGGGTATACTTAGCAAAGTTCTTCATGCATGAATCTGTTCTTCACGTATCAGCTATTGCCTGTGACAGGAGTGGAAACCTGGCTGTCTGTTAAATAAACATGTTGAAGTCTTCTGCCTCACCTGTGCAAACAGTTATAGGTCTCCTCTGTGTAGTTCATGAGCTCATCTCTGTCATTGGCATAACAATCCTTTGAATGTCCTTTGGTGGAAAATGGAAACTGTAGTTAATGCTTACCCAGTTTCTCTGAAGTGACAGAGGTGGGTCAGGGTGCAGTGGGATTTGAAACCAGCATATCTTGTGTTTTTATTCGGTGTCTTTTCCTTTAGATAAGCTGCATCACTGTAAGAGCAGAGCAGTTTAAATTCTTCCCCAGAGGAACCAGAAACCTTAACTTCATTAGAATCCACATTAGTTACTAGCTACTGAGGACTCCACTTACTTAAGGAGTTTGTATGGGTTTTTTGAGACTGTTCTCGAGAATGAAACGTGCAAATATATCAGTATTTGGAAGGATTCGTGGGATCAATTTGGCAATTTTTTTGTGGCTGAGAAGTTCAGCTGAATAACTCCATGGCAGCAAAGGAATCTGTGGTTTGCACTCCTGCTGTATTCCTGTGTAAGTCTGGCTAAGGGATCTTGACCCTTTTACCTCCCCAAGCAGCAGCTGGCTGTGGCTGTGCAGCTGCAGAGCTCTTGCAGCAGGACAAGGGCTGGTTCCATCCTTGCTGTGGGAAGAATTTGCATACAGGAATACAGGATGAAGTACAGATGCATCCCTCTCTTGTTTAATAATCATGACCAAATTTATAGCTGCCCAAGTAGGTATGTGGATAATTAGCAAAGTGGAAAAGTATTTTTATAGCAAATAATTCATCTGCTTACAATCCCTACCTGTCCAGTGTGCTAGACTTTCTGATGCCTCCATAGACTGGGAGGAACCGCAGGTGTTCCTTTCATCTCTCTGCCTTTGGAGGAAGGGAGAAGTTACGGTTCAAAGGAGGGGTTAAACCACGGTTCCAAGGTCACACAAAATCTCTGTGGCAGTACTGGAAACACCCACATTTCCCTCTCATTTTCAGAAGTCTTCAAGTATTTGATCTTTTCTGGCAAAAGAGGTACCTCCCGTTCTCTGACAGACCTTTTGCTTGGCAGCTGTGTCCTCTGAGGAAGCATTTCTTCATAACAAGTTTGCCTGGAAGTGATTTGGCTTGATTTACGTTTTTTCTTACAGCCCACAGCAAAACTTGTACCCCTGTGTAACTAGTTTCCACAAACTTCCCTATAAAATGCAGGGCAAGCTGTGTTGACTGCTCGCTCTGGGAGTGGGAAATGAAGGACAGTCAGTCCCATAGAAGGATGTAAAGCCTTGTAATATTTACTAGTGACAACTGAGTTCACTGAGTGTAAAGAACACACAGGCATCAGATGTGGGGCTCTATCAATGCCTGGAGCTATAGGTGGCAGATTGTAGAGTATGAGTTTGCATGTGCTGCCGTTTCTGAGGCATTGGTACATTGCTGTTTCAGCCCACTTTGTGTGACATGTTGCATGGCTGGCACGTGTTACCACCAACAGTTATACATACAGTCACACACACATTGCTTATGGAGGCTGCTAAGTTCCTCTGAGCTTTCTGGAGATCTTTCCCTCCTCAGCTGCTCTAATCACTGTTTAAAGGGAGACTGTAAAAAGCTGTGAGATAATCTGCAAAGTCATGGCTTGCTTCTCTTTCACTTCCCTCCTCGGGACATGTCTCCAGTAAGAAGCTGATATTTATGTATATGCAATGCCTGTGTCATGGGGGAGGCACTCCTAAGTGAGCCAGGAATTTGTTGTGCACCCAATTAGCACACTGCAGCCATGCCTGCTCAGCCCTGTCACCCTCAATTTCCATCTGTGCCACTGGGAAGAGAGAAGAAAGCTTTTCCCCTGGTGCTGTCACAAGTAATACGCTGGCCAGATTGTCTGCGTCCAAGAAGACAGGGGATACCACTCCTCCCCAGGGCTCGTGTCATCTCCTGGGGTGCCGGTGGCTGCCTGTGCTGACGTGGACAGCTGGGAATGACACAGAGGACAAACCTCCCTGGGATAACTGAAATAAACCCCAGCCACTTCAGGCATTGTGCTGTGGTCACTGATTGTCCCAGGTGTGGTTTGAACCCAGTGGGAGGAGGCTCCATACTCCCCCAAGAATATCTGCAGAGCCGTTGAATTCCCTTATGCCTACCAAGTTTGTAGATAACTCACCAGAACTTTCTGGGGCTTGTTCTGGAGGCTGGCAATCCAGCTACGCTTCCAGAAAGCTTGAGCTCTTGCTTTGGGGTTGAGCTACCAAGTGTGAGTGAGGGTTCAAGTTAGTTTACAGATCCATAGAAGAGCTGCTTTTTTTTTACAGCTATATATGTATGTGTGTCTGTGCGTGCATGTGCACACATATATAGAAGAAATGTGGTCTGTTCCCTTGGCCTTATCCCACTTTCCACGAAGAGGAGTGTTCCCCTGGAAGCTGTAGCCATTCACATCTCGCAGTCTGCCTCCTGTCAAAGCAATTTAAGATTTACTAGTGACAACTGAGTGCTAACGTCTGCCATCCTTGCCCTGCAAATAGCCAACGCATTCCAAGCCCCACGGCCCTTGGCCTTTATGTCAGCTCTCCTCCCCAAGATTAGTTCAAACTCAGCCAGTCACCCAGTGGCCGTTTGGAGTGAATCACTCTTAGAAGTACATATCTTTGACACTCACTAAAACTTCAGGGGGAAAATGAGTCATTTCACATTATAGAAAGTCATATCTTGCCCTTGGTATTTCTATGTATACATGAGTGATAGGCATTTATTTTTAGATAAGTTTCTCAGTATAAATGCTGCTTCTTTTGATAAAGGTTGTCTTGAGAGGCATATGCTAATATTCTCCTTATTGCACAAACACTATAGGAGATTATTTATTTATTCATGCGTTTGCAGCAGTGCAGTTGAATGACAGGGAGCTACAGCAGCATCTGATTGTTGGGAGTCAGCCTGCAGACAAGGGTCCCTGTTGCTAGGCTTATCTGTCAAATATGTATTAAAAAATGCAGTGAAATCATCCCCTTTCTGGCATTTTCTTGCTGTTTGAATTACCCAGGTCTGCCTCCTAGACCATTCAGTGATGACTGTTTTCAGGATGCAGAAAATCCTGGCTTTTCAGGGGGAGCCATTAGATAAGGTGTTTATCATGGTGTCCTGGAAGAGATCTTGGCAGTGGCTAACCAAGACCAAGCAGATGGATAAAGCAAAGCCTCATTAAGTCTTTGTCACTATCCCAACAAACCAAACCATTCAACATGGCAGTTGTGGACGGATGTGATTTTGGTCCAAGCATACTGCTGTACTTGTGCCACCCACAGCAGATCTGTGTTGGGACCTGTGGCAGGTCTTGGGGTGTGCCAACCCTGATATTGCACCCAGGTACTTCAGCTGCAGCAGCCTATGGATAACAGCCTCACTTTTTCTGTGCAGAATGTCTGGCCTGGCCTCACCCAGTTTCACTGGTGGCAGGTCCATTCCCTGCTGAGCGTGTGTGGGGTGGGCAGCACGGGTCCCTCAGCAGTTCCAGAGTGGCCCTGGCTCTCCAGCAAGCACAAACCTCCACCACCACCTTGAGACGTCTGTGGACAAAGGCAGGGAATACCATCTGGCCATGAGAGGCATTTCAGGGCCTGCCTGAAGGGAAGTGGGACAATTTTCTACTGCATTTAAATGTCTTTTTAAAAGTCTCTTGAGTTTTATATACATACATGTATATAAATATATATCTTTATATCATAAATAACATGAAAATTCATATTTAAAAATCTAAATGCATATGCATATGAATATCGAAGTGCAATCCCCTATGTGTGCCAGAGGGGAAATTTGCAAACTGTTAAGATTTTGTTGGATGACCCCCCAGACAGAAGGTGATTTGGAGGTAATCTGAAGCAGATTTCAGCCTAGTCATTAGTGAATCCAAAACAACAACAGCTTTTACATTAGGGTCTGTGTGTGGCTCAGTAGCCAGATGCTGGACCCTTAGGGGTGTCCAGTGCCCTTCATTCCCAGCTGGTCCCTCAGCAGCCTCTGTGGAAGCAGGGGTCAGTCCTGCATGACCCTGTTTCACAGCCTGCAGAAAGGGGCATGTTTTCTGTTTCAAAGCTTGCCCCAGGTTTGGGCTGTATCCTTTGCAGAGGAGATGTGCAGTGTCCTTTGCTACAGAGTGAGGGAACAAGAGAGGAAGCTGAACAGTGCAGTGCAGCCTGTGAAGCCATTCCCATCTGGTTCTGGGGCAGCCACAGCAGTCAGACTCTCTCCTGTGCCAGGCTCGGCATGTGCCTTTCTCATTTCAGCCTCCTGCCCTGTAGCATACATTTTTTTGGGAAATAAAAAGTGCCTTTGCCCTTCTCTATGGACATGTTTTTCCCTCCCCACTCCTCTTCTGCTTCTCCTCTGTTCCCTAAGGCCAGAGTTCACCCCCAGTCTGGAGCTGCTCTCCCGGTCTTGTTCCTCAGAGCAGGCATCCAAGAGGCAGTTCCCAATGCACCCAATAAAACCTGGTCCAAGCTGTGACTCTCCCTCCTTCCCATCCTCCAATAGTTAAATGTAGTTCTGAATATAAACTATCTAGATTAAAGAGATGTCTGAGATATTTTACTATTGTGCTGGCTCCTAAGTTAATAAACACCATAAATCATGGGGCCAGATTCAGCCCTGACTGAACTTTCACATCAAGCTTTAGTTTGATGTCGAAATAAGGTGACATACTGATTTCAAGTGTACTGACTTATCCCCTATTGGTGTTTATACAAAGAGAGTTCAGCTCATGGGCTTCTCCTTGTATTGTCGAGATACTGCCAGTGTTACTCAAAGCAGTATTTACCTGCTCTGTCTCACCAAAAGTTCAGAGAGAAAACAGGCTGCATCAGTGTAGGAACTGTTTGC
This sequence comes from Neopsephotus bourkii, assembly GCF_033783945.1. Lineage (NCBI taxonomy): Eukaryota > Metazoa > Chordata > Aves > Psittaciformes > Psittacidae > Neopsephotus > Neopsephotus bourkii. Next base: position 8,667,336 of record NW_026901456.1, on the reverse strand, counting down.
ATACAGATGTTATATCATTTTAGCTCAGGGTGACAAAACATAATTGGCAGAAAACATTTCTACATAACAGGATCATTGTCTGCTCTGTTTAAAATCATCCCTGGCAAATGATCATACCCCAGGCAAAAGACCAGCCATCTTCTTGTGGCAAAGCAGATCTAATAAATGTGCATGGTAAGAGGACCTGAGTGAGTATCAAGTCTGCAAGTTGTCTGCCTACTTAGAATGAGGCTTTCTTGCTACCTCACAGAGAAAAGAAGGAAAACCAGCAGAAAAGACAGACAATATGTCATGGAAGATGTATGCCCCAAATGTCACATTCAGCAGTTGGACCGTTTTAACGCCGACAACAAAACAGATTCTCAGCTGACTTAGCAGAGGAAGTAAGGCAAGTACTTTGCATGCCTCTATTAGGACATATTTATGTGCTGTGTGACTGGATGACATAAAACACTGGTTCTCGTCTCTTTCTGTAGCTGTGAAAGCTGGCCACATTCATGCTTCTCTAGGCCTGCTGTGGTCAACACATCAGTGAAGATCTCTGTTGTTTGGCAACCCTAGCCACAGAAATCACCAAAGGGAGCAGTGGAGTGCTTGTTGGTATTTTCCTTGCCTGCAGTCCAGCTGCAGAGCATAGTCTGCCATTCTGCTCCTCTGCCATTTTTGTCAGAGACAAAAGCTTTTCAGGCCTTTTAAATGGTTGCATTCATAGTCTTCAGTGGTTTTAAATCCTTTGTGATCACTCTGCTTGACCTTTGTATGGTGGAGGGCTTCTTTGAGTTTTATCCTTCAGTTCCTAAAATCAAGCACAACAGCTTTTGTTTGAATAAAGTCTTTAATGAAACCTTCTCCAGGCATCAAGTAACAGGGATTTTGCAGTGTGCCTTGGAAATGAGTCCTCTAAATGATTGCTCTCAGTATTAGATGTCTGCTAGCATAATGTTTTCCTGAATTCAGTTTCCAGCTGCTCATTTTACCCCTCCCTTGCCTGCTTTTGTAAGGAACCATCTCCATTTTATACTGCTTCCTTGGCAAGGTACCTAGCCACTTCCCTTTGGTGAACTGCATACACATCCCAACCAAGCTCTCAGTTGATAACCTTTGACAGGGACCTATCTGTGATCAAGGGGTGCATCTGCAAGCTGGAATTACACTTATGGCCCCATGGCCATGTGTAAGGCTTGCGCTTGTCTCTGTGAAGTGCTTACCATGTCTGTGTGATGCTGAGCACACCTCACATTGAACTGTTTGCTGGTGGAGGATATTTGGCAGCTGTCAGGCAACCGGGGCACCTCGGATGATCACCTTGTGTAAATGGAGTTTGCTGACACCTGGACTTCCCTGTCCCTGCCAAGGAAAGGGCTGTTGGAACAGCCGCACCAGGGGTTGCCTCTTGGTCAGCCAGCAGCCTGTTTGAAGGCAATTAGGGAATCCTGGGCATATTGCAGATGATTTATTGGGGCTGTTGTAATAAAGTTATATGAGGAAATGGACAGAGGGTAAGAGGACAGTATGTACTTTGAAATGATTTGTGTTATTTATTTATTTATGGTTTGTTTGTTGATTTGTTGTTCTGATTTTTCTTTTTTCCTTGAAGCAATCCCTGAGTCTTTCGTTTGCAAAGAAACATGCTGTACTTATCAAGAGTAGGAACACAGAACTGTTTGTTGAGCTGTAACATTTTTAGCTTCTGCTCCTTTGAGCTGCTACTGAGACATTGAGAAATACTTATTTAGTGCCCTTAGAGTTGTGTAAATCATTTTAGTCAACAAACTTGGCTGCACTTTCAAGTTAATGTGCCCTTAAAATGTAACATTAGACTATTTGTTTTTGCAATGTTAATGTAAGTACTTTTGCTTATAAACAAAAAGCATCTATAAAAAGGACTCTGCAAGGTGAAGCCAGTCTAGGGAGTGCAATAGTGCCAGCCCTTTCCAGAGAATGAGCTAAATCACCATCCTGCTGAAGTGTTTCCATTCACTTCAACCTAATCAAGATTTGGCACAGTAAGAAAACAAACTCTGGGTTTCAACATACTCTACCTCTCCCGAATGCACAGACCAGATGTATGTTTTGGCCCTCTGACAGTGTACGCTTTATAGTTAGGCACCAGTTTATTGATGTAAATCCCAAAGCATTCCTCAAGTCCATAGAGAAAACAAAGATGCAAACCCTAAAGCTCTCCCATTAGGTCAGAATCACCTTTTTCCCATCAATGGCAGTTGCCCATACCATGGAATTATGTCGGCAGCTTTCCTGCTGTATGGATTATGTTCTGTATTTTGCGGTTTAAACTTCAGTCTTTTTCCCTATTAAAGCCCTGCTGGGAGTATTCAGTCGTATAAAGTCTAAGTCAGTGGCAAGGATTCTGATTGACTTCAGTGGAGTTTGGATCAAGGCCATATAATTAAGCCGCAGAAAAGGCTGTTTTGCTGTAGTATCTTTTTCTGGTTTAACAGTGTACCTGGATAGGATCATATAATCTCTGTCCCATAGAGCTAATAAAAAGTGCACCAAAAGCTACTGAGTAGCCAACAAGTTGCTGAAAGGTTGTTGCTGTTATTGGGTGAATTATTTGTTGCCACTTGAACCAGTTTTTTCCTCCTTTTTATTTTTCATGTTGGCAAAACCTCCTGTAACTTTCCCTTTTACTTGGGTGACTGAGCTTTGCCAGCCGATGTCCTGGCTATGCAGACTGTATTCATATACCTCTGAAAGAAAGGTCTCTGGATGAGCTGGAAGGGGAGCTCCCTGTCTGTCTTCCACCTCCATCTTGGACATTGGACTTCTTGAGTGACAACCACGAGGATGCTGGTATGGCACACTTTGCAGAGCTGCTGCTTGGATGAGAAAGGGTATGGTCTAGATAATCTCAGTCCTTCCCTGAGGACGTGGTGTGGAAGCTCCTGACCCTGATGTAAAAAAGCATGCAGCCTGCCGTGTTGTAGCTGTCAGCTGTCAGTCAGTGTCCCTGGCTGCATCCCACTCCTCTGAAGTGTGTTTTGTCTGTGATAATAATGACCTGCTTCTGATCTGGGGACTCAAACTCTTCAAAGGAGCCTCAGCTCCTTTCTGAAAGACACTTGATATGACTCCCTCCTCCTGTGATGCTTGCTCATCCAGGTATTTCTGAGCTCCCAGACACCCGAGTAGAGGCAGCCTGAGGAAGAAACCCTTTGGGTCCTCAGATCTACAGGTGGGCTCACAAGAAGAGAGAGGAGCAGAGGGGGAAGGACCTGGAGAACGGAAGGACTGTGATGTCCTTTCTTTCCTTGGAGGGGTGGGAAACCCAAGGTTTTTGATTCAGTACAAGCAACCTGCCATAGACTTGTGGCTAAATAGTGTGTGTAGTGTTACAAATAGTGATTCTTTTGGTTGCACTCTGGTGTGGGGAGCAGCAGTTTTTGTCCTACCCCAGCTGCCTTCTTGGAGAGAAGGGAGGAAGCTGCCCACAGACCCGAGCAGTGTGTCTGGGAGCACTAAGGAGGGAATGGTCTCCTCCTTTCGCCCTTCCTGCACCTCAAACAGGAGTTGTGCTTACAGCTTCCTCCTGAATCCACAAGGAGCGGAGAGGTTTTTGGAGAGGCTTTGACTTTGTATCACCAGCCTTCAAGAGTGGCCAGGCCTCCTTCATCCGAGCTGCCTCTGAAGGAGGAGGGCAAGAACTAGGAGGAGGTCTCAGGGCTGTAGTTGCTAGAGCAGAGAAACAAAAGCAAAAACAACCAGGGGAACCTATTTGCCATGGAAAATTATCAAAATGAAAGGTTGCCAATCCCGCCCACAGTGACTGTAAAGATGAGGATGAGGTAGATACGTTTGTAGCAGGGGGGGGAGAAGGCGACCAGAAGCTTGGGAGGCTATCTGAGAAAGGCATTCAAATAAACAGCAGGTAGGCAAAAGGGGCAGGCACCACCTTCAATGATGCAGACTCCAGAGAAAGAAGAGAAAATTCAGAGAGGAGGAAACGGGAGTGACTGAAGGTGGAAATGCCCAAACCAGAGACCACTGGGGATGGATGTGAGGATGAAGAAGTGAATAACCCTTGTGAAGGAAACCTCAGGAGGTGGGTTAGCAAGGAGCTGAGTGCGAAGGGATGACTCAGTAGTGATGATTCCATTACGAGAGCAGCTTGAGGAGGAGTCTTCAAATGATAGTGCAGGGAAGAAGAGGCCAGTGCAAGAAAGGGGGAGGAGAGAATAAGTGCAGTAAGACCTTCCGATGAAAAATAAATAATCTCCCTACACAAAACTGTAATCAAATGAATTCAGAGCTATTCATGGCACTGACATCAATTCTTTGCTCCTGAAACAATAATGGGAATAAGGGGAGAAAGTGGGAGGAAAAAGAGGAAATGTAGGAAATTAATATCTGGCAGTAAAATTTATCAGGAGTACTTGGGTACTTCTGGAAATGTTACTCAAATTTCCCATCTAGTAGAGGCCGTAGCTCAATGAGGTAGTAAATCAACTTTTAGGGCACTTAGTGCTGACCCAAATCTACCACAACCATATCTGACAAAACAGTGAGCTGCTATTTTGAATCTCCTTGATGCTTCTTATTCACCAGAAAACATGGTTTTGGAAGGGTTAATGTTATTACAGCAGCTTTCATGCTAGGTCAGGTGCTGTGTGTCCTCCTGAAGCTGGCACAAGGCAAGGGTGATGGAGTAAGGCTGCACAGATGTTGGGCTATGTTTTGTGGCTAATACAACAAGCATGCAACCGTGTGAGTGTGAGTGACTGCTCAGGCTCTGCTTTGTTCTGCCAAGGGACCAGCTAGTACAGAAAGCCGATGCTTTCCGTGGTGGCAGAGCCTCAGCCTTCGGGCCTGCTGGGTGAATGATACCAATAGCTCCAGAAGGCCAGACATGCAATGATCTCCGTGTGGCACGGGGAGCAATGGGGCTTTGGGAAGTCCCTTGGTCCCCAGCTTCCATTGAGATAAATTCACTGGGAGATGGGGATCTTTTGAAAACCATGCTGGGGGTGTCTCCGGGTGCCTAATTCCAACCAGAAACCATTCACATTGTTAAGGTTCTCCATCACTTCCATAGGCTCGAACGTCACCCTACCCTGTGGCCATGCTTCCCTGGGCTGGTCTGACTTGCTGGTCCTTACCTCCCAGGGATGCCTTTGGCTAGCTGTTTGGAAGATGCCTTCAAGAAAAATTATGACTTGTCTAATTCACAAGTGTCCCTTCTCCTCTGAGGGTTTTCCTTGTAGAAGAGATGAGGAACCCAGGGAGGCTGCAGCAGCCACACTGCCTGAACACCAACCTCTCTGGCCTGGGGCCAGGGCTGTGATGTACAGGAAGGGCCTCATTGACAGAGGCTGAAATCAGATGTGACCCTTCAGCCCCGGAGAAGCACTTCAGAGCCTGATGGCTGCTGACAAGGGTAAAGGAATGCCTCTTTAATACCTAGCAGGACGTGGCAGCTTAAAGGTTTCCTTTGGCAATCGATAGTTCTCGGAAACTGACAGTATGTATTTTGGGGTGCTCTGCAGAGCAATGGTATGATCAAAAGCACCTCAGAGTAGGAGCTTGGTTGCCACAAGAATCTCCAAGGATAGTGCAGCATGGAGATAAAGTACCTCCTTTTGAAGAGCTTCCTATTATGAAGCAGAAAGATTTTACACTTCAACAAGCCAAGGACCTTGAAAGAAGAGTTTCAGTGCAGGGAGAGAAGGCCCCTGAAGGTGAGCTTAGGTCCATGAGAGACATAACTAGTGCTATGTCAACATGACAGTGATACAAGGCCAAGTGAGGTTAGCTCTAATGGCACACAGCTAATAGGATGCCTGGGGAGCCAACGTGAAAAGTGCACTTCAGGTTGCTAATGCCTTCATCTGGGTCAGCAAGTAATAGTCAGACACTGATTCACAGAACTTCCCTTCCCCGAGAGGTCCTGTAAACATATGTATTTTTTAAAACAGTGAGGAAATGAATGGCCATGCTGAGGATTAAGTGCTCCTCATGTCTGACCTCAGCCATGCTGGCATTACCCCAGCCCGAGCTGCCTGCTGCTGAGGCACTCCTGTCAGGCTTTCCCACATTTTCCCCTCACCCTTTACCCTGGTCCCTTCTTCTCCCTCCTCTCTCTGTGTTGGGACCATCCAAAATTGAGCTCCTTCTCTGGCATGAAGCAGGGAACAAGTGTTGAAATCGGGTTTTTTTGGTTGGGTTTGCCCTTTTTCTGTGAAATGCATTGCTTGCTCATCGATATCTTATTCTCAGTATATCCCCTGCTGGACCCCTTGCCCTTTTCCCCGACCCCAGCTCTGCACAGATGCACAAAAATGTCAGTGATATTGCAAAACCTGCCTCCCCCAGGGGCTTGGTCTGGCCCTGGAGGCACCTTACTGGTGCCAGCTCCTTTGCTCAGGGGATCTCTGCTTGCCACAGTTCGAAGTGGCTGGCACAGAGGCCGGCTAGAGCCCACTCATGCCTGCTACTGGGGGCTGTAGCCAGCTCATGCCCTGGAGCACGTGTGCCCATCGTAAATCTTCACAGGGCTTCTGGTAAAACCTTTCAATTGAAGAATTGCTGTTACTCACTTTTGGGGGGGGCTATTCCAGTTCACACCTTAAATACTGAAACAGATACCTCAACAATTTTTAGCAGGATCCTTTAATCAAAATCACAGAATGGCTGAGTTTTTGATTCTTGGAGAAGGAAGGAGGGGGTCAGCAGAACTGCTGCCTTGGATTTTTGGAGGGCAGACTTCGGCCTGTTTAGGAGCCTGGTTGATGGAGTCCCTTGGGAGCCAGTACTGAAAGGAGTCCAGGAAGGCTGGACATGCTTCAAGTAGAAAACCTTAAAGGCACAGGAGCAGGCTGTCCTCATGTGCTGAAAAATGAACTGAGCTGGTGGGGAAGAAGACCTAGGTTCTACAGGGGGATCTGGACAGGGTGAAGTGATGGGCTGAGACCAATTGTATGAGGTTCACCAAGGCTCTGTGCCAGGTTCTGCACTTGGATCACAATAACACCATGCAACCTTACGGGCTTGGGGAATAGCAGCTGGAAAGCTGCCTGGCAGAAAAGGACCTGGGGATGTTGGTCAGCAGTGAGGTGAACATGAGGCAGCAGTGGCCAAAAGCATCCTGGCTTGTAACAGAAATAATGTGGCCAGCAGGACAAGGGAAGTGATTACCCCCCTGTACCCAGCTCTGGTGAGGCTTTGTTGAAGCGCCTCACTACAAGAAAGACACTGACTTGCTAAAGCTGGTCCAGAGAAAGGCAACGAAGCTGGTGCAGGGTCTAGAGCACAAGTCTTATGAGAAGAGACTGGGGTTGTTGAAGAAAAGGAGGCCCAGGGAGACCTCAGCACTCTCTACAGCTACCTAAAAGGTAGCGATACGGGCATTGGTTTGTTCTCCCATGTAACAAGCAATAGGATGACAGGAAATGGCCTCAAGTTGTGCCAGGGAAGGTTTAGATCGGATATTTGGAAGAATTTCTTCAGTTGAAGTGTTGTCAAGCATTGGAACAGGCTGCCCAGGGAAGTGGTGGAGTCACCATCCATAGAGGCATTTAAAAAGACATGTAGAGAGCCAATTAGGGATGTGGTTTAGTGGTGGACTTGGCAGTGCTAGTTTAAAGGTTGGACTCGATGATCTTGAGTCCAACTTAAGCAATTCTGTGGTTCTATGATCTAGGTCTCTCAGCTTCCTTCTCCTCTCCAATTGCTCTGCCCTCCAGAGCCTGGCCATTTCTTACAAAGATGTGTCCTTCAGGGCAATATTTTGTGCCTTTCTTGTTGTGTTTTGTTTGCCAGCTAATGTAAACTCTCTTTGTGACAGGCTTTCAGCATTACTCTTTCTGTGATGTGCTGTTTAGCTCTTTTTTCTTTGGTTTTCGTCTGTAACAAAAAATGGTTTACCATTGGGAAACCTTTCCTTGCCTGTTTTTTATCCCAAATTTCCTGCTTCTTCTCATCTTCACATTTCATTTCTCATAGGCAGCCCTCTTTATGTGTGTTTGCTGCTGCATCAGTCTCCTCAGTCAAGCTGGTGTTCTGAAGTTTTTATGGAGAAAAGAGATTATTTCCCAAACCAGGTTAGGTAGATTAGGAAAACCTGTCAAGTAAGCAGCAGAGCACAGATTATTTTATTCAGGGATGCCATTAAGATGAATCTTTCAAGTCACCCCCTTCCAAATATAAGCTTAGTCTGCTTTAGGAGATACTGCTAACATAAATCAGCCAGTTTAGCTGCTGGTAAAGGCTTTGTAGTGTAGACAAGTGCTCCTAAGTGAAGCTGTCTGAAGTGCCAGTGGTTTGATTCAGTTGTCATACAACACCCAGGTAAGGTCACCGCTTTATTCATGCAGCGTTTCTGCAGGTTCATGTTAGACCCCGAGGGAGGGACATGCTGCAGCGAATGTTTTTACATTGGTTATTTTCACATCCTGGGTGTCTGGCAGTCATTGTATGCCTCGCTGCTCCATTCCAGCCTCTTGTGCTCTCAAGTCTCCTTTACAAGCAGGGTGGGATCTGGCTTGTGGAGCTTGGGGTTGTCTGGGCTTGAGTGAAGTGAATCATCCTCGCAGAGTAATCTCCCTTCTCCACCGATCCTGAACTGCAGCAAGCTGTTCCTGTTCAGCAAAGCACGTACGCCAATTTTTGGCTCCATTTCTATTCAGCAGTGTTTAACCGTGAGTTTAGTACTAAACACATGCTCAAATCCCGTGTCTTATTACTGAATTTTGGTGAATGTTCACACTACATCACTGAATGAGAAGGGGATTAATTACAAGGAGGGGGAGCTTTGCTGACCCAAGGCTTCCCCCTCCACCAGCTGTGTATAGAATCATAGAATCAACTAGGTTGGAAAAGACCTTTAAGATCAAGTCCAGCCATTACCCCAGGGGACAGGTGCTGCTGGCTTCTTACAACACTTTCTTAGTGACATTTGAGTGTTCCCACTGTGACAGTTCTAACTCTGCTCAGCTTTCCACTGCCCCAGGAGAAGCTCCTGGGATGAGGGCTCCATCCTGAGCTGCTAGCACATGGGGGAAGTTGATCTCCGGAGATGCGGGGACTGCTTGAGAATGCTGTTCTGTTTGCTATGCTCGCTACATCCCTTCCATGCTCCCTGCACCATTATAGGCACCCCTCCCGAAGTGGTCCCCAGCCCAAGCCATCTGCATGGTTGCAAGAAGGCAGACACCCCCGTGAGAAACAAGTGCCTCTGTCATGCTGGTTACATGCCTCTTGGGACCAACAGCGCCAGAGTAATTAAGAAGCTCTTCCCTGTGAGGGTGCTGAGGCGCTGGCACAGGTTGCCCAGAGAAGCTGTGGCTGCCCCATCCCTGGCAGTGTCCACAGCCATGTTGGACAGGGCTTGGAGCAACCTGGTCCAGTGGAAGGTGTCCTTGCCCATGGCAGGGGCTTGGAACTGGAGAAGCTTTAAAGTCCCTCCAGCCCAAACCAGTCTGAGGTTCTGTGATTCTATGATTCTATGAATTACACAACCAGGAGGTTTACTCAATGCATCCACAATGCCCCAAGCAGACTTGCTCATAGAGCCAACAGAATCCACCAAGAAGAGCTGTCGGGGAAAACAGGGTGATGTGTGACATTGCTTGGAATGGAGGAGCATTAGTCTCTGGGGACAGGTTGCACTGATGGAGCTGGAGAGGCCACCTGGGTGCTCAGGGACCTGGTGCACGGCATTGCAGGGGAAGATGCAGGGAGAAAAGGGATGCTCTAGGGGATGCTCCCCAGCTCGGGACAGGTGCTGCGCAGACATGCCCAACCCAGGGTGGGCAAGAGATACAGAAGTTGACCAAGGTTGCTTTCACTCCCAGATCAACCCTTCAGCCTACCTGTCACCCACCCCCTCCCACTGATCACAGCCAGGTTAACGGAGACAGCTCTGACAGGCCACTACCTCCCCTTGACAGCTGTCAGCCACTCATCCAGTGCTCAGCAATGAACCAGCCTCCTCTCACCTCCGCTGGACCCAAAAGCTCCAGCAGAAGCATCACTAATTAGAGAGCCAGGAGGATGTTCATGTATCATCTGGCTATTTATACAGTGCAGCTTTACATAAACTGTTCTGCAGAAGAAGTAATGAATCATACCTGCTGTGCTGTGGCTGCACGGAGGCAAACACAGCCTGGCACCGGCAGCCTGCTCTGCCCCACTCCCCTGGCCCCACCGAGACCCTGCTTGTGGGTCAGCTTCCCCCAGCTCCTCGTGCTGGAGCTACTCCACCCCGCAGGATCGGGATGGTCCCAGGCCCAGGATGCTCTCACAGCTGAGCACTGAGCCCAGGGTCTGTACTCAGTGGGTGGCAGCAGTGATTAGACACTAACATGGAGAGGGGGATGCTGTTGGGACCATACTTTCACTGCCCAAGTGCTTTCCAAATGCATGTAGATGTCCCTGTCCCTTGAGAAAGAGCAACATTAGGGGTCTTAAGGTAGATACAGGGAAACTGAGGCACGGAGCAGCTGTGTGCATCAGGCAGGTTCCCTGTGGCTGTCAGCATCCATCCTCTTGTGCACTTCACTGGTGTGCAAGGTTTTCGTGCCTTCTCCCATCAGTACAAGCCCACTCAGCACCACAAGTGCCAATCTGGGGAGCAGGCAGCCCCAGAGAGCCACTGCCACCTTGACCCAGCTTCATCCCAGCCACAGGATGAGACAAGGCCAGCACAGCTCCCCAGTTCCAGCAGTTTACTCCCAGGACACAGCATTGATGTTTTTGTCTTGCTTATCAAGGGGCATTACTGTAGTGTCAGATTTGGCAGGTGAAATGGTCTGTGGGATTGCTCAAGGCTTTGGTGAGCATCTCAGCTTTGCTGCATGGGAAGTTGGTGGCAGCTGGATAATCCCATACAGTGTGCAGAGGACATCCCTCTACACACCCAGTTCTTCTCATCACCACTTCAGATGGTGGAGATGGAGGAGGCACATGAAGCACAGCAGGCTGATCTGACTGCTTTTCCATAGCGGGTTTCACACAGCTCAAAAGGGTAGAAATTGAAGTAATCAGTTGCTGCAGCATGTGTTTAGAAGAAAGGAGGTAACAATTCTATTTGTATACTGCACAAGAGCAATTTAGGCATGGTACCACACACCTGGTGGTTTCTATGAAGGAGAGTCCTCTCTCCCTGTTTATTCCTTGTAGAAAATGCTAAACTGAATATGTTTTTAGAAGCATACTGTCTTCACAAGGTCCTATGATTTACACAGATCTCTTCCTCTAAGGCAGGAGATGACATTATGCTCATGAAATGTTTTGCACAACCCTTAAAAACCCTTGTCCTTAATTGCTTGCCATAAACTATTCTAATCCCTTACAGAGATGCCTTTCTGTCCCACTTGCAGCTAAGGTGAACAAAGCCCAGTGTCATGATGAAACTGTGTTGTACCTGAGCTGAGCAGGGTGCACTAGGAGAGATGGGGCCTGTAACAGCTAGCCCACACAGAAGAGAATAAAGGAGTATGTGTTATGAAGGCCATGCTGTTTGGATCTGATCAGTTCAAACTGGAGCCAAGGTAAAGCAACTCTTCTGTGAGCTATCTTGAACCCTGAGCAAAATCTGGACACTGCATGAAGACTGATGCTGTCAGTCCCTGAGTGCTGACAAAGAGCCCCACTCAATGGGTACAGGACAAGCTCTCTATCTTTGCATCTCATCTCAGCCTTTGCAATGCTAGTAATAACAGTTACCAGCCTCCCAGCAGTGTGGTATTGGCTGTGTTTGAACAGTGCTCTAAACAGAAAGTCTGAGCACCCTTGGTGAAGCTCCGTTTAATTGCTTATGAACTAAAATTTAGCAATTGTTTTTTCCAGTGTTCTCATTGTATCCATTAGCCTGGGAAATCTGCATCCCTTATGACATGCAGTGGCAGCAGGGGACTGATTTGTGACTTCCAAGTGAGGAGCCTTTCCTTCAGCTGAGCAGAGGTATGCCATTGCAGGGCTGTGATAAGTGAGAGGACGTTCACCGCAGACTGTTATGATTTGTAGAGAAAAAACATAGAGCTTAGTCATCAAAAAGAGGGGTTAGTCATCAAAAACAATCTACCTTCCTCTTAAAATATAGTAAGTCTCAAAAGTTTGGTAAGGTTTACAGGGCATTAAAAAAACACTGCTATTACAATTGCCGGCATGAATTCTCATCAGGTAGTCTTCCTTCCCCATTCAACGCAGAGACTTACAGCTTTATGTCTGTTGCCAAATGCTTTGGCCCTGGTGCCCATAAAAGGTTTCTGCTGTAACTGTCTTGTTATCAGACCATCAATGTCCTGACACTTCCTAGTGATTAATCCTGTGTTGAAATGAAATTAAGTTTCCATATATTTGGCAGAATGACCCCAGGACTTCCTATTTGGGGAATACAAAGAATAAAGCATCTGCAGCCTACAGGAAGCCAGAGTCTCTGATTTCCTGCAGAGGCAGAACAAGAACAAACAGGGAACACATATTTCACAGCAGCAGTCGAAAGCGCACGTAAGAGCCCTGGCGGTCCCCATGATGAAAACAATTAGAAGGGGGAACATCCCTGGTCCCAAAATTGTTTGTGGGTGTTTTGTTACATGCACAATATGCCATTAGAAAGTGCATGTAACTCAGGTTAATGTTTTTTCCAGTTGACTGTTAAACTTTCCCTTGGCATATGTCTTTAGGTTTACATCAGCAAGATTGTACTTGTAAAACAAGTGAGTTTTACATTGCCATTTTCTATGCTAGGCTCTCTAAATCCATCTGTGCTTAGGAAAGCACAGTGGTATTTTGTTTGGTGGCTTTATTTAAATGAACCAGGCCAGATTCAGGCTGATATTAACTCCAGTGAAAGGGGCAAGAAGAGGTGATAAGGCAGCAAATCCTACTTGTGGACTAGCTCTGACTTTCATTGTAAGTAGATGGGCAGATGGGGAAGTGGAGGCATCAGCCTGCCTTCTGGCGCTGTGCAGCAGCCTAAGCGAAAGACATTGCTGCCTCTACAATGCAGTTTAGCAGCTCTACACCCACAAAAGGAAATGCTTCCAAGTGCTTCCAGATTGCTGGTTACTCCTTGCTCTAAATTAGATGTCTAGCTGAATAATGCTTCTACCTGAATATATATGCTTGCATGTGTGCATGTGTATATATAGATGTGCATGTGTATATGAATGGACAGAGAAAAACCTGTTCTGTTTACCTGCCACATTGCTGGGATTATCTTGGTTGTTGTAGTGTATTTACTTAGCTTTGCCAGGTGTCTCTCACTCCTTCACCATGTCTGGTTTTGCCGGTGTCAGTGGTTCTGTTGCTGCTGGTTCTTGTCAAGAGAAATTGTCTTATTTCTGCCCTGCAAAGGTACTACATTTCCATAACCACTCTAAGAATACCTTGTTTGCCACAGTTTTATATCAGTAAAACCTCTTTCATTGCTTCTTAAATCAAACTGGAGTGAGGAGATGCTGCAGGATGTTAGGCTCGGTGTGCTTCCGTGGGGAAGAGTCTGACTGGTGACTGTTTTAGACAGCTGTCCTTCAGCAGGCAGAAATGGGGCTAGTGTGCTTCCCTGGAAAGCTGCTTGTCTTGGCATTTTTAACAAATGGCTGTCTAGAAATAAGATGCAAACTGTTGCTTTCCTTTAAACCATGACTCCATACAGGGAACTGTTTTTGAAGTTCCAGACCTGACAGAAGACTCCAAGCATCCAACCATGATATTTTTCTGAAAGGGCATCTTTAGCTTTTTCTTTGGCATGTTGGCCTTAGAGTGGCCTTTCTATAGCTCTGAAAGGATCAAATGCATGAGGAACACAGGATGTGGCTCACAGGTCCTTACTGTGGTGGCATTGAGAAGATCATGTTATATCAAGCAAGTCCCAAGGGAACCACAGAGGACTGTGAGTGAGCTGAGGACATGTTTACACTGCAGAAAGCTGCTTGCCACTGAAATGCCAGCGGTAGTGGGAATCAAAGCTGGTCTTGCCCACAAGGCACAGGGAGCGTTTATTGGATGCAGTCTGGACACATCAACTTGGCAACTGCCTGGAGTTAATAAGCTCTTTTTCTTAATTCATGCTCTTGTCATATGGACTTTGCTTTCCCTGCAGTTTGGTTAAAGGCTCAAGGAGTACCTGCTTGTACTGGAACCTACAGGGATTTAGGAATGCAGCAGGGAACAAGGGCATTCATGCAGAGACTACAGCCACAAGAGTCTTATGCTGCAATTCTGTGTCTGCAGAGAGTTGGGCTACACTACCTTTTCATTTTGCTCTCTGCTCTGAGTTCTACAAGGCACCGTGCATCCCTGTCTCTGCCAGTGGGCTGGTTAAGTTTCTCCTAGCTATGGTAGAATGAGTAACATACAGACCGATCTATGCAGTGCTGCCAACTCTTGAGATTTTGTAAGTTGTGAAATATTTGCTTTTTGTTGCATCTTGGCTTTTGCTCCCAGATTAATGCAGTGGAATTCCTCTTCCCATCAGCAAGCAAGAGGAGGGGGTTAAAAAAAGCACTCTGGGTGTCCTGTCTGTCTGGCAGGAAAGGAAAGCCAGGTCCTGTGACACAGGAACCCCCTAGCTGTTAGAACTGGGCTCAAACAAGTCACTGCCATGAAAGCTGCAGCTCCATCACTGTGTTGTGGATGTTGTTGTAAATAACCTCTGCTCAGTAAATCAGACTATCAAACGACTGCTGTCCTCTGTCACTGCCACCCACCCCTGTCCACGCATTAAATAATGAGATCATAGTTCTTTTCTCCCACAACAATTGTGCTTTCCTGCCAAGAGCTGCTGATGGTTTTCCACTTTCCCAGGTGAAAGCCTTCAGGAACAGTACCCCTTTCCCTGGAGCCAGATGCAGCAGGGCCCAGACTGAGCTTCCACAGCCAGGGGAGGAGACCAGCCAAGGCAGACCTTTTAAAACAGGTCGCTGACCTCCCTGGCAGGTCTGCCCTGAAGAAATCCCAGGGACACCCTGCAGCATCTTTCCTCAGCAAATGTGGGGTGCTGCCTGGGTGGTGGACAGGTTCTCCAGGGTGCTGCAGGTGGGAGCTGCTGCTGCATGGCCCATCCTGCACAGAACCACACACCTCTGCTGTTTTTAGCAAGGGACACCCCTTGCCCAGCAGTCAGGGCTAAGTCTCTCAGCCACTCCTTCCGACACAGGTCTCTTGTGTTATACTGTATGAGAAGCACATGAGACATAGCTTTTCTTGTATGCTTTTGCCATCTGGCCATTGCTTGCAGTGGAGGCCCTATCCACACATGTGGTTTAGCAGTCCAGATGTCCCTTGTTCGCAAACCCTTTGGGCAGCCTCACGGCTGAGCATGCTGCCCTGGACTACGCTGAGCATGGTGCACTTTCTTCCACAGCCCCCAGGTTAATCCTTATCACAGCAACAGTTCAGTTCTGATCAAAGGGATCATTAAATCTCCTTGGGGCACCTTGATCTAAAGGCCTTGATCTAAAGATCTAAAGAAAGACCTTTCTTTAAGCAAAAGATAGCTGGATTGCAAAAGTTGTAATTCAGATTATCTTGTTCAGCAAGTTTGTATTTTTATTCTTCTACTTCCTGTTAAAGCCCACTATCATGAGTGAACCAGTGAATTGTAGGAATGATGCATATCTGGAGATGAATCAGTCATTCTGCTGCTGTGTCTGTTGAGCAAACCCTGTTCCTTCTGTGAGCACATCAGGTATGGGTATAAGCATCGCCTTCCCTTCCTCACTGACACCAAAGTGTCCTGGCTGTGGCTCTGAGGCTCTACATGATGAGAAGCAGTAGTTACCTGTGGCACTCTGTGATTACCACTGTTAGTTTTGTAAGCTGTAATGTAGTAAAGCACCTCAAGATGCTGTTTCTGTGTGAGTGAATGGAAGTAACTGTAAAGCTATGCATTGCCGTGACAAAAGTGCAGGCTTCTGAGCTCTACTGCTTCACTTCTACACAGGGATAACCCCATGGAAGTCATCACCACTGATATTTAATGTGCACTGCAGGCAGAAAATGCTGTAGTTTTTGTTCAGTGGTGTAACTCTCCTCATGTCATCATTACCTAAGGTTTTCATCAAAATCACAGTTGTGTTACAAAGGTGTCAGTTGTACAAGCAAGAACACAGGCTGCCAAAAGTTGTGATTTCTCCATCCCTGGCAATGTTCAGGGTAAGGTTGGACAGGGCTTTGAGCAACCTGGTCCGGTGGAAGGTATCCCTGGCAGGGGGCTGAAACCAGATGAAGGTCTTTTCCAACCCAAACCATTCTATGATTCTATTCTATGTCACAAGTGGTAATGTTTTCCTGATACAGTCCATAAATTGCCAAGCAAGTGTTCGCTTCATTTACATCACTTTTACCCAAATGTAACTCCATTAATTTTGACAGTTACAGGAGGGTTGTGGATCTCCTGGGAGGAAGCTCACCTTTATGGTCCTTGAAATTGATGACGTGTGGGTTTCGATCACCTTAGCTGTGATTGCTGAGCAAAAACAAGCTCTGCATAGAGCTGGTGAAACTGTATGCACTGGGATCATTAACAGGCAACAGCCAACCAAGTCCTGTTTGCATCGTTTAGGATACTGTTTAGAGTTGGAAACCCAAATATAAATGTTTAGATCCTTTGAGGAAAAAGAGTGTTAAACTTTCCAGCCTTAGCCAGTCCCTAGCCTGAGTAGGGACTGCCATGGCAAGAAACCTTCTCTGGCCCGTCTTTGCTCAGTAGCAGAGAGATCAGCTCAGAGGAAGGTCTGACCCTGACCTCTCATCCTACACATGCTTGCAACACCATGCAAGGGACAATTTTGCCTTGCCTTTTGACGGTGTGACCATACCTTGTGTGTTCATTTTCATATCCCTTACGTCTGAAAAGAAGTTGGGATTTTCTGCTTACAGCTAGAAATCTGTAGATTTTTTTTAATTCTAGATTTTATCCTAGAAAAATGCACTCTCAGAACAAAACACGCTGCTGGATCTTGTGTGAGGTTGCATGTAGTTCATACAATGCCTGATGTAAACTGAAAAACTTGGAAGTAAGAAAAGGGAAACTTCTGACTTGCACTGGAGGTTTGGCTGATAGAAAGCTTTTCTAAGATGTCAAACATTTTGAGTTAATTAGGGTTAGGAGCTGTTCCACTATTAGAAATGGTGACAGCAGAGAGTTAAATAAAGCTTTGCTTGCAAAGACTCTCACTTGGAAATCCACACAAAGCTGTTCAGTGTTAATTCCCAAGTTTGCCTTCAGGTTTTCAGGTAAACATTTTCTGTCCTCTCAGTCTGTGAAGGATCTCTTGCAGATCTTTATTTGCCTTCCTTTCACAGCACTTTGTCTAGGCTTGGTGGGGATTGTGCTAACTTTGCCATCAAGTCTTCAGGAAGACAATTAAAACACTTCCTACTCGTGCACCAGCTCTTCAGGATAATTGCTAACAAAGGGCTGGAGATTCAAATATAATAGCAGTACTGATATGATGAGTTAAGGGTTTATAGACGATTTCTGACAGAACATTCAGAAAGAGTATTAAGGGAGGTTCACTGCTTTCAAGTTGAATAAAGCGTCCAAGACTGTCACCCAAGATAGATGATGGTGTTTTGGTTAAGTTTATTCTTGACATTCTCACTAGTCCTATAAGAACTTTACAGAAAAAACTGCTGTCTTTATTACTGGGGGGAAGACACTAAAACACAAAAAGGAAAATGGGATGATCTGAGCAAGCCCACTTCTTTATGCCATCCAAATGTTTAATTAGAATATCTTGGGACTCTGAGCCATACACGATACCCTTTGTCTTCCCAAGGCCTGCCATTTCAGGCTGTAGAAAGGCAGGTCTCATCCCCACCTTATGAAATGATACTGAAGGAAAACTCTTGGCAAGTTCCAGGAATCTATGGGACTGCAGCCCAATACCGTTTGGGAAACCTCTTCGAGGTAGACCCCAGCTGCTCTGGCAGATGTCCCTTTCTCCCCTGGCCATGTGGCAGCACATGTTTTACACAAGTGCTTGCCACTCCTCTGTGCCTGGAGAAGGTGCTCCCCAGTCCCAGCACCCTGTGGGGATTGCCAGAGTGTAGAGTTTCCACCAGGCAGGGCACGCTTCCAGCTGCTGGAGGCTGCGGTCCAAGGTTTCCTGGTGGTTGAGAGGCCAGCTTCCTCCTGCAGCCCCCAAACCTTCCCAAGCCATATCCCCAGTGCTGCTAATGGCTTACCTACTAGTTGCAACTGCTTAGGATGTGCAAGTGAATCTGTATGTCTCCTATGAGAGAAGGCACTCGCTTGTGTGGGCTGGAGCCCCTGGCTGCAACCTAGCATCTCCCACTGACTGACTGGAGGCGTCTGTCCTGCCCCATGACATGAGATGCTATTCCCCATTGTGTTTTTATCAGATGTGCCAGTGGCACTGTGGGTGAATAGGTGGTAAGAACAACTGGGGACCACACCAGCTGAGAGTCATGATGGGGATATTTGAGCTCCCTTCAGCTGTGTGGGGAGCATGCTCAGCTCTTTACAAAGCATTTGTCCCACAGTCAGGCAGGGGAATAAGCTATGGGCACCCTGCCTTATCAGCCTTAGCCTTTTCATTAAGGATGGAATAGCTAAGTGTCATTTTCTAAGCCGCAGCTGATTTGGGGAAAACATTACTGGAAGCCTGGCCCAGAAATGAAAGTCAATTTCAAAGATGTGGCAAAGTGAAAGAGTTGTCCGCAAATGAAAACCATTCAGAGTTGTAATAGCCACTACTAGTTCTTAGGATACTTGAATGGCATTTCAAAGCTAGAGCATAGGGTTTTGTGAGGATGTAGGACATTCCTCCTCTCTTTGCCTTCTTATTTAAATAATCACTGAATGAGATATTAAGGTCTTGTCTCTAGTGGAAAAAAATGCAGAAAGCTGGTTTATATCAGAAAACCAAAGCAGGCAGCTTCATACTGACACTACTGTGTGACATTAGACACTTACTGATTTCACATATGCCTCTTGGGAACAGCTCACATTTAAAGTTAAATCTGAAAGGTCATATTTGTACTGGAATAGGGGTATTTACATACGGAAGAGATCATGGTGTAACCGCACCACTTATGTTATAGGTCACTGCTACAACACTTTGATAAGTAGACGAGGTCTTTGAGAGTAATTCCAGATCAAAATCTTGGCCCAAAAACGGGCTTGAAACTTATTTGTATACATCAGGGTTGAGGCCCTCAGCTGGGGTAAGATGATGCCACTCTACTGATTTCTGGAAAGCTAAACCAATTTAGAGCAGATGAGAATCTGCTCCAGATTTCCCAGCTGCCCTATCAAAAATCTTGTCAGTGCATTGACTGAGGGAAAAAAAAAGGTCTCGGCCTGCTTTCGGAGAACATAATAGACCTTTAATTTAATCGACTTAATTTTATTGGCAACTATTGTATGATGAAATTAAAACAGATGATCTGGATGAACAAGAAAAGGTTAGATGGGAGTAGCCCATTAGCAAATATCAAGGCATCATCCTATTGTCCTCATTTAATAAAAGAACGGGTCAGTAAGTATAAGCATAAACATTTTTACATTTTAGTGAAGATTTATTTGACATCATTACTAGCAGAGAGATAGATTCTTGGAAAAGCAAATGATGAAATAGTCCAGCAGATGAGAAGCTAGCTCCTTTATCTGGCATAAAATGGCACAGCTTTACAGATTGACTTGTTTAATTTCAGCTCTTATAGCAGCTCAGCTAGTACTTCAGACTGCTGGGGGTTAGATGATATTTAACTTTTCTCTGACAGATTTTCTTTACTTACAGCTTCTCTTGCTTGTCTCTAATGGCCTAAGCAATCTCTTCATAGGTATAACTTGATATGCAGTATACATGAGAGAGAAGGTCTCAGTGAGGGAGTTCAGTTTAGTCGTAGGGCACGATCCAGGGTAAAGCTTCAGGTCCAGCATTTATGAACATTTAGCATCCAACTGCATTGGCACTCAGGACAGCACAGGACAAAGCCCATCTTGCCGACCAGCATGGCCATCCTCTGTCCTGCTAGCAAGCATGGCTGCTGCCAAGATCTCCATAGGAATGTCATCTAACTGCATTGTCAGAACCACCATCCCTTCCTCCACCCCAGGTCTTCCACCTTCCTCCCAGCATTGGGCATTGCCTCTGGGTGCTGCAACCTCTGCTGATTCAGCATTGTCCTGCTGGCTCAACGGGGCTTGCCTGGACACACTGCAATGGCTGGGCCATCCAGATGGCTGATGTGGCTGGACACAGGGCCCTGTGGAGTGGGCCAACAAAGCAGGTTACCTGCAGAACCCCAGGACCAGGAGAGAAGGGAAAGGGTGGCTGCTTCATAAACCTGCCCACCACACATCTGAAGAAGCAACTTCTCCGCATGCCCACTCCATGAACCACGAAACAGATGATCTCGTCTCGCATGCTGTGCAACCAAGCTTTCATCTGTCTGGGGCTTGCTGGAAGCCCATCCAAGCAGGATTTAAGAGCAACATTAAATTCTCATCCAAGGACAAGAGTACCCTGAGGGATAGCACAAATATCATACAATGTGAAAGAGATAAAAATTCAAATTAGATACAGGGAAACAGACATGATTCCTCACTTAATTCTTCACTCATATAACTCGCTAGTGATGGGTGCCACTTGTGCAGGGGAAAAGTAAGTTTTAACAAAAGGCTGTCCAGACCAACTTTGAAAAAAGGCTTTTCTGAATCACTACCTGCAAAGAAATAACAAACTAACTCAAAACTTTGAGTTTTATTCATTTTAGCTGGACGTGGTTAGTGCTACCTGTTCCAGGAGCCCAGCTTCTTGTGTGTTCGTGTGTGCTGGAGCTCGATTTGGCTCTGCAGATGCAAGACCTGCAAAGATTCAGCCCTCTTGCAAAGATGGGACCAGCTGCCCTGAACTCGATCTCCCTGATGAGAAACACCAGCCTCACTCTGCCCTCATAGCTGCCCGAGGGCTGCTCTGCTCCCCTCATTTAAGAGACATGGCCAAAACCTATATGAGTACCCTGGACACTCAGGAAATCACCACCTTACACCACCACCCCTGCACTGGTGGCCTTATTCCCACTCAGGGGACCTGCACACTGCTGCAGACCTGCTGTGTGTGCACCCCTTCCTCTGTGTTTCCAAGAGATGGCTCAGTCCTACCTCAGGGCTGGGCTTTGCTGTGCTCCCAAACAGCTCCATCTTTTCGTGCCCATTTCTGTCCCCATGTGCTTACCCCAGCTCTTCGCTCAAGATTTCTGCTTTGTGGCAGAGGCAGTGGGAAGAGCTGCTTGTTCTCTGGCTGGGATGATGGATGATGCTGTTGTTTCAGTGGGACTCCTTGTCCCTGTCAAAACACCCTACAGGTGTGCCACAAGGAGTGCTTAAACTCTGGTGGTTTCTGCTCTCATTTTCTTCTCCCCCCTCTCCCCAGCTCCACTAAACTGCGCACACCTGGCTCTGTGCTTTCAAGGCACCATCCCCAGCCAAACCTGAAGTTAGTGTTAGCTAACAGCTGTTAGTGATAATACCAAGTATTTGCCAACACTGCAGTCTGGTGACACCATACAAGTTGGGCTGGACCAGCATGGAGCTGATCACACAGCAGCAGCTTAGTGTTACAGTGCTTTTGCCCTTTCTCCCAGTATGCTTCCCATGGGTTTAATGAGCAGAGCTCTCACGAGATTCACTGTGTGCTTGCTCACACAGAACTCACTCAAAAATCAGCATTCGTCCTCTGGTGCCATGACCAGGAGCAGGGAGATGATGCTGGGGACTCTGCTTTAGGGGAGAGATGCTGGCAGCTTCCCTTGTTCCAGAGCAGAAGACAGTGACAGGCCTGTCTTCGTCTCCTAGGGGTGCAAGACTCCCAAGAGCACAGTTATGTGATGCTGGGTGGCTCCTCTAATATCATGTTCCTGCAGCACAAAGCCCTCACTACTGCAGAACATGCCTGCTGCTGTGAGACTAGGTGTCAGAGCTGGCAGATATATGCTGGTATTCCCCATGGAATAGCTGCCTTTCTGTTGGAAAGCTGAAAACTAACCATTTTCATCTGAAAAGCTAAATGCTTTCTCCACAGAAAATCCCAAATATGACCCTTTTCTGCCCCATTTCAAATATTTCAGCTTTCAGGTCTGCTCTTTTCAACAATAAAAAAAAAAAAAAAAAAGAGAAAAACTAAAAAGAGGTGAGAAAAAAAATCCAGATTTTGCTGGGAAACCAATTCTTGGTGACATCTTTTGGTCTGGTCTGTAACAGAGTATCTTGCAGCTGATCTCCCTGTTTGAATCCCAGCAGTAGCTGGAGCCTGTAGCGCAGGATCAGGCCTGCTTTACCTGGCTCCAGGGCTCTCACTGCCCAGCTATGAACCGCAGACTGTGCCTGGCGCAGGGTGGGCTCTGCAGAGGAGGGCTGTTCTCTGCACTGTACCCTCTGACAGAGGAAAAGCAGGCTGTATCTTAACATGTTTCACCTGGCAGGCATTTCCAAAGCTTTTCCTCTGAATTAGGGATGCAGCCATTGCCTGCATTTCCAGAAATTGGCAGGTTAAGCTATGCAAAATTCCCTAATCCTGTTTATCTGCTGTCTCCTTCCCAAGAGGCACAAGGCTTCTGTGGCTTCTCTGAGCTTTCTTGTGTGCTGATACTGGTGTTCTATTTGCCTTTTGACGGCCAGACACAGGCAGGGTGAGAGGAAGGCAACCTGAAGTCATCAGCACACCAGAATTTGGGATTTCAGCGTGCAGCAGGGCAGACTGTGCCCCTTTAGCCTTTCCTGGAATAATAAACTGTGGTCCTGATGGGGCAGGAGAAGGATGGGTTGAAGATGCAGGCAGGGGAGCCTGGGTTACCTGTCTTCTGGGCCAAAATCTCAGTGCCCTGAGCTGCTCAGTGCAGGGATGCTGCTCTGTGCAGCTGAACTTTGTAGCCCCAAGGGTAAGGAGAAAATAAATCAGCTGTAGCCTTAACCTTTGCACAGGGAAATTCACTTCTGCGCTTGCCAGGGAGGAGTGGTGTGGTCCTCAGGGTTTTTGCTTGAGGCTAGGTGTGCTGGCTGGGCTAGGGCCAAGGTGCCCATGGGGGATAGAGGATGAACTGGGGAGCTGACGAGAGCTGGGGTGGTGGCAATAGGTCAGGTTCAAAGGCATGAAGTGGGGTGCTACCAAGGTGGAGGAAGAGGAATAGCTGGGGCAAGGGCAGTGTGAAGGAGGTGAAGAGAGAAAGGCTCTCACTTCTGGGGAATGGCTCAAGCCCTGTGCCACCGGGAGTGATGCTCACCTCAGCTGGGACTGCTGACCACTGAACCTCCTTGCAGCTGCTGTGGGCAAAAGCATGTGAAAGTCCTTGGGGCGTTTCTGGCTCATGCCTCTCCAGTCCTGGCCTACAGACGGGCTGTGCAGGCATCCTTTACTCCACGAGGTCCATGATGGGGGTTTGGGTGGTGAACTTCAAGCTCCAAATCCCACTGATGAGTGACATGAAGGCTGGCACACCACTGTGGGGTGCTTCTGAGACAGGGCTGATGGGACACACACACACACACTGCACTCAGTGAATGTTAGCGCCAAAATCTTGACTTGACAACGTTTTAGTGCTGTTTTCACAAAGTTTGTGTGTGGGTATTGACTGAGCGGGGATCCTGCCTGGATATGATTCACCTTCCTTCCCCCTCAAGGGAGGTACATTTGGGAGCCTATCACCAGGCCGGCAGCAGCTCTGTGAAACACTGACTGTCTTCTTGTGGGGCTAAGTGGGGAGGACACCTCAAGTACATTGCTAAAATGAGCTGCTTTCTGTTATTTACGACATTATTTTGCGTAATGAGCGTTGCTCGTGAGCCTGTTCCCTCAGATGGCATCCTGGAGAACCATATGTCATGGTTTGGACTGCCAACACACCAACATTGCAATCGTTTGCAGACTGTTTTGTATTTCTTTGATTTGGGAATCTGTGTAATTAGCTCCCCAGCACAGCTGGGTAGAGGAAACGCAGTCTGTTATTTAGGCAGAATTAACATCCTTGTTCTCTGTATTGTGATCCTTAGTTTCCGAGCGCTTCTGCCAGAGCAGTGGAGAGATCAGTGCTGAGACATTCATTCCCTCAACCTGCCTTCATTGCAAAACTATTTCTGCTCCTTTGGTAGGCTATCCCGAGGACACACATGCTGGTACAAGACGTGCTGATGCTGTAATTAGTAAATACCCACTGCAAGTGGCAGCAAAAGATTTATAGCCACCATTGGAGGCTATAAATCAGCAAGAGGAGAAGTACAAAAACACTTATGCTTACCACCACCACAACAGTTTGCTGCTGTTTACTGTTTTTCTCCAACCTCTCATCAGAATCCAAGTAGCATTGCCTACCCTTTGTGCCACAGACCTGGTAAATAAATCTGTGCTGACCTGTTGTAGCAGAAGTCATGTATGAATGTGCTGGTGGGGAAAGAGTTATGGTATTTTAGTAGGTTAACAAGCCCGTATAGGCTTTTTCGCTGTCAGCATTTGGCCTCCTACCAGGCATATGATCGTTCAGTTACGTTTTCCGTTCCTATTCTGGTGCTTTATGCAGGCTGGTTTTTAGCACTGCCTATATACAGCCAAAAAGCAGGAGGAGAGCACCCATGTCAAATGGCCTGAAGGTGGGAGCTTCATATTTGTGCTTCAGCAGCAGGAAAGCGCTCTGCCCCCAGGGAGAAAGGGCAGGTAGGTTCCTGCAGGTGGCTGTTAGGGGTTAAGGCAGCGCTCCCCCAGCCTCAGCACAAGCACTGACCCTACCTGAGGGCATAACTGAAACCTTTGATGCACATGCAAGCAAAAGGAGAGCTTGTCTTGTGCCATTGCAAGTAGCATGTCTCCCAAACACATTACCAGCAAGGCAGCATGTCTAGTGTTTGACTGGCCTCAATGTCTAACATGAGCTTGGCCAGAGCTGTTACTGGTATTTGGACACCACTCTCATCCTCTTTTTTCCTCACCCCTGCAAAGGCATGTACACACCTGAGGTCTCTGTTGCTTGGCAAACACTGAGTTTATACTGGTTTCTCAAATAAGACAAATCCTTTTCTCTGCCTGGGAATGAATTCTTATGGGAAAGAAACATCTTTGATATCATTGCCTCTCAGTAAATTTAATAAAAATTGTCCAATAAGTTCAAACGTTATTGAAGTTGGAGGAAAGGGGATTGGAGTGCTTTGTTTCTGTAGGAAAACAGACAGAAGGTTGTGTGTGTGAGGAAGTATGTTATAAAGGGAAAGTGGAAATAACTAATTTCAGTCTTAGCATGCTACAATTTATCCCCTTTTCTATTTTCTTCTGTTCCACATGTATTACAAATACTTTAGCTGATCATTATTTCTTCCCATTTACCCTTTCTGCTTCCCTAGCCAACTCTACTGGCAGCATGGACAGCCTTGTCAGTAATTTTGAATGCCTTCCTCTTCTCAGCTGCTCCTTTTCCTTGAGATCCCTGTCTTTGCTGTGCTGGGAGGGACATGCTTGGCTCCTTGGCTACAAATGCAGCAGAGTTAGAGCAGGGGTAGTTTGCCAGGTACTAACTCATGTTCCCTGGCTCGTGCTGCACAAGCCATGCTCTCCCAGTGACGCTGCTGTCCCGCACAAAGGCGCTGTGGACCCATTGGGTGGTTTGACAAAAGCACAGGGTGCAGTAGCAGGAGGCGTAGCCAAAGTTAGATCTGCTGGATGTGCTGGAACATGGAACATGTGTCCCTGGGAGCCGCCTGACTTGGTTGCAGTATCTGGCCTATAGCTGACCCTCAGATTCATGGCATTTCAGACAGGGGAATGCTATTTTGACAGCACTCCTGCAGTTTTAATGTCATTTTGGCCTCACTCCCACTGACACTGTGGCCATAGCTCTGGACATCAGCTGGTTCCAGCCTCTCCTTTTGCTCATCTTCTTTCTGCTGCATTTTGCCTTGCTATCCTCAACCCTGGGTTATGGGCTTTGTTTTCTCTGGGGAAGGGCTCAACAAACTGCTTCTGCCTTCACCTAGCTCCCTTCCTCTTCCTCATGTTTCCCACTTTGGTTCACAGTCTTGAGGTGCTGCAAACTTCAAGGTACTTTCTTATTATTCAATCCTATTTCCAGAGGTGTTTTGGGGAGCTTGAGGCAGTCATCCCTGCTGCTTAGTATTATTCTCTCCCTCAATCACCATCCTGGTTTAAGCCCATTTCTTTTACATTTGGCTGCCACTTGACCATGCAAAAATTTTGGGTAGCTATAGTGGTATAACCAGGCAGGACTTTGACTTCCAAGGAGGCTTCAGGAAGAATTAGACTCTGGACTCATTGGGAACTTGGTTGATCATTGTAATAGAATCAGGAATTATTTGCTCAGACACAGAAGAGGGCAATGTGTTTGTAAATTGGGTGAAAGTCAAAAAAGGGCTCATGATGCATTAATTTATTTGCTCAGAATCTGCTTGGGAAGTAAGCAGGGTTTGATAAGATTTTTGTGAATGAGGCTACCATTAATACCTATTTATGGATCCCTGTGACCCTGAAGGCTTCTGGTAAGTCATTTGCAAAATCATCGTGAATCTGTGAACATATATGTAAGCAGTTTGACATTTTCCCCAATGATAAAAGGCCAGCCCCAACATATTGCAGAATATTTGCAAATGAATACAGAAAATAGATACTAGGGGACATAAAAGGACATGCTTGAGAAATTATTTCTGGGTCTTTTCCCAGGGTGATACTCTTGGTCTGCCAAGCAAAGGATGTTGTGAGCAGGGACCAGATACCAACTTGCAATTCAGGTTTATTTTGTAAAAAAGGACCCTTTGAGTTAGTGGTTAAAATGCTCTCCCTTCCCTTGACTTCTGCTGGAGTAAGTCTGTAACTTTCTGTCATAATTTTTATCTTTGTGTTGAGAATTTAACCTAGATAGTATGACTGAACTGCATTATTTTAGCTTTATCTAATCTCTAGCTAAACCAACAGTCAGAAAACAATCAGTTTTCTCGGGACTGGTATGCCTTGTGCTTACGTGATCCACAGGATAGTTTCACCTCCTCAGCAGAAAGGTGTTCCCCAGTCATTTTGTGATGCTCTTTCTGGAAGGAATGAATCCCCTCCTTACACCTTATTTGTGTCAACCATAAAATCATAGAATCATTTAGGTTGAAAAAAGCCTAAACTCCAAGCCTCTTCTCCCAGGAAATGTGGGTGCCATAAGATGCCTGTTGGGACAGCACAGCATCCTCCAAATATCTGCAGGGCGTGATACCCAAAATGAAGTACTTCTTTTGTAAGATCTAGTCTTATTTTGCATTTTTATTTCCTTACTGCATCCACTTCCCCAACCTAATACCTCTTTGAGGAGGGTATGGATTTTCATTTCTGTAATATCCAAGCTAGAAAATACTAGTAAACCCGTGTGTTCCCCAGCATTGTTTATACAGAGTTGTGAGTATATCCCTAGGACTGATGACTAAAACCAAGACTGGAGTTGCTTTGCTGTGTTGCTGGCAGTGTATGCAGATGGACATTTTGAAATGGAATTGAATGAAAGACAAGAAATGATGTAGTGACAAAATAAATATATAGTGTACATACAGTGGGAACCTGTGCATGTGTTTTGAAGGGACCTCAAACTGCTACCACTAAACCCACCAGGACGTTATGTTTTCATAATAGGATTCTTAGGGTACTTTTTCTCGCTGTTGTTCAGATGCACATCTGAACATGAATATCACATTCCAGCCTGATTTTAGTTCAGAGGGAGAGTTATGAAAGATCTGGTTAACTCAGATCTTCTCATTGTCTCTGAGTTTCAGTGAGGCAAAAGCATCTGGTCTTCCCCTGGCTCTAGCGCTAGAACTAAGCAGCCCTGCTCCAGGAAGAGGGATGGAGAGAAAATAAAAGGAAATGTGCAATAGTAAGGCCCTTGAATGCTAAGTGAGCCATGAGAGAACCTGAAAACATAAATGAACAGGCTCAGCAGAATGTGCATCACCTCCTTTCAATGCATTTTCATCCTTGAAACCTTCCATGGGAAGAAATGCAGAGGGAATGATCTTTTCACTTCTACATGACAGGATGCCAGCAAGTGGCAGCAGCTCCCTGCCTGACAGAGACTGTCCACATCCCACATCAGCTGCCTGCTCTGTTGTTTATCTGATAACCAAGCAGCAAAAAAAAATGAGCACACATCACAAGCTTTCTTAACACTACTGGGATAGCTTAGCCCAGGACTGACTTGAGGGGCTGCAAGAGGTGAACTGGAAGCTGGGGGAAGAGCCCTGCTCTGATCCCCTTGTGATGCCCAAGGGGACCTAGCAGCATGGAGGAAAGGAGAAATGTGCAGTTTAGGAAATATGGAATTCCTTTCTTGCAAGAGGAATTCCTTTTTTGTTGCTTTTCTGATCTCTGTGTCTTTAATCATCAAATGCAGCTTTTGTCTTTTGATAGGGCAAGGAGGAAAGTACTGTACAATAGGTGTCCTGACAGCCCGGCACACCCCACTTCAGTGGTTTAAAGCTTTCTTTGTGCTGAATTTGTTCTTGTAGTGCTAATGACCAGGTTGCCATAAATAGGCATTAAATAGGTCTGGACACAGTAAAGGAAAGTGAAGGTCAGTGTTAGCTCTTATGTTGTATTTTATATCTCTGTATCAAAAAACTTCGTAAGGAAGGGGAAGGTACATTTTCAACTTGGGCTTCCTTTGAGATACAGAGCGGGAAACTGAGGAATGAAAAAGTTGCTTCTCAGAGCAGGATGGGGATGAGAATGGAGGTAGGCTCTGCCTGATGTCCTGCAGGGCTGCTGCCAAGCACCAAGTCATCACTGTATAGGAAAAAATGAGCTCCCTGTTGAAACCAAAGTTAAATGGCCATTGGCTTCAGCAGAGGCAGGACCTCATCTGCAGCCCAGTTCAAGCAGCGTAGGCTTTGAACCAAGTATCCTAGTCTAAATGCCCAGTACAGGGAAGGCAGATGCATTTGGGATACTGGGGTGCAGATGCTGTGCTTGCCACAGCAGTTGTATGAAGAAAGACAAAAGGGGATGTGGAAGGTGCTGGTGTGTGAAAGCAGAGGCTAGATTGTGTGGCCTGTGGAGAGCGGGTATCTCTTTTTAGGGTCAGACCACATGACAATGTATCTCCTTGGTGGCTTAGTCACTCTGCCAGGGCATCACCCTTTGCACAGGTGCCAAATGGGTGAGAAACATGTCCTTGTGAGAAGCTCAAGTGTCCTCCCTCTGCCTCACTAACAGATGCAAATGACTGTGTTGCATCTTGTCTGAAAGACAAACCATGCGGCAGTTTTAGAGACAGGCAGTGTGAGGGGTTTAGTGACTACAGTTCCTTTACCTGCCTTAAGTCAGGTTTTATGTGTTACAGCTTGAGCACTGAACCACACCACTCCTTAGATGTACTAGACCTCATTGCTAGTCATATGAGCCCTGTTGTACATCCCAAAAACTAGGGGAATTCAGGATGTGCTTCCCTTTCCAACCTGCTGCAGCAGCCGGACCAGCAGGTCTACAAGTATTCAAACTGGTAATCATTTTAATAAATGGGGATAAGCCAAAGCTTATCCCTTAGTAAGACTCTGGTGGTACAAAACTAACAATTAGGCAGGGCACAGGGAGTGCACTCCTTTGGGTACCAATGGTTGAGTGAACTGAAGAGCTTTGGGGACCACATTGCTCACCATTCCCCAGGGGTTATGGAACTGGGCAGAAACCAGCCTCCCTGCTGTTGCAAGGGGTTAGTGGATGGGCAAGGGACACAGAGCCATGTCACAGAGGGCTGGTGCCTGCAAGGGCACAGCTTTGCTGGTTTGTAACACAGTGACACGCAACAATGTGTAGCAGGTGGGGAGGACACAGACAGGACTAGTTATATCCATGGGGGTACTGCCAGGCACTGCTGGTATCTGCCATCCCCTGTGCATCTACCTTTAGCTTGCAGCAGCTCAGGAAATACCCCAAAAAGAAGAAAGAGAGGGAGAAGTTGTGCTGCAATGTGTTCATTTCTGGACAGGTCTTGGCACCCACTTCTGTTCATACAGGTCTGGTGTTTGTGAAACACCGTATCAGCTGGCCAGACCCACAGTGACCTGTTCCCCTTTTCTTTCCAAGAAACGAGCCCTCCCTCTCAATTCCTTTATTTTTTCCCTTCTGCCTGTGCTTACTCAGAGTTTTCCTGCTGGTGATCAGCTGCTGCCGGGGGCTCAGGTGGCATTTGCCTGCAGCCTGGAGCCTGAGCTGAGCTTAAGCAGGCATTTTCCAGAGTAAGGCAGCCAGCCCTGGGTGTAGAAATGCGCTTTCCAAGTGGGGCAGGCTGGGTCGGAGCCCAGGGTATGACCTTTTCTGCGTGGCACACTCCCATGTAATGTGACCCGATGTCATTCCTCTGCCACGCGGTGTTACGACAGGGCTTGCTGGCCTTTGCATTGTGCAGGCGAACACTGCATTCCTCCTGCTAACCCAGGCACCACTGGTAAACCACACGGGATGCCAACCCAACTTTGTTATTCTTCATTTTATGTTGTTTAGGATTGAAAGTATTTGACCTTAATTCACTCTTCTTTTTGGAAAAGAAGCTTGTCTCTTAGGAAAGATGGATCTGATTCTTAGGGTTTGGAATAAATCTGCTCATTGTTTGATGATGCCTGTCCTTCCTACCCAAGCAGGGAGACTACTGTGGTGGCTGGCATTAGGTGTCTGTCATTCTGGTAGGGAGTCTGAAACATGCTCTCTGCTCCCCACTTGTGTTTCAGGCTGCAATCTGGGAGCAGGGACACTGCTGGTTGCAATGCAATGCAGGCTGTGTACCCAGAGTAGATTAAGTTACACACAGGTAAACAACCTCTGTTCTTTAACACATCAGCTCAACTGGGAGACAACCCAGTGTGTGAAATGCTTGCATTGAGATGAAATCACTTCTTTTCTGCTATCTCATTTCATCATAACCGTAATTATCTTGGCTTGATCCTGTGCTAATCTGTGGGGAGGGTGATAAAAGGTAGAAAATCAGCTCTGAATCTGCTGCAGTCTGATGCAAAAATCAGCTCCATGACTTCTCATCTGTAGCAGGTGTCTTGCTACCCCTGCAAAATGTAACACAACTTCCTCCTAATTCTACTAGCACTGCACACTGTAACACAACAGGTTTCTTTTGCTTTGGGCATCAGAGAAACGAGATGGAAATGGCAGAGGTCTTTGATAAAAGTGTAAAGATGGGAATACCCGGAAAGGGTTGGAGTAAGTCAGAAGTCAAAACTGCCTTCCAGAGAATCACACCTCAGAATTTAAGACTTGTGGTTGCTCCAGTCTTTAAATTGAGCTGTGGGCTCAATTTAAAAAAATAAAATAGGATCCAGCTGAATAAAGTAACATTACTTTTGGAATCTGGTTGCTCAAATGATAGCATTCAGTGTTAGTATTTTGATCTAAAAGAAACCAGTGAATATGCTCCCTTTATTTAGATGGCAAGTTTCTACTATTTACACCTTTTACTTTCCGAAGTCAGCACAACTATTTGGAAAATAATTTTATTTAATTTTTATTTTTGCTTCACATTGTGTGAATTCTATCTGCAGCTTCCTAGTTATCGGTGATGGATCTGTAAGCAGCCTGGCTTGACTCTGCGAACGCAGGCAGGGTTTGCAACAGTTCTTCAGAAGACCTTCCTTTTGACCTCTTGGTGCAATTAGTCGTGGTTTCACTAAGAGACTTACTGCACACAGAGCATCCCCTCTGAGTATAGCTGCAATGAACAGGCAGAAATTTCTGAGACAGCACAAACTTGTAAACCCTTCCACAAGATTATCAAATGACAGCAGGTTGAAAGCATGCAATAAGAAGCACGGGTTCACTGATTAAGCATCCCTAACAGGGCTGATGCTTAATCCTTTCATAGATGGTGCCCTCTAACCCTGCTCTGAAGGAGGAGGAGGAGGCAAATGCACTCTGGAGAAATGGCGTAATTGAGAGTAAGGTTGATCTACTGCTAAATGTGAGTAATATGGAGTTTGCCTTCTTACTGACCAGTCTAGAGCAGGCCAGTCTATCAGTCAGGCCACTCTACATACTCCTTGAGTTGTCCCTGCTCCTCTCTTTTGAGAGGCCAGCAAGGGCCCCTGGTCAGCACATAGTAGTAAAGGCTCGTGGTCTCAAGGCAGTTGAGGCTGATAATCTCAGGTGTTGCTTTGGGTCCCATGCCAGTTCTGCATTCCTCTACTCTTACACACACCAAAGAATTCTTAGGAGATGCCTCCACTTCCATATAGCTACAATCCTGAAGTCTTAACTCTAAACCAAATCTGGGGTAAGGAGTTAGAAGGTAAGTTTGTTATAAAACACTGCATGAACTACTGTCCCCTTGGGTGCAACAGCTAATTCCCAGGGAACAGCCCAGGCTGAAAGTGGTACGGGATAGCCAGCTACGGGAAAGCTAAAGACATCATTAGCCATCTTTGCAAGTCCTTCCGTGGAAGAAATCATGGTAGTGAGAACTAGGTTCCTGTGCCTATGCATGCTCATTTTTGTTGTGGTTACCAGCTCTGGCTATTACAACTCCATAGTCAGACATGCAAATGAGTACATTAAGGTAACACTGAGAGCTTGCCATCTAGACAGCACATGCACAGCTAGTGGGGAGGAGGGGATAGTTTAGGTACCAAAATCCTGCACAGGTTTGCACAATCCGTGCTAACAACCTTTTGCTAGTGTTTGGCTAACATTTTTATCCAGGCTAGGTCTTATGACACCAGCTCATGTGTATGTACGTGCATACCATCGTACTTCCTGACTGCACCTGCAGGCATCACCCCAGCATCAACCTGGAATCGCCCTGCAGTCTCCCTGGCATCACCCTGGCATCATCTTTGCATCACCCCTGTATTGCCTGGCCATCCCAGTGAGTGCATTATCTCCCTGAATGCTGATGATGTCCTGAGAGCTGAGCAATTGCCATCTGGTTTCGGATACTGCAAATTCCTCGTGCTCATGTTCTCTTCTGCCTCCCTTTCGCCCTGTCTCACCCCTGCCTCTGCCCTCTGCACTCTTGCTCTGTGACAGGGGGGCTACATAGCAGAGGAGGCATTGCACAGATTTGTCCGGCGGGTTTGCCGTGACAGGGGTGTGATGACCCTGCACATTCATCAGATGCTTGTCTCCAGCCTGAACCCATCTGTGATGGTTTTATTTTTTTTGTCCTCCCTCTGCTCGGCTCAGGCTGCTCCGGGAGAAGTGGCACGTAGGCACATACGTCCTTGTGCACACTATACTTGTATAAACTCCATCAGGAAGTCATCTGGCCAAACTTTCCAGAGCTCTGCTTTTAACTCTTCCCGAAGCAGGCTGTACTGGCAGCCTGGGGATTTCCAGGGAGCGTGGACATGTGCATTCATCCTCCTGTTCTGTTTATTGATTCCCACCGCTGTCGTTCCTGCAAGCCCTGAGCACATGGCTGTGCAGCTTTTTCACCCATCCTACTCCCAGTTCCCATCAGAAAGAAGTCCCCGTCAGCTGCCCACGGGCACACACAGGGCTTTGCAGTAAAATGTTGCCTTAGCTTTCCTGGGGGATGAAGTAGCAAAAGCCAGTTACCAACAAGTGCTATAGCAGAGACTATGCAGGAGGACGGAGCACTGGTGAGGCAAGGCTGTTGGTGAGAGCAATTCTCCCTTGTGGTTGCTTTTCAGAAGTGTGTCCTTACCAGGCACACAAGTAGCAAAGGAAGTTCTCACAGCCCTGAAACATTTGCTGTGGTCACTGAAAGATTAGAAAGAAAACTCAACCCCTTTGTAAGTGACCCTGTCTTCAGTGAAGACGTGTCTCACTGTATGTCCCACTCTGCACAGAGGCACGATTACACGCCCACATAGGCACATCAGTGTGCACATAAACATTTCAAAGGGCTGAGAAAAAGTCTGAGAGACTGCTCACACAGGAGAAAGGCTGCTATTCCTCCCCATGACATATGTGGATTAATAGTTCTCCTAATCGTTAAATGCAGTCATCTCATTTTGTTGGTGCCCATTAAATGACCCTTGCCAGATTTTAATGGCTCATACAAGATTTTGGTGCCTACTGCACAGGAGTGAATAAATGGAATTGCTGGCAATGTTATCCTCTGCAAGTGGCTATGGAACAGGGATGTCTCAGCTCATTTGCCATTTGCCCAATTGTGCTGTCCGTATTTTGCTCTACCTTACCTTGGTGTATGAAATTTGTCAGACCAGCAAATCTCTGCTGGAGAGGTGCCACCAGTGGTAATGCTGTCTATAAGACTTACAGCACTGTAAAACAGACCAGAATTTACCCATTTATCCATGAAGTTGTTCACATACATTTGTACCTCGTTTAGTGCATATTCATTCATCTTCTTTAGTGCTACAAAACCAAGACATGGTGAAATAGATAGAGCTTAGAGATCTTGACTCTTCTCCTGGGCACACAGGCATAAATAAAAAGAAGTAACTTCACTGAAGTTAATTCAGTCAGCCTGGTGTTAATTTTGCCTTCTCTATCAGATTTACAGGCATCTGAGATAGAGGGTGTATGTTTGCTCTCAGCCTGGCTCAGACAGCTGGGCTCTAGAAGGGATTTCTATAGGGATACCACCAGAAATTCCTGAAAATCTAGAGATGACTTTTATGACAGACTCATCTGTTGCAGAGATGTTTCTCCTCTCGAGCAGATGTTTGTGCACCATAAACATTAGGGAGCTTTCTGTTTCTGTCAAACTCCTACTGAAATTCATTAGATGCATACCATGACTGCTCACCTATTGGAGTCAGAGGTATTAAGGCTGTTCCCCCCTCACCTCCTCTCCTGCAGCCAGAGGAATCTATCAGGCTCTCATGGTCCCTCAAGGAGATGGAGAAGTTTGGATAGCTGAGGAACCTGCAGGCTTTCAACCATGAATGGTGTTTTCCTTTTCTCTTAATTTGTTTCTGCAGATCTTTTGTCAACTTGGGTTATTCATCTGCCTCCTCAAATGGGGGATCATAAGTAAACTTTTGCCCCAAAATCTAGACTCAGTTCCCCTATTCTGACAATTCATTGTAGCCTGAGGTTTTGCATGGTGAGTGGGGCATGCATGGGAGGTATCTTTACAGAAGGGGTTATCCATGCATCTGTGTATCAGATGGTTAAGAAGCCTGGGACAGCATTCAACATTGAATGGCTTTTCTCTGTGCAACTGATTCCCTGCTCAGTTCTTCGGTTTTCTGCCTCTCAGTGGAGTTCCTGAGGATGAGCTGACCACAGAGACTCAGCTCCCTGTGTGCTGGCATAAAGAGTGGGCTTGCTCCATCTTTGCCAAGTGCTTTCCCAGGCTGGCTGTGGGTCTGCATACTGAGACTGTCCCTCTCAAACAGCAGTGGCAGACGATGGCTTGTCTTCTAAAGCAACTTACTGCTACTGCTGTGACACTGCATAGCACTTGGGCTTTCCTCCTAGGGGCGTGCAGCCTCCTGGGCACACAAACACATTCCTGTAATGCACTAGGAATGGTTGATGTTGTTCATCAAGGTCCTAATTTTTGTCTGTTGGGCCAAAGACAAGAAACTACTGAACACCTAAATAGTAACACGTCTGTCTGCCACCATAGGTAAGCCAAAACTTGTCTACTGACAAGCCAATGGCAGCAGGATTTGCCTTCCAGTTTTAATGGGCTGCAAATTAATTATGTGAAGTACTGTGTGGTCATTCTCAAAATGACCAGCAAAAGAGACAACCCTGTACATCCTGGGGAGATGGAGCAGGGCTGTGAGTTGACAAGGACACCTTGTGCAGCCCTGGCCACAGGTGGGATAACCATCCAGGTCACTCCAGTGCTTTGCCTGTCTCAGAAGTCCAGGATAGTTCAGCACAAGGATAAATCCCTTCTTGATGCTCTTTAAACATAAACCTAAAGCAGGAAGAAAGTGGCTCATTTCTGCCTGAAATCCCACATAAACTCATCCTTATGCTGCAGAACTCAGGGCAGTCTTCCAGAGAAGGCTTTCCATGTGTCTGTCAGGTTTTGTCTGCAGAGGTACCC
This sequence comes from Neopsephotus bourkii, assembly GCF_033783945.1. NCBI lineage: Eukaryota > Metazoa > Chordata > Aves > Psittaciformes > Psittacidae > Neopsephotus > Neopsephotus bourkii. Next base: position 8,631,378 of record NW_026901456.1, on the reverse strand, counting down.
TTACAGGCAGACTGGAGAGAAGGTATTCTTGTAGTGCGTTTCCACCTCCATGACGGTGCCTTTGGGATTAAAGGCCTGATATTTAGGAAGCAAAAGGATGTACGGTGCTCAGTACTGACCTTGTCATAACCTGTGGAGAACAAAGATTCCCTTTAACCGTGTACGGCGTAAATAACAAGAAGTATGCATGTAACAAAATTAGAAAGGAATCTGATAGATAGCCCCAAAGATAAATGCCACTTTAGGCAATGTTGCTTTCAACTGTTGACAGAAGCACCATTCAGAGAGCGACTGTGAGGATTTAAGTGCTTCTTTGCTTCTGGGTGGGATAAGGTGTCACATAAAATGAGTTTTGTGGTTTTGTTTCATATCCCTCCCTGCGCTCTTCTCCAATGAGAGCATACACGCCAAAAGCACTGAAAACAGACTGCAGTGAGTTTGTTTCACTAACACATCTCCCCATCAGCAACATTGCTGGAATCTATTGATTCTGGCAAGGTTGCAGAAAACAGTGATGTTTGCAATGAGAAATCACGCACTTCTCAGTTGATTTTGGGAAAGAGAAAAAAAAAGAAAAGAAAAAAGCTCCACCATGTGCAAATATTAACCCTACAGACAGGCTGGTAAGCTGCAAAGTGTTTCATCTGTCTCCCTCACAGCCAGTAAACACTCAAGGATGCTTTATTGGCAGAAAGCAGAGCTTTAGCTTACATTATGTTACAAAAAAAAGGTTTATTTAAGTTTTCTTTTCTCTGTTTGCAAATAACGTGACAGTTTTTATCTGACCTATTGTTTACTTCCTATTTCTGAAGTGAATGTACCCCATGCCAGTGAACGGCATTGGCCCACAGCCCCATGACCCATATCAAACAGCCCAGAGATTATCAATGACACCAGGTCAGAACCACAGGGCAGATGGCTGCTAGGCTTCGAAAGTGGTCCAGGCAGATTCACCTCCAATGTAGGTGTACCTTAATTGCAGTCTCATTGAAAAATCTGTTTTTGATCAAAATCAGGTATTTTGACCAAAACCACATTTCCTGTTAATTTTGCCTCATAGATATGAAGCTTCTGTGTTTGTACATCACTTTAACTGAAACTACTCAGTTTCTACCAAAAGCGTGTCTGTGCTATAAGAGCTATATTAACCTTGTGATTCAGAGCAAAATCTGAAAAGGACATAGATCAAACCACATAGCGGGAGGAACTGTTTTGCCCTCCTCTGTTTCGGGGGCTTTAGTATTTGTAGGACTCTTTGACTCCACTTTGTATGCATTCTCCACATGAAGAGCTTCCAAAATGTAGAAGCATTAAGGTGTTTTCAAAAGGCACGCAGGTAGAGGATGTGATTAGTGAAGACCATGTCTATCCTACAGACCTGCTGGGTAAAGCTAGGGTATAAAGAGGTGCGATCTTCACCAAGACAGCTACAAACTCCCTAAGCAAAAGCACAGTGACCTACTCACTAGAACAGTTTGCTCTGCTTTGCTCAGAGAGATGTGCGTGGCTGTACTATGTTGACCCAAATGCAGAACAAACCACGTGCCTTGCCAGTATTGTTGAATCCAGGCTGGTAAAATATTCCCATTGTAGGTATGGCCTCATATAATGGCTTCATAAACACTGTTGAAAAGTCACACCCAGAGTCACAGTGCCAGAGGAGCCTTTTCCTTAGAAACATCCTACTTGGGATCTTCCCAGTCCCAACCACTGATTTCCCATGCACAGTAACCCTCTCAGAGGATCTCCTCCCCCTTGCACTCGCTGTGCTCTTCAAACACAGCCTCTAAACACAACCCAGCACCTCACTGCCAGCAGTTCTTGTCCTGGGCAGTGTTCTCCCTCTGCTTACTAACACAATCGTGCCTTCTGCTACTGCCTTGCCCAGCAGCCTGAGTCTTGACTCCAGCAGCCTGAGTCAAGACAGCCTTGCCTCCTCAGTGAGAAGAGTATCCACCTGGCCATCTAATTATAGAGAGATGGAAAAACGTCCACTAAAGGGTAAGTTTTCCAATATGTAACACAACAGTAATCAATACTTGCATCAATACTTAATTTATCTATGTCAAGCGGAACAGCTTCAGCAGGAGGGAATGAGATCATCTCTTCTGACCCCAGTGTGCTATGCAGTATCACTTGGGATGGGAAATGTGGGTTTAAAACCTTTTATTCAGAGGTCTTTAATTTTCAAACCCTTGGATACAAGAGCTCTGCTGCCAGGAAGACTTTGACAGAACTGACCCACCCTTAGCTTATGAACAGAGCTGACATTTTAACCCCAGACCCTTAACCCCAAATAAAAGCCCACTGGGATCGGTGTGAGTCTCCTTTGATCTTAGAGAGCTTTTCATCTGGCCTCTGATGAAAGGCGTTTACCTCATGGCCAGTGAGTCAAGCCCCTGGAGGACCCTTACTGATTCTCATAAAGAGCTGCAGTTTCAGTAAGAGAAAGCAGCGTTACCCAGACACCAGCTCCTCATGAATATGTACTCACTTGCTCTGCAGTGGCTGTTCAGCCAAGGTATTTGCAATGTTCCCTGTGAGATACCAATTTTTGGGCACCTCCCCACAGGGACATCAGTGGTGTGATTCAATGACACGGAAAGCTTGCTGGGAAGTGGGGGAGAGTTTTCTGCCATGCACAAGTGGTGACATAAGTCGTGGGCAAGAAAAAAACAACAGCTCCTCTGTTGCAACAGGAGGTAAAGGTTTCAGCTCCCTGTGAATGGTTCCCTTAACTGTGACTAAGCTGTTCCCTCCGTCCAGCTAACGGAGAGTGAGTGACTGCGCTATGCACTGTGCACTCCTGCAAACCAGCTGGCTTGGGGGCATCCTACTTCATGACTTCTCAGAAGGGATCTCTCAGTGTGCTGGTTTCATGAAATATGCTCAATACAGGCTCAGATATCAGTCACACTTTCTCATTAAGCACTTCCCATAGGAATTGCAGCCCCTTGGTTTAGCCAACAGGAAGGAAAGCATGTCTCACTTTTAACTTCAGTCTATACCTGGGTTCATACCTTGGGTCTTGTTCCTGAACTGAGGTGTGTCTTATTACCCCTTTGCAACACTATGAGCTGATTATGAGCATTTCCAGGGTGCTCTTGGTTTTTGCCTGTCCACACAGAAAATTTGTCTGGTATTAGTGCCAGCTATGAATTTAAAGCACAATCTTCTACTCCTGGGCACTTCAACAGAGATGAATGAACTGAGACATATGTTCTCTGGGACAGGGGTGCTGCTGCACACAAGCTTGTCCAGGAAAAGCTACCCTAGAACAGTTCCAGGAATCACTGTGGAAAACTGAAGAGCCTAAATCAGTCCCAGTGATCTATGTGGGCTCAGCAAATACCCCAGATTGCAGGGAGAGCTACCAAACTGATTGACAATCCTTCTCCAAGGGTTTGTGTTTCTAAGCTTTCAAAGGGCCATGAATGGTTCCTGTTCATGATTACCTTGGGTTGTTAGATCCTACTCTGAATACCTAGAATAGGACTATCTTGTATCTGATAAATGGTGACCAGCACTTGAGCGAGTGCCTCCCATTGTCCAAGCAATTGGGCAGGCTGATGCTTTTCTTTTGGGGGAGAGGGCAAGAGAGCAAACATGCCAAACGTGCATCAGATAGCTGAGTGCATTACCGGAAGGGGCTCAGACATTATCGTGATAAGTAAATACGAGACTCTACTCAGAACACAATAGAGACTTTATCTTTTTCCCTAAATTATTAATCTTCCCTGAGGAGTGGCTTTGTAGTGCTGACTTGGGCACTGTGGAAACATGACCTCTTCCCAGTGAGCTCCTCCCAGCAGTATCTCCTGGTAGGATCACAGCAAAGCTCAGCCTGTCCCAGGTGGGTTATCTGAGGGGGCACGACATGACTTTCAGTGCTGACTGGGAGAGGATGCCTCCAGCATGGAGTGGCAGCCATGCTTTTTACCATGGGTGGTAACTGTCCTCTGCCCTGGTTAGTGGGCTGGCAGCACCTTTCCCAAAGGAGAATAATGTACTTCATTGCCTTTGGGTTTGTGAGTGAGCTTTTCATAACCAGTTTTTCAACTCTGCTGTCTGCTACCTATATGGGGGTAGGTAACAGACAACATGGGGGTGGGGGGTGACAAGTCAAGACTTGGTCTCCTTAGCCCCCCAGACTGTTTCTGCTGCAGGCTGTAGAGTGATACCCCTTAAAGGCTTATAAAGGCATTTCAGTTCAGTCACACTGGGGCCTGGTGAATGTCTCATGGCGCATAAGTGAGGAGGCAAGCTGTGGGATGCTGTACACAGTGCAGACTATGGAGGGGACGGGAGGTGTGGGGGAGCTCCTACATGTCTGAGGCTAAGAGAGGAGTGAGGGAAGCCCTGTGGAGACAGGATGAGGGATAAAGGGTGTGGGGTGAACTGTAGGAGAAAGCATGCTGTGGGAGAAGTGAGCTTACAGCCAAAAGGAAAGGGTAGCTGCTATCACTACTATCTTATTCACATATGCATGGGATGTGTATGTTTGCGCCTGTGGTATGTCCTCAAAAGTGAAAGGATTCTTCCAGAAGAAGAATCCCCCAGATCCTCTCTCCACTGAGGCAGCCAGCAATCCTTCAGGAGGAAACAGAAAAGGTGGGATGGTTTTCTTGCCCAGAGCTGTAAGAGGGGTTGAGAAATGAAGACATGCAGTCACACAGGGACATTTTTGTCAGAGGTACTTACAGCAGTAACTGCTGCCTGTCACTGAAGTATTTTCCCCTTTGCTCTCTGGATCATATTAAATATTCTTGGGCTGCATCATCCCCCTTGACAGACAGCATCGGAAACACTTTGGAGCATGCAGGGATTGCCTGGAGCTCTCAGAAGTCAGCCCTTTGACAAAGTTCAACCCCCCGCTGTTTTCCAGGCAACCCAGCTACCTCCATACTCACACAGGAGCTGTGCCTCTCCCCAGGGCAGCACAGCAAAGCCACCCCTGGGTACCCCAGGGCACTGAGGCACAGGTCTGCGAGTGAATGACACAAACGGGTCACGGCAGGGGGAATGCCCTCTGATGGGTCCTGGCACTTATCATGGCTGTAAAGGGGTCCTGGCTCAGACACTGGAAAAAAGGGTGTTACCAGGGAAAGTTCCTCTGTACCTTGGGGAATAACTGCTAAAGCTAACAGGGAGTAAATGGCATCTTAAAATGTACCTCTTCCACCATGAGAAACAGTGCCAGTCACAGCCTGGTCAGAGGGAGAAATAAGTGAATCCCAGCATCCCTGGGATGAACTAGAGAGAGCGGGGGGAGAGGAGAGATGGGGAAAAGGTAATCAGACAGCCTCTCCGCTGTTCCACTCTCCTTTTTACAGATATGCGGCAGTGCCATTCATTAGAAAACATGGATTGACGGCGTTTCCCTGCTGCAAGCTCCCCAGTGACTCAGTGCAGTTCTCTGTGAGACCTTGTCTTTCTCAACTGGCTTCTCCCCACTCCTGCACTCGCACACACCAAGGGCTGAGGCAATGGAGCAACCAAACGCTTGCTCTCCCCTGGCCGCAGGCTGACCCCTGAGGTTATCTGAAAGGCCTGTCGTCAGACGTCAGCAGGAGCAAGGACTGGCATGAAGGCAGCTCTTCAATACGGGAAGTCATTGTGTTCGTGCATCTTGCCCAGCAAAGGTGCAGACGGTGGCCCTGGCACGTATGGTGTTTCAAAGGCATGTGCAGTTTTGGTGCTGCCTCACAGCCTAAGAGTCATCACTGCCATAAAACCAGCGACAGCAGCAGGGTTTTGCTTCACCTGAGCTCTGCCACATCACCTCACCTCGCCTGTGAAGAGCAAGGCTTTATTCTGCTCTTGGGAGGCACAGTTTTCTTCTGGATCAGCAGTTTCCCGGGCAAGGTTGATTTATGCTGACCCTGGCCATGCATGGTGGAGCGTGGATGCTATCAGGTCTGGAGAACTCTGTCACTATTTTGGCTCCTCGCTTTGATGCAGAGCACAGCAAGAGCTTTGGCCGCAGTGATTCTGCATCAAGGCTGAGTCACTAGCTCTGAACCCAGCCATGTGATCTGGACACAGCGAGCCATAGCAAAATGTCACATAGAACATGGCATTTCATAGCAGGTAGAAGGGTCGTCCTCCTTGGGCACTTACCAAACTGAGGCTGCCCCAGGAAGAATGAGCACTTGGCTGCTAGTTTTGAAGGTGGGCAATGATCCCACAGAAGGGAAACCATAGCCAAGGGCATTGATTTCAGCAGCAAACAGCACAAATACAGCAGGGAAAAAGGTTCAAGCCATCAGCTCCCTTCTAACACACTTGAGGGTGAACAGCCCCTAGAGGAAGAGGAGGGTGCCCTTCATAGCACTCCCAATCCCCACAACTCCCATCACTTCGTGAGTAGGTAGAGATGCTATCTCACTTGGTGCCACCTCCAGGAGCCCCTGGGTCCCAGCAGAGCCCAGCAGTGGCTGCAGCTACCAGCCCTGTGGTGCAGCATGACCACCCCCATGGGTAGCACCCTTGGCACTAGAGTCCCACAGGGTTTGGTGTGGCCACTGAGGCTGCTGGAACATGAAACCTCAGTCCTGATGGCAGGCTTCCCATTTCAACATTTTTTCTTTCTTCCTTGAAAAAAGCAAAGGGGGAAGCGAAGCTGGGGGAGGAGGCAGGAGGAGCTCGAACCAGTGGGTTCTGGTTTTGCTCAGGCTTCTGAGAAATGCTTGTTTGGGAATGGTGCATTTTAAAATGTCCTACTTGGATGGAAAATGCCTTATCAGTAATAATAGTTCACCTTCTTCTCACCTGAGACGCCTAAGAAATTTCAGTTGGCTTCCTTTCACGAAGCTGATGGACGGCCCCATTCCAGCCCTGTGGCAGTGCGCTGGCTGCACTGTCTGCTGTCATGGGCACCGCCTGGAGGGCACGGGCTCACTCCTCAGCACCCTGGGACAGCAGCTGGGGTCCCTGCAGGTGGTGCTGCTTCCCAGCTGGGCAGCACAGGACATGGGTGCTGCCAGAGGCACAGGAAAGCACAGAGATCACTGCTGCCACCAGCTCACCATCTGGCTGGAGCACAGGGGGGCTTTAAAGGCCACTGACATTTCCATTGATCATAGTCACCACAGTCTGCTCCATCTCCATCTTCATCTTCATCATCTCCATCTCCATCTCCATGGCAAGTCCCTTCCTTCCTCCAAGGAACACAGCCAAGCCCCCTGCTTCCTTTCAGTGCCATCTCTGGTGCATGCAGTTGTAAACTGAATGTCCTCTCTCATGAGTGCAAAACAACCAGTCTTGTGGTTGTCTGTCCTCAGCTTGCCTGTGGTCCCTCTCTCACAGCTCTGTCTGGAAGGTCTCAAAGAAAGCTACAGCTCGTGATGGGCAGCACAGCCATGTCTTCTAGCTGTGAACCGTCACATCAGCAGGTCACCCAGATGGGGAGCAGGACCAGCCAGGCTTGGGAAAGGTCTTATTCATGCGTGAAACTGTGGCACGGACCCTGCTGATGAGAATAATAAAGGACTTTCTACAGTTGCCCCATGTGTTTCAGAAGCCAGGATTTCAAAGCAGCAGTTGAGCCCTAATTGATTAAATGCTCGCCGCATTCCCGGGACTGAGCCACTGCCCCTCGGATAAATGGGAGTAAGTCACAGGCAATTAGCGATTTGCCTGAGGTGTCTCTGTATGCTGGCAGCGTCTGGACTCAGGCTCCTCTGGCCTTGTCAGTCATTAGACCAACACATCCTCTGTCCTCTCCGGGTGGCATCCCAACAGCCCTGCCAGGATGGAAGAAGCAAAATAATCTGACTTCACGTTTATCTCGGAACAGGTTTCCCACAGTTCCTTCACTCTTTTTGTTTTGATTCAGATTTGGCTTTCCTGAAAAGTTAAAATAAATCTCGAACTGCAACTGTGGAGCTTTTTTTGTGCTTGTTGCTGGATGATCGTTTGAGGGAAACACATTAAAAGTAGTGCAGAGCATTTTATTGCAGAGCTGGGCTGACTGAACGAGGCTGGTCAAATATTTTAAACTCAGTGTGACATTTATGCATTGCAGAAAGCAGTTGTGGTGTCTCTGAGCTTGTGACCACTGTTTCTTTTCCTTCTGGACAGGATCCATTTCTTACGGCCTTTCTCATCAGCCCTTTGCTTTGCTATGACTTTCATCCTGTTTACTCTGCTCTCCCGAGGTGCAGGAGGACCTGGGGCATTTCCCACCCCACGCTCCCCGCTGGTATCTGACCATCTTTTTTGCCCACATCAGCAGTGCTAAGGGCAACTCTCAGTCAGTCTCAGTGTCTAACAAGTACTGAATCACATCTCAGTTGTCCCTGTGTCCAGCTCATAATTTGGGAACAGTGAAGAAACTTTTGTTCTTTCACACTTTCTTTCCCTTTAAAGCCACTCTAAAGCAAATGCCACTTTCTTGCAGAATGTGGTGTTTTTTAAAAGCTTAAAATTGTTTTGTCTTTATCTTTCTTCCCTTTGCTGTTCAGTACAATCACAAGTGACTGGAGTGACATTAATGGAATTTAAACAGGGTCCTGACTTTTTCCAGAAGGTCTAAACCAGCACTAAGTGTCTCTCACCATGCGTTGGTGTGGTTTGAAACATCCTTCCCATTTGATGGTTGGGATGGTTCCACTTGGAATGCTCTTTCCAAGAAAGCCCAGAAAAAGCACTCTCTTTGCAGGAAAATGGATGTTTCTAGGTAAATGCAGCCCTTTCCCCCAGACTGGCTGTTGTAAAGTTATGCCGTAACCACCCAGAGAATTCCTTCAGCTTCACACAAACTGTTGGTTTATAAAACCCTTAACTTTGCTTTTACTTGCTATTTGTTAGAGAATATCTTGACCTGCTATTCTGATGGTGTGGGATGGAAGTGCTTGACATGTGGGAAAGCTGGGAGGCAGGGACTCTGCACTATGAAATCTGTGCAGTGACTGACATTACCGCATGTGGTCAGCTCCAGGAAAGGCAAAGCACCATCGTGTACAAAACCTCATGGTGGGATCATGGCCATCTAGCACTGAAGCCCAACTTCAAATGCTTTTCACAGAGAAAAGGATTCAATTAAGCCCATAGTGGGCTAAACATACAGCAGGTTAGCACTTCGTTTGCAGTACTACAAACCTTTCGGACAGAGAGAACCGTTCCTACTTGTTTCATGTGAAGATGTAGCCTTTGAATTGTATTGAGCTGTATTTCCACTCTAATCAAAGTTATCTTATAACCAAATGGTATCCTAAAAGCTGATAAAGCAGCATTCGTGACCACTGCACACATTTTTTGAATGTCTCAGTGCTAGGATTTCATTCCTTACAGTCAGCAGAAAAACCTCCAGTGACTCACAAGGGCTAGGAATCCTTAGGAAAATAATCCATGCTGGAAAACCAACACTTCCCCCCCGTTATCTTTGGTGGCTGACAGTGGGGGTGAGAGCAGTATGGCAGACAAGGCTGCATGGGGACCTCTCCTAGCCCAGCAGGTCGGGATACTTTTCAGAGTAAGGAAGGTACCCACGGCCCCTTCTCCCCTGCCAGTGCTGCCCAGTACAGACATGCTGACAGCAGCCATCGCTGTCAGTGTCAGAGAAAAAATCTGGACAAGAGCTCAAAGAAAGCCCCTGTGTGACAGTTCTTCTTCAAAACCATTAACGGGTGGCTTCCCTGGGTCATGTAGCACCATTTATCACACCTTGCATAGCACTGGTATAGAGGCAGTAGCAGAGAGGGTCAGATGTGACCCAATGGAGATGTGCTCCCTGGGACCAGGTATTTGCACCCCCCGATCTGTTGATGTGTTCATGGTTGATCTTCAGTCTGTGTTTTCCTGCAACTCCTCTGCATTGCTGCCTCCTCAGAACAGCCAGCTCTTCCCATGGCTGCTGCTTCATTCCTGAGGATGGGATAAGAGGAAGTGGGGTGGGATGGGATGGGGTTGGATAGGAGTTGACCATGCAGAGGGAGACAGCCCAAGGTGTGAGTGGCACTGCTCTCTTGCAAGGCTGAGCGACCACATCTGGATGGTAGCTCCCCAGAGAAGCCCATCACAGGGAAACCTTCTCCTCTGGTGCTGGGATGTATGAAGCTGAAATCAAAATGGTGAGGGGGGTCCTCTTCCTGGGGGAAAAAAAATCAGGGAAGCTTGTGGCAGTAGGACCTGAGCATTGAGAAGATGCCAGCATGACAGACGGAATGAAGCTGCCATTAGAGCAGGGAGCTGCACCCAGATCACTCTACTGTGTTGCTTCCCAGTGTGGGCCTACCTGCAAGGGGTCAGTGGGGCTCTCCTCTCCATCCTTAGGCTGCATTTCCCTCAAGTCTAGCCATTTAGCTGCAAGCATGCCTTGGTCTTTTAAGAGAGGAAATCTCCCTCAAAACCAAGTGGCTTCTCTGGCTGCAGCTTTATCTCCTCCTTCCTGTTTGCTGCTGAAGTCCCTGAAAGGGCTGTTTGTTCCCACTGTCACAGCACCCAGTGCCTCTCAGGGACGTTAGGTCACCTCCCGCCACCCTGGGACTCTGGCACTGCTACCTCTCCTCCCCTCTTGTTCTGCACTCACTCTATGCTGGGCAGAGCAGGTCCCCTCAACACCCAGCAGTGTCAATGCCCTCCCCAGCTGCGGGGCTGCCCCTTCCCTCCACTGCCATCCCATTCCCTTTCCTTTCTGCATTTTATCAAGCTCCTTATCCTGACATTTAGAACTCTGGGCTGAGCAGCCTCTGCCCACAGCTCAGCTCAGCCTTCCTCCTTCTCTTCCTCTCCTCATGGGATCAACACAGGCTCATCTCTTCTTTCACTTTCCCACCTCTGGCTCTTGTTCCCACCTCCCACTTTCCCACGTCTCCAGGCTTCTCATCCGCAGTGCAACCTGCCCTTCTTCGTCACCACGCTGCCCCGGAGCTGGCTTCCTTCGGCTTGCATTTCACCTATGCTCTCTGCTCAATATTCCTTGTTCCTCTTTTGGGCCTTAAGACAAAAATATCTCCCCACCCAGGCAGCCTGCGCTGCCAGTCAGATTTCCCTGTGAGCTGTGTGAGCTGTTTATGTGCTGGGCAAATACGCTGACCCAAAGGGAAAAAGCAGACGGTTCCTGTGAAAATGTTTTCTGTGCTCAGTTCTTGTATTATTGCTTTTCTATGACATCTTTTTTTTGTCTATTATTCTCACCAGTTTAATGCTTGATTTTTCCTTTGAAATGCACAGGCACAGCACACCCTCCCCTCTGAGTGCAAGAGGTGATTATGGTGTTGCAATACAGTCACAGAAAACTACCCCTACATAGAGTAAGATGTGCTGAAAGCTTCAAGGGTCACAGTCACAACTCCTGCTCACCTCCTTCTCTCTTGTTTGCTCTCTAGCTAAGGTGTGTTGAGCATTGCCATGCTCCCACTTGCTTCCTGCTGGGGGTACTGTTTGGTTTTTCTTTCTGGCAGCAATATAGAGCTGTAAGTTTTGTAAGGTATGGAGCCCCTTGTCTGACCCACAGCAAACACCCCCAGAGGCCTGTTCCCCTCCTGCTGTGGTTGCTCTCGCAGAAGTGGCAGGATGCATGGGGATGCTGGTGCCTCCATGCCCGGGGCTGAGGGCTGTCGCACAGGATGTGGGCAATGCAAAGCCAACTTTTTCACCCCTTGAGGGAAACCCACATCTCCAGCCTCCTCCGCAGCATCCTGACCGCATCCCTGTGCTTTCTGGGGGTGGGTTGCTCTCAGTCCCTTGTGCTGGAGTTGTTCTGCTTTCCACAGGCTCCCACTTTCCACAGGCTCTTTACATAGCTTGGAGACAAAGAGAGGATGACCTGGGAGTTAAGAGACTTCCTTGTCTGGTGGGACATCCCACTCCCACCATTTGGTCTGAAAGAGGTAGATGGGTTTCCCACAGCTCAGCTTCATGCCCCGACCACAGAATGCTGCTGGAGGGTCCCAATGGCTCTGAGATCCCTGCTTAAATGTCATCTGCTGAGCAGGAACAGTGTGCTCCATGGCTGATTGGAACCATGCTTCTTGCAAATAAGCTATCAGCCAGATGAGAAATCCTGCTTTAATAAAGTTGTAGCTTAGAGACAAGCAATAGCAGATACAGTCTTGTAGGTCCCTGATGTAGAGTAGCTCCCCACAGTCCCCGGCTGAGCAAGAGGATTCTTGCATCTTCTCATTTAACAGTTATAAAGCAGAGGAGAATTTAGCTTAATCTCCGTCCTTGGGGTGCCTTCTTGAATCACTGTGACTTGGCCAGCACTAACCACAGAGTCATTAAACCACTGACTTGTGCAGGTCAGGCAGGAGCTTGGATGACATATGGTCCCAGCCCCTGCTCAAAGCACAGCCAACATAGAACAAGTGACTCAGGGACTCATCCAGCTGAGCTCTAAGTATCTCCAAGGATGCAGATTACACAGCGTCTCTGGTCAGCCTGGTACAGTGCTTGACCACCCTTGCAGAGAAAGACATTTTTCTAGTACCCAATCTGAATTTCCCTCTTGCAACCCATTTCTGTTGCCTCTTGTCCTGTCCCTGTGCACCCCCCAGCACACCCCCAGCTCATACCCAGAGAACTCCAGTTCCTTGGCTTGTGCTTTTTAAGTTCTGGCCACTGAAAATGCCAGCTGTTAATGTGGTATTTGCAAAGAGCCAAGGATGTGCTCAACTCTTTGCCTAGGAGACACAACCCATGGCATGAGAAGTTTCTGGTCTGAAAGGCAGATTAAATACATGAGGGATTAAATGCCCAGCCCACCTGTCTGACATGTCCAACCCATTAGCAAAGCTTGCATGCTATAGACAGCTGGCCATTTCATGTGCCAACTCCCCAGACAGGGCTATGCAGTCCTGTAGAAGCATTGCACTAGCCCTGCTGCATTTTTTTGCTCAGCAATGTTTGGATGTTATTAACACATATGTACGAGAATATTTTGGGCTGCAGCTGGGTCACTGGATTCATGAGGAACTATTGAAAACATTGCAGTGCTGTTCAGTGCAGCGGTGAAAGGGCTGAGCCCTGGAGAGTGGTGTCAAAAAGAAGGATATTGGGCTTTTGCCACAGAGGAAATGGGAGCAGAAGGATCAAAGTCTGTGACTAATGACGCAAGCCACATATCCAAAGGGTACTTCTACCCCTGCAAACACAGGCAATGCAACAGGCCTGGCGTGGGGTTCAGAACAGACACACCTTCACAGAAAAAGGGAAAATAAAGGATGACAGACTCAAAATTACAGTCCTACTGCGATCTCTGTTTGCTCTGTTTGCTCAGAGCTGCGCAAAATCTTCATAGCTTGGACCCCAGCTAACAGCAAGAGTGTCCTGGAGTTACCTCTCCTCTGACTCATAGTGTTTCTGAAGGATGCCTTGACTATAATGCCACTTCTCCCTGAGAACAATTATTAGGAAAGCATTCATTTTCACTGTTCAACACAATGTAGACATTAAAAATGCCTCATATGCAGGAGGGGGGAAGTCAGCATTGTTTGTCCTGGGCCTGTTGAATTGGTGTATATGCTCACTGGGCTGTGCATCAGATCCCAAGGGCCAGATCCTGAAAACTCACATCCTGCTAGTCAAAATACCCCCAGCCTACAGACCAACCTTGTTCACTCATTTTTCCACTGTGCAGGGTTAGGCCCCTTCTGAGCGATCTTGTATTGGAGAGAGCTGGTTGGAGCAGCCCCAAACAGACCCACAGAATGAGCTAGCAGTTAGGCAGCATAGACAAGCAGGTCTATGTGCCCTCCTTCACTTACTAATGCAGGTTACCGTAAGTAATCTGTGGCTCATTTACTGCATCAGGCTCCTTCATGCAACCTAGGACTGAGGGGTTGTTCCTTCTGCAAAGATTGTATGTCAGAGAAATCTTTGTTGTGAATCCGTCTCCTTCATGACTTACTCCTTCATGGTGTGGAGGAAAAAGGATGTTCCTACTCACAGATCTCTTGTTGATCTCTTGATAGGTTGGTCTCTTGAGTCAACAGGACCCTTGATCTTGGAGGTGATGGTCGGAGCTGAGGGTCAAATACCTTCCTTTACTTGCATTTGCTCAAGCTATCTAGTCATTGAAACAGAAGTTCAGCCTGTTTGCAGCTTCGTATGTCACTGCTGTTTACTGATCTGGCAAATGCATCTTTGTGCTGACACAACTGTTTGATATAAAGGGTCTTTCCCCAGGAGCAAGTAGAGGAGGAAGGTGAACGCTGGATCACAGCCATTAGAGAGAAGAAAATGCCTATGATGCAAAGGCTTTCATGTTTCTTTTTTCCTTTTCTTGTTAATTAAAGTCAAACCTTAATGCTGGTCACTGAGCAGAAAATCTAACCTAGTGGATGGGCAGTCAACCCTGCCAGACTCACCATGTCCACTCTGTGGGGTACCTGGAGCGCTACCAGAGCTTGTCCAAATCCTTTGTACACGCTCATCCAAATTTTGCAGAGGCTTCGTATTTTTTGCAGGGTGAATAATGAGGATGCACTGATCTACTGACTGCGTGGGGTTGCTTACGCAGAAAAGCACTGCAGCTTTGGAAACGGAAGACCACACCACCGCAGTCTGTTTTCTATTGGCAGCATGCACCTTCTTCCATTACCTCTCAACATCAGGTGATGCTGCAGCCAAAAGCTGATCTGCCTCAAAGCAGGCGGAATATCCTGCCTCTGTGCCAGGTGGTTACAGAGCAGGTAGGGGATTTCTTTTTCTTGCACTTGCGAATTCAAGACAGAGACGTCAGAAGCATCTCACAGGAGGTTGTTAGGGAAAGAAGCAGCACTGCTATTATCACCTATAAAAAAACAGCTCTCAGCCCAGAAGAACAAGGAAGACGACGTAATTATGGTTTTGGCACAGTTAACACTGGCTGAGGGCATTTTCAGTCAAGCCGGGACAGACAGTGTGCTGTTTCTTTCCAAGGCAGTTGAGACAACTGTACATGTTACAGGAATCCCTTCTCCCTTTCCAAAATACAGCTGTTAAACAGTGTGCGTAAACACTAAGCAGCTGCTGGGGGCCGTCCGCAAGAACCTGCAGGGTGACTTTTAGATGGACAGGATGCAGTTGTCTTAAACTATTTTGGACCTGGAGCACACCAGTTATCCTGGCTGCAGAGCAAATGAAAGACTTGACAGCTGTGAGGGTTTTCAAGGATAATCAACTGTCACTGGGAGCCACTGGGGGATGAAACTGAGCCATTTGGGAACTCTGGGAGTAACCCTTCCCCTTGGGCTGCCCCCAGGGCCAGGAAGGATGGAGGACAAGATACAAAGCAAGCCTGTCTTGCTTCTGTCTGAACATCCGGAGCTGGCTTTAAAAGCTGTGAAGGAGAGCGTGGAGTCCCTCCTGCCTCAGGCATGCACCTTGTATGCTACCCAAAGACCTCTAGTGTCAAGAGATCCAGTAGTGGAAAGCAAGAGACCAGGGCTTTTCCTGGGAGAAGGAGCTGGCAAAGTATATAAACCTTCCCACACTTGACCTTGGCAGCAAGTAAATGAAGCCTGCAGAAGCAGCATGCATTAAGGGAAGGGTCCAGGCTTGCGTGCCTGATTCTGTTCCTCCTCAGACTTTCCCATCTGGCAGGCAGATGGTTGGTACCCATGGTGTGAGAAGCAGTGAGTCTGAACTGCCTGTTCAGTATTGCTGTTTCCTATCACTGTGTTTCCACTATCCTTTTTTCCCCAGGAGTGCTTGGCTGCTCCCTGCTCTGGCATATTCTTTGCTGTGTATTCATCAGGAGTCCCCAGCTTTTTCATACTACTCCAGTGACAAAAAGTTGCTGTCATTACTCCAGGCCTTTTTTGCCTTGGGTTTATAAGGACGACTGTTTTATGACTCGCTGCATTTCTACTGTGTCCACTAATGGCTTTTATGTAAAACGATTCACCAACGAGACCATAAAGGCCAGCAGCCTACTCAAGTGGTATTTCTGCAAAGTTTCCCTGTCCTTTCCAGTGACATTTGCCAGGGCATTGCAAAACTGCTGGTCCCTCTGTGTCAGGACGTGATGATGTGACCATGCAGTTGGCAAGGACATATCCTCTGAGAGCTCATTCCAAAGGGAAATGTGAACTGTCAAAATGTGGACATCCTCCATACAAAGGGCATCTGCACCTGTCTCCTCATGGTTCACCCTCTGTCCTGGGTCACAGCAGTCTGCTAGGGGTAGGTAATGCCAAGCGTTCGGCGCGTTGCCTCCATGCATGCAGCTCAAGGTGATTTAGAGGAGATTCCTCCTCCAGATGCACACACACATTGTGCACACAATGGCGGGCCTCAGACTGAAGCCCTGGGTAAAGAGAGCTTCTGGTGATTCCAGATGCAGCTTCCAGGTGGAAC
Organism: Neopsephotus bourkii; assembly: GCF_033783945.1. Classification (NCBI taxonomy): domain Eukaryota; kingdom Metazoa; phylum Chordata; class Aves; order Psittaciformes; family Psittacidae; genus Neopsephotus; species Neopsephotus bourkii. The sequence goes on along the minus strand of NW_026901456.1, from coordinate 8,615,094 downwards.
AGCCTGTCCTACAGAATTCTTGTGGGTCCTTGACTCATTTGTCAGGAAAAAGCACACTTCCATCACCAGAAATAGACCCTCTCCTTGCTAATTGTCTCTCTGATGGCTGGCATCAAATTTTTGCAGGTTTCATTCTGCTCAGGAGCCTGTGACACCCCTGAATCACAGAATAGTTAGGGTTGGAAAGGACCTTAAGAACATCAAGTTCCAACCCCCCTGCCATGGGCAGGGACACCTCACACTAAACCATATCACCCAAGGCCTCGTCCAACCTGGTCTTGAACACTGCCAAGGGATGGATCATTCACAACCTCCCTGGGCAACCCATTCCAGTGCCTCACCACCCTAACAGGAAAGAATTTCCTCCTTATATCCAATCTAAACTTCCCCTGTTTAAGTTTTAACCCATTACCCCATGTCCTGTCACCACAGTCCCTAATGAAGAGTCCATCCCCAGCATCCCTATAGGCCCCCTTCAGATACTGGAAGGCTGCTATGAGGTCTCCGCTGAGCCAGTTCAGTATTGCTGTTTTCTATCATCCCTATTGATGTTTCCACCATCCAAGCTCCAGTGGTAACCTCCTCCAATTCACCTTCAGGCATTCCCACATTTTCCTCATGATGTAGTGAGCAGTCAGACTCCATGTCCCAGGTTCTTCATAGGTGATGAGCCACATATCCAATAATGCTGGGCAAACAGCTTGCCATTACCAATGTGTTCAACAGAAACTGTCTTTCTGTCTGTTTTTGAGGCTGGACATAGAGTCTTGGGATTTTGTTATCACTGGAAATTCCTCAGTGAATTGTTCCAGTGACCAGCATAGGATCTCCTGGTGAACTGTACTGCCATTCATGCCTTTAATACTCATTGTGCATTCTGTGGGTTTGGTTTCAGCATTTTTTTCTAACCCTTGATTCCCAAACCAATTTTTCCTTTTCATAAAGGCTGCTGCATTAGTACACTCTCTCTAAATGCTCATGTGGCTGCTGTGTTATTTAACAAGCCTCCTGTTTATGAAAAAGAGAGAGAGAAAAAAAGAGAGATTCTGAAAACAGAGGAGTCTGTTGTAGGCTCCTTCATAATACCTTTCTGTCTTGTGAAGATGTGGTAATAGATGTTCTCACCACAGCCCCATCCTACTTGTGATGACGAGTGTTTCTCTCTCCCGTTCATTGTCCATACTACACTGCAAGCTTGTATTTATCCATTTCAGTGTGTGTTCTGTAAGACAACTTATTTCACTTCCCCAGAGCATCAGAAGCACCTTCTAGGACTACCAGAGAAGGCAGATATTCCTTTAGGGCTCGTCACTTCAATTTCAAAGGTGAGAAATTTACTTTTTGATTGAGGAAAGTATTATCAATATTGCTAATAGGTTGAAGCCTCAAATCCCAGGTCAGATGGCATTTGATATGACAAACCACCAGAATAATTTCATGCTGTCAAAGCAATGAAGATGAAAATATATTGACTTTCTTATCTAGTATCTCTTATTGCCAATAACAAATGAGTCTGTGGAAAGGTTTGGCCATCACACTGGTTTTTATTGACACACAGTGAAGCAAGAAAATACCTCCAGAGGCCTTCCAGACTGTACATGCAATTACCACAGTCTCAGACCATTGCCCTTGGTGGGATGTGCCATTTGCAGCTATAGTGCAGTGCATAGGCACTTCCACACACAGACCAGCCAGAAGGGGTTTTGTACTGGAACCCAGTGCAAATCAATACCCATTTTGTTCTCCTTCTTCAGGCTCTTCCTCTTTCTATTATGAATGACAGAATTTAGAGGCTTTCAGCTCTAAAACCCATGCTGACATAAGTGACTTTATCAAAGTAGGATCATGCTGACTGGAAGAATCCATACCACAAAGCTCAGCTCCTATTCAGGCATCTAGGTGACCAGAAGCTTCAGTTGAGTTCAGTTCCCAACTTTCTCACCCTTGCTTGAAGTAAGAATTGTTGTCTAACTGGATCTCTTCCCAGTCTGACCTCTATGTTTTATGCACCTGGCAGTGTTGTTCTTTAAAATAAATACCTATAGAATATGATCTTGCTATAGTCACATAATGATCAAACCTTCTACAAAGGCATGTCTTTAAACAAAGACACTGTCTACCTTAACCACCAAGATTAGTAGTCACAGATCTAATTGTAAAGTTTTTCTCCCAGTATGTACTACAAGACCACGGAACCATTTGCCAAACAGAAAAGCATAAAGTGAGCACAGAAAGAAAAGCTAAATAACTGAACTGCTGAGAGGTGATCTCTATTGACAGAAAATGAACAGTTTGAGCCAACCCAGATACTGATCTAGAACATACAACATCAAGACTTTGAAGATAACGCATCCTGCTGAACGTGAGGACAAAGCTTTGGGCTCTCTGGTTATATCAGCTGCATAACAAGAGGAGTAGTTCTAGCTGAATTATGAACATCTGGTTTCCTGTTTGAGGCATCACAATCAATCTTCTCCAGTAGCACAAACTGCTTACTCCACCACAAACTCAAAGCTCTTCTGAAATAATCACTGAAAAACTACCTGGGTTTGAGTTGTCTTGTCAGTATCTATCTTGTGAAAGATACTTCCAGGATGTTAACTAACAACTCCATCCAAAAAAATTCTTCCATGTCTCTTGTTATCCATGATCACATATATTTAGATGCCATAGGCCCTGTACTTGCTCCTCTGGAAACTGAGGTTTGGTTTGTGCCAAGAATTGCAGGTAAGAAATTTGCTTGCATATATTATTGCTCATAGGCTCTGGCTCAGCCCCTGGGACTGAAGCATAACATGCATGTACACATTTGAAAATAGACTGCCTTGGTGTCCCACTCACAAACTCTGAGCCAGTCCACCTCCCCGATTCCTTCTTCATTGGAGTAATTTCATCAGTTGGGGCTTATGAAGCAAGAATTTTGCTAACCCTTGGAGTTTTGAAATAGTATTTATTGTTTTCCCCTTCACCACAGGTTACATGCAGAACCAGTGTGTAAGAATGCATGATGCATGATTCAATGCCATGCAGAAATTCTGTTGAGCTTCTTCTGCTTGGCACTAACAGTAACCTTTGTCTGGTCTGTGACTGGAGAAAGCCAGTTTCTGAGTGTTTGGCCTTACTTTCAAGCACCCACATGCACGCCCAAAAAGCCATAGAACTCATTAAATACATGGTGCAGAAACTAGTGTTTTGTTCTCTGCCCCTGTTCCGTCTGACTTTGGGTGAATGCAAATGAATGTCAGAGATGCAGCTCCTCTGTAACGCAAGAGGAGGATTACAGTTTTCCTGACATCGGAGAGGGGGTTACAACAATGCAGCTGACGTAGGAGGGGACGGGTTACAGTGCATCTGACATAATAGCAATTATAGGAAATGTATTTACAGGAATGGATGGAAAACAAATTTACTATGATGTTCCAGAGGAGGACAATAAAGGTGTGTTGCAACAGTCCTTCCCCCCATGTGGAAAGCCGTATTTCTCAGTTGTCCATCGGCACAAACAATCTGTGCTGTATAGCAGGAAATATCAGACGCAAATAATCACATTAATCTCTAAGGAAGGATACCTGTTTTCGTAACTTGCTCATTCACGAAGGTCTCTTAGTAGTGGCTCAGACAATAGGTGGATATATGAGGTTTTCCCCATAGAATAACTGTACCAGTGGCACTGTGCTGCAAACGCGACTTTTATTTTGTTTCTGTTTTCTTTCAGAGTGAGCAAAAGGGGGAGGGGAGAAGCTCCTGATTTTTCAGTATGCAGTAGATAAACACCATTAATACCCTCTTCAAAGAAGCCTCTGCATACTGCCTTGCCTAGCAGTGGTACAGGCAGGCACAAGCAGATGAAGCAATTACTTGGGACACTGGCAAAGCAATAGCCTTTCCATTTTAAGCTGCAGTGAGAGCACAGTGGATCTCAGGCACTAATGCACTGATAGAGAAGAAAGGTGAGTGAGGCCGTTATTCATTTTGTCCCTGGGGAAGAATGTGTAGCTTTCTGCATGAGTCACTCACAATTGAGGGGAGGGGAGCAGAAGCTGGAGTGAGGGGACATCAAAACTGTGTGTTTCCAGCACAGCCATCAACAAAGAACATATGTGTGCAATGAATTCCATTGTTTCAGGCTAATTCCTGTTGGGCACGTGTCCACGTCGCCCACAACTGCACCACCGGGGCACCTCTGCTTCCTTTGGCACTTCTGTAAAAACCAATAGGACGCTGGTGAAGGTCAAGCCAAAAGGAACAAGGCTGAATTACCTTCCCAACCTCACGGCTTGTCCCCCTGGCCAGGCATGGGGGCAGACATCCAGTAGCCAGTGAGGGCATCTACACTGGCTGGAGAATAACCGACAGATCTTGCCCAGGTGGGAACACCTCACGGCAACCCCTGCAGACATAAAGCCAAGGGCAACAGCCTTCTGTCTTTTGGCCTGCCCACGGGAAGGTTCCTGAACCTGTGGAATGGGGGCTGGTTTCCCACTACTTCCACCAGGCTGGAAGATGGGATCGCAAAGAGAAAAGGTCCCATGCAAGGCAAGGGAAAAGGAGTGCAGGAGAGTTTAGCCTTGAGTTTTAGCTTATTTAGAGCTTGAATGTGGAGCTCTCACCAAGAGCCCTGCCTCAGGCTGGGGGTGCCCTGGGGCTGTGAAGCCACTGGACATGGACAGTGGGTCGACTGAGTGTCCCAGCTCTTGTTTGACAGCTCAGCACCCCTGCAGGACCCAGCCTCCACAGCTCCTCCCTGCCCCAGCACAGCTCTTCCACACAGCCAGCCTTCCAGCAGCACTGTCAGAGGGTTTCATTCTTTCATCATTGCAAGTGGTTTCCAGTGCTGCTTCCCTGCTGCTGCCTGCTGCTTGTTGTTTCCATCTTACCCTGTCTGTAGCCTCTTCTGTCTTGGATCCTTTGCAGCCTTCTCAGCTTCCAGCTCTGACTGGGGCCCTGGAAGGACCCAGAGCCTCAAATTACAGCTATGCATAAAGCAGTGAGCAGGGAGGATGCTGAGCCAGACAAGGGGAAGGCTCATTTCACAGGAACCAAGCCCCCCTGTCACATGGACTGTGGACACATCCTTCTTCCACCTCTGCTCTCATATCTGAAGTCTACTTAGCATTTATTTTTTGCTTTGGAGCTGGCAGCTTGACTGAGCTTACACTTAACACTTCCTTGTCAGGTGTGGCCTAAATACCCCAAACAACAAAACTGCACATGAGCTGCTACTGTGTGTAGGATGTTTCAGGGAGCAGTGAGGAGTCATACACAGTTTCAACAGCAACTGCTGGCAAAGAGTTGCAAAGCCTTGGAGCACCAGAAAGCTAGCTCCTGCTGTTTGACCTGCACCTCTGTCCACACTCCAGCTGGAAGCAGGGGGCTAACATTAAAGTATAAGTATTAGTCTTACAGATAGTCCAGCCTGATGTGAAAAATCACATATATGAGCTGCCTAAATTGTACTAAACACAGCATGTATGTAGCTCTATTTATACCAGCTACAAGATTAACATTAATCATTTAATTGCAGTATGAAGGTTGGTCTTGCAGTTAAAGCCCTTTGCCTGGGTTCAGGACACAGAAATACATTTCACTGCTCTGCCACAGACTTGCCACATCACCACCATGGGCAAAATACTTCATCTTGCAGTCTTTTACCTTTCCAGTAGTAAACTAGCTATAGCAAGTGGGGGAAATTACATCTTTTCCTTATCTGCTATGCATTTTGCTTGTGAAGATCTCACACTCTCAGTGGGAAAGTATCATTTCAAAGTGTTGGTCTATAAGCATCTGAACTCCATGTGGCTCTGCCCCAGGCATGTGCCTACCTGGTTAATCCTGACGCCAGTAGCAACAGTAGCTTAACATGGATATACTGAAACCCAGAGACTCATGGAGTCCTTTTTAGTCAAAGCCTTTCAGTAGAATATGTGCTTTACCTTGCAGGACACCTTGCAGATGGATGTTTTAAGAGATGTTGAGCAATTGCAGCCTCCAAGTAAACTCAGTAGAAACTGTGACTGTTTACTCTCTGACAATCAGCTCACATACTATAAAATTACTTTTAGCTAAATTTAAGTGGGCATGGCTAGATTATAGGTGTGTGTTTGCTTTTACTACTATCACCACCTTTGGTCATTAAACTTAAGCAACTGAAAAAAACTCCTACCTCAAAAGCCATTATTCAGCGTTAGTTGTTTAGCTTCTGCCTTTTATCTATCCTGGGCAATGGAAATAACCTGGCCCACTTATCTTTTTACATAATCTTTTCATGTGTTTGTTGCCAGTTGTCAGTCAGGTTCACATGCCCCAGCAGAGTGGAGCACTATCGGAGTGACAAACACGGAAGGGAAATGATTACAATAAAAGAAAGACACTCTCAAGGGCATAGACCACCTTGTTTGTTCTGTGTTTGTACTTCCCTTAATACAAACAAAACCAGGCAGAGGCTTGGTATTAATGGTAGCTTTTGTAGCACATTGTATTTAGGAAAGTAAAGAACCTTAACATGCCTGGTGGTGACCCTTCATAAAGCTACTTTATAGCCCTAAATGAATGCTGAAGAAAAGGTCTTTGTACCTTTACTCTGCAAGACAAGCTCAATGTATTATGTCAGTGAAATGTCATCGCCACATCAATTATGAAATGTCATAAATGTTAACAACAAAAGATCATTGTTGCGATCATAATTATGTAACTCTGATGCAATGTTATGACCAAAGACATTCCAGTGGTCTGAAATGTATTTCTGGATACCATTGTGGTGCCTCAGTAAGGATATGCTAACCTTTAAGTATCCTTGCCAAAATTGCAGTGGCAGCCTGGATTTTTTCAAATTCAAAGACACTCTGAAGTCATATTAGAAAGAGTCATGCACTACTTTTTTTTTTTTTTCCAAGATAATGCTTTTGTCTTTAAAATAAGCCTACAAGTATTTTAGTTGGTTATCTCATCTTCTTTAAATGTCACTCTGCTTTTCTGAACATGGCATCTTCCTTTTTACTTTTTTCTAGGCCAGAGTCTGACTTGGACCAGGAACATCTCTATTGGCTTCAGCAGGGTTTTACTCAACTAAACTGTGTAAATGATGTGACACTGAAAATACTCCAACAAGTCTAATTTTCAAAATAATTACACTGGTGTTTCCTGGGGAAAAATAAACCCAAACTACAGCTATGCTGCAAGTAATACCACAGGAAACCTATCACAGCAAACCAGGCTGACTACAGCTGTGGAGGGTGAAATGGGTAGAAAGGAATGCTGCTGTTTCTCCGGTTTGTGTTCTTTTTGCCAAGTGAAGAAAGTTGCTATTGTTGTTAGTTTGTTTTGAAACTGATTGAAAATGCTGAGTGAAATGACTAAAGATTGAATTGCTGGAAATATCTGCAAGAGAAATTCTATAAGGCAGCAGTCTTCATGCATATTCCCATTCGTTGACCATGCCACCCTCACGGAGGGGGCACAGGACTGCCATAATGGGAAAACTTAGCTGTTGTGTCCTCCCAGTTTCTCCCTCTTCCTAGAGAAATCAAGGAACTCCCTTGTGGAGGTGCTTTGGAAAGTACTTCTCTGCTTTCCTCACTTTTCTACTCTTGTAAGGTACAATCCTGCTCTGTAATTTTTCCTCTCCTAACCACGGGTGTTTTTCTGAGGAGACTCCTCGTTCAGGATGTCCAAGACACCAGAGGGCAGCAGAAGTGTTAAAGCAGAAATTGCAAAAGCATCAACCTTCCCAACAGAAGCACCTCTTTTGATGATAAACCGTGATTGTATAAGAGGTTTGTAATGCCCTGACAGTATCAATTCATAATGAAACTGGTAGAAAACCGATGTAATTATGACACTACCAAAACTGTGCAATAGCTACTTCTGAGCAGCACTGCTGGAAGCTGTTATGACCCATATGTACGAAAGTGGAAGAGAAATACCAAAATGTTGCTGAGAGTAATAGACACATGAAGTACTTAATTTAACTCTCATAAATCATATAACAGCGTTATAACTCTTTAAACCTCTTGAAAACTATGCAGTGGATGAGCTCCCTCCTCCACTGCGGAAGCTGTATATACCCCACCCTCTGGACTAGAGATTGCAGGTAAGTATGCAGGTAACTTCCACACATAGCTACACTTGCCAGTTCTTCTTGCCTCTTGCATCTAATGCACGTAATAGAAATCAGCATGATGGATTCCCCTTAGTGTAGCCCTCTGGTGAGGTCTTACACTCTTCAGACAATGCCATGGCACAGGCATCCACCTCTCCTTATGATTAAAAAGTCATGAGGTGATAGGGAGAGCACCAAATCCAGTTCTTTTCCTCCAATTTGGGAAGAAAGAGACTCCAAGTCCCTTTAAAAGAAATAAAAATGTTATGCTCCTAGCTGGGGCTGGCTCTCTTGAGTGTTCTTTTGAAAAGGACCAGTTCTGTTTGACATTCTAAAACACTTAATCAATTTCAAATGAAAACAGCAACTATAATTAAAGAGAGGAAAATCCCACCACAGCAGAGGAACCATTATTAAGGTAATTTTTTCCTTTATAACTCCTGGGGCACTGTTCACATGCAGTTGCTACTGTATGTGCTGTTTGTGCGTCAGCTCCTCTTCATGGGCTCCACAGAGAATATACTGTTAGCTTAATAATAACAACAACAATAATAATAATGTCAACTTTTCATGCGGATTATTCAAGGCACTGTGTAAGCGAGCACTAATTGAATGTTACAATAGCCTGGGCTGCCTGCGTGCTGTTACCCTGCTTCCAGCAGCACATAAGCAGGTTTTTTGTGCGATGGTCAAGACAAACAAAGTTTGGGGGTTAGTTTTAGGAGTTATTTCCCCATGTTTCTATGACAAAGAGCCTGCAGAGTAAGTGGCCTCCTGAAGGGCTGGCACCCACATTGTGGCGGGTAACACAAGTGATATAGTTTGTTAGGTAAGAGACGCAGAGGAAGTCCTGCTTGCTTCACTGGAACGTCCCGACAGATCTGAGGCATGCTGATGACACACAGCTCATGTACCATGTAATTTGATTTATATAGAGCTTTCCTCATCCCTTATTTAGAATAAATCCTTAAAAACTGACAAAAATCTCCCCCTCCTCCCACTGTGTGTCCCTCCTGAGCCGTTCAGAAGCCATTCAGGCACCACTGAATGACCACCAAGGAGACCACCAACTGCAGGTGAAAACAAGCACACCAATTGCTTTGAAGTCTTCAGTGTGAATCAGAGCTCTGCCTCTTCCACGCAAGGCATTGCCGTATTTCAAGCAGTCTGGAAAACCCCATCCACATGGTGCCTGTAGACAGAAGAGGAGGGTCACTGCCTGGTGTGCCATTGACTACGATGGCCAGGTGAGGGGTTCAGACTCAGATGGGCGGTCTTCCAGCCAGAAACCCAACCACTGGCTGAAGAATTACTTGTCCGAAAAAAGCCTAGGCTGATTCTCATAAAGTTGAGTAACAGATGTGGAGGCATCATTCAAGGCTTATTTTTGAGGCTAAACTGGGATTTGAGACCAAACGTATACACGTTCTGATCACTTGCTGTGTGAAGGCTAGAGACCTGTGTGTTGGTGCATCTGCCAGTCCACATTTGACCTTGAGAGGAACCTCATGGGCGCTTTCAAGGTGCTGAGGTTCAGTTCCAAGCATCCTCCTCCGTCAGGAGTCACCTTGCCAAGAAGGTGACTTCTCAAACCTCGCCTCCAGGCTGACCAGAGATAATAGCACTGCAGGTGTACTCAGAACATGTGAATAAGTTGCAAAAAGTATCACAGGACTGGACATATATACATACTATATATTACTTCCATTCCAGCCTGTGACCAACTGGTGGACCCAGAGGTTTACTGTCCGCAGGCCGGGTCAGCCCCATCTTGGGTGCCAGAGGGGACGTTCTAGAGAAGTCCCCGTCCATCACACCTGGGCAACTCCGGGAACGGCAGATGGTCCTGCGTGGGGGCACAGGGGTCAGTACCCGCCGCGGACATTGGTGCAAAGGGGCCGGGGCGGGGGGAGGGGGCACGGCACTGCCTACGCTTTGGGATTAGGAAAACACGTTCCCCGCAGGGCTGCAGCCACACTTTCCCTACTGCCAGCGGGACAGCCGCTGTCGGTGGCCCCGAACTCGGCGGACTCCGCCGCAGGGCGCGGGCTGCCTCGGTATCTGCGATGGGGCTGGCAGGGGCCCCGCACGCCCGCTGGCAAGGCTGGGGAGAAGGGGGGGTCTCCATCGGCGGTGTGCCCCCTCATCCGGGGTCAGCTCGGCGCCCGCTGGACCCCCACCACCGCCGGGCCCTCACGCCGTGCACCACAACGGCGCGCTATCCCCAGCGACCACCAGCCGGTTAACGACTGACGGCGGCTGTGGCGCGCCGGCAGGGGGCGACCCCGCCGGCAGACGGGGAGCGTCACGTGACAGCGCAGGGGCGCTCTCCCCCCCCCCCATCCGCCCTGACGTCACCGCCCCTCCGTCTCCCGAGCGACGGCTCCATCAGCGCGCGCGTCAGCCCGCGCCGTTCCCTGGCAACGGCCCGGTGCCTCGTTCCCCTTCAGCCTCGCGCCCGGGCGCGCGTCTCTCTGGCGTCAAAGTGACGTCAATGGGCTCCGTCTCGGCTTTCGGGCGGTGGGCGGGGGGAAAAGAGGCGGGAGGGAGGGAGGGAAGGGCGGGGTGTGCGTGGAGGGGGCGGCCGGGACATCCCGCGTGGTCCCGCCTGCCCCCCGGCGCACGCACGCAGACACACACACACACACACACACACACACACACACACACGCACGCACGCAGACACACACACAGAAGCGCGCACGCACTCAGTCAGTCAGTCAGTCAGTCACTGAGAGTCACGCACACGCTCCTCCGCGGCAGCGGCGGCAGCGGCACAGACTGGCGACAGCAGCCGCGGACAGCGCCCGCCCGCCAGCCCGGCAGGTACGGCCGCTCCGACGGCTGAGCATGAGGGAGTGAGGGAGCGCGCGGGACCGGCGCTCCCGCGAAGCTCGGACGGGGCAGCGGCGGGGGTACGCGGGGAGGAGCCCGCCGGCTTGGGAGGGGAGGGGACGGTGAGGGGAGGCGGGCGGTGTTCGTCGCCCGGAGCCCGTCGGGTCTGACGGGGGTGCCCGTATCCCCGTGCAGGTGCGAGAGCCCGCGTGCGGCGCGGATGGTGCCCTCCTAAGCGCGGCGTGCGCGCTGCCCGCCACCCCGAGCCATGGTGATCATGTCAGAGTACACCTCGGTGCCCGCCGCCGGGCAGGGCCAGCAGCGGCCGCTGCGAGTCGGCTTCTACGACATCGAGAGGACCTTGGGGAAAGGCAACTTCGCTGTGGTGAAACTGGCTAGGCACCGAGTCACCAGAACGCAGGTGGGTGCGGAGCACACGGCGGGATGTCTGTCTGTGTGAGTGTGTGTGGCTCGCCCGGCAGAGCTGCCTCCGACAGCACCGCCAAAGGAAAGCTGGAGCCGGGGGTGAGGAGAGCGGCGTTGAGCGTGCCTCAGGACTGGGTGCCCGTGGGATGGGGCTCTTGGAAAGAGCTTCCCTGTGTGTCCAATAGAGCCCACCTCAAATTAAAACTGAGCGAGAATATATGAAATCCAGAATTGCATAGAATCACAGAATGGTTTAGGTTGGAAGGGACCTTAAAGATAATCCAGCTCCAGCCTCGCTGCCATGGGCAGGGACACCTTCCACTACACCAGGTTGCTGAAAGCTCCATCCAACCTGGCCTTGAATCTGTGTTTTGATAGTTTTGTTGAATTATTCCATCCTTGTTTGCTAAAAAGTCCGACAAATGTAAGACCTTCTGAAGACTTTAGACGGGTTGATTTTTTTAATTCAATGTGCGTGCTTCAAGAACAAAGAACTTGCAGAAATAATTCATTAGCACGCATGCAGCCATGTATATATTTCGGGTGTATGTCAAAATCCTATCAGTCACTCAAGTAGAAAATAGTGTGCTGTGGGAATCTGCTTTTCACTGGCATGGGGTGGATTAAAAGATTTACAGAATCCTGTGCAGTGCTAATTTCAGCAGTTCTGTTCACTACCTTATGTATAATCTTTTGACGTAGAAAAGAAAAATGAAAACGCTCTGTGCCGTGAATTCTGGGCGGTTCTGAAAAACAGAATCAGCTTTGTCAAGTCCGTACTTTAAAAGCTACTTTGCTTGGATTTTGTGAATTGTGTGTGTGCGCAGGGTTTTGGTTTGGGGTTTTATTTCTATTTTAAGAGATCTTAACTTCAAGAGTACCTATTTTGTAATGCCTGGGGTTGTTTTAGTTTATTATTTTTTTAATCTGCAGGTTGCAATAAAAATAATAGACAAAACAAGGCTAGACCCAAGCAATCTGGAGAAGATTTATAGAGAAGTTCAGATAATGAAGCTTTTGAATCATCCCCACATTATCAAGCTTTATCAGGTAAGAGGGCAGCTTTGAAGTTCAACATGCAGATGAGATATGCCTGTGCTCTTCTATTGCATGTGATTTGACATTGAATGTTTGCAGAGAGGATGCCTATCGAAATACTTTTTGAAAAACACTTAAAATTAATTGACTTTTTTTTTAAGTCATTCATTATTCTTTGAACAAGATTCTGGTGCTTTAGCAGCTTTTGACAAAATGCTGTGTAAAATTTGTAATTAAAACTAGGCTGAAGTGTGTTTCAGATTGAGGAGCTGATTGTCTGAACTCCTGTGATTATAACTTGCTTTTTGAAACTCCTGCTTTTCCAGTTTAGAGGGCTGGAACTTCTTATGTGCTTTTGATAAGAGAAAGACTTAAACTCCTGTAGGGCAGCAGAAAAGAAAGCACAAAAGTTGAGTTTGCATAAGTGGAAGGGGTTTAAAATCAGCAACAATGAAACCAAATCAATCTAAGTAGAAATCTACACTAAGAATTCTAATCTAAGTAGAAAAGTCAGTGAATGTTGGTATCTTGGGAGACATCAAAAAATGACCTGTTCAGTTATTCTGTTCCAGTCTGTATAGCTTTGAAAATTATTTTTAAATACCTTTCCCCTTGTAGAGTGTCACAGCAGGAATTCTGGATAAGATTTGTTCAGTTTTTGTTCTGATGGGCATATTTAACAGTAAGAAGAAATTCATGTGTGGTGCCCACGTTGTCCTGTGAGCGAGGACTGCTTTGCAAGTTCAGAATATTCAATCTAATTAGCATTTGTTGTAAGTTCCTCTTAATCCCCTTAAATAAACAGTGCCATGTGGATTTAAGAAGATCATAGAATCATAATATGGTTTGGGTTGGAAGGGACCTTTAAAGGTCATCTAGTCCACCCTCCCTGCAATGAGCAGGGAAGAGGTATCACAGTCAGTCTGGACCTGTCTAGAAGGGCAGGGGGCAGAGAAGAATAGATGGGTGAAGCAGCAGGTCTGAAAGTCCATGTGTGGTAGCAAACATTATTATCAGCTGCAATCTTACCATTGGGTTTGTTAGCTTTAAGAAAAAAAGGAAAGAAATTAAAAAAAAAAGTAATTACGATGTAAGGCTGAAGAGCCAATAAAGCAGGTGCTTAGGCAAGGCATTATTTTTAAAGACTTTGACAGACATGAAGTGCTTGATATTTATAGTATTAACCATCATAACAAAAATTACTCTGTGTTGGCACCTGACGTCATTGTTGCCCATAGGGCAGCACAGGATATACAGAAGCATTCTAACAGTTCGGTTGATTTCATTTCAGTGGAATGATGTGGGTGAAAATACTATTTTGAAGCTTTTAGAAAAGCAGGTTAAATTCCAACTAGTTGAACCACTTCACTTGATGGAGCAGATGACGTTGGTAGTGGACCACAACTTCTTTTCAGTGAAGTTTTCTTTTCTTTGTTGTTGTAACTGATGCTTTACCTGTTTGGTGGAGACTGAGAAGCAGGGTTGGAATTAGATGACATACCAATGCAGGGTGTGTGTTCTTGTATTATTTCATCATTGTTTTAGTTTCAGCACCGCGTCTTAATTTCATCCAGCTGGCAACTTTCCCAGAACACTTTCCTTCATTTTTTTTAAACTGGGGACCTCTTTTCCTCTGCTCCCTGTTTGTTTATTTTCATTTTGTGTCTGTGTGTACTTGTAGTGAGGGGAGGACAAGAGTCTTAGAAAAAGGTTACATGTTAGGAGCCTGGATATTACAGCCTTTGAAGTAGTATTGATGCTTTTTTGATTGTTAACCTGTTGTGAGCCTTCTTCTTCCAAAGCAAAATATCTGCTCCTTGAGAGTCCAGTTCTAGAGAAATGTTGTTATTTTAAAATCTGAAATGCAACGTTTGAAAGATGTGCCATAGTAACTGAAAATGAATTTGGAAATGCTCAGCATTTCTCATTCATGGTTTGATTTTCAGTTCTTTACTTTTTTTTTTTTCCTCCAAAGGAAAAAAATATCAAAGGAAATCGCTGCTAGATTGGTAGGTGTAGACTGAGCTAGATATTGACAGTTGTTGATGTGCATCAGGGACCGCTGCTATACGAACAGCAACCTATTGTCACTTGCATGGGAGGCTTGCCATGACCCTGCCAACACCAAACAGGAGATACTACTTCTTGATCTGTCCAAGTTGCAGCAATCTCCCCTGATCTGAGTAGCTGCAAGCCTTGAAACAAGGATCACTTTATATAAATTTTGAGTGGTTTTGCATGTTCAAAATATATAAAAGGAATTGTAAAGTTGTATATGCATATTTTAACAAAAAGAAAAGGCATTCAAGGAAGTGTATGAAATTATTGAAATGCTCATCAGTTACCTTATGGAAATTAGGTGGCAGGATAATGGTGAGAAGAACAATGGCATGGGAAGCCGTTGTGTATTGTAGGCACATAAACATTGATTTGTTATCTTTTTCATTACCAGTTTGCTTGGAAAGAACACTGTGGTGCAAAATTAGATGCCTTTATTGCCAGCTGCTGTGGCAGATAAATAATTGAAGTCAGGTTTGAGAATACACTTGGAAAAAAGAATGAAACTGCAGAGGTCTGTGTTTTTTTTAAGCATGTCTTCTTGCGTCTTCACAGGTTATGGAGACAAAGGATATGCTTTACATTGTTACTGAGTTTGCAAAAAATGGAGAAATGTTTGGTAAGTCGTCACTGAGAGCTAAGAGTTCTTTAGATTTAGAAACCATGGCTTTATTGTTGTCATTCCTGAGTAATACATGTATTCTGGTTAAAAATCCGGGGTTGGTGTTGTCAGCTGCCAAACAGCAAGGGCAGCACCTGCGGCATTGGGAAAAGTTTCCTCCAGGTGTTTCTAAATCCTGTACCTCTTCTATTTTGTCTTGCAGATCATCTGACCTCCAATGGGCACTTAAGTGAAAGTGAAGCACGGAAGAAGTTCTGGCAGATTCTTTCAGCAGTGGAATATTGCCACAGCCACCACATAGTTCACAGGGATCTCAAAACAGAAAACCTTCTGCTAGATACTAACATGAATATCAAGTTAGCAGGTAATAAAAAATACATGGTTACTCTATAAAGATTAGGCAGGTAGTCAAATTCAGTCTCCCTAAGATGATCCTATAAATGTGTTTATGGTAACTGAAAATAAAACAAAAGTTACTAGTATTTCTCTGAATGTAGCCTCTGGACAAAAGAGAACAGCTTAAAAGAATAAGCAGAAAAGAAAACAATACAGCTACTCCCATCTCTCCATTTTTCTGGTACCTCTGAAATAATTAGCATGTGGTTGAATGATGTCTTACCTTCATTTCAGACTTTGGCTTTGGAAACTTCTACAAGTCAGGAGAGCCCCTCTCCACGTGGTGTGGAAGCCCACCTTATGCAGCTCCAGAAGTTTTTGAAGGCAAAGAATATGAAGGACCTCATCTTGATATATGGGTAAGCTTGATAGTCCTTAGAAATCACACTTTACAGCTTGTGAGGTCTGTGGGCTTTCAAAATCATTGCATCTGCTGGAGTCACTCACATGCCTTGCTGTTTCCTGTTGACAGAGCCTTGGAGTGGTGCTCTATGTCCTTGTCTGTGGTTCTCTGCCTTTTGATGGACCCAATTTACCAACGCTGAGGCAAAGAGTGCTGGAGGGGCGGTTCCGCATCCCTTACTTCATGTCTGAAGGTGCTTTTTTCAGATCCTTCATGTTAGAAAAGGGGCTACAAATAAAAAATAGCTGTCCTGTTCCTTCCTGAGTCAGTGACAGGTGGGACTGGTTTTGCAGCTGGCAATCACTTTGTCTTTATGTGACTGATAATTTCTGTAGGGCAGCCCATGTAGTCAGGGGCCTGGTTGCACACTTTTTCTGGGATCTGCTTTATGGTGCATCTAAAATGCTGTAGTTTCCTTTCTTAGATTGTCTCTATGATTATAAAAATACTTGACACTCTAGCTGGAGAAATAATCACAAATAAGTGAAAACAGGATTTTAATGTGACTAGTGTGCAATGCTGAGATGGGTGTAGTTCTCCTAAGATATTTTAGCTATGCAGAAAGGGCATATTTCAGTGTGGCTATGCTGTCAAGGAGAGCAGAAACAGTGGGGCTTAGTACTGTTTCTTGAGCACTCCAATAGTCTGGTGAGAAAAAAGAATTGAAGTGTATTATCACCTCTCTCTGATTTGGGTTTGAAAACAAGTGAATGTGCCTCTGTCTTCAAGTGAAGGGTATCTCTTGAAGTCTGATCTTTATCAGTCGTAGTCACAAATGGCTTTGACTTCCTGGTTTTAAAACAATAAGCTGTATATAGGTTCCAGAAAGTTGTGTGTGATTGTGTTCTGCACTAAATTCTGACATATTTTAAGTGGATGTAACATTGTAAAACCTGCATCCATTCAAAACTACCTCTCATACAAGGTGCAAGGTCACCTGAAACCTGCTGGTACCTAGTACAGCTTCACTTCTGTAGTGACGTGTTGCTTTTGTGAAATGTATGTGGATGTCTTTAACGTTGTTTTGAATATCTGGTAGTCAGGTCAGGCATCAGCTGCTCAGAATCCTTTAATTCTCATTCTCATAAACATCATACACAGTTGTTGGGAAGGTTACTTAGCAGTGACCTTGAGCTGGGCTGGTTTTTTTACTCCTTGCTCAGGAGTTTCTCTTTGTCACCCAGACTGTGAAACACTAATCCGACGGATGTTGGTTGTGGACCCAACCAAGCGAATAACCATTTCCCAAATAAAGCAGCACAAGTGGATGCAAGCTGACCCATCTCTTCAACAGCAGCAGTCTTTGTCCTTCTCCATGCAAAACTACAACTCTAACCTGGGTGACTACAACGAGCAGGTGCTTGGGATCATGCAGACGCTTGGCATTGACAGACAGAGGACTGTTGAGGTGAGAAGTGCTTGCCCTTTAGACGTCTTCATTGACTATCAGAATGCCAGCAGTGCAGTCGTATATATGTACGTCATTCAGTGACTAGCCTGGATTCAGTGTCACAGTGCAGTAGAATCTTCACTGCCCTTCTGGCTTTTTACTTACTTTTGGAGTACGCTATTATGAGACCTTTGTGATGAGTTTTGGCTACTTATATCCTGAGTTACCTGTAACTCAAGGGTCCTTTCAATGTCCTTCTAGTCTCTGCAAAACAGCAGCTACAATCATTTTGCTGCAATCTATTACCTGCTCTTGGAGCGCCTGAAGGAGTATCGAAGCAGCCAACTGTCAAGTCGTCCAGCAACTGGCCGTCAGCAAAGGCCAAGGAGCTCTGAAATCAGCAATGTTGAGGTAAGGAAGGACATTACATACTGGGAAGCTCTGTCTGTTGGCTCTTTTTTTTTTTTCCGGCCCCTCACTATGGGAAAACACAAAATGGTAACTCTCAGGCTTCTGAAAACCAATTCTGATATTGGTGCCCTCTCATACGACACATCCTACTATTCTTCAGCAGGAGGTTGGTGGAATACTAAGCCTGTTTCCTAAAAAGTGACTGTGGGTCATGGTCCAGGGAGTAGTCTGCCTCTAGTGCAGGTCAATGTGAGCCAGAAGATTAGGCTTCTCATTGAAATTTGCCCCCTTCGGCATGAGTCAGTTACACTTCTTTGTTACATGCCCCATAGGATCCTCAGAAGTACTTCATGAGTCAGTTTGTGTATTTTTTTCTGACATTCCCATCCCCTTTAAAGTGTGCTCTGGGTGCCTTTTCAAACTAAACTTGAATTCCAGTTAAATTGCCTAAAATAGGAAAAAGTTTTGTGTCTATTTTGGCATGGAAAGACTAGCTTTGTTCATTTTCGTAGAAAGTGTATGGAGAAATCTTGCACAGAACATGGCTCTGGAATTCCTTGAGCCCCAGTATCTGAAAAGTCATTTGGAACTGTGGTGTATGTAATGGCTTTTGTGCATTGCTCTCTCTCCAGATGGCTCAGGAGAGTCTCACTAGTGAAACCCTACGATCATCTCTGATTTACCAGCAGCCTCAGAGCCTGATTCAACCATCCTTGCAGGC
Source organism: Neopsephotus bourkii (assembly GCF_033783945.1). NCBI lineage: Eukaryota > Metazoa > Chordata > Aves > Psittaciformes > Psittacidae > Neopsephotus > Neopsephotus bourkii. The sequence continues at coordinate 8,596,696 of NW_026901456.1, read as the reverse complement.
AGAAACAGACTGTGACATGAGCAATCCATTACAGGTTTGTGTTCTCAGCTAAACTGTATGTTAGTTTTTTTTTCCATTATTCTGCCAATCCGAAACAACAGGGGTTGTGACTCTGTTCTCTCCCTCCAATCTTTTGTTTGACATTTGGCCGTGGTGTCGTGGTAGCCTTTCAAACAGTACGCCTACTGAAGGCACACAACAGGGCTATGAAGAGTATTAAAAGGTAGTGCAGAAATAAGCGAAACGCCCTTCAGACTGTGATGTAACATATTTTGCAGCCTGTGTTCTTCCCTGTGGATCCCAACTTCAATGGGCTCTTCCGGAACCGCTCCATCTCGCCCAATAGCCTGCTGGAGACCACTATTAGTGAAGAAGTAAGGCAAGAGAAGGAGCTGGAAGATGAAATTAAGGCATATGAGCACCCCATCCACATCCCCAGCAACACCAGCAGAAGGCACACTCTGGCTGAAGTGACCACTCATTTCTATCAGCATGCCCCTCCATGTAAGTAAGTCTGGGAGAGGTGGAGGATGTCTGTATTTAGAGGAGAAGGACAGAGGAGTGCCTCAGTGGGCAAATGCCTGGGGAGTATGTGCTGATTTTACCTTGAGTGGGATAGGAAAACCCAGAAAAGAGGTCTGTGCTCTGTCCTCCCCAGTTCTGACTTCTTATAAATAAGTATGGCCATGAAGGAAGAGAAGTTGCATTGTTGTATTTGAAGTAGATCACTTGAGAGGGAAGCATTCTCACAAGCAGGACATAACCCTTCTCTTCCTGCTTCTGCTGTTGTACCAGGGAAAAGTGGGGGCAGCTGAATTAACAAAAAAAGCTGTCACTGTCTGTATTTGGTACATCCAGACCCTGTGAACTAAATAAACAAGCAAAACATTACAAAACAGTAATCCTTTGTCAGAGCTGCTGTGCTAAGGAAAAATTCTAGGCCTGATCTGGCATAGCATGGTGGTTACTGGCAGAATCCTGTGAACTGGATGGGATCCCAAACTGAGGTTATTCGCTGATGACCCCTTGGTGGAGTCAAGCCCTGTGACAACACAAGTTGCTGGACACCTTTCCAGCTTGCAGTTGCTTATTAGTGCCAGTGTAGGTGGGCAGAAGTCTCTGATGTTATGTTTGTTCCTTCCTATACTCATCTTGGGAATGCTCTTTCTCTCCTTCCTTCTCCTCTGTAGGTATAGTCATTTCTTCTTCTGCAAGCCCCACAGAGGGAACTAGTTCAGACAGCTGCCTTACTTCATCTTCAAATGACAGCTCAGTGGCCCTGAGCAGCTGTTTGGCAGGTCAAGCAATGACGGGGAGTCCAGCCACAGCTAGGATGACGTCACCCTTCCTAGCTTCCCAGTCTGATGCTCCAGTGTTACAAGCCCAGGGCTGCATGGGAGGTGCTTCTCTCCTGCCTATCAGCTTCCAAGAAGGAAGGCGAGCATCTGATACCTCATTAACTCAAGGTAATGTCTTCCTTATTTTAGTGCTGGGGAATTTCAGCCTTCCGACAGCCCCTAGAAGAGGATAGTTAGCATGCAGGGATGCTTGCTTGCCTGTGTTAGTGTTACACTGAGGACAGTCACCTGGATGTTCTGCCTCTTGTATTCAGGGTCCCCAAGGGAGAATTGGATGTCCTGAGGAAGGTGCCTAGATGAGAGGTTCTTAGACAACCGATTCAGCATGCCCAGTGAAGTATCTCTGGCTGCCATGAGTGGGATGGTAGGCTCTACGTTCCTTCTAAAACACAGGGTGCACAACATCATGATTTCTGTCAGGGTTCTCCTTTGCTGTGCATGTGCCCATCTACACAAGGGTGCAGCTGTCCCAAGCCCTGTTCCATTACATAATTCTTGCTTTGCCTGTCAGGCAGAGGGGTGAACGTGATCTGAAGAGTTAGTCTCTTGTAGTGTGGTTTGCACGCAAACGAAGGCAGCTGCCCAGAAAGGCTGATCTGTAAAGTAGGCTCCTAGGCAAATGCTAAGGAGGATTAAAGTGCATTTCTTTTCCTCATGTCCCACAGGCTTGAAGGCTTTTAGGCAGCAGCTGCGAAAGAACGCTCGAGCCAAGGGGTTTCTCGGCTTGAATAAAATCAAAGGCTTTGCTCGGCAGGTGTGTCAGTCCTCCTCATCTCGGGCAGCAAGGAGTGCCATGAGCCCTTTCCAACACACACAGCCGAACACCTGCATGTACGGCAGCAGTGGGAGCAGCAGAGAGGGAAGAAGCCTCCTGGAGGAGGTGCTACAGCAGCAGAGGTGAGAAGCTGGCTGAGTTTAGCTGTTTTCATTGGGTTTATTTTGGTTAGGGGCAAGCAAGGCGGAGTAGACGCAGCAAAAGAGTTTGGGGAGTTTGGTCACTGGGGATTCCTATCCTCCATCTTTGCTGTATGGCAGCAGATAAACTGCTTGGCTTCCTTTGTGGCTTCCTGCACTGGCATACGTAACACAGGACGTGCAGCTCCACTTAAAAATCTCAACGTCCAAGTATTTGGAGGTCACTGAATTGAGAAGTAGTTTGGTACTGTGGGGGAAAACATGACTTCTCCCCATTGCAAGCTGTGTTTTTCTTTGTTAGTTTTGGGAATGATTTCTTTCCTTCTCTGCCTCCTCCTGTAATTTTCCCATGGCAAGGAAGTGAGACCTTGTAATTTGGAAAAGTTACAGCCCACAAAGGAGACACAATTCCAGTGGCCTCAGATGTCATGTGTGGTAGCACCTCTTCATTCCCATAGAAGCAAGATGGAAAATTGAGTTTCCGGTTTATCTGCACACGTTGTCTCTAGAACATCTATTATTAGCAGGCCATGTGGTGACTAGATAACTTTCTGGTGATAGTTGCCCTCTCCAGTGTGGGGAAAAGCCAAGTGAAAACACATTGCCCTGGCATGATCGGCTTACTTTAATTGCTGGCTGGGTAAGGAGAGGTTTGATAGAGAGAAGGAAACAAAGGGGAAAGTTGTGGTCAGGGTTAGGGGAGAGGAAGTAGGAAGAAAAACATGAAACCATGCTAGCAGTGCAAATTAACCTTTTCCACCCTTGGATTTTGTTCAGAATGCTCCAGCTCCAGCATCACCAGATACTCCAGACAGCTTGTCCCCAGACTTCTCAGACAGCTGCAACAAATGGCATCCCCTCCTCTGATAGCTTAGGTACCTGCAAAGCATCCAATTCTCTTCTGTTGTCAGAGCTACAAAGAGAGAACTCATTTGAGCTGGCCTTTGGCAACAGCCAGCTGCTCCAACCTCATTACTTCGGTGTCAGCGTGTCACCGGTGTCCTCAGCAGCTCACCTTTTAGACACACACCTGTACATCAGCAGCAATGTTTCTCCAGTTGGCACCACCTTCTCTCAGCAGCAGAGTTTCTCTGCACAGTCTCCAAGCTATGACGCTGTCACTCTGCAGCACGGGGATTGCGAGATGGAGGACCTGACTTCCAACCAGCTAGGGAAGTTCGTCCTGGTGAAATGAGAGACCTGGCTGCTGCAGCTCCTGCTGCTCTTGTTGTGAAGAGCTTCCACCACCGTCCCATGGTGCGTGTGGCTCCATGGCTGGCTGATGTCGTGTGGACGAGTAACTCTCAGAAGCAATAAATTTTGAAGTATGTGAAGAGGATGTCTGGCTCAGAAAGCTGGCAACTTTATAGAACTGAAACAAGCAATATGTATGTCTTTTTGCTTCTTCTACTCTTGCACTGAACAAATATGAATAGAAACTGAATTTTTTTAAAGGAAGAATAATGGTGGGGAGGTTGGGTGGGGCATTTGTGGGGACAGGGAGGGATGTGGTTTGGGAAGAACTCTTAGGTACTGTACTCAAGTCAGACCAATACAGCTCTGCTGTTACACAAGATTAGCAGCTGTCGGTGGTGACACAGCGGGGAGAGGCTTTTCAAAGAAGGGACCAGAGCCTCCCTTTTTCACAATATTCATTTATGGGTTTGTGAAGATGATTACCTCTTTTAAAGAAAATAAACAGAAAACCAGTGGCATGCAGCATTATGCATTCATAGAAGACAAAAATGGAAGCATTGCCATTTGCTGGGTGTTTTTTTCCCCTCCTGTTAACACTCATTTTATCTAAAGGAACCAACATCCCCATTCCACACCTCCCAGATACACATACTGAAAATGAAAACTGTGAAGTTCTTGCTCGATGCATCAGCTGGAAAAGCTTAAAAAGCCCTTCTAATTAGTACAGAGGCAAGTAATCTGCTGAAAATGTATCCCTTGATACCAGGATCTAAACTGCATAATGTCTGGTCTCTTGCAGGGATGTTTGTTTGGGGGTTGGGGGATGCGTGTGTATATACATAAACACACACGCACATATTTTGTCAGTCTGAATGATCTCTAGGAATCTTTTTATAAATGCTAAGTTTATTCATATTCTTGCAGAGCACTGAGGAGGAAGCCTTAGTACCAGTGGGGTGATGGGAAGGGCTTTCTTTTTGATAAGCCCTCCTGGAGGTTGCCTACCAAGTTGCCTGAGGGGTATTTCTTAGTGCTGCACATGGTTATTTCCGCTGCTAATTGTGTTTTTATGCATTTCATTATCAGGGTCCAAACAGAACTGACTCTTGGGGAAATGTGCAATATTGAGGTTATAATTATATACTGACAAAGACAAAAGGAATAGGCTAGAACAGAATTCCACTCTAACGGAGTACAGCTATTTCTGAACAAAACTGTATTAAAAGTGAGTAACACAGCACAATCTTTGGGTATTTGGTTTTGGTTGGTTTGTTTTTGGCATATTAGCAAACTGAGGTTTTGGATTAGATAGGTGGGTTTTTTTCCTATGTTTTTTAATGCTGTATATGTATATAAATAGGAAGCAGAAAACTATATAACACTAGTTATTTTTTATATTTTGTAATATGCTTACATTGTGTTTCTGGTATAAACCCCACTCCGCTTCCAAGGCAGGGTGCTTCGGTATAATGGGGAGAAGAGCCTGTGCTCCTACAGAAATGAGGTGGTTAGGGCATGCAAACTTGGGAAGCAGGTGAGCAAACAGCCACCCAGCTTGGCTGGAAGCTGCCAGATGAATATCAGGAGATAGGTGCATTCTGTCTGAACGCTTAAAGGGCCCATCTTCCTAAGTGTGACACGGGGTGCCTTCAAGTTACCTTGGCTTCATGCAACCTGCAGTATTACGCATTTGCAAGTCATACAATACCTGTTTTTTGTTTGGTTTGTTCTGTTTTTTTGTTTGGTTTTTTTTTTTGAAGAAGAAGAAAAAAGCCAAAGATCGACCAGGTTAATTGGTGGGAGTAGGAAGGCTTGAAGATGTCATGTGGCTCTGTCTGTGGCTCTCCATAAACGACCTCTTTATCTGTGTGTTGTATCTGTGTGTCTTTGCTGGTGCATCTCCAGCTTGCTGCTGCTGCTGCATGGTCTGCAAGCTTCAAAGTGAGAAAAGATTGCTTGAGTTGGATTTCTGTTAATGAGTGGTGCCTTGCAGCAGAGAAAACACCAAAGTCTCATGCTCATTTTCAGTGTGGTTTGAAAAACAAAAATATAACCCAACCCAAAAACCGGATTGCATGGAGATGGCTGGAGAGGAGGGCAAGAAGGAGCCAGCTCATCACAAAGCAGCCACTTTGCCTTCAGTTTTGTAAGGGGTAGCACACATACTTCAAACACAGAATTTCCTCTTCACTATCTGTTTTGCTTAACGCCATGGATCAAAAGGCCACAGATTCTTTTATTTCCTGTCCTGAGCAATGACAAGCACTTTACTTTCATAGTATTTTTTTGGTTTTTCTTTACCAATTGCTGTAGAACCTCTTTGGAATTATTGCTGGAGCAGAAAGAGGTCATTTTAAAAAGTTTGGGTTTTTTTTGTAGATACCTTGACAGTGCTGTTCTGCAGACTGCAATGCAATAGGGTATTTAAAGACACTACGTGATTGGTTTAATTGAGATGTATAGTTTATTTTTTATCATGACTGAACAATCATTTTATTTCTTATGTTAAAATGAGAGGTGTACACCAAAATGATTAGTTGATGTGTTTTATTTAATATTTAAATAAAAAAGGTTTTAAAATTGTTGTCCTGCATCTGATTCTATGGAGTATTTTTACCTGATACATGTGTATATTACCGGCATAGTTAAGACTTGTTGTAAAGCCGAATTCCATAGGACACTACTGACACTTTCTATTACGCACTAAATGAAGAGGAATGGTGGGCTCACAAATCTGATAATGGGATATTGAGCCTTTCTCTGGTAGGCAATCTGTCTGAATCTAACCCAAGTCAGTAGTAATCGGATTATAAAATCTGACAGGAAGAGAGGTCTGTGGAGTGAAAATGGTCAAGGGTGAATTAATCTGTACCAGCTGAGTACTCCATCCCCATCACCTTCATATGAAAGAGGCCCCAGCCAGATTAAGGCAGTGATGTGTGCACAGTGCCTTGCCTGGCTTTAAAAATGCTTGGGTTCTGCTGCGACCATGGCAGGGATGCACCTCTGTTCAGGAGCACCCAATGTGGCTGCCTGTGAGCTGAGGTGGTGGCACTGAACCTGGAGAAGATGTTAGTGAGTGTGGACTGGGGAGGGAATGGCCAAGAGGAGGGGAAGGGGCTGGGTGACAGGAGGCTGGAAGGGGAAGGGGCCTGTGGGCCATGCCATGGGGATAGTACTGGACTGAGAGTGTAGAACCCAATCCTTGGCTTCATTCCCAGTTCCACTTCATTTGTGTTTCCTTTGCACCTTTGAGAGACATGCATAGCCTTGGACTGTCATCTGCAGAAAGAACGCAGGACATGAGCGGCTGAGAGCTTTGTATTCGGCACATGCACTCAGAATGAGGATGATGAGAGGTTTCACATGCAGGAGAGCCCCTAAATATTTGCAACCGCTAGTTTATTCTGGCAAACACACAGAAGGAAAAGCAAAGCAAAACAAAACAAAAAAAACCCTTTTTTGTTTCCCAGCAAACAATGGTGAAAAAATTTAGACTCTTATTCTGTAGTTATTTTCAAATCTGTCTATCCCATTTTGAAGGCAGGGGAGAATGGTGGGAAGGTAAAACAAAAAGTTAAAAGCCTGGGGGCAACAGAGATAATATTTACTTTGCTTTCTAAAGGTGTTGTTTGCAGAGCTGGAATTTGTAGAGCTCTGTATGCATTTGCCATGGCTCTCAAACTGGTACAAATGTGTCATGCACATGTTTTCCTAGGGTTTTGTTTTCACTGTGACCATCCAAAGTTAGGAATTTTGCAACTGGTAAAAAAATAATGGAGATATTTTTAATTATTTTTAATCTAGATTTTATATGACCTTGTTTAAGAATAATCCCAACTGCTGTTTTCAGCTGGGTTCTCAGGGCATTATTTTAAACCCCAGCAATTCTGGGAAATCTGAGAAAGTTGCTCCTTAATGGATATAAATCAGTGCAGCTCCACCAACTTTCATTGACATCATTGACCCTTGGGTATAGAGGGATCTTGACAGCATCATGATTTCTGTGAAATGGTAGGAAAAACAAGAACAAAGAAACCCTGGGACTCTGGACTCAGTTTCCATGTGCACACTGGTTCACTCCTGGTGCTTTAGTCACTGTCTTCCTGCCTTTCCTCTGAAATCTGTCTCTGCTCCTGTTTACCACGTTTGTTTTTGTCTTTAGTATCTCTTACGATGCTGTTTTTCTTGGCTTCGTTTCCCACATTACAACTTGGTACCTAGTTCCTTTTCCTTTCTTTACCAGCCCTGGATCAGTGTTTCCACCCCCACCCCACCCCCCCAGATGGAACACATGCTGGCAAGTTTAGATAGCCCCAAAACTGAGTGATCAAACCTTGTTTTTTTAAAGAAAGGAAATGCCTTGAGCTGGCAGGAGATGCTAGACGGGTAGAAATGAAAAACACAGGCTGTTTTTGTATGGAGCAAGCCGAGTCCAGACACCAAGCCGAGCACGCTGGTGCCAGTGTGGTCCAGCCATGCTAGTGAGGGACTCCCACCCATCCCTCTCCTCCTGCCCTCCAGCTGATGATGCATAACTCATCCTCAGACCCATGACCTTCTCCTTCACTGTGTCCAGAGCACAAGTCACACCTCAGAGATGAAAGGGCTTCCTCATGGCAATAGGCAACGCTGTGTAATCTTGGCCTGTGTCTGCTGGAAAGGAGAAGCGGCAGAAGGCAGAGCAGTTGAGCGTACAGAATTATGGTGCATGAGAAAGAAAGTGATCAGTGCTTCCGTTTTACTCATCCTGCAAAGTGAGAATAAGGCACGCGTCACGCAATGAAGGAGAATTAATTTAAGAACTGATAAAAGGAAATATGTGCCTCAGGAGGACGTTGCTTCAAATACAGTTGCTGGCTTATTTCATGACTGCTAACTACTTTCAGTGGTGACAGTTAAATCAATGATAAAGGTAATCCACTGTCACGGTTTATGGATTTTGCAGAGCATCTGTGGGAGATCAGGAAAGAGCTGGTCTTAGGTACAGACTGCCAGGGGCATGATAGATAGAGTTTTAGCATAGAAATGCTTTTTCAGATATCAGGCATCAGATATTAGCAACCTGCCAAAGGCAAGACATTCATGTGAGGTGAACAAATTTGATCATCACCTGCAATAAACTCCAGCTTCTTAATACTCATATCATCTGTAATGCCTTATGCAGTGATAGCAGCTCAGACCAAAGGTCCAGCGAATCAGGCGGCTCATTTCAGAAACAGGTTCTTAGGGACAGGGTGTAAGGACAGGGCAAGCATAGCACAAACCCTCTGTGGTATTACCAGCTCAATAAAAAACGGACTACGGTTAAGGGAATTTTTGACTGGCATCTGGGTCATTGTGTTTGACAGCTGCAGATGGGTCGAGCCTCCAAGAATCTGGCTAAGCCCTTCTGGAATTCTTTTATAATTGTGGCCTTCACAGCATCCCATAACAACGACTGCCATAATGCAATTTTGTGTCATGTGAAAGTACTGCTTCCTTTCCTTTGTGTTAGACCTCCAGCCCAATAGATTGGGTTGTGCTGCTTTCCTCTTGTGATAGCAGATGTGATGAGTAGTGCTTTCCTGCTCACACCTCCAGCTGGTCATGAGTTTTTGGGACCTCTTTCACACCCCTTCTCTGTTGAGGTGACCGAGCAGAAGAACGCTACTGTAGTTAGCCTGTCTATGGAAACCATTGCATGTTTCTGTGCCACCTCTCTGTATCTTCACCCGTTCTTCTACTTCCTCCTTGGTCTGTGTTTGAGGCAGGGGTACCCTAGAAGTGCTCACTTTTTCATTCTCTCCTAATTCTGTACTCATTCCTAAAGCTTTTTGGTTTTTTTGTCTTGTCGACAACTGTTGAGAATTAAGCTGGAATTTTCAGTGACATTGAGGTTTTCTTCCTGACTGATGTTAATTCAGAGAGCCTGATGATCTTTGTGTGGCTAGGGCTGGTGTTCCTCATGCTTCTTGCTTTGTATTTGCTGCTGGCGAGTTTCATAAGTCATTTCATCAACCTGTCATTCAGTTTTCTGAGATCACTCTCCACTTGGTTGCAGTTCAATCCTTTATGAATATGCCAAGTTGGCCAGGTCTTGACACGAATGGATATGCACTGCTCCAGCTTTCACGCCACAAACTTTGCTCTTTCCTGTTCTATCGCATTGCTGGCTATTCTGCTCTTGTTATACTTTCTATCAATTTGCCTTGCCCAGCTTTCCAGCCCACAGGTCTCTGGATGGCCTCTAAAAGCCCTTTTTAAAAATGAATGTAACATTTGCCACCTTCCATTCCTGTGGTGCCTCACCATTTCAACAGCTGCTGTGGCATTGTACTGAATAGGTCAGCAGTTTCGAGTCTGAGCTCCCTCAGAGCTCTTGAGTGAAATTGCCTGGTCCCAGCAATCTGCTAATATTACTTTTATTGTTTTACCCTAAAATCTCTTCTCCTGACACTTGAATTTCAAAGACATTCTGAGTCTCACTCCCTGTGCAGCTAGGCGCTGGAGTGGGGCTGGAGTGGGGCGTGAAATTGAGCAGAACTACCATGAGTGGATGGATGGGGCTGTATAACCAGTGTCTGCGCCACACAAGCTACATGCTGTCCCTTTTGCACCAAACAGGCAGGTAACAGAGCAGTGACAGCAAGGTTGGGCACCAGGGAGTGGCCAGGTCAGCCTAGCAAGTCCCTCACCTTCTCCAGGGATGAGCAAGCCTTTCTCCCTTCACTGTGCTTACCGAGATGCAGAGTTGGATTTATGGATCACTTCCTCAGCTGAAGTAAACTGGCATTGCTAAATCAAAGCTAATGCAGCAACACTGCTTTATGATATAAACGCTATTAACAGCACATTAAGGCTGTGACCTCCACAGCTAGACAATCTCATCCTTTGTTTCTTCAGCCATCGAGGCAGGGAATTTAGGTTCATTATTTTTGATGGAGCTTTTCCTGTACTATGCCAGGGTGCTTTTTTAGTTCTCTTCTGTCTTACATCCCTTTCTGCTACCCTGAGCCACTGTTTTTTTACCGTTCCTTGGTTTATTCTGTAACAACAAAAATATCTTAGTCAAGAGCTGGAGAGAATTTCAGAAATTACAGCTAAGTGGTTTTTGGCCTATTCTTGCTGATAATTTCTCTCCCATTTCCTGGTAAAGTAACATTATTATCATTTGGTGAGCTCATCTACACACTCAACGGGTAGATGGGTATTTAGGGCCTCTCATACCCATTATCCCCAGCCGCCTGCTGGATATCCAAACAGATCTCCTTCTGCAAGCATCATCTTGCAAAAAAAAATGAGCTTTAAACGCAACCCCTCTGTTCATGCCACAGGAACAAAATAACTGCATTTTAGCTGCCTTGTTCTGCTTGCTTAACAATATCACTCTTGTATTTGCTGGGATATGGTCCCATTTTCTCCTCTTTGGGCAAGAAGCGAAGGTAGCTGTGCAATGGTCAGCTAAATGTCCTATTGTTTTTTCCTTCTCAACCCTTGTATGGTAGCAGATGCTTTTACTGAAAACATAAAATTAGATTTCCAGGAATACTTATGCACATGCCTTTGAAATCCATTTTCCATGAACATTTTTGCTTTCTCTTCATGGAAAGTGAGCACAACAGGAACAGGAACAAAGAGCCACCAAATTAACTGCGAAGCTGGACAGACCAGGCAGTTATTTATGAGACCCATGCTGCTTTCCCTTTATTGGTATGTCTGAGAAAAACTGGGGGACTGATCTTAATTTTGGGGTGGGGGGTTAATACCTCTCTGCAAAAGGAGGTCTGTACACTTTGAATTCAATTAAATCGGCAAGCAAAAGGGTAGCTCTCTGCCCTGGTGGGAAGAAAGGCTTTTTGGTAGCCTAGTTTAGGTTAAGATGGTTATAAAAGGCTACAGCAATGTCTTCATAATGGCTCTGGCACAGAAATGTAGCTTTAATTCTTAGTTACTCAGATCTCCATTGTAAATCACCAAACAAGAGACCTGATGAGTCCCAGGCATCCGAATGATGAGGCCTGGTGGATTGTGTTCCCATGAGAGCAGCGAGAGGCAGAAAGGGACAGGAAAGCTGACAGGACTAAGTGGAAGGAGGTCTGATGTGTGCTCCCACACAGGGAAGAGAGGAGAAGCTGCATTTCAGCCTTGGAAGATGCACGGGGAAATGGAAATCCCAGTCTCCCTCTGGCTCCACTTATTGATGTAAGCAGCTCTCTGGACAGCTCTGGTGAATTTAATGCTGGTGTCTCTTCTAACCCCTGTGATGAATGGCACAAGTGGTGGGAGATGCTGAGATGGTCTCAGGCAGCAGGAGGGAGGAGAAGCCATGGGTCCTGTGATTGAGGTGTTAGTGCAAGTGAGCTATGAAGTGGTACTTGCTACTAAATCTCTGGAAGGAAGGGGAAATTGCCTGGGACTACTGGACTTTTGTCATAGCCTTACTATTTATCCTCAAAGGGAAGTGAACAAGTTTTCTGTGCAGAGTCTCTCCTCAGAACATTTTGTAGCTAGTCACAGGCTGTGAAATCCACTTTCTCCCAGCTCCAGCCCACTGTTAGGTAGCAGACACAGGGTTTGTGGGGTGTAGCAATGCTCAGTCACTCTTCAGCATAGATGCTGTTTTACAAGCCCATAAGCACCATTCTGGTCTCAGGGTGGATCCATTTCTCTGCATGCAGGACCCCACAAGAGCTGACAGTCACTAATTGGATTCAACAACTGGCTTAACATTGTGAATGCAATAAAGTCACTGGGTGCATTCATCCTTCCAGCGATGAGGATTAACCAGTTCCCCAGGGCAGGATGTGCCCTTAAACATCGATTCTCTGTGCAACAGAGTGAGCAAGAGCCAGGCACCCCAACAGCACCTCTCCCACTGGTTTTGGTAGCTGCTGAATTTGAAGGTGCCATGGATGCCTGCTCTGCGTTCCACAGACACATGGGCAGGACAGGGATTTTGTGTTGGTATTTGTCTTTTTTCCTGTTTTCCAGCACATGTGGCCTGGACACAGGCTGCTTTGGAGATCACTGCAGAGGGGTTGATGTGCCAGCACATGGCTTCTAACACCACTGCCAAGCCTTGCCTGTGAGCTGAGCTGGCTTTGTGATCTCTGAGATCATACTTTCAGGTGCAAATTGTTTGTCAGAGGAATGAAATCTCACTAAAAGTATAAAGGCTTCCAGTGTTACTAATTTTTTCCCCTGTCATGCGAGCCATTACCAAAGTTGATGAGGAAATCACAGCATCTCCTAATTGCACTCTGCAGAAGACCTTGCATGTTGAGACTGTCCTAGTCACTCCCCTGCCTGCTCAAACCCAGTTACATCACTGAAACAGGATTTGGCTGGAGTGTTAAAGAGAAACCTTCCCTCTCTTTGCAGATATGAGCCGTGTTCTTCCTACTGTCCTCATGTGCCAGCACTGAAGGCTGTGCTGGAGCAGGAGCCAGGGAGAGCTCCCTATCCTTGTCTTCCTGCATCTTGCCCCTGAGGCCAAGCTGGTGGCTGGTCTAGAAGGGACCACCCTTTGAAAGGACTGGAGCTCTTAAGACTACAGTTAGGTGGGATGTTTGGAGCAGGTTAACCCAGGCAGGTGAGGGGTGCAATTCCAAAGGACTCCAGACCTTGCTAATGTCCGCTTCTATTTCTTAAACACTTGCAGAGAGCTTGGCTATTTTGTCAGGCCCAAAGGGAAGGGCTGAGTTTTGAGATGCCTGGCAAAGTGATGTTTGTGTTCTGATGGCATGAGGTGGCTGCTGCATGGGGAAACCAGAGCTGCCACTGCAGTACGCTGATCAGCGCTGGCATCTGGCAGGGCAAGACAAGGGATCAGATGTGATTATAGCTGTAGACTTGCCCAGTCAAACCGGAGCAGTAGAGACTAGCTCACCTCCTTTCTCCTGCCTGATAGGCATCAGAAGAGGGAATGCACATGCGCCCCTGCTCCTGTATGCGTGAATACACACGTACATGGTGTGCTTTGAACTCGCTGTGTTGCATTCAGAGCCTGAATCAGTGGAATTTCTCAGTACCACACAAAATTATATTCTCTGAATTGATAATGACACTCCCAGGAGCTTTTTTTTTTGCCTCAGTGGCTTGATTGTTAACTATTATCAGTCTTGCCTGGTAATGAGGGGCTAATAAGGCTTATCAGGGCTTACTAACAGCAACTTTTCCTGGTGAACTTCATGAGCAACGGGAGGGGGAGCAGGATAAGCTGGCTGCCCTTTGCTGGAGCATGATGGGCAGCAGTTGGCACCCACTGGGTGCTGGTGCTTTTGGATGGATGGAGGGTAGGGTGCTGAGTTTTGGTGACACAGAGCAGAGAAAGGCTTGAAATGGAGCACTCCATCCTTTTTCTGGGATAGACAAATGAGAGCAAGAATAGGAGCTCAAGAAAGCTACCAGTGGGTTTGAACCCTCATTTTTGTCTAGAGGATTGGGTTTTGGCTGAGCCATCAGAACTGATGTGCAGGCATGTACATGCATGGGTATGAAAGAGAGATTTATTTTTAAGGAGATAAGGAAGGGAATGTCTAATGCTAACTCTTTCATACACTGGAAAACAGGTCCCTGCTTCCTTATGTTAATACTGTATTCATGTGAGAAGAGGGTGGTTTCTTTGAGAATTAAACTCCTTGAGGAGATGATATTGGTACTAAAGGTATTAAAATCTAGCAGGTGGTTTGTGTGCATTATTATAAACCAAGATGGTCACTGTTTTTTAAATAATTTAATCTTTGTTGTTTGCTTTAATACTTCTGTCCCATGATTTTTTTCTTTGTGGTGCAGGGAGAAATGCATACATTGCTGTTCCTGGATTAAGATCAGTAGACCTGGGGGCATTTCTTTCCCACAAAAATTCCCAGATGGAGTCCCCCAGAAGTCAATCACTAGAAGAAAACAGCAGGGAAGCTGGAAGGCCTCAGAAGCCAGTGAGCTGGGTCTGGACTAAGTGCTTTAACTATGAAGAATAACTAACATGCATAGGTGTCGCGCTCCCTTTCCTCACCCTGCAAATAGGATGTGGACTGGGTGGTGAGGTGCACACAAGTCAGATCCAGAATCTATGGGTGATGGAAAGCAGTTTATATACTAAAATGTTCCAAAAATATGAGCTGTCACTCATGTAACATGCCAGTCACCGTGGTCACTCTGAGCTCCAATGAACATAATATAGGTGTATCCATTTGTGATGTTGCCGGGGCTGCCTTCTGGCTAAGGTCTTGTCACAGAATCCCAGATTTATGGATGGAAACAACCTATTAGGTCATCTGAGACATCCCTCTGCTAATGCAGATTTATTCCCTCCTGTATATTTTCCAGCACTTGGTCCAGTCTATTGTTCAGATGACTCAAGCGTCCGCTGCTTCCCTGGAGGGCCCATTTTGGAGCCTAACAGACCTTGCTGTCAGGATTTCATTTCCCGTCATATTCCTCCTAAAGGTTCTTCTGCTTAATTTAGTTACTTACTCTTTCTGCAGAACAGTGATGAGGAACAGGACTGTAGAAATAGGACATTTATTTCTTACTTATTCAGCTAATTCCTGTTATCCCATTTTTGTTATGGCCCTGTCCAGTCTTGTTCTCACTGGTGTTTATCTCCTCACACTCCTTTCTCTGGAGCGTGGTCCAGCTTCAGCTGGGATAGGTTGGTAGATGCCTATGGACTTTGGAGGGGGCATTGTGGAGGCATTAGCTGCACAGATATATTTTTCCCACCTGATTTTCATTGTGAACAAATCCCTTAAGCTTTGGCATGAGTGTGGTGCATCTGCAAGTATATTTGAGGGTGTTAATTTGACAGGGTGTTAATTTATTAATTTGACAAATTTGTGAGGAAACTGGAAAACAGCAACCATTAGTAAGGAATTTTGATGGTCCATTTAAATTTTCTTTAACATTTATCCCCTCCCCATTTCATTAGTTATAACTAAGTGATGGGAAAGAGAGAAAAGAATGCAAAGTTCAGGTTGGAAGATGAGCCACCAGGAAGTAAGGAAATTAAAAAGTAGTGTAATAATAATGGGGTTTCCCAAACAACATGAACTTGGCGTTACTCCACAGCCTAAGTACTTCATGTTATAACGAGAACTATCTGATCCTTGTTTGTGCAGAGCTAGATCCCTCTGAAACCAAGGCATTCAGTTTAAAGGGAACAAGAATATCACTTACCCTCTGGAGGACAATTTACATTGTCAAAGTGGTGGAAAAGGCCTCCAAGTAGAGGACAATCGCATCCCACATGTCTAGAGGTTTAAATTTACTCTGTGACAGATGCATAGGAATTTACTCTGGTAGATTGCTGGTACATCTCTCCTATGCTGTCCATGTCCTCTCTTTCCGAGCAGCTCCCCACCACTCCCGCTCCCAAAAGTAGCTTCCACGGCTCTCTAGGGTGCCAGCCCAATACTTTTGGTGAGCATGCTTGAAGCAAGAACCCTAAATTATTTGAGCTTGCAAAAAACAACCCAAAATACAAGCTTTTTTTAAAAAAAAAAACAACCTCCCCCCCCCACATTTTTAAACCAGGGAATTTTGCAAAGTTAGTTTAGGCCAGAGCTAGTCAAACACTGAGATGGTCACATCTGGGTGGAGGGACCTGTACATACAGAAGCATAGAGGAGAGCAGGAGGGCACATTTTGAGGTAAATCTGCTTCCCAAGGAATTGTAATATGGAAATATATCTAGAGGTAAGCTTGCCAGGTCGGTTTTAGCTTCAGGGATTTGGGTGGATTATAGGTATTTGCTATAACTGGGCATATTAACGTTAGTCATTTTGGCATATAGAGCATGCTGATACAGTTCAGTTTTCATCCTTGACTTATTTTCCAGGCTTCAGGGTTGGAGAATGAAGGATGCTATTGCAAAGGCTTCAGGGAACTTGGTGAGGAGTGGGGATGAGGTTATACCATGCTGGATCTGTCACGACTGAGTGAACAGTCACAGCATTACGTTCTTGATTACGCCAGTGGTGCTAAATACAGTAATTAAGGAAGAAGGCTGTGTGAAAAGCTTTAGTTATTGGCTTCATACACCACTGGCCTTTATCTGCATTTTCATTTGTTTCTTTTCTCTGCATGCACTGCAAGCTTTCTGTGTTTCTCTACCCGTGCTCCATAAGTCTCTGCCATCTCATAACTAAAGGGCCTGAGAAAGGTGAATAGATAAAGCAAGCTATTGTGGGGAGGGGGCGCTTGCGGGAGCAGAGGGATTTTCACCACAGATTTGCACCATCTCAGACCTGCAATACAGCAGGTTTTTGTGCAGCTGGTCTTGATTTATGGGACTGCAACCTAACTATTTCTCTTCCAGCTTCATTTTTATGTGGCCATGCAGTCCTGCATTTGCATGCTTTCCTGCTTACATATCCTAGCAATTTTTTGTTGTCTCTTTTTTATCTTATTCTCACACCTTGCCTTTCTTCCCTTTTCCTTTCATCTAAGGGGAAAAAAGAAGTTTAGCAAAAAGGTAAAAAAGAACAAAGTCTGAAAAAAGTTCCTCTGGGGTTTTCTGCTAAATATATCCTAGCACAGATTTGTCCCTGAAGGTTTCAACAAGAAAAACTTATATGTACATGTGTACATGCTCACAAAGAAACTAATCCTTCCCAATACACCACACCAAACTTATCAGCTAACTCGCTTCAGTGGCACAGCCTGATAAACAGAACTTGTAACCACTGGTCTCCAGCACAGACTTGAACGAGAAGAAAAAGATTATGCATGACCTGTCTTGGATCAGGCTGCAAGGAATGAAGTGGATCTGATTGATGCAACCTCCACATGAGCAGTGGTGAATATGTATTAGTTCAGTGCATTACCCTGTTCATGGTCTTGAGCTTCCCTTTGTCATTACAGCATACTTGAAGGTGGCTCACAATTAGAGTTTTTGTTAGGCTCCTTGGGGATATTTACTAAAGTACACATGCAAATAGCTTTCTCTCCCAGCTTTTCAAGATCACCTCCACCAGCCTTCACCTCACCTTCCCTAACCTGTTCCTGTCAGATTCGTGTGGCAGCCCTTTGGGCAGCGGGGAGGTGTGACACCGACTGGCTGGAGCCACGGGTCCATAGGTGCAGTGGCTGGACCCAGCTTAGCAGCTCTGCCCAGAACCCTCAAACACCCAGGGTGGTGGCACCTCATGTATCCTACTGAGCACACCAGTGCTGCCACCCCTCACCTGCCAAAACCGACTGTCACAATGAAATGGTGAGCAGTGCTGCAGGCATCAACCCACCATCACCCATCACCCACCAACCCATCAGGCATCAACCCATCATTCCCTCCTCCTCTCACCCGCACCAAAATAGCCTCTTGCTTTCAGTAAGCTTGCACTGAGGCGATTGGCACGTGGCTGAGATGGAGCAGTGCCCCTGCGGACCCTGCCCACTGACTCAGCTCATGCTGGACATAGAAAGATGGTGGGATGGGGCTGCCCAGAGCCAGCCAGCAGTGTGTTCCACTGCTCTTCAGGGCTCCCAGGGAAGGCAGGAGGGAGTGCAGGTGCCTGCAATAAGAAGAGTGAAAGTTGACTGCTGGGGAAGAGGGAGCTGGCTTGGTTGCCATCCCTGCACATGACACAGCCTGAAGTCAGGCTGGCTGTGACCAATGGGGACAGCACTGGGGGAAAGCCCTAGCAACAAACTGCCTCCCTGCAAGGAAAGACAAAGACATCCTCCTCCATAACCCCAAACCAGAACAGAGGATCTGGTGGAGGATCCTCTCTGGGAGATTTTTGTGGGGATGAAATACATAGGCTCATGCAGAAGCTGGCTTCTTTGCAGTTGGCATCAGGCTCGGAAGGCCCAGACCCATCACTGTGCCCCGGAGTGGGCAGAGCACTGTTCCCTGGGGGCTGCCTGTTCTCGGGCAGTGTGCAGGACAGGGTATGTGCTCTGCCATTCCTGCCCCGGAGCTCCTTCCTCAGGCAGGCTGCCCACTGCAGTCAGGGGGTGATTAGTCTGGCTTAGCAGTAACAGTACTCCGTTGAAGGAATGAACTTATTTTCCATTTCATTTGTCGCTGCACTCACGGTGACAAAAATCAGTGTACTGAGCACATCAAATAACACACGATTCTCCAGAACATGCCGTCGTCTCTGGCAAAAGAATGATAAGAATTACAGAGGCCTTTCAGGACAACAAGGGCAGCACAGAGACCCGTCTGTGATGGTCTCCTGATGGCTGTTGGTGTCTGACATTGCAAAGGGGGGCACAAGTGACTGCAGAGACCCATGTGCAACAAGTCTGTGCCCTGCAAGGCCACATCTGCAGCAGTGACTGCAGTTAAGGAGCAGGTTTCTTCCCTGCTTGAATCCAGATCTCGGTAGTATTACCTTGTTGCTTGTGATCTCTAAAGGATCTTGTGTTATCTAAAGGATCTCTCTCCCAAGTTAGTACAGATACTTAAGGACTTTCCTATTAGTTTGGTCCAGCCAAAAGCTCAGGAGGTTTTTCTGTTTATTTTCCCAGGCTTCACCGTGGGACCACTGGGCATGTATTATCCATCTCCTCTCCCTCCTCAGGATGTTTTTATTACTGAGGAATTTGCACAAATATTTTGTGGTGCATTAGTGCCAGACTAGTGGTCCTTTCTGAGGAAAGTCAGTTTGATCGTATGAACAGATTTAACTGGACAGGTCAGCCAAGCAAGGTGATCAGGCTCTTGGTCAGCGTGTTTCTCATACTGCTTTGGTTCAGCTCAAAGTCCTGAATACGATGACTCACAGAAAAGGAGGAAACAAACCCAACTTTGCAACTGACTACCCTCTCCGCTTGGGACTGTCTGGAGATAAGCTGAAGGCAAGAACACTCTTTATTTTATCTTCACTTGCTGGTTCCACCGTCATAGAAGCAGGATCAGAGCAAAAAACAAGTCTATTTTTTTTTCTTCCATCACTGCTTATTTCCTTCCTGAAGCGATAATCCTCAGAGCCATCACAACTGGTTGCTATGGGAGTGACTGTAAGCACAAAGAGAGGATTATGGTTTCAGGTGAGAAAACAGCGATGGGCACAGACAAGCTCCCAAAATCCAGTTCTGCTATGAGGAGCAACACTGCAGAGAGGCATTAGAAGACTCTTCCTGTTTTATTTGCCTTATTTACGTGTTGGCTTCAGATCCACAACAGCAGAATGGCATGTTAGAGCTAAAGAAGTCACACATATTTATGTGTGGGGAGAGGGCTAGAAGGGCTGAGGGGAGGGCTCTGTGGGGTTGCCCTCAGAAATGCAAAAGACCCTGGAAATCTGGGCTCCTTTCTTCTGCACTCAGATCTCCCCAGAATGGGATCAGTCAGAAAGTCCTTCAATCTGGGGCCAAAGCTGGATCTGGGCTGTTCTGCAGAATTCCTGCAATGACACAGTGACAGACATCCAGTGACAGGTCCTTTTATCACCAAAAGAAGGATCTAAAAAATAACGAGATAAGCCAAATGGAGGTGGTTTTATTGAAGCAGGACATTTTATGCCACCGAGACATGTATCTGAAGAAAGCTCTGCAAAGGGTGTTTATGGAAAGGCAGGGGGATGTCCTTACCGAAGCCAAAAGCAAAGCAGCAACCCCCAAGCCCAGGACTGTGGCAGCTGGAGTGTTGTGCACAGAAACAGCAGGCAATAAATGCAAGCCTGACCAAATACAGACCTCAATTTCTTCCCTTTTAGCGCACCCTCCTCAAGCCCCACCAGCGTACTGCTGCGAGTTAGGGTAGTTTGAAGGAGGGAGGGCAGGCTTGACAAGCATTTGTGCATAGTCCTGCCCAGCAAACATCTTCCTCCACCACAGCTTTTGCTCCCATTGCTCCAGTACCTGAAAACCAAAGTGGCACTTTGCTCAAGGAGTAGTGTGGATGGCAGGGCCAAGGTAGACGAAGCTCTTGCCATGTGCAGCTAAGCCCAGGTCTGGGGGTTAAAGACCCAGAGATTATGGTAAAGGTGCCTTACAAGAGCTCACATCATCCTTCCTCCTCTCTACAGCTTTGACCAGGGTTGGTAACAGTATACTTGTGTCTAGGTGCAGAACAGAGCATGCTTTGGCTAGATAGGGTCTGAAAATATATTAAAGAAAAAAAAAAGAATCCTCTTTGCTGGCACAGCTCTGGGAAACTGTGCTAGAAATAACTGTGCTTATGCATAGCTGTCAAAAACAGGCTGTTGCTGGTGCCGCTTGAATGGGAGAGCAGCCAGAACCTTGCTGCCCGTCGGGAGGAACGGGCCACGTCGGAGGTTCACTTTTGTCTCTAGACTGAGTTTATGTAGATCAAAGGCCAGGGAGGTGTTTTTGCTCTGCACAGGGGAATTTCCCCACATGGCGTGTCAGGAGGATCACATCCCCACCAGCTCTGGCCTTGGCTGTGTGAGGGGCCAGGGCAGGATAAGGACGCCAAACCCCCACCGCCTTGAACTAGAGCAGAAGATGTAACCCCAGATGAGCCCTGGGGGGACATTTGGCAGAAAACTCCTGTGGATTTTTCCACTTAGACAAACTGTGCTCTTAATTAAACTGGACAATTTTAGGAATTCTCAGAGGCTGGCTGGCAGTTTTCTTTGGCCAGGAGCTGCAGGGCTATCTAGGGAAATACCCGGGCAGAAAAAGCAGCTACAGGGTCCTGTGTCATCGTTCAATAGGAAAAAAAAACCAATCCAAAGCAGCATTGTAGATATTTGAGTCACGACATGGTTAATTGCACAGACCCAATAAAATAGTTAATTAACACCACAGTTGTGAAATATATAATAAAATAAAAAAGAATGTATGACATCAATGTAATTGCAGGAAAGAAAAGGCTGCTAGCCGATAACTGTTCATACATCAAGTTTTAGGCTAAAAGACAGACCTGTTTCATCTTCTGGGCATTGTAAAAAACCCTGTTTTCTCCCCAGAGAGAGCAGAGATGGCTGTGATTGAATCCAAGGGTACTGGCTGTTCCCGATTTTCCAGCGCTGACACAGTCGTGACAAGGAATTATATATTGCATTCATCACGCCTGCTCTCCAGGCATGATCCCCAAATAATTAATCCTTTTAGCTAGCAGGAGCTGCCATCTGGCCAGTTTCCAATCAACCTGACTGGTTTTACTACGGAGCTGCCAGTTGCCCGCACTCATGCGGCATGTATGGTAGCTGCTTGCCTCAGGTGCCTGGGATTTCTTTGTGTTTTCAAAATGGTGAGCTTCAGATAGGCCATGTGCTGCCCAAACACAGACAAAATACCAGCCTTTGTCTCAAAGAGCTTACTGTCCAGCAGGAAAAGGAGTGGGAGCTGTACATCACACATAGAGAAAGACTCAAACGGACTTCTCTTGTTTGCTTGTTTTGTGTTTAAAAACTTACTCTGAATAAATGGCCCAGATTAAAATCCAGCGTTTTTTTTCTTAGTCCTCTTAGTCCTGCAGAACAAACATGGCAACGGAATTACGAAAGGGGAGAAAAGTGTTTTGACACTACAAGTTTGGAGCAGGGCTGTGAAACCAAATGCAGTTCCAAAGAAGCAAGTTTGTGTTTGCTCCAATGTGTTTGACCTTAGACAGGTGTGGCAGGCAACCCTGTGGGAAAGAACCAATGCTTTGGTGCAGCTGTCCTACAATGGGGACATCTGGAACTTCTTGGAAGGTGATCTCTGGGATCGTCCTCAGACCTCACATGGAAGAAGATCCTCTTCCCATGGGAGAGGGCTTTGCAGTGACCTGTGATGAAGCTAGCATGCCCATAGAGTATGAATGCCTGTATGTTTCTGAAAACAACCTGGCTTATGGAAAGTGCTGATGAGAAACCTTCATCATTTCCCTCAGATCCATGCTCTCCCTCTGCTATGACACTGGTCCTAGGTCAAAGGATGAGCATGACCCTGGGTCTCAAGCTGTTCCCTGCTGTGGTCAGTGTGGAGCCACATTGCTTGGACTGCTAGAACACCTGCCAGATCAGATCTAGCAAGTGGAAGAACACTTACTCCATGAACCTTTTCAGGTCTGAGCTGTAACACTGCTCAGATACAAGGAAACTGCTTGAATTCAAGCATATTAATAGCTGCCCAATGGTGGAATCTGCTGCACTTTAGCGATAGGATACTGAGGAAACACAAAAGAAGAAGCTATGGAGAAATATTTCCGGAAAGTTGGGTTCAAACCTGTAACAATGCAGCTGAACGCTTAATGAACATAATCCCAAGTGAGTGTCTTTCCAGCTGGGAATGTGACTTAAAAACATGATGTGGTTCTCCATAGTGCCGTTCGTTTCTGAAAAAGGGGCTTTTGATATGAAAATTATGGTTCTATAGAGACCATTTAGGCAACAAGTGAAAATAGAGGTGTATTTATATACCTACTTTTCTGGGTCAGAGTAAAACAAGAACCCTTTCTTGCTTAGACCACCTGGCCAGCATTAAGAATCAAGGTGCTGTTAGTTAAATTAGGCTCCTGGTGATGTCTGAAGAAGCCTTATCATTGACACAAACTCTGTGAAGAGCTATGGTAGGGCTGCTATAGAGGATTTTAGTAGGCAGTTCTGTTATGACGCAAGTTGAAGGAGAAATTTTAGCCTATTGTCTCTGGGGTACTTTGCATGGTGAGCAAAGAGACATGCTCAAGGCTTAGTTCTTCATTTCAGTTTTAGGGTTACAGGTACCTGATAACATTAATTCCTATGGGGAGGAGATCAGCAAGAATCTACAGATTTGAGTGTCTGGGACAGAAGATCTTGATCAGAATTCAGATTAACAGCTGCTCTGCCAAGGTAAACTCCTATGTAAAGTTTGCTTATAATTTGAATAGTTGGGGTAGGTGGATAAAGTTTCCAGGTACAGTCAGTTGGATTTTTCTTTTTTCATGAAATTTTTGCATTTCCATTGAAAATCCTGAAACTTTCAATGTCTCAAACTTCTCAGTGGCCAGCAGTTTCTCCTCTGAATCTGCATCAGAACTGTTTGACATAAACTGTCTCACAAATCAACTTCTGCTGCTCATGGTTTTCGTTTGTAAAGAAACAATGACAAACGACTCACCTTACACACACACTTGCATATGGAATTCCTGGTTGCTAAATCCCAAGCTACACAGCAGCACTTTATAGGTATCAGATGAATTGTTATATAACTGAATAACATTTCTCAGCTCATGAGCTCTATTGGAGTTGGTGGATGCTAGATAACCTTGGTATGAGTTGGCTGCAACAATCTTTCATGAAAGAAATCCTTTATTTTTAAGGCTATAAAGAAATAGGAACTAAAAACTAACTACAAGCATGCTAGCACTAGAAAAACAATGTGTTCTTGTAATTGAAGACGTGAACTGGTTAGATGGGTCCTGCCATGAGCTCTTTTCTCCTAGTAAGTTTCAGGTTGATGCTTGGTGAATCCAGTCCAAGGGAGTAGGGGATGCTTTGGAAAGCAGCCTTAGGAGCTGGGGCTGCATATAGCAGCTTTCAGGCAGGATGGTGGAGCTGCTGCCTGATCCCTGGGGACAGCCAGGCTGTGCACCAGCCCCCCTCTTCAGCTACCCGCCTTGCTCATCTTGCAGCTTTCTGCCTGCATCATTGCTTCTCTCCCATGGAAAATTTGAGTCTGTTACTAAAATGAACCTCAAGGGTTAATTCTTCCTTTTTTTTTTTTTTTTCCATGATTCCTCTCCCAAATGTGGGTGCGTTGCCTTGTTTTCCCCTTGTGCTCCCTTCTTTTTTCCCCAAGCAGACCTTTGCTGGCATTTCAGTCCATCCCCCTCACCATGACTCTGGCAGCATATTTGTTCACCTAAAACTAAGTGCTCTGTTAGCAGGAAAAATCCTTTGTCAAGGTAACAAAAGGCTGAAGGAATAGAGAAAATGAAATGAAGGGAAATTATATTTACATAAAAGACTTTACAAAAAATCTGCTTTCTCACCAGCACAGTGAATTTGCTGCCTAAGGCTTTTTAATTTCATTTTTTTAAATAGATTTGTTGGAAATAAGTTTATTTTCTTAAAGCTTCAGCAGGCATTGCCAAACTTCCGAATGGCTTATCAGCCCAATCTGGTGTGGCAGATTTCATCACAATTACTGATTTTTCTGGTAGAAAGAAGCCCTGGGATGTGCAAACCCAGAGCAGCACAAGGAGCAGGTGAGAATGCAGCTTTCACAACAGAGCCTTCTGAAAACCCAGAGGAGTTGACTAAGGCTGTGATCACTTTTTGAACAGGGGAGAAGTCTTGGGATGTACCATGGTATCTAGTGAGATCTCCCTCTCTGCCTGAAGGTAAATGGGTCACGGCTGGGTAAGGAGTTAGGCTGCATTTTCCCACCAGTCTGACAACTGGGTAACTGTTGCATGCCAGCCCCCTCGCATTCCCAGGCCTGCTCTTTCCTTAAAAGAATACATAATGGGGTGAGGAGGGAAGGTTTTCAAACTCTCTCCTTCTCCTTTTTCGGGCAAACCCACAAGCTCTCACACTGATCTTGAGCATCTTGCCTGAGGGAAGCCAAGCTCACGTGTGGCCCGGTGCAGGGCAAGGAAGGGGAGCTGGAACCTCTTAGCAGCAGATGAACTGCTTTATGTTTTACATTAAGTAATGAAGGGCTATAAACACATTATAATCATTGTCGGAGGCTTTTGTGTGTTTCGGTTGAGGCTGGATTCTCTCCATAAGGGCAAGCACAGGCAAAATACAGCAGCAGGAACAGACAGTCGTCACCAAATCTGTCTGAGGGTGTGTCGAGCAGTGAGGCGATGGGAGCAGCAGGAAAAAGCAGTTAAGGAAACACTGAGGCTAGCGTGCACTTGTGTGATTAACCAGCTGGTAGCTGAACCTAGATGCTTATGGCTACAACCATAGTGTGGGATAGTTGCAACAGTTAGCTGAATCTGTACTGAGTGATTAATAGTGAATAGCCTGCGTAACAGCTTGGGAATATTTATATAACTGTCAATTCCTTATAAATAACCCTCATTACTTTCAAACACTAAGCTACCTTCCTTCAAGCCTAATTGAATGGACATTAAAGATGTTTAACTTGGAGTTTCCCCCATATAACTAGGGGATATTTTCATCCTCTCATTGTCTGGGAGGCTGGAGGGGGAACTGAATCAGTATCTTCCACTTCTCCAAAGTGGTTTCTCTAGTTTATATAGTGTCTGGAGGCCATGAGGATTTTTCCCGGCAAAAATGAAAGAGCTGTTGCTACAGCAAACAACTTGTTCGTTTTGCCTATTTACTCAGGTCCTAGGATACACTTTAAATATGAAAGCATGTGCTGCTTGTGATGCAAGAGGTCACTAATAATGCTCATACCCATTAATTACAAATGTATAAATAACATGTAATACATCCTCGATCTAGTAATTGAATTGCAATAAAGAAAAAAAAACCCAAGAACCCTGGTGTGAAATATTTCGGGGGCTAGTTTTATTTTCCTCCAATATGACCCCTTCATACACACTGCTTTCTGTAGTAGTGAGGCAGCAAAAGTCAGGCTCAGAACAAAGACTGTGTTTCACCTTCAGGGCAAGACTTTTCCCCCTGCATCTTTCCTATTTTTGAAACAAAAAGTTTGAAACAAAAGCTCTATTTTAAAATTAACACATTGCCTAATTTTTAAAGTATCAATACCTTTCCTGATATTTTTTCCCTCAATTGTCTTTTTTAAGCTATTTCGCCAAATAGACTCAGGTATGTAAGTATTTACATATATATAAATAATACTTATCTCTCCTGTCTCCACTTTATTTATCATGTTCAAAACATATTTTGCTCAGCTCTGATTGCTTCTTGCTCAAGCCCTCCTAAGTAGCTGGGACAACATCTGTGGTGGTCTGCTCCCAGGGCTGAACTGAACATGTTCAGAGTGCTGTGCCCCTTGGGAGGAGACAAAACAGGAGGCCTGGCCTCACCTTACCTACAGCAAATAATTTCACCCTGATACTGGACTTTATTATTGTGATGTGACACTATGTAGAACTCATCTGATGCAAAGCAAATAAATGAAGAAAAAGGTTGTTTTCTTCTTTCTATGAAAAACATTTTAAAGAAAAAAATTTTTTATGCTTTGGGGGTTTTAAATCAAACACAGAAAAGCATCCTCTGGATGTTGACCTTTTGGGAAGCACTGAGTGAGGGGTGGTTTTGTTTTTTTTTTTCATTTGTTTGGTTTTTGTGTGGTTTTTTTCTAGTTGTCATAATTTAGGGGGAAAAAAGTGAGTTTTTCTACCTAACTGTAAAATATGTGGAGGTTTGCTGACCAGTAGAAATCAGATGGATGCTTCTCAAGTGTCAGAGTCCATCACTGCTCCAAACCTCTGGCTTTGGGCCACAGTTGTAAAGTGGGAGTCAACCGAGATGAAGGGGCTGACCCTGTTACAGGCAGGATAGAGGGTCCCAGGCTGAGAAAGCAACCAAGTCTTGGTCTTGCCCTCACCAGGCACTGGGAAGAAGTGTGCTGATTGCAATTGAATTGGTTGACTTGACTTGATTGACTTGAATTTAGGGGTTTAAGTCAAGAGATCAGGAGGCCTCTGAGGCTGGGGGAAAAGGGCTCAGTGCCGAAGTCCAGAGATTAAACTTTAAAATGATGTCATTGGGCCACCCCAGTTTTGCAGCTGAACTTTACCTTCTGCAAGAGAGCAGTAGGAGCTTGGAGAAAAATAAATGGGAGGTGGAGATGAAGGGACAGAAGCCAGTACCTGTGTTAGACTTGTGGGGGCAAGGCGAGAGGTGGTAAAGGAGTAAGTGGGGTGCTTTGTAAATTCCCTGTACATATGGTTTGGGTGGGTTAATAGCTTGACTCAGCATAGAGGGAAGACAGATTTCCTTCTCAAGCACAGCTTACGAGCTCAGACCAAGCTTTTGATTCACACTTTGAGTGGGTTAGTTTCACAAGTCTTCTAGTGCATCTTTGAAATTGGATAAGAGCAAACCCACAGTAAAAAAGGCTTCTTGTGTTTCTGAGCGCATAACTGCTGCAGTTTCATTATGATCTAATGTTTCATTGACGAAACCTCAGCTTAGGAAGTAGCAGAGACATGGTAAAATATGATCCCTGAAGGACTGATGTTGAAAAACAAGAAGCTAGAACTGTGGAGCAAAAAAATGGGTGGTTTTATAATTAATGTGTGCCTTTTTTCCTTTAAATTTATTACTGCTCTGAACCTGAAACTACCAGACATCCTCAAGAGGCAAGACTAAACAGTAGCAAGGATGGTGCCTGTGTGCCCCAGGAATGGAAATGTGATACTAAATACTTCACCCTTGGCTGATGTGGTCCAGGCTTGTAAATCATGACCTCTTCATAGATGGGAGCCACCCGCTGGTGCCAGTGAGATGCTGGCCATGTCCCAGGCAAGCTTTGTGGATGCAGAGGCGCTGCATGGACCACTCTGGTCTGCACAAAGGACTGCCCAAACTTCAGTGTGGCTCAAAGTCTTTCTGCAGTTGCTGGTGGTGGCCTGTTTCACCCCTGGGGTTGGCACCAGCTGCTGCAGTATCAACAGCTTAAATGCAGTCCAGCAAACTTACTTGTTCCTGCTTGAGCTTTTTGAATAACAGCTAAAGCTTTCTGCAGAGGGATCCCTGTTCTGCAGGCAAATAAGGACAGAAGCTCTGGAAAGCTCTTGTTTCTTGGTGCCATCTTACTGCTAAAGGCCCCTATCTCTGGAAAACCAGTAGCTGCCTTCATGAGTGAGGCACATTTTTTATTAGATGAGCTGAGAAAATGATGTTCTGGGAGCTGGTATCCCTGCTAAGTGTGTTGTTACTACTACTTGGGATGGTCCTTTAAAAGCTACCTGTGTTTTAAACTCTTGTGCAATTCCTTCACAGAACAAGAGCCACCTGTGGCTCTGGTACCCAGCTACTGAGTTGAGTAGGGGGGAACTGCAGTATTAAAACAACCCAAACATGTTTCCAGCCCTTGTGACTGTGATGGGGCAGCTCAGCAATTCGATAGTGCACACCTCAGCAGCTTGGAAACTGGAAGGCGAGGAGATGATCTGGTGTTTGCATTCTTCTAATATTTCTTAGGGTTTAAACCAACAAGAAGCTTTGTCTGTAATTGTGCGGTGTCGTTCAGCTGTTCTGAAGTGCGTGCGGAGCTCCAGAAAGCAGCTTAACCAGCCAACAAACTGCATGCAGAGCTGAAGAAATAAATAAATAACTCAAGAGTGTGCCTCTAATGCCCATGTTGAGGCAAAATAACATTAAAAAAAGAAATTCTGCAAGACTGAGGTAATCCGTACAGGAATTCTGTTGTTGTTTTTTTGTTCCTACGCACATGCCATTGGTGTGAGGTAGTGTTTGTACTTCACTCACGGTGGCTGGGAACGTCACTGTCTGGCACCGTACAGGTAATATATTCAGGACAGCTTACAGGTGGTGGCACAAGGCTGCACTTGTTTTTCTTTCCCTTTTGATTAAGCATGTTCGTTTTGCACCAAGGTCATAGTGTGTGTGGGAGGACTGGGGGAGAGGAATTAAAGGGGAAAAGAATGCAATAAGAGATGGGAATTACAAAGTCCTGGTGACTGCGTGCAGCACAGTACTTGTTGGAGGAGCTGATTCAGTGCCTGGGGAGCCAAGGAGCCCTCCTCATTGCTCCTGCAGATCACCATGCCCCTACAGCAAACCGCTGGGGCACATGGAGGCTGCAGAGGCTTACAGTCTGGGTCAGTTCACCATGCGTGAGTCATTTCCTGGGTAACATCCCTGCCCTCCCTGGCTACCCCTGCTGAAAGCCAGGTTCTTTCAGACCTTGGAGGATGGAGGTTTTCAGGGCAGTGTGGGGAAGAGCTAGGAATGTAGGTACACCATTGCTATGCGCTGCTCTTTGCATTCAAAGATGGTGGTATGAATACAAGCTCACTAGAGCTAACCCAGGTAGGGGGACATGAGCTGGGACATGTCCCCATGAGCTGGGGACAACACTCATGTTATTCCTTCCTCATTTGACTCTCTAGGAAGCAGGAATCCCACACCCTTAGTGTCTGAAACTTGTAAAATCGAATGTGGGATTTTTAACAGCTTAGTGAATGGCTTGCTTCCTGCATGGGTTTTGCTGTTGTGACTTTATGTGTTTATTTAAGTACAGACTGTGAAAGAAACAGGAAGCTGAGGACACACACCATTATAGTAATGCTACCTAACTGAAAAGGAAGTCATTTTAGTCAGACTAGAGTTTGCTATACTTTGACATAGCCCAATGTAACTTAAGTACCAGAAACAGCTGGGGCAAAAAGACAACCTAACCTCACCTCAGCCTATGTAGTAAGGATTCAGCTCCTTTGTTGCTGATGTTGGAGACTTTGGGAGCTGCATCAAGCCAAGTCCCTTGAGGTTTTTTCCCAGGCTGACCACTATCAAGATGTAAGGAGGAAGTTGGGGCATTCCTGGTAATGTTAAGGTAAAACAAACAAATGTTTTAATTAACAAAAAAACACCTTTCAGGACTGCTCTATAAATCATAAAAATATGACTCCCTTAGTCATGGCTCCACACATTGTTAATTTTTCTGCCATAATTTCGTTTCCTTTTTGTGGCTAGGCACCAAGGACTTGTCTAGAAAGATTAGACTTGACTTGTACACAAACACATAAGAAATTGTTGGCCATGGGACCACTAAATGGTCACTAAAGAGCCCTTCCCTCCTAGCATCTCTCCTCCGCAAACTCATGCTCCACCAGATGAAAGCGCCTCAGTGCAGGAGCCAAAAATGCTCTTGGTTTCCAGAAATGTGGGGAAAAAAGTGATCAAGTCTTCAGTCCCTGGGGAATCGTCAGAGGTGGGTGATGCTCCATGCAATAGAGAAAGGAAGGACAAGAGCCTTGTTCCCTCCCCAGTCTAGATGGTGACAAAGGGATCATCCTTTCCTTATTCTGTCTAATAACCAGTTCAACCTTGAGCACAGAAGCAAGAGACAGCAGCCTATCAGGACTCTGAAAGACTTTCAAAAGCATGCAAAGATGCAGGTCTTCCTGCCCCGTGTTCTGTCTTGAGCTGGATCTGCATCAGTGTGAGAAGGTGAGGCATAGAGGGGGCCTGGGGAGAGAGGTGTTTTACAGGTTGCTGTAACCAGTCATAGGAAACAGGGGCTTATTTAAACTGCAAATGTAAGGTGCTCACAAATACAATCAGTGAATGGTAATTAAGTTTCTTTGGTTGAAACGTGGAGGTAGGCTAAGAGGGCTTTTACAAAGGACAGATCACTTGTGTAAAACATGCCAGAGGTTTGGGGTCTTGACTCCTTACGAGCCTTGCAATATATGCTTTTTTTAGTCACTGAAATGAGATGAGCCTGCTGTTACAGAGTCAGTATGTCTGCTTCCTCTTTGTTCAAAACTGGAGAGGTACATGGAGTGGAACCCCTCCCCAACCAAAATCAAGATGAAAGGTGAAACAGTTCTGAACAGGATGAGAGAAGATCATCTAAGTTTTGGGTGTAGTTTCAGGTTGTTCTTTATTTTATCTGAACCGGTCGTCCCACCCCTAATTACAACAGCTTTAAGACATTCCTGGGTGCGGTCACTTGAAATTCTTTAGTGGGCAAAAATTCTCAGCTATGTGATGTCCTGTGCATCAGCAGACAGCTTTAAATGGTCCAGCGTCGCCCTGCTGGCTTCTCCACCAGCTTCTGCCCTTGTGTTCGCTGTAGCTTTGGCACAGAAAGGGTCATGTAATTCCTTTTCACTGAACCTAAGCCTTAGTCAGCACCACAGAGGGCCATGTTCTCCCAGCCACAGCTCAGATGCTCAGATAAAGCTGTCAGGCTCTAACGAAGCCCTGCAGAAGGAGCAAAGGGATCATAGCAGCTCCCACTGCATTTTCATTGAGAGTTTGCACGGTTTGGGTTCTTTATCTTCAGATTTTCTTCTGATTGCACTGCTGGCAATCTTTTCCATCATGTTCTCAGTTTGTGGGTTTTCTCAAGCCAGGTAAAAAATTCAGCTCACAGAGCAGATGGTGCAGCAAGACACTTGGCTTTGACTCACCAGTGGCTTTTATCTTGTTTCTTAGGATCTGTTGTAAATCACAGAGCATGCGAGACAGCAATTATGGTACGGTTTTGCACGAAGCCTACTCTGGATAATTTGATAGCTTGTTAGCAACCAGCAGACTAATTTGGCTTTGAAACACAAGAGTTTCTGCCTCTTCTGCCTCTACATATACTAGCAATGCTTAGAAAGCTTTCCCAACAAGCCCAGATAACTTTCTGCTGCTTTTCTAAGCGCACACTGTTACCAGCTACATGGATATTTACAAACTTACCATAAAAATACAAACATTAAGTGGAATTTGGTGGAAAGCCAAGAACAACTGATACATCATCCAACAGTGCAGGCTACGGGGCTGGGTTTCATTGGATGTGCAGGGGAAGCCTCAAAAGTTCAGATTCTCTATTTGTTCTGCTGAGCATCCCCAACTTAGATGCACACCTATGATTTAATTGCACTATTTCATTCTAGTGTGTTGGCTAGGCAACTTGGCAAGAGATGAAAATATGCCTTGATCTTACTGGCAAAGCTGGAAGAATAATGTAAGTACCAAGAACAGCTATGTCCTTCTGTACCAAGACCTGGAAGCACAAAGATGCTGTACAGTCGGTTTTCCCCTTTTTCAAGTTAGTTGACCATTCTTGTGAATTTCTTAAAATTGGTTAGGTTTGGTTTTGTTCTTCATTCTTCTGAAGTGACTTACCCGTAGATGGGCTAGTGTTGGAAACAAGGCGTGAAAATTGCCTTTCCTTTTAGTCATAGCTGTTGAGAAATGTGCATGCTTCACAGCTCTCATTTACATCTGTAGGAGCCAACTTCGCAGCAGCTGGGGGTATGTGTGCACAGTGTATTGCAATGCTGTGTGGGAAGCCTCTGAGGGAACCCCAGGTTTGAAAGAGGTGTACCACAGCACAACGTGGTATTAGGGCAAAACCTCTGTACTAAACCATGCATTTACACCCCCAAAGTCAGGCCTAACAGTATGGCTCAGGTCTGAGATGAGCTCATGCAGTTTGAATAAAAACCCACATAGCTTTCATTGCAGCTTCTGCTGTTGAGGCTGAGATGAGCAGAGAGCAGACTTGAACTGGGGCTCCCACTTTGCACAGCATACTTCCCTGTTGAGAGCGGCAGGGATGAAATTCTAGCCTTGCGATGGAGATATGCGTGTGGTAGATGGGATGGGAGTGCTCATCTCCGATTAAATGGAGGTTTTAAGTTGTCATGCAAAGTGAAACATTGTCAGCAGGAGAAACTGAGCTCTGCCCTTCTTGCTCCCTTTGCTCCCAAGTGTCGTCTCACACATTCAGGACAGTCTTGTAAAGGACACAAGGTGGGGAGGGGTCAGACTCTTTTGCATAGAGAAAGGGAAAATATTGATCTCTTGCATCCCAGGTGAAATGAGCTGACTGCTGAGCTATTAGATAAGGGAGCATGCCTGCTCCTCAGGCATCCCAGGGAACCAGTTCTTCACTTCCTTTGCTTGTTTTACCAGTGCCCCAGAAGAAAAATGTCTTATCTGGGACAAATGGAATATTGATGTTCAGCATCCAGCGATTACTCTGGCTTACAACATTGCAGGAAAATTGAAAACACAATGTGATCTGAACCCTTTCCTCTGTTTTTTTTTTGCTTTGTCATCAGACTAGGGAAAAATGCTGATTTACAGATTTAACAGGTAAACAGGAAGTCATGCTCTAAGCACTGAATAAATAATCCCACAGAAATACTGAAAATGATCAAAGAACAAGCGAAACTTTGAGCTTTCTTTAGACACCCTTTCCCCACCTTTCTCTGCCTACAAACTGTTTGTGTCAGTTAAGTTCTGCAAACTTATGATTTGTTGTTCAAGGATACCCTTTGAATACTTGGTGCCAAACACCTGATAATTTAAGTCTGTGATCCAGACTGGCGTCAGTAGCAGAGGTGCTGGCCTCAAGGTTACATTGCATTACATAGGCCTATAAGGAAACAATCTGACAGGTGATACAGTTTGGGTCTATCTAGAGGGAATACAATGTGCTGCTTCCCTGTGGATTCTTCAATTCAAAAGAAAGAATCTGCAATAGTTGTTCCTGTTAAAGAGAAAGCACACAGCAACGCCATAAAGGACACAGGGGGACAACTAACTGTGGTAAACTAAGATTTGAGGTTTATGGGGTTCCCACTTCCAGGATTTTTCTGGCAAAAGCCTCATCAAGGCCAGCACAATCAGAAGACCAAGAGCTGTTTTCTGTTATGGCAACAAGAACAGCAATTCATAAACACAAGCCCCAAATAAGCTAGAAAGGTTATCTTTCTTTTAGAAGCCATCCTTGCCATAGATCAAGGCTTGTAAGCAGTTTGTATGCTTTCCAAAGGCAGGAAATCTTACTGCTGTGTGCCCATGAATAGCCCTGTCCATTTGCTGTGTACTTGCTGCCTTTGCATGCCTCTAAGTAAGCCCTGTGCTGATCTCATTTGGAGACAGCATTATCCCTGAGCAGTAGGCCAAAGCAATAGCCACTTGTCTATAAACGTGTGTGTGCCTCTATGATAAATGTATTTTCAGTTGGAAAATGGTGAGAATTCTCCCAAGCACAGATTAAGATGCCTCAGCTATAGAAAGCTCAAGCCATACTTAGGTTTCTAGACAAGGGCCATATTCTCAGGGCATTGTGCCTGTGGGCAAAAAGGTAAGTTCTGCAACCAGGCAAAACCCACATGGTCACATCCAAAAGCACTAAGAAATTAAAGTTTCCCGCTGCTGTTTGCTGCAGCTGCCTCACAATGGCTTTGTTCTGCCCTCCCCCAGCTCCAAGAGGAGGATGCAGCAAAAAGCCTTCCCTGAAGTGCTGGGGTTTCACTGTGCTTGTGAACCATGCTGCTTTCTCTTGGTGACATGCAGAAAGTTCAGCCAGTCATTGCTTTCCACCTTAAAGGTTATTCAGCAACATAGAGGAATTCCCTTAAATGACTGCCTGAAGTCTCTATTAGCAAATTCTGAAGCACAAAGGGTTTTTTTCCATTTCTTTCTGAAGGAGGGGATTCGTGTCAGTGTCACCATTGAGCCTCTGTCCTTTCCCAGCTGAGCATGTGACTGCCCAGCCTCCCACAGCAAGGAGACACAGGTCTGCAACTGCAGCACCAGATTTCCTCAAGGAAAGCCTGGGTGCAGCAAAAGGTGACCCTGAAGAAACTTCCCTCAGTCTTTTTCATTAAGCAAATGTGACTCCGGCTCCTACAAAAGGTCTTTACTGGGCATTTGGGGACACTGCAAATGGGCTGTATCGCGTCCAGTTGCGAGCGCCTGCAAACAGACAGCTTAGTTTGTGCCAGTCACACTTGGCTCTGTATCATCAGTGAGAAGCAGGAGTTCCCATGATGTGACTCATCTATCAGATCTCTCTTAGAAGTCTACATGAGACAAACTGTGTCACAGAAATGCCCACTTCTCTCCATTTTCTATAGCAGCTAACTCAGGTGTAAATGTCTGCTTTAGGTATTTGCTTCCTATTTGTTCCCAAACATGGATGCTTTCTAAAGAAAATTTCCTCCTTCTCTCTCTCCCCTCTCCCTTTTCAGAAATGACTTCCCATCTACTCTTGTTTTGGAAAATCTGTGGGTTGCCAAATGAATACCACCGTGTGATACTTATGAGACTAACTCTCTGCCTTCCTCTCCTCCCTTGTGTGGTATAAAACCCCCAAATTTGGGTGACAGGTTGCCATTTGGTTGCATGGCATTCTTTGAAGAAGTGGGTGATTGAGTCTTGGTGCATTAGATATTTTTCAGCTGGGGAAAAACATTGCTTGCCCTAAAGAATTTGGTCTCTTTGACACATGGAGTATTTATTTATACTCTGTTACAGATTGGGGCACTGTAGGGTCTGTATGAAGACAAATTGTGGACATCACTGTTTGCCAGGTGGTCTGCTACTTTCTATCCCCATCTCTGTAGCAGACAGCTAGATCCTTGTTTGAGAGGTTGGAGAGCTTTAGGAAGGATTTCCATCTTGTATTTACCTATTATTATTACCATTTCTCTTTATCACGGGCTGTAGTGATAGGTCAAGAGGTAATGGGCTCAAACTCAAACAGGGGAGATTTAGGTTAGATATAAGGAAGAAATTCTTTACTATGTGGGTGGTGGGGCACTGGAACAGGCTGCCCAAGGAAGTTACGAATGCTCCATCCCTGGCAGTGTTCAAGGCCAGGTTGGACAGAGCCTTGAGCAATCTGCTCTAGTGTGAGGCATCCCAGACCATGGCAAGGGGGTTGGAACTAGATGATCTTTAAGGTCTCTTGCATTATCTATGATAATTATGATGATGATTCAGTGTGGTGTTCATATATGCCTGTCCTGAACCAAAGGGGGACTACTCATGAACTAATTATTGATCAGGGGCTACTCATAAGCTTAAGATTGGTCATGTCCTTGGGAAACTGCTGAAATCAGGACCACCATGCAGTTCCTCTTTACTGC
This sequence comes from Neopsephotus bourkii, assembly GCF_033783945.1. Lineage (NCBI taxonomy): Eukaryota > Metazoa > Chordata > Aves > Psittaciformes > Psittacidae > Neopsephotus > Neopsephotus bourkii. The sequence goes on along the minus strand of NW_026901456.1, from coordinate 8,560,834 downwards.
TTATTTATTGTCAGTGCTCCTGCTCCCCACAGGTGCTGGGATAGATGTCCTTGCTCTCGGTCAGAAATGATATCACCTCCCATTAACAATGTTATTCTCTTTCCTGCTGAGCTTAGGCAATACTGTAACATGCCTAAACAGTGCATCCACAACAAGGAATGGCATCATCCTGCTTTCAAAACAAACCTGTGGTGGGTGGAATTAGCTGTGCTGAATGATTCTGGCCTGGTTGATAACGATCGGTGAAGAAACTTCTTCAGCTATTCAGTCATTCACCTCTGGTCACCCTCATTTTAGGGAGGGTGGGAGCTGGTTTTACGCTCTGTCTTCATGCCACCAAGACAAGGGATAAATGCTGATATTTTAATATTTTTAAGTCAAATGTTTGTTTAAATGGGTCAGTGCTAATGAACTGGAGGAAAAAGAGAGGCATTTCTACATCAGCTGATGTGGTTCTACCTAATCTGCCTGCTCAGCTTACCTTTATGTCTGCCTTTAATGCAAATCTACCTGTTCCTATGAACAACAACAGCCACAAAAGCCTGCCTGTAGCCTGCCCTATGCACATACAGATGTGGTATTTCCTTCATGAGATAAAAGGATATCTGAGTAAAGAGAACAGCACTCAGTTTGTGGTAAAGTTTGGGTGAGTTTTGCTGTCTTATCTTGTATGTATGTCCAGTTTTTCAGAAATGTGTGGGAATGATTTCAAAGACACTGTCAGCACATCGTGTCACTGCCTCCATGGTATGTATCATCACAAATGAACATACATCTGGGCTATGGGATGTGTTTTCCCCTCCCTTGTGTGAAAACCCACTCACATTATGAAGCTTTTCATGAATCGCATATAAAGAAGAGGCCAGACAGCTGAGGAGGGGAAACTGGACAAGAAGATGGTGAGAACTGTAAAAAGGGCAGACTGAGGTTTAGAAAAAAAGCAGGGGAAATTAGGTGGGAGAGCATGAGCATGGGAGGAAAGCGTATGGGGGGTTAGGAAGCATTGTTTGCGGAGGGAAGGCAGAAAGGCTTATCTGATGCAGAGAAAAAATAAAGGAGGGGGATGTCCAGGCAGGGAGGTGGAGATGGGATGGCTGGGAGAGAGCTGAGGTTTTCCCCAGGACTGAGAGAAAAGACTGAGGAGAGGTGAGGACTGAGTCTATACGGTATACAGAGATAGGTTATTCAAGGAAGCAGTGATTTAGACTCTGGTGTTGTAGGATCTTCAAAGGCACATGGGTGGCAGGGCCCAGTGGTAACAGAAAGGTTGCCTCGTCTCCTGGAGGAGATAAGACTAAACAGAAGTAGAATGGTCAAAGGGAGACCATAATCAAAGACTTGTCACCAGCTGGATGGAGGTAGGGCTTGGGCACGGGGGAGCAGGCTGGTGCCTGGCTGAGCAGATAAGGGCATTTGGTGTGTATTATGTTGTGCCTGGTGAGTTGAACAGCTAGTACTCAGCTGTAAGACCTTAGATGCTAGATAGACTGAGCTGGTGGCTCTGGCTGGAGAAAGGCAGGCTGGAATGATGAGGACTTCAGCTTGTCACAGGAGAGGATGGCCGGGGACTTAACAAGGAGAAGATGGGACTGAAACAAAGACACTTGCTGACCTCTTACTCTTCTTCTCAACTCTAGGATGTGAAGCCTGCAGAAAGCATACAGAAACACATATTGCCTTGCGAAGACACCACTCTTGAACACAGCTAACACACCCTCCTGAAAAGTGCTGGCTAATTTCAAGTTTTTGGTTATGTGTAAATTGGTACCAAGGATGCATAAAATATGTATAAGTGTATTGTGCAGTGTATTTTAGGGCACATCTTAAAGTAAATATAAGTGCATTATTTCCCTTGAAGGAACTGGTCTGAATCTCAAATATCTTTTGCCTAAGATGGTGTTTTAGTGACTGCAATCTGCTGCAGTCACGATTCTCAAGGCTTTTGTTATGATGGCAGAAAAAGTGGCTGAAACCAAGCAGTAACCAGCTATTCCTTTAGTTTGGCTACAAGTGGGAGCACTGGGATTTGACTAGCAGACATGATGTGGGTTATTTGATTCAGCTGAACTTGGTGGTTTCTGTCCTTAAAGATGCTGAACACTGTATAATACTGAGCACTGTATAATACTGAGCACTGGGAAGAATTGGGCTCTGAGTTTCATCCTTCCCATTTCATTACCAAAAATTATATATATGTTTGTTTTCCTCTCTTGCCTCAATTTTCCACCTGTAAATGGGTTTTCTGAAGCTGGATGAACCCCCACGGCAAATGCCCTGATACGTTAATGATGGTGAGTTTGGAAAAAGCTGTGAAATAACCATTTTCTGAGCAGGGCTGTGCAGCACACAAAGCCTGCAGCCATATGTCAGTGGGTACAGAATAGGATAGAGACTAAACAGCAGCACACTTGAGCTCCAATCCAGTCTTGTGCTCCGAGTGAGGTAAAATGTTGTGAAGCAGGCAATTAGAGATTATTTCCCAGTGCAGGCAGAGAAGGACAATGAAATAAAGCTGCACAGGTGGCCTTAAGCATAGCAAAGCCCTAACTTTGGACTCTGCACCTCTATTAACATTATTTTTAAGGGACATATTATGTGCTGTAAGCAACTGACTCTGGGGAACACACATTAGCTGTATGAGCAATATTTCTCTAGTATGAGGGCAGACTTTGCATGAAGGACCACTCTGCAGACGTGCCTAATGCAAACAAGTCTGGAGGCACCAGTAAAGGACCTGATACTTCCATAGGAAAACCTAACATCATGTGCCCTTGAGGATGTAAGTTAAGAAGAGGGAAAGGACCCCTCTTCCCATTGTGTTTTCATCTGTCAGAGCCCTGAGGGCCCTAACAATCCTTAATGGCCCTGATCTGTCTCACCTCACTCAGCACAGCCTGGGTTCCAGTCCCCTCCTGACTTATGATTTAGTGTAGCTGACTCCAGCCCTATCTCTTGGATAGCCCTAGGGTCTGTGCTGTCAGTAACTTGTCTCCAGCCCTGTCCTTCAGCTCAAGACTGGATCCCCTGGACGGACCTTCGTCCTGGCTCATCCACTTGCTTTTTTGGGGGTTGCTGGTAGGCCTCCATATCCCATCAGGTCTGTCTGCCATGTTTGGATTCTGCAGCCTGGCGCCTGTCATCAAGGGTATGGCCAGTGCTGGGGTCACCTTTGCTAGGGAGGCCCACCCTGACATCCATTGCAATGGGAGGTGATACAAAACTCAGAGTAGTTTTATTATGAAACTCTGTCCTCAAACAGAGCTCTGCTTGTCCTGATACCCTCTGAGCAAACTTTCTCATGCAGGTTGGGGTAGCTGGGACATCTTCACCCTTGTCGGAAGACAGAGGAACTCTTCTCTATCACTACAGACCCTCATGAGACAGATAATGCTATGCTTTTGCTATGATCCAGCCCCTTCCTTTGTTGCTAGGAGGCAGAAGGCTTTGCAAAGTTCTCCGTGAGAGTGTGAGCGCTGCTGACCACACAGATGAGGTGTATCAGGCAGGCCTGTACAACGTCTGCCTGTTTGCCAGTTTTCCTGCTCAATGGGCATAACACTGTGGGTCAATACTTAACTTGGGGTAATGGTTTCAGATGACACTGAGAGCAGCAAAGAAAGATCCTGCACAAAACTTTGTGTGTGGGAGCAGGTTTTGGAGTGGAAGAGTGAGGTTTGGGCTGAAAATTCGACCTGCCCAGTTGCAGTCATTTTGATCCCGCTGAGTCAAAATAGATCCAGGTTCTCAGAGGTTTAGCAATGCAGACTAATTAGTTTTTCTTTCTACAGGTCTCTTCCCCTTTCCCAGGTTAATCTGTAGGGGCAGAGAGAGTATGAGAAATTTTCCCTGTGATAGTCCGAAATTGCTTTGATCTAGAACAGTCTTTGGCCTCTCATAAGAGACCACGCTCCCTTCTGACATGAAGCCCTTGTGGACAGCAGAAAGAAGGTTTTACCATTCTTGGAAAAGGAGAGAACTCAGTGGAAGTGGGCTCAGAAAACTGCAATACAATTAAGCCTTGGGGATTTCATTCCAAGATAATTCTAAATGTGCTGCCACCTGACTGGCTCAGTCTTGCACTGTCTCCCCTCTTCTTGCCCTTTCCACCTGCCCTGCATCTGTGCACTCTCATTTATCAATCACTGCTCTGCAGCTAATCGAAGCCCCTGGCACAGCTGTGGGCCAGATGGCACCAGTCCTTCTGGCATAGCACCAGTGAAGCCATGGAACTCGCCAGGTTGCATTAGCTGCCTGTGTCTATTCATCTTTCTTTCGTGTTTTTGTGAAAGTGCATCATGCAGATTATTATTTTGTCTTTATCTACTCCAGAACAATAATTTAGGTCCAGTCCTTACAGATAGTCTTGGCTCATTGCTTTAGTCCTGCCACTCCCTTTACTGGACCCCATCACACACTGCCTCTGAGGAGAAAAAAGTGGGTCTTTATAAAACTCCTGGCAAGGTGACCCCTCTTGTCCTGACTGAGGTGTAGGCAAATGCCATCATAAGACAAACAAGGGGGAAATAAGCTTGACTTCAAAATGTCCTTGAAGCTTGATCTTAACAGCAGTTTGTTAGTATATGCCAGTGTAAGGCAACACTGTCGTTGTGCTTTGCTATGTGCTAGTAGCAAATTTACCGGTGACTCCTTGATCTTGTGCTGAATCCTGAATCTTGTGATATTTGTTGCTTTCTGAACGCCTGGATGTTTGTGGTCACATGAGAATCTGAGCCACCAATTTTCTGCTGTTTCTAGGTCTTATGGTCAGAGGGAGACGCGTAAACCCCTCTCCAGGGAACCTGAAGACAAAGATATCAGAAGATAAGTAAGCCTCCAGGTGGGATGCGGTTTGGGTTTTGTTTTTTGTTTGCCTGTTTTCTTGTCCTTTTCGAAGCACAATGTTTGAGTTGCTCTTTAATCCAATGTCTCAGTTTGGGGAAGCCTGAATCAAGAACTTTTAAGCATGTGAGATTAGTTATATGTTATTTAGATAGCAGTTCTGATTGCCTCTGTGTCCTCTTCAGGCTTGCTGTCTTATCTGACATTAGACGACAAGTGTTTTTTCCTCAGGCATAGAAGCTGGATGGAAAACTGGTAAGCAGTCAAAGCCCTCTTTATCTTTTCTCACTCATAATTTTCTAGGGAAAGAACTACTCCACACCAAGGTTTTGGACAGCTTTGGGAAGTACCACGCTGAGGTTCTGCTAAGGCTGCTTTCGTTTCAAGCAACACTGGATTTCTTTACACTCCACTCCCTGCCCCAATTTCTAGCTTTCCCAATCAGGAAAACTGGGAAATAATGGAAAAAATGAGGCACCGTGCCCTTTGAGAAGACATTTGATAATGTCACTGTGTTTCCCTGCTCACAGCCCATAGGTGATGTTGATGGTGTTTACAGGAAATGCCATGAGTAATTTGTGAAGCAAAAAGCAGCTTACTATCAGGTTGGGGCTCGTCTGACTGGAAAGTGCTGTGCAGTACCAGGCACATGGGCTGGGCTACCTGCCTCCCCAGCAGCACGCCACACGGGAGCATTAGGGAGGCCAGGGTGGGAAGTGAGGCCTGGGGGGAAGGTTGTGCAATGCTGCTTCCAATATGGGAGTAGAAAAGCAAGGGTAGCCTGCAGCTGGTGTGACCCTGTCTGAAAGGCTCACATTAGGAGTTGCCACCTTATCGGAAGAAGCCATTTCTAGAGCCTTCTTCACCTTATCCTCTTGTATATTCACTGCAGGACTCAGCACAGCACCAAAGCTGGTCTTATTTCCCCTTCTCATCCCAACAGCATGCACCAGTTACCACCTGTAGAACTTTAAGTGCCTCCATTTGTCCTAACGAATTCCTTGCCTTGGTGTAGACGTTACATTTCTGCTGTCTGCACCAGGCTCTGCACTATTGAAACTGCTCCTAGTTTAAAGCAATCAAGGAACAGCCTCCCCACTACTCTACGTGGGGGGCTCTAGCCTAAAGGAAGGCTGAAAACTCTTGCAAAGATACAAGGAAGATCCAGTTCTGGTCCCCAGTGAGCTCAACTGCAAAGCTCTCAAGGACTTCCTTACACCGAGGCTTCTCTCTAGTGGCCAGTGTTCGCTTTGTGTGTGTCTTGGACAAGCCTGTGTGTATCGCACTTCGTTGCAGACCTAGCTGGCTACCCACACCAGGGATGCCTTCCCCACACAAGCTTCTTGCAAACCACCTGCCCGCTTCTCCTTGCTCTTGCGGCTCCTGCCAGCTCCCCTCACCAAGATACTTTTGCTCCCTGCTTCTCCCTTCCCGTACCCAGTGCCTCTTTGTTTCTTCTCATCTGGCAGCTCTATCTGCTCATCTCCTTCCTCTTTCTCATCCTTTCGTTAACTTCCTTTTCGATATCAGGATGCTTTATCTATCCCTCCATTTTTACATGAGGTTTCCCTCACATCTCTGTCTTCTGCCCCCTTTCATTCTGTGCTTCCCTGGGGATTAAGCAGAGAGCTTAAATGTCTCAGCAGAAAATGGTGATGTGGAGGTGAAATATTTACCAACATGATTAAAAGGATGTCTACGCTTCAGTCAGGATGATCTGGATACTGCATGCACCAACACGGCAAAGGGTGAGGGTGCTGCAAGCTTTCAGGCAGAGAGCCAGGTCTGCTGCCCAGCTGTGTGCCTGGGGTCCTGAGCTGGCTGGCATAGGAGGGTCCATCTTCTCTGTTACAGCACTTAAGTTGTGTAGTAATAGTAATTTCTCAAGCCTTGCAATAGTCTGTAATTGAATGCACTGGGCACAGGGAGGGCTTTAATGGTGCAGGAAGGAAGCCCTCAACCACAGGAGCCACTTGAGCAGCCTCAGCTGAGCAGTGAAACATCCCTAGGAAGGAGCCTGGGGCAGCCTCCACTGAGCCCAGACCCCTCACACCGCTGATGCTTGTCTCTTCTTCAAGGCTTGGGTCTGGTTTTGAAGATATGTAGGCTGAGAAGACGAGGAGAGGGGCAGCGCTTCTCCCAGTCTGAAACCGGAGCTAGGTTTGGCATTTCTGTGGATTTACAACTCAGCTGAAAGGATTTCCCCAGGCACTGTCTGGAAAGTAGCAGAGCCACAGGGCTATCAGTCCCTTACAGGGGCTTACAGTGTGCAGGCAGCTCTTAGAGACAGTGGGTGGTTGCTGAGCTCTCCAAGTAGTCCTATTCATACTGCGCTGCTCCCAGAAACCATGCACTTTTGATTTTCAAATTCCTGAGCATCTCAGGAATTCTCTCTGCTCTGTTCCTCCCTCTCTGTGTTTCCTTGATATGTTCCACTTGTTATGAAGAGTGCAAATCCAGGTTGCACAAATGCAATTTCTTCCCTGTAAAGTGCTAGTACATAAACGGAGAGGAACTGGGTAGGTGGTGGGAAGGAGAAGAGAGGTATGGTATGGCACGGCACCTATTCAGTTTTTGGTACCTAACAGCTCCTTGTTTCACAGTGTAGTATCAGCCTAGCCAAGAGCTCTTACAGCCTCTGTGGATATGGTGGGTTACACTGAAGCCAGCTGTGCCCTCAACACTATTTGAAGAGTCAGAGCTGTGTTTGTACCTTGTGCACCAGCAGGGAGGAAGGATATTGACTGAGCCTGGTCCCCAGCCTGCATTATCTTTCCACTGACAAACAGCACCTTCAGTTTGCACCAGAAAAACATCCCACCCCTAAGAGGCCTTGAGGGAATCACTCAGGATTTTCAAAACATTGTGGCTGCTTTCAGTCTCTCCACCTATTCTTCATACTGCCTCATGTCTGCTGTGGTTCCTAGACCCGCTGTGCCACTGCAGGGCAGGCAAATTGCGTAAGGTGGGAACTGAAGCAGTGGTAGGGAGAAAGAAGCAGGAGCCCCCATGTGTGCCTCATAGCGGAGTTTAGCTGTGGGACTCCTTCCCTGTGGAGGATAATCCTGTTAAGTAATGTAGCACCTTTACTTTCCCTTGCACACTTGATCCCCCTGTCCCTGCCATAACTAGCTTTACCAGCTACTGACAACGAATAGCAGGACCTTCCCCTGTGAGCAAGTATTTTCTGAGAGCTTTGTTTGCAGCCTGGAGGCTCCACTCTCTCTGTGACCACCCTTACACCCCTTTTCCTTCTCCACTGATTTTTTGCATCCCTTTATGGTTTGCTTTCAATTTGTCCACTGCTTTAGGAGGGCAGTCAGGGAGAGGCTGACAACTATTAGGATGACTACTTAATTCACTCCACATGGGACAACACAGTGCAGTGCAGCTCTTGTGTGGTCTGATTTCTCTCCTTGGACTTTGGATGTTGCAGTGAAGCTGTGCTGCCTCATCAGTGTGTGCTCACTGCACCCTTGTCTGCTTGGTTATCTCTTTCCAAATCAGTTATTTTACATCTGGTTTTGACAGACTGAGCTCCCTCCTGTGAGCCAACACACTGTAGGTTAAGCCTGTGATCTCCTGTGCTGTTTTTCCTGGACTGCTATCACTCCACCTTCCAGCTCCTTGTCATTACCGTGGTGCACATACATGTACACACCATTATTAGTACTTAGAGACCCAGAATGGGAACATGTCTCAGTGCCAGGATCTGCAAGGAATGACCCTGCCGGGGAGCCAATGCAGCTGAGCTCAAGAAACATGGCAGGAACATGTTCACTCTGCCTCCAGGGGCCAGGGGGACATCCTGCATTTGTGTGGCACTGCCTGTTCCTGGCATCTCTCCCCAGTCCTCCTCGCAGAAATGAAAAGGTGAAAGAAGCACATTTTGAACCTGTCCCAGCACAACAGTTGATTCAATGCTCCCTCTTTTTCCCAGGGTGGAGCAACCTAGGGACATGGAGGCATTTGGAAGAATGTGGAGGAATAATGGGGAGCATTCTTCCAGATTCTCTTATTGTCTCTTTGCTTAATTCTTGTACTACTTCTCCAGTGCTGGAAGTATGACTCATTTATAGACTCATAGAATGGTTTGGGTAAGGAGGGACCTTAAAAGTCATCTGGTTCCACCCCCCTGCCATGGCCAGAGACATCTTCCAGTAGACCAGGTTGCTCAAAACCTCATCCAGCCTGGCCTTGAAACATTTCCAGGGACAGGACAACCACACCATCCTTTGGAGTCTTTGGGATTCTTAGGACAGGGCTTCATAGCAGGTAAGAGCAGGAACAAACTTGTTTCACTCACACTGTGTCATACAGGTGCAAGGCATGTCCAGCCTAGAAGCTGTGTGACTCTACAGCACTGTGCCCTAACCAGCGTGTCCTGTCCAGCTTGGGATATAAACCTGCTATTTGACTCAGTAGCCATCTGACAGTGGGTACAACCAAGCTATGAGTCCTGTACAAAACCTATATCTTGTCCTTCTTTATCAGTTCTCGGTACTTGGCGCAGTTGGGCCCTCACTGAACCAGAGGCCATGTGATTTGCCAGGACCAAATGTGTGTGTGTGTTTGTGGAGGGGAGGGGAAACGCTATCTTTTTTGGTTGAAAGCCCAGTTCATCTGAGCATCTTCTTAGTCATTTCAGGATTGAGTGCTTTGTGAGTGTCATGGGTCATTAGAGCAGTGTCCTGCTATTGAGACTCTTGCAGGCTGCCTCCACACTTAGAGTTGCTCAGACTCACAGTCTCCTCTGCCTTGGCTAAGCCTGCCTGAACTGGAGGACTTTAGCATGTCTCTGAAAGAAGGGGTTTTATTCTTTCCCATGACCTGCTTCAAGCAAAGCTACAGCAACCAAATGGACCGTGCTGTGTGAAACGCAAGGTCACACCAGCGTGAGTAAAACATCCGCCTCTGGTGCTGGAGAGCTCAGCTAAAAAGCAAACCAAAGGCAAATATATCAGCAGCTTAAAGTGGATGTTTTTTTGCTTTGTTTTTCATGGCAAAAGCCCAGCAGGCTCTGACTGCGATCAAAAAGTAACATATCACCTGGAGGTCCATGAAGAAGCAAAGAGATGTTTAAACCTCCCACCACTTCCATCATCAAAGACTTCAGTGGGCTTCTTTCCATGTGTTTTTTCATAGCTGGCCTCAGTGAGAGCAACTGTTCAAAAGGGACATTAGGTGTACCTTCTGTTGGCTGAACCGCTTAAAATTGCCCTTCAATGTCACCAGGAGCACACACAAAAAACCCAGGAAAATTCAAGGAGGAAAAGAGAAACAAACACTAGAGTCCCACCTAGGGAACAAGGTAGTTTACAGAGACTGGTAATGGGACTATACTGCTGTGCTTCGAGGTCACAAGTTTGACTTTTTTCAGATAAGGTTAGCAACAGCTAAAAATCTTAATTGGTGGCTATTCAGTGGCCTATGTGAAGTTAATGGTAGTCTCTTGTAGCCATTTCATTTAATTAGGTATCTGCTGTATGCTTAGCAAAATGTATCCCCCAAACTATTAAACTTGTTGATGGGCTGGTGTGTGTGGAAATAAACAACAAAGTTCACTCAAGTCTTTTGTACTAATTTATTAAATTATGGTGTATTCAGACCTCTTCACTCTTGAACTTATGTCCTGTTTGTTGGAGTTGGATCACAGAGCTTTAAGGCAGAGATGTTGGCAAAGGATCTTTCATACATTTGCAGCACATCAAAATAAAAGATTTATTTTTTCCAATAGGGCATGACTACCATTACATGTGACTCTAACTTAGAACGTGCCACAGGATAGCAGCAGTATCCAAATGCTGGCCTTCTTCCATACTATAATTTGCTGAGAACAATTTGTCTGGAAAGATGTGACAGCTTTATGTTCTGTAACTTTAGGTGGGGAGCAGCCAGAGCTCCTGCTGCAGGACTCTGTCAGAACTCATATGAGTCCTCTGGTGCTGAGCTCTGGTTTTGCTGAGCTCACCATATGAAAAGTGAAAGTGTCGGTAGCATTCAGTTCGGTCTGTCACCAATATTTTTATTCATTTTAAAATACTTCCCAAACTTCCATACTGCCATAAACCTTTATTTTGTGTGGTTTTAGCTGGCTTTGCATAACAGAAGTTACACAACATTAACATTAGCAACAATGCAAAGACAGACCAAAACCAGACCTATCATATGTTCTATTTCTGTAAAGCAGGGTGAAAGAAGAGACTAAAACTGTTGTCCTTTGTTTTGTTTGTGGTCATAAATATTCATCAGCAAAGTACTTAAAATCCATTGTTAACTAAAGTGGTAATATCTGGTAATAAAGGTACCTTCTGGGTACCAGTGAGAGTCTTGTAGAATTGCTTTAGTATTATTAAATCTCAGATTAGTATAACTGTTATATATCTGACAGCTGAACCCAGGACAGCATCCACCCCTTATTCCATACCATTTACATCATGCTCAGGTCCCACATTTTTCAACATACCATTACTTTTTGTTTCTAGATACGTATATATGTACACACACACATGCATCGTTATGTTATTCCTTAGTCCACGGACCATCCTTATAAAGGTCATTGAGTTCATTTGGTCCATAACATCAGGCAATACATATACACAGTTCAAATCATAACAGTATGAAAGGGTGGTGTCTCCAGCAACACACAGAGAAGAGCTGGAGCACTAATCACGCTGCAGCTGAAGAAGGCAATTACTATTATGATGCCAAAGAAAGCAATTAAAATATGAAAGTCAGGGAACTCGGTCAAATTAGATTTTGACATAGGGACAGAATGGTGCCAATCAGAAGCAATTATTTTTTCTTCCTTTCTTAGTGGTTCTAATTTTTTCCTGTTTTTTGAATCGTTTTGATTGGAAACATGAGCTGTTTTGAAAGTTGAAGCTCTAAGAGACAGAACTGGTAGTAAAATCTCAAATAATTGAGATACGCTTGATGCTAAGAACTCTTGATGTAAAAAATCCCCAAAGTCACAGCTGAATCATCCACTGGAGATCCAGTTTGTCCCCTGGTTTGTTTTTCAGGATTCCTGTCTGGATGTACTCACATTTGCATATTGTTTTATGCATCCAGAAGAGCTAACTTCCTCCCTTTTCTTCCTCCCCAGATGAATGCTATGGTTTTATGTGGGGATGAGTAACACTTGTGACAGATGAGCTGACAAAACATGGCAAAACCATGGGAGTCTGCAACACCAACAGTCACGCTGGTGTTTCCATGTCCCTGCTGAGGGTGGGAGATGTTTTGCCATCACTCTTCCTACGTATGCAGTCCTAGTGCACTCAGAATGGGCAAACTTCTAGAGATGCAATTTTCAAGTGTTGTGCTGTCATGACAGGGAGAAGTTGGACTCAGCTCTCATACATCGTAATACAACATGGAGCCTGTAGCAGAACTGCAGTAGTGGAGCAGGACCGTTTTCACACGTTGCTACCTAGCAGGAGTGTTATGTTTCCTAAATGGCCTTCAATTGCAAGGAAAATATCCTTTTCGCTATACTGTCAGCATAAATTCCTACAGTTGATACCATACTTTTCTCTGTGCTCACCTGCTAGCTATACAGAAAGTGCTACACAATCATGCATGATTCATTACTCTTAAATGAAATGTAAATTTATTGTCAGCCTTTTTGGTTAATTAAAGCACGACTGTAGGAATAAGGTTAACTTCTGTATCTGGGATTCCTTTTGCTAAAATAAACACACGACACTTTATGCTGTTTGAAGAGGTGCGATTGATTACTGAGTGGGACAGAACTGAAGTTCCAGGGGAGGTCAGTCAGTCAGTGTGTGTATAATATTCAATAGAGTGTGAATCCACTTAGCTATAAAGTGAGCTGGATAACTCTCCATAGTGTTAGATGCCTGCATTTCACACTTGGCACAGACAGGAAGGGGTGTTTATAGGCATATTTCCCAACCCCCAAAATAAATCTGGACTATTTTATTGGCCTCAAGCTGTTCTTCAGGAACCTTCAGAATGACGTTTGATGGATTGCTATGCTTACTGTAAACATTTGACTTAACAAAGCGTCTTGCAGGTTAGGTTTCATTCTTTATAGACCTTGAAGTTTCACATGCAGCTGGCTAGCCATTAAATAAAGGTTTAAGTACTTGGAAAAAAAAAAGTAGCATATTCCTCAAGGATTGGGTAATGACACAGTGCTCAACAGGGACTTAGCTGTAATTGTTAGTGTTTCCCCCTCTTCCCTCCAAGCAATAAAATCCTTAAATAAAAAGGAATGTAGAGAAGGTGGTCTTTGGGCTGTGGACCTCTTCATGAAAGAAAATTGACATGAGGTTACACATGGGTAGAGAAAGAGAGAGAAATTTCTCAGCTCCACCATACAAAGAGCCATAGGGTTTAGGAGTGTTTCTCCAGCAGGGTTTCAATTATTTTTTCCCTGTAACAAACACATGACCTCTCCTCTGCCTACATCCTGTCTCTCTCCTGTGGCCAGGCAGACAGAAGGTCATTTCAAGTCTGGGGGAGAAGTTGGTGCTTGGGCAGAAGTCTCTGGACACAGAAGGAAAATGCTTTGCCATTCCCTGAAGTCACATTATTCTTATGTTCATGCTACACATAGTTCTCTTGGAAGGTCTGGGATTCATTACCTGCCTTCTGCTCCAACCTTCTGGCTTTGGAAATATGCAGAGAGTTCCAAGATTAGCTCCCGTGGCCAAACTGAGATGAAAGTGCAGCTGGCTGAGAGGCAAACAGGTTGTGTGCATGGCTCCCAGTGTCCTTTCCCTGCCCCTGCCTGCATTGCCCCAGTGCCAGCAGCTCTTGGCCAAGCAGGGTGAGGAGAGCTGGGGCAGGAATGGGCCACAGGTTGCCTTGCATACCTCTCTGGTTTACAGCACAGGGGCGCTTTCTGCAGCAGTGGAGGAGCTGGCTCACAGCCATCCACAGATTGCAGTGGACTGGAGGAAGCAGAGTCTGACATTTATATTCTGGGCCGTGTTTTGACAGTGTCTCAGGAGCCCTGTTTAAATTAGGTTTTCTGTCATTGTCCTGTGCAGTGCCTGATGCAGGACAGAGGACCTACAATAGGCCCTCTGCAGCAGGAGACATCCAGAGCTGCCTGGGAGCCACTCTCCCACAGTCTCAGTCTCTCCTGAGTCTCAGGCTCTGGGCAGCCAAGAGAGGGTCTGAGCTGTCTTTTTAGCATGCACATATAGCAGCGGTGTAAGGGGCACAGGAGGGATGGTGCATCAGCAGCGGGGCCCTTGCTCAATGTCAGAGGCTGGTTTGAAAGTCGGTCGCTGAAGCAGTCTGACGTCAGCTCTGTCGCTGTAGGAAGTATCGAGTTAAACTGATAATTATCTGCAGCACGTGTACGAATTACAAACCTTTTGATGTTCAGGCTTACATGTTTCGAGTTAGCCAGCACATCTTAATCAGATTTTCTTTCCTTTTTAAATGAAAACTTGAAGCTCTCTTATCTTCCATTCCCTTTTCCTCCTTTGAACTTGTACTTCACTGAGATTTTCACAGACACAGCCTTTCCTTGGCCAGGTCCCACCAGCGCCAGCTCCCATCCACAAAGTCAGCTCAGCAAGGTAAAATGGCAGGTGCTGTTGGGTTTGCAGTAATAGAGCTCGAAAACAAGGAGCTTTTTGTCTGTCACTGCTTTTCTTTGTGATATTGAAATGTATCTTATCAATGGCAGTGGGTAGTGGAGAACAGAGAAAGAAAGAGAGAAAAAGACCCTCAAAAGAGGCTCTGGTTAGTTCAATAGAAGCCTGCCTATTCTGCCTTCCTTGAGCATGAGCAAACTGCTCACTGGTGCAGGGAGTCTCCGAAAGGAAACCCTAGAACTCATCGGCTCTGCTTGCAAAATTCAGTGTCTTTGTCCTAACCACAAACCCTTCACCAGCACCCCACCCGCCACAAAGCACAATAGCTCATACCCTCTATGTCTCTCCAAGTTTTTCACAGATATTAGTCAACGTTTTCATATTATTATTACAGCTTTACTTTATTACTCTCCATTTTTTAATAAAAATGAAACACGCATGCTGCTTTGGCCCAGATATATTTTTTATTTATAACCCAATCTGTTTTAATAGCTGCATTTATGACTGAATTGAGGGGAAGAAATGGATATATCTGACTCATTTCAGAGTCATTTCTGAAATGTTTCTTCATCACTTTTAATGTCCTACACCCCCTTGGGAGGTTCAGGTGTTGCGCAGTGTTAGCTGACCCTTCTGTAGCTTGGTGAGGGACAGCAAGCTTTCCCACTGCAGCAAGCTGCAACTCCCCTGTGCTTGTCCCTCTTCCACTTGTATCATGCCTGCAGTCATTTATTTCCCTCCTTTTCTGCACAAGATGGATAGGATCTCCACAGCTACTGAGCTCAAGTCTCTGCTATGGTCCTGACAAACTCATGCCTTCCTTTCCATAAACTTTGTGAGCCTCAAAGTTAGGGATTTGCTTCCCACCCTTGCCAGGAGGCACCTAACTGCCGTGGAAGGTGGTGCCTGTGATGGCCACAGCTGTTGATGTTATAGCACCTTCTCCCTGTTCCCAACCTCAGGCCAGCACGCACCTCTCCATTCTCTGGGATGAGGAGCAGCTGCAGGTTGGATCCCGCCTGGTGCCCATCCTGAGGTCCCTGTGGCCATCACGAGCCATTCATGTGGTCAGGGAGAGGCCTGGGCAGAGCCCCAGCATCTGGGGGATGGTGGCTGAGCACATGCAGTGGCTTGGCAGGATTATCTCGCAACCACGTTGGCATAACTTCTTAGGTGGATTGTTCCTAAAGCCACAGTAAGAGTGTGCCATTTCAAGGGTCCTGGACAAAGTGCTCATGAGGCTGCTTCTCCATCTGTTTGCCCACTGATAGCCAAAGGCCTAGATAAAAGCCACACGCTGCTCAAGCTCCTGATGACCCTCAGCACATGCCTGCCCTTTTCAAGGAGGAGGAAGAGGCTGACTTTCGGAGCTGAGATCTCTGAGAGGATGGCTGCATTTCATAAGCCTCCAGAGCCCTCCAAACAGCATTGTCAAGTGAGCAGGCAGTGAGCTGACAACTTTTGGGTCAGTCCCAGAACAGCTTGCCAGGAAAGCCTATCGAGCCCCAGTAATTGGGTTTGATTTAAATCTTTCTCCTTCTCATCATCCTTTCTGGATTAAGTCATCTCCACTGAATAGGAGAAAGGCTGCCTTGGGAGAGGCACAGCCAAGCTTTTGTACAGGTGTCAGCCAAGTCAGCCATCACTTCTGGATCTTATCCTTTCCATCCTGATTTTGTTGCTCAGTTGGAGTCACAAGATGACAATAATTTAGAGAACAGCAGCTTTTGAGCCCACTTAAGTCTCCTCTGGTCAGCTGCATGGTTAACGTATAGAGTTACTTCCTTGGGTGCTCAGGAGTTGTGCTGTCTGCAGTGGGGTTCGCAACAGTGGAGCAAGAGGGGCTGCGAACCCTGATATTTTGCAGGGCAAGCCATTTCACAGGGTAGTTTTTCATCATTTCACCCACTGGTTCTCACACTGCAGAAATGCAGCTCTTTACATGAGGCTACAGGCTAGCACAGGCTTCCCCTGTGTGTAAGCAGCCCTGGTTTGCAATACAATGCTTTCTGTGTGCTACAAGGGCACGAGTACCTGGGGAGCTGGCACCATAATATGGTCCTGCTCTATTCTTTCAGCCTGTCCCACTGTTATGACAGAAGAGAAAATGTCAGCAGTGTTGCCATGCTCACGGATTTGGAGGGGCAGGATGATGCGTGGGAAAGATTATTGCAGCAAAGAGAAATGGATGACGAAAGTTAGCTGAAAAAGCCAATAACACCACCTTTGGAGTTGGTGCCTCTCAGAGAAGAGTGGTCTTGTGGCATCAAGGTGAAAGAAAGGGGACCTAAATGTCCTGGGTCTTGTGAGGGGAACAGGGGAAAAGGGAGGCTTTCTTTGCAGCATATAGGAGGAGAAGGAGAAGTTTTTCCTCCCCAGCTCAGTGCTCACCCTGTGATCGTGAGAGGGAGGTTGCTGTATGCAACACGTGGTCTTGCAGAGTAAGAAGGATCACTGAACGAGTGACGCAGGAGAAGGAGGATTACTCTGCATGTGATGGCAGAAGGAGGATGGAGGAACATTCTTCAAGGGGTGTAAGGACTGGGATTACTATGGGATTTTCTTGGGGATCTAGGTACAGTGAAGAAATTCCACCCTCTACCTTGTACCTGGGGCCTCTGAAAAGGCAAGTGAAGGGTCATCAGAAGCTATCTCCTACATGTTAAAGTCCTGATGGCTTTCTGTCACCCTTTGAAGTACTTGCTGCTTACCCACTTGATCCAACTACTGCCAGGTTTCACTGACGTTTGGAAAGTCAACGCCAGTTCCAAATCTCTAGTTGAAAAGCAGAGAATGAGGCCATTTTTGTGTAAGCTTAGTGTCTGTTGCAACAAGCTAAACAGTTTGGCCATTTCCTCCTTAGTCAAAAGGCAACTTCCCATCGCTGGATTTCATAAACAAAAGCGTGAGCAGTACATAGAGGCTGACACATCAGTGCAAGAGGCTTTTAAGCCTGCTGAGTTAATGGGAAGATGCTTCCGTTCATTTCAGTGGGAGTCCTTTGCATGCACTGGACAGACAAGAAGCAATGCCCTTTTGTGCTCACATACTTTCACACAGGCCACTGTTGCTGCTCTGTAGCAAGCTGGAAAATTCACAAATTCACACATTCACAAAAATAAGAGACTATGGAATTTGATGCCACACTCAGCAGAATCACATCTCTTGTGGCAGGAGAGGGTGAGATGGGAAGTTCACTGAAACTGCGACTGTGTCTTCTTTTGTACTAGTAACATCGCTGTACAGCTGGGAGAGCAAGGCTGAAGTCTGGCTGCAAGTCTGTAGAAGCAGCAGCCTCTGTGAACAGTCCAGCAGAAAATGGCTGAGTTTTGGCTGAGCTATGAAGATTTGACAATGAATAATTGCTGTTGTTTACGTATCACCCACACACAAGCCATAAACGTTTGGCTCTTTGACCTTAGCCATGACCACAGAGATCTGCAGTAGATGCTCTTCGCGCCCTCTCTGTTACATTGCTCCCTCCCAGCTGCTTCAGCAAGGCTGGCCTGAGCAAGGAAGAGAAGCATTGCGACTGATACCGATGGCTGGAATAGGGGTAGATTCAGCTCCAGGTGGGGAAGAAAGCTAGCAAGGGGCCAGACTGCAGGAAACACAAGGGAAAACCAAGACCCAAGGAACAGAAGAGGACGAAGAGAAGAATCAAAAGGATAATTGTTGTCAGGGAGACTTAGCCGTTTGCTGGAGCAGAGCTTAAGAGCAGCCTTTGCATTGTATGTACAGACTGCTATTTGTACATCCTTTCATAGAGCACATAGTACAGTGCATGCAACAACAGTTGTCCTGCAGAGCAAGAGGCAGAAAATTAGCAAACACTGAAGGGGAATTTCCAACACAGCGTCAAATACCAGGAGGGAAAGAATGGGCAAATAAAGCTAGGAGAAAAAGAGAATAGATGCAATTTAAATTAAAAAAAAAAACAAACAAATTTTAACAGAAAAGAAAAAAGGAAGGTTACATTCTTCATAAGGGTAAGGCTTACTTTTCCCAGTGCTTTCCCTTGTCCCTGTTGCACACCTTCTTTCCCTGCACCTAGCCCTCTCCTGCAGGCCCCAGCCCTTGCCTGAAGTCCTCCACTGTGCCCTGCTTATCATTTCCACTCTGTCTTCTCACCCACTGTCCCCTCCATCCTTGTGCATGCTTCCTTCATGTGCTCCCAGCCCCCTCCACCCACCCTAGGAGCTTCCCCTCCCTGCTCTGCCTCCTTTCCCAAGAGCTGGTCCACATTCCTGTGGCTCTGCCCTTTCCTCCTCAGTCCCACTCCAGCTTCTGCAGACCCTCCAAATCACTTGTGCCTCTGGGTTTCCAAGCTGAGGCTGCTGTGGATAAGGGTGAATGTTTTCCCTGTTGAATAGAGCTGTCGAAGTCTAGGTCTGCTGGTACATGGAGTTCTAGCTGCGAGTTCACCTTAGTTCCTCAAGCCTACCTGTCACTGAGTTATTGACACCTGCCAATATGACTGACCTGGAGGAAAATGGCCATCCTCCAATACCTGCTGTAGCAGCACGTGGCTATTCCTTGGAGGCATCCATACCAAGCCTCAGCAGAGGCTCAGACCCATGCTAACTCTCTTCTGGAAATGTGAATTCATGCTGCCTGTGTGTCTGTCTTCAGCAGCCAGTCTCTTCCCCCTGGCCTCTGCAGTGAGCCATGGAGCAGGGGTGCAGGGCTCATTCTTATGTGGAGGCAGCTCTGATCCAGTCATCCCTGCAGCCAAAAGCAGAGATAGCCACCTCCTATTTCACAGACCACATTCCTCATGGAGCCCAGGGATCCTGCATCAGGCAGGGGTCCTGGCAGAGCAGTTGTCCCTCTCTTCCCTCTGGGCACTGGCAGAAGCAGTACAATGTCCCCAGGGATCCTCCTCCCTGTGATGCAGCAGGGCACACCGGATTGGGCGGGGAGCTCCATGATGCCACGGGGTGAAGTGCCAGCGGCACAGATGACAGCAGGATTATCCCTCTGCCTGCCAGCAAGGGTGAAACTGGACAGCCTGGAACCAAGTGAACCCTGACCAGTGGCCACCACTGCAGTGGGCAAGCAAGCCTATTTTTAAAACTAAGCAGAAAGGAAAAGTACTGTTCCTGCATCTTGTGCAGATGAGGTGCTTCCCAGGTCTGAGCTGTGTTTTGGGACCCTGGGAATGTCAATTTATTGCTGCACAAGTATTATCCATGTGAGACTGAGCAGATCAGGATTCACGCGCCTTTTACTCCTTCTCTGCTCCCCCTTACAGACCAGTTGCCCTCCACCACTGCCTGTGGCAGAGGGAAGGTCAGGCTGGCCAGATGCCACTTTCCCGGAGCCATCACCCATGGCTGCAGCTGCTGGACGGGAACCAGAAGGATTTCAACAAGCAGCCAGGAGTGAAATGGGCCATTCTTTCCATCCTCATCACTTGTGAGGAAAACCAAGGGCAGGTCCACAGCACAGTGGTGGGACCTGGGCAGCAGGAAGCCCATCAGCAGCGACCACTGGTGCACTACCTGGCTCACCAGCAGGCTTGGCAATGAGCTCTGCTGCAGCTTGTGGCCACACTAGCTGGTTTAATGCCAGCCTGGGTATTACGTATTAGTGCTTCAGTTATAGCGCAAACAATCAGGCTGATCCAGCTAAGGTAAAGCGACTTTCGTTTGTGGCCCTGGATAAAATACCTGTCTTAGCCAATTTGCAAGAGGGCCTGCATGAGAGAGTATGGCCTTTCTGCACTTCTGCCACTTGATTTGAAACAAAATAGTCTCTTTTGGTGCTGGCATGAACAGCAAAGAGATACAAAGAGGGGGTAGCCTAAGCCCCCAGCAACCTCTCTTTGTTTACCCTTTAAAAGCAACTCCTGCCCTTCAAGCTGTAAGCAGACTCTTATGTTAAAGGGCCAAAACCCACAAGCCTTACTCAAACAAATCTCAGGTGAGGGGTACAATAACACTTCTGTGCAAGGATGTGCTCCAGCATTTGGCTGATGGTGTTAGATAAATCAGTAATTCTGTTAACAGTGAGAAGTGTAGGTAATTTGTTGTGGGAATTTGGGACTGTAGCCACAGTGGTAGAACAGAGACTCTGAGCCATCCCTGTTTAATTAGAAACATAGCTGGGGTTTGTCGAGGCAGGTACCTTCTCTGATATCTGCTAATGGACTAAACTGCTTTTGTTTACACTGGATTTTTGGCCTCCCTGACTGCTGGGAACTAGAACTAAGAACTAGATTTGGCCCTCCTATGAGCAGCTCTCTCTCCCATTCAGGGACTAGAGTTGTTGCAGCCTGCCAGCATGCTCTGGCTGCTGGGCATGTATTTCCCATTACAGGTTCCTTGTGGGTCACAGTTAACCAGAACTTGGTCTGATCCTGTATCTTGATCCTACAGGCTGGGGATGACCACACAACTCTGGGAAAATGCGCAGCCTCTTTGAAGGTTTCTGCTTCAGCTGCCCAAGCATAAGAACTGGCACCTTCAAAAGAGCTCCTGTGTCTCAGTAAAGAGCGAAAACCAGAAACAAAAATGTCAGATGCTGGAGCATTGCTCTGCACTGCATCCTGCCAAGGTGTGTCCCATGCTGTCACAAGCCTTTCTGATGACAAATGGAAGCAGGAACTGAAGCTGAGGTGATGTTTTGGAAGCACCTGCCTGCAGAGAGATGTTAAAGCACCCAGATTTACCTGCAGTGTGTTCAGAGCCAGGGCCATTCATTTGCCTGGCTGCCCACCAGGTTGTCCATCTTCTGCAAGACTGCTGCCTTTGAGGCACTGGGTGCCTGCTGGCTCTGCAGATCTCCTGGCTCCAGCTGGCCCAAGGCAAAGAGAAAGAAATGGGGACTTGCCTCCATCCCCTGGTCCGAGAGGAGCTGACAGGAGTCAGCAGAGCCAGGAGCTGGACACTTCCCTTCAGCTCTATTGCTTCCTCTAGCTACTGTGTTGAGTGATGTTACTGTGCTTCTTACTCCCAAAAGTATCACTTTTAGGATCAGCTCCAGAATGACTGTGAAATAAAGGCAGCTTATGATCCAGGCATAATTCCTAAGGTTTCTAACCTTAGAAACTGCCTGGAACAAATCCTTCAGCCTCCAGCACACAGTGTTTTGACCTGTGACCTGAAAGCCTGTCCAGAGCGACTTCACCTACCCAAAGTCTGGATGTCCTTAAGGGTGGGAAAGCTGTGCCTTCCTAGCGCAGCTGAACAGCCCTGCTGCATGGGAATACACTTTAGAAGAGGTGCAGCCTCAGTCCACCAGCACAGTTTTCAGTCCTAGGGCTCCATGGGATGTTCCCTTCACCTTCTGCCAGGGATTGCACACAGAAATGCAGAGAAATCTCCTGGTTGCCAGATACTGTCCAGGAAAATTGGAAAGGCTCCGTCTAAACCGTGTCCAGGGGAAAACCATGCTAACAACCACTCAACAAGGCTGAATGTCCTTGGCAGCTATTAATTATTACCAGTCCTTTACTTCAGCAAAGTGTGTGAGAGGCTTTGAGATGTAGCATTCCACAATCCCCACACAAGCTGTTATTGATTTGGCACAAAAAATCAAGGGTGATAAGTTTGTGTTTGGAGTGGGCTGGAAGGACATGAATAAAACCCTACAGTCAGGCAAGCGTGTGCTTGTTTTGAAGGACATGTTACTTTTTGCTTGTTTGGTTTAACCATTCCTTCCTGTCAAGGTCTCTTTCCTACTTTTGGAAGGTGATTGATTGATTGATGGACAAAAAAGCTTACTTTTGACATTTTTTGTGGAGAAAACTAAAATCAGTGGTTACTGCATGCTGGCAAAACATTTATGGATTTAGATTCAGTTCTTTTATAACCAGAAATGTGTGAGGCTGTTGGATCTGTAATAGGACAAAGGCAGGATTCTTAATAGCTATTATCCTGAAGATCTGTGGTCTTTGGCACTATGGTATGTCTCTCAGTTTCCTAGCTTGGTGGGAAATTGTGCCACCCCCATTCACACAATAGCCTAAACCAACCTTGTGATTTGCCTTTAATTTGCAGTCTGCCTCCCGCTCTCCCCTTCTTCCCCTCCTCCTTTTGTATTCCTCAATTCACATTGTAATCAGAGGTGGGTTAACATAATGTGACTGTGATTCAGGTTTCAATAACTGCCACCATCTGTGATGAATCAGAGAAGATGCAGCAGGGAAGAATGGCTCAAAAGGAGGTGATATTCCCCTTAGAGAGTTTAAGCATGGGGGATTCACACAGCCTACTTCAGGCAGTCAGCTGGGGTGCCTGTATATTTAGGGGGGGAAAACTCCCCACGTAGCTGATGGACAGAAGCAGGTACCTCCAGATGTGGTGCAAAGCTGCTGTGCAAGATGGTTAAGGGCATGAAATCTGCTCATATTCCTCCTCTCTGGTGCTGGCTTGGTCCATCTCATGCATATTGCACACAGACAGTATCTATGCTAACAAATTGATTAGTAATAGGGGATAACCCTAGGCACTGGCCGCTGCTGGTACATCCCTACTGCCAGTAGATCCACATCATCAGGACGGTCTCTGGCATGCTTTTGGCCTGAATACACTGGGATTCTCCCCAGAAATCCTCTTGGGTGGTTTGGGAGTTGATGGGAGCCAGTGGTCATTTCCATCAGGCATTTTGCAGAGGCCATGCAGAGTTGCAGGGTGAACCAGCCTGACTGTGGGCTGCTCCCTGACAGCTGGCTGGGGAAAGGGTCTCAGGTAAGTTTAATGTCCTAGTGCAGCCACAGCCCATTTCTCTGGGGTTTTTCTTCCCTTTCTCCCTCTCCTATGACGGAAGAGCCATGCACACGCCCAGCAGGTGGCACTCCACCATGGTTTTACACTGGAAAGCCCCTCATAAATAACCAGCCCCATCTCTAGGGGAGCAGGGTGTTGGGCCGGGACTGTCCTGCTGAGCGGGATCCTGCAGGGAGCCAGCTGCTGCTGTCATGCCCGGGGAAAGCCATGCACTTTGAGGAGGCTGAATAAAATGACTTCATTCACAGACACATGCACATCTATGCACATATGAGCACCTATCATCCTCCCTCTCTACATGTGTATGTATATATCTGACAGGTACAAACCTGCCAGCTATTATTAGTAGCCTCAGGGCATGAAGAGCCAGAGAGGCCAGAGGATGCTCAAGCATTTCGGGACATCAGAGGGTAGCTGTGTGCTTGCAGTATGGTAATGCTCACAGGACCAAAGCAATATCAAGACTTTGTCATACCAGGGCTTGAGGACAACCACCATCAGGGACAGGCCCAGGTTTTAGTCTGCACTGATGTGAGAGGACAGTACTGCCCTGTGCAACATGTGGCTGTCACCCAGGGCAGTCTGCCACACCAACTCCATCTCAGCACCCATTGCTTTAGCTACAGAGCTGTGCTTTTCTTTTTCTTCTCCCAACTTTATGAATCAGTGCTGCCTCAGCCAGAAAGTATGGCTCAGCACATCTCCTTGTCAAATTCTGAGTCAAGAACTTAAGTTCTACATCTGCTACTCTTCCAGAGATCGCCTTTGAAGAGCATGACAGGATTATTTTTACGATCGCTAGGAAATGTTAAAAACAAAGGTGGGCTTGCCAAATTCTCTCCAGTGAGCAGTAAGCCTTGGCTGCATGAGTTCAGTCAGCTTTTTCTGAGCTAATTCCCTCACACAGCTCTCCCTTTTTGTCACTTCCTCTGGCTTTTCACCCAGCTCCATGCAGCGACAGATGCTCGCAAGGACGAAGTTGCCGCCTCCCTTGGTGTTAGGTGAAGCCCGAAGCCCAGCTGTTTTCACCTCCTGTGCATGGTTGGGCTCCTTGGTGAGCTGGGGTATTACTTTCTTGCCGCAAGCAAACTCACAGCGTTGGGCTTGGAAAGCGGAAAGTTGCTGCTTGGCAGCAAACTGCTGCTCCTGGAGTCAGCATCTGCACACAGGCTCCTGTGCTAGGCTCCCCGCCTGAAACAGAAGTGGGCGCAGGGAAGATAATGTGGCATTACAGGATCTCCGAGCCAACAACCACAGCTTCCTACCAAGTATTTTAACTTTCCCCTAGTGGCTTTGGATTTCATCTGCCTCCTTTTTCCCTCTGACATTTCAGAAATGCTCAGACTGTCCTGCAGTTTTGAAACAGTTGCCTCTGTGATCCCCATTTCTTTTTGCAGGACACAAGATGACCAGAAACAAGTAATATCTTAATTGTGTTGAATTCAAGTGTGTGCTTTTCACTTTTAAATGCAGTTTTGGGTGGTTTCATGCACAAAAAGGCGGTTATTGGGCTATTGGTATCTTTGCTTAGCACTGGTATACTACTAGAGCTTGAGCCCTGAGCCTGTGTCAGAGGAGAAATACATCTATTGACACCAGCAGAAGCAGGGCTTCTGTTACTTAATGAGCTTAGGAGTTAGTTCTGCACTTGAAACTCTTGCAGGTGACTACATTTGGAAGCTGGGGAGCAGAGTACCTCCCCAGGAGGATGCATGGCACTACCCCCATCAGCACTGCTGTAGCTGCGAGCTTGCCATCTCCCATGTAAGCAGGGAAGAAGAAAGAGAGAGAGAGAGAGACAGCCCCACCACGCAGTCAGAATCTTTCTTCTTACCTGGAAGAGCTGCCACAAGCACTGGGATCTCTCCTTTGCTTTCTGAAAGTTAATGGCTCATGCCTGTAAATTTGTAAGGATCATGAATATCTCTGTAAGCATCTCAGAAGGTGAAATCCCTGCCCTCCCCTCTCTCCCACTCTGGTGCTTGCTGTCTGTACTCTGGTCTGCCATGCTGGAGCTGGTGCATGCTGTATGTGGTCTGTACCCATCAGTCGCAGCCAGCAGAGTTCAGCTCCCCCTGTAATGGGCAGTGTTTGGCCTCTGGCTACTCCAGTGGCTCTTTCCATCATAGATCTCATTTTAGATACATCTCAGGGCTTCACCAGAGGTGAATGGTTTGAACTGAAATTGCCCACACCAGATTTCCTGTCATTATTTCAGTGAAAACATTTCTAGTGTTTCCACTGGAAACAATCAACTCTGCTGGGAAGAGAAAGGCTGAGAAACTGAGAGGCTGGAGAAGGGAACTGGGCATGGAGGGGAGAGGGTTGCAAGAGGCAGGGAAGTGGCTATGGGCACTATGGTCTTTCATCATGTTTCAGTTCCTCCCAGAGTATGGAAAAGTGGGAAGAGGTGGTGCAGAAAGCAGAGAAGCTTCAGCCCCAGCCCACCCTTCCTGAACAGACATTTCCTTGACATAGCCCCGGAGGAAAAGTCATGCATGTTGCATAGAGCTGGGGCAGGAGAGAAGATACTGAGCCATCCAACAGCCAGCATTATGGCCTGTTCCCACTTTTCTTTACAGCTGTGTGTGGTAGGGCCATCCCTAGACACAATGGGAAGTTGGGAATGGCTCCTATGATTAACCCTTGGTGGCACATAGCTATAGCTAATTAGATGTGGCTTACAGGTGCAGACCTTGAGGTGTTTTCTCCTCCCTGGGCCTTTTCCAGCCTAGATTCACATTCACACAGTGCTGACCTCAGGGCTTTGACCAGTGAAGGCACTAGCAAGTATGTAATTGCCCTTCTGAGGGGTAAAGAATAGGGATGGTTCATGCACTGCCAGAAAAAGTGTCTCCTCCAGGCTTTTCCTCCTTCTGCTGGATCTGTATTGCTGGCAAGAATCCCACAGGACATCTGCCTGCAGTGAGAGGGAGAAGCTAACTATTATGATGCATGTGGTACCCTTGAAAGTTGTCACAGCAAATAAATTAGCAGAGAAAAATGGCCATCATTGCTGGGGGCAGAGCCTGCAAAATCAGGTCAGTCCAGAGCAAGAGCAAATACTTCTCTGGTGGGTGTGGCTTTCCTCCTGTAACTGTTGTGTGGGTATAAGAAGACCATCATCTGAAGGACTGTAATTTCAGCATCTTTCATTGGAGGTTATGTTTCTGCTTACAGTTAGAAAAAGGGTCACTGTTCTTGCTTCAGATAGTGGCAGAAGCCTGCAGCATGCATCTTTGGGATATTTTTCCCTATAGAGCTTGAAGGAAAAGGGGCTCATTTTGTGTCATCCAACTGACCCACAGTGTCCAAAATCTGAGAGAAAGATGAAAAGGGGAACTGTATCTATACTTTTTTTTTTTTTATATTCTTGCTATTTCCACCAGCTGACTTATGAACCCAATGAAAAAGCTGTACTTCCATCTCAGGCTGTGATGCCAGTATTGGGTATTGCTATGATAAACAGTTCCCAATTTAACTGAAAGACAGGACACAACAGCACAGAGACAAAACTACCAAATGTGCAGTTTTTACTTAAGCATTTCATCCCTACAACTCCTCTTGCCTGTTTTTTGGTGTAGGCTATTTTTCCCCACCTCTCTCCTTTGAAGTTTTACCTTGGAGCCAGAGAGCTGGCTCAGCCCAGTGTCTGTAAGCTGCTGTATGCACACACAACCAACAGCCAGATGAACCCAGCTTAGCTTTGAAATGCATTTGTGCTAATTTCTAGGGCCCTGCCTCCCTGCCGTGTCCAATATCACCCCTCTCTGTGTGCCCACAGAAACCCTTTGTCTTCCAGACCCTGGAGCTCAACCTGGCAGGGAATGTCCCATGTCCAGGCAGCCAGCCGTCCTTGCCGTGCGGGCAGGGAGCACCCCAGCTGCAGAAAGAGATAAGCTGTTGGCCAGCACAGTGTTTATCTCCCCAGCAGCGGTGGCAGCGGGTGAGAACAGGGTGTCCTTGACCCTGGCACGCAAGGCTGCCTGCAGCCAAGCCGGGGACTGCTATCTCAAATACAGGTCCCACGGGAGCAGCACGAGGGCTGCCCTGCACACAGCAGAGGGGCTTCAGTCCCCAGCCAGCAGCCACACCTCTGGTCAGTGTTGGGGTGATGCCACCTCGTGTCTCTGGTGCCTGGATGTCTCACAGGGGCACAAGCTGCTGAATCCAGGAGTGATGGGCAGTAAGCAGCAGTGCTGTGCTGCTGGAGGCAGGCAGGAGGAAGATGAAGGGAGGCACTGTGTGTGTGGCTTTTCTTTATCTTCCCTTGTGGGTTTTTTCCCTGTTTTCTTGAAAAAAAAATAAAAGCATTTTAATTGTGTGAGTTTGCATCTGGAGGTCAGGACTTTGTGAACAGTAAGCTTAGGTTGTAATTATTCTGGGTAGGTTCCTTCATGCAACTCATTTTAATGCCTTGGGCCGCCCTGGTACATTCAGCTAAAGTTGCAGAGTTAATTGGAGGCCTCTGGCTCAAATACTAAAGGTTACTTGAAACCTGCAATTTTGGACAGATGAAAGAAATCTATGAAAGCACTCAAATGAACCACAGATCCTAAAGCATATCCATAGTACAACTTCTATTGGTTTACAGTACAACACACACCTGGAAAAATGTTTTCTATGAATACTGGATGTAGAAAAAGCTAAACGTTTGTGATTTATGAAACATCTGTGGCAAGGAACTGAGTTGTCAGCCATGACGCAGTCTGGCCTTCCTTAATAAAGCAACAGGGCTCTGGTTTACAATGTCTGTGGAAAGATTTTGCAGGATAAGGAATTATCTTTAATATCTTCAGGGGAATCTTAGCCAAGATGGACCCTCTCCTCACGCCAGCCCTCTCACCCCTCTTCTGCCCTAAGCCCATCCTCAGGAGATCACACTTTTGTGTATTCTTCTAGGAGCTGCAACGAAGTAAAATGATGGCTGCATTAATTTCAGGCCTCACTGAAGGAGCACCAACATATTTCTTTTGACCACTTATCCTCCTGTTGCTATCAAACCCTCCTGCATTACACAGAGGCAGGCATCTCACATTGCTTGTTCCAGGAGATGAGCCACTAGGTCCCTGTGAGCAGTGAGGAGAGGACTGTGAGGCAGCTGAGCATGGACCAGGCTTATGACATGGTGTCTGGACCCAGCTTAAAGTTTAGTGTAGGAAGGGCTTTCCCTGAACAGCAAAGACACAGAAAATGTCTCCCTCCATTTTGTCATGAGGATGTGAAGATGATGGGGGTTTACAAGGGACAAGTGGGAAGGAGAAGAAAGGAAACTTGCTTAAAACCAGTTGTCACATTGGAGGGAACAGCAAAGACAGAAGCTGGCAAGTTGGTGTGTGATTAAGCTTGACCCAACAGCTGCTTCTGACCCTATGTGGGAATGATGTCCTTTCAGGGAGGAGATGCATGCCCAAGCTTTGTGGGCTAACAGGCCACAGGCTCAGAAGAGACCATTTTCCTTTTGTCTCACATCTCTCTGAGTTTTGTATACACTGTTTTTTGTGGTTGGGGGGTTAAAGAACAAAAGAGACCTTTTTAAACACAGGGTTTGTTCAACTTGTTCATCTCATGTTCTTGGGATGATGAGTTGGCCAGGCAATGCCGAGGTCAAGAAGCTAAGTTAATTTTGGTTGTGTTTCAGAACTGATCAGTAAAATAAAGATGAATATCCCATGTAAAATGATGGCACTCTCAAATGTGTTGTGCCCCAAAGTTTCCTCCACATATTTTACCCATCTCAGCTTCACCACTTTTCCTGAGGTTGATTCTGCTTCTGCAGCCTGAATGGAAAGAATCAGCTCAAAAGAGGAGAGCAACCGGGCTGGAAGACCAGTGGTTCCTTTTAGTCTCTTGTCAGCAAATACTGTGTGCTTAGAGAAATGATATGAGACAGAAAAGATTCTTGGTGTCATCCATGAATCTGCAGTTTCTTCTTTTGCATGTACTGGTACCACCATGGTCACTGGGAAGGAAACTTTACCTTTGGGAAGTACTCCTGCTGTGTATCAGGGTCTGCAGGAGCAGAGGAAGGGGGCACAAAGGGAGCAGATGGCTGGCTGCAATGTTTGTGAAATGAAAAGCAATTACCAATGATACCTGAGGGGAAGACAGGAAGGAAGACAGGCAGGAAGATAGGAAGGAAGGAAGGAAGGAAGGGAGGGAAGGAGGGAGGGAGGGAGGGAGGTAAAAATAAACTGTTATGCCACTGTAACAGCCTTTAATGATGGAGTTTCTCTGAAACAGGGAAGAAAGCCGCCTTGCATTATGATACTTTTTGTCTATTGCCCTTTAGGAAATTTCAGTCAACTGTGCCATTTTGCCTTTAATCCAGTAACTCTGTTGCTTTGACATTCAGGTTATGGACCAGGAACACACACTGGCACCAGTAACAGCCATTGTTTTCATTACAATGCTTGGGTCGCAAACCAGTAGGAGAAAATTGGCATTCAATTCAGCAGAACTATTGCAAAATCCCAAATGTTGCAAAGCAAATGCCCCATCTCTCTTCTGGTTTCTGGTCTCCCAGAGACTGTCTAGTACCGTAAGCATTTTGCTGAGAGCCAAGAAACTAGCCCAGATTTATTTGTTTAGATGATCGCTGGGTTAGTTTGGGTATTCAGTGACAAAGGAGTCAATATTAAGGTAAAAAGTACTGGAGGGAAAGGAGTTATGGGGAGGCAATAAAGGAGAAAAGAAAATGGAGGGAAGTTGGAAGCAGAGGAAAAGGCAGTAGGGTACCAAAAAGAGATGTTAAATACAGCAGCAGCAATGTGGCAAAGG
Organism: Neopsephotus bourkii; assembly: GCF_033783945.1. NCBI lineage: Eukaryota > Metazoa > Chordata > Aves > Psittaciformes > Psittacidae > Neopsephotus > Neopsephotus bourkii. The sequence goes on along the minus strand of NW_026901456.1, from coordinate 8,530,902 downwards.
GAAGTGCAACTCAACAACCCCAGTCCACAGTAAGAAGTGAAGTAACTTTTCCTCTACCTCAGCACGGGGGTGAAGAAGGTGTGCAGCCATTTATACCATATATGCCTGAATAATAAATAAGTCTGCTATTATGTACTGTCCTTATTGTTAACACAGGCTTGAAATCCTCTGCTTTGAGACCATCAAGCCCTTCGAGACCATCCAGCCAAAACCTATTTATTTTTCTCTCAAGCACAGTTGTATTAATAGAAGCAGCTCAGGAAGCCCTCATCCCAGCATAGTTTCAACACTTTATACAGCAGGGGGTCTTAATGGGATCTCTTCCATCCAGGGTGCCATTAGCTTTCCCTCCCTAGCTCTCCATTTCTCCCTTTCTAGCAAAATACTAGTCTAAGCACACACGGGGGTGTTAAGGAGTTTCTGCACTGGATATATGTCTGTGTGTGTGTGTGCACATGTGTGTGTGAAGTAGCTCTTACTTGTTCAAGACTTTTGCTTTGAATGTTTGCACCATGCAGAAAAAAAGGAAAAAAACCCCAAACCCTGCTAAGTAAGTCTGAGTGACTCAGGTGCTGGTTTCCTTACCTCTGCATCACCACTTCTGTTTTTCTGTGCCCTTTGTGGCTTCCTTTCAGCCTGCTGTCTTGTGTCAGGGACACTCAGTACCTGTTGACAATTTCCATCACACCCTCTTGCTCGGTCTGAGCTGCCTGTTGCTGCTGTGCAGCTGGGCATGCAAGAAGCATTTCAGATGGCCTCAGCTGAGAGACCTTGTTCCTTATGCCTTAGATGGCAGATGGGAAACATCTGTGTCCATTATATATTATAAAATTGTTCCTCAACAGCCCTGCACAGGATGGCTGGGGATTTGAGCCAGAGTGTAGACACCAGCATCTTTTGGGGCTTGAAAAGCCTTAGCAAAGAAATAGTCACTGAAAGCAGCACCAGTTTGATTTGGTATCACTTTGTGCCCAATAGGCACAGATGGCCAGGACTACAGACACAACAGGTCCACAGTGACTGCTTGCTGTGCTGCAAAGGTCCCTGAGCTGATGGCACCCTGCTCTGGGAAGGGCTCACACTGCTTGAGTAACCTGCCCAGGGTCTGATGCAGTCCAGCCACCCTTTCTACATTGCAGCATCTGAACCAGGCTAAAAGGTGGGGGTTTACTGATGTATGGGGTGGAAGCAGCTACTTCAGATACAGAACCAGGCAACATGGGTACCTCTGTACCCAGCAACCACTGACCTCCTCCCCACAGCTTGCCATCCAGTAACCTTTAAGGTATTCCCGTCAGAAAGATACATAGGTTTGTGAAGTTGGTAGAGATGCTTTTCCAAACAGGTTGAAAGGTGTGCAAAGAATGAACACTTTGTAAAAAGATTTTGTTTGTGTTGGTTTGGTTTGTTTCCCCCCCCTCCTTGGCCTGCTTGTTGACTAACTTATATCCTGTCTCACCCATTATAAACCAGCCTGGTACAGCCAACTTTTGGACTTTGTGCTGGCTTTCTCTTCCTTCTCCTCAGACATAACAGGTTTTCTGCACCAGCACAGCCAAGAACACACAAGTTCTCTCAGGAGACCTCGCTTGCTTGACAAAACTTGCTATTGATTATGTTTTCAGGTAATTTGGGTGTCGCAAGGATGCCCCGTTCTTGTCCTTCCCAATGTAAAGCTGCAATGGAAGTTGCAAATTCTAAGAACAGCAAAAGCACTCTCCCCACTGCCCCTGTTTTCCTTCCATGTCTCTCCAACCATTTGGAGACAGAGTTTAGGGAAAAACTGAAGACTGTTTCCAAACTGGAGTTCCTGGAAACAGCTAGTTTACACATATGTCTCAGTCTGTAGGAACAGCGAACTGTGCTGTGTCCTCCTTCATCTGCCATGTTTCATTACAGTTCTGGACTGATCAGTATCTCTCTCCCTCTCCTGCAGCGGGGAGGGAGTACATGATAAATTAGATGTATTAAAGCAAATACTTCACATCCCCTCAGGCCTTTGTAATTCCAGCTGTCTGAAATCACACTTTCTTGCCCAGCCACAGCATTGCGACAAATGAGGAGAGTCCCATAGTAATTGCAGTTGGTGTCGGCAGGGACTTTGAAAGGAAAGTCTGCTTCTGGGAAGTGAAGGCTGCTTCAGGCAGAACAAACAGTAATGCTGCCATCTTACCAACCTCCTTCCTTTATCTCTCTTTTATTCCTCCTAGTTTGTACTTTTGTAGTCAAATCAAGCAACACATAGCTCACTTGTCACCGTCACACAGGGTCACCCCAGGGAGTCACGATGCAGATTTTCCATTAGCGTCAAACATACATGTATTTATGAACTCCCATAACCTGGAGCTGATAAGAGCAGATTAGGGAGCAACTGTTTTTAGATAACTTGCATACCTAAGAAATCAGCTAATATAAAGCTCCCTGCTGAAAGGTTGCTTATTTCCCAAAGAGCGTGAGAGAATATTATGGTGACCTCTTCTTGTTACATTGTCACTTTATTATACACATACACATATACATCGAGAGTTTGGTACTAATTTCTCTCTCACACTGGGCTAATTCCCCATGCTTTATGAGGTGATTCCCCATGCTTTATGAGGTGTACCCTGTATGAGTATTCCTCACTTCGTATGGGACCTTTGGGTTGTGTCTGTTCTAATCTGAGACATGAAGCTAAAGACAAACCTGCCTAGTTTTAATGTAGATAGCTGCGTCTGGCATCACAAGCCTCAGCACATGCCATGTAAGCTTAGCCATATCCTTCAGGTAGATTCAGGCTGCAGGTTCCCTCTGTGAATCTCCACTGCTATAGGTCACCAAGATAAAGAATCTGCACCTTGCAGTTGCAGCACGGCCCTTTTGCAAAGATCTGACCACACAAACCAAGAGCCATGAGTGAGAAACTTTGCACTTCCCCAGCAGCTATCAGCAGTAGGGCTCTGGTCTTATTCAAGGTATTGCTGCTGTGTTCTGCCCTACAACACCCCTTCTAGACACAAATATCCCTTTTTATATGTCCCATGGTAAGCTGTGTTCTGTGTCACAGGGTATGAGGCTTCAAGGTGAGTGTCTTGTGCCTGGTCACGCAAGAACTCCCCTAACAAATTGGAAAACTCCTTAATCCTGTGTCTTTAATTAAAGACCATGACTCTGTCCACACCAATGAAGATCTGTGTTAGGGTTTTGGTTTTGTTTCAAAGAAAAAATTCATTTAAAACTATGTGCTCCTTCCAGGATTGTGTTTGTGATTAAGTTCAGGTTGCAAGCACGGTGAGACAATCTGACATTGAAGTTCAGCCCTTATATGAAGACATGATGGGGAACATACCACAGTGAAATGAGATGGAGATTTTCAAGTTTGGAAATATCCAAACTACCGTAATTCTCAGCTTGTAGTTATTGAAGGCTTCTGTATCACTCCTTCCTCTCCTTTTAGGCCTTCTTTGTAAGACTTTATTTTTGAATTAAGGTCAAGTGCTGCATTCATTCCTGAAGGAGGGGAGGATTGAAAGTGTCATTTCTCTAGTGAATATGAGGAAACTGCATCTGGTAGCTTGGCTTTTTCATAGCCTGGAATGCTGGGACAAGGTGGAGAGACCAGAAATAGTCATCACTGTGTGCTGGGCCTCCCTCATCCTGCAAGTGCCTTGGCAGCCTTGCTCAGTGCAGGAAGAGCCATGCTGGGGAAGCAGAGCACTGCCTCTGAGCTCCCCAACACTGACTACATTAAACTGATGGAAGTGGCAAGAGATTTCCTTGGACCAGGTGCTTTACCTAATGGAGAGTTTGTAAGTAGTGACGGTTTTCTCCCACATGGTGGAGGGGTGGTATGGGCCAGAGTGGGAGAGGAAGAAGAAGAAAGGCTGACTTCTGTGGTAGGAATACAGAGACTGAGAGTGCACCCTGCTCCTGTCTTCCTTTTGCTCAGAAGGTGAGGACTCCAATGTGGGAAATCAGGATTATTCACCCAGTCCCCTGGGAGCTATGCATGTACCTGGGCTTCCTGGTTCCCCAGGATACTGCCCAGGTCCCAGCCTTGATGAAGTTGGCCATGTTTGCTTTAGACCAGACACATGGGTTTTTCTGTAACAAAACTGACTGCAAGATTTTTCTGCCACTGGAAGCAGTGTTCACAGCCTCCTTGTGCCACGTGAAGGATCCCGGACAGAAAAAGCTGTGCACAGCTGCTTATCCCAAGGTCAGCACTGCTCAGACTGGGAGCAAGTCTTCCCAGGATATCCACAGCAGCCTTGTCCAGCTCAGATGCCCCTGCATACTTTTCGTTTCTCAGTCAGGGCAATAGAACCTTGGTCAAATATTTTCTTGCAGAGCAGGCATTCACATAAAGCCGTTGATGGCAGCATCAAGAATTCAGAACATTTGGAGAGCCAATGGGAGAATCAAGCCGAAATGTTGATGCGGTTCACCCTCAAACAAAATAGAAGTAGACCGGGTGAATGGAGCTTTAAAAATGCACATGTCACTCCACTTTCTTGCAAGGCATGACCAGCATAGCTGTGGGTATGTGAACTGTAGGTATTCACAGATCAGAGATAAATCACAGCCATCCCATGCCTAGCTCAGGAAGAAGACACAACTTCTCCCTTCCCAGGGAACTGAAGAACAAGGACGCTCAAGGTGAATTTCTCAATCTAAGAACAACTTTTTTTTGATGGCATCTATAAAATATTAGTTTTAAATGCCTTTGCTACCCAAATGACAGAGAGAGGAAAGGAGACCGCCACACAGCTCCACAGTGGGGCTTGTTCATTTATGCTGTTTCTGAGAATAGTTGAAAGTCAGTTGGAAATAGAAACTGAGTTAGGAGGTGTCTCCATCTGGTCGGCATGATCCAGCCATCACGGCTGTTCTCATCGACCCCAGTCTGAAGCAGACACTCCCATTGACCGAAGCTGAGTGAAACAATGAAGACAGAGGGAAGCCTATCTCCCCCAGAGCAGAAGGAATGGGACACAGGCATGATGATTCCCCAGCAGATGGCTTGGCCACAGAAACTGATGTTAGCTTAATGAGTTGTGCTCTGCACGCCTCCTAAAGAGAAGCAGCAGCAGGATAAAGATTTCGAAACCCACCACTTCAGGTCAGGATCTGAGCTGCTTAACAAGTAAGTGGTGCCTGTGAGGGCTGACACAGGCAAAAAGAGCAGTCCAGAGTCCTGGGTGTCTTTATATTCTCTGCTTGTGGTGTTTTATTCCATTTGGCAGGGAGGAGAGACTACAGAGGGAGAGCTCTGATGTAGCTTATTTAGCACTGTGAAGTTCCCCCAGACTGAAGCCAAACACTGTGTCTTGGTGTACGAAATGCCTGCTGTGCTTTGCAAGAACACACTGGTGCTTTCAGACTCACACAGCAGGGTTGTGTTTTGGTTAGCAGTTCTGCACGCTCGTATCTCCTGGGATCAACCTGGTCACCACAGTCACTCTTGGCATCCACAAAGGAGAAATCATCTACTGTCAGAGGTCTGCGTCTTATAGCCTTCCACATGCTGACAGTCTGCATCTCCTTCTGCTCTTGCCTTGCCTCATACCTTCTTTTTCATCCCTGGGAGCACAGTGCCTACCTCCACAGATACCTGTGAAGACCATGTCTGTCTTGTGTGGCAAGGATGCCTCGGTTTTCCCACAGTTCACACTCCTGGCACTGCAGTGTCTACCAGAAGAGGTGGTGGCATGTCCTGGCTGATGACTGTGCATCCCTAGATCAGCTGCCAAGAGTTAGGTTAGTGAGTTGTCGACACAGCCAGACATACACCGATCCTTTCTGGGGGTCAGTGTCCTGCTGAAGTGAAGATCACATCTCCCATCTTATTAGGGAAGCAGCATGGTCCAGCAGGGTGAAACAGGGCTGGGATGCCCTAAGCACTCTTGTCCTTTTGGGAACCCTCTTAGCACCTGTAATTCATGCTATGGGACAACTAAGATGGAGGGAACATGTCAAATCTGAGAAAACCCTGGCTGTATTGAGCTGGTTTCTCTCCTCAGTCTGGACCTTTTTCCTGAACCCTGAAGTTTGGAAAAGGCAGTTGCAGTTGTGGCTTGAACAGCTCAACTGGATAAACCATTAGTCTGATCTCGTTAAAAAGTTTTCAGTCCTACTATAGATGAATGGGTGGGTTTTTTGGTTTTGGGTTTGGGATTTTTCTGACGTTTTTGCTGTTTAACTTGGCTTTTGTGTACGTGAAATGTAGTGGAATGGAGTACAGATGTGTGCAAAGGTGTGTGAATAGCTGTTTCTTGCTTACAGCTGTGACTGCATGCAGTTTATCATGCTAAATCTATTCATTATTTCCTCTAGAATTAGCTACTGTAAAATATTTTAAACCAGATTATTTTAAAAAGTGAGGGAAAATATCATGGTGATTTCTTTCTAAGACTTCTGACTAAAGATTTGGGCATAAGCAAAGGCCTATGGACAGTCTTCCACCCTTTGAAAATAATATCCCTTATTAAAATATTCATGTAAAGAACCTACTTTTTAAAGTGTGCTTTTCTGCCATTTTACACCACCTTATATGCATCTCCTCTGTAATGTATACAAGGAAACCTAGGAAATTATTTTCACTCAGAAAAAAATACTAATAAGCCACCAAACAAGATGGATTACTGCTGGAAAGAGAAAGCATTCAAAAGAAAAAGAGAGCTGAGCTGATTAAACAAGTGGTTCTCCTTTAAGAAAAATGCATACTATTTTAGGGGAGTTGCTAGGAATGAATGCACGCATTTGACTTTAGTTGTTTGTTTTAAACTTTGACCGCTTCTGTAAGCTATTAATGACAGGAGTTTGGACTCGCTTGTCCTGGTATGTCATGCCTGCTTACTCACTACAGAAGAAATACAATTTTTAAATGACCTAAAATGAAATTCAATTTTAAAGTGACAATTTAAATACTGAGTTATTGTATTGTAACCTTCAACACAGTATGAATGTTTTCCAACATTCCTCCCTTTGGGTCTATATTCTTATGAAGTACTGGGTGCTGGGAAGCCTGTCATCATGTCCCCCCAAGGGCTGGGCTCTACCTCTTCTGCTTATATTTTACAGGACAGCATTCCTCTCCAAGCCCATCTCCAGTCTGTAACATCCCCAGGAACCAGGTTAGCTCAGGGCTCTTGTGCAACCCCTCTTGGATCCTCTCTGCTGGCCATAGCCTGATGTCCATCTCAGGGTGAGAGGTCTTGCTTTTGTGTTATACAGCTTCAGGTCTCTTGTCTGATAGGGACATAGATGGAACTCTGCCCATTTCCTGGGACTAGGGCCCACAGTCTCCCAGCGACTGCTGCCAGTGCTGTTTCAGCACCGCCCGGAGTTTCAGCACGAAATGCTCCTTTCATCTCGCCCATCTCGGCAGGAACACAATTGCTAACAAACTCGTAAAGATACAAATCACACCTATCAGGCTCATACAACACTCTGTGAATATACCATGAATCCACAGCATCTACCGCATCGGGTTTGCACTGAGCTGTGCTGACAGAGCCTTGAGAAGAGACTGGCAGCTTTATCCCCATCCAGCCAAGCCTGGTGACCCTTTATTTGCACGAGCGTTATCTAGTGTACCTCAATTGCATGCAAATAGTTCCACTCATTTGGCCCAGTCATTGCTATCTGCCACGTGGAGCATGAAAAACATCTTGGCCTCATGTACCTTTTCATAAAGAAAGTACCGTTCAGAGCAGATAGAGTAGAACGTGTTGCAGAGGCTTGGCAAATAGTTTGAACCATCACTGCCTCTGATAGACTGGAGAGTATCCAAAGTCATGAAGTGTGCCTAAGAACTGCTCCCGCATTGCAAAGAGCTGAGCATCAAGGTGGTTATGTATCAGAGGGCATTTTCTAGAGGTTGATGGTTATCCAGCTTCTACTTTGGAAACACTTAAATCCATCTGCTTTGTTTATCGGGTTTGGTAAAGCACACAGCGTTTGTCTTACTGCCAGACACTGGACCCCATGTCAACAAAAGCCCCCATGACTGACCCCTGCCTCAGGCAATGAAGGCCGTATGCTCCCAGAGCAGCTCATACTCCAGAACTTCAGATTACTGCCATGTCTGTGCATCGGAGCACTGAATTTGAGACTGAAACCAAATTCTACTCTAAACACCTGCAAACTAGGTCTGAATGCGAGCAGGAGGGTCAGCTGTGGAGCATGGGCCTGGGCACTCCACAGCTTGTGCTCTAATCTCATGCTAAACCCAGGGTCCTGCTCCTCAGGGCCCCTCGCAGATTTGTCACCCTGGAAAAAACCCTCCTCTTGGTCCATTACCCTGCCCAATGCAGGGGGTTGGAACTAGGTGATCTCAAGGTCCTTTCCAACCCTAACCATTCTGTGGTTCTATGACTTGCAGATATGCACGTTTTCCATATCCCAGGTCTCCTGGTAATTTCACCCTTTCTGTGCCTCAGCCAGCTATGCAGGATAAGGGCACAGGTTAACCAAATGACAGGGGTTCTGCTTGGTGAGCTGCTGTTGCTGAAGCCATGACAGCAACATCTTCTGCTCACTGTGAGTTCAAAATCAGGTTAAAAAGCCCATGCATGCCCTCCCTGTCCTGCCCCCATGCTGTGCAGGGGTATGTTGTACCAGACACCTTCCGCTTCTTCGAGGGGTGAGCAAAATCCACCTGCCTCTCCCTCCCTGCCAGCACTGCCTGCTGGCACCCAGTGCATGCACAAGACCCCTCTCCCTGCACCATGTGGGGTTTTACACTTCTGTAGCCTGCTGCACTCCACAGCTGTCTCCTTTGTTTCTCCTAAACTCAGCCTCAGTTTTGCATACAGATGAATGTGCGTTACATCTTGTGCTGGATGCAAGAAGTACTCTGAGAAAGCTAAGGCACTGTGGAGCCAGATGCCCATCACATCTGTTCTTGCCACATTCACAGTGAGCTTTAAGGGTGTCCTGTGTTTTGGTTGTGTTGACTCCCCTCACCATCACTGATTATATTTCCATATGTTCACCTGCTGCCATCATTATGCAAAGCTGCTCTGCTGCAGCTCCTTCTCAGTGCAGGAGCATCCTCTGTTATCCTTTGGTGCCTGTGAAACAGAGTGATAATGGAGGGGTTGCTTATCACTGCCAAATAGGTCAGGGGCCCGGGGAAGCCATAAGGCAGCCTGCAAACAACAGGCATCTCCTAGCAGGCACCCAGCATGGCTGTAGGCAGCTGTGCTTGGGTGCAGCCTTCTGCAGGTATTTTATAAACAGAGAACACCGTCCCATTTGCAGGAAATATGCATTATAAAGCAGATAACTATGTGTACCAAACAGAGTCCTGCAGTGTGCAGTTGGCCAGGGAAAGCTTTTCTCAGCACGTCTAAGAGAAACTCTTTTCTTTTTCCTGTTAGAAAGAGGGAACACATCTTCTGAAACTCCACTGAACAGCTACTGGCATCAGATGTTAGACACATCTCAATCACACCAGCTGCACAAAAGGGTTTTGCAGTATGTTAACAGATCTCGTGAGGAAACAGCCCCTGGAGATCTGGGCTGCTGCTGCTGCTGAAACACAGAGCTCCTTGAATTGTACATGATGAACAAAGACCTCAAAAGACACCCCACAAGAGTCGCAGCATTACAGGCACATGGCTTTATGCCCAAGCACTAGATCAGATCCCCAGCTCAGGTAGCAAGAGCTTGCTCACTTGAGTATTCATGTGGTGGATATATTTAGTTCTGCTTTAGGATCTGTGTGCACAGGGTACTGCCTTGAGGCAGCTTCACTTCACAAGCAGGGGAGTTCAGTGTACCCCCACAGCAAGAATCCACGTGTCCAGAGTGTCCTGGGAGGCAGCACATGGAGGCTGTGTACATGCCAGGCTCCTGGTGAGGAAATACCTGTGCTGGCCAGTCCAGAGGCTGCTCTTCACCGAGCCCAGCTTTCCTTCATGGCGGCTGGGTGTTTGTGTGTGAGGTGCTGTGTGCCTTCCTCAGCACAGTGGGAGTGCTCAGCAGCAGCAGAGCTTCATTGTCTTGGAAAAATACCTTCCACATACAGGCAACAGGGTAGTATTCCTGAAGAAAAACATTAAATTATTTACAAAGGGCCTAATGACCCCATGTGGTGTGAGGTTTTTGCTGGTGAGAAATGTGTTGTGTATCTGGACAGTCCACGTGCTGAGAAATGGAAAAGAAAAGGTGTGTGTGTGTCTGGTGGAACTGGAGATGACAGGTATCAAAATACATGAGCAAAGAAAAATGCGATCTATTTAATAAGTGTCTGGCTTCCTGCAGTTGTGGTTTTCTAAGAACTTAATTAGCTGTTGGTTGAGCCCAATATTGTCTTAACTCACAGCCATGCAATGACTGCGCTGTGGTTTCTGTCGTGCGATAAAATCACTGTGAAAGTTCATGCTGCTAATGAAAAGTGCCACTTCTCTTTCTCTACTTTTCTTCCCCTTTCCTCTATTTGTCTCTGGAGTTACGGGTAGGAACATCCTGGATTCTGAAACTGGGTAGCTCTTGGCATGAGTTGTTTCTGTATTACCCAGACATGTTCACACAGACATCCATAATGCATGTGCAGCACTAATGCCTGCACCAAGCTTCAGTTAGAAGGACTTGAAACAACTTCATGGATATTGCGAACCAAGATTTAGTATTACAGGGCCAGCTACTAAGCAGAGTGGTTATATTGCCATCTTTGGCATCTCACTGCACCTAAGACAAACCTTCATGAAGCACATTCCTCCTCTCAGCACAAGCATGGCCTGGGAGTCCTTCAGTCTCATCCTGGCACTCAGGCTGTGTATCTGTTTAGGACACAAAGTTGCCAAGTGTAAACCTTTTTACACTTGAGAACCAATATTTCAATGCCTTTGATGCAACTACAAGGTAACTAATTCTAGAGTACTTACAAGGGTGGTTGGACAGAATTGCCCGCATCCACTTCTGAGGGCTTGTTTGTGTCTAACTACACTTCAAATCTCTCATTGTGGAAGAAGTGGTTGATTTTCAGATTACTAGAGCATGCCTGGTATCAGCTGGAGTTGTACTGCAACAGAGTACTCTCGCTGTGAACAGGCTTGGTCTCACTTCAGCCAGCCTCTCTTCAGGCCCTCCACCGAAGCGCCAGAACTAGTGCTGGAGGTGACTTAGTCTGCCCTATCGCCAGCAGAGAAAACAAGGGCTCACACGAGGGAGCAGAGGTGGGCTGAAATGCCCTCTGGGGGTGTCTGTGTGTCGTCCCCCCCCCATTGCTGACACTAGGGCAACCCAGCTGACTGCGTCATCTCCATGCAGTTGCAGCTTCGGAGGGGCAGCACTTCGCTGGGATCAACCCATGCCACAGCTGCTTTCTCCAAACTCCTCCTCTTGCATCATCTCTGGCACTGACTTAACCCCTTGGAGAACCAGTTCAGCGCCCAAAACCAGCAGCAAATGGGTCTTGTTTTCTCCTCTGGGTTCATTTGAAGCTATTCATGTGAGTTGAGATGAGATGGGAGTGAGCAGCAGGATGGGACACAGATAGGAGTTGGCCCATCCTTCCTGCTTCAGTGAGGCACTGCCATGGCTTCAGCCATATGAGAAACCTTCACCCTTTAGATTGTAAACTGGGCATCTCTGCCTCCTGGCTAAACTTTGTCAGAATGATTCAGGTCCTGACTATGTGAAAAGGATTTACACAAATGTAAGATTTTGTCTTTTGCTTCCATTTACAGATGAGGACAGAGCTCAGATATGACTCATATATGAGAACTGCAAGTGACATTTATTAGCTGGCCATTCCCTGTTGTTGTTTTTTTTTGAATACACTTAATGATATCTTTTCCTTCATTCCCTGTATTTCCTGGTTTGTTTCTCTCTCTCTATATTTATTTATTTATTTATTTTTTAAGTTGTCTGTGTTTCTTATCCTCCTTTCAAATCCCTTTCTTCCCCTGGCAAGCTACCTAACGTTTTTGTGTCTGATTGATTGTGAAATCAGAGTAACAATACTGCATACATGAAAGAAACACTGGACATCTTAACCTTAGGAGGGACATGAGCTCATTGTCCTGATTCCCACTGGAATGTACTGAACTGGAAGAACTTTCAGCAGGAAAAGGGAATGAGACCACAGCCATGGATGCTGAACTCTCCAGCTGTGTGAAAGATTAAAATAATACTTGTAATCACTGCTGTAGTCACTTGTTTCTTATCTTAAAAAATAGTGCAAAGTATGCCTGTGAGCACACTGAGATTCCTACCAACACTACTAATCATAAATTTAGTTTGTTCTTGAAACTAATAAAATAATTAGCACCACCCACGTAAAAGGAGAGTGAAATACAGTAATTCATTCTGGCTTACAAATGAAAACCAGAAAGAAACTAACTCACAAAGATTTATCATGAAAGCCGTTTAGCTTCCTTCCAACCCAATTTGACAGAGGACAGTGGAAGAGCATCCAGATCTCCTGCTGATGATTCTCCCACCTTTAAAGGCCAACATGTGGCCAGCCAGTCCATAGGATTATTATCTGGAAGAGAAAAAAACCTCACAAAACCAAACATTAGGAAACAATTCAGAAAGCATCTGCACACAAATCAGGTACCTATGGAGATTTGGAAAAAAGCAGTGCTGGAGTTCTCTTCTTGGCAGCACATCTGGGCCTCATGATCCCGATTAGCAGGCTGCAGCTAAGAGGCTGGACGTTTAAATGCTCATCAGTGGGGAAGCATGTAGCATTTTGTTGATTATGTAGCAGGAACAGAAGAGCCTCCAGATATTCATTCACTCATTCATTCATTTCTAATGACTTAGCTGAGAACTTGGGGAAATCGGGAGAAAAGGCACGAAGGCAGCTTTCTCCTCTGACCTGCACTTGTCTCCTGGGGAAACCGAAGTGATGGTCTATTGTTCGTGGGCTATTCTGGGGTTCTGGTGACCAAAGCCAGCTTCTCTGGCTGTGATTACAACCAGCCATTGGGACTGGTTGGCAGTCCCTGCATCATCACGATCCCACTGCTGGAAAAAGGAGCAGCTCTGTCCACCTTCCCAGCCACATGCTCCTTTCCTCTCCCTCATGCCAGCAACAGTACTCACCCAGCCTTTGGTGAGCCTAAGCAGAAAACCAGTCCAGCAATCTGTTTTGGAAAACCACTCCTCATCTGCCGAGAAAACATTGGTTTTCAATGAGATCAGGTGCTTGAAGGCAAAGCCACATTTTTCTGCAGCATTTCAGACTTAAATCAGTTCAAATTGGCCTTGAAACCATGTCTTCTAGCTTTTTTCCTGCATACTTTAGAGATGGTGAAACTCCTCATTTTCACGAGGCTCTTGTTAGGGCCTGGAAGAGAAGGCTTGATAGTACAAAGGCACTAGGCTGTATCCATGTGGTCAATCACAACCCAAGGCTAAGGCAGCATGATCAAGTGATGCATTATTTGGCCACATAGTCCTCAACACTTTCAAAGGGCTTGTAAGCCCAAATCTGAACCCCAGAATCATGACAGTCACTTACAATTTATGAACTTTTGAAAGAATGTATTTCTGGGTTGATTTTATTTGCCTTTGGTTGTAACAACATCAGTATTTTCAAGCTTTTCTCTGCCATCAGAAAGACTTTCTCTTCCAACCCTCTTTTTTTTTCTAAACAGTGAAAGTTGAGACCCAGACTTAAAAAACCCAGCAAGTGGTTTCTGGAGGAAGCCACCAGATGTAAGGAGCCCTGTGCTTGCATTGCTGAGTTGTCAACTTTACTCCAGTTGTCAAAGTGCAGGATGCCAGGGCAAGTGCAGTATGACAGGGCTGGTCAGACAACTCATGGCCTTTCTTTGCAAGCACACAGAAGATCACATGCGTCTTGTACAACTGGCAAGGAAGGGTGTTTAAAACTCAAGAGCTTGAGTGTTTGAGCCAGAAGTGTTCGGTTTTATGGGAGATTAGGCACTGCTTGACACAGCAGGTCCTATTGCCAGATCCCTGGTGCAAAGACAATTAAATGAGCCAAATAACCACATCTATCTCAGCATGTCCATGCATGTGCAAACAATTACTCTATGGGACTGTTATTAAATCAAATTAAATTTTAAGTCTGTACCCAGCCAGGAAATCTTAAGGGAGACTAATTTTCTAGGAACCATCTAGTGGGCACCGACTAGGTAGCTCTGGAAAGGTTTATAAATCCTCTCTCGAAGTCTCTAATCCTGTTTATCTGCTACTGTACTTCTTCTAAAAGCCCAGGACTTCCAAGAAATAGAGGAATTCAAAGCCCCAGGGACTCATGCAAGTCCTTTGGACTTGCAAGAACTCGGACAAGACATTTGTTTCAAGTCAAGGTCATTTTTGGTCATTTAGGACTTCATCTGTAGTTTACTTTCCAGATGAAATAAGACCAATTTCTTGGTTTCCTTCAGTGGCAAACTCTGTTTTCATCATTCTATATGAAATCTGCTCATCTGCTTTCAAGGAGACAAAGACCATGAAAACCTTAGAAATCAAACAAAACTCCCTTCTGCCCCCTAAAATAGACTCATGTTGGGCTTTAACGCAATGAGACTGCCTGGTGTATGGTGTGTATAGAAGTGAAGGTAGCCCTAGAGAGCAAAGGCAGAGCAAAGTCTGCATAGCTCCTGTGCTGGAGGTGGTGCACATTTGGACATCTCAGTGGGGATCAGAACATGAACAGAATGGATAGGGAAGGAAATCTCCCTACCCATTGGATATGTTGGAGATGTGTTCACAGCCCTGGCAGTCCAACAAACTCATCAAAAGGGCATGTACTGCCAGCCTGCAGAATCACCACTCAAAAATGCTTGGAAAAAGTGGCTGTAGAAGAGGGAGAAATAAACACAAGTGTGTTCATGCCTTTAGTTGGGTACTGTGACTCCATAGGCAATGGGCAGGAGAAGGGTGAGGAGGCTCAAGGAGGAGAAGGAGGAGGAGGATGAAACAGGGTTAGCAGCAAACTGGAATTTGAGTGCCTTAGTCCCAGTTCTTCTCCTCAGAGCACAGGGAGACTTTCAGCAAGCCCTTTTGGGCTAGGGGAGTCTCCTCCAAGCCTAATAATAAAAACCAAATTCCTTTCTGCAGACCTTTTGAGATCTGCTGCTGCAAAGAGCCATACAAGCAAGACAACTTTTTTCCTTTACATGATAAATATTCCTTTAAAGTCTCCTTGGATTGCTCAGACGATTCCCACTTCTAATGGGGACAGATGTTTCGTTGATGTAAGGGACCATCCATCAGGCTGACCCACTGAAAGGTCTCTACTGTGGCTCTAGTTGCAGCCGCCAAAAGAAGCACTCCAGAATTGCCTTTGAAATACTGTATTTTTTAAGTGGATAAGGAGGGATTGGAGGGTCCTCATCCAGCCTTTATTATTTGGCTGCTTTTGAATGATCTTTTTCAAAAAGAGATTGGGCAGCTGTGGGGAAAGAAAAAAAAAGGAACGAGAGAGAATAACAGGGCCTAATGCTCCTTTATACATTTTATAGATTTAATATAAAAATAGTTATAACAAAAACACAGATCCCATGGTCTGCCTTCCTATTTGCACAGGCTGTAATGAGCTGACATTTGAAGGAGTCTGGAAAATTGTATTTAGTAACTCCTCAGAGGCCCCAGAGTGGGAAAACGTATTATTGCTGCCTGATTTGGAAGTTATTGTTTTAAAGACATTTTCAGAGTTGCACACCTCTTTTCAGGCTGCATTTCTTCATCTTCTGAAAAAGGGAGGCTTAAGTTTCCCACTCATGATGCCTGTGTGACTGTCCCATATTTTGAAGCTCTTGTAGAATGATAAGGGAAGATAACAGTTCCATGAAGCCATGAAATGGGGTGAAATCAATTAATCTCTGATTTCTGATCACCCCATTAACTGCCCTGTAAAGGAAAGGGGAAGGACCAGGAGAAATACACACTGGATTGAATGGCTTAAGACCTTCAGGAGAGAATAATAAACTCTGTGTTGTTGAAGAATCAGAGGTTTCTGCAGTTTGCTTGGGCTTATTCCTTGCCTTGTTTTGGGCAGGGAGTTTGCTGGAAGAACTTCTGCTATCACTAGCAGTGTGCTCAGACGTGCCTTTGTGGATGTTAACTTTTAAAAACAAGCCTCTAACCTTCTTAGGCTACCAAGGGGACGAGGTGACATCTGCTGTCATACCCCAAATGATGGGTGACAGCTGGCTCCGGTGCCTCTTTGTGCTCTTGCATGGCAGCAGCTAAACCCAGCTTGTGTCAACCGGTGACAGGTTTTTTGACTAGTTTCCAAAGAAAAAGAAGGCTATACCAACCATGCTGTCTCTATTCCTGCTTTAATTCATCAACCAGGCTTAATCAAACCTGGCAGAAGTGCGGAAATGCCTCTCTCAAAGGAATGAAGTTCCTACATGCTTTAGGAAGGTCTGTGGCTGTGTGAGCAAGACAGGTCCTCAAAGTGTGGTCACTGGCAATGTGAAGCAAAGGTAGCAATGCTGGTGTATGTGTCATTTGGAACCCAAGCCT
Organism: Neopsephotus bourkii; assembly: GCF_033783945.1. Classification (NCBI taxonomy): domain Eukaryota; kingdom Metazoa; phylum Chordata; class Aves; order Psittaciformes; family Psittacidae; genus Neopsephotus; species Neopsephotus bourkii. The sequence continues at coordinate 8,514,456 of NW_026901456.1, read as the reverse complement.
CACTGACGAGTCCATGCATATGTCGCCTAGTAAAAGCACACTTGCCTTTTGCTAGGTACACTGTGGTAAAGACAGATTTAGATAGGGGATAGCAATAAGGATGAACCGTGATTATTTTGACAGGAGGTGTGAGACTGCATAACAAAATTCATAGGAAGACAGTCTTCATTAGCTCCATTGCCTAATAAATTACCTGAATTTTGGAGGTATAGCCACCAGTTTCAACAGAAATTCCACAGGACTGAGGCATTATGGAAAACAAGTTACTTATTTTCAGATACTAAATTAGTTTTAAAGCCCAAGTTTTTGTTATCCACAGGTGAAAGAAATGTTATCAAGGCCCTAAGTATAGGAAAAAACAACCAACTTGTGCAAAACAAGAACTTCCATGAGAAAAAAATTACTGGTTAAAACTTAGCTATAAAATTCTCCTCTTGCTTGTCTGCAGGAGAAGTATTGAAGTACCAGCTACAGTGCTGGTACCTTTAAAAGAGAGAGAAACTGAATACAGATTTTGGTGGTGGCGTGGTTTAAGCTCAGCCAGTAACTCAGTCCCAAGCAGCTGTTCACTCAGTCGCCTCCTTTCCTCCCACTGCTCCCGGAGTGATGGGGAAGAGAATTGAAAGAATGTAACTCCCACAGGTTCAGATAAGAGCAGTCCAGTAACTAAGGTATAACACAAATCACTGCTGCTACCACCAATGATAATAATGATAAGGGAAATAACAAGAGAAGAGAATACAGCTGCTTAACACCCCCCGACTGATACCCAGCCTGACTGAGCAGTGATCTAGCCCTTCTGGGTAACTGCCCCCAGTTTATATACTGGGCATGATATGCTGTGGTATGGAATACCCCTTTGGTTAGTTTGGGTCAGGTGTCCTGTCTCTGATTCCTCCCGGCTTCCCCTCCTCCCTGGCAGAGCATGAGACTCACAAAGTCCTTGGTCAGTCTAAACATTACTGAGCATCAACTCAAAACATTGGTGCTATCAGTGCTGTTCCCAGACTGAAAGTCAAAAACACAGCACTGCACCAGCTACTAAGAAAGAGAAAAATGACTAATACTGTGGAATCCAGGAGAGGTGGCAATATTAGCACTGCATCACAAAGCACCAGTTACTGACGGCACACGAGGCTGCACGATGAAGCGCCGACTGACTGATCCCCACATCTGTCAATTAACAAGTCATGCGACTCAGATCTGAAGTACAGACACTCTATAATGGCCCAAAGCAATAAGTCATAGCACTGACTAACACATATGCGTGTGTATAGGAGGTGAGTATTTCTGCTTTCAGGTGACAGTCACATGTATGTGCAAACATTCATTAAGTACACATATGCCAAGTACTGGAGGATTAAAATTTTATTAGCTGTTACAGAGCTCCTGGATGATAATTCCAGGGTGGCAAGCATGAAGATCTGCAAATGAGGTTTCACAAAGGCCTTTATTTATAAGAAGTGGAGAAGTTTGTGTGGTTTTAAAAATCAAAGCAGGGAGCTAACATGCTCGCTTTAGCATTTGTAGTTAATGTTTGAATGGAGAAGTGTTCCTAAAATGCATTTTATAGTACACGTCTCCACTGACTATACCTTCTCTGTGCACTTGCAGAAGTCCTGAAAGCAGTCCAGTTTAGCACTCAAATATCCAGCTCTACCTACCCATGAGGTGCATTTTAGGTCTCTCTGAAACATCACTTTATCTCTATGAGGAATTAGACAACCACGACTACTCCTCCCCACCTTTCTGGGAGGAAACATCCCCTAAGAGGCCAAGCCATGAACTCTCTCATTTGCCTCCCATTGCCAGCTTCCCCAGCTTCCAAAGTGGAGGCAGGAGCTGGCTGGGTCGTGGATGGCTCCTGCTCTTTGAGGGGCTACTTCCTACCCTGTGCATCACCTCCCTGGGCAGGCAAACACTGAGCTTTGCCCATCAGAATCTGCCATAGCCAGGGGTGCATTTGAGTTCCAGTCAGTCACCAAACTGCTCTGTGAGGTCACTGATGGGGGCTGTTCTCCCCCTGCCCAGGAGCAGCAACGGGAAGCGAGAGCCCACAGTTTGGAATCTAAGCTTTGGAAAATGGGAAATGCGTTCAAGGAAATGTTGGGTCGAGACCCTCAGTTCTCCCACCACAGGGCTAAGAATCAGAAAGGGGCAGTGAAACTTCCCTGCAGAGGAGGAGATGATGGTGCTCTGAAGCCCATAATGGCTCCATACTCCTTTGTGGATCCCAAAATCAGGGTCAAAGGCATTCTGTTTCAAGAGGCTTTATCTGGAAACAGAAACTCATTTGTAGGTGCTGATATCAGACAGATTTATGAAACTGAAATGGCCTGTTCTTCCCCTCCTCCCTGAAATTTCCTAAACACCTCTCTTCACAGGGGTTGTGCATTTGTATATAATTATTTCTTTTTCTGTATATTGATCCTTCTCTGCTTCCCCTGAATGCACCATAATTATGCTTTCTTCCAATGAACGTAAGGAGCAAACTGTCACTGGTTCACAATGGCTCCATCTTATCAAACCGGAAAAGAAGCCCCTGTTTTGGGGAAGGCTTCAAGCGACGGGCTGACAGCTGTGGGTTCTGATTCATACCTGTGCAACCACTACTCTGTAATCAGGCAGTGATTACTCACTGATAACCAATTACTGTGCCTGGCTTCCTAAAGTAATTTCTCTATTGGGAACTTTATACATCCTGGTTAATTCTGCAGAGGAAACTCCACAGGGAGCAGGGCAGAGAGTGAGTGCATCCCTCTGTGTGCCGTCCTTGGGCTGGCAGGGAGGCAAGGTGGCTGCCTTAAGCCAGGCAGGCAAGAGAGCAGCCTCCCTTGACAGACACGTGTCAGTTCTGCGGAAGCCACCGCATTTCATAGAACCATAGAATCACAGAATGGATTGGGTTAGAAGGGACCTTAAAGATCATCTGGTTCCAACACGCCTGACATGGGCAGAAACATCTCCCACTACTGCATTTTATGAACTGTCCAGTGTGGGATGAATGTGTTTTCTTGGTTCTTAGTGACAAACAGCAAAGGTCAGCTCTGAGACCTTCCCCCAGAAGTGCCAGAGTTAGGGGAGATGGTAGCACAGGTTTGCATGAGCTGGTACCTCACTGTTCTGACAATTATCTGTCCTCTGCAGCAGGACCACCCTCCCTTTCCCCACCTTTCTCAAACCCACTGCTTGCCTGCACTTACTCACAACCTGAGTTTTATCAAAGGCTTCATCACTTTGCTCAGCCATGGTGATGCTCAGAAGCTGCCACAATCTTCTCACCCCCCAGGTCTGTGAGAGGGGGTGCATGGTGCCCCCATCCCCACAAAAGGATAAATGAGTCCAGAGGGTGCCAGGGGTGAGGAAAGGCCTATGAATCACCAGCAGATTCTCCTTAACAAGCTCACTGTGTGGCTCACCAGAGTTATCATTAGCCTTTGAAGCCTAAAGCTAAAATGTTTTCAGATGGAATGGTCAATGGAGCCTCTGTGCTCATCTCCTGCTGGTGTTAGGAGCTGCCCTGCACTACCCTCAGGTTCAGGTGGGCTTTCTGCAGGGGACACTGTCTCAGAAAAAGCCTGAACACCACAGGCAAAAGAAACCTGGTACCTTCTGGTAGATTATTCTTTCCCAAGCAGAAATGAGTGGTGTTTGCTGCAAGCACTTTTACACTGGTATAACTGTGAAGGAGCAGCAGCTGCTGTTTCAACCATACCAGCAAGAGTGGAGTGCTGGAATATTTCTAGAGAGATCAACTACCAGCATCTTCTTTTCTGACAAGGTTACACTGGTTTAAAGAGCAATGGGAAAGCAGCTACTGAAGTAAGTGCTTACAGAACAGTATGGTCAGAAGCAGACAGTGACCCTGGATGGGACAAGGGATGATCCAGGCTCTCCCTGTGTGCTTGGGAGGGCTGGAGAGGGAAAGTCCCAGGTGAAACTCAGCCCTTGTGTGGCTGGGGATGGGACTGCACAGTGAGACATATGCAAAGGGAAACCAGGTCCCTGGTGCAGGAACGTTCCTTCTCCGACTGGGCAGGGTGCAAACCCTGGAGCTGGCTGGCTACGTGTGCCACCTGGCAGCCCTCACCCAGCCAGAGCATGCTTTGGGGTAAAACTGGAGTGTCTGACCTAAACATTCATTTTACTTCACAGATCCTTCTCTTGTTACTATGGCTAGCGAGACTACACATAATATCCAGAAAGCCTGGCTTCTTGGGGCAGGTTCCCTGCACCCTTTTGGCTTCCATCCCACGTCCAGTGCCAGCTGAGTCTGACAGTCTTGCTGAAGCACACCAGGAAAACATGAGAGACATCAGGTGACCTAATCCTAGTTCATCAAGCTAAACAGCTGGGAAGAAAGAGAGAGCCCTAGTGAAACTAGGCAATAGCTGTGCCTGGCTCCAGGCATCCAGTCACCTTTCCAATCTGCAGGAAAGAGCAGTGAGTCCTGGTGTTTCAGTTGCACTTCGGTTTACATGCCCTTCTCACAAAAGAGCGCCTACCAATGCATAGAGGCATTTGAAGCAAACATGCCTGCAGGCACTGCTAAATCACTTCTTCCTCATCATGCTGCAGGGTGGTATTAAAGACATTAAGGGACTCCTGGAGTCAATTTATCCCATTAAAGCTATTTTTCAGGATTTTCATTCTGCATCCATTTTTGCTAATGTGTTTTCATTTTTCTTCACTTATTAGACTGAGGTCCATTATGATTTGAAAACTAAAACAAAGGAGACCATTACGTTATATTGGACAGTAGCCACAGCCAAGATGGAAATGTGTATACTGGATTCCTCCTACCCCAGAACCACAGTAATACAGTCGCTGGTGCCTTTCCTCTTCAGAGGCTGATGACATAATCCTGTCACATGCCTTGCATTCACATGCCTTGACCCCTCATGGGTAATCATGTCACCCCATGGAGTCAGCCCAACTTTAAAGCTCAGCCTCTCACTAGAGGAAGATCAGGGGGGCCACAGCTGCCATCAAGCAGAGAGAGGTACACAGGGAAGATGAGGATGCTGGAGGTAGGTCTGGTGCCAGGAGGTCTCACCTGCACTGTGATAGGTTGGGGACACATTTGTGCTTTCTGTCTGTTGTTTCTTGACAACATCCATTCATAGATTCTCTCCTGTTTTATTCTCCCCTCTTCTCCCCCCCCCCCCCCATCTGTTATTGACTGTATTTAGAGACTGCAATGGTTTATCCAACTAGAATAACAAAAAATGCAGTTCTGAGAAGGCAGTACTCAGAGTAGCACACACAGCCTGTAGCCTCTGGGGATGAGGGGAAGGGCTAGAACAAAACTAAAGACATCCCTTCCAGACTCACTGCCAAGTGACAACAGGGGACTGTCCTGTACCAGCATCTCCAGAGGCACTGGCATAGGAGGTGGGCCTGATGGCAAGCACACACAACCGCTTTTCTCCCTCTTCTACCGTTCTTCCACCTACTTTTCCCCAGGGACAGCTTGATTGCCCAAGCGCCAGTGCGTGGCTGGTTCCCTTTTGTTAATGCCATCAAGATATCAATAATATTCATTATTTCTACCTAATATTTTTCCCCTTTGCAAGAGAAAACAAGAACAAAAGTAGTTTATTTTCTCATGACTTACTTATTTTAACCATGTCCATCCCTGAGGCCCCCAGCCCCAGGGTATTTGCTGTTTCGCTACATTATTTGTTACTGCAATGTTAATCCAATAAACCTGAACTGCCGTAAATTACCATGCCACACGGGGCAGGCTAAGTTTAGCTCTTACATATTTTAGACATCTGTCAAGATAAAAATTGGACTGGAAGGAGTCTCTGGCATGCTCATCTGTACCAAAAGTGGACAGTGACACAGGCATTTCCGCTCCTTACTCTGACTGTGTCACTTCAGTATTAATGAGTTCACATGAAGTTTCGCATTGCATGCTCCTGGGACCCACTAGAGCACAGTGCATGCTTGGAAATGAGCCCCATGACTTCATGGATCTGAAGCATGACCCACAACATTCTCTTTTCTTTCAGCAGCTTGGGCTTTGGCCACTTCATACAGGGTGTTAAAAACCCTTTGTGTTAAATATCCACAGATGATGTCTTCACCCTCCTTCCCAGGCCTTTGTTGAGTATATCTGAGAGTTGCTTTTTGGGAAGAATTCAATGAGCATGTATAAACGTGTAAAATACAGTTTGAGGAATTTTCTGTGTATTTATTTCTGCTCAAAAATAGGCCACCTTTTAAAGAGTTAAAACAGGTGACATCATTCAACAAATAAAATGCCTTATTTTGGATGCAGTGAAGCATTTTGCAACAACTCCAAATGCAATTTTTCATTTTTTGTACGTGACTGGAGAAGCAAATCCAGTTTAATCTCTTTTTTTTTTTCACTTTCCCTCCTTTTTATTGTAGTAACCATACTTAAAAAATAGTTCTTCACTTCCTACTCCTCCCACAGCCATTCATGATAATCTTTTGCATTTTTTTACATGGGCTGTTTCTTCTTTATATTGTTTAATGGTCTCCTTGGTGGGTTGAAATCCCTGTAAATACTTGTTCCTCTTCCCGCTTTCTCTCACAGGTTTTCTAGCTCTGCCATTGCACAATATTAATGAACACAGTCAATTTAAAGAATGAGCATATGCAGCAAATAATAAAGGAGAAAAATCTCTGCTAACCACCATGGGAGAGTTTTCTCTGTGTTAATGCTGACTTACACTGCTGTTTCTCTCTCCTGCGAGGAGGTGGGCAATCCCAACCAATCCTTGGCTTTGCAAGGAATTCTGTCTTGTTAAATAGTTTTAAAGAAGTTCTATGTTTCCTAGTGCCCTGGGTTCACCAGTAGCAGTCATTTTTCTCTTTCTTAGTAGCTGGTGCAGTGCTGTGGTTTTGACTTTCAGCCTGGGAACAGCACTGATAACACCAGTGTTTCTAGTTCCTGCTCAGTAATGTTTAGACTGACCAAGGACTTTCTCAGCCTCATGCTCTGGCAGAGAGGAGGGGAAGCCAGGAGGAAGCAGAGACAGGACACCCAACCCAAACTAATCAAAGGGGTATTCCATACCACAGCACGTTATGCCCGGTATATAAACTGGGGGCAGTTAGCTGGAAGGGCTAGATCACTGCTCAGTCGGGCTGGGTATCGGTTGGCAGGTGGTGAGTGGTTGTATTCTCTTCTCTTGTTATTTCCCTTACCATTATTCTTACTGGTGGTAGCAACAGTGATTTGTGTTATACCTTAGTTACTGGACTGTTCTTATCTCAACCTGTGGGAGTTCCATTCTTTCCATTTTCCTCCCCATCCCTCCAGGAACGGTGGGAGGAAGAAGAGGGGAGTGAGCGAACTGCTGCTTGGTTCTGAGTTACAGACTGAGCTTAAACCACAACATCTAGTTTCCTCTTTTTCCAAGGTGAGAATTGCAGTGTCTGCCTGAGTGAGGAGGAGAGATTGTCCTGATTGATTAATATTTCAGGAAGTGTCTCATAAATCTGCAATCTCTCTACAGCAGTACCATTCACTGTTGCTGCTCCGTTCCCCTGGCTAGCCTTTGGATCCCCTTGCAGGCAGTTACAAGTCTCAGTCTGCAATAGAGATATACTGAAATGTACAGTAAAGGAAACAGAAAAGTAACATTAAATGACAGGGATGTGGAGCTGGAAAACGTTAGTATCCATTTCCTACCCCAGCAACAAGCTTCCTTTCTTATTCTTTTTTCCCAGATAGATCAAGCTGTACACCACATGTCTATCATACATTTGATGTAAGGCTGGAGTTTCTGGGTTTAGTCTTCAGCCTTGGCAGAAGACTTAAAATCTCTCTGGTGGTGCAGAATTAATTTTCTGTCTTTGGGAGTCTTTCAGCCTTGAGGACTAGGCAGGAAATCTTTTGAAGCTTTCACCCTCAGATTGGTTTTCACAGTATCACAGTATGTTAGAGATTGGAAGGGACCTCAAAAGATCATCTAGTCCATCCCCCCTGCCGGAGCTGTAATGCTCATAATGGGCACCGAGACCTTTGCAGTGCAAGTGCATGAGAAATGCGAGCTGGATGCTGCTAATGGCTTGGTTTTCCTGGCTGCAAAGCTACCCAGGAGGAGAGATGCCCTGCAGACTCCAATGCAAACATAGGAAGGACTGCACTGTCACAGCCAGTGCCAGGAGGGCCTTGATGTCCCCCAAATGTCACATCTTCCTGGGAATAAGCTAGAGGCTGAGGTCAGTATGCACCCAGTGCTGGTTTTTGTCCTTATTGTCTACCTAGACAAGCAGGGCAGGAGGCACCTCAACAGGTATGGGGCTGGGAGATCACCATCCTTGGGGACAATCACCAATGAAGAGCACAAGGCACTGAGTAACCTGGTCTAACTGAGAAGCTGGCCCTGCTCTGAGTGGGGCGTAGAGCCAGATGACTCCCAGAGGTCCTTTCCAGCTTAAATCATTCTTTGATACCCAGCTCAAAATAAACGTTTTTCAATATTACTGAATTCACCATGGCTTTTCACTGGCCACCAGTCTCAGAAGTGATACGTTGTTCCACGGGCTGTAGGGTGGCTTGGAAGAGCTCTCACTTCTGGAGACGAATAGGGGGAGTAAGCTGTGAGAAACTTAGCAGGGTGCTTGAGGCTTTCATGATCTAATTGAGAGGAAGATGAATTTTATCTGACTTGACCTTTATTTAAATCCCCCACTCTCACATTCTGAAGTTTACAACCTCTCCTTTTACTCTCAGTGCAGATTTTCACCTCCTTCAGAGCCAGAGCTGGAGTGACTCATCGTGGAGGGTACTGCTGTGCACAGTTGGTTGGTCGCCCAAGCTATTGCTCTGCTGTGAGAAATCTGCCATAAAAGAAAACTGGAAACAAACTTAACCTCATTCTGGACTGTCCACTGCCATAGGGGAGCAGTGAGAATTAGGAATCCATTTTTATTTATTCACTTCAAGGTGAATTGTACCGCCTGCCCATGGAAGCAAAGGGCTCAGCTGAGGAGGGTGCTGCTTTTGTGCAAGAAAGGCCACGAGACTTAAAGTGCATCTAAGTGCAATGTGCGTGGATGAGTCAGGAGATCCTGACTTCAAATGTGAGCTCTTCAAAGTGGTGTCTGCCTTTTCAGTGGGCGTCGCACAGAGCTTTCATTTAAAAAATGCAAAACTATAATGAAAAGCTGAATGGCTCTGATGTGTGAACTGAGGCTGTGATTCACTGCAAAAGCAGGGCTCCCCATGGGTTTCTTTCTGCCCCAGGTGGATAAGATATTGCTGCCCCTCTTTCCTGTTGTCTATGGGGATGCACACGTGGCTGCTCACCCAGAGGTCTGCTGCTCCTGCCGGCCAGGCATGCTGCCAGCTCTGCCACAGAGCTGCCTGTCGAGGCAGAAATTTCCTGCTCGTTAAAAAGAGACAAAAGACACTGAGGTTGCAAATAAAATGTGTTATCTCCGCTTGGAAGGTCTGTCAGTCCACCAGGCCATCACTTTCTCTAGGGTTAGAGATGCTGTGCCAAGCTCTCATGTTAATTAGAATCATAGAATCACAGAATGGTTTGGGTTGGAAGGGACCTTAAAGATCATCTAGTTCCAACCCTTCAGCCACGGGCAGGGGCACCTCCCACTAGACTAGTTGCTCCACCACTCCTTGCAACAAGCCTGATCAGCACCTGAATGGGAAGATCTGCCCCTGAATCCAAGGTCTGCCCCTCAGTGTCTGCTTCACAATACACAGGAATAGAGCCTAGCCTGCAGCCCTTAGACACTGTGCTTGTAATTACTTTTGGTAATTAACCCAGCATCTCTACACCCTGCACTACACTATCCTCCTCGTGGCTCATCAGAATAGCACTATCTCTTAGTTTTACTTCACTAAACGCAGCTCTATCCGCATCTTAAACCCTGGACTCTTTAATTAACTGACAACTTTAATCCACACGTTACACTGTGCTTGTCTGGAAACTGACTTTTATTTCTGATAAGCCATGATCTAATTGCCCACCGTCCTTGGCAGAAGTGCAGCATCGATGCACTGCTTCACCCAGACAGTTACTCAACATGAAAAGCACTCCCACTCGTCACAGTCCCATGTTAATCCTCAGCATTAAAACATGGCTCTGGTTGCAGCAGAGATGGCCAGGAGGTCCTGACAGCCCCTCTCCTCCCTCCCGTCTTCCCTCCTTCCCACCAGGCATCATGACCTGGAACATGTTCAGCCGGCAGGAGCTGAGGCAGCATCACAGGCTGCAGGTGTTTTACCTTCATATCCATGTGCGGCTCCTGTTTCTATGCCTAAAAGCAGAAGACAGTTTTATAGTAAAAGGTAGAAGTCTTTGTCCCACTGATCCCAACATAATAGAAACTGATGTGAGCCTGTCAGTTATATTCTGGGTTTACTTGCTGTCTGGGTTTTTTTAGCTTCTAGGAAACTTTCAGACCCCAGAATGCAAATTATTTGCGTTAAGCAAGTGATGGGTTTCCAAAAAAAAAAAAAAAAAAAAAAAAGCTAAATGCATTTTGTCTGTTTTTCTAGAGTTTCTAAAAGAATTTTTATGCAAAACTCAGGTGCATGTTTTATCTGTCATTAGGTCCAGACAGTTGTTGCCTGTCCAGCCAGCTCTCTGCTGTTACACTGAGATCTGACAAACCATTTTGGTTTGAAGCTGTGTTACCAGTCACAGGTATCTTCCCTTTCACCCCCCTCTTGTGGAGAAACAAATGAGAGGGAGGCTTTGCAGGGAGATGCAGAAAAAAATGTAGCTCAAAATGAGACAGGTTTGTGTCCTTCTGTAACACAGGTGGGGACAGAGAAGTGAAAGGATGCAGAATGGGAGAACTACAGAAATACTTGGTCTCTACATTTTAGGAAGGAGAGGTGGGAAGAGACCTTATCAAAGAGGGCTGCACAGTCAGCAGCAAGGAAAGGACACAGGAATAGCTTCTGTGCACAGGAAGCAGCCCAACGTGGATGCAGAAGGGTGCGTCTGAGCAAGTGCAGTGCTGCCAGGCACAGCTTAACCATAACCTGACAAACTTGCAAGGAGCAGGGGAGTGATGGGGGCCTGTGCCCTGGTTGAAACATACAAGCTACATAAGGTCTCTGGCTGTCCCTTGTACTGGTCCCAACTGGGGCAGGTCCTAGCCCTGGGCCTCTCCTGTATCCTGCCTGCTGTGTGCCCTAAAACCGCACTAGGCTGCCTCCTGTCCCTGCATGATCACCTGTGGAAAGGATTGCTACTTGTCATGGTGTGGTAATTCACACATGGAAGTAGGTCACTGCTCCACTCTTCTGGTAGAGCAGCACCTTCCCAGTCTGCTGCCCATACTGGTAGCACCCTTTCCTCCATTGCCTGGCTGCATCCCTGGTGACCCAGACTGTTTGCAATGCATCTGTAAGCTATTTCTAAATCCTTTGTCTGGAGCAGGTAGCAAAGCACAAACCAAGGGGCTTGTTTGCTTCTGGCTTCTCTCTTTTTGCAGGCAGGGACTCATCTGCTGCTGCCATGCATTCCCACATGGAAAATATGGGAACTGGGAGGATGACTGGTGTTACCCATTGCAATTTTGGAGACTTGAGTTTCTCGTATTTCTCTGTGCTGTGAGTCCTGCTCTTGGAAGGATCTGGGAGAGTTACACAGTGCTCCTCTGGTGCCTGAGCAGTCCTCTCCATCCTGCCTGGCTGCCTTCCCTTGGGAAAATAGGGACATGGCTACTTCACATCATGTCTGGACAAGCAAAGTCTCTAAGGGGAGACCTTAGAGCAGCCTTCCATTACCTAAAGGGGGTCTGCAAGAAAGCTGGAGAGGGGTTTTTCTTGCAGCTTTCTGACTGGGGCTGGCTCATGCATATTCCATCTGTACAGACATCCCTGCTGAGGCAGGAAGAACGTGCATGTTCCCCCAGTTCCCACAGCACTGCCTCTGTCATTCGTAAAAATATCTGTACCCCGTGGGAATAACATCCCCGAGAAAAGGGCAGATGGACCCAGGCACTCTGGGATGACAAGGTCTCTGTCAGGGACCGCAAGATGGAAATTAGTTTGGAGCATTTTGGGCTCCCTATGCTGCTCACTTTGCAAAACTGAGAGGCTGAAAGGGCCGCAGGATTGATGGTGAGAAAACCAGGGTGGAGGGAAAGTGTCCAAGGTTTCGGCTGCAGAAAGCACCAGGCTGAGCAAGATATTTTTCATTGCGCTTTCTGTGAATTACTTGTCCTTTGAAGCAGCTTCTTGTGTAAGGAATCCCTTGCAGCTCCCCCTCCCCTCCACCCCAGCCCCCGTGCAGCCCTATCCCTCCCTGCAGGCAGTCAGGGGAAAATCAGCGGCTGTCACTTCTAATGCCACCTGAGGAGCAGCTAATAGAAATCTGTTCTGCATGGAGTGAGCACTGCAGGACTCGATCTCCGTGTCTGCTGTGCTGCAGCAATTACGGCTATTGTCATATCCAAGTGCTGCAAATGGCTCGGAGTGCTGCTAAGAGTTTCACCTGTGTGATTCATAGAGAATGGTCTGGGTTGGAAGAGAACTTAAAGATCATCCAGTTCCAATCCCCTGCCATGAGTAGGAACGCCTTCCACTAAACCAGGCTGCTTAAGGCCTTGTGCAACCTGGCCTTGAACACTGATAGGACATTCACATAAATAGCAGGAAGCATTTTTAAGTGGGAAGATGGGACATTAATTACTGTAAAAGACTTGAGAACCACCACCATCCAGCATACCTTAGGTGTTAGGTGTGCAAATAAAAGGAAGAGATCAAAAGGTAGATCAGGTTCTTTCACTTCACATGTAACTATTTTACTGGGACACAAAGGAAAACACGGATATTTGAAAGGAAGCTTGAACAGTTAGGCAGTGCAGGAAGAGGCAGCCAAGACAGACAGACAAGCGTGGAAGGAAACACACCTCCATTTTTGAAAACAACAGGTTAAAAAAAAAATAATCATTTTTGAGGCATTTCTGTATGAGACAGCCATTTGGCTCCTAGAGCAGGAATGTGGGCCAGAAGTAATCAGGAAAGGCGGGCAGAGGCAGCATACGTAATGAGGGAGCCTGCATGTGAGCTCTTATCACTTGGAGACTAATAGATGATGAAGGCAGCTTAATCCATGCAAGTATAGAATAATGACAACCTTGACTTCATGTGTCATAAAAATAGGAGGAAGAAGGAAAAAAAGAGCGAGAGAGAGGAAGAGAAGTGAAAAGCAACAGCATTTGAATCGAAGTGCATCATTAATGGATGAGGTCAGAGTGAAATAATCAATCCCAAGGCAGAGTGGAGCGATGGCTGCAGCTCGCGTGCACAGGGAAGCCTGAGGAGGGGAAAAGGAGAGGAGAGGACATCACAGGGAGCACCTGGCCAAGCATGGAGAGATGCTGACCCATTTGGTGCCAACCCAATTTATCAGCCTGCGCGTTGGCAATGCTCACGCAAGCAATGTCCTCCTGCCCAGCCCAGCCAGCTGCCAGCCCCCAGACAGCTCATCCCCCCACAGCAGCAGGCGACAGCCCCAGTGCTGGCACCATGGCACAGGCATGACGGGTACATAAAAGCTCACCTTTCCCCTCCGTGGCAGAGCAAAGGCCATGTTTTGCAGCCATCTGGAGGAAAGGCAGCGTTTGAAGCCCTGCCATGGTAATGGCGAGATTAATTAATAACCATTGGAACAGCTTAAGCAGGGTTGTTGTGGATTTAGTCATCACTGGGAAATTTTAATTAGCCATTGGATATTTCCTTCCCGGCGATGCACGCCATCTGCGAAGTGGCACCTCCTGTGGGCCAAAGAGTAGGCAAGAGATGGGCTGCCACACAGCCCCATCCAAAACAGCACATCCCATTGCCCCCAAGTTATGCATCCACATGGAGGTATCTGGGCCTTCATTTGGAGTATAAAAGCTACAACTGTTTATGGAGAGGGCTTTCAGAGCAATCTGTAGGCATCTCATCCTTGGGCTACTCCTTACCCTCTTAATTCTTGCTAACCCACTCCTCCACTAATGACTGGATAGGGGGAAGATGGATAAGATCCATGGCATTTTCTTGTCTGGAACCTCAGCTATTTTTATCAAAAACTACATTGAGTTACTGAGGTCAGATCTATTTCTGGTGAGCCCCTTGTTACACATTATATCATTTTCTATTAAACTCTACATCTTTCCTTATTCCTCCCTTCAAAATTAGTCAGATGCCTGTCATACTCCTGAGGTTAAACTAACAGATTGCCTACTGCCTGGGTTAACTTCCCATCCACTGTCTTTGTAATGTGCAGCCTCAGCTATTCTCCAGCCTTGTGGCCCTTGCTTGCTTGCACAGACTCATCCAAAAGCCTGGCTGCCAGGCAGGTAACACCAAGTGCCTGCTTTCCTAATAGTTTGGGATAGAGTTTACTGGCTGGCCGAATCCATGGATTTCCTCTGCCAGTTCCTCAGATGTCAGTTCCCCTCCATACTGATGACCCCATTAAACTGCATGACTTTGCCACACGTCCCATCTCGTCACTGTGAATCTGGTCTGTGTTACTGCCACACCTTTCACCTCTCTGGTGTCTTTGTGCTCCAAAGTCTTCCCCCAGGACCTCAGTCAGAGGCTTTCTAAATTCACTTCGGTGCTGTCATGTACTTTTCTTTAGCTGCTCCTGGTTTATTTGATGAAGAAATTCAGACATACTGAAGCTCAGCCTGTTCATTTATGTTGAACTAGTATAAATGCTGTCAATAGCCATATTTTAATTACCCTGTCATCCAGTTTTCCTGAGCTTGCAGCAAAATTCGCTAGGCTGTGCAGTCACTCTGGCATCCTCTCTACAGATGAATGCAAGATTCTTTTTCCCTTTTGGGGTCTCTGATAAAATAACACACTTTAAAGACAGATTGCATGTTTTGTTATCAATTTAGCTATTATATTTCTTTATCCCTTTCCAAAACTTAACCAGGTATTATTTTTTTAATAGGTCCAATTTATAGACTAAACACAATTACAAAGTGTCCTGGGGGACACTTTTAAAAAGTTTGGGTCCTTGAGACTTGTTTTTTCAATATATTGGTTTGGGCCAGTTTCCTTCTTTTGATACCTCAATTCCTGATGAATCCTCAGCTTTTTTAAACCTGAAAATTATATATTTGGCATGCAAATACCTCTACAACAACCCAAGGAAATCCTTTTCTATGCAGTGTCCTTAGCCTTCTAAATTGCCTTGTTGGCTCATTTAGAGACCTGTAGTTCAGTAGCCCTCTGGCAAGCTTCATGCTTCCTGTATACCTGAAATGTTTTTGTTTGCTTCAGCACTTGCCAGTTCTGGACCCTTCTCATCCATTATAATTTTTGTATCATTTCACTTCACATTACCTGCATGTCTTCCCATTAGCATTACTGACTGCAAATCACCCCTTTCCGACACTGTAGGTCACTCCATTCCAAAGGAAGGGGTTTTGGGGTCAGACTTCCTTTTAACCCTCCCAGGGCTTCAGGAGGTGTTGGTTGTCATGGGTGGCACATACCAAAAACTGAGCTGAGTCTTGGCAGTGCCCAGAGTGCATCAGGTAGCCTGTCTACCTGTTGGCATCTAGCAGAAATATCCAATCCCTTGCTTTGCTTGGCACAGGGTCTGGTATTCTAAAGCAGCTAAAGAGTCAGGAGCAGCAGTCCCTTTAATGCCTACCAGGTCTTCCTACTGAATCTCAATAACCAGAAAGCCAAGGAGGAAACAAAAACCAGATCATTACCTGGAGACTTTAACACTGGTCTTTCCCCCTGGACTTTGCCGATAGGAGAGATTGCATCACCTGTACCATTAAGCTACGACTTCAAAGGCATTGCATAATGATAAAATCTGCTATACAAACAAGCTGCATTCACTACTCAGGACTTGCACTGCAAAACTCTTTTCCTGCACTAGCCCCTGACACTGTCTGTGAACCCTCAGCACTGGGAGAGCTCCCTGCTCCATGCACTGAAAGCAGGGAGGTCAGCCATGGACACATGGACCTCACTCCAGTGTCCATGTCATGCTGCCCTTGTCCAGGCCATCCCTACCTGTCACTGGGGACAAGGCACTGGGAAGCATTTTAGAAAGAAAGGTTGTTTGAGGAAGGTGCCTTTGAAATGGAAAGTCACATTTGCTGTACCACTTCTCTTCGGAAAAACATGTTCAGGGCAGTACTAAAAATCTTAGATAATTTCCACTGAGTAGTATTGGGCAGGCAAATGGCTCTGTAGAAAGACACTGTCAATACTCTGCACCATTCAGTTTGAATTCTAAATGCTGTCATCTCATAAAATAATCACATGAGATCATTTACCTGAAAAGGGCTTGCTTTGCTTTGATACAGTGAAGCAGGGATAATATTATCTTGTCACTTCCCCTGTTTCCCTTACCGTGTTGTCCTCCTCTTACAGAGAGGATGACTGGAAGCATGGGGAGTCTGCTTTTTTGGGGATGAATCTGGATCCTTCTGCTGACAGTGGTTTGCAGATGGCCTAGCAGAGTGACAAGCATCTCATCAGTGTCTTACAGTACTTCATGGCTGAGGTTGCAGGACTGAGTTTCTCTGATCCTTTCCTTGCCACTCTCCCCTTCACCACCTCAGTTTTCTGCTTGGAAAGGCCATGAGCCCATGAGGCATGTTCTGAGTGCTGGCCACACCAACAGGGACACTCGCGCTAACCCATCTCTGTCATGGGCTAACTTATCAGCAAGTCCATTTGTTCTTCCCTTTCTTCACTGCCTACAGACCAGGAATAATCATTCTCAGCCACTCACCTTTATGAATGGGATAAGTTATTGCTACTCCATGCTATAAAATGCAAACTGCCACTAAGAAGTTAAGGGAGGGTGATGGTCTGCTCAGGCTGTGGACATCCCTCTTGCTGCCCAAACACGGTGGCACCATCACCAGCTCTGCACCTGCCTGGGTGAAGGCACTGCTTCTTCTTGCCTCTCTGCTCCAGCCAGCAAGGGCAGAGCTCAGACCCCCTGGGCTGCCCCACACCTCTCCCGCTGTGGAGGAAGGAAGCTCCTTTTTACCTTTTTGTGGCATACCACAAGATGCCCCCTTTTTTCTGCCATTTTTCCTCAGAGTACTGAGCTCATCCCATCTTCTGGTAAGAAAAGATCAGTTTCACAGAGGTGGTCCTCACACACACATCTGCATGTTGAAAGCAGTCCTCACAGCATTAGTGAGTAATGGAGAGAGGAGTCATCTTCTGGGGGAGCTTCAGATGGCAAAAGGTGAGCCGTGAAGACAGGCGGTGTCCTTTCCACCATGCCAGGTCTCACTGATGTTTGGCTTCACCCTCTAGTGCAGAACAGAATGGCTCTAGTGCTCTATGGGATGGCTGCAATAGGCACAGGTTTAAGGCATTCAGGTTCCCAAAAAGGCAAACATGGTTTCATTTGCAGGAAAAAATGTTGGTGCAGATTGGTGCTGCTGAAGGGGTCTCACCCTTCACCCAGAGCCATCGCTCCCACGTCAGTACTGATTTTGGTTTATAACAACTCTTAATTTTCTCATTATGAAATAAATCTAACAGGCAGAGCTGACTTAAAATACAGTCCTGAGATGGTCCCACATGGGAATAACACTTCTTCGACCTCCTGTGCTGGCTTTGTGGGGTCCAAGCTTTCAGACTCCTCTGGTGCCCCTCACTCCCTTGCCATGGGCAAGGATGGGATGCTGGGTGTCCGCAGCCATCTGTGCATGGCTCTGCTCAGTAAGACATCAGGATCTGCTTCCCTGCCACAGCAATAGCAGAGGAGCAGCTCTCCTCTTCAGTGGTGCTTGCTGGGAAGCTTCTAGTCACGAGGAAGAGAGGAGAGGTGAGCAGGTCATCATGTTCAGGAGGAACAAATCCCTCCTCTCTTCCCAGCTGGGGCTTTGGCTCTCAAAAATGCAGTCCCTGAATAGCCCATCCAAGTTTTCACTTAGATCTCAGCTCATGCTCAGCCAGAGCATTTGGAAATGGTTATTGACTTCACTAGGCACATTTGGGAAGTCTGCAGCCCCCAAAACAGCTGCCTGCTCTTCACCTTAACACTCAGGCCTTAGTGCTTCTTCTTGCAAGCCTGCCGGTGAACTTAACTGGGTCTCCTGCTTGTTTGCTCTTTACAACCAAAGAAATAACTCATCGTGAGGGATTTCTGAACCAGCATCTCACATGGACATCAGGCTGAGTATGCTGTCTGTTGCCTGTCTCTGTTCATCTGAGGGAAAAGCTAAAGCTCTAGACAAGAAGAGAGAGAGAGATCCTATTATAGTCTTCAGGTCTAATCTGCCAAAGCAGAGTAGGAACAATTTTTAATTTTATAAGCACCCACTTTTAACCTTATTCAGTGATATTACCCTTTCCCACAATCAAATATTAGTTTCAACTATCTCGAGCTTAACACCTTATTACACAAAGCTTCTTAGAAACAGAAATAAAATAAATAATCTCACACAAAAGAGTGTCAGACTGAAAGGGCTTGCAAATGCATGGCTAATTCAAAGCCAATGAGATTTCAGATGCAAGGTGCAGACATTTATGAAGCTATTCTTCTCCTTCCTCAGAAAATGTTCTTAGTTACATTTTTAATCCAGCTGAGGTGTCTGCTGGAGGGGGGTCTTTCCCTGCAAGGTGAGATAGAGAATTTGCCTCTGATTTCAGCCAGCGTAAGGCTAGAGTCCCTTACTGCAGTGATCTTACAGGGTTTTATCCATATTTTACACCACTTTGAGTATTTACCTCCTATTTTTGTCCAGGCTTCTGATACGAATGTTCTTTTCAGAAAGGTAATTAATCTGAAACAAAGAGCTGAATCCCTCGCTAAGCTCTACAAGAGATCAGACCACTTCTGCATATCACTCCAGAGATAATAAGGGCTCTGGAAGCTTTTCAGGGAGCAACTTATTGGACATAATGAGATTCTTACTGGGGCACCTGTCACCAGTGCTGCTTAGAGTGCCTGCTCCCAAATACCTCTTTAAATTTAACTGTGATCACACCACCACCCCAGTCAACTGATGACTTTATCCTTCAGAGGCACCACTGGAAATGGCTCTCTCTCAGGAGCCAGCATGGTGTTTTGGGCCATACTTGGCAGTCACCTTTGACTGTGTGTCTATGAGATTCAAATGGTCCAGGCTTAGCATAAATGGTGCTTGTTGTCCTTAGCTACCCTGCAATGATGGTACTGGCAGCAGGCATCAGAAGCCCTGCTACATATCATCAAATGGGACGCAGAGAAACCACTTAAATGGACCAGCTCCAGCCTCAGGGTATGGGCTATGCCGCTGCTGATGAGCACACAGGGCTTGTGCGTGAGTGCTGTGAAAAGGGGAATGATGAGCCTGCACAGCTGGAGATAAGCAAAGGAGGTGAAGGAGAGCCAGAGCACTTGCAAAGGGCAGAAAGAAACTGCTGTTAGGTACTCTGCAGGGAGAGAGTGCAGGGAAGCAAACACAGGGTGAGTCAGCACTCTTCCCTTCGGAAGAATGACATTTTGTCTGCTTTTCAGATGGCATTTCAGGGCTCACACAAAACTGCAGGCAACTACAAGCTCCCTTAGCAGCTCTTCCCCAGCTCCAGAAAGTGCTCATGTAAATTCACAGCATAGCAAAAATCACTAGGTAGCATTGTTACAGGTGGCTTACATCGATACTGACCCAGCGATTCACGGGTATGCATGAGCAGGTAAGTTAAATTGCTCAGGGATGCCTAGATTTGAAACCTTTGGAGTTCTGGGGCAGCTGAGGGGAACTCTGCAATTACACACTGTTTTCTGTGAAGACATAGCTGTGACTTGGCAGCGTTTTGCATGCTGTGTCCAGTTTAGGGAGGACAGGAGGCATGGTGAGGCAGCTTCTGATGCAGGCTTCCTTTGACAAAATTCTCTTCTTGAGGGGACATGCTTCCACCCTGAGAGCAGGACTTGGTCTTTGGGTTGATGTCAGGCTGCAGCTAGTGTTGCCTCCAGCCTTTCTCTTCATTCCTTTCCCATTAATGTCAAGGCTGTCTGTTGCAAATGGTGCTGCCCATTCCTTCCTCTGCAGAGCTGTGAATTCGCACTCGGTAAACTCAAGACCTGTACATCTGCCCTGTCTCTTGCTCAGTGAAAGCCAGGGCTGCTTTATTTGCAGCTCCATGGATGGCTTCTCCTGCACTTTCTGATCCCAGACATTACCCTTGATACCTCTTGCACAAGGAAGCCCAGATACTCAGGGTGTGGAGCTGAGGAACAGCCGAAGTGCTGAATTCCTGTGGAGACCGGGATCTTGCAGGCCCACTGCACTTTGACCTGACCCTGAAGGCATCAGGTCTCACAGTACACTGGGGAAAACCAAGTGACACAGCTCTAACAAAACCTGATGAGCCCAACACTTAATTGCACTTCACTGACCATGGCATCATCTCTGGCTTGACCCCGAAAGAAAAACACTCTTCTGGTCCACCAAACAGGTTGGCTTATTTTTATATCTCATGACTTAGTCAAACAAGTTGCCCAGAAGTGGTAGAGTCTCCTTGAAGCTTTAAAGACTCCAGTAACCACAGCTGAGCTGCCCTCATGTTGGCTATTAACCCTGCTTTTAAGGCAAGGTGGGGGTGGACTAGATGATCTATCTCCATGGCTCCCGTTCTGTGACTCTGTATTGTTATAGAGTTTATTTTACCCTCTCCTGTATTCTTCACAGACAGAAATGTTGTAGCCCAAAGGAAAGATTTAACAGAGGAAAAAATTGCTTTTGACAATATTCAGCGTGGCCTATTGCTGAAAAATAAGATGGGTGGGCAGTAGCTCTCTCTTTTTAAGATGACAGATGGGGATACTAACTTCAGTGCCTTCAGTTTTCTTCATTTTGCAGAGAAGCCATTTGAAACTGTTAGTATCTCTCCCACAGCCCTGAAATATGGCACTCATAAATCCAGATACTGCCTTCTGTGATGCTCCTTGAATTGTGCACTTCTCTGCAATGGCATCTCAGCAAAGGGAAGGCTTGCGTGAAGATAATAAGTGTGCTGTGCACTCAGCTGATTGCCCTCAGAGATAGTCAAGAGCCAGTGCACACATGCTCTCTGCAAGAATCAGATTTCATTATGGAAACTTTTTCGTTGCTGCTGCTTTTAAATAACCCCCGACTGGGCCTGTCCTCCCTTTTTCTCCATCTGTTTCGTATCTGTGGCAGAGAAACAAAAAGCCCACCTCGGAAGGAGGGGAGGAAGGCTCTTACCCTTTGGCTCACTCACTAAACCAGCATACTAACAACCCCTGGCTTTGTCTTCACTTCACCTTCACCATAGGATGGGGTTTTTTTCCAAACTTCTCATGTAAACTCATTAACATCGCTTTTCCATCTGACCCACTTAGAGATCTGCGTCACTGGTGATGTTTCAGCACTGAGCAATCTCCCTCCACTTTCTGCTCATATCCTAAGAGGTTGGGGGGGTGGGCAGTGTATGTGGGTCTTGGCTGAATGGCACTGCCTTTGCACGGATCTATATTTATACATTTAACACCTGAATGGGCTCAGACTTGCACGAGTTGTCTAGAGCAAACCGTGTCAACATCTAATGGGGCCCTTTCCACCTCTGCATCCTGATGTGGCGAGCCCTCGCTGCTGTTGCAATGCCTGTTCTGTGCAGTCAAACAATGCTGCTTTTTTTAGACTGACAACCTATAATACTGCTGGTGCTGTGGAGAAGCGATAAAGGTAACATTTCACATCTCCAGTCAGAAACTGCCTCTCTTAGGATAACTTGGCAGGGAAAAAAAAAGGAGGAGAAAAAGCACAAAGCAGGGTGCGCAATTGTGAGCAATGATGACGTCCATTGTCACATAATCTCTCCCAAGCCATGTTTCAAGCAGGATTGGGTGACACTGTTGGAGGGAAACTAAGAACCAGATACCAAAGGGATGCTGTGGCCCCGTTAATGCAGTCCATCATCCTCCAAGCTAGAATGCTGCACTGCAAATTGTGTGTGAAAAGAAAAATAATTCTAAAGAGCTAGATTGCTGTAAAAGCTGATCAGTGAACATGCAGTTTTCTGTGGCAAAAATGATGCTGCTGGTAAGGGAACCATGGCACGAGAGGGGCCCCAAAGCCATGGTGTTTCCCTGGCTCCAAGACCTGCTCAGTTTGCACCAAGAAGAAGGAAGCGTGCAGTAAGTGAGGCTTGGCCCTCACTGCCAGCTTGGCAAACCTACCCTGAGCTCCAACAGGCAATCTGGGATCATTCCATCCCCTGCATTATCACCTATAATGGAGGAGCAGCTGGACAAATTAGACCCTCTGGCTATGGATTTGCAAGGCAAAACGTCAGTGGCGATATGTGCCAGGATCACACTCACTGCTCCAGCCCCATGCTGCAGTGCTTGTCCCTTCTGCGCAAGCAGTGAGGACAGGAACACCATTTACACAAGGTTGCTCTTGCAGGTAGTCCTCCCTCTTCACTCAGCCGACTTTAGTCCCATAAGTAATCTTCTTGCAGAATAAAGGTCCTAAGATCAGACTCCTCTACATTACAAAATCACCTGGGAGATTTTTTGTTGCTATATGTGCACTGCACCTTGCCAGAGAAGCTACCTGCCAGAGAAGATACTGAAGGATCTGAAAGTTCATTGTTCAGGGGTGAGGGGAAATGGTCTTTTGCTTGGTGTTTTGGGTTTAGGGTTGTTGTTTTTTTTAATGGGGCATTCTAACAAATGGGTTTTCGTCCCTGGATGCTGGTCGTCCTCTTGCCTCCTAGCTGTTATGCCCTTTTTTTGGTCCTCCTTCAGGACCCTGCAATGCTTCAGGTCACTGGAGAAGGTCTGATCAGCTTGTTTTAGGCTCAGGTATAGGACTGAATTTGCAGAGGGAGGCTTTAGGCTATCAATCCAGTAAGATCTGAATGAACATGATATTTGACCTGTAATTATATCCGAAGAGGCTCTGCAGGGCAGGCAGAGTCAGCATTTTGAATTGGATGTAATGTGCTTTTTTCCTGTTACTGTAAATCAGCTGCAAGCTCACCTTTGCATCTCATCTTACAGTGCTCTCTATCAGACATCTCTGACTCCAGCCGGTGGGCAGAAGGGCAGCACAGAGCAATGAGAAATGGGCCAAATCTTGCTGCATCTCCTTCAGCGCCCTTTCCACAGGCCATTCTAAAGAGTACTTGACTTGCTTGCTGGCTGGCTGTAAGAGTTAGCTATGTGATGCAGTGGTACTTTATGAGGCTACAGTTTAATTTAGAGGCTAATTCACATAAGTTTTGCATCTCTCCCTCTCTTATGGAAGTGATGCAACAGCTATAGATAATAGACCAGGAACTCCAGCTGGACTCCAAGGTAAAAAGACAGGAGATGCAAGCAAGGGTGGGCTACAAAGAAGGCATTTAGAAACCCTGCGCAGGTGTGTAAAGTGGTGCTAGGAAAGACAAAGCTGATACTTGCAAGAGGCACCAAAAATGAGTCTCCTTTCTTTCCCCCTTGGTGGTGCTGGTGGCAGATGATGTAGCCTGTCAGTGCGTCATTTTATGAGGGCTGTCCATACCTCAGCCCCATAAAAAGGTACATTTCCAAGTGTTTGAGTTGCACAGCACCTAAGGAGCAATGACACTGTCTAATTTGGCCAGGAGGCTTATCAGGCAGAGCTTCTTAACGAGGTAAAACAGCTCCACCAGAAAATATAGGGCAGCATCTCACCTTGCTGGGGACGAGTGCTCACCTGGTCGTAGACACATGAGACTGCAGCTCTTGGACACTCTAGAAAACCTGAAAGCTGGGATTTCAAAGGAGATACAGCCCTATTGGCTTTCAAGCCAAATTTTCCATGAAAAACAGGTTCAGCTGAAAATAAAAAGTTCAGACATGCAAAACCAAAAAGTTATACGGTGTTTTCCCCAGATAATTACATATTTGAAGATCAGAAGTTCTGTATGCATACACAAAATATGCCCCCCCACCAGGCTTTTCAAAGTTCAGTTTTCTCTCAGGAAACAGCACTTTTTGTGGGACTGTTGCTGCTGGTTTCCTACAAAGGGAAATGCTTGTTTGTATACAGCTGCACTTCTTTTCACTGGACACTAATAACTATATGCTAATAGACTAAAGAAGGTCTTAATTTTCAGAGTATGAATACGGATGCTGTGAATTCAAGTGAGGCATTTACATTTATTACTATACATTATTTTCATTGTGTCTGTGGAGAATTTTATGTTCTTGTGGTGTGTATGTACATGAATAAATCAGTGAACATTAGTTGCTGAGGCTTAGCCCCTGGGCTCTGGATGCAACTGGAGCATTACTGTTGAACTGATGAAGACAGGGTCCAGTCCAAGAAGACTACTGAGGTTAGGCAGTCCAAGAAGACTACTGAGGTTAGGCTTCAGTGAAAAATTGTTGAAACTGGCATAATTTGTCACTGAATTATAGCATAAACTGGCGTTTTACAAGCAGCTTTGGCAGACTCCAAGAGTCTCAGAGGTTTAAAAGTTTCCCTGCATGTCTCTAGGAGCAGAGTTGGGGCAAAAAGCTGAAAGCATGTTACAGAAAAGACAGTCTTTTCAGTTAAGGTGCTGCATATGTCAAACATCTGGTCAGCTACTGCTCTCTGTGATATATTTGCAGGAAGGAAGCTGTTAGGTTCTTTTTTCTCTTGTTCTGAACTTTATCTGTAGGATTTCCTAACATCCCAAACGAATCTTTAAAACAAATGAGGATTTTTTCCTTACGTTGTGTTGCCCATGGATATGGAAAGTTCACCTCCTTAAGCAGCCCTCTGAAACTGCTTTCCCAACAGATTTACCAGAACATGTAGCTGTGGCAAAGATGGCTCTCACAAAGCAGTGAGGCAACTCCCAGGACATCGTTGCCACAGGACGAGTCATGGCGTCTGTTTTTCTGGACCATCTTCCACTGCTTGCAGCCTGAAGGAGAACAGACACGATGCTAGGAGATGAGCATGCCTAGTGCTCCATGACCCCAGCCAGGATGGCTGCACTGCGGGACACTCACATTGGTACCCAGGACATAGAAGGTAGCTGGGATCATTACAACATGCATTGTTATCCACAACCACCTTCCTGAGATGCCCTATCCCTTTTGCCTTAGAAACAAGCCCTGCTTTTAAAGCAGGAATGCATTCAGCAGGAAGGGGAGCTCTGAAATTCAAGCCCTGCCCTGTGAACCTCCCTGCCATCCCCGCTGACACACTGCACACAGAACGCTGGCTGGGGGCTGGGAACAGCAGATAAAATGCTGGTGTCCTGGTGCACAAACCGATGAGCAATTTGCATAATTAGGGCAGTGCTGATGTAAATGCTAAGTATCTCCTCTGGGTGCATGGCGAGCTCAAAAGGATCCTGTTAGAGCTCTGTGGCTTTTTGGTAAGCTGTCTTTCTGTCTTGCCTGTCATGATTCTTTCACAGAGATTTTTCTTTGTGTTACCTCTCCCCTCTTGATTCAAAATGGTTTTACATCGCATGCAGAAGCAAAGTCACTTCTTAGGTATGATGTGCAAAAGCCGTGGTCTGATTGTCTCCTTTGTGCAGGTGGGCACTGGAGATGAGAAAGGCATCTTTAGACCCCTGACAAACCTCAGGATCCACACAAAAAGGCAGGGCTACCTTTGGACTACATCCCCTTTCTGCAATAGCATGTCACATCTGCCCTTGCGGGTGGCACTGGGACAGGGCTTATGGGTGAGGGCAGAATGTGTCCCCTTTTCCCAGCTGTGAGGAGGCTACCCACAACCTCACTGTGAATTGCCCCAGCCCAACTGGTTTCTTATGTTCTCTAAAATCTTTAAATCATTTAGAGGGCCAGTTGCCTTTGCTCTGTCTGTCACAAGGACCGTGAATCTTTATGAAGATCTTAGCGTGTCCATGACTCATCTGCTCCTCTGGCTGGACGGTAGCCTGCTGCTGTCCTGCAGCACAGTCCAGCAAGGGATGCTTGAGAGTCTGTATTTGGGTATGCATATGGTACATGGTGAAAGGCTCCTGGCTCCTGTCATATTGCATTGCCCTGTCACTCGGCCACTTCTGACTGGTGACAGAAAAAGCCATTTCTAGAAGACAAGTCTTGACAGGGCTGATGATGGCTTTGCATGCAGAGATGAGCCAGTCACACGGCTGGTTTCAGCTGCAAGTAATGTGAACTGTAAGAGAGAAAAAGAGATGAAGGGGGCGGGGGGGGAAGGGGGCATTACATTTGGGGTTTGCCACCAAAGCTGTGACTAAAGTGCAAGAGCACTGGATTCAGGAAGGTGTCCCTGCCCATGGTAGGGGGTTGTAAGTACATGTTTTTTAAGGTCCCTTCTAACACAAGCCATTCCGTGATTCTATGATTCTACAACCTTTTCCAATAGCCACTGAAAACCCCTCTGCCTATTGCTGTGTGAAACTCCCAAATTCTGGGGACTGAATATGTGCGACATTAGCTCTGGATTCACATGCCACACATAAAAACAGAAAGGTTGCACGTTTCCAGATACACACTTTAAGCATTTTGGGTGTAATTGGGAAAAAGATAATTAACTAATATAGCTAGTCCAATGCTCCTGTCCTAATCTAGGACTTGTGGGTTCTTGGAATCCTCTTGGGCAGGGTGAGAGGTGGAGCATGAGGACAGCTAGTCCCAGAGCTGGAGCAGTGCTCAGCCAGCCATGGGCATCGCCAGCTGCACGCTGAGCCCTGGCAGTGGTGTTATCTGGTGCAACATGAATGCCAAGGTTCAGCAGTACTGGGCTGTGTCCTGAGGGTTCCCAGTGCTTGCTTTGCTCTTGAGAGCACTCAAAACCAGGCTGCCAATGGTTTATCGTTCTCTTCCAAGCCTGTCTGGCTTTGCCTCTGCCTGCTGCTCCCTGTGGGAGCTCAGACAAGGTGGGAGGAGAGCATGGAGTGAGGGGAAAGGATGCCCACCACTGCACGTGACCAGTGCCGCAGCCACGGGGACCAGCTTCTCACTGACATCAGCAAGCACTGGATCAGGCCTCTAGCCAGCTCAGCAGTGACGGCTGAAAAGGGTATGATTAGCCAGGCCTGTGGATGCTTGCTACCCAGGACCTGGACTGAGATAGCCTAGCAGGGCCCCCTTGGGCTGTGCTGTTTGTTATTCAGTCCCCTCCAGGAGGATTAGAACATGTGGCAAAAAATGTTTTGGCGTGTGATAAAATTTTCTTCCTCAATTTCATGCTGAGTTTGAGCTCACTAATCTCCCCCTCAGAGCATGGCAGACGACTCCTCATACCGCTGACACAAGACTTTAATCCCATGCCTGGATCTCATCCATAACGCCCCTCTCATCATTCAGGAGGCTCCCGGGGACTATCTGCACCCCTGCCAAGTGCCACCTGATGGAGGTTGTCCCCCTCAGCATCCAGACGCTCTCCTCCTCACCCCGCAGTTGCTGACATCAGCGGACGTCTGTGCAAAGTGGCTCAGGGAGCAGCATGAAGGGATCACGGAGCAAAGCCGAAAATGGAATTAGCGCTCATTAGAAGGGCAGCTGGCAGTGCTGCAGAGAGGCCACGTGTGAAGCCCTGGGTCTGCCACATCGCACACGAGCGGCTGTGCCACACATGGGACTGCTGGGAAGTGTCCCTACGTCCCCCACCAGCTGCCTGGACACAGCCATGGTGTGAGAGCAGGGTCCAGCCCTCCTGTTCCTCCTGCTCTGTGAAGGACACACGTCAGGGCCAAGGAGGTGGTGTCTGCATTGGAAACCCTCCATGCAGAAGAAGCAGGGGAGGTAATGGCATTAGTGAGCTGAAATAGACTGAGCAGGGGGGATCTTGGCGTCACAGAGGTGGTGGCTCTGTGTGTGCATGTCCCCCGCCTCCTCCACTTGACAGCAGTTGCTCATGGCTGTGTAAGCAGGGTTATTAACCACTGAGCATGTGTGCTAATTGCATTACTAAGCGTGAGCAAAATCCTCATTAGAAAGGAGACCAAATGGGAGTAACAAAGTAGTGTCAAACCTGTGCTTGGAGAAAATTTACACCAGTGCTTATATTTAATATATTTGATATGCTCCTGCTGTGATACATTGCTGACCGTGGGATTAGCAGGATTGAAGCAGTCATCATGGGAAACATCAGCATGATGTAGGAAGTCCCCAGAAGTCCTTTTTTTTGTCTTCAAACTGTGCTGCCATACTGTAGGTGTCAGGTACCAGAGATAAGGAAGGCCCATGCAGGGGCTGGGTGGGCTTTCCTTATACTGTAGGGTTTTATTTCTGTTGCCTTCAGCCCCAGATGGATTGACACATTCTCTGTAACAAGGCCCATGCCACAGGAGCTATTAATCCTCCTAATTACACTGGGTCTGCTTCTAGATGTAAGTGTTAGTTATTAGTTCAAGAAGTTTCTTCCTCATTCAGAGGACATTGTGGTCTCTTTCACAGCTTTGTACCTTTTTGCTTGGTGAGCCAAAAGAGGGCTGTTTCACCACATTCCTTTTATTCCTGTCCCAAATGCAGCATGCTAATATTAACTATTTCATAGTGCTGTGTGGGAACATGCTACCTCAAAAGCAATTTAGTGCTTGATGCTTTTAACACTGAATAGCTGCAAGAGCCCATGTGGCAGAGAGGAAAACTGCTTGGGGTCAGTGTGGGATCTGGTCAAGGCCAGCCTTCCTCAGGGTGCTGCTTCCTGGGACAGGCATTGTGTCCACAAATGGAGCATCTCAGATGCAGACTCAAGCCCCAGACACACTCTCCTGGTCTCACTACTCCTGTGTTTGGGTCTTGATGTAGTGCTAGCAGGATCTCAGGTGGGACCAAGCTCTTCTGAAGCCTCCTCTCCCACTGAGACCCTTATGGGGTGGATTGACATTTGATGGAGCTGGTGCAATACAAACCAGCTAGTGAAGACTAAGCATGATGCACAGCCTGTGGCATGGTAGCCCTGGCCCGACCCCTCCTGCAAGGCTTGGTGACTTCTTGTTGGCTTGCAGAGTAAGCTGTCCTGATCCCCCTTGTAAACATCGGCATGCTGCTTGCTAATCACTGGCTTGGCATGAACAGTTTAAGCTTCCAGCTTTACCTACTGCCCTGCTGTTTGGGAGGCAGGTTGCAGGCTGGTGGGGGGACAGCGATGGGACCACAGGCATGTGCACATGGGAAGGAGGATGAGAAGGATTTGACCTACACGGCTTCTCAGGGGCAAAAGGCAACATCTGCCCTTCTCACCAGCAGCCAGCATTTACCTCGGTTTCACCACGCACGAGTAATTCTCAAGCTTTGCAGCACACCTTATCCTTTCCCAGCACTGGTTGGTTGGTTGGTTTGTTTCCCCATGTGCTGAGCACTGGTTAAGATAACATATTCAAAACCTTGCAGTGTCCAGATTTCTCTGCATACACTGTCAGAGTGCTGCTATTTACAAGTTCTCCCCCCAGGGCGAACAGTCCCAAGCTGTGTCACTGCCGAACTCTGCTGGCAGAGCCAAAGAAGGGAAAGACAGTGTCATTGCGTATGGATGCAAAGGACTGCTTTTCTTGTCTGGAAAAAGAGGAACCCTGATGGCTTTGAGTCACTTAAAATATTTAATTCAATCTACAATAAATACTTTGCAATGCTTTGTTTCTATCTTTTGCTTTCTCCTCTTTATTCCCTTTAGTGATGCTGTGGAAGCTTTGAAATGTCTCCACAGCAAACAGCTTCCTTTAAAATGTCAAAAAGAAAGTGCTTGGATTTTTCCTTGGGCTAAAATATTTGCCCAGTGGAGCACAAATCTACTGCCAGCTTCTTTCAGCCCAGGACCACAGGGGTTTGGGACCTATAAACAATTTGAAAAACATGGACCTGTAACTATTGGGCTCAGCTCCACATCCCTCCAACAGCGTGGCTAACAGGAACCTCTCAAGTTCAGTCATAAGGGTATTAACATTTATTCTGCTGTGAGCTCACAGCTGGAGACGGTAAGTGACTTTATCTTCTTTTTCCAGCATTACCTTAGCCATCCTGGTATCCACAGAGAAACACGAGCACACGGTATTTTGGACTGAGCACCTATTGCAAACTTTGCTTTATTGGCTGACATAATCTGGCTCCAATCAGCTGAATAGAGCTCTGCTACACCTTAGTGTGACAGGCAAGGAGTTTCTATAGTTACTTACCGCCCTAACAAAAACCAATCAGTCAGTCAATTATTTCTCTTTACAGTCAGATTTAGTGCCTGATCTGGAACGGACAGTCATCAGAATCACACAGTATGAGCTGGTTCAGTCTGAACTGGAGCTGGTGTTGCGGCTACATGGCAAAACACTTCCACTGCATAGGATTTTAATATATTCATTCCCTTCATGGGCTATTCATGCCCACCCTTTGGCTTGTTGGGGAAAGGAGGAAAGAGGAGAGGCCATCACGACACCCCCTGCACTTCAGTGCTGAATACAGGAGGGATCTCATACATCAGCAATGGGACAAGGAGGAAATTAGGTCCCAGCACAGCAGGAGTCTGCTTGTAGGATCCATGCTAAGGACCAGGAGGGATAACTTGGCAGTCAGTAAGACAGGAAGGTCAAAAGCAGAATTTTTCAACTGGAGACCTAGGCAAGTGACTTTATCCCAGTCCCCTGCTATTCTACCACATGGGTACAGGTTGTCCAGTTGTGGGTGCCTCATCATCTGCTGAAAGATGTTCCTGCCCATGGCAGTGGGGTTGGACTAGATGATCTTTGAAGGTCCTTTCCAACCCAAATGCTTCTGTGGTTCTGCAGGATGAAGAACAGGCTTGGACAACTGAGGAGATGTTGGAGATAAGTGAATAAAAACACTTCCAGAAGCTCCTGGTGAAGAAAACTGCTCACGTCTTCCCCCTTCCAGTGCCCTTTCACAAAGATAAAATGAACATAGCCATAAAAATAAGAAAAAAAGGGACTGTGTAAAAAATAGAGTAAGTCAAAGGCTTCTATCTTGTAATTCTGGAGTTCCTGCACCATCTGTGAGCAAGCTCTAGGGTATCTTACTAGCATCAGAGAGGTAGCTCAGTCTTGCAGAACTCATGACTGAAAAGCATTTGGCTGATAAACAAACCCCAGATAAAATCCCTGTCCTTGCTTTTGCCTGGATGAACTAGGAAAGCGTGTCTTTCCTTTCAAGGGACAGATCGCTACAGCTTCAGCTGTCCCTATGCAGGCTGCAATTGGCTTCTTTGTTTCTTCTTTCGATCTTCCACAAATACAACCTATTACCAATGCTATGTTTTCCTTCTGTCAGTATATTGCTGGGCTCTATCAGCAGAACCTTTATTGCAGCTTTCTCTGCGATGAGCTGGTGAATAAAGGTTAAAAAGACCAACCCTGAGCATATCTGTGAACGTAGCTTGCATAATCAGGGAGCGCTGCTGGTGCAGGGCTTCACTGACGCAACCGGCTGGGGAAAATTACCGAGACGCCTGCTGAGGGACAGAAGTGACTAACTCTCATCAGCAGAGTCCCGGCTTCAGAGGAGCTGCTGCTAAGGCGATGGGCTAAAACAGACCCGGGGGGGAAGCTGATTTTGAACAGCAAGGGCCTTCTTATTTGTTGTTACAAAGAGCACTCTGCGCAGATTGCATGTGAACTCTCTGTGCGCCTCTAGAAATCAGAGGGATAAACAAATCTGCAAGTAACTGCTTGCGCTTGACCTCCTTTTATTGGCATTTATCAGCACTGTCAGGATCCCCCTAAGGTTCCCGAGGGCAGCTGAGGTCTGCTCAGACCACAGACTGCCCTGCTCCAGTCCTACCTTAGATAAGCTAAGCTGTCCTCCAGAGCATCACCCTACTCTTAAAAGGAGCGAAGTATTGCGGCCAAGAGCTTGCATAAGGAGTCAGAGGAGCTGGAGCCATCAGCCACAGGTTGCTCTCCTCCAGCTGTCTGTGTGCTGCCAGGGATGCTGAGTGCCGCCTGACACTCTGCAGCAGCACCAGCTGGAAGTCACAAGCTCTCAAGAGTGAGAAGAGCAGTACAAAAGCCCCAGTGAGAGCCCTGGGAGTCTATGGAAGGCCAGGGGTTCAGGGTTTGAGCTTTGATATAACCCAGGAGCAATCCCACTCACATTACATGGGGTGAGCTGCACCTGCTCATGGATGGTGATGGGCCAGGACAGCCCTCCAATATTTCCCATGGGGCAGACAGGAGGAGCCCAGGAGAGGGATAATCCTTGCCCATGAGCTCCTGCAGTTCCAAGCTCCAAAACAGGGGTGTCCCCACTCTGTGCCAACCCCATAGCCAGGGGTAAGACACACCTTGTGTCCTGGCCCTCACAAGAGGCCGTGCAGGCAAGGTCCGGATCCCTGCCCCACACCTCACCCTTTCACTGTGTGACTTACGGGCTACAGATGTGCAAAGACAGTTTCCTGTTCAACACTTTGCAAGTGAAAAAATCCATCTGGGCTCAGATAAATAGAAAATCAGACCATGTCTCATCATCTACCAAGGAGGAAGCCAGTTGCAGACACAGAGCAGAAGCCTCCTGCCCTGGTTTTCTCTGGAAAGGCGTAAGGGGGTGGACATAAGGAAAGGAGCAAATCCGTGCCTCTGGAGCTGGTCACAGGAGAAGGATGCCAGCTTGTCCTGGCTCTGAGAGGTAGCACTGACCACTCTTGCTGCCACTGGTGGGGACAGATTGGCTGCCTTGGTCCACCCACTCATTAGATATCAGAACCAAGTGTCATGGGGACATCCGAGGTGAGACATCCTTTCTCTAAAGGTAATGTGTAGCCAGACCATCACCTCCATCAGGTGTGAATTGAACAAGCAAGTGGGATTCGGTCAGGGGGCATCTCCAGCAAAACGAACAGAATGAGATCCGAGTTTAGACAGCCAGTCCAGGGGAGCCTGGAAGCATTTCCACGGCTTCATGATCTTTCTCTAGCTCCTTCAGAGGTACAAAGCTTTCACACAAACATTTTCTGCAGTACAAGCCAGTGTAACAAACAACTACTTTCTACCAAATCCTGTGCACAAATTACATTACTACCACCATGTGTATGGAAGCTGTAGCTGTATTTATAGAGCATTGGTTCTTGTAAGTGTACCCACGTAGCCTTTAAATCCATGCCTGGTTTTCTGATGATTGGTTTAACCATTGCTAATTGACTGAAAATGAATGAAGCTACTCATCAAGTGTTTCTCCCATAAATAAAATGTGTTTTTTTTTCCCTCAGGCAGATCAAGAGGTGACTTGGGAGGGAAAGAAAAGCCCTGGGAAGTGAAGATAGCTGGAGCTGTAGCTGTCAATCTGTGGGGAGCCCTCAGGAACCTGGAGGTGTCTGTCACAAACCCGAGGGCTGAAAAGCCCCCAGGAAGCCCTGGCTTCTCCATGTCCTGCGAGGTACTGGCTGTCAAAGCACAAAGAAGAGAGACATGGAGCTCTCCAGGTGAACCAGATGAACAGCAAGTTGTCCTCACCAGATCTGTGACTGTAGAGAAACACAGACTCATTCCATGCATCTCTGCCTTGCATTCATGTAAATCTGATCACTGCAGAGAAACTGGGACCATCACCTGAATGCATCACCATCCTTCATCCACAACCAGGTAAAGCTGTGGGGACACATGTGGTCATGGGGTCATCGCCCTGCTCTTGATCCCACCACATCTGTGTCAGTCCAGAGAGATGCTTTGCCTGTTCAGAGAGCACACAGACATGTCCCAAACCACCAGGCTGCTTGACATTCCATTTAAGGCCAGCCCATGGCCTTTTGCTGTTTACAACATACAGAGGAGTAACTTGCTCCTGTTAAGATACATGCAGCAAATATCTCTAAGTTAGATGCATATTATATCACAGACAAATGGTGAATAAAAAGTAGCTTTCCTGGTGTCTCATGGTAGCAAACACCACCAGATTGTGCTGTGCTTTGTGAGAGGCTCTGAAAGCTGTGTTCACATGAAGGCAGCATGGGAGCTATGTATGCATCGTGGTGCTATGTGATGTCCAAGTTAAGCTTTAAATGCTGAGATAACTCCTTCAAGGGAAACTGAAGTAGACATGACTGAAAAATGGAAGTCAAAGAGGCTGTCTTTCCCCTCTTTATAGCTGAATGATCTCCTCTACTTAGTTTTAGCCACGATTGCGCAGAACCATAAAGAGGTGGAAAACTGGTGCTTTGCAGGAGTGTCAGCCAATGCTAAGGATACCAAAGTCTGCCCAGAAGCAAATCTGTAGGCAGTGAGTGATTGCATTTTGTTATGTTGACTAGGGGAAGACTTGGGTTTAGTGTGTGGGGAAGTGCTGCTCTGCTACAGCTCTTCTGCATGACCTTTTGCTGATCATATAACTCACTGTGTCTCATTTTCTGGAACCCATGACCCAGATCTGCTGCAAGCTAACATGGTAATTACTAGTAAGGTGGTCTAAGAAGCTGCGCTGGCATTCCAGAAAGAAAACACTATTGAAATGATTTCAAATCTGAGCACCTCAGGCTGGTGGAAAGGATTCAGGGCAAGAAAAATGGACTTTCATGATGTGGGGCCCTTTAGGGCATGGGATTTGGGATGGCTTAAAAGTGAAGGAAGGTTCCATTTGGTGAGTGAGCACGTTTACTTCCCCCTGCACTGAAAAAGCTCTGTGATTGATTCCTATAAAACAGGTAGAAAGAGTTTGCCATATATTCACTGTATCTAATGCCTTTCCTTGTGTACCTTGAGGGTATTCCCATGCAGCCCACGAATTCCCATCAGTTTTCAGGGCCTTATGCATCCAGATGACTGATGTACAATCTACTCTCTAAAGGGAATAAGTATTAGGAGATATAATCCATAGCAGTAAAAAATCTCCACTGTTTCTTTTTTTAAAGAAATCACACTCATCTTCGGGGCAATGTGATGAAAGCCAAAAAGATGGGGATTTTAAAGAGTTCATACTCCATCCTTCTCTCAAGTAAGTGGCCCGGATGCCTGTCCTATCACAGCAGATCTGTTTCTCTACCCAGGTGCATCTCTAGGGGATCTTTTAAGGGGGCAGACAGAGCTTGAAGCACAACATTTATGACTCCCATTCGCCCACCCCTGTCAGTACCCACCTCTTTTGCTTTACAGTTTGTGCACCATGGATGGCACAGTTGATATTTCCCAAGCTGCAAGTGGCAATCACCTTAGAGACTGCAGGAGGTATCCAGCTTGGGCCTTGAAAAAGCTGAGGTCTTTCAGCTTCCCACAGTGTAGTAAGAGAGAGCAACTGGCTCTAAGTAACTCCCAGACAAGTTCAGGAGAGCCAGAACAGATAGAATGGATGGCACGGAGTTCATTTCCCAGCAATACTAGTCAACTATTGCTTTTCCTCTGTTTTCCTGCCTTCTTTGCATCCAGATACACAAGTACACTCTGTCATTAAAAAGTTTCAGAGGTCCAAAATGGAGAGCAGAATGAAGGCAGATTTTTTTCCCTTGCTTAGAAGTTTAAAGCCACCTCCATTATGCCATCTGAAGGAGTTTTGAATGTGGGAAAAAATAAACATAATATTGAAAAAACATTCTGAACTGTAAGAATATTACACCCATAAAAATGTCAGCCCGAGCTTATAAAACTTTAACAGTGGTAGTATTAAAAATGCAAGGGGGACCAACAGAGAAAAAAAGGGAAAGCAGTAAAGAAAAGAAGAACATGACAGGAGGAAATACATAGAATCATAGAATCATGGAAGAGTTAGGGTTGGAAGGGACCTTAAGATCATGTGGCTTAGCTATGGTACTCTAAGCATCAGCCCAACATGAACTAAATACTTCATCACTCCAACATGAACTTTTTTGTCAGCAGCAGCTTTTTGGGACAACATGAGGCAAAGGGAAACGGATTCAAATACCTGGGATTTGTGAGCTGAGAGAGACACATAAAGAAAGAACACATCAGGTCAAGGGGACAAGGATATCTCCAACCTGGTGCATGGGAAAGGACCACCGTTTGCAATAGTAAGGCTGATAGCTATGGCTTTTCATTAAGCCACCAAGCCAGGGACTGTGGAAGCGGATAGGAGAAGATCCCGACATTATAACTGGAAACAGGGAAGGAGAAGGGACTGAGGGACACTAGATGGGTAGCCATGCGCCAGTTTATCTGACCTCTGCAGAAGAAAGGTGCTGGGACAAACTGAACGAAGGATGGAGAAACAGAAGACAGTGCATGATGAGTGGAACAAAGAAGGGGATAGGTTTCCCAGCTGTAGTCTGTGTGTGACTCGCTTGAGTCAGGACATGAGGCAAGACCAGGTTTGCCTGATTCTTTGTTGCCAAGCAGGAATGTGCTCATCAAGATGAGGTGTCCTGAAAGAGATTTAGTTTGGGTCAAGAACCAGCCAACGGGTATAAAACCGGCTGTACTGAAAGAAGAATTAAAATTTGGCAATGAGTTCCTGGTGGAGTTCATAAAGGAGATGTCTTGGATGCTATCTTAATCTGTATTTTCTTTAAATGACCCTAGAAGAGAGAGCAGGAATGACGTGAATTTGGGAGGCACTGCTAGTGCTGATAAGGGTTGGAATATTATGTAGGAGGAGCTGGGTGCCCTTAAGGATGAGACTGAGACAAATGGGATGTAATTTAGCAGTAAAAAATGGACCGCCATGTACTTGGACACTCGAAACGAGGATTTCTGCTATATGCTGGCAGCTTATCCACAAAGCAGCAGAAAGAGATTACTCAAGCATGAGATGGCTCTGAGCCATGAGCGTCTCATGGCTAAGAAGAGGCAAATGCAAATGGAGACAGCATCAGCTAGAATACTTGCAGAAGGGCTTGCAAAGAGCAGTGTCAGGGGACGAGGACACGCTGAGAGACCTCCACAGCACTCAGGACTGTGCCCAAGCTGCTGGGGACATTTCCTTGTGCTAGCTCAGTCCTCTGCCCTGTGTCCTGGTGGACCCTGCAGCTCCCTGCAGCTGTGGGGGCTGCATGGGGATGTGACCACTCTTCGTAACTGCTTTTTCCAACATGTCCACTAAGAAGAAAGATGAGTTATTTAAGCTTGAGGATAAAGCTGAACATTGAGCAAATGCCTCTAAACTATTCCTGACTATGTTTAGACAAGAAATGACAGAATTAATAATGGCTGGAGGAATGAAATTCTGTAAAGGCTTTCCTGGAGGAATCCTAGGAGCAAAGTGCTGCCTAGTTTTAAGCTGGAGCTCTGCAAGTCTATGAAGGGGATTGCATAACAC
This sequence comes from Neopsephotus bourkii, assembly GCF_033783945.1. Lineage (NCBI taxonomy): Eukaryota > Metazoa > Chordata > Aves > Psittaciformes > Psittacidae > Neopsephotus > Neopsephotus bourkii. The sequence goes on along the minus strand of NW_026901456.1, from coordinate 8,477,386 downwards.
AACTACGTGTGACAGAAGAAGAGACACAATGACCCAGGAAATCCTGTCCAGTTCCATGATTTCAAACTCATGATCTGTAAGCAGAACTATAGAAATTGATAGAACAGGGTCATCCAGCTAAGCACTGGTATTAAATCTGCAGATGAATCCTGGCCTGTACTTTGGGGCAAATAAACAAGGTGTGGTTAATTTCAGACTTGTCACTCACAACTTGAGAATTTAGAGTGTCCAGGGCAAGACAAGAAAAGGAAGCTGAGACAGACAAAGCTTCTGCATCAAAATGGCTCCTTTGAAGGGCAGTGCAGATCTCTGCTGTGCTCCTAAAATGGTGTTATCAGGACAGACACAGCTCTTACCTGTGCCAGCTGTCCCACAGGCTACCTCTTCTGTTTAGTTTGTTTAATTTACAAAAGCTCCTCCTGTCCTGTTGTCTACTTCATCCATGGCACTACTGTCTCTTGTGAGAGGTTTTCATTAACATACCTGCTGTCCAAGGGCAGTTTGAGAGGGGATCTTCTTCCCTAGTTCCCTCCTGCACCTCACCTTCCCCAAAGGTGTCCTGGTGATCAAATGACCTATACAGTAGAATAGGAGGACAAATATGGGTGGATGTCGGGACCTGCAGAGGAGAAATTCTGGAACCTGTGATTGCACTGAAAATAGCCATTGACTTCTCCCATGCTGCAGTTTGGTTTTCAGAAAGCTTTGTCCTTTTACACATACATGGCTTAGTTTTTTATTCTGACAGTGACAACAGAGGCATCAAAAGGAAGAGTAAATGGAAAGTAATTGCAGGAAATAACAGGCAAGAGATGATCACCTTTTGCCCGGGGACTGTATTTTTCTCCTGTCTCTTAGGTACTCTCTGAAGTTAACAGCAGAGTTTGTGGCACAACAGCACATCATAGGTTCATGGGTACCTTGGGTCTCAATACTCTAGGACACCAAGGTCCTACAGAGAATGACTTTCCAGCCACACTTCTTTTTGTCTGCAGAGGCATGGAAACCAGGTCTTGACAAAAGGAGTGTTTGGGCTCCCCTCAAAGCCCCCACTGTGTGCATGCACCAGCTTTGCTCTGAGATCTTCAGCTGTAGAGGGCTGAGTTTGGCACAAGACTGAAGGTAATGCCCAATGATACCCCCCACCTGGTTCCCATCCTCCATGCCACCACATCCAAAATCATCCAGCCATGCTGTAGCTACTCTCTGTACTCTGTCTTATGATGACCTGACAGCAAAGATGTGTGTGCAAACTCTCTACCATCCCTGCACTGGAGACCCAGGCTGCACTGATGCCTCCCCTGTGGTCACCTGCCAGCCCCAGCACATCCTCATTGCGCAGGCTGACAAAGTCACCAAATCCTCTTTGGGGACAAGGGACACTGGGGGACTTTTCTGAGCAAACCTCCAGCTCTCCCAAGGCTTTCCTTTCCAGGGAAGCAAGACCAGGTGTCTGGTTAAACTCCTCTCTGATCTTTTCCCTTTCCTACCACATTCTACGCTTTTAGGGGTTCTTGCTGACCCGACAGCCTACCACTGTATGACGCACCTACACTGGGAATCACTTTACCTCCTTGATTCACTGAAGGGGCAGGTCAGAAGTACAGGAACAAGAAGCAGGAGAACTTCTTAGACCCACTGTCTAGCATTAAACCTGAAATGGGGGTGATGAAGGATCAGCTGCTGAACACCAAAGTACCCCAGAGCACTCCGTCCTGGGGCAGCTGGGAAGATGCAATGACCTCCAGTGAAAAGATGCAGACTAATTCCACTATCTTTGACCCTTTTAGAGGAATTTGGTTTTTCCCTCAAGAGTGGAAGGTTTATTTAAGATCTAGTAGCCAGTTCACTCTTGCCTCTTGTTTGCTTTTAAAGCACTGGTCCTGTGAGAATCCTCCACTTAAGCTGACCTCCGGCCCTCTCCAGTGCAAGCAGGCTTCTCCAGCTCCCTGCAGATCAACCTGGCAGCCTGAAGTAACACTCCCTTTAGTAGTTTATCTATCTTCTGCCAAACAAAAGAAAATCAAACCCCTTGATCCTCACTCAGGAAATGAGAGGAGCTCTGAATAAACCCTGTGTGTTAACAGGCTCTGGCTCCACTAAACCCAGCTAGTGGAAGCAATCGCTTCCTCGGTAACCAGCTTTCTCTTCCCATGGCAGAATGATTTCACAGACTCACAGAACGGCTAGTGTTGTAAGGGACCTCTGGAGATCATCTGGTCCACCCCCTGCCAAGGCAGGGCCACCCAGAGCAGGTGACACAGTGACGTGTCCAGGTGGCCCTGAATGTCTCCAGAGAGGGAGACTCCACAACCGCCCTGGCACCTGTCCCAGTGCTCTGTCACCCTCAACATAAATAAGTTCTTCCTCGTGTTGAGGTGAAACTTCTTCTGTTTTAGTTTATGTCCATTGCTCCTTGTCCTGTCACTGGGCACCACTGAAACGAGTCTGGCACCATCCTCTTGGCACTCACCTTTGAGGTATTTACATGCGTTAAATCTTAGTCTGCTGGACTAAACGGGCCCTGCTCCTGCAGCTGCTTCTCATAAGGGAGATGCTCCAGACTCTTGATCATTCTTGTGGCCTCCACTGGACCCTCTCTGGTAGCTCCAGTAGCAGCACTGAGGAGCCCAGGGCTGGACACAGCACTCCAGATGTGGCCTCACCAGGTTGAGCAGAGGAGGAGGATCACTTCCCTCGACCTGCTGGCCACAGCATGGGGTGGGCTGCTTTGAGGAATGGGTAAGGGTCACCGCTGGTTGAGCTGGAGAGGTGTAAGCAATATACTCTGCTCTTCCACGGGCAGCTGGATTGTGGATCTCGAAGCTGGCCTGTTGCTCACACCAGGAGAACCTGGAAACTGTAAAATGGCGTGTGGCAAATGCCAGCTAGCCACATGTGCAGCTTTCTGGTGGAGGCATTTACTGATTTTGGCTACACCGGATTTTTTAGTCCAGATAGGCTTTTTAGTCCAGAAATGCTAAGACTGCATGGCATCTGCAACACCAATATCTGGGCCTCCATCTGAGCAGGGTCATAAACTTTGTTTCCCCACTTCCTGAGCAAAGCAAAGCTGCCAAGGGGTAGGGGATGACCTGGGGTCTGTCTTTTCCTAGCTTGGCATGCCCCATCATTCATCCTGAGCTCCATCTGGCAAGGTGGGGAGGAGCTGAGTGGCTGTAACAAGATGACTGGCAAAGCTCCCTATCCCTCTTCCACTTTACATTTGACTCAGCCCCACGTGATATCCTGATGCAAAAGGGATAGAAACTCTGCACAGAATCAAATCCATGTAGCTGCGCTAGGCCTCTCAGAAGTTAGCTGATCAATCAGCCTCAAGACATTCAATTTGTTTAGCTTGCCAGAGGGAAAGTCAGGAGGTGACTTGACCACAGCTGACAGAGCCACTGGGAAGAGCTGTGTGCCCAGTGGACCTGCTGCTCCAGCAAGAAGAGACAAGACATGACGCTGCCATCGCACGTGTGCCTGAGCGCCCCGGCAGGCCAGCTTGCATCAGGAATAAAGACATGTGTTTACACCAAGAGGATAATTAACCACCTCAACATCTTACCCAGGGACAATGGTTTGCAGCCTTTAAATCAGGAATGACTGCCTTTGACACAGATTTATTAGATCTGCAAAGAAAGTCCTGGGCTTGACGCACAAATCATGCTCTGTGTTGTATCAGGGGTCATGGTAGCCAACTATAATGCCTCCTTCTGGCCTTGAAATTAATGGCTGGTGTCAGAGGGACAAACAACTCCCAGTCGCTGCTGGAGGAGAGAGCGCTCCCAGGACACAACCATCTTCAAGGAGAGCGCGGCAGAAACGCTGCCCAGTGGCCCCATCCGTCCTCTGTGGGTGCATTACAGAAGCACCATGTAGCAGTGTGGGGATATGGCCCCCATCCTCCTCTGGGCTTACCACAGAGAGGGAGAGTCTTATGTGACCCAAAGCCCTTGCTGAAACCGGGAGTGTGAGCTGTCAGAAGGAAAGGGATGATGAATGTTCTGGGCAGATTTTGTTTTGCAAATGAGGTTTTTTAAAAATATACATCTATATCTGCTGCCAATCCTGGTTTGATACTTTCAAAGCACAAGGATCTGCTGTGTCTCCGCAAATATCCTGTGCCTTGGGATGGCACAGTGAGACTGGAAGGGGAAAGTCAGGCCCCTCCTTCCCCAGGCTGCCTGTCCCTCTGTAACACTTCCCTTTCGCAAATTTCCATTTCCTAAGCGAGCCACTCATTCCTCTTGTACAGACTTCCAATGATTGCAGCAAAGGCTTTGAGGGGGAGGGAGAAGTCTCGGTACAATGACAACCCCAGGGGTAAATCTTCGACAGGGTCTGCACAGATTCATCTGTGCAACTGTCATTTACATTAATGGGAGTCTTGCAGCTCAATATGAGCACTGGAAATACCCTTGTCCCCAGCTGTCCCGTCTAAATAATAATAACAGGGAAAAATACAAGCCAGAGGGAAAGGAACAAAAAGGTTCTGTTCTCCCACCACAGGAGGTCAAGAGAAGACCTGTGACAGAGGCAGAGATGTCACTCACTCCTCACCCGTCACAATGCAGGGCAGCGGGGAATAAGCGTTCGTGATGCTGGGAGGTGGCCGGCAGCTCTCTGGGCATGTGTTGCTGTAAATTTGAAATCAGAGCCACTGAGGGGATGTGAAATGGAAAACCCAGCTGCCCATGGGGGTGCCGCCTGCCAGCAGAGTGAAGTGTCAATTACTTACCATTTGCTAAAGGACACAGCTTTCTGCAGTCACACCAGAATGTCTGTGAAGAGCATCTTAATCCCTCCAGTATGCGGACTGGCGGAGGCAGCCCCAGCCCTTCCTTTTGCCAGAGCAGAGCTTCAGGCTGGGGTATCCCAGTGTGACTCTAGGCCATGCCAGGATCCAGCACCGCAGGAATGGCCAGAACCATCCAGGAGCATTGCCTGCCTGCACTGGTTCCTCTGGGCTCAACCTCAATGGCTGGGGCAGAGCAAGGCTGCAAACCCCGTCAGAAATGGGACAAAGATGGGGTCATGCACTGAACACTCCATCTGATGAAACTGTGGCTTCCCCAGCAAGAGCAGAGAGCAGGCGATAGCTGGAACCCAAAACAGCATGGGCACAGCTCACCTCCTCTCGGATCCAGACTGGGACCTGTGCTGGGGACAGCCCCTGCTTCTGCTGCTCAGCTTCTCTTATTGCAGCAGCATGTGTGGCTTGCAAAAGCAACAGGGGAGAAGTGGCATTTTATAAACTGAGTGTTCGCGTGTGCAAATAACGCAGATGGCGAGGGTGTTTACATTAGCACTCATGCTGGAAGTGCTTAGATTGTCTTCCTTAGCTAAATTAGGGACCAATCTGGGCTGGGAGCATCACTGTTCTTCCTGCTGCTGGCAAACGTGGGCTCCCATGGAAATCTTTATTCATCAAAACTTTCCCCAGGTCTGACCAAACCCTTCTATATTTGGGGTCCTGACAAGTCAGGGCACTACACGAGCGCTGGTGGCTGCTTAATCACAGGGCCCTCTTGAGGTTCAGTCATCCTAAACAAGTCGTCAAGGCCATGAGTCATGTCACAGGTGGGCTCCACAGTGATTCAAGGATGAGATGCTCCCTCCTGATTTATTTCATGATATCATTACTCAGAAGAAAACCCACTTAAAATGAGTGTTTCCAAGCCTTGTGTTCCACCTCTTCCACTTGAGCTAGCAGTCTCTCCTTGCTGGGTCCTCAGAAACACTGCCAAAAGAGCAACAGATGCTTACTCCAGCACCTGGGCTTGAAGGGAAAGGGTTTAAGTGGGGGTCTCACTTGATCCCCATGCACTTGCTGCCTGCCCAGGCTTTCCTCCAAGATCTGGGCACTTGGCAAGGCTGTTCCCTGACTGGAACAGCATTATCTTCTGGGGGCTTGCAGTAGTCAGGCACAAAACAGGCGCTGCTGCTTTGATGATAAGCCAAAAGGGAGGTATGAAGCCCGTGTAAAACCATCTGTTGAAATGCCTTGGCTGCAGCATTAATACCCCCAGTCCTGTGTCACTGCAAGGACAGCCACATATGATTGATGTCTCACTGTTGCTATCAGTAGATCATTACCACTGGGTTCAAGCAGCTGTTTGAGAGCTGTTTGTGCGCTCTCGGTGTGCCTTGTACACAGTGGCTGAGGGTGAGGGTCAGCAGGAGTTTCATGGCCAAACTTTCCATTGCAGGTATTCAGGCAAGGGATTGGGCATCTCGTGTTCATCTGCAGTGATGGGGTCTCGGGCGGCAGCCCAGAAACACGGGTGACCCGTGGCCACTGGCACCCTGCTCACCATGTGCATACCTCCATTTATTTGAAAGCCACATCCAAGGTGAATGAGCTTTCTGTATGCCCCAATGAAGCAAAAATGCCCAGATATTCATTTTCCGGTCACAGGCACACAGTTTCTCCCCCCTGATTTATCAGACTGAAAGGAAAGGAAATGTTTCCACATGTAATCTGCTATCAGAAATATTAATGGTAACTCATGTGTCAGCATTTCTGATTAAAGGTAAGGAACACTGCACCAGAGCAAAATTAGCTGGGAACTTGAAAATAAAGGATTCTTCATCTGGAGTCGGCTTGCTTCCTTATAATTAAACAGGCATTAAAATAACTCTATTTTATGCTCTGAGTGTCCATATCTGGATGTGTGCATATGCTTAGGCTAAAGGATGAAACCCAAAAGGTGAACAGCAGGGATAAATAAAACTCCTGGGCATAACCTAGGTCTGCATCATGATCTGTGGGAATGTCATCACTGACTTCAGCATGGCTTTACCCCATATTGTCACAGCAGTTGTGACCTGGGAACCTTGTACTGCTAAAAGGGAAAAATCTCAGCACAAGGGCCTGGCACTCACATCTGGCCTCGGGAGGACCAAATATGTCAGAGGCTGCTGTAGAGTGTAATTCATTTTATAGCACTTGCTCAATGGCTGCTGTCTCCCAGTGAGCCCTGCGTGTTTGGAGCCCAGGATGAGTAAGTCATCTGGCTTTGCAGGAGGTGAGATTGGAAGAATTGTTCCATTAAGGAAAAATTAAAACAGTAAAACTTGCCTGCAGATAGCTCTCACTGCACTGCAGGCAGCCTCCAGGGGAGCACAGGGAGCTGCTCTCTCAAAACCAGGAGCAAGAAGCTCTCACACTTCTCATAAGCAGGGCAGAGAGGATCTGCACAATGTCAGATGAGACTTGGGTGACCTGGGTGAGATGGGTGGGGACACCAGCATCCTCAGGGGACACCAGCATCCTCAGGGTGCGCAACATACAGTTTTGCAGTAGCCTGGCAGGGATGGACCCCAAAACCTAATGTTGAGGGCCTTTGTGGCAGCATGGCAGGAAGAATAAAATGCCATACTGAGGAAATCCAATTTGTGCATGAAATCCATGTCTCCCCACCTGATGGGCTCCAGAGCAGTGTCCTGCCACTGGAAGGCTGCTGTCAGGGAATCCAGTGGGACTGTGCTTCTTCCTCTGCTCCCTTACATTTTGTTTGTTACTGTCAGGGTAGCCAAATACCATACTTTGAACTACATCTATTTCATTTGTAGGGACTCGAACCAGTGGAGGTCTTAAGTACAGAAAACTTCCCCTAGAAGTTGATACTTTGACAGCAACCTGAAGATAGAGAACTCAAGAGCTAAGGAAGCTCCTAGAGAACAGATGAACATCAGTACCACCAGAGTAAGAAGTTTACTGGATTAGGTACAGCTGAGGCCTCTCAGGGTTTATGCCTATCCCTTATGCACCTCTGACATGATATGCCACATGGGTTGTCCCCACTTGCCAGTCACATTACCACATTCTTGTTTGTTCCTCTTGTTCCCTTGCCAGATGGGAAGATCACTGAGTCTGTAAAAAACAGGTCTCCTGTTTTAAACTTGTTTGTGCAAAAAGGTGGATGGAAACTCCCATGTTTTGATAAACAAATCTGGCCAGTGGAACACGGGAACCATGCAGAAGAAGGTGATCAGTGGGAACAACCAGCACTTAAATGTACTCCAGGCCTGGCAGTGAAAGCTGCTGATACCCTTCACTGCCAATCCAGCTTCTGAAATAGAGCAGTGTAACTCCTGAAGGGTTGATCCAGATGAGACCAAGGTCCTGCTGGGCTTTTAAAAGAAATGGGGAGGAGGCCATGGAGTGGTCCTTGGCAACATCTCTGCAAAAAGGGAGATGCTCACCTGATCACCCCCACAAAAGCTGAACTCAGGTACAGTTACTGCTTCTAGGACTCATGGACCAGTGGCACAAGGGTGGAGAGGGCTGTTCCATGCACCACAAAGTTTAAGGGAGCTCTAGCCCTTTTGCTGCTCCTCTCCCCACTCTAGCCAATGGCAGCAAGATGTCTGTGCTCAGGCTAGTTAGCCACAGTTCTCTTGACCATCCCATGAATTTTCTTGTGGTTTGATTAATCTTATTTCAATAGCAGTCTCTTTCTTACGTAATCTCTTTATTTTGTAGATTCCTTTTATAAAATAATTAATGGGAGCGAGGAGTGGTTCCCTCCTCTGCCTCCTTGCTCCCCTCCTGCCCCTTGCCAAACCCAAGTCTTGGCACCTTCAGCTCTGACTCACCCCCTCCAGGCTCAGAGTGGGCAGCCAGGCAGCATCCAAATGGCTACAGCCTCGGGTGAAATACCAAAGGTGAAAGGTTTGGCTATTGACTGAGAAACACACAGGCAATCTCGCAACATTTGACTTTCCCCAGCTTTGTATTGACTTTCGTTTTCTCATTATGATAACAGGCAAGAAATCACTGCCTGCATTTTCCCTGAGACAGCACTTCTGTCAATAGACCCCAGTCCTCCTGGTCTCCTCCTCCCCCCCTTTTCACAGATCAGCTTCTCACCAAAATGGAAAATTATCTTCAAACAATATTGGCAGAGGCCAGGATGACAGGAAGACAAATCAGATGGTGGGCATGAACCATAAACATTGTTAAACACTCATTTCAGCTTGTGTTGTCTGACTTCTGGGAAATTACATATAGCATTAAAAAAGCACAGCTACAGATGAGTGTGTGTGTTAACAGTAGCATGTCAAGAGCACAGTGTTGCATTTGCCTCTCTATATCAAAGTAACATACAGGCACCCCAGCAAGGAAGAGCTGAAACCTACCAGGCGAGGGGTGGTCTTCATCAAAGACAAGTATCATACGATTGGAGAAGAACATGTATAGTAAAGACTGGGACAAGAGTGGGGAGATTACAAGTGTGTTAAACTGATCTCAGCCACACATAGAATCATAGAATCATAGAATGGTTAGGGTTGGAAAGGACCTTAAGATCATCAAGTTAAAACTCCCCTGACATGGGCAGGGACACCTCGCACTAAACCATATCACCCAAGTCCTCGTCCAACCTGGCCTTAAACACTGCCAGGGATGCAGCATTCACAACCTCCCTGGGCAACCTATTCCAGTGCCTCACCACCCTAACAGGAAAGAATTTCTTCCTTATACCCAATCTAAACTTCCCCTGTTTAACTTTGAACCCGTTACCCCTTGTCCTATCACTACAGTCCCTAATGAAGAGTCCATCCCCAGCATCCCTATAGGCCCCCTTCAGATACTGGAAGGCTGCTATGAGGTCTCCACGCAGCCTTCGCCTTGCTCAACAGCCCCAGCTTTCTCAGCCTATTTTCATATGGGAGGTGCTCCAGTCCCCTGACCATCCTCGTGGCCCTCCTCTGGACTTGTTCCAACAGTTCCATGTCCTTTTTATGTTGAGGACACCAGAACTGCACACAATACTCCAAGTGAGCTCTCACGAGAGCAGAATAAAGGGGCAGGATCACCTCCTTCGACCTGCTGGTCACACTCCTTTTGAGGGACTCAGATTAATTGTTTCAGGAAAAAAAATAACTACAAGTTTGATAATAAAGGAGGAAGATACATGGGTTGGCTGAAAGTCATCCACAGGATCAAGCTAACTTCTGCCTTTCACAGAATTGCCTGATCTTGAAACGTTTTTAGGCCTATCCTAAAATGACATTTCCATTAGAGGAAGGTGAGACAGTCAATGGTGTACCAGTCACTTCTGAGAGTTCAACAGGAATACACCAGGCATACTACTGGTCTTCTAGTAAAGTGATTTGACTCTGGCACAAGCACACAACAGACTTTTACAGTGACCTCCTCTCAGGAGATTGAAAGACCTGAGCTCATGCCTTTTCTGTATCTTCACACTGAATACAAGGAAATAAGAGATCTCCCTGCATTGGCCTTGTTTTCTAACATGAATGAGTTAAGATAATCAGAAAAACATGTGGGCTAGAAGTTAGGTTGGTTTTTTTTAGACCTGGAGAGGTCCTAGGAGATTTTCTGAAGTGCAAGAGAGGCAGCAATGCAAACATACATGCCCTCCAGCATCCGCAGGCTGCAACCTGGTAAATTTATGTACAGGCTTATGCCCCTTAGCTGTCTGCTGCAGCAGGGACATTAATTCAGTGACCCAGGCGTTCCTTTCACCTCTGCTTTGTATGTGCCCTCTGACACGTGAAATTATGATGGCCCTCAGAGCTTGTAAGAATACTTCTGTTAATCCATTAATAAAGACTTCTTAGTGCCCAGAGTGCAGAGTCTTAAGAGCTCTGCACTGCTGAGGTTTCCAGAAGGATGTTGTGTTCTGGGCTCAGTCAACAGAAGGCAGTGGTACCTGTAAGAGTCAAAGGTCATCCATTTTTGAAGGGCCTTGCAGGGCCTCAGCATTTCTGGATTGACTGCCAGGAAAGAACTTCCTTAAGCCACAGGTACATTTACAAATTGCAACAACGCTGCTGAGTGGTCATATTTTGTCTAAGAACTGGGTTTCTCTCTCTTTGTAAGAGATAACCAGACACTAGCAAGTGCCGTAAAGGTGTAGAGATGGAGAGAGACCAGGAAAACCACATTACTTTTTAAAAAGAGCATGTAAATGGGAAAGATGGAAATCAGACACTTTGTCATTGCTTAAAATGCCTGCCTTTGAAATGAGAGCAACAAGAAACTAGATCTAGCTGGAAAGAGATGGAACTAGATGGAACCAGATGATCTTTAGGTCCTTTCCAACCCTAACTATTCTATGAAAACTAGAGGTCAGTACTACTAAGCCAAGAATGGCCTCTTAGGAAAGACAACCAAACTCAAATCCATTACTGTCATAAACTAAGCAAGGTAACAAACCATATTTTGCTAGGAAGACTCTATATTAGAGAACTTTATTTTTCTAGGAAAGCCATGTAGGAATTTAAAACTAGACAAACAGTGTTTTCAAGTGAACATTTTGATATGAAAGACAACAAACTCCAAACATAACTCTTTCACCTTTACTTAAAGGTAGAGCCTTATTTGTCTTTGTTGTGGCTTTTGCATGTATGCCCCTCACTACCAACCCTCCTTTACGCCTGGCAGACTAATCTGTCTGCTGCCTTGTTTCGCTCTGCAAAGCTAATACATACTCTTGATCCCTATTTTTGAGGAGCCCTTAGGAAAACATGACTTGGAGGAGGAATAAAAAGCTGTAGCAAAGGACTCCATTTCTAGGTAATTTCTTCTAAATCCTGCTTTCAGTTTATTACCCTGACAAAGAGTCCCTCAGTTGCAGAGCAGAGCCCTACATCCCGCAGGGGATATACTGAGGATTAGCTACCCTGAAATGAAAGTCTGTTGACCTAAGGAAAACATTTCACTAAATAACAGCAGTTGTGAATTGCAGGGACCTGTGGGGTATTAGACACGGTGTAAAAGCAATTTGAACGGAGTAAGGAAAATATGTGGAAATAGTTTGGGGCAGGAAAGCTAGATCAGGTACGTAAATGAATACATCTGTGGGATGGGGAGAAGTTATGCAAAAGGAAATGACTCTCCCTTTTCCACTGCTGCCCGGTGAAATAGCAGCTCCAGAGATGCTCCAACCTGAGCAAAGTCCCTCAGTCTCTGAAAGCTGCCATCACCCAGCGAGAGGTGACCTGGCCCCACCACACTTCCTACTTTCTGGCAAGACTCATGGCTCCCTATGGATCCCAGGGTGCTCCCTGCACTGCCACAGGCATCTCTCTGCTGGCAGTGTCCTGAATGCATCACTGCATTTTATACTCTCTATGGCTGTGCACATGGTCCTTATCATGTACCCCCAGGAAACCCTGCCTTGGCCAGGAGATTCTGCGTTTTCAAGGAAAATACGAAGCCAGCAATACTGAAGGTTTGCCAAACTAAAATTAGAGGAGGGGAAAAAAGCATGAAAACTGCTAGTCCTGAGCCTGTCTTCCCAGGCCACAGCCCAGTAGAAATTCCAACCCATTGGCAAACATGGCTAAAGTGACTTTAATGGTAGTGAACCAAAGGCACCATCACAGCACCAGAACAGTGCCTTGACACTCTCTGCTTTTTGCTTTGCTAACAGTAAATGCAGGAGCACTTAACTGCTGGCATCCCAGATGGCCCCTGCACCGCTGGAATGAAAGTGGTTTTGCTGTTCTGATGAGAGTTATGTAGATCCTGCTGCCCTTTTGCCCAGTGTTAATCTGGAAGTGTTTATCCCCACCCTTAAGAGTAACTTGGTTACTCTCAGTGTAAAAGAGACATTCCGGAAGATGGCATCACAGAGGGAAAAACAGCAGAGGATCCACTAGGCTAGGTCTCCAAGCTCATAAAGATTTGTCTAAAAAAAATAAAACTCCTGTGTTAAAAAAAATAAAGGTGATGTGAATATGTTATCGGATTGAGGAATCTCTCTGGCAAGGAAATCTTTCAGTTGTTGAATAACTGTCTGAGGCAGTGATGGAACTGCTACACCTAAGTAAGTCATACAAAATGAGGGTGGAAAAAAAGACTTTGACTCTGTTATAGAGTTTCTACAAATCCAGAGCTCAGCAGGGGCTCCGCTGTCTCAGGCAATATAAGTTAAAATAGTGGTAAAAGCTTCTGAAAGTGACCGGTGATGTTCACACTCCTCAGATTTTGGGGAGCTTCCTCCTTTTAGAAACCTGACTCTGTTTTCCTAAATACATCAGACCTGTGAGAAACAAACCCTTCCATGTGCTAGATGTTAGATACCAAAGGTTCAACAACCAGTTGCTGAGCATTGACCAGAACATCTGTTAAATATATGAATAAATAAAGCCATTGGAGAAAACGATGAGGCTGCAGTGCTGGTTACACCACCTCCCTAGTATGGCTGTTGTAAGAAAGAACATTATGCCCCACTTGTCCAGACTAAGGACATATATTTGGCCTCTCAGTTGCCCCAGAGCAACAGTTTGCATTGAATGCCCTCAGTTAGAAGGAATATATATAAATGTCGCTTGGATAATTTTCTATTTTGGGTTAAGTGATGCTGTGTGACTCCTGCCCCATGAGCCACCAGGTGTTCAGCAGTGGGGAAATAAGGGTTTGGGAGGTGCAGGTCTCTGCCCATGGAGCATGGAGGCCACAGGATGGTGCAGATCCCTGAGCGCTCCTCCAACCCTGCCTTCTCCGAGCTGCTTGTTGTTGGCTTTGCTGCACACGCTCCTGTTCGGGATGATCTGCATGACTTAGCCAGGGATGAGTAGGAACGCGAATGTCATCATTTTGATCCAGTTAAAAATAATTTGTCTGGTGTTTTCTCTCTATTCTGCTCCCCCCTCTCCTTTTTTGTTTCTTTTTTTTTTTTTTCTTTCCCTGAAGAGCACTATTAGCACATATTTAGGAAGGTAAATTGTCCCCAGAGTTAAATTAGCACCTGATCGAATGTGCCCAAAGTGCTAATTGCAACCAACTGAAAAGAAGCTTTTAAGGCTCCAGTAAGCAGGCATGAAAATTGAGGCCATCCCAAGGAAGGGGGAACCTTTTCAGACAGCTGACTGCAGTATTACTCAGTGATAAAAGTCAGACCATTTCATTCCCAACAAAGGGAGCAGGCAGTCATTTCTAAATATCAGACAGCTGTTTTGGCCCGGAATCTCCACTTCCAAATAGGACAAAATTCTTCCTGAGGAGAGAAGGAGTCCATATGTTTGGTCCCTGATGCTAGGCACATGTATTTCTCATGGCCCATATGCTCATGGAGCATTTCCTTGAGGAACCACACCAGTTGGTCCTTGCATATGTGCTGTCCTGTTTCTGGTGGTCTTGGCAGGAGGTGTGCAGCAGGAGCTATGGGGAGGGCACAGGGCAGGGCAGGACCCTGCTGAGACAGCCCTGAAAAATAACAGAAGAAACTGCTAAGGCTTTCCAATGCTCAGCTTCTAGCAGAACTAAATGTCTGTGTTTATTTAAGGGAATCAGCTGTTTTGAAGATAACCGGCTGTAGTGTCTGAGAAGGGTGTCAAAGCTCTCAGATGGGAGAGTCCTTTGAAGACATGGCATACGGGCAGAAGATAGCCCCATGCATTTAAGGGACACGTGATGCCACTGGGGACAGCAGAGGTGCCCCCAGAAACAGGAGAGCTGAAGGCTGCTGGTCCCAGAGGGATGGGACACCCCAAAAGCCAATGGGTCTGGGTGTGCCATTGATCTGGGAGAGAGGGGAAGGAGATCCCAGGAGATGCAACACGTGGCTGTGGCATCATTAGGTTTTACTGGGATGGCAACTGCTCAAAAGTAGCTGTTTCTTTTCTCCCCCATGTCCTCCTCATAACGAACTGTAACTAAGCTAAAGAAAAAATAAGCAATGGAAACCTTGGGAATTTTCAATCAAATAACAGTGAAAAAACTGTTGTTTAGATTGCAAAGCCAAACACTCTGAAGGAAGGGTATGGTGATGGTCCCTGCACAGCCTCCTCCTATGTACACTATGAAACAGACTTCTTTCTATGAGTACCAGATACGATTTCCCCCTCCCCATCTTCAAATGTTTAAGATACACACTCAAAGGGCTGAAGTTTGTGGTTACTCAAGCAAGCATAGATGTTGCCATCTTTCTATTTGCATCACTTCTGTGTGTTATCACTGGATTCTCACTCCTCTCTTTCCACCAGGAACAGCCAAAGCTCCCCTTTTGTTTATTAAAGCTGAAAATGAAAACAGTCTCTTTAGCCAGCTGGGATGTAAGCTGCCTCCTCACTGGTACCGATGGCCATACAGAGGAGCTGCTCTTTGTGCCATCCTTATGCAGGCAGTGTGTGCGACTGGATTGATATGTACACACTTTTTAGTCAACCTTTCTCCTAATTTGCTTACTCCAATAATTAACCAAACAACATTAGTACTTCTCCCCCTCCAAGCAATCTTCACCTTTGTGCAGGAAGCACGCTAATTTGCCAGAAAGCTCTGTGGCATTTGCATGTTTTTCCATCTAATTTGGCAGCGTTGGCACTTAAAGCAGGTGTGATGCTAATAGCCAACTTGAGCAATCAGCCCAGGTAGAAATCTGTGGATTGCACAAGAATTTCTTTGGAGAGTCTTTCTGTGTCTGCACTGAGCACTAATTATAGCTGGGAGAGGGAGGAAAGGAGGGAACCTGTGTAAAATGGGTAGTAGGAAGGCTGTGACATTTGCTTTTTCTGGGAGGCTTCGAAAAGAGGGTTCCTGCACCTCAACTCAGCCTGAATATCTCTACCAAGGCCACGGTCAGGAAAGGAGATTTTTCCAGGAGGAATGGAATGGGGGGGGGGGGAGGTGTACCTTTTCCCCTCCTGCCATTAGCGCTGAGCAGAGCACACAGATAAATAGGGCCAGTGACACAAGAGTGGGGAAAGCTACCCCTGGGAGTTCTGGCATCTGCAGTCCTGCAGATCTGTGTTTCTTCTGGGCCCCAACTATGTCCTTCTGGAGCTTCTAGCATATGAAGGCTGGGATGTCAGCAACCAGTCCTGCTCTGCTCCAGCAGTCAGTGTGGTGAGGCTGAGCCAGGCACAGTCCTCATGTATCACCTTGTCACAGAGCTGTTCCTCAGCTTCCTCCAGCTTGGGAGCACACAGTCCCTCCTTGTTGTCCCTCCTGCCCTGCAGTCGACACCTCCTGTTCGCCTTGCTGAGCTGCTCAGCTGTGCACGTGTCACTCCCACTTTTGGGTGGACGTGGGGTTTCTCCCAGGAGATGGATTCCTGCTGCTTCCCTAGGCTGAGAGCCTGGGTCCAGGACCTGCTGCAGCATGCCACCCAACCCATTAGTAGCAGTGTCCTTCGGGCAGGCAGGGATGTCAGGGCTGTTGAGGTACATTAAAATACTTCAATCTTTGCTGTCACATCAGCTCCTGCTCTGCCTTGCCCTGCTCCCCTAGCTGTTTTTCCCATTCAGTTCCTGTTAGCACTGGAGCACTTAAACTAACAGACGCATTAACAAAGTTTTCCATAAGCAAGACTAAAGACTGCTTTAAGCAGAAACTGCATTTCTCAGGTTAGAGAGATTGATTTTCCCCCTCATCTCTATTATTGTTTTTTATAACACTTTATACCATTACCATGACTATCACTATTATTTTATTTCATCTATGTTGGGCTAGAAGTTGAGAAAGAATTAGAAGGTAATTCCTGTCTGCTTTTTGTCACCGCAGGTACTACAGAGCTAGAACTCTGGGTTTTGGAAAGGAGGGGTCTGTCTCAAGACAAGGAGATGAGTTTCAAAGATGGTGCTGTTGTATGGATCTGAATATCCCTAACCACTGAGGATGGTGGCAGCATCTCACTCAGGCTTGAGCTACCCAAATGACCTCTGCCATCATGATACTGATGAGGTAGACCAAAACCCGTGGTCCCGATCATACCACTCACTGCAGTTTTTGCCATCTGATCTAGTATCATCATGCATTAGACATTAGCAGAGAAAATGTGAGGAATCAGTTGCTTTCAGAAACCTGCTGGGGAAATACAGCTCGTGTCAAAACCTTTTGCAAATCAGAAAATGCTCCTACCCTGTATAAAGGTGTGGAGCAGGGGCCACTTTCATTCTTGTCTCCCTGTTCTCTCTTTGACCAGAGCAATGACCCCAAATAAGCCAGAAAGGGATCTTTCTCTATGGGATTTCAGGCTTGTTGGCAAGCAGGGATAACTGGGTATTTCCTTCCCCTCCTTGCTGCCTCCCTGGATCAGGGTGAAGCTCACCCCAGAGGCAGGGGAGGGTGTCACAACCACCACATCCCACACCACCAGCCCTGCAGGCGCCCTCACTGCTCCCAGTGCTATTCCAAAGATTAAATCTTACTTGACTTAAACTTCCTTCCACTGCAAACATTTCCTTAAATTAATAGTTTCTCAACAATAGATAATCAAAACACTTGCCTGTATTTTAATTTTAAACAAACCAGGTGAGGGTCAAAAGCAGACAGAAAACAGACTGATTAATTAAAGGGGGTGCTTGTGAGAGTTTCAACTTTCAACAGGTGGAAAAGCAATTAATTTTCCAGTCCAATTCTGTTGTTTTGATTTATTCTTCATGGGACTCTTTATAAAGGCTTCCAGTGAGTTGTGGCCTCAGTTAAAAGCACAGCTGGGAAAGAGGCCACAGCCCAGCTCACTGCAGGAGGGCCAGCACAGTTCCCTGGGGAGGAAGACAGAGGATGAGATGTGTCAGCTAGTTGAAGCAAAGCAGGAACCCTCATTTGTTTCAAATACCTTCTTTAACAAGTAAAAGGGTCCTGGGTAGAAACAATATTAAAAGGAATATCTCTGTCTGTCTCTCAAGGAAGCCAAATCCCAAGGACTTTTACATCTACCCTACACAAAGCTGCTTCCCCATGTTACCTCAAAGGTTTGCCTTAGCAAAGGGTAGGCAGAGGCCATGGCAGAGCCCTTGGGCTTGGGGGTCTGGCTCCGCTCCAGCAGCATGTGTGCACCCAGCCTGCACAGTGACTGCAGAGCCACGCGGCAGATGCTTGCAGCAGAGGTGGCCCATCCTTGGCTTCATACTGGGAGCTGGGTTTTGACTGGGGCTACTGGCCTACACTTGCAATCACATCAAAGTGTGCTTCAGGTGGGGTGGCTCGGGAATCCCAAACACATCTGTTCTGCCTGCTTTGATTTTGGCAAGGAATAAGGAGCCTGAATCTTTCTGACTGCAAGTGGTTTTAATTGTCTCACTGTAACTTTCACCCTTGCACTGTTTTTGGCTGTGGTAGAGTTAATTCTCCCAATAGCAGCTGGTACAGGCTGTTTTAGATTTGTGCTGGAAACAGTGCTGATAACACAGGGATGGTTTAGTTACTGCTGAGCAGTTGCTACACAAAGCCAAGGCCTTTTCTGCTCCTCACACCACCCCACCAGCAAGGGCTGGGGATGCTCAAATCGCTGGGAGGGGACACAGTCAGGACAGCTGACCTAAGGGATATCCCATGTCATATGGAGTCATGCTCAGCATGTAAAACTGGGGGAAGAAGAAGGAAGGGGGGACATCCAGAGTGATAGCATTTGTCTTCCCAAGTACCTGTCACATGAGCCTTGCTCTCCTGGAGATGATTGAACATCTGCCTGCCCATGAGACATGGTGAATGAATTCCTTGGTTTGCTTTGTCTGCATGCATGGCTTTTGCTTTAGCTATTAAAAACTGTCTTCATCTCAACCCACGAGTGTTCTCACTTTTACCCTTGCAGTTCTCTCCCCCATCCCACTGGGGAAAAGTGAGCAAGCGGATGTGTGGGACTTTGTTGCCAGCTGGGGTTAAACCATGACAACCCTTCTTCAGAGAAAAGACAAGCCCTGCTTTTAGTGTGCTTAAACTCACTGACCTTAACTGAGCTGATCTTGCCTGTGACCTTGAGCTAGAGGAATCTCCGGGTTTTCCCACGTGATATTTGTGCCCGTAAACACCTGGGTTAAGTGACCCATGTCAAACACAAAGCGACAGCAACAGTTTGCTCGGCACTCACCCGTGGACATGTACTGCAGCCCTTCCCAAGCAAGAAGGAGGTAGTATTTAACAGGCAACCACCCTTGGCTGTGCTGGCAGACCTCAGCAGTGCCAAGCCTGGATGACCACGAGTGGAAACAGCCAGCAATGGTGTCCCCAGGGACCCAGGTCCTCCCTGCATGGGTGGCTTAAGAAGCAATAGCTGCTCCCAGCTTTCAGTGGCTGGTGACAGGACCTGGACTCATGCTTCCAGGCTGGGGTCCGTGCTGTTTTTCCTTCCCAGAGATCACGCACTCGCTGGTGAGTTGTCATAGATTTGCAGTACCAGGAATTAGGGGCATATTTTTACGGTGAACACAATGTTATCTCACCACGTGTGCTCCCAGGGCACCCCGCAGAGTGAGGAAGGCAACAAAAACATCTCTCCCCTTAGGGCAAGGTAATTTTCTAACTGGGACAAGAAAAGAACTGTCCTGGGCCAAAGCCAGGGAGAAGGGATTGCTGGCCAAGGGAGAAGCTTTAGTCCTCTAAAGTCTCTCCAAAATCCCATTGGCAAAGCTGACTTATGCCATTGAGAAGTAAACACCCTCATTTTAAGACAAACTGCAGCAACCAAAGCTGTATAAAACACAGGCAACAGGCACAGTGACTTGGCACATGTCCCTTGCATTTCACGTTGTCTCAGTCGGAAACAGTTATGGCCCTTTTGTCTGGCTTGACCTAAGGTAATATTCCTTTCCTAAGAACTAGAGAGTTTTCTTAAACCTGGGCCAGACTCACGTGATTCTCGCCTCAGGAGTACTTAACCTTCATGTGCCAACCCTTTGGTAAGGCTAAGGAACTAAGGAACTCTGGGGTTAGCAACTAGACCTGCAGTTTGGGACTCTTCCAGAGCATGGCTCAAAACTGAAATGAAAGCTTCAGCCTGTCCACTGTAAGACTCTCATCAAGACCTAAGGCTGTGCTATGGAAACACACTGAATGAAATCTTGCCTATGCTAAAGCCACATTGCTGATAAATGACCTGCACTGCTTTGAAAAACAAATGTCTTTTATCCCTTTAGATTACAACACAGGAATATATCTTTTCCTATCAGTGAAAAGCATCCTACTGTTTATTTCAGTTGACAGCCTTGCTGCCAGAAGGGAAACGAGAATATTATCTCTAATGAGTCTTCTCATAATGGCAATTTTCTGAAAGAGCTACCAGTTCTAGGTTTGTGTCAATAGTCCCACATCTGCAAGCCATGGAATAAACCTCCCAAGCCTATTGCAGTATGCAGCTTCACTTCTCCAGAGCCAATGTAATAATGCCTTGACAGAGCAGCAATTCCTATTTTAACAGCAATATAGATTCTTCCCATGTGCGTACGAACACATCGAGACCCAGATTGTGCCTCTGGTCTCCTCTAAACTAAACAGTCTAACCCACATGTCTCATCCCTGCTTATCTGTTGATTCTTTGCCACCACATTCAGGCTGCCCACCATTTAAATGCAGCCCCATAGGGAGGGCATCCCACCTCATTTTAAGTCATTTGACCCATGTCTGCCAAAGTCATTTGAGGGAATTAAGGCAAAATCTCCAGAGGTCTCTCTGGCATCTGGGGGAGGCACAAAGCCACGATGTTTTTTCACCACATCTACAGGTGGCCCAAAGAGTCCACCTGCCTCCTTGCAGATATTATCATCAGCTGGGTAAATACAGCCCCAATCAAACAGCCCTCTGGGTTTCAGGCTCTACAGAACCAAGACTCATCTCTTTCTAATCTTGTTTCCAGGTGTGACTGAGATGTGTGTAAAGTCTTTGATCCTCGCACCATGTGGCAGCTGAGCCGAGCGTGCCACAAACTAATCCCACTGCTTGGTGTTTGTGTTTAGTGAGATTTTGCAAAACCTTCTTTGTGCCTGGCCTTTGCACAAAACGGCTGTGTTGAACTGAAGGCCTAACTGGTTCAGCTCATCTGCTACTCATCACTCTGGGCCACTTTTCTCCATTTCTAAAGCATGTGTGTGTTAAAAACTTAAGAAAGGTTTGGGGGATACTCAGAAACTTGGAGGTCCGATATAACCCCATATGGAGAATGCTGTTTAAAATACGGCATCACTGTAACGTTAAAGGTGTGCAGCTGAATAGGGAAGGATTTTAATAGGCCACTGAAACAGAAACTTTGGGCAGGGACTATGTGTTGAGCATACATTATGCTGGCTTGTTTTTACCATCATGCAAAGGCCCCATCAGAAGCTAAGAGCATCTGAAACCTTTGCAGATGCCTTTCAGTGGGACTTTGAAAAAGACCAATCCTGGTCAAGGACATGCTGGTTAAGTATACCCCCAGGAAGCAATTAATTCCTGTGCTCTGAAATCGACTGCATACCTAGGAGATACTTGGAGTTGCCCTGTATGTTGGAAGTGGCAGGATCCAGAGCACAAACATTTCATGTGCTCCCCTGGACAAAACTCTCCACGAACATGGGGTCCCAGTCATGTGTTCAGCTGCATCACCCTCTGTTTCCAATCTGCTGTTTGGTTCCTTAGAGAGGACTGTGGTCTAATCCAGTTTCCCACAGATCCCTGCTCTTCTCTACCTTAGGAAACGGGGTTTGTGTCCAGGTCATCACTTAGAAAATGTTGAGCCAGCCTCAGCCCAAAGAGGAAGGTGCCTTTCCTATGGAAATCTGTGCTTTAAACTTTCAAGGGAAAAGAGATTCAAGTAAAAACTGGAAACCCACAGACAGGCTTTCCATATGGATAAGAAACACAAACAAAGAGGCCATACAGCAGTTCCACAATGACACAATCAGTCAAGATTCATGCTTGAAAACGTTGCACTGTGCATGACTAAGTGCATCAATGCAGCAGTGAATTTCTTGTACTTCACCATAAGCCTATGAAACAAGTGAGCCAAAACTGAAGGCCTGTGAAGGTTCACAGATCTTTCAGTCAAGACAAGGCCAAGTCTCAAGCAAACCTGATCCAATCTTCCGCTTAGAAAGTGCAGGGTGACCTTAGACTCTGACAGAGCTAACACAGTGGGGGTTATAATTCCAAATCCACCAGGTTGCTTTGAGACCTTTCATGATCAGAAGAATGAGTCCAGTCCCATTTCAAAGTCCAGATTTGTTTCTCTGCTGTAGGAAATAATGTTGCAATATGAATGAGAATGCAATAAAACTCAATGCCAGACCTGATAGGAGGAGAAGAGGGATATTTTTTTTTTTATAATAACATGAACATCAGTCCCTTACACTGTCGTCCTCACATTAGTAACTCTATGCACTGAGAAGTGTGTATTCTCCTCATCTGGCCAGGATTCCTCATGCTGGCACACAGGACCAGGAACATTGGCTATCCAGTCCTCTCCAGGTCTCCTGACTGACACTGTCCAGGTTCAGATCCGCTATTTTTCACTCATCAGGAGCTGACTAAGATGGGTATCTCCATCCTACCACACCTCTCCATGCGTCATCAGGATTTTGCCTCCTGAGTCCTTTGCCTCTTGAGTCCTTTGTCTCCTGGTCTGGGTATTCTGAGAACCTGACCCTGTAGATGTACTTCTCAAGACCTGCCAGCCCAGGTGCCAGCAAGAACTGCAATCCCTCCTGTCCCCCTCCTGCCCATTACTGCTTTGGGAGCTTTGCATATCAATATTCTCATTCATTTGCCTTTCATACCAATCTTCACATTGCCATCACATTCTCTGCTGCTACATAGGCTCCACATGAGGCAGTGTTTGGGCACAACTTTCAACTGAGCTCCAGGATGCTACGAAGAGGGAGACCCCAGCTCTCACCCAATCCACGGAAAGGATTCAAGGGGCTCATTGGAGAAGCAAAGTATGCTCCAGCCCAGACCTCCAGCAGGTCTTCTAAATTCAGTTCTTCCTGAGAACAAGGTGGGTGTTTTGGACAAGATTCTTCTGCTCAGATGACTTACAATTAAATATCTTCTCTGGAGCTTGCTCCCTAGTCAATGGGTATAGACCATTCTGAGAGCAATACTTGACTTTTATGATGGAGATGGCTAACATGGGTTAGATGGAGTGTGCCCATGGAGTGACTATTTCTTTCCATTATCTACCCAGGGAGAAGAGGACAGTGACCTCACACTGAGATGTCTACTCCATAGACCTCTGAAGTTACATGAGCTGAATCCTATCTCTGCAGACCAGAAAAGAGCAAGCAATGGGAGTGCAAAATGTATGGTTGGTGGGGCTTGCCATTCACAACCTGATCCCAAGTCTTTTCTCAGCTGCACATCATACATGCAGTTTGAGCTTTCCAACACTTCCTACAAACTTCCTAAAACAGTGAGCAACCTGAGAGCATGTTTCCCAGGATTCTTCCTCTGCAGATATCTCCCTGCATTTTCATCTTGTAAGCATCCTTCTCCTGCCAAGCTGGCAAGGTCTTTGAGAATTCCTGCCATCCCCCTCTGGCACAGCAGAGTTTGTGGCTTTTGATCTTTTGCCCTATTGATCTGAATTGGCTCAAGGGTGGTCAGGAAGTGCTTTGTGGTCTAGGGTGCATTGAGGCATGGGAAGAAAATGTTCTGTGAATTGTGCTGGGCCGGACAGGCTTTTATGTGGTTCTCATAACAGCAGGGAACTGGATGGGGTGACCCAGGCAGTCACTTCCCCACCAGCATTCCTAAGTGCACTGGTAGGACAGGCCTGGGCAGCCTCCAGTTTACCTGCCCTACTGATGTGCAGCCACCTTCTGAGTTTTGCCCTTGGCTCTGATTCTTAAGGGACGAGCGAGGGAAATCTCACATTACTGCTGTAAGCACTAAGCACAGGAGAGTTCTGTTGTCAAGCAAGAACCACCTGCAAGCACAGTAAATGTATAACTGGGGTTCAAGGGGGGAGCTGAACTAAAGCCAGCATGACGGTGGCAGCCAGTAAGTTTGTGGGCTCTGGAAGGACACTCCTTGGAAGTGTTACAGAAGACCTTGATGACTCCTGACATCTCTGGTGTGTGCACTTGCAGTGGTTACCTCAGTAACATGTGGTAAAAAGTCCCAGCTTGCTCAGGAATAGGCTTTGCCACCCTCCCTCTCCCTGTAATATCCTATTCTCGGCATGCTGGCAATAAATAACCCCTTTGTCACGGACCATGGGCACACCAAGTACTCAAACAGGGCCATCCTTTGGGGATTTTATTTTCAGCAGTGGATTTTAGCTGAAAAGCAGAAGCTCTGAATAGAGGCTCTGGCATTTTGCAAGGCTTGGCCTACTTACTCATGCCTATTGGTTCCCACAGTCCTCCTGGTGTGATGGTGTCACTGGGTCCACACAAACAGGGGCAAAGTGGCACCTTGACTGAGGTCAGGAGCCTGGCACTTTGGGAAGGTGCAGCCTTTGTTCTTTCCTCAGATGAAAAACAACATGGCTTGTCACTCTTCAGCACGGACACATCCTGAGAACTGGCTGAGTCCAGTGGCTTAGTGAGGGAAAGAAACAGGGGAAAACTGCTTATTCCTTTGACAGAGAAATGACATCTCTAAGGTGCAGGAAAAATGAAGAGCCAGATGCCTTGTATGCTTAATGGTCAATAGCAAGTACGATTTCAATCTGACAGGCATATCAAAATGGCCCTCTTCTTCCTAGAGGTGACATAGTTCTTGGTTTCCAGTTGCAACCTGGACCTCTTCCTTCTGTATTAGAGGCTTTAGTAAACCAAGAAGCTTTAATAAACTAATAAACACTGTCTGCAGGGTTATTCACCATCCTCACATTTTCCATGGCTCCCATAAAACTTCACTCCATACATTCCTGGAGGGAAGGCTTTCTGCTTTCCAGATGGTGTTCATTGCCGTGCCTCTGCCCTGGCAGGTATATCACCACCAGTATAGCATTAACCCCATGCACAAACAACTGGAGCCTGGGCTGCACTCGCAGCAGGCTTTCGTGTGAGCTTTAGTCTGACAGTGCTCATTGCAAGGAATGCGCGGTGGGCTCTGCACGAGGGCAGGTAGATGACCAGAACTAGCCTTGCCTCCTGGACTCGGCAGCGTTTTGTGAATGATCTGCTGTGCAGGCACAAAGCAGTCATGGCTGGGGAGAATTTGAGTGCTTTGTGGGCAAAAAGGTGGCAAGACCACGGAGATACAACCTTACAACACTGCTTGCTGCCAACACAGTGAAAATGCATTGCATATGCATGTAGGTACTATTACTTCTTTGGCATTCCCGCTGCATGTATACAACATACAGATCCATGTTTTCCATTATGCATACCAGATGTGTCCGTTCATTGCTTGCCATCTTTCCTCCCCAGTTCAGAAAGAAAGGCTCTACTCTTTGGCAAACGCAGCTGCCAGATTCATCCCACAGAGCAGTTGCTCCAGGGGTGCAGCTTTTGGAATCAACACCAGAGATGAGCAGGAGCAAGCTGCTGGGGGGCAGAAGGGAGGTGATGCAGAGGCAGAGTGAGAGCTGCAGTCAGAAAGGCTCACCAGTTTGGATGAGGGGCAATTCCAGGGGCTGGTGTGTGGATCAAAAGGCAGTGGCTTACAGGGGGAAGACATTGGCCAGAAGAAAGATAAAAAGGGAACCCAGTAGATAAAGCCCTCAGCTTCTCTGGAGCAGGGAAAGTTGGTGCTTTGTTATGGAGCAGTAGCATGGAATAACAAAACAAAAGCAGTTGTTTTTCCTTCTCTTTGTGCTCTCTGCAGGAGCCCAGCTAATACCCCAGGCAGCATTACTGTATCTTCACCTACAAGCCCAGCCCAAAGTCAGGCTCTGGACCCTTCCTCTGGGGTGAGTAGGGGAGTTTCCACCTATGCACAACTCTTGCCTCCTCGCTTGAGGCCTCTTCTCCACCACCTGGTGCTGCGGATAGTTGGGGGCTTTCCCAGGGCATCTCTTGAAGAGTAGCCACACCCACACTTTCCCAGAGCACTCACCACCAGGTCCAAAATACCATGAAAGCCATCCTACATGCACAGATGTTCACATGGGTGTAGCAAACCCCCACAAGCCTCACTGGCTGGCACTGGCGCCAGTGCCCCATTGGTTCTAATGGAAGAACTTCAGCTCAGTTAGTCTTTTTAATTAGTATCCTCCAGGGTGCTGCAAACCAAATAGCTGTCCCCATCTCCTGGGTGCCCTTGGGAAGAGCTAACTCGCAGACTCACCCTTGAAAACACAGCTGCTAGGAACCCCCTTCCTGCCTATGCACTTGTTCATGCAACACCTTTTCTGCCCCTCCACTGGCTTCTCCAATCCTGTCACACTCAAGCTTTGGTCCCTACTGTCAGGGGGATCAACAATTCCCTCTCCCAGCTCAACTCTGCCAGTGCAGGGCTCATGCAGCTGCCTGAGCTCCTGTAATCTCCCTGCACAGACCCAGCCAAGCGCTTCATGCAGTTTCTGTACCCAGAGCATCCAGGCTTAAAGAAGCCCCATGTACAGGAAGAGTTTTCTCTCCAGCACCTGTTTATTGTAAATCTACAGAGCACTTTTCAGTATAAAAAATGATGCCTAATTTTCATTCTTATCTTACAGCAAGAAGTAATACAGTTGAACTGTATCATACCAGTCTGCATTTTCCAGACTTCCAACTTCTCTTTCCTTCAGATTTATCAGAGAAGTGAGCTTATCACAGAAGGGATTAGCCAGATTTTTCCTGCTGTTGTGCAGGCCCATTCACTGGCAGACACCTTGTGCTACCTGAGTGCTGACAGCGCCTGTGGAAGGGCTGCAGAGTGGGCCTTGTAAAGGGAAATTTTGGCAAATCTCTCTGTCACTGCTGGTCCCCCGTGTTCTAACCTGTAAGTGCTGCAGACCAGAGGGCATAGCAGTGGAAGGGGGTAAGGTCTAACCCACCAGCCATGGTCAAAGCTCATTTCCCAAAGCCCTCACTGACTTGCAAACTGGCTTTGGTGCTCCAAACCTCCTCTGAGTTTTCCAGCTCTGCCAGCAGATACAATGAAAAATACTCCCTCCGTCTACAACCCATTGACCTGGCTGTGTCCTGAGACATTGCAGCTACAGCAAAATATGCTGGAGACCTCAGTGTCTGGTTCTCTTCCAAGAGCATTTCACCTCAGATGCCTGAAAAACGTGAGCTCACATCTGATTTCTGGGAGGACTTTTTCTGTGGATCAAACAAGCAGTGAGTAACCCTTCTGTGCTCCAAGCACTGGAGGGCCACAGGGAAAGAAAGGGGTTTCTGCCACAGTAACTGCTCGCCTCAGATTGACTCCCTTTCACCAAAGCATCCCTGCATACAAAGCCTTCCTGCAACGGCTGGCAATGAAAGGCCTGTGCAAATAAAACCACAAATGCCATGGATATGCATTTTTCCTTCAAGTCATGCTGTCTTACTCCAAAATGTATGGGTAAAATGCTGTCAGATTCTGCTGTCTTGGGTTTTTGTTTGTGAGCTGGTTTGCTGGGGTTTTTTTAATCTTTCAGTTAAATTAATGCATTTTCAGCTGCTTGGTTAATGACCTAAATATGCAAATCACACGGTGAGGCTACCTTCTGCAGTTTGCCAGGCACAGATTTGAATGAGAAGCTTAAAGGACAGTGAAACCCTCATCAGAGCAGACTCAGAGCATCAGCTGCCGGGAGGAAGAGCAGTACAGCCCAGCTGCACAATGATCACACGCTGATCTCTGCTATGTTCTGCTGGAGAGCATTTGCAAGTAATTCGGATGCTGGAGTGGCTTCTGTATTGCATCTTCTCAAGGGAGGAACCAGATGAAAGATGCACATATAGCCTCTGTTGTGCTCATTGGGGCTCTTTAAGTTTGTGTTACTGAACCATAAACCAGTTGATCTATATTTACGACTGTAGCTGGAGAATTTGTCTCCAAGTTATCTGCCTGCTCCCCAGGGAAGAAGATGGAGTATGGCTGAGCTACTTTTTATGAGGAAGACCAAAATCTTTGTTCCAGCCAACTTCATCGGTTTATCCACCGGTACCATTTCTTGTTTGGGTCTTCCTTGCACTGGAGTTTACATCTTCATGCTCCCTTTCTTAACAAGTTAAAATGATAGGCATTAGTAGTGTCTGGAGGAGAAAAGCCAGCCTGGCAGGCTTCAACTCACTCACTACTGTGTGTATTGCTAGAGAAACTACTGCCTATCAGATTGTGAACCACGGCTTTTCTTTACAAAATCCCTTCCCAGACTCCACTGAATCACTCTGCCATTGCTAATTGAGTTCATTGTATTCCATTTTCCCTGTGTTGATGTGACAGGGTATTTATTTTGCATTAAATTCAGGTGAGACTTTGAGCTGACATGTCGAAAATCAATAAGCATCAGAAATCATCAGGGGAAGCCAAAATGCTAGAGGCTGAACGAGCCTGTTGGGCTTCCTGGATTCAGTCCCATGGACACAGTCATATATTCTGGAGTCGTGAACCTCACAGGGAAATAATGACATACCAAGGGATTGAAACAAAGCTATGTATAGCGTTACTTACCCCTACGGCCCGCTGAAGCACATAAATAAATCAGGCATTTTGCATTACTGTTTTGTGGACTGTTTGGAAGTAGTTCATAAATTATTGGAGAAGAAAGGTCAGGATCTTAATGAATGCTTCGGAAAATCAGCATCTTTGGGAAGGATTTGACACGCTTTGTTTACAGTGTGAGAGAGTACAAATCCTCTGAAATGCCCAAGGAGCCTTCCAGCAAAACCAGCAGAGACAAGGCTAGACGTCCCAAATATTTCTCCTAAGTAAAAACAAACAACAACAAAAAAAGCAGGAAATTAAATCCCAGACCTTCCTTAGTCGGCACTGAAAGCTATGAAGCAGGCTCCTTTCGAACATCTTTCTAGCTCACCTCTGAGCACTGGCAACAGGCGCCTGGTGACTTATCTCAATAAAAACACTCCTGGAGCCAAATACTGCTCCAGTGTGAGACCTTATCCAGGCATCTTGGTCTCATGCAAGGGACCAGGGTGGATTGAATGGGATCCTTTGTACCAGAGATTCCAAATGGCCTGCAAGCTGGGAGAAAAAGCACTTTGGGGGGCATTATCCCCCCCCTCCCCCAGGGTCCCCCTTGTTTCCACCCCAGGTCAGTCGGTGGCAGGGTGGCCCTGTATGCCCCATCCTCCAGGCATCCGTCCACAGCTCATCATGGGGATGGCTCAACAGGGAGGAAAAGGGCTGTCAAAGGTGGGAGCGAGGCTTCAGCTCCGAGCAGTTTCCCCAGGGAAAAGAAGCCAAAAGCCCATTGCAATTAACAGTCTGGAGGGCAGAGAGCAGTGCATCGAACCCTGCAGGGACGGACTGACATCAGCCAGAGTGGGTGGAAAACAGAGACAGCGCGGACAATGGTGCTGCTCTGCTTCCTCCTGGGCACGTTGTTGAAGGGAAGGGGAAAAAGAAAACGGGAATAATTGCTGCAGGGGGAGGGGGGGGGAAATAAAAATAAATCAGGGAACGGGGGGAAATTTCTGTAGAGGAACACGCAGGAGATGCTCATCGGAACAGCGAGCGTGACCTTTCGGTTGGGTGGTTTCCTCCACGCAGGGGAGCCCGCTCGGTCCCAAAGACAAGGGGCTGCTGCCACCTCCCGGCGCTCCGGATCAAGGCTAGGGCAGGGGAGGGGAGCGGGGCCGGGAAAGGGAAAGGGAAAGGGAAGCACTAGCCGAACGGAGATGCAAGGCCAGTGCTGGTTATTCGCAAGACAGCAGGGATGGTTGGGTGAGTACGTAAAAATGCTTTGGTACGGCTTGTCTGAGCACAGCATTTGAGGCATAGAATCATAGAGTCATTTAGATTGGAAAAGACCTTTAAGATCATCAAGTCCAGCTGTTACCACAGGACTGCAAAGTCCACCACTAAACCATGTCACTAAAGGCCTCATCTACACGCGTTTTGAACACTTCCAGGGATAGTGATTCCACCACATAACTGGGCAGCCTGTTCCAATGCCTGAGCACACTCCTTGTGAAGAAATTGCTCCTAATATCCAATCTAAACCTCCCCTGGAACAGCTTGAGAACATTTCCTCTTGTCAAAGGAAATCAAGGAAATAAAATCATGTGTGAAATGTTGCATTGGATATGCAATTTTGTGTATGCTGAAATACATAGGTGTTCAGATCTTCACTATGCTGGTGACCATAAAGGCAGAGCAGAGGCTCTAGATTAAGCCGTGTGCCTTTTCCCCTGATCGGAGGCTAATGAAATGATCAACCAACTGTGAACGCTTCACAGAGAAAGCACTGCAAGCAAAGCACGGAAATTCCCTTTTCCCCAGCAAGGCCCTGACTGCCAGCTAGGTCACTGACTCCCCTGGGATGTGCCAATCCACCCCATGCAGTGGCATGCTGTGGACAAGCAGGGTTAGTACTCTGAGTGGAGATAGACAGCAGGGCACGCAAAACACAGTGCAATAAGGCTGAGTAGTCACCCCCAGCAGAAACCCCTGTCCACCAGCCCCTTGAGAGGTCCACATGTTCAACCTATCCCACACAGAGCCTACCTCTGAACTCTTACGTAGCCCAAATAACCATTCCAAAATAGCTCCAGTAAAACATGACAGTGCATTCTGGAAACAATGAGTGCATTAAGGAGGAGAGTCCCTGCACTGTTCCCCAGGGCCTTCGAGATCAGCCTCTGCCTATACCTCAGGGGTATTTGTGTGTCTCCCATGACCCCAAAGCAGCCAATTGAACCTCCTCATCACTGTCACTACATTTTAGGTAGTGCTGTTGTTTGAGAGCCGGACACAGTCACAACAGGGAGCACTGCTCCTGTGTTCAAGCCCCCATCATCTTCTGTGCCTTTCCAGCCAAGGAAGTACATTTCCTACAGCTCTGTGCTCCACAGCGTGCTGGAGGTGGCAGCCACCCTGTAGGCAGTGGGCAATGATGTGTGTCCCCCACCCTGATCCCGATTTAGAGCTTCCCCAGAATTGTGGTGGTGGCAGTGCCCACTGGCACCCTTCCCCCACAGCTCTCTGGGCAGACATGCACTGGGAAAGGGCAAGCCAAGCAGGACGTCAGGCAGAGCCATGGGGCGATGTGGGGTGGCTGACAGGGATTTCCTTAGCAGCACCAGGCTGCAGAGGCAGGCCAGCTTCTCCAGGCTGGGCTGAGCCTATCCCTCCCAAGCAGAAGGACCATTTCCTGAAGAGTTCAGGGCCCTCACTGTGCATGGTCGATCTCTACAAGACAGCTGGAGTATGGCCTTGGAGGCACAGACAAGTCCTCTGGGTTTTGGTTGACTTGCATCACTCCATCATCTTGCCCCTGTATGTGCTGTACTCTAAGATGTGCCACAAACATCTGTGTCATGTCTCAACCTCACAGTTTTCCTTAAAAGCGCCAGTTGATTGCAAGTTAAGCACAGCCACATACCCTGTCTCCTGCACTGCTGTGTGGGCTGTATACAGACCTGGCTGCAATTCCCCTGGGAAAAGCCCTGCAGCTGAATCAGGAGCTGGGAAATGTGGGACTCAGCTGTCACCTACTCTCCTCACACAGGCTGGTGGTTTCCCAAGCCAGTCCTGACAAGAGGTCACACCAGAGGGACAAAGTCCGGGTTAGTGGGGGCAGAGCCCATGCCACCGCAGTGGCCTGACTGTGGCATCTCCCAAAGCCACGTGCCCAACACTAAAGCAATAGACTGCCGAGGTGTGCCTAGCATGTGTTTCATGCTTTTGAGAGAATACTGGGGTGTTTTGGATGTGTTTGGAGCCCCTTTTGTTGCCAACAGAGGCAGTTACTGCTTTTCTGACCTCACATTGTAGAGACGTGTATGGCAGAGGGCAAATCTTGAAGACAATGACAGGCAGATGAGGGGTTACAGTGGCTGCATGTAACAGAATTTGCTTTAAAGGGAAAAAAGAGGGGCGAGACCCTGGAAAGCTTTCACACTGCTCCTGATCTCCGTGTAGCTCTGGCTGACTGGCATATCAATCAGAAACCCGAAATACCAGAGCTGTGCAACCCTCGTTGGGTCCGTTTGCCTCCTTGCCTTGAGCCTCGGGGAGGTGCCGACAGAAGGAGCCCTTGGAAAAGGCTGCAACCCTGCGGGGACACGGCTTTTCCGGGAAATCCCTCCCTTTCCCATGGGCTGTCCTCTGACAGAAGCCAGGGGCAGCTTCCCGGCTGGCATCCTGCAGGTCGCTACCTGCCAGCCCCTGCTCCCAGCTTTCTCTTGGAGGAAAGGGCATCTAGCAGAGGGGACGCACCCTGCCCAAGCAGCACAATGCCATGGAGGAGAGGGGCACGTACAGCACTAAGTGCTGCTGCTGCTCCCCACGTCACTGCCACCACCATGGGGTCACTGGGGCCTGTGTGAGGATGGGGAGTTTGTAGGAGGAGGATGAATGGCCCTGGACCACTGTCTGATGCACGCCCCTCAGGGGCCCTTAATTTCTCAAGGAGGGGAAGGTAAAGCCATTTCTGCTCTGCTGTAGACAAGCAGGGTCAGCACTCCGAGTGGAGATGGCCAGCAGGGCACACAAAACACAGTGCAATAAGGATGAACAGACCCTCAGCAAAATCCTCTGGTTAGACCACCCTACACCAGTCTGCCCTGATGCTGGAAGGTGCCATCAGTGCCCTGTGAGCAGGGACCTCCACTGTCTTTCTCTCCATGATAAAATCATCAACTGAGCTCCTAACCAAAGAACTTGTAAGAAACGTTACTCACTGAAGAGTGTTACCAACACCTTATTAACAAACAGGCGAATCTGTGTAGAAAGCTGTGATGAAGAACTCCTTGAAGCCATGAGCATAGGTTATGAATGACAAGACTTTCTTTAAATTAAAATTAAAGGGAGACAATAATTTTTGCAGAGGCAAGTGCATGGAAGAGGATGAGGCGCGTACCAGTTCCAAACTGGGAATACTTTAGAGTGAGAAATGTGAAATGCTTTGAGTGACACACAGACGATAGTAAGCAGGGAGCTGTTATTATGTCCATGCTCAAGCTCTTCTGTCATAAATGGATCCCTTGGTGATGGGGGGGTTCTGGCCCTGGGGACAGGGGAGCCTTTGGTGACACATTTGGTGACACAAAACACCACTAGCCATCCCGTGTATCCTTGCACAGAGCCTTTTAGCAGCCACTCATGTTTTTAAGCTGATGGATTGCAAAGGGCTTTAAAATCAGCCCCTCTCAGAGCAGTGAGACAGTCAAGGCCTGGTGTCCCCCGGATTTGCCCCAGAAGCAAGGGGCTGCATGGGTCCTTCAGCACCCACTGCATTGCAACAGCTGCTACCTCCTCTGCACAGCTCCTGGCTTGCCCCAAACCTGCCCCCATTTCCTGCCATCAAAACCTTCACTTTCTGCTACCCAGAAGGAAAAAAAGGGGCCCCAAAATGGTTCAAATGTGATTTAATGGGACAGACACACACACACTGCTCAGACACCTGTAGGTCTGCACACATCACCCTAGAAATGTATTTCCCTATTTTTACATCTCTGAGAGGTTTCAGTAGGGGCTAAATGTTTGGGGCTGGGTTTGGGATTTTTTCCTCAGCACACGGTGGGGAGTCAAGAAAGCTCCCTCCTGGTACAGAATTGCCCTTTCCCAAAACACACTCATTCACACCTGTCCCCTGGAGATTAAAATGCAGCAGGCTGCAATTTTTTGGTAGAAAGCTTTGGGATTGCCAATAACTAATCTCAATAAAAAATAGGTTTTAAATAGTGGCAGACGCTGAGGGGGTTCCTTGCTTTCTAATTACCAGACAGTAATGTTCCTCCTTTCCCTCTCACCCCTGCTTCTGCAGCATTCCCCCCTCTCCTGCAGCCTTGCCCCTCTCCATGGCTCTCCCGCAGCCACCCTGCTCCCTGCTAGCTGCCACAGATGCTGTGATGTTGGTCCCAGTAAGGCTCCCAGCACCCGTGGCCTCGAGGGGTTTAGGCAGGGACAGGAGCCTTGGGGCACATTCACTTTCTCCAGACAATGGATAAAGCATCCTTGCTCCTGACTCCCACTCCTTCCTGGGTTTTGGCCTAGATGTGGTGGAAGAAAGTGCTCTTTAATTTTAAATAGGCCCAGAGCTTCTGTGTTTACAGCTCATATTAATATTTAAACCCATGCCATGAGAAAAACCCTGCATCTGTTTTCTCTCTTTTCCACAGCTGATCAGCAGCAAACAGAAGGAGGTTGATGGATTTTTCCCTTTGGCAGAGCAAATACTCTCTCCAGCTCTCCTCTCCAGCACGGATGTGTGCTTTTTCCTGGGAAGGATGTGCTTGTTTTGTTGTTGCCCTGTCTTGTTTTGATCCAGGAGTACCCAGAGACGTGTTGATTGAGACAAACTTGTGTTTGTTCCTGGGGAAACAGTGACCTTCTCTACTTATGAGCCAAGGTGGACCTCCATAGCTGCACCTTACATTGCAGCACTTGGATGTGAAGATCTTTACTGAGAGGACAAGCACTCACTGACCAAGTTGATTCTATCTATGGGGTTAATTATGTGGATTTGGGGTTATTACTGATGCTATGTTTTTCCTAAACACCCTGGATTTCCATCTGCATAGAAAGCTGTTTGAGTCAAGCATGAGTGCTGAAACCTTCAGTCTTGAATGCTCACACCTATGCAAGCTTGAGAGCCATGGGTGTCATGCGCAGCAATTGCAGAGGAGCTACTACCTATGCTACTACTCATCCTGCCATTAAACAGTTTTAATCATTCATTTCAGATTAAATCCTTCACACTGTGTCACACAAGTGAGCTTTGCATTGCCATCTTTACTGACGCAATGAACTGAAGAAATAGTGTGGCTGATGGGCTGTTGAATTTTGTTCCTTTTTTGATCCTTTTGCTTGCATGAAGAATAACAGGAACATGAAAGAAAGAGCAAGTCATCATCACAAAATGTGATTCCAGTGGTGGAAAGCGTGTCCTCCAGTGTTAGGCATCACCTCCAAAAGCCTTAGAGCGGAACAAATGAAACCCCCAGAGCCAATTGCGTGTTTCCTATATCTCTTTATTGACCGCCACTGACCGTGTTCTCAGGTTGAGTGCCAGATACCAGTGGAAGAGGTGGAGCTACCCTAGGATTACAGCAAGAGCAAGGGACACAGTGTGTTACGCACAGGCTGGGGAGAGCTTGCTGGGGATGTGAAGCCTCTGCACAGTGGTGAGCCCCCTCTCTCCCCTAAGGGCCTACTAAGACGGTGGAAAGACGTGCTTGTCCTCCTGTCAGTTCCCCCGAGGGAAACAACAGGGTAGTGGTGTGAAGAGATACACTTATACACTTTGCTGGGGAAAAATGTACATTGCAACCCCTGAAAAGAAGGTATTATTTCTCCTGCGGTTGCAAGGCACTCGTGGCACATTCATCACATGTACACAGGACTCCAGGTGCGGGGCTTGGCTCCTTGGCTTTCTTTTAAGAGCAACCAGTTTAACTCTGTGCGGGGTAGAGCAAGCTTGCACGGCTTTTCCCCTGCCCCAAGCCTCTCTTCAAGACCTGGTGCACCATGAGCCTGTGTTACTTGTGCACTCCCTCCTACCTGGTGATGGTTATGGACTACAGCACCAGACAAAGACCCTCTCAGCAAGTACAACAGCGTGGCAGCATGCGCCATCCATGCCATCCCCCACAGCACAGCTTGCAGGTTTAAGCTTCAAAGTCCACCAGCTGCTCACCCAGCCCCTCGTCCCATCCAAGGGAAAGGGGGGAAATAAAAGAAACAAAGGATGAGGGGTAACCAACAAAATAAACCCCTCTGATATTCACTGGTATCTATGCAATGGCTCTGGGAATGAGACCTGCAGACAGCGGCAGCCTGCATACCACAGTGGCAGGTGGGCTTAGGAGGAAGGCGCAGAGGTGGGCTTCTCCTCCCGGGACACAGGGATGGGCCTCTCGCTGTGGCTGGCATCCATGTTAGAAGGGACCTTGGGGCCAGAGAAGGTCAGCATGCCGTCGTTGGACAGGGAGCAGGTGATGGCAGCCTGGTCCACGTTGGCGGGCAGGCGGTACCGGCGGTGAAATTCACGGGAGATGTAGCCATGGTCATCCTGAGAGGCGGAGGGAAAGTGTCAGAAACCCCCAGCACCACGCTGTGCCTCACTGCCTGGTGCTGCAGCTCCACTGGACAGGGGTCCACATTCACCCTGGCACCATGATACTGTACCACTGCTATCACCAGGTACATTTCTGCTCTTATTCTATTTCACAGGTTTGTAGAGGAGGTGTCTCCCCACAATGCCCCTGAAGC
The DNA here is from genome assembly GCF_033783945.1 of Neopsephotus bourkii. NCBI lineage: Eukaryota > Metazoa > Chordata > Aves > Psittaciformes > Psittacidae > Neopsephotus > Neopsephotus bourkii. Next base: position 8,441,448 of record NW_026901456.1, on the reverse strand, counting down.
TGCAAGAGCTGAGCAGAACAGCAGGATCTGATTTTGGCCATGTTATAGATTGGGATCTGGTTTTGACGGGGCCCCTGACGTGGCCTCCAATTTCAAAGGATGCTTGGAGAGAAAGTCTGGGGTTCTGCAGAGGTAAAAGCAATGTACATGCCTGGGCCCATGTATTGCCTTACTAGCCAGCAGAGGTGTATCAGCCAAAGTACACAATCCTGGCCCCCTTTTATTTTGGCCAAAAGAATGAGAAATGTTTGGGTTTTTTTTTAAGTCAGCTGTAAAAATGGCTGCTCTTTTTCCCTGGAAAAAAACAACTATATTAAAAAATACATACTTTTTCCAGGCTAGAGGTTTGTCTGGCCAAAAAAAATGCATGAGAATAATTAAACCCCCGCTGGTATAATTCACTTTTCGACCCCCACAGATATTTCCATGACATACGTGTCAAAAGTTTCCAAGCCTGAGGCACTTGGTTGTTTTTCTTTTGTTTTGTTTGGTCTTGCTTTCTCTTGCAGATCAGCGTATGAAAACCCTGTTTTCACTAACAATTCTGGCTTATGAAAACTCAGCCGTGCTTGAGCAGCGCCGGATGATGTTCTCTGTCTGGTCCAGTGTTATTAGTGAACAATGGACATCGTCATCTGATGGTTATGGAAGATGATGATTGAAAATAAATAAAAGAGGAGCGGATTAGCTCGGTATTGTCAGTTTTCAGGTTGGGGTCTATGGGAACAGGCCATGCCAATAATGACAATTGATAAATAACTTCTTTTTTTTTTCCTTCAGCTGAGGACTGCTGGAAAGAAAGAAAATGGAGCTCAGCTCCCCAGTTGCTCCACCATTATCATCATTTCCACTTACCTGTCTTTCACTGTGTTTGCCATGGATTTCCACGAAGTCATCAATAATCTTCACACTCAAGTCTTCAGGGGAGAAGTGTTTTACATCTAGCATGATTGTAAACTTGTCCCGGTCAGACCTCACCTGAAAGAACATTGTTAGACAGTAAGATCCAAGCTATAAGCACAGAGGGAACTTAAAAGATGGAGATGGTCTGGCAGTGGCAAGGTTTCTCCTTCTGTTACTACAGGCCTCAGCAAGAGTCTCCTTTGCATCGCAGGGACTCAGGGACACTGGGCATCTGCACCACTGCTACTGCTCTGGGGAGAGGCATCACTTCTCATCACTATTCTTGTGCCAGGGACTCCTTTGCACACAGCAACCTGCCAGATGCACCAGGCATGTATACTCGTCAGAGAGGGGAAATTAAAACTGGTGATACTCTCTGACAGCACACGTTTTGTCCTTTCTGCAATTTATAGTTTCTTTGTGGTTTTACCTCTAGAAGGAAACCAGCAAGAGAATGCACCAGTCCCTGAGCTTCGGATCACAGCCCTCATGGCTACATACTACTCCTACATGCTGCCTTCCGAGAAGTGCTCCAGCCTGGGCTTGCAAAAACAGCTCCTGAGGCAGAGGAAGAATCTGCAGGAAGCTCTGGCTCATTGGGGTCCTCTTCCATGCCAAGCTGCCTTCGAGGGCGCTTACTCCAGAAGCAGCCTAGCTACTCCCTTGCCATACAGCCAGCCAGCGGGCAGCAAAGGTAGCCTTTTATGTGGCAGAACCAATCATCAGGAGCCAAAATGGTTTCTGTTTCTTTAAGGGAAGCCTCCACCCTGGCAAAGGTTTCCCTTTGTACCCAAGAGGGGTCTTGGTGCTTGGTGTAGGGCCGGAGGTTCTCCTTGCCCCCTTGCACCACAAAGCAAGGCTATAGCCACCAGCTTCTGCCAGCAAGCCGCGGGTGGGGAGGAGCAGATGGAGGCATAAGTAGGTTGAGGAAGGAGGAGGAGAGGAAGTCAAAGGGTCCTTACCTCTGAAATGCCCGACTCCAGCACACTGCGGAAGAGGGACTGCCTGTAGTAGGGGCTGATAGTGGAAGAGAACAAAGGCAGGAGGTCATACTCGAGGAGACCCTCTCCGAAAAACTGGTCGAACAAACGGCTTGGAATGAGGGGTCCCAGAGCGCGCTTGAACCAGGGGTGCTGGATGGTAATGTCCATGCTTGCTGCTGCTGCAAGGGGAGAGCAGTGGGGGCTGTGCAGACGCTGAGGAGATAGCGATGCCTTGGCTGGACTGCACAGTGCATCCCCAGGGAAGCTCCCCCTATATATACCAGTCTCGCAGAATGAAGGCATTAGTGGGATTTCTCTGGAAAGACATGATCTCATGATGGAGGCAACATGGTCAGCAGAAATGCGGAGACTGACCTGGAAATGACAGTCTGGTTGGAATCTGTGCCAGATCTGCCGAAGGGATGATACCAGGCAGCAGGCTGTGAGACACAGGGTGCCCAGGGGTACTGGCAGGTCCTCTATGAGATCGAACAGCTAAACAGGACACCCCGGTGGGCATCTCAAGGATGCTTGCAAAGGAGGTCTGCTCTGTGGGTTTTTGTAACCCACCCTTAGCTTTTTGTTAATTTGCTTCTGGTTCTGCCCCTCATTGAATAAGAGACACAAAGTCTCTTCCAAATAAATGACACAGCTTTATTCCAACTGACAAAAAAGGGTTGATTCAAGCTGAAGAAAGGGAACTCTTTTTGTGACATGTTATGAAGTGTCTCCACCACTTGAGAGGGGTCTGACATGCCTGGTGCAGGGATCCTGGCAAGGCTGGCAGGAAGTGGGACTAATGCACGATGTAGAGCATGAACAGGGGTTTGACAAAACAGAGACTTTTGCAAACAAATACTTTGCCAAAAGAAAGAAGAAAAACCAAGTTTGGTCACTGACAGCAGTCCCAAAGCAGCCCTTAAGAATTTCCTTGTTCTGGTTTCATAGAATCACAGAATGGTTTGGGCTGGAAGAAACCTTAAAGCTCACTCAGTTCCAACCAACCTGCCATGGGCTGGGACACCCTCACTAGACCAAGTTGCTCAAAGCTCCATTCAACCTGGCCTTGAACACTGCCAGGGATGGGGCAGCCACAGCTTCTCTGGGCACCCTGTGCCAGGGCCTCACCACCCTCACAGGGAAGAATTTCTTCCTAATGTCTAATCTAAATCTTTAAAGCCATTCCCCCTTGTCCTGTCCCTACATGCCCTTGTAAAAAGCCCCTCTTCAGATTTCTTCTCAGCCCCTTTAGGCACTGGAAGCTTCTCTAAGGTCTTCCTGGAGCCTTCTCTTCTTCAGGATGAAGAAGCCCAGCTTTCTCAGCCTTGATCCATCAGTTCCCCCAGGACCTGCAGGTGCATCTCACCAGGTCCCATGGACTTGCGCACCTTCAAGGTCCTTATATGTTCTCAAACCTGATCTTCTACATTGGGTGGTTCCTCATTCTCCCAGTCCCTGCCTTTGCCTTCTGTGAGTTGGGCAGTGTGGCTGGAGCTCTTGCCAGTGAAGACAGAGGCAATAAAGTCTTTGAGTACCTCAGCCTTCTCCAGGTAACCACGTCTCTCGTTTCCTTCCAGAGAGGGCCCACATTTTCCCTAGTCTTTCTTTTATCAGCAATGTAGCTATAGAAGCTTTTCTTGTTGCCCCTGACATTCCTAGCCAGATTTACTTATGTCAGAGCTTTACCTTTCTTAACCCGATCCCTGGCTGCTCAGACAATTTCTTGTATTCCCCCCAGGCTACCTGTCCTTTCTTCCAGTCTCTGTAGGCTTCCTTTTTGTGTTTAAGTTAGTCCAAAAGCTCCACATGGGTCTCCTGGCATTTTTGCCTGATTTCGTCTTTGTTCAAGGTACATCATCTCTCAGCTTGGAGGAGGTGATGCTTTAATATTGACCACCTTTCTTGGACTCTTCTTCCCTTCATGTTACTCTACCAAGCAGACCTGAAGAGCCCAAAGCCTGCTCTCCTGAAGTCCAGGGAAGTACTCTCACTGTGCACCCTCCTAGCTGCCCTAAGGATCTAGATGCCACATGGTCTTGGAAAGTCATTGGCCTTCTTTTCCACACATGACCCCTCCCCACACAGTGCATGGAGGCAGGCAAGGAAAAATGGGAACCAGAAAATCACCCTATAGAGGCTTTCCTTCACAGAAAGAAGAAGTTGAGCAGAAAGACACCCCAAAAAGGAGTAGAGACCACTAAGCACAAAGACAAGAGTTTAGGTTCAACCTTACTGAGTTCCAGCAAGAAAAGGTATTGAGGTCTGGCTATAGCTCTTGGGCATGAAGGCTTTTCTGAAATCAAATGCCAAAATGAGATCAATCCCTCCTTAAGATATGGAGGGAAAACCCACAACAGACAGGCTTAACCTCCCTTTGAGTTCCATTGGCCCAAATCTGTCATTCTGCTTGAGAAAATGAAGGGAAAGCAAACAAGATTCATAAAGCATTGCCAAGGTTTTTCTTCAAGAGCTCTATGAGCGTTGGGTCTTTGCAGCCAGGAAAGAAGGAAATCTCTTCTCAGATACCCAGTACCAGAGACTTGCTAACTTGTATTTAACCAAATGACAGCAGTGACCTGAAATACGGAGAATGAAAGGAGAAATACAGGAACAGGTTCAAATCCCAAGCCATTAACTGGAGCACACAAAGTAAATAATTTATTTGGCAGGTAGAGGAAGAGGTGGAAACTGTGCCCTGATGCAGAAAGTGAGACAGGTCTTGGAGCCTCAGCCATGTGTGGATGGAATTCCTGCAGTGTGTTGGAAACATCCTCTTGTGTGTTTCCCAAACCAGAGGTTATACCAGTAGCACAGGGAGCAAAATGGCATCTTTCAGTCCTTAATAATCTGCCCAGCCCTTGAGTTCTGACCTTCAGCATGCTCCCCACGCAGGAAGAGGCCCGGATTGTTGGATCAGGGAGGAAGAAGGGACCCCAGGATGGCTGTACCTCTCTCAGCTACACCAACTTGCAGCACATCAGTGCTCTTAGTTAGGCACCAGGAAAGAAGCCTCTTGCCTACACATCACCACTTATCTCACAGGGAAACCCAACAAAATCCATTGTCTACCTAATAGCCTGAAGCTTGCTCCAGGACTGGAGCATATGTGTGATCAGAGTACTCTGCATGTTCAGCAGGATGATGGGAATGGGCTTTTGAGAGAAAAATTACAAATATATCTTCACTTAAATTTCATCTAAAATTAGGTATATTGCCACACATTTAAATACTCAGTAAGTGACAGCCAACTTTATTCCCTAGAATTAATCATTTCCATTTTGTCTTCGACGCGAATTTTGTCTCTGACGTGCATTTTTGTCTCTTATGGGCAAAATACTTCAATGAAATGTAAATTTCATTTACAAAAGTTTTTTCTGGTATAGACCTTGCACTGCCTACAACCTCGGAGCAACAAGTGATCTTCTGAGACTCTTCACATCTAATTTCCAGTGGTCTAAAACTTAGGTGTCTGGTCCAAATCTGTTGCCCAGGCTCCCTGTCCACTCAGTGTGGAAAGAGAGATCCCACCAGAAAGCTCACATTACCATGTAGGTGGGCAGGAAATGTGAAATGAGACCTTTCAGCAGTGCCTACATCTTGACCAACTAAGAAGGAAGCCTGGACAGCTGCCTTAGGGGAGGCAATTCTATTTCTAACTCCTTCCTGGTCAAGCAGAGCTGCTGAGGGGAATCCCATTCAGTGGGAGTTCATTATGAGAGGAGAAGGCAATCATTTTGCACCAGTTCAGGGGATGAGACTTCTCACAAGATGCACAATGTTTGTGCTTCATTATCACCTGCTGAGCATAAGCAGTGAGTTTTGTTGGTGTTCCTATAACAGGAAGTGCATATGCTCATGAGCGTACTCATTGCAAAGTTAGGATGGAAGTCCTACTCAAAATGTTTTCCATTAGGATCTGCTGTCTAGCTTACCTCTGAAAGAATCCCTTCCTAAACTATCATGTGTAATCACCAGCACATGAGATATTTAGTAAAGGATGCTGCCCAGGACAAGTTGCAGAAATGCTAGATCATGTTTCTGAGTAAAGCAAGCATCAGCGATCCAGCATCGCTCTTGCTTGTATTTGTATGCTATTAGTTTGTCCGCATGACCAACTCTGACCTGACAATTTCTAGGTGAGTCCAGTGCGGTTTCCAGCCCCCATGCCAAGCTCTGAACAAGCCCAACATGAAAAGTGTTTAAGTGGAGCTGTGACTGGTCAGGCGTAACCATGGAGGGTTCATACACGATTCTGAAGTGCAAATACAGCTGGGATTACTGCTTGTAACTAGTGTGTTGCAGCCACAGGAGAGGCAAGAAAGGCAACCTCTCTGAAGTGCATGCTCTCTCCAGTCAGCTGGTCTCTATTAACCTGCAGAGGGTGCAACTCTTCAGATAGCTCTTAGAGAACTCAGGAGTGAGTTCCACTGTTTCGTCTTGCAAATAGACCTGCCAACCCCAAAAGGTACAACTGTACTCATTTAGATGGCTCCCCACGTTTATATGTAAGCTGTTTAGTGATAAAGGAGTGAATAATTTACTGATAAAATTGTTGTAAGCATTCTAATCAAACTAAGTTTTCCCTGTGGAGGAGTATTTCTATGAGGTACAAAAAAAGAAGTTCATAACAGCTACACAGAGCTCGGGCAGGTAATAATGTGATACTGTTGCAAGTTTTCTTCATACCAGTCTTGCTGTGGTGGAAAATACTACATAATGTGTGTGAGGGAGCCGGTGAGTGGGAAAAAAATGACCATGCTTTTCTTAATCTTGCATAGATCTACCTTTGGAAAGGACCAAGAAGTTGATAGGAGACAGTATGGAAGCAATCAAGCTGAAAGACAGACAGCATTATCACTATGGAGCCAGAATTATCAGTTTCAGCTCTTTTGAGCTGCTACGCACTTGGTAAAAGCTCTCCCTAGAAGTGAACACGGCACATTTATTCCTATCTTTGTAAGGGAGTAGCCCTTTCTTTAGAAGACTTACTTCTTGTACCTCAAACAAAAGCATACCACCCAAGTTAATGCCATGGTCAGGAGCTCCAAACCTTTCTACCAGGTCTGAGTGGGATGCTGAGGGAGGAAGGAGCAACTGAATATAACTGCAGCTAGATTAATTTTCCTCTGCACTCAACCCCCACCAGACACCATGGAAAGCACTAAAGTAGTGATTTTTGCCGAGATTTGAATGCTGCTTGTGTCTTGCTGAAATTTATAAGGGCTGGGAGGAGGTGAGGGCATGTTACCAGTGCAATTTGCACCCATGCTTAACTGTGGTTGGGGCTGCAGGGCTAACACAGTGGGAGGGCTGACATGAGAGAAGGCAGATGTTATGTTCTTTTCTATTAGATAAGTGTTTTTTGTTAAAAGCAAAGACAACACTTGAAAACCCCTGTCTGAGGATAGTTCATAGCAAAAATGAAGCCAGTTAGTGGGAGGGTTGCTACATGCTGAGCACCTTTGAAAATCAGGACATGCATTAAGGAGTTTAAATATAGATCTAGGAGCCTACCTTTCAGCAAGTGTATTATTAAAAAAGACTTTTCATTTAAAGGCAGATCACTGTGTCCCCAGATAACTCTGCAAATTCCGATGCCTCTCTAACAGCCATCAGTGGCACAGCTGGGAGCTGCAACTTGGCTTAAAGAGTGAGGGGCTAAGCCTGAACTGCTGTAGGTCATGGTAGCTCTCTCTTCCCTCACCTCTGCAGCTGTTCCTTAATGAATGACCAACCCCTACATCAGAAGCTTTGTCCTAGGTGGTCTCCACTCTTGCTCACAATGGGTTTTGTCCCACAGGAACTGTGGTTGAAAAGCTGCAGAACATCAGAGCCAGGGAGATGGCAATCACAGCGGGGACAGGTTGTTTCTACTTTTCTACCTAAAAAGAAATCTTTGTCCCAGTGCTTTTTAAGGCACAATCCTGATTTTATTGCTGGCCTTCACAATTCTTTTTCCACTCCAATCTCTCCTTCATATTTTAGATGGATGGAGCGATTTTTATTTCCTGGCTTATAGCAATCCACAGGCAGATTTATTATTCAGCTGAATGCTGGGAAAGTTAAATATCCACTCTCCTCATACAAAGACTGATATTTATTTTATCTAAAGAATTTATATAATACCAACAGTCTGCCTTGGTGAAGCCAAAGAGGCTTAAAAAATTACTAGCAATCCCTTTTTTCCACCTCAGAGCCCACATCCTAAACACTGAACAAATCCCATCAGTGTTTAGGGCACATAACATCATTGTTGTCAAATCAATGGTGAAGTTACATGCTGTTAATCCTTGGCATTTATCCAGACAAGCTCAGCAAGTTTTAGCGGCATAATGCATTTTATGTTTTCATCAATGGATTTGCATAGGGAATGAGAGATGCTCTTTGCTTCCCAGTCTGCAGCAGCACACCCAGAGAGTGGGAGATGTGAAGGGAGCATCCAACACGTCCAGACAGCAGAACCGTAAGAGGAGCAGGTTTGGAAATTTACAGCTGCTAAGCAATGATGCTTCTCTCCATCTGTACATCTCAGAGCGCTTTCCAGAGGGGGTAAGTATCATCATGGTGACTGGGAACAAGTAAAATGACTTCTCACCCAAAAAAGCAGATTTACAGCCTGAGCCTTTGTCACTCCCCTGGTCTTTTCCATGAATAAAATCATCTCTCTTGCAACTCCACAGAGCTTGCAGCTGAGAGTCTTTCTGCCTTGCCCCAGGTCTCATCTCTGTGAGCTTTCCTCTTCCTGCAGGATAAAATATACCTTTTGCTCCTCTTCCTGCAGGATAAAATATACCTTTTGCTCAGGATATTACACCCTTTTTTTTTCAGACCAGAGAATTTGAGAGTATAGGGTTGTTCTGTGACATGATGTTTACTCATCTAAAGGAAACGATTACGCTAAGTGATATAAGAGTTTGAGGAATTGAAACCCTGAGTATTTTTCAGAGGATAGGGGAGATTATGTTTGTTGGGGTTTTGGTATGAACCTCTACCAAATAAATAAATAAATAAATAAATATGGCACATTTTAAGATATCTTAGAAAAAAAATCAAAACTTGCTATATGTTACTTTGAGTTTATATATTCTTATTTTTACTTTTTTCCAGTGCTCTTGCCAGTTTAGATATAAGTTATTTCTGCATGACCAACATAAGCATTTCTCCACTGAGCAGATCATCCTGCAAAGCCTATAGCAGAGCTACATAGAATCATATAGACCTTTTTTTTCTCCAAAGGATCAACACCCAGGTTCTGCACTTTGTAAGTATGGCATATGGGAAGGAGCAGATGTATCACAGCGAATGCTCTACCATGGATATTCACTTGTCAAATAGGCAGGGTGGAAAGCTCAGGAAGCAGATGAGAAGAGGGGAAGTGTCTGAAGAAGGGGGAAAGAGATTGCAGGAGGGGTTAGCCAGGAAGAAAAGTGACTTTATCTTGTGCTGATGTAGTGGGGAAGGAGAGGCAGAAAGAGGAGGTCTGTAGGAGCACTGGAAGAAGACTGGAAGAGAAGAGACAGTATCATGGAAGGAGGGTGGTCTGATCAGGACAAGCAGCTCCCTAAAGGGTATTCTGCAAATCCTGCAGCCACTTGGTAATCCTGCAGTGCATGACATGGTCCTGGTTTGAGTCTTCCTCTCACTGTCTGAGAAAGGCTGTAAAAGAAAACGCTAGTCACCGAAGGGAGATGTCATTGCATGAATTGCTAAACCACCCAAGGCAGCTACAAAAATTGCCTAATAACAGGTGATGCTGCAGTAGTTCTTTAGTGCTGAGGCATAACCTGGTACTGCGAACTGAGCTGTTTATTGGTGCTAAACGGACTGTGGACATTGGCTTACAGAGAAGACAGGAGGTGGACAGGGCAAGAAGGCAGGACCAGCTTTGAAAGGGGCTGATAAAAGGGGACTGAGCAGGCAAGCCATATTATTGATTCAGGTTAGAGAGTGAGAGGCATTGAGAAACCTGTTGGTACCACAGTGGCTGAAACCAACATGATTCTTCACCAGGTTCTATGTGTACACAGGCTACTGGCATAATCAAGTTATTTAAAGTTAACCTAGATAACCTACCCTGACTGCACAACACAAACAGCATCCAGATACTACTGCAGGGAACATGTCCTTTAAGAGGCAACCACAGGGATGAACCTCTCTGAACCTCCACTTGTTTAGAAGCACCTGTGCAGTGCCATAGGATCTGTAAATCTCCCTGTGCCGAGGACAAACACAAAACAATCACAGCTTTCATCTGGCTCAAAGGAATCCACTCTGCTCATCCAACAGCCTAATCAGAGCAAAAAAAAGGCTAGCTCTTGATGGGATCATGATCCCCATCCCTTACGCCTGGATAACAGTCTGTTAGGGTGGCAGCTGTCTGGTGACTTGGAGAATTTATTTTTGCAGTAGCTCCGTGATGGGAACCTTAGAAAAAAACATCAGTTGACACAGAAAGACCCTAATGAACCGTTTGTCTAAGCTGCTCCCAAATCCTCTTGCTGAGTTTACGTGCACTCATGTGCAGATGAGCATTAGTATCAGGGTGATGGAGGCTAGCAGTGAAAAGATTAGCACGACAGGCCGGAGGACAAAATGCTGAGACCGGCTCCGCATGCATCACTGTGTGTGTGCCCACTGACAATGGCAGGGCCTGCTCTCAGCAGTGCTCCTCAGCTGTTACACACCGCAGGTTTATGGCAGCTTTGCATTGCCAGAGGAGGGGAAGGGCTCCATACGGGCCAGGAATCCCCTTGATGTCTCTCTATGATCTTGCAAGATAAATAGAGCACATGGGAGAGGAACTGGAGCACGCTCCTGGGGAGAAGACCATAAGCTAAAGGAGAATGAAGCTGAAGAGCATCACATTTCCCAGACATTAACCCATAGGAGAGCATTATGCTCAGGCACAGCAGATGGGATAAAACTTCAGACAGTTGATGCAGTACTAACAGCCACAGCTCTGCTGTGTATAATTAAGGTTAAATGATAAAGATCGTCACAGCATCTCCAGTCAAAAACAACTCTCTTTTCTCTTTTTTCTTTTCCCTCCTCAGACACTTTATGCATTTTGTCAAAAGGTCATTGCTGGGGAACTAAATACATTGAGGGAAAACAAGCAAACAGAAAAATCCCCACTGCAGCTGTTGAGTAAAAGAAATGAAGGGAAGTTGTATGATACAGATGGGATGAGGAGTGCAGAGAAGGGGAGTCACAGCTGTGGTGCAACAATAGGAGGGAAACTTAGAGCAATCATTTTTAAATGCAAGCCCCCAAATCTACACTCACAGCATGCAAACACAAAAGTCCTTGTGTAACATTTCTCACTTATGAGAGTGACATAATGACCTGTAGATCACACAGGAGCTTTTCAGTGACTCAGTGAGGATGCCCTCAGCTATAACGGTTTAAGGAATGGACTTCATGAGCAGCTGTGGATGTAGGAGAGTGGTTCTAGGCACTTCTGATGGCATTCGGGCAGATGAGGATATGAAAATTTGCACTAAGTAATGCTGCCCGACACTTGGTGTTCTTTCTCCACCTACTGCATGACAAGAGGAATGCTCTACACCCTCACTGAGCTACCTGAGAACTGACTCTTGACTGCTACACAGTTTTGCCACTGACTGAATGTGTTCAACCTTCCTTTCGCACTCCAAAGTCTTGTCTGGCTCTCGCCATTGACTCCCCAATTTTACGCACCAGGATACCTCTGTGAATTTCTGTGTTGCTGAGTGATTAAAACCTTCTGCAAGTGTTGTTCAGTCTTCCTCTGGGCCTGTGTTGCTTTACAGTGCTGTTCCGGGGTACCTAAAACAGTTGTTACTTCCATAGAGCTGCTTGCCCTTCACACCACCTCAGCAAAAAGCAGGCTACCACCTTTGAAGGGCACGAAGATTTGACTGCTTTTACAGCCCTGTGGGTGGCCACCCTTTTTCAGTGTCCCAACCTGTGCTGGAAACTGGCTTCTGCCTCCAGGGATGACCTGAGGGTAAGGGGGGATAAAAGACAGAGGACAGACAAGTATTTCCAAGCACCTCAGAACTCAGCCGGGCATGCAGTACTCTTGCCCCTGCTCTTCCAACCCACACCACTAACACCAGCCACCACATAAGCACCTGTGCACTCTGCTCCTCCTCTCTGGCAATACCTCCTTCTGGAATTTGGGGGTTTCTTTTTTATTTAATACAAGACTTTCAAGTGGCTGCAACTGTGAATGGGACAGTCTTTCAGTCACTGTGCCACTTCATTCACCTCCCTGCCCTGACCCTGGGGCTGGTTTACCTTGACCTGCAAGGATCCAGCTTAGTTGTAGACCTAAACAACCAGCAAAGAGAATACCTGCTGTAATCCATAAAAGCATGAGAAAAGATTGGCATGCAGCTTTGAAAAAATGAGGACAGCCTTCATGAAAACTGATCCCTTTGCTTTGGGATTCACAGACCCTGAGAATTTCAGGCCAGATAAGTAAAAGTGCACCCTTGTAACATAAAGCCATGTAATAAGTGTCTTCACACAAAGCAGAAGAGACATTGCACTGAAAAATCCCTGCCCTTCTTCAGTGAATGTTATTGCAAGGGTTTTGACATAGCTGCTCCATGGCTTACTGCAGTTTGCAAGTGCTTTTAATCTCCATAAACTGTAGTGAGGGCAATTTTTCCAGTGTGTTCACAGCATATCAGAAGCAATGTGCCATCTTCAGTTGAGATCACAATACACTACATCCATTTAGCATCTATTCCCATAGGTTGCCACAATGCAGAGTTGGCTTTTCCTCTACAAAGCATTAAGGCAAAACTATGCTCTAGGGTCTGAAATTTGCACAGCTCTGGAAGGGGTTGAGCAGGGTCATTGTTACCATTCCCAGTCACCTGTAAAAGACTTTTCTGAACCTCTGAAAAGCATCAACACCTGAACCTGAGTTGGTCAAGAATCCCATCCACCCCGTCAGTTGGCTCTATCGACATTGTTCCCTATGGGGCACGATGGGCACATTGGGGCAGACATAGGTTCTCATTTTCAAATGAGCTTAATTTCCCCACCCTTAAACCCGGATCTGATTTTCAGAGTGTTTACCTTTCAGCTCATTCCCGGCCACAAATAGATTTCCCAAACAGCCCCTAGGCAAAGTGCCACATTCTTTTAATACCTTCCCTAGGGCACAGACAGGTAAGAGGAGGAAAACCTCATTAGCAGCCAAACAAAAGAAGGTGCAAAGGAAAGAGCAGATGTTTCACAGGTACTGCTCCCTAGTTTTACACCTCTTCAGCTATCTTCCACACAACAGCAGTCTTTGGAGGTAGGCACTGGTTTTAACTTGCCCCTGCATGCTCACTTCTCAAGCTGGCCCAAACAGCGGAAGCTAAAACCTTCCAGCTGTGAAGGGAAGCTTGACTCAAGAGCAAAGCCATGTTATGTGACCCTCAGTCTAAAGACACTACACTGTACAAAGTCCAGAGCTGAAATGTGCTTGACTGGTCACAGAGATAGACTGAGGATGGGGAATCACCAGGAAAGATGCAGCAATTTATTTTTCTTCCCCAACCTTCAGCTGGACTGTAGGAATGCTCAGGACAGACACATGTTATCTACCATATCAAAACAGAGCAAAGAATGACAGCTATATGATTTGACCTTGTTAATCCAGCTATGTAGTAAAGCATGTAAGTCAATAGCAGCTGTTCATGAGCCTGCATCAATATACCTGCTCTATAACCAAGCACTGCTAACAGGACATTTTTTGCAGCTGTGACTTTAAAACCACTTCTGGTCTAGAAACAGTACAGCAAAATTCCCATGACATTCCAGTGAAGAGAACTGCTTAGGAAAGCAGTTTATATGGGGGGGAAAAACAAGCAGGCTCTTTTGTAGGCATTGGCATACTGATTGAAGTGCCATGTATCTTGCCTTAGGGTGCTCAGTGTAGCTGCCCATTTGTTGGGAGAGACAAAAGGCAGAGAGAGCATGCATGGAAAAGTGCACAGAAACAGGCTTGGATGGAAGTGGTCCTTTCTAATGACTGTTACAAAGGTACATCAGCAATCCCTCTTCATCTCATGGAGATGCCCCCCTCAACATCCACCTCAAGGTGGTGAACACTCAGGTTACACATCACAAATGCTGCTTGCTCCAAAAGAACTTTTTTCGCATCATTATTCAAAAAAACTGTAGCAAGTGTGTGCACTTCTCAGGACAATAATTCAGCCATTTTCAATAATTTCGAATGTCCCACATCAGGTCGGGTTATAGCCAGCCACTTTCAGTCTCTGGATAATAACCCCCTTCCCTAGAAGTATGCTGGGCCATAGAGGGGGAGCCAAGACTCAGGACAAGCTTGGGAGGTCCTGGCTGCAGGCTCCCTCCAATCCAAGGCATCTTCAGGTAGGTATGAGCAGTAGTTTTATCTCTTGTTTAGTTAAGGAGAGTAAAGGAATACAATTCAGGCTTTTTTATATGGTAGATGAGACCTGGAATGTCACTGTGACCTATGAGACTGGCACATTGAAACTGCAATACCCTGGCTGTAAAGTCTCCTGACCAGTGTATTCCTGGCCCATCTTTGCAGTCTCTCTGATATCAGGCTGAAGGGTGCCTGCAACCTATGGGGAGAGGAGGGGGAACAAGGACCCCCATGTGCCTTTGCAGCCGCCAGTCCACTGCCAGCAGCTGCCTGAGCTCCTCCACTGTGTCTCACATGGAAACTTTCAGCTGTTCAATACAACAAGAGGCAATATGGGCTAGAGAACTGAAATCAGCAGCATCCATCTGAGCCTAATGAGTGCCAGGGGCTACAGGAAAGCTGTTCCAAGCGACAGGAGATGTAATGGTAAAAAAAGTTCCAGCAGCATCAGTGAAGGGACAGAAGAGCCTCTTTAATTTAGGATCAGCTAAAAGCCCGAGTAGCCTCATGCCAGAGGCTGAGCTACTGAGCTATGCTGCAGCTTTCAGCTGCCATGTCCTAGCACAACTCAGGTTCCTTCTTTATGACACCGTCACCTTCCAGCTATCCCACTACCTTGTACCAATGAAGTTAGCAGAAACTAATTCTCTTGCTGTGGTTGTCTTAAATAGATTTTAATCTTGTGGGAAAATAGCTGTCTAGTATCATTCCAGCATTCAGGATTGCTCAGTTCTGGAAACTAAAATTGGGCTCCTGGGAAACTCCCTTTGTCTTTTGCTAATCAGACAAAGGCAGCAGAGAGGAAGGCAGATTGGTTGTGCTACACCCAAAGGACATTTCAAGAGCTATTCAGTGTTGCATAGGTTTCTCACAGCAAATTTACACCGGTAGTGTTACTTACTGAGCTAGTGTTATTTCAGCTAAAGCTACTTTACAGTGCTAAAACTAGCACTGTAAATACTATTGATCTTGGCCCCTGCTCTGAAAAAAAAACCCAGTCCAAAACAAACAGTTCTGCTGAATGTTGTGAACATTTGTTTCTTGCTACACTCCAGGGAAACGCTATAAGAACGTATAGCTTAGTACTAGCAATACTGACCTTTTTTTCTAAGCCTTGGCAGTTCCTTAGTCAGGTGGTAGCAGAGAAGTCTGTTGTTGCAGTTACTGCCCTGAAATTAAGGGCTAAAACAACGACGAGGAGAATTCACACGAGGCAACAGGGCTCTTGAGCTGCGTCAAAGCCAGCAGCTTTGATGCTTGTGCTTTCACAGGACTGACTAAACAGATCGATTAGATCTGCATCAGCCATTTTGCAAGTCATAATTGGAAAATAATATTTTCACAGGATTACAGCTTCGTGCTTTGAAAATAAGCAGCTTGGCTTTGGGTAAAATTTTCCGAGGCACCTATCTGATGCGGAGAGCAGAGCCCCATTTCAGCATGGGTCATCAGACCCGTGTCAGCTTACCTGGCCTCTGAAGGATGATGGTGGCAGTGGAGAAAACGTAGCTTGGGTTTACCTCATGCTGCCCCTCTGAACCTGTTTGCTGGAAGTTTTCTGCTGTAATGGCTTTGGCAGGGTGTATCTCCTCCTCTGTCTCTTTACCTAATTGGTAAAGTGAGGCTGTCTGGCAAAGGCCACAAACACAGCCCGACGTGCATGCTTGCCTGCTGGCCACAGTATGTACCTGTGGATTCACATCAGATGAGGACACCCTGACCAGGACTGGCTGTCTGGCTCACATCAGGGAAGGATTTGTATGAAGGCAGGAGGAGCACACCACAGCATGGGAACCTGGACAGTGCACCTGAGTAGTGCAAACCCCTGGGAGATGAGCAAAACTCTGTGGCAAAACCACAGCCTCCTTTGCCCAGCTCTGGTCCCAGTGAAAGGGAGCACAAGCAGGGTCCATTCCAGCCCACTGGCCTGCCAAGGGGCTGTCTGCTGCCGCAGGACTCAGCATGGAGCAGGGAAAGCAGAGCTCACACACCACAGGCACACTGCACAAGGCAAGGGGCTCCTGTTTTCTGCACGAGCTCCTGAGGTCTCACATTCCTATCCCCTCTCAGGGCCTCCCAGCAACCATCCTGACCTCTCTCTGCACCAGGATTTTCCCCAGAGATGGCACCTCACAACTCAAGCTGGTCCAGTAACACTCTCCCAAGTGCTCCCATGCCACTGTTGGCTCAGGCAGCCTTTTCCAAGTTATCCCTGCCTCCCTCGAAGTTGATCCCATATTTAAGTCCCCTCACAGGCATCTTCTGTCCCCTACCAAATGATACATCAGGCTTCCCTACCATCACCCGGCATCTATGTGTTCAGGTGAATGCAGGCAGTACAATCCTTGGTGCCCTGTTTCATAATCCAGCAGAGAGCCAGGATTCCTGCAAGCTCCCAGATGCTCAGAGATGGTTCCAAGTGGGGATAGGGCAGCAGCATCCCCATTGCAGCCACATCAGGAGAGGTCACTCTGCACAAGAGGAAAAGGCAGACTCCAAGGGAGCAAGCTGCATGTTTAATGTGTGAATACTGGGGCAGCCTGTGTCTGCTGCCTGGGCTGCTGGGGCTCACAGGAAGGGAGCCTGAGCCCACCACCTCATTGAAGCGACTCTCCTGCTTCTTGGAGCATAGAGGTCCCTCGCCACCTTGTGCTGGGCCATGCGACGAGCTCTGCCGAACGCTTAGTGCCCATCCCGAGCATCATGTGGTCGGTGGGGTTCTCGTGGGAAACACTGCCCTGGATTGTGTCCGGCTCAATTTGTGCCAAGCGTTTGTAGCTCTGCCTTGGGTGAGTCCTGCCAGCTGAAGGCCACCGGAGGGAGCTCCAAGCAAAGCAAATCACGGCTCAGGGGAGCTGCTGCATCCATCACTCGGAGCAGTGGCTTTCACCCGGTCATCCCTCTTAGGAGTCACGGGATTGTTTCCGGGGGAAGGGGCTCATGGGAAGCACACCAAAACCAGCCCGTCTGCTGTCAGGAGGTGTCCATCACTGCATGCCAGCTCGCTTCTTTACTAGACCACAGAGCAAAGTGATGCTGAAAGATCTAGAGCACCCACTGAGTGCATGTGCCACAGGATAACGGGAGCAGCCTGCTCACTTGCACTTCTTACCCACTCTGGCCCACTTAGAAGAACTCCCATGGGATTTGGTGGGAGGTTTGTCTGACACGGTGAAGCAGCAGGAAGCTTGTTGTAGGTGTGTTATGCCTTGCCTTTCTGCAGGCTGTTATGACTGGGCTCCTTTCCTAAACTAAATGTCTTCTGTGAATGCGTGTCAGGATAGCTCTGGCATGCTCCTTTCTTTTTGAACACGGCATTGCAAGCAGTTAACTGCAGACAGCAAAGGGAATGTGCAGGAGGTTGTCCCCCCACCCACCCACCTACAACAGCTTGCTCTGATACTTCTGCTCTAGCTCACTGGCAAAAATACATGCTATATTTAGGTCTAATATTTGCTGATAAAAAAGCCCCACTGTGAGGGTACAGTCCTATGATAGGCTTGAGCTGAACAACTTTGCTGCTACAGAAAGCAAGAAGCCTTACACTTTGTCCTCCTCCTTCTACCCCATCCTTCCTGCTTTCCCTCCCCCCTCCCACTTTGTACTCCATCTGTGCAGCAAAGCCATATTTCCCCTTGCAAATTCCGATTGCAAGATAAAATGATTCAGCTTATTAACCCAGCCATTAGAGCAAGTTCAATCTGTTTACCATGCAGTCAGGCGAGTATGAGAGATGGAACAAAGTAAGCACTGGGAGGGGTGGAAGGAACTCTGCCCCTTACACTGTGGCTGAGCTAATGTTAGCTAAGCTCCTGTTGTTTCAGAAAATCATAACTAAATGAAGCCAGCTGGAGCCACACTGAAAACAAACAGAATGATGCAACGGGGAGTGCAGATCTGCAAGAGGAGGCCAGCATATGCAAAGAACTTGCGTGGGTGCAAGGGGCACTAGACAACTCCTGTATTTATTATAATACAGGGTACTAGGTTCAGGAGGTCCCTTGAGCTGTAAAATGTTGGGAGGCTGGGAGCAAGCCTAGGGGGACAGGGTAGCTCATGTGTGTATGCCCTGCTCTTCGTCTCTCTTGGAGATACGCCTTCTCTTTCACCAAGCACACACACACACTCACTAGCGATCTGCTGTCTCCTGCCAGAAGGCAGCACGTCCTCCTCAGACAGGGAGGGGATTCTCTGCACATGGACCCATCCCTCCTGATAACCATGCAGCCACCAGCCTGGGCTCCACCACAGCACTGCAGCAGCTGCTGGCAGGAGGACCTTCAGATGTTTCACTGCTGGCACCTTTGTGCCGCACTCCCCCACAGGGAGCTGCAAGCAGCCTCTGAACATATATGAACCAGTCCCTGTGGCCTTATCAGCAAGCTCCTGCTGCACACCCAGTGCCTCACCTCAAGGGACTGCTTCCAACGGCCAAGCAGCTGGGAGGGCCTCAGTGCTCTGGCCAAGGCCAGATAGACAACTGCTATGATGGGCTCCCCACCACAGGACACAGCAGTGTGACTGGAGGGGCTTCCTCCAAATTTCATAGAATCATAGAATCAAAAAACAGTTAGGGCTGGAAAGGACCTTAAGATCATCTAGTTCCAACCCCCTGCCATGGGCAGAGACACCTCACATTAAACCATGTCACCCAAGGCTTCATCCAACCTGGTCTTGAACACCACCAGGGATGGAGCATTCACAACTTCTTTGGGCAACCCATTCCAGTGCCTCACCACCCTCACAGTAAAGAATTTCCTCCTTATATCAAATCTAAACTTCCCCTGTTTTAAGTTTTAACCTGTTATCCCTTGTCCTGTCACTATAGTCCCTAATGAATAGTCCCTCCCCAGCATCCCTGTAGCCCCCCTTCAGATACTGGAAGGCTGATATGAGGTCTCATTGCAGCCTCCTCCAGGCTGAACAGCCCCAACTTTCTCAGCCTATCTTCATATGGGAGGTGCTCCAGTCCCCTGATCATTCTCGTGGCCCTCCTCTGGACTTGTTCCAACAGTTCCATGTCCTTTTTATGTTGAGGACACTAGAACTACACACAATACTCCAAGTGAGGTCTCACAAGAGCAGAGGGGCAGGATCACCTCCTTCGACCTGCCGGTCACGCTCCTTTTGATGCAGCCCAGGATACGGTTGGCTTTCTGGGCTGCAAGCCCACACTGAAGCTGTCTCATGTTCATTTTCTCATCCACCAACACCCCCAAGTCCTTCTCCACAGGGCTGCTCTGAATCTCTTCTCTGCCCAACCTGTAGCTGTGCCTGGGATTGCTCCGACCCAGGTGTAGGACCTTGCACTTGACATGGTTAAACTCCATAAGGTTGGCATTACCCCACCTTACAAGCGTGTCAAGTTCCCTCTGGATGGCATTCCTTGTATCAACCAAACCACACAACTTGGTGTCATCAGCAAACTTGTCAAGGTTTCCACCAAACTCTGCTTTTGCTGTCTTGCTGTCCTCTCCATCCTCTGACTGCTGCCAAGTACCTGGGGGCAGCAAGCAAGCAATACCTGGGTAAGTTTTCCAAAGGTACTCAGAAGGGTCAAAGAGATCAGCTTCTAAAAAATGCTCCATCCGAACTGCCCAGGTCAACACAGAGAGGAATTTCCCTCAAAGGAGCAGCTGGATTTGCTTGTCAGGCAGACTTGACTTTCTAGTCAATCCTTCTGCCCCTTGGGCAAGCAATAAGAACAAGGTGGATCAAGAACATCCCCTGGGGCAGCATGTCACAAGATTTAGGCAGGAGGTCTGAGACAGGAGGGACAGGATTATACTCACAGGGGCAGACACTGAGAGTGGAAGAAAAAGGGGGTTTCTCCTTTTTCTGGGGAACAACAGGGATGCCTTCCACCCTCATGGCCACAGTTGTCCACATTTGGGGAAAGTGCAAGGGTTGGCACAGCCAAAGGGCAAGGGATGAGGCTCACCCTGGAAAAAACACATCCCTGGTGCTGGAGCTGTCCTGTCCAGCTGGTATCACTACTGTCTCAATATTCACTTGTCTTGAGGGTCAGGCTAGCATGTGCTTAAAGGATCTCAACTCCTTGCCTAGCAAGGAGGAGCTAGAGAGCTCTGGGGAAAGACAATAGGGAGAAACCAAGTGATTCGCACCTGGATAAGGCATGTGTAAACAATGGGGCGCAAAAAATAAAGCCTCCTCTGAAGGAGCCAGCAGTTAGGCTGCAGCCTTGGGCATAAGCTGTACTTGTCCACTGAGGTCTCCTTCTTGGCATGAATGAGGAGAGGCCACAAACATACCAGTGCTTGCTGCTGTGTGCAGAATGGTCTCCATCTGCCCCCCGCCTGTGAGGCCAGGTCTGCACCCCTTGCTGGGCTGCTCCACCCTGACTGCTAGCTAAGAGGTCCTGCTGCTTCCAGCAAGTGAAGTATGAATGTGGATAACAGCCTTCACAATGCCGTTTGAAGGTGGAGGGGCTGGATGTAAGACCCCCCCTCCCTGTGACCGTGGGCTTGGTGAGCTGTCTCAATCTCCAAAGCTGTTCCTGAATTCCTATGCTGACTCCAAACACCTCCTGTCCATCTTGCTCTTCGGAAAATCATGATTTCTGCGCCTCCTCTGAAAAGGGAGCAGGACAGCATTTTTGTCAAGCTTGAAAGCTCCTCTGAGCAGGGAGAGAAGGTCCTTTATAGAAAGGAGCCAGCATAGTGAGGGTCTTGACCCTAGACTCCACAGCAGTTTGCTGGACCTATGTGCTAAACACAACATCAAATAATGTGTTGAACTCAAGAAGTCCTGCAGCTTTATTAATGTTCCTAGTTTTCAATTGTAAGGCACTCTCTAATAGCAATAGTTAACAAATTAGCAGTGCTCCCCATCAGGGGTTGAGTCTTGAAAACTCTCCAAAGAAAAGTTTCCATAGCATACCCAAATCTTTCAACCATGCTCCACATTCTTCATTACTTCTCTACTACTGTTCTTTGACTCGGCAGTTCCTCTCCTCTTCCTTGCTGTTCATTTTACCCCACTGACTGCCCCTCATACCAGACTAGCACCAAAGCAGTGCCCTCCCATCACTGATGGTGATTAACACCCAACTGTGAGTGACCTGGAGGCCTCAGGGAGGGCCTGTCCCCATGGGTGTGGTAGCTGTATCCTTCAAGCCTGTGCAGGACACCCTGATGAAACAAAGCCACAGCCACTTTGCACCAGACGGGCTCCTCCCCCAGACCAATATGGGGAACACAGCTATGAAGACCTCACCCTTCTCCCTGCTGCACTGTGTAGCATGTACTGGGATTGCTATAATTAAGGATCCTTGATAAGATCTGCTTATATAACCAGGGTGATTAGTGAAGTATAGGCATGGAAGTGGATTAGATACTATTACTGTGCTCTAATGTACAGGAGTCTTTCTTTATTTTTTCTGACATTACATCTTAAATTGGTTCTCTTTCCTCACGGTTGTGCCTTGTCCCAACTGGTGTCAGGCGGAGAGCTGGTAAAATTGTTCAAAGGGATTGCTGGCTGTAGGTTACTAATTACCCCTACTCATACGCCGTTAGCAAAATCCCTTTAACTTGAGAAAACCAACTCCTGTGCAGTGGCCTGGAACTCCAGGTACTTCTTTCATTAACACAGAATTCTGGACACCAGCAACAATAAAGTGGCATTTTGCAGTGAATGCATTAAATACTCTGACCCCCAGGATGTGTTTCTATGTTTGGTTTAATCTCTTTTTCTTTTTCTTTTTTTTTTCCATATATCCAAGCACTGGTGCCTTTTGTTTCACCACCATTTCTTCCCCTTTCCTTCCTGCTCTGCCTGTCTTGAAACTGGCTGCTTCCCTACCCCCTTATTTTTTCTGTCAGTTCCTTATCTACAAATCTGGGTGGCACCATTTTCTCCTCCCCATATTTTAACTGATACCCAGTGAAGACACTGTGCTTAAAAAAGCAGACCAAAACACAGGAGGGTTTGTGGTAGCATTTAAACTGATAGATCTAAGCAGGTTGGGGCAGAGGAGTAACCTGCAGTAAGTCACTAACCTGAACAAGACCATAGCAGCAGAGTATGGGTGAAGCCCAGGAACATGTACAGACTATGTTTCTCTCTCTTGAGTCCTGCAAACATCCTCATCTAGATTTCGGCAAATAAAATATGCACTAATGAGTAGTTACATGGAACTCTGTGTTGGATTCCTGTTTTTCTCTGGAGACCCTTTCATTCATGTTTCCTTTACTTCACTGGCTCCTGTCTTCCCTTCCATCTTTCTAGCTCTGCTGTCAACATGGACTTCAAATGATCTTCTTTCCTCTCCCTGGTCTTCTCACACTCCCTAGTTTCTGCCCCAGGTCCCCTTCTTTCTTCTAAGCTTGGCCCTGTATGCAAGGTGAATTCACCCAAGGAAGCTGAGGAAGAGCCTTTTATCCTCAGTGTGACATGTCCACATAATGCTGCCTCCAGTGCCCATAGGCTCTGTATACACTGCTGCCCTTCCATTAGGCAGATGCACTGCAGCATCTCTTTCTTTCAAAAACTGTTTGGCTACACTGGCACAAGGGGAAGATATCCCACTTCTCAGATAATCAGCCCCATTACTGCTAACACCTCTGACACTTTTGGTATGTCACGGTGACGACCTTGTTGTTGGCGTGTGCACAGCCAGGCTGAGCACAGGAGTGAAAGGGGATGCAGAAAGAGGCAGAGAGTTCTGGTGGAGATGAACTCCGCTGTCCGCAGTGTAAGGGGCAACCCCTGGTACACAGAACTGCTGAGAAAATGCAGAGCAAAATACAAGTGGGTTTATTTTCAATTCTTCATTGCCTCTAAGGTGTAGTCCTGGTCCTACAATTACTGTCTCACAAAACTGAGGGAAGATATTATTAGTCAAGCTCTCTCTACACAGCAAATCATTACCAGCACCGTGCCAGTTCGACAAGCCACAGAGCAGAATGCCATGCAATTTCCTCTTTGAGCTTGTGCTCCTAACAAGTTATTTTAGGAACCTACTTTCACTGGAGGCATCATGAGATTTCTGCTTGTCACGTACAAAGGCATATTTCTAACATGAGAGCAGCTGTTTTGGTTTGTTTTCCAATAGCACCTCGAGGTCAAGTTACTTCCCTACAAAACATGGCTCCCAGAGTTAGCAGACTTCAGTACAATTGACTTACAGTGCTTAAAAAACACAGACTGGAAAATGTTTCTTGCTCCCAGCAGTCCATCACATAAGCTAGAGCCAAGGGAAATGTAAAGTGACCAGGGTCTTTAGAAAATAGGGAGAAACCAACACATTTCAAACAGCCAAAACCAATTTTAAGCCCTCAGGATAGACTTATTTCAGTGTATTGTAGCTGAAGGCTTTAGAAAAAACAATAAAGTGAAAATCAGTGCAAGTTTGTTCTGGTTGTTATGTAAAGCATATGCTCTGCGAACACACACTACAGGCTGATGAATGAAAACCACCAGGAACTTGTACTTTGCCAGAGCTCACTGCAGGCCTTTGCAGTTGTAGTTCCCTGGATGACTAGGGCTAGCTCAAGACTCACAGCAGGCTCCCACCAGATGACTGAGCTGATCTAGCAGCAGGCTGCTGTTGAAAGGGGCTGTGCTGCTCCTCCACCACCCATGCTCCAAGATATGGCTGCAGGAGGCCTGATCTTCCCTCATGCTAGCTCTGACACTGAACTGCTCAGTGAGCCAGTTCTGCTCACTACATAAGTAGGAAATCACCCTTTTATTTGCAGGGTTTGGCTTCTGCTGGTTTAGTGAATTTAAACTGCAGTGGTAAGCTGAGGTAGGAGGCACACCAACAGTGAGCAACAGAGGCAAAAAAGCATATCCTCTTAAGACAAACCTTACAGGGCACGTATACTGCAAGGCAAAGCTAAACAGCAGTACCTGTTCTTTGGTAACAAGATCTTCTGAATCTGACAGGAATTTCTGCTTCTAACATTTGGATCACAATTGTGAATTTGGAAGGAGTCAGGGACTGCAGGAGGAAGAAGTGAAGTTAACCTGTCTGCATGTGGCAGAAGTCCTAGCAGAAACTTTCTGACATCTCAGTAAGGAGCAGTGGAGAGCTGGTGAGCTTTACATCCCAGAGGACTATGTACAGAAAGAATGTAAAAGGACATACAGTGGTTCCAGGGCTGTTCTTGTCCTGTGATGGATCCCATTGTCTCTGAATCAGCTCAGCCCAACTGAGGAACTTAAGGGGGTGCCATAGAAAGCAATTAGACTGACTTCTTTGGGTGCAACTATTGTCAAAGTAGTGAAACATTACTAAGATTTCTGCTCCAGTCTTACAGCAGATGTATTTAAAAAATAATTTGGAGTCAGACAGGAAAATAAACATTCAGCTTGATTCCTCAGAGCTGGACGTGGTGTTAAGTTTCAACTTTATTGTGTTAGGGCACAACACAGCAAGCACTTGTGATTGTACATAGTCCTACAGACTCCAACTGGGGCTGTGAACGCTATGTGAAGTAAAGCATATTTGTAAATGTTTCAGGGAATTCCAAAATATTAAAGAGACAAATTTTGCTTGCAATACACTGAGTGCTCAGTCTTGTTTTCTTCGTCAACGAAGTGAGTAAGTCCACATTGCTGTCATGATTCTCAGACGGGCACAACACTTTTGTTGCAAAAGCAGATCAGGCTGTGTATGGTATCAGTCTTCCAAATGCATTATTGTTCAATTTCAAAAATTTCAATTTGCTTGGATCAAATTTGCAGCTTTTGGTCCTAATTCCATGTAGCTTCCCAAAACAATCATAAAAAATTTGGCTCTACCTCTACTCTGCTCTTAATTACGACACATGGTTTTCTTTGTAGGTTACCCGGCTTTTATTGAAACTCCTTCAGAACCTGCACCTTCCTGCCTTTGAGCAATTGCTTTATTCCAGCATTTGAAGTCATGATAACAACAGTCTAATTTGGATTTCTTGTCAGTGTCCTTTGTACCAATGGCTAATTGCAGGAACACAATTTATCTTCTAAGCAGGATCCTTATCTTCTCTACAGTCATATGAAGTTCTTTTACTGCTACTCCCCAGCAAGTCATGGAATCACAGAATCAACCAGGTTGGAAAAGGCCTTTAATATCATCCAGTCCAACCCTTATCCCAGCACTGCCAAGGCCACCACTAACCCATGGCACTGAGGGCCTCGTCCATATGGTGCGTGAACACTTCCAGGGATGGTGATTCCAGCGCTGCCCTGTGCAGCCCGTTCCAATGCCTGAGCACCCTTTGGGGAAGGAATTGTTCCTCATCTCCATCTAAACCTGCCCTGGTGCAGCTTGAGGCTGTTTCCTGTTGTCCTGTCCCTTGTTCCTTGGGAGCAGAGACCAGCCCCCTCCTGGCTCCATCCCTCTGTCAGGCCGTTGTAGGGAGCGATAAGGTCCCCCCTGAGCCTTCTCTTCTCCAGGCTAAACCCCATCAGGTCCCTCAGCAGTTCCCCATCACACTTGTGCTCCAGGCCCTGCACCAGCTCCACTGCCCTTCTCTGGCCCTGCTCCAGCACATCATGTCTCTCTTGTAGTGAGGGGCCCAGAACTGAGCACAGGATTCAAGGTGCAGCCTCACCAGTGCCCAGTGCAGGGGGACAATCACTGCCCTGGCCCTGCCGCCACACTGATGCTGATAGAAGCCAGGAAACAAGCCTGGAAACAAGCCGCTCATGTTCAGCTCCATCAATCAGCACCCCCAGCTCCTTTCCCATAGGCAGTTTCCAGCTGCTCTTCCCAAGCCTGGAGCCTTGCAGGGGGTTGTTGTGGCTCAAGTGCAGGACCTGTCACTTTGCCTTGTTGAACTTCAACCCACGGGCCACAGTCCATGGATCCAGCCTGCCCAGATCCCTCTGCAGAGCTTCCTACCCTCCAGCAGATCAACGCTCCCATCCAACTTGGTGTCATCTGCAAATTTACACATCCCAGTATGGAGCAGTTTGCACCAGTACAGAGCAATATAGGCCACTGGGGCCCCAGATACTGCTGGGGTTTCAGCATCCCAGTGCTCCCAGTCCTTGCCGCCGGTCTTCCTACTTGTAGCTGTGCTCAACTCCCAATCCCTCCCAGTGCTCCCACTGCCTACTGCAGGTGCTCCAAGTCCCTCTCAGTCCCTGCCACAGTCCTTCTGTCATGTCTCATTTTGGTAATTCTTTTTCAGATTGCCATTTTTTGAGCTGCTAGGCTCTTTAGCCATGTGCTTCAGTACACACCAGAGGCTTCCTTTTACAAGGGCATGCAGTGATAGGACAAAGAGAAGTGTTTTTTAACTGAAAGAGGGTAGGTTTAGATTAGACTTTAGGGAGTTATTCCCTATGAGGGTGGTGAGGCACTGGAACAGATTGCCAAAGAAGTTGTGGCTGCCCCATCCCTGGCAGTGTTCATGGATGGGGCTTGGAGCAACCTGGTCTAGCGGAAGGTGTCCCTGCCCATGGTAGAAAGGCTGAAACTAGATGAGTTTTAAGGTCCCTTCCAAGCCAGACTATTCTAAGGTTCTCAATTTCCTTGACCCATCGTCTAAGCTATCCTTCTCTGAGCTTACCTGGGCAACACTTAGATCACTTCAAGTTTGGGTGTTAACACCCTGACAGCCACAAAACACAGCAGAACTCGTGTAATGAATAAATCCAGCCACACATCTGGACATTGCACCACACAGTACCCCTCAGTAACAACCCCTAGCTGACCCACAGTGTGATCAGAACGTGTGTTACGACTGACACCAACACCCCGACGAGGCACAGGCCTGTCTCTAAGGGCACAAGGAGAAGCCTCCAGTTACCCACTCCCCGGAGCACTACTTCCCGTGCTC
Organism: Neopsephotus bourkii; assembly: GCF_033783945.1. Lineage (NCBI taxonomy): Eukaryota > Metazoa > Chordata > Aves > Psittaciformes > Psittacidae > Neopsephotus > Neopsephotus bourkii. Next base: position 8,414,368 of record NW_026901456.1, on the reverse strand, counting down.
TGAGGTGGAAGCACCGCTTCTTCCCCGTGCCCTGGGGCCGGCCGGGTGGAGCGCACCCACCACGACCAGCAAGCATGAGATAAGCACTCTGTTCAGCTCCAGGCCCCCAACACCCCCTGCGCATGCGCAGCAAAGGCTGTGGCACGAACAGGACCTTCAGGATCGGGGGTGGGGGGAGAGGCAGAACACTGCGGTCTGCGCCGCTCCTCCAATGAGGGCCTGGCTACGCCCCGCGCATGCGCAAAACGCCGCGCCCACCCGCCTCGCGCCGTAGAAGTGTTTCCGGCGCGGGGCCTGTGACGTCTGCGATCGGCGCCGGGCTGTCCGGCGGGCGGGCGGTGGGAGATGGCGGAGTATCTGGCCTCCATCTTCGGCACCGAGAAGGACAAGTGAGTGGCCCATCCCTTTCACCGGTGCCGCTCCCTGCGCTCCGGGAGCCCCGCGTGGGGAGCTCGAGGGAGGCCGGAGGCTGGTAGTGGGTTCCGCGGGGACGCGCAGCGCCAGCCTGGGCGGCCTGTACCCATCGTGGCGGTCAGCCCTTCCCATTTTCTCCCGCCTCGGGGCCCTGCGGTAACCCCCGCCAGGGCGCGCGCCCGCGGGATCCTTCCCCTCACCCCTCCCCATCCATCAATCCGTTCCTCTCCTCGCCATAGCCACGCGCTGGAATGTGGCGGCGCGGCCGCGGGGGGGAGAGGAAACGAAGCGGGCGCGCTCACTCCCCTTGCACCCCCACTAATCCGCCTCCCCTTGGCCCGCGGCCCTCTCTTTCCCCCCCCCCCCCTTTTCCTGTCGCTGGAGCGCGCGTGCGCGCGCCGCAAGGGACAGGGAGGGAGAAAGGGGGCGCGCGTGCGCGCGCCTTCCGCCGCGTGGGGCCTTGCGCGTGCCCGCGCGGGCGGGCCCCGCCCATGCGCTTCCCTCTTCCCCTTTTGCCGGGCCGGGTACGCGCTCTCGGGGACTTCCTCCTCCCCTTCCAATCCCCGCTCCCCGGCCGCCATGCGTGTGTGCTCGTGCCTCGTGGCGTTCTGACGGCCCCTCTCCCCTCCCTGCCTCCCCCCGCTCCGGCGGCCGCGCTTTTCTGGCGGTGGCGGGAGCTTCCCGCCGCCTCTCCCCACACCCCACCCCTAATCCTCCTGCCAGGGAGGGCCTCTTCTCCCTCCTTTTGTTCGTGTCTCTGCGCCTCGCAGCGGCCCGAGAGCTCCCGCTGTGCTGCGAGGACAGCGACTGGTTATTTCTCCCCCCTCCCCAGGGTGCGGAGGATTTCCCCGACTGCTGCATCCTGATCCTCAGGCTTCTGCCTGCAGCCTTCCACCCGTCGGGAACGCCTCTAGTTTCTCTGGTTGTTGGAAGCGTACTTAGAAAACACTCCTAACGAAAATTTGGTCACCACCGTCGGCCTGACCAAAGCAACGCGTTTTTCCACTCGTAAAAATGAAAGGGGGCATCGATGTGCTGCTGGACTAAATTACTCTTGCCAGCCCCTGGCCATGAGGCTTCTGATTTCCTTCTGCTTTATAGTGCAACATGCCAGTTCCAATCCACTCGTCTGTCAGAAAAAGCAGTGCCGACAGCCACTCTTGAGCTCTGCTACTGTAGCATCCTTTCTGATATGCATTGCAGTTTAACAGTATTAGTATGTGCCAGTATGGCAGGCATGAAATTCCTGTTACAGGTCTTATTTCCTATTCAAAAACCAAGCAGAACTCTTCAGAAAGTCTTGAAGTTGGAGGCATATTGGACATCTTATAGTTAGGTACTTTTTTGTTTCAGGTTAGAGTTCAGAAAAGACAGTAAGTATATTGTAATGCTAAGTATATATTTTCAAAATCATAAATGAAGAATAAACATGTTGCCATTTTACAGTAGAATGTTTTCCTAGAGATCAGATGTGCTTTAGTACTTTAATATTTTTCCCTTCCATGAGGTGATGTTGGCTACACAGGATTGTGGAAAGAATTGGTGTTAACTCTGAGTATGGAAATAATAATCTTTCTTCCAGGAGAATTCTTATGTTTCACGCACCCATATATAGCCCATAATAGTTCTCTTGCCCTGCAGAATTTTGCATTCAGTTTTCTCAGTCAAGGTAACTGAATTCCTTATGGTTTTCTTTCATCATTCCAAGTGAGTTACACTTTATATGTTGAGTGTTGCTGGCACTTCTAAACCAGCATAGTTCTGAAGGTGTCACAAGATGATGGTTAATTCAAGAAAAGCTTGTGGTTTAAAAAAACATTAAACGCTTCCTTTTCAAATCATTAACTACACTCATCAAAATGGCTTAACTAAATGTTTTGCTTGTTTGTATTCTCTCTGTAATGTGGTTTTTCTCTTACCTGAATTGTTGAAGGTACTGTGTTGGCAGCAGTCTGAATTACCCTTAGAGTGTAACTTTTAAACAGGCAGCTTATAAAACATTAGGTAGGTGCAACTGTATTTCCTAGACTAGGGGGTTGCATGAACCAAGACATAACTATATAGCTCACAGTAAAGCTTCTTGGACTGTTTTTCACATTATTTCCCACCCCATCACCCAGTGAAACTGGTAAAAAGACAAGAACGGAGAACCCAAAGGGTAAAATGGTGATCACTGCTTCTGTCTGTGGTGGTGTTGTGAATGCACTTCTGGTTTGAGTATCAGGTGAAATTGTTGAGATTACTTGCTGTACATTAGGGGTAAAGAGGAATGGACGTGAACAGGTTTGTTGTAAATACTTTCCTAGACTGATTTTTTTTCTGTGTTACTTCTGCACAACAAGATAAAGGCATGTAGGGCCTATGTTTTATAGTAATTGCATATTGTTTCCCGTTCCAATATGTAACTACTTTGTTCTTACTTGCAGAGTCAACTGTTCATTTTATTTCAAAATTGGAGCTTGTCGTCATGGAGACAGATGTTCTCGTTTGCACAACAAACCAACATTTAGCCAGGTTTGTTTTCTTTTTTTTTCCTCTTTCTTGTCAAAGTATAGTTTTGCTTCTTTAAAGCATAGATTCTCAGATACAAGTGAATAATTACCAAGATCCAGATTAAGTAGTTCACTTTTGGCCCCAGTTTATATGGGTTTTTGCTTTTTTTTTGGGTATTCCATTTACTTCTCCCAGCATTTCTAATTATCTCCTGTCACCCTTAATGGCTGCAGGAAGCGATGCTGTTGTAAGCTTGCCTGTAGTAGAGACCAACCAGTGCTAACTTTCAGGTGAGTGTGCCTTCTCAGTGGTGTTCAGGCACTTAAACCATCCCAGATCTTTTTAATCACAATGGCAGCATGTTCCACCTATGTCAAAGGTGTGAACTTAAATCTTTTATACATATAATGGAAGAAACCAATTAGTAAATAAGTGACTTGTCTGTCTTTACATTTGATCTCTGACCCAGGCTTATAAGTTTTGAGAGTAACTTACATTGTTCCTTTCACTGTGAAAGAGTTTTTTGGAAACAACTTGCCTGGTTGCTGAGGGTGTCTGTATCAATTGACCTGACAAATTATTTAATCTGACAACGTGAATATTGTTGGAGACATGATGTGTTACTGCATGTCTGTCAGAAAGGGGAAAAAAAAAGGAAAAGGTGCAGTGGATGATAGGGGTTTTGTTATGACCTCTGTAGTTCTCAGAAATTACATTCCTGGAGAAGTGTATTATTTATCTTTCTATCACTGCTGATTGTCAAGGCGTACAGGTAAACAGATTTCTTCAGGAGTATTGTAGGTGGCAGGTAGTGCTTGCAAAAGTTGTTGCATTATCAGTGATTTTATCTACAAAGGTAAAACTTGTATAGCAATGAAGTTCTGTGCAAGTTCATTTGAGCTGACTTGGAGCAGAATTGATGGGAATGGTGGGCTGGTGTCAGTGTGAGAAGAACTGTGGAGGCAGGTACCATCCACGTGTCTGGGCTTCAGAGCAATGACGCCCATGAGGTTAAACTCTTGAGTGCATGAGTTTGCAGGGGGAGTTCCAGGGGACAGTAGCTGTAGGATGCTGGTCAAGAGGGACCACTGCTGGTACTTCATGTACAAAAAGAGTTTCATGCTTCTAGTGTTTTAGGGTGGGTTTTTTTGTTAATAATTTTTAATATAACTATTGTATCTCAGAGGGAACATTGCCCATTTTCAAAATGACTCCATGTTGCTGACCTACATGAAGGGCATGCTAGAGTGTGATTGGTTATTTAGAGACTTGAATTTAGGTCATTGGCTACTAGAAAATATTCCTGAATTAGACACTTCCACAGTAGTTGTCTTTAGGTTTGGTTTTAAGCAACTCCCCCACACCCCCTAAAAAAAAAACCAAACACCACAACCCCAAATGTAACACTGTAAACTACTTCTTTTTTTTTTTGGGGTGTGTGTAGTTTTTTAAAACAAACAGGCAAAACCCAACCTCACAACCCTTTGTATGGAGCAACTTTTTCCTCTGTCAGGAAGTTCTTGCAGGCAGCCTTTAGCTTTGTTTTAGAGACTGTGGTTAGCAGTGCCAGCTGATGTGGGTCAGCAGGGAATGTGTGACTCTTCAGTGATGTCTGGGACTGCTTCAGCACTGCTCCTGACAGGTGTGCTGTGTTGTAACACCTCTAATGTACCTGGCAGGTGTGTAGGGTTCACTATAGAAATCTTTACTTGTATGCAGATTGATAATCAGCTGTGATAGAAGAACAGATACTCATTAATGGGAAGTTACCAGTGCAGTATTTTTATCTTGTGTTGCTATTGCTGGTACAGCTCCTTTATATGGGAAAGCTGTGTTAGGAAAGGTCGTGCGATCCAGGGTGATTGAATTACCACTGATCAGCAGAAACACTGTAATACTGCATGTTTCTGGCTCTCTCCAATTGTAGGCAAAACGTAGTTATTTTAAACCTGGGCCATGGAAGCACAAAGCTTTGGTTGGTATGACTGTACCCATTATAAAACAAGTGTGTGATTTTTAAATGAGATATTACAGTTTTGGGTGTTTTCTTTACATGTGAAGTGGGCAGCATATGTAGGTCTGACATTGCTGGTCCTGTGACTTAAGTTCTGAATTCTTACTGTGACTAATAATAATGTGTAAGCTAAAATTTGGGGATTGCGATTCATACTAACAGTGAGCTTGTATTTTAAGTAATCAAATTTCAATTTTTGAGCTGCTTACAGTGATATGGACGTTTGGAATTTTTTTTGTAATATTAGTTTACTAACTTAAACATGGTTTGTTTTTTCAGACAACTTGATTTTAAGAAGAACGATACAAATGTAAGGTTTCAAGTCTGCCTGGGCTAATTCTTCAAGTAAAAAGCAGAAGGGCTAAAAGGATATTGTCCTTATTTGAAGGATCGGAAACGTGATGCCTGTGATGCTATTATATTATTTAAACAGAAATTCCACCAAGAAATTCCTGACGCACAAAATGAGACTTGCCTAAAAACCTTACTGTCTGGTGCAGCAGTTTAGACTCTGGCATTCTGTATTATACGCTGTGCACATAACACTGTTTCCACTCCCCCTCCCAGCCTTGCAATGATGAGTCTGATCCTGAAAGCTAGGCATCTCCATAAGATCACATAGTTTGACATTTCAGGTGACTGCTTCACAACTCTCGTTTTGAGGATAGCTCTTGAGAGAAATGCAGCTCTTTCTTGGTGGTTAATTAAAACTGTTTTCATAATATGATGGTCTGGATGAAATTTTGGAAGATATTCTGCAAATACAAAAGGAAATCTTGAGAATAGAATCTTACTTTTAGCTGTTTGCAAACAAGTTGTCTCTTTGCAATTGTCTATTATATGCACAGCAGCCAGTAGAATTCCCCTTTTTATTTTTTTTCCCCGCAGACCATCTTGATTCAAAACATCTATCGTAACCCCCAAAACAGTGCACAGACGGCTGACGGCTCACACTGTAAGTCCCACAGTTGGAGAAATTTTTTTAAAGAATGGTGTTAAAGAGCCCACTCCTAATTATGAGTAAATAATGTTGGCTTCTGAGCTGCTGACATAAAGCTGTTGCAAACAGGACAAGTGACGGAACTCTTCTTGCGCATAGATCAAGAACTTGGGAAATGTGTGCAGTTCAGAATGCAGAAGTGACTGCATAAATTGGACTTCATGCAGATGCTCTTTTGCACTGCAGAGTGAAACTCAATTGTGTAGTAACTCTTTTTAAAGGGTTAAACTGCAGACATTTTTCAAATTCTTGATTTAACAAAAAAAAATTAAAACCAAAAAGGGATATAAATAGGTACATACATGACGTACGGTAAGTTTCCCAAAACTGGGTTTTTTTTTTTCATCTTAACTTTTTTAGGAAAATGGAGATTTCATGTTATGCTGTAATTATTGTATTACTTTCCTGTGATTTTGCTGCTAAAAACCATTTGATGCAACCAAATTCAAACAAATTATTATGGCTGTAATTTGAATACTGTGTTTGGGTGCCATCTATTATGTATCTGCCTGAAATTGTGCAGAACCGCACTAGAGTAACTTTGTTGAATTAAAACCAAAAATACAATAATGGAGTATCATGAGATCTCTATTACTTTACAGTGATAGGTTGATTCAGAAAGGTCACCAGCTAAGTGCAAGTTCTCCTTGGGAGAGAATAACCACCTCTCTTTCAGCACAGACTCGGCTAAAGCGACCCTAGAGGAAACCGGTTTCTTGTTAAAATTATTTTCCATAATATAAAGTTGTTGCGTTTTGTATTTCAGACCATTGCCCTCTTGAACATTTACCGTAACCCTCAAAACTCTTCCCAGTCTGCTGACGGTTTGCGCTGTAAGTTCATACAAGTTCCTTCACTGGTTCCCTGGGCTTGATTGTCAGAGCTCAGTGTCGACTTAAGCTGGTCTGCCATTTTAGTTTAACAGATCAAACTGACCACATTTCATTAAATGTGTCCAAAACCAACACACATCCACAAAAAAACCCCCCACGACCTCTTTTTTGTCCCGCTCACCTTCCTCCCTTCTCCCAGAACTATGAGGGGAATCTGTATACCACCTAATCAAAAAGGGTTGCAGTTGTACTTCCCCTGTAAAGCAGTTTGGTTATTCTGGTTTCTTCCCCTATGCCTTTCTCCCTGCTGGAGAATCTGGCATCCTAGGAGCATCCTAGGAATGTTTTGTGCTGTTCATTAGGTTCCACTGCCTAAAAGAGCAGTACAATGACACGTTGACTTCATCCAGAGCAAAATTCCTGCTCTGTAAATATTAAGAGAACTTGATTTTAAACTTTTTAGGCTGCATGCAGAAGTTTGTCCTAGGTTAATGCAGCTTCCATTTAGAGTGTACTTTGGAAGAACACACTTTGACAACACTTCCCTTCTGGCAGCTGTCCTTTTTTGGATAGGTGCATACTTAAAATTCCTTTCATGCTTTGAAAATTCGAATTCCAAAACCAAGTTGCTTATTTATGTAGGCAGATACATCTTTAAAAGTATTTTTGAGGAGGGGAAGGCATTTGGGTATGGTCATGAACTAATTTAATAGCTCCTCAAGAGGTAGGAATGGGCATAAGAAAACACACCTGCTGTGAAACTGGCAGAAGTTAAACGATGAGGATTGTTGATCGGTGATTACTGATACTGTGATTTGAATCCTCAATATTAGAGTAAAATTAAGAAAAAAAAAGGGGGAAAGAAAAGTTTTAGGACCAAAAAGGATTGGTGTTATTTTCTAACTAATATTTCTTGTTGAAGTGATTGACTGTGTGGTAATAAAGCTTTGTTCGGCTATTCCTTTTTTTTGACTGTTGGATTATAGACTAGTTCAGATTAGTTACCAGCATTTGATCAGATGTGTTTTATGAAATCAGCCATTAACTTCAAAGTCAATGCTGTCTCTTCTGCTTCTAAAAGTTAATAATGGCCCAATGATGTAATTTGAGCATTTTGTCGCACAATTGAGCTAGATATGTATCAAGCTATGTAAGTTTGTCTAGATGCTTAAACAGTTCTCTCGGTTTGTAGGCTTTCTTGTTGCAGATGCTTAGTATTAATTAATGCTGTTTCAGTAAACCAAAAAATTTACAGTTGGGTAAATCTGTCCCTGAATTCTCAATGAGCTGGTAACTAATTTGCACAGTTAACAGCAGTTTGGTCTGTGGAGCTGTTTAGATTGTAAAGTTGCAAGAGCCTTGAACAGATTCTCTAGCGTTTTCTGAATGCTGGTATCCGTCTCTAGTTTGTCTTGAAGAGCGGGTAGCTATTCAACAGAGCTTGACTGTACCTCTGTGGTAGAGCTGAAGCTCTGTTGTTACCAGTAAGTTTGCTGAAACTCCTGGCTTCTTGTTTTCTCAAAACTTGTCCCTACTTAAGTACTGCATGTATTTTTAATGGATAAATTGGGTAGCTATTTAATGCTTTTGTTATTGTTGCTTAACTGTCTTCCTTTCTATTGCCATCATAGAGGATTAACCTTAGTTTTGAACAGCAGTAGTTTTCCTGAGTATTTCAATTAGTACTTGGGCTTCTCAAGGTTCAGATACCAGTGGCCCTGGCAAATGAATGTTTGTAAAGCCTGTGCATATGTATGCTTCCCACTTTAGAAGGACGTTCAAGTAGTCATTACCTGTTGTTTATGATCTCCTAATATGACAGTGAGATCTCCTTACAAGTTTTTAGTGCTTGTCCATCTGTTAACGAGTATTATTATATTATTTATTCCCAGTGCGGCTCACAGAGCCCCTGTATGGTATTCTTAAAAAAAAATAAATCCACAAAAAAAAAAACAAACAAAAAAAACCAAACCCTATCATTAGTTATTAATAAGCTCTTATCAGTGGTGTTGGCAGAACCCTGGGAATATAGTTAAGTATTAAACTGTATAGAAGGTTTGGTTTAATGTTTGATATTCCTTAATTTGCTGTATAACCACGGGGAAGAAAAAAGTTCTTAAAAGCAGACATGTTTCAAATGCAGAAACATTCCTAGCCCAAACTGTATAGCAAGTTCCCCCTGTCCTTCTTCAGGAGGTGAGGTGGGTGGAAGGAAAGTAATGAAGTTCCAAAGAGTGTGGCTGGTTAATGTTAGAGCCTTTGAAGGAAAATGTGAAGTACCAATGGTAACATTAGCCAAAAATGACTGAGCCCAAGGCACTTCTTTCTTTCCATAGCAGACTGAAGTAAATAAGCACAACTTTGTTGGCTCAGTCTCTCTCTCACATTTTGTCAACTAAACCAGCAATGTTTGTAATTTAAAGGCTAGAACACTTTTTCTAGAATAAAATGCAGGCTTCATTTTAAAGCTGGTCTGCTTGATCTTGATAAACCACTTAACTGCTGAAGAGCTAATACATTAAGCTTTAACGTGTACACCTTAATGTAGTTTAAAATGCTGTAGTCTGGAAGGAATAAATGAAATTTGTTTCTATATTAATGCTTTGAAAAATCAGCCAAACTTGCATTGTTTTTTATAGCAGCAGGCAAGCAGCGCTCACTTGTGAAGTCCAGCTTAAAGCATGAAAATAATCTAATGTGAATATATGGCTGGCTTGGCTTGCACTTAAAGGTGTTTTGCAGGCCTACAGGAAAATGAAGTGATGCTCAAAATTAAACTAGAAAATTGCTCTCTGTTGCAGAGCATGATGGTACCTTCTTTGAGAGCACTGAGGAAAGTGTGTCATTTCAATAACTATTTTAAGCATATGTAAAAGTAAGAGTTCTAGGCTGCGTGACATTGTGAACTTGCAATTTCTAGTGTAATATGCTGGAGAGGTGAACGTGTTAAAATGAAATTCTGCCTTTAGGAAGAGGAACACTAAATTTTAGTCATGCAATAAAATATATATTAAAATATGCAAACGTAACAAAGCACTTGCCTTCTGTTTAGGTAAAACCTGGTAGAAAGAGGGTAGGACTGTATATTAAATTTAAGTGATATTTAAGAGTAATTCCTTTCCCCTTTTAAATTTGTGCATAAAAGTTTGGCTCTGATTAAAACTTGTTTTGATTTGATCATGTCAATGTAATGTTTTGACATACACTTTGGGAACTCAAAGTTCTTCGAACATACTTTTTAATATTCCTGTTAGTTAGCTCCATGCTATATGGTGTCTTTTATGCTCCAGGCGACCTGTCTAGATTGTTTTGTAGTGTGATCAAAATCTCTTCTTTATTATTTATAGACTCTAATCGATATGACTCTTGATTTTTTACAGGTGCTGTGAGTGATGTTGAGATGCAGGAACATTACGATGAATTCTTTGAGGTATGTAACAGATGTAAAAATGTATTAAAGCGTTTGTGTATTTGTCAACAGAATGAGTTAAATGGATTCACAGAAAAGCACTTGTTTCCTCAGGTGGCGTTCTAAAAATTACAACTTTGAGTGCTTCATATGTCCTGGTATAACCACTGGTTAATTTGGCATTAACTTTGCTGTTCATAATAGATTTTGTTTAATAATCAACAGCAGTTAAGCAGTGTAGCGTTTTGATTCCATAATACTCCTCTTTGCTGTAAATTTAAAATATACTTGACTATAGAAGCAAGTTGAATAAAACTGTTAGCATCAAGACTTATGTATAGTGTTTTCAGTGCATCTTACATGTTCTGTGAATACTGTATGCATAATGTTTTCCATAGCTTTTTATTGTATCCTGTTAGTGCCCTAATTACAGATGGACACAGTACTAGCCAAGCAAGTACTAATTTAAAAAAAAAAAAAAAAAAAGGGGGGAGGGTGTTATTTTGTCTTTTTTTTTAAAGAAAGGCCTTCTTTTGTACTTACTAATATCTAAATGCAATAATTCTGTAGTTAGAACTAATGAGCTGCAATCTTTTAATTGGTTGTTTTGTGCCTAGGAGGTCTTCACAGAAATGGAAGAAAAATACGGTGAAGTTGAAGAGATGAACGTTTGTGATAACCTTGGAGATCATCTAGTAGGAAACGTATATGTAAAGGTAGGATAGAGAAATGTTTTTATATAATCAATAGGGGTGGTATTTATTTATTTGATAATTCTGAAAGCTACTGTATACTTATAACTCGTGAGAATAGCTCTTCACGACATAAGTTTCTCTCCAACTTCATAATATAAAGTAGAAAGTGAGAATGTGAATGGAATCTGAAATTTTAAGAGATTATGTGAAGTTCTCGATACTCCAAATCTGCTGCTTTCATAGAGAGTAACACTTCTTTTATACATTCTTATAAATACAGTCACCACTGATGGCCTGTTCAGTTTGCTGGATTAATTTGGGGTCTGTCTTTCTATCACACTGCCTGTTAAGCACTTAGTTATGAGCAAAGATTTATTCACAACATTTGCATTTATTTTCTAGCTTCTCCGTTAAACAAAATGTCTTGTAACCAAGCTAATTTGGCAACAGCTGAATGGTTTAAGGTGCAAATTGTAACACTTGAGCTTAGCTCTTAAAAGTCATTGGTATCACTTGAATAATGAGCAAAAAGTTGTCACCTGAAGAAATTTCATGGTGCGTACACAGAGTTGGGGAGTTTTGAGACTCTTAGTTCGACAATTTTTACTGTGCATTCCTTTCACTGGAAAGCAAAGCCTAAAATTCTCAATTGTGTAGGTTATCATCAGAAGGAAAAAAATTGTTTTAACAAATATAGGAGTGTTCAGCTGTGAAAAGGAATTTCAAATTGAAGTTTTACGTTCATCATAAAACTGGATCAGATTTTTGTAAATTCTGACTTAACTGAGAGGTTCAGTTCTTGTGCAGGTTTCTCTTAAATGCTGGGGAAAAAGGCCCATTCAATTTGGAGCATTAATGTTCTAGAAAGTACTCTTAAGCATTCTGTTTGTTTAAAGTTGTACTAAGAATACGTATCTTCTTTTGTTGATGGAACTTTCTAACTTGAAAGACGAAATAGAACATGAGAGAAGACACTGATGTTCTGATTAGCTGATTCCTGATTAATGAGAAGCTACCATTTTTACCCTTGATTTGATAGACTGTCCCAGGAACTCTGAAATAGCTTGTAGTTTGATAACTAATTCTAAGCCTCAGATAACTCACAGCTGATCTGATAGGAATCTTCAGGCTACTTCTCTTGCTTCTCTATAATGAGAAAATGTTGATTTTGCTTTTAGTTTCGCCGTGAAGAAGATGCAGAAAAGGCTGTGATTGACCTGAACAATCGTTGGTTTAATGGACAGCCCATTCATGCTGAGCTTTCACCTGTGACTGACTTCAGAGAGGCCTGTTGCCGTCAATATGAAATGGGGTAAAAAGTGACTTCCTCTGGCAGTATCTCTGAAATGCTTGGACAAACAGGGTGGTTGCTTGGGTGAGGCTTTTACATATAGCTTAGGGTACCAAAAAAAAAACCACTTCAGGTAACATTAATATGAAGTACCTGCACGGAACCTCTTGACTTTTGACATCTTTTGTAAGATTTTGATCTAGGAGTGAGTCAGAGTCAGTAAGTGATGCTTGCAGTTTACTGGGTTTAGTGTTAGAGGAGATTAACTTTTAGATGGTTAGAGGCCCACTAGGGTTTAGGGCAAAGAGATGAAGCCTAGAGCTGGGAATTGTAACTGTGTCTCTTGAATTCTGTTTCAGCGAGTGTACACGAGGAGGCTTCTGCAACTTTATGCATTTGAAGCCCATTTCTCGAGAGTTAAGGCGCGAGTTGTATGGGCGGCGGCGTAAAAAGTAAGTTTGCTTTTAAATATGATTAAAGCAGGTAAATTCAGAGTCAGTTGCTGAAAATTCTGAAGGCATATCTTTAAACTTAAGTCCTCCTTGTTCTTTCTAAGGCAGTTCTGGCATATGCCAGTGAAAGGCATCAGGTAAAGGGCATCAAGTAAAACTAGCAAGTAGCCAGTTAGAACAAAGGAATAGCTCTCTGTTTAAAAACAAAAAAAAGATATGGTGGTTCTTGCTGTGAGTACTGTGGAAGCTTGAAGGTTGATGTGGATATAAGAGAAGGCAGGGTTCAAGAACAACATCCACTGAGTTACTGACTACATGGGACCTACCTGTGGTTCAAGTCTCCAAAGTGTGTACTGTTGCAGGTGGACATTACTTGGAGAAGTAGTGCTTTGCCCCTTCTCTCTTTTATTCTCTTCTAAATGTATTTGCTCACATCCTCTGTCAGAAGTAGGCTATTTGGCTAATGGTCATTTTGGCAGGAACAGACTGGCCACTTTCAACATTATGCGCAATCGAGTATAACTATAGATTATATTCAGGACCCAACCTTATTTGTTTTTAACAATTAATGGCCAATTTTTCTAGCCTGTATTCATTCCTTAGTGTCAGTAAGAGGCAGTTGCTGTACTTAGCTTATTTTTAATAGCACTAGCCTCACAATGTGGTCCTTCTTCATAGAAAGTCTCAGTAGCGCAAAGGAGTAGTAATTCTGCTTAATGGCGACAAGTTGTGGTACATACATTTTATATTTACATTCATTAAGATACCTTGTAGAAAGGCTTATATCACTACTGTTATGATAACACCTGTTTGTGTATGGTTCACTTTGAGCTGGATTCAGTCTGCTTGCTTTTAGCACCTTGATCTTTAGGAAAGGCGTATAAAGCTGTTGAGCTTCCTTTTATAGAGAGCACAATTTTGTAATTTTCTTCCAATCACAGAAGGAGCCTGGGATGATTGAATGTGTTCTTTCCCTATAAATGTCTTTGATTGGCAGTGTCTTAGAACTTGTGAGGATGAATTCAACTTTGGAAAATGTAGACTGTGTTGCTTAGGCATATGTATTTGTGCCTAACTACTTTCCCAATTAATATTAATTTAAACTCAAATATAAACATTTAAGAAGTTTAAAAAGATGAAGGATGCTCTTATATTAGCCTTTTGGTCATTTTTATGAGTCTGGATCTTTTGAATTTAATACCACCAGTTAAAAGGTCTCACCTTTTATTGCAAGAAAGATCAGACTTTTGTGTTTGGCTTTGGAATATGGTGGATTTACCCACTGCCCAGTTTTCAGTTTGCCATATTTAAATCCTTTGTGCAGCTAAAGCTGCCACAGGTTAGCAGTAAGGCTAGATATTAGAAAAAGTGTCAGTGGGGTTTCACAGGTAGATTGCATAAATGAGACTAACCTGAAAGTAGTTCTGCACAATGAAATACATCAAAGTTTTTGGGGGGAGGAAGGAGAAAAGAGTAACCCAAAACTTTTGAGTGATAGGTTAATTTAGTAATTCTGAACAGCTCAGTGGTATGCAAGAGTTCTATATGTCTGTGTCATAGTAAAATTTGTCACCACCCACACTCCCACCCCAAAAAATGTCGTCATGTAACAATATTCTGCATACTTAAGACTTGTAGCATTAACTTCCTGAGCTTTTGAGCTCTGCTGATTTCTACACCTATTTTAAAATGTACTGTTAACTTATTTTTATAAAATCGGCAAAGGAAAGAAAAAAAACAACCTACCCCCCCAAAAAAGATAACTGAGTTGTAATTGCTGATTAATGCAGTTGGTTTAATAGGAGTGGACTTAGAGCTGTAGGGTTTTGATACGTGTTGTTAAGAGCTATTTGTAACTGCTAAAGCAGGTGTCCCCTTCTCTTGCTGCTTTAATTAACAGCTGCATAAAGTGCATTTAGTTCCTCTCCTTGCCTTTTCCCAAGGCTTGCACATCCATTGGGAGCAGTTGACTCTTGTAACAGTATATGTTGACTCCCTGGTATTAAGCTTGCTCAGTTTGTAAGTATCTTAAAGGCCTTTTCCAACCTTGTTGGTTCTGTGTGGTTTCACAGCCTGAGTGCCAATTCACCAGCCCTCCTAATCACAGTGTCTCATTTCCTTGTTACGTACGTCCTTAAGTGTTCCACTGTGGTACTACAAGTAAACTGCCAATTGTGATGAAACAATAAAATGTTCCAACTTTCTTTGAAGGCATAGATCCAGGTCGAGATCTCGTGAACGTCGGTCTAGATCCAGAGATCGTGGTCGTGGAGGTGGTGGTGGTGGAGGAGGAGGACGCGAACGTGATAGGAGGCGGTCAAGAGATCGTGAAAGATCTGGTCGATTCTGAGCCATGCCATTTTTACTGTATGTCTGCTAGAAAGTGTTGTAGTTTGACCAAACAAGTTCATAATGAGATTTTTTTTAAAAGATGGGCTTCTGAATAAAAAATTTGTAGTGATACAGTATTCTTTGTGTAACTTGTTTCTTGTTGGGGGGAGTCTTTTTAACTGTCATTCCTCTATCTTGACAAATTACCTGGATTAACTATGCCTGAGGGAAAGGTGGTAAATGTATTGGAGGAGCGCCAGTTTTGGGTTTGATTTTGGTTTGGGGTTTTTTTTTTCTTCTTTATTTGGGTATAATTTGAACTGTTGATGAAAATGTATGTGTATATAATATAAAATATTATATACATAGTAAAAATAATATACTGCTTAAGAAACAGTTACATAAGTTTCCCTTTTCTGCTATGCTGTCTGCTTATTTAGGTTAGTTTAGGCACATTTAAAAGGAAGGCTGTGCAAAATGCGTTTATTTACCAAGTAGAAGCGCTTAGTTACAGAAATGTATGTTTGTTTGTTACCAGAAGTCTGTGCTCTGTCTATCAATGTGACTGTGGCATTTACAATAAATCCAATTTCTTGGTGTAAAATCTAAAGCCTATTTTATAAGCACTCTGGAGTAGCTGAATTGCTACTGTGGCAGAGCTCATAGCTTGATATTTTTTTTTCTTTTTTTTTAATTATTCTTGACTAAATTCCTTGTCTTTGGCTGGAAAGAAAGTTGCCTAGTGCAACTTTCCCTAGTGGGGGAAAATAGTAATATTTTTTATTGCAATAATTAATAATAGGCAGGTGAGGTTTTGTAAGGAAATTTATGTTCCATGCAGCACAATACATAGCATCTATTGAAGGAAATGCAAGGTCCTAAATACAAGGACCAAATTTCTCTAGGACTGAAGGGATTTTTTTCCACTCCATGTTCTCTTAGCTGTCATTTAATGAAAAGCATTGTTAAGTGTTCAAGGTCATAGGAAACTAATTGGAAGCTAGTTCAAAATAAATGTCTTTCCACGTTTACTCAGTTCCTGATAGCCTGAAGTGTGGTAAAAGCTAATGGATAGATGGCAGTTTCTTCACAAACAAGACATCTTTTTCTATCTGAATTTTAATTGAATTACACAATAGCTGTATATCTTAGGTTTTGTGTCTCCTAAGGAGTTTAAGCTCTAAATGTTGCTGGAACATCTTAAGAGAGAATTTGTACAATGACTGTCTTGCAGTTTAACTTTGTCTGATTTTATTCAAAGTGGAACATAGTAAGAAATTTTGGTCAGTGGTCATATTTCTGCAAGATACAGCTTGGTTGTACTTGAAGCTATGTAAGAGAGCTTTCCAGAGGAGGAGAGAATTTACTAGTCCTGTTTTAGTTCTGAGTCAGGTAACTTGCTAAATTATAAATTTGCTCCTTTATTTTTAGTAATCTTAAAAACAAAACAGAAAAAAAACTTAGATTAACCAACCAGCTTCTCTCTGCCTCCAAAGTAAGTATAAAACTTTTTCTCACTGGAACTTGGAGTTGGCAAACAAAATAATATTGAAAAAAGAGCTGTTCTAAATAAATCTGCTTTGCCAGTAACCTTTTAAAAGCATATCACACTGAAGTTGGCTTCACTGCTTATGTTCTGTTGCAAATACATAAATTATGCTTTCTTTTCACTGGAGAAATTGAGCAGTGCCTGGCAAAAAATAGCTGAGCTGACACCTGTGGTATTTCTGCTAGGTGTTAGTAATCTGACATTGATAATTCAGTTCTTGCAGTTTACAGGATACGAATCTAGTTCCCTTTCCTCTTCAGTGAAATGTAAGATTATTAATGAGCTAACTTAAATCTTGGGCTCACAAAGGTGAGGAGAGTCTTGTTTTCAAACCAGTATCTAGTGTAATAGGGGAACTACTTAAACAGGTTTAAGATTATTTTCTCATAGAGTAATGGCACAAGCTCATTTGCCATATAAACAAGTTAAACTATAAATGTGTCTCTATAATGGCTTTCATCTGTTTATTTAAACCCTGTTAAATTGCAGGTACATTTCTGTATGAACAACAGAAGATTGATTTCTCCCTCTAGCCCACTATCTCTTTAAAAAAGCCCTCTTGAATTCCACCAGATGTCTCATTTTATGGTCTGATTGCACAGCTGTCCAAAAGTTAACCATGTAACTGGAATATGTCATAATGGGCACTGAAAGCAATGGATTTTGCTGGATACTCTTAAGGAAAAAAAACTTGTGCATCAACCATTACCTGATTGTATAATGATTACCTAGTGACAACATTCAACATACAAACTAAGCTCATGACCTAGCTTCAGTTAGGTTCACCTTTGAAGACTGTACTACCAGTAAAATTCATCACATTTGAAATTTAAAACTGCACAAATTTGGTTAAACACACATCATAGTGCAAACTGTATTGGCTTTACCAATACAAACCAAGTGGAAATCCTACCCTCCCCTTCTGTAGTTGCTCATAATGTCTTAGAGTAAGATTACTTCTCCCCACCCCTTCCTCCTTGAGATACCTACTTCTCACAAATATTTCATTGTTAAGTCTTCTGTTAAACAGTAGCTAGTAATTTATGGAATTCCTTTACCTCAAATAAGTGACAGCATAAGGTATTTTTTGAAGTCTGAGTCAATTAGGTTGAAACTGTTAATCCCAAGTGGCTTCCTCTTCTTTGTATTTGGCTCTTATTCTGTGAAAATACTGCTTGTCCATGAATATGATGTATGTTGAGACTGTAAAACCAAATGGAGAAAACTTGCTCAAAATAAAGCCTTGTTTTTATAAGAACCTTACAAAATTTATCCCGTTCCTTTAGATGGGATGCTGCTCTTAAATGATTAATGAGGACATGGACTTCAAGTTTCAAATTTTTAGCTCTTGTCTGTCTTGAGCTAATTCTGAGTGATTATTCTTTGCCTTCTGTTTCGTAGAGCTGATGAAGTGTGTCTTCATCTAAAAAAAAACAAAACAACGAAACACCTGTCATCTCCATGTTTACTTGATAAAGTTGAAGTATCAAGAGTGCAACTTGGGGTTAGGAGTTAGGGGTTTGGTTTGGGTTTTGTTGTGGTTTTTTGTTTGGTTTTTGTTGGTTTTTTTTTAATGAATAAGGCTTCTGGTTGAGAGATCCTGCAAGTTTCTGTTGTGGTCTGTAGAGGACAAGAAGGCTCTATTTTGACAGAAGGAGCATGTTTGATTGAAAGGAGTCATGGTTTTAAAAGATGACTTTTAGTTGTTCAAACTGCAAAACTTTGGCTGTTAATAACCACACCTATTGCTACAGTTGTACAACACCTCATTAAACTGCACCTACTGTCTTTAATACATTAGAAATGAAACTGCTTTCAGAGCAGTTGAGGCAGGAGGGATGTCAATCACTCCATTTTGCAGACGCTTGTAGCTGCTGATGCTGTAGCACTGGTGATTGCCCCATGAGACAGTCCTGTTCAGGAAAAGTCACAGCTAAAAAAGAGAGCCAAGTTGGTGTGTGGCCATTCCAGCTGGTAAAGAACTGCTAATTGAAAGGCTGTCATGGGAGAGAATAATTGTACCTGTGTTTGACATTTACTGCAAGGATGACACTGAGCTGTGTTACTGTAGAGCACAGTTTTGCCTTGGAATGCATGAATTTCAGTTTTGAAAATATAAAAATTGCAGCTAAATGTCTCGAATAAATCAGTACCTCTTCATGCTGAATTGCTATGTTCTAAATCGATGCTGAATTGATACATGCTAAAACTGTGCACAAGTATTTCTGAACTCGTCCAATTAGCCAGTGTTACTTTTGGGGTTATTTTTACAAATTTCTCCAAATTATTTTTCTTTTTTGCAGTTCTCATTTTGTTAAACCCACATATATGGGAAATTGAGCATGTCTCCTGGACTACGTGAATAATCCTTCCTTGTCTGCAATGTGCTCCTCAGTCATAAACATCTAATCCGCTGTTAATGCATTACATTCTGTATTTCTTACAATCGTAACCTTCAGCAGGAGGAACCACAAAGGAAAGGCCACTGCTCTCCTGTACCACATGCCCTAGTACTTCAATAAGGGCAGAACCACTTTAGAAGGTCCCCATTTTTGTGCTGGAGGTTAGTTACTGCCACAAGACTGATCTACAACTGTAGACTGGATTTGTGGAATCCATTTGAATGGTGGAAGATAACAAACCAGATCTGCTGCCAACAAACCGGCTCTGGTAGCCAGTGGCTTCATGCCCACACCTGAAAAGTGGGAGGGATGAGAGTGTGCTTATCTCTGTTAAGATACAAAAGCCTCCTTATCGATGCTCTGATAATCATTGGACTCAGCAGGACTTCCTAATTTCAGTTTTGGTGTCTGCTTTGTAACAACATTGCTTTGATAGGACCAAAGGCAAGTTACTCACATTTGTACCTACAGAGAGCAGAATGGTGATAGCTTCTGAGGGAGCAGTGGGATGCCAGTGAGGCTGGTGGGGAGCTGGATCCCTGGGCAGCTTCTGTGAGTATGGTTGCCTCTTTGATCCAAGTACCTTGGTGGTATTCAGAACTCTGCAAGCTATTCCCACTAGGAAGAAAAAACTAATGTGATTCATGTATTCCTTTCAAACCCATGCATTTTTGACAGAGGTATGCAGAGCGCTGTGTTCCTGGGCACTGTGAAACCAGTGTGCTGAGAGTCACTTCCAGCTCCCAATTGCAAACTGCATGTTTAGTGAGGTCTAGAGGAAGAAAAATCATCTCTGCTCTGCTTTCAGTGACAGCGCGGCAGAAAGGCAGCAGACGGCAGTCAAGCCAGTCTCCCTGCCTCCTCACTTTCCACAGAAAAGCCTTTTAGTCTGCCAGGCTTAGGCCTGCTGTGCTCTTGCCAGCACCTGGCTTGGTTTCAAGTCTGCTACCTATGTGGCTGAGCATTGGATGTGTTTCAGATTTTCTTCCTGGAGCTGTCTGGGACTATAGCCAGGCTGAGGGAGAGGCTGAGCTGCTCCCGCTGCAGCCTGTGTACCAGCCTGCCTCCTGGGCCTGAGACCTGTGGGAAGAGCCACACGGAGCAACCACTCCTCCCTTTCCTACCCACCCATTTCCCTTGAGAGCTCATTCTGCTTGTGCCTAGGAGAGAGATGAGAACATGGATCAAAACAGCCCTGAATCTTTCATTACATCCTCTTCCTTCCTCCCTCACTTCTAGTGAATATCGAGGATGCTTCCTCTCTTGCGTGGTGGAGAAAAGACTCCTGGAGCTACAGAAGGGAAAAGCTTGGTAAGGGGACTCTGAGGCAGGACATGAAGAACTGGTTTCTGGACAAAGCACAAGTGGAAAGTGAGCAGACAGCCCTACTGACTTTGGGATTGCATGCAATGTTAACTCTTACATTGCCAGAGTGGGGATGAGCAAGGGAAATTCCAAGGTCTAAGCCCAAAATCTGGCCAAGTAGTAGTCTCAAGTAATGTCTGGGGTTTGATTCATTATTTCTTTTTTGGGGTTTGTTTTTTTTTTTACCTTTTAATGTGGCTATGTTGACCACAACAAAGAGACATTTAACCACCCTTCTTGCTCAGCCTACAAGGATGCAAGCCTTGTGCTTTTGGACCTGCCAGAGAAAAACATCTTCAGCAAAGGAAACATACATAATGAAGAGGGAACAGCAGATTATGTTCTCCATGTAGTACTTGTAGATTATCCGAGGAAGGTTTCTGAGAGAGTCTCTCACTCCATCAAAGCTCGGTTATTATACTCTGCATAGGTGGTTTGCCAGATGAGAGAAAAACTGGCTGGGTCATTTGGCTCAGAGGGCAGTGATAACTAGTTCATACCTTGCCTAGAGAGCAGTTATAACTAGTATATGGGGTCTGTGGTGGTATCTGTTCTAATATTTCCATCAGTGACTTAGAGGAGAAAATGAGCGTGTCCTCACGGATTAGTGGATGACACCAAACTGGGGTGGTTCACCTGATACACACGAGGGCCACGCAATCATCCACAAGGGCAGGCTGGAACCTTGTGAAATTCGGCAAGGACAAAGTCAAAGTCCCACCCCTTGGGTGGTCCGGTCCCTGGCAGGGCACAGGCTTGGCAGGGGAGCAGCTCTGCAGGTAAGGCCCTGGGGTCATAGTAGGCAGCAAGTTGGATGTGGGGCCGTGGTGTGTCCTGGGAGCAAAGAGGGCCAACTGCATCCTTGGTGGGATGAACAGGGACAGCCAGCAGGCTGAGAGAAGAGAATCACTTATCCCCCTCTATTCAGCACCCATTAGACCACACCTAATACTGTCTATTGTTTTGAGGCCCTGGTATGGAAAAGACATCAGTAAATTGGAGTGAGTTTGGGTGCTGGAGAGGACTTCCAAGACAGCCAGGGGTTGGAGTGGTGGCCCTGTGAGAACAGGCCAGGTGAGCAGGGCTTGCTTAGCATAGGGGAGGAATGACTATGGGGGAATTTAACAGCCTCCTCCCTGTGCCTTCAGGGAGGTCAGCAACAGAAAAAGTCAGGATCTTTACTTGAAGCCATAAATTGACAGAGGGGACATACCAGATGGGTCTAGGAAGAACACTTTCCCTGTGAGGACAGTAAGGCACTGTACTGGCTGTGCACCTGGGAGACCTTCAAGGCCGGACTGAACAAGGCCTGAGCAACCTGTGTTGATATCCAGATGGACCCTGCCTTGAACAGGAGGCTGGGCTGCAGATGGCCTGAGGTCCCTTCCAGCCTGAGCAATGATGTTGTTCAGATGTTCAGCCTAAATCTTTACTGCTGTAACTCTGACCTTTACCACTTTCTCTTGCTCTGAAGGAACATGAAAAATGGTTTATCACCCTCCTCGTTTCCCTTTAGCTAAATAAAAGCAGTTCTGCTTTTTTTCAGGTTTCCCTTTTCTGAACAACTGCAGTTCTTCCAGTTGTTATTCCAGGGCCATGTATCTGCACCTTCTTGTGTTCTCGGGCCATGTCCCACACGGGCTGTATCTTATTTGTTAAATGCAGCATTCCAGATGGGACAGGGTCCCTCCCCAAAGCGCACCACTGCTGAGAGTGCCATGTGGCCTGCAGGCTATATTCCTGTTTGCATAACCCTGCAAAATGTTTGCTTTTTTCTCAACAGCAAGGCCTTGTTGACTAACATCGAGTTTGCATGGCACTGCACTCCTACCTTGCTCTCTACACAGTTGGTGTTCAGACAGCAGCTACTCCAGCATTGATTGCTCCTGCCTAGCTGTAAAATTTTGCATTTATCCTTCCAACAACTTCCTATTTGACTTTCTCATCTCATTTCTCCAGTCCATCAAAGAGCATTTTGAACTATGATTCTGTCTTTGGAATTGTTTGTG
Source organism: Neopsephotus bourkii (assembly GCF_033783945.1). Classification (NCBI taxonomy): domain Eukaryota; kingdom Metazoa; phylum Chordata; class Aves; order Psittaciformes; family Psittacidae; genus Neopsephotus; species Neopsephotus bourkii. The sequence goes on along the minus strand of NW_026901456.1, from coordinate 8,392,111 downwards.
GCATTGCCATGCAGTTAAAATGTGGAGCAGCTCTTTTTGGGCTGCTTTTTCCTCCCTTTGTATAAAGACATTTCCCTGAGCTTGTATGATAACCTTCTGTTCTCCTTTCCCATAAGAGCTCTGGATATCACCAAGGCACCATTGCTTCTTTAGGTAACTTCATTAGTTACTCACAAAAAAGCCTCCTTCTTCCTACCACAACAGTGTTTGCCTTTTTTCCCCTCTCCTGTTGATCACTGACTGCACTTGTCCAACCTTTCAGTCCTCATCACTGACACAAGAAAAACATCCTCTGCTTGCCATTCCTAAACAAGCTGTTTATTTCTATGTTAATATTCCAGTCACTGTCACATTGAGGAGCCACTACACTGATCAAATAATAATTTTGATTGTATACCAACCCTCACCACATCTGCTCTTGTTCCTTGGGAAAAAAATAATTGTAAGTGTTGTCAGATCTCAGGAAATTGCTTACGTGGCTCCACACGGGAAATGGGTAGTGACCTGATGCTTTATGGGAGTTATTCGAAAGGTTGGGTTGAAGAGCAATTAAAGTATTCCACTCATTGGCCTCAGCCATATTGGGTCTAATTAGTGGGCAGTGAGGTGGGGAAAAGCTTTGTGTGTTCATACCCAGCCACCATGGCTATTTTTAATGCCACTAATGTCAGTGGCACTGTGTTGGGTCAGTGTTGATATGGTATCTTTTAAGTATTTTTTTTAATCAAATCTTATATTTTCCTGTAAGTATTGCCTGTTTACCTTCACCTGGCTGCTGCCATGGTGAAGGAGATTGAATTTTGAGTACAGAGCTGTGGTGCAGTTAGAAATCCTTGTCATTAGCCTCACACATTCTGTTCAGATAGTTTCCGACATGCCTAGCACCGTCACTTGGTCTTACAAGTCTCCTCTGAGGTATCTATTTTACGTTTTACAGGATCTAGCAAACCCATCGGTGCTGCCAGTTTCACATCTTGACACCCATCTGCCTGAAGTTGCAGTGGCTGATGCAAGGCTGGCATTTTTTCTATGCAGAACAGCTGACTCAATGCCTCTTCCCTCAGTCCTCACTGCAAGGCATACAAGGTATGGTTAACCCTCTTTGGCTATCAACTGTGGTTACTACTGCAGTTTTCAAACACTTGCACTCATTCTGTTCCAAATATTCATTAATTCTTCTTTGCTGTGCTTTGTGGCCAGGTCTCATGTGTGCTCTTGTGTCTCATGGTTTCTGGTATCCATTTCAAGAGTCAGGCATTCTTAACAGCACCTTTTTCAAGCTCTGTATTCCTCTTGTGCCATTCTGTAATTTAGCTGTGCCAAATGCAAGCTAGAATTTCATTCTACACACTTTTCCAATCAATGTTTTTCCAGTGGGTCTAATGGTTACTTGCACAAACCCCACTTTACATGTACGTTTCCAGCATAATTAGGTAGGCAAACTGTGATTTAAAGTAAAGAATTATCCTGTTAAACAGCAGTACTGTCTAATAAATCGTACCTTGTCTATGGTATCATACTATGTTTAGTAAAATTTTAGGAAAATAACAACATGGAATTCAAACTAGGTTTACATTGACTTTGATCCAAAAGAGGCAGGGAAAAATCAATGTCATTTGTCAACAGCATGGATTTTTCTGATGTATGTGGATTTTTATAATGTGTAATGAAGCAGCTGCCTCAGTGTTGCTGTTTATTTAAGGCCGATATAAAATACCTGGCTCTTCTCTTTATTTGTTTTTAATTGCTCAGTGTTTTTCCTGTCTTCTTTCATAAATTTCACCATACAGTGTAATCATGGTCCATTTTCTTGCCACTGAGACTTTGCTGATTCTAAGACTGGTCATTCAGCTTCAGACCAGTCACTTCCAGTTATAAAAATCTCATCTGTCATTTTTACCATTTGATTAAAGCATCCTGTTCCTTTTATTTTTATACTGCATGCTATACTCACTCTCCAAATAGCTATACTGTGTGGTATCTATATGTACAGATGGAGACATAGAGTTGTCCCTACTCCTTTGATCACCTAAAACATATGGAACACTTCAGGGTGATTTATGTTCTAAACTAAAGCTACCTTGAATTGCTTTTCTCTTTATTGGTGTTTTTTACAGATACAGAAGATATTGCTGCTTGGACTTTTTAAAGCAGCAAGCTACATTCTTGGGACATTTCTCTCCTGTAAGCTTTTTCGGTTCCTCATGATTTCATGCAAGGATTTCTGTTCTGTTTTTTAACTTCCTGCATAACCTGGAGCACATTGTAGTTGCCAAGAATTACTCTGAGACAATTTGCATTGAGTGTTATCAAATTGATCGGCACCCCCTGTTACGCATCATAAAGCTCTGTTCACAGCAGTGCAAGTGCAACAGTTGTCAGTGACACTGAATGACTTCCCAGGCAGATACCTCATTATCATATTCTCAAACACCATCAGAAGTGTAATAATATCAGAGATTAATAACTATCCATTGCACTGGTGCCATAAGGACTAACGTAATGGATAGTTGAAGCCAATGGAAAGATGAAGTCAATCTGGCTAGGACACAGCCCCACTATTGAGGCTCAAGATGGCCTCTACAAACAGTGATCACAAGCAGTGCACAGGCTAGATCTGTGCCAACAAGTGCATCAGCAGACAAGCGCTAAATTGTAGGCAACACAGGAGCTTCTAGCAGAGGAAGTTTTAGGCTTTTTCCAGAGCCATGTTTCAGGCTTGGCACCTTTTAGGATAAACCATCTCCTGGTTTGTGGCACAGCTACTGATAGTGAAATCACGAAATCACAGAATTGGTTGGAAGGGACCTTTAAGACCACCTAGTTCCAATCCCCCTGCCATGGTCAGGGACATCTTCCTGTGTGGGGCAACCACATCTTCTCTGGGCAAGTTGTTCCAGGGCCTCACCACCCACACAGGAAAGAATTTCTTCCTAATGTCTAATTTGAATCTACCCTCTTTCAGTTTAAAGCCATTGACTCTTGTCCTACCACTACATGCTGTAAAAAGTCGCTCTCCAGATATCTTGTAGGGCCTCGTTTAGGGACTGGAAGCTGCTCTAAGGTCTTCCCAGAGCCTTCTCTTCTCTCAGCCTGTCCCCGTAGCAGGGGTGATGCAGCCCTCTGATCATATTTGTGGCCTCCTCTGGACTTGCTCAAGCAGGTCCAAATGACCAGTGTGGATTTGTTTCAGTGGGACACTTGCACTTACTTTCCATGGCACCATTTCAAGCCTGCTGCTCCCAGCTGTGGGATTCACCAGCTGCTCTATGCTTCAGGCTGTATATTTACAGGCTTTGACACGAGCCTGAGAGATGCTTGGGCCCTTTTTACCCATCGATACCAAGCTGGGCAGGCTGGGGCAGCCTGCAGTGTTGGCAGCACAAGGCCCAACCCAGAAGCCCTCACAGGTGGTTCAGGTGATAGAGCTGTGGACCCAACTGCGGAGCTCCCCTCACAGCTGCTCCTCTGCAGTGGGTATGGTTTTGGTGGTTTTCTGCCAAATTATACAAGTATAATGGTGTTGCTTAAGGTTAGCATGTGGGGACAGCATTTTTGTCAGCAATGCTTGTGGTAGCTTTTTTTGTCTCCTCACTTTTGTTCAGTTGTAGTGGCATTACTGAAGCTTTTTATTGCCATTCTAAACATGAGAGAATCTCACAGCTCAGTTGAAACCAATAAATACAGCTTTTCCTGTTTCTGCCATTTGTAGTTCAAGAGGTGGAGGGTGTTGTTAGTGGATTGTGTGGGTTTTGCCTTAACAATAGAGGAAGTGAGAGTGAGATGGCATTGTCTTGCCTAGTTCAGAGGGAATCCTTCACAAGGCACCTATTGGAAAGCCATAATTCTAGGAACAATACCATTTTTTTTTTTTTTGGTGAAACCTGTATGGGTTTTGTTTTTTTATCCACAGACTATACAAGCAGCAGGTAGCACAAGCAGCGCTCAGAAGCGACCAGCAGCTCACATCCCTTTACCTCCCTATGGCAGATGCCCATGGGCCTTCCAAGGCCGGCGTCCTGAGTACGCCCCCTCGGGGCACCCCATGGCGCCAGCAGCGACCTCAAAGCGGTCCCCGCGAAGCTCCTTTAGGCAAACCCACCCCTTTTGCCCCCTGTTTCACCGCAGCGCTCCAGGCCAGGCCCTGCCTCGAACCCGCAACCCGGCTGGCCCGGCCCGGCCCGGCCAGCACACCTCTTCTAGGAGGCAGTGCCCCGTGCCCCGCGCCGCCTCCCCATTGGCTGTCTGTGGCTCGCCGACGCCCCCGTGTCTGCCAATCGCCGTGTGCGCTCCCGCTCTCTCCCCTCGGTGGGGGGGCCGGCCCGGGACACGCGGGCTCTTCCTCCTTCTCCTCCTCTTCCTTCTGTGGCCGCTCTGCTGCAGCGCGGGTTGCCGCTGCCGTCCTGTGGAGCGCCCGTGGGTGAGGTGGTGGCCTCATGTGGGGAGAGGGAGGGGGGAGGCAGCAGGCATCAGGCAGGTGGGTCCCTCTCCCGCCGCCCTGGGCATCATCCTTGAGCTTGGGGTGGGCTGCGCCACGCTGCGCCTCAGCGGCGGCGGCCTTTAAACGATCCCTTTGAGGGGGGCGCTGCTTCGGGAATGCTTCCCTAGGCGGCAGGGAAGGATGGCGGGGTGCGGGCTTGCGGGGTGGATGCGGTCCTCCTGCGCGGTTTCTCTTTGTACTTGATGAAAGCTCGGAGCCGTGCTGGGGGAGCGGAGCCATGGAGCCAGCCCTGGTACGGGCGTGCCTGCTGGGGGAACCGCGAGGGCAGCGGCCCTAGGGATGCCCTGGGCAGGCCGGAGGGTGGCTGCGGAGTTGCCTCCGCCCAGCAGGGAGCGGGAGGCGGAAAGATCGGCTTTCGGCTTCGCAGACGGGCTTGCGAGGTGACGGTGTGCCTTTTGTTTTTCTTCTCTGGGTTTGGCCCCAGCTCTTCTACTGGCACAGTTTGCCCAGGGAGGTGGTAGATGTGCCATCCCTGGAGACATTCAAGGCCAGGCTGGATGTTGTTGTGGGCAACGTGTTCTAGTTAGAGATGTGCCTGCTTATTGCAGGGGGATTGAACTGGTTGGCCTTTGAAGGTCCTTTCCAGCCCAAACCATTCAATGATTCAGCTGTTCTTGGCCTGTCATCCGTTGTTTATTTGAGTGTCTCTTGGCAATGTTTTCTTGTCAAGTCTGGCTAATGGAGTGGACCAAGAAGCTTGTTTTCTTAAAGTTTTATTTCATATATTGCCCTTCCCCTGTTGGGAAGGCTCTGAACTTGACTAAAACCTGAGAGAGCAACTCCAATAAAAGCATTAGTAATCCTGCTGGCATACTATTGAACGAGCCACTACTTGAAAAGCAGGCGGTTCTTCTCTTGCTCCTGTTTGAGTAACTAGCCTTCTGTGTATCTCCCTAATCCTGAAGCCTTTGACCATCGAGGTTTGGAGTGCTGAGCCCTAATCATAGAATAGTTAGGGTTGGAAAGGACCTTAAGATTATCTAGTTCCACACCCCACACCCCCCCCCCCCCCCGCCATGGGCAGGGACACCTCACACTAAACCACGTCACCCAAGGCTTTGTCCAACCTGGCCTTGAACACTGCCAGGGATGGAGCATTCACAACTTCTTTGGGCAACCCATTCCAGTGCCTCACCACCCTCACAGTAAAGAACTTCCTCCTTATATCCAATCTAAACTTCCCCTGTTTGTTTTAACCCGTTACCCCTTGTCCTATCACTACAGTTCCTAATGAAGAGTCCCTCCACAGCATCCTTATAGGCCCCCTTCACGTACCAGCAAAGTTGCCTAGAGTGTTTACTCTTTTAATGAGTCTGATGATTTGAGGCATGAGAGCTCCATATTCTGCAAAACATGTGCTGCAGAAGGGAGGGAAATCTCAGACTATGGAATAGGCAAAATCTGGAATTTTATGTGAGGGAGGAAAGGTATTTACTGGGAAACTGAGACTGGCCCAGAGCCTGGCATTTCTTGGCAGGAGAACAGCTGTAGTGAGATCACTACTGATGAAGTACGGTTTAGGGTGCTAGGTTAGATCCAGTACTTATGGTGCTTGGACAGATCATCCTTTTTGATATTAGTTGGTAGCTCTTTAGTGCCCTATCGTGATCTCTCTGTGTGCAACTTAATCAGCCTGCTTTCCAGGAGCTGGAGCAGTACTTCTCAAAGTTGTGGTTGGTAGCCAGGGTCATGGGGGACCAGTTCCTGGAGCATACATGCTGGCACAGGTGTGTCACTCTGGCCCTGGCAGCTGCCAGGATAGGCTCGCCTCCGGCTATTGGCAGGTACCTGCTGTCTGCATGTGAGACCTACAGGAACTGGGCAGACAGTAGGGCGTACCGTGCTCTTGGTTGCACCGTGGATGCCTGCCAAAAGCTCTGCAGATGTAGCCAGAGTGGGTGTGTCAGTTGGTCCTTCCCATGAAACGTGCATGGGCCAAAAAGCTGCTTCCTGCCCAGGCAGTGGTGACTAGTGGTTCTCTGCCAGCCTTTACGAGAGGTCCCTGACTTGAGCAGAGGTCCCCAGGCTAACAAAAAATCTTACGCCTTGCAGTGGGGCAGTGTAATGCTGGGGAAGGGGAGCTGTGCTTCCATCTGTTTCATAGTCCTGGTCAGAAATTGAGAGCAGAGATCCAACTCCCTGTTTTGTCATGACAGGCAACTTTTTCAGTCTCTGAGCCTCTCTTACCCTACCTGTAATGCTTCTCTCCCTGTACTTGGTGAGCTTGGCAGATGAGGCGCACTGGTCAGGCTGTAGTGTTGGTCCATCTTCGTGCTGACTGAAGAGAGGGAATTGGAAGCAGGGAAAGAAATAAAGCTTCTGACTGCAGCAGTTAAAAATGCAGATAAGGTATTCTCTGGTCTTTAATGCTGTTTTGCTCCTTGGAGACGTCAGTCTTCACTTAGAAGACTTACCAGGTGAGTCCAGACAGGCTTGAAATGAGCTCAGAAAATGGGGATGTCAGAAGACACCTGTGTTAGGGCTGCATGCACCGCTTCCCTCATCAGCTCTGTAGAAGAAAATGTAAGTAAGACTTTCAGTTCTTGAAGGATCTCTTCCTAGAGCCACAGTGTTAATTAATAACCTGGTTACTTTGGGTCACTTGATGCCTCCTGGCACAGGAGCTGCCTGCCACTGAGGAATTAGCAAGGGAATGGCCACACACACACTCTCACAAAACTGCAACCAACAAACCAAACAACCCCAAATGTCTGCTGTCTTCTGAATCACTTATAACTATGGTGTTTCTGAACAGCTTCCAAAGGCTGGATGGGTGCTGCTTCATTTGGTAACCTGTAAAGATCCTAAAGCTCTCTAAGATTCTGTGATACTCAAGAGTGAGCCGAATAACTGGTTTGTAGTGGTTTACTTGTTCACACAGTAAAGTACCTGCTTAACATCAAAGTTTCCCATTCTCAGGCCACAGCGAAATGCAACATAATCTCTCTTGCTGAGCTGTCAGCCCTTGGGGCATCTCTCTGATTCATCTTTTACATGTGCCTTTTGGATAGCTTCATGTCTGCTTCAGACAAGACTCAAGTTAATTAGGTTCTTGCATGCATGATACTCTTTAAATATCTACATCAGTGCTAACATACACTGTAAATAGCCTTAGAAACCATAGCTCCTAACATATCTATGGTGTGAGTTCAACTCAGGCTGTTTGAGGATTAATTTCACTCACTGTCTTTCAGTCATGCTCTATAGGAGTTGAGAAATAGTTTAGGTCTTGGGTTCACTGTGGAGATGGATCCAGAGATGTGAGCCTTGCCCATGAGGCTTTCTGGATGTCATATCTCTGTCTATGTCTCAATCCCCTTTGTGACTTAGGTTTAAATTGATCTGTGAATTCTCTCTGCAGAGCATGAGGCAAAAAAAAAAATCAGGTTTAATGCCAGAAGTTAGTCAGGCTTTTCTAGTTAGACCCTGCCCACACCCCCAGCTAGATATGGGAGTGTTCCTTTTTACAGCAAACTCAAATTCAGGCTGGTGGAGTTTATTTCCTAAAAATGGGCAACTCTTCCTGCAGCTTATATCCCTCAAACTCTTTGGAGCAGCACTCATTGCAGCTAGAAAAGCAGAATTGCCATTCTTCTGTCGTGTCTCCCCAGTCTGTATCTCCAGAAGAAAGACTGAGGAGAGGGTCAGGCTAGCGAAGAAGTTGCTGTCAGCTTCTGTTTTAGTGGTTTCTGATCACCCCCTTTCCTTTGTTCCCAAAGGTCTCCCCAGTAGAAAGATGCACCAGCTTCCTATGGCCTGATTTGGGCCTGTGGGCAGGATCATGGGGGGAATATGGATGTCCTAGGCTGGCTACCTCTGCCTCCTAATTTGCTGAACTTACATCATTTGGAGCTGTAAGCACCAGTGGATGTTCTGGGTGATGTGTCAGGAATATCATCAGTAGCACTGAAGTAGCTGGAAGATCTGAAATCTTTCTGTTGGTCCTGAACATGACAGGTCGCTCTTGGGCTCTTGACCTGTTTCTTAGGTGTAACTGTAAGCCATTGCAGGTGCTTTTCTGTCTCTGCTGACTGCTGTAGTGAGAATTCCCCCGTAGAACAATGAAGTCTGTCCTAGGATTTTGCCCTTCTTCAAAACTGTAAGATATCAGGTTGACCATAGCTGGGCAATGTAATCATAGCTGGGACTGACTATAGACCAGCATGATTAGAATTTGGATTAATAAATGTACATGTTTACCTGTTTACTTTATGCTGGATGGATGTGGGGTTATTTAAAATAATGCCTAATAAAATTATTTAAAAGGTTTTATTGAACAGAAGTTTGTGTTCCTTCCAATGAATGATGTTGCTTAATGTTAGCATTTGGAGACAGGATTTTTGTTGTCAATGCCTGTGGTAGCTTTTTTCCTCTCTCCTCACTTTTGTTCAGAATTCTAGACCCATTACTGAAGCTATTTATTGCCATTCTAAACATGAGAGAATCTCACAGCTCAGTTGAAGGCAATAAACACAGATTCTTGTGTTTCTGCTGTTTGTAGTTCAAGAGGTGGAGGGTGTTATTAGTGGATTGTGGGGGTTTTGCCTTAACAATAGAGGAAGTGAGAGTGAGATGGTATTGTCTTGCTCAGTCCAGAGGGAACCCTTCACAAGACAGCTTTTGGAAAGCCACATTCCAAGAATAAGTATTTATGGAATGTTAGTTTTCTTGGACTGATGTCTCTCAGTCTAGTCCTGGGCAGTAGTCTAAGTCAGGATGTAGTCCATCTTGGCTTTTAGGCATGTATTAACCTAAATAAAATAGAATTGTATAATTTTGGTGACGTGGAAGTCTTTGTATCTAGAAGAATTATTTTAAGCCTTAGCTGAGAAAGTTGGCACTTTCAAAGGCTTTTTTTTTCCTAAAGGAGGGCAATTTAAATGCCTTAGTCATTTTCTTCAAATCAGCATGGAAGAAAGGAATTGGTGTGCATAAGGTAGTAGTGGTTACTGGTGCATATTAACTTGCAGGATCAAATGCTGAAGTTCACTGATCCTGTGATTCAGATTCTATTTTCTTTTTTAAGTGTATCACCAGACCATCAACTCTCTGATCTAAGCTGTGCCTGGTTTGTGTGCACTTGTCAGAAGAAGGAAGGAGGGACCGTTTCCAGGCCTAGTGCAATTCAGTAATGGAAAGAGCTGAATCTTGCTGCAAAAGGGTGATGAGAAAAACAAATACTGGGGGAAAAACACTACACTTTCTAAGTGTTCAGCCAGGTCTTTGTCTTCAATGGAAAGGAAGCAGGCAGGCTGTATGAACTGGGTGGGGCAGGAGAAATGAAATCACTGCTTGCATTTTATATTTGCTATTTTCTGAAACAAGAAGCCTGATAGAAGATTTTCTTGCTTTCTTTTGGTTGGGGTGTTTGCTGTTTGTGTTATATCCAACATCACTATGTTTGTGTGTGCAACAATAACTCAGTTTGGATAGGAATTTGTGAGATTTTGGTCTTCTCAAGGGTAGAGAGGCCTCTGAAATTGTTTCTGTATAAGGGAGTTTCCTAAAATGTGTGCAGGGTTTTTTGGTGATAGCATCGCAAAGCCCTTTCACCCTTGACGTCTCTTAGAAGTACATATCATGTGAACGGCAGTATTTGCTATTGCTTTATGTAGCTTTCAAGCTTATGACATTGCAGTCAGTCCAATAAAGATTTTGGTTTTGCTTACTTCCCTGGATCTGAACTATAGAGGGCAAGGCAGAGGGAAGATAAGGTAATGTGGGAAAAGCAGAGTCAGGAGACCCTCCATTGTTCTTGTGCAATATCTATGCTGCACAACTGTTATGGTTTTTAATCGTATTTATACAGGTCACTTTTACTTTGTTTTCAGCTGCTTTTTTTCCCTAAGAAAGCAAAAGGTGTGTTTTGCCCCTAGGAGAGACTCTTTCCTGATTGGTTTTGTTCTGTTTTTGCCTAACTTGCATGATCTGCAGCTTTGAAGAGGGTTCCAGTCTCGTGACCCACAGTACTCAGTCTTCTGAAGAAAGTCCAGTCTACTGTGCTGTCACCTTCACCAAAGAACATGGAGAAGTTGATATTTGAAAGGCCCTTTATTCTGTCTCAGGTACTCAGTGGTTTCTGGGGAATATTCTTTCTGTCTCCAGAATTTGGGAAAGTGAAATCCCCAGAGGGATTTCAATGTTTGTTTGGTGTGGTGTGTTCTTTTTTTTTCGTTTGTTTGTTTCTTTTTTGTTTGTTTTGTTTTGTTTTTGGTTTGGTTTGGTTTGATTTGTTTTTCTGGAATGCTCTGGAGGTAGGTGCTATTGAAACCAGAGGCCTTTCTGCAGAAGTTCCTCTTCATGACCACAGGGAGCAATGCAGGATCTTCTGGCACCGTTTTCTAATTAGTCACCAAGTAGCCGTCCTGTTTTCCTTTCTGCTTGGAGTGGGGAGGTTTTATTTCAGAGAGCTGCTTTTCAGTGTGGGAGGGATGTCTCCCATGAGACTTGGTCCTGTTTTCTTGATATTTATGGAGGGTAGTTACAGTAAGCTTATGCTTCGGTGTGTTTAAGTTATCTTCACGTAGGGTACTGTATAGAGCTTTTTCACTCAGTGTTGCAGGGTAAGATTCTTGTTTTGGCAATAAGGATTTAGCAAAGCAAAACTATGCTGAAATGCTTTCTCATCTTCACAGTACGATGGAAGCATCAACTGACCGTGAAAATACGCATTTGTTGTGAACTTTTTCATGTAAAGGAAAACCAAGACTGGGACACTTGAGTCCTGTAACTGAGACATACTATGCTTTCTCCCCTACTACCTGGGTCTTGGGTACAAGTGGCAGGATCCCTTGTACCTATTCTTGGGTGTTAGCAGTAGTTAGTTAGTTAGGGTGTGGCAGTACCTATTTGTGGGTGTTAAAAACTACTTGTTGCCATTGCCCATTTTTGCTTATAGGCAATACTGTTCTGAAAACTGCCACCAGGGTAGCTGCTGTTCAGGCTTCCCTCAGAAATACTGCATGCTGAAACATTAGGCTGGCAGTAGATATGGTGGTGGTGGGACAGAGACAAGAATAAGGACTCCTTATTAGTAAAATGATTAAAAATCATTTTAGGGGGGCCAGTGATGTGAATAGGGGTTCTCCCGTGGTGTAGAACTTAAGTAACTCTGATAACCTCAAAGGATGCTGTGACCTTGTTACAGCAAGGCATATGAATTACTCTCCCCCTCTTTTATTTATTTTTTTTGCCCATCCCCAAGGATGAAATGCCTATGGTTCCTTCCCAGGAGAAGCCAGATTCAAATTCATGCCCTCATGCACCTGGCAAAAACTGTGTCTCTGGTGAGAGGACCAATGGGAACTGCAAAGCTGATGAGAAGGAAAGGGAGTGGATCCGCCCTGATACACCCAGCAAATGTACATGGAAGCTGGGGAAACCCCTCTCTGCCTCACCCCATCGTCATACTACTCTGTAAGTCTTATATATAGTGCTAATTTTCAGTGCATCACTAATCCAGGACCCCTGAGAGCTATGTGGATTTAACAAAAGATGACTGATTTAAACTGATGCTGTTTAGCCTGAATGCTAGTGCTCCTAATTCCCATGTATAAGCAACGCTAAGAATCCAGATTAAGCATACAAGGGGCCTTGCACCAAAAATGTAAACGTACATGGACTAAACTGCCTTATTTTAAGTAACCTGGCAAGCAGTTCCCTGGATTGATGAAACATTGCACTGTTAATGCCTTTTGCTTGTAAAATAGCTGCCTCTAAGCTCTGTTAAGCTACTTCATGCCAGGAAGAAGTACAGAGCACTTAATTCTTGCCTCAGTACGTGGCTTGATGTCTGGTTAATCCTTGTTTTGGATCAAGGGCTGAATGTTCTGTGAATTTGTATCCAACTGACATTATTTAGAACTAAAATATCTACAAAAATTAATTCTTATGAAAAGGAGGGAGAAGGATGATTGAAAAAGCATCGGAAATTCTGTGTTGCTTTTGTGTGACCTGCCTGTGGCTCCTTTTGTGAATAAACTGACTTGTTTGTATGTGTACCAGGCCAGAGCCTCTGAAAATCCTGCCAAGCATCCTGGATAAAGTTGGCAATACACCTTTGGTGCGAATCAACAAAATTGGGAAGCAGTATGGGCTCAAGTGTGAACTCTGTGAGTACTGCTGCAGGCCGAAAATCAAATGTATGAAGTTTATGACTGCTTCTCATATTCAGAGTATACATCAGTGTGTGCAAAATACAGATCTGCAATTATCACTGAAGATCACAGAAAACAAAGTAATGAAACTGTCAGTGAATGGCTTGCTGTTTCGTTTGTTTAAACCCCAGCTATGCTGGAGATATCTGGAGGCTCTGATCAGAGTCCTGAAAGGTGGTGTTTAGCACCACTGAAAGGATTAATGCTGGGACTGAAATGAAAGTGTAGGCTGAACAAGGGGAGAAACTTCCAGTTTGATCAGAAACTCTTTGGCTGAGGAATGTACAGGGGAAGAGGTAAGGTGTGTTGGTGGAATTCTCTTCCCCCATGCTATTGCACTAGAAGAGCCAAGGGGCTTTTTATCTTAATGACTGGACTGTAATAAACAGTAAAGATTAAAGGAGAGGTCATATTTTGAGGAGATTGACAGAATATGAGTGGCTTGGCTTCTGTGGCCAGCATCAAGTACCAAACTTGCCATGTTGTTGTGATCCCTAACAGTGGAGATGCTGTGAACTGAATCCCCATCTCTGGTGGTGTGAAGCAGGGAGGTGAATTGGACAGACATGTTAACATATCTTGCTCTTGCAGATATTTGAGGCATAAGCAGTCTATTTAGCAAATTACTGCTGTTTAAGAACTCTGCTTGGTTTCTTTGTTTCCAGTGGCAAAATGTGAGTTCTTCAATGCTGGGGGCAGTGTGAAGGACCGTGTCAGCCTGAGGATGGTAGAGGATGCTGAGAAGGCTGGGATCTTGAAGCCTGGTGACACGATCATAGAGCCAACCTCTGGAAACACAGGTAGGGAATGGAGAGATCTTAGCAAAGTGTGGGGGAAGATGCTGTGATGGTTTTCCTGGAAAAGGCAAGACTTGAGATTGGAGCATGGAGGCTGTCGGTGCAGTGAAGAAAGAGGATCTCTTCCTGCTTGCATGGTGTAGGGAGCAGTGCCTCTTCCATCTCACACAAGGAACAGTTCTGCAATGTCCTATCCTGACCAGACTATGCAGGTGGGAAGGAGGCCTGCTCAATTCACAGTGGCTCTTTGCTTTAAAATAAAAGAAGTTTTAGCCCAGATTCACCAGGATATTTAGGCCCCATTAAAAAATTAAAGTTTGACTGAAATTACTGGGGGAAAAAAGCACCAAAAGGCTGGTGTGAATCTGGATCTTCCCCTTCTGAGGTCATACTATGATATCCTGCTTTCTGGTCTATAGGTTATACAGGATTCTCCTTGTCACAGAACCCAAGAGATAGAAAGAAGGCAGAACTGAAGGAGATACAAAACAATTACTTCAGAAAGCTGTCTTTTCATGTAAAAGCAAAGACAAGGGCAGACAGTAACCTGAGAGAACTGGCTTTTGCTCTAGACAACTGTTTAGAGCTACTGAGTATGTTAAATGTGAGAGCTAATGTGTTACATTTTTGTCCTCTCTGCATCCCACTTCTCCCTCAGCCAAAGTCCTGTTTTGATGTTTGTTGCACTTGCAGGTGAGTAGCAGAACCTACAAAGTGACAGAGTTCAGGTCTCAAAATACTTTCTTCATCACAGACCATAATGGAAAGAGGGAAAGTGCTGGATGGCTTCTCTTCAGTCCTCAGCCTTAGTGAGGCCTTTGTTGTTGGTTTTTTGGGTTTGTTTTTTTTTTGGCTTAGCTCTTCAGGTAGGCAGACAATGACAAGCTAGAAGGCAGAAATCAGGCTGGAGGTGCAGATGTTTAAAGTAGAAATGAGGTGTCTGTCTCTAACTGTCAGGGTACTTCACTGTGGTAGCAAGTTGAGATAGTGCATTAGAGCTTCAATCACAAACAGCATCTAAATCACATCTTTTCTGAAAGGACTTAGTTTCAGCCCATTGCAGACTAGGAATTTAATGCAAAAGTGGGTCTCTAATGCTCTTCTGACAGTACCAAAATGATTGCTCTAGTCTTCTTTAGCTCATTCCTTTACCAGATGAAGTGGCTGAGACAGGAGAAAGGTGATATACATGTGTTAAAGCTAGCAGTTTGTACAAGTCAAGTTTTCTCATCCTTGGCTAAAGTTTATGTTGGTTGTGATCCTCAAAGAACTAGCAGCATCTGTAAATCCAGTTCTCCTCAATAGCCAGAAATGTTCCTTTTGCCACACCTCTAGAGACACTACTCAAGCCTCTGGTGAAAATCTGATTAAAGCCAGGGCATGCCAAAGCTAGCATTGTGGGTTTTGCTCTTTGTTGCTCCTCACTGAATACTCTGCATATCTTTGCTTGCAGGAATCGGGCTGGCCTTGGCTGCAGCAGTGAAGGGTTACCGCTGTATCATTGTGATGCCAGAGAAAATGAGCATGGAGAAGGTCACATCTGTTTTTATTTTCAAGAATTTACAAATAAGCAGGTTTGCACTTGCAGAGCTGCTGGTGCAGATGAGTGCTGTGTCTTTAGCAACCAAGGTTTAGGCATTTGGTCTCTCAACTCTGCTGAGGGGCTGTTGCCAGGGCCCAGAGAAATCCATGGACAGAAAGTGTCTTTAAGACCTGTCCCCACAGCACTGTCACTTTGAAAAGTGACATAGCTGTTTTAATTACAAATGTCAAGGGAACTTGAGATTTACCTAGCCCACTGAAGTGACTACGTGTCCCTGGATTAGCTCTCTGTAACTGAGCAAAGGAGAAGGAAAGAAAGCAATGCTGAAGCTTGGAATGTTTTGTTTTGCACTGGGCGGAGCAAGGCTGTGAGAGAGCCTGTTGAGATGCTCAGGTTACACTGAGCGGTACTGGCAAGCATCTGAGTTGTGTCACCACAACAACAAAGGGGAAGGAAAAGGTGCCTGAGTAATGCTGACTTACCTTCGCTGTGGAAAGCACAAAACATCTAGCTCTAGACCAAGACCTGTCCTGTGGTGCTACACCTACAGCCAAAAGAAGAGTAGAGAGCAGAGATCCCATGTGACTCATAGCTGAGGCAGCAAATTGTCAGTAAAACTGCTTATTTCCATTCAAACACTTCCAGTATTCCAACTGAAAGGCAGTGTCACAAATAAGAACAATATCCCCTGAAGGCCTATACCTATGCTCTTATGTGCTGCAGAGGGAGAGGTACTGCATGGCCGTTGGTGGTATCCAGAACCAAAGGCCTCCCTCCTTTCTGACGACAGGCTTTGCCTTATCTCGATGTCATCAACTTGCCCTTGTGAGTGGTTACAGTTGAGTGGTGCATAGGGTCTTGGAGGATTTTGTTTGCTGCCTGTGTCTAAAGGATGAGGTACGTATGCATAATTTGCACTTAAAATACTGGGCTAACAGCACTGTTGGAGTGCGGAACATATGTGACCAGCATGAGGAGAGGGTATTTTGCCTCAGTAAGTTTTCTCAATATGTAATAATAGTTCCTACAGGCTTGAAGGCCTAGGATAGAGGCAGGAATTTGACATCTGTCTTCCCAATAAAGCTTTTTTAGGATCAAGTGACATTAAGGAGTTGGACCCATGGCTCAGTGATGTGAGGCTGGGGTTTAGCTTAAGGAGGCTATTGCAGGCGAGGCGAAAGGGAAGATGTTTTCTTTCCCCTGTATCCTAGTGAAGTCTCTGTGCTGGGAGAGTGTTTTCTGGGGTTGTGACCACCTTCATTTGCTACAGGTGGATGTCTTGAGAGCTTTGGGTGCCGAGATTGTGAGGACCCCAACTACTGCTAGATTTGATTCTCCTGAATCTCACGTGGGTGTAGCATGGAGACTGAAAAACGAGATCCCCAATGCGCACATACTAGACCAGGTAAGAGCGAAGGCGTCGTCATGGCATGGGAAGAGGTGTTGCATCCTTGTTCCTTAGTGCCCTTGGCTGACTGACTGTTCAACACCTGAAGTGTGTATCTGGAGGAAACGATGACTGAGGACTGAAGTTGAGCAACCGCCATGCTGTGGGGTAGCAAGTTTTTATAGTCATTAGAGGGCAGCAACGAGCCCATGTTTGCAGAAACTGCAAAACAGGGGTTTTGCTGCTGAGTAGTCCCTCCTTTGCAGAAGAATAGGCATAACGTACCCATAGGTCATGAGGTACCTAAATGAAACTGTCCCACAGACAGGACTGATCATGGCATTAGCGGGTGTTGGCACCTTAGAACTACCCTTAAATTAGTTTACTTAGGAAAGTTGTATCTCCCCTCAGGCACTCTGCCTAGGTCCAGATAATAGATAAGGAAGCAGTGTGGAAAGGGTATATGCAGCTGCCGTGGGGCTTTGGGAATTTTAGCCATTGTTTTGAAATGCCTCGCAATGTGAATTTTGGCTTTCTGGTCTACTCAATTGGCTATTTTGTCTCTCAATATAGTACCGTAATGCCAGCAACCCTCTGGCACACTATGATACCACAGCTGAAGAGATCCTGCAGCAGTGTGAAGGTATGCTTGCTTTTGAGTGGGTCCCTAGTAGTCTCTTATTGTTAGGTTCTTGGAGAATGAGTGCTGAGGTGGATGAGAAATGCATGGATTTTGATATAGCAAATCCCATGAGTATGCTGGGTGTCATTAGAGAATTACCTTATTTGGGTAGTTGTAGTAATGATTTTTTTTTCCCCATTAAAGAAAGATGCTTTAATTTTTAGACTCTTTTGCTTGTGATCAGGTGGAGAAAACAGTGATGCTTAAGTTATCCTATAAAAAAAAGCCACAGATAGACTGGCATGAATGAATAGGGTCATTTTTCTCAGCTCAGAAATACAAACACAGGTACAGCCTCAGACCAAATACTCAAGCACTCCGGAAGCTTCTTCACTTTGGAGTCCTCAGGAGTAGAAACTGCTCTGTGTTGCAGATGTCACCAGTATGACCTTTTTATTCTGCACGGATCACTTCGATGTTTGCTCTAGGCAGCTGAGTTGGAGTACCAGAAATGGTTGAAGTGTGGCAGCAGAGAGCTTTAGCTGGACTAACACCCGGCTGAGGAGTGGACTTGAGAGCTGTTGGAGGCATTCAGTGTGATGAATAATAGGCTGCAGCTT
This sequence comes from Neopsephotus bourkii, assembly GCF_033783945.1. NCBI lineage: Eukaryota > Metazoa > Chordata > Aves > Psittaciformes > Psittacidae > Neopsephotus > Neopsephotus bourkii. The sequence goes on along the minus strand of NW_026901456.1, from coordinate 8,374,485 downwards.
ACCATGTAGGCATTTGCCATAGGCAGTATAATGAAGTAATATCAGAGGCTAATGGTCTGCCTTATAAAATAGTGCTCATGACAATGACCAAAACAGTATTTATCATGTGAAAATGAAAGAGTAGTTGTGTTAACAGTTCTCTAAAATGGCGCCTATCCCATGCACTTGGCACTCGTTCAGTAAATTAACTAATTTAATGGGCTGTCTATTTTAAGTTAGAAAATTAATTATCTGTGTCAGGAAATATGGTAACAGTAAAACTACAGGTGTCTGCTTTATGAGCCACCTCCATCTGTGTCCAGAGTACCACAAATTAGTGCCTTGCCAGCCCACTGAACGAACATTTCAAGCCACTGCTGAAGTAAATAAGGATTGAGAAAGGTGGTCTCAAGGTAGGTCTCATAACAGCTCTTGGGAAACAAAAAGCCTTTTCTGTCACTTTTTGCATTTTGTTGAAGAAAGTCCATGCTTGGAGTAATTGGGGTTTTAATCCCTCATTCTTCCCTGGATGTGTTCAAGGTTGAATGGGGCTTTGAGTAATCTGGCCCATGGCAGGGGGATTTGATGTACTTTCCAGCCGAAGCCGTTCTATGGTTCTATGATTCTGGGGGAGATTTTACAACTGCTTTCTATCCTTAAACAGGAAAAATAGACATGCTGGTGGCTACAGCTGGCACAGGAGGCACTATTACTGGCATCTCCAGAAAGCTAAAGGAGAAGTGTCCAGGTTGCAAAGTAAGTGGCAAACCTATTTTTCTGTAGTGGGGTGAAATCCAAACTGCTCCACTTGGCCCATGCCATTCCTTGCAAGCCTGCCGTGGGTCTCTATGGGAAGCTCATGGATGTTCTCAGTTAAAAGGTAGTTCTAAGCAGCAAAGAAAAGTTGTCAGGCTGTCTGAAATAATGACAGGTTGGTCTCACTGGTGACCAGAGTTCAGGTTTGTCTCAGAAGATGAAAACTTGCCCTCAGATCCCTTCATGGGGTATCTGAGAAACTTCCTTCACTGGTGTGTATTGCAGTTTTGTGTCCCCTTTCAGACTGTGCCTTCACTAACTTGCCTGGAGCTGCCCAGCTTCTACCCAGTGAAATTTTCTCTGCACACACCAACCTATGTGTCTACCTGTGTGCTGTGTTAGATTTCCTCACAGAAGTTGATATTGTGCTTCAGTTGTGAATAGATGCCTACAGACAGGGAGTGGTAAACAAAGTAATACTTACCTGCTTACACTTGTCACAAATATATTGGCTGCAGTGGTGCCTGAGGTGAAGAACGATAGTCTTGTTTCACAGAAACCCTGTCTTCTGTTTAAACCAAGTAGAGCCCATGTAAAACAGGATGGTGCCCTTCACTTAGTGTCCGCAGCCTGAGGAGACAGGATGGGTTGCCAAGGGGCCAGAAGCAGCAAAGCATTTTGCTCACAGGGGAGGTGAATGTTGCCAGGAAGAAATGAATAGGAGACTAGCTTGCTGTTAGCTTGGCTGTGTGTGTAGCCAGTGTGACACAAACAGCTGTAAAGAGGCCAGTGCTCATGAGTAAATAGCTGTGCTCTCAAAAGCAGCGTATCATAGTAGCCAAAGTGAAAACTGCTTCTTCAGATTATAGGTGTTGATCCTGAAGGCTCCATCCTTGCTGCACCAGAGGAACTGAACAAGACTGGCAAGACAATGTATGAAGTGGAAGGAATTGGATATGATTTTGTCCCCACAGTGTTGGATAGATCTGTAAGTCACGCTTCTTGATTTACTGACTTTTGTCCTCTGTTGGGATGCAGAAGTGAGGTGAAAGGTGGAAGTAAAACTTGGGGAAATATTTCTTTGAGCTGAAAGGTGAGGGCTAGCAGACAGAGCTATTCCCATTCTTTCCATCAGCAAAAGGAGTCCTTGGAAAGTTTCTGCAACGGACGCATTAGTTTACAAATGCTGCGAGAAGATGATGCTTTCCTACAACACAGAACCTGTCTTTATCTCTTTAAACCCAGCCCAGTCAATCAATTAAAATAAACCCTAAACCCCAAGCCAGAACCAACCAACAGAGCACCCCAACCCCTCCTGGCCAAAAGTGGTATGACTGTTGTGAGCAGCGCTTATGCTCCTGGGAAGCCCTCCAAGACAGGAGGAAACTGATGCTCTTTGTGTCTGTCTCACCACAGCCTGTTCTCACAGTGAGGTTTCAATAAGGAGTCTGTTGTATTAATGTGATCATCTTACCTTGGCAAAAAAAAGCCACTTGGCATTTGGAGGATGGAAACCCAGGCACATGGCTAGGACTCAGTTGGGTAGCTGTTACCTCAAAGAACATGAGTTGAATTCACATTAGTTGTGTAGCTCCCCTAGTCTTCCTCATTTAAATATACCCTTGTTTCTGTCTTCCTGCTCCTTCCCAGGTAGTGGACCAGTGGTACAAGAGCAACGATGAGGAGTCGTTTGCTTTAGCACGCATGCTGATCCGAGAGGAAGGACTGCTGTGTGGTAAGAGCAGATGTGAATCCTTTGAGTTTCTCTGAATAGTGTGGGATGCTGAAGCCTTGTGCATGTCAGGGAGACCTCCTGCCACTTCAGAAGTTGTCTTCTTCACCCTGGGCTCCTCTGTGGTCTCCCTTCTTCTCATGCTTTCTCATTTTACTTATGGTTTGACAGTTTTGTTTCTGATCTGCATTTTGCCAGGTGGCAGCTCAGGCAGTGCCATGTCTGTTGCTGTGAAGGCAGCCAAAGAGCTGAAGGAAGGTCAGAAATGTGTTGTTATCCTCCCTGACTCTATCAGGAACTATATGTAAGAACCTGCTTGCTTTCTCTCTGGGAAAAAGGGGGAGGCAGTCCTTCAGACCTCCTTATAGCAGTGACGAGTTAAATACATATTTTTTACAGTACCCAGTTACCCAAGCAAGGAATGTGTCTGGGACACAACTTCCAAGGTATCTAGAAAGCACCTGACATGAAGTAGAAATGAGCTTAGGCCTCTGAAAGCTGACCCACTCCTTGTGTCTGACTTCAATATATAACCGTCACTGGATAGGATCTATCACAGGAAAAAGCTTGCTTTCACTGTTTACCATGGGTATCATCCCATTAGTGGAAGAGTCCCTGTAAGGCTGTCTGCTCTCTCTGCCTGTGTCCACAGCAGAACACAGCACTATTGTAGCAGCAGCCAGTGTGGGAGTGAGTTTACAGGTGGAAGTGTGAGGACTTTGTGCCAGAAGTTTCTGTCCTACCACACTGAAACATACCCCAAAGCATGGTGGTTTTAGTTGTGATTCCTGGCTTCCGTTGCATCCAACACAACACCTGACAACTAGAAACTAAGATAGACCTTGCCTGAGTACAGGTTGGCACTTCACCATTCCAGGCTATGCGTCTGTCATATTGCAAGAGACTCATGTACTTGAAACTGTTTCCTATGGGATTCCTTTTTATTCTCAATGTCCCTGGCTGGGTGGGTCAGTGTCCCATAAGGTTGGATGGCAAATGGCAATACGTTTTCCATTACATTGTAGTTGTTAGTGGTAGTGAGCTGAAAACAGTTGCCTCCATTATAATATTAAGTTTGCTGTCAGATGTTCAGCCTGCTAATGAGCTTTTCACTTCCTGATACTTTGCAGGTCCAAGTTCTTGAGTGACAAATGGATGATTCAGAAAGGGTTCATGAAAGAAGAGGACCCTGGCAAAAAACCCTGGTAAGCATGTCAGATCCATTTGGATTTTCATGAGTCTATTCAGTTGACTTCATGGCAGTTGCTAATTTAAAGCTATTTCAATTTACACTACCTTTGGTTTAGCTAATATTTCATGCTATTGTGTTGATGCATAATTGCAGCTATTAATCAGGTCTGCTTAAATTATTTTATGTCCTTCTTTGAGTTGCATGGCAGCAAAGGAAAACTTGGTACTTGATGATTATTTTTTTTCATGAAAAGGCTTGTATCTGAAATGAAAAAGTAGTTCACAGAGAGCCCTTCTGAGATCAGCGTTCTTGAGTGCAAAGCGTTGTGAGTACATAAGTGGGAGAGGATCTTCCCTAAATTGGTACCTATAATGACTGTAAATATGGCTGGCTCTTGGAGTAGGAGCACAACATTTTCTGTTTCAGGTATAAATAATGAAACTAGGGAGATCAGTACTCTCCACCAACTCTCTGTAATCTTAGGAAGTAGATGAAATGAGGAAAAGACTTTTGGTCTTACAGCCTTCTCACACTGCAGTGACTTTCTGATACTGGGGAGAAAACTTGAGAGCCTTGAAGCTTTGCTGGTTCTGGCTGAATCCTGACTCTTCCCTGCAGCCTTTTGTCATCCCTGTAGTGTTGAAGGCCACTGTACGTGGATAACTGGTTTTGTTCTCTCCGTAAGACTTGTGTGGGTTTGGTTTTTATTTCATCCCCAGGTGGTGGAACATCAGTGTTCAGGAACTAAGCCTCTCTGCTCCCCTTACTGTGCTTCCAACTGTTACCTGTGCAAAGACTATTGAAATTCTGCGGGAGAAGGGATTCGACCAGGTACCAGTTGTTGATGAATTTGGGTATGTCCACATATATCATTATTCATCTATATGTATCACTTCCCTCACCAGGTCCCAAGGGATGTCTTTTAAGTGGTTACAAGAAGTACAATATCCTGTCACTTATCTTTCTTCAGTTACAGTAACACAGTTCAGAAATGCTACCTTAAACACACCAATGCTGGACTTAATACATTGTCATGCCTGGACTGTCCTGCCCTTCACATAATAAGCTTCTAATGATTATTATTACATACTTATTGTGTTTCTGCAGGATATTTTCATTGTTTCTTATAATAGCTGTTTAACTTAACAAAGCAAAACTTCATGTTTAAAACAAACAACCCCAAACCTACCCATCTCCACAGTAGCTTTCACCTAGTTTCTTCAGAACTCTGCATTATAGTGCAATCTTGTTGTGACCCCTAGAAAGAGATGAGGGGTTAAAAGAGTGAAGTTGTGCTTTTCAAAAGCTCTCTTGGATTGCAAGAAACTCTCCAGTTGCAAGGACTGGAGATACAAAGGGCCTGACGTTCAGAAGGGCCAGGCACCCTGCTGACATCTGTGAGGCTCCAGAGCTTCTGAGAACAGGACTCTGCCTCCTGCAAAGGCAAAGAATCCAAGTGTACCATCACTAATGTTGCTTTATATCATGAAGCAGTTGAACTGACTTCTCCAGGCTGGCTGAGAGCTGATGCTTTTATTTACAGGAATACCTGAGGCTTTTATGTTGATTATCCTTATATGTTGATTACCCTTGTCTTCTCTCTCTCTTTCCCCAGGGTGATTTTGGGCATGGTTACCCTGGGTAACATGCTTTCTTCACTGCTTGCTGGAAAAGTTCAGCCTTCTGATAAAGTCACCAAAGTAATCTACAACCAATTTAAACAGGTAAGCAGGTATATTCTACAACTCTTAGTTCTCTGGTTCAAAGTACTAGTACATGTCCTAACACTACAGTGGCATCGGGTTGGGTAAGGTTACTGAGCACAGATGTGCTAGGCTACTTAATAGCACCCAGGTTTGAGTTGTGTCTCTACATAATTCTACTCCATTACTTCAGCAGGCTTTCTTCTAGTATGCTTGTCCTTTCCTCTTTCCCCAGAAACCCTGGCACAGATCTGGCAGTGTAACAGGAGAAGTGACAGGGAGTTGTTGAAACAACTCTTCTAAATAATTTCTGTATCGGCCAGAAAACAAACAACTGTTTGCCTTTTGTATCGGGTGCCTTGCTGAAACACAAGGTGGCTGCCAAAACCTAATGTTGTCAAACTATGTGAATTCTGATGTTAGTCACTTTCACCTGTTCATCCAATGTGGTATGCCAAGATACCACAACTTCCCAGCTCTGTGGGTGCTCTTCTAAAATACATTTGTTGTTATGTTGCTTTGCTTCTCTTGTAGGAAAAGGATTTTGTTTTTAACACAGAATGCTTGACCTAGTTTTCACCAGGCTTTAGTTTCAACACTGTCCCACACTAGATGAGGTGCTGTATTCCAGAAGTGTATGTAATGTTTCCATTCAGTCCACAAACTACCGAGTCACTGAGGTTGAGAAAGGATGCTAGTTCTTTATGGACAAATGTAAATATATTTTTTTCCTCCCCAGACAGATAATCAAGCATCAGGTGGAAATGTGGTGCGTAACAAAACTGCTTAGCTCATATTCTCCCTCACTTGGACACCTTATGAGTTCCTGGGGCTGGTGGTGTGCAGTTTTGTAGCTACACTGGTGTTAGCTGTGGTAGCCAATTCTCTGCACTTCTGAGGTTGTGGCTTTTTTCCACGGGCAGCTTGAAGTTTCTTATGCTTCTTCAGTAAAGAACAGCTTAACCTTTTCATTTGCCTTTAGTTTTGACTTTTCCTTGGTGGAGGATGCAAGGGGAGTGACACAAAAGTGGTGGTATTGCTAACATGCTAACTAGAAGTGCCATTCTGTGGTTATTTTCCATTTGAATTGATGATTTAATGAAGCAACACAGTTAAATGCACGTAACATCAGAAGTATTGTGGATTTTGCTTTTCTTACCACTTTAGTCAGGCTTATTTGACTTGTTTATTGGTAAAATTGGGAAAACAGATCATGTCATGAAATGACTTTTGATGTGCTACAGTTAGGATTTGTACCACAGCCTGCACTGGTAAGAGGTTGGCTTAACCTGTGACTACCAAGGCAAAGCTATTCTTTGATGTGAGCACCACAATTATTTTGTGGAGATCTTTTAGAATGGAAGAGTAATGGTTATAACTTCTTTTTAGTCTCCAGCAGAATAGAACAACTAGGGCTTTGAAACACTAGCCACAGGATAATTTGCCAATCCAAACAAGTGCTGTATGTTAAAGGAGAGGAGGGTTGTTGTGGAGTCAGGTGTTAGTTACAGTTTATGTCTTCATAGTTGTCCCAGTGCTGCCTGTAGGCTCCTTGTCCTGGTTATCTTTAGCCTACCCTGTCCGTGAAGACAGGTCTTTTGATTATACACAATGAGATGGCAAGGGGCTCTACCCCTTCAGTGACCTTTGAACTTGGGTTCAAAAGTTAGGCTTTGCATGCATGATTGCACAAAACTGCTTGTCTGTCAGTGGTGGTGACTGACAGTTGACTTGATGCGGCAGTAGGTCCAGATTTCTCTCCACCCTCACCTGGTCCACAGGTTTAAGGACTGGTGTTTCAGCATGCACTGTAGCCTGCTCATCCCTTAAACACAGGCTACTGGGGGTCCTTTTGGTCTCTTCTAACTTACAGTATGTTAATGAGAGCTCTGTGTTCCAGTGCAGCCCAACTGTTTATGCTGCAGCACTTAACCCTCAGTTACAAGCTGACCTCATGGCAGGATAAAGGCATTTTAATCTGCGGTGTAATACTTTGCTGTAAATTCTTTTAATCCCCTTTAATGAAAGTATGTCAGATGGTGGGTGCTGCTGTTACCTGGGAGAGTCACCTGGATAATGAACCTGTTGCTGCTGCTTCATACACTAAAGCATGTAGGGAGAAGAGTTTTGTGCGTTCTTTCAAAGGATTCCAGCAGGGGATTAGCTAAGTATTTTAGAAGGATCTATATTCTTTCTGTAGAGTCAACATAGGTGCTTTCTTGTCTAGCCTTAGCAATGTCAGACCTCACTAAAAATGAATTTTTAATTCCCAGTTCCTTGCTTTGCACCTGAATACGGTGTTAGCTGAGCAATCTTTACTCTTGGTTTTGGCTTGTTCGTGCTTTTCTCTTCCCCTGCCTCCTTTGTAGATTATATTCGCTTCCACAATGATTGACAGATTCATTCACTTTTTCCCAGTCTTGCTAGAGTAGAATCACCAAGTATAATGAGGTTTATGGTAACTCCTTTTGTGAGACACATAGAACACTTGACCTTCTTCCATCATTAACATTTCTCAGATGTTCAAGTGTGTTCAGCATATTCATTATGTTTACAGAACCAGAATGAAAAACTTCATGTAATGCTTCATTTTTTGTTCTGTATTCTTGAAATCAAAACCAAAGAAAACTGATCTTTTAAGTTGGCCTTGATTTGTTAAGTGTTTTACAATACTTCAGATGGGAGCAGTATATAATGCTGATGTATTGTTTTAATACTACATAAAGTACATGGAGATATACTTTATGTATAAAGGACTGCTTTTTTAAAGTTTTGCAACTCTCTCCTCAGATTAACCTGAAAGACAGCTTGGGGAAACTCTCTCATATCCTGGAAATTGACCACTTTGCTCTAGTGGTTCATGAACAAATTCAATGTGAGTATGATGTTCTGTGGCTTGTAAGAGATAATCTTTGAGTAGTAGCAAAAAGCAAGTGCAACTGTGAAGGTGTAAACAAGTTCTGAAGCCAAATTCTCTTTCTGTGTATGGAACTATGTGCTACTAACACTTAGTAAGACACTAGCACTTTAATTCTTGCAGAGTAAATGTTAAATCCATTAATAACCTCACATCCTGTAATGTACCTGCTTTTGGAGCAAGTTACTGCTCAAAACTGAATGCCTGAGTCTAGTCCACTGTACACCAGCTTTATTAGTAGCAGTAAGCCAGTGAATGAGCTCCTGCAGTACAACTGAGCTTTGCTTCTTCCTACTCCTGTCATACAACTTCCAGCAGTTTCACCACACTGAGTGTCCCAGGTTAACTACATTTTTTTGCCTTTCTAAAGCAAAACCTTTATTACAACTTCATAAAGTTTGGTAAGATCTGGATGTCAACACTGACATCACCAATGCAAGACAGCTTAGTATTTCTTATTCCTGCTCATTTTGTTTAAACTAACTTGTTCCCCTTTACTTTATGTTTTTCCTCCAAACTCTACTTTTCATCAGCCTTCTTGAAATTCTTTACACTGCCTTCTTTATGAACTGGGAATGACTAAATAACTATTCAAAGCTAGAGTATGTCACTGTTATATGTGAACAATATTTTTCCTGGTTTATCTTTATAGTGGGCAACTTGCAAATTAACAAGAACTGAGAATCTAGACTAAAAACAGTATTAAGACTCACCAGATGAATTTGTCTGACACCTGTCTCAATTATAACTGTAAATGAAGAACAGGCATCAAATTTGGGCTTGTTCCCTGATAATCTCCATAAAGATGTGCTCTTGACTCTGTGCTAAGTATTCATAAACCTAGAATCTCCCTAGAAGCTTGCTATGGAGCAGTGATTGAATAACTGAAAAGTTCAGGACAATCCAGCTGGCTGAACAACTGAGGATACGAGTAGGCTAAATATTTCAAGACAGCTAGACTTTAGGAACTGGCAACTTAAACCACAGATAAAGGTCACTTAGCCACTTGGCTTCCAGGTCAAAGGCTTATGCTCACAATGAAGTATCACTTGAACCTGCACTCTCAATGAGGCAATGATTAGATGGTTAATAAGTCATTTGGATATAAATGGAAAAATGTTGTATTGTGATTTTTACACTAATTCTATATTTGGTAGTGGTGTGGGAAGATAGATGGTAATGTTACATGTCCTCAGGTAGTGGACTCTGGTTCTAATAGGATAACACCAGTTTGCAGCTGTATCGAGTAGAGCCACAGAAACTAATGTATGAGGAAAATATCTTTAATAACAGAGGATTTGGTTTCAATTTTCATGTCAAGAAAAATAAATCTGATTAACCCTTATCCTTCCTCCCATCATCAGTTTCTGTAGCTTTTTTGTTGAGGAGCCTTTCTGAAATGAAGATCCTTGCTACTTCTGTGTGACTGTTGGTCAAGGTGCCCATTCTCCCTTGATGTACAAGGGTCATCAGTGATGGCAATCCCGATCAACAGGCCCTGACACGTGGAGCTGGAGTGGCCTGGCACGTGCCTTTACAAACAATGCCATTGAAGGCAAGTGGGATGTTTTTGGTTCTGTGGCTCCTAAAGGCAGAATGCCCTCTCTGTTTCTGTGTAGATCACACTGACGGTTCCTCTAGCAAGCGGCAAATGGTGTTTGGCATCGTTACAGCCATCGACCTGCTTAACTTTGTGACTGCACGAGAACGGGAAAGAATGTCCACCTAAAGACAAGCAGCAGCATGGAGCCTCTTCAAGAACATTTTGCAATCTCCAACAAAGAATCAGGTTTATTTCCGAGGTAGAATGGTCCGTCCTTACAGTGTTTCTTTTTTCTTAAATTCTGAAAATAATCAGTCAGCTGTTCTGGTGTCAGCTACACAGCCAGTGCATTTTGCTGTATGACACAGCTTCTGCAGACTCGTTTCTTAAATAAGTTACACGATATTTCTCACCAAGACAATTTATTTTTTTACTTCTCTCTCTCTCTATATATATATATGTAAAAATAACGCCTAAATTAACTGGCATGTGCCTTACTCGTTACGCCTGAAGTCTGGCCTTCCAATACATTGTTTCAGATTCACAAAACCTGTTGAAATAAAGAGTTACAGAAGCAAAGGCCCAGGAGAGCTAATTTTTTTCTTCCTTTTTTTTGTGTGCAAGGGTCTTAAGTTAGATAATACCTGCATGGAGGCAAAAATGGGACTGGGGTGTGTTGAGAAGAAAGAGGGGTTTCCCCTTTGGTGGTGACAGCAGAGTAAAGAGGAAATCTTGAGGGCTGGCATTGAGGGTTTTTTCAACCAGCTGCTCTGAGGTACAGCTGACCCGAGTGGAAGCCTGGCACTGAAGTGACAAGCACAAACTAGTGACTTTGTTTTACATGGTGCACCAGCTTTCACTGCAAAGACAGACCTTTCTTTCTTCCAACTGTATCCTGACAAGGAAGCACAAGTGAAAAGATTAAAACCTAAGATCAACCTTCTTGCCTGAAGGTTTCTGAAAATCACACTGTTTCATCTAGTACCTTCCCCCTAGCTCCCCACCTCATTTATCTTAAAGTGCTTCTTTTTATGCCTGCATTAGAAGAGCCAAAGGTAACCTGTAAAGATCTGTAAAATCTTTCAAGTCTTGTTCAAGTGCTGCTGTGCTGTAGTGCCTTATTCCAGGAGAAAAACCCTGCTAGTAGCTGGATTCACTGTAGGCAAGCTTGGCAAAAACTGGAAAACATGGTGTGAACTGGTAGTGTCAAAAGTACACAAGAGTAATGCACAGTAGGTGTGTGCAGCTACCATTTTTGGCCAACTTCCATAACTCTGGATCCTTCAGTAATGTTTGACTTGCATAGCCTTGGCACAATTTGGCACTAGCAGCCGCATCCCTGCGCTGCTGTGCTCAGGCTACTTACTGCTGATGAGTGGAATCGTTCCATGGTTACAGGAGGGAAGTAGTGATTCCTCATCTTCATTAAAGACTACTCTGGTCATTTTCTGACTGGCCTCTTGCCAAGTATAAATGTTTTAACCAGCAAGGGTGACAATTTTTTTAGCTTGTCTCTTCACTGAAGTAAAAAAAAAATAGTATTGAGGCTGGGGCTGTTGCTGCTAGGATAGCAAAGTTGTTGGGTTTGGGTTCTTTTTGTGTGTGTTGGGTATTCTTGTGGTTTTTTGGTTTTGTTAAAGCTGAAGGGAGTTCTAAGTCAGCTAAGAGAAAACAGAATGGTTATTTAAAAATCACAGTTACTACCTCCTGTATATATAGATTTCTTTCTACCTTGCTGGCCTCCCTGTGGCAGTGAAATTTGCTGTACATTTTGGAAGTGTGTGCTCAGAGGAGAGAGGTGGCAGAAGCCATCCTGCCCCATGCTGATGCAGAGCAAAGAGCATCAAACAGAGCCTTTGCAACTTTTCTGGGCTGGAGGAGGGAGGCAAGAGCTCAAAGCCAAAGAAGTGACACCAGTGACAGTGCCTGCCTGCCAGCAGTGTGACGGCCTTGTTTGTTTTATAGCTGTTTCTATCTCACATTAAATTTGTGAAAGTTAAGGACTTTGTTGTAATAATAAAAAGCCTCAGACTGATTTTTGCTAACTCATTAATGCCAGGCTGCTAAATGCAAAGTTTATTCTGCTCTTGTTCAGTTTATTTCCTTTGGCATTGACTGTCCCTTCGGGTTAGGGCTATTAGTGAAGCAACGTGACTCATACTTACCTTAAACTGTGGTTTAAGCATTAAATTCATGTACTTCCTTAAAATTTAAGACAACTTTTCCCAAGGCTCTGGAATAAATCACTAAGTCTAAAATGCGTGTCTTTAATAATGTTTCTAAATGATGGATGATTTTGTTTGGTTGGTTTCTTGTTTGTTTACCCCTATGCTGTGTAGTGATTTCTTCCTCACTGTTCCCCCTCACTGTAGTAGCAGCCCCAGCTTGAGTGCTGTAACTTGTGGAAGGCTGAACTAGTGGGAGAATCAGATATGTGTACCTGTGTATTAAAGAGGCTGTTTTCAAATCTGGTTTGGCTTTTCTAGGCTGAGCAGCCTTGTCTTACCTCTGTTGTTGCTTGGCAGAGCCTAATAACTCATCTCTCAAACTGTACTTTTGAGCTGCTTCGAGGAGGTCATAAATAATTTCGCAGAGTTAAGGGCACGGTCTTTGATCTGAGCATTTTTAACATCCGTGATGTTTCTTAGTGCAGAAGCAGTCGGTGAATGGTCTTCCTTGAGACATCAGTATTTCAGGCAAGTTCCTACATTACTTTACCAATCATTTCAAATACTGTAGACAAATATATTTTCATATCTATACTTAATCTACAGGGCAGGCCGAGAGAGACTTATTTCTATGATTACTTCTATTTTTGCTGCATCCTTTGATTACCACACTGTCCAAAGAAACGTACCTGCACCGCTTTGCCTGTGTGGTTTGTCAAGAGCAGGAGCTGTCTCCTGTTCTGCTCTGGCACAGAGAGGTAGCAATGGGCACCAGCCACACTTGTTCACAGCAGCAGCCCTGTTTGACCAGAGAAACTGGGCAAATGAAAGTAGCTGCTGAATGGCTGAAAATCTTTCCAGAGATCTTTCCCATAGTTGAGATGAAGGCAGCAAAGAGAAGGGGACAAGAATTCTGCAGGGTTGAATTTCCTCTCATACAAAAGCTTATGAGAGTGATTATTTTTCTGCATGTGTGAGAATGTTGTTACTAGCCTGGTCTTGGCTAGTAGTAGTAGAAGGGCTTTATTAACGCTGGGCTCCTCTCTTTGTTTGAAACACTTTGAGGACCAAGAAAGACATTGCAGGGTGGGTGGTTGGTCTCTGATGTGAAATTCAAGCCTAGAGCTTGAGTAGAACTGTACTTTTTTCTGAAGTGGGTGCCTGTATCTTCTATTTACCTGTGCTGGTGGTATGGTTTAACCCCAGCCAGCAACTAAGCACCACACAGCTTCTCGCTCACTCCCCTCTGCCAGGATGAGAGAATCAGAAGAGCAAGAGTGTGGACTCATGCACAGGTCACAGTCCCTTCGACTTGAGCTCTAACCTGTTGAGTTAACAGCAGTGATGCCCTGGCCATCTGCCAGCCCAGGTGCATCGCCACGGCTGTTATCAGAATGTTCCCAGGCACAGCAGAGGAAGATAAGAAGAGCAGCAAAAGCAGAAAAGCAGCCACTAACAAGCATGGGACTCCTTTACAGTAAGACAAGCAAGCCCTGTGGCAAGCACAGAAACCTCCCAATTAATAGCTAAACTGCAATAACACCTACAAATTTGATTTAGCATATTCCAGTCACGTTGGCCACCAAAAAGGACTGCCATAGTTCAACCCTGAATGGCAACTAAGTCCCACGCAGTTGCTCACCTCCCACCTGACAAGATGGGGGAGAGAATCTGAAGGGTAAAAGGGAGGGCACTCTTGGGTTGAGGTAAAGACAGTTTTTAATAGGTAAAGCAAAAGCTGCACATGCAGGCAAAGCAAAAGAAGGAATTCACTCACCATGTCCCATTGTCAGGCAGGTGTTCAAACATCTCCAAGACAGTAGGGCTCCATCATGTGTGACAGGTACTTGGAAAGACGAACACCATCATTCTGGACATTCCTCCCCTTCCTTCTTCTTCTCCCAGCTTTACATGCTGAGCATGACCCCATATGGTCTGGGATATCTCTTGGGTCAATTGGGATCAGCTGTACTGGCTGTGTCCCCCCTCAAATCCTTGTGCACCCCCAGCCCTTGCTGATGGGGTGGTGTGAGGAGCAGAAAAGTCCTTGGCTGTGTGTAAGCAACTGCTCTGCAGCAACTAAAACATCCCTGTGTTATCAACACCGTTTCCAGCACAAATCTGACATATAGCCTGTACCAGCTGCTTTGGGGAAAATTAACTCTATCACAGCCAAAACCAGCACAGCTGATTATGGAAGTGCTGACTAAGCCTGAAAACTATTTTGCACATGGATATTCATATAAACAGTTTTGCCGTATCTGTTTGCCACTGAAAGATAATTACCAGTACTTTTGGTCTAATGTTGGCTCTGCAAAAATACTTCTATTTTCCCACCTGGAGACAATTATCCAGTAAAATCTGTATAATATTTTGCAAGCAGTTATCAGGCAATGACTTCAGTATCATTTTGAAGTTGTCGCACCCAGTGTTACTTCCCACTTCTTGCACAAGCTGTGGTTGACTCCAGAGCTCTGTCTACCTGAGGTTCCTGTAAGCAACGAGACCAGTTCCATCTGCCACCCTCCGAGCTCGTCGCTGAGTGGTTTGTGAAAACGTGGCTTGTCGTTATGAATTTCACGCAAGCTGCTCGCTGTCAGGAACTGCACAGCATTGCCACTGCCACCCCAAAGCCTTTCTTGCTCTGTGGTATCAACACATGACCATGACAAAGGTAAGACTTCTTGTGTGTTAAGAAGCTGGGAAAAATCAGTACTATGTGCTGTTATTGCATAGATATTCACAAATGTGCAACGCGAAGAGTTCAGTAAAAGATGTTTGATCACACAGTGACTCTGGGTTTTTAATGCCAGTTCAACTTGACAGTGTTAGTCCACAAGCTGTGAAATATATTGGATGCAGAAGACCTCTCACTTTCAATGTGTGGACTGCAAGACTGCAGTTCTGTCTTCAGGGAACCGCCAGTATGGCAGGACTGATGGTGGGCTGGCCCAGCATCTGCTTCCCATGGCTGGTGTCTGTATAGGGCAGGAAAGTAAGGATGTAGAGCTAGGTCTCAGATGCCACCACTGGAGTTCCTATAAGCACCAGATCTCCATATGGTCAATTGGATAATGTTTCTGAATAAATGTAAGGGCTACAGACCAGCCTGAGTTAAGACAATGACTTTTGAGATTAATGGTGAAGCTGTAATGTTAAAAGGTGTACAAATTCAAGTGAGTTGCATGGGTGTTGTTCTGTGGATAAGGAACAGCTGGGAGAAACCAAATGGACTGTCTGTGTTATTTCAGAGCAATATATTTGTGCTGTCACTCAGGTTCTTGGTCAGTTGCTCAAGTTAGACTGCTGTGAAGGCTGTTCATGTCTGCTAGGCAAGTGGGTAAACACCTTATCCCTTGGTTTTTGGTCCCGATTTCTTTATGTGGTCAGTCCTTGCTCAGCCTCATCCGCACAGCAAAGGACCATGTTGACCAGGGTGTTGTTCCATCTAAGAGAAACAGGGGTAGGCCAGTGGACAGAGAGGTGCAGGGGGGCTTCCTCTGCCAGCCTCGGGCGCCAGGCCAGCCCCACAGGTCTGTGGCATGAACTCCTTGCTGGTTCACTTGTCTGCGTGCCAATTGTTAATCTACTTCCTTAGACAGTGTTCTGTTCTGTTCTCAGCTTTATCTTCTTGGTCCTGATCCAGTTCACTCTCCAGCAAGATGGGGTGACTGACACAGCAGGCAAATGGTACACTAAACTTTTCTTGCCTTGCACATCCTTTCCATGTGATAGTTGAAATGCTGTCGTTGCTAGCAAGAACTGCAGATCATCACTTTCTTTTCACCTTTTGGCAAAAAGGATCCTGATATTGCAGTCTGATACACAGAAGGCTGATGTCGCTCCCTGGCTCACCCGTGCAAGGAAAGAGCATTCCAGCAGAAAGGCCAAAGGCTAACCAGGCACAGAGAGCAGCAGGCAGCACAGGGGATCAAGTTCCACCTGCCAACAGGCTAAAGGCATGCCTGCCCCAGCCACGAATCCTGCTCTGTGCTGCGGGGCTGCCATCCCAAACAGGGACATGCACTGGTTAAAACTACCCTATGGAGGCAGATCAGGAGAGGTTTTATCCAGTGCAGCTACTGAGAGAGACATCCAGGGCTCCTCAGTGTCATCCACCTAGCAGCAGCCCCAGGGTTTGAGCATTGCCTGCAGGGAGTCATCATTTTTGGGGACACCCCATTTTTGCAGGAGGAGGCTTGACTTTTCCTGGGAGCTGAGGCAGTGCCTGGCAGCTAATGGCACCTCTGGGAGACTGAACTGGCCCCCGCTGTGGAGCTGCCCCTCCTTGCGGGTCACCAGCACAGGAAAATTACTGGGAACAATCTGCTGTTCTGGCTCTGGAGATAAACGGAGGACTTCAGTCCAGAACGGTACCTTACAGAAGCAATAAATTCTCTTTGGGAACTAAAAAACAAACAACCACACTTGGATTGCTGATGGAAATGCACTACCTTTTGCCACTGCAAAGTAAAGGTAGATCTGTCTGAGCTTTGCTCATTAAATGTTCCTGAAGGCATTCTTTATCTCTATGGGCTCATTGGAAATGGAGCCTTGCAGAGGAAAGTGGCTGTGTGCCATGGCCCAAAGAGCCCAGCCTGCACCAGGGTGCTTGTCCTGCTTGCTGTGGGGTTAAACACATACACTGGGGATGCTCTGTTTGTATGGGTGTCCCACAGAGCCCAGGCCCTCTCCCTCAGTCGCTGCCAAAGCTGTGCTGTAGCCATGCCCATGCCCAGCTGTGAACCCAGTCACCCTGTCTTGCCCACTGGGGCTCCAGCTTGGCCTCAAAGCTGCCCTGACTCTGCACAGTGAACTGCACTGCAGACTGCATCCAGCTGAAACACAGTTTCCCCCCCACACCACACTGCTTCATCAGTGAAGTCAGGTTTGTGGTTTGTTTTTCTAGGCATTCGTAATGGAAGAAGCAATGTATGATGGGAATGGCTGGAAGGGGGATAGGAGGGAGGACTGCAGCTCCTTCCTCAGCTGGGTATAGCCACAACATCAAGCAGCAGCTCCTGCAAATCTGGGCCATCCCTGTGCCTTCCTCAAGGTTGGGGGGAAGGATGAGGGAGACCCACGTGTCATGGCTGTATCCAACCAGTCTTTGGTTGGTGCCAAGCTCTGAGTCACCTGGAAGATGTAGTGCTAGAGGAAGGTGAGTGAGGGGAGAGCCTGCAGGACCTGACCCGTGGGGTGGCAGTAAGAAGCACAGCCACCTCACCTGCCATCACTTGTGCTCCCCTGCTATAGTCATAGGAAAAAGTCCGCCCCTATTCAGGGGAAAAGCCAAGTGCTGTTTGCACTACAGGTTACACTACTCTTTCCCCAGCTAAAAAGACACCATAAGCTGCTTCAGACAAATACATATTTCACACCTGCCAACCCTCAGGCTTTGGAAAAATGCTGCCTCTTCTGGTGGTAACCAGCTGGATTCATATGGCCAGACAAACAAGCAAGTGTCCTGCATGCACCAACCACCCTTATATTCCCTGCATTATGTGGTTTGTAACAG
Source organism: Neopsephotus bourkii (assembly GCF_033783945.1). Taxonomy (NCBI): domain Eukaryota; kingdom Metazoa; phylum Chordata; class Aves; order Psittaciformes; family Psittacidae; genus Neopsephotus; species Neopsephotus bourkii. Next base: position 8,356,977 of record NW_026901456.1, on the reverse strand, counting down.
ACACCTCATATCCATGGGGAAAGGGGAGTGAAGGCCATGTGCTGATTCACAGTGACACTACTCTGCTTTTTGGACTCATCAGGATGCAGGAATGTGCTGACCAGGGCAAGCAGAGCAGGTCTGACCTGTGAAAGGTGTGAAATCTGGTGAGTTTGGAGCTGCTCGTGCCTTGGGCTCCTTCCACTGTCCTCCTAGGACAAGCAGGCCTGCTGCCTGCCTGGAGAAAAGCATGGCTCTCTTACAGCCACCGGCAGCAGACGCACTCAAAGCACGTGTGGGTTGTACAAGCAAATGCTGACCTCTCGCAAAGCAGGAGGGCCTGGATGGCTTCCTCAGCGCAGTAACAAAAATGCAACTTTTTAAACCCATTTCAGTCTTGGATTGTGCAAAGCCATTTTGATTTTAAACTACACGGAAGGAAAAAACATGGATTTCTTCCCACTTGGTACATCAGATCCGGGAACCTGGTTTAAAACCTGATGGTCTCCAGATAAAACTTCACTGAAGGGGTGTCTCTGTGGTCACAAAAGATGTCCCAAGCACCCAGAAGTAAAACCTGAGTGCTGTGTCCCTTCCTGACCCTGCCAAGGGGAGTTCCATGAAACCACCTCTGCGCAGTCTTTTTGATGACGCTTTAAAAGCAGAGGTTCTCTCCCTGTGCACGGGCATGAACTCTCTGCCACACCACCCCGTGAGAGCAAGGGGCCATCCCAGCGTTCCCAGCCACCCCAGTCACTCCCTGCACCTCCCTCCTTCTCTTTCTATGGCCCTGGCTGGTTCTCTCTGGTTGCTGCTTCCCAGCCTGAGGACTCTGCTGTTTAGTCAGCGGGATCCTGCAAGGAAAAAGCTGCAAGGTAACTGTTCAGATAAAGGGCAGTACGGTGCAAGCTGGAATGGAAGGCTGCGTGATGTGCTCTTGTGTGCTTTTTCAACTTAGTAACACTTACACAACACCACATTATGGTAAGGTAGGATTAGGTACCCACGGGACATGTTTTTACTACGTGCACAGGCTGTGAAGCGCCTGGTGTGCCTGTGTGGAGTGGAAGCATGACCATGGATGTCAGTGCAGACCCCAGCCAGTCCCCCATGGGCCAGCTCCTCCTCTCCTCTCAACCCAGTCACAGGCAAAGCAGGAGAAACCATGTCAAAATGCCTGCTGTCCTTGCCTGGGGCAAAACCAAACACTTGTGCCAGTGCAGCTGATGATGCTGAACACAGACCAAATAACAGCTCCAATAGCAGCAGGTGGCAAATGACTTGAGCATCCTCGTTGGATGTAGCTACAGCTTTTACCTTGTTGGATGTAGCTACAGCTTTTACCTTGCCCCAGAAAAGGGGAAGTGAGGGGATTTTCTATTTCCCAAGCCTCCAAACTTGCCATTTAGACCTTTTCTGAAAAAAACTTTCATTTAAAAAAACTACTTCTCTAAACAAAGTATTTTATCCAAAAAAAATCTTCTGTCCCTCCGATACCCATCTAAACCTGGGTTTAATTTTAGGTTGGAAAGATCACCATTTCTTGCTGTTTGGTCACTGAAGGGAAGAACCTTAGTTTTCAATGTGGCCTCACTTGGAGCACAAGTCCTTCAGGAGGTAGCCAGGAAGGGTGGCTGGGTTATTCTGTAACTGCAGCGCCCAGACAGCACAATTCTTGCAGGGGTTAGGGTTATTTGCAGCCTCTTTACAAGAGACCTCCATGCTCTGCGTCGCATCAGATAGCCCACAAGATTCTTCTGCAATGGATTACCTCTGGCAATGTTTTCCAGAGGGTTCATTTGTTGCAAAAAGACCAAAGGTAATGTCACTCCTGGGCTAATACCAGCACCAGTTGTGTCTTTGAAAGGTTTAGTTCCAAAATAAGCATTCCAAAAAGCTTTATTCTCACCTGAATGTCTGAATAGGGGTGAAGTTTCCTTCATGACTGTGTTCTGGGTGTGCATGGCCCCAGCCTGGGCCATGTGGCTCTGTGCACTGCCCTGGCTTTGGGAAGGAGCAGGTAAAGGAGGGACTGAAATTCCCATGGGCTTTTCTTCTTTCAGTAAATCTGCACTCACATAGTGCTCTAAACACCCAGCCAGCATTCAGGAATCATCATGGAGCAGAAGCTGTTCACTGCTCTTGGCTCTTTTAATGGTAAAGCAGCTGCATGAGGAGCTGGAGCTAGCAAGAAAAGGAGGTTTTCAGGGCTGGGGGTGGTGTGGAGACTAACCACGGGTTCCCAGAGGACACAGTCTATATCAGACAGCATCTAATGTAATATGCCATAGCTGTCATTGCTTATACCTGATTCAGCAAGGCATATGCTGATGCAGACGAGCAGGGTTTAAGCACAAGACATGAAATCAGATCAGAAACGAAGGTATAAAACCACAACGGGATCACTGAGAGATGGGTTGACAGCACTTCTGAAGGTAAGTGTGAATTAAAACTAACAATGAATTGCTCATCGGTTTTTTATACCCCTATTATTTGCGCTTGGAGAGCAATCAGGTGCTGGGCATTCCTAGGCGTGGGGCAGCACCCAATCAGCGTCCTCGCGCAGGGTGCTTACCGCAGCCCATTGGTGTCCCCTGCCACCGGGCGCATATAAGCTCAGTGCTGGAGTGCAGTGAAGGCACTTGGCTGATACGCTGGAGGTGGTAAGTATGGCTTAGCTATTACAGAACGCTGCTTTTCCAATGGCAGAGTGCATGGGAGCCATGCCCACTAACCAGGTAACTTTGCTGCGGAAAAGCATGCAAACAGGAGGAATCTGGTAGTCTTTGTTTCTCAGCCTGTTCAAAGGTTGACGCTGATCCAGGGAGTGTCTGCGCTTTCAGAAAGGTCTGAACGAAGCTGAAACTTGGGGAGGTTCTGGCTTTGCGCTACAAGGCCAGTGGGGTGGTAGAGACGGTTGTCTGGGGAGCTTGTGCAGACTCCATCCATGGAGGTTTTCAAGGGAAAAAAACCCTGAGCAACCTGGGCTGAAGGCAGCACTGACCCTGCTCTGAGCGGGAGGCTGGACTGGGCACCTCACAAGATCCCTTCCAGCCTGGGTCACTCCATGATTCTGTTAAACTGATGTTGTGTTTGTCTTGCTCAGTGACAGCAGTGCTGGGGTTTTCTTTAAATAGAGCAAGAAAATATCATTTTGCTTTGGATGGGGCGGGTTCGCATGTAACTCTGTGCCCTGCTGAGTTCATCTTACTTCCCCTGCATTTGAATTAATGACTGTCTTGATTTTCTTCCTTTTGATGTTATCAGTGGAGTCTGATAACCTAATAATTACAATCTGTTATCTGCAAAGTACTCTATAAACGTTAGCCTATGCTCTGTGTCATATATTTTCAGTGAGCGGCAACAACTACAGGACTGTTACATAACTGGTATCTTGGCTTGCCTCCCAGCTCCAATAGATATTTTCATTTATTCTTTGTCCAGTGCCACATCAAGCTTCTCTATCTAGAAAAGTAACAAGGCCATTTCAGGGTACCTACCAACAGGTCACATGTATCTGACAGCCTGATCAGATGATCGGTTTCATCAGATGAAGTTTCAGGCAGGGGTTAGGAGTTGTACTGGGACAGGGGGTTTGGAACTTGATGATCTTATGGTCCTTTCCGACCCTAACTATTCTGTGATTCTATGGTACGTGAGAGTTTTGGTAATCAAGAGAGGACGTAGCTTTGATTTATGACATAAAATGACTTAAAACTGCACTGGAGGCAGTGTGGGGAGATGTTAGCACTAGGTATTGCTCCTTTCAGTCATTCCTGGCTGCAGTCAGATTGTCCATGCCCCTTTCTGCCCATATTTGCTACCCAGCCTGCATGTTTATGGAAGTGACTGCTGAGACCATCAGCAGGGGAGCAGCTCACTGGTGTCATGTCAAGGCCTCCAAAAGATAGGGGAAAGTCAGATTCTTCCCATTGGTACTGTAGCAGGTCATCTGCCGTCTCATACAGACAGTATTGGGGTTCCTACAGTTCAGGTAATTTCTAAGGTTCCGTTCAGAGCCACAGTGGTTTCAGACACGTCTTAATTTAAATCCAGACCCTGGGCACAGTGCTGCAGACATTTTTTAAGTGATTCATAACCAGGATGAGATCTGTGCACTGCTGCAGCACCACACCAGGAATTAACCAACCCTTGAGATGATACATGAGAAATCCTCCAGCAGAGAGGAATGTGGATGTTGACAAGGGCCAGGTCTTGTTTCTTTGCTCTCCAGGCATCTAAGAAAGCACATCTGGATCCGCTTTGGGTGAGCAAACAAATGGGATGCCCGTTCTTGCCATTTCTTTTAGATCAGATGTTAAGGGAACTGAACACAGTGAGCAGAATACAATCGTTATTTTAGAAGGCAGACAGCCAGTAATACTCTTCCTTCCATGCAGTCCTCCAGCACCAACCACCTCAGCATGGCATGCTGCCTCCAACTCTTGGCTTGTGGGCCAGGTTGGCTGCTCCAGGCAGGGGCGATGCTGCAGTTTGTGGCACTTCTTGGTGGCAGCAAGGTAGGAGCATGGATCCTGCTGTCTTCAGGTGGGTGCCTGAAGGGCTTCAGTGTGCTCCTGAGCCCCCAGGGGAAGATGGGGCACAGGCAGCATGCCCACATAGTTGGGGCTGGAGGGAAAAGGGGGCTTATGTGGGGCCCCACAACGTCAGCCTCCCTTGGGCTGATAATGTCAGCAACATGCTGGCAAAGAAGGAGAAGACCCACAAAAGCAGCTCTAATAATTTCAGCCCCCTGCCTTTCCTCTCTTTCCACCTCACTGTGAAATGGTCAAGATGGGCATCACCAGGAAAAAGAAAACAAGAGAAAGAAAGGTACTAATAAAAGAAAGAAAGTAAACCAGCTTGCCTCCAGCTTGGTTGGTAACCAGTGACTTCAGCTGTGAAAGAGTGCAAGCGCCTCTGATACGCTGCGGCTTATCTCTTCTTTACCCACAGAGGACTTTTGCTCCTTCCCAGTTAATTCATTAGGTAAATACAGATTTGCTGGGGGAGACACACTCAAGGCCAACACAAATCCTGGCTTGCAAGAAAATAACATTTTTATTATTTTTCCCTTGATCATCCCAAGACAGAGCAGATTTTGGGGGGAAGAGCACTGGGAGATAAAGTGTGCTGGAAGAGTTGCTGTTGGCTGCAGGGTCCAAGCCATTTTGGCATGACCATCCTTGCACCTTCATGGTGTCTTTCTGCTTTGTGAGACTGGGGTTTGTGTGTCTGGAGGAGAAAAGGCAGCTCAGTGTCTGATGTGAAGGCAATCCAGTGTCTGCTGCCTGCTGCCCTGCTTCAAGCTGCAGTCATGGGGCCAGGCGACAACATGAGGTTGCTGACGTCCATCCTCAGAGATTCCCTAGGGCTTCTGGTTGAGAAGCAAGCCTGACCTCACGCCATGGTGCTGCTCCAACACCAGTATGGTGTACTTCTGTGTTTCAGGGACAGCCCAACGCCCAGGAGAAAACCACAGCCACATCCTCCTGGCCAGTGGGGAAGCCACTGGGAAAGCACGACGTTGACCTCAGGTAGTCCTGACGTGCCGCTTCCAAGGAGCTCCAGCCAAGTGGGTGAAACAGGCAAGCGAGCAGGAGGAGGATGGCAGAAACGGTAATTCAGGCTGTCCTTGGGCTCACGTGTGGAGCCACAGATAAATCAGGTCATGGGGACCCAGCCACAACACTGTGCTGGCTTCTGGTCTGGCCACCGTGACTCAGCTGGGCTCTGCAGGCATAGCAGGCAGCCCGGGTATCCAGGAGGGCCAGAGCCGTGCCTTTATGGCCTGGGATGAAGATGATGCTCTGTGGACCTGTTGGCCTCCACTACCTGAGCTGTGCGTGTTGGCTCCAGCATCCTCCTGTCAGTGGCCTGAATTTCCTCCTGCAGGGCAGTATCCAGAATGGCTTTCCCACATCCCCTCCACTTCAAGTGGCTGCAGACCTGATCCTTCTGCAGGCAACCCTCTGCACTTAGAACTTGTTTAAACTATTCTTTTTCCAGTTTTACCTGCTCTGCTCCTATAGTTGTTCCTGATAATTTTATTTTGCCTTATTATTTGATGCTGAGAACCAAAAAATTGTTTCTCAGTCACCCAAAAATTCCCACAGGATTTACAGCCTGCTCTTACCACCAGAATCATTCTCTAAGCTGTTTTACTGTGGAACTTGCTCTGTACCCCTGAGCACCTTTGCAGCCCTTCCCCGAAGTTTTGTTTCTATCAATTCTCTCTTCTCACTTTTAACACACTAAGATGCCAGAGCATAGGTGTCCTCTGCTGCTTTGAGGCCATTCACTACCACTACACAAGTATTCTCAAATGATTGCAGGGTAGACTTATCTGCAGTTTTTCACTGTTAGAGTGACAAATACTGCTCTTGACAGAATAATTAATTACAAAGCATTACATTTTCTAGTGGGAGGGATGCTTCAACATACATTAGAGCAGGGGAAGATTGACTGGAGATGGTGGCCAAATGATAATTTACCATGTACATGGTCTAGTATACCCCTCCGAAAGAGCAATTCTATGCATCTGTTAGAATCAGGTGTTTGAAATGCCAGTGGGGATGCCCTGTGCTGGCTGCCTTCACACCCAAATGTCATTTCTTGCCTTCCACAATGATTGCCAAGGTACCTGCCTGCTTGTCCTCCCAGGTGATGGTGGGTCTCTATTTCCACAACACAGGAGCTGACCAAGCTGTGTCCGCTCATGAACGGCAATTGTGTGGGGAATCATGGAAACAAAGCCGACAGCTCCTGGATTCTTCCCAACTTGCCCAGTAAGTGCACATGGACACCTACAACACCTGCCTCCAAGTCTCCACACTCCTGCGTGCCCTTGTAAGTAATTCTTTCATGGTGGTTATTTCAGAGTGCAGACAGTATCTTTTTGTGAAGAGGAAGCACTATTGTTACACCAGGATGGTCATGACCTGCAGTCATTTGTTACTTGTCAGTATGAAGCAGTTTGGAGCACCTATTTTAGAAGAATTCAGATGAGCATATTTCAGAGGTAGATTTCAACCAGGGTCTTGTACACATCTGCAAAGTGGACTCTGTGAGGTCTGGTGTTGCACAGCACAAGTGAGGGCACTTCCAACATGCTGGAGGATGTGCAGTAGTGGCTCTCCTGGCTGCAGTGTAATGCATGCTTACACCCCGAAGCTGTGTACCCATCCTGCTCTACAGCACAGTCAGTAGCAGTCACACAGTCATCAGTTGAAGTGTTGCAGTTTGGCTACCCCCCTTCATTCAAACAGTCTGAAGCTATGTGTGAGATTTCAGATCATTAGCAATGTCTTTACTGATGGCTAAGAAACTTCCATGAAAATCAGGGCCTGGGCTTTAAAACAGGCAGAAAATGGTCCACACGGAGGATGCCCGCTATGTGTAAGCAACACAAGAGTGCAGTGCAAAGCAAAGTCATTGCTCTGAGTGGTTCTTGTCCTCACAGCAGCGTGTTTCCTCCCAGGGTGAGATAAGCCTGCCAAAGTGCTCAGACTAGACTCAATGAGAGACGTTTAATAGCCCAGCAAAGCAGACACAGACAAACTATTAAAGATAAGGCTGTCCTATAAATATCAGGGGAGCTGCAGACACGTCCCTGCGGTGCCAAAGATGCAAAACATGACTTAGCTCAAGCATGTGAGGAACTGGAGCCCATGGGAGGTGCGGCACTGCTCTGCATGGATGCCTGCCAGCCGGGAGCCAGCTGGAGGAGTGTCACACCACGTGCCTGGCAGGACATGGCCAGAGCACAGCCACTGGTGTGTGTGGAACCCAGAACCACCTCCAGCTCAGGAACTGCGGAAGAGTGGAATCCACAGCCTTATTGCTGACCTGGCAAATATGCATCCAGGCATGCACTCAGTGCAATCCCTGTAGCTGCTGCCTGAGGATAGGACCAGCTTTTTTCAGTCAAACTGGGGTTTTTCTCTCAACCGGCCAGGATAGTATTTCTGGTTTTTAACAGTTTAGCATTAGGGTGCCAGGAGATGGGCAGCTGGAGGGAGGGGGGTGGCACTGGGGCAGCCCCACATCCAGAAATCAGGCACTGGTGTCTGGATGAGGGGCCTGTGCAGCATCGCTGGGGCAGGGACTGAAACATGGCGTACTGTACAGCAGTGAAGAAAATACACCAGGACACATCTCACCATTTGTTTTATTTTGCAGCAATGAATGGAAGGGGTGGTTTGGTTTCTCCTCTCTTGGTAAACCACAGATAGCACTGAAGTAGCAAAAATCTCTGGATTTTCTGAGATTCCTGTGTGAAACTCAATTTTCTGGGGGTAAAAGCAGAGGACGGGGGCAGAGGGAGATGCTATTTCAATTAAGAAGACAAGATGTTATTTTAACTAGGAGCATTAATTATTTGTGTTTTTCCAAATATACGGAGCTAGACTGGCTCTGAAATCCCTCGAGCCAATTCTAACCCGCCATAATCTCAACAACAATCGCTTTGTTTGCCAGGATTGATTTTTTCCCTGGGCATCTTATGGAATAACATGCCACGAGTAAAAGCAGGTATCCTGGGAAAATAACATCCTTGTCCTCTGCAATCCTGAACAGATATCAGCAGCTGCAGGACTAGAGTGTCTGCACTGCATCCTTTAGGAGCAACAAAGGTGTTTGTCTCAAACATATGTATTCGCATAGACCTGCTGCCTCCGGGCACATGCAGCTGGAGAAGGGAGCTGATCATGCTATGATTATTTATCTAGTAAAATATGGTAGTGATTAGGAAAGGTATTTGATGGGAACCATAGAAAATCTGTTGGTGGCAATGCAAAAGAGCAGGCCAGTTTCTGGTTCCCACCTCCACCCTCCCAGCAAGGCTTACCCCGGCATGAGTCCACTTCTCCATCTCCTTGCTAGAGTCCACCACTGCAGAGCCCGGAGCTGCACAAGCATCTCGCCATGCTGTATCACGTCTTGCTGGGGTTCACATCTTATTCACCACAGTTATTAGGTGAAGGCAAATAAATGGCCTTGCTTTCTTCTCTCAAGCTGTCTTCCTGCAATATAGACGCGTAGCGTAATACACAGCATAAAACACTGAAAGGCAGTGTTTAACTCTCTAGTTAAACATAGCCTGAAGGAGCTGGAGCCTCCCCATGCTGTGGCTCAGCCCCACTGAAATCGCTGAGTATTTGGTGGCTTTTAGAACAGATGGAAAATGGCTGCAGCAGTGGGGGAAGCTCATTTACTGAGTTATTACCTCACATTTATCAGCACTCAGTAGAGGTTGCAATGCGTGCAGTGTGTAACAGCACACGAGTAATACTCCATCTTTTCTGGGCTTGAGATGTAAGAAAGCTGGCTCCTTGTGGTGGTAAAGCCCTGCACTAAGCCACTACCCCTGTACTCTTGCAAAGCAAGAAGTGTTAGTTTCATTCACTCTTGCAAAACCCAGAGGGAGGTGTGTGTGTCTTTAAGTAAATCTGCATGTCATTCCTGCACCACATGGACTTTCTGTCAGCAGACAGCCATCTGCCTTGCTGTGATAGCTGACAAGGATAACTTGGGTTCAAGGTTCAAAGGACGATAGTAGGACAGAGCTGTGCAAAGGAGTGCTGAGCAGTGAGGGAGTGGGGCTTTGCCACCCCACTGAAAGAGAGACGTGCTGGCTCCCCAACCAGGGGCAATACTTTTGTGGCCTCAATAAAAGCAGCCCTCATCAATCTTTCCCCTTTGTCTTTTAAAAAGCCCAAGGACATGAGTCCTCTCACTGCATGGCAAGATGCATTGGCTTTGGGCAAACCAGTCCTTCATTCTGGTTTCAATTGCTTTGACGTGGTTCTTGGCTTCTGCTGGAGCCTGCGACTAGCAGAACTGGAAAGCTGGATTCCACTGATCCAAGGGTTTGGTTTAATTACTTGCAGAAAGCACCCTCCAGAGTGTTCTGTGGCTTGGGCCTGTCCGATGCCTGGGAGCCATCCATGCATGTGGCCAGGCGAGCAGCAGATGGCCCTGAGGTAGCTGAAAATGTGAAGAGCAGAGGTGGCGATGGGTAGGGTGGAGGAAAGAGGAGGAGCCTTATACTGTGCATGGCCTCCTGGCTATCTCACCCACTGCATCGAGGCCCAAGGCTTGTCAGCTCTTCCCACTGCACTTAATTACAGGCCTGGCCCAGAACCTTGCAGAACAAGACATTTCAGAACAGCCCTGAAAATAAATTACCTTATTTTTTATGCAGAAGAATTAATAACTCATTGTAGGAGTGATGGAAAACCATCACTGGCTCCTATTGCCATTAATTGTCAACGGGGATGTTTTCTCTTGGAGCTGGGTTGTCTGTCAGTGGCCTTGCTAAAGTTGCAGAAATCTCACTCAGATTTTCTGTTGGTTCGTGTTGCATAACAGTTGTTTTAATTTGATGTATTTCTCTTTTCTCCACTTCATTTCAGACCAGAAGAAAAAAAGATCTTGCCCAACATCCTGAAGAGAATTGGCTGCACCCCAATGGTCCGAGTCAACAAGATTGGGAAGTCCTATGGGCTCAAGTGTGAACTCTGTGAGTGTCCCCTTTCCACCATGTTTTTCCATGCCATAAGGTGAGGGTAAGGGGTGGTGTTGGAAGAGGGCTTCAGAAGAGGTTCTGTGGAGAGCAGGCAGAGATGGGGAGGGCCAGAGGTGGCACATGTTGGGTTCTTCCACTAATTAGATTACAGCACACTCATCTGTCAGACCAGATAGGATGGTTTGAAGCTGCAATGAATGGGGCTAATGGTAGTAGAGGCATCTCTCTTCCCACATAACTGAAGCATAAGCTCAGAGCAAAGCTGGGCTGAACTTGCGATGGGTGGATGTCATCCTGGCAGCGGGCAGGGATGCTGCAGCACTGCAGTAGCATGCTGTGTGCACAGAAGACTGGCCAAGCCTTCATGAAACATGGTGGCTGGGATGGGGTGAAGGGCACGGTGGGATCCTTCCCACAGCCTAGCCAGGCAGAGGGAGCATCTCAGGTTGCCTGGACACACACCAGCATAGCCCCTGGCTGCCAGACTGAGCTCCCATGCAGCAGGGACACTGCTCTGCTGTGGCATCATCTCCACCAGGTCAGCTGGAGCTGGGCCAGGCGCTGCCATCTGCTGCATCTCTGCCTGTGGAGCAGTGACAGCTTCCCTTGGGGGCCTTCCCACAGTGCAGCCAAGGGGCTGGTTGCAAGGGCAGGTTTTCCAGCAGGACCCAAGTCTTCCCTGCGTTGGGATGTTAGCACAACGCTGGTGCTATATCATGTAGGAGCTCGTTTTAACCTGGTTGCTTTCAGACATCAGGAGAGTAAGATTAGGCTCTCTTTGTGCATACAGACCTCTCAGTCTCCTTTCCTACAACTTTTAATGCTATTAAATAATTTCAGACAAATTAGGCAGAAAGAGATGTTTCGGAGGCAGTCAGATTCATGAGCATTGCATAGCTGGGTGTGAAGGAGTGATTTGATGAGTGCTCGCGGTAAAATTGCACAGTAGGACTTTGCAGTCCTGTTTGGCAGCTGGGAATCCACACACCAGCCCATTGCCACCGGGCACATGGCTGTGTGAAGCGTGTTGTGCTCTTTGACCAGATCCTCTCTCAGGTTCTGGGATCTTCGGGCCCATAACCCTGCAACCTCCCCATTGTACCACCTCTCGCTTCCCAGAATGAGACCTCAGGGAATGTTAGGGGACCGTGGAACAGAGGTGGTGGAGGCAGGAGGATAGGTCTGCAGTGTTTGGTCCCACCTCTGGAGCAGTCTGTCCCTTGGAGGATGTCGCCTTAGGGACATGGGAAGACTTGGTGCCAACAGCAGCCGGGCAGCCAGGGAGACCCCGTTTGCTGGGACGGTGTCTCCCTCCGCTGGCGCAGGAGGGGAAGGAGCGCAGGGCAGGCAGAGCAGCTGCATGGTCCTCCCTGAGCTGCAGGTCAGCACAGAGCCTCTGACCAAGCAAACACACGAATGCAGCACTGCCTCATCGAGGGAGCAGTTACGGTTGGAGGTAATTGCCTGGTAATCCCTGTGCCTCCAGGGATCCCTCTGTACAGCTGGAGTTCTGGCACTTTGCATTATTACATGTAACGATGAGCACAAGGGGTTTTATCCCCATTCAGGTATTGGGTTAATTTCTCAGCCTCAAGTAGCTGTCTCTGCTAGGATGAAGTGAATGACACAAAAAAAGGTACCCATTTCTACCTGTTGTCTGTAAAACATCACCCATTCAGATGTAGATGCTCATCAAAACCTTGGTAAGAAAAGCCCTGCCCCAAGCACCATCTGTGGTGCCTGAATAGGCACCTGTGGGGCCTGAATTGTGTGTGGTAAGGTGTGCCTTGTGGTTTGAGTGTGCCTTGGCAAGTCTCCCTTTCTTGTTGGTAGCTTAGTGGAAGTTATAATTCTGGCTGACACTTAAAGGTGCTCTTTCTGTTCTGTTTTTCTTTATGGCCCCCCATTCAGGGATACAGATCATCCTTACAGAAGGGCAACTCTTTTGCCATGCCCCAAGAAAGACCCTGAAACATTACCATTAACCCTGATAATACCGTGCTCAGAGTAACCACCTTATGTCCAGCTGATTTTAAACCCATCCTAGACTTACTAGCACTGCCTCCTGCCTTCAGAGTGCTGCAGGTATATGAAATGTAGGGGAAAGATGGACTTTTAGCATCCCATAGTGGGTTATCTAATGGTGGGTAATGCTACAACAAGCTGTGGCACCCTGTAAGCAGGTGGTGGATGTGCTCACCTGTGCAAAGGATCATCCTGCAGGGGAGGAATGGGTATCTTCAAATGACTGCAGCAAGGGCTGGGGGAGCAAGTAGCTGGTGCTCCCAGCTGCAGCTTGTCCCTGATGGAGCCTGCCCTTTCATTTCCAGTGGCAAAATGTGAGTACTTCAATCCGGGGGGCAGCATAAAGGACCGCATCGGCCTGAGGATGGTGGAAGATGCAGAGCGAGCTGGGATTATTAAACCAGGAGACACACTCATCGAACCCACTTCAGGAAACACAGGTGGGAACAACAGGGATGCTCCCAACAACTGAGTACCCAGCAGGGTGGCATGTCAGAGGGGCAGGTACTCAAAGAGGTGTTGCACTTGGAGTTACATGGTCAGCTTGGAGCCCCTCAGTGTGGCCATGGGCATCCTGGGGTGCTGAGGTGCCTCGCTGCTGAAATTCGCAAGCACACTCAGGCTACCTGTGGCAAGGCAAACAGCCTCAGGAGCTGAAGGAGCTCAGGCAACCCTGGGTGTTTTCAGGCTGGGAAGCTCTTGAATACCCAGAGGTTCCCAGGGAGTGTTTCCCTGATGGGCTGGAAGATAAATCATCCGGATTGTTTCACTGCCATCCTATTCAGGCACCAGATTATGGTGGGGTGCAAAATGAAGGGGGACAACAGAGGAGCCTCCCCTCTATTCTGTAGCCTGTGCAGGACCATTGGTGCAAGTGTCCATGTCTCTGCTGCACCAGCACCCTCACCATGGTGGGGACATGTATGCGCACAGCATGCTTTCCTGCAAAAATGCCCAGTGGAGGCAGTCAAGGTGCTCTGGACAGAGTGGAGACCATGTCCCTCTCTGCACTCCCCACCTCCTGCTCACTAGCCATGCAGAACAGGGTTCATCTATAGCCATTTTGTTCCTTACTGGCCCGTCTTGCCCTAGCCACCCCCAGCTATGGGTTGAGGAGACCTGTGTGTCCCAGAGCTGTTCCCTGGTGGCTTCCTGCCCAGCCAGGGCAGGCAGGGTTGCACCATGTCCCCTACAGCCTCCCACAGGGACGCACTCCTCCAGCCTCACCTTCCTGCTCTGTGTGGGGAGCAGCTGGCTCCATCCATCACCCACAGTGAAACTGAAGCAGCGGTCCCCTTCGCCTGCTCACCATGGGGTGAAATGTGCAGCTTTGTGTGTGTGTGTCCCAGCCGAGGGCATCTGGGGAAGGGGGAAAGGCATTCCTGTGTTTTGGAAAACAGAGGAAGAGGCCTGAGCCTCTAGGGGCGTTGCAGGAAAGCTCTCCCCAGCTTTGCCATTCTCTCTGTGCCACTCTAATAGACCTCCGTGAGCAGGAGTGATGCTGCAGCTCAGCCTGCTTGTTCCACATTCACCCATGCTCCCTAGCAGTGCTGGCACATGCTGAGAGGCTCATGAAGGATGCCTTTGCTTATAGTTCATCAGGGAACATACCTAGGTTATGTTCACTGGCAGCAGAGATGAACATATAAGCAGCAATGAATGTCAGTTAGCCTTGCCAAATGCTGTTGTCAACCTTTCCCTTTTCTCCCCACCACCTAGGAATCGGGCTGGCAATGGTGGCTGCAGTGAAAGGTTACCGCTGCATCATTGTCCTGCCGGAGAAGATGAGCACGGAGAAGGTCAGAGCTCTGTATGGTATTACCCTGCAGCCAGGGAACATCTTCTGCCCTGTCTCTCTCAGCCTCTCCCTCTCTAGAGTTGGAGTACTCTCTCCTTTAAAGGGTAACGAGCCTTACTGCACACACTGACATAGCTCTGTAGTTACTCAGAAGATTTCCTCTTGAGGGCAAAAAAAAGCACACTGTGATGGCCTGGCTGATTATCTGGTGCATGTAGTCATGTCTTAGCCAAACACCACGTCTGGCTGCAGACACGAAGCAGTATCTGCTGTCTGTGAGGGCAAGGGCTGGATGGTGAGGAGGAGAGGCAGGCAGGTCCTGCTGACCTCCCCTCTGACATCTGGTGTGTCCCTTGGTCTCTGTGTTTCTGTGGTTTTCTGAAACCTGGAGACACCGCTGGTTGTCTGAGCTGCTTTCTCGAGATGGTGGAAGGGAAGTCACTTGCATGAGAGCTGCTGATCGGGTGAAACTGCTTTCCTGGAGATGGCAGAAACACCCGCCATGGGGAGCCAGAACTCTCACAAGCTGCTCAGCTGAACTCCTGCCAGTGAAGCCAGACCCAGACCCTGCCTTAGCTCAAAACTGAGCCTTTCTCCAAAGCACCGCCCTCCTTTCAATCTCACTTAAGCTCAGTCTGGATCAGATGCCACCTCCAGCTGCCATGGGCTTCATCTCCAGGTGCCCCAGCACTTACCCATCCTTCTCTTTTGACCACTTCTCCCCAGCAGCTGCAGTCCCAGTGGATTAATACCCTGGGGATGATTTGTAGTTGCTCCTTCCCTGTTCTTGGTGAGCAGACAGAGGGATTTGGGGCAAAGACAACTTTAAGACCTCCTCCTCCTTGCATGCAAGGGCTCAGACCACAGCACATAGGAGACACTGTTTCCTATCCTGGTTCCTTCTACCAAGGAGCGGCACAGTGTTAACCCACCTCTGCCATTTCCAGCCTGCCCTCTGAGTAGGACAGGGCACAAAGCCAGGCTTGATATCTGTGCCAGCTTTAGGCAGCAGTCCCTGGCTGCCGTGAGGATGTCAGAGATAGTATAACTGAGAACTGGACATCGTATCTCCAAATGCTAAACACCTCTTGCACGCAAAGCTCCTCTGGCATCCAGTGCTGCCATGAGTCCGCAGGTTCAGATTACTGCCTCTATATGGGATCAGCTCTGTTACATCTGCTTTCTTCCCTCCCAAAGGTTGATATTCTGAAGGCACTGGGTGTTGAAATTGTGAGGACCCCATGCACCAGCTTCGATGCTCCAGAGTCTAACATTCGTGTGGCCTGGAAGTTGAAAAGTGAAATCCCAAACTCTCACATCCTGGACCAGGTAAATGACATTCCTCCACTGGCTCTCTTTCCAAACATGGCTTACAGCATGTGCTCCTACAAGTGTGCCTCTGTTTGGGGACTTCATTCAAACTGGCAGCAGAGAAGATTTTGCCAGTGTTTTATGGTGTTTGAAATGTAATTGTAAAGCATGGGGTGGCAGAAACAAAGTAAGGGACCCTTCCAAACCTGTAGTACTTCTACCAGTGCCTGGATGTGGGTAAGGCTGGGTTTTCCTGCACACTTCAGAGACTCCTTCAGGTTTACTTTGCTTCCAATTTAACTTTGACCTAAGAAAAGTCAGTTCCTGCAGTGCTGGGTCTCATACAAGACGGCACTTCTGCTTTCAGTCTGTCCTCGCTGCGGGAAGGCATTCCCAGAGCAAGAAAGGATCTCCTGTAGGGCAAAAAGAGTCAGGGAAGCTCCTTCCTTTTAAGCAAAAGGGAGCTCAGTGTCTGAACACACTGTTCAGAAGCAGCCTGCTCTACGGGTGTGAACATGAGGCTGCACACATTCCAGTGCTGTGCCTGTGTACCCCTGTGGTAAATCCCTCTGTACAGGTAGGACAGCCACACTGCCCCACAGCTCCCAGCCACCTAATGTGATGCACTGCCAACCACAAACGCCTCTACATGACAAAGCAGCTCTCAAAACTGCATATGCATGTATGAAAGAAAGTTTTCCAATATGGCTTTGGAGCAGGGATGGTTTTTTCCCCCCAAGTTTTTTTAGCAGTGTTGTGGGGCTGTGTTTTCAACTTTTTCAAGGCAGCAGAAAAGGTTAAAATGCTTCTGTCTAAGCAATAGACAGAAGTCTAAGCTAGGGCCATGACAAAGGCACCAGAGCCCACAGAACCTGGAACAGCCCCACTGAATAAGCACCACGGGTCCCAGAGTGAGTGTTTGGGGGCACATTTAATCTTCCAGTGTGGGCAAATCCCAAGTGTCCTTGGAGATCTGTCTCGGAGTGACAACCAGGAGCAACACCTGTGACGTGGCCTGGCCAGGCTGCAGTTCACCCCCTGCCAGGGAGAGGAGGGGGCAGCCGCATGCTTTGGGCAAAGCTGGTCAGGAGCTATTGCTAGTTTGGTATGTGACCTGCGCTTCACACCACAGTAACGCACACTGTTCTCTGTTGAAATAAACAGTACCGAAATCCAAGCAACCCCCTGGCTCATTACGACACCACGGCTGAGGAGATCCTGGAGCAGTGTGAAGGTACGGTCTGTGCTGTTGTTTGTACGTTGTACGTGCTGGGGATGTGCAGAAGGCTATAGCCCCCTGGAGAGGCTTATTTTACATCATTTATTGACCCAAATGTCCAGAAACAGCCAAAAGGGCCTCTGTAGGTGAAGGCACCCTCAGGAATACCCATGTGCAACTTCTCATAGCCCACTGCAGATACACTTGAGCCTGCAGGGCTTCCCTGCTATGGGCTCCCATTTCACAACCCTGAGGGAGGAGACCAGACGAATTCAGGCTGTTCCCAAGGAGGAAGAACCAGTCTCTTTGTGGCTACAGAATCTCTGCAACCGGTCAGCTGCAAACACAAGATGGCCCAAGAGGCCTCACAGGGGAACATGAATCCATCAGGGCATGGGGGGCTGCATCGGATCCAGCACACTCATCTGCAAACCAAAACAGACTGAAACTTCACAGGCTAATGATGTTTGATGCGATAGCTGGTGGAGATTGAAGGAGCCCATGTCTATGCAGATAGGAGTAAAATTTATTGCCAGTACTGGGAGCACTGCAGAATGTAAACAGGACTCAAGGGTTTTAACCGGAGAGCAGTTATCATAACACTAAAGCAGTTGGGTAGCAACAGGAACAAAGGAGTCCCAGCCTCCCCTTCTGCACATTGAAATGTGCTCCTGCTGGCTGCCAGCAGTAGTGAATTACAAGTCCTTTTCCCAATGCAGGTGAAGCACAAGTCTCTGATTCTGCTCCTACCAATCTTAAATCAGTACAATTTCACTGATGCCAGTGGGGCTACACCCTACCAACACAGGTGCCAAGGCAGAGCTCTGCCATCTCTCTGCTGTGGATGCTAACACTAGCAGAAAAGTAGTGCCTGTTATTGATACGTGTTGTTATTAATGTAGATGCTTTGCTTCAATGTGGTGTGGTTTGAAAGGGCTGGGAGTACTGAGATACTCCACCCCCCTTAAGCCAGTGGACAACAAAGACACAGAAATCATGAAGACCAGTGGGAGATCTGGAGGTCACCTTCAGCCTCCTGCCCTGCAAGCTCTTCTGAGCTTCTGCACAGGACCATGCTTTGACCACTAGCATGACTGTTGCCTATCCTAGAACACATGGGGTTCTAGCAGCTGAGGGGCACGGGCTCTGCCTCTGTGCAGGGTCCTGAATAGAGGGAATACCATGCTGGAGGCCGTGCTGAGCCCCTGCAAGCTTCTCTCTTCCCCGACCCGCAGGCAAGGTCCAC
The DNA here is from genome assembly GCF_033783945.1 of Neopsephotus bourkii. Taxonomy (NCBI): domain Eukaryota; kingdom Metazoa; phylum Chordata; class Aves; order Psittaciformes; family Psittacidae; genus Neopsephotus; species Neopsephotus bourkii. Next base: position 8,338,871 of record NW_026901456.1, on the reverse strand, counting down.
ATGGTGGTGGTTGGGTCTGGCACAGGAGGCACCATCACTGGCATCGCCAGGAAGCTGAAGGAGAAATGCCCAGAATGCAAGGTAAGCTGCATGGCAGGGCTGCCTGCTGGGAGCTGTGTCTCCCTGGGTTTTCCTGCCTGTGATTGGATCAAACCTAACCCCACGGCCCACCTGAGCTAGCGGTTGTGGTCTTCACTTATGTGTTCTTCCACAGCAAGCTTGACTTTTGTTGGAAGCAATTTGCCATTGCAAAAGCCTCCCTGCTCTATGGTTGACACCAGTCATAGATGCTCATTCTGCAGAGTCTGTGACTCAAAGCAGACTGGAGGGTTGACAGTTACTGCCCCTCTGTGTAGCCAGTGTGTGAGAGGTACCCCATTCACCAGAGGCAAGTTGAGATAGTGTGCACCCAGCTGCTGGAGGAGCTGGGGATGAGGTTACATCACTGACAGCTTTCACTGTCTCAGTCTCAGCTGTGCTGAGGGAGGAGATCTCAGCACAGATGTAAAGCTATAAGCAACCAAGGAGGTGTCACTGGCAGCCAGCACAACTAGATCCAGAAAGGATTTTGTAGCCACGGGTTTCCAGAGGTTTGAGCTATCTGGCACTGCAGCAGATTAAAGAGCACTCGCACTATCCTAAGGGTTGGGCTTTGGAAGCAGCAGTCACTGCCAAAGAGGTGAGGACAAACACCTTAAGAGTGATAACATTTTAAGCCACCAGTCACTTCAGCAGCTGAACACTACCTAGGATCTATTTAAATAGATATCTAGGTCAATGCAAAACAGTGTCCTTTTATCCTGTAAGCTCTCCTTGCTGCCAGTGGAACGGCAGTTATGGGAAGGAAAACATTGCTGATAAGGCTGTGGGTAATTTTTCCTGTGAGTGGTTTAACAAAACTCCCCTCCGTCAAAGGTCATTGGTGTGGATCCTGAAGGCTCCATCGTCGCTCTGCCCAGCGAGATGAACACAACAAACACCACAAACATCGAAGTGGAGGGCATTGGGCATGACTTTATCCCTACTGTCCTTGACAGATCAGTAAGTAGCCATGTGATGAAAGGCCTCTGTCCCATCTTTGGCTTTGCATCCAGCCTACCCCCAAGGTCAGAGGTAGCCAGCTCTGGCACCCAGTTGTATCTAAGGCTACTTGTGTGCCTTCCCAGTGCAGAACAAGCTGTTGTGGGGGGACTGGAACCCCAGCACTAAAGCACCTGAGTAAATCTGTTCGTGACTGAGCTACAATGAAAAGGTAAATACAGGCGCAAATGAGGAATATGTCACAGTACCAGCCTTCTCAGCAGCCTCTTTCACTGTGATCACACCAAAGAGGTCAGGGCTAAGGCTGCTCTTCATCACCCTAGCATTTCCTGAGCCATCACTGTCACAAGCACCACATGCACACAGCAGAAACCTTGCACCATTTATGGGCTGGAAGACAAGACCAAGCCATATAACACAACAGACTGTGAATGTCATTCTGCTTCTTGTCAAGTTTCTTCTCAGTGTATCTGTGGCACCAGGTACAGAGCTTTAAAGCCCTAACTCAAGCTGCTTGTGATCCCCCATCCTCGTTCTTAGAAAGGTCCCCCACAGCCTCAGACCTCAGATTCTTTCTGCTTTCAGATGTTGTGCTAACTACATCTCTGTTGTTGACACATGGCCTTAGAACTGGGACCTGTAATAACCTCCAACTCTTTTTGTAGTTGGGTCTGATTTTGCATTGCAAATATTGACCCTTAGTGTAGCACAGCCTAGGGCATCATGGACATCACTCCCTCTACAGCACCCTGATTCTGGACCTTTCAGACATCCCTAACTCCCCAAGGAAAGGGTGCTGGCTAGACAGGCTAGAGTGGTTGCCTGCAAAGCAAAGGCATGCCCTGCAGGCCAAGGATGTCCTGACAAATGTATTTGCTTTCAACAAGTATAGAAAGCAGCTCAAAGCTGCCAGACGTAGGCATCAGCACCATGGAATACCTCAGAGGGTAGGGACAGCCTGAAATAACACTACCAAGACCCAACCTTCTTGCTTTTCTCTTCAGGTGGTTGATCAGTGGTATAAATGCAATGACAGAGACTCGTTGCTCATGTCGCGCAGGCTGATCAGGGAAGAGGGACTATTGTGTGGTAAGCACCAACAGCACCTCCTTCTCTTAACACATTTTCTGAATCTCTTCCTTTTGGAACCAAAACGCTTTGGTGTGGGTGCTTTCTGCATTTCGTGCCTGCCGGGTGGCTGCACCCTGAGCTGGTGTGTAGGGCTGTGTTGACTGCAGAGGTATGGCAGTGTGCCTTTGGTCTGGGATCTGACTCATCAGCCACAGTAATTATAGAAGCAATAACTCTCCTCTTACCGGGGCACTTCTGCACATGGAACTGGATCTTCAGGCCTAACCCCGTGTGGTGTAGTGTTACAAGGGCTGAAGAGAGGATTAATGGGGCTCGGGGCAGGACAGGTGGGCTAGAACTGTTGCTCCACTGACAACTCTGTGAGGCAGGACACTTGTTGAACCATTGCCACACACACAGGAGGTGCCAGGTTTGGACCAAGGAAAGCTTGGAAGTAAAGAAAGTGTAAGATGTTCTTACTGAGCATTTCTCCCTGTGCCAACAACCTGTAAGTGATCCCACCAGCTTTCCAAAATGAAAGGATGCCCTCAAACAAACCCTGCCTGTGCCCTAAGAGCCCCCACAGAGCATCAGGGTTTTAGCCAGCGTTCCCTGCCACCGAGCAGCTAGCCATAGGTTCCCATCCAGGATCAGGCAACACGTAGGCTTATAGTTACAGCTGATAAAAGCCCTGAGTACTCACATCCAGGGAGTTTTGGAAAAGATCAGGCCATTTGTAATGAAACACTTAAATGTTGATTTAACCCAGCAGGCACAGAGTCACTGTGTTTCACCAGAAACCACTTACTGACCCCAACTATAATTTGTGAATAGCTCCATGTTCCCTGAACTGCATTTTTTAGGGCCTTTCCCCATTTGTTTGAAAAATGTGCTAATTAACCTGCTGTAAAATACGTGCTGCCTTGAATGCAGTGTGTAATTGGCACACAGATAGTGGAATGTGTTTGACTTCCAGTGCTTGAACTACTGGTGGAAGAATTGCCTCTGTAAAGCAGGGACCTGCTTTCCTTACGTGCAGCAAACCACATGTGTGCACACAGGCACAGGAAGCATTCAAGTCTTCCATCACGTTGGCTTGGTATTCTAAGCACGAGTGTAATGTTTATGGATTTTTTTCAGTCTTTACAATGCATTTAAAGCCAATCTTTGATTGCCAGATATGTCCGTTAGAAGGTCTAGGTTTGGTGTGGTCTTTTCATCACCCAAAGGAAGGGTACGGTGTGGGCAGCAGAATGTCCCTCTGTTGAACCTTTCAGACCTTGGCCTGCCCACAGACTCACCACAAGAAATGGTTCATGAAGTTCATAAGATGACTCTTAACACTGCCACAAATGCCGATTGCCAAGAGCCATCATATGAACATATCCCTTGTTCCTGATCCTAAAGCCTACGGGGCTGTGGGGCTGATTGTTCTCCTATTCCCAGTGTCTTGAGCCTGGTGTAGGAGGTGCCACCTCTGCTATTGTTTTTCTTGGATGCCTGTGTGCCATTAGCCATGGCAGTGCCGTGCCCCATGCACTGGAACTGTGGTCCTACACCCTGGGCAGCCCTGATGCTTGTCTCTCTCTTCTTGGTACCCACCCAGGAGGCAGCTCGGGCAGTGCCATGTCTGTTGCTGTGCAGGCAGCCAAGGACCTGAAGGAAGGTCAGCGCTGTGTTGTCATCCTGCCCGACTCTGTCAGGAACTACATGTGAGTTTCATGCTTCCTCACCTGCTTTCTGGTGTTGGGTGGGAGCTTCCACAGCCTTCTCCCCAACTCTGCATACGCCATGGCTTGGGTCCGTGGGGCCCTTCAGGGACACTGCTGAGCCCTGGTGGCATGGGTTGCTGGAGTACACACCAGTACCTCTCATTGCATGGCATCCAGTGTGAGCCCAGAGATGGGAGTCCCCCTGGAGTAACTCATAGGAAAAACAAAGCAAACGACAGGGATAAATAGCATACTGCTGTGGCAAGCACCACGGGCTGGGTCTTGGGATGCTTGGGTTTTATTTCCTCTTGTCACTGACTGACTGCACGGAGCAGGAATGAGTCAAGCGATGGTTTTTGAACTTGCATGCCTAAAGTTAGGAAGGCAAATAGCTGACATGCTTACAGGAGTTACTGAGCACCCGCAGCTCCCGCTGACCTTAAAAGGGGCTAAGAGCAGCCAGCTGCAAAAATCATGGGAGCCCCGGGGCAGTGCTGCGGTCTAGTGCATGAAACAAAGCACGACTTCTTCTGGAGGGCTCACAGACTCGCTCTTTGTTGGTCATTTCTAGGTCCAAATTTCTGAATGATAAGTGGATGATAAAAAACGGTTTCCTAAACGACGCCCAGGAGCACAAGCCTTGGTAAGACAGCTTCCAGCGGTACAAACTGTGCCTGGAAATTAACAACTTCAAAGGAAAGCATTATCTGTTAGTATTTAGAAAACCTGCTGGATCCCTCTTCTGAGGGATCAGAAACCCCTGTTCTGCAATCAAAGTCTATGAAGGAGATGTTTACATCCTGAAGTTGCTGATCTGCTCCCACATGGCAGTCATTGTCCAGACCACCTAAGCCCTGCTGAGCAGAACAGTTGAGTTGAGGGGCACGTTTAGCTCCACTCACAACCTCCTGTGTTCCAAGGAACATGGGGCTGGTGGGGAGACGGCTCTCTCCTGTAGCAAGCACCCTTTCAAACAGCTCTGAAGGTCTTTTCAGGCAGGGAACAGTACATTTTCACTTTCCAGAGCTTCAGGCCAGCAGAGATGAGCAACTGAGCTGTCTCTTGGATGCCATGGAGAAAGAGCCCCTTCAAGGGAGGGAATCACACTGCTGATGCCAACTGACATGCAGCTGGGCTGATGCCAGTTGACATGTGGCCGGGCATATGCCAGTTGTTTAGAAAGTGCCTAGTCTCACTTTGAAGACAGCAGGTATTGCTGATGTCACCTGCTCCTGTAGGGTACTACAACCAGGGGTTATTGCAAAATATTTCCTAAAACCTCAATACATTTCCAAGGCCTCTTGTGCCTGTTTAGAATTTCTCTTCCAGCCTCTAGCAAGGATGAAGGGCTGAGATGAGTTGGGAGTTGCCTGTGGTCCCCAGCAAACAAACGTAATTTGTCCTGTATAAATCACACAAGCATCTCTGCCAGGCTGTCTCCTGGAGGACCTGCAGATGCTGCATTTTGAGGACCAAAGATGCAGACCAAAGAAGTAAAACTGATAGTCCTCACCACTCATGAGCTTGGAGCAAAGCCCTCAGTAACTTCCTTGGATTCAGGACAGCTCCACACTTTGCCAGCTGCTGGCCTCAGCCCTGCCTCTGGAGCTGTATGAACACTGGGCTTGGCTTCAACAAGACCTGGCCATGGCAGACTTGTAGCATCACTGCTTTGGGGATAGAAGTGGGATGATCCTTGCAGGCAGGCAGAATGTCTCTGTGTGGCTGGTCTCATCTCTGCTGGCCTTGCCTCGCTGAGCAAGGCCCACAGCCATGCAGCAGAGGGTAACAGCTTGGTGCTGCCATTTGTCTTTCAACAGGTGGTGGAACATCAAGGTGCAGAAACTGAATCTCTCGGCCCCTCTCATTCTCCTCCCTGAAGTCAGCTGTCAAAAAGCAATTGAGATCCTCCAGGAGAAGGGATATGATCAAGCTCCTGTTGTTGCTGAATCAGGGTAACTATTTTTACTCTTTACAAAGATGGCCATTCACATAGGAAAAGCAGCCACAAGGAAGCTAAAGAGAAAGTGCCTTTGCTGATCCCATGATGGGGCTCTTGCACTGGACTCTGTGATGCGTGTGTCTCTGTAAATGAGCCAGTTAAAGTCAAAACCAAATCCAGTGCCCACCAGACTCAGCAGAGGTTGGATCAGTGCAAAGGGAGGCCAGAAGAGAGGTGAGGGCTAGGTGGAAAACCCACGCAAATAAGCAACTGGAGAGACTGCAAGCTTTCCTTCTCCCATCTGCTAAGTCCTGCTCTGCAACAGCAGACTTTAACCACTCTTATACCAACAGCTTGGGGAGGACAAGAATCCTCCTGTCCCACTAAGATGAGGAAAAAGTTGGTGCCTCCCGTTGACAGCAGCAGTGATTTAGTCACTGACTTTGAGGGGAGCCGTTCAGCCCCCACATAAATCATGTGCTCTGTCTCAGCCCTGACCTTTTGGAAAACTCCCTGTTCCCTTACAGGCTTATTTTGGGAATGGTGACCCTCAGCAACACCCTTACCTCAGTGCTGAGTGGAAACGCGCAGTTCTCAGACTCCGTTACGAAGGTCATCCACGACCAGTTCTCAAAGGTACTGCTGTGCCTGGTGGCATCTGCTGCCCAGGGATGGGGACATGGGGAGAGAAGCGAGACCACCCTGAGGTGTGACAGGAGCTGGGAGAGGAGGGCAATGAAAAAACAGAGAGGTGAAAGAAGAGAGGTGGGAGGGTGTTGGCAACATCATGGAGATGAGAGTAAGGACAGGCAGCAGCAAAAATGCTGCTGAGCCTGTAGGGTTCAGACATGGGAGTTTTCACACCAGGAACAAAGCATGTGAATGTCCACCTCCAGTCTTACACTGTCAGAGGATTTTGTCCAGCTGGGGATTCAGCACCCTCTGAAATCAGAGCCCAGGCATTGCCAGGGCTCAGCAGGGCTGGGGCAACAGGCACGGGCCCTGGTGGGTGTGCAGGAAAGAGATGCCTGGGTTGGATGTCCATCAGTGGTCCAGAGAGGGAGTGAGGTAAAAGGATGGTGTTTTAGGGGAGCTGGAGCCATCTCCTCATGCTAGCCCACAGAGGCCCTTTGAGCTGGGGGGAGGTTTAAAGGTTGGACTTGATGATCTTAAAGGTCTTCTCCAACCTAGTTGATTCTACAGAAAAGCCTGGTCTGCAGGTGGCCGGCATGCCCTCCCATCTCCGCATAACAGTGTGAGTGGGTGAGGTACACCTGATCTTGGTCCAGCTGCATGGCACGTTGGCAGCTCATGGCTTAGAGGCAGGAAAGAGGCTCTGCTACCACTGCCCTTTAAATGTGAAGTGAAGCTTAAAATGTCTCTTTCTGTCCTGTTCAGATTGGCCTGGAGGACAGCCTCGGCAAGCTTTCCCGCATCCTGGAGAACGACCACTTTGCTATTGTTGTACACGAGCAAATGCAGTGTAGGTATCTTCAGCAGCACTGTGTGGGCTTTGCATAAATGCCTGAGAGGGGAAAGGCAAATTCTCAAACTGAGCTTGGTAGGTATAAGCCCTTACAGCAAAGATTTCTGCCCTTTGGCTCTGCAAAGCCCTGGAACTGCCAACTATTCACCCATTTCCTTTCCTGACACCACAGAGATGAGGGGAGAGAAGGGAAGCCTTAATCAAAGGAGTCCAGGACTAGCACCAGGATGTGCATCCTGCTGGAGCCCTTCCCAGATCCTGGCCGTGGGAGCTGTGTTGTCCTCTCCATGCAGGGGTGATGCTGAAGCACCCACCATTTCAATCCCCTCCCTTCATCTCACGGTTTCCCATAGACATCCACTTCTGGGGATGAGAAGTACTCATTAAGGGATTTCATTTGGTCCCCTCTGACAGCCGAGGTGTACTGTAAGTAGCACCTTCAGGTGCAGTGCATTTGCTGCACAGCTGTAGGCTCAGGCCTCTAGTTCTTGTTTAGCCTTTTGGCCGTGAATTCAAATCACTGCCTCACTGGTTGTGAGCAACAGAGGAAACAAGGGAAATGAGAGATCTCTGCAGGCTTAGTATTCAAGGCATGGCTGAAAGGAGGCCTACAAGAAATCTGGAGAAGGCCTTTTTACAAGGGCATATAGTGGTAGGACAAGGGGGGGAATGGTTTTAAATTGAAGATAGATTTAGACTGGACATTAGGAAGAAATTCTTTACTAGGAGGGTGGTGAGGCACTGGCATAGGTTGCCCAGAGAAGCTGTGGCTGCCCCCTCCCTGGCAGTGTCCAAGGCCAGGTTGGATGGGGCTTCGAGCAACCTGCTCTAGTGGAAGGTGCTCCTGCCCATGGCAGAAAGGTTGGAACTGGATGATCTTTAAGGTCCCTTCCAACCCAAACCAGCCTGTGATTCCATGATTCTATGAAAGGAGAATTTGTGCACATTCGATAGAACTTAGGTGGAATTCAGGCATCTAAGTGCAAGGAAACAAACTATACAGTCTGCATCCCATTGCTTAAAGACCTTCCTCTGTGCATGCCCAGAGGCTGTACCATCTTCTGAACACCCCTGTTCCCTGTTCCCTTAGAGATGCAGCCAAGAGACATCCTTATGCCTGTGTGCCCAAAGGAGCCTAGGTAATTAGATATGCTGAGGGAACTTAGGGTGCTATCTGATGCTGGTGCTATCAGACACCTACCCTGGAGGTCCAGGGTAAGTTGAGAAAGATGAAAACAAATGTGTTGGACCGTGAGCAAGCCCTGCATCAGAGGCACATGGCTCAAGAGGCACAACACACACTGATGGGTACATCTGTGTGTGAGCCTTACCTGGACCACAGCTGGATGTAGGGATGCTCTGCCAATTCAGGAGCACCACTAGACCAGTCCAATAAAGCAGCTGTACCAGCAGCTTTGGTTTATTCTCGATCCACTGTACAGCCACCCCCTCCTCTGTGAAGCAAACCACTCAGTAGTCACATGCAGTGGGACCGCATGAGGGTTGCTGACACATCCCTGACAGAGGGATCACACCTTGCTGCTCCTCTGACCACAACTGATACGGTGGCAGGTGCTGTTCTGCAAATCTGACCTAACACACCCTTCCAGGGCAATTATACTGTAAAACCTCTAGAAGTACAAATCTGGCCTTATCTCAGGGGAGTTGCTTTGTTTAAAATGTTAACAGCATGAAAAAGCAGTCAGAAGACTCATGCTTAGGTCTTCTAAATTAGGGCTGAAGGGTGTAACTGTACTAATTTTATGGGATTACACATGCTACATGCAGAGCATTCCTACAATATTGTGCTGTGTTGACTGCCAGCAAAGGGCTGCCTGTTGAACCCAGGGTCTCTGAAACCAACCACATGCAAACACCCCAACCCCTTTGCTTCCTTCTCTGTAGCCTGCTGCCCCAAAGCCGGCTCTAAAGCTGGCTTACAAGTCTAGACATGTTCCCGCAAAATGCTGTGAGCAAAAGTCCATCATTCAAAGCTGCCTTTGATGCACATTTTCAGTTCACTCACTGAGAATAATGCTGGGCAGAATCTCCTTTCTCAGCTTTGTTGTCACAAAATAGTGAAGATCTGTTTTGCATCACATTTCAACACAAATTAAATGGTACCCACTGAAAAACATCTGCCAGCTGCACGCAGTGCCTCTTGTTCTGGTTTTCAGACAACACCCATTTGCTTTTCCAGAGCTGCTGTTTTAATGCTGTCGTAGTTACCCCCTTATTTATTACCTTATCCCCACACCTTCAGAGCCTGCATTTTATCTCGTGTTTGGGCTCTGGTGGCTAGTTCTGTTTTATTTAAGAAAACATTTATCAGATAGCTAAAGCAATTCTTGCAATGCTGTTTCATTAATGGTGGTGCAGGACATTATGAGAGCAGAGTAGAAAGCGCCTCGGTGCTGCTCTTAGAGTCTCATTAGTTTGGCCTGAAAAGCTTTGAGAAGACTGAAGCAAGACTGCAACAGAGGTTGGATAAAAACAGCTGGGGAATTAAGCTTCCTGCTCTGGTAAAAGGTGCATTATTCGCAGCTAAAACCTCCCTGATGTGACCTGACCGAGGCTGCATCAGTGTTTCCTGTTGAGGCAGAGCAGAGACAGCTGCAGTTCCATTGAGGTTTTTGTTTCATAAACAAACAGCAGCCCCTGCACAGCTGGGTGGGGGGTTCTTCTGGTTGTATTTCCACTAAACTGGCGTTTTCTGTGCTTGCAGTCAATGGGAACGGCAGCTCCTTCATGAAGCAGATGGTGTTCAGTGTGGTCACAGCCATGGACCTCCTCACCTTTGTCAGCAGAAATGAGAAGGAGTAGCAGAGCAGCTTGGCTGTACCCTCCTCTGCTCCTCCGGCAGAGCCAGCTGCCCCCCGAGCATCCACCTCCTGGCGAGGTGCTTTCTGGTCTGATCCAGCTGATCGTTTCTCAGAATGACTAGGTGAAAATCGTACTGTAATGATCATTTGTCCGCTAAATGACATCCCAGAATACCACTAACAACAAGATAACTAATGCAGTTGTGTTTAATAGCCATGTGTGGTTACATGGAGCTTCCCACGTATGAAGGGGTAACGCAGGGAGGGGTGGGGATGGGAAGGGAAAGGTTGTTATTGCACAGATTTTAGCAGGTGGGGGTTTGGTGCCGGGAGGATGGTGCCAGACTCGTTTCAGTGGTGCCCAGTGACAGGAGAAGGAGCAATGGACATAAACTAAAACAGAAGAAGTTTCACCTCAACACGAGGAAGAACTTATTTATGTTGAGGGTGGCAGAGCACTGGGACAGGTGCCAGGGCGGTTGTGGAGTCTCCCTCTCTGGAGACATTCAGGGCCACCTGGACACGTTCCTGTGTCACCTGCTCTGGGTGGCCCTGCCTTGGCAAGGGGTGGACCAGATGATCTCCAGAGGTCCCTTACAACCCCAACGATTCTGTGATTCTGCAATGTATTTGCTACCCATAGGTACCAATGCACTGCTGGTGCTGCCACGAGTCACCCTGGCCACACCAGTACTGGAGCCCATCTCTGCTGCGAGAGAAGTAGGGCTGAGGCAAGCCACATCATGGCTGCACCCTTCTGCCCCTCTCCATCCCTCACAGGACAGCTGCAGACACCCCTGGAGACCCTCCTGCTTATCCCCAGCTCTGTCTGTGGACCAAGGAGGCAGCAGGAGAGGCAGGGCCCCAGAGGAGTGATGAAGAGTGAGGAATGGGTGGGACATTGCACCCTGGTATGTGGAAGGTGGGGACCTGGCCAGGAGAGTTGTGAAAGGAGAGCCAAGGGCTGCGATTGCCGGGGGAAGGATGGCTCCCATCGTCGTAACCGGCCTTTGGAAAACGCTTTCCTTACCTCTGAGGGAGCTGGCAGCACTGGGTGTCTCTAGCACAGTCCCTCAGGATGGGGCAGTGAACCAAACCTATTCAAGAAGTAAAGACCCATTCTCACCATGCAGTAACTGGGAAAGGGAATGTGGCTTCATCCCTGTGTCCTGTAAGAGTCATTTCACGGATATGCATCCTGGGAGCTCGTTATTGACGGGAAGGAGAGGTTGATCTTAGTTTTGCTGTGAAGGCACTGTGTTCCATGAACTGGTAATGAAGGTCATAAGAGCCATTTGCCATGTCTGCACTAAACATAAATGAAAGCAAAAGTGAAAGGAGGGTGGGCTGGGGGCCCAAACTAAAACACCATTGAAACCTGGTTTGGGGGAGTTGCCCTCAAAGACACTCTGAGCCTTGCCATAAGTCTTTCCATAAGTCTTGGGAGCTGCTGCAAGGTGACAACAGCCAATTCCAATTCTGCTTTGCTGCCAAGTGTTTAGTCCATACTTTCAGCCTAATCTAGTTTATACGAGACTTTTATTAAATTATAGAATGCTGAAGTATTTATATTTAGGAAGAACGTCTCTGTTGTCTTTTGCTTCCTGAACACAAGCTGTATCAAATCTTCTGCAAGTTTTTGCTCGAGTAATAACCATATTTGTTGACAAAAAAGTAAAAACTGATTAGCTCAACCTCATTGTGTTGTATTTATTTTAACAGCTCTGTTGCAAACCGAAGGATCTTAGTCTGGGTATGTATTCCAAACTCACATGAGTAAAAGTGCCCCGTAACTCCACGGAGCCCAGACCTGAGCATGAATCTGGACCACCTTGAAGTGCAAGGCTGTGGGGGACAAGCCTCGCTAATGGGCTGTCCTCTCAGGAACTGCATCTGTTGATGTAAAACGTGTACCATTACCATGAGTTTGAACAGAAACAAATACACTATTTGATGCATTTGAGCTGATGCTCGCCTGCAGAGCAGGCTCCTGCCCAGCATGCTGAGCATGGGCGTGCACAATGTGTCAGCTCTCAAAACCAGCCACGTGAAAGCCCAGATGACGGGCTCACAGCACCTAACAACAGCCCAGGTATCAGCTGCCCTGAACCTCTCTGCAGTCTGCATGGGCCCTATGGATTAGCCCCTGTGCCCCAGCAGCAGCAGCGCTACAGGACAGGCAGCTGCACTCAGCAGAGGTGAAGTAACCGCTGAGTATTAGTCACAAACACAATGGCTTTTGTGTGCTAACTGTGAGTGTGGGAATCAATAAAGTTGGGTGTGAGCCCTGGACATTCCAGGATTGCTCCACATCCACACTGCAGGCACATCCAGCAGTGGCATTTCCCTGGCTGGCAATGTGAGGGCTGCATCTGTGGTGTTTTGCCACAGACTGCGGTCTTGAGGATGCAAACACACTCCATAGCATGCACCAGGGCAGAGCAGTGGCACCGCGGGGTGCTGGGTTGGATGCAGGAGGTGGTGAGAGGGAATGGCTGGTGCTGTTCTGCCCACACAAGGCTTCAGGAAGCAGGGGATGGGGTTTCACTTGCTTTGTCTGCAGTAATCACTGCAGGAGCTGTAAAGACATGCCTGTACACAGCATTCACGGTAGAGCAGGGCCAAGAGCCCAGTGTATCACCTGTCACCCACCACCCACTGTCCCTTCTACTGAAGTCCTCAGGGCTGCCCTTGACAGCGACAACCCCTTCCAGATAACTGGTCTTTCAAGTTCATTTCCCTTCCCTTCCCTTGCCACCGAGGCCACACCAGTATTTTGCATGTGCAGCTCAGTGTATCTGAGTGATCTCATGGTTTGTGGGGCATGGTGGTCACATATCTCCCAGAGGAATGGGGATTTTCATCTTAAGGAGCTGTGAGAGGGTGGCAGGAAGAGAGTGAGGGCTGGGCAGCATCCCACCTCACTGTGCTGTGCTCACTCCACTGAGCACAGCATAGCTCCATTGCAGGAGACAGACTGTGGTCCAGCAGCCCCAGCCTATGCTCTTCTGCAGCACCTCCTGCTCTGAGGGGCACACACACGTACATGAGGGAGCTGCTCTCCACAGTCCCATCTGCTGCGAGGTATTTCTGTTTTTCACCATCCCATTCCTCTGCAAGGTCGGGGGGCACATTTCCAATGAGCTCAGTAGTACATCAGGCTATGATGATTTCACACCAAAGAGCAGAGGGGACCCAGGGAAGCTTGGGGGAAGCTTGGGCTGCCTGTGCTGGTCAGGACACCTGGATTATGCCTGCATGTGAAACTCATGCCTACCTCCTCTACTGAGATACATAACCCTGGCTCCAGGTGTCTTAATCCAGAGGAAAACAGCGATGCAGAGCCTAAAGCACTTTAAATGGTGTGTGCCAAGCATGCCCCAGGAAGCTGCATGGAGACAAGGATAAAACATGTGCCCTGAGAAGGTCCATACCCGTGTTCGGCTCCTGAGCGGGAGCACTGTGGGGTGCATCACCCCAGAGCTGGCTGCCCTCCACCTGTGCTGCCTCACTAGACTTTTCAAATCAGTTTGATTTGGACACTGTTACCCATGCTCCCGGCAGCCTGCGAAGCGCAGGGAGATGCTGACGCTTCAGGAACCCGGTCTGAAGTCTGCAAAGAGGGGCGTGGGGAGATAGCACAGACCTGCAGACAGCTGGGAGATGCCGGATTAGTCTGCAGCCAGACAGACTAAGCCAACACCACCCGCAAGATAAGCATCTCCCTGGCCCTGCCCACCCACCTTTTGTGCTACAGAACCTTCCCCGCCTCCTCCGTCTGCCCCCACCAGTGTTTCATGGTGGAGCCACCACCAGCAGCACATAAATAGAGGATGCAGGGCAGGCTGTGGGGTGAAGACCGGAGACACCACCTGGGGTCCTGCTCTGCACCCTAGCACCCGTCCCGCCTGCCCAGCCGCCCTGCAGCAGGTAACCAGCACCGCGGGAAGCCGAGACCCCGGGGACCTGGCTTGGGACAGGAGGGGAGCACCTTGGCCAGCCTGAGTCCCGGCTCTCCAGAACTGAGGGGGGTGAGCTAGGAGAAGTGGCTGGGCATGCACAGGAGGCTGCTCCCGCTGCAGCTGCTGAGGGACAGGCTCCATGTAGTGGTTCTGTGGAAAACAGGCTCTGTTGGAGAAGCCCAATTCCATTGATAGGTGGGGTTGGAGGTTTCAGCAGTGAATGGGTCTGCAGGGGCAAAGCCTTTGGTAATGGCAGTTGCCAGTAACTTAAACAAGCAAGAGCTTACTTTAAACCCGGGAAAGCCTCAAAGGCTTTCTTTTTTCGAACTGAAGATGGGAGTTTGTGCTTCCAAGCTTTTTCTTCAGAGTTATGCAATTTTGGAATATTATTGCTTAAAGAAACATTAAGAAGCAATTACAAGTAGTTGCATGTCTGCAAGAGTAGGAAATTTGGGCTATCAAATGCACAGCGTGAAGGTAATGATGTAATTGCAATCAAAGGTGGCACTGGGGCAACTGGAGAAGAGACCCAGCCTGGAAGGACCCAGTGCAGGAGGGGACCAAGCGTATTTAATACAGCAGCACCTAAGGTCAGTCAGACAGAGGGAAGGGATCCAAAACTGTGGCTGCACTTAAGGAAATGTTGGGTCTTGGAAAGCTGGCAGGGTCCTTAAAACAGAGAGGAGAGTCAGCATGGGCTGCCAGGCACTGCTGTGCATCCTAGGAGCTGCAGGTGGAGGAGGGAGCTGGCACAGGGAGGGGATTTCATCCTGTGAGAGGCTCTCTGCTTGAGAGCATTGGAGAAGGCGACGAGCAGTGTCCCACAGGAGCGCCTGGCACTGGGAACACCTTCCTTAGAGAAGCAGGGTCCGAAGTGCGGCCGCAGCCACAGGGATGTGCCAGCAGAGCAGGGAGTGCTTCTTTGAGTCCTTCAAGTGCCCATGCCTGAATGCCTCCCAGGGACAATTAGTCACTGAAACATAAAATATCAGTATCATTATAGGGGTGAACATGTGCTGTTTGCTGGCCAGGGCAACCATGGCAAAGCTCAGCGTGTGCTGCAGTGTGGATTTCGCTGCCACAGTGCCCATCTTGTGCTGTCTGAAGAGGACAGCCACAGCTGGTGGCTGGAGGACACCTCGGTGGGCTTTTGGGTGCAAGACTTCATGTTTTAAGGCAAACAATGCTGGTCCCAGAACACTGCATATGACCAAAACTGTGGGAGTGGGTTATGGGAATGTCGTTGGGGTGCAGAGCTTGTGGGTTTGGTGTGCCCATGCCCAGCCTGACGCCTACGCTGGCCTCCCCTTTCTCTCCCCAAAAGCATGGCTCTCACCAGTGCCCTTCGCCTGTTGCTCGCCTGCCTCCTGCTCTGCGGTGTGGCCCCAAAACCCACGTGTGACCCCAGTGCCTGCACCCCGTGCCCTGACAGGGACATGGAGGAGCCAACCACCGCTGAGGGCTGCTGCCCGCCGTGCCCCGCACCCTGCGCCTGCCCCCCGTACCTGGAGAGCGACTGTGAGATGCAAGGCTTCGCCAGCGGCCACGTCCCCATCGGCCGCTCCTTCTACATTGACTTCGCCCGCAAGCTGTGTACCTGCCACCCCGGCGGGGACATCACCTGCACCCCGCTGTGCCCCAGCCTGCCCCCCACCTGCCAGGCCGTGGGCAGCCCTGTGGCTGACGGCTGCCCACAATGCGTGTGCTATGACGAGGAGGAGATGGCAGTGCCCGCCGGCACCACCACCGCCCGGGGGGACCAGGTTTGTACCTGCCCAGCCCAGGGCGGGCGGCTGCAGTGCAAGAGCAAGGAGTGAACTGCGCTGTTCCCTCCGCTGGCAAGGGCAGAGGGACAGGGGAGCCCCTCCAGCAGCAGGAGGGCATCCTCACTGAGAGGTATTAAGTGCTTCAGACTGGTCTAGAGGACTTGGCGATGGCTGTGGCCGTGCCAAAGAGCGCTAGAGAGATGCCTCATTGTATGTCATGTATACACCAGGGCAAAGCGTCTATAGCGGGTGAGCTTGCTTCGTTATAAGGTTTGTTCCATGGCAGTGGTCTATGAGAGCTTAGACTGGTTGCTGCTAGCATGTAACTGGAGCAAAGGCAGTTACTTATTTATTTGTGAGATGGTTGTGCTTTTGTATGTGTTTATGCAGTCTGTCTATATAACTTGCTGGCTAAACTTCCTCCCAGGAGCCAGGGTTTTGCTTCCTGTAATTCCATCAAGTTCAAGGTGATGGGACCAAACTCAGAAGGCTGGCTGGCATCCCTCTCTCCAGGCTTTTTTTGGGGTGGGAGCAGTAGGTGGGTTAGCACAGGGCTGTGTTCTTAGATGGAAGCAAATTCCTCTTGTGCCTGCATCCTCCAGATCAAAGCCTTGAAGACTCATGTAAGGATGTTGGCAGTCTAGGGTCAGTCACCTCAATGGACTAGTCACCCAGGGCCGATCCCATTGTCAGTCCTTGACATGTCCCAATACCTCAGACTGCATGTCAGTGACTGTGTCCTCACTTGGGCTCTCCTGTTACCACTGGAGACAGACACAGGGTACAGCAGAGCTGCGTCTCCTGAATGCTTTGATGTATATAGATATATTGCACACACACACACACAGATATATATATGCAGAGATACTTCAATAAACACCACAGCTTCCTCAGGCTGAGACGTTAACCAGTGTTAATTGTGTTCTTTCAAGGGGTTTAATAAAATCAGTTTTGCCAATAAACTTCTGAAACCTACTGATAAGCACACATGTGATTTCCTATGTGTCAGCTGGTGTTACTTGGGCCAGGCGAGCCTTTCTTCAGCCACCTTGCCCCAGGTATGCCTGACAATATCATACGTGCCCCTTGGATGTTTTCATATTCCTCTCTACTGCTCTGTCTGACTGCAATAAAAACAGGGAGCCGATGAGATTCAGGGGGAAGGTTAGAAGAAAGTTGGAGGAAGGAGGGGAATTTGCCTTTCAGGATGAAACACGCGTCTCTCAATCAGGGCTGTCAGAGGCTGACCTTGCCCAGGGCTCTAGTGATGTTACATCCAGGGATGTAACAGCTCAGCATACCCCCAAACCAGTGCACCTCAAAGCTGGGCCTGTGGCGTAAGAGCATCCGAGTGACTGCACTGTCCCCCTCAGCCCAGCCACCCCACTGATGGCTCTTGGCTGGCAGCTGCAGGGTGGGAGCAGGCTGGGACCCCCAGCCGGGACTCTTCCCATGTCTGGAGGGCTCTTGGGCATTAAAAGGGAAAAGGGTTTGTGGCCTTGCAGTGGACAGTTTGAGAGCACATGCTGGGGACGTGAGGGGACATGTTCTGTGTGGAGCAGGCAGCTGGGATACTTCCTTGCACTGGTCCTGCACCAGCTGCTGTGGGGACACAGCGGCAAGGGAACAGGAGAGGAGAAAGACACATTCAACAGGGAAAACCTACCCCACCATGTGCCCGGCCTGTGCCTTGCAAGCTCCCCAGTGGGGATGGGACAACCCTTGGGGCCATCACCCCCCCTACAGAGCCGGAGCACTCGGCAGTTTCACCTCCAGCAAACCGTGATGTGACGCAGTCTCACAGAAGCCACCACAAGCACAGGAGGCACCGACTCAAGTTGTCTTTGGGCAGTCAGCAGTTTCTGCAGGGCTTCACAGATCAGAGCTGAGAAACTTGCCACTTGCAACACCCAACAAGGTCAGGAAACAACACCTCTTCTTTTCCCCTGGTTTTCTGAGGTAGGTGTTATAAAGGAAGGTAGACGGTGACTCATACTGAGCGTACAACAGCAAAGGCACACCTCTTCCACCAGTGACTTTACTGGGGCTGAGCGGTGCGCAGGGATCACAATTCACCCTTCCCAGGCAGCGAGGTTGTTTGTGCCTCTCTGTCACAGGGAAGGGAGTCCCTGCCCCCTCTGCTCTTCTCCATTTGGTTGAAAACATCTTATTTTTCACTAAGGTCAAGGCTCAGTTGTCAACCCCCAGGCACACAGCAGACATCCTGTGCTGCTGCTGGAGCCAGCAGTGTGACGGATTCTGCCCATTACAGGGCAGTAATTACATGCTGTCCAGGTATTTATGAACAGCTGAATTAATTCACATCCTGTATACAGAATCATAGAATCACAGAATGGTTTGGGTTGGAAATGACCTTAAGATCGTCCAGTTCCAACCCCCTGCCATAGGCAGGAACACCTTCCACTAGACCAGGCTGCTCAAGCCTGCCTCCAGCCTGGCCTTGGCCACCACCAGGAATGGGGCAGCCACAACTCCTCTGGGCAGCCTGTGCTAGGGCCTCACCACCCTCACAAGGAAGAATTCCTTCCTTATATCTAACCTAAATCCCCCT
Organism: Neopsephotus bourkii; assembly: GCF_033783945.1. Classification (NCBI taxonomy): domain Eukaryota; kingdom Metazoa; phylum Chordata; class Aves; order Psittaciformes; family Psittacidae; genus Neopsephotus; species Neopsephotus bourkii. The sequence goes on along the minus strand of NW_026901456.1, from coordinate 8,320,497 downwards.
TGTTTTGCTTGCTTTATGCTTGCAAGGTGTGAGCATTTTAGTCCTTGGGGTTGGCTCTTTTGTGTATGACAAACATTCAAGGAAAGAATAATGGGTTTGCAAGAGGAGAGTTTGTTCAGAGAGAGTCACAAGTGATTTGGCCAGACTCCTTGCCTGGGCAGGGTGGTGGTCTGCTGGGGTTGCTTATCCTTTGTCACACAGCTTATCTGTTGCACTACACCCGCCTCCTCCTCCCCCTGCCTTGTGTGACTGATAACCTTTGAGGGAGAAAATGGCCAACAGACAGCAATGCCTGGGTTGCCACCATCTCTGATTTCAGGACAGCTTGCATGTGCAGGCTCTGCCTGGAAGTCTCACAGGATCTCTGTCTATGCTTCATCACCCTGAAGTATCTGCATTGTGTTACTTCTTCCATGAACAGCCCCAGCAGAGGGGAGAAAAGAAATAAACCTGTTCAAACACAACACACTGTTCAGGCATCAGAGTTTATTCACTCAAGTTTAATGTCTTGGTTTTTGTCATGCTTTATTTGAACGGGTGTTGCCCTGGATTCTCCGTATTAATCACCCATGTGCTTGTCCACATTTCGGACACAGTATTGCTGCTATCGTTACTTGTGTTTTTCCAGCTCAGATTTTCCCCATGGACTGGACAACAGTGTAGTTTTGTGGCTCCTCATTTGCATGGTAACGGGTGCTTTGCATCACAGCAGGCACACGTTTGCAGGTTAGGAGCTGTACTTGTTTCTGAAGTGCAAAGCAGCATTCACCCTTGTGCATCCCTGAACTAGCCCTGAAAACTGAGGCAAAAGCTGAAATTTGTAACTCCTAAAAGTAACTCATTTTACACATAGTGCAGTCAAATTGGGGGGTGGGGTCTCTGTGTTCTTCATGTCCCTAACTTGTAAAAGATTGTCACCATTGCTTTATTTATGGAAGGGACAGGGCCTTTCTTCATTGATTCAGTCATTGATTTAAACAGAACTATGTTTTGGGCATCAATCCTTTTGACTGCTCTCTTTGTTCCTGCCTCATGAGGCTGTAAAATAGTAAGCTAAAACATTTATTAGTGAAAGCCCGTTAGGAGATGTCGTTTCAGCACAACTATACCCAGTGCCAGGAAGTTAAAGTGTTTCCCCAAGTCCTTCTACCTTTACTGACAATCTGCATTAGTGAATTCCTTCTGGGTGGTTCACCAAACAGCTTTAGCATCCCTGCTGCTCCATTCCCCCAGCCTGCATCTCCAAAGCCGGGATGTAGGAGGTGGGTGCCTGTCATTTTGTCTGGGAATTATTACTGTGTCCCTGCCCATGGCAAGGGAGTTGGAACTAGATGGTATTTAAGGTCCCTTCCAACCCAAACCATTCTATGCTTCTATCACTATGCTTTTACCATAAATCCTGATCCTGTGGCAGGTTCTGCACTTGTGATTTCTGATCAGGGTGAAAACAAGGTGCCAGAGGGTTCCTAGAGGATGCCCTAATTAAACTAGACCGTACCCACTCGATGTTAGTAACGCATTGGACTACATCACCCTATAAATACTTGAACATTCTGGGGGCATGAAGGGAGGTAATATTCAACACCGTCTTTTGAACATGATCCTCATCAGAAATTTTAAGCACATGTTGCCCTGGATGCCTCCAGGCATACCAACATATTAATCAGCAAGTAGCACAAAGATGAGAACTAAACCCACATGCACAAACAGATCAACATAAACATATTATGAAGTGAAAGTTGACCTACAACAGGATGCTCAGCTGAAACACGTTTTTTTTAATGCAACTTCTTTCCCTATCCCCTTGGTTCAGTATCACAGTGAAAAATCATGGAGGTATTTTAAAATAAATTGCAGGCAGTATCATATGGAATTAAGAGAATCCCCAAGCCTTAGATGTTCTCTGTTCTACCTGTGTTACACAAGTAACAGCCTTCCCTTCTTTTGTGTAGGCGGGCAGGGGGGACCAGAAGTGTAGATTCAGCACTTAAAACAGACGTCCTCTGGGAAGAGCAGAGGAGCCAGCACTGGGGTTTTTTCAGTCAAAATTACGGAACACCAAGCAAGGGGCTGCGTAAGAAGAAGGATTTAGTGCTCAGGAGTTTCAGGGCAAACTCAATATATGCACACTTGATACAGTCAATGCTTTGCTTCCGAAACTGAAAACAGAAATGTATTTTTCTGACCATTGTGATTTCTTTAAATTAAGAATTTGCATGATTTAATCGGGAGGGCTTTTGCATGTTTCCCTAAGATGTGCATATTTTGTGACACAGAGTATTACAATGTGCCTTTCTATGCCCAAGACCTTTCACTGGAGCAAACATATATTCTTAAAACAACCAACAAAAACAAACCCCACAGAAAAAACAAAAACAAAACCAAAACCCAACAACAACAAACTATGGAGACAAAATTGACACACATTGATTTGGGAAAATAACATACAAATTGCTTTAGGCTTCAAATGATTTAGCTTAATGTTGTGTATTTTTGCCAAAGACAGCTTATTTTCGGTTATCATTCCTATACTGCATTCATAGCGCATCCACAACTCAGTTCAGGAAGGCTGTTGGGCTTTTTTCCATCAAAGCTGGCTTTGAGTCTTGGAGCGATTCATGGAGTCATTATTCAACGCTATTCACAGTTCAAGAGACACAGAAAAAGCCTAGGGTGTGTAATCAAGGATTAATTGTTGCCCGTTTTCAAAGAAACGAAAGGGGAGGAAAACCAGAGCAGGAATACAAACCCAGTTGTTTGGAAGCACACTGGAGGATCTCCGAGGAAATTGTTTCTGTAAGCACTTAAAGTGTCACAGGCTTTACAAGCAGTATTGTTTGCCCCAGTATCTGAAAAGGCAGCACAGGTATTACCTAACAATTGCTACCCAGCTCATAAAAATCCCTGGTTTTACAATTCTGAGTTTCATTTGATGATGCTGCTCAAAATTCTCAAGAGCTTCCAGGTCTCAATGCAGCTGTAGTACTGAGTTAAGCAAGTTAAATCAGAATCAGCTGTGCGAAACAGCCCTTCTGTGTGTTAAAGCAAAACCACCCACCCTCTTGTTCCAATATTGAAATACAGAGAGACACCAGTATCAGAAATACTCTCTCCCTCTTTCCTGGCCTTAATTCAGATCTCACCCATGGAGCCATATATGATCTTATCTTAGAAAAAATCAGTACCTGAGCAGTAACTGAGTTTGCTTACATCCTTGTAAGTCCCCTTGTCTTTTCTGTGTGCTAGCCCTGCTAAAAGTGGTCTAAATCTTAAAGACCAAATAAAGCGAGCTATTTGATTTACTATTTACATGCAGAATTGTGTAGTACATGTGATTTGATGATCCTTAAGACATTAAGGAGAGCCTCTGCACTCCACAGCTCATAGTGAAAGGCTGCAGTGGGGGGGGGGAACAGCAAAACTGGCATTTCAGTCAATCATTAGCTTTTAAGTATGATCTGCATATTTTTCATGACTATTAAAAATCTAAGCTTAAAAATGCTTGGATCTTGACAAGAATGTCTCTAAAATTTTATTTCCACATTCACATTTAGTATATCCATCAGTTTATGCTTAGGCTTCAGTGATCAACTTAGCAAAGTGTGCTAGGAATAAAAGTCAGGAGTAGGTGCAAGGGCCTAACCTTCTGACTTGTGCTAATAGTGACACAAAAGTCCAAAGACCAACAGAGAAGATAAATACCCATAGATTCTCCCTAATTGTTTCATAAGCTCTAGACTACATCTTAGCTGCACTGGGAAGATCAACCAGTGAAGATCAGCCTATGAAGGTCCCATTGCTTTCAGGTAGGGTATCTAAATGGTGGTTTCACATTGTGATTTTTAAATACACCACAGGCTTAATCCTGAACACCTTGCAGATGCTGAATTTGCATGATTCTAAACATAGATTTTAAATAAATAATACAATACCTAGTATGTGTCCCGGCCTAATCTGTTGCTTTTTGCAGAATCCTCATTTTACACTACTTGTGGAATTAATTTTTCCTCATTTTAGTGTTGAAAATAGTGCTCTGGTTTTCTATGAAGAGAGGTATTTAGAAACAGCCCTAAACTGCACGCTAAAGCAAGTACTGAGGGAAAAAATTGTTCCCTGTCACTAGTGGAGTTAAAACTATTCCCAGTGATGTTCCCAGGAGTTAACTCGCACTACTCTCGGGCAGTCTTCTAATGTTAGACAAAGAAATGATCAACTACTCCTGTGTCTAGAACACATACTACTCGGCTAATCGCAGATTAACCCCTTAAAAACAAAATACGATCCAAATCCTTGGGGACATGTTCCGGAGTAAGTTAACAGCTATAAAAAGACCATTTTCTAACACTGTCAATTATACTTGGAACTGCATGTACTTCAGGAAAATCCCATAAAGGAAATCTGCCATACAGTCAGTGACAAAGGTGACAGAGCCCCTGGCCTGATAACCTGAACATGGCCCATGAAACCCAAGGGAAGGTGCCCACACCTTGTCACCACCAGGTCCACCTGTTACTCAGGGGGATGTGCTGCCAGGCAACGTATGGCATCACAAGGCTGTACCTGTTGTAGTCAGTACAGTCACACACACAACCCCTGCAGCCCAGTGTACCGGGCTCTGGGCTGTACTCTTTGTTGACTGAACTTGGATGTCATCATGCCAGATACCAGGGAAGCAAGAGTAGGAATAAACAACATTTCAGTGCTAAGCAGAAGTATATTTTATCTATAAAGCACCCATGTCTGTCTGCACCTTTGCTCAGTAAGACTCACACACTGGATGTGTTTCTTGCTACACAGGAATCTATCTTGTAATAAAAAGGCTGCTAATTTCATGAAGATTTCTGATCTAGCCGAAGACGGCAATTTTAGAAATGCATCTCAATCTGTCTGGCGGAACAAGTTAATGCATGGCACTTACACAGAGGATGTCTTTTTAAGTACATTGCTATCATACATGCTTGGAACCATTACTGAAAGTTTCATGTCCATGCCATTTTAATTAACCATTTTGGAACAACCACAAAAACCCCTAAACAAAACCAACCCCAAGTCACATACATTATGGTCTATTTACCTGCTAATTCTTGCTTTCATCGAAACCGCTTCTGAATTACAAAAGCATAATAAAAAACCCCATACTGGTGTAAGCACTAGTAAACACTTTTCTTAATTTGCATAAACAAGAAAAACTAACCAAACAAAAAGGCCCAGGATTGTTTCTGGCCAAGAACTGGTTAACTAGTTTGAAACCATGCTCAAGATTTCTCAAAAACATGTCTTTCAGCCAAACAAACCTGTTAACTTTAAAGTAACACAAATGCTTTGCTTTAAAAATGCACTTTTTTTTTCTGTTCACAGAGAACAGTAGTGTAAAAACAAACCATCCATGAAGCAGATTCTCACTTTGAATTTTATCCTTTGACAGATCAGTTGCTTCAAAATCCTTTAACAACCTAGGCAAAAAAAAAAAGTTACAGGGTTCACATTTTAAAGACCGTCAACTGTATAGACCAAATGCTGCCAACCCATGGGAAGATTTATGGGCCATTTCTGCCGTGACCTGAAAACACAATTCTATTAGCATGAAACAAGTATCTTTATAGTAGTCTACAAGGTTTGTAAGGCATTTCACTGCTTTCTCACACCTTGCTTTCCTCTTGACAAAGACAGCTGTGATCACTCAGCAGGTCCTAAAGAGCTAAGTCACAGAAAAGGAACAGATTTTATATTGCCAGGTGACCAGAATGAACAAATAACATGACCTGGGCAATCGCTTAAAAGCACATTAGTGCCAATTTCGCTACACTTTACATGGGATGATCAAGTTACTTTAGGAGTTGAAAATTAAACAACCTAAAACCTATTTGAAGGAACTTAGCAAACCAAGGGCAGGGAGGAAGAAATCCACACTGAGTCTGAGTTGGGCAAAACGGACCTGGTCTACTATTCAGCTACACTGAACAGTAAAGAGCAAAGTGTATTCAGCATTAAGGCTAAAGATTTCATCATTTGCATGCTGCAATCAAATGTGCATTTTCATGGATATGCTCTGGTTTTAGCAGGTGGTGAGAGTTTGAATTCATTATTAGGAAACCAACCATTTTACTTGTTTAATGTGACATTTGCATGAAGGAATGGAGGTTAGTTACATTCCCAACAGGGTTTCAAAACTACATTTTGCCTATCCAACTCTAAAAACTAAGCTGAATATATGGCTGAAAGGATTAAAAGACTAATCAAAGAAGTCAGAAAACAAGTAACAGTACAGCATCTAAAAATGGGTAATTCACATATTTTTGACATTTGTATCTTGCATAGACAAATAATTAACTATTTTTTTTTCTCCCAAGACAACTCAGCTTCAGAAAATAAATCTTAAATCAACTTTACAATTAAATGCACGTTCCAATTTTTCAAAATACCATGGTCTTCGGGTTTTCTGTTTAAATGCTACAAGACTAATGGTTTTATGAAACTATCACCCCTTGGAAAGGCTTTGTTTCATCTTTCCGGCTGTCAAGTTCATAAAGACAGGAAGGTGAACTGCCTTCTAATTCTTCCAGAAACAAACAGATACACCATTCATGGATTAAAATCTTAAGTGGCCCTACTCCACTAGAATATCCGTAAACTGGATATTGGCAAGAACTGGCCATATTTTGAACATCAAAATGATACGTAGTGCCCACAAGTCAATATGAATTCCTGCCCTCCAAAAAAGCCCTTTGTCCATACCCTGGTCTTCACTGGAAGAAATCGCAGGTATACAGGCAAGATAAAACTGGAGGGCTCTACAAAAGATTCCTAATAGTGATCAGGGACCAGAATAAAGAACCAATTCTCTTGCAGGTAAATACAGCCTGACATGCAGTCTTATGGAGTTTCCCTGTGGTTCCCAAGTTCCCTTGACCCAATATCCAGATCTAGGAAACTCTCTGCAGAGCCAGAGCCATGCCTGTCAATTCTAAATGTTTCCCAACATGGTTATTTCTTTGGAGCAATAACTTAAAAATATATCCTGACTGATTTTGATTTACTAAAACGCAGTATTGCTGAAGTTAAAAAACAAGAGGAAGTTGCCTGGCCTGTTACAGAAATCTTGGAAAAACTGGTCTGAGAACCTTGTTCTAATGATCTAGATCACACTGAAAAAGAATTAAAAGCTTCAAAAACCATAATTGCAGAAGAATTAAATTTATTTTAAAAACAAATCAGTTCTATTGCATATGAATATGACTTTAATTGGAGGCGGGGAGGAATTATACATGGGTTTAAAGTTAGGCCCCCTATAAAGACTTTTTAGCTAATGTAAACATGTACCTTTCCTGAATAGCGATGCTTTGCTTAAACCACCAATACTTTTTGCACATCAAGAAATGAAGGGCACATTATTTTTTTTTAATTGTGAAAAGAACAAGTAGTTGTGTGGGGTTCACACCCACCACCAAATTCTGGCTGAACTAAAAGACAAGGTTTGAGTCCCATATGTTAAAGCAATACCTGTGATTACATTGGTAAAGCCTTTTCAGTTTTAGGAATACATATCCATGTTTTTATGTTTCTAATTTGACAACGAAACTATTCCACATTCCCCCTTTCACAGTAAATGCTGTCAACCTCACTTTCCAGGTATTGAGAAATTAACTGAAGACAAGTTTGCAAATGTTCCAGAAGCATAAAAAGTCTGCTGCGTGTAAGGTGGGGGGAATAAAAAAATCTAGTAACAGTTTCTTTCTGAAAGACAGACTTTCAGAAGACTGCAAACCCTGATACCTGGTTGTTTCCAACTGAATTCCAAGTGACACATAAACTACATGCTCCTGAACCCTAATCCAGCATCTGTACAGATACTAAATTGTTCTAATATCCTCTCTTTTTCAAATCTCAGTTCTCACAGTTTTGAAATGCAGGCAAATGCCCATTGCCACATTTATCTCCAAAACACAGTTTTGTCCATCTTGGTTTACCCTTCCCTTCTCTGCTGGCCACTTGCTACCACAACAAATCTGCCAGCTGAGCTGGTTCCCAGACTTCCTCGTAGCTCTGCAGGTACAAGGATAGCTCTCTAGGGGTACAAGGATTAATGCAATATTAAACATCAAGGAAGGTAGCTGAGTAAAAACCCCAAACAAACCAACAAATATACCCTACTTTGTAATGGAAATTGTGGGGGTGACAAAGCACTCAACAGAGCTGAATCAAAAACAACTAAAAAGAAAAATACAGGATCCGCCTCTCAGCTCTAGTCATTTCAGGTATCCTTTGTAGAAGCAGTAGGTTGAATGTTTAAAAAGGAGCATGATTTGTACATAGTATCTGTCTTTTAAAACGTTTTGAGACGTCAAACTGGATTTGGCAATAGTCTTTGAGATAGTTATGCTATGTCAAAGCCTTCCTAATTACAGTTTTCATCATTCATTTACTATATTCTTTAACAAACATGTCACATTAGTAACAAAGCAGAAAAGTTTGAAGTAAACGAATTCTTTAGAAATTACCACTCCAGCTGGAGGAGATCATACAGCATTTGAACTAAGCAGCAAGATTCTCAGCCAGGAATCAGTGAAAGCCATACCAGAAACATCACTTGTGTTGAATAAAACCCAACATAAATTGTTCAAAATAGCTACTAGTCACTGAAAACTATTACTGTTCTCCATGTAGGTATGCCAATACTACTGACATTTGTTTCTTAAGTTTTCCTTCATACCGACTTACACTTGTCTTGGAAAACAATCTTTAAAGACCAGCTTCCAACCATTTAAGCATGTTAAAAAGTACATGCATTAATCCTACTGAAATCAATGGGACCTAAGCACATGCCTGAGTGTTTTGTGAAGCAGAAACTAAGTATTCAGTTAAATATTTGCATCTGCCGAAGGACTTTGTTCAAATACAATGTTTAAAGAGTCTAAAAGCTTATCATCTTTTTCCCTGTCATGTGAGAAACACAACTAGATTTGGTCTAAGTCAGAAGGAAATTCTGGCTTTGATCTAATCCAGCACTGTGATGAATGGACAGGGGGAAAAAAGAGGACATTGATCATACCATGAGACTCTTGGAGTCTGATATTTGTACTTAACAACAGGAAATACAAAAGCTTCAAAAGTGTTCATGGATAGAAAGATTCCAAACTTTGGGAAAGAAGAAATGAACTGCTACCACAAAACAAACAAACAAAAAATTATCACTAGCTCTTAGTTTTTAAATGACACACGAGGATTTTCTACTCTAATAAAGCCTGCTGTATATTCTGGTAGTAACCTTCATATTTGAAGAAATTTTATATAAATCCTTAAGTTATATTTCTTTTTGTATTAGGGGAAAATATTTCAAATGCAATAAAATAGCAGAGTGATTGCAGAATTCATGACTGTATAGTAGGCACCTTTTCATTTTTCAGATTCAGATGTACAAACTATAAACTGTTAAATTGCTCTAAAACTGGAAAAGTTGTGGGTATTTGAATTTACTTACCTGAATACTCATTTAGCAAATATCTGCAGATACAAGTCTAGATACAGAGTTAATGCAATCTGAGTATTAGTTTACACATAATATAAACCAATGTTTGACAATATCAAAATCCCACCAAACACTGGGGCCTTCTTATGCTATTATCAAATATAGTATATCACTGTGGGATAGCTGACAATCATAGAATGCTAGCATAGGCTCATTTATTAAATTGGGTCAGTTTTCAGACCTTCCAAATAGGAATACTAAACATTTATTTTTCCCCTCTGGAAATTTGTTTTTTTTACCTCCTGCTTAATACAGTCGTCATCCCAATTCCTAGTGAATTTATAAAAATATTTTTTTTATCCAATAACCCCGGCAAGGTAAAAATAGGAGTTTTCATAGCAAATGATAAACAGGCTCACGGACTATGAGAGAAACTAAACTTATTTAAATTGCCATACATTCGCTACCGAATCACACATCAACATTTTCTTTTTATGTGTGTTGCTGTCCACCTCAGACTAGCAGTTTTTAAGGTGCAGAAGCATCTTTCAAATATATGCATCTAACTTAATGATCAAGTTCCACACACTAGTGTCACATGCTTTAAATTTACATCACCTGCCCATCAAAATCTGTGTTAAAAACAGCACTAATTGAAACTGCATAATTCTTCAGAAATGGCAGCACTTTCAATTCATAGAACAAAGGGTTGCTTATGTGGTTCTTTATATTACTAGATATAATTTTATGAAATAAGAAAAAGAAATGAAGAGAAAAAAAACATTTGAAAGAAGTTGCTGCACCTGCAAAAACACTCTTTAAGCTTACTATGAAATACAAAAAAGTGCACCCTTCTATATCTACATATAAAACATATTAGAAATAAAACTTGTGTAAAATGTTTGCTGTGCAAACTATAAAAAGTCAGTCAGTCAGTTTATTCTTTCTCCTAAACACTTTGTCACACTCTCTTGCTTCCTACTGCAGAGAATCGCTGTTATCCAAGACCAGCCCACTGATGTTTGTTGTTGAGAGATCTCCTCCATCATCTTCACCGCTGTCTACAGACTCATCCTCACTTTGCCCTGCCATCATAACCTGCTGAACAGCCAAAGTAGCACCATCGGATGACAAAGACTGGAGACTGTCTACATTCATGTTGACTGGAGCTGTAATTGTTACAACAGCACCTGGAGAAGCACAATTGCAGTACTTTAGTATCTTTTTTGTTTCTAAGTAATACGTATTTATATTTAATAGAGTTTGCTTCTAATCAACAGGAAGAAAATTTAAGGTATTAAATGAAAATAAAAGCTATACAGGTTGTCAAACACTTAAATATCAGGAAATCCCGGAATTAAGTTGGCCAGGAATAGCTGTGTTATGGACACCTATTACAACAGTTTTCCAATCAAGTCATCACAAGACCATTTCTGCAAAGTATTCCAGCTTAATTCATTGCAGACAAATGCAAGGGTTCATAGAGATTCAGGGTGACTTAAATGGATAACGCTGTTATCAGACCCAGGAGATGCTGAGGGAAAAGTAACTACAAACTGGGGAAGAGTAAAGCAGGAGACAGCAGGACAGAAAGGATGGTCTTGAACTTAAAGCAGTTATTTTTCTTTTTTAAATTGAGTCTATTTGATCTGATGCTAAGGAAGTTACTTCAGCCTTTGGAAGCTTTATTACATTTATCTGCTTCTCAATGTTCAACTTGAAACGTGAGGCATATATAGAATTGCAGATGCTTAGTCCCTCTAGGAACAGTGAAAGGAATGTGAACAAGATGGGGAACCATGAAACTGAAACTGCAGTCCCATACTGCTGCTAATCGAACAGAATGCTACTGATGCGCATTACACATACTGAAAGAACTTAGTTGTTCACCTAACCTTTGTTTCCTATCTTCTGAAACAAAAGCAATTTTCTCTTCACATAAATTCCAATAAAATACCCCTCTAAAACACAGAAACTTTTTAAAGAGGTATAACTTAACACATTTCTGTTATGTTTTTCTAGATTAAAAACACATCTATACCAAAGTATCAAGAAGTTTCCTTCTCCTCAAGGGCATCAAACCCTTCATTTCCCTGTTACAGAGGGATTAACTTCAGTTATCTGCAGTTTAGCCAGTTCTCCTTACCATCTGACATTGTAAGCTCGTTAGATTGCTGCTGAGCAACTCCTGAGGCAATGGAGTCAGGCCAGAACCTCTGAACCGGTCGGTTCTGAGCCGTTTTCTTCTTCGTTTTTGGAGTTTCGGAACAACTGGAATCCAGCATTGGCTGAAGAATTCGCCTCCTAGCATTGATAAACCTAAACACAACCAAATGTAAGGAGTACTTATGAGCAGTTGACTGCAAATTCTCTCTCAGATTCACACAGTATGCAGTGGGGGTGGGGAAGCAATATAAAAAATTCTTTCTAACATGTAAAACTGCTCCTAGAACACTGACATCCTTTGATTTTTGGTGAACTAGCTAAGAAAGTACTTCTAACATTTTGCTGCTAGCAGCAATTTTTCCCCTACCTCAGAAGGGGAAATTCTCTAGACAGCACGACAGATGCACATTTCAAGATGTTATTAAAAACTAAGCACCACAAAACTTGCTGACAGCACAGCTCAGAAAGCTGATACTCCTCTCATTAGAGTTCACCTAAAACATAGCCCCTTGCCTAACCTAGTTTGTTTGGTCTGGATTCACTTACCTCCTTAAGCTCTTGCATTACTTATTTTACAGGCTCCCTGGCTTTCCAAGGTCTGGTTCCTGATTCAGGAGACAACAGCAAACGCATTTTTCAGATCTTTCCCATTTCCTTTTCGTTCCCTGATTTTCATTTTTACTTTAGCATGCTAATTGCTGTCCTTCCACTTTCTGCTAGTAAAGAACATACTTAAACCACATCACACTTAGCTACCAGCAGCTAGGTGAATCAATTTTAATGTAGCTAGTTGTGGCAAGCTGCTGTGACTGAGGACAGCATCCCTTGCTAAATCTGACAAAACACATCCACGACCCATTTTTTACCTGCAGTGGAAGGAAGTAAGGTGCAGCTGGCAGGTCCACATGATGTAATGCAATGCTTTGTAGATACTAGTTGGATCCCATTACCATAAAACTCAGTTACTGTGGTGTCACAGAGGCATAGTTACACTGTTCCACTTCTGGAATCAGTGTATTGCTACTATCTTGAGTATTTCTCTGCAGCCACACAGCCAGCGTCATCTTTGAAATCTGAGGAAGATCCCTGCTAGACTTAGCTGCAGCAATCTTAGGAACTAATACCACAAGCAGAATAGGATGCATGCTCGCACCCTTGATCCTCTTTTCTGCAGGGCAAGTATATTATCTTAAACCTCTAGTGAGACGTGCTAAAACATGGTGAACCATGAACTAGAGTAGCTGGAGTACTGACACTCTCCATTTGGACATCACTGCTCAGAGAACAGCATCCTTTCATTGAAGCGCAGAATGAATATCTGTGGACAGTAACTTTTTGAACATTTGCAACCATGATTTCCAGAGAACACTTTTCAGAGTCTCAGGTCACTAGATGCCTTTAAATTTCAATTTCTTTACTTGCAGGAGAGACATGAGAGTACTTCCATCTCTTTCAGCAATAGAAAAGAACGTAAATCCTTAATGTTGCAAAGTTTTCTGGAGTTCTTATATAATCTAAATGGCAGAAGTTAATGTTATATATAACTATAAAATAATATCCTTGTGTATCACTGCGTAATTCTTGTATTTTTACGTTTTTTGTAATACATGTAGAACCGAAAGTTCAAGTCCACATGTCCAAGTTATACTCTTAACTACTTCTCTATGTTGCAAGCACGTGGAGACAATGACAGATGCTAAGTAAGAGATTCTGCGCTTACCAGTTGTTAACCTGGAGTAGTGTCAGATTTGTTTGTGCTGCAATCTGTTTCTTCTCATCCTCTGTTGGATATGGATGCTGAACAGAACACAAAAAACAAACAAAAAAAAAAGAAAAAAGGCATAAGCTTGTTTCATCTCCTCATCAAAAATAAGGACTCCTTTATTACAACTGATTAAAGCTGTTAGATTAAGACCACCTGACTCATTAAAAACAAAACTTTAGATACCTGTCAAACTTTCATATATGAAGATAATTTAACAAACAGCACTTTACTACACAAAGCTGATTTTATCCTTGGAAGTGATACCATTAAACTGCTGATGTGTAATGCAGAATAAAAAGCTTCTCATGGCTGCCAGTCTTTATTAAACAGCATGATCCCCAGGCAACACAGCATGTGATAAGATCTGATTAGTTATGCTGTCTAAAGGCAACATCGTATGAGAGTACTGACAAGCACTTTCCAGTTAAATAAAGCTACTCTGAACTAAACAGATGAAGAGCATATGTAATATTAAAGAAGTGTACACGCATTTCCCCTGTATCATTTGTCTGTTGTAAAATATTTGTAAATGACAAAATATCACTCAACTAAACATTGTGATATAACTTGAGACCTATTTATCCTTTCAGGGATATGCAAGGGAAAGACATACTATAAAAAACACACTCAGTCCAAATTAGAAGGATTGTTAGAAAGGAGATAAAGCAAAAAATTTTGACATTCTCCTAAAACAAACAAACAAACAAACAAAAAAACACAAAAAAACCCCACAGATGGAACCATTTTTTCTTGTGCCATGAGCCAGGGCAAAGAGATCACTAAGTTCTCAACATAATGTGATGAAGAAAGATCCTTTTTAACAATGTTTACTAAGATCATGAGGTACAAATGTAACATTAGAACAGTAATAAAATCAACAGACATTAGACTGGGGAACCACTCCAAATGACTTCAGGGAAAAACTGAACTGTGATTACGCAAATGACACGAGAAAAAAATCCACCTTCTTTACAATGCAAAATCATAAGAGACCACATAAAAGAGTTACATAAAAACCTGTGACTCCTGATCATGTTCAGTCCTTACCCCTATGTGCTGAAAAAGCCAAGATCTCATCACATTTGTGGCGTGCTTGGGAAGAACTCCTCTTTTATTTTTTGATGAGCCATCATCTTGATGCAAGATGCCTAGATCTTGGTTTAATTGCAACTGAAGCTGCACATACAATTTTAGAAGAAATAAAGCAATTAACACAGTAATAGCATTCTGTATCAATGTATGAATAACTCATTTATAGAAGGAATGAAATCAGGCTTGATGCATGCTGATCATAAAAAGCTATTTTATTTGCTAGGGAAGACTTACAACAGTAGCATTATAAGATATCTTTATCCAAGAAGAATGCCATACCAGACTCCTACAGTTTTCACATGTCATGTAACTTCTGTTTTAAGAAGTATAGCTGTTATCAGGTTATGTCTGTGATCTTATGACAATGCCAAACGCTACTTCATTATAACTTAGAATAAAATCCACCTATGTAGCACATGTCAGGTTAATGATCCTCTGTACTTATCTACACTACCCTAGGGATCCAACTGCTTTGTCAGCCTATGTAGTCATTTGCACATGTGAAGAGCAATTAAAAAACACAATGTTGAAATACTGACTGTGTGGAAATACTAACAACAAAACAAGTTGTAAACCAGTACTGATTAAAGACTTAAAGTAAAATTAATTACTATGCTAGGGCTACAAAGATGCTGAAGGTTCTTCTAAAGAAATACATCTACATCCTCAAAGACAAGAGATAGAACCCTCAATGCATTTTATGACACACAGTTTCCCTAAAGGGTCCTATTTCTTTCTTACTTTTACTTTCTTTTCCACTTCCTATGGGTACATCATTTACATATCAATTACCAGAATATGACTGACGCATTCTTAAATGCTTACGCAGAGATAACAAGAAGAGTAAATAAACTGTATATGAGATTATATTTCAGACAATTATAATGGAAATAAATCTAAACCAGTTTCTTCAGACAATACAGAGCAATTTTTTCACGCCAGTCATTATGTCTGTCTGTTGTATGAAACAAGTTTTAAACAGGGCTTAAGCTATCAAATTACAATAAATATATATTTGGAGCATACTTTTTTTTTCCCAGAATAAGGCTTTACATTTTCAATAACCTGCTGGTGTATGGAGGTTTTACAATGAACTCAGGATAGCTCTTCCCCTACCTCCACAGCATTCTGAAACACCGAGAAAGAAGAATTTCAAGAAGGGTTTCCTATGGGTGACAAGGAAAATAGGCTCAAACTCATAGGTGTGTTTGGAGATTCCTTCTCACATCAAAAGTAGACATGGAGATATACATATATAAATATATACATGTATATTATATGTATATAAGGTCAAGACAATTTTTATTTGCAGGCTACAGGAATTATTTTCCAGTCACTATTTTTTTTTTCCCATCAGAGGAATAAAAAGCATTTTTCTTCAAAACCACTTCAGCCTAGGATTGTAATTTTACACATTTCTTTCTGAAAGGCATCTGAGGACAGAACTGCATGCATTCAAGGGAAGAATATAGGCAAGTACATATACGCTACCACCAATGTAAAGAAAGTAAGGATATTCTAAGCATACTTTTTGTTTGGAAGGTCAGAATAAGGAAGATGAGAAGACACTGCATCAGTGATCACCAGCAGATTTTATACTGTGGAAATGGTAGCTCCTCATTCACACTTTTAATTGACTCCAGATTCCTGGAAGACTTATTTACCAGTTCCTGCTCCAAAAGAAAGCTGTCAAGGTTTTCCATAACTGAAGATGGTTTAGTTTTCACATTTCCTTTTCCTTAATTGTTTCTTTGAACACTCCAGGCCCAGCCCTTAAGAGCCTCCTCAAAGAAGTGCTGGCCCTTATATTTTAGGATATAACAAGCCCAATGCAAGGATCTCCCATAGTCTCATCTGAGATTTTTGAAGGTTTTATGGCAAAATGCTTCTCAGTATAAATAAATTCCAAAATACATACACAGTTTCACGATACTTGTGATTGCCATGATGATAAACAGCCAAATTCCAGACAACAGCGGCATTGCACCATTATGCAGCACAGTAAATCTATCCAGCCATAAACCTAACTTAACAATTAGAGAAGTTCTGATCATTGAAAAAAAGTGTCTATTTAATTCAGAGTGGGTTTTTTTCTTGTTGTTCAGTTTGGGGGGATGTTTGTTAGGTTCGGGGGTTTTTATTAATTTTTTTTTTTTTTTAAATCCACCTACACTTCACTGCCATCAGTAATAAAAAAAGATACTTAGCAGGTAGGAACTGTGATGACCTGCCATAGTGAGGGAGATCTGTCTGGGACTTTATGCCACCTTATACAACTTTCAATTCCTACACGAGTGGTTGCATTAATTCCACATTAGTTACTATATGTGTGTACACAGAGCTCATTCTGACTGTGTGTTAAATTTACACCAAACCTCTGAAAACCAGTGAGATTTATTTGAACCCAGAATAGTATTCTGCAAAAGCACATGAAACAAACCTGAGAGTTCTGGATCCGAATAGTCCCAGGTGACAGTGCTTGTGTCACCACTTGACCTTGTGGAGTGACCACAGTGACTGGCTGATACACTGTCCCGCCTTAATATAAAACAGCAACGAAGATTACAGGTAAGTAAAAGCCCTTCAAATGTTATTCTTTTTAAACACACAAGACACACCAGCAATGTGGACAATACAGCAGTTTTGATAATATATCAACTATTATCTTCTAGTAAGCAGGTAAGATATGCTCTTTGCTACACTACATTTTTTTCCATGCACAAAAATCTGTGCAAAATTTCATTTTACTTCCCTGCATTTTAGGCATTCTGAATCCATTTTCAAAGGACAATGCCATGACTATGGCTATAAAATAGTTCATAGTTTTGTTTTAGCTAACTCTTCAGCCAACATAAGCCTCAACACCAGTACCACACCTACATGTGTCAAGCAGTTAGAGTGGTCAGCTGGGTGACACCTTGATATTCAGATCAACCAAGGAGACTGAAGCTTGGTGAATGCACAGAGGGTTCTGGACACCAAAGCCACAAGGCACATATGGTGTCTCAGGATAACCTCTCTCCAAGTATATGCTGCAGGAGCAGACTGCACTGCTTTGCTGCCTTTGTAGTCGAGGTTTTTCTCTGTTTTTATCTTTTATTATGCTTCTAAGCTTAGATAAAACATTTCAGTTCAAATGCCATCTCCACACAACAGCAAAACAACTTGGACATCCAGGATTTTACAGACTTGTAGGGGGGTTTCCAAATTCCACAGGACATGAGACAGCTAACAAGTGCAGTATTTTAGGCAATGCTGTTTTTGTCAAACAGAATTCCTTTTTTTTTTTTTTGAAGAAGAAGAAAGGGAAAAAAAAAAGAAAAAGAGTAAACTACTCCAATTTCTGAAATGCCTTTTAATAAAACTAGTGTTACACAGAAAGATCTCTTAATATTATATATATATGTAAACTCCACCCACATGCATACTTAGTACACATATAAATTAAACAAGCATTCAGAAACATTAAGGCATTTAACTGTATTGTAACAACTTTTCAGGTACTGAAGTTAAAACACATGTTTAAAGTATTTGTGTGCTTTTTATAACAACTATAAAAGAAACAAAATTAAGAGCAAGGTGCCAGTTTTTCATTACTGTGTCATACCTGCTACTGTTGCCATAGTTACATTTCCCTGCTGCAATGCTGATGCTGGCACCATAATCCCTTGGGGACTGAGTGTGCCTGCAATGGCACTTGGAATTTGCTAGAAAAATAAAACAATTAGTTGCTTGCACTTTTTCTTTTTCCTTTTTTTTTTTTCTAAGGGAGATAAAGCATGCTTGTGTAATTTTGTCTCTAAAAAGACATTCGGAGTTTAATCACAGGATTAACTTCAAAGAAAAAAAGATTTTCATTAGGGGTTCTTCATTACCTACATTAACTTTTTCATTATCACCAACCATTACCTTTGCAAACCCTCAAGAAAACAACTGCCAGAAAAGACAAAACTACCTTGGGGAAATTTTTGGAGAGAAATGATTTTAGGTATACAGATACTAAGAGAAACAGTTTCTAAACGTACAAGGGAAAGGGGACAGATGAGATGAACCCTTGGTGGTTTTATTGCAAGCGTCAAAGCTGTAGAATTTTAATTATTACCTTAATTCCTTCAATTCCAAAATAATGTATAAAGTATTCAAGTTGCCAAATATATTCTGCTCAGCATAGTTCTTACTCAACCATGACTATGCAAACTGATACACTGTCCTGGGTTCAGCAGTAGCAGTCATTTTTCTCCTTAGTAGCTGGTGCAGTGCCGTGTTTTTGACTGTCAGCCTGGGAACAATGCTGATAACACCGATGTTTTCAGTTCTTGCTCAGTAATGTTTACTCTGACCAAGGACTTTCTTTATTATTCTTTAATATGGAATAATCTCTTATTTTTACCAAATGGTAAATTCAGTTTCTCCTGTCTCTACAGAAGGCTGTAACAGATACACAAAAAGCATCTTTTAAAATAAGTTGCTTTTGTCTGATTTTAGACTCTCCTTTCCACACTTCCAGACTTAAGTAAGGAGTCCAGACAGTGAAGATTACATCACTGAGGTTTTTCAGAATACACAGCATTGAAGACATTAGCAAGTCAGAGAAGGGCCATCCCCTTAAGACTAGATACACAGCAGGCACTCTGATGACAGGACTTACTTTCTAGCATCCAACAGTAGAAGCATCAACCATAATGTAGTAACTGTTGTTAATTAACTGTTGTCAATTTACTACAAAAGATGCAATTGGTTATTGCATTTAGGTAATGTCAATAATACACAAACTGGGCTTCACATGTATAAAAATGGGTACTGTTCATAACTTCAGTTACCCCAGGTGTTACGCAATGATGTATCTCAAATATTGCAACTACAACCCATCAGACATTGTCCATTTGTTCCAGAATACAGATGGTGTATAAAAAGTATCAGTCACCTCAATATTTTAATGAAGCAGACTAGACTAAGGAGACCTTCTTAACAAGGAATTTTTTTTCTTCTTTGTTTATCCTGTTTCCTAGCCTTTTTTTCCAACAAAATAGAAAATCCAGCCTATTCTGAGTGTTTCCATTTGCTGAACTGACATAAAAGGAATCATAAAAGGAAGACAGACTAAAAAAAGTGACTCCATGCTTTGGCACATTTCAATAAATTTGTCCATCAGGCAGTGGCACACAAGGGTGCCCCAAAAAAATTACAGCTCTTTCTACTCCTAATAACCAGTTTTAAGAAAAACAAAGAAACAGCAGAAACTCTGTTTGCAAACTAATGCAACAGAAGTGTACTTATAACTTCCTAAAGAAATCTGAGCAAAAGTACACATAACTATTTGAAGCATACCTGAGATTGCACAGGTGAATAAGGACTTCCAGGTTCTCCACTTAATAGCGTTTCACTGTTCATTTTTGTCTTCAGGCAGGCAATGTAACGACTACAGAAATCCTTGCAGAGTTCGTTAACCTTTTCTAGCTCAAGCAGATGGATACGTAGAACCTGGATTGCTTTTACCATCTATGGAGGGAATTGGGAAAAAAAAATAGAAAAAACCCTCAACTGTTATTTAAAAGAATATTTAATGTGGATTTAAGCAAATACTACTTTTCCAGTAACAAACACTATCTAATTAAAGCAGTATTACTAATTGCTAAGTGCTGACTAGAGTTCTCTAGCTCTGATCATTATGCTCCTGAAATGTGAAAGGATCATGTTTACATACAAAACCTGTATATTTCCACTGCATAAGTAAACCACCATGAAGAGGAAACAAAACACAGCAATGTAATCTTTGTCACATGTGACTCATTAGGCAGACAGAGCACAGCTAAGTGTACATGGAGCCCATGTCATCTTTATCCTCATCATACAGCTCTGGGTCATACACCAAACAAGACTGAAAGTGAAGGCAAGTAATCCCATCCGCACATGCTATTTGGAAAGCCTGGCTGAAACAGGCTTGGTAAGCAACAGTGATCTTGAGCCTCATATCAGAAGTATTGGGTTCAGTTCCACATTACACCCTGACCGAAGAAAACCAAAAGCGTACAGAAGAATTGGAGATACACTGCAAAGACCCCTTCTGTAACTTAGCATAAATTTGTCACACAGACTGTGAGGAAGGGTAAAAGGCCCACCATCTGGACCTGTAATAAAAACACAATAGCTTTTATTTTTCTATAAAATTAGAATAAAGAGGTCCCAAAGTTAGTCACATTGTCCAAAAAGCTTGAAGTAATCAAACAGTTCTTCAGTCCTAGAGCTCTGAAATTCTCCTGCAATTGTACATCAAAGATTAGCAACTCTGGGATAAAATCTTGTAAGAAAGGAGACTCTTTCTGAAACACAAACCATTAAATACAAAGCACTAAACCCAGTAACAATCCATGTTTAAGCAAAAACTGAAGTACAGAGATACGCAAGTGATGAGAATATTTATGATGCTTCTGTGAGAAAAATACTTGTAAGCTTGGATAGCTAATGGTATTA
The DNA here is from genome assembly GCF_033783945.1 of Neopsephotus bourkii. Taxonomy (NCBI): domain Eukaryota; kingdom Metazoa; phylum Chordata; class Aves; order Psittaciformes; family Psittacidae; genus Neopsephotus; species Neopsephotus bourkii. The sequence continues at coordinate 8,299,537 of NW_026901456.1, read as the reverse complement.
CATACTGCATAAAAATAGCTTAGGTGATTGTAAGGGTCACGGCAGAAGATCAGCAGCTAAAATCAAATCCAGATGGTCTAAATTTTCATGAAGCAGTAAGAAACTGAGGACATTCAAATATATACATAACACCCTAGCAAAGTAATTATTTTTTATACAGCATGCTATCCCCAACATTCGCTTGCTGTGCTAGATCTCAAAGAAAAATATCCTTCAGTTTTATAGAACTGAGCAGATTTTAATTTTGAAACATGGTGCAGAGCTTGCTTTTAGCATTATTTGGAAAAATTTGTCCTATGTGAAGGGTCATTTACCTGGCCAGAGTACTAAATCCAATGACCAGAAATGATGGCTTACTAAGCAATCCATTTAGTACAGTTCTTACTAAAGAAGGCAGCTGGGAGCTGAAGATGCCTTTGTTCAAAGCACCTGAAGATCAAGGCGAACAAACATCTTGGTGTGCTGCCTTCTCCACCATGATGACTTTAAGCTTTCATTGTGACAGACCTTTTTGCCATTTTTTCCAATAGAAATAGTACTGCATTCACCCAGTGCAGACAACTGTATGTTAAAATCATAGAATCATAGAACAGTTAGGGTTGGAAAGGATCTTAAGATCATCTAGTTCCAACCCCCCTGCCATGGGCAGGGAAACCTCGCTCTAAACCTTATCACCCAAGGCTCTGTCCAACCTGGCCTTGAACACTGCCAGGGATGGAGCATTCACAGCTTCCCTGGGCAACCCATTCCAGGGCCTCACCACCTGCACAGTAAACTTCTTCCTTATATCCAATCTAAACTTTCCCCGTTTAGGTTTGAACCCATTACCCCTTGTCCTATCACTACAGCCCCTAATGAAGAGCCCTTCCCCAGAATCCCTGCTCCCTTCAGATACTGGAAGGCTGCTATGAGGTCTCCACGCAGCCTTCTCTTCTCCAGGCTGAACAGCCCCAACTTTCTCAGCCTATCTTCACACGGGAGGTACTCCAGTCCCCTGATCGTCCTTGTGGCCCTCCTCTGGACTTGTTCCAACAGTTCCATGTCCTTTTTATGTTGAGGACACCAGAACTGTACACAATACTCCAAGTGAGGTCTCACAAGAGCAGAGTAGAGGGGCAGGATCACCTCCTCCGACCTGCTGGTCACGCTCCTTTTGGTGCAGCCCAGGATACGGTTGCTTTCTGGACTGCGAGCGCACCCTGAAGCTGGCTCACGTTCATTTTCTCATCGACCAACACCCCCAAGTCCTTCTCCACAGGGCTGCTCTGAATAAACAGGGAAGGAGGGAAGGCAGCACTGGGCTGCCTGGAGGATGGAGGCACAGACATTCCCACTTCCTAGCCATCCCACCCCCAAAGCCTCAGGCCGCTCACCTGCCTTGGCAGTCATGGCTCCCCATATTCTGTGGCAGTTTTTGGCACAAAAGGGCTCGGTTTCTGGAGCCCCGTGTATTAAACAGCTGCAGTTACTGTACACCCAATAACACTACCATGGTAACCAAAAGCTGGGGGGTTAGCATAGCGTCTTTGGGGCTGAACAAGAGGTAAAAAAAAAAAAAAGTAATAAAAAAAGGGAAAGAATCCTTACCCTCTTCTTCTTTCTCAGGAGTAAAAAGAAAAAAATAAACATCCATGTATCTTTATAAGCACAGCTGCAGAAAAATGTGAGCTGTAGACTTGAGGCAGTTGATCCAAATTAGTATCTGGTAACTCATACAACCTATGACACCAGAAGTCTTCTAAATATTAAGTGCAATGGCCTAGCACTGAGGTATGCCTTCTAGAACAGGCCTCAGCAGTGATGGCTGTTTAAACTGTGTTTAAGTACCTTAAACATAGCCAAGTTAAACTCTGCAAATTTAACTAGGTTTTAAAACAAACAAACAAAAGACATCTATGTTTAAAGACGTTTTACCTGTGTTTCAAAGACAAAAAAGCTTAAATCATAATTTTTCATGTGTGGCAGACCAACAAACAGCACATACATTAGTGAATGCCTTGAACAGTCAGCTTCAACTGAGGTAACAAAAAAAGCTGCCTTTGGGCACATAATATTTGACCATATCAGTGATTAGTTTTGCTCAGTCAGGAGTATTTTTTTCTCCCCTCTTAAACCAGAACCCACATTTATACTATTTTTTTAATCAGCATTTGTTCAGAGGAAAAATAAAAGTCCTTTCTTCAGCTCAGATTTAGTTTCCGATCAATGGTTGGTACTTGAGGTAAAAACTGAATGAAAGTCAAAACTAACCATAAACCAAGAATTAGTAACACTACCCAGGTTTCTACAGAGCCACACACAGTCACACTGCTCTTACAGGAAGCTGCGCTACTGTGGTTAGGAAGGCAAACAAAACTTTGTAAATATGCCATGCCTGTCACCAGGACTTATTTACTCATTTACAGCTATGCTAATTGTGGCCATATGGCTCCTGCTCGCTCTTTTGCAGCATGGGTGGACCAAACCTTAAGTTTGTTGGCAAAGTTCAGTTTTTCCTTGAAATGAAAACCAAGAACTCCTGATAAAATCATCCTTGTTGAACGAAGGTAATACAAATAAATGTTTCCAGACAGATCACAGCAGCAGTAATATTTCATTCCTACGTTCTTAAATTTCAAATCTTAAATACCTACAACAACCATGAACAAATCTACAACAGAACAATGAATTTTTATAACACAACCGATTCAGCCTTGCCAGATGCAGAAATAAACCTGGAGCACGATTTCCACAGAAATGCAGAAAGACAGAAGCAACCACAAGATATATGGAAATTGTTGGAACTGTTTTATTTAAATAAAGGTAATGGTAAACTACTTACCAGGAAAAAAAGATCACAGAAAAACTTCCAGTTCTTGCTAGAACTGCTATCTAGAGCATATTTTCATATAAATTTATCATGTATTAATTTTGGAGACATCTTTAGCCCTAAAAATGCTTTAGACTGTGCCTGCATCCTGTCTTTTCAGTGCCTCAAGCACATGATGCAAAGGGCATAGAACACACTATGCACTTGGTCATAATAACCAGATCACTTTCATTTATCTAAAACATATACCCACCATTTTTTACAAATTTCAGGGCACACAACACAAGCATATAGCAAATACAGACAGGGACAACATATATGGAAAAATCTTCATATACTGGCAACTAATCTTCTCACTCAAATGACTCTTCTTATTTGAAAAAAAAAAAAACAACCCAACAAAAAACAAACCACCAAAAAACCCAGTTAAAATATGTACATTCACAACCCCCCTACATTTCTGAGCAAATTCTTCTGGGGCAATTTAGGTATTAAGGGAAGAATGCAAATTCTGGGAGGGAGGCTATTTTGTTTTCACTTGTTTTGATTTCATAACCTCTCTCCTATGTTTTGAGATCCCAACTAGGACCCAAACATTGCTAGCAAAGGTATGATTAGAGGTTTACGAGACAGTTGTGCACATTACAATAGTAAGAATGCTTTTCAGAAATGTAAAAGCATCGTTTGTTCAATGAAGAATATCCATATGACATCAGCTGGCTTCACCACTACTAACACTTTTCCTGACACAACCGAAAATTCAACAGGATAGTCTTTGAGAAGAAGGTGCTGAACCAAAATTCCTTATCCCAAATGAAACAAAAAACTCTCGTGTCTTCAAAAAAGGGTAGTGTCCTGTTCAAATAGGAAAGGGAGAGTATATTTAACGCCCCTTGTTTTGTATTGCTTCTTGACTTGATAAAGCCTTAAGATACCTGCTCTGACTTCACAGCTGGCCCTACCTTGTGTAGGAGGCTGGACCACAGCTCTTGAGCTCATAATCCAACCTGAAATCATCCTATGGTCCTATGAATGTGGGGAAATTTAAAAAGCCTCCCATACATGGAAAGTTTTTGAACGGAAGCTCTACAACAGGCAGGAACCATCCTGAGGCACTGTGGTGTTTCTGCAGTGGCTAGGTTAACAGTAAGCAATAAAGAAGTGTTAAGTACTTAATGCCTTAAGACATAATGTAATTTGTGAAAGCTCTAAAAGTTATCTGCAAACACTCAAGCTGAACAACTTCATGAACATGGAGGAACCTGTCCATGTTAAGTCCTAAGCACAGAAGGATACTAATGGAAAGCAAGAGAAGTTGGTTCACTGGTTCATTCCAAGATCTGTTTTACCTGTGAAAATGAGATAAAGATGTCAAAGCGTAAGGAGCTTCAACAGATGATACTCCATGTTATGGGGCTATAGCTGAGCATGCTTCCAGAAAGAAGCATATTAAGAACCAAGATCTGGTTCTTGTCAGCAAACATATATCTTCTGGTACTGCTGCTTGATGTAAGGACTAAGCTGGATGCAAAATAACAATCCAAAAAGATATGGAAGTAGTAAAAGCTCAGGGGAAGAAAGTGTATTTCCAGTCTGGTAAATAAAACCTTAAATATCTACAACAGGAGGACATGAAGGTTTCTGTAGAAATCTTCAGCTTTCACTTCCTTTCCCACAGGGACTAGAATTTGAAAAAGGGAGATCTGCAAGACTTCTTGCAGCTAATCAGCACTATCAAGTTCAGAGAAGATCAATGGAGATATAAACAGCATGAGTGACCAAGAATCAGAAAACAGAACTAAACTGATGAAAGCCAGGAGAAACCTACGGAAGACATCCCAAAATAGAGGAAAATTCTGGCTCAAATTACATGCTATGCCATACATATCTATAAGAACTAAACATTTAATGCACAAAATCATGACTTGTACCTGTCTCTTTTACCCCCCTTAACAGTCTAACCTGTGTGGCTAGAAGTCAGTGAAGCTGGAAGGGGAAAGTTTCAAAGTTCTGTTTGTAACCATCAATTCTTGAAGCGCAAACATGTAACTCCCACAGAAAAATCACTTTCTCTATGTTTTCACTAGGGATGGACTGAAACTGCTGTTGTCCAAAAACAACTACCTCTTCTAACTGGAAAATGAATCTGCATGAAAAGTAAAGACATACCTAGAATGTCAAGACTGTGTGCATCTCAGAGCAAGCTGATAAAATCTGTCCAGGAGCTAGCACTGAAGCTCCTCAGTTTTCTTTCAACAGATCTAGAACTGAACTTTGCATTTTCCTGCAATATGCTCTTCCTAGGAAGGAAAAGAGGCATATGCACCTCTCAGACAAAGGAAGAGACAGTACCTGAAATGTCACACTTCAGGGATGTCATAACTCAATTTAGTGGAGTTTTCAGTGCTACAGGTTTTGAACATAAACATTGCCAATTCCACTGCATGAATGTACATAAACAATAGGAACATAGCAATAAATAAAATAAAAATATACTTAATCCAGGTTGTTTCACAGAGTACCTTAAAAATTTGTCTAAGATGAAAAAACCTTCTGTAAGAAAGTGCCATTTTTTTCAACGTTTTTCCAAATTCTTCAAATCTCTTCTGAGAAATTCTTAAGTCTTCTAAATATGCTGCAACCTAATATTAAAGTCCTATCCCAATCCAGAAGCCATCATTATTTATAGAAATGCTTTCTTTCATTTCACTTCAAACACCTATTTTGACAATGCTTGACAAAGTCAGACCAAAGGTAAAAGGCCTAGTAATGCTATTTCTGTGTTGACCATTACCCTTTCCCACACTGCTTCAAGATGACCAACTGACACTGTTGGAGTGGTTAACTAGAAATAATGGAACCCCTCCATCTAGATAACAAGAAAGGATTGAAACTTCATCTACAGTCCAATTTCAGCAATACATGGATATCCTTAAAATTAAGCTTCACATGAATGCTACTTCTATTGCCCCATGCCAAACTCCTTTATACTACAAATGCAGGAAACCACCAATTAGTTTAGAATGGAAACCGTAATACCAAAGCAACAAGGTAATACAGACTGTAGCTTACTAAGAGCTACTCAAGTTAGAAAAAACCCCATACACTCCTCTTAATGAATGTCCTTTCTAGTCAAACTGATCTAATGCCTGTGCCATCCAGATTAACATTAGGTCATTCTCTGGATGAAAATTAAACTATTTCTTTGGAATATGCAATGCATTTCAAGCGAGTGTGCAATGTCAAACATTGCCAGGAATATAAGAGGCCCTACAGACAATAAGTGTGACCCTTCACAATTTCTAGTGAAGAGTGCTGTCTAGTCAATTAGTCTATAGGCAGTATGGAGCCTGAAATGATATTCTGCTATTTTTGAGCCATTAGTTTAAGATCAATCACAAAAACAGTGAAGCTGAATTCTATATGCCATTTCCAAAATAAGCAAATGGAAAAAAAAAAAAACAAAAAAAACCTGAATTAGTGGCTAACTGCCTTATTGTACACAAGCCTGCGACTCATTTTGGACAGGACTTGAATTTGGCTCTTTATAGTACTATAATATTCAATTCACCTCAGTTTAGCTCCAAGCTGAATGACTGCTATGAAGCAAGCATTTACACCTTATTTAACTCTGCTGGGGTCAGATTAGAGCACAGGTGGAAAGCAACTGGTTGTCAGGCCAACCTGCTCCACCCTTCTGGCTCATTCCAATTAGCAGTCTGTACTACCTTCTCCTTTCAAAGGGATGGTTGACTTATATTGGAGTTAAAAAAAGGAGGAACAGCAAGAACAGAAGACATAACAAAAGTGCACAATATTACAATCCCTCTTTACTATAAGGAGATTTGAAATATATATAAAAAATATATTATTTGTGTGACACACGGCAGAAAAAAATGCCCAGCTACAGCCTTCTCTGTGCAAGCACCAGTATTTCAAGCTGAAAATCATACTAGCTGTTCCACAACTTGACAGAAACTCTTCTGATCTTCTTCTTATTGCCTCTGCCAAAATGAACAACCTGTCTGAGCGTCAGCTGTTCAGAGTCCTGAGCCTTCAGGACAGGCAGAAGAGAAGTCGCACTCAAGTTTCATTTGGTATCTAGTAATAGAAAGTCATAGCTAACAATATGACTACACGACAGGAGTTCCATGCCAAAGACTTTTGATTTTGCAATGTGTTTCCAGTTTAAGACAGTACTGACCTCAGCAGCCATGGAATACAAGACATAAACAAATACTTCCTCATCCATCTTGAGTAAGATCAGTCAGGTCCATGCAGCCCAAAGGTGAATAACGCATAAACCAAGAGACTTTGTCACCGCTAAAGTCACAAACAGGTCGACCGGCACGAATGACTATTTGAACACAGCAGACCCATCTACAACCAAAGCAAACTTGATCTGAGGAAATTCTTGTATACAACCAGAAGCATTGGCAAACCAATCTCTGAAGTCTCACAGAAACCACAAAATAGCTCTGAGACTGTTTCATCCACCCCCTTACCTAAAGCACGATCAACTAGGGCAAGTGGCTCAGGCATCCAGTTGCGTTTTGACTGTCTCCAAGGATGGAGATTCCACAAACTCACTGGACAATCTGCTCCAGTATTCAATCACCCTTACAGTAAAAGTGGGTTTTTTTTGTTTTAATGAAGGTTCCTGTATTTCGATTTATGCCCATTTCCTCTTGCCCTTTCACTGGGTGCCACTGAGAAGAGTCACACAGTCTGTTCTGTTTATTTCTTCATTATGTATTTAGATACACTGCTATCTCCCCAAACCTTTACTACTGCAGGCTAAACAGTCTTGGCTTGCTGAGCTTGTCTTCCTTCATGAAAGATGCTCTAGTCCCCTAATTGTCTTTTTGGTCCTTTGATGGACTCATTCCAGTATGTGTGTCTTACATCCAGTAGTGGGGAGCCCAGCACTCCAGATGTGTCTCACTATTGCAAAGCAGGCAGAAAGGATCATGGTCCTTGACCTGCTTACAGCTCTTTCTAACACAGCCCAAGTATGTTGAATTTCACTGCCAGAAGGACATACTGCTGTCTCATATCTGGCTTGGCGTCCACCAAGACTGTGAGGTCCCTTTCCGTGAAACTGCTTTCCAGCTGGATGGTCCCCAAAGTGTACTAGTGCATGGTGTTACTCCTGCCTACTACAGGACTTGATATTTCTCTTTGTTGAACTCCGTAAGATTCCTGTTTGTCCATTTCTCCAAAAGAAACGAAGTACCTGTCAAGGGTTCAGCAGTAGCAGTCGTTTTTCTCCTTGTTAGTAGCTGGTGCAGTGCTGTTTTTGACTCTCAGCCTGGGAACAATGCTGATAACACTGATGGTTTTAGTTGTTACTAAGTAATGTTTACTCTGACCAAAGACTTCCTCAGTCTCATGCTCTGCCAGGGAGGAGGGGAAGCTGAGAGGAAGCAGAGACAGGACACCTGACCCAAACTAACCAAAGCAGTATTCCATACCACAGCACGTCATGCCCAGTATATAAACTGGGGGGGATTTACCCAGAAGGCCCAGATCACTGCTCAGGTCAAGCTGGGTATCGGTCAGCAGGTGGTGAGTGCTTGTATTCTCTCCCCTTGTTATTTCCCTTTTATTATTATTGGTGGTAGCAGCAGTGATTTGTGTTATACCTTAGTTACCGGACTGTTCTTATCTCAACCCATGGGAGTTACATTCTTTCCAATTCTCCTCTCCATCCCTCCGGGTATGGGGGGAAGAAGTGAGGGAGTGAGAGAGTGGCTGCGTGGTTTTGGGTTGCCGGCTGGGCTTAAACCACAACGGTACCTCTGAATGATGGCACAGTCATCACTGTCAAGTTTTGCAACGTATGTAAAGTTGCCAAAGGTATACTCTGTTCTATTATCCAAGTCATTAATGAAGATGTTAAATAGTATTGGTTCCGTATCAGCCCCTGAAGTACACTGCTTATGACTAGCTTTCAAACTACTCTTCATGGTGCTGACCACAATCCTTTGAGCCCCGCAGTTCACCCAGTTTTCAGTCCATCTCACTGCTCATTTATCTAGTCCATGTTTTATCAGTTTGTCTATACACCTGACACTCTAAAATTGATTTGTAGAGTCAACCTGGCTACTGCAAGCATGTGTTTCTTTTTGTCTCTAATACACTGACCTCAACCAGTTTAGAATGGGAAGCTACTGTGAAGGGCCCAATGTAAGTTTATGGATAAAAGGCGGAAAAAGAAAGAGGTCAGAATAACCTAAAAAAAAAAAAAATAAAATAAATGTTTCTCAGCATTAACAGAAAGAAGAATCTTCTGTAGGAAGAAAAATTTGAGGAGAAACAGTAAGTACCAGTTGAGATCAGAAGTTAGGAAGAAGACGCGAATGTGATGATTGTTTCAGAAATAAACAGTTTATACTTACCAAATTATCAGTTTCTGGATCTTCACAGAAAAAAGGTTTTCCTTCTTTCTCCTGCTTCCTTACAAAATTTTCAATATCTACATCAAAACTAGCAGAAGTTGTGCCTTCTGAGCCTTGTGTAGATTGTTCACATTTTTCAAATAATAGTGCTAACAGGGGAAATAGTGGGTGCCTAGAATAAAAATTAAAATACATGAATAAGTACTTTCACTTTTGTGTACACCACTGAAAAGGAAGATCTACCTCATGTAATGTACAGTCATTCATGTGAGAAACAGAAAGACAAGCCTTGGAAGAGACTGCAAAGAATACCACAAGCTACAGAAAAACATGATGAAAGTGTGGGTTTGGTTTTTTGTTTTTATTTTGGTTTAACCACATAGTCTAGAGGCAAATAAAGCAGTAAAACAGGTAAACTTAAATAAAGAGAACAATCGCAACCCACTATAACTGAGTGGCAAGAAATACATTAATACAGTAGATTAGAATTAGGATTTAAGATAGAATGAATGTAGATTTAAAACTCTTGATAAAAATCATTTATTCTTAAATGTGGCCCATACTTAAACATCACAACTTTACAGCATAGATACTGTTCTTAGTACTGTACTCAGAGGCCTCCTATGAAATCATGCTCAGAGCAGAAGATGATTTTGTTAGCACAAGTCTGAAAATGAATGGATACATCCTTCTGCTTCAGGTTTTTGGCTAGGATTTTTTTTTTTTTACATGCAAACTGGTAATACTTATGTCTTTATAAAGCACTTAAAGTGAGAGAACACTTAACCTCATCAAAACTAGGCATACCGCTTAACACAGCACTTAACATGGGAAAATCTCAAATTACTGTATTTATACATCAACATTTAGTCCAGTTTGAGCTAATTACTGGGCAATAGACTGTTATTCCTAAAGAAAAGAGGGTAAAGATTGACCTAATTAGAATAAAAATAAAATCTCACATTAAAGATTAAAAACTGCAGCGTAACAAATAGTGACCATAGTTCAAAAGTCTGAGTCGCTTTAATGGCAGCCACCCTTAGAATACCCTTTAAAACGATGCTGAAATTGGACAATCCTATAATAAAGGGAAGGTTTTTTCTTGGCTGAAGACTCACAGTGAAGCTAATTTAATCTCATTCTTTCCCTGCAAGCTACTGAGACAGCTAGGCACCTAGTTTTAAGCTATTTATTAAAAAAGTAAAAAAAAAAAAAATCCTCTATTACCCTTCAAAAGACAGAACACGATTCCATTACTACCTGTAAATGGCCTGCTTGTCCGCATCCATTGGAGTTTGAGATTCTACTGGGGCAGGACTCACCCCTTCTGCATCAGTATCTTGTTCAGTTTTTAATTCTGTTACTACTTGCATCTGTAGAAAAAGAGTAATTTATAAGTAAGCCTGCATGCTTGACATAAAATAAGTGTACTGTTTTCTAGCAAAATAGCAATGCAAAGGGCTACTAAATTGCCAGAAGGTTGGTATGACTTGGCAGCTGCACGAAAAGCTGCAGAAGTAACAAAACCCCTCTTTTAATCCTTGACACTTTTTGATGGGTAGTTTAAAGGTCACTTCAAGTTTCAGCACTCAGCTTTAAAATGGGAATGACAGCACTCAGCTTTAAAATGGAAATGACAGATAGCAATAAACTGTTAAAGCATGTTGTCTCCAAAGTGTCTACCTTTGGAATACAGGTTACATACAGTACATTGCTCCAAAAAAATGATGGGATGTCTGCATAAAAATCCTTTTGGATGCAAGCAACAGAATGGTAAGTTTCTACTCTGGCTTTCCTTATTTCTTACTGTACATTGTATCAGGATACTGAAGAAAAGAGATTTTGATGTGTCTCTTGTCCATTAAAATGTGTATTTTCTTACAAAGAACTGAAATAGTCTCTGTATTCTGTGTCTCTCCAATCTTCAGAAGCATAACCTCCCTGACCTTTACCACTCACATTTACATATTGTAATTACCAATTATTTTAGGAATATCAAGCTACTGGAGAAGACAGCAGTAACTACTTCCATAAATCCATTTAATAAGTTACACAATCTCCCACCACTGGAAAAACAACATAGAGCCACAACTTCTACAGAGTAGCTCCAAAATTGCAATAAATGGCTGGTAATGCCTTTGAGATGATTTAAATGCGTAGTTTTTAAATCGCCTTAATTATCTTTTGGACTAAAAGGTCTTAAAGTAACCTGACCTGTGAAAACCATTGTTTCTGCCCCCAACCCAGGCTCCTATTGGAGCACTGGGAACATCTGTACAAAGAACTTCCTGCAATCTTCTTTTTTATTACTTTAATCCTAGCATGTTATGTCTCAAGTAGAGGACAGACAGTGTACAGATACCATGAGAGAGACAGCACTGACACCTGCAGAAAGGGAATGTACAGAATGCAATTCTCTGCCTTCTTTTCCCATGAAATGTACACATCATATCACCCACAGAAACTCTCCAAGAGGAGGGCTGGCCTCCAGAAACTACTAGAGGATCTGACTCTGACAGAATTGGGGATGTCAAGCCATTGAGGATGTCAAGCCATCTCCTAGCACTATCAGAAAGTGAGAAAATGCCAGCATATCCTACCCAACAGAGCAGCCTGCCTTGCAAAGCTGTTCTTCATCAATCATAGATAATTTTTAAACCAGAATGCTTGCAAAAAAGATGCAAATAATGGAACAATTTCTTGGCTAATGACACAAAGGAGGAGCAAAATAAAGAGGATGACTCATACAAGTGATTGTAAATGTTGAGCCATACATCTACAGAGTTTGAAGGAAGAGGGCATGTTCAGCTAGGGCTCCATCTCACTACGGGAAATAGCTCACTTAAAACTTCAAGCTATTTTCTATGGGCCATTTCCAAAATACAAAAGCAGCAGGCACCCAAATTACCATCCCCAGCTCACCCAGAACTTAAAATACAAAACAAATAGAAATAAAATTCTCTCTACTAATCCATTCCTTACAAAAAGATGCATTACTTTCACTGATGTGTTGTCACAGGATGGCAAGGGGAAATAAAATAAAAGATGTAAAGTAGGTGAGAGAACAGAAATGCGAACTGCAATAAAAGCAGCACACAACAACAAAAATCAAGAATCCCAGATTGCATTCAGGTAAACACATTTTTATAAGACATGGGAAAAGTTGCCCTTTTTTTTTTTAATTCTGACTGTTCACCACTATTTCCACCTGCTCACAGAAGTACTTGTATTTACTGCTTAGGGCTGACATACAGTAACGTAAAAAAGGGTCTTCAGAGTACCGGCCACTGCATTACTTGTCTCCAGTTAACAGTATTTTAATGTAGCAATTCAAACAGTTGCAATATATAGCCTGTTGTACAATCAAGAAACAACACAGCCACAACATATGGGAGTATGTTTCACTATTCTAGCTGTTACTGTAAGTAAGAAACTGGAAGCCCACTGACCAGCTTCCTAATTAGCTATTTTATCAATGGCTTAATTAATATTAAATTAAGTATTTTTCCAGTTTTCAGCCTGAAGCATAACTACATCAACTTCAGTGTAGTCTAAGTAGTATATAATTCTAGGTAACTAAATTTATCCTTCACTTGATCAAGGCCAAAAAGTCTATGACTGCATCAGTGTCATCCATCTATTGTAACTGCAGACACATAATAACACTGAAATATCATCTACAAAGTATTACGGATGCCCGTTTGACTTTTCTAAAAATAGGAGCATTACATCACACAAGTGACCTAGAGCAGATTCAGAAGAAAACCTCTTATCTAACCATTCTTTCACAAGTTAATCAAAGTCATGCAAAGATTAGCAAAGCTGTTAAGAGGTACTAAATAACTGCTTATCACTTTCAAGATCTTGTTATGCAAACAAGAAGAGATGCTTAAAAGAATGCCAAAGCAGGCACTAAGGAAAAAGTCACTACCTTATTTTTTCTTGCTAACTGTATTTAGTTCATAGAGAAAGAAAATCACACCTACCTGTTGTCCATCTTGATAGTTGTCTATACTTAATGTCTGTGTTGCCATCATGGTTAATAATACGTTAATTATGTCAAATCATCATAAGTATGAACAAATATTCTTCAAAAAAAAAAAAAGTCAGTTACAAAAATGACAACTTAGAATCCAGTTATAAAAGATGAAAATATAAAGGTTTATGCACACTTCCCCCCCAAAAATCTGCGACCCTGGCAATGATAATTAGGTGTGTATTTTTCAGTGTCGGGGAGGGAGGACAATGATCAAGTTGGTCAAATGCTTCAACATTTCATCAGCAAAAAGATCCTTGTATAATTTTATATTTTAACATAAGATTTTTAATAAGTGGCTGTGGTTCTTTTACAAACTTCAAATAAACTTTAGCATATATTTTTGTGCTACTTATCTAAGTTATTCTAAAGTAATACATAAAAATCTAGGACAGAGCAAAGATTTACATTTCTGTGTTTTGAGAAGGCTAACAAGACATTGAGCCATTACTGTAACTGAAATAATAATAGACCTCAAACCATGAACCAAATGCAAAAAGTATTTAGGAATACCCTATTTACTTATAGGAATCCTATTCTAAGATTAAGGCCTGAAATTACTTTTAGAAAACCAAAGTCTCAAATTGCTTCTGACACCAGCGATTTAAGGCTCAACAAAGAATAGACTAGTATCTAACAACTTTTAAACACTTGGGCCTATGTGATTGTATAGTTTCAAAAGTGACCTAGGAATTCAGAAGTCTCATTTTCATAGACATTTGATACTTCGGGAAATATTATTTTTAATAGGATTTATAGCACAAGTGAGAAACTCTAAGCATTAGCTAGAGTTTGGTGCTCAAATGAGTTAAACACTTTTCCAAGTTAGACATTAAGTAATAAAAAAAATAAAAATTAGCATAGCACATTGATAGAGTTTATTCATTATATTACTAATTTACATTTCATTTTCTTGTCAGATTAGCAACTGAAATCACATCATTCATTAGGCTATTACCATTAAGTATTACCACAGAAGTCAATTTACCTTGACATGTAGGAGTCCTAATGTTTAGCCACTATAAAAAATACTCATATTAAAAAAAGAAAACATAGCTCATATTTTGAAAAATACTATATCCTGGTATTAATTCCAGGTTTTCTGCTCTCTCCACTTATATCAGTATCGAAGAACTAAGTTACAGTGTTCTCAGCAGTTTCAGATCTGAAAGAAAACCTTTTTTCTTTGTAATGTGTTCAAACATTACATTTTTTTAAACCTATTTTTAAAACTCTCATTCACTACTGCATACTACTAAAGTATGTGACCATTTTGAATAGCAATGTTTACATTTCTGGGTATTTCCCTGCACAGATAACAGTCTCAAGTACATGTTTCATTTAGGAGACAGAAGAAATTTCAGGATCCTCTTCTTTGTTTAATGGTTTCAAGCACAGAGACAAACCTAACTTCTTGGGACAAGCCTCAAGCCTTACTGCGCATCAAGTTCTAGCCACAGTTCAATTCCTAATGGTTATCTATTTGTTCATTCATAGATTTTTAATTTTTTAATTAGCTTTGAAGACCAGAGAAATCCACAAGGATGACGTAAACATGACCTCCTCTAAAAATTAGGTTATTGACTTTCACTCACTCATGCTTAAACTGAGCTGACACTCTTGGGGAGACTGCCCTTTTACACATGCAAAGGCATCTTCAGAACCACAAATATGAGCAGACAACAGATCTTGGTTCTGGTACTGGGTCATGTGCTTGCAGAGCTGAACAAGATGCTATCTGTAGACAACATGCACATACCATCTGAAGTAGCTTGTGGAATACTACCTAAAAGGTACGCTACAGTTTGAGGACTCCTATGCTAAAGTATATTTTTCTTAGGAATATGATTTACAGAGTAAAAGAGTAAAGACTGTGTTCAGAGTTCTCCTAATAGCTTTAATGAAAGTATTTTCTGGTTCTAATTTGTCGTAGTTCTTTCTTTGAAACTCCAAAATCATGATTTCTTCACAGAAAAGGAACAACATACATCCACTCACTGACAGAAGTACTTCAGATTTTTTTATATATAGTTATAAATCATTAATGTTAAAGTTACCTCATTTTCCTGTGGTAAATGCTGATTTATCTCTCAAAATACTTTAAGAGGGGTACATTCTGAAACATCAGTCCTGTAAGCATTTGTTTTACATTTAAACGTTTATTTTCTTTAAAAAAATGCTAACTTGCAACTGGGGCATTAGTGTCTTTCTATACAAACAGAATGAATGGACACATACAAAATGCTGCTTGTCTTCCTTCTCAAAAGGCACACATTTAATTTCTGACTGTGATATCCAAAGAGCAGACCAGACTACTCTCAAATTAAAAGTAGAACGGATCAGCAAAATAATTCTTTTAGAAGCTGAAGAAGTTCCTTACAAAATGTGGCTAAAGAAACTTTTTGGCTGTGGGAGAAAGATGAAGTTCTTAGTCACAGGTGGGGAAATAAGAGGTAAAACAGTCCTGGAAGAGAAAAAATGTCTTAAGAGTTAGCAAGGATGTGAAATCAGATTAGTGACACACAAAGCAACAAAGAGGGAAGCAACAAAGATAACAAATGCAAACTGGTGAAGACAGTAGGACATTGCAAGAATTGCTGGAGAATCTGACAAACTGGATCAACCCTTCCTTCCAGATTTCCATAAGGAAAAGATATTCCACATCTGGATGTCCCTCAGGCCACACAAAGAATGAAAAAGCTAGATCCATAGATTATTTCATCAAGAAGGACTTTTGTCCTGTTGTCATCCAGGAGAACAGCTGAAAAGAATTCTACATGGGTATATCCTTCATTTCCTGTAAAAGCTTAACCTCTGACTTATAATTACAGTAGAAGATTAAGCTATTAGGCAAGATAACAACTGATGAGATTTAGTGAAGACAACTACTGCAAATCAAGAAGAACAAATTAAGCTAATCACATACTTAAATTGAGGCAATTAACTGAGGAATTACTTTGGTTCAGTAAAGAGAAACATCTCCTCATTACCCAGTACTGGTAAGAAACAAACTACATCAAACTGTAAGAAAAGTAACTGAAAAGGTATTTACACATTTGGCTTTTATAACCTAATTTAGGCTACAGCACCCAGTTCTAGTTAACAGATACACAGCCTAAGCAGATGTTCATTCTGCAAGCAATGATGCTAGATGAAGCTGGTATCGCACCCAGATGTTTATCAGTGCCACCCTGGCAGAGCTAATTACTTCCACAGCTCTACCACTGTGCACACAGAACATGTGAATCATTTCTGATCCGTTTTACACAAAGTCAGCTAGGCTAGTTCAACCCGCTGTTAAAGGTGGCTGTGATGTAAACCAGCTGACTTTGTCTGAAGCACACTGCTGTGGACTCATACAACCCCTGCTCTTGGCTGACCTATTAGTGTGGTAATTTCTGCTCATGTGTGGCGATTATCAACTCACAGCAGGACCATCTTTAACCAGCACAGCTATACCCAATACTATATAGCCTACGGTATCTGAAGTGAGCCTAAGAGCACATGACTTCTGAACAACTTAGCTTTAAAAATGTCAATTATTTTTTGTTAAAGAAATCAAGAGTAAATGAGAGTAGAACGGTGCATCTGTGTTACAGTCAAAGAGTTACAAATAACAAAAATAACCCAAGGGTGAGAAAGTGAGCCAGCCTGCTTCATGCAGAACAGAATTAACTCTGATTCTATTTATCTTGAAAACAAAGTGTGAGGAAAACCCAAGGAAATGTTTAAGGTCATGTAAACTGGAAGCTGATGCACAAACTGCAATCAGAAACTCCACTGAGATCTCTGGCAAAAGGGAATTCATAAAAGCATTGTGTTCTGGAAAACAAAGTGAAATGAAAAAAAAAATAAAAAGCCTTTAATAAAAATAAGTATGAAGGTAAAACGCAGAGTAGAAAGGAAACTAAATTAAGAGGAATAATCATAATTAGAAATGTGGAGACTGTTGCAAGTTAAGGAATATCAAAGAGAAGAGATTAAAGGTGAGATGAAACATGTACACAAAGTGATAACTTTAACATACATCACTCCTCACTTGCTCTACTTACTCCTTCATAATTAAGAGCAAAGGGACCACCCAGTAACTTTAACATAAGGTAAACCCAAGCTGTTGGATTTCAGTAATATCATTTTTAACATATACAAGCTACAACAGATGTTTGTAAGAGATATAAATAGTTATGCCTCAGGGTATAAACTAACCACTAACTGTCTTAGGGTGGTGAAGAAACTACCTACCAGACTTGTTAACAAGTAATCCTTCCTTCTAATTTTCCCCTATACATGTTCCTTTGAAGTCCTTCACAAAGAAATGAACGACTGGCAGATTCAGCTATTTGTTCATTCATTGCTCTATAACATGCACCCCTATATTCACATACAAAGTTAAAAATAAAAAAAAAATCAAAACAGCAAGCCTGCTTGACACATTAAAAGTATCTAGAACAGTCTTCACTTTTCAGCAAAAAACATAATGATATTTGCTTCCAGGGCACACTGCTTTTTTAAAGGAGATAAAATATCGGATGTGAGAAAACTCACCCCTTTCCCTCAGTGGGTTGAAGATGACATTATCTTGTTCCAGTAGAGTGATCCCACTGATGTACAAAGTAGACAACAGAAACCTAAAAATCAACAGAGAAATGTTCAGGAGACAACAACATAGCACCTACTTTCTGAGACTGAGTATGACCAAAGAAAACATTACGGTTTATTACCCCCAAGTTGAAACTGACAAGCCTTTTTTGTTTGCTTGCTTACATGTTTTGCAAATCCAATTTTTGTTTGGTTGGTTTTTTGGTGTTTTTGTGTGTGAGTGTGTGATTTTGGGTTTTTTTTTGGGGGGAGGGGTGTTTAATTTTAATAATCTCTAATCACACCTACTCGTGCTATTACTCGCGCATTCCCCCATCTTATTTCATTCATTTGCCATATTTACCTTTGTCTTTGCTGACACCTCTAGCAGAAGGCTGCATTAGGACTGCTAACTTGCTTGTAGTTCAACCTTTGTATTTTAGTCTCTGGCTCAGTGTCTGTCTGCTTAGACTAGACAAGACACATCCCAAAAATAAAACTATGAAATGCAAATAGCTGTAACTCCTCAGTGTTGTAAAAATTGAGCATGAAACCAAGAAAGGTGAAAGTCTTTTTTTTATCTATTTATTTAAATCTCCTTCCTAATCATGCTTTGATTTTACCATAGAATGTTTTCTAACAAGGGCTATGACCAAGTAATCAACTACTTGATATAAAACTAACAGACTATAGGAAGGGCATGAGCCACTGTTAGGGTCGCATGTGCTGTGAAGACAGGTTCTGCAACAGGATTATTCAGCAGTTTTTAAAACTGGTAATTTTTTTTTTTAACTTTATAATTATTTTAATCACATTTAATAGCACCTGCTTGATATATTTGTAAAATATACAACTTTTAAAAAGCAGTAATGATTGCAAAAGCGAAGTAGCAGACACTGTGAAAATTCATTTAAAAAAAACGCAATTGCTGGAAAGTATTAGAAAAAAGCCAGCAAAGCTATGTAAAGGGAAGTTCCAGACACCAACGCTGCAAAAAGGCCACTGAAATTATATGGTGGACAAACACACAGCTGAGATCTTGAAACAGATTATCGCTTTTTCTCACACAGATGAAGTTCCTGCACTTCCAGTTCTGTCAACTGCAATGAAAGGAACCCCAACATTTTTGAAAAATGGATTTGAGAACCAAAATTTATCCATGTGTAGTATGGAAGTAATGTTTTTCAGACAAGTTCACAGAAAAGCAAAACGCTAAGGGCCACTCAGCATATATGCCATCTCTGGTTCATGAAACCTAGCTCTAAAAGAATAGGGAAGATACTCTGATGAGTTACAAGCTTCAAGCATTGGTTAGAGATTAAATATTGAGCTAGAAATTTCAGTTCAAACTGACAGCCACGGTCTTGAAGATTCAAGGAGCAGACGACATCTTAAAAGTTCTTACCATTCTCTTAAACTGTTAAAGACCTACGTCCCCAAAGAATGGGCTTTTCTCATTTCTGCAGCTTCTTAATTCTGTTCTGAAGCAGTGTACCTTCTTCCTCCCTTCTTCACAAGCCATTTATCTTCTGCAATTTTGATAATCATTTTTGATAATCATTTTCACACAGCCCAACTTATTGGGCTATTTTCAAATAGATAAATTCTCATTATTCACAGCATCTTCTGAATGTAGGTCACTGCCAGGTAAATTTTGGTTATCTCTTCCCTGCCTGCTGAGACATAGGGAACGACTCCTTCACCACAGCAAATCTGAAAAACCTGTTCCCTCCATTCAGAAACAACGGCAGCAAAAAACTGGCAGTGCCACTGCTGCCAGATCTGGTCAGTCTGAAATATTTAATGTATGAAGAAGTAGCTCTTCATACATTAAATGTATGAAAAGTAGGCCATGAAGAAAGCCTTCAGCTGACACTCTGGAAATAGGCAAGTTTCTGGGTAGTGCATGAGAAGTCAGAATTAAAGAGGTACTGAAGAAATGCAAGCACAAGTGAAAGATGCTGCAGAGTAAAAGGTTTGGCTGAGAAGGAGCCATTGGACATTGCAGTCCTATTGCCTTCTTCCAAGAGATATCTGGCAGCAATTAAGACAAGAATCTACTCTAAAACATGTCACAAGAAAACAAATAGATCTGAGCTTACAAGTCTCAGTGGGGCAAGACAGGGAACAGACACCTGCTATATAAAGGATGGAGACAACATCAATTCACTATCAAGCCTAAGCTTGGAACTGCTATTTCCAAGTTGGTTCTTCCTTTTATTCTTCTTGCAAACAAGATTTAAAGTCATGTTATTACAATAAAAAAAGATATTTAACTATGAAACAAAAAACAAAAGCAATTTGCTTTGTCACTTAAAAGAAGTGTCACCATTAAAGTTTTTACTATGAAGTAAAATATGACCTTGCTCATTCAAGCACTGAAGAACCCTCTTTTTGTTCTCTCATTTTGCATGTCAGCTAGTAAGAAACAAAGACCTGTGCATATACATATGATAAATATAAGCAAACATTAAGATCAAGACACATATTTTTATAGATTCAAATAACAAAGCAATATGTAGACAATATATGACAACATGCCATCAGGGATTCATCCTACCTTTGCTGCAAAGGTAGAATGTTTATTTATCTCCATCAACCTATCTACAAAGAGACATTCAGTAAAATTAAGACAAACAAATCAGTATGAAGTTGATGCACACAAGTTTATTAAAACTGTGCTCAATGAGAATATACTCCTCATTCAGCAGTAAGGTGGCTTCCATTTCCTCTATCTCATGTACTCACAAAGTACAGCCATTATTTAGAATATTACACTTTCAGAAAGATGATGCTCCTGTTCAGGAATATAATGCCAGCCTCAGGGAGCTGCACTACACACTAAACAGTTATTACACAATAGCTACACTGTCAAATTCCCTAGGAGACAAGCACTAAAAAGCCACAAAAACATTTTTTGGCTGCACTGAGATTTACTTTGTGTCAATTTTTTCCCTTTGTTGTTTGGTGGCACAATGGAGTTATTTATGTATTATTTTTTATGACTATGCGATTACTTTAAAAAACCTAAATGCATATTATACTTTAAGAAACTGAAAATTAAAAATTAAAATCCACCACTAAAATTTATTTAGAAATACAACTTATCATTAAACTTTCTTTGCCTGTAGGATTTTGAACATCTATACTGTTACACTGACTTTATTCAGCAAGACCTCTCCAACACTGTATTTACCACCCTGTTGTCCCATTAATCTTTCCTAGCATCCTCTTTTCATATCACCCCATTTCCGAACTTAACAAGTCATACAAAGTATTTATATCACAGACTATCTTCCAAGCATCAACAATCAACATCACAGTGCATGACAACCAACCAATCATCTCATGAGAAGATTTGCGTTCCTTTAGCAATTCACTCCTTGAGCAAACTCTGGTTTTGATATTTTAAAGGAATTTTGGAAATTCTCCTATTTGCAGGTACCAAATATGAAAAAAAGTATAAAAAAAGTGCCACTTTACAAGCTAAAATTGTACATGCAGTTAACTGGTTAAGTGGATATTAAGGATGAATAACAAACCTCTTGAGCACAACAACAAAAGCAGAATTAAGGGCATCTGAGTCTTCTGAAGAACTTTCGTCCCCTAATTCTGTATGCATCCCTGTGTTTATATCAGCACATTTCTTGGGAAGCATGCGTAATAATGGTTCATGTTCATGGTTCATGTGACCACCAATTTACCACAGCTCTTCCTAACAAGGGAAAGATGAAAAATCATATCCAATCTAGTCATAAAATAATGTCACCTCAGTATGCTAGGTATCCCACCTCCAGGTAGCTCTTGGCATTGCAGAAATCCTCAGGTTGCTCTCCTACCTTCTGCAAAATGAAAACCTCAATCTTCCAACTACTAAAAAATTCTCAAATTCAAGAAACCTCCTGCAGCATCTCAGTTTCTCCTTCCCATTTCACACTGTTATTTGACCCTGCTTCATTAGCTCCATAAAGCAAGAGTACAGAATTAAGGGGCCTAAACAGAAAATTTGGTAAAAGGAAACCAAAACTTGGGGGAAAGGAAACCTGCCTTCTTTAATTGCTCCAAGACTCCTGAGGGATTAAGGTACAAGGGAGCAAAAATATTTCCCATCACTCCATCTCCCAGCATTCAGAGAGTGAATGAAGATATCTTTAGTTTTGGTGGGTTGTTTTTTTTTGTTTGTTTGTTTGTGTTTTTTTCCTTTGAATTCTTAATACTGCAAATTGCAGAACTTTTTACAATTATCGCTTGTGAATTCTAGCACAGGTATCAAGCATTCCCACCACAAATACCTACTTGCCACAGCACAGTTTTCCTTCCAGGCAAACTAAACCAAAGCAACAGGAAATCCTATTTTAGTCATGATTTGTATCAGCACCCAATAAACTATGTCTGAAATTAATCTTGTTTTGTGTTTATACTTTGCGGTTTCATAAAGACACAAAATAACCACCAATCTCACTATGCCTTTATTGCTACTGAATACATTACAATGTTAGTAAGCAGTTTATGTAAGCATATATAAGTTTTCTAACATTTTTATTATAAAACCTTAAGTTTCTAATGGTTCTTTCTATTAAAGACTCAATTTTTAATGCTGCTGAAGCACAATTAAAGGATGAAGTCGTTTTATTTAACTAGTAACTTCATTTAAAATGGACTTAAGATGTTGAATGCGTAAGAAAATCCCCTCTACACGTTTTTGCACTTAAAAACTTAAAGATTAAGATGTTCCATTATCAGTTATTTCATTTTTAGGTCTTTCAGATTTCAGAAATAATAGGCCTGTCAATGAGCCACGCATTAACTTGGATTAGCTGAACAAAATCCTGGCCCTGCAACCCTCTGTCAAATCCAGTTCCAACTGGCAAGTTTTCCAGAATTTTCCCTCTTTTGACCCTCATATCTGGACAAACACGAACAGCTCTGTTCTGTTACTAAGTTTAGGCCCTAAAATGAACTGTTACTTTCTTTCCAAATGCTAATTAAATAAAAATTCTTCCTTTCCCACCCCACTTGATCCACAACTCTTTGGTAGCAGGTGAACCAGAAGCAATCTGTTCAGCCCGCTTTTGCAAAGAACACATGCCATGTTCTAGCCTCTTCTGCTCCTGCTGCCAACACTATCCTCTCTTACTTCTCAGCCCATGTTCTTTCTGCTCT
Organism: Neopsephotus bourkii; assembly: GCF_033783945.1. Lineage (NCBI taxonomy): Eukaryota > Metazoa > Chordata > Aves > Psittaciformes > Psittacidae > Neopsephotus > Neopsephotus bourkii. The sequence continues at coordinate 8,276,550 of NW_026901456.1, read as the reverse complement.
TCGGCCTTGCACTGCCCCTCCCCACTGCTCCTGCTGCTTCAACATACAGCTTGACCTCTTTCTCACCTCCTGCCCTCTCTTGTTCCTTTCCCTCACTCTGACCACTTGTAATTTTGCTAGCATCATCCTTTTCAGGTTCCTAGGCCTACTGTGCTTTCTTAAGGCTCTAGTCCCTGTTCCCCACCACTCCCTGAACACCAGCCTTCGTCCCTCCAGGAGTCTGACTGCTGACTAAGCCCAAAGCGGTTAGGGGACAAGTACAGATAAAGACTATTTAGGATTAAACTTACCCGTCACCTACTGCTGAGGGATGCATCATGCTTAACTACTTGGTTCAGATGATGACTGCACAGTCAGGTGACACCCAAGGACCAACAGACAGTAAGATACTTGTGTTACATGGAATATTCAGATAATTTTGTTAATAAATATTTGCCAAGTAACATACATGAACCAGCTTTTCAAGAGCTTGTGATTAATTGAAGTTTCTTAAGGAACAGCCATATGCTTCGTGTGAATGCTTACGCTCTCTTCCCCCTCTCTCTTCTGCAATGCTGATTTCCAGGACTCAGGTGCTGGTATGCTCTTAAATGAGGCAAGCTAGCATTTTGCTTCTCTTAAACAAACCTATTTCCTTTCTCTAAAAGTAATTTTCAAAATGCTGAGTAATTTTATCTTAAAGTTTCTGAACATATTCATCACAGTAAATTTCAGTATGACTGAGAAATAAGCTACTTGAAACCACCACCTCAAAATGATAATAAAAAAACCCCCAACAACCAGGTAACCTTACTCCTGGCATCACTACTATCATGACCTGTGACCCAGAAAAATGGGCTAGAACACATATGAATGAAGTGATCACAGACTGACCTGGAAGTTCATGCTCCTTAGTTATAAAAACATACAACATAGCACATTTTCATTCCCCTACTCTCCAGGCATGTTGAACATGTATAAAGCTCCAATTTGTTTTATAGCTGCCTCTGCTTCCTTTGAACATGAAAGACTTGGTCTTTATTTTTCAGTAGTATTATAATACCCTTTTCCCTTTGCTTTGTTTGCTATGTAAATTGAAAAAAGCTAAGCAGGATATGAAGTATAACCCCATTTCCTAACTTCCTCTGTCCTCAAGAAAAAACACAGGCAACTCCTAAAGCTCACAAATAAAATACAAATTGGAATTTGGTGGTTTGAAAAAAAAATGGATTCCTCCTTCAGTTCACCAGCAGTAAACTACTCTATTCTACTTTTTTTTGCCTGAATTTACTGTCAGCTGCAGAAGATGACAGACTCATGGGTATGTATAGAGAACAATACAAGGCTATCACAGCCCATTAGCTCCCATTTTCACAAGTCACCTTCTGACTGCCTAAGTACTTTGATGGCCTTCCTGTTTAACAGCAAATACCTCTTAGGCATGTATGTATAGAAAAAATGAGATTATGGCCTGGAGTAGCTGCTATATTGAAAACAAACAAGCATATTCATATGGAGGATGATAAGCAAGCACCTAACAACGAGCAAACCCGTATTTCCACTTCCAACATCAACTTCCTTTTTGTGCTTCAGTAACATACAAGGTTTAGTATATGCAAGCTGCTGGTGGGGGAACCAAGTTACGACTTTTTACCAATCCCATAAAAAAGTGCCAGCACTCCGTAACAACAAAGACTGGTATCTCTAGATTCATGGTGTTCTTATTCCACTTTCCACCCCACCCCCAGCTCCATTTGATGATACCAGTGTCCCACATGAAACAATCTTACTGAGCAATGTGAAGAACCTGCTAACAAATGTGAACACTTCAGCATTCTGCTATCTTGGGGGGAGAGCTATAATGGCCTGGGTAAAATACTCTGGTAACATCTGGCACTAATTAAGTGGAAGAAAGAACTCTTATCAGCAGCTTTTTTCCTTGCTCTTGGAATCCTCTTGCTTCTTAGAAGAGCAGTGAGTTGTTTTACATTTTGTACAGCACCGAGCTGTGGTAAAATAAGCACCACCACCCCCCACCCCCCGAGACTTCTCACTTGTAAGCCTACAAACTCTTTCAACAAGTGACACCAAAGCAACCAGAAGTAACATCTGTGGAATTTTACGTTTCACACCAAACAAAATAATTGTCTTACTTACACCAAAATAAAAATATTAATCTGATTTACTGTCAGCTTTCACGTATGTGCCAGTTTTGCAGAGGTAACATTTGGCTCTCAGACCACAACATAATATACTGAAATACATTTTGGTCTACATCTCTCTCCCTTCAGGACATTAACAGGGCCATTAGAACAAGCATTTCTACTATCACAGTAGTGCTTCTGTGGATCATTCACCCCTGGCTGTTAGTAGAGGGCTTAATAACAGCAAGTGTTAAATCTTTTCCAGGAAATTGGATTGCTTCTAAATATCTCTAAACTTGCTGTGGTAGCAATCAGAACTATCATTACTTCATTACAGCACTGCATTGAGAGTACAGAAAGTAAAATTCTGAAAAAGAACATACAGCTTCTAGAAGCCATACCATTTTATAAGACTGAAACATTTAAAATAATCATGTATATTTCATCCATTCTAAACTTTCAGTTGCACTAACAGAAGACTGCAAGGACTTAGCTTGAAAAATGTTATTTCATACTCAAAAGATAATCCTAATCTTCAAAACTGTATCTAGATTAAGAGCACAAATCAAGGCCAGAAGGCACAAGATTAGACTAAGTTTTTACACGCCAAAGAGAAATTTCCAAATACAAACTTAATAACTTAACTGATAATAAGACCCACTTCTGATACAAGACAGTTATTAGAATTCAGTGTACACAGAGAAGGATACACAGGCATAGATCAAAAAATGCATGCTCCAAAAATCACTGAGGTCAAGGCTTCAAAGTCTCAGTGCAACGCAATAGCCTCTACACTATCCCTCTTTACTCTGTGAATGAAGTGAATGGAGCTATGCCTTCCACTGCTTAACTGAAGCTTAAGTTAAGAACACACAGTGAAACCTACACTAGGTTTTCCTGTGCATACTTTAACCACATCATGACAAGAAAATACGTAAAGCTTTAACAGTCAACAGTAAAAATGCACTATACACGTCATAAAATAAATAGAAAATATGACACACATTAAAAATAGAATCAGATTTATTTTGGATAGATTAAAAGTAATGACATACTGAGAAGTGTTGAACTGTTTCTTCAGATTGATCGAGTGTGAAGCACTTTGGTTTTTTTTTCCTCCCAAGTTCTTGAAAACTTAAACATAACAATTATATATGGCTATACATAAACTCGGGAAAGGATAATTCTGTCAATTTTATTTTACAAAGCTGTTTAGAAAATGCACCCAAAATGCATTTGCTGTTCCTTGTTACTCTAGCAATGACACATTCTGGAAACACATACAAGAATTTCTGATACAATTTGTTTCCTGGTTCAGGATAAGCGATAAAACTTGTACATAAGCTAATGGGGACTAAGCAGGTCTCATTCTTAATCGAGACTTCGGTGCTTGCCCAGCTGCAGATGCTGTGTTGCTTTAGCTGCACATATATAGCTAAAGGGATATTGCCACAGCACTGGCAGACCATAAAACAGTTTATATCCCATAGAGCAAAGGGAGTAATCTACAAGTGTATTCACAGTACAGAGAAGAGCAAGATGCATAAATTTCTTGAGCTGTGTTACATTCCCCTAATCAAACAACCTGTTTTGGTGAAACTTTGCACAAAGCATGCTCTACAATAAAATTAGGAACAGTATTCTGAACTAACTATATGTGAATGCTTTTTGTAAAGAGTAAGAATTATTTAGCTTTTTAAAAGAAAAACAATTAGAGACATTTAGCATACACTGAAAATGATCTACACCCTCCCACTATCCCCCATAGGCTCAAGTGTTCCCCAGCATCCACAGATCAGAACATAGCGTCCATGCTCCTTATTCCTGTCATCTGTTTTAATGGAATGCACACATCACACTCCAAATAGGGGCAAGGACAAAAACGAATCTTGCCAGAACAGCTCTTAGCTCCATGAGACCAAAAGAAAAAATAAATAACTGCATGGCATAAAAATTCACTTATAAGGGTATCATTTCAGATCAGGCCATTCTCCCCCCCGAAAAAAAACACACTAGTCATTTACCTAGATGTAACTGACAAAAAGAGGTCAAGAACCAGAGCAGCAGATTAATGTCTGTGTCTCTAGAATTACATGGAATGTTCCCATTTAGGAAAACACAAAGTGTTTAAAAAATAATAATAATTTAAAAAGGACAGGGATAAGCTAAAAAGAGACCTATCACACAGATGCGTTAACTACTGATACCACTAACTGATGAAGTCGGGGTCACAGCAGCTGGTGCTGTGCGAATGAGGGAAAGCTATCGACTACTCCACGGAGACCCATGACATGTGGCTAATTGAGGCAATATTTCAGGATAAAACCAGCACTTGATTCATTATTGTTTACACACATCATAAGCAGGACCTCTGGGCAATGTCACGTTTCAGCTCCTAATTGCGGCTATGTAAACACTCGAAGCCTCGGTCTAAGGTGTCAAGCACTTCCACTTATAACCGAGCCAAGAGACAATGAGGTCACATCACAAATGATAAAAGTAATACTAAAAAGAGGAAGACACCACCACCTCACGCCAGAACCGCGCACACTGCCCCAAGTGCCAGCCGCTGAATGAACACTCTTCCTATGAACAAGAGAGGAGGCTGGGGGGGTGGCGGGGGGGGTACGGCCGAAGTCGCGCCAACACCCCCTCTCCCGGGGGCTACGCCGCGCTCCGCCGGACCGCCCCGCCGCCGAAACGGCACCAAGGCCGGGGGCAGGGTCTAGGGGGGTGGGTGCTGACCGCCCTACCCCCCGTCAGCTCGAGGCCAACTGCCGCCGGCAGCCCCCGTTCTGCCCCCGAGGGCAGGTGCGGAGAGGAGGCAGCTGCCGCGACGGTCTGATCGCGGCCACAGCAGAGAGCTCCCCGTCTTGGGTCGAGTCGGCAGGGGCCTGACACGGCGGGGACAGGAGGCAGGGGTGATGAGGACCCCGGAGAACACCCCCACCCCATCCCCCCCTCACCCCAAGGCACGCCTGCCAGCACGGCGCTGCCCCTTTAAGTGTCACGTAGCCGCCCCCCCCCCCTCCCGTCGCCCCCTCTCCCTCCTCCTCTTCCTTCTCCCTTTCCTTCCCCCTCTCCACGGCAGCGGCTCCCGCCGCGTCCTCGAGCACCGACTCGCGCTCCCTCACGCCCGGCGCCTCTCCCCTTCTCCCCTCCCCGCCCCTCCGCGCGCACCCGCGCGCGCCCCCGCCAGAGACAACGGTTACACGGCGGTCGTTCCAGAATCTTCCTCGCTCCCTCCCTCCCCCCCCGCTCTCACTTTCCCCTCCTCCCCCCCCCTTCCCCGCCACCGCCCCTAACCCCCCTCTGGGGCGACTTGCGGAGTGCGGGTCCCCCCCTCCCCGCTGTTCCGCGTTCTCTTCCTCAACCTTCCCCCCCCTCCTCCCCTCCCCGCCGGTGTGGTGGTACGGCTGGGCCCGTGCGGCGGTAGTGGCGGCGGCGGCGGGTGCGCCGTGATGGATGGCTGGCTGGCTGGCTGGGAGCGGGTTTGAGTGACAGCGCTTACCTTGGGTGCCAATCTTCGTCACACTGACAAGCGGCTGCAGCAATCGGGACCCGCACCGCCGCGACACGCGTCACCGCGCACACACGCACACGGCCAATCGCCGGGCGCGCCGCCCTACACGACACCACGCCGCGCATCACGCCTCATCAATATTCACCGCGAGGGGCGGGGCGCGCGGGAGGTGTAGGAAGGTGGTGCGCGGTAGCCCCACCCACCAACGGGCGGGGCTACCGCGCACCACCTCCCTATGCCTCCCGCCTCGCTCATGAATATGGATTAAGGGGGCGGGCAAATAGCTTGACCACGCCCGTCTCCGGCTCTTAGATGGGAACGGTGAAATCAGCTCTTTACTGGGGGGGGGAGGAGGGAGATACCAAATGGCGGGCAGAGGGCTCAGCCGTGAGGTGTGCAGCTGTCCCTCGGATCACCTCAGGCGGACCCTGCCGAGCCCTAGAGCCTCGGAGAAGGTAAGGCAGGGGTCTCGCTGGAGGCGTCCCCGAAGGTTGTAGAAGCCTGAAACTATGTGGGGGAGCATCTTCACCCTGTGTGGTGTGAAACTGGCTGGTGAAACATGGTAAGCCCTTGCCATGCTGTGACTCCCAGAGCTGCTCTCACGTTCCTCCGAACCCACGTCTTGCAGTGCTCCAGGATCCTGCCCCGAGGTCCTGCCATGATCTGAATTAAAATTGCTGGATACAGATGTCTTTCACAGAAACTCCCATTTCCCCACTTGGAAGAAACCAGCACTCTTCCCTCATGTTTTGCCACCCTGTTTCCCTAAACTGTTCCCAAAAAGCAGGACTATCAGGGAAATGTGGTATCAGACAGATGGGTGTCTTGTGGCTTAGCCATTTTGGCGGGATATTACAAGTTTCTCACTTGTGGATTCTCTGCCGTTCAAAAGGGCTTGAATGTGCATGTTTGGGTCACATCACTGGGGTGATTCGTCATTCTTAAGGCATCTAAGATCATAGAAACCCCTCTCCCTCTCTCTTTGAGGGCCGATGTTATCAAGGGTGGGGGAAGAAGCTGATATGTACAGAGCAAATGTCATTGTAGGAACCTCAGCTTAAAACCTAAGCAGGTTTAGTTTCAGGTTTTGTAGTCCCTCTGCAGAACAGCAGCTGGGAATATACTTGCGTATCCTGTACCCTGGTAAACAGGGAATGCCCTACCTTTTTTTTTCAACGTCCATGCTACTCTTCCTGTTGCTTTAACAGCGGTAGCAAGCTGCCTAGTTGGTTCTACAATAGTACTTTCCTGGGTCAGGGCGCTTAAAGAAGAGCTAGCTGATACTCTGGCAATAGAAACAGCTCCTCCCACAAGCCAAGTCAGCCTCCAGTCCTCTGAGCGTAACTGCTGTGTCAAGACTCTGCTCTGCCAACCCAATTGCTCTCAGTCTCCAGGGATCTAGACACTGTGCACACTGCCACCATTTGTCCACTAACAAAACAGTCACTTCATCCTCCTGCTAGACTGCTGGGAGCCTTTATGGGAGTTTGCTTTTGAGCCATTTCCCCCCCCATACAGACAGAACCACGTGGACGCCAGGCTTGTGAACATAGAAATAACTTGCACACCTAGCAGAGAGTGGGCGAGAAAATGAACTATGCTAATCCAGAGTGCTCAGATGTGTGAATCCAGTCTCAAAGTTCATGTGAACAGCTTATATAAACAAGATGAAAAAAATAAAAATACAACTCTTAGTTTGTCTTACTCACAAGAGTCTCTGTTCTTGCACCGTGTAACACCTTTAATAGAGTTCCTGTGGCTGGCTTCTTTTACCACAGGTTTCATCTCTCATTATCCCTGACACATTCATTAGTGACACATTCACTGAACAGTGCTTAAAATTAACTGGTTCCCATGTCCAGACCTGCCTCTTCAAATTTGATTCTCTCTGCAAACCCTTTGGTCTCCTTCTGCCTTGCTTGTACTTCTTTAGACAGATCACTGATTTCTTCTGAAAAAGTATAGATTAAATTCAAACTAATTCAGTTTCTGTTTAATCTCTTCTCCCAGTGATGTTCAAAGCCTTTCTTGATGCCTTTCCCAACTTGCATTTTCCTTTTTCTTCCTGCTTCCCTTTGGTTTTCCTTTCCTTCCTGCCTGCCACTTTCTCTTCCTAGCTCCCTTTCTCACACATGACAGCAGCAGAAATTCCTCATCTGCTGTCTCCCCTTCACCCCAGTAATCTCATCTCTTGGTTTCCTTTGTAAGTAAGGTTACTCCATCCTTTACCCTCTCCAGCCCCTTATGCTTTTTGTGATAACAGTAGATGTTCTGACTCCCTGAATCTTAAAGCATGTGACCACCAAGCAGCAGAATTAAGAAAGCCTGGTTCCCCACACATTTGTGGCTCACAGTTTGCTAACTTTAGGGTCTAAGGTGCAAGTTTTAACTGAAATATCTTCCAAAGTTGTGGTGTACGTAAGGTCTCTTTTTAGTTAATAGATGCTGTTGCCTAAAAGCTGGTGTTGCAGGCTTTCCATTGTTCAGGGAGTACATGATACATCCTCTCTGTTTGACAACTTATTTTCATGAAAGCTACAGGAACTACGTTATTCTGACAGCTTTAATCCTGAATGTAGTATCTTGAAATGTTATTAAATTACATGGATACACCCCCAGATATACCTGTACCTACATGACATGTCCATATAAACCTTGTTCCCACAAGAAAGTAACCTGAAAATCAAGCTTGATCTGACTTGTGTCTTCCAGCTGCCCAGCTTTAAACTCACTGAGTGCACTGTTCCCAGCCACTGTTGAGAGGTCCGTGCTTTTCATTTGATCTTCAGTTTTCTCTGATGCGGCCACTGCAGGCTTGAAAGCTAAGCTTAGTTTTTTAAAATACCACAGCTAAAATGACTTCAGGAGATGAAGTTTTAAGATAAAGCACTAAAAATTACAAGGCTTCTGAGAGGAGCCTGTAGCATTTGGAAAAGAGCTGGGAGGAGAGGAGCAGCAAGGGAAAAGAATGAAGAAATAACTGAGATAAGCAATTCAAAGGCAAGCAAACAAAAAGGGAAAGGATAGGTACCCTTTCCTTTCTTTGTTTCTAATTGTCCAAGCAAACTGTGCTATCCCTCATCAGTTCTGCAAAAGGACACGCGTCCAAAGTGCAGGATAGAAGACAGCTATCATGAAGAAATTCTCCATGCTACACATTTTATAAGGATTATTACACAACTGATGTAGGTTTATGCTATGAACTCCCATTGGTATGGGTGTGCTCACTGAAATGCAATGGGGAGAGAGCTGCCTTTTTTTTTTTTTTTACCCTGAAAAAACAAAAGCTACATGCCAGGGTGAATGAAATGCCATTTTTGTCTTTTGTAATAGCAAATTACAAGTACGTAAATCTGAGGTTCTGTAATATTTAGGGTTGTAACTGCAAATAACGGAATACTCAAATTCTCAGGAATACTCAAATTCTCAAACTTCTGTTTCTTTCTTAACATTGTATGTATTAAATAGGCTTATTAAATATAGCTCATTACTGAAAGTATGCACAGATATGTTTGTAGGGTCAGGACCTTACTTGGTTACTGAGAACAGTCTCAGATGTATAAGAGCATTCCCCACAGCTGGACCAAATATTTTCAAACACTAAACTAAGAAGGTCCTGTCTCACCAAATGAGAAAAGCACTCCCAAATCTATTCTCTGAAACACACTTTCAGTTGCAGTTCAGTGCTATTAGGATTGTGTAAATTTACTGGAAGGCAAAACTGTATCTACAAAATTAGGTTTACTCTGACATCCTTTAGTATTTTCCAAGTTCTAAATAGTACAACTGTGTGCATAATATAACATTCACATGCATTTAACCTATTCACAAAGAGGCTCTTGATTGTGTACTTTGCAACTCTTTCATAATTAAGCTCTCAAAGGAAACATTTATGTAGTGGTGAAAGGATGGTCTTCCGTGAGGGTGGCAGTAATCTGGGCTCATAACTTATTGGATAAGACTGTAATTGCAGTGATAAGACTGGAATAATTTAAACAGAGCAGGGTTTTCCCCAAATTCCAATAAAAATCAGGTAAATTTTTAAGTGCTGATCTCTTAACAATGGGAGGCCTCTGCAGCAAACCAGTTACTTCTTTCATCACTCACAGTGAAAAAAGTATGTAAAAAGACATGTCAACGACTTAGATGTCCTCTGGCTGTTTGGACAGCATTCCAGAAAGCAACCTCTCTGTGCCCTGTTTGTAGGCACAGCACATTCACATCTGCAGCCACAAATTTATGTGGTATAGGAGGAGCCTGGGAAAAATGTGTGAGTTATTTTATAATGGATATGGCTTTTAAGATTTTTAAAGCTGAAATTAATGAGTTAACTCAGTCTAAATAAATGTCAGGCTTTGCTTGAACTAGATTATGGAGGTCTGTGTAACTCAGTTGGGAGCCCTCCCTCTGGAGAAATTAAGAGCCCGTGTCCCACAGCAGGACTTGGGCTCAGACCAAGAGCTGGCACTGCAGTGCAGTACTACTGCAAGGAGTTTCTGTGTGGGGATCAAGATGCTATCCTTTTGATGAGCTGTTATTGTCCTATGTTTTTGTACCCTTACAGTAGAAAAAACAACCTACTTAGAGCTTCCTTCAAAAATGGAAAAATTATAAATGTCTTATTCAACATTTCTCTTCTTGTTAAATCAAATTTGAATTTCCAGAGCTGTACATTAGCTGAATCACTGGTTTCATACTACTCACTCCATCTGTTTATATGCTTGAGTCATTGCATTACCAGTATCTTAACACGTTACTTGGAAAGAATTTCGGGCAATCTGGAGGATAAAACCCCAAAGGTCTATAAGATAATGTTCCTTTCTATGTCCTGCAGTACCGTATTCTACATTGCTCCCTTTCTGCTATCAGAAATGTTAATTTGAACAAATTGCTATTTTAGGAAAAAGAACTTATCATAAAAGTACAGCTTCTACTTAAAAGCTGAAAATTGAGCTGTGATGTAGAAATCCACTGTCACCTCCCTACATGCAATGCCTTGCCCTGGGAACTGTGTGAGGAGTCCCATGGTGATGGAACAAACATCTTTCACAACCCAGCATACCCACTTAATACTTGTTCCACTTGAGATGGTATAAACAGAGTACCTTCTGAGGGCAAACTGTCTCCTCTTAACGATGCCAAAAGTTGAGAATATCTTGTTGTGTGATTGCAAAATTTTGTCAGAAATGTGTTACACTTAAAAATACATTGTCGTTTACCTCAATGGGGGAGGGCAAAAAACAGTGCAGAGGGGCATAAAAGCATAGTCAGGAGGACAGAGGTAGAATTGCTAATGCACATCTTGATTTTATTTTACAAAAAGCCTAAAAAGAGAATATTTTGTATGAATCTCACCGTGGAGCATTATTAATGCATTCATGTTACTCAGGGAGTTGAGAAGCAGAAAGTGAAACCAACTGAAATAAAAGAAAACCTGTGAGACTAGTTTTACCTTTCAGACCAGGGGCTAGATCCAACTCTCGCAGAAGTCAGTGGAACAATTCCCACTGGCTTCAGAGGGATTTGGATTCGGCAAAGTGAAATGCAGAAAAAATAACCAGGAAGCATTAATGAGAGGTTTTCAAACACTGGTCTACAGAGCACTTTCTTCAGCCCATAGAGACATGCCTTTCCCCTCCATTACTCATTTACTTCCAACTGGTTTTATGGGTTTCTGCATTTTGGAGCCTAGAAGAACCGAGGGGCATTGGTAACAACAAATGAGAATGGCTGGCCAGGCAGCCTGCTCACAACACTCTTTTTTTGATGGAAGAGGAAAGAATTCAGTTGCTGAGCAAATAGAGAAAAAATAAAGAATGGACAATCTGAAGGAGTAGAAGGCCATTAAGCTGAGAGGATTAGGTGGCCTTCAGCAAGGATTAGGTTCTTTGCTGCCTAGTGAAACTGTCTAGCCAGGCACCTGAGCTGGTAGCACAAAGCAAAAGAAAAGCTGAGCTCCACACAGACGTCTGCACAGAGCAAAAAGCAAATAGGAAATGCCAAGGGCAGAAGCGTTCCACAAGCATTCCTCTTCACGCCTTCGCCAGGCTAGGATTTGTGGAAACACCCATGCACACCCACCTCTGGGCTGAAAGTAGACAAGCCTGTTTCTGATGGTCCACGCTGCAGTACTTACACCATATCCTCCAGGCCCACATCCACACTGTCATTCAGATGTAAAACACATTCCTATTACCACATCTAGCTGAAGCCATTCCTCTTTGGAGTTGTTAGGCACCTGGACCAGGCTCTGGATATCTGATGGTTGATGTTTGGGGCAGCATTCCCATTAACTCTTTCAGGCTCCCCCTCAACATGAATGGCTGTTGACAGCTGAGTACAAGACTAACTTGTGCACACATGTTGAATGCACACATAGCCTGGATGGATCTAGGTGGCACCCACTTCTTAAATGCAGGGCAATCCTTTCTTCCATATGTACATGTGGGTCAAACTACCTTGAGTCCAACAGTGGCCAGAAGTAGGTGCTTAGTGAAAGAGTGTGAGAAACATGAAAACTGGGTCAGCCTTTCTCTGATGTATCTTAGGAGCTTCTGGGGTGGATGATGTAGCACCTTCCTGAATCAGATCCCCATATTCAATGGCCACTGGCAGACTTCTCCATCATTCCCCTATTCCAGTTTTTAAATCCATTTACAGATTGCAATTCTTTTAATGTCCTTTTGCCTACCAGTGAGTCTTTCCTGGAGACAGACTACCTAAGTCAGCCTTTCCTCGCAAGCAAGAGGAGATACAGCAGACTTTCTGGACATTTTTTCTAAAATTTATTGATGAGAAAACATAGGAAAGAAAGGATGTGTCAACACTTTGCAGAGCAATAAGGTACAGAGATCCCTATTCTGGCTCTGTATGAAATAGCTTTGGATCTGGAAGCAGGAGAGTAAGAAATACCAACCTCAGCTGGTGGGCTAAGAGGCAAGGCACATTAGCTTGAAACTGAGCACTGTGCTACCAAGGCAATACTGCTTCTGGGATCCAAGATTACATCCCTGCCAAGATCTGCTCCTTCCTCTGAGGAATACCTGGGCTGGGGATCTGCAGCACAGAGATGTACTGTGCCATGCTGGCACATCCTGAGAGGCATGCTTCTGAAGCTTTGCAATGCCTGAGGATACAGGACCACCTCCCACATCAACCATCTAATATGGAAGATGCAGGACAGTGACTTTTTAGCTCTTCTAAGTTTGTAACATCATGTTAATTTCCCAGAACAGGTGCAGATTCCCAGGGTAGACTTAGGCCTCCTCCCATAGAAACGGCGCATGAAATCCCACAGATCTGCAGACCATAGTCCCATACCATTGCTGTAGGGACTCTGTGGACAGGAGCTCCACCCACCCATTAGGGAGATCCTTCCTCATTGCATACAGTATTTATTGGCCAGCACAGATGACGATGGAACAGTGTTCTGTAGGATTATTTAAAGACATCTGATCAAGAACCAGACTAGAAATAAAATTTGCCTTTTACCATGCCCTGATTGCTCTCATGCCCCATGTCCAAGCTGAGTCACATCCTGCATCCATCAGAAAGCCCTGTATTTTACATTGTGCTCTTAGGAAGCAGCTGAAGCACAGTCCCTGAGCAGGGTGAATTGCTTGGTGAGCTGAACAGCTCACTGCTGTCACACACTGCTTCCCACTGATGGGACCTTGGTAGAGCTCACCAGCAGACCTTGGTCTGCCCACCAAGACTTGTCCAGACTAAACAAGTAACCCTGGTCTAGCGAGCAGCACACTTGCTAGGGACGGGAGACCTAAGCCCCAGCTAACAGCTTACAACACAGTCATGCTGGCTGGCTTCTTTTCCCTTATCCAAGGAATTTTGAGCCCCAAAGAAGGGAGTTATTAGCAGCTCATTCACTTTTACTCATGTAAGGCATAAATCACATCAGTAAGAGTTGGAATTTCGGGGTTTTAAATCTAGTAAGTGAAGTTCTTGTAGATTGCATCTCTTTTCTAATAATCTGTATATTTTGCTAGCTTTACTTTCAAAAATATGGCATTGACCATATTGGAATCAGCAGGGGCCTTCTGAAAAGAGCCAGTAACAATACTGCTTATGGCTTTGTAACTGTTCATAGAAAGCACGAGTCAGCATTGCGGTCTGTAAGTAGTTTAAAGCATCGGAAAAGGCAGCGACAAAATCCACTCTTCATTGAGAGGCAGCTCTCGTTATGCTTTCTCACCAGTTCAGAGATTTAGAGTTCAGCTGCTGCAAGGCTTTGCTTCCCACACACCCACTTTCTGAGTATTAGTGCTGAACCCTGTCAAAATTGCGCTTTTGTTTTGCACTGCCTTCCCCAATTCTCCTCTAAAAACGATCATGCTTCTGCCTTTGCAGTCACACAAGAATCAAAATGCCTCGTCAAACCCAGCATGGTCACCTCAGTATGACATCCCAGGTATAAACTGCATGCCCATTGAGGATGTCAGTCTTCATTATTCCCTTTACTTCAATTTGAACTAGGAAAACAATTACAAAACATGCAGGGGACTTTTAAGTTTTCTTCCTCAGTACTGTTTCAGAGTACTGTGTGCATCTGTAAGATGATGGCACTCCTTTGACTGCTAAGTAAGCATATTCCATGACTGCACAGTCTCCATGGGCAGCAAGCAGCCAACCCCCCATGCTGCACAGTTTGTGCGACAGACTGCGTTTGCACAGTGAGATTCAATTCTATCTGCCTGTAGGGACTAAAGCTTTCTTTTCCTGTTTAAAACTCAGGAGCAAGCTTTTACATTATCAAAGCTTTGGTGTTTTGTGGGTTTTTTTTTTCCCTTATTAGTATAACATAAGCTGCATGCAGCCAGAATCTGCGGTGACCATAAATTGCAGCTGATTCCCTAGTAGACCATGCAGTGGTAGAATACTACTGATATAGTTAAACATGAAAAAAAAATGAACACTTTCAGAACCCCCATTTTCCTTCCTGTTGTACCTAGACCCAGCCTTGCCGCTTTCTCATACTCCAGTTTTGTATCACCACTGCCACTGCTGACAATACTTTTTTTCAATGGGGATATCACAGCCATAGCCATTGCCAGAATCTCTTGGCAAACTAGCTGCTTTCTGAGTCAGAGCCTAATGCCATTACAAGGTCTGCAACAGCTGCAGCAGTCATACATCTGCAAGTCATTTGAACATTTTATGATGAATAAAAACTATCCATTACATAGACCTATACATTATATATTAACCCTAATACTTATTCAGTTACACTAACAATAACCTTTTCCCTCTGCATGCCGTAAACTTCTTTGGCTATAGCATGTGTTAACAGAGATACTTAAAGCTCCAGTCCATGGTGGAGCAGTCCCTGTGTACATATTACCCAACTTATTCTACCTATTTAAACATGAAGTGGGATGATGGAAAGAAAGAAAGAAAGTGAATGTAAAGCTATAAAAATTCATACCATGCATAAGGAAACCATTTTTATATAATTGCATGAGACTGTGTACACTCATGCAAATAGAGAGGATACAAAACAATGGGAAACACAGGGGAAGAATGAAAACATGGACTCAAAATATATAGTTAAGAGATTTCATTATGATATGCACAGATCTTAAACCCATCCAGATGTCCCCAGCTGGTAACCTGATCCTCAACATCATACCCAAGATCTGAAATCTAAAAAGTCAGAATGCTGAAGATGGGGTAGCAGGACTTACGGAAAAAGAAATGGAAGCTGTGAGTAGTTAAAAAACCCTTTAAAATAATAATGATAATAAAGAAACATAAATGTGGTTTCATGAAGGAAATATATACACAGCCGCAAATTACAAAGTCAGCCCTTCAGGACATTACATTCCTCATGCAAGCTGCTGAGCCCGCTCAACATAAATAGGTGTAAAATACACTCACCGGCTTAGTGACTTCAAGGCTAGAGTCCCATATGTGATTCCCTACCAGTGAGTCTTCTACATATATATACTTTTACAACAGTAAATGTGAACTGGGCAAGACATACCTCCCTATGAGTTTCACCATAGGAGTTTTAAAGAGACAAGGCGAAAGTCTGGCATGACAGAAAATCATAATTTTCCTGTGAGATTCACCCAGAGCCAGGATTTTACTAGCAGCCCATATGCACGTAAATACTGTTTCATGTTTGTTCATTATATATCATTTACAAACTCTTCTTGGACTCTCAGAAATACATTTCTATTGCTTCCCACTCTGTAATTCATGCATTGGTTTAGAGCCCTTCAGAATATCAGTATTTCTTTGGAATCAAAATGTCAATTAACTAGCACTTTCCCACTTGAGTTAAATGTGTGGATTAGTAAATTGCAAAATAGTGTAAGTTTTAAGAAGCAGCTATTGGAATAGTCCTACAGTTAGGAAAGTGACTTTTAGGAAATGTTTTCTTGACTTGATCTGCTTCCTCTGTGCGGTGAGAGGCCAAGCTTTATTTTACTGGCAGTTACATCTTTATTGCTTGTGCTGGCTTTAATATTTCCATTCAAACAATCCACATATTAGAAATGAAGAAGAAAACCCTAATAAGGTTACAAACAGTTCATTTGAAGGGGATTCAAAAGGCATCTAGCAAAGCTCTTCAAGGGTCAGAAAAGCATTACACTTCAAGGCTGAAAACCACCTCGCCACTGACAAACGGAATGCTTTACTCAGCAGGGCCAAATCCGTGCGGTCAATTTGTGGAGCACCTACCTCCCCCCTTAAATAAAAAGGGAAAATCCCGGCCCTTCGGATTGCAGAGATAACTTACCAAGCGTGACGTGATGCAGTGATGTCTTTCTAAGTCAGCAGCCAGCCAGCTGTCTCTTTGCTGCTGCTCCTACTTTTCCCATGCTCCGGCAGAGCGAAGCTGAGCAGCCAGGCCAGTTGCACAGCCGCTATCAAGTCAAAGGGCAAGAGCAAAGCTTAGAATAAACACGTTGTTTTCACTCGCTTGCTTGAAGTGCTGCCAAATCTCTTAACATTAGCACACATAAATCGGTGAGTATATCATGAAGCCTGAGGCCTGAGCAGCTGGAATCTTGTAGTTGTTAACCTGAAATCTTAACGTCCAAAAAAATAGCTTCCCCATTCCTCGAGGCTATGTGGAAAATCTCAAAACACACAATCATAAAAGCACGCCCAACATCAAGAAAAAGAACTCCCAATTATTTTTTTCTTTAGTTCTCCTTTTTTATCGTCATCTCAAATTTGCAGGGTGGAAGGGGGGAATGGGGTGTTTTTCTTGAGATTTTCAAACATTTTCCCAATTTTGTGCAGAAGAAAGTGGTCACTGATTCTAGAGGTAAATCCTGAAGTTATTCAGCAGAAGGAAGACTATGGAGATAAACAGCTCAGGGCCCAACAGTAAGAAACCATTCAGCAGGAGCTAAGCAGCTGCAAGAAGGGTAGACCAGTCGTTTTTTCTCTGCCAAACAGCAACTTTCAGGAAGGAGTGGGGTAGAGTGGTGGTGTTCCCCTCCTGGACAACAGCTTTCAAGCAGTTCTTCAGCAAGGACTTGAAAGAAAAAGCTCCTTCTCCATATCCAGCCGCCAAGAGAGAAGGAGTTGAAAAACACCGAATCCTTATGGCTAATGGGAGGGTGATATAAAAGATGGAGTCCATTGATTGGTGTCCAGAGACAACAACTTGGTATGAATTCCAGCACCATTCCACTTCCCAGCAGCTGGATTTCTCACCAGGGTGGATTGCTGGTTTTGGACACTTCCCCATTTTTTTCCGTCTGTTAACAGTCTTCCCCTAGTAAGTATTTGGAACAGTTGTAAAGCTTTTTTTGTATCTAAATGGCCTTGCTGTTGCCTGAATGCAATTTCAGAATTACTGGCATTTCTGCACAGACTATCTGAAGTGTATTTTTGTCATGCTGTTAATAAGCGTTGCATCCCATGGGAGAACCTCCGCTAGCTCAGAGTTTCTAAACAATGTGCACACTCGACACAGGAGATGTAAGGAAAAAATCCTTGCCATTTTTTACTAGTTTTTAGTTGGAGTTGCTCACTAAAGAGATGCGATGTACAAAGTCAATGGGACCTGTAACTCCTCATGTAGAAAGTTTGGATGAGAACTTGAGAAATGATGTGACTTGCCAATGGTTACACAGGCAGCCAGGGGTCTCACAAATGATCCAGAGCCAGTCCAATACCTGAGTCATAAGGACCATCCTTGCTCTCAGTTCCTACATTTTCTGTCTGGTTTCTATATTCTGAGTTTCTTTCCAGCTCCCATCATGTTTGTCCCAGTCCTCAAACAATGGAATATAGCTCAGTGTTAGGGATACTACAGGGG
Organism: Neopsephotus bourkii; assembly: GCF_033783945.1. NCBI lineage: Eukaryota > Metazoa > Chordata > Aves > Psittaciformes > Psittacidae > Neopsephotus > Neopsephotus bourkii. The sequence goes on along the minus strand of NW_026901456.1, from coordinate 8,258,609 downwards.
AGTTTAGGAAACGTATCCTAAGACTTTCTGAGGTGGGTATGAATTTCTGACTGCAACTGAATGTGATTAGGCCAAAAAATAAACCAAAAAGGGAGCTCATAAGTATGTGCAGATTGCATTGGGAGTGGTACCATCCTGAGATGAGCACTAAGAATAATATGTGAGTACTGAAACTATGGAATCATGGAAAATAAAAATGGGTGTTTATAATTCCATGAAATAGAACCACATCAGAGGAGAAGGATGATCTGGAAACTTGACAGGTTATTTTGTTTAGGGTCCTAACAGTTCACTTAAAATTATCCAGAGTTTAGAGGAGTTTCTGTAAAGGGATAGAATCAGAACAAATAAACGAACAAAGCCACAACACAAGAACACCATGGTTGCAAAGTCAATCACTCAAATATTTGAAGGACCTGTAGTGAAGTGCCTGTATTACCCTTATTGTGTTAGCTCCTTTGTCTAACTCTGTATGCAAACAACAGCATACAATACAGAATAGCATAGGAAGGCTGTAGGTCACAGGCAGATAGCAAATACTTTGGTCAAGAACAATTCCTAGATTTTTTTGTTTGTTTTTACAGGACGGTGGGGACCTGAACCTTCCCCACTACTGTTGCTGCATAGCATCTTGAGCAACAGGAATCTTGCAAGCGCCATCCCAAAGACTATGGAAGATTCCACAATAAAATTAACGTGCTTTTCTAGCATGTTATACCTTCAAGCATAAGCTACATGAGGAAGACACTCAGAGGCACTTCAGCAACCTGTGTTGCTACAGAGCACAGTAGGATGTACCAAGGGTGCACTGTGACACACAAAGATGAAAATGGGCCTGAAGTACGTTGCACAAGATGAGCATGAAGGAACAGAGGTTATCTGGTCTGAAGAAGAGAATAAGGGGGACCTTACTACTACCTTCAACTACCTCCTTGGAGAGTATAGAGAAGACAAAGCCAGGCTTGCCAGAGGTGCATAGTAAGGCTCAGTGTCAGAAAACCAAAAATTCTGATTAGATAACAGAGAAAGGTTTTGCTTGCTGGGTTGTTTGTTTTTTTTATCTGTTTCTTTTTTAAATCATGAGGGTGCTCAAGTGCTTGAGAAGGTCACCAGAGAGATTGTAGGATCTCCATTCTTGAAGATATCAAAACTCCACTGGACAAGGTCCAGGACAACACAGTCTAATTGCATGTGCTACAGAGCAGAGGACTGATCATCTCCAAACTCAGTTGGCATGATTCTAATGTTATGATGTTACAGAATACTGTAAGCATGTTTTCTACTCACACTGCACAAAGTCATTGGTTGGACCCATCAGGAATTCAAACTGTTTGGAACAGACAGTGTCTGCTCCTACTAGCTTTTACTACCCTTCCTCCCAAGTTCTGCAAGATCACAAAATCTCACCAAAGCACTTTAGGAGCACTGGGATTCTGGTTGGCATAAAGCTGAGAAGCCCTCCCCTCGACAGATCTTGGGCAGTCTGATGACTGTTCTCAGCTCACATTCTCATTAACATAAGTAGCTGAAGAAAGAGCTGCATGTCATGGACAGAGCCTTAAAACTGCTTACCACTTTTTTCATTACATGTTAGTAGCAGGCTCAACATAACTGTACAAGTAACATAGATGATGGCATCTATTATGGTGGGAGAAAAGGCTAAGGGGAGGTTTTTATAGCTTATGTTCATTTGTCTCTTATGTGCATATAGCAACCAGGAAACCAGAGATGCACTGAATGTGTTTTTATTGTTGAAAGCTGAGGACATACTGTGCAAGATATGCAAGTGCACCCAGTTACAAGTCTTATTTTCCCAAATTTAAAATTAATTTGAAGGTAGCCTTATAGATTGCAGTGCTTATCATGACTGGATCCATGAAAGGAAGCACCAAGGAGGACCAAAACACATTTTGACCTTGTAATGACTCAAGTGACCACCAAACTTTGCTTGCATTAGTCCTTCTGCAGCCTGGATTAGTGGGGTTTCAACTGCTGTCCAGAACCTTCTGGGCTCCTAAATTACTTTTGAAAGATCTAAATAGAAACAAACTATGAAAAGTGATTTCATAAGAAATTTGCTACACTAAAAATAAATCAAAGGACCTAAAATTTGAAAACCACTCCCTAAGACAAGTAGTTGCTTTGCATTTTTTAATGAGAAGTTACTAATTCCACTTTCCAGATTCTTATCTTCATATAAGGAAGAAGTTCTTTCCTGTTAGGGTGGTGAGGCACTGGAATGGGTTGCCCAGGGAGGTTGTGAATGCTCCATCCCTGGCAATGTTCAAGTCCAGGTTGGACGAGGCCTTGGGTGATATGGTTTAGAGCAAGGTGTCCCTGCCCATGGCAGGGGGCTTGGAACTTGATGATCTTAAGGTCCTTTCCAACCCTAACTTGTATGATTCCATGATTCTATCTTCTCCCCCAGTAACACACTATTTACTTTGAAAACACCACTTCTGAATTTTATGCTGGTTCTGGTTTTCAAAGAAACTAAGCTGAGACTTAATTTCTTTCATATTCGAGGTTTTCCAGGAATTATGTGAATATCCTGGATTATACATTCTTTAAAACAAGGTGGTCCCTGACTGTATGGGACAAGTGCCTACTTCAGCAAGACAAAGTTACTAACGTTACAGAATTTGAGCACCTTGTATCACATCCTGCTTGAAACTTAAATACTAGCAGGTGACTCAAACACAATAACATCTGATAATAGCCAAGTGCAAATTAAAAAAGAATCCTTCTTCACTGAAGTCCAAGAAAACACAACAGTGGGAAAAAGTCTTGGTGCCCTTCCTCACATTATCTGCCCTTCCCAGAGCAGACTGGTTCACTGAACAGAACAAACAGAAGATATGCACTGTATGTACAAGAGTCATGAAGTTACTTGATTTCCAGCTTGATTTTAGAGGTGCAGAAAAGAACACCAGAAGACACTGAGGCAGGATTACACAGATAGGAAGAGCATTCACCATTAATTTTTGCTGTAATGGTGAAACAAGGGTAGCAAAATGCATAGGCTGAATACAGATTAGCATCTCCTTAGCTGGAAACTTAGCTAAGAAAAGTGTAGGAGTTCAGTAAAAGCAAGACACACTCCTGTTTCAACCCAATCCTGCTTAGCTGAGCAAGTCAGTGTTTACAACACCAACCCTTCTTAGAAATAAAAAGGGTGCTAGGTGAGTAAATCTGACTGGAAACAACTCACAGCCACAGCTACTGTGGGCAGATTTAGTAAACACATAAGCATATTAATGGACTGCATTTAACTTTCACTGTTTAGATTCTGACAATTTGCAGCCTCCTCCTGTAATCAGAAAACAAATAGTTAGGAACATGGTTCAGCACCAACACAGATCTAAGCCACAGGGTTCAGGTTACCACACAAAGTCTCAGTTAATAACAAAACACAGCAGCTTTACTGGGGCCCTCCAGTGGGCCCTTAATAAAGGAAGACCCCTTTCCTTACTCTTTCATGTGTTTAATGTTAACAGCAAATTTCTTTCCCTTTTATAAGTACAGCATACATGGTACCACTGGTGTCTCAAAGTGACTTTCTGCTCTTTATTGCTAAGCACATGGATTTATACATTTGCCGATTTTTAAATTTCATAGTTTGAGTCAGTAATACGCTTTTTAGTTTTTACAGGACAATAAAATTGCGTGCCAGGAGTTTCTGACTTAAAATCCTACACAGCAGGTTGATGTAGGCCTCTTGATCCTTCTTACCACATTTTTGCCAAGTTAGAGTATAAAATATCTGTTCTACTAATTGCACCCAGGGATTTGCATCCAATATCCAGATAGACTCCTAAGGCTGACTAAGTTTTCCCTTTGATCTTGTGTATTCTGTTGCTTGAAAGAATACAGACAGGTGATGGAAAACACTGCAGCTATTGCAAGTACAACTGCTCAAAGACCAATTAACTCCAAAAACCCCCAAAATGAACACAAAGCCAAAATGGAACTAAACCTTCAACAGCTGGAGGTCATCAAGGCAGTTTTCCCAAAGGGCAGAAGACTGTTACTAATAGGATGGGAATACAAAATTTAGTGAGACCAACTGTAACTGCTGATAACACATATTGAGATGTGCTTCATTTCTCGCATTTTCTGCAGAGCAAGAGTGAAGCTGGACAGCAATCTTAACTTTTATTGTGGGGTAAAAACCCAACACTGGGAACTGAAACATAGTTCCACTGAACAATTAGTACCAGGAGCTGACATTAACATAATACTATTTTCATCACATTTAAAAATAACATTCAGACGATTCTACCCCTAAAAAGTCATTATTTCTCAGTTTAATCAACGTAGTACAGTTCATTAGGAATTGCTCACTGAGATTCTCCTACATTTTAAGTTATTTCAATTACTGCAGAACCCGGATGCTAGAACCCCCAACAGAAGATTAAAGTTGTATGCTCTCCCTCTACAACAGCAGAGCGTTTGAGATGTTTCAATAACATTACACAAAGTTACATTCCTCCACTAACACAAAACATACACTCTTGCCACTGGAGACAAATACTCCTTACGCTGTTTCTAGCCAATGATTTTAAATTCAAATCCAGAGTAAACATAACCTCTTCAGAGCTGGGAACACATTTGTGTGCAAGGAGAACAGACGGCTGTGTTTCAGTGATAACAACTCCTATTAAAACCACAGCACATACTGAACAGGCACATGCACAAGGGCCATTAAGTTCTTTGACATTGTACTGAAAGAATGGTCAGTTTCAAACACGTGGGGACACTGAAATGTTAGGCCTTTTACACTATCACCAAATAATATATATTGAGAGGTAGCAAAGCTATTTTTATCCAGTAATGATTTATTGATAGCTCATTCATAAAAGACAAGAAGAGAGGGAATGTGAGAACCAAGAAGAAATGCTCAAAAGCACAAGTTATTCTGCATTCATTTATTATTCATTATCTGATTTATAATACAGATGAAGCAACAATGCTAAATAGAACAATTTATCATTCTGCCTAAGCATTTGTTTTAAATGTTGTTCTCTCAGTGCCTTGGTGAAGGTCTTCCAGAAGATGGCTGAGGCTGCCTGAATTTGGAGAGAACCTCAATAGAATCAAAAAAAGTATAAATGTTGTATTCGTGATGCTGAAGGTTCTTGTAGGTAGAATTATCGAACTCTTCTGGAGCAGGCTCACCAACTGCTGTGGTCTCTGTGAAAACAAACAGTAATTGGTGACTATAAGGACACCACAGCAGAGGGCAATATTCTTAATTACTGTCAGATCCCTTATTCAGTCAGTATTATTAACCCTTTCCCCCTTCCCCAAACAGTGAGCAACTGTAACAAAAGGAGAAGTACACTACACCCTACTTGTACCTTTTCTGCTCCTAAAGCAGCACATTAATATGCAGTAGGGGAACGGGAATCAGCACAAGTCATCTAAAACAGCACAGGTTTTAAAATACCAAATACCATCTAATGCTGGGGGTGGATAGGGTAGAACATTTATATCTTGAAGACAGATGTCTGCACTTCCTAGCTTTTTCATAGTTGCCTTGGTTTTCCCTCCAGCCAGAACAGTAGGTGACATTCTTAGCAAGCCAGGAGAGGCAAAGTAGCAGTACAAATGATCTATCATCACGTCAGACCACCAGACACAGCTATTCAGCTATTAGAACTACTTTACAGATTGATTTTTTTCCACAGGGAGAAATGATGGAATTATTGAGCTCTCCACAGTTTAATTTCAAATGTAGTTATACTGAGCAGTAATACATCAAGAGCCTTTGATGTAAATTTCCTTTCTTCTAAATATAATCTCCTAAACTTTGTAGTAGCTCTTCTACCTAAACCCAATAAAGTTATTCAGAAGTCCTTATTTCATGTTAAAGCCAGCATTAATTCTTACTATTTTAGAATATTATGCAAATTTAGGCAGTACATTTACATAAAAGGTTCCTGTTACAGGCTGGTTTTACAACCAAGGAAATTGCAAGAAATAAAACTTTACTCCCAGTATTAATTTATTCTCATATGCCCAGAATCTTAACAATAGGAAAGACATAAGCATAATCTAGTGAAAAGTCTCATCATATAAATTTGTATGTAGTGGTTTAGGTTAGATCATATTAAGCGTCTTTTGTAATACAATCTACAATAAAAATACAAGAACTCAAGCAACTGAACACGAGAATTTCCCGTTAATTCTGACATAACTACTGTGATGTAAGGCTGTCAGTTTAAGAGCATGTATCTGTAACACTCACCAAGACTCACTAATAAAACATACCATAGTAAGCCATGGGTTCAGCAGAACACCACACACAGCCTATGAAAGGAAATATCCCTGTGCCTATTGCTCAGCTCCTACTGAGACAGCTCATAGGAGACAATGCTACAAAGCTAAAAGCCACATGATGCAGTCTTTGATGCAAACAGCCCCCAGAACAGGCAAACGAAGGCAAGTGTACATTTAACGTGCAAAAGACAGTTGTTCCAAATTAAGAGACAGATGCTCAGGAAGAAAAGCATATGGAGTCTCATTTTTCTCCCCAAATACACCGTACTTGGCTCTTGAAAGAAAAATTTATCCCAGAGTTCATCCTCCCCATACTTAAAATTTCATCTACACTTTCTTAAAGAGCATGCATTTCACAGGATGTTCTTCTGAAATGAATCAAAGTGTATTTCTGACTTACCATGCCACTATTTCACTACTTAGCAGTTGAAGTCAGCAGTTTTTGCTGACTGTTTAGCATGCCTGCTCTACAGTGCGGATGGCATCACATTAACATCCAGGTTTGTAATGCGAAAAATTGCTTTTGCATTTTCAGTGTGCCTGCTGCAGAGCTTGCAGATGAACAGAAGAACACAGAACAGGACAGAAGTACAGATTACAGAAGGCATCATTAACTGTGAACATTAAACACGGAAACACAGTAGCTGTTCTCAAAGAAGGCTTCAAAAGGAAGAGAGAGCAAGATATGCCAGCAGATACCAGGGATGTGTTAAATATAGCTGGGTTTGACTTGGCTATGTTCTGGCACCCAAAGACATTACACCAGCAGGAAAGAGATGTGAACATGTCTGTACTAACCCCCACCTCTCCTCTAGCACATACCCAGCAGAAACTTTCCTGCTGTCACAGCCTTATCACCTCCATAGAGGAACTCAACAGCATAAATGCTGCTCTCAGCAAAGGCATGTCCACCCCAAAGGGTTTTGTTGGTGCAGTTATGATTATGTGTCTGACTATTGCCCCATAGATACAGATCTGCAGGAAAATTCTGTCATGTGGTCTTAACCTTAATCTGGATTTACAGTATTTACAGAGCAGAGGAGGCTGTTTTCATTGATCTTTGATGTTTTATAATCTTCACCTTGAATCGTCAGCACGTTTCAAGACTGAGTCCTCCCTCTCATATTTGAAGTTAACTGAACTAATTTGGGGCCTTTCTATTAGCTACAATGTGGAAATAATGCTTGAGCATCTAGCATTCCACTGTGGATGAACAAGGGGAAAAGCATCTAGAGAGATAAATACAAATAGCCTTTCTCCAATTTTTTTTTTTTTTTGAACAAGCTGCTGCTGCTGACTGCTAGGAGGAGCAAGCAAATGAAAATGTCACTTGCAAACAGTGCTGCATTTTATCAGCAGCTGAGTATTTGAGTTGCAGTGGGGAAAGATGATAATCTTAGTTTCCAATTTATAAACCAGATCAAATTATGAGCTGACTAACCACTTAAAACAGGAGGCAGGTCTTTTAGTCAGCCCTGCATCCTGGAAATGGATGTATAAACCCCATTATTTGTCACTTAACCTGGTTAAGACATTTCACAGAGTCACACAATAGTGAGGTTAGAAGACGCCTCTGGAGGTCACCTGGTCCAACCCCAAATGCTCAAGCAGGGTCAGCTAGAGCAGGCTGCCCAGAACCATGTCCAGACAGTTTCAAGGATGTAGGCTCCATCACCTCTCTTGGCAACCTGAGGCGCCACAACTCTCACAGTAAAGTGCTTCTTGATGTTCAGGCAAAACCCTGTGTTTCAGCTTGTACCTACTGCCTCCTGTCCTTCCACCATGCATCACTGAAGAGCGTCTTACCTCTAACTTTGCACTCTCCTTAAATTTATGTAACTACCCGATATCCCACCAAGCCATCTCTTCTCCAGGCTGAACAGTCCCAGCTCTCTCAGCCTTTCCTCACAGAAGAGAGACTCCAGTCCCTTCATCATCTTAGTGGCACTTTGCTGGACCCTCTCCAGTAGCTCCACATCTCTCATACTGGGGTGCCCAGAACTGAACACAGCACTCTAGGTGCATCTCACCAGGGAAGGATCACCTCTCCCAGCCTGCTCACAACACTGCTCCTAATGCAGTCCAGGTTATCACTGGTGGTCTTCGCTGCAAGAGCACATTGGCTCATCTTCAACTTGCTGCCCACCTGGGCCCCCAGAGCCTTTTCAGCAAGAGTATCACTCCAAGGATGATATCCAAGGCACTTCGCAATTATGCCACTTTTACTTCCAGGTAGGCAAATTCTTTAATTCAAAGCAGCAAACACAAGAGGGGTCTCAAGAATGGTATGCTACCTAAGTTGAAAGGCAAGAATGGTAAGGTCAGGACAGAGGGGCATCTGCTGTTGAAATACACAGAATAAGATCAGTAGGTAAGTTAACAGGATTGATAGTTAATAAAAAGGGAAAGTTAGATGGGAAAGTATAGCTAGGGTGATGACTGCAAGATACACAATGCTCTTTCCTAAAAACGTATCACTGACTCCTCCCCAACTCAGTACAATAACTGGGTTATGATGTCAACACTGCGCTACTTCAACATGACTCGTTTACAACCTGCTGATTTCAGAATCAATACCTGCTTCTGGCACTACCTGAAACACTGCCAAGATTAAAGGACAAAAAAAAAAAAAAAGAAAGAAAAAAGAAGGAGGATTTAAGCAAAAATCAGATGACACTGAATTTGGCACAGGAGAAAGGCAGCTACCAAATCCTTCTGAGCAAAGAGAAGAGGGAAAACAAGTTTTGTCATATAAAACCTATGATTTTGCTCATAGTGGAAACAATCTTGTCTACATTTTAGAAGTAACTCCCTTATGAAACTATAAATACAGTGAAATGAAGACCACTTCCTTTCACAGCATAACTGGAAACTGAGTACTACCAAGCACTGTAACAATCAGCAGTGAAAAAGAATTTATCTTCCAAAAAGTCATTGCTACACAGTTAGCTTCAATATAAAGATCAGAGAATCATGAACAGAGAAGATCTGGAAACCCTTTTAAAAAACAAAAAAAGTTAAACCCTAGCCCAGATGAATCAATACAGTTCAAACAATTTAAAGCTGTACCCTCTATTGTGCTGCTTGCTCCAGCCTCGACTCCTGCTTCCTGTATGGTCTCCTCCTTTGCTGCAGTGCCCATCACCAAGATTGTGCTTTCAGAAGTGTCTTCTTCTAGTTTGGGAGCAGTTACTTTTGCTTCTGACTCTTGTGCCTCCTTCACCATTTCTTCTTCTCCTCTGGATACCAGTTTTTGCTTTATGTCTTCCTGAGTCACTGATGAAGCTTTCAGCTGAATAGCTGCTTTTTGGGTTCCAATGGACTTGTCCTCCAAATAGTCAGATTTATGAGTGACATTGGTCAGGTCTTGCCTTTCAACCAGGCATGGTTTTAAGACCAGCTTTTGCCGATCTGCTTCTTTTGGAGTTGATTTTACTTTGGGGACTCCTGATTTGGATTTTGATGTTTCATTGCTGACTGATGTTTTAGAAAATGTGTCCTGCTTGATAGAAGACACATCAGTTTCTGGTTTTTGTGGCTGTTTCTTACCCACATATTCTTTATGGGATTTCTGCAACAAGTTATCTTTTGCTAGCATCGATGCCTTTACCGCTTTGTTCTCAGAAAAGACAGAATCTCGTCTAGGAAACTCAGCTTTGGTTTTGATGGCAACTTTTGAATCATCACCATCATTTTCTTCCTCAGAATCTGAGCTAGAATCTGAATCTGAGCTGGATGAAGATGAAGTTTCTTCCTCAACTATCTCCTTCCTCAATCCTCCTTCTGTTGCAGGTTTAGTGATGTTTTCCTCCTCAAGGGAAGAAACAACTACTCGCTGAGGAAATTCAACCACAGTTTTTCTTGACATGAACTTCCTCATATCTTCAGCAGATGGTTTTGAAGGTTCCTTAGGGTTAGTACTAGATATGCTCTCACCTTTGTTTGCAGATGCTAGGAGAGAGCTAGAAGACAACATTTTAGGAAATTCAATTGGTGCCTTGACGGGTAGCAGCTTGGTGCTTCCCTGTGGTGCCACTAGATCTAGGAAATGGCATAAAGAGGATTATCATCATTATATCCGACACTGATGCTACTTAGTGATCTTAGTCATACAATTTTAACTTTCTGAGATAATCTGGTACAAAAAGCAAACTGAAAGAAGTTATTATACTAAATACAGGCATGATAAAGCTGAAAATTTTAAGACACTTGAAGCTTAAAAACCCCACAGTTCTAGTTGGCACTTAAGTTTTTGCTGCTGCACTTTTCTCTTTGCTTTGCCAGACTCCTTGCAAGGGCTGTTCTTCCATGCTTTTATTCTGCATCATTGAAAATAGTTTACAGACACCTACCTATCTCAGAGGAAGGTTAAGACAGCTTGTTAGCTGAGCTATTCAGCTTTCGCCGAGGCTGCTACAGAGATATTTGTCTATGAACAAGCCAGCGAAGCAAGACTTGGTAAGCAGAACAACAGCCAGCCTCTCGCAGTAGTTATCTTTAAAGCAGTAGGGAGGAATGACTCCCAAGAAACAGAGTAAGAGAGATGTGAGGCCATACATTAAAGTATTACTTCTTCATGTGTCTATGTGATCTACCAACTGAATCATTTCTAACACAGTTTATTTCCAAAAGGCCTTATCTCCTCCTGTCTTCACTATCTCCACTCCTGTTTTTTGAGACCTCTTTGTAAAAAAAGTCTTTGAAGACTTCCTAATGCTTCATGTTAGCCTGCCTTCATTTCTTCTCCCTCATGGATACTTTCATTTAACTGAGTTCTCCAGATAAGGAACCAACAGTTGAAGAGATACCAGCAACTTTCATGCCCTTTCAGAGTACCAAGTATCCCCTGGATGCTTATGCCAATGATATCCTCAGGAGGCTGATCAACAGTAAATACTGTTGTGGTTATAAAAAATGGGAGGACAAAAGACAGGGAGCACATTGAGAAGATACACCACTGCTGAAATTTGCCCTAGTAAAGCCATAAAACTGTTGTGAGTTGCACCACTTGCAGCCAGCAGTGTAATTAAACAATTTCCAGATTATTGTGCAGATTTAAACCCAGATCTACTTTACAAGACTGTAACTAAATGCAGCTTTGCTCCTCACTAGTATTTCACAGTAATACCTTATATGATCCAAGAAGGTAATACAATTAGTTCGTGTCCTAGGTTCAGCTATAGCAGTCATTTTTCTCTTAGTAGCTGGTGCAGTGCTGTGTTTTTGACTGTCAGCCTGGGAACAATGCTGATAACACCGATGTTTTTAGTTGTTGCTAAGTAATGTTTACTCTGACCAAGGACTTTCTCAGTCTCATGCTTTGCCAAGGAGGAAGGGAAGCTGAGAGGAAGCAGAGACAGAACACCTGATCCAAACCAGCCAAAGGGGCATTCCACAGCACAGCACGTCATGCCCAGTATATAAACTGGGGGGATTTAGCTGGAAGGCCAAATCACTGCTTAGGTTGGGCTAGGTATCAGTCAGCAGGTGTTGGGCAGCTGTATTGTCTCCCCTTGTTATTTCCCTTATCATTATTATTATTGGTGGTAGCAGCAGTGATTTTGTGTTATACCTTAGTTACCTGACTGTTCTTAACTCAACCTGTGGCAGTTACATTTTGTTGATTCCCTTCCCCAACCCTCCGGGAGTGCGGGGAAAGAAGGGGGCAGGTGAGAGAGTGGCTACGTGGTTCTGAGTTACCAGCTGGGCTTAAACCATGACAGTTTGGAACAGAAGCAAGTCTTTAGCAATGCCCAAACGAAAACATCACAGAAGAGACAGACAAATGAAAATAAAAGCAAAGTATTTGATAAAGAAATACAGAGTTCTTAACATAAGCACAAATTAAAAAGATGCCAGTTTACTATTCTGTGTATGCCAGTAATACTTTTGAACAATTTCAGATACTTCTCTCTGACAGATGGGAGGTGCAGGGTGAGGATGGAGGGCAGGGGGAAGTAGGAAGATGGGCAGTCACCTTTGAAAGAAGCCCGATTCCCTGCACAGACTGACACAGCCAAACAGCAGCCTGTAGAAACTACTGTGAGTAAACATCACTCAGGATTTAAGAGGTCTTCAAAGAAGTGTACAGGAAGGTCAAACTAAAATGAGAATGCCTGAAGGGATGACAGAGAAGTAAAAGCTGAGCAAAAGCTGACGAAGTATTAATGTTCAGTATCCTAAGAAACAAAGAAGGTAGGTACCATTCAGCTTGACCATTAACAGTAGTTGTTACTTTAAACAGTAATATTTGGATACATGAAAAAGGTATGTTTCAGCTTTTAATCATGAAGTCTAACACAACTGGTACAGACATTTTAATTGGGGTACTTCAAACTTTGTACCACCTGATCTATCTTTGCATCACTTTGACAAAAGAACAATACATCCAAATTAGTAACAAGAAAATTATGCCCAGATGTATTCTTACTGATGCTTGTAACATCAGCATAATTATCAGAACATGTTCATACTAAGAAAGATGCATGCAGAAATTACAGATACGATCCTGAGTTTGTGTGTAACCATGACCATTTTATCAAACCAAAGAAAATTTTCACATCCTGTTCCATCCAGAATCTGACAAAGACAGCTGCATCCTATACAGCTTAACTAACCTTAGCCATTTGCAGGGGAAACAGCTGGCTGAAAGAGGTGGCCTAAGAGGCCTCCTGACACATTCTGAAATCAGAGCTGCAGGACAAAGAATCTAGAAACTGATGCTAAAGTACATCTCAAATACACTTAAGATAATGCAAAAATATATATAATAAAAAGCAATTTGTTGTTCAATCAAGCTTATATCAATCTAGGCTTTCTTAATGAACAACCAAGGTTTTATTTGCCCTTACATTTGAGAAGCTAATATTAGAAGCCAGAAATGTGCATTCAACTACTCCACCAGTGATCTTTTCAACAGCTGTCAATGAGTCTGATTACTCCTACTGCCCCATGGAGCTTTGCTATTTAAGCACCTGGATCTCTAATCTGGGATGGAATCTTACTCACTCCTACACACAGTGAGCCTCTATTTACAAATATTTTGCACCAATTATCCCTCTTTGAAATTTGTATTCATGTTTAGCCTTCGGTCAGGGACAGAAGGGGTTCAAATACTTGGGAATGTCAAATGCAGTACAGCATGCAAACCCAGGTCCATGTACTGCCTCACTTGCAAACCTATGGGGCAAGAAGCACTGTATCTAAATTTAACACAACAGGGCTGTGACAGTTTTCTGCAGCTTCTTGCCTCTGTTGCCTGGAGCAGGTATTTGGATCTTCAAAGTGCTTTTCTGTAAAACAGGATGCTTTTTGATCCTGATTATCCTAACATTTCAGAAGAAAAGGGCGAACATCTGAAGTTCAAACTTCAGATTTTGCACATCATTAAAAGTAACTTGCTACACATTTCCATCAAATTTCAGGCAACTTGCAAAGCTGCTTTATATTAAGACAAATGTAATGATAGCTCTCCTTAAGTCTGGTCAAGCATCACAGCAGCTAAAGAATTAAAGTGAAAGTAAACAGGAAGTAAATATGAAGCTCATAGGATGCCTTATAACTATAGCTGTCCTGGTTTCAGCTAAGAGAGAATTAATTTTCTCCCTAGTAGCTGGTGCAGCGCTGTGTTTTGGCTTTAGTCTGAGAACAATGGTGATAACACACCGATGGTTCAGTTGTTGCTCAGCAGCGCTTACCCTGGTCAAGGACTTTTCAGTCTCATGCTCTGCCAGTGAGGCGGGGCATGAGAAGCCCAGAGGGAGCAAAGACGGGACACCTGAACCAAACTAGGCAAAGGGGTATCCCATACCACAGCACATCACACCCAGTACAGAAACTGGGGGCAGTTACCTGGAAGGCCCAGATCGCTGCTCAGGTAGGGCTGGGTATCAGCCAGTAGGTAGGGAGCAACTATATTGTGCATCACTTCTGTTTATTGTCTTTTCTCCTTTAAGTTTTATATTCTCTCCCCTTGTTATTTCCTTTATCATTATTATTAGTAGTAGCAGCAGTTTTATATTATGCTTTAGTTATTGGACTGTTCTTATCTCAAACCATGGGGCTTACATTCTTTCAGTTCTCCCCATCCTGCCTGGGGAGGGTGGAAGGGGGATGAGCAAATGGCTGCATGGTGCCGAATTACTGGCTGGGTCTAAACAATGACCAGCTGCATTCTTATTCCACACAGACCCAATTTCCACTAGACTTTTACTTTCAGTTTTCTTACTATGCAGCAAGTTTGAAAAGAAATCCTTGTTTACACAGTGATGACCTTTTACTCCCTTGGCTTATGTACCAGCAGCTCCAAGACAGCTCTTCTTGCCTATTTAATGACACCCACGGGAGCCTTGAACTTCAGGCTGTTAACTAGAGGCTCTCCTACGATCAGCCATACATCCATTGCCTTTTATGTAACCTCCACCAGCGCTGAAGGGCGAAGCAAACATCTTACTCTTTGGCGGCTTCCCGGAGCCCGCCGGCTTGGTGCAGAGCTCCGCGGAGGGGACCTGCCCTCGCAGCCCCCGGACTTCCAGCCGCAACACCTGGGGATGAAGAAAACGGGATAAAGGCGGTATCCAGGGAGCCCCGGAGGGAGCCGTGCCCACCCGCAATCCCCATGCCCTATGCATGGAGGTGCCACCAGTCACCTCAGCCAAAGGGCTCGGCAGGGGGCGCTGTGGTTCTGCCCCACGCATGCGCACAGCCCCCCCCCCGGGCCTGTGGGAGAAGGTGGTGCGCCGCGGGGCTTGTGCTACCGAGCAACCCCAGCTCCTCTGTGCCCCTCTCTCCATACCCCATCCAGCTCCCTCCCTACGCATTCCCTTACGGCTTACCGCCCGCCCACAGCCCAGCAGCGAAGAAGCGGCCATCTTGGCGCTAGGCCCGGAAGCAGCTACCGGAATAGTGACGCTCCCTCACACAGTCTTCCCCTACCGCGCAGGCGCGGCACAGCCTGCAACGTCATCGCCCCGTGCAGTGACGCCGGTACTGTGCGTCCCGCACGTGGCGGTGTTGACGGATGGAGGGTGATGGCGGCTGTGGTGGCGGCGGGGGTCGGCGGCGTAGCCCCGGCCCGGCGCTGGCGCTCCGTGGGGCGCTGATGGCCGCCAGCGGCGGCGGGAAGCTCTTGGCGGCGCCGTACAGGGAGCCCGGGTCAGTGCCGGGGCTTGGGGGGCCTCAGATCTGAGCAATAGAGGTCGGCCCGCTGCAACCCCCTGCAGGGGGTGGCGGGGCCTTCCCCCGTGGCAGCCGGGGGAGGTGGTGGGAGAGTGCAGGATGTTCCGATGCTACCGCTCAGGAAAGTCCTGCACGGCCAGGCGCAGGCCTTGGGGCGTTCCTCGGTAGACTTTGCTGTTACTGAAACGCCACTTCTGAGCTTTATAGTCTTGACGGTTTTCTGGCACGATTGTGCACCCACAGATGGGCAAATGCGTCGAGTTTGACGAAAGTAACTAGGTTGGAAGGCACCTTTAAGGTCATCAAGTCCAACCATTACCCCAGGACTGCCAAGACCACCACTGAACCGTGTCCCCTGTCCCTAAGGGCTTCACCTGTAGTTTTTAACTCCAGGGATGATGATTCCACCACTTCCCTGGAAAGCCTGTTCCAATGCCTGAGCACCCTGTCTATGAACAATTTTTCCTAATGCCCAGTCTAAACCTCTCCAATATGCAGAATATATGGTTACTTTGCCAGCAGTTCAGAATTTCTTTTTGGTGTGTGCGACCCAAGGTTTAAACTTCTGTTTCTGTAGCTCATTGGGAGCCCATTCGGCAGAGGTGGTACTTCTGCGTGTTGTGAAATAGGAAAATAATAATAGTGTGTTACAAAAGAGTTGGCGCTATTCATAGTTAAGCTCATCGTTGTTCTAGTTCCAGTGTTTTTAGTCTTGCTTTTCTGTTTGCAGTGATGATGGTCTCTTCGTGTTCGATTGTGTCAATGCAGAGAAGCCCACCTTAGGAAATCAAGGGTGAGAAAATCTGCTTAGGTAATCTGCTGTTTTCTTAGAGGGTGCATCTTCTTCTGAGATTATGTGATCATGATGAAATAATAACATAAGAGAGATGATAAAAATAAGATAATAAAAATAATGGTAATAATAGTAAGTTGATGAAATTATAAGATGAGAAAACAAATTAATGGAATGACTGCTCTATCAGGTGATGGTGTTTTTGCTAACCCTGGTGGATATATATATTATTTTTTTGTTTCTTTTCCATCCCAGAGGAGTGGCTACACCTTTTTCTTGTTTAGAGGAACACTAGTAGTTTAATCAATGATTCTGTATGGCTCTTCTCAATCAAGATAGCTATGGAAAAATGCTGCATTTTTTATTAGACCATCTAAGTTAGAAAAAAAACCCACAGATCTGTTACATAACTCATCCTTCAGGTCTGCTCTGTAAGTCATGAGATTTCAAACCCTGGGAAAAGTGTTTTTCTTGGTTTTAAATTCAACCACTGAACATTGTTTTACCTGTATCCAATTTCACTGTTTTCTCTGCAATTTGTGTACAGACTTGTTAGCATAAACCCTAGTGTTGGTTTTGTTTCATTGTTTATATTTTTAGGGAGTGTTGTTTGTTTGTTTGGTTTTCAGCAGGTAACAATACAGACTTAGTCTTTGTATCAGTTTCCTTTTTCTTGTTTTTTTTCTTTGCATTACTGTTCAAGTTGATCCAACATTTTAACCATAAAACTTTTATAGCTGTACTTTGTTCTTCATGCTCCTTCTTGGTGGTGTGACAGCAACCTTCTCTTCAGGATTTCAGTAACTCTCAGGTTGTGAACTGTGGTTCCTCTTCTCTCTATTAGGCAGGGTGGAAAACAGGCAGATAAAGGAAGTGATGACATCCTAGCTTTTGCCTTCTCTCCATCAGGAGATTATTTTGCCTTAACAGATGACAACAAACGTCTGATTCTGTTCCGTACGAAGCCTTCTTGGGAATGTGTTAGCATCAGGTAAGGAAGCAGGATGTTGCATGTCACTTTGTTACAGAGGTATGGCTGGTTAATTTAGAGTTATACAATAGTAGTACTTGCGATGTTGCCATTTGTTTTCAGTAAGCCTTTTTTTTTAGATTGTACTTCCTCAAACAAATTTAATGTTCTTGGGAATTCAAAGATATCTGTCGGAAAGTGATTCATGCTAATGCCCCACACCAGGAATGGAATTGCGTATGTTTATGTTGTTGGCCAAAGAAAGGATAGTCTCTTTTCTTGTTCTAAAACACAGTGTTTGCATTTTAAGACCTGAAATTTTACATAAGCCTCGTGAACATTAGGGTGGGCCTGTAGGAGTGATACTGACAAGTTTAATGAGTGCACTGTCCATTTCTGTTGATTCAGAGGAAGAGATGTTTTTGTGAGTTTGAGAAATCACTTAAAAGCACATCTTTAGAGATGCTGGCAATTGTTCTCCTTCAGTCTTTGAAGACAGTCTGTAGCTGTCCACTAGAGGTCCTCCAGTTTCAAGTTTTCTGCTGCTGCTTGTGACAATTGTCTGCAAAGTAAGAGGACCATGAAGGAGTTCCTGAGAAAGTGCCTCAGCATGTGGTGTCTCTGTTTCTGGTGATCTCTAACAAATGTGAGACCCTGGTTGCAAAAGAAAATGGAGTCTGTGTCAGCTTGGCTGTGTGAGGGGTGTATGATGGACCTTTGGTGGGTTAACCAATGTTGTAGTGAGTAAATAATCACTGACAAAACCAGAGAGAGCAAATTTCTGTTCATTCTGCTTTCTGTTTTCACTGCTGCTGTACATTATATGTCTTGCTCATAATACATGATTGGATAATTTGATATTTCAGTTTTCTGGTGAAAGATCAATCAGGACGACAGCTGCATTTTTGGGGAATGTCATTACCTCCTGTTAGGAAACTGGGAATACAGGCAAAAAAGTCTCTGCATGAAAAAAAGAATTCCAAAGTTGAGCTACGTAACTTGCATTGGTGTTTTGTGGCAAACTGTATAAAGGTTTTTGTGTAGTGCTTTTGTAGTCAGCTTCTTCCAGACAAGGAACTTCTGAATCTTTGTGCTTAATATTAAAGGCAGTACAGGGAACTTGGTGCAAGACTTTTTCTTGCTGGCAAGGTAACCTGTTTTAAAACTGTGCTGCCTGAGCCTGGAATGTGTCAGTAGGTATTCTTGTCTTATATGTTTTCTCTTTGGTCCTTTATAAACAGTCACTAAAAACTATTACAATTCTGTCTTCCTACCTGAAGGATAGTGTATTGTTCTGTTGCCTCCAGGCGGTCACCAAATTTCACAGTAGGTGAATAGAAATGTTCATTCCCTATGATTCCTGGTGTCTGCAGTCCTGTGTTAGCACATAAGACATAGAGGGGTTTGGAAAAGAGGTGTTATGGAAAGCAAAAAATAACAGTACTAACAGTAGCTGTTAAGTTGCAGAAGCATTCTTCAGACTAAGTGATTTAACCTTTTTTAAAACTTGTTTTCTAACATACGTGGTTCTTACATTTATCTGAAAAGTTGTAAGAGAACTGTTACCTGCTACACTGGCAACTGGAACTGTAAGATACTGGCAGGTGATGAGGGGAAGTCAGTGTTCAGGTTCAGGGCTCTGCTTGGACGAGGTATCCTGAGACTGTGGATGACTGACTGGATGCAGGGAGGAAGAAGAGCCTGTGAGGCTCATAAAGGAGGGCTTCCTTTTATGGTAAGAATTGTCAACTGGAGAAATAGTTTCAGCACAGTTTCTAGATGTCTTGCTGCAAAGGACTTACTAGGAGAACTGCTACATTGTCTTCTATTTTCTATGCATTTAACTTTTATTTTTATTGTGGAGAGTGCAAGAAAGTCTGCCTGCTTTCTGTAGAGTACTGGCAGGCTGCCTAGACAAAATGCTCAGTTGAGAAAGTACCTAAGCAAAGTGCAGGCATGCAGTTTTAATGGTCTCTCTTTTTTCTCCCACCCTCCCTGCTGTTTGCTAGGACATAGTTTAGTCATATAATAGGTCTCAAAAGGGCTGTTTTGGCCCATACCCTCCCTTAACATTATTCTCATTGCTGCCATTTCAAGAAACTTGCATTTGAGAGCTTTTTATCTCTTGGTCTGTTTAACTGGGTCCGAATCCAGACTTGTTGTAGGTGCCATCCTGTTCAAACTGTGCTGTTTTTCTTTCAGGTGTGTGACCAGGAGATGCACTTCCCTGGTTATTACAGCTGCAGAGGATAAGATTCTGGTTGCGGACAAGTCTGGTGACGTCTATTCTTACTCAATAGCAGAACCTCAAGCAGATGGAAAACTTGAGCTGGGTCACTTGTCTCTGCTACTGGATGTTGTAAGTATATGCGTCTGTGTAGCTAGTGTACAATTCTTCATTCTTGCTTGTGTTTGGATCTTTCATTGTTGCTCTTGTCCCAGATTTGGGAGCTCTTTATTCTATAAGTGAAGTATATGGTTTGGATTTCTTTGTACTGAGTTTGTGTTTGCAGAGTTTGATAAGGAAACAGGCTTACCAAAGGGTTATGTATTCTTGGAATGAGAGTGTTCAAAAAAGTCTTCATGGTGCAGTCACAGAAGACTTGGTGATGTGAATATGTGGGTATATGGGAATTCACGCAGTCTGTCATGTTGGTTGAGCTCTTCAATGTGGTAAGTTTGTTTTTAAAATGTAGTGGAACTTCCACCTGTACTGTTACAGCTTAGTGTCTTTCACTGGACATCGTAGTTGGTGTCGCTTGTCTTAGTAAATGAGAAAGTCACTATCATAATATTTGTACTTCCATTGTCGGTACAGAAGCCTGGCTTAATGTTTGCATGTGCCATTCAGAGTCAGAAGAAACAGAAATTTTACTGCTTACCTTTTTTTCTCCTGGTTAGGAAGAATTATATTAAAACAAGCATTGAACTACTGGCACCAAATCTCTCCTTCCATTCAACAGGCACTGAGTCCTGATGACCGATACATCTTAACTGCAGACAGAGATGAGAAGATCAGAATCAGCTTGGCAAAGGCTCCTTATTATATTGTGTCATTCTGTCTGGGGCACAGAGAGTAAGTTCGTTGTGTGCATAGGTTATTACTGCATGCAGCTCTTCACTGTGTGTCAGTGGATGAAATTATTGTCTCCTCAGATCATATTAAACAACAGCTACATCTCAGTTAGAATCATGGAATGGTTTGAGTTGGAAGGGACCTTTAATGGTCATCAGCCAACCCTCCTGCAATGAGCAGGGGCGTCTTCAGCTAGATCAGGTTGCTCAGAGCCACATCCACCCTGGCCTTGAATGTTTCCAGGAATGGGGCATGTGCCACCTTTCTGGGCAACCTTCCAGTGTTTCACCACCTTCATTATAAAAAATGTCTTTCTTGTATCTAGTCTGAATCTGCTCAGACAGGTCCATGTCTTGTATTAAGGACTCTAGACCTGAATACATTAATCCCCACCTGGATTACTGTATCCGGTAATCTACTGTACTGGGGATTACTGTATCCAGTAATTTCTACTCAGCAGAGCAGGTGCGCAGATTACCTCCCTTGACCTGCTGGCCATAAGAGACTCCAGAGCCTGGAGATCGTTAGTTCAGGATAAAGCCTACCTTCAGTCTTAGGAAGGGAAATCTTAGGAAGTATTTAGGATTTGAGCAGACACTAATAGCATCTCAATGCTGAGGTATGACTTGGAGGTTCTGTGGTGATACAATTAAACCACATCTGTATTGATAGGAAAGATAGAGCACTCTTTCTGCCTGGACATGAGACTGCAGGGAGCTGGGGGCTGCAGAATGGTCCCATGAAGTAGATTCAAGGAATCGTGCTTTTTAGTGTGGTGTTTTTCTTGAGATTGGTTCTATTGCTATGGGCAAGAACTCAAAGGCAAGTAGAAGGATTTGTGGAAGGTGGATCATAGGGGTATCCCTGTAGAAATACAATGTGCTGCTGTGTTGTCAAGTCTAATAAAATGCATGGTTCACTCTGGATAGAGTGGGAAGGATGATCTGTTCTTTCTTCTCCATCTTCAAGTGAAGGTCCTTCCATTAGGCATGACCCTGCACAGGGTGGAGAATGTACCTAATTCTGCTTGTGGTGCTGCTGAGTTACTTGGGGATAAAAACACTCTTCTAGGCATATTTTCCATAAGATGATGCAACATGGTGCAGTCCACTCACTGTATTGGAAACAGGAGTGAAAGAAAGCCAGTGTGTCTGGGGAACTTGAGATATGGGTAGCAACCTATCTAAACTTGCCCACCAAGGTGTTTTAATAAAGCATTTAGGATACAAATTCATTTGGAGTGTCAGTCTGATTTTAATAAGATCATTTTGTAGTCTAACCTGCAGAACTGGCGTAGTTTAAAAGCAAGAGACTAATGTTGAAGACATAAATAGTCTTTGATCATGTCAGCTTTGTACGGGTCATCATTTTTTTTTTAAAACCATCCGTTATGTTTTTAAAAGCCAACATGATGCTGGGTTACATCACCATCAGAGATAAAGATGTCATTATCCCACTCTGCATTTATAAGGCTGCATCTGGAATACTGTGTCCAGTTTTGGTCTCCACTTGGACCCTGCTTTAGACAGGCTGGAGAGGGTCCAGAGAAGGGCTACAGAGATGATTAAAGGACCGGGAAGCCTGCATATGAGGAAAGGCTGAGAAAACTGGGTTTGTTCAGCCTTGTGAGAAAACGGCTCAGGGAAGACCTTACCACCATGTACCAGTACTTAAAGGGTGGCTACAAAGAAGATAGAGACTCCTTTTTTACAAATATTCACATAGAAAAGAGAAAGGGGAACATGCTACCTGAGTAAATCTGTCTCCAGTGGCAATGTTCTCAGGCAGGAGGAAGTCAGGAGAATTCCTTGAAGGCAGGTGGAGAAATACTAAGTAGAAAGTCAGTAGAACGTGTAGTATATATGCATTGTATTAAGTACTGTAGACACATTCTTGCTTCCTCATTAGCTTGATGTGAAGAATCTGTTTATTATAAGGTTATCTTTGAAATTGATGTTTTCATTTACTGTGTGTATTTAAAGACCAGAGTGTCATGCAAGAGATTTCAGCTTTTGACTGCTTTCCCTTTAGGTTTGTAAGCAAAATACTTGTAATACCCAACTATCCTGATCTGCTGTTGTCAGCTTCTGGGGTATGTATGGCGGTTTCTTCAAAAAAGTATTTTTCTTGAAAGTTTAGACTTTAAAACCATTGTTTGCTTGTGTTTCCCCTAGTTCCTTGGGGTACTTGGAATAATCTCTCTGATTTAAAGCATGACCTCTTTCCTCTCCCTTTCTCAGCTTTCTGTTCAGTGTTAAACATTCTATTGGTAGATAATATAAGAGCCATTTACTGTGCTTATAGCAAGGCTAGCTTCATAAGATCTTTGGAATGGAGAAATCACAAAGTCCTCAGTATTTCTTCATCATCAATTCTTGCTTTGAAGCACAAGCTTTAATCACTGGATATTAAAGAACTTTGAAGTGAATAGGTATTACTGCCATGATGAGTGTCTTGAGAATGAATGGCCTTAGATTTTTTTAGAGCTTTTTTAAGATGATGAAGTTGTTCCCTTTAAACCCTCCCACTTGTTTTCCTTTGTGGGACTTGCTCCGAATTACGTTCTTGCCGATATGTTCTCATAGTGCATCCGTGTTGCGTAGAGATTGCAGCGTAGTGCTACACAATGCTTGGATGAGGACTGAAAAAGGGTTTCCTGCCCTTCCTCCCTCTCCCCAGCTCTTTTCTTAAATTGATGGCATTCTGCTGTCATGCCAGACCTGTACAGAGTAGGTGGAGTTGGTCTAAAAGAAGGGAAACAATGTGCTGTTTTCTCAGACTACCAAAACTGCATAGGAAACAATGTTTCTGTGAAGATGTGAAGTTTGCAGTAATTCTTAGCATTTGGCTTCAGCTGCTGCTCTTGCTATCCTATGGCTCTTGTCTCTTGTTCTTCTGTGATTCTGTGATAATTCTTTAAACAACTCTAGCATTAGTGCTGTGTATGGCTGTATTTATTCTTAGAAAATGCTCTTTGAGGGCTCTTATTCCAGAGAGGTGTTTAACTTCTTTCCAGCAGATTACTAAATCAAATGAGATTTGGGTGATAAGAAGAGTAAGGGCAGAGAAGGGCAATCTGGAAGAATTGCCATTAAAATGCTGAGCACATGTATTGCTTTGCTATTTGAGACAGACTTAAAATGCACTCCTCCAGCTACGCAATTTCCACTTCAAAAAGAGTATTAAAGTTAGCATGATTGAATAATTTAGAATAGAGGGGGATAATTATGTTAATTAAAATGCTTTATCTGGAATTTGAGGTCTTAATGTGGGAAGCTGCTCAGGGAAATAGGATGTAGCTGAAGGCCACAAGTAGCCTCTCTCTGCCTGAGGTGATGTTAGTAATATGCTTGTGTCCCCCTTCCATCTGTCCAGGATTCAACTCTGAGACTCTGGGAGTACAAAAGCGGTGAAGAAGTGTATTGCTGTCATCTAAGTAGCATCTGTGGGGCTGAGGCAGCCAAAACTGACCAGGTATGCCCTGCTGTCCTCCTGGTTTGTGTGGCTCCTAAATGTGTTTGTTACATTTTGTTAGGAGTGCCTCTTCTCTGGCAGTGGGTTTGGAAATTATGTGAGACCTAGCAACCCAGTAACCTGGGATTTCAGGAGAGGAAGAAGGTCCTTGAAATCCGTTCCTGTGACTTGTGTGCATTTCTGACAAGTGCCAAGTGGTGACCAAAAGCAGTTGTTTGTAATTCTTCCCAAATACTCTGCACACTGGACAAAGCTTCACTTGGAAAATTTTTCCAAAACCACTGGTACTTTAGTCTCTTACCTAGAAAATACCTTGTAACAGTGGAAAGATCTAAAGATTCACACAATTAAAAAAACAATAAACAAAAAACGCAACAGAAAACAAAACCGGCAAACCCACAACAGAATTTCAAGTGTTAACCTTGTAATTTATCTGGGCAAAAAGAAGTTTTGTAACATTTGTAACCAGTCACCGACAGTGGTACTGCCCTGTGGAGACAAAGCACTGGGCTTCTTCCTTTGGGTTGTTCTGAAGCTGGGCAGTGTCCAAAATTAATATGAGCTCTGTGAAAACTGAACACTCTTCTTAGTTCTTCTTAGCGTGCAGCCTGGACATGAGTGGTATCATACAGCCTTGGGGGTGCTACTGTGATTTGGGATGCTAATCTAATGTGAACAGTGGTTCTGGTAGTATTCGATCTTTGGTTTTGTTCTTTCTTGTCACATGAGCTGGCATACGACCCTATTAGCAGTGAAACAAACAGCATTCATTCTTGTCCCAAGGAACAAGCCCCTAGGGACAGACCTGACAATTCCAGCATTTTTTTTCTATGCAGAAGACATCAGCAAGTTGTTCTTTTTGGGAGTAATAATGTGCAACTTCTGTCTGTACGTCTGCCCAGAAAGGCAGCTGCTGCTTATGTTACAGCATTCAAAATGGGAATCTTAGTTGAGGCCTAGAGTTACTGTTAGCAGGAACTCAAGTTAATATCTATATGGACAATTTAACCTGCTCCTGAAGTTGAAAGTATATTTTAAAGCACACCTCTTTCATGAGGGGTCTCTGTCTCAGATGTGCTTTAAAGCATATCAGCTTGAGCCTGGTGCTTTAAACCTTTGAAGTAGGTACTGCTACTGTTTTTCACAAGCAAAAAATGGGGCGTACCAAATTGGGAGACAAGCCCATATAGCTGGTATCCTCTTACATTCTTGGTGCAGCAGGGTTTGAATGGGGAGTATGAAGATTGAGGCAAGCCTACAAAATTACGTCTGGAAATAAGCAGCTTGGGGAGTTTCAAAGCCAAAGTGTTTTATCTTTGTGTTCAAAAGTAGCTAATGAGACTGCTTTGTTGAAACAATGTGGTTTGATAACCACTAAATCCATGTCTGAAGTAATGTTGCAAGGCATTTCTCTTGGAGGGAAAAATGGTTTTATGTTAAAATACTTTGACTTCTAGCTTTATTGGATCATCAAGGACTAGTAAGGATCTAGCTGTGAAATGGGGAATCCTAATATTAATTTTAAAAATGCTACTTGTTGCTTAGACTAGCTTAGCATTTAGTGAGATAGCTTGCATGTAAATTAAGTGCTTGATCTCACACTGAATCCTAACTCCATTGTTTACAACTCTGTAAAAAATAATATTAAACTATATAATAAACCTCAAATGTAGCATTGGATAAACTAACAGAGGTTAGAGGAAAAAAAACCCCACCTTGTTGCTGCAAGCAGGAATTGATTTAAAAATAATCTCCACCTCTCTAAGAATGTTCTTGAAGACTTCTGAATGTAGTTTAGTAATACTTGCCTTGTCTCTTAAGACACTTGATAAGGTGCCTTCCATAGGATACTCTTTATGATGGAGTCTTTCATAGAAATTTTGAGTGCTTTTTGACTGTTTGAGAGTCGCTGTTTAGCATCTTTACCTTGGTGTGAGTAAGCAATGACAGAAGGGGAAAAGCCATAACTATGAGTTAATAAATATAACACAGCAGTTAATAAATTGTGTTCCTGCAGTGTTTTGCAGTTCTTCTATCCACTGTCGTATGCCTCTCCTAACAGTGGAAGCCTCAGGCTTGCCTGTTGCTTTAATCTACAAAATTCTGCTAATTGCCTACTCTTACAAACATTCCAAAATCTGTCTCTGATCACGCTAAATTTGCATGATGCTTGAGTGGTGCAGGAGACTCGTTGGCCTCTAGAATTTGTACATACTTGGAACAGTGATCAGGCATCATGTCCCAGCAATTACAGATAGATAAATGACAGATTTAAACCTTAATGTGGTGCATTGCCACCTTTGTGTTGTATTGCTACACAGCTGTGAATATGTACTTTCCCTATGATCAACAGGACCAAAGGGGAAAGACCTGTGTTTTGCTGGCATCGCAGTTCTAGAAATGCCAGAGATGACGTCTGGTGTTAGTATTCAGTCATGCTACACATCCAGGTGTATCAAAGATCATCTTCACAATCTAGAGTGACATTTTTATACTGAATTTAAGTGAACAATCTCTTGAGTCAGCGCTTTTTAGGTTGCAATTAGCATGCTGTCTGCGAATGACTGGCAACCAGAGATGAGATGGGGATTAAAGTGGTTTTTCTTTTCTTTTGCTTTGCGTTTCATTTTTACCATTGATAACTGCTGTGAATGCAGTGAAGCTTGAAACACAACTTGAAGCACAATGATAATGGAATCACCAGTAATGGTGTGTCAAGTGTACACATAAACGTGGGTTATTTTGCTTGGCAGATGATGAATATATGTCTGTTTGGGGAACACAGAAGTATTTTTAAGCAGTGTAGCAGTGCTTTCAGTTGATGGATTGCAGATCCTCGGTTCATTTTCCCACTAGAATGGGAGTAATTCTCTAAATTCATAGTGCTATATTTTTCCCACTTTGGAGCTTTCACCTCATGCAGTCCTCTTGACAGCAGAAGTTTGTTTAAAGTCCAGAACATGAATTGCACAACTCTACCCCAGTAGTCCAGTACATTAATTTTTCATAGGGTCACCCCTTCTCACAGTTGATATCAGAAGTTAATTTTAATGTGTTGGCAGGCTGATAAGTGTCATATAAATGCTGAATAAGTTCAGAGAGTATCAAGTGAACTGTTTATCTGTTTATCACAGACAGCTCTTACAGCTTTTCTTGAAGTTAACTGATTTCATAGGCTTGTCCTTGAACAAGATACTGCTCTGGGGCTTGCATTCACTGTGCTTATAGTTGACTTACCCACACATGGAAAGGAAAGAGCTTGCAAAGAAGACGCCCTTTCTTGTCTCTGTCCAGCTGTGAATAGCACTTGGTTCAAATCAAGAAAGCTTCCTCCTCCCTCCCCCAGTGAGGGTGGAGGAGAGCTGCTGTGTACCTCAAGTTCACAGAACCCGTTGTCTCTCTGACAAAGCACTCAGCTGTGTAGGTGGGCTCTTCCCATCACTGCATTTACCCTGCGTGTTTGTCATGACACAGACAGAGAGGCAGAGCTTTGTTATCAGAAATAATTGCCTCAGGTTTTAGGTTTGTATATATTTATCTTGGCTTGTTCCCTTAAATGCCTAAAGAACCCACTGGTGGTTTACAGTAAGAGCTGTCACTTCTACTCATAATGCTGTGGGGTAAATGGCTCCATAGTGCAGTAGCTACATTTAGATGTATTATTACAGTTAGATGAATTATCTACAGAAAGCCTTTCTGATTCAGCCCACTTATCCTACCTGGTGTTCGGAACTGTAAGCATTTTTTTATGTCTGTGTGAAACAGGGGTCCTGGGTCCTTATGCTAAATATGGATTAACAACTTACTGTTTCTGCAGAGTAGCAAGAGACTAGACCCATGTGTTTCCCAAGAGCTCTGAAACATCACCCTTTTAATAAAGTTTTTCATAAAGGGCTCCTCTTCTGTCCAAACAGGCAGTCAAGCACGTGAGTCTGTGCATGCTGCTATTCTTGCTTAAGATAGTATGTCACAATGGATTTTGTATTTTTTTCTCATGGTATGATATAAATATAGATGAAAATTAGAGTTCCACAGTGCATATTTATAGTTACACAGCTATATTTATGCCATTAATTAACTAACTTTTCTGCAGTTGGTTTATCTTTTAGTAGTATCATGTACTGTTGACAAAATAGCTTCTGGTATTAAATTTGCTGACTTGAATTTTGGGAGCTGTACAGCTTGTTTTGCTTTCCTACATTAATTGCAACATTCCAAACAGCCTGACAATGCCTCTGTGTCAGCTGGCAGCTCAAAGGGTAAAATCCCATGTTTACTCCCAAACTCAGCTTAAGCTGATGAAACAGAAGTTCTGTTCTGTATAGTGACCAGTGTTGCATTAGGGAAAGAGGTGAGGGCTCGAGAGGGACTTGAGGATGCATCTGAATTCTGCCAGCAGAGCATCAAGATGATGTATTTTCCCTGCCCTGTAGGGAATAACTACGTCTCTAGTGGGAGCATTATACTAATCAGAAGCAGTGATTATCACTGCTTCTAAAATATACTTGAGAACCAGCCTTTTGCCTTTGCAGTTTTGTCTTTCACATTATATAACAGACACTTTTGTAAAAGCACCCTAGGGCATCTTCTTGCAGTTTCCCTGCTCCTCCCAAGTTCTTCCCACTCAAGGAGCCTCAAATCAGTTACAGAATATTTCAAGTAGTATGGTTCATGCAGCAAAGATTTTTCTCTAATTCTCTCCCAGACAGATAAAACAAGATATCTTCTAAATTGGGAGTGTGGTGCCAGTATTTTTTTACTGTTGTTGTGTGAGGGATTTTTTTGTGGGTTTTGTTTTTTTGTTTGTTTGTTTTTTAATGAGGAAAATGGCCTCTGGCAGTCTTGTGTTGTTCTTCAGAACATGTTTTCTGTTAAGTGGTGTGGCTTCACCCAGACACATGTTGAAAAAGGAGAGAGTGCAGCAAGGATATTAGCTATGCATCACTATCTCCTTTTTTTTTAAAGCAGCTAATGGCTTATGTTTATAGTTTCTAAGTTGCTAGTGTGGTATCCTGGCTGAGCAGGCTCAGTGTTGATGGTTTGCCATTAGCATTGCAGGAGAGGATGTTTGAGGGTAGCATACTTTTTGTTCAACTGTTCGCTTATCCACTAAGAGTACTTCACTAAAACCTTTACATTTGACCTCTGTTTGGATGGCTGTGAAGGGAGAAGTATGGAAAACTTAATAAAGCAGTAAACACTGGTACAAAAATATACTTGACTGTAGTTTAAAGGTAATTATGTTGCTTTACTTGCTGTAAATTAATACATCTGATAAATTTTAAAGGCCAAGACATGAAATGGAATGTGAATTTTCTGCCCATGAATGGTCTTAACTTACAAGGATGTTTCTTTTTCTTTTCCTAATAGAAATACACTGTGTCAAGAATAACCTACTGCTGTCAAGGTGGTTTTGTTGCTATTCTATTTGACTGGTAAGAATAAATGAAATAGTGGGTCAGATTGTTGCAGCTTCCTGCAAAGGCAAGAGCAGCTTTCCCTGTTGGCTGCTCTAACTCTCCCTTAGCCTGCAGTACTTGGTACTGTGGATCTTCAGGCATCCCAGGCGTGTCTCTGAGTCCTCACTGTACTTGGTCTGAGTTCAGAGGTGAGTGCAAGGGTTACCCTTTCCTTCACAGGAGGAAATGCAAGGCTAGGATGCGTCTGAGCCCTGGTTTCTGCTCAGGATGTCTCCCTAAATTGCTGTGCTTGACCCGTGTGTTTTGTGTCCTGTTTTGTTCAGGGTGCTGTGGTGATGCAGTGGCCAAAACTCTACTACTATATTCTGCTCCCATAAATGGGATTGGCCATTCTGTTTAAAACCTCAACATTGCTTCAGTTTAAAACTGGGGGGGGGTGTCTACACTGACTTTTGGGTTCAAATGTATGTGTTATGTAAGGAGAGAGTGCTCAGGAGCTGAAGGGTTTAAGCTGGCGGGGAAATGTCTTGCAGGGATGGACAAGCCCTTTTCACCTTTCCACAGCATCTTAAGCCTGCCAAGGAAGCTGTTCTTCCTGACAAAGCTTGCCAAAAGGAAAGGGAGCAATTGCCAGAGCTGCCTGTACAATGACATTGGCAAGCTGTCCCCTCAGTGGATTTGCTCTTTGCTAGAGCAAGGAGCTTAAGTTGCTTCCCTTCTGCATGGGCATACAAACTGTCCCTGGAAGGGGAAGCCATGTCAGCTGAGGTCTATGCCAATGTCACTTGACCCAGGGGCCTCGCCATCCTCTGCGTCAGGCTTTTATTTCCAGCTTCATGGCTCAGCGTTTCTAAACAGTGCTGTCATGTGGACCTGGTAAAACACATGGGAGAGGGCTGAGCTGTTCTGCCTTGGCACACTGGGGACTTGTCTGAGGGAGACAGGAAACTGTATATAGGGGCTGTGCCTGCTAGAGGAATGAGTGCTGAGGGGAGAGATAGAGATAAGTGCATGGCTGTTCTTCATCCATGTCAAGGTTTCCTGTCCCTCTCATTCTCTCCTCCCTTCCCGGGCATGCAGTTCCTTTACTTTTCCTTTGTTATGGCTAGTGCTCAGCTACATATTCCTTCAAGTAGGCCTCCTGTGTAGGCTGCTGTGCCCATGATGCAGCATTCCTTATATAAATCCTTAGTAAACCATATGAAATTCCCTTTACTACTTTTTTTTTTTTTCAAAAAAGAGTTGACTGCTTTTTCATTCATATAACACTTGAAAATACATTTGATGTGTTAGGTATTTACAGCTTCTGCTTAAAATATGTAAGCAAACTGCACTTGAAGTGCTTGGGTTTCAATTCCTAATGTCCTTGCTTCAGCTCTGTTTGGAATTAGAGTGGGTGTTTGTAGTTTGCTGTACAAGTAATGGCTGTAGGTGGATTCAGTAATAATGGTAATTAAGTTTTTCCTTTCGAAAGTATTCCCACAGTCTGCGTCTTTCAGCTTGATGCCGTTGCCAAGCAGCTAGTTTACAAGCAGCAAATGTCTTTGAAGCATAAAGGTTGGGACATTGCATTTGAGGAAACAGGAGAGCTATGGATGTTGCTGGAAGACAGTGAAGCTCCTCTTCAATTGTACAGACCATGTGATGGACAGTGGAAGGTGCATACTTTTTTTATGCTAACGTCCTGAATGTTTTGTGTTGTCTTGAAGCCATAACAAAAACGGAATAAACTATGTTCTGTGAAAGCTAAGTGGCACACTTCTCTGTGTCTTGAGATGGACTAAAAGTCATAGATACACATCTCATTCTACTTCTCTTCTGCATATAATGCAAAGCTGCTGAGGGCTTGTTACAAATACTGGTCTCTTCTCTGGTAAAGCTGACATCTGGTGTAGCAGGATCAAGTAGAGCAGTTGTCAGCCACTGTATTCTGCACTTTCAGCCATTACTTGTGCTTTCTGTGTGCTACACCTGCGTATTTAAAGAAAACCCCACAAAACCCAGAATCCCTTTGTGGTTTGCTTAGGAATGCTTTCCACACAGCATTCCCTATGCCTTCCTTCATAGGGGACAAGGCATTCTGGGACCATTAAGGGGATTCTTTTTTCACTGAGAACAGGGAGTTGGAATTGAGGGATGTGCTGTCAAGTTCTCTGTAATAGCCTATTCAACAACTGGAAGCTCATTTTTTAGCTTTAGTCCCTAGCTAATTAGGGTATAGTTGTGAAGTGGTTTCAAATGAACCTTCTAAGTATGTTTTTTGACCATTATGTGTTCCTTGTGGTATTCCTTTTCCTCATAGAGTAGTAAGTGGGAATCCATTTTCTTTTCCTTCAAGCTGGAAAGCTTCCTCAGCAGGACACATGTCCTCAGACTGTGACTTACTATTGCAGTCCTGGAAAAAAGGAGCCCAAAAGAGATCTTGGAGGGTTTATGCTCGCTTTCTTTTTCACTGTACTCTGAGAGCTGCATTTTCAGTGTGTTGTGAAACATGGGATTGCATGATATTTTGGGAATAATAAACAGTGTCCCTTCTTTTCCCAGGCTGTAACTGATGACAAGGGATTACAGAAGATGACAAAATATTTTAAAGACAACTGGGCAGTGTTTGAAGGTGAGAAATTTTGCCTAAAGGCCCAGGAAATGCAATTTTTACAGCTAAAGCATAAAACTTAGGAGCAAGATAAGAGTTCAGGTCAGTTCAGGTGGCTGTTGAAGTCAGCCTTTCAGTTTTCTCAGTTTCAAGCTCTGTCTGGTATAGAGGTCTGTGCAGATCATGAAGTGTGTTCAGGTTACTGTTATCAAAGACGATGTAGGTATTTAGATCTGAATTGTAGCA
This sequence comes from Neopsephotus bourkii, assembly GCF_033783945.1. Lineage (NCBI taxonomy): Eukaryota > Metazoa > Chordata > Aves > Psittaciformes > Psittacidae > Neopsephotus > Neopsephotus bourkii. The sequence goes on along the minus strand of NW_026901456.1, from coordinate 8,226,578 downwards.
TTATAAATGTTTTGCAAAGAGAACTTATCACAGGGATGTATGTAAACACCCTATGACAGAGCAGCTGGAGTCTGTCTTACTGCTGTAATATCAAATATTGTTGTTTGTCATCTTGTCCTTACCTGGCAAGACACTTTATCAGAAGTACAGGGGAGATAGAATGGAATAGCCATGGGAGGAGCAGCTTTCCTGTAAAGATGGGCCATTTGGGTCCAACTTGGCAAGGCAGATTGTGTGGAATTTGCTGTAGCTGGAGGGTGTGACCCTGGATGGTATCACAGATGAAATTGCTTGGTATCAGGGTTCATTCATTTTGTTCTTGATTTCTGCCCCACCTCCAGTCTCTGGCAGAAAAATACTAGTTCAGAAGCAGCCTATGGTTCTAGGGGGTTTTGTATTAAAAAGAAAACCAAAACAAAACAGCACCTAACTTTATTTAGAAGCTGAAATTATGGCAGTGGTGGCTGCAGGGTAGAGAAAGGTTGCAGCATGTGCTAGTGAATGTCTCGTTATGTATTGAGAGTTGATTAATTGACATTTCTTTCCTGTACTTTGCTAGGAGACTAAGAACCTTCCTTTAAAAAAGGTGTTACAGCCCCCATTGGTTCTGTGGTCTTTTCTTTCTGGTCATATGTAAAGATAGAAGAGTTGCAGGAATTTGTAGTCCAATGTAAAGTCTCCTTAGTATTTAGTATTGGATGGTTTAGGGGGTAGCTGTCATTAAGTTGTCATTTAGTTGGTATAGTCTTTGAAATCTAAGAGGAAGTCAGGTATTGCTTTGGAAGGGAGACTGTTTGCATGTAGATGTTGCAGTCGTGGTAGTTACAGCCAGGCAGATAATCAGAAGTATAAGGTCTTGAGTGAAAATGAGACCTTGTACTTACAACAAAGAGGTAAAAAGAGCAGGCGGGGGGGGAAAGGTTCTGAGTGCAATGAGGCAGTGTAGCAAATTGCCATGAAACGTGGTAGCTGGCTACATCTGCAGCTGGGAAAGGGAGACTACTGCTCAGATGACAGTGTCTATTCTTAGGTAGTAAGGGGGGGCTCATTTGATGAGCACTTATTCCACTGCATAGTTAGTGCTTGAAAAGGTAGCTACTCATTTTAAAAAAGGGGATCATTATATTGTTTAACCTAGTCTTAATGCCTGCATATAGTCCTTTTATAAACTTGTTTCACCTGATTGCTGGTTCTGTAGGATTTATGACACATAGGTCAGTCTTGAAGTACTTGTTGAACAGTTTGAGATTCTCTAATAACTGATGTCAGAAAAAGATGGAGCAAGATTTAGTGCAGACTGTTCAAAGAGGAGTGGCATGGATGTTCAAACTGACAGCACACAATTTATTCCAGGGCCAAAAGCCAACAACGAAATTGGTTACATAAGACCTTCAAAAGTCAAAGCGTGCCCTTTGCTGTGCTCCAGCAAGGGAAAGTTGTTTTGTTTGTCTACCAAGAAACAGGGGATGCTGCATGTACATTACTGTCGAGTAGCACACCAGCTTCAGGACCGAACCCTGGCAAATACTGGATTTCCTTCCATTTATCCTTTAACATCAAGAACTTTGGGAAGTGGGAAAATGTAGGAATACAGAGAGACCTAGAGATCGCTGACTTTGTCAGATAGCATTTAGAAATTTGGATGTAGCCAGCTAGTCCAGTTCTCTGTTCTCTGCAGAAATAGTCTGATTGGGGTATTTAAATAGCGGTTAGCTCCCTGTTAAACTTGTCTAAACTTACAGTGTTGGAAATGGTATGATGAATATTATGCTGAATTCACGGAAGGTGTAACAAAACTGGGAGTGAATGCATATGTACTGTAGAACATCACTATTTGAATTCTATGTCTTTGGGTTTCTTTTAAGTTAATATTCATGGAGAGAAGTCTAGGAGAGAAGCACAGTTAGGTAGCATACACCTTTGCAGTGCTTGTATCCTGGGGAACAACTCAGTGGGATGTCTAACAATAAGATGCAACAGCAGTTGTTTTAAAAACAGAAATCTTGAAGTCTGCAGATGTCCTACGTGTAAGGATAGCTGTGTGCACTCATTGCGTCAGTGTCAGGTGCTTGCCTGTGTATGAATTTTATAGCCAAAAAGTGAAGGTTATGCTTGAGTCTGTGGATGCTAAAGAGAAGCTTACCAACACAACCAGGCTTACACAGTGTAAATGCTGGTATTTAAGGAACTGGATAGGACCACAGTAAATGAGTTGAAATGCTACTATCCATAATTTCAGTACAGGAAGTAGCTGATGAGACAGTTAAGGGAATCAACACTCGTCTTGTGTTCTTGCTTTGCCCGGTTGTAGGTTTTGTTGGTGCAGAGAGCTACTACAGCAATCTCTACAAGGCTTCATTTGAGGACATGGACACTTACCTACAGAAGAAGGAGGAAAAGTTACAGCAGAAGAAAAAGAAAAGGCAGGATCTGCAACATGGTGCAAATGGACAAACAAAAAAGATGAAGACTGAAGAATCATCACTATGATACTCTTTGTTGGCTTACAACTTTTGCCATACTGAAAGGAACTGATCCGACTGCAGACTGTTTTTAAATGTAAGATGAATTACGGAAGAAGACTGGTTTAACCTTTTATTCAGGTTTGGGTTTTCAGTTGGCCTGTTAGGCCAATATCCTGCTTGCAGCAGATAATGCATTTACGATATGCCTAAGCTTCTAGCAGCATGCAGGTGTTAGCGCTTCAGTTCTAGGAATCTCTAATGCATGATATATAAATCCTTGAGATAGTATTTTCCTTGAAACAGGATTTTCTTTTTGCCTACTGTGTTCAGGCTTTCTTCTTCAGGTGGAATTATGCTGATTAAAGTTGATGTGATTTTTTTGTTTGTTTGTTTGCTTGCTTTTCCTTTTAAGCTATTTAAAAGGCCTATTAGTTAATGTAACTAACTTGGTGTACTTGGCTATGGGAAAGGGAATGTAGGAAAAATTCTTGCTGTATAAGAAAGGTTTTAGCTGAGACATCATCTCTGTTTTTACCCTTTACCTTCCTTTTATATGGTAGGGATTCTGTCTAGCTTCTAATTGATCGCTTTTTACTTATGGCATATTTCTATAGGAGGAAGTGTGAAAATAGATTTTTATATCCCAGAAAGTAAAATGTGTTTGTCAACTTTGTGTTACTGGAACGTCTTTCTGTTGCAGTATGATCCTAGTGTGTCTGTGAAAATTATTTGAGAGACCTGTGAGCAAAACTTGGACTGCATTCTGCTTTTTTTCATGTTGCAGTTACCCAAGAAATACATCTTTTTATCAGTAGGCGCCTTATCGGATCACTTGTTGCTTCATCACAGGGCAGAAGATATGCTTTCATCTACCAGGTGGCATCATGTTTATATGGAATATAATGTACTTCATAAAACCAGGTCTAGGAATCTGTACAATCCATTAAAAGTACTCAGAATTAACCTATGAACCATGAGTAGTTCTCTGGGTCTCTTTACAGCTGTCCTCTGTGGAGTATCTGGACACTTAAACATTCTGTACTCAAATTTTAGGTACTCTAGAAGGCATTGCTGAGATGTAACTCGTTTTGAGAACATCAGGTGTTCAGCAGTGAAACGGAACTTGCTGTTTATGTCCACTCAAAATTGCAGTCTTGTCCTTATTGTGCGTCTCAGAGGCCACGAGTCTTTTTCATGCTGTAGGATGTCGCATGGATTTTCATATTCCTTCTGTTTGGAAGCACCCCCTTGAGATTAGAGTGTTAAGTGCGTTAGTACAAAGCCAGTGCTTCAGCTCTAGGGTATGATTTTGGTAATTCATTCTAAATAAAGAACCTGCCTCGGCAAAGCTCTCTTTGGACAAAAAATTGTGAAGTGTCAGGAGTGGTATTGTCAGTTCCGGACCTTAAAGTCCTAATTCTGGTAGGAGCTGCCTTGACAAGAATAAAACGTGAAGTAGTTTCTACTATGTGTATAGTTACATAATGTAAGAATGCAGTGTCATAAGCCACAAAGATTGTGATCTCGTGTAGCAATTCACCCCCCTCTGTTCAATATCCATCTGTCAGGGATCTGAAGCATCTTATTCAGATATCACTGAATCAGTTGAGTGCTCTTGGATTACACTAGGTCTTGGACAAAGAAGAAGGGGGTATGCATGGGTGAGCAGTTCTACCCCCTCAGGTGCAATAACCTTTTATTAGAGAGTGCTGAGATAAACACACCTGACTTTACATAATTGGAGCAGATGCTTTTGAGCTGACTTTCTGTCTTTCAAGGGACTGCCTGAACCACCAGGCTGGCCTGGTGGAGTGGCTTACTGGCTCTCGTGACAAAGATCTAGCCTAGTGTAAGGCCCATCTGCGTGCCTGAAGGCTCTTGTGCTATATGGAGTCCTTGCTGTTTCCCAGAAGTTGGCTTGGGAAGTCCTGATTTGTACTGTTAATGATCATGTTCTCATACATACGGTGTCCCCCTTACTCTAAGAAGGTGTGTCTGTCCTTAGCTATGCTGAATTAGAAGCAGTTATTTCTGCAGAGCATCATTGGATATGCATACATATGGGATGTCAATAAATGGAACAAATGCTTTTCTATATTTAGGCTGGGAATGTGGTAAAAGGCTTAAACTTGGAGTTGTAATGCAGATGTGAGGCCAGGAGCTTGGTCTGCTGACAGTTTGTAGCCTTTCCTCCAACAGGAGATGTTGAATGTCAGTAGTGGAGCTCAACAGATTTCCTGGTAGTTAACCTGTATCCCATCCTGATGAGAATCTAGGATTAAGGAACCCTGTAATTTCAGTCTCATGAAGGACAGTTGCATGTGTAAGGTGAAAACCTTTTGACTGGTACGGTACATTGGTACGACGTTGGTGATGCATATTTTTCTTGGTCCTCAAGAAAGGGTGAGAAATTGCCATCTGAAATACTTGATGATATGGGTGGGAGTGGTGATTTGGGAGATTGAGGTACCTGCTGTATGATGGTGGCTGTTAAAACTTTGTGGTTCTTGTATTCATCTAATTTAGGAGGTGGCTCTAGGGAAAGCAGTTGGGGAAGCAATTAAGGAAACCCCAGCCCCAGGGTGTAGCTTTGTGGTTGTCCAGGTGAGGAGTTTGGTTGTGTGCAAATTCAGTAGTACTATCTTGCCAGAAAGAGGATGGTGCTTGCACTGCTTGTGAACTAGACAGGACAGAGGAAAACACTCCGACTAGTAAGTTTCTTTGCTAGATGTTGGTGAAAAAATGATTCTTTACACAGTGGAGCTTGCAACATTTGTGAACAAGTTGGAATCTGCAGCTGGAGTTTGTGCTGGATCATTTTGGCATGTCACAAGGTGACCCTGCTTTCGAGATGGTGGTATGAGCTAAAGGCAGGTCTCTTGTGTCATCAAATCATTATTTTAGCCCTGTCCTCTGAGATCTTGAGGGCTGGTCCCGAGAATTGCTCTGTTGCTCTTGCCTAAGCATGGGAGGGATGCTGGAGGGTGTAGCATGCCTGTCCTGCAGGGCCTGTTCCCTGTGACACTCCTGCTCACCACAGAGGTTTCTGCCCTTCCCTTCTTCCCTTCGTTAGCTTTGATGTTGTGTGTTATGAGTCTATGTGCATTAAAAAAAATCATTTAGTCACAGAGAAGGAAAACCCTCTGAGGACAGGACAGGTAACTGCTGCACTGGGTTGATCACATATCCTATATGGGGTTTTAGCATGAGTGCTGGTATTGTTACACTTCAAAGGATAAGAGACTGCATGTCATTTCCTGTCCCCAAGGGGTATTTTTCCCCAGCCACCTTTGCAGTGCAGGATATATCTCAGCAGTGATCTTTACTGGCTGTGGGGTGCTCCTGTGATCCCCACCCTGCCTGCTGTCCTGGAAGAAGCCCAGACTTTCTTCTAGCACTTGAAACTCATGACTGCTAATGGTGTCAGGGAGTCACATGGGATGTGGTATCTGGCAGATAATTCAGGCCTGTTTGTTCTTTTTCCTGCAAGCTTTCCTTTCCGATTCCATTTCATGTTTCCTTTTCTATGCCTGCAGTTCCTGAGCTAATGCTGTGAGCCCCTGCATGTCTGTGGGCTGCTTTGAAGTGGTCTGTGAAAAGTGATGAGAGAAAGGAAACTTGCTGAAAGGTCTAAATCCATTGCAGAGTTCCTACACCTTGACTGGAAAATGGTCAGACACATGCAGATCATTAAAAAGAAGTGAATACTGCTGCTACAGAGCAAGACAACACTCCTTTCCCTGGTATTCGAGCTATTCATCTCCAGGGGTCCAACCTGATGTTGCTTGCTTGTGTTTATTTGCTGAACTTGGACTGAAGCATGTATGTGTGCCCATCAAAATACAGATGGGTCAGCTAGGGAGTAATTTTATCGCAGAACTGGGAACTCTCAAATGATTGCAAGGGGTATTTGTAGGCCACCTAAGTTCACCCCACACTGTGCTAGGCTTTTTTGTGGTAATTGTTTGACTCCCCTGCTTCTCTCCTGAGCACTGACCATCCAAGGAGCCTTTAAAAAAATCAGGTAAAGGGTTTCTTTTCTTTAGTGTTTTAAACCAAACATAAACTTCCTACTCCTGTTGCTGGGACTTCGCTGAAAGCCTTTCAGCAAGACGTTGTTGAACAGTGACTTTTTATCTGCTGTAGCAGGAAGAATCCTAATAAATGCAGCCCATTAGCATGCTTTAGAGCTGTCCTTACATTTTTAACAAAACTTTGACAGCAAATTTACTATAGAAACTAAAATGTTCCTTTCTTAAAAGAAAAATAATCCCAATACAATGCAGTTGCTTTACCTTCAGGCTAATAAAAAGTGGCTGCCAATTTCCATACACTCCAAAGTCTGCTCTTTCCTCTTTGCTGAAACAGTTTGTGTGAAGTGCTTTGATCTGAAAAGGAAAAGCCCTCCGGGCTTAACTCTTGCTGATTGTCCCTGCTGCCATCAGTCCTCGGGATATGGTATGACTGAGGCCAGGATGAGGCAGCCAAGTGTGGTAGCTCACAAATGAGAAAAACCAGGACATGATTTGTCAATGGCTGCAGATGCAGAGGCTGAACTGAATGACTATACAGGCAGATAGATCTTGATTTCCAGTGTGCACCTCTGAACACCAGAGTTCTGGAAAGTCCTGCAAGAACTAGAAATAAAGGCTCTTCCACTCCTGAAGTGGGTCATGCTGGCACTTCTGTGTTTTCTATGTCTTGTGTTAAAGAAAAGAACAGCATATGCAAGTAGCTGCTGCTATTAATCCTTTCTGAAGTGACTGCTGGGGGAAGGCAGTTAGGGAACACAGTAGTCAATGTGAAAAACACCAATTAAAACATCCATTTGAGCATTCCATCTGTGCAGGTTTTTAGGCATGTAGCTTGATGAACTGCCTTGGCTGCTGTGTTGCAACCCACCAGGGTTTTGTGTTTTTAAATAAGAACTGTGTTACTGTATTTTCTCATCAGCATGTTGTCAAGACGGCAGCATCCCATATAAATTCTAGTTAGTTTTCTGCGGTGCTGTGTGTCTTGGATTTCTCCATTGCCTTTTCCCCTTTATAATTGCTGTATTTCACATTGCAGTGCTTCCTTTACTTTTTAATATTCCAAAGCTCAGGGAAGGTAGGAGGAGACACTCCAGCTACTTAAAGACAGCATTGATTTGATTTTTCTTCCACTTCCCGGTTTGTGGAAGAATTAGTATTATCTATGTACATTTAGATTTACCTTAAATAATAATTCATCATATCTAAGGCTGGCAGTATTCAGCAAATAAACTGGCCATGAGAAAGTGAGGGCTTCTTATCTTCAAGGAAACAATAATTAGTCACTGTGGTAAGATTTGCATGTACTGCATTTCTGGAATACTTTATCAAGAAACTCTGTTTTGTAAACAAGGCAGAACTGGTTCTTGTTGGGCAACTTCTAGTAAGAGCAGCGACAGTCAACCAGTACTTCACAGTTGTTCTGAAGCTTCTGAAGAGAGTTTCTTTAGGAAGTCATTTCTACCTGCTTGTTTTAATACAAAGGCATAGAATCTTTGGACATTATGGTCTAAGTCTGATTTTCAGCCTTTTCCCTCTCTTGCCACTGCCTTGATTAAAAACCAAAAAAGTTCTCCAAAGCCAACAAAAAACCCCCCACAGCCAAATTAGGACAAAAGGCCCCAGTGATTACTCTGCTCAGCGTACAACCAGCTATATAGGATTTCAGATTTCTTCTCAAAAATAGTCATATCAAAGCAGGTTCAGTCCCTTCTCTGCTCTCCGTGGTACAGCCAGGAGGAAGTTTCAACCACTCTTTGTTCTGGTTTTGTAACCCAGCACAGGTATGATCTACAGTAAAATGAAATAAAGCCAGAAAAATCCTCCTGTTTCACCTTTGTATCTATAGAGGGTCCTCTACACAAAAGGTTAATGGCTTGAAACCAAAAGTACTCATTGGTTGGATGCAGCATCTTGGGCAGTAGTTGGGTATAGCAGCTCCATTTGGACGTGCCAGTTAAAAGCATGGAAAAGCTGCTGCTGTATCTTTGCTTCCTATTAATAAGTAATGGGTATATTTAGAACAGCACTGAAAATTGGTTGAATAAATCAAAAAGCAAGAGTTTTTGTCAGCCTAGGTGCTTTATTTTCTGGTTACTGGAAAGCCCAGCAGCATTATCTAAATAGCATAGGGGAAATCCATGCATGAATTAATAACAATTACTGTAATTATTAGGAGATTCCTAGTTCACTTCTTGCCCTCTGGCCCCACATGGGGCTTTACTGGCTGGCACCGCATAAGCAATGCCCTTTCTTGCTCCTTGGCTGCCTTGTGCCACCATGCCCAGTGGTTCTGTCTTTCCCCATGCTGGTTACAGAGGTGGCAAGGTTGAGGAACCCAGGCCCAGTCTGTGGCTGGGCTTCTTGCTATGTCCCCTTCTGGGAATGCACAGGACGACGAGAGCTGCTCTCCTCACCTGCTGGGCATGGGAAGGGGGCTCGTGCCTGCTGAGGAATGCAGGACTGTGTGAGCCATCAGAGCCCTATTTCCATCTGTCTCTCTGGCTTGATGTGTCTTCTCTACCTGATTCCCCTTTGTGTATGCTGCTTGTGCTTTGGCACAGTGCCTGGTGCTCCTGCTCCCGTTTGGGTTCTGACATCTCACGTCATGCTGAAAGAAGGCAGGCTCTCCTGGAAATATCACTGGGATAATGTGTCTCACTGAGTGAGGTGTGTGACTGCACCAAACAGTTCAGTGATGAGCAACCGGGGAGTCGCTCTCCCGTGAGGGCTCTGCAGGGTGTGCAGTCACTTCACCATTCCCATGCTCATCCTTTGTCACTTCATTGAGAGATGCCACCTCTTTATTCCGCAGGCTTAGCCAGGCCTGCATACCTTGTGTGCACCTCAGCTTTCTGTAAGTTGTCACCAGGAACCCAGCTGATCTTATTTGCCTGAGGACAGTTAACATGTGCAAAGCTTATTGCTGTTAGCCTATTTAAAAAATAATGCATTTTGTAATAGAATAATCTATTTTTTGTATATATAGATCACATCAAAGTTGCAAGAGATGAAGAAAGGGTCAGGAAGTTGTGTTGCTGGTAAGCAATGAGCAGCACTGCAAGTGTGGCTGCTGCTTTATTCTTTAATGGGAGATGTTAGGGCTGAGAAGTTAATTTCACCACATGGATGTTTGTTCCTTTCTGCTGCCCTGGGGAGTGAAGCGGTGGTGAGAGGGCTACCTGCTGCTCTTTCTGATCAGCTCCCCTTCATAATGGGAGTTGGAACTAGATGATCTTTAAGGTCCCTTCCAACCCAAACTATTCTATGATAACAGCAGGCCTGCAGGAATGAGCCTGGCAAAGGCAAACACAGAGACAAGCTGACAAGCTGACAAGCTAAGGGAGATGTTTGCGGCTGGCCATCATGAGGACACAGAGAAGGAACTGTTGTGACTGTGTAGCTTGCTTTTCCTGTTTTCCATCTTTTCCTGTTCCCAAGCTGTGGGCAGGGGCTACAGGAGGGCAGGTAGTGCCACTGAGGCTGGGAGCTGATCCCACGCTGGCCACCTCTAAGCCATGGAGGACTTCTGCAGAAGCAGATGCCGGAAAACCAACCTGCTCTCAGGCTTTACCGGCAGTTCTGTGGTCCACATAGTTCACAGCCCCCTGCAATCTAGAGCTGCACACACACACACACGCAGCTTGCATGGGGCAGGCTCCTTGTCGGGGCAGAGCAAGCGCCTTTCTGCCTGCAACGTATGACGTAGACTCATTCAGTCTGCTCTGACTGAATGAGGTCTCTCAAACTAAAGGGAGTTCAGTCCCAGGGACCACTGACCTCTTCTTTATAGCCCTTGCAGGAGGAAAGTCAGCTGCTGTTGGAAGAGACAGAGCTGCACCACCCCTGCAGTGGGGTTTGTGTGTGTGTAGTTTAATGAGCTCTTACTCACCCAGGAGGTGGTACAGTGTGTAAGCCATGACCCTGCAATGACATTCCTGCTCTGCTCCCCAGGCGGTGGTAGTCATTGACTTCCAGCTCGCGTGTACTGGTGAGTCAAGTGCACCCCCATTTACTGGAAAAGTCTTTCCTGGTGAGGGTAAAGACAGCTGGTGTTCTGCCCTTGTGTGCTTTGCTTTGCCCCTGTGAGTTTCATGGGCTCCCTGCACTTAGCTGTGCTGAGCACAGTTTTCCCAACTCAGCTCATCGATTTACTATAAAATTATGTAATTCAGGAAGAAAGCGTATCTAAATTATCCTGATTTAAAATAAACAGATAAGCTAAAAATGGAAGAGTAATGCAAGGCCAAACAAGAGCTAGGAGAGTAAGGGGAAGTCTTTCTGGATCTGAGCTTTCAGCCAAGCTCCTCTGAGAAGCAAATGGATCACCTCTGTACAGAGTTATCTAGCAGGATATATTCTATCTATATTCTATTCCACCTATATTCTGTCCAAGTATAAAGGAGCTGCACCAGCCCCTGCATGCACTGCTATGGGTTGGAATGGTGCAATCAGCAAATCTGAGCTACAGCAGAAGAAACACGCTGTAACCATCACTGCCACAAGCCAACCAAGAAACTTCAGCTGCAAAAAAGATGCAAATGAGCTTGCATTGGCAGCTTCATTTTGGAGAAATGTGATAGTGTTTTACTGATTGGCTTCTGCATCCGTATGACCTTTCCAGGTTCTCTCTCAGATCTCTTGGTGACCAAAGGTTCACACAGAGGTTAATGAGTAGGATCTACATGAGGAATGGGGGTGAGAGGAGGAGACTGCTTTCCTTCCAGAACATTCATCATTATCAGAGTGTTGCTGTCATCTGCTCACTCATCCTGGGGCATGTATCGCACCACTTTAATTCATTTATATCCCATTTTGGATTATGTGGTCAGCTCATTGAGGCAGAAACCATGCTTCTCTTAACATTTGCAGACTTCCCTGCAATTCAGCGCTACCACAGTGTGAAGTCTTCTTCCAGCACAAAGTAATGTGTGCAATTAAAAGTGAAAAGAAAATTAATGATATTTGCTCTAACTTCTTCTAGGAAGGGGAACGACATGTTTCTATTTTATTCTTGCAGATTCCTGTTTCCTTGTAGTTGTCCCTGAATGAATTTTAAACTAAGAGGCTTCCAGTGATATGTTACTATTTTACGTACCCATGTAGATAACCACTGTAGAAATGCCCTTATTAGAGCTAGACCAAAGAAGCAGTTTAGATTTGACAGATACAGTCTAAGATTTGAGGTCAGGGTTGCAGCTGAGCCAAACCCGTTTGAGATGTGATTTGCATCAAAGACCCTCAATAGGATCTGTGGTTACTGTAAAATTGCCAACTGGTTAATCTCACCTTGATCTAGAGGAGGAAAATGCTGCAAAAAATACATGGTAGCCTCAGTGTTGAGAGGGTAAGCATTGGCTCTATCTTTAACTGCTGTGGTTTTAGTGGCCATGCAGCTTGTCTTTCTGGCAGCTGTGCCTGTGAGACCACTCAGAGCTGGAGCCTACAGGTGGCTGATTCACGTTACTTATGGAATCATGTTCCTAGCAGAGATGCTTAAAGTGATCAGGGGCTTTTACAGACATATGATAGCTACAGAAGTTGTTTATTGCCAGCATCATATAATCATTGAAAAGAGTGACTGTTATCCTCCCCAACCTGCTAACTCCTTAAGGATCAGAAAATGTAACAATTTTGCACAGTTTTCTTCTCTGATCCTCCCTTGGCAGTTCTTTAGCACAACGGTGGTGCAGTTGGGAGTGAGGAGACTGATGTGGGTGTCATCCAAAGGATTTCAATGTGTTTTGCAAAAGGGTAATGAAACAGCCTGCTTGGTGCAGCATGATGCCAAAGATGGAGATTCCTTGCTAATGCTTAGTCCCCTTCACCTGTGAAAAGACAAACATCATCAATATTCTTCTAGGACATTTTGAACAGTAAGTATTAGCATGAAAAGAAATGTCTGGCTCCTATGTTGTTCCTTGTTATTATGCTGCTTTCATGTACATGAGGATACATTTAGATGGGCAAGAAAGGGGTTCTTGATGGAGTAGAGTAGATAATAATATAATTCTGAAAAAAATGAGAAACTGGAGAAGATAAAAGGTTTCAGATTTGGACAACGTGGGAAATAGATGGAGCTGATGCAAGCTAATGAAGGGGCTATAATCATGTCTGATGTAAACACCACAGCCAACACGTAGTATAAACTAGTACACGTGTTAAGCCTGTGCACTGCCATTCTTGCATGCAGGAATGCTTAACTGGAATTGTGTCTAGTGAGGCCTGGGGGTGCCAGGTTTGCTATTCCTTTTGCTGTAGCTGCATCTCTGCTGCAGGGGCTAACTCTGCCTTGGCAGCTACCAGCTCCTCTGTGTGTCAGTGTTGACAAAAAGGTCACAGCCATGCTGCCATCCCCAGTGGTATCGTGCCTTGGTCATTGGTATTTCTACCTCCCTCAAATGCTTACTGCGGTACTTCCTCCTTCCCTTCCTCTGGATAAGGAAGGAACAGGGAGCCCCACATCACACAGCATCTGTGGTTATGCTGCCAGTCACCTGGCAGAGTTGAGATGATAGTAGAGTAAAGGCAGCATGTGCCCATGGGCACATACCCAGGGCTAATCCAGGCACTTTCATCTGCTCTTGGTTATCTGGGTTGATTACTCGGTTGAAGCCGATTTTCCCAGGCAGCTTGTTGGAGGCACCCCCCTGCAGCTTCAGGACGACTGCACTGTGTAAACGAACATTAGAAGGGTGAATTCTGCTATAACCTATGGTGGTGAAACCAACTTTTTACTGAGCTCACAAAAATGGGGCTTAAAAAAGAAATTTTCAAAAGATCAGGAAATCCCTATCTGGCAAAGAGGCTTTGATTCTGATCCCACTGTGTGGAGAGCAAATCCCCCATGCAGCACAGAGCACAATTCACCTCTTTTTTCAAAGAACGCCCCAGGGGTTGTTATTCTCTTTTACAGTCTGCAAACACCGTTCTTACTCTGCAAACTCTGAGTTCCTCTTGTAAGTCACGCCACTGAATCCCCCTCCCTGTGCAATGTGTCTGTTAAGATTATTATTGTCTCCCTAGTTAAAGTTTAACAACTGACATGAGAAAGGACCTTTGTGCTAGAGATAAATTCAGAGGTGTATAAGATTATTACATTGGAAATAATGGATTTAAATTCGTTAAGCATCCCGAGTTAGCCTGCGTAGTTCAGATTTGAAAGAAAGACTGTACAGTACTAACTGGTACAGACTTTGAATATTAATCAGCTTGTAACCTTTTTGATTTAATTTTATGTATTTTCATGCAAAGATGCATGTTGAGCCCTGATTCTGTAGAGCACCTAAATGAAGCTATATGAATGTCCATGCTTCAATGCAGTTCAAAACTGGGTGCCACCCTCCGAGTGTTCACAATTTTGTCCTTAGCCAAAATAATTAAATAAATACGTAAATCATAGAACCATAGAATGGTTAGGGTTGGAAAGGACCTTAAAATCATCTAGTTCCAACCCCCTTGCCATAGGCAGGGACACCTCACACACAACCCTGTCACCCAAGGCTTTGTCCAACCTGGCCTTGAACACCACCATGGATGGAGCATTCACAACTTCCTTGGACAACCTGTTCCAGTGCCTCACCACCCTCAGAGTAAAGAACTTCTTCCTTATATCCAATCTAAACTTCCCCTGTTTAAGTCTGAACTCGTTACCCCTTGTCCTATCACTACAGTCCCTAATGAAGAGTCCCTCCCCAGCATCTCTATGGGCCCCCTTCAGATACTGGAAGGCTGCTATGAGGTCTCCACGCAGCCTTCTCTTCTCCAGGCTGAACAGCCCCAGCTTTCTCAGCCTCTCTTCATACGGGAGGTGCTCCAGTCCCCTGATCATCCTCGTGGCCCTCCTCTGGACTTGTTCCAACAGTTCCATGTCCTTTTTATGTTGAGGACACCAGAACTGCACACAATACTCCAAGTGAGGTCTCACGAGAGCATAAAGGGGCAGGATCACATCCTTCGACCTGCTGGTCACACTCCTTTTGATGCAGCCCAGGATACGGTTGGCTTTCTGGGCTGCAAGCGCACACTGAAGCTGTCTCATGTTCATTTTCTCATCGACCAGCACCCCCAAGTCCTTCTCCACAGGGCTGCTCTGAATCTCTTCTCTGCCCAGCCTGTAGCTGTGCCTGGGATTGCTCTGACCCAGGTGTAGGACCTTGCACTTGTCATGGTTAACCTTCATGAGTTTGGCATCAGCCCACCTCACAAGTGTGTCAAGGTCCCTCTGGATGGCATTCCTTCCCTCCAGCGTATCAACCGAACCACACAGCTTGGTGTCATCGGCAAACTTGCTGAGGGCGCACTCAATCCCACTGTCCATGTCAGTGACAAAGATGTTGAACAAGACCGGTCCCAACACCAATCCCTGAGAGACACTGCTCATTACTGGTCTCCAGCCGGATGTTGAGCCATTGACCACAACTCTTTGTGTGCGGCCATCCAGCCAGTTCTTTATCCACCGAGTGGTCCATCCATCAAATTGAAGTCTCTCCAATTTAGAGACAAGGATCTCGTGTGGGACAGTGTCGAACGCTTTGCACAAGTCCAGGTAGATGACATCAACTGCTCTACCCCTGTTCCTCAGTTCTGTAGCCCCATCATAGAAGGCCACCAAATTGGTCAGGCAGGATTTCCCCTTAGTGAAGCCATGCTGGCTGTCACCAAGCACCTTGTTGATTTTCATGTGCCTTAGCATGCCTTCCAGGAGAATCTGCTCCAAGATTTTGCCAGGCACAGAGGTGAGACTGACTGGTCTGTAATTCCCCGGGTCATCCATTTTCCCCTTCTTGAAAATGGGGGTTATATTTCCCTTTTTCCAGTCATTGGGAACTTCACCTGACTGCCATGATTTTTCAAATATGATGGACAGTGGCTTGGCAACCTCATTTGTCAGCTCCTTCGGGACCTGCAGATGGATTTCATCAGGTCCCATGGACTTGTGCATGGTCAGGTTCACAGGAATGCATTTTTGCTGATTTTAAGTGTACCTGCCAGCGGATGAAGCTGGATGACCTGTCATAGCCCAGTCTCTCATGAAGGTGCTTAGCACTGTACAGCACTCAGGCAGCAGCCGGTGCCTTCTGCATGGGTGAAAATGGCAACATGAAACACAGGTCAATGAATAAATCACCATATGGAATGAATAAATGAAATGACTGGTAGGGTAAAATCAAGAACTATAAATAAAGGGGAGATTCCTTTACTTTTTATCACTGAAGTCCTACAAACCAGGATTTGTCTGGACGCAGGCTGTCTTCCAGATGGAGAAGAAACTTGCTGCCGTTCTCTGGCAAAGCATAGCCAGCTTCCACTAGGTCTGGATGATGCAGCCTGGCTCACCTTCCCTAAAACGAGTGGTGAGTCTTCTGCAAGCGAAGGAGCTGGGATGAGTGAGTGAAGCTGGAGACCTGCCCTTGGCAGTACTCACGGTAGCCAGCATGACGAGGAGGATCAAAGTCTCAAGTGAGGGGAAAAAATACAATGTGCAAGAAATGGAATTGTTGTTTATGACACACACGTCACCCCAGTGAACTTTCTGAAGTACAGGCTGGTTTAGATTTATTATCCCATAACCTTTAGGAACTCATTTCTTCAGCTCTTCCCCAAGGTAAGCAGCTATATCCCTGCAGCCAGACCCTGCTACCTAGCCCTGGAGGCACTGTGAAAGTCCAGATGCACTGGATGGCACTGGCAAGCAGTGCAGGGACAGCTGCCAATGGGGAAGGATGCACCAGACTCCTGGTATGAGCAAGCTTTGGCACATCAGCACCTGCCCTAGGCTCTTCCTTGATCTCCCTGTCAATTTTCTTGTTGTGTTTTGTAGCCTGGAGCGCATCCCATATGTCCTGAGCCCAGAACACCATCAGAGGGCTTAGAGCAAGCTCTCTTTGCTTAGAAAGACAGAGCTGCTGCAAGTCCCTGTCACGTTGGAGCTTCCTTTATGGCAGGGGATCTGTCAGCCAGGCAGTAACTGTGCTTCCACAAAGTTTGGAAAACAGAGATTTTTCCTCTGAGACATTATATCAAATGTTGGCTGTGATGAGACCAGTTTACACTTTCCAAACCTTCCTGGTTCTAAGTTTGTCTTGCAAAAGAGCCAAAAGCCGTATTACAAAAACGTCTGCAGATAGCCATTTTGTGTATAAGCATGTGCCCGAGTACACCTGTAACTCCTGATTACATGCCAAAATAGTCAGAAAGCTTTTCTCTGTGTGTGTGTGTGAGAGTGAGAACTATTACTTCTAACTAGCAAAGAGACAGATCTACTACAACATGGTCACCAAGAAAGGGATGGTTGACTTGTGGGGTACAGCTTCTTCATTTATGAAGATGTTTAGTGAGGGGTTTTTTGACAGAAATTTCTATGAAGTCATATTTTCTGAAGATGGTAACTGTTGGTTCTTGCAGTTAGGAGCATTTTGCATCCAAATACCACAAGCTGCTTTACAGAGGTGGGTCTCTGAAAGAAGAAGGAAGTTCTGGCTTGGTAACTGGCTCTACAGCGTGTTTGAAGCCAGTGGCAGATGTACGTTTGCTATTAAGACTTACTGGTTTCTTGTGTTATCCTAGAACGCACACACAGACCAGGACTCCAATGTGCCAGTTTTTCAGAGTACAGGCTTTACCTCTGCCTAGTCACTCCCCTGGAGAGCTGAGAGAAAGGAGAGATCACCTGCTGCACTGCCACAGTGCCTTGAAAAGCAGCATCTAGGCTGTCTTAAACACACTTCAGAAAGTCTTTCCTTCACTTTGCTGGCACTGAACAACCTTAATTGCTAGGGTGCTGCATGGTAGAGGGTTGTGCAAACAGAAGGGTGGCTCAGGAGGGCAGGACCTGACCGGTGTCTTCTGGACCACAACCTGGAGCTGGGATGCGCCTTATTCCAGGGCAACCTCTTGGAAAGTAATGATTTTACACTGGGAGTCAGAGCAGCACTGCATGCCCTGACATCAGTCTGTCCTTGCACATGTATCCTTTCTGCAGCCTGGGGCTTGAGTGCTCCTTGCCGCTAACAGGCATGTTGCTGTGTTCTATACCCTGCCTGCCACAGGGAGATCAGGGAGATGGTAGTGCAGTAAAGAGGTGAGATTTTGCATTCTCAGGGTCGGTGATTTGCCCCACTGTGTCTGCGCTCTCACTTTTGCACCAAAACAGAACAATATACGAGGAGAATGAAAACAAGTGTGCATGCTTTTAATGCCACAAACCAGGCACAAAGGTAGGACTTGTCTTCAGGTATTTCCAGAGAGGAGGGGCAGTTTGCAGTAAAAGCCCACTGTTTAAACAGGAAAATGAAATGCTGCTTGACAGTGCTTCTCCTGATGGACTCATACCCTGCACCAGCACTGTGCCTCACTCCCATATGGAACAGATGCTGTTGTTATTGCTGCTCAGAGGCAGCAGAGATGAACAATTTCCATGTTACAGATACTTCTTTGGCATTACATAAGCTGTGTATTTAACACACACTAAATTTTCATTGCAAATTGGCTGCTGTGGGGGTATTCACATCTTAAAAAATCTGTTTCCTTCCCAAGGCACGCAGTTATGCTATAGCCTCAGTTTGATCTGATTATGAAAACCATACTAAAAAATGAAGTGTGTATGTGGCTGTGGGAGCCATCATTTAAAACCAAAATACTAAGAAAAATCCCAGGGCTCATTGTTAGTTTTCCATGTCAGATGGCATGGAATAGTTATAACCTGTTACATGCTCATCTTTGATCGCAAGCATAGGAGCAGCAAGGTAAGGCTGGGGTTCATGTGGCACTGTCGTAAGGCTGAAAAGATGCATGCAACGGCTCATAGAAAGTTCTTTCAAGCCACCTACCGTGAGTTGAAACAACAGTGAGGTATAATATTCATGCTTATTCATCAGATTAGGGAGAGAAAAGATTAAATCACACTTGAGACGTCTGTCTGGCTGCCTCAAAAAACTTCATTTTCATGCTAAGTGTAGTTTCAAAATGTCACCCTGAAAATGTGTGACATTTTAATGGGCTGATTGCCAAGATTCTCAAATCCATTAATCTGCATGCAAATCACAGCATCAAATATAATGGAAAAAGCACAAGAAACTAGAATTATAAGAGAATGCCTTGCATTCCCCTTGGTTAAAAATATGTTGGGAGGATTGTCTGTTACAAATCTAATATTACAAAGGCAAATGAGATTTAAAAAATGCTGTGGTATTCCATTTATACTGATAGCTGGTTGTGATTGCCTGTGGTCTTTTTTAGAGCTGTCTATGAAAAGCAGCCTGGACATGGCCTGTTCTTTCAGTAAGCCACACAGTGTGTTACAGGGTCATGACTGTCACTAATGCAGCCCTTAGGACAGGTTGCATTCCCTACTCCACGTTTCTGATGCAGTTCCAGTGAAGACAGTGGGATTTCACCAACATCTTCTGGTCATCTCCCTCCAATAAACTGTTTTCAGCTTGTTCTTAAAAATGATGGAGCCAAAACAAGCACCAAGGGCCACCAATTCTGAAGCTCCCATGCACTTCAATTAGAGAAAGCCAAGGAGCCTGCAGTATTCAATTAGCTACTGCATGCCAGGGTCCATGACTAGGCTTGTGGGAGTTAAGCATATGCATAAACACTTGTTGGATTAGGGTTTATGGTTAGACAAAAATCCTACCAGCTGAAACAAAACTTCCTATCAGGATCTAATTCTTAAACAGTTGTACTGGGAGGAGAGTGCAGTTGAGTTCCTACAGCAGGTTTTCTCATCTAGTGTAACTAACTAGCTCAGTGCAGGACTTGGCATATCCTAAGCAATTGTTTCTAGCTCCTGCACAGCTCATCTGCTCTGGGAGCTGATTTGTGACGGAAATCTGCTTGAATGGAGATGGCAAATTTGATTTACTTGTGAAAACAAAGTAAAGAATTCCACAGCAGAACAATCTGGGTCACAATGTACTTTGGATTATAAGATTTAGTACAGAAATAAGGCCCAAACCACATAATTAAGATCCAACTTTCAAGCATCAAAAGTTTGAGGTTAATCAAAACTAGGGCTTAGTTCATCCATTCATGAAGATGTCTGTGTAGCTTGGAGCTGACCCTGTGCTTGGATCTTCCCATCTCCTTTGGAGTCCCCCTGGACTGTTCAAATCCAGAGATCAGACCCTTTTCTAGTTTGGAGTAGAAAGCCCAAAACCACACACACAAAGCTGTTTAAAGGAGAAAGCAACCTAGGCAGAAAGAGGAAGCAGCAGAGAGCACTGGCCATGAGCTAGTCCTGGGTCTCTAGAAGTGTGCAAGTAGAAATAGGGTACAGAGGTGGATGTTTCAAGATAATACTGTTCTCCCTGAGCGACTGGAGAGTACTCAAAGTAGTACAGTTTTATGCACAAGAAAGAGACCAGACAATGGCACTGGTGGAGAAACAAGAGTTGAGCTAAGAATTAATTTGCAGAAACAACAGGAGAATAAATCTGAATTTCCAGAGCAGAAGGCTGAGTTTCTGTTCAGGGCTGAGCTTCGTAGCAGACACACTGCAGAGAGGCTGACCTTCCTAAGGTGCTTCCTGGGTCATGGGGGGAAAGACTGGCCCCCACCCATTCATCTCTTTTGAAGAGCAAGGTAAGACAATGCATGCGGCTTCGGACTTTGCAAAGGCAAAGCACTAATGTCACCCTTATTGCTATCATACCTAGCAAAGTGATGGGGCAGCCTCAAGAACTGAGCCAAGGAGGACAAGAGCAATTTGCATCATGCTTCCCTGGCTGCATGCCTATGGCTGTTAGTGGGGGGATGCCAGCAAATGCACGTGAATCACTGGTCTCATCAGCCACGCTGTGACAGGAACTGATACTCACCGCTGAAACCCCAAGGCAGTATGACCTTTCCGCAGTGGGAAAAGCCAGGATCAGGTGAGCAGCATGGTGGGGGCTCTCCTCTTGTAGCCATGAGGAAGGGGGTTTCTTCTGGCCTCCCCTTTGGGAAGGTGGTGCACAGGAGTTGATCACAGTAGTGCTGGCTATCCGCACAAGTGCAGCTCCGGGCAGAGCTTGCATCCCTGGAGCCAGCAATGGCTCACTGATGACAAAGTAAAGTCATCAGTGGAAGTGAAGATCTCTTGGTGTTGCACTTATGATGCAAGGATACCACAGAGAATGTTTCTAGAGATTCTCCCCCAAGACTCACCTCTCCTTTACAGCCCCTTGTATTCATTATGAAAGTGTTTGTCTTTATGAACAGATACAGTTTTCACCTGAACACACACAAAAGAAAACAAGCACAACAGCCATTTCTGTAGAAGAATATATTATTTAGCAGATCAGTTTAAAAGTAAAAAAAAAAAAAAATCTGTACATCTTTGAAGGCTTTTCTCATTGGTGCTTTTTGCATCCATGAGGATAAAAATTTGCTTGCACAGTGGTTTCAGCTTCGTACTCCTTTGCTCATGCTGAAGGATCCCATGATGTCTAATCGTACTAGGCCACAGAAAGAACCTGCAAACTCACTGAGGTTTCTTCTGACTTCTTCTAGTGTATGAGTCCACTATGCTGGGCTTCTGAATGTACTGTGAACACTATAAAATTCAGAGAGCAATACAGAGAAATGTGTCATTAGGGCCTAATAGGCACACAAAAATATATGCCAGGACCCTTGTCAGAATATAAGCATCTGTTAAGCTATGCTGTAATTAGCATACTGCTGTACACACATACGTTATATCTTGACTAAACCAACTGTTTCGTTTGGTTTTGGGTGCCAGTGGCTTGTTTTCCAGAAAAGGCTCCTTAGCTAAACTGCTTTGTCTCTGCGCACTGCAGTCAATGTGGTCACCAGAAAGGCAAACCTGCTGAAGATTTGAGCTGTGCTGAAACACGTGCAATGTGCGCAGCAGAGGACATGCCGGAACATGGGGAATCCTTGGTGCTGATGCTGGAAGTGCCAATGTCAGGAGGCTGCAGGCTGTAGACAAGGCGCCCAGGCAGGCAGACAGGTCTGTGAGGCATCTGTGCCTGCCACCACTGCTGTGTACATGGTCCCAGTTGGATTTTGATGTAGCCACCACGTCTGTTTGGCAAACAGAGCACTTCTCAAAACCAGAATAACCTCAGGGATTGTGTCTTGTTCAGACCTTTTCATCTCACTTTTCAGTACTTCCAGTGGTCAAACTGTCACTTTTCTTTTTCTGCAACTGAAAGGAAGAGCAAAGGAGCATTAATACCCTGACTCACACAGTGCTGCTTTGCACTGCTGCTGTCAGTCAAAAGCTCATCTCTTCACAAGGTATGTGCAACACTGTTTGGGAAATAATAGGCAGCATCTTGGTATATCACAGGCACCGTTTCATCTAAGCTCCTCTGGATGTATGTCCTGAGTAAACACAAATCAGTCTTCCTCATCATCTGCCATGCTAGGCTCTTAGATTATTAACTAACTCTTCTTGCTTCAGGATATTTCTGAATTCAGAATTCAGACAGCTCCTATTTTTCTAAGACCCTTGTGCCAATGCACCATAGTTAAAGCTCTGTCAGTTCGTATAGAATTTCTGTTTGACAGATTCTGTAAACCAGAAGTAAAATCTCAGCTCAACTTGAAACATGAGCAGGACTCAGGAAGTTCTTCTTCCCTCCTTAGAGAAATGCTCCTCTCTAAACTACAGAATGCCTAAAAGACTTTCTTCTCCTTTATAACTTAGTGTCCTCAAAGCATGCTCTCTTTGATTAATCTGTGCTGCTGAAGGGCTTTTTCTCCTAAGCACTTGGGAGGAGGTGGCAGCTACAGCAAGGATGATCAAGTGAGTAAATCTTCATTTCCCACATACCAAACAATGTCATCACAACTACTATGCCAGGGCACTTCACAATCTATTTTAATGACAGAGTGACTGATAGTATCCTGTCTACATGATCAGTTTTTTCATGTCAGAAAACATCTACGCTGTGATGCCATTTGGGCAGGTTTTGTTGTCTGCCTCGGTGTGCAAGGGAATTGGGCATGCTCGATGTCACAGGCTGCAGGATGCTGTGGGAGCCAGGCCAGCATGCCTGAGGCAATGCACACATGGTCAGAGGCAGAAAACATGGTTAAATATATATCCTACGTCCCCTGAGCCTTAAATGTCAAAATGAGATACACTGTAAATGGAGGTTGCCACTCAGCATGGGCCATAAAATAGCTTTATCAGTTGTGTGTTTAATCCTACTAGTTGCTGTGTATGAAAGAGTAATTCCTCATAGAATTTCAAGCACAGACACGTGAGTGGAAGTTTCTTCCTAGAAAACAAACGTATGGATTGGTGGTGTGGTGCCTTGAGCTGCCCAACCCCAGGACATTTCACAGCAATGTAGCCCAGGATAACTCCTTCCCAGGGGAAGGCAGCTCCCTTCAGGAAGAGGTGTTTGATAACGCGCTCCGCTCAGGCAGTAACTTTTGGGTTTTGGTCTGAGGTCCCTCTCTCACAGGCAGTTCCCTTCATACACAAGGATGTACTTGTGTGGTGCCTGGTGGACTTGGCAAGGGCATGTTTATGTGCACACTTACTGCTTGTGGTACGCACCCAGCCAGGAATAACCGTGTTTCTCATGGTAATGGTTATGCCATAAGTATTTCTAATGTTTCAGAATTAAGCTGCTATTAAATTATAATGTTTGACTTATTCAATCCTAACATTTGCTTTATCAAAGAGATATTTAGAGCTTACCTCTTTCATAGCATCATCTATCTGTTTTAATTCCTCATAGTGGTCCCTGGATTCCCAAAGGGGCTGGAGCATTACCTCCTCCACTTCTGGGAACAGCTAGGTGAAAATAAGGAAAGAATATCAACATTTCATTTTGTATTTATTAACTTGTATGTGCTGGAAATGGGGTGAAAAGCAGGGTGTGAATTGTACATCCCCATTTCCCTGGCTAGCTAAACACCTGAGGCAACAAATACTGAAGCTCTGCAAGCCCCGCTTCTGCTTCTGGACTTGGGTGGCTTACCTTTGTTACCGTTTCAAACATGGGGATGAGAACAAACTTCAGAAAGCCAATCTGTGCTGTTGGCTTGGTCACTTTATCACGGTCCATGAATGGTGCCACTGGAAGCCCCTCAGATTTTTCTCGATCGCTCTGGAACAAATCCAGAGAGAACAAATATGAATCATGGCTGGAAGCCTTTAAGGATTGTAATGTAACAAGCATTAGCTTGCTACTAGCTAAAGAGCAGTAGGCTTCAGATAGAGATCTCAGTGGTGTCTGAAGATAGCACAGAATAGCAATAGGTTTCCCTTGGGCTAATGCATCCTTCGTTGTTTAGTGCAAGTTTCTGAATAGAGAACTCTGTTCAGTTACTTCTGCACAGCACTGGCATGAAAACATTGACCAGGCTTCCAGGTCAACAAGGCCACTCGATTCCCTTTCCAGATCTATGAGATTTATGAGGTGAAATATTTCAGGGCACTCAGAAGGGCGGTAATGGCTCTTGCCACTCTGGAAGAGAAAGAATAGGTCTTTGATTTTCCAGAGAGTGATTATTTTCAGGTATTCAATGAGAAATTACACCTCCTTCTTTACCAAGTATTAAAACTAGTTCTGGATAGCTAGGTCAATGGAGAGCAGTTCAATTGACTGCAAAAAGTTTACCAAGCTACATACTTGATCACATAACTTATTGTGTCTATGTCTGTGGGTTCATGTGCAAGGAGGTCATAGACAGTGTATGCAAAAAATACATCCCGTAGCAGATTTTCTCTCTCAATTACTGGGTCTTTCGGCACATAGTGTCTTTGCTGGATAGCCAAAATAGTAAGGCACATGGATACTGTAATTTTGAGTAAAAAGCTGGAAATGCAGTGGGCTAGAAGTGTTTCTGACACATCATCCAAGAGATCTTCTTGGCATGAACCCTATCAAAATACAGACAAAACACAAAAGATGGCTCTGGCATCTCCTCCTTGGAGCACTGCAGCCATGTGTTGACCGAGATCCCACTGCTGCAGCATGTACATGCAGCTTGGGAGCCTATGTGCCAGGGATAGCTGAGGGCTTCTGTTCCAGGGATCTTTTCTTAAGCAATCAGAAACTGCATTCAGCTGGGAATCCAGTGAGGAGCAATGGTTTGTGAAGCTTGAAGTCTGACTTTGCAGACTGTGATGTTCACATGCAGTGAAGAGTATCTAAACTAGTTCCTATGTGATATTTGATAATTTACTTGACAAGTTTCTCTTGCCATTGCTCTTGCCCTTTTGTCTCAGAAATCATTTATATGTCAAGCAAACTTGCTTTACAGAGAATAAGCTTAAGTCTGCTAGCATTAGGATTTCTAGGTTGCTGCTGTATTTCATCTGCAAATCACATTCATTTGCTTTCTGAACAGCTTCTCTTGTTGACATCCTTCTCCAACTTTCTGCAAAAGAAGTCTTCCCATCCTAGAACTATACTGGTCTGTCAGAGACAGAGCACCTGTAGCTGAGGTGGGATTCAGGAAGAGCAGCCCTCCCTCATTCTTACCTGCATAAAATATTCCTCTAGTAAGCAGTCTACCCAGGGCTCTGCTACTTCCATTGGGCGGACTTCATTGGAGATATCACAGCATTTTATCAGTACCATCTTCAGCTGAAAGAAGATAATAATTTAATACTGCAGTCTTAATGCCAGCCCTTTTTTTCCCTACTCAGAGCCTTTCTCTTTACAACGCACTGGGAGGCAATGCTTTCAAACGGAATGGACAGTTTTAGGATGAAATCAGAGGCCTTAAATGATCTGGATTCTTTTCCACTCTCTCAGTTACTCTGTAAATCACTTATCCCCTCTCTGCCTTGGTTTCCCTGTCTGTAGCATTGCTGTGTCACAGTGGGACATGTGCTTATCTGCTATATGAAGAGATTCAGCCACAAATGATCATGAGGTTGTTCGTGGAGCACTCAGAGGTAGCTAGGGAAGACTTCCCTGGACATCAAAGATGACTGGATTGGGACGTCGGGGAGACTAGAGTTTGTACTCTTGTGGATACTTTTTGCCCCACCATAATGGACAATATGACTTTGTGACCTGACAGAGTAAATATAATTTTTTTCCTGATGAGAGTCCAGGATTTCTAAAGCTGGAATAATCTACCTTATACAGAGCATTTTCAAATCGCAATTCTTTCTGGTGGGGCAGAGAATGTAAGAAGGATTTATGTTTTTTAATAATGTATATTGAATCTTGGGTTTTAAACAAACAAATTTCAATCTACAGGCTTTCACACTGTGCACAGAAAAATCATAATCCAGAAAACCTCTTACACAGGTCATGTGTTCTTCATTTGAGTAATCAAAATTTTCCATTTTTTCCTTGAAAGAGTCCAGTATTTCTGCATGTCTCGCCATGTCTGTAGCCAGGATTAATGTAATTATCCCCTAGCAAAGAAAACATGTTCACATATTAACTTGACATTCTTTACAAAGTCTGCTATTACAGAGCAAAGTAGAGTCTTTCTTACATACAAAAAGCCTCAGTTGCAGTACATAGTTAATACCTAAAGGGGAAGTTTCTGACCAGAAACTGCCAAGCAAATTGGAAGAGGGTTATAAAGAGTTCATGGTATACGAAGATACTGGTTGGATTGGCCTGTAACATTTGTGTGATATTCCAGAGACATTGAGGGTTTTCTTTTCTGATTGACTAATTGTGGAAAAACAAACTGTACAACAAGATGCTCTGCTTGCCAAGATCCACTATTGGCTCCTTGGAAAGCACTACAGATTTTGCTGCTGACTCTTAAGGGCCCTAGGAAGTGACAAAGATCAGTAGATGTAGGTGTCCTTGTCGTGGTTTAAACACAGCCTCTGTGATCATCTTCCTTGGATTAGGAGTTTTGAAATACCCCGATGCAGACAATGTGTTAGGAGCTTGGTATCCTCCTGCTAGGTTGAGTTTGTGATGGGTAAACATGATTAAAGTTGAAGGTTTTCATACAGATCTGTCCACTTTGGGCTCATGTCTGCTTCCTGTACACTGGCAGAATCAGTAACTCCAACCAGACAGGTATCTGAACCCTTACATTGGTCTGCTTTTTCATTTGGTGTGTATCGAAAAGCACAAATGCTTTTTCATTTGTGTGAAAACTAAGCCTGAATTTTTGCCCTTACAGCTCTAATAGGAACTGTAGCATTGTTCACTCTCTCAGAGATAACCGTGATGACTCCCAGTCCACCAGAGCCTCTTCCAACAGTACAAGTGCTCTGCTGTTGTAAAACTTTTCTCATTTTGAAGTCTCTTTTAATATTAATACAATGTTCTCTTAAAGCATGATCTTCTGCCATGAGAGCTTAATCCTTTCCCAGTCAGAGCTAATGGCTCATTCAATAATATAAATATCTATCCCCCAAATGTCATAGGCTTTAATAGTCAGGATGTACTCATTATTTCTCAGCAAGACATTTCGGGGAGTGCTGCTGTGGAAATTTTCCAAGAATCCCTCTTGAATCCTTACAACGTGAGGGGCTTTTTCAGTCTTACCCTCTAGGGAGAGTGATTCACTTGCATTGTACAACAGGGAAGTCTGTGAGTGCTTTTGTCTTCAGGAACAGTTTGTATGACACAGAGGGGAACAGCATTCATACCTGTCTTATCTGTTTGAATTGGTCCTGGTTAACGTTGGAGAAAATGTTGTATTCTGGCTGGGAAATGATCTGGAAAGCCACAGCACAGTGGTGGTTCTCCAGCGGGGAGATGTCATTGTAACGTACCGCAAGCTCAGTCCGTGCGTTTATCTGATAGCTGATGTGAAGAGAAACAATGAGAACTACTGCAGATGCACACCAGCTGCTCTAAACCATGCTGCTTACTTTTATGTACATTCTTTTTAATACTTATTCAATCAGATGCAGTTTGCTTCTTGATTGTTAATACCAAATCAGATGTTTTGAGAAGATAGATTTTATTTTAATGTTCTCTCAGGCACTATTCCCCTGTAGAAGTTGGTTTGGGTTTTGGTTTGGCTTGTTTTGGTTTATTTTTTGATTTTATTTATTTATTTATTTTATTTATTTTACCGGGTGTCTGTATCTTAAAATGACATAAGACAAAAAAAGAAAGAACTGTCTGGGCTTCATTCAACCCCCACTAATATTAACGGGGAGATTCTCACTGATCCCAGTCAGAATTGGGTTCTGCCCTTATTTAACGAATGGTTACAAATAAATTAAATTTTCTTTTGTTCACACACACATACATGCACACAAAAGTGTCCATGGGTCAACAATTATAATTTCATCACATGATAATAAATACAATAACATGCACTTCATTATTTTTAATTATGAAATACTGTGGAAGTTAAATCATGGTTCACATTTTCATGTAATTATTCCATTTCAGTCAATAGAGCTATAATAAGTTATTCCCTCTCTCTCATCGTACAATATTTTACCTTGTTTTCTCAGCAGCAGGGGAAAGTGTTGGAATAGAAACATGAAAAAGCATTTTCCATACAGAACCAAGGACAACTGGCAGCCCCAACCCAGACCTGAGTTTTGTGCGTGAAGCTCTGCTACTTGGCCTATGTGTGAGTAAACACCAGGGCCTTTGAGAAGGTCATTGCCAGCTCAGGCCGTGAGAAGGAGAACCTGATCTACCAAAACTGCAGCTGATATTACCTTCCCAATGAATTTTAAGGGACAGACTTACGTATTGTTGTAGCCTGGATGGTCCAGGTCATGGCACACTGCTGCAGTCATGAGAATCAAGATGTCTATTTGGGAAAATTTCTCCTGTAAAATACAGAACATACGGTAGTATTATGGTTTCTACTTCCCTTATCCCCATAAATGAATATAAGCGAAAAACCCACCCACATTTACTTTTTAGAGAAATGCAAATCTGAGCAAAATGAAGTGTTTTTCCACAGATCAATTTGCTTCAGTCAAGAAAGAATTCTGCCTTCCCTTCCAGTAAAAATGACTCAGATTTGCCTTTGTTGCACTAAATAACAGCAGCTCAGAGGAGGCAATTTGCTTGAAACTTGTTATTACTGCAGGGATCTTATAAAAGCACTGAGATATTAGTATAGTCTCTTACAAGTCATTAGAGCATCCTGATTAGCTAGGGGAGGGCTGGAAGATAGCTTAGTTGCTATTGCGTTCTGCGTTAACTAAAGTTATAGAAAGTGAGAAAAATTAAGTGTTGCATTCCCACAGTTTCCGAATAGGGCAAACTTCCATTAAAGAAAGTTTTTCTTAACACCCCTACTGGCAAGAAAATACTTAAGCCAGTAACTGAGATGTTTAACTATGGTGAAGACAGGGGTTTTTTTTACTGAACAAAATCTGGTTTGTACAGAAATGAAATGAAAATATAGACACAAGTTATCCAGCCAATGAAAATAAATTATGGCTATAGTTTTGAACAACGTACAGGTTGAATGAGAATCTTGCATACTGTACATGCAAGGCATTATTTGAAGTAGCTCACCCAGGCGCAAGCACACATCTGGGGAAAACCTCTCGTGGGAATATTTTGTGTCACAGATGAAGACCATATCCACAGACCATAATTCATCAGGCTTTGGGATCTGATTCATTGATGTTTCATGCTATCAGAGTGTAAGAAGAGCTTCAGTGTACAGATTTGGGATACTCAGGAGGTGAAGGTAGCATCCCAGCACCCTCAGAAAGCTGTGCAGGTGCTTGACATCTGGGATGGGATGGCTGAATGGGCAGACAGAGGTGGAAATGAAACACTTCCTCCTTGCCCCAGGGACTAACCAGTGCAGATATTGCAAAGCTCATCGCTTGCTAGCAAGCCGGTGGCCTGTTTTGCAAGAAAAATGGCACAGGTGTCATAGCACTGAGTGGATGAACACATGCCCCATGATGGAAATGGGGTGATACTATTGAGGTGGAGGGCATACCTGGAGGCTGCAGAGCGAGATCATGCTGTACATCATCTGGGTCACACAGAAGCAGTGCCGGAAATTATGGAAGGGGTTGTTTCTGTAATTGTCATGAATACACAGCTGCAGAGGGAATGAAACAGTCAGGGAGAGAAGAGCTCTTTCTTTATAAGCATATGATTATAGATGTTTCCCAAACTCCCTGGAAGCACTTTATATCCCTACAGGTGTCCCATGGAGCCCAGTATTATTTTCTGCTAGGACAGACTGACAGCACAAAGACCTTCTGACACTTTCTGCCTTTCAAGAATTTGTCAGCAGGTAAAGCTCATAGCAGCTTCTCTCATACCAGCTAGCAATGGGTAAACATCCCAGCACAGTCAAGTGAGACAGTCCTATCAGTGTTGAGACAGGACTCTGTGCTCTCATCCTGAATTTGTATTTCAAACTGTGCAGTGGTTAAATGGTGTCTTTGGGTGTGTAAAGAACTCAAAGTATATCGCCGTTCCCTTCTCTTGCTGAATGCAAATTGCAGCTTTGAAATCTTCAAGGCTGAAATGTAGCTGTTATTTCATTTGCAGATGCTCAGAGGTAGTACTTTGGGATGTGTTGCTTGGCAAAGTGAAGATATGAATGCACATTCCCTGGCTTACCTATTTGGATTTCCTACGCTAATGCAGCATGGGAGAGATTAAGCCATATAGGCACATGGGACAGATTTTAACTGTCTACAGATCCTGGCTATGTGCTGTTCTTACAAATGCAAGCTCAAGCTTGTGAGCTTGAGCTTGTGTCCATGTGTCCTCATTACTGTCAACTGGGCTATCTGAGTGAAGCTGGCACAGCTGGGTTGCCACATGCCACAGTCATTCTTGCGATGTACTAGAGAGCCTTTGGTGTCCTGTCCTGCACGAAACACCCAAGCATCAGCAGCACTGCTGGACCCCTTCTGCTTAATCATCCATAACCTGGACCCTTATGCACACGCCAGAGCCCTTAGAGAGCCCTTATACACACGCTTCAATTACTGAGCCTGAACTAATGACCTGGGCAGAATTTGTGTCCCCTTCTCCAGCTGAATAGTGAATTTACTTTAAAGAGCCTTCAAGCCCCATCAGGATCAAACCCTTCAACTTGGGACTTGACTTCTAGGAAGCCTTAAAGTTGTGGATCAAGTCAAGAGAACTGTGGGTTTTCAATACTTATTCAGTATTTGGGGGGTTCATTGCGAAGCTGTTCAGATTATTCTGCAGCAAGGACTTTAGGAATGCATTATATTATTTTAAAATGAAAACTAATTGCACAGTGTGGTTGAGAGGCTCACAGGTGATGGGCAGTATGTCGCAACCTCTGCACAGAGACCATGGTCATGCCCAGGCACTGTACAGCACTGCATGGATGTAATGTACACAACCAGTAGTGGAGCCCAGAGCATCCCAGGGGCTCCTGACTCAGAGCACTGAAGGACTGGAGTGACTGTGTTGCATTAGTCATCTGTCCCTCCCCTTTCTGGAAGATTTCTGTAGCCAGTGGATGTGGGAGCAAGAAAGCAAGCATATGCATGAGGTGGCTTTTTCTCACCGGCATAAGTTCAAACTGGTGCCCATACTGTGCCTGGGGAAGTATCATAGTTTGAAGTAGAATCCTTGAGGCTTTTTTTAATCATCTTTTTTTTCTTTTTTTTCTGCAAAGTCAGCATTTAAGGAAGGAAATCTCACCCTGTCTTACCTTCATGGAAAATACATAATAAAGCCCCCTTGTTCAGAACAAGGCTGTCTTAAATGCAAGTGGTAACCAATTACTTGGAGATGCAAGCTAACAGGAAGCTGCCTGCAGTAGTGCATGTGGGTGGCATGTTGATGTGTGTTGACATATCACCTTGTTCCCCATGTTTTCAGGCTGTGAAACGGGAGGAGGAAATTTTCTGTTTTATCTACTCTGTGCTAGCCTTGTTTGCATTGGGTTTCATCCCACCCCTTCTGTTCAGCTGCTTTCTAAGGTCAACAATACTGAGCTTTTCATCTGCCTTCTTCGGGAGAGAGCTCCTAGGTCTTGATCATTTTTTGTATCTCCTTTAATGTGGTCATACTAAGTTTCTAAAAAGACCTAGAAATAAATTTCAGGTAAGCCTTATGCCTCTATAGTGACATGGTAACACATGTCCATTTTATCCCTCCTTCCATTCTCCGATCAGCCTTATGCCTTCTTAGCTTCACTGTGCAGCAGCACACCAAGCAGTGACAGTCACTGTCCTGTGTAAGCTCATGCCCAGGTGCTTTCTGCTTTTGCTGTACTTCATGGTATGATGAATTTGGAGTTTGCTTTGTGTTTGCTAAATAGCTTCTGAACTTGTGGAATTTGTTCAGGCCCTTCTGGAAGTCTACATCCACCATGTAAAATGGTTTCCACTATTCTATGCATATTCTTCAGGTAACTAGAAGAGGTTAATGAGATGTGAGCCTTTGCCACAGGAATTGTATGAAACAGCTGTATAATGAATTTCACATCATGAAGTTTTTGATTACTATAATAATAAATTTGGCAAGTAAAGATGTAATTTTTACTAACTATAATTCTTCGGGCTGTACCTAGATCCTTTTAAAACAACAGGTAAAATATTTACTGTTCTACAATTCTCTAGGAATGTGGCAGGTTTTTCTAAGAAAGCCAATATATTCTTCAGCTTTTCAGTAAATGCTTTCTCATGCTGCCCCTTGGACCTGAAAACTTACTGGTTTTAGATCAGTGTTTCTTCTTCAGACATCTTAGTTTTGTATGACCTTAACATTATCATGTCTCGCACCTCTGCAGCATTCTCAACATTAAAGACTAAAGCAAAAAAAGTTATTTGGCTTCACAGAAATTCCTTTTCCTTCCTGACTTGCTCCTTTACTCACCGTGTAGTACATCTAATAATTATTGCACATACTGGCTTTTTTGGCTGTATCTGAAAATGCTTGTCATGTCTCCATTTACAGTAGGTACCAAGAGCATTCACCAGAAATTAACTGCTCTCAATAATAGAAATCTTACCAAAGGCAAAACAGTTAAAAAAATATTATCTGGGACCATTAGACTGCAAACATTTGCTGAAGTACTTAAGTTTTAAGAATTTGTGTAGGTTGTCTGCTTTCAGTGGGATTCCTCAGGTGAGCCCAGTTAATTCCATGACCAAAGGTCTTCTTAATCAATTTTTGGTTTTAAAAATTCTCAAATATGAGTAATTTAAATACTTACCAACCACCTCTTTAACGTAATAGGATTGATATTGAAGTCTTTTACCAGTCCAAGATCATGGTACATGTGTTCCAAGCAACTCAGCATCTGTAGCCAGGAACAGATAGGTAATTGGCTTGGTAAATATCACTTCGCTTTCTGATACATTGCAAAATGAATTTTCTCCTTGCAAGCATCGAATAATTGCAAAGCCCTCTTGTTAAGATGAAAGAAAGATGTTCAAAGACTGCGTGATTAAAGACAGTGCAAGAGGGAAGATAGGTTCTAAAAGCTTTTTGAAGTAGACAGATTGCTGTTGACTTCACAGGTTTTGTGGAGGGCTTTGAGTCACACTAGCTCTCCTTAGTAACTGCGATTCATTCATTTCATAGCAATACCTTCTCACCAAAAAAAGTGTTGCCATGTTTCTAGTTCAGCTGGGATACGTTCTAATGCTTGTTGAAAACATTGGAGTTTTCCCACTGACTCCAAAGGCCCTGGCTGTACAGAAATGGACCAGGCCCTAGCTGTATGGAAAATGACAGCAGAAAATAAGATTCTTGAAAACCCCTTTTATTCTAGATACATGTCAATATCTTCTTTCTTTCTGACTTCTTGTGAGTTTTTAACACCATTATCTTAACTTGTTTAACAAAAGGTCTATCAATATAACCCTACAAAGTTGCAGCAGGTTTGTGACCATCTGCTCCTGTAAACTGTAACTGAATCCCAACAGCTGAACTGCAAAGGCAGGCTGCTTTTTTGAGACAACATCTGCTCTGCAGTAGGAAGGAGGGTGCAAGTAATATATCACTACCAATCCCAGTTAATCTTCTGGATTTGAAAATAATGGAAAAGAAAGGTATTGATCATCTGATGTGTATGGGCACTTAACAGCTGCCCACCAGACAGAAATGAACAGGAGTTCAGGAGTTTATGTATCTGCATTCCCATTTCTGAAAGCAAAATCTGCAAGGGTTGAAATGTAGCCATTAAATTATTTGATGCAGTTCTTAGACTGTAGACTGGTGAGTTTTAACATGACGAGTATGATGTCACAAATATGGCCTTGGAGACATTTCTAGCTAGGTTTCTATTATTTAGGCTCTTCAAAACTCTCCAGAAAAATGATCTCATCTAATGAAACTTTATGTTTATCCAGGGAATATACATAGTTCATGCAGTAAAAAAAAGAGGCTGGTTTTGAGTCATCTGAACAGGAAGAAAGAGACTTTTCTGCAAGACTTCAGGGACAATGTCATGATCTGAATGGTGCGCACATCACATGGGTAGCATTTTGCTGTAGACAATCCTGTCCTGTTCCTAGGTAGAATATATGTTCCACAATAGTTTCAGAAAAGACTTTCTGAGACAACAGAGTGAATCCAGAAGGGCTGAATTACTCCCAGAAAAACCTATCTCCCCCCAGCTGTTGCCAAGAGAGCTATTGGTGAGTGGCCAGGTGACTGTAGTCCCAAAGCTCCTGCCCCTGAGCATGTGAGATCTCAGTCTTCATTTTTAGTTTTCTTGGTTAACAAGCAAAAGGTTGAACATTGGACTCTTCTAAGGGTTAAATGAGTGGGCATTTGATAAAGTGAACACAAGCTTGCTGCCTAGTTCTGTTTACTGAGATGCTTCAGAGCACACTATTAATTTGCTTACAGAAGGCTAAGGTTTATAACCTGCCTGCCCTCCACTGAACATGTGAGCAAATACTCATTGCTAAACAAGCATTGGCAGAATTGAAATATTCTCTGTAAACATAAACCAGAGCTAAAAGGGTAAAATAAACCCATGTGGTGCTCAGCTCACTAGAGGTTGTGTGGTATCTTATTTCTGAGCAGCTCTCCTCCTTTCAGGGCATGTCTAATCTCTGCATTCTCTTGTTAGCCCGGTTCATGCCACCATATAGTGTTTCCTAAGATTCTAAGTGAGTTACTGTGCTAAAATAATACACCTCAGCACACAAAAATCCATGGATAATGCTTTTTGTCTCTCACTATGCTTTCTTAATAGTCAGAGAAACAATGAGCCAATAGTGTCACGGTCCACCTGGCAGGTCGTAATTCTCTCTTGCTGTAAAGACCTGACAGACATTAAAAAGCTGGGGCCAAGCCATTTTGGCTGAGCATGGTACAGAGAAAAGGGACTGGAGAGGTGATGGACCTAAAGCCACTGGAGAGGCCTTCTGTTAAAGCCGGATGAAACATCCTGAAGGGAATATCTGTGTATGGTATGGGTATTTTTAATTGTCGCATTGACCTACAGGTGCTGAGCCAGAATGATCCTTATATGCACAACATCTTACTGAGAAGGTAATTAAAGTGATTGCTGCTGGGGTGCTGCTAGAGCTACTCAATCCTTCCCTTGGGAAAAAAACACAACACTAAACCCCCACTTTAGTCCTGCCCTCCCTTATATTTTTCCTAAGTGAGATTTGCTTGTATTTGCTGAATCTAATTATACATTAAATTATAAGCTGGCCATTACAGAAACATCCTTCTCATTCATGTTTCCACAGAGGTTTACACATGGTCCTTCCAGAACCTTCTGCAATACAAGTGACAAGCAATGAATACTACTAATAGCAAGAACAAAAATAAGACAATTAGGCAAGAAGAAAATACAAATAGGCTATGCATGCAGCTCTGCAACCTCTTCAGAGTACGCCGCAGGAAAACCCCTCACCTAAAAGGGTGTGAATCAATGCATGAACCTCTGTTTGGCTTCATACAGCAGCATGCTGCTTTATTGATTTGAGCAGAGTTGTTGATGATGTGCTTGAGCATACACTTTGCTAGGGATTGATTTGTTCACATAAATGGCACAAGACAGCTCATATGGCAGTAATGACAGTGCACCAGTTGTTGTGGGACATTACTAGGAAAAGATTAAAGAAAATACAGAGAGGAGTCAGTGTATGATAACCAGCAGTCTATCTGGCATCTGTTAGGAAAAAGTACTGTATTCTGGTGTAGTATGAAAATCAAAAAAGGATAGAGAGTAAGGGGCAGAAAAGGGGAAAAATCCCACAGACCATCTCAAAGGGCTCTTCTAGCTTTGTTGGCTCTCAGAAAGAATGCTAACCCAGCTAACACAGCATCCTTACCTCATTGGGCTCCCACAGCCATACGTCAAAGGTTGGCTTCCGAAGTGCTTCAATGGTCTCCTGTGACAGCATGTACTGCAGACAAAAAGACAGCTGGCATAAGGGTCCCCCACCCTGGCATGGGACCTGCTATTGGTGTGT
Organism: Neopsephotus bourkii; assembly: GCF_033783945.1. Classification (NCBI taxonomy): domain Eukaryota; kingdom Metazoa; phylum Chordata; class Aves; order Psittaciformes; family Psittacidae; genus Neopsephotus; species Neopsephotus bourkii. The sequence continues at coordinate 8,190,792 of NW_026901456.1, read as the reverse complement.
CCTTGGCACTCCCAAGGTTTTGTTCATGAGGGGTTTAGCCATATTGCCCAAGGAGAAAGCAACTGATCTCTTGCTCTGCCTGCCGAGCCCTCCTCACCCTCCCCACCAGCTGCTTGTGGTCAGGCCAGGATAAACAATGCCTAGCAGGCAGCAAGTCCCCAAGCAGCTCGCTGGTTGGTGGAGAACCTTGTGGAGCAGAGAGGTGGAGAATCTGGGAGAAATGGAAGGAGAGTGAGAGTGTTATGGATGGGGTTATGGATAAAACCAGCACAGGGATATAAAGGGCACACGGCTCAGACCTGTCCCTAGCTACACTGGGTTTGTTGCCTGCAGAGCATCAGCAACATTCGATGCAGCCAGTTATGCCTGGATGGTGTGAAGTGTCTACACTCACCGTGTTAAATTAGCTGGTGGGTATGATATATTTACTTGCAGATGATTTATACTCTCATTTTGAGTATTTTTTTCAAGAACGCCCACATTTTCAAATTGGTTGTCAGCCTGCAAGATTCCAGTGATTTTTTATCATTATGCTCGGAGGCTTAGAACAAACCCAAGTTCCCAAGTTACGATTTGTGTACGAACGGAAAAAAAGGAATGCGGGGAGTTAAAAGAACAGGACTCTATCTATTCATCTTTTCTAGACTCCATTCATCAGAGTCTTTCTGGGCCACAGAAATCTCGTAGCTTCGCTTGGCCCATTTACCATGGCTGTCTCTAATTAGTCTGGGCTTACTGTACTGAGCAGGTAAATGAAATTTTCTGAGCCATCCAACTGCTGATACTTAATCCAAGGTAGAATAACACCAAAGATTAATTTCCTTCTTGAGAAGGCAATTGATTTTGTATTCGCACATATAATGTACATTGAATATGATGTTCTGCAAGAAAATTGTGAATTGGCAGTACGGACTTCTTACTTGATAACAAACGTGTGTTGCTGAATAAACAGGAGAACTTAAAATTCATTTCTCTGTAAGGGTCTGAAGGCAAATATGCAAGGATGCATGTCCAGATCATGCACCTGCATCGCATGGGACCATGTGAACTTCAGAGTGGCAGAGCCAGCTTTGATGTGTGCAAGTAAATGACCACTCTGATTTGCACATGTGAGCTGGTGTATTGTCAAGGTGTGAGGTGGGCATTGAGCAGACATAGCCTGAAAGCTTTGCATAATTCCTGTGGGCAAAGACTGATGGTGCTAGCACCAAAGATGCTGTGTACTTCATGGTTTTGGCCTCATTCATTACTGTGGGTTTCTGCTTGTACTTGCCCAGTAAACATTTTTCTTCAAGCGTTGCTATTTTCTGTAGTAAATACATTATCTCATTTTCACAGGGACAATGAATCATTCTGGAGAGAATCCAATGTCACATTTTCTCTTTGTTTCCCTAGGTGAAGCATCTCCATAAATTACTTTTTAAATTAAAAAATAATCCATTAGGAGAAAACAGGCAGCAGCACTATTTTCAATTAGAGTACAACATTGTAGGCTATCTTTGATTGTTTGCTCTGAGCATGGAGAATAAACAAATATAACTAGACCAAAGAGCTTTAAACACTGATGAATGCAAGATGTTCATTAACATTTCAAACACTAATGAGCTTTCAAATATTAAAGACTACTGAGGATCCAACTTTAAGTCACCACAGCAATGACAGCTTTCTTCCATTGTCTCCCAGGGATTTTGGATCAGGCTTTGGATTTAGAATAGCTAGGATGTAGATGGCTAGTGAGTCATGCATTGTAAACCACCAGTTGTCAGGATAGCAAGCGTGTGGTAGGATTATGGGAAGAAAAAGCACTGTGTGGTACCTTTGGATAGGATGGTACATCCCGCCGGGGAGTTGGTCTCTTGTTTTCATCCAAAAAGCTGTACTTGCAGGGACAGTTCGTCCTGAAATTAAATATGCAACTCTTAACATTGTGGGAACAGAGCCACGGTGCCTCAAAAAAAGCTGGAAGTACTCTAATCTCTCAGTAGGCATCGCTTGGAGAATTACCCTGCTGCCCAGACTCTCCCTTTCTAATGTGGTGTTGCTCAAATGCTTTAAAAGTGTGATCCTCTCTAGGATTTTCTTCCCTTGTACAACTTGTTGCAGCTTCTCAGTCTATTTGAATTCAAGTGAGGAGCTTCTCTATTCAGGCATGTGAATACCCCATAATTTCTATTTAAACCAAGTAACTTTCAGCAAGCAGCTTGCTGTCTGTGACAGGCATAGCTGTCTGAGGGCTGCAGAGCCCTGCCAGGGGCCACGCTGAACATGGACACTGGCACACCTATGCTTATTTACCAGTGTAGGCACACACCAAGCCCAAGGCTTACTTCATCCCGGCTCTAGGCCTCATAAAAGCTTGGGTAAGAGCATCCATTTTGATGGCTTGACCATCTTCCCTGCTGCTGTTCAGGCTGGACAACAGCAATGAGGTGGAGGCTGGGCAGATACAGTGTGCTTGGCTCCCAGGTCCTGGAGGAAGGGAGCCATTGCCAGCAGTTACAGGTGATTAACACTTACCTGTTTCTTAACACCGCCACCACCTGACAGTTAATCTGCTCATCCTTCCTCTGCCCGTGGAAGAGCCAAGCTGATGCTGATCTAGTTGAAGATGTCCCTGCTCATTGCAGGGGGTTGGACTAGATGACTTTTAAAGGTCCCTTCCAACCCACACTATGATTCTACCCCACCTGAGCTGAGGACTGTGATAGTGGGAGGTGCACACCGGCCTTACAGCCTTTGCAGAACATCTAGGTTGCTGCATTGCAGTGTGAGAGCAGTTTTTTTTCCTTGCAGCCATGGGGGGCACAGTAAAACATAGAGCTCTGTGGTGTCACCTGTGGCAATCGCAATAGTTTAACTCAACACACATTTCCCATGTAGTTGGTCATGTGGATTTTAAGAACTTTCATGTGAGGTTGATCTGCTTGTATTTTACATTTATCCCTGTATGATTCTTTCTCATTTCTCAAGCCTCCTACCAATTGAAGTTAAAAGAAACCCCCCAAAAGAGCCAACCAAAGCATTCCATTAACTTTATTTGATCCTTTAAAAACTATTTCACATATTGTATATTGAATCTCTTTCTAGTGCTTCTGTTCTCTGTTGGGAGTTGGTCTGGGTCTCTTTTCTGCTCTTAACACTGATGACTTCTATCACTCCTGATGGTGTTGTCTGAATCCTGTGAAAGTTCTGTCATCCTACAGTTCATGGTGGTCAGCTGGCTTCAACCAGCTTTTGAGGAGATTTGGTGAGCCCTGTTTGAGTTGATTCTCAGTTGGTGAAAAGCTGTCTTAATAATTTCTAAAGCTGTTTCCTCAAAATTCCACTGTGAGGGGTATTAGTTGGATAAAAATAGTGAGATGTGGGCAATTCATGCCTTAACTGGAGGATGGCATCCCAGTATGTAGTATGACTCCATGCTACCACACTGGGGAACACACCAGAGCCAGGGTGCATCAGACCTTTACAAAACCTAAAACTGTATCTGCAAATGATGATGATTTTAAATGATACTATATTGTTATTAGCATCTGCCAGTGGTGAACACAAAAAGCAGACTAGCAAACAAAAAAGCAATTTGAGGAGATGCAAGTGGGGGTCTTTTGCTCTTCTGAAGAGATGCACAATTCACTATGCATGACTACTTATAAATCTAGGTGTTCACTCCCACTCTGCCATTCAGTAATGTAACAGCAAATGTAAGAATATGCAAACATACAAGCATACAGCTGTGTCTGCTATGATATTATTGAAGGAATATATGCACTCAGACATGCTTTTGTACATTAACTAAATTTAGATGTGATCCCTAATTTCAACTGTAACACATTATCTAGCAAATGGCATAGCACAAGGGATGACAAGCCTAAGTAGGTGCAAATACATTGCCACATATGCTGGGATGCCTTGTTTTTCCCCCACAGCATGTATCTCATGCCCATGGGAGAGAGATTACTCAGTCACTGTGGGGTGAAGAATCCCTAGGCTGGGGTCACTGTGGTTATGGTTCCTGCAGATCCGTGGTTGCTTGGGAATAGGGAACCACAGCTCATTCCTCAGCAGCTCCGAGTGGGGTCCCTTTTAACGACCACCTACCAAGGACCATTCTCTTCCCAGTCTTACAGCAAGAAGTGACTCATAGCCATCCCTGGTTGAACCTAGCTACACACATACTAGCCACATACACAGCCATACTGAACCTAGCCACATCTAACTGCTTTGAGACCCAATCCCTCAAGCTATAAATAATAATAGACAGAATTCTGTGCAAGCAGAAGGAGGTTTTGTGCAGCTGGGAAGAGGAAGACCCAGCTCAAGGCAACCAAGAAGTGCTGTGAGAGGTAGCTGCCATACTGATAGGGCACAAAGGGATGCTGAGCAGAGTAAGTTAGGGTACTGGTTCAGTGAAAGCAGCTATGCAGTGTGAGTTAAGAGCAAGCAAGCTTGGGTATCAGCTCTACCTGCTGCTGAGCACTGCACCCATTTTTGCCAGCTTTCCAGAACCATGGTCAATGCTGGTGTCTGGCTGTTGACAGCTGTCATATCTCACTACAGTTCCTGGTGAAGACTACACACCTCAGCTGGAGTTAGCTGCACTGGGCAGACATGGCACTCCCCATTCCAGGTTCTTGTTAGCAGGTTGCTGTTTATACTACAAAATATAGATTGTAAGGTGACAAGATCTGGGAGGGGAATGAGTCATGGCTGTTACTGGGACATTTTCATACTTCCTGATGTGTGTGGCAGCAACTGGGCAAACATGAAGTTGCCATAGCTTCTATTTTGGTTTTAATTCCCTATCTGCCTGTGTGTCACTATGCTTGTAAGTGCAGCTCTCCCAGCTCCCTGTAACAGTTGAGAAAAAGTAGAGGCACATGCATGAGCACACATTATTCACATCACTCCCAGCACAAATCAGCATACATGCTTTCCTATTTGCTGCCAAACTGAACTCTGATTTTTCTAATGAGATTTCCTTACACACCTGAACAAGAAATGATGCAAGTCACAGGGCAAACTGCAATCCATCCCACTGGAATAAATCTGGAGCAGATATGAGGTTAATACTTTTACTCTGCATTTATACTAGAATGACAGCTGAATTTGGCCTTAGACCTGATAGGAATGTATTAACACTGTGCCTTCTGACATATCTGGATAGCAGAATTTATGAAAGTGAGTGATTATAAAGCCTAATTCTTTTAGCAAATCTCCTATTGCCCTCAGTAGGAAATAGCTTTGATTAAAGGTCAGAGAATTTGACCCTGAATGAAGAAAATGAGAGAGGCTGTCAAGATAGCATACATTTGCTGAGAGAAACCCCCTTCACCCACACTTTGAGCAACAAAATATATCCCTCTTCAGCAACCTCTCCAGAAGTATTCATCATCTCTCAGTGACGACTTGTTTGTCCTAATGGCATATTTCAGTGACACAGGGGGCAGACTTTCCAGCTGAGACTGTGTGCCCTACAAAATGCAATCTTTTCTGCTGTTGTTTTAATTACAGCAAAACCAAGCTTCATAATCGCAGTAAGCCCTTGAACTAGAGAGTAAATTCCCAGCTTCTTGTTGAATTTGAAATGGGTGTTTTATAGTAGCATGAGATCATAAAATTAGAAGAGCTGTTACTTATTTATTTGATATTTTCCCAGCATATGTTGGAGCTGATTTGAGTGTTAGCTGGTTCTCAACTGAACACCACACTATACAAAAGTTCTTTTCCCATTATCTGTCTCCCAGTAAATCTGGATAAAGAATTCCCATTCTTTCTGTATAGTGAAAAAGAACTCTCTGCTGGAAGACCTTTTTGTCTATTCCCATAGCCTGAGCTGTTTTAACTAATGGATGGCTATAGATCTTCAAATGTTAAATTAAAGCCACTGTCCGTAATGGTTATTGGGTTCCTTGCCTCTGCACTTCTAAGCCCAGAAGGTAACTCAATCCTTTGGAAATACTGCATAAAGGTTTGAAACCAGATGCTTATTTCTCTGGTTAGGTCCAAAGCAGAACTTACCTGCTGCTTCTAGCTGCCATTTCCTCCCTCATCTTTTTAATGTCGCTCTTGCATTTCTCAATCTCCACTACTTTCAGGCCTTCCACTGTCAACAAAGGAAAACAACAGGGGTGTTACCATGGCGAAAGTCGAAGGATCTCACTTCACAATTGTGCGAAATTTCAAAGGGCTTTAACATGGGGTTATCCAGGGAGCCAGCAAGCTCTTACAGCCTGCCTCGGTTCTCACATGTGCAGGTGCCGCCAGAGCGATGTATCTTGAAAACCCATAGGAATTCTCCGCTGCCGATTTTGTATAATACCTACAGTATTTTAATTCAGAGTAGCTATAATGTCTCAGCTTTTCCACCACTGCTAGCAGCAGTCGGCTGTCCTGGTGCCTTCACTTCTCTGCTGTAGAACACGAATCAAAGGAAATCCTGAGCAAAATATATCCCCTCCAGTGATGGGATGATAAGCGCAGCTAGGCAAACACGTCCCGGTAGGATTAGAATTCCCATTAAGATAAAAGGTTTTAATTTGAAAGTTCACGCAGAGCATTAAGGAGCTCTGAAAGGCACTGCTAGATACACAAAAACCAAAGTGAGCATGTGGGAGAAAAAGAAAAATGTTGAAAAGTTTTGCTCTAATGATTGATTTTTTTTTTATTGAAGATCTGTCACTTCTTTTTGCCAATCAATTTTGTAATCAAAGGTTATTTCTGCATGCAGCATAAAAAAAATCCTATGTTTCCTTTCTGTGTGCAATTATGAGAGCCACAAGGCAAAAAGTTTGATTGCGTGTTTATGCAGCAATGCACTTCACATAGCCGTGAGAGCCTAACGCAGTGCAAGTACGAGAATATTCTCCCTTTTCTTTCCCTCTCATTTAACTATCAGTGTGCTCAAGGACACAATACAGCACCATTTATTAAGTACACGTCATTCATATGCAATCATTTCACAGCTCATTTGTTTACTTATTGTTTGCTTGGACAAGCTGTGGTTCAGGGAACTCCAGGGAATGTGCAATTGTACAATCAGTATTCAATAACCTTCTTAAAAAGTAATACTCAAAATCACATTTATCTGGAGGGTACCATGTAAGTGGTAAAAACTGCCTCGGAAGGCACAACTCTATAGATAAGCAGAGACCTCAGTTTCATTTTCCTTATACTAGTAACAACAAAGATTGCTACTAGAAATGGGAAAGAGGAAAAACAGAGAAGTGTATGAACAAGTCCAAAATTCAAGTTATTAAGGAAAGGAAAGGGAAAGGGGTTTTATTTATGCTTGATTACAGGGATATCCTCCACTTAAAAATCCAATTTCCAGATTACTGTTCTGTTTTGTTTTGTTTTGTTTTTCTGTAGCGTTGTTAACAAGCAATTTTTGCATGATTACAGTGTGATGATATGGGCAGGATGTTGTCCTTCTTAGTCAGTATCTTCATTCTGGGTATCTGGCTGCACTTTTTTGGGTGCTCTGTTCAACTGTTGATGTTCAGCTGCAGGTGACCTGCAGGACTGGGCTGCTATGTACCATCCCTGTGCATTAAGCTGGGAGAAGTTCATGGATAGCCCATATGCCAGGCTGGTGCACATCTGAAGCAGTGAGAGCAAAGCAAAGTTATCAGACTGAGGGTAGTGGGCAAGCAACTGCAGATGGAAGAGAAACTGTGGTGCAAAATGGCAGCCCTGAGCACTTTTTCGTATTGCATCTTTTCAGTTTTCTTCCAAAACCTCTCCAGGGGGAGAAGAGAATTTACATAACTATTTTCTTAAGGCAGATGTGAGATGCTTACAAATTGTCAAGGGCTTTTGCCAGCTTCCTTATTCATGTGTGGGCTGCTGCGCAAACACTGGAGCAGAGTAAAGCATTCTTAGTGCTTGCCCTGAGTGCAAGCATTTTCCAAGGGGAAGTCACAAGCTTTAGAGGGGATTTAAAAATCAGTTAAAAGATTCGGCTCCTTGAAAACATGTCTCTGTGATATGGTCTCTAGACAGTAATGGGAAGGAAGCTGAGAACATTTTATGTGAGGTGCAGATGTAGCTTTGTCGTGAGCACTTATCCCCACACACACATCCCCTCTGGGGAAGAAATCCTGGAGATCACATGTGAAAGTGGTAGAAGAGGGTTCTCCAAAGGAGGCAGGAGAAAAGACAAAACAAAAGCACAATTCTTTTCACGTTTGGCTCACAAATGATGAATGGCCTTGTCATGTGCACTGATTAAGGGCCCATTATATTATTCTGCAGCAAAAAAATACTCCTGAAAAAACCCTGTGCCGTCTAAAGAAATCCTTGGGCTGAATCCAGCACTGGAACATGGCTCTTACAGCAACCTCAGGGAGCCCAGCTCGAGCAGGGAGGTCGGACACTCCTTTTCTCTCACAGTTTTGCCTTTTAAGCATGAAAGCCTGGAATTATTTCAAAATGTTGCAGATCCGTCTCTGTCACAGATCCTGGAAGTCCAATTTCGAGCAGATGGGTGCACTTGTGGACAGGCAACCCAGGGAGCTCCTTCCCACAGGCTGAGGCTGCCGGAGATGGGATCGCGAAGTGCTCAGGCAGAATGGCAGCAGATTGCTGCATCAGCTGCTATTTCCATCAGTGGAGAGACCCACTTACAGAAAGAAGCCTTGTCGGGGGACCAGAGAATTCAGTTCACCTGCATGGCACCCCAGGGCTGGGTAGGCTGCCTTCCCTCAACAGCATTGAAGTGCTGGAGAGTGCAAGCACACAACTCCTGCCCACCGACAGCAGCGTGCAAATCTCTGTTATCTCCTTTCACTGCTGCTGGCTGCAGACGCTGAAGGGCAGCCTGTGTGCAGGGTGCAGCCAGGGATCCCAGGGGGGACAGTGGCTGGGATAGTCGCTTGCCTGGGGGATAGGAAGTCCCACAGGAACGCTTCCCTCATTTGCCTTAGTCCATGGCACTTAGCCCTAAGGGCAGGAGTTGGACGGGAGTTTCACAGAAAATGCAGTGACTGAGCTAATTTCTCTCATTTTTTTCGTGTATTTATTTTTTTCTTTTGGACAAAAGAACAGTGGAGCTTTAGGAAAACCAGGAGCCGTGCAGACAGGGAGGAATTACCACCCGATCTTGCAGAGGTCTGTGCTGGGGTAGGCATGTTGCAGGTCAGGCTCCCACCCCACTGAAGCCTACAGCGAGGGTGGCCTCAGGAAGAGGTTCCCCTGCAGCTGCTCTTTGAATGAGGACATATTTCCCTCTCCCTGCTGACAAAGGCATCAGTCTCACCGAGCAGCTGCAGGGTCAAGGTAGCTTCTGGCCAGGGGAAGTTTCAAGAAAAGAACTTCTTCCACGAACCAGAACCCTTTTTTCATTTTCCCCCAGCCACCTCTAGTGAGAAAAGTGCTTTCTGCAGCTGTAGTACCAGGGAAAACTGCCTGCTCCTGACTTAAATGCTACGTATCAGCAAGGATGTGGCCTTTGGTGTCAAGGCAGTGCTGGGTGACAGTGCCATACCTTTTATTCATACCTCTCCCTGGCTTTTCCATGACATGTGTTCTGAATAATATACTGAAAATCAACAAGTCAGATGCTGAATGACGGGAGGAGCAGGGAAGAAGTCCCAAAACCCAGAAAAGGAGCTCTTTGACCAGATGAATTAAACTTCATTGTGCACAGTAACCAAATATTGTTGTGTTACATGTAATGCACTGAACAAGTGAGGAAATGGATGCTGCCTAGTAGTCTGCAGGCAATATTGTCAGGGAATGGTAAACCCCCATGTTTGCAGCCCAGAAATCACTGCCTCGCAAAACAACGAGATGAACCACAAGACAAGTGTAGGTTTAGATATTAGGAAGAAATTCCTCATTATAAGAGCCGTGAGGCACTGGAACAGGTTGCCCAAAGAAATTGTTGCTGCCCCATCCCTGGCAGTGTTCAAGGCCAGGCTGGACAGGGCTTTGAGCAACCTGGTCTAGTAGAAGGTGTCCCTGCAGGAGGTTGGAACTGGATGAGCTCTAAGGTCCCTTCAAACCCAAACCATTTTGTGATTCCATGATTCTGCAAGGAGAAATCTCTCTGCAAGACATGTTTGACCTTGTCAGATATACGTGTGCAAGTATCTGACTTAAAGCAGAAGGAAGGTAGCTGTGTTACCCCCTGTAATTAATTACAAGATGCAGCAGTGAGTACCAGATCCCAAGTGTGTTAATGAGGCAGGGTTTTCAGGGACTTCCTATGCAGAGGCATGGGAGGGTCAGTGCTGGGTGCAGGGGAGGTGATGGGGATATGGGACATGGAGGGAATATGTGAGGGGAGGCAAGGGGACTTGGAAGTAGCAGACAGGGAATTGGGTGTTGGAGACCCTTTGCCATGGGGTAGTGGGAGGATGTGTCCCTGGTCCCAAAGCTTGGTGGAGGGCTAAATGGCCCCTCATAGGGGAGGCCAGGAGGCACTTCGGATGCCTGCAATACCAGACATTCCTCCCTACCCTCATCCCCTGGTAGGTGCCAGCATGGGCTCTCACCTTCCCCACATCTCACCCCAGGCTGGCCTCCAGCCTTTGAGGGCCAAGGCCAAACAAATTAAGAGCCACTGGAGAAAGGGGGGGGCTGTGAGGAGCGGGGCAGAGAGGGGGTACAACAAGAGCAGCAAGGCAGGGGAGTTCTGAGGCACCGATTCCCACTGTGATATGAATAAAGGGACACTCACATTCAACCTTTTTCTCCAGCATTGCCAAGTGATTAGCTACTTCCGTTTTCAGCTCATTGATTTTAAAAACCCTGAAAAGAAAACCCTCATGTATTAATGTTATACATTTAGTGCCGTACCTACCTAGGTACAAAGGGTTTTTGCTAGAGATGCCTATTTGTTTCAGAGGATTGATCTTTTCGGCCACGCTTGCTGTAAGGAATGGAAAATTTCCCATGGAAATACTAAAATTTGGTCTGAAAATACTTCCCCCCCCATACAAATTAACAAGAACTGATTTTGTCATGGCCCTGGCCCTGGGAATGTACTGTGGCTCTGCAACACTTCACCAACCCTCTCTCAGCAGTGATTTGTTATTGAACCCCCCGGGGAAACAAAGTTAAATTGATAATGCTTTGCCTAACAAACAGCAGCATTTTGGTCTCTGCACACCCTGAAGCCCTCCTCCTTTGGAGTTATGCTGGGGATTTGCAGAGCTGTGGTGGGATTGATCCGTCTTATGGAAACCAGCTGGAATAAAATAAGCAGCTCTACAGATGTTGAGAAATCCTCTCGGAGGAGAGACACATTTGAGCGACATAGGGAAAAACAAACAAATCAGAAGGTTTGACTGGTCAACAAAGAATTTCTTTTGCTTCCTAAAAGGGCAGGATCACGGTAATGACATTTGTATTTATTACTTGATCTCTTTTTAAGATCAAAGATAATTGCCAAAACTGCTTTTGGTTTAAGCTACTGTATTGCTGACAGCAGGAAATAACGTGTACCAGGCCCAAATTTGTCATGATGAGTGGAATTTTAAAGAGGTCTTAAATGCCCCTCTGCCTCCTGTGAAAATTTCACTTCAGGCTGATAAAAGAAAAAACATTTTAAATCAGCAATAATGTTCAGCTTCTTACCTTGAGAACTGCTCAGCAATCTGTCCCAATAAATTCTGGAACAATTCTTCTTTCTCTGATAAAAACAGGAGGGAGACATGATAGAAAATGACAAAGGAAAGAAGACATCCTCAACCTCCCTGCAGAGTGGCATCCCCAGACTTCCAGCTCTGACTGCGAGGCATTTAGCCAAAATGCTGTTCTGGTCCTTCGAACAAGTGACAGCAGTTGGGAACGATTCTTCATCTCATGCCTTCCTATGCCTGCAGATTGCAGTCAAGGTTTATCAGAAGTGTTTTGGAGGGTGCTGGGTCTCTGAGAGGTGGCTTGTTTTAAGGCAGCACTCCCTAGAAATGAGACCCTTTTTGCATGTCTTGGGTGGGACACCCAAAACCACCATCTGCTTTTGAAAGGTCTGGCTCACAAGGACTGCCGCTACAACATTAGCAACAGAGTGCCCATAAATAAAGCAACAACTTCTGAACACAATAAATGCCAGCTTGCCTTTCAGAGTTCCAGTTGGACATTATCCTGGAGACAGTATTTTTGGTGCAGATTCATAAGGATCATACTGCTATGCAGAAGCTTCAGGCAGGCATGAGATGCGAAGTGACTGTTCTAGCAGAACAAGGTCCGCCCTTCCTGGTTCGTGGGACGGACACAGCAGGGCACAAGTTTCCCAACCCCTTTTCCCTGAGAACATAACTTGGACAGTGTCGCTGCGGGGATCCTGTCCGGATCCCATCGCTGCCTGAGCAGCTGTGGCAGTGGCCACACTGGGAATGCTCACACCAGTAGCTCCCCGCCTCCTGCTCCTTACTCCAGCGCTTGGGAAAGTCAGCCTGATGAACCCCCAGCCCCTTCCCAAGACCATCACGGAACTGCAGTCACTCACAGAGGGAAAAGCAAACAAGTCCTTAAAGAAAGACCCTAGATGTTGAGGGACAGTACATTTCAGGAACAAAGAAGAAGTATCAGCAAAGTTTCCCATCTCAGTGTGTCCACACTGTATTCACCATGTGGGCAAGGCAAAGCATAAATTATCATTGCAGAGCTGTGAGCTGCTGTTTTAAGATTGCTCCCACTTTTCCCACTAGCTAGTTAAAAATGCACTATGCTGCAGTTGTTCTCATGCCTGCAGTGTGGATGTACTCTTGGTTTCTCATCCTGAAGGAGCAGAAACATTGCATGCTGTCATATACACACTGCAGATTACAGAACACCCATTTATACCCTACGTACAAATACATTTATACATCCTAGGTAGAAATACCCTGATGGAATTTCTTTTGCACTTGTGTGAGGGGGCACAATGTCTCATGAGTGCAAACCCAGGCAAAACACATCAGAAAGAAATGCAACCCAGCTTTTACAGCATATTTGTAAATAATAGCTCTTGGTACCTGTTGAAAGGATTTGCAGTTCCTCAGGCATCAGAGATGTCAGAAATACTCATCAAGAGCATTCATTTTGCTGGTCAAAACAATTTGTCTGTTACCGCTGTATCTCTAAACCAGAGCAAGCACTCTGTGCTCTGAAAGTCTCTGATCTAATTCCCTCTCTTGTTTTTGCCCTTTTGCTGAGATCCAACTCCCAGCGGAGTGCTCAGCAAAGCAAATGAAGAGATCAGTTCTTTTCAGAGACCCATTTTCAGTTTTCTCACAAAACCCATGTGCTGTAACAGAGCAAACGCTGTGTCCTATTTAAGACAGGATAAAAGCTTACCGTATGCAGCACCTGGGGTGGTACCTGACTCCAACAGTGAAAACCAGCACAGAAACCCGTGTCCTCTCACTCCAATGCTGCTCCGCTCTCTGACAGTGGCTGCAGCACACCAGAGACTGACAAGTTCCCTATAAACACTGTTCCAGTAAAAAAAAACCCTCTTACTTTCACTCCCTCCCCCTGTCAAAACTCACTTGGAGCACTAGGACATTCTCATTCAGGGAACAGTCAGCTGCAATCTGATGTTTATAGATGTAATAAAAGACTTTCCAAATGAAGATGTATGTTTTTATAACCCTAGGGTGCAGTAAAGATATATGACTAAGAGTGGCAGTTCATCTCGTCTTAAAGAGACAAAGATCCATTTCTCCACCCTGTTCCTTTTCAAGGGGGAGACCTCTGCTAACCCCTAATTCTGAAGAAAAAGAGATATTGCTCCAGCATCATTTGGTCTTGCTTCTCCAGTCCTTTGTTAAACAGGAGGGCTAGGTGTCCTTTTGCTCCCTTCATTGCCCTGTCTTCTAGGTTTTTTATAACTCTGGGGAAGGCTGATACCCCAGGTGCACAGAGCTACCTTTTCCCTCAGTTGCTTCATTCATTTTGCTGCGATTCCCTCTGCAAAAGGAAACCCTGCTGCACATAGCTACAATCTGTACACCTTGCTGAGGGTTGCCAGCTCCTTCCTGCAGCAGCCCAAAAGCCAACACCAACCCTTTTCTCAGCTCATCCTCCACTGGCACCACGAATGTGCAACGTTTGCAGGTGCAGGTGTTCAGCAAGTCAGATTTTTGCACAATACTTGAGGTGGCTCAGAACATAATATAAACAAATATTAGACCCCCTGCTCCAGAATATGCTGCAATAGAGCCATGTCAGGCAGAGCACAGGTCAGCCCAGGGCTTCCCACAGCCCATTCCCATGCTCGCAGCGGCACAGGGACTTGGGCTCCTCGCCTGCTGATGCCTGCCAAGCTCAGCAGGGAGCTTGGCTGAGGCACCACAGAGGAAGGATCCATCTTGCTGTCCCTCCGGCAGCCCCTTTGCCATCAGGTTCGGGCAGAAAGCAGGGATGGGGGAACACGTCAGCAGCACCTTTTTCTGCGACTCCCACTGTGGCCGGACCCAAGGGCTGGCAGCGACCACCACCTTCCCTGTTGGATAGGGACCAGGTACACGCTGGGGCAGCTCAGGTTATGTGTGCCTGACACAGATGGCTTATTACCCACTGGCATGCACCCTGCTCGGCAGTGACTTTCTCTCCTGTCTTATCTGCTGGGATCACAGCCAGGGAACCACCTCCATCCTCCCACCTTTCCTAGCTCTCCCTGCCATCCTGCCAGCCTCGATGGGGTGCAGCAGGGAGTGCGTGGGGTTGTGAAGATGGGCTGGTTTCCCCCCATCTTTTCTGCTGTGGCCAAGCAAGGTTGGGAGGACATTACTGTCTGCCTTTCCCTGCCAGACTGGAGAATTCCTGACACATGGTCTCTTTTTCATGTGTGCTTGTTCCTATGGCCCCTGCCTGTATTTAATTCTCTGTGGTTTGTTTGGATGTGGACAGTCAGGGGATTTAAAGAACACCCAGGTGTACAAAAGTCTCGGGAAGGGGCATGATTCAAGCTCAAGCCAGCATCTATGAAGCACGTCATATCAAGTACCAAATTTGCTTGACAGCTCAAGCTAAACTGGGCTCTCATGCAAGTCCCTGTCCAGGTGAGTAACCCTGAAGCACTTGGCCCCGTCATGATGCACGCATCCATGTGGGGTGCATGTAAGGAGCAGCGGGTAGGAGGGGTATTTTTCTCTCACAGTCTATGCCTCTTAATTCTTGCCTAAACTGCAAGCGTGAATATGCTTAAAAAAGGAGAAGAGAGAGATCCCAGAATAAGAAGATTTAGGCACAGTGATGAGCTTCTGTCACTTTACCAATAGCAATTTGCACAAGATATTGTGTCTTTAATCCTTTGGGAGAAAAAGCAGACCCTGCATGCAGATCTCTGGTTCAGTCACTGATGGGCTCAGTGGTAGGAAAGGCAGGGCAAGACAATTCAGACATGGACCTTCTAGCAGGCCGTTACAAGGGTCTTGCTGGAGCTAGGTGTCCCATCATAAGCCAATATCCCTTGGGAGAGATCCTGGGCTTTTCTCAGCGCAAGTGCTAGATATCTTATTAGCTGAAAAAGCAAATAACTGAATGGCAAGGAAAGTGGGAGGCAAAGATGGTGCCTACAGCTCCAGCATGGCCAAGTGTCTCCCAGCAAATGCTGGCGGGGTT
Organism: Neopsephotus bourkii; assembly: GCF_033783945.1. Lineage (NCBI taxonomy): Eukaryota > Metazoa > Chordata > Aves > Psittaciformes > Psittacidae > Neopsephotus > Neopsephotus bourkii. The sequence continues at coordinate 8,175,240 of NW_026901456.1, read as the reverse complement.
CCCTGGCACGGAGGCTGCTAAGCAAGCAGTGGCAGGTGGTGAACTCTCTCCACTTGCTGACTTCCATCCTGACCAGGCATTGTTCTCTTTGGGTTTCCTCGGCCATTTCCCCCCGGGGGTGAGAGGATGCTTGTGTTGAAGGACCCAGAGAACAAGCTGGAGACAGATGCAGACAGAATTGCGAATAATCTCAGCACATCGTGTGCTTTTTCATGTCACACCTCTGGTGAGATATTTAAGGGCTAGTTCAGCCACCTGTGTGCTTTGCTGCCCTGACTTTGGAGCAGTAGGAAAGCCCCTGTGAATGTTTCCCCTGTGTTTAGGATTGCAGCGGATCAGGCTATCCTGAGCTTCACAACAGCTCCTTTCTCTGCTCTTAGAAATGTAACAGACTTCATTTTGACCTCTCAGGAGTGTGCTCCTAGTAGGATTTGTTCATTTAGCTGGCATCTCCAGCAACATCAGCAGTTCAGAGTGCTTGAACCCTACTAATTGCAGCCCCACACAGCCATCGGTTTGTGAGTTTTAAGCCTGTTCATCCACAAGGACACAGACCAGAGCCTTTCTAGGAAGGAGAAGATGCCCTTTCGATAAGCTTTGGATTTTAAATGTTCCAGAGAGAGGGAAAGGTTTGTCATTGGGTGTTTGGTGCTCCGCTCAGATAACCACGTGCCTTCTGGTCTGAGGCCATGGTAGGAAGGAGAGCACATGATGTAATGGCCCCACAGGCCCAAAGCCAGCCAGCTCAGCCCCTGCCTTTGCCTTGCAGACAGCTGACCCCGTGGTGATATGGCAATGGATGCTGCATCCAATGGATGCTCGGTGGGATAATAAGTATTTTCATTCCAACCCTCTCCCATGACTATGGCCAGGGAATGAAGAGCAGTTTCTTAGCAGGACTCTGGTGGATATCTCCTCTGCTGGATAAGAGCCACTGCTTGTATTTTCCTCCCAAAGGATCATATTTTCCAGTCCCACTTTTTACAGTCTTTATTCCGCTGAAGCATGCGTCATTCTTTTCCAGCTGCCTGAGAGACTGCTGAAAAGAGGTGCATTACCTCCCACCGCTGTGAAAATTGGGGTGACCCCATATTTGGCATGTACTTGGACGAGTTGCTTTGAGAAGCAGAGTCACGCAGGCAGAGTTGTTTAAGAAGGGAAGACTGGAACAGAGCTGGGCTTTTTTCTTTTAATGAATAGGAACAATTTCCTACTCTGTTTATTCTTCCCACTCTCAGCAAAACGTCAGGAATGCTTAAGATTAATGACAACCCTTGTGAAAGAGAAACAGATACCAAGGAACATTAGTTCCATCACAGTCAGTTCAACCTTCCCCCTCTTTCCATAGCAGCGTCTGTCTTATGCTTTGGCAGCCTACCACCAGAATTTTTCTTGCCCTTTTTAGCTTAGACCTTTGGAAATCCTCATTTTATAAAATGCAGGCAGGAAAGAGAGACCTTGCTGACTCAGTGAGCTGCGCTCTGCACAAAGCAGAGCCATGCGCTGTCAGCTGGAGTGAAAAATGAGGGCCCTGGGAGAGTGCGAAAAGTCATACACGGGCTTACAAAAATATACGGTTAGCTTCATGTCAGGGGGGAAAAGGTAGGTATTCTTGAAAGGCCTTCAGTCAGCTTCCCAGCTGGTATAACACAGTGGCATTCCACAGCAGGGCCTCGCCAGCACTGTTCACTGGTCTTTCTCTGTGTTGGGGCAAATGGCTATTGGTTACCCATGCCAGATGGTACAGAGAGAGATATGCTCCAGTTAGACTTCATCTTTTCTGATCTTGTAAAGCAAATAACGTACTCCTGGACCAGAAGAGTGATGCTGTTCCAACAGACTTTGTTATAACAGGGAAATAGTTTAGGAGACAGCTTCTTTTCCCTTCACAATCACTTGTGTCTCTTGGCTTTGACTACCTCCTTCTGGCAGCAATGGCAATCACTGACATGGGACCTGTTTATGGCTTGTAACAGATCTTACTGTGGTAAAGTTCTTCCCTGTTTCCTGAGCTTCTTTGTTGTTTTTGCTCTCCATTCGCCTTTGCTCTCTGCATGTACAAGCTCCCCATTGTTGCTTCTCTGCCCACCCCTCATCCTCCTACACTGCCTTGCTGTGCCCTTCTCCTACAGACATTCCTGTCGCAGCTGATGTGAGTGCCTCAGAGTGGTTTCAGTTCCCTGTGCCTCCCCATCTGAAAAAAAACAATGCTGTGAGACACTGTGTTTTCTCTTGAGTAATACAAGAGCCTAAGTAAGAAGAGGAGGTGGGACCTGCAGTTAGCTTGAGCCAGAAGAGGAGGTGACACCAGCAAAACTGCCTTGCTGCTATCGCAAGAGCCTTACCCATTCCTGCAAACTACTTTTTCCAGCCCCCAGACTTTCTGGCTCCCTCCTCTTTCTTCTGTGTACTCTCTGTTTCCAAAATAATCTTAACCTCTTGCCTTTTGTCTCTCCTGTCTTCCAATTTTACTGCTCCAAACTGTGTCCCCAGCTGATGTCTCCTAGCCTACCTCAGTGGCCAGCCTCTCCCTATAGCTCTACAATGTATAGGTTAGGGCTCTTGCTCAGGTAAGAGAGGGTGGCAGGAGATGTTGCAGATGCACAGATGAGAGAGATGGTGAGCCAGATGCTCTACAGGAATTGCCACAACCAAATGCTGTGCTCCAGCATCTGAGAGCTCCTGGCCTGAGCATAAGACTGGCAAGCAAAGAGAAATGGTAGGAGTGCCACTCTTGCCTGTGCTGTGAGCTGGGCAACATGCTCCAGATGTGTTGTTTCATCCAGGCCTTCTTTAATCTTGTCAGGTGTATTTAAATATTTATTACACTTAGAGCTACCATGCCTACAGCAGACATTATGCTCTCTCATCAGCCATTTGGAAATACCATGGGGTTCAAATGCTGTGCTCAGTTTCTCAGCATAGCTTTGCTGAAAGATGAACAAGTTTAACAAAACATTGCAGGACAGGCTTTCAAACATTGTCTGTTGCCTGAAAAACCCCACTCTTCCATGCAAGACTTCCCCCAGGACATCAGTGGTGCTGGGTCAGATTGGAGCTAAGCACTGGGAAAGTCCCCCCGTCCAACCTCACCCTCAAATATGTAGAAATCTGGGGATGTTTTTTTAGCTCTCCTCCAGAACATTATGATCAAACACTTCTTACTGTGCTGCAGCGACAACCACGACACCATCGTCTTTCCTCCTTGCATCATAGCCATGTAATTCCCATGTCCAAATGTTCACAAATTCAGCTTTAGTATATGCAGTTCAAAAGGGTCATTTTACCTGAGAGCTGCACAGTGGCAACAGGTATCACTTTGTATGGGGACCTGGAAGAATCAGAGGTTGATATTAGCAACACCCAGAAAGCAGTTTGTATTTCACATCTGTACTCCCAGAGAATCTGAATATATTCTAAGATCTCTTAAAAGCTGTCAGTTTAAATATGAAATGGGCACTTCTTATGAGCACATGACCTTCCAATTCAGTACTGAACTAGAGACAGAGATCTTTCTTGCACTGTATTGTCACACAGTGAACGTGGTAAAAATGCCTCCTCGTTGGCAAGCCTTGTTAGCTTGTGAACTGAGAATGTAAGGAAATTCTTTAGGTCAGAAGGACGCTCTGGTGGTGGGGATCACCTTTTCGCTCTGTGTTCACACACTGTCCTGTGCAGTAGTTCCCTCCCAACTGCTCGGGCCCTGCTGCATGGTGTCAGTTAGAGTAATGCCAGTGGTGAGTAATGATGAAATATGCAATTAGGTAAATAACAGCAGAAGCAGTAGCTGTGAACAGTCAGAATGAAATTAAAAGTACTGGGATGAACAAGCAACAGGAAGCCAAGCAGAAAGGGATCTGAGGGTGGGAAGGGCCAAAGCCCGCATGGAGGAGACGTAACTTCATCAAAGAGTGAATTCACATTGCAGGTAATATCATGGTTGTGTCCTAGCAGAGCAATAAAGGAGTGGGTGAACAAAGAAGCTGGATGCTTTGACAACAAACAAGGCGGGATGGGAACAGATGTTCTACATTAAATACTTAAAACCAGTATTTTTGCCTCAGACAATTACTCCTACTTTAATAGCAAGTAAAAATCTTCAAAACCAGCAGGCATTAGTGTTATAAGCCAGCATTCGACTCTTGCTGTCATCTCTCTCCTCCAGGGAGCTGCTCACCTCCTGCTGCACAGAAAAGTCATCTGCAGGCAGCCACCACCCCTTCTCTTGGGTTGACCTGAGCTTTGAGGAGCAAGCTGCAGCAAGGCTTACCTCTCCGAGTTTGCAGGCATTGTTGGATCAATGGATACCATGCAGTTGTCTGCTGTCAAAAGGGAGATTGTTGTATTCCTGTAAAGCACGTTTCAAATGAGTTTATTTGATTTGGAAATGCTGCCTGAAATTCTATGCATACAGCACACAGCCATCTTCTCTCCTGCAGCACTCCTGGCCTGGCACTGTCTCTGACCCATTCTAGCTTGCTGCAGAAAGGGTCAAAGCACAAGACAGGGTAGGCTTGATGCTTCACCCACTTCAACTGCCAGAGATGTTTCTGGCAAAACGTTGAGATCATCATTGATCTCAGAGCAGATTTTGCTCCCTGCTAACTCATGTGTTCTGTTGACTCATCAACTATTAATTTCTGTTAAAAAGCTATGCTTTGTGATACATTGACTTGGCAGCTATGTATTGACTCCCACTATACAAATGACTACCGCTGCTATGAATGTCTTGAAATTATTTAGTTACTCTCTTACCAAAGCAAATAAAACAAATGTCTTGCTGAATATGGGGTGGTTTTTTTACTGTTTGTTCTTTATACTATGCTAGGTGTGATCTCACAGGCTTAGATGTAAACTTTGGAGGTTTACTTTGGCTCCAGGAGCCTGGTTGACATGCACAATTCTTTGGAAGTCTTCTGATGAAAACAAAGTGCCATATATGCAGTGAACACCCTGATCATGAAGCACTAAAACTGCTGGACAAAGTTTCTTGGGTGATGGAGTGAAAGTAATTGACACCACAGGCAAATGAGACTTACTAACTTCTCTAATATTCAATGGGAGGAAGTAGCCAGGATAAACAGCAAAGGGCATTAATTCTCTCGAGCAGCTTATGCAAATTCTCAGTCAATATAGACAATTTTATCTTTCAATCCCCAGAGCTGGAACCATGCAATAAACCCATGATTAAAGGGGTTTTTTTACTCTGTGCCTTTTCTGTATTGTAAACCTGTGTGTACAAAGGTAAAAACAGTGGCTTATTGCATGCTGTTGTGCATCTGGACTGTGTTGCTCGAAGTCTGTATGCAGACAGCAGATGCCTCCTTCTAGATGTGACTAAGGGGCTTCCCTCCCCCTGTACCACTGCCCTGGACAGGTGGTACAGAAGTGGCTGGTACTATACCATGCCTCCCATAATGGCATCTCCTACCACAACACACACCTACACCTGATCCTGGATCTCTCTCAACACAGAGATTTAAGTTAGATGCTGCTTTCTAGGTAGAAGCTAAGAAAAACAAACCCTACAGGAGATGCGTGGACTTTGCAGGACAGTGTAAAGTAGGAAATACTTGGCCTGAGCAATGGATTTGGTGATATTTAAGTTCTATAAAATTATTCTAGCCAGGTGCTTCATGCTTGGCTATCCCATACCTGGGATTAGATTGTACTGTATCTAAATAGAAAGTTTATCATCTAGTGGCAATGCTTCTCATTGGCTCAAACTTTTCCCCTAAAAACCAGGTTCTAAAATTATGGTTGCATTTCACTCAATATGGGCAAAAATATAGTGCTGAGCTGTAACTGAGAGGTTATAACTCAAATGCACTCGCAGCAGGGATTCTGCACTTGTTTTTACTTTTTTTAGCTCATATCCCTTCTATTCTACTCTATTCCGCTTTGTTCCCCAGGCGCAGATGGCACTGAGGTGGCTCAGTTCTTGTCTGGGCTTCATGCACTTTTCCAGCTGGTGCTCTCTGGATTGCCTCAATTTCTTCCTCCAGTAGACTGGAATGAGAGGAAAGCCTGAATAGCAGATAAATTAATCATTTGGGGCCTGCCTTTAAATTGTGCCCAGAAGTAAAGGAACAAGAGTGAAATGAATGTCACAAATGAAGAGAGACCTACCTTGGTAACCCTGTTGCAATGCAGAAGAGATCCATAATATCTTTGGAATTGCAGTATTTACTAAAGATCACCTTCCAAACCGAACAGCAGCAGAGGAAAAAAACATGAAGACAAAGAAAAGAAAGCACAGTTAGTTCCCAGGGAGAAATGATCTCTATTCAGGCATGAATTGGGCTAATTTTAAGGCTTATCCTACTATTTCAATTATCTGATTTGACTTGAGAGCTGGAATATTTCTCTACGCCTGTTTAATACCTGTGTCTTTTTTGATAAAGCGAGCAAGCTCTGGAGACCTAATTGCACTGTTCAGAAGTAGAGCAGTAATATATGTGAACTGAGAGCAAAAGGTTCCTCAGAATGCAGTATTGCTGCAGGATTAGAACAACTGCGAATTTAAGGATGTAAGAGCCCAGATTTAGGAAGAAAACAGTCCAGATTTGGGGAGGTCCTTGAATGGTACAAAAGGGCACTGCTTTTTGAGCTATACCGGCTTAAGCTAGGTTTAAACTGACAGAGTTTTGTCCCATTTTCCCCCAGGTTGTGCCAAATTTCCTGCTGACTCTAAGGCTGTATCATTCCTGCTGTTAGGTCAGAACTTGGACCTTGAATCTACCATCTACCCATCTACCCCAGAACATCCCCCTGCCCAGCACATGCCAGGCAGCCCCTATGCAGAGAAGACAGTTATAGCAGCACGTCTAAGAGTACAACATCCCCATGATCCCATTGTGATACAGCCCTCAATGACATGACCCCTTGCCACGATTTCTGCAACACTCCTGCATCCATTAGGACACGTGAGTGATGGTGCTTCCTGGTTGAGAAGCTTTACTGCAGCCAGGGTGGGGGGCTGAAAGCCCCTCTGCTTTTGATTTACTACGGTGGAGGCTTTAATTCTACTGTGGAAAGTAAAAGCCTCACTGCAGTCAAGTCCAGCTCACCTTTTTGAAGCCAGGGGCAACAGCAAGTGGTGGGGCTGATTTGTCTGGGGGATGCTGTTATTAATGGGGCATACTCCAAGAAGAAACAGCCACCTACCCTCTGGGTTCAGAATGCAGAAGCTCAGAGGGACTTGTGAAGACCTAATGGCAAAGCTCGGGAGGAGCAAGAAAAGTGGTATTTCGCAGATGAGGTCTGATGCATAGGGAGATCAAGGCCAAAAGTCTCCTCTCTCTGTGAGTGCCTTGCTGGAAACACTATTTTCCACCTCCTCCCAACCACCCATAGCATCCCACATTCTCAGGCACATTTCTACTGCTGTCCATCAAGGGCATGGGCAGTGGGCATGGGTAGTGTGCATGGTCACAGATCAGCCTTGAGGCTGCTGACCCAGAAAAAGAGGAATGTGCCACCCAGGATGGCCTTCCAATGGTTTGTTTTCCCTTCCCTGCCTCATGCTGGCAGGAAGAGAGAGTGGCTGCGGGCACCAGGGTTGCAGGCAGTGGGGAATGCTGTCACCCTCCCTGGATCAAGCAGTTCAGACTGGTGAGGACTATGCTGGAAAAATAACATGTCATCATCCAATTAAGACTCTTCTGAAAGGTGTGGGTGCCAGGAGTTAATTAAGCCTGGAGGCTTACTCCAGCAGCCTTGGCCTCCGAGTGCTTTAATTCCTAAACTGTAATAGCACTGCAGTAACACTGTTCCCATGTGTCGTTTCTAAGATGCCTTTCAGACACCAGGGGAAATCCCTCACATGGAAGTGTTGCATGGTGCTGACCCAGACCTCTGCTGCTGTCAATGGGGAAGCAGTGGGAGAACCTGCAGGATGCTCTGCCAGTGAGGAGCTGGTAATGCCTGCTCACAGCCTGGGACGTGACAAAGTAGGGACAGCACTGCAACATCTGGCCAACAACTACTGTACCTGGGGTGTGATGCACCGATGCTCAAGACGATGCTGAAGCAAGGCTTCAGACCTCAATTTTCACTGGCAGTGAGGAACACTCTTACTCTTGCATGAAGCATCAGGGGTTTTGTGGTAGAGAAGAGGATGGTACTGGTCACCTCAAGAAGTGACTGTGACCAATATGTGCATGCACACCCATCTCCTGTTTTCCAACCTGGATGAGATTATACCAGGCAATACCTTTACTTCATACAACATCAAGGCACTTGATTGCTGCTATAGTTAGTAACTGCTACCAGGGAACTGAGTGGGATGAATGCCCAGGTGTGTTTTAAAAGCCTATTTTGCCCAGTGATTGACTGTTGGTTATTAAATACAACAGCAATCAAAGCAATAAAACATAGCAAGTTGAGTTCAGATAGGACCGAAACCCCACATCTAGCAGATTACAGCATCCCGTTGGAGTGATAACTGCTAAAATTGGCTGACAGGGTGTTGAAGGGTACAACGACTGGTACATGCAGTAACCAAGCAGATGATGTTAATTGAGGCTGAACAGAGGTTAAAGGCTTGTGATGTGCCAGAGCGCTATTTAAGGTATTGAGGTTTCTTATTCTGGAAATCAATTATTATTGACCAGGACAGATAAGAGAGGAAAAGATTAAAAGAATAAAAAATCAAAAAACATTAAAGGTAAGAAAGCTGGCCTGACTCATAGAAAGCAGCAGGAGCTTTCAGTGCATTGAGGATGGATCTCAATGCTTTTTTTACACCATGTCGTAGTGAAAGTGTGGGAAGCAAAACATGTAGATCCTAGATTGTGAGCTATCTCTGTACATGCTTTTTACTTTTCCATGCTTGGCATTTTTACTTAAGTTTGCTAAATGTGGATTCATGAATTACCCACTGCACTTTGATACCACTCATCTCAGGATGGTTGTCCTCAGCTGCTTGAGGTTTTTGAGATTTTTTGATTGGTTGGTTGGTTTTTTTTAATCAAAGAGTGCTACTAAAATAGTAAAAGAGTGCTACTAAAGTTTACTTCTATTTCAGCCTACTGAGCTTTTCTGACAAACTCCCTCCTGTTCTGAAACAAAGGAGCCAGCCTCACACATTTCCCAGTAATACGCAATTGTTCCTGTTCCTGCCGCAGGTTTATGCTCCCAACAGAGTTGATGCCAGTTGTGCTGATGGAGTATGATTGGAATGTATTTTGGAGAGACAGGAGGGTGGTATTGCATACTATTGATGGGACCAGCACAGTATAGGAATCCTATTTGCCCAAAGTCCATTATCATTGCAGGGACATTAACAGCATGAAGGCGGTAGAGTGACAGCTTGGCTTGCAGCCATACTTCCATCATCTGGGACACATGGTTTCTCCCGTGACCAGGGAAGATGGTTGACCTGCAGCTCTGACTGTGGAGAACCCTGTAGGCACTAGCTGCATAACTGACCGTCTTATCCCATCCTGTGAAGATGTACTTCTTGGGCAGATGTCCCGAAGCCATTGTTGTTCAGCCTGGGTCTCCATGATGACAGTTTTCTGGTGTTGTTTGTGGCTCTGATCCAGACCCACAATCAGCACTGAGGGACTTCATCTGCCTTCAAACCTGTCTCAAATGTCACTGACCCACAGTCATCACCTTTCTTAGGTCCCTGTTCCTATGCCTGGGTAGCAATCCACTGCTGTGACGTGTCTCATAGCACCTCACTCCCTGTATTAATGCCTGGCGCTGGAAGATATCATCGCTTAGGATAGGACTGAGCCCTTGCTATGGAGCATAACAGAGGCCAAATACAACAGAGGCTAAATACAGGAGACCACAGCAGTTTCTACAGCTGTGGTAATGGGCTAAGATCATACACAGACAGGTTTGTGTCCCTAAAATACATGTCAAAAAAGTACATAGTCATTCAAGTCAATATAGCCCAAAAAAGCCAGGGATGCAGCTCTTGACGCCTCCTGCGAGAAAGAGTGGACAAAGGGACTCTAGTATTGCCTGCTGGTACAAGACCCTCCTGCAAGACTGGTCAACAAAAGACACTGAGTTGCCAGCATCATTTCTGAAAGCAAAGACAGAGCCAAAATGATGTGTAAACAGAGTCACAGTAGTGATACACTGCATGGGAAAGAGAAACAGAGGCCTCTGCTTCAGCTTGCAGATTAATGACTAAATGCCATGAAGAAAACCAGCCACATATAAACCCTGTTAATTGCATTTCTCTTGGGTTTGTGCCAAAAGGAAAGGAATGTATTCCTCAAAATTGAGGCAGCATCTGCAAACAATACTTTTCCTCTATTTGAGAGTTAACGTTACTTCATATTTTTGTCCTGTTACTTTCAGCAAATCTTCTACCATGTGTAGAAAAAAATAGCAGGAAAACTCATCTTCTCTGAATGCTTATCTTGATTGTCTCAATGAGTCTCCATCAAGACCAAGAAACAGACATTTAATTCAAGTGGAGAATGCTGTCTGCCTGCCTTGGACAGTAATGTGAAGCAAAGGAGGGGAAAGCAGAATGAATAATAACTGAGGCTTTTTGGAGTGGAAATAATATTTTGATGAAGCATGCATGCATTGGCTGCAAAGGAAGACAGCATGACTCGATGGGGATGTCTGGTTCCCGGCCCTAAGGTCCCTTCTGTGGGACTGGTTTCTTCCCTGAATACAGTTCTGCAGCTTTTGAAACATCTTCCTCTGAAAGAACGGGCCATTGTCTCTTAATCCATAGTATCCACCTCTGGTCTAGGACAAGGACTTTAAAACCCCTCTCAGAAAGAGTAAGGAGTAAGAGCCCTGGTACTCTGTCTGAGTTTCCCACTCAGAGGAGCAGTTCAATATTAAGGACTGTGATGGAGATATTACTAAGGGACCATTGTGCATATACTCTGCAACATACCAGTTTACAATTAATCACATTATATTTTGCTTTCAGGGTAAAAACACAGCTTACAAATCCTATTTCTGTTCTGTATTTGATCCTCAGCACAGCTAATCCTCTCTGTAAACTGCAAACCCTGTCCAAAATGTTATCCTGTTCTGATCTGACGTTGTTAATTGGGTTTTCTTCCAAGAATCTAACTTGTGTTTGTTTTTTAGATTTTTTAACTCCAGTGGAATTCCTACATAAATAATGCAGAACTATTTTCAAAGCCAGTATTCTCTCAGTTTTCAGTCCTACCTCCTTTTTCAGGTCTCAGACTGCTGCATTTGATTTGTAGCACTGGTGATACCTTTCCTTCAGCACAGTGAGCAATGCTCAGAGTCAGGGCTGAAACTGTGGAGTTTAAACAATTTAAAATGATAATCTTTCACTAGTGAGGTTGGAGAAGAGTGTGTCAGAAAAGAGTCTGGTAGAACTCAGCTGCGTATCTTGCATGGACTGTGGAAACTGTTGCTGCTTTCTTAAGAGCAGCTTTCAGGGAGGATTTCTGAGTTGCTAAGGCAGAAAGCTGATGTGAAATTTCTCACTGTGATTTTCCCTGTCTCTCCAGTGGTCTTTGCTGTCCATATCAAAATGAAGCAGGATCCAGAACTTTTAGATACCACTCTGCAGGTATCACTGGAAGGAATTAATATTTCTAAACATGTAAGCAAATAGGCCTTCCTCAAAAAACAGCAGTAAACGACTTACCATAGTTCCCAGTATCCAACAGAAGCCTTACCTAAAATCCCATACCTAACCATCTTCCAGGTTTCTCATTCTTTGAATTCAGATACAAGCATAACATGAGACCAACTATATCCAAATTCTCTATTTGTTATTTCTTGCCCTAATAAACAGGTGATATTCAGAAAACCACTCCATTTATCTAAGCTGCAAATATTAGGTGGCATTAAAAATACTACAGCAATTTGCCATCTGTTTGATGAAGTAGGAACTTCTTTAAGAGAAGAACAGAAAGTAAACGTGCGTGTTCGCATGCATCTATGGGGAAGAAAACATGAGACCCCTCAGCCGAAATCCTGACCAAAAATGAAGGCTCCGCTGAGTTCTTCAAACACCATTTCTGTCATAGGATGAGGAGTGTAGTAGATGTTTTACTTCCAGCAGCTGGTGCTCTGCAGTCCTGCTGATTCACACCTTTGAGCAGTGACGTGGCTTGGTAACATTCATTTCAACAGGACACCTAAGTGAAATGTACTACTGTGATTTGTCTGATATAACTTTAACCATCTAGAAATCCGGCACCTCATGCATGTCGCTTTGCTAGACTCCCTCTTGCCAGCAGAGAAAGAGGACAACTTCCAAAGGGCAAATCAGCCCACATGTCTCTGAAAACCAGTTAAAGATGGAATGAATCATCTTCTGGAGATACCACCCGCCTCCCCAGTGTCTACAGGGGAGCCTGCGCGACTAGCATGGAACAGTCATCACTAATTTTCAGATGGCTACAGTTAACGGTTAAGTGAGGTGAATCCTGTTAGTTTCCTAACTGTGTACATTACTGTAAAATAAGAAACAGGAGCCACCAAACAGAGCTGACATATTAGGATCCTGAGGCATAAGTCACAATTCCCATCGTTATAACGTACTTGAACAGAATGCTATGAGAAAACAGATTTTTCTTTTTTTAGGAAAGAAAAATGTCTATGATACAGTCATAAATGTGACCCCCAGGGTCACTTGCACATCCATTGAGAGGGACAGCATGACAGAGGACGGCTCTTTCACTATGAACAAGGAAAGATCTCATTACTTTTTAGAGTCATTTGGGCTCATAGAAGAAATGAGGTTACATGAAAGAGAGCCTTGTGCAACCTACTGACTGTACTGAGGGGCATAATTGCTAATATTCAGTCTTTCAGTAGTAATGGTTAATGGCGGAATACAAATAGGAACCAGTAAGAACTCGGAGAGTCTGAGCTGCAAGTTTCTTTTTTTCTGCAGCAGATATAAAAGCACCTCAGTCTTTGACAAATGATACAAATGTCTATTCTGTGGCTTTTCATTGTTGTTAATGGAGTACTAAGTGCAATTAACCCCTAGCACATTAGTGCATTAACCTTGAAATATTCCATAACCTGGATAATATGGACGCTTTTGCACCAAATGTCCTAACTAAATGTAAGTGAAGCTAGGCTGCTTGTTTCAGAGCTACCCACACAATTAATCACAACATGATTGATAATATAGGACTGTTAGAAGCATAATGTTAGTTAACAGAGTAAAAAAAAGCAGGTATGGTGAGAGGCCAGGGAAAGGTGGATTTACAACTGTAGTTCACTAGAAAGGTGCCAGAAACAAAATGGTTTTGTCTCATCTGTACTAAATCAGAAGGGATGCATATGAGTAGCATAAATTGTTACAGTTGGCTTGTCTGAATGCATAGGTAATGCTAGTACAAGAGTGTTAAACTCACACATTGTCCTGGGTAACGTGAACCTTCACTGTAATAACTATAATAGACTGTGTGTGACTTCAGAAAGATAAATGGCAATAAACAGGACTTTCTGGGTGATGAGTACAGAATAACTATAGAGCTATGCTGGAATTACGGAGATGTTCTGGGATTATGGTTTGGCTCCCTGTATGTCCTGAGGATCCCTTGCTGGAGAGGAAAGATAAGGGGGAGTAAGGGAGAGAGAGGCCTCAAGTCTGACATTTTCTTTCACTTTTTTAAAAGCATGGGTTTAAGCCATTTTTACTTTTTAAAGTGTTTATGTGCTGTAATGTAATGGAGTTTCAGGAACCTGCTGTTCATTTCATGCTGCTTTAAAACAAGAACATCTAGCAGCAGCCTTGAATTCACTGGGGCCAGCTGAAATTGGAGAGGCAAGGTTAGCCAAAATCACTGGCCAGACTTAGGCTGTGCTACATTGCACACTCCCTCACTCACAGACATCTGCCACCACTAAGAAAATGGCCTTGATCCCACAAAAACATACTTATGCTTCATTGTGCTTACGCCTCATTGGCTTGTCCATGCATAGGAAGAACCTGGGAACACCAGCCAGGAAGAGCGGCCCCTGGAGGTGTCCGTGTCCCTGCTGTGCACCATTCTGATGGTTGGCGGCTGGAAACGTGTAGCTCTAAATCCCCAGTCCAAACAGACAGGGAATGAGGTGTACGGGCACTGCAGAGCATGCTTGCCCTGCTGCACTGAGACAGTCACCGGCACCCAAAAATACATTCATGCCTTGAACTGATGGCCACGCCATTATTTTTTTGCTGTGTTTTGTTTTCACCCTGAATCCAGTTTGGCGTGTTAAAAATAGCACAGCGTGCTTCGGAAAAATCTGTTGGGTTTGCTACAGCCTGAGCATTTACACCACAGTTGCTGTTCTAATTAAAAAGGAAAGCTCACATGACAGGAATGATTCCTGTGCACTGACATTTCAGCGCAATAACCACAGCAGCAAAACCCAGTCTTGGCGCTGCTCTGTTCATTGTGGACCTCAGACCAAGAGGAACAATGGTTGTGGAAGAGACAGTGTCCTACTCCACAGGTCAGTACAGCAGACACTCGGAAATGTTGAACTCAATACATTTCCTTGAGGGAAAATAAAGTAATTTCTCTGTTTGGCATCCCGAATGACTCAGAAAAGCAGCAAAATGACTCCAAAAATCTTCACTTGCTTTCTGAAGAGGAAGCAAATACCACCCTGGGTGATCTCATAGAATCCTTGACAAAGGCAGTGGTCCTTTTCTTTTTTCCAGTTAGTTCAGGCTCTGTGCCCCTCTGACTTTCCATCCCTGTTACAAATATGATGTTGATTAAGACACTGGAAGCAGAAATCCTCTCAAATTAAACATTCTTCTCAGAGAAACTCCTTATAACTCTGTCAGCAAAGCCACTACCCTGTGACATTTGAAAATGAGAGCCATGAAGCCACCCATCAGGGAATAAGGCCACTGGCTGGTTCAGTTTTGCTACCGTTTAAATCTCAAAGGTCAAACAAAAACGTTTGCCAGTAGTTTCCTCATGGAAAAAAAGCTGGGCATGAGCTGGAGAATATTTTCTTGCTGGTGGATTTTTAATTCGAAACATACTCAATAGGGATTTTTCTTAAAAACACAGCCAAAGGGTTAATAACATCATGAAGGAAAATAAAGACTCCAGATCCGGCTTAAGTTTGCCAGAGCAAACCTCACTTCTTTGCTGTCAGGCTGGGGGTTTGGGTGCTTGACCCCATCTAGTGGCATTCCAGGAACAAGGAGAAATCGTTGTCCTCAGTGGTACTGCAAGATCACGGTATCCTATGCGAAACACGGCCACGTGTTTCCCCCAGGTGTGCATCCTCTTTACATAGGCACTGGATAGGAAGCACATTGTGTTGTAATTTCATTTCTCAATCAGCTCTGAAACAAGTGGCCTCTTTGAAGCCGGTTTGCGCAGAGCCCCGGTTTGGCATACAGCTGTAGCACCATGAAACCTTTGATCTTCCCTCTCCTGCAGCCTCAGCAAGGCTGCTCCCTCCATCTACTACTTTACATTTGCCTCTACCTTCACCAGTTCTGCAGGTGACCTCCCCACAGGAGATCCCCGTTCCCTGCCCTTTGGCTGGGACACAGGTACCAGCAGCCCAAATCCCTCCCTTGGTGGACACAAAAGCCACCCCTTGGGAGATCCTGAGCTCAGATGCCTGTGGTGGTACCATGGTTAGTGTTTGCTGGGCTTGGTCATCTCATCTCTATCCCAAAGCCCTTGCTGCCTGTCCCTGAGCATGAGTAGATGCTCAGCCACCTGCCCACTGGAGCAGAGCCTGTCCCTGCTGCCAGCTTTGGTGAAGACCAGTTTCTGCCTGTCTATGCCTCTGAAAAGTCAGTTTATCAAACTGTAACAAATGACTGGGACCCTCTTTGGGCAAAGGCAGGATGGGATGAGGGGAAAGGGTGGGAGCCAAGGAAGTTATGGAGGTGAGGCAAGGCTTTTCCAGTGTAATAATAGAGTGATGTCCAACACTGCTGGGCTGGGTTCCCCTCTGCTCCCAGCTTCCAACCACCCTCACACAGGAGGATGCTGGCAGGAAGCTGCTGGACTCTTGGGTGTTCATGGCACTGGCCTTGAAGGTATGGACCTCAGCCCTTCCTCTGGGACATGCTGCCCTTTGCACAGTCCAGTGTTCAACCCCTGCTGATGGTGCCTCCTTCATTTCAATGACTTCTGAGAAGGGGTTCCAACCCAACAAACTCTCCTTCAATGATCGCCCCTCTGGACCTGCCAGCACACAAACCTACTTAGCTTAATTCATCACTCCTTTTGCAGAGCACTTTCAAGTGCTCATCTGCAAAGCTCAGGTTCCCAGGGGAGGTACCATGAGGCTCTCTGGTTTGCCCCTTTGTTTACCCCAGTGTCGAGGTAAAACAACTTCACCTGAAGTCAGTAGCACGCCCTGAGGCTACACCAGGAGAAATTGCGATGAGGCCATGGAAACACAAAATTTCCTGTGCATAATTGCCATCACAGGTAGCACTATAGGATGCCCAGTTCTACTGTACAACTCTGAGATATTCAGCAAGACAATTGCAAGCTGGACCTGAGCCCTTTCAAACCCAACAAGTGCTGTTATAATGAAGCTCATGCCTCATTACTGGGTTGATGAGTAGCTTAGCATTGATTTAATGAGTTCCCTCTAAGAAGGCTCCAATACTGCATTCCTCGGAAGATTAAGGTTGGATTTTTGTTTTTATTTCTTTCTAATGATGTTGTTACTGAGGAGGCACGAGAATCTGAGATATGCCCTGTTTACCCCTGGGTGAACCCCATTTACACAGCATTTTTACTGCAAGAATCCTTCCAAACATTGCACAGATGGAATTTCACATCTGACAAAAGAAACAGATAACATTCATCGAGCAAAATACCCCTAATACCGCCTGAGTTTGCCTTTGCTTGCTCATGCGATTGTGCCTCTTCTGTGTTTCTAGTGTCAAAAGCACTCACCAGAGAGTGGTTCTGAGAAATGCTTTTCTGGGCTTTTTTAAGCCAGCATAGATGACAACGTGCTTTACCAACATCTATGGAAACACTCACCACCCTTTCAAAATGCTGAAACATTTTCATACTGAACTGTAAAGATGCCAGGGAGCTCCGTACAAGCCTTTCTGTGGGGGACCGTCAGGCAACCAACTCATTAAGCCCCAGCAATAGAGAAGCAGTGCCTTTAGCTCAGCAGAGCCAGCACGCTCCTGCCCACTGGTACAGAGGAGCCCGCAGCAGCAGAGGGATCACTGTCATGTCTAAGCCCCAAGATGGATGAAGAGGAGCAGCCTGCTCTGGGGAACTGGTGCATATCTGGATTCTCCAAGGTCTTGTTCCTGAGGACACGACTTTGGCAGTAGCGGTGGGTCTCCAAGGCACCATAGGCAACGGAGGTGTGCACGGTGGGACGGGACTGTGAGTACTAGCTCTCCATTTACCTCATTTCTGCTGTCACTCTCGTAGCAAAGGAGAGGGAAGGGAAAGGGTATTTTTGCTGTTTCTTTTTAAAGGAGAAACAAAAGGCGAGGCTGGGTGAAAAGAAATTTAGAGCAGGAAGATGAGAGAGAGATATTTGAATTCTGAAACTCGGAGAGTTTACTTTCTCTTGAGCCTCACAAGCGGCCTTCTATTACAAAAAAGGCACTTGGTTTGTGGCCAAGCATCGCTGTCAAAAAGAAGAAAGAAGAGACTTGCAAAAACGGAGCGGCATTGTTTCTGTTTAAAAGCAGTGTGCTGTCAGCTCGACAGCGTGCGAGCTCTCCCTCTTAGCCAGAATACATTTCTCTCCGCAGTTTTCCCTGTGCTGTGAACCGTGGTTAAGCAAACAGGGCAGGCTAATGGAAATGAAAGTTTTAATTAATGAAGGTTTATCACCATTTATGAGCCAAGGTGCAAAGGCAGCGGCGACCCCATCGCACAGCAGCGGGCACCCGCCTGCCGCCCAGCTTGATGGTAGGAAAACACTAAAATGCCCGTTGCTCAAGCCCCCCCACAGCAACCTCCACATAACTCGGCGCACTCTGTGCTCCACGCTCCCACTGCTGGGGTGAAAACCTCTCCACAGGCAAAAAACTTTGTAAACGCATCACAACGCTCCTGCACGGCTGCTGAACCGCGGACCTCCAGTGAGCGCTGGCAGTGCCCAGCCCTCCCCTGCTGCCTGCCAGCCTCCCCTTCCCCTTTAAATAAACATCTGTGTACAAAGCGGCCGCCGCTCAAGATTCCCCCCCCCCCCCCCCCCGCTTCCCCTTAAAAAGAGATCTGAAGCCCACTGAATGCCGTGTGGACGGCGCTGAAGGCGAGCACGGCTCTAACTCGCGTTACAGAAATAGGTCGTGCCGCACACACAGCCCGCAGCCGCTGCTGCGTCCGGAGACGCTACTTTGTGAAAAACAGCAAAAGTACCTTTTGAATTCTTCCATCAATATCCAAATAAATACACTTGGACCGGTAAGTTGAGGAGGCAGATCCCATCTTGCTACAGCTGGGTTTTCACTGGACTTTTTTCCAGCAACAAACAGAGGAGAAAATTAGGTTTATCCTACCAAGCTGAGCCACCGCTGCCTGACAGTTTGGTGTCCCTGCTCTTCTGTATCCCACTGTACTCTCATTCTGGGAAGGTCCCTCCTCTAACATGCATGAATTTTGCTGTGCCTCTGTCTCTCTCTGTCACCTCCTTTTAGTTTTGCTTCTCTCCAAATCCAGCTGCCTTGAACAGGGAAAGACACGGGCTCCAGCTGCTGTCTGCAAGTACCCTCTTGATTCCCATAGCAACAACCCCTCTTGGCTTCAGGGCTGAGAGCTGCTGGGCATCCCCATGGTAGCTCTGACCCTGGGGCTGACCAGCTCCTGTTACACACAAAACCAACTGGCACTTATCTCCTGGGTGGGATGGGGGAGGGAAAACCTTCACCAGGGTGGTGAGAGACCTCATTCGGTTTTATGCTGAAATAGGGCTGCAATTATTAATTAGCGCTGACCCTTCTGGTGAGCTGCTCCGACCCTGCAAGCAGTGAGACAGGCTCCCAGCTGTGCCCTGAGCTGGAAGTGTCCTTTCAGTCACCCTCTGCAGCCAGGGCATGGACTATCTCAACCCAAACTCAGCAGCTTTATTTCCACATTGCTCCTGTCATCATTACAAGGATGGAAAGAAAAAGCAGCAGCTTTTTTTCCCCCTGTAAGCCCCAGAATCACGAAGAAAGTGTAAAGCCCATGCTCTTGCCCAACACCATTCATACCACCCCCGGAGAGAAGAAATTTGTAATCTAAGGGAACATGAAGTATCCTGGCAAAGGCATCTCTCACGGGAAGGCACAGCCAAAAACCAGGAGGGAGCAAAGCAGCCGACGGTCGATTCTCTGAGCAGATGCCAAATGCCATCTGCTGCGTGTCTGTGCTGTGCTGCAGTGCCTGCGCCTGTGGGGAGCTGAGGCAGTGGCAGTGGCGGGCGGCACTCTGTCACGGAAGGGAGAGAGCTTTGGAGGCAGAGGCTCCTCCACCCTCGCAGGGGAGAGGCTGTCTGGTGTGCTGCAAGCATGCACAGCTCGTCCTGTGAGGCTTAGTTCTTGGGGTTTTCTGAGGCTTCTGCTGGAGCAGTCCCCAGCCTTTCTTGTGCTGCGGTCTGGGAGAGTTGGGCTGGTGGGAGTGGGGCTGCCGCTGCCTTCCCTTCTCACCCCAAGGCTTTGCTGCAGCTTGAGTGAGACACAACTGACCCACAGAGGAGGCCAACATGGCCCTGCAGGCTACTGTATGGTGTACAGCCTTGGCTCTCCGCTGCAACACACAGGCAAGGCTCATTCGTCCTGTGAAGGGGATTCATAACAGCCAGCAGGGCTGAGAGGGTCCTGGAGCCAGTCCAGGAGCCAGAGCCAGGCTGGCCTTTCAGACCAAAGCTGGCAGTACTCCTACTGCCCTCAGAGCCAGCAGCAAGGTGACTACCGGGAGGTGCAAGCCTTTGCTTCACATCCTTCCTCTGCCAGCTTGAAGCAACCACTTGAAGTCTTCCAGGAGAGAGCCATTGCCACTGTAGGGCTATTCAGTGAGCTATCTTGTGAGCTATCCTCAAGGATGCCGTCTATCCTGTATGCTGTCCTGGAGGCTACTCCATAGGCTATCCTGAAGGCTAATTCCTTAGGCTATTCCATATGCTATCCCTTTGACTATTACGAGGTGGGCAGAGCCTTTTCCACTGCAACAGCCCTCCCACATCAACTCCACTGCTTCTGTACATTGGTCAGGACTGCTGTGACCAATCATTTCATACCCTGCTCTGCTCAGCATTGCCTTAACCCTGTTGTACAATGGCTCACTCCTGAGTGAGTTGATTGACCTTGACAAGCACAGCAAATAGCTGAGGAAGATGGCCATGACAACAAAAATGCATCCATTTAGAAGGAGGCAGCAAGAGCACTCACACTGGGAGATGCACATGGGGCATTTGGTCCAAGAGGGGGCTGACAAGGTCACTGGTGCATTGCAGGATTTGACGCACATCGTTGACAATCAGAATCTCATGGCAGTGAGCACCCACCTTTTGATTTCTAATCTAAAAACTGACTGGCTTCTCCAGCCAGCAAAGACAGGCTGCAAAACATCATCCAGATGATGATCCTGTTGCTGCCTTTCCATTGTCCTTGTCATACCTATTGTCCCTGTGCTTTTGACTGTGTTTCTTAGCTCCAGCACGCATCACATGCCCCAGCCCCTTAATTACATTAATATTTTGGGTTTTTTAATTTTTCCCATTGAAGTGGATCTACAAAGATCAGCTCTTAGAAATTATGGCAAAGGCCTAACGCAATCTAAGGTACAGCTCAGGCCAATGCCTGAAAGATGGTATGCATCAAGAGGATGTGCAGCTCTGTGGGATCACTGCCTTAAAAAAAGTTAACTGCTGGTTAACTTTAGCTGAATCTTCTTATTTCATTATATGCTGTGCAACATATGGGCAAAAATTACTTGGAAGAATTATCCTATCTATTTTATCAAGCCCTTCAGCAGTTGTGCTTGTTTAGTCTGGAGAAGAGAAAGCTCAGGGAGGACCTTACCACTTTCTACAACTACCTGAGAAGGACAATGGAGAGAGGAGGTGGCTGGTCTCTTTTACCAAGTAACAAGTGATAGGACCTCCCACTCAAGCTGTACCAGGGGAGGTTTAGGCTGGATATTAGGAGCAATTCCTTCACTGAGAGGGTGCTCAGGCATTGAAACAGGCTGCCCAGGGAAGTGGTGGAATCACCAGCTCTGGAAGTGTTCACAAACCATGTAGATGAGAGCCTCAGTGACACACTATAGTGGTGGACTTGGAAGTCCTGGGGTAAAGGCTGGACTTGATGATCTTAAAGGCCTTTTCTAAACTAGTTAATTCTATGCGTCTGTATGACTCTATGATTTCATCAGCTGGCCTAAATCCTGGCAATACAGTGCCAGTCGATGTTTCTCCGTCATTTGCCTTAAAGGAGCATTTTGTCCTGCTAAGGACAGCACCAGGCTGTTATCCCCCAGACGGGAGGCAGCACATCAAATGTCACACAGCTCTGCTTTGCCTTCTCTGCTACGTTGTTTACCGAGGCTAACACACACCACTTTGTATACACAGCGCTTAAAAGTAGATGTGCCTTTAGGAGAGCTGTGGGGCTCAAGCCTTTGGCCCGATGACCTGGCTGTGCCCCAGCCAGATGTCACTTACTCCAGCAAGTGCTCCCAAGGAGTAAAAAAGGTGCCTCTGTCTCCCAGTCCTGGCGTCTGTTCCACATATGTGGTTCAGAGGCAGCTTTATCAGGGTTTCCAAGGTGTAAGAGGAGGATATTCAGATCACACATGGTTTGCACTTGGACTCACTGCCTTGGAGGCACAATCGTCCAAGCTGTCTTTACACAGGTTAAGATCCCCCCCTGCTGCAAACCTTGCTTAAAGGGTGAGTGAGCTTGTGGGTCTGGACTCAACCCCAAATAGCTCCCCCAACCTGAAGGGCAGGGACAGAGAGGTGTCGTGGTCAGGGCTGTGCAAAGCACAGAAAATATTTGAGTGCCATTAGGGGGCTAATTTGGGCCTCAGGTTGTATATGGAGATGCTCCTGGGCCACTGGTACTAGGAAGGTGCAGCTTGACCTGAGGAGGTGATGGGCAGCTGGAGCATAACTCAAGCCAAGTATTTTCAGGACAGTGATGTATTTTGACCAGTTTGCCTGGAAGAAAAAGCAAAGAATAACAATCTTTAAAAATCAAATTTTTTCCTTACCTACTCTGTATCTAAGACTTTCAGCTGCTTCTTGTCTCTGCCCACTAACCCCTTCTCTTCCAGGTCCCCTCCTTCAGCAGTAAGTGCATGTGTGTATCTGTCTCCACGGTCCCACAGGCCTTGTCTTATTGCTTTAGCTCTCCACATATTTCCCTCAAACCTACCGAAACACCTGATTGCCCGTGGAGCTGGAAGGTTTCCCTTTCGTTCTTCCCCTCCCTACTTTGCTCAGTCTTCTTTCCTTCCTTTCACCATCTTTGGTGTTTCACCACTCTTGCTTCTACATTTTTCTACTCCACAAACCCATAAATCAGGGTCGAGTCTATGAGGAATTAACTTTTCATGGTGGTTATGCTGTTAACAGCTAAACCAATGGCTATGCCAGCATAAGCTCCTCCATCACACCCATTGTCGACTACGAATGACCTTTTCAGTCCAGCTCCTTTCCTCTATGGAAAGCATAGAGCTTGCAGTATATGGAAATTTTAGCTCACTCATTTGCACATTTCTTTTATATACTGCCAGGTTTCCAGAGGACCAGTCCTGGAAATGATCATATTTAATGCTAATTACAGAATAACTGATTATTAATACTGGCACCTTTATGTGATTCGTTATAGACTCTGAAAGCCTGTGTTTGGCCCTTCACCATGCAGCAACACAGCTCTCCACCTTCCTCTTGGTTCCAGCCCCCTTTCTGGGTCTGTTGCTCACCCAATCGTCAATCTATGCAGTGCAGTCGTAATTGCCCACATCCTGGTTTCCATGGCAAACCCCCAGGAACGTGGGCTGGAAGGGAGCTGGAGCTGCAGCATCTCCTGACGTGGCTGGTCCAGGGCACCAGGGTGCAGAAGTAGAGCCCTGTGGGCTGGAAACGTAACATTACTCATTTGGGAGTGAGCCTTGCTCTTTAATCCAACAATGCTGGCCACCTTGGTGATAATGCTGCTTTTATTCTGTTAGCAATTGTTGTTCAAATCCTGGTGCCAGTAGTTCTTGCTTATGTCTCAGCACTCCTCAGTTAATAGGCTCAGATCTTGGGAAAGTAAAAATAGCAAGCCCTGCTAACTCACAA
This sequence comes from Neopsephotus bourkii, assembly GCF_033783945.1. Classification (NCBI taxonomy): domain Eukaryota; kingdom Metazoa; phylum Chordata; class Aves; order Psittaciformes; family Psittacidae; genus Neopsephotus; species Neopsephotus bourkii. The sequence continues at coordinate 8,152,020 of NW_026901456.1, read as the reverse complement.
ATACCTGCCCATGTGTGCTGTGCTCACTTGGAACAGAAGAGCAGTCTTAAGCCACCAGCCATTCTTCCACTTTACAAAAGCACATGTCCATGACAGCATTTGCTATTTCTTGACTTTCTTCTTTTGTCTATTGAGAAAAAAAACACTTCTTTCTCCAACTCTATGTCAGCATTATTTTTTTAGTAATCTGTTTTCTAAAGCACTTGCACTACCTGGCAGGTCCCCATGCTGATTCCCTGAAGGTCTCCCAGTAGTGCTAACCCATTGCCTTTCCCTGCTGGGTGTGGCGGAAGCTCAGCCTCCACAAGCATTTCTTTTCATTGCAATGCTCCCATCAGGGTTTTGGCACAGGCCCTGCAGTACACTGGCACAGAGAACCCTATGTCCTGATTTTGATAAGAGCCCTTTGCATCACCTACCCAGGGCACCCCTTCTCCCTGCCAGGAATGAGCAAGACCTCAGGCATTGCTATGCCCCAAGCCACGGTATGCTGCCAGCTGCCTACAGGGAGCCTTGGCTGCACCCTCTTCTGTTGCAACCTCTCTGCTTGATTCTCAGGCTCCCTTCCCTCTCTGCTTTCCATTTTCCACCTCTTCCCTTAACTTCTCACTCCCCTCCCATCTCTGCAATCCAGCTGTCTGTTCCAAAGCCTTCATTTAAAGTACCAACATAGAGCCAAGAGTACCCGAGTGCCTTACAATCCTGCCCTAGGCATTGCTGCATGTGATATTAGGCATGCAATCCATACCTGCCCACACAGACCCTAACTGGCTGCTAACGACCCAGGCAGTCAGCATGCTGCATCCCTGCTATAGAGCTTCTGGGAAAGCCCAGCTATGAAAGCTGTGTTTTCATAAGGTTATGGAAGAAATTAGCAGACCCAATTGGAACTTTCAAGTGCTGATGAGAAAAAAATAAATGAAATTAACTGTGTCTGGAGTCACCCGCTCGATCATTCAGAAGGAAGGTAGCCAAGAAGTGGAAAAGTCAATTCCCTTTGCTGGACAAGGCTGTCTCATGTTCTTGGCAAGAAAACCTGAGCGGGGGCTGTAGCCTGTGCTCCCAAAGGGGAAGGAAGCAATATATGGCTCAACTTGAAGAAAACTCCCTGGCATTTTATGTGGTGCAGAAAAGTGAAGTTACTTCAGATGCCTGTTTTGGGAGACTGCCATCTGAGCAGCTCAGAGCTGTTCAGTGACTCACTGTAAACCAGCTATTTCCATCTTTCTGACAAGCAGACTTCAGACACCCTAAAGTCTTGGCAACACAAAGATTAACGAAGGGTTGTTAGTACTGGTGCCAGCCTGGTGTAATGTATTTCATACGCTCACAAGATGTGAGGCCTGAGGAACTAGGCTGGCTGTGCACTTTTGAGTCTGGGCTCAAGACCTGACAGGGGCAGAGCAGGAGGCAATCATTGCTGCATCCGTGACTCATCCCTGGGTGCCTCCTTGTCTGCAGGATGATGATCACCCCCTCCTTAGGACACCCAGCCACCGTTACATCAGCAGGAATGGCTGTGAAACAGTTCACTACTCGGGGTTGCTTTTTAGCAAGCCAGGTGCTTTGGCAAATCTGGTACCCTGGGTGGGAGATTGTACTTCAACTGCATCACACCTGCATGCCATAAAAACGGGAGCTAGACACGTGAAGTCCAGCGGATCAGGATAAAAGGGCTTTGCACAGTTCTTTGCAGTACTGATGCGTGGATTGATTCCACAACTCGTTAAAGTTGTAAAGTAGGTTTGCTTTTTATTCAGCGCTGAGACGCACAGGGATAATTCCTCAAAGTCATGCGTGCCTCACTGTTGTTTCCTTCTACATTTATAAGGTTGCACCATACGCCTATACATATTCATGTCCTATCCCCGCTTCATATTACAATGAGCTAGAAGGTCCTTTGCACCTGCGCAGTGACCCCTCTGGTCATGGGCAGGGGTCTCAAGATGAAGTAAATGAGTCTTCCTGCTGTGGGTAGGGGTCTTCAAATTAAGTAAATGAGTCTTCCTCTTCTTGAACTTTTCACCTTTTAGTCCTCATGTACGGCCTTAGGGTTTGCTCCCAGCCATAAACCATCTGCTTCTCCCCCTTAACAGTAGATTCAGGGGTCTGCTTTTCCCTATCAATAGGTGCTTATCAGTAGAATCAGGCTCTGCTTTTCCTTGTCAATAGAACCAAGTGTCTGCTTTTCCTTATCAATAGTTAGTGCCTTTGTTCTGCTTAGTAGGCATGATAGGTACAGACAATACCTTTGCTTAAGCAATCGAATTCCTCTAACCCCCTGTACAACCCCCCTGTACATTGGTCAACCCTCTGCATCAGTACGTTAAAATCAGACCTTTTATTTTAACATAGAATCACAGAATGGTTTGAGTTGGAAGGGACTTCAAAGATCATCCGGTTCCAACGCCCCTGCAATGGGCAGGGACACCTTCCCCTAGACCAAGTTACTCAAGGCTCTGTTCAAACTGGCCTAACATGCCTTTTAAAATGTTGATCTTCATAAATAGCTAGATATCTCAAATAGAAAACATTTTCCTGTAATGCATGTATTTTCTCGTATTTGTTCTGTTTGCACAGATCATTCAGTGCTGTTTCCCTTAACAGGCAGAAGCATATTTTCTCAGTAAAAGAGATTAAATAGTCTTGACTCTTAGGGCGAGAGGCCAGAACAGAGCCACCAACACTGCTGGAAAGGATGCCAAAAGCCTCAGGTAGCACTGAAAGCCCCTGGCCTGCTCCATCAGAATAGTGAAAGCTGCCTGAAATGCAGAGATTTTTAACTGTTCTTGCAGTTTCCAAAACTACTTCAAGTTGAGTGATGCTTTCCCCCGGGAGCGGCACCTGCACAGACACACGACACAGACTGTATCTGAATTATCACTGTTTCTAAAAATCATAGGTCACGACCAAAGAAACTCCAAAGACTGGATGAGAAATCATTAGCATCTGCTTTCAAATAACACATTTGCAGCTCTTCTTTTTACTTGTCTCCTGTTTTCCAAACCTGATGCTTCATATCCAGGTCACGTACGTGAGCTTCTCGCTACAACTTTGAAAGCCAGAAACTTCCACTAAGGAACAAAATTGAGCTGAGATTTTCATGCAATAAGGTGATTCCATTTCCCAAGGAGACAGTAAATATCATAAATTAATGGTATGATCAGGAGAAAGGGCGGCACTAAAGTGTTACAGAGAATGAAATGGAAGTAGCTCATGGGGGGAGAGAGTGGCTCACACAAAACCTGATTTGTTTTTCTTCTTTTGGGGAAATATTTTTCACTACCCTTCCTCCATCCTCTATTTGATTCTGCCCTGCACAGCCCAAGTGTGCACCACAGTGCTGGGTCTCAGCCAATACCTCCCCTCCTGCATCCTTTTTGACTTAGAGGTGGCCCCAGGCAAACCCTGAGACCAATGACACTGGTTTTGAGATGGGAACATTAAAGCCCAAGATATGCTTCTCTTCCTAGCTCCTGCAGAGGGAAGGACCTGATGTCACCACACTGAGGCCAGACCTACAGCACATATTTAGCCTCAAAACTGAGGAGAGCAGCTCAGGGACTATCAATCAGGGACAACCCCCCCAGACATCCCCGAAGGCTCCCAGCATGAGAGTCACTGGCTTTTAATGAGTAGCTTCTTCCAGAGGGGCTTTGTTAGTGGCTGGATTCTCTCCTGTTACGCTCCAACACAGCTGAAGCCATGACGCCTTCCTAGTCTTTCATCCTCCTCTTCCTCCTTTCTTCCCTTTTTTTCCCCTTCTTCTTTGAAAGGATTTCACTGGATTCACCTGTGTTTGGTTTTGGTTTTTTTTTTTTTTAAATCCTTTTCCCCCCACCTTCAGCTACTTCCACGCAGCCTGGACACTAGATATGAAGGCTTTCCAGTCCATGGATCTCTCCTTCTGCCCAAGTGTTTGATGAAAACACTGCTGGCTTTTAGTCACTAAGAGTTTCCCGTAGGCAGCAAAGTTTTTCAGACAAGAAGTTGAGAAGATCAAGAACACACAGATACAAAACCTCAGCAGTCCCCTGCTAAAAAGGGCACAATAAGTGCTCATCTCTTCTCTTCAGCCCCACACCTTTCCCCCTCACTTTTATTCTTTTTCCTTTGCTTGTTTCTCCTATTGCTCTTCCATCATTATCACCTCTACCACTATGTGCTTGTGTCTTCACCTGTCGTGGCTGAAGGGGCTCCACACTCTTCCCCTTGTCCCATTTAACCCAAAAGGCACAGTCTCCCTGCCATTTGCCATCTGTCTCCCCTGTCAGCAGTGCAACTAGCTCTCTGCCTTCCCTCTTCCCAGGGAATGGTGTCCACAAGCAGCAGAAAAGCCACAGAGCCAGGATCACACACCAACAAAACAGGATTCCTGCAGAGACACCGAGCCATGCTCGCTTTGGAATGTATGCGTGCTTGACCCTTGTGCTTGCTAGGGAGAAGGCCAAAGGCAACACATCAGTTTGTTTCTTAATAAAATAGTGCTTTTGGTCTATTTGTCTTCTACAGATCCCTCTCTTCTCCTCCAGCCCAATCACACCATGTTCCCAAAGTGAGTGACCGAGACCCATTTGAAGAGCTGTGCCTGTTGCTGTAGAGCTGCTTGTTCAGAGGAGTGCCTGTTCATGTGCACACATCTGAGTGTACATATGTGGCTGTATGAGTCTCTATAAGGCTTTAAGGTATGGCATGCATTACAAACATCCCCCCCCCCCCAACACACCCACTGACCCCTGAGTGTTGCAACTATCGTGAATTAAATATTGCTACTGTGCTATAGCATCATATTGCAATATGCAGAACTGGCCATTACTGGAATTTCCTGCATTGCTGAATATTATCTGTAGGAATTTCCGTGGAGTCCTCCACAAGGATATCCAAACATCCTACATGATTAAGACACCCTGCCACTACCTGAGAGGAACCACATGCTCTTCTCTTACCTTTGCAGTCAAGTTTCCCCCCAGCTCTGCCACTGCTGCTCTCTGGGTACATCTGCTCTGTGCTTCTTTTCACACACTTGCTTGAGAGTCTTCCAGCTTCAGCAGCCGGCTCTGCTTCATGTTTTAAAAGGGAGGAGGTTTAAGCTTTCCTAGGTCCTCCCGAGACACAGAATCCATCACTGTGAGTCACTTCATAGAAGCATCCTGCCCTTGTTATCCCAGCCCAGACACTGCCAGCCAGTGCATCCCCACAAGGAGCTGCTGCAGACAGCCCAGACACCTGTATGGGCAGAGCCCAGCAAAAGCTCCATGCTCCAAAATGATCTAGGAGTTGATTCTGGGTGAATCAAACTGTAATTCACAAAGTAATTCCTTGGACAAACTTGCTTGAAAATGGACTCATGCTGTAGAATACTGAACTTGCTGGAAAGTCACACAGCACTCAGGTGCTTACTAGATTGACTTTTTGGCCTAAAAAATGAGACTAGCAAGACAGTTTATTACCAGGTTGGTGGTTGTTGTTTGTTCTCAGCAGGACCTATTTACACAGATAATTTCATCTATGATTAAAAAACAGAGACAGTAAAAAGGATACAGAAGGCAGTTCCTAAATTTCACAGGGATGTACAATGTGCGCATACCAGAGCTGCTTATCATCCAGTTTGACTGCTCAGCCTGGGAAGGCTGAAAAAACCATGTATAGGAACCAGTCTCTATTTAGGAATAACATTTCCTTTCTGATGACACACAGAGATGACATTTAGGTGCTGCTTCAACAAATGCATTATTTTATTACAGGCAAATATAGGAGCTTTGTTTTCCTTGTTACTGTATGGTTTACATCATCTGTAACCTTTCTACCAAGAGGTCTCCTTTCAAATGACAGTGAAAATTGTTCTGAAAACTAGATGTGTTAGTGCTGCTTCAGATGCCCAGGGGACTTCATCAATCACCATTCCTAGGTGCTTAGCTGGAGAGGGATTTCATCCCCCCCAAAAAATTATTGGCTGAAATCTGGGGTAAGTTTGGAGTCACACTGTTTTCCTGACAGAAACACATAGGAAGTCAGTCTGCCCGGTGTAGCTTTAATATAGATACCAACCCTAAACCACACATTCTCAGGCTTCTCTGCCTGCACCCGGATCTGTCAGCTCAGATCATTCTGAGCTGGTGATGGCTAAATTGAGAGCCAACATCCTAAATATCAGAGCAAGGAAACCAGAAGGGTTTCTCTCTGTTTCTCCTTTCAGCAACCTCACTGCTTTGCAAGCAGACATGCAGACCAGCTGAGGTGGTGGATTCCCCTCAGTGCCAAGCAAGCCAGCAGACTTTACTTCCAAACCCTTAGCATGGCCAGCTCCATACTTCCAGAAGGAAGAGCTGGGGCTAAGCTGAATGCAAGCATGCCTGATGGGGTGATGGTCAGCCCAGCAGCGATGACCCTGCACACCATTTCAGGTCTTTTTATTTGGGAAAAGACATTTGCTTTTGATACATTTCTGGGACTTCTTCTGTTCTTTGTTAATGTGCTTTCTTCCTTTTATGTAACTGGAAAGCTGCAGCCAGAGGAAAAAGGGGAGGAAGCTTTATAAAGACTTCTAACAGAGAAGATAAATGGAATCTGTTATATTATTGGTATAAAACCAAACCTATAGATTCTGACACAGAAAGATGCAATGTTCTGCTGTTTCCTACCAAATGATCAGAGCAATTTAAGAATAGATTCAGAACCTGCAGTACTTGATGTCTCACGTGGCCTGTGGAGAAACTGGGTGACTTACATTCAAATACAATACTCTGTCCTCTGCAGCAGAAATAACGTCACTGTGGTTGGCAGAAGAGCCATAAGAAACCCACTCCTTCCTAAAGTTTTGCCTGCATTGTAGTCCCTAGGCTATGACGGGTGCCTATACCAATTACCCTTCATATTACAAAATAGAGGAAGGTGAGAACTCAGAAGTTACTGACTCCCCGCACCAACTGGGCAGTAAAATCCAACCTTTTCAACTTCGTCCCAGTTTGTGCTGAAACTTGTGTGTGTGTGTGTATATGCATATACAGACACTTCTGTATCCCTCTTGATTTAATATAGGCACTCAGGCTGCTGTTTTGAGTTCTGGCCTCCATGAAAGAAGCTGCTGCTGGTTTCTGAATAACCCAAGAAAAACTGAGGTACCAGAGAAACTAAAAAGAACTTCAGTGTTCAAACCAGCAAGGAATTAAATACAATTGTTGGATTCTCCAAAAACTTTCTCCTGAGCTACACAAGTGAAAGGGGAATCAGTTCCTAGGGATAAGGAGTTATGGAAAGGATTATGCCTTCACTGCAGCCTATGAGCACAATTGCAAAAGCACTCACAGTTGGGAAAGGTTAATCAACTTAACCTCACCCTGCTCTGCTACAATTCATCTAATACCACCTTGCCAACGTTTTGCCCTGCAAAACAACGGGGAAAATGGACTCTGTCACACATGGCAGGCCACAAAAGCCGATTTTCTACCAAACACAAAATCCACATCCTGTGATACTGGGAGCAAACTTACATGCTCAGGTCTGGGTTTATGCAAGAAATAACCTCTGGGGGAAGGAAAAAGGAGAAACACGTGTACTTCTTTCAATTGTGTTTTTTAAAAGACACTGTAAGTGTGAAAAGAGCAGGAGAACTGACCAGTACAATGGTAAATAATTGAAAATATCAGAGTAATTCAGGTTCTAGGACATTTTGAAGCACTGCCTCTAGCATCAAGCCCAGATTCAAGTAACTGCAATAACCTGCAGATGATGGAGGTAGTTCAAAGTAGGCTTCACACAGGCACCTTGCCTGGGAAGAGCATGCAAAATCTCAGCCCCACTCAGGTTTATAGTAGCTGCTCACCCAACCCTGCACCCAATTTGCCACCACTGAAGCAAAGGAGCACACTGATGCCCAAAAGCAAACAACTAACTGGATGCTAGCGGATTTAAGTCCCACAGCGGCTCCACAGGGACCTGCAGAAGCCCTGGGTTGCTGCAGCATGGAGACAGGATGTCACCCAACCCCCAAAGGTGTTTCTTACAAGTACAGCAACCAACTGGCTCCTGGAGAGAAAAAAAAAGCAAAAACTAGGAATGTGAGCACAAAAAATGAACCCCAAATGAACCTGCTGGGAGCTGAAAAATTGGAAAGTTGTTCAGGCCAAAGCACCTGGTTTCTGACAGGTTACATGCACCTAAATAACAGGTAGGAAGTGACCGTGCAGCTGACCAGTCGCATGTCCAGCCACAGCAGCCCTCTCCCCATGGGATACATCCCTTAGGGTTCCTAGGCTCTCCCAAGGCCAATCCCAGTGCCCAGCAGGGGCAGATGGGAAGAGCAGCCCCCTGTTCCCATTGCAAACACTGCTCAGCACACAGCACCTTCAGGGCAGGGTGGCTCTTCCCCTCCATTTTTAATCACAACACCAGGTTTCCACCTCTCTCTGTAGTTTTCCAGTCAGCTGAGTCTTTTGTGCTTTACCTTCTTTCAATTTTTACCGTTATCCCATCCCACATTCACATTTCTGTAGCAACCCAGTTACACCCTGCATTTTAATTATGCGTCATCAGTTTATGTCCTCCACTTTCTTTTAATTTCCAAAATTGAACCATCTCTGTCTCTGACTTTCCCTTTTTTAATCTATAGCCAATTTTTCACACACAAAGGCCCTTGCTATTTTTTAGATGAACGCAGCCTTCTGCCGACTTCAGTTAATGGGTACTTTACTTCCCTTTGCCACTTTATTTCTTTTAAACCTCAGTGACATGCGGACATACCTCTCAGAGTAGGGGAAGATAAAACAAAACAAGACAGACCAGTTTGTATTTACTCACATCTGCATAGTTATTTAATAGCCACAAGCAAGGATATTCTACGGGCATGTAAACATACTTTTACTATATGCTACAGAATACCTGTATCAACTTGCAGCCAGAAAGACAGTCCCTTAAGATGTGAAGCTGTGGCATAAAATGTTCATGAAAAGAGCTCTTGTCTTCTATTTCCGAACGGCTGGAAGCCAGGAGCGAAGCTGGTAATCAACCACCAGGAAGGAAATGATTTTGCAATTCCATCTAAGCAAAACACATCACCTGTCTCATCAGCTTTATAATAGCTTTCAAATGTTTATACTTACATGGCAGTACACATGAAGTCAGCTTAGTGTCCTCCTCTGCCTGAAACAACCAACTGGATAAAAGGGACTGTTGTGGAAATGTGGCTAAGTATTTGTCCACTGCTTCTATAAGAGGAGGAGGGAGGAAAAACCCTACCCCCAGTATCATCACAAGGTGAAGAAAACATCCCTAAAATCCTCTAGGTAAGTACAGCATCAAAAGAGACTGTCAGCACATTTTTGACGGCTGATTTCCTGATGTAGGATACGAGCAGGTGAAATAAGCCTAAAGAAAATTTGGCTCTTGTATTCACAGTCCACAGAGCTGATGCAAAAATCTCACTGCCGCAGAAGGGTAACTGGTATACTTCAAAAAGAGAAACCCAGAGGAAAAAAATAAACCCTAAGCACCAGCTGATGATGTCAACTAATTCTCTCCTTATTCCAAACTGGAAACTAACCAAAAGAAGGGAGACAAAGAGGGGAACAACCAACATTTCATAGCAATTAAAGTTTATTAAACTCTTGAGGCAGTGAGACACACAATGAGATGTTAAAGTCAGTGGACATGAGGCTGCAGCACACTAGCAGTTAAACCCTCTCGTTCCCTCTCTCCAGCCTTGGAATGACAGAAAATGTAGTTCAAGGTCACCAAAGCCCCAGAGCACACAGATGCAGACCTCTTGGGGAACTGTCTGCAGTCCCTCCACTGGCACAGCAGGCTGCGAGATGGGGGCAGGAGGAAGAGTCTGTAGCATCACATGGCTGGTTTAGCAGAGAGCAAAACAGAACCAAACCAGACTTGCTGCAAGGGGAAAGTGACGTAGGCCAGCAGTCAGAACATCGTATCAGATAAACACTCAGGTTGGGACAAATCATGAAATAATACAATGTAACCTCTAATGTAAAAATATGCAGGCCATAAAATTTCATTCAGATCAGAGAACACCACCATTACAAATTCTGGGCCTCATCATTTGATGGGATTGTAAACAATCTTCCTCAAATTACTTCCATATCAGGACCACTAGCTTCCAACATCTCTAAACATTATCTGCTTTTATTTATACCATCTAACACCTACCCAGTTTTGAGCAGCACTTCTCATATGAACATCTTCACACATCAGTCGCTGGAGAAACCAGCAGCAACCAAACAGATACCCAAGCATAAACATGATGAAGTCAGCCAGAGTCTGAGGTAGTGTGACACTGGCACAAAGAAAGGTGGAGGATTCCCATTGTTATTCTAAGGATATTATATCAGAAACACATGTAATAACCTCCTGAAGCAGATGACAGAATCCTGTTTGGAATTTTCTAACTGGAAAAACATACAAGAGTAGGTGTATCTTAGTGCATGGAATAGGTTAGCAGTTTCGCTCACAGGCAAAAGAAGTCTCAGACTTTCCCTGCTACCTATTCATATTTTTCCCACCCTATAAAACCTTTCCTAGATGATCGTAAGGTCCTTTCCAACCCTAACCATTCTACGATTCCTACACACAACAGACCTCCACTGCAGTGTGTCCAGCAGCAGCCAGGGTGCTCAGTACCCTGCTTGAGGCTTCTGCTCCAAATCAGGCAGAACAGAAACTCAGATCCAAGTCTCCCTTCTTTTTGAAGATGCCCCAACTATTATTTATCTATTCTCGGGAGGCACCTTGAACACATTTTGATCAGAAATCCTGTCCAAAACCCTCAGACGTCTTTTTGTAACCAGAAATTATTTTCTTTTCCAATAAGTTCTTCCCTGGCACATCTATTGTTTGGACATTGTATCTCTGCTGGAGGCAGTGCCAGAGGCACACAAACTCCATCAAACGTAACAGAATTAAGACAATAAATGTTCAAGATTATGAGAGCTAGAGAGAAGTGATGAAGCTTTTCAATTTCAATTCCATATAAATTGAAGAGCAAGCAAAGCAGACAACAATAAAAAAATCACCTTAAAACTATGCTGTAGGAGCTGGACTCAGTCCCTGCCTCAGGTGAGTGTCCTACTTCCCTATGACACCAAAATAAGTGAGTATACCCATCTGATGCAGTTGATTGGAAATACTAATGGTGTACAACCCACAATCCCTCAAAATGAAAAAAAGATTACATATTCAAGTTGACAAGTGGATTGTTTTCAAAACAGAAAGTTCCAATTTGTTCTCCTACTGAACCATTTTCATTACCCTCACAGGAGATGGGAGCACTGTCCCAGCAGGGATATCCATCCTTCCATATGAAGCATTTCTTCATGGAGATGTGAAAAATGAAGTAATCAACATTTCCCATTTTAAAGTAGAATCTGGTTTTATTCAACACAGGACTGTAAATGGATAAAATTCACAACAACCAGCATTAAAAACCCAAAGTCATACAGTCATACTTAAATTTCATTCTACATACTGGTCACTCACATTTCTACATACAAAATTTTGTCAAGTCTTGTTCACTTCCAGGTTAACAGATACTGACACCCGATACTAACAAAACACACAGTTTATTCACAACTTTTAGGGGACTTCTAGGGCTGTTAAAAAAGAAAAGCAAATCTTTATCTTTTGTCCAACAAATCCATAGCTGGGAGGAACTGAAATGCTGTACATTAGCACAGAAGGAGACATCAACTCACTAAGAGCCTAACTCCTGCCTACAAAGGGCTCAGCCCAGTACCTCCAACACTGTCACCATCCCATACCCAAGTCACTGCAGTGCAAAAGCTATTCAAATAAATAAATAAATAACAGCAGCAGCCCAACAAGTAAAACCCAAGACACGGTTAAATACCTTTACAACCTTTAACTTAGATACAACTGAAAGCTTTTTAACCGAAGACTTCAGCCCATAGGGGCCTCTCAACATCTGAGTGCAGCAGAGTTTAAACTGTTCTTATAAACTAGTATAAAGGTCTACATACCTTTTTGGGGGGAAAGGGATCTGCACCTTCAGCTTAAGTCCCCCATTCTTCCTTTCTCACACAGCCACTGAAGGTGTGCCAATACAACTGTTTTGGGGTTGCAGTGTTACTCTTCCCCCCATGAGAGGGTAACATCAGTCCCCTAGTCTGGCTCTAAGTCCCCAGGGTCAGCCTAGCCAAGTGAGGAGCAGTGTTCCATGCCACTGTAATAGGAAGTCCTTCCAAATAACGTTACTGAAGAATTCTGTCATATTCAACTACAGCCTGAAGCCCAAACGTAGCACAGATGTATGAATTCACATGTTCAGCATCCCTACTGGTCTCAACAGGCTTACTGAAAATCTGAAGTTAACCGTTCATTTAGGGAACTGCAGGGTTGGGGCCTGCATACAGCATTCATTTGCAAGGACTTGGTGCCTTCCTTAAGTCTTTGTGGGACTGAGGTTTTCCGTGGTTTTCAACAAAACAGTTAAAAATGAACACATTCTTGTACTGTTCAAGTCAAGCATACAGCACGAGCTGAATCAAACCAGTGAAGTAACTCATCAAAGACCGAACAATTACTAATCAGCCCTGGAAATTAAATGTTGTGCCAGCATATGGAACAACACCAGCAGCTGATGAGACATTTCTCCACGATATTTTGCTGGACTATTTTAGAACGTGCTGTTTTGTTAATCAAGTGTAAAGACTACTACATTGTTTCACAAAATCTGAGAGCATAGTTCAGAACAAGACATGTGCCTAGAGCTTTAATAAATACAGTTAATAATAATACAGTTTGAATTATCTAGCCTTCATTATTTGAGTATAAATGCCTCATACAAAACCCCCTCCTTTTTCCTTTGTACATCTTAAAAAACCCCCAACCAATAAATCACAGGAACATCTGTTTTGCAAAGGAGATAGCTATACAAAGAAAGGATATGTTTTCAAGACATTAAACTGTCTGTTCGTTGGGTAGCACTAGTTACTGAAATGTTCTCTTACAACCTACCACCTAGGCCATTTTTCTTTTCTAATATTTTGGCTCTAAATCTGAAATTCTGAGCCACTTGAAATCAGCCACTTGAAAGAGATTTCTGGTTATTAAGGCCCTGATCTGACAATGACATTCACATGCACACACCAACATTAAAATCAGGGAGTACCCAACAGTGAACACAGTGTCAGCGGGCACTAAAGTAGCTCATCTGATCAATCCTGTAGAGCTCTCAAGTATGACAGCTCACAGTTCTCTGCTACCCTAAGGGAACACTCTCTCATTTCAACCCAGCCTAGTGGAGCAGCACAATTATGTTATGCTTGCACAACCGGTCTATAATGCCCTGAAAATTATTACAGGCCCCCCCCACCCCCCACTGAACGTTCTCACTCATCACCTACTTTTTCTTGCTTAGGACTCTTTTGCACAATCCTAATTGAGGACTAACACCCATCCAGAGAGTCTATGAAAACTGCTAACTGCAGAACACCACAAGAGTAAATTCCATTTCATTGCCTACCAAAATGCTGGGTGTTGTCCTTGGGATTAGAAGTAGGACTGTAGTTAAAAACTAATCATATGGTGAAGTTATTGTCTGAGCAGCTTCAAAATACTAATAACAGTGCATCTTAATAACCAGCTGTTACTGTCCTCTATAAAGCGATGCCCTTGATGTGCACGAGACGACATAAGGGATACATACTATGCTCACTGACACTGGTACTTTTCACTGCTGGACTGTGATGATTTAAACTTCCTTACGCTCTCAGTTTGACTTGTTTTTGGAAAACACACAGTTCGGCATTTTAATTAAAAACATCCTATGAAAAGAAATAAAAAGGCACTTGGTATTTGTCTTTGGCTCAGTTGAGGCGCACTGCTAAAACCTTCCTAAAGTTCCTGTCTCTTCATCTGATGAATAGTTGCCATCTTGAGGTACTTATTCATGTGCAAAAATAAGAGCTTCAGGGATTCACCAGCTGCATTTTTCACACTGCTTCCAGTAAACGTGCAAAGTTCTTCACCAAACAGAATCTCTTCAATACAGAACAATGCATTCCATGAAGTTTGTTTTTCAGGGAAGAGCTCTGATCACTGATGAGTCCTTATTCCAAATCTAGTTGCATCACTCAGTGTTCTTTAAACCTGGGAAAGGGCAGTAACCAGGCAGGAAAAGTTGAGGTGTGAGGTCTAACAGTCGCTAACATAAAAATGCAGTCAGTATCCAACCCAGGATCCATCCCTTGCCATGCATTTTTCTATTCCCCGACCATTTTACTTCTACAGAATTACAACCAAGGGACTGAATTTAGATTTCGTGTATGCAAGTGTAACTCCACTGATTCAGTGGATTTTGGTTTTCCTCAATTCAAAACACTGTACATTCAGAGTCACCCCTTCCTTTAGGGAGAACTTTTGGAGAAAGTTACATTTGAAACTATTCTTAAAAACAGAACAAGCAATCGAGTAGCTCCTTATTCCCCACCTGCATGCTCCATGATGAAACCCAGGAAGATTACACGTTTGGGCAAAACCATACTATAAGCAAGAGACCATGACTTCATCCTTGGCAGTGTTCAAGGCCAGGATGAAGCCTTGGGTAATATGGTTTAGAGCGAGGTGTCCCTGCCCATGGCAGGGGGGGTGGAGCTTGATGATCTTGAGGTCCTTTCCAACCCTAACTATTCTATGATTCTATGATTCTATGACAGGGATGTGTTTTCAGCTACTCTTCAAAATAAGACATACTAAAAATAAAATGTTCATTAGTTGAAAACATCAAACTGAGGTTATTCTCTTGAAACAAAATTAAAACATACAGGAATGGATACACAGAAACCTCAACAAGTTCAGTCTAAATCTAGGTATTACGGGGCAAAGTCTTAGTAACATATTTTGGGGCAAAGTCTTAGTAACATGTTTTTAAACTGTTATTAAAGAGCAATAGGCATGCATAACACTTACAGGGTATGATCTGCATTACACCGAAGCTCCTTCTGAATAAGACGAAGTAAGAACTGTAAAAGCAGTCATGGTATCTGTGTTAGTATCTATACAGATACACAAATAAACTAAGTTTCAGGACAAGATGTTCACTGTTATTCAAAGAGTTCCTCATTTGAAATATTGCCCTGAATTGTTGAACTTGGTTAAGAAAAAAAATAATAAAAGGATTTACAAGCTCAATGTTTGGGAGAGGAGTTTTTACAATGAAAAAAACAAGCAGAAAATAATTTCCTTTTTCACAACTAAGAGATCGATTTTTTCATAAAAACCAGAGTGGTTTTCCAGTTTCTTTACCAGCAGATGTGTAAAGAAACCAGCAGAGGGAACCCAAGACTTCAAAAAAAACGGCAGATAAAGACAGTTGAGAGCATAGCATGTTTTAGCTGCTACTTTGAAAAACAGCTTTATGTATAAAAAGCTTTAATCACACAATTAGTCAAGATGAATAATGTCAGCCATGTTTAATTGCAGGATCAGGACTTTCAAGTGCACTTTAAAAGCTGTACCGAGATAGTACCCAGGAAAGTGATTTTAGAAATAAAATTTTATGATTCCCATATACATTAAAGCCAGAAGCAGAACTTCCAGGGCTCCTCACTGTTATGGGTTTCCTTATCTTAAGGTTTCACTCCTGCATATAGAACAATTCAGAGGTATAGCAGTGGTCAAGAATGACAGCACTGAATACCACATAAGAGGCTAAAGCTCCTCCAGATACCTTTGAAGAAATAATGTTTTGAACACAGGCATCTATATGCTATACTGCAAAGAGTGGGAAAAACCGAACATGAATTACAAAACGCAGGATTTATTATAACAGCACAGAGCCAAGCCTCTCAAAAATAGAGCTTTAGAAAGGCATTTTAACTGTTGCTGTAAAGAAACGTGGTTTTAATAAGTAATTATACATGAAAAAGAGCAGAGCTTTAAATTGCCTTGGGAAAACTACAACAATTTCCCAAACCTCACTCTCTGAGCAAGCATGAAATACCTAATACTGAAAGCAGCACAAGCAAAGATTTACAGAGCTGCTGACTACCAGTGGCAAGATATTTCAACATTTAATTACCTAATTATTAACTTACCTAATTATTAACTTACCCATTTTAAACTTTTTAATTATTATTAAGTTACCTAATTTATTTACTTAACTTCCAGAGAATTCACATCTTAAATGTGGAAAAATGTACCTTAACATTTTGGGCTTAACACAAATTGAGGAAAAAAGCCTCACTTGTAACTCAAAGCAAGAACTCCTGATTTTTTTGTGTCAGGAAAGAGTGGTCTGAGGCACTCAGCATTAGCTCCTCTGCAGGAGAACAAAGCTCAGTACAATACTGTGCAGGTACGGGTCTTTGTCTGATCATAGCCAGTACGGATGAGGAGTACATCTGAAGTGTTTTCACAGTCACCTTGCCCTTTCAATAAGCACTTCCACCCAAGACTTCAAAAGGAGATGCTTCAGTACATCCCTGAGGTCATAGCAGCATTCTGCTCTACTGCAGAACAAAGCTTGTACAGACACTTGCCAGGGAAATCATTGGCAAACACAAACACATAACCTTCAGGCTAACCTACAGGTGGGTAAAGCAAGACTGGCTTCAAAGCTACAGCAAGACTTTCCTTGCCTCATGTTGTGTCTTCTGTGGTCTTTACAAGCAAAACAGAGCAAGCCAGAAGTGAGGAAAAGAAGCCAACCAACTTTCCAGCTCTTCCTATCAATCATATAGGATCTCCAACAGGAGAAAAAGGGAAAATGGATGTGTTCTGTACCAAGGCACCATGAGTGTGCTGCAATCCTTTTCCCTAAGCATCTGCTCATGGTGACTGTCAAAAGTTAGGATGCCAGTTTTCTGTCAAACCCAGTACAGCAGTTTTAGGGCCCATCTGGAGAATGCAATGTATTACCTTTCAACATCTTCATTATTGCGGTGATTCTCGTGATACAGCAATGTAGCAAAGCATTTGTTACTACTTCGCTAAACCAGCTCTAAAGAAAATTCTTCCATGAGTGGAATCTGAGGCATCTTCTAGGTCTGTATATGAAGGTTTACTTACAATTATGCCTGCTGCAATCTGCTCAGCCAGCAATCAACAGATGTGTAGTTGCTTGCAACTGAAGTACATCAGAACTAATCTACACTTTTGATTAAAATTAGATGAGAATTTCAAAATGAGCAAATTTGCTCTTTAATTGAAAATTTCCTACACAATTGGAAGTTTCTTGTTAAACGGAGTACTGAAATTGCAAAAAGAAAATTTGCATTTTAAGATAGTTTAGCACAAAGGAAATACATGGCAACTAAATAGTATTTTTAGACTTACTAGCAAGGCACATGCATCTGCCATCATAAGCATGTAAAAGACGTTGTTCCACCCAGATGGGGAAATAAGACCAGCTAAGAGAGGCCCCAAAGCTGCACCTAAAATATAATATTGATACTGTCAGAGTGATGCAATGTAAGATTTACTAAGCTGAAAGATAGTTATTCTGAGTTAGAATATCAATTTCTCCACCTAATTAACTCAGTACTTATGTACTAAAAGGTTACAGAAAGCTCAAAACATTACTAGTAAAGCTGCAAGCCAATGGGAACCCTACCACATGGGAAGCTGGAAGACTAGAAGTTTGAGAAATGCCTATATTCGGCTCAACAAAATGACCATTCAGTATTAAGCTGAATCCTACTCAATTTTCCCTTCCACGTACCAGTGTGGAGGGGCAAGAATAAAATATCCCTGATCTGAGAAAGAGCCCAGTGGTATCTACTTTTGCTGTCTGTGCCCAGAGTCTACCACTCTCTTCCTTCTTTCTTTCCTCCCTCCCTCAGGGACAGCTAGAGAGATTTAATGCTAAGTTTGCTCTAGTCCCCATTTCCAAAGCTGTACTGCATCCTGGAGAGAGCCCACATTCTCAAAGATCCTTTGTTTTAACCTACCACAACTAAGGCAGGCTACCTTACAGCTCTGGCTTACCTACAGATCCTGTTCCATCGATGATTGCTGTAACTGTGGACAAGGCTCTTGCATTCCCTTTCAGGCTTTTATGGGTACCCTAAAGAGACAAAGACTGCTTAGATCCACCCTGAGCTGAACTCTGAAGTCGTTTCAACATTATCTAACTCACACCCATCCACATTAGATGTACATTGTGAAGATGCCTTAAACATCCCAGATCAGACCCTCTATTTGAACAAGTCTCCTACCCCGACTACCTACTGTCTACAGTATTCTTCATTATTAAATCATGTTACTTAAACTACAGGAGCCAAGCAGCTTTCTGTTCTGCACACTGGATTCAAAAAAGGACAGCACTTCAGCTTTGCATTATGCCTCAAGGCTGTTTCCAGGGCCATCTCTTCCCCACTAAGGCCCATGGAACAAAAGAAAACAAAACACTCCTCAACCCAAACAAACAGAAGAAAAACCCCACTGCTGTGGCAGGAACACCAGAATTATGGATATATACTGAAATGCTAATTCAGAGACTTCTTGAGTCAAAAGAGGGCTTTTAGTTCCAATTTTAGAAGCCAGATCTTCAGAGCAAAACAACTGATAAAGGGAGTAACTTAGTAGAAAGACAGAGAAACTGAATACTTTGGAGAATTGCTAATAAGAAATAGTCCTTTATCTCCACTACACTGAGGAGAATCCAGGCAGGTAATCAGTGACTTACATTTGCTTGTGTCAGATGTTTGATTGTTGACATCTGAGGAATTTCAGTTGGCAGTTTCAACCCTCTTCCCAAGGGTCATATAGGGATCTTGCCATGTCAGGCTGCACTTTCTAGCTAGTGGCCCTTCCAACAAGGTTAAGGATAAAATGGGAAATGCATGGTGTCTCCCTTTGTCTTGCCAAGCTCCCCATGAAAAGGACAGGGCTCCAGAGGAAGTTTGGAGATTTCTGTCCTGCTCCTTCTCCTATAGAGCATTTGTTGTTACAGGATTTTTCCCTTTTGCTTGGTGTCTTAAGGGGCCAAAACCTTTTGAGACCAAACTTCCAAAGTGTACCTAATGAAAGGTACCAGGGTCAATGTTTTCACATGGCATTTGCGACTTACTGACTGGATCCAGCTGGAAATGCTGGTATCTAGAGTAACTGTATGCTAAAGGGAAGAATGCAGCATGGACAAAAGTAAAGGTATGTGTCACATACAGCTTTTTGCACTGATAGGAATTAAGTCGCCAGCTTAACTCTCACATAGATACAGCTCCTCCCCTCTTTTAATGACGTAAATTATGAAAGGGGAGAAGGTATTTGTACAGAGACCTGGCTTTGCATGTCGCCTTCACATTGACTTTGGGCTGCCATCTACAAGATTTGGTCTGCCTTATTAGTAAGCAAAAATAATTTAGAAGCCTCTCACAAGCATGACAATTCATTCACACCAACACACGAACTCCAGAACAATTTCAGTGGCTGAGTTCAGCACTGCCTATCCTGCCCCTCTGCTTTGGGACAACGCAGCCCGTTCACTGATGACCCTGCAGAAGTCAAAGGGCTCTCTACAGAGGCCAGAGCTGCTATACTGGAAGCAGAGGGGAAGCCAAACTCACCAAATCAGCAGAAACAGCAGTGGTGATCAGAGCATAAGGGCCATTCACCAGGGCACCACTAATGAGCAGCATCACTGTCGCAAGTTGACAAAAATGGAAAACATAAGTTGCCTGGAAGACTGTTAACCATAACACAGCAGACATCATAGTCTATAGTTCTCAAATGCTTTAATCCTTCCTTGACTCCCCTGATCCCGTAACAGAATTGGGAAAGGAGGAAAAGCAACATACATTCCTACCTCTCTTCAATGCTCACTCCATGATGTGAATTCTCAAATACAGTGAGATAGGGATGAGTTAAAAGGCACTTCCCAGGAACCTTATTGATCCCAGTAGGTCAGAGAAAGGGGAAAAATCTGACCAAACTGACCCTAAGAGCAGGGGATCATCACAGGATTCACCTGTAAATCTGTTCTCTGCTTGTAACAGTACCAAGCACCAGGGGGCCCTAAAACTTCACAAGGCCTTTTGGTAGTGACACACTACTGTAAGCACTTGTGTTACTTCTGTTTTGAGGTAACAGATAGCCACAAGTGAATTCAGCCTATACAATTAAAGTTAACATTGCCATCAAAAGTACTTCAAGTAGTCTTTAAACACCTCTGACATTTGCCATAGGGAATATAATAAAGCCTGTGCTGACACAAGCAGCTCCAGAAAGAAGGCTAATAATATTAACTAAATCACTGCTCCCGTGCCACCCTTTACCCATTTCCTAGCGTGCCCTTCTTTACCCTGTTAAAAAGCCTGCAAGACAAAGTCTAGGGAATTTGATTCCAAATTCCCTCCTCTAAGGGAAAAGACAAAATTAAAATAAATAAATAAGTAAAAAAAGACCAAAGGATCATAAATGCAAATTTCACAGAAAGCCAGGCAGAAAATAAGTTTAACATACTCACCTATGGTAGCCTCAAGGCCCATTTTACTGACTGCAGAGAACATGTACAACTGTAAGATGAAAAAGCAAGCATGCTGAATACCAACATACAGAGTAATCCCAAATTCCCCATTTCCCCCATGTTTTCCCATTTCCCCATGTTAACTACAAAATATCTTAGCTGCTATTATGTGAAAGCTATTTCTAGGTTTTACTAAATACGCAGCAGGACTGTTTGATTGGACACAGGAGGGAGACAAGGGGTTTGCTCCTATTCCCCAGTATGTGCTTTCAGAAGAAAGGGCTGTTTTATGAGATTACTCAATTTTAAACTCTCAAATTGCCAGCTGCAACACAACACAGAATACTGATCACAAAGGAATCAGAGAAAAATGCCAGTTTTCCAACAGCTACAGCACAGAAATTTTTGCCTTTAAGCAGGTAAAATTCTGGCTAAGAATTGAACATCAAATTTTACATGAGTGAAATTTTCCAATGAACAACATGAGACTTTTCTGCTTGCTTAGTGAAGGCAGCCCCGATGTCTATAATTGTTCACATGCCCAACTTTCATGCTGGCTTTTAACCTGGCCTGAACTCTCTTTATCCAAATTAGAAGATGCTGTCTGTAGAACTTCCCAAGGACTGCTGTCAAAGTCTCAGCCACAGTTGTAAGAGATGAGCAAATTCTTACTGTGGGTGCTGCAAGCAATAACATCATTCCACAGGTTGATGCCCTCTTCTCCA
The DNA here is from genome assembly GCF_033783945.1 of Neopsephotus bourkii. NCBI lineage: Eukaryota > Metazoa > Chordata > Aves > Psittaciformes > Psittacidae > Neopsephotus > Neopsephotus bourkii. Next base: position 8,130,861 of record NW_026901456.1, on the reverse strand, counting down.
GCCTGTCTGAAATCAGGCCTGCCAAAATTCCACCTGAAAAAGACACAAGTGTGTGAGGAAAACACTCTGTGCATGCTTTACACAAAAGACGTCAATTACACTTAATGAAACTCAACTGAGATTAAAACACAATATGACTTTTAATGCACAGCAGCACAGAGCATTAGACTGACAACATAATTCACACTTAGCAATACCCTTATTAACCCAGCTGGTTTTGACTTGGAAGATAACAGAAGCAGACAGTTGTTCTTCCTCACTATTTATTCCAAACAAATATCCAAGATGACAGGTTTTGGGGGCGGAATAGAGATGGAAGTTCATAGAATTATACGTATAAATAATTGTTCTACTGGTTTTGAATGCAAAAAACCGTTTTGCCAGCTGCTAAGTGATCCCACTGCTGGCATTCTGGAATCCAACTGTGCCCAGCTGACTTGCTGGTCTCTTAACTCCTAACATGCAAGAGTAAACTTGGCTTTCAAGTGCTCTGTTCGCATCGCAGTGGAACCAGGAGAAATGAGCTATTCCAGATCTTGTGGCAAATTAAATACTTTGTTTTCTCTCCAGGTGCTCACTCCAGGCTCTTAAATTTTCCCTACTTCTTGCGTTTGCCAGCAGCTGTACACAGAAGTACTAATCAGAGCATGTGGCAGGAGGGGGCTGAAGGCCAGAGGGAAGGAGCTGCCAAAATGATGTAAAGAGAATCTGATACAGGGAGAAGGAAAGGAAGTTCTCTAGATTCTCCAGATCCACAAATATTGCAGGGCCTGCCCCTTCCTTCCCAGCTGCCCGTCTCCAAAGTGCTCATATCCCACTTGAATTTAAACGTAAGTGCCAAAGATCCAAGCAGCACATTGTTAAGCTTGTATTCACAGGGAGATAAGATGCTGCTGAAAGAAGTCACTCAAGTCTCTGAGGTTCTACTGACTCTGGCTTCTAGCTGTCTAGGATGAAATAAGCAGTAAGAAATGGCAGAAGTCACATCCAGCACAAGACTGGAACAGTTACTGCAATATACCTTGACACCTGCATCTTGAACTATCAGGGCCTCATAGGTCATGATCCAGTCAAACCTATGAGTGTCACGAACATCATTTTCCAATGGACTGAAACAGGGCTTATTTCCATAAGGAAAGTGGGAGAGATGGAGAGGCAATGGGGGTGTGCGTGTGTATCATAAATCAGCTGGGCATCAAGATGATAATGCTTGCTTCATTGTGAGCTATGCTGTCTGCACTAGCATAAATTTAATTATGCACTGGTCACTTCACAAATTGCAAAGAAATGGTCATCCTTACTGTTACTACTACAATCTTCTAATTCTATCACACACAGTTTTATAAGGCATCAAAAAAACCCAAACCCAAACAAACAAACAAAACACTTGTGGCCATTCACTTCTGTGCCCACAAAAAATACACAACTATTCCAGCTGGGATAATTTTGCTGTACTAGAGTGATAAAAGAAAATAAAATGATATTTGGATATGTGGAGTGACCAGGACTCATGGGCCAGAGCTGAGGGAGCTAAAAGATTCCATATTTGGCTCTTGGCTCTGTCACTTGCTCAGTCTGAAGATGTTTTGCTAGGTTTTCAATGTCCGACTCAACTCTCAGCTTAGTACCTTTACTGCCACTCTTCTTAAGTAGACATATGGCACAAGGACTAATAATAGTACCATAGCTTTTTCTAAACTGGTGTGATTAAGGATGAAATATAAAACTTACCAAAGATTCCACCCACATCAAACAGTGTAGAAAGGTCCCCAGCTCTTTTGGCATCAAGATGCTCTGGTGAGATAAGCAAAACAGTTATCTCATTTCCAGACTATAAAACACAGAAACCTCACTACAGTCTTCTCATGTTATGGTAAATGCATTTTACAGCAGTACTCTTTATAAACAGGAATAAGCTACCATAAGGTGTCACTGTGTAAGAAAAATAAGAATGTACCGTAAGCGCGTATTCAGGGATACGTGCTTTTGAATGCAACCACAGTAACAGCAAGAGACATTTTACCACTTTAACAAACATACAACCATAGAATGATTTGGGTTGCAAAGGACCTTCAAAGGTCATCTAGTCCAACATACCTGAAATGAAATGGGACATCTTTAACTGGATTAGGTTGCTCAGAGCCCTGCCCAAACTGACATTGAATGTTACCATGTATGGGGCATCTACCACCTCTCTGGGCAATCTGTGCCAGTGTTTCACCACTCTCATTGCAAACAATTTCTTCCTTATATCTAATCTAAACCTACCCTCTTGTAGTTTAAACCATTATCCCTGTCCCATTGCAACCCTACTAAAAAGTTTGTCCCCATCTTTCTTATAAGCCCTCTTTAAGTAGTGAAAGGCCATGATAAGGTCTCCCCAAAGACTTCTCTCCAGGCTGAACAACCTCAACTCTCAGCCTTTCTTCACAGAAGTCATAGAGTGGCCCTCTATGCCACAGAGCACAGTAGAGGGGGAAAACCACTTCCCCCAGCCTGCTGGTCATGCTTCTTTTGATGCAGCCCAACATACAGTTAGCTTTCTGGGCTGCAAATGCATACCGCTAGCTCACATCCAGCTTTTCATCCACCAGTGCCCCAAGTCCTTCTCCTCCTCAGGATTGCTCATCTCCCATTTTATTTATTTCAAGCTCGTATTTCGAGATACTTTGTAGTCATAATTCTTTATGCCTTTACTGTAATACTTACCTACATTGGTGATATAGAGAGGAAGCCAGAAGAGGAAAGTATAGCTCACCAGCTTTGCAAACAGAAGACAGAGGGAGAACTCTATGACTCCCTGAGAGAATAAAGAAAGTAGGAAGTTAGCACTGTGACAGAGGCTGCTATTTGCTTTCAAAGACCATTATAAAAATGGTTTCTAAGAAACACTTAGGCTTTTTATTTTCTCTCAAGAATTTCCAAGAAGCATTCTTCCCCCGAGAGAGCAAAGCTTACAATCAGAGCAGATTGCGGTATTTTACTTTACTTCTCTTAATTGTACTGAATTGACTGAAGGGGGAACACTAAAACGAAGAGGAAGGATTTGATGCTGTTTGGGACACCTGCATCACTTATTTTCCTCATGTACAGAGTTTTTATATAGTGTTACAGCAGGTTTGGAGTGTATTCAAGAGAAGCTGGATTCTTTAGATCCATCCTTCAGATGAGTCTAAGATTCCTCCCTTATTAACTCTTTGCAAAAAGACAGTCAACCAGTACATCACAGTTCAAATCAGTATGTGGCAGGAGCACACTACAAACAGTGCATATGCCTATTTAAAATACTAATTTGTTCCACTCTTTTCTGCTGGGAAAACTGAAAGTACACTTACTGCACAGAGCTACAGCTAAACTGCCAAAATAACCTATCTTTATTCCCCTCACCATTTGATACATTTTTGCTTGAAACAGGATTTATTAAGTCTCTGGTTTGGACACCACAATTATCTGCATGGACAGCACACATACACGGCTGGCTATCCTTTACATACAGCCATAACCCTTCCAAACAAGAGGCAGAAGAAAAAAATCACAGTTAGAGAGATTCCAGGTAGCAGCAGCAGCAATTTTTCTACCCATTACTTGAGGACCAATCTGGTCCTGATAAGAAGATACAGGAATACAGGGGTTGAGTGCTGGAGATTTCTTCCCCTACCTTTATACCTGGTCCGAATCAATGTGCACATAATTCTACTTGTGCATCCCACTGAGGCTGCTAAGCTTCAAGACCAGAGGACAATAAAGGATAATAGTCCCTGACTTAAAAGAAACTTCAGGAAAACAGTAGTCCAAATGTTTGGGCTGTCTGAAACTTCTCAAAATAAAGCATACAAAAGATTTTAAAATTACAACTGCTCCTCACAGGACATTCCTTCCAGTATTTCCACCAGCTTTGTTGCCCTCCTCTGGATGCATTCAAGGACCTTCCTTAAATTGTGAAGCCCAGCCAGCGCAGTGTTCTAGGTGAGGCAGCACCAATGCTGAATACAGCAGGATAAGCACCTCCTGACCAGCTCATTCTGCTGTGCTTGATGCACCCGAGCATTGTTAAAACATGACAGAAGGGCCCTGCCGTAACATATGCACCAGAGGTGACAATCAAAGCTTGTGATGCAAAGTTAAACCCATCTGGCACTTCATTTAGAGCTTCATGGAAATATGAATTCTGAGGAATAAACTTCTTAGAGGAACAGTCAAGATGTACAAGTAAATGTACTCACAGGTATTCGCAAGGCCCCAAAGAAGCTGATAGCTGCTGTCCTGTGTCTGCCTTCCCCAGTGACCACAGTGCTGGGGTTCAGTGATGTACTACTGTTTTCATTGTCGGTAAGTAAATGCTGCATCTCTGGATCCTGCAATTTGCCCCAGAAACAACATATGAAACAGAAAGGAATAATGCATCAAAACATGTATCAGGGAATCAAATAATTCCATTTTTTTAATCACAGAAAGTAACAGCTTTAAAAAATCTTTTTATTTGGAGTTTATAGAGAGTAGAAAGTATATACAGACTACCGGGTGAAAGAAGCCTGGCTGTTTATGTCTGAGTGCACACACTCCACTGTGAGATAAAAATTCTGTTCTATTCTGAAACAATTTCAAATTGCAAAAACCACATATTAGAGTACAATTAGATTACAATAGAATAAAACAATTTCCAGCTTTCCTTTATGCCACTACATTAATTTGGTTTAATTAAGACTGACAAGCTACTGAATACTACAACACATTTCCATACAAAAGCATACATTATCTTCTTTCTGTTACAAATATTAAGCCCATTTTTCAGACTCTGTAACATCATCTTATTCACTGATTTAAATATAGGTCATCTTTCCAATTGAGTTATGGATACTGAGTGCTTTATGCACTTATTTTACGTCTGTTTCATTTGAACATTACAATCCACAAATTATAGAAGCATGGAGTTTACTATTATTACCTAAACTGTGAATTCTGAGTTCTTTTCTAGTACTAGGAAGGATTTTACTCTAATAATTCCACTGGCTGCTAAGAATACTTGTGGAGCAAGTCATCACTCAACAAGAACAAGCCATTCCGGTCTAGCCACAAGGATATCTTGTTATTTTTATTCACCCATCACACTGAAGTGAACTCTTGGCATAGAATTGGAAATTTCCATCTTACAGCTGTAGACACAAGAAGGAATTTCAGGTATAAATAGTCCTCAGTACTTCTTATCCAACTCAGAAAAAAGATGGGATATATCTATACTCATTTCCAACTGCTTGCTGAGCAGCTTTTCCATAGCTAGTAAACGTACACAGCTAGGTGTTTTCTACATACTGTCATCTTTCTCCTAATTCTTGTGCATTTGAAGGAAAAGCCTTAGTAAAGAATTAAGCCTCAAGTATGTATTTGGTTGTAGGTTACGAAGAATGAAATACTGGCCCATTCCACTTCCATTTTCCACTCCATTTCCAGCAGATTAAAACTTTCTAATTAATATTTGGTAAATTGATAGAGGAAGAAAGAAAAAAAAATAATCAAGTGCTGAACAAATTCAATTTTACTATTTTACACTCAGTGATTCTAAATAAATTCTGGTTTTAAATAAGTTTATTTAGGAGAAGACAAGGGAACTAGAAGTTTCCTAGAAGACCAGGCAACCATCTGGGCACCCGAACCAGACACTTGGCATAATTTTAGAAGCTACCATGTAGCACTGAAAATTTTTGTGTAGGACTGGTCGATATAATGCAGGATTTACAGAAGACCCTGTAGCCTGATGAAGCATTACCTTGAAGAGAGGAAAAACATCTAGGGACCTCTGACATGGCACTGTAAACTTATGTTATGGCACATGAGTCACTCCATCATCATCCAAAGAATTTATCTTCTGTATTACTGGAGCAACTTCAAAACCTCAGCTATTTTAACAGTAGCAATTCAATTCATCAGGTATTAAGACTGAGGGAAAGGGGGAAAAGGGGAGCAAAAAATGCAAAGCCTTAAGCAGAGAAACTTCCCACTGGATTCAATAGAAGACACTTTCAGATAGTGTCTTAAGTGAGTATCTCTTGCACAATTTGCACAGCAAACTTAATCAGGATTGTCTGACGTAATGCTCCTCATTTCTCAGAGGGGCAGCTCTAAGCCTACTCAGGAAGAGTGGATTAAATATTGAAGCAGAAGTGACCAAAGTCCAAATAATTTATTTAGCAACTCATGCTGTAAAGTTTTATTGACAATATGGGATTTTTATGCTGCACGTAGCTAAATGATAAATAAAACCAGCATTTGTGCTTGGCTGAGACAACATTATTCAGCCTTGCCAGCTTGTCATAGAGTGTGATTAGGCATATGGCACACTCTTGATCTCTGGGGAAGGATTCATTATCCCTCAATTTTGAATAATTTTTAAGAGGCCAACCTGACATAAGCAGTAATGAACACACAGAGGTATGCAGGTCACGCAGCCAAAACCACGTTCTGCTTTCAGTCACTGCACATCCTGAATATTTGCTTTCTTTTTACAGTAATTGAAGAGGTCAATGAAAAATCAGTAAAAGCTGCCATTCCAGTGTGCTTGGAGACCAGCTCATAAATGCAAAACATCTGCTGTTTGTACAGCTACAAAAGCTGACTGTGATAATCAGCTCAGCATAATGGTAAGACAACCACTGTAAAAAGGAAAGATGTTCAACTTCACTTTGAGAGGAAAAAGATTATCTTCTGTCACTGGCAGAAAATCAGGGGATCCCAAACAGGGACAAAGATTCCTGATGTTTTTTATTAATTTATCTTTGAACCTTGTTAAGACTGTATTACAAACATATAACTCAGCTGGCAGGATGAAGCAGGGGGGAATATTGACAGGACTGCCAGCAAGTGCCCTGACGCTTTGCTGTCCGTTGTTGTCTCTGTCCTGCTCACAAGGGAGAATCAGTCAGTGTGTGTGGGGTATGTTTTCTCTTTGCACAGTTCTCTTATAGTAGAGGTACTAGTAGAGTTAGAAAAGAAATCTTTGTCTACTGATCTGCTAACTGTATTTTAGTTCTATCTTCATGACTTGTCTAAAGACACCTACTTACAGTCTTACATCTTCTCCCCTTCCAGTTGGTTGTGAAATAATATTGCCAAATGGTTTCTAGAATGGAGACTGCTCTTGGGCAGCTCAAAATGAACATGAATAGAGTCAATACAGAGGGGGCTTAAGCTGGACTGTGAAATACATCCTTACCTAAAATTTCAAAGCCTTTTCATCAAGACTGATTAATACACCCTGTGAACACTCATTATTAATTCTACAGGCAAAGGATAAAAATAACAGGAAGTTTCTATTTTCCTGTAAAAGTCTGAAAACAGCTAAAAAAAATTATCCTCTCAGGATATGGTGTGCCAAGTGTACTGAATACAAAAACGAAATTTCAAGTGGAAATTTTCAGTCAACGTCCATCTCAAGATAAAATGTCTTTTTGCTCATAAATGTGCAAATTCAGAATTCTGTTTCTAGTGAGAATTAATGGCACTTTCAGTTACAAGTTTTAAGCAAAATTTCTGTGAATAAGTGCTCATATTTAAGACTCTCTGTCTCCATGTATAATCTTATAAGTACATAAATAGATTACACTAAAAAGGGACAAATGTGAGACTGCAAGGACAAGACAAACATGATGTAAGTAGTTTAAAGATTTCAAATGGGCTATCTTTAAAAACTGCAGTACACTTCTTTTGTGGAATATGAGGGTCACAAGATGAGACCAACTGAGCACACTACCTTATTCAGCTTGGTTTGCAGTATCTATACTAGATAATGCTTAGTTCCCTTGTCTAAAGTTAAGTTTGTGTATGAAGATGGAAGTAGATTTCAGCATTATAAAAGGAAGAGAAATCTCTGCCAGCAGTAAATCTACTGTAAATAGTCCATGTGAGCATTAGCAAGTCTTCTATACTATTTTAGAACAATATGTTTGCTATATTTTACCTGAGGTTTACTGGTTTCCTTAGTATTCAAGTTTGGCATCGGGACTCTGAATCGAGATGCACCATTCAGGAAGGCTTTAGAACTCTGGGGGGGGGAAAAAAAAATAAATCAAACCAAACCCCCATACTTTTGTTGCTTGTTTTTAAAAGGATTACATTCGGGTTAATCAGTTCTCTGCAACAAAAGTCTTTGTGCATTGCAACATAAGCATAACCCAAAATGGAACATCTTTAATCTAATGACTACACATTTGGGTTTTTAAAGTCCTTATGCAGACCTATAGCAATGTATATAAAATACAATCATAAATTTACTTGAAGGCTAACTTCATACTGCTTTTATATAGAAGCAGCATACTCAATTCAGAACACAATTATGCCATACTTAATAATCATGCCATTCCTAACTTCTTCAGCTGCTTTGTCCTCTACTGAACTTTCATTGACATGGCAAACAGTTTTTCCTCTCATAAGCAGATGATCCTAGTACCAACTACAGAAGTTGATTTATTTCAGGAAACCCCTGATTCTTCATTTCCCTGCCCCTCTGAGATTAAAGCTTATCCTTTAGCTTATGCTTATGGTATTCTTCTAACCCAGAAATAGACTGTGTTCTTGTTGAAGAGTCTGAGCACCTCTAGCATGCTCAGTAGAGAAACCGAAGCCCTAGATGAACCTGCTTCTTATACTTACTTATTTACAAGTGCACTACTGTATCAATTCACACCAAAAAGGTATTCATTGGAAAACATCATCCTGAGATCCTTGGTCTAAAATATTTTTCAGGGACATTAAGGTTTGTCTGCAAAATTAAATATACAACTTCAAAGTAGGTTTGCAGTCAGGTACATACAACCTATTGCTACGACCTCAAGAAGTATTGTGCCTTCCTCAGGGATGAGATATTTGCATGTCTAATCACACTCTAGGTGCCACATTAAAACAGACAAACAAACAAACCCAACAAAACAAAAAAAAACCCAAACTCTGACCCAAATAATCCCCCAGAAACACTACCACAAATAAAAAAAGAATGCCCATCCTCATGGAACATTTTAATTCAAAATTAATCACTAGATAATTCTTCCTCAACAAAAACACAGGGGTATGTATTGGGGAATTCTTTCGACAAACTGCCATTCATCAATGAAGTCCTTCTAACAAGGCAAAAAACTTCGGAGGATAAATGAAAGCGAGAGCGGATGCATCAGCATTTTGGGCATGCATTCCCCAAAGTAAACAAACAACACTCAAAGGCCCAGGATCTGATAAAACAGATTTTTAAATTTTATCTTACATGAAATTAGGCTCTTGTCAAAAAGTGATTCATAGTAATCTGTGGGGAAGAAAATCCAGTCTCTAGAGACAAGTCATCTACATCTTTATTCAGCAGTTCAGCTGAATAAAAGAAGTGAAAGACTTTTATTTCATTTGACTTCAAAAATAAGATTTACTGTGGTAAGGAGGAAATGTCTGGGGAAAAAAAATAGACTGAGAGGCTGCACGTTTAATACTTAAGACTTCAAAAGATAAGGATTGCAGCCTGGTATCTTTTAAATGCACTTTGTTACAGGAGTTTAAAGAGCTAAGTTTCCTGGAAATGCAAAGTCAGGCTAAAGAAGTTCCTGGAACACAAAGGTCTGTATGAACATGCTGCAACTAACACATTTACTTAGGGGAAAAAAAAAAGAAAAAAGAAAAAGGAGGTACAGGGAGAAAAGATGGCAAGCAGTAAAAACAGATCTAAATCATTACATTTCACACCTGCCATTAAATCTACTCTTTAATTTTCATTATGAAAGTGCAGCAATCAGCCATGCTTAATAAAGCACACCGATTTCTTGCTTGCATTTGTCATAGGTATAGCCTTTCAGAAAGTCATAGATGAAGGTCATAGATTATGCCTCCAATGCTAGCATGTAAAAGCACTTTATTGTACTCAAATATTTGGTTTGAACAAGTTTCAGATTCATGAATCAGAGCCAAGGTGAATACAAGCAAATGAAGCACAGCCCAAGAAATCAGTGAATAAAGAATACGACCGCACATTAAAGGCTCTGTGCCTGCTTCTCTGTCTGTGCTTCTGTACAACTCAATGAAATCAGATTATTCACCACTACAAACTCTGTAGAAATATTTGGCTCACGATCATGCTGCAAATAAACAGTAGACTAAATTCATTCAAGATAGTGATATCATACAGAGATGAATCTGATCTATAAATCTTAATATAAATCTACCCTAAGCCCTTCCCTTATACTAAGCATTTATTTTAGTTGTACTTAAATTTAACTGGTCTCATTCTTCCACAATGAGGTTTGACTTTTGGCACCAGCTGGCAGAGCTGCCTGCACCTAACCATCTGTCCAAAATAACCTACTAGGCCTTATGAGCAAAGCAAGCCTGTATGGTTCTTTAAAGGTCTTTAAAAACATTCTAACATTTCTTACTATTTGCAAAGGCACACAGGTTGCTCAGGTTGTCACTGCAATGACTGAGCAAATAGGGACAGCTACAATTTTATGCCTACTAGCAAATTCTACCTCTAGTACTACATGGCTAAATTTTTTTGCTCCCAGTAACAACACAGACTGTTTTACTACACAAACCTTCCCTCACTTAGCAATCAGTTTTCTTTACAGTCAGACCTTGTCATCACCACATCTGTATTTGTAGGAGATCATCTTGAACTTCTTTCTTACCTTATTAATTTCTTTAACTTCTAAAACCACTTTCCCTGCAATGAACTGAAACTGTGGGCCCCATTCACTAAGGATTTAGAATCCATTCTACTTTACAGACCACGAAGTCTGAAGAGAGGTATTTGAGCGATTCAAATGGCACACAGCTTCCCAAAACAATGGCGAATCTTAAACTGAGAAGGGGTTCAAGGCAGGTGGGGAAGCGCTTTTATAAACCTCTTGTGAGATTTACAATGTGAATATATGGAACAGGATGAAGTGATGCCTTTTGCTCTGGAGAGCAAGGTTTCCAGGGAAACAGAAGGCCAAATGCATCCCTACAGACGGAGACTGTGCCTGAAGCAGTGATCTTGCTGGGTGCCCTAGAGAAGGTTAGGTCAAAAGGGTGGTGAATGGAAGGGAGGGAAAGCTTCTAAAATACTGCATTTTTGTTTAAAGTATCACAGCAACTAGATATTTAATGACAAGTATTTTCCGTAACAGCTCTTTGAATCATATGAGCACCATATGGTGAAAAACTCTTTAGCTATGCTTTCCAGTAAAAATGTATTTGAAGCAAATAACAAACATTTACTTCCATAAAGCTTAACAGCTAATTCTGTAAACATTATGCTCTAGCTATTACAAACAGTAACTGAAATGTTCATAGGAACATTTCTGAGCTACATAAAAGCCGAGGGAAAAAATGCCTCCTCTGTTACGATAGTTGACAGACACTACCTTTATGAAATGAAAGAGAATTAAATGAAAAATAGAGAGCACATTGTAAGTACACCTTATCTCACAGTAACAAACTAAGAATAAGAGTGCCACAGACCAATAGTAGTATTCAGAAGCTTTATCAGAATTATTTTATATGAGGAAAAAAACACCAAAACATTAACTGGCAAAGAAGAGAGAACACAGACTAGAAAAATTGCCTTCAGTTACTATTCAAGAAGAGGGCAGTTAAAATGTAAAAAGCCATCTATCTGAAACTACTGGGGAGGTGCTAAAAAACACAGCAACCAACCCTGTACAATCTACCTGTAATTCTTGCAACTAAAAGGTTTAGTTCACATAAACCTATATGTGCAGACAATCTCCACACATAATCCCATACCACTGGAAAACATGTGGGATTCCCTTCGGATCTTTCGTCCAGTACTTTCCTCAATAGCCCTGATTTGCCCTCACACACAGGAAACCTGAAGACCTTCTTTGCTAAGCTCCCCTTACTATCTGTGGCAGACTTGACTGCCCACAGTCCCATGGGAGTCAGAGGAGAAAGAGCCTGGAGCAACACACTGCTCTAGGTTTTGGTTACAATAGAGACAAACATATACCAGAGTATTATGGAATATGAAACAGAGATGAACCTGCAAACTCTTACATGAAACTAGGCTACAAATTACTCTTACAGGAAGTTATACGCCGCTGGTCTTCTTCCTAATGCTCTCTTTTTTGTTCCCTTTCCTTGATTTTGGGTTTTTTTTTTTTTTTTTCTTATTTTGAGTTGCCCCCCTCTTCTTGGGGCACAGTTACACAAGGCAAGAAAGGAATCATCTCATGCAGTATCTAAAACTGTCTAAGGCACATCTTTCACCATTGACACAGCTTCCTACATTACTTGGAGTACCTGAAATGTCTCATGAACTTCCATTTCAAAAGCATTGGGCAAATACCTTGGTACCAGAGCTGAATCACTCCCAACCTACTTTTAAAATACTGTTTGAACAACCTTACACTAATACTTAAAGATTTCCTTTTCAAAAAAACTAAAAAAGTTATGAGTTTTGCTCTGGCACAACAAAATATACATGCAGTGCTCCACAACCCAGGAAAAGCTTAGATGTTTTCACACACCCAAGCACACACTTCAATCCCGCTTCAAAAAATGCCTTAAGCAGCCAACCTCTGATGCTGGATTTTTAAACTCTTGTGTCAAGACCTGCATTCTCCCTTGTAATCCATGCAGTATGCATTCCACAGTTTGTGTGTGTGACAGTATACTTAGAGCTTAGTGAAGTTCACTACCTTGCCAAAATTTAAGCTCTTGAAGTGTAAGATCTCATGCAATAGCAAAATCTGCTGCCTTGAGGCCAGTAAGATGTGATCAATGCATTCTAAAACTCACTGTATATTAAAAAAAAAAAAAATAATCTATGTATAAACAGCTGCTTCATCCTTGAGGATTTGGAATTTGCCAGGAAAGCCTTAAGCAATTTGATCCTATGTCAAATTTAGACTTACTATGAGTACAATACAATGTCCAGGGGTTCTGTCCCTTCCAATCTAAGTTATTCTGTGATGCCACAAAAACTAAAGCATTGATTGGTTATGTGACACATACCACTAAGCACCAATTATTTCTCTCCTTTTCAAGGCTCTTCATTAATGTCAGTTTTGGTTAACTAAAGGCTAATCATGACTAAACTCACTGCCACAGTCTGACTGCTCCAGTCCCTTCATAACCACCCCTTGCTTCCTCTTCTCCCTAGCCATGTGCTCCTACTGTACTTCCCTGTAAATACCACTTCCCATTCCCCAGCCCATCAATGCATGGTTCATTGATACTATCTCAGCAAAAGGGCTGTTTGCTCTTTCTGCAATGCCTAATGCAGGGTTCTCAAACAGCGAGAGACCCTTCACAGAATATGGCTGGCAGCTATCATAGCATGCTACAGTTAAGCAAGGAAAGCAACAGCAGGAGATAGGTAAAAATGCTCTGAAGATAGCCAGGAAGACTGAGGGAGAGTAAAAAAACTCAAGAATGATGAACAGTTTTAAAGTGTTTTAATGAAGTAAGATCATCTGTTCCAGAACCTTAGTTAAAACAAACTCATTAGCCTCCTGATTCACATTGCTTTGGTAGAAAGTAAGCTACTGTCTTACCAGCGAAGCATAGAAGACCAATATTCCCTGAAGTATAGGGTCAGTTATAACAGCCTAGCACAAAAGGGCCACACAAATTATCTAATTGCCAGAACTATCATAATGAATATGTGTATTAGGAAGCAAAAATCAAAATAGAAAAAGCATTCACTTACACTGGATAGTGTGCAGGAGCAACTTACATCTTTAGGATCTGAAATACAATACCACACATAGTTAATAATGAAAACAAGCATAATGAATACCTCTTAAAACACCGACCACTAGTGTGATTTACTGATAATGAACAAACAGTTCAGATAACACAGAAATAGTCCTGGTAGAAATGTGTAACTGTAACTTTAGAGAAAATTCAAAGGGTGCTGTGGTACTTTTCCCATGCTATGATCACATTAAGTACTATTCTGGCAGTCCAGCTCATTACAGCATTCTACTTATATCTGCATAATTTTTTTACTTCCCTAGTTAGGCCAGTTACAGTAAAATAAGCAATCATAAGAGTCTATACACGGCCGAGATGGGGCACTCCCTTTTATTTTCTACTTTAAAGTGAGAAAACCTCCTCTATCAGCTGACTTCTGTATTTCATAGCACACAATATGCATGTCATAGGTTGAATGGAGCACAGAATATACTGCAGACAGGTGGGACATTCTGCTAAGATACACTTGAACAATTCATACAGGGAATTAATGACTGAATTCTGAAGTCTTATTCTCTCAGGTATACCAGAGTCTGAACACTACAGGTTCTTCTCCATCTAGTATTCTAGATAGAAGTTCTTTAAGTACCGTCAAAGCTTGAGGAATATACTTTGCACTGGGTCATTTAGATTAAACAGATGGTGTTCTTCACCCATAAAGAGCCCTCCATGGTTCTATTCCATTAAAGCACTTACGTTCAATAAGAAACAGGAAACAAACAATTCCCATCACAGCAATGATAACACCAGGCACTATGAAGGAGAGACCCCAACACGTAGACACCCAATAAGCAGCAATTAAGGATCCCAAGATATTTCCCACTGAAGTGTGTGAATTCCAGATTCCCATGATTAAGCCTCTCCTGAATTAAAAAAAAAAAAGAAATCCACATAAAAATGTTATTATTCCAATAATAATCATTACTATTTTGAGAAAAGTGTATCAAAAATAATTGTTCATCTGGGGTGTCAGTGAAATATTTGCAATCTTGCTGTTCTTAAACTGACCACTTCTTTATGCCACAGTCTTTCATCTGGCAATTTCAAAGACACCTAAATATTAATAGAAGTGTTATAAATACTTCTTTGTGCATGACACAATTCAGCCTGCATTTAACTGCATTTAAAGGCACCGATAGGGCTTGTCTATTTCTGGACAGAGTTTCTTTGATAAAAACAAGCATGCAGATGTTGTGCAGCATGCGCATGATAAGACTATTGCTTCTGGGAATGAAAGTCCTCCTGCAAACACATTGCACCAATAACTTCATCTCTTCTGGATATATTAGATTTATCATGCAGAAAAAAAAAAAACAATCTGTACAGGATAAGCAGAGCAAATGCAGTATTTTCTGATCATATTCTGGACTTGCTAGGCACCAGAAGATAACATCTGCATAAACCTGGATAACAGACACATCAAACTGATGTCTGCCTGGAAATCACAGATTAAAGCTGCTATAGAATAGCTCCAGCTCGAGCTAAAATAAGCCATCAAAATACTGCTGAAGTCATGACAGTTAATAGGCTTTTCCCGTGACTTACTAGGAAAGAAAACTGCCTTGCCTTCAGCAGGAGTCTACCTGGAACAACCTAATTTTAACTAAACCAAGCCTTTTCCTTTGGCTGAGACAAGATTTAAGAGGCCTGCTCATGTTACACAAAACACACAGCAAAATAAAGACAAGAACCGGATCACTGACATTCAAACCAGAGCCCTATCCATCAGTTCACCATGCAGCCTCCTAAAAGCAAAGGCTGTTGCTTGTGCACAAAGCAAAATCTGAATAAATGTAATTGTTTTGCACAGGCTTGCTAATGCGGTTTAACATTGTATGATGGTTATCATTCTCTGCATTTTGTCACATTCACCACAAAGTCTGCAGGGACTGTGGAAAACCAGTCTGAACCTACACCTTCTTAACTATGCTTTGATTTTATGTAGAAAGCATATACTTAAGTTTCCTTACATTGGTTCTTCAACCAATTGTTAATACTGTTCATTCAATGGTATGTATCTACAACGGACGGCACTACAGTGGTATTATTATATGCTACATGCATCAAACATTGAATTTAGCATGCAGCGCTTGTAAAATTTAAGGAAAACTCCTGTATGACATGACAAAATAAATATTGAGTGATCTCGATGCAGGATTAAAGGGGGGGGGGGGGAAGTTTCTGTAAGTTGGTTAGGGAAAAAAGAAAAAAGACATTAGGCAAAAAGATACTTTTAGAGTGACACATCAAAACTGCTTTGAAACACAAATGAAAACATGAGACATTCCAAACTACAGTGGCATGATAACAGCCTTCATTGAAAATAGTTTTAGACTGCTAATATTTGCTAGAATTATTCTTAATTCTGAAATATTTCACCTGGAAAGCTAAACATCAGACTAAAGAGCTACCACAAAAATCTATTTTGATATGAGGAAGAGTATTTCAAACCAATGCATCAAAGATCTACCTAACTGCTTGTTTCATCCCCAGAAAACACTGGTGCAAAAGAAAGATACTTAAATTGCTTATAATATTACAGCTCAGAATGTATCAATTTGTACTTCCAAACTTTGGATTACGCATTATTTACCTTCCTTTTCCAAACCAGTTGCCAATACATGTAACGACACTTGGCCAGCCAGTAGTTTGCACCAACCCATTAGCTATCTGAAAGTATATAAAAATAATAAAAAATAAGCATAGCCTATAATAAATCAGGTTCCTAAGCAATTCCTGCCGAGTGCTGCATTGGGAAAAAGGAAGCCTACACAAATACTTTGAATTTAGAAATTTAGTGGGGGTTTCTGAAAATATTCTTTTCCAAAAATAACCAAGTTACAAAGTTTCAGAGAGACTCTTCCTTCTACCTACATCTCTCCAATTACATGTGATTTAACACAAAATACTTTGATTCAATCACATGCTTATCAAAAAAATCACACTGCACTGAACTGAACAGAGAAATGAATTCCCACGTTCAAACAGCAACATAGTATTTATCTCAGTTTGAAAATACAGCAAAGCATATCTGCAACCAAACAAAGCAAGAAAAAATAAACTTTTGGGGAGAGTGGATAACTTTGAACTTTAAGCTTAACAGACACCTGTAAATAAACCAAGAAAAGAAAATTACCATCTTCAGCCTGAAGAACTGTTTCAGCCTTTATGCTGCACAGATCATAATCCCAACTCACCTCAACTCCTAAAAAGCATTTTATCTAGAATTATACATTAAGACAGATTGCAGTGCAGGAATTCATAGACTCATAGAGTGGTTTGGGTTGGAAGGCACCTTAAAGAACATATAGTTCCAATCCCCTGCCAAGGGCAGAGACAACTTTCACTAGCCCAGGTTGCTCAAGGCCCCCTCCAGCCTGGCCTTGAACACTGCCAGGGATGGGGCAGCCACAGCTTCTCTGGGCAACCTGTGCTAGGGCCTCACCACCCTCACAGTACAGAATTGTTTCCTAATAGTGAATCTAAATCTACATGCACAATGAGCATTTGAACATGCAATGAAGCAACCTCACTCTTCCCAACAAAAACCAATTAGGCTGGCAGTACAAGACCACCCGTGGTATTCCAGGATTTACTGACCACATCACAAGGTGCAGCACTGGTAGAGATTGTTAGCTTAACTCTAGAGGAGACAGCTCCAGTCTTGGAAACCACATGAGCCAACAGTGCTGTGGCAGTGACATGATTAAATGGATGACTTGGTGAAATGGTTATTAAAGCTTGCAGTATCAAAGTTAGTATTGCTGCACTACCATGTTGCACAATGCAATGCAAACATGCCAGTGGTCAAAGTGCTACTGCAGCGACACAAAGTAAGGGGCTGTGCAAGGTGCAGGCCTGTCTAAAATGACTCAGAAGTGCTAACCATATCCTGGTCCTGATCTACATTTCATTTTAGGTCAATGGTAAATATTCTTGTGACACTTGATTAGATTTCCGAGGGCTCTGAAAAATCCCACACAACAAATCTCGTTACAGAAGCTGCCTGTTCTCAGCCACACCAATGTGGGAGACTGTTCATCATTAGCAATATAAATGTAATTTTCCTGCAGAGAAACCCAGGATGCATCACTCAGATCTTGGCAGACTGACAAAAATGAATACTTTAAAGCTTTAAAGCTCGCCCATATTTAAGCTTGCAAAGATTTGATCACTAACTTGACACAGACTGAAACACTTTCATTTGTTTTCAAAGATTTCTTCCACTAAAAAACATTTTTCCAAAATAAAACCTGGGGCTATCCACCCTATCATTTCTGCCTGTCATCAACAACAATGTATTCCAGCACTTATATCGTTCCATCCAGCCACTAATCCCTGTTTACAACTGAAAGAAGGAAAACCAATGCAACACTAAACAGCACCATGGAAACCCAGGAGTATTGAAATAATATTCTGCCTACCTGGGCCATTATGTAAAACCACAGATTATGTACATTACAGAAATAACCCAATCCAAACATCGCAGTGAAGAGTCCACTAGCCAGCATCCCAACTGTCAGATAGTACCGGATAGGTAGCCGTTCTCCTATTAGTCCACTTGGAATGTGAAAGGAAATAAAAAGAAAGGCAGTAATTAAAAATGAGATCATATCCCAGGCCTTCACAAATCAAGAGTATTTTACGTTGCTTAATTCTGGTTGAGGAGAAACTTGACTGGTAACTGCTACTCCTTTCCACAGCAGCAAATGAGCAATTTTTAGCACTTGACAGGAAAAAAAAACCCCAAACCTTTAATCTTTACTAATACTGACATCTGCACAACCATCTTTCAGGGATATGCTCAGCTGGAGCACATTGGAAGTCATTTATAGAGTCATTTTCCAAATGACCCCTAAGGTGAGGCATGTCTTCAGCCATTTAAAGTGAGACTTGTCTCCCTTGCTAATGATTATAGTTTTGAAGGTTCTGGATAGAGTCAGTAAAAAGAAGCATATCCAAACAGCAGCCCATATTGCACATTTTAAGATTAGTTAAGCTTCTGTGCATTGGCTATAAAGAAAACTGGGACAATCAGTTTCATCCACGTGTGCAGGCTGGAAACTGACGAAGTTTCAGGACGTATATTCCTTCATATTCCATAGGAAGGAAAGACAGGCTAGATGGCAAGTTGTAAAGCATTCCTGCTCTAGGCATGCAGGATGGGTGCAGGTAAGAAGCTTTCTATATGCCAACAGGTATGATACTGCTGGCAACACAGGATAACATGAATTTTTTCCCCTTGGCAACCAAATTCTCACTCTTTCCATCAGAAACTTTGCAGTAGGAAAGGACAATATCTCCGTAGTAGCACAGCCTCATAAATGAACAATAAGCAATAAAGCAGGTGTTCAAGAGAGTGATGCTTACCTTAAATACATCCCAACTGCGTATGCACACAGAAATGAGTAATCCAGTGCTCCCAGTAACTGTTTGTAGTTGTTCTTATCTAAGAATAATTTTCAAGCCAAATTATCAGTTTAAATGTACCAACAAATAAGCATTTTTACATGTTAGTGAACATGCACTGACATTTAATTTTCATAAGGCACTTTTAGATGTAAGCATGCACTTCAAAATATTTAACAAACAAAAGCCTCAAATCCTTTTACCACTGACCCTTTTGTCTGTAACATACTAGGAAAACACTGCTAGGCCCGTTCTTATTTCCATCTTATTCAAAACAGCATTTTGGAATAGAAGAGCATAAGTTATTAGCAAGGTGCCGCCTTCTTATAGGTCCTTATACAAATGAAACCCCAAACTGTAAAGGGCTTATTAAAAGTGGAAAGATGTGTTGCAACTGTGTGAGGTCCCAACAGTCAAAATGGCTAAAAAAATGCATCATCATACATGCTTTTAAGGAATCAGTTTCATATATTTTTTAGATGGTTAAAGACTTCTGCATTTCATTTTCCAGCTACTCAGAGATAGACATCTTGTTTAATAAAAAGCCAAATAGGGTTCTGCTCTGTACAGCAAATGACCATAATTACAACTAAATAGGACTTTCAGGCAGGACAGAGGGAGCAGGAGGGACTCCACCCAGATAGAAACATCAAGGATAGTCTCAAGAGACCTGAGCTCATACTAAGAAAGACAGTTTGTCTATTTGTAGGAGGAGCTGTAATTCCCACTGACTTTGAGAATAAAATCATAGTTATTAAACCATTCCTTCTTTCAGTGTTACTCCCAGCTTGCCAGCCATGTTGCCTGAAAAACAGAGCTGAAAGAACAAGTCTGGAGTGCCATCCCAAAGGAATAGCTTTGCAATAATCTGTGTTTAAGGGAAAAGGATGACACTGAAGCTCAGAAGTCTCCATTAAGATAACTAATCAGTTTTAGACAAGCAAACACAGACTCCCTTTGATTCAGGGACAAGAAACAGCAAACAAGTTTAACTGCATTCAAATGCATTTGGAAACCTGTGGGACCAAATAATTTCAGTAGACAGATTACCTCAAACCAGGCAGTTAATACACAGAATTTTGCCCACAGAAAATGCAGAACTCAGATCTTTAATTACCATTGAACAGAGTAGGGCTTTTTTTAATGGCTAATTAAAGAACAATTAGAATAGATGGCTAGATAGAATGGAGTGGACTGGCATAGCAGCAGAACAGACTATTCTACTTCGCTGATGTTCTTGGCAGTGATAAAAGTGTCAAGGAATGATTCAAAACCTCTATTAAATTCAAACACAATTAAACTCGAATTCAACTGTAAGTAGGCAAATATTTTTTTTACTTAAGTGAAAGGCCAGGTTCATAAGCTATTCAGTAAGTTGTCAATTCTATTCTGCAAGTCTACCATTTTTCTCCATTAAAATGGGGAGACAAATATTCCTTCTGGCAAATAAGGACTCTGAAAAGTTCCAAATTAGATAAACACTGAGCAATTTTATTGAAATGATTGATGGACCTTGACTTAAAACAGCAGGAAATAATGATGATTAATTTTATTCTTCACCTTTTTTTTCCTTAATAGCCATTCTGAAGATAAATAATAGAATCATAGAATGGTTTGGGTTGGAAGGGACCTTAGAGATCATCTAGTTCCCACCCCCCTGTCATGGGCAGAGACACTTTCCACTAGACCAGGTTGCTCCAAGCCCCATCCAACCTGGCCTTGAACACTTCCAGGGATGGGGCATCCACAGCTTCTTTGGGCAATCTGTGCCAGTGCCTCACCACCTTCACAGAAAATTCCATTTTCTGACTGAGAACTGTTCTACTGAAACTGTCTTATAGCTGTAACAGGTAAAATAATGTCAGTTATGTAGGTGACATTAAGTAGTAAAGACCTTATAAATCACCACTTAACTTTGTTCGTAAATATCAGTGAGAACATGGAAAACAATACACCCCTCCCATACACATCTCCTGAATCCTTCCACACATGAAGAAGAAATAGCAAGAGGCAAATAATCTAATTATGAACATCAGCTCATTATTATGAAGGGAAAAACAAAACCAAAAATAAATAACCCTTACCAAATGGCTCCCAACCGCACTGAGATACATTAGATGGCTTTTTGACAGACTGAATCTGGGCAGCATATTCTTTGTATGAGTTGAGTTCAACTTCATGTGAAGCAGCACAATGCTTATGCAGCTCTCCCTGATGCAGAACAGAAATTTGAAAATGGAAAACTCACTTGTGACTGTTAATCCCTATACAGCAACAAATTTAACACCTCTAGCTTTGTACGAACCTGCATCAAACCCTCTGATATCAGTGAAATTGTTAGACATTACTGTTTGGTATTTTGCTGGGTGAAGACACCATTACATGAAAGAGCAATTACATGGTTAGAAACAATATGCCACAGTGAACTGGTGTTTCTGATAATGAAGAATTCTGAAATTCTGCATTAACATCAAGCTATTATTGTTACCCATTATTACTCATCAGTTACATTCAGCGTTGCCCTGGGGGATATGATTTGTGTTCAGCAAGTTACACAAGTTGAAGATCAAACTAAGAAACCTAGAATCAGGTAATATTTTCCCACCAGCTTCACCGGGAAGTGAATCCCAGGTGTCCAGACAAATACGTCTGTGATGCTCAACAGCACTTGTAACAGTCTTGTAAATGTTAGCAGAATTTTATTACATTCAACTCATCGGTTATGACTGACTTTTTCCAAACATATTAATGTAAACCTGTAAACTCCTAAGTGTCTATAATTAGATTAACGCACATGAATTAAGTGCAGGCATAGGTCTTTCAAGTCTTAAACCCAAAGATTAGACATGTACACAATATTCTATGTGGTCTCACTACATTTTATCAAGTAAATGTCACTGCGTACTAGCTTTATCAGTTTTTCAGCTTTTAAACCCTTCCAAGTTAAAGTTCAACACTGCCTTTCACAAAAGGAAATACTGAAAAAGGTGACTACTTCCGTGTTTGACAGGAGTAGGAGGATGTTTAAACAAGGATGCAACCTTGCTTACCTTAACTATACTGATAGGTTTCCTTGATAAATGGAAGCTGGCATACAACAAGAAAGTGAGAGAGAAAATGAAGGTTCTGTACCTACAATATTAAAAAAAAAAAGAAAAGAAAGTATTTGAAGCTTATTTTATTCAGATTTCCTTTTAGCACTAAGTCACACAAACATTACAAAAGTCACTGGTAATCTTGTAATAGTGGAAGACAATTTTTTTCTGTGTTTCCTAACAGCCTGAAGAACCACTCTAGAAGTTACAGTACTTTACAACATCTGCTATGACCTGGCTTCGGGTGGGAGCTGCGTAGCACACAGGCACAGGACATCACAGTGCTCTGGAACCCACAGAGCCAATCCACCTTTTTTACAGCCATCCTTTGGCAACCATTAAAAGACAGTTCAACAATAAACATATTTATAATCATATTTCACATTTCACTGTCTCATCCAGTTTTCTGGTATGATTAGGACATAAATTATGACTCTGTGAACTGTCAGTTTGGCTACTGTGGGTTATTCCTTCTTTCATTCCTTACTGCTTTTAGGATTTTGCTTTACTTTTGCCTTCCTCTATAACAGAAGAAATCAGCCATTTCTAGAGACTGACAGGGGACTGACACTGCCTGTGTGTACTGCCAGCTGGAGCACATGAACATAATTAACCAGCTGTGGGATTGGGAATTTTCCCTGGTACCTCCCTGGCATTCTTGGGTCTTTCTCTGCAGTTCATCTGAATTAAGGTTACCTCAAAATCCCTGTCACTGCAACCATTAAACAAAGATAACAATCTGATCTATTCTATTCTCCACCTGCAGCACATCTCAGTTGTTTAAGAAGGGAAGTGTTTTGTGGATTTGTGCTTTTAACAACAGACAGATCACAGTGTATCGACTGGCTCCTGCTAGCTTTGATCTTAAACCTAACATTTGTAAATGAAAGGACATATATACATACAAAGATCTGATATCACACAGCCTACTATGGTCCCTAATTTTTAATGAACCTCTTTAAATAATTTTCTGTTTATGCACTTCAAGATAACAAAGATCTTATTTTACAGTTCTGGCATATTCAGAGAGACCTTAAAAAATAATATAAAAATAAAATAAAAAAAGAGTTATCCTGTAGTGAAGTTATTCACCCCTATAACTGAAAACATCCTGAAAGTGGTAAAACTGAAATTACTTTGTCCTTGTTACTATATTAGAGAAAGCCTGGTAAAATTGCTCAAATGGAAAGTGCTTGGTCTTTCATTTGTTATTTTTGTTTTCACACACAATTGACTCAGTTTTCTGTCTCTGAAAGCACAAGAACTAATACCATCCGACTTCCAGGATTAGTTTTCCTAAAGCAAAGAGGGTTTGGTTTGGTTTGGTATTTTTGAGGGCTGTTTTGTTTTGGTTTTAAATATTACAGTAGCAAGAACTAAAACTGTAATTCTACAAGGGCATATTACACATCAAATCTGGGGGGGGAGAAAATACACTTCTGGTTCAGAGAAGAAAGCTAACCTTGAGCACCCCTCCCATCTAGGAGTCTGAACATAAATACCTGAAATTTACCCCTTCAAATCTATACCTTGCAAAGAAAAGGATAAAAGGCTTTATTCTCTAGTGCACTTGACTAGTAAAGGTTTGCCTGGGTTCCCTCACAACGTATCTCACTTTTTAAATGTCAGCCATATTTATTTATTGCACAATTGTCTATATTTTCTTGCTGTATATATTAAGGAAGAAGAAAGCAAATATAGAGCAAGGCAACAGTATTTGCCTTGCTCTGTTTTTCATACAAACTTACACTGTTCAAAACAAAGGTTGCCACCATACTTCAAGACTTACCACTGATCCCGTGAAAATGAAGTGATGAAGCGAATCCCAGGAGGAAGCTGAGCCATCTACTCAACAGCTTGTATCAAATTTTAGGCAACACAGTTATGCACTTCTGACAACGTTATTTGTTCTTCAGAACGGATTACAAAGCTCCTCCCAAAGCCATGCGATGATAGGCTGTTAACAAACGTGGAAGATACGCTGCTGAGTTGATCTCCCTTGTAGGCTTTTTTCCTTATACCTTCAGTCACAACGTGGCAAATTCTTTACTTTGCCATTGTTAATTGCTGATCTTCAAATAAAAGATGCTGATAAGTAAATATTCTTATCGAGTTACCGTAGTATTTTCCAATTGTAGTATTTGAATCAGCTTTGTTTCAGAAACAAGTAATTACCATAACTAACCTTCTAGACATCAAAAATTTAATGAAGAGTTTTAAGCAAATATAAATAGCAGCCTTTTCTGAATTTTATCATTTATAATCTATTTTGAGAAGTCAGCACATCATAAAGCAGTGAGGACACAAGGGAAAGATGCACTTAGAACATAACCCAAAGCCAGCTGACATCCAAATGCAGAATTTTTGTCCCAGAAAGACTACACATAGGCAATTCCCCACCTTACAAAGATCTGTTTTACTACATCAGAAACATTCAGCGGGCTGAAATTTGTTCAAAAATGACTCCAGTGTTTTCAGCCCAGAACAGACTCCTCCAGCCTGAGAGTGGGTGCTGCCGAACAATGCTGCCAGCAAGACTCAACCCGCACTCCCTCTTCCAGCCCAATTTCCCTGTCTCAGTTACCAGTGCTGCACACTTTTCAGAAAACTCAGAAAAGAAACAAAAGAAACCCAACAAACAATCAAACAAGGAGTGTTCTTTTTCAGCACTTGAGCTCTCTGCACCAGCTTGCCCAGAACCAGAGAGAGGTGCATAAGTTACATGCAGGGAAGAGACAGACCATGGCAGCATCAGTTTAGTTTGGTTTAAAATATCAGAGCTTTCCTCCTGTTTGTTCAAACTTGGGCCAAAGCCCCTTAACAGAGGGGTAGTACAGGTACTGCAACAGGAATTAGCTGCACTGTTATTTCACAGCAAGTGTGAGCCAGCTGTTGAGTAAGATAAAAGGCACTGTGGGCAAAAGGTGTGACCACAACTCAAGCATGCAAACAAGACCTCACTGTGTCCTAACAGCAGAACCACCCCAGCAGGATGACAAGTAACACACTGGGGGCTGCAACAGAACCCATACCCTCCTGGTAGCCCAGCTAGTGGGCTTAACACCAGCAACAGCCGGTCATGTTCCTGATGAGAAGCTGTTGGGATATAGGACTAGCTCTCCAGGCAATAAACGGGAGGTAAGCTAAAGCAGAAGAAAACACACCTGCCAAGACCAAAGGTTTGTCTTAACCTGGAAATTTCAGAGGCTTCCACAGGGCAGGCAAAGGTGTAAGCCTCTCTCCTCTCATCTTTATTGCCCCATTTTACTACAGAAATAAAAACTACTCCTCAGCCAGCTGAACTGTAACATCAAACATTATCTGCTGTGTCAAAGCCAGCAACCCGACAGCCTCACTATCCACAAAGGCTTGTTTCCCCCAGCAACAGCAGAAAACTACCACCTCTTCACATAACAGAGTACCCCACCAAGAGATCAAGAGTCTTCTCCTTTCTGATGAAACATTTCTGCCGTACCTGTAGTTTTTACACACCTTCATTTTTTCCTGTGTCCTGGTTCAACTTGTCACCTCCCTCTCTTAAAAGTGAACTAACTTGTTAATCTCGTTTGGCATATTCCACCACTTCCCCCGGCCCTGCATCACATAACTGGTTGCGCAATTAATCAGCAGACCCCATAATCATTCCGAAAGGAATTTCCTACCTCCTCTCTGAGGTTGCAGAGGTTAGGGAAAGTGCAACCCTACACTCTCTTCCAGTCTCCCACCCAAAGCTGCAGGTCCCTGCCTCCCTCTAATCAGACCTTGTAGTCACAGAGCAATGGTTCAGGTGGCTGATCCATCAGAAAACCTGCTCTGAAAAACAGCTGGTCCAACAGAGAATATTAATTCACCCTGTGGCCACAAAACTGCTACGTAGGATGAATCTGACGCAGTAAGAGCATAAAGGCAGGGACTAAAGGTGGGACTCCCCTTACAGCTGTGGCTCATTAGTTATGTCAGCTGAACTCTTATTTCAAAACAACTGCTTGTCACTAATTTCATGTTTGGTTGAAATGAGCTGTTGATAGCTCCAGTGGGAGAAGAAAGGTAAGAAGAAAAAGAGGTGGGCACAGGCAGCTTACAGTAGGAGTGAATCTTTCTTCCAGCAGTAAGAGGCCTATTTCAGGGTGATCCCAAACCCCACTTCTCCTATGTCACAGATATCCCAAACACTATAACTACTATTTAACTGATCACGCTAAGTATGCTGGCAGAAATATCTACTAGGAAAAAAATGAGAGGCCAACAAAGAACAAAACTCTGAGGTCATAAACTTCTTCAAATGGTTCTCTTAAAATATAATGGGACAAGGCAATTGTAAACATAGAAAAGTAATCGTTTAACAGGTTACTATTTTACTGCCTTAGTGTAAGCAGAAAAAGACTTCACACCTGGTACAAAAAGTTTCAGTGCAAGTCACACAAGGTTGCTCATCTGTGGACCTGCCAGACAGATCAATCACACAACTACCTCCTAATAGTGTATCCCTGCTGTAAGACCGGAGTCACACAGCCCTAGCAAAGGTGACTGGGCTTCAGCAGTGTTTATAGAGAACTGCACTCTAACCATTTGACAGGGCCTGATTTCATTTTACCTGCTGCAGGCAGAGACACAAAAGTTTTCATTTACTCATCAACAATCTCTGTCTCCATACATCCGTAAGTTCCTCTGACATTCATGTGTTGCTAACAAACAGAACTTCCTCCACAAAAGAAAAGAAACTAGTGGCAATAAAATTCCTGATAACAGGCTATAAAGATCACATCCTGCTGGAGATTAAACCAGATTTTTAAACCAAGCTATTCTTTAGAATGACATTAACAAGCTACAACACATAACTGGTAGTTCACCACTACACCCTTTACACTTCCATTTTACCAATGAAGTCCAAGAACAAACTCCAATTCCATCACTCAAACCGCTTTTATGTTCTTTCCTTTTCAGCAACTATTTTCCCTGACAACGAAAAGAAATACTATACTTTCTCCTCGTACTACAATGTATAAAGCAATACTCTGGTACTTACTTTGAATCCATATTTTTACCTTCCAAACTTTGTATTGCTCCTTCAGGCTTCCCGCTGCACCGGCTGAAACATACCTCCCTTCCTGTTTCAGGAAAACACCCCCATTCGTGACTGGCTTTTGCCACTGCAAACCTTGGCTCAGCTGTGGTGCACGCTGGGGTGCCAGAGTGAAGCTCCTGCCTGCTCCTGCTCCTGCTCCCTCTCCTATCCCCTTCCCCCCGCACAATTCCCCTGGAAGACAGACATTCATTCTGTGTACACAGGGACAGGGGGTAATGCACGTCCTCAGCAGGGTGCCCTGAAGGACTCAAAAGGCCTTTAAACACGTGCAGAGCAAATGCATACTGTAATTAATTGCCAGCAGCTCTGCACCTGAGCCATAAACTGCCAAATGCGTCACCTTCGGACCTTAAATGGCCGTATTCTTTCCATTTAATACACAAAGTGGAAACCAGTTAATCCTGGCTTAACAAGGGACAGGAACCCTGTGAATACACAGTGAATCCACACCTGCGTCCCAGCACCCGGTATTACCAACCGCAGCGGCAGCTACCGCAGCACGACATGACCCTGTGGAAGCCAGGGCATTCACCCAGCCTCCCCAAAAGTCGGGCACAGGCCAAGGACATGAGCACAGCGTCACCGCGGGGCCAGCCCAAGGGAAAGCGGCACACACGCACCTCTCTTTGGGCGGCCTTCCCCATCGGTACAAGGTGCTGTGACCTAGGAGCTGCTGCTCGCAGCCCACGGGGAGGCTTCAAGCAGCTCAGCGCCGGCCGAAGGCTGGGCACTGCCCTTGGGTGACAACTGCTTTGTAGGATCGCTTCGGGTCACAAGCCAGCGGCTACTCCAGCCGCTACCAACGGAACCCAGGGGCGCCCGCAGAACAACCCTCCCCCTGTCTGGCGTCTGACCCCGCCCGCTGGTGAAGCCCGTAGAGAAATAAACGGGGTAAAGCAAGACAAAAGGTGAAGGGAACCGAACGGGGAGGCGGGGGTACAGCAGCGGCCGGGAAGGCGAACGCCTGAGCCCCGGCAGCACCGCAGCGCGTTCCCCACTGCTGCCGGCGGACACTCGGAGCACCCCACGCTGCCGCCCTCGCCCGGCCGCCTCTTCCGAGCAGCCCCGCAGCAGAAGGGGCCGATGCCGCCGCACAGGCGGGAAGCGCCAGCGACGCCCCCGCTCCGCCTCCACAGCGGGCACGGCAGGTGCACGGCTACCCCCCCAATCCGAGCCTACCCGGTGCCGCTGCTCTCTCTGCCGTGCTGCCGCCGGAAGCTTCCTCCTTCCTGCCCGGCCTGTGCCGCGCCAAGCCGAGCGGCCGGGCGGCGATCCGCAGCCGCGCCCGGCCGCGGGAGCTGCGCGGCGGGACCGGTCCGCCCGGGCCCCTCCCCGCCGCGACGCCCAAGGGGAGGAGGGCTCCCTGCGGTCCAGGCTGGGCCGTGGCTGGACTCTGCGGGACTCGGCCGGGTACCCTACCCTACCCTCGCAGGGGCCGGATGGGCCGTGGCGGCGGTAGTTTCAGCGCCGAGGTCTCGTCCGTGCCAGCCCCGCTTCGGTGAAGCCTGCGAGGGGAACTGTAGCCCCCGGCGGGGCCTCGCCACTGAGGGAAGAGAAAAGCCTCTGTCCTCTCAGACCACCTGTCACCCCGGCAGCCTCTCCCATTCCCCGGAGGCGGCCCGACCCTCTCCACCTTACCCGGCATCGCTAGGGAAAGCCCCAGGCGGGACCCGGTCCCGGGTCAGGCTCTGCGTACAGGTGCTTAGCTACAGCGCTTGTCAGTTTCCTACCTGAAATACGGGGAGGTATTTCTGGTGCCTAACCGCAAACGTTAAGAAATCGCACTGCAGGGTCATCTTAAAACTGGTGGGGAAAAAAAAACAAGCAGTAGTATTTCTTTAAATGTTTGCCTTCTGGTTTCCTAACCATGCAGTGTATTTTCATTTTCAGCAAGTATTTCAAAGCTTAGTTACTTATATAAATATAGATTTCCAGCTGCAGCTGTATTTCTTTATCATGACCACCTCACCAGCATGGATAACCCTTACACTGTCTATATCATCCCAACTGAATAGCTGCTAACAGTTACCTTGGGCAGGTTTTAATATCTCTGTACAACTATTTGTCCCTTATGGAATACCGCCTGCCTAGCACAAGCAACCAAGTTAGGGCACTTGTTAAAATGTTCTGTTTCATTTTGTTTCTTCCCTCTCTCCCTGCCTGTGCTGGTAATACCAATAAAAGGAACTCTTTGGCTTCCAGTATGGTCTTTCTTAGGCCCTGCATTTCAAACACTTAGACACATACTGATTTTTGCTCCAGGATCCTCATGGCATCTTTCCTTCCCCCTCTCCCAGTCAATAAACATGCCCTTCTCCCTTACAATGACATTGGCAGAACCAGGGTCTCAGAGTCACACTCAGACCATTGCAAATGCTGATACGTGTTACACAGTCTGCTGCTTTTAAGCGCTTCAGTGGCAGATGTCAATTCCTGCCCAGGCTCACTCCTACCTGGGGTTTATAAGTAGTGAAAGCACACACTAACATCAGACATAGGTGGGGTAGCTACAGCCAGAGAGAGCAGCTGTGTAGGCTGATGTTTGTTGTTCTGCTGCAGCAACCATTTAGCAAAAACAAACCCAGTCAGCGAACATTCCTCCACCTACAGTGATTTCATGAATCAGGTGGCTGCCCTTTCGTACTGGCACGGGAAGGCTCCAGGCCTTCTGACAGGCACGCACACACCAAAAAATGAAGATTTGTCTCTTTACAACAGAAAAAATCAGATTCATCAGAGAGTGTTTGTTTGTATATGTGATTAGCATCCTGAATTATCATAACAGCTATCACCATTATGTGAGATACTTGTATTTTTTAAACTTGGGTTGGCCTGGCCCTTCTTGAGTTCCTTAAGAATTTATCCTTGCTTGAATATCTATCTTCAGTTACAAGCAACTTGCAAAAAGTACAAGCCACACAGCCACAGCACCCCCTGATACTTTAAAGCAGAAAATATCTCCCATTAAAATAAAGGTCCTACATAATTCATTCCTGTAACATCACAGAAACCTGCTGGCTGCCATGCTTGGCACAGCTGCTCTCTGCTACGCCAGTGCTGATCACCGGCAGCTACAGTTGCCAGAAGCCATCAAGTAAGAATAC
The DNA here is from genome assembly GCF_033783945.1 of Neopsephotus bourkii. Lineage (NCBI taxonomy): Eukaryota > Metazoa > Chordata > Aves > Psittaciformes > Psittacidae > Neopsephotus > Neopsephotus bourkii. The sequence goes on along the minus strand of NW_026901456.1, from coordinate 8,100,439 downwards.
AGAGAGCAGGAGCAGCAGGAACTTGTACTGCTGGCTGCAGAACAGCCTGCTAATGTAGAGTGTTAAAGGAGGGCCAGCTGTCCATCCTTTATTCATCATCAAAAGTAAAAGGAGGTCTGCAGCCAGGAGTAAATGCTTCATAAAAACAGCGCACAAACCCCAAAACCAAAAAAACAGCCAAACAAAAAACCTATATGAGCCTCACCAAAAATAGTAGAAAAGACATTTTGCAAGTTCCTTTCTAGAAGGAAACACAAATGAAGGATACAGTCCAGCAGATGGTTGTGTTGGGTAGCAAGCACGGCAGCGGCTTGGATTTCTGAGCTTCTGGCAATGTTCACGCTAGAGGAAACAGAAAGGGGCATGTTCTTGTCTGCAAAACCAAACAGCAGTAAAGATGTATGAGCTGACAAATGCTTACGTGTGCTTCTGCTGACGCTTCTCTCAGAAAAGATAATTTGATTTCCTGGTTGACAGTTAAATTCTACTTCCACTGAACATGAGTGGTGTTCTTGACTCCTCAACTCCTGATGTAGCAAACCACTTCAAAGTCAGTGGATGTTAACATAGGCTTTCCTTTGCTGAATAGGCGATGACGGCTGAATAGAGGTTTAAATGCAGACTATTGCGTCATTTAGCTGTCTATGTATTTATTTTCTTTCCAGTAAATTGTACAAGTCCATTTTAAGATTTATAATTGTACAGGCTAATGTTTTGCTACTGAGTCTTCTCTTTGTCTTAGGGGATGAGAAAAGTTCATAACTTCTTTACATAATAATGAGTTGTTAAATAGTGTTTTACTATATAAAAATTGATACTTAGACTTCATTCCACACAGGTAGTAGAATACTCAGGACTGATATAGTCACAGCTTTCAGTTGTCTTTGTTAGTTTTACATGCTTTGTTTTCCCAACAGAGAGCAGCAATTAATATCAAAACTGGGTGCAATCCAAATATAACCTGCCATCAAGCTTTGGCAGACAAAAAATTGTCCAAAAGATCCAAAAAACAAGGAGGCTGTAAAGACTCTGCTTGCATATAGGGGAGTGGACAGGTAGAGCCCTGCTGTGGCCAAACTCAGAAAGGGCTGGAGGCAAGCCAGCTGTGATCTGGAAGCTATCTAGTTGAGTTGCTGGCACAGCACCATACTGACTACATGGTTTCCAGACCAGTATTTTCATCGCGTCTGGCTTGCCAGAAAGCAAGGGAGAATCACCAGTCAGTAGCTTCAGACAAGACTACTGAGCCAGCACAGCTTTGTCCCCAGCCAGAGCAGGATGGTATGCAAGTACTAAAGGCTACTTAGGAATAAAAAAAACCTACAGCATGTGGAGAGTGGAGAGGAAAGGGCAGTAAAACTGCCTCCAGGCCTCCTGCATCAAGATAGATATCGCTATGACTGCAGGAGACCTTTAGGAATGACATTGTTTATTTCAACCCCGTGGGTCACCTACCAGTCCCTAGTTCCAGTCAGAAAAATGAAATCACTGGTGCTGGCAGTATGCTACTCTGACTGCCCCCAAGGCTTTCCAGAGGGAGAATGGGAATGGAAAGTCACCTCCTGCTATCTAAGATCTGTAAGAAAAGCAGTTATAGCAACAGTGGTGTCTGTTGGGTAGGATCTACTGGAGGGAGAGATCAGGAATCAGTGGCCCCAGCAGCTAGGATGAAGGTTCCCTGGTTAGAGACCTAAGTCTTCTTTCATACTGTTAGCCATATGCTTGCAGGAAAATGAACAAGAACATACTGAGAACGCAGAATCTTAAAAAACCCAAACACAACCAAGCTGTATTATTATAAAAGGAGTCTGTAAAACAATATATGGACCATCTGTCATTACAAGAGAACATCTATTTTGAGGAGATTATCTTGAAGGATTTATTTCTGCTTCCAGTAGGAAATGGAAGAGTTTCTCTTGTTATTTTGTCCTTATTTCTACTCTTCGTAAATTTCTGGAGAGCTGAGTGGAAGTGCAAAAATGGCTACATAAACAATTGCTGAGGAGTAAACAGATTGAGAGGCAGGTAGACTACTGGTATTTTTCATTTCTCCGTGCTTGCAAATGTGATCCGGGGAGGTAACTATGTGAGAAGAAAGGACTGAGGCATATTTTAATAGGTATCAAATACCAGAACAGTTACAAATACTATGGTAAAATAGAAACCAGACCAGAACAGAGAGCTTACACCAAAGCAATTGTCTTGTGAGTCATGTATAAGAAGATGAAGTATGGAGATATACAAGCTGACAGGAATGAGGAAACAGCAAATTAGTCCCATCTACCTCAATCGTTTCATTCTTCTCTATTGAACTCTTTCTGAGTTAGGACTTCAGATAGTATGAACAAAAGAATTGGAGTGCTTTAGTTTTATATCATTACAAGCTATGCCTGACTAAAGAAGCTTAGGTTTGGGGTTTTGTTTGTTTAATGAAACAAAACCCACTTCCAGAAAAAAGTAAAGAAAAATGTAGTATTAACACTGCTTTATTCTTACACTGACATAAATAGTGTCATATAGTTTTTATGTCACAAATGGCAACTGCTTTCTTTGTAGTAGTAGTAACACTGTCATAAAAGTTTTCAGAAGATATATTAGCCACAATTTCCTAAATGGAATAGAAGTGACCTGTGTATGTCCCTGCTGCACTTTAGTGGAAAGGGAGAACCCCTAGATAAAAGATAAAGCTGATATATTTCCTACATGTCTGAAGAACAGAATGCACTCTCTACTTCAAAAAGAGCAGTAAAGTCAGAGAAATGGGAGGAAAGGTATAAATACAGCATAATGCTTTCCCTTGGATACCTTGCAGAAGGGAACTGAAAGTTTATATTTGGCCAAGATGCAAAAGTATTACCGGTATTCCAAGAACGGCTTAATACAAACCACACTTTTCTAATCATCCCACCTTCAGGATATCCCAATGTTAATTGTATTTGGAGGAGACAGTTGTAAACTGAGTGGCTTGAAAGATCATTTACTCGTTTTTCTGGCTTGGTTGAAAGCACAAGAAGAGGTTATCTTCACTTAACATACAAACATACTAAGCAGCTTGCTTTTTGCCCATAGAGTGCTTAAAGAGAGCTATGCGGACAGAAGTTCCCATTTTGCAAAGGATTTTGACATTTCAGAATCCAATTTTGTTTTGAATTGGAGGAAAAAAACCAACCCAAAATACATGGAAGTTAGTGATAGTAAATGCCACTTTGTCCACTGTTTGCTCCCATAATGTAAGAAAATATTTTGAGTTCTTTCTATGTTTGATAGCAGATATTGCAGAATAATAAAAAGACCTGAAATGTATATTCCCAAACAAGAATTTCTCTTTAGATATTAATTCCACAATCCTACATTTTTTCTCCCAAAGGCTAATTTAAAAGTCTGGTTTATATATAAGTTTTGTGAGGAAGAGAGCTGGTTTCATTAAATTTTTCTTGACAACTCCACTTTATACTTTGCTAGGATCTGATACTGACCACTCGACTGTGGTTTTACCTTTTATCAGGAGAAAGATGTAAATGAGTGTCTTCTGAAAGATAACAAAGTATTTCTCCAGAGAGATCTGGTTTTTAAATCCCTCTCGAAAAACACAATCTTGAGCAGGTCTGCCCTTACCAAAAGCAATAAATGGTCATCTGCATCTCTAATTTATCCCAGAGGAAAACTCAGATTGACTTGAGTGCCCAAGGACTGGCCCTCACAAAGTAACCATCTCTGTCCACAGTGATTGAAGAGCACGTGAAGTGAGGAAACCAACCTGTGAACCAGGCAAATTACCACCACTCTTCCTAGTAATTTTAATGGCAGAATTCGAAAGGCAGCTCCCTAGAGCCAGATCACTGGTCAGGAGGAGAAAAGCTGGTTCACAGAGGCATCGTCCCTGGAAGAAGGATGCGTGGTGGGACAGGGGCATTGAGCAGAGAACTCCTAGAGGGCAGGAATGCAAAGTGCACCTAGTGTGAAGTGAGAAGCATGCCACCTTTACCACATCAGATGCAATGTCTGTACCCTGCTGTATTGTTATCACCCCTTGGAAGCAAAGACACTGATTACAATGTAGAGATGAACAAATAGTACTGTTGTTTCTAACATTTATTGTGCAACATGCCAGAAGGAGCCCCAGCTTCCAGGACTGGCACAGCAGCGTTTTCCCTGCAAAGCATCTGCACTGCCAGAAGCCTCCTCCATCTTTAACACAGGGCAAAGTCCAAAGACAGCCAAGGGCATAACAGGGCTTAAAAGTGCCTTTTAGCCTTTTGCCCCTACAGAGGAACAATGTGACTAAATTCAAAGTGAGGACCTGCAAAGCAGCATAAAATGACACTCAGGGAGCTCCTCCAGTAGGAGAAACCTTACTAGGCCCTGTGCCTGGTAGCCTTTTGCTTTGGTATGTCACTATCTTTTTCTGTTTGTAAGCACCTCTGGCAGCAACGGCTTTGGATTTCTCTGGAGCTCTCTCTCTCCATGTGGGACTTCTGATCAAACTACAAACCAGGTTTCGTGGCAGCTCCTGCCCTCTCCTGCCAGGGTGACTGGGAGTCAGTGCCAGCAGTGAGAGCAGAGCAGACAATGAGCACATTGACTTACTCTCTCAGGCTTTTTGCTACATGAAATTTGTATACAAGTTCAGTGGGACCTTAAGAATATTTATGGTATTATGTTGGTCCTTTGATGCAAAAGGAGGAAGAACAAGAAAATAAGGATAATAGCAGCCCTTTCTTTCAGTATTAACATACTTAAGGCTTAACTTTGAGATTGAAACACACCCAAATGCAACTGGAAGAGCAGAAACTACAAAATATATCCTCCTTGTCACTAATTATATGCATCCGTATAAACAAGATAGTTTCTAGGTACAGAAAATTTTAAATGATGCCTCCCTCATTTAGGTCAAATGATGTGACCCTGATGTATAGATGTTTCTGCCGTCTGCCACTCCTAGGTTCAGAGCAGTTTAGATTTTATGGATAAACAGTTCTTGGCTGTCTCCCAAGGAGAGTGAACTGTTCTGCTTTCAGACCCTTTCCTCCTTCAGGACTCTGAAATAATACATTGAGCAGGAGCAGTGAGTGATCATTAGTGGAAGTGTCTCTGACAGCTTGTCACTGCTTCCTGTTTGTGTCACAGCTGTTCCCTGGGCTATGTCAACTTTGAAGCCAGAAGGCATATTCAGTTATTTTTGTCATCGAGGCAGCACCTCTATATGCATCCCAAACATATTTTCCCTTCCATCGCTGAGCCACAGTGTCTGCTTAGGATTAATATGCTGTTCACAGACTAAGTAACCAGTTTCATAATTAGAGACATTACCTTACTGTAGATAAAAGAATTTAGCCATCCTTAGGTGAAAGAAGAAGCTGGGGCATCATCAAGAATGAGAAAGGAGGAAATGCACAGGCTATGCTTCAGATAGCATGCACTCATACACAGTTCTGCAGGAGGTAAGCAATCAGAGCAGTACCTTGTATACTCTGCAGTTACTTATTAACAGTACAGCCATTCTGCAAATTAGGCTTCCCTAGTCAAATGCTGGGGATGTGTAGGAAAGAAAAATAATGACACAGTTTTTGCATTAATAAATGCTCTGCCAGCTAACAAATTTAACTTCAGTGTTCTTAAACATTTCAGTTGGAAAGCACTCTCCAATTAGTAACTGGGCGTTAACTTGGAAATCAGAATGGTTCCTATGAGCTGAGAACATGATGGTATGGAGTAATAGTTCTCTTCCTTTTTTATCTTTGCCCCAGAGAAAACAAAACAACACACATGCCACATAAGTGACACAATATATGGTGTATCTTTGTATAGAGATGGCCCTGGTTTTCTTTGTGCTTGGGTGATAAAGCTTTGACCTGTGGAATAAGGTGCCCTTCACTACATTTTCTGACTACTTGTCACTCCTTTTGCTGCCTACCTCAGAAGTACCACCTCCTTTACCCAATGCTTAGTTAGCAAACTTCTTTTCACCCTGCATACCCTCGCATGGCTCCTTCTCTGAAACATCAGTTGTTAAATCAGAGTGCAAAGTGGTAGTGAGGTGATTTGCCAGACTCTTGTATCGCTGGCAGTCCCTGAGTCCTGCCAAGATCCCGCAAGCTCTACGAAGCTGCTGCTTTGTGGAGGAGCGAAGTACCACTTGCATTCAGTGAGACAACTGTTTTCAACCTCCTCAGGACATGGGCATGAGCTGTAATGCAGTTGTCATCAACTCCCTTAGCAAAGGTAGACTTTTAGGGCATTTTCCCATGTAAAGAATAAGAAGGCACTACCTTGCATTGAGGCAAATAAGATCTTCTTTAGGAGGGATAGTTTTTGAATACTGAAGCTCACATATGAAACAAAAAAAGGATGACAAAACACAAAGCAGGTATTTTCTGCTTGGGGTATTATTATTGATTAATGTGGCCTGAGGGTGGCTATAAGGTAATATCCCCTCTCCTTCTCCTTGTGAGCTACTCCCTTCTACTCTTCTTGGCCTCTTGCGAAAGGAAAGCCCTTCTCTTGCTTCCCTCCATTGATTTAGCTGTAGTCATATTAGTATGGAAGACTCTTGACTGCCTGAGGTGACTGAACTTGTCATCAGAGTTAACATAGATCACTGCTGAGTTGATTGAAGGGTCTGAAGAAAAGCCAGAATACAGATAACTTCCTACATATTAAGATCATTGAGAATTACAGCTACTAAAGGGAGAAGAAAAAACATGAAGTGGAAGTAAAACCAGTGTGAAAGCAGCAGATGTTGAAGTGACGTAAAAACCGGACTGACTCATTGTTCTGCCTCACTAGTAACTCTGTTAGAACTGCACAGTGCCCCTGTCACCACAGCAGTTCAGTGCACTTAGAACATCCAGGAGAGGTTAACTTGCACTCCACTTATTTCTGCAGAAACACAGGATTCTCCAGGCCAGCTCACATGGCTGTTTGATGACTTCCAGTGCCTAAGCTCCAGAAGTGACCAGCACCAGAGCATTGCCCTGCCTCTGTCCTGACCCCTGAGTTACCCACACAGCCTGTTCTGCTGTGCTTTTGTGTAAGAAGGAGAGGAATCTCTTCAGAGTGCCCCAAAATGCAAAGCCTGACTGCTAAACAGTACAGCAGTTCCCCTCGTGTGCCAGTGCCAGCCCAAGAGCATTTCTGTGACGCCTCCCAGGAAGTACATGTGGGTCCTCTGTCTCCAGCCATGCCGTTGTGCCAACTGTGGAAATCCTGTGGGATTTCAGTGACTGGAGCTGAATGTCGTTGGTCTTCTGGCTCCAGTTTAAGGCATGTACTGGATTTCCAGTGGGATTCACCAGGCTGTGCAGGAGGAGTAAGTCTGATCTGTTAAGCCCATGGATGAGACTCATCCTCAGGCTGAAGCCGTAAGATACATACCAAAAAGATAAGACCCAGGGACTGGAATTTCTGAATATCATTAAATCTGACATAAAAGAAAAATAAAATAAATATCTATATGCAGGAATACTTTTAAAATCTAAGATGTAGTTTACAGGCCAAACCAGCCAAACTGCTGGGAGCTTGAGTGGTCTCTGGTCGCACCTCCGGTATCACCAGCCTGCTCCACGACACTAAAGGAAGAGGTCGAGAAAAGCAAAGTACAAGAAGCAGAAGTGAGACCTGTGCCGGGGGAAAGGCGGGGTCCCACGCCGCCGCGCGTTACTAACATCGACACTCCGCTGACGGTCGCCGTGCTGGTTGCCCCAGCACTTCCGCGCCGAGAACTATCGGGGCAGCCAGGGAGGCCTCCAGGGGAGGCGGGGCGCTTCGCTCTCGGTAACGGCGCAGGCCGCCGCCAGCGCTTCTCCTCAGCGGCCCTCGCCCGTCCTCACCGTTCCCCCGCCGCCCCGCGGTGACGGGCGGCGCTGGCCGTTGCGCTCAGCACCCGGGACAGCAGCGCGAGAGGGGTATGGGGCGAGCGTTGCCATGGCAGCAACGGCAGCCTGCTGCTCCGCCCTCCCGCCTTGGTTGGCACGGTGACGGGGACGCCGCAGCCATGTCGGACGAGAGTGAGGAGTGGAGCGAGGAGGGAGAAGCCGAGGACACCCTGGGGGTCCGTCGGGGCGCTGCTGGTGGGGGCAGGGTTCAGGGGAGCGCCGGCGGGGAAGGGGAAGCGTGAACGTGACCGGTCACGGCGTCTTAAATACTGTAATGCAGGGTCTGGGGGAGCTCCCGAGGCGCTCCTTGCGCGGGAGGGGGAGGTTCGGCAACGGGGCTGCACCGGTTCAGTTGGGAGCTGCCTCACTTTCTCCACGAGTTATCCATACTTTGCAGCAGTGTGTCAGGAAGGGAGGAAAGCCTCTGGTTGCCAATGAAAGTATCTGATAAGCAGTGCCTCTGTTGACCAGGTGCTCCTGTAATCTGTGATTCGAGCCAAACTGGAGCAGCTTTGATCAAACTCCTGTTTACTTCTGTCTAGTGAGGTTAGATTCAGTCAGGTCCAGCCCTCTGAAAGGATTTTTTTTCGCATTTAATCAGGAGTATGAAGGTGAGCGCAATGCAGAAGGGGAGCGACACGGACATGGAAAAGCACGTCTACCCAATGGTGATACATACGATGGGGAATATGAACATGGTCTCAGAAATGGGCAGGTAAGAGTCACAGAAGTCAGTGGCTGTGCTGAAGTTGCAGCAGTTCTGTTCATTTAGATGCTGCACTGAAACAAGGTTGAGGACTTACAAGTATTTTATCTGTACCAAATATGTTTCAGGGGACTTACAGGTTTAAGAATGGTTCTCGCTACATTGGAACATATCTTCGAAACAAGAAGCATGGCCAGGGCACATTTTTTTACCCAGATGGATCAAAATATGAAGGTAAAACACTGAACACAGTTGAAAGGATTTCTGTAACTGAAGGGACACATTCCCCCCCCATCACCCACCCCTCCCTCCCACCCCCCCACCCCCCCATGCAAGAAGATAGTGAATTGGAGGAAGCATTGTTTTAAGAACAGAAATTTACTACAAAATATTTCCCTTTTATGACTTTTTTTTTTTTTTTTTTACTACAAGCTCTGAGAAGTGTGGGGTTTACTTACGGGGATTTATGTCAATTATTATGAAAAGTGAAGTATTTAGTAGTGGTATATTCTTGTCATGTCCTTCAAGTTCTGAGAAATATTAAGTATCTTCTACAAATTGATGCAATCTCAGTAGAAGAAAATATACTTCTGAATGATGATTAGAATGACACATGTATTCAGTATAAAGTATTTTAGGACTTTATTAGGTCCATCTTTTAAAATCAGCTTACTGATTAGAGCACTTACTCAGGGATTGGAATGCCTCTGAAATTTGAAGAGGTTCAAACTTGCCTTGTTTCCCTTCTTCCAGGATAGTATCCAAAACACTCTGAATATCAATTAGGCTTCAAAGGACAATATCTCCCACCATTCTTTTTAAGCCATGCAAGAAAAACCTTTCACATTGTGAGGGCTAGGAGCAGAGAGTGAAAAGAGCAGCCTACTCTTGCCTTACATATGCGCCTATGTCTGTTTTCTTTTGTTTTGTTTTTAATTTCTCTTCAGTTTTAATAGAGGACAATAAAGACACAAAGTCTAGCATCCTTTTGAGTATATACCCCCCTGCCCCCCACCCACCGACTGGCAGGACCATTCTAGCAAATGAGTCAAACTGAAGTAGTCCCTCTTTTTATTTGAATGGAAATGTCACATTATCTAATGCAACTGTAATACATTACCAAATTTAAAGATAGGAGCAGGACATTACATGGCTTTTTATGTTAATAATGATAATGGAGAGTTATAACGGAGACAGATGGTGATGAAAGTGAAAGGGAGGTCAGGCAGTTGCATGACTATGAGTGGAGAGGGATGATGAAATTAAAAAGAGCAAGGGCTTAGAGTAAGGAATGGTGTAAGGAATGGTAAGGAATCACAGTGGTGTCATAACTTTCTTTTCCTTCTCTAATAATTCATGTATGATAACTCTGCAAACTGATCACTGTATCACACAATGAAATAAATCATGTCTCACACTGTTTTTATCGTATTCTCATTAAAGGAGACTGGGTGTATGACCAGAGGCATGGCTATGGACAGTATACCTATGCAAATGGAGACACCTATACTGGCGAGTGGTTTAACCACTATAGGTTTGTTTCATTCTTACAGTGATTTTTCAAGTCACCCAATGGCATTAAAATGCAAAGGTTATTTTCAAAGCATGGCTGACTGCAGCAAATCAAGCGCTGCTGGATGACCTTGACAATTTAGTTCGAGTCATTTCAGCTACTTAAACAATACAGTTTTAATACCTAAAGTATAGTAACATCCTAAATTCTTAATTTTCAGTAATATAAAGCAAAATTATTATTTCCTCCTTAGGCATGGGCAAGGTACATATGTCTATAAAGACACAGGATATAAATATGTTGGTGGTTGGGCACATGGAAACCAGGAAGGAGAAGCTGAACTTATCTACCTAAACCACAGATTTAAGGGCAGGTTTTCAAATGGAAAGGTAAGTGTGCTGGAGAAGTCTTTAGTCATCTGAACAGTTAGCATCGACTCACATTGATTTGGTGGCCTTCTATGATGGGGCTACAGAACTGATGGACAGGGGTAGAGCAGTTGATGTCATCTACCTGGACTTGTGTAAAGCATTTGACACTGTCCCGCACGACATCCTTGTCTCTAAATTGGAGAGACATCAATTTGATGGATGGACCACTCGGTGGATAAAGAGCTGGCTGGATGGCCGCACACAGAGAGTTGTAGTCAATGGCTCAATGTCCAGCTGGAGACCATTAACGAGCAGTGTCCCTCAGGGATCGGTGTTGGGACCGGTCTTGTTTAACATCTTTTTCACTGACCTGGATAGTGGGATTGAGTGCGCCCTCAGCAAGTTTGCAGATGACACCAAGCGGTGTGGTTTGGTTGATACGCTGGAGGGAAGGAATGCCATCCAGAGGGACCTTGACTTGCTTGTGAGGTGGGCTGATGCCAACCTCATGAAGTTTAACCGTGACAAGTGCAAGGTCCTACAGCTGGGTCGGAGCAATCCCAGGCACAGCTACAGGTTGGGCAGAGAAGAGATTCAGAGCAGCCCTGTGGAGAAGGACTCGGGGGTGCTGGTCGATGAGAAAATGAACATGAGCTGGCTTCAGTGTGCGCTTGCAGCCCAGAAAGCCAATCATATCCTGGGCTGCATCAAAAGGAGTGTGACCAGCAGGTCGAAGGAGGTGATCCTGTTCCTCATGTCCCCAACATAAAAAGGACATGGAACTGTTGGAACAAGTTCAGAGGAGGGCCACGAGGATGATCAGGGGACTGGAGCACCTCCTGTATGAAGATAGGCTGAGAAAGTTGGGGCTGTTCAGCCTGGAGAAGAGAAGGCTGCGTGGAGACCTCATAGCAGCCTTCCAGTATCTAAAGGGGGCCTATAGGGATGCTGGGGACTCATTAGTGACTGTAGTGGTAGGACAAGGGGTAATGGGTTTAAACTTAAACAGGGGAAGTTTAGATTGGATATAAGGAAGAAATTCTTTCCTGTTAGGGTGGTGAGGCACTGGAATAGGTTGCCCAGGGAGGTTGTGAATGCTCCATCCCTGGCAGTGTTCAAGGCAAGGCTGGACAAGGCCTTGGGTGACATGGTTTAGTGTGAGGTGTCCCTACCCATGGCAGGGGGGTTGGAACTTGATGATCTTAAGGTCCTTTCCAACCCTAACTATTCTGTGATTCTATGATTCTATCTCTTTCACGGACACCCCCTTGTCGTGGGGAAAGAGCTTGCGTGCCCTTGTGAAGTTGGGAGTTATGCTGGTGGTGGCTTATGCTTCTGGTAGGGTCTCCCATGCCAGTCAGCTCTCAAATGAAGGGTCAGACAAAGTGTGTCCATGGGCAGGATGGGCTCACTAGCCTTCAGGCAACCATCCTAGGAGAAGGACAACTCCAACTTCAAACCCGGGCAGATGGAGCTCGTGTAGCCCTGTAAGGCCATCCATCTAAGAGAAGGATACTCTAATTAAACCTACGACCTGAGGACTTTGCTGTCACCGTCCAAGCTCGCTAGGCCCTGGCAGATAAACCTCAGGTGTAAAGGGTGAGGCCAGTTCTGCGCACGCTGTGCCTCACCTAAAATAAATCCACTGCGCAGGCCCAAAGGGTTTACCCACACTTGCAAAGCCCTGCAGCGACAGGCGAGGGACGAAACGGCAGGTGATAAGGTGCACTGGAAGTCGCAGACCCAACCCTGCATGCAGGCGGTTCAGGACACTGGTCGCTCAAGTCTGACCCAGGAGATGACAGTCTTGTTCGGCAGCATCCTGAATGACCAAGCAGCCTTTTTCAAGGACAGCACTGCTTGCTCCATATGGAGAGAGGCCTAGAAAAGGTGGCCTAACCAAAGCTCATCTCCCCCTCCACCTGGTTGGCTAGCCGCGGCGAACGGGCATCTTCTATTGTGGTCAATTAAAGACAAAGAGACAAAGGCATACACCTGCCTCCAAAGGTGTGTCCAGATTGACACTCGCATGTTGGAACATCAGAACCATGCTTGATACAGTGAACAGTGGGCGTCCTGAGCGCCGTTCTGTGCTAATTGCCCATGAATTGTCACGACTTAACATCGATATCACTGCTCTCAGTGAAGTTCGCCTTCATGAGGAAGGTAGCCTCAAAGAACATGGTGCTGGCTATACACTCTACTGGTCAGGCAAACCCAAAACTGAAAGTCATCTTTCTGGAGTCGGATTCATGGTTAAAAACTCCATAGCCTTTAAACTTGAAAATTTGCCGATAGGTCATTCCGACCGTATTATCTCCTTACGTCTTCCACTACACAATAAGCAACACGTTGTTCTTTTCAGCATATATGCTCCAACTCTGCAAGCTGACCCTGCAGAAAAAGAAAAATTCTACTCCGACCTGCGTCACCTCACTCAGAAAGTTCCTATAGAAGATAAGATCATAATCCTTGGTGACTTCAATGCCCGAGTAGGAAAGAACTTTGAAGCCTGGAAAGGAGTACTAGGCAAGCACGGTGTTGGCAGCTGCAATGATAACGGTCACCTCTTACTAGAGTTCTGTGCAGAGCAACAGCTTACCATCACCAACACTATCTTCCAGCAGAAAGACAGCTGGAAGACAACCTGGATGCATCCTCGATCTAAACATTGGCACCTTATTGACTATGTTTTAGTGCGCCAGAGAAATATTCGTGATGTCTGCCAGACCAGAGTGATGCCTAGTGCAGAATGCCAAACAGACCACCGCCTTGTGCGTTGCAAACTTAATTTCCACTTCAAGCCCAAACCTAAGAGGGGCAGCATTCCAAGGAGGAGGCTCAGTGTTGATAATCTTCAAATAGCTGCAGTGAGGGACAGCTTTCAGGCTAACCTTCAAACTAGGCTTGAAGACCAACTTATAGATTCTTCTCCTGAAGCGCTTTGGCAACATATCAAAAACAGCATCCTGCAGTCCTCCGTAAAATCCATTGGGTTCTCCTCAAAGAAAAACAAAGACTGGTTTGACAATAGCAACCAGGAGGTCCAGGAATTGCTGACAAAAAAGAGATCTGCTCATCAAGCACACCTCGTTCAGCCACTCTGCCATGTAAGAAAAGCAGCCTTTCGTCTTGCATGTAGCAAACTCCAACAGAAACTTAAGAGACATCCAGAACAAGTGGTGGCTCAACCTAACAGAAAAGACTCAACTATGTGCAGATTTGGGTGACCACAGAGGATTCTATGAGGCTCTGAAGGCAGTGTATGGACCCACATTCCAGGTGCAAAGCCCCTTACTTGGTGCAGATGGCCGAACGCTTCTTACAGATAAAATCTCCATCCTGAATCGTTGGTCTGAACATTTTCAAACCCTCTTTAGTGCTAATCGTGTAGTCCAAAGTGAAGGAATCCAGCACATTCTGCAGCATCCAGTGAAAAACAAATTGGATTTAGCCCCTACCATGGGAGAGACTCCTAAGGCCATACAGCAGGTGAAAACTGGCAAGGCAGCTGGGGTTGATGGAGTCCCACCTGAAATATGGAAGCATGGAGGCCAAGCACTTCACGCTAAATTTCATGAGCTAGTTGTGTGCTGTTGGGAACAAGGCAAAATACCGTCAGACTTTCGTGACGCAATCATCGTCACTCTGTATAAGAAAAAAGGTGCCAAGTCAGACTGCTCAAGCTACCGTGGTATAACTCTGCTCTCCATTGCTGGTAAAATTCTTGCAAGAATACTATTGAACAGACTAGTACCTGCTATCACACAAGAACTTCTACCTGAAAGTCAGTGTGGTTTCAGGGCTAATAGAAGTACCACAGACATGGTATTTGTTCTCAGACAATTGCAAGAAAAGTGTAGAGAACAGAGTAAGGGGTTATACGTAACTTGCGTTGACCTCACCAAAGCTTTTGACACTGTGAGCAGGAAAGGCTTATGGCTGATCTTAGAACGATTAGGTTGTCCCCCCAAGTTCCTCAAAATGATTATTCTGTTACATGAGGATCAGCAAGGCCAAATCAGGTATGGCGATGCACTCTCTGAGCCTTTCCCAATAACCAATGGTGTGAAACAAGGTTGCGTTCTCGCACCGACCTTATTCACAATCTTCTTTAGCATGATGCTCCAAAGGGCTACAGCAGACCTCGACGAACAAGATGGCATTTATATTCGATATCGTACCGATGGTAGCCTATTCAATCTAAGGCGACTGAAGGTCCACACTAAGACCCTAAACCATCTTGTCCGTGAACTGCTCTTTGCTGATGATGCCGCCCTTGTTGCCCACACAGAAGCAGCTCTGCAGCGTTTAACATCTTGCTTTGCGGAGGCGGCTGAGGTTTTTGGGCTGGAAGTCAGCTTGAAGAAGACAGTAGTCCTCTACCAACCTGCACCCCAAGAAGATCATCGCCATCCCCATATTACCATCGGCGAGTCAGACCTTAAGACAGTTCAGCAGTTCAGCTATCTGGGAAGCATCATTTCCTCGGATGCCACGATCGACAAAGAGATAGACAACAGAATAGCTAAGGCATATAGAGCCTTTGGAAAACTTCATAAAAGAGTCTGGTGTAATAAACACCTGAAGTACAAAGGTCAGTGTCTACAGAGCCACTGTATTGTCTACTCTTTTATATGGGTCTGAATCATGGGTCATCTACCGTCATCACCTGCGACTCCTGGAACGCTTTCATCAGTGCTGCCTCCGTACAATTCTAAACATCCATTGGACTGACTATGTGTCTAATGTCACTGTCCTCGAACAGGCAGGGGTCACCAGCATCGAGGCCATATTGATGAAATTGCAGCTGCACTGAGCAGGGCACGTCTCTAGAATGAAGGATCACCGCCTCCCCAAGATCGTGTTTTATGGTGAACTTGCCATCGGTAGCCGCAAGAGAGGTGCCCCAAAGAAGAGATATAAGGACTCCCTGAAACAATACCTTAGCCTTGGCCATATTGACTACCATCAGTGGTCCACCTTGGCCTCCAATCGGGAGACTTGGAGGCACACCATACATAATGCCGCTGACTCCTTTGAGTGCTCACGAAGAACTAGTCTCGAGGAGAAAAGACAATGCAGGAAGAATCGTGTCCCACCTGTTCCACCCAAGGAGACCTTCTGCTGTGCTTTTTGTAGCCGGATTTGCCTATCCCACATTGGCCTTCTTAGTCATCAGCACGCTTGTACTAAGCGTGGGTAAAAGCCCTTCCCAAATCTTCGTTCGCGAAGTCAAGCCATGATGATGATGATTCTATGATCTGTTTCCACTTAAAATAAGAAGCTAGGCTCCTGATCTTTTGTAGTATTTCTTTTACCTTAAGTGTAACATATGAAACTGAATTAACCTGTTAGGACATAATAACAAGTTTCCCTGAATCTTTCCTTTCTAACTATATTGTTATTGGCTATTTTATGAATTTTACAGGAAAGCGTATTTTACATCTATATGCTTAGAATGTGTTAACCTCATAGTTCTGCTGACTTTTGTATCTTTGTGCAGCCTGTAGGTCGTGGCAAATATGTCTTTGATATTGGATGTGAACAACATGGTGAATACACACAACAGCAGGTAAAAAAAATAGTGCAAATTATACTGAACATTGTAGAACTCTCTAAATCAAATCTATTGTTGACTAATCTATAAAATGCCTTAGAGACACTGATGTTAAAGTAGATGTAATCAGTCAAAAAAGGGTACAAACTCATGCATTCTTCAGAACTAAACGAGGTTTCATTTTGCCTTTTCTTTAGCTTCTCTGCCGTGTAATCTTAGACAAGTACAAGGTGTGATTTTCCTGTACTTGCAGACAGGATTCTTTTATGCTTAAAGTTTAGAAGAATCAGGATCTTCCCAAAACATTTGAAGTTTCAAACCACAGAAGAATGTAGATGTATTTGTCTGTATGTTTAGCCTGTATTCTGTGTTGTTTGAAACACCAGAAAACAAAGTCAAATATTCTTATATTTCTGAACTGCTTGATGCTATGTGTACAGATGGTAATTTCCAGCAAATTCATGTTTTGGAAGTATGTCCCATTGTTGCCCAAGAAGCTGTGGATCTCTTCCCATCCCTGGAAGTGTTCAAGTCTGAGCTGGACGGGGCTTTGAGCAACCTAGTCTAGCAGAAGGTGTCCCCATCCATGACAGGGGGTTGGAACTAGATGATATTTAAGGTCTCTTCCAATCCAAACCATTCTGTGATTCTATGATTGTTGTCCTTGTCCTGTTAGGAGCTTAATATCTGCACTCCTAATAACTGTAGAAAGCAATTAGGATTAGGCCCTTTTTTTCCTTCATGCATGAATGTTTTGAAACATTTCTGATTACTATGCTGCAAAATAACCATAGAAATAAATGTATGTTAATATTACTGGTTTGATTTCATGAAAATGTGTCACATTTTAGCTTACAGTTTGCTGCTTCTGTTGTCTGACAAATTAGTTCTCATTACAGACTCTTTGAAAATTCTTCAATCCAGCAGCTGTTTCTTAAGACAAGGACAAAATAATAATAATAATACCTCCTATCATTAGTGATAGAGATTTGCAAAACATGTAGACTGTTTTGCTTTTTTGGAGAAAAGCATCCAAAATGGTGTGTATCTAGTATCTTCAGTGCAGTGTTGGATGTGCTGATTTTGGAGTATTAAACATTAATTTAAGAGCCCAAGGTTAAGCATTTGGCATTAGTAGTAGTCAACTAATTTCATCAAGGTTCAAAGTGTAGTTCTCTTCCAAGAATTGCAGCTGCTGAAGTTTCTCCACCTGTAAATACTTTAAAAGGCCATATCATCACCATTTTGAGCCCAGATAAAAAGGTTTTAGTATACAAAATCTAAGGGAGTAACATCTTAGTTACTGCCATAATACCTATAAGATGAGATGCTGGATTTCATGAGCTGTTTTCTAGGATAAAGGAGAGGAAGAAGAGGAGGAGCATTCATTGCTTGCTGAGCCAAAGTGGAAAGCATTACAAATTACCAAATAACACTCCGGACTCCCCATGAGGAAAGCCCATGTCCCCCCAAGGAAGCCTCTCTAGGGGCATCATCATCAGCAGAACCAGAAGCAGGAGCAGGAGGAGATGGAATGGAAGAAAGACCAGCAGCAGCAGTAACTGAAGAAGAGACAATTCCATCCATTGCAGGTTTGTTCTACTGGACACTCCATGCTTTGAGTTTCCCCTGAAACCATGTTTTTCAGGTCTAATATCAAGTGGTGTAAGAGGTTTATTTTTTGGGTTTGGGTTGTTTGGGTTTTTTTTGTCCTATAATTTACCACGTATTGAATGTTAGAAACTTCCAAGTCTATTCCTAAACTGCACAATATATATATGTCTGGTTTATCTCATAGAGCACGAGTTACAACTTGGGAAGCCTGTATATCATCTTAGTCTATATACTGGCTTGTTATGCAAACTTGATAATAAACAGTTACAAAAGATTTTGTGGGATTTCTCCTGTGAGTAAAGAGTGCAGACTTCAGTAGAAGTTACTAGCTACAGCATAAAAACAATGGCTGAGTGCAAATTTGTAAAATTCGTTTTCTTTGATATTTCTAATGTCTCCTATTTCAGTCACTTATGAGTCTGATGAGGGTAGGTATGATGAGCCTTCTGCTTTTGAAGCATCCAGTGAAGTTCTTAGCTCAGTGAGGGACACAGGAGAAGAAGAGGAGGAAAACAGAGAGGAAGAAGAAAACAAAGACCAGGAGGATTAAGGTGAGGAATGGGGCATGCATGCTCATTCTTAAGTCAGGGTTTGAAATGATGTATATCAATCTGTTGAAGTCATACTGCTGCTAAGAGTTCTATTATGAAGCTGAAGAGACCATGGGAAACTCTACCTCTCATAAGGGTGGGGCAGTCCTCTATAGATGTCAGCTGGGTTTGAGTAGTCAAGTTCACATGCTGTAACAGCACAAATTAGAAATGCCACTTCTGTGCAGCATTATCTTGCCTGTATAGTTGACAGCATGTCCTGAGCTGAGTTTGTTAGTGATTGCATTTGCAAACTATTTTTTATTACAAAAAAGAGAAGATTTCAGACCCTGGGAAATTCAGGGGGGTTTGAGCACTCCACTTTTCTCTCATCAATGGAACTATGCATTCTTACTCTCTTACCTGAAGTAAAAAAGCAGGCAAAACTAATATGAAGAAACAATTTTTAGGTATTGTTATGCATTATTTTGAGCAGCCTCAAGTCGGTTTGTTTCTCCTACAAAACAAAGAGATACGGAATTCAGAAGCCTGTTTTAAATAGAAGATTACTAAGAAGCAACAAAAGGATGCAAATATGATTACTCATATTTAGCCTGTAGGCCTTCACCCAATTCTGTTGTTTGCCTTTATTAAGTGCTAGCATTTACAAGTTTACATATCTGATATATGAAAATATAAGCTGAATTTATCCTTTTTGTAATCAGTCCATTTTATGATAAATCAAAGCTAAACAGTATCCATAGGGATCAGAAGGACTATTAAACCATGTGGAAATGCCTGGATGTCTAGGTCAGCTCTTGGAATTTTTGTAGTTCATTTGCTCTCCTTTTTACCCATCACCTCTGAAGGTGCTCTCCTGCTTCAGGGAAGACTGACCAGCTAGCTGATCTTGTGTGTAGGACAGACATCCACGTCCTGGGCTTGGATCAGATTAAGCAGAAATCTTAGCAGGTTTCCTGCATAGCTCTGCTTTGGATCTGGCAGAAGATCATTGAGCCTGGCTTGTTTCATAGTATCTTGGACTCAAATGACCATTTTGACTGAACTTGATTATAATAAATTTTCTGGCCTACCACAATTAAGTGGTTCTGGTATCCTTACTGGTTTTGTCTATTTTTAAAGAAAAATGGACCCAAGTATCTGTCAGAGACAGCATAGATGCAAATGCACATGCATGAAAATGTAGGAATGTGATGGATGTTCTCAAAGTTTCTTTCAGCTCTTTATCCTAGAATCAGAGTTGGATGATTTTATAATTTTTTTAACATAGGTGTACATCCATAATTAATTAGGCAACATATTTTCCTTTTGTCCTTAACAAGATTAAGTTACAGTAAGAGGAAATGATTGGAAAAAATACACATACTGTGAAGAGCAGACGTAACAAAATCTGTTTTCTTGCAGCCTTGTATTCTCTGTCCCATTGC
Source organism: Neopsephotus bourkii (assembly GCF_033783945.1). Lineage (NCBI taxonomy): Eukaryota > Metazoa > Chordata > Aves > Psittaciformes > Psittacidae > Neopsephotus > Neopsephotus bourkii. The sequence goes on along the minus strand of NW_026901456.1, from coordinate 8,080,823 downwards.
TGTCATTTTTTTCCACACAGGATTTCCGTCTTTCTCACTCCACATTTCTTATGATACCATCTAAATAGGAGACATTCTTTGGTTATTCCTGAGTTACATATGGCCTGGCTGTCAGTCAATATGCATGTACTGAGTCTGTCTGGCAGCTGACAATGTATAGCAGTTAAATTCAAGTATTGGCAGCGAAAGACATTGGGGGAGGAGAATGGAATTATGTCCTAGAATTATGTTTTAGGTTAGTAGGATTACTTCCCAGTATTTTGAAATTAAATGCATCTCTATGTCCTGTTTTTCCTTTCTCTCCACAGGAGCTAGTGGTTTAGAAGACAAGGAGGAAGAATCACAGGGAGCAGAGTAATTGGATATAATTAGAGATGAAGAGCCAAATGAAAGGAAATTTTGGAGTAAATAATTCATTACGGTAGTCCTGCAATATTTTTATTAATAAAAAAAAAGCCGTGTGAAGATACTTAAATTCAAACATTTCTGTCACTGTTCTGTCTGGAATATGTATCTCTAAAACATTTATGATCTCAGTGTGCAGTCTCACAACAACTTTCTTTATTCTACATAGCAAGTAGTCAGTTGTTGGGTTCACTACAAGATTATTCTGGATTCATGAAGTTGTGTCCTCACACGCTTGCAGAAGCAAAACCAATCTTCTCCCACAGCTGGCAGTTGTGAAAACAAAGGTAGCGCTGGGTTTCCCAGCTCTATCTGTATCCCCTGTCACTATACCAATTATAGGCCTACATTTTCCTAGTTTATTTTTCTTGTTGTTCATGTAGCTGTAGAAGCTCTTCTTGTTACCCTAAATCTCCCCTTGATAACTGAATTTTGCTGAAAACTGAATTTTGAGTTCCTAACACACTGGTACAGTGTTTTTAAATCTTTTTCTTTGTAGTATGTTTTCCTTCCACTTTCTGTATACTACTTCATTTACTATTGTATGTTGCAGCTCAGTCCCAAGTTTCTTGCTTCCATGTAGCTTTCCCTAAGCTGTTTAAAGGAGACTGTAAGCGGATTTGGGTAAAAAAGTAGATCTTCAACAAATTCCCAACACTATGCCACACTTAATATCCACAAGCTCTCAACCAGCATGTTGTCCATAGTATCTCTATGCATTCAAGCTGCTTCTTCACATAGAGGAAAACTCTTCTCCTTATTTTCCCTTTCTATTTTTACTAATGATCCCCTCATTCAGTGGAGAGCTCCAGGTGTGTGAGCTGTCCCACCATGTTTTTCCAAAGATATCACAGTTCTGCATCTGCACACAGAGCAGTTCCTAGTTCATTCTTTTAGTTTCCTAGTTTGGGAAACATTTGTATATATATACTAAAGGTAAGCTCCCTTTTGACTTGTTTTATCTTTCCCAAGGGGTATCTTGGTCCCACCATCTTGCTTTATTTACTTACTACTTCTGAACGTTGTTTCTTAGTGGATGGCAGTAATAGCCATCGTACAAGGTATCAGAAGAGGATCTCCAGCTGCTACCATTTGCTGCAGATGCTCAAGCCAAGCATGAGTGGCTCTGAAGCTTTCCTTAGCAGCATCTGTTCCCCTCCTATGGCTATTAGAGCTCAATACCAACTCTCTGTATTCAGTCTGTGCAAGAAGGAGCAACAACATTTCTCCTGCTGCCAGAAGTCATGAACTTCAACAGCTTCCCTCAGGGGAGCCCCCATGCACTGCTCCAACCTGCACAGCCCCTAGACATCCCTCTACCTCAGGCTCAAGCTCTCACCTCTGTGGAGACCCTGATGATCTATCATTTACTCTCCTTAACAATGAAGAGTCGGCACACCTCCTTCTGCAAGTCCTTGGACAGACAGCATCTGGACCACCACACACCTCCCACAGGGGAGGAATCCATTCCCCACAGCCCCATGAAAAAGTCAGATACAACATCCCAAGCCCGATCCCTGCCTATGATGTCACCGCTGATGTGCCAAGGGTACATTCTTCACTGGTGATGAAGATCAGGCCTAGTAGCCCATCAGCACTGGTGTTGCACAGTCCCACTCTGATGGGAGGAGAGTTTCTGCCTTTCCCCAGCACCCTTGCAAATTGCCAAAAGCTTTGCTTGCTGCATTGTTATCTCCTAACTGAGTAAGCATGCCTTACACAGCAGACAAAAACCAGTCCAGCACATCCTAATCAGTACGCAGTCAACTACTGAACATGAAACCCTTTTAAATTAAGAACCTGTCAATCAGAAAGCAGCCAGCAGGAGCGAGCAGCTGCAGAAGTCCCCTAGAAGCTACCAGAATCAAATGACATTATAAAAATAGTAAGCTAAAAGTACAGAGTGAGGCAGAGCTGAAAGAAGTATTACACAAGCACTAAATGCCACAGACAAATCTTTTCTCCTCTTTGGCAGGTGAATAATTCTGCTCTGAAACACTTTTTCCTGATAACGTGTAAGCGATACCCTAATTATTAATACATGTATCTGTCTGAATTTGACTCTCTCGTACTGTAGGTATGAATGTTGATGGGCCTGGAGCCTGAGGTAAAGAGCTGCCAGCCAGTAGCGGACTTCTTTTTGAAGTAAAATAACCAGTTTTGGCCCAGCTGGGATAAGAGATGTACTGGTATTGCTGAGACAGGACCTGAGTTTCCTTATTCACCTCAGAACAGGAAAGATACACTACAGTTTTATTTTAGAGGAAAGAGGGAAAACATTTTAAAAAGTTCCTTTTCTCTGCAACTCACAATTTCAGCAAAGTTACGCCTAGAAGTTTTGAAGTTAGTGATAAAAATGGAGTGAACAGAAAGTGCAGATAAGGAAACAAGTCATATGAAATAGTTTATTACTTCTTCCTTGTATTTTTAGTCGTACCAGAAATTTTGTAGTAAGAAAATCACCATGCAATCTTTTCCCTCCTACCTTACATACCATTTTGTCTGCAACTTCTTATCACACTGATGTGACTTCAGTGAGGATTTTGAGAGGTGTTTATCTCTTCCTCTTAAATGCTGCATTTCCATTATTACTGTAGTTAGATCAAAGCAAACTTGGCCTGCTCATGTTGGTAGGTTTTGTCTTTTTCTAAAAAACTAAAAAACATTGGTTTGTTTGCTAATTTCAATATATTTTACTGTACTGAGAAATATCCACACAACGTATTTCCCAGCTCACATTTAAAAGTAATCTTTGGGTCAAGCTGAGTTCATTCTTGGATAATTTATATTACCTTTTCCACGCAACATTGTACTGTTTATTAGTACACGAGTGACCTCCAGTGGTATAGCTAAAAAAAAAAAAAAAAAAAAAAAAAAAAAAGCAGCATCCTGTCTGTAATACAACCACAGAAAACTAAGAACATCTGGAAGTCTCTAACATGTTACAAAGTGCTCCTTTTGGAGACTACGAGTCCTTTTGTTGGAAGAGACATTTAATTTCACTACCTTTTCCAGAAACACCTTGAGGATCATTTGCAAACTACTTAATAGTAGTTACTTCATTTGTAAATTGAAGAGGGAGGAACCCCTGCCCAAACTTGTTGCACGAAGGTGAGACAAGAGGGGCACAAAATTACAAAATGAAATATATAAACTTTTAGAACCAGTTTTAAGTAATGTTAAGTTTGATGGCTTTGTAACAGTAGCAATGGAAAATTACTGAGGTGCATGATACATAGAGAAAAAAAAGAGTACAGCTAGAGAACATACTGATAATTCTTGTACAAGATAAACTGCTGCAGTTGACATAGTTTTAGGCCCTTATGAGGTTAGTACAAACTGAGTTTAAGAAAAAAAAGGCTAAAAGAACAGGACGTAAGGATAAGAAGTATCTGGGAATGGCAGGTGTCCAGGATGGGCTGCAGTTAAACTAATTGGTAAGTAGGACAGGATGATGTGTCTGTGGTGTTAACGAACCAATTAAGCTGGTATAAACATCTAAAGAGCGTACTTTGAAGGGTGCCAGAAGTGATGAAGATTGTTGGAAGAAGTAAACGACCCTCAGAGACCACCACCACATTTTTGTGCGCATGCGAGGAACATTCTGGAAAATGATGTAATCCATATGTAGCCTCATGAATATGTATGTATGCCCATAAGGATGGCTTGTGTAGCAATACGGGGACACACGTTAGGAGGAGCTATCCCCTGTGTCTCCTTGCACTGCAATAAAGAATACCTTCTTGTCAGCTTGAAAACTTTGTTGGCGAGTTTGTTCCTGGAGTTTTCTCCAAATCAAAGGTATGGTAGCCTCTCTTGTCATTCTGCCTCTTAATTTTTCAGTAGTGACCGAAGACCTCTTCAGATAGTACCGAAGCAGTCATTTTTTCAGACTTCTTCCTAAATAGACTAAAAAAAAATATGTGCTGAATGTGAGGATATGATGTTGAACTCAAGGCTTTGAAGCTTTCCTTCCAGGTTTTCAACCTTAGATTATCACTCTACTGTACAACTTACTCCAAAATTGGTGAAGCATTCTTTGAAAATATTAGGCTATTTTAACCTATGCATCTATGTCCTGGGTTGAGCAGTAGCAGTCATCTTTTCTCCTTCTTAGTAGCTGGTGCAGTGCTGAGTTTTTGACTTTCAGCCTGGGAACAGCGCTGATAACACTGATGTTTTTAGTTCCTGCTCAGTAATGTTTACTCTGACCAAGGACTTTCTGAGTCTCATGCTCTGCCAGGGAGGAGGGGAAGCCGGTAGAAAGCAGAGACAGAACACCTGACCCAAACTAGCCAAAGGGGTATTCCATACCACAGCACATTATGCCCAGGATGTAGAACTGATGGCAGTTACCTGGAAGGGTGCCCTGCTCGGTCGGGCTGGGTATCAGTTGGTGAGTGTTGAGTAGTTGTATTCTCTTCCCTTGTTATTTTCCTTATCATTATTATTATTGGTAGTAGCAGCAGTGATTTGTGTTATACCTTAGTTACTGGACTGTTCTTATCTCAACCCATGGGAGTCACATTCTTTCAATTCTCCTCCCCATCCCTCCAGGAGCAGGGGAAAGAAAGGGGGGGGGTTGTGGGGGTGTGAGAGAGAGACTGTGTGATTTACGACTGAGCTTAAACCACGACAATCTAATATTGATTTAGGTGTCCAGTTCTTTACCTTTAAATCATAGAATCATAGAATTATTTGGGTTGGATGGGACCTTTAAAGATCATCTCATCCAAGCCCCCTGCCATTTTCCACTAGACCAGGTTGCTCAAAGCCCCCAAGGTCCAACCTGACCTTGGGTACATCAATGACAAGTAAGACATTATGAATCTGAGGTTAAGAGTCAGTAATCAACTCTCATGTATGAAGCTGTGCATGGAAAAAAAAAAAAGATGCTGAGAGTATCTATGCTCCACATGTCTTAGAAAAACATCAGGAAACCCAATCTTATGTGACTTCCAGAGCTGCTTCTCCCCCAGAGATGAGGCCTTTTCCACAGTTGATGTAGAAGCTGGTCACAAGAGTTCATTGCAGCTAAATGAGGCGCTCGGAGTTGTCAAGATCTCACACCAAGAAAGTATCATCACAGAAAACCCAGGAAGCTCAGGAAGATCCCATATAGAGGGTTTACAGTTTGTCTTCTCACTAGGTGTTATGAGTCAAGAGCCCCAGAGTGCCCTCCAGACCTTTTGTGATCTCCACCAAACACTGTATTATAAAATTCAATTATTCACTAACTCCTTCCTATTCCTTGTAGCAGTCTTTTATTTGTTCAAGGCTTTCATGCTGTTCTCAAGTTCAGAGGCTTGAAAATCTTAATTTTTAATCACCCATTGAAAAAAGCACTAGAAGATCAATACCAGATCCATACATTCTCTGAACTCACAGTTAACAGCTTCGTGCAGTCTTATAGATAATAAAAATAACTTTTTTTTTAATAAATAACAAGAAAAATCCCTTTGTTTTGGAGCATTTCAATAACAAAGCTCTCAGGAGACAATAAAAAATCCACTCAGCTGATTTAGTCCTCAGTTGAGGATTTAAACTTTCACAAGAAAGGAACAGAATTAACTGCTGTTCTGAGCTGAATTGCGCAGGTCAGCACTGGCACAAGAAGAAAGCTTTGAGAAAATCATGAACGAAATGTTTGTAGGATTTTTTCATCTTGCTTTTGAGAAGAACTGAACTCAAGTATCTCTCCAAGAAGTTCTGCCTAAAAGTAGTCCCAAACATTATTGTAAATTTCTATGCTACTATCTTTTCAAAGTGTATGGAAGGAGCATTCATGTTTGGAAAAACAAATAACACATAAAGCTTGCTTCTCTGACCCATCTTTCAACCACACCAGATCTTACATAGTCACTTAAATCTGAGGTCGTGTTTTCCCACAAGGTGTCACCATAGATTAACTTCTCTGTAGGTCTTTATCAAAGGAATTTATATTTTCAGGTTTTAAGATATAAAGAAAACACTCAGATTATCTAAGTGGTACTAAAAACATTTATTGAAGTACATAAGTTTGTAGTGAAATAGATCCAATTAAAGAAAATTGCAGTGTAGTAAAGCAACATCTATTTTTTGAAGTTGCACTAAAAAAAAAGTAAAATCAAGAAACTGGAAAAGAATTCCATATGTCTTTTGCTAACTGCAAAAACAACTTTGAAGCTTCCAAGGACATGTCCTTAATTTCACCTGTGTTCAGCAAATAGTTTCATATTAATAACACACCACATCAGGAATTCTCTCTCTCTCCTAAGCACTAGATTTTTACAATGAAGAACCCTTGTATGTTAAAGATATAATTTCAGCTCTGATCCTACGAAGTGCTCTTTAGAAGTAAACCTGTGTTCACCCCCAAGCTCTTGTTAAAGCTGGGACCATTTCTCACATTGGGGTTTCAGTCTGGGGTGACAGCCTGCCAGGTGACACCTCTCCTGTGGCTTGAAATTGTTTCATGAAATCAAGAGAAAATTGTACCAAAAGCCACAGCTTTCATAGAGAGGAAGACCCCATGGGAGCACTGTGAGGTGTGAGCTGACTCCTCTGCAGGCATTGAGCTCAAACCTCCCAGGAATGAGCAGAGATGTGCCATGCCCTAGGCCAGGTTCTTGCCCCTTGCCACCCCCATTACCGTGCTGTCCCCATTTTCCCCTGCCTTCCCACTTGCACAGGCTCCTCAGTGACAAAAGAGGGTGCTCAGAGGGGATGCTTTTCATCAAGACTTTCTCTTGTGGTTGGGGCTGAGGCCAATCTGAGACAGCAAGTGGTGTGATGGGAGACCCTGCTGGTTGCCGTTAGCATGGCTAAGCATAAGACCGAGATGTTGCTCCCTCCCTCACCACCTTGCTCTTCCCCTTTGTGCTGATTTTCATGTACCGTATGGCCCTTTCTCAGCTAGACTTCTGCCTCACAGCCTTCCCTGAAGACCACAGAGGAGCCTTGCCACTGCCTTGAGGGCTCAGCTCAGAACAGTCCCTTACCACACCAACCCCTCACAGCTGACAGCAAGTGTGTGCTGGGGTGAGGTGTGGAAAAGTAACCAAGCCACAGTCTTCTCAGCACTGAGGGGGCCTCCTGCTCCCCTGGAGAAAGAAGAGGCTGTCACGGTACTTGGGGTTTCACCTTTTTCCAGGGCTGCATCAGTAGCTACCCATCTCATGCGCTTGAGCTGCAAGCAGAGATGCAGTCCTATGCCCTCCCTTGCTAGCTAAAGAGCTTCTGTCTTTGCCCTGAGTCATTTGATTTTCACTTTAAAATGAGAGCACTGTCAGAAAAGGAAGAGCTTGAGGAACACCACCAGAGCTAGAAAGTCAAAATGAATCATTTCAGGTGCAAGATCAAGATACGAAATCTCCACACCCACAAACACTGGTGCTTGTCAGACACCACTCAGTCCCAAAGCCTGAATGTTGGATGGCCTGATGGCTAACAGCATTCGTGCAGAGATATGTCAAGAAGGAACAGGGAGATGAAGAGTGAAATTGAAAACATTTTTAGTCACATTAAGAGAGAAAGAGAAACCTCCAGTTTTTCCTTTCATTGAAAGAAACGCTTGCACTTTCCCAGAGGTAATTATCCAAGAAATAACTAGAAAAGAAGAGTCTGAAGGAAGGTATGTGCCTGTTTATGCAGGTCTACGTTCCCTTAATTAAACAAATCACCAAAAGAAGACCTACAGAGGCATTTTGCAATTATTTTGCAATTATTTTGCATCATCTATGCAATTTGGCACAGAACAGCAGAAATGAAAGCTGTTGTCCTGCAAGTGCCATCTCAGGAAGTGTTCGGCAGTTAGGGTTGCCCACATCACAGTTTTGCCACCAGTACAGTGTTGCAGAATGGCTCCAAGAGCAAGGCCATGAATCCTTGGAGGCCTTGTGCGAGCAAAGCAAAGTGTAGGCCTCACATGTAGGTGACTTAAGCTGAAGGACACACCGCCCTTGAGCTCTGGGGAAAGTCCCTAGGGGCTGGGTTGCGGTTGAAGATCCTTGAAAACAGGAGCTGTATCTGGGAGGAGAATAAATGTAACCGTTTAGAACTAACCAATGCTGTTATGACTAGTAGGCATAATTAACACAATGAGGATATAAGTGATGTGCAACACGAATAAAGCAGAAGCTTGCTTATCACTCATATTGGGTTGTCCTGTCTTGCTTCTCCTCGCCGTCGGCAGTACAGTAATGCAAGGAGTCTTTTTTTTTGCTCCATCAACACTAAAGCAAACAGTTTTCTTCAAAAAAGAATCATTTAGTCCCTTTTTCAATGCAGATCACTCAAGAATCACTGAATGAGGAGCAGTTGTGATAAAAAACGGGCCCTCTTTGTAGGAGAGGTAAATAAATAGTGTGGTGGTTGCTGTCATAGAACTGATGGAGGGAACAGGAAAGCCAGGGGCTTTAGGTAGAGCTGGTCTCGGTCTCCTCTTCAGGTAGGAAATGACTTTTTTCAGTCCCAGTTTCTCTGCTTGTCTGAAAAAATCCAAGTGCCTTAAAAAAACCCAATTCTTACTGGATGTATTTTGGTCTTGGAAAATGCAACATTGTCTACTTTTAGTGCCTTTAGCGGTAGAATTTATAATCAGGCGGTTCCATATTTATTAAACATTGGTACTCTCAGAAAGCGTTAAAAGGTACTCTCTTCACCAGTTATTTCTCACTTGCATGCCAGTTACTAGGTTCCTTCTTCTCAGCCACTGAAATAAAAACAGAATTCAGGCACGAAACTTGAAGTGTTTTTCTGTGCTTTGACAACTCAGGGAGGGTATTTCCCCCTCTCTGTAAGTCTTCTGGAGGAATGACTGTACTCTGCTGAACCATAATCTGTCTTTGGCTCCTTTTTGACAACAGCACAGGCAGAGCCTTCATTCTAATCTTCCACAATACCATTTCTCCAGTTAAATGCTGCATTTGCTCCATGGGTTAATGTCTTCACTGGTGGGCTGACCATCTGCCATTTGTTCTCTTCTGTCAGCTCTTCACAGAAACACATGCCCAGTGAAGGGATCTAGGAAAGAAGTTACCAGCAGAATTACTAGCAGGGTCATCGTTTTGACAAGAAAGAGAGGGCTTTGCTACAGAAGAGATCAGACACTGAGATTCTTCTGGGGGGAAGAGACCAGGACATTTTGTCACTTTTGAGAAGAACTAAAAAACAGACTGAAGGCCTGTGAGGTGAAAGCTGAACTTGAGTCATCACTGCACATTCATACTTGTGTTTGATACTCAGAATATATTCATGCCTTCTTATGTTTTGACTGCAGTAGTAAAAATATATCCTAAGACTGAATTCTCTGGTTGGTCACACTAGGGCATGTGGTAAAGAAAACTGGGGGGAAGAATTCTGTCACTGGTGATAATACACAAACAGAGTAAACAAGAAACCTTGGTAACCAAGTCTCAAGCATATGCCCCACTAGTGAAGCTGGCAAAAAAACCTTCTCCGTTCTGTAGCTGAGTGTGAAAGTTGTGAGATTGCAGTGACTTGAAAAACAGCTTCTTAAAGAATGGCTTCACTGAACATAGATGCAGGTCACACTCACAGCATCTTGGGGAGGAGAGGGTGGGCTCTTAGCCCCATTTCTAAAGGAAAGAAGCTAGATCCAAATGGAGAGGTTTCCAAATGTGCCTCATAGAATCACAGAATAGTTAGGGTTGGAAAAGACATTAAGATCATCTAGTTCCAACCCCCCGCCATGGGAAGGGTCACCTCACACTAGACCATGTTGCTCAAGGCTCTGTCCAACCTGGCCTTGAACAGTGCCAGGGATGGAGCATTCACAACTTCCTTGGGCACCCCATTCCAGTGCCTCACCACCCTCACAGTAAAGAACTTCTTCCTTATATTCAATCTAAACTTCCCCTGTTTAAGTTTGAACCTATTACCCTTTGTCCTGTACTATTATGATGAAAAGTCCCCCTCCAATATCCCTGTAGGCCCCCTTCAGATACTGGAAGGCTGCTATGAGGTCTCCGTGCAGCCTTCTCTTCTCCAGCCTGAACAGCCCCAACTATCTTAGCCTGTCTTCATATGGGAGGTCTGTAGGTGTTACCTGGCATTGACTTTCCAGTGGAGCTGGGTGAAAATCCTCTACAAAATCTTAGCTATTAGTCACATACTGTTTACCAGGAAAAAATCCTTCTCTGGACCTCCAGTGTTTCACTAAAACTACATGAGATTCCCTTTGCAATGAGAAAGCTAATGTCGTTGGTACTGGCATGCAGCTATGGTCATGTCTCACAGCATAGGAAGTCTCCTTATTAAAAGTATAATAAAACAAAAAGAAAGCTTCTTACTGTAAAAAAAGTATTCTTACCTTTCGTACCACCTGGGCAAAGTCTTTGCTGTCTCTGGTGGGGAGCCCTATCAGAGGTCGAGTGAAAGATGCCAAGGAAGAGCCATGGCCCACAATGAGGATGACACCTGATACACCAGGAAAAACCAAAGTAGTAAGGGATCTGCAGCACTGTCAGGTTACCCATCACCTTTAAGATCTTTTTGATAATGTGGCAAGGTGTATAGTACTGGTCAGAAAAAGTCTGCTGTGTTGCAGTCATGCCAGCTGGTGAGAGAAAGAATTTAAAGGAAAACAGGAAAAAAAAAAACCCAAAACTTTCCAGAAAAGTATATTATCTTATGCAGAGCTGCATCCTGATGTAGAAAGACCAAGTAGAGAGTATACTTTTGCAATTTAGTACTCTGCTGTCTTTTAATTTTACTTTTTAATTTCTATCCCATAAATTGCATGTATTTTAATTTAGTGTAGCCCAAGACAAAATCTCTACCTTATGCTCTGTGCAGTACCAACAACTCATGTTAAATGTGTTTCTGTTGGCAAATCTCTGCCAGGTCCTGCTGCTGAAGCTTCTGATAGAACATACAAAGATCTGAAACCTTTACCTTTGCTGGGGCAGGCAGTGATGATTTGTTTTATAACTGCAGAGCTTCTGCTTACATACTCTTCATAACTTTCCGATGGCACCAGTGAAGAGAGTGGGAAGTTACCCCTGACATTAAAATCACAAATATATGTTAATCTAGATAAATACTTGAACACTGTTAGCACTATTGAATGACTACACTGGAGAAAAGGCACTTGGTTAAACAGATACAGGTTTATCTACTGACTTGGCTGATACACTGCTACTTCATCTTTCATGCAGCATTAGCTTTCCCCCACGGCAATTTCCATCAAATCTTACGGCTAAACCTCACAGCTCATAAAGCATCAGATGCAGGGAAACCCATGCTTTAATGAAACTTATAGACTACAGTGAATATTACTTAAAGTAGGATTCATGCCTAAGAAGAGGTAAGCTTTGAGCAGTTCTATCAGCAAGGACTATTATAGCCCAGCTATGGACTGCAGACTTGCAGAGCCGCAGCTATAGCAATCTTGACCAAGTTCAATCCAAGGCAAGACACCAATGATGTGAATGCATTCAATATTTGGTGTCTCAGTTTTAGTCTCCTTAATAAACAAAGCAAATGAAATCAACAACAAGTGAGGCATATCTGCATTAGCTGGACAAACGGATTTTCACTCCTAGAGTTAAAAAGTGTTGCTAGGGACATTACAATGCACCGCTCCTAAGTATCTGAGCACTGCTAGTGAGACCAGGCATTCTTCTTTCTTTTATGTACTGGGGCTCTTCATGCACAGAATAAATATTTTCCCAAAAAAGGAGCGAGACCTTCAAACTGCTTCGAATTGAGGCAGCCACACAGGACCAGTAGGGCTTGGGTTGATGGATGCCCCTCACCCTGCCCCAGCCTGGCAGCAGCAGGGAAGACCCTGCAGAGCCCTGATGTGCAGTGGCCGGTGATGGTAAGGGTAGGCAGCTGGGAACACCAAATTCCCAATGATTAGAGGCCCTAACAGCCTTCTCAGAGATGCAGGACAGGCAAAGTGGGCAGCAGGACCAGCTATTTGCTGTCTCTCAACAGGCTCCTCTCTTTGATGATGATTGAATCAGTGCTTCTTAGCAACAGAATAAAACTTCACTAAAGCCACTTTGTATTTTTCATGTCATCCTCTTAATCTGTCTTCTCTGGGAATGGGAAGTGTTCATTGCTACAGCTGGCAAATAGCCCTGCGCTGTGATACAATACAGTGTGCTAATTTTTTTCTACAAACAACTGCCCCCCTCACCCTGATTTGATTGTCTGCTTATTCAGTGAATAGGCACAAGTGAGATCAGAGTAATATATTGTAGTAAGGAATGGTACTGCAGTGTATTTTCACAGGTGAGTCCTCAGTACATTATGTCAGCACAAATGGCAGTAATAGAAAGTAGGTGGTAAAAGCGTGTGAAAAGCTCATGCTGGGTTGCTAATCACAGCTAATATTAAACCTGGCTAGGCTGGACAAATCTAGATTGGGGTGCTCATAACTAGCCTGCTGAATCCCAGTGAGTTGTGAGGGGGTCTAAATCCTGTGGTTAGCATTGCTTCAGAGCTTCCCCTCTGAACTTCCCACTGCTGGACATCTGCACACTTTCTCCCAAGGCAAGTGAGTCTGTACTGAGAAAAATAGGAAAACCAGTCTCCTGGTGGTAAAACATACCAGAACAAACTATGATCCAAGAAAATGAAGGATTTTATTCCTTCATGCAATTTCAAATGAAGACACTTGCTTCATTATGTTTCATAATGCAGAAATGCAGTAAGACACAAAATGTTTCCTTTCCCTCTTTCTTGTACACGTAGGAAACCCCAGAGACACTCTTGTTAACTGAGTAATTTCCTGGGTCTGGCTGTGCACTGTGAACACAGAGCAGCCTGGTTTGTGAGCAAGATGAGGAGCTAGATTGAATTGGAGGTTTATCATTTCCTGCCGTGTGGTGGTTTGCAAGCGCTCAGGAAAGGCATCACCTGCCCTCCCCAAATTGTGAAAGCTCCAAAAAGTCCTTGCTAAGCACAGTTTTAATCTTTGAGCAACTCAAACCAAACCAAGCCCCCTCCCTGACCAAATTTGGCACAAACATCAATGATAGTGAAAAGCTGTTATCCTACCTGCCCCCAAAACCAGAAGGATGGATGGTTTCTGTTAGGCTCACCTCCCTCTCCACAGTCCCTGCGTAGATCTGCACAGCGTTGGTCCCTTGCTTTCCCTTCCTCTTGTGTCTATTGCTTCAGTGACACAAACCAGGGACATTTCAGCCCCCAGCCTTCTTCCAAGCTGTGCTACCCTCTGCTATGGGGCAGATCTCTTGATGCTGCCCTGCAGACCCTCGGCAAAGAGCTTACTAACCTGTTCTAAAGTCACATTTCCCCACTGCTGAACACCATCATGTTAACTACCCAAGAGGTTATTCTTCACCTTCCTAAAGTGTGCTTCACATGAGCCAAAGGTAAAAACAAGACTCCTGGTACCTGACACTAATGCCTGTAACACAGCTATGCCTGTGCATAACACAACATGGGCCTGAGCCAGCATATCTGAAGGCAACACCACAGCAGGGATGGTCTTACACACAAGTTTTGTGTGTGCAGGTGCACCCAGGCGCTACGTACACGCACACTGTCAACTGTGCACACGTGTTGCTGCGTCAGAGCGGCAAAACTGACTCCTGTTACAAGACAGCTGATAGCATCTTACTTTAGGAACTGATCATGCAGGCTTGAATTTGACCAGAATCACCCAGTTTTTGCAATGTTCATAACTGTTTATAAAAAGATGAGGAGACAACTTGGGAAAAAATAAGACTTTAACAGTTACATATGGAGCAATTACCTGTAACTTGTATCTATTTTGTAAGATGCTTCTTCCAGTTCTGTCACAGTCATGAAGCTAGGAATTACTCTGCTTGCTTCCCACTTGGTCCATTCAAACAGTCCTGGTTCCACCCTGATTTTGACTTTTTGATCTAATTTAAGCCCTGCAAGAACAAGAAATATTACCTAACAAGAGGAAGGTACACTCAAGTGTTACACTCAGGCTATACATTCTGCCTTGTTTGCTATAATACTTTCATCAATGAAAATGAATTACTTTCAAACAAAAAAGGGTAATGTTGATTAAATGAAGCCACCATTATATTGTCTGACTAATGTTAAGGCACTACAAATTATTATATTATCATCATCATCATCAGTATTATTATTAACAGAGCTGTCTTGTGATGATCTGCAAGGTACAGAACAGAACAGAAGAAAATGCCCCAGTAATGTTACAATCTGAATAAACTTCAGATGGGAAATGTTTTTGTGATGTTTATGTAGCATTTTACTCAGTTGTCCTTGGGGGGCACTGCATTGTCCTACAGTGGAATCCTCTCACCAAAAGACATGTTCTTTTTTTGATTATCCTCAAGACAGGTTACTGAGAGGAAGTTTGTTTCTTCTAGTTCACAGAAAAAATACACTCCCATCATAATTCTGATGAAAACATAGTAATGAGCTGTGAACCTGACAGATGTGTTGGAGGGGACAGAAGAGGAAAGAAGAAGAGAAGAAGGGGAAGAAAGAGAAGGAAAGAGGTTCTGCAATACAAAGGAATGAAAATAGTTTGGCTTGCAAATACAAATGCTTTCAGAAGAAAGCTGTGTTCCCTGATTCACATAGATACCCTTCAGAGTACTGGAAACATCTGCTTTTTTGGCTCAGAACATTATCTGAAACAGGTGGCAGTGGTGATCCGGTGAGCAGGTACTAATGTTGAATTCAACCTGATGTGAAACACCTCTATTTCATATAACATTAGATTCCTTTTCAAATAGTGAGGACTAGAGTTAATGCTCTGCAGATCATACACATGGCAGCAGGTTTATTACTGCCTGTATTACCAGTGAGACAAAACCACCTTGTCTTCCTTGTTTCAATATAACAACAAATAACCACAAAGCAGTACAGCTTCTTAATTGCTCATCTCAGAGACCTCACAAAAGTCTGGTGAAGACATTTTCACTGTGGCAAAAGCACCCAGCTGCTTTCGCTGCCTTACCCTGCAGTATGTGTTGAGCTGTCTGTATGCAGCGGAGCGCAGGTGATGAGTACACGTAGCTGACTGTCACCTCCTGGTCCAGCAGAGCTTCCCCTGGTTGGGAACAGCAAAGCGGGTTGCTCTTTTATAAATCATGACAGATGAGAAACTGTCACAAAATGCTTTCTGTAGAAAACAGCTTAGATCTTTTCGGTTTTATTGACATAGGATACATTGACAGTATTTTTTTCAAGCTACTGGCTTATTGAGCCCACTGAAAATCTCATTCTAGTGGCAGCAGCAAGTTTAAAATGAGCATTGGAGAGATAACTGCTGAAGATTCACTCCAAACCTCCATTCAGCAGTTAGTTAGGCATTTGCCTGTCCACATATCTGAATCAGAGAGAAGCATCTGCACCAGACTTGCATTGTTACAGTCGGCACAATTGCTCAGGGAGCAGAAACAGCTTCATCTGGTGAGTGAATTGGGTCACAGACTAACTTTCTTTACCAGGAACTGGTAGAATGGGTCTCAAAGACAAGCAATCAGTGCTTCTAGGAGCTTTTGATACTACCAAGCCAGTATGAGCTTTTGCAGATAATGAAAGCCTGCTTCCAAATCCCATACATTTGCAATAGGGTATTATCCAGCTTACCTATAAGCCTTGACTGGAAAATACCGCAGCAAGACAAAGGAGGATCATATTCAAAATGCTTCATGCTGTCTTTCCGCTTTGGCAGGGTGGAAGGGAAGTTCAGATCTGCTCTGTAATATTTTCCTGAAATGAAGTGGGACATTTTACTGTGGCGCAAGCAAAGCAGCAGCCTCAGGTGGCGTTTTGTTATAATGGCTTTGTTTCTTCTGAATGGTTGGATGGCTGGTTCTGAAAACTCAGCCCAGAGTGGTATCTTGACTGGTAAATGGAACAGGTCAAAGCCCATTCCCTGGCCAAGAGGGCGATGAAGAAGAGCATCTCCCCAAGGAACTAATCTCTCTTCCCTCCACCTCAAGGACCCATGTTGCCTGTCCACTGGGGCCAGACTGTGGTCTGCACTCACTCAGTTTGGGGGATCATGTGGCAGTGCCTGAACTCAGATGCCTACAGGATTATTTTAGTACTATAGATAGTGTGTCTTGCGTTTGAAAAGAACCCCAGTCACTGCTATTACCCTCATGGCATCATGTTTTAAGGTCACAACACTGGCTTGGGAAATAACCTGTCCTAACAAAACAGCACCTCTTTGGCAAGCTCTGAAAGAGCAAATGCGGCGAAGAAGAGATGGGACAGGAATTTGTGATAATTCAGCTTTGTGGGGCTCAAATGAAACAAAGATCCAGTCCACATTGGTAGTTTTTACCACTGCTAATATGATGAAAAGCAACATTCCCACCAAAGAAATATGAAACCAGAGAACTGGATACGCAGCCAGAAGGTACTACTTTAATATCCACTGTGAATTTCACACACTTAACATAAGAGATCTCCAGCATAGCGAGGGAGCCTTTCAGCACAAAACTCTCCCTTCTGAACTCACACCTCCTTGTTCCCCCCTTCCCTCTTAACACATATTTCCCTGTTTTGGGTCAGCTTTCTTCATCTCAAATTTTTTTTTATTTTTCTTTTTTTTGAGAGAGGGTCTAGAAATCCAATTTTTAATTTAGATCAGTGCTGACATTTCCACCATGGTTTTCTCTTGCTTTTTTTCCCCAGGTTTGACTAGTGATATACAGTGACTCTGATCAGCAGACCATGGTTCTGACTGGGAGGGGTCTGACAACCACCACCTTGTGTAATGAGCAGTAGAGATCCTGTGTTGGACACACATCCGTCAGTATCACAAGAGCTTTGCTTGTTCTTCAGAGTTTATGCAACATAAAAATGAAGGACTTTAGGACATTATGAACTGGTTCCATGCCGATCAAAGCTACTGTGTCTGATTTGCAATGTTACTCACTCATTTGCTCAGTGTCTACATTTACATGTAGGAGATGGAGTCTTTTGCATCCACCACCAGCATTAATCAGTTTTGGTTCTGATTTGCTAAGATCCTCCTATCATCTTACTCACCATCTGCAGTTAAGCACTGTTGAAGCCAAGATTTGCCGAAGACCTGATCAACTCTTTCCCCATGGCGCATCACCAGCAAACCTCTCCGCAGGGTGGCATTCTGAGACATCTGTGTAAAAAGGGGTTTTCATTAAGATATTATATATAACCTGTATGAAAAGTCTGGATTCCTGGATACTGCCTGACAGAGGAAGGAAGAGCAGACCTGTCCTGGGAGGTTTGTAAGAAGTGAAGAGGAGGAGAGAAAGGAGCTGCTATAGTAGATGTGCTAAAGATAGGCAATAAACCTGGCTGGCTCCCCACTGAAGGCAAATGAAAGATTCCTGACCTTCATGGGATACAGATTAGGTTTTAACTCTGGGTTTACACCAATGAAAGGTAGTGCTGATAACAGATTTTTTAATTCCAGTATGTGAAGTAATTATAAGTTTAATACACAATATATAGTTGATATAAACAAAAGAGGGCAACTAGCTAAGATTTAAGTGATAATGATCTTCTCTACACCAGGACTAGCACCAAGCTTGTCCTTCTTTTGCAAATGAAATGCTACTTCTACATTTTCATACCTGTGTGGCCAAGTCAACAGTGAACCCAGATCTCTTCTGAGGCCACTTTTTAACTCAGACTATATGTAATTACAAATAAGTTCTAAGTAGTTTGGGGTCAGTATACAATGCACGTTACATACAGATGAGAAGATAAAGAAGGCTTTAAATCTTTTTCAACAGTAACCCATTGCAGCGTTACTGCTGCAGCACTGAGGTTAGTGACGTGTATCTACAGCTGCAGGGAAGGGAATTCTTAAGAAGTGGTATGAAATTTATACTCATGTATTCTGCTAAACACTATTGCAAGATCGGAGTTTAAAACTAAGATTTTGTGGTTTTGCTGTTCTGCTTGTGAGGAGCCCAGAGGCCAGAAAACTCTAGACTGGAGGTGTTCACATTGCAAAACATGTTCCTGAGGCCAAGCAGTGGCTCTGCTACAGGTCTGAGCTAGATAAAGAAAGGCCAAGAGCAGTCAAGAGTCTGTGGAAGGATGAGTGAGTCATGTGGAAGTTTCTATCTTACTGTCTTACACACAGCATCCTGGGACGCCCCAGGATGGCAGTTCCTTCAGGGTGCCCTCAGGTTTCTCTGATGTTAACACAAATGAATGCAGGGTTATCTCCCAGCACAATGAGAAGAGAGACTGCGGGGCCAGCAAGCCCAAAGGGGTTTCTTCAGCACGTTAGTGTGCCAGAAAGGACCACCTTAGCAACCCTGACAGAGCAAATAAGGCAATGCAGGTACAAATGTGCTGCAGGTGAAACAAAAATCCTCATTTGTTTTGTTTTTCCTACCAGAAGACCAGTGGAAAACCTGTGGAAAAAATGATACATGTTGATTTTGAAAGTGGGACAAAGATGCAATCCCATCAGTGCTGTAACCTGCTAACCTTTCCAGCTAGTTGTTCTCTTGCTGCAGTTCTATGAAGTTATTTGTATTAGCTGAGTATCTAAAAATACAAAAGAAGGTGAAATATTTAAATCTGCTAAGATCTGGGACCATGTAAGCCACCAAGGTGACATGCATAGAATTTGGCCATAAAAATAACAATGAACAATCAGCATAATTCCATTCTAGTTACACCACTATAAAGTATATGGGACTCAGGGGAAGCTGTGGCTGTGTCTCACTTGTCAGACTTGTTGCCATACCTTTGCACAGTTTACCCAGTAAGGCTTGTGCACAGAGAAACCTGAGCAGAGAACTCATGCGTTGTGCTATTAGAACACGAATGAAAACAGCTTTAGGAAAGAAGGCAAAAGTAATATCCATCTTATGCATTTCAAAATATTTATGAACTATTACAACATACCATAAGAGTGTATGAGTGTGTGGATATACGTATATGTGCATTACAACACCACATGAAAATGTGAGGAAGAACAGGGAAGATATTAAATTTACTAAATGCTTTTAATGAATAGCATACCTGCACAAGCACATGGCAAAGATAAGAAACAGAAAAAACCCAGTTACCTGAAGAGAAAGTACCTTGGTTATGCTCCTTGACGTACTAGGACTTTGGACTTCTCTATTCGTCTTTACATTAGGTTCATTTTCAGCTTGAGTGAAGAGTCTTGAAGCTGTTACAAAAACGTATTCCCTGCAGAAGAAACAGAAGCAACGTGCACACACACAAACATACAGACACCCGTACAAATAGAAGGGATTTTTAAGTAATTATTTTGTCTGCAGGCACATGTAAGTCAGGATTCATGTTCCATTCAATATTTTTTGCAACCCACTTCATCGCTTTGCTCTTGATTTAGAATAAACCCAGTAAAAGTGAGGTTAAAATTCTATGAACTGATGGCATGCATTGGATGCAGCTCTGCTAAAGTGTGACCTTCAAGCAAGAAATACTGCCTGGTTGCCTCCCCTCTGTCTCTGAAGAGTCAGCAAAAAGTACACCTAGACCTTGCTCCCTAGAAAAACCAGCTGTAATCTACAAATAGCATCAGCTGTGCTGTCAGCTGCAAAGTACAGGAAGCTAGGTAGATGCCTGCTGATAAAGAGCAAGTCAACAAGACAAGGGTAGGTAAAGGTGGTGGAGTAACCTTTTTGTGGTTTTATTTCCAGTTAACTTTCCAAGCTCTTGAAATGAAAAAAAACCAAAGAAAGCAGTGAGCCAGGCTGGAAGCTCAGCCTGCCCAACACAGCATGGTTGTGTGGGTGTGTGTCCAACCTCTTGTCTTTCAGAAGCCTCAGCACCCCACCCAGACTCCCAGGACCGCATTCTGCTCTGCCAATGCTGCCTTCAGCTCCCTCCTAGAACCCCACAGCTCATGGTTAGGAGGAAGACTGCCACAGCTCCCCAGCAGCAAAAGCAGCTGATGCAAAGCAAAACCCCAATTTACCTGTGCTTAACCCACGTGTCTGACTCGTTGGCCCTCTCAGTGTAGTTTTCAGGAAGAAAACCCCTGCAGCCTGTCCGATGTGAGGTCCCAATCACCCAGCCTTTGCTCACGTCAGACTGCTGCGTCGGGTCAACATAGATGAAGTCTCCAGCATTGATCATGAGTTCATCGATGTTCTGGGGCTTGTACTGGAAGAGGGCCCTCAGTGTCTGGATGAAACACACGGAAGGGTCAGGCTGCTGCCCAGAGCCTGCTGCTGCCCCTGCCACAGCAGTTCAGGGGATGCTTGTCCACATCTCTGCTGGACATAGCAACAAATACTATTTTCTGCTCTACAATGTGCTTTTTAATGGCACTTGGGCAAAGAAAAAGGAAGACACTACCACATTTACAGTACGTGTAAAAATAGGCACTTGGTTTTCCTAAAAACACTTTTTTCCTGTAACTGGTACAGACTATTTCAGAGCAAACATAGCAAAACTGTTATCAGCTATTTTTGTCATTACTTGCAGCTCTCCTGAGTGTGACCAAAATCCAATGTGAGACTTGCAGTATACTGACTAAAAAATGTTCATCATTCCATAACTCAGGAGTGTTGCATCCCAACTAGAAGGAAGTGCAGCAGGAGGGCCAGGAGACCTAATTGGATGGATAAGGAGCTGCTGAGGAAAATTCAAATGAAAAAAGAGGCTTATAAAAAGTGGAAGCAAGGACAGGCAGCCTGGGAAGAGTACAGGGATGTTGTCTGGGAAGCCAGGGACCAGCTTAGGAAAGCTAAAGCCCAGTTAGAATTAAACTTGGCTAGAGATATTAAGGATAACAGGAAGGGATTCTACAGGTACATAGCAAATAAAAACAGACTAGGGACAACGTAGGCCCCCTCATGAAGCTCTCGGGAGAACTAGCTACACAGGATTTGGAGAAGGCTGAGGTTCTGAATGACTTCTTTGCCTCTGTCTTCACTGGCAAAGGCTCTGACCGCACCACCCAAGTCTTGGAAGGCAGATGCAGGGACTGTGAGAATGAAGACCTTGGGCCCACTGTAGGAGAGGAATTGGTTTGAGACCATCTTAAAAATCTGAACGTGCACAAGTCCATGGGTCCTGATGAAATCCATCCACGGGTCCTGAAGGAGCTGGCAAATGAAGTTGCTAAGCCGCTGGACACCATATTTGAAAAATCATGGCAATCAGGTGAAGTTCCCAATGACTGGAAAAAGGGAAATACAACCCCCATTTTCAAGAAGGGGAAAATGGATGATCCGGAGAATTACAGACCAGTCAGTCTCACCTCTGTGCCTGGTAAAATCTTGGAGCAGATTCTCCTGGAAGGCATGCTAAGGCACATGAAAACCAACAAGGTGCTCAGTGACAGCCAGCATGGCTTCACCAAGGGGAAATCCTGCCTGACCAATTTGGTGGCCTTCTATGATGGGGCTACAGAACTGATGGACAGCGGAAGAGCAGTTGATGTCATCTACCTGGATTTGTGTAAAGCGTTTGACACTGTCCCACACAACATCCTTGTCTCTAAATTGGAGAGACATCAATTTGATGGATGGACCACTCAGTGGATAAAGAACTGGCTGGATGGCCGCACACCAAGAGTTGTGGTCAATGGCTCAATGTCCAGCTGGAGACCAGCAACAAGTGGTGTCGCTCAGGGATCGGTGTTGGGACCGGTCTTGTTCAACATCTTTGTCGCTGACATGGACAGTGGGATTGAGTGCACCCTCAGCAAGTTTGCCTATGACACCAAGCGGTGTGGTTTGGTTGATACGCTGGAGGGAAGGAATGCCATCCAGAGGGACCTTGACACACTCTAAAGGTGGGACAATGCCAACTTCATGAAGTTTAACCATACCAAGTGCAAGGTCCTACACCTGGGTTGGAGCAATCCCAGGCACAGCTAAAGGTTGGGCAGAGAAGAGATTCAGAGCAGCCCTGTGGAGAAGGAATTAGGGGTGCTGGTCAATGAGAAAATGAACATGAGCTGGCTTCAGTGTGCGCTTGCAGCCCAGAAAGCCTATTGTATCCTGGGCTGCCTCAAAAGGAGCGTGACCAGCAGGTCGAAGGAGGTGATCCTGCCCCTTTACTCTGCTCTTGTGGGACCTCACTTGGAGTATTGCGTGCAGTTCTGGTGTCCTCAATATAAAAAGGACATGGAACTGTTGGAACAAGTCCAGAGGAGGGCAACGAGGATGATCAGGGGACTGGAGCACCTCCTGTATGAAGATGAGCCCAAGAGAAAGCTTGGGCTGTTCAGCCTGGAGAAGAGAAGGCTGTGTGGAGACCTCCTAGCAGCTTTCCAGTATCTGAAGGGGGCCTATAGGGAGGGACTCATTAGGGACTGTAGTGATAGGACAAGGGGTAACGGGTTAAAACTTAAACAGGGGAAGTTTAGATTGGATACAAGGAAGAAATTCTTTCCTGTTAGGGTGGTGAGGCACTGGAATGGGTTGCCCAGGGAGGTTGTGAATGCTCCATCCCTGGGAGTGTTCAAGACCAGGTTGGACGAGGCCTTGGGTGATATGGTTTAGTGCGAGGTGCCCCTACCCATGGCAGGGGGGTTGGAACTTGATGATCTTAAGGCCCTTTCCAACCGTAACTATTCTATGATTCTATGATTCTAACTTAATTTTGGAAATCAGAACTGGAAAAATGTTGACTAGTTTTAACTAAGAGTCTATTAAGCAAAAAATCACCAAGAGTCAGTTAAGCGGAAAATCAACAGCAAGAGCTGTGCCCTGTTCACTGATACTTAATCTGAGTTTTTGTCATGGCTGGAACAACCAAGAAAACTGATTTTGCTGAATGGACTTTAACTGCAAAGCTGTGACCTTACAAATCCTAGCAAATACTCAAGGATCATCATTTCCTGTCTCTTTTAATTTCTTGTGTGATGGTAAGATTATTTTTTCTGCTGGAGTTTGGAAGTAGACCTTGCTGACGTTCAGGTCAAGCAGCCCGCTATAATGGTATATTCTATTGATTCATGAGTACAGTTTTCAACCCTAAGAGGTACTTGAAACAACCATTTTTTTTAACACTGAACTGTGCATGCACAGATTTTCTTCATGAAGAAAAGTCAAGGTGACTGTAGCAAAGAGTCTGACCACAGGCTCAGGAAATCAAGTAAGTCTGATGATGGTACCTGGTAATGCACAAAACGCATATCCCGTGAGTAGAGTGCAGCTACCCACTGGCAGGTCTCCTCTGGGTTAATGCATTTGGCCAGTTCTTCCAAAGTCTTCTGATGGTGAGGATAAAACTTGTGAGACAAGGTGAGATGGAGCTGCTTGAGGCAGGGCTTCACATGGCAATCTAGAAATGAAACAATCACATCACAACATAGAAGCAAAGGTCATTTAAAGCTCTTCTTGTTTTGGCCTGCATGCTTTGCATGATGCAGGAAATATCATAGTAAATAGTAGTAGAGTAGATCATAGTTTTGATGAATAATGGTTTTGCAGAACATCATGGTTTCGATCATGCCAATATAATTCACAAATCAGGACTGGATTTGCTCCCTGGCTTCAACCAGGAAAAAAAGATGAACAGGGCTTGAATTCCTCTCCAAGTCTGAAATGTGTTGAACTTGTTTCTCCCAGACGAAGCTATGCTGGGGCTGTGTCTCCTCAGTCTCCACTGGTGATACAGGGTCCTTTGAATGTCACTAGAGTGGGGATTAGAATCTATTTCTCAGGATACAGTCGGGCCACCAGTCTGGGAATAGGGAGTGTTATATCCCTGCCCATTTTGGATATCCTGTTGGAAGGCTTATCATGTTACACAGCCAACCATTTCAGCTTCTAGACAAAAACACTGTGTCTTTGAAGTCTAAACCATGTTCCCCAAGCCATGTTGTTTTCAATCTGTATGAGGAAAGGATGCTTCCTGGCAGTAAAACAGCAGCTGAGCTTCCAGAGAGACATGGGAGATGTTTTCAGTACCATGCCTAAGCATTTGTGCTATGACCCACTCATTTTCCCACTGATGTTTGTCCTACCTGCCACAGCTGAAGCTTCTGAGGAGAATGCCTGAGCAAACTCTTTGAGGATATTTGCATGTTTGTCATCAATGAAGAAGCCAAGGTAACTGGTAGATGAATGTAGTAATAAGGAAATGGCTGATGGAAACCGTAGTGAAAAGCTTTCACCGACTCTCTTTAAGGTGTCATACAATAATTCCACTTTCTGGTCTTCACACTGAAAGGAAATAGGAAGAGCAGGCTTTATCCATGGGCTCAACAGCCATATTGTAGCCTGTGTTTTACAGTAGTACCAGAAAACAGTGCACGCATTAGACTTCCTGAGACACACAACTACAAACTTGCCTGAAATTCCTGGTATTGAAATCAGTGATTCTGAACAATTCGATCAGCACACAGTATCCTGGTGTTATAATAGGAGATAGAGCCCTCTACCAGGAAATGTGTCTAGCCAGGGTAGGACAGAGCCAAAAGATATTACCATCTGACAGGTGTTCAGTAACCTGTCTAAAAATAGGCTGGGATCATGATTTTCCTTCTCAGTTCTAAGTAAGAATTTGTGTTATTGCTGTCCTACAGTTCTTTAGCTGACATTGTTCCTGCTAAAGCTTCAAGATCTCAGATGCTGAGCCACTTACCTAGCAAAATTCATAAGGCATCTTTGTCTTTATGATCCTTAATGCTCTAATCACAGCAAATTAGATTGTACAGAACCGTGCTTCCACAAAAAATGTGGCAATTAAGTAATTTATGAAGCGCAGAGACAAATATGGAATTTGTACCATGCAGCCCAAGACAGGAATGTTAACTATGCTCCATTTCTGGGCTGCTTTATTCTCCTCCACAGAACTATTTGCTCCATTTAATCATTGTACTGGGTCAAGCAAGTGCAGGTGTGGAGACACTGCTGTCTGTTTCAGTGCATCTCGACTGAAACTGATGTTCATGTGCCACACCATCAATATGTGAAACCTGGATTCCAGGTGGCTCCAGAGCTTTTCCAGGGCAGTGACTCCTTGCTGGCCTTTGATAATAAGCACATTCACCTATGCAGGAGAAGCAGCTTTGTCGGGAAGTTCTGTAGGGGGTCACCAGCAATCAGAAGGGCACTTAGGAGAACAGTAGCATTTCTAGAACCAGAAAACAGCCTGCCAGGAGT
Source organism: Neopsephotus bourkii (assembly GCF_033783945.1). Classification (NCBI taxonomy): domain Eukaryota; kingdom Metazoa; phylum Chordata; class Aves; order Psittaciformes; family Psittacidae; genus Neopsephotus; species Neopsephotus bourkii. Next base: position 8,055,372 of record NW_026901456.1, on the reverse strand, counting down.
CCAACTCAGGAGCCAAACTTCCATGTTAAATTACTGACAAAGTGACTCTGTTGCACTGTTGGACTCCAGTATGGCTTCCCTTGCTCCTTCCACCCCTGTGCATTCTGCTTCTCTCTTTTTCAAAACATCCAAGCTTCAATAGAAAGAATAAAGTCTGGGACACACCACCATAGCAGTGACCTTCTGGTTGGGGCTCTCTGGGGAAAGCTGGAGTTTCCCTGAGATTCTCATAGGCATAATACTATAGTTGTCTACATCCTCTGATAACGCTGTCACTATTGCACATCTGGCTGAAGGCAGCCACTCCTGCCCCGGCCAGGAAGGTTTAACATCCTAGGTTGATGTAGCAATGGGCATGGTCCACGAAGCAGGCTCATAGCTGCATGTGGGGAGCAGTGCTTCCTGCTGGCAGGACAATGTGTAAACTGGACTGCAAAAGGTTGCTCTAAGTGGGTGCTAGACATGCATCATTCAGCTACCCTGAAGCATCCCACTGGAATTATCATTCAGTGTTTAAGTACACCAGGGCCTAAGGTGGGTAACTAAAGCTGGTGGTGGGAAGAAAGCCCCTGATGCCTATGCAGGGACTGAACATTCAAATATTAAGCAGGCACACTCAGAACTGAGTCATGTCAGTTTGATCTCCAAGGAGAAGTTCTGGTGTAAGACAATGGTAGGTGGTCCAGTTCCACCAGTAGCTTGTATGTGACACTTGCACGCATTTTGTGCCTTACCGTGAAGAAATCGCAGAGAGTGATGTGTGGAAAAAATTCATGGGCTCTGTTTTTCCCACACTGGCGTTTGCTCTCCTTCCAAAACTCCAGCAGGTAGTTATGCAAGCAGCCAGTGGGACACAGGTAAAGAGCATACTCCTGGGGGATTGGGTCTTCCAAAGAGGGATCATTGCAGTGAGAGTGCAACCTGAAATCAAGAGCATGTCACAGAGGATAAGTGTGTGCACTGCTTACTCTTGTTTCCTGTGGTTGAAGGCATCCATAGCACAGACCAGAAAAAGGAAATACAAAGTTGTTGTTTTCTTACAAATGACAAGCTAAAATAAAAACTCATTACAAATTTTCTCTCTGAAGTACGAGGTAATAGAGATTTTTTTTTTCTGCTAATTTTTGTGTACTTTACATTTTATGATGTGCTTTCACTTCTTTCAATGCCTGAAAATGGAAGACAAAAAAAAAAATAAAGACTTTTTTTAGGGTTTTTGAGTTATTTTCCATCTTTTCCATGACTGGAAACAGAGGACTGGAGGAGGAAAAAAAGCAACGTGTAGAAAATATATAAGAATGAGAAAATAAAAGCTAACTGAAGGTTTTTAAAATACTCAAGAAAACCAAGTCCTTTTATTCAGCCCTGATAAAGGCAAAAAAGACAAATCAGAAAATGCGCAAGCAAAGATCAGAAACTTATATCCCATGTAATTATACCCTTCACCTTGCTTTTCATATGATGTATGGTTGGCTTTGCAGCTGCTGGATTGGGAGTGGTTCTTGAAAAGCATGGTAGCATCCCAAACAAAAGAATATTGGGGAAGAACACGCCATACTCAAACGTGTCCTCTGGCTTTTCACATACAAAAAGAAGAAAAAAGCAACCAAATCGAGGCAGGGAAGAAAGCCTACGACAAAAGACAGGGGTTTTTTATGGCAGATAACTTCATATTCAGTGACAGAATCAGCACATGAAGAAGGGTTTTAGCCAGGTTTAATGCAAAAGCACTTAGTAGAAATCACAGGTACTTACCATTTTGCAGCCTCTTCTACTGTCTTTTGTCCAGTAGCAGCCAAGGCTTTCTGCCTAGAATAAAAACCAAAATGGATTCCTCAGAATGACAGCAAGAAAAATCCTAGAAATTAAAGCATGGACGTGCTGTGGTCACCAAGCCTATTTTCCAGCACAGTTAAGACCTCTAACAAGTAGGTAATGCCTGGCAAATACTAATGTTCTTGAAGCCCTCCAAACAGTATTTTCCACAGCAAGTCTTTAATTCTTTGAAGACTGGTAGCCTGTCTTCCTCACAGGATATCATCCTGTGTATTCTGGAGGTGTTTCCTCTGCAGCCCTACTGGCTATAAAGATTTCCTTAGTGTTGGGTTAAGGTTGAGGGGGGTGAATCTCCCCCTCTTCTTTACTCTGGTGAAACTCCACTTGGAGCTCTGCATTCAGCTTTGGGTTCCCGGCATAAGAAGGACATGGACCTGTTGGAGTGAGCCCTTAGGAGAGCATTAGGCTGTATCTAGACATTCTATGCTTCCAAGATGAGCAGTGAATACCAAAAGATGATGCATAGAATAAATTCTGAATATACCCATTTCTTTCAAATAGTAGGAATAAGGTTTTGAAAATCTCTATTAAAACTAGTGTATTTACTGAGAGAATGAACTGTTTCTTCCCTAAAGCAGAATTTGCTGACACACATTCAGTTCTGTGTAAGCACCAGTCGATCTGATGCTTAGCTTGACCATCACATATTTGGGCTTTATTCTTTGGGGAAACATTACTTTGGCCTGCTGATTCTACAATATGAGAGGTTTTGTAATATTTCCATCCAACCTCTTTTTCCTCAGGCTAGAAATTATCAAAAGAACAACTTTTCAGTACTTCCATTTACGGGTCAATCCTGGAACTACAGAGACAGCTAAGAGGTTTTATAAAAACACTATCAACATTTTGAAGGTCTTAAAGTCAATAAAAATAATTATATTAAAAATAAAGTGCTTTTTGACATCTTGTCATTTTATGTCGATTTGCATAGTACTTCTGCCACTGCTTCTTGATTTCGATCTGGGAAACACAAAGCCACCTTAGTAACAGCAGAAAGTGTTTAGAAGGGGATTTGAAGAACATTACATACAGGACAAAAAAAACCTGAAATCTAGCCATTATTTTGGGGTCACCAAACTTATAGCATTCCTAGAGAAATGATGAGCCATGTTCTCAGCTAAAATTCCACTGTACTTAACCTGGAACAAGGGACCCACAGTTTCCTTGTAAACTCTGCTGTAGACTCTGTGTCTAAAGTGTGTCTGTCTAAACATAGCTATTCCTAAAAAAGCATCACAGCATTTAGGAATGGAGCCTTTTCAACTTGCTTAATTTTCAGTCCGAAGGGAGAGATATTGCTTTGCTTTCTAAAATACTTTTTGAGGGGTTCTTTGACATATAGATAAGAATATCTGGTTTTTGAACAATTTGAACTAAAGTGTCCATATTTGTCTTTCAGAAGCTGGAATATCCTCCCCAAATCTTCCTTCTGCAACTAGGATGATGTCTGGGGGAGGAGTGACTGCCATATTTCTTTTCTCTTAGCTTGGTTAGCTGCCACCAGTTAATCTCTTATCTGCCGTGGTTACCAAGAATAGTGCCTCATTCTTTACTATTACATTTTCCAGGTACAAAACGCTTTTGGAACAAGATCCTGATTCAAGATGGGAAAAAAAATTGACAGACTTATGTGGCATCTTGTTAAGGAAAGTTTACTGTTTTAAAACAGTTCCCAGTGACAAAACCCAGCAGGAGGTCTCTGCCAGGCCTGAAAAAACTTTGAGTAGAAGTTAAATCCTCATTTAATTCCCTTATAATAACAGTGAGTAGCAGAAAAAAAACGAAACACAATATATCTCAAGAGCAAATTACAGACTTCAACTTTTTAACTCATTGTGGATTCTCTCAACCTGAAGATGTGAAAGGACATGAATTCTCACATATACATGATATTTATAAAAATGGATACAAAGCAGGGTGGATATTTTTAGCAATATAAGCAATATGCACTGTTTTACAAGAAACTGAAAGCAAGACAGGTCTGATCTCTGTATAGGGACACCACCCCCAGGAAGCAGCACGATGAAAGAAAGCAAGCTGCCCGCCGTCAGGATCTTATGAGATCTTATTTTAAATACCTTTAACTGTGCAAAGCAGCCAAACAGATTACTCACGCGATATGAGCTGGGAATCCTTTGGCAAGGAGAGACTCAAGGAGTACAGAGGCGCTTCTGCTCCTGTGCTTGTTGGACACCTTTGCGTACAGCTGTGTCTCAGCCACCGCCATCTCCTCCACACTTCTCCTGACTGTGTGATGAGAAACTGTGAGATGGGAGGAGGATGGGAGGGAATAAGAAAATGAGAGAGAAAGAGGCAACTAAAACACAAAACCCCTCAAACGTCCTGTGATCTTCTCTGACAAAAGCTGACATCCTGTTTTCGGAGTATCTGCGTCTCTGAAGTTTTGTTTCAGGGTGGCTAAAAAATCAAAAGCTATATTCAGGAGTTTCCCATCCACCCCAGCAGAACAAGACTAGTAGTCCAAAGGCAAACACCATAGGGTGGACTGACAGCTCTGAGGTAGAATCTTCTATCTAGCATTTTAAATAGTTTTCTGAAAACCGGGAAATCTACCTGCTACTGCAGCACGGGGAGGTGAGCAGGGATGTCCTGAAACATATAAGAAGTTAGTCTGTAGGGCACATTCTATCCTTTGGGGCTCAATTTTCATGTCCTCCCTTCTTATTCTACATAGCTCCTGCTTTGGTCTTTTCAGGCATAGGTGATGAGCCAGCCAACTGTTCAAGGTCAAAGCCAATGTCCCATCAAGACATCACGCCTTGAGACTAGGCTTGGGCAGCTCATGGTGACAGCAGGGTGACCTGTCCTTTCCATTGGTACCAGGTCCACCACGGGAGCCTTTGCACACCTGCACTGTCTGGTCCCCAGTGTCTCCAGAGTGGTCAGAGCAGGTGAAATGGTTGGAGACAATTTTCTCTGGCTTGGGCTGTCCTCATTGCAGGTACCACAGCTCCCTGGGAAGGACAGGACACCTCACCCCGTAGACTGAAAGGCTCACCTGAACTGCTGGTCTGCTTTCATTTTTATACTTTTCCTTATGTCCCCCTGTGTTTCCCATTTCCAGGGAAGGCTGCTGAAAGCGTGGCATAAGAGATGATGTACTCTTTGATGATTCATGGCCTGAATGTGAACAGTTAACAGGATCATGATCTGGCAGCCTTTCTTTTGGAAGTGCCAGTTTCGATTGTGCACAGCAAAGGGACTGAAGAGCTTCTCTCATTGCAACTGTGTTTTGGCATGGAAAACCTTAATTTCTAGCCTGTTCTCACAGGAGCCTCATTTCACTTAAATTATCATGGCTTTTGCTTCATCTCTCATCCTCCTTCTTCCTTCCACCCTCCCCTCTGTCATCAATTTGTCTTCTTAGAAAAACAAACTGAAATCAACAAACAGCTAAATTTTTATTTATTTTGAGCACTTTCTGAAGCTGAGCATACATTTTTATTGTCTAAATCCCAGAGTACAAATGAGTTGATACTTCAGAAGCATGAGATATTGCTTGCAAGGTGCTTCCAAAATATTTTGCAGTATTTCATTATATGTATTATAAGTTATTCAGGACTGTCGTGGTTTAAATCCAGCTGGTAACTAAGTACCACACAGCCGTTTGCTAACCCTCCCCAGGTGGAATGGGGAGGAGAATCTAAAGAATGTAAAAGATTGAGATAAGAACAGCTTAATAACTCAAGTACAGTATACTACTACTACTACTACTAATGATGATAAGGGAAATAATAAGGGGAGAGAATATAAAACTACAAGGGGAAAGGGAAAAAACCCTCAAACAATAAACACAAGTAACGTACAATACAATTGCTCTAGCTCTGTGTGCTGAAAAGATAAAGCACCTGGAGCTTCTGCCTTCTGCCACCCACAGCTATCGTCAGACTCCTCAGCTGCACAAGTCTTGATAAAAGATGAGCATGTGCTCATCAACTGTGGTGATGCTTCTTTGCTGAGGGGTTACAGAAGGGTTTTCAAACACTACAATATTAACTGTCCTTCTTAGGCTAATTAAAAAGCATGCTGAATTTTTATCTTCTTTCCATAGCCATGTCATCCAGGGCTACCTGATACCCGTCACCAGGTTGAATTACACAGGCTGCTGCCATAATGCCATATGCAACAGATGACTGAACAGGCAGCCGCAGCCACAGCCACTCACTGAAAACATTTTCAGAGCACACTGGCTTAGCAACCTCAGAATTTCCTTGTGGTTTCTTTTGATAATGAAGAAAGAAAACAGTTTTGCTTTTAACTATGGCTTCTCAGGAAGAGGTGAGTGAAGCTTTGGGAGTATATGGTATCATCTAAATAAATGACACATCCGTGTCTAGCTTTCAGGCAGTATACTTCACAGTGCTGTTTTGCTTTCTGACGGACAACCTATGCACCAGTTACAAGGCTTTTTTTAAATATATACATATATTTCAAATCATACACAGCAAGCTGTCCTTTTCTCTGCCTTAAAGCCAGAAGACTCCATATAAAGTTTAATTTACATTCATTGAAATGTACATGAAATTTAGCAAATGAAAGAGTAAAAAACTTATTGTACTTGTTTGCTGAAAGGTGAAAAAATATTCCAGGTGACTTAAAGTGCTGCAGATAAAATATGTATTCTTTGCCTGAAATGTGGCACTGTGAGCATTTTCTGGAACTGACTCTGTGAACAAGCTGCTTTTACAGATTACCAGTTCCGCTGTCCTTAACAAACTTGGACCTATTTTACAGCGCTGTGAGTTCAAAAATCTGATTTCTTTTGCAAGTGACAGTGTGCATAACCAGAGTCAGAAATTAGCATTGCAAATCTATTTACTCTGAATTCTGGGTTTAATTGTTTTTCACTGTGTGGAAAGTTATCAAAGATTTTCTGGAGTAAAATTAAGTGGGCCCCTGCATTAAGATCCTGTCAGGTGATTGTAGCTGTTACATGCTTTTTAGTCTCTGTTGTTTCTTATTGATAGCAGGGGATGGATTTGCACTCCCAGCTATTAGAAGTAGCTACGTGGACAAATTTTAACAAAAATTATCTTCAGTAGTTTGCTGTTCAATTAATTGTAAGAGCTCCTCTCATGAACATTAAGTACACAGCTTACTTGACTCTGTCCAGCTCTGGAGTCCTCAGCACAGGAAAGACATGAACCTGTTGAATTTGGTCCAAAAGAGAACCACAGAAATGATTATAGGGCTGGAGCACCTCTCCTATGAAGACAGGCTGAGAGAGTTTGGGTTGTTCAGCCTGGAGAAGGTTCCAGGGAGATCTTATAGCAGTACCTATAGGGGCTTATAAGAAAGGTTAAGACAAACTTTTTAGTAGGGACTGTCGCAACAGGACAAGGGATAATGGCTTTAAGTTGAAAGAGGGTACATTACTAGACATAAGGAAGAAATCTTTTACAATGAAGGTGGTTAAATACCAGCACAGGTTGCCCAGGGACGTGGTAGATGCCCCATCCCTGGAGACATTCAAGGCCAGGCTGGATGTGGTTCTGGGCCACCTGATCTAGTTGAAGATGTCCCTGCTCATTGCAGGGGGGTTGGACTAGATGACCTGTGAAGGTCCCTTCCAACTCAAACCGTTCTATGATTCTATGTGACTATCCTTTTTCTTGTTTTTTTTTTTAACCCCTGTTGAGTCAGGTACAAGAGACAAATCCCACTACTGGAAGTCTTGAAATCATCTCTACTATGGAAGATGAACCACCAGTCCCGGAAATACAGTTTTCCTTCAAAAGATTTTTCTGCATACCACAAGCAAAAGTGGACTCCACTGCAGATACATGTGGTAGGGATACTGCACAACTTTTTGACCTTTGTAATCTAATACCTAATGAAGGTTTTAGCCTTGCAGAACTACGCTGCCCACTAAGCCAGAGAAAGCAATCACTCAGAGGAAGAAGAAACACATCACTCTCTATCTATGAGGTTTGCCAGGATATTAACAGGTGATGACATCTTGTGTCAGTTGGCATACACAAGCATTTTTCACAGCCAGGGTATTCGCGCACTTCAACCACATAGCAAATATTTGCCCACACTTTTCAGACACATTTTGGAATAGCTTATGTGAAATTTTACCAACCTCGAAATTGGTCCATTAAAAAATCTGAATATACAGTACAGCAGCCTTGGAGGAACAGCATGCATGTTTGCTACTTCCCATAGGTTTCATGGCAAAAATAACCGTTAACCTTAACAGAGGCGGGGTGAGCATAAAGGATGAAGATAGAGCAATTCAATTTTCTAGTTCACTAGCTACCTAATGAACAGCTGACTAAGATGCCAGCATACCAGACACCAACTCCATTGGCAAAACCACTTACTCAGCTGCAGCTGAGAGAGTTTGTGTAGGTTGGGATTTACTTGTGAGTTTATACGCAGTGGGAGAAATATCTCATCCTTGACTAATTTTAAGTGTCTGCCAATCTCAGAAGGAAAGCTTTAAGAATGAGGGGGTGATGAGCTGCGTGAATTAAAATTGAAGACAAGGTTCTGTCAGCTCCTGTTTGTGCCTATGACAAGCCGTGTATGCTATTATCCTATAGTTTGCCCTTTGTATATCAGAATACATTTGAAACAAGTGAACTGTTCATTAATTTGAGTAGAATCTGTTGTCTTCCAGGTTGACAATACCACTAAGCTGATGTCAGCTATAGGGTGGTTGGAGAGCATGACTGGTCAAGATCATCAAACATATTCAGCAATTATTAACTATGTATATTTTAACTTTAGATGTATGTTTTTTCCCTTGAAACCCCAAAACTCAGCCTTGAGCCATTGGTCAGTTGTCTCCCTGTCCTTATAGCAAAACTTCAAACAGATCATGTTTTCCCACATTTTTCAAGTCTAGTTTTGGGGTCTCATTTTTTGCAAATTTAGATTTCTAACAGTTAACCTTGCTTCCAAGTCCAAAAGGACTAATGAATTTCCTCCTTCTTCTCTTGAAAACCTATTTAGTCCTTTATTTTTCTAATATCCTTGCTCCTGTTCAAATCTTTAGGCTCCTCTTCCTAGTTTTTCTGACTCTGCTACCCCAACTCTGGAGGAAGGTATTGAGCATTAGACTTTGCTCCCCAGTGCACAAGGTAGAACTATGCAGTCTCCATCCTTATCCCAGGATTTTCTTTGTCCTGAACACTCAGTTGTCTCAGTGCTCAGAGAAGCATCCAGCTGGGGCTACAGCTGGAGGGAGCACTGAGACCACAGGCTTGGTACCAGCAAGAGTCAGGAGGCATCACAAGCAGGAACAGTCATAAGGAGGAGTCTCAAACTAGTGCTTGCTACTTCCACTGAAATAATTTATGAGTCCACTTGAGCTTTCTGAAGTCTTCAGAGAGTATACCTATACCTTCCACACAGACTTGTTCTCACAGACAAAACAGGTCTGAATTTCATTTTTCAGTGTGATGTAACCCATGAAAATTAATTTAGAGCTCATACCCTTGACTGCATTTAGAACAGGCCAGGTGCTCTGTAAGAGCATGATTCAAACCCCTCTTAAGGCAAATGCTGAAGAGGTGTCTGAGAACACCAGTCAGCCCCAAAACACTTGGAGCCTTCTCAGCCCCTGAGCTGGGCGTTCCATACCACCCTGGGTCAGGTCAACTCATGAAGTATATGAAGGAGTTACTACTGCCATCTAGTTTAATGTTAGATATATTTTTTCATTGCAAACTCAATCTTTTCATTGTAAACTCAATCTGGTTTAACTTCACAGATGATGTTCTCTCTGTTTGGTTTCTAGGAGATATCGAACCACCTTCAATGTGCCATGTTTTCATGTCCCTAAAGTACTTTCCATATATCTGTGGTTTATTCCTCGCAGTAATCCTAGCAGTTGCCATTGGCCTGGGTGGTGAGTATAATTAGTTATTCATTAAGTTCTCACTTAACCTTTCAAATGCTTAATTTTTCATGAGCCTTTTACTTACAATGGAATTAAACTGCTACTGTGGCTTGTTTGCTGAAGTAAAAATCTTGATGGTGTGACAGCTTTAAATTTTATTTACATGTAGGAATAAAATAGATCTGGCACTCATGAGAGGATTGGAGTAGTATTTACAGCACAGGGGAACCCACAGCTCAAGGAAACTTTTCTCTAGTAAAACTTCACTGATTCCCTTTGGGTAGTAAGCTATGGGGGAGGCTTCAGGTAGCACACACCATATTCTTATCCTGTAATTCACACCTCTAAGTTTCCTTTCAAGGAATTAAAAAACTTTACCATTTCACAAGCAACTTTGACAAAGCAAAAGAAAATCCTGAATGAGTTTAGTTGTGACTGGAAAGTGTGACCTGCTCACATCCAGGTGCTAAATACATTGATGCTAGAGCAGTACCTTCACACCATAAGCTTGTGGGAGGCTGAGACAGCTCCTCAGGAAGGAAGTACACTGGCTGTATTTCATAAGTGTCTCCTTGCTTTGCTGCTGAGAGGCTGAGGCCTCAGAAACTTGCCCTGGAGTGAAACATAAACTGGGTAGAGAGATCTGGGAAACAGTCAGCACAGAGAGCAAAGCTGACTCATCCTACAAGTCATCATTAATGGATGAATTTAACAGCACCATGTAGCCACCTGAAGGTTGTATTTCAAAAGTTCCTAGAGTACGGGAGTTATCTTTTCATTAGCAAGACAGAAATCTGTCCAGATAATGGAATTCAGAAGTGTTAAATTAATATCCAAGTGTATTTTCATCACCCTGTTTTCTTTCATTCTTGTTAGTACAATACAACTGCATTGGGAAGTTTCGCTGCAGATCGTCCTTTAAGTGTATCCAGAAATCAGCCAGGTGCAATGGTGTCTTCAACTGTAAAGAAGGGGAGGATGAGTACAGATGTGGTAACTTAAATTTGGTTATAAATCCCTCCTACCTCCTCCTGTAGCATCTGGCACATTATCAAGAAATTCATGTTGTAAAGAGTTTGGGTGAGACAAGAAAGATAGAGACTGATGGACTATCTAAATCACCACTTCAGAGGAACAATCTCTCTGAGGTATTGATTTACACTTTTTAAGAAATCAAACTGCTCTTAAGATAAATGTGATGATTGCTGAATACTGCTGCTGCCATTTTGGGCATCTTTCTCCATTAGAAATCTAGATGCTTCTTGACTGTTAGCATTTCCTCTACCCGCATCACTGCACTGTGGTGTGTATATACAGTACTGTACTCACTGGCACACAGCTGCACTTGTCAGTTTTGAAGATTGCAAAAGCCAGTAATTATCTTAAGGAACATGGGAACAGGAGAGATCAGCACTGCCTTTTATGCATTGAATACTGCAGAGTTTGCTGCTTCATATGCAAAACGTATGCCCCCACGTCTGAGTTTCTCTCTGTCATGAGCTCCAAACCTGTGCATCTCTCCTCTCCCCAGCCTTTATATGCTTATCAGCCCAGACACACCAGCCCCATTTCAGGAGAGGGAAGCAGATAGGAAACTCCACAGGATTCCAGGAGTGGCTGGGAGCAAGTGCATCCACCTCTCTGACAGTACTGTGCAGCACAGGATGTACCAACCACCTGTCATCACTTATCTTGCTCTTAGGTTTCCTTGATGCCAAGGCATCTGTAGCTCCAACTCACTGCAATCAGCAAGACTTGCTTAGGCTCACTAGAGGGCAAGGCAGTCTTCTGTATCTGTATTAGAACTAGCATCACCCATCCATTGCCATGAGCATAGACTTTTTATTCCTGGCTGTTGCAGCTCAGCGTATCTTGATTCCTTCCTTAAAGAGGAAAAAACAATCTGTTAAAGGATCCAAGTGATGAAAAAGACAAGCAGTAAAAATTCAGTGAGCCAAGAAATGTGGATGCCACATTAGTATATTGATACTGTTTTGTACCCAGCAGTTCTTCACAGCTCACTCAGGCTTTTCTTTTCCACAATCTCAAAGTCAGGTTGAGTGGCAAGAAAGCAGTGCTGCAAGTGTTCACTTCTGGATCCTGGCGAACAGTCTGCTCTGATGACTGGAAAGCAGAGTATGGAAATACTACCTGCAAACACCTGGGTTTCTCAAGGTAGGAACACAAAATGGAAGAAACTTTATTTGGCATTTTGAGCAAACTCTGGGGTTTTCAATCTTTCTAATCAAACCCTGTATTAGTCTGTGCTTTAAAAGAAAAAGGACTTACCAATCCACCTTTAAATGATATGGTTGAGGAGATTTAGAATGCTGTGAATACTTGTGCACTGCAAATACCATTTATTACTACTATAAATCTAGGATGATGACTAAATATAATGGTTTGCTTAAATCTTCCGTATGGGATGCAAGTGCCTGAAACCTATTTGTCTCTCTAGTAGCTTATAACCTGTCAGGGAGGCACTAAAAACCATATGAGCATTTTCCATTTCTTTTACTTCCTCTGCAAAGTAGAAAATAGGAATTAGGAATAAGTAGGAAATAGAAAAGTAGGAAATAGGGACTATGATAGGAAAATGGTATATACAATTTATGCTGTGACATCTGTTAGGAATTAAGGTCCACCTCAGAATTGGAGGAGAACATGGTGAGGTGGTTCTTACCGGATTGATCCCTTTCCTGAAAAAGCACTATGTCTTTCACTAACTTTCACACAATTGAGAAAGAGTTTGAAGTTGTGACTTGCAATGATGCTGTTATTCCTTCTAATGATGTCATTCTGTTTTCTGCACACTGTAGACAGAAGCGTAAAGCTTCTTTGAATAAATTCTTGCTGCCCTTAGGATAAAATACATCTCAATTGTTCAACAAAAAAAGGACAAGAAAAATTATAAATTATTTATCCTTCCTGCTGCAAAACTTAACTCTAGAAAAAGGAATCAATGAGCTTGCCAGTGCTAACCAGTTACAATGAAGACTTTGTTGCAATATTAGAATCAAAATTTACTTTCTCAGCCAGTTAAATGCCTCTCAGCATGTTGTGACTTCCACACACGGTTGTGGCAAAAATACGTGCATGTTATAAAAAACGTTTCTTGGGGAGGATGCAGTTACTTTATCAAGTGTCTGAGTCTGATTATTGTGGTTGCGACACTGGGTTTTCATTAGCAGAACCACTGAATTATTTAAGCAGATTACTGAAATGCTGCCTGAGGAAGCTGTGCTTATGGTTTATTTGCAGTTACGTGAGTTCAGGTTACCTGCCCGTGGCTGCTGTTGAAAAACAGTTTCAAAGACATTTCGTATCCCTCAGTGAGTGGTTATCAGCTGATCAAGCTACATCCCTGCACAATGCAACAAGCCTCAGGTATGCCTCGGTTTGTTCATCCTGACAGAAAGACAGTGGTCGATAGAAGCAGAATTATCAACAGTTTGAGATTGTTGCCAGTTTTTTCAGGCAAGTGGTAAATGGTTGGTAGTGTTGTTCATCATAGACCAAGGTTTAGTGGCAGTCTTACTGGAATACAAATTTGGAGCCTGATCCAAGGCCCATCAGAATCAGCAAAGGCTTTAAACTGAGCTATTTGAAAAGCCTGCTTGTCCCGTGATTCTCTTTTTGCAAACAGATAGACACCAGACACACATTTTCTCCATTGTGAAAGCAGTTTGTTTCAGTTTACAGATCCCTAGATGTTTCCCAGTGGGCTCATGAACCCGTTATGGCCCATTTCTTCCTCCTGACAATTGCTTGTTTTTCTTAGTTACCTTTAACTGAGAAGCAAGCTATGGACCTGAGGGGTCTACAGATCACAGGTTGAAAATTCCTGATGAGCCTCCCCTTGCAGAAGAGTGAGACTCTCTTCAGTGGGGCAGCATATGGTCTGCAGGCTCCCAGTGGTGTCTAAGCTCCTAAGCATTTCAGCTAAATGCCCTAAGTTGATTGGATGAGTACACGACTTTGTACCTCTTTCAATATGAGTTACTTATATTTATGTGCACATAGCTGTACAGGAAGATGTCAACGATACTGAAAACACACCCAGTATTTGTGAATTGGAACTAATACTGCACTGTCTTTTCATCTTAGAGAGGAATGCACTTCTGGCAATGTGATCATCTTAAAATGTTTGGGTAAGAATCAGGAAACAGAATCTGAAATTGTCCTTCATCTACTGCATGGCAAGAGTTGGGAGGAGCTGTGTACGCAGGGCATATGATACCATCAGTTTATCACACCAAAGAAAAAATGTATTTCTTTCATAAAATTTAAACGAATTTCAGAAAATGAGAATAGGCTGAGAGGGCACATTAGGAGCATCAGGTTAGGAGCTGAGTGTTTTGGTGAGAATCACAGTAGACAGTAGATGTTTAAGATTGTGATTTGAGTGCATGGACTAATGCTGTAGTTCCAATTCTTTGCCATCTCATCAGGAAAAGGGAAATTTTGTTTTAATATTTGAACTTTCATCCCACGTCTCTCCATGTCAGCTAGGTTTTGGATTGGGATATGAAAAGTCAAAAAAAACCAGCAGCAAAATAATCATCAGGGGAGAGGACATGCTCCAATTTGCCTGTCTGGGGCCCTGGGACCATTGGATTCTGTGCATTTAAGGAGGGCAGAACAGTAGGGTTACAGCTCATCTGAGCACTGCATCTACCGGGGAGAAGTGAGCTTCACAGCCCCCATATGGGCTGCCAAGAACGATGATGCAGGGATTGGAGGGAGGAGGACAAACCTCTTGAGCAGCCACAGGTCAAAGATGTAGGCCATGGGGAAGGGGATGGTCCTGCTGCAGAGACCTCCCAGCCTCAGCGAAGCTGAGAGCAGAAAGGCTGAAGATGACAAAAACCATGCCAGTGTTTCCTCCATGGACCCCAAACCTTTGCTTTCTGGCAGCATGTGGGACACGGGCCAGCTACAGGCCACGGATCGTGGGGGGCAACGCATCCTCCCCCCAGCAGTGGCCCTGGCAGGTCAGCCTGCAGTTCCATGGGCAGCACCTCTGCGGAGGGTCCGTCATCACCCCGCGCTGGATCATCACAGCTGCCCACTGTGTCTATGAGTAAGTCCCTAAACTGTCTTGCTCAGGGTGTCCCACTGACCCCATCTGCAGCACGTCTGTGTGCAGGGCCACTGCAGAGGAGGGCTAATGGACTGTGCTTTCTCTAAGGAATAAACTGCAGAAGAGACCAGGTTATCCTTAGTTCATGGGCTTGCTCCATTACATTTAAACCACCTCTCTCCCCTTTCGTGTAAGTGCAAGTCTCTACTGAAAAAAAGACTCTCCCCAAGAAGTGGGCTATATCAGGAGACTCGGTTTTCAGATGTTATGGGCACTCCTGGCTTCCTGGGAAATCAGCTTAAAACAACTTTGAAGAGCTAGATTTTAGGTATCCTGATATGCAGTTTCTGCATATTGCATCTGAGTTAACAGGTACAAGGATTCGTACTTGGTTGCTCAATACCTTGGAGCTTTAAGATAAATTACACAATCCTTCTCAAGTTCACAGGATCAATCAGTGGTAGTTAGGAAGTTGTACTGTGCTTAGTGCCCTTTACCACATACTCGCTGCTTCTTTTTATGCTGTGCAAGTGGTATTTGAGTTGTAAATAGATGCTAAACTGTAATTTAGCCTCCTCTTCTTTGTTTAATTATAAACATAGCCTTCTCTTTTATAATGAGCGCCTTATTTGTTGCTAGTAGTGCAGAAGCTCTCTTCTCACTCCTATAAACTCCAGACCACTTTCACCTTACTTCACTTTATTAATACATAAGTTAGCAATTATAGCAGACTGTCACTATTTGCCTGTAGAGTTTAATGTAGTTTGTAAGTTCGGAGGGCAATTAGACAACCTGAAGGCTTTCTTGAAGTTTTTTCACTCTCTCCTACTTCTTTGTTTCAGCCTGTACTTGCCGAAGTCCTGGAGTGTGCAGGTTGGTTTTGTGACTCAGCAAGATACCCAGGTTCACCCATATTCAGTGGAAAAAATTATATACCATCGGAATTATAAACCCAAGACAATGAGAAATGATATAGCACTGATGAAACTGGCAGCACCGCTTGCTCTCAATGGTAATTCTTCCCCTTAGCTTTCACTTGGCTTTTTAAACTTTCTAGCTAAAAAATGAAGGGTCTTTCCCAGCACAGACAGGGAAACTTCTGTTGGTGCCCTATGCCTGACCCAGGAGAGTTCAGTGTATCCCCACCACCTCTACAAGCAATGATGGATGTGCTGTGTGGATGTAGCCAGTTTGCTGCTGTGACAGCAAGGCAGTGGTCCCTGTTCAGACTACACTGGCAGAAATGCCTCAGAAATCCTCTCAATATCCAGGCATAGAGAGCAACAACACAGCCACAGCACTCTGCAAATTGTTCCCAGTCTATTCTGGTATAGGCTTACTGAAGGCATTTAATAACAGGCAAACATTAACTTTATTCTTTCTAAGTGTTTTTCCTATCTAAAATAAACACCCTACCTCATTTTACTTGGAGATCACAGAGATTTTTGTCCTTTCTGTGAGTATATGGAGATCCATCAGCTTTCAAAGCTGAAAGTTAAGCTTGAATTTCAAAGAGAAGAAAAGGCAATTCAAATGTAACGATGCTTTTAAATTAAAACTACTTTTGTTTCTTCATCAGGATGCTACCTACAGCTGACACAGCTAGTGAATTGAAATAATGTGTATGAATTGAAATGGTCACCTGCCAGTACCTCCTAAGCACTGTGAGCTCTCTGCAAAGGAGAGCTGTCTCTCTCTGACACATACAGACTGTCAGTTCCTAAATCATTTCTCTTGAAATACTCTAGACTTCCACCTTGAATGAAAATTAAGCTTGAGTTTGTTCTGCTTTATATCTCAGCTAGTGGTGTTTTGTTTCGCCCAGGAAGAAGTTTGGGAGTCTGTCAAGAACAGCAATAGCACTGCACCTGAGTGAGATACCTGCTATGCCCTGTGGGGACTGGGGGCAGGTCAGAGGTCTTGGAGGCTCCACAGTGGGTGCTTTGTATCTTGAGCTGGGACCATGGCACCGTGCAGAGCTGAATCACTAGGAATTACCCAGTAATACCTTGTATCTTCCCTCCCTTTGCTCAGTGCCAGCTCACCTTACATGTCAGTTTGTTCCCGCAAGCATCAAATGCTGACTGTAGTGCACTGCATTGCGTGCCCTAGGATATAAGCCAATTGGTGGGAAGCAAAAAAGATGTCTTGTTGCCTTTTCAGAAGAGAGCAGAGATGTGCACGTGTGGCTCTTTCTGTGCCACTGCACAAAAGCTATTAGGAGGCACTCTGCGGTTGTGCCATGGTTAGCTAAAGCCATTTCTCTGCCCAAGCAGTGTGCTGTGGGGTCTCTTCTGATCTACCAGTCAGCTGCGTACATGGTGCATTTCTTGTTGCTCATTCTTCAGTTAATTGATGTATGAACATTTCCTTTTGTTGCTTCATACTTGAAACTAATTAGGCCAGGGGTAGGTATTAATTCAAACCTATGGAACTGGCCATAAGACAAAAGACCTGCAGAACTGCCAAGCTGTTTATGTGGGGAGTGGGTGGTGTTCATAAGAAGTTCACTGCACGCCAAATCTTTTGCCCGTCTTCACTGCATGCCGAAAGTTTTACTGAGTCACAATAATTTGCTAAATTTTAAAAGCAATTTTCTCTTTTTATTTTTTAAACCAGGTCACATAGAGCCAATTTGTCTGCCTAATTTTGGTGAACAGTTCCCAGAAGGGAAAATGTGCTGGGTATCAGGATGGGGAGCAACCGTGGAAGGAGGTATTTTAAATGACCTACTGTTGATTACACTACATCTCACACATAGTAAATACAGGATTTGGTTGTTCAACATTAGATTTTCTGGAATATCTGGGAAGGGGGGACAAGATTTATTCCTAGATGTTATGCTTACCCTAATATGTAAAAGTGCTGTACAAGCCCTTATCATCAGGAATGGATGGGTATGCTCTGTGAAAAGGTTGAAAATGACATGAGGACTGCATCAATGCTGTACTCAGCCTCAGCCAAACAGGTGGTGTCCTTTATAACTTCAATCATAGAAAGCACAAGATGAATGCAAGGATCGACCATCCATTTCCTCAGAGACAGCATGTATGCATTTTCAGGCAGGTTGGATGATATGGAAATTAGATCTGTGAGCAGGGAATTCTTTTTTTTCTCTTACTATTACTCACAGGTCATATTAATCAATAATCTATAGTGAATCACTTCCATGTGAAAATGCTTGAATTTTCAAGTAATAGGGTTTTATCATTCTTCATTTGTCTCAACTGACGTGTTCCCGTTGTTCAGAGAGCAAGAACAGTATGTTACCTGACCTACTGGTAACAGTGAAAGGTGAGGAAAAAATGAAAGCAAGGTTTACCACATAAAAGTCAGCTATAAATGGACAATAGACATTGTGCAAATACTCCCATTTACAGAAATGATCCGTTTAGACCCAGGAGAAAATAAATATTTATAAAATAAATCAGATATTTGCAGATGATTTGCTAACAGAACAGGTGATAAACTCAAAATGGATTTTTGCACTGGTATAGAAGACACTGTCCAATCAACTTTTAAGTTCATTATTGTCATTGATTCTCTAGTCTGAAGTAAAAACACACAACGTACAGCTTTGTATTACGTACTGTGACAATCCACATCTCTACAGAGTCGCTAGTTACTGGATTTTGTATGTGATGACACCCAGTTGCCTTTATTTGTTTGGTGTCATTTTAACCACATTACTTTCACCCTTGCTTGCCAATTCTTCACATACTGAAACACTTTCTGTGTGTAATTAGAGATTAGTTTCTGCAATAGAGAGCTTTTTCTTTGTGGATTTTTTTTCCTTTTCTTTTTTAACAGGTGATACATCTGACACCATGAATTATGCAGGTGTTCCTCTGATTTCTAATGCAATTTGCAACCACAGGGATGTCTATGGAGGGATCATAAGTCCTTCAATGCTTTGTGCCGGTTTCCTGAAGGGAGGGGTAGACACGTGCCAGGTATGGAAGTTTCCAAATTGCAACCGAGCTCATTAACAGCAGCAATGGAAAAACATGACCGATAAGTTATCAGAAGGCACTCCCAGGCTTTTCTTGGACAAACATTTGGTTTTGTGCCATTTACTCCGTTTACCATGAATATCAACCAGTGAATGTGTGTGCATTCATACGCTACAATTCCCTTCTTATGCTTAATCTGTGGCCTATATCTGCTACTTCTGAAGCCAAATTTACTTAAGACATTCTTTAATTTCTTGCATGTGGTACAGTGTGGTGCCATCCTTTCCTTGCCCTGGCTGTGGCCTCTGCACTGCACTGGCTTGTACTGCACTGCATTGTGAGCAGCTCTGAAGGCCTGCAAGGTGTAGAGACCCCATGGTCAAAAGCAGCCAAAGTGTACATCAATAAAGAAACATTGAGATTTTGGAAAGAGTAGAGTGAAGCAGGGGAAGGAAGAAAGGGAGAGGTGTCTGAGTAACTCCAAGGACTGGTAATGACTCCGGAGGAGAGCATTCATAGCAGTGATGAATCAGAGCATCCTTCACAACAGTGCAGTGATGCTTCAAAATCACTGTCAGAGTCGTGAGAGTGCCCACCTTGTGCTGGGTCTCATCCCCATACACACTAATGTGGACTCAACATGCTAGTCATGCATGAAGAGCAAGAACTAGGAAGGAATTCATGTTTCCAGGTATGCTCAGTCCCAGTTTCACAAGAAGCAAGACAAAGAGAAGACATGAGGTGCACAGATATCCATTTATGCCCCTGTTTGCACTCCCCCCCAATCTCATCACTATGCCTATGGGAGCTGCCCAAAGGCAGCACTCAGCACGACTCCAAGCAACAAAACAAGCTATACTCACCGAAGGGAGAGGCTTGTTCCAACTTCCCTTGTTTTCCATTGTTGTGCTGACTCTGATGCTCATAGGGAAACTGCCCCATCAAAATAAGTTGGGAGTTTTCAGTATGTAGATGTGAGTCCATTGAGTTGAATCTGCTTAGCAAAGTGCCTGGAAAGGGGCAGAAAAGCACTGTGTAAGACTGCAGGCAGGAGCAGGCAGGGAAGGAGGTGGGGTACAAGCTTGCTGCAACCCTGGGCTCAGCTAAGCTCAACAGGTAGGAGCTCTTTGAGAGAAGCAGCTGTGAGAGAACAAGGCCATGGTGTGGAGACTGCAGATCAGCAATGGCCTGCTGCAGGACAGGCATGCTCCCCAGCACCTAGATGTTGCTTAACAGCAGGCTTCAACACTGCTTCTCTTGTACTGTACTGCTAATTAGGGAAAGAAAGGTATGATCTAATACACATCTCTAAGTCTCTGACTTCTACTATAACATATGCTTTTCCCAGTACCCAGAAAAGAGCAGATACAGAAGACTTTGAATTACTAGACTACGCCTCTCCCCCTACCCCCCAAATAGATCTTCCACTTCATTTCTGAGGCACTAACATTTGTTCTAACTCCTTGTCCTCAGGGAGATAGTGGGGGCCCTTTAGCATGTGAAGACAGGAGTATCTGGAAGTTGGTGGGGACCACCAGCTTTGGAGTGGGCTGTGCAGAAAAGAACAAGCCGGGTGTCTACAGCCGAACCACCTCTTTCCTGGACTGGATACATGAACAGATGGAGGTCTAGTTTTGCCCTGTCTCTCTGTCTTTGCTTGCTGCTTTGCTCTGCCACATAGTTTAGGTCATATTTGTCACAGCTGAGATATGTTGTATGGACATATGCATTCTGAGTGCACATGTGGGGATTGCAGCAGGTCCACATGCAGGGCAGAGAGAACAAGATGCAGGGAGCACTGGGCAGCGGTATAGAGAAGAGCATGTATCAGTATGGGTGGGAGTGACTGGTGAGGGGGCCTGGAGGCACAGAGTGGGGAGGTGTAAGGGACTTTACCTGAAAGCTGTGAGGCAGCTACAGAAAAGCCTGGGGAGTCGAAGCTGAGGGCGCCAAAGGAATTGGGGAAGGTGCTGGCTGGAAGGAGAGAATAGCAGAGTTAAGGAAATGGGGGAAACTGCAGCCACCTTCACCTGATCCAAGGGTGACCCGCTCTCCAGAGACCAGGTTCTCTGCTGTCAGTATCCCTCCAGTGTTGCCAGAGAGATGCTGGGTTGAATCAGCTGAGCAGAAGAGTTGTGCTTCAGGAGGAATCCCAAGCAAGGATCTGTTGCCTAAGGAGAGGCATCTAGAGCCATTTGGGAGACCCCAGGCTGTTCTGCCTGGCTCACAGGTATCCCTGCAAAACAGAAAGGATCTGCAGCTAGCCCTGGGTTTTATCTACCATCCTCACAGGGATGTCTCATATAGCCTGCTAATGAGCCTTCCAACTAAAAGTCCTGCTCCGGCGGGGGGATTGGACTAGATGATCTTTTGAGGTCCCTCCCAATCTCTAACATACTGTGATACTGTGAAACAGAATAAACCCCTTCAAAGCTTCAAAGCCTACCCCCTCCCTCTATGTAGGAGACCCATGCATGCAGTATCTACCACTATTACTAATATATTCCTCCATCCCCTGAAAACTTATTTCTTTATGACCCTTATGCTCCTGTCTTAGCACAGGCTGCAAACTGTTGAACTAAAGTGGTGGGAGAAGCTACTGGCATTTGCTTGGGTTAACAGTGTACACAGTAGGAATTGGACCACATCACACCTCTTGTGGTGGTGGTGGTGGTGTGTTTTCCTGACACACTTCTGCTGGTAGTCCTGCCTCCAGCAGCCCTGCAGTTCCTTTGGTGACCCTAGTACAGCAGGGGAAAAATATTCATTCCCTTTCAGAGTTCAATAGGCAGCAACACAAGCATTTGAATAGATGTATAACTGGTTTTGCTTCACAGAGAGAAGAGCTGCAGACCTGAGGAGAGCAATGGTGCTTCTGAACACCCACAGCCTCACAGAAGGACTCACCACACTCTTCTGGACACCTGCTCTGAACTTTGTACATTCACAGACTACTTTGTACCATTTCCTTTTGGTACTGGTAGCTGTACATAATGAAAACTGCTGCACATGCAGCCTCTTTTGGATGGAAGAGGCAGTTGGATGCTGGATGATGGGCATGCGTATTTACTGTCAGCTATGAATTTCACACGTAGAAAAAGCTCTAAGACTGATAACCCAGGAGGCTTTATCGCAATAAAGTTTTTAAGGAACAATGAGTAAAAGACCAGAACAACTTCAGATCAGGTTGTTAGCTGTTATTTAACACTTACCTTCCAAGAATCAGATGACAAAAAGACTTCTTCCCTGGAAGTATTCATATATAAAGACCACACTTGCACAGGGAGCAGTAGCTTTCTCTGAAGCCATAAAGCCAGCAGGAAGTAGCAGTTGGCAAGCATTTGGCAAATATGCTCAACTCTTTTTAGAAATATTCTCTGGATTCTAATTTTTCATCATGTGGCTGTGAACAAAGTCCCTAAAAATGAGGGAGTTGAGAGGTGTATTCTTGTGGTAAATAACTCTGGAATGAGCAACACACAGGCTGTAACTTTACTGAAAAATTCTGAGGTTACTGAAAGTCTGAAAGGGAAGAGAAGCTTCTTTACTGCCTTTCAATAGGCTAAAGAGCCAAAATCATTGCTGTATGTATGATGCACAATGGAGTGCAATAGCCACCAAATACTCCCAGGCTTGCACGATGGAGTACAGTTCACTAAGGCACTCATGCTCAGTCACCTTCCATGTTTTCCTTCTCTTTCTCTGCAGACCGGACAATATAGATCCCTCACTTTTTGTACCTGTTAGTGACATCAGTACACTATGCAGATGAACTGATGTCAGCCAGGCAAAGGACAAAATATCTGAAGTGCTGCTGTGGTTTCCTGTTTGACAAGACGTTTTAATGTAACAGCCTCGTGTTGTTAGGTTGGAAAACACCCAATCGTTTTGCACTTGCTCTTTGTAAAAATCCTGGGTGGAAGTTGTCAATTTTAGAATTGATTTTCTGGGTCTAGGTGGGCTGAATAATGGATAATATTGTTAGAGCTTTTCAATATCAGCCAAAATTGATCTTATCATCTTATCAAGTGTGCTGATCTGCTTGAAATGTGGTTTTGGGTGCAGTCTGTGTTCTTCTAAATCAGTATCTGCAACACCACTGTCATCCACCACTGCTGCAAGAAAGTGCTGGTGGACCTGGAACTGCATTTTCACTGTGATGTGTTGGATCAAAATCGAGAGAGAACAGCAAACCCGCACAAACTGTCAACCTCCAAGTTGTTCTAAGGATACAGACTTTGATCTCAGAGGACACTTCATCAGTACTTTTCACCCTGGCTAGAGAAACTGCAGTACAATGAAAACAGCACTTACAAACCTGACACGTTGTTGAAAAGAAGAGGAAAGCATTATTGCAAAGCTGATATGACAACTGGAATAAAATGAGAAATTTGACAGAACCATGATGGGAATAAAAACAAAGTTGAGCCCTTGTGTAACTAGGAAGTTTTCAGGAGTGCTTTAATGTTCACTGGTTGTTTCCATAACATTTTCACAGCCCCAGCAGGGCTTGTGTTTTAGAATTATTAGCAGTCTGGAGATGAGGGCACTGCTGTCTGAGCTCATGGAGTTGTTATTTCATGTTTCTGAAAGGACTCCTGAAAATTCTGTTTGGACTCCTTTTATTTCTATGAGAAGACTGTATAATGAGTATCCATTGTGATCTTTACGTTAAAGAGAAACCCAATGTAAAATGTAGAAAGGTAGTGAATTCTTCTCAACAAGAAGCCACACTAACCCCCAGATCAATGGCAGATGCTTATGAGTATACCTAGTTCAGGTTACCAAACCTTTTGCTTTTTTCCTTTGGTTTTTCTCCTCTTTTATCAATGAAAATAATTGGCTACACCACATGTGTGTGACAAAGGCCTGCCAAACCAGGCAGGGCTGAAGGCAGCTCTAGTTTAACTAATCCTGATTAGGAGACTTATGGTAAACACCTTGGAAGTACTTAAGATCTTTCTATTAGAGGGGTGTATATCTGCTACACTATTAAAGAGGCTGCTGAAACAGCTTCTAGCTTGTGAACTCACATCTCTGGTTAAAATGGTTGCTTTATCATACGATTATGTTACAGCCATAGTGTCCCTTAGAAATACAACCTGCTTTTATGCACTGCTCGTGGAGAAAACTTGCATCAATGTGTACTAGACTCTCAGGAAATGTACCCAACCTCACAAGAAATGTTCAGCATGTAAAGAAAAATTCCTTTGCCATTCATCACCTGTTCCTGTATTCATGATACATGAGCGTGGAAATTGAGACAAAGCTGGTAAGTTTGGATAAACCAGACGTGACTTTTATTCAACGTGCAGTTTTCCCAGACACTATCCATCACATGGATAAAATCTCCTGTGGCCAATTCAAAACTCTTTTTTTTTCACTTGAGAGGTACAAATAAGGCAACTTCTGAAGATACTGAGATAAGACTAAAACCAAACACCTAAGTTTGGTGTCTGAGAAAGCTGAAGCATTTCCTGAGAGGTGACATGCTTTTAACATGCTAATACATAGTGCACCAGGAAGCAATCAGTGCACAGAGGTGGCAATGCCTTACAGCTCTGCTCGTAGGGGCTGTCTCACTGACAAGATTCATATAACTCTGTAAATGGAAATTCAAGAATTGCACATTAAACTAAAAAAAAATGGATCTGGTTAGTCCATTTTTTACTGTCTTCAACATCGAAACAAGGCAGGTCAGAATCTTACAATCTAAGTGTTGCACCATAAATCTTGCTGTAGTTTGATCCCTGAAAGGTACACACTCTCCAGTATCTCTGTGAGTGTAGTACCATTTTAAGATGTGCAGATGAAATCTCTTCAACAAATAGCCCTGTGACAAGCACTATCACTTGTGGGCAGCAGGAGCCTGAGATTACATCAAGCACAGTAAGAAGTGAGCTGACTTGAGCTGTTTAAGGAAGGGACAAGGAAAAGTATGAGGAAGTGTTTCTTATCAGAACTGAAAGGGTATGCTCAATCATTGCCTTTAATCTCTGTTTTTACGTGTTTTACATTAGCAGAGGCTTCTGAGTTTGTTTTGTTGCTTTTGTCACATGTTTTTGCTGTGAAGTACAGCAGATTGTGTCCCCGCCATTGACACTGGTTGGATGGGTAGGATTCTGAGCAGTTTGCTTCAAGATTTGGCAGGGGAGAGGTAAAAATGCAGCCTTCTGGATGGCACAAAACAACTAGACCAATTTTTCCTGATTAAAAAAATACTGATTACTTAACTGATTCATTTTGCTGAAGACCACTTTGTTAGCGGCCAGTCTGAGCAATACAAGTGTAAAATGCAATGGGCAAGAGAGAAAACATTAATGATCCCCCATCTCCTTATGCTGGAGTGCATTTATACAAGGTAGATGAAGGCACATGACTAGCAGCTGAGTGAGGAGCTTATCCTCGCCTCTGGTACCCACATCTGCTCTAGGGCTGCCAGCACACACATCTGTGTCCCCGTAGCCAGGGCTGGGTATGGCCACACAGCAAAAAACAGGTTGGCAAAATGCTACCTTAGAAGGTAAGGCCAAAGCAACTGCTTTAATTCTCTAGCAGAGGACTAAATAAATGGGAATTAGCTGCAGCAAGTGGGATGCTCCGCTGCATACCCGTAATTCAAGGACTGCTGAGCCTGGTGCAAGGCAGGCTGGTGGAGCTCCAGCGGCTGGGTAACCACCTGTGGCTTTCCCAAAACAGCATTTGCCTAATTCCTGTTGGGATAAACGTTGAACTTGATTACCTTAAAGGTTTTTTCCAACTCAGTTGAATCTATGATTCTATGAATTGAAGTGGCTTGCAGTGGCAATAGTAGGAATGAAGCCTTTGTCTCTCAGGTGTGGTCCTAAAACAAATACAGTCTCTCTGAAGCTTTCAGGTGAGAGAGGGAGGGAGTCAAAAGTAAGAAGACTAAAGAACAAGACTTGTCTTGAAGCATTACAGCATAAAGCCCTTAGGGGAAATAATTTGCAATTAAAAAATAAACTTACCAGTAAATCATAATTCCTTCTTACAGATATCCAACTTTTTGAAGCACATTTTGCAGAGACGGTCAAGTGCTAGGAGGCTTAAAATCCTTTTTATACTAGTGTGACTGCCATGTACCATTTATTTGGGTACCCTTACTCTCAGCAGCATTACCTCTACCAGAAATACATTTGAAGTGCTTACGATAATATGAAGCCCTCAGCAGATGGCAGCATACATCAAATTTTTGTCTGCATCCTCTGTTTTAGAAAACCCAAAACTGAACAGTTCATGCCTCAGCCATCACAAGCAGGTAATGAGAACATGGTTATGGTCCCAATCACACTCTTGGCTATTCAAGGAAAGGTTACTGGAGAGAGAAAACTCCCTCATCAGAGAAGGAGACTCTCAGGCACCTGGGAGCATTGTGAGAGCATTCACAAGCCTCCTCCTCATGTCTCTGGTGAGTGCCGGCCCTGGCTTCCCTAACTGTGTAGCTCTGCTGTCTGCTAGTGCTGCTGGGTCCTCTTGCTATGGGATACCCTGGAAATCACAGCCTTAGGCCTTCTCATGCTGTGATATTTTAAAATTATTTGATATTTTAAAATAATTTAATATTTTTAAATTATTGAAGAGTTACAGTGGAATAGCAGTAAGATGTTAACTGCAGAGCTGGTTTTGATCTGGAGAAGTCTGTTGTACAGAATATTATCCATATCTCCAACTACTTGGCTGGACTTGGCTATTCTCAGCTGAGACTGAAACTGTAACTGCATAACAGTGAAAAAAACCCTTTCCCCTGCAAATTAGTTTGTGTCACTCACCAATGGCAGGAAGAAAAAAGTTTATTTAGAGATGTAGTAACCTTCCTTTTTACTCACATTTTTACTAGGACCAGGCTGACATCACAACTTTACTGGCCTCAGGGCAAAAATATCACTGTCACATAACAATATTTCTGTGCAGGTACCCTGTGCTGGACACTTACAGCCATGTACAGACACCCATCAGCTTAATTTTAACAAACCCTTAAAGCCAGTAGGAAAATGGAAGCTAAGCTTCTCCAGAATCAAAGGACTTCATCTCACTGTGGCTGTGGTGAAACTAAAGGGAAAGTTGTTTAAGATTTCCTTCACCTTTTTCTGCTGCTTCTCCCTGCGGGAGGAGTAGAGCACGGATGTGTCCTCTGGAGCTGCAGCCGGGCGCTGCATCCCTGCCCCTCCATGGGTCTGTGTCCCCACATCCACACACACCAGAATAATCCCTGCTTTTTATAATGCAATGCCCCTAGATCCTCTCCACCTCTCAAGACCTCTTTCTTTTAAGCCTTTTGCTGTCTCCACCCCCCTGTATCCCTAAATACCCATCTTCCCTCCCCTGGCTGCCCCTCATGTCCCCTGCCCATAATATCTGGCTGGGCGGGAGGCAGGACAAGCAGGAGCCAGCCAGTTAGCCTGGCCTCTAATGTGCTGATGGCACACCAAACCCTGAAACCTCCCTGCTTCTCCTTCAGTCAGAACAGTCAGTCAGATCTCTTTCTTCCTCCCAGCTTTATCTTTATTGCTGGCAGCCCTGCCTGCTGTGTAATGCCAGATATACTGCATGTGTGCTACACTGGGATCAGCATTTCCCACCTTTCTGAATCTGAGGGCTATGGAATCATTTTAAACAAAGCTAGGGACCATCTGGCACCATGCAGCCAAACTGATTTTACACTTACAAGTAGAGATGCTTCTTTATGTATGCTGGTTTCTTTTCCTGTTCATCCACTTGGTTGCTTGGGCATGCGCTCATATTTATGACTTTTTTCCCCCCCCTTTCTTTTTTGGCAGTTGCTGTGCAGTTCACCTTCTGATTGCCAACAGGCTGGGACTGGAGACTCAGGAACAGTGCTCCAAATGACGAATTAATTCCCCTTCGTGCTGCTGTAGGGCAGTAAGGAAATGCTGACCACTGACTCCTCTGGGACCTGAAGCTACTCATCCCTGCCCGAGACATGAATGAGATGGAGGGGAGAGCAGTGACTGCTGTTTTCAGCAGCCCTCTGAGTGCTGTAAGCATCCCTTTGTGAGACACCAGGGATAACAGGTATCTACCTGACACAGTTAAAAGAAAGGAGAGGTAATAAAAAGCCCCTCTGCAAATCCATTTGCATTTGGCTCTATGCTTATATGCCTGGCAAAAGAAGAAATCCTATTTGTTGCTTTTTTTCCCCAACACTTCCAGCCTCTGCTCATTTTGCCCCTGGACTTAGCATTATTTGAAGGCTCCCCATTACCTACATAATTTAAGAAGTAATTAAAAAATACTGCTGAACACACACATAAAGGCATTGATTTGGTGATTCACCATACTGCAGGTAAGTTATTTCGCAACTGGCAGAGCACACACCCAGTGATGTGCGGCAGTACTGTACAAACCTGAAGAAACGGTTCCCACTGAGCGTCTTAGAGGCCAGGCAGGGTGCAACAAGCTGTCATGACTCCGACATTCTGGCCCAACCTCTAGTGCCTGGAGCATCCTCAGCGAGGTGCCTGCAGATGAGCATTTCCAGCAGATGGAGGGGGAAAGGCCTGTATGTGCCTCAGAGGGGGCTGAAGGCAGGCACCCCAGCAATCGATCTCGCATCATCGCCACTCCACTGGAGCTGAGACTTTTTGTGTGAGCCCCCTTTGTTTTTCACATGGACCCTCCCTGACACGTTGCTCACAGTTTCAGTGGCATCGCTCTCATATCACAGTTAAGTCATACGCTGCTCCATGTTTACACCTAACCAGCTCTTAACACCAGATGTTTACAGCCTGTCACCACTGCCAGCAGTCTGTTTCCACAAGGAAGCAGAGCAGCACAGTGTCACCCCCTCAGAGGCTCCTCGGGGTGACATTTAAAGGCAGACCAGTCTGCACAGCAACATTATGGCCATACACACAGATAGGTGCCAGGGACTAGTGTGAAGAGAGAGAGACCATTAAACTAGGAAGATTAGCATACTCCAATTCTGGTAGCTGGCCAAGACTAGATCCTGCTTCACTAAGTAGCCCTTTGCTTAGAGGATTGACCTATGTTGGGCCTATTTGTAGTAGAGGCACTGACTTCACAGCTATTTTTGATATATGACCAAGCAGATCAAATATCACAGGCAACCCTTGAGTGGCTGCATTGATTAGTTAGGAAAAAGATTTCTATTAATTCTATGCTTTTATATCTTCTTATATAAATGTATATATTTACATGTATGCATATGTTTCTGTGGCATATAGATATATATACATGTTATTTACCTTATTCTGTGCTTTAGATAGACTGTAAGTACTATGATGTGCACCCGAAAGCAAGGGTTCTGGGCATCACAGAGTCATCACAATACTTAAAACCGATGTGTTGCTTTAAGCCAACCATCTCAGATGTGCTCTGGTGCTTCAGACCTGTCTCCAGGCAGTCAGCATTCACCAGAAGCCTGCCAGTTGTCCTCAGTTTTTAATGGCAGGCCTTTCTGTTGTGGGTTTCTCCCAGACCTGTGCTATGCTGAGGGCTCAGCACTCATGATCTGCATTTTAAGATCAATGCTGGACCTTACAGAATGAATCTCAGGTCAACTGAACATCACACCACCTGCAGCTGTTGCTCTCTGGCTGGTGGCACAATGCCACAGGCTGAAGGAAAGCAGTATGCAGTGTAGGAACACGGTTTAGTGGTGGACTTGGAAGTGTTAGGTTTATGGTTGGATGAGGGGGGCCCTTTTCCAGCTCAAAAGATTCTGTGACCCTATGATACATCTATATGGCTACCTGCCAATGTGCACATTAGCAAGGGCAGGAGTGGCCCTCCCTGATGTGAATGGGGGGCCAAGGAGAGGCTGCTCCTCCCCCTGTGCTGATGCTGGGCCCCTGTGACGTGCAACTTTCAGGTCCTGACAAGAAGACAGCCTGTGATGTGGTGCAACCTCAGTGCCTTATCTACCAGGCTTGCAGCGTGGGAAGAGGCACTTGGGAACACTGGGGAGGCAAATCCCAGCAAGTACAACTGAGGAGCAGGAACAAGTGCTGGGAGGAACTCAGGGTTATTCATGTACTGACCCGAGCCAAAGGGAACCAGTGCTATCTTGAGGCCATTAAGTATACAAACCAACCAGAAACAATTGATTTCTTTCTCTTGCAGCAAGTGGTGTGGCTCAGGCAGGGCTGTGCTCAGTGGGTGGTGGAGGGAGGGAGGGAAAGGGAAGAACAGGAGGATGGTCTTTCAGGACCTGATACCTAGATTATGGGAAACATTTAAACAAGCAGCACTGTGTGCAGGAACACGTAACAGGGAAGAGGCACATTGGGTTGCTCACACCTGGGTATTGGGTGCCCGATAACAAGCACCCCAGGTCCTCTGTGATACTGGCCAGCAACAAGGAGTATTGAAGATGCCATGGGGTAGTGCAGCTGGCACCAGTGGTGCAGACAACCAAACTGAGCCCTAATACAAGGCTCTCAGAGACTCTAGCATACCCAAACCCACAAGCAAGCACTATCAGGGTCATTTCCACAGCACGACCCACGTAGTAGTGGGGTTTCTGCTTCAGGAGACACCACACTGGGGTCTGCACCTTTGCAGCTGGAGCAGGAGGTTCCTCTCAAAAGAGGCAAGTGGTTTCCCTTACAGAGAGGAGCCGAAGCCCCTTTGGGTGGGTGAGGATGGCTGGGGAGAGCTGGGGCCAAAAGGGGCTCAGAGCAGGCAGGGCCCCCATTGCCAATACCTGCAAACAGCTAGCAGCCCTTCTGCAGGGTCCACCACCACTGTCCCTCCCCTTCCTCCCTCTGCACAACTAGTCCATGTGCCAGGAGAGGGAGTGCAAAGCCAGCTCACAAGCAGGGCTCCGTGCTTTGGATGATCAGTGCTTCCCAGATTCAAATGTGCTCAGTTTATAAAGACCTCTATCTCTGGTAATTAATCCCTTCATATTTCCTGTTCCAATATCGCTGACAAAGAAAAAGCAGGAGGAAAACACGGGGTTTGCAATTACCAGCCATTCCCATGGAGCCCTGAAGGCTGGCAAGGCAAGGAACAGCTCTCTGGAGCTGCAGCAGCTCTCCCGGGTCATGGATGGCCCCGGGTCATGGATGGCCCCGGGTCCAGGGCTGCAGGCAGGCAGGGCTGTGGGCAGGGAGGGCAAGCCACAGCTGGTGAAGCTTCTGCCCTCCATGTGGCTCAGTTAAAGCCGAACTGCTGCTTCCTTATCCCCGCACTCTTGTTTTCAGGGGAAGGGGGGCAAAACCACTCAGACAGCACATGGAGAAGACAGATCTGCTGAGAGCCCCAAAAGCTGGGAGCCTGCGGTCCTTGCTATGCTCTCTTACAGGCAGCAAGGCATTGGTGCAGGCAAAGGCTGGGGCAGCAGGACCATATGCTGGATGCAGGGTTAAACCTGCTAAATGCAAATACTGTGACCTCATCTCTCTCCATCTCTTGCAAGGATCTTGCATTTCAGAGAGGGTTTACTCCTATGACTTCAACTCTGAATAATTAACCCTACCCTACAGCCTGTGGAAGAGGATTTCATGAACAGTTTTGCTAACTTTTAGGCTCAGGAGGCTTGTTACAGAGAACTGGAGAAGAAAGACATCTTCTAAGTTTAACTGAATGGGAGGGGGCTGAGGACCTGCTGAAATCCACTTTTCTTGTGCTCCTTCCTTGCAGAGGGAGCTCGCTGTCTATGCCCTCTGAGCACACTGGGCTATGCAAGACCCTGGGGGAAAAGCTAGTACTCAAAGCTCAGGGCAGAGCCTGACCCAGCACCTGCAACCTCGGTCTCTCAGAAGGGAGCATTGTCCCAGTGTGAATGAAGGGTCTTGAGACAGTGCTGCTGCTGCCCCCTGGTTTGTGAAGGCAGGTGAGAAGGTGACTGCCCATCTAAGCCTGGGGCTATGGTTGCTTTTCCCTGGACACTAGCCCAGGGTGCATCAGATTGAAGGCCACCAGCCCAAGCAGGAATGAGCCAGCAGTGTTAGCGTAAGCCTTCTGCTGGGCTGTTTGACTTGAGATATTGGCAGAACTTCTTCTTACTTCTAATGTAATTTCACTAAGTAAAAGTACTTTAAAGGGCAAAGAGACTGACCCAGGAATTTACCTCTAGTCCAGGACAGAGGAGAGAATGAGGGGGAAACCCCCAACCCTAAAACCCTCAGGTGAAAGCATCTGGCTGGGGCTCCCAGCTTCCAAGGCTTTGTTCTGACTCATGTAGCTCCCCTCTCAGTTTTTCCCCTTGCATGTGGCCTTCCTTAAGGCAAACAATTAAATGGGCATTAGGTGAGAATGGCTGATCCTATTGCCTAATGAGAAGGGCATTTGGCAGGAAGGTGACAGCACCTGGCTTGTTCAGAAATCAGGCCCTTTCTTATAGGGGCCTCATGTTCTCCACATTTCTAAAGTCTCCTTTGTTATCAAAGAAACAAATAAAGAGGTTTTGAACCTCTACAAACAAAGCCCAGCCAACCTGAGCCTAAAACCCAGTAACAGCGCATGTAGAACAGAGTAACAGTGGGTTCCAGCAACCAGAATTTCACTGTCCAGTTTATATGTAGTTGAATCTCACTGTCCCTCTCATCAGCAGTGAGTGCTGCCATTGCAAAGGCCTCAGCTGCAAAGGGCTGTGTGCCTGTGCTCTGCACTGGTAACTGGCTCAGGATGCGGCACAGCTGGACTCTAAGGGTGTGGACTGGGACGTTTGCTGCCAAGGGAATGTTTTCAGTGGGGCAGGACTGGGCTGCTTTCCGTTATGTGCCTGGTGTGAACATGCCTGTAATGGCCGGGCAAGAGCCTGTTGCCTCTTTGGGAAAACTGGTTTCACTTTGGGAGAAAAGCAGTCTTTGATCTCTGGATGGTGAGATGGGAAATGCCACGGGCTCAGCCTGAAGTCCCTTGGAATTGCGTAAAGTTCATCAATGAAAAGCCTGTCCTCAGTGCACATGTTCCTTCACAGAATTTGTTGCCGAAATAAGCCATCCAGAAGCCTCATTGGCTGTTGACAGCAGTCACTGGATCTCACCAGCACTTCTTGTCTAGCCTGGATATGGTTAATGTGCATTAGCCTATGAGCAAGATGAAGCTGAGAGCTTTAATGCAGATACTACAGGTGCCGGGGATCAACAGGAAAAAGTTGGGAATGGATGGGTTTCCGTGCAGAGCTGATTGCAGGAGCACTGTCCACACCACCTGCAATGATGGCCTCCTTCAGCCCAGGGTGCATGTGACTCCCAGCAACCACATTTCATGGTATAGCCTTGGGGAAGCAGTAGCCCCTGAACTCCCAAAAAGCCTTCTGCAGAGCCTGAACTAAGCCAGGCTGCAGGAAACAGCTACATGCTGGATGACTGCCTGGGCAGCCAAATGTCCCTGGAGGTAACAGGGAGCCCACATTGTCTGAGGCTCTGTCTCAGTCACCTTCCAAGAGGGATCTGTGATGTTACTGGACAGTGATGCTCGGTGGGATGGTTTCCTGTCCTTTTAGTTAACCAAACCAGAGATGCAGTCCCTTCCTTTCAGAAAGGTAAAAGCCCACAGGACATCTCCGATTATCCCACCAAAACCTTTTCTGGAGCAGCGTTTGTTAGCACTGACACCAGCATACCCTCAGCCCTCTCCTCTCCTCAGCTTCCCTGCACACCAGCATCCAGCTGTCTGAAACAGTGCCCAGCCTACTGCCTCTTCCCTTTTTCTCTATTCTTACTTGTAGTCCCTTCATCATTAGTTCCCAGAGGACTATCAATAGCGTATTTGTCTGACACAGACAGTTTCACTGCTATAAATTCTCCACAGCTCATTGAATAGAGACTTTTTAATTAGGTTTTAGAATTTTTCCATTAGCAGAAAGACATTGAGATTTCTGGTCTCACTTCTGAAAAGCAAAATATGATAGGCAAGGAAGCTGCTTGATTTATTGCAACATTAACATTTTCCTTCCTGTATTTATGGGCACAAATCAATTGCTGTTTTGCCACTGTGGGCACCAATGTGTTTGGCAATTTATTTTACTGTGCTACAAAAGAAAGATTTAACCCAGTGAGCTTTCTTGGGCTGCTGTATTGTCTGTATAACATATACAGAAAATATGAATAATATATTTTATCATCAAAACATGACTGCTTTCCAATTTGCACCAAAATGTCTATATGTTCTCACTATTAAACGGTTTTTCTGGCTTTAGCTCTCATTTTTCCCCACAGATCTGAGATAAGGCTCTATATGAAAGTAGAAAACATTGAGTTGGTGCCACCTGCTCTACAAGTATGAAAGAACAAAGCTGTGCTGCCTTTGGCCCTAGACACAAGCCTCCATGGTCATGAGGAGAGGGCAGACATTTGTTTCTAGTATATTCCCTGTTGCAGAGCATTCCAGAGTGAGGGAATTCATGAACCAACTGTGATATTTTGGGTTTTTTAGAAAGCCTGGTTGGCTTTTTTCCTTCCAGGAACTGTTGCAGATGGCTTTGTATTGAGCTGAGAGAGAGCTCTCTTGTTTACCGTCTGCCCCATCCCAAAACACCTTCAGAGTGTGAAGAACTCTCATGGCATTGTTTTGCCAATGAAACCCTTGCAGGCATCAAGGTTTTATTTCAATCTACTCATCCTGACAAGACTTTATGTTTTAAAAAAATCCCAGCCAACTCTAACGAGCAATGTTTTGATCCTGCTGGGTACATCTGATCCAGTTCTTGCACCTCATCTATAGCCCAGTGTGTTGCATCATCTTTTGTTGGGTTGTACTGGGTAAGAAGGAGGCAGCAAGGGCAGCCCCAGGTGTCGTTTCATCTACTGTGACATCCTTCATCCCAGCTGGAGACCACCAACATGCTTGCCTGGGCCTGAGCTAAAGAACTTTGTGGCTTCTGCAATGCCCTCACATGCAGTAACAAATGATAAAAAACACGGTAAAGAAAAATGTTCTTATCAAGATTTTACAGTTTCAAGAAGAGCAATTTTTTTTTTCCTTTTCTGATTCTTGGCCAAACTTCATATGCTCACTCACTCTCTTTACAATCCTTAAAAGGAAAGTTTTGAAGGAATTTTATAACTAGCCTTTTTTTTTTTTCCCTGAAATTTCTGCTTTTTCTGTCTACTTTTAGATTTCATTATTTTGGTAACTCCTTTGAAGAATTTAAGTATATAGACATTTTTCCTCTGAAGTAGCCACTGTAGGCAGTTTTTCCTAGCAGCTCAGCTGAGCCAGACTGCATCACTGTCTGCCCTCTCGTTTTTTCACAGACCCTAACACACTGTACCTGCCTCTCAGCCTTCTCCAGTCCTCACCGTTATTCACCAGAGACAGCAGTTTAGGCTGTGTCTTCTTGCTACCCATTTCTGAAACAGCTAGGGTGAAACTTCTCTGAAATGGCCGTTTCCTCCCACACAGTGTCTTAAGCCTCATTTATTATTTTCCAGGTTTCCTGCTACTCCTATTTCAGGGATTTCTCATTTTCATCTATCTCTTTAACTATTTGTGCCAGAAATAACCTAACAGCCCTTTCCATGCATTGCCTGGTTTTCAAAGTTTTGATCGCCCACAGTTCCCATGGGAGAAAATGAGAACTATGGGTTACTTTCTTTTCCTCATATGTCCTGAATGATATTCAGTCCTTGACGTGTAAAGTGAAAACCAGACTTCACAGCCTGCTCCAAGACTCTCAAGAAAACTTTAAGGGGAGCATTTACCTTTAGCTTTGCAGGATTAATGACTGCTAACTCCTGCAGTCTCCTGTTTATGTTACTACTTGTTCTGACATTAATAAATTAATTATGCTAAAGCGATACATTATTTATCTGCTGTTCCATGCCATTGCCCTCAACACATCAGTGTTTGGAGCTCTCTTGATGCCTCCCCAGACCTTGTGCAAGTGAGAGTTGTGGGCCTGCTCATATCCCTTTGCTGTCTACACCACAGGTGGTGCAATTTCACTGCACCTCTGAGCATCCCTCCTTCCTGCCAGTCACCATGGAAGGAAGCCAACCCAGAGACCCTCCCCACTTCACAAGTAGTGCTAGATTTGGGGCTTTCTTCTGGTAATCACAACCAATTCACAGGGGTGGGTTGACTTTGGGGTTTAGTGAGTTTCAGAAGCACCTGTGAACGTCCACCCATCCCAGCAATTCCCATTTCTCCAAACTGGGACATTTCTACCAGATTCAGTATTAAAACCAAACTAGATTATCTTGGGTTTAGGCTAGAAACTTTCACCAGGTGATTCAACACATCAATTCAGGAGAGATTGACAAGATGCTCCTGAAAAAAATGGTGAAAATCAAAAGATGCAATGGTAAAATCATAGGAGAGGCCAGAATAAGCTAAATCCACCTCTACCCCAGTTTCCCATGCCATGCATAGCCACTTACAGGTGCTTACAAGAAAACTTCAAGATAGAGCAGAGAAAATACAGTCATACACCATATTCTCCTCATTTACAACACCTGCCTCATCATTTTATGGAATTTGTTGTATTCTGAGAAATTATGAATAACATTATCTAAAGTCTCGACAGGCAGTGATACTTGCACAGGTTATTCTTCCAGTCTCCAGTGATCTGCAGCTTAGACATTTCCTGAGATAGATGTGTAGTTTGGGGGTTTAATTGCCCCAAACAGTTTTTCTTCAATGGGTTCATGCAACTGTTTTTCAGACCTGTGTGAAGCCCTAGCATCCACAATGTCCTGCAGAAAGGAGCTCCACAGAGGAACTGCATTGTACCCACATGCTCAGCAAAGAACCCTCTTTCTTTGTGTCTTCCTAACCCACCACTCAGACTTTATGTTAGATGAGACAAGGAACTCTGCCTCCTGTGACTTGTATGGAGCTCATGATCTGGAGAGACATAGTGTATGTGTCATTCCTGGTGTGGATGCTGTCCCACACTGCCATCTCCGTCGTGGGACCTTTTACAGGTTGGAGATTGATAACACGGCAAGTAAAAGTGGCTGTACTGTGAGTTTATAAGATGGTATAACAGTGTGAATCTGTGTGAGTCTCTGTCCCTTGCCTAATAATTGTTAACCTGTCACTTGCTTTTCTTGTGGTTGCTAAGCACTGAGCTGGTGTTTTCATAAAGCTGTCTGTTGCCCACCATATGCTCCTGTCACATTACATTGCACTCACGTGTACCTGAATGATCATACTCAGCTCAGGGCCCACAATTTTATTTGAAAAGTTAGGATTGCTCTTTTCCCAGGTGTGCAGCACTTCATGTTTAAGGACGTTAAGCATCACCCGCCTCTTGTTCTGAGTTCATTCAGATTTGCACAACCCATCTGATCAGTTGACTACCACAGAAATATGTTGCTAACAAATCTTACCCTCTCACCTCCTCTTCCAGGTGGTTTATGAGTTTATGAAGCTGCAAACATCCCAGCATAACACTCTGCCTGTTACCCCTTATTTATCCAGGAGAAAATTTCCTCCTCTGTCCTGGGACAATCTAGTCCCTAAGATCTTTACACTCTACAAAATCTTTCTTCACAGCTCATTTCTCCTGTGAGCCAGAGGGCTTTTCTTAACATTTCTTCTAATTACATCTTCTCCTTTCTAATTTGGGGTGACTGGGACACCACAGAGTGATACAGGCATGGGAGTAGAAGGGATTGCCGCAGTATGAAAATGATGTTTGCCACTTTGTACTGAGTCCCTTTCCTAAAAACTACTAAAACTCAAGCTGCCTTTTTGACACTTTGAATATTCAGTTGGCATATCCACAGCAATGCAAAGCTATGTGAGTGACAATAGCTAATTTGCAGCCCCTTTTTTTGTTTGTATAATTAGGTTACTCTTCCTCCATGCACTTCTCTTGGCACTTACCCACTCTCCCTTTCATTTGCCATTTATCACCTAGTCAGTCTTTAAAGATATTTCTCCAACTGTTCAGTTACCTGAACTTTTGAAAAATATGAAAAATTATTCTGAATCATCAGCATATTCATCACTTTATTATTCCACCAAGCTTTCCTGATCATTTCTGAACAACAGAAATCCTCTCTTCTCCCTTGTGATCGCTAACCTTTGTCTCTTACCTTAAAAGAAGTTATTTACTTACCTCTTTATGATATTACTTACCTTTGGTCAGGGTTTTTTTCTTTTCTGTTTTGTTTATTTGGCTTTAGAAAAAAAAGTCTTTCTTCTTCTATAGCTTCCTTTCCTCTGCATTTAATTTTTCTGGGTCTGTATGTGTGCCTGAGGCCATTCTTTTCATATTCTTTATTTGATGGTAAATATTTACACTGAATCATTCTTATTGTGTCTTTAAATAGCACCCTGCTGTTTGTGAACATTTCACCCATTTTACTCTTCCTTTAAGTTACATTTAATAAGTCTCCTTGGTTTCTATGTTTCCCTTTTTAGAAGGTAATAGATCAGGATTTGGTCTCTCTTATTGCTTGAGGCATGGTAAACTGAAATGAATCACAACCACTATCATAAAGAGACCTTTCAATGGCTGTGTCTTGAACCAGATCTTCTGCATTTCTCATACGCAGGTCAAATCTTTTCCTCTCTCTGGGTCATTGCAAAACTGATAGGGTATAGAAAAGAAACAAAACGCATCTTGCCCTGCCTTACTTTATTTTTTTTTTATTTCATTTTTTCTAGGTTTTAAAAGGAAGCTCATCTCTGTACTATGCCTTGGAAAGGACAAGCAGCATGTGGGAATGTGTGTATTGAAAACACAAGGCTCCAGAGAAGAGTATCTGGAAGAAACCCATGTCCCTAATTCCAGCCACAGCATCTTGTCCAGAGATGTACATTGAGGTGAATGTCCCTGTGTCAGGAGTGCAGACCCTGCCCACAGAGGCAGCATCTACCTGATCTACCTGTGGGTACCCTGAGTATACACACACATAGATGGTTTGTGTTGGTGCCCTACATGTACCGCCCATATAGCTTGTCTTGGTAGAACAGACCCACAACATGGCTTCACAGGCCCTGTGAGAAGCACACCCTGAGAAATATACCCTTTAAACACTGTGGTGAAACAGGTCATACCTGTGCTGCCTGTTCCCTACATCAATCCCCATGTACCTCCGAAAGGGATGGAGGAAGTGAGATATAGCAGGGCATCAGTGGCGGTAGCAAAGCAAGCAAACAGTAAGCCTGAACAATGAATGATAAGGGGGGAGAGTACTACTCATTTCTATGGCTTCTGGAAACACTCATAAAACCCAGTATTACAGGGAATGAGCAGCATGTAGTGAGGTTGACCTGAGAGGTGTTGTCAGACTATCCCTGCTCCTGAGTCTCTCCTCCTGCTAAGTGCCCCTCACACAGATGGAAGGAGCAAAATTGCTGAAGATTCCCCCCTCCTTTGTCTCTGATTTTTTTCTCTTTTGCGATGACTTAATTAATGAAACCCTCAAAACCTGGGGTTTAATTTGTGAGCTCACATGCAGTGTTGTTGGTCCAGGGACAGATTTCTCAGGTCAGCACTTATATTGTTACCACACAAGGAAATTCACTTTAGGACAAAGAACACCCTTTGGGATGTAAACCTAAGTTGTATTGTTGGTTGCTGGTTGTTTTTAAGTAAAAAACCACCAAACCAACAAACCCAAATCCCTTAAAAGTTCTGCACTATCAGAATAAAAATTTGTAGCCTGTTACTGGCCCGTAGCAAGAAGGTCCATGGTGATTTCTTCATTTCCTTGCTGGAAAAGGAATGAGAGCCCCATTCAGCTAAAAGCCCTGTGGGACCAGAGGACGGTGGTGAAGGAGGACATGGAAGCTGAAAAGAAGAAGGAGCCCTCCAAGCCCCTTCTGGCCATAGGCACTTGCCCTGTGGGCATCCTATGCTGAGTTACTAAAAGATCCAGGTAGGTGCTGGCCTCAGGGAAGGAAATACATTTGCAGGGAAACCCCAGATACTTTTCAAGGCTTTGCTATATAAACATATTAAAAATCTGAAAGTAATCCTCTGGCAGAAAGCAAGAAGCTTATTTCTGTCGATGTATTTGTCTTAAGATAACAATCAAATGCTCCTTCCGCAGCAAAAAGTCAGTGCTGGATTTGCCTTTGTGCATGCAGTTGGGATCCCGCCCAAGAGGTGACAGCTGACAGATAAGACTTAATTAATGCCCAGTAAGAAGCAGGAGGGATGAATGTTATCAGCAGTTCCACCTGACTCATATGATGGGCTGATAATCTATTGAAAACTCCATGGAGGTCTGAAAACGGTGGGTCCCCTCCTTGGGATCATAGAATGGTTTGGGTTGGAAAAGACCTTAAGATTATCTAGTTCCAGCCCCCCCTGTCATGGGTAGGGGCACCTTCAGCTGACTGCTTTCCTAGCACGCACAGGCAGTGTTTCAGCCAATCTCCCCCCCTGCACCATGAGAAGAAAGCTGATGGAAAAATTAGTAATGACCTGGCTGGATCAGACATCAAGGTGGGCCTTTAGGAGAGCTGTCAATGTTGCATGTAAAGAGAAAACTGGGCTTTTAACTTCTAAGTTCGACTTTTTCTCCCAGTGATGGAGGTAAAAGCCGTGGCATGAACTGCTGGAACACAGTCCTCTTCTCCTGCAGCTTGGGCTGTGTGAAATGAAGGATACACAAAATGTCTGGTTTACAAATCACAACTTTCCATGAGAAGCGCCATCAATATATTGAACAGGGATGAACATAAATGAAGTCCATAAAGTATTAAATAAGTTAAACAGCAGGAAAATGAGCTCTGTTGTATTTTCCCCTCAGACCAAAATTCCTAAGTCCTCCCACAGGGTTCAAAATACTTTTCAACAAATACCTTAAAAACACAACCATAGAACCTCAAAGTTCTCACTTTGAACTTTGTCAAGGAAAGAGGCACAAATCAAATTCGTATAAAAAAAATCAAAGCCATGAAGAGACACTATCACAGATTAAAAAAAAATATTGCATTTAATCCCTGTTTTGCTGATAAACAGGAAGAATTCCATGGTGGTTTTTCCATGGGAAAAGGGACACTGCAGAGCACCATGGGGGCTGCAGCTGGCCCTACCAGCTCTGCAGGTACCTCCTCTGTGGAGATGTTCCCACCATCCCACTACTTATCTCCCCTTCCCTGGAACTGCTTTGCTTGTGTTTAAGCATTGGAAAGCAGTTAAAAGTTTTTCTATTCCAAACTGGTGTAAATTGCTGCATGTGTGGAAACAAACAACAGCTTCAGCCAGGCTCAGTACTTCACAGTCACACCTTCCACTTCCTGTGTTTATGTATTTCTTCAGGTGCATGGTTTGCCCTGTGGTCTCCTGGAGTTTCACACCTCCAGCTCTCCTGCCTTACCTGTCTCACATTAAGCATAACCAAAATCTTAAGGCCAGGAAAAAATTGAAGCAGAATAGATACACTTGGTTAGGTAATAACTCTATGGATATTGCAGCAGCAGCAACCATGTAGCACTGTCCAGAGGTCTGAAACACTTTAATGGCAATGAAATCATCTGGGGTTGCCAGAGGCACCCAGCAGCACCGATTTAGTAGGTTATGGCATCATGTAGTAGATACGTAACCAATAGCTCATGAAAGCCCTGAAATTTATCTCAGATATATCAAAATATGCATGGCAGCATTTCCTAATTAAGCAAAAGAAAAGCCAGCCTCTGTGTGAAGCGTTGGATGGAACAATGTTATCAGACCTCTCTGGGCAAACACAAAGGTTGTATAAAATAGGCTGTTCCCAGGGAAAGCAGCACGTCTCCTCCACCCGCCTTCCAAGAGCAATGGATCTCAAAGTGACCTGTGTGCTCTCTGTTGTTCTTGTCATAGCCCTCAGCACCTTCGCAGGTGCTGCACCAAGTAAGTACATTCATCTGCTGTAACCTTCACAGGTATGTATGTGGGCCTCGTCCTACTGACTATAGCTGCGACAAGAGCATGGTTCCAGTTTACCTATCAGACAGCGAATGTCTCGCTCTGGTGAACATCCAGCTTTGACAAAGCTGGAGTCTACTTTATAATGTTTCAGAGATATCTATGGCAAAATAGAAAGGCTGCAGGGGAACTGTTGTGTTGCTGGAATAACCAGGAACCTGCCGCAAAGGCAGAGGGATGGACGTCCCCAGGAGCTTGCCAGGACTGGAACAGGATCTAGCTTTGTCTACATAGTCTGCTGAGGTTTATTTTATGCTACTTTGCCACATTAGTGCAATTGCAAAAGAATCTATCAGCCTCCTTAGCGAAAGACAAGTCCTTTAGGCAACTTCAGAAAGCAAGTAACTCTATGACAGACACCTAGGATATCGCTAGAATTTCTTGGTTGTGGATGACTATGCAGCAGACTTAAAATGTTTAAAGTATAGTGCAACTATTTGCATGTAAACCTATGTTTTTATAGACACCTGAGGAGAATGCAGGTATCTTCTGTCTTTACACCCAAGAGAAGGTGTGGATGCATCATCCCTGGAAGTGTTCAAGGCCAGATTGGATGCGGCTTTGAGCAACCTGCTCTAGTGGAAGGTGTCCCTGCCCATGCTAGAAAGGTTGGAACTGGATGACCTTTAAGGTCCCTTCCAACCCAAATCATTCTGTGGTTCTGTGATTCTATGGTTCTGTGATTCTGTGATTCTATGAATATCTACTGGATCTTTAACTCTTGTCACAAGATGGGCAAAGCAACAAACATTTACTAGCATGACATTTTGGGTTATGGGACTTGACTGTTTGAAGTGATCTATTTTAAAGTCTACAGACCTCACTGTGCTGGGCTGGCTTGGCTGCAAGTGAGACCACAGATTCTCAAAGGGTAGAGTACAGCCCTTACTGAAATCAGTGGGAATTTAAGAGCAGCTTTTAAACTGCACAGGTTCTGTTCTTAGCAAGGCATAGAAAAGGTACACTTGTGAAGTCTAGGGAAAGATCATTGTTCTCAGCAGACACCTGATAAATGCACCTCAGCTAATGGTTGTGCAGACTGACACCCAGTAACTTGCTACTTTTGTCCTGAACAGCAAGATGCCAGTGTAAAATGGAGCCCAAGGAGCGGAGCAACTGTGGCTACCCAGGAATCACAGCAGAGCAGTGCAGGAAAGCTGGGTGCTGCTTCGACTCTTCAGTCCCTGGTGTTCCCTGGTGCTTTTCTCCTAAACCAAAGAAAGGTAGTGCCTCTGATTGCATGAAAATGCGTATAACCATGGAGTAGCTCTGCTTTCCTCTTCAGGCCAATGAAATGGCCACAAACCTCTATTAGAAGGCCACTGGCAGTAGAATGCAAAGTCAAACTTCGCTTACACATGAGTCTTCTGTCCCATCCTCTTCACATAATATGTTTTCTCTTCCTTCAGTTACCAAATGTTATCTCTTCTCTTCCTTCTATTTATCAAATAACTCATGCTGATTATTCAAAACCTTT
Organism: Neopsephotus bourkii; assembly: GCF_033783945.1. Lineage (NCBI taxonomy): Eukaryota > Metazoa > Chordata > Aves > Psittaciformes > Psittacidae > Neopsephotus > Neopsephotus bourkii. The sequence continues at coordinate 8,012,325 of NW_026901456.1, read as the reverse complement.
TTACTGCCATTTGTCTTCTTGTTCATCATTAGAGCAGGGGATCCTCAGCACTTATTTAAACAGGTTTTCTATATAGCTGAGGAGGACTTTAGCACTACATATCAAAGTCCTGAGTATGTGAGTCCCTCTGTAGTTGTTTGACACCTGTACAAAAGACCACAGGCATCCTGTAACTTCTAGGTTTTTCGCTCTTTTCTCCAGCCTGTTTTGATAATTGCTATTTCTTCCTCTCTTCCTGTTTCCCAGCCTAAGTCAACTTGGTGGTTCTTTTTTTTCCTCTTTCATTTTTGCTCCCAGTTATAATTCAATGAATTCTCAAAAATATCCCTTGGGAAATCTTTTTCTCCATTAAATTTTTCCTTCTGAAGCTTCTGAAGTCCTGCTTCTGGTTCTTGCCTTTGTTTTCTCAGAGGGTAAGAGCTGCTCTCGAGTCCTTCAAGGAATGGGTGTATATTTTACATTATGCTGAATGGAAGCCACATTTGCTGGGCTGACTGCGTGACTCTTTCTTAGGAGAACTTCAGGGCAATCTCAGCAATTGCACAGGTGAAATGAAAGGAAGTGAGAGTGCAAAGGCAACGTTACCCAGTGAAAGAACTCGATATGAATCAAGATTGGTCAACAGGGCTCCGAATTGTTGGAGGAAAAATTAGTTGTGCTTTTGAACAGTGTTTGCATTTAATGAAAGAAATGAAAACCAAATGGCAGCCCTTATGGTGCCATTTTGTAGACTTGCTTTTCTGAGCAGAACTGTTTCAGGAGAGGAAAACTGAATTATTCAGTCCAGATGGTATAACCTCTTTACCTGTGATTTTACTTTAAATGGCCTGGATGAGCTGTGATTTCCTCCAAAATGACCCACATCCTCAACTTGATATGCTGAGGAGGCTGGTTTTCCTCTCCCCATACTAGTCAGGCTACACTGGGGTTAGCATTGGGTCAGATCATGAATACAGCCTGGTCTGAGGCCAGTGTCTGTGGTACCATTATGGAGGACACATGGCTTTTCACCCCATTGCTGGATCTAGAAAAGGTAAAGTTCGGTCACTGCTTACCAGACACTTCTGGGGCAAATTTTGCCCTCTCTAGCCCCACACCAGCAAATCCACATGCCTTGGTATTTAGTTTTGTCTAACAGGCACGGTGAGGGTTGAACCTGCTGGCTGAAATTGGTACTGAGAAGTTCATCGGGACTGTCATGCTTGCTCACTGACCTCACCTTTGTGAATTATGCCACCAGGTAAACAGAACATAAAGTAACACTGCCTCCTTCCTTCCTTGGTATTGGCTTTACGCAGTTAGGAAAGTATGTCCTGCTGATTCTCGCGCCAGGATAAACTGTGGCTTCCCTGGCATCACAGCGAAGGAGTGTGAAAAGAAGGGGTGCTGCTTCAGGTCACATCCCGCTGGTGTCCCCTGGTGCTTCTACCACCGCGTGGTGGAGGAAGGTAACATCCTGCATGAGACATTGTCCCCACTTCCCTTTGGATCATGACAGCTCCTGGCAGGGTCCATGCTGAGCCCCGTCATGGTGTGCTGTGCCAGCCTGGTGCTGCAGGAGGGAGCAAGAAGGGGTATCCCACTCTTCCCACTGTGGGTGCAAGAGCTTCCTCACCTAGAGCATGAGCAGGAAAGAGGTGGCTAAACTCTAAAAAGCCTGGCTTTGCACAGAGGGATGGGTGTTGCCAATGCATCTGAGTCAGGGACTTGTGGGCAATGTGGCTGCACAGGTAGCCTGGGATCATACGTGAGCTCAAGCCCTCAGCTAGAGCAATGGTAGAGGTGCAGCTACCCAACTCACATCTACTTCATCACAAGAGATAAAAAGCTTTACTTTAGAAATGTGGAATGGAACATACAGAAAATTCTGATCCCCTACTTCTATTTTTTTAACTGGGATTGATTTTTCATTATATGTAACGTAGACGACCAATAGCCTCAGCCAGTTCCAACCCACCCCACAGTGCATTTTGAGGAAGTGTAATTCTGGGTAAGCCATCGCTAAAAAATCGACATTTTGGTGTCCTGCACCTAGGCAAAACACTTCCTAGCACCCTGTGTAATGGGTGAAGAAAACATGCCCCTTAATCTGCTTCTCCTCTTTACCTCCCCAGCTTGTTAAGAGAGAAACTTTCATCAAGAACCCTGTGATCACTGGACCTTCTCTAAAGGGAAATGACGGCTGGAGGTCCCAACTCAGACTTTATAGTTTGCAACAGTTATGTTTTCTACGTAATTTTTACCTTGGATCGACTCCTTTCTGACAAAAAGTTACTGGTAGCTTTTACTCCTTTAGTAGGCTAGTACCATGCAGGTTTTCACTGTAATAAAAGAACTATGATGTAATTTTTTTGTTCTCTGCTGTCTTTATTTTAAAGCAGTGTATTTCTCTGTTTCCCAGGAAATTTGGCATCTTAGCAACCCGCAAGTGACAGAGTAGTCACTAACACTTCCAAAAGGAACATGGCACTCAGCTTTCTGTGTTAGCTATACTTCACACTCACAAGTGACTGCTTGCATTTGTTAGTTGATACATGGCTTTGCATGGGCGTTTGCTCTTCTGAATACTGACAACTTTCAGTGTTCCCTTTATACAACTATAGCTGTGGGTTTGGACTTTTTTTCCCCTAGAGACATAGGGAAGGATGCCTTTGTTATCTGACAACTGAGCTGGTCTGACTCAGATGCCTCCTGCTTCTCTGCATCACCGTGTTTCTGGTGCTGCCAAGCTCTTGGTGCTGTTACCAGCGGGACATGGAATAGGTCAGGAAGGCAGGTACCCACCAGGTACCCTACCGAACCCAACATAGGCCCTGGCTGCTGGTGCAACATGCAGCTGAATCACTGCACACTCTCACTGTTAACCAGTATCTCCACAAGTGGGTCTCATAGGTCATGCTCAGGGAAAGTCTCTGCAACACTAAGATCAAGACACAGGTCCCCCTGGCCCTGACCTGTACCTGAAATAGAGCCTGCTGTGTCCCTCCAGACACAGGAGAAGCTCCTGGTCTCCAGTCCAGTGTGGCTGCTTTCTCCTGAGCATCTTTATTGGTCAGCACAGCAGCTTGAATGCTTCCCTGGTTCAGCTGAGTGAGAGCACAGTGAAAAGCCTCCAAGAGCACCAGTGGGAACAGAATGGGTATCATGAGGCTGCCACAGCAGCAAGCCGGGCTCGGGGCTTAGCAGGAAAGAACAGTTGTGCAGGGTTGTGCTGCAAGGAGGGAGAAAAAGATGGAGACACGTGCCTCCTTAGAGATTTCGCCAAGTACACTTTTGTGATAAATAAGTTGATCCAAGCAGGAAAAATCAGTCATTGATAAAACTTCATTATCTCGTACTTAAAATAGTTTCTATAATATGATATGAATATGGTAGGATATTGGGTATAATTTAAGTGATAAACTGATAAGTCTACTGAAGGCCTTTGAAGGTCTTTGCTGAGGAAGGTTTGGTGCTGTAGCCTGGGTGAATTTGGAAGGCCTATGCACAGCGTAATCATGGTAATACTGTGCTACAAAATCTGGTGCCACAGTTGGGTGTATTCACCAGGTTAACAGGGGCCTCACTGAAAAGGGTAACCCTAACTAGTGCTGTGGGAAACCATCTGCAGGGACTCAGTTTAGGCTGCCAGTTAGTGCTTTCAAGGGCAAAGCTCTCCCTGAGCCACACGTACTCACCAGAAGGCTTTTCCTTCCACAGAGGCACTGAGACTGTGTGCAAGAGAGCGTAAGGGGGCATGCGGGGACTTCAGAGGGAGAGGCTCAGATGAGCAACTGCTCCCTACTCTTGTCTCACCCTCAGAGATCTCTCTGCTGGGGCTGTGGCAGTGAAGCAGACGGAGGTCAATGGTCCTGCTGAGATTCACAGCATTCTGAGGCTGTATTTGGCTTTGGAAGAAAAACTATGAACAGAAATGTCCTAAGGGGGTGGTGGGCACTGTGGTGTCTTCCGCTGCAAAATCTGATGGGGAAACTCATCCTGGCAAGGCACAGGAGCTGAAACTCCTGGGAACTGCTTGAGCCCCTCTGCTGAAATGGTCTGCATGTTGGCATGGAGAAAACAAGCAGTGACTGTGCAGGAAAGCCGTGCTGATAGCAATCTGACCCAAAAAGGGTGAAGCATGAAGGGCTGAACTTGCTCACTTGCTGTCCCTGGGCATGGTGTCCCCTGCAGAACCCATTAATTGCTGCATGGTGAGCATCAAACCACTACCAGCATGCTAAGCCAGGACACTGTGTCATGCAGGTGCCCAGACATTTGAGGTTAAAAAACAGAGTTAATTGTTTATAGCACAAAAAATTATGACCTAAGAATCTGTCATCCTCAGTAAGTGCTAAGGGATGGCGGCTACTCTGGGAAGTTACGTTAAGTAAGCGCTTGAGGTCTCTCTATGTAGACTTTTATCCACACACACCCAAAGGCACTTGAAAAGACTGCCTAGAATTCTTAAAATTAACATTTTTGGTGAGAAAACAAGCTGACAGAACAGGTTAGAACACACAGCTGCTGAGGATTTGAAGATAGCAAGCAGAGCCAAGGTAGAGCAAAGTGAGATCCTGAAACAGGCATGCACACCAAAAACGAGTGTGCAGAACGTGATTCTTGCTTTCCTAGCCAACCTGGTGGCAGATGCCCAAGAAAGACAAAACACTGCATGGGAACAGAGGCATCCTGGCTGCTGGTAATTGACTGCCTTTTGGAGCTCACAGTCTGGCCAGCAAGTAGACACAAGTAGATATGTGCAGTTCATTCCTTTATTTTGCATTAATAGATTGACAATCTTCACTATCTAGCATGATTGAGATAGCTTCAATTAATTGGATTGTGCAAAGTCTGTCCTTTCCTGTCCTTTCTCCATCTTCTTTTTCCATTCTTTTTGCTTGTACTTAGCTTTATCTGGCACTAGGAATAGAAATTAAACCAGAAACTTTTAAAACTGTTTTTAGTGTTTCAGGCCGCCTGTTTTCAGGCTGGCTACTCTACCTAGTTAATCTGTGTGATGGAAAGAAATCTGAGTGTATCCTCAATGCCTTGAGACTGATGGGTGCCCACACTGGGTCATTTCAGATGTTCATCTGGCCCTTCATCCATCACTGACCAAAAAGGTTGCCTAGGGAGAGGTGAAGGATAAACATATAGCAAGGCTTCTCTTCTAGCAAAATGCAGAACTGTCACAAATGTGAATCAGTTTTAACAAGCAAACGTGAGAAGCACAAATGAAGACTTACCCTTTGTAGCTCTGCAATTCCTCTTGCACAGCCACATCACTGTAAGGTAAGTGAATAAGCATATAAAGTTCTGAATATTTTCCTGTGGGGGAGGAATAAAAAGTAGGCCAGCTTCATGTCTTTTGTCAACAAAGGTACCACTGGAATAGGAATCAATCTCTGTGACACAAAGCATTTGTGATGAGGAGGCTATTACACAGATAGTGAATGATGTTTAAAATCACAAATGACTGGTAGTCCTAAACTGACTGCAATCATGACAGCTCTGTGCAACCAATGCTTCACTCCTAATAAAGGCTGAATAGAAAATGTTTGCTGTTGCAGATTGGTTGCCTCTGTGGTTCTGCAGTGTGTGAGGAGATTCTACTGCTTTTTAAAAGCGATTGTAGCCAAGAAAAAGGTCTTGGAAATCATTCATTTTGAAGCAATGCAGGAAAGCTGTGTTTGGCTGACACAGAGAACTAACAGGGGAGAAAACTAGGACAGACAAGGCGCACAGAGCAGATGGGTGCTAGGAACAAAGAAAAAACCTGTAGCAATGTGAAAAAAGGGGTGTAACTGAAAACACCTCCAAAATGGTATATTTTCATGTGCCCACTCACTTAGGAGCCCATTCCCAGATGTCTCTGGAAATGGTATGCTTTCTGCATAGTATCTGCAAGTATCATACACCTCCTCTGGGAAAGCTCCTGCTCAAAAGGAATGTTTCAGGCAGGGTGCTAAACCAAAGTGAAAAAGAACACAGAAACTGAAATCTTCCTCTGTTGAGAGCAGCTAAATTGTGTGGTTCTGCCACAAGTCTCTAACGAGCTACTTGCTTCACTGATGCTTGAAAACTTGACTGTGATGCCCTCAAGCAGCTTGAAAAGCAGAAGGTAAAACACAAGAACCAAATCTGATTTCCCATGTTAAAACCAGGCAGAACGATGAACTCAGGACCCAGATTCAGTTACTGGGATGTTGCCCTTGCTGCCAGGCTGAGTCCAACAAAGGGGAATGCACTGCTCTGAGATGCAGGTTGCAAAACCTTGTCTGTGAGCAAAGCTCAGGTGAGTTTCAGAAGCTCAAAGGTGAGAGTTTCCCAAGCAGCTCTCTACTGGAAACAGAAGCCATCTTTAGGCAGATCAGCCCATTATTACTCTGTAGACTTCTCTCCTCCAAACATTCTTCTAAGGCATTTGAAAACTGCCAGTGTCAGTATACAAAACAATGAGCTGCCTGACTACCTAAGACAGCATGCATGGTCACTGTTCCGGTACACCCCACCAGGTACGCAGTGGGAGGATGAGACTATAAACGTGATCTCATTACTGGAAAACAACGGCCAAACAGACAAGACTTTGCTTAAAATGTGTGTGCTGCAATGCGTAATTCATTCAAGTGCTAGTACTAATGTGTAGAGCTTGCAGATGCTATAGAAGAGGATGCTGTTTTGTTCAAGTGTTTGCAGTCATTTGGTGCTACAGTCCTTGCTAGTGAATGGTAAAGCTTCTGTGTGCCTATCAGAGGTGAGCCGTGGGATAAAATAAAGTACTCTTCTGCTGGAGACAGGTGTATCTCTTAATCTAGCTATATCTGGTGCTTTGTGAGCACACTTTGTAGGTACTCTTTGTGGCAGTCGGAAATTCCCCTCAAAGACGGCACTAGACAAAGAGAGGCACTTGTAGGGTCTTGCTCACATCTGTCTCTGAGATAGGTCTCCCAAGCTGCCTTCAACACACACTTCCATCTCTGAGCATAACAAGTTTGTTTGGAAAAACAGAAACTTTGAGGGATTTAATACTGAAATACAACAACTGAAATGAAACTCTGGAAGTATTTCACTGCAGCTGAGCCAAAAAACCAGCTTCATTGCTGAATTTGTTGCAGAAACTCTAGGAAATTCCCAGGGTTCAAAGCCTGTGGAAGTTAGATGGGTCTGACTAAACACAGGCCTGATGGTTGTTTGAAAGCAGGAATTGTCAGTTGGATGATCTTGGTCTGTGGTGTTTCCAGGAAGCTTCATGAAGGGTAGGTTTGGTTAAGTAAAACCCACCCAGGACACGTGCTCTTGAAAGACTCTTGATAAAGCTATGAAATCTACTTAATATTTGACTCTACAGATGCTGGTGGGGATGAGCAAGATGGTGTTAGGAACAGGTAGAGCTTTGTCCAACCTGCCCAGCAGAGCAGATGAACTAGCGGTGTGAAAAGAGAATGACTACGAATGATAAAACAGTGGAGGCAAATAGTGCAATATTGCAATAGTGAAGGTGGTTTTGCATCTACAGGCTGATAATGGATCAGATTCACATTTTATAACATTTTCCATCTGTGGGGCAGATCAGGTACTGACTTCCTTCTCAGCCTTCCTATGTGTGTGTGGGCAAAGACACAGAATCAAAATATCAGGTATCCAGCAATGCTGTTGCACAAAGTTAATACCACACAAAAAATGCTCAATGTTGAAAATACCTTCGAGGCACCGAAAAACATGAGAGAAACCAAATAAGGCTACAAAATTGAAAATAAAATAAAGAAATTGATGCAATTAGTGCCAATTTGACTAATCCAGCCCTTGACAGCCCTTCTGCCCTAAATAGAGACTGTAACATACACTTCCCTGCCGAGCCCTTTATTAAGGCTCTCCTAAGTCAAGATGTCAGTGCCAGCATCTGACAGCTCGACAGCCGCTCGTTGCCCACCTGGGCACTGCACAGGTCCTTATATCTTCCCATGCTGAAAAAGGTGATCAGTTCTTACCATAGCAACTTTTCTGGTTGCCAATGGCTTTCAACCTGCCTTATGAAGCAGGTTTTAAATGGATAGCTATTAGAAAATACAGTATAAATTGTCCTGTATATTCAAAACCTCTTTATGCATGAATCCATTTGGAGTACACAGTGGATGGTAATGGGATGTGAGGTATATGAATTTTTGTGGCATTGGTTGGCTTATTTCACAGCATTGACTGTAATATAAAACACTGAAAAGTAATTTATGTTGCTACTGAGGCTATGAAGGGCTCCTGTTCCCTCTTTTCTCCTCCTATTGGCATGGGGCATCTAATTCTTGGGACTGTAATTCCTTCAGTCTAATAAAAAACACAGCATAAAGTATGAACTTTGTTATCATTAGAAAATTGTCTTGACATTACTTTAGAAAATGCAAGCCTGTTGGATCTTTAGGATAATTTATCTCTTAAGCATCACTGCTCACATCATTTAGGACTGGGCAATTACCTAACTTGTAAAACTTAGGGTTGCTATCCTTGAACTGTGGTGACCAATCCAGGCAGTGTTACTGTGGTGATCAGGAGGGGTGGCACAAGGACAGTGATGTCATCCAGGTGCTGTGCAACACAGACCTTTGCTCCGAGCCAGTGTGACTGTACTTAACATTTTAAGAATTCTCACTGCATACTTCTGTCACCTGCCTGCATTAGGATTTACCTGAAACCACCACAATGTGCATCTGAAACAGGAAAATCGATGTCCTTGCTGGCTGCCAGAACCTAGGCGCAGGCAGAGAAAACATGTCCCTACCAACTCACCTGCCACTTTCCCTTGAGAGAACAGAGACAAAAGACATCTGTCTGAAAATAATAACACTTTATTTGATTTTGGTTTTTTTTTGTTACATTATCATAAATGTTCTCTAGTCTCAGAAAACAAAGCCCTAGTTTGGAAAATAATGCACATACAAATCTCTTCTTATGAGTATTAAGTATACAGAAATATACAAAGATTTCTCTATTATTGTAATATATCATCAGAATGCCCCACATCCCACATGTTTACTCAGGTCAACTGTACCAGTAAGCATAAACTACAAAGGTAACAAGCAACCTGAAAAAGACATGGTTTAGATAATATAATTATATATATGTATATATATATATGTATCTACAACAGTGCAAATATATCACAGCGTGCAGGCAGCAATAGTCTCTAAAGAAGCCTAATAAAATTGATTCATAGTAATGCAAATGCATTACAGAAACAAGAGACAACAATGACATATTATACAGAATATGCACACTTTAGCACGCTGATTTAAAATGATACCTTGCATTGACTCTTGCTTTAAAAAACAGAAGAACAGATGTTAAATAATTCAATGACAGATTCAAGGGCAGTATCTCACAATAAAGTCAAATGACTCAGATAAGGTATTTCACAAATCTTTACTGACACAGGTAAAGGCTTGGCTACGCTGCAGGACTTGTCTTCTTCTTAGATTTGTCAATGTAGTATTTTCCTTAAATTTAATTTACTATTACCATAATTTCAGAGCATTTTTTTTCCACTTTTTTGTTTTTTAATTGCTCACAAGTGACTCACATTTGTGAAGTTTGGTACAATTATCACAGGAAAGCTGGTTCTTGGAAGTAATAGAAAGGAGTCTGTGTAATGATTACCCTAAATGGGCTACTAAAATAAGCTACAATGGGGTCAAAAAAAACCCCAACCCATTACAGATGCCACAGAAGTAAAATAACCCCATCAACCTTAAAAGCCAGGACTTCCATGTTGCCTTGCAATCTGCTTAAAAAGACATTCTAGATTTTCTTCTTCAAAGAGTAAAGCACACCCATAGATCCAGCACATTATGCATTCAGTAGCTCAAAGCAGCCTAGAAGTTATCCCTCCACCTCTTAACTACCTCGCACTGTTCCCAAGCAGCTGATTTTGACACCCCATGTGGACAGCAACAATGAATATCTAGCAATTAAGGACACAAGCAATTGGTAAGCATGGCCTGAGCTGCATAGAGGACCCAGAAAGAAAATGGGTTGACAAAATCTTGATGTACCTCAAAGGCATGAACAATGCTGAGAATGCAGGCTGGCAGGCTGAGTCATGGGGATTTCTTGTGCCAAAGGACGCAGATTTTGACTGGGCACCTTTTGTTTTACTGTGCTGGCAATGGATCTCCACAGAAATCTAAATCTCTTACAGGAAGGTTCTACAGTTGACAACTGCATGAAGTTATGGTTCATTATACGATTCCAAAACAACAAAAGCACTGACGCTAGATTCCGTGCTCTGCAGTACCATTTCTCCTTCACAAACTCCACATGAAATCCATACAGAAACAGAAATACACTAACAAATGCACAGAATTAAAAGGAAACTCGTTATGCCTTCAGGCTCAACCTGCAAGTTTTGGGTATGTAATATGCAGAATGATATCTGGGGTTATAAAAACCACTCAGTGGGATTCATTACAACAATCTCTTTCTGTATTATGAAAACAGGAATTTAAGAACAGGACAGTAGCAGCTGATCCCTGAAAATGCTGCTGCCCCTGTTCACAAACAGCAGAAGTCATGATTAACTTCAGTGACACTCAGCACTTAATTTATGACTCATTAGTGCTGTGTGGCAGTGTCATGGGCACAGCAATGCTCAGCCTGTTATAAACTGTTACAGAGGACATGACACGGTGTCATTTTCTGCCTACTTCTCATTCCCAGCAGCTTTTCAAATTGTCATACTTCATAAATGGCTTTCCGCAGGGAACTAAAGGAAAGAAATTCCTGAGCAATTGCACCCTATCAGCCTGATCTGGTAGGAAAATGGGCATGCATGAGATCATACGTAGGACAGTGTTTCTGCAGCTGCCACTCAGATCCCCTCTGCAGAAATACGGGCCCATTATCCACAGCAGCTGACCTGCGCTAGCGGAGCCTAAGGCTAGCTACTGCCACAGCCACCCTCCATGTTTTCTAATATTCCCGCTTTTAGCAGGGATCTTTGCTGCCCTGTGTGAATGATAAAGTGAACAACGACCCTAACACTCGAGTTCAGGGTGAAGTCCAGACTTTTCTAACCTACAACAGGGCTACAGAAACAAGGTAACTTCAAAAAACTCATCTACTTGTTAAGTATGCTCTTGTATCCACACTGCAAGACCAGATTTAACAAGTTTTCCTTTCCTCATGACATCCCTGTAGTTCCCCTGAGTTGGCTGCCCCTTCTTCCGAAGGTCATAAACTCAATTTTTTGTCCTGAGTTCTAGCTAAAAGCTCTCTGTTCAGACAGGCAGGTCTTCTTCCCAACTGGCCTGTCTCTTGGCAGATGGGGATGGCCTTCAAGATTTCCTTCTTGAAGCATGTCCAGCCTTTCTGGTCTCCTTTTCCCTTCAAGACTGCCTCCCAAGGGACTCCATCAACCAAGCTCCTAAACAGGCCAAGTCTGCCCTCCAAAAATCCAAGGTAGCAGTCTCTGCTGACTCCCTCCTTACTTCTCTAAGAATCAAAACCTCTATCATTCAGTGATCCCTATGGCCAAGATGGCCTTCAGCCATCACATCACCCACAAGTCCTTCTCTGTTTGCAAACAGCACGTCCAGTGGGGTGCCTTCCCTTGCTTGCTCACTCACCACTCTGTCAGTATGTTACCATCTTCCGCACACTCTAGGAACCTCCTGGACTGTTTCCTCTCTGATGTGTTGTATTTCCAGGAGACATCTGGTAAGTTGAAGGAGTAGCCCTCAGGAAGCAGAAGCTTCTCTTTGCAGCTTTAACCTGGACGCTTAGTCAGCAAAGCACTTAAGCCTGGACTTTAAAGACATTAGTTGTTCCTTTGATTCACATGAGACAATACAGATGTGAGAAGTTATTAACATTAGGCACTTTGTTGGAACAGAGCTTCAAAGGATCCCATCAGAGTCACAAACATCTATATAGTGCTGAATAAATAGGACAGGGCTTCCTCTGTAAGGATCACTGAGGTGGTACAAGTCTGTATGTACTACACTTCTTTCCAGAAACAAATGCTTAATGAAACATTCGTTTCTGTTGACAACACAGACTTGAACACAAAAGAGTAGATTTAAATGCCAGTCACCTGATATATCATAGAATCACCGAATGGTTTGGGTTGGAAGGGATTTTAAAGCTCATCTAGCTCCAATCCCCCTGCTATGGGCAGGGACACCTTCCACTAGACCAGGTTGCTCAAAGCTGCATCCAACCTGGCCTTAAACACTGCCATGGATGGGGCAGCCACAGCTTCTCTGGGCAACCTGTGCCAGTGCCTCACCACCCTCAGAGTACAGAGACCAGTACATCCAGTAGTTGGACTCAAGTGTTTATTACCTCCCACTCATATAACCAGCCCTCCCTATTACTTGTGCATATATATTCCTCTCTTTTAATGAAAAAAAAGATATCTTGGGCATCAGATACTAAGAAGTAAACAGGATTTTAGCACCAAATAATCTTCTGTTACTCCCTTTGATCTATAAAGATGAAATTTTCTCAATTTCGTGAGTAGAATCTGTTTTCCAAATCTTTTATTTAATGTTAAACAATGATTTAAAATCTTCTGAAAAACTTTCAGTGTTTTTCAGATTATACGCAGGTTTCTGTGAAGACAACCAACAAAAATACATTTCAAAGCACCTAAAATCTTATCTGATGCAAACAGTAACCAAAGCAACATGTCAAAAACAAGTTGAAATAACACAAGGAGGCCTACAGAACACTGACGTCTTCCTGCAATCCCAACAGAAATTGTACAGAGTTTTCCAGAGACCTTTAAAAACCTTTAGCCTCTTAAATAAATCTTAGCCAGATTGTGACTGGTTCAAATGATAACGATGGCATTGATTTAAATCAGTTTATGGCTATTAATATATGGCTATATAAACTGAGGATTTGAAGTCTAGAATCTTGGTGACCTCATTATTCTTCCACATGAAGCCTCCAGAGCTTCCCAATGTGCTTGCTGAACATTACAGCACATGCATGCTCAGTCCATTAACCTAGGAATGTGTTTTATAGCAGACTGTTAGAATTTATTTCCACATAAACAGAAAAAAAGCCAAGCTGAGACTATGCTAAAAATTTTTAAGCCTGTGTTAAAAATCTTTGCAGTGTGTAAAAATGTAATTGGGATGGACTTTAAACACTTCTGTTCCACAGTAGTGAGAAAAGAGGTATCACTGATTTTAGAGCTAAGGAGGGAAAGAATTATTATCTCATCTATGTGTAGCACTGATGTTTCAAGAAAATTCATTTATTGATTTACTAGGATACTAGAGTCTGTAAGTGTTGCTTAGAACAGTAACTTTCAGCTAAATGCTACCAGCAGATGGACGGGAAAAAGGCTATCTAACAAATAAAGGAGTGGCAAAAATATTCCAGAGCATGTATTTTCTTAGGAACACCCATGGAGGACCAGACCTTTTCCTGCCACAATACAATACAAAGTTATAGTACAGGAGGACATATTGCAGACTGAAGAGGTAAAATCTACAAGGTAAAGTCTAGGGAGGAATAGGCACAGATAACAAGATAGCATCAAAGGAACTCATACCGCTAAACTGGTCTGGATGGGAAACGTCAGCAGAGTTACTTCATTTAATACACTGCAATGGATTTTCCATGCGGTATTTGGTAAATGGTGTTGGTAAACACAAAACATGAACCCTGAAGGTATTTAATGCACTGGACATCACACTCTTTCACACTCAGCTAGTAGACCAGCAGTATGCAACACAAGTACTATGGGAAATGTAGTCTTTTGCCTGCTTGCAATCAGCATCTGAACTGTCTGTAACGTTCACAAATATTTCGAGAGTCTTGAAATAGTCAAGGCATGCTGTGCCAAGGGATTTCACCTTGTGCCTTATTTAAAAGTGCTTCATGGTTACAAATATTATTCAGAATAACCAAATTCATAACTTCTCATACCTGACAGCCACATAGGTCCACACTGGCTTGTGGTTATGCCTGGAAAAGCTGCGGAACTGTCTAAAAGCTTTTTGTGAAAAAAAGTAACAAAACTAAGCAAAGAGGTTGTAGGAGGATTCTTCTGTTTTCTCCTACAGTAAAGGTTGACTTTGCTTCCACAGGTGAATCTCAATTTCAGGGAAAGTTCGGCTAACCTTCCTAAAACATGCGACTTGTCTTAAAGTCTTCCAGAACACAGGCTTAAATTCAAACGTCCTTAGTTTAACCGATACACATGCTCTGTGTCTGTACTGGCAAACTAAACAGAGCCCAGGCACAGGCCAGGAAAACTGGGAAACAGGTGTCTTCATTGCTAAATGACAGAGCTGCAGCCCAGCACAGCCAGAGCTTTTCCAGCTATGTTTGGGCTCTAGGAGTTAGCATAGTACAGGGACCATTCCTGTTAGTCCCAGTTGTCTGAGGACTAACAGGGTTGGCCCTGGCACTGTTTAGTTTACTGCTATACATGTAGCCATGGAGTCTTCAAAAACAGTCTGAATTGTGACTGTTGGTGGTGGCCAGCAGATGCACAAGGTCTACTTTACTGCCATGAGCTGCTGAATGTTTTGCTGACGTTGAGCTACTTCCAAACTAGAATACATCAGCATCCTGATACACATTTACAGAGTGCATTGGTCTGACTCAGAAGTCTGTGACACTAAGGTGAAGATACAGTAAGAGCAGAAGGTAGTGGAAATTACACAGAAGTTGGCCAAGGTGTCCCACATGAGTATGGGATCCATAATTTCATTTTGGGTTGAAAATCCAAACCATGAAAACCAGTGACATGAGCCACATCAACTTGGAACCAGAATTCCCCCTGCCAGATTTACAATGGTGAAACATGCAAAACAAATGCATGTTTCTTTTAACAGTTTCATTGATGCTTAGATAAATTAGCTACTAATTCCCATGTTACGCATGTAGACTTCAGGATGAGAACAAAACTGCTTGGCATAATTAGACTTGTAGTATTACAAGATCATTTGTGTATTTTTCAGAGTTCTAAGCGTAATGTGTTGCAGATATAATAAACACTGCCAGGTGAGGCAGTCACAAGTGTTTTAACACAATACCCCAAGCTCTGAGCTGTGGATAGCTCTTGAGCTCCATCAGGCTTTAACAAGCTCTCAGGCTTCAGGGATAGATTCTGCTTTCACAATTTAAGAAAAAAACAAGCCTTGGAGAGCTTTGATAGTTTTCATTCACAGGAGGTAGATCAAACAGACTGTGAGCAGAGTTATTATTTTAAATATCACAAATATTGATTTAAAAGATACTGCAAAAGAATGTTTTTTTCATTCATTCAGCAACAGCTTGAATATGTCTGACTGCCTGTGCTATCTACTGATGCTTCCAAACATGGGCCACAGGTTTAGTGCAGACTCTGAATCTGCCTTTTCCTCCCATCATTACAGTTTTCAGATATGAGACCAGCTCAACAGGTAAAGCACCAGAATCCTAAATTTAGAGAAACAAAAATGATGACTTGAATCTCTTGAGGTTTGTTTTTAAAAAAAGTGCCCATATTAAAAAGGTATCTTTACCTTATTAATTAATACATTTAGAGACTTTTGGCCAGAAGGGGTCATTCTGTGGAAAAGAATTGCAAAATAATACATAGAAAACTGCAAAGATGAAACTCTGAATTTAAAAAGATGAGAGAATCCTATTTTCTTTGCATTTCCCATTTAGCATCTCATTACCTTGTCAACTATAGATGACATTATACTATTCTGGCTACCAGGACTAGTATCTTAGCGACTTTAACCCGAAATTGGTTTTCATACGGAAAGTTCCTGCAGGCAGATTTTTTGTTACAGTTACACTGCCTTGGTTTTGATATCCTGTGGTGTAAAATTCCCTTCTATTTCTTCTTCCTAGTTAAAGCTAGAAAGTGTAATGAAAACATGACCCAACCCAACTGGACTGATTGGCTTAACACTGTATGTCCACTATCCCATTGTGGTTCTCTATGGGCTAGGTCATAACAGCATCTAGCTGGGCACTGGAGACTGGCCTGCCATAGTGAGACAATGTCAAGTGCCCTCTACTGCATGTCTAAAGATCTTCCTACTGCATTGTTTTAGCTGGTTTTCCTTTACCTCTCTGCTCGGATTTTGTATCTGAGAACAAAATAGGCAATTAGGCGCAGAGAGAAGAAGAAAATTCCAAGAACAATGAAGTCCAGGTAAAGTTTGGCATTTTCTACATCCAGTTCTCTCAGAATGGCCTCTGATTTTTGAAAATGGCAAGTGTCATCTTTGTCACAATGCAGGTCTTCTCGATCCAGTCCATAGATGGAGAGAATAACTCCTTCAAACCCGTATCTAGAAAGAAGAAAGATGGATTACAAGGAAAAGTCCTGATGATCTGTTTAGAGGTACTCCACCAGCAATAAAACCCCTGAGAGCTCGGCTGCAACACTTAACTACTGAGTAGTTCAGTATTGTTCTGACACGTGTCTCAGGGCAAGTTCTAATCCTGTTACCATCAAGCAAATCATGTCACTGGTATTTTACATAAGATTGAAGAAGGACAGGAGTTTTGCCTTTAACTGCTTCCAGCTAGTTTATAATGCAATTTCTCCAAAGACTAATTTCAGCTCTTATTCAGAAATTCCCCTTTTAAAAGTGACATAACTAATTCATTTTCCTCTTAAATAAGCAAAACCAAGAACACAATTATGGTTTGAAGTCAGAAACATATTCAAACAGGCATCAATCTTGAATGCTTCTTCTCTTTCCTTCCATGCACTATAGTTTCACTAACAATGCACAGCTCCCACATGTCCCCTGGCACGGGCTGCGCTTACCATTTGAGTTTGTGAGGAGAGTGAAGAGAGGGCTTCAGGAGACCCCACATGGGCTGGACAATGGCTTACGGCCTCATCTTGAAGTCTAGCTCCTAATTCAGGGGGGGTGGTCTCATTATCCTTTGTAGGTCTCTGTATACGACCTCACTTGCTAAATGAGAGGTTACTTTAGCTTGGGCTTTCTCAGTAATAGGGCAGCTTGGGCAGGGTGGGGAAAAGGAGGATGAGAAAATTCCCCTCACCTAATTTCAGCTATAAATATTTAGGTGTCTTGTCTAAACTAACCCTCCGTGCCAGACTCGAGAGGTTTCCTCATGGCAATCATCCCATCTAAAGATAGCTGTCTCAGACTGCAACAAAGGCTAACATAGATGGGATATAAGGTGCCTATGGTTCTTAAAACACTAGTTTAGATTACAGATGACACAAATCCCACACCTCTTGTGGTAGTGCTACCGCAAAACTTAATAACAGGTCTTTATCCAACAAGACTACCTATGACACAACATTGTCTTTCAATATAAGGTGCTGGCATCAAATTCTCAGTTGAGCATACTGTCCCTATTATTTCAGATATTCACTATTACATAATCTAGGCAGATTTGCATGCTGTGCAATCTCACTGAATTCAAGGAGACTGACATGGACTTGTAGCCAATAAATTTTGGCTACAAATACTAAATGTTCCTATTTATTTCATGTCATATACAACATAAAATGCAGTGAGAAAATGTGTCACACATCACATGTGAATTTATACTCTAAAAGAATGTGCTGTGAACATAAGTCTTTTGCTACCCAAAATAACCAACCAAGCAAGCAAAGGTAAACATACAGCATTTCCAGATGGGAGGTTAATGGCCTCCCTAGCAGTACCTGACATAGGAAATGTAGGACATCCACTGGAGGTATGTTGGGATGGTATCAAAGCTAACAAAAAACCCAGAGAACAGAAGCACCGGGATTGCAGTAACTGGGCCCACAAAAGTGGCCACCTGTGAAGAGAAGGAACAGACAAATATCTTGTCAGACAGACATATTAAAAAATGAACTTCCTCTTTCATCTGATGTCCTGGCCTCCAGCAAGGAAACTAGCCTTTGAGGGAGCAGTCTTTCATTATGGCAAATCCTCTGTTCTGTGCCAAACCCAAATAGGCAGTGCAAACTTACTTTTTAAGCAGGGGGGACTGAAGCTATTCAAGTTGTTCTTATAATGCAACTTCCCAAAATCATCACAGTTCCAAACACTAGGAAATTACTGACTTTATTTATTTATGTAGACAAGATTTCTTGTGAGGGGAAGGGTAGATGCTGTTAATGGAGAAAAAGGAGTTACTCTCGTCTTCCTAAACCCTTTAAGAGTTGACAAAGCTGCTGTGCTGGGATCTGTTCTTTGAAGGACTTGAACCCATCAAGGAGTTTACAGAGTAAGATGGGCACTCTGACTCACTTGCTCCTCTGGGCTTGAGACCCCTCTTTCTAAACATTATCCTTTCTCACTTCCCACTGAGGACACACAGACCTCCCTCCTTAACCCCACATAAACAGTAACTTCAACCAATTGGTCCTAAAATGTTGTGAAGAGGATAAGGAGCATCTCCAGCTGGGTGGCTTTGGTGGGGAAGATAGATCTTGACCCAACTCCAACCTGTTCTCTCTACATCCCCTCCAGGGCAAAGGTACAGGTATCTGGGGAGAGCAGAAACACAGAGATTGCACAAGAGGGCGATGCTGATCTCCACAGGGTGGCACAGAGAGGGAATCAAATATTCTACTGCAGAAATAGCACCAATGATAGCATCAATGATACCATCAATGTATGTTAATGTCAGTATCACCTGTTATTATAAGCACTACAAAACAGTTCTGCTGTGGAATGGTCACCACAGCACATCTCCTGCCAGGAAGCACAATGGAGCTACATGGCCAGCTTCCAGTGTGACAGTCCTACCAACAGCTGTTTCTCTCCCTCCTTCTGGAGAAGTTGAGTATCTTGGGCAAGCTTTTTCTTATCTCGCCTCCTGCAATCTTTTTGTGTGTGTATGGAAGAACCCTCTCCCAAGCTCCTGATTCTCATAGCTTACCTTCACTTTGTAGATGCATAGAAATGCACCAGTCCCACAGTTCTAGGACCTACTCAGCTTGGGATGAATAGCAAATGACAACCTACCAAGGAGGGACAGGCACAGCCCCACTCGAATGGGGAAAGGAGCCTCATATCCTGTGTGTATATATGCTGTTTAAGCTGATGCCAGTGGAAAGCACTGAGTAGCTGTATCAGATCAAGAAAACTTTTTCCCTGTCATCTCTCAATGTATGTCTTGGGGACACAGCAGTGTTAGGAGACAGCGAGGTTCCTGTGAAACCACAAAACACCATCAGTACCTGGAGGGATGTAGAGGCTGCCCCTATGAGAAGACCCAGCGACTGAGCCACCAGGGACGTCATGGTTCCCAAGGCTGCGAAGAGGACAAATCGGAGTGCATCAGATGGCTGTGAAGTCATCCAGTACACAATACTGCAGTAAGCCACAGGAAACATGATCTGCAAAGAGATACCCTTGGAGTTAGTCTATTAAAGCCAAATATTTGCTGTTACTATGACTAATAGCAACATGGGGATTTATAATGAATCCACATCTCTAAGCCTTTCCATTACATGACTGGAATGGCTGAGAAAAATACATATATATGCCAGAGACTATGATACCTATTGTACTACTTGGGCATTAGAAAACAGATCCCATTTGCTTGTAACCCCCTCCAGTTCCCCTTCTGCAAAAAAGAAGATAGTAATCTGTTTATTAAAATAATTGGGTCAGGTCTAGGCTTTTGTGAGGATGCTTCTGATTTGGACCTGAAGCTTCAGCACACACAGTTTCTCCACTATTCAGATGAATAAAGTAGCAGTACTAATCTTTTTGGCAAGTTGACTTGCCATGAGCTTCAACGATTCTTGTTTTATTGAAGAGTAGAGCATATACCTGAAAAGGAACATCAGCCATGGTTTTGGCGAGATAGTAGGCTTTCAGGCTGTACCAGTAGTTCAGATGCTCTCTAAGAAATACTCCCATCTCAAGAGGAACTACAGAGAACACAAATTAGTAAATTAGGTTGCCAGCATGCAGTATTGTTGCACATAGTAACATAGTTTATCCCTATCTAATCCTGCACTGCTGCAGTCCCATAGTGGGAGTGGAACTCTGAGGCCTTTGACAGACCAGCAATAGTTTCAATGGTCTGTAATGAAATAAGAGAGGTCAGGTACTCACATGTAAGGACAGTTGGCATCAGTGCAGCAAACATAAGAAACAACATGGAAAAAAAGAGGAAGCCAGAGTTGCTGAGGACTTTCTTAGCTTCATTGCCAATGCCTAAGTAAAGCAAGCCGATGAGCAGCCCAATACCAATGTGTGAGGTGATACGCAAGTGTGTCAGGACCTACAAGCAAGGGAAGAGTAGTATTCCTGATCAGAAAGTCTAGGCTCAAAAAACAATGGCAATATGACTGAAATCAGATATACAGACTGCAGAAAAGGAGTACTTATGTCCAGAAAAGCTTATACAGAAATCACAGAATCATAGAACAGTTAGGTTTGGAAAGGACTTTAAGATCATCAAGTTCCAACCCCCCTGCCACAGGCAGGAACACCCCACAAGAGACCATGCTGCCCAAGGCTTTGTCCAACCTGTCGTTGAACACTGCCAGGGATGGAGCATTCACACTGCTCATTTCCTTCTGGCAAACTACACTTCAGCTAAGGAAAACTTACTGTAATGAGCTTCCTAGTGTCAATCAGACCCCTTCCTATAAACTCAGGTCGAAACTGCAAATGATGCAACCTGAAACCTTCCTGACAATGTCATGGAACCATTGGCCCTCATTCATCAGGAGGCTTTCTCTCTAACTAAAAGATAACCTTCCTAGAAGAGAAGAGAGTCAGAAAAGGTATTCCAGGCTAACTTAATCAGGCATAAATTACCCTTCTGTGCCTTCTCTGTAATACAGCATTCCTACAAGAAGTATGAAAAAAAAAAAAAGAAATGACATTTGGAACAACTGCAAACCTTTACAGTTGAACAGAAAAAAAAAAAAAAACACCAAAAAAACCCAAAACAAAACCCAGCAATATTCTTCAATGTCTGCATCAGAAAATAAATTACAATTTCCCCGTGATGGGGATGAGGACAGGACCACATGATCCACGGTCACTGTTCGCACACCTATGAGATATGCTTTCCAAGTGTACCAGGGACTCATCAGCTCATTTAACCACATGGAGTATGTGAAGCTCTATGTTCACTTTGGATTACAAAAGCCCTCCCCCAGGAACATGTCAATTTATTTTTGACCGGTTGCTCACAACGAAGATGGTAGAGTTAAAAGCAAGACTGAAAGATCAGTCTCTTTCCTTTGAAATTCTGTGATGATCTTCATGTATGGGCTGTTGAACAGGAGTTTTAAGATGTATTATACTACCTCAAAACCAACTGAACAGACATTTTGGATACAAAAGATATTATTAAAGGTATTCTTACCGAATCCCTCATGATGGTGAGAAAAGTTCTTTTGAAGAGGATACAGAACTGGGTTAGGCAGCTGGCAGAGAAGCTATGGCAGCCTTCTGTGGAGGAGGAATCCTGTAGAAACACATGAACTTCTTTCTTTGCAGTATCTTGCTTAGTTTTCATTCACAAAACCCTACTCCTATCAGTTATGTGTGCCCAGAAGCCTCCCCCACTGATCAAGGATTTAAACTCTCTCCCCCTCCCAGCTTCAAGCCATGCCCTTTAGTTGTGATATATAAAATACCTCTTCAGAGGGCCTGTGCCAGAGGAAGGGATTCAACTCGTTCTCACCACCAACATCTCTCTTGTAGTCTGTGTCACATATCCTTTCCCGTACTGCCCTTACCAGCCGCCCATTCTGGTCTCCATATTCACCAGATGCTACTTCCATTACTACAAAAAAATAGAAAGCAAGTTATTGATTTACACTTCCGACTAGTTGCAAGCCTCATTATTAGATCCCCTTGATTCAGCAGCATTGACAGAAACAGTGTTGTCTAGAACAGGCTCTATAATGCCACACAAGTTCATACATATATATAAGCACATATTGTAAATGTGTTTTTCTATAAATATTCAGAGTTTTCATTCTGGAAGTTAAACGAGCCATTTTAGGGGAAAGGCAGTGAACATGGGATAGTCTTGGTAACAGCAAATGACAAAAGCCTATTCTTGTGGTCCTTACTGATTCTTTGGAATTAAGAAACAACAATCCAAAAACCCTCTCAATGCTATTAGCTGTACAATACTACAGTGGTATTGCTCAAGATAAAAAAAAACACCCAGAATACTGAAGCCACTTTGAAACCACTAGGATTAATTACTAAGAATTTTATCTTTCCTTCCCCGGACCTGGACTTCCACCAGAGAGAAATACTGACTAAACTTTGCCACTAGATGGCATTCGAATTACTCAGAAAAAAAACTAGTATTTCGAATATTTTGAATTTTGGTACATATATGTATGTATACATGAATGTACATATTACCCTGAAGGTGATAATTAAATACAAAATAAACTATATAAACTATCCAAACTGTCCTTACCAAAATCTGCTGGATTGTGGTAGGTTGGGCAATTCAGACCCAAGTCTCTCAGGTAAGGGACAAGGTTTACTACTTTCCCACGGTAAATGCATTGGCCTTGACTTAAAACATAGAGCTGGAAAACAAGGCAAAGAAAAGAAAGAAAAAGATAAAACCCCATGACATAGTATGCAAATATTTGAACCTGCTATCTGTGTGACAGCAATCCACTAACACAGTGACCTCTTCCTGTCCCTCTGGTAAGAAGACCTTGGGAAGATCTGTCACCACTTGGAGCTACCTTTGCATAGAATTATAACTAATGGGAAATTACATGCTTAAGGTTTGACTTCTGCAAACATTCCCTTCAGGACTTAAAGTACATTAACAGAGAAACAGACTCATTGCAGACAGACACATGCTGAAAACATGCAAGAAACACATTATGGATATTTTGTGCTGGAAGACGAGACTGGTGAATGCAAGAATGGAAGGAACAGCACAGCAATGGGGAACAGCTTGATTATTCTTACTTTTAGCCACACTATTGACTTTCAATAAATTTAACCTAAACACATGTGGTCCACATCCTGTTGTTACGTTGGATAAAAGATCTCCAACTGACTTCACTTCAACTATTATTATCTCACATGAATAAACTCTTCTGAATTTACACCTGTGTAGCTAGGATGAGAATGCGTATTAGCAACACTGCAGACACTGGCACTAAACCTCCCTTGCTCTTAAATTAATCTAATTTACTCCACTGGCATCCCTGTGCCCAGGAGCAGTTTTGGGTGAAGGGGTGAAAACCACAAGTGCAATAATCATAATTTGAGAAACGTACCAACCAGATTCTTTACAAACATTAGATTTAAACAATGGAAATGGGCAGAGAAGAAGAAAAAAACATAATCAAAAAGTATATTTTGCTCCCATTTAATTTCTTTATTTGATTTGGAACCACAGACTAGAATTATCCATGATTTTACCTGAAGAGTGAAGCCTTGATAATAAAACCTACCTAAACCACACATAAAGAATCTGAAAACAATACCTGATCGAACAACTCGAACAGTTTAGCACTGGGCTGGTGAATCGTGCAGATGATGGACCTGCCACCCTGAGCTAAAGCCTTCATCAGAGAGACAACCTGAAAACACGATGCACTATCCAAGCCACTGAATAAAAAGAAACGTTTGTTATCCACAAGTCCATAGGCACCATTCAAAGCAAGCACACGTATTTGCTACCTCTGCCTCTCACTATTATCCTTTTATAAATTTTCCCTGTAGCAGTTTAATTTTTATCATATGCCAATCTTATGCTTTTATTTCTCCATCAGTCTTTTAATTAAGTTGGAAGCATGCCTGAGGATGAAAAATAGACTATTCTCAAAGCTGCCTTAAGGGACTTCTACATTTTAGGACTGCAGATTTAAATGCTCCCAACTTTAATGAATAGATACGTATTCATAGGTCTCCCAGCCTTTCCAGACTGGGATCACAGACTTTGATTCTAAATATGCCACATTCATTATTAAAAGTCACACTTTAAAATGCTTATATTCAAGCTATCTTTTCTTGGAAAAAAAAAAGAAAACTCATGCCACAATCTGAAAATATTTTTCTCTCTCTTTTCCTTGCTGTTTCAGTTTGTGTCTCCCTTAAAAGTCATTTGTTGCATGGTCTGGCAGTTACAGCAGTGACCCAAGGCACTAAGCACCTAAATCAAATTACTTCTTGCGGCATTACTCAGTTCTTACAGGCAACACAAAATGAGTCTTTTCCAAGGACTTAAGAGGTCAATAACCTTTCTGCAGCACTGTTCTACTATATAAAGCAGTATTTGCCTATTTTTAATTTTCGGCCATGAAGTACCTGGTTGGTTCATCAAAAAACATGACAGGAGGATTGTTCACCAGCTCCAAAGCAATGGCAAGACGCTTTCTCTGACCTCCAGAAAGACTCCCAGTCCTCGTATTGGCACATGTCAGCAAACCAAGGGCTGTCAATATTTCCTTTACCTAGAGGAAACACAACAATGCATCATCTAAATTTGTTACACAGAAGAAAAGCCTCTTTACTATTTTCATGGAGTATGTAAAATAGCTCATGACTTCGTTTCACAATCCATATACCAAAGACTTTTTCCATCTAATGTAGGATTTATTAGATTGAGTGGGGCTTAACAATCTACCATTTACTATTTTGACCCAAATTCTATTTGTTTGCCCTATACGACCTGTCTCAGTAAGGAAACCCTGGCTGTGAAAATGAGTGGAAATCAGTTCTTCTGCATCACCCCCTGGATATGGCAAAGATATCAAAACAGCTCTGCAGCATGTGAGAAGTTATTATATTGTGAAACCAAGAAGCTTTTTCAATAGAACTTCTAGGCTCTATGTACATGGGACTGAAGAACTTTGTAACAAAACCAGTAGTTTCTATGGAGCAATGACTTGCTCTTATCCCATCTGTTCTTCACAGACTACTCTTTAAAAGGCAGACACTGATTTTAAGTGTTTCATTCTCCTCAGAGCCAGTTCAGTTGTCACACAGGCTTTCAGACGTTCGGGATTTCCTCAAGGCACAGCCTCAGGAAGGGCACAGCTTGTCCCAGGATCTCAGGAGCAAAAGAAGAACAATCCCAGCTGCCATGAATTTTTTGCTTTCAATGACTGTAGATCTGGCCTAGTAGACCCGTATGAGGAAAAAAAAGCTCTTTGGCATCAGTAAAAACATGAACATAAAAATGAGTGAATCCAAGCCACCTTGCTCATGCAATTAAAACCTCTACCACTTAAAAGGTAGAAAGAAAGCCCAGATATTTAATACTTCACTGAAGTATGGAGAGAGGAGCCTGTCATTTTTTTGAAGTAATATTGCTTGGATGGAGGGAGTTTTCAAGAAAAGGTGACTGACATGGCAAAAAACTGGTTAGACCAAGTAGGGCCTGACCCTGCATTTGTCCTGATTTTCATTTCTAGGAGCTTTCAGTGATAGGGAGAGAAAAAAGAACAAGCCCTACTAACCCTGGTCCTCAGAGGGAGGATCCAAATGACATCCTTCCCTTTATCTCTAGGAAAGATGCTACAGGACATGAGCAGCACTAGCTAGGTCAACTAGAAACATAAACTATGGTTCAATGGAAGATTTTTCACTTGTCCCTATTTCAAACAAGCATCTGTAATGGTGATAACACAAGTGCATAAATTCATAATTTATCTATGGTAAACATTTACCTTACAATTTACAACAATAAAATGAATGACGTAGTCCAGCACAGGCCAGTAACACTAACCAGAAAATGACTGCCCTTCTGGTATGTCTTGAATAAAGGCATACAACAAAGATCTTTTCTCAAAGAGTTCTTTGTAAATACAGTAACAGAGCGGACAAGTGAATTGATTTGTTTGGCCTAGCTTACTAAAGTGTAAATGAATTAAGACTTTCAAATTACAAATAAAATTAACAGCTGTTTCTAGACAAATGTATTTTCCAATGAGAAAAAAATAAAATCTGTGGTTAGCTTATTAAAAAAATAGTAAGAAAAATTGAGAGAATCAAAGCAATCTTAAACTGCCAAAGATACGTTGATTCTTTTAAGTTTCCCTCTCTGGAGCTCTTTCTGGTTCTTAAGGGTCTCTGAGATTGAAGAAATGCCAAATATTTCAATGTGGAAATAAATATATTTGAGGTTATGATTCATTCTACCATTACAAGTCCACTACAATTCAATGTTAGATAAAAATATATGCTTTACAGATCTCACTTCATGGACCTCTGTGACAGACCCAGAAATTCTCTGTTTGATGGACACTATACATACCATTTCTCTCCTGCCTTCATCCTTCTCTTGAAGTTTCAGATGAGCAGATACCTGCAATGTAATACAATGGAATTTGGTTTTTAACTGGTCTGAAGCACAGCAACCAGTTAAAGCAGATGTCTCAGGCACAACATCCCAATGTACTGTTGAAACAACTTTAAACCCAGTCAAGAAAGGTTAAGTTAACTGTAATGTTCAAATGACAACCATCACATATGCCTTTGGACTAGGTAACTGAGTATAATCTGATTTAAGCAACCACACAAGCATCTGACAAAAAAACATATTAGAAAGAAAGGACATTCTGCAAGTCAAAGAGCTTGGGAGGAAGATGAGGGAGTCATGTCTTTTGCATAGCCACTGACTTCTCAGGCAATGCTAGAATCACCGTTTATTGGTGCTCTATCCATATTCTAAGGATAACCAAACTGCCATTCTCCAGCATGTGAACTAATGAGTACAGAAATAAATAATCTTGTGAAAGATGTCATCTGTTGTCCTAAAAGGCAGCTCCACAAAACATTATGATTAACCCTTATTAGAACCAATTAAACTGTTAACGATTTTTGTCAGAGCCCTGACTGATTAATTTAGACAGCAAGTATCATCTGGGACCAATTCTACAAAAGTGGTCCTATGGGATTCTGACTAGAATGTTCACTTAAACAAAAGAGAAGAAAAATTTCCTCACAGAGAAGAGCCTTTGCAGAAGATTAGCCACATAAAAATTACTGTGATTTCTTCTGGCCTTAAAACTTGTGAGCTGATTCTGGCACACAGTATGAGCAAGCTTAGACTTATTTTGATAACACCCTCTGAGAAAAACTGCCTCATTCTCTCAAACTGATCAAAAGGTATTTCTAGACTGCTTGGTCAAGCTGGCAATTACTAAACTTCTGAATGCTATGAAAAACAGTAAGAAGAATTTATGTTCCCTGTAAGTCTTGAGATTATTCTGTTCCTGTTGGCTTCCTGCAAAGAACCAGGAGAGATTTTATACATTAACTTTATTTTAAGATAGGCACAGAGGAGTAGAAGTAGCAGAGACCATGCTCAAGTCAAAACAGCAGTCAGAACATAGAAGGTGGGGAGACAGAGAGAGACAAGGATACTCATCCACCACACTAAAAAGGCTCATTCTGTGCAGGATTTCAGGTTCCACTCTCTAGAAGGTCTAAGGAGTAGAGCTGTAGATCTTCTTTCAAATCCTACTGCTGGTCACAAATCGAAAACGGTAAAGCTAAGGAAGCTAAGTGAAGCTAAGGAACCCCCTAGGAGGATGAGTCTGAAATCAAATTCAAAGCACCATCAAAGTCCAAGCACTTTCATTGAGTGGGATCATACAGAGATAACAGCTCATGCCATTACCAGGCATAAGAACATATGCACAGGACAAAAAAAAGTTTTTCCATTTTCTCCATCCTGAATGAATGAAAAAGCTCACCATCATAGCTTCCTGGACAGTCAGATGAGGTAGGAGCATGTCATCTTGCATGATGTAGCAGGAGACTTTGCGAAATGAGCGTAGGTCACGAGGCTGTCCATTGATGAGAATTTCTCCTTTCATTCCCGTTTCTCTGAGAGGGACCAAGAAAACAAACGGGTGAATCTTGCCTTCGCTTGTGCTGTCACAGGCCTCGCTTCAAGTGTGTACAAAATGTGATTTAAAAAATAGCACAAATGTAAGACATTGAGTCAGATTTGTTACACAGCTAGAACAGACAATTTTTCTGTGTGTGTTTTGGACTTTAAATTGCTTCTTATCATTGGATCAGACCTGTTAACAGATATATCCAAAGTGACCAGAACAGGACAAAAAGAAAAGATATAAGCAGTAAGAATCTCATTCAAAATCTGTGACATATATGTTTTCATCATACACTGGGGTAAGATTTCTTCTGCTGTTTTCTCCAAGGGGCCATCAGGCTAGCTGATCTTATCTTACTTGGGATTTTCATTGTTACTGACCTGTATCCTGCCAGAATGTTCATGAGTGTTGACTTCCCAGCTCCTGAAGGACCCATAATTGCAACAAGTTCTCCACTGCTGAACTTCCCTGAAATTCCTTTCAAAAGGGTCTTAAAGCCTGAAAGAAGAAAGAAAAGTTTGCTGAACCCTTCACAATCATGTCTGGGGAACAATGAAATTTCATTTCCACTAAAGAATGATGACAAACAGGTATTAGCAGATACCTACTGGGAGGTTGATGCTAAGATCAACACACTGCAATAACTATCAAAAGCCAAATTCTGAGTGGCAGCAGCAGCCTCCTCCTGCTACACAAGGATCATGTTAAGATTACAGGATCACACACTCTTGATTCACTCTAGGAAAAGTTTCTAACAGGCCTAAGAAGCCGTGCTGCCATTTTGTAAGTGTCTTCTCAGAGTATTTTACTAGGAGGTTTGCATTTCCATTAAAATACCTAGAACCTCACGGATAACATTAACTCTACGGCCTTGGAGTAGACTGCCCTCCACTCACTGCAGTTTCAAAGCCAAAATTCTGTCCTCTCATCAATACAACAGCTTCTTGGAGAGTAATAGCCATGATCTCAAAGGCAAAGCCCTATGCTTTTCTTCACTCCCCGCTAAAAGAGGTGTAAGAAACACAGCAAAAGAGACATACAGGTGGACCATAAGGACTCTCTTACCAGAGGAACTGTAAAGGCTTGTCTAGACAGGGAGACTGATCACAATAACTCTGTAAAAGTAATTCCTAGGGAAATACTTACTCCAGATTAAGAACATGCAGGGTTTTTTCTCATTTAGATTAATCCACCTCAGAAGGTCATACCACAATAATAATGTCCCAGGCAAAGCTGTTCCAGAATAACCAAATCCAAACATCTCACCTTATTCCTGACTAAATTACCTTTGTCAATAAACCTTCATTTAAACCTCAAACTCACTGTTGCTCTAGGTGTAAGCAAACTGGACTCCAATGAGAATTCTAGATTTGGACTTAGTTGCTTTCATCTTGTCCTGTATGATTCCCATTTTATGGCATAAGCACACTATGGGGAGGGTGGAAAGAACCCTGACTGGCATTTAAATTCTTCAGGATCTCTTTCCCTTTTATTTTTTTTTGCTTCCTTACTTTAATTACCAGTGCTTTTATTTAAAACTTTTAATAATAAATAAGTTAAATAAGGTGTCACAAACCAATCTCGTATTAAAACCAAAAAAGAAGAGTAGAAGATTCATTTCAACACAGTGTTGGGATCTGGCAATCCATTTTGCAGCATTTATATTCCACATGTAAACCTCTCCCAGTCCTGCAATTATCATTAGCATAGGTTGTATCTGGATATTGAAATGCTGTAAAAGAAAAAAAATCACATTGTCTGCAAGCTCCTAGAAAATGAATGGTGGATTATATTCTTCTGATTTCTCTTTCTTCCCAACTCCACAATTTCTTGCTTTCCTTTCATCCTCGCTTAGCACTGTTTATTCTTTCTCTAGTCTCAGTTCACACTCTTTCAATGCCACAGTGAGCAAACTTTTGCACCAAAACCATTAATGTTATACTGCCATGAAGCCTCCCAAATCCACAGCAAGTAATTCTTGAGTATTCCCCAGCCCAGGGGCAAAGCAGTAGCCACAAAAACTCCATCTAGAAGTACCTGATCCTATTATTTTCACAGTAAATGTCCTAGAAAATGTAACTGACCAAATCTATCAAAGTAATCAGTTTCTTAAGTGCCTTTTTTTAAACCACTAATTTTTCACTCTAAAATCCTGTCCTGGACCTGAATAAAACTACTTGTTTGGAAGCTATGCGATATTACGGGTATGAAAACAGCAGTGTAGTCACACTGCCTGTTAATGGCACAAGTCCTAGGAACAAAAGCAAAGGCGATCTATCAAAAGGAACAGCTATTTTGAAGAGAGAATTCCATGAGGACTTATGACTCATGCCAATGTCACCACCCAAACTAG
The DNA here is from genome assembly GCF_033783945.1 of Neopsephotus bourkii. Classification (NCBI taxonomy): domain Eukaryota; kingdom Metazoa; phylum Chordata; class Aves; order Psittaciformes; family Psittacidae; genus Neopsephotus; species Neopsephotus bourkii. The sequence continues at coordinate 7,982,194 of NW_026901456.1, read as the reverse complement.
CATCTGAAGGAAAAGTGCAAGGAAGAGATGAGACCTTTCAAACATGACAATATTTATTAAATCTGGAGAGGGATCTTTTACAGGGGCATGTGGTGACAGGAAAAAAGAGAGTGGTTTTAGGCTGACAAGGGGGGGAATTTGGATGAGATGCTAGGAAAAAGGTCTTTACTATCAGGGTGGTGAGACCATGGCACAGGTTGCCCAGAGAATTTGTGGCTGCCCCATGTCTTTCAAGGTCTGGTTGGATGGGGCTTTGAGCAACCTAGACCAGTGGAAGGTGTCCCTGCCAATGGCAGGGGACTGGAACTGGATGAGCTTTAAGGTCCCTTCTGACCTAAACCATTCTATGATTCTATGATAAATGTGACCTACAGAGACAAAGTCCTTTATACTATCCCTTAAGTGTAATGACAACCAGCTACCTCCCAAGCCTATTAAATTTGTAAGGGACTCAAACACTAGACTGTACTACCAATTATTTGTATGATGCACCCACCACATGAACAAGTTATGTACAGCTGGGAAACTCTCACACTGGTCAAAGGCTGGCCAGGCTGGCCTGTCATTAACTTCCACTGGGATAGGGTTTCTTTCACTAGGTCCCACATGTAGTGCACAGGGTAAAGCAGACACTGGTGTCCATCTCTGGTCCCTGTCTGCCTCGCAAAGCAGTTCAACATGATAGAATATCACATGGCAACTCCATTACAACAATTTCTATTGTATGGAAATCTGACTCAGATTGCCAGGGTAAAGACTTCTTGTCAGTTTCATAATAGTCAACTCATGGTGAGTTTCACTATCAGGACAGTAAATATTGCTCAAACTTATAGGGGAGCATAAAGAATATGTATTGCCATGAACACTGAGGGAAGTACAACCTAAAATACACCTCACTGTCTGAAAACATGTATCAACATGCATACCATTACCTAAAACTGAAGCCTTTTCTCTCACTACATATGAGATTTAACATTACATCCATTAAAGTCACTTTTCCAAACATAATTTCACAAATGATAACCAGTTTACCTTTAACTGCAGTATCTTCCCCCTCATTATCTGCACTTGTTTCTGCCCCTCTGGTGTAATTTTAAGTATCCTACACACAATGTTAAATCAGAGCAGGACACATCTCAGCAACTCATTTGCAAACCAGCAGAGGAACATGATTTACGAAGAAACAGAAAAACTCATGAATTTTAGATCAGGATCCCAATCACTGGCATTTTAACTTACTACAAACTCAAAACCATCTCTTCTTTTGACTGGAAGCACATAAGAAGCCTTTCTATTACAAAGGTTAATTTAGCAAACTGACAAAAGGATTTGACATTGTAGCTGTAGTGTAGTGCCCAGTATAATCCTTTATAAGGAACTAAAGTCCCTAAGTAACTACAGCCTTCTCTTTCAGAACATTGAGGCTAATCTTTAACTGAATCAGTTGACCTAAAACTTCTGTATCGGCCACATGTCTTTCACGAGAAACAGATTATGCATTCAGAGGGGACTGTATTCTCACAGTACAGGGACTGTTTTATAGCCATCTGCTGTATATTAGGAATTTCTGACAAGCTTCAATCCCAGTTTACCTGACCCACCTCATTCTCCTTTGGCCACCAGTACATGACCCGTGCAGTAAGTTTTGGTACCCCAGAGTTTCGTTAATGAGAGGCTGAACCTCAAAGCAAACTCACCCCAAGATGAATGTATATTACAGGCCATTCAGTTTGAGCACCACAGTGGCTGTCTCCTTTTGGACTGGACTTACATCAAGACCAAGTTTAGCATTGTGACTTCCAGTTACTTCTCAAAAATCTGTTTTAAATTACAATGCAAAATAGCTTGGATGCTTTCAGTTTTCCAGTGTTCCCTTCCAGAGTTATTATGACCTCACCCTCAAAAATGTATTTAGGGACTGAGGTGTAAGAGAATTCAAATACCAGTTTTCAAAAACTACTCGATATACAAATTTGTCACCAGGACATTAATACACCATCACCAACCAGAATTAGCACTCAGCATGAGTGCTAAGCTGAAACAGAAAATTCAAGTGTGTGAATTCACAAGCTGAAACAGCAAATTCAAGTGATGCAAAGTTTTCTGGTCTTAATTTCACCTCACATTACATTCCGGAGTTCAACTGCTTCTCCTGAAAAGTGAAATGTGTTTCATTTTCCCATGTTACGATTTCCCATGGAAAGCAAACTCCAGGCACTGTGATACTAGACCGGATTCACAGCCAGAAACACATGACTAGCCTGAACAGACCCCTATTCAAGGGGTAGATTTCCCTTGCTGCCTGGCTGCAGCACAAAGCCCACAGCAGCCCCTTCTTTAATGAGCTGATAGACGGTGACATCTTGTCTTTGATGAAGATGCTAAGGGAGTTCTCATTGCTCAAGTCACCAAAGTTTTTGCTAATGTATTTAGCAAGGGAGAAACGTGTTGATGGTTTTATCTGCTTCCTCATGGATTTTACAAGGATTTCTGGGAAGACATGGTTTTACGATTCTCACAATAACTATGATTAACCTGGAAAGAAGTAAGCCACCCCCTCCTCATACTTAGGGTAGGAGTGCATGTTTATGAATGTGACTGAACCAGGACCAAAAAAAATCATAACCAAAACTTACTCCTGCTCTTACAATGAATTTCCTCAGGTACATACTGTCTCTAGGTTTCTGACTAAAATGCTTTAATCATTTGCAATTCACTGCAAGTAATATACTCATCTGTTACTCAGAGAAATGTCACACAGACTCCTAGAAGTTTCTAGGTATTGTAGCCTAATTCTGCATCCATCAGTAGGCAGCAAGAACCCATCCTGGGTCCCGGGTGAGCACCGCAGGCTTTCACTGCTCACTGCAATTAGAGCAGGATTTGCCCTTCCCCATACATCTGAACTGCTTTATCACAAACTCTTCCGAAGGTAGGAAATATGTGTCAGTACCCTCCAAGTACCACTGGCCTGAAATTGCTCTAAGGTTTTACTACAGCAAATAAGGTAACATAGGACATTCCATCTCAAACAGCTCACATTTGGCAAAACTATAAACGACTGAAAACCTAGCCAAAAAATAAGCAACATTTGACACTTGTATGTCAAAACTGAAGAAATCATAACCTACTCTTTCCACACTCTCTACCTGAATCCAGGTAGAAGTGCACAATTTCTTTAATTTTTTTTTTAATTATATGAGAACTGTATTTCTGCATCTTTTTGTGGTGCCTTTTTAAATGGGGTTTGACGTATTCCTGATTAGAAACATCCAGCTGGATACATAGAAGACACGTCTGGCAAGTACTATGTTACTAATGTGCCTTACTTTGATACCTTCAACAGGCAACGTGATTTTTAAACAACGATCTAAATTTCAATACACAAATTTGTTCTTTTACAGCACCATCAGTCAAATTGTTTATTAAATCATGATAACAAACTGCAGCAGTTTCTCGGTCCTGTGTACTGACCTTGTTCCAATAAAGAAACTCAATTTTCCCATTCTAAAATTTATAGGCTGAACTGTCATCTCGTTTTCTTCACATTTCATTCAAAAACACTATGCCAAAGTCCAGGGAATTCTCCAACACAAAACCTGAATAAGGGAAAGTGGAATCAAGAGGTCACATCCAGATCTTTCCTCCTGAGGCAGGAGCAGGCAGTCCTCGTATTATGGAAGAATGTTCCAAGCAAATTCATAACTTTGCTGCTCGACGGCTGAAGACATTTGCTTGGATTACCTACTGCACACCACCACAAGAAAGGGAAAAACAGGCTAACCCTGTCTCCTCAGGACACATTCCCATCACTTTCCCTGAGCTGACTTTCAAGTGTGCCTACACAACCAGTGAGGAGACAGCAAGCCCATCCACCTGGAAACCATTCCTGGGAAATTAAGAACAAAAAGGGCTTATTTCCACCTGCCTGGGCTGCAGGACTGTCACTGCCAGGACAAGACACCATGGCTCTCAAGGAGGGAAGAAAGGTGCGACAGCCCTTGTAGCAGCTGGGGACCTTCCGGCAGCTTGTGCCACCCAGGAATCTGTCTCTTGAGACACATTTTCTCTTCTGAAATACAAATACGACTTACAATTAAATGAAATTACCCCTTCTGCATTACTCATGCTGGGCAATTCAAACCATTTAATTTCAAACTGGATTGCTTGTTTGCTTTATTTTAGTATGAACCAAAAATTAAATCACTTCCCATCGGTAAGATGAAGACACTTGAGGCTTTTCACCTAAACCAAAGTTAGTTCAAAGCCAGGCTGTTTCCGTAAGTTGGCATATCTTCACAGAGATGTTTTCCATGTATTTCTAATTCTGCTATTAACTGTACCTCTATAAAGCCGGGGGGCAAAGTCATACTAGAAACAATAAACATGTTTCAGGTAACTGTCTACCAACTAAAACCTATATGTAATCTCACAGGCCATTGGTTCATGGCTTCCACCATAATTTGTGTATCACAAGCAAATAAACCTTTTTATGATTCATTTTTTGACTTTAGCTTTAGAATCCACATATCCACATATCTCTATCCAGGTCTCTCAGGGATGCAGACATTCTAGAAGAGCGTTTTACATTGTCTAAGCCCTGAGCCCTGCTTTAGAGCAATTAAGGGAATTTACAATTGTAATGCATTCTTGTACCTTGCCTCAGAAAAATGACCTTCATTATGTAAATGTCTATAAAACATCAGGCCAGGCACCAAAACATCAGGACAGAGAGGGCAGAAAAGCTAAATGAGTGCTTGAAGTAACTACATCAAGTTTCTCTGCCTCTAAGTCCTTTCCAACTTGAAAATGAGGAATCTATTCCTCTCAACCTAAAAATATGTCTCTCAAGCTTTTTGAAAAAGAAAGAAAAAAGAAAGAAAAGAGAGAAAAAAGAAAAAAATCTCCTGGGCAGCAAAGCTCTTTCTTTGTGGTGGACTAAACTGCATTTCTTAATATAGGCCACAACCAGGCCTTCTTAAACATATTGCTCTTGATCCACAGCCGATTGCCCACTTAGTGATCAGGGATGGATTATTTGTAACTCAGATGGAGAGCTTAGTCCATGCTCACAGCGAGCCTTGTAGCATTCCATCTACCTAATTTTATATATCTAAAAGTTTGATGCTTAACCTAATTCACTGTTTAGGACCCATAAATTACCAATATAGAGAAACAGACACACCTAACAGATTATTAATTCTACCTATTTTGCATTCCTCTTCTGGGAAGGCATAAATAACCCTCTGGAAGCTCATCTTTCTCTTAACTATAGTGGGAGTTCAGGATAATTAGCTTAGACTAGACACCAAACATCTAGATGCTGTGACAAATCTCATCCTTTGCCAACAAAATCATGGCTGAATTCAGGATCAGTCACAAATAAAATGGACATCAAGACCTCTTCTGTGTTATTTAGATGTCAATTTTATCACAGTCCCTCATTTGCTTGCATGATTGCTATAATCAAGCACACAAATCACACTCAAAATCTTCAAGTTAGATTGGCACATGTTCAGGCACTTCCTACCAAGAAGAGCATCCTGCCCATGTTCAGGATGTACAAATATATCAGATGTTATGTTTTTACTTTATCGTTAGTATTTAGCACTTACTCTGCACTCTGGTATCTGGGGACAGTTCAAAATTCTACACATTTCTGCTTCAAGTTATCTACTAGCTCAAGAACACAGCACTGCATTGACAGCACTTAGATGAAACTTAACCGGAACATCTCAGCGCCTGAGAAATCCAAACGTGCTGTGGAAGACTACATATTAATCAAAAGCTAAATGTTAGAGAACAAACTTTAAAGCAGTTTTTGAATTTTGTTTGTGTGCATGCCTAAGATGTGACTTCTACCAGCACACTTCCTTCGTACTAAACATATCAACTAACTTGCCTTCTGTGGCAAATCAGTAAAATGTACAGTGAATTGGAGCCTACAGACAGATTATAAGCCTCCAAATCAAGATTTATTACATGAAATCCCTAGTTATTGTAGGCCACGTTGTATAATAAAAGAGAATGCATTGATGAGAAGATGGCAATCCAGATGTGGAACTGCGCTCTAGCAGAAGAAGAATCTTAAACCAAATTGTAGGTTATAAAGAATATGAAAAATCCCTTTAATGGCATTGTTCTTTCAGATCTTGAGCTTATGCAAGGCATTGTCTCTGACAGTCCACATTGTGTAGTCAAAAAAAATCCCTAAGTAAAGATTTCACTCTTCTGAAACTTCAAAATAAGAGTTGTGAGTTGGGTGCACCGTGTTCCTTCTCTATTTTGCAGGCTGCTCACGCATTGTTTTAGTATCTGAATACTGCTTTTCTTCAGAATAACTAATTAGATATGACAGTGTTAGCCCTGCAACCCCCTAATTTTCAGTTTGAAGGTTTAATAGACTTGCCTTGTCTGGCTGTTTCACATCTCTTGGCCAGGCAATGTTTCTCTATAAACAAGATGTATTTTATGTACAGGGAATCAACAAGTAACAGGCGACTGAAGTGCTTGCAGGTAGACACAGAATTTACAGAATTTCTTGTAAAAAGAAACATGTATTTCTGCAACAGTACAGAGGAGCAGGAGTCAGTGGCATTCTGAGTACTTGCTCCTGCAACTGCTGATTATATCTCATCACCATGCTGTGAGATGAATGGGTTTTGTGCCAGGCCCCTTTAGGTCTACACTCTGCACAGCTATGAGAAAGCAGAGCTGAAGTACATAAGTAACTCATCATACCACTAACAGGCCAAGGTAACTACTAGACACTCTTCCTGTTAAAGGAATAAATACCTCATATGGGTTAGCACCAGTCCCATTGGAACAGCTACTCTGAGCCTTTCCTTGTATACACCTTTTCTGTATAGTCCTACAGCAAGGTTACAGCCTTCTATTGAGTCTTACAAGATGATTATCATTATATGCAGGTCCTGCCTATCAATATTAATCAGACACATCCACAGCAAGATTCAGTTCTTATCGGTTTCTCTGTTGAACGTTTCTGCCTGAGAGAGTCAAAGCTGTTCATCTTCCATACGCATGCCCATGAGCCATATGCCTGCAACTGAGGATAGAGAATGACAATTAAGTGGGTCAGTGAACGAAAGTAACCTTCAAAGATGAATGCAAATAAATCTGTACTTGCAGCAAGACCTGATGGCTTCAGAGGCAGTATTTACATGTCGAAGCATTTGGAGATCTGGGGCATAGCTTCGACTTTGGCTGCACAGAAAATAGCTACCCTAATTTATCTTCAACCCTTAGGAAACATAAAAGTGAAAAAAAAAATCCCATGTACGAATGACGTACAGCTTTGTCTTTCTTCTGAATCTAGTGGAAATATCTTTTCAAAGCAAAATCCATAGCCTAATACTTGTCTGATAATTGCTTTTTGCTGCCTTTTTTAATTGCCTTTGTTTCTGTTGAAAGGTCTTTCCTGACTAAAGAAGAGCCAATACAATCCAAAAAGAAAGGCTGACACATTCTTTCGAATGACAAACTGAAGTCACGAGCTTGATACATACACGCTGAGAGATGAAAGCTGTTTACGTATTCCAGTCAGGCAGAAAGCAATTTCTTGTAATTGCAGTACCTTCATTCCTCAAAGCACAAATAGTATTATTCACAGTCTTACAAACAAAACCAGAACCTTTTCCAACATCCTTTCCCTTTGAAAAAATCTTCAAGTAGGAGATACTCCAAAGTAGCCCAGCAGCTTTTATGAACTGAACTGCCCCATCTGCCTTTATTTCAAAGTGCAGATCCAGCTGGGTCATTCTGCAAGCAAGGGAGGCAGAAACACTTCCTCCCTCAGAGAAGACTACTTTGGGTCTCATACAGTGCTGCCCAGTTACCACATTTCTGACTATTGCACTCTTCCTCCTCCCAGCCTCTCCTCACCCACATGCACAGAGCATGAAAGCAGGACGGTAAAAAAGCAGACGTAAAACTTTGGCTCTCTCCTCCTATCTACCTGTGCAAGGGCTAGAGAGGAAGGCCCTGGGGTTTTCTAGAGTTACAGCTGGGAACTGCTGAGCACTTCAGCCATCTGACCTTCTGAACAACCTTTATACATCCTCCTCCTGCTTCCTCCTATCCTCTCAAACTAATTCTGCACTGCAAATTTCTGCACTTCCACCTCTTCGTATTCCTGCTGCTCCCATCCCATTCTTTCCCACCAGTAGGCCAAGGAATACTGGGAGCCAAGAAGATCCTTTGAAACACACTCAGAAGCAAGTATCAGAAGTGTTTTAAAACATTTTAAACTCGTGCATTGAATCTTTAATTCCACTTTACACACCCAGGATCAGACACAGGGATAGATACGTCAGCAACTGGCCTCCAAAACTGGAAGAGCTCAGTAAATGAGAACCAGTCACATTCAGAAGAACTGCTGAGACTGAAGAAGCTCCTACAGCAGCAGGACATCCCTATGGCCAGACAAAAGAGCTTCAGACTTCAGAAACAGCCATACTGATTCTGCCCACTTTTCCTCAGCACTCTCAAGAATTCCAAGAAACAGAAACACAGGATAGTATGTTTACTTAATTCTAGCACTAATCTAGTAACAGAGAAAACCTATGTTACTGAATGTAAAAATAAAGGAAAACCTGATGTGTGTGTGGAAATAAACCCTGGATTACCTCCAGTTCTCGCATCTTACTTGGAACAACTGTGTTTTTCTCTCTCGTCTTGAATATTTACACTAATGAAGTTGCCCAAATTAAAATACTTTTCGTTGTCAGCAAACTAAATATAAAATCCTCTAAACATCACTGAAGTAATTATCATCTTCTGTAGCATGTCAGTGCTGAATATGTTACAAACAAAACCCACTGCACAGGGCACTGCTGCTTCTGGAATGAAAATGAGTTAGAATGAGAGCCTTTCAGCAATCTAATTTCTGCTTTTTTCCTCAATTCAGAACTGGAGAAGTTGGCAGCCTTGCAGGGAAATACATCCATCGAACTACCATAAACTACTAAATTTCTACCTGTTTTAAAAAGCTCCAGCTTTTATATTATGGATTAGCTGAAGTTTATAGAGTAGCGTGAACAAAGCTTGACTCTTGCTGCTAACCACATATGCTAAGCAATTAAATGCTCTATCAATAATATGTCCCATGTAAAGATGAGAGTTTTCAAGAGGAGAACGCTGACATTTCACACACAAACTAGAAGTGATTTGACAGATGCACTTAGATTGCAGTATAAGTATCATCAAATTGATTAGCTCATTTCACATACCAAAAAAAATGTAAATGTACGTATTAAAATTATGTGACGTTTTGAAAAAAGGCTAATGAACTTTAATTCCCAATTTCTGAACATACTAAAAAAGGCATCAGAATCATCCAGCTTTTTGGAAATCCTGTCTTTTCTATTTTATCTAAAAAATAAAATACTAGTAAAGCAAGTTGGGAAGCAATAACTCATTTCACAAAAGCATGATTTCCACCTCAAATTTCCATTTTGTTCTTATTCTGACGCAGAGAGAAAACTCAATTTTGAGTTTTGGTGGCAGATTTTTTGATTGGCTGTGTTTTTTACAAACCAGTAACATGCCATTCCAGGGACCAAGGGAACACACTGAGATGAGGATGAACCGAGTCTAAGCCCCTGAATCAGATTAAGAACTACAACTTGTGTCTCTTAGATTTTCAAGTACCCTCATCATCAGCTTGATTGCGTTTTCTCTCTTCCTAACTAGAAAGTCCTCGACCTAACAAATCTCCATGAAAATATAGTCAGAAAAATATAGTGAGGAAACAATGTTTCTACTCTGATGCACTACCATTTTCTAATGACATGAGGATATAAAAAATTTCCAGAGGGATTTTCATTATAGGTTCATTAGGAGACCTTCTGTGCTAATAGTATTTTCATTTACACTTTATCTCTGCATTGGTTTATCTCCCAGTAACACCTGTAACTTCTTTTGACACTTTTTGTCCTTCTTTACAACTAGGTTATTCAACTGCTCAATAAAATGGAGAGGAGTAAGCTATGGACTGACTTAAGCTGGATGTTGGAAATCCGTTAAAATAAATTAGCTATGTTAGTGGCCTGAAGACTCATGTATATCACTAGTAAGAGACACTTAGATAAAGACTATTGGTCTTCTCACATCCTTATAATTAGATTAAACCATATTTCAAAATACTTCTGTTTTCTAAAGTCATGATATTTCCATTTTTTCCTGATCACCAACTAAACTGACCAAAAAAAAAAAATCTGGTTGAATACATTACTAGAGAAATTAAACTTGACTTGTCTTGAGGTTTCTTTATTCTCTTATTGTGTGACTTCTATATGACTGTTAAGTCAAGAGTCCAGTGCAGAGCCACAAAGATGATTAAGGGAGTGGAACACCTCCCTTATGAGGAGAAGCTGAGGGAGCTGGGTCTCTTTAGCTTGGAGAAGAGGAAACTGAGGGGTGACCTCATCAATGTTTACAAATATGTAAAGGGTGGGTGTCAGGATGATGGAGCTAGGTTTATTTCAGTGATGTCCAGTGATAGCACAAGGGGCAATGGGTGTAAATCGGAGCATAGGAGGTTCCATGTGAACAACAGGAAAAACTTTTTTACTGTGAGAGTGACAGAGCACTGGAACAGGTTGCCCAGGGGGGTTGTGGAGTCTCCTACGTTGGAGATATTCAAGGCCCACCTGGACAAGTTCCTGTGTGATGTACTCTAGGTTACCCTGCTCTTGCAGGGGGGTGGACTAGATGATCTTTTGAGGTCCCTTCCAACCCTTGGGATTCTGTGATTCTGTAAGTCATTTTTTAACACACCCATACATACAAGAAAGAAAAAGCAGATGACAGTCCAGGCTGTTTACATGTTTTTTCTTGCAAATACTGTCACTTTAAATGAAATAATGAAGAAGCACAGTTAGAACAACATCCTTGTCTTCTCAAAACCCATGCCTTAATCCTAAAACCCACGAGCATTCTCCAGACACAGTTCCTGCAAAACAACAGGGTACCACTAAAATCAATACAGCAACCAAGGTTTATTCTAGCTCAGTAGCTGACACAGGTGAAGGGATCAAAAGCAAGGATTCATGACAATCTAGACACACAGTAATACTGCAAGATTCCAAGACTGAAATGGTGGAAACCTTCTACATAGGAATACTGATATATCAGGACCTCATATCTCGGAAGTTTGAACTAGATAATCTTAAAATCCTTTCCAACCCTAACCATTCTATGATTCTGTGATTCTATAGGGATTTATTTTAACCAGCAGCAAACATCTGCAATGTAAACGTTTGCATGAGAGCTATTCTACTGGGTCTGGCTGGGATGGAGTTCATTTTCTTCAAAGCTGCCCCTGTGGTGCTGTGCTTTGGATTTGCGACTAGAACAGTATCGATAACACAATGTGTTTTGGCTATTGCTGGGCAATGCTTTCACAAAGTCAAAGCTTTCTTTTTTTAGAGTAGGTTGGCGTGCACAGGAAGCTAGAAGGGAACACAGCCAGGACAGATAACCAAAGGGATAACCCATATCATATGACAGTGTGCTCAGCAATAAAAGCTGGGGGAATGGGGAGGAAGAGGGGATGTTTGAGGTTATACTGACCCTTCCACATGCTGCTCACAAAGCGGCTAAACAGCTGCCTGCCAACGGGAGCAGTGAATAAACTCTATTTTGCTTGCTTGCGCACACAGCTTTGCTTCACTTATTAAACTGCCCTGATCTTGATCCATGCGTTTTCAGCTTTTGCTTTTCTGACTCTCCCCCTGTTCTGGTGAGGAAAACTGAGGGAGTTGTGGCTGTGTTGGGTGCTCAGCTGCTGGCTGGGGCCACCCCATCACAGCTATTCCTCCTAGTAAATGTAGAGAGTTGCTTGTTCAAATAGTTTTGGATTAAATGAATAGTAATATATACTCCACTGTCACTGAAATCTTTTGCCTATAAAGAGAGCCTAGGTTGTTGTCTAACACGGGCACAGCCTCTTACACAGTAGAAACCTACATGAACACACGTGAATGTGACTGTCTAGCCTGTCTCTCACTGCTATGGGATGTGCAAGGAAAAATGTTGTCTACTATCTATTAGGTATGATTGTTTATGCAATCCATGTTTTTAAAAATAACTGATATACCTAAATCTCAGTGTGAGACAAGCAGCTTCATTACACACAGTGATAAAGCAACTGTAGTATGCCATGCTACAAGGCAGTCCTCCTGTGGGCAGTGAAGTCAGTGCCATATGGGAGATGCACAAGCATAAAGTTTTCATGCATTTTTTCTAAGTGTTTGTGACAAAGCAAGGAAAAGTAATGACAGCTGTACCCTGTGCACAAATGGAAGAATAAGCACAGCTCCAATAGTCAGTTGCTAGTTTTCAGTTCAGTGCTGGCTAAGTGCTTTCAACAATCACGTACAAGGGGTGAATGCACCACCAGTTGTCTTTTCTGTCTTTGTGCCAACAGTGAGATTACATTAAGCTGACAGGGGCTGCAACAACGTGGGTAACAGCACAAGTACAGAACATTGCTCTGCCATTAGATCGCAACATTTTCAGTGTAATACCACTTTTTTACTTTTCTGTATGTACATGTTAAAACTGTCACCACTTCCAATGAAGACCTAAGTGAAACTCAACTGCTTTTAAGCTCTACTAGCACCCAACAGATGAGTTTCTACTTCTGTATTTGTAATATTTGTAAGAGTTCTTGTGTATCTTACAGTTGATATTACTGTTACACAGTAGCCTCCAGATGCCCTGGTCAGACTCATGGTCCCATGACATCAAATATAAAGATCAAGATTTTGGAGCAAGGACAGAATCTATCTACTCCATTGTTCTCTCCCACATTCTCCACTTATTTGCTAACAATAAATTTTCTCCAATACAATGAAAGGGTTTGCTATCGTATGTTTTCCTACAGGAACCCAAAGCACTACCCTAAGACCCTTATATGTCAGTAAAGCCAAGGTCACGCCACTGGGATTAGTTTCACATAAATTCAAAACTTAATCAAACCCCCAGGTTGTCTTTGCCCACAAAAATCCCACCATCTGTTATGTCAGAAGAATGCTTGGGGAAACTGCACAAGACATATTCTTCTAGAGGGAAGTTTGCTGAACCTAAACCAGAAAGTGATTTCAGAACTGAAAATTACCAAAATCAGAAAATCAGACAAGAGTCCCAGAGCATATAAACCTCAAGAATGGGTCCTCAGCTGCACCAGCTCCATGTATTTAAACTATCTTGGCCGTTTTCTGCAGTAGGGCAGAGCAACTAACTACTGGGTGACAAGAGTCCTTGTTCAGGTAAATGGCCTTTTCTGGCAACTGGGAAGAATCCTCCACTCCCTCCCATTCCCACTCCATCCAGCTGATGACAGCCCAAATTCCCTGATAAAGGCTACCTGTGCTGGCGATAAAATAGCATGGGTGATTCAAAACCAGCAGGTCCTCTCCTCAGGGTCTGACCCACTGAATTCCAGCAGGGCTGTTCTGTCTCTGCCCCAGCAACCCAGGGACAGAAAAGACAAGGGATCCCCACATGGATCATACACGAGCCAGTGGTTCAGGAGGCAGGAGTCTCTTTAAAGACAATGTGCAGAAGGAGAACATGCAACTGCCTTTAGGGAGGTTTACATCTGTCACTTTTTCCATCTTCCAAAGCCACAAAGAAAATGGTGTAGGTGGACGGCTGAAGATTGCTCTTCTTTAAGGCTTTCTCCTGAAATGGGTGCCTACGCTCTAATACTGACTAAGCCACAGGGCTTTGCTTCTGATCTAATTAGATAATGATACTGCAGTACAAAAGGAGAGGTTAATCTTGACTGTATCTTCAATCTCCTTGCCTTGTGTACAGTTGTAAACACCCTGGAAGCATTTGGAGCAACTTCTTCCTATGTGTTCTAGTGTCAGAATGGCTACAAGTGTGGATAATTAGGGGAGCTAGCGAAGAGACAGAAGAGACAATCTTTTCAAACACCCTGGGCAATTCACACAAATCCTGAGGTGTATTAGTGACAGTGTGACTAGCAAAAGAGATGATTACAGCAATGTCAGCTCTTGCCACCCCATTCCATTCCCTTCATCCCTGGGAAGAAGACACCACAGAGTACTTCCTGCTCACACCACCAAGATATGCCAAGTGTAAGGGGCACAGAGAGTGGATCCTCTCAAGGCTGACCATAACCAGCCAATATCCCCATCAGCCTTTTCTCTTCCCCACATCAGAAGTGCTCAGGGAAGGCAAATGCAGCCACAAGGGAACATGGACACCCACTGTGTGCATACTGCTATTTCTGGGAAGTGCCCTCCATTTGCAAATCTTGGAAGCTGTTACTTGCCCTCCTTGGTGCTTGCAAGGTACATTTCTAGCCCCCAAGAATCTCAGCCAGACGAACATCTCTACCATATTCCTGTTCTTTGCACCACTGTCTCAGAAGCTTTTTCAAGTCAAAGCACATGTTCCCAGTTGTCTGCATAAAAGATTTGTATTTTCTTTCTGCACCCCAAGATACACACTCCTTCTGAGTTTTCTGTCAACAGTAAACCACTATTTGAACAAAGAGAAGAAGCACACATCCGTCATGTAAGCATACTCTCCTTTACACCCAGCAGGAAAGTGAGTTGCAATAATGCTCAGCTATCAAAGAAGGAAATTCAGACAATGATGTCAGCAGTTATGAAGAGGCAAAATTGCCCAAACACATATGAACTGGACCCACTGCTGATACACAGAAGAGCTCCAACCCATTCTTTCATAGAGCTTCTAAAGAAAAGAAGAACAAAGCATAAGGAATCTGATTACGAGAGAAATGACTGAGAGCAGTAAATAACTTACGTAATGCAGTAAGTCCTATTGAAAAGCACCAGCAAAATGCTTTCTTTTCTTTATGCCATTCTTTACCTGCTGGCATTCAGGTACATAAAACAGCTTCCATTCTGCAGCCATTTTTCCTGCTATTTTAGCTTGTTATGCTGTTAATCCAGTAGCAACAGCCTTGAACCACTTCCAAGCAACTAATATTCTCTTGCTTTTCATTTTAAAAAACATCAGGTTGTTACTGCTTTTCTTTAATTGTGATATTATGTCACTACAAAGGAGGAGAAATAGGCACCTCTATAAATTGTTATCTTCAAAATATCTGTTATAGTGGTACACAGTAAGTTTTTGTATATAAATAAACATACCTGAGTGGCTGACCATATATGCATCTATACACATATACATATATGAAAACAGAGATAGTATGTATATATACACCCACATGCTTATATTTACACATATCTATATATTAGATGCATCTATACATTATATTGAGCATATTTTTACATATGTAAAGACAATGCATATGCAGTATACTCATAAACCACTAAACCAAATTTACAGTTCTTGGTAAGAAGCAATACACTACTCTTTGCACTCTAAAAGGCGGGTTTCCAATGCTTTGAGACATGCCTGTATCAGATGTTGTCTCCTGACACATTTCCACCCCAATGTAAACATGCCTTGCACTCTCTCATTTGCTGAGCATCTGGACAGGAGTTGCAGTCCAAGTCAGGACAAGTTTTCTTAGGTTAAAAGTATGGGTGATAAGAAGGAGTGGGAAAAAGATGTCGTTTGCTTTATTATTTTGATAGTCAAAAGTCTAGTTTGGCTCAAACAGCATAGTGGTTGCTCTCTGACATTCAACTCAACACTGACATTCCACGTGAACTGCATTAGCTTCTGCATTATTTAGAATGCAGTTTTAGCAGAAAACCATACTAGTAAGTTAAGAAGTGTGGTTTAGGTATTACTCTTCCTTCAGCAAGCTTTACTCATTTTGGTTAATTTGTACCATGGATAAATTTGGTCCAAAATGTCCAATCATAACACAACACTCCTGGAAGACTATCAGTAGCTGCTCCTTGAGTAAACTATCCATTATGCTATTGTGGTGATTTCAAAGTTCAATTGGCCCTGTACTTTAAAAGTGGCATAGTATGGACATCTGAGATGAGCTGTAGGTTGGCTTCAATGCTAGTTTTCTTTATTGCACAATGTGTGTCACTTTTTGTCCCAACTCACTGTTCTTGGGGAGTTTATTTTTGCTACCTATCATACCTTTCACACCTGTAAGAATGAAATGCTGGGGTTTAAAATGCCTCAGCCATGTCCTGTATGGGAGGGCCTGCTTTATTTTTATTTATTTGTGTGTATTTTCCAAGAGTACATGGTGTACTTAGAGTATATGGTTTTCAGGAGACTGATGCCAATACTTCTGTTTGGAGGCTAAGGAGTATAATATATTTTCATATTAATATATAAAGTTTAATATATTGTTATTATGAATATCCTGAAGTTTCATCTTTCTTTTGGTGTTCCCAGGTGTCATACAATTACTGGATGAGACACAATCATTCTCTATGAACACTTAGTCTTACAGTAATCCTAGGATTCATAGACTTACGACTACAGGTAATGTATTTCTCCTTGAGGTTTACATCATCTTTTTCCCAGACAAGAAATCAAGTAGTCAACCTTCTTCAGGAGTATCTGTCAACCTCCTCTGACTTTTTTGATATAGCAGCTTGCACACATAGTCATAACTCAGTCTTTAGGACAGCAGAACCTGAGTAATAAATCACAAGTGGCAGCAACTTGATTCCCTGTTTGCAGTTACCCACAACTTCTTGAAACTTTCACGCATAATAATGTGCTGGTCTAAGTTCCACTTCAATGATGACTTACATCAGAGGGAAACTTTCCATGGGCTTAAACAAGTGACTGGCCAGCCAGCCAGCCAATTTCATTTATTTTAAAATGGAAAGCTTAGAAAAATCAGATGAGCCAAGGTGGTCTAAAAATGGTCTTTGCTCAGCTACAAAATTGAAGGCCAGTCACACTGAGCACAGAGACCAAGTTGAGGCTCAGAGCAACAACCCTACTAATGTACCCAGCATACACAGACCCCTGAATCAGTCAGTCTGAAGACGCTCAAAGGAAAAGTACAGGATTGCTGTTCTTGGAGAAAAGCCCACCAAGATGTACGAAGAAGGAAATTCTCTCCTTGGAATCCCAAGCAAGACAGAGGGGGCAATGGCTTAGCTGGGTAATAGACTTATGATGTTATGCAGGGGGAACAGAAATTTGGGATGGTGTAAAACCAGCCATGGGCTGGCTATGGGAATTAGGGACAGTGAGAAATACTTATGACAGGATGTTCAGGGGAACTGTCAAAGGGAGAAAAAGGGATGGATCAAGGACTGAGGAGGAACAAGCCTGAAAAAAACAGATGGAAAAGGAGATTAAAGGAGACAGATGCATGAACAGGCTCTACTGTGAGCCCATGTGCATGAATGCTAGCAATTACCATGACAGTTTCACCAGTGAGTAACAGAAGTTTGCATGTCAGCTACTGGAGCAAGAGACTGCAAACCTGACGGTTTGCAGGTCCAGGTACCAACAACTGGAGAAGACCAGAGTCTGGGCCAGTGACTGGATTAGCAGTGTCCAAACTGTCCAGAAACCTGCCTTGTGTTTGTGTGCAACCCACAAGCAGCCAGCAGGGAGGAATGGCAGAGAGCCAACAGTTCACACTGTTGTCAGGTTTGCACAAGTGCTGTCTTGCCTGTGTTTAGGTGGGTGCTCTAAAGGTACTTCTGTCCTTGTGCTGGTCCATATAGCTGGCTGAGTGCACTGCATGTACGGACATGCACATGTGCCTGTTGGGAATACCTGCCCTGCCTTGTTATCTGCTGGACCTGCAAATACAGAACAAGGCTGCCACATACTAATTGGGGTGGGGCTGGAGTAATCCTCTCTGGTCCCAAAGCCCCACCAGATCTGGCTACTGCCAAGTCTTGTTTTACAGTCACCACAATTAGAAGCTCTTGCAAACTTGTTGTTGTGAAGAACTTGCAGTTCTGATTACAAAACAGATCTGACCCAACTGGTTTTCAGAAAGGTCTCTGATTCAGCCTATGCACGCTTAATATTCACTGTCAATTTGCTCCTCTGGGGCAAACTCTCCTTTAGTAATTCTCCAAGAGTCAGGGTCAAAACCAAAATCCAGAAGAGTAACTTGTCATGGCTTCAGCTGTGCACACATGCACCCCTCCACTTTTTAACTTGCTTTTCTGACTCATATTTCACTGGTGGCAGCACATGACCTTCACCTTTCCAAGCGCAGAAGGAAAAAGAGCTCCATCCCAAACAGTCACCACATGCTTCAGCTTCATAAGCCTCAAATAGTTCTTCTAGACAGCTGGGCCTCAATATTCGTATTCAATAAGCTGGCTGAAGTTCATAGTTTTTTCACCCAGAAAAAAAAAACTGACCTCCCTCTAATAGCAACTATGTATCTTCAATCCCCTACCTTTTAATTGTGTACTCATTTACCGATTTTAGCCCTGCCATGCTGGTGCTATTACAGTCTTTTAATTTCTGAAGCATTCCAGGTAGTAACGGAATTATGACTGAAAAAATTATACTAGCCATGTTCTGTCAGTGCAGCCTCATGCACTTGACTCCTTCCACAAGCAGAGAATAGATGCAACAGGGCAGAATTTAACTTTATTGCTTAAAAAGAGTATCAAAAACCTCAGATTTTTCTTCTTTAAATTTTATTATTAACCAGGTGCATCACTTCATCTGAAATTTCTCTTGTCTGCAAGAGACAGAGCACAGGTCTTAGTTACCCAAGAACCTGACCACTACATGTTCCACCTTCTCCTCTCCTGTAGCAGATGTACTGCAATTATAAACAGCATTTGTTATTATTCTAAACATGCAAAGCAGGAAGAAGTATGATTCTTATACAAAAGATGTAGGCTGTAGATACTAGATGAGAGGCAGATGGTAAATTATCTTGTAAAGCCAAGGTCTCTGCTGTTATTTTTCTTGGAACAGATATGTAACAAAAAATGAACAAAGAAGCAGTTAACTCAGTTTGACTACTATATGATTCCACATACTTCTTCCTGATCAGAATTTGGATGGCTTCATCTGTATCACCTTTGACAAGAATTAAGTCTTCAGGGTGCACCTGCTTCTCCCTCTGAAATCAGTGACACCTAAATGAACTGTAAATGAGAATACAAGCCTAACAGCAAGAAGAAAGTCCAATTGGGAAATGCAGTTACAAAGGTTCCCCCAGCATGACTCAAGACATTCTGCAGCATGCATTCCCAGCCACATCATCTCCTAGACAGAACTATTTAGTCCTCAGTTCCAGAGATAATTACACTGCAAAAGTCCTCCTGTATTTTATATTACCACTTGTATTCTGTATCAGATATTCATTCAAAAATCTTCTTCTCTTATAGAGGAAGTATCCAAAGACCAAATTAAACATCTACACTAAAGCACATAATTCATAAGGGAGCATTTTCTAATACCTGAATCGTCACCAATGGTATATTTCAGTAGGCCTCCTGATAATTATTTCAGGAACAGGTGAAACATATATAAGAACATCTACTTGTAGAAAGCTATTGAGATTTAAACAGGTACTGAAAACAATTAAAATTGCTTGGCCTTCTATAACCCATTTCCAGTACACTTAGCATGTTGTTTCAGGGATGAGCAAGTTAAAGAACTGTCTGAAAAGGGAAGTAACTCCTCCATGCATATTTTATTATATATTCTTTTCATATATTTGAAGATTGGTGGAAAAGTGACTATGTTTGAATATAATTGGGGACCTTCAGTCTTTCCATTTCCTACTTAACATAGGCTTTGAGATCAAGATGATGCCTGCTATACCTTGGTCTTGTGCTTGACTGAGGAGGATTCTGCCAGTCCTAGGAACTAAAAGTGTGCTTGCAAATTACCTTCTATTAGATAACTAAATTTTCTACATGGCACAATGTAAGTAAGGGATGGTGGTTTCAATGTCCTCTGTACCAACAGTGGCAAACCAAAATTGCTAGCTTCTAGGTTCAAAGCCGGCAGACTGGTGAGCAATGGGAACTCCAAACACCTCAGCTTGCTACTGTGCCTATGCTTTTCATAAAGAAAAAGGGCAGATCTTATACAGAAGTCTCTAGTATTACTACAGAATTCTGGTAAATGACAAGATTTCTTAATATAAATTGCATGTGATGCCTTCTGGAAGTAATACCTAAAAAAAGAGGGCCATTTTGTCATCTTACATGAATGTCATGTTTCAACAAGTTCTGCTATTAAAGTTCTTAAATAAATTAATCTGACAAGAAGGTAGATAGCCAGTTCTCAAATAAATGAGACAGCAGATGAATCAACAGGAAACAAAAGAGTAGGGCACAATGGTCAATCAATAAAGAAAGCTTACCCCTGAGTCTCAGGGAATCTTTACTGGGCTGTGTTCTGTCCACCTTACTCCTGAATGGTTTGAAAAAGGAGGTAAATAGCAGGGTAACAGCATGAACACTAAAAGCTCACTTAGGTTCAGAGAGCAAATTAATGGTTTTACAATGGAAAAATCCATCAAGAGCTAGTAAACACAAAAATACTACCCCTAGTTCAGAAAATCTCTGAGCTGCAAGCTGCAAGAACCCAGGGAAACACTACTCCACACTTGCCTGCACTGGAACTCTTCCCCAAGCATTTGGCTCTACCTGCTGTCAAAGAAAGGACATCGGGCCAGGTGGACTTTCTCTAACTTCTCACAATGGCAAGCTGACCTAAACTTCCAGCTTATTTTTGTCTTATTTTGTCATTTATACAGCTTATGTTAGCCATATATCCTTACATACTTCAGAAGCGTGTAAGTCACAGAAGTTCTGGGGATAAGGCATGGCCTTTTTGGCTACTTCATTTAGGTTCTGCCTCAGGGACATTCCTCTTGAGACTGAGCACCCGCCCATCAGTTTGCAATGCTTTAATTATAAATCCAAATCAGTTCATTGCCATGTGCTAAACTACCATGCAAATTTTGCTGGGATTCTCCTTGTGTGTTGTTTCAATTAAGTCTTGAGATGATAATTTTAATAGTAAGACCAAACACTGTTTTCTAATAGAGGACAAATGTAGCCGTCGGTTTAATGAGTTGTGAATTATAATGCAGTTGAGTAGTCCTTGGGAGGGTCTGTCACATTCTGAGTGGTATCATGTTCCTCAACTCTGACTTCCCAAAGCCAGCAGTTTACCTACAAGAACAACGGTACAGCAAAGTGGGAAGCAATTAATTTTTTTAGAGAATACACATCTGAACTCTGGGACATTAAATCCCCTGAGAACAAAAGACCTACCTTAGTAAGCAGGTAAGTTTAAACATCCGTGCTTCCAGAAGGCACCTTCCAAAATGGCATGTAAATACACAGGTAAAAATGGACTCTTAACAGCACTTTTACTCTTGAGCTAGCTTCTGTTCATGGTTGCTTTTGTGATTTTTCTTTTACTGATCAACCATCTGATCAATCATATGATGGCTGAAGCCTTCAATTGCAAAATGACTCTTGCCTCAGTTTCCTTCAGACTTCAAATATCTTCAGACCATGCAGTGAACGTTACTTTGAAATATAGAAAAAGTACACCCATACAATGGTACATGCTGTCTCTAGCTCCTCAACACCTCGAGCAAGACATGACTGCGTATGGGCAGAGGACAGCAAAGCATGTCATCAAATCCCACTCAGTGTACAGGAAGTTGTAGTGGAGGGTTGTCAAGGTGAGTTACAGCCATCCCACATGCTTACTGCGAGATTGAAACAGCAGAGACCACAGCTCAAACTCCTGACAAGTCATCATCACCACTGCCATCACCACGTCCCTGGCATATAAACCCTGAAATGTTTTGATTGGTACAGTTCTAAAACTTCTTTCCTCGGCCAAAAGTTTTCACAATGGCAACTAGTATTAAAACATTAGCTAGAATGAAAAACAGGTCATTGTATTATTTAGTTCTAATAAACTAAAAAGCAAAAGGAAGAAGAATATGTTCTACTCACACAAAGTCTCAGTGACCCAACTTCACGGAATCAAACTCAAACATATTTCCAAAAAAAGCTCCAGGTAAAAAAAAAAAACAAAACCAAACAAACAAACAAAAAAAAAAAGAACAACCACAACATAAAACAAACCCACAACAATAACAATGCATTCTCCTTGGAGGAAAATAAGTAATGCTGAAGTAAGGTCATACTCAGCTGGGAAACAGTAGAAGGATCAGAGAAAGAGGCTGACCAAGACTTGTCCCCAGTAACCTCTATTTTATACAACCCATGCAAGAAGTTGCTAGGAAGAGTTATGTATCACTTAATAAAAAACTGTGAACAATTTGGTAGCAGTGATTACTTGGTATATTTTTGTCACCATGAGAGAGCTTAAGTGTTAAAAGAAAAAACGGCAGAGATTTTAACAAGGTTGAAGCATGCATTGAGAAATCTTGCTAAAAACCATGTTAGTGAAATTATGAAAGTAGTGAAACATTTTAAGTCACTGAAAACGAATCCACAAAATATTTGCTTGAAGGGCTTTTTATTAGTACTGCAGTTCATTTCAACCAGCTTAACTTGTTTATTCCCTCTAACATACGGATCTTAATTTGTACACATCCTGCTCTCCAAGATGAAAACACACTCTCAGACAAAGCAGTCAAACAATACAACCCATCTGTCAGAGAAAAGGCAGAAAAAACCCACCCCAACCCAAACCCTCTCTCGGGAAGTGGTTTTTGCTCTTTACTGTTCTGCATCTTCTCCTCCTATCTTAGCAACAGCGCGCGGATCAGCCAACCGGGGCCCAGGCTGCACGTTGCAAGCATCACCGCCGGGTTACTGCAGTGCATTGCCCGCCAGTAACCGCGCCGGGAGAGACCCAGACCGTGCATGCGGCACCTCTACCGCAGTGCACCTGCTGGGCATGAGGACAGGCTTTTTCCGACTCCTCCAGCATGGATTAGCAAATAATTTAGGGCAAATCCCCCCCTCCCTTCCCCCCCCCCCCCCTTGGGTGTTCGGATATCTCGCGGGGGGCGGGGGGGAATCTGTTAAAAGAAGTCACAGAAAGAATGCAGTAAAAAAGCCTAAGTAAAAAGAAATAGGTCTGTTTAAGTGCGCGTACCAGAACTAACTTGTAACAGAGCACCGATGCAAATCAGCAAAACCCAGTCTGTTTAAATCTCCGATGATGATTTGACAGGGGGTTAAGTTTCCATCTTATGCAGGAATCAGTATTAACATAATATACAGACCTCCTAACTGAAATGTAGGCATGCTCTCATGACAGTAATTCAGACTGTGATGACCATTTTTGCATTTCATGAATATCAAGCAAACTGCCAAAGGCTCCATGTTTCCCCGTTGGACATAAGAGTCATCCAGAATAAGCATGGTCCTTCCTTCCTCTCCTGCCACTCCTGCTGTTTAATGTGCTGAATCTCAAAGCTATGAAGCAACAACCTTGACAGAGAAGACAGCACCTCTCTGGCTGATTGTTTCCACATGATCTGAGCCATTAGAACAAACCCAAATTAACAGAAAATATCACATTTTCTGCTGAGCATGCATTCTGAATTGCTACTAAACCACTCCAAAAACCCCCTCGGCTGCATTTTGTCTGTCTGGATCCCATTCCCTCAAAGGTTACTACAGACCAAATCCTAACAGAACTTACGCTCTGTGAGTGCAGCACAAATGAGTCATTACAGTACTAAAAATAACAATGGCGAAATTTCCAACTAAAATGTTGCCTAATTAACCATGAATACTGACAAGTATGAGAGAAAAAAAAAGTAATCCCTGAGTTGTGGAGTTTTGAAATTTATTACTACTTTCTTCCTGGATGCACTCAAGTTATGTAGAAACAGGATTTCCATCCTACATGATATATAGCAAAACCACCTAAAAAACAATAGAACAAACATCCCCTGGTGGGTATATAAAATGTATCTATCTTTTCAAAGTAAAGCTAAATGAGTCTGACCAAGCCAGGAGGCTCCAAAGAACTTGTGATGCCCTATTCATATTTGGAACTACCCCTAATTTCATCCCCAAAGCAGTCATTCTATTCAACTACATTATGTTGCTTTTAACAAAAACAGCAGAAACCTAAGGCACTGACTTTTCTCAAAAATCCTCTTGCAAACAGTTTTCAGGCAGTTCTAGTACCCAAACTCATGTACCTATAATTTGTTCATAAACTGGTAAAACCAATATGTTTCTGTGGTTTGCATTTCGAACTGCAACTTAAACAAACAATTCAGAAGCCCACATAAGATCCACTTTCAGATCCCCTTCTCAACCCTTAGATAAATGGCTCCATGACAAGGCAGTGAAACTTTGGCCACATTTTGTTCTGAAGCTCTACAGATCTTGTTTTTCCACACTCAAGCAGCCCACACTGGATCTAACACAGGACTCTCTCTTCCCCTCCAAGCCAGCTGGCTCCCACGTCCTAAAAGAAAGGAGAAGGTATTTTCGGACTCAGCGGCTCTATGGGTGCTGAAGTTTTGTTTTTCTGGCTTTACCAGTTTGTCTTGATCTTGATCAGTGTCTCCACTCCAGGACTCCTGTAGCTTTCTTAAGCAAACCCTGAACCTTGCTGACCCACAGGAGACCCCTGGGACATGCCTGAACACAGGCTGGATTCAAAGACTGAGACATTCTTCCAGTTCTAGAAGACCCTTAACCTCCCAAGATCTCTGGATCAATCTCTCTCCTTCAAAACTGAAGAAACAGTTGATTCTACCAGTTGACCAATTCCATAAAAGCTCTATGGGGAAAAGTCATCTGAGACCCTGCAAAACATTTACCTCTGTAACGTTTTCCAAATTTCCATATTGGTAAGAACTCCTGCTGAATGAAATGGGTCATAATACAGCTGCTCTGATCAAGGACTCACCGGCCAGATTCCTTCCCTGTTAATATCACTGACTTCAAAAGGAATTACATCATGAGTGAATCAGGTCCAGAGTTATACCAATCTTTGCTATGAATCTGATCAAACCTCATTAAAATGAATAAAGTGGCATTTATCATACAAATCCGAGAATGAAAATGCCCTTATTTTTGAAGAGAAAGTGAGATTTAATAGATAAATTTGGCATTTTAAGGCTGAGACACAAATCAATTAAAATTTGAATTTGAAGTCTATTATGACTTATTTAGCTTCTTTGTTGTTGACAAGCAATGCAAATTCATGTTTCGTTGGGCTTTTAATAAAAAGTAAATGATGCTACACACCATAAGTGTCATTGTCTGAACAACAAAACTAAGTACAGAAAACAATGGCAGCATTACTAATTATTCTTCCTTTTGTTAACTTAGAGCCTAACCTTAACATTACTTTGAAATAGCATTTTTACTGATGGGAGTACATTTTTCTGTTGCTCTTTAGTTGAATTCCTCCCCAACGTGCTGGCACAAACTGTCTTTGCAAGGAAACTATACTTCTCCTTTTGTAATCCAATACTCATAAAAGGTTTTAACTAATTCATTACAGTCACGGAGGATGATGTAAAAATAGCAGAACTTTTTTCCAACCTCCGCTTCAGAATAGAAACACCATTCATTTAAAAGGCACATTTTCGTAACAGCATCCTTTATTGCTTATTGCCACAACCAGCACCCAAGAACAATGCGAGCTGGAAGACATCACTCTTTTTATTTTCATCTTGTGCATACAAGTGTATTGTTTTTTAAAAATCAGTCATATTTCCTACACTGGGTTTGTACTTTCAGGAGTCTGTTTTCTGCTATTCTTGTAAAAAAAAATAATATATATATATATAAAAAATTTAAGTATTTCACGTCACAGCCATGAGAGATCCTTTTAGCACAGGAAACCCACAAGAAGTGTAGAGCTACAACAACCACCAGTGTTTGGAGGCACAATATTGCCCTTCTGTTGAGCAGAGACAGATTAAAGCCCATTGCTAAGTCACAGTTTCCCATTGGAGGAGAAGTGATTAAGAGACATTCAAAACCATTTTACATCTGAAGCATTCATCTGCAAGCCCATTGTACTTGCAGAACCACTAGAACAATTCAAGGAATCTGATAGTTTGGTCATTACCTTCATTTGAAACCATTCAGGCAACTCAGTTTTGTATTTCTCTGATGTATTTCTATTAAAACCAATGTGTTGTGTCAGTCCCTGGAGTAGGCAACACGGCTGGGAGGAAAGTTTGTTTCTGGCACATATCTATAGTCTGACTAGCAATTCATTGACTCATAGATGGAAGAGACCTCTGGAGGTCACCTAGTCCAGCCTTCTACTCAAAGCAATATGACCACCACCACCAGATCTAGTCAGCTGTGGCTCTGCACAGCCAAATCTTCTGCATCCCCTCTTGCATGGAGAAACCACATCAACTCTGGGTGACCTTTGCAGCGCTACACCAACCTTGGGATGAACAGGTATATCTCATAAGGACTACCATAAGCCATCCAGTATATGGCCACTGGTTCTTGTTAGGTATCATCTAGTGCTACTGACAGAAGTTCAGCTTCACTGAGCTGCCCTCTAGTTAGTGGTATGCCAGAATGAGATCATCCACCGGATACCCCTTCACTAGACCAAACAAGCCCAGCTCCCTCAGCCTCTTTTTGCAGGCTTCCTGACCAATTTTTAACCTCTCTGACAGAACCTTTCCAGCTTCCTAACACCTTGATCTGGAGGTCACAAAGCTGAATATGTTATTCTCACTGTGCTCTCACTGATGTTGAGAAGGATAACAACTTGCCACATCCTTCAAAGGTGACACATGATGTGGTTTCTTTTGCTTGCAGTGAGAGTACACTTTGGCTCATAGTCAGCTTGGCATCAGCTGTACATCTCCCAAGTCTGTTCTAGATCCCTGGTGAGCAGAAGAGTGTCAAGATCTGCTGGCAGGCAGTATGCCTCACAGCCACTCCCCGGCTGTCCTTAGCAGCCTGAGGAAAGACGTATGGTGCAAGACCAGGTAAGGAGAGAATATGAACTCCTCCTTATAGATGGTAAGAAAAGTTTAATCTCTTCTTTCATATCTAAGTGTAGTGACATACTCATAGACACACCCTAGAGTTAAATACCCCAACAGGTCTTTTTCAGCAGCAGAACATTTTGCCAGGATGTGCCACTGTGTTCAAGCCATGTCACTCAGGCATTTCAGCAAATGTGGACAGGGGTTTTTGGCATAGAACCCCTCAATCATTTCAGGCCAATGAGAAAGAGATCCAGTTAGAAAACTCAAGGTTTTAAATCTTATGTGAGCCACTTTAACCTAGCTCAATTTTTGGGGGGGGGAGGAAACTTCAACACTTGAGTTTGTTCTGCAAGATAAAAAATAATTCTGAATGTACAAAAGTTGCTTCCAAATCAAGTTGTTCACCTATGGACAGTTTAGCTACATGCAATTTTAATCAATAATTAAAATAAGGCAGTTGTGTGTACATACAGTTTTGATGTTGAAAAAAAGCTATTACAGCCTCAAGTCAGCACATCCTTCAACAAATGTATAATTGTATGCACAGGCTGTCCACACACAGTAGCACTTCCACGGCCCCAGCTCCAGTGTTTTTCATACCACACATTTTTAGACTATTCAAGGCTTGGTGCTGTGATAATTACACAATTTCCAGAGAGCAGCAGTGTACTTTATGAAACAATTTCAAGTAGAACCTTTAAGCCAGTGGATTTATAGATTCAGAGCAAGTGCAGGTATCAAGTATGGCTCAGGTAAGCAGCATACTGGCAGGGGCTTATCTCTTAAAAAGAACTAAAGCACACAACCATATTAATTTACATTACTAAGAGAGAATTCCTCAAGGAAAAGCAGTTACACCATTTAGTACACAAAATTCTCCTTAAGATTTCAGTATTTTGTCTTGGGCTTACTTCTTTGTGCTAGCAGTCATTTACTGCACAACCTAGCTTTCATTTTGGAGATGAGTAGTCACACACACAAAACACAAACTCTACGAAACACATGGCTACACAAAGCAGATGAAGGTATAAACGGAATGCATGCAAAGCAGATGAAAAAGGATGGAGCCACCCTACACCCACCTTTCAGAACTGGAATAGACCAAGAGCATATAAAGAAGAGAGCTGAATATGCCTGCCTTATTGCCATTGGTAAATCAGCACCAGAAGAACTGTTTCAGAGCCATGGTTAAGAGCAACTGGATTGTGAAAGTGGTAACACATCACTTCCTTGAGATGTATCCATTTGATGTGCCTTGTGTTGTAGACTGTGAACTCTTTGCTCTGTATTATTAGCAAAGTAGCTAGCAAAAGAGCATCCTAGTCCTTGACTAAATTCTAGGATTTACTCCTAGCTATTATGGAATATGCTAGGACTCATTCCTAGCAATAGCCAGTGCTTTCATCAGTTAAAAGAAATGGTAAGCTTAGAAAGATCCATCATAGAACAACAAGAGACAGGCATGGTCTGACATTCCTATAGCTCACATCATTTATTTCCAAACACAGCACTTTAAGAGAACAATTTTTACCCTGGTTTCAAATGCCTTCTGAAATTCTGCGACGCTGTCTGTTCTGAAATAGTATTGAAAAAAATAACCATTTCACAAAACAGCCAATTGCAAAAGTAAAAAAAGCATCTTCTTTTCCCTCACCCCCGTCTTTAAACTACTGCATGCTCCACCCACTACCAACAATAACTTGTAGACATACAAGATCACAGGACAGATACTTGGCAGCACAGCAACACTATAATTACTTCAGATACTTTAGAATTAGGAGGCAACAATATGCAGTTGTATGACCTATTGCACCTACAGTTTCTTGGAGTGCAAGAGGCCACACACCCTACTGCATCAGGCTCCGGAAAAGTTCCCCAGTGTCAAGTGTAAGCAGTGGGTATATCAAGACACCAAGCAAAAAGCAACTCTGAAAATGTGCTTCCTCTACTTGCTCCACAACAGATTCATTACACCTAGCGTGAGCACCCACATGGGCAGTAATGTTTATATGTTAACCAAAACATTATGTTTTCCTCACCTTTCTTTCTCCACCATGGCCCTTCTTGGATAGAGTATGACAGTTCTTTAAACTCAATATTCACAGCTGGTCTGCGGGGTAGGTAGGAGAAACGATGAGCTTCTGTCAGAGTACTGTCCACTTTTTTAAAATGTCCATTCATCAGTCGAATGTCTTGGTTATCTGTGCCATTGGACACTACTTCATCCACCGAAACACACACCGACTTTGGCTCGGCCATGGTACAAGCAGAATTGCTGCTGTTCTAAAGAGAAGTTGGAGAATGGACAAAGTTCACAGACTTTTGTTTAGGAACATGTTTCTAAACCTTCTGCACTAGAAGAATTATTACTTAAGTAACACAAGAATCCAGCACAGTAATGCACTGAGAGGTGAAAGGGGGAACAAAAATCAATCTTTTGTTTGTTCTGCCAGTGTCTTGACAGAAGAGGTAAAAGAGCTCTCACATTCAGCAGCACACAAAGGGCAGTTCCTTTAGCACCAGTTACCCCTCAAAGGGTATATACACAGCACATTAGTATTGTCAGAACAGAGTAACTCTTGCACCAGATTTGTAAGTTCAGTCCCCATTGTGCTTGGTTTCTCATGCACCCAAAAGAATTTGGTTATAGTTACTCTGATTCCAGGGCTTGTACTGGGACAGAGCTGAAGGGGGAAGGGAGATACCAAACAATTATTTGTGCAGACATTTCAAAAGACAACCACTCAAAAAGTCTAAGAGCTGTCATTCCTTTGGATCAGCATGTAATTCCATAAATGTGAAGCTGCACAAGCTATATTTCTGTGAATTTTAAAATGTATGATTTGTGCCTTACTTGCTCCTGCACTGATAGTTCTGGAGACTTTGCAACCTAGAACAGTACTTCTTTTCTAGATTATCTGTTAGAAAAGCACAATGCTTTCCACCCAAAATCCTTGCACGCTTTCCTTGCTTGACAGTGATTCCTAATGGAAATCTTATCAGCTACATAAACATATTAAACCTCCTAAAGTACTTGCACTGTTGACATTGTAAGGTCAATGCTCCATGCTTACAGCCATACTTCTTGCTACACTTTGCCCATTGTAGCACTCAGTGTAATTCCACTTGGCATTTTTTGGACTCTTTCTTCTCCTCTCCTGACCATGATGATGGCCTGCCGCCTGCCTTTCTCTTTGTTTTTATTATGCATACAAGATTTGAACTTTTTCCATTACTTTCACCTGTCTAGGCACCTTGCACCAATATCAAGAGGCTGTGTATAAATCCAGAAGTGAAACAATAATGAATTTTCTTCTGTTAAACACAAGTTTGAAGAGTTAGGCTGGTTTTTTTATCATCTGTTGTTTGGAATATGTCCTAAGCAGGGCCCAACATCTGCATAGTTGTTTATTAGAAAATATTAGTATTTTTAATGTAGATCTGTATTGGAGAAGACTTCTTTTGTGCTAGGCTTTCCATGCTGTCACATCTGCCCAATAACCTACATGTCCCCAAAGGTTAACTGTTGGAAAACCTATGAGCTGCACTACTTTTCAAGGCATTAGTGTTGGAATACCTCCAAACAGAGAACTGTAGGTCAAGCCACCGTCTCCCCCTACTTATCCTCCAATGCCACTGAGAAGTCACATTGCCCCCTTTTCTCTGTGCCAGTTTCATCCTCTGTCACGGTTATTGTTCTTTCCCTTTATGTTGTAAAAACAGTGCTGCTCAGATCAGTCACTTGACATGAATGCAGATGAAAAATATTTATAAAAAAGTCCTACATAACCACTGATGGAAAATGTTTTAAAAGTAGCCCTAAATAACCACTACATAGCGAGGGTCGTCTTGCTCTCCATGCACATGCCCCAACTTGTGGATGTTAAAATCAGCTCTGCTTACTTCATTCTCTCAGGAGATTTTAATCATGCCCTCAACTTACTTAAAGGTCAGGTATCCAGTAACACTTACTCCCAATTTCTTACAGAGCTGACTGTAATGTTATGTAATTTGAACATAACAAGCGTAATGTAAAACATCCTAGAACTGAACAATTAAAGTAGGGGAACCTCCCTCTTCCCTAAAAAAATAAGAGAAGATGAGTTAGCAGTATTCTTTCCTGAATGTTTTCATGGTTTGTCACTCATAAGCTGTTTGGTTCAGAAGAACCACTTCACACACCAAAGGGAATATCCAAAAAAACAACTCTCAGTGAACCGGTCACCTTGAGCATTCAGGTGACTGTTGGAGTTTCTCTAGTTCAAATCAATTCAAATAGAAATATCCTTTGGACAAAGTCCTTGTCCACCTACTTATTCTTCTGGCAGTATGAAGCCAGAGACTTTTATTCTGGGCACATAAACCAAGCCATTTCAATGACCCAGCGGACTGAAATGCCTGTTTTCAGTGACAGAGTCCTGCCGGTCCTTCATCAGAAGCCTGCCTTCTCCAGCGACCACCGGCCGTGGGCGAGGATCCTCCCCGGGACTGGGGTGGCAGAACCAGCTCCCAGTCACTGGATCATCTTTGTTTGCAAAGAGATGGGCAACCCCCATGGCTATGACAGCCACAGGCTTACCCAAGCCATGTGTAACAAACTCCTCAAGCACACCCCAACTCCCTCCCCACACGGGCTAACACCAACAAACCCTTCAAACTGGTACTCACTTGAACCCCCCTGCGCATCACACACGAAGAGCGCTATGTTCTCAAGGGCTACGCTCACATCTCAGCCGCTTTCGTGCAGGTTTACTTCCCCTGGAGTTTTACTCTGCCGCTAAGGAGCTGAACCGCTTCCCGGCGCCCACCGTGCAAGGCCCAACCACCGGCCCGCAACGGGAGGACGGTCCCGCGGGCTCTGCGCGCTCCTTGCCCAGCCGCCCGCCCGCCTCATGCCGCCCCGGCTATTATGCAAAGGTTACGGTCCCTCCGCAAATCTGTTTTGAAAACGACGGGGCGCAGCAGCGCAAGGAGCATGCTCGGAGCAGCCGCTAATCCCCCCTGTCTTAGCGACAGCACTGAGGTAACTAGCGGTCAAGCGCCGCCGTCCTCTCACACTCCCCGCCGCCAAACGGGGGCTGCCCCTCACCCCGCTGCGGGACGCAGCCCCGGGACCACCGACCAGCCCCGGTTGTCCCTCAGAGACAGTGGGACATTACTCGCGGAGCCCTCGCTCCGTGTACCCCCAGCTCCGCACCTCGCCCGGCTCGGCCGCGCAGCACCCCGCGGAGGTGGGCAGCGAGCTCCTTACCAAAGCGGTGCCCAGGGAGAAAGCCGCCGTCAGACATGCCATGTGCCCCGCTGCCCGCCCGGCTGCTGGCTGGTGCTCCAGCTCCGCCGGCTCCGCGATGAGCCCTCGAGTGCCGCCTCTCCGCCCGGAGTGGCTGCGGGAGGCAGTCGGGCAGGGAGGGAGCGGCCTCCCCCCGCGCTGGGGCCGCCTCCGCCCGGGGCTGCCCGCCCCCCGGTCCCTGCTGCGAGGCTGGGGAGAGCCGGCAGAGCGGTGTCGGGGGGCCCAGCCCGCAAGGATCCCCTCCGCGGGGGGACCAGGGCCGTCACCGTCCCTCTGCCCGAACAGGCGGCAGACGCTTCCCCAGGGCACTCGTCCGGACACCACTGGGGAGGGCTGCCGGAGTTGCCTCCACACCCGTAACCAGCACAGGTCCCGGCCAGGCTTCCTTATGGCCTCTCGGAGGGGATGCGAGGTGACGTTCCCCGAGGGTTCCCCGAGGAAATGGGGAATCGAGGCACCTTCTGATGTTGTTTTGTGCCATCCTGCCCGCATGAGGAGGAGATGGCTCTTCTGGCCCTCGGACTTGCATGCCATTGATGTAGAAGCTGTTGGGTTCAGAAATAGGGAGAATGAAGGTTCTCACTGAGTTTCCATCTTCATTCATTTTCCCATCAAATCAAACACCCGCATTTCAGCATGGTCCTGCAAGGATGGGGCCTAAACCCCATGTTTATGAGGTGCAGTGGGTGCTGTTCACCTGCTGTTGGGGTTGTTTCAGTGCTGCTGACTCGAATCTAGATCCATGATGAGGTTGTGAGATAGATTCATGAGCTGTGCTACTCAGTGGCAGGAAGCTCTGCCCAGCCAGTTCACCAAGCCAGATAATGGAAAAGCCACCAATTGCTGAAGTGCCTGAGAAGTTACATACCTGCTGGGCCGGTTTTTGGTGTGTGCTGGTGCTCCCTCTCTGTACCCCAGGAAGCAGTAGGAAGAGGTGATAAATTATAGCAGGGGTCCAAGAGAAGGATTCCAAGTGTCTACCAAACATGCTACACGAGTTCGTCATTTCTGCTAACCAGGGGCTTGCCATAATGCTTGGTGCTCATTTAGCATTGTGAAGAGACAATCTTTATAAAGCCCCTGGAAGGTAGCTAAGTGTTTTATCCTTGCTGAGCTGTGGAGGGGTGCTTACTGCAGGAGGCACAGTGCTGCAGGGAGGCAACCGCTGCACAGAACATCTGTGCTGGGTCAGATGAGAGTCCACCTCCCACAGTACCCTCCCTCCTGAGAATGGCTGGGAGATGGATACTTAAAGAGCTTAAACTCAGGCTGGCTTATATTAGGTGTCACGCTGATACTCACCCAGCCTACAGCTGATTTTGTCTCTTCTTTCAGCATCTACCTGCTCTGGAATACCAGACCAAACACAGGCGCATACTCACTAAAGGCTTGAACTGTGTTTGAGAAGAAATTTGAAATGCCATTCTCTCTTAATGTTAGAAATAAAGAGAAATTATGAAGCAGTCTTC
This sequence comes from Neopsephotus bourkii, assembly GCF_033783945.1. NCBI lineage: Eukaryota > Metazoa > Chordata > Aves > Psittaciformes > Psittacidae > Neopsephotus > Neopsephotus bourkii. Next base: position 7,948,581 of record NW_026901456.1, on the reverse strand, counting down.
CAGTGAGGGTCCAGGGTTTTAATTAACTTGATTTGGAGGATGTGTCCATCTAAAATTTGTTCTAGCTTATCTCATTTAGAATAATAGAATCATAGAATCATAGAATAGTTAGGGTTGGAAAGGACCTTAAGATCATCAAGTTCCAACCACCCTGCCATGGGCAGGGACACCTCACTCTAAATCATATTACCCAAGGCCTCATCCAACCTGGGCTTGAACACCACCACGGATGGAGCATTCACAACCTCCTTGGGCAACCTATTCCAGTGGCTCACCACCCTAACAGGAAAGAATTTCCTCCTTATATCCAATCTAAACTTCCCCCCTTTAAGTTTGAACCCATTACCCCTTGTCTTATCACTACAGTCCCTAATGAAGAGTCCATCCCCACCATCCCTATAGGCCCCCTTCAGATACTGGAAGGCTGCTATGAGGTCTCCACGCAGCCTTCTCTTCTCCAGGCTGAACAGCCCCAACTTTCTCAGCCTATCTTCATATTGGAGGTGCTCCAGTCCCCTGATCATTCTCATGGCCCCCCTCTGGACTTGTTCCAACAGTTCCATGTCCTTTTTATGTTGTGGACACCAGAACTGCACACAATACTGCAAGTGAGGTCTCACGAGAGCAGAATAAAGGGGCAGGATCACCTCCTTCGATCTTTCCCTTAGAAACATTGAGAAGGCTGTATTATCTCCCTAAGGGACCTGAAAAAGACTGTGAAATACAATCAACAGAATGCTTTGGGTTGGAAGGGACATCAAAGGTCACCCAGTTCCACCCTCCTGCTCTGGGGCAGGGACACCTCCCACTAGACCAGGTTGCCCAAGGCCCTGTCCAACATGTCCTTAAACATTTCCAAGGCTGGGGCAGCCACAACTTCCCTGGATAACCTGTTCCAGTGTTTCAGCACACTCATAAGTGAAGAATTTCTTCCTGATATCTAATCTAAATCTATACTCTTTCACTTTAATGCCATTTCCCCTTGCTCTATACAGCTGTATATGTTTAAGGTATTTACAGAGTAAAATAAACTTCTTAAAGATACCATTTATTTTAACTGCGAAATGGAACAAGATACAAAGAGCAAGAGATACTCAGATCTTAGTGACTGTGTGATACCGATCCAGCATGATCTGTTTTAACTTCATAAAGGCTTAGGAAGAAGTAAGGAAAACAACATAGAGGCTGTAACGAAACTCAAACACACAGTACTGAAATCTGCTGCACAAACAAAAGTTTTAGCTCCGTCTGTAAGCAGCTTACAGCACTAAAGGCTGAACTATGCCCTTCACAGCCCAGTCCTTCGCAGGAAGGCATGCACTGCCTGTCAGCTGCAGGGCTGCTTGTGGTGCCCAGTCGTGTTACTGCCCCTCATTCACAGCCCATCAGTGTGCAAGGAGGAGCACTGCTCCAGATTCATGAGACATTGTATGCCCCTGATGAATGAAGTGACAATTTCTCTATCAATGTCATGGCTGAAGTAGCGTGGGCTCAACCGTCTATTTACCATCCTTCTTCTTTTAACGGTGTATCTGAAAACTACCTTTCACTGTATGAAGTGTCACAGAGGCACAGACACTGGGCATTATAGGAAGACAAGTGATGAGTCGACCCTGCAGCCTCAAGCACCGTTCCTGTCTCCTTCCATAAGAGTTTTTCCTGAGCAAGAATGCATGATCAGATCCTGAGGACTTAACTTTTCCAGGGTGGCCACAGTATCAGTATCTAAGGAAGCTGTGTGTGAAAAACTGAGACATAAAACAGGTTTCTCAGAAACCAAGTTCTGTTTGGTATCTATTTTGATACCACACAGGCAAAAAATGATTACATAAGACGAAGCATGATAAAAATAGCAGTCTCCTGCATTCCTACATTCCCTCATTAACTCTTCCATTAACTTTACCAGTGATCCCCTAGTCCCTGCAGACAAAAAGATCAAGAAGGTAACTTTGGGGAGGAAAAAAAAATAAATAATAATAATTAAAAAAAATAAAACCATGTTAAAAAATCCAGGACAAACAAAAAAAAAGAGAGAAGCTGCAAATGAAGGTGAGGACAAGCAGGCAGGGACAAAACTCTGACTCTTAAAATAGAATAGGAAATAGTAGTAGCTTCCAAGCTTTACAGCAGGGTAAGCATTGCAGGCAGTAGACTGATGCAGCCCACAGGAAAGAAAAAGGACATCCATTGCAAGCAGAAATGCGCTGGGGAAGGGCATGGTGAAGTGGAGGCTCATCAGTGGCAGGGGACAGCAGATTTACAGCACAGCCAGGGGAAGCATTTCAATGCAGTACTGATAGCTCTGGTGCCTCTGTACAAGAACTAGTTCATAGAAGTAGCCTGGGGAAATGCAGAAGCCAGCATGGACTTAACTGCTGAGATGCAACATGTAGGAAAAGTTCAACTGAGAAGTGTTGGAGAGGCAGATGAGAAAAAGGAAGTCTCAGCTACTGAGGACAAAATGTTTTAGATGGAGTGTTCATAAAAAAAACAAACCACAACAGACCACAACAAAACCTTGGTTTTAACTGTTTGCAACTTGCTGTTAATTTATGCTGGTCTGAGCAGAGTTGAAGGAATTCTACGGAAAAGATTTAAGGAGCTTTTCACAATAATGTCCTGTTCTTAGGAAAAGAAAAATGTTTATCAAAGAAAAACATTTGGGGTTTTCATTTCAGAATTGTGCTTCTAAGCCTACCTAAAAAGTCGAAGGATCAGAGAACACAAAGAAACACATCCCATTGTGAAACGCTCAGCCAATTATTGACCTAAATAAAGCCCCAGCAATAACAGTTTATCCCAGATGGAGTGTCACTTTGCCATTTGAAAATATACACTGTTTTGGATGGTTTCCAAAGTATAATTTCTCTCTTTTCATGCTCTACCCCAGTTATTTCCATAGGTTTTGTGAAATAAGAGCGGAAAGGACACTGGAAGGTTTGAACAGCCTAAAGATGAAGTTGAAAAAAAATTTATGGTCTGATTCTGAGAAAGGCTGGGTTCTGGCAGCCATGAGCCTGCATTGTGCTTTAAAAACAAAGGACACAGGAAAGGAAAGCATCAAGGGGAAGAAAATCAGTATGTTATTGGAATATAATTATTTTAACTAAAGAAATAATATTCTCTGTTCAGTTTCCCATGTATGAGGACTTGTAAGACACCAACATATATATGACTTTCAGGTGATACATCAAACAAATCACCAGTGACATATCGAACTTTTCTTTACTACTAGGAAGTTATTAGCAGTTTTGCACCCAGTCTCCAACTAAAAAGTATATCCCAGTATTTTTGGCAATGACTGGAAATTTGAAGAAGCATCTTACTAAAATACATTAAATCCCTGACTTAGACCACATTTTTCTTCTCCCTTCCTGTTGTTCCCCTTCCATATTTGTTGGAACAACAGTTATAACCCCTCTCAATTTTGTCATGTCTTGTTGTACATGACACTAATATATCCCTTCCTAAACTGGAAATATTCATGTATTGAGCAGAGTGTGTTCAGTCAGTTTAAACAGATCTGCCTTCGGATCTCTTTAATATTGAAGAACATAATCAGTTATTCCTTTCAGGTTAGGTATACTCTGTATAATGGGTGGGATTTGTCTCTAATTTTAGCTGCCTAAAAAATTGGTATCAAAGCTAGTCATGCAAACTCTCTTTCAGTCAGTGGAAAGAAATGGGCATACCCAAAAGAAAATTAAGTCTTTCCTTGAATATTTACCTTGCTTTGGAATGGATTCTGAACTCATCTTGGCTTCCCTATCAACTGGGGAGAGCTCAAGATGCCTAACTTGGAATAGCCATGACCAGTGTTACAGAGACAGAGACCACCTAAGCTGTGTTTCTTATGCCATTTTTGTTTTCAAATAACATTTCCAGGAATAACACAAGAAGTCTCATCTGTTTATTTTCCCTGAGATTCTGTCAATTTTTTACATTTGGGTACTCAAATGTCCCTCTTCTGAGATCCAAAGGCAAGAAATTCAAGCAAAACTCCATCCTATTTCTGACCAGTTTCAGCTGAAGTTTAGCTGAAGTTAAGTACTCTGTGGGGAAAGCATTGGGTGTCTTTTTCCCCTAGCAGTTGTTCTGATTTGAAAAAACAACTACACTAGCTGGGGAAGGGTTGTGAATGCCCCCTCTCCTCTGTTTCTGTGTGGAGTGGAACATGGAGTTTCACCCCAAGGTACACAGCTCTTCTATAAAGGACAGGTGACTGAATAAAGCCCCCTGCTCCAGGTTCGGCAGAGCAGTTACTGTGCCTGCCAGAAAAACACTGTAACTATCTACATCATCAAGAAAAAGAGTCCTTTTCCCAGCCCTGTCTGCCTCAGGTGGTTTTGTACATGACTGGCAGCAGAACTACAGAAGATGTGGGATTTTAAACTCTTTCTGAGAGATAGGAGACTCAGCAAAGAAACCCCAACTATTCCACTTGACCATGCAATCTGGCACATCTTAAAAGTTCATTTTATGAGTGACATGAACCTCCTTTGGTGCTCCCTGCAGCTGTATTACATTTATTTCCTGCAGCACTGAAATTCCTGGGAGATAATGACCATGATTCCTTGGCAACAAAATGAGCCTGTTAGTCCCATAGAGAAGTTGCATGTTCTCCTTTAGCTCAGGGGAAGAAAGCTACAAATCCTGTCAAAACTGTATAGTTACTAACAAGGCATTGAAAAAGTTGTCCCAGTCCATCCTTCCAGTAGCCCACATGATATTGAGAGGGGGAAAAGCAACAACACACTTATATCATCCAAATATCAGGATTACATGCAGAAAGGAGTGTGGCAGGAGCTCATAAGCTTAGTGCATGCTTGTTTGCTTGTTACATGTACTTGGCAATGCTTTTGTCCAAAAATACATCTAGAAACAAGAAATAAGTGCAGTGCACTCTGCGAAAGGTGCCTGGTCACCGGAAGGCTCCTGAGGAAGCAGAGCTGTCATTACCCGTGAGGGAGCTGAATTGCAGGCCCTGAGCTCCATACAAATTTGTCATGGTTATCAGAGTGACAGTCTGTCAGCTTGGAGAGATGAGCTCCTCGGAGTCCCTGGCACAGCTCACAGAGGTTTGAGACTGGTGCACTGGGAACCCTGCAAATAATTTGGCACCATCACAAACTTCACAGCCACAGCATTCAGTAGCAACTGATTTACGTAGTCAGTCTACAGCCCTGACGTGAAAGCCTTTCATGGTGAGCCTTTCCTAATTCATACATATTTGGCCGTCGACAAGTTGATACGTGTCAGACTAAGAGGCCATATCTGCTAGTCTGGTCCCTCATATGTCACCAGCCCTTCAGTCAGTCTCCATTACCCTCTATGGGAGTTCATAATGTTCAGCTCTCTTCTGTACAGGTATTCTAGCTTTATTTGAAAATACCAAATCAAAGAAGGGCAAAGTGACCTTTGATAGTTTATTTCACCAGGTTTTCATTTGCTGCAAAATCATTTGTATTTACATGTCTACTCCACCTCTCATCTATTTATTTACATGTGTAATTAGCCAGCTTAATAAGCCATTTACAGTTTGGTACTTTTCCATCTGCCAGTCCCAAGAAGTTAGATACTTAAACATAAAAAGATACCAAATCTTTTTGATAAGATATGCACACTGAGCCATTTAAGGCTCTCTGTAAGCCAGCTGCCATCTAACCATTTTTGGGTCTTTTTTGTACCTTTTGAACCTTTTTTGTACCTTTTCAGAGTACTTGACGCCAAAACTTGATGTAGCATTCTAGTGTTGACCCCACTAATGCCATGTTCAGAGTTAACATTACCTTACTTCTGCCCTGCTTATGCATTGTTAATCCAAGCATCTCATTAACCTTTCTTGGCCACAGTGAAACTGTGGGAGCTCATGCTGCTTTGCTTACCTTTCAGTTGCCAAATCCTGTTCTGAGTCCATTTCTGCTGGGATACAGCATCCTATTCCATAGGCATGACCTTCATTCTTTACTCCCAAAAGTGTATCTGTGCAGTCAGCTACTTAAATACATTTCACTTGAGTCAAGCTTATCAAGAAGTCAAGATCATTGCCTGCAACAGTTCTAGCCTCTTTGTTTACCATTCTGCATAAGTCACACACCTTAATCAGCGGAGGAGTTATATTTACTGCTGAATCACCGATGCAAATATTTAATCACTTCAGGCCTAACACTATCTCCAGTGCAATCTTAATCAAAACATGCCCATTAGAAGCTTCCCCAGTGATAACTGATTTGAGGTATGTTAGTTTACAAGTTGCTAAACTATTTATCTTATTTTATGGTATTGGACAGATTGTTATAGGACACTAAGTCAAACCTCACAAGAATGTAGCTCTATCACTTGTGACATGCATACATTTTCATAAATCAGGCTCATACCTCCTCACACAAAAGGACAATCTTCTCAGTGCATGGCATTGTGCATGTTGTTTGATACTGTAGTTCACTATTAAAGCCATTCCATTACTGCGCTGTGAGCTGGTGTCACAGACCCCAACCTAATCCAGCCCTTGCTCCAGCCTTTTCTGTTTATGGTGCAACATTTTTAGGAATAATGACATTTCCCCAGGACTCCAAATTTTATTCAACATGGTCAAGGTTCTCTGTAGAGGTATTTTTAGGAATCACAACTGTAAATAATCCATGCCAATGATTTAGCAGTTTAGTGCCAGCAAGTGCTATGTAGCATTATTTTCCATCCTAAGGGCCTGAAAAATACTTCTTTGTCTTCATTGATTTACACCATGCAGCTTGTTTCCAAATTTTGTTAAATTACTCCGCTGTTTTCTGCACTTCTATGAATCATGTCACATTTACAGTGGATCTGTCCCATATGTGGAGCACTACTAGAACTCTTCTGTTGTTGACTTACTTGTAAACAGGCAGACTGATATCAGTGGTCCTGCAGCAAACACTGGCTTCTAGTCCAGTGAGAAAGAAAGTACCTACCTACTCTACATTGGGCATAATGCTTTTAAATGTTACCAAATCGGTACTTTTAAACATTCCAGGGGTGGTTCACTACCAACAGCTGCAGAATACAGCATGTCTCCCATGTTAAAGTCTTTCTTCTTTCATTTCCACCAAGGTACACTCAGTGTAGTGCATGGACACTAACACCCCTATTTTCCTTTTTCTATTTTGAACCATTCAGATGTACTTCCCGCATCATCTGTGCATGCACTGTGGACAGCTGGAGTTCCCAGATGTAGAGCAGCCCTGGTGAGAAGCTCCTTGCAACTGTGCATGCATATGCTTCTGATACAACATCTGTTCAGTGGAAGCAGGCTGGGTCGTTAAGGACAAGACCACATACCTGGGCATCCCCAACTAAGACAGCAATTCCTGAAACTCAGATGACTTTTCTGCATAGAAGAGGACAGACCTGAGGGACATTAGAGATTTTTACATCTCTAAAAGGATGACTACAAGGGGGAATGGCTTTATGCCTTAAGAGGGGAGATTAGATAAAAATTCTTCCCTGTGAGGGTGATGAGGCGCTGGCACAGGTTGCCCTGATAAACTGTGGCCGCCCCATTCCTCGCAGTGTTCAAGGCCAGGCTGGACAGGGCTTTGAGCAACCTCATCTAGTGGGACGTGTCCCTACCCATGGCACAGGGGTTGGAACTGGATGAGCTTTAAGGTCTCTTCCAACCCAAACCATTCTGTGATTCCATGATTTTATGGCATGACAAAGTAACCCTAGAGTGGATGGATACGTCTAAGAGTCATTTTATTCAAGATATACTTTATGCTTTGTATCAGCCTACTAGATTTTTGTTGGGAAAGGGAGGTGAAGAGGAGTGTTAGGGAAAGGAGCCTTCAGAGAAGTCATGGTGCAGTAGAGTGCAGCCTCCCTGGCCAGAGTCTGAGCAAGCCGACAGGAAAACAAGCAGGATCCTGCAGAGCCTTTTAGCTTTGGCAGTTTTCCAATGTAATGCTTTTGGTCTGAAAAAATGACATCTAGTTGTGTACTCTGAGTCTGTGTCAGAGGTAATTCCAGAACTGAGTAGCCATTCCACTGTCTTTTAAGCCCCTTAACTCCCCCAGCTCTTTTAAGAGCTGAATAGTCAACTAAAAAAAATAAATCACTAAACGTGGTGCTTATAACCTTAATGAAAGACAGGCTAATTAAAGTCATCATGAAATAATTACAAACTGCACTGTACAAAGTTGAGAATGAAAGGGAGACTGCTCCCAGCTACCCATGGACAGATTATTTGATAAAAGAGAATGAGACAGAGACAATTGCAATACAAGCTGTAGGACAAAGCAGGAAACTCCATTTCCTCATATTTAAGATATCAATCACTTCTGACATTGCACAAGCAGAATAAAATCAGATTATCCTTTACAGTGACCCAAGAGCATCCTTTGCTAGGTTTTTTTGGCAGTGACAGCTTAGACCATATTTTCCTTTAAGTGAACTGTAAATATACCTTGCACACATTTGCATTGTGTTGCAAAAGGCGTTAAGGACAACCCAGCAAACACAGAGTTGTAGTGAAGCAGAAGCCAGTTGCTAGCACAAGACTGAGCAACTCAGGGAAAAGGGAATTTTCAAGCATAGCATAAACTTCAAGCTCACTCTCTTCTAACTATGTTTTTCAGCACTTTTTGCTAGAATTGAAATTGTTCACAGAGCAGTGTGACCACACTCATTATTAGAAACAGGCCAACCACAAGGCTTAGAGACCATACAAAATATAAAAGAAGAGGAGGAGGAGTTTATTTGATTTCTATCATGCTACTGCTTGAGACATCTGCTGCTGCCAGATTACTTGTCCAAGGTAGGTTTCTAGCAGCAAGAACCAGAACAGGCATCTCCTTGTCAGGGTTGCACAGTAATAACACATCCCTGCTTTTTCGCTGCTCTGAGTACCCCATGCAGTAGGCACAATGATTTTGCAGGGCCGGGCAATGACCTGTTGTCAAGGAGTGAAGCAATCACAACTGTTCTTAACTAGTTTCCAGTATGCCCTGACAAATTGGCATTAAAGGAATTATTAGCTTATCTTTGCATTAGTCCTTTTTTTTTTCTGTCTTCCTTACTCCTCCTACATAATCTGCACACACACATACCATTTTTAGGTCTGGTGTTGCCCAGTCTTTGCTGATAGACATGGTCTGGCTCTACATGCGGGCTGGATCAGAGTGGAGGCATCAGCACTGCAATAGGGACAAGGGCTTGTGCAATAGTGCACTTGTGCCACTGCTGTACATCTTCTCTAATGTGCATGTTGGGGTCAAGATGCATTCTGCTGGGAGGGATACAGGATGGAAAGACATGAGAGATATCTTTCTCAAAGGCCAAAGTCTTGTCACTGAGACCTCCATCCTGGTTATACTTGAAGCGAAGAGGGGAGGAAAGACTCGAGTCTTGAAGGTCGCTGCAGTAAGTAAACCTTATGGGCCATTATTGACAAAATCCTGGAAAAGAGAGAAAAAACTCTTGTGGCAACTGTGTGCTTGCAGAGATGCAGGCTTCCAGTTAGCTGCTGCTGCTGCTGAGCTCCCAATGCTTGCAAAAATTGATGCCTTTTCACCATGACCCAGTATAATACCCTGCCCAAGCCTATAATGCCACAGATCTGCTGACCCACCTCACTAGGTGTTGGGATGATGGACAAAGTTATTAACTTCTTCCAAGGCATGAAAGTTGTGGAGGGATATTTCTTCTGAGCACCTGCAGCTCTCTTACAGTATAGGTGTCCATGAATCAATGTTGCTCTAGGTTGCCTTCAGTGGAGAGAAACAGACATTTCTGGGTGATTTCATCTTATCTGAAGTAGACATCTAAAACAGGGCAGATGAATCATGTCCTGAAGGTGCTCATTTTTCTCTGTTGACAACAGACGCCAGCCCAAGGCAAGACAAATGGCTTTGCCCCTGTCACAACATCACATAGCAAATACAGATGCATCTCTGCGAAGGGACAAAGCTGTGGTTCCTGCAGGGAGGGCTCCTTCCTCCCAGACAGACCTGCTACGTGGCAGCAGCCCCAGTCCCCACCACTGGCCAAAGGTGAGCTACTTTTCCTGAATCCACTTCTGGAAGGACGGAAAGGAGGGACGAGAGACTATACCACCCATCCCTTTGCCCTGTAGAGCTGTTCACTAGCACATGGCTATAGGGTTATAGCGCATTACTTCCCTATAGACTGAAACAGCAGTGACAAGCCTGATGCAAGCAGATAGCCTCCTGTTGCTATGTATTACTGATCATGAATTCTTATTTCCTTATTCAAGCATGACTTCAGTGAGTACCAGACGCAGATTTAGACACCGTTCAGCAGAAGTAAAGGAAAAGAATCTTTTCCTTAAACACTAATTAGGATTTAAACCCAAATGGCACAATATTCAGCCTTTCGTATGTGATACTCAGGAGGAAGAGAGCTCACTGCTAGCTGGCACTCTGCAGCTATCCATTTCCTTAGACAAGAGGAATGATTAGACATGTGAAATCACCTTAGTGATAGTTAAGGAAAATGACAGTTGAAATACCACATTTTTTAATTGCTGAGAGATAATATTTAATTACATTTTTGATGGGTAGGTTGTTTTTTACACAGATAATTTGTCCATGCTCATAAAATTGTGGGCTTTTTTAATATCAATTTCCTTAAGGCACTGATTCTGTGAATCCAGTGTAAGAATCTCCACAAGGAGTAGCTGAAGAGATGAAGAGTCCATAGGCTGCATAAGCCATCTGAATGTGAAAAGAGAAATCAAATTAGGATTTTGAATGAACTTGATGTCCAATTAACCTTTTAGTCGGAAGAATAGGATGTCCATTGTTGCAATCAGATAAATACAAGTTTAGGAGGTGCTATTAAGACTGGACCACAGTGACAAGAAGGTGGTGATTTGCATTGCTACAACAGCAGTGGAAAAGTCCAAACACATCAGTCCCTTGCCTCAAGCTGCAAGTGACTGCTCATTGATCCCCGACTGCTGCACTGGCTTCATGTGTTGCTGTTGTTCTCACTTTACCTTGCAACAAACCAGAACATACAAAACCAAACAAAATCACAGAATCATAGAACAGTTTGAATTGGAAGGGATCTTAAAGCTCATCCAGTTCCAAACCCCATGCCATGGGCAGGGACACCTTCCACTAGACCAGATTGCTCAAAGCCCCATCCAACCTGGCCTTGGAATGAAGAGGAAAGCATGGAGGAAACAAAACCTTTTTCTTCAAGTGTTTTCAGAGTTCAGGGCTATGTTTTAAGCTGATATTTAGGCACTCAAAGGGACAGATAGGATGACTCTGATATTCCCACAGACACCTTTATCCCTTCCCTTTTAACCGTAACTCACCCGTGAGCTTAACTGCATGTGTAACTAGAGCTGCATGGCTCTTCGTGCCTGTGACAGAGTCTGCAGCCAGGGCACAGCCAGGGTTACCTGCAGGCAGCAAAAGCTCATGCTCCCTGTCCAGCATCTCTTTGCTCCATGTCACCTCTTCAGAGTGATGAAATTTATTAATTTCCCAACTCTTATGTCATTTTACGTGCTGAAAAAGAAGATACTCGGATGCCTTTAAGATAGGAACGGAGTGCATTTTAGCATTGCAAAGGCCGTTGAAAGGGAAGTGAGTTTCCAGGCTGCCCTGTCCTACAGACAGCCAAAAATTCGGAAAATAGCGAATACTTAGTTCAAAGAGGTGCTGGAGCACCTGATACGGGTACAGGGAGCACCATCTGGTGGCTACTGCTGCACAGTGCAGCATCTTCTTGATATGATACCTTCATGAACGGCTGGTTTCCATGCATGTCTAATAAAGGTATTAACAACACTTTGGAAGTCGGATGTAATGTTACATTCATGCAGTTTTGTCATTAAAAAACCCTTTGTTTATGAAGTCGGACGTGTAGGAGAGGGAATAATTACCACTAAAGCAGCTTTGGAGTCTGCCCCCCCCAACACACACACCCTTTTCTGACTAACTCCAGATTTTTTTTCCTTGACTGCACATCTGCTGTGCGATCGCACAGCTGTGCTTACTGCAACAACTCAAACCGAGCTGGTGTAGCACAGAACTGCAGAAGTGAGCTGAACTTCTCTTCAGTGACTTGAGTGGTTGTGCAGGCAATGGTCCAAACCCCTGCAGGACCAGGTCTTGCTAAAAGCATCCTGAGTTGTTCATAACTCTGCCTAATCTACACTAATGTTGCTGCCAGTTGTGCTGGTTTTGGCTGTGGTAGAGTTAATTCTCCCAATAGCAGCTGGTACAGGCTGTTTTAGATTTGTGCTGGAAACAGTGTTGATAACACAGGGATGTTTTTGCTGCTGCAGAGCAGTTGCTTACACAGAGCCAAGGCCTTTTCTGCTCCTCACACCACCCCACCAGCAAGGGCTGGGGATGCACAAGGAGTTGGGAGGGCACACAGCCAGTACAGCTGATCCCAACTAACCCAAGGGATATCCCAGACCCTATGGGGTAATGCTCAGCATATAAAGCTGGGGGAAGAAGAAGAAGGGGATTTCCAGAGCAATGGTGCTTGTCTTCCCAGGTAAACATTACATGTGATGGAGCCCTGCTCCCCTAGAGGTGCCTGCCTGATCATGGGACATGGTGAATGAATTCCTTGTTTTGCTTTACCTGTTAAACTGTCTTCGTCCCAACCCAGGAGTGTTCTCACTTCTACCCTTCAGATTCTCTTCCCTATCTAACAAGGGGAAAGTGAGTAAGTATCTGTGTGGGGCTTAGATGCTGGCTGAGGTTAAACAACACCAGCACAGGATCATGGTGAGCTTAGAACATGGCATTTACAACACCATTAACAAAAGCTTGTCTTTCCCTGAATTAAAATGTTGATTATTGCTACAGTTTCTAGCACAATTTCACATATATTTGACTATGGAAGATCAGGTGTCCCCCAGCAGCAAGAGTAATTGAAGAGAAATGTGACCTACAGCACAAATATTCTTCAGCTGCTCAGGGCAAACTTTTAACAGGGGCCATGAAACAGCCAAGTGGATGTGAGCTGGCCAGATCCCATTTTCTCACTGCAAGCTTTCTAACTGCAAGTTGAGCACAGCCCTAAATTTCCTCAAATATTTGGAAACTGAGTCCTTAAAGGAACCATTTAACACTAGAAACAATTGGTAAATGAATACGTCTATATAGCAAAAATGTTTAAACCCAACCCTTTTGCAGCAGCTGTGCTGTACGACTCTTCTCATGAAATGGAAAATGGGTTTCCAGCAGGCAGATCCACAAGCTTAATCCAGTTAATAGTAGATAAACAGGTATGTCATCGATCTGAGTCCCCAGAATACAATGTCTTGGGACGACCCAGCTCTCAAAAAGTAAAAATGATGCAGGTCTGCTTGGATTACCAGTGGTAATATTTCTATTGCTAGATTATTTCCACACTCTTACGCTTTAAAGCAGATGTCAGCAGTTCCTTTATTATAAAGTCCATCATAATGACTAGCTGCAGTCCCTAGTTAAACCAGGCAACATCACGTTCAGGTAATGCGGGCCTGAAGGACTGGCTGGCTGGCTGATGTCACTGCAGCTTGTGCATTCTTCCTGGCACCAGCTGCCAAGGTCCTACCCAGGCCCAAACCCTGCATTTTTCCAGGCCATACTGAGTGCATGCATGCACTCCTTGTTTATTGGTCAATATATAATTAGGATATCCTGAATTCTTGGGTGAGGCATATTGCTATGCTGTTGGGCTTAGATCATCTGCAGCTTGGGCTCCTCTTGTTGGTATTTTGTCTAATTTAACTGTCTTTAGATGCTTTAGTGTCACACTTCAGTGTCTATTTCAGCACAGGGTAGATCCAGCAGAGGGAAATTCTGGTCCAGTGGCTTCCCTGTGTTTATCAGCCAGTTCCTTCTGTTCCTCTGGCATCTGGCTCACAGGCTGGAGGTAAGCAGGTGAGAGATGATATTCCTGCTATTGCCCAGGCCTCTCTTGTTCAATCTGAGAGCATGGCCTATTGCTTTACTCCTCCCTTTTAAAGAAGGTGCAGTTCCCATTCTCCATCACAAGTCTACAATGACGAGGGCACTAAAGGAAATTCCTAGCATAGCCCACACAATCCCAATGGGATAGAAGACGGTGACTGCACAACCTGCTCTTCCATAGCATGACTATATCCAGTTCCAAACTGCCTATGCCCATGGGAATGCTGTGCAACAGCTGAGTATGGTCCTGGTTTCATAGTACCATAATTTTCATCATGTCTCATAAGTTATGAAGCTGCAGCAAATCTTTTGGTTATTAACAGCAATTGGAATTATAAGTTGTGGAAAAGGGAAATTATTTAAAACACAATGGAAGACTTGAGTCTCAACAGTTCCAGGGACATCACATGACAGAGGCCAGAGGCTGGCTGGGACCTCAGTCTCACCAGGAAGTCAGCTTTCAGACTGCTATGGCTTTCAGTAAGAACAGAACACAGTATTTCCTAAGATCTCAGCGTTGATGACAACATGCATGAAGGGAACAGTAGCTTAAGTGACCAGCACTTAGAAGCTAGCTAAAAACTTGAACAGCACAGACTAATACCACGCACCATAGTCTGAGACCTTCAAGAGATTGATGAGAAGGTGTATCACTGCAGTGATGGGGTATAGAGCATGCAGGAAGTCAGCCCCTAGGAAACCAGACTTGCATACTTCTGCTGTTCAGACACTGGTTCACCCCTGTCTCTTAAAGCCAGAGCAGCTCAAGTTTTTCTGGGTGATAACGTCAATCAGTTCCAGGTTAAAAAAGTGTGTCTGAAACAAGCAAGTACCTTTTCTTAGTCTTATAGACCCTGATCCACAAAGATTAAAGGGCTGCTTAAATCCCACTGATATCAACAGGAGCCAGCTACCTAGATACCTTTGAGTATCTTACCAGCAGACTGATTTATTTCCCTGTCCCACTTACTGTGTCTGCATCTGTCGGAGCAGGGTGTGCACAAGCCAGTCTGAATGCTGCTTGGAAGCGAGGAAGCAATCCCCTGTGAAAAGAGATCTGGCTACTCCTGCTATTGTTTTTAGAGAATTCTCAGAGTCCAGACACCACAGTATGGGGGTAAAGGGATTTTTGTTGGAGTAGGGGAAAAGTAGGCTAGATCCATTAGATCCGGCTTCTCTTGTGTAATCTGGTTCACAGAACTCATACCCCTGTGTAATCATATACTGGACCAAGGTTAGCCCTGTTGTTGATAGTGGCCTCAGTCTCCCCTCCTGCAGGTAGAAGAGACTTCAAGTTACATGACATAACAGTAGATGCCTTTGGAGTGCAAAAATTCTAAAAATAGAGATTTTATTTGTAAAGACTTCTTCAGAAAATCATTTAAAATACAACAAATTCTTCAGACAGCTTAAATACATTTTGCATAAACAAGTCCCAGGATTCCATAGTACAGGCCTGCTGCACATGGTCTTTGTTTCAGCAATATTTTGCAAGAACACCAGAAAGATTTAATAACAATGAGTCTGCTACTCAAAGTAGAACGCTCTCCCCCACAAAAAAAAAAAACAACGAACAACAAAAATCAAACAAACAGAAAAAAAAAAAAGAGCAAGAAAATGCTATTAACAGAAGCAAGAGATCTCATTTATATTTTCAACAATAGCTCACTGGATAACTTGTGTTTACTGACAGAATACATTGTCAAGTGACTGCTCAGTGAATATAGCACCAGAGCTAGCTATATTTAAAACCCACATAGAATAAATTTAACAACTACTAATCACACTGACTTCCCAACAGTGAGGTGGGCTGTGACTCCGTAGCCCAGACGTGAGCAGAGGGACAGCCAAGCTGATACTACATGGAAGGAAAGGGATAACAAGTCATGCAAGACCCCTCTTTCACTGGTCCCTGCAAAAACAATAATATTCTGGACAGGAACATAAGCCACCAACAGAACTTTGTGTGCAAAGACACCCCAGGTACTCACACAGCCTTCCCTTCTCAACCAGCACAGCCCACTGGCCTCACAAAGTGACACTGCTGCTAAGCCAAGGACAGAAGAGCAAGGCTGGATGTGACTTCTCTCATCAGGGTGATGATACAGCCTGCACAAAATCAACCTTTCTACAGTAAGGCCAGCTCATAAGATGGCTTCACCCTTCTGCTTAACTAGGGTTCTCAGCAATGTTCCCTCAGGAGCCATACTGTATGCAAGAAAGGAGGTATAAAAAAATTAACACTGGCTGGATCCAGAGGACAAAAGAGTTTCTTGTACACCACTACTCCTGCTGAGGTCCTTTATCTGCTGTGTCCCACAGCATGCTACAGTTCTAGATACCTCCTTACTCTATTCCATGTCAACTAGCCATAACATAGTCCACAAAGGCCCCAAACTGTTCAGGGCCTCAACATAAATGCTGAGCATAGGCATACACACAAAATACACAGACGCAGAGAGAATTGGTTTGTGATGAAATACATAAATTGGACTGAAAATATGCACAGCAGTCTACTGCCCTTTATCACTTGTTCAACAACATATCCCAAGCAGAAAAAATATGGTTTAAACCCAGCCACACAGCTCGTTCACTCACTCCCCCCTTTCTTGCCCTCCCCCTGCTCCCAGAGGGATGGAGAGGAGAATCGAAAGGAATGCAACCCCCACAGGTTGAGATAAGAACAGTTTAGTAACTAAGGTATAACAGAAATCACTACTGCTACCAATAATGATAATAATGATAAAGGAAATAATAAGGGAATAGAATATAACACCTCAGCACCAGCCAACCGGTAACTCATCCCACCCCACCCGACTGAGCACCAACTGATACCTTGTCCAACCCCACAGTGCCCTAGCCCTTCTGGGTAACTCTCAGTTACATCCTGGGCATGATGTGCTGTGGTATGGAATACTTCTTTGGTCAGTTTTGGTCAGGTGTCCTGTCTCTGCTTCCTCCCAGCTTCCCATCCTCCCTGGCAGAGTATGAGGCTCAGAAAAGTCCTTGGTCAGACCAAACATTTGAGTGTTATCAGCTCTGTTCCCAGGCCAAAAGTCAAAAACACAGTGCTGCAGCAGCTACTAAGAAGGAGAAAAAATGACTGCTACTGCTGAACCCAGGACAAATATATCACAGGAGAAATAGACTGTAACCTCATCAGGACTGCAGTTAAGAAAGGACAAGGGGCAATGGGTACAAACTGGAACATAGGAGGTTCCACTTAAACTTGAGAAGAAACTTCTCAGTGAGGGTGACGGAACACTGGAACAGGCTGCCCAGGGAGGTTGTGGAGTCTCCTTCTCTGGAGACATTCAAAACCCGCCTGGACACATTCCTGTGTAACCTTATCTAGGTGTTCCTGCTCCGGCAGGGGGATTGGACTGGATGATCTATTGAGATCCCTTCCAACCTCTAGCATACTGTAAGAGGAGTGAAAAAAGGTAAAGGTTATTTCTTTTCAGTGCCTGAAAGCACAAGATCTGGTTCAATGCCACAGGGTCCTTCAGGCTGCTTTAAGCAGACACTGCTTTGGCATCATCAAAAGCAAGGCAAAATGGCACTGTGTGACACATCCTCACCCAACCAACCATTTTTACCAGGCAAAAATAGATGAGCAAAATACTTTGGCACAAATTAACCTTTTTTCTCTCTTCCCCCATCTAGTAACACGTTAAGGCTGTCCAATTACATACACCTGTATTTAGCATACTATGCATTTTTCACATAAAGGCAGTTGTTTCTTCATAGCCCAACAATTAAAGAAACTAACCTTGAATTAAGAAGGTTCCAGATCAAACTCCTGCTCCTCCAGAAAGCCCTATAACAAACCCACACAGCCCAGCTCTATCACTCTTCCTTTAAAGACTCCTAACCAACTTGCATATGCTAGAACACTAATTACCCTGAACTCATTCTGCAGTCACTGGAGAGAAAAAGGCATCTTCATATGGTGATAAAAATCTCAGGTGAGGTGAATCACCCAAGTGCATAAAGCCTCACAGGATGACTGGGCTCAGCTGTGTGAGCTTAGGTGACCTGCCATAGGTACTAAGATCAGTTGCTGCCTTTGCTGTGTCATCTAAGTATGAGAATATTGAGTAGTTTGGATTATATCACTCTTCATACCCATTGGTTAGGAATCATTGCGGTAGCTATAGTTGATAGTCCAAACAGAAGTTTTTCCATACCTCACTCTAGCACATGCAAAATGGGGAGATTTCACCACTCCATACCTGAGAGCAATGTTAAAAGGATGATTCATTCATTAAAGGTTGTTAGGCACTCAGGAATTTGGTGGTGGCCATTGGGAAGGAGCGGGTAGGGTTATCTTAAGTTAACATACACAATTAACATAGAATTTAAGAAAAATATATTAATTTCCCCTCTTAACAAAAATATGCAAATGAAACCGAACACTTTTATTATAAGTGCTTGTAGACAAAATTTCCCAGAAGTCCTTTAGGTTCAACCAAATATGCAGTCGAACTTTTCTTCTTATAAATGTAAAACAATGTTATCAGAAAAATCAGCAGTAATGCAACTCCAAGTAAAACTCCAAGGACAATCACTGCCACTTTCCAGGGGGAATTTTTTTCAGTTGATGACTGAGCAGAAGAAGCTGGAAATTCAAAACAAAAAAATTTAAAATTTAGAAAATGTCAGCTAGAGACTAGTAGGTGTAAGAAGGCCTGGAGCCCTAAGAGACAGCTGCATTTTACTCTTTGGCAGCCTTGGAAATTTTGAATGATATTAAAAATATTTTTGTATGTGGTAAAGATTCAATAACTTGAAAATTTTATGGACCCCTCTCTATGAACATCCCTGTGGTCTACTGGTGACATCCATAATCATCAGCTCTGAGGATCTGCTTGATGAAAAATATCTAGAAGGTTCTGTGATGAGAGAACTCCAGTCTGTAGCTCAACAAAGAGTTGCTCCAAGGTGTGAAAAAGGGCCATGAAATGGAACTGTACATAATTTAACCCTCACACTCCTCCTTATACTTCCACAGGGAACTCTGTGAAATTAATCAGGATCTGATCTGCCATCTGTACTAACACCTCCCATTACTTGATCCACAAGACAGTGGACTGAAACCAGTCTCTAAACTGATAAGCCAAAACCAGAAAGCTTTCTGATTTCCAGATAAAGGCAATGAAAGGCTTGTAGCACATGTAAGCACACCTCATCTCTGTGGTAGAGATGCATGTAGTAATGGTGGAAAGGCACATAGACAAAATAATATTGCTAGCCAGTGTTTTATGAAGAAAGGGTATTAACTGGAGCAGAAGGAGCACCTGTGTTGCATGAAAAGCCGCCAGCTCATAGGAGCTCAAGGCAATAAGCATACTACCACTACCATGAGCATAACAGATACTGTATTTTGGATCAATATCCTGCACAATTTCTACTACCTATCAGCCTCTCTGCATCTCTGCAGTACTTTGTGTTGCTAAGCCCACACCACCTCTGGCCAAGGAAACAGGGGCCAAAGAGGATTGTCCAGCAGAAGAGGCGAACCCTTCCATCACATCTCTATCCAGAGGGAAGTATTGCAGATGCCACTACAGAAGAAGCCTCCTCATCCCCTTCTCCACTGAAAACCAGTCTTTTAAGATCATCTTGGAGGGTGAAAAGGTGATACACGCTACAACAAGAAGCTCACCTAGCCCTCCTGCTATGTGAAGAGAACCCACCAACCCTTTAAGTCTGGAACTGGGTATATGTTGTGGCTCTTTAAAACAGATCCGTAATCTACATGACATCTAGACTATCTATTCTGTGACTGTTTAAATAGGTCATCTGAAATACTTGAATCTCTTAAAAGAAAGAAACTAATTTATCATCTTCTGTGAAGAGCAGGTGATATGACCCTTTAATCCCCACGCCATCACAGAAAAGCTGTTTCAACAACACTTACATCGTATGATTACTTCAGTTTGGTCACCAAACTTGCTCTTCAGTATTTGACTTAAGTGTGTCTGCATAACAGTCACACTGATGGAGTCTTGGGTTTGCAATAGAGAAATAAAATCAGCGATCACACTCCCAGGTCTGAATCCAAGCACAATGATACTGAACTGGTCATCTTTCAGTCTAATGCGCATTTCTCTAACAACCTGTGTAAATTGAAACCAATATTTGTTCCATATGTGAGTCAACTGAAGCAGCACAGGATGCACGCATCAACATAAAGCAGGATATTTATTTTTTCCATTTTTATAATTCTCTAAAAAATTACTGAAGGAGGATTCTGGAACAACACATAGTTTGTGATTGAAACTATGAAATCTAAGTTTGACTTTCAAAGCAGTAAAAGCAAACTGTTTACCTAGTTATCAATGAATAATGCACTGAAACTAGCAATCCTCCTGCACAGGCTACAAACCTATGTGGGACCTGGACTGTACAATGTTTGAAATTATTAAGTGTTAGGTGTACAAAGCGCACCTAACATTTCTAAAGATACCTTCAGTGTCCCCTGGCTTTTTCAACATGTGCAGCTAAACTTCAGGCATAGTCATGCACACACTAACAGCAAAAACTTGATGTTAGAGGTTTAGAACAGGTAAAATGCTTTGTCACTAGATCATCAAAATCATGACATTACACGGTAACTATGCAAAGACAGACAAGGCTGTGATTTGTCTCTCAGTCACTCTAGTATAAACTAAGTATAATCCCATTACACCAATTGGAATGATTTAGGTTTATGCTGATGTCTCCAAAAGTACAGTTTTGCCCAGTGCTCATGTGGATATAGGGCAAAACCAGGCAGTCCTCCCTTCTAACTATATAAGACTGGTTGAAACATTTCTGTCAGGACTAATCTTTACAGAAAATTAGGTGTTTGATTCAACCCACTAAGAAAAAGGTATATTCTTGCTGCAGATAAGTGTGAAATTTTACCTGAAAAGTCTGAAAGATTACTGTGTTTCATGGATGATAATGAACCTTGTTTCTGAGTCACTGCTGAGTTGTCTACCTTCATCTTTCTCTGTGGGATAAACCCTCACCCCAAACTGCATGTCACACTAAGTTTGCATTAAAATCCAACACAGAAATTGACTACATTTTAGAATCATAGAATGGTTTAGGTTGGAAAGGACCTTAAAGATCATCTAGTTCCAACCCCTCTACCATGGCCAGTGACACCTCACACTAGACCATGTTGCCCAAGGCTCTGCCCAGCCTGGCCTTGAACACTGTCCGGGATGGAGCATTCCCCATAATTTTTGGTGATGTTAGTACAGCCACTATTTGATTTAGCCATTTTATAAAGAAAAGTGTAAAAAGGTCATGCTGACATAGTGCACAAAACCTGAGTGAAATCTTATTAAAACATAGTAACAGGATTCTTGTCGCATTTAATGAGGTTGGAGGAAGCCTCTTAAGTTTACTAAAATAAATTTTGACCACGACAAAATGGAGATGCTAGCAGTCAAAAGACAAGGTTACCTCTGACTTTGTGTTATGAGAACAAATTAAGTACTGCTTATGAAATCTGTGGAGATTCTTACCTAAGAGGTATGATATACTAAAAAAACCAATTTTCTATGCCAGTTATTTAAAAGCAGTCTACCCCAATCTTACAGAAGTTTTACCTTTCCAACAGGCTTATTATACATCAGGATTCCTGAGAGATGTATGAATTATTAGTCCTTTTATTTAACATCCTGATACAGACAGCTAAGTGGCAGACCGCTGCTTCTGCATGTCAGCTTTACTAGGCTCACCCACGCTCTGTAAGCTTCCACTTCCCTTCCCTAGTTCCACCCTGATATGAACCCCTCAAAACTTTCTCCAGTCTTGCAACTGCTACCATGAAGCAAAATGGCATTGATCTGGACAAACATTGCACGCTTGTAAAGGTCTCATATTTCCAGGTATGTGTTGAAATTTTATTTTTGAGTACTATTCTTTTTCCTTCTCCAAGGCATGTTTTTTAGTGAGATGGAAGAAAATAAACAAAATGGGGTGTTCCTTGTGCTTGCAAAAAGAGGATTTTAAAGTGCCTTTCACTAAATATCTTACATTTGAGAAACGGAGAACATACCCCTTATTGGACATCAGCCTTTCTGTCCTTCAGTCAAGACAGTTGTGCTTCCTATACTGTTTTACCAAGGAGGGATTATTTTTTTCTCCTGAGGGATTATATTTTTCTCCTGTCACAATACTGATTTAACAGTGAATCTAGGAGACTATGTTGCTAATCATAAAACTTTTCTTAGTTCATTCATGATGGCAAAGACAATTGCAACAACTTACTTCTGTTTTGATACTTTCAGACATTGTTTTGTAATCTTCACTTTCAGAGTCATAAAGTGTATGATTAAATGTCTGTTTTTTTTAACAAAACACTGCAGGAAAATGCTTGATAATCTGAAAAGAAAAAAAAAGTTAAATAATTAGGTTCATCTCAGGATGGAACTCCACAACTGCTTTTTGGACTTTATTCTGTCATGTATTTCTAATACCATTTGATAAAATAAGAAACTAATAAAATAATAAGAAAGTGTATCATACATGTCTAATCTACTAGATTTTGAACCTCCAGAGTTGAATCTCTTCTTCAATTGTCAGCCATCACAATTCTCACAACTTGTTAGTCATTCCTGTATTATTCAGGATGCATCTCCCTAAGTCAACAGCCACTCTCCCATTGATTTCATCAGAAACAAGATTGGTTTATTACATTTTCCAAGGCACTGAGCATGTTTAAATCCTCTTGAGTAGCTGGATAAGCCCTAAGCCAAAACAAGTATGCTTTACATAGTATCGTCCAGACCAAAAATAGAGTTGGAAGCTGATGCTGAAGTTCGATGAAGGCAGCTTCCTTACCAAAAAAAGTGCTTTGTGAATTGACACAATAAAGCTGTTGGCAAAATACTCATGAAAGTTATTATATATTGTGAAATAACATCCCATAGTTATGAATAAACAAATTTTAAAATTCTGTAAAACGTACATGAGCATACAGTATATTTCAAGTCAGGACAGGCAGTATTCTGTGGTAAGCAAAACTCAGTTCTGTTGAAACAGGAAGCAGGATCTGTAAAATAAATTTAAAAGTCAAGATAACTGCCTCTGTACATGTGTGGTTGTTGCTAGTAAGAAAATCATTAAATAGGAGAAAGCATTTAATCATGGCCAAGGAATGACTTAAGGAGCAGGGTTTTTTTTGCCCTGGAGAGCTTGGAATTGCAGATTATAAAAGTGGAGTATATCAGAAGAAGGGCAGGTGGTGGGTGGCTAGGTGGCATTTGAGAACTTCAGTGACATAATGTTGAGAACTCTAATTTCTTATGGGAGTTAAAGATATAGGTGCTACTGTTACGTGCTTGTACAACTCAGGTAAACTAGAGAGACTTTTCAGAAGTAAAAGTCACCTGCAGTTTCATTTGAAAACAATATGCATCATGGAGTCTGAAAACCTCAGTACTCTTGTCTGGACTGGCTAATCTGAATTATTTATAATGGTTCAAAACAGTAGTAAAGAGTGGTACTGCAGTTTTTACATGGTTAGCTTGCTGTGCGTAGCACTAGTTCTCCTCACAGAGTTGAACATAATCTTTAACTCCACATAAATTCCAGGTGACTTGATCCTTATTGATCTTTTTAATTGGCTCTCAAATGTCTTTCTGGTAGGGCAGATGCCTCCAGATTGCAAAAGAAAATGAAAGTTTGTGGGTTTGTTTTTTTTAAGTAAGGACACTAATAAATGAAAGCCACTGGACTGAGATATTGAAAGATTTGAATGGAAATAATGATAATTCCCTGGTTCTGTGGTTCTAAAGCCTAAGATAGAGGGTAAGTCACTAAGAAGGAGCCCCACATTTAACTGCTGGAATAATTGTCCTAGAAAGGTTTTGAGAATGATCAGACAATTCACTAGAGAACGGAAAAAAGTGTTACAAAAAAAGGCAGTTATATTTTAGGTCAAGAAATGCTGAAAGAAAGCAACGGTTGGCAAAAGGCAAGTTAGATCTTTCAAAAGATATTAAAAGAAATCATGAACATTTTCTCAACCTCTGACCAAGTATGATAAAGTGCAATACAGTTCTACCAAAAGAGGGTAATGCCAAAATAACCTATTTAGCTTCCTTTGACAAGCTGACTTTCATATCTCTTCCAATAGAAAGAGTTAGGAAAACAGAACTATACAGTGCCAAGTGGTAAATTTTTACTGGAAAAAGGTTTGTCTAAATAAATTGGCTAATGAGGAGATGGCAACTTTAAAAGAATAAAGCTTGCTTTAGTGGGATATTACTTGTGGTGTTCCTTGAGAATCAGTCCTATTGTAGAACTTGATCAACATTTCCATTATAGACCCTGCCAGCAATTGCATGTGTTTGCTCTTAAAATTTGTTGATGACACAAAGTTAGAAGGTGCCATTAACACAGGGGAGAACTGACATCTCTTCCAGAAAGAACCAGTTGAAGCTAAGGTTGGAGATGCAGCACTGGGATGAAATTCGCTGAAAGTTCTGCATTTGAGGATTAATAATAAAAATGCCTCCTCTAACCTGGCAGCACAAGCATTGAAGAGAAAATAACAATTAAACAGCCTGTCTCAATGTCTATGTCCTAAGGTGAAATTAAAAGATGACAATGACAATTAAGGACCGCCTGCGTTCACAAAAGCATGTACAACCTAAACTTCACCAGAATTCCTACCACAAATGCTAGCAGAATATTTCTTGTTAAATTCACAGTCAAAATATCCTGACTTCCGTACAAAATTATCTGGTTTAGAAATAGAGCATGGTCATAAATTTCACAGAATAAGCACTCTCTTGCAAACTTCTGTTTAATGCAAGTAGTCCTATCCAAGCAAAGGGATGAGTCAGATACGTGAAGATGACTTACAGGAATAATAGTCTATGAAATTAAATCCAAATCATATTGCAAAAAAGGTATTTTTAGTGTATACTCATTAAAAAGAAATGACAGAATGATTGTGGAAATACCTGTTCGAACAGTAACTGAAGTCCTGCTATCCCCAGCACAAGACTGTTCTTCCACAGATACTGTGTATACATGACCAGGAAGTAAATGTTCAAACACAGTTTTTGTCTCGTTTGTAGTTGTTTTGTTTATCTCCCGACTTCCATCCATGAGGGAGATGGTGTGGAGGCTTCCTCTCCTGCCACCAGTCCAACTGAATTGTATTGCGTACCCAGTCACATTCTGAACTTTGATGGACATTGGCACTGCAAAGTGAAAAGTTTCATATAGCTGAGGGTGGTTGATTTCACTTCTGCAATTCTACACATTTAATATTGAAGGAAAAAATTGCAAATTAAACTAATACCATTTTTTGTAAGTTTTTGTAGGGCTTGTTTCGTCTTTTCCCCTCATTCTCCCACAAAAACAAAAATAAACTGTTTGATCTATAGCTGTAAATCACACATTGATGTAAATTTTTTGATTATGTATTTTTGGTGGTTCTCTCAGGTTTCCCATTCTGAAATTATATCCAGGGATTTTACTTCACAGCTGATATGACTGATAAACAAGAATATTGTATCTGATTTTAATAACTCAAATATTTTATCTCTAGTATTGAATATCAAATATTTACTTACTACAAGGTCCTGATACGAATGTGGTGGTGAAAATTGGATTGGCTGTGGATCTTGTAAATCTAGCCATAGCACTTTCTGGAGGGACTGAGGTCATCTGTACTGTAAAATAGTAATTTGGAAACAGTAAGAAGAATTTCTTTTAAAGTTTCACCAAGTTTATACTATTTATTTTCACAAACAACCCATGTGCATGACCTTGCACTTCGCCTTGTTGAACTTCATGAAGTTCGTACTCAAGCATGTCAAGGTCCCTTGGGATGGCATCCATTCCCTCTACCGTGTTGACTGCACCACACACCTTAGTATCATGAGCGAACTTGCTGAAGGTACATTCTACACCACTGTCCATGTCACCAACAAAGATGCTAAACAGCACCAGTTGCAATAACAACTCCTGGGGAACACTACTCATCACTGGTCTCCACTTAGACATTGAGCTGTTATGAAATACCAATTTTTACCTTATGCATGTGCATATCTCCCACTTAATTCCATGACAGAACTATGACTCACAATCAGAGTACAATTGACTCTTTAGATCTGCATTCAAAGTAGAATACAATTATGCTATAAAAAGAGAAAACACAGCGCCAGTTTTGGTTTGGGCTTGGGGTTTTCTCTGGTGCAGAACAGAAAAAAGCTTCATTCTATTCTTTTCAAATTTGTTTTACCTTTCAATTAAAAAAAAAAAAAAGAAGACACATTAGTGCATACACTTAGCAACTTGGAAAAAAGTAAAGATATACTAAAAGAAAATTACTATTGCCCATAACCGCAGGAGTGGAGGAAGGAGCAGAGGACACGAGTGCTGTGGATAGGTGGGTTGTGGTGGCCAAGCTTTCCTTGGTGGTGCCGCTGGTGCTGCTTTGCTGCAGGATAGTAGTGGCAGCTGTGGAGCCATCAGAAGAGGAGAAGGAGGAATGGCTTGTTGCCACTGAGCTGGGAGCTGGACTGTCTGTCAGAGCATTTGTTGACACAGTGCCTGACCCAGTGCCTGTAGCAGCAGGAGTGGAGGAGGAAGCAGAGGACATGGGTGCCATGGATGGGTGGGATGTGGCTGCCAACCCCACGTCAGTGTTTTTGCTGGTGCTGCTTTTCTGTGTCATGGTAGTGGCATCTGTGAAGCCCACAGGAGAGGATGAGAAGGAGGAGTGGCTCGTTGTTGCTGAGCTGGGCTGGAGGGACAGGGAGGCAGCAGTGCCACTCGCTGTGTCCATGCTGATGGCAGTGGTGCTGGGCCTGGGTGTTGGGAAGGTGGCACTCGTCACCTTGCTCCTGGCAGACACCTCGAGTGAGCTCCCTTCCCAGGTTGGTGACGTGAGTGCAGCCTCTGTCTTCCTTTCTCCTTCCATCATTGGCGGTGTGGAGGGGGTCACCAACAATGTGGCGGAGAGTGAGGGCATCATCTGGGTGTTGGGATTCGTTGTCAGGCCACTCCCCTCGTTCATGTTGGGAGTTTCAACTTTGCTGGGAAGAGCTGTGTCTGGGTTAGCATCAGAGGTGGTGGCTGCGGCAGCCAAGGTGGTTCCCGGGGAAGATGAAGTGGCTTCCACCTCTGTCATGGCCTGTCCCTGCATGATGGATGTTGATGTGAGCTGCAATGCATGCATCTTAATGCTGCCAGACTGTGTGGATGACAGGCTGGCATCGGTGGTCTCTGAGACAAGGGACATGCTGGAGGTGGATGCCGATGTCGTGGAGCTGGGCGTGCTGGGAGCTGGACTGTCTGTCAGAGCATCTGTTGACACAGTGCCTGACCCAGTGCCTGTAGCAGCAGGAGTGGAGGAGGAAGCAGGGGACATGGGTGCCACGGATGGGTGGGATGTGGCTGCCAACCCCGCCTCAGTGTTTTCGCTGGTGCTGCTTTTCTGTGCCATGGTAGTGGCATCTGTGAAGCCCACAGGAGAGGATGAGAAGGAGGAGCGGGTCGTTGCTGCTGAGCTGGGCTGGAGGGACAGGGAGGCAGCAGTGCCACTCGCTGTGTCCATGCTGATGGCAGTGGTGCTGGGCCTGGGTGTTGGGAAGGTGGGGCTCGTCGCCTCACTCCCAGGAGGCACCTTGAGTGAGCTCCCTTCCCAGGCTGGTGACATGGGTGCAGCCTCTGTCTTAGTATTGGCCTCAGTCTGTGTGCTTGTTGTTTCCTCCAGTGCTGTTATATTCTTTGTACCTGGTACAATTTTATAAATGTGAGTTGTGGACATTTACAATATAACTGTACTTTAATACTCTACCAAGTATTACTTTTTTCCTGTGTGAAGATTTCATTTTTTTTTCTCATCTATGATCTTTTTTTTCCCTTTCCTTTCTTCATTTTCATGTACATTCTTTGTTCAACATTCTGTAACTACCTTGACATTCCTATGCTTTTTCATTTTTCATTTGCATAGAGTATCTTTTTACCTTATTGATTTTATGGTAATAATGTTTGTCTGTCAGTTTACAGTTTTAAATTACCGTATTTTATGCTCTCCTATTGCTTTCTACCTAGTCTTCAATTTATGTTCTTTTTTTTGTCTAAATAGAATTTCTTGTACAATGAGATACGTAGTTCAGTTGTCCTCTTGCAGTGCTATATTAATGGTTGGACTCTACTATAAAAAAAGTCTTTTCCAATCTAAATGATTAGATGATTCTATCAACGCTATAAACTGAAATATCTGTAGATAAACAAGGACAATTAATAATGAATGGAATGCATTTTTTCAACATCATTTTCTCCTCATCTTTTTGTGTATATTTTTATTATTTCTTTATTTTCAAGGTGATTTTGTCTTTCTTATGTACTGGCTATCAGGCAGGAAATAAAGCTTTTTACAGCTGAACCCAGGACACCTTGCATACCTTTATGTTGATGTCCTAAATCATAATAATCATGGGAGAAAATTCATTGCTTTCCTGTGTTTACCTGTATATCTATTAGTAAATCTTAACTACGTAAGTTTTGCAAGCATGAAGACAACAACATTTCTAGCACTCACAAAATTTCTTCAGAGGGAAAATCAAGTCTTTTCTTTTTGTTGTGATTAGATACTCAGGCTAATTTGGGCTTATTTCTCTTACTTGGTCAAGTAATATAACCTCGATTTTGAGGAGTGGTTTTGTTCATACTAAAACCAAACACAGCCTTCAGTCTCATACTAATATTACTTTTTAAAAACAGTTATTATCCTGTGTCCTGGCTTTTGGATGTATAGAACTTACATGATTCTTGAAGCAGGTGTAGTGGAGTATCTCTATCAAACTCTTAAGAATCACATTAATTAATTTCTTTTGATTTTACTTACCTGTAAAACCAAAGTTGTATTTTCATATAATTTAGTGTATACATAAAAGCCTGTAATGTAACATTAGGTATTTTGCAAAATTCTTCCTACAGAGTGATATATTTTCATATTTTCTGCATCCCAATACAGTTTGAGTTGTAAGACCCTGGGCTTATATTCTTTGGATTATTAACAGCAAGTACTCATCACACAAGAAACTTATACTCGTCTGCACTGAACGACATGAAACTTGACAGGAAGAATAAAATAATGCAATCTTCTGGATTTCTAGGTGTTATTTCAAAGACTCTTTGCAGTACAATGAGAACACAGAATAAATAATAAATAATCAGTATATGCTTTCTTGTGAGTCTTTTCCTAACAAGTCTCTCAGGGGAGAAAAATAGGCAAAATAGATCATTTACTGGCCTCATATCTAATCTTAAGGCTAAAAAAAGGCGTAAAATCGGGTCAGACACTTCATGTTTAATCTTTTAGATGACAGTTTTCCAAATACTTTGCTTTCATTCTTTTATCTACTTACAGGTCTATATGCATACTAAGATACCTGCTGAAATTCTACACATTCAAGAGAAATTTTAAAGATCCCAACTGTAAATATTCCATGCTACTGTTTTTTACATTAGCCTTCCAGACCCCCACCCCCAGATTATCCAGTGTATCTCAAGGTCATCCTTTAAATATATAGCAATGGTAAATAATCAAATGCATTTTAACTTACAGAGAAAAACAGAGAAAATGAAATGCCAAAAGTAGTTCCAGGTCCCCATGTTGAGTTTTCAGCTCCTTGCGGTAGTCTTTCCGTTTGTGAAACTGACATTTGGAGTTGAAGACTTCAGTAATTTAAATAGGGGTGAGGCTGCATTGTTACATCTCAGCCTCAGCTAATCCTCACACAAGTGGGAACAGTGCCAATGTAATGAAATTCTCGCACCTGACCTCTACTGCAATAACATTTGCAGTTTTCTGTTGATATGTGCTTGGTTTTCTGTAATAGAACAAAGTGCGAGTGTGATGCAAAGGCTAGTGAGTCAAAAGGAAAGACAAAATTAAATGGGCAGTGCATCATATGTGAGCATCTTTTTGCTCAGGATATTCAATAAACAGAATATTTTATCAAACTTCGACCTGGGCAACCCATGACTAAGACACAGAACTGAGGAGCCTTGAGTCTGAAAGTCTTGTCTTTACATTTTCCTGTATTTTTAACTATTTAAGGGTAAATGTTGAATTATTCAGTTATAACTTGTATTTTTATTGTGTTAGAATAGCAAATTACTGGAATTGCGCAAGCAGACATCAGCCTTTGGTTCTCCAATACTATAAAGAGGCTGGAGTGGTTGTAAACCTCTACTACTTCACCTTTTTGAACTATGTGGAAAATACTGGATAACCAAGCCTCTCATTGTTAGCTAAGTTTACCCACATTTTCTTTAGCAAGTAAGCTCTTCCTAACTATAGGCATTTGGTGTGGACAGTCACTGCTGGTCGCCTGCTTTGGGTCACAACCTTACCCCAGTGATACCATACTCACATTCCTTCTCTTCACTGACAAATCCTTATAGAGATCCCAGGCCTGTATGCCTGTGGGCTCATCAGTCACTTAAACATTTACGGTATGTCATATTTTTAATACCCTTTCTCCCTGGGGTTTATGCTGGAAAAGGCCTTCATAAATCGTTTTCAGTGAGACTTTTTCAGCCACACTGTGTGCAGAGGAATGCTGCTGAACAGACAGAGCACTTGTGGTGCTTTTGCAAAGGGAAGCAGTTCCCTCTTTGCAGCACACCGGGAGTTAATACCTGCCTCTCTGGGGGATGCTACCAGTGCTGGCACATCAAGAGCAGTGAATGTACTCAGATTTCCTGCTCTCCCTTGTCTGGAGTGGAGTGGGGTAGAGTAAAGCAGACTAAGTCCTGAAGAAGGACTATTTATCTGAACTTTCTTAAAGTTTTTTATATGATATGCCAAGATATGCTAAGACCTGGCACATCTGTAACTACAGAAACTCTAGATTTTTCTCCAACAGCTATGTTACTAAAATTGGTTTCACTTTGTCAGGGAAGTAAGATGAAAGGAAATAGTCCTTGAAATGAACAGGAGAAAGGGTATTGTTCTCTGGTGAAAGGTAGCAGCTTCAGGTTTGTGCCTTGTTTGATGTAGGAACTCCTGGCAGATGTTTTCTTAGCAATCATTTAGCTGAAATGTTTAACGAATGCATATGAGCTATTTCCTCTTGCATAAATAATTGGAAATCCAATCTTCCTTTTACAGAGGAGGCCTTCATGCTCCTCTCTCTCCTGGACTCCCATCAGCCTAACACCAGCCTTTAACTCATGCTCAGCTTGTGTGCTTATGGTGGTACCATTCTACACATGAGGGTATTGTTTGGACCTAATCTCCTCTCATGACCTCTTCAGGTCCTACTCATCTGTGAACACTGAGCATCAATGCTCTTCCATCCCTTTCAAGGAAAAGGCAGGATATGCCACTCCCTACCTTTCTTAATCAGGATCATCTTCTATGAAGTGATAGCTGTAGAAAATTGGCTGCAAAGTTTACTAAGTCAGGCTTTAACCACCTTCGAAGAAGCACCAGTGGTTTTTTAGTCTACAGTGACACTTAACGTATGTGAAAGGAGTCCTTTATGAATCAAGAGAACAAACCAAGTTCAGATTTAGGAGAGTAAGCTCACTTTTACTAACATACAGCAAATGACATATTAACTTTAAAAAAACCCAACTAAACCAAACTTCTCTTTTCAGGGGTTATATAGACCCAGCAGGGTGGCCGGTTGTTTCATTACAGCCTGTCATTAGAGCTGAGGTTCAGGTAAGCTTCTCTGTTAGGCAGCCTTGATTCCACACTTTCTCTTTTTACACCTGTGACAGTTTATGCCTCAGAATCATGTATTTTCCATTATGCCATATATTTTCCCATCAAATTTGCTTTCTGGTAAATGCAGAACAGGTTTTACCACATGCCTTGAAGATATGAGAGCTCCCACTAACAAAAGGATGACCCTTCCAAGATTTTTAAAATTCTTTTTGACTCATCTTACCAACCTATAAAACTCAACTTCTTACATGTATCTTTCAAAGCTTGTGAGGAAACTCATGTTCCGCCTAGAGGTACAAGGTGAAGATACACAAGGAAACAACAAGACTGAAATGCCATATAGTTCACTTTTTAAAACCTTGGCATTTTGGGATGCTCAAAGATTCTGGACTTTACATAGCAAAAAAACTCCAAAACCTTAAGATATTAATTTCTGTCTGCTTAAGAATACATTGTTAAGAACTTACATTTAATAAGGCCTTAGCTTTTTAGCTTCTTAGCTAAAAGAAAAGCATAAAGCAGCTTAATTGGCAAAGGCAGTATCTTTTATTAAGTCAAAGAATACAATGGGGAGAAAAACAAAACCCTTGTGGGCATCCAAGCCCTTCAGCCAACTTGAATCACAAGCAGCAAATACTGGAGAGAAATGCTAGTTATTTCACAGCTGAAAGACAAGCAACCTATTTTGAGGTACTCAGTTTTCTAGTGCTCCCTTCTGCCAGCCATCACCAAACACTTCCAGACTCTCACTTTCCCATTTATTAGTCAAAGATGAAATTTCCTGTGGAAGTGACAGTTTAGGAGAAGAGGATAATACTGGTTTTAACTTCTTTTATCATATCGTAGAACCAAACTAACATATCCAAGTACCTGCAAAACCAGATCAGTACTGTAAGTGAGGATGTGGAGTGCTCTGTGGGTATTGGGAGTGAAAGAAAAAGGGGGGCTTAGGTAGGAATTGTACTTTCCACATGGATAAGAAGACTGTGAGGCCACATAACTCTCACTGCTAAAAATCAAAATCTGTTGCACCATCTTTCTAGAATAACACAAAAGGAGCTCTGTAATGAACTCTCTTCCGTACAGTAGTGCCTCTAAATGAAACAGCTTTTGTTAAAAGCAAGATGTACTTGCACTGTCACAAGTGCAGTCGTAAGCATTCAAACCCTCCTACTTTCTACAGCCACTCAAGCGGTTTTTGCTAGAGGGTTAGTTTATTTCTTTAATACTAGCTGAGGGTCGGCGACATTTCCAGCTGACATTCTGTACCATTTACAACTTCACTTGTGTAAGAAGTGCCCTATCACTGAGGTTTTTCAAGTACTTGAAGTGTGAAAATCATTTCAGAGAGTTCATCCCATCTGAAAAAGCTACATTATTCAGTGTAAATCACTGTGTTTATTCTAATGTCAGTCTATTATATATTAACTCAGGACTGTCAACCTAAGAGGGTTGTTACTTTATGTTTGCTTTCTCATTAATCATGAATGGAAATGAGGTTCACCCTTGCTCAGCTTCCAGAACTAAATTCTCATTTCACAATTTCAGAGTCAGAGACAATGTGGGGTTTTTTCAACAACTTCACCTATTTGCAACTGATTCATGCATTTCTAATTCAGTGGGATTCCAAATAGCACAGGTATGACATGTATTTTCTACTGGTCTTAAAAGTCTAAAACCATTCAAAGTGTATGGGTTTAAATGTGCACTAAAAATTTATTTGCCATGAGGCTTTAAGGCGTTCCAGACCAAAAATGCAAGAAACAATGAGCAAAATGCTGAGAAGCATTGAATGTTAATCAGATATAAGGAAATCAGATGGTATTACCTCTAGGCATTCAAAGAGTGTAAACTGTCTTGACCAGAGACTTAAACAGCACATCATGTTCCAACAGGACCCATGCTCCCACATCATCCATACCGAAAACCTGGTTGAAACAATCTGGATTTCCCCTTTGTCTCTTTACATTTGGTGAGAAAACAATCAGAGGGAGGTTCAGGAGTATTCCTATCCCTCACCTTAACATCTGTAAAAAGAGGGGCATTTCATGGAATATGGGAACCATGTAATTCCCTCAATATAGATATCGTGCAAGTACATACTGAGAACTCTGAGAAGCTACTTGCTTTTTAGCACACAATATGAGCTATGTGTTATGAGACCACTGTTACACACTGACAAACTAAGGGCTGAAGGCATCTATTTACTCACAGCATGATTAAGATAAAAACATTCTTACTGGAAGGCCCCTGAACAATCCAGTTGATAAAAAGGAAGGAAATTTTTCCCTTATGCTACACAGAACTTCCAGATGCCTTTAGAAGGTTCCTACTCACTGAGGCTCACCTATTCTCCACTAAAGATAAGGCTGTCCCTGCAGCCTCCCTGCTTTTGTGTGAAGGAACTACAGAAAACAAAGTCATTTATGATCCCTCAGACTGTAATCTATGCTACCTTTTCTGAAATGATCAGTCGATACTCCTTGACAATGAATCATAGTATGCTTTATGCACAGCCCATGTCCATATTATGTAGATGGTGAGACAATTCTGAGGCATGCTTTGTGAAAACAAAGACCGACTAAAAAACAGAATTGCATGCATCTTGGCCATTTGGGGCTTCATGCAATGTGAAGAGAGGGAAGGGGAAAGACACTTCCAGGTGGCTAAAACACCTTTGTGGGTCCCTGACCACAAAATGAAAAAAATAAATAATAATTTAAAAACAAAAAAGACAAACAAACAAGGAAACACTCAGAGAAATAATTCACAAGAGCCCTGAACCCTTCTGATTTCCACCTCCCCATAGCTAACTAACAAAAACTCAGCTCCATCAGTCTAAGAAAAATCATTATTCCTCCTCAATTTGGGGAACTTTGAAGTTTAGGTGCTTTTGCTGCATTATAATGGTTGAAAATTTAGGGTAGAAGAACTAGGAATGCTGAAGCCCTGTGTTTGTATAAGAGCTTGTGGCTTAGAAGCCCTCAAGTGTCATCAAATAGGAAGGCTTGCAATGAAAGAAAAATGGTTTCCTAGAAGCTATTTTGTTTAAAGTTGGCAAAGCAGAGTTCCTTTTGTGGACATCTAATGAGGCAAGGTGCAAAGTAGAGGGCTGCAGGGGTAATACATGTGCTTTAATTTGCTCTTCGGAAATAAAAACTACATTTTTCTTTCCACACTTGCGTTGGATTATCCTGGAAAGAACAAACGACAGAAATCAAGAACAAAATGAAAGGACGATAGCAAACAGCAGATAAAGACTTGGAGATACAGCTGAAACGAACTGATACCCAGAGTTCACAATCCAACTTGGAAACACTGTGGCTTCCAAACAGGCATCTCATGGATTTGTCAAAATATCTACTCTGGAAATAAGAATAGCAGAAAATAGAGAGAAGCTTTCTGTGCAGAAGAAGAGGTTTGACTTCCTGGAGAGCAGAGGTATGTTCTGCATTTGGGCATTCCACAAAACCAAAAGCACACCATCTTCAGAGACTATCCATCTCACCCAATAGTACTCCACAGAGGGACCACTGAGATAGGACCAGCCAAGGTAGCTCTAGAACCAGAATCAAAAAAACTTTAGGAATCTTGATGTTTCACTACAGATAATTAGTCCTGAAAAAAAGGTAGCACTATACCAACGAGACTCTGCTGCTTCTGTGACTTTATTAACAACTTTCCTTGACTTCATTCTGTGCTGTGCAGTCTATGAAATTAGCTCATTTTCCAGGTCTGTTACAAACATCTTTTGAAACCCTGAACATACAGTCCCATACTTTATCTTCAAAAGGAAGATCTACTTTTCTATATGGGCTATTTGAATCTTAAATGCTATTTAAAGCAGTTTCCTTAAATAATTGGTATTCTTTAAGATAGATGCTGGGACTACTGCTTCTATGTATGAACACGTATAGTTTCTAAGCTTGTGTCTTATTGCTCATTGGGGATCTCTTTCTGTTCAGAGAGGACATTTGTAGATGTTTTTCTATGATTTTTGCAGGTAAAGGCACTGATCATGCCTTTTCCATTGTCTCACTGACAGGTGCAAGATCTGGAAGATTTCAGGACCAGAAGCAGAAGATGAATAAAACATCCTCATGCTAAGGGTATGTGAAGATCTCTCTTGGCTGAGGACCAAATACTGAACATGAATTAGTCATGGTATTAAATAAGCAATTTATTTCCAATAATTCATTCTATACCTTTGGCTTAAGCAACTGTGTGTAGCAGATAACTATTTCCTGTCTGAACACCCTTGCAGTTCAGTTGAGTTCTTACAGTCTGGGTTGGTACTCCCTGCATAAATAGCACAAGGCAATGGAGCTGCTCCCTGCTGATCATTCAGATCGTATGACCGACGCTGTATTCCTCACTAGTCCAGCATGTAAAGGAACCCACAGGTTGTTAGTTAAATTTTCTTTCACTGGTTTAATTTGTCTTTCACAAATAATTATTACTTTTGTTCACTAGCTACAGGATTCTTTTCTAGACAGGTAGCCCTTATATAGAATCATTCCAGAGAAAGTCTTGATCTTTCCTTCTTATTTACAGTAAGTAAATGAAGGCATAGATCAGGTAAAAAACAACATAATGAACATTTTCAAAGGAGTAAGCGTACATGAAAATGATATAATGATTCATATAATTATATGAACATAAATACTATATGCATTATAGCATGCATTACCTTGAAGGTGTGCACATCTGTATAAATATACAATATGACTCTCCCACCCCTCTGCCTATCTTCAGTACCATGACAGAATGTCAATGCCAATTAATACAATTAGTGAGAAAGTTAATTCCATGAGCATGTGGGTTATTGAATGCTTCCAGCTGCTTTTTTACTCCCTATGAAATAACAGCCCCAAGATTTGTGAATTTAAAAAAAAAAAAAAATTACCTGTAATGACTGCTCAGTGTACCTGGCATGGCAGCACAATCCCTTTTTGTACTCTAGAGCTACATAAAAAATAACCCTATGCAACACAGCTGTGGGAACAAGAAGTCTGCAATGTTTGTGAATAGGGTACAAATAGTTTAAATGGCTTTGGCTTGCTACCATCCCAACTGGAATAGCAAATTTTTTAGTCCTCTGCATAAGTTCATGGAGGATGATGTAAGTTAAGGAATGACTTTTAATTTTTCTGTGGCATTGATTGGAGCAACTCAAAGCCATCAAGCTCCTTTTCTAGGTTAATATATCTGCAAGGCAACGGCAGCTAGGCTTTAGCTATCCATGCCTGTTTCAATATAATTTGTGAGGAACCACTTTGCAAGTCAGATATGGCACCAGGAAGGGCTTAGCTGGAATGCAAATTACTCTTCAGCAGTCTGCCAGAATTAATAGGTGGAGTAGGGGATCAAATTCTTGGTTTGTTCAGCTTCGAGATTTAGTATAATGAAAGGCTCTGTTTCCTCATTACTGTCTTCCTCTGTAGACTCCAGTGTGAGATCAATGACTCAGATTTATTCCCTGCTGTTATTTCTTTGTATCTCAGCTTTTTAGAATGCTCTTTTCTTTCCTCACTTTCTTTAATTTGGTCTGATTTGCTCTCCAAAGGGATATTAATTTAATACATTTCTAGCCTACCTTTTGACTTTGGAGGCTTTCTCCCTGAGCCTATCGGTCCATAGCTTTCAAAATACACATATAATAATTTGGCATCTTTATCTAGAAAGGATATTCCCAGAAACAAAGGGATCTTCTTCTAAGCAAGTTTAGCTATTGATCCTTCTCTAAAACATAAATTCTATTAAAAAGAAAAAAAGATAAAGATAAAAGAAAAAAACTTCAAATTCCTGTAGGATCCCTGAAAAGAAAGTAAACCTGAGAAAGTGCAAATGAAACAACAGAAAATATATGTGAATCTTTTCTGCAGATTGTGTATTTGAAACTACTTATGACTACAGACCTCCTCTTGAATCCCTCAGGTATTTAAACATTTTGATGCTTTTTGAAACATTGGTAG
Organism: Neopsephotus bourkii; assembly: GCF_033783945.1. Classification (NCBI taxonomy): domain Eukaryota; kingdom Metazoa; phylum Chordata; class Aves; order Psittaciformes; family Psittacidae; genus Neopsephotus; species Neopsephotus bourkii. The sequence goes on along the minus strand of NW_026901456.1, from coordinate 7,910,971 downwards.
CTCAGCAGAAATACTGAATGCTGTTCTAAGTAACAGCAGTGGGCAAAATTACACTGGTGGGTGAGGTGAAAGGGAGCAGGAAGACAAGCCAAGGAAGAAGCCTCTCCCTCATCCTGTAATCCCGAGTGCATACCTCACTTTGCAGTGCTAATAGTGAGGTGAAAGCCGCCTTCTCACCTCCACTTATCCTGTTAGTGACTCAAACAGCATGTGAAAAAAATTTATAAGGAAGGGTTTATATAGAAATGTGACAGAAAGCACATGGCCAGGGTATTTAAAGAAATACAAGTACTCTTAAGGTATAGTTCTTTACAGGTTTCTTAGTTAACTGCAGGATTTTTTTTGACTGAGTGAAAGTAATTTTATAAACCTGACTCCAGCGTTCACTGTAGGGGCTATCCAAATAAGCAACACTACCTGAAAGTTCATGTCAAGTCTATAAAATTAACTTACAAATGTCAGAACCCGCATTCATTTAAGGAGATAAAAAAAAATGCAGGTGCCAGTTCTGATCTTATTGCTGATCTGTGCTTGGTTGTATATCTACATTTTTTTCTCCTTCCTCTTGGAGCTAAGACATGTCTAAGTGCTTCATGACAGAATGATTGTTGAGGGCTTTTCCCATTGTCCATTGCTATGATGGTATGTTGTGGCTGACTGAACTTCATCTGCACAAGATATACATGAGGGAAGAAGGAGAGGACCAGGACTACACTACTTGAGAGTGAGGTGCAAGTGTGGTTAGTTGAACATGAAGGTGGCTTAAACCGGAAAAGCTTCTGCCCTTTCCCATACAGCTCACTAGTTCTAGTTTGAGCGCATCCTGGACAGGTGTCTTCTGCTTTCACTACTCAAACACAAAGAAAGATGACAATACTAGTATACAGAAAAAGGGCATTTTTGCATTTAGAGAAGCCTTAGTGGGTGTCTTCACTAAGAAAGACCATCAAAAGTTCTGGGAAATTGGAGGTTGCTATTCAGAAACAGCTATGTGGCCTCTACTGTTTCCCACATACCATTACTCTCCAGCTGGACACGTCTTTGTGAGACCCACTCCACCTTCCTTCCTTCCTGCTCCCCCATGTTTAGCTGTGACTGACATCAGAATGGAAGTCATGCTTACACACACCAAAAGCCTATGAAAAGAGATGTCAACAGAACAAAGATTAGGTTTGACCCAGAAAAAAACTTGTCTGTTTTTTCTGAATCAGTCAGTGCATCAAACTTATAAATATGTGTTCATATTTCTTTTTTATTTCTTCAGAAACTGTCTATTTGTTTTGGTGTGTTAAAATGCTGTCACTGCTTGGTTTGTACCTACTTTTGTTCCTGTCTACATTACAAATTTATTCTTTACAGGACAATTATCTGTCTATATCTACAGGCAGGATTCTTGTTTTCCTTATTTCCTGTGTAATAGCACTGGAAAACAACACTTTCCCAAACCCTATTTTACCATGTCACTTGAAATTACTAGCTATTAATACTGCTATCAATCCAGAAATGAGCGGGGGGGGGGGAGGGGGGGGAAGTTAGAGGTTCATCTTCTGACTGAAAAGGCAGGTTTTCTGTCTTGGGCTAATCTTCTAAGTTTTTAATCCAAAGGCATCCTCTCATAGGTTCCCAGACAGGTCTCACTCTTATGCCACAAAGCCTGAGATTTGGCTCATTTTGGTTATCTCCCCAAACTCCCTTAACATCCAAAAGCTTTACCCCCTTTCCCCAAGAAAGTAAAATCTTCACTTCTCCAAGCATCTCTCTTGCTGGATAAGAGAACACAACGATGGAGAGTTCTGGTGAGATTTACCACCTAAACTGTGGTTTCTTGCCACCATGAATGGATTCATTTGACTGGTGAAGTGAATATATCCACTACACTCCAGCCTTGCCAGAAGCTCAGTATTCTAGATTTTGAAAGTATTTTCAGTCAAACTATTGTTAACTGAAGGTGAGGAGTGTGTCCACCTCAAGGGAAAGGGCGGAGGAGGGGAAAAGGGAGAGCTTTGAATCAGGCATGAAGAAGCAGCTTTCAATAGTGATACAATCACACAGGAAGTTACCTCAAAAAGGTAAAACTAGAAATGCATTCCAGTTTTGATTAAGGAAGTTCTTGCTCACCTTCTAGCTGGTCAAAACTGGAAAAAAATGAACAGGTGTGGGACAGAACTTACCAACACACCTAACCTTGATGTTGTCTCACTCATACCCTTCTTTGGCTTGTTCCCCCAACCTGGGGAAATTCCCTTTAATGGTGTGAGTAAACAGTTAACAGCTTTGTAGATGGTTATCAGCGGAGAAGTAGAATGGTGTCATTTTGTCATCTCTGAAGAACAGTGACAAATAAATGTTTTATAAATATGGGAACATGCATCTACATCTGTTGATGCAGAAGAACAAAAATACTGCATACGTTGCATCAAGCCTCAAACCCTCTTTAGGCCATGGGATGCTTTCCAGAGAGGTTATGGGCAGGAAATACATTCAAGAGCACAGCAAAGGCAAAGCTATGTGAAGGAAGGCTCACACTATCCCTGCCCTCCAAAATTTGGGCCTTCAGTTCTACCTAAAGTCTTACCGTGTGCTACATTGGGCTGCATTTCCTCTTTGATTTCAACCCATCTGACCATAACTGTTCAAATCATGCAACTAGCTGCAGTAAGTTATTTGAGTGACTTAAAGCTATAGAACAGGATTTGTATTACAGACAGTATTTCCATTTGAAGAAGAGTAGAAAATACTCAGAATTCGGTTCTGTAAAGAAATGATATGGCATTTGATCTGTATAGCAGTGTATAGAATCTGTCAACCGCCACAAGGCAAAAAAAGAGAAAGCCATAATAGGCATTGTGTATTTATCAGATGAAACTACACAGCAACAAACTGTGAGCAACTAAATTATGATACCTGTTGTTATTTTAAAGGAGAGGTTGAAGAAAGTGTAGAGGAATGAGTGAGAAAATTCCTTCCTGAGGTCAGAACCATCTGCACAGACCTAAGAGGTAGTTACAGATCAGGCAGCTAGGGAAAAAACTTTTTACACAAAACTTTTTACATGTTTTGTGTGTGACCTGCGTATCACACATGGGTTATCAATAAAGAGTGTTTTGTGCGTGGCTCTGCAAATGCTTTTGACAGCTAAAACCACACATAGAGGATTTACATGCACCAGTGGTACAAAAGAATATGGCATATATCATGTGGTAATAAATTCACCCTCCCAAGACATGCCAAGCCATTAAGCTTTAAAATCTGCCAGAAAATATAATACTTTAAACAGTTTGTATTAGAAATATTAAACATGCTCACAATAGAAAAAAACACCAAAACAAAACCCATCTTTTGTTTACCTGTAAAGAATGTGGTTAAGTGTGGGATTCTTAGCATCTGTATCTAACACCACTCAGCAATGCAGGAATATGTATGTAGGGGCTAATCACTTCCCGAGGTCTGAGTTGACAAAGTTTGTGGGAACACTCGCGCTTTCCCTGTCAGCAATTATCAAGAGTCTTGGAGGCAATTAGCACTGGTTTTGACAGTCTTTCTCAATGAGTTTTAGGATTAATTAGTGAGCACCTCATTAAAAGTATGTCCTGTTTTTCCAGGCCATACAAATACAGAATGGATAGTCCCTTTCTAATATGTGTACATGTATCTAGTAGACAGAGCTTTTAGTAGGTGTCCAGCTTTCTCACAAGTACAAGAATTCTTCCATACTCAGCCTCTGTGATTAAGTGCAATGCAAAAAGTGACACAGTTAGAAATGAGAAGTTAAACTTCTCCAATGAAAGTCTGCTTTTCTTAGTATTAAATGTTCCAATTTCTATCTTAATTCATTTATACACCATCCATATAGCCAGGAAATACAATCTAAACATGCATTGATTGATATATTTGGGACATGGTTTTAAACTACTTTGAACAGTTAGTTATATATCCTCTACTTCATGAATTAACAGGAATAATGTGCCAAATCACTTGAAAATTCTCACTACAGTATTTCATTCTGTAGTGAGAATGAAACAATAATTTCATTTCAGATACTGAACAGCTTCCACCTTGTGCTGGGAAGGAAAGTGCATCAGTGCAAAGTCACACAAGGAAATAACAAGATAAAAGCACTTCCTTCATGCATAAGTCATTGCTGGCTTATCTTAGCACATCTACTACAGTTGTCACACCTTGGTTTTGTAATTATGATATCTGGAAAACAAAAGGAAGCAACTGACTTTGCAGTGTTACACAACAGGGTAAGAATTAAACATAAGAGGTGAGCTTTAGGGCTTGTTTATACTTCTGCTGATCTGAAGAGGAAATTTACATGCTTTCCACACCAGCCTTTCTTCACCTGAAGAGGTTTATCTTGCTTATTATATACTCACAGAATAGTCTGGGTTGGAAGGGAAAAGGGTTCCTTTGGGAAAATCCAAGGGAAAAATAGGAAAGCTTGATATAAGCACTGAGAAGTGTTACAGAACCCCAAGTTCCACTACAAGCTGGCATTATGGAGCTACTTTCACTGATATTTGGAAGTGGATCAGGTATGGTGTGGTAGGTTATGGGGTAGCAGTATTCTCAACAGGCTAACACAGTTTTACCCCCCGTCACCAAGAAACTGTGAAGGTGCCTCTGAATTCCGAGAAGAGACTGCCTTTCTGTCAGACACATTTGGGTAGAATTTCCATTTGGGAAAATCTTTTCAGCAAACAGTATCACTATATCCTCAGGAACGTGCTGGCAGCTAATAACACTTGACAGTCTGGGTTATTGATGGCTAATATTCAGTAATACCTGAACTCTTCAGATCCACTCAGGAAATGTCTGGTTTTGCCTCTTGTACTGTCTAGAGCTTTGATATGAAAAGCCAGCCACAAACAATGGTCCTATTTAGTAGCTGTCTTTGGCATCTGGCAATTTGAAAGGCTGGATCAGCAATATTTTGAACAAATGTGGCTATTACTAGTAGATGAAAACAGAAGGATGTTGTGTTTGTTCTAGTGCCAACTTTGAGAGACTAAGTGCTATATATGAGCACCTGTCTTAAGCTTAGTCTAGCATATTTAATTGTGCACTGTATCATACCTGCTCAGTGAGAATATAACATTGTCCACTGAGTTACTCAGCAAAGAATATGAAAATAAGTAAGTGGGATGTTTACTAAATGTGACATTTACTGAATCCAACTTTAAATTTTACATCTTTTCTAGAGCACAAGACCAAACTAAATGTCACAGCTGACAGGTTGTTTGAGGCTACATTTTGCAGTCCATTTAAAAATCAGCTCATAGATACTAGAGATACTTGATACTGCTGGCAATCTCCTGAGTTTCCCAACATTTATTTGACTACCTTTTTGCCTGTTCTCCTCCTTTTCACTTGTTTGGCTACAGCTGTAACATCTTATCCTTGAACAGGAGGAAGGCACCTCTGTTGTCTTACAGATGTATGAGAAGTACCACCTTGTTAAGTTTAGTCTCTCACCTGAAATGACATCTGACTCTCACCTGACTTCTATGAAAGCCAAAATCTGTACACAAGCATGCCCAGACTGTGGTTCTTGCCCTATATACTGGATGTCCTATATCCTGGGCTTCTCTTATGGGACAGTACTTCTGAAGATAAAATAGTGTCCCTCTTCTGCTGCTTACTAATACAGACCACTGGAGATTTCACGGCTTCCCTGGGAGCTTATATGTTTAGTAACTTCCAGGTTTGTTATTTCTAGCACTTCTCCCCAGAGCTGTTTCTTAAACAAATATTGGTATTTTCATGGAGTATATCGACACACATCAGAGAAAGGAACACCTGAAATGGCCCTATGCTATTGACTTACTACATTCCTTTGTTGTAATCATGAATGTAGTGCCTTCCCACAGATAACAGCAACTGATATTTGTGCCATGTCTTGGTACAGTGCATCTTTGCTTTTACTGCTTTCAATTCCCCAGCAAAGCCATTCATATGGTGAGGAATATGAAGTTCAAGGGCAGCCTTGGCTGCAGTGACCATGGAAAGGTGGAGTTTGAGATCCGTAGGATGCCAAGGAGGGTGCACAGCAAGATTGCTACCCTGGACTTCAAGACAGCAGACTTTGGCCCCAACAGGGGTCTTCTTGATAGAGTACCATGGAATAAAGCCCTGGAGGGAAGAACGGTCAAAGAAGGCTGGATAATATTCAAGGATGACCTCCTCCAAGCTCAGAAGCAATGTATCCTGACAAAGAGGGAATCAGGCAAAAATGCCAGGAGGCCTGTGTGGATGAACAAGTAGCTCCTGGACAAATTCAAACATAAAAAGGAAGCCTAAAGTGTGCAGAAGAAAGGGCAGGTAGCATGGGAGGAGTATGAGGCCAATATGATGCTTATGCATGCCCCATGAACAGGCAGTGGGAATTTTTCCACTTCTGGGGGAATCTGCTGTGTGTGGAAAGGTGCTGCATTGACAAGTCTCCTGTGTTACCCCCTGGCAGACAGTGTCACATCCAGACTACATGCCTGAGAGCTTCTTTAGCACAGGGTGGCAGCTGTCCATGCAGCCAGAGAGAGGTGAGTTGAAGAAACAGGCAGAGATTCCCCGAAAGCTCTAGAGTGAAGTACTGCCCACAGCTGGCCTGCTAGGACCAGGAGATAGCAAGGAGAGAAGAGAAATCTGAAAAACAAAAGAGAGTTGTCTTGAAGAACGGTAGTTATTCTACAGAGAGGAAAATTCTCAGTTGCAGATTCACCACAAGCCCTGCAGGACAGACCCCCAGGCAGTGTAGATGTTATGGAGCAAATCAAAGAAGCCGTTAGGTGGCTCTGTGCTCTCACCTTCTTACCAGATCCATACTAGTAGCCAACATCATGCTTTTAGATTAATTGCAACTAGACGTTTCCAGTTCCTTTAACCTGTTTCCTTCCACAGCCTACAACAAAACTTTCCAGACAGGCATTTAAAAGTCAGCTCCTTTATATTTTAATGGACAAGGAAATTTTCCAGTTATATCAGCTTTTTCCCAATCCTCCTGGGACCAGAGTTTGGCAACATTATAATATGAGAGAAAGGACTAATGATGTATCTTTTTATCAGGTGTCAAAAGTGGTGTGTTCTTAGGGAACAATAGAGACACTAAGCATACATACCACTGATCTTAAGTGCTTCTTAGGAAACAATGTAAGAGCTCAAAACTAAATCTCCATTTCTCCATATTTTTTATCATTGTCTCAAATCATTATCTAGATCCGGTGTTTCCTTAACAGAACAAAAGGTGTGCAACACCAGGCTGGAAATGGGGTTGGTCAGTGTGCTCCTCTAGATTTCTCCTTGGTCTCAGACTGACTTGTCTGGTGAAATTGCCTGATCACTGACATGGGGAGCTGACCACAGCAGTCAAGCCATAAGCCCTCCGAAGCAATCAAAACTTGTCTGAGCAGCAGATGGGGTGAAACAGTAGAGACAGAGGGATCCTAATGCACCTCCTACATTTCCTCCTTGATAGGAAACACCTGTGAAATGCCTCAAAGGAATGAGGGTGTGTTCCTCTAAAAAGGGTGACATGGTCAATAGCCTGGCTTGTGTGCCTCTGTACCAATGCACACAGCATGGAAGAGCTGAAAGCCACTGTGCAGCTAGCAAGCTGTGATCTAGTCACTATCACTGAAATGTGGTGGAACGAACATCGTGACCAGAGCACTGCATTCAATGGCTATAAAATGTTCAGAAGGGACTGGCAACAGCACTCTGTTGGTGTTTGGATAACATCATGTATTGTGTTTTGAGTGACGTTTTGCACACTATGCTGCTACTTGAACAGTTCATTATAAGTTGCCACATCCACACAATGCACATCCTCATACTTGTGACTAAATCATAAAAGGAAAATATAAAAGTACAAAAGCCACCAATGTTACAATAATGCTTTTATTAAGACACCAAAACTCTGCTAAACAGACGCAGCCACAATAGCAGTTTCTGCTGAGCATACAGGGTACCAAATACAAGCTACTGTTTTGCATTTCATCCTGAAGACGAGGGCTCAGCTTTTGTAAATGGCATAGGTCCACTGAAATCAATAGGCAAATCTCTAGTCCTGTCACTTTCAATCAGTTCAGGACTGTAAGTACTAAAAACTAGAAAAACATTTGTAGTAAAATAGCATCTCCTTTCACTATGTCCAGACGGCAAACACATTATATATTTGAAAGGAAATTGAGCAACAGTTAAGAGACACCTACATAATCAAAAGCTAGTGGTTATGTTCATCACACTCTGAGATTGCAAAGATAATTTGCAGTTTAATTAATAAATTGAAACCAAATGGAACTTTTTTTTGTATCAGGATCTGATAACTGGTATTTCAGCAAAGAAATGACAGCTCAAGGTTTTCTGATCCTTACAGATTCACTTGAATCCAAATCAGAACACAAATTATTATTCTGAAAGTTATTGATATATTTAAAAGGTATCTATATAACCAAAGATAAATCAGTACAACCTTTTGCAAAATGTAGAAGTCCTTTACCCAGTAATCTTAATAGCTAGCAGAAATTGGACTGGGGGGTGGAAGGGGTGACGTGTAAAAAAAGCAGCTTTCTATTGCTATTCTGTACCAAAATACAAAACAAAACAAAAAAAAAAAAAAAACCAACCAAACCAAAAAAACAGTATCCAGAATATGAGATATAGCTTCTAAGAGTATTTGTGAATTCAAGCTAATGACCAATTTCCACTTGATGTATTTATAATGGTGTCCATTGAACTTGTAGAGGAATTAGCTTGTTTAGTGTAAACTACCGGATTACTTGTGACCCAGACATAGCAGACTCTGTCACTGTGTAGGAGGAGTGCATGTGGCAGTCAGAATCAAGGGGTGGTAGGGACAAGTTACCACACTGCTTTACTCTCCATCTTCTAACACACTCACTGAAGTGGAGGTTTGGGGCAGCCAAGGTTGGAGCTGGAACGTTTGAGAGAGTGAAGAGCAATGCCCCAGGAAAGAGTCCTGCTGGAGATGCTTACTGTGTTCCAGTTTATCCAGCTGAGCAGATTGTTGTTGTAACCAGTGGAGCATGTAAACTGAATCTGTGCTGCTGCGCTAATGGTAGGGTCATGCAGCTAAGCAAAATTGAGCTCAAATTTATAACTATTCAGTTGCAATTGGAGTGCTGTCACTCAGGTGGGCACCGTACTCTGTGGTTTGACTGCACCACCGCTGTGGTGTAATTAAAGAGAATATGCAGGTACCTATTGACATATATGCAAAAATGGGACTGCCAGTAACAAAAATAGTTTCTTTTTCTATTTTTTTCCACTGAGTCCTTGTTAATAAATGAATATACATTCAAATCTCAAAACTCATGCTGAAGAACACACTGAATAGGTTAAGCCTCACATTCATGGTGCCTTTTCTTTATCTGGTGGCAAATCCAATACTAGGTCTCCAGCTTCTGTATGCTTAAGGCGTTGCACAATTAGGTCTTCAATGTTTGAAGCTGTAGCTCGAAGTTTCAACCTCACCTTAAGTAAATAGTGAATCACAAACGGAAAAGGAAATCTCTCTAAGGGTTTTTTAATTTACTTTCTGGAATATTTATAGAAACATTCAGCTTGTCAATAGTAATGGCACAAGTGATGCTAAGGTGGGCATATGGTAACATTGCACAGTGGGAGAGCCAAATATTGGAACTTGATTAGAGAACTATTAAGTCTTTCTTTTTTCCCTTCTATTTTATCCATAATAAAACCTGCCAAAATTCACTTCAATCTGGAGCTGCAGGGAAAAATAGTTCTCAGGACACCAGGGAAGAGCCAGATTAACAAATAAATAAGTAAATAAAAGGAGGGATTGAAGCTTTTTATATACAACATTAGTTTGGAAAAGTCAGTGCTGTAAATAGTCATGACCACCATTGTGAAGCGTGATGAAAGCCAAATGCTGAATGAAGACAATTTTCAGTTCTTCATGTGATGAGACGTGATACAACTAGAAAACATAAAAAGCAAACTGATTGTGACTGAGAAAGGTAATCAACAGCCTTCCAAGGTAAGTAAATACATGGGAAATAAGATATGAGTAGTTCCAGCATCTAAAAGGAGCCCTTAGCTGAGTCTTCAAAATAATGTATCATGTTATGTGCTTGACAATATCCTTTGTGCTACAGCCTCATAGCACAACTGCAGGATTTCCGCTGCTGTCAAATGTTGCAGTCACCCATGACCACTCATGAATGATTCAGAGTGATGAATGAAGACAAGCTATTCTTCTCTCAGCTGAGAGACTCAAAGGCTTCATATATAGGTTTTGACTTCAGGGACATAAGTATCCTCTTTACACTGGATTATGGCTCTCTGGTGGGATCTCTATCACTGATGGAACTGTACAGCTGCTAGCACTGTACCAAAAAGCCCTGGGTACCTTCCCTTTGGGCTCCTAACAGGAAGCCCTTTGGGAAGCAATCAGAGCATCACCCTCACCTGTAGTGAATTCCTAGGAGCTGCCCATAGATATATACAGAGTATGATCTTCATAATGTAAGACTGGTGGAATTAGAGCTAATCATGACTGTGCAAGATTCTGGGAGCTGATAGCTGGAATAAAGTCTTCCCTGACCTTTCTGTGTGATACATACTGAGTCATTGAACTTAGTGAGCTAAATTATCTGTAAATACCATCATGATGAGTCTAGAAGATTTCCTGTGGTCATGGAAGCTGCATTGTCTTATATGAAGCCTGTATCAGGAAAGAGTTACTGACAAACTCTTGTAACTATATCAAATACACTTGTTCCCATCCTTGAGCTGTGAAGCAGTGTTAGGTGTTCTTTTTCAGCAGCCAGCTTTCTCACCTATCTATCTCTCCTCCTCTTAAAAGGGCAAACATACAAATGGTGATGAGTAGCTAGAACATACTCATTTTACAGGAAAAGTGCTGAATCCTGCGATATTCTGGAAAAGTATTAGATTCTTAAGTTGCAGAGGCAGAACATATGGTAGTGGTCAACACTCCTCAGAGCTGTCTTTCCAGACTCTCTGCAGGCCCTTGTAAGTACTGCTTGTCCATTAATAATATTTCAAGCTCTTTACGTCTAAAATCCCACTATTTTCTTGAAAAACACACCCTAAAAAAAACCAAACCCACAAACAAACAAAAACACCAAACCAAAACAAAAACAAACAAACAAACAAACAAAACTCAAAAAAAAACCCAAGATTTTGCACAAAGGGATAACTTCCAAAGCAGATTTATAAAGAGAGTGGTAAAATTTCTCTTGTTATACCAATTCGTGATCCAAAACCAAAAGGGAAACACTTTTTGTGGAACGAGTCATTGGTGTACTTCTAAAGTGGTGCACCGTGTACTCTGAGACTGAAGCCATGAAGGAAGACAAAGAGAAAGCTGTCTTCCTCCTCTGTAGTCTGTAGGGTTTGAAAACAGCAACAACAGTAGAAATTTCATTCTTACTTCTATGACCTCCATCCACAGCAAACGGGACAAGAGGTTCAAATACCCATAAACAGAGGATGCTCCTCTGCAAGTATTTAACCATTTCAGGAAGAGATAAACTGCTAAAAAAATAAAAGTAACAGATCATAATTCAGTACTTACATCTGGCAATCTGGAAATAACTACTCGTAGAACACTTGGTAGCTGAAGTTGTCAGACTTGATTCTGAAGTTGTATCTTCCCATCTTTCTCTGGTATGTGAAGATGAGAAGGCTCACAACTCCCAGCACAACGCCAAACACAGCAAAGGCAATGAGGATGATGTATCCAACTCCCACGCCAGCCTCCTTCTGTCTCTTCAAATCAGATCCTGAAAAAAAAAAAACAAAATAAGATTTGAAAGAAAAAGGCTCTAAATTCCCAAATCTTTTCCTAAGTAAGAAAAAAGCCTTGCCCACAAATTAGCCAAAATGCATGTTGAAGCACAGAGCTGTCGATACTGAAGTAAATCAGCCTTTTTGGGCGGGTGATTCTTATGGAAATGTGTGTGAGCCACAGTCCAAGTTCTCTTCTTACATACAACTGCTGAGTCCTTGAACACATGAGTGTGATGTGTCTTTCAAATTTAACTCTGTAATTTTCTATTAAAATAAGAATTAAAGTGTCAGCACTGATGACTTCAAAATGCTGCCTTATTTTCAGAATAAAATACTCATCTGCCTAGAGGTGAAGCATTCTCCTATCTTAATCCTGCTCCCATTCATCTATGGCTATTAAAACCCACTCAATTTGCTTTATGCTCATCTGGAACATTTTTTTAAACACAAAAGTATTCAGGGAAGGATTTTCCATGTGCTGCTGGATCTCTAAGCTCCCTCCCATTCTGATCAGTGGAGCAGGCATGTGGCCAAGCAGTATCGGCAGAGCAATTAAAGATTTTTTCATGTTTCACTGCCAGCAGTTTACCTGACATCATAATTCATGTTGTCTCCTTCCACACAGAGATGCATGTCACTGTGTGATCTAGCCTCACATTTAAAATGTGATGTGAGCATCCCAATTGGAAGTAGGAGACAACATCTAGTAGTGCCACCTTTGCCTAGGAATCAGTGTAGTACAACACAAATAAAGCTCCTGTCACCAGAGTTCCTTCTGTATAATGACCCTTTATCAATTTTGGAAATGCACTGGGATCTCTGGTGAAAATGGGAGTGAGATCTACATGTTGTAAGTGGTGTACAAAGAAAGCTGTAATTGCTGAGTTTAAAAAAAAAGAACTAATTCAGAAAGGAATGCTGAACACCTAACAGATTAATACTTGCATATAATGGAAGAAGAATACAATATGCTAAGCCAGATTGAGTTTCTATGTCCAAAAGAACATTGTGACTGTCACAGCAGAGAAGAGAAAAATACCCTGAACCAACTAACAGTTCAGCATTAACTTACCTCCATAGTCAAAATAGCCTTAAGTGACTGGCAAAACAGGCAACCAGAAGAAGGAAAGGGGATGACTTCTATCTATTCCTGGTAGTTATGTGTTAGAACCCTGATACTGATGTGTACAAATGCTCTCAATGAGTGTTTTATGCGAATAAGATGTAAATGCAAATGACTGGAGGAGGCCAAATGACTGAAAATCTTAGAGGCCACAAGTACCCTTGAAAACATGGCTGGGGTTAATGCAGAAGAGGCAGATGAGTAACAAATTAGACCTTGCTTGTACACACTGCTAGTGTTCATTCTTTGTTAACCCATATTGTACCACTCCACCACATTGATCAAAGTGGTGTGCATCAGCTGTGCTCTGCCACTTTCTCTCATGGTAGCAATGAAGTCAATGCCAGAGAATCCAAGGAAACACAACAATACCATCTCTTTATCTCCTCTTATTTTGGACTTCAGAGCTCAGCATTATTGCTGTGTAACAAGAACGTAAACACTTGAAAGACTGGTTGCAATCTAAAAGATTACAGCTGCTTTCACACTTTGCAATTTTAATAACAGTTTGATTTTGTGCCTGTTGTACTTGCTGCCCTGTGCAAATAGCTGCATGAAGCACTTTATCCTTTTCTTTTCTACATTCCATTGACAATCTGAGAGTCACTTCACCACGGAGGCCACGTGCTTTTCCACACTGCCACATGGATTCAGTAAGAATGCCTGCTCCTCAGAAAAACAATGCAGGGGTGCATGGAAACCTTATATCACGGGTCTTCAGTTTCTTTTGCTAGTCAAAAAGAATCTTGAAGTGACAGTTACTTCATGTTCCCTTTTTGTAGGCATCTATTCATAACTCACCAGCTGATTTACATAGGGGTCCCCAAGATGTTCTGTGCGTAGCGATGGTTTCACCAGTCTTCATGAGTCGAACTGCACGGCATCTCTGAAACAATCAATTCAAACTTTAACAAGTAATATGGTTTACTAATTAAAAATAAAAAGCCTTTGAATGAGTATGTGAAAGCCCTGTGCAATTCTCACTCACTGGGGTTTTTATTTCTTAATGTTATGCTTTGTTAAACTGAAATGAGCACCAAATGGAAGTTCAAAAGAAATAGCAATAAGGAAACATCAGTATAAAATCTGTGATTAGTCATGCTGGAAGACACTGCTGTGAGCAGGCACTTCACACAGACAGTCTCTTTTCAATTAACTTCCTATTTGGTTTAGAGAAACCTTACGGAAGAATAAACTTCTCACTATTTCTATACGTCAGGACTTTGCACATATTTTTGTTTGGATGTTTCTACTGTCCATGGCAGGCACAACAGATACTACAGATACTACAGCCAGCATCAGCAAAGGCAGCAGCAACTTTCAGCCCTTACCAAGCTGTGTGTCATAGAATCACAGAATGGTTTGGGTTGGAAGGGACCTGAAGATCATCCAGTTCCACCCGAACTGCCACGGGCAGGAACACCTTCCACTAGACCAGGTTGCTCAGAGCCCTGTCCAACATGGCCTTGAACACTTCCAGGGTTGGGGCAGCCACAGCTTCCTTGGGCAGCCTCTACCAGTTTCTCATCACTCTCACAGTAAAGCATTTCTTCCTTATATCCAACCTGTCATTTGAATTAATGCACAGCTCTTCAGTGACACATAAACTACTAATCTGGGAACTACTAGCTTGAAAGCCCTGCCCTGTGAAATGCTGGGGATTAGGTGCTTTAGCTTTGTGTGAGCAGCACCTGTAGAATGCACAGCACACTCATCTTCTGCACAGTTCCTCAGTAGCACCATTTAGTTTGTTTGCTACCTATAGGTTTCTGAGGGGAAGCGTAACCCTTTGGGGTTATTCAGAAGATACTTTGACTCTCCTGGAAGTGCACATAAAAGGAGAGAAAGTGCGGTACCATACTAAAATCAGCCAATGGAACCAGGAAAATGCAGGGCTGTCTTAACCAGCTTGTCTATACAAAAGTGTCTTACCAGCACTACCAGCCTGGTTACACTGAAAAACCTCTACTGTCAGCAACAGTGTCTTTAGCTGCATCAGCCCCCAAAAAACCACCCATGTAGGTATGACTTTCACCTACCCTTGAATAGCTTTCCCAGCTAGGCAGATTTAGAGAAAATAATTACATAGCTACTTGACATCAATGACTTTTTGGTTCCATGTGGCCGGGGAGCAGCCACATTACACCAAACATATGCATGAAAGCAGAACATCACTGTCTTTCCCATTCAAAGTCATGTTTCTTACTCATTTCTTACTACATTGCTCCCTGGTCTCTCTGTGGTTTTTTCTACTCTGAACTATAGAGTACCTTCCTCTCTCCTGCCAGTAAAACAAGGAATAAAAAGACTGAGAAAGAAGAAATAATATACAAGATCTATGTCTCAATATTATGGGCAAAGGGCTGATACAAATCTGCCCTTAAGCAAGTCAGTATTTTCCAGATTAGCAGAAGGATCAGAGGATCACATCCTGGACCCTGGGCGCTTTCCCAGCCATCTCACATTATTTCCAAATATACTTTGTTCTTGTTTCAGTTTTCCTTGGTCTTTTCACCTTCTGCAGCTCCCCTCTTTTCTTTGTAAAAGCCATTGTCATCCTGTGTGCATGTCCGTAGTACCTGTCTTCTCTGCATAACTTCAATCTCAATCTCAGATACTGAATTCACTAACTTTTCATGGGGGTAAATTTTGCATAGGAGAAAAAATTCTATCATATATATATGAATATTATAAAATATATGAAAGAGGAGGGCCTCACTGACTAATTCTGCTGTGTCTTGTTTACTGTGGATGTCTATGTGAATCAATCCTCATCTGGGGCTAGCAGAATTACCCCATCAGAGACCCCTGTAATTCAGATCACAGTCAGTCCTTTAGTTAACCATGTTCTAAAACTCTAATCCGTACAGCTAAAGCCTGCTCTAACACCAAACTCAGAGACTCTCCTAGCAAAGCAACTGATTCCTTACAGCAACCATACCAGCCCATATAGTCCCTGTCATGTCCACCCCTCTTATGTCCCTGATTTGCACTCACCACTGTGTCCCTCCTCAGCTGTGCAGGACACGAAGTGAACATGGGGAAGGCACCACTTCCTCCAAAGGAGGGCTTAGGTGGTTGCTGAAGCACTGATCTTCACTGGGCAAATTCAGCTGTGAAATTGGAGCCATCTTTCAATCTGTCAGCTGTGTTTCCTGTCACTAGTTTGTTGGGGAAGTTTAATGTGGAGGAAGCTTTTTACTTTGGAAAGGAAACGGTTATCTTCTGCTAGCCATTTCTAATCTTTTAGGAAGAGATCATTTGCTTTGTAATGGGCTTAAACTGAGTTATTTAGATCTAGAGGAAAGTGTTAAACAATGGAAGAACTCCAAACTGCTAATGAAAACATCCTTTATAGGAAAAAAGCCAGGAAAGCTGGCAGAGGGTGAGGAGAATTCCTGCATGTCTGCTATAAAGAAAAAAAATAAAGCCATCATCAAAATCTGTTTTTTCTTTTTTCTATGGTAGCAGCACGTTTTTAGATGAAGCAATGTGTATCACTTATATAGAAGTAAAAAGAAACAGAGCAATGCTTTGGAGCACAGATATTTAGAAACCGAAGTTCTTATCAGAACACTGCTTGGTTTATTGCTTTATAAAGCAATAGCCCTTTAAAAAGCCATAATAAACTGTTGGAGCCACAGCCCTAGAAACTTAATGCCACCATGTTTCCTTTTCTGGCACCTAAACTCTCACCTGGAGAAGCAAATCCCTAAGGAAAAGAAAAAAAGGACAGAAAAAACATCCCAAATAAATGTACTCAGACTTGCCTGCTGGCACTGCTAATATGGGTGCTTGGTTTTTTGTGACATGTCCATCTGAGCTGAGACATTTCTGAATAGTCTATCTCACTGTGACTCCTCTTCACTGCCTTCTAGCCACCCATATGCAGAGGTGAAAGGTTCAGTTCTCAGGTCCCCCCAACTTCAGTTTGCCCATTTCTGTGCAAGCTCCATGCTTTTAAGTACAAGGATGAGGAAGAGGCAGAAAGGCGGACACTTCCATATGGTTGTAGTTCTTTCCCACCCATATCTACGCTCAGCAGAAAATGAAGGAAAACTTCAAGAGCTATTTTGAACCGTGTTTGAAAACATTACTCCTTCAATTCCATAGCAGGACTGCATATGGTGTGTTGGAGAAAAATAGCACATTGGAGCAAAACACTTACTGTCCTGCAGGTGCTTCCTGGTCTCTCCATACAAATACGAATTTTGCAGTGTAAGTAAACCACGGAATTGTTGACAAAGGAAAAGATTTTCATCTTAAACTGTGCTTTGCTTGAGTTCCCATTCTCTAGCAGTGTGGTGTATGTATCTGGGATGGGACAGCTGAAAAGGAAGAGAAAAACATACATAACAGCTAGGGCTATAGAAAGCATGTTCTGGTTATAGCACGTAAGTCACGTTGCAAGGCTCCTTTAGAAAGTCACAGCCTGTGAAGCAACTCTCCAGCAGTGTAAGAGCTATTTGCAGCTTTATTCTGAGTGACTAAATAGAACAGGAGATTTGAGAAATGGTTGGAGAGTTGGAAAAGAAGGGAAAGAGTGACAGAAGGATTTAAACTTGGCTTCACCAAACACAAACTGAAGGGACATATAAAAAAGAATAGCTTCTGTTACTGTGCAAAAGGACTACCCTGGATTTTAAAGTGGCAGGTGAGCACAGGGAATATGACATTGGAGTGAGATCAGGGATTCAGACAGGATAAACCTCCCCTTTTACCAGAGGCTGCATTAATATTATGTGTGAGTCACAACACATAGGAATCAACTAACCTATGTCTTGATTACCAAAAGGCACCTAAGTCCTTGGTAAGATGAACCACAGGTGAAGCACACACTTTTCAAATGCTCTTTCACTACTATAAGTGTGGCCAAAGCCACCTCTTTGTTCAGGTCAGAAGTACAGCTCCTTTAGAAAACTATGGGGAAGACAAACTCAAACAACCATCACATTACCCTTTGAAAACATTTTCTTTTCATACCTACCTTTCTTGTTCAAAGAAGGTGTGACCAGTCCAAATGGTAAGGGACTGTGTATAAGAATGATGAAAACACACATAAAAGGCATTTAAAACATAACAAATTACTACTCAGCACCATTGGAAGATCTGAGGTATGACACATGGTATTTGTGAGTGGCATTGCTGTACCTGTTGCTGATAAAAACAAATGAGAGGGGATCCACTGAATTATTAGTTGGAGTTGCCCAGCAGTCAGTTAGGACCACCTTGAGCTTGCTGTCTGCTCTCTGGATTCCCACTTCAATCAGTACATCATCACTGGCAGAGATGCTGAAATTTTTTGGTATTGGGGAGTTTCCAATAAACAGCTGCATTTCTGTTCTGAAGTGTCCAGATCCATGCAGATCCTCAAAGATGGTGTAAAGTCTGAAACACCAATAAACCTCCTTTAAAGACCACAGATTTGACTGCTTGTTTCTATAAGTCATAAATCAGTGCCCATTTCTCCACTCCTTGCACATTTAAATAGTGAGGAGTGATCTGCAGTCCAGGATGTTACAACACTGTTCAATAGGAAAAGATGAAAATGCACCAAGTTTTTAATTGGAAATGCAGGGAGCATAGGAACACAAGCATGAAAACCCAAAGGGTGGAATGTCTTGGCAATACAAATAAAGCAGAGAGAGACAGGTAAGCGAGGCAAAAGGGAAACAAGACTATGAACTCTCTTAAAGTTCAAAATAAGGAGAGAAAAAGCTTAGTGCAGAAGAGAGAAAAAAAAACAGAATGGGCAAATCTGAACAGTAAGGGAGGGACATGGGAAAATGATAAAGCTCAGAGAGAAGGGCCCTGTCAAAGACTTCGTGGGGGGATAGAAAGGAAAATACAGTGTTTGGTCAGGGTTATAAAGCAGAAGGTGGATTTGGTAATGATAGCATAAGCATGGTGCTAGGCAAGAGAGGAGGTGCACTTGCATGAAGTGAGACCATTCATCACCAGAGCAAAGCTTGTGCTGCCACCTCTTCTGTGAGAATGTGCTTGATTTTCTGTGAATGGTACATTTGATTCCATCTTACTTGAAGACAAGGCCTTCCATAAAAAAGTACTTGCATTACAAGCTGATCAAATATGTATTTGTAGGAGTTAAAAATCACAATCCTCAGAACCCACATAGCAGTCTGCATGCCTACATCGGTTGAAAAATCATTGTTCTGTTCTAAAAGCAGGAGAACACTGTTATTGCTACACATGATTGCCCAGGAAGGCAAAGAGAGGTTGGGAATTCTGACTCTTGAACCTGCACCAGTAGCTCCCAAAGGCGTATTTTCATCTGTGGTTTAGCCAGACAACAGCCAAGCTTGTTGACATTTGGATTTATTGACACATTACAAGGAGTAGTAGAGAAGCAGATGGAAAGGATCACCTGAGCACAGGACTCACAGGATGGCCAACTACTTAGCATAGCAAGCAGTCACTGGGTACAGCTAAGGTCCCTGGAGATTTTTCCACTGTAGCAGCTCTTAACCACACAGCAGCATTTCAAAGCAGGCCAAGCTGTTACTTACCCTTCTGCAGTGTATCCAGAGGAAGTCAAGAGATCATTTTGAAACACACAGTGAATGGGGCTAGCAACTTTTAAGTGGTAGATTACTCCCTGAGCATTCCGAAGGATGGTTTTCACTACTGTATTAGTCATGTTCTGCAATGCAGAAAGAAGAAAGCGCAACCTGTGAGCATCAGTTTTTCCAGGGATATAGCAGAGCTACAAGCTTACCAGCTTCAAATGCTTAGGCACTATCCATTCAACTAGCTGCAAAAATTAAACAGATTAAACCTCTGTATTTTAGTTGTGGTACAGTGAGACAATGAAAATCCACCGACCTCCCTCCTCTTTCTCAGTCTGCAATGACTATTGCTCCACAAGGGACTTTCTCTACTTTGGTGTGGCCTGAGCACAGCCTTTCATTTGGGATCCAGAGAAATAGCCATCACGTTTTGTCCCCACTACTGGCGGCAATTGGAGCATTCATGTACATGCAATAATGAAATTACTTTTAAGAAAGGAGAAGTTTCTGACAGCTACAGAGGGAACCCCAAGAGGCATGCGAAGTGACTCAGTTTGGAGAAGCCCTTGAGTTTTGCTGCCTGGTCTCTTTCTTGCCCTCTTTCTTGCTTGCCCTCCAGTCCCAAAGAGGTAATTTTCCATCATGGGAAGGGGGTTCTTTCTCCAAAGAAATCTCTTAGTCAGCATTTCAGCAATCAATAGACTGTAGCACCCAGCTAAGGATGTGCCATTGCCCCTCCCATACCTTCCCTCCCACTGACAAAAAAGTGCTCCGGGGCTTCTCCACAATCATCTCAGGGGACTTACAGTCTCAACTTCAGTGCCACAGTCACGCCAGCCTGCCTGCAGCACAACATGAGTGCCATTGCTGATGCTCACGTTGCAGTGAGGCTCCCCCAGGTACAGGGAGGTTTCAGGAATAGACTCCTGCTGTAAAAACCTCTTCTGGATGGCAAGGACGATCTTCTCAATTCCACAAAACACTTCCACTGCATCTTTAATGGAAACCTCCTGGGCAGGTTTAATGAGGGAAACAGGAGATGCTTGAGGAGAAACACCAGAAGTTGACACAGGATCCATGGTGAGAAGAGGCAGCACTACACTTGTGAATGTGGTGTCCTCCAGACCTTTGTGCTCAGTAGTAAGGTCCACTGAAGTAGAGGAAGGAGCTTGAGTTGAAGTTTGCAAAGATGTCACAGGTAAAACTGTGCTGTGTACAGGCTTCTCATCCATCGCTGTTGCCTTCGGGCTGATAGGAAATGCTGAAGAATGACAAAAATAAAGGTTCTGTTGTAATTTACAGGCTCAGATTGATTCATAAGGTAAAAGCAAACTCTTAGGAGGTAACTCAATTACTGGCAGAAAACTAGCTTCTTTTGGTTTTTTAACCCTCTCTACTTACTGCCAGAGGATGACTTTTGTTTTAAGAGAGTGCCCAAGAGATACATAAAGTGCCTGTGAGTAAAGGTAAAGTGCTTTATTTCCTGAGAGCTGCGGTAATTGGTGTATACATGTATACACAGCTTTTGGAAGATCAGTTCTTGAAGAGATCCCCAACTGTAAGCTGTTCAGGAAATGTTCATATGTTTTTGCCTAGTACTATAGGGACTGCACACTTCTGGACGTGGGCCACAAACAGGAGCAGTTTGTTAAGCTGCTGGCCCCTTTTGTGATCAGTTAGGATCCAAAGATATGACCCTGAGCACTTTGGAAAACCCATTTTGGGGGAAACGCAGGACAAACTTCCTGCAGCAGGCCCACACTGCACATACGTGTCCTGAGAGACACCGTGGAAAGCTGAAAAAACATGTCAGCAGCAATCTTTCATGGCTTCAGGAAAAAAGCAAGCAGAGTAAATGGGAAGCACAGACTGAGATCAATGAGTATGCCAAACACCTGACACCCAGCACAGGCTCTGAGGTTATCCTGTGGCTCTTTGGTGGTAGAAACAACCTAAGTATTCATCCACTGCTGACTTAGAAAGCACCGAGATAATAAACTCAATTTGCAGTGAAACATAAAGGATGTGTCTCATGGCACAAAATTTTCTCTTAAATAATTTTAATGGGTTATACATACAAATATCACCTATTACCCAAGCAACATATAAAATCTGTACATCTATAGATATCCTTCTGCAACTCCCCCACTTTCAGAAACACCCCAAATTGAAAAGGTGCAGGTTTGAGTGTATGAGAAAGAAAAATAAGTCTGAGCTCTGCTGTCTCCTCTGCTCCTGCTAATGGAAATAACTAACAATTTTGACAAGCCTGCCTAATTTTAATAGTAAATTTGAGAAAACAGAACTGTTAAAAGAACCTTACAAAGACAACATTAAATATTAATATAGTAAACTCTCATGACAGGGTATTTCACTGAGAAATACTTAGAAGTCCACTGCAAGACTTTTCCTATTGGGATCCATCTGAAAACAGCAAACCAAATTAATCCCTGGCAACATTTCAAGACCTGTGGCAAGTATGACCATGACCCAGGAAAGATCAAATTGCTCAGTGTTCAGTTAGCCATTAGATAATTAAATATTTTTTTGCCTTCACAACTTCTTCCAGGCTTTTCTGGGTGCACATCATCAAATCCTTCATTGCAGCTGCACTGGTAGAACCCAAATGTGTTATGGCACGAGGCATCTGGGGAGCAGTCATCTTCTTCACTCTCGCATTCATCATAATCTGTTGGGTGTATTTAAGCAAAAGGCAAAGGTGGAGAGTCTATAAATGAAAATGTGATGACTCTGAAACTAAAATCAAGTTCTATCATGATATCATGGCAGGAGCACACTTGTGATACTCTGCTGTACTTGTCAGGCAGCTGCTGGGTTTAGAAAAGGTGGGATACTAGAAGCACAGCCTAAAGGACTAATTTCAGGGCACTGACAAAACCCTCCAGGAGCTGTGCTACCAGTGATGCCCATTGGATACTCACTGAAATGTAGGCACCCTGTTGCAGAGCTCCTATCCTCCTAAACTGATCAACAGCCCAAGGGGATCTTGGCTTCTAAACCCAAGGGCTTCCTCAGCTGCCTTCCCCATTTCAAACTGTCAAGGAGATGAAAAGTAGATGATCAGCATGAGTGAAGGAAGAGGGTTGTGTGACTTGTGCAAGTTGCAGTCCAGTTGCTTTCTTAATTTTTATCTGGCCAAAATTTTCACTTTTGAATGGAAAAAATGTATTTTACCTCCGTTTCTCTTTAAATTTTTATTTGCACAACTTAATTGTAACTGTGCAAATAAAGACACACCGCCATAGATGGGACTCAGAAAGCAGCACCAACCACCTGCTGTGTGAGGGCCTGTCCCTGAGAAAACCATTTGTTTTAGCAGAGGTTTGAGGGGCACAGGCCCTCTACAAAGCAGTGCCACAAGATAGTCATGGTCTTAATAACTCACAGGATGTGTAACTTTCCAGATTCACAACTGTGAGGGTAACAGGCAAGGAGAACGTACAGGGCAGACCATATACATGTTTCTGAAGTCATTGTGTGTGGGATTCTAGTCAGTACCTTACAACAACATCCTTTGGACAAATGTATATAGACACAGAATTTGGTATGCTTTTTTAGAGGTGACACATCGACTCGTGAAACAGGATTCAACAGCAGTTAGTCAGGAGAACTAATTTTCTAGTTACTGACATAAAGGAAAAGAAGCTTTACAATCAGCCATTGTGCTGGTTTTGGTAAAGTGTGGACTTTCACCTGAAGTCCTGACCCACAGATGTGTGACAAAAACACGTACTCCCACTGCAGAAGAATTCACATGTTTGTGTATCTGTTTCATGGGGTTTTATCTCACGCAAAATTACCAATGCAAAGCAGAGGGTAATGTGTTTCCTAATTATTTTAAACAGAGCTAGTTATGTCTGTGTACAGGGACCTATTTCTTCTGGTAGGTTATAAACCCCTCAGTCTGTGACCACTGTTTCTAACATCTCCATATCTTCTTCTGTATAAAATTAATGCTAGCTATAGACAAAAAAGAGCAGTTGGCTTTGTCCTTTTGGATCAGAAGTAACTCAATTTTTATTTCATCTTTTGACATTCTCTGGAGAAAAGCTTATTGGATGGATAAGCAGGAGCAATATAAGGAGAGAGAATGGCTTTTCATCCATTTTACAGATACTTTCATCTCAAAAATACAGGCATGTTTCTAGCACTGAAGTACTATTCGGATACAAGCTGCCCCTTACCGTTTATGGAGAGACTGCTCTTGTCAACTGTGAAACAGGAGCTGTTTTCAAAGGCATCGTGAAAAGTGGCAATGATGTAGTAGATATCCACATCTTCTGCAATCAGTAAATTGAAACTTACCACTGTGCTCCCATTAGTAATACCTGTTACCAACACTTTAATTAGACCAGCATCCATCTGCTGAAGAACTTCAGGGGGCAGAGATTTATGTACCTGCAAAAAAACAAAATTTGGGTGGAGATGGACAGATAGAACCAATTACATTTTAGGCTTTGTACACTGCCTAGGAGAGAGCACTATGCATCACAGTTCTGCTTCGTACTCTAGAGGGAAGCAGACCTTTTGCTTTATAATGTTTCCACTCCACAGCAGCTGAAGGGTACGGTATATATTTAACTATGAATATTAAATAAGCTAAGTGATTAAGATACCTTGTCTGTCATTGGCACAGTTCCTTGTGTCTGGTAACAGAAACGGAGAGAGGAGACTGCAGGGAAGCTCCCATGTTCTGCCTCCCAAAATACCTTCAGGGAGAGAGGTCAACCCAATACAAGGAGGAGCTGCTGATGCAAGTGGAGATACCTCCTGACACTCCACACTGCATACATGTCTCAGAGGGCTCCCTCAGCTCAGGTATGTTACAGCTTAGAGCAGACCAACCTCAAGCCTTCCTTCACAGGTGATTTCTCACCAGAGCCAAGTCTTCAACCCGATTTCAGAAATATTTCATTAAGGCCTTTCCTAAGGAGTATCACATCACTTCTGCAAATTCTGTCTGTTGTCAGGGCACACAGCCCTGGCTCACAGCCCTCCTCCCTGAGAGCCCAAGCACTGGGCTAGGAAATGTCTCTGCACTGTTCTGAATAGCAACAGTCACCCTCAAAGTATTGCAGCACCAAATCACAGCTGAACTTAGGTCAATCTAGAGAAATCAATAAAATAAACATTCACAGTCAGTACACAGTAACCTTGGACGTCACTACTTGCCTAAGAAAGAAAATGCCACCCTTTTCAAATCACACTGAGTCTTAGTCATGATAGCTCCCTTAGCACAATGGAAAACAGAATGGTCCCTGCTTTCTGTAGGATGGGAAAACACAGCTCATCGCGAGACTTTGCATTAGCTGGGCTGCTCAGCGTCTCCATCACCCAGCTCAGATGGAGGCACCGACCCGCCTTGAAGAGATAAAAAGACTGGAGCTGTGTGTTCAACCTCTTCCCTTTCCACCCTCCAAGGCTGCGTACCTTTGGAGGGCAGCCACCCATGGGAACAGCTGTTCCTCCTCCCACAGAAGAGCATTTTGTAGGGTAGGGCACCTGGACTTATGCAGGAGCCCTGGGGGGATGTACAACAGCATTTGCTTTCCCAGCACCATTCCTTTCATCTCCAGGCCCAGCACCAGCCACAAGGAGGAGAAGACACAGGTCAGATGGCAACACCTCATAGGATCAACCCCAGACAAAACACAAGGATAGTATTAATTCAGCTTTAGAGGACATGGGTTATTAATAATAAGTTTCTTGTGCATGGCTCTGCAAATGCCTTTGGCAACTAAAACCACCATTGAGAATTTACATACATCTGTGGTACAAAAGGATATGGCATATATTATGTGGTAATAAATGCACCCTACCAAGACATGAGAGTCATTAAGCTTTAAAATCTGCCAGAAAATAAAATACTTTAAGTAGTTTGTATTGGAAATATCAAAAATGTTCACAACAGAAAAAAGCCAATTTGTCATTTACCTGTAGAGTGTGGTTACCTTGAGAGTCTTAGCATCTCTATCTAGCACCAACTCAGCAATGCAGGAATATGTATGTAAGTTTTCATCTTTCATAGCTTTTGTCTGAACATAGTTTTGTCTGAACACAGATCTGTGCCTTCACCTGTACTCCCTTCTCATCTGTCCTGAAGATTTTATTTTATTAGTGCTTCTTTTTACCTAAGGCTTGGGAGATTGGGATTTTTTTATTGTTTGTTCTTTTTGTTTGGTTGGTTGGTTGGTTGGCTTGTTTCTGCTCTTATTCACATCATTTCTCACACAGCACGTCTCAGAGTGTGGAGTGTCAGGGGACAGTGACGGTATTTGCATTTAGCCACTAAGTGGCACTACAAACCCCTTTATCCAGCACGCTACATGATTTCACAGGTACCACACCCTCGGTTATCAAAGTAATGGTCGATAAAGTGGGACTAGAAAAAAGGAAAAGAAAGAATTAACTTTTTAGAAGGAACTATTCGATGTATAACACCCTTGAGTATAAGGTTTTCCTACTAATATCTTGGGATCCATCATTTATTCTCCAACTTCTGTAGCACACGAAAGAAACATGAGTAATGACAGAGCAGGAGAAATCAGTATGCCAGAAGTGCAATAAGAAAGGGAGAGAACATGAGCAAAATTAACACCAGTGCTAAGGGAAGGGAATGTCCATTACCCCTGTCTTTTCCATGTGACTCCTTATAAAAGGGGAGTCTCCATCTTCTTTGTAGTCACCCTTTCAGTACTGGAACATGGTGATGAGGTCTCCCCTGAGCCTTCTTTTCTCAAGGGTGAGCAGACTCCCTTCTCTCAGCCTTTCCTCATGCGACAGGTTTCCCAGTCCTCTGATCATCTTTGTGGCCCTTCTCGGGACCCTCTCCAGCCTGTCCACATCTTTTTTGTACAGCAGGGACCAAAACTGAACACAGAAGTCCAGGTGTGACCTGACAAGTTCTGAGCAGAATGGAATAATGACATTTTTATCTTTACTGGGGATGCCCTTGTTGATTTGATCCAGCTTCCTATTGCTTTCTTTGCTACAGCTGCACACCGTTCACACACATTGAGCTTGCTGTTCACCAGGATCCCCAGGTTCTAGAGATGCTCCCCATCGTGGTAGATTCCAGCCTGTGCTGCAGTCTTAGATTATGTTTTCCCAGGTGCAAGACCTTACATTTGTCTTTGTTGAACTTCATAAGGTTCTTGATAGCCCACTCTTCCGGCCTATCCACGTCATCCAACAGGGTGACTCTTGCTTCCAAAGTGTCCACTTCCCCATTCAGTTTGGTATAATCTGCAGACTTGGTCAGGGTACACCTGATCCCATCTTCCAGATCACTTACGAAGATCCTAAACAGCGCTGAGCCCAATAATGATCCCTAGGGGACTCCACTAGTGAGAGGTTGCCAGTTCAAAAAGTAACTATTCACCACCACCCTCTGGGTGCAGCCTATCAGCCATTTCCCCACCCACCATCTAGACAGTAACATGTCAGTTTCCTTAGGAGGAGAGTGTGGGAAATGGCATCAAAAGCCTCGGAGAAATCCAGGCAGACAGTGTCCACTGCCTGTCCCACATTAACCACGCAGGTTACTGTTGTTGCAGAAGGTGACCGTTTCTGTCAAGTACAATTTGCCCCTGGTGAATCCGTGCTGGCTTCTCCCAGTCATGTACTTTATGTGACTTGTGATAGCCCCCAGGAGGATTCAGTCCATAACCTTCCATACCACTTATCAGTAAATCTGGTGAGCCAATAATTCCCTGGATCCTCCTTTAGGCCCTTCTTGTAGACAGGGCAATGTTAGCTGTCTTCCGAGACATCCTCTGATCTCCATGACTTCACAAAGATTATGGAGAGCAGTCTCACAATGACATCAGCCAGACACCCTTGGGTGGATATTGTCAGGGCCCATTGATTTGTAGGGGTCAAGCTCCTGTAACAGTTCGCATACCAAGTCTTCCTTCACCGATGGTGGGTCTGCATTTGCATCAACCTGGGTCTTTGTTCCCACGACCTGGGTCCCAACACTGCTGGTAAAGACAGAGGCACAGAAAGTGTTGAGAACCTCCACCTTTTCAGCATTGATGGCAACTAATTCACCTCTCCTGCTCAATAGCAAGCCAGTATTTTCCTTGTGCTTCTGCTTTCTTGTAGTTTTTGACATCTCTGGCCAATTTTAGTTTGATCTGAGATTCTGCTTTTCTAACTGCATCTCTGCACATCCTGATAATGCCCTTGTAGTTCTCAATGGGTATCCATCCACTTTTCCATCTCTGGTATGCTTTTTCTTGGGTTTGGAGCAGACTCAGAAGCTCACAGTTAAGCCAAGACAATCTCCTGCTTTGCCCACTTTCCTTACCTTTACATGAATTGTTTCTGTGCTTCCAAGGAGAGCACTCTTAAAAATCTCCCAGCACTTGCTAGCTCCTTTAGCCCCCAGGGGAGCTTTGCACAGAATCCCTCCGAACTGAGCTCTGAGCGAGCTTCTAAACTCTAAACAAGATTCTAAACTCTAAAACCTTTGTCTTAGTACTAACGCTCAGCATGTTCAGCCAGACTGCAAACTCCAGACCCTAGAACATTATGATCACTGCAGCCAAGGGTATCATTAGCTCAGATATTACGAAGCAGTTAAGACACCCACATTCAAAACAACTTTTCCACTCAGGTACTTAATGCACCTCAGTGAGTGCCTTTTCAATTCAAACCTTTTGTTTTCCTCATTTGTTTTCCTGAGGACAAGCCCTAGCTGCCATCATATTCTCCTTGGCTGTTGGCAAATGACAGGCTGAGTAAAACCCAGGACGAAGAAAATGCTCTCTCACCCTTAGCTATGTTGTTTTTCAGATGCATTGCAAGGAGGTAAAACAAGCCTGGATAATGACAGTGCGAGTTGTCACACTGAGTTTTTATCTCATTTTCATCTACACATTATTCAAAGGATGGTATTTCCATTTGCTGTGCTGCCAATTTAACCACATGGCACCTAAGTGCTGGGGCAGCTCTATGCTAAAGAACATTATACACATCAGGTTTTATAAATGCTCTGAATTGTAGATGGTGACTCCACAGAGATAAAAAAAAATATCTCTGGCAAAGTCTGCGTAAGTGGAACCTGATAGTACTTTTAAAGCCCATGAGACTTTCCTCTATTACTGTAAAGGATCAGTTTCTGCTCCTCATAACTTAAAAACAAAAAATCCAGATCTTTCTGTTTTCCTAAACTTCTTTTTCTTTTTTTTTGCATCTAGAAACACATTTGTAATAAAACACTCACAACATATTTTGCCATATAGAGTGGCCATGCAGCTATAACCTATAGGTGGCTCAGAGGTAGATGGAATCAACACTAACACATCTCACCAGCTGATCCACAAAAGCAGTATGCTGGAAAAAGGACCTAGTGCCTTATTATCAAAAGGGATCATTTTCTGCCTAAAGAGAACTGGGTAAAACTGACACAATACTTACTTTAGCTCCTCTGTGCAATCATTTTACAGATTTCCCTAATATATTTGCATTGGTGATTTTCTGGATGAAGTTACCTTAGTGAATGAAGAAAATAAATATATTCATTTGAGTCCATTTTAATGCTATGCTATTCCAAAATAGCCTCAGGCAGGAAGTGGTGCTGAATGAGAGTGAGGTCAGTGGAGAATTACTCCCTTTTCACTTTGCTAATCATGTCACTCTCATTTTGTAACTGTTTTGGTGATATGATAGCTTGAGGCCAAAACAACTCTGAGAAAGCTGTGCTCCACTAACACATCCAGAAAGGTGCAAACCAGCAATGACCAATGGGAAACTTATTTGATATCCAAGAAAACATCATTCACTGCTAAAGAGATTGCACTTTTCCCTCCTTGCAGTTGTCTCTAACCCCATGCTGGCCTGACCTCTGCCTGAATGCATGCTGCTGTCAGTGCACCCACTGCAGGCAGCTGTATTTCAGTGACAGGTTTTAACGCCTCTCACAGTGAGAGTCTCTGGAGGCCTCTGTGAGGTTTGAGAATTCATATGATTGTCAGCAATGGAGTTATCAGCACAGTTATCAAAAGCCTCCAAAAACACAGGCAGGGGAGATAAGGAATGCTATAAAGGAGCCCAGCATAAACTGCAGTTCTCCAAGCACAGGTGTGTTTGAGTAAACACCAGCAGGAACAAATTTCTGATAAATTCCCTAAGAAATTAGGAGAGTGATACTATCAAAGGCAATGCCTGGGAATTATGAGAGCATTATAGGCACAGCTGATGTCACAAAGTGCTTTGATAACCTGCTCTCTAATTAGAATCAAGGGCAGAGGTGACTTATCAAGAAACCACTCCCTTTCCAGCTACAGGGCTACAAAATCAAGGATGATTACAAGAAATGCCAGCTCTAAGGTACAATGGCAAAACAATGATACAGTTCATTAATATAGTGCTGTGCAGGGCAAGGATATCAGAGCACTTTACAAGTATGCATTAACTTTTCACCACACCCCTGGAGGAAATCAATAAGCCAGTATAACCAGGTTTGAGAAACAGAGGAAATGGAGGCACAAGAGAATCCCAAAATCCTGATCTCACTCTTAAACACAGCTGCAAGCTCATCCTGCAGTCTCAGACAGGGGAACTCAGACCTTACAGATGTGGTATATAGGCTTCATGGGAAAAAGATGGTACACGTGATTTCACTGAGATGGGTAATAGGACATGTCCTTCTTATCTACTTACTTCATCAACAAAGAGGTGTGCAAAGGCTTGATATTCCTCACTGCTTGTGTTGCTAAAGCTCAGAGAGTATTTTACATTTGTTATCCGTACTGTGCCACTAAGCTTCTGGACAGCTGCAAAGTAAGAAAAAGACAATTAAAATACATGTTTTATGGACTGTAGTCCCTGAACAAGTGTGTGACAGTCACCGGCATGTCCAGCAACATGGCGTATGCACCAATTCATAACAGAAGGCCAGCCTTCTGAAACGTAGCCGAAACCCCGAATGCCTAAACATTATTCAGCACCTTAATCTGCTCTGTCTGACCCCCAAATAACTCTCAAGAAGGAAGTCTTATATCTGCCAGCTTTACCTTAGATCCTCTGGAGCATCTGAAATGTTGCTCTATGGCTATGTTCAAGCACCCGAATTGTTCTCCTAGACTCAGCTAGCCTTCCCAGCTTGCCTCTACATGCAACAGGGCAACACCAGTTCCCTCCTGAGGGCAAATCATTGCAGCACCAATGTCTTCCCTCCAACCTCAGAGGAAGGCTAGACAGCCGCCCGAGATTACACGTCTACATTTTAGACAGCTGTTGTAAGACAAGATGAACCCCAACAGGGTTTTGCCTGCTTAAAGCAAGCTGCCGAAGCAGACTTCCTTTATCCCAGTATGCTTCTGATCCCAAAGGAACCCTTATCACCACCACCAGTCAGATCAAAGGATTTGGGCTTGCTTTTTGCTATGGCTTGTCCTGTCACGTGAACATGGGAAAAAGGAGATAAACCACATTAATTTAGGAGATAAACCATGTTCATTTAACTGATGGCAAGAGGAGAAAATGTTCTGAACAATTTTCAAACAACAAAAAAAATACCCAACAGTACTTAAAATGCTTGACAGAACATGAAGAGCTGGCTGAGGTTAATTCTCCAGGTCAGAAATGTCGCCACAAGGAGGAGCTATATATTAACCTTCACCAAACACATTTTTTCCCCTCAATTTCCTGCACAAGGCTATTGAGATACCACTATGGTGGCTCATCTTCTTGCTCCCCAGGCATAATCCCTCCACAAGCTTCTTTCCCAGCATTTGGCAGAATACTGGATTCATTTATTTCAGGGAAAAAAAAAAGTTTTTATAAACTGAACCTGTTTGTGTAGAATTCTTCGATTTATTTTCCAGCCACAAAAACCCCACAATAACAATTTTTTCACTTTTCCCTACATTGACAGATGGCAGTGGGGACAAAGCAAAGCAAAGGAGTAAAGGGAGATTTTAAATTCAGGTCAATATATTGTTTGGTCCAAAATTGTTTGCTTCCTCCATTTGGCCACCAAGGTTCCAAATGAGTTATTTTCCCAGCTCTGTTCCCAGGTTTCACCCATGCCAGGCAGAGCAAAGGATACAGTCTGAAGAAGAGAGAAGGCAGAAGCTGAGCAGTGGCATCAGCAGGGCTGCCCAGAGCTGAGCAGGACTGAGAAGTACAGATGCTGCCACCAGTGACCAAGACTGGTGGTACGAGAGAGGCTGGAGAAGCAGCAGAGCTGGACTTACATGGCTGAAATAGGTTTTCCATGGAGAAGGAAATGAGAGAGAAGCAGAAGTGGGGCTGGATGAGTGGAGATCCCAGGAGGAGGAGAGAGGGGAAGGGAAGAGGAAGGAGCAGAGGGGAGTGCATTTTTGGACTGGAGAGATGTGGAGGGCATGAGAAGTGGAATAAAGACAAGCAGACACGAAACTGAAATAGGTATCACTTACTGACACGCTAAAGAAAAAATACATTTAGTCATGGGCAGGGACAGCAGCACTCCCATCCCAAATAACCATAATTTGAAGACCAAATCTGACTCTAACCTTGAAATATGATTCAGCTCCAATCAGCAGAAAACCCCCCTGATTAGCTGCAGTACATCTGCCCAAACCCAAACAGATTAAGCCCTCCCGCCAACCTAGTTACTCTCAATTACAGCTCTCAAAAGGTTTCCATGCAACTCCTGCCCTACAAGGGATTTGCAGGGCTCTGCCTAATCCATCTTCCACTGGATGAGGAATGGGAAGACAGGTCATTTGCCTTCCTGGGTCTCGAAGATAACATTATAGTCAGCCATGGCTGCAGCATGCTGGTGCCAGAGGATGCAGGAGAAACCAAGATGTGTGGCAAAAGGACAAACAGCACATATTTCAATGAGGCACATTCAGCGCACTGTATTATTTCTTCATATGCTTTGAGAATAAAAACCAAACAAATAAATACTACTTTCAGAGTAAAAATTTATGAAACTGACTACTAGATTAGCAGAAAGAGGAATTATTTTGACATGTTGATTTAGGAAAAATGTGCTGATCATGTAAGAAAATAATTCTTGCATAGAAAAACTAGTTTCAGACACCTTTATCCCAGACCACTGATTCCAACTGTGTGTCTTTCCTGACTCCAGGTGAGGCACTGCTTCTCGTGCAGCCAAATCATTATGCATGTAAGCCCCTGCCAAACTCATACTCACTGCGGTTCATGGCTAGGACTGGTGTCAGGCTGGGAGCTGGAGAGGTGCCTGGCAAAGCTGGTGACCCCAGGGCTTCAGGGTGTTTTTCAGACCAAGAGCTGTTCTCTCTTCCCATCTCTGCATATGCTTTTATAGTGGTGTTGGCAGTGGGAACACTGGCATCCCCTATGGCCAGCAGAGCTGTACTGGGGCCATCTTCAGAGTTGGCTTGAGGTGCATCAAAAGCTGTGTGGCTTCTGGTGGTAGCTGTTTGATTTGGAAACACCAGCAATGACAAACTGAGTTGCCCTTGCCCAGCTGTGCCCATGGGTGCATTTGTGAGAGCAGCCACCTGCTGCAATGCACCAGGGGAAGCCTCTGCCATAGAGCTTTGCTGCGATGGACTTATGGCCAATTCCTTGCTGGCTGTGGCCCCTGCGGCCATGGGGCTGTTGTCCCTACTGAAGTCCATCTGTGATGCCAAGCCTTTTTCCCAAGGGGTTGGAGGAACACTGGTGGGAGAATGACCACGGGGTGCTTGCTCGTCACCCTGGGACAGTGCAGCAGGGAGGTGTACTGCAGTGCTAGTCTCAGAGCCTGTAGCAGCCACCATCTCTGTGGTGGCAGGGGAAGCAGGGTCTGCAGAGCTTACTTCTTCAGGAGCAAACTCTGTGCTGTTTGCTCTTTCAGGAGCCACTGTTTCAGGGAGAGGGTCTACAATCTCACCTGAAACACAACAAACACATTGAAATGGGACCTCAAACGAGATGAGGACACAACAGGGTCTGGCCTAAAAATGAGGCTGAGAGCACTCAGCCATGCATAATAGTGTTACAGAAATGGTTCTTGGATATTTCATTAACACATTATGGTGTATGTGGTTGTTATGATATTGAACCTGGTCTGTGCCTACACAAAGAAGCAGATTTCATTCCTGGGTCTTTTCTTCTGGTTGGCAGGCCAGGGATCGTTACAGTGGGAAGAAATTAGCCACAGACATAGCAAAAGAGGAAAAGGTATGCCTTATGTTCCTCAGCAGTCAGTTAGTAAGCTAATCAAGGGAGGATCTCAAAGATTTCACTTGAAGATGCATATAAGGTTCAGAGACAGGTCATATGTAGGCCTTCAGCCACAGACTGCAATGGTGCATCTATATACACATTGTGAGTTATATAAATAGCTGCAGTAAAAGCAGAGGTGAAAAAAGTTCCCACCATTCATGCCAAAGGGAAACTACATGCCAGTTTTCTGCTCACCCTCACAGTTTCTTCCAGGTCGGGACGGGTTGGTATCCATGGTTGTCTTGCATCTGCACGTGTATGAGCCCATCAGGTTGATACACTCCGCAGACATAGAGCAGTCATTCTCCACACAAGAAGCACATTCATCCCAGTCTGTAAGGCCAAAACCAGAACACTGGTCAGATAGCCTCCCCTCTGGCTGCATTAAGCTAGAAATAATCCTGAAGTAGTCCTTTCTTCAGTTTTTGAATTTGTGAATGTGGTTTTCCCTTCTCATCACTTAGGTGACAGCCAGGCTCTGAGTGATGCACAACACTGTCTGTGTTGTTATTCTCTTGCCCAAAAATCAATCTTTTGTCTTTGTAATCTGAGAAATATTTTCTCCAAGTAAAAACTTTTAAAATATTTTTTTTAAAGTAAACACTTATTCAATGTGAAAAAGAATATTTTAAGTTTGTACTATAGCTATAGCAAAAGCATAGATTGTACATAGACGTTCTGCATACAGTACCTCCAGATACATCAGGCAATGAATGGAACTGTTACCACTAGCTACCAGCAGATAGAATATTAAGTAATCCAAATAATCTTCTGCCTCCAATAAAAGGTAAATACAAGTAACTCCCACGAGAAGCACTCCTCAGTTCATAACAGAGGAAGTGCTAAGGGCAAAACTCTTTTTATAAAAGCTTTCTTGTCAAAGATAATACTGTAAAACTGTGACCTCCTTCTGGTAGTCTTAGGAAAGAGATCCTAGTTCATCAGTGCATGAATATGCTCTAAGGGTGTCCCTTATGTCTAACTTCAGCTGCTCTGGATCAGTTAGACATGCTTCTTTTCATATAGAAATATTTTATTGCTCAGTCTCTTTACTCTTTAGGGATTTAGATGTGCAGTCTTATATCACCATTTGCACCCAGCAAACATGCAAAGGCCGGGTAAATACTCTGGAAATGAATAATCTCAGTGAATCCCATGTGAGCCCTCCCTGTGTGCACTCCCTTGTGCATACACCTTGAGAGCCTCAGGGCTGTAAGTGAGGGAAAGCAGAAAACTAGACTGAAAACTGTGTCTTTGGACAAATGATTCTGATCAGAGGCAAGAAAACTGTTTTGAACAATGCGTTATTGTAACTGCTTGTTCTGCAGACATGCGGGGATTAATGACTGATTATTTCTCTGAAACAAAGAAAAGTCCCAGTCTAGAAACAGAAAGCACAGAGAAGGTGTGTGCATGCACATACATGAGTTCATCTTTCTGCTGTGCTGACAGCCTTTCCCTTTTACTTCCTTCAGCTAATATTTCCATTCTTTCTCTTCTTCATTAGATAATTGTTGCATCAAAGATTGTTTCCATTAGACAATTTCTTGTGCCTATGGCCACATCTGCCAATTATGTTATAGCCTAAGCCATTTGGAGGGAATACAGAAGTACCCAGGACTGACTAAAGCATCAGCAATGAAAGTGCTCTCATTAATGAATTACTATGCTATGAAGTAATTGTGACCCTTCAAACACCATCGGAGAGATGCTCCTGTGCTGATTGCCAGATAATTTATGTTCACTGGCTCCACTGTCTCAGAGGGTTTTCTTTCTCATCACTTAGCATTGTGATAGCTAATGGCTTCACATGGCTTAGCATGGCTTTTTAAGCAAATTTCTTAACCTGTGACGGCCACATTCAGTCATGCATCGGGCCAAAACAGTTATGTTCTCCGTGCTTACTGTCATTTGCTCTGAATACCCACTGTATCTATAAGAGATAAATACAATAGGTAAAAATCTGTGAAATTCTTTGACTAATGATATTGCAGATGGTAAAGATTTGCATGAGTTCATGGAGATCCCAAGGAGGAGAAACCCACAGAAATCACTCTGGATTCAGGGAGTCCTGGAGCAGAAAACAATTGGTAGCTAAGAGAGTATTAGTGAGAAGCATCATACATCTTACTGTATTGTTCTTATTTCAGTTTCTCCAGGAACTGGCTCCTGGGTGCTACTGAGGGCATCATACTGTGCTAGGTGGATCTTGGGCCTGACTCAGCACACATCCCTTTTTCTTTTCCTACCATGCCTCACGCAATAGACAGACATTTTAGTGTCTCTGTTCATCATGGCACTAAACTTAATACTTTATGAGTCTTCAAAGAAAGATGCAATTGCTCCAATCCCTTCAATTATGCTATCCCTTCTGAATTCTCGCTTTTGGTGTTTCAAAATTGAATTCCCTGCTCTGCCACTGTCACTAAATCAAACACATAGCCTTTTGGTGGCCAGGCTCCACCATGGATAGAGGTGGAATTGCACCACTGCTGCAAGAGGATTTGTGTGAGCGTACTATCAAAGGGCATGGCCCAGGACAATCAGGAATCATGAAGTAAAACATCCCATTATACAGATCTTTTCTTCATATACCTCACTCCTTCACTTTATTTTCTACCAAAAAAAGCCTGTTTGGTTAGAGCCAAGAGATAGCCCCCTTTTTTCTCCCCCATAAGGAGGAGTTGGCTGAGCTCCTGGCTGAGTGGTGCTACTGGAGCCCATCTGGTTTTCTGCAATCAAAGGAACAGTTCAGAGCTATTGTCTTTTCCCTCACCACTCTTTCGGGCCCAGGATCAATAACATTTTGGCACACGTCAGGATCCTGCAATTCAGCATCCACAACCACTGTGTTATTTGTAGGCTTCAGGTGCAATTTGTCTCTTCCTGTTTTTTTTCCTGTCCTGTTCTCCTTTACCTCCATATGCTCTACAACCCCAAAGGGAGTTTTCCCTGAGCACAGTAAATAAGCTTTTAAGGGTTCAGTATACTGGGACAGAAGAATAACCCATTCTGTTGGCTTTGGCAACTTTCTGAACTCTGGCTGGCTCCAGCAGCTGAAAACCTGAAGCCAGAACTTAGCTCTTTGAAGATAAAAATGGTGATTAACAAAGATCAAACAAAGGCCTCATTTAACATAAATTCCATACATGTTTCTTTAGTCCTATTCATTGAGAGGACATCTGGGAATTTCTCTCGCTGGATTTCTATAATGAAGATGTTAGATTTCTTAAACTCTGGCCCAAATACAGCCCCACAGCTTTGAAGCACAGAACTGTCTAGAGGCCATGAGTATGTAAAGGCTACAAATATTCCACAGTAATCATATCTGCAGTTCAGTGAGAGAAAGATATGGCAAATTTCCAACTGCTCACAAAGAGGAAAGGGAGGAAAATCAATAAGGAAACCAAGAGTTCCACTTCTCCTTGAACACAGTGGAGGGCAGCAGTGCCTGCAGGTACTGGAGACAGCCAATGCTGCTTCTTCTGACCCCTTCTGAGTTTACGGATAAAGGCCTACAGATGAGTTCTCACATCATGGTTTTCCCTGCAACAAACCATGTACTTTGTCTCTCTACAAAATACTTTTGATGAAGAATGCTGGTGAGACTGTGCACCATCAAAATACAGTCCCTGTTTTCCTGTAAAAAATAAGTAATTACCTTCTACTGCAGTGTTTTGCTGATCCACCGAAAGCACCGAGCCATTGTGCAGGTAAGAAAACACCAGGGCAAGTGTGGAGGCATCAAGTGGAAACTCGGGATCCTGCACAGTGATTCTGAGCCTCGCAATGATGCTTCCAGCTTGCAGGGATTCCACCTGCACTTTCAGCTTCCCAGATTTGTATAAAGCAGAAATGTTGGGTGGAAATGAATTTTCAAGCTGAGCAAAAGGAGAGACACATCAGCGATTAGGAACCCAACAGGAATAGCTCCTTTTAAAACTGAGCTATGGTGGTACCATTTTAAAGATCTATATATACATAACATAGAAAATGTTGTAAAAAGAAAAATTTCAAAGAGTTTCAGAAATCTTACTTCTCAGAGATTACTGAGGCACACAGAAGTGTGGCTCTCCTTGGTGCACATAGGTATCCTTGGAAAATGGTACCCATCTGACCACTGGTCTTACAAACCAAGCTTAATTTTGGCTCAAGAGAGCAGAATACCTTTTGCTCCTGTTTACCAGCATCACAACTGAACTGGCCCACTAAATCTGCATGCAGACTGATGTTAGATGTGTATGTTATGTAAGCTTTTTGTCCCAGGCCTCCTATACGTTTGCTTCTGCACTTCCAGACTCTGGGAGTCTGGTTTGTGCCAGTTGGTGTTAGTGCCAGAGAATGGTTCAGGAAATGTTTCATTTACCAGTAGAGCATAGCTTTAGCTCACAGGGAGTATTTGAAACTCACCAGCCCAAGTCCAACTTGGAGCTGAGTCCAATGATATAGAAATCTCAGGACGAGAGACAAAAAAAATGGAGGGTGTAACTTCAAGAAAATGTGTTGGATACAGCCCAGCTTCAAGGCAATATCACAATTACATCATGGTTGATTATCAAACCAGTAAGCAGACACATTCATTGACCAAATGGTGCTACTTTGAACGTTAAAGCTGGCATACTGCTGTCAACATTTGAGCTGTGCAGGAGCTGGCAGTTTTATCTTCCATCTCCAGAAGGCATCTCTTTGCTTGAGCCTTTTGCTCCTACATACACCTCAAAAAATGCCTTTGAGCACACAATGTAGAGCCATAAATCAACACAGCTTTGCTCCCATTCAGTCAGAGTTTGCTCTAAAAATTACTCCAACCAAGATGTGTAACTGGTCTAAGCTGACATCAGGGTGGGAAGGCAAGAGAGGAGAGAGGAAATGAGATGGGAATGTTATGCTCACAAACACCCAAGGGGGCAAAGGTAACAGGGATGGGCAATGCTCCTGTGCCTTCCTTACCCCATTATGACCATTAGGTCTGCGTTAGTCTCAGAGAAGATTAAATCACAAAAATCCTTCTGTGCAACAAATGTGAACAATCTAAGCTACGGATGGGAAATAAAGCCATGTCAGGAATGAGCAAATGTCTCTTCTTTGCTGCCTTTGAAACGGTCTTTTTCCTCACATTTATATTCACAAATGTTTATGTGTCACACTTTGGTTTAGGAATGTCTTGTTTTGAATGGAGATCCCAATTCCTCTTTATGGGCCTTGCTCTTACAGCAAAACTAGAGATTACTGCACCTGCAATGTCCCCCCTGTTTTGGAAGCTGAGGGCTGGTAATAGACCTCATGACTCAACTTTTGTTTATGGCTGATTACAGCTGAGCATGGTCAAGTGTGTGCATGCAATGAATGGAGCTGGAGAAGAAAGCCTGATCCAGTTACTTTTCCTAAAAGAAGGCAGACCCTTGAGAGCAGTCAGACATTTATTGAGAGGACAGCACTGAAATTAATGCCAGCAATGTCATTTCAATAATCCATTAAAAAGCCTCAAGTCAATTTAGTGCGAGTTTACTGCCAAACTATAGATCCAAGGAAAGGGTCCTTGTTGCCTGCATTTTTAATTCCTTTACTCCTCAGTAGGGGAAAATTCTCATTGGTTCTACTGTTAATAAGGCCAAGGCTTTGATCTGTCTAGTCAGCTGAATTTTGATTCAGTTATAAAGAAAGGTCACAGGAAACAGAATGAGGATTTTCAAGGGGCATTTCAGCCAGGCATAAAATTCTCTGTTATATTAAATAAATTTTAAATTAAAAAAAATAAAAACCAAAACCACATATATATGTATACTTATATATGCATAAAACTCAGAGATATTTTAGCACTACCTCCATAAGCAGCAGTCTTGAAAATTCTTCATATGCTAAGCTACTGGCATTCTTGAAATCATCAGTGAAGTTGTAGTTGAGAATCCTCATAGTAACACCAAACACCTTGGCTTCTGTAGGACATAATACAAAAATACACAGTGACAAAGAAGAAGATGGAAGGATTCAGTCAAAACTGAGCTACCCAGACCAAAATCTCAGATGATGGAGGGAGAAGGCACGGAGAAGGTTGAGAGAGTTTGGTATTAAACTGAGAAAATAAAGCAAATGTTCTGCTACAAGCTTCCTATATAATGAGGAGATGCACATATGTTAGGTCTATAAATACATTTAGGTGCCTAGTTAGAACCAAATGTGAACTGGGTGTGCACATATTCTCATGGACCTGACCCTTCATAACTCTTGCGCTTGAGTTACATCCAGGGTTGCATTGCCTCTGAGCTCATCACTGGTCTTCCAGTCACAGTATTTACTTTTTTTTTCCTGATCTTGGTATTATGGATATAGTAAATATATTCTTCAACTGGAAATAACAACAAAAATGTGCATGCCACTTCTCTGTCTGGTGAGCCCTGATAGATAACATACAGAGCTCATGAACCAAAACCAAGAGCCAAGGAACCTATAACCCCTTTAACCTGTGAAAACAATCTCAGGCTGTTACTCTTTGGACTGATCTTTGGAAAACCTTTATTTTAATAACTACTATTTTTCTCAAGGGCTCCAACTTCATACCCTGAACTCCAGCCCCCTGTTCCTGTAACCACCAGACCTCCTACTTTTCCTGTACAAAGGGAGTAATTTCCTTCTGACCCAAACTGGAGTCAGCCCTCATCTGATCAAATGGGAGGCTTTTATGGATAAATATAAACAGCAGCATTCTCACTGTGGCTAGTATTAAATAGCTCACTGCCTGCTTTTTAAAGAAGATGGGGATAGGATTATTTCTTTATTTCCATGCAGGCTTAGGAAACAATTTAAGGATAAAGGAAAGGCAAAAGTATGTTTGATCAGCACACTAAGGCCCAGGTTGCTAGAATCATGACCTAATTGAACAAAAGCATCCAGGTACTCTGCGAGCTTTCTTACACAGCCCTGGTTATTCCCTTTAATCCCCGTCACTCACAAACACTCAGCTGAATCTGGCCTTCCTCTGGGCACTCTTGGTAGCTCAGCTGATCCCTTGAGAAACCAGTTGACTGGATTTCTCACTGGCCACAGCCATCAACCAGGAAAAATGGGGCTGATGGGAGATGGGCAGCAGCAGAATGCAGTGCCAGGCACACACACACAGAAGCATTCTAGCTTAGTTTGATACCTCTAATAGTCTGAGTCAGCTCCAGCACTGCTTTATTAACTAAGGCCAGAGCTCTGCTGCTTGATAGTTGAGGTCACACAGATACTGGGGTAGATGACACAAAAAGTGCTGAAAGAGGTGGGAAGATGGGAAATGCAGTTCAAAGAGGACCAAATGGATCATTGCTGACCTGCAAGTGAGTGAAGGGGTGAAGGGAGGAGAGAATGCATATATATTATAAAGTTATTTACCTGTTTTAACATTTTGACGAGAGATGCTGGTTTTTCCACAGGTTTCATAGCTGATCTCTACTGAATACATCACACCTGCTTCCAGCTGAGACACATCCACTTTCATTTCCTCTGTCTTCAGGTTTTGTACAATCTCTTTGCCCTTGAACACTTGGACTTGGAAAGTATGGTTCAGAGTAGAAGTGACATTCCAGGACATTTCAAAACTGCTGCTGTTGACGCTGAAGACTCGGTGGTTTCCAACTGTAGAGGGATCTGTTCCAATCCCAGGAAGAGTCATCACAGGAAAAGCAACATTTAATCTTTAAAGTATTGTGGTATTGTAAATCCACTATAGACAAGCTCTTTGACAATCAATAGGGGAAACTCCTCTTTATATTACATCAAGACAGAACCTTCTCCTCTCACACTACAAGGTCCCCTCATCTATAAACCATCCCACTAGAGCGATTAATTTGGTGCTTACCTTTTTTTATTTCCTTTTACTGTAAGTATTTGTGCTGGACCTCACGTAACACTGACAATCAGACAGTGAGTTACAGGTTCAAGCAATAGGGTTAAGTTTGGAATAGTGAATCTGCGTACTCTATAAAAATTGACACCTACTATCCTTCTTGTCACTTTTATCATCAAAATGCATGTCTTCAGGCAAAGGCTGCCTTGATTTATGCCTGGAGAAACCCCACAGACCCCAGCTTATAGAGGCTGGGGGCAGAGCAGCAGGCAGCGTTTCACCTATATATGCTACTCTAGTCCAGTGCAATCACTGTTGTGTCAATGGGAAAAGACAGGACCCTTCAGAGATGATTTCCTCCTCGAAGGAGGAGGTGGTGTCTAAATTGAGTAGGATTAATTGCCCTCTAGCAGAGCCAATCTGTATCCACTAACTACAGGCAGAGCCCAGACTAGACACTTGTCCTGTAGACAGCTGGGGTCAGGTGAGATTAACATCATCCCCCATGCTAACCTAGAGACCACAGCATGCTGCTGCCACAACTTCAATTCTTTCATGCTAATGATTAGCCTGAGAAAAAAGTTTGTTTTCTGAAACTGTTTCAATAGAACATAATTGTTTCCATGACTCTGAGGCAGGTGGCTGCCAACCAGCCCAAAGCCATACTGCTCCAGCACTAGGGGGACTTCGGTTTAATTCCTCTATCTCCAGCTTGAATCAGAAGCTGTGGATGAAATCAAGAATATCCAGCCTGTCTCCCTGAATTAGGCAAATAACTACTTCGAGCTATTTCCTCCAACAAGAAAAACAGGGTGTTGTAAACAAAGTTTGGGATAACTCTTGCCTGAATGGGCTAAAGTCATCCATATAAAGACAGATCTACTGGGGTTTGTTCCCATCACAGTCCCTTAGACAGCTGTAGTGTACAGCAGGGAGAGTATTCACAAAGGTTATTTCCAGTGTAGCACAGCTGTAGCCAACCTCTCTGACTCATGTCCCCCATCAACAACTTCATGGATTCAAAAGCAAGAAGTGCCCTCATCCTGGTGTCTGTGGTCAGTGGGAGCTCCTGTGATTGGTAGCAGATCCTCCCCTACCTTGTTCCAGGACATGCAGTGACCTGTGTTCCAGGTGAGTGAGTGGTGGTGCTGGCCTCACACAGCCCTCACTGGCAGGCTGCTTGTGCTGTAGGATTATCTGTCACAAGTGCTGTGGTGAGACACGCATTTGAATGGCTCACCAGGCCACTTCCAAAAGGCCAATTCCCTTCAGTAGCCATGGGAATAGCAGTAGAGCTTCTCCAGTGGTCAATTCACAGCATCACAGCCCTTGAGCTGAATGTCCCATTGGGGAAGCCTCTCTCCATTTCCATCAGTGGAGAGCCACTCCAAAATTATTACTAGCTTCTGTGAACATCCCTCTGTAACTCAACCAGCCCCAGGAATAAAGGATCAGACAGTGGCTGAATCAAAAACAAGACAATATTCATGCAAATTCAAGGTTACTTACAGCACCCAGCATCTGTAGGTTGGTTAGTTATGGACAACAGACTTGAATTGCTTACAGGCAGGGAGCTATAGTTGGTGTTAACAGGACCCAGTGCTGAACTTGGAGTAGATGTTGCTATGCCTAGAAGGAAAAATAATATCATCAAAGAATTAAAGTATTCCTAACAAAGCAAATCCGAACGAATACTATTCATGTTTTCTGCAGCTGAAATCAGCAATAGATGAAACAGAAATTAAAATAAATGTATTATCCTATCACGAAAGTATAAAGTAATACATTATCTTCTTTTTTGAGATTAAAGGACTGTAAAATTATTTTCTAAGGCATTGGATCTGCAAGCACTTATTTATCTCATTAACTTAAAGCCTATTAGCAGGCCCATTGATGTCTGTGGGACCTAAGTGTATGCCTCTATATTTTGCCGAACTGGTACTGCAAAGTATTATTTCACCCATTGCCAAACTCCGTCTGCTCCAACAGAGGACTCAGTGACCATACAGCAGCTCAAGGTGGGATTATACAACCTTTGTGCCCTGGCTGCTGTCACACAGTCAAAACGGGAAGGAGACTTTGTGGACAAATGATGCCATTAATCATATTTTCCTAGGAAGCTGCGGAGGTGCACTGACAACAGGGTCTGAAGTTAAAGGTTTTGGCAGGTGAGTGAGGACAGCTGAGGGTAGGATAGGAGAAACAACAAAGAACCCTGAAATAAATAGACTGCAATTCAATCAGAAATAGCTAACAGTTGGGAGGTGTGGTATCTTCTCCCAACAGAAGGAGAAAGGGCACTGGGTGCTCCAGAAATCTTTGCCTTGCAAGTGATGCCTGGGAT
Source organism: Neopsephotus bourkii (assembly GCF_033783945.1). Classification (NCBI taxonomy): domain Eukaryota; kingdom Metazoa; phylum Chordata; class Aves; order Psittaciformes; family Psittacidae; genus Neopsephotus; species Neopsephotus bourkii. The sequence goes on along the minus strand of NW_026901456.1, from coordinate 7,867,139 downwards.
AGGCCACAAAGTCCTGCAGAAACATTCTCAGTATTTCCCAAGGTGAGATCTGCATTTCCTACCTTCCTTTCTTCTGCTCAGCTGGTGAGGAATGACATCTGCATGCTCATGCTGAGGGTCACAGCTGTAATAACCCTCCAGATTTACACAGGTGCTCTTCTCAGGACAAGCATTGAATCCCACATAGGAGCATTCATTGACATCTATGAAGAGGAACACACCTTGCACAGATGTTGATAGCAGCATCAAGACTGATCTGCAGTGTGTGTACACTAGGCTCTGGATATGATAAATTCAGTGTAAATCTGCAGTAACTCTCCAAAAGCAATGCTGGATGTATATGGGAGCAATGAAATTAGAATGCTGCCCTTCCCTGAAGGAGTGATTTCTCTGAAAGTTGGGCTGTGTTTTCCAAAATAAACACAGAACAAGAAGTGACGACAGTGGTGCTTATTGATCTATTTTAGGAGTGAAAATGTCCAGATAACTACATAGTAATAAGGAGATTAAAATAATTTAAACTGAATATATTTAAATTATTTACCTAATATTTAAGAAGTAGGTAATAATATGCCATAGTAATTAACACACTATGAGTAGAACTTGTTTCATGCAAGCTACTGGAAGTAACACATCTCTAAAAACAGAGTATATCTGCTTCCCAGGAAAACGCTTTTTTAAGAGCTTGTTTAACATAACTAATGATTGTGCTACAAATATGGCCCTCCTTGCTTTTTCATCTGAAGATGCTATTAGGAGAAAATAAATTTAATTGAGGAATCAGGAATATTTCCCTCCAAATATTCTCTCCAAAGTAATTATTAACTACAAGCTTCTCCTTCCTACAATGGAAAGGTTAGGGCCATAGTTACAAAGTTTACAAGACCTGCTGTGCTATTTTTGAAAGTAAATGGACAGTCATATAGATGAAACCCCAAGTGAAGAGGGTTGAAACCCCTACAGAAGTTCCACCCATCACAGGATTATAACAAATAACCTTGCACTTCCGTATCAATGACTTCATATGTGCGCTTCACGATGTCCTTCAAGGAAGAAGAAACTTGCATGAGCGGAGCTGGCTGATGTAGTCCAATGAGAACCTGGGAGGCCACTGTCCCAGCATATACTTCTGCATGGTTACTTTGGATATGGTGTATGGAGGCACTCAAGGGCTCTAATGCACCAGTAATCTAGAAAACAAGGGCACAAACACTTCAGTACCTCACACCTCTGCTAGAGCTCTATTTTTGTTTGGTTGCCTCAGACTGTTCCTATCTCTCATGCCCGGGATAGGAAAAGACATGCTGTGCTGCTGTTGCATGGCTCTGCAAGCACTGCTGTCATGGCCGCTGCTAATCCATGCACATGAGCCTGGCTGTACAGCAAAAGCAGCACGCTGTCATCTCCCTCAGCCTTGCTTCTGTGGCAAGAATGACAACAAAGTGCCCCTGACCCAGACACAGTCCCCCTGCACTTCCTCAGCAAAACTGGCGCTGCTGAGTCCACCTGCCCTCTAGGTCCCAGTGCCGTGGGTCAGGTTTGTCTCTTGACAGGTTTAAATGAAAACTGCTTTGATCTAATCATGCTTTGCAGATTTGCAGACATCCAGAGCTGGTTGGTCATAGACCAAAAAACTCAGCTGAGACAGAGATGGAGCAAGCATCACTCAGGCAGGAAAAAGCCCTGTATTTTATAATTGCCCTCTGTCTCTAAATTGCCCTTAGAAGAGACCTGAAAAATTTCCTAAATCAGCTGATAAATCAATGTCATTTGAGCTGCTTGAGGATGCAGCTGACATTCAGTAATTAGGAACAAATTAGGGCCAAATACCCCTGATCTGGCAGAACAAAGCAGGAGCAAGTAGCTAGCAAGGTTATGACTATGAAGCAAGTGGTGGTTACTGAGTAACAGAAACGTGGACGAAACAAGCAACGCAGGGGAGCATTTACATTTAGTACATACCATGGAGTGCAAAAGGCGCGAATGATTCAGAAGATGGGAATCCACTCTGATTAATTCATCAAAATCCATTTTCACAAGTACTGTCACGTTGTACCAGAATGTACTTCCTGAAGCATACAAATGAAAACAGCCAAGTCATCTATGATCTGATGCTATAGAAAGTGACAGAGCTATAGGAAGGGTCTAGGAAACCAAAGGAAGCTTTAATTTGGCAAATATGAAGGCCCACACACAGCCATCATCTACGGCCTTGTTTGCCATATGCTGCAGGCAGCAATGCCAATGAAGGAGAAGAAGCCAGAGAAGGTCCACTGGACCCTCAGCACCCACACACCATTCAGCACTCCTAGGTGCAAGTACTGAAGCTGAATGTCCTGGAATTGATTCAAAGCAGATTCCCATATTTGTTTTATGAAAAGCTATGGTAACAGTTTTTCTGCCCACTCCCACCCTCAGAAGGAAAAATTATGCATATTTCTCTTAGGAGCAGTGTTGAATTTATCAGTAACATACCCTCTGGCACTGGATCCACGCAGCCTGCTCCTTTGGAAGAGTTGCAGCATTTTTTAAGCCCTGGACATTCAGTATCGAAAGTGCAAGGATAATCCGATGTTTCCATATTCTCCTTTGGACAAGCACCAGGTCTTGAGGCAAATACACTGGATCTATTGAGTGCTAAGTAACAAAAACATTTATGAGAACAAAAATACAGAAAAATGTTTCCATAAGACTGTGCAGTTGAATTTATATCAAACACCTCCTCCTCATTTCAGAAGTGCGTCTGTTCTGAGGTTTTCACGGGGAGAAAATAGCAACCTAAAGTACCATTACTTCATTTCAAGAGCCTGAATGTTCCCAGTTTTTTCTCTTGTTCATGAAACTTCTGTTACTAAATTTTAAATTTATAATTTTCCATTGATAATTATGGATAAATGGGGGGGAGAGAGCAAGAGACTGTTTCTAAATATGGTTGCACTAGAAGCACTGCAAACCAGAAAAGGCATCTGATGTCAGCTATGACTAATCCAAATAATATATAATGAGCAAAGGAAACAGGTAATATCTGAGCTAGAAATCAGGAGTTTTCAGTTAGGATTTTGTTGCAACAAAGTTAACTATTAGTTGTAGTAATTGAAAATGAGAGTGGAGACACAACGCTGTTCTCATGTACACTTAACAGGGTTACAGAGAGGGACAGAGCAGAACTGAGCCTGTGATCCACAGCCTGACAGAACTTGCTCTGTATCAGACAGCCACCTTGGTAGGTCAATAGCCCACACTGGACAGCCCTGTGGAGAGGGCAGCTAAGGCAGAAAGTTGCTGATTCCCAAGCCAAGGGCAGACAGTGGTCCTGGTTCAATGGCAGCAAATACTCTTCCTCACAGGAAAAGAGAAAATATTTCTAAGCTCTACAAACATTGCTTTCACTCACGCTTTTAAACATAGCTCCAAGGAACACTCAGCTCTGATCTTTCCAATCCACCTTAAAGATTTCTCTTTTCCATTCTTTTTGAACCTACAGATTTTTGGTCTTTCCCACGACCAACTCTGCCTCCAAAAACCATTTTGAGTCAGAGGCCTAGGTTTGCAGTGGGAGGATGGGGTGAAATTCAAACCCCTGCAATCTTACTTAGAATCATAGAATAGTTAGGGTTGGAAAGGACCTTAAGATCATCAAATTCCAACCCCCCTGACATGGGCAGGGACACCTCACACTAAACCATATCACCCAAGGCTTCATCCAACCTGCCCTTGAACACTGCCAGAGATAAAGCATTCACAGCTTCCTTGGACAACCCATTCCAGTGAATCACCACCCTCACAGTAAAGAACTTATTCCTTATACCAGGTCTAAACTTCCCCTGTTTAACCCGTTACCCCTTGTCCTGTCACTACAGTCCCTAATGAGTAGTCCACCCCCACCATCCCTATAATCTCCCTTCAGATACTGAAATGCTGCTAGGAGGTCTCCACGCAGCCTTCCCTTCTCCAGGCTGAACAGCCCCAACTTTCTCAGCCTGTCCATCAGTTCTGTAGCCCCATCATAGAAGGCCAAAAGTTAAGTTACTTAAGTTACTTCTGGGTCCAGCAAGTCACAACAGCCCTATTCTGTTTTCCAGCATGGACCAGAAACCTTTGCTTCTGGCTCTGGGGCTGGCACTATGGGTTGCTCCCCCAAACAGGCTCTGCTGTTAGAAATCCTTTTCCTGATTTCTAGTCTAAAGCCACAATAAGGTGTGATGTGGCCTCAGTTGCCCTTAGGTGAGTCTCCCACACATTCCCAGTCTCATGCAATTGCTTCATCCCAGCCCCCTGTGCCAGGAGGCTAAGCAGCCTCTCACACTGGGAGCTTGCACAGACATGAGCAACAAGAGATTTTCCTGTATTAGTACATCACCAGAGCTCCTTAATATCCAAACCAGGTAGATCTTGGTAAGATGGACTGAAACAATTCCTCTGGCTCTGAGATTCAGGTGCAGCTCAAGCAGTTTTGAGGTTCAAAGCAGCTTTTTTCCACCTAGGTCTTTTTTTGGCCTGTTTAACTACAGTGTAAAAGGTTTAATGAGTCACATGCAATCTCAGAAAACACTATTGAATCCTGACCGAGTGCCACACCAGCCATTTATCTAAAATCAAAAGGTCATCATTTTCGCATCAGCAGAAACAGATGGATTCACATCACATTTCTGCCTAACTGTGCCAGGTGCACTTTGAAATTCAATTTATGCTCTCCACTTCAATCACATTTGGGACAATCACCTACAAGGCAACACCACCAGCACTGGAGAGCAAGCCAGCCAGCTCCTGCCAGCTGGATAAAGTACAGGCTTGTTCTCCTCCTTTATTTGCATAAATGTACAGAAGCAGAAATGCAGCACCCAGTGCTTAGCAGTGAAAGGTCAGCTACCAGCTTGCATGAAAGCCACGGTGTCGGCTGCGAGCACAGGATGGGAGGATCTCCCAGGAAATAGATGCTGAGGATACCATTAGCTCAGCCATAACCCCCTTCCTCTTTCTCCTTCCTCCTAGAAGGGACAGGTTTCATCCAGAGGGTGCGGCAGAGGCAAGCACCAACACCCTGCACTCATCTCAGGCGTCAGAAGGTGGAGACAAACCTGTGAGGTTATAGAAAGGGCTCCTGGCAAAGCCTGTTAAAAAGGCAGGCTGGCAGTTTTCATCATATGACCCTGTTTTCAGGGTCTCTGAGCACTGCTAAACTGTACCTGCTCAGATGGATGTTTTCCACCCTGACTGCTTCTCGAGGGTTAATTGGGATGGAGGGCAGCGTCAGGATGTGCTAGTTCAGCATCTGACAGATATTTAACATTGCCCCCTCTGAAAAGCCGTATCATTCACTAGAACATAATCAGGAGGCAATGGCTGAAATTCAGCAAGGACACAGCCTCAGAAGAACAAAACCAATCTGCTCATGCTCAGAAGAAATCTAATGAAATTTAGCCACTGCCACCTTCAGAGGGTTCATCCTGCCAGCAGCACCCTGCCAGGTGCTCTACCTGGCTCATGCTCACATCAGCAATCAGTAGAGAGCAGGCAGGGACCCGTGGTGATCAGATGCGACTCAAGGGGTTAATGCAGCCATGAAAGGCACAAGGTGGGTAACTGAATGAAGCAGAGAACTTGCAAGGAAAGACTACTAAAAAGGCTGGGGGTTTTTGCTGTGTAGATGGGAAGGCTGAAGGGGATATGATCAAGGTTTACAAAATCCCAAAGGCAGGGAAGAAGGTGAAAGCAGAGCTGGTATTCACCATAGCCCACAGTAATAAAATGGGTGAAACCACACACTTCTTCACCCAAATGGGAGTAAACTTATGAAATTTGTTGGCACAGGGCATGTGGAGGCAGACAGCTTCAGTGGTCCCAAAAAAGGACACGACAATTCCTGGGCAGGAGGCCCATAAGCAAGCAGACCCCATAGGCAGGGACACCTGTAATTCCATTTCTACAGCTGCTGAGGGACACAAGGGACCCAAAGTGCAGGGCAGGCAGAGACACCTGCTTCTGGGTGAATTCTGGCACCTTCCTACCCCAGGCTGATGCTGCAGTGCTGGTCTCATGACCCTAGTGACACCACTGCCCAAGCAGGGGAGAGAGCTGTGCCACAGTTCCACATCGCTCTGGTGAGACTTAGCATGAGATCACCTGCAGGCTCTGAAAAGTCCCAGCCCCTATGAGGCACCTGGGTACCAAAGATGAATGTGTTGAAGTTACACAAAGCATACTCTATTTAAAGCATGGCCTTAACACTCCAAATCAAGTACTCTGAAATGAACAAACCCCAGGATTGAAGTTGTCTGGGCCTTCTGATTTCATGGTATTTTTATATATGTGTGTTAAAAAAACAGCCTTCATTACATGCTGATGTGCTCTTTTACTCCATAGCTGGAGATCAAGCAGGGGTGTATGGCAGATAAAGAAGCTCTCTGGTTTCATCTTGTGCATTAAGGTGGAAGGTGGCAGCAAACCAGTCAACAGAAGTAACTATACCATTGATTCAAGCAGCTGGAAACTAGCCTGGAGAACTGGGCCCTGCCTCTACCTAATAAAAATGCTGGGAAAATTTTGTACAACAAACTCATCACAGCCTTTTAGAGCCACGGGCTTCACAGCTCCAGGAACCTGACCTGCAGCCCTGGGACCTGCCTAGCAGTTAGAGGACTGCTCATAGTCAGCATGGAAGGACATGAGGCTCTGCGCTCCAAGCACAAAGGTGTTGAAGGCAGCACGAAACATTCTGAATATCAAAATCAAAATAAATGGAATAAACAAATTAAAACCATGCCATAAGTGTCTGGAAGTGGGCACACAAAATTATTCAGTCTCAGTTTCTCTGCAAGTAGTTGTCCAGCTGTGACAGAGAGAGAACCTCCCTCCCTTCCCACAGGCTTTGTGAAGACAAATTGCTGTATGTGAATCGCCCCAGGGTTCACCTTAAGATGTTATAAATATTTTTCTGTTCAGAGAGAAGCTCAGCAGAGCCCTGCCCCATGCACTGAATGAGAAGACCAGGAGAACACGCTGCTGGCGAGCTCTTTGGAGAGGCTCCATCATCCCTGATCACCTCAGGGAAATGTGGTCCTCAGGGCAACGCAGTGCCAGATCCGGTAATTAAAAGAGTTTACTAATCTGCAAGCATAGGCACAAGGAGAGTAAAAAAAGGTTGTCCTATTTAATTCTGCCTTTAAAATTAATTCTATCACTTCCTAACTCTTAGATATTTAATTTTTTTTCCATTTTTATTTTTAAAAGGTTAAAGTAATTTGTGTGTGCATAATACTATCCTAATAGATTGATAGGCAAATAGTAAGAACTACCAAAGTAACTGGACTATGACCTAGACAATTTTTCCCAACAGTAAAGAAACAAGAAAAGAGGGACCTGTCATATCCCAGGCAAGAATAAATGTTTTCTTCTAGGAAGAAAAGGTGGGGAGTGGCCAGGAGCAGGTTGCTGTGAAAGGTCATGGAGACCTTTCCACTCCTAGCAGGATAGAGAGCATGCCAGTATGGATAATGTCAAGAGAAAATAAGAGTAGTTCAACAGCATGCTGCACAGTGGTTTCAGCAGTTCCAGTTTCTCTTCTCATCATTTATTTAAGACTGTGTCTAGACAGTGCATTACCATTCACAGAATTTATGACTAATGCCCTGAAAAGCAAAGATACCGGAATAATGTAAACACAGAAATCACAAAGAATCCATACAAATCCTTTTATGGTTTAAAATATTCCCAAATTAACTTTGACAGGAAAAGCAGTCAAGGTGACCACAATATTTCATGGACAAGCCTGCCCAGAGTGCCCAACAACGTGGCAAGGGCAGAGCAGAAATGCTGCAGCTAAGCTCTACAAGAGATGTACGTATTTGTTAATGTTAGATGAAACAAGCCCATCAATCACTCTCAAGCCTAAAATATCCATACAGATGCTTTTAAAAGGCATAGAATTATACCAGGAAAGAATATTTAAAGTGTTGTCAGGATGTCTTTTCTTTCTATCCAAGAAGATGGTCTTGATTTTCAGGGGTTCTGAAACACCTTGAAAATCATGATTGCTCACAGAGTTTCATGTGAAAATAGAGACAACCATAACTAGCTATTGACTCTTGAGCATTTAGCTGACACATTTATTTGGCAGGATACAGTACATTAAAAACAATGTGTATCTAATTATGCTTTCATTTCTCATCTCTAGAAAATCATTTTAAGAAGAAGCAAAATACAATGACCACTTCTGTCTTCCCATCTTTCTGTTATAAGCATTTTCCTGTGAGACACAATATTCTACAGTAACTGTTGAGAAAGGTCTGGCAAAGATTCTTTGAAGATTCATTTTCCAATGCTCTGAAACAACTTAAAAGTAGGATGAAAACATTGTTCTGGACGGATCCCATGACAAGACATATGGCTCATACCCCCTCATGTCACGTTATATGATCTGATGCAGGAGTGGGTTAGGGGACATTCCCATAGATCTGAGTCACAAAAGTCTTATGACTCAAAGCAAGGGCCAGGGCTGCAATAGGACCTTTCCTTTTTAATCCCTTGTTACAGTGATGTGACTATGTGTCCCAGAGCCACAACTTGAAAAGGGGAAATGGAGAAAATGCAATGTCATACAAAAAAATAGGAGACAAAATGATGTCCTACAGAACTTTTTGGAATGCTGGAACAGTTCAGTCCTGGCCTAGCTAACCCTAACCCCAGATGCCTGTTCATCTTAAAAGCATGTGGCTTAATCCATTAAAAAAAAGAAAAGAAAAAGATACTTTTTCCTAAGCAATTCCTTCCATCTACATCTCAAGTTCTCCTAAAACTGGTAATTTCTTATTGACAACTGGTATCCTTGATGTGGGAAGGAGAAAAACCTTCCATCTTGAGTTGAGTCAAAGATGATTAAGTCCTCCTGAATAGAACCTTGTTAAAACTTTTAAGTTAGTTAGAGCAGATCCACAAAAACTTTCACCAGTTTCCAGAGCTCCAACATAGCCTTTCTTAACCAAGGAAGCCCTGAGAAAATGGCCCTTAATGTAGTTTTGATTGGAAAGCAGTTGGTAGTAACTAGCTATGAGGCTGCAAGTTGTTTTAAATTAACATCAAATTGGGTTTGCATCCTGAGAACTGACCCTGCTCCAAAACAAAGGAGATGTTATCCTAAGTGCATCCTGAATTACTTTTGAGAGGAAAGCTCCAACTGTAAATGCAAGTATGCAGTACTAAGCAAGGCTACATGAGTTACTACACTTGGCCACAGATATTGACACAAACCAGGACAAGTAACGAGCCCCTGCAAGGGGTAGCAGGTAAGTGTCTTCTTCATGCTTACCTGGAACTAGTGAATTTGTGGTTAGGGATTGCAAAGAGCAAAAATTAGGAGCATTAGTTGTTCATTTCTACTCCTTACCACAATGGACTAAATTTTCTGTAGAATTCTGCAGAAGCAATCATTTCAGTGAACAGGAACCTACTGCCCAGAACCAAATTAAGCCTTTACATGTCTCAGTTCAAGTGAATCCTCTTCCATAAGAAGCATTTATTTCAACTCTTAATCTGACTAAAGCTTACCTAAGGAGCAGTAGAGTCCAACTTGTTCGTATCCTTCACAGCAATCTGTAAGAGTGACGGTTTCAGGGACTTCAACAGTATGATACTGCATTTTATAGTATGTCTTGGGACACACCATCCATGGTATCCATCCTCCACAGGAAGTGCTTTTCTCATAGGACTTGTGGTAGGCAACCATTTTAACCACGTTTCTGGTCAGGCTGTAGTTGCACAGATGGTACCCAAGCAAAGAGAGGCCTTTTTCTAGGGAGTTAAAAAAAAAAAAAGCAGGAAAGAAGGGGGTCAGCACTAACTTGTTACCCCAGAGTATAAGCTCCCTGCAGTGTCTAGTTAAAAATACTGTTATGAGAAAGCAGTGACAGAACCTACATAGGTGTGCATGATTTCCAGTAAGGCTGATGCTATGAAGAAAATCACTTCAGAAAATGGACAGACAAAAGAATTAGTAGTGACTGCTTGTCATAGGCATCACTTCAGTCATAAAAAGGTGCAGATTGGCAGACAATTCAAAGAGCTCTCAGTGTCTTCAGCTGCAAGGCAGAAAAGGAGCGATTTAACTCAAGTACAAAGGAAATTAATGTACATTAAGAATAGGCACTTTAAGGGCAGAGTCATCCAAGTACTTTAGATGTCCACTCCAGGCTCATGCTGCCAAAATATTCATCTTTCTCCACCAACTATAAAAGGAACAAAGGGCAAGGAACTCATGGGCAGATGAGTCACGGTAGATGTCTGGAATAAGACATCCTTCAGGCATTGTCCTGCTAGGCTAAAACTGGGTACATACATCAGTGCAAAGGACTTCCAGGTGTCTGATACGAAAGGTATTTCCAAAGCCCCTATGTTGCCTATCTGCATTTGTAGCAGACCATATCACACCAGGCCCTTTAAGAGCAAAGGACTTCCAGGTATCTGATACGAAAGGTATTTCCAAAGCCCCTATGTTGCCTATCTGCATTTGTAGCAGACCATATCACACCAGGCCCTTTAAGAGCTGCTGCAGTGGTTCGTTGACTCCAGTATAAATGAAGTCACTGATTAAGTTCATTAACCGCACAATATCATGCAGACCTGGGAATGGGACTCAGTTTCTGAAGTTCTGAAACCAGTCATGATAAGGAATGAAATCGTTACACAGAATCGTAGAATGGTTTGGGTTGGAAAGGACCTTAAGATCATCTAGTTCCATTCCCCCTGCCACGGGCAGTGATGCCTCACCCTAGACAGTGTTGCCTAAGGTATGCTTTACTTAAAACTGAAATACTTGAACAGGAACAGGAATAAAAAAGAACACAACACAAAGAAACCAAACCACAACAACTGAAACAAAATCAGATGGAATTTAAAAATTAGAAGTAAGCAACCAATAGTCACGTCACAAACATCAGGCTGTCTCCTAATGAGACGCTATAGAAGGGAATGAGTCATGCTGTGTCCCATTTGGGAAATAGATGGGATAGAATTAAAATGCCTCTATCCTCCTTTAGACAAAGCAAAAGAAACTTTAATAAAGATAAATATGAATTGGTTGCAGAGATTCAAGTATGACAGGACTGTTGTTTCTGAGGTGATGAGGGCCAGTCAACAGACAGACTGAAGCTAACATAGTATATGCAATAGGCATACAACTGAAGTATTTACATCTTATCTTATTTTTTACAACTTATCTCCTGCATGAAAAGTTGAAACATATAAAAACAATTCAAGAAGAAAAAAAAAAAAGAAAGATAATTGTCAAGTTCTTAGGAATTATATGCCTTCATCATGTTTAGCTGTCCAGCTAAACAAAAGATATATGCACAATTTGAGCAGGACTGGTGAAAGTTTTGAACAGAATGATCCATTTGTAGTGCAAGGACAGTCCAAAAGAAAGTACAGAATAGATATCAAAGGCCAAAATACATCCCTCGAGTCAGCTGAACTGAGTCACCCAAGTGGTCTTCCTCTAGCCCTGATCCTAGACACTGCTTCAATAAGAACAGTCTGAAAGACTTTCCATGCTCTAGATGTTCAAAAGGCCATGGAGAAAACTGGATTTTCTTGGTGCAATTCCCAAATAGAGGCACAGGCACCTTCCTGATGACAAGGGCACTTTGGAATTGCAGAAGGGAGGAAAGGGGCTGAAACTAACTACAGCCCACCCCCAGCATGAGTAACTCAAATCTGACCGGACCCAGAGAGAGCATCATGCCCCTGGGAGCCCAGCTCTGCTCTGCCTAACCCATCTGTGCCTTCCTCTGGCCGCAAAAGGCAGAGTCGGATGTTGGGGCTTGCTACAGAGAGCACATGTGAGAGTGAGAGACCTCCCAGCAGGCCCCAGGGAGCCCTGTGCTGCTGCTTACATCAGCTCAGCGGGAGAATACTGAGAATAAGGGCATAATTGGAAATCCCACTCTCTGCTTCTTCCTCCTCCCCAGCCTCAAGCAGGGCATCTCTGTGTCTGGTCCCTGAAGAGACAGCAGCTGAAAGGTCTTCATTCCCCTAAAAAGCACCAGGGCTTTTCTTTGTCCTTAAGGAGAGAGTAAAGGAGATGGTCATGAAATGCAGGAAGAAGGGCACCCAGCCTGTCTCAGGAGAGAGAGGCAACCCACACCCTGCCTGACCAAGGAGAGGACCCCAGTGGCCAGGTTGGGGGTCTGACCAGGACCATGAAAGCCCATACTCAGCCACGGCACATAAGTGACTATGCAGGAAGAAACTGAAGTTGAGTGAGCCATTGAAAGTAATGTGTCCTCCCTCCCTGGTTAGCACATCCCTCTGGGAGAGGGGAAAAGAGAACAAAAGTGAGTTCTGTAGCAGGAAGCAGAGATCAAGGACTGCTTTTTATCCAATGCCACTTTGCATCTGGCAGTGGTGCCTCACAAGAAACAGGTAGCTGTCATTGCAGTTTGTAAAGCATTCCCTTGCCATGTGATAATCGTGCTCCAGGAATACCTATCCCAGCAAATGGGCATGTAAGCATGGGAAGAAATGGTATCTCATTGCAGCTGGGTTTGGGGATTTTTTTTCCCATTAGTTTGGGACCCGAATTGTTAAATACCCAAAGTGGAATTGAAAGAATACCTAAATCATTTTGGATCTAGCCTTTATCTAGAAGGAGTGCACAGGCATCTGTTAGTGATCAGGGAAGGTGGGAGGCACAGGTGAAATTTTGTCCTATGAAAATGAGAAAAATAAACTATTGTATTAAGAAATCATACTGTTGTAGTATGAAATTCTGTTAAGGGAGGGTAGGGCGGGAAAAGAAGAAGCGTTCAGCATGGTTCTTCATTGCTACAATCCCTCCATTTCCCCAGAGCTCACGTATTAGCATGAACAGAGCAAAGCAGGGACCGGAAGAGAACAACCGAGTAAGGAGAGCACTGAGGATTCGTGTTGTCCGTGCAGAGCTGAGGCTGGAGCAAGAACATAGTACTGGAAAGCTAAAAATTCCAGTGTCAGCTGAGCTGGCTTAGGCTCTATAGCAATGTGCAACATAAATACAGGTATGAAACTGAGAATAAAATGGTGTAGAATTAGACACAGTTTATAATTAGAAGCTACAGCTGTCAGAGAAGATATGAAACCATATTTCATACTTAAACACTGATACTAGGTATAGAATGAGGCTGCCAAAGCCAAAAGAGAATGTTTCAGATATGGCTATGGTGGTACAAAAAGAAGTTAGACAGAAGGTGACAGGGAACAGTGCATCACCACCAACCTTACTATCCTCCATCATTTCCATACACTTTAAAACAAGCTTTGACACTCACCACAGTTCAATTATTTGCTGACAGCAGTTTCCTGCTGAGCAATATGGCTTAGATCAATTTGGGCTCTTTAGCAAATTGGCTTTCTGTTCTCATTACCCCCTTCTACAGGATTATGGCACTATCAAATGGAATTAAAATGCACTGAATGTTGTTTCCAGCAACACAAAGCTGGTCAATTGCAAAGCAGGAGAATGCAGTCAACTGACATTAGTAGGGCTACATTATGCCTATCATCTCTGGACTTGAGGCTTTTTAATTAGCAACCACCAGCTTTCCAATATCATGAAAAGTATAAATTTTATGTCAAACAAGAGCACAAACAATTAAAGCAAATACTTTATTAATAGAGAAAAATACTGAGAGGAAGGGCTGAAAGAAAAGTCTGCATGGGAGCAGGCTGCTTACAACTGAAGGTCTAACCCAGATCAGAACTGAGAGAGCAATCACAAAAATCAGCAATAAAAACTGCCTGATAGAATTTATGCCACACTTAGCTGCAGTTCTGGAAACCTCAGTGCTCAAGTGCCAGGAAAGCCACTGTGAGCTGGATCTGTAAAATCTCGTGGGAGAACAGCAAGAGCCAAAGCCAAGCCCCTTTCTTGTCTTGGCTTAACCTGAATAGTAATCTTTCGGAGCAGGTTCATAATTCAGTTTTAAAAGGTGAAGGCTCAGAGACATGAAGAAAAATGGATTAAGGGCTCAGTTTTTATGGGTATTCAAAATTCTTTTCAGTGTCAACATCACTGATTTTAAATGGCACTGGTATGGGGGTTCTGCTGACCCCCAATCTATAGAAACCTCTTTCTCAGCTGTGATTTTGACAGAGTAACAGAAAAGTCACTAAGGTTTGAGAAATGTGGTTTGTATTTTAACTGAGACTTGCAAAACCCCTTAAGTAAAAAAAAAATGCAACAAAAAGCAGCCAAAAAGCACATCTAAATATTATTTATTTGGAACCAGAAATTAAGAACAAATTAGGATGTAATTTAGCAGTTACAATCTAGCAATTGGGTTTGGGTTTTCCAAATTACAGCCCATACCGTAGGTGAAAGCTGTCTTCTACACCTTCATTTTATGCATCTCTAGGAATTTGCCAGGTACATTACTGCATCATTTCCTCAAGAAGACATTTTAAAGAGAATTTTCATCAAAATTTGCACATTACTGAACGCAAAGCTGCAATCTTACTCATTCATTTCTGGCACAAAGGAAGTGACAAGGCTTTTGCCTGGGGACAAAGGTTGTATTTCACCTTTGTTGGATTTTCTTTGTTTATTTGTCAGCAGAGGATTCTTAAATAGCCACTGAGATGTTGCCAGTTCTATGGAGACTGGACACCTTGGCCGGTTTATTTCAAATAAAGAGATATCTCACATCCAAAGTAAGCCATCCTACAACAGCCATGGTCTTCTGACCAGGTTTGTGCTACTCACCTGTAATCTCATTCCCCCTTCCCTGTTGCGTGGCTGCCCAGAGGATGAGAACAGAAGTAAGAATGATCCTGGCCATTGCAATGCCTGTTCTAGATAAGCCCTTCTTACCACTTTGTTTCCAGTGTGGTAAAGCTTGACCGTCCGTTCATGTAGGCTTTTGGATTAGGAGAAAAGGTGCTTTGGTTTGTTACCTATTGCAGGTGAGTGATGACTACTGGCAACAGAAACAAAGAGGTTCCGGTGGGAATTTTGCTGGCTCTCTCTCCTTCGTGCTCTCCCCAGGGAGCCTGTTTCTTCTGCCTGCTCAGCTTGGATCCCCGCCTACTGCCTGACTTTGAGGAGAAGGCATTTCAAAATCGCTGGCTTAGTCCATGTTTACCTTTCTGAGCACCTATTCCCTCTCGCACCTTGAACACCCAACAGCCAGGAGCCAGATTTACATAACTCAGATGTCAGGTGTGTGTATCTTCAATTTCATTTCTGTCCACACACTAGGTGATACTATTTTGTAGGTCCTGAACTCTGTCCCTCGAAAACAAACTAAATGTAAGTGCCTGTTGATGTTTTATCCTGAATTTAAGCTGTTTCACTAGCTGCTCTCATTTTGCTCCTCGTATCATTGCAATTTCAGCATCACATAAACCAGAGGAATGATAGGCAAACAAGAACCTTATTAGGCAGGGCATGAATCAGGAGATTTGAGAAACCAAAATCCCTTTCTTTTCATTGTGTAAATAATGAAGGCATGTTCCCAAGATAGATGTGACTGCAGCTTTACAATGCAAGACAGTAACTTCAGTGCAATATCACTTCGCTCACACAAAGAAAAGGAGCAAACACGATATTTTATGAGGAGCTGACAATGAAGTATGGAAAATGACAGGTACAGTTCTCGGTGCTGAGGCAACCAGCACTTAAATACATATTACAGTACTGCAGGCAATTTCATGTGGATGAAAGAGACAGAGGTAAGAGAGCTGGAACCACAAACTCTCTCACTCATGTACACTCAGAATATCAGTAATATCACTTCTGTAGAACACTGCTGGGCAATCAGAGTGTTGGCACTTACAAGTTAGGGGAGCTGGGGCCCTGAAGAACATGCAGGACTGACAAGGGAGTCACAGGATGGTTCAGATCCTCTGGCAAAGGGCAAAGCCAATGCTGCATGCAGTGCTGAGGAACTTGTCAGCTGTTCTTCTGGACTGGAAAATAAAACACTAAGCTTCATGGGGGGAGGGAGGGAGGGAGGGAATGGTAAGGAAAAAAAGGAAAATTAAGGCTTGTCCAGACTTCAACTGAAAAAAAAATTTTTGCAGAAAATGGGAAAACGGGTAGAGAAGAACATTAAAAAAAAAAAAAAAAACACCAAAACAAACAAACAAAACCAGCACACACAAACACACACTAAAAAAATAGATTTTGGAAACATTTCTCCTGTGTCTAAGGAGAATGTGTACCTTAGCACCCTTCTTCTCCACGCACCAGGATCTCTAGTCAGGCTGTATCCCTCAGGTTGCACCATCTACATCTCCTGTCAGCACAGGGAGGCAACAGGGAGGTCCTGGCTGTAGGCTGCACAGAGGATACCATCTGACCTAAAAATCCCATTAATAAACAAACAAATCAATAGGACTTCTGCAGGGAAATTCAATCTGCAAATTAAAATATTTCTCTTCGTGATCTATATTTATTCTTTTCAAGTCTCAATTTTCTGGAAAAAAATACCTTGATTGAAATTTTTCTGCCCTTAGAAATTACTTGGCACCTTCTGTAAAAAGTGTATGTCGCAGACAGGTTCAAATATAGGTAATGCCAGACTGGTGCCTGAATTGGACTGCATCTGGGGTCTCCCACTTAGAATCCTAAATTGCTGAATAGGGGTGCCATATGTCTTAAACAGTTGCTGCTTTCCTGACTTAGCTATAAAACAAATGTGGTCATCTTCACCACTGAGCACTTCTATGAACAAAGTATGATCCTCCAAATTGCAATAAAGGACTAACATCCCCACTCTAAAAGACTTAAGTATACATATTCATCTTTAGGACTACAATAAACATGGATAGAGCTTTGCATATTTACAGCTCAGTCTTGCAGCTGGCAGCTGTGGCAGGCTTATGTTCAGGGTGAGGCAGCTAACAGCGAGTTGCAACTTTATTGCAGTAGTGAATGAAACAGTTCCTAAATGCAGATTATTCTGAACTCCCTTTTCAAATGAAACTGAGTAAAGTCAGTGGGTGCTTAATCCAAACAGTAAATAAGTCATGATAATTTCAGGATTTACAGTGCAATTTTCAACTTCTTTCAGGTTCTGATTCACATCTGCAGTATTTCTTCAGTTGCAATCATTTAGGCACACAGCAACTTACTTTTCAGCAATGCAGACACTGTAAGAGACCACTCAGGCAATTAAGCATGCATCCTATGTCCTGTACAGACACATCTACATCTTCCAGACGTACTCTTGCACTGCATTACCTGCAGTATGTTTAAGATGATGCCCTGCATCCCAGGCAGCTGCTGCAATATGAAGAGCACATGCTTACCCAGTACAAGCTAAGACAGAATCTCTTACAGGGAAACTAAAGTAGATTCATTGACCACTGTGGAAAGCTGACCACTGGGCATGCATGGCTGATTACATATAATTATATTTTTAGTAACCATTGGTGTATATCATAGATAAATTATTGGTCTTTTTTCCTTATTCATTCCAATTAGGTGGGGTTTTTAAGACCCCAGTAGAAACTCTTGCTCTGGTGATGAGGAAGGTCAATGGAGAGAGGAACAGAGGAGATGTTTAGTGGAATAAAAAACCTGGTTGTGTGTGCTCGAAGTGAGCTGGACTCTGCTCTGGAAGGAGCTCATCACAGTCCTCCTGGCCCAGTCATCTGCAGCTGATCAGTTCTCCTGGCTCTTCTTCTGTATTTTCTGTAGTTTCACTTGTAACGTCTGAATTGATCTGAAGTATCCAGTTTATACAAAGAAGTGCAATAAAAGCCATGTCAAAATCTGTTCATCAAGAAGCAGATTTTTAGAAATGGGATTTGACTCTCTTAGACTATACAGTCAGTAATTGGAATATTGTGGCTGGCAGCAGGCTTTCTCATCATACTTTTCAGGCATTTATTCTTCTATTGATTTTGACACAGAAAGGTCAGTAGCTGGAACATTTCTTTTTGCTTTGCCTTTTTTTTTTCTTTTTTCTTTTTTTTTTTTTTAATGAAATAATCACTATTTCAGATGCCCAAAATGGGGACATTTCAAGACAGACTGCTTTGCATCCAGGAAACAGGACTATGCATTTGGGCAATATGGGAATCCAACAAAAGCTGTCTTGGGCTCCAGAAGCCAGCATGCCTTCCTGCAGATGTATAGGATCTAAAGATTGAGAACCATTAAATCATTTAACCTGGCCTCTCAAAACTGCCTGTCAGTAAATTTCTCCCAGACACCTCTTCCAGACTCCCACATTTCAACCTGATTACAGTCTGTCAGTCTGAGAAAGCCCAGACTATGGCCACAGCAGACTGTGGGAATGGATGGAGGTTCCACCAGCCCTTCAGATCTCACAGCAGAAATAAACTGATCCAGATCAGGAATGCAAAGGCAAAACCATGCTGCTAGCTGCCAATGAATGTGACAAGAAGTTCAGATGAGACCTGATTTCTCCTCAGTGATTGATTTCCCTGGTGCCTGTGACTCCCAGTGAATTTTGTCTCACCATCAGGGCAGCCTTAAAAAGTGTTCCTACTGTGACATTTCAGATGTTTAGTAAGGGCTGAGATCAAACTAGTCTTTCCCTTAGTGGGGCATTGCTAAGGTTTCTTTCCTCTTCACTCCTGACCTTTGCGAAGCCTGCAGAAACTTAACTGCCTTTGAGCCTGCAGCTGATCTGTCAAAACTGGCTTAAATCCGTCAGCAGGGCCAAAAGGTGTTAGAAGAGAACAGGCTGTCTTAGCCAGAAGCAACCGTTTTGCAGCTAAAGACAAAACAAAATAAATCACTCCTGCCATCAGGATACGAACTCATTCCAGCTTCTGAAAATCAATACATATAATGGACACCTTAATGTCTGCTTCCCACAGAGACCCGAACTTCTCAGAAATTGTAACTATTTAGCTCTCAAAGATAAAATGCTAGTCCGCAGTTCCAGGGACGTGAATTCCCTGCCTCCTGCTCGTGTAGCCATAAGCAAGTCGCACAGGCCACTGCAGTGAAGTCATGACGAGGACAGAAAGCCCACTATTTCAGACCTCATGAAAGTCACAGCTACAGTACTAAAAATATGGTTTTGTTTATTTTACCTGAGAAAAACAGTAGAACAGAAAAATCACTGTTTTGTCAGCATGTGCTATGCTAGGATGGTTAACTGCTAAACTGGCAATTTTTGGAAAGGGTCCTCATTTCCCTGAGCTTCAGACACACATACAGAGAATGGAATAGTATGCTTGCTTATTTCATTGATGCATTTCAGAGGAAAATACATTAAAGATGAAGGAACATACACAAAGGACACTAAAAAACGCATTCACTTATAGCCCTGAGGGTTAATTAGCTCAACTGTGCAGGCAGAACAGCCCCTGACTGCGTTCAGTGGTTTGGTCTGTCTCACCAATAAACTGCTCCTCAGGAAAATCTTTGGGTTGTGTTTTTTCCCTGAACATGCACAAACTGCTTTAAAGTGACTCATGAGGAAAAAGTTCTTATTGGTAACAGGAGGAAAAAATATGAGTCAAGCGGAGGTCATGCTGAACCTCTGCCTGGCCTCGCTCCTCCGACAGTGCTAGTTGTGCAATCTCAGCACAGAGAAACTCTTGTTTGCGCCGGTGCTTTGATGGCATGGTCCCATTCCCAACACCACATTTGGTACCAGATGAGACTGTTGATCACACCTCATACGTGATTTAGCAGTGCTGCAGGGATGTAAATTCTAAGATGTTTCATAGCATGCTGCTTGGTTTTAACTTTAAACCCTGGTATTCTTGAAAGAAAGCAGTCTGGGCAGTGGGTATTGCCCTTTGCTATGAAGGCTTGCTTGGAAGAGAAGTCGGAGGGTCTCCCGCTCAGCATCTCCCCATGGGGTGCAAGGGCCAAGTCCACCTGAATGTCCCATTCAGCAGAGTATTGTGCCTGGCCTGTATGAGCACTTGGCGATGGGCTCAGAGTGCCTCCTTGCTCCGTCTTGCTGGCTGGACCATCAGCTCCCTGCAGTGAAAGGCCAGAAGTTCAGCCCCAACATGGATCTCACACTTCCCCGCTGACTCAATGTCATGGGGCTCAAGAACAGCAACAATGTCTTGCAAAAACCAGTGACCCGTCCATGGATATGGCCAGGCTTCACTGGTTTGTGCCAGTGCTGCTGCCTGTAACCCTAATTTTGACTGAAAGCACCTGCTGCTCCTCTTGGAAGAAGGATGTCTTCCCATTTCTTACCCCTTTTAAACCCATCTGATACACAGCCTGGATATGAATGGGATGGACAGAGGACTGTGCATGCAACTGGCAGTTCCTCTTGTGAATCCATCTCTTGCATACACATGCAAAGCCTGCCTCTATTAAGCAGATTTGGAGCACAAAATAAACCAACCAAAATATATAATCTGCTTTCTGCTGTTAGTCAAGCTGAGATTTAGCCCTTACCTTCCAGCTGAGAGGTACAGAGAGGTACACACAGACCCAAGCTCATGTTTCTGATGAGAAATTCTTCTAAATTGTTGCAGAAGACAATCTGTAGTCCAAAACCCCTGAAAATTTTTCACAATTTGTTTAAGAGCTTTTATGGATGCATTAGAGTTAAACGCTTACAGGAAGATTCTTGCTTTGAAGCACCTAAAGGAGAATTGTTTCTGCGTGCTCCTCAGACAGCTCAATTAAAAGCAGAGAAGCTTATGAAGGAAAAGGAGCTTCTCAAAGCAGGAACACTGGACTAAAGGAACCTACTATACAGGCAAGGCAAGTGGCAGCACCCCATGCCTGCTGTGTGAATACTGAGTAAGGGCTTCAAGAAAGGTTTGCATAAAAGCACAGAATACTTTAACCCAGTTAGAAGGTACAAGCACTTGAATAGGTTTAGAAGGAGGAATGCAGGAAGTTGTTTTGGGGAGGTGTATAATTTCTTTTTTTCTGCCTGTTAATACCTGTAATTGTGATCAACCCAGACAAACACTGGATTACTCAGTGCAAAGATGTAGGGAGCTCTTTGAGTGGGCAGAAAAACACCAAATGACTAAAACACCAAATGATTAAAAACCATAAGGAGTGGAAGCCTGGGGTAAAGGGAAGCTAGGGCTGAAAGAACAAGAGTTTTAATCTTTCTGCCAAAATGCAACGAAGACAAGTTATGAACCCAAATCTGTGTGTCTGAGGGAATCTGAACAAGCAGAAAATTCACTGGCAGTTTCAGGGATCTCACAGTATACAATGAGGAAATCTTTTTCTTTTTTTCTGCTTGGCCTGCTGTCAAGTGCAACTGATGTTTCAAAATTATTTCTGTTTTGAGATTGATACTAAATCATTAGAGTGATTAAAATAAAAGGATCTTTGGGTTTTCCATGCCCTTCCCCCAGATAAAGATTACAAACTACTTGTAAGAACCCCTGCACCAAGCATCTGCCTGAAACAAGCCATGTCTGCATCCAGACTTGCCCAGAGGGCACTACAGAGCTAAACCACCCTCTGAATTACTCAGCAGGAGGCTATTACCATCCTGCTCTGACTCTGCATTTTGACACGTATACATTTGCCATGCTTTTGCCCACCGTGGGTTCTGTCATCTCAGACATCTGTAGAGTTCAAGCTTTTGCTTAAACAGAGGAGAGCAAAGCTCCAGCTTGCTCAGTGTTTTCTAGTGCACCAGCAGGATTTATTCCGTAAGTATCCATGAATTAAATAATGGAAGAGTAGAAGTCTGATATTAGCCCCCAGGTGTCTCGCAATGGGGGTGCTTTGCAGGACTGTGCAGCCAGAAGGAAGCCTCCATCCTGGAGTGTGAGGAATTTTATATGTTATACTGGGTAAGAGCTGTGCTCCCTCTCAGAAAAGTTTCTCAGCACTGATATTACCACTTTTGATGCCAGGAAAACTGCTGCTCGTCCTACACCCTCTCCTACATGCAGCACCTGCCTCAGTTAGGTAGCATTGCCTGCTTTTCCAGGTACTCAGAAAAGAAAATCATTCCTACCACTGAACAGCATCAACTGCTGACAAAAGCACTGGCAGTTTCTCTACAATTCCATAGTGTTGAAAGGGGAAATAGAAGTCTAAATGATTAGTTTGGAATAAAGACTATATTGCATCAATGGCTTGGTAATCTGCAAAAGAAACAATCGATCACCTTGTTTGCAAATCTAATCAGGAAAAAGGAGTGATGCATGGCAAGGAAGTTTGATGTTTGGAGTGCAAAGAGACTTCACACCAGGTTTTGGCATTCTCAGGTGAAGAGCAATATGTGGTTATGCACTGTAAATAGGAGGAAAAGAATTTTCTTGTTTTTTCTCTCCTTCTGGATTTCAGGCCACAAAAACCACAGCTAAAATTATCTCACTCTATTTAACTGAAAAAAAAATAAAAACATCACATTTTGCCAGATATTGACAGTTGATGTTTAAAGCTCAAAAGGAGATGCTTTTCAAAATGTTTATTGGCTTGTGAAAACAATAGGTTATTTACTGAATCTATTCTGCACCCTTAACTAGTCCAAACGCCAGTAAGGAAACTTCCTGTGTGCCTTCTCCCATGCTGACCTTCTGCATGAGAAAAATTCCCTAGCGAAAATAGATTTTCACTCCCTCCTTGAAATCAAAAACCTGGCTTAGGTTAAGGGGGCACATAACCCTGTCCTTGGTGATACTTGGATTGCAAGTGCTATGGGACAGGGTGCATTTTCTTCATTATTTGCTACTGAAAATGACAGGGCCTTCAGTTCATAAATGCAATGATGACAATGCTACCACTGAAGGATGATGAGAACATGATTATTGTAATGATTAACATTAATCTATAATTCAAATGCCAAGTATAAATACCAGCATGCATTTTTCATTGTTCTTTATCTTTGCAATTAATTTCTATCGTATTCTAAAAACTATTGAATGTTGACCTACTTGAGAGATGGAGCTTATGAACTGATCTAATGCCTCAGATTGAAAGGTGGCATCAAGAGTGTGTCAGTCCCCTCAAAAGGTAGTACTGCTGATATAATTCTGTGCATCTGTTACATCAGTTTCATAAGAACGAAAAGAATCTATGTGCGCTTCTTAAAATGTGTGAGGCAAATGAAATAGGATTGCATTTAGCACATTTTCACTTAGTTATTCTCAGAGATCTGATGGGATAGATGGATGGATGAGGGTGCACTGGCAAAGTCAGCAAAGGCTTTAGGATGGTCTACAGAGCTTCCATGCCCTAGCTGCAATGGATTTAAGAAAGCAAAAGCTTAGCTGATGACAAGAGTAAACGGATGCTTTGCCTATATGCCCCTGATTCTAAGCAATCATGCACCTAAGAGGAAATACACTGAAGAGGAACCTCATTCCTTACGTGCAAAAGATCTGGTTCTGATAGACCTTCTATTTGCAGAAGCAAGTGGGACAAGAATACTTCAGACACTGAAAAAGTTCACATGAGGAGCCCTAAGGGCTTATACACAGCAGCAGATGGGTAGACCCTTAATCATCAGTCTGAAAAAATCACCCTGATGTCACTGCTGGAATTTGATGCTTACTCCAAGATGTGATGAGCAAATTTCGTTACCAGCAAGGTAGAAATCTCACGCTGTGGAAAGACACACAAAAGTATCCTGGTAGGAACAAGTATATCTTTATAGTAACAGGGGTCCAGTAAGAAAGTCTTATCCTATGTCCCACAACTAAAGCAATATTTCCATGTCAAAAATGGCATGGCTGAGTCAGTTTTGCACTCTGAAGAGCTGCAGTGAGTGACAAAACACACAAAATCTCATCAAATTACCTGGAGCTTCATTTGGCACAAGGGTGACATAGACTTGGAAAAATGGGCTGTGTAATTCTCTGGCCCTTGGGTCACAGAAAAGGAGGAACAGACAGAACATTTTTGCCTTTAAGATGTTGCAAAAACACCCTCCACCAAGTAAAATATGATCAAGATGAAGCAAAGGCAAATTCCGGCAGTACTGGTATTCCCTTCCCTTTTGCTGTGCCAAGCAGAAAAATGGGAGGTCTAGCTTTTTATCTGAGTCTTGAAGTCATGTACCTACCTTATGCAACTACAGTCCCCAGCAAAATCAGCTGATTTTCAATCTAGAGTTGTCTAAAAATAAATATGAGAGGACTGTCTGCCAAAAAGGGTAAGGGTTATGCACATAACTCAATGTCCACTTACGAAAATCTTTCTGCATTCCTACAAATAGCAAAAACGATTATTCAAGCTGAAAGGTCTTTTTAATCTAATTTACTTTTAGATCCTCTTCTGTCTTTCCCCTTTTATATTTCTATCAGTCTGAATAGTAAATGAAGATTAATGCTTTGTTTAGTTTTTATTTCTTATCATGTCTCCACCATTATATAATTTATTTTATATATGTATCTTTATATTCACAAACATATGTACATATATATAAACATACAGGTACATGCATAAATATGTACATGTATATACACACATATGTGCAAGGATACAACCGTTGCAAGAGGAAATCTATTTGATTCAACACTGTTAATATTTCAATTTAAGGTAGAGCTGTACCAGCCTGTTGCAGCTTGATCTTACAAAACCCATTTTTCAACCGTGATTATTACACCCTTTAAGCATCACAACTGATACAGAAAACAACTGCAACAAGGAAGGAGCAGTTCTGGCACAGGTAGATGAAACAAAGGTATAAAAAAACCCCAGTGGCTTGCATGACAGTCCCCAGCAACTATGTGCAATCTGTGAGGAGGGAAATGGCTCCCTGTACATTAGATGCTTGAGCTGGATATTGTAAACACCCCCGAGAAGCTTTTATCTATCAGTTTAGTTTAAGCCTCTATATTTAACACGTGCACCATAAAGGCAAGTCCCATAGCACCTTATTAACTTGTTTATTCTTTTCAGCTCCCTGCATTTGAGTTAAATCACATTATGCAATTAGCTGCTATGAAAAGAAATGAACTGCATTTTGGTTTTGCGCGTTTAAAGATCAGTTCAAAATCTGTTCTCTTCAAAAAGTATTTGATGGACTGACTTTGGATCAGCTTGATGTCTGAATTACTTTCCTACACTATGAAAAGAGGCTGCTGCTGAGGTTATGTTAAAAACTACTGAGATGGTGAAAAAAAAACCCTGTGACTCAAACAGTAAATTTTGATGATCTGGACAACTTCATAACCTTACCCATAGGAACAAAAGAATTCATTATTTTTAGGAGGTAGGTGTAACTGGGTGGTCTTCACATGCCACAAAGTTCATCCTGTAGCATATTAGTATTTTTTCCGTTGAAAAGTCTAAATATGAGTATTCAAGTGATTCGGTTATTAACAACTTCTCCTGGCAAATAAAAGGCAGCACATCTCATCTATGCTACATGACGTTTATTTGTATGGAAAAAAGGAAAGACAGTTACCATGTAAACAAAAGAAAAACAAGAACAACATTTCACTCGCTCAGTTGAGCTCATCACCAGCTAAGCCTAATTTTGATGAGCTCTCCCATCAACAGCAGGATCCACTCTAATAGAATTTACCATAAATGGAGATTTGGGGGTTTACTGTTATCAGAGGGATTGACCAAATATTAAAGTATCAATGGCAAGAAGAAACTCAAACTATTTGAAACCATTGGTTT
The DNA here is from genome assembly GCF_033783945.1 of Neopsephotus bourkii. Classification (NCBI taxonomy): domain Eukaryota; kingdom Metazoa; phylum Chordata; class Aves; order Psittaciformes; family Psittacidae; genus Neopsephotus; species Neopsephotus bourkii. The sequence goes on along the minus strand of NW_026901456.1, from coordinate 7,841,602 downwards.
CAGCATACATTTGTTTTCTAAGTGTGTAATAGGTGATCCATGGCTATCATCAGAATGGCTCTGCATGATTGACTTTATGACCTTCATGGAGTCAGTTATTACATGCCTATTTCCAGTGTTAATGTGTTCCCCAAAAAATAAAGGCTATATGAGACAGGTCACAGAAAAAACTCATCCCAGCCCAAGAAACCATTAAGGTTTTTTTCCTCCTCTTATCAGTATATCCCAGGAAAACAAAGGCATTCAACCTCTTTTTATTACTGGGAGATATATTCAGTCACAGAAATATCCCAGTTCCACAAGTGATGGTAAATGCTGTTGTTCAACGGGGGTAGGCAACAGCTTCTTTGCCTGAAGCATACTATGAAATTAGGGTCTTCACATTCTTCTATCAAGCACAGGACATCATGGGTGTATGAGGTCCCCTTTAAACCAATCATGCGTATTGTACGAGCAGTAAGCTATCTTCTAGAGATACACTAGAAAAATTCTTAGTACTCTTTTTAAAAAAGAAAAAAAATTTGCATGCCATGTGAAGACAGTATTAATAAAAGAGTGTACTTAAAATAAACTAAAATTTATATTATGCTATAATAAGCTATTTAGGAAAAGTCCAAGCTGGTTCCCACTGAAAGTAAGTGGGATGAATCTGAGAAAACACAAGGGTGTCTTTCAGTAAATATTTATGTGAAAACAGAAAGAGGAACAGAAACTCGGCCATAAATTTGCCAAGGAGAATAGAAGGTGTCATTAACATTTGCTATGAGCCATGGGTTCTTCCTCCTGGGGAAATCACAGTGGAAAATTGTAAACAAATTTTTCTGCACAGCATCATAAAATAAATTCCCAGTTCTGTATTCAGTGCCGGGGATATTGCCAGGCAACAGCAAATGATTGCTGTATCTTGAGAGAATGCCCTGAATCTATTATTTTTAGGTCATCCGTTAGTGACACAACACAAAGTTTCGCCTAGGTTTTACTCCAACGAGCCCACACTTGAAGCTAAACAGATGTCCAGAAATTTCAGATTAAAATACACAAACAGATCTCTTTAGCTCACTAAAATCTGTATCTATCAAGTGACAACAATCAGTGTGCTGTTTAGCAGGAATTAAGTTTGGCTATGTCCACTTAACATTACCCTTCAGGCTGGCCCATTCGGAGCTTAAAGAAGTCTTGTTAGGGTTTTTTGCTACAAGCATTTATTACCTTTTTTTGCTTAAAACATATTCAGAGGAAATGCTCCTTACTTTTTATTGTTTGTTTGTTTGTTTTTAAATTGGAGAGGAGATGATACTGAAAAGTTCAAGTCTTTCAAGCAAGCAGAAAAGGTAAAGCTCTACCAGAAGCCATAAATTCAGTGCAGGGTTAACAAAGAGTTTTGTGGAGTGTTTACATGCAGAGGTGTATTACGTGATTGTAATAGTCCTCTTTAACTTCAGATTTTTAAAATCCCTGCAAGTTCTGTGTAAGTAGTAATGCAAATGACTTCATTTTCAGATGCTTCCTCTAAAATGTAAATGCATGCATCATCTTTGAACACAAATCTATTAACAATTCGGCATCATAGATGGCATTTTTAAAGACTAAACACTTTGATATTCACCATCCTTAATGGTATTTTATTTTGTCCGCCAACTGTCTAAAAACATGTTTACAGGCAGATTTTTCAGTTTAGGTGGCACACAGTAATCTGTTAAACTATAGTTAGCTGCAACACTTGCAATGGCCTCTCTATACCCATCAGCTGCACCTAACTTACATACAGAGATATGGAGATACAACAAGGTTGAGCCCATTTTTTAACCACTGTATGCAGAAGCAGCTGCTGTCCTTGTGTTGGTACGTGCTCAGGCAGAGGGCTGTTCTTGGTGGCTGACGGCACAGGGGGAAAAAAACTACTATGTCACCCCCTTTGTGCTGGGACCTGCTGCTAAAATTGAACGGCAATAGTTGCTGACGTAGTACCTAAAATACTCAGCAAATGTGCTGGTCCAGGATGTTTCCTGGCGTCCAGCAAGGGTTTTAGTGAATACCTGGCTGCAACTTAAAACAGCATGAAAACTCATAAGGACTTTCCTCTGACCTAACTCCTGGCTAAAGAGAAAAAGTCACATTTTAGCAGCAAAGTGAGCAAACCCTCCAGCTCACTCACTGTAAAGCTGTACTGCCATAAAGATGAAGAAAGAGACCACCTGGGACTGAGGAAGGTGAGGAGGGGGGATCAGGGAAAGCAGAGTGGAAGGGAAAAATGGACGGAGGAATGAAAGGAGGAATGCAGGGAGGGAGGAGACAAATCTGTATGTTGTTAGAAATAGCATTTGTCAATTCCATATACATGTAATAACTCCGAAAGGCCCAATTAAGGCAATGGAAATGCAGAAGCAGTAATGCAGAGATGAATCATCTGACCTAAAATAGAGGGAATGATGAAACGTATAAGGGAAGAAAGTGTATCATTTTAGTTTTAGCAGCAAAATAATTCCAGGTATAATTTTCCAAAAAGGTTTGGCCAGTAGAAACCACAAGACAGTGTCGGTTACTACAGCTTTATCCAGGTACAGCGGAGAACTTCTATCTATTACAAGCTGTTGTTTAAAACTGACATGTCTCAGACACAAAAGCTAGGCAGCACCCAGAGCACCACACATGCCAGCCAGTCTCCAAGAGTGACACCGCCAATTAAGGATACAAAATAAAACAAAGATCAATTTATCAGCTTTTTAAAATAGGATGTTGAATACGTTGTGAATTACAGAATCCCCTCTCACTTTGCCTTCTGCAGGACAGCACTGCACTAATGAATAAAATGAGACCACAGCGTAGCTCTCATCGCAGTACAGGTCTGCAGCAGTTATGAAGCAATGGGGAAAAGTTTCCAGTGTAGACTGCCCATGCATATTCCCAGAACTTTTACAGCTCTAATTTAAATGAAAAACTGTCAGCTGAAGGGCTGGAACCATATCCAGGCAGCTGAGCTGCCTGCCAGAGGAGAGGACAGAATTTCTGTTCCACATCACACATTTCTGCGGATTCCTGGGAACAAATACGCCCGTTCAGTAACTCCAGAGTCCATTGACAAGACTGTAGGGGTCAGATTCCTCAACCACTGATGTCAGGATTTAAGACTAGCTCTAAATCACTCAAACCTACCCTCTCCTCCAGCCTGAAAAATGCTAATCTCTCCTGCCACCGTGTCAGGTTCCAGCAGCAGTTCCCCTGTATGTCATCCAGGCAGCATGCACCCACTGCCTTTTCCCAGTTCAGCTATCTCCATTGTCCACCTACAAAGGGAAATTTATATTTTCACCAGGTTCCCTCCAATAAGGAAATTTCCCTTTTGTATTTAAAGACAACTTTAAGCTACTTTGTGCTAGTTTGGAACTAGCAGGAGACATTAAGAGGAGAAAGGACAGCCACATACACTGAAACACAATAGCTAGGTCCTTCCATGCCACTTTTGAGACTCTTGGTATTTTCTGTTCTATAATTACCCATCTGGTAAGTGCCATCATCTTTTAACCCAGCACCAAAATATACCTGCATAAGCATAAAGCCAATTTCAACCTAACAGCCAATGTCCACTTACGATTTCTCTGGAGCTAAGCCATTGGGTATCATAGCTCATCAAATGCCTTCTATGTGCAGTACAGACAATATTTTAGACATACAAATATCACAAACTACAAAACCAAAAACCAGCTTAAAGCCAGATTTGCCTGCATAGCTTTATCCTCTTTACAATGATGCTCTTTAGCTTCATGATTTGTGTAGAAAAACTCCAGATATTCAGCTGCTTGTGGCAACATGCCACAAGGAGTTACAATGCTGAGGCTTCACTGCAGTCTGCCCAGAAGTCCACATTACTTATGAGGTGGAAGTCCACGGCTGCATTAAAATTGATGCTTAGATACTGTGCACCAAGGCACAAGTAGCCCACGTGCACTTGCACCACCATACAACCCCAGTTCAGGCTGAAGTCCTCCTTGTTATCATTTCCATCTCACTGACCCCTGCTCTTTCTAACTTTAATGCCAAGTGAGGATTCTTGACCTGCTGCTTAGGTAGCTGCATAGGAATCTCCCTTAGGTCTTCAAACTTTGATCAAAACTTTGGGTAGTCTTCCCATTAAAAAGACTTTTCTTTAAAAAAAAGTGGGTTTTTTTTTCCCCTCCATAAGGCCCATGACAGCACTATGGGAGATGCGGCAAGAAGTAATCAGATTGAATCAGGCAAACCAAACAGTATGGCTTATGTGTGAGATTTTACCAATGGAGTTGTTTTCAAGCCAGAAACACTTGCCCTCCAGTTCTCCAGTACAAATTCCAGTTCTACTAGTCACACATAGTCTACAGCTATGATCTCTGCCAACATAACTAAGAGAATGACATTAGTGAAAGCAATGCTCATACAACTGAGGGGAAGCCAGCTGTGTAATGGCATGGCCAAACTTTGCCTCTTCCTATTTAGCATTCAAAGTGGCACGTAGACATAGCACTGTGCAACCACATGTACCTACCAAATCCCTGGAATACAATACATTAGAACCAGCTAGGCCCTAAGCAAGATGCTTGTACTGGAGAGGCAATCAGCCTCTTTACTGTCTATGCATAATTGGTTGATATATAATGAATTACCACAGGGAACTGGGGGGGAAGGGAGCCAACTTGACAAAAAAGCAAGTCAGGTGAAAAGATCTCTTCCAGAGCACTGTTTCTGTACTTCAGCACTGTAAAGCAACATCTACTAAATAAATCCCCATTCTGTTTTAGGTCTGAACTCATCATGCACAGAATGTAATGTGACAGTATAGAACTGACAATAATAAATTCAGTCAGTAGCCTGAACATAAAGCAGTAATTCAGTGTCTTGGTTATTTTTGCTGTGCCACTTGAACTTTCTACTCAGCAACAGATAAATCAGCATGGAGATGACATCAGTAAGGCTGCACAGGCCATAGAAATGTAAAAGCTGACCCATGGCTTTATAGGGCAGTATTTCTGCATTCACTGTCTGAAAGCAGGTTTCAGCTCCTCATCCCAAACCGTGGGCCTGTCTTTATAGCACACAGAAAGGTGTAAGAATAAACTTACAGCTACTATAAATTGCATCCTCTCCTTGAAATACATATTTTGTAGCCTTGGAATCAGCATGTTAGTATCATATATGAAATTACTAAAGTTACACAACAGCACCCTCAGGTATAGTACCTGCAGAAACAAAAAACTCAGCTTTTTTGACTGCAAAAAAAAAAAAAAAATACCACTTAGAAATAACATTTCTGGCACTATTTGATGAATCAGAGAAACGTAGACAGAGTTTTTCAGCAAGACAATAGGTTTATTTCATAACTGTTGCATTTTTGTACTTGATGAAAACTTACCACAAATCACCTCTTACATTTAGATACAGTCTTCTGGAAAGAAAAATAGTCTACACTACATACACCGCATTCTTCCAGCATCTTCGCAATGCATGAACACAAATGAACTTGCTGCAATGCTGAAAATTGTATCCATCTTTGCATAGTCTCTAACCCCAGCAGATTGTTGAGGCCAAACTGTCTGACTGATACTGAGGAATTAAAGCATCAAGCTGACTTTTAAAACATACCACAGCAATAGCAGCTCTTTGGTGCTCTCTGTGATTCATTTATATAAACCTTCTAGAGAACTAAGGCTACAATCACAGTGCTTTCTGCCAAGAAACTTGCTCCCTAAAGCCACATTTACAGGAAAACAGGATGATAAACGTATCTATTGTACTGACGTGAAATTTTGCACAATCATTCCATTTGTTTTTCCTGAAAATAAACGTTGCTAAACACGAACAAAAGCCTTCCTTTTTTATAATAAGCACAAGACACTTCATCTTCCTTTGCTCTTCCTTACTTGGAGTTAGCTTACAGACAGTATTCTAGAATATACTTGCCCTATCATCTGTCTTTCCATTTGCTTCTTCCTTCTTTACATGCAGTTTGTCTCAAATAAAAGGCTGGGATGTACACACTGGTTAACTAGGAAATCAAAGACACTATTTTAATATTGGCTCACACACTTCCACTGTAATCAGAATACTGAGGATTTTATTTTTAGAAGGCTTAGACACTGAACTCCAGCTGAAGTTAATCAGAGCTGTGAAAACTGATAACATGAAATTGCGCCCTGTCTGCTGCACTGTGTCAGATTTTGTATTGCAGTTGCTCCTGCAGCTTTTTATCAACATCTGTCTTTTTAAGTACCCATGAACAGCTTACTAGTTGCAAATGAAAATATATTATTCTTTTAAACAATCATAGTGCCAGGACCATCTGCTTGTTTAAAGAACGTGTGCCTTAATACCTGCAGCATATTTTTCTCTGAATCATTGTCTGACCTGTGGAACTATCACCTGTTTAAGTAGGTACCTATTTACTACTATGTAGTAATATTGCCCTAGAAAACTGCTATCCAGCTTGTCGTGTCTGGCAGCATTTATCTGAAACTGTCCGAGCCATTAGGCAGGTGAATTCTGAGTGGAAAATATTAACTAGATTGTTCTATTTGCAGAAGAATGAGGGTGACAGCTAAAAAAAATATTGGGACTTGGCAATTAGAAACTGCAATACCAGGAATTAGAAGAGTTTTACATTATAGTGTGTCACAGTTATTTTCCTGGTAAGAAATTTAAACCTTCAGAGTCCTGCCTGTGTACTTTGTTTCACACTGGTTATGGGAACACAGTGATTTTTCTAATACTCCCATAGAGTACCTTAATGCCTGGTTGTTTCTCTGAATACTGGCAAGTACTTTTGCAACAAGTGACAGATTTTAAGTAGAAAAAGTGAGATTTCTTTCTACCTGCTAGCACCCATTATGGGAGGTTTCATGCAAACATATTAGGAAATGAAAAACACAAAAACTGAGGCACCCTTTTCCACGCACAGTTGTCAGCAATCAGAAACCGGTAGAAAATTCTATGTTTTGGCAAGTCATTAGGTTTTGGCAGATTATTTGGAACCAAAGCTAGACCTTTAGCGTTTCCAGAAACACTGGCTGCATTCAACAGTGGCTGAAAGGAACCGGTGCATTCAAGTGTCCTCTGCGATCACAAGTGACAGCTCTTCATCTCTCGGAAGTTCTGGGACAGAAGCTGGGATCTGATGGCATGGGGGTAGCAGCCATAGCGTGTCCTGCAGCATTAGCATTTGCTCCACTGATAAGATTTTCAAGGCCAGCTGAGAGACAAGGCAGTTTCTTAGAGATTAATTATCTCCTTCTGCAGTATGTCCTTGGCAACAGTGATTCCAGAGTTTTCAGTGGGAAACAAGTCAGACATAACTCTCTGTCCCTCGGGTACTGCATTTCTGTTGTTACAGCAGCTGTGGGAGAACCCTAGGCTTTGAAAAGCCATGCTGCTGAGGAAGAAGGGATGCAGCAGCAGCACATATTCCTAAAGCTATCAAAGAACAGAATGAACCCCTCTGTATGGACACAAGGCTCAAAGAAAACTTACCAAGATGAAAAATTCTAACATCTATACCTGAACAAGGTTCCCCCATCAAAACAAAGCAAAGTTAGCCAGCATGGCATTCCTTCTGAGGTGTGTTCCTTCTTTAATCTATCTCCTTTCCCAAAACCAAGCTTTTTCTTCTGTCAAACCCTCCTGTTAACACAGGAGTGCCCCAAGGTATCTGAGACACTCCCAAGGCTCTCTAAAATAACCTGACATCATTAGCTCTAAATTAATCACAAAAAAAGTCCAAATCTTCACTGAGAAAATACATCAAAAAGGACTGAAACTACAAATCTAGAAAGACAGCCTAGCTTCAGGATACGACTTCACTCCTATTATTTTTATACTGAAAATGAAACAAATGTTAGCATTAAAATAAAAATAAACTGTCCAGAGTACAAAACTTGGGCCTATAGTACAACATTTGTACCACAAAAAATAGTAAATTCTCACACATACAACCAGTACAAGTGGTTTAGTATTTTCTAACACTGCATGTTTTCTCACAAAATCCATGTCTATTAATCCATATTTTTAAAATAGCTTGCTTTACATTCCACATTTTGCAGGGGTTCAGCTTTTAACAAAATTCCAGTGATTAAGCTTGTTGGCAAGTATGATCAAAAGCTGATCTGAGTAGCTACTGGATACTCCGAATGGAAAACAAACCTTATACTCAACAAACATGCATCTGGTAATAACAGCTGCAACTGCACTCATAGAAATGAAAAATACATCAAACTCAGCACTCCATCAGAGCATTTAAAATTAGAAATGCTTGAAAAAAAATAAATGTTCGTAAACAAGCTATTCTTGAAGAACAAGAAAGTATTCAAATAATGTGAATGGCGTATATGACAAAATTAACCTACTTAAAGACAACTTAAACCCCAAACAATTCTACAGCATGAATTCCTTGCCTAGATTCCACCAGAATCAAGAAAAATCTGCTTTACAGGGAATTAAGGCATCCATACAAGTTGAATAATATCAAGTCAGACTCCACCATGGAATACAGACTGAGCCTTCTGTCCCTTTGGACCACAAAACCTTTCAGAATTATGCTTAAAACTATCTCAAATCATCTGCTTAAGCTTAAGAACTACAGAGAGTACCTGCTGTCTGTTGCCGGTATTACACAAGCCCCTGCATGGGCTCCGTTCTCATGGGTGTACTTTTACTACGGAAACTGACAAATTAAAAATACTGGTAATAAATAACTGTGCAGTAAGACACACTTATACACCTGTGTGTGGGTACACCTTAAAGGACAGGTTTTTTCAGCAGGATAATTCCAGCACAGAGGTTCTCCATCTGTCACATGTGCCCTTTTGGAGAAGTGCAGACAAGAAAATAATTATGGAAGGGCAGTTTGTTTCTGCTTGGCTGAGAACCAACTGAGTGCATATGAGAAAAGTTAGCAGGGCCCTACTAGATTTATGAGCTCAGCTTAATTTCAGAAGTGCTTCACTAACAGCATGGGCAGCGTCACTGCATAAACTGGTTATGCAAACATATCCAACTGCTTTCCTCGTTTTGTTCCCTTTAGCATTGTAGGTCCTGTTGTGCCTCTGGAACACAGCAGTCTGTGTTCCCACACAACAAACACAATCATGGAACTACTCTAGGTGAAATCAAATGGCTTGCTTCGTGGTGGCTCATCACACAGCCACACTCATAGAATAATTGCATGGCTTGGGTTGGAAGGGGCCTTAAAGATCATCTAGTTCCAACCCCCTGCCACAGATGGGGACACCTTCTATTAGACCAGGTTGCTCGAAGCCCAGTCCAGCCTGGCCTTGAACACTGCCAAGGATGGGACAGTCACAACTTCCTTCGGCAATCTGTTCCAGTGCCTCACCACTCTCACAGTAAAGAATACTTTCCTAACATTCAACCTACATCTCCCCTGCTTAAGTTTGAACCCACTATTCCCTGCTGGAACAGAAGCAGCAGTGGTGCAAACCTGTGACTGAACAAAAGCAGCATTAAACATATTACACAGATTCCAGTAGCTGCTTCAGAGCATTTGTGACTTAGGTGGAATATCTAAAAGCCCACTTTGAAAACACATATGCAGATTAATGTTAATCTCTAAAATTTGATTCATATTTAATGAAAAGATAATGGGACAGATTATCCTTCAACAAAAACAAGGGAAATCTTGTAATTCTAAATTCTATTTTAATACTTGTATTTCAGCACATAAAGCCCTATTCAGGTATTTAATTCAAAGTGGATAATATCAGATGAGAAGCAAGCCTGAAGCGATGATAAAGTCCATTATAAATTCTCAAATCACATCAAGACGAACCAGCACAGCAGTTACAAAGGGTCTCAGCCAAAACCCACCAGGGCCCCTACTAATTCCGGGGAACAGTGGACTGGCCTGCAAGGCAGGATGCCACGTGTGTGCCAGTGGGCACAATGTTTCTTCATATACTGAGCTGGTCCTTCACCTCCTGCATTTTAGAAAAACATGGATTAGAATTAATAAACCAAACCAAACCAAAAACCCAAATCAAACGAACACCCCCCTCTCCCCCCCCCAAAAAAAAAATCAAAACCACCAAACCCACAGCATATGAGGCTGTTAAAATAGGTGAACCGGGTTTCCCTCTGCAGCCCCCCACCCGCAGTACACAAGGTCCAGGCCAAGGAGGGGGCACGGGTTACCATAGCAGCACCCTACCGAATCCGACTGTCACCGGCCCCACAAGGGGGACACCGGGCCCTGCCTCTCCGTATGTCCCCCTCCCCCGCTGCCTCAGTTTCCCTCCCGCAAGGGAGCTGGGGGAGCGGGTGCGGGTGGCAGCCGGAGACGTGCTCGGGGACTCCACGCGTTAAGTCGCCGTCCCCGCCACGCGGCGCAGATGGCCCATGCGCGTGTGAGGGCTGCCGCCCGTCCGGTACCTGTCGGGAGAGCAGGCGGCGGGTAAAGGAAGGGAATCCCCGTCACCGTCTACTCCCCATTAACCTTCCCCGCCGCCGCGCCAGCGCGACGGCTCCTCCAACTCCAACCCCCCCCGCCCCTCCGCCGCTCCCCCGCCGGCCAATCGGAGCGCCGCGCACGTGACGAGCGTTCCCTTCGATGACCTCATCCCTGGTGTGGGATGACGTCAAATTCAAGATGGATGGAATCACGGCGGCGGCGGCGGCAGCAGCGCGCGCGGGCTGAGCCGTGAGAAGGAGGCGCCGTAAGGGGGGCAGCAGGGGTGGGGCGCGGCCGGCGGCGGAGAAGGTGAGTAACGGCCAAGCGTCGCGCCCGCTCCGGGGGCTGCCCGCGCCGCGCGGGTCTCCCCGTGTACAAAGGCGTCTTTTCCTGACGTAACTCTGAGGTGGTGTTTTTTTTACCTCCCCTCCCCCCTCACCGAGCAGGGCTGCGGTCCCTGAGCCGCGCCGCGCGCATGCGTCGGTTACGAAACTCCCGTCGTTCGCCTTCCCCCTCCCCCCCCCCGCACCCGGCGCATGCTCCCTGCGCATTGAGGAAGCGGCGGGTGTCCGCCGCCGACGGCCACATAAGACTCGCTGGGGGCTGCCTCCTGCGCATGCTCCGGCTGCCCATCGCGCGCGTGTGATGCGCAGCCCTCCTTCCTCCGCCCCTTTCCCTCCCCGCACGGCCGGAGTCCCGCGCAACTGCGCCGGCGCGGCTGTGGGAGGGCGCGTGTGGCCGTGCTCCTACTTTACGCGCATGTGGGGTGGTGTCGTTGGTGGATGCGGAATTTCGCGCAATTGCGCCTGCGCCCCGCTTGGGGTTGGGTGGGGTGGCGGGAAGGCAGGCGCGAGCGGCTGTACGCCCGCCCGCTCGTGTCGTTCCCCCACCTTCCCACCTCTACCTGCGCGGGCGGGAGGGTGGCGGCATCGCCTCAGGAGGAGGTTGTCCAGCCCCGCCGCGCCGCAACGGCCGCGTGAGGAGCCGCCGGGACGCGGCGCCGCGGAGGCTACCGGCGCTTCCGCCTGTGGGGCTGCCCCCGGGCAGGTGCCGGCTCCGGTCTTGAGCTGTGAAACATGGCAGAGGAGCCAGGGGGGCTGCGTCTCGGTGCTGTAGGTCCTCCCCGGTGTGTCTTGAAGGGAGAGCCGCGCTAGGCTGCGCGTTTCAGGGCGGAAAGCATCCCAGCAAGGTTCCTGCGGCGTATAAGTACATGCAGGTATTAAAGTGTAGCCTGACTAGTCCAAGTGTTCTCTGGCTGTGTTAGTCATGAGGAGAAACGAGTATCTCGTAATCTAGCGGGAAAGTCCTTCCTCTGGACTGCACAGCAGCGTGTGCTATGCCTGCAGAAAGCTATGGGAGGTGTTTGACCTGACCACAGCTGTCAGACAATCTTACTTAAGTCCAAACTGTCACTGTATGTCCAGATTGGATGCAGCTCATGTGAAGTACCGAACGGCAGGAAAACTCAAAGGAGTTGTTACTGAGACAGGAAATACTGTGGAATCTCATTCTGTCCTGAGTAAGCTCTTAATAATGAAATGGCACTTGTTTTAAAAGTTGTCTTTTGGTTGTAGTGGGAGTAAGCAGTAGGTAGGCAGCATGTTTAAGAAGATTGTGGAGAATTCCATACGGTGAGGATCTTGTAGTTTAATTATAGATAATATTGTTATCCTTAGAAAAAAGATTTTGTGAATATAGATTTATTTTTTTTTTTTTGTACAACAAGGTTTTCAGTACTAAATGAGGGGTAATAGATGTGTGTTACAGGTAAACATATTGCTTTTTGTTTGTGTTGCCTGAACGCTGCCAGTTACAGTGTTCTGTTCTGACTTTGCAGTAACTGACAAACCAACTGCTTCGACTAAAATTTTCCAGCAGGGTTATGATGATGTTCTTAAGGGGAAGTTTTGAGCAAACTTTAGCAACTGTTCTTATAAACCTCGTTGGCAAAAAACCCACAAATTATGTGGCCATCTTGGTGGTGGAAGGGCATCTGACATCGCTTTTTTTCAGAAATTTTATTATCCACATGCTGTATGGTTGTAATCTCATAAGAACGTTTGGTTTACCTGTAGGGAGGCCAGACATCTGAAGATGCTGGGAACATCTAAGGAACTGTCATTTGCATGTTCTTAGCAGGGACTTGCAGGGAGATGTCACAAATGACAACCTGTGGAGTTTTCAGCTACAACGATGTGTGCCAGACCAGAATTTATCCAGGGGTTCTCCAGCTCTGAGCTCCCCTGTGCCCACTGGTGTGAAGATGATCCCTTGGGCACAGAACTGAGTGACCATGTCTTTTGCTCTCAGTGGTGTTCTTGCTCCTTCACTAAATTTCAGTATTGCCTTGTGATCCCAAACAGGATTAAAGTCATAATGAGTTAGGTGCTTTTTTTACTGCATAAGGTAACTTACCCTTTAGTATATATTATCATTTATTTGATGTAAAAAGAGGCAATAGATTCTAAGTTCCTGAGGTCCTTTTTGCATTCTACCTTTAATTGTACACCAATGTGATATATGTTGATATTTGCACTTCCTTTTCCTATTGTGTGGGTTCCTGGTGGCAGGGTGATACTTAGTCAGGTGACTCAAATTCAACATGCTTCTCAGTCAGAGAATGCTGCAGATCACTAGAAGCTTGATATCGCTAAGAGATTGGGGTTTGTGAGCTCATGTTTTTGTGTCTGTGATGCTAGAGAATACCGATATCCAGAGAATTAAATAGTTGGTGCTGTGATCTTATAGTAGTGCTGACTATGCTTTCCTTAAAATTAGAGGCACGCTGATGTTTGGGTTTAAAGGACAACTTTACAGGAAGACGTGAGCTTTTTTACCATATTGAGGTTGTTTCTTTTTGAACTTCAGTAGCTGTGAAGCAGATACCATAAAAATAACATCAAGTAATTTCCCATTACAGTATTCAAGATTTTGACAGTTGTTTTATCTGAGAAATAGTGATAAGTATGGTCTATAAACACGTGTAGACTTCCAGGGTGGAGGAAGGAGGAGCTGGGAGAGGAAGTTGTAACCACCATATGGTTCGTACTGCACTGGGAGGTACTATGCTCTGAGTCACACACCACAGTTGCAGCTATTTCCAGCTCTCATTAAAAGAAATTATCAACTTCTGAGCAAGTGAGCTGTTTCATAATGAACTCTACTACGTTTAATGATCTGCAATGCTTGGTGGGGAAGAAAAAGAAATCTTGAGAGGCAGCAAAATCTTTTGTTGCAAGTGGAAAGATTGCAGTATGCCCTGATTTAAAATGTAGGTTCTGTGCAAAGGGATTTGCTTTCCCCAAATATTTATAGTATAGATTGACTATTAGTCTATGTACTGTCATATTTTTTCCTTTTTTTTTTCTTAATGGTGGTATTTAAGACAACAGTTCTCTTACATTTTCTTTCATTCAGCAGTGAAATAAAAAAAGTAACGATCTGTTGTCTTTGATTATTGGCTATTTTATGTATTATGTTGTTCCAGAATAGTCTGGGCATAATTTATGAGCAGGAAAGGAAATGTTACGCAGTAGTTCCACCTTCCTAAACTCATTTTGCCTCCACCGCTACCACCATCAGTTCAGCAGCCTTACAGACCATCAAAATAGAATTTTATCACCTAGTCCTGATTGTTGAGGGGATTTTCTTGCTGAGATTTAGTGAACACACCTCTGTTGTACAAAACCTTTCTTACAATCTGTGATGAAAAGGCATGAAAAATCCTTTGGCCAAATAATTTCAAAAAAATGTTGTAATGCTGTGTCCTGTCATAGTAATTTGTATACAGTCAAATTGCAGTCTTCAGGAAAGGAAGAAGTATTTTCCCTTTTTTTTGTCTCAGAGCATTAATCTCCTTATCCATGGTTTGTCCTACATCAGCACTTTAGCGGTGTGAGTAATCTTTAGGTTGCAGTTCATTCTCAGTAATCTCTTTTTGATAAGTTGTGGTGAGCACAGAGACAGTTCTTACATGGGGAACAGCGGCTGTCTCTGCCACTCTGCACTCCCCATCCCTCTGATCCACTGCTTTCCCTCCACCATTGTGTGGCTCATGCACAGACCGGCACCAAGCCTGACACCAAAGTACACTAGAACTGGGATTGTGCCAGTATTCTCAGTGGGGTGGGTGAACTATTTGGTGTTCTGGTCTGACTACATTTGTGAGTATCTTCAGAGAATCTTTTAAAAATTGTGCACTGGAATAGTAAATATGCCTCACAAAGGTCCTTTTGAGGTAAGAAACATGTGAGGAAAAGCAGCAGAATTACAGTGGTTTCTAATCACTGTTTGCCACAATGTGATTTACCTGTCACAACCAAAAAGAATTGGTTTGATTTGTGCCAGGGTATAACTCTAAGTACAGTCTTTCACCTATTGAGGTAAATGGCCAAATTCCCTGGAAGTTCAGTAAGAACAGGACCAGCTCCTTTTTCATAAATACTTTTGAGGAATAAAGTGTTCTTGTTCATGGAGGGGGATTTTTAATTATATATTTTAAGGTATGTGAGACGTTGCCTGCCTCCAAATGCACGTGGATTTTGAATAAGCTGAAAATCTTCCATGTGCTATTCATGACCTTATAAATCTCTTATGTAAAACTCATGTAAAATTGCTGTTGTCTTTCCCCTTTTGCAGTATCGTCTTCCCAGTATCTTGCCCATAATTACTGATGGCTGAATGGAGATGATGGCTGAATGGCGTTTTCTTTGGATCCCTTCAGTGGGTGGAAGATCCCTGCGTTCCCTGAATCATAGGTTTCTCACTTGGCAATTTTTAGGCTCAGGTTTTATATTAGTTTTGCATGTTTCAGAGTAAGTGCATGACTTTCCCCCCAGTCTCTTGTTCTCATACAGAAATCTTAGCGTAAACACAATTCTGTTGATAGAAAAGTACCTTATAGTTATATAATTGGCTTCTCTTCCCATCTGAAATATACTTTGCCTGTACAAAGCGCCTTTATATTAATAGAAATGTGCCCACAAGTAGGGCTTGTCATTTTCACTATACCAGCAAAATCAAAAGCAGTATGTAGACAGGATTTTATTGTGAATTGGGACAGTTAAACAGGGAAAAAGTGGCTTGTATAGTAGAGCAGATGACTGAATATTATTCAGTTTGGTAAGTGTATCTCAGCATTACCAGAAAAATAATAAAGTCAACCTGGAGAAAGAATACATGTGTATATGTTTGGTGTGTGTCTCCCCTTCTTCAGATTCTCAATTTTATGCATCTCTTACCAAAAAGTCATATGAAATATTTCTGCAGATGAGGTTTTTGTAAGTGTTTATGTTGTATAGCCGTCAAGCCTTTTGGGCTTGCACCATCAGAGACTAATGGCAATGTTACGAAACTCAGGAGAATGAAACCTGAAGGGATATTTAGTGAAAGGTATTTAAGTTTCTTAGTCCCTTGATTTAGTTTACAGAAACTTGGATGATGAGTTAGACACCTTTCAGTTGAGGCACTGAGGCTAAGCACAAATACTTTATCAAACTGTGTTTGCTGTGTTTTGATCTTCATGGACTCTTTCAAGAAGAACCAGAAAAGCTCACAGCTAGGGAACATTCCTGCCCTCTCCCTTACATATAGTAGCTGTGCAATCCTGCAGCCCACTGGATCAGTTTACTGATCTGATAGCGAGCTAGCCCTTCCCTGGTGGGGGAGGAGAGATGAATTGCTCCTTGCAGGAGCAATCCCTGGTTAGGTTAGACTGAGAGTAAAATGACATTGCACCCTTAGCTGCTGCTTGTTTGTAAACAAGAGTAAGGACCAGTGGAACTTTGTGGTGCTGCTCTGACATCTTGTAGTTTGCTGCGAGTTGGGAGGAGCTATTTTGAGTGTCGGTCGGCAGAATGAAGAGTACTGAGTTTGAAAAGTAGCTTCTAATTTCAAAGATAATTCCTTATATCAGGATAACTGTTAATTCTTTGTCTCTAGTGGGGGGCAGAATAGACTGCACAATATTATAGATTTTTTTCCTTTGCTCTCTAAATTTCTGCTGCTTTCTGTGTGAAGGATGAATGGTTGAAAATTAATACATCAGTTTCACACACTAGCAAATACATTATTTGTCTGATTTTATGCCTGTCTTCATACCAATGTCTCCTTACTGATCACCCATTGGAAGAGAAAAAAAATCTGTCTTCATGGAGAAAGTTTGCAGTATTATCTCCAGTGAAAACAGTGATAGCCATTTAAATCACATTTAGTTCAATCCAGAAGAACAGAATCCCCAAACTTGCAATGAGAGATTACTCAAATATTTGGTTAGAAAAAGATTATACAAGTGCAAACAATCTTGCCCTGCATGCTTGGAGCTTGCACATACAGCTTTTGGGGATGTGTAGCAGGGAGCGTGTGTATAAATATATATACATGGACTGTAGGAGAGTATCTGTGTTGCCAAGGCTGTTGGTGGGAGAAGAGGCATTTGATAAACTGCTGTCAAACTGACATAATAAAATCCAACATATGATCCTTGAGTAAAAGTTTAAGCAGTGTAGGTTCCTTTTGTATCTGAACTCATGATGAGTAATGGAACATTTTTCCCCCGCTGTGTCCGAAGCCGCATGTGAATTTTCAGAGCCTTCAAATCCTGTGCAAAGCGCTCACAACTGAGTGCAATATTCCCGAATTTATGTGGGGATACACCAGGAAGTCACTTGTGTTTCCTGGCTGACTCTTATAATCCGTGTTGCTTTGTGTTTTTCCGTGGGTTTGCTCCCACCACACTTCTTGTGTACGTTATCCCTGTTGAAACCCCTGTTCAGTCCCCAGGCTTGCCAGTCTCCTCTGTGTTTCCTCCTCCCTTGTATTCTCTGCTTCTAGCTGCGGTTTCTTACAGCCCTGGCGCCTCCTTGCTGCGGCGTTGCATCTCATTAAGTGTTTCAGGTTCTCACTGCCACCCCCAACATGCTGTTAACACAGCTTTAGCTGACAGCTATGTTGTTGTAATGGAAGTCAGCAGGCAATATCAACATCTTATTTTAGTCGCTTGTGTATTTGCAAGTGCAAGCTGTTATGCTGAAAATGTTCACATAAATACCTGCCTAATTCTACCAGTAAGGTTTCAGCATCCGTCACTTCATTGCTTCTTAAGGTCAAGTTTCAGATGGGCAGAGCTGACTGAACCACTTGCTGACAAAGAATGGGTAGGTTCTTGTCTTCTTTTGCTGCAACTCTGGTGCTTATCTGACCTCTCAGTGAGCTGGTTAAGCTCCTAACCAATAAAATAGCAAAAAGATCTAAAAAGCTGGATTGATTTTGTTTGTTTCCTGCTTCATTTTAGGGAGCTGAATCAACTTACTGGGAGGGTGAGAGGAAGGGGAAGTACCACTTCAAAAGCAGGTGTATGTTGAAGATCAGTAAGCTGCTGGGCCAAAGATTAAGCTTTTTCACCCTTTGCTTGTGAAGAGCAATTTCCTTTTGTCAGAAAGTAAACTTGAAATAGTTGAATTGTCTTTTCCTATCCTTGTTCAAAACCAAAATAAAATAATCTTGCACCAAATTTGGTACTTAGATTTCTGAAATCTCTTTTGCTGAGATCAGTAGAGAGGGCTGTTGAAGACTGACACTAAAATCTGTTCTTGGCTTCATGAAGGAAGGCTGCAGTCCTCCAGCTGAACTAGCCCTTCTTGGATCTGGGCTCTTGCTATCTCTGTTCCTCCTGAGGACCAGCAGCTGCTGGTGTGTGGCACCTGAACACAGACGATGGGAGATTTTTCTGTTATGCTCCTACTGTTTCCTTGATGTCATGCATACATCATGGAATTGAAGAGGAAAAAGCTTTGTTTCCAGTGAGTAGCAAAGACGGTTGGAAAAGAATGGTTGGAGAGAATAGAAGCAGATTATCTGGAGGAAAGACCTTAGGTAGTTAATGGCAAAATAATCTTCGGCTGAGGAAGTATGAGTCCTCAAACACCTGTAATCACATCTAGTATTCAAGAGACTGCCATAGTTATGTTATCTGCAGATAACAGGCTAGGCACACCTTTTGTGTCAGGCTGAGTACAGGGAGCCAAGCATTGGCTGTGAGGACAAACTGTTGTAAGGAGTTTTTGTCTTCCTGTGGCTGCTCCACTACCACAATTTGCTGCCTCTTCAGTTATGCCAATGCAATTGTTCTTGAGATTGTGGTTTAATATAAAAATTGACCAGCATTGGAAAAGAAACAGTATTTGGGTTTTTTATTTATTATCTGATCTGCTGTGTAAAACATGCCTGCAAATATTTGTACTGGCAGGGCTGAAGAAGTGAACTGCAGTGTGCAGTCTTTGATCAACTTTGTTATTGAAAAGTGCTCATGTAGTGAAATTTTAATTCAGTGTACATTTGCTGTGGTAGTCTTTGGGGGTTTTTTTGTATCTAAGTATTTCAGGCTTTCAGTTGATCTGTGTAAACATCTTAAAATGGTTCTGCAAACCAGTTCTGGTTTGGTTCTTGAAGTATCATAGCTTGTTTTATTTCTGACTGTTACATTTAAAGGCTATTAAGCTGAAAGTCAAGCACTTGAATTAGGAAATTCCAGGATTAATGCTGCCTTTGCAGGATTAAATTGGTCCCTTGTCATTTGTGTATGTTGCAGCCTTGGTTACTGTTAAAGTGACAGAGTTATATTGTACAAAAGGGTCCTGCCTCCTTCACCTCACAGAAGACACTGCTCTGAGAATGAAAGGGAGGATTGTAGTAGAATGCTTATCCCTGTCTTATTTAATGTAATAAATTGAAGGTGTCCTGTGAATAAAAAGGAGAATGTGGAAGAAGGATGCGTGACTTGGATTCTGCTTTAGACCTGCAGATATTACACCTGTCTCTACTAATAGCATTACTGGTTTGTGATGGACTGTTGTGAGGAACACATAGTAATTACATGGTGTTTACTCTGTGAGTGTCTTACACAAAACACAAGGCCTGGGTAGCGCAAATTAAAATGAAATATTTGAAAATATTTCAAAACATTTGACTAACATATTCCTTTCCTACTGTGTTCTTGAAGTATGGGTTCTACAGCTGCTTCTGTTGGATGTCTCTGTAATACTGCTTCAATTCAAATCTCCTTCTTAAGCATACTATTCATCTATTACCTCCATATCCTATGCTACAACTTGCATCCCAGATGAGTCTCTTGAGTTTGCAAATTCAGTTTCTTTCAGATGAAGCTAAGAGAAAAGATGCATGCCTGGAACACTTGTTCTAGTAACACTCCGCGTGTTAATGCATGCTTAGGCCATGACACTGGATTAGAGCCAGTCAGACTCCACCACTTTATATTGCAGTGGCATCCACAAAGGAGATGGGTAGCACTGACAGTACTTCTAAGCAAAACATAGAAAGCCAACTAAGTCAGATTGGTTTCTCAAATTCATAGAAGCTTGACTCCTCTGAGTTTTTTAGGGGGGTTGGGGAAATTATGCATTGTAACTCTGATGTGAATTAAGGATAAATTAGTGTTTATGAAACGATACTGCAAAGCACTGGAACACTCAGTACCAATCGAGTGAGGAAACAGAATTCTGCTTTTGCTATAATCATAATGCTGTTAAGTCATTCAGACAAGGTAGTTTGAGACGTAGAAGTGGTAGCTTAGCCCTATGGTATGATCAATGCCCCGAGACTCTGAATGCAGCACACTTTAAGTCATTTCTCAATAATACCGATTTAGACTTCAATCACTTACTTGTATCCATTAGCTGTAAAATTTACCACCCTCATTAATCAAAGGGTTATAGCTTCTTAATATTGTTTTTTATTATCAATTTTCCTTGTGAGCTGATGAATAGTGAAACCTTTTTGTTGTAGCGGCATACATCATGTATAAACTATAAACTAAAGAGTAGTTTCTCAAATCAGCTGTGAAAGAAGAGAATTGCTTCAATCAGACATACCACTGGCTTGTTTTACTACCACCATGGAGGAAGATAGTGTAAAATTCTTAAAGGTTAACTTGAACAGAATTGTAAGTGCATCCATGAGAAAAGAAATTTGATATTGCTGATTTCTCTGTGTCTGCGCATGCGCACAGATAATACAAATTTAAATTAGTGTCCCAGAAGTTCTTGGTTTAAACCAACTTAAAGATTAAAACCTGAGTCTCTTCTTTTGTTAAGATCTAATTAGTAGCAGTGTACTGAGTTCCTGACATATCCTGCAGTATGGAGCAGGTTGTGTTTTGAAGCATATGGAAACGGAGATTTCTGCACTGCAGTTTAATTTGTGCTTAGTATACTCTTGGATGCATCTGAGGATAGCTGTTCCTCAACTTTATGGGTTGTGGGCATAAAGTGCTCTTATTTTAATGAATAAAACAAAGTTAGAATAAAGCAATGCAGGGATACTTCAGTTATAATTGTGTCATTTCTAAGAAACCAGATCCTGTCAGTGCAGCTATAAGTGACATATTTGATAGCTAGAAGTATATGTTAACAATGCTGATTAAGCATAAGCAAACATGATGAATGAATCTAGATTACAGACAATAATCCTCCTTTCTTGTCCCTTCCCAGTATTGTTCTTTCCATCATCCTATTAAAAATGATAACAAAATCCTGTTAATTTGTTTAGTCAGCAGGAAACTGACAGAGTTACTTAACCTCAGAAAAGGGGCTTGGCGTAACTGAGCTTTAGATATCTGATCCAGATAGTTTATCAATGTTTGTCAAGATAGATCTTCATAAAGCTAAAGCTGAGAAGATGATAGTGAAAGGATTGAACTGTTCCGTCATGTGGACAGATGTATTGCTGGAAGACAACACAGTCCACCAGTTAGTTACGTGTAATATTCTGGTTGTAAAATGAGTATTTAGCACTGTATTTGAAAGCGGGCACATGAGGTGGTTCTTCTCATGGCTGTGGTAACAGTTTTATTCTAATTCTCATAGCTTTCCTCCAGACAAGATGCTTTCTTCAGCACTGTTGATGTTGGGTTAGCCAGTTTATGAAATACAAAGGGATTAGGTGTGTTTCCTTTAATCTCTAACAACAGTCACAAGAGGTAACCTACAGCTTCTTTTTTGTTGTTGTTCTTTTTCAGAAACACCAGAATCATGGAGGGGCTCTTGCATTACATAAATCCAGCACATGCTATTTCACTTCTAAGCACACTGAATGAGGAGCGTCTAAAGGGACAGCTGTGTGATGTTGTTCTCATTGTAGGAGATCAGAAATTTCGAGCTCATAAAAACGTTCTGGCTGCCAGCAGTGAATACTTCCAGACTCTGTTCACGAATAAGGAGAATGAGTCTCAGTCAGTGTTTCAACTTGATTTTTGTGAGCCAGATGCTTTTGATAATGTATTAAACTACATTTATTCTTCATCCTTGTTCATTGAGAAAGGCAGTCTTGCAGCTGTGCAAGAACTGGGATACAGTCTTGGAATATCCTTTCTTACAAACATTGTTTCTAAGAGTCCTCAAGCTCCTTTTCCTGCTTGCCCTATGAAAAAGGTACTGTATCAAGATGAAGATGAAAGTAGTTCTCAGAAGAGAAGTGTCATTGTCTGTCAGAACAGAATTGAAGCACAAGTGAAAGGTATAAATCAAACACAACATGATTTAAGCCATACTTCTAAACCTTCATCCTCCGTTGCTGTCAAAACTAGCAGTAGACCACAAGTAACAAAACCAGCTGAAACCCTTCACAACTTGTCACTGACTGAAAGGAGATGGCTGAAAGAAAGCCCTGTGAGCTGTACCAAGGTTCATGAAACTTCTGGAACTGTGGAGGATCAGAGCAGAGGTGGTTTACTGAAAAGGAACACAGTACTCCCTCAAATGCCTTTAGCAGAAAAAGAAATTGCAAGTGATGAACCAGGAAGCAGTGGTCAGCTTTTAAGAGGAAAGGCTGCAGAGATGTCATTAAAAAGATCACGCCCACCAGTCTTGTCTCTACGCGGTACATCAGAATCTACGTTTTTGTTGCGAGAGGCAGGAAAAGGAAATTTTCAAGGTGAAGACAGGAATTTGCTATACTACTCAAAGTTAGGGCTAGTAATCCCATCTAGTGGATCTCGTCCAGAAAACCAAAGTATTGACAGAAGTGGGCCACTTGTAAAAAGTCTCCTTCGAAGATCACTGTCCATGGACAGCCAGGTTCCCATTTACTCACCTTCTGTTGACCTAAAACCTTCACAGGTATCATCATCCTCCTCACTGGGAACTAATGATGCCCAGAAGACATTTAATGTTGTATCTCAAAAGTCATCCTTGAAAGAGTCATCAGAGAAATTAGTCGTAGATGAAAAACCACAGGTAATACACCCACATCGCCTTAGGTCTTTCAGTGCCTCTCAGTCAACTGATAGGGAGATTGCTTCTCCTCTCACAGAGGTGCGAATAAAAACTGAACCTAGCAGTCCACTTTCAGATCCTGCTGAAATAATAAGAGTTACAGTGGGTGATGCTTCAGCATTGGCAAATAAAGACTTTTCTTTTAAAACTGAGGATGATCATAAGGAATCAAGTAGCCTTCCAGCAAAAAGGAGATTTCAAGCTGATAGAACAATACCATTCAAGAAACTGAAGGCAGATGAGCAGGGTTCTCCTAGGTCAGAAGATAACTTTGAGGAAGGCTCTAGTTCTACACACCTTGATGCTGATTTTCCTGATTCTGATGTCAGTAAAGATGAATACAGTGAGTTGGAAGAAGCAAGACCAAATAAAAAATTTAAATGCAAGCACTGCCTTAAAATTTTCAGGTCAACAGCAGGTCTTCATCGTCATGTTAACATGTATCATAATCCAGAGAAGCCCTATGCTTGTGACATATGCCACAAGAGATTTCACACAAATTTCAAAGTGTGGACGCACTGCCAGACACAACATGGAATTGTGAAGAATCCCTCACCAGCTTCCAGTTCGCATGCTGTTTTGGATGAAAAATTCCAAAGAAAACTGATTGATATAGTGAGAGAGAGAGAAATTAAGAAGGCTCTAATCGTTAAACTAAGACGTGGCAAGCAAGGTTTTCAGGGACAGTCTGCTTCACAAGCACAACAAGTCATCAAAAGGAATTTAAGATCGAGAACCAAAGGAGCCTATATTTGTACCTATTGTGGGAAAGCGTTTCGTTTCCTCTCACAATTTAAGCAGCACATAAAAATGCACCCAGGGGAGAAACCAATTGGAGGAAATAAGGCTCTTAAGCAGAAAGATCATATTCATATTGAAAGTCCAGCAGAAAACAAAGAGGTTTATCAGTGTCGTCTTTGCAATGCTAAGCTCTCTTCACTTATTGAACAGGGAAATCATGAGCGACTCTGTAGAAATGCTACTGTCTGTCCTTACTGCAGCCTTAGGTTTTCTTCTCCAGAGCTGAAGCATGAGCATGAAAGCAAGTGTGAATACAAGAAGCTTACTTGTCTTGAGTGTATGCGTACCTTTAAATCATCCTTTAGTATTTGGCGTCATCAAGTTGAAGTTCATAATCAAAACACAATGGCTCCATCAGAGAACTTTTCTTTACCTATCCTGGATCACAATGGTGAAATAACTAGCTCATCAAGATTGCCTCCTCAGGCAGAATCCAATAAAATGAACAATTTTGTTACTGCAAAGGAAGACAGTGTGTTCAGTGATTCGTCAGAACAAATAAATTTTGATTCTGAAGATTCCTCGTGCCTACCCGAAGACCTGAGTGTTTCCAAGCAGTTTAAAATTCAGATCAAAGAAGAGCCTGCGGATGATATAGAGGATGAGGTCACCGAAACAAGCAGGGAGCCAAAGGAAGTAGTCTCCAACAAAGATGCTGGTTTGTGGCCCTGTGAAAAGTGTGGGAAGATTTTCACTGTACGCAAACAGCTGGAGCGTCACCAAGAGCTCTTATGCTCTGTGAAGCCATTTATTTGTCACGTGTGTAACAAGGCCTTCCGAACCAACTTCCGGCTGTGGAGTCACTTCCAGTCTCATATGTCACAGGCTGCAGAAGAGTCCGCAAATAAGGAGCCTGAGATATGTCCACCAGCTAATTCTCCATCACCCCCACCCTTACCTCCACCCCCACCCCTCCCCAAAATCCAGCCTTTGGAGCCTGATAGTCCGACAGGCTTATCTGAAAGCTCCACTACTACTGAAAAATTGTTTGTACCACAGGAGTCAGATACACTCTTCTATCATGCTCCACCACTCTCAGCAATCACTTTCAAAAGACAGTACATGTGTAAACTCTGTCACAGGACTTTCAAGACTGCTTTTAGTCTTTGGAGCCATGAACAGACACACAATTAGCTTTAACAGATAAGTTTAAAAGGTGGTTCATTGGAGGCTGTGTTCAGGATCTCAGATGTATGCCATATAAACTAGAAATTCAAGAGGATCAAAATGACAACAAGGATGATGAAAAATTTGGAATTTGTGATGCTGCTTTGATTTGAAGATTAAGGTAAACCAACTTGGTTAATAGATAGAAAGCAGAATAATTTAAAATACTGTGGTCTGGGATCTAATAGTAACAGAATGATTTTTATTTCATTTAACGCTGAAATGCGATCACATCTGGATTGTATGCATGGATCTTCATCCTGTGATGTTGGTGTGTGCGTGTGTATTATATATGAAGTTATATATTAAATGAAAGAGTAACAACAATTTGGAGTCTAACTGTGAGTTTATAGTAGTGAAATACTGTAACCAACTTCATTATTTTATGGGTTTTTTTTAAGAAATCAACACATGAGCTCCATATAAATACTTGCCATGCACTTGCAGTTAGGGAGGAAGTGGATGGAGTGTCTTGCTGGATTGACTTAGGTCTTAGAAACCTTTAGCAATAACAAAGAAACCTCAAGTTTGAGTAATCCTGATGTTATAGGATACAAATGTGTGATATTTTAAGGGAACATAGGATTGTTTTTTTGTTATATGGAAGTTGTGCAGATTAAAATAGAAAGTCAGCAATATTATTATTAAGATTTTATATAAAAAGTAGCAGCAAGCCTGCTTTCAGCCATTTAATTATATGTTTCTAAGGAAAATTGGGAGGGAGGGTGTACTTTGCTTTCAGTAATGTCCAAAGACTAATTTACTACAGATACTTTGGTAGTTGAAGTCGTATTAACAGCCATCATAATGCAAATGGTACTGTTTATAATATGAACTAAGATTGAATGGATGTCAAACAAGTTTCATAATTTTGTTTCCACTATTTGTACAACTGTTTGTAATTCTAACTACAAAGGAATGTATAAGTATTAAATCAAAAAAAGAGAGCTCATTAAGGGACAGAAGATGAGTTCTGTTCCTACACAGAGTAATAAGCTTGGCCATAAGTACGAAGATATGTTTTAATATAAACTAAAAATGTAAATATTTATATAGACACCTGTATAAATGAAGAAGTATGTATTTGAAATTTGTATTAAGCATACATATCCAGCTCAAAGCAGAGGAAAAAGCATCACACTACAATCACTGCATTTTATGAATACAGTGCATAGAATATTTCTTTCTGACGCTTTCTCTCATGTGTGATACTGTGTTGCAGTTTTCTGATTTGTTGAAAATCATGGTAATTATCGGATGCAGGTATTCTGTGTGGTTCTGTTATTTTACCTCAAATCAACTGGAGTGTTTAGTATGAGATCATTGATATTTACCAGAAGCTATAGTAAGGGTCCAAAATTATTCTGTAAGTAAAAGAAATATTTACCCAGAAGTAGGTGGGAAACTAACGGTGAAAGATTCTTCTACTAGAATTTAAACTGGGTGGAGTGGTGATGAATTAAAGTGAACATAAATGATGCAAACAGTGTTTATGATCCTGACCAACTTTACCCTGTGTGGGTTGGGATAAGGGATTTGCATTCCACACTACATACTCTTGAGTCCAGTCTGTGTTTGCTGAAAACAACAGGATTTTGGTCATGAGTTCCAGGGGAAGCAAGAAAGAATCTTTAATTTCAGCATCTCAAGTAAGAAGAATTGCAAGCTGATACAAAGATTTAGCAAAATCAAGCACAAATATAACTCCTAAGAATTTGAAGATGGGAATCCTTAGTTAGGCACATGCAGGAGGAGATTCTTTTCTCAGTGAAAGCCCAAGTGTGTCAGAGCACACAGGTTTTTTAATCATTATTTTTCCTGTAAGTTAAATTTAAAAGAATTGGCTCAGGATGGACCCCTGACGTTTTTTCAGCTACCAAAATATTGCAGTGTTGCTTTCAAGCCTCTTCTGTTTCATTTGTGTTTAAAATTGTTACAGAACACTTCTAATAGTAATGCGTTATTCTTTTTTGTGGTCCTCTTTCAGGCAAATTATACCTGAACATGATTACGCTAATTTGTTAGAATATCAGTTAAACTCTTTTGGTGACATTGCAATTAAAACAAGGTACTTGTTTAATAGTGACATTTCTAGTTACAGACTTTTTTATTTCACCTAATTAAGACTAAATCTCTTTCTTACCAGAAATAATTTCAGAACAAGTTTATTGCACTTCACCTGGTTTAATAAAATCAGAAAAACATAAAGCTTCCCTAAGTATCCTTTAAATGTATTTAAGAAATCTGTGCATATAAAATATAATCATGGGGTGGGTTTTTTTTAATGGTTCCTAAGTTTTCACCAATGATTCCTCTACACAACAGTCTGCAAATTTATATGTAGCCTTTTAAAAATCAGTGTGCTTTCTGAAGCAAGATGGCAACTAGGTCAGCTGCGTCATAGTCATCTAACTTCCAACTGGAATTCTGCTATGTAATACAATGATAAATTTCACACACTTAAATGGAAAGCTTGTGCAACAGCTTTGAAGGAACCTTGACGTTTTTCCTAGTACACTATGTGTTATAAAAAAATACATAAAATATTTTGGTCTAAGTAGCCTCTTTCTAAGGGTTTGGGGGGGGGGGGTTGTTTGAAATTTTTTTTGAGCTGTGTGGGTTGGGTTTGTTTTGTTTTTTTTTTAAATTCAGTTCCTGTTGTTTAATAAAGGAATTCAGGATCTCTGAAGTTTAAATAGGAGATATTTATATAGCAGTTGTGGTTTTCTATTAGCTTTTATACAGTATCTTAAAAAGCCCTTGATAGAAGTGTTTATTTTGGAGGATACCGAATAAATATGCTTCCACTTATATAACTTTAATATATGTTTTAAAACTTAAATTATGGAAAAAAATGTTAGTTGCTTGTTTATAAATAAAGGTCTTTTGAAGAGTGTCTAGTTTGGCCTCAGCCAAAATAAAAGGCAAATTTATTGATACAAAAGCCTGTCTTCATCATACTTTGTTTAATATTTTAGCTGTGTGCTAAAATGACACAAAGTTCGAGGTCTTGTTAAATATAAAAAGTGGTTTGCTTCTTAAATTTTGTGACAGGAATGTGCAGATGTTTTAATATATAGATTAGAATCTTTAATTCTTCATTTTTTTTGCTATTTTTATAATCTGTTTGGTGTATCTCAGAGGACTATCCTGCTTCAGTAGAAATACAGTGGGAAACGTTTTTTGCATTTAAGAGGAGCAGGGTTGAGCCATGAAACGTATTTTGATTTGATTGTTGTTGGTTTTTTTCTTTTCAGACACTGTGTTGGCAAAGTGTCTAAGTTAACTCCCTTTAAGATCAGTCTTAATTTTTTTAAAACATGTGCTTAAGCTCTTTGGTACATTGGGACCATGATCAACCTTGAAAGAGCAATGGCAGAAAATAGGTACAGAACCAAAAGTTTAAGTTAATTTTCCTCTACATAAAAACTGCATCTACAGCTAGGGTATAGTTCTGTAGTTTTATAAAAACAAAGGACATGAACCAGTAATAATAGAGTCTCTACTTTGGGGGAATTTTTTTTTTTTGTAAGGGGGAGTGACACACCCTCTGACAGTTAATTGGGCAGATAACCTGCTGAAGCAGTGGGTGACACTAGAATTTGTCTTAACGTGTTTCAAAAGGGAGATGTAGCCTTATCCATGAACCAAAACACAGCTCTAAAAGTCTTCTTCCTGCTTTTCCTGTTTAAGCAGGCCTTCTAGTGACATCCAGTAGGTTGTTTTTTTTTGTCTGATGTTTGTTTTTCCCCAAGTAAGACACGCAGGTTTGGTCTGAAGCTACGCGTACTCTTTGTTTCCAAGCTTCCAGTGATAAAACTAGAAGTTACTCACATGGGATAAGGACAGACTATGCCTACCTTTTTGGCACTAAACAGTGAGGGTGCAAATATCTGGCATAAGCCAGTAATCTGGCAGGTGCCTATACTGCTTAATAAAATTGTTTACATTTTCCTACTAGAAGATTTAGATAAAAATCAAAGAAAGCTTAAGGGTTTGGGATTTTGGGTTTGTTTGGTTTTTTTTTATGTTTCTGTTAATGAATCAGTGTTAAAAACTGTGTTGTTGTTTTTGTTGAACACAGCCTAATAGTATTTTTTTAATGTCATTGATTCGTGTTTATTTAAAATGACTTGTGGAAAACTGTACTATAACTGTTGTACATAAAGGGACACTATCAAGAGAAAGGTTGTATACAGTAAATGTACTTACCTGTAGTAAGAATACTTGATATTAATAAAATCAAAGAATTTAAAACCAGGGATTGAGTCATAACGAGCTGCTTTGGCTTCCTCAATTGTTGCAAGGATGTCTGAAAAATACATCTGAGTTCTGTGGGTTGAGCTTATTTTCCATGTTGCTTTTTCTCTCGCTATTCCAGAATAAAGGACTCAATCCATTTTTTGCTTTTCTGGTTCCTCAGACATACAAATTACCTTTTAAAGATGCAAGCTTCCCACTACTGGAGCAGCATCTTTAATTAAAACACGTACATAAAACCAGAACAAACTATCTTTTGCAATGTAACATGCAAAAAACATATAAAGTGCACATTTTAAGGCTTATTCTTGACAGTGTCCCTTTAAAAAAAAAGCCAGGAAAATGGGATCACTTTTAGTGCTTGGGTACAGAGGAATAGTTTCTTACAGTTTCTAGAAATTTGAATTACCCGATATATTTGCTATGGAGTTTTCCAGTTACACAAAAGCACTTGTCATTTTAAAGGATTATAGAGGTAAGACAAAAGAAGCTGGTTTTATAATCCTGTATACTTTACAGTCATTCTATATCTGTTCAATACCTGAGGATGGCTTTTTACTTTTTTTAGGAGTGAGACTTAATAGCTTAGGGTAACTTTTTCTTTAATGTAATGTAAATCCATTGCTGCTTTGTACAACTTTTTCTACTGTGTGTTTTCTTTACTTAGATCTTGACTAAGAAATGTTGGCGCCCAATAAACTTACACTTTGTTTCTTTTGAATTACTGTGTCTTATACTGGAATCTCTTGGCAAAGTGTGATGTTATTGTACATACCATTGTGTCTGCGGGATGGGAATTTTGTTTATAAAAGAACATCTTTTGATCTATTTGTTGGATGTAAATGGTATTTTTTACATCACTAAAATAATGGCTTTTTGTTTGTTTTAGTACATGCCCCACTGAACATTTTACTGGAAAATACAAGAAAACCAACTGCTCTAAACAATCTCAAAAAGTTGAGTACAGCCCAGATTCGGCTTCCTATTCAGAATGGAGCTTTCTGGAAGCAAGGTTAAATCAACTGAGTATCTCTTTCATCTAAAACTGGAGCAAGCCAGATGTTTGCAAATACATGGTCAGGAATGTTTATGGTATTTTGCAGTGCTCTCATCGAAAGCAGTTTTGCTGCATGTATTTCCCTCTTCAAAACCGCCTGGGTGTGGATTCCCATGATGCAGAAAACTGTCTTTTGGGAACAGGGTTTACTAGGCTTCTCTTTAAAGTAAATGAGACATGTTTGAGAACTCTTAGGCCAGTTTTCTCAACTTCTTGGCCTCCACAATGTCTATCCTTTGTGCAGTTTGGTTGAACCCATTGACCAACTTCACTCACATTTAACAGAGGAGACAAGGTCTCTCAAGTTAATCGTTAACAGGTTTCATAAAAATCACTGACTGAGTAGCAAAGAATGGTCTTAGTGGGAAGGACAAGATGTACATCAAGAGCATGTGCTGAGCAGTTATCTGTGGTTTTTATCCCAGCACTTGACATCCCAGTGTGTGCATGTGTACTATCTTGTCAGTGTAAGTGGGGCAATAGGTCAGGTGAAACATATGGCAGAGCTGCACTTCAGAAGTCAGGTGAGCTGTGGAAAAGGCAAAGAGAGGGCTGATAGCTGTTCTCTTAAGTTGTTCACAGAGTCATAAATCACCAAAGGTTTGGCTTCCTCTTTCTCCTTTCTGCATAGGGAACTCCTCCAGCTCTTTCCACATCCAGGTAACATCTATATACAGTCCTCTCTCTGTTACTGTTTCAGAGCAAACTAAGATCTACTTAAATGCTTCATAGAAAATGCCTCTGCTCTAGAGACCATGCAACCTATATTTGACATAAAAGCCAAAAAGCAAACCAAAATGATAAAAAGTTACTGATAATGCTGTAAGTTTTATGCCTATTTTCATGGTGGTTATAATTCCAGCTGTCTGCTTCTCAGACAGTGCTCTGCAAACAAATCCAGTAATGTTTACTTACTTTTCCCTTCACAGGATGTTTCCAGTTATCACCCTTTTTTTAATATACAAATACCAAGAGGATATTTTTTACTTCTTGTATTACAAGTAACCTATGTGGGTAATATTTGTTTCCAGTCCTGAAATACTCTGATAATAAGAATTTTCAAGGTCTTGGCTGCAGCAAAGCAATGTACACAACTTTTATTTCCCCTTCATACTACATGTGTTGAAAGAGTGTATCGAAAGCAAAGCCAGTTTCTGCTAACAAAGAATTTGCTTTAAATTGTCTCTGCAGTTTTGATACTATTCTTAACAGTTTATTAATGTCTTGTCAGTCCAGGGTCTAGGATGGATACAGCTCTTCAATATCATGGAGCCTGGCTGTAGACATTAGCTTAAGCTGGTATTTGTGGGTGCATGTTCTCATCTAGCAACATGCATCCCTACAGTGAGGTCCAGTGGTGTTAAAAACGAGGCAATGATGCCTTTTAAAAAAAGAGGCAAAGATGCTGTAACATCTGTGAAAAAGTTGAAGGGAAGAAAACTTCCCAAAAGATTGTTTAATACTATTTCCCTTACAATCTTGCCTTGGAGAAAGTTCAGATCCTTTTGGAGCACCCTTGCACATCACAAGGGCTTCACCAGGAGTGGCAATTATACCTATGGAGATACATTGACAGTTTCTCCCCCTTGCCACATAAAAGACTTCCTCTCTGTATGGCAGCCCAGGGCTGTGATTAACAAGGCAGCTGCTGTTTCCTGCTGCCTCTTCTTCACTCATCAATCGACTGAGCAGCCAAACACCATGAAAAGGAAACTTGACTTTGTTAGTTTGTATTCAGATTACTTGTCCCAGGATAAATTTGACTGAGGCATGTAAAAGCATGTAAACACATCTTTTAAAGGCATGAGAAAAAAACCCAACAAACTATACAAATACCAAACTGTTGCTCTGAGCAAGCCTGGAGGAGAATTACAGATACTAAAAATGAGATTTGAAATTGGGTGGGGTTTTTTAGCAAGCATTACTACAAGACTGAAAAGGGGGAGATCCACACAGAACCTTTGTTTTATAGAGATGATCCTATAATCTATTACGTACCTCTAACACTTGTGTGCATGCACTAGGAGGAGCCAGAAACAAAAGACTGAACCATCACATCCACCTGAAGAGCCACACTTGAAAGCATCACACCAAAGGCGAACCCTTCTCTATATCTATTTGTATGTATATAAAAATGCATCTGAGTGTGTTTAACTATGGCTCAGTTACACTGTAAGGGCCGAGTCTGGATAAAATTCCCTGTTAGGTCAAAGGCATGTTACAATACACTTTTGTCTAAAAGCTAGCTGTCTTCTCTGGAGTATTTTCACTGTTCTAGAAGGCAGCATGGATTCTGAGATTTTTCAAAAGCCTTTATTTCATACTCTTGCTACTGATTTCCTACAACATTGTTTGAAATGTGTTTGCTCTCAGTCTAATATTTGAAGATCTCTTTTAGTACTTAAGAAGTCCTTTCTTCTTTCTGATGCCCAGTGTTCCCAAAGGTAGTTGGGCTTAGTGTCCTCAAGCATGTGTGTGAGGGACATACGAGTGTTTGTACTGCATGGAAGAAGCACACATCCCTGGGAAGCCAGCAGCTCCTGGGCTGGAGCCTAAGATTCAGGAGAGGCAGGAATCTCTCCAGTAGTTCTTTGCTGCTTCTTCAGCTCTATCTTTGACATAAGAAGCCTTAACCAGTTGGGCACAATGTTAACTCTGAGGCTAAATTAACCCATAGGCAAGAAACGATGTAACTGGAATTACTCGTTGTGTCTATAGAGTGCCGTACTTGAGGAACGCAGGCCACAGTACTGCTCATGCGTATATCAGTCTCTCCATCCCAGCACCATCACCTCTGGTGATACTTGCGCTCTCTGGTGGAGAGAATAGAACTGGCTCCAGCAGGTGGAAATAAAAGAAGCTTCTCTATCATGTTTTAGTTTCTAAAAATTCACAGTATTTTAGTAAATGTATTTTCTAAAAGTAATCATCATAGAAAAAAATAATACTTTCAAACATGTTTTTCCTTCTTCCATTGCAGTGCCAGGTGCAAGTAGTAAAAGAAATAACCATCAATTCCAGACAAAACATCTGTTGCTAGTCTTTGTTCCTCTTGCAAACCCCTTACAAACAGACTATTTACTGGATATTGGAGAGAGGGAGAAGTGTGATCCTACAGAGAAAATAAAAACAGTTATAACAAAGTGATAAGAAACTTCTGTAATTAATGGGTAGAACACTGATATGTTGCAATGAATACTAACACCATGGTGCCATTGTACACCTTGATAGGCTGTAATTCTCCTGCATGAATGGCTTCAAAGAAAGTACAAGTATCCAAGGTGTACCAGCTTGGGTCCGTGGTTGCTCTAATAGAACTGAAACATGGCTTTGCAATTTTGCTTTATACCTGAATATGAACTTTGAAATGATGATTGGTCAAAATAAAACATTGTGACCCATTTCTTTTGAAACTTATCCTATTTGTCAATAATTATATTTTTGGGGCATAGTTGTTTTTTCAAGTTTTTTCTTTTTTTCTTTAGGAACAAGTGTGTGTATGAAAAACATCTATAATAAAAAGCTGTGAAAGCGATTTTCTGATCTAATGAAAAACTCAGTTCCTGGCAGTATGCTTTCTTAAGCATTTAAGAGATGTAGGTGTTCGGGCAAAGAAGAATCGAATGGCCTAAATGAATTGAAGTTTTTCTACTATGAGGTTGTGGTGGATGTATTACTCCTTGTTCAGTAGAGATTGGTGTTTGGACAGATTAGTATCCCCTGGTTTTGCAAAAGGACCAAAAATAAGAGCAGTTAGTCAAAGTGCAAGTCCAATAATGTCAAACCATGTCATCATCTCACAGCTTTTTTGCTATGGAGCAAGACTCCTCCGTTAAGAAGATGTTCTCTGGCAGACACGAGTTGGGAGGAGTTATTCCAGATCAAAAGCCAGCAGAGCTGGCCTCCTTCCCCCCACACTAGCACCTAGTTATGAAAGCTTGCTTAGTGCCACCTCCTGGGTGCCAGACTGCTGACCCTCTTCCAACAGGGCTTCTATGGGAATCCCACCTTGCCTTTATTCCAGCTCTTTGCACACTCTCAGACAACTGTTGCAAAGCAGGGGACAGTATCTCTGATATGTTGAGTCACATGAAACAAGATGGGTCATCTGGAAAGGGTCTACAGAGAACAAACTGGAGAGTACACAAGAAGGATGGCCAAATGGAGGAGCTCATCATCCAGCTTTAGCACTCCACCTCTTCTTGCCCCACAACTCCTGGGCAAATCCGGCAGTCAGCAGGTAGGAGAACATGCCTGCTACCTGCCTCTGGCACAGTAGGTAAAAGAGTGCAGGAGAGACTGAAATGCTACATGTGAAAAAGGAGATGGTCTCTTCTTCTGTAGAAGTAACATGCCAAGGGGTCACATTTCAGACATGAAGATTAACAGGTCTACTTCTGGCAGCTGACTTGCATGGTGGCATCACCTCAGGCTGACCATTACACCAGCAAAATTTCATTGTGAAGACATGGTTCTATGCACCTCACAGGTAAACCTGGCATCACACGGAGTCCTGGGACACTGGAAAAAACTCTGCTGGCCAAAGTGCACTTTTGCCAAACTAAGGATCTCTTACACTATTACACTGTCGTGACAAAGCACTTCTTTCAGACTTCATGTTAGACTGCATGCATGGCCTCTTATGAACCTTCTCTTTCTTTCACGTGTGTAAAAATTACTCTGGAGCTCAGAGACAAAGGATTATTGAGAAAAGTTTGGATTGATTTTATCTCTCTGCATTGTAATTTTATGAGTGATCATTTAATCACAGTGATTGAACCTACTGTGCTTTTTTCTTTCTTTTTTTTTTTTTGTCATTGTTCTGCTCACAGCTCTAAAAATTAAATTGATTAAGTAACTATGATCTCATCCTGCTCCCTTTGCTTATATGTATAATGCAGGATGCAGGATAGTCTCAGATGAGCACTTTGCAGACGCTAGCTCTGAGTGCATACCCTGTCGTGTCACACCCTGGTATACCCATTTGCCTGTGCCAAGTGTAAGCCACCATTCCTGCAAGAAATCTGGGAAGTTCAAACAAATAGTCAAAGTCCTAAAATTCTGCCCACATTCTGTTTGTGGGGTGAAAAAGAGCATCTCTGAACACATGCGTGATGAACCTGGCAGCACTAATTAACGGGTGAGAGTTCTTTGTTGTCCCTGTGCCTTCGGTAACTGCCATCACAACAATCTAACATAGACTAGGTCAGAGGAAGTACAGGGATGTAGCTGTCTTCTTGCCTTTCCAACACAGAGTGGAACAGTTAACAAAATTCATACTTCAAAGGACCAAGACAGGACGTGTATTAACCATGATGAATGATGCATCTGTAACTCTGTTGTTCCAGAACCTTGTAAAATCAACTCTGTATCAATCTCAGTCACTTTACATTATTTAAACTTGCTTTGCAACCATCACTGACAGAGCTATATACTTGCTAATTAAAAGAAAATATGGGAAATGCAGAAGTTGCTTAATAGAAATACAGCACACAGCAGAGCCTAGAAGCATGTCAGAATCACAGTTCCCAGCTTCAAAGTATATGGAATTATGAAAACCTAATTAGTTTAGTATATGGAATTATGAAAACCTAATTACTTTACTAATCGCATCCCCAGAGCTATGCTTTGATGGGCAAGATCCTGAACGTTCAGAGAGGGCCATTCCAAGTTCACAGGTGCACAAAAAGGGAAAATAATTAAATATAAATATTAGCTGCCACATCCTTTGGCTATACTTCAAAAGTAAAAATGTAAAATATTTCTAGTAACAAGATAGCTGTTAAAGTTCTGTTAGAGGAAACTGCCCTTAATAGTTCAGTGTAATCTTTTACACTTTCTTGTCATTTCATGTTCACTACTTGGACTCACAAAATTCCTGCCAGTGAAGGAAAATTCTCTGCATGGCATACGTGGGGAACTGAAACATGGGATAAGCTAAGGGCAGGTTTTCTGCCACAGCACAGTGCTGTATTAGAAATCCCTGAACTATCATCTGCAAACAAGCTGGTATAGCAAAGATACTGGTTTGGATCTTAAAATCAACCAGGCTAGTCAATCTAAGTCTCTCAGCAGGGTCAATTAACCTGTATAGAAAGCTGTGCTAGCATGCTAGCAATATGGCTCTGGTTGTGGATCTCTGGAGGTCTCAGCCCCTTGCTCCTTGGTATCACGTAGGTATCATGTAGGTATACTTGGTATCGTGTAGGCAGATGGCAGCTGGTCAGCGAATGGAGTGCAGGATTTCCCTGTCCCAAGCAAATACTTTAACTTATGAACAGCCTGTTCTTCTTACATAGGTACAGTCACCTAACTGCAGCAAATAAAGCCATGTTCTGGCCCTGTCAAGTTTGCAGCTTATAGGTGCAAATGCGGACAATGCATTTACAACACAAAATGATCAAACTGCTTATCAGGCAGTGATCTGTTCTTCCTCCCAGAGGCCTAGCCCCAACATTCTAACGTACTGTATTAAATGTTGATGGAACAGCCTTTCGGGTATCCCAGGCCCCAGAGAACAAGGTGGAAATCTGGAGCAAAGATTATTTACATTTAATGGAAAAGGATCAGGTCAGGGAATACTTCAGCAAACTGGACATATGGCCCCTGATGAGATGCACCCACAAGTGCTGAGGAAGCTGGAGATGCCATCACAAGGCCACTCTGTATCATCTTTGAATGACAGTAATGACTGGGATAAGTGGCCAAGGACTGGAGGAAGCAAATGCCACTCCTAACTTCATGAAAGGTAGGATGGAGGATGTTGAGACCTGAGACCAGTCATCCTCACCTTGACCTTGAGAAGGCGATGGAGCAGCTAATGCTGGACACCCCTTCCAGACACATGAAGAACAAGAAAGTCATCAGGAGAAGTCAACATGGTTTTACCAAGGGGAAGTCACACTTGATCGATTTCATAAACCTTACAATGAAATTAGTGGCTTGGTAGATGAGGGGGGAGAGTAGATACTGTCTACCCAGGCTTCTGACACTGTCACACATGTGGAGCAAGAACTTACAGTGACATTTCACTACCAACCTCTGTGATTTAATCACTGGTTGCTTGAGCATGTCAGTTGGGCAAAAAATACAAGTGAGGTTCCTTGGGTGGGAGCTGCCATGGGTAAGGAAAGAAACAAAGCAGGCAAAGGAAAGCACAAGAAAAATGAGGACACAAATAGCGATGAGCTGATAAGGTAGCACTCTGAAAACCAAACAGGGACTTAACTAAAAATGAGTGTGACAGAAATAAATTATCACAAAACTTTTCTTTACTATCAAAAGGCAATTTCCTCCCCTTTATTGCAAACCTCATACTGATAACAAGTCATTCAGCATGGCCTGCAGAAAGTACTCCGCTCTGAGTTTACACTCCAGGCTGCAAATCGTGGGGAAACACAGATTTTGGGGGATTTTTTTCTTCGTTCCAGTCAGTTTGACATCCTTGGCAGAGATGATGAAGCACCAGGAATTAAAAGGAAGCCCTTGGATAGGAAGTAGAGGGAACAATTAAATGCCTTGTAGTGTCCTCAGCTATTCCTGCAGTGCTGCGGAGGGGTGAGGAGGAAGAAGCAGATCACAGTCCTGCAAGTGCTACCCTGTTAGGTGAAGGGGTGCCTGCCTGAAATGCTCACCGAGAGGCAACGTGGCAGTTCTATCCACCTAGCTCTGTAATTCGCATGAACTAGGTGATTATGTCTCAGCCTCTGGAACACAAACATTACATCATCTTACTTTTGGGAAGGGGGGGAAGTCGGGTCTGTTTTGTAGCCGACTCCTGCTGCCCACTCGCAGGCGTTACCACGTTTATCTATTGTATGCAAAGACGTGAGGGGCTGTCCGCATTATTTTTCTCTTGCAGTCGTTGC
This sequence comes from Neopsephotus bourkii, assembly GCF_033783945.1. NCBI lineage: Eukaryota > Metazoa > Chordata > Aves > Psittaciformes > Psittacidae > Neopsephotus > Neopsephotus bourkii. Next base: position 7,803,736 of record NW_026901456.1, on the reverse strand, counting down.
TTGGTGTGCAAACGACATCAGTAAATAACATTGATATAAGGGGAAACGTTTTGTGGTAGGAAAACCAACATCAGTTATTAGTTTGGCACCTCTTCCCCGCGCTTCTGAAAGCCCCATCGTCCCTATTAAAGTTCCCCGCTTTTGCCCGCCCGTGGGACCGCTCTTCTCGCCCCATTCTGCCAGATACAGCAGCCGGTTTCCCTGCGGAGCGCCTGGTCAGGACGCATCCGAACCCGCCCGGCGCAGCCTGCGCCCTCAGACCCCCGCTCCCGCAGGGGGCACTGGGCGCCCCCTCACCTATAGTGCTGCGGGGCTCCGGGGGGCCGGCGGGACGAGTGCCCTCCGCCTCTCTCACAGGGCGCCCCGCCGCCAACAGCGCTGAGCCGGGGCCGGGCCTCCCCTCGGCGCCCCGCCGGCGGGGGCGGGGACTGCGCCGTGGCCGGGCGGGGCGGGGCGGGGCGGGGCGGTGCATTGTGGCGTGGCGCACCCGCGGGCTGCCGGTTGGACGTGGTGTTGTTGCTCGCGGCTCAGGGCCCTGAGTGGGTTGCCGTTGCCCACAGCCGCTCTGCGCGCCTTGGTGGGGGCCGGTAGAGCGGCTCCCATTATGGTCAGCCATGGCGTGGCTGCCGGGCGAGCTGGCCGAGCTGCGTTGGTGCGCTCTGGTCGCCCTCTTCGTGGCGGCGCTGGCCACTCTGGCCGTCTACCTGGTGCAGTACGTGCTGCTGGCCCTGCGGCGGAGCCGGCCACCGCCTCCGCCGCTGCCGTCGCCGCCACCGCGGCAGGACGACCTGCAGGAGGAGGGCAGCTCCGTGCTGTCCTGGGCACTGTCGCTGGGCAGCTGGCGGCGGCAGTGGCGGCGGGCCTGGGTGGCGGCGCTCAGCGCCGAGGCGGCTGCAAGGACGGTGAGTGCCGGGCACGCAGGTGAGGGGCGGCGGGCGGGAGGGCAACGGCGCCGCCCCGCCGCAGGGCCGGGCCCGGCCCGGGAGTTCCGGGCGGTGCCGGCGGCGGCTCCCCCGAGCCCACCGGGCTGAGGCTGGGGCCGGGGCCCTGGGGTGTCCCGCCGGGGCGGGGGAGGGCGGCGTGTGCCTGTGTACCGGCGGGGGCTGCGCCCGCCCGGGGCGAGGAGCGGCTGTAGAGACACCGGGACTTGGTCCGGACGTATCTCGTGTGCTGTCAGCACGGTGCTGGCAGCGACTGCTGGTGTGTTACTGTCCCTCGGTGTGCGTGTGTGTGTGTGTGTATGGGTATGCGATGTATGTGTTTGTATATGTATGTATATGTACTATACACATGTGTATGTGTATATTAATATGTATGTATTTATACACACACACATATAGGTACTTGGTGGCAGTGTGACAGGAATTCGCAGGCAGGAGCTGGCCAGGAGCACGGAATGGGCACATGTGCGGGAGCCGGGAGAAAGGGGAGGAAAGCCGTGATCCCCGGTGGCCCCTGGTAGGGGCTTGTGCACCGATAACATTGTTCGGGCGCAGGGAACAGGAAACAATGGAAACTTCCTGGCCTGGGAGCCAGCGTGGGGCCTGCAGCCCGTCCTTCGGCAAATAGCTCCGAGAGCCAGGCTTCCTTCGTGCTGCCTTACGCCTTGCTGGACCTGTGTGCGTGTCAGCGTAAGACTGAGGGCTGGTGTCCTCCATGCAGCCGAGGGATCGTGGGTGTCTCGGCTATTGGTCTGTTTGCTTTTAGCCCATGTCAGGATGGATGCTCAAATTGTGCCACCCCTTTGCATCCCATCCTACCCTTCTTCCAGAGGCTGCACTGTGGCATGCGGCTTGTTGGTTTGTGTATGTCCAGGTGTAAGATGCGAGGAGTTTAGGTGAGGCTGGGGCAAGCCAACTCTCTGATCCTGAGTTCTGAACCCCTGCCATGCCAGAGGGAAGTGCTGAGCCTAAACTGTCTCAGAAGCGGCATGTACTCAGGTCTCCGAATTCGTGTGCAGCACTCTCCCTAGGCTTAGGAGGTTCCTTTCCCAGCAGCCCACCAAGCTGTCTTCTCATATGTCCGGCTGGGCGAGAAGGAAGAGTGGGGCAGTGCCTGTGTGTGAAAGATAAGGAAAGTATTTAACACTTTCCAGACATCGCTGTAAGTTAGGGCAGCAGAAAGAAAATACCTCGTCTGCCCTTTCAAATTGCACAGGGCAGTTGAGGAAAGCATGCGTTGTGCTAAGAAATGAAGATTTGCTTTGCACTTGTGGAAGAGAAGAGCCCAGACAGCTTGGGCACAGGTGCTGGGAACTGAAAGTAGCTAGAAACAAGCAGCAGCTTCCCGTCCCTGACTGCAGAGCAAAGCCACTTTGACAGGGCCATGTACACCCTCCCTCCCACCCCTGGTGAGCAGCTGCAGCCGTCTCTGGCCATGAGTTCACTGCCTGGCACTGCAGTGTGGCATTCCTCCCGCTGTCAGCCTCCCAAAACAATGTCAGTGGCGCACAGCTAATGAAATTCCTATGTGCAAAACAGCCCCGGGTGACAAGGGAAGCTGTGCTGGCTGCTTGGTGTGGGTAGCAGGTGGATAATGCAAGTGCTGATGCCTCTGAAAGCATGACCTCACTGCCAAAACAGGTATAAAGCTGCCTTTTCCTTGCTGTCTGTGTGAAGACTGAGGAGCTGTCATGACTGCCTTTCGTCACCCATGAGGAAGGATTGGGCAGGGGAAGGTTTCTTTCCTCACCTCTGCAAGATGATGTTTGGATTTTCTTAGTTTTGGCAATGCAGCTCTATTATTGGGCCAAACCAAAAACGCCTTTTAAAACTGCAGCATTGATTAATCCTTATTCAAGAAGAGCAGTTTCACTGAACTCTGACGTTGCTCATGGGCTTCGCTCTGCACTGTGCTATGTACCTTGATATTCTGGTACAGAGTAAGATGAGATGATTAGGCCCATAGTTATGCACTAAGTATAGGTGTTCAGGCTCTACCCTGTATTATGTACTGAGGTGTCATGCAATTAATCCATACAAGTTTTGACATACATTTGCAGTTCCATCTCCGGTTCTTCCAGGAACTTTACTGGCAGTGTATTTTTATTACTTGGTTTCAAGCGACGGGTTCACCACCTAATGATGCTTCCTTTTTTTTCTTCTTTCTTAGGATTCACAGTTGCTTACGTTTGAGGAAGATGACCCACCAGAACCACTTGAGCTAGAAGTTAAACAAGTTGTTAGTATTGTAAAGTCAGCTCAAGAAAAGGTAAATTTCAGTTTGGTTTTGTTTCAGTGTACTTTTGGGCAGGAAATGTTAACTTTTATTATTAATGTCAGTGGGAGTTCTGTTTGTCAATGCTTCTGTACCTGTGACCTAAATTTGTTACGGCTGCTAAGAGGCTGCCTCTCTAGTGAGCCTGTGCAAGCTCTTTGCACTGATTCACTCCTTTTGCAAGTCCTGAGCAGAATGTCCTCCAGGCTTTCTATCAAACGGGCAATAACCAGGGTTATGCCAAGCTTATGGATACGTCCCCAATGAATTTGTAAGCTGCCCTCTCTCCCAACCCCCATCAGAACAATGGTTCCCCATCCTATTGCTGAAGTGTGGGGTGGGGATTTCATGAAGAAGGAAAGGGAAGGGAAACTTCTCCTCTGGGCCAAAAGTCTGCCTCTTGCTGTTTGTGTGGCTGATTACAGGTTTGCTTCAGAAGCTGGAGCTGGGTAAGGATCAGTGGAACAGGTGCAAAGTCCTGAGGGTGAAGTCTTGACTCTACTGAATCCTGTACTCAGTGAGGAGAGAATGGTCTCTTTCTTCCTCTCCGCATACCCCTTTCTTCCTCTTCCCCCACCCCACGTACTGCACAGTGCTTTAATGCATGTAGAGTGAAAATAAGGGAGAATGTGGCTCTTGGAACAGAGTAAACATGCACTGAAAGGAGGAAGAAAAAGTACATATGCATATTAGCAATGATATCTTTCGCATTTCCATCCTAGTGACTGTTAACTACTAGTTACATCTGCACGGGTGCTCTGCTTCACGTACCTGCATCAAATCAGTCTAATGCTTTTCTTCTAGTTTTGCTTTGTTAATTTGGTTGGTTTGTCTGATTTAGATGTTAAGCAGCTCTACTATGATTCCTTTGAAAACTATGCATGCTTATCTGCCTCATACACAGCTCTAGGCACACCCTCATTGGTGGCAGCTGGGGATTGCCAACATGTAAATTTGTGCACTTGCTCACTGTCTTCTTCCCCTTGTCCCTCCTGTTTTAATCCCCTGCCAGTGGTCCCTGCCTCAGCAGTGGTGCTAGAGAGAGACTGGAGTTGGTTGGGCTGTAGAGTAGGCACTAATATTGCTCTGTGCCACTGGAAGACACAAGAATGGGAAATTTTAAGGAGAAGGAGCTACTAGGTATAAAAGTGGTGTGCTGTGTAACATGTGAAGTCAGCAACTGAGGGAGATCCGCTGCAAATAAAAGCTAGTGACTAACAGCAGAAAGATAGGTGACTTGCAGCACAGTGTCTAAAACATTGCTGGAAGGCTGGCAGAGCTGCAAGTGTGTTTGCATGGGCGGTGTCCAGGAGGTTTGGGTCTGTTGGCTGCTCTTGGCCAGCGTCAAAGTTTAGCAGGGGTGCATGGGGCCAGCTGTGTGCTCAGAGTACTGTGCCCATAGCTGCACCATGATGAAAACAGCGTCCCAGGGCTAAAACCCCTCTTTTGTCTCGCATGTGTGCCAGAACCAAGGCACAGCGCTGCAGTCCTGGATTTCCCTGAGGTCATGCTGTACCACTGGGAACATCCCTGCTGCAGTCCTCAGCTGACTTACGTGGTTTTTACCAGTAGATTCTGCCTGCCATAGCAGTGAGGTAAGTTAGTGCCTGTGGTGCCCTCTAGGCACCTTCACCTCCTGTGGTTAAGCTTGGGCAGTGGAAGGCAGCAAGTGCTGACTCCATGGGAGCCTGAGCCCAGGGAGCTGTTTGCTGCTATAGGGCTGTTCTCTTGCTTTCCTCTACCTGTGGCTTTGTAAGCCGGCACCCTCCCTTATGCAGTCTTTGGTTCTTGTCTGACCTTGGGTTACATCATTTCAGTATGTTAATCAAGCTGTTATACTGCAGCCAGCAATCTAATGTGGTTTTGCAGCAGCTTAAACCAATATAAGCACATTTTAAAATGTATTGGATTAAACCAGGTTTGCTTATGTAAAGTGTTTTTTTCTGAACTGCCCCTAAACCTATTTCCATAATCTTGTGCACAGCTGCTGGGAAAATTTCTCTGAATTATCCTTACTTTCTCAGTTAACGTACAACCTTAATATTTATTTGGGTTTCAGTGTATAATAACCTTAGAGTGGAACTCTGATAGCTACCTTAAATGCATGCCTTTCTCTGAAACACCTCAGGAGTTCTCTCATACAGTAATTGTGTCTCTTATGTATTCCTCAGGTAATAACAAGGGTCCAAAGGTGGTTTTTTGTGCTGTTTTCTTTTACCCCCTTGCTTTTCAAGCTCTTTATCTTTGCATGTGAAATTGAAATCTCTCTCTGTAGCTTGTCCAAACTCAAACTTCTGATATGTATTTGCAACTCACTACTGGTATGACTGGATCTGTATGCAGTTTGTGACCGCATGCTGCATGTTTACCAATGTTGTAGCATCCCACAGAGCTCTGCACTTGCCTGAGGCTTCAGCTGGCATAAGACTGTTGGCCTGCAACTGGTCCAAGCAGCTGCTTTACTTGTGGTCTGTATGGCAAGAGTGTATAAGTGCCTTGGTTCAGGAGTCTGGGCTTGATTTAATGCATGTTGTTTCAAATATGTATTTGACCTTGCATCAGAGAGGTTGTGGTCATCAAAGGAAGTATAGGATTGAGGGTGAGAGATCAAAATAGCAGTAAACATGGGATGTGTAATACTTGAATGCAGGTGCATGCTGACAGAGCCCTGTGGTATGTCTTTTGAGGTGGGTGGTCCTCTGTCCTCTTGAATGCTGGGCCATGGGGCACAGCCAGGTGATGAGCCTGTTTGGTGCTGGGAGTGAGCCTTCTGCCTGGGAAGTCTTGCTCCAAACCAATATGGGATTGCCAGCCTGACTGTAATTACTGTATTACTGCTGACAGCCCTGTTTATCACCAGGATGCAGGCTGACATGTGCTGTCCTTAGGTATATACACACTGTCCTTGGCTCGAAGAAGCTGAAAGTTGTAAAACTGGTGTGTGGTCCACAGTGCAGCGCTGCAGACATGGTTGTGGAAGCTGCTGTATGTCAGCCTGGCCAGAGTTGTTGTGATAGGGACAGACCGCTCTGGGGCTGAGGGTTACACTACACTGCTTCTTGACAAAGCCTCCATTTATACATCACCTTCACTCCAGTTTTGGGCCACAGCCTACATATATAGGACAAAGTGGCCCATTTTCATTGTGTGGTGTTGGTTATTTTGTTTTAATAAAGTAAACATTAGGAATATTCTTAGCTAATTCTGCCAGCCTTTCCATTACTACAGTCTGTTTTCAGAGGCTTTGAACTTCACAACAACAAAAAAGGCAACAAAAAAGATGATCCTCTTGAGGACTTGGTACAGAGGGTTTGGATGGAGCAGTCTCCCCTCTTTTCCTGCTTCATACCTAAATAGAAAGGGCTAAAATGCTGTCAGAGTGCCATTCCATTAATGAGTGATACCAAGTTGCTATACAAGGAATGACCGTTTTGGATCGCAGCAGGCAACAGCAAATATGAAAGCCTCATGTTATTTCTTATATGATGGGTCTTGCTGGGGAAATGGTGGAGAGAAAGGAGGACTGTTTCATGGGCATCTGAGAAGTCCTGTTTTCTGATGAGCTGTACAGCATACCTGGAGAGCCCTTATTAACCCACACAGCTGTCATAGCTTCATCTTGGTATCACTTTGCAGCCACCCTGCTGCGAACTGGCAGCCTGTGTTCGTGCCACACTGGGGTGTCAGGGCTTCCAGTTCCACTTGCTCTGAAGCAGGTAGAGACATTGTGCAGCAAAGGCTGCTTTCTGCTCCTGGAAAGACTGGTTTCTCATTGTCACTGCTACAGTACTAACTGAGATCATTCTGAGCTATGTACATGTGTTTCTTTCTGATTATTTTTGGTGGGGTGAGCTGCCCTGACCATCCTGTGCAGTTTCTTTTGTCTTTAACTCCCTGTTTTGCTTGAAAAGCTGTCCTGGAGCTTTGCTGCTTTAACGATGAGGTTTTTTACAAGCCTAGGTGGAATCATGGCCCTTCCAGCTTGATTCTGTACTAGTGTAGTTCTTTGTCTTTATTTACTTTTCTTCCATGGTGCTTGCTGTCATATCAAGCAAATATCATGTAAATATATCATGAAGGAATTCTGTTTCCTTGGTGAAGTTGTTCCTTAAGTATCCTTTCACAATATTGTCCTGCCTTGTAAGTCACTCCTGTGCACCCATTCTCCGCAGCAGCTCCAGTTAAATCTGTCTACTTGAACTTGATAGCTGAAGTGACACACAGCCCTACAGGCGAGGTCTTGCCATGCAAGATCACTGCTTCTTTATGTCTCTGGAAGTACTTTCCTGATGCATTTTAGGCTTTCAGTCTGCCTGTCCTGTGGCTGCTTCATGATGTGACTGAGACATCAATGTCCTTCCTTTGGTGTTCTCCCAGTGATAATGGTGCCCTTTGTATGAGTAGTATTTGTTAATTCTCCTACACATACTCTGTGTTTTGAATTGTATTTCTTTTCTTTTCTTACTTTTTTTCTCATCATTTCCATGTGATGTCTTAATCTTCCTTTATATTGCTGCTTCCCAGCTTGCTTTCCTCAGTTTCATGCTTTCTCCCGAGGGATTTTGAACCTTAACTATGCAGTTGGGTTGGTGCCTGACAGACTCCTTTGTAACTTGCTTCCATTTTCACCTCCGTGCTCACTGTGCTGTCTTCTCCTTTTCAAACACATCCCCATTCACCTTAATGTGGGAATGATGGAGTGCAAGCTTAATTATCAGTATGGTGACCCTACTAAAACAGACAAGAGGACATAATGGATCTCACCTACTTAAGAACTAAGTGTCTTGTAGAAGGAAAACATCAGGGTGGGGATTTGTTTGTTTCAGTGGAGATAATACTGGTTTGGGCACTGTCAGGTAGCCTGCCTGTCTTCCAGTTGCTGCTGCAGATGTGCGCGAGCCTCCTACAGGCTTGTGCCACATCTGCTATCTCGGCACAGGGATCAGGGGTACCTCAGCACTCCAGTGGCACAATGTGCCTGTGTCTCCGCAACGGAATGTCTTGCCAAGCTACTGCAGCACAAACTGGCAAACCTCTCCTGTATTTTATCGTCTTGTGCTGATCTCCATGTCTTCAGCGGTGCTGTCTCTCGAATGGTTTGTAAAGACATGTGTCTTTACAAACTAGCAAGTCTGTTTCTGGTATTTATTTGTTTTCCCCCTTTTTAAGTGCAAGTACTGCTTCCTGTCCTTGCTCTGTTTGATATTCACTTCAGTTGGCAGCCTTATTGAAAATTCTTCCTGTCCTGTCTCCTTGTACTCCCTGCTCATTTGTTTTATCCCCCTCCAGTCTCAAAGGAGTAGATAGATTCACATGCTGTATCAGTTTTTGCTTTGTTTCTGTTGCTGACATGGCAACTCTCTCTCTCCTGCAGTCCTTCCAGCACTCACTCTGCCTTCACCCTGGTGTTTACCATTGTTTTGGGAAACTGGTCCAGAGCTGTCTCATTACATTTGCAGGCAAATTTGCTTTGATATCAGCTTCTAAAAATCCACCTCTGGCTGTACCTGTATCAGACACTTCTCTCAGTTTGTATGTGTCACTTAGTAAACTGCTTGGGTAAAGAGGGAATGGTGAAGAAGCTAGAGAAACCTGCTCAAGAAGCCAGTGCATAGGCTCTGATAACCAAGGAAGATCATGTAGTTCCTATGTTGAACAGCTGTTATGACTATCAAAAGGCAGAAGTTTCTGACTGTAAAGTTTTCTTACAGTTAAGTTTTAAGCTGAGCACACAAACTGTCTGTGTGGCCATTGACAAGGGAAGTTTTCCATGCCAAAAAAAAAAGAGCCTTCTCCTTCTCAGAGGAGTACTCCAAGATAAACACAGAAAGTTGTGGAGGTCCTAAATCTAACAGCATACTGATCCCTACAGTGGAGATCAAGGCAGCTTTCACTGTGTGGCTGCTTCATGGCATGTACTCATTTTCTTGTGAAGATTTGTGTTACATACTACAGAGTATCCTGCTCTTCCTGGAGATACCAAGTGCAGCGAAACTTGCAGAAAAAGGCAAGCAAGGCCTGTGATGCTGAGGGTTTTACCCGTACATGTGATACGGTCATGGCCTGGGGAAGGTGAAGAATAGCTTACCCAGCAGGCCTGTCAGAACTTCCCTCTGAAGTCACGGCCCTTCATCCTCCCTTGGCCACAGAAGGGAACCTGCTGCTACATGTGGAGAGGGGAAGGAAGAGTTACAAACAGGCCACACGTAATACACAGATCAGTGTGTGCCAGTGCCAAAACTGAAACCTCCAGGCAAGAGGACACCATGTGTGAGGAGCAGAGGCACTCACTCCGGTGCTCCTGGAGATGAGACAGCTTCTGTTGCTACTTGAGGAAGAAAATAAAGTGAAATTTTGCAGCTCTGTCCAGAGGAGCCACAAAGGGAAAAAGTCAAGCTATAGAGGGGGAGAGCAAAGCCAGGGGAAGGGCTTAAATAGCTGTGGGTACACAAGTTTGGACACTTTGAGTTTCTCAGAAAAACGTGAGTCTTACTCAAGTGCTGTAGTGCTTTTCAGTCTCCTTTGTTCCTGCAGATGTTTATCAGAAATAAATTTTTTAGGATAATTATACAAACAATTTTAGACATGTGTAAGCAAGGTGTGTTACAGCATCTGCAGCTTGTTGGATCTGGGTGCCCATGTTAGGTAGATGGGGAGCAGAGCCCAGCCACGTCAAGGAGTTTTGCCCCATCAGCTCACCCACACAGTGGGCTAGTGTGATCAGGGTCAGGGATGGAGGCGGGTGAGGGGAGAGGCTGGAGGGTGTTGAGGAGCTAGCAAGAATAACCCTGGCATGGGGGTGATCAAGTGCCAGGAGTCAGCTGAATGTGGGGAGGAATAGCAGGGGGCTGAGAAGGAGCAGGGTGCAGCCTTGCTGGTGAAGGCACCCAAGGAAGGGCTGAGAATCCCTTCCATCGGAGATCCCCAAAATACATGGAGAGACCATGGCTGTTGACAGCTAGAGCTGCGGAGGTGCTGGAGAGAGAAAATACCTTGGTCCTGCTGGTAGAAGAGTCCTGATTTCTTTGTGCTTCTACTTCATCTCATCCTATTTATAATTTAGGAGGTCATGCTTGTCCAGTTGTAAGGTAACAAAAGAGAGCTGTGGTGTTATCTCTCTGTGAGTCCAGAATTAACCAGCCACAGCTTCTGTGTGGTGGTATAAGGGCCTAACTTTTAAAGAGCAGTTTGTTATAAGAATGCCAGGCTTTCTAGACTCTAAACCACAAAGTGTTGATGACTGGGGATGAACTGTGATAAGGAGGGTTGGGAGAGAAAGGAGAGGAAGATAAATTAAGAGCAACTCACTTCCCACCAGTTCAGGTGCTACTGTTTCTTGTGAACATCTATCCTTCCTCTTCTCTGACAACCAGAAAGGGGTGCTTTGCCTGACCCTCCCTTCTACTCTTCAACTGCACAGAGAAAATGAGTTTGAGGAAGCAGGGTGGGTGAGAACATGGAAGAAGAGGAGTGTTGCACAGGAAGCCTCAGTATTCTCTTCATGTGACTGTTCTGGGGAAAATGGCCTACTTGTTTCTGCTCTGGTCTATCAAAGTCATCCACTACACTTCTAAAGGAATGTCACTTAAAAAGGGAAGCGGCAGTTGCAGTCTCTTTAATCAGCTTCTCACCACATGTGGCATTATCCTAGATGAAAACAGAATTGCTTTCTCTTCAAATTCTAGCCCATTCTCTCTGTATTCCTACTCCATAATCCATCCCGCTGCCAGAACAAAGGGATTCAGATGATATACAGGTATATTATTTTCCATTAAGAAACGTGGAACCCGTCATTTTTCTGACTGGATTAAAAATTAGACCTCTGTACCTGAAGACCACAGTTACTTTATTGAAAGTGAGGGGAGAAGGGGGGTAGGACTCTCTTGACGAGGTGTAGAAAGGAGAGTGAAAATTGCCCTACCTGCAGCGTCTGTTTCCAACCTTTACTCAGAAGTAAACATAATTATGAAGAAAGTGGCACATGAAAACACGATTAAGAAGAGAGTGGCACATTAACTCATCTACCAACTCTTCTGCCACACTTTGTTTTTTAAGCAGTAATCAACCGTGTACCTTGGTGTTAGACATCCAGAAATTCCAGACAAATAGCTTTGCATCACATGTGCAGCAAGTCCAACTTGTTCTGAGTGCACTGAACCTCCTATGCATGTGTGGATGAAATGTGCATGGATGATAAACCCACTGCATTTAGGACATCCAGGTGTCATCAGCTTTTGCATCAGATCTGTCCTTTTCCTTCCTTTGCCCTTGAGAAAGAAGGAAGAGCCTATTCATTTTTGAAGTGTTAAAAGAGCAACCATGCCAATCCATCCCTGTGAATGAAAGGAGCAATTCTGTGTTTCAACTCATCTTCCGAGTTGAAAATATACTAGAATCATAGAATAGGTAGGGTTGGAAAGGACCTTAAGATCATCAAGTTCCAACGTCCCTGCCATGGGCAGGGACACCTCACACTAAACCGTATCACCCAAGGCTCTATCCAACCTGGCCTTGAACACTGCCAGGGATAGAGCATTCACAACCTCCCTGGGAAACCCATTCCAGTGCCTCACCACCCTCACAATAAAGAACTTCCTTCTTATATCCAATCTAAACTTCCCCTGTTTAAGTTTGAACCCATTACCCCTTGTCCTGTTACTACAGTCCCTAATGAAAAGTTCCTCCCCAGCATCCTTATAGGCCCCCAAATAATAACAAATAGAATAAGGACTTAGGGTCTTTGGTCTTGTTAGCTATTAAAAATCAGTTATATTCTATCATACTAGTGGGTTCTCATTGACTATGTGGGATTAAGGGTCAGAAATCATTTCTGAAAGGATATAGACTTCGAGAAGACATGAGGGGAACTGATTTGGCCACTTCTAAACTATAATTTGCAGGAGACAAACCTGAAAAGGCAAATCTTGTAGCTTATGAGTGTGGTTGGGATTTTTATTTGCCATGTCCACCTCTTCCCCCTGTTCCTTAGTAATTAAGTCTCTACCTTAATGGATGTGCTCTGAAGCCTTTGATAATGCTCTGGTTCTTCTTAAAAATGTATGCTATAGAGCTCCGGGAGATTAAATGTATTTAAGGAGAGACTGATAAGGATCTTCCAGAAGGTACATGATTCATTTTAAAGCCTTCTGCTTCAATCCCAGTGCCCATAAGTGAAGCAGTAAGTGCACAAACATAATTTAATAGCTTGCATGCAGAGTTTGTGTCAACAGATCTTGCAGCAAGTTATTTGTCTGCGCATTGCATTAACCTGGATAACTTTGCCTGAGTCAGCCTAAGGAGGGCTCAGCTATCCTTTCCAACAGTGGAGATGTAGGGGCAGTAACCACAGAGGGACAGCGACAAGGCTTGGTTTTCAACCAGCAAAGCTGTTTGCAGAGTGAACTTCTCTGTGGCATAATAAGCCATTTTTCAGTTCTGTACCTGGAGCTTTCCTGTGCTACCAGGTGCTTTCTGCACACTCCAGGGATTTTGCAGCCCCAGCACCTCAGTTGGTTTGCAGAGGAGAGGGAGGAAAAATCACTTAGCTATCTGTAAGCTCAGGATGATGACAAGTTAATCTTTCTGCTCTTAGAAGCAAGGGAGTGTACTCAAGGAAGTCCATTACAGTTGAGTGGCATACACTGTTCCCCAGACATTTAGCTAAATCACCAAATTTCAGGGCCTTTCCTGATCTCTTCAAAAACTTGAATAAACTTTTAAAGGCTCCTGCCCCTTCCCACCTGACTGGGAACTGGAACTGATCAAACAAAATCCTCTTCTACAGCAGCAGGGTTATGCCAAAGTTTCACATTTGTAGGATACCAATAAATCAAGTATTGTTTGGTGAAACCATCTGTCCCGTGGTAGCTGAGAGCAGAAGAGCGAGAAGAAGCTTCTTTGTCTCCCTTATGCAAAATTGTGGTTGTTGAGCTTTTAAAACACAGGAATATTTGTCAGGTGAGGAGTTAGTTTTATATTAGATAACAATACAAAAGAAATTTTGGAAAGTACCAGAATTTCCAGGTATTAAATTTCACATCCAGAAGTGGACACTTAAACTACGGTTTATAGAAGGTACGGAACAGGGTAGGGATGTTTATAAAACTGCATAGAAATCTCCCACCTACAGAATTAGCATAATTCTTGTAGTGTAAAGTCCTTCCTTCTCTTAGTTCCTTTCCTGCCTCCAGCAAACCTTTTGAAGACTAATTTGTTTTTTCCTCTCTTACCTCTTCCCACCCCTTCCATTTCATCAGGTGGTTTCTTGCAATGTTGTGGGAGATTCCGTTAAATTTGTTGTCACTGTCTCACCCGCTTTGTCCACGGCTGCAGAAGGTCAGTCATACAGCGTGAAACTCTCTCCACTTCACTTGCAGGTAAAGTGTTCAGTGTTGTTCTCTCTCTTCCTCCTTTCATGACATTTTAACCCACAGCTGAGTTGAGCCTCCTGTTTGCAAAATGCGTACAAGCTCATGTTAACTGTGGTAGAACATTTATTAGCCAACAATTTCCCTCTGGAGCAAGTGATAAGTTCGTAAATTGAGCTGCCTTTTTAGGACACTGTGGATAAGTAACACGTTGGTTAGACTGTTTGAATGTATAGAACACCAATACCCTTTTTTGACTAGCAAGTACTCTCAAAGCTTAAATAACTTCTGCCTTCTTGGACTGTCACTTTGAGTTTACTTACTGAGAAAGTGGTCTCATTCTTCCTTTGGCAAGGCTTAGTATGGAGCTTAACCTTCAATTTCTTTATAGGACACCAGAACACTCTCCAGTAACTGCTTTCCTATCCACAGCTTCAGCTCTATGTGAAAGATGGAGGAGAAGATGTCAAAGTTGACTGGCTCCTCATTAACGCCAATGAAACCAACTTTGAGATCCAGCCACTGCAGGAGGTTAGTCAGTAGAGTTTGTTTGCTGTAATGGCTGAGAAGATGGGTCTCCATCCCTTCAGTGTAAAACCCTGCATAATGCTTTTGGTTAGCAGTAGAGGTGTCTAAGAGCTAATGTATCAGGTGAGGCTGGAAGAGCAAAATGCCTGTTCCCTTCTGTTGCCTCCCTTCAACAGAAGCATGGGGCAGTTACCTGCTGGTAGAGCTTCCTTGAGGTGCTTCAGTGAATTCTGTTATGGTTCATCCAGCAAAACCTTACATCTCTGAAATCTAGGAGCATTTCTCAAGATTACTGAAGCATTACAGATAAACCAGGTCTCTGTCTGACAGAGAAATGACTTTGCAAATATTTTTCATCCACATTCAAAGGTGTGATAAATGCATTTTCCTAAATATCTTCTCTCAGAGCACTTCTGAAGTAATAATAGAAAAAAAAATTGTAATGGTATTCACATTAAGGTAATTACAAAGTTGCCCTTTCATTAACTTGAATCAGTTTTGAAGTTAGGCAACAATAGCTCTGAAACAGCTCTGAAAAAATACAATTATGTAAGGAAATAATGGATGATCCAAAAATATCTTGATGCTTTTAAAATTGTGCCTTATCTTAATATATAAACACTGATTCATTAAGGATTTATTTTTTTTACTGGGACATCCCCTGAAAGATTTCCTTCATGACTGAGACTCTTCTGTCTTTGACCCTTTGCAATGTCTGGGGATTTGTGGCTCAAACATGATGACTTAAGCCTTTTTTACAACAGAGAGTGAAGACTTGATTGTGTTTTGTGAAGCTGGTTTTCTGAATGAAGGCCTCATTAAAAAATAGGTTTATTGTACAGTAAAGATGCTTCTCAAGCCCTTGTACTAAGTGACCTAGAATTGTAATAATTTATGATTATAGTTTTTAAACACAAAAATGTGAAACTCATAACCGAAGACAGATGACTCTTTCAAAGTGTGTTTTAATGTAGACTTTACTGTGCACATGTAGCAGTGTAATAACCTTCACAGGTTCGGGTGGCATGCTGATTATCCACGTATTGAACAGTCATTAAGTACTTACTGACAAATGCAGATGACTCTGGTACAGTCACTGGACTTCACAACCTGCTTTTTGGGAGATGCCAGGGTTTCAAAGGAGTTGCAGCTTGCTGTGCTTTGCCATATTTTTTAAGTGAGCCTGTTAAGTTCTTAATAGTTAGGGGCTTTATTTTCACTTTGAAGTTTCTATTAGCACTTAGGGAAGAGGGGAGGCAATAAACAGAGAGCTAAAGCCTGTGAGCAAGCTACACTTTGGAAATTGCTTCTGCTCCTAAACTTAAATGTCAACTTTTGTGTCGTTTCTTCTTTTGGAAGCAATATTGTGCTTACAAATAAGTACTTTTTTTGGCTTGTGATCATCTACACAGTGGTTTTGTCTTCAGTCAGACACAACCTATTTTCTGTTGATAATAGCTGGGTGAACCTGAGTTGCATTTGGCAAGGTTGCTGACTGGCAGGGCTTGAGTTCACATACGGTGACTTCATGTCCTGGTGTGGTCCAAGCTGGGCATGGTAGCTGGCTGTACACCCTTAGCACATGTCAAACCCAGAGTAAAACATCTTCTGTTAAGCCTTTTTGGTTGGCAATTAAGGCATTGTGGCTCTCCTTTTAGAGGGTGTTATAATGGAGCGTTACTTTCCAAATAAGTATAGTTTAAAATGAGGTTTGGCTGACAGGAGGCTTTTCGAACAAACTGCTTTCCAAATAACTATGGAAACATCAGAAAATACCTAGAAGTCCAATGACTATTGTTGCTGCTGTTACTCCTAAGTAACAGATATCAGATTAGGTTGATGGCAAAGCAAGAGGCAGCTGGGATTTTACAATTGTCAGTGTTCTTCATCAGGATCTAGGTAAGAGCAGGGGAGGGAAATTGCCTCCGGAACAGGCAAAACTAACCACAATTTATCTGCTTATTTAAATAATACAAGTAATGAAATGAATGAAACTGAGGCTTCAGACAGCCTGATTTACTTTCATATTTTTTAAAGTGAAAGTGTATTATCTGCAAGTTGCAGAAATGTGCCACTGCCTCTTTCCTTGGTGACTGTTTGAAGGAGCACAGTGTGAACAAAGCAGTGTTTCTGTAGGACTGGTCAATGCTGTTATATGTTTTGAAATATAGGGACCTGTCATCAAAGGGCAGTTAGGCAAGAAGGCCTGGATTTTTGTACATGACATTCCTGGGATTTTTATGAAACACCCTAAATGTTGCTATAACTCTTGAGTAATTGGGAAACAGCTGTTACTTCAAATCTGTTTGACCTGTTGTTCAAGCTGCAAGCATACCTTTAAGAGTGCAGAAGCCATTGCATGATCATTCCTCTACACCTAAGAAAGGACTGAGGCTTTTCAAATGACAGATTGCCTCTCGTGCCGAGAGCTCTCTGTAATGGAGGAGCATGGTGCAGGGTGTCCAGAATGGCAGAGCAAAGCCTGTGCAGAGATGAGGTTGTTTGAGGCTTCAGCTATTGCTGCCTTGCAGCTTTGATGTGCTGTATGGCTGCACTGGTGTGGGTCAGGTAGTGCTGAAAGCTGGCGGTACAGAGACAGTACTATCAGAGCAGTCTACCAGGATCAGGCCTTCAGTCCCCCACTTGATCTCCCTGCTGGTGCAAATTGGGTGTCCTTGTCACCAATGTGCCTTGTTTTTGCAGCAGGGCCTCATTTATTGGCCATAGCACAGCAGTTGCCAGCATGCTCCCATCAGATAGCAGCATGCTGAAGTGTACCTTTTGTCTGCTTTGCATTCCCCAGCTATTCTGTATCTGGACATGTAAATTAGTTCCCTTTCTTTTAAAGCCTTGTTCTGGAGTAGTGAAGCCTGTCTGGTATGATATCAGCTGAGAAAAGATGGATGAGTCCCCTGTGGTTTAGACCAGACCTTTTTCTTCTGCTTCAATCTTTTCTTTAGAAAAGAAACCTCACTGAGATTTCTCCTCTGCTGCCTTCAGAGCAGTTGGGTATGAAACTGCCCTTTCTGTGATAGCTTAATTTAAAAATGTACTCCCTATAGGGAGCTGAGCAGAAGAGACTTTACGAGGAGTGCAGCAGGGGAAGCAGGCTTTATGCACTTCACAGTTAATTGCATGAAACAAAATCTGAGGTCTGTTCTGATCCCTCAGAGATTGTGATGCTAAGCTCAGATTGCCATGAGATTTTTGAATGGGCAGACGTATGAGCTGGTCCCCCAGAGCAGCGTGACTGTCTGTCTGTACAGTGTACTCTTCAGCAAGGTTGAACACCTCCAAGAGGTGCTGTAATATTTTTTCCAGTGCAGCACAGGATTAGCTGCTTCTCAGCTGTTACAAGCTGGCATAACTCCCATTAAATCAGTGGAACAGGGCTCATCTGCTTATCTGATGACCTGATCTGCTCTCTCGGTGGAGTGAAAAGCAGCACAAAACCTTTAAAAACGCCATCACAAAAAGTAAACTGCTAATGAAACTTCTGGTTTTGTGGCCAATAGTTCTGTTCCTTCCTGAACAGAATGTGGCTTTTTCAGTGTGTATTTCTAGTTTATTGCATAATATAGAAATGCAGCTGATTATTTGAATGATCTCTTGTTACATTTTGTTGTTAGCAACAGAAACCATTCTCTCTCTGACAAGGTTAATGTTCAATAGCTTTGGTGGTTTACATATACCAGATTAATACTTGCCTTAACATCTTTCATTTGAGTTTTGAGAAGCATGATTGTTTGTTTCTTCTTAGGGACAGACAGCAGGGCCATGTGCAATATCTGAAACGCTCAGAGATGTTTTGAGCAACCTCTTTAGCTCAGTTTCTCCATCTGTAGTGTTGAGTACGAAGCCTGCAGATATAAAGGAGATTCAGGTAAGTCTAATTCCTAAATCTTTTGAGAAATGCCCTTCTGCTTAGTGTTTCTATTACATATTCATGACTCACAAGCGAGTAAGTTTAACCCTGTCTGGTGATCAGAAACAGCTGGAATGTATTCTTTAAAACAACATAGCCTTTGGCAGTGAAGGCTTTGTGATCATAACTCCCGGGTGGATTATCTGTTGATGTTACACCCTATCACACGTTTGGTTCCCTATATCAGTGTGACAAAAGTTAAAAGTATTTGGTGTTTGAATGTGTGGGATCCCTCATGCTCTGCTTGCTTTTCACAGAATGTACAGAACGTAAGCCTTCTCCCTCAGGGCACTAGTCCTCCTAAGCCTCCAAGGGCTCATGAACTCAAACTGCTAGTGAAGAACATCGCAGTAAACCTAACTGATCACAGTGCTGCAGGTAACGTAGCCCATGCATTGCTGCTTGCTTTTTTTTCCTTTTGGATGAAATAATTTGGAAGTTCTGGGTTACAGCCTCTTCTCAAAAGAAAATGTAAGGAATTGCTGTACTCTGAGAAACAGGCTTAATCAAGCTTGCACAAAACCATGTGTGTTTTGGTGTATTTGAATATTTAAACACCTTGATCTTGTAAATAAATCCATCATTTTTGAAAGCAAATTGAAATGAGCATGTTTATAAAGTTAATTGATTATTTCTGGATTTTAGTTTTAATTTCTAAAAGTTATCAGTTTGGGTGTGCCCAAGATGAGGGGCTGAAATCCAGCTCTCCATTAACTGTTAGCAGTGACATTGGTTTGGTTCAATGTTACCGCATTTTCACAGCTCATTTACTTTTGAGCAATTTGCTGACCTATCTAAACCCCTCCTCCTCTATGTAAACTCTCCTCAAAGGTGGTGTTTTGTTGCCAGGGATTTTTTTCCCTTAATAAACTACCTCTGCAGGTAGTGGAGGGATTACCTCTTGCAAGAGGACAACAAAGCCAGAAAGGCAGTCACTGTGAGGCTGCAGTATTGGTCTTGGAAAGAAGCACTAAGCCTGTCTCGCAAGTAGTCAGACTTCAGGTTTAAGCGTGCCTCCGTCACTGACTGAGGCACAAGCAGGCATGTTTCAGATTTTGTCAGCGGAAATACAGATTTAAGGCTCTGTTATTTATGGTCACAAAACAATTCCATAATAATCTTTTTAGTGGAAGCTTGTGGCTGCTAAATTAGGCAAGGCACTAGTTTTGGATAAATATATCCTACTTGCTCTACTAGGTTTTTTTTGCCAGTTAGATGTAATAGGTTTCTGCCCTGGAGTCTTGCATAATGCTGCTTGCTCATCCTGGTTGGAAGTGATTCCCCTAAAACTTTCTGCAGACTGTTTTTGTAAAAACAAACTATTTTTAAAGCAGTTCTGGAATTCTTTGCAGTGGAATGTCCTATATAAATAAAACTGCGCTGAAAACTGTAGACTGCAGGAAAGCTAGCTCAGAATTTGTTATTACTCTACAATTTTGCAGTGCAAACTAAACTTCTCAAAAGAGCAGATCATTTTCTCTGCCTTTAGAAGTTTTGAGATGAAATACCTCTGGGTGCATACAGTGCATGCAATGGAAGAATTCATCATATGGGAAACCTCTCTGCCCCCTCCCTGAAAATGAGAGGGAAGAGGACAATTGATGTGCTCTGCTTTGAGGACCCAGATATTGAGAAGCAAAATCACCATTTGCTATCCTAAAAGGAGATGGAGGAATTTTGCTGGTTCCCTAGCAGCTCTGGGAGTGTAAATGCTTTGGAACTGTGTATGAGAAATAAAGCTTCACAGTGGGGTTTAGCCGGTATGCTTGAAATCCAATGGAAATACCCCACAGCTGGGAATATGCTAGCTTCTGGACATAGCTTGCCACCTTTTAATTACTGTTCTCTTATGCTGGTGTTGTCTTGCAGCAATAATTAATTATCCTGTTGCAACTGTGAGACTCAGATGTGCAATATTGCAGGCTAACCTGCATAGATATATAGAGGGCTGGGGAGGGGTGGTTTGTCTGTCTTTATCATTATCATCCTATAAACCATGGATGCTAACATGTTTAATAGGAGCTTGTGGTTTTCCTATAGGTATGTTGGTTCAACTGGTGAGTAACGAGTAGCAAAACTGGTCTCTGCTTATAGGTTGTGCCCATTGTTATCTCCTTAGTTTGTGTATGTAAACAAAGATTATCCTAGATTTAGTACTGTATGGCCCACAGTGCATCATCTATGGCAAAAGTGACTTCTGCTGTTAAGGAAAAAATTGTTAGTTGTGTATACCAGGGCAGAAATGCTGAAACACCATGTTCAGTGTCAGTCTATCAGTGGCTTTAGTGTAATTTCAGGCAGAGCTATACAGGTGCTTCTACCCCAGGGTGCTGAGCTCTGCTGGCAGCCAGAGCGGGCTGCAGAGACATATGGCTAGGTTAACAGAAAACCTCCCCAGGTTCATTAACTCAGACTCAGCTCGCTGTGGAAGCAGCTAAACTACTTACTCCAGGGTTAGCTTGGATCCCAAGTAAGCTGCATGTACATAGCGCTTTGTCTCCTCTAATAACCTTGCCAGGCCCAAGCTGTCTCTGTGTCTGAGATAGGGCTCATCACAGCCCCAGTGCACTACCAGAGGACCACTAAGAGGTGATGATAGTAAATACAAACCTAGATTCTTCTGGAGAACTGAAGGTAGCATATCTTTCATTTGCTTTACACATAGCCAGTACTGAACTTTTTGCTGCTTTCCTTGATATTTTGGAATGCTGTGACTGAAATGATTTCTAATGCTTTGACAGCCATAGAAAATAAATCATTTTAAGAAGACACTGTGCAAACTATTTCCCCTTGAAGCAGCAATATAACCGCTCTAATATGCCAATTTGCGATGCTATCAAATTCCAAGATCAAGGTAGAGATAATTCTGCACCAGTACTCTAAAATGCCATGAACTTGTTAAAAACCACAGTCCGCAAAGCGAGTGTTAACTAACACTACTGTCATCATTCACTTGCTAGGAGAAAAAGCTTGCTTTGATGTTCAAAGAGACTACTGTGACTGTGGCCAGTAGGAACTTTGAAAACCTCTGGGTTTTTTAAAGCAGCTGAAAACAGCTGTACTCCATCCCCGCCTCCCATCCACACCGCCACCTCCTTGCTGTCCACCTCTGTCACCCCATCCTTTTTGATCTTTTTCTATCTGCACAGTTTTTGCTTCATGCCAGAATTTAACAGAGGTTGCCACATTTCACACTATGTACAACAGTGCATAAAACAATCTTGACCATTCCCATTAATGTAGATGGTATGCAAACTGAGGGAATCAGTTTGTTCTGTGTTAGTGTTTGCAATAGTCTGTTCAAAAGTGCAGTTTGTAAGGAAGGGAGTTCTTTGCTTTCTTTCCTAAGTGTGCCTCTTGGTGATGAAATTTTAACAACTGGATATTGATTTTTCTTGCCCTTACAGGCAGCACAAACCTGGTGTGTATAGTTCAGCTGAATGACCCTATGCAGAAGTTTTCCAGCTCTGTAGCCAAAAATGCTGCAAATCCTTTTTGGAAGGAAGAGTTTATCTTGTAAGTAACATACCCACTGAGAACAGTTCTATAGCAAAGCATCTTTTTGTGCTTAAACTCTGTGAGGTTTTTGAGAGAAGAATGGCATTTTGAAATATTCCAATCAGGTGACCTCAGAGAAATCTGGAGCTGGCAGGGACTTCAGGATATCTAATTACCCTCTGTGTAGATATGAGATTACCTAGGTGTCTAGGTCTTCCCTGGCAGATACCTGATTCTAGTAAATGACAGCAGTAACAGGCATAATAAATCACCCTGTGCTTTCACACAGTGCCAGAAAACACGTTAGCAAGGTTTTGAAGTCGCTTTACCTTGAAAACTGCATTTGAGGAAACCTGATGTGTCTCCATTCTCTGCTGAGTCAGAAATATAAATGTGCAAAAAAATAGACTGTCTTAAAAGAATTGTGACTGCGCTTAAAAAGGGAATGTAAAGCTAACTACATCTTTTTCTGTAGGACAAAAATTGGACTTTTGGCAGCCTCCATGGTATTCTGTGATTCATATAGCTTCTGTAAATAAGGTCACAAGTGAGGAGTTCTAAAACTGTTTTCACTTTCTAGCAGCAGAGCACAAATATCTGGAGGCTTCTGTATCGTATGAGTTGAAGAAGGGGGGGGAATCAGTGGTGGCAGTGTGTATCAGAGGGATGTTTTTCTATTGGCTTTAAACACATGTACAGGCAGGCACCTTCCAGAAGCACCTTCCCAGGGAACAGGGGTAGAGATGCTGCCATACAAGATACTACAGATAATGCTTGCTTTTTTTTTGTACCAGATTATTAAGGTGAGAGGCAGTTCATGCACAGTGGAGTCTCTGTAGCTTTCCTCTCCTATCTCAGTTCCATTTCTCTCTACAAATACATATAAAAAAATGTACTTCAGAGAGTAATGCTGCTTGGTTTTGTGTGATGTTTTTATTTCTTCTAGTCACAGCCTGGCATCCACTATATGTGTTCCTTCCCTTGCAAAGCAGAGGCTTAGCTGGCAAGGAACTGAGCATGTATTCAGACCTGTGCCTGTCAGTGCTGAGTGTGCTCTTCCTCGAGGAGCAGTGTGTACTTCTGTGTGTTCCTCCTCAAGTTGAAGGGGTAGTGAGAGTGAGCAGTGCACAGATCTTTTCCTGCCTCCTCATCACAGTCTGATGGACTTCACATGTAAATGTTATGGAATGTGCCTTGCAGAAACAGGAGAACTGGGGGAAGAAGCAACAAGGGTTGCTTGATTTGAAGTAAGGAGCCAGGATCATTCCTCACAAGTTGTACAGGACTTCGAGAATACCAGACTCCTCTGCATGCATGTCAGGGGTGGAGATCATTAGAAGTCCCTATAGTCAGCAAAGGAGACATGTTATTGTAGAACAACGCTGAAAGGTCTCACCTTTTTATGTGGTTGTGTGCACCTGGTTCTTAATCCTGCTGTCAAGTGGAAAACCAGCTAGGAAGTGCTCTTCCTTCAGACACTCATAGTCCAATGACTTACAAGGCCTGATTTTAGTTATAAGGACCTACAGCTTTTGTGGAAAGCCACAGATCAGACTATGTTCTTCTGTGACAGTGTGCTGTATTGCCATCAAGACATTAGGATTAACATCATGTTGATTTCTTCTCCACAGTAGGAGGGAAAAATATACCCTTCTGTAACAGCTTTCTATTCTGGAGTATCTCAAAGTGCCTTAGCCACTGGGTCTGTGAATCACTTCAGCCATCTGTTGGAAGAACAGCATCTGTGCTTGTTGTTCCAGAGCAGACACGTTCGCAGCAATTTTGGACAGGAAGTTTGTAAGAATGGTACCCTTTCCAACTGAAAGTGCAGAGAGAGGGCAAGCAGGATGTGATTCAGTTGACTGGAATTTGGCCTTGACACTAGTGATAATGCTGGGTTTTCCATGCTGTTTTTCCGAAGTGCATGAGGTAAACCTGGGGACTTTTACAGATAGGTGATCAGGATTTGGCTGCATACCTTCTTTCAAGTTCACATCCTCCTCCCTTTTCTTTCTTCAAAACCAAAAACACCTACCAGTCCGAAGAGTGGTATACTGATCACCATATTGGGCTCTGCTTTAGCTTCATGTGAAGAGCAGCAATTGTACCATCAAAGTGCTTCCTTTCAAGTGTTGGAGGTGCAGGAGGCAAGGTAGTGGCAGGGAAAAGCTTGAAACCTGCTTCACAGATGATGTCCCACAACATCTAGTGGAGGTGGGATGCCAAGATCACACCATCCTGAAACACAGACATACAAAAATAAAATACATATGTGTATGCCCTTAAGACTTTTGGCAGAACACCTACTGAGAAGGTTGTAAGTTTATAAAAACAAGCATTACTGAAAGGCTCCTCAGTAGGTACCCCGTTTGCTTGGGGGGCTGACTTAGACAAACGGTTTTGTATCTTTTGTCTAGTTCACCTTGTGAGGTACTGCTTGTGCCAGTGATGAGGGTAATAGTTCACATTGGTTTTGACACACACAGATTGGTTCTTGTTACCTTGTAACATCCTTGAGGCTTATTTTGGGAAAGTAGTACTGACTCCTCACATAAGACTGTAGCTACTTTCATTTACTTGCATCTATCTGCTCTTGCAGAACGGCTTTCCTGCTTTGACAGGATACCCAACAGCTACGAATGGGTTGTTGATTGAACCTGTTCCAGCATCCTGACTTATGGATTTGATCCTGCCAGGAAAAAAATAGCTTCTTAGTGCTGTGGTTTAGCAGTCAGACTGGGGACCATCATCAGCTTGAAGGGCAGGGTTTCTCAGCTACTGGGGAGAAAGAAGGTCTCTTTGAAATTTTAGGAAATTGAACTTGTGCAACAGTGCTGGAGGAAACCAGGCCATGGTTTTCTGGCTATGATCCCTTTAGTCGGTCTTACCTGAGGACAGAAAGATGCTACACATGTGTCGTGATCAGCAAGTTGTACTGCCTGGCTTAGTGTAACCAAAGAAAATTTAGGGTGTTGGCAACTACAATCGGAATAGGAAAGACCTAAGTGGGAAAGAAAACCTGCTTGCCTAAAAAGACCTAACATAGTTTCATTTATTTCACAGTGAACTAAGTGCCAAATCAAAATCATTGCAACTGCAAATAGCAGAAGATGGAAAGTTGGATAGTAAGTATTAAACCTGAATTATTTTGCATGACCACCTTGTGACCTAAACTTTGATATAAGTTCTTTTTTATTTCTAGCTGGCTGTATAGCCAGACACAAAATTGTCAGATTTCCAGACCTGCATTAAAGTGTAGATGTCTTCTGCTGACTTGACCTGGTAGTGAACTTGGGTATGCCTCAAGCATGGATGTAGGCAGTCCCTGGGGGAAGAATAACTGTGCAAGGGAGATAAGCTGAAAACAGCCAGCCAGACTTGTATGAAATGGACAGCTTGGGGAAAATGCATAATACTAATATTTCTAGATGTTTTCTTTTCTCCTAAACATTCTACATATACAGGAAAAAAATAATGGCCAGAAGTGGTGGCAAATAAGTAATGTTTCATGTCTCCATTATTTCCTGTTGCACAGTACTATGCCAGGCTGAGGAATAATTGTAAAGTGGAAAGAAAGATGTGAAAACTGCCGTGTTTGTGCTCTGTGGTATAGAACCAGTTCAGTTCTTGTAATTGGCTGCTGTGTGCTTCCTCCTCCTTTCCCATCTTCTTACCCTTAAATATACTGACAGCTCAGATGTGCGCTGATTTTGTTGATTTTATTTCTTCTAGGTCCTCTATCCACAAAGGTGACTGTACCTCTAGATCTGTTCAGGAAACAGCCTTCTGGCCAGCAAAGTTTTGCACTGAACAGCAGGGCCAGTGAAAGCAGCCCAGAGCCAGGGCCTGGGCTGGGATCCATTAGTGCAGAGGTACTACTGTGTTTGGATGGTTTTACAGTAAATCTTTTACTTTGAGAAGTACTTGCGAATGCTCATCTTGTGCTTTGGACTGTCATTCACAGTGTGGTGCAATCTGTAGCTGAGTTACAGTAAAATATTCAGATTGCACAGTATTTGTGTATATCAAAATACTTAGTTATTTGGCTCTTGAACCTTAGCAAAAATATTAGAGTACTAGCTAGAAATCTTAGTCTCCTTCTTGCATGACTGTGCTTCTAAGGTGACTTGTTTTGTTCCTTTCCTAGTTCTCTTTTATAGAACCCGGTGAATTGAAAACGTGGCAAGTACCTTCTCCAGTGCTGGCCACTAAGATAGAAAAGGATCGCACTGTGATGCCCTGTGGGACTGTGGTCACTACTGTAACTGCTGTGAAAACCAAACCTCGTCTAGAAGGGAGATCATCCCCATTGAGCACAGGTGAGGAAGTCCACTTCTTCCTGTGCTCACTCTTAGGGTTATGCATGGGGATCGGGAGGGTGGGATGTCAAGAAAAGCACTGTTGTCCGGGCTTCCCTGATGTGTCAGAGGGGAGGCATTGTTTGTATGCTTCAGAATCAGGATTTTAACTTTCAGAAAACTGTGGGTTTGTATGAGGAGTGGTTACTGCTCCTTTTAATACAAATTGTAAAACTTCATGGTAGAGTGGTAACATAGAAGATCCTGGGTTTGGTATCAGACTCTTTGAGTGTTTTCTAATGACAGACCATCCTTTGCCTTCTAACCTTGATCTGTATTATGATCCCTAATGAGGATTGGTGTCATCCTGTGCCAAAGTTTATTTCACTGTGTATTTTAGGACTAGATTCTCTGATTCTTCTTGGGCAAAGTATGGAAGTAAAACCTCTAAACAGTGTGAAGTAAGAAAGAGCTGCATTCTTTTAAGTTGTTAAAGCAGATCTTTTACTTAAGTGAGTGTTGTCTAGCATATTACAGTAGAATGTTTAAAAACAAAGTCCTCCCCTTCGCAGGTCTTCTTGTGTCTGGTTACCAGAGACTGTGTTGACAATTTGTATTAAACAACTTTCTCAAACATTCATGATTTAAACAGGCTTTAACACTGGTATCATAGATTTTTATTAATTTCATAGTAAATGTCTTGGGTAGTTTAAATAATCCCAAAACTTGGTCCTCAGATTCTCCTGTGAAAACTCCAGTTAAAGTCAAAGTGATTGAAAAGGATTTCTCTGCTCAAGCTATCCATCCTCATGGTGCTCCAGTCAGCAAAACTTTATCATCTTCAGATACAGGTAATAGAATTGTTCAAAGCTGCTCATAAGAATATGTCTGTCTCTGCTGCACATGGGATTAATATAATCTTTTTAAAATAACAGCAAACCCACATGGCTACTGCCTTTCAACAAGCAGTCTTACAGTAAAAATCTGTCTTGAATTGGTGATTAAAATTACTTATTTTGCATCTGTAACAATGAGCTGTGGTTTGGAGAGGGGAGGTGACTGCGGAAAAGCCAGGGTGTCTCTTCTGTTTTGAATGAAAAGTCCTTTATAAAGGCATGGGAAACACTGCACAAAATTAAAACCCTGTGACACTTGCCTGTAAGGCCACTGTGATGTCCCCTCTACCTGAGGAGACTGCATGAGGCTGGACTGATGTAAGGAAGACTGAATTCTCTTCCTGGCCCTGCCACTGGGCTTTTTGTTGTGCTAATGCAAACACACAGTCTTGCTGTGCCTGTTTGTTCACCTTCCTAAGTCATGTGGCATACAGTTGAAGTGCCTTCTGTGTGTCAGGTGGCATTAGTAATAACTTTAATTATAGATCACTTTGACTGTATTAAACCTAATTTTGACTCTGGGGCATGTTACCTTTTTGAGTCGTAACTCTGAATCCTCAGGATATTTTTCAGTCCTGTGTATGGTCACCATTCGATCTTTCTGTAGCCCTGTAGGCAACAGTAATGAAAGGTGTGACTCAGTCTAGCTGCAACATGGTGTGGAATTCAGTTTTCTTTGTACAGATTTGAGTGGAGACAGGACAATCTGGAGATGATCTAGACTGCTCCTGGCACAGTCGGAAGGCTTTCTGAGACAGAGAAATGGATTGGCCAAAATACAGAAATCTGGGGGACAGTATGATCCAGTAGCTGTAAAAAACTATAACAGCACTTGAGTCTTTCCCTACTTCTAGACTGGAAGTACTCTGATACCATGAAGCACCATGGTATTACTAAGCCAATTTAGGAAATGTTAAGATAGCTCTAGACTGCTGAGTTAACTCTCATAACTGTTTATGATATTAAAGATAGAAAGCACTTACTGGAAAACTCACCTGAAGACAATTCAGAGCACACTGATATGGACAGTGGTTTTATGGGAATGTAGGGGGAATTTCTGTGGAACATTTATACAATACAGCAGGAAGAATTACTCATTACAATAAAGCTTTAACCCAGATTAAAGAAATACAAAGAAGCTTTTGGTATGGCAATAACTCAGGCAGTAGTTATTACAATACCATGCCAAAATAGCAACAGGGACTGGAGAAAAGGTGCTGTGGCCGTGTCATAGTTCTAAGTGATGACAACAATAAGAATTAGCAAGCGCCAGCCATGCTGTTCTGGATGCTCTCTGCTGTCCCTGGAGGCTTTGCAGTGGCTGTGGAGATGGTGAAGTAGAGGTTTGTAGTAAGTGTGCAGACATGCATGGGCATGTATACCCCTCATGCACACATACTATTGAGTTCCAAAAGTATCTGATATACATGATGCAGCATAATTATTGAGGCCTCGTCTTTCATTTGCATTAGTGCAAAGACACTGCTGAGTTTAATTAACACTAGTACTATTCCTGCCTGTATTCTTTTGTTGTTAAAACTCTTACAGAAAGGCCCCCCTCAGACAACTAAATATGGGGATTTTTGTCTTGTTAATTTTCTTAGCCTTGTTTATTCCTAAGCTTGATGAATTTGATGAGTGTATGTTTTTTGCTGTGCCCAAAGTACTTGCATACCAGATGCCAGAAATAGCCATGCTTAAAAATAAACTTGTGCTTGGCACTAAAGAGCATTTTATAATGACAGTTTTGTGTTCCTGTGCAGTGTTTGGAGGGGAAAAGGGGGTGCAGTTCATAGGCTTTGGAGGCAGCTGATAAAGAGCAGAGTGACTGCCATTTTGCCTTCCTCGTCCTACCATATTGCCAAGCAAGTCTGGAAATGCTGAGCAAGGATGTCTGAAAGAAGACCAAAACAGCTACATGAAGAAGTAGTAATACAGGGCAGCTTTGTACTGTGTTAGAACTATGGCTTTTCATGACTGTCATACCTGATGCGCTACCCACTGCTTCTGAGTTACAGTCACTGCAGTATAGCAGTGCACTGAAATAACTGGATAGTTTGTCTGTCTGTGCTTCCTGCCATGTGCAAGGGTTTGTAATTGCAGCTTAGTTACCTTTACTCAAAAGAATGGGCAACAGAAAGACAAGACTCCATATCTGGGTAGTGAATTGGAAGGTGTTTTGGTATGCTTAGTATTTAAAAGATTTGTGCTAATTTATTTGAATTTCATGTCAAGAACAAGCTCTGCCTCTTTTTGCTCTGTTTCTTTTGTTTGTTTCTCTTTCTTCCCTCTGAAATAATGCTTTAATTTCAGAGCTGCTGGTACTGAATGGCACTGATCCTGTTGCAGAAGCAGCCATTCGGCAGTTAAGTGAGTCTGCAAAGCAGAAACCGAAGTCTCCTAGAAAGAAGAGCACCATTATCATATCAGGGGTGTCCAAGGTAGAGCAAAAAACTACACTTCTATTTAATGCTTACTACTGTAAAGTCTTTGCTCCTCTGAGTGCGATGTTAATGTGTTTTCTGCTGTCTCCCATTCAGCAGTTGCTGCAGGATTTAGGTCTGTGTGCCCATTTGTTTCAGTAGCTGTTTCAAATTAAGCCAAATCAGGGTGGGTTTGTTGCAGAGGATGTTTTGGGGTTTGATTGTTAGATTTGACAGCCTGACTGAAAATGCATGGTAACCTCAGATGGGAGTGGGATGATTAGGAGCTGTAGTGATAGGACAAGGGGTAATGGGTTCAAACTTAAACAGGGGAAGTTTAGATTGGATATAGGGAGGAAATTCTTTCCTGTTAGGGTGGTGAGGCCCTGGAATGGGTTGCTCAAAGAAGTTGTGAATGCTCCATCCCTGGCAGTGTTCAAGGCCAGGCTGGACAGAGCCTTGGGTGCTATGGTTTAATGTGAGGCGTCCCTGCCCATGGCAGGGGGGTTGGAACTTGATGATCTTAGGGTCTTTTCCAACCCTAACTATTCTATGATTCTATGATTTGGGAAAACCAGCTTAGGTGAGACCAGAGATTGTCTTTCTCTTGTGTTTTGCCCATGGAGGGAAGAGGCACAGAAAAAGTATGAAAGATATTTTCTGTTTCTTTCAAAGTTGTTAAAACTCTCTGAAAAACCTCCAACTCCTCTAGATTCTGTCCCAGAGGGAGGGCAAAAAAAGACTTGCACATGTTACATAGCATTCCTCCAGACTTTCTTCATCCACAGCCTCTGTCTCCCATCTGATGCTTGGTGCCTGGCTGCGTTCCCTTCCCTACAGGCTGCTGTATACACATTTGCTGTCAAGTCTTGCTGTTACGCACAGGACCCGTAAAGAGCTCTATGTGAAAGACAAGTCAGTGAGCATGGGTCTCTTTATCATCACTGTGCTGTGATGAGAGGGAGAAATGAGCATCAGCTGCCACAGTGCCAGGTGTATCTGCTTGGGAGATGGAGGCAGTGGAACTGCATGGATCTGTGTTTAGCTGATACAGCTGACACAAGTCCGTCTTCAAGATGAAGATGCAGTTATTTTAAGGACCAAAAGATTGTCTATGAATGCTGATACTTCATTACAGCAGCACACGTAGGAAAGAGTCCCATTATTTGCAGTGGTACTTAGGGCTTAGGTGGGAGGGAGACATGTACTTAATTGGGGTTTTTTTCAGTTATTTGCCTTTAACAACATGATTAAAACTTGGCTAAATGCTCCTCCCCTTTAGTGGAGCTAGGAAAGCTTCCAGTGGCTTTTCCACAGCCCTGAGCAATACATGTAAAACTGTAAAGAAAATAAAGGAGTTTTTGCAGGGAGGCTTGTGGGTTTTTTCCAGCAGAGTGGCTTGCATCAGTTTTGTCTCTTGTTTTCACTGGGCAGACCTCTTTATCTCAGGACAGTGAAGCTGCGCTGATGATGGACTATGCTGCAGCCATGGACAGCTCCTGCAAACAAGCAGATCCACCCACTGTGGGGGAAGGTGTTGCAAAAGTCACCTCTGATGAAAAACTGTCGTTAGGTGCTTCAGAAATAGTGCCCAAAACTGATCCACAGCAAAGGGCCCATAAGGCTTGGGATTTGGAGAACGGCAGCCAGCAGTGGGACACCAACACACTCTTAGACCAAACCTGTGAAGAAATATCTGGGAGCTCATTAAGTGTTTCAGAAACTGGGAGCATGAAAAAATCTAAAGGTATGTGATTCTTACCTCTGCTTCAGTGGATGACTGCTTTCTCTACGTTACTGGCAGTATCATGCAACACTTTAGTAGTTCATCTCTTCTTGCTGTTTTTTGTCCTTAAACTCCTTGTGATTGTGATGTTGGTTGAAGTTGTCTTACTAGCAGCCACAGAGAGTGCAGTCCTCCAGCTCTCTGACCCAGGTCAGGCTCCCTTACACTCCCCTCCATCAGGAAACATAAGGGTTCAACCTTACAAGTTGAAGGGCAGCTCACTAAGCCCAACTCAATTATCTGGGAGGGAAATAACCAGCCACATCATCAGTTTGTCAGTGAAAACCATATCCTTGTAAACAAGGACTTGTGCTACATTAGCAGTCCCATTACTATGGTGAAAATGCCAGGGTTCCAGAGTTGCTTTCCGTTACATTCCTTCTTCTCCTTTACATCTCTGAGAACAGGACTCCCCTGCCTTCAATAAAGTGTGTGTTCAGGAAGTACCAGAGCTAAACCAGAGGTACAGCCTCTCTCAACTACGTTGTGAGCAGTTTATCCCTTTTCACTGATTTCGTTAATGCTAGTTTGCTAAAGAAAACGGAAAAAGGGTAATTTAATAAGTAAATAAGGGGTCAGATAATTTTGCTGTTGTCATTACACACCTGCATAGCTGCAGTCTGAACATGTCTTAGGGTCCTTTGTGTTTCCATTATAAATCCATTAACCTCTGAGGCTGTAGCAATGGTTTGTGGCTAAGTGGTAAACACAGGGTCTGTTAGGAAGTCTGACACAAGAGCCACTCCAGTGAACTGTGCCCTAAACAGGCTGCACATTGAAGTTGCAGAAATTGTTGTGTTTCTCACCCATGTCCATCCCTCTTTCTCTTTATTATTTTCTGTTCTTTCCTTATCCAGAGATAAGATACTGTGAAATGGCTTACTAAAGAAACCTCAGTATATTACTAGATTATTGTAATCCCTCCCACTTAAATCATGCACTGGACCTCTTTGCCAAGGCTCTCCCTTAGAGCATTGAGGTTTTCTGGACTTCTCACAGCTTCTTTGCTCCACCTGGTAGATCAGGGTGGTACAGCAACAGTCAATTTGACATAGATTGGCATTGGAAAGTTTTGGTATGCTTGGGGTGGGGGTCAGAGATTAGTTGTGAAGGGAGTTGTCTGATTTGGAGCCTGGAAGTTTAGGAAGCTGTATGGCATATTGCAAAAACTCTGGATTCTTCTTTAAAAGCAAGTGGAAATTTGTACGTGAGGTGTTGTCCAGTTTTGTTGTTCCCTGTGCAGTACACTGCAAAGAGATAAGGCTTCTAAAGGTCCTGTTTACACCGTGTAGTACAGGACTGCTAAAGGCACAAACTAATATTTGAGACAGTTGTCTCATCGTGAAAAAATACTTGTGAAGACTGTCTCCGATCCTTCTCTTTACACACAGACCTCTGGGGAAGTCTGGAACCTCTGCTTTGTCACAGCTGAGGAGCTGTGGAGTGAGACAGGAAATCATTTCAACCCCCCGTCTTCAGTTAGCTTTAAATAGTTCAAGACTCCTGTTTTGTCAAAAACTTTCCCTTAAAGAAACAAAACAAAAACACAAACAAAACTCAAAAAAGCCCTCAAACAAAGCAAACAAAATGCCTTCTGCTGTCAAAAGCCTTGTGTCTATTTAATGTCTTAAAGTTACCTCTCTGTGCTTTTTTCTTTTAATTAACTTTTGCAAGTTAGTTTTTACTTTTCTGACTTCCTCTTTCTTACCCATTCCCTTTTATATACTTAAGAGGACTACTATGCCAGCCAGAATTAATTACCTACACAGTAAGTTATTTTGTTGGTTTGGTTTGGTTTTGGTTTTTGATTGTTTTTTGGTTTCCTTAGAAAATGTAGCTTTACAATGGTTCACTCCTTGTAAAAACTGAAGCAAAACATAGTCTGGCATATGTTTTCTTCTTCCCCCATCCATTTCTTTCCTCCCTCCAAAATTACTTTCCTGTGCTCCCATACTTAGCAGACTAGTCATAATAAATCATTCTTCTGGTGGTCGTGCTGTCCACGTGGATCACACAGAATGGAGAGAAGGGCAGGCTTGGAGGGGGTGCTCTGCATTCCTGATCTCCCTCCATCATGCCCATTCCTGTAGTATCTTCTAATCAGTCCACATCTGATCATGCAAACCATGTGTGACCCCATAACTGTATATGCAGGTGCAGAAAGCTTATTTTAAAACCTGCTGCTCTCAGTTTTCTAGGTCTCTTTTCTAGCCTAACTCATAGAGCTACCAGGACCTCAGCAGGTATTTACGAAACCACCTGGATAAAAATTTTTGGAAGCTGGGAAGGAATGGAAAGAAGCAATCTCTTTATCCTTGTAGGTGTGGAAGGAAATCTTCATTAACAAAAATGAGATTCAGAAGTGATCCAAGCCCCTCATTTTCAGAACACCCTAAACTAGTGCAGAGAAGCCTATGAAGACCAGTCAGTCTGTATACAGCACTCTTGACATGCTCTCTGCTTGTTTCCTGGTGTTAGGGGCAGAGTTGGCATATGGATCCTGTTGAACTCAAGAAGTAAGCATGCAAATAGCACGAGCATCGCCAAGCTTGTAATTTGGTGCATGCCTCCACAGCAGCTGGAGCCACTGTCAGGCAGCACATACCAAACTGGCTAGAGACTGATGGGTGGCAGTGGGGATGCGGCAAGCTTCCATGTAGCAATGACCTCAACACCTCCAAAAACACAGGGAGCTTTCATGTCTGGGGGTACTGCTGCTTGTGCTGAGCCTGTTTTGTTCTCAGGGAAGTGCTGCCTGCAGTTTTTCAGCTGCAGCGAGTTGTCCCAGGCCACCAGCACAACTTGTGCAGCATTCTTGGTTTGTGTTTATTTCCTAGTACGGGAAATCAGTCTGGATGGGTAGAACTAAATAACTGCTTACAGATAAAGCCTTCTGTCCTGCTCCTGTTGGCACAGCTTCAGCTGCAGCTGCCAGGACTGCTGGGCCGAACAGCTGACAGCTGAAACAAAAGCCACACAGCAGCAAAGCCTCATCAATCCACCCCAGCCTTTGCATATTAACAACTGTCGGTGTCATGGGGTTGAACACTGTTTCCCTTATGCTGTTGACAGCAGCTTGAAGTGGTACTGCCCTGCCAAAAAGATCAGAGAGTGATGGGAGAGCAGTCAAAATTCAAATCCACGAGTTCCAGTTGCTTTCTGCTTTCATCCCATCATGCCCTGTCAGAAGAATCGCAGCAGCAGCAGGACAGAACACATTAGAATATCCTCCCAGGTGCTGAGTGCTTAGTCCTTGAAGTATGAAGTAGTAAACCAAAGCACATGTTTGTAACTGCTCTGGTCTGAGCAAAGAAGCCTCTAGCTGCGTGCAGCAGAGCTGCCATGAAAATACCTATTCTGCAGCTGTCACTGTGCAAAATGACGTGCAGCCCCTCAAGTCCTTGGGGGACAAATATGTAATTCTAGCTATCACATGGTATTGCATGAAAGAATTGGTCTCTATGTTGCTTTATGTATCCATTGGCAATGGG
The DNA here is from genome assembly GCF_033783945.1 of Neopsephotus bourkii. NCBI lineage: Eukaryota > Metazoa > Chordata > Aves > Psittaciformes > Psittacidae > Neopsephotus > Neopsephotus bourkii. Next base: position 7,769,308 of record NW_026901456.1, on the reverse strand, counting down.
AGGGAAAGCAGAATCAAGATTATAGCGGTACAGGAATGAGGTGTGGAAGCTTTGCCAAGGAGATGACTGTCCTCACGTACTAGTCTGACTGCCAGAAGGCTCCTGTGTTGGCTTGCTACCTGGGTCCTCCCTCATTCAGATTGGATCATGCCACTTGGACAGCAGTGTTGCCCAATTCTGCTCAAATCTGGTGCTGTTTTAACATGGGGCTGGTGTACTGACACCCAGCTAAGTGTTGCTGGTAGCTCGAAGCAGCATCCCTGCCAGCGGCAGCCAAGCTGCCTTACACATCAGACATGTGCACATGGAAAGGGATAGTGGAATTTGGCAGAACGGTGGCTGCAAAACTAACCCAAGCTTGCAAAAAGAAGAGTACTGGTGGCTGGTGTTGGCAATGTGGTGGGCTGACAGCTGCAATTGCCTTGGCTGCATAATAGGCTTGACATGGGATCAAGAGAAGGAATACAACAAAACACAGTAGCTTAATTTACCACAGAAGGGATCTGAGCTCATTTCAGAACCTGTTGGAAGCAGATGTAATACTATTTTTAATCTGCTTGAAGTTAATTGCTGTTCCTAACAGGATTTTAAAATATCAAATACTTTGTGATTGTTACTCTAGGTGGTGCTACCCAGTTCATGTAGAGCACATGCTGTCTGGCTTGCATGGGCATACTGCATACAGGTTGACCGCCAGTTAGAGTTCTCCAGCACCAACAGTCCTTCACCTCAAATTAAAATGCCACCTTCATGTTGTGGATCATGGGCTAATCTCTTCCTCATTTGATCCTTGAAACAACAAAGAGTAACATTACTTCTGCTATTTAATTCTTTTTATAAAGTACTCTGTAATTGTGTTGTATTGGAAAGATGGGATATGCCTGTTTGATACGTGAGAACCCAGTGTACAACCCACACCAAAGGCTGTGCATGTGTATGTTTGACCACTAACACAGCTTTCAGAAAAGCATTTGAAATGAATAAAACGTAAGGAAGGAGACTTCCACAAGATGTGTGGATTAACTTCAGAAGCTGAAGTCAGAGGACTAACACTGATTCCTCATAGGCATGTTTCACTGTAGCTCTCCTTCCTTTTCAATAGCATCATTTCTAAAATGAAGGAAAATTCATTTTTTTCTTTAGTGCTCCTCTAGCAATACCAATACATGTGAGCTCTTCTCTCCTGAACATTTCTGCTAGCTTTACAAGCGTGTGTATATACATATATCTAGAACTGCCACAGTCTGTCATGATGCAGTTTGCATGATACTTGCATGGAACAAGTTGAAGTGGAGAAATACATACTTCCATGGAGTCTGAATTTCTCAGTGGTGTTCAGCTGAGAGAGAGCTGGATCAGAAGTGAGGCAAGGAGAATTCAGCAGCATGTCGTGTATGTATGGGTGCCTCTGGCTGAAAGCACGACAATTGCTCACGTTTGCCAGTATCTGAAGTCACGTGTTGCAAGGTGGAACTTGTACTGTTATGGCCTCTAGGTTATAAACCATGAATATTCTTGCTTTAGATTCACCACACTCTTAGTTTTTTAACACTGTTGGAGTAGCTACCGGGGTGATGCTTAAACTGGAAATGCTCAGACCGAGGCTTTTTCCAGTCGTGCTGCAGTTACAGTTCAAGCTGAGCTTCAAGAGGACAGCAGCCAGTTGTGTCTAAGGTGTCCTGCACCTCTGCTGTTTGCTTCCACAGGTTCGATTCTGAAGAAAAGCGCAAAGCTCTTTTTCCGCCGGCGACACCACCAGAAGGATCCTGGGATGAGTCAGTCACACAACGATCTCGTCTACCTGCAGCAGCCATTGTCGGAGGAAGCACGCAAGAAGGGAGGCACACTTTCACGTATTCTGAGTAGAAAGCTCCTTTCCAAAAACAAAAGCAAGAACAAACTGAACGGTGGTTCAGCAGAACCATTCGTACAAGACTGAACACTGATGGGATACTTGCACATCAGTTGACCACTTGTTTACACAACAGTACTAGAGGACACAAATATGGCTGATGACTTGCATAAAACTATGTTCACTAACACAGTGGTCCAGGAACAAACAGAAAGCTTATCTTTTTTTTATTTTACCAGAAGACTTTTTCTCTCTGATCATAAAGTTGCTCCTCCAAATACAAGCAGTGCTAATTGTATCATATCATCTTTTGGAGGATCGTGTGGTTTGTTATAGAACATGAGGGATTATGGGGAATGGTGCACATGGGGAGGATCTGCGTGTAAGCACCTAGTTTACATTAATGGGGAGCTAAGAACTGAAACACCATACCTGCTGTATGACTGAACCACTGTAAAGAGAGAAGGTACCACTGTGTTTCCTTACTGCAGCCTGGAATAGTAGCAACACAAGTCTCACCTTGTTTTTCTAGTCAGGCTGAAAGGGAAAAGAGAGACCCAGATCCAGTTTGCATTGTAGTTTGGAAACGGGTAAGTTTTCAGAAGCAGAACTAAAATGCTGATTAAGATAGCCTACTGTAATAACTGTAGCCTGCTGTAATAACTGCTCGATCCATGTAGGTGGAGAGATGCCTTTGATATTAGCCATAAATCAATGAATTATGCAAATACACTAGCTTATTGTTCAATGTTCTGTGCGTAAGTTATGCTTTAAAAAAAAAATCAGAACTTTTTTTTAAGTCTGCTTGAGTCTTCTCGCAGAGGAAACATTTACAAATTCTTATTTGTAGCTTTTCTTCCCTGTGTGAGAAGCTGCGTTAGTGATGCAAAAACTTAATCTTAGGGGCTCTCATTCCTTCTCCCAAGTACTTGTTAGACAAGTATATTTAACCATCGTATCAAATGCAAAGCTAGGAGCAATAAGTGACGAATAGAGCGTATTTAACCCTATAATGCTTTTCATTAGACAGCTTATTTTACTTGCCAAGCACTTACTGAGATCTTGGAAAACACAGTTGCGAAGAGAGCTTTTTAAAACATAGTAACATTTCCCTGGCTTTCAGTTTCTAGATCTGCCAATGTTGTCGTGTGCTGACTGGTTGGTTGGGTGACTTTTAACTTTTGTTCCTAATTAAATATTGCAGCTGGCTCCTTTAAATTGAAAGGGAAAACTGATGAAAGTAAAGGCATAGTTCTTGTTTGGGCTATTAAGAAGAATAAAATGCCAGTCAGTATTTCCCAGGTACTATCTTTCGTGCATACCTGTACTTTTCCATTATCTGCATTCCTACTGAGGACAAAGGACCAAGCTCGTTCCCTCTAGCCAAGAAAAACATCCATTCCATCTGAACTACTGACATGAATGGATGATAGATTTATGCCTGCTTTGTGAACAGTGATGTTCCCCCTCCACCTTTTCCTCCCCTTAAGACATCCAACACTTTGGCTGATATTTGGGCTTTCAACTTAAATTAGTCGTCAAAAATAAGTCACTGAAGAACAGAAACACGATTCAAAACTTCTAATGGGCTCTGCATTCCTTGGTAAATATTTTACAAAGAATATAAACGTAGAGGGATTTTGGTTTCTGTTTTACCAGAAAATATTAGGACAAATGAATTGTCAAAATGCTTTAACTGAGCCTACTGATTAAAAATGCTGTTTATGCGTAACCTCCTAAAATCACTGTGGTAGTACAGCAGTCCAGACTATCAGAATAGTTGTATGTTTGAGCATGCTGCTTATCATAAAAACACTTGAAGGCATTTTAATATTCTGTATTTTGAAAATGGGTTACACTTGAGTTTTCTAGAGCTGTAATGTGCTTAGAAATCCCAGTTCAGTAATACAGGTTTGTCCAGCTTGAATGTGCTTGAACACATTTGTTTATTGTTAACTTAATACAAAGTAGTTTCTTCACTTCTTTTACAGTGGTTTGCTAAATGAGTGTTAAAATAACTGACGTTATGTTGTCTCAACATACACTTTTTCCCTTGACTCTATTGGGAGCTCTTTGCATGACAGTGACAGGGCAGGGTGGGGGTCAAGTCTCTGCCATGTTTTAAATGCTCAGTCTTGTTTGCTGAAGAAGGAAACAGTAACTACTTACTGAGGGCAAGAAATCAAAATGAGACTGAGCTCCATGGGTAGCATCCCCTTAAACTAAAAAGGTATGGAACTGAGAGTGTAAAGGGAGCATAAAACACTACTTGAAGTCTGCTTAAATTATTGAACTGGGATTTTAATTTATGGAAGCTTTATTGTGTACTTTGGAATGGGGTGGAAATAATACTGAATAAGTTGCAGAAATACAAGAGCAGGGTTTGCTTGTAGCTTACCCTGTGGAACAGATGCTCGCTGAAGCAGTGGTTTTTTTAGTTCATCTTTCTTAAGGTCTTGGTGATCGCCTAAATGCATGTCTTGATGGTGGGAACAAAAGCATTCTATACGGCAAACTGTATGAAGGTTTGGGCTTGTGTATACCGAGAATGAATTCTTAAGATGAGGAAAGCAAGGCATTTGGGGTAAAAAGGGAATTGTGTTTTCTAGCTGCCTTCACTCCTCAGGAAAATAAACATCATTTGGTTTGATGTTTGACCTCTATATCTGGCTGCTGTGTTCCTCACCTCTTCCTACTTCTCTACAAATAATTTATGTCCTGTTGTAAAACTAAGGTAAGGTACTAAATACAAAGGGATGACTGAGTTGCTCAGTTGTGAGAACTCCGAAGGCCCACAATTCTGAATCCCATTCCCCCCTTCTGAGATGATTAAGTTGCCACTGAACATCAGGAGGTCTGAGTATGTACGTTTCTTGTATACATTAGTGTTTAGGTCAGTGTGAGTTAGATTCTGACAGCCAGCAGGAGCTGTGCTACACGGTTTGAGTTGGTAGGACTGTATCTGTAAACTGGTGCTAACACTGCGACATATCCAGTCAGGTGTTGCATGTTGCCTGTGTGGTTGTGTGAAGGATGCTGGAGGGAATCATTTTGCTCTTTTATGTTTTGCAATCTTCATAATTTTAATAACTACACATTTAACAGCAGAACAAATCTCTGCATGATACTACACTGAAAACTTACTGCTTTCTGCCTTCCAACTTAATTACTTCAGGACAGTAGCTTGGAAGCAACCTGTGAAATCTTTCTTCCTTTTTGCTTTATTACACTCTTGTGTTTCTGAATGCAGCAGAGATGGAGGATACAGCAAAGAAGGCACAGTATTTATTTTATGAGGGTTAAGAGATGAAGTCTTGCTTTTAATTTCTGAAGAATTTTTCTGCCCATAACTGAACCTTCTTAATCTGTGTTTGTGGTCTGCTTTGCTCTGTGGCATTTTAGCTTTTCATTTGCCTTGATGTAAATAACCTGCATCCTTATCTAAACATGATTTGCCTTGGCTTTAATTTTCTTTTCATAGATTAAAGCAATAAAACCACCTAGTATCTCAAGCTTGACTACAAGCTAGGTGACTTTCTTAAAGTGACGGAGATCACTTTAGAAGTCACTTCAAAGAGGAGAGTGTCCTTTGTCCCTAGATCACTAGTATTTCCTATCTAGCTCAATCCAGAACAAAATGACAGTTTTCTCACTCCTAACTGCATATGAAACTTGTGAGTCTTAAGCAGCAGGAAGAAGAAGGGATGCCCCAGAAGAAAAACGTTTGTAAAGAACTAAAATACTTTTGGCAAACTTCTTCAACTTAATTGCCAAGTCATAAACTTCAGGCAGAAATAGTGGGGCTTATTCTTATGCTCTCTGTCAGATTTTCTTTTTCCTCAGCTCTTTCTTTGGGAGAGAGGTTGGGACTCCACGTCTTACAGACCTGTAGTTACTGTCTTGCTCTTTAGAGGACTTGGTTTACAGCACTGGGGTTTTGATGTGTTCTACTGCTTGTCAGTGATACCAGTTTTGAAGATAAGTGAAATTTCACAGCATTTCCCTGTACCACATCTCCTTGCTGGTTCTAGGTGGTTTTCAAGGGAAAGCTTCCTGCTGTGTTGTAAAGTTTTGGTGTTCTTGATATGCAAAGTATTGTAGGAAAAAGTGAAGTTGACTACATAAAACACTATAAAATGTCTGTGAGGAAGCAAAATAAGAATCTTGCTTTTGGTTTAACATCTTCTTCAGCTCTAGTAGCTCTAGGTTTTAAGAGGAGCAAGAGCTCTATACAAGGTGGGAGCCGCATGGCTTTTTCATTTTGGTTTACTGCAGTTTTTGACTTGCAGAGCTGAAGTTTGAAGTAAGTGCTTATCCTGGTACAGAATTAAGTATACCAGAGCTCCAGGCTAAGACATTCCCACTGTGAGTGGGGAGAGCTGACCTCATGCTTTGACCTCCCTGACTTTGACAGGACCTAAGTGGATTTATTCATATGTTTAAGATTCAGCATATGCTTCTGTACATTTGTAAGCCACAGCCTTGGTGACAAACAACTCCAGGTTAGTTGTATAAGATGGGTGATAAAGGTGAATAATACCATTTCACTCAGGATATCCAGACTGCTACTATGCAAGGTATGGGCATGGTATGAAAATAACTGGGAAGGATGGGTCTGAGGTCTTTCCAACACTATAAATCTGTATTTCCCGATAATGTATTATGCTGTGATATTCCAGGTGGGGTAAAATGTTCTTTTCCAGCACTCCACTGTTACAGTCACTTCTGTGATGGATGTCTTCTTTTTTTCCTTTTTAATGTGTGTACACAAAATGAAGTTGGTGCAATTACAAAGTCTGTGATGTACAGATTTATTCTATCACCTAAAAGCCTGAGAAGAGGATTTTTTAAGAAATAACTACTGCTGTACATACAATAAAAGCCAATTGTCTCCATGTAGTGTGCTGTCCTATATACCTAGTCTGCCATGCGTCAACAGATGGTTTTCTACTCCCTGTCAGTAATTTGACCCCTTGCGCAACACAGTGCATTCACCTGTTTATTCGGGAGCAGAGTACTCCCCCTATGTTGTGCCGGGTTGTTTCTGATACCCCGGCCATTACCAGGTAGCCCATTCTTGTTTCTTGAGAAATCACCTGAAACGTGGACTGGGTGGGTATCTAATGGAAAAAGGAACTATGGAACTCACTGCGGTCACTTGTTCTTTACATTGTAAGTAAGCATGTGTAATCTGGGGAGCAAAAGGGGAGGAGCATTACAGCCTAGATCTTGCACAGAAGACACCAGTACTAAAATGAGCACAGCTCGGGAGTAGGGTTCTCTTGTGCTGATTTTACTGAAGAAGTTATGTTCTATATTAATGCTGCCACAAAGCCCTACCAGACTGAGGGAAAAAAAACAAAGCCCACCAAAAACGGGCATTCATATGAAAATAGCTGCCATAGTGGTTTTATTTCCCTTCCCAGAGTGCTTGCACCTTCTTTTGCAAGGAAACTGTATGTTACCTTACAGGGTGTTACTGCCCACATTTCTATGCCTGTTTATTTCATCTTCTCAAAGTGCTCAGCTGAAATTTTGTAATAGTCTCCTAACAAACCTTCTTACTTCTCCTTCCTGCTCTGATCTTGGGTGAAGTTTTATAATTTGAGTCATGCCATTTGTGTACGCTACTGAAAGGGACTGTAGTGATAGGAGAAGGGGTAACAGGTTAAAACTTAAACAGGGGAAGTTGAGATTGGATATAAGGAGTAAATTTTTTACTGTGAGGGTGGTGAGGCACTGGAATGGGTTGCCCAGGGAAGCTGTGAATGCTCCATCCCTGGCAGTGTTCAAGGCCAGGCTGGACAGAGCCTCGGGTGACATGGTTTAGTGTAAGGTGTCCCTGCTCATGGCAGGGGGGTTGGAACTTGATGATCTTAAGGTCCTTTCCAACCCTAACTCTTCTATGATTCTGTGAACTACCAGAGCATGAGCAGGGGTGGATGTAGCACAAGTCTGGCATTGTACTCATTCCTCCAGTTCGTCATTCTTGAACAGTGAATGGAAGGCATCTTCATTTTGTTTTATCTCTCTACCCCAGTGATCCTGGTGTCAGACACAAGTTCACATCCGATGTTAACTCTGCAGAAAGGTAGGAATACTGGGGGGAAATAGAGGGTAGGAGGGGAAATCATTTTGGAGCTGCAGGATCCAGACTTACATGGATTGTAAATCCAGACTACTTCAGCTAGGAAACATGCAGCTTAAACTCTGAATTAGTTAATACTTACTCTGGCAAAGTGAATGCACTGCAAGTAGGATAACAACCCTTGTGCACTGGTTGTCTCCTAGGCAGAGGGCTGGAGACAGCACTGTTAAAGTGCATTGAGATGTACAAGGACAGTAAGTAAAAGCAGACTATACTAAACTAGTCAGCTTCAATCGCTGAAAAAACAAATAACCTGTACATGCACTTGGGTCCTGGAAAAATCCCCCTTGCTAATCCTGTGCTCACTGAAAACCTCTCATGAGCCATTTTTAAAGACTAAATAGCTCTCCCTCCTCAATTTAACACCATTTTGCCAAGAAGCAGCATTTTCAAAACTGAAAGGCAGCGCTGTTTCAGTTTACCCAAGCACTTCAGAGAAGAGTCACAATACTCTCTACACTGGGTCCTTGTGCAGATGGGGACGTGCACAGGTAAGGTGAGCAGCAATAAAGGCCCTTGCCTTAGCCAGCTGTTAAAGATGTAGCTGAGAGAGCACATCCCACGGAGAGGTGCCTGCTTGCCGTCATCTTTTTCAGTGGTGCTCTCACTGTGCAGGCTGGGCAGTCACACCACACTGAGTAAGACTTTTGGGGGAAGATGGGATTCCACTGCAGGCAACATGTCTTACCAAAGGAGACTTGGGCATCAACTGAATACCAGAAATACAAAAAGCCTAAGTACCTCTTTGTCCTGGCCTCTGCTGGGGTGTTCTTGGGTGCATAGCACAGGCTGCACCTGGGGGAGCAGCAAATGCTGCAGTAACCTGCACTCGAGGTTTAAACCACTTGAGAAAGGAGGGCACGCTTTCCTGCTCAGCAGCATTCAGCGGTAGCCAATTACACAGGAAAATAGGCATTGCTGGTTACATTTCTGTATTCTAAGGGTGGCTACAGCGTTTGCTATCGAGCACAGTATGGTAACATGCTGGCTAACACCAGGCTGAGCACACTTGAGGGCGCAGAACTCCCGATCCTCGACAGAGCCTAGGTTCGGAGGCCCTTGAGTCCTTGTTCAGGGGTGGGCTAAGGGTCAGTCAGCCGACAACCTCCCGTGTGCATGATGTGGTGTCCCTGTGGGCCCTTCTCGCTTGTAGACAGACTCCTTTAGGAGTTGCTTTCTCCCGGGAGGCAAAGAGCAAATCCGAGGTTGTGCAACCCAGCCTCTAAGCCAAATCCAAAGGCAGCCACTCTCCAACGCAGCGCAGGCCCTGCCGAGGGCGGTACGGGGGACGGGGCGCCACCCCCCGCACAGGTGGAGGACCGCCTGGGGGCAACCCTGCGGCCCGGGGATGACGGTCAGGCCGTCGGCTGCCCTGGCGAGCAGGGAGCGCCGCCATGAAAGGGTCAACGTCAGCGGTGGCACCCATCGGCCTACACTTCCCGTCGTGCTTTGCGGCCGGCCGCGCCGGCTTCCGGTGGCGCGTAGTTTCCGGAGCGGATCGGAACCCGGAGTCCGGATCCGATCCGGGTCTGGCCATTCCCCAGGCAGGTAACGCCGGTTCCCCGCGCTCCCGCCCGCCGCCTCCCCGCCACCCTTCCCCCTCCCACGCGCGGGACTCTCCACGCAAGATCACCGCCCCGTGCTCGGCCTGCGCCACCCAGGCCACCGCGCCTCCTCTCGCCGCCCCGCCGCTCCACAGAGCGTGCGAGGCCGGGGCGAGGGCGGCGGCGAGAGTTCCCGGTGCGGCAGCGGCCACGACCCCGCCGCCTCCTCCTGCGTCGCCTCCTCCATGCCGCCTGTTCTTTGTTACAGCGGCCGCGCCGCGGCGCGCGGAGGGAGGGCAGTAGGAGGGGGGCGAGGCGGTCTGAGGCAAAACCCGGCGGAGCCGCTCCCGGATCCCCGGCCGGGCCCCGCCGCCCGACGGGTTCCTGGCGGCTGAGGCGCCGCTCACCCCCGGCCGTGCCCGCGGTTTGTGCGCGGCCGCGCCGCGGCCTCCCCCTCGCCGCACGCACACACATTCGCACACATTCGCACACACGCAACCGCGAGGACGGGAGGCTCCGGCCCCGTTGCCGGGCGCCGGAGGCGGCTGGGGGACGAGCCGCCGGGGCTGTGTGGGGCGGGGGAAACGTGGGGGGGGTGTCCCCGCAGGCGGGGCTCGGCCGGTAAAGCCATTGGTCTGGGGAGGGTGTAGGTCCTGTGAGGGAAGTGGCCTCAGTGGGATTTGTGCCGTCGGTAGCGGCGTGTTCCCTTCGGCTGCGGGAGTGGGGAGCGCCCAAGTACGAGGGCGAAATCCAAAGGGAAGAGGGTGGGAGGAGGAGGAGGCAGGTCTAGGAACCGGGCATGGGAACCGGCCGTTACCGGCGGCTGACCCGGTGGCTGGCGGCTCTGCCCTTGCCTGCCCTGGGTCTGTAGGTGCACACCTTTTGGAATCACAGAATGGTTTGAGTTGGAAAGGACCTTAAAGATAATCTGGTGCCAGCCCCACTGCCATGGGCAGGAACACCTTGCACTAGACCAGGCTAAAAGCCCCGTCCAACCTAGTCTTGAAAGGGATGGGGCAGCCACGACTTCTCTGGGCAACCTGTTCCAGTGCCTTGCCACCCTCATTGTGAAGAATTTCTTCCTTACAACTAATCTAAATCCACCCATTTTCAGTTAAAAGCCATCCCCCCTTGTCCTGTCGCTACGTGCCCTTGTAAAAGCCTCCCTACAGCTTTCCCGTAGGCCCCCTTCAGGTACTGGAAGAGGTGAGGTGTGTTCATTGCAAGACAAAAGGAAGAAAGCCGCAGCTTGCAGTGCTTGCTGCGCACAGACTTTCTGCCATATGCTTGTTTTCTGCTCGTGTTCATTAAACTTTGCATGTACTCTATGCACCAGAGGCAGAGTGACCATGGTCACTGTAAATGATGGCAAGGGAAGGTGGGTAACCTCACTACCCTCTTTGTGCTCCTCCCAACTGGTACATAAAGTGTCCCACTCCCCCTTTTCAACAGTAGCTGATAGAATGGTAGTTCTTTAGAAATACAGTGCCTTGCTGTAGTTTACTAGATATTCTGCCAGGTACTTTCTGATTACTTTGAGCAGGAGCATGAACAAAGTACACTACATCATGAAGACAACAATCTGTATTTTTAAGTACATTCTGCTTGCACAAATATATTTGCAGTACCCATCTGCCTCTGTTTTCAAGTTACTTATTCCCACTAGTTGAAGCCCATTCTAGAACTTTAATGGAAAACTGAAGTAAGAAGAAAGAGGAACTTTAATTTTACTTTGTTGGTCATTAAATACAGATTTTTCGGGTTTGGGTTTATTTTTAATTTTTTCTCCCCTGTTCTTTTAAAATCTACTGGCAAGATCAGAATTGCTCAACCTGCCACTGCAGCCTGATTTCTTTATTCAGCAGTTTAGAAGGGGAAAGTATGCTGTTACACCAGGTCTGATTTATATGGATAGCTGACAGCTTGAGTGGTTCCCTACTGCTGCACATCATGCTCTTTAAACAGATACCTGTGATGCTGCATCCCCTCAGTGCCTTCATTTGGGTTCCCTTGAGTTTCAGAAGTGTCCAGAGGCCCATGTTGCAGCTGGAGTTTGCTTAGCTCTGTGTATTACTCTCAGGCACAAAGTCACTTAGTTAATTGTACTGGTTATAAACAAAAAACCAGGAAATTCTGGTTTTCTGCCATCAGAATTGGGCCTTGTACCTGTGCTCTAACTTCTGTGTAGCTTTTCACCTGGTTATTCACTGCTTAATGATCGCTCTCTGTTTTATACTAAAATATGTGTAATTCCCAGAGGCTTTTATTATCTCTGCAAGGCAAGGACATGATCATGTGCAGCAGGATGAGTGACTTAATGGAATATTTTTCTGATACAAACGCTTGAAAAGAGAAAGAAAATCAGACATGGCCCACAGCGAGAACAGGTGAATGTGAAAAACTTTGAGTCTGCCTTCAGTGCCATCGTGTGAGCTTGCATGGCACTTCATGACTCTGTTTACCAGCTGGGGTGGGTGGCATAATGTCATCTGTTTCAAAAACCCTTGGGGGATACAGTTGAGATTTGCAAAGAGTTTTGGATCCTATGGGTTCGCAGTATGTGAGTATGTGTTTGCAAAGCAGAACTGTTAAACCCATTTTGGGGCAGCTCTTACACACATATTAGTTTATAGCGAGGTGCAGATACTAACTCAAGGTTAGTAGCTCTCTTTACCTGCATGTTGAGGTGTGAGTTTGTTACCTGTTCCTGTTTATTTTAGAGGGAAATTTTGTTTCATGTTTATTTCAGAGGGAATTATTTCAGCAGGTCATTGTGCTGAGCACAGGAAAGACAGATAACAAATCAGGAATGCTGCAGTGTGGAAAATGAAAGTACGCGCTGCAAAAGTGAGAATTGCACTGATGCAGACAGCGAGATGTAGTGTGCTTATCAACTGTGCAGAGTGTGTTTGAGGGACTTTTCTGCTTTCTCCCCATCACCTTGAACAACATTTCTGGTACTATGATTTCGCCGCCCCTTTGTTGCTATTCTCATCTTTGGTCCCTAGAACAAGACTGGCATGGCTGCTTCTGTAACGCTATGGGTCATCATTCTGCAGTTTGTGAAGAATGCAACACAGGAGAGGCCTAGAAGGTGAATGCCTTTGATGAGCAGGTCATACAGCAGCATTGCTGGTCTTGATGACTGTGTCCCCTGCGTATCTGAGTCACTGACCAAGAAAAGTATTTGTTAATTCAGCCATATTTAGGATTAAAATCTTGTCAGGATACAAACTATCTAAAAATAACTGGATGTACCTCTTGAAACACTGCAGAGCATCTGCAAAACATCTTGGTTAAAAAGCAAAGCAAACCATTTTTGCCATCAACCTACAATGCAGTTTCTATGGCTTGGTTTGCACCATTATATTCTAGGATTCTGTAAACACCTGTTGCATTGCCTACAGTGCTTTCAGGTAAAAAGCTTTTGAGAAATTCCCTGAGTTGCTGCTCATGCTCAACATTGGGATTTTGTATACAAGTTTAAGTGTTTTATCATAACAGTAGCCAAGAAAGGCCTAGCTTGTGCTGCAGATGGGCAGTGTTGGCCCCTTGCTGGAGCAGCGGGTGTTAGGAGGGATTGTGCTGTTCACATAAGGTGGACTTGGGGGGGGCAGTGCTTGGGACAGGCCGGGATGCCCAGACTCAGTGACCAAAATCCTCCTTAGGCTGTTGCCCAGATAACTAAGCAGCAGGATCCCTCCTGCTATGACCAAGAGCCACAGTGACCAGATGTTCTTTTGTATTCCCGTCAGTTGTCATGCTGACTTTCCCACTCAGCCCCCCTCCATGTGGCAGTGGACGTCCTTCGTTAATTGGGAGTAACCTATGGATTTATAAAGGACCCTTTTTGCTTCTGGAGGAGGTTTGAGGGGGAGCGGAGCACGGGTGCAGCCAGCAGCTAAATAGCAGACATTGCTGCCCGGTGTGCACAGGCACCATCATGGCATTAGCAGCAGGCTTGGCACAACTATGGAGTCCTTCCTGAAACAGTGGAAGGGGTTTTGTGGGACAGGGACTTCACTTGTGCTGAGAAGTCAGTAGAGCCGGTATCTGTGTAGTAGTTGCCTCTCTGGGCTCCAGCCTGAGGCGTGTTTCCAGGCCTCAGCCACACAAACTGTATGAAGCATCAGTGTTCAAGAGTAAACTCATAATGGGAAGTGCAGATCCTGAGTAACAGCTGTGCTTATACAGGTCTCTGGCTTGGCTTTTGTTGTAGTGGCAAATGCATTATATTTTTTCAAACAGGGCTCTGCCAGCTTGGTGTGTCTTTGTTTACTTCTCCTCACCTGTTCTCCCTCTCATAGGTTCAGTCTTGTATTCCTTCCTGTTCTCTTGACCAATGTGTTTGCCCTTTCTGCAGCCTCATTCTCGCGTAGAATTGGGTCATGATGTTCAAGTTGCTTTGCTTCTCCCTGGGCCATTGAGAAAATTGCTTATTTGAAGAGGAGAACCTTTTCATGGTTAGAAAAGGGAAAACGATCGTCTAGATCTTGCTTGTGTCATGATCTTAGCCATACATAATCAGACTATTTGCCAACCATTCGGATTGCCTAGACATCACTGAGGAGCCAGTTTTTAATACATACTGTCAAAACTGATTTATAAAAGTGAATATAGGTTATCCTTATTTTACAGGTCAAAGCAAATTGATGAGTTACCATTTCATGGAAGATCAGTTACAGAGATGAGATTAGTTTTCCCAGGTTTTCTGATGTTTGTTACCGCAGTATACCTTTGCCTTTGGAACAAATCATGATCATATATGCAGTATTTAGGTTCTTGACATTATTGTGTTTATTTAATAACTAATCCACCCTTCAGAGGTAATTTTTTAAGCTACTGTTCAATAAAATGCTTCACTGAACCAGACAGGCTTTGTTTCTGTGGTGGTTGTTGCTGGCCTGGATTAGTCCTCTGGCTCTGCTTGTTCTGAGGCTCCACAGGAGCTTATAGCAGGGGGCACACAGGAATGTCTGAAGGTTGGCGAGAGGAGGGATGGGGAATGACGTGTGACAGCATTGCCTCAGAGAGAAATGCCTGTGAACCTACAGACACTTAGGCTTCTTGGTGAATTCAGCAACACAGGTAATGATACAGCAGCCACTGGGGGATTTCTAGCAACTTCAATTTCTTTGCTTTCCATTGATACTCCTGCAGGGGCAGTAATGTGTTTGGGTATTGCTCTGGTTCAGTCTGCATCATTACACCATAAAGGGGTTCTATACTATGGAAAGTAAAAGTCATTCAGAACTAACCTCATCTTTTTTATTTTGGCAGGTTTAAAAATGGCTGGAGATGGCAGTGATGAGACTATGTTTATCTGTAAGTATTAGAAAAGAAAATGATCTAACTCTGATGATGTGACTTGTCTACTCAGAATGTTTGAAATGAAAGACTCAAACAGAGTAAGTTTTTATTTAGAAAAGTATTTATGTAAAGGAAGTTTAAACAGTTTGTGGGGCAAGAGAAGGTTGCTCATTTTAAGCATGAACATTCTCTTGTTTGGGTTTGGTTGGGCTTTTTTGCAACCAGATAAAGAGACATCTGAATGTGAGTTAGCAGAGCAGCTTTTTCATGGTCAAAGTGAGATTGAAGGCCTAAAACTAGCCTAAGCTCTAACGCCAGCTTTAGCAACCAGGGGTGTCCGTGGGGAACTCTGACCTCTAGGCTGAGTGAAAGATCTGCACTTCCACAGATGGAGGACGCAGGCTCATTCTTTCTGGACAGTTAGCGTCATTGAATATGTATTTCATAGACAAAAGAGAGTTCTGGAATTTTTTAATAGAAGTTTGTGTATATACTTCCCTCAAGGTATTTTACCGTTTAACCCATGCTTAGTTTTATGTTCCTCCTATGGCTGTAATCTCTTGAAAGTGTCACGTATGGTGAGTGTAAAAACCTTGGGGAATGTCTACTGTAAGGCATCCCTTAGAGTTTGAGAGACACGCTACACAATGTATCAGTATCAAGTCCCCCCGGCTTTTGTCATTCATCTGCAAAGGCGTGAGAGAAATATGTAGCTGATTACTACATGTAGTTTTGGACAATACTGTGTGCCTCTTGTTGAACCTGTGCAGTGGCTGGTCCTTTGCAGAGGTGGGGGGTGCAGTTGAAAGATGAGGGGAATGATGAAGTGCTTCGTTTCCTCTGGCAGCAAAGCCAAAAGAACCTGTTGCTCCAGCTATTCCTTCCTGTCCCTGTTGGTTATGACAACCCTTTGTAGAGGATAATCCAGTTCTTTTCAGTAGTCTGGTTTGCACATTCCTCTGTGGCTCCTTCACCCGCTCTGGTTTTGCAAATTTGTATTTATCCCAGATACTTTCTGTAATAATTAAGCACAGTGTGAGCTGCAGGCACAGCTAAGGGTGGTGGTATGGTAAACAGTGCTGGAGGGCTGTAGGCTTAGTTGTGATGCCAGTGCTAACTGGACAGCACTTTCCCACAGATCCTTTTCTCTGGTACAACTGTCTGGTGCTGTACAGCAAACTGGATTGGGACATTCATTCATCTGAAAAATAAACTGATGGGAAAAGCTTGATGATCCTTTCCTTGGTTCACCAGAAGGGAGGAAACGGCAGCTAGGCTAGGGGGTTGCACAAGCTGGTACTACCACCATTTGTCAAACGTATGTGGATTTTCACTGCTAAGCTGTTTTTATTGCCAGAAGAAGAAACAATGTGGAGCCCTGCATTGTAGTTTGGGATCCCTTTTCCACATCTAAGAAGAAATTTTTTTGTTAGTTCACTGGGACTGGGATGCTGGGGATGGACTCTTCATTAGGGACTGTAGTGATAGGACAAGGGGTAATGGGTTAAAACTGAAACAGGGGAAGTTTAGATTGGATATAAGGAGGAAATCCTTTCCTGTTGGGGTGGTGAGGCACTGGAATAGGTTGCCCAGGGAAGTTGTGAATGCTCCATCCCTGGCAGTGTTCAAGGGCAAGTTGGACGAGGCCTTGGGTGATATGGTTTAGAGCAAGGTGTCCCTGCCTATGTCAGGGGGCTTGGAACTTGATGATCTTAAGGTCCTTTCCAACCCTACCTATTCTATGAGTCTACGATTCTATGACTGATACTGGGAGGGAGAGGTTTCCAGTTAGGAGTAAAGAGTAGCTTTACCAGAAGGGGTATACCCTGGAATGACGTGGCTTTTTTCTTGTTCTCTTCCCAAAGTGTAACCACCCTCTACTTTGTACCCTTACTGGGGTTACCTGACTTGCCCTTGTGAGCGTGGAGCTCAGGTGTAAATTCACTGTAGGAATATAACCCCTGTGTGATGATCTCTTCTTAAGCTGCATTAGCAACTGACCAGGCAGGGCAGTCTGACAGCTATTTTTTACAGTGAAGCAATGTATATGCATTTGAAATCCTGTTCAGTCAGCTTATTTTAGAAAGCCACAAATTATCTTGGTCTGAAAATTGTTTTTTAGGAACCATTCAGTTCTAGGTAATTTACAGCCACGTAAACTAGAAGTTAATTTAGTTAAGCTAACAGTGAATTAAGAAGTGGCCAAAGTGTACTGTGCAGCAAGCTGACTTGTTTGGAAAGGCACCAGAAGGTATCTTGGAGTTATCTCTCCATGCACTGTGGGTGAAGAGCCAGAGTGGGGCAGGCATGGCTCTACGCAGAGCTGTGCTCCCACGGCTTGTTCATGCCCTGCTGAGACCCTGTGACAGTTCTGCTACTGGTTCTGGGTTTGTGCCTTCTGTCACTTAGAAGACCACCCTACCCGAGCACTTTCTAAAAGCCTGGGTTCTGGGGAAGTTTTCTTTAGCTGCTAGATGTTATGGCACTTTATCTGAAGAATAGTGTCATCTTTAAGCAGAATAGTTACTGTGGATGTAAGGCAATTATTTTCCTTTGAGAGAAATTTTTAACATTTGTCTTCTGATTGTACTGATCATTGTGTGTGTTATCTCACCTACACAAGTGCCAGCTGTCAACTTGATGTTCAATTATACATGTTCTTTTAAGCAGTATAAATAAACATCTGCCTCTATGTATGTATTTTGCCTGGTGTTAGATTTTGTATTTGGCTCTTGAAAGGAGAAGGCAGATGTCTAACGGAATGTTTTCCATCAACCTTTCTGTATGCTGTCTGCTTCCTTGCAGGGTGTGAGGACTGTGGGCAGTACCATGATTCAGAGTGTCCTGAACTTGGCCCAGTGGTGACAGTCAAAGACTCCTTTGTATTGAGCAGGGCAAGGTAAGGAACATTTGTGTCAGTTCTGACTAACCCAACACCCATATTCGTTCTTTAAAGCATGTTTGCTATTTAATGATTGTCACTCTGACAGCTGAAAAGTGAAGCCCCAATCTATGGAAAGCATATGGCCTTGATTAAATAGAAAAATTGATGCATACCCTTAAGTGCTTTATTGAATCAAAGCCAAAAAATAATTTGCTGCTCATCAGGACTTGGCTTCTTTGCTGAGGTTTCTGGCAAAAAGTCAGATACTGCCAGATGGGGTGATGACTTCTGTCTTGGTTGAGTACCTGCAACTGTTTCCCCTCCTCATATATACCTTATTAGATGCATAGAAGTGTGTGAGGATTTCTCATTTGTATGAATGGTTGTGTCCTCCTGCTTGGTATAACCTCTGTAGTTCCTTCACTGAGAGGCAAAACAAGTTGTCCTCTTTATTATGAGATTTTATGAATGATAAGGGGTAGTGCTTCTGTCAGAAAATGTGTGACACCACGGCAGAAACATTCATGCTTGCCAAAAGAAGCAAATAAGCTAAATCTAATTGGGAGAAAACAACTCTAAGTAGTGATTTTTATAGTGAAAGGCAATCAGGAATGTCAGCAAACTTCATATTAATGTGTAAAATGTAAGGCTAAGGAAGAGAAACAACTATTGTGAAGATGCAGGACAAGTCAAAAAAGGAAAGAGAGTTAGATGGCTTCTTGTATTATAAAATGTGCTAAGGGTTTCCATATTTTTTTGGGGGGAAATCATGGACTGAAAATGTGGACAGCATCTCTGACATATGGTGGCTGTGGAGGTCATACTGTGTAATCCCCGTAACAAACACTGAATGTGTTGGGTCTGCCATGTGGATGCCCTGACCCATCTCTGCCTGGGCAGGATACTCTTAGTGTCCCACAGTGTACACTGGCTGCACAGCTGGTTTTCTGGGCCTTCCCAGAAAAGGCAGCTCCTTGCAGCTCCTAACAGGCCTTGCCTTCCTATGCCTGGGAACCTGCCATGGATGATCTTCTGCATCAAGTGTTAATGAGGACTACTGTCTTAACAGGCCTAATGCTATTGTCTCTTCTGCTCTTGCCATGAGCTCCTGGGAAAAGCCGGGTTCCTCCATCCCAATTACATCCCCGTAGGTATACACAGATAGCTTTTTGGGCTGCCACAGCCATCTCTTCCCCAGGCTGGGGAAGCTCTGCTTCCCCAGCCTGTCCTCACTGCTCTAGCCTTTGACCATACTGGTGGTCCTCCCATGAGCTCAGTCCAGTTTGTTTATGTCTTTCCATTTCGTGAGCCTGAAATGGGAGGTAGGCTCTAGCAAGTGCACAGCAGAGGGGGATGATCATTCACCTCAGTCTGTTGGCTGCTACAGTTCATACCATCCAGAATGCTTATGGTCCCTTTTGCTGCTGGGACATGCTATGGCCTCATGTCCAGCTTTCTATCCACCACCTCCCCCCCAGGGTCTTTCTGGTGATAGTACTGGCTGGGGTTCTTTGTTCCCTCCTGCAGGGCTTTGCATTTGTCCTTGGAATTTCATGTGATTCCTATCAGTTTATCTGTCTATCCAGACTATCCAGGTCCCTCTGGATAGCAATCTCGCCATCTGACTATGTCCCAGTTAGTGTGATCTGCAGACTGGACAGGAGTGCACTCCACTGTCCATTCTAGGTTGTTGATAATGATGTTAAACAATACAGAAGTCTCAGCACAAATCTCTGTGGTGCCCCAGTTATGGTACCCAGGTAAAGAACGTAACCCTCTAAGCCTGGCAACCCAGCAGCTTATTTACCCTAGTAGCTGTGTGCCCATCCAGTCCATAACATCCCAACTTGGATAGAGAGATAGCATTGAAAGCCTTACTGAACGGCATCCACTGCTTTTCCCTCATCCACAAACCTGGTCATTTTATCCTGGAAGGCAAACAGTCTGTCAGGCATGAGTTGCCCTTAGTCAATCCATGGTGACTGTTTCTCATGTCACCTTCTCATGTGCCTCTAAATGCCTCCCAGATGGTCTTGTTCCATGATTTTCCCAGGAAGAAAAGTGAGGCTAACCAACCTGCAGTTTCTTGTATCATCCTTTTGGGCTCTTTTGAAGATGGGTGCAACATTTTTCTTCAATCATCAGGGGCCTTCCCTGATGCCCGTGATCTTTCCAAAACAATTGAGAATAGTCTCACTATGGTAGTGACTACTCTGTCAGCACCCACAGGTGCAATCTGTCAGGTTCCTGGGCTTACATGGGTTGAACACTCATTTAAACACTTATGTGATGGACTTGGCTGTCTCTGAAGTTGGGAGAAATACATGTTGACTTCTTTCCATCGGTTTCTGTACTGTTGTCCCATGTGTAACTTTTTTTCCCCCTCAATTCTCTCTTCAATTTTTAGATCATCTCTGCCTTCTAATTTGGAGATAAGACAACTGGAAGATGGGACTGAAGGAGTGTTTGCTCTCACTCAGCTAGTGAAACGTACCCAGTTTGGCCCATTTGAATCCAAGAGAGTTGCCAAGCTGGAAAAGGAGTCAGTTTTTCCCCTGAAGGTAAGACAGGGCACATGAAAAGCAATAGCAAGGAGTCCGTTTTACCCACGATGAATTTATGCTATCTCACACTATGGGAAAAAGATGTGTAGGGGAGTCATTTGGGACATCTTTTAAGCATGCCCTGTAATGGACTAGCTAAACAACCATTCTCTGAGCAACATACAGAACCAAACTACAGGCTCATTCTGCGTGTTCCATATGAACATAGTTACAGGAGACACCTTCTGCATGTGATGATACAAGAGGGACAATGATTATGGCAGCTCATTTCAGTTGTTTTAATGAGTTTCTTCAATTTGATTGTGATGAGTGACATACACACTAGGTTTATGGAACATGCAGAATAAGTATTTTTTTCTGTCTTACATTTGTTTTTTCTTGATAAGTTTTGGTAGGAATAATGTTACAGTAAAAGTTAAATTCAGTTTTAGTTTTCAGTAGTACCTAATTCAGAAGCAAAGATTTAGAAAAGTGAATTGGGCATGCTGTTTGCATTCTCCTCCATTCTCCAGTATTCAGTCATTAAGATTTTGTGAGAAACTGGTTGCTATAGCAAGAATTCTTCAGATAAAAGTTCAGTTTGCTCCCATCCTGCCCCTGGTAGTCTGTCTCAGACATCCTTATCTGAAGATGTGATGGATACATCACATGACATACATGTTGATGCAAGTGTTGAGGCTTGCTTTGTCTCTGATGTGCATTGAATGGAAGCCATTGCAAAAGCAGAAAATAAAGATTATTTTTAACGTTGCATTATGTGGTAGGGTTTTATTATGTGGATATTTTGTTTGGCAGGTGTTCCAGAAGGATGGGCCCCTGGTATATTTTGACACCTCAAATGAAGATGATTGCAACTGGATGATGATGGTGCGACCAGCCACTGAATATGAGCATCAAAACTTAACTGCCTTCCAGCATGACAATGATATTTACTTCACCACCTCCCAGGACATCCCACCAGGAACTGAGCTGCGAGTGTGGTATGCAGCTTTTTACGCCAAAAAAATGGAAAAGCCAGTGCTGAAGCAGGTCTCTAGTATTGCCAATGGTATGTGTGGGGGCCTTTTTTCCTTCCTAAGGGCCCAGTCCTGATAGGGACTGATAGTCCCCTACTGGTGTAGTTGACAGTGCTGTTTATCAAATAGGTTCTGACCCTGAGTTTGTTAGCCTTAGAGTCAGGCTGACCTGCATACATGGTTGTCCTACGAGAAGAAAGGGTAGATGATCATGATATATCTAAGGTTTTCAAAATGGATGGCCTAATTGATGATTCAGCATCTTCAGAGTAATCAAACTGGGTAAATAGTTCTTAACTAAAGAACTGGTGGTTGCATCAAAACATTTCTGGGTAGAAGAGCAAAGGAACCCAAGAATCAGTGGAAGTCTGAACATTTATGCAGATTTGCTCAAGAAGCATTCTCTTTCAGTTGAAGTGAAAATGTTTTGCTTTTGCTCAGAACTGTTACACAGCTTAGAAACTTCCATGTATCTTATGCAGCCCTACATGGGACCCCCTTGAATAAGTTAAGCTCAAGAGTGAACTGCCATGCCACATGATTTCTTGTGCATTGGCAAAGAAAGGCAGCAGGTTTTTTAGAATCTGAATTAGAATTGCCAGAAGTCTTTTTTTCCTCTGCCTCTTCATTTTCTTCTGCTTTGCATTTCTACAGCTAAAAGGCATGGTCCTTTAGCATTGCAAGAGCACTTTTGTTCTGCTCTTGAGCTCAAGTACTCCCTGAATGGTATTACTGCTACTCTGAATATAATTTGGGGTGGCAAATGGCTTGGGGGAGGACATTGCCATCAGCATGCTTTACAGCTGATCTTGATGGTAAGCACATTCTTAAGTGCTACAGCTGAATCTATGCGGTTAAGAGGTTTTTGAATTCTGAGATGTTTCCAGTTGGTATTAACTGAGTTTCCTCTTCAGTTTAACCTGTTCATGTATTTTTGTGTTCATATGGGTATTTAAAAATACTGTTCAGGTACGTCCTGCATTCTGTGTTCAGCACTTTCACTATACACTTCAGAATATGAAAGGCACATTTTGTGAGATTCAGGCTTAAGAATATTCTGGTTAGGATTTTACATGAGAATGTATTTTGCAGGCCTGCCATAGGGCAAAACTTTCTGACTATAGTTACTGCCCTCAGCACAGAGCAAGAGAATCAAAGGGTCTGGAAAGTAAAGAAAAGGAACTGTTTTTCTTCTTCACAGATACGTGCTTGGTAGTGATGGATTCTGATAAAGAGGGAAATAAGTCATCTTCAAAACCTTTGTCTGCTCTCTTCCCCCATAAAAAAACGAAGAAATCCAGCATACCAGCAGCTGATTCAGCAGGTATGCAAAATCATGGTATTCTTAAAGGAGACAGAGGACAGACAGATACAGATCTAGAGAGCTGTCATGGGTACCACTTCTATGCAGATATTATGGTTATATAGCTTTGAA
Source organism: Neopsephotus bourkii (assembly GCF_033783945.1). NCBI lineage: Eukaryota > Metazoa > Chordata > Aves > Psittaciformes > Psittacidae > Neopsephotus > Neopsephotus bourkii. The sequence continues at coordinate 7,746,555 of NW_026901456.1, read as the reverse complement.
CAAATCCTAGTCTAGAGAGGATTTGAAAGTCTGGGTTTTTTTTCTTTTTATTTTCATGGGCACTGTGCTTATAATACATTTGCAGGTTAAAAAATGACAGAAAATCACAACTGTTTCTGACTTTGGAGGTGGTTATTAGTGGAAGTGGCTGGGGGGGTGGCGGGTGCAATTGCAGAGAAAATCTTCAGATGCTCTCTGCAAAGTGTAATAGTTCAAATTATCAGAATTTTGCTCACTAATACTAAAATTAGCCAGAAGAGGAGAATTGTTGCAGATGTGTACAGAGCAATTAATCAGAAGATCCATTCATTTAATTGGATACTGTCACAGTTAAAATGTGAAGTTGACTGGGAAGTTGTCTTTGATTTTGGCACCACTGATTTTTTGCTGGGGGGGGAGGAAACTATGAAGAGTTTTAACAACCCCTGCATCCTCCTGAAAGTCCAATAGAAACAAAATGCTTTGGGAATCCTAAAGTGTTCTCACTGAGATAATGTTTTGGTATTTCCAAAGCTAAATATACCTCTCTTCATTCTGCATATTTGCCTCAGGTAGTACAAAGCAGTTGCCAACTGACAGATCTGTTCTTCCAAGTAAACTGGATTGCCCTGCAGCCGTGCTGGAAGCCTGAAGTGGGAACCTAAGCAGGACCTTAGTCTTCCTGGCAAGGCAATGCATAGCCAGGGTTTCTAGGTTTACTCCTTGAGGCAGCTAAGGAGCAAGGGAACTGCAGAGTCAGGGACAGTTTTATAAGGCAGCCTTCAGTTTTGCAGATGGTGCTTTTTCAGTTTTATTACCCTGTAACTTTGTGAGGCCAGTGGAGTAGCTTACATGTTGCCTGCCAATCTGACTAGTTTTTGAAGTTATGCAGAATCTTGGGGTTTAGGTTTGCTGGTTTTAGCCTCCCAGACAGAGCTCTGAACTTCTTTGTATAGCCTGTGAGGAATAAACTGATGTTACTGAATTGTCTAGTCATTTTTTATTTATTTATTACATCATGGATGAGATCACACTTCTGTAGTGCAGAACGTTGTACGTAACTTGTAGCAGGGACACTCTTTGCCTCAGAGAATGTTTTATTTTGTCTAAGAGACAACACTGAAAAGCAGGAATAAGTTTATCGTCCTATTATAGATGTGGTCCTCAGGGAGAGACAGATGCACTGATCATATAGGAAATCTGTGGCAGAAACTGAGGCACAGCTACCCACACAGTTACGGTGACTGATACCCAGCCCGACCCGAGCAGCGAGTAACTCCCCCCAGTTTATATACTGGGCATGACGTGCTGTGGTATGGAATACCCTTTTGGCTAGTTTGGCTCAAGGTATTCTGTCTCTGCTTCTTCCCGGCTTCCCGTGCTCCTCCTCGCTGCCAGAGCATGAGACTGCAAAGTCCTTGATCAGAGTGAGCATTACTAAGCAACAACTAAAAACAGTTTAGCAACTATTCTCAGGCTGAAGTCAAAACCACAGCACTGCACCAGCTACTGCAAGGAAGGAGAAAAATTACTGCTATAGCTGAACCCAGGACAGCTGCCATTCACTTAACTAATTTCAGTGTCGTATTCCTTCTCTGAGAGTCTTGTAAACTGTGGAATATTCAGCTTTGTATGTACCAAAAAAAATCTCTGCACCTTTCTAGATTTATCAGATCCTCTTAACAAATTCAGACATATCATCCAAGGACTTAAAGACAATGGACAGTGAACAGAGTAACTATTTTCCTCTTTTTTTTTTTCTTTCTTTATTCCAGTTCAATTTTCCCCCTTGTTTCTTCTTTTTCTGTTGTTTTTTTTAATCTGGTGTGAGCTGATATGTTAATGAAAACATCTAATACGGTGGTTTTATAGAACATCTGATTAATGAAATTGAGTTATCATTATCCTCACCCTTACTTCCATTAATCCAGATGTTCTTATTCTGCAATGCTTTTCATGGAGGGCGAAGAAGCTTCTCTTGCTTCTGTCCTCAGCTGACCCAGAAGAGTACTGGTAACACCAGTTTTAAAGGTGCTAAAAATGGCTTTATATTGTGCCTTTGATAATCACAGTTCTTTAGAAAGTGATAAAAGGACCCTTTAGACTTCAAAAGAGCACTGATATTCTCTTTTGGCATCATTTCTGTTCTGACTTCTTATCTGTTCTGATGCTTCAGGTGTTCTTATTTGGAAAATCCTGAAATTATTCCAGCTGCCCCTGTGGGCCTCTGACTGCTTAAATTCTGACTTGTGTTACTCAGGGAGTTACTGCAAGATAAACAAAGCTGCAGCAGTTTTTCACCCTCCCATTTTCAAAGCTTTTCAGTATTTCTCCTTGTGATTTAGTGAACACTCCAGAAGGCAGCGGATGTGCAGAAGCAGAGTCCAGCCAGTGGACATGTAAAGTGTGTTCATCTGCATTCCAGGAGCCTCATCTGCTGACAGGTAAGTGCTAGAAATTCATGAGAGACTACTGAGAAGTGTCAGAATTCTGCTTTTCCAGAGCAGGGCACTGTGAAGCCATGCCCCATCTATGATGCAGTAACATAAAAGTCTTAATTTTTGTATTCTTTAAGAAAAAGGGAAAATGGTAAAACAGGGCAATCAGTGGTCGATCTCTGGACAAACAACTGTGATCTTGAATCTAGAAGAGTTAAAACTTGTGTAGAAAATGACATGTGAATGTTAGGAATATCAGGGATGTGGAACTGCATGAAAAATGTAGAAGCTCAGTGATGCCAGCTTATTCTTGGTAATATTGTTTGCGTGGCATTTACAACACAGATTTAGTAAAGGTAATGAAATACTTCTGGGCTTTTTTACTGCATTTCCTTTGCAGCTATATCATGCAGTTTTCAAAAGAACTTAAAGTATTGAAGAGCTCTGGCCATCTGATGAATCATTTCTGAAAAGAGGATCTAGGCTGCTAAATAACTTCAACATTTGGTAAAACATGCCCATTATCAGGGAGCACAACCTTTTTATAGTGATATCTAATAAATCTCTTAATAATTCACTCCCTGTAATTGTTTCAATGTTTAATAGACATATTGTGACTGCTTTTGAAATAATTTGAAGTGAGTCTCTCCTAAGTGATGTTGCCCTGATAAGCTGGATCAATCCATTTGAGTATTTCATGACAGTTTCTTAGCTCCTTACACTGATCTTTCCCGTCCACCCAGAGCACTTGCTGAGTCACCTGGAACAAGCTAAAGGTGCCTCCCAAACCAGCCAAAGTGAGTCTGTTGCAGAAAAAGCAGTAGAAGCTTCCCCTGTGGATCAGCCAGTGACTTGTGATGCAGCCAGTGCCAGTACAGACTCAAGGAGGAAGGCCAGGCGGGGAAGAAAGCCCAAAACAGCAAAAGCAGAAACACCTCTTGTTGCTGAAGAGAGAGATTCTGCAGGTAAAGCAAAACTTAAGAAACTTAAGAAAATGCTAAGCATGTATCCCCTCTTCTTCTGTATTGAGGCCACCTTAGAAAGACCTAAAAAGTAGCAGAGACAAGATGGAGGTTTTTAATTAGATCACTAAAGCAGACAATTTACAAACTTTGTTAATTATCTCTGAGGGCCTTGTCTACGTAAATGTCGTAGCACCTACACTTAGATTACCTGCATTCTCCTGTGACAGTTTTAGTAACAGAGAAGCCTGGAGAAACACAGAATAGTGGCTATGAGAGACCTGCCTACCTTTCTACAAGAAGGAGCAGGAGATAAAGCGTCCTTCCTCTCAAGAGGAGATACCTTCCTCTGTCTACTTTAAGGCTTATTCTTGAAAGGGACCTTTTTTTCAGGGCCTTACCTTCCTTCAAGGGAAGTTCTAGTAGGAAATTTCATAATGCATAATCAACTGACACCTTAGTAATAGGTTGGAAAGGTAAGAAACTGCCTCCCTAAGAGATGTTGACAACACCTCACTTGTCATTCAATAGTGACTTTTTCTATCTTGCAAGTGCTACTTACCTACTCATTAGGAATCCATTATTTATCATTGACAAATAATATGTTTGTGAATAAATAATGTTGTTCAGTGCCACGCCTCATTACAAATTCTGCATTTGAGGTTTTATTTCTACCTATCCATGTTAACTCTGTACTTTTATGATGTGTTTGCAGTGGAACGTGTATCTGACATTGTAACTCAGGTCACACCTGAAGAGGTAGCCCTGCCTTCAGCTGCAGAAGAAAGGATTATGGAATTGGTTTTAGGAAAAATGCCTAGCACCACAAATAGCATCAGCTCAGTGACAAAGTAAGTGTTCTGGGATGCAGTTCCCTCTTAGGCTTAGTTAAGATTCTGCAGCATGTAACAGCTCTGCTCAACTGGGCCCACAAATGCTCTTTCTCATTAGTGTAAAACTGTGTGATGCTGCTGCTGCTACAAGAGCTGACTCTGCCACAAAGATGGCTTGTGCAGTGGAGGATGGTGGTGCAGAGATGGTGAGATTGGTGGTAGAATTTTGACATATAAACAATGAGAATTTCATTTTTCATTATGATACTGCTTTTATTTAGTGTGATTCCAAAAGTCTCCTACATCTGCAAGGTGAAATATTACTCCCACTGAATGTTGGTGAGAAAACAGGCGAACAGATTTTTGCTAAAAAAGTAAAAATAATAAAATACGCTAATCGTTATTACTCAGTTTTGCATCTTAACTCATAAATGATTTCTTGTTGCTTTGTCCATGTGATACTTCAGATTTTGAGCAGTGGGAGGGGAAAACTTCAGTATAACAGTGCCTCAGGGAGATTCGTAAATATAATTCAACTAATTTAGGTTCTTTATGTCTTTTTGTCTTGGTATAATCGGCTTTTTCGATTATTTTTTGTGTAATAAAACCCATGATTTTTCAAAATTGGCTAGTAGTGCTATATATTGAAGTCCTTAGCAGACAGAGCCATCAAAAATGCACTTCTGCAGGTGGCTGTGCTGGGCTTCTTGGCTGTGCTGGGCTGCAGTACATCTTCTTGGCACCCTGCTGCCCTCTTGTTATATACGCCTTTTGCATGCAAACTGCCAAGCTTTCTAAGCTGAAGAGTGCTAATATTTTCAGATGAGCAGATCAGATCCTTTATGTTCCTCTGAGGGGCCTTCAGAGAGAATCTCTCAGGCTGGTGGCTGCTGCTTTTTTCCTCTTTGTGCTGGGTGAAGATAATTTGGAGTGAGCTGCGCTCTGACATCTGCCACTTGCAGGGGGTGGCCAGGAGGGCACCTTGGCAATGAGGAAGCCCCAGGCTCTTTCCCTCCTGCCAGAAGCTGAGCATAACACTCTTCTAGCTTTTGCCAGTTGGTGGGGCTCTCTCTTGCAACCTGTGGGATACCTTTCAGTCCCTGCCTTTCTTTCTCTAATCCAGTAGGTTTGCTCATCACCAAAACACCATGTCCCTCAAAAGAAGTTTAATTCTCTCCAGTAGACACGGTATACGGCGGAAACTGATAAAACAACTTGGGGAGCACAAGCGAGTCTATCAATGCAGTATCTGCAGTAAGATCTTCCAGAACAGCAGCAACCTCAGCAGGCACATCCGTTCTCATGGTGGGTTTACTTTTGTCTTGCATATTGATTTTGTATCTCATTGGTTCCACATTTGAGTAAAAGAGCTAGGCCATTTTAGATAGTGGGATACATAATTTTAAGTGACTTGGGGGGGCGGGGGGCTGTTAAGTCACTCTAGGAAACTTTTTGTTATGCAGACCAAAGCATGCAAATATAATAGTTGAAAGTTGGAGTATTTAAAATTTGAGTTTAGGTACATATTTTAAACATAGGCAACGATGCAATAGTTTTTCCAAAACTATTCTTGCCTTTAAATATATACATATATATCACCCCCCACCTTCGCAGGCACACGGGCAGTATTGGTGTGTAAATGTCAGCTGAGTGCTTTTTAGCTTGTGATCTGCAGTTACAGGTGTCTGTGACCTAATTGTAAGGATTTTCTGGTAAATAATCACTGAAAAAGCGTGGGGGAACCAAACAAAATTGTTGTCAAAATTGTTGGGAAAGGTTAAAATGAGTATTTGGATCTCCTGAATTACTGAAGTGGCTCATCACTAGCCTGTTTGTTTGCAGTTTGTGCTTTGGTTTCTCCTGCTTGTGTGTGTTTGTGCTTTGGTTTCCCCTGTCTTGCCTGGAGTTGGTTACTATTAGTCACTGACTACTTTCTTTTTATGTTGATTGATCCCCTCAGGTGACAAACTATTTAAATGTGAGGAGTGCGCAAAGCTGTTCAGCCGTAAAGAGAGCTTGAAGCAGCATGTTTCATACAAGCACAGCAGGAACGAAGTGAGTGGAAATGAGTAGCGGGCTCTTTCTGAGCTTAGGTGAAAATGTACAGTGAGCTTCCAGGTGCTGGCTGGGGAGCTTGGGTCAATTATATTTGAGAAGGTATCTGTGTGAATAAGTGAGACATAACTGACAGGGAGAGGTAACACCTGATAGAGCAGTGGATGCGTTGGCAAAGCATGGGCATGCTTTTGAGCATGCAAGTCCTTTTTTTGTGTCTGAATTTCCTAAAGAAAGTCATTTTCAGACATCAGTTACAGCAAGACAAGCTGGTGTTAGCTGGACCTGCATGATCTAGAGATGAGATCTCACTTCAGTTTATGGCAGTAAATGGGATTGTTCCGGTCTTGTTTGCTTGTCCTGTTTCATTCATCCCCACCTGTAGTGTCCCTCAATGTCTGAACTCTCTGGGTAAAGGCTGTGTCATTAAGGTCTGTGCACACATGTAAACCTGCAGTGCTTAACAGTAGCAGCACTGTCCCTGTTGGTGAGGGCTTTTGAGTGCTGCTGCCATTTAAGTATTAAACATGGTTGTAGTGGTGCCTTATCAGTGAATATTTCCATTACTGCTTGGCATTGAGGTCCTAAGCGCTCAGCTTGCTGGAATCTGTTCTGGAGCTGGAGGGTGAGTCAGATTATGTCTTGCTTCTCAAAAATCCTGTCACTGTGTTCGACTGGTGCTTATCAATGAGCGTGTTACATGCACACAGCTGCATGGTCTACTTTTTGTATAGAGCTCAGATGTGGGAACGTGGCAGGATGGTACAGCATCAGAATTTTGCTTCAGTGTGTATTTAACTGTCCTGTTGAAGGAAGCAAAATAGGAAAGACGGAAAACAGAAAAAGTAGTTGAGATTTAGCATCTCTCTGTCAGATGTAACTGGGTGTTTTTACCACTTAAATTCTTACTGTTTGTAATCCTCAGGTTGACAGTGAGTACAGATACAAGTGCACCACATGTGAAAAGGCCTTTCGGATAGAGAGTGCATTGGAGTTCCATAACTGCAGGACAGGTAAGAATGGCTAACCATTCAGTTTCCTCTGGCCTCTCTACTTACTTTGGGGGGATGGCCACAAGTCCATGTCAGCACAGAAACTACAGAGGGAGTAAAAATTTAGATTTTTTGGCATCCTCTCAAGAAGCAACCTGCCCCCTTTCCTGCCAAAAAAACCCTCATTTGTGATAAGAAAAGTGTAACCAGTAATCCATACAGCAATGCATCCATTTAATTTATTGCTTTTTTTTAGCAACTCCTGCCTCACTGCTTTTTCATTTGTATGTTCAGATACCCTGTCACCACCTCTGTTTAATTTTCTTTCCTGAAACTATGTTTTACCTCATTTCTCTGAAATAAAGGAACTGGAAAGGGGGCTGGCACTATCAATAATGTGTAGTTATTTCTGGGGTTGCAGTTTTCTGCTTTCTCATGCTTGCTTTATACTTGCGATAGACTTTCCAGATGTTGGTGTGTTGCTTTTTTCTCAGTATCACTAGAACCTGTTCTTTTTCTCCATAGTCATCTTGTAACTTGTGGTTACAAGTTACATAGTAACATAGTAACTTGTGGTTACTCATATTATTTATGCTGAGGACTGTTATGCTTAGAAAATGACATCCTGGTTACTTTTATGGACCCATAGAATCACAGAATAGTTTGGGTTGGAGAAGACCTTAAGATCATCTAGTTCTACTGCTTTTTCCTGGAGGAACTAGTAGGGGTCCTCTTTACTGGTGTACCAGCAGGTTTTTCATTTGATGTGGTGTGTGTTGCCTCATTAGCCGCCTACAGAACTACAGAGTGGTTCTGGGTGAGGACATCGGATTTTAGAGGAAGCCCCTTGCTTTTAATTGTCTTCGTCCTCCTTTTTTTGTTTTTTGGTTTTTTTTTTTGGTTGGGTGTTTTTTTTACCCAGCCCTTTCCATTTTCCTGTCCTTCCAACTCTTCAATTAGTTTCATATCTTCTTTAGAGTACCTAGGTTTATTTTGCTCAATTACCAGTTTATCATCAGGAATTAAGGACATCAACTTAACTCTTTCTGCTTCTGCTGCCCATTTAGCCTCACGATCAGCCAAATTATTTCCAATCTCTTGATCAGAGTTACCTCTTTGATGTCCTTTACAATGTATGATAGACACTTCATTGGGTAATTGTACAGTTTCTAACAATTGTAGAATTTCCGTTCCATGTTTAGTTTGTCTTCCCTGGGTATCTAAAAGTTCTCGTTCTTTCCAGATTGCTCCATGTGCATGAACTACACCAAAGGCATATTTGGAATCAGTCCATATCTTTATCTGCTTATCCTCTGCCAGCTCCAAGGCTCTAGTCAGGGCTGTTATTTCTGCCTTTTGTGCTGAGATGTTAGAGGGTAATGGTTTAGCTTCTGTTACCTTTGAAGTTGTAGTTATGGCATATCCTGCTCTTCGTTTACCATCTTTAACAAAGCTGCTGCCATCAGTGGACCAGGAATCTGTGCCCTCCAGAGGCTCCTCCTTCAGATCTGGTCAGCACAAATACACTGTCTATTGTGGCCAAGCAATTGTGAGTCAACGGTTCGGTAGGGATTTCCTGAAGGAAAGATGCTGGATTCACAACATTAGTGATCACAGTTTCCACATCATCCAGTTCTACTAGGATGGCTTGATACTTCAAGAAATGTGATCACTGGCGATAGCCAATGTGTACCTTTTTGTTCTAGGACTGTTAGATATTGCATGTGATACTAACATGGTGAACTTTTGTCCCACTGTAAATTTTCTGGCCTCTTGGACATTTAAGATAACTGCTGCCACTGCTCTCAAGCATCCAGACCAGCCTTTACTTGGTTCATCCAGTTGTTTTGAAAAATAGGCTACTGCTCTTTTATAAGGTCCCAATCTTTGAGCTAAAACCACCAAGGCAATTCCGTTTCTCATAGGAATATAGCCAAAAGTGTTTAGTTATGTCCGGGAGCCCCAGAGCTGGAGCTCTCATGAGTTCTGTCTTAAACTTTTAAATGCTTCTTCAGCTTGATCTGTCCATTTTAGAAAAGTTGGATTTTCTTTTAGCAGCTCATATAAGAGTCTTACCAGAACACCATAATCATGGATCCAGAGTCGACACCATTCTGTCATTCCCAGAAACGTCCAGAGATCTTTAACCGTGGATGGTCATGGTGTTTAAGAGATTGCTTCCTTCCGAGCTGCTCCAAGTTCTGGTTGTCCTCCTGTTATTTTGCATCCTAGATAAGATAACTCAAGTTTGAATTAGTTGAGCCTTCAGTTTAGATACCCGGTATCCATTTAGCCCCAGTAAGTTAACGATTCTGCAGTCCATTGAACACAATCTTTCTCAGTTTTGGTAGCAATTAACAGGCTGTCAACATACTAAAGTTGCTGTCTGGGTGGGTGCTTCCCAGGATTCTAATTCTCATGCCGACTGATTTCCGAAAATGGTCGGACTGTTTTTAAATCCCTGAGGTAACACCATCCAAGTGAGCTGTGTTTTTCTTCCTGTTTCAGGGTTTTCCCATTTGAAAGCAAATAAATTCTGACTTTCTTTGTCCAGGGGCAGACAGAAAAATGCATCCTTTAAGTCCAGAACGGTAAACCACTCCTGATTAGTATTCAATTTAGTCAATAAGGTATACAGATTAGCTACTACTGGATGAATATCCTCCACAATTTTGTTGATTGCTCTGAGATCTTGAACTAGTCTGTAACTTTTCCCATTGGATTTCTTTAGTGGCAAGATAAGAGTATTATATACTGATTCACATTCAATTAATAATCCATATTTTAAAAATATTTCTTTGATTCCCTTTTGATCCTCCAATTTTAAGGGATATTGTTTTATTCTGATTAGGCAGGCCCCCCTTTATTTCTACTTTAACATGCAAAGCATTTTTTTTGCCTTACCTGCAACTTCAGATGCCCATACTCCCAGGAATACCTGATTAAGGATTTCTTCTATTTCAGGGAGGCCCTTCTGTTTGCTTTTCTGTTGAATTAAAAATAAACTCAAAACTTCAATTAATTGTTAGTTTTTTATTCTTAATTCTAGTTTGCCTTCTTTAAATGTTGCTTCTTGGCCTCATAAAGATTTTGGAGAATTTGACATGTGTAAAAATTTACGCATTCCTGTTTGTTTTCCCAATTTATACTCTAAAGGTTTCAGAAAGAATGCCTTTTTTTTTGGTGGCCAGTAGCTGCCACATATGTAACAAATTCTTTTCCCTCTGATTTAATGCTGAATAAGTTGCTCCTATATCCACTTAAAAATTCCACTTTATTTCCTCTAGTCCCTAGTTTTAATTTAATCAGTGGATCTGCTAGGATAGATTCCCCAGGTCCCCACCAGTCTAGTTCCAGTTCAGTCACCGGAGCCACTCCATGGCACTCCCCCCAGAGCGGTCTCACTTCCAACGTCCAAACTCCTTACAGTATGCGCACTGATTCTATCCCACAGGAGAATTCAGTCCCTCACCTCTGCCTGACATTCCTCCTCTACCTCTGCCTCATCCTCTCACGTTAGTCCCTCCCCCAGTTTCTACTTGTCCCAAAGCCGTTAGTGTAGCTGTGCCTATAGCACGACTCAGCGCTTTCTTCTCTACCTATTCCCAATTCCTATACGCTCTCCACACTTCTTTAACATTCAAGTCCTGTTCTGTTGCTAGTGACAGCAACCTCTTCCTCCTTATCAATAACAGATGGGGCAGATGCCAAGAGTGCTCCTCTCGGAGGTACCTGTGATACATAGTCCCCCAACCTATCTTCCTGATTACTCTGGTCTTTTGGTTTTGTTGGTTTTTGGTGTTTTGGTTTTTTTTAACTTTAAACGTCATTCCCCCAATATCACAGGCTGAACAACATCTCTCCAGCTTAGCTTTCTGTTTTTCCCTGTCCTTTCCCAAAGCCAAGCTTAGGGATCTGGCAGAGCTATATTTATTTCACATTCTGTCTGCCACTCTGGGTGGTTTCTTAAAGTGAGAAACGTATCTGCATACATCACTTCATCCCATTTTCCTTGCTGTCTTAAAAATAACATTCATTTCAACAATGTATTCAGAGTCCCATTTTTGGGCCATTTCTCCTGATCCTCCAGAGTATACAAGGGCCACCATTGGGTGCAACATTTCACCAACACTTTCTTAGTTACCCCAGGAACCCCCCCCCCAGTTCTTTCCAATGTGCCAAAATGCACCCTCAAGGACTCTTCTTCAAGATCTCTCCACTCTGCCGATTTCCCATTATCAGTCTCGCATTCACACACACATGGGATCCCACAGACACACTCCACATGGTTACAGCACTTGAGACAGAGACTAAAATTGTATCAAACAACAATTAACACTTATAATAGTCTTTAAGACCAAAATTGCAAGACCAAAATCATCACTATAACAAGCCACAAAATAGACACACTCCACACAGTTACAACACTTGAAACAGAGACAATTAGTAACGCAGTTATAACAGTCTGTCACCAATACCAAAATCACAAGACCAAAATCATAACTATAACAAGCCACAATGTAAGTCAAATACCAGTAAAATCCAAAACCGTTTCTACAAGACACCCACTGTGTCTTGCAGGACCCAAACCACAAGATGCCCCCTGCTTCTTGTGGGTGTATACCAAACAGATGGTAGCAGCCGGGTATATGCCTTTACCCACGAGATCTCCTATCTCAATTTACAGAAGGCTTCCAAACCTTGCGTACGCTTATCAAACCAATTTACCAAACCGAGATGCCCCCTGCATCTTACAGACTATACAAAAGAAAATAATACCTTTTATGAGGTGGTCCTTGTCTGCTCCCGCAGTGGTCCGAATGAGCTGAGGGGTCCCTCAGGGAAAAACTCCCATGGGCCCTAGGGAGCCCTGTCCTCAGCAGGTCCTGCAGCCGAGCAGAGAGGGCCCCATCTGGGGTGCCAGATTGATTCGGAGAAATCTCCAGGAACTCGCTAACAGAGTTTCAAGTTGACAAGCAGGAATTCATTATGGCAGAGCCAGGAGACACGCGGATCGCTCCTCCAAGCATGCCTCCCCCAAGCATCAACCAGGCTGTGATTATATTGTCCTTATACATATTCATTAGATTACATACATGACATCATTCTCCTTAGACAATGCCCCCTGTATTCATACAAAAGTGTGGTAGTGGGCTTTCAGACCCCTGGTGGTTATTTCTTCATCACGTTGTTTTAGGATCGTCATATCAGTAACAACCAGGTAGTTCTGGCAAAGCTTATCTTAGTAATTTCCTTTTCTCTATAGTTGCTAACAAAATCTAACGTTTTTGAGGTTACTTATTTACAACCCTATTCTTCAATCAACCCCATTCTTCAGTTTGTTTTTTGTTTCGTTTAGTTTTGGTTTGTTTGGGGTTTTTTTTGTAACTAGCTGCCAGCTCCCTGGATTACCGCCCTCTTCCTTTTCTGTGTGCGCTATGGTGGGCGCCTGTGGCCCCTGCACAGCTCAGGCCCGGAGCAAGCAGCCCAGCTCCCTCAGCTTCCCTGACACCTTTCAGCTACTGACAGTGCCCCGCAGCTCAGCCCCTGCTGCAGAAGGGCCTCCACCAGGGCACCGAGTGCAGCCCTGCCCATGGCGCACCCTCCCCTCACGACTCCAGTGCAGGCACTTTCTGCACCCCGAGCTCGGCGCTGCAGCCTCCCCTCTCACCGGCTCTGTCTGGTGCCGACGCTGCCACCGCCGGGGCAGCCAGAGCGAGGCAGCCAGAGCAGAGCTCCCAGAGCGGGCCCCGGCCCCGGCCCCGGCCCCGGCCCTAAGACGAGCGATCCCCATCCCGCCCGCTGCCCGCTCGCGCTGCCGGCGCCAACCGCCGCTCCACGCGCCGTTCCCGCGCTCCCCGGGCGGGTCCGTCCCTCCTGGCCCCGTCCCCTGTGAGTCCCTGCTGGGCTCAGCGGAGCTGCGGCTCCTGGGCAAGGCCTGGCGAGGGCTCGGGGCTCCCTCGGTGGCTCTGGGCGCTCGGAACCGGGAATGCGGGACGAGGGGTTTCCCTTCGCTCTGTCAGCCTAGAATCACCTGGGTAATTGCCCTTTACATCACCAAAGTAGGGTTTCTCACTGCCTTTCAGAGGGTACAGCTTGTATGAAACTCAGCTTTATGAAGAATGGAGAGTAATGCCAAGTAACCTCAGTGTTCTGTTTATTCAAGGGCAGCAGCTCATTTCATCTTGTGAGTTGACCACAACAAGCAGCAGTATTTGCTCTGCTCTTCAAGGCATTCAACTGTTACTTTGTGGTTGATGCAGCACTGGCAGAGTCTATCTGCTGGACCATGCTTTCGTATTCCAAGAAAAGTCTCAACTACTGAACACAAACCAGATTTCCCATAGGCCTGTTGCCATGCAGTGGCCTGTTTTTGAGATCTTTTACCTTCTTCCCAAACATTCTGTACTGGCTGGTATTAGGAGCCAGTGCTGGCAGAAGGCTTCTGGTAATTAGGTAAGAAGGATTCTGGTGCTTTAGGCATAGCTTTAGTCATGTGATGTTGTGTTGTTATACATGTAGTGATGTTACCAACATCAAAAACTTGAACCAACTGTAACAGAATCCACTTCAAACATAATTTTAATGTGTGCTGGGCCAAAACGGAGAGAGGCCTTGTAAGGAAGTTACAGTGCTAGATCCCATGTTCAAATTAACGTCATACATACTTACTGCCTTTTAAAAAATCTTTAAAGTAAAAGAAGAATACATGCTTTTGCTTTTCCCTCCTCAATCCATATAAAGATGGATTACATTTTAAAATTCAGATCTAACAGAAGAACTACCGAAGCAACTAACAAAAGTATCTGTTTTCATCCGTAAATAACTGCATGGTTTCTCTTGCTTACAGATGACAAGACATTCCAGTGCGAGATGTGTTTCAGATTCTTTTCTACAAACAGTAATCTCTCAAAACACAAAAAAAAGCATGGAGATAAGAAGTTTGCTTGTGAAATCTGCAATAAGATGTTTTACCGGAAGGATGTCATGCTAGACCATCAAAGACGACACTTAGAAGGTAAGTATACTACAGATCAATCTAATTATTACTCTTGAAACAGCAGTAGAGGTGGGAAGGTAAAGGAATTGATTGTGTCTTTTTTTTTGTCAGTTGCCTGATCTTGAATAGCAGGATTCAGCAAAATAGGACATTTATTTAAAATAATAGTAACAGTTGTCTAATTCCGTGAAAAACTTTCCAGTGTTTTTCGTTTCCAGTTTCTACCTTTCAAAGACACTTACCTTTTTTTTCAGTCTCACGTGATTCAATCCAGTGCTACTAACAATTGTGTGAAAGTTGGTTGGCTTATTCTGCAGTAGAGTAGCTGATTGTAATTATATCATTTTCTTTCTTTGAATTCTGTTCTTTCTTTGAAAAGAAAGAATTTTGGTAACTTGAAAATTTGAAGGCAGGGAATTAACTTGCAATGTAAAACTAAAAGTTATTATTGTATAAATATCGTATAAAGGGAATGCTGTGTGATGTTATCTTTCAAATTCTTGAGAATATATGGAAGTGAGACTAGAAGAGTTTACTGTTCAAAATCTCAAACATCTAAGGTTGTTATAGGTACGCAGACCCTGGAAAAACTTGTGTGATGATAGACTGCCGAAGCATTAAAATGCCTCTAGTGATCTAGATGATAAAACCAAAGGTGATTTAAGAAAAGCATCCAGATTGTCTAATTTGGTGCTGTGGGAGTAGCCAACCACCACCAGGCGCTCCTGTGATTCAGACCTTTGTGTCAAGTGCTGGAGGACAGCTAGACCAATGGGTTGAATGGCACTGGCAAGGCATCTCATGTTTAAGTGTCACCAGAACAGCAGCAGCCCTCTTCTTCCCTGAAAGCAGCAGAGGAAGAGGTGTGAAATCCTCATGGAGCGTAAGGCAGTGCAGGATGGTTGCTTCTCTCCTTAGAGGCTGTGAGGGGGAATTTCTGGGCCAGATACCTGATTGAAGTGTCAAAGTCTACTAGATGTGTCTGTTCCCATGCGCTGACAATAACTGTTTTCAGACACTTTCTAATTGGTGTAAAAACCATTAAGCCATAATATATCACTTTGGTTGACTGTTTTTATATTCTTAAGACACCGTTTTAATTTAGAAGTTATCCTTTTGTTAACAATTAAATTCTGCATTGAGGCTCTTCCCAGTATTTCACTCTTCTTTACAGTATTCACCTGAAAGGGCATGCAGATTGGAGTGGAAAAACATGGTTTACTTTTTTTGTTTTGTTTTTTTGATGGGGACTGTTCTGTTAAGGGGTGAGGCGTGTGAAAAGAGAAGACTTTGAGCACAACACAGAAAACATGGTTCGCTACAAGAAGGAGCCTTCAGGATGTCCCGTATGCGGGAAGGTAGGTATCTTTGCCAGCATGTACCATGCAAAGCTCTGCATTGGAGCTCCAAGGATACTGCAGGAGTAGGGTGTGCCTCAGCCCAGCACCTTCAAATGAGTTCTGTGGCATAACAAGTTATCACCTGTGTATTAAACCACAGTAGCAGCCTACCTGGATAGTCACACAGTCCACCAAAAGGTTGAGGTGAATGACTTCCACTAAGGTATGTGCCAAGTCAGATTACCTCACAACTCGGACAGGGACAAGGTTAGTTACCAGTGAGTTACCATGTCATCCAGCTAAGACATTACTCTTCAAACTGCCTTAGCCCCATTATATATCCAAGCCCACTGTGGCCGTGGCTGGTGGGAGCTGATAGGAGAAAGAGAAGAACAAAACTGAAGTTCAGACTCAACTGTTTTTCAGGACACATAGCACAATGTTGAGTGTAATATGGTCTCTGAGTCTGCCAGTGAAATGGCATGGCTTATGTCACTTAGAGTGAAGTTTTCCTGCTGGAATGTAAACAGCTGGAACTAACTGTGCACTGCGAATAATTTTCTGTTAGAAATCAAAGTGAATTCATGGTGTGGCCATGGCACTGTTGTATTTGGGTGTTTAATACTGAAGATCCTAAGTTGCTGTTACCACAGGTACAAAGACTGTGAATTTAACTAACGATTTTATAGTGCAAGGTGTACTCAAGCAACTCAAGCCGGTGTGTAGAGCTTTCATTTTGATGCTTTGGATATGTTACATATCAGTGAAGGTAGATTCTGTGGACATGCCTTTTTATAGATAGGTGGAACATCAGTGACTCAAAAGACACTGTCTAGATATTTCTAAATCTACCCTATGTAATTCTGGTGCCGCTTTTTTGGAAGTCTGCCTCTGACGAATGGCCAATTTAAGCCAGCTCCTTGGTATTGTAAACCTGTATTTTGCTGTGCCAGCAGCTTCTGAGGTTGCCTGCTGGCTGGATAACAGGAGTTCTTACATGTTTCTGGCCAGAGTGAATGAAACAGGACAGTAAATGTGTTTTGTGCTATCCATTGAATAACTTGAAAAGAACTGCAGCCCTGCTGGAAAGGATACAACCCCTTTTCCTTCCTCCTTCTCTTTTAGGTATTTTCGTGTAGAAGCAATATGAACAAACACCTATTAACACATGGAGACAAGAAATACACTTGTGAAATCTGTGGACGTAAATTTTTCAGGGTGGATGTGTTGAGAGATCACATTCATGTCCATTTTAAGGTATTGTGTTAATTTATTAAAAAATGATATGTTATTTAACAGGCACTTGGACATGTCAATAAATACACTGAGACTGTTATTGTCACGTGTTCATAGTGGCAACATAACAGAGATTACATACCCCATGCAGTGATGTTTCTACAGCAGGCTCACCAGTTGTGCTCTGATTTACCCATGGCTCTTTTGCTACATCTGATTGCTACAGAGTATGCAGACTGTCACATTTTAACTTATTTCAGTTGTCCCTGCAGAGCACTTTTCTGAATGCTGTGGGAAAACCACCTCTGTGATGTTTTGTGAATCACAGAGGTTGTTTAGTTTAAAGTGGGGAGAATAATTTATCAGTTAGGCTGCAGACAGATGTCCTAGTTGTACTTTGGTTGGGCTGAGGGGTTACTGTCGTGCCCTGTCTTTGTGGGGAAAAAACAAACGAGAACTAATTGTTCCTGCCCTTTCCATGCCAGTGATTGTGATTCTCTTACATATGCTAGCATTACTGCCTATGTATCAAGTTTCTTACCTGGTTTTATAAAAGTGTTCTAAATCACAAAAATACCTTTATTAATAGTGTTTAATCAAACCTAGATTATTTTAATGTCCCTAGGTTAGCACTGAATTGTAAGGAATTTAATTGAAAAGGAATTGTATTACTCGGTGGTGCTCATAAAAGATGCTTTTATGGATGTAACACTGTACCAGTTCAGCCTCTGCTTACATTAAAGTTCACAGAATCACAGAATGGTTGAGGCTGGAAGGGACCACCAGAGATCATCTAGTCCAACCTCCCGGCTAAAGCAGGGTCACCTAGAGCACATTACACAGGAATTGTGTCTAGGTGGATCTTGAGTGTCTCCAGGGAAGGAGACTCCACAACCTTTCTGGACAACCTGTTACAATGCCCAGTTTGTACACAAAAAATAGAGTATTATTTATTTGGATAAATGGTTTCTCCTTGTTTAGTCATGGACAGAGAAACTTTGTTTAGCTGAATTGAATGACTCAGGAGGGTATTTTAAATAAATAATATTACAGCAATTGCTAATGCTACATGGCAACAAAACTTACCAGGCGTTACCTTTTGAAATAGAAGTTTAATCCATTAAAACATTATATTCTTTCCTGCCCTACACAGGACATAGCACTAATGGATGATCATCAGAGAGAAGAGTTTATTGGTAAAATTGGAATCTCATCAGAGGAAAACGATGACAACTCTGATGAAAGTGCAGATTCTGAGCCTCACAAGTATAGCTGCAAAAGGTGCCAGGTAGCTTTAAATACTTTTCAAATTAACTTGGTTTTGGATGGGGGAGGGAGTAGAGATGTCCATAAATCATTCAGAATTTTAAGTAACATTAAGGGTTCACAAACAGAAGGCCAGTCCACAGGTCTGCTCTCTTCTGCTGTGCTTGTTACCTCTAATCTGTGAAGTTGATGCTCTAGCATAAGACTTGAGGTGGTGTTTTGTAAGGTGAATGCTGAACTCTTAGAAGTGCAAATACAGATGTTTATCTGTGTCGAAGGAAGGAAGCAAGCAAAACTGGAGAAAGAAAGGAACATTCAGATCTTACACTATCCCTTAATTATATGCAAATTAAAATAGTTACAGCATTTCTGAATTATACAGTCCACAAACCGATTAACTTTGATGAGATCAGGTGGTCCTTGAGGGGATATCTAATTTGGAGGATTAAGACTGCTGCTTATATTAAGTGTCACTGGTTATTCATGGCTTACTTTCATTACTAACAGGGTGGTATTAGAAGCTGGAACATACTTTACTCAGCTGTCAGCTGAGAGAGGAAGACTTTTTAAACCTCATACTGCATGGCTTTTGCCATTTTGGAAAGTAGTAATGGGGAAAAATTGAGTCCTTAAGGCTCATTTGGAGTCTGTGCCCTTAGTGGGCAAGCCCACTGTGCCAGGGCAAGGGAAATACAATAGCAACCACTGAGAACAGCAAAACTAGCCAAACTGACATAGGGACAGTGGAATTTTGGTATTTAAACCAGTAACTTGGCCCCTTGAAATTAGAGCTTATTTCAGTCTACACTTAATGTCGTGTAAGTGTTCAACTTACTTTAATTTTAAAGACATGAAGATAATAATACTTGAGTTTTCTATTCCTATACGTGAACTGGTTTTAAGTGCAAACTGATTTTAAGCTTATGTCACTGAGCATGAGAAGATGCGTATCACAGCAGTTAATTATGTGCTTGCTTTCAATGTGCTCATTTAATGCCTGTCACTTAATGGGTCCTTAAACTATATGAAAATGTGTGCTTCCAAATGAGGGCAATTGTGCCATTCAGATGACAAAGCTCTTTTTGGAACTGGGTCTTTTAGCACTTTTGCAGGTGTTTGTGAAGCAAACAGTTGTGTAAGACAGCAGCTGTGGAAAATTAATATTAGATGTAATGACACGGGGAGTCTCTTTTTGGCTGAAAATATCTCTTCATGCATCTCTAAAGGAGAACAACATACGAACGAGTCTTAGTGAAATATCTCTTCTGAGCTTTTTAAGACTCTGTCTTTATTTTTTCTCATCCCAAAATATACTGTCACTAAGCTGTGCAGTGCTGTCAGAAATAGCCTGACTAGTTCTAAAATCAGAGCAAAAGATCTTGCCATTATGGCCCTTTCTCCTGAGATGTTGGAGCATATATGCATATGCAGGGTTACTTAGCCCAGGGAGCCAAGTAGTGGAGTACCTATCTATTGTAGCTCTTCCAGGAGCTGAGCTACAATCACTGCCTGCAGTGCCTAGAAATACCAACTCTTCTGGAGCTACTGCCAACGCTTACTATGCAGAGTAGATGCCCCTGCCATGCCCTTAGAGCCTAAAAGACATCTTTTCCATCTGTGGCATCCTTGCTTTGATAGCTGGTGGAGGTTGGACATGACTCTCTCCAAGGCTGTTCCTTAGTGCACAAGTAATTGGAGGTCCTCTACTTGTGCAGCATAGGAAGCAGAGATACCATCTCAAACTAGTTTTCCAAATGGGTTAACTGATGTCCTGTAGCAGTGTGCTTGTAATGGCCTGTAATGTAATGTAATAGGGGTTCAAGCCTAAATCCAGCTTTCACAGGTTTTTCATCTAGTGATACACAGGGTATTTGTCTGCTGGCTCTGACTCTAGATTTCATAATGTGTTGCTAGGTTGTTGCTGTTCCCAAGAACATTTTTCCCCTTTCATTCACTATTGGTTCATTCTGCAGTTGACCTTCGGCAGAGGGAAGGAGTATCTGAAGCACATCATGGACGTGCACAAGGAGAAAGGCTATGGCTGTAGCATTTGCAACCGACGTTTTGCCTTAAAGGCAACTTACCATGCACACATGGTCATTCATCGGGAAAACCTGCCTGATCCTAATGTGCAGAAGTAAGATGATGTGTTGGACTGATAAGTGAAGCTATCTTTCTGACAGTGGCTCTGCCACCTGATGCTTGTAGAGAATTGGGCTGTACTAAAATACCTGAAACTATATAATGGGTGTTAGAATGCTTACTAAAAGCTTTAAATATATATCACTAATGATTCACTTCACACAGATGCTTAGTTAATGGCCTTCCAGTTTGGGCTTCATAAAGTCTAAATCTGTGATTTTGGCGAATACTTTCTAAAGAGTATCATTTGAAGATTTAGCAGTGCCTGACTGCTCCAAGCTTGCAGTGAACTTACGGGTTTCCTAAGCCTCATTTTTAAAAATAAATTTATGTTTCCGGGAACTTTTGTAGTAATAAATCATAGAATCATAGAATAGTTAGGGTTGGAAAAAACCTTGAGATCATCAAGTTCCAACCCCCCTGCTATGGGCAGGGACACCTTGCTCTAAACCATATTACGCAAGGCCTTGTCCAACCTAGCCTTGAACACTGCCAGGGATGAAGCATTCACAACCTCCTTGGGCAACCTATTCCAGTGCCTCACTACCTGCAGTTACTAACAGAAATGCCTGAAAACCACCTCTATCTCAAGAAAAGAATCATGGTTTCTGGTGTCTGTTTTCAGATACATCCATCCATGTGAAATCTGTGGAAGGATCTTTAACAGCATAGGAAATCTGGAAAGACATAAGCTTATACATACAGGTAAAGATGTTGTGTTTCTTTATTATTATCAGTACTAAAAAGAACTTTCTGTTGCCAGGGCCTGCCTTATGTTTTTCAGGAGGAAGCAAGTTATGTGTTTTTACTGTATGTTAAAATGAGATAAATGTTATATTTGTGCTTTTTTCTAAAGCAGGTAGTATTAATGAAGATATTTGGTCTAGGCACACAATCCAGGTTCCTCATTCATAATATGCAGGATTCACCTGCTACAAATCCTAATTCTGAATTCTGTTCTTCCCAAACTCTTATCCATGCTGCCTTCTCACCATTACATAGGCTGAAAACTGCTATTGCAAAATCATTTTTAACGGCTCATTATTATTTCATGCTATTCAGTGTGTTCCTACCTCAGGCTTTATCTTTTCATTTGTTTGAGATTTCACACAAAAAGCCAGCTTTTCTCTCTCTCTCCAAAGTATTTTGGTTTAGTTTGGGCTACAATATGCATGAAAGATGTGGTTGACAACACAGGTGGACTGTTGCCCTCTAATTCACCAGATTAGTCAGATTTTAGGAGATGCACATTTTTCATTAACATCTTTTTTTGTTTATGTTGTCTTTCAAATTTATTTTTAAGGTGTAAAAAGTCATGCTTGTGAGCAATGTGGCAAATCATTTGCTAGAAAAGACATGTTAAAAGAACATATGAGAGTCCATGATAATATCCGAGAATACTTGTGTGCAGAATGTGGCAAAGGTATGTCTAACGCCTCATTTTCCGTTAATTGTGATACTGAATAGCAGGTGAATATCTGAATTAAACTTCAGAATTGAACTTCCATTCTTAGAATATTGGGAAGGTCCTTGGAGTGCTGTAAATCCTGCAGATTGTGAGGTAGCATCTGTATTAATCAAAAGCCTTATGGTTGCATGAACTATCCCTAATTTTATACAATTCAGTTTCATGGCCTGTAAGGCAAAATTGATTTTGATAAAATCTGCTTCTGTCAGGTGGAGGAGCGCTTGCCTGACTGAGTTCCAATACATTTGCAGCACAAAAGTGAATACAAGTTAATTTTTCCATTCTAGGTTGTTTTCAGGCTTAAGAAATAGAGTAATTTCTCTCTGTAAGAGCTTAAAGAGTCAAGGTTGCTTTGACTTTTCAAACTGTTCGCGTTACAACTTGAACAAATCTGAACTGGTATTTTAGTGGCAGGCATCTCTAATGGTGTCTTGTCTTTGCTTGTCCCTGCTGATTTGCTTCTTCCTCAGTGGTTACTTAGATGTTTTCCAGAGCTTTATTCCTGGAATTAAAATAATAATGATAATGTACACTGCTACCTAAACAATTAAAAATATGCAATTGTGGACACACAGAAAATTCATCTTAGAGCTTTTGGTTAACAACATGTTCATACCGAGTTCTCCTTTAAGGTGGGAGCAATGGACTAATTGTCACACTGTACCCTTTGTCTCAAAGGAATGAAGACGAAACATGCGCTTCGTCACCACATGAAACTTCACAAAGGGATTAAAGAATATGAATGCAAGGAATGTCACCGAAAATTTGCACAGAAAGTCAACATGTTGAAGCATTACAAAAGACACACAGGTGAGGTCTCTGAAGATGTACAGAAGTTGCACTGAATCAGTTAAATCCTTCCTGAAAGAACTCAATGTAGAATGGTCTGGGAGTAAGAGGAAAACTAATAAAAATATGCATATTCTGCTTTTTGAAAAGTTAGATTTTGACCTTTTGTCAGCCAAGACCACCTGATATGCAATGAAAATACATAGCTTAGATGGGTTTGTGTTTTGCTTTTGTGAGAGAGGTTGCTTTGGTCTAGGATAGGTCTAGAGTGTTTGGTTTAAGTTAAGTCTTCAGGTTCTCTTTTCCTGAAAATGAAAACAAAACTTCCCATATCAGTTTCCTTTGGATTCATTTTCTGACAGATATGGTGGTATGGCTTAGATAAAAATAGCTGGTGAAGCTGCACTGGTGCTTCTTACTTGGCTGTGATTTCTTTAGTATTTTTCTAGTAATATGAGATTTGGAATTGTCCCAGATACCTTAAACCGTTTTCACTCTGAATGCTAAATGTGCTCTTCATGCAGGAATCAAAGATTTCATGTGTGAGCTTTGTGGCAAGACGTTTAGTGAAAGAAATACAATGGAGACTCATAAGTTGATTCATACAGGTAAACCCTCTTCCAAACAGTATCCAAAGACAGTATCTTAATTTTGTTCTTAGGCTTGCTGTAGATTTGCCAGTCTTGGAACTAGTGTTACACAGCATGTTACCAACATAAAATTGTTCCTCTTGTTGTGATGCTGACAATACAATCCTCATCTCTGGGGGCTGTTGATAACAGAGTTTCCCTCCATCTGCCACCAGTAGGAAAACAGTGGACATGTTCAGTCTGTGATAAGAAATATGTCACTGATTACATGCTGCAGAAGCACATCCAGCTTACTCATGATAAGGTAGAAGCCCAGAGCTGTCAGCTATGTGGGACAAAGGTTTCTACCAGAGCGTCCATGAGTCGACATATGAGGCGTAAACATCCAGAGGTGAGTTAGTCTGGCATTTTAGCAAGTGTCTGTTAAGCATGCACTTAACTGAATCAGCCCTTTCATTATGTTATGTTTCAGTAGTAAACATATCAATTGTCAGACCCTAAAGTTGAAATTGTTCTGATTATTTAAATCCCTTTTCTTTCACTGCCCCAGTTTAAATGTATGTTTTTTCCTGTTTTGTCTTCATCTGTTAGTGAGTATAATTGATTCTTTTTTCCCCATTGTGTTCTCTGTATTCAGAAGTGCTCTGAAAGAGGTGGTGAATAGAGACATGATGGCAGCATCTGCTGATGGTACAAAATAATTCTTAGTATTAAAAGATGAATGCTGACTGCAGAGAATCTGGATTAGAGGCATGTTTTGTCTAACGCAAAGGGGTTCTTTTCTGTGTTCTAAATTTCTGAATAGCTATTGTGTTTCTCCTCAGCATTTCTTGATTAGGTTGACTGAGGCTTGTCTGTTCCCTTTGAGGCTTTTTTTTTATCATTAGCATTGCTTTGCCATGAGCATTTTATTATCATGATGATTGGGGAAGAAGTTAACAAAAAGCTTTCTTTACTGATTTTTTGATTAAAAATGCAGCTATATATCTGCAATGCAGAGGGCAATTTGTTTCAGTTCTTTGATAAGTTGAGATTTATAGATTCAGCTGCAAATAATGGAGTAGGACACAGTTGATAGGTTTATAAATAGAAATGCTAAAGTAATATTTTTTCAAACACATTGTTTTCTATAGAATCTATCACTTGTGTTCTATCTAGACTATAAAAATAAACATTCTTCTACTGTCGTCTTTAAACTTTGCTGGTTTTCAGCAAGAAGGAAAATATTAGGTTATTTTTTTTAAAGCCATGGTTAATGCGCTTGTATTAAACGTTATGTGTAACATGTTAGATTGCATTGTTTTTGCTTTGTGACAGGATTTATTAGGGCACTGCTTTATTGTTTGATTGTGGTTGTCATTGCTGAACTGCTGCAGTTAACCAGCAGATACCCCTTTTCCTACAGATTCTGTCAGTGAGGATTGATGATTTAGAGCAGCTGCCAGAGACTACTACCATTGATGCCTCCTCAATTGGGATTGTTCAGGTAAATTCCTTATTGCGGAATTCTGGTGGCAGCTAGGTTCCGGGCCTACTGAAGGGTGATGTGGGGACATTACTTTTTTGGTACATAACATAGCTGGGCACAGGCTGATGAACAAGGAATGTGCTTTTTTAGAGAGTCAGCCCGAGCTTAACATGTGTAAGCAGATGCAAGCTGTTATCTGTTTTGTTGGTTAACATGGGTGCTGTTAAAATGTGTTTCTTCAGCCAGAATTAGCCTTGGAACAGGGAGAATTACCAGAAGGGAAACAGCATATGAAAGCTGCTAAACGTGGTCAGAAACGAAAACAAAAGTCAGGTGAGGAGGAGGAAGCTCAAGTGCCTGAGGACCCTGCCTTCAGTCAATACACAGAGAAGGAAGGTGAATTCACAGGGAATGTTGGAGATGAGACTAATTCAGCTGTCCAGAGCATCCAGCAGGTGAGCTCCAGTAGCAATGTGATGGGTAGCAGCCCTGCTTAGAAGGATAGCCCTTCTTTTCTCCTGATAGCAAACAGAAAAAAGTGATGGGAACATCTAGAGCTAATATGATAAATTGTGGTAATATGAAGGTGAACACGGCCTTTTAAAAAAACGAGTTGGACCATTAAGCTCCTTATGTTTGTTTTTATTTATTTTGGTGTTACCATCTCCTTGTTTGCCAGAGCACTAACTGGGTGAACGTGTGACTGAAAGTGTGAAAGTTAATTTGGCTGCTTGTTTTGAATATTTTATATGCCTGCCTCCCATTACGTTCTTATTTCTCTGTGGAAGTTGTTATATTCCGAGCTTTCTATGTTCCCCTGTGTGTATGACTTCTCTTTCTGGCAGCAGCCATCTGAGCTCACGAGCACTCAGGTGATCTTTCTTCATGCTAGATATATGGTGGTCAGCTGCAAGATACAAGGCTGAGTTACCTTTCTGTTTTTCCTCAGGTGGTGGTGACCCTTGGCGACCCAAATGTCACAGCCCCTTCCAGTTCTGTCGGGATGACAAATATCACTGTTACCCCCATTACAACGGCAGCTGGAACCCAGTTCACAAACCTCCAGCCTGTGGCTGTGGGCCATCTGACAGCTCCTGAACGCCAGCTACAGCTGGACAACTCAATTCTCACTGTGACGTTTGACACTGTCAGTGGTTCTGCCATGCTGCACAACCGCCAAAATGACATTCAGATCCAGCCGCAGCCAGAGGCAGCTAATCCTCAGTCTGTGGCCCATTTTATAAACCTGACCACCTTGGTGAACTCCATTGCTCCTCTAGGGAGCCAGATAACAGAACAGCATCCTCTGACGTGGAGGTCAGTGCCTCAGACTGATGTGTTGCAGCCTCAGGCACAGCCAGCGCAACAACAGTCAGGACAGCAACAGGTTCAAACAGAGCAACAACAACAGATGTATAGCTACTAATTTATACTTCGACAAATTTTGAAATGGACAGTACTCAGAGGCAAAACCACACAGACGTTTGGAAAATTTCTAATAGGATTGTTTGCTGGATACCAAACAGAGATGGGCAAATGTTTATACAATGAAATGTAAGCTAAAATTGGATAGCACCCTGCAACACCCTAACCTTGAGATTCTCACACTGTCTCCAGACCTTGCACTGTCTTAAAAAAAAAAAGAAAAATTAAACAGATCTCACCATAAATTTAGCACCTCCTTGCCCTGTGTATTTTATGCAGTAAGACTGAGATTTGACAAAAGCATCATAACACATCTTAACCAAAGCAGGGAGATCCTAAATATCACGGCACTGGTGATTTACAAAACCCTTTCAGCCATACCATGTCTCTTCGTTCCAGTCTGGAAGTTACATCTGACGACCTTGTTCACAGTGAGGTGGAATGCATTTGTGGTCAGCTAGTGGAGACTGAAATGTAAAGACACAAATGGGCAGCAGAGTAATTGTCTTGGTTTTTATCTTCTTTAGGTCTTGTATCTAACAACACTGATAAAGTAGGTGGAGGTTGGGGCTTCGGGTGGGTGAGTGTGGTGTGGAAGAAAATATACCAATTTCACAAAGTATTTCCATTTTAGTCATGGTAAAAACCCTGTACCCATAACACAGTGTTAGTGCTACTTTAATCAGATAGCTGGTCTAATGGTAAAGCAACT
Source organism: Neopsephotus bourkii (assembly GCF_033783945.1). NCBI lineage: Eukaryota > Metazoa > Chordata > Aves > Psittaciformes > Psittacidae > Neopsephotus > Neopsephotus bourkii. The sequence continues at coordinate 7,719,860 of NW_026901456.1, read as the reverse complement.
TCTATGGTCTTTAGTCAAGTTTGAATCAAACCAGTTATAAACTAAAAAAAGAATGTGATACAGTTTTATGTAATTTTTTGAAGAGCTCTTTCAGTCTTGCTTTTAGCTACTAGGCCTGAAGAGCCAGCAGTCCCCTTTGATCAAGTTCAGGATGTGAATTTTTTTTCAAATATTATTCTTTCATCACGTAATAAACATTTGAGAAAGCATTCTTTTTATACATATACATACATATATATATAGCCTTTGTACTGTACTGTGCATTCCTGGTGAGTATTTGAGTGAAAAGCACTGGTATCAATATGATTAATTATTTTTCTCATCCCCGTATTGCCCTTTCTCACAGAAATAATGTACGGGTTCTATTCCTTCTGTTTCCAAAACTGATTTACAAGATTTATAGTCACGCACAAGGTTGCATGAAACGCAGGAACAAAGAATGTCTGAAGCATCTGCTGCCACATGGAGGCAGCATGCCCTAGTGTATAATGGGCAAAGGTTGCATGACTGGGATAAAAATAGTGGGTTGGGTCAAATGCATTGTTGCTGATACACTTTCATTCCATTCTCCATACATTGATGTGCAGTGTGGACTTTTGCATGTCAAGAAGATAGTATCTTTCCCACAGAGAAAAAGCATCTGATATCAAAAATGAATAAACTAAAAAAAAAAAAAACCCACAAACCAAACCCATTAAAAATGTTGCTGCCTGGAATCCTGAAAGACAAATCTGTACTTACAGCTGTAGCTGAAGAACAAGGTGCTTTGGGGCAGCAGACTGAGCCACACAACCATGCTAAAGCTTTTTGCTGAGGATAAAGCAGCTGCTGTGTTTGACACTGAAGATAGATTGATGGTTATAAAAAACCTGTCTGTGCCTATCGTATTTATGAAAATGTTCTATGTATTAGCAAAAAATACGAGTAGGAATGACTTCAGCTTTGAAAGTCTGTATTAACATGGACTACTTGACCCCTGAAGGATGCCTTATAATTGCTACAACTAACTCTTCCAAAGTATAAATGTTAATTGAAATTAATCTGCAGTGGTTTTCTTTGTGCCATAGCAGTGTCCAGATGCTCACCATGCTAGGCTCTGTGTAAAGTTTAGTTGTGTCAGAACGTGTAGGAATGGGGTTTTTTGGAGACAGGTTTTGTGTGTCAGGTAAATGTCAGTAAGTCTGTAAAATGTCTGCATGGAAGGGACCTATATTTGATGGGACAAGGATGCATATCTAAAAGAAAATAGCTTCTACCAGTGTGGGAAGAAGAATTTTTCATTCCATGGCCCCTTCTCTCTTTCTCAGATCCTTTTCAGACAAATTGTGAGATCCTGTCATTTTATTGACATCCCAACATCCTGAGAAATACGGTTTTATGCCCCTCTATTACCAGGATTATTTTGTTGCTGGCTTGAGCCAGTTAAGTTTCTCATGAGCTGTCCTGTCCACAAATGTCCCTTCATACCAAATCCACTGGTTAAGAGGAAGCTAGGTTTTATTTTTGAAATATGTTGTATATGTTCTTGAAAGTGCTTGAAACTTCCCCTGATTACTGTGTTTGTAAAGGCACATAATCTTCTGGCAGGGTACTTTAGATGGGTTTAAAAAAAAAAAAGGGGAAAGAGATCAAATAGGTCCTAGGTCAAGTTGCTATGGTAAATAAAAGATAACATCTAAAACCATACATTTATATATGACCACATTATGCGTGGAGGGTTACAGTGCTGCATATAGTTTCTAAAAGATCAGAGTTTTGTTCAGACATGTAAATGGTGATTAAGCTTTTCAGGAAGGAGAGGTTTTTTGCTTTAGCTGCAGAGTGAGTACATCTGCTCTGTGTTAGCACTAGTGATAGTAGCATTCATGATGCATTGAATCAACCTGAGTCATTTTACTATGTAATTGCCTCTTTGATAAGAATTGCACATGGAGGTAATCAGCCATTATGGAGTCCTCTCTGACTTCACAAAACTTCTTTATCCTAACGTGATTCTCTGGTATTCAGTACTCTTAGGCTTCCTCTTGTGTGATTCATCCCTCCCGTGTGAATCCCATTTAGGCAAGTCAGCATCTTACTCTCTGGGTAATGATTGGTTCTAGTGGATTTCAAAGGAATGATCACACAGATGCTGCTTGTGACTATGGTGATGGGCACACAAAGAAGATATGTCTCTCTTCAGTCTCCCAGTATCCCCAAGCTCATTGAATCACAGACCAGCCCAGGCTGGAAGGGACCTTGAAAGATCATCCGGGCCAGCCTTCTCTGGGAAGGGGAGCCTAGGTGAGGTTACCTAGCATCCTGTCCAGTCGCATCGACTCTACCATGTCATAGAATCATAGACTAGTTTGGGTTGGAAGGGACCTTCAAAGGTCCCTCCCCTCCCTGCAATGATCAGGTTGCTGAGAACCACACCCAGCCTGGCCTTGAATGCCTCCAGGGATGGGACTTCTACCATGTTCCTGGGGAGGCTGTTCCAGTGGGTGACTGTTCTTACTATAAATATTACTCTAAACAGTGTTCTGCATTACAAGGGGAAACTATAAACACTGGAAGGGCTTTGTCTAGGCCAGGCAATGGAGAGGTTTCTAAAAGCTAATCTTCCCAGAGCACTCCTTTCTGAAATGATCTTGACTTTCCCTGCAACCATTGCTACGGTACCTCATCATCTCTCGGTCTGATTTTATTGTTACTGCTGTTACTAACATCTCTATGAGAACACAACTGTATCTTGGGTGTGCTGCAACATGAAAAACTTGAAAACATCGTTTTGTTCGATTTTCATTTCAAACAAATTTTGCTTGGAGATGTTGGAAATTGATGCCTTTTTGGACAGAGCTTATGTTGGATGAACAGTGACTGCCAGCTGCTCTCCCAGCTAAGCCTTTCTCAGATGAATACCAAAGATATACTGATGCCATTTCAAACTGCACAAGAAACAGAACTACGTAAGGGATGTGCAATCTAAATTTCCCCTGCCAGTCTGTTCCTGGCCTCTTCCACCACAGGATGTGAAGGTTATTGTTTTCAGCCATGTGATGGAGATTTTCTGTAACAACTGTTCAGCAACAAACTGAAACTCCATTGAGCCAAAGGAGTGTGGTTGTGCACTGTCCTATGTATTGTCAGTGTTACTGCTAAGGCTGTTACTTAACTGGATGCTGCCTGTGGCACACGGGATCTGAAGTAAAGGAGCATCAAGGTACAGAACCCTTTCTCTACCGGTGTCATTCTTGCCTGATCCTCAATGCAGCAAACGTGGTTTTTTTCTTTTTTTCTCTCAAATCACAGAGTCTCATAGAAGCATCTCAGGACTGAAATCACTGTAAGCCGAGTTGCCAACAAACACGACAGAAACACTTTATCCTGTTGCCAAGCTGGCACTTTGGGTTTGCTCTAGGGCAAAAGCCCTCATGAAAACAAACCTCAGTAGCGTGTCACAGGCGCAAGCTGCTCTACTCCACAGCCTGTCTCCAAAATGGCTTCAAGCAGAGCCCTGCTGTGCACCGTGGCGCATTTCCGGAGGTGAGCGGCTCCAGAGAGGAGCCTTCAGCACCGGAGCGAGGGGAAACCCCTCGTCCCGCAGCCCCAGTTCCGAGCGCCCAGAGCCACCGAGGTACCCTCGAGCCCTCGCCAGGCCTTGCCCAGGAGCCGCAGCTCCGCTGAGCCCAGCAGGGACTCACAGGGGGCGGGGCCAGGAGGGACGGCCCCGCCCCGGGGAGCGCGGGAGCGGCGCGTGGCGCGGCGGTGGGCGTCGGCAGCGCGAGCGGGCAGCGGGCGGGATGGGGAGCGCTCTGGGAGCTCTGCTCTGGCTGCCCCGGCGGTGGCAGCGTCGGCACCAGACAGAGCCGTGAGAGGGGAAAGTGCCTGCCCTGGAGTCGTGAGGGGAGGGTGCGCCATGGGCAGGGCTGCACTCGGTGCCCTGGTAGAGGCCCTCCTGCAGCAGGGGCCGAGCTGCGGGGCACTGTCAGTAGCTGAAAGGTGTCAGGGAAGCTGAGGGAGCTGGGCTGCTTGCTCCGGGCCTGAGCTGTGCAGGGGCCACAGGCGTCCACCATAGCGCACACAGAAAAGGAAGAGGGCGGTAATCCAGGGAGCTGGCAGCTAGTTACAACCAACAAAAAAAGAGGAAGAGGTGATTGCCCTGCTATAATCAGTGCTGGTGCAGGCTCACTTTTGAGTACTGGGTGCAGTTCCAGGCCCCACCGTTTAGGAAGACCATGAAGACCCTTGAATACGCCCAGGAGAGCAACAAAGCTGGTGAGAGGGCTGGAAGGTGTGTCCTGTGGAGAGCAGCTGAGAACACTCGGATTGTCTGGTTCGGAGAAAAGGAGGCTGAGGGGAGACCTCATTCCTCTTTACAGCTCTTCCCGAGGAGGGGAAAGGGAGAAGGAGGTGCTGATCTCTTCTCCCTGGGATCCGTTGATAGGATGTGTGGGAATGGTTCAGAGCTGTACCCAGGGTGGTTTAGAGTAGACATTAGGAAGTCAAGGGGTTTTCAGCACTTCCAAAGACACAAATCAGGTTACAGGTGGAAAATGTAATTTTATTTATTTATAAATAAAGTTATTTTATATATCTTAGTTTAGTTATTTTCTGTGATTCTAATCACAGAATAGTTTGGATCGGAAAGGACCTTAAGATCATCTAGTTCCAACCCCCCTGCAATGGGCAGGACCACCTTCCACTATACCAGAGCCTTCAAGGCCCTGCCCAACCTGGCCTTAAACACTGCCAGGGATGTGGCAGCCACAGCCTCCTTGGGCAGCCTGTTCCAGTGCCTCACTATTCACAGTAAGGGATTTCTTCCTTATATCTACCCTAAATCTAGCCTGTTGAAAAGCAAAAAGCTGAATCTTATCTCATGGAGGTTTGTACATCCTACAGAAACACGGGGTAGCACTCAGAAATATTTATTTTCTCATTTGTTACGGGGTACTAACAGCAGAAGAGAGTGAGTCGTTGTTGGCTATGGTTTGTGGTGAGTCTCTCAGGAAACCTTACTGTATCAAGTGCTGTTATACTGTCTAAATTTGAAGTTTTCTTTGGATATGTCAGTATGAAAAGTGTTTTTGCAGAAACCCACCAGTCTCCTATCAGTCGAATGAGCTGCATTGTGTAGCTTTTTTTTGGTCCAGAAATTACTTGAAGTTAACAGGCAGGTAATGGTTGAATGTCTTCCTAGAACTGAAATTTCTGTCAGTTTGTCAGAGTGATTTGCTGGTGTTATGCGCACATAAAGATGCATATATTTCTCATCTTGAAAACTAGGAATGGAAAAAATGCCATATATCCAAATGACAATCATATGAAAACTATAGGTGCTTCATGAAAATGGATATGGTAAATAGCTCTGTTTGTATTGCTGTGTGAATAATTCTTCAGTTATGAGATTTCCTTGTGCTATTTAAATTAATAATAATGTCACTCCAGTTCACTTTTGTCCTGAGATTTATTATTGATACAGGCATACCTGTTGGAAAAGCTCTAACCTTTTGTATTTTTGCCAATTTTTTTCATGGTGGTTATGCCTTGGCCTCATCTAGTGTAAAGGGGGAATGAAACATCGGAGGAGGATTCTGCTGACCTGCACCATGATGCAGAGCAAAGCTCTGCTTGAAGTAGTTTTGGAGACAGGCTGTGGAGCCAAGTGGCTTGCATCTTTGAGATCAGCTACTGAGGTTTGTTTTCACATGAGGGCTTTGGCCCTATAGCAAACCCGAAGTGCCATGTTGGCAACAGGATAAAGGAAAAATGTGTTTCTATTGTGTTTGTCATCAACTTGGCTTAGAATGATTCTCTCCAGTCCTGAGATGATATTACAATATTTGCACTGTAAATGGCAAGAAGCTGTTAAATTTTCTCGATTAAAAATGTTGGAACACTGTATAAAGCCACAGGTGTAACCATGGTTGGAAGACACGTTTCTTGCCTTAAAATGCTGTGAGAAAGCTGTTCTGGATTTACTTTCCCTCCTGGATGCTGAGGTGCCAGTGCAGTTCAGGCAGGAGTCTCTTGCCAAGCGCCTGCAGTACAGCTAACGATGGCTGACACCCTGGACTGCTTTTCTAGAGTCCGCCTTACTGATGCTAAGCTTAAATTCCCAAGAGCTGAGCTGAAAGAGGCAGAGAGGGTCTGCTTGGAGTGTGGCAGGGAAGGTGAGGCTGGTTCAGGAGGCTTCAGTCTCACCCCTGGCACCAGGATTTCATCAACACCTGAAGTGTAATGCTGTTGTCTTTCTGCCATACCCGTGAACAGCTCTGAGCATTCACAGTGCTTGGTTAGTTGCTAACCATTTTGAAAAGCTGGTTATTAGGTCCAGTAGCTGCAAAGCAACAATTAAAAAGACTGAGTTTGGGGATTTATTTCCTCTAAAGCTGAGTTTTTATGTTCTAATGTGATTTTGGTGTCAGTTGAGTGCTTCCCTCTATTTTTCTGTTCATTCATAGATTTTGATTTTTAAATGTTTTTACAGTGTCCCAAAGTGTAGTGAAATTGAGAAGACTACAAAAAAAAAAAAAAAAAAAAAAAAGGTAATGGCAGAATGAGGAGTTGAAAACAGGAGAAACTAACAAAACTAATTTACTGCAGATTTCTGCCCTTCTGCCTACAGGAGTCTGAGGTTCCTGCCCTGATGCTAGCTCAAGGAAGGAGAGGACACATGGGCACATGCTCTGGCTCATTTGCCAGAATGACTTGTATAGGGATTGATACACTGGGTGTTGTTAAGGAGATCAGATACCAGCTGAGCTCTGCCAGTCTTCCCCTCAAGCCACATGCTGGTTGCAGGATCTCTTCTTACTGACACAGCTGGCTGTTTTCACAGAGCTCACAGTAATGTGTATCTGAGACTTGTACTTCTCATGTCAAGACACAGATTCAAAACTGGGGGGAAAGAGTAAACCAAGAGCTGAGAAGCAATGAAATAGATTGGAAGGATAGCTAAAAACTGTGGGGGAGAACACATACTTTGCCTGCTGTAGCCAGCTGTGTGGTAAATTGTGGTGGATGCGACACTGTTCACTAAATATTAGTGGTTGCTGCATTCAGGTGCTGGGTTGTTCTTTTTTTCCTAGCAGAACCTATATTCTGTTACTTGTACAGGGGAAAGTGTTAGTGTGTGTTCAGTTTGCTGTAAATTAAATTCAGAGTAAATTACATTTGAATTCACACATAGTCTGTTATATGCAGCAACATGCAAAAACCAGAGAGTAAGATGCTCAAATGACACAAGAATGAAGTAGGTCCACATTCATCACTTTGGGTAAGAGCAAAAGCAAGGCTGTGGGCGACTTTTTCTCAACGGTGGCTGTCCTTTCCCATGCACAGAATAGACTTATGGGACATCTGGATGCAAGTTGGGCACAAGAGCATCATCAAGGGGATGACACTGGAATAAAGAGGGGTGTTTTACCATCAGAAAAACAAAAAATCAAATCAGCTCATTAAAGGAAGGGGTTGGGAAGTTCTAAGCCTCTCTCTTTGCACTGCCAAGGAGCATGAGATAAAAAAGAATGGCTTTCAATCTATTATACTGGCTGGTAGGTAAGAAAAATAATAAGTTAACTGCATATGTGAGCTCTTCCATTCTCTCCACACCCATGCCTGTGTTAACACCCTAGTCTGACCTTTCAAAGGAGTAAATAACTTCATCTGACTGATTTACAGATGGCACTTGTGCGCAAAGGCCCTAGTTATCGTACAGAATTCAACATTGATTTTCAAAGTAAATATGGGTACAGAGGTTGGGGAAGTTTGGGCACGAGTGGGTTCTTTTGGGTGCTGTGTCTGTTTTAAAAAGTAAAGAACAGTGGCTTTATTGCCCTCCATGAAGCCTGTGCTGACGCACACATAAGATTTTTGCTGAAGAGACAGTGGAATCAGTGACAAAGCCACATTTTTAAAGATGCAAACAAGAAGAGCTTAAATTGCATAACCAAAGAGAAAAATGAGAAACTTTGTCCTAAAGGCAAATGCACCTACTTCACATTCACTCTCCTCCCTTTTCCACTACGTTTTTTCCCATGAACTACATGCAAATCCCAACATGCACTAAGTTTTCCTCCAGGCATGATATACTTGTGTGGTTATTTAAGTAAGAAGTGGGTTGAACAGAGATATGAGCTGTTCCTGGCAGAAAGGTCTTGGAAAAAGAGAGCTCTATTTACTGGTGTTGTTTTAAAGTTATCCAGTCACCCCTGCAAGCATTTCTAGTTAATAAGGGGATAGCTGTCATTCTAATTACACAGTGCACACAGATTTCCTCCTAAATTTACAGTTTTCTCACAGTATGGTCAGGATTTCTGAGTCTACCTACTTTAAAAAATGTCTAGAAATTACGTGTAAGCATTTTATCAAAATGAAGAGTGGTTTAAGGAGTAATTCAAGTTGAGCAAGAACTTGCTGTAATCAATTAATGCTCGCAAGGAATCACAAATTCTAGTTGTACAGGACACTTATCAGAGTCTGGGAGCAGTAACTGGTGTGTGTGGTCTCCTACACTTGGCTGCAAAGACTTCCAGCTCTCAGTGGCATGCGTGTCCAGCGAATGAATACACTCTTATGTCTAAAGGTACCTGTGTTTGGCATGAAAGTTATTGAAAACTGTATGGTTTAGTAAAAAGGAGCAACATTGTCAATAGAAAAAGAATGGTCAGTGGTGAGTGGCACTGTTGAGTGGCAGCTACAACAGCAGTCATAGGAAGATGTGTTTTAACCACCCTAAACTGGTTTGCTGCCTGCTTCTGTCCTCTGGACATTCACCTCCCACCAGCAGCTCCCCCACTGCTGCTCATGACATGGCAGTTCAGCCCCAGCTCCACCACCAGAAATCACAGAACCGCTAGTGCTGTAAGGGACCTCTGGAGATCATCTGGTCCACCTCCTGCCAAGGCGGGCCACCCAGAGCAAGTGACACTGGAACATGTCCAGGCGGCCCTGAATGTCTCCAGAGAGGGAGACTCCACGATTCCCGTAAGAAACGTGTCCCAGTGCTCTGCCACCCCCAGTCACCCTGCGGGGCTAATACTTGCCACGGGCGTTAATGCCCGCATGCACGCACACACACACAGTGTCGCGGAGCTCGGGTGAAACCACGGGCTTTGCCACTCTCTGCACCCGGCCAAGGGGCGCGTTGTGGAAACCGCAGCCTAGGCAAGGCTACCGCTCTGCCTTTCACCCTGAGGAGGACAACCGCAACCCCAGCGCGCCCGTTCCCTCCGCGCTCCCCGCGCTGAGCTCGGCTCTGCGCATGCACACACACACCTTCAGCCGGGCAGGTGCGCCCGCATACCTGGCTCGCCCTGCAGCTGTCCCTCGGGGTTCGTTACTGGTGTTGGGCAGGTGTATGGAGAGCTCCTCCGACTGGGGCAGACAGCTAGGGGCGGTGGGATGGGGATGTAGAGGTAGCAGAGAGGGCTGCGAGCAGCTGAGGTGGGTGTAGAGGTACGGGGGGTGTGTGTGTGCTATGGGTGGCTGAGGTGGGGTGGAGAGGCAGTGGGATAAGGGGGAGATGCTGCGGGTCCGTGTCGTTACGGGTGGGAGGGTTTCAAGGTCGCTCCCAGAGTTTTCCTCCCTGGTAGCTTTTGCTTCTGGTCTACTCAGCTTGTTAGGATATTGTGGATACCGGCATTAAGGCCACAAGCATGATGAGGGGTCTGGAGCATCTCTTTTATGAGGAGAGGTTGCAAAAGCTAGGCTTGTTTAGTCCAGCAGACTGAGATATAATGCATGTAAATGTTGCAAAAGTGGGTGCCAGGAGGATGCTGCCAGACTCTTTTCAGTGGTGCCCAGGATGAGCAGCTATGGCCATAAACTAAAGCACAAGAAGTTTCATCTCAGCATGAGGAAGAGCTTTATGTTGAGGGTGGCAGAGCACTGGAACAGGTGCCCGGGGGGGGTCATGGAGTCCCCCTCCTGGCAGGGGGTGGACCAGATGATCTCCAGAGGTCCCTTACAACCCCAACGATTCTGTGATTGGCCAGTTAGATAGTTATACTTGAAATATTTTGTTCCATTAATATTAATACTGTGTGTGGTGGAATAACTTTAAGAAAGTATTTGACAATGGATTATTTAATGTGTAACATAAATGGTAGCCTGCTCACCATTCTGTCTGCCTTTAGGGATGCTGGCGTTTCTGGCTTCAAGTCAGCAAGATGGGGCACCGGACAATTAAAAGGCTTGGTTGTAGCAGTTTAGGTTAAATTGTTGCAGTGTGAGAAGGTTTGCAGTACAAAACTGTCAGGTCTCTCAGAAGCTTTCTGGTAATTAACTTTCTGGAAAGGGAATGCTTCCAGACTGGTATTTTTAGTAGCTGGAAATACAAAGATTCTGCCGGTTTTGTTGACAGTGCCTGCTTAACGCCACTGAGTTGGCATACTGATTCCTGCATGTTTTCCCATGTGCACCCTGTTGGGTTTTATTTTACCCAGTATTATGTCAGTGCTTGACTTGTTTGAATCAATAGAATCAGTAAGAGCATCAGGAAAGACACAGGCTTTTGTACTGATGCTTTAAGCTATTGGGCAGAGTTTGTCTTCCAGATCTGTATGTGTTGATGAGAAAATGAAGAACCTCCTCCCAGCTGCTTGTTACTATCCTCCTTCTAAAATTTGCTGCTGACTGAGATTCATCAGCTGATCTGCTTGGAGGCTATTTAACCTCTTAAAACTAATCCAGATTGCTGGTAATAATGCAGGTTAGGGAGTGTTCCTCTGAGCAGCTGAAGTGGCAGATCTTTGAAGCTAGTAACACAGGGAAGAGTAGGGAGGTGGAAAACCACTGAGAACAGGCCAGTAGTTTTTAAGTTTGCTATTGTTGTATCTGTTCAGAGCCATGAAAAAAACAGTGGAACTATGTCTCCTTGGCTTATATTGCTTTACTCTGACACAAACATGCATCCAGTTGAGCAGAAAACTGATTTAGTTCTCTCTCTGTCGTTCCCCAAAAAGAATTGGCTTTCAGTTGGATCCATTTTCTCATGAGTTTAGTGGTTGGCTGTGCGAGTTCCAGAGCTGGTGAATGTATGTGGTGGATAGAATCAGCCCTTTTCAGTGGGAGCCCACACTGATGTCAGGCTAAAATGACTGTGGAATTGCACTGTTGGTAATGATTGCTTTGGCTTTCTCTGTGGAAAGAGGTTTTACAGTACTGCTGTGGAATTAAGTTACAATAAAGGCAGCCTCAGCAGATGTTTGGGGTGGTGATCATAGGACTCTTACTGTATGGTTGTAATGAAAATGTTAGAACTTGTGGCTTCTGGCAAGGTATAATTGTTTGCAAAATATGCTTTTAGATTCGCAAAATAACATATGCAATAATTAAAGAAAAAAAAACCAAAACAAACAAAAAACAAACAAAAAACCCTAAAGCCCACAAAAAAATGTTCATGTAATCTAGGAGCCTGTAATCTTATCTGCTATTTTCACATGAAGAACTTACAAAAATGTAATATGGTAACTAAAATGCCTCTGTACTTCTACAAATTTTAGGCAATGGCCCCTGGAAGCAAGTTTAAGAACGTTGAATTGATATTACCCTGTGAATGGAAGGAATGCTGCTTTGTAGGGAAATGCATGGAGGAATTTTGTAATCATATTGCAGAACACTTGGATGAGTACCTACAGCACCCCCTGGAAACAGCAGGTCATTTATGTCTCATTTGTCACTCAGGTTACACTGCAGCTTGGAAGATTATTCCTAGCCTAGAAAATAATGTTGACTTCAGTTTACCTGCACCTTGGCTTTTCTGAGGCACAGCTCCATGGAGCCCTTAGACAAGGGCCAACTCCTGCTTTTTGCTTCATCTCTGATTGTCCTGGGGTTTTGTCTGTATTGATAGATATTACTAACATGGAAAGGGACTGGAGACATGATGTCATGAGAATGTCTGCTGAGGACTTTTTCTTTTTTCCCTAAGATTAGGGCCTCAGCAGGGGTCTAAAGCAGATATTACCAAATTATTTTTGAATGCCAGAGTTATTCCCTTTCAGGGAACAGGCCTGCTGCTGCTTAAGGCTTCTAAGTGTAAAGTTGCCCTTGTATGAATCTTTATAGAAAAATGTAAAAGGAAACTTTTACTGTTTTTACGGTAAGATACATACACTGGTGGTGGTGTATTTCACATCTTTTTAATAGTATTAAATGTACTTAAAAGAAAAGCAATCCAATTCTGCAGAAAATTATAGGTAGTGTCTGTGGATGTAATAGCAATAATATACTAGACTTTTTAATATAGCTATTTTGGCTCTTGTGTATCCTGCTCTTTATTCTTAACACTGTAATCAAGTGTAATTACAGGTGTAGACATTTTAATTAAAGGTGAATGAGTTTTAATTAAAGGTGAAAAAAGCAGAATTGGACCAACATTAACAATGTCTCTGTGACCTAAGCTGCAGAGTGTTATAGTATATACCTAAGAAAATACTGATTTTTTACAGTTTTTTCCTACTGAATCCATAAAGTGCCTTTCTGCAAAAAGTTGTGGTTAAGACACAAAGCACTCCAGTATTGCTGCAGTTGTGAGACACTGGAAAATCTATTTGCTACTGAAATTTACAAGTCCTATCTAGTGCATTCTCACTAGATAGCAATTACCAGCTTCTCTGCTAAGGTTACTTAACAGATAGTGAAGTTACTACAAATGTAAGTACTCTTGGGATTCTCACCATTGTGGCGCACGGTTGCAGATTTCATGGAGCGTTCTGTAAGGTCTTATTTCTTTCTTGTGTTTAGAGCAGTACTGGTGTTGGTGGAGAAGTTGTGAATTTGAGGCTAAAGATCCCAGAGAGCTGGTAACACATGTCAATTTTCACAGTTACTACACCAAACTGAAGTTCATAGGCTGTCAGTTATGGGCACTGCACCAGGATTTGCCCATGTGTTTGAAGAGCAGCTGTAGCTGGCATCAGTTACCAAAGACTTCAGAGGAGTTTGTTTGCCACTGGGAGAATTGTGACGTAAGTGAAATACATTGAAATATTGCCATTTCTCTTCCTTTTCAAACTTTACCTTAGCAATCTTTGGATTTGACTTACTATTGGGAATTCTTGCTCAATCTCCCCTCTGAACAATGTTTGCTACTGTCTTTGTAAGTAATACATAATTATTATCATAGGATTCCCAAAATGTAAACAACACGTTTGTGTGATACCTGTGACCTCTAATTCAAATTTTCTTTCTGTGATGACTAAAATGATCTTTTTGACAAAGATGCAACTTCTCTTGTGTTTTAAGAGCATGCATGCAAAACTTTAATATATCAAGTTAAATAAAAAATTAACGAACTTGGTAGTTTGCAGAGAAGCCCAGAGTGTTGTTTGCCTTAAGAAAGGCAACAGTATATGTGACGTTTCCTTGGTCAGCTGGAAATGTCTTGGGTTTTTGTTTGTTTCCTTTCTTTTATTGTAGCAGAAATTAGACATTTGCAACAGGCTGTTCATATAAGCCTGATGTTCTAATGTGACCAAGATTGGTTTCAACTAAAAGTGGTTTGTGTCTTGTCCGCTTTTTGGTGTCCGGAAATAAAATCGTTATCCATTCTGTTGTGACTGTGCAATTTCTGTGTTAATAACCAAGTAAATTTAAGTGATTACCAGTTGCTTTTTTTTTTTTTTTTTTTTTTTGACACTGTTAACATAGGTAGTGCTGCCAGGATAATTAATTTTTTTTTCTGCTTCTTGGATGTGTCCATTCCTGATCAAAAGTGCCTTTGTATTTGTACCAGCATTAAAGGGAATCACTTTCTCTGTCACTTGGCCTCAGAAACAGGGAGCATTACCTGCAAAGGCATGCAAAGATATCCACAAGCATGATGTCTTAGAGATGACATCTTCTTATTATCTCCTTTTGCGTAACTGTTGAGCAAGATAGTTTTCAGAGAAAGAAGTAATGCAGGAAAATTGTCTATCTGGTCTATGTCATATTTTTTCATATTGTATGTTTTTTTTTCTTTCATTTGGGTAAAGTGATATAACTGAAAATGTGAAATATTGGTGAAGAAGAAATAACTGAAATGAGTTGTATTGTGGAAATCAGAAACACTGTAAAGTTGAATTTTGCAAACCTCATATGGGCAGATCTGATGCAGGTTTAGTAGTGCTGAACTACAAATCAAAACAAAATATTTATGGTTTTCAAAGGCCTTTAATTCTTTTTCCCTGATGTCTCTCTACGCCTTTAAATGATTCATGGGTTACCAACCTTTAATCAAATTTCTCTGTTATCTGTGACTTTTTGCTATCAAATTTGTGATAAAATTAATGACATAAACTATGGGTTTTGAGGTTATAAACAAACACTAATGAGGATGAAATTATTTCCATGCACAGGAATGTCAGCTTGGTGGTGCTGTACATAGATACTATATCCCTCATGTGTGTCATGTTTTTGAATGAGTAAATGTACTGCGGTGATGGAGTGAATGTACTTTTATTTTTTGATGGCGTTTGTAGTCCATGCTTTTCTTTGATAACCTTACTATGTCCAAAGTTATTTCCACTTTCATCTTAAATTTTCAGCTTACAGTTTATATATGCTATGCCATAGCATACATATAAAAGGTGAATGCCTCCTCATCTGTCTGTTATTACTGGATAGAATGTTTAAAAATATGCATTTGTCTCTTTTAGCTCTGAATTTAGAATATCTACACTCACATAATACTTTGATACCTTTTTTTTTCCAATAATTTTTATTTACAAGAAATAAGGATTGACATAAAAATCTGAGTGACATTTATAGAGAGAGGTAATTCTGTTGTTAAGTCAATCTGTGAAAAAAAGTATTTTACTTACTAGATTATGCATGGAAGTACCCCATTCTCTTCTTTTTAAAGCTATAAGCTTAGACATAATTCAGAGCATTATTCATGGTAACTTATTTTGTTTACATAGTTTGGTTGCAAACTATTGTCACAAGCAAATCTTATTGCCATTATGTTTCATAGCTTACAAGAATCCTATTTCTTAAAACACTTACTTTTCTTATTGACTCTTTTAAATACACACCCATCAGTCTTACTAGCACACTGCCATGATTGGTCTATTTATTTTAAAAATGAAGATGTCCAGAAAAATCCTCAAGGCCCTCAGAATTAGATTTTCCTGCATCTGTCAGTAAGCACAGTCTTTTGCAAAGCATGCTGGGAAAAAAGAAAAAGAGGCTTAAAAACCAGAAGCAAAATCTTCCCATTCATTGATTTCATGTTCCATTTTTCATTTGTATAAGTGAGCAGTTTTGGCTGATGGAACTTTTTAGTCCACAGCATTTTGCTAAATCTTTTTATACGTGTTTATTCAAGTTCAAACTATGTTGTGAATTTTATTAATGAAAAGAATGTTTCTCAATTTAGTAGGCAGACTAGACTAGACTTGGGAGGTGGAGTAGGGCACACTGCGAAAGAGGAGAACTTTGAGGCCGGGGAAGACTACTTACCTTTCCCACCCTCCTGCAAATATGCTCCCACAGTTATGAATATAATTCTCTTTGAAAATCACCCATACAACTTCCCCCAACACTTGTGGTACCTCCTACTGTGTCAGATTCAGTTTCCCCAAAAGTAAAGTTTCTGACTCGGCCAACTGCCCGAAAACTTCTCTCCTACTTACATATAAATATCCAAGAAAGTTCTAGTGAAAGACTTAAAGAGATGGTGCCAACAAATTAAAATGGGTTTAACCCCCATATGGTTATTCTGATTAAGAAGTAAAAAGGTTTTCGATCACGGTCTAGCTCAGTATTTTTAGTTGTTTCACCTTAATATGCCTATATGCTTTCATATACACAAGACCTTGTATTTCTCAGATCATGTTTCAAGCTCTTCAGAGGAAATAAGGGCTTGTCTCCCTGAGGGTGCTATTGTGAAATACAGTGGAGTATGAATTTAAAATGCAGCAGTTTGCCTGCATTAACTCCTTGTGTGAATGCTCTGTTCTGCACACAGAATGCCTAGCAGCTTCATTTAACCCACTCTACTAAAACTAGAATGGTTAAAACCATGTAATAAATTTTATTTCATTTTTATATTTTTCCTAAAAGTAAAAAAACCCCAGAGCTGTTTAAATTTGAATCAGCTGTACATCATCAGCAGTGGCAATATCAGCCTAAGGAGTCTCACCTGTTTCCCATTTCTTCTTCCCAGAGTTTTGCTTTTGAAAGCCAGATCAGTTCCTTGTCCCAGTTCAGTGTGTAGCCTTACCAAATTTTGCCAGTGCAGCAGAGAGGTTGAGGGTTTAAATTATTTGGAACAGAGAGGTATACTTTGAATTGTGACTGATGACAGTATGCAGCTGAATGACACCCTCTGTTACTTGAGGAAAATGCAATGTGCAGTCTACTTTCACTCTGCAGGTGTGGATTTTTATGGTGTGAGACAGAGGGTAATTAGGGTTTAGTCCCACTTGTCACGTAAGTACTGACTCATGGAGTGCTGTGTCCACAACACCTAATTCCGTTTAATCACTGTGCAGCCTTCCCACTTCTGTTGGAATTACCTGTGCTGCCTTCATAGCCTCCTCGTGAGTAGGAGCAGGTAGAAGTGAAGGGAGGGGACAAGGTAAAATTAACCCAAGAAATAAATCATCCTTGAAAGACACATCCCTGCCCCAAAGAATGGACAGCCTTCACCCAATTAGACAGACTTTTCAACTAATAGATGGTAGGTGAAAATTCAGGACCTGGTTTTTGTGGTGGATACTGCAGAATGTTCTACATTTTTGTAGTTGTAGTAATTGTCTCTGTGTTGGGATGAGTTAATTAGATATTACTGCAATATTTACTGGTGTCTCTTTGGCTTCTAAAAACACTTAATTCTATGTTCCTGTCAGTTGGTTTCCTGCCAAAACAATCTTGTCTTCTCCATGCTTCTATTTTGTTTATAGGTTACCTTCAATAACCCAGTGTGGTTTTATCAGCATGTTGCTAATCATGCCTATGCTACTGAGGAAGAAATTATTGCAGATCAGAAGAAAGCTGTTTATTGTCACTGGAAAGGTAGTTCATATTAAAAAAAAGAAGTCCATTTTTACTTCAGTGTTTGTTACAAAGTTCACTTAGTACTACGTGTTGCATAAGAACCTGTAAGACATCTTCAGATATTTTTTCACACATATTAAACAGTTGTAGAAACATTTTCATTTGTAGGCACCATGATTTAAGTAGAATAGTCCTTATCGTCCATGGGGTTGAACACCCTCAGTTGCCAGTACCAAACAGGGTTGGGTTTGCTCATAATTCTACATGTGGCTGACAGTTCATATACCACTCAAACTGACTTTTCTATTCTACCACTTGGGATCAGTGTTGTCTCCCTCACAACACTTCATAGTGAGCTTGCTCTTTACCTTCTCTGTTACTTTCAAATCAAGGGAAGCACACCTACTGCTTTTTCTTTTTAAACTCTGTGGTAAGAAAGAGCATTTTTAATGCATTCGCTATATTGCTGACTACTTCTTGTGTTAAAATCATTGTCATGGCTTCAAAGGTGGTGTTCTGCCCTTGGCTCTACTGTAGAAGCCACATTCCATTGACAGTCTTTCATAGCAGATGCCTTGATTGTTTGAGTAAGATGTAAACTATGGACTCCTATTTGATGTGCATGCCATTCATCTTCAGACCTACTAAGCATATGAGCAGAACCTATCCAGAAGAACTGACTTTCTGCTGAAGAATAGTGAGACAATTTGTGGGACTCTAGTCTTGCAACAGAACATTCCGTGCTTGCTTTAAACCAAACAATTTGGCTGTGTCTTGTAAAATGTGTCAACAAAGTCCAGGTTTGATTGGAATCCTCTTGGTGAACCCCCAGATAGGTGGGGATGAATTAAAGTTACTTTTAGGGTTAGCTGTTCACTGCAATGATGCCAAAATCCCATCAGTGGATGCAAGATGACATAATTTTGTTCCTTTTCCGTCTTGAGATTAGCTGACAGATGCACTATTTTCTGGCTGGGAACTCACTCCAGTGACCTGATAGTGTAGAATCTGTAGGCTTTAGAGGAACAAAAATCCCACATCAGTGTCATTACAGCTTTGGATAATATAGCCTATTAGAACAGGTAAAGGATCTTCTCTGCCTGTACAGCCTAAATAACAGAATAGGGAGAAGGGAAATGCAGCAGAAAAGGAATATAGTGTGTCTTCAGATATGATTAAGGAATGCCCTGCTATTAGGAACAGTGAAATCAACTGGTTTCCATGTCTATTCTAGCAAGGATGAGAAGCAATGAGTGTCAGTTTTAACAAGAGGTGCAAGTTTTAAGTTAGATAAGCCATTTTAAAAGACTAGTTTAAAATACTTCAGCAGTAGTCATGATGTCTAGTCAATGAAAGACAACTTTTCATTCACAGCCCCAAAAGCAAGGACAGGCCAGTAAGGGCTTATCTCAATGAGGAAGAAGTTTTTGTGAAACTGAAGCAACAGATGGAAAGTGGTCCCCCAGTACCCTCAGTGTACTAGTTGGTGGTCTGAGTTGGTTTGAATTTGTGAGGACACAGCAAGGGACTGTTCTGCAAGCGAAGACAAAGTGGGGTTTAAGGGTGACAGCTGGGCAAGCAGGGAAGTCACTGGCAGGGTGCAGTCTCACAGAACCTGAACAAGAACAGAGCAGGTCTGGCGGTGCTAGCCCAGGTCAGCCACAGCCCAGGCACCACGACCCAAGTCCACTGTGCCAAGACAGGTATGAGGTCAAGCCAGGAAGCCCAGACAGCAAGTCCAAGGCAGGACCAAGTGAGGTACAACAGGGTGTGTAAGTGGAGACCTCAGGTGAAGTTTCTCACTGCTCTTTATTCCAGCTTAGCTGTTTTCACAGAACTGTGACTGAAGCTTGAACAGCCACACTGTATTAGTGCAGACCTCAAACACAGGCAGCTAAACTCTTAGAAGTGTGGGGTGGAATTGGCTGTAGAGGAGGATTACAAAGGTTGACTACAGGCTGCTGTTGGCATACTCAGGGCCCTGGCAGAGTTCACAAAGGAAGGATGTGTGAGAGATACTCAATCTGATATCTTGTATATTAGATTTTGAATCTGTGGTTAAACAGACAGAAGTCTTCATGTTGCTCTAGAAAAATAATCAGTCCTTCAGCTTCTGATCTAGACATGGGAACTGGCCATTTTTCTATTGCCTCTCCTGATCAGAAGTATCATGTTCAGAGTAGAGGTGAAAGAGACACTGATAATACTTCTTCCTCATTGTAGACAAGGTGAGGTTTTAGGATTGCCTTTGTCTTTTATAAGGAGTCTAGACTTTTGTCCCTTTACTATGTGTATTGATCTGGAGCTCAGGAAGTTGCTGGTTATTCCACCAGTTGGAGGTGGATATGGCTTGTTATCAAGGCTATTACATTCTTGTTCTACTTGAAAGAATGTCCTGATGAATAGTAGAAATGGAACCTGGTTAAATGAATTAGTCAAATCATTTTTGTTAGATGAATTTTACTTGTTAGTTTCTGAGACCTAAAGGTATCTAACCTGTCAAATTTGATTCACTTGATTACTCTTACCATGCATCATCTACAAAAGAGTATTTTATCTTTCCATATCTCTTGTTCTTGAGTTCAGTTTTAGTCCTCTTGATTCTTAAGAATCTTTGATTGGGTCCACACTATTTTGCATTCCTAAAAATGTATCTTTCTATATAGCTGTTAGGTCTTTTAGGTAGATGAAAGAGCTGCTTCTCCTTATGTGAGAGTAGGCTATTCCTTCACATATGTCTGAAGTTTTCTCCTGAAACTAGTTCTTTAGCTGCATTTACACCAGTAGATTAACCTACTAGGGATTTTTCCCTTATTTGTCACATGTCAATAGTCAGAGCTTCCTACTGGTGCTATTAGAACCTGCATTGTGTCCACAAGATCAGGCTGTTCCTGAGCTCAAGAGATCTGAGGACATAGCTGTTTATATTTCGAGATAGTTTGGTGGATAGCTGATTGCTTGAAGTTAACCACTATGTGAATGTGTATGTAAAGACAGAAAATGTGAAGACACATGTATTCACTACCCCATCTTGTTCTTCTGGTTCTCCAGAGACCATGAAGGTTGCTGGAGTTCAGTGATGGTGGCAGGCAACAGAAATAGTAATGAATGTTACCTATATTTTACTGTATGAGCATACATTTGGAGTCAAAGACTTTGACACATGAGGGTGGAAAGTGTAACTGCATGCTCTCTGCTGGTTCGATAAAACTGAGCTTTTTTAAAGACACACCTGGTCAACATATCTTGAAGAATTCTGATAAATGGCATTGGCATGGTATTTGTGGGATTAAACATCACCTGACATTTGTAATAGTACCAGCCTGATTATTTTGTTTTTCCTAGAAGCAGCTTTTTTTGTGTATTTCTAAGAATATAAGAATAGAACATAAGTATATTATAGCCTTTTGTGTTTCTACGTAAGAAAGAGTACAGTAGTCATATACAGCTTTTTTTCTGTTTGATTTAGATTGTTTAGGTGTATTTAAAGGAAAGCATAAGCTCTGGGATCATTTAAGAACCCACACGCAGGAAAGAGTGGTAGCATGTCCTACTTGTGGAGGAATGTTCTCCAATAACACTAAGTTTTTCGATCACACAAAGAGACAAGTTTCAGAAGGTAGTAAGTAATCTCTTATTTTTATTTAAGGTGTTTCATGATAATATGCACATGTAATTTCATAAATATTTCTATTTTTCATAGAAGTCAATTAAATGAAAGGGTTTGCTCCAGGAAGGCAGTGTTTTTCCTAAAGTGTAGAAATTCTCTTGACTTTTCATGTCTGATGAATTAGGGTAATGTAAGTGAACAACAGAACACCCTTGGATCCATGTTTCTGCAGAAAAACTATTCACTTGGCAACTGTGGCATTGCACTGCCTCTCTTCCCTTGGTGCCCATGGCACAGTGTGACGTTCCACTGACACTGGAAAACTGCCCGTGAATGGGAAAGACTTTTGATTACTGAAGAGATAACCTCCACAAGAGCCAGACTCAGATTACAAAATCCCTGCAAGTAATCCCAAATGGGCATTTGAATACTTTCAGGTCAAAAAGCTTTTTTTTTTTTTCTTCAGCTTTGCTTTTCCAGTATTTTCTTCACTCAAATACTCCCTACCTCAACAGTTATGTATTAGTTGGCATGCTTTCCTAAAGAGGAAGGGAGAGGTGATTGTTTTTTCTGGTTTTAAGCATTTGGAATATATTTATGAATTGTGGATGTTTTGGTGATGGAAAGTAGGTGCATTCTAGGTAACTGACAGAAGAGCTCAAATTTCAAACTGTGAGTGTTTTGAACAGATTGTTACTCTGTTTGGGGTAAATTTAACTTACTGATAAGCAATCCTTTTCATTAAGCCTAAACTAAATTTTCCTCTGAAGAGCATTGGTAATGAAAAAGAAAACTGAAACTGTCTCAGTGCTCTGTTAGTTTATTCATGAAACTGCCAGCTTTAGGTTATTAATTAATAAGTCTTTGATAAATTATTTATATTGCCACTAAACAGTTTCTCTTCAAATTCAGATCGAATGTTTGTTTGCCAGAACTGTCAGAAACATTTTGCCGATGAAAGGCTGCTACGCGATCACATGAGGAGACATGGTAAGTCAGAGCTTTTTAACGTACAATGTACTTTTCGCAAAGTCACCTTGTACAGAACAGAGCTGTAAGTATCATTACATCGGTTGAGAAAATTAACATGCCAAACTGGGGCAACTGTTACTAATGCTGGGAAGTAAGAATTTCATTGCCAGCCCCTCTGAAGCATGGAAATCCCCTTCTTCATGCCCTCTGATCAGAAAGTGTAAGGGGCTTTCTGTTTTGCAATAGCTCCCATGAAGATGCATGTTCTTCACTTCTGTTTACTTGCTTTCATGACTAGGGGCATGGTTAAAGCCAAAGCTGTATTTTAGCTTGGGCTGCAACTCTGCTCACCTTGCAGTGCATAATCAGCCTCGCTCAAATAGTGTAGTACTTCACTGACCTAATCACAGCCTCCCTGAGGTCCCCAAATTATTCCCACAGGTTATACTACAACAACTATGACTTGCTGGGAAAGAATCCTACAGCATCTTAAGCACAAGGAAACATGTGATGTTGCTGTTGGACATACAGGAAATGCAGAAGCTGAGAGCCGGGTGGGTCTTTGCTTTGGGAAAAGGAATTATTTGAACCATGCAGCCAGACCTGGGTACCAGTCATTTAGGTTGTATAAACATACAAGCAGCTTTGTGCAGACTTGCTCAGTCAGGGTAGATTCTACTTTCCAGTTGCATTCTTAAGGAAACATGATTTTTCACTGTCTGCAAGTCAACACATTGATGCTTAACAACTATGCATTTGATTTGGTGCTTACTGTAACCTGCCAGGACTGAACATATTTGTATTTGAATGGGTTTATAGTTGACATGCATCTGACTAAAATATCTTAATTTTTATATTTTATATTAGAAGATAATTATGTTTGGTTTGTTTACTAGATTAGTTTTATTCCTTTGTCTCAGAGTGATTTTGGACATAAATTGTAAATAAATACAAATTAAGATTTATTTTGGTTTTGTTAGCTAAAGCAGCTGTTTCAACATACTGTTGTTTGGTTTTAGTTTTTTCTTATTTTTTTTTAAATTAAAGCATAACACATATTGGGATAGGTTTTATATAGTAAATAAAGCACATGGCTAATCGAACTGTTTGTTGCTGGTCACTCTGGCTGTGCTTAAACCTTTGTGAGCTGTACAATGTGCCTGTCTGTCCTTGTCCCCTGAGAATTCAGACTGTGTTCTGCTTGCATAGCCAGGGAAAATGGCAAGGTGGCCGGACTTAGGAACAAGGATAATGTGAATCTGTGTCATGTCCCAGTAAACCACACTGAACCACCCACAATGTGAATTTGTCTGAAGGAGCTGGAAGGCATTCCAGGGTCCAACTATTCAGGCACAACTTAAATCCCTTCAGATATTAGAGCCAGCATTTCTCTGGTTCATGATTCAGCTCTCTTTATAAATTCTGGCAGCATACATGTCTGCGTGTTAGTGCAGACTGCCAGTGCAGACACGACATTTTCAGGTTCTTACCCCAGCATGTTTCATAATAGCTTGCTGGGATAGATAAATATCGAAATAGTCTTTTAAAGAGCTTGCATACCTGTAAGAAATGCTTCTGAAATAAACTGTGATGTGAATGCAAATGCTGTAGGTATTCTGAAATCACTACCTACATGGACATTCTTACATGCCAGACAGCCAAGTAAACCACTGGATACTTTCAAGAAAGTGCTGAACTTCACTCATGGCAGTTTTGTAGATTAAGTTATTCCAGACTAGTTTCCACATTAAGCTATTTATTTTAGGGAGGAGCAAAAATACTCATTTTTCCTGGTTTAAGACAAACTATGAGGAAAAGTGTCTATGCAAGGAGTGATTCCAGAACAGTTATGGTGCATTATATTTGCTTAGTTTTTAAGAAGACATGAGCACTTCAACTGCATGTTTTTCTTTTGCCATCTGTAAAGCAGTCAGTGGTTCTAAGATAATGCGTTGTTTAGAGTCTTAAATATAACAGGTTTTGTCTAAATCCAAAACATCTTTGTTGAGACTCTTCCTACTGCGTTCAGCAGGTTGCTAATTCATATGCAGCCAAGCAAACATTTGTTCAACTTAAGATGTTGCAGTCCTGCCTGCCAATCTGCCAGAGGTCCTCCCATGTTCCAGAGTCAGAGCAAACCTGTGTCTCAGCCACTGTAGTTCAATGTCTGGCAGCTTAGCAAGCACCTTGCATTATTATGCCTTAAGCAGATATACCTGAATGTGAAATGGGGAGGCGGAGGAAAGACATGTATTCTTTCTGCCATCTTTTTGAGAATGGTAATACCTAAAACACTAGATTTGCCAGTGCTTGTCTGTCAGAAGGCCTCCAGACAACATCCACCTTTTAGAAATCCTCCCAAAGTGCCAAGGGCAAAACGATAATCATCCTTTTTGTTACAGCCTAGAGAATGAAACATTATCTTCTATGCCTTTTCCATTACCATCTATTTTTTTTAAGTAACTGGAAACATTGTAAGATTGACCATTACTTCATTACCCTCCTTATTGCTTTTGCTTTCCATTTTAATATTTTTTCTGTGTATTTTATTCTGAAATACAATATCTTACTGTTAATATGATATTTTAATATATTTTTTGTCATGTGTCATAGCAGACGATGTCCTGGTGAAGCTGGGATACAAAACTGAAATTATCTTTGTTTCTTTCTTTTCTAGTTAATCATGTTACATGTGCCCTTTGTGACATGGTATGCACAAGTGTCTC
This sequence comes from Neopsephotus bourkii, assembly GCF_033783945.1. Lineage (NCBI taxonomy): Eukaryota > Metazoa > Chordata > Aves > Psittaciformes > Psittacidae > Neopsephotus > Neopsephotus bourkii. Next base: position 7,695,581 of record NW_026901456.1, on the reverse strand, counting down.
CTCACTGAAAGCACACACCAGATTCCGACACTGTAATGAACGTCCTTTCCATTGTCATCTCTGTGACAGCAGGTAAGAAAATCTGGGGCTTGTCGCTATGTGAGCAGAACTGTAGAACCAAGTTGGTGTTCTACGAGAGAGTTAGTAAACAAATAAAAGTGTTCAACTGCTAAAATAATCAACCGGTCAATGAAGAAATCTAATACATTCATCTGATGTTCATCTGCTTTCACCTGCTGAGATGTAGTTCATGAACTTCTGGTGCACATAGAACTGATACTTTAAAAGATGAATTTTCTTGGCAAGACAATAAGTACACCAAAATGGTCATCACAACAAGTTGAAACATGGGGCAGTATTGCCATAAACTGTGGAGTTTGCCATTCTAAACGATTGCTGGCTGTTTACTGGGACAGTTGCAGTCTTCTCCTTTGAGTGATTTTTCTGCCACGAGCTTACAATATCTTCTCCTGTCTTATGCTCTCATTTTTCTGTGGTGCTTTCTTTCGCTTTTGCCATATAATGCCACACAGGAGATAAATAAAAAGCCCCACAACATTGTGATGTGAAAGACCAAGTTATATATATAAGCTCTGGCAAATTATGTTTAACTTCACCGGAGAAGGGGAGAGGTCAGGCCTTTCCGTGCTGGAAGTGGGATAAAGTGAACAAGTGTTTTTGTACTTTTATGTTCTGTGCACTGTGGGTGGACAGCAGGAAATAATCCAAATTTCTAGACCAGAGTACGAAGTGACTGACTGAAAATGACGAGAATTTTCTCTACATGAACAGAAAGAGGGAGTGATGCCTTGCAACATGGTTGTTGAAAAAAATGCCTAGATTTGGGCATGGTGTGGATGTGTGGGAAGAAAGAGGGAATGGAAAATGAAATTCAGAGCACATCAAAGAGATGTCTGTACTATCCCCTTTTCACAGGTGGAAAAACTGAGGTCGAGAAACAATTTACACATATTCCGCTTTCACTTGTCATTGTCAGAGCCAAGAATTACTACCTCCCAGTCCTAAACATTAACCACAAGACTACTCCTCTGTACTATTATATCTGTTATTTGTTTTACCTTGTTTTCAAGTTTTAAGAACGCGTATGATCTGCATAAACATGTTGAAACACACAATGATTCAGATGCCTACAGCTGTGATGTTGAAGGATGTGGTTTTATTTCACGGACTTTACAAACTTTGAAACGGCATTACAAGAGAGTGCATGTGGTGAGTATATTAAATAGCAGGATATAATATCTTGCTATAAATAAGGCAAAATTCCACATTTACATTCCTTTAGTTTCTTGTGAATTAATGAAATGTTTCGTTTTTGCATCAAATCATTTCTAGGACTCTTGCAAGTATTATGCAGTTGCACACTTGTCTTGAACACCCTCCACAGACACCCAACCCCTTTTTAAAAATGAAATAAAATGACAATCGTAATCTCAGCAGCAAAGTATTTCAGGGATTAAAGTCCAGTGTCACCTTTCTCCTCACATTGGTACTCCACACTTAGAGTTACCTGAAAACAGAGAAACAGTAAAGTATGTAAAGCTTACATCACTTTTAATCAGGTGAGTGGCCACAATGTTAAAATAGTTTTGCTATATTTTATGCACACTTGTTGCCTGCTGCTTCATTTTTTGAATTATGATAGTTATGATCACTACTATGTTATAAAATGCATATATTTTAGTGAAAGATATGTGTCACACTGCTACTGGAGTACTGATGGCGTATCCTGAGGATTTCCGTATTCACTGGGGTTCCTTAAACAGACATGTATTAAAAAGCACAGATTTTAAATGTCTTAGGAAATTCACTTCAGAAGAGTTTTCAGCTAGTTTGTGTGGTTTTCCACTTTTCAACAAAGGATTAATTCTTGCCATATGTACCTGCAAGCCTTCAGTGACTCTAACAGTCTTTCTTTTGAAGAGTAATGGCATTCTGAAATACAAATGCCACATCTGTCAGAAATGTTTCTCCTGGAGTTATACATTGACTCTACATCTTCGAAAAGCTCATAAACTCCACAGCCATTCTCGTTTCAGGTATGTTCCCAGATGATTCTTGCTGAGATCATAAAGTTCAGGGTTTTTAAAATACTTTAAGAGATGCAGATATTTAATTAAATGTTATCTTAAGTTTGCTTCCATTTTAAATATTCTGAGCATGAAACAATTTACTACTTAGGTTTCATTAGCACTGGTGTAAAGATAGTTAAACCAAGGAAATAAAAAGGTCTTTATGCTTTTATAGCTTTTACCACTCTGGAAAATCTTGTAACCTAGACTGCTGAAAAAACTTTTTGACCCTGCAAGTTACATCCACGAAAGAGTACATAAATATTTCAACGGCTTCTGTAGGATAAACAAGCCATAATCCCCATTTTGGAACAAGAAAATACAGCAAATAAAATACAATTATGAATAGGTACCTTTTATTTTCTTTTACATGACATGTATTTGATAAAAACTACCTACTGGAACCCTCTTGCAGGTGTTCCTTCATATAGAGTGTCTTTTGTTTAAGTACCACCTAATAAATATGAATCTAATTCATCTTTTAATTGATTGCTGGCATTCTCACTTTTGGCAGTCAAATTAGAAATTAGATTATTCCTACTTCCTGCTGTAAATGCTGTGTTTGTACTTGTATTTTTGGTATTATCGATTTTATTCCCTTAGATATAAAGAAGATGATGAGGGTCATATGAGTTTGAATGTAGCAGTGTATAATGACATCATGGATTCAGGTCAAGCAGTCAATAACAAGACAGGAACAAATAAGCCTTCCTCAAGTCAAAATAGTTTTGGAAGAGAAGGAGAAGACTCATGCAAACGAGACACTTCAACAGTAGAAGTGCTTTTCACGCAGCTTCAGCCAGGGTCACAAGCTACTGGGGAAAATGTTTGGGTAGAAACAGAGACTTCTATGCCAGAGCCCGTGTATTCTGAACTTCAAACTGCTGTACAGCCATTTGAAAGCTGTTGTACTTCCAATGAAGTTGATGAAGCAACACCAATGAATGTGAAGGAAAAACCAGCAGAAATGGAGGTGGGCTTGGGAATTCAGATAGCTTTCTAAAGAAAACAGCCTTTCAACGGATTCTTACTGTGAAAGCTATACTCTTCTGAAGAGGTTTATTCTCTTAAATAAAACAGTTTTTAAAGTCTTCACTTTTATCCTTGACAGATCTTGTATATAGTACTGTGTTTTATCACCTTTCACATTAACTTATTCTAATGTGCTTAAAGAATATATGCAAAATACAATATTATGCACGTATAATACTTTAATTTATAGCCTTTTGGAGAAGAAACTTTTAAGTTCTATATATTCACCTAGCATATATATGTGTGCATGTGTATTTATTTATTAAAAATATATATCCCATGGGGAAAATGTTGAACCAATGCATGAGATAAACAGTTTGAACTGGTAGGTAAAGCACCTCGTTTTCTATTAGCCTCCTACATTATTTATTAGAAATCAGATAGCAGCTCATGAGATGTATATTTAAACTCAGTTTTGGCAGGCTTCTTAGCTTTACTTAGTGACTAATAACTCTTGAAATAATTTCAGACTTTATTCTCATAAAGGACTTCTTAGCTACAATTAAATTATTACATTTAAATGAAAAACATAAGGTATGGCTAAATAAAATAGGTAAAGATGTTCACAGAGCTGGATTTATATAGGATTTATGTACAATTTGGTATAATGGAAATTGTATAGATATTTATTGGCTGCTGGAAATACAACAATGAGAAAGTAAATGAATGGTATTGGCAGTATAACTAAATGTACCCACCTGTGTTTTCACAAATAATTCCACATAGCCATGGTTATCCTGACCTGTTAGGAAAAGTTCATGGCAAAGGCATTTATTTGAGTCTTCTGTAAAGGGCATAGACAAAAAGACAGGTATCTTTCATCACAGTAAAAATGAATGACAGTGTTTGAAACATTTCTTTTAAAACAGGAACTGAATAAGCCCTCCAAATAAAATATCTAAGACTTGTATGCAGGAGAAGGTGGCATTCAGTCAGCTTGAAACCTACCTTACCCTGTGCTAGCTACCACGAGCCAGCGTCCCTTGAGGACCCAGAGGCATTCTCTGAGAAGGGTTTCCTGTGCCACTTTGACAGTGCAACTTTCAGCTCATAGACAGAGCTATATTGTATCTGGGCACCAGAATGTAGTATCAGGCACACTGGGGATAGTTTGAACAGAAGCAGGCTGTCTGAAATTGAAGTGAGCTTGCAATGTAACCCTAAGGATGCTGGGGCACTTCTGTTTGGGAGGATTTACACTGCATCTCCTGTAGAAAACTGTCTCCCTTGAACTGGGCCTTTACCACCCAGCTGCTGCCCGCTGTTGCACACATAGAACATGAGGTTGTGCTGGGCCAGTGGGGAGCTGGGGTAAGGAAGGATGTGCTCCCACTCACCCCCATAGCTGGAAGAGCACAGCATTCTGCCCAGGACCCTCACGAGGGCCTGTAGGAGCAGGTGGAATGGTGATAGTAGCATCTGCTTCCTACATTTGCTGTCACAAAGAGCATGGGCAAGTGAACCCACTGATGAGTTTGTGCCGGTTTGCTACACCTGCATAAGGAATGGGAGTGGGGCTTGCTGGAGGGAGCCCTAAGTCATGACTGTGCACCCATTCTCACTGCTGCTTCAGCCTGACAATTTGGACCAGGTCGTCTGCAATACTTGGCAATCTTGGCCAGAGAGAAAACGAATTCAAGACTCCTGTCACAAATACAGGTACAGTAAAACTGGTGGCTGTAAAAAACTTCCTTCCACAGCTGTCCAGCTTGTTATTGCCTTGAAAGTTCCTGCTTTCTGCAGCTGAGATTTTTGCGCTCAGCTTTTAGTATTATTAAATATGCTTGGCTAATTTGTGGCAATTCAGCTGATGTTTGAAGGGCAGTTGAGCCATCTGTGCAGTGGGGGCAGGCCAGACAGATGTGGGTGGCAGCCTGATTTTAATCTGCCTTTGTGCATGATTCAGAGACCCAGCATTTTTAATACTTTACATTATGGGTACAACTGAGTCACGTTTCTCTGGGCGATGAATAGGTACCACTATAGCCTCTGGGACTTCCCCTGCTAAATATCAAAGGCCTGCAACAAACAACAGAGGTGTTAATGCTTCCCAAAGAAAGAGTCCTTTATAATGGAAAATATTACTAAACCGCAGTACAGAGGAGTCTTTTTCCAGATCTTTTACAATAGCCTAGCAGGACTATCTGATCCAATATCCAACAATTTACTCCTTTGGGTACATCTCCATGCCTACCTGAGCAGGAGGCTGCTGCCTTCCGTGCAAGGTGCACTGCAGGTACTGGGGTTTATTTGCACAAAGGCCATTTGGGGCTTCATGTAACACATTTAAATGTGGCATTATAGATTTGTGCTTAACTTGTGGAACCACGCTTGCAGGGCAATGGTACCACCTGCAAGTTTGACATTGCCACAACTTCCTATGAGCCTGTAAAATACATATTGGAAAACAAAATCAGCTGTGGAGACAGAGACAGTGGGATGGTAATTTATTAATGCAGACCTATTTTTTTAAATAATATTTTCAAATCATTTTCCTCAGTTATGCTGCTTAATGTCCCTCTAGACTTTTACCCTACTGTTGCTTAGATTCCACTTTAGCATCAATCAGTGTTTGCATTCACACAGGGGCTTTGCAAAGCTAAAACCATGCATCTGTTACCTTGTCAGTAATCTTGTATATAATTTACGTTCTTACATTAGTTTGCATGTGGAGGCTTTGTTAACACTCGTGTCTTCACTAGGCAATAGTGGGTTGTGACGATGGACTTCAAAGGTCGTTTTTCAGAGTTCTTTTGAATTTTATGTAAGAAATGTATTAGCACTACGAGATGGTGGTTTGCATGTACAAAGTAAAATAAAATATCCATCTGAATGGAAGCACTTTGGTGAAAGGGGCTTTTTTTTTTTTTTTTCTGATTTTGATACCAAATTCTGAATTTTCCATGCTCATTATTTGCACTGTAATAACTGTACGTAAATCTATTTGCTTTTGAAAATAGGGGTTTTGTCCCTGCTTAATTTTCAACATGATACCGAAGGTGCTTTCTCCCCAGCGAATGCTGCCAAGCACCATCCTGTGGAAGCGTGTAAAGGGTGCCTGCAGACTTGCCCTGCCACCTTGTCCCATGACAGTGTGTGACACTGGGTACTCATTAAGCAAGTGTCTCCCTTGCACACACACTTTATTCAGCGCCTCCTAGAAGAAGGAAGCAGCTCTACAACAAAGAAGATAGGATTTGCTGGCATTTGTGGGACCCAGCCTGAAAAACAACTTCCCATGCACACCAGGTATGAGGTGGACGTGAGTCATTAGAGGCTTGTTCTCATGGAGCCAGATCGTCAGATAAGGCAAACTGGCGCAGCTCCACTGAGTCTGTGAAACCCGCACGATCTTTGGCTGCAGCTCTGGCACGGGACCTGTGTGCATTTCGGTGGGACGGCGCTAGCCCTCAGCTTCGTAGAGGCAGGAGGAGCCAGGCTGACAAAGAAACCCTTTGATAATGACCTCGGAGATGGTGCCCTGCAGCACAGCTAACAGCAGGAAAAAATGTACCTGAAAAATGACAGCGTGTGCCAAGAAGCACAGCAAGACCGATCTTGAGGAAAGCATGCAGAATACCTTTTTTGTTCTCAGAGGCTTAAGAACAAAACTTTAAACCTAGGCATTCTTTTCCCCCATACCACAGTAACAGCCATGTTAGTCATTCACTGCTTACACGAAGGTGATTAATCCTTTAATTAGCTTTTTTTTTCACATTGTACAGGCTCTCTACCATCATAAATAGAACTGATAATGAGATATATGTAAAATTTGGGTTGCTTAATACTTCTCAGTTAAGTTCCTGAATGCAGGGCTTTTTATGATCCTTAGAGAGAGAGAATGTTAGCAACAATAGTTCAGTGGTTTCTAAGAAAGCAGTTGTGAAAAAGCACAGTATTTGTCTCTTGGAAAAAAATTCTCAAAGCTGGTTCATTAAGCAACACTATTGTTTTGCATGGGCTTTAAAGTTTAGTGTCTGGGAGAGGAGAGGTTGCCCTGATCTGGGTTTTGGCATATAATTCCAGGCAGAAAGATGTTAAAATCAATCTGCAAAGCCTACCAAAAGAGAATGTTCTGTTATTGTCTCTACAGCAAGGAGCTTTTGTGACCTCGAACAAACTATGATTTGCCTCAGTTTTCTGCCTCCACTGGTAAGCTCTCAGCTTTACAAGGAAGCCACAAGATTTTCATTAACTTATATTCTGATTTGTTCAACTATTACAGTCACAAGCACTAAAAACATGCAATGAAGGCCCAAGCATGGTCTGCAGCCTACCTTTTAATTCATGGCTTACTTTTGCATGCTCAAATCAATTTATAAAGGAACTGACTTCTAGGGTGCTGAGCAGGCAGAGCTGCCACTCACTTAAGCTCTGAACTAACAAAAATTCATACACATGCTTGACTCTGGGCACTATGAGCCGTCCAGCTGGAGCGTGTCATTGACTTCAGGATTACCTACATTGTACTTTGTTGAGTTTTTTCAGGGGAAAAGTTGGTCTAAGAATTCCCATCCTCTTCCTACTGCTCATTTCCACCTCCGCGCCACACTTGTCAGTTGTTTGTGAGGGTGTGCTTTAAATGAGAGCAGCAAGGAACTCCAGCATCTGCTACGATGTGTAACCATGTCCCTTTCATCACCTTCTTCAGGGGTAGTTTCCTTCCAGCAGACTCACCTCCCCTTCTGTTGACATTAACAAGTACCTGGTAAGTCAGGCCAACCTTCTGATCTGCCTGAAAACTAACCTGGGAGGTTTTTTTAAGTGACATCATTGAGCTGGTGCAGTTACTGTTCAACCACGTGAATGCAAGTGCAACCATGTGAATACAGGTTCTGACACAAAAAGGGAGGGCAGCCTCCTTCACAGACAATGTAATTTTAGGCTGGCTTAGGCCAACTGCAGCGTGGCACCATTTGTGTGTGTATAAAAATCTAAACTTAGCTTAAATGTTTGCACAGTGGGCAAAAAGATGGATTTTTGTGTTATCTTTTTGGAAAGTTGCAAGTTGAAAATGATAGCTTTTTTTCCTACTATGTTTTAAGCTATTACACAGATGCCACCTGCTATCTGTTTACAGAATACAGAAGCAAAATACTTTAGATCTAACATAACAGGGCTAAGGCTCCCTGTTGAAGTTTCATGTTGGTTGACTTCATACACAGTGGGCAACACCTTAGAAGCATTACAATCTAAAAAGATAAGGTTAAAGCACTAGATTAAATCCTGGTCTCTGAAAGGACTGAGAAAGACTGCAAGACAATGAAACAGAGTAGGAAGAGAGTTTCTTTGTGATGGTCCTGCAAATGTATGTACACGGGAGAGAAGGATTTTATACAAGACTGGTCACCTTGTCACAGAAAGATTGGTTTCACATGGCTTGGTCTCAATAAATCTAGTATTGACTGTTGTTTGTCAGTCTGGGTAGCTATTAGCCTATTTTATTTATTTCCAGTCAGTGACCTGACTGCTCCAGGATTTCCTTGCCACCTTCTTCTCCTGCCTCTTGAAGACAAACTCTTCTGGTGCCCTCATCCAGCCTTCCTACGCTTTACCAACTAAAAGCTCAGAGCCTCGGTAGCCGGTTCTCTAGGCACCTTAAACATGAATTTTATTTAAGCCTAGCCCTTTTTGAAAGCACTTAAGTAATTAAAACCCTCTTAGATGAGCTCTTTCCATGTTCTGCCATGAGCTCTCACTCCTTTGTTGCTGCTGTTTGTTGAACTAATTCTCAAATCACAGTGCAGGAAGAAGGTATACTATTTACTATTTTGCTTAAACTCTACTGCCAACTAAGCACAAGCTGGGTTTTGTCCCACTCGGGTTTACAACTTTCACCAGCATCCTAATGAAGCAGGAGCTTGAATGACAACGGAACAAACCACCTGATGTGCTGTGTGGAACAAAGTGGTGCACACCTCCAGAAGGCAGAGCATCTGAGGCCCTAGTTCTCCAAATCACTTCAACTTCCACAGACCTCCACGACAGCATGGCAGGTTCCCCAGACTGATCCAGTTACAGCGGACATCCCAAATTAAAGCAAGGACAGTGATGATAACCAGGACAAGGAGGATCAGGTAGAGGTGTAGTGTTGGGTCACACAGGTGACCTAAGGGCTTGTCTCTAGACACAGTTGTTTCTTATTCTCGATTTATTTATACAGAGGTGTTCTCATTCAGAGTAAACCAGTTTAATCCAGAGTAAATTAAGCAGGAACAAGTCCCTGCCAAATAGAGCCCTGAGAACAGACTTGATGTCCCATGTCTTTTGAAAGTAATTAAATGTCTCCATAGATTCTTTTTAAATGGAGCTTTGCAAAGACAAGACTAACTAGTGCTATTATCCTACCTTTAAAACACATTGTCTTCTATCTATTGCCTAACCTGCCAGATTAAATGATCATAGGCTAACTGCCTAGAACAATCAGTTTGAGTCTCTGATATTCAGTATGATAAACAAACACAAGCTTTATTAGCCTTTAGACATGTGATAGGTGTGAAGGTCACATTGCAGATTGCAATAGCCTCTTTACCATTGGGTTACACACCAAAGGTTGCAAACTCCTTCCTTCCAACGGCAGCTTCCCAAGTCACAGAGTAAGACCCTTTATCCATTGCTCCAAGACCTGTGGCACCTGCAATTAGATCCACAAAAGGATTCAGGCAAAGAAATCTGCCGCTGGGATCATCAAGGCTCCTAATCCCAGGGGCAACTGAAAACCAGACAGGCAGCACTTCTCGGCAGCACGGTTTCCCTAAAAACTGTTGCTTTGGAGCACGCCTGAGCAGCCTCCAGCCTTTGCCACGCAGACCAGGCTGGCTCAAGCATTGCAGCCCCCCGACCGTGAGGCATCATCTCCTCTGCTGAAGGGGCGCAGACCCACTGAGGCTCCTAGAGAAGAGGAGGAAGGAACGCAGTTGCTGGTGCCTCCCTCCCCTTTATTTAACAGCTGATTGTCACACCTCAACAACTGTGCGCAGGGCTCCCCTCCTGCCCGAGGAGCTTTGCTGCACCCCACTGCCAGACCTCGCGGCTGCCGCCACTACCACACGGGACCGGGATCTCACACAGTGTCGGAGCGGGAAGAGGAACCAAGGAACCGCGCTTTACAGGTGTCGGGGGAAGCCAGAAGCGCTGCCCAGGCCCCGGGGAGCCAAGGGAGGGCGCTACGGCAGCAGCACCCGAGCACCGGCAGCGGGGCCGGGCAGCGCCACAGCCGCTCCCTGCTCCGCTCCAGGCAGCGGCGGAGGGGGGGCGGGTCCGGCCCAGGAAGTGACGCCGCCCTGCACCCCCCCGCGGCACACCTGACTCACCTGGGCGGGCGGCGGTGGCGGCGGTGCCGGTCGGTCTGTCGGCGGCCGAGGAGCAGCAGCAGCATGGCGAGGGAGAATGTCGTCTCCCCGTGGGCCATGGGACTGCTGAAAACCTTCGAGGAGAGCGAGTTCGGCAGCTGGGAGAAGATCGGCTCGGGGGGGTTCGGGCAGGTGTACAAGGTGCGGCACCTCCACTGGAAGACATGGCTCGCCATCAAGTGTTCGCCCAGCCTTCATGTGGATGAGAAGTAAGGGGCGATGGGGACAACGGGGAAGTGGGGGGAAGAAGATCTCCAGGTATTGAGGAGCCCTTGGTCTCCTCGTGGCTCCCGGGATGTGCAGATGCAGCCAAGGGGCGACCAAGGGCTCCTTCTTCCACAGCCCTCCCTTGTGTTTTTATCACACAAGGCACACAGATCATGCTTCCCAGGTAATCATGTTTCCCAGGCCAAACAGGATGGTCAGGCTGCCTGTGTGACAACTTCTTTTTGAGCACCAAGCCAGGCAGTATAGCCCAGAGTTACAGATCTTGGGAGCGGGCTTGGAAAAGGGACAGACTGACCCAGCCCTGGGAGCTGTAGCATGTTTCACAGCTCTGTTTACCAACAGCAGTTGTGGGGATGAAGGGCTGACTAAAGTCAGGGAAGAGCTGCGCAATTAAGTATTCCGCAGGCAAACGTGGCCTTTGCCACACTTAAGCAAAGCCCGGACCAACACCTTTGGTTCTGTCGTACATAATGGGGCTGGCCTAGCGCAAAGAGCAAGCGACGTTCCTTAGCCACTTGCAGCAGCTTGGAGAGAGCGGCCGCACGGCTGCAGCCTAGGGCTGGCCTGTTCCCTCGGAGCCGTTTGGAAAGCATTTTGCCCTGCCCTGGTCGTGCATGTATTGGCTTGTGCTAAAGCGTTACGCCTGCTACAGCTCCAAAGGTCACCAGAGGCGGTCCTCAATGGGAAGCGCAGGAGGAGTGAAACTGTTGGATGGGATGCGGGGGTTTCTCAAGCCTCCTGTGTCTCACTCCAGTGAGCTCCGTACTTTGGGAAAAGCCAGCCCTTTACGTTACATTTGCATTAGTTGTGACTGCTGTGTGGTAGGTGGCTGGTGGTTAGCAGTGGGGCAAGCAGCTGGTTCTGTGGGGGGGGGTGTTGGGCTGTGGACATGCTCTCTTTGAGGAGCAGGTGCTGAAGGGAGATGTGCTGGGAAATTCATTTTCCAGCTTCAGGGCCAACGCTTCTGCTTGCATCTGCCCAGGATGAGCCCTCACTGTGTAGTCCAGTGTGGAGCTGTATTGTACTGCAGATGAAGAATAGTGGGAACCCCATCCAGCTCACCTGCCCTCTGTGACTAGTTGTGGGCCATAGCGGAGGGCATTCAGCTATACTGTGCTTGCGTAGTCTGTGTGTGATGGGGGCATACCAAGTGCAGATTGCCCTTCCTAGGAGGAGAAGAAGGGTGTCAGAAGCTCCGTTAGAAACATCCTTCTGTTTTGAGGAACAACAGTGACTTACCAGCTGGTCAGTGTCTGTGCAGAGGGAGGCGAATTATGGCCAAGTGCTTTTCACAGAGCTTTTCCAGTTCCACCTTCATTTCTGGATCTTTTCCAACTTGTGAGCTGATCCTGCAGTTCGTTTTCTGAGATGTGGGTTGGTTCAGACACAAAAGGTTTCATTTGTTGTGGTTCCTGCAGGAGAAGGGAGATGAGCTGGCCTAAGGTCGAAAACGTTTATAAGCCCATCTTCTGCAGGGTAGCGGGACATCTTGCTCATCATCTGAATTGCTGGCTTTGCTGTAGGCATAGCTTATATAACACAGTAAATGAGGCAAAATGTCCTTTTTTAGGGACAGAAGGTGAATATATGCACAGGATAACTGCTGTCTGTGAATAAAATGGAAAAGCCTCAGTTGCAGAGTGTGTTCTACTGGGTTACCCTGCAAGCCTTCCTACCGTTAAAACTTCCAAGTACATTTCAGACTTGATGCTTTTTGAGGCCTACTCAAAATAGTACTGTAGCTGACTAATTTTGCAGTTAAAATAAAAATACCTCCTAAAAATAAGATAGAGCATTTGTTATACTTTTCATTTGCAAAATACATCTAGAAATTTACTCAAATGTTAATTTTCAGTCTGAGCCAAAGGATGCTGTCACCTATTTCAGTATGAACAGTGAATCTTGAGAGTTGCTACCAAATCTCTGTATTAGTATATTTGATGTGTGATAGAGAACCAGTGGTTATAAGGCTTGCAGGTATTTGGAGAGACCATACAAACATGCTGTGGAGTAAACAAAAACGCCTTGAGAACTTGGGAACTTCAAGGTTCCTGCAGCTCCTGGTTAATTTTAACAAACCAGTCCTTGAAACAGTAATTTATTTGTTTTACTGCAGAATTTGTGCTTTGGTTGCTTAAGGGGAGCATTGATTAGAAATGGGAGGGTCCCTGGCCTTTAAAACAGCTCCTTCTGCAAAATAAAGCAAAGCTAAATTTGTATCTGCTTTTTCTTCGGTTGTTAGGCTGTTCTACCCCTTTCGGCAGCCAATAACACTGGCCCCCAAAGAGACTTCTCACCTGAAACCTTTCTAAGAAACTTGTGTCATTCAGATGGTGGGGTGAGGGGCACAGACAGCATAAAACACAACCTCTTTAGTTCACAGGTTGAAACAAGCCTGTGTAATTAGGCAGTTAATCCCAGAGATGAACTTGGCTAGCCATTTCTTGGAACCCTGTGAAGCAGCAGAGTTAGAAGAATTACCAGTGGTATCAGAAACATTAACTGAAAAACATGGAGGCTTTTTCTTATTTATTTATTTAGTACCACATTAAAACCATGTTTGTAGTGGCTCAGTGGGGGTAATACTCTGTAGTCTCTTACTGTGTTTCTGCAGACAGTAAGAGATTTGGAGTAATTCACTTGGCAATTATCACACCATAGAGCCAAGTGGCCTCAAGCAGAAGAAAAACTGAATATACAGTCAGAAGTGTTTTTAAGCCTGAGCCCTCTCAGGGAATTGAGCCGAATTCCATTCCTAACACCTTATTTGCTCCCACTTTCCATCTCCTGAGATCACTTCCTGCATGCGACTCAAGATGCTCTCAAGAGTGAGAGCTTCAGTGTAAGCCTGGAGAAAAGAGTGTGTCACCCAGAAAGGTGGAGGAGCCTCTTCTCCAGGATTTGCAGTGGGGAGCACGGCGTCCCTTCTCTTTACTCCTGTTGGCCAGAATGGAAGCACGGTCTGGAGGAAAAGGGTGGAGAGCCCAGAAAGAACAACCTGGAAGCCTTTGTGGGTTTCTTACAGCTGAATGTAAACGTGCAGACTATAATGAGTATGAACCATGTAACAGTTCCCAGAGAGGACTCCTCACTGGAGGCATTAGCCGGTGGGAGTGATGACAGGGTGTGGAGGTGGAAAGATCTGCCCTCTTGATTGGGAAAATAAAATGAGTAAAGCCCTACATGTGCCTCCCTCTGCAGAACCTGCATTTAGGAGTGCAGCAGAACCTAGAAATTTAAGAAGTTTTGAAATGTCTTGCTGTTAGCAGCTGCTGCATTTATTTAGGTGGCGAAGGTGAATGAATGCCTGTTCTGGTTATCTCTGGATGTGTAGATAAAACTTAATACCCACCTCATGCTCCTCAAAGAGTAGGGATGAGCCTAGCTGTCTGTGTTAACCTGTAATACATTTGTACCAGGGTTATGCAGCAGAGATCTGTGAACAGCGCTGAGATCTGTGTTAACCTGAAAGAAGGAACATTTAAGCTTCTGTACTTCCCCCCTCCCATCCCCAGTATATTCTGCCCTGACCATGCAGTGTTTTTTCTTCTTACTCGCTTTCTTTGAGGATCAGCAGTGTGAAGGTCATTAAAGGTGCACCCTGCAGAGCAGAGGTCGCTGTATGCTCTTAAACATCTGCCATGATGCAGAGAAAAAGAGCCCCTGTAAAAATTCTGATACGTTGTAATTTTGTGGATCCCATCGTCACCACTAGCATAGTTTGTAAAGAGGTAACCTGCATTCCCCACTGAAGAGCAGTTTGGGTGGGCTGGCTGCTCTGCACCTGGAGGTGGTACATGCAAATGGCCATATTATAGGTTTTCAGGGCTTTTTGAGTTTGTTTGGTGCAACTTGAACTGCTCTGCCTCAGACTTCATTAGGAAAATGTGGGGGGGTGGGGAGAATATAAAACTGCAAGGACTGCCTTGGGAGTTTAAAGCTGTATTTTTATAGCAGTGTTATCTTTAGGGCATAAAGATTGGATACACACAAATGCAGATACAGTCATAATTCCTGCTGTTCTTGTGGCAGGGTTTGTGGCAAGAGGGATGGGCCCTGGGGAGCGAGGCAGTGGGCAGGAGTAAGTCCCTTGTCTCTCCAAGAGAATCCGAAGAATGCAGCCCTATCCATTGGGGTCTGACTTTGAGTGGAAGCAGACAGATGTTTTGGGGATGTCAGAGGTCCTCCATTCATGTAAATAGTCCTGATTGCTTTGAGAACAGCGGATCTGTCATTGAGAACTTCACTGACAGAGGTGCTGTTCGGCACTGATGCAGTACTAGATCACCTGGTGTGTGTGCCTCTGTCTTGTAATACTATTATAGGGGAAAGTGTATGCACCCCATGATTTGCATGAATTCATCTGTCCTGTGTGCAAGTTTTTTTAATTCTTATTACCATAATGTTAGGATATACTACTGGAGGGGGAGGAGAATGGAGCCAAGGTGGTTAGAGAAGATAATTCTGACTTTAATTGTGTAGGTATTAAATAAGAAACACTGTTATAACAGAGGCTAGTCCCATGCCTCTTGACTGAGAAACCTCATAAGGAGCTTTTATTTTCCTGCACTTTGGAGGGAAGTGTTTCTTGATGATAATGCAGAATAATGTCTAAGCACCAGGAGCAGCTGAGCAGCATAACCCTGCCCATCCCATACTTTGATCTGTTAAATGTGAACTTGAAGAATACCTACAGCATCCTTTGTTGCAGCATTAGCACTTGTGTATTGCATTGAGAACGCCTAAGACTGTTCTGAGTGCCAGTAGCACCTTGCTAAGGGAAAAGGGAAGGGAAAGACCTTTCATCTTTGCCTGATGGAGGAGATTTTGGTTTAACGAGCTGCTTGTGTTAATAGGATTAATGCAAGGGCACTCCAGCACTTGGCTAATGACCAAGTTGTATTTTGGCTGTTTCTTTTTGTGTTTTTAACTTTTCTCTTTCCTAAAGGTGACAGGAGCCTGTATTAAAGAACTGCCATGTCTCCCTGGCTATACCAGCTTATTCAGTTTTAAATACTCTGGGTTTGGGAAGGATTGTTGTATGAGGGGTTTCTTTAAACAGGAAAATTAGATAAAGGGTACTTGGCCATTAATCAGTCAGTTAATTCACTCATCTACCTGCGTCTGATCCAAGCAGAAAGGGAGCTTTTTTTGTTTTGTTTTAAGTGGAAATTCTCTCTTCATGGGCAAAATGCCCCATTTTAAGCAGCTGAGATCTGTGATTTTGGTGATGCTCTCTGTGGCTGTTGTTAGCCTTGGAACCCCATCCCTGCAAGTCTAGTGGTTCTTGTGAGGCTTTAGCTGTTGCTGGGTTCTTGCCTTGCCTTGGAGGGCTCAGACAGGTATTTTACATCCCTGACTCCAGAGCTCAGCCCGCCGAAGCCTGGTGAATTATGCTGGCTATGCATGTGGCTTGGGGGCAAGGAGTTGGTTGTGTTATTCACAGGCGCTCCCTTCCAGCGTGCCAAAGAGCAAACTGCGTACTTGTCTACAAAGGCAATTATTTCACAAGAAAGTTGCTGTAGGGAGCAGCAGGAGCCAACATGGTGAACAGATGGAGATTTCCCTTATCTTTTTTTTTTAACTCCCTGTGTGTACGTCCCTCTTAAACCATTTTTCATCCAGGTCTTGCCTCTGAAATAGGTCTGCTGCTTCTTGTTAGGCTAGACTTGCCCCTAGTGTGAGGTGTTAACTGAGCTGGGTTATTGCAGGCTGCTACAGCTAGTGAGGAGCAGCCATCAGGTTGGGAACCGTGTTGCCAACTTTGTATGAGCAAACATCAACTCTGTGCTTCCCAAGCAGGCAAAACAGAGGGGAAGGAGTTGTGGGAGTCTCCTAATGTGGAGTATATGGGTTAAATGAAGCTCCCAATATTGCTTCCATGTGGGAGCACTGAGAGTCTCTTGCAGGCTGTGTCTCAGCACAGGCCCTCTGGGTCATCCAGGCATCATGGAGCAGGGGGCAACAACGCGCATCTGCTTATCAACTTTGTCCTATTACTTCAGGTACTGTTCTCCATTAACTAGTATGCGCACCTTGGGTACATTACAAGAACTGTCGTGTAATAAGAAAGGGTTGGTTCACGAAACATTACCTATCTGACCTCCCTGTGTCCTCTTCTGTGAATCAGTGGGTGGCAGCAACAGTGATGCAGCAGTACCAGTGGCCCCGAGCTGCTCTGGGTCTACTCATTGTTGCTGCTAGTGTAGTAGACAGTTCTTTCACACATCGTGTGTGGCTCCCCTTTGTGAGCGCGGTCAGCCGGGTGAGAGGACCCTTGTTTCCTCTTTCCAACTCAATGCTCAGTTGGCCCGTGCAGGCTGTTGCAGCCCTGAAAGCCGTCTGTGAGGTGCAGAAGGAGTGCATGGCAATTAAGGGGCTTGAGCTGGGAGGCTGCAGCTTGGACCGGGTAACGCTTAGCGCTGTGTAAGGTCAGGCTAAAATGACACATAAACAATCCAGGGTGCTCGTGACATATGCTGGTGCTGGGCCTGTTACATCACCAAAAAATGCGTGTCAGGAGTTTTCGGCATCCACTGGAGCTGAGTGAGCATAATACTGGAGCTGCCAAATCTAGGGTTTGAGGACAAGGAAGCTTTTGCTGTGTCCCCCTAGCTAGAGCAGTCAGTTTGCCTCCCCTAAATGGTGGGTCCTAGGGATTCCCTTCCCAAGGCCTGGGTCTGCATGCTGGCAGCCTGCAGCTGAAGCAATGCTATCTGTGCCCTCTCCTGATTAACACAGTTGTATGACTCACAAAAACTTAA
The DNA here is from genome assembly GCF_033783945.1 of Neopsephotus bourkii. Lineage (NCBI taxonomy): Eukaryota > Metazoa > Chordata > Aves > Psittaciformes > Psittacidae > Neopsephotus > Neopsephotus bourkii. The sequence continues at coordinate 7,678,115 of NW_026901456.1, read as the reverse complement.
TGACTTTAGCCCAAGGAGTTACAGCAGTGGTAAATCTGGGCACTATGTGTATCATCCTCATTCTTAACAGCACAGCATAAACATAAAACTGGGGAGATGGGCTTTACACTAGAGATGTTTGCACTGTTGGAAATGTACAACTTGCCTGTGGTTCAGCAACTGTGAGCTACCTACCATTAGGGGCATAAACCAAAGTTAGTAAATGTGGAAATATGCCTGGAGTACAGGTTCGTGAGATGTACTTGGTTCAACCAAGTGATGGTCATGAATGTGGTGTTCAGTTCCTTAATGTTTTGTGCACATTTGGTGTGGGGGGAGAACCAGCTACTCCATCCTTCACCATCTGTTCTCTTCTACCCAGGGAGCGCATGGAGTTATTGGAAGAAGCGAGGAAGATGGAAATGGCAAAGTTTCGCTACATCCTTCCTGTTTACGGCATCTGTAAAGAGCCAGTTGGCTTGGTCATGGAATACATGGAAACGGGATCCCTGGAAAAGCTTCTGGCTTCCGAACCTCTGCCCTGGGAATTGCGCTTCCGCATCATCCATGAGACAGCTGTGGGGATGAACTTCTTGCACTGCATGTCTCCTCCGCTGCTCCACCTGGACCTCAAGCCTGCAAACATCCTGCTTGATGCCCACTACCATGTTAAGGTACGCACTGGGCACTTTGTGCCAGGAACCCACCTTTGGATATTCTTGCATGGCTTCTGCCAAACTGAAAGGCCTGAGAGAAACCAGCAGCATTCCTTTTGAGTTAGAGCGCACCAACCCAGCCCCTCAAATCCCCAAACCTGTCTGCCTGATGCATGCACCATTTCAGTATGTAAACAGAGGTAGAGTTGAGCTTGTGAGAGCTCTCCTGAAATTTTAGGAATGTACTAACATAGTGAACTCTGATTCTGAGGCCTGATGGGTCCTGCTATAAATTTCCTTGCAATAAGGTCATGAGACAGATGAGAACAGGGAGAGAAAATCTCTATCATCTATGCCATTTCACAGCTGTCCATGGGGTAACCTTGTTCAGTGTAGGTCCTTCTGGCTTTGTACACTCCACTAAATACACAAATCGCATTTAAGCTGGAGTCTGGAGAAGCCTTCCCAGAGGCACTTTGTTCTCTTCTTTCATTTGCTCAGAGCATCTATAGTAAAAAAGTATCTCTGTCCTGACTGTTTATGCATGCCAGAGGTAACTTAAAGAAATTTTTGTTTCCGTATCAGCATGAAATCATTTTTGTTAACTGTTTCCAGCACAAGCTAGCAACCTATTTGCCTTCTCTGTTGGAGGTTCTGTTTTGACAGCTGGTCTAAGGAGATTGCTTTCTGATCCTTCCTTTTGGAGAGATAAGAGACTGAAATATATCATTTTCCTGATTCTTCCCCCTCCCCCCCCCCAGTTAGTGGCCAAACTCTTAGCCTTAGAACTGCATTATTAATCATGCTGGCTGGCTGATACAACTCAGTAGTCATAGTACGAGTAGTCACAGATTGACAGTGCCATCATCCATCTGTTCCCTGTTTTCTTATCCCCCTCAAACTAGCAAAATGGCTTTGGTCTCGCTGCACCATACTGAAAAATGAAGGTTTCTTAAATTAAAACATCTTTCCTAATGTCATGAGAATGTTGCAGCCATAAGAGGTGTGTGCCTCTAATGAAGCTGCACCGGAGATAAGTCTCAGCTTTTTTACTATGCCTTAGTGGTGTACTTGGAAAGATTTTCTTTGAGGTAGGTGGCATCTACAGGTGGTCCATGATATTATGACCAGAGCATCAGGATCTGAACTGTTGGAAGTATATTCTCAGACATTAGTGCTGAGGCACCTTTGCTAAGTATTTATTTACTTAAAGTTTGTGCTTGCTTGCATAACTTCTTAAATTCCTAATTGTTGACTCATCTGTGAGCCAAGATATGAAGGCTGTATTTTTCTCACTGTTTCAGGAGGTTGAAATGCTATCTGGTGTTCGTCCTGCTTTATAGCCTATATCTGGGTGGTGATATAATACAAGGGGGCAAGTGCAGGTACAAAAAAAATGTGTTTCTAGTGAGGTCACTGCTGACATCCCTGAACCATTGCTACTTGCTCTGTATATTGAATACATGAGGGTCTTTGGACCTTCTCTCCATTAAGGTCAGAGAATAATAGTCTAATGCAGATCTGTTTCCAGTCAGCGGTATTTTACATTTGCGGGTACCTTGGAAACCCCTCCAAGCAGACATAGGAACCTGCATGCAAAATAAGAGATGCACATATTCTGTGAGGTGCCTTCACTTTAAAAATGTGGCCCCAAACCTTTTTGTGTGATGTGAAGCTTGTAATTAAATTTTGGACCCTGCAGCTTGATTTAATGTGTATTTTCTTGCTGGAAGGCTAATGGAGCTGATGATTGAAGTGTTTTTACTTTTTAAATGTTAGTGTTAATTTAGTAAGTGACTGTCCCTAAGGTGAGTGAAGAGATGTACACTGCAGAAGAAGAGTTTGGAGATAGGGAGGCCTTTATAAATCGTTTGCCCTTGAGCCAGGAAACAGTCAGTCTTCCAGTGGAGCACATTAGAAATGCTTCTGTGCTATATTGCTAGTTAAATGGAAACACACCCTTCTTCTTTTAACAAGCACAATGCTTACTGTAAAATCCCCAAGTGAGGATGATGACTAACGCAGTTGTGCTCTACAGAACTTATCATCAAGTGGGTGCTTCCATATCATAAAGCCGTCTCCTGTGTGCATTACATAAGTGTGTGCTGAATTTTGTTCTTGGGAGGATAATTAAGAGGATGGGATTAGCCTGAGCACTGATCAGGGACAGATACTAACTTTTTCAAAGGCATGTTGGAGGTTTCTTTGGTGATTTTAAACATACGTATATAATATGTACAACACAAGGGCAGGGTTTGGTGGCCTTTTGGAGCATGGATCCATGCATGCCTCCTCCCCGGTGAGTACTGGTAGAACTCACTCCTGACGGCTCCAGCCCCGGCCATGTCCTGCTCCATCTTGGTTGCCTTAAGCACTGTGTTTTCCTTGGGAGGATTATTCCATACCCTGACAGGCTTTGCTAGCAAGGATCAGTCTGCTGCTTTTTCTTTTTTTTTTTAATCTTAATATCAACCTGTTACTTCTGTTTGTACCAGCAAGGTCCTCCTTGCCCCTTTCTCCACTGTTTCAGTATTTATGGGCTAATACCTAGTTTTTGCTTAATGGACTACGTTTTAAGAGGCTGTTCTTCAGCTCCTCTGCCCTCTGTACGCATTCTGGATGTCTCCCCTGAGCTCCCTGTGATGTGGCAATTGCTTGCAGGGAGCTGGCACTGGGGAAGCAGTGCCACATTCCAGCACTACCCTCGTGGGCTGTTTGCTCATGCCTTGCTCCAACGTGATCTCTCTTTGAGGCCCTCTGTAGGAAAATACACCACCACTACCCAGCATGCAGCAGCCTCATACCCTAACTTGGTGCCAGCTGTCATGCCTGCATGCTCTCTCTATTGCTGCTTCCCAGGTTTCTTACCTTCAGTGTCTTATGGTTAAGAGTGTTCCTTTTTGTTCAGGTATTTAAAATTAAATGAACTTGCAACTTAAGACGTTTGGGCAGAAGTGTTATTTGTAAGTTCTTATTTCCCTTACTATACAGCCTGTTCTTTGCATTTCCTCATCTTGTCATATATATATGTGTGTGTGTGTGTATACATATATATAAACACACACACATGCGCATATCTACATGTGTGGGTACATGCATACACAGAGGCAAATCCTGCCAGTTATTTTTAATATCCCAGATTTTAAGAACTAGGAGTGGGATGAGCTGGTCTCAGCTGTGCACTGCTTTAAGCTCACTGTAGTTCCTTTTATTTCCCATAATGCCAGCACTCCATTTTAAACCAGTGTGAAGTTTACCGCATGTTGTGCTGTGCTGTGCTGATGGTCTTGCTTAACTTGGATAGGTTGCCTCTATGATCTTTGTCTTTATTTGCTTCAGCTGAAGAAGAGGCTGCAGTGTTTCAGAGTGTGGAGTTAGAAGCAGCCTAATCAAAGGGCAGATTTGTTTTTCAGAAAGCTGCTTAATGTAGGTTGTTAACTGTAGGTCAGAGTAATACCCAGAGGCCAGACTGGTGAGGAGAGGTTGTTTCTCTTTATTAGACTAGCTAAGGTAGTTAACACAGCCACTTTATCAGCTGTAATGCTCTCCTGTGATTAGAAATGAGAAGAGGCTTTTTTGTTTTGTGTGCCCCTTCTGCCTCTTTCCCACCCCTCCTGATGAAGGTTTCTGTGTAGGGCTGCTGTTAACTGGCTCTTTAATCCCAACCAACAAAGCTGGTTTTCACCTTGATCAGTTCCTTAATTGATCTAATTGTGGTGGCACAGGGAAGGGAACAATACCATTCCTGTTATGGCAATGCAGATTTATGATAGGTTAAAATGGATGCTTGACCATGGCTTTGGCTCCTACTGCTTCTGAAGAGAGCAGTACCAATGTCACACCTGAAACAGGTTTTGAGGAGTTAAGGTCTCAGGGCAGGTTGGGAAAGGGTGGAAATACAGTCTGTTTCAGGAAGAATTCTTTTAGTAGCTAACTGGAGTGTGTTCATAAACACTGAAGTAAAGACATCTGTTTGAAGTACAGACGCTTGTTTTGTCTACACTCAGAATTCATATTTTTTTTCCTCATTTTTAGTAGTCCAGGTCTGTGACACATGTAAGTTTCTTAAAATTTCTGGCATTTCTTAAAGAACAAAACTGAAACAACCAGCCTGCCTCGCCTACCCCCAGGAAAACACACAACCTGCTGCTAACACCCAAACCCTGTAGACAAATATGAGGGCATTCTCACTATCCAAGTGTGCAGAGACTTTGCACAGAGACGAATACTGGATATGCCAGCATTGATTAAAAATTAATCTGATGGCTTTGTTACCTATTTGGTGGAGAAGACCTTTTGGTGAACTCTGTCCCCAAGTCCACTGCAGTGGGTTCTTTAGTCTTATTTGCATCATCAGATGATAAGTGCATGCTTCAGGGTGGCCTGTCAGGAGTCAGCAGTGAAAGCACTTTCAAGCACTGATTTTGTTCCTAGATCCCTGCCATGTGTGGGAATAGCTGACTTTAGTAACCATTATAGCTACATGAGCATATATACCAGTTTAAAAAAGACCAAAAAAAGTTTCAAAAACTAACTTTACAGACTCAAACCACCTAAAATTTTTTGTGGTTTTTACAAACTGGAATGCAAAGGTCCACGAATGTCAGGAGCAGAGAACAGCCTATGTTCACAGCGTGCTCAACTAAAACAAACACAGCTAAAAAGGGAAAGAAAAAAATAATCTTGAGATCTTGGAATCTCTCAGTAAAGTAAGAGTTGCTGGGAAGTGGGCAGGGAAGCACGTACAGCTCCCCTCCCCAGTCGCCGCTCACGTGTTTGTTCTCATGCAGACCTTTAAAGAGCAGAGACCAAGCAAGCTGTCTGAACATGAACAATCCCACTGTCTGCGTGGGCATTGGCCAATGCTTTTTCTCTTCTTCCTACCTCTTCACCGCGTGTTTTGCATGAAGAAGTCTGTCGCCTCCATGTCTCCTCTTAACCCTACTGATACTAGGTATGCTTTTGAAGCATGATGGGATCCACCTGAAATAACTGATGTGAGGAGTGAGATTACAGGTCCTGTTGGATTGTGGAGCAGGGCAGATCCCAGGGTGGGCTGCAAAGGCTAGCGGGGATGTGGAGGAAGAAGTGGGGAGGGGTGCTCCACTCTCACTATCTTCACCAGCAAGTGTGCCTTGTGTTGCAGGACTAGGTACCTGGCAAGCAATTTAAAGGCAAAATAGGTAAGTTAAAGGGCTGTGTTTTCCACCCACTGCACAGTTCCCACTGATGTTTAAAGAAATTGCATGAGTAAATATACCATGCAGTGTGGAAAATTCACCCTAAAGGATCTAACAAAAGCCACAAAAACTGCCTGCAGAATCTTACTATTTTGTGGCAGGCTGAAAGAGAACAGTTCTTCAATTTCCAGTGCTTTCTGCAGAATTTTATATTGAAGCTCTGTTCTAAAGATGTATTTCCTAGTAACTGGTATAAAAGCTAGTCCTTCACAGTAGGTAGGGGCAGGTTCATAAAGTAAAATTCTTGCTAGCATAGGGGAAGGGGGAGGTATGCTATGTACCTTAGCTGTTTCTTGGTCTGTAGGCTGAGACTGTTCAATCCAGTGTGCTTAGCTGCCTGTCTTATCCCCTAGCCTTGGATTCATGCAACACAGCTGGTAGCTCTTAATGTAGGAGTGTCGCTGTGCTGTCTGTATTTCATCTTTAGTTCTTAACTTACACAGTAGGAAAGCCGGTGTTGTTTAGACAAAGAGGAAGGTGTATTACTTTAATTATGCCATATGGATTTCTTGAGGTGTATACAAGTCTCTGCTTTATGTTAATCAAAGGATAGCAGTGTTCCTCCAAGTCGGATCTGTTCAGACTTGCAGTAGTCGGTTCATTTATTAAACTGACACCACGGGCTTGTGTGATTGGGGTTGTGCTTTTGTTCTCTAGTGGAGCACTAAGTGCCCCAAACTCATGCAGCACTTCCTGGGGCAATGAGTTCAGCTCTTCCCAGGGTGATCCAGCTTGCGAACCTGGGTTTCTTGATTACTTACTGCTTCCCTGGACTCCAGTGCTTGGCTTGTGGAGGAGGCCAGCAGCCCTGCTCTGAAAGTGTAAACCTACAAGCATGAGAAACTATTCCTCCAGAGGGCTTTTCTTGTTTCTTGTTTCTTTTTTCTTTTTTTTTTTTTTTTTTTTCCCCAAACATTTTTCTTCTCAAGTAATTCCCACTTTAAGGATTGGACAACAGGTTGGGTATACCTGTGTGCAAGGGTACAGGAGTCCTACAGCCCCTGAGAATGCCTCTGTTGAGCTGTCTGCCCCTGGGAGAAGTTCCTTCTGAAGCCGTGTGGGTTGCTTTGTTTGTTTTATGGCAAAGGGAGATTCCTAGCGTTTGAAGACCAATGGCTGTGTGGCCTGCCTGTTCTCCAGGAGGCCAAACCTGGCAGCAATTTTCTCCCTTTCCAGTAATGGATGCATGTTAGGACTGGCTTTGTGGTTATCTTTAGACAGAAACTTCTGAAAGGATACGGTTAGAGCCTAGTGAAAAAAAACCCAACTTTTTTTTAATTATGCTTGCTGTTTTGAGGGTGAACTTTCTCAAAGGAGAAGCGGTGAAGATCAAAAGGGGAACGAATAAATGAAAAACCTGAGTATTTATTAGATAAAATAATGTATAAGGCAGGGGGAGGGGAGAAATCTAATCTAACATGTACACAAAAATCAGAGTGGTTCAAGAAGACTTGACTTTTCTTGAAATTTCCACTTAGAATAATAGACATTTTTGTCCAGTGGGAAATAAGGAAGACAAAGGAAATTCTTTGCTTGTCTGTTTGCTTGATGATTGGTATGCTTTTGAGAGCAAATGAATGCATATTTGTTTGACACTTGAAATTAAAGTAGAGGTGTGTCCTTTTTATAAACTTGCTGTCACTTGTTTTGTTCATTTCAGCTGTGTTCACTGCGTCACTGCACCAACTTGCCATATCTCCTGGTTGCCAAAAAGAAAAATGCCCTGTGTGGGGTTTTGGTGTGTGTGTTTTGGGGTTTTTAACACTTGGTGCCTCTGGTGTTGGGCTAGTCCTTATCGGCACGGTCAGTGTAACAGTGAAATCTGAAAGCACAATTCTCTGGCACCCATTGGAGAGCTCGTGGTTTGAAAACAGGTGCTCAGAACACTTACACATAGTGTGCAATGTGAGATTACATAGGGAAAGGGGGTGGCAGCACCAATAATTACAGTAAAGTACTTTACACTAGCTAAATTTGACTAGTTTTAAATTACAATAAATTGTCTTGACTGTTTGTTGTGTTTGCTGCGTAACATGCTGCTGCTTGCAAAAAACTGCTCGCTGTTTAACCATAAAGAAAAGACTGCCATAGCGTAATGCTTCCAGAGATGTTCCAGAGTGCTCAAGGCGAGGTTGGACAGGGCTTTGAGCAACCTGGTGTAGTGGAAGGTGTCCCTGCCCACGGCAAGGGCTTGGAACTGGATGATCTTTAAGGTCCCTTCCATACCAATCCATTCTGTGTTCTCTTGGCTTAGTACTTCTCAATGGCCGCTTGCAATATTTTGTTAGGTGATCCTGTTACATCTGTCCCTCTTTACAGAAAATTATTAGTGCCTCTGAAGTCTAATGGTGGCATGCACTTCTCATCCCTTCTTCCTCCATTTTTCCTCCAGATTTCTGACTTTGGACTTGCAAAGTGCAATGGCTTGTCCCATTCTCATGACATCAGCATGGATGGCTTGTGTGGCACAATCGCATACCTTCCCCCAGAGCGCATCAAGGAGAAAAACAGGTGTTTTGACACCAAACATGATGTGTACAGGTCAGTTCACCATGAAAACACTTAAAACCGCTTAAAGTAATACTGTAAAATGAAACCCCTTTTTCTGGTTATAAAACCTAATTAAACATGAAACCCCTAAACGTAGTTTGAGCCTTACCTTGCAAAGGCTTACACTTGCTCTGCTTTTTGCAAAGTCTTAATAGGGTAGAGGCCTTTTAACAAACTGCATCTGATCCTGGGTCTTGAGCATTATTATTCCAAGTAACATTTATTAGTATCTGGCATGGGAGGCCCTCTGCCCACCTGTAGTTTCCCCATCAAAAGGTACATCCCGACCTACTTTTTGAGTCTGTGACAAAATTCTTAGTTATCTTCAGTGGATTTAATCACTCAGTCTTTGATTCTTCTTTCATGGTAATGTTACTAGGGAAAAGAAATCATAGCTGCAGATTAAGAGATATGTCATATTCTAAATGGACTGCATTTCTTTAAAGCAGCTTTACAAGGTAGAAGTATTAAGTAAAATCCACAGCAATGCTTTGCTGCTCTCTGATTTTGTTAGTTTTGATGTGGAGTAGTTGGTAAATGTTACCAAGAACAGCTTGGCAGCCTCCAGCAAGTCTCTTGTGTTTGCTGCCTCAGGTTCCTCCCTGCAAAAAAGTAGACTTTCAAATCATATTCTTGCCTGCATCTGGCAGTATGTGGTCATCAGATGAATCAGATGCAGAAGTGAAGGACAATGAAAAGAGAACTTGGGAAAGTAAATGATAATTCTGTGAGCTTCTTGACTTTTTTGTTGGAGGATCTTTTTAAGCTTTTCTAGAAATAATTTTTATTATTTTTTTTTAATTTTTTTGGTTTTGTAGCTTTTCCATTGTGGTTTGGGGAGTTCTTACTCAGAAGAAGCCTTTCGCAGGTAAGTTTGATATATTGTGGGTTGTTTTGGAATTTTTTAGTTTTCTCCACTGATCAGCACACTTCCTGACCCACCAACCCCAGATTATAAGCTTGTCCTCCAAATTCCTACAGTCTTCTGCAGTAGCCACTTTTAAGTTCTCAAATTCTGATCACAAGTGTAAGTCCTCCTTTGTACTGCACTGTGAAAGCAGAGCCCATGTTGCTGCAGAGGCCCTTGTCTGCATCTTTCTGCTTCTGCTGGAGTTTGCTGTATGGATCCAGATTAGTCTGTGGCCTCTGCAGACTTCTGATATGTTTGTGGCCAACGAGGAACAGCACAGAGCAAAGCCAGCTGGCAGGCACTGTGCTGTTTTCAGAACCAGCCTCTCTGCACAGAGGTTCTATAGTTTATTTGTAGATTGCGGGTACAGATTTGTTCTTTAAAAAAAAATAAAAAGCTGTCTGTGAGAATGAGCCTTGTTCCACCCCACAGTAAATGCACTGATCAACAGGCAGCTCTTTATTCTGTATGACTTTTCCTGTGTGCATGACTAGCCTATGGATAGCAAACATGTTTGAACATGTCCCAGTCTACTATTAGTTTTTTACCCAAGTGAGACATCCCATTTAGCCCAGTGGTTGACTTCAGAGTCAGGAGCCACAATACTGCACTGCTTGATTTGTGTTGTTCTTCACCTTTATGAATAGTTCAGGTACCCGGTCTAAACAAAAGCCGTGGTTCAGCTTTTTTACAGCAGAAAGGGAAGTCCAAAGAGGCAGCACAGAACTGCTGGATTACTTTTTTTTTCTTTGTTTCAGTTTTTTGGGGTTTTTTTATGGTGGAAAAAGAAGGATCATTCACTGACAGTTGTGTTTAAGTGATACACGGGAAGTAAGCGTTAACACATTGAATGTGTTTTGGGAGAATTAAGATGAACTTCTTGTTCCCTGCTGATAAAAAAAGGCAGTCTAAATCTAGAGAAAATTCTGAAGACAAAATCTCAGCCTAATACACTGTTAGTGCTGTTAAGACAAAAGAGAAATCACACCTTTTGCTGGGAGATCTTACTTGGTGTGCTCTTGCTTTACAGAGGAAAACAACATTTTGCATATTATGGTAAAAGTAGTTAAAGGCCACCGCCCAGAGCTACCTGCTGTTTCCAAATCCAGACCTCATTCATGTAATAACTTGATCAAACTGATGCAAAAATGTTGGCAAGATGATCCTGGTGAACGGCCAACTTTTAAAGGTAAGATTTCCTTGTAACTTGGCTGCCCATTTATTCTTCTATGAGTCACGTTATTACTCAGGACTCTTAATCCTTGGGGTAAATGCTGTGAACCTCTGTGACAGAATAAATAGAGCACATTGTATGGTAGAGACAATAATACAAGCCACTTATTCGTTTGTGGAGGAAGGGATTATGTGGGGACAAGTCTGACCATGATGGGGTTATGTAAACTCAGGAGGAATAAGACCTGTACTGATCCAGAAATTATGTACATTTCTGTGTTTATCAGAGCATACGATAAACAGGAGCTAGTGTGGTCTTCACCATACAAAGCATTCAAAGACCCTGGCTCTTGAAATGTACCATTGTGTGCTGAGAAACTGAACTGTTTTCTTATAACAAAATAATTTGTACATTCATTTCTCTGCCAACAAAAGGCAGCTCTGGTGAAAAGCTTGAACTTGCCCAGAGCACCTGCTATGAATTCAGATGAGCACAAGGATGTAGCAAGTGCTATCTCCAAGTGCTATTAGGTAGCATTAATGGGAGAGATTTGCTTCCTCTCTCTCCTCTTGCCCAAACAAGATATGGAGACTGAAGGGGGAGGATGAATTCCATCTTTTTAAATACATATTTCTACATCTGCTGGCAGTAGACGGGCTCCCATTTCAGTCCTGAAGCATAGCCACCATGTAACATCAGTCTGGTCTGAATGTGAAGTTGTGCAGTCAGCCCCTTGCTTAGGTACACACTTGGCTATTCCATCCAGCAGCTCATCAATAGGTACAAAACTGGAATTAGAGATGTTAAGCTTTAATGATAAAGAAAGGCAGCAGGGCATCTCAGGAACATTTCCTATTTAAAAGCAAACCAACCAAACTTCTCTTGCTTTCTTCAAAGAAATCACTTCAGAAACAGAGGCTCTTTGTGAAAAACCAGAAGATGAAATGAAAGAGATGGTAACTCAGGACCTGGACACCAAGAATTCCCCAGAGCAGCAGCCTGAGGTATTTTTCTCTTTCTGCCCCTTGTTCAAGCACACTAGGTTTTGTTGCAAGCAGGTTCCTCTGTGACCTGTAACTTCCCAAGCAACCTTCTCTTTGCTGCTTTTGAGCATTTTCCTGCATGATAGAAGTGGTCCTTCTTGGTGAAGGACTGAAATGCAAATGTGACAGCAGATGCATGGACCAGCTCAGGAAAACCTCACGGCAGAACTGAGGGAGAGCAGGAAAGTTAGGAAGTAAAGGCTGGAACTATGTGGGTATGATACTGTAGACAGGAGATAGGTGGCTCTAGTGGCTGTGTGAGCACTGATGAAAGCTGCCCTCCTGCATCTGAGAATTTTCAGTTACCTTACTCAGAGGTTACATGCAGTATTACAGCGCTTAAAGGCTGCCTCCAAACATTTTTCTTCCTATGGGGACTCATGCTTAGTGTTCTTTACTGACCTTTCTAAAATGCTTGTTTGCTTCTCTTGAAGGGGATTTCTGCATTATCCAAGACAAAACAGGAGCCTGATCTACCACTAGTTAAGGATTACAGTCTGTCAGAGTTGTTGTCCCAGCTGGATTCAGGGATTTCACAGACTATGGAAGGCCCTGAGGATCTCAGCCGCAGCTGTTCAGAGTCCAAACTTGCCTCCAGTGACAAGCGGCTTTCAGGAGTTTCATCTGTAGATTCAGCTTTTTCATCCAGAGGCTCCCTTTCCCTTTCCTTTGAAAGGGAGAGTTCAGGTAACGGTCAAGCTTTTCTTTGTAGTTGTTTGGACTGGGGCATGGGAGTCTTTGGATTGGAGAGTAGTCATAATAAAGAATAGCATTCTGGCAATCACTGTTAGTCTTGCTTTCTCTAGTCAGCACTGCAGATTTGTTTACTGGAGGTAGTTATTTAACAGAAAAAAAGAATGAGGTGGTTCCCAAACGTGATCTAAAGACAAATAATAAATCTCACTTACTTTTGAAAAGAAGTGACCTGAGTTCCCATCAAAGCAATTACAGAATCAGTCATGTAAAGTCTGGTTGGAAGAGAGGTCACCTAGTCCAACGTCCCCCTGGAAGTGGGACTAAAGCCAGTGCCCCGTCAGGTCAGCTGCGTTTGTGGGTTTTTTCAGTTACCTATATAAGCCCAAGTCTGAGCACTTTTTTGAGAAGACTCAAGCCGTGTTCTCAGCAGCCCCTATCAACATTGTAATAAAGACCCTGATGCACACAGCCCCCTCCATTCTCAGTCCAGTGCTGCAAAAACCAGTTACCTGTTTTCCAATTAGGCAAACAATGATTAGTGCAGGGAGATCAACCACAGCATCCTTGGGTCTTCATTCCACAAGAAACAGAATAAAAATAAGTGGGGCTCTAAATCTGAACTGAAATTGTTTTAGAACTACTGTGGGAGGGGGCTTTCTTTGCAGTCAAGTCATTTCTGAAGCCACCAGATATGTTAGCTATAGGGAAAAAAGATTTGATGGCTATCAGAATTGATGGTGTCTTTTCCAGGAGTAGTTTGGGTTGGAAGGCAACCCAAAGCTCATCCTTAAAGGTCATCTAGTCCAACCTACCTGCAATGAACAGGCACATCTTCAGCTAGATCAGGTTGCTCATGAGCCTTGTCAACCTGATCTTAAGTGTTTCTGGGGATAGGGCATCTACCACCTCTCTGGGCAAACTGTTCAAGCGTCTCGCCATCCTCATTGTAAAAAACGTCTTCCTTGTTTCCATCCAGATATTGGTACTACAGACATCCAGAAGAGGAAGCTAACAGAGGCCATTTTATCTGGAGACACCAGCAAGCTAATGAAGATCCTCCAGCCTCAAGATGTTGATATTGTTTTAGATGGGAACTCCAGTCTTTTGCACCTGGCTGTTGAAGCTGGTCAAGAAGAATGTGTCAAATGGCTCCTCCTGTACAATGCTAATCCTAACCTTACCAACAAGAAGGGATCCACCCCTCTTCACATAGCCATTGAGAAGAAATTTAAAAGCATTGTGGAGCTGATTATGGCTAGGAAAATCAATGTTAATGCCAAAGATGAGGATCAGTGGACTGCTCTTCACTTTGCTGCCCAAAATGGGGATGATTTCAGCACCAAAATGCTGCTTGATAAGAATGCATCCTTAAATGAGGTAGATTTTGAAGGCAGAGCCCCCATCCATATAGCCTGTCAGTATGGCCAAGAGAATATTGTGCGGATCCTGCTGCGAAGAGGTGTTAACGTGAACATCAAAGGAAAGGATGACTGGGTGCCACTGCACTATGCTGCCTGGCAAGGTCATCTCCCCATTGTAAAGCTTCTGGCCAAACAGCGGGGTGCAAATGTGAACGTGCAGACTGTGGATGGAAGGACCTCACTACACTTAGCTGCTCAACGAGGACACTACCGTGTCGCTCGCCTTCTTATAGACCTGGAGTCGGATGTCAACATTCAGAATGGGCTCTTGCAGACTGCTCTCCACATTGCTGCTGAAACAGGCCACACAAGCACATCGAGGCTGCTCCTTAAGCATGGTGCAGACATTGAGGCAGCAACAGCGGAAGGATACACTGCACTGCACTTGGCATCTCGCAGTGGCCATTTAGCAACGACAAAGCTGCTTGTAGATGAAAGGGCCAGTGTTTTAGCCAGGGGCCCTTTAAATAGGACAGCATTACATCTTGCTGCAGAAAACGGGCACTCTGAAGTAGTAGAGGAACTTGTCAGTTCAGAAAATATCAGTGTTTCTGACAGTGAAGGGTTGACAGCTCTTCACCTGGCTGCACAAGGAGGGCACACAAAAACAGTTGAGGTTCTTCTGAAGCATGGGGCATACGCTGACATGCAAAGACCCACATGTCAGACCCTGCTACAGCTTGCTCAGCAGGGCAGTAGTAGTTCAGTTACTGTGTTGCTAAGTGAGACTTAAACAAAAGGGACAGAACTTGCTACCTTTCTACCTGGTGCAAGAGGGTTGCTGGAGCTTGATGCAAGGGCCTTCTCCAGTTGTGCACTGACCCACTCGTCAGCATGTCAGCTGATGGACTGAGGTGGAACCAGCAGAACCTACTCGTGTCTGAGTGTGCAAGTGAGAGCACACATGGACTAAGACTGGATGTAAGGCTAAGAGCCAGAGTCTGCCATACTGTGGTCTGTATCAGTCATTCTGCGTGTGCCTGCCTGTCTGTATATTGACATTCCTCTCCCAAGGATGTTGTGAGAGAAGGATGCAACTTGTGGGTTTCTCCATGCTTTTTTTTTTTTTTTTTCCATGTGCCAAACTAATTTAAGAGCTAACATTCTGCTTTTTTATTTTTCTGAGGAAAACAAAAACAAAACCCCAGAACTAGGATGATGTAGTGATGTAGATTACTGGTTTATTGCAGTGATCTATATTTCGGGCTGAAAGCCTCCAGCATAAAATAAACACAACACAAATCTTCTTGAAGTAAATGCTAGAGATGAGGAAAGGGCTGCTTAAGATACAGCTAACCATGTTTGTGTCAGAAGGTACTCGGTTCAATGGAGACATTGATTGTAGATTTCCATGTACTCAAAACTGATAAGACAGACATACTAACATGGCAGGATTCCTAAAATACAGAAGGAGAAGTAAAAGCTTAACACTGGTATCTTCATATACAGTACCACCCTGTATGTATTTTAAGATCAGTAAGCTGAACTAGGTGCTTAGTGGTTTGTCTTAGATGAGAAAATCAAAGCTAAAATTCATACCAGACTGTAACTGGATGGTGTATTCTAACACCATGATACCTATTTGCATGTTTGGAAGGCTGATGACTAGACTGATATACTGTGTATATAGTATTTCTAGCTGTTGTATGCTTTTTTTCTACTGAAGAAAATAGATTGCATAGAGTGGGTATGTTTTAATACACCTTTTAATTTCACTCTTTTCAAAGTTCAAATGTGATCTGTTATTAATAAAAGAAAGACTGTGTTCCATAGCTGTCTGTATTTTGTAGTTGTTAAGCAACTGAAAATCCATTGACCAGCAGCAACACACAACTAATGAGTTCAGTGATGCTGAGTCTCAAACTGTTAACATGGAAGGCTGTCTTCAATTTCACGTTCCCCTTAGCTTTTATATGGGAGGTAAGGAGCTTGAATGAATTTGAGGTGTCTTTACAGAATAAGTCTACAGACTAAAGCCCCGTTTAACCTGTGCTGTAGCTGTTCAGGAAGTCTGGTTTTCTTCCCCATCTTGAAACCAAGTCAGCTGCTCTTTCACGTTTCCTGGTGACTGGTAGGCTGCTGATCTCCTCTCCTTGATGGTGTGTTCCCACTGTGTGTGCCACAGAACAAGCAGCAATGTGGTGCTTTGCTCCTACCTCCCTGACAGGAAAGATGCTCCTGCTCCAGAGCTTTATTGCACATACCTCGTGGCAGTGATAGGAATGATTCTAGGAGTCAAAGTGCTCCTCTGAGAATATAGTCCCCATGAACTTCAATACTTTCTTAAAAACCCAAACCCAGCCTCCTGTCATTGGAGATGGTGGTGGCTGAGGGCAGTAACCAAAGGAGGATGGGTGCTTGCTGCTGTTTGGTGGTGTTCCTTGCTCCAAGTAGGCACCTTCTGTGGGCAATTTCCCTGGTTCAATTTCTTGAGCTTGAAGAGAGTTCACTGCCTGCCTAATGAAGCTATTAAAGAGTAGATGGTGAAGCCATGCTCATGCCAATATGCGGAGCTTGCACAGCAATGTGCCTTTTACTGGAGTATGGCAGTCACAGCAAGCTTCCTAAAGGTGCTGACAGTGAAACTTCTCGTTAAACAAACAAAGCTGTAATTTTCTTACTGCTTCCTTACAACTTCTTTTGAGACCAATAAGGTTGTCATATTTCATTAAGCTGTACTTAATCAGTCACTCTTTATAGCAACTTCAACCACAGACCACTTAGCCTCTCAAGTCCTGTGCCACTATGATTAAACACTTGGCCTAGCCTTGTACACACCATACCCTTCTATTTCAAAGTCCTCCCAAGAGTGAGATCTGAGATGCCTTAATTCCAGTGGTATTTGCCTGAGCTGCAAAAGAGCTGTAAGATGAGGTAGCAACAGTCTTGTGCCTCCTAATAAAGGTGGTGCATGCCAGCTAGGCAAGGGGAAAGTACACTTTTAAAATGCTTTTAAAACAGCTCAAGCACTGCTTTGCCAGTACATTCCTTCAGTGCCTAATAATAATAGCACATTAGCTTCTAATTAAACATGAGGCCACACTCATGAGTCTTTATTTTCCATGACGTCTTTCACAATAGCAGGCAGCAGCTGAGTTACACAGAAGGCAACACAGCTGGCACAGGGGACAATAAAAAACAACGAAGGGATTGCAATGACATGATGGCTGTGTTGGAGTGGGTATTTGTCCCCAGGAACCAGCCTTCCTTGGGGCAGGAGGGGTGAATGGGGGTGCTGAATTAGGACTAATGTAGCAATTAGAAATTACTGTTTTGTAAAGGCCTCCTGCGGGTGACTTTCCTGGTCCTATGTTCACTCCCCTGACTGAGCCCAAGCCCTAACTGGGTGACTGACCTAAAGCTGACAGGCATTTCTTTGCCTCTTTAAAACAGTGCTCAAAAAATACACAGACCAATCTAACGGCACTATCAGGCTTTGTCACTACTTGCCTGCAAAGAATAACCAAACCACCACCACCACCAAAAGAACCAAACCCCACTCTACCAAAAGAAAAGAGAAATCTCCCGGTCGTGCCTTACTGCACACTCAATATTGATTTCTTCTCCCTAGTTTAGTCGGCAGGTTGAACTCAGCCGCCCCAAGTCTGAAAGGAAACCTGTTTCCCACCCCGCTTTCTGACAGCTTCCCTCCCTCTGCTTCAGCTCCCACCCTAAAGGAAGCCAAGACAACAGCGTGAACCAGCTCGTAAGCCTAAGGCTCTACCCACTCACCAGCAGCTCCAGCCCTCACGTAAACCCCTACAACATGCACAAAACCCCACACGCATGAGAAGCAGGCTTGAGAGATGGTGTGAAGGCACCGGGGGCTTTATGGAGCTGAGCTTTCCTCCAGGTCTGCCAGTGCTGCTTAAGTACCCCCTTGCAGCAGAAAGGGCTACAAGATGAACTTAAGCACTTCTTGCTCGCTAACTAAGTCAGGTAGAGGTTGCTTGCAGGCTTTCTGTGGACACCACACTAACCTGCTTCCTTACGGGTTTTGACCGTGGCCCCAGTGGCTATTTCAGCCCAAGAAGTAACTTAAGAAAAGCAATACAGTGAAATGGTGTTAGTGACCATAAGTTTCACCTTTTCATCTCTAGACGTGATTTTTCAACCCGGCCTCTGCCTGCATGCCTGTGGTAGCACAGTCTGGGTTTCAGCCAGCGCCCGCTGGTGCCAGCTCCCTGTGCAGGAGCCCCAGCAACAGGGAAGGTGCCTCACACCATCCCCATTCCTTGCTCCTCCATCCCAGCCTCCGCCGCCGGGGAATAGCGCAGGCTCTGATGCATTACCTGTCTGCGCAACAGTTTGTTCCCAGCACCCGGTAGCTTTATTTACCTGCTACTTAGCACTAGGTGCTGCAGTGCTGTGTTTCTACAGGCCTCGGGAGGACTCGACAAGCCTGCGGTTCAAACACGCTCAAACGGTGGTGGTGGCAAGGGGAGAGAATTGCTGGGTGATTGCAAAGAGGCCCGCAGGCAAACCTCAGCCCTTTCATTCCTGCCTCCTCTCAAGCACAACAGGGGTGCCAGAAAAACAAGGCAAGTGGGAGCTGCTCTACATGGTCTCACGGAGAAGCGTAAGGAGGGGGATACCTGCTCTCCTCCATGCTCCTTTAAACCCTGCTGAGTGGCACAAGATGCAGACTGGTTCGCAGGTGTCCCCAACAACAGAGGCAAAGCCTTGAGGTGCTGCAGTGCTCTGCTGCTGGGTGCAAACCTGTGTTATCTCCCCAGCTGCCCCTGAGCCCTGCTGCTGATCAGATCCCATCATCCCAGCACCTTGGGAAGCCTTTCCCCTTCCCTCCCCTTCTGAAACAGGGAGGACTTTCTTCAAACAGCACTAATTTTGATCTGTCTCTTTGCAGGAGACCCATAGAAGTAATGAAGAAGAGGGAGTTGGGCTTCTTTACACACAAGTCCTAGGGCCAATCCTTAGTCTGAGCTAAGATTTCAGCGGCACTTCGCCAAAACTCCCTGCACGTGCACCCGGGTCCCTGCATGAAGACTCTGACTGCTTTTGCAACACCAGTTTGGAATTGCAGAGGGATGGATCATGCACGACACTGCTCTGCTCCCTCCCTTCTCCGTGCTTTAACCCCGCAGCTGTGGCAAAACGCCAAACACCATCCCTCCTATCGCCGCCCTGAGCCAGGGAGAGATTCACAACCCAAAGTGAGTTCTGATTAAACAGGGCAGCGTAACAGCACAGGAAGACTTTTCGACAGGGGAGGCGGCACAGGGCATATCCCAACACGTTGGGCTGCTGCGGTCGCTCGGAGGCTGAGCATCATGGGCTGCCGGCAGCGAGACGCGGAGCCGGGGGACAGCGTGTTGCGGCTGGGAGCGGCGCGGGGAGGCTGTGCCCTTGGGGAGGCTGGCATGACGCCTGCATAGGTGGCAGATCCCTCGCTGCTGCACCGGAGAAGTCCCGAGAGTGTAGGAAACGAGCAAAAATAGGGTTTAAAAATCACTGCTGCCACCGCCTGATTTACCATGTGCTCTTTAAAAGCTGCGGAAGAGCCTTTCAGGCTTTCTGCAGTTACATAGACCAAAGGCTGTTTAAATACTAATAAACAGCAACTTGTGATGTGCACAGAAACACCAGGGCCTGAGAGGTCCAAGTAGAAACATGCAGAAGGAAAAGATAGATACTACAGATGTAGCAATGGCAAGCGGAAAGTTGCTCTGCACTCTTCCCTGGAAGAGCAGGCAAGAGCCATTTGCAGGCACTGCTCTCTGGAACAGGCTCTGCCCCACAGGCAGAGAGTAACCCTTGACAGCAGCAGGAATAAAGGCCCACACACTGCACTCACAACATACATGACAGAGAAATTTGCCTGATGAACTCCCCCCCTGTCTTCATTACTTAATCAGAGAGGAGGAAATAAATCCTGACAGAGCCAGTTTTCACATGGGTTCATGCCCTGACCCTGCCTCAACAAGAACCAGGTCCAACAAATTTCCTTTTTATCTATTTACATAGAATTGCTTTTCTTAGTCCACTAACAAGCAAAACATGCCAAGTTCTGTGCTGCCACTACAGACATCTGCCATGTGTTTTAAACCCTGCAGTAAGGTTGGCTTTAAGCATCAGAGATGCTTAGCTAAGGGCATTGTAGGAGGTTAAGTAGGCCACAATTACAAGTGACATTTGGAACATTTAGCACAGTAGCTATATCCAAAGGCACATATGCAATGGGGTTTAGACATTTGCAAAATCCAGTAGTTTGTATGTGGTGAACATAAAGGCTGACTTCAGCCTAACCTGAAGCCCCTTTGCCAGTCTCAGGGACTCATGAAAATCTCCTACATCTTCCTTATATATATTAAAAAAAAAGGTATTTTTAAATCTAAACAGCAGACTCGTCGACCCAATCTTGTAGATGCTGGGTGACTTGTGTTTAATTCAGCCTGCCCACGAGCTTTCCAAAGCAGAAAAGCCTTTATTCTCCAGTATCTTCCCACTTGGTCCCAATTCCTGAGCACAACAGCATCCCTTTACCCACTGCACCCAGGGCACAACTTGTATAGTACCTTCAGCACAGGTGGGAGGTACCAAGCTTTCTGCCCACATTGAAGATCCTTGTTTTAACACACATGGATGCGCAAGCCTATGCCTCAACTGAGCTCCATCATCAGGCGCAGCAGGGAAGAAGAGGCAGAGGAGGAAGCTGCACTGCACAGCTGCTGCTATAGTGGTAACCATGGCCTGGGGGGCAGAGCAGCAAAGGGCCACCTACCACCTGTGAGCAGCCAGGGCTTTCTGTTTCCCCTTCACCTAAATCCAGGTTTGGATGGTGGTTAATTAAGGAAAGGGAGTATTGCTCTGTTGCTCTCCAAGTCAAATTGCTTTCAGGACCATCCCTGTTCTCCCCTCACCCTTTAGGCTCCTGACACATTTCTCAGCACACCAGTTCCCAGGGAAGAAGTTTGCTTTAGTGCATCAAACAAGGCCAACTGGCGCAGACACAGACAAGCTCCTTTTCCACAGCTACAACTCTCAGCGTGCTTTGCCCCCCCTTTCACTGGGTAGGATGAAAGTGTTTTGGGTTTTTCCCACCAGTGTTTACCGAAAAGGTCCCAGCTCTGGGACATTTCCAAAGTAAAACTCTTTGCAGAGTAGGAAACCGAGGGCTTGCTTCCCATCCTCGGCTCTGCCAGCTTCGGGGAAAGGGAGAGGTTCAGTACTGCTCCCAGCATCCCCTTCCTGGGGCAACAGCAGTGCCAAGGACACAGCCCCAGACACGCTTTCAGTGGAGCACCCTTTCTCCTTCCTCCTCGCAGGCCCGCCAGGGGTAGGCAGCTCCGCGGCAGCCCTTTGCCCTGGGTGGATGGTGAACCCTGGCAGCTCACGTGGCATGTGCCGGCACGCACTGCGCTTACAGGTGGCTCCGGCTCACAGCGCCCGCCTTTCCATCAAGGGAGGCTCCTGCACTGGTGAGGCTGGATGAGGTTTTCCAGACAGCTTTTTATCAGGGAGGCAGCGTTGCAGATGCCGCTCAACTTTCTCTATTCACTTCTCCCATTAGCAACCAAAACGGCCGCTTCAGCCTTAAGCCAAGGTAAAGCCCAGTGGTGAAGGCAGTGGTAATTAGCTGTGCTGGCAGCACACCCAGCAAAGCAAAATGGCTGGGTAGTCATCATGGCTCATAACCAGCCTGTGCCAGTGGGAAGCTGAGGCCTCCCTGATCCTCTCCTTCCTCCCTCTGAAATTCCCTCACCTCTCAATTAGTTGCCTCCTTCCTGGAGGAGCTGAAAGAAAAAATAAACTAAAAGGCCAACAAATGGAAACGAACACACCAGCTTCTCCCCACTGGCAGAGACGTGTGCCTGAAGGGGGTTCCTGTTTGTCCCCACTGGGGTGCAAGCTGGCAGTGGAAAGGCAGGGGTGAAGCAGGGCTGGCTTATGGTTGAGCAGAGGGTGCATCTCCCCAGCAGTGGCACAGCTAGCCAAGATCACCCTCAGCAAGGGATTATTTTGCTCCATGACGTTTTGGGGGTGGTGGGGCTGTGCCAGCCCCCAGACAGGCTTCCTAGCTGGAGTGGGTTAGGAAGAGTTGCTCCGGGGCAGGCTGTCATTCCCTTAATGACAGCAACCTGTTTCCAAGGGATTTTATGCATCTGACTCCCATTAAAACCAGAGGGACGCCGACCTAAGGGACTTGGCCAGCATCACGCTTGATGCCTGCAGGCAGGCGGGACTCCTCCTTCAGATGCTACATCCTCTGCTGCCTCCTGCCCCAGGGAAGGGCTGCGATGGGGGGGATGCACCACAGCACCTGCCGCTTCTCTCTAGCCAACAGCCCCATGCATGCTCTAAGGCACCCAGAAATAAGGCCCTGCAGGGCTTAAAGTCAGGTTTTTTCCATGTAACATTCCCCAGGCTGTGCTCTAAGGTGTGCTGTATAGGGTGCTTGTGCATGCCACCAGTTTGTCCCCTCTGTGAGCTCATGGGCAAGGCTTTTCCGCTGCCCCTCTTCCCTCTGCTTGACTGCTCCAAAGCAGCTGATGCCACAGGTTGGCACAAGCATCTCCAACAAGGCGGCATGGCTTGCAGAAAAGGATCTTCACCAATCAGCCCCATGGCAAGCGTGCAGCAACCCCAGCTGCTGCTGCATCCCTGCTGCTGTTTGCAGGCAATTAACAGGGACGTGGGACAGGGTGAGGCTGGGCGAGGTAGGAGACCAGAGGCAATAAGGATGGGATGTCAAGCTGTTTCAGCTTTTTGATGTGACTCTTTCTTCACTGTGATCACAGGGACGGTCGGGTGCCTGTGCATGTGTAACTACCCACGCAGGCACACGCAGGTTTACAGGCGTACATGTGCCTGCTTTCTGCCTGCACACATGGGCATGCAGCTGCGCACACAAGTTCACAAAAGCAATATTCATTTCTCATTTTAATGGTGAAAATTAACCACTTTTCAAGGCAGGGAGCTCTCAGACCACTACATCCACCAGGCTCGCCCCAGCCCAAGCCACCTACAGACACGGCTGTACTCCTTTGCCTTCAGAAATGGACTACAAAACCGAGAAAGGAGATGGCAGTAACACATCACTGCTCATGCAGTTCTTTGCTAACTCCATCCCACTAACCACTTGGTACCACAGCAGTTTGCAGATCTCCCTTTAAGGTACTTCATCCCAGCTCTCTGAGGTCTATCAGAGCATCTGAATGGCTAAAAGCTGCCTCAGGTTGTGTCCCCTGAGGCTGCCAAAGGCTTGAGTTAAAGACATCACAGCACTGCCACAACCCTGTAAGCCACTCCCATGAGATACTGATGCTGTCAGAAAGAAATCAAATCCTGGCTGAGGAAGAAATGTGCACTTGCACAGCTACAAGCACTGGTATAGTTGTGCCCATTCAGATATTCCCAACCCCATAAACACAGTCTGGATCAGACCAGCATTCCCAAAATTCAGTGTTCTTCCTCAGATTCCTGTGTTAAAAGCCTAAGAAAGACTCAGAACATAATCCTGCTCTAAGAAGTTAGGAAACAAAATGGTCAGAAGGAAAATTGCCTTCCACATCCCAGTCACTCATCCCAGTGTTCACATTACCTATAATAAACATTTAAATATTTCCAGAATCCTACACTGTTCTCAACAGTTATCTTTATTGTCTATTTATGTACACATAAATATACACATATTTCTTATAGAGTCATAGAATAGTTAGGGTTGGAAAGGACCTTAAGATCATCAAGTTCCAACCCCCCTGCCATGGGCAGGGACATCTCACACTAAACCATATCACCCAAGGCTCTGTCCAACCTGGCCTTGAACACTGCCAGGGATGGAGAATTCACAACTTCCCTGGGCAACCCATTCCAGTGCCTCACCACCCTAACAGTAAAGAACTTCTTCCTTATATCCAGTCTAAACTTGCCCTGTTTAAGTTTTAACCTGTGACCCCTTGTCCTATCACTACAGTCCCTAATGAAGAGTCCACCCCCACATCCCTATAGGCCCCCTTCAGATACTGGAAGGCTGCTATGAGGTCTCCACGCAGCCTTCTCTTCTCCAGGCTGAACAGCCCCAACTTTCTCAACCTGTCTTCATATGAGAGGTGCTCCAGTCCCCTGATCATTCTCGTGGCTCTCCTCTGGACTTGTTCCAGCAGTTCTATGTCCTTTTTATGTTGAGGACACCAGAACTGCACACAGTACTCCAGGTGAGGCCTCGTGAGAGCAGAGTAGAGGGGCAGGATCACCTCCTTCGACCTGCTGGTTACGCTCCTTTTGATGCAGCCCAGGATACGGTTCGCTTTTTGAGCTGCGAGCACACCCTGAAGCCGGCTCATGTTCATTTTCTCCTCAACCAACACCCCCAAGTCCTTCTCTGCAGGGCTGCTCTGAATCTCTTCTCTGCCCAACCTGTAGCTGTTCCCTGACCCAGGTGTAGGACCTTGCTCTTGGCATGGTTAAACTTCATGAGGTTGGCATCAGCCCACCTCACAAGCGTGTCAAGGTCCCTCTGGATGGCATTCCTTCCCTCCAGCGTATCAACCGAACCACACAGCTTGGTGTCATTGGCAAACTTGCTGAGGGCGCACTCAATCCCACTGTCCATGTCAGCGATAAGGATGTTGAACAAGACTGGTCTTATGTTTATATACACACACAGACATATATATATGTGTGTGTGTGTGTGTATGTGTGTGTATATGTGAAAGCCCTTGAAAGCATTCATTTGCTCAGTCTAAAGACATGCTTCTTTTGGATTCTGCTCCTACCGCTTGTTGTGGCAGAGTGAGCTGTCTTTACCTCGCTTTCTTGCAGTCACATGACATACAGCATACAAACACTAAGTTTCCTCTATGTTGCTACTTACTGACAACTGCTCCAACCCCATCCCATTTTAACAATCCAAATCCAAACCCAGCAGCAAGGGCTAGGGTTCAAAATGATATGTACGGCTGCTGCTCCTGCATCATAGGGGACTGAAAGAGCTGGAAGTAACTTACTTTTGACCTTACATCTTTGCAGTGGTTTATTCCTCCACCTGTACTCTAGCTGCCTTCTTCAACACGCTCTTAAATAACTGTCTCTACTTATGCAACAACAGCCTTAAGTTTACAATAAAAGACAGTCTTTGGCCCATAGAGAAGGTATTTACTGAGTATTTCTGACACCCACTACAGATGCATGCATGCACACCCAGAGGAAGCTGTCAGTTGCAGTGCTAGACTGCTTTTACAAGCAGCAATGTATCATAGAATCACCATAGAATCACAGAACACTTTGGCTCGGAAGGGACCTTAAGGACCATCTAGCTCCAGCTCCGTTGCCATGGGCAGGGACAGACACCTGTCCTTCTGCTGTTTTCCCAAGCTCCATTTGTTTTCTCAGGTTTGCTCCAAACCCTAAATACATTCCATATTAACAAATTTAACAGAGAGCAAGATGCAAGGGGCAAAAATTTCCAGCCAAGTGGACCACAGCCCCCAGTATAGTTGGGTGTATTTATCTCAACTGAAAGTGTCCTCTTGCCCCCTTCCAGTGCCTGGTGGCAGCCAGGGGCTCCATGCTGAGCCCCAGCCACTCCTCACCAGCTGTGCAGCAAGGGACAGCTGTGCCCCATCAATATGCCAGAATCTTATGGCTTCCTCAAAGGGCTCTTGAGTGGCTTTAATTACCTTCTTTAACCAGGTATCAAAGCTCCTGCCAACAGCAAGTGGTGGAGCAGACCCAGCCTGGGGAAGGCACTGGACAGCAGCAGGGCCCTGCCATTGAGCCCCCTGGCAGGGGTGCCTGTATGGAGAGTGAGCCCCAGTAGCTCGGCTCTCTGGCAAGCTTCGTTTCTGAAGGGGCCTGTTCTGGCGAGAGGAGCAGACCAGTTCTTGAGCGATGACGGGGTTTTGGGGGCAGCTCTGCTGCTCCCCATGAGAGGATAGGAGGTGGGTGAGCCACAGGAGGAAAGTCATTGCTGCTGCTGGAGAAACTTGCCAGAAACCCAGGGGCAGCCTCAGTTTTGGGGTTTGTCCCCTGCCATATGCTGGGGGCCAACTAAATGACCTTTTTGAACAACCAATTCAACCCTCCTATTTTGCCTCAAGGGCTGACAGTAATGAAGTTAAGATACCAGTACAAAGGCTTCTGTTGCCAGCAGAGTTTGGCTGCAGATCCAAGTTGTGACACGGTTAATATGTAATGAAGTTATTGTTATTGTGACATACCCAAGATCAGCAGGTTTCCACTGGATATGTAACTGATGAAGAGCCAAGAAATAATCCTTTAACTACAGATTAAATTTAGTCCTGTTTGACATCCCAGTATGTATTCAAGCCATTAAAAGAACCTGGGCTAGGAAGCTATCCTTGTTCCTCACTGGAAATGATCACATCCTGCTAGGATGTTTTCCTAACATGTATGCAAATGTAATGCATTCTCCAAGCTAGTGTCTACTTCATGTCTATGTTACATTAAATGCTTGTCTTAAAAACGCCATTAAGCTGCAAACATATCTGTCCCATCTTAATTTGACCTCATTCTTGCCTGCAAACAACCCAGCAGACCTTAAAGACAGCTTCTAGATGCCTATGTTTCCTGGTACCTGAAAGCATCATGTGTCAGGGGTGCTATCACCACAGTGTGACCTGGCTGTACCCCCTGGACACATAGCTGTGCCTACAGTCACCACACACACCAATGGCCCGGCCTGCCCTTCTCTTCCTTAGGTGTCCCAGCAGCCACTGGAAGGGTGCTTAAGCCTGCTGCCTTCACCTCCTCCTCCTCTGCTGGGTCCTGCCCTTTGAGTCCTCAGTGACTGAATGCATCCAGAGTTGAAATGTGAAGCCTCAGCGACTCTCAAGGGTGAGGGAGGGAAATGAATGCAAGGGACAGGCCATGTGTTTCAGCTGCCAGTGCAGATTTTTCTCCTACCCTGTATCCTGCAGGTCTGTATGTGTGCTCTGGATGGTGGAGGCACTGCGTGCCTTCTCCTCTGGAGAAGCTGTTCCAGTGTTGTTGGAATACAGCTGCCAGCATCCTCTGTAGTTTAGATTACCTGTAACCTGGCACAGTCACTACAGTTTTTTTCTCCTCTTTCCTCCTCTGCCACCTACCACATCTGGAGAAGAGAAGGCTCAGGAGGTGCCTTATTACTCTCTACAACTATCTGAAAGAAGATTGTAGTGAGGTGCGGGCTGCTCTCTTTTCCCAAGTAACAAATGATAGGACAAGATGTAACAGCCTCAAGCTGTGACAGGGCAGGTTTAGACTGGATATTAGGAAATTTTTTTCTCAAAGAGGGTGTTCAGGCATTGGAACAGGCTGCCTGGGGAAGTGGTGGAATCACTATCCCTGGATGGTGGCCCTTAGTTACATGGTTTAGTGGTTGTCTCGGCAGTCCTGGGGTAAAGGTTGGACTTGAGACTTAAATGTCTCTTCCAACCTTGTTGATTTTGTGATGGAGGTCCCCAGAGATCCTTCTCTCACTTCCTCCCACCTTGGCTGTGCCAAGTTGTTAAGGATCTCTCTCTAAGTAGCAATGAAACAGGGTGAGACACAGGAAACGTACTGATTCAATGAAAAGCAAGCCAAGTCCTGAAACAGAAATGTAGAGGAGGAGGAAGAAAGTCAAGAAGGCAGCTGGGGAAGAAAATCACATTGTGGAATTATGCGGCATCCTTGTAACAAAATCAGTTATTCAGCTACCTGTGAGGGCACCCATTTGCATTTTTCATAGGTTATTAATTACACAACTCATTTTTTGAGACTTTGCCATTACAGCTCAACATCTGCAGCAGGCAGCCCAGCAGCACTTTGATGCCTCCACTCCCCCAACACAGCCTATTCAGTTTTCTCCTCCTGCCTAATTATGACAATTACTTTCTTATCCTCCCCTTTTATTTCCCTTTCCTTACATTGTTTGAGCCAGCTGTTACTGCTTTAATGCTCTTGTAACAAAGCCCTTCTCTGCAAAGGCCCCACCCAGAATGGCACCACATTATCAAGTTGCTATCAGGTAATAGTTGAAATCAGCTGAAATCAGCTTTCCACCAGGTGTTTCTCCAACAGCTCCTAAGAAAAAGGAGGCCATGGGTGTATTCTGTTCTTCTCTGAATGCTGCACCTCTCCATGCTGGATGAGCATGGAGGCATGATCTCAGAAGCATTTCCTGAAGTGGCAGGTGCCCCAAGGAAGGGCTCAGCTGAGCCAGGAAGAGATGGTAAGAGGAGCATCTCAGCTCCTTGAAGGTGAAATCCATGGCACCAAATGTTCAAGCATCACTGAGGCCCTGTGCTTACAGCCCTCCTGCAGCAGGACCAGGCAGCCCCTGCAGCATGGGCTCCCCTCCTGCACATGCTTTATCACAGTGCAGGGAGCTGTACATAGACCACAGCAGGTAACATGCTTACTAATTACATACTGAGAGCACCAACAAAGAACCAGAAGAATGCATTTGCAATGCTAGAAATATATGACCAAGTCAGAGACTAATAAAACAGGGGGAATATGGCTATTCAGCAACACTTGATCACAGTTGCTTAGGTTATTCATTAAATATAATTTTTCATACCCATGTGAAATGCAGCACACCCGACTTTAGGCCTTCAATAGTCTGCAAGTGTGCAAAAGCTCCCTTGGTGAGAAAAAGAGGAAAGTTCAGTATATTTATTCATACCACCTTCCTCAAACAGAGAGCTGCTCACTATGTGAACTCAGTGCCCTGCACTGACCGAGAGAGAGAGAGCAGACTGTCCAGATGAACGCTGGGAAGCTGAGCTGGCCAAGGTAAGGGGAGTCAAATCCCACCAAGGTTGCCTTTGCACTTGGTTGCTCAGACAGCCTCAGGGAAGGCCAACAATAAAAAGCTCCTGTGACATACCTCAGGCTATCATTGGAGTTATAAGAGAGGTTTGGTGTAGGAGCTGTGCCTTGCAGAGTCTCTTGAGGAAGGAAAAAGACTGTGGGAGCAGCAGAGTCAAGTATCTCATCCGATGGGTCTTCCTGTGGTGATCACTGTTTCTGAGATCACTGTCAAAGCTAATTATCTAATAGTCTGGGCTGAGTTGATGCAGCTATTGGGCTAACTCTGGAGTTAGGGTTATGGACAAGTCCAGGAGGAACTAAAGAGCTGGGTCTACTGCCGTGTTAAAAGCAAGGATCTAAAGACCTGCAGTAAGTCCTGCTGTCTCTAGGGGTAAATCGTATCATCAGCTTTTGAGCTAGCAGTGCTTCACTGAAGTGGTCTCCTGTGTTAGGGTTGGGGCTTAGGGCTGCCCTAACAAAAGATGATTTGGGGTACATGGGCATGGAGACAGGTTTCTGAAAAGCTGTATGTAATTCTGAAATTGGCTGAGGATTTCTGGCTATAGGGAAGCTTTTGGCTGGAGGGAGATGTTGGATGATCATCTGGTTTGCATTGCAAGGGAGGAGATGGAGAATTTGGTAGTAAAGTTAAGCATGGAAAGAAGGCAGGTGTGGAGGAAGGTGTTTTGAGGTTTGGTTTTATTTCTCATCATCCTACTCTGATTTGATTGTTAATAAATTAAACCAGTTTCCCCAAATTGAGCCTGCTTTGCCTGTGACAGTAATTGGTGAATGATCTTCCACTGTCCTTATCTCGACACACAAGCCTTTCTTTATATTTTCTCTCCCTGCCGAGCTGAGGAAGGGGAGTGAGAGAGCAGCTTTTGGTGGGCACCTGATAACCAGCCAGGGTCAACCCACCACACTGGTGCAGGTAGGTCTGAGGAAGTCCAGAACTGAATCAAATGCGGCCTAAAGATGGAGGATGAGGCAGGGTGCCAGCAGGGATTATCAGTGTGTGCTTTGACTGAGTTGCTCTGCTAAGGCCAGAGTCAGGGTTAAGGACCACAGGATCAGAATAAATAACCCAAGCAACATTGCCTAGAAGGTGAATGCAGGCCAAAGTTAGTACTAAGAAAGGGGTACTTTCTGCCTTCTCAGTAACACACCCAAACAATTCTATTTGTCCTAAACAAATATTTTCCATTCAGGACTACTAGCACCAACCTCTCCTTCAGTGATCAGCCAGACTTGCCACTCACTTCACAATGAGGATAACTTCTGCTTGTTTACGACCTAATATCCATCTTACCCTTTGTCTTAAGCCTAGGCCACAACCCCATCTGCTTTTACACTGTAGTTTCCTGTACGCTACATGCAAACTATAATGCCTGTTCAATAAATTGAATCTAGCCCAGAATAATCAACACTGGATTCACACAGGGCTCATTTTAGCCTTACAGAAAAATCTGATCTTACTCGACAACAAATCAAAGGCAATTTTCCTCCACATGATGCAACCCTTATCTTAGCCAGACTGGCGCTGCAGGTGTTATATCAAACTCAGATTCTGCTCTTGACATTATAGACCAGTGATGCTGAGTTGAACCTAAATGAATTACAACCCTTTTGCACCAGGTGATTTTAACTTTTAGGTTTTACAAGACTACAAACCCTAACCAAATTACACCTCTTTGTGAGCCAGCTTGAGCCTTAACAATAGGCTTGATATCCTTGCTTACAGACCCTGAACTGGTACAAAACGAATGAGGACACTTTCACCCTCAGAGGGGCCATCCTGCTTTTAAATGGGTAACAAAACCCAGCAGAACAGGACACAAAGCCCAGGAGATCTTCAGCCCATGTTAAGCCAAACCCTAACCGTCATGCCTTCTGCTGTGTTTTTTCAAAACACACCTGAACAAATCAAAGATCCGTGTTTTCCCTCAGGATGCCACCCTCACTTTTACTTGTTTAGCCTCACAGGCACATGCACATATTGACCCATGCAGCTCTTCAGGCCCTTTCCTTTCCATGTAGCCTCAATACAGGAGCCACAAACCCCCACCCACATGGCACCAGTGCTAATCAAAGCCCAAAGGTAGTGAAAACACCCCAGAAAGCTTAGGGCAGGGCCTCATTCAGCAGGGGCCAAGGAGTTTGCTGTTTTACCATGAGGTAAATCTGAGGGCTGAGATGAGAGCCTGAGCAGTGTCCTCAAGGGTTTAATTGTCTTCCATAAGGGTGAGCTCCCCGAGGTCCTGTGCTAAGATGAGGGCCAGGATTAGGAACAAGAGGAGCACAAGTGATTTGCAAAGCTTGTAAGAAGGAGGTGAGCTAGCATTAAAAGGAGCAAATGACTTTTGGACTATTTTGGGATGAGGCAGCAACTCCTACATATATCTATGGGCACACACTTAATGCTTGGGTTGGAAGAGCCTGTTTTCCTGCTGTAATTGGCCCAGTGGGAAGGCAGGATGGGAGCCAGTGTCATGCTGTTGGGGTTATTTAGCCCATCTCACCATCTCAGTAAGCATTATCGGGCCAAACTCATCATCAGCTCCACCCATGGCATCTTCCCAGCTCCAGCAGCAGTTCTCCTTTTCCAGGCCACACTGACTTTACCCTGCCCAATGCTTACACATCCTAGCAGATGGTGTCTCCTAAATCACCCTTTGGCGAACAGCAGCCAGTCACCATAGCTGTCGTCTATTACATATCAAAGGGGAAGGATTGGGCAGGACTAGGGACCAAAAAAAAATGCATGGAAGATCTCGGTCTCCTTCTGAATCATTCAGCGGTTGGAGGCTAGGATTAAAGATGGTGCCACTAGAAGCCAATAGCTCTGCCTTTTCTCTGGGACAGGGAGAGTTTGCTGGGATGCTCTCCATGGCACAGTAGTTTTTAAGTATAGGGTTGGCACTCTGGCCCAAATTCTACACCAAATGATAAATCCTGCAGACTTGCATAAATACTGGTGTCAGTCTAGATGGCTTCTGTGTAACTGTGGGGCATGTGTGGATCTCCTGGATATACAATAGCAGGAGCAAATAACTTAATAGGTCTGTTGTAAGTAAAGACTGCTTCAAAGGCTGGAGCTGAAGACCTGATTAAGGAAACCAAAGGATGAAGAGCTAAGCGGATTTACATGTTTTGCAACACCTCCCGAGGTAGAATGAAGGCTACTGGTAATAGCAGCAAGCGTCTCCTGGTTTGTCTCAGGGCACAAATTGTTCTCCAGGCAAACACAGCCAAGCCTAGATCTGGGCTTAATATTGGGAAAAGAGACAACAGGGTCTGAAGACCTCTTTACTGTTGTTCTCTCTTAAGCTTAGAGCGTTACAATGGATGCTGCCCTGGCAGGAACTTACTGGTATATTCAGCAGTCATTAACTGGCTGGTGCCTTGGGTTAATCAGGGTGCTGCAGTCAGTGGCATCAAACACACATTTTGGCTCAGGCCCAGGAAGTCCATGGAGATTAGTTTGGTAATACCAGAACCACCTGCCTTCACCTGGCTATCTAGGAGCTACTTTGCACCTCAGCATGTGGAGCTGCATAGGTGTAACCCCCCCCCCCCACTGCCACGGCACCACCCAGCCAGGCTTTTTTACTTCCTGCTCCCTTTTTACCCTATGCTATTCTGCAGTCCAGACATGTCCTGACACTCATTAGACAAGATAAATCATATACAGAGAACACAGACAAATTGCTTAGGAGCTATAACTTCCAGAGTACATACACTGTTATTTCCCCCCGCTTTCCCAATAGCGGATGTTGGCCTAGATGATCTCTCTAAATGTTTCCATTTCCAATCAATTTTTTTTTTATAAGTCCACTTTTTTTTTTTTTTAAGTTATAAAGAAAACAAAGCTTCAATTAGCAAGGTTCTCATTTTCTATTAGATTAGAAGAACTTTGTTGACTCTGAATAATTGCCTTTCTACTTCAGGTTAGCGTTATTGGAAAGGCCATTGAAGCACATGCCTAACATGAAGCAATACAAACTATGGTTTATAAATTAACATTTTATTGTAGTAATCTCTCACATGAGTGGCTCCTCTGCCTCGTTTATGTACCCCTGTCCACCTTCATGTGCAAATGTAAAGCTCATGAATTTTAATAGATATTGGAAATGCTCACTGGAGTGAGAACAGAGTCTTTTCACTGACCACAAACATAATACAATGGCACTAACATTTTTTTCCACCCTGCTCATTTTTTTTTGATCCTGGTTCTTATTTAATAATAAACCAGGCTGTGAACACACTGACTCATCTCTTGTTTTCTCTAAATAGTGAGGAGTTCTATTTATTTTTTAAATCAGTAACTACCCGAGAGAAAGGAATGCCTCATAAGATAAAGGCATTTAATTAGTTTGTTTGCTGTTAAGAAAAGTATGTAGGTGGATGTGGGCGAAATGCCAAGCCAAAGTGGTCTGGCTTTACTGACAGTTCAGCAAAAGAAAGGCTAGACGTCATGGAAAAAAATTACTTCCTTAACAGGAAAAGCTGGACACGGCACATATTTCTCTTCATGATCCAGCTTTGTAACAGTAAAAGGAACCACTAACATTGGCTAACAGAACATACTTTAGGTGTAAGAGAGCTACAAAATAACAAGTGTGGCCAAATTGGAGGACTTTGCCAATTGCATGAGATTTCTTTCAAATATCTTATGTTTTATTATTGATATTACTATTATTATAGCAAAGGTGAGTACACCCTCGCATCCCCAGACTGTAGAAAGGCCAACATCTCAGCACTGTTCAGGGGCACTGTGCACATCTGGCTACACTATACACATTTCAGAGCAGACGCAGACATCAGGCTACTTTCATTTATAATTCAGAGCACACTACAAAGCAGAATACCTTTTGTAACCAGGTTAGCAAACAAACCACACTGTATCGATCATCCTAATCTTGATTTAAATGCTTTTCACATTCCTGCGGACATGAAACACTCAAGATACAACATGCTGGAATCCCAAAACACAAACAAACCCAGAGAGCCCATAGAGGAGCACAAGCCTGTTTAGACTTTGGCCATTCTTGCTGAAGGCCAAATTTGCAGCTAGACATCCTTTGTAGTCTGTTCACAGCTGGATCCTTCTGGTACCCACTGCTGCCAAGGAGCTATTCGCTGCACCTGAGTTTGTGCCACATCCTGAAGGATGAGCACTCCTGTCTACACCAAGCTGCTCTCCAAGTTCTTGAGGGCATTTCAAACAAAGCTTTCCAGCTGACTGCTACCTCAGGAGTCTACTGGCATGTTTTGGATACAGTATCTTATGGCTAGTCATCCTTTACCATTTAGACTTTTGCTCCAGACAACAACCAAGCAGCTCTGTATGTTTTCCAAAAGCCATAATTCTTATCATAGTGACATGGCTAATTTCATCATCACCCAATTAACTCCCACTTTTAGATTATTTAATCAGTTTCTATTACCGGGACAGATGCTGAAATAGCCAGTCCATTATTAGCTGACTCCCGTTTCTGAGATAAATTGGTTTTGTTATGTTGGAGGAACCTGGCTGTGTGACTGCTTCTCCAACAGACTTTTGGGAGAGCAAGATGTCTGTTTAATGCAAGGCTCCACCACTCAGACAGACCCCACATCTCTTCCCATACCACACAGGTCTGTTACAGACCTTCCTTTCATATTACCTATGGTTTTCCCTTTTATAATTGG
Source organism: Neopsephotus bourkii (assembly GCF_033783945.1). Taxonomy (NCBI): domain Eukaryota; kingdom Metazoa; phylum Chordata; class Aves; order Psittaciformes; family Psittacidae; genus Neopsephotus; species Neopsephotus bourkii. Next base: position 7,643,995 of record NW_026901456.1, on the reverse strand, counting down.
AGGGTTTGTGTGCATGACTGCATGAGTGCTTGTAAGGAACTTCGTGAGGCAATTTCTTCACAGTCACCCACCAGCCTATCCAGATGTGGGCACAGGACATGTTTGTAATCAAGTCTCCAGAACAAATCGAACCCAGTGGGAGGCATTCAGTTTTGAAGACTGTGCCTGACATTTCCAGCAGCTGTTAGTGATGGCACAGAGGGATGGATGGAAAAGAACATAGATATGAATAGGAGAGAGAACAGGAATTTACATCAGGTAAATGAACCAGACCATGAACCATGAGCAGATCAAAAATTTAAAAAGATCATCAGGTGGATGGCCATCTTCCCTTTCCCCTGCATCCCATCAAGACATCCAACTTGTGCCCTTACGCAACTCCAATTTCCTTGGGAGACAGGCTGGGAACCCTACCTAAATAGACAGCAACTGGCTCAGCACTTCTCACTGAGGTAATGCCCACACCACAGGCTAAAAGGGTGCGAGTGCCGCCTGGGAAACCACAGCTCGGGCAGTGATGGCAGCTTGTGTCCTTCAGCACGGCACCAGAAATCATCCATGCTCCCAGGCAGGGTTTGCAACTTGTTATTTTACCCTCTATTGCCATTGCATCAGGACTGGTGTCAGACACTTTAAACATCAGCTGGTTACTTTTCCTTTCTAGGGTGTCACAAAGTGGGGAGGGGAGAGGGGAGGAGAGGAGGGAAGAGAGAAGAACAAGAGAGCTCTGAATTTTCTCCTCCAAGAGAAATTAGAAATTAAATCCTGGGTAAACAAATCTGCATTTTACACAATCTGTACCCCCAGAATGAGGCTAAAGGCAACAAGCTCCCCTATTACGTCTGCATGGCTTGGCCAGCTGCTCTCCTGCCAGGGAACACAGGCTCCTTCAAGATAAAAATATTCCTTCATATTTTGTGTTATCTTCTCTGGGTCACATCCCCTCTGGTAAGATGACACAACTATCATTTTGCAACATGCTGTCTGTACGCAGTGTGGACCTCCCTCCTTCTTTCCTGCCATTACCCTCCCTCAACTGATGAACAACTCTCTCTACTGCAACCGCAGCTGCTGTTTTTCACCAGCAGATATACCTGTACATACAGAGCTCCCATTGCACAGGGCTAGAGCTGAACTGTTTTCTTGTTAGGTTGTATTTTGAAAGCTGATTCTCTAGCACAGAGGTATGAAACCTCCACCTCCATGATAACTTCCCCAGCATAGTGTGGTGCCCTGTGAAGTCCCACGTCTGTTCCCCATCCTTTCTACTGATCTTTGTCCAGTCCCCATTTCCACGCAAATGATGCTCTGGCACTGCTTCCCAACTCCACACAGGCCAGTGCCTGGCTTGGGGCAGCTCATTGCTGCTGAGCAATAGCATATGCTACTGCAGGAGCCACTGATACAGTACTCAAGAGCTCTCTGTGGCACCAGGTAAGGATAAGGTTTCTCACCCCATTCAAGTGGAACAAAAGCCTTTTCCCTCCGCTTTAGTGTCTGCACTTTCCATATTCAGCCCAGCTTAATCTTCACTGCACCCACATATAGTATTTAGCCATGTTATTAAACCTTTGTAGACTGCAGCAGACATTACCTGAAGAATATAGGAATTAATGTAATTGTTTTTAGACATGGCACCGTCTCCAGCATCAATTAAATACTTAAAGTAAAAGGTATGCATGGGAGATAATGGTAGGAGTATAAAAATGGCACTGGGCAAACAGCTCTTAAAGAACATGAATTTCTGGTTAAGGGAAGAAAAATAACTCAAGAGGGACAGCCTGGAAAAGTTTCCATTACATGAAAAGTCTCTAAAATAGTTTACAAAATTTTTGTTGTGAGAATTAATACAGATAGATTTGAGAACTTAAAAAACTCTCAGTATTCCTTACTTTTATTCTTTTGACTAGCATGTTTTGATACACAAGTCAAATCACACTTTTATCTTGAAAACCCTTAAGTAAACAAATTGGTCTTCAAATGTTGGAAATGAACAGAGTGAAGAGTCTTGAAAAATGGAAGGAAGCATTACGGAGAAATTGTTTCTCCTTGCCAATACAGACAGTAGGATATGTTAAAAACCCCAATTACAAATCGAAATGAGGACTTCATTTTTGCAAAATACATATTGACATGAGCATAAGTTCTGAGCAAATCGCAGGTTTTGCCCATAAAATAACAACCCCAAACCCACTGCAAATGGTGTAAATTCCAGCTCCTCACATCTTCCTCAATACTTTCCCTCCTCCTCCCAGGTGATGATGTGGAGGAGAATGGTGAATTTCCTGCCTGCAGTAGATGTGGGCAATGTTTTAAAGGTATAAGGAAGCTCAATAGGAAGCGCAGTGTTGATGGAAAGAGGAATGAGAGAGGCGAGAACACTAGACACATACCCTGTAAGAGAGAAAACCAGACAAAGTAAGAACAGAAGAGTACTGGGGAACGGGAAGATGAGTTAACAGCCTGTGAGCAATGATGAACATTTCCAGCGCTTGACACAGTAATGAGTTCACACTCAGCTTCCACTCCAATGTCTGCCTCCCAAGCTGGAAAGCGAGCTAGCTAATAATCTGCATATTTCCTGTACAGTTCACTTGGGAACTGCATTGTTTACTTATTATCAGAACTTTTATTTAGACACCAAGCAGTAAGTCTGTCACGTAAGTAGGTCAAAGGCACACTTTGAAACGTAAGTACAGATCCCAGGATATCACCTGCATAAAGTTTTAGTTAAACACTAACATAAAGAATCTAGATCTGGAACATTTTTCATTCCTTAAGCTGCACCCAAATATTTTCATCCCTTACATCACTTTCTCACTGTCATTGATACACACATGCTTTTTTTCAGCTCATCTTTTGCTTTAAAAACCATCTTGACTTCTTGTCTGTTCATGTGTCAGCCGAACACAGCCCTCCGTATTATCCTCTGTTCCCTGCATCCACTGACTGCCAGATAACAAAAACCTTCTTCCCATCACCTGCTGTCAGGCAAAGAGCATGCTGTGAGCCCACTGACAGAGCAGAATGACTGGGCTCTGCTACTCATAGACAGCCTGGGTTTGGAGCAAGAGGAGGAAAAGAAAGAAAAAGAAAAAAGCAGCTATCATGAGGAAGGAGCATAATGGCACTTGGACAAGGTGGTTTATTTCAGTTCTGCAGAAAGGTGCCAGCTTGGGTGCCAAGCTCTCTGAAGCAAGGGTAAGCTTTGAGGGACCTCACTTCACAGGGGAAGAAGGATTAGACAGCAAGAAGAGTCCTGCGCCATGACTGAATCACATAAGAAATCCACAATGCTAAGAGCAGCACAGAAAAAAAAAGCCTTAATCCTGACAGCAAGAGATTGGAGTCCCACCTCGCTCTGAGACTGAGTGGGAATAGTACCAGTGGGCAAACCTCATGTGTCTGCATGCACGCATGTGCAAACACACACACAGGTACACACACGCAAACATGCCAGTTCGTCATCAAATGTGAGTGAGCAGTTTTCATCAAGGAGAGATTATCAGCAAGACAGCTATGAGAAAATGATAAAGGCCAATATAATTACACCTGCTTGTCTCATCGCTGGGTAAGTATGGGACTCAGCGTGTGACTCCTCACTGCTGAGGAGCGCTAAGTCCCTTAAAATGCATCCAAATCCACCCTGTTCCTCTCAGGGTCTGAAACAGTGGACATTTGTATGCTAAATAGAACTGAACAGAATATCTGAGGGAAGTTTTCTACTAGAAGAAGTTTAAAAAAAAAATTAAAAATCCACCACCATATGCTTCCCCTGAATAAGTTTCATGGTCATTCCCGCAATAAAGGCAGGAACCAGATAAAGAGACTTTTCCTCAAGGAGAGGAGGGAAAACTCTCTAACTCATAGTTCCTTGGAAAAGAGTTAAAGTTAATGCATCTTTACATAGTGGCATATTCCTTAGTCTGGACAGAACCCATTGAAAAAGCACACATAAAAGTCATTTAGCACATACCAAACCCAATTAATTTCTCACTTTCCCACAGAGAAAATTGGCCACTGGGAGTTTTCATGTCCGCATCTCCAAAGTCATTACGCCCCAACCACTCATAGGATAAACTCCAGCTAATTAGATCAGTCTCCCACATTTTAATCCTTGAATATCATTTAAAGTTTATACCATAACACCTAAAGCTCCTAGACACCGACTTGCTTAATTTGCAGTCATTGATCGCTCCACTGCCACTTTAATCAGACAGGCTGCAGTGTCAGAGACCCACTGAATTAGCTACCTGTGGGGTAATCTTGGGTGCGTAATACTGAGTTTTATATTAATAAAGGCTGATATCACCATGATGCACTCCTGAGCAGATAGGAGATGCTGAAATGAGTGGAGTAATGAGGAACCCCACCCTTTCCATATATACTTGGTAATAACTGGTTTCCCTTAATGAGGCTCTTCTAAAGGACTGGCCTTTTCCTTCCCAGCAGCCATACATAATACCCACATAAGCATAAACGGAGACGGTTCCTTCCAAAGCATTGCTGTTATGCAACATCAAAAGGTACATCTCCACCAAGCCAGGGGCATGTAAAGAGAAAGTCAGTATTAAACACATGAAAACGAATTCAAAATTAGAACCATCCTGTCTGCAAATAAGCCCTGATGGGCAAGACATTATGTTCCCACATGACAGACATATTTTTCTAAAGGGTATCTTTTCTCAGAAAAGGGCCAGAAAATGGCTCATGCCCACCATGCACCCCTTTGGGTTCACAGCATCTTAATGTAATCCTAGCATCATTACTGATTTCATAAATTGGGCTGGACAACACAGAGCAGCAGCTGGGTTGCACATCCTCCTGTTCTCAGCGCTGCCCTGCTGGGCAGACACCAACCTCCAGCAGAGAGGCAAAGCAGAGAAAGTGACAAACAAAACCAGCTACATCTCTCATACGCATCTGACCAAGGATGGCAAGACATGAGCTATTATACACAAGCAACTGAAGAATCAAGGCCAAAATTTGCATGCTTTAAGCTTTTATCACTGATTTCATGCTAACCAGACTAGAAGTCCATCTTGAAGCTTCCTTTTGCTGTAAATCAAATCCTTTTTCTTAATCCTTTGCTATTGCCACAGAGCATGACATTTTTTTCTCAAGCCCTCCTAAAAATTCCTTTCCTTCTTGCTGTGCTAGCTTGCATTTAAGCTAATTGGAGAGAGATCATCAGCCAAGTGAAGTAAGGTCTGAACACAGCTGTGTGTCATATCTGTCTGTCTGTAAGATAAAGCTGGGTGGAGCTCAGGGAGGAAAAGAGAGCAGAGGGGACTTGGTGTGGGGCAGGCCTTAAAGACCCAGAAGGGAAACACAGTACAGGAGGAAGCAAGATGCACATAGCTCCTCAGCCAGCATGGTGAATGGGAAGCAATGGGAGGATGATGAGAGCCTCTGGTATTCAAGTTAGGCATGCAATCCATCCCTGCAGCGACATGGCAGAGTTGGGGTAGGGGTATGCAGGGAACTGAAAATCCCTGAAATAGAGGGGTGGGAACACAGCATGATGCAGTTCCTGACTAAGAGCGCTCATAGTACTGACTCTGAGGGTGATACAGGCTTCTGAAAGAACTGGAGTTATACCAGAGTCCCACCCCTCGAATTAAAAATGTGCCCACCTTTTCCTCCCATCTGCGTATCAAAAACTTGGGTCCAGATCCTGAAAGCTGCCCCACAATAAGGGAGCCAGACTGACCCATGGACCTCCAGAGAGACCAGCAAGGCTCAGGACTGGCAGTGAAGGTGGGCTTTGAGGAGTAACACTGACTTGGGAAGAGGTATGTAAAGGGCCTGATACATCTCAGCAGATCAGCTTCAGATGAGAGGCCTTGAGCAGGGAAGAGCAGGCTTGGGCGCTGAAGAAGCACCTCTACACACAAAGAAAAGCACCCAAAAATACCACAGCTCTGCCATTACGGATCCTGTGGGAGCCCAGGAGAAGCCCTAGGTACAAACGGAGACCCAAACATGTACAAACGGAGCAAGACATGCACCTGCCTCCAGGAGCCTGTGATGCAAGGCCAACGGCTGAGGCAGCATGTGGCTACAGCAGGGACAAAAAGCTCGGCAGGGCTTTTGGGGAAGAGTGGGTGAAAGGCATGGCCCCAGCTGCCCCCAGTTAGCCTGCTCATTAGTATCAAAAGGCAGGGGAAGATGAAATGAAGGGATAATGAGGATGAATTGATCGTGACCACTTTCACAGGCAGCAACCTCCATGCAGCATTACCTAATCACTGTGCCAAATTTTGGTAACAGGGCACAGGGTTGGAGGGGCCTGCAGAAGTACAACGTGCAGAAGTCCACGAGGTTTTGCTTCCTCTTGGAGAGGACGGGTGATGTCCAGGTGCCTTGCCAAGCGTCCCCTTGACTCAGCAAAGCCACGAGTGCAAGACACACACCCAGCCAAGATCAGAAAGTACCTTGTGCTCATCACATGGAAAGCACTATGGCAACTGGAGGGGCACACAGGAGGGCTAGATCTTGAGGCAATTACTCTGACCTTACTCAGTGGGAATTTTGCCTGAACAACAACTGAGTAATGACTTTGCGTGTTGGCACACACATGACACACCATTGCGTTTTACATGGGAGTTGTCTAGATTTCTACTTGGTTTGCACTTGTCCTGGTTGTATTTTGACAAAACAGCGCTAGACAAGCCTATTTTCTTCTAGCCCTTCCTGTATTTAACAGGATAGAAAACACCTTGGAGGGGTGGGGGTAGCTCCATGCTGCAACTTGAGCATAGCTACAAGGCACACAAGTGCAAACTCACTGCGGACTCTGGGCATGCTCTGGAGATGGTGGCAAGGAAGGCCTGCCTCTGCTTTGGACAGTACGGACAGGAGCTTTTCCACCAGGCGCAGGCACTGTTGCGTGTGGCTGGATTTTATCCACCATCTCCCATCCCATAAAGCACTATAACTATGCCAACTGAGTGCAAGGATGTGATCCTGTGCCATCTTTGCTGAAGGCTGTGTGGACAGCCAGGGTTTGTGAGGTGAAGAAAGCACTTGAACACCATCTGCTCACCCTGATTTCAGCTCTGCCCACAAGCAGACATTTATCACCTAGAGCATAGGTCACAACGCACCTCTCTGTTCAGCTTTCAGGACAACTCTCCCCAGCACTGCCCGCAGACTGATAGATGCCTCATCCTGTTTGTGGTTTAATGCTTCTCCACCACCACTGTGTTTGGGAAGAAATCTTTAAGCAGCAGTGTCTCTGATCCAATCTCTGCTCCAAGACTCAAACGCTGCCCAACCTCCTCCCCACTGCAAGAAGCCACACACCCTTATGAAGGCCTGACCTGTGAGGACTGTTCTCCCCAGCCTGATTTCCTGGTCAAAGTTCTCTCACTCCTGAGCACACACCAAAGTTATATAATAACGGCCTCAAAATGCTGTAAAGTGTTTCAGCATCACTGAAACACCACTTATGAAGATGAAAAAATAAAACCCTGTTACCCTTACAGACCTCTGTCACTAAAAGTTATTGCATAATTCATTCTTCATTCCAGTGGAGGCTGAAAGGAAAACACCGCAAGTTTTACAAGATGGCTCTTATTTCTTTGAATAGACAGAAAAGGATTCCCCTTGCAGACACCTGACATTTTATTTCTAACTATGCAACAACATGCTTTCAACCAGGCAGTTAATACTAAGATATAGAACAGGAAAAATACCATGTGTGTCAAGCTAAATACTATCCTTACGAAACACAGCGATAACCACAGACTGAACCAGAGACCACAGCTCAATGTGTACTCCAAAAAGACCCAAAACCAGTCTCATTGCTTTGTACAAGAGGAGGGCTTGCATCCCTCCTGCAGCCTCACTGAAGCTGATGGGAGTGCGAAATGCCACTAAGCCCAATGTGCTGTTCAGTCTGAAACCTCCACCTGTTGCAACAAGTGTGTTGTTGCAGGAGATAAACTGCAAGCACTTGGCACCTTTAAACTCTAGTTTGATCTTCAGATAAGATCAGTTTACTAAAACAAGCTCAGAAATTGCAAAGGTCTTGTTACCAGCTTAAAGTAGATCTGCTCCAGAAAAGCTTTTAAGGCCATAGGTCAAGTATGCAATGCCAAGTTTAATAGCAGCAATTTAGGATGCTACCTGTTAAGCTGTTTGTAACCTAGGCCTTTGCACTGCATGGCCAGCCACCAGCAAGGCTGTAAAGCAGACCACATGCCAGCACCTTGACCTTGCCAGGGCTGAGCTCATAGGTTAATTCAAACCCTGTTATGGGCAATCACTTGGCACCAAAACAACCAAAGCACACGAGCATCATCTCTCTGCCACCAAAGGCAGACTTCTGCTGCCAAAAGCCAGCTTGCTCTTAAGCCACTATGGACATTTTTGTTTTGAATGCGTGCTTTAACCTTATTTTACTGTTTAACTGGCATGACTAGAGTGTTCAAATAAATGAAAATAAATGGAGTCCAGGCTGGACAGCGCTTTGAGCAACCTGGTCTAGTGGAAGGTGTCCCCACCCATGGCAGGAGGACTGGAACTAGATGATCTTTAAGGTCTTTTCCAACCCAAACCATTCTGTGTAAGCACCCAAAAGCAGACTGGTGCACTACATCCAAGGAATTCCTTTTCATGAGGTAGATGAACTCAGGCTTCGAAATTCACCTAATGCGTCAAACTTAAAAATCCTGCTAATTTCAAACAGTGGCCAAGCTTCCTGTCCCACTCAAGGTGCAGGGTGACCAACACCCCTCCACTCTCATCAGATATATTTTTTGGCATCACCATTAGTCTCAGAGAACTTGCTCTGTAATCTGGCATTTTACTGAATGGGTATGTGAATGTATAGAACTTTCCTTAACCAGCAATGAAGTTCACACTGAATCTATTTTTGAAGTTACCATACAGGGTAACTCAGCCACATTGCAACAGGATATATAAATCCCTGCATACATAAACTCTTAGGGGGAAAAAAAGCCATTACTCACTTGGATTTTGTCACTGTTCCACTGCTTTACAGACTACGTAGAGGAGGCAACGAGTGTACGTGTGTAATTCCATAAAAAAGTCTGTCATTTTCATGCATAAAAGACACAAGCTTGGGCTTTGGATGAAACACTGCTCTAACCTCAGAATTAAAACCTTTTATTTGTGCAGTTTCAGGTTTTTCTGGACAGCTTCACACCACCTTTCTAACATCAGCCACAGAGTACAGAAATTAATGTACACCATGCTCTTCTTGTTTTCTGCTGAGCTGAACTTCTTAGAACAGTTTAGTTTTTATGGTATATATATTTTCATTCACCTGTAAATTTTATCTGTTCATATCTGTAAATACACAGAATATTCACCTTCCTTAAGCATTGACCCCTGTAATTCTTTTCAAGACATTCCTGTGGTGACAATAAACATGTGCTTATATGAAAGGCTCCCTTTGTTTCGTGCTTTTATGCAATCTAGTACTGCTTATAATTAAACACTGCGATAAAAAAGTCTCCCCTCCCCTGAAAAATCCTAAGTATTTTAAATGTGGATGAGTACTTTGGGAAGCAGGAAGACAATGTGTCAACAGGCAAGTTATCATCCAAAAGCATTAATGCTTAGGGCAGAAAAACAGATGTGGCAACAAAAGTCTTTTGAGGGCAATTAATTATCGAAATTAAGATGAGACGCTTCTCAGGCAGTGGATCTGCTTAGTGTGAGTATTCTGCCTCTCCTGAAGAAATTTCAGCATAAAGAAAATTATATAATGTAATGAAGTGATCTCCTAAAACCACACTCCCCAAAAGCCTTTCTTTCCTTTAGTGGTTAAAAAGTGTCCTACTACAGATTTCTTGGGCTTCCTTTATATATACAGATATATTCCCTCCACACACACTGTGAGTTAACCCTGAAGTAAATAATTTCTCTGGAGAGAGGTTTAGGAAACAATGGGGAGAAGGAGTGGCTTGTTTGGAAACATAATGACACAGCCGGACACACTCAGTGTCAACAGGTATTTCAATGCACTTGCACAAGGCGATATAATGGGAGAGGTCTGCATTGTGACTGGGTGAAAAAGCTTCTGCTTGTATCAATAATGTATCATCATTACAATGCAAATAAGTCTATACCAGGTTCTACCTTATGGCATAGGGGGACAGACACTCCTTATGAAGCCAGCCTTGGTTGTGAGAAACAAGAGGTCACTTCTTTCAGCACCCCATTAGTGACTTGGTGCAAACACCTGAACTCTCAGCCCCATCTCCCAGCTGGCACAACAGCCTTAGAGAGGATTACTTCATTAAAGAAAAATTAAGTCATGCCTATTAACTAAATTTCTGTGATGAAATATACCATTTTAAAATCTACGTATTTCATGCAAGTTACTGACAGACTTTTATATGTGTGTCTTCTCCTTCTCCCCACCACCCCCCCAAACCACCCTGGTTTTGAAATAATTGTCCTTTCTTCCTCATTTCCCTGCACCACCACCCCCCAACCTCCCCCGCCCCCCAAGAAACCCGGTATTTGGGAATGTATTTATTTAATGAAGGTATTTCAAATCATACTCTAAAACCAAAGTAAGAAAGCCTCGAGAAGACACAGACTATTTCAGATCCTTTCAAGTTAAAAATTCCAATTGTCAGAGTTTGTGAAGATAATTTCCATCCTCTCATTAATACAAGAAATAAAATAATAAAGGAGTTTTTAATTGACCTTCACTCTTTACTTATGCCCTTTGCTCTCCACACTGCTGCCCTCCCAAGTCTTTCTTTATCTCTCTCTCCTCCCTGCAAACAATCTTGTCATAGACTTTCTGAGCACAGACTGGAGGACCGTCATCTGCTCCACCAGACTAAAGACTGGCATTAGGTTATATATATTTATTAGATGCTAATAAAGATTGGCATCCCAAGCTTGCTGTGCCACCCAGGGTCATGCACCAGCTTTTGCCTTAGCACCATCCTCACCACCACCAGTGGGGTAACTCTTGCTTCTGTTCTGCCCTTGCTCTGCCCCTTGCACTGCCTGCTCTGCTCCAAGGTAGGAGCTCATGTCAAGGCTTAGTAACTTGCTGCTACTAAGAGTGGAAGCTCCTGAACTCTTTCCTTCCTCCTCCTCCCTCCACCCACCCCATGGCAGGTGGCAGGTAGTCAGGCAAAGGACACCCTGACTATTGTGGTGTTCAGAGGAGGGCAAGGAAGGGCAACCAGGGTTTGGCCTGTGGACAGACACCTCTTCCTCTGCTTGCTTAATACACACCTGGTCTACTCCATGCTCGTTCTTTGTATGAGAAGCCAAATGGCCACATTCAACTTCTAGTGTTATTTAAGCATCATATTCATCTTCATGGAACCTGATGTTGCTGCTGACTGGCAAGAATTGAGTCAAGTGCACCATTTGCTTAAATAAGTTGGCTTGATGCTACATTAGAAATATCCTTGAATGAAACGTAGTTCAGCTTCTTGCTCATGCTCCCCACTTTGCACAACTAAACCTGCAATTGGACTTTTGTTGCTCTAGAATCCACCCAGTATGCAAGTAATTCCAAACTTTATGGAAACATAGTCTTTCAATGGATATTAAGATGTATCAACTTACATTATATTAAGATGTAATCCCATCTAAATATCAGTCTCAGTGCTACTCTTAACTGTAGGTCCAACCTGCTCTTCACAACAGAAGAGAACTTCCACAAAACTCAGGACATGCCTCTGCAGAAAGGCAGCAGAGCATGTAGTCTGTAAGCCCAGTTTGCTCTAGATAGAAATCCAGGTGCCGTGTGTGTAAAAGGATTGCTTTGGTTTTCATTGTTTGTTTAATGGACAGGACTCTAGCCCTGGCTTGTCATAGGTCTGCCAAAAAAAGAACAGAGACATTCACACACACCCAAGCTTGCAGAGGTCTCCAAACAATGACTCAGCAACTAGACCTCTCTTGGTCTTTTCACAGCAACTTCAGCGTGGCAGAGTAACAGCGATGACTGTTCAATGGCAACATTAGTTCTTCAACAGTTGATCTCTTCTGTAGGTTAAGCAAAGACTATGGTAGGTGGTAAGATCATAGAGAAGTATGAAAACCTGCAGGGACGGAAATAGAAAGGAAGACAACACAAAAATGGAAGTGAGAGGGCTAGGACATAGAGGGAGAAAGAGGAGAGGTGACAGCAGAGTCAGACAAGTCAAATAGTAATAACCTAAAGGGCTAGACTATGAAGAAACCATTAAAAACCACCACTAATTAAAGACCAGAGAAAAATTATACCTTTGCTACCTCTATGCAAGCTGCTGCTACTTGATAGCAGGGATTCCTCTACAGGGAGAGAAAAAAAATATTCCAACTTTAGAACTAGTTATTCCGATAAAGGAGCTACAAATAAATCTACTCCCCATGAGGAGTCCCTGGACTGACACCCACCCTGAACCACCAGCACTGTAGCAGAGGGTGCAGCCACAGCACACCCTGTCTTCCCAAGAAGCTGCCTTGCCTTCCCAAAGAGTGAATGCCTTGGATAAAGCACATCTCTTTTGGAAGTGGGTGATGTCAGCCTTCTCTGTCAGTGCTGTTAGCTGTGAGACACTGCAGGGCTGCCTGCCTCCAGGCAGGAGGAATCATTGCTGAGCTTTCTGCTCCAATCTGATGTTTGCTGGGGACTTTCAAAACATCCAGAAATGTGATAAATGAATTACCTTTTCCTAACACAAGTCAGGTCCCCTCCCACCCCACAACACATTAAGGGCACAATTAAAGCCTTTCTGGATAACAGGAACACTCCCTGGAGTGGTAATCCGAAAAGATTGCTGGAGCATTTAGAAACCTAAAGCTTATCTTCTGCACCACACAAAAGAGGACCTGCTTCTGCAGACATCCTAATCAACAGAATTCTATTTAAATTTCAGATAATTCCCAACCCCACACTAGGAATAAGAAAGGGCTGATTAGAAGTTGGGTGAATCAATATGTGCTGAATGGCCTAGAGAAGTAGGAACATTCATTTTGGCACTAATAAAACTGGGAAAGCTGTGGGTGGATGACTAAAAGGAACAAAGGCTGCTTAACAGCATTGAGCTAGGGCAAAAAGGCCAGGAAGAAAAACACTCATAAAACTTTATGACTAAGATCAGAATGAGATGAGAAATACACTGGAAGAAGTGTCAGATCATGAAACACACCACTTAAAACCTACAGTGAGTCATGCTGACTCCTGCCTTTTAGAATGGGAGGTCTGCCTTGCTGAAAGGGTGAAGTTCCCCTCTTCAGTGCCCCCATGAAATAGCTGGTTTCATTCAGTGAATTAATGTGACTACTTAAGGGAAGTCCAACCTTACATTTCAAAGCAAGGTAAACATGAAGGTGCCAGAGCTGCTTGTTGTTCCAGAGTTATATTAAGAACATCAGCATTAGGAAGAGTGGGGAAAAAACTACCCAGAGGAGGTTACAGGGCAACAGATGTGCCCTGAAGGACTCAAAACAAGGAGAAAGAGCGACAGCCTCAGCCTTTGGGAAGAGAGGCTGAACATTCAGCCGTGCCGGAAATGAGACGACCTGGGGCCAATGTTACAGCTCTTTGTCAGGGCCTGTATTTCTTCTGCCCCTGCTTTATTTGCCCTGTGGCTACATGGAGAACTTTCTCCTCCAAAGTTGTCAATTTGCAAGTCTCATGAGCATTTAACTGGCTTAATAATCTGGGTTTTGCTAATATATATTTTGAACCACAGTTTCTGCTCATTAGAAGCAATTTTCTTCTAGTAGTATAGAAGGGTTTCAATATTCAGAAACAGCAACATGTGAGGTCCCATAAAGAATTAGTGTTCAGACTTATTAAAAAGATTACTAAAATATTACTAAAACATTAAAATAAGATGTTTCAGAAGCAGTATTCAATATTAAAACCAAATACACCACTGGAATAGATACCTAAAGGTGCTTGGTTTTGTGTTTCAATTGCCTTCTCCCCCCTCCCCTACACTTCCCTCCTAGAACATACAATCCAACAACCTTTGGCACTGATGTGAAGTGGACCAGAAACACTGAGCACAGATGCATAATTCCAGGTTCTGCCATAAGGTCACCATGCCCTTCACAGAGCTTCAATCCAGACCTTGGTTACTTTTAAAGATTATTTAGAACCTCATTAGGAACACTAGCAAAGGGCTGCTAGAACTACATAGAAAATCACCAGTGGGATGTTTAGGGAGTGGGAATGGGGGAGAGGGGGAGAGTTATTTTTATTTTTTATTTTGGTCTTTTAATTTTTTTTATTTAGTAAGGCTAAATTTGGCATTCAGGCATTCTAAAACCTTGTCATCATGCCAATTTTCTGCCTGAAAGACTTGTCCTTTCTACAGAGATTTTGAACTGTTATCAACACAACCCAAAAGGCAATAAACAGATGAAATAGGTTCATGGAAGCAGGGATGCACTTGGAATGTTCTCCAGACCTTCCATCTCCTCCAGCAAAGTGAAGGGGGAGATCTGAGACAGTAGCAGGAAAGCAGTGCCTGGGGTATTCCTAGTTCTACATCAAAAAGATGCACCAAAAGACTCAGAAGAAAGCCCTCTGATTTCCTGATGACCTCCATTGACTCAAGAGGCTTGCAATTTCAAGTAAAATCTGGTTGCACAGATACACTCTTTGCTATTTTCAAGCTAATGCTTTATAAATACTGAGCTTCTTTGATTGTTCAAGTTCCTTGATTATAACAATTATTATCTATGCTCCAAATGAACATGAGATTCTACAAAGTTATTCCTTCATCTGGCATTTAAGATGGAAAGAATGATCCAGTGCTTGCAAGCAGACAACACATATACACTATGTCAAGACGTATTCAGAAGAATACATTTACCCTCTTACGTTTAAAGACATCTCACTGTAGCACGTAGACACTGATGAGTACTTTGCTACTGGGACATGTATGATCTCGGGGCCAGAGCCGATTTACAGGGCTGTTTGTGGGCATGTGGAGGAGGAAGCCTGCAACCTTCCAAACCGCAATACGCTGCTATGGCTTTGCTTACCCCACCTCAGACTACAGGTCTCCGATGGGAAACTGCAACGGCTCAGGTCAAATTACTGACTGAGGACACCTAGTGGGATTTTGCTTAAATATCAAACACCACACACACAAAAAATACCCCAAACCAAAACCCAACGATTTCCTTCCATCAGAGAACATTTTATTAAAACACATTATTACCATTAAATCTAAAAAAAAAAAAAAAAAAAAAAAGTATTTGCATTTTAATTTAGTTACTGATGCTACATGAAAGAAAATCTCATCTATTTTCCCAGATGTTTTCTAAGCTTGGTCATGATACCACACACTGCTTTGGTTTCATTACCTTTCCGCATTCTTTGCTTAGACTGGTATTTCTCAGAGCTTGAGGTCAAAGGATCACTACCACATTTTGAAAGTGCTTCACGGCCTTAAACCCATCAGTAGAATCAATCAGCAACATTAAGCTCACCAGCTTAGAAGGTTAGAAGGGCTACATAGCCTCAAAACTACCAGCAGAGCTCCAAACTGTAGAATAGCAATCAATGATTTAAATCAGAGCCAGGGAGAACTTTTCATGTTTACCCATTTGTAATGGCTAAAGTATTATCCTGTCAGCAGAAAAACTAATACTTGCTTAAGTCTCTTATTGCTGAGTCACTAACATACCAACTACAAATAGATTATTGATTGACAGAGTTTTTTAAATCAGAGGACACTAGAAATCCGTTCATGACTTCTATATTTTGGAGCAAGAATAGCAAGATATTTTACGATGTAATCTGACCTTTGACCATTTGGTTGCTAGTGTTTTAGTATTTTTTGGTGGGCTAAAACACTTCTGTCCTGTGGATTTCTCTAAGCTCAGCACTTTTGTTTTGCATTACTGCAGCTGTGTGAGAAGTTTTTTAAAAAGCCAAAGTTAAATGTTGTGTGTCATTTTGGAAATTTCAGTCCATCTTCTGCTTTAGTCCTACAACTGAGATTTTACGGCTGAGAGTCATTTCTTCTCCTCTCTTTCTGATGGCAAGACAAACACAGCAGCTCCCCAAAGAAGGAAGCACCCGCCTGAAATGAGTCAGAGCACGTGTGTGTGTGTGCGCACAAGTGCATGAAAGATTAATGGAGAAGCAGCTCTAATATAGTCTAATGACAGAATTCACAATGGATATTTTCAGATCCTTTTCTGGTAAGAAAATCCATGGGAAATTTGTAACTGGACCACTACTTAGTCTCTCTCTGGGTGACTTTACCCAAACGTGCAGGATAATCCACTGGTATAAGACAGTACTGTTAGGTTTCTTAATGTGCAAAATCAAATTGCCTTAATTTTAACATGCTGAGTATAAGGAGGGTACAAGAGCATACATACATACTGAACACAAGCAGCATGAAGAAGAGAGGATGAGCCACCACCTTGGCTTGCACACTGGAGTACTATGGCTAAAATGCAGGGCCATGTCCCTGGCTACAATGCAAGTTGGAGATAAGAACACTGCTCCTCTGGGGAGTTAAAGGATCACCCACTTTCCATTCACTTGGGTGCTAGGTCAGCCTTTCTGAACAAGATTTCCTTTCTGCCCCCATTGTGTTTGGTGCTGTCTTACTGAATGATCTTCCATTATCAGGTACTGATAAGAGCAAGGCTCCATTGTTACCAAAATTCTTCATTTCTTACCAAGAGGGTGGTGTTACTTTAAGCACACAGCTCATGCTAGAATGACACTTTTCAGCCACCCATTCAGAATTGCTATGGATTTCAGAACCAAAGTACAAAAAGAAGAGGCATGACAAGTGCATCAGAACATGAATTAATACCTCTCAACACTGTTGAATACTGTGAACACCTAACATTGTTCTCCTTTGACTAGACATGGCTGCTCAGGAGGTGTGTGCTGCTGTGCTGAAACAAGGGTCACAGCAGTAAGGTATCACCAGCCTTCTTCACAGCACTCATGAATACGGTCAGCTGTGTGACAGTAAAGCTCACCTATAATTAAACTACAATGCAAAACCAGAGATCTATTGAGTTATCTCCTTTTCAGATTTCATTTAGTCAATAGCTTGGTTCAGTGCTATCTAAAGCATCCCTGACAGAGGACGTTTTACTATCTCCATCATGAGGGTCTTTTGGGGAAAGGGAGTAAGCCTTGCCCAGTTCCTTGTCTGAGCTAGTAATGAATCATCATTTAAGCAATACAGCCTGATAAGAAACAGTCAGGGTCTCAACTTTTGCCCTGAGCTTTGTGGATTCTCCCTAAGCATCTGCTTGGCAGAGTCTCTGCCGTCACTACCTTTGCCCCAAAAGTGCATGCATTTCAAACGTGTATCATAAAGAAAGATTATGAACTGATGGGGGAGCAGGAAGGCTTAACGTAGTAAACATCATGAATACAAGGCAATCCTGATGGTTGAAGATTCACATCTTCCTATGTGGGTATAGGTGACCTATAATTTCCCCTCTGCACCCTCCAGGCACCACAGCCAGCCATCTGTAATCCCACAGGGTTTCATCATCAGGAAAGATTCCTGACAGGCTGTTTTCTTCTCCTTCGCAATGCTTCCCTACCCGGCTTCAAATTTTACATGTGATGCCAGTTCTTATGATTTTATCGTAAGTGTCCCTTGTTGTTTGTGTTTGGGTTTTTTGGGTGCTTTTTTTTAATTAAAATCTGAACTCCCAAAGGCAAGCAATTAAGCAGGAATCTCAGGTTTCTTTAAAAAAAATAAAAAAAACAGACCTCAGAAATGCTAAGAAAAAGCTTAAAAAGTAAAAAGAATAACAATAAAAAATACTCTAAAGGTTAAACATAAGGGTGAGACACAGAAAAACAAAGTTTGTATTTCTTTTGAAAGAAATCAAGAGTGTTCATATTCCAAACTTCTTTTTGTAAACAATTTTTCTCCCCCCACCTGAAGGAAATTGGAGGGGATGAAGCTTGAGTCAGTTCTGACTGTGTGATTGCTAATACTGAATTTACAATTAACTTGACAAATTCTGATTAGTCTGAAGAGTTTAAATTATCTCATACACAAAGAGGAAAGAACTATAAAACTTGTTTATTGTTCTAAACTCTGTTATGAATGTCTTGGATTAATTGCAAATTAATTCTGTTTTGGTTTTGCTATTATTTACACAGCACTAAGAGAACATCAGACACTTCATGAATGCTGGAGGCTGATTTTAACTGAAATACAAATGCATGCCCTTTATATGAGAGATGGAAGCTGAGCATTCTTTAATTATGTTTTCAGACTGGTCCCAGGATGTATTTTTTGCTAAGCTGAATAACATTTTAAAATACAAAATGGATGCTTTGTGAAGCACTGGCATCAGAGAAGGACAGGCAGATTCAGGTCCACAATAGCTTTTCTGTTCCTGCTGGACAGCTAGCTGTCTTCACTTGCAAAGTGCTTAAACATCATCAATTCCTTGCATGTGTCTTTGCTCTGTTACACCCGTACAAGCTCTCACACAAATGCATCTCTCAGATTACCTCACTTGATAGACTCTTTGAAAGAGTTTATTTATTGCAACCCAAAAGCACTAGGAACCTTCAGGTGAGGACACCATTATATAAGGCACCACCTAAACAAGCAGCATAAAGACATGCCCTTCCACACAGGACCTGAAGTTCACAGCCTCAAATTCAGGCAGTGATATCCCATGTGAGAAAGTGGACAAACAGGACTAGGTGGAGAGAGTAAATTCACACATTGGTCTAGACATTGTGGCCAGTAAGGAGTTCTGAATTGTATTTATGTGTTGATTTAATGAGATCCACTGAAGAGGCATATTTGCAAACTATCATAAAGCCTGAACCCCTTCAGCTCTGTAGCAATGCTGTTCACTATTTCAGTGCGTAATATCCACAGGATGAAACACCAAACTGTTCAGATCAGAGTTAGGCTCTCAAAATGAGGCTCAGCCAAGGAACTCTCATCCAGGAGCTTCCTGAATAAGACACAGTTACAACACTGGTGTTGTTTTTATTCGGGCTGGTGTGGTTTCAATCTCCAATTTCCCTGTTAGGCAGTCAGGTACTAATATGTGAATGCCAGACAGTTAATGACAAAGGTACATAAAAAGCATGCAACATCCGCATTCCCATGATCCTTGATGTAACTTTTTTTTTTTTTTTTTTAAATCTTCTCCAATCTATGCAATTTAAAGTGAAAAAGTGAAAGAAAAATGCTTTGCATACAGAGCCTGGATGACTATTTGCTCCAGTGGCCCAAACAGGGCTATACAACCCTAGCAGCACTGGGGTCCCTGGGGTGGAGGCCAGTGTTTCTACATCTCCCTCACGCTTTGCAGGGGATGAGCTCTGGAAACCCCAAAACCAACCTTGAAGGCTATGCAAGGGCAAGGGTGCTTTTCTTGAAGCTCAGGGCCTGGACCAAGATCTCACACATACCACACAAAAAAGCCCAAAGGTGTTAGGAATTTCCCCCAGGAATGACATCAGACAACAACGTTTCTGTTGTGGTTACTTGGGGGCTCTCCAGTTTCCACTGCACCCTGTCCTTTTCTCCATCAGCTATACCAAGGTGGCTGCACCAGAAAGCATGGCACCTCCAGCAGGAAGTCGCTGGCAGGCAGCGTACCTCAGCCAGACCAGCCCCTTCTGAAGATGGTCCCACGAACAGGTCACACACAACAGCACCTGTGGGGAAGGCAAGAGTTCACCCCTCCTCCCCTGGTCACCCTCATAGAGGAGCTGCTTCACAGAATCATAGAATGGTTTGGGTTAGAAAGGACCTTAAGACCATCAAGTTCCATCCCTTGAACACCACCAGGGATGGAGCATTCACAAGTTCCTTAGTTGGTTCCAGTGCCTCACCACCCTCGAAGTAAAGAGATCCTTCCTTATACCTAATCTAAACTTCCCCTGTTTAAGTTTGAACCCATTACCCCTTGTCCTATCACTACAGACCCTAATGAAGAGTCCCTCCCCAGCACCCCTATAGGCCCCCTTCAGATACTGGAAGGCTGCTATGAGGTCTCCACGCAGCCTTCTCTTCTCCAGGCTGAACAGCCCCAACTCTCTCAGCCTATCTTCATATGAGAGGTGCTCCAGTCCCCTGATCGTCCTCGTGGCCCTTCCCTGGACTTGCTCCAGCAGCTCCACGTCTACGGGATAGCAGAGATGCCAGGTCTCGCCGCATGCACTACTCTCTCTCCCGCCCCGCCGCAGACCCATCGCCGGACCGGCGGCGCCCTCTGCCGACTGCACCGCCCGCCGGGGTGAGCCGGGGCCGATCGGCAGCCCGCGGCTCCCCGGAAAGGCTGGCGGGGCTGGCCCGGAGGAGCCGATAGCGCACCGGGCGGCGCCCGGCGGTAGCCGTGTCCCTACCTCACCCCTCTTAAAAATAGACCTAGGCGGACAGCATTAGCGAGCTGCTACAAGGTAGGGAGGAGGCTCCTATCTTCCGCCCTGCGCTAACGATTAAAAGGAAAGTTATTTCTTGGAAATGAAGTGCCTTACCACGGTCATGGTGAAAAATTTCCTCCTTATATCCCATCTAAACCTTCTCTTTCAGTTGAAAGCTGTTTGCCCTTGTCCTACTACTACATGTATGTAAAAAGTCCCTCTCCAGATTTCTTTTTAGGCCCATTCAGGCACTGGAAGCTGCTTTAGGGTCTCCCGAGAGCTTTCTCTTGTACAGTCTGAACATCTCCCACTCTCTCAATCTGTCTTCATAAGAGAGATTAAAGTAGCTGGTCAGAGTTTAAACTTTATCTGCACAAAACATTTTTGGTTTAAACTTCGATTTACCCAAGCTGGTGAGCTCACCAACCTTCATGCCTACATCTCCCACATTGTGTTAACTAATGCTTCGTGCTGAAGCAGGAAACCAGAGTGCTCTAAATCCACCTGCTTTCCTTCAGCTGCAGTTCCCCCTTTCCCGCAGCTACTAACAGGCACCATCAGCCAGATCACTGAAAACAAGTAATTTCCTTTTACTAAAGCAAAACTCAGCCTTTTCATCTACCCATCTGTTTAAAAGGGAAGGTGTCCACAGGCAGGTTCATGGTGAAAAGGCAGAAAGCAAGACTAAGCAAACAGAAAACAGAATAACCCTAAGTGCTTTCATTCTTACCTGCTTTCTTACGAACCAGCTCTCTGAGGAGAAGTCTCTCTTGACAGAGAAAAGTTGCAGTAATTGCAGATATTAACCCAAAAGGCCCAATGCCTTTCATAAAATAGCCACACGCACAACCAGAAACTGGAAAAAAAACATCCTCAACCTGCTCACTCCCCACCATCCATGGATTCTGCCAGCATAGAAAGGGAGAGGCAAATCACCTGGGAAGCCTTTAAAAATCACAGCTGCAGGGAACTTTCTCACATGATTAAGCTATAAAGGTCTGGCTTTGCAGAAGAAGGTGTTTTCAGCTGTGTTTAGGGCAACTTACAAGCTTGAATAAGCATTATTGTTCCATGGCAGTTTTGTTCTGCTATAACCACAATGGGCTTTTTGCAGTAGGGGAACATGTCAAAATATTTCTTAGGGTTGTCCAAATTTGCAAGTGGAGATCCTGTGTGTGTCCCCTCCACACCCATTGCTCCTGTGTAAGGTCTTTCTCGATACAACAGCTAATGGAATTTAGCCGGCACAAAAAGAGATCAGAGCAGGTGGGAATTTTCTGTGGAAAGCGACTGGTGTAAGGTGGCACCACAACCTGCCCTGCTGCTTCCAGGCAAATCTTTTGAAATAGGAGGGCTACAGTTTGTTCCAGATGAACTGAAACATTGCCCAAAGCTACAGAGACAATGAGAAGTAATAATCCCAGAATAGACTGCAACTAACCAGGCATCATAACGGTCCTTAAAATGCCAGTTATAGAAGTTTTGTTGTTTTGGGTTTTTTTCTAGCTAAAGACTGGGGTCAATAATTCTCAATAAAGTATTTTGTCTGTAACATTTCAGTATTGATAGGTAAGTAGCCTCCTTGTTTGAGAAGTCACAGCCCTGTTGTGGGCAATAGTTTAATTCTTCTGTTACAGACCTACCCGAGATGGAGACATTTCAGTCTCCTGTTCTACCCTTCCTTCTTCTCTTTGCATCTCTTCACAGCAACCCTGTTATATGTACACATCCTTTTCCAGTTTTTGTCTCCTTTAAAGCATCTCCCTTTCAATTCAGCTGCTGCTCTTCCACACCACCACCTTTGCTTTGCTCCCCTTGAAAAGTTGTCCTTTCTTTCACACAAAACTTGTTACTTGCCCTTCTATCTGACTCTTCCATCTCGGTTGTTTCAAGCCCTTCTGTCTTCAATTCCCCTCCACTCCTCCTCTCTCTGCAATGCTTGTGGAATTAAAATACACGGGGCACGAGTTACTTAATTCTGAGGTGATGAAGGGCACTCCAGTTTAAGACATCAGTTAACTAGATTTTAGTCAGACGAGGGCAGTGTTACAAAACATGTTGGTTCTCAGGGCCACACTTCACTGCTGGTCCTCCCAGTACAACTACCTATGTCTCAGGTTTGCATTCTGAAATTATCTAGGCTGGAAAGAAATAAGCTCAGGAAAAAAAATAAATAAAAGAGAAGATAAGAGATTTATGCCAAATCATCTCAGAGACATCGTTTAAAGCAGGGCCACACTGACATTTCTACAGAGGAGGCAGCAAATGCTGTGGCCAGGGAATGAGTAGCAAAGGATAGGAAGAATTTTTCAAGCAGAACTTCTCTGCCAAAGGCAACATATTCCTGCAGTCCAAGGTCTGTGGACTTCTTTTTAATCCTGAAATTTGTAATTGAATTGATTTGCCCCTAATACATATTAGAGTTACTTTGTTCATACATGTCTTGGTTTCGGCTGGGATAGAGTTAATTCTCTTCCTAGTAGCTGGTACAGTGCTGTGTTTTAGACTTCATGTGAAAACGATGCTTCAGTTATTTCCAAGTAGCACTTACCCATATCAAGGACTTTTCAGTGTCTCATGCTCTGCCAGTGAGCAGGGGCACAAGAAGCTGGGAGGAAGCAGAGACAGGACACCTGACCCAAACTAGCCAAAGGGATATTCTATACCACAGCACGTTATGCCCAGTGTATAAACTAGGGGGAAGTTACCCTGAGGAGACTGATTGCTGCTTGGGTTGGGCTGGGTACCAGTTAGTGGGTGATGAGCAATTGCATTGTGCATCACTTGGGTTTCTTGGGGTTTATTCCTCTCTGCAGAGCAGGGAGCAGTGTTGCAGAAGATGAGGTGATCTGTTCTCTGTTGCAGTCAGACACACACAAAGGGCAGAGCACAGCTTTCTGTCATCTGTTGGGACCACTGAGCATCGCTGTGGCTTAGTCCATGGTATTCCTTGCACCAGTAGCTGGGCTGGTATGTCATGATTAGCTGATTTAATAAATAGCTGGGCCTCTTAGATAAAGCCTGTACTCTTCTTCTTTCTCTGTTTTGCCTCTATGCCTGTGCTTTTAAATCCAGTGCCAAGCTAGGGAAGCAACGGGTGCTTGACTTTTTAGCAGTTGCTTGATCAGTTTATCTTAATGGCAAACTTCATCTCAGTGTGCCTTTTCTTACATAATAGCAGCCACTAAATTATCTCCCTGGAATTCAAACACCTTAGCATATAAAAGGTATGTGATTAATACTAACAGAAATACAAAAGGAAATAATATAATTGTTAATTTGAGGAATTTTTACTTAATAGTTTGCTCACAGGCAGAAAGTGGTATCTTTAAATTACAAATAGGCAATTGATTAACAGTATCTCCTCTGTGAAATATTGTATTGAGATAATTTCTCAGTTATTTGTCAGGTTATGCCGTTTGCACTGGCTTCAAAGGCTGTCCAGCCTCTCTGCAGTTGCTAGGGAACAACTCCACAGCTCAGAAGAGAGCAGCCGTCGTCATTGCTCTGCTGGCATTCACCTGCATGGTGACATCATTTGGGGTTTGTAAACATTTATGCAGATTGTGTCCTTTCAGACCAACATTTGAATAGTGATTGAATGCTGTTTGGTCTCCAGACTGCCTTCAGGGTATGTCCATCAAACAAACAAAGATGAACCTGGTCTGGATGCAAGGTCCTGAAGTGATGTTGAAACTCCTACACTTTCCAGCTTCTAGGCATGTGAGATTTTACACAGCTCCTCAACTTCATCTGCTTTCAGCCAATATTATGGTATTCCTTTGGAAGTCCCAGGAGGGAGGTTTGGCTATGATCTTTCCTACAACTCTCCCCTGGGCTTTCCTTAAATGTGCTTGATCAGTTCCTGAGATGTCAAATGCAAACTTTCAGCCTTATCAGCTATAAAGCAGGGAGGAAGGATTCCTTTTCCCATTTGCAGGCAATGCTCTCATTTATACTTCTAGAGTGTGTTTATATTTTTCACAAAAGACTGTCATTGCTGACTAATGCTCAGCTTTTGACCCCCTGTAGACCTAAAAGTCTTTTCTACAGAATTTTCCACCGTTTTGGCAATAGACCACTAAAAACTGCTGTTGGTGCAGGGGTGTCCAAGCCAGTTTTTACTCCCACTCTGCTGCAGTAGATTTATTGAGATTAAAATATTTTACTGACTTGCCTACAGAAATGTAATCAAAGAAATAGTTAACAGTAATGCAAATATCGAATGAAATTGTCAAAATGAGGCAATGCTGTGTCTCTGCCTGCTACCCTAAAGCAGGATATTACCCTCAAAAAAGAAGAAAATAAGAAAACTGTGTAAATTTTAAATGGATTCTGAAAGCTTTATTCAGATTAGGACAGAAAGCCAAAAGAAGGGAATTAGCCCCAAATGCAGATGTCTTAAATTCACATTATTGACTAAGATTCTGCTGTACAATGAACAGCATTGTGGAGGCAATTCATCTTACCCTAATGTAGAAGTTTAGCTCACATGAAGTCATCTACACTCCAGGAACCTAAATTTCGGCATGTGTATCTGCAATCATGTCCTATCCCTGGCATTCTTTCTGTCTATGTGTATCTGTCTAATTTCTTTCCACAAAGCCTGTTCCACAGTCACAGAAGGGAGAAAAGGGACTGACTTGTCTTGCAGAAGATCTCAGACTTGCTGAGTTGAAAAGTAGGGTTCTCTTTCCTAAGATCTAATGCTAATTCCCTGAGAATGTCAGGCAGACTAAGCTAGCACCAAGCCAGGAAAAAAAACAGAAAAATACTTGATGTGTTTTTATTTATACACATACCACCCCTATTCTTCCCACTAAATACCCTTGCTTTTGTTCAGATCTGGAGCAATCTCCAATGCAAATGCAAAGGGATGCAGTGTGAAGGCAAGGGAAAAGGTGGAGAAATGTAAATCCCCAGTGAACCCTTTCTGTCTGATTAGTGTTACCAGGAAGGGGAAGAAAGGGGAGGAAAGAGGCTGTGTAGGTTGAAGCAGGAAGCAGGATTTATCACCTATTTTTAATTCCACCTATCATTAGTTAAGGGGCTATAGGAGCTCTCCAGAGCCACAGAAAGAAGGAAAACATGTGCACCAACACAGTTATGTCTCCAAAGTGCATGGATATGGCTTCACACCAGCTGGTCAGAGCTGCTTCCCCCCTCCCAATATTTCTGTATTATTATATATTTATAATTAATATTTGCATCTATTTTTATAGCTAACCTGCAGTTTAAGATAGTATGTTTTACTGATTCTTATGCTTCAGAGATTATTAACTGTGCTATTTGTTCTCCTAGTTGTGAGCTGGAAAGTGAGAACACAGAAAGAAAGGCAGAAAAATGGAGTAGACCCCAAAAGAACAATGCCAACAGTGTAAAAGTATGTGACAAACTATAGCAGGTTATCTCTACACGTTTTTAGCCGTTCTTACACACGTTGACGTAGATTAAAATATGGGGGGAAGCAATGATATTGATGAATATCCTGTCTGCTTGAGAGGGAACACTGTACCATATTTCTAGATGACAGCTGATGACATACATTTGGTTGAACAGTAAGTGCTTGTTGGCAGATTGCAAACATGCTGGTGCAATGCAAACACCACAGCACAGAGGAGTTAACGTGTCTGTGACATACACATTGTTAGCCCAAGTGAGGCCAAATTTCTTCATTCTCCCTTTTTTTGCTAGAAAACCTAGCTGTTACTTATTTGTATAAAAGATAATCTACTTTTACCATCTTGGTCTGGATGCTGTATTTATTGTATTTATCCTCACAAAACAAGGCAAGAAGATACTGTCTGCTCTCATTTAATTAGCTGAGAGAAAGAAGACAAGAAAAAAGTGAGGTCAAGTGTTGTAGAGCCAAAGTACCCAAATCCAGACTTTTAATGCCACTGAAGCCACTCCAAGCCCCCATCAGCTGCCATCTATCTCTCTGTACCTCTTAGCTGTGTCACCTTGAGCCTTCAGTCACACTGAACTGCAGACATGCCTAGGGGCTGTTCGCTGCCAGGCTCATGCATCCCCAGCATGTGTCCCCTGGGCCAGGTTGTCAGATCCAGAAAGCAGGTACTGCCAGTCAGTGAGATGGGCTGCAGGCTGGGAAACACTAGCTGGGACATGGACAGAAAGAAAGACTTTAATCTACCTCCTGCCTGACTTGTGGCCATAACTTGAATGTGAATCTTCCCTGTGCCAGTATGGTGATTACTCCACAGGTATGAAGGGTGCCCATACTCATATCAGTGACCTTCCTTAGGGACATGTTTACCCTCATGCCCAGTTATTTCTTTCTGCTAGACTCCTGCAGAGTCCATAAGACTCTGTTTGTACCTATGTCCCTTCCTGGTTTCCTATTAAAATGAAGACAAGTGGTAAGGAGAAGAGAAAGCTAAGGCTACACCTTAAACCTCTATGAAGGAGTACCTTGGCACACACACACATTTGTAGGGATGTCTCCAAATATACAGTCTCATGTTTTCCATTTATATTTGTAAAGTCCATTTGAATACATTATTTCCTCCTAGTAATCATTTCCGCAAGCCTTTCATTTAAAATGCTTGCTGTATGTTAAATTGGTTCTGTGTAACTTGAACTCCTGGAGAGTCCCAAAGCCCAGCACATGACAGGCACAGTTGACTGGCTACATGGCAAAGCTGAACAGAGTTGTGCAACTACTAATTATAAGATTAAAAAATAAAAGCACTCTAGTAGCAAACCAGCCCAATGGAAATGTTAACATTCAAAGTTTTGACTTACTCATATTAAGAGGCACTAAAGGGCACTTTCAACTCAGGTTTGTTTAACTGTTAATAACCTTTATCACATTACGGTAATTCCACAGGCAACCAAGTAGGTGTGAAAACTATATTCCCTTCCTTATGACTGTGAAAGTACATGTTATAACATCAAACTTCAAACAAAATTGCTGCACTGTGTGTATAAGTTAATATGGAAAATAATTCTACTCTAATTAGGTTCTTGTTTATGACTTCATGCCCAAACCAGGCTGCTAGGTATATTGTCTTCTTCATTAAATTAATTTGAACAGAAAACTGAACAGAAAAACGAGCTCTGGAGAGACCATATGCTAAAACAAGATCTGCTTTGATCCTTCAAAAAAGAGTCATGGAGAAATAAATAGACCTGATATTTTTCCTGAAACTCAGGTTAGGCTTTCTTCCTCTTATTACACTCCACAGATATGTCCTTGCACCAAGCTATGCAAATAACTCCTGTCCAGGCCTTCAGTACTCTTTTCTCTTGCCTTAGAAGTGTTTAAAATCTATGCTCACTTGGCTACATTAATGAACAAAAGTGAAAAAATACTTGGACATCCCAGAATATAGGAAGAATGACTAGCATCACAGAATAAATGAGGCTGGAAAGGAAGTCATTGAGTATCACCTGCTGCTTATAGGAGGGCCAGTTAGCTCAGGTTGCTCAGAGCTTGCACAGCTGAGGTTTCAGTATCTCCAAGGATGAGGATCCCACAACCTCTCTGGGCCCCAGTCTAACCAGCCTGGTGGTGATATTTTTTTTTTGCTAGTATCTAATCAAAGTATCCCATGTTTTAACATGTGCCCATTGCCACTTGTCCTGTCACCATGAACTTCTGAGAAGAGTCTGGCTCCATCCTCTCTGCTACCTCCCACTAGCTAGGTCCCGACACTGATAAATTCCCCTTGAGATATGTCTTTTTCAGGCTGAACAGTCCCAGGTCCCTCTGCCTCGGACTGTGCTCCAGCCCCTGACCATTTTGGTGACCCTGTGCCTAAGTTCCTCCTGTAAGTCCATAACTTTCTTGTACTAGAAGCCCCAGACTGGCCACAGCATTCAAGATTGGTTTCACTAGTGCTGAGAAGAGGGGAAGGATCACCTCCTTGGTCTTTCCAGCTACACCCTTGCCAAGGTTCCTCTGAACAGTAGCCCTGACCTTCAGCATTATTGACTGCTCCTGCAGTGGAGACTTACACCGCCCTCTCTCCAATTGCCTTCATCATTAATAAAGGCATAAAACACCACTGGTTCTAATATTGATCCCTGAGGCATACTGTTGGTAACTGGTCACGAGTTGGGCTTTGTACCACTAATGGATTACAAACAACTCTCTGAGCCCAGCAGTTCAGCCAATTTTCTACACACCTTATCTTCTACTTACCCAGTCCATATCTCACTAGTTGGGCAATAAAGATATTGAAGAATACAGTGCCAAAGGCCTAGCTGGAGTCAAGGAATATGATTTCCACTTCTCTCCTTTCATCCATAGAGCCAGTTGTATCATCATAGGTATTCCGGCTGGAAGAGCATGATTTGCCCTTGGTAAATCCACGTTGGCTGTTCCAAACTAACTTCTTGTCTCTCCTGTGTTTGGAAATGGCTTGTAAGAGGGTTTGCTGTGTGAACTCCAGGTACTGAGTTGGGGCTGACCAGCCTCTAGGTCCCCAGATCCTCCTTCTTGACCTTGGTGATGAGTGTGATATTTGCCCTTTTCCAGTCTCAGGAATCTCACTTTTATGGTAAAGGCTCTTGGGAAAAGGCACAGAGATTTGTATTTCTAGGTATATACCAAGATAACAAATGACATTTTACTCATTCTGCCTTTTAAACTGAAAAGAATATCACATGGCTATACCATTTATTGTCCTTACTTGGCATTAATAAGGTGATTAACAGATTTGGCTAAATTCCTGGAGAACAAAACAGTGGGCAGCTACTAAGAATCTGTGAGCCAGCTCATCTCCATCTCCACTGAGACTTAGTGGACATTTATACTTTTAGTACGTTTAGAAGGGAGGAGCTTGTCCTGTTGTCACATAAGCAGGAGGGCAATGCCTGGTGCAAAAAAGACCAGGGAATTCACCGGGATTACTCAGCACAGTTACTCATGTATATCAAAGTTTCCAGTTCTGGCCTTATAATCCTAGTAAGTTTCTGATCATGTTACTAATCATAGGTTTTGGGAGTAGCAGGAAGTCCAAGTTAGATCTCCTCCAAAAATCTCCTTTCACCTTTCTCTCACATACCCTTACTCTAAAGCAAACTCTCCTTCCAATATTGCCTACAGTTGTTATTATTCTGACACTTGTGATTCATTCAGTTTACTCATGCAATTGCATGCAGATGAATTTGAAATGTAAATGTGCTAATCTTATAAAAACTATTGCTTGATATTTTAAGGACTTATGGCCAAACAAAGGATCTACAACAGCAGGAATGGTTATATGCACTGTTCTTTATGTGTACAGTTCAATTTTAAAATAACCACAAATATTGTATATAACAATGAAAGTAAAAATGAATAATGACTAAGAAAAGTCATGCCTCTCACTGTCTTTTTGATCATTAATTTCTATTTAATGTCAGGAGTTATGCAGAGGCAAACCCACTCACGTTCATCCTTTCAATTTTCTTTAGCGCAATATCAGCTTTAACAAGGCATACAGTACAAGGTATGCAGTACAATTATGTATGTATTTTCACCTTTATGCGGGAAAGCTCTTTCCCTAGGTAGTATTGAACAACTAGAGCAGCATTAATTTTTTCACTAAACCCACACAGCTTTTTTTTTTTCAGAACCATGGATCTGTCTGTGTGTTTATGTAAATCTTGGTACTGGTAAGTCAAGCTTCCAAGACATAAATTTTAGGAAATAAAAAATAGAGAAAAAAACATGGTGCTTATTACAGTATTTAGGAATTATCTAAGTTCTATTAAGAAATATATATATTTCCCAGTTACCTGGTTGGGGTTTGGATTAAAGGGGAAGATCTGACATTCTGAAAGTCCTGTTTCTGAGTCCTGAATCAATTTTAAGGACTTTGGCCAGAAAACTAAGGGTGGATAGGGAAAGATAAATGAAACTGAAGTTCTTCATTTTGCAAATTATGTTCTTCCTTGTAGTAGTTAAGTGAAAACACTTTTTTGAAGAATTTTGAAGAATCTTGTAAATAGCCTGAATTTTTTGTTATGGCTTTAATTAAGCCGTCTTCCCTCTGGATCACTAATCTAACCCCTTCCATGTCCAATTCCACTTTAAATAAAGCTTGGTGTGTGAAAACATACTGCTGTGAAGGCACGTTGTGTCTTCAACAATGGTTTTGGTTTGAGCACCTGCGGATTGTTGGCTATGTTCATGATATGAAACACAAGGCCATCTGTTTTCGGTATCCCACCTATACAAGCTTAACATATCCTGAAGCAATGCAGTGACTGTACAATCCCACTATGCCCAGAAGGTCTTCCAGGAGACCTTTCAGAGGAATGTCTGGGACCTTATCTTTACTGTGAAAAAATGCCTGAGGTTAGAAAGCAGAGGTATTTCAGGGTTCATTTTATTGCCCTCTGCATTCCCCACCTACCACCACCAAAGCAGCTCTCACTGCAGCAAGGGTTGCCCAAGTGGAGGGTGCCTGGGGGCAGCATCCCCAGCAAGGGGCCCTTGGCTCAGAGCCTCTGTTTGTTCTTAGAAACTTCAGTTCTTAAAACCGATAGCCGGGGCCACGTTGCAGGTAGGTATTAACTGTACTTCACCTGTGTTGCAATCAAGGGCAAAAATGTGCCTTTGCAATCTTAAACTTGTGCTTTTAAGCAACATGTTCCACTGGATTAACTTCAAGAGGAAACAGTCGGTTATAAGGGATGCATGCTTGTCCACACTGAGCTATGTAAGGCCAGCCCTTGTTGATAAGGATGAAGGTACCTTGTCTTCCTTTTTAAATGAAAAACCAAACTGGATTTTGAAGGACCTGGTTACTGCTATTTATTTTCAATGCATGAATTTTTGTCATTTCAACAAAGTAAAAAGCTGATTGCTCACTGCAGTTATATAGCTGATCATGTGAATAATCTCTAAGATTGAATATTAAATTCTTTTTATATAGTGATAAAACTGCACTTGGCTGAAGCGCACAACAAAATGCAAGTTGAAAAGGGTTCTGAAACCCTCTCTCTTACTGACAACACACTTGGAGAGAAGGTTTCCAGTTTTTCTTGTGTTAATAGGTGGGGTTTTATTACTGAAGTATATTTTTAGAAGGACCCAAAGGGAATAATCTGATGGTCTTTCAAATTTAAGATCAGGAAAACATGGCAGAAAGAGAAAGAGGTGGAGCAAAAGAAGAGGAAACCATCTATGTTGGTTTTGCTGGAAAAACAACACATGGATGTGGATCACACTCACATGAAAGTGAGACCGGTGTTCAGGTCAGCAAAGCCTCATTTCTTATGGTAGATTTTGTTAAGAAAAAGACATGGAAGAAAGCAGCAGCTACCAAACAGAAAGCATGTATAAGGAAGCCTCTTATTTTGAAGAGACCAACCAGGATGGGCAAATAAAGAAGGGAAGAGCAGGGCAGGTAGGCAATCTCCAACAGCAAACCAAGTCAGATCCTTGGGTGAATGAAGAGCTGTAGCTTGCACCTACTGATTATTACAGTATCTAGTACTTTTTCCAAGGCTGTAACTTTTCAATTTATGTTACCCCCTTTTCAGTTCACTTGCTTGCGTGGCCCTGAAGGCCCCAAGCATATAGAAATTCTTGCCTTTTCTTTTATTTCTTATTTTAAATAAAAAACCTTTGTATTCCACTTTTTGACCCTTTGTTATGAAGGGAAAGTCTTGACCCACAAGCACATATAGCACATTATTCCAGTGTTTCTCAGTGGCTTGAGACAACTGCTGACCATGAGGCTTAATGCTCAAGTTAGCAGCAGTGCTGGTCAAAGGATGGCCCCATTGATACCTACTGGTCAAACCTGGAGGCCTACGAATAGGTCTTTTCCTCTTCTTCCTCAGTCTTCAAAAAGAGAACAGCCAACAATGTGATCTGATGCTCTGCCACAGACTACTACAGGAAGGCCCAGGCATGCCTCTTTTAAGTTTAGCTAGAAATAAGTGAACACTACTTGCAGTGCAGTATATTTAGGGTTAAATAGTTATACACATATTATTTCAACTTGAATGACAGGGGAAATCTATGGTGCGGCATGAGCAGGATTTTGTCTACTATAGTGTGTGAAATACTGCATAAGATCTGAGTTCTTTTAGTTGCTCCTAAGGGATGCATGACACTAAAAACACTGAAGAACAAAAATCTATGCTGGCACCAGTGATATATGTCCTAGCACCTCACAACTCAGACAAAAGTGTCTGAGAAAAACCAATCTAAAAACAAGTTCTGCAACCTTGACTTTTGTTTAGCAGAATAGGTAAGACATGCACCAGTTTCTGAAGCAAAAAACAACACATGCTAGCTTTAGACTTGCTAACCCACTTTAAACAAAAAACCCACAGAAAAAATCTATCATGTGACACAAAATACCTGTCTTTCTCTTTATTTCCCACACAGCTTTACTGAAACAAGTCTTTCAAGTAATCTTGTGGCAGAGTTTTATGCAATACTCCATTAAAAGTTTGTCAGATGAGGGTTGTTTCTACATCCCATTCTTTTCCTGAGGTTGATGCAGTCCTAGTGTGAAAAGCCTGTTCCATCTGTCTGCCCCTTTGAGGCTGCAGATCCAGGCTGCCTCCCCAGGAGGATATCTGTCCATCAGTCAGTCTCTGGAGAATGTGGAAGGTTTTCTGTGGTGAACTCTATGTTCCATCTTTCAAACCATCCTGCAGAAGCCCTGTCTCTAACTTCACTCTTGTATGCTTTCAGTTCAGATGGTCTGGGACAAAGCCAAACAGAGGACTTGATGCAGGCAGTGTCAGAGTCAGCAGGGCTCTTCCCTGAAATTTATGGGCTTTTTTATTCAGCAGCCCAGGACAAAGTAATTAATCCTGTCCTGGGCAGGTCCTAATGGAGCAATTCAAAGACTCTGCCAGAATAGATGAAGAGCCTCCAAGCTCTGAAGGTTTGAGTAAGACATGAGTTATTTGGCAGAGTTTTATGAGAGTTTTATGCTCACAGCTGACATAAGCCCACATGGACTACATGTTACCCCGTAACAGCGATGACAGGCTACTTGCCTTTTACTTTGTGGTTTTAGCTTTGGGTGTACATCTAGGAACACAACAGCATCTACAAAAATGGACACTCAGTTTCAGTGGTGTTTCACAGAACTGCTCACCTTCTGCACTGGGACACTAGATGCTGCTCAGGACAACTGGATACAAAAATTTCCTACCTGAAAACAGTACTGTTGCTTCTGGGAGGGAGATCCTGTTTTGGAGGTATAGGTTTGACCTTTGCAGAGCTTTGCAAGGTTGCTTTCCTCTTTGGATTATCAAATCTTTCTGGATCACCGTGTGCATGCATACAGTGTTCAAGAGCAAGAGACACTATACTGGTAGTAAGTACTTGCACTGTTAACCTATTCCTCTTTTAGCTTATACTACATTTCACAGCAGCATAGTCCATAGAGAGCCTCCTCTGCCTCAAGAGAAGCAGACTAAACCCTCCATCCTCAGCCTGCTGGGTATGGGTTACACGTTCCACTTACCTCTGGACAGCCTGCAGCTGGGTTTATCAGGACACTCTGCTGATACAGATGGACAGATACAAAATCCTAACTTACTGGGCTTGCACCACAGGTCCTTCCTGGCCGTAAAGGCTAATTTGTGTGTTTATGTCCTCCAGGGATTTGGCATTGCAAATCTTTCACAAGACAAGCAGGCTAATCTCAGCCAATTGAAATAATTTTTGCTAGCCTGCTTTATTCTTCCAGAAGGGAGCATCTGAAGAAACTGTTAAAGAATTATTTCTGGTCTTTCTGGGAGCAATTTTGAGGATGATGGTGAAGTGCCTCCATGCAGAAACAGTGGCACTAGCCTTCCCTGTTCACATGCAAATGTGTGGAATCTCACCACAACCAAAACCTGCTGGTCTTGCCCCATTTGGGGCTTGACAGCATGGGTGTCCCATCTAGCTAACAGTCTAGGCAAAGAGCCCTATTGCCGGTAAGATTATTAGTACAGGATTGTCTCTCTCGTGGGACAGGAGGTCTGTCTTTATGCTGTTTCCTGCTTCTTTTAAAAAAATTTTTTTTTTATTTTATTTTGAATTAGTGCAGACTTGTTTCATTCAAAATACACGATTGATTGAGCTAATCTGGGTGCACAGGATGCAGTATACCGTGTGGCCTCCTTGAAGTCTTTTTATAAGTGACTAACTCTGAATGTCTAAAAGTCAACCAATGTGCTGAATTAAATGACTAAAGGGCATCTGGGCTAATTGGTCATCTTTAGCATATCTAAGGCAAAAATTCCAAGTCTTCTCAAATAGGGCTCAAACAAGTGCTGTCTTGCTAAAGTACAGAGCACCCTCCTGAATGTCTAGCTTCTGGTGCATGTAATGTTGCAATTACATGCCCTTCTGATGCATGTAATGGGCTGTTAAAGGTCTGTCTCTTTTGTGGATTCTTTGCCTTAAACTAGCTAACAGTTCCAAACACTCACAGGGTAACATGCTGAGTTCCAACACTAATCTCTGCAAAGATACCAGGTGAAGCATGTTTTCTGTGTGGATTCCCATCATTCTTGTTTTAAATTCAGTCCAGTGTTAAAAAATTATGTATTGACCGGGCTTTTCTAACAAACATGGCTGGTATCAAGATACATGAACAAGAGCAGAATAATTTTAACAGGGTTATTTTGTATTTATAAGCCATAGGGAAGATATATTAAAACTCTCTATATGTTATCTAGCCCACCCAAGTGTTTCCAACATCTACCTTAGCTCTTCCAGCTGCTCTTTGAGAGATTATTGGGCTACCCAACTGTCCTGGGTTCAGCAGTAGCACTCATTTTTCTCCTTCTTGGTAGCTGGTGCAGTGCTGTGTTTTGACTTTCGGCCTGGGAGCAGAGCTGATAACATGATGTTTTGGTTTGGCCAAGGACTTTGTGAGCCTCTTGCTCTGCCAGGGAGGAGGGAAGCTGGGAGGAAGCAGAGACAGGACACCTGACCCAAACTGACCAAAGAAGTATTCCATACCACAGCACGTCATGCCCTGGAGGTAACTGGGAGTTACCTGGAGGGGCTAGGGGACTGCAGGGTTGGAGGAGGTATCAGTCGGTGCTTGGTCGGGCTGGGGGGGGCGAGTTATCAGTCACCTGGTGCTGAGGTATTGTATTATCTTCCCTTGTTATTTTCTCTTATTCTTATCATTGGTAGAAGTAGTGATTTATGTTATACCTTAGTTACTAAACTGTTCTTTTCTCAACCCGTGGGAGTTGTATTTCTTTCTGATTCTCCTCTCCGTCCATCCAGGAATAGGGAGAGGGCAAGAAGGGGGGAGAGTGGGTGAACAAGCTGTCTGGCTGGGGTTAAACCACGACACCAACCCACCACCTTTTGAATTAAT
Source organism: Neopsephotus bourkii (assembly GCF_033783945.1). Taxonomy (NCBI): domain Eukaryota; kingdom Metazoa; phylum Chordata; class Aves; order Psittaciformes; family Psittacidae; genus Neopsephotus; species Neopsephotus bourkii. Next base: position 7,608,337 of record NW_026901456.1, on the reverse strand, counting down.
TTCCAAGGTCTGAACCTTCACATGTTTATCAATTGACCCTCACAGATTCTGCACTGGCACTCTTTTGATAAGCCACTATCCCTAGGAATAAGCCTGGAGAGCTCAGGAAGCAGCAGGACACAAAAGCACCAAGCTCTTGCATTACTTCTGAAGACCTTGCTCACTGAGTAGCAATCTGAAGGTAGAATGCTCTCTCTCTAACACTTCAGCACAGCCAGTTTAAGAAGAGGTTAACTCCTTGTTTTCATACAATAGGCACCTTGCAGCATTCCTGTTGTGTTCCAAGATGTGAAAATCCTCTTTATCAGGCTGGAGTAGTTTAGTAGAACTAAGTTCACTAGAAACAGGGCAGGGGATTGTTTTGTCTTGAAGATCCAACAACAGGAGAGAAAATAAAACAAGGTAATGTTTTCACTTACTGTATAGTTGGTAAGATTTGCCACATGGACATAAGCACAAGCAGAAATTAAACAAAACCAGAATCATTAACAAAGGGGCAAAATAAATGAAAATGACACACTCCCCCCCATCATTAGATATTTACAATGTGCCCCCTCCAAATCTGAATAAGGGAGGATGGTTTTGAAGTAGACTTTAAAAATAAAACAGGAAATGGAAGTACAACTCCCCCAGAACAATTACAATCCAGTTGCTTCAGATACTTGTTATCTGTGGGATTACATAGCAATGTAACAGCAAAAGAAAAATAAGTGGCAATATTAATCCAGTCCAGATACAGGAGCATTTTGTCTCACAGACAATCTTTTTACACCTCAAGGAAATGTTCTTGCAATATTCCATGTGTTCCTGGGTACTTCAGTACCTGTACCTTTGCATAGACAGCTCTGCAGTCAGTAGCAACACAAGCTTTATGAAGGCTGGAGCAATACATTAATGCTATTAAGAGAGGGGATGCTTTGCAGTAGGACTAATTGAACAGAATCATGTGAAAAGTGGCCTACGAATATAGAAAATACTTTGAAAAAGTTTGAATAATAGAAAGAGATTGGAAGCAAGGGAAATCTAGTCTAGCATAACAGGCACATAAGCAAAATAGTAGAAAAAGTCTGGGAAGATGGAAGATAGTTCCAGACAGATTTTATTTTTAATGGGAAATGGACCAAGTAACCTAATTTTTCATGCCTATTTACTATGTGAATAATAAAAGTATGTGGTCTGTAGTCTTGTTTAGTAAAACTACATAAAGAGTTAAAATAAAGCAAAACAACTGCTTACTTTTAAAATCTTCAATATAAAAATAGTACGTGAAAATACTGATTGATGGGAAGCAACTAAACTTTCAAATAGCTATAGGTGTATGCAAACAACTACAAAATAACCTGAATTTTGATTAGTAAATTCTTGTAAAGATACTTAACTTTGCACTTTAAAAACAAACAAATAAACAAAACAGGGCAGGGGAGTTAGATTTCCACGTACTTAAAACATTTACCAGCTCCTGAAGCTTTTATAGGTTTCAAAATAATGTGGTCTAGCCACTGTGACTTTTTTATATGTTATCATTTCAGTTCTAGTACTCATGCCTCTCTCATGATGCTAGCGGTGGAAAAAAAAACACCCTTAGTATAGCCACAACATGTTAATAAAGTTAATTATCATTTGACCCATTTCTGTTACCTAACTTCTATCTATTCTCTCTATTCTGCTTTTTTTCTTCAAAACCTGTGCAGACAGACTCAAGATAATAAGCATTTTGCAAACAAATTCTGTAAGTCTGTCTGCAGCATTGAGTGTGTGTATCACATCCTCTATCAGCCACAAAACTCTGGAAAGACTGAGAGATATAATGGACTATGTTGAGAGTATCGGGCAATGGAGGATGGAAGCACGGGGATATAAAGTTAGTAGAAGACACTTGGCTGGTTAACACCAGAAGATCTACTAACCATCTTGGTCCTGCCCAAACAAAACTCCTACACACTGTGGGAGGAGATAAGGTCCTTGCAGTGCACATGGGGAAGTGGCTGGGCAAGGTGGTGTGGATTCCTCCTCTCATGGGAGAAGGCAAACCCATTTGTATTGGTAGCCAGAATGGTGCTGGTAACACACTGGTTTTTTGGCTACTGCTGAGCAGTGCTCCCACAGCATCAACACTGCTATTCTAACATCCCTTCCCCCTCCCACACACACCCCGTAGGCTGGAGGTGGGCAAGATCTTGGGACATAGCCAGGAAAGCTGACCAAACTGACCAAAGGGATATTCCGTACCATATGGTGCCTGCTCAGCAGTAAAGGCTAAGAGAAAGTGGGAGGAAGGGGGAGCATTCATTACTTATGACATTTTTCATCAGGAGCAACCACTACATGTACTGAAGCCCTGCTTCCTGGGAAGTAGTTAGACGTCACCTGTTGCTTGGAACTAGATAAAAAAATCATTTGTTTTCTTTTGCTTCTGTGTGTGACCTTTGCTTTTGCTTTATTAAACTGCCTTTATCTTTACCCATGAGGTTTTTTTCCATCTTATTTTCTACCCAACTGTCCTGCTGAGAGGTGGAGTGATAAAGCAGCTTGGTAGGCACCTGGCATCCAGCCATGGTCAACCCACCACAGTCTGGCCCCACTGGCCAATTAATAATAAAGGTACAGTGTTAAGAGCTAAAGCATAGACTTTGTCAGCTTTGGATATTGATGGAAATATTAATTTCCCTAGGACATTTTCTACAGTGTACATGCAATCTAAGTGGTTTTCATTGTACCTATACTTTAAATAGCTTTAAACAAAACAGCGGTGAAGATGCCAGCCTTAGCTGGTATTTGTTTTATGAGGACTATTGATGTTGCTACCACAGAAGTATTTAAGAGGTCCATCACCAGCAGAAACTTGTATTGGCTAGCTTGTACTCAGGATGAGTTCAAACTACCTTTTGAAAATTACTCACTCTGTGGTTGTAGAGGAGTTTGATGACCTATGTCAAATCAATGACAGGAAAAAAATACTTTGAGCTATCTTCTTTTAATTTCATAGAACCTTTGACATGTTTCAACGTGGTTGGGATTTGATCCTAAAGGAGTTATAAAACTAATAAGAAAAAGTTTGGTAAACGAGCAGTTAAACGAAGTAAATTCAAGAATTTACTTCCTTTATGCTAAAGTGTTGGCAAGTAAAGCTAGAATTAAAGCATCAATCTTTCACCTCTTGGAGGAAAATAGTAACGCCATAGTTCTCATTATTCACCAGAAAGGATCTATTTTCTCATGCCACATTCTCTAAAGATAAGAAACATTTTGGCTTTGTTTTATTTGTGCCTTCAAAACCAAGACTTCTTTACATAGGCAGCAGGCAAGCAAACAGTTCTTGAAGGAATTAATTCTGAAGGAATTAATGTAGCCACAGAACCAGAATAAACCAATGAAGAGAGTCAGACCTGAATTAAAAAGATGAAGTGAGATGAAAAAATGCAAACATATTTTAGTGATTGATAAATAAATTGTAGCAAGCAGTATGACTGCTAAAAGTGTGATGTTCTACTTCAGGTTAATACTTTTTATACTAAGATGTAGAGGAGTTGTAACTGTGATTCAGAAATTATTTTCTACACTCCAAAAAACATTCATATTGCAAATAGGGCTTCACTGAACCACTCCAGTTACAATAAAGAAAAAGAAAGGTCAAGAGAAATAACTGAACATATTGGAACCAAACTGTAAAATCTTGTCTTACTCACAACCATAACGTTGCCCTGTGAAATGTTATGAACAACACATCTAGCTGCTTTTACGGACAGCACAGCTTCCTGAATGGTACAGAACTGCAAAAGTCCCCTCATTAGGAGTATCTGTTCAGAAGTGCAATAACAGAAACTGAAATATAGCATTTGCATATGCAAACAGCACTTCCTCATAATTGAAATTAAATACTTCTTTCTTTTTTCTTTTTTTTTTCCCCCCCAAGTTAATTGCTGGCTCGCTGAAGAATACAAACAGGTGACACTGAACTGCATTTTCACTTGCTTATAGCTCATCTGATCCAGTGAACAGGATCAGTATTTTGTTTGCAATCCATCAGTGATTTACAGTTTTCTGCCTTCATCTGCACAGGTTATCATGGAATTAAAACAATGTCCAATTGTTGATAAAAATCGGGTACTTATACCTGATGCAGGAACAGACCATAAAAGCTTGCCTAGCTGCATGTAAATATAAAAAGGACACTTTATTGTTACCCTTTTATAACAGGTTAATCAACAAGTCTCCAAGCACTTTTACAAATATTTGGTTAATGTGAAAATAGCTGTACTCCTCTTGATAATGCATACCAGTAATTCCCTTTAACAGAGCAGGAAGTGGAGGCAGCTGGAAAAAAGCTCCCCAAAGTTATACAGCAAATCTGGAGCTGAACTAGGATTGAAAGTGAAAAACCCTTAACTCTCTACTATTCAGACAAACAAAAGGCAATTCTTTTCAGATAGGATTTATCTCTGGTTATCTCATGCAGGTATGCAAAAAATTCAGCTGTTCAAAAGGATCGTTTGGGAAGATCTGGCTCCACTAAATCAATGTTAATTGATTCACATTCAGATCCAAAACGTCACTTTTGGTTTCTAATTGAAAAAAAGAATTAACTCTTAATTTAAGATTTATCACAGTTTGTTTCTTTTTATTTTCTCAACCAGTATTTTTCTGCATGCATCAGCAAAACCACATATCTATGATTCTAATTTCTACTGAAACACATGTTTTTCACTAATTATTTAAATCCAATTGCATAAGAATTAAGTATTTTTCCTTTTTAAAATTCATATTAAATAAAATATTTGAAAACGTAATATTTCTGTAATTCCTTTTTATAAGAAGAGTAGGATCAGTCTGCATCAAACCCCATAGTCACCGATGCATTGTAGTTGTTTCAGGGCTGTTTGCTGGCACAAAAGTAACTATAAACCTTGTCTAACTGGCTGAGTAGTTTAGATTTATGGCTGCTTTGTGTTACAAGTGCAAAACAAAGTTAAACCACCAGATCAGTTAAAAAAAAAAAAAGAGTCACAAGTATCAGGAAAAAGCCATACAATAAAGTTGTGTAAGTTGTCATTAAGTTTCTGTGCCACAACAGCAGCATTATTTGAATGTGGATAGCAGGTCAAAATTGTAGGTCCAGTTCCATTCTGATGTAGGAAAATGCAGCTGTATTTACATGGTACACCCAGAAAAATCCAACAAAGAGCGGTATTTGAATTTATAGTCTCTCTTCTTTTACAGTAACAGACAAGAAACCCATTGAAACAACATGCACCTAAAGGAAAGTTAAGGCCACTTATTATTTCTGACAGTTTATTCCCTCAGGGAGAGAGCAAAGAATTTCATAACTCTGTGACTTTCTTTGTCTTTACACAAGAAAGCTAAACTGGGGGGGGGGAGAAGGGAAAACCAAGAAGAGCCATGGCAATTTTCTGTTTTTTTCCACTTGTATAGGGCTTGAAACTCCTGAAAAAGTTTCTGACAGGCTGGGAAAGAAGTGTGAATGTTCACAGGGACACACCTTCCTAATCTGCAGGCACAGGGACCCTCTCCTAGCTCCCCATAACAGGGTAATTGGTTTAAGGAGTTGTAGTTTTTCAAGCATATTTAGTTAATACTTTAACAACGGACTAGCTCCTCTTTCACAGGCACTCAACAGTTAGAAAAAAAACCCAAACATACTATTTTCTAAGATACCTGCCTGTTTTTCAAATATACCTGCAGCAGGTAAATATCTGTGTGTGTATTCTTGGTAGTTATCAGCTGATGCAAATGTACTTCCAAAGTCAACATACATTTAGTTTAAGCTTAGTTATTAAATGACTAATTAAGCTCCCAGGTTTGATACCGTTTTATGGCTGAGTGAGTAACTGTAGCAAAAGTGTCAACCACAGAGCTCTCTCATAGTACAGGTGAAAAAGAAATGCATATAGAGGACTCCACCACTGTAGGGCATAAGGTGGCACCTGGTGCTTAAAGCCGAGTTGTGCAAATGAAGGAGCTGTTGAGTTGGGTGAGCCAGTTCCTCATCTGAATACTTGTGGGTTGTCTGGGTTTTTTTTTCCAGTTGTGGGCTTTAACACCAATTTCCTTTGAGACACCTCTAATTCTAGTCCTATTGGTGTGGTAAAAGGAAGTCTTGTGCTGTAGTTGCAAGTGGCAAGGGCAAGGTCGTCCTGGCATGCTTTCAGTGAGAACTCTGCAGGTTGGGTTTGGAGTGACCTTATTTTTGGAGTGATCGATGACTCCCCTGGGTTTTGAATAGACACTAGAAACACAGGAAAAACTTCAGAAGTAGGAAAGACAATGGAGCGAAAGACAATGGAGCAAAAAACACGTTCAGTATTAACAGAGTAGGAAAAGAACTGCTACAACAAAGTGCTGCAGAAACAAAGTGAGTTATGATTAACGGCTAGGCAGAGCTACCTTAAAAAATAAAGCAGGTGTCACAGGAAGCCATGTACCAAGAAAGGTACCATGCATGTAGTAGGACGTACAATGGTAGGTGATACCAGATACTTAAAAAAGATCAGTTTATTTTACATGCTGAAATGCAGATGCTTTGCACTAATCTATAGAAACATTTTCTTACACTCCTGTAAAAAAAACAAAAAACATCCAAACATCCTTCCTCTGCTCCCCCCGCGCATACATATGGAGGAGGAAGTGGCTCACCGAACGTTTAACAGTTAATTTTAAGTGAAAGAAAGGTGTTTGCAGTGTGGAGATGAGCAGTGTTAGGGTGGGCCATGTTGAAGCTCTCAGACACCTGATATTCTGGGCTGCGAACTCTGGGTTCCTCAAGCAAGAGAAAGTCTCTTCTAGAGGACTCACCTGCCGCTCCCAGTGCGTGCAGCCACCCTGAAAAACTAAACCCTGCCCAGACCTCTCCTGTAAAGGTTGCATGTAATCCACTAGTAAAATGAATAGTGAGCACCCTGCTCTGCAAAAGCATAATGAATACACAAGAATACACACATACAACTATTTGGGAAGCGATTTACAGGGCCACGAGCTCAGCCGTCCGCTAGAAAAGACAAGCTGAACAGACCTAACAGCTTCTGCTGCCAAGAGGAGGCAGTGTCCCCCTCCCCACCTCCACCTCACCGCTTCCACTGCTCCAGTTCTCCTATTCCTTTGACCTTAGTTAGCAAACTGAGTTAACCTTGGGGAATATTAACCCAATCAAAAAAAAAAAAAAAAGGCAAAAAAGCTTTTTACCACGTTAGAGATCTGAGAGGCCAACACTTCGGTAACCCAGATACCAGCCCGGAGGAAGGGAGGAAATGGGGGAAAGAGGGTGGGAATGCACTGTTCACTGATCGGCTCAGCCATCTCCGAGAAGAAAAGGTGTTAACAGGGGTAATCAACGAGCTGCTGGCTTATGCCCAGATCTTCAAGTCTGTAAGTAAGTAGAGCGCCATTCTTTCTAATGGAGCTGCACTGACTCGGGGGGGGGCCCCCCCCCCCGGCAGGTCTGGTATCGTTTTCTAATGCAAAAAGCAATGTGAGTCCTCTTAAAGAGTTTAAAACTTCTCTGGTAGAGGAGCACACCGCATTTCAGCACAACATATTTGTTACCTGTTAGCGTGTCCTCCCTAGTTTTGTTTTTAACACCTGAACTGATGTAGTACCTTAGAAGTGGCGACGTACAGACAACATCAAGTTACAGGGGAACCCGCTTGCGTATTTTACATCTCCCTTTCTCCTTACCTGTAGCCATTGTGCAAGACATTTGGACAAATCCAAAGTAAGATCCAGAATATTCTTAAGCTCAAAAAATGAGCTTTGTCTTGAGAGAGGAACTAGACATCATAACTACAGCACTACATAGCTTCCAAATGACTTTCAAAGAAAAAAAAAAAGTTAATTTCCAAAGCAGATAAATATTCAGGTTCAACTGAAGAGAAGAATAAATCTTGGGGTGATCCCCCTTGAAAGATCTGGTCATCTCTCCTTGTTGATATGATGCCAAATGACAAATTTCAGGGCTGTTTCTTTCCATCTTATGACTAGATAGCTTGCTTCAAACCTAAAACGCTTCTAAGCTCTGAAGGCTCCCAACAGAGTTACTGTAGATTAAAGACAAAGACATGCCATAGAGATGGACATAGTAGAGAACTACAGAAGTTGACACCACGGTATATTTTGTTTCTGACCTGGGACAATTTTATGTTTTACTTCAGGTGAAATTTGAGGTCCAATTCCTGTAACTGAATCCATACTGGAAAATTACTGAATCTCATTGATTCCTTATGGGAGAGCATGAGAAGAAATAGTCCTACAAAAAGGTTCAGCTGAAAAGCCTAAGCTAAAGTTTAAGGACGTTTCAATACTACTTACGTTTTTTTATGCTAAAGGGTATGAAGATACATAGAGTTCTCTTTGAATAAACACATAAAGCTGGAAAAATACTGAACATATGAGCTTAGCTTCTTGGTGTACTTGATGTAATTCCTTGATATGCATTCGGAAATATAAACAAACCCCAAACACTTATCATGCCATACCTGTGTACTGTGCCTTATCTGTAGTCTCCAAACAGAGATGTTAAGATTAGCATGCAGCAATACTGTAGCTAACATGGCACTTTTATTTAAAGTAAGTGGAATTTCTTCAAGCACCTATGCACTTTTCCAGTCATACTCTGAGATTTTGGGATACAAGTGGATTATTTTTATTTTTTTATTTTTTTTTTCCACTGGAGCTCAGCTTTGGCAGATAAAAACCTCACTCCTGCATAGATCTGCTTTACAGGGGAGTTACCGCAAGTTATTAGAGCGTTGTAAGTAACGTGACCATTGAGATTGCAGTGATTTTCCAGAGTGCCTCTTTCTTAAATGGCCTAAAAGGCAGAATTAAAAAGAAGCAGTTTGCTTGGGCTGGATGTTTTATAAGCAATCTTTACCAGCTCCTGACCTGCCCTGTTCAGGGAAGCCTCGTGGCTTCTTATTTGCATACAGCACCCTGAAACGCAGGGAAGACAGGTTGATATGGAAGAGCCAAAAAAATAAAAGGCACGGACCCACCACCACAACCCCCTTAGGGTAGAGCAGAAACCCCAAAACCCGGGTCACGGTAACCCCGGAGCGGGGCTCGCAAGGGGAGGCACCATCACCGCCGCGCCCCCGGGCTGCTGCGGCCAGGGGTCCCCTTGCTCATGTCCGGGATCCTCCGTCCATCAGCCGTCTGACCGGGGACGGATGCCGGCTCCCACCGGGCACAAAGGGCTGGCGCACGGCTGGACTCCCCAGGGGGCTCCTGGGCGCCGTCCTCCTGCGGGCAGTGCCCTCCTCCTCCCCGGCAGTGGGAGGAAGGGGCCGGGCAACGCATCCACCTGGCGGCACCTGCCCTTTCCCCTCTGCTCCCCCCGCCGGGTAACTCCTCCCCGGCCGCGCCGGCTGCTCCCGGCTCGGTGCACCGCGTTCCGTCCCTCCTGGGCTTCGCTCCGGCAAGGGCAGCCCCAGGTAAGCGCGGTGCTCCCCGCCGTGGCCCCTTTGCTTCACACGGACTCTTCCTCCGGGACCAGTCTGTTCCCACAGGCCGGGAGTACCGTCTCCCGTGGAAGGGGGGGCCCGGGTTCGGCCAGGCCGCTCCGAGTGGCGCCTGTGGTTTTGGCTTTTGATTATGGAAGTTTACTTTGGGGGAGAGCGGAGGGACCCCGGGAGCACCTGGAAATCGCCATCCCACATAGGGGCCGGGGCCCGCTGGGGCTGGGGGAAGTGGGGAGGACGGGACACGTATGTCGTCGTCTCCGGAGAGCAAGAAAAGGAGGTGCGGGTAAATAAAATCCCGGGGTCTAGTAAACTCTCATCTTTCTGCGGCGTTTCCCTGTGCTTTACCCAATTGCTCCCTTTCCGTAGCTGGTTTCTCTACTGGTAAATGAACGCGAAAAAGTTGCGGTTCCCCGCGGAGCGGTGGGCAAAGCAAGGTGGGAGCTGCGCACTAGCGCAGGAGAGGTGAACGGGTTATTGTGCAGTGAACAACGAGGTTCCAGGAGGTACGGGCGGAAAGGTGCGCGGTGCCCTACCCACGCCAGCGCTGGCCCACCTCTGGCTTCTCGAGATGGAGGTTGTCCATTTCTTGCGTCGTCGTGGAAGGAGACGGGACGCTGAGAGATTAGGCAGCTTTGTCAAGGTCACCGTGTGAGCAGTTGGCCACACAGAGGATGGACAGCATCTGATTCTGGGGTCTCTTCATTGAGTTCCTTGCAAAAGCACTCATTTCTGATTATCGTTGTCCCAACCTGTCAAGTAATTTTGGAGGAGTAACTTTGTTAATAGACTGCCTTCCCACAGGAGCCCTAGCATTAAAACTACTGGGCCAAAGTTTTGAATGCTGAAATCAGCTGTACTCCCCACTTCCCCTCAGGTGGTTTTACTGACTATCACAGCTTACCCGGACTTTGAGTTTCACCTCAGGTTTCTGGGTGGGTGCGTGACAGTGAATTTAAGAGACCATTCTTACGCTGTGCCTTTGTCCTAGCTATTACTGTTTGCCCTGAGTAAAGTGACACTAATGCCTTTAGCGCTTTAGGAAGAGCCAAAGGAAGCAGCTTCACCTCTGGAGGGTGGCTTTTATCAGCTAAGACAGTGTTAGGCCAGGAAAGAGATGGATGTTGTATGTGGCATAGGCCAATGAAACTGGGAAATGATTGCACCTGTGGCTATTACTTACAGGTATCAATGTAAAGCCAAAAGACAGGTGAACTAAGATCAAATGTAATGTCAAAGTTGGACTTAACAGAACTTTTTTCATTTTTCCTTTAATTCTTAAACTGTTAAAAATTATACTGGTACATAGAAAAGTCTTCCTGGAGCAAATCAGTCACAGTAGTCTAGCCTGAAAATGGAAATAAGTTGAAAATATGTTCCTGGATGTTGATGAAAAAACAAAGTAAAACAGTATTCTGGAATGCTGGTCAAAATATTTCTCTTGGGAGTTACTGCTCCTGAACATACGGGCTGTTCCTTGTGTCAGGCAAGGTTTGGTCCATACCGAATAGTTCCAGTACTGCGATGGTAGCTCAGTTTTGTCTGAGTACTGTATCCGTACTTGTCCCATGTCTTCGGTGCCTGGATCCCTAAACTTGTCTCTGGCAATAGGAGCCTCCCTGGGGAGTGAATTCAGACCTCCTTCCGTCAGTCTTGCTTTTCTTTCTTCAGTGTCATACACCCCTTGGAAGTGGTTTACAGCTCCTCAGGATCGCTAATTCACAAGTTGAAAACAGCTGACCCCGGGAAAATACCTAAATAAGTCTGATTTGTTAATATGGCTAGTTCTTATTTTCCTGCATAATGGGTACCTGTTGGTACCATATTCATACAATATTCATTTTCAACTCTAATATGGTAGGCAAATATTCTTGAGAGCTTTTTTTTTCCTTGCTGGAGTCTTTCAGTGCTGTAGACAGAGACTTGAATTTTATTGCCAGGTGGGGTTATTTGCTTCTGCCATGGATGGGAAAGGACGGAGGCAGAACTGGGGATCTAGCATAGGGAAAGAAAGCATCCAAGTGCAAGGCTGCCTGTTGCTGTATCCTCTAGCAACACTGTGATCTGTGCATGAGGTGGTGTGTGGTGTGGGCAATGGCTGCCGCTGCAGTTGTTGCCTGACCAACAGATCCGTCTCCTACCATGCCAGCAAATCTTGTTCTTCTGGGTTTTTGGTCCTTTATATTTCAGAAATGGCTTTTCTTTTGTAGGGTATTCTGCCACTTATCATGCACTCAGCTGGGCAACACCACTTTGGCCTCTTTTCTTACTCCACCGTTCGTAAGAAAGGCATGTGATATGATGGGCTGAGTTTTATGGTAACATCTGTTCAGAGAAGACAAATAGATGACTATCCATAGTATGACTACAGCATCCTATAACTGTTTAAAACAAGACTGCTACACTCAGAGCTTTTTCACGTGGAAGGAGTATTAACCTTAGTTTGCTGGTTTTGGGAATACTGTTGTGGACTTTATTTGAGCTGCTGGTAGTGCTTGTCAAGAGGCTCTGTTTGTTTTTTTTTTTTTGACAGCTGTTGATAAGTAGTAGTACAGTTTAATGGTATTTTAGGAGTTAATCTAGAGTAGGTTCAAAGCTATTTCTTAGGAGATCTAAGAATGCCAAGGCTCTATTTGTGGCAAACTTTCGTATAATTATTTGCACAGCCTCATATATTTCTCTGCAAGATGTGTACTATTACTGCATAGGCACGCTGGGTAGAGCTATTGAGAAGGTTATCTAAAAGGTCAGGACCTTGGAAGAACCTGATTTTGAATACTTGGAGACATTCAATTGCTTTGTCTTTGGTCTCTTCCAGAAAATAAAATTTACCCTGTGCAGTAAATGTTATTCATTTTGTGAATCATCTCGATAAAAATACTCAGTAGAGTATCAAGGAGCTCTTGTTAATCAAATGACATGAAAAATATTAATTAGTTGCTTATTTAGTTCTTTTTTCATACATAACTGATTTTTTTTTTAACCTTTCTACACTTCATTTGCAAATCATGCTAATTTTTAGTGTTGCTTGTTAAACAGGAGTCTTGACCATGTTTCTTTTCTCTTGTCCAGATAGCAGAAGCAGGAATTGCCCACTGTGTGAAAAGATCATATAAATGAATCTGGAATAACCTCTTTGCTTATTTTCTCTGTCCTTATTTTTTTATTGCTCCTCCTCCCTTTCCTGCTCACCTTCATGCCACGGTTATATTGTGTTTAAGGTTATGCTACTGAAACTTGTAGGTGGCTATAAAACTGTTTGGAATAAAAAGGATGAACTCATACTTCCTTTCCAGCATCATCAAAAAAGGCGTAATTTCTTGGCTTGCCCTTTTTAAGGTTGAGCTTTGCACTGGAATTACTCCTTTGCGATCTTAATAAGCTTTTCCAGTTTGTTCATTTGCAAGTACTCTATTTCTTTATCTGGGTAAAGGGAGCAGCTGATTTTTTGGATGTGACACTGAGTTAGTATTCGTGTAGAGTGTTTGGGTGCTGTTGTGTTTTGGCCTTTAGAAGCTGGATTTTACTTCATGAATTTGGCTTTTAATTGTTCTGTCCTCTCCCTCCTTCCTTGTTTGCATGTGTTTGCTTTCACGTAGGCCTAACTGTGAAGAACTAGTTTGGTTTTTTGATTGTTGTTTTTCAGTTGTAGATACCTATCATAGAGCTTAGCAAACAGCTAATGTTGTTTCTATTTCAGGAAATACCACAAAATATGGATTGAAGTAATACATAAACGCAGGAAGTATGCTGTTGCCCGTATAACTCTGGCTTCACTGACCAAGTTGAATTCATGTTGCGTTAGGATATCTGAAGTTAATGGTTTGACTCTAATTGACCTAGGCATGAAAGCAACATAGAGTATAAAGGCTTGTGGAAACTAATATAGCTAGCAGTCCGTGTGGAACTCCATGCTTCCAAAGCATGTTACTGCTTTTAACTGACAATTACGTCGGGAATTAGCACAGAATTGATACAGAATAGTGTACTAAGGCAGTACAATTATTATTTCTTGCACGGAGAACTAGGGTAGAAGCCAGCAATTCTGGTTTCATTAACAAAATTGCAGTTAAATCTTTAGCATTTCTTTGCCTTTTGTTCTTTCATCTTTTTGGGATGTTGGCTCCTGTCTAGTGAAGGGCACGCAATGTAGAGGAGTCATGACCTGCTGCTGTGAGGAGGAGGTAAAAGGGGAGGCTCACCTTTACCCAACAGTAGTGAGGTGGATGTGGCATTGAGGACCACTTACAGCTGAGCAGCATGACCCTGTGCTTGGTGCTTTTCCTGTCCAGGGACAGTGACTGTCACTGTGGTAGGGAGGAGGGCAAGCCTTTGGATGACTAATAGTCTAGGAAGTTTATATTCAATTATGTTGTATGTTATCAAATGAAGTACAGCCCAACTCTGCTGCAACTTTCACTTAAATATGAAGAACTAATTTGCAGAAATCCATAGAAAAAATTAAAAAAGCTACAGAAGTTGTTAGCAAGCTGATCTACAAGGCCCTGGCCTCCTGAGCCCTGTCTTCCATACCTTCAAGTCTGCTGCAGGGGAGGGAGTTTCATCCCTGTTTCCTTGCCTGAAAATTGCTGTACACATTAATTCCACTAGCTCACTTTAAAGGACTCTTGAGGTTTGTTTCTTCAGATATACCCAGTAAAGTGCCATTATATCTTGTCAGACATCAGGAGGAATGACTGGCAGTGGGAGGGAAGGATAGGTGTATGTTCCCATTAAACTCTTCTGTATGAGGGTGGGTTTATGATACTTTTTTGTGGGATCTATTTAAATCTGTCTCATGTGTGAGGTGAGTTGGAGGCCAAAGTATTGGACTGAGATAAGATGGACCAGTCGCTTCCAGCTAGGTAACTGCTGGGATGGGGAGTGTTTGACAGGTCTGTTTGTTTCTCCATGACCCGGCTTATCTGTGAAGTTGTTGCAGTATTCTTGGTGTATTTGTAAAACTTTTTGAGGTGTGTCAGTGATGTGTGTTTAGCAAAACTAGATTATATCATTATTGGATGCTATACATGGATTTTTGCCTAAACTATTTCTGCAAACTAACAGGAGCCTAGTGGTTTTGCTTTAATCTGTTTTTAGTGCACTGGCAAATGTGTGGCAAATGTATATGTGCAATAGCATGGAAATCTGTATGTACCTATGTCGTGGTTTAAGCCCAGCCGGTAACTCAGAAAGATGCAGCTGCTTGTTCACTCCCCCTCTTCTTCCTCCTCCTGCTCCTGAAGGGATGGAGAGGAGAATGGAAAGAATGGAACTCCCACAGGTTGAGATATGAGTAGTCCGGTAACTAAGGTATAACACAAAACTGCTACTGCTACCACCAATAATAATAATGATAAGGGAAATAACAAGGGAAGAGAATACAACTGCTCACCACCTGCCAACCGATACCCAGCCCAATCCAAGCAGTGATCTAGCCCTTCTGGGTAACTGCCCCCAGTTTATATATTGGGCGTGATGTGCTGTGGTATGGAATATCTCTTTGGTTAGTTTGGCTCAGGTGTCCTGTCTCTGCTTCCTCCCAGCTTCCCCTCCTCCCTGGCAGAGCACGAGACTCAGAAAGTCCTTGGTCAGAGTAAACATTACTTAGCAACAATTAAAATCGTCGGTGTTATCAGCGTTGTTCCAAAGCTGAAAGTCAAAAACACAGCACTGTACTAGTTACTAAGAAGGAGAAAAATGACTGCTACTGCTGAACCCAGGACAACCTATGACTTCCCTGTGTTTTCTGGTGTGATAATGCAAAACTTGTTAATCAGAAGCTGGATGGGAAATAGTTTTCCAAAGCCTTTGAAATGCTAATGTAAAAAATACTTGTTTTTCTTTCTTTGGTCATAGTATCTGTTTGGTCACAGTACCTTACCTCAGAATCACTACTTCTGTCTGCTATCACTGAACTTCCTAATAATCCCCCCCCCTCCTTCTCAGAGAACAAGGAACAAAAATTCCTTCCTGTGACTTGTTACTTATCCTCTAAATCTGTGCAGAGCTACACTTCCTGACTCTGCTGTGAAGAGCTGGGTAAGAATGGATGCAACATAAAGCATAAGACCTGCAGCCTTAGTCACCAATCTGATGGACCTACTGTAAGTAGGAATAAGGCTTGTTTTTTCACGTGTCTGCCATGAGAATGAGAGTTCAACAGTGCATTATTATTTACTTTTTGTTGTTAGCACTAATAAGCAAATACCAGAGTGAGCCTTCCTAAATTGTTATGAAGTATTGGCGTGCTCAAGCCAAGCCACTGTTGAGATATTTACAATTCGGTTTTGGGTAAGATGATGCCTTAGTACAGGTTCTGAAACATAAGCTTATACTTTGGGCTGAATTATGTTGTGTCTTAATATGACTGCTCTTTATAGTCATGGCTTTCAACAGGGGTCATGGCAATGTGCCTGTGTGCAGGGTACTGCTTTGCAAGCTGGAGAAAGGTATTTTTCAGTGCATGACTGAGGCACTTCCTAGGCTGCTTTTTCATGTAGAGTAACATTATGAAAGGACTCAATAGATTAAATTATTTATTAAAATGATTGCTTATAGAGGTGTATAACTGCCTATTTTAGGAGTGTAGCAGAAACATTTTGTGTTTCTTGTGTCTTTGCTAGTCTGTCGTTTTACACAATGTTAATGTTTAACTTTAGAATAAACTGCTGTATGCTTGAAACATTGGCTGTGTGAAAAACTTTCGTATTGGTGTGGCATATTGTTTCCCTGCTGTACTCTTTTCCCTGTTTTTGCTGTGATGACTACAACACACAACTGAGATGACAACTGTTTGCAGTGTGGAAGAGTGAAAAAGATGTGGCTTGTGGGCTGCTAGCTGCGGCATTGTTAAATGAGTTAGTTGAATTTGTATTTCCTGATGCTTTGTTCATGTTCTTGTTTCTGTGTCATAAACCTCAGAGCGATACATGAGTAAGTGTTGAGAGAGGCAGGAGGACCTGAACTTGGTACTGACACCATGTGGGTTGTTGCCAGGATATTCTTTAACTCTCATTCTGTCAGCGAGAGTGAGCACTAACTTAATCTTCTTGGTTTGTGTGGTGCTCATGTTAATGAATAGTTGCCACTGTATAATCCTCAAGGTTGTATTGAGAGGCTATTGAGATCTGATTTCATGCTGCACCTTAATTTGGACCTTCTCTTGAAATACTTCTGTATTTTTTTCCCTGCAGATTTGGTGTTTTTCCAAAAGGAGAACTGACAAGACACATGACAAAGCTTCTGTTTGTGATTGTTCTCTGTTTTATTTTTTATTTTTATATAGGTTCAGGCTTTACTTCCAAACACTTGAATTATTTTGATATTGCTGATAAAGATGACCTCTACTGTAGTAAGTAAAATATTCAAAATATTCCTCTCTGATTTGTTTTTTCTTTAATGAGGTTTTATTTGTTTACAGGTAACAGCCTGTTGAGTGGTGGGTGTTGTGGTTAACAAGTCTTTTAAAACGCAGAGTAGTTGGGTTTTCTGCAAAAAAGGAAAGTTACTCTGAGGCAAGTGTAAGAGGCTTGAATTGACTAGCACTTCAAATGCCCAGGTGCTTCTGGGAGAGATGCATGCTTTTAAAGCTTGTTTTGGAGGTATAGGTTGAAATTGGTTCTAACTAATTCTTAATGCTCTTTCAGTGTAGATATTCCACAACCTGTTTGTAGGCCAGAAATACCTTAGGTATACCTGGTGGTGTTTTAGGACATTATGGGACAGTAAGCATTCATCCTAGACCTGGACAACTGCACCCGGAGAGGCTGTTACTTGTCAGTGTTTCTTTCAATGATGGTGCTACCTAAAACTGGCCTTGCTGCTTATTTCTACCCTGTTGGGTGTTCTAATGCAATGGTTTGTGCAGCCAGCTGGAAGGCTGGGCTCAAGAATCCTTCTTGAGTTGCTTTGGATCAGGAGACTGATCCTTTCATATGCCTTCCAGCCTCACTCTGTTATTTTTATTATTCAAAATGCAAGGTATTAGGCATGTACTGTAAATCTCTTTGTGTGAATTTGAGTGACTAGGATGTATATGCATGCATGATGTATTTCTGCATTGGTAGAATTACTTAGTAGGGTTCTGAATGTAAATGGCACCTGAAACTCACTTTGTCCTAATTCTCTCTTGCCTCTTGTTTTTAATTTTCTCCTGTTTCCTTCACGTCAACATTACCATTTAGGGTCCACCGCCATACTATGAAAATTGTGGCTTTCAGCCAGAAAATATCTATTCTGCCAGGCAGCCAGTAGGTGCTAACCCATATCCCCAGTACTTCACAACAAATGCTCCATCGGTGCCAAGCTATGTCCCAAAGGTTGATACCTATCAGTCAAGTAGGCCAATAGAACATTCATCCAGGAGAACATGTTCATCAGGTAAGTTTTGGTGTGATTTTTTTCCAAATTTAAACTTAAGGTCTTCCTAAGTAAGACAATAAAAGGGATCTTCCCTTCCAAGTCTGGTATTGAAGGAGCTACCTCCCTGTGGATGAAGAAGTAATAGCTGGCTGGGATACCAGTGTAACTAGACAGGAACCTGGGCTATTTGGAGAAAGGATAGTGGAATGGAGGAAAGCCTGTCAGGCAAAAAAGTGTGGGGTTTTTATGTCAAGAAAGTAGGTGGTGTTGGTGGTTTGAAATTACCTTATTTGTGAACATAATTTCTCTTCTTGCTTTCATTTCAGGTATAAAGAAAGCCATAATCATTATAGTAACTATTTTAATAGTCATTTGTTGTGCAGTTGCTGCTTTCTTCATTTGGTATTTTGGTAAGAATTATTTTTTTTTTGTTATGAAAGAAAAGATGTATTAAACTTTTAAAGTTAGAAATATAAATTCCTCCATTTTATGCCAAATTTGTGACAAGAAAGCCTTCATTACCTGAACCTTCATTGCCTTCATTACCATGATCCATAATGGGTTCAAACTTAAACAGGGGAAGTTTAGATTGGATATAAGGAAGAAGTTCTTTACTGTAAGGGTGGTGAGGCACTGGAATGGGTTGCCCAGGGAGGTTGTGAATGCTTCAACCCTGGCAGTGTTCAAGGCCAGGTTGGATAGAGCCTTGGGTGATATGGTTCAATGTGAGGTGTCCCTGCCTGTGGCAGGGGGATGGAACTTGGTGATCTTAAGGTCCTTTCCAACCCTAACTATTCTATGATTCTATGAACTTGTATTGCTTCCTAATGGAGTTTGTGTTTTTGTTCTGTTTGGGTTTTTTTCCTTTTTTGTTTATTTCTTTTTAATGAAAAATGCTGCTGTCACTTTCCTTTAATCAGGGGAATATGTTTTTGATGTAAATGATGTCATCTGCTTTTTGATTCTTCTGGAGCAGCTTATTCTGTTGATTTCTCTGGAAAGCTCCAATCTATCTGCAGAGCTGGTGCACTATAACTGTGCAGCACCATAGCTGTTAGTAGAGAGTAGCTTGAGCTCTTGCAAGGGTTTTTGCACTGGGGGATAGCTGGCATGTGGCTGTGTGTCACCAACATGTTCTGCAGTGCATTTCATTAGGAAGTCACTGCTGTACATCTTTTCTGAAATGTAACTGTTCTGAATTTGAACTTCACGTAAATTCAGGTGAAGGAGGAAGATTGAAGCAGATTTGTATGCCTTCACTGCAGGAGTGTAAACTGTCAAGATACCTTTTATTTTGATAAAATGGGATCTCTCTTGGAGCAGAAGTAATTTGCATCCATTTATTTATTTCTGTGAGGCTTTTGCTTTGAAAGCGCGGTAATGCGTGAGCCCAGCCTGTCTCACCACTGTGACCCTTACCACAAATGGTGTCTTCACCTTGGAAGTCATCCCCAGCCAGGCTGTCTGAACTCTGAAGCTGGGCTAGAGCGCTTCTGTTCAGCTTAGGATAAGTTTGTCTTGTGCTATCTTAATTTCCCTTTCATGAAAGCCACTTTTGAATGAAACTAAAAAACAAATTGTTATGGTTTTAGGAGCCCCTCTGTTCTGTGGAGGAAACAAAAGGAAGAGAAAAGGGTGTTAATTTAAAACTATTAGGATGAGACTCACTTTATTTATACAGGATGAATGTAATCTTGTTTTAAATGGCAGCAAAAGCAAAAGGATGTAATTGGAGTAATTGCTTTCTTCCTGCTTTTCCGTTTCTCAGTGTTATGCTTTGTCAGTGTAAAGCTGACTCCTTTTAGACAATTTAATGTCGCTTGCTTATTCACGGGAGGCAGTGGACAAAATCCAGTCAGCTGCATCAGTGACTTAATCTGACAATTAATGTAAAGAACTGAGCATCTTCTGTTGTGTCCTTCTGTTGTTCTTCTCCCACCTCTGAGTTAAGGTTAGGGTTAGAGCTCTTTCTGATGTTTTGCTTTATCAAAGTGGAACACTCCTTGAGAGTAAACAGTAGTCACCTAAGGCTAAGGCAATTGATGTTCAGTCTAATGTATGTGTTGTTCTTTACCTGCAGTAGAGAATCGTTGTCTGGGCTCCTTAATTGAGTGTGGATCTTCAGGAGTGTGTATACCACCCTCACAATGGTGTGATGGAGTGAGTGACTGCCCCAGTGGGGAGGACGAAAACCGGTGTGGTGAGTGCTGGCAGTCAAGCAGGGGGACCTTCAGCCAACTGCAAGAGGTTTTTGAGCAGATTGCCTAGTCTAAAGCCAGCCTAAGCTACAATAGGGCTGTTTTAGCCTAAGTTATACCTCTAAAATGGTTTTAGGATGTTAGAATGCATTGAAGGCTGTATCTAGGTATTCGCTTTGTTTCCAGACCGATTGAAAAGCTGAAACAAAATGACTGATTTCAGGGGTTTGAGATGGCTTAACTTTGAATCTGTTTTTGGAATATCACCTTTTCATTTGAATGGGATTTGAAGGGGGCCTATAGGGATGCTGGGGATGGACTCTTCATTAGGGACTGTAGTGACAGGGCAAGGGGTAATGGGTTCAAACTTAAACAGGGGAAGTTTAGATTGGATATAAGGAGGAAATTCTTTCCTGTTAGGGTGGTGAGGCACTGGAATGGGTTGCCCAGGGAGGTTGTGAATGCTCCATCCCTGGCAGTGTTCAAGACCAGGTTGGACGAGGCCTTGGGTGATATGGTTTAGAGCAAGGTGTCCCTGCCCATGGCAGGGGTGTTGGAACTTGATGATCTTAAGGTCCTTTCCAACCTTAACTATTCTATGATTCTGTGATTCTGTAAAACGGAATGTAACATTGTCTCTGGAATGAACATAGTTGACTTTGAAGTAGACCTTCAGGTGATAATATAAAGCTGGTGGTCTTCAGTCAGGCTTGTCTTTTTCCACATATTTTTCATTCTTCATTCTCCCAGTAATGCTTCAACTACTTCATAACTCCTTTGTGTAAGAAAGCCTGATCTGATTAGTTTGTTCAACTGAAAAGATGCCAAGGGAGGCTTTAGTGCAGAGCTGAAGGTGGAAACATCAATTTGTCTGTTCCAAAGGCACGGCATCTCATTTCTAACACCTGTGTTGTGCCAGTGCTACTCTAGAAAACTGGCTGTACTCTTTTAATCTCTGGGAACTTTTATTCTGCACGCCTTGTGTAAGGGTAGTGTTTGCTGGCATATGCTCTAAGGCTGTTCCTCTCCATTTGGTTAAATAATGGGTTTTTGGAGACGCTTGTTCATTCCATGATTTTGCTTGAAATATTTTATATTAATGTGCAAATAATTTTGCATGTTACATATGGGATACAATATGTAAGGGATACAAAACACACTGGGAGATGCAGTGTCAGAGCTAATTGCTCCTTGATACATTCTTGCACTATAAGCACTTCTCTGAATAAATTTGATCTATTAATATCCAATAAAAATATATTACAATAGATTATGTTTTATTTTTACACAATGCATGATATATTAAGAAATACATGGTTGCAGGGATGGTGAGAGGCTATTGCAGTCTTTCTGTGTGGTAGAATGTGAAAGAGAATTTTGAGCAAAAAAGCTGTAATGAAAGATGAACAGTCTTGAACACTTGCGGTTTTAAACTGGCAGTTCTTTAAATTGCTTTACACAAAGTAATAAAGTCATTTCAATATTTCTATCTACTTGGTATTTCTTCAGAATTGGGATAGAAGGCAATATTAAATCAACACCACTTCATACATACAAATATTATGGTTATCAATACTTTTAAGGAGCGAGAGCAGTTATATAGCGTGTGATGTTCTTGGTTTGTTTTGTTTTTTTTTTCTTCTTCCTTTTCTGGCAGTTAGACTTTTTGGACCAAACTTTATCCTGCAAGTTTATTCACCTGTCAGCAAATCCTGGTATCCTGTTTGTCAAGATGACTGGTATGATGATTATGGGAAGACTGCATGTAAAGACATGGGCTACAGTGTGTAAGTCTAACCTTCATTAGCCTTTGCACATACATAGAAAGGTTAAAGTTTTCCTCTTGCTGTTTTAAAGAATGTGTATGTGAAACAAAAGGCAGTTGGCAGTCTAGTTTCTGTGAAAGAAGATGGGTGTTATTTTAACAGTGGTAGCTGTTACAGAATCAAAATGAAATATGGCTCCAATGAGTTATGAGTCTGACATGCATGCCGTAGTAACTCAGTGGAGTCACTTGTACCCAATACATTCACTTATAAACGTCTTCCAGAGCTAGCTTCAGATCATTATAATTGCTCAGTAACATCCAGTCTGACTGTCATCACCAGTGTTGCATAGAAAGCCTTGATCTTCTGAGGACCTAAGTAACACAAGCTCATGTGGAAAATTGACGTAAACATTTGTGGCCCTGAGTGCTGCCTCTGTTCTCCTTGCAGAACGCCATAGGCTAAATTCTTCTATGGTTGAAACACTTGATGTTGCCTCTTTTTGATGCAGTTGTCAAATGCTGTCTACTGTTGTGCATGCAGTAGTGGGTGAATTTATTGCCCAGGCAGAACTTGTGTGTGCCCACTCTTGTCATGGCACTCTGAATTCAGGTCTTTGAACCAGCAATGACCCCAGCAGTTCCAACTCTAGTAAGACAGCCCAGCAGTGACTACATGGAGCTTGTCCTCACCTGGAAAGGCTGGCAGAACAGCCCCACTTGCTACTGCTCTCATTGTGCCACAGAAACGTGGCTGTCATGACTTACTGGACCTGAACTTTGCTATGCTGTGTAAATGTACAGGCAAAGGCATCTCTTCATCTTACGCTATTTCATGAGGCTGAAGATTCCTGCTGTGTGTGCATATTAGATAAAAATAATATTTTAATCTAGTAACTGTTTGATGGGAAATGAAACTTGACAAAATTTTAAAGAACCTGAGTCTCTGGCACCGTACAACAACCGTGGGTACTGTGCTTAATTAAAAAATAAATAAAATCCTATTATTGGTGGTGCTTATGTGAGAAACTGTAGCTTGGCACACTATTGTTTTTTGTTTGAAAACTGAAACTGCTGGGTTTCATAATGGACTTTCTGTTTTGCAGAGATACATACTACTACAGTCAAGGAGTAGCAACTGAAGATGGCTTTAAAAGCTACATGAAGCTGAATGCAAGTGCTGGGAATGTAGACTTGTACAAAAAGCTGTATTGCAGGTATCTTTATCTAATACAAACTTACTTCGTTTTATCAGCGTCTTTCTAGCTTTGTAAGAGGTGTACTTTCTTCCTGTAGCATAATGCAAGCACATCTTTTAGTGGGGTTTTTTAGAAGGGAAGAGACTTTGTTTTTCATCCATTTGAGCAACTGCTCTCCTATTTAAAACCACAGCTGTCATTTTTCCACCCTTCCTCTCTTCTTTTTCAAAAGAGATGTCCCGTCCTGCTCCCTCCATGCTGCCTACATGGCTGCCATGTCAAAGGTACTTTTCTAAGGCTCTTTAGCCATCAACAGGAGTTTCTACATGGTGTCAATAGCTACCAGCTCTAACACATTCACAGCAGATGGTACAGCTTTGGGTTTGGTTTTTTTAGTCATATGAACACACAAAATGAATCTTTCATTGTGGAAAGTATTTTTATTCTCATCAAACAACTCTGAGGTGTCTGGTTTCTAAACCTGTAGACTGCTGTGCCTACGAAGTTCCTGTGGCTTCGTTGTTTAGATTCTTCTACAGCTACTTCATAATTCAGCTCACCTTTTTCCTCATGCTGTTCTTCATATTGCTTCTCAACAGGCTTGCAGACCTTTTGTGCAAGAAATGGTGGAGGTCAGATGGTTGCTGGTAGGGTAGCTGGAAAGGGAAAAGTGGGAACTCTGGGCAGGAAAATGAAAGTGAGGGCAGGGCATATAGCTGGAAAGGATAGCAGCAGCTGGAGGGTGATCTTTGCCCACCATTTGCTTCACTGTATACCTAAAAACCTGTTTTTTTATATATTTCTATTGCAGTGATTCCTGTGCATCAGGAAAGGTGGTTTCTCTGCGCTGCATACGTAAGTGACTGTTTCTCAAGTTTCTGCTTATTCATGCTTTGAAATGCCCTGACTGGGAAATCCTTTCAAATATGCATAAATAATTGCCATCTTTTGATGGGCAGATGATTTAACTGTGGTTTCCAAGTTTCAGATGGTAAGAGATGAGAGCAGGAAGGGAGAGGAGATGAGAATGTTGGACTCCAGTTGCTTTTGTCTTTGCTGCCACCAGCTCCTTTATATTTACTTGCCTGCAGTCAAGCTTTATAACCTTTACCCAGTAATTGTGGTAGGACATCTATGGCACATCTGCTCTCCAGCTCGCAGACACTGGGAGGGCAGTGTGTTCTTGATGGTGATGGCTGTCATGAGGCAATTCCTGGCTGTTGTCTGTTTTGTTGCGCAACACAGTACTGTGTCTGTGTGGCTCACCAGAGATGCCTGAATACCACATTCAGGGGTGTAAAGAACCACTGGTTTGTGGTGAACTGATTACAGCAGCTACCAAATACTCATCTTGATGTTTACAATGTGAAGGGAGTGTAGGCTATGGGAGACTTGCGATCTTGGTGTGCAAGGCAGGGGTGTAAGCTAAGACATATTGAAGTCCAGCAGTGCAGAGGTCAGACATAGTCTGTGCTCCTCTCTGCTAGGGAAGCCTTGAGTTGCAGAAGCCATCTTCCAGACCAGCTCGCTCTTTAATGCCTCTGTGTATGTAACTGACTCTTTAGAGTGCGGCCTCTCCACTAAAAGCGTCAGCATCATGAACAGAATCGTGGGTGGCAGCGGGGCGGTGCTGGGGCAGTGGCCATGGCAGGTCAGCCTCCACGTGCAGGGCACCCACATCTGTGGAGGCTCCATCATCACCCCTCAGTGGATAGTGACAGCTGCACACTGCGTGGAAGGGTGAGTCTGTCCGTTGTCTCTTGAGTCCTGATTTTTCTTGCTTCATGCTGAAATACACAAATTTGCTTAAGCTTCCCAACTTTTTCCTTTAAAGCTGAATTAAATACCATTCCTCCTCTCCCCCCTGCCTTTAATGCAGGTGCTAAGTATGGTATTTTGTCTATGTAGCAGTATGATTTTCAATTGTTAAGGGAAAATTTGTTGTGGAGGAGGCTGGCTGCAGATCATCTGTCTATTTTCTACGGGAAGAAAGTCTTACTTGTTAAAGGTGGAAATTAAGTTGAATGGTGGTGCAGGGCACAGGTACCCACCCAACTGAAGATGTAAACTCAAAGCACAAAACTTAATGCCAGACAGTACAATGTTTTCATGAAGGTGTTAAATTGCACTGTGAGGAAAAACAGAAAAGGGGAAAAAAAAAATTGGGAAAAAAAGAAGCGCCAAACCTTCAAATAGCATACAGCTGTAGATATGATCAATTTGAAGATGCCTATACCGCTTATTTCCTCATATCTTCATGCCACATGGTAGTGAAGCCCAAGTCAGTATTAAATGTTAGTTTATACCTGTCCAAGAAGCACCATAAATTGTCATAAACAAGGAAAATAACTGGTACTTGGTGCATTTTTAACATGTAAAGGAGTGTTGAGGGTGTTGTGGTACATATGCACAGTGGCAGAATATATTTAAAAGGTGGCTGTTGGAGAAAAAATTCACTAAGGAAAAACATTTTTACTGGTTAGTTGACTGGATCACAATTTGAGGCTAAGCCAAGAAAAAATAACTTTGTCCTAACCTTGAGAAAGGAATGCAAGTGTGTGTTCCTATGTGATGATCTTACCCCTCCTTTGTTTTCTGATTTGAGCTCTGTAAGATGCAAAAGCTTTAGAAACAGCAGTCAGGCTCTAGCTGATACAAAGCTGGTTTTCAGTCTTGTGGTGGGGTTGGAGTTTTGTTTCATTGGTTCTTAGGTTTGGTTTTTTTGGGGGGGGTGTTTTTTTTTGTTTGGGTTTTTTTTGAGGGGGGACAACTGTTGCAAGCACTACTGCCTTGGCATTTCTTGTGGAACGAGTTCTAACACTTGCAGGAACTTTTCTAGTGATCGTTTTTAAACTATGCTGGAGCACAAGACTACTTAAATTGCATCTAGCAAACATGCTCAACATTTAAAGCCGCCAAAACCACACAACAAAAAAACCCCACAAACCTGGCATTTTCAAGATAGTGAAATTCCTTCACTGGATCATATTTTCACTACCTCTGGGTTTTGCTGCCCTTGTGTGCTTTGGATAGATAGTACACAAGTGATACCGCAGACATGTGAGACCTCAGAAATAACTGCTTGATCCCTCAGCCATGGAAATCAATAGACTTCAGTGTTGCAGACTCAGATTATAATTTTCTGTGCTGAGTGACTAAGGGGACAGAGAGTGATACTTATCCCATTTCAAAGATTTTTTAAAAGTTTATTTTTATTATATTTATGAAATTAGAGTCAAGCTTTCCCGAAGTGAGAGGACTTGTAATTTGTTTACCTTGTTCTTTGGAAATGGTAGTCAAATGCACGTGCATTCTTGGTCACACATGCATTTGACTACTGTTTCTGAAGACTGTTTTTTGAAGGTCATAATCCATGACTCGTTACCAGAGAAGCAAACCTTCTAATCTTCCTTTTTCCTCTAGACAATTTTCTGAACCGCACAGCTGGAGGGTTTATGCTGGGATTCTGAATCAGAATGAGATGATCATAAAAAATGGATACAAAGTGCAACAAATAATTTCCCATCCAGATTATGATACAGATTCTAAAGACAATGATGTCGCCCTTATGAAGTTAGAGACATCGTTGAGTTTTACTGGTATGTATTCTGCTCTTAGGGAAAAAAATCTGATAGCAATGAGCGTGTCCTTTAAAACTTTTGAAGTTCATCAAGAAATCCTTGTATGTATTTATGGCAATAACACAAAACGCGGGTAAAGACACCTTAGAGACAGAGACAGGGTAGAGGTAGAAGCAGAGGGCCCACCCTCCGATTTTCTAAGTAGAATTTATTTAAATCTAGTACATGGTAAAGGAGTTTGGGCTTATTTCAACTATTTTCTTTTACCCCAGAATGTTGTACAGTGCTTATGTATTGCCACTCCTATATATACAGGCTCAGGATATAGAGGTGGGGAGCTGACTGAACCCCAAACCAAGTTATATGAAGTAACAATTGGAAAATCAAAAGAACAACCCCAAAAGAAGTGTTCCAAGAAGTGTCTGTCTTAAAAGTAGCTGTAGGTTGTTTGTAAGCAAGCAGTATAAAATAGAGAACAAACCATTATTTAAACTTGAAGTGCTTTTTATGTACAGGTCCTTTGTATTTCAGTGCATCATTTTGAAGTTCTACTGGAAGTAATCTGGAGGAGCTCTTCTGCTGCTGCTAACCTCTGTTTAGCAGGTTTTTGTGTTTCATGCTTCTCATGTGTAGCCTTTGAATCCTGCTTTCTTTGTAATCATTTTCAGCAGGGTTTTGCAAAGAGAATGCAGAAGGTAAAGTACAGGGAAAACTCATGGTGTGTATGTATTGAAGTGGTGGTCATGATTATGGTTATGCATTTATTTTGAATTATGTCTGGACATCTGGGATTACAGATGTTACTGTGTTTCTTTTGTAGATACTGTACAGCCAGTTTGTCTGCCTAATCCAGGAATGATGTTTGAGCCTAATCAGGAGTGCTGGATATCTGGATGGGGAGCAGAGAGCCAAGGAGGTAAAGAGTGGCTCTGGAATACTTCGCTCTTCTACATAAACCACAGCAACTGTAGGGAGGTGTTCTTTGCCTCTTGCAGATTTCATGTGCTTTTAATAGCCCTATAGGTAACACAGTTGATTTGGGGTTGGAGTAGACAGGTAGGTGCCATCTTCTTTTGCTTTACAGCCCATTGACAGCAAAGCAGGGTAACTCACTGAACTCTTGGGAGGGAGTTTCAATGTCGTTTTCTCTGTGTGGTGGACCGTATATCATAAGTGTCCATCCCAATGTTTCTAGTATGTTTAATCTTGAACAGTGCTAGCAGAAGAGATTTATAATAGCGACATAATGTGATGCTTGTTCTATTTTTGTCTTTGTATGTGTGGTTTTGTGTGTGTTTCATTTTTAGGTAAAACATCAAATAACTTGAATTATGTTAGGGTGCCCTTAATAGAACAGTCTACGTGTAATTCTGTCTTTATCTATAATGGTGCAATTTTACCTACAATGATCTGTGCTGGATATCTAGAAGGAGGAATTGATTCCTGTCAGGTTAGTATTCCTCATTACCACGTAATAATGATCTGATTATTTTTGTGGTCTCACTAGTAGGCTTTTCTAATAATCTATTAATTACAAACAGATGGGGGGGGTGAGGAAGGAAAGATAACATTTTGGTTGAGTTTCCAATTCCTTTGATGGTGCGTCCCTTAAAAAGGGAGAGATTTTGTTTCATCTTCTGAATGGCTGCCAGTTCCGAGTTCTCAGTAAATAACCAAAGAGGGTGAGGCAGTCCTTTTGAATGCTTCAAGGATGTTTTGTTATCTGGTATTTAAAGTTCAATGAATGATCTTAATAACCACGGTGATACCCTACCATTATGTCAGTGAACACGAAAGTCAATAATGCCTGTATCATTTAGTGCGTTGGGCAAACAATTTTCATCACTATTGCAAGCAGTCGTTATTTAATACTGTAATTGCCATCACATTTTGTTTTAGTGGCTGCCTTACAATGGTGGTTAGCTTTTTTTGAAACTTAACCTCTATTCCTGAAGTGAAATGCATTGTGTCTTTTCTGGTGGCCAGGTCAATAATAAAACATTTGCATTTTGTGCAGGGTGACAGTGGAGGTCCTCTAGTAACTAACAAAAACTCCTTGTGGTGGCTGGTTGGAGATACTAGCTGGGGATCTGGCTGTGCTACTCCCAATAGACCAGGAGTGTATGGGAATATGACTGTGTTTACAGATTGGATTTATAAAAACATGCAGGTAAAATATTTGGGTGGTTTTAATAATTGAAAATGTCCAAAATTCTAAACCTTGATTTTATTTATTAAAAAAAAGTAATAATAAATGTGACTTGTCTGCTAATGGGGCTATTCTGTTGCTAAGCATCTAAGTAATTGATAAGGTAGTCAGTCAGCTGTCAACAGAACTTGAACCTTTGTTGGTTTGGTTTTTCTACACAGGCAAACCGATGACAATGCTGGCTGTCCTCCTTGCTGATCGATGTTTCTGAGAACAGGAATAAATGAAGCCATGGGTGCCTGGGATATTTATTCACTTTGCAAATGATTTTTTTTTTTTCTCTTTGAATTATTTTAAAAAATATCATGAAGGATTGTACACTCGGTTCTGTGCTGGCTACAGTGACTGATCTTAATCAATGAAGGATTATCACAATGATCACCTTTCTTCTTGTGGTGGTCTTGTGCCTGGCAGAAACTGTTCTGTCACCTGCTTAATGAAATGTCTCTCTTTAGTTGAGTAACTCTGACTTGATAATCAGGTACAGGCTTATAATGGCAATTTTAATCAAAATTTAAGATTTTTGTAGCAGGATGATGAGACAGTTGGTTTAGTAGTGTTTTAAATTAAATGTTAAGTAATATGAATGTTGACTCTCTGAGCTGCTGGTTGGCAATTTAAAGATAAATGAATGTTGTTTTTTTTTTTGTATAGAATCACAGAACGGTTTGGTTTGGAAGGGACCTTAAGGACCATTTAGTTCCAGTCCCCCTGCCATGGGCAGGGACACTTTTCTTCTAGACCAGGTTATCTAACCTGGCCTCGAACACTGCTAGGGATGGGGTATCCACATTTCTCTGTGGATACCTGTTCCAGTGCCTCACCACCCTCATAGTACAGAATTTCTTCTTAATATTTAAACCTAAATCTACCCTCTTTCAGCCTGAAGCCATTTCCCCTTGTTCTGTCCCTACATGCCCTTATAAAAAGTTCCTCTCCAGCTTTTCTGTAGGCCCCCTTTGGGTGTTGGAAGGCTGCTGTGAGGTGTTCCCTGAGCCTTCTCCAGGCTGAATAAGCCCAACTCTCTCAGCCTGTCTTCACAGCACAGGTGCTCCAGCCCTCTGAGCATCCTTGTGGCCCCTTCTGGACTCGCTCCAGCAACTTCATGTCCTTATGTTGGGGGCCCCAGAGCTGAACGCAGTACTGCAGGTCGGGTTTCATGAGAGCAGAGTAGAAGGGGAGGAGTATACGTATGACGGTAAGTTTTCATGCATTATGGTAGAGGCACACAAAAAAACCCAACCATATATTCAGGTAATTAAAAGCCCTCTGTATCTCAGCACAGCAGTCATCCAAGTCAGATTGTTTGAAGTGAGACCAGTGCAATTGTGCTGTTCTGCCTTAAGCTTCTCTGAACCCCCAGAGGGCAAAACCTGCTGTCACTCTTGATGTAGGCTACGGTCCAGAGCTGTAGCAGGAAGCAGTGAATTAAGTGTCCCAAAGGCGAGGTTCCTGGCTGCGCACATTGAGGTTGAGTCTTGAACTCTCCCTGCTGAGAAAGGCAAAAGGCAAAGTTTTTCAGTAAGGCTGTGTTGCAAGCAATAGACCTCTGATTGCAGACACACGTACAGAGGCTGGATGTTTTATACAAAGAAACACAACTTTGCATTTCTGTGTAACCAGATGAACTACCTCATTTATAAAATTTGGCTTTTAATTCCTTACAGCTCTCCTTTTATGTATCTGCATGTATGTTTTTAGCAAAATGTAATTAAGGTCAAGAGTGCCACCTCAAGTACGATTTCGAAAATAATTTATAATCATAGTGCAAAGGATCAAAAAGCCATAACAAGTCTATTTTAAGACAGATAAATCTTTTGAATGAAATGACTCCACTTGTTTTCTCCTTTAGTACTGAAGTGCAATTATCTTGCATGTAAACACTGCACCAAATAAATTTTTTTTATAAGTCTTTTTCCTTAGTAGTGGTTTGTATTTTTTTGCTTTGTGTTTGGGTTTGGTGTTGGGATTTTTTAATTCTTTTTTTTTGGAGACAGTTGCTGCATTCAGTGTCTGAAGTGCTTTGAGAATCCAATTAGGAAAGAAAACCTTCAAAATACAAAACAAATTAAAACAACACAAGAGGGTGATCCAAGAGGCTTTTTTTTTTTCCTAAGGTCCTTGAACAATCCCAAGGCAAGAGAGCTTGATGTCCCTGAATGCTGCATTTGTTTTAGCAGCTGGGTCTAATGAAATCACTCTGGCTTGTGAAAATGAAATAAGCAAGTTTAGCCTAAAGGCAGTGGGCCCATGGAGTCACACCCTGTTTTGTTATTACCTCTCATGCTGCCTGAAGCAATGTGTGCCTGCCTGTCTTCTCAAGATGTGAGACAGGGTGTTTTCAATAGCACATGAGCATCAAGTGTGCCTTGGGGAATACCATGAAGTAGTCAACAAGTTGAAAGTACATTCAAAATAGAGATTAAATAAGTTATTGTGGTATCAGGCTTTGTTATGGCTTCTGACCTGCAGCATTTCAAGTCAATAGTAGCAAAACATTATACTGAAATGTGGAAAACTGGCTGTAGTGCTAAACAGTTAAGAAAGTTGTACACTGTACTGGGGTGAAAGCTGTGCCACAGAAGTCAGCCGTTTACTGCTGCTGTTTCATGCCAGAGGGATAAACACCTACTATTCTAGCCTGAAGAGGCAGCTTCTCTTGTAAGCATCTTCTAAATTACTGCATGCCATGCTGGCATGAGCACTTTTTTCTCAGCTAAATGCCGATGCTACTCTTGCTACATAAAGCACAGCTTTGCCTGTTAAAATAAATCCTTCATATGAAAGATGCTGTGAGTACAGCATGCAGTGTTATATTTTGCACTGGCTCTCGTGAAATGAAAGAGCTCTTGGAAAGCTGCTCTGTTCTTTGGGGAGGGATACCCTTCTGATGTTTAACATCCTGAATGGTTTAATTTCTTGGTAATCCAAGTCCTGCCATCTATTGAATTGCCCATCAGTCCCAAAATTTCAGGTGATGCTCCAGGCTTCTAAAAGAAACAGCATCAGCCTTTCTCTACAAATCAGAGAACTGACAAAGGAGAAGCAGAGCCAACAGCATCCTGTAGATGTCCTGATAAAATGTGGTTCACTATTTTTCCATCTAGGCTGGAATTGTTTCATGCCCACTGTGTACACTCTACCTCCTGGGCTGGGACTGAACAGCGGCAATAGCTTGCAGAGTTGTTTTTCAGGCTGTGGCAGGAAAGACATCAATCACTGTGAAGCAAAACCACAAAGGGAAGTGTGGGATTGCTAAGGTTGTGCACTATGCTTCATCTAGGATAGTTAGTTAGGTAAGGTGATTTCTACAGTCTGTGAGTTACACAGCTGAAAGCCCTCATCCTCATCAAACAAACAAAACACCACAACCCTCAAGAGCTCTAGCTTTTTAATAATTATTTTAATGGTTATACAAAGTTCATAAAGCAAATGTTTAAAAATTGGACAGCATTTATTCAATCACAACTCCCACAAAAGAGCACTTAACATAAGGGTAGATATTTGCCTGTAACATGATTATGGAAAATAACACTAGAAATGAGTGCTGGCGTTACATTTTCAGGGGGTTTTATGAAGTTCCTCAATAATGCTAGAAAACAAGTAGACTGAAAAATTAAGAAATCTACAGTGAGGTGAAGTTTCGCAGGTACTGGCGGGCTTTGGTGAGACGATCAGCTCGTTCACTGAGGTAGTGCTTATGCTTAGCCGCTTCACTGTCCTCCTGAAGGAGATGGCTTAACTTGTCTTTTTCTTGTAAAAGATGCAACATTGTGGTCTGTAAGTCATCCCCAAAGTCATGAAAGGCAGAAGACAGGATGATCAGAGGTATCTGATTAGAGAGGCGTTTACTTGCTCCCTGCAAAAAGGGGGAAAAAGGCAGAAGACTTATGTCCCTGAAAGAACCAAAAAAGGAAGGGGCTATAGGCAGTATGGGAAGAAATGACAGCACATTTTTAAATGTTAAGCACTGAGTTATTGGTCAAGAAGGGAGTGCTTCTATGAACCAAAAAAAATGTTTGCCATTAGTCTTTTTTGTACCTAAAGGTCTAAAAACTAAGAGTTACGGGAATGTCAACTGTTGCTTTTTTCTCTCAGTGAACTAAACCCAAGGCAGGCTGTTTGCCACTTGGCTCTGCCAGCTATTGTTGGTAAGAGCTTATCCGAGGACATACCTGACGAACAGTATTTGTGAGCAATTTCTGGCATCAAACGTGTGTTCTCTGAAATGTTACCAATCCATTATGGTACAGGAAATCAAAGAGTGTTTTTTACTAAACTTGCTAAATTTCTGTATTTAGATGGTATTTCTGATGTGGTTGTCCTTTTAAGTGGAAGACAACTTTGGAGCAAGCATTAGCTTTAAGGGAAAATGTCTTCAGCAGTAGTGAGGCTTTGTTTTGCCTACATTCCATCTATTGATATCTCAATGAGATAATTTTCTGCTAAGCTGACAAACTGTCTGGTCTGCTATTTGTATATACAAATTGAAGCATTGACCTAGAAGAGCTTGTGGGACACTTTCCCTGAGACATCTGCAGGCCCTGGGGGCTTAGCTGGTGCTCTTGGACAGTGGGAGGTTTGAAACCTTTCCAGTGCTGGGAGGGAGCTGTCTCCAGCCCTCCTAGTGCCAGGTGAGCACTTACTCCTGAGAGACTGGTTGCAATTGAGAAACGTGCTGTCTTCCTTTCTTCTTGTAGCATCTGACTTGCAAATGGTAGTGGGAAGACCTTGAAGAGGCACATTTGATTTGTAGGTCCTATAGGGTTTGGGCAGCCTGTTTCCAGAGAAGTATAAGGTGTTTCTGGCTTTACATCTGGAGCTCAGTGGGTGCAAATCTTCCATGTACAAAGGTGGGGTTGAACTCAAGCTGAAAAATACCTAAGACTAGATGTTTAGCTTTTCTTTCTGTTTTGCAGAGATCTAGTCAATAGCAAGCAATTCGGCTGAGTCAGCTAAAGCACTTACTGAGCCTATGTTTCACTAGGCACTACTGACTGTGGTGGAAGGGAGCCTACATGCTTTAAATATAGGTGCTTTTTTGGAGCCAAACTCTACCCAGAATCTTGACAATCATGCAATAGGTGACACAGAAACATGCATGCCATTTTCAAAGGCCATGGACACTTAAAAGCTTCCATTGCATGCAGAATGTTTTGACCTTGTGTAAGTCCCATGGATATATGATGCTCTGGTATTTGTTATTGTTGAAAATGGCTCTTAGGGCATTTACAAAAATGTATATCTAACTTCTGAGACATTTGTGCTATAACAGAGAGAATAGTGAGGGGGCAGGGAAGAGTATGCAGTTCTGCCTTTGTCTCATTCTCTGAAAGCAGATAGCTTTCTCTCCTTCCATCAGCCTGAGCAGCCTGAACATTTAATGCAGGAATTTGTCAAAATCTTGCTATTGGAATTCAAGGTGAGCTGTTACCTACCTACTGCATTATTAATATTGAACTTGTTGCTTTCTAGGAGAGATTTTACAAAACAAATATCAAAAGCAAATACTGATACTGCATGTTCTCTTTGCTGTCTTTCTTTAACACAGTATTTTGTTAAAACATCCCATTTGTCTTTAGAGACTTAATTTCTATGAACTCTCTGCAATGCAGCATACACACTCTGATCTCTACAGATAGCTGAATCCGATGTTTTAACTTAACATTTTATTATCACTCCTCTTGTCACATTAGTTTAGGCTCCAACTGCAAGCCACTGACATGGCTTTCTGCTGGCAGGAGGAATATGCAGAAGGGCTTGAGGCTGACCTGAGCTGACCTAAGCTCTCAGATGCTGTGCTAAATGCTGAAGTGCTGTACATAATGTTGCTAAGCTCATGGAAACCAGTGTTATTTGAAAAATGTGATACAGACTTACAGTGGGGGAAGCTATCCTAGGCCTGTTGCTTCTTTTGCTGTAGAGGGTTCTTGCCATCAACTGAATATCAGTAACTTGTAGTTACAGGGCCAAGGGCTCTTCCTCATCCTATCCTCTCCTCCATGCTGGTAAGTGATCGAGGGAACATTGTACTGGCATGGGGCTATGTAGTCAGCAGGAGCCACTGCCTTCTCTGTGAAAAGCTAGAAAAGAGAGCTCACTTGCCTGTAGTGTATTCCCTGAGCGAGGGGCATCAGGGAACCATGCCAGGCTGGGAGGCAGTTAACATGTGCTTTAGGAACCAACTATCATTTTAAGAAATTGCAGGCTTTTCTAATCACCATATCTGGCACTGTGCAACTACTTCTCCCTAGAAACTGTGCTGAAACAGCCTTCTGACCAGCTTTGTCCTGGCATTTTCATCACTGGTCAGAAGCTCTGATTAGTTCATACAGAAGCTATGCATGTACTTGGACAAGGCACTTACACCCTCTGGCTGCTATTCCCTGCATAGTAGTAGTATGAAAGACTCAATATGTTAACTACAGTGAGACCTGGACAGCGGGTATATAGCATTCAAAGTACAGAACAACTGCTGTATGTTCATCTGTAAACTCACATAGAAGTAAGCCTTCGTATGAGAAACCAGTTCCCGGACAAAATAGGGCTCTTGTTGCAAATCAGATCCAACCTGCGATTCTTTCCCATTGCTGACTTTCTTAAAGTATTCTCCATTAACAGATTTTAAATCATTTATGTAAAGGTTATCCTGGCAGTATACAATTCTCTCCATTTTAAACTGGGTCCGGATACGTCTTTGAGCCTCCTCTGCTTGTTTCTCTCTAACGTCTTCAATTCTAGTCTAGAAAAGAAAAGAACAAGTTCTCAGACATTTGCTTTTTTTTTGCAAAGGTGTTGGTGCATAGCAGCAAAGTTCCCTCAGTCATCCTCAAATTCCCTTAACATGCTTTCTTAGCACTCTTAAGAAAGCATCCCATCTTTTCTTTCATCTTCAGTGTTTACCAGCACTTCTTCCCTCTGCATCTCTCTCACTGCCTAAAGACCCTCCCTAAATACTTCTGTGTTTGGCTGAAATAGCTTATTAGCTTGGTATCTGGTTGGCCTGGGAGCTCAGTAGGGTTTGGCCATGCAAGTAAAATAGAAAACCATCTGTTTCACTCACATTTGCATTTTAGTTTCCTTTCTAAGCAGTACCCTGTGAATGGACACTGCTTCCTTGCTGTCCAGCATTGCTTCTCATCTCTTCTTCAAAGATCTTTCTGAGAGAAAGGCTCAACGACATCCATATAATTTAACTCTACCCCAAACTGGGAACAGTCATCTTCTAACTCTCATGTCAAATGATTGTTAGCTTGTCTGCTCTTGCTCCCTTTTATTGAAGATGAGATTCCTGCACTGGCTAACAACATGGCTTGCCTTTCAGAAAGGGAAAAGCACTGTTTAGTACTCTTAGGCTACCCACATGCTTACAAATCATTGCAGGACTAAAATTAATTATAAACTCTTCAAGGCTGCCATATTGTGTTTTCTTTGCATTGTGGTGTATGTATCAACAGTGTGACTAGAATGAGTGAGGAATATATGTTTTATATCTTGTCAAAGTTGTACCAAAAGGCACTTTCATTAGTCCCATTGTAAAGGTGCTATCATTTTCATGCTTTTCCTTATTTTATAAAAAGCATAGGCGTAAAAGAAATTCAGCGGTTGCATAAGGGTAATGCAATGGGATAGGTACTCTAAGCAGTATTTACAAATGCTGTCTTTACAAATGGCTGTATTTACAAAGGCTGTTCTGTCATGCTCTTGTCTCAGGTTACAGGTAATGTCTCACCTTAACAGCTCTGTTTAGATTGTGGAAATTACCAAAATGCCTTGTAGTGAGTTCCGTAAATTTCTCTTCAACCAGTCCTAACAGACAGACAGAAGAAGAACAGACAGACAAAATAATGTCAAGTAATCAAGTGAGGTTTTTAAGCTATTGTTAATATGAGACTTGGGAAAGCTACCCATTTTCTGTATTCATCCAGAAATAGCTGGGCAGCTGTACTGGTGCACTGTGCCTTTATGACCAATACAAACAAGCAGGAATTCAGATTTCTAGGTCCAAGAGTGTGAGACATTAAAGACCTGCTGTAATCACTTAACACCTGAGAGATTGAATATCCCTGACATTTCTTTTATGAAGCAATTTCTGTGCTTACAGCTGTATCTGAGCAGATGTGCCATCACTTGGCCATGTAAGCACACCTGCATCTCACCCCCTGAGTTGCCCCTGCAGGGAGAGGGGCTAGCCACATATAGGACAGATCACTGAGTCTGGCACAGACACCGTAGCTGCCTCCTAAGGCAAACATAGGAGAGAGAGGATCATGACATACTTTTTCCTTGGGTGGTTTTTACTGGATGAACTATGTACTCTTCCCCCCAGTCTCAGCAGTCACTATATGATACAGCATACAATACACTGTATGATACAATGTACAATAGCATGCAAAGAACTGGCAAAGAAGCTGGGCTCCCAGTTCAGGTTTGTGAACGCCACTCCCTGGGTTTGGGAATACCAAGCTGCTGGGCTGCAACCAGGTACTTCTACTGTACTATTACTTTGTTATTTATGATAGTTACATTCTAACTTTATTTCACCAGCCACTGCGAAAAGTATTAATAATTGCCAGAGACCGCATGTAGAGATTGGAGGCTCTAGAGAAGTAAGACTCCAGGTTCAATCAAATTCACTTCCCCACTCTGAAGAATCCTGCCTGGAGCTCTTGCTCCAGCAGTGAGAACATCTGCTCATCCTGAAAAAAAAAAGTTAGGTGCATGGGTATGTCCCATGCAACAGCCTCATGAGGCCTGTGAGACGTACCAATCACCCTGTTCAGTATCTCAATGGCTGGCTCCTCCAGTTCTATGATCTGCTCTTTTATAACGTCTTCAAATGTCCTGTAATTGGTAAAACCTGGGAACTCTCTTCCACGATACTGTTCTTCGTATTTCCATGCTTTACCGGGTACAGTTTCATTAACTGCAATATTAAAATAACATTGCTTTACAACTAATCACTCTATTTATGAATATCAGAATTACGAAGGAGGTCTGTTTCTCCTCTTTGAAATGCTCTTGAGAAGAGCAACTACTGAGATGATCTTTCAAGCAAAACCGTTACTACAGAACTGTGCTAACACATTATTGCTCAGTTAATGACACAATGGAGCAACCACCTACATGACAGAAAGCAACCCAGAAATCATGATGGGGCTCAAAAATACTGGTTCTGCTTGGAATTGCTACCTTCATGGAACAAAACAATACCCCAAACTCCCTAAACAGTCTTATTCCAGGGAATCTACTGTTGACTATTTTTATTTAAGATATCACAGTCAGTATTTCTTTGTTAACATTACATGAATTTGCCATCTTAAATGGGGTATTATCTCTTTGAACTGGTTTACCTATTCAGGCAAAGACAGGTCTCTTGAGTGTTTTGAAATGGCCCTGTTTGGGGGTCAAATTTGTGAATTACATGCAGATGTGGAAGTAGAAGTCAAGCTATGAATGCTTTCACTTCTAACATTCAGATATACGAATCCATAGTTGGATAATTAAAAAAGAAAAAAAAAAAATCAGTGGAAAAAACTCCACAGAAAACCCAGAAGTAGATGTAGAGAATCTCTTCCAGAGTCTGAAAACCAACCTGTACAGTTAAGTTAGTACAAAGTTGTAACATGGCCACAAGAACATCTATCAGCTTTGCAACAGAAAGTTCAAGGCTTCAAATATCGAAAGGGTCTACTACTCTTAGTACTTTCCTTCATCGTAAGAAAGCTCAAGTTAAACTGTGTCATCTGACATGCGATGATGTACCTTCAGAAATCCTAGAGATGACTGATAATAGTGCCTTTTGTTGAGGAAGAGCTCGCTAAAGCTACCTGTAGTTTTCAAGTTATGTAAGTGAACTTACTTTGCTGCACATGTAAATACTTTATCTGGGCATGTATACACATGATTTTGGGGTAGCATATTGTCAGCAAGAGTTATGCTGTTGTAACAGCTGCTGTGTGTTGCTACGTGATCCTATTGTGAAGTTAGATGTATTAGTTTAAATCAATGGGGATAACCTGAAAGAGCCCAGACGGTTCCCCACTGTGGTTCAGCTGCCTTGGAATGCCTTGTAATGCAACTCAGTTGTTCTTGTCCTGTGAAGAAGTTGCATCCTTCTGCTAGTGCTTTCTGCTATTTACTTTTTTTTTTTTTTTGTCTATTTCATCATGCCTTCATTATCTTACTCTTTTATTCCTGTCCATAAAATCATGTTGATTGGCTTGATATTTCATGGGTGTGACATAAGAGATGTTAACATACACTAATGTCTGTCTGTCTTTACATATATGCATATATATATATATATGTTTGTCTCTGGTTGATGTCATTCTTGCAGCCTATTTGTACCTATCATTTTAGAGTGACTAGTAATGCTGACATAGATGTGCATAGTATTTGCTTTGAGAACTGCTTGTCTGATAGCTGATGCTAATTCATCTCTAAGAGCAAGTGATGGGGTCTCTGAAAGATGTGCAGGAGATGCTGCAAAAGATGTTGAGTGTGCGGCAGAGTTCAGCTTGTGTGCATCACCCTATGACTGTGTTTAGCTCTGAATTCAGTTAAGCAATTAGCAAAGTGGGAGATACACGGGAAGGGGTGCTCTTTACAAGGTGTGGTGATTTCAGACTCAGAATTGCTTTCTCCACCCCTTAAACCAGAGCTAAAGTAGAACAAAAAAGACCAAAATTGCAAAATGTTCCTAATAATAGTAATAATAAAAATAGTAATAGAATTATAGCAGATTCATTATATAGTTTAAAATAATTATAATGATGATAATGATATGTTTGGTTTATTGCTGTTATTTAGAAGAATGGTTCAGAGACTCGCCAACCAGTTTTGTGGCAGGGCCCATAGTCTTGATTTTACTGTTTTGCTGGGAGAAGAGAGAGATTCACTGATCTCTCCGTAATGACAGCATTTAACACAAGCTCCGTCCTTTTCCTCAAGGACTAAAGCATAACTTGCCTAACACTACAACAGATGCATGCTTCCTGCTTCTTGTTTTTACTTTCGTGGAACAACCCATTGATGATGCTGTGTCTTGATTTAAAAGCAAGGGAATAGAATCTCAGTTCAGCTGCAAACAACGGTTTTCTATACTTACCCTTTGCAGCACACTCTAGGAGGACCGCTTCCCATGTTTGGAACTCTTTGCGGATTTTTGTAAAAAGTCTGATTTCATTTCCAACCAACTGTTCCTCTCCACGTATTGTCTGAGAGACATCTTGGTTAAAGAGTTTGATCAACTGTAGTGAATTAAAGAACAAGCAAGAACGTTGTAAAGTTTAATTTCTCCAGACTGACTTGCATCTGTAAAGCAAATCTGCAATCTTCTGATGTTAAGGCAGGAACGTGGTTCATTGAAAACATCCCTTCCTTACATCTTTTATGCTTGTAACTCCTGTTGTTTTGTTTGGTTTTTGTTTGGCTGTCCCCAAACCAGCACAGCTGGAGGAGAACAAACTTGATACTTTTTTTGTTTTTCCTTTCCTGTGGACTCTTAGAACCATTTAGCAAATTCTATTTGACCAGACTTGTATGAAACCTTTGAAGGCTGATGAGCCTTCATAAGTGCCCCTGCTGGCCTCCCAAAAGCTTTCTGTAAGGGATTAGTTCCCCAAGATAAGATACTTAGATGGTAGTAAACCATATTTTGATATCAAGAATGCATTCGATGAGTGCTGTAAACAATATAAACCCTTCAAAATGTTTGGCAGGCAGGAGTGTAATTTTTCCATCCCTGAAATGCTTGAGTTTGACCTTTCAACCGAGTTGTTGTTCAGTTCTCATCACATAATCACATGAAAAATATTTCTAGAAGGGACCAGGAGCTCCTGTGGTCCATTATTTTTGCAGCTATGGTGTATTCCTGCCAGAGGTTTGTCTATGTTGCTCTTGAAACACTTCGATGACAGATACCACAAGCTTCCTGGTGCTCTATGCCAATGGTTTCCTAACTGTTAGTGTTTTCTTTTTCTCCCATGTTTACCTCTTCATTCTGCTCTGTGACAAAATCAATACTGATACTCACATCGGTGAGGACAGTCAGCTTCTCAGACTCTGTTGTGGGTGAGACTGTTCTGTACTTTTGTAGATCCTGTAATGTTTTTTGGAGTGCCTCATAAATTTGGTTCTCCAGTGCTGGCAAAGTGTTCTGGTGGGTAGACAGTGAAGAAGGATATTTAGGTAGGTTGAACATGTTTGGTTTTGGAAGGCAAATAAAATCACTCTAAGAATGACCTATACCTGCACAAGATCTTTGCTGTTCTTTGAAGTCTAAGAGCTTGCTGTCCTTGCATCCCACACATGACAGTGGGATACCATGGAAATGCAAATATGGCCTTCATTGAGAGCAGGCAGGGGGCTAAGACCCCTCTGAGAAGACAAGCTGGACATCACTGTGAGGTGGGCAGAGCAGCTACAGTCCCTAGGCAACCTAGCAATAGTCCCTAGCAACATTTCATCTATAGTGAGCCAAAAACTATGTCCTCACAGGTTGTGCCAGGGAGGTGGTGATGTGGGGAATGCATTGACCCTTCCATTCCTGATAAATGCCTGAGTGAACACAGCTGTTTAGTTGCATCAGAATATGTAAATGCTTGTTTTTTCTCCTTCAGTACTGAATTTAGAGGCTCCCTGTATTTTAGCATTTTCCCTTAATGGAATAAGATGTATTACATACAGATACATGTCTATAAAATTAAAAGTCCAATATATTTACATTAGTATAATAACATAATAAAACAGTTACGTCTTACTTGATTTTTTTAAAAACATTTTCAGTTAAATAGAAATTATTGTGTTTTAGTAAGCTCATAGCAGTAACTTGTCACCCAGTCAATCAGCATTCACAAACAAGAAGAAATAACACGGCTGTCATTGAAAAGGCAGGAGTTATGAGTCACAAATGAAATTATTTGCCTATTGTAATGTTCGGGTTAAGATTAATAGAACACAGTTTTTTTCACCTTTAACTCTCAGTGCAATTTGTCCTCAGATTGTTGGACTGAAGGATAATTAAGTGCTCTCTATGCATGCAAAGATGCAATCCGATTGCAATCAATTGCAACCCAAGGTTGAAGGGCTGAACTTATTTCTAGATTGTAACTAACACAGCTTAGTATAGCACTTCTGTTACTTACAATAATATGTCTCACAAGTTCATTTGTGAGCTTTTCTGCCAGATAAGGGATAGTAGCTCTTTTTTCTTCCAGCAGAATGCTGCAAAAAAAGAGGAAAAGGTGATTTTGAGTAGACTACATGGGCAGGGCAAGGAGGTAGCACTGATGCTTTGCTGTTTTCACTAGTTGTACACAATTTGAGTAAATACACAAATTGAGTAAAATAAGGGATGTCTGGGCAGTGCAAGCACAGATGCGGCAGCAGCCCAGGACTCTGGGCATTTTACACAAGAGTTGTTTGTCAGATACTGCTACTGGCAAAGCAAATGGAAACAGGGAAGAACCTGAAAATAGCAAATTGTAACAGCAGATTAATGTGCTGCTGTGTTATTTCTGCATTGAAGTACACTGATTCCAAACCCTTTTCACCTACCATTCTCTATGTTATGATTGCTTTGCTGCTGAGTCATCTTCTGGGGAAATCTGTGCCCTTAGCACAGGCAGTATCCTTTCTCATGCTGAGTTTAACCATGTTTCCCAGTGCATAGAAACACTTCAGTGCGTGACTTGAAGTGCTTAAGCACGTAAGATGCTTAAATTAGATTTTTTGAGACTATTCTGAACTTTCGAAGACCATTGCACTTCTCCCAGGGTTAAGGGGAGATATATATGTCAAACTTGTATCCAAAATGCATTTTAAAGTTCTATTTGATGTGTAAAATTCTTCTGGCTTCCTCGAATGTAACACTACATGGGCAATGAGAAATAGTGCGTATCATTAATACCTGTTTCTAACCCTAATTTAAATCTCAGCAAGTCAACGGGAAGCTTTGAAGTGACTTTAATATGTTTTCGATTAGGTCCTTGCTGTGAGAAGTACCTGAAATGTTTGTGAGCCTGGAAGAATTTTCTCTCCTGCTGGATTGCAGTAGCCAAGGACAGTTTGTCGTGGATGTCCTGCTGCCCGCGACACTTCACAATCATGTAACCTTTTTTGAGGGGAATGACCTTGTTTTGCATTATCTTAATGACAGACTCTTCAGTTCCTCTATCCACCAGGTCAGGTTTTGTGAGGATCCCTGGGAAATTACACAAAGAGAAAGTTAGTCAGGTGCAGAGATTAAAGGTGGGAGAGGTGTAGCAGGACACCCAGAGCAGGAATACTCTGCACCTTGCTTTATAAAGCAACTTCTCGTCATTTGTTTGGGTTTTTTTTTCTCCTCTAGAGAGCTGTCAGCTCTTGGGCTTTGCACTATAAAACTTGCTCCGCAGTTGGCCTCCCACTCTCTTTTTGCCTTGCAAATCCTTTTTTAACAGGCAGCAGCAAAGCTTTCCCGCAGTTATAACACGTATGCCAGCGAGACTCAAAACTGAGGGATTCTTTGAGCTACTGGATCATCTCAAGCTTTGTAAATAGTTCATTTAGGCTGTCTTTTCCTTCTTCTAGTAGCTAATTCTACAGATCTAGCATGGAATACAGAGCATCAGACCTTCATGGAAACAAGATTCACATTTCTCTTCAACTTGTAGATAAAAAACTGTCTCACCTAGTGTCCTTTCTCCACTGGGATCCACCTCTTGAGCCATTTTCAATGCTTCTGTTGTTGCAATATCCACATTACATGGCACCACTACCAAATTGAGTGTTTCTTTGAAGCGAATAATTTTTTTAAGTAGTATTTTGATCTGGAATGCAATGCAGCATTAACAAAATTCAGTGAAATTAGATGCTTCCACGTAAGATGTGACTATTTCTAGCAATATGAGCCACTGCCTAATGGCATTAAATGTCACAATTACTAAGGATAGTATTACATGCTAAAGGATAGCATGGAAATGGATCAGCAGTAAAATGCAGCCTCTTTTTCTATGTCAAGATTAATCAAACATCTAGCATGTTTAGATGTTATACCTGTCCTGAGAGCTATCTGCAGTTTAACTTCTCATGCATATAATCTGTCATGGAAATATTGAAGATATTTTGCGAATAATCACATGTGAGAAAAACAAGTTCTGATGCCAAGGTACACACTTACAGAAAGCAAGATAGATCATGTTGATAAATCTCAAATTTGTATCTCTGAAAGGAGAGAAAATGTCTTTGTCTTACATTTCAGTGGAGTATTTGTGGGAAAAGAATCCAACCCAAAACCTCAAACCAAAACCAGGCGACCAAACAAAAACCCCAAGTCACACAAGTCATCTATTTGGTGTTGCTTCTATGTTCCAATGCCAGACTAAAAGAGTTTGCCATAGTTTGTGTTGTATTACAAAAGGTTTACACACCTCTATTGTGTTTATACTAAAGTAAGTTTATTCTTTTTTTCTGCTGAGTTTTGGTAAAGGTGCATCTCTTTCCTACTTCACATTCATCCCAATTTCTAACATGCTACAATGCTATAGCCTCTGTCTATGAGGGATGCAGGCTGAAAATGTGTGGAATGTGTCATACCTGCTGCTTTTTTCTGAATACAATAGAAAGATTACTAAGTGTGAAATGAAATTCATCTTCTCCCAGGGAATTAAGCTCAGATAATCCAATCTTGTCTTACCTGCTGCTTTCTTCTAAATACAATAGAAAGATTACTAAGTGTGAAATAAAATTAGGCTTCTCCCAGGGAATTAAGATCAGATAATCTAATCTTGTCTCAGTTTTATTGGTATGTCTAGTTCAGTTTGGGCTACTCTTATTCCAAGTTCCAATTTAAAGGTATTCTAGGAGAAACAGTACACCCAGCTCCTGCACATCATCCTTATAGATCATAGAATCATAGAACAGTTAGGGTTGGAAAGGACCTTAAGATCATCTAGTTCCAACACCCTGCCATGGGCAGGGACACCTCACACTAAACCATCTCACCCAAGGCTCTGTCCAACCTGACCTTGAACACCACCAGGGATGGAGCATTCACAGCTTCCCTAGGCAACCGATTCCAATACCTCACCACCCTCACAGGAAAGAATTCCTTCCTTATATCCAATCTAAACTTCCCATTTAAGTCTTAACCCATTACCTCTTGTCCTGTCACTACAGTCCCTAATGAATAGCCCATCCC
Source organism: Neopsephotus bourkii (assembly GCF_033783945.1). NCBI lineage: Eukaryota > Metazoa > Chordata > Aves > Psittaciformes > Psittacidae > Neopsephotus > Neopsephotus bourkii. The sequence continues at coordinate 7,563,368 of NW_026901456.1, read as the reverse complement.
CAGCATCGCTATAGGTCCCCTTCAGATACTGGAAGGCTGCTATGAGGTCTCCATGCAGCCTTCTCTTCTCCAGGCTGAACAGCCCCAACTTTCTCAGCCTATCTTCATACGGGAGGTGCTCCAGTCCCCTGATCATCCCCATGGCCGTTCTGTGGACTGAACCACACCGCTTGGTGTCATCAGCAAACTTGCTGAGGGCACACTCAATCCCACTGCCCATGTCAGCGACAAAGATGTTGAACAAGACCAGTCCCAACATCAATCCCTGAGGGATACCACTCTTTACTGGTCTCCAGCTGAACATTGAGATATTGACCACAACTCTTTGCATGCAGCCATCCAGCCAGCTGTTTATCCACCGAGTGGTCCATCCATCAAATTGATGTCTCTCCAATTTAGAGACAAAGGATGGCCTTGTCCAACTAGAGTTTTATCTGCATTCCCCAGCGTTTCTTCTAAAAGCAACCAGAGGAAGAGCAGAGATCCCCCCCAATTTAGTGCATATTCCGTTTACTTGAAAAAGGGTCTGCTGGGACCCCTTAAGGGGTGAGAAAAACCAGGATGAGTCTGATTCTGATGAGCTCCATAAGTAAGGGATGACAGAGCGAAAAACCTGTAAAAGGGCCAATTTGCTGCCTTGTTCCAGGAGAGCTTACAAGAGCTCAGATCTATTCACCTTTGCCAAATGCACCCAAAAAGCTGGTAAGTGACAACTCATTTTGGAATCTATCTATCTTCCAGACTGCAGTCTAGCCAAGGTACAGACAGGCAACACTGTGTTCAGGGTCCATATGGGTGGCTTATTCCATGCTCCCATGGGTAGGCTGTGGCAGGGCCCCTGACCTGGCTCCTTCACAGCTAGTGTGCCTCTGGCACAACAGGGCAGACAGAAGATCCTGGGCCTCGCTGTTCCTGTGAGCAATTCCTTGCCTGAAAAATAGGCCTATTTGTCAGTGTAGCTTTATTGCTGGCTCAGAAGCCCAGCATAATAACTTCAGCATCCTACAGCAAAGGCTTGTATATGAGGTAGGTTACAGAAGTGACTGGATGAACAGATTGGTGCGAGACTGAGTTTTACCTGTTCCCCAATGTCTTTTGGCTGGTCCCCCACAGCCACTCTGGCAATTCCAGGAAGATCAATTAATGTCAGATCTGGTACGTCTGGCGACCAAACTTCTAGAGAAACTAGTTCTCCACTAATGGCACCTTTAGTACCAGCCACAACATTCTGGGCTGAAGAAGAAAAGAACAAGTCAATGAATATAAGCTTCAAATAATGCATGAAAGTGAAGTTGAGCACAATGACTTTGAAAAATATCTGCTACCAACTAAAGTACTTTTAGGCTTGGCTTTTTTAGGCATGGCATCCAGACATGCACGTAAATCCATTAATGTAAAAATATAAAGAAATTATTATGCAATTTGTGGATACATGGAGTCCTTTTGCAATGTGAACTTTAATATTTTACAGAGCATATACTTATTAACTTTCATATACGCAAAATACACATAAGTAAACCACAACAAAAGTGATAAGACAGAATAGTGATCAGTTTTAGAAATTCGATTTCTCAGTGTTAAGACACTTTGTAGGCATTAATTAATCCTTGGCTGCCTCAAAAGATAATGACATTCTATATTCTTCACATTTTGATAGGTTGAGAGATCAAGTGATTTGTCCCAAATCTTGTAAGGCGATACTGCTTGAACTGTGAACAGTACAGACAAGCAAGGAAGCTCAGTAGTCATTATTAGGAGGAATTTTCAGTTCTGTAATTAGATTAATCAATTCATACCACTTACTTGGCCAGTTTTGGAAGGATATGTTGAAAACACCAAAATAATATATTGAAAAGCTAATGGAAAAACATTAGGAAATTAACAATATTGCAGAGCAGTGTTAGTCAAAGAAATAAGAACAATCCAATTTTCACAAAGACCTTACCATACTTTGGGCAAGAAAAATGTTTCCTTGCACAGCATAAAATACCACAAAATCAAAGCTATGACATAAAAAGTGCAGTGATTGAGGCTGTAGTCACACTAGCTGGCAGAAGCTCTTTATGCTTTCTAGTCTGCCTTCTTGCAATTTTCTCCAAAATCGTAAGTTTTACAGGCACAGACACCTCAAACATTCTCTGAGTGAACTGATGACAGGGACCAGTTAAGGCTTCGTATTTGACTGAGAACCTTCCCAAACCAGGCAGACAGCATCCAGCTGAGGACACAGCCTGGCCTTTTATTGGACATCATGGGTCATCCTCACTATTGATCTAATAAGTGGTACAACTTTCATAAGAGAAATATGTTATGCTCCCCCACCATCTTCTGCTCTAAATCCAGCTCTTAGTGTTACTGCTGGCTACAATCACTGTGTTATTGTGTAATCACTACAGTCTGGGGACTGCTGCTTAGCCTAAGAAAAGATGAGAAAGGATTCAGAGATTGAGAAAGCGGAATCAGAGGGGAATACATTACAGCTCACCTTGTCTTATTGCATTATCCACCTCAGAGGCACTGTGGAGCTCTATGTTAAAATTGCGGTAACGAATTTTCCCTTTCCATGGCTGGGTGGCAGGTGTTCTTTTCAGTTTAAGTTCCAAGGGACATCGAGTAACAATACCTGCAGCAGTTCCAAAGACAGAGGTAACTCTCTCAGCAGCTGTTACGCATGATGCACAGCTATGGACTGCATGGCGTACATAGGGCTGCCTAATACTTTGCACAGAGACACAGAAATGTTTCAGGAAACTTTGACAAAGGGCTGTCATCTGACTTGTTCAGAGTAGGACTGTCATTGGCACTAACGAGGTCAGTTATGGCTCTGTCCAGCCATAGTTTGTCTTGCAAGCCTCCAAGGATGGAGATTTGCACTTCTCTGGGTGACTTGTTTTGGTGCTGCCATATATCCTATGAGAACCTTTTCCTCAAGTCCAGCTTGAAAGACTAAATGGCACTGTCAATGCACACAGAACTTGCAGACCTTATGTTTGTGTATATACACACACAGAGAACTGGAAGGCGAATCATGAGCAGCAAAGTCTTCCAACAATCTTCTCTGACTTACATAACATTCGAGGCACATATTTGTTAACAGAGATCTTTGTATACTTTTTTCCGTACAAAAAAAAAAAAAAAAAAAAAGAAAGAACAAAAAGAACAATAGGTATCTGTAAGAAAATCTTGTTTGAAGAAACCCACAAACCAACTTCAAAAGCAAATTTCAAAGCTAATCTTCTATGTGAAACCGATACTCTGCTGCACTACTCTGCTGGGAAATGTACAGAATCAGCTGATGCGAGCTTTCAATCTGGCCACATTTTGGGACAAGTACATTACACTATACTTTTCTTACTCCTGGTCTCTTGACCACCCAGGAAGTGTGCCTTGTTGAAGTTACCCTGTGCTGCACATCTGTTTCTTCTACTGGAGACCAGAGCTGAGAAGGCCCTTGGGATCTCACAATTTAGATACAGTCTCAGGCATGGAGTTATCCAATTCTAGAAAATAAAATAATAAAAATCCCTTCTAAAAAGTGAAATTCAGGTAAGTTCTGAGAAAGTGAATCCTTACCATTGCCTCTAGGAAGAGCAATACCAGACAGGGCTTCTAGGACAGAGCTTTTCCCAGAGCTCTGGTCTCCAATCACTGCAATTGCAGGTAAAGCCATGTCTTTTTCTATTCCGAGAGCTCTTAGGCTATCGATGAGATTAATGCAGGGTCGGATTTTTTCTTCATATTGGTTATACAAGGTACGTTCTGCTGCCTGTTAGAGTTAAATTTACAATTAATTTTTGATTATTTTAAAAGAAGTTGTTTCCACACAAAACCACCCCACTTTTAGGCATCTTTTCTGGCCAAGCTGTACTTCATATCATTATGCATCCTTGCACCTCCATGTTATACACAGGTGTCTGTAAATAGGACAAAATCAGTTGATGTTGGCTCAATGATTATCCTCAGTTAAAATACCAAGCTTAGTAAGCTATTGTGAGAAGGTAAAGAGTAAAGGGAGACTCATTACTAAATGTGCTTTGTTAATTTACTGTTGTAGTTTTTATAAAAAATAGCTACCATTTTCTTCCATTCATCTACAGTTGTACCAGATGATGTGTATGCAACTGAAATCTAATCCCAGTAGCAAGAGAATTTAGTACACAATAACTTATTAAATCTTTGTTTTGAAGTTTGATGGTTTAATTTTTGCACCGACACTGAAAGTGTTCTGATCTAGCATCCTTAACAGGTGGCTAAAATCTTTTAGTTCATGATGGCTCTTCTTTCTGTGACTCATTTTAGGCTAGGGTAAAGGATGAATGATTTGTTTTAAATGAAAGATTATTATTATTTTTTGATACATATGCCAGGTATTAACAAAGGCTCTTCATTTTCATAAAACTAAACCAAATAATTTCCATCCCTTTACAAAACTGGTCCACCTGCTGTTAAATATGGTCACCTAAAGTTGGTTCAGCTTGGTTTCTTCTCCCTATTCCTGTCTCCATTCTGGTCTGGCTGCTGCATTTAAAAGTGTAATTCTGATAACACCAGTATCTTACAAACCCTAATGGGTCAGGCACATTCATACCTAATTTCTTGCGAAGAAAACCAGGATTTTCCCACCTTCGCCTACGTCTAAGAAAGCCACCTCTGAAAATACATCTATCAGTCGTATATAATCAAACACAGCAGCTTTTTTCTTTCAAAATAAGAAAGATATCACACATTACTGGCAGCAGGTATTTAAAAACCTTATTGGTAAGGTTCTTCATTATGATATTTACTAGCTGGTAAATTCTAACCATTTTGAAGGAACTTCATTAACTATGACACAGATTGAAAACCAATCAGTGTCAAATTTTCAACACAGATAATGATCAATCTTCATATTTCTATTGAAGATAGAAGAGCCTTAAGTAAAAAAAATCTCCTAAAGGATTTCTATTCAACATTTGCTAATTGTTACCAATGAAGCAGATATATGTTGCACATTAAAATGGCTGCTAGGCTGCTGCCATCCTATTTTTTACACCTGTATTTTTTATGCTTGCAGATTAATTGCAGGTACTTAACTTCCTAGTTACACAAAGGACTGCTTGGCCCTGATCCCAAAAGTACTCCTCTGCTTAGGCCTAACAAGATCAGATTGACCAAAGAGACAACAAAATTCATTTTGGAGTACAAAGTGAAGCAAAAGAATAACAATGGGGAGCATCTATGCCACCTTCTGGTATCTGCCTTACTTTGTCCTCTTCTCCATAATATTGTTTCTTCAACTCCTTATGGTCACAGTTAGGCTTTCTCTCCATCACGCTACCCATCATCGTAACTTCATCTTCTAACTCTGGTGGAAGAGGTACTGCAAAAGCTTTGAAAGATGGTTATAAGGAATGCAATGCAAAACCATTTTTCATTAGGGCAAATTTTGTTCCATCAAAAGGTTGGTTGAGTACTACAATCTTATTATCCATGGCCCGCTGAATTTTTGGCTTACCCGGTAGACTGTCCATCGGTGCTTTACTAGTCATTGCTCTTTGGTCCAATTACTCCTTTATATAGCTCCTGAAATCAAACATAGGGCACTGAGTGACTAAACTCGTAACAGTTATCATAGCAGAGAAAATCAAACACCACTTTTATTTACTGATTCAAACCCTCAGCAGATATCAGCTGCCACAGGATTTTCAAATGAAATATTATGCTGAAAGGTGTTTTGAGGACCTCAGTCAGTATAGCAGCTGCTGGGCATGGCTGGAGAGAGTGTGCAAATGCTAACTTCAGTCACCTGGGGTCAGGAGTATAGGTCTGTGTTGCTGCACAAAGAGGGTCTTACATGGGTGGGCCAATGGCAGTGAGAGTAGGACACATCAAGACATAGTCTGCTATGAGGCCAAGTCACCTCTCCTGCAGTAGAAACACTTGGCAGAGGCAAGTCTTACCCCTATTTTAGAAGTCTTAGTTCCCCTCCTCTATAAATTAAAACTCTCTCCAAAAAGCAAACTTTGCTTGACATAATGTTAGAGAAGTGACAACTAGGAGACTCTTTTTTCTTCTTTGTCAGATTTCCATTTTATTAAATTTTGTTGATACATTTTCTATGGGTGACTGAAGAAATCAGAGGCCTTTGATGTGACATTTGCAGGGGAAGCAGCTTCCAGAATGATTTAAAGAGAAATTCTAGAATGATTTAAAGAGAAAAACACAGAATTATTTTTTCAAAGATAGATTTATTTCTTTTTAACCTTTCCCTGCCAAAACTAAGATCTGTTTAACTCAAATACTTAAGAAAATTAATTTGGAGAAACACATTTTTGCTTGAAAAAACTTTCTGGGTTTTAAATTTTTTGGTTGAATTAGGTTTACAGGTTTTCTAATTTGAGCAGGTGTCAAAACAGGATGATCAGACCCAAGTTAAACTTTCAGTATAAAACAAGTTTAGAAAAAAGAAAAGATTAATTCCACATTTGCTATTTGGACTTTCTTTTAAATAAAGCAATATTTTTTAGTAGTTATTCCTGTTCTCTTTAAAAAACTAAACAAAGCAAAAAACCCCAAAACAGCCTATGGGAAATTTCTCATTTTTGGCCAGCAGTAAAAGATAACTGAACTACTTTTGTTTCTTTGTAGTTACTTATTTTACAGTTCCTTCATCTTTCTCCACACTTCCCCTTTCTTTAATATTCCAGTATGAACCTTTTTCTATTAATGAATTCAAAGATTCTTCTTCTGCAAATGAGGTTTCAGTGCTTTATCTGCAACAAATATACATTCCACATTCAGTGGCCACCAAACTCTTCAGTGATTTGCTATTGCTACAGGAAATAATTTATTGGTAATAATTTTTCTAACGGTATTCCCTTTTATTGCCTTTCTCATTCCCCATTCCTTACCTGTGCTTCAATTTAGTGGACCAAACACTTCTATGATTTTTTAATTTAATGTAAATATTATCTGAGAACAATTTTCTATCATTTTTACATTATTTATATTCATTGGGCTGAGTTATTAGTGTACTGATTTTAGCATATGGCCTCCTAAACATAGATGTGTTTCCTTCAGAAAGAGGTTATATAGCAAGCTTTAGATATCCTTGTAATGAATAGGATGAAATGCAAAAATGGTGTAGTAAAGCCACCAGGAAAAATAAAAATAGAAAGATCTTCCAAGATGAACTTGTAACATCTGGGAAACAGATTTAAGGAGTCTGACAAAGGAAGTGCCAACTTTGAAATGTTTTAGTGCAAGAGCTGTATCTTAACCATATACCTGGGTTTTTAGCTAAGCCTACAGTACAGACCACAGCATGCACACACAGATACACAGGCTAACAAAGATACCTACAGTAAGCAATGCATTATCTACAGTAATCAGCGAGTATGGGGCTACACATCTATTCTTCATCTGGACCTGAAAAATGCTAGGTAGGTTGGTGCAATCCCTCACTGTGCCATACAGACATACAGATTTCTTTGTGTGCTGTGCCTTGACAGCATCGATGAAAAACAGATAGGAGAGGAAGAAAAGAGCTTCAATTTTATAGTGCCTTTCTGAAACTGGCCAGAATCTATACATGAAACATGACACCTGGATGACGTGCCGATACTGAAAGTCTGATAACACTCCTCTTTCCCAGAGCTGCTTCTGCCTCCATTATTGGGACAGTATTGTTTTCCTTGAACCTTACCTTTAGAGGTTTGTCTGCCTGTGTGTCAGAAATCTCCCCTGGCACAACACATAACACTGAGCTATGCAACCACATCATTGTGAAGCATGAACTTGCTGATGGTCCTGAAGACGAATTGCCTCATTCTTCTCTAACAACCCCAGCTTTGCATCTTGAGGGGTAATAACAAAGCTAGCTATCAAACCTAAGGTGCAAAGCTGTGGCACTGAACCCACACAGATCTTGCATTTATTCACTCTTTGTCCAGCTAGAGCAGCACATGGACTTCTGCCTGATGTATCCTGCAACTTCAGGATATTTGGGTAAACTACATGGTCTCTGAGTTGTACATTTATTAATTCTAGCTGTCTTAGAAAAAGAATGAAGCAATTCAAAGCTTATGATGCTACACATGAATACTGCCAGCTAGACCATGTTGCTGAACACTGCCTCCACACAGTAGATACTTTAAAAAATGTGTTCTGATTTAAATGCTGTCTCTCAGTGTTCACCCTTTAAAGAGGAAATAATACTACTGTCTTTTTCCCCACCCCAAGAAACAACGAATCCTACTTCTGGCAATCTTATTTAACCACACTAACTTTAGAATCTTATACAGCGTTCTCACATGCAAGTATTGAAAGGAATGAAGATAACAGTCCAAACCTGCATGACTATTTTTAGAAGAGGCAAAAGAGAAAATTCTACCTGTGTAGTGTCCTGTAGCAAGGAGAAGCAGTAACTTCTTTCCAACTTCTTCTGGTGCTTATTTACAGGCTCCACCTACACCCTGTGATGAGAATCAGGAGAAACGAAACCAAATGCAACATGGAAAGGCTTCACTTCGTGGTAGCTGTGGAAATAATAGTACCATGTGTTGATTTTTTATTTCCTTATACACCAGCTGGCTTTCCTCCTGTTGTTTAGTGGATGACAGAAATGACACTTCTCACAACACAGCTGGCTGCCCCTTGCTTGGCTGTACTGTATGGCAGGGTGACAGGGGCAAATGGTGGAGGTACTTGGAAATATTGCCCATGAGCATCAGCTCCTCTTTCCTCCCCCAAAAAGTAGTCTCATGGAGTTAGCTCTCTTGTATGTGGGGTGAAACCAACAGGTTGAGCAGAGACCAGGCAAGCTGCTGAGCCCTGCTCCCATGAGTGCTGCTGGCTGGGCATGCTGACACTGCACCATCTGAAGGACCCTTTTGGTCTCCTCTTCCATTCATGCAAAAAGCAAGTGGGTGAGGATCTCCTCCACAGGAGAAGGAGAGTTTTTTTCACCCCATGGCAAGACTTTTTAGCCTTGCCAGAGTGGCAAGCTGTGCCACTGCTCACCTGGACTGTACCTTTGCTGTCACAGGCTGCAGGATACAACTGAGGTTGTTAAACATGGGCAAAATGAGACACAGTGCGATTTATCACCATTATGCACACTTTGGGGCAGTCGAGGTCTTGAGCTTTCTTAGGTCCTTGCACTGTTTCTTGTTTTGACATTACTGGGTCAGAATGCTCCCTCTTCTGCTCTCTTTGCTCTTCTGCCCTCATTTTTCTTATGTTTTTATGGACTCAAAGCCCTTATCTAAAATCAGCTTGCTTTGTCCTGGCAGGGGCTTTGCAACTCTGATGCAGGATCAACCCTGATTTCTTACTCCCTCTGGTGTTGATTGCTACCTCTATCAGCTGCTCTCAGTTTCTGGCAGTTTTGGTTGGTTTCAAACTGACTTACTCTTGACTGTGGGTCTTACCAAACAGCAGCCACAGTGATCACTTAAGCCAGCCCTTCTTCCTACTTCCTTGTCTAGCAGTGACTCAGAGGGCTTATTTCTGAGCTCTGGTTGTGGGTGCATGTCAGGGAGTGACAAAGATCCAGTGCTGCATGGGCACCAACATGGCCCAGCATGGGCCACTGCAGGGAACTGCACCTTCAAGCTCTCCTGTCTTTCTCCACCATACCTCTTCTGGCCTTCTCCATCAACTGTCTGCTTGCACTCAAGCATAAAGGAGACTTATCTCAGGGGAAATGGGCTTCTAAGTCACAGTACTGATCAGCTTGTTAGCTTTCAGCAATCTCTTTGTTATGTGATTGTTTTGGTTATGTGGTTTTCTTTAATCACAGAACTACCCCTTCAAAAACAACCCCCACCTCAATTAATCAATAAAAGTCCTACAGACACACCAGAACAAACTGGAAAGCCAGCAGTAAAGAAACAAATCCTATAAACAACTATTTTGAAAAAGTGCACCACCCCCCAAAAAAACCCCAAACCGTACACCAAACATCCTACCAAAATAAATAACCCCCAAGTAGAAGCTACCAAAAAATGCGAAAGAAGAAAAAAAAAATAAGAAAAATATTGAAACTGGTGTAAAACAAAAAGGAAAACCAAGCACCTAAACTGCCAAAGAATTGCTCAACTTGGGAAGTTAACTATAAATTGGCAAGGGAAGGGTGCTCATTTCAAGTCTCTTGCACCATCTCTTGAGCTCTTGCCACAGAGAAGCAGGGTGAAGCAGGTAATAATGGCATTTTCATATGAAAAAGAGAAGTTGGCTGGGGTGTTGTTCCAGTATAAGCACATCTAGTAGGAAAGCCAGCACTTTCACCCCACAAACCTGCTCAGGAGCTCCTGTAAAACTGCACAACTGTAGTTCTGCTCCTGTGAAAGCATAGTTTTGGTATTTGCAGTTGTGTTGGCTGCACATCCAGGGCAAGAGCAACATTTGCATAGCACAGATTTGTGCTGTCAAGGGAGAAGGGTGTGGAGGTTGATGCTTACTGTACCCCTCCTCTGAGCAGTGTCAGCCTATAGCAGAAAACTCGTCAGTCCCCACAGAGTGGCTTGAGCAATGAGCAGATGATGTACATCCAAAGTCTTTGGAATTAATATCAAGCTTGTGGAAACATAATTTAGGTTATGTAAATTCCTCCAAAGATGTCGGCCGCAAAGCAGTGTGCCTGAGAACTGGCACTGTGTTATCTAGGGTGTTGTCTAGGCACATTCTTTCGATTCTCCTCCACGTCCTGCCGGAAGCAGGGAGCGGAAGAAGGGGCGGAGTGAGCAAGCGGCTGCGCGGTGCTCAGTTACCAGCTGGGTTTAAACCACGGCAAGTACTGAGCGTACTTGGTCAAGGGATATTGGAGTCTGTTAATGATCATTGTGATGATGGCCAAGAGATAACAGATCCTGACATCTGGATGTTTACAAGTGGTGATATTTTTCCCTAAGCTTTTTTTTTTTTTTTTTGCTGCTTTCCTAGCTTCTGCCAACGAGAAAGGAATAGAAGAGCAGTATCTGTTACAGATAGGGCAAATAAAATCAGTTCCTCACAGCTGTTTAGCACTTCAGTGTTATAATTTGGGGTGGGGGAAATCCAAAGCCTGAAATACTGCGTGTAGTCTATAGATTGCCCATGGACTGTTCAGGTGCAACTAGCTTTTCACATGCTTACTCTGCTTCTGTTCCTTTAATCTTGTTACATTAAAAATCATTAAAATGAGATCCTAATTTCATGCAAATTAGCACTTTCAGTGGGAAAATAAATGGTAGCAGAGGATCTGGCAGAATAGCGTTGGGGAATTTTTATTGTACTTCCTGCTGCTAATTAAACATACGTTTGTGCTTAAATATTTATTATATATTACATATTTGTGCAAAAATATTTAATGAACAACACATTGAGCAGAGCTCTCCCACTAGAAGTGGAGGAAGCACTTGTGCAAGGACTACACAAATATGTGTCACAGGCAGATTCCTTACACTTGCACCTATACCCACTATGCAAGTACCCCATGGTCCATCCCTCCAGCACCATCTCTGCTGTCCAAAGGTGGCCCCTGAGCACTCCCATTGCACCCCTGCTACAACACAGTGCTGTGGTATTTCTTATCACTCACTGAAACTTCACTCCCCTATAGGGAGCAGTCCTGTCTCTGGCACTCCTGCTTCCAGCCAGGGTAACCCTTTCTTGCCCTCCATGCCAGGTCACACCTTGGTCGTGAATGACCACTGCTGAACAGTTACAGTCTGAATTTCCCCTTCTGTGGCGTACCAGCAAAACAGGTTATGAACTAAATTAATGCTCTCTCTTTGTTATGAAATCTCTCTGTAGCTCAAGCTGTTTGAGCTTCACTCCAGCAAAACAAAGGAAGGTGTAGACCCCGAGCAGTGGTTTGGGAAAGGAGAATGCTTTCACCACATCTTGGGAATAAACGTGGGTTCTACTGCTTAAGGAAATCTGCAGGGCCAGTTTCATGTCTGAATTGCATCAGGTATGGTTTGCAAATGTGAAATACTGCAGAAACAGCTTTTTTATATAAAAAAATGTAATCCCTGATTGATGCATATATAGTTCACCGAAGTTTAGTGGTTAAATTGTATAAATGTGAAACAATACCTTAATTTATACTCTCTAAATGCAGATTCCTCTGTGAAAAATCCCTGGGATATTACACATTAGTTTCAGCAGCGTCAGAAAATGTCTACATATAAAACTACATAAATGACTACACATAAACAAGGAGTCTGTTATGCTCTGCTGGGCAGTGTGAGGAAGCCACTTTCTCCTTAGCTTTACTACATCCCTAATGGAACTAGAGCAAAATCTGGCAGCTAAGGGATGTGTTGCATCCCTACCAAGGTGGCCTGCAAGAAAAAATGTGGGAAATTTTATCACAGAAAACCCTTGAGTTCTCATTTTTAGTACAGTGCTATGAAAGTTTTAAGAGAACAACAGCAAAATAAAACTTCCCTTTTAAGTCCATGGGGTTGCTAGCCAAGGGAGGGGAGGAGCAACATACGCTGTGTGTGTGGACATGGGTTTTGTGACAGGGAAGTACACCTGGACCTGAGTTTTCTGTGCTCCTGTACAATTTCTCTGAGATGACTTGAAACAGGACCCCAGGATCCTATCCTAGAGAAGAAGGATAAAAAAGCCCTCACAGTTTGTTCATATAAGCAGTCAGAGATGGGACTGTCAGTAAAGGAGAAGAGAAGCAGTTGCTGGGTACTGCAGAGGTGGCCTTAGGCTAACTTTGTGGCTGATGAAGCATGAAGTCCTGGCAAATTTGAGGTCCAGACACTTTAAAAATCACTTGTTTATTTATGCAGAGGAAACTTTGAGTCTACAGGACTTTTCAACTGATGAAATCACCACACATGCCTAACTGAGTTTCTCAACCCTCTTGTGATGACTAGAGAACAGTATAGATTGTGTACTTGATATAAAAAGCTGACTCAAACAGTAAACAACAACAAACACTCAGGAGGAACTCCTCATTCAGCATAGGTATGACTCCTGCAAGTGGTCCTTTTTTCTTCTGCAACATGGAGCCTTTCAACATGCCTGAGAGATTAACAGATCAGCCCTAATTTTAGATCAAATGTGCTCAGAGAAGTGGCCTTCAGAAAAAGCCCTGCAGTCGAACCCTTTTCAGCCCCACCTGGAAGGATCTTCTGCTTCTACAGATCTGAGCCATCACCTCTTTGCACTGTGCATTAAATATGCTGATCTTCTCCTTTATGATATACTGGAGTGTGTCTGAGAGGAAGTGCCAACACTAATGATGCCCTACTAGTACAGAATCACAAATGTGGTACTGAGATATAATAGCTGTTTTGCCAAATAACTCCTCTTCAGCCAACACTGTGGTAGCAGTCCCTGCACATAGGGAGACTAGCCACTGAACACAGCAATTAAGCTTCCATTTTTGTCAGTAAGGGGTTATATATATATTTTTTAAAATCAGAAACCAGAATTTATTTTGGGTGTTTGCCGTGGGTTCAGCAGTAGCAGTCATTTTTCTCCTTCTTAGTAGCTGGTGCAGTGCTGTGTTTTTGACTGCAGAGAACAATGCTGAGAACACCGATGATTTTAATTGTTGCTAAGTTTACCCTGATCAAGGACTTTTTCAGTCCCATGCTCTGCCAGTGAGGCAGGGCATGGGAAGCTCAGAGGAAGCAGAGACAGGACACCTGACTCAAACAAGCAAAAGGGGTATTCCATACTACAGCATGTCATGGCCAGTATATAAACTGAGGGGAAGGCCCAGATTGCTGCTCAGGTAGGGCTGGGTATTGGTCAGCAGATGGTGAGCAACTGTATTGTGCACTTTCCCCTTTTAGTTTTATATTCTCTCCCCTTGTTATTTCCCTTATTATTACTGGTGGTAGCAGCAGTGGTTTGTGTTATATCTTAGTTACTGGACTGTTTTATCTCAACCTGTGGGATTACATTATTTTGATTCTCCTCTCCATCCCCCCAGGAGAGGGAGTTGTGAGAGGTGGGGAGGAAGAAAGTAGGGAGTGAGAGAGCGGCTGCATGGTTCTGAGTTACCGGCTGGGCTTAAACCACAACAGTGCTGAATGAGAGGAAAAGACTTGGCCCTGCACTGAAATCATTGACAGCTTGAGACCCCTCAGAGCAGAAGAGGGCTTGGCTTTGCCAGCAGTTGCATGGCTGTCACGTAAAGGTCAATCCTAAGAGTCCTATCTGCAGAAACTGCAGTAAGGGTTCACCATATCAGTTTTCCATCCTTAGTCTCCTGCAGTACCAAAGCATGCAGAGGCAGCACTGTTTTGCACAAAGATGCTTTTTGCTTCAGTTCCCTAACTTTTCACTTGCTTTTAAAGAAAACCTTGTGACCATCCCCAGCTACAGCCCCGTGTCAGAGAGGAGACTTAGGGCCTCCATACCGTATTGTTTCTAGATGAGAGCAAGCCAGCAGGTCTGCGCCAGGAGTGCACCTAACACAACTCAGTCACTCTCAGGTGTACAGTCCCTGACAGCAAACAAAATGTTGTCCAAAGCAACCTCCTCCCCTCCCAGGAGCTGTAGTTCATAAAGTCTGGGGCCTTGGCAGGGAGTATTTTGCCCCACAGATCTGCTGATCCATGCTGAAGGAGCCAGACAGTGCCTGAGTGAGCTGGAGGGGAACCAGCACAGTATTTGTGACCCCAGGAACAGGTAAAACTGAATGGGGTTCTCAGCTGTGCCAGCATATGGGTAGCTGTGCCCCTCAACCCTGTCTGTCAGACTGAGCCATCAACTTGAATGACAGGTCTAACTATTACGTACCTGCACATGCATGATGGAAAAAATCAGTGTTTTAACTGAAGGGGATTAAAGGCCTGACCAGGAAATCCTGTGTCAGGTGAAAGCACTTACCATGACAAATGTTTGCTTCCTTGATCTTCGACACTAGGCAACTGCAGAGCAATTATTGGTGGTGTCTGGTTATAAAAGACAGACTCATGAGGAGTCACGTATCAGTGGCCTCTAGAGGCAAACATTTGTTTTTCATTTTTTTCTCTGTGAGGGGGTTGCTCTTGTTTTACTTTGAATACATCAGCTACAGTGGCAAGGTGAGCAAGAGGTTATTTTCTGTTCTGACTTTTTTTCTAGCTCTTCTGAATAAACACACCTGTGAATACACTGAGCATCGGGTCTCCTGTCTGTAGACCTAGGTTTAATGGCTGTTAGTGGAAAGCGTATTTAAGCCAAGCATGAACAGCCATTGAAAGGAGGTTCCCTCAGCTCTTAGATGCTCAGGACTGTAAGATCAGCTGTGGGAGATCAGCCACAAGTTGCTGAATCCAGAGAGAGCTGTAAAGGGCTGGGAAGCTGATTTATTTTATAACAGTAAAAGTTAGTGTCCTGGTTTTTGAAGAGATTTTCTGTGCATGGGGGGTGTTTTGTGTAGAGCTGCAATTTGTTCCCCAGAGAACTGCAGAGAGCCAGCAAATGAGGGTTCTGAAGTTAGCATGGAGAAAGATCGCTGTGTGCTGTCATCTCTGACTGGAGGGGAACAACTTAATTCTGTAGACAGGGTTGTTATTCTTGGGAGAAGAAGACTTTGATTAGGATTGTGTGAAAGAATTTGATTCTAAACACAGGTCTGGGTTTTGTAGGCCCAACAGGCTCTTTTGGGATTGCTCTTTGCTTTTTCTTTCTTAGCTCTATTTAGCCTCTTAAATTTTTCTTATTCCCTATTCCTCCTCCCATGTTGTGGAAAAAAGGAACAGCAGAGATTGCATTCTTGCATGTAGTATCCCAGGGAAGCTGCTATCATCAGGTGGAGGTCTCTGATCACTGACAGTCCTGAGCTCTTGCGCAGGTACATGAAAGAGCAAGTGAGGAGCCTGACTCCCCTGACACGGAGTGACAATTTACACCAAAGCTGAGCTCTGAGCAAACATGGGCCAAGGTGCCAGGCCTAGCCATTTCAGGAACAGTCTGCTCTCTCTTCCCTCCTACTACTCCTCTGTCTCCTGCTCAATGGAGTTCATTTTCCTCAGCATTGCTTCCACATTCCTGCTTGGAAAAACCCAAAGGCAATGTGCATACAGGGTAGATCAGTGAAGTTCAGTTGTATGCAAGACCCTGTTAAGCCCATTTGCTATTCTTAAATGATTCACATACTGGAAAATGCTAGAAAACCTATGGCATTGCTGACTATCCTTGCAGAACAAAAGAACTTGGATAAAGAGGCTTACAGATCATCCTACTATATTATGTATTTGCGGGAGAAATGAGGAAGAGTCTATGCTGTTACAGAGAGGAAACTGAAAAGGCTGGCATATGGGCTGCCACAATTACTCTGAAGGCCACGTTGTCATTATTTTCTCCAGGAAAACAAAGAGTTGGGAGGAAGGTGAGGAGTGAAGGGATTCCCAAATAGCCTCTCAATGGCGCATACCAAGTCATATCTCTAAATAAATCAGCGGGTAACATCCCTATTTGAACATGGAGAAGATGCATTTTTGGGGCATGCATATACATCTGTAATCCTGAGAGTAATAACATTATACAGACAGAGACACTGTTTATAAAATACAGTGTTTCTGAGTGTGTAAATAATCACCTTATATGGCTCCTGCTTTGAAGGCAGGCAAATACCTGTTTGTGCATCCTCACATTCTGCTCTGATAGCTTACCTGAAGAGTAAGCCAGACTTCGTCATATGTTAGGGGTTTGGCTCACTCAAAAAGCAGCGAAGGGAATACCTCAGTTGGGAAGTGGAGACACAATAAAAGGGTCTGAGAACTTGTCTCCTGCAGCTTTTAGCTGGTAGTAGAAGAGGCGCGACTATCTACTCTTGCTTGGTCACCAGGGAGAAAGTGCACTACAAAACAGGAGCTGGAAAACTCTTACATTCAAGGTCTTGTTTATGGGCAAAAACCAAGCACACCATATATGTGTGTGTGTATATAAAGCCATCAGTGCTAGTATAATGGATATCTTAACAGACTAACTCAAGAATCATTATTACATGAGCCGATTATTACTGAGAAATTGAACAATAATGCAGGTAGAATGCTTATATACAGAAAAAGTCACAATAATAACAATAACAGAATTAAAAATGTAACACAGCTCATTCCTCCGCTGTTTTGCTGTGTCCTAAGGTCAGTGGTTGTATGCTGGTGCTTTTGGTAGTGGGATATTACAGCAAGTTGTCAGAACCTGGAGTCTTTCACAGGCAGGAATGTGATGTTTGTGTTAATGGGTTGTTGGGTTTTTTCCTTCTTTTTTTTTTTTTTTTCTCAATCTTTTTTCTCTTTTCTTTTCTCTTTTACTTTCTTTCCCCCTTCCCTTACTTAAGGTCATATATGTATGTTTGCTCACACATATTTACACCTTTCTTTTTCTTCACTGGTCTGCAGCTCCAGGCTACATATGAATTTACTATATACAGTGACATTTACACATTAAATACAATTTCCTTGCTCTCTTTGCTCCCCCCAAAAACAGTTCTGTCCAGCTCCAGGTCTGCAGGTTGGGACTATTTATGTATTTTAATGGTTTGGCTGGGAAACATGTTTGTGTTTGCCACCTCTGCTATAGGGCTAGGCACGTTTAGCAGAGGGTACAGTGGTAGTGACTACGAATGGTAGGGTTGTTGGCACTTTTTCTTATAACCTCAACTATTTGCAAGTAACCTGGAAAAACTTAATTACGGTATTAATCAAAGCACAGTGAAAGATGTGAAGAGCTGTAGGAAAAAATCAGGAAAGCTGAAGGCATAAAATAAAATGCCATGGCCTTTAGTAAACAGCACAGTTCAGATCTTAGAGGATCTAGACAAATATTACCTTTTATATCACTATACCATTTCATGGAGCAGACGATAATCACGGCTAATACTTGTCCCAGCTGCACATAGTGTGCTTCTCTACGCTAAAGGTTTTTTCAGATGGAGTAATATTAGGGCTACTATGTTTCCAATTTTTTCTTTTTTTTTTTTTTTTAAAATGACAGCATAATTATAGGCACAAAAAGAAAACAAGAGGAAAGGACTAAAATTACGATCCATGAACAGTCCAAGTTAGAAGAGATTATTTGCTGCTAGGACAATGCCTAGGAAAAACTAGTGAAATAAATGAGGAAGAAGCCTCTTATTTTTTTTGTTCTCAAGAGCCGTGCTTCTCCAGGACTGATTAAGGCTCAAGTTCTTCAGTAAATTGCACAGTTAATTGCATGGTGCTGCGGTAAGTGCTATTGCTGTGCTGCAGCTCCAGAAAGAACTAGCAGATGAGAAAGTTCAGGGATCGACTTGAATCCAACTTTGCCAGCAGCTGAGCTAGCGTACCATGAGGTTCAGTACTGCCTGTGTTAGACTGCAGAGCTCCATATTGCTATGGCTAGTTTCTGTGACCTACCCAAACTGGCTAATACAGAGCTGAAACTAAATGTATAGCAGTAGTTTATCTTTGTTAACTGTGCTTCTGTATCTCCACCCAATGGCTTGAAAAGTTTCTAAGTGGAAATTAATTTGTGAATTGTAGATTCCCTTTTCTTATATATCCCTTTCCTTCTACTTAAAAATTATTGTGTTTCTTGATTTCCTTCTCAAGGGAATTACTGAGGCTCCAGCAGAGTGGGCAAGAATTTACTGCAGAAAGGACTTACCCTTAGGGCTGAAGGTTTCTTGCAGAACGACCAAATCCAGTCAAGCCACCTTGTGCCTCCAGCAGGCAGGAATACCTTACATTGCACAGAAATCTCCCTCATGAATGTTGAGGGTGAGGATGGAGGAGGAGTGGTCTTTGTCTTCCATTCTTTTTACAATGGGGATTTTCAACAATCAGCAGTCTTTCGACTGCTGATTTGGGACTGTTGAGCTCCTGTTTATCTGCTGCAAGGAATGTTTGCTTAGCTGGTGAGCTGAAGTGTGGCAAGTAGAGATTTCACCAGTTAACTGCCTCCAGAGAGGTGGATCACTGTGATGGATACAAGTCTCACAGAAAACAGAGCTCTGCTACTGGACTTAAGTTCTGTAACTTATCTGAAGAAAAATCAGAAACTGGTGTTTTCTGTTCTGGCTGCAAAATGCAGAGATAGTCAAGGTCTAATTCTTCTACTTCCAGTCCTTGCAGGCAATAGAATACGTTCAGGTAGTACAGTGGGACAAAACTGTAATTTCTCCTAAGATGTGACCTCATAGAATCAATAACCCTTTGGAAAGTCTTACTTCAAGATCTTAATCGTCTTTTCCAAGTCCTGGTTGTCACAGATATCCTGGCCCTGGGGGAGAAAGTAGAGGTTCAGTCTCATTCCCAAGAATTCTCGTAGGTAATGCCTAGGAGATAGAAAGCATCTATACAAAGTATACCTACCTAAGATTTATATGGGAAGTACAAGGCTGGAATGCACTTGCTTTTGGCTGAAACATAGCTACTTAATTTTTTATTTTTTGATTTTTAAAATTAGACCTGCAGTGGAGACCGGGACAGGTTCAAGCATCTGTCTCTATGCTCTCATCTTTGGAGAAAGGAAAAAGTAATGTTAGAGCTGCTAGTGTAAAGTTTGTATTTGAAGGGGGAGAATTTATGTTTTCTATGCTGCTGAAAGTCTCCCCTGGAAAGAAAGGAAAAAAACCCCACACAACCCTTGCACCCCCCCAGAAACCCAAACCAAAATAAACACCCCCACCCCCCAACCAACAAAAACCACCAAACAAACAAACAAAACACAATGGAGAAATCAAAACTTCAGAGTCCCAGGAAATGAGGAATTGCTGTCACTCAAACTTTATTAAAAACACCCATCTTAATCTCCTGAATTCTAGTAATTGTTCAGCGTTTCACTTGCAGCTAAGAAGAGATCAGAAATATGACACTCATATGTTATTTCCCACCAGGCATTATGCATAAGTAAAAGCAACAGCTCCTCTTTGCTCTTCTGAGTGGATTGCAGTCGGTAGGAGTTTTGCTTTAAGCACAGCCTGCATGCAAAAGGGCATCTTTCACTGAAGAACTTTTCCCTTCTTCTATTTTTTCTTTTGAATATAGTAGAAACTTCCCCTTTTGAGGTAGACAGCGTTACAAAAGAACCTAAAAGAAACAGTTATCACTGAGAAACTGAAAATATTACCTGCTATTTGATTAGTATTTCCTACTGCTGCCATCAAACTGAACTGCTAGGGACCCAGGGATTTTGAAGAGACCTGTCAAGACCCTGAGATGCTGCTCATTCTCTTGAATGGAGATATAAAAAAATGACATCTGTCCATGTACTTTGTTATTTATGGGACTGGTTGTCATATTCACACTGGAGGGAATAATTGGAATGATAGCCACTTTTTCGATTTTCTTCTATCTAAAATGTCTACCTAAATGTGAGGAATAACGACCAGCAGGCTGGTGCTGGCTGGGGATATTTGAAACAGGAGCCTGCCATTGGTAAAGCGCAGGACAGGGAGGTCCGGCATGTTAGAAGCAAAGCTGCTGGCTTGCCTCCCAGCAGCAAGCAAAAGACAGGGTGACCCACACCCGTTACCTGTGGCTTCCAGAGTCTCTCAAGAGAGGTAACCGCAGAGAGGTCGGGTACTTTCCCAAACAGATGCAGTGCCTCTAGAAAGACGCTGCTGCCACCTGCTGTGCTACTTTGCTTTTGACTGCACAAACCCAAGCCCTGAGTATAATGATATTAAAGCTCATGTTTTCCCATTTCCCATGATTTGCCTACTAGGTTAGAAAAAGATGAATTGCTTTGCAGGTTTTACCCTGATTTCCTTGTAGTGGTCCTGCATTCTGCACTAACCACACAAAAGTAGTTCACAAGGCATGGTAAAGACCACATCACCTTTCTGGCACATGAGGGCACAACAATCGTTTCCTGCCCATTGCTTGTGATTGGCAGTGTCACCTGGCTTCGACAGCACTGACCTCCACCACTGGGATTTACCTGCGCTCTAGAGCACATGACAGAGAAGGTAAGGAGGTAGGACATCTGTATTAGGGATCCTACACCCTATGGCCTTGCCTCCAAATAAAATTAAATGTTTAACTTCATGTTCTATTGATTATTTTAAAATCCAAAGCTATTTAACTTTCCCCCATGTTACTGCGAGGGTGGTGAGGCACTGGAACAGGTTGTCCAAGGGAGCTGTGCATGCCCCATCCCTGGCAGTGCTCATGGCCAGGTTGGACGGAGCTTTGAGCAGCCTAGTCTAGTGGAAGATGTTCCTGTCATGGCAGGCGGGTTGGAATTTTGTGATCTTCAGGGTCCCTTCCAACCCAAACAATTCCACAATTATATGATTAGGTTTTTGGAATTACAGTTCTGTGAAAAAGCTTTTCACTCCTCTGCAGATGGCAGTTCATTCAGAAGTGTTAGTTGTATGTGCAAAGTTGAACACCCACTTTCAAACCTACTCTCTGTAAGATTGTTTGTAATCTGAAGTGTCTGAAAAAGTGGCACCTTTTTTGCTCAAGTGACCGCTTTTCCATGGTTTCTTGTGATCAGAGTTATCAAAGTACTGGAAGATCCTCTGCCTACCATATTTAAACACTGTGATATGAACAAAGCAAAACAGCCATTCAGCACTGAAGACTATTAACACTCTTGCCTAGACGATTTGAGTGATCTCTGAAAAAGTGAAAACATGATAGAGTTAACATTTTGTAGGGACCTGTGCTGTGAAAGATTCTTGGGTGATTTAATCTTTGGTTCATATTATGGGTATGCACCTTTTACTGTGGACCATCTGTAAAGAACATAATACTTTTAATGTGGACCAGCTGTAAAGAATGTAATACTTGTACAGAGTGTGAAGAACAGAGCAAGTGAATGTAAAGAATGGAGTATTTGCAGAGAATGGAGAACTTGTAGTACTTGCACGCTTCATGGTAACTGCTAAACAGAAACTGGTGTAAAATTGAACGCAAGTGAAAGATTAATTGTGGCCTGGAGTAGAAAGCAATAACTGTCAGACTGCTCAGAGTTTGAGGACTGTCTGAGAGCTTGGCGCTTTGAGGATTGTCATCCATTAGTACTGTAATTATGTTATTTTTATAATTCAGGCATGTAACAAAGGGTGATTACAATGTAAAGGAATAAATGTTCTGCCAGTAACATGAACACTGCCTGAATAAATTATTATTATTATAAAATAATTACTTAGATGTGGAAAAATATTGAAACAGCTATTTAAGCACTCAATTTGTAACCACCTCATCAGTAGCAAGGTGATAAGGAGCAACCATTGTGAGTCTGCCAACATCAAACTGAGTCAAACTAATTTAACTGCTTTCTTTGGCAGTGTCCCTGGGTTACGGAGCAGTTTGCAAACTGGTACCAGGGAAACAGCTTTAGGGGCTGGTGGAGAAATGTGGTACCAGAAAGATGCTGGGAACACAGCAGTGACTACAAGTGGCAGCAGTGACAGGGGTAGAGGCTTGAAGCGCGATGAGAGGGCTTCAATCAGACAGTGGAGAGAGCAGAAGCAGACTGAATCTGGCTGTTGGCAGCCACCTCTCACGTCACTGCTCCTGATTTTCTCCTGCCTGAAGTCTAGAGTGCAGCACGGTCGTAAGTAGCTGCATAGAATGGTGTGACCCATTTGGAGCACAGCACATTAAGAAAGTTGCTGCTAAACAAACCTTTTAATGTTGAGAAAAATGTAAAGAAAGATTTAAATATACCAGGTAGGTTCAGTCTAGGGAGGAGAGACGATGAGGAAAGTCAGATACATAATAAACTGGCATAAAAAGAACAATGATGACTTACTCTCCATGTAATTGGCTTGGTTCTTTTAGGTTAATTCAGTATGCTTGGGGAATAACTAGCATAACAGTGAAATGCTACAGGAAGCAACTTAAGGTTTGGAATCTATGATATGGGAGGCTTATGAACAACAGGGGGACAAACACCAGTTAAGAAGGGTTCAGACATACTTGATGTGCTTCAGAAAAAGGGAAATTGAGTAAATGGCTTCTACAGTTTCTTTAAAATCATGTGTTTGATTCTACAGTTAGCATGAATAACACTTAAGCTTGCATGAAGTCACTGCATTTTTTTAAGCAAGTTAAACTTACAGGAAGAAAAAAATAACTAAAACAAACCACGCAGATTTTGCTGCTTAATTTTGGTAAAATAATATAAGTAACTTGATCTTCACGTTAACATTGCTATTCCATGTTGCCAACATCACTGAAAGCAGCTCAACAAATGTAACTGCTGTTTCTGAACTTTTTTCTGAAGAGAAGTGATGCTTCTAACAAACATAAAAAATGACTTCATTGCTAGTGATTTTATATTACAATTTAGATTAAGTTTTATTTGCATATTAGTCTTTAAAAGGAAGCTAAGGAAAACACGTACTAAAACCAACCAAACAAAATTAAAACCCTAAAATTACTAATGACAATGTATACTCACTTTTAAAAATCCTGCTATTTTATGACTGACTTTTTGAACACTCCAAACCAAAGTACTTTATTTCCACATATTATCAAAATAGCTATTTGTTTTCAGATTAGAGTAAAACCTCACAGAGGAAAGAAACGCATAAAACTGTACATCATTATTTTACAATTAGTGTTCAGATGCTTATTGGGTTCTGCAGGCAATTTCCTAAAGTCATAGATACAAAAATAGAGAATCATCTTTATTAATGAGGTATTCATTTGTTCAGATCAGATTTCTTGGGATACAGCCTTCTATTTGGACTTCAGCAGGCCACCCATTGTATCTGTTCTTCTTGCGGTCAGAGTGGTTTATCTGTTTAAAAATTTAAAAGTAAAAATAAAAAATAAAAATTTGGTACTCCATTTATGAACCAGTTTGTTCAAACTCATACAACAGAAGGGGGTAATGGGGTAGGACTGGGAAGCTGAGTAATACATTGCACATCTTGCTCAACATAATGGGTGAAAATTCCCCCAGTTTCTCTCTTACACAGAGTGCTTTACTTATTTCCCAGATGGCTGTCTTAATATACACTAAATTGAACACCTTTTTCCTGCAGAAGCTCTGTATGTGAAGAAGATTGCAACAGTATTTTAGGAAAAAAACCCAACCAAACAGCTATGAAAGTTTCATGAGCCTTTAGAGGGAGTCACTATCATCAAGCGAACTGACCTCTGTATTGGGTTTTCTCATTTCTGTCGGCCTCTGTCATACAAATGAGCACTCCTGGGCTTATAGAAAGCGAATACAACAAGGTCACAGATGCAGACAGAAATCTGATGTAAAAAACGGTACCTTTAGTCCTCCTGAAGCCTGAGGGCATCTTATTCAGAAAAGTTTTATAATGCAAATGTTGCCGTATTTGCATGGCCAGTCTGTGCCAGCCCAATTTTCACATAAATATAGGCTTCATTTTAGTAATCCTTGGAATTTGTTCTTCCAGAAGAAAATGTAAGTCTCTGTACAGCATGTCAGCTTGGACATTCTAAAACTGAAACTCTCTAGAATCACTGGTCACTTCTGAAATTTGTGCACAGACGGTTTAGTGCTGGTGTGGTTGAAGTCAGTACTGTACATGGCCCAGATCCAAAGCAAAGAATGATGACACATTAGAGAACTTGCTTTGTGCGACTGAGGCTTACTGAACAGACTACAGGTATAGCTAACACATGAAATCTGCACCTGAAGATTATACCTTATATACAGAAAAATAAGTGAAAATAAAATGAACCTGACCTTTTCTTTTTGGATGTCATCTGGCAGCCTGAAGCCTTTGGCAGCTATAAAAACCCAACTTGACCTGAACTTCATATTCCATATTTCTTTACTTCCCAGCTCTTCTACTGACTTTTTGGCGTCATTTTTCAACCTAGGAAAATGTAGTGGAGAAAAGCTTTAAAAATTCAGTATGTGAAAAATGCTGAACAAGAAACCAGCTGAATCATGCTTTACATTAGCAACTCAGGAGAAGCAAAAACGAGAAGTTTAAAAAACCCTGAAAGCTGTCTTAGTAGCATGCTGTTATGCTTCCAGAGCAAAGTTATTTTTCTTTCTCCTCTCCACCTTCCTGGTGTTAATACAGCCAGTTAGTAACAGCAGAGCAGAAACAAAAAAGTTTCTCAAATACTATTTGATGTTTCAGGCCTTCTTAAATAAGGACATCAATTGTTTATCAAATGAACGATTAAGTCTTCTGCTGTATAGTTACCATATAATGAATTTAACTAAAAAAACCCTCAAGGTTCAAAAGCACTTGAAGATTCAGATTAAGATGCCAGAAGGAATGCAAACTAGATACATTGTAATTGGAGGTGGGGACACCTTCTAACAGGTTACCTCTGTGACCCAGAGGTAAGAACAGTGCCCTCTAGGAGAATAACTAGTGCTTTCAAACAAATGTAATGCTATCTATCCATTTTTGGAATCATCAGCATACATGGTATGGGTAAGCACTGAATGGACATGGATTAAAAAACTTTTTAGCCAGGGAATGAGAGAACAACCCTGACTATAGAATGAAATTTACCATTCCTTTACACCATTATGCAATCGTAATTTTCAAGCTATTCATTGCTCTGTTCCTTAGCCTGTCATAGATAACTTGCTTACCGGGTGCTTCCATCATCATGAGTCACCATCAGAAGGAGAGACTTTTCTGGAGCATTTTTAATGAAAGCCATCATCTCTCCTGAGTGGTCTGTTGAATCAATTACAAACTGATTATACATTACAAACATATCACATTCCACTTACTTTGAACCTGCTTTCACTTTTTGGCCTCATCTATTCAAAATGAGACCTAACTAGGCTTTTTATGTTTACAGGCAGAAGACTTAATCCTGAAAAGAACAGAAAACTGCCAGCTGTCACTGAAGGCTAGGAGAGCACGAACTGGTCTGCATTTCCCAGTAGTAAACACAGATACTTCTGAACTTCTATGAAAGTCATTTATGTGCAGGGTGAGTATATAGGTGGCTTCTTATGCTTACCTCACACACCATTATACATACAAGCTAAGCATGGAATAGGCCGGGAGAAGTCACTGCTACTCTGAGCTTCCTACTAGCATGCTAACTACAGAGCTGAGTTACATACTTCACTGTCCACCCACTTTGATTAATTGGCAGCCTATTTGCAGCACTAAGGTATTTATTTGTTTTGCAATTGCTAAACATACATGAGACACTTGTCTTCCATATAAAAAAACTGTAACAGGCACCCTGGAGACATTACTGTCTATATACCGTATATGAATTGTAGCCCCATGATTAGCCCCAGTGCATTCTATTTTGATGTAAGGTCAAAAGCATTCTTAAGTGGTCAAAGAATCGTATTTCAGTGCACTACAGCATTCTGTTTTCCTTACTAATGGTAATGAAATTGCTATTGTTCAAAGTTTGGAAAGTGTGTTAGGAGCTAGTCTTAAAGTAGATCATCTTTCTAGCTATATGGAAGGATGGTAAGAGACAGACTACCATATTTCTTATGATGATTTTACAACTAAACTAGAAGAAAATATGTCAAGAAACGGAATTTTTCTGAGGGAAGCATCTGGATGTGGTACCAGATTAAGTGCTATTCCTACCAGACTGAAATAATGGAGGGGGAGACACTTAAAAAACAGCAACTTGACAATTGAAAAAAAAAAAAAAAAAAAAGACAATTACCTATCTCAACCAACAGGAGAAATTCAGCTTATCAGGCTAAATTTGTCATCAGATCTGGTCGAAGCATATTTTATGAAGAAAACAGCTGTTTGTTTCTAGCTGATCCCCATCAATACTGCAATCATAGTAATTTGAAAGTGTAGGATAATCATGTAAGTCATTCCTTAACACTGAAACACTAACAGAAGTTCTGTTAGACTCTTTTCCTTACCTCCTTTCCACATGTCAAAAAATTTTGTTGATGTAACTTTTCCTGTTTTATCTGTAATTAAAACAAGAAGTTGTGTAAATAGGAGCAAAAATTATTAAAATCAATCAGCATATACAGTGTTTTCAGCTAAAGCTAGGCACCTCTATTTTTGTGTATTACTGGGCCTCTTTTGCTTAGGTTTTTAAATTGGAAGGAATATGGAATAATATCAATTTAAGAGAATATTTCGTTTCATGTAGTCTTTGAATCATCAAATTACAAAGACATTTTTATTACTTTTTATTTTAAAGAAGAAATTCATTTTACTGTGTCCTTCCATGTTTTTGTATCTACATATACTAAACTAGATCACAACCATAATAGTAAAAATGGTTACACCTAAGACTGTTTGACTGAGCTTTAACACTATTCTGTGCAGTGTTTCAGATGTGAAGGCCTTCATACCATTTGAATGTCGGTGGACAGAAACTGAACATTCATCATTACTGCATGAGAAATTAGGCACGCAAACAATTAGTAACAAAACATTTTGGTCAATATTCATCATTAATTATGCTGCAGCTTAGATGGCTATCTATTTAAATAACACATGTACAAGTGGAAACACTTTTCAGATTTCTAAATCCATGTCAATTGTGTTAAACTGATTTTTGTTATCCAAGACCCTGGCTGGATTCCTGTTACTGAGAGGGTCTTTTCCATTTAGAATGCACCAGCTCATTTCTAGTAACAAGATCCAGTAGTTCCTGATTCCTTTCTGGCTTACCTTTTAACCATATAGTGTGAAATCATAAAAGCAGACACTTTTGAACATAGGACTCTAAATGGAAGGTTTATTGTGTGGATGAAGGGAAAAGGTGGCAAAAATGTGTCAGCCGTAAAAGCATTCTAGAACTGGGTTTATTCTGAGCAGAGATCACAGAAAATGTTTACATAAAAAAGGTATGTCTGTGTCTAGCACTTTTTTCTCTTACTTACAATTCACAATGGCAATGTTTATACCTCTTCCAACATTACCCTTCTCTTCACTTATAAGCCTGGAATAGGAGTAAACACGGTATCAGTATGATGCATCCATCCAGAAGCTCTGACCCAAAGTTATATTTACCAGTGCTAAGTCATTTACTGATGGTCATATTTTCTTCAGTTATTTAATTCAAGACTTTGTAGCAAACAAGAGCTATGGCATAAATATCTTCTACATTTTATTAGTTTCCTTCAACCATACACAATTAATCTTTTAAAATGAGCCAGATCAACAAAGTACTTCATACAAATATACCCAGAAAAATAAAGGAGAAAAAGCCCTAACCCAAGATAACATGTGGTTTTGTGGCAGTATTCTATGTGGACTATAGCACAAAAGATCATAGCAAAGGTTTTGAAGTCATTCTACTTGTCTATTTTGAAAAGCCATGAAAGAACCTGACTTTGAGAAGGTGTTGACCATTCAATGTACTGTAAACTTGCTCTCCTGCACCATGAAAACTAAAAATCATACTTGAAGCTAACAGTTGAATGTATCTTACATAGAGGAACAAAAAAAAACCCTGATATTAGGTATTTAACAAAAAAAAAACAAAACCAAACCAACTCTTTCTGCTGCTGACCAAAATGAAACACCCTTCTTCACACTACAAAGCACTTGCTTAGATTTAAAGTTGGACAGTTACTCACAGCTCATCCTCAAAACAAATTTTAGCCAGCTTTTCTTTGCCACCGCCACTAAGAATCCGATAGGCATAGCTCCCTGGTGAGCAGGGAGACCAGTGATCACATTTCTGTCTTTTTGGGACTGGAGCTACAAGAAGAAAGATGAGAAGATCATTTATTGGATGGTGCAAAAACAATTTATGGAAAGAATCACTTAATATCAACATGCTAAGCTCAAACATACATATACAGAACCCAGTCCTGCCAGGTTTCCAGTATCATGGGGTGCTGGTTTTGGATGGGGTAGAGTTAATTTTCTTCACAGTAGCCAGTACGGGTTGTGTTTGGAATCTGTGCTGGAAAGTGTTGATAACACAGGGATGTTTTAGTCTCTGCTGAGCAGTTGCTTACACAGAGCCAAGGCATTTTCTGCTCATCACACCACACCATCAGTGATGGCTGGGGATGCACAAGGAGCTGGGAGGGGACACAGCCGGGACAGCTGACCCCAACTGACCCAAGGGATATCCCATATCATATGGGGTCATGCTCAGCATGTAAAGCTGGGGGAAGAAGAAGGAAGGGGCATTCATCCAGAGTGATGGCAATTTTCTTCCCAAGTACCTGTCACGTGTGATGGAGGCCTGCTCTCCTGGAGAGGGCTGAACACCTGCCTGCCCATGGGATGTGGTGAATAAATTCCTTGTTTTGCTTTTCCTGCATGTGCAGCTTTTGCTTTACCTATTAAAAACTATCTTTACCTCAACCCATGAGTGTTCTCACTTCTACCCTTTGGATTTTCTTCCCCATCCCACCAGGGGGAAGTGGGTGAGTGGCTGTTTGGGGCTTAGTTGCTTGCTGAGGTTAAACCACAACATATGGCAACATTATCTCACTCAGGGCTTTAAGTTATTGACTTTCAAACAGCTGCTGGGCCAAAAGTGAGATTATTTAGGGAAAAATGTCCCATATAATTTGATTTAATCTGAATCCAGGGTGATTATTTTGTGATATTTCATATAACAGGAAAGAAGGGCTGGAGGGTTGAAGGTTTACTACCCTGAAGTTCATAATGATTTCATTTTAAGGCTTTTTCACTTTATGGCAACATAGACATAAAATGAGGAAAATGTACATATTAAGCCACCCAGTCAGATCTGAGACAAAAAGTAATGAGAATTTAATTACAAAGTGTGGTTAGTGATTCAACACTTTACCATAACTATAAAATGCATGTGATAGAACCAAAGCTGCAGCTACAGCTGTGTGCTTATATGCCAGCAAACAAATAAGGTGTTCTTACATTACTATTCAATTAATTATATTTGCATACTGGCAAATATAGGCTGATACTGTGTTTCTTGAAAGACAGCGTCTTAGAAATAGTTCAGACTTGTACTTTACAGAGCCAACTGCATTCTTACCATAGAACATATTTGTTAGCTAACAAGCCATTTATCATTTATCGTGTAAATAGGCAACATCACATATAACATAAGGAAAAAAAAAAGAAACACAACTACACACCCCTCAACACTGGTTTCTTTCCAATGTCTTGAAGATTAGCCATAGGTGTTATTGTCTTTTGGGTTAAAAGAGCAGCGAGTAAGTATCCCAAGCACCAAGCAGCCAACAAAGTCACCAGAATCCTTCCTAATTTCACAACACCTGCCAGGGAATGAGGGTAAGAAAACCACAGAGACATAAAGATGCTTTCATAGCAACACACAAACTCTTGTATTTTCTTTGGCATTGCTTCAGAAACTGATTACTTCTGACACGCTATGTTAGCCACAGCCTTCAGAGGCAATTTATTTGTTGCATTCCCATCTCTGACAATCCCTGTTGTTCCTAAAACTTGATCTTCAAGCAGAGACCTCCCCACAAGGCTCCTCTCAATCCACACCCTGTATACCCCGAAGAAACATGAAGTTCAACTTAATCCTCCTGGGATTTTGACTCTGGAATTTAAGTACCAGATATACACATGACTTTATGGGTAGTATGCAGTTACTACTGATTTTCTGTGACAGGCAGACACTACAGGAACGGTTTGAAACACCAACCATAAAAGGAACTCCCTCCATCCACCCTTTTGACGTGCTGGGTAAAAGTAACTGAAGAAGGCCCAAATAACTTCACACAATGAGCTTTGACTACATTTAAACATGACTAGAGTGACTGTTTCACCTTCTCTCAGTTACATGACAGCTTCCCTGGGCTGTATTAGCAGTGCATCTCTACACTAGGAAAACCATGGGATTCACAATTTTCCTATGAAAAATATGAATAAATTCCATAGTGGGTATCATCTCCTCTTCCTTGTCATCAGAAATGCTAACATGCATTCCTGATCTAGAAGAAATGCACTACCTAATTTATAAACAAGGAAGTATCACACTGCAATTGTGAAACTGATGTTTGTATGTCATATTTCCTGATCTGTAAAGAAATATGCCCTTGAACATAATGATCTGTTAAAAGGAAAAAGGAAAATTTTTAGTTTCATAGGCCTGAAAATCAAGTTCAACAGAACCAATGTCCAAAAATATCGAGTATGTTCACTTTGACAATCTGCTAGAACATATTGTTGTATTATATAGCCTAAATCTTCCTTGAACCACTTTACATTCCTTTCCTTCCTTGAACTGCTACTAAGATTTCTGCCCTACCCCTTCTCTAGAATACGACCAAATTGTTCACTTGCTCTCCTCAAGTCCAGTTTTGCAGGTCCTACCAGTCTCCCGTGAATTCTGCCAAATTAGTCTGCTTCTTTTACTGCAGAACGGATACACTAGTCCAACACACACATGATTCTGGAGGCTCTACTTCTGATTATTCATGCCACAAATAAGTTTGGACATTGAAGTTAGGAACATTGAAGGTTCTTCTGTAAATAATTCCAGTTTCTCATTTGTTGAATCAGGAAAAGAATTAAAAAAGAGGACAGTAAACCCTTTTAAGATACTGATCTGAGCTCTTAAAACGTTCTGTGACATTGTATTCATTGTATTTAGGAGTCACAAGTACGTGCATTTGTGTGACTGTAACAAAGATACTCTGAGAAAGTTACTGTATTTTCATCAAAGGATTAAGATTGAGAAAGTAATATAATGAATCTTCAGAGAGATAAAGCATTTTCAAATTATTTCCTCAGTCTAGAGAAATCTGTCTCTCCCACTGGTAGTGATACAAGCCTGCACCAAAATAATACTGAAAATTACTCCAACATTTCATTCATACAGTGAAAGTGGACAAGAACATTGACAAAGTTCACATGCACAAAGAAGGAAGCTGCTGGAACCGAGCAGAATTAAACTTACTTGCCTTTTCTATTTTGAGTGTGTATACATATATGTATAAACACACTCTCTCTATATATAGAAAAAATATATTTTACACATATAAATATATATATAATATATACTACATATATATTTGTAAAATCAGACCTATACACAAAACATAATTTGAAAAGGAGATTAAATCACCATTTTCAAAGACAAAACTTGGAAAGAATTAAGTGGAAACTACAAGTCTATTTAAAGATTTCAGCGATTATTTCTTTTCAGGGTTTGGGGTGCATTGTAAAGATCTCTGAGACCAACAAGCCAGGTTTTAATTTGCTTTTTCTGTTGTTCGTTTAGCAGGTTTGTCTTTACAGTGATTTAGCACTGTTTTTCATCATAATTGTGGATCAACTCTGTGGCAAAATAGGCTCAACAATTCAGCATTTTACCTAAGCAGAAGGGAAAATACAGACTATCTAACTTCTGTTTCTATATTCCATGTTTTACTTCAACAGCAAGCTGCTTAAACTTTTCTCAAATATGACTTCTAAGGTTTAAGGAATACATTTACCGAATCTTCTACATAGTTCAACTCCTGTTTTTCCTTTCTTAGGTTCATAATGCACTGGGGGGCCGCACTGACCCCATCTGCTGGGTCCAGCCAGATCTCTTAGCTTTACTGAGGTTACATATCCTGCACATGTATACTCTTTTTTTTGAGTACCTGCAGAGACATGCAGAAAACTCTACACAACAGCAGTTAGGCCATAAACTCAGGCAAACATAGGATAGTTAAGGGAGCTTAAGATTTGCTATCCACAGCAGTTGGGAGTTATAAAAATCGAAGTCCAATCTACATTCAGGAAAACAAGACAGTGTTTTTGTTGATTTTTAAGGCTGTGGCTCCTCGACCCGCTACTTGGCACAGAACGGAGGAGCAGGAAGGGGACAGCGTGCCACAGAGGTGCTTGCTATGCTCTGAGAGGTGGCACAAACCTTCCTCTCTCCGTTTCCGCCACAGAGAAGTACTCAGGCAGAGATACTCAGCAATACTTACGGTGCCAGATAGGCAAGAGGAGCAGGAAAGAAGGCACCATGGGTGCTGATCCTCTTTCAGACGCTGCCCGAGGCTCAGCTCTGAGACCTAGCCCCAGCATCAGCCCCTCCGCCCCGGCCCGGAAGCTCGGCTCACCCTGGCTTCAGAGAACACCGTCGGGAACAACCTTCCTGCCCCGACCTCCCTGCCACAGGGCTGGCCCGGTCAGCGGGCAAGCGGGTCCAGATCACCCACCTGAGGAGGGCGCAAGGAGACAGCGAGGCACCGACAGCCTCGGCGGGGGGTACCGGGCGGCGACAGCGGCGCCCTGCTCACTCGGCGCCGCGACCCCCGCACCCGCGGGGCTGCTACTCACATTGTCGGTTCAGCCACATCATTCACCCGCCCTGCCTCCTCGTCTTCGTCCCTCTCCCCCGCCTCGTCCTGCAGCCACTGGGACGGGTGCGGGAAGGGGAGCGTCCACCTGTCAGCGCCGCACCGCCCCGACGCCGCCGGCGGCACAGCACGGCACGGCACGGCACGGCACCGCCGGCCGAGCCCCGTCGCCCTGGGCCATTTCCTCTGCCGGGGAGGCCACCTTCTCTGCCCCTTGGGCTTTTTCCTGGTAATGGCCAGGGTTTGCCTAGTGTTTCAGCTATCGCTATGGCAGAGCAGAGCCCCACTGTAGCCCCCTCCTTCCTCCAGTCACCGCCACAGCACTGCGATGACTCAAGTCCTATCACGGGCACCAACTCACACGGCTGTACCCTTGAATCATCTTTTCTTGTCGTGGGCCCTGCTGGTGTTGCAGACAAAGTGTCATGGAGCCTTTGGCTGTTTCCTCCCCCCTGTGGTAGCTTGGTCAGTTCTCAGTTGCCATCACCCCTGTGAGTATTGTAAGAAAAATGTAGGAGGTTTTGTTGTGAGCGAGCTATAGGCAGAATGGAAGATCTGTAGGGCATGGGGTTCGAGGATGTGGATCCCAGTCTAGGGAGTTGGGATAATTATTACCAAGTCGGTGATAGGCACATCTGCATGCAATATGTTACACAGATAAGGAGTTCATGTAACTGCAAGGCTTGAACGCATGCACCAGAAGCAAAGTTCAAAGTGCACTCATGAAGAAGACTTGGAGCCTTCTTCCCTATGACCACCAGAGACCCTCTGAGAGCTGTCAGAGGGGAGGGGTTTGGGTTCATGGAACGTGTAAATAATTTCTCAGAAGAGGGCGGGCATAATTGAGAAACAAAACCTAGAAAGGTATATAAACTGTAAATATCTGCTGAGCGGGTGTGCTCATTTCCCTGAAGGATGATGCACCCAGCATGCTGCTATTAAAGGGCTCTTTGCTTCACAATTCCCATCTGTGAAATTTTGATTGCTGAGCAGGTTTCTCACAACCCACCAAAAAACCTGGCACCACTTGGACTCAAGATGTGGGCAGCATCCCCACTGAGGCACTGGAACAAGTTGCCCAGAGAAGCTGTGGCTGCCCCATCCCAGGAGGTGTTCAAGTCCAAGCTAGATGGGCCTTTGAGCTACCTACCTGGTCTAGTGAAGCTGTCTTTGCCCATGGCAAGGGGTGGGAAATAGCTGGTCTTTAAGATCCTTTCCAGTCTAAGCCATTCTCTGATTCTATGATTTACTCCCACTCCCCAGCCTCCCAAAGCCAGATGTAAGGAGTGCGATACTACAGCACAGTGCTGGCAGCGCACATTTTCTAGTCTGTGTCAGTTAACATGAAACAAAGGTGATGCCCATCAAGATCCCCACATCGTGGACTTGCTTTTCTGGTTTTAAAACTTCCGGTTTCCAACATGCTCTGGTTAATAGATGTTTGGAGGCCTGTGTGGGTGCTGTGCCCCACCAGTACCAGTCAGCCCTGACTATGAACCAAGGAAATTACGACTTACATCAAGAACAGCTTCTAAGGACTGAAGTAGCCACTCAAACATGTTCAGGAAACTGAGCTGAAGACCTTCAAGCTGGGCAAAACACAAACAAGGAAGCTAGTGATTTCACTCTGAAAATTGCTCAAACTACGCTGTGAATTACAATTTGCCCTTAAAACTCTCAACCTGTAGTAACCCTTAAGCTTCTTTGTTCCCTCTGCCTCTAGTTATGCACAAAAATTATGTTTAGCTCAGCAAACAGATGAATAAAATTCTGCAGGAGAGCACATACAGGGTTGCAGCCAGACTGGGGCTTTTGCCTTCCTCCCAGGGCACTCATAAAAGCTATAAATGGTCCCAGCCCCTGGTAGAGAGGCGTTTCTTTTCCTTCTCTGCAAGTGGGATATTATAGTATCCTATAAATTACAGGTGAAGCCTGAGGGCGTAATTGCTGCTGGTTATTTTCCAGTGTACTGGAGCTTGCAAATGAAAAGCAACATGCAATGAAACCTAGGTGTGCGAATAATTAAAGCTAAAGCATGGGACAAATAAACAGAAGAAATGAAAAGCACAGGACAAAAAGGAAAAAGAGTTATGAGTGGGCAAGAGAAAGTTAAGGACAACACTGGTCTGGGTTACTTTTCCAAATATGCAGTTATTTCTGCAGGAACTGCTATCCTGCAAGACAGCACATCAGAAAATGGCGTATCTGCTAATAAATGACTGAAACTATTGAAGAGTGCATTTATAACCTTTAAAGTAAAAATAATGTGTCTTAAACCCAAAATGCTACAGTTTGTGGTAGCCAGATGAAAAATTTTGCTACTTTTATTAAAGCAAGGAAAATTTATTAGAATCAGGATAATTTAGTTTTGGAATAAATTTATTGTATGAACATTGGTGGGTCACAGCCTCCATGGATAAAAGTTTTAAGCCTCTAGGAGTTTTGTCACTTTCTCAAAGCCTTTCTGTTGAAAACCCCATCATTAGCAATCAGTGTCTGTTGGATAACTGCCAATTTAGCTGCTTTTACCCACAAGAAAATTGTAGTAGGTTTCATCATTTTCAGTACTGCCACAGCTACACTGAACTACACTCAAGCATTTGCTACAAAACCAGGCAACACAGAAATTGCTTTGCTTGCGTGCCGAAGCCCAGGGATCCAGCGGCATCTAGCTGAGGGGAATTTAGATTCCAAAGGACCAGGGAACTTTGAAATGTTTTACTTCAGGTATTTAATTTTGTGTCTGCAAAAGAAAAGTAATACTGTTCTTTCTCTAGTAATTAATTAGAGATGTGGGATGCAGAACACTTTTGAAGCATCTTTTCTGTCCTTGCTCTGTAACCATTCATTCTGTAATTTGGAAGGTTAGAGAAAGATTTTCAAAACATGAATCTTCACTCTCAATGCTTGTGAGGCTGTGAGACCCTTTGGTGATAAGCAGCACAGTAAATCTGCCCAGGATACAAATAACCCTTGCAGACACTAAATGGAACAGGTGAAGGTATGTACACAGTGCTTAAGTGTTATTCTTGTCTTACCAACACAAAGCTGCAGTCATTATGAGAAATTTATTGGCATTTGCTAACACTGCAAAATTACAAGAGATCAAGTTTTTGTTTACCCTTTGAGCCACTATACCTCCAAAGTTATTTTCTGTATCTATTGCACTTGGGTAGCAAATTAGCAAAAGTGTCATTACACCCCTTGCAGCTCACATGTTTTCTGCCCATCCACAAACGGCCAACAATGTATTTTTACTGCTGCTAGGATCGATTAAAAAAACTTATGATTTAAAATGGAGGCAGAGTTTGTAAGGCAGAGAAAGAGTATTGTACCAAATTTTTGCTTGTAGAGGTCACAAGGAGTTCAAGAGGTACCAGAAAAACTAGACCACCTACATAAAATATGCAACTGATGCTTAAGTTAACTAATTTTACCTAAGTCTTGGGACAGATACACATACACACTGACAATAGGGGTGGCAATAAGGAAGAGCAGATCTTTAAGCTGCCATAACAGCCATGCTCCACCATGTGCTTGTGCCCAAAATTCAGGTAGAACCTCAGCATCTTGAATTGTGATAGCATCAACAGTAATGTGAAGAAATAGGGATTTAAATGTATATCTTAATAAATTTATTTTTTTAAATTTTCCCTTTTTTTTTCTGGTATACTTTGAATGTGTCTATTATACCCAGGAGAAAATACTTAGAAGATTATGACAGCTTGTATATACTTCTTCTGTGGATATGTTAAAATCTTCCCCCCAAATATGCAACAGTGGGTCATATAACAAAAGGCAAAAAAGCAAGCAATGACTACTTTCAGTTGGTAAGCTAGAAAACCTGTAAAGCTAGTGAGTCTAGCTCCCAGGACCTTGCTGGACCATTAAACAATACAAAGGTAGGGCATATTTGTTTGTTTTTCTCAGCTTTGTTAATCCAAATATGCATTCAGATATGCAAGGAAAATACATTCAATTGCACTTGTCGTGGTTTAACCCACAGCCAGACAGCTTGTTACCCACTCCCCCCCCCTTTCTTGCCCTCCCCCTACTCCTGGAGGGACGGAGAGGAGAATCAGAAAGAATGCAACTCCCACGGGTTGAGATAAGAACAGTTTAGTAACTAAGGTATAACACAAATCACTACTGCTACCACCAATAATAGTAATGATAAATGAAATAACAAGGGAAGAGAATACAACACCCCATCACCAGGCGACCGATAACTTGCTCCCCCCAGCCCGACCAAGCACCGACCGATACCTCCTCCAACCCTGCAGTCCACCCTGTCCTTCCGGCTAACTCCCAGTTACATCCTGGGCATGACGTGCTGTGGTATGGAATACCTCTTTGGTCAGTTTGGGTCAGGTGTCCTGTCTCTGCTTCCTCCCGGCTCCCCTCCTCCCTGGAAGAGCATGAGGCCCACAAAGTCCTTGGCCAAACCAAAACATCATTGTTTTTCAGCTCTGTTCCCAGCTGAAAGTCAAAACACAGCTCTGCACCAGCTACCAAGAAAGAGAAAAATGACTGCCACTGCTAAACCCAGGACATTATCCACCCCTTATTCCATACCATTCACGTCATGCTCAGATCCTACATTTTCAATATACCATCACTCCGATCTCAGTGCACTTCTATCTTAGTGCATGGACCAGTCCCTATAAAGCTGCTGAGTCCATCTGGTCCATGATGCCAGGCTCCATCTCTTGTAACAGCCTTTCAGAGCAGGAGAGGCTGTGTGCAGTGTTCACACACATGAATAACCTGGGCAGTAGTGTCCATTGTTAGGTCCACCCCTTGATCATGAGTCCATCTCGATGTTGCATCTCTGCTCTGTTGGCCTTAAGGGTCATGGTCCCACCAGGTTCAAAATAATTCGTTGTCCTTCCATCTCCAATGTTTCCAAAGCACTGGAGGGGCCCAGTGGACTAGATACTTGCCCATACTGTCCCAAACACCCTGCCACTCATGACTGTCCAGCCTTGGGGAAAACCTCTTGGTCCTCCCATATTGTTGTCTAACCCCAGACAAGACCCAAGTTTCCTCAGTATTAGCAGCAATAGCGTAACACTTTATGGGCCCAAATCTAATTGCCTTTAATTCACAGTGTCCCAAACTTTTTGGAAGAGGAAGGCAAGGGCAAGAGGAGAGGGAAAGGAAAATCTATATATTAAATGCTGAATACCTTGATATGGCTTTGCACAATCCTACAGGATCTCTGTTGTTTTCTTGAAGTGCCGCTGTCAGCACAGTCATAAGGCCTCAGGTCTCTATTAGCACAGAACCTGTGCAATCCCACATGATCTACAGGCAAGTCTGGATGTAAACAAATCTGCAAGACCACTCAATTAAGCAGAGACTTACCAGAGGGAGCTGCACTGGCAAGGTCCCTGCTATCAGCAGTCCCAAAGTGCTTGTAGCTTGATGACATCCTATGCTATGTCCTGGAGCTCTTCCTTGAACCATTCTGCTAAAACAAGATTTCTCAACAAGGACCCAGGCTGATGCTACTGTGAGGGGCTCAAGTTACCCAAGGATGATGCTGGAGTTCTAAAAGAGAAAAAAACACAGCAAATCCAATTTTGAAGCCCAATCTACACACAGAGTGAGGGAGGTGGATTTATTTCAGACTGTATTCTAGAGAAGTGGAAAGACAAAAATCAGGTATGGCTTTACCTGTGGACCAGGATGGCAACAGACAAGGGTGATCACAGTGGGCTGGTATTTCAGGACTGTGGGAAAGACGTGGGCATAAGTTAGTCAATGAAAGGGAATATATGTGTAAGCCAGAAGACTGTAAAAATACATGAGCAGTTAAAAATCAGTATAAAACACCAGCTGAGAGGATGTTCAAGATGTACAACTGCAAAAATATAGCATACAGTAAGAATATGGAAACCTGAAGCTAATGTTAGGCTTATAATTAAAAAACCCCTCAAGCCAAAGAAACAGTAAATAGTGTTCTTATGTGTAGTACTTCAGAACAATGCTGGGTGCATGAAAGAAAAAAAAACTGAAGAATCACAATACCTTATTCATTAACAAAAATGTAGTTATATCTAGCTAACAACTATAAAAATCCAATAGGCTAATCATAGAATTATACGATGGTTTGGTTGGGACTTTAAGATCATCTAGTTCCAACCCCCCTGCCATGGCCAGGGATGCCTTCCAGTAAACCAGGTCACTCAAAGCTCTGTCCAACCTGGCCTTGAACACTGCCAGGGATGGAGCATTCACAGCTTCCATGAGCAGCCTCTTCCAGTGCCCCGCCACTCTCACAAAAAATATTTTCTTCCTAATATCTAACCTAAATCCCTTGTTTAACATTTGTTTATATGCTGGCAGCATAGATACTTGTGGTCTTTACAATAACCTGTATTTCTCGGGAAATGCTGTTTAATTTCCTAGAAAAACAAATTGTGAGTCAAGGTATGGTGTAAGCCTCTAGAAGGAAAAAAAAGCCCACCCCAAGCTATTTATTTTTACAAGTGTTTGTTTTGGTGCAGAAATGGAGGAATAGTTAGTGTTTACAGTTTAAGTGGCCATCAGAATTGCAAGTCGTCCTGAAAAATCACATTGAGCACATGAATTGTAAACCTTCATGTTACTTGTGTTCACTTCACTGTTGCATCAAAAAAGCCATATTCTTACAGTAAATTCTTTCATGCTTCATACACAAACTTACAAGGTGTTTTATCTAGATTGGCTAGTTTTAATGGGGAAAGATGGGCAAGACAAGTGTGAATGAAAAGACAGTTTTACAGTTTTGGATTCAATAAGCCTGAAGCATTGAGGTGCTCTGAAGATGATGGCAATTTCAAAAGCATAAGAGGAGCATAAGGAGAATACTGAATACTTGTACAGTAGCCCTGTGAACAGAGATGCATAGTAATAGGTGGTCTTTGCTGAATATTGGGACAGTAATAAGGAAAACTAGGCAGCTTTGAAAGAAAAACACGTTATTAAACAGTTGGCGTTAATCTGTCTTGCTTAATCAATTCCCTAAGCTTATTTGCATGAGTTACCACACCATGCTACCTTTAAAGACAAAAGCTCAGGATTTTAAAAGAATGGCATTTCTAAAACAGGCTTTTAGGAGGAGGGAAGAGCGATATTACTAAATGGCCGGAAGACCCCAAGATAACAATCTTTTTAGGTAGGATATTTCAAAAAAGAAAAAAGAAATTGAAAGTACTTTTAATAGAATTCAAGCAAGACAACAGGAACTGCTGTGAAAAGGGCTCAAAACTCTCCTATGTGAAAAACAAACCATGTGCGCCACCTCCCGGGGTACAAAACACCGAGCACAGTAACCATGCTGCTCTGGGCTCTCTAAGGTAAGAACCCAACACTCTCAGGGTGGCTGTCTTAAGGACAGGGACATCCCATTTATATACCTTCTTGATTTATAGCGTAGGTCAGTAGACAGCAACAGTCCAAAATACTACTGGAATCCATTCCAGATGATCAGAAGCTTAATCTTCTCAAGTTGATGTTTTCTCTGCCCGCTTGCTGTCCGATACTGAAATGAATTGATGAAAAGTTGAAGCAAGAACATCTCAGTTATTTGAGCATAAGCAGGAAAAATCACCTTGGAGCTAAACTTGCCTGCCTCCTCTCCTCCCTCCAAAGTCCAGGTGAGATCTAAGGCAGTTCTGCATTCTTTTCAGAGCTAAAGCTGGAAGTTAGAACTGAAAATCATAAAGTACTAGGAAGAATTTGGATGGATATAATTTATCTGCTTTGAAGTTCATCTTAACAGCGTTTAAAAAGACATACAGAATAGGTTCAAAGAATTAATCATTTATTTTATGCAGCATAAAATTTGAATTTTTACATAGTGTTTATCTGAAAATGGAAAGACCTGAAAGTACAAAGTATCAATTCTTGGAAAATTCAGCAATAGGGCTTGACAGTAAGTGGGATAGACATCCTAACATCACCCAAAGACTGAATTTAAAAGACTATACACCTTTATTTCAAAGTTTCGATCCCATTTTCCTTTCAGTCAATGTTAAAAACATTGCCTGTTGAAAAGAAGAAAAAAATCAGGTGAAGAAATGCCTCTACAAGATGAAATAATTTTCTTAAAGGTGAAGTCCTTTCCACACTTCCCAAATGCTATCAAGTAACAGTTGATGTAGTGTTAAAAACTTAAAAGATTTCTGCACCTCCATATAAAATTTTCAATTAAAAAAATGTGAACTGCCCATTTCAGATAAATCTTATTTAAATATTCAACCTTGTATAGTTTATGCATACACAGAATATTGGTTAGCGAAGCAATATTTTCCATGACACATTTCAGTAATTCATGCCTTGGTGCTGTCAAGAAATTGTCAAGTTTTCTCTTCAGTACCATTTCAACATGCTTTTCTTGAGTCCATTTTTTTCCTCATACTATTTTCCAAAGGACAACTGTGTTGCAAATACAGCCATTTAAACATTCAACTATGTAATTCCTCTCTAAAACCACAGGAATAAACATATCCTTTGCAGGTTTGACATGGCTCTGTGAAAATGTCTCTCTTCAAAGAGGGACGTGATGAGAAGGTGGTTACAAACAATGCAGTTTATTCAAGTATTCTGCCTAAGTACAATGCTCTAAAATCAGAGCAGGCTGAGTTGCTCAACTGGAAAAAGCGTAAGTGTCTCAGTTGGCAAGAAGAGCCAACAGATACTAAGGGTGCACTACAGTTGGTGGTAGCACAAAAAAATGGCAAGGCCTTCAAATAAGGGGTGTTCATCTGCTTAAGGAATGGTACTAACTCTCACAGCATCATGCGGTCCCCTCCTCTCCACCACCGTATTTCACAAGGATAGAGACAAAGAATGTACAGGACCAGTGACCAAGCAGTTAAGTACTTCCAAGTTGGAAGTGAAAGAGGTTTAGGAAAGGTAGTCAAATGCACAAAGGAGTTCTTTGCACACAGACAAATTCAGGGACCACTGACACAGATGAAGTTTTGGCTCCAATCCTCCTCCTAATACTACTGCAAGTATTTTAAACCTAGAGCTACTTTCTAAAGCCTTACTACTTTAAAACAGGTCTGTGAATGGCCACAGAGGAAAACATCTCTTTTGTCAGAAGGCTAAATTTTGGCTACAGAGGTCTTCAGGACCTTTTAGGAATGTTTTTTAGGAACCCTTTTCTTTTGTGGGGAGAGGAATGAGGGGACTATAAGACAGAAAAATCTGAAGATTTACAGCCAGTAAATTAGAAGGACAGGAGACATACTAAATACATTGATTATCATAAACTACAAAACAATGGAGATAACACATATGGAGGGCTACTTTTAAATGCTAAAAATTACCATCTGTGTTCTACTTTCTGGCTAGCTTAAAAGAAATTCTGCATGTGCCTTCATAGTCTAATCTAAAATGCCCAGTATTTAAAAAAAAACTACCCAACCACAAAGATCCAGCCAAAGCCTAGGTGCAGCGAAAATAAAAGCAAACACAAAACGTTCTTATCTTACTGCATAGTCACCAGTGCCAACATGTTTTAAAATAACCTGTTTTGTTGCTGACAAACTATTGCTACGGGTGTGGCATACACACTTTGGTGAGGGGATATTCAGTAACTGGCCAATGATTTACTTAAAGATGATCATGCCCCCCCTTCACCTCTGAGTGGATAATTCCCAGTAGCAGCAACAGGTGCCTTAGAGTCCACTGGCTTTCAAAATATCCAGACAAGTGAACCCTTACCAAAGAAACCACGTGACTGACTGATGTTACACTTACAGCAGCTTGTCAGCAACTGCTCTCCGCTTCTGCTCTACTAAGGAGCCTCAGCCTTGATTTGGAAGAAGACTCAATTATTTAGCATCTCCACAGTTCACAACACCAGCCAGCTTCAGCTCACCACAGTCCTT
Organism: Neopsephotus bourkii; assembly: GCF_033783945.1. Taxonomy (NCBI): domain Eukaryota; kingdom Metazoa; phylum Chordata; class Aves; order Psittaciformes; family Psittacidae; genus Neopsephotus; species Neopsephotus bourkii. The sequence goes on along the minus strand of NW_026901456.1, from coordinate 7,520,373 downwards.
CTGTCAGTTAGTGCAAGCCACAGCAGTGGCTTTTGTGGTACAGATCTATGACACTCAGGGGGTTGGCTGAAGCCAACAACTGTATTTCAGGTATGTTACTGACAAGCCATTACCAGGACTCTGGACTCCTTGCAAGCCTGACTTAATGTCTAATTAGGCCACAGAAGCCAGAAAATCTGACTGGCTCAGAAGATTGCTCATATCCCATTACCAATCTGTCTTCACTTCTCTGAGCAGCAGCAAAACATCAGCAGCGAGAAATGAACAACTTCTCAGAGAGTCAAGTTTGACAGGAACTAGTGTCTTGGTAAATTGTACAGACCTTCTTAAAATGATCAATCTGTTATGCAGTTAGTATTTTTAATGAAGGATAGTTTACTTATTTATCTTTCCACACTTTCTTTTATTTTCACCTCTATTATGTCATTGTACCAGTGCCCTTCATTATGCAGCTCATATCATTACTTATAAATATGAGACTCATGTCTGAGATCAGGATCTGACCAACCAACCTAGTTGTTGGAAGCCCCTACAGGAATCAAGGAAACGTTCAGTAGCACAATAATACTGGATTATCAGAAAATTTAAGGACCACTCTCTCTGAAAACTCGCTGTGTTAAGCAATTCTCATAAACCTTTTCATATTTAAATGAAAAGCTTAGTATACAAACAGCTCATCCTTCAGTCAAACACAGGCAGCCAACACACAGCAAGTAACTGGGCAGAATACCCATAGGTTGACTTCAGTTGATAAAGAGTTTACTGTTGTTAAGCAACTGTTACATTAATAAATACCAAAACTGATGGCTCTGTGATTATTACTAGTTAACTTGCACAGCATCAAAGCAGAGAACTGGAATGGTATGCTGCCTTGATATATTCCATTTAGATTGATTCAGCATGCAAATCCTAATTCCAGCTCCTTCACCTTAAAAACAGAACAATCTCCTTTACCTAACTTCTTTTACGGCGACTGAAAAAAAAGGCTTTTATTTTTTTTTTCTTCTATTTTCTTCAGCATTTAAATTGAGCCAAAAAGCCTATTGTAATATTTCTAAACCTTGTGAAGGCAGTGGGATAGAACTAACGTATTTGCATACCTGAACTCAAGTTTGACTACTTGAACTCAAGCCACACATCTTCAAACCCCTAACGATTGCACTGATAGCATCAGTTATCTGAAGGCTGCATCCTAAGAAACAGTCTCTGACATTTTTATGGTACATGATATTACATTCACATTAGGAAAATGATGGTTCTGCAAGAAATATTGATACATATATAAGAATAGATTTGGAGTATTCTGTCTTTCATAATAAACAGAGAATATTTTCCAGCACCATCTTTACTTAATGCTCTGATTTTTCTTTTTTCTTTTTTTTTTTTTGTATGGTCTAATCTTTCTGAAGTTAGTTAAGAGGAACACAAAATACCTGCTAGCACTCTCCTTCAAATAAAAATATATCAGGTAAAGAGATCACCAGTAAGATACACTGGTAACACTGTAATCTGTTACTGTATTTCATCTTTCATAGAAAAATGCCTGAGAGCATTATTTTTCTTAATGTGCTGTAGGCTAAAAATGAACCCTCAAGGGTTTCTATTGCTCTTCTTGTTGCCAGAGCAACAAAGCAATACTCACCTAAATATCTGCCAGTGTAAGTATCAATTTACAAGCTGAGATGAAGTTTGCGCTGCTAGCAGATGTCGCTAACAGCATTTTTACTAAAAGCCAAATTTTAGTGACAAGGGATGCCTTGAAATTCAAGAATATATCACCGTTTCATTTGTGCTACTTCATTATTGCTCCTATAATTCAAGTGTTTCTATTAAGATGTCTTGACCAATGACATCAAAGTGAAAGGGCAAAACTGAAAGGTTTTATATAAAATCTAGCACATTGAAAATACTTTTGTTAAGCAACTCTGGAGAAATCTTGGTTGCCATTAGAAAGTATACCAAGAACCTTTCCCAGTAAATTCCTTCCTAGTATTCTTTGTGGTAATGAGATCCGAGGGGGTGGGGAGAGGGAAGCAGCTAAGAAGCGTTCTAAAGAGCATACAAGTGTTACTACTTTCTGAATTGAAAAAGGGCTCATTGTTTACCACTGTACCAACTGAAACATTCACACTGTGTTTCTGTTTGAAACAGGTGACAGAAGCATTACTTATATTAACATACTGTAGAGGAAGGAATACAATGTTAAAATTATTTGTTATGTATAAAACCAAACACAGGAGGAGGATACGGAGCCAAATCACAGAATTGGAAACACCACTCTGTCTTTTCAGAGCAAAGTATACTGCTTGAAGAAAAACTCAAGGGGACTTCTTTTTGTTATAATGTGCACTAAAAATTCTAATTATAAGACATTAAAAAAGAAACATGGAAAATAGAATACAGAGAAACACCTGAGCTCTACAGTTTCTTACGTTTCCTATAATTCATCATTTTTCTCCTTTTACAAACTAAGAGGCAAAGGAGGGAGGCAAACTCAAAAGTTCCTCCTAATTCCAAGAGAAATAATTTTCAGACATTGGATCATGACACCTATCATTTTACTGTATTTAGCCAAGCAATTTTAAAGTACAATAATTAAAAAGGAAAGAAAACCACAGGCACTTCTAGTTATGAAGTGAAATACATGACTTAGTTAATAAAAACCAAGAGTGCTTTATTTTCACACACATACTGTTCACCTCTGTAAAAGCACCATTTCTGAAAAGAAGAAGTCTTTGCTTATTCCATGCAGTCAGATGCAGAGGCAGTGTGATCAGAAAGCCGTACTGAAGGGACTATAGGCAGAAAATTTTCTAGGCAAGGCATTGGCAGATTCAGAGCCAAGCTTCCTTGTTTTTCTCCTGTTTCCCACACGGATATGCAAACTGCTCTGCTATCGAAATGCAAAGGAATTCTTTCCTCATTTTTTTTTTTATTCCCTTCCCCTGCCCCCAAACCAGATAACTAATAGCTATCATATCAACCTTGTATTGTTTATCTTTCAACCTCACTATGCCAGTGCTATAGGGCAGAGATGGAGGTCCTGCAATGCTCACTGACTTGATACAGGAAAAACTGTCCTATTTGCAAAGAAAATACCATGTTCTGACCTTGGCATTAAGACTTGTGCTTGTACAGTGGAGGTCTGGTCAAATACATTCTTTCCTGCTCTCTCCCACTATTGTTTTCAGTTTCACAATGTTTGTTTTCAGATATATAAAAAAAACATGGCAGAACACAGACCTTAACTTTATCATCTGTCCAATACATATGAAGACCAGCCTTTTCTAAGTATCAGTCGTCCTTAATTCTAAAAAACCCAACCAACCCCACAAAACCCCACTTCAGGGGAAAAACTGAGAGGCTTTTCTTTTGTGCACCAAAGTGGAAAGTAATGAAGTGTTAATTTTTATAAAATACATTACTTCAAAGCTGAGGAGTTGCATTTGGTTGTATGGAGCATCTTGTGCTACAAGACCAGTTCTAAGCCACAGGCTTACCAGTGGTATCATCCTTGTGAATTAAGAGAGGTAGTCTTGTTTTACACTAAGGCTGAACAGGTTTGTTCCCCAGTTTTCACCTCCTCAAACTATTTTGTAATGACACTCAGGAAGGCGACCCTCTCAAGTGGCAGCAGTGATCTTGAGGAAAAAAACCCACAGACCAACATTTCTTCCTGACCTCATTTGCTTTTCTCTGCTGCTTAAGTCTGGCCTTTCTCCCTCCCCCGCACCATAAGCACAGTTTCAAAATGAATTCATGTAAACATAAAGCAGTATTCATTTAATGCAATTAATAAGAAAGATTATTAAGTTTTTTCTCTTTTTCTACAGTCAGGGCTTGATTAGTTAGAAAATACTGACAGCTCTTTTTTTGTGAGAGGGCTGGACAGTGGAAGAACAGCATGGTGGGGGGTTTTTCTCTCTCCTTTTTTTTTTTTTTTTAAAAAAAAAAGAAGGTACTATTGCGAGCACTAAGGCTCATTTTACTGCAGTAGCAAATCCGGTACCGTAGCACTTAAGCGGTGGTTAACAGTGCTTTGGTTCAGAATCAGTGTTAGAAAATAAAGTTTAAAAAGTTATAAAGCAGGATATTTGGCTGGATTTCAACAGCAATTTGCAATGAACGTAGAAAGGACTGAGGCATTGGCTTCTTCCCCTTGGCAAAGTACTTTGTTTTTCATTCTGTTTAAGTCCCAGATTTGACGATCAAGCTCTCATTTCCATCGATGACGCACTAAGGAGGATTCGTCATTGACCACGTCATTGTCAGTGTAGCGATGCTGGCACCGTGGTGGAATAAGCAGCAGGATGATCAATATAAGGAGGATAATTCCACACAGGCTCATCAGAGCATAGGAAGCAATCCACAACACTGGTTCATGGAAAGAAACGCTCGAAACACAGTTGCTTGCAACATCTGCTGTTGTGAAAGGGCCTTCAATCTCAGATACTGGTGAGCCATCAACTTCTGAGAAATTACAAAAAGGAAAACATGAACTTTACAGACACCATTTAAAAGCAAATAACAAGAGATCTAGCCTAAATACCTGTGTCTCTCTCTCCCTCCATTATCATACATCTCAAGTTTTCTTATATTTCTGATTGCAATAAAAATGATAGTAGCCCATGTTATAAAATGGGAATCTGAAGCATAAGGAAACCATGACACTCCCACATCTACCCAGACCGTCAATGAGAGAACAGACAGCTAAATCAGATCTCTTGCAGACAAAGTTAAAGCCCAAGCCACTGAATCACCTTTCGTCTCTGGACTAACCGTTCAGAAATGTCAATTTAACAAAGCTTAAAAACCGTACAACATCTACACTGGAGTAGGTCAGGTCCTGGGCAGTTTAACTTTATTTCCAACATTTGAAACAACTGGAAGAGTACCTCAGATGATTCTTATATCTTCTGGGTTTCCTATCTACCAGGGTCGTAGGGAGCAGCATGCAGGTTCATTAGCTTCACAGATACCTTAAAGGACTGTATCCTAAACACAAGGTGCAGGGTGGAAAACAGCATAGGTACTCTTGTGAGTGGAGGTGAAAATTCAGATGGAAGAGGAAGTGAGGCAGAAGAGCCGGATGAAGGCAGTCCAGAAAAGGGGAACACTGGAGAAAAAGGTCAGTGTCAGGACTGAGAAGCTGGGACATGAAAGAGCAGCGCTGTTGGGCAGAGAGGGAGAAGCCAACAAAGCAGCTCGAAAAATGGAGATGACAAAGGTAAGGCAAAAAGCATGAAGGGGTGCCTTGGCAGCTCTGTTCTTGAACAGCCATCCATCTTGGTAACAACAGAGACTGTGTGACTTGTTTCCTTGCCATCACAATCCCCTACTTGTTAAACCAGTATCTGCTAAAAAGAGTTATGCTGCTCATGGTTGTCACAGTAACCATGGCAAGAGCAGCAAAGTTCACCCGAGTTGTGGACAGGGCTACCCGTATTGTAAAGGCACAGCAACTGAGTTGCCTAGGGCAACAAAAATTTAAGCATTTTATATCTGCAGGTGTGTGGCCAGGGAAGGATGGATACCTTTTAGTTTGCCTGGGGCAACCAGGAGTCTGAGGTTAGTACTATCTGTGTATTTTAACCAGCCTTCCAAACAGTTGTAATTCACTTCTCTGGTCAGATACTTCAAGGCACATTTGCGTATTTCTTATAAAGGCCTCAGTTTTAACCTTCCTACTTCACTTCTTATTTGTTTTATACGCAGACAAATTCTTGCCAAATTCTAAGCAATCCTGCCTGCTGAAAACAGTGTTTCTTATTTACACATATCTTAGATGTGACTCCTGAAAGCATGTTTGAAGAGTTTAGCATAAACTACCCTTTGGAAGGAAGAGGGAAATCTGTATTTTGGAAAAGCAGGAAGGTGGTCTTTAAGATTTTTTGTGGAGAAACAAATGCAGAATAGGTGGGCTGCTCTATTGGCAATTCACTGGGAGAGATTTTAGCTGGTATTCAGTCTCTGGCCTCCTAACACCTCACATTAATTTAAGCTTTAAGTCTCATTAAAATTAAGAGACTTAATTCAAGTTAATTGCAGGCTGCTGCTGAAAGAGAGTCCTGCTTGCCCTCAGTTTTGTCCCTCAGTGACTCTTTTGTGCTGGTGCTAGTAACTGTTTGGCTGCAAGGACAGTCAGGGCAACACACTGACTAGATATAAAACCAACATTTCATAGCAAACAAATGCCCAAATGGGGAATTTTCTGTAGAATCCCACAACTGAACCAACCCCTTCTCCAGCTGCAAGCGTAGGAAGACTCCTTTAGCAGCAGTAAGCTGATGGAGTGAAAAGGGTGAAAGCTATGACTGCACGCACAACCATCGTAATAACACTGGTGAATATCAAACATGTAGTACCTCAGCTCATCAGATGGCAATAAACTGGCCCATGTACCTTATACTGTCAGCATATCTTTGCTGAGACATGGCTGTTACACAGATATGGTAAGGGAGCTGCACAGCAGTGGACAGACTACCTAGGAGGTCTGTGGCAGAAATCAGTTTTGTTCAGTCCCACTACTGCAATTTGTCTACCATGTAATTGTTTTTTCTGGACATCTCACCCCCTTGCACCACTTAATCTGTCTTTACGAAGTTCTGCAGCAAAACTAAGCTAAAAACCATATAATACTAATTTGAAATGCAAGGTATAAGTACTACTACCTAGGAATTTAGTGTTTTGAAGAAGTGAAAAAAGCAGCATAATTTTCCATGTTGGAGTCAGCGTTGAAAATATACAGTCCCTAATTACTCATTATTTGGTTTGAGTGCAACAATTACTCCTATTAAAAAAGGCAATACAAAACTGTTGCCATAGTGGCGAACATTTTAAACTACATTTTGAGAATGCTTGATAGCAGCACAGCCTCTGCTTTCTTCCCTCCAAACCCAAAAGTTTTTCGTCACTATCTTCCACCCCCAGTGAAAGTGAGAGGAAATCAAAAGAGAAGAAATTTGCCTAAATTGTTCAAACAAGCCCTTAACATAAACTAACAGTCACACACCTGTAGCTTATTTACACATTAGATGAATTAGGGTATTTTGGCATATTTTTAAAGAGTATCTGGTAGCTACCTACAATAAATTCTTGATGTCAAATAAATGAGATTTTCATTATTGATAATTACAGGACAAAAATGGCACCTCTGGAAAATGCTGGTTTATGACACTTGTGTAGAATTTTAACACACTCATCATCTTCGGTGGTTTGGAAAGGAAGCAAACCTGAAGTTAGATCAAATTTATCATAAAATTGTAAATTGTGGCTTGGAAGGGGCCCCTGAAGGTCACCTAGTCCAACTCCTTACTCCAAGCAGGACTGTCACCATCAACAGATCAGGTCACTTGCAGCTTTATCTAGCCAGGTCTGGTAAAACCCTGAGGACAGAGATGACTGATCCCCCTGGGCAGCCTGTTTCAGTGCTGTGCCACCTTCCTGATGAAGAAGAAATTCCTCATGTCCATCTTGAGCCTTCCTGAATGTAACTGGTGGGTATTGCCCTTTGTTATGTAGTTTCACTTGCACTCAGTCTTGGCTTGCATTCAGTTTAGGGCCCTCTATAATACCTAGCCGATCTTCCGCAAGGCTGCTATTCAGCCAGTCCCTTCCCAGACTATACCCATGAATGCTGGTTTTCTTCTTGAGGTGCAGAACCTTTGCACTTCTGTTCACTGAAACTTGAGGTTTCTGCTGCCTAGTCCTCCAGGTTACCAAGGCCTTTCTGGACTGAAGCTCTGCTATTCATCATGCCATCCATTCTCCCAAGTTCAGTGCCTGCAGATATGGGTGCATTCTGTCTCATCACAGTTTAATGTAGATTAGAGTGCTTGGTGCACTTCTTTCCTAAAAACTATCTAAGTGCTGCTCTTAGGATCTTCTCACTTACTACAAAAATACTAGACCTCTAATTGGACTTGATGCCAAGGTACCATTAGGTCGCTTCACCAATACTACTTAGTTAATCTGAACATATTGTCTCAAGAAGGAATCTGATCCAAGCCTTTTTTAGTCATCCTGGAAATAGTAAGGTATCCCTGAAATAATCAACAGGCAGATTGAAACAATTTGAAATTCGTAATGGGCAGAATTAAGTCTTCAAGGGCTTCCCATATTGAGGAAAAAGCAAATTTCTTTTCCTGCTACAACAGAATAGCTTCCTGCAGGAATCTATTTAACTCTCCTAACTCTTGGTACATCCTGGAGACTGAAAACAGTGCAAATATTGCAGAATAAGCCAGTTTTCATGTCTAGTCAAGTCTCAAGAGAAAGTTCAATGATGTTAAAGCCTTTAGTCCTGTTCCCCTCATTTTTATATTCACCACATACCTGTTTAACATCTTATAAAAACATGGGCTTAAATTTAGCTTTAACACTGTATTGTAAACAAGAAAACATAGGTCATTGCAAAGCCACACCAAATGGTCTCCTACATTTCAATATTTCTGAAAATTTATGCCACCTGTCATTCAATTTAATTTATGTACACGAACAGACTAAAAAGCTCCAAATAAATCACATTAATATAGTTGCTATGAAGGACATAGCTGGCCTCCACAGGAAGCCAGGTAGGCAGCTTAATCCCTCACACTGCAGACACTGCTCGCCACTCACAGTTGTGGTTTTCTGATGAAAGCAGTGTTAAATACGGAAATCACAAGCTGTGTTGGAATGAGTTCAAATCAATTGGCATATCCAGCAAAATGTCATCTGCCCCATGAGTGGAGTCTGACAAATCAGTGTATCTTGTCTCAGTCAGTGGCTTGTGTCATCTGATTTCTCAAGAAGCTAAGTTCCCATGATGCTAGGTTAGACATATGAATGAAACATGGACAAAGAAATAAGGAGGAAATGCCTTCTAGCACCAGCTGGGTATTATTATGTGTCCAAGCTCATGCGAATTCAGATTTCATTTCTACTCAGCAAGCTCAGTTCTTCCTCTTTACACAAGGTTGACAGAGCTACTTGGAATGGCCAAACTCTGTACTTCTGTGTAGCAATATTAACATTAAGGTGTTATTATGGTTCACCAGCTCTTTCTCTTAACAAAGATCTGCTGTCAAAGTGTTCTTATGAGTATCAGCTGACTTGTGGCCCCTGCTGACTAGATGTTGGTCAGTATGTTCTGTCAAAATGCCCCCTCCCCTCTCCATTAATGGTTGCAGCGTGACAGGGACAAGAGACAGCTCTATGCCTGCTGAAATTGCAGTTAGAAAGCATAAGGAAAAATGAAACTCAGGAAAGCCTGGTTTGTAGTATTTGTCTAGTTACACTTTCCTTCCAGACACGTTCAGAATGTGTCTTTCATCACTGCATGGTACCTCATAGAGGTCCACATCAATATCCAGATTTTCTTTCATAGTAAGCTCAAAGATGACAATTTTCAGCCCATTAACAATGGAGAGATTAAAAAAAAAAAAAAAGGCTTTTAAAATGCCCTGGAGCTACAACTCAGCTACCTAGTCTCTTCCCTCTTTTTCCCAATTACCGTGTTGCATTAAGCACTCAACTACTTATTGCCCTTTCCCTCTCTAACATAAATATTGGGGATTAAAGAAGCACTGTCAGCAGTAGTCCTTTTCTCATGAAAATCTCAGATGATACAATGTTTTCCATGTGTCACCATTTCTGTCTAGGACAGAAACTTGGGTATAGGTTTATGTCCCTTCCCTCCTCTCCCACTTGCATCTTCCTGTGGTGACAAAGCAATGTCTCAACAACAGGGGAGGAAACCTCAAAACTTCTGTTTTTAACTATACTTGATGAGATAAAAGAAATCATGAAAAGGCAAACTGACCAGCACTTTAAAATAATAATAATAATAAAAAAGAGCTTTTTCACGTTTCCTCAGCAGATAATTAAAAAATCAATGACTTTCTACTTACACTGAGAAACCTATTTGTTTAGAACCAACACAAACACCACAAGTCTTTACCCGAGTCCCATTTTCATCTTAGCTCTTTCTTACTGAAAGAAAGAGAGGCTGAAAGGGCACAGTTTACACTAAAAGAAAAGTGCGAGTAAGGTACTTTAATACACATTCCAAAAGTAAGTTGAAGTATTAATTTATCTGCAGATTAGAACAGGAACTACACAATACTGAAGCTGCATTAAAAAGAGGAACTTGTCTCATGTGACTCTTGGGGAAACTGCACACAGAGGCAGATGTCTCAGAAAGATCTCTCAGAGGGAATAATGCACCTACGATACATAGAGCTGAGGCTGATTTACCTTATGCCAAAAGACTTGTGTGCAGCTTTTTCTTTTTTTTTTCTCCCCTTGGAATGTGAATAACTTGGGATTGCTCAAAAATACACCCTTCACACATCATGAGTAATCACGCTTTTCCCCATCAGATAAGTGTCAAGGTTTTCTCTGAGAGACCAGGTGTTTCCTCACCCACCAAGTCCTGAACTGTATTTCTCTTACCTGCACATGGACTCACTGCAAAGCCCACTCTCCTCTGGGCTCTGTCAAATATTACATAGAAGCCTTCCATGACTGTAGCACCAATAACTAGAGCATTTGTGGAGGAAGAGATGCCAAATCGGTAGCACTGTAAAGTCTCTCCTATTCCAAGGATAGGTTGAATATAAAGCTATTAAAAAAATAAAATAAAGATGACAGAGTGTAAGAAGCAACACCACACAGTACTTAGAAGTTCAGACTTCTTGATTTTGATATTCAAGCACTCAAACTCCACTGGAAATAGAGAATGAATTGGGGCAAGCAGATTTCTGTACATGATTTAAAACTGGTCAGAGCTTACATGCAGGTAGAGATGTAAAGCTCTCAGATTCCAAGGTTAAATTTGAACACAGTCGGTCACTATGTGAAGGTCAACAGCAAATTCACGAGAGCCACTTTTTACTGTATTTTCCACAAGGGAAGGATAGCTGAAAAAAAATTTGGCATATGAACTCAAATTAGAGAATAATTCTATTATTTAAAAGATTATCAGGATGGAAGTGATTCAGAAAGCATTCAGTGTCAGCTTCAAGGCTCCAGATTCATAAATTCAAGTCACATTTTACCCCTTCTGCCCTCAGGGAAGATGAAAGATTGCCAAGCTACATGATCAATACAGAAAAAGCTTATCATAAGGTTTTACTATATTTCAAGTTAAAAATACACTTAATTAATAGGTTCATTCTCCCCTCTGCTCCTGACCATCCCCTGAGGTAAAAGACTGTATTAGCAATGTTAGAGGATACTAGCTTGTATTGCAGCCTATACCAGGAGTGGAAGCCAGAAAGGAAAAAGTGGCATTTTTTTTTCTAAAAGCTGGAATGGAATATTAATAAAAGGTAAGCAAACCAAGTTACAGAAAATGGTGAAGACATCACATGAATGCCACAGAAACCAGATCAATTTGCTTCCCAAAATGAGATCAAAGCAAAACACACACATTCTGTACTCACATTTAATATGGTTAAAGCTCATGAAAACAAAACAAGAACTATTTTTCCTGACAATTTGAAAAAATCATTCCCAACTACATGGACTGTGCACTCACTGGGAAACTGTTTTCCTTTTTTGTTTTAGGCTTGACAAATATCTTCCCTGTTTACAATCTGATTTTTAAAATGTCATTTTAAAAGATTTCCCTTGCACGCAATAAGACAGTTCTCTATTATGGCTAAAAGTAGCTCCTGTTTTTTTAAGAGGATGTGCTTTATAACAGTAAAAATAAATGCATAAATGAATAAACAAAGAATGTTGAGACCTGTGGTAGGATAGAGATCCGAAACGACCTACTGGAGTTTTCATCCCTTAGATATATAGAGAGTTTGGGAAACAAGGACCAGGGTCTTTCAGTTTTATCCCAGCATGCAAGCTGTGAACCAGTCCAGAAACCAGAAGAGAATTCTTGTATCTATTAAAAAAAATATATATAAAAAAAATGCATACAGATTACAGACATTTTGATAAGATTTTTGTAAATGGTACCTACCCCTGCTCGATACTTCTTCAATTCCCATGGAGAAACTAAAGCATGCACACAAGTCTTAAAAGGAGCTTTTTCTTAAAGGATCAAAGCAAAAACCCAACACACAAATCAAGGTGTATCACAGCCCATTGTGATTTGGAAGAAGGTGGAAGAGGCAAAGTAAGTTTAGCTCTTCCTTCCCTCCCCATTTGTGTCTCACTACTTCCACTTCTGCAATGGACATGTAGAACCTCCCTGAGAAATCAGGACCAGAGAGGAAAAGCATCAAGAGGCTCTTACTACCCATCTACCTCTTCTCTGAAGAGCTCTGAACAAACGCCAATGTTTTGAAGCAGCAGACATTTTTTAGAAACACAAACCAAAATACAAAAGCCATGAATATGTAATGGAGTCATCTCACTTCCTCATAGACCTACAGCTTCTTACTCAGCATTAGGGTTTTGAAGCCAAGGGCTAAGCCAGAATCTCCTGGCATCTAGAGGAATCAAGGTCTGCTACAGTCAGTGGAAAGAAACACATCCCTCTGTCTTTTGCTGCCCTGCCACTCACTGTCAATACAACTTGACATGCTCTTAAGACTAACAGTAGTTCTTAATATATTATATAATACGTCACTAATAAAGCAAAAAGCAAACCCCTACAGAGCTTGTTTGCCTAAGACAAACATCTTGCCTGATGTTCCTGCTCCCTGAAGCTGATCTGCTGCCAGATCAGATGAAAAACCTGCCTTATTTAAGTGCATTACTTTGTGCTGGTTCTCATTCCCACATGAAGGAACACCCAAGGCAGTATCTTGTTCTGATGTTGCACAGCCAAAGCCTCCCCTTTGGGAAAGGAGAAAGATACAATCCATCCTCTCCGTTCCCCTCATTTGTATTTAACTGTGATACTGATTATCATGTAAACACCAGCTCATACGTTAGTTATATGGCATTTTAACAGGTCACAAGTATTCACCCCACCCCACATACCTGCTAATGAAATATTTGCACAATATTAGGCTCTTAGTACTTCCAGGTGCTTATTTCTTGGTTTTGGTCCAGAAAGCATACATTCATGAAAGCACACAGTGAGACTTACCCTCACAATAAAGACTGGGTTTACCCTTAGCTCTCAGTGTGTGCTTAAGTACATCTCTTGGCACAGGACAGAATGCTCTGCCCCTCACAGATAAATCCAAGGCCACACCTGCTGAAAATACAGTTCTTCTCTCTTCATTTTCTCTTGGAAAGCAGAGCTTGTGATCTGAAGAAACTGCACGTTAGCACCCACACTGGACAGACCAAGCCCATAAAGTGCTCTGTGTTAAGTGCTCTTTCATTTCCCAGGAAGACTGTTTATTACATTGCATTTCTTTGCCTTACTTCTGTAAGCTGAAGAAATGCATTGGGGGGATTTGGCAGTATGACACCTAAAAGATTATTAAAATAAAGTTTTTAGGTTTATTTGAGCCTTCCTTTCTTCAAGTTATTAACTTTATATTACATGCTAAGTTTCACTCTGTATGAACAGACATGCTGTTTTGACTTCAGCTCAGTGAGGTGCAGTAAATGCCACCCCTCTGTGGCTCACCTCTGCCCACGTAACCAAACTACCACCCTTCAGACTTGCCGATATCAAGCTGCATCTACAGCTTCTCCCTAAAATATGTCAGTCCAAATAAGTAAGGTTTAAAAAAGTATCTGCACCACTGAAGAGCATAAAGCTCACACCCTTGGATTTTAATGGAGTTGGGTAGAGGAACGCTTCGCATGCAGTTATCCCAATATACCTGAGGGGGCAATAACATCTTGCTGGGAAGCTCATAGCAAGCTGCTAGGAGCAGGAACTTGTTAACCTAGTTCACCTGCGGTCAGAGAAGTATGTCTGACTACAGCAGATGATTTTATGTTTCAGTGGTACATAGCCTGACAGAAACACAAAGTGCTAAAAGTACAGTTGTGATATTATGGTACAATTACTGAAAATACCTATTTTCTTGACATTGGTCCTACACAGCTGGAATCTGATCCTTACATCTTGTAACTGCTTTCTTATTTAATAGATTATCTCCTTTGTTCAGAGCTGTGAAAGCTGGGTTTTTTTTGTGTGTGTGTGTAGGGAAATGGGTACAGCAGCAAGGTCCTTCAGATTAAAAAGAAACCCTAAAAAGAAGAGCTAGTTTATGTATTTTTAATAGAACGACCAGAAACTGTCAAGCAGAACAAGTGAGTGGTTTCCCTCTAATACTTTATTGATCAGTTGACTATTTACTTGTCATGTGGAAGGTCTTAGTTCAAATGTCCTGACCAAGACCAGAGAGCAGTGTGGACCACTGTGATCCACTTCACAGGAGGATGCCCTACCACAAGATGCCATTACAAGAGATCTTGGGTAGGCTTCTTACAATTCCCCCCCTCATTGACTGAAATAGTTCCAGTCAATACGTAAGTGCTTTGCAAACAGAAAGCTTTTCAACTAGGGAAGCTGAGCTACATGAGGTAACTAGTACATTTATATTTGATACTGTACACCTGAAGGCAGTGAAGAACACTTCATGCTAAATCTCTGCTCTCAATCAGGTAGGAAAAGGATCTAAATCTTGAATTATCAGCATACTGGCAAATATTCTGTCTTTTGGGCAACCAGCCAATAGTTCAGTTACTGTATTTCCTGTGATTTGCAACAAGTACTACTGCCTGATTGTGAATCCATGACAAAAATGTTTAAACTGTTCACACTGAAATATCTGGGTTTTATTCTTCATCTTTAACCTTCTTGGCGCTATTCACTGTATTCAACCCAAAGTTATGAATAGTTTTTATTAACCAGAAAATGCTGCTTTGGTTACTCTACACTCACAGAAATCCACCATTTCCATGCCCTACTTCTAAAGCCCACTCTATTTCCAAAGAAAGACGCCTTTAAACATAAATAATTCAGTAATGAAGGTCAAAAGCAGTTTTCTTGATGTGAATAATCCTAATGAATGGCATCCATTCTATACAACAATAGGCATTATACTTGGAAAGAAACTGCTTGCAATAGCAGGTTCTTCCACTTTATAAACACTCCATTTTGAGTGAAAGGACTGATTTTTGCACTCTTTATCCTTTGAATCAGAGCAACGGGTATTATGCCCATGTTTCTAAAATGCTTAGAACAAAATATTCCATCTTTGCACTATTTCTGATGCATTGCCATACACATAATTCTGTTTTGTACTTGCACCCCCCTTTTTCCTTCTCCCTTCTCCCTTTACATCTTCGCATTTCCATTGTCTTTTCCATTTCCTAAGACTATCAGTTACTCCTCACTTATTAACAGAAGTAGATGAGGAAAGATTCTGCTCCCCCCAGGTTAAAACTGTATCACTTACAAGGTAGATAGCAAAGATGACACTCCTTTCAAAGATGTGATAATTCAGTAGGAATTTAACATTTTGAGCAGATTGAATGACATTAGCTTACCAGAGATGTGCGAGCTATCGCTTGCACAACTGCACTGAAGACTTTCTGGGGCAGACGGAGGAGCGTGGTTCCACTGTCTACTATCGCTTTATCAGCATTGTACTAGGGAGGGTGAAAAAATTAAAGAAGTTACACACTGTAGCTGTGTAATGCAGATTCCACTGTTTCATAACAATGACAAAGCTGTTCCTTTTTGATAGCTGTCTTCCCAAAGCCACGTGTCATACCTGTCGGCAGCTCTCTCTACTTGATAGCTTAAATTCGAATGAAGTTTGAGAGCAAAAGCAGGATACAGTCAGCCTAGACACAAGACTGCACCACTCGGGAAACTACCGTGTGTTACCATAGCCAGCACAAATAGCCAAACCACTGTAAAAAGAAGTAAACCCCAGCCCCTGTCAGAGCTGTGAGTACTCCCACATGCTTTGGGGCAGAAGAACTCTCATGGTCAGTACAGACAGATGCTAAATATGCTGATGTAGCTTACAAGTTATGTCCCAAGCCCTGAATCAAGGTCTCTGCTATAATGGAAACAACTCACTCTAGTTTAAACACAATGCAGCAACTTACTTTTAATGGCTGGTACATGTAATCCAAGAATACTCAGGGAGCATTATACCTCACTACAAGTCACACTTGGTACTGGCTCAAGAGTACAAATGCCAAAAAACATGTATAAAACCCCCTTGAAATTTCAATCTGTCTGCCTCAAAATTTGCACTAAAACCCCTAAGCAAACATTTCATTACTAAAACCCAAACCCTCAGATAAGGATATTTCAGCTAATTTCAGATACATCAAACAAAGAATAAACATTTTTAAAGGTATATATCTTTTTCATTAACTCCTTAAAAACTATGATTAACTGGGGGAGGAGGGGAAGCAAGTAGCAGTGACAGCTGCATGAATTAACTACTTTTGTTGCCAGCTTAGGCAGTAAGATCAATGTTACTGAGCAGTGACATATTTATGGCATAATCATAAGACAGAGAATAATATACAGCATAGGCTTTTTAGGAAGAAGTTAAACAGCAAGCAAATTTAAAATACTTTGGTTTAGATGTTATCAAGTCATACAGAATATCTTTAGCACAGTGATGAAAATAAAACCCACCAAACAAAAAAGTAACTAGCTTAAAAAGAGCTGCTTTAGGCTGCCAAGCAGAGCTGAAAGAAAAGCAAACAGGAAACCATTTAGAATACACAGAAATACTTCTAAAGAGTGAAGAGAAGTATCAATGCTCTGTGAAGTCTAGTTTAACAGATTTGTACTGCAAATACGCAATTGCCACCGTCCTGGAAAGCCATCCCTGGAAAAAAAGTAGGTAGAAGGCCCAGCCAAGAGGGTCACCACTAACATAAACCCATGCAAAATGCCTGGAGCAGCATGATTGCTTGGACAGGGACTAAGCACCTGGATTTTCATGCTGTGTACAGCATACTTGCAGTAGGCAGCAACTTGCCTTCTTAGTCTTCCTGGTTAATGCTTAACAGGGCACTCTGCAGCCTGCACTGCTGGCAGCTCAGTACTTCTCTCAGTCCTGGTCTGCAAGGCTCAAGGCCACATGTGCAGTGTAATACTGGACAGATTCCCAGTATTGAAGTGAGGGGACTACTTTTCCCTGGCAAGGAAAGGAGTAGTCTCTGATGATGGTTAAAAGAAATGTTCCATTTCCTAGAAAACAACTAAAAGGAGAGAGGGCATACAGTTCATCATCCTATACAGTGAATTATGCATCCTTTGCAAGCCCCTAACTAGCCAAACGTTAATTGTACTAGCTCTAATTCACTGTTCTTCCTCTAAATTTGTACAGGAAGACCTCCTTTGGTCAAGAAAGCAATGATGCCTTCTGTACCGGTGATTAGCATACTGTGCTAATACAAACAATGTGAAAGCAAACCTTGGCTTAGAAAAGAGCAACAATAACAGGAAATTTTTGTAACACCCCTAGATTTTTAAGCAAGTTGTTTTCTGGAAACAGCATGTATTAAACCATTAGTACAAGGGCTCCTCTTCAAAAACATACTGTCTCTTTTGTAAGGTAAGAAAGAAAAGCAAACATAAACATTTATGTTAGCGGACCAGTGGTTTTGCTTTCCCTTATAGAGGCATTTAAATAGACCTTGTTTTGCTTTATTAAGTTGAAAGACAGTATGACTCATTTTAAATAATTTATATGGCAATACGAGTTTTGTATTTTGTATGGAAATAGTTATGCACACATAAGGTTTTTATCATGAATTTATATGAACTATAAAAACTTTAGAATTATCATATCCCAATGATTTCCAACTAAGAGAAGAAGCCCAAGATAAAATTAAAATGTTTAATGAAAACAGGACATGAAAATTACAGAACTGAAATCAGAGCGTGAATAGCAATGAGCAACAGTAAGAAAGAAATAAAACACACACATATGCACATATCCTTCAGAAAAAAAAAAAGAAAAAGAAACAGCTTTGGAATAAAAATTGCAACAACACAGTCTCATTAGGCTAATCCAGAGATAGCAGAACATTATTCCTAAAAAAACCAGAAAACATGTCCATCAGGAATAATACCTGGAAAGGCTGAAGCGATAAAAAGTGGATTACAAAAATAAAAAAAGGAGGCATAGAATGACATCCTTTGGGAAGTATCCCAGGTTGACACCTGTCCACTGCCACTGTGAATTACATGCTTAGACATCTCTACAGGAGTCAATCCAAAAATCTTTCCTTTTCTTTATTTGACCAGAATTGCTTTAAAACCCTTTGGCTTATTTTGCTGTGTAACAGAAAACCGTACACAGTAGCTGTTTAAAGCCTGCGTCTGCTGGAATTAATGCACCATCTTCAGTGTTAAGACACCTCTGTTTCAACTGAAACTAGCCAGGAGGCTGAGCCCTTCCAAGCCACAGCAGCCTTCTTTTCAGTGGACTGTTCACTTAACAACTGTAACTTAGTTCTTAGTTTACTGAGAATACCACTAATGGCTTTAAAGTCCTCTTTGAATCAATTTTAGCATGCTTGATGTACACCCTGCATTTCACATGGCTTGTTCATTTCTTTTCAAAGTTACCACGCAGCCTTCATTCTCAGAGGAGACTGCAATACACACCTGCTTGCAAAGTCAAAACTGATCAATTAAGTGTTTTTCTTAGACAGAAACACATAGCTGCAAATACCTCTCTACAGTCCAGTTCAAGGTTCTGTCCTCCAACGTCCAGTTTGAGAATTTCAACCTGGTAATACCACTCCTCTTTGATTGGTGTGTACCAAATATCTCCCTTGTACAGACTTGGTTCAATTCCACCCAGAACCTGAGGGAATGGAGAAAGGAATTCCCATGCTTTAAAATCCTGGATGTTTAGATTTGGAGTAAGCACACACCAAAAAAAAAGCAGAATATTTAACTGTGATACACAGGGCATCAAAATTTTAACTTAGTACCATTTGTAAGGATTTTACTGACAAATTATTTGTCAACAATAAACCGGTATGAAACATCTAGACATTACTTAGATTGTGCTTCAAAAAGAATTCCTACATTGGGTGAAATTACCAGCATTCATCTACAAGCTAACACTGATCCTATTATGAAAGTTCCATTGTTTGAAATTGAAACAGTATCTTCAGTGGTTTAATCTAGCCAATGTATAAAAATGGGACAGAATATTAAACTTGCACATCATAAATTCACTTTATCAGATCAGAAAAACCTTAACACTGTTCAAGAACATATCATTTTTCTTACACACAACCAAAATGGAATATGACCATCCTATCACTGCTGTCACTGTTAGCTTCCATCAAAACGTACACTGAAACTGACTGGAAACATACCAGACCATCAGATTTTGAACTGAACTAACATAAGCCAGTTCTCTCTTGGGTTTCATCTAGCTCATGTTTGTTAACATTTACTGTGTATGGATTCACTACAAAATAGCTATTTGTGAGCAACTCGTGCTGATATGCTTTTTTGAGCATAATTTGGGAACAGTCATTCAAATCTCTATTCCAGAAAATAATGGCCAATTCTCAGTCCTACTAAAACTGATGGAAAGACTTTCCAGAATCACAGTAAGTAGAAAATCTGGTCTTCAGATTTTTTGCTTTAACATGCTGTCTACAAAAATGGAAAAGAGCCTTGACTCCTCTCCCCCTTTTCACATCATGTAAAAAAAGTACTGCAGCATTTTGGTAAGACTGAACAAGCTGAGCAGCTGAGTAAGGGACTACTCAGTTTGCAAATGACAGCAGAATCTGCCCTTAGGAAGCACCATAACATTTACGATTTTCTTTATTAAGATTTACCTTGAAATGCAGAAGTTTACTCAAACTTGAAAAAGTAAATAAGAATGGAGAATGAAAACTAACACTTGAGTTTTGCTTAAATGTTTAACTTTTCCTTAAAAAAAACCTAAAGTATTTTATGTTTAAAAACTAAATTTGGAAGGAGGATAGCCATAGAAAAGAGGGAGAGAGATTAACAAAGATACATCTTCCCTCTCAGATTGACAGATACCCACAAGACTACCTCCGTTGGTACCACTTCCAGAAACAGGCAGTCCAGCACCACACATCTGCAAGGAGAAAATGTTGGGGATCTTTGCCTGCCTCACAAGAGAATCAAAGAATGTCTCCACAGAACTTGAAGGCTTGAAGGTGTTGAAAAACAAAACAGAAAAGAATTGGAGAAGTATTAATTAAAAAGTTTCTTTGCAGAAATAAGCAAATCATTCAAACAAGACCACTTTTCTCAAGTAAATTGAATTCCTGACAACCAGGTGATGAAAATTCTAGATATAACAAGTCATTAAAACCCCAACATCTGTCATTTTTCTGTTTCTGTTGTTTTTAAAAACATTTTTACTCTTGACCACTGTCATAGAAATCTCTGACACACATGAGTATTTTTCAATTGCAGTTTTCAAACTCACATACTAGTTTCAGTTTCAGGCAGAAACTCACTGATGCTTTCTGTTTGGAAAAGGCTTTGGGTTATTAGAACAGTCAAATGTAGCTTGCCCTTCACACCTTTCCACAGTTAAAGGGCAGAATTTTAAAGTGTGTATTTTCAGTTTTTAAGCATAGTTTAATTCTAATGAACTTTGAATTAAATGACCCTTTCTTCCTCTTCTTTATTTTAAAGAGCTTTATACCCAAGCACACTCACTTCAACTGATTACTGGACAATAGATTCTTTCCTATGTTTCATGTCACGCTTTCCTTTGTAGTTACTAGAGCACTGCAGTTTCATTATAATCCTGACTTCCACGTAGGTACATCTCATGATAGGCAGAGATCCTGGCTAGCTTGAGACGTTCCAAGTGCTTTTACTGCGAAAAGCACAGAGCAGCCTCAGAAGCCAACAACACTTAAGTCTTTGGAAGAAGGGAAAAATAAATGCCCTGAATGCACTATTTACCCAAACCTGAGTTTGAGAAGCAGCTCTTCTTTGTCTGTATGTTGACAGTGTATGACAGCAATATGGCATAAGTCAATACCGTGATTACATACCTCTTGAATAAAGCATTTTAATTGCATAGTCGGTGGACAGTATTGAATTATTTATTCTAACTGGGTATATCTCAGTTAGTGAATTTCTCAGAGAGTTATGCATGGGTTGAAAACTATGACAACATAGTATTTCAATCACATTTTCAGTTTTAGATTACAAGGTAATAAGTGTTAAGACTATAAATTTTAGGTTTTAAACTTCTACCTGTATTTCCAGTCTCCTTGAGAACAGGGTGTGCTTCATGAAAACACCATAGATATTTGTTCTGAAATTATCCATATATATGTCTTCCATCTCAGCTTTTACTTCGTGAATGGAGAATGCCTAAGAAAGAACTGCCAAGTGCTCTGCCAAGTAAGTTCATCAGTGCACTGACAGGTCTTGAGAGAGGTCATCAGAGCCCTAATATACACCCTTCAAACACATGCCTGCAGCCATTACTCCCATAGTCTGGTACTAAAAGCTCTGTAAAAACTTATTCATTCCACAGGACCTGAAATCGGAGCCTTCATTACCACAAAAGCCAAAATCCTCACACGGGACCATCACTTCCCACTTTATTCCTTCTGGAACAAACACAAAGGATCCATACAAAAGAGTGGCTGGAAGGGAGGAGTCTAATGCTGACAAATCATCTGCTCAATTTATTTTAATAGCTAGATTTCTATTTACTGTCATTGTAAAAGACAATAGCTGGGGAAAGGGTAATTTACCTTGGCTAAGGCATCGTAGGCAAGACCAAGAATCCCGTGCCATTTAACGCCTGGCAAGAAAAAGTTCTCCGATTCAAGAATGGTAGCAATGTTGATGGTGTAGCTGCCATAGATTCCTTTTGGGATAGTAATGACATCTGTACCCAGCACTCCAGTCCAGCTTCCTTGACTGTACTTAACTGTGACATCAATCCCTTGAGATTTGTAAGTACTTGACCTTTAAAAGGAAAAGATACACTTATGCATGAGCTGTTCATTTACAATGCAAGAGAGTATATTCAATCTCAGTTTTTCCCAGAGAGCAGAAAAAAAATGAAGTCTGCAAAGTCAATCACATATACTCACAGAAGAAGGGGTATGCACTGTACAAGTAAAAAGGAGAAAGAAAAAAGTCTTGAGGCCCTCTTTTTATTCTGAAGCTATCGATGACTCAAATCTTCACAGTGTGTGTCTTTTTCTTTTCTTTAAAAAAAAACAACTAAGGTATTATGCTACCTAATGCAACAAACATGGTATTATTATGCTACCCTATGCAGTATGTCCCTGACTCACACTGGTCCATCACAATAGGAGCAATACTCTTTAATTGGAGACAGAATGTATTAAGTGGTGCTAGCAAATTAAAAGCTTCTGAATTAAAATCTAAAATTGAAATGCCAAGCTACCTGAATAGCTGTAGAATAATACCTCATTAATATTATTTAAAAATCAATTTTGGATAAATTGGAATATTATTGTGAGTATCAGCAGTAAGACGCAGATTTTCTACATCTGCAGTTTGGCCTATCTATCAGGAAGTAGGTAGACTTGGATATTATTAACAAATGATTTACTGACTTGGAGCAGGAAAGGAAGGAGTTCCTTTCAGACCAGGGCAAAGGAGCAGTTAAGTATGGGAAGCAAAGAAAGGAAAAGAATCCTGTTGAGAAGGCTTAACAAAAACATTAGGAAAAAACCTCAATAGATATGTCATTTAAAAATACTGTAGTATAAATATAATAATCTTCCTCCACCTACAACACTGCTCAAGAGCTGCAGGTGTTCTAGATCCCTCACAATTTAGTTTGGTCCCACTCCTCAGCCTACAGCCTCCCTTTCTGAAGAGATGA
Organism: Neopsephotus bourkii; assembly: GCF_033783945.1. Classification (NCBI taxonomy): domain Eukaryota; kingdom Metazoa; phylum Chordata; class Aves; order Psittaciformes; family Psittacidae; genus Neopsephotus; species Neopsephotus bourkii. The sequence continues at coordinate 7,497,640 of NW_026901456.1, read as the reverse complement.
ATGACCATTCTCGGTTCATCTGGACAGACTTTTAACTTGACAACTTTTTTTAAAGTAAATTAGAAAAAAAAAGGAAGTCAAGTGTAAAATAATTTCATAGCACCACCTTTACATGTTTGTAAAGCAACAGAAACTGCAGGTGGTTCATCAAGTGTGGGAATTTTTATCAACCGAGCTTTATCTAACCGGCTCTGACAGAAACAGCCGTATTAAGTGTCTTCAGAGCCCCCTGCATCTGAGCTCACCAGAGTGAAGGTGGTGTGATATTGTCTGTTATGGGGAACAATCCTTAGATGGCAATGCAGACAGCCCCCATCCATTCAAGCAGACACTTCATCTCAAGGCACAATTTGCTGTATGGCCCATGCAACTGATCCTTCTCTTAGCTAAGGGAGGGAGGGAGTAGTAAGAGGCCAGGATATACCCTAAGCAGTTTTTGATGCTCCCAACATCTAACCCTTCAAGGGTCTTCAGGGCTCAGTAGTTTGTAACATCCAAGACAACAGAAATACATTAAATAATAGGCCTCACAGATTACATTGCTAAAAGCACAAATTCCAGAAATACTGTTACTACCTGTATGTGGTCTTCTAATGCTGTTTTATGTGTCTGTGTAAATCTGCATTTGTCTGACACTTAGACAAAGGTATATTTCTGCTCAGGCAGGGCCTTCAGAACACCACTGTGCTACTGGCTGTAGATTTGATAAATCAAAATGAAGTCTGAATAATTAGTGACATGAAAAAAGGGGGGAAGGGGCAGGAAAAAGAAGGGGAAATTCAGGATTCTTCATGTAGAAAAGTGTCTGGCTGTGCAACAGAAGAGGAAACACCTGAAATAGAGAGAAAATTGAGAGCTGGGAGAACAAAGCAAAGAGAATCTGCAAATACAGGCACTGCATGACTAGCAGCAGCAGCAACACATAGCTCTTCTTCTGTAAATTTTAATAGGATGGTGGACTGAGCTGTGGACCAGGACACAGAACCACTGAGTTTCTTTTCTAACACAGATGCTGAACTTTCAGGTGGAAAGGCAGGACAAGTTGCTTCCTCGACTTCTGTGCCTCAGCTTTCCCACCTTAGAAATGGGTATGAGGATACTCATCTCATTTGTAAAGCACACAAATCCTGTATTGATAAGAAGGCCTTATTACTTCCTTCAAAGCGCAAAATTCCTAACGTGAGAAGGGATATCACATAATCCTTGTGTCAGTAGATTACATTCTGTTCCGCAGAAACACTTCCTACTCCATCATCTTCATTGCAATCAGCACATAGTTTTCCACCTCACTGACATAAAAAAAGGAAACTTCTTTAGAGGTCAAACCTAGAGACTTGTTCTAATTCATGGGACAAGTGTTTTAAAACAAACATTCTGGACAAAAAATTCCAAATGAGACGTTTTGACTGTAATGAAAAAATAAGAAATTCAACTCCTCCAGCAGGATAGTGGGTATCTTAGCCAGAGGCAAAGAAAAAGGCCTCCTAGTTTACGATGCCGTAGTGACACTACTCCCTTCTCCATGTCCTGCCTGGTAACTCTCCTCTCTTAGCAGTTTACAGCAGCTTCAAAGGCAGTTACCAAGATGACACAGCCAAACCTTTCTCTGCAGTGCCAGACAATAACACGAGGGGCAACACATGACTTACATTGTGATGTTCAGATTGGATAACAGGAAATACTTCCACCAAAGGACAGCGTGGCACAGCACTGAAGTGCTCTGCCCAGAAAGATCACAGATTCTTCACCCTTAAATATTTACAGGACTTGGCGGGACTCTGCTGTGGCTGACCCTACAGAGGTTTCCTGCAAACAACATTTTTGAAACGTCTGATTTCGGGGGGGGGGGAGGGGGCAGGATCCTTCCCAGATGACATTTATTTGAATCTATTTAAAGTATTTAACATGGGAGAAGAATGGAGTAGCCAGGTTCAAACATGTTAATGGTTGCACTTTATTCTGAGCACACTGCAGTACTTCATCAACCCAACCCAAACCAAACCAGAAATTGCTATTGCAATTGCTTTGAAATGTAATGACTTGAGTTTGAATCATTTTACAAAGCACCCTTTAACTCTTCAGGGCCTAAATTTCAAGGTTGCAATATTAACTTTATAGTAAAAGTTCTCAAAACACAGCGTATGCTGAGAACACTTGATAAGAGACTGTAACCTTCAAGCAATTTCACAACCTTTCTCAGCACAGAACCTCTGCTGTCGTCGCTGTTTCTAACAGTTTACAGTTCTTTTGAGAGAGGCCTGGCCCTCCCAGACAAAATAACACCATTTAAGAGAAAAGGGAGAATGAATGCTTGTGGGCTTAATTCCTTGCAATTAAGTTTCCTCTAGCCACTACCTATGAAAGGGGATATCTGGCATGTAGAACTCTGCAGTAGTGCTTTCTAGTAAAAATTCTGTACTTTCCAGTGCTGTGTCATATCAGAGTGAAATGTGAAATACCTCCATTAACACCAGAGTGTGTGGCAGCAGGTAATGCTATTCTAGGAAACATCACGGAAATAGTGACTTTCTCTCCATTACTAGTGTATCTCATTGGGAAAGAAAAAAAAGTGCAAAACCTTATGCTAAAATACACAAAGAGGTAAGGAGAATGGTGATACTTTCCAGCCTCTCAGTCCTCGAAGTATTTTTATCTGTATGCTTCAGCTAAAGATAGAAACTGTATTTTGCAGAAGTTTACCTGAAATAATGGAAACTAAAGAAGGGCAGAAAGGAAGGAAGGAAGAAGGGAGAGTGATTCAGACAAAGCTGCACTCGGCTGTGAGTAATGTCAGCTCATGCTAAACACAGCAAATTTAGTGCATAACAAGCACCAAAACCACCAAGTTGTATCTTGTAAGTTACCACTTTTTACTAAATTTTGGATTTGGATGAAGTGTCAGCTGACAGATACAATTACTGTGTTTTACCTTTTGCGTTCTTTTAAACAAAGCGAAAGTATATTTAAATTTTCAATTCCTCCCAAGACTATTTGGGTAAGAAATTTGCTGAAATTGATATGATTTTGCAAACTATTTTTACCCTGTTACCTTCTTCCTTTTTCTCCAGCTCTAATCAGCTCTGCACTCAGCGCTCAGTTATGTGGTTATCAGTGGGCGTGTTCATGGGGAGCCTGACTCTGTCCCAGGCAAGGCCAATCTTCCCATTCAGGCTACAAACATCCCACTCTCACGGGATGTCACAGGAGCCCCAGAAACTGCGGCATCACATGGAGGAGCCAGGATCTAAGAGACATCCTAACCCCTCACTGCATGCAGAACAGGTACTTACAGCTCAGTATTGAAGTAGGAGGTGACATCAGGATCAGGGACGCCTGCTACAGCAAAATTACTGCTCCCAGTGTCAACCAGAATATTTAACTGCCAAAATAGAAGATAAGGTGGTTTTTACATTCAACTAAACAAACAAACAAACACACAAACAAAATCATTAGAGTTTTTATCTAAACTACCTTTAGCTTTAAAATTATGGCGAAAGTTGTTCTGAAAATAAATACAAAGTGTCGCTTTTAGGAAAGATAGGCTGCTGCAGCCCCTTCAAAACAGCTGATCATGCTCAAATGCTTTAAAATAGTCTTGTTCCTAGAAGAGGGATAACTCACTGAGCCCATATTTGCACAGCAGATAAATTCACAACCATCTCCAATTTCTTTTTGGCCCAACCCATGTGTCTCGGCAATCTGGCTCATCTGGGACACAGGCTGAACTGAGTACTGTTTCAAGCACTGTTTGCCTTAGAGTTTATGAGGTTTCAAGGTAGGGGCAGAATGCTAGTCTGAGCAGAAATAAGCAGAAACACAAAGCATGGGAACGATGCCCACTTCGTCCTCAGCGGCAGCAACCTACTACAGCCTTTGCTGCCTTTAAATAGGAGGATGGCAGATTTATAAACACTGTGAAAAGCATTGATTGAAAGTACTTTCAGTCTTAGATCACGCCACTTGTTTGGTTAAGTAGGATGACAACTTAGACCAAAAAATGGCCTAGCAAAACCACACAGACAAAACAAGACACCTCCTTTCCCCATTTGGCTCAGATAACCAGGATGGTTCACCACAACTGCATGACAGCTTGTACTAAAGCAGAAGGTAACAGCACAGGAGCGAGTGGCTGGATGCAGGATCACTTCTTTCAGTGAGACCTTGAACTACATTAAATGTAGTGTCACTAAATGATAATTTATGTCAGTCAGAGTCTATACTGATACCAGAAGCAGTGGTTACACTTTTTCCCTTTTCTTGGCTGGATGCTTCCCAGAGCTTCTTGGCATGAGCATTTGTGCCCATGGAGCTGTGAAGCAATCAAATCTGGTTCCTCACATACAGCTACCAAAAAAAAAAAAGTGATCTGCTATATCAGCTACTTGAGAAGAAATGGTAGGAACAGATAGTGAGATACTAGAAGGGTGACTGCCTCCTTTGGTGGCAGTATGGTCTCAGATTGGCTTGAAACGATTGTGAAATTATGCCCTAGGCAGTAAGGGACACCTGTTACCCCGGATCTAGCACTGAAAATGGATATGGGAAGGGTAAGAGAGAATGATAAGGGACATGAATTTAGTTTTGACAAGGAAGTTGAGCTGAGCTCAGAAAGGACAAAGGATGATCAAGCATTTGGAGAAGATAGGCTGAATTCTTCTTAATAAGTTTAAGACCAAGCATAAACAAAAAAAAGGTATGAGTCAATGTTAAAAAACACTTTTGGTTTGCTCATGGAGGGAGAGAAAGGAGATGCTTACTCTTGTTTTACCTAGTTAATACAGTATGGGAAGCTCTTGAATTAAAGCATGAACAGAAAAACAACTAGTAAGTAATCTGTGGCACTCTCTTCTGAACTGCATGAACACTGTCATAGGTATTCCCAGTTCTAATCATGCAAAGATTTAAAGACTAAAAGGGAACAAACTCACAACCTTAGTCAAGTGCTTCACTGCATCCCAGATTTTACATTAAGCTGAGACAATACATTAAAACTTATTTTGGAACCACGTGAGGTAGACACGGACGTTTACAGACAACAGGACATCTACAGGTTCACCTGGCTCCAGGATCTGAGGCTTTAAAAGAAAATAAGAACCTCTGAGGCATGGCTTGCAGTAAAATCCAAAGTTTGCTACATACTTTACTTTGGTGATATCAAAAGCCTAACATTTTTTCAGCTACCTAATGAGGTAAGAACTATTCATTTCCCCTCCCCTCTGGGACAGAAATCATATTAAAAATAAATAACAAAGAGCAGCTACGATGTGTGCATCTATCAGGACCAACAAAAGTTGCCTCAGAGGGGTGCTGCAGGGCTTAAATTAATTAGCCTTTCTGAGGCAATCCATGATGCTTGAGTAATGGGCACTATACATCAGCTGCATAAATACATGTAGGTGTTGCTTTAGCTTCAGTAATATGCATGACACCATACACGGGGGAGGACTTGGAAAAAACCCACAAACAAAAACCAAACCCAAACCCCAGGCAACCCCCCAGTCACTAAATATGACATACATTAAAGATATTTTACCCCCACACCTTAAACACAATGTTATCATCACAGAATCCACAAATCACTGAAGGAAAGGGCAAATTTACTACCCACAGGACCAAGCAAATCGACATTTCCAAAAGAAAATAGATATTCCCCACAGAAAAAAAAAAATAAAAAAAAAATACAAAGCTGGCTGACCATGAAAGTGCCAGCCCACTCGGACACAGCAGCATTCACATGACAGATCGCTATTGAGGTTGACATTCTCTATCTGCATGTTTGCATAATGAGATGCAGGCGGCCAGGGCAGACACTGATTTATTGTAATCCTCACAATAGCACCAGTGATTAGCAGCTCATTTTGGAATGGGTATAACTTACTGAGTTCTCTTTCTCTCCTGGCTATTTTCTTTAGTGTCTTCACAAGTCACTGAGAATCACTTTCATGCTGTCACCGTTGGAGCCTACTTTGTTCCATACTGCCTGCTGGAGGTTTAATAGTGCTGTTGGGAGAACCTAAGGGAAGCTCTGGTCAGTCACAAGGTAGCAACCAAAGGAGCTATAGTCTAGGGCTTCCCATCCTGCCCCATCTCCAGAGGTCAGCACTGCCCTCTCCCAAAAGATGAAGCCAAATACACTGCATGCTTGCTCCCCAGCTGCTGAATTTCACCACCCAACTTACTATTGAGAAATCAGTTGCACCTCAACTTGATTCACTGAGCTATGCGCTGTGACGGCTGCAGAGTGTGGTCATACCTCTCTGTGTCTCTACCCTTCCACCACAGGAAGAGAAGACCCTAATGACAAGGCAGAGCCAACAGCGGTGGTAGCATCCTCTCCAGCTGCCTTCTCGTGAAGGCACAGAGATGGTGAATCAGAGCTTTTGCAGGCAGGCAGAGAACATTCTTTGTGCTTATTACAGGCATGGGCTTATTACAAATGAATCACTTCCTGTCACTGAGAGCTGATTATTTAGTGCTCACCCTGTTTTGCCAGTGATTGCCAGGTGAAGGCAGATTTTGCGAAAACTGAGGTCTGAGAGACACCGCTGAATGAGGCTAGGAAGGAAAAAACTGCCCAAAGACTGCTGACTGATCATGTGCCCAGCATTAAAAACAGTGAAAAACTACTTTCTTTTTGCTTTTGAAGACATAGAAGGAAGGCTTTAGGGTTTTTTTTTTATTGTGGTTTCCAAGTTCAATTTCCGACCTATACTGGAGAAAGCAGACAGCAAACCCAAAAGGCCATTTTCCCCCCCTGAGCAACACCTTTATCACAGCCGTGGGACATAAAATCTGCACCTAGTATCATACCTGGAGATTATTTTGCTGGATGCGTTTCCTATATGGAAACAGTGCTGTTACTGTTAATAAAGATCCCTTGCTATAGAATAAGCAAGATTTGTAACATCCGCTTCTGCCATGACAAACTTAAAGAGGAAATCTGACACCATCTATATGCCATTAGGCTGTGCTTATAAAAAGAAACAAATCCAAACCTGTTTACTGAAAGTCACAAACATTGAAAGCCGAAGCCTTCTTAGGTCATGCATTTTATATTTTTTCTACTCCAAAGGGGCAGACACACTGAAAAAAAACCCCCAGTTGCAATGATTTATTTCAACTGGAAGCCAAACACATTGTCAATACTTCAAGAATCACTCAAACTTTCCAGTCCTTGATTTAGTGCCAACATCAAATAGAACTTAATGTATGACTCAATAATTTAACTTACCATGGTGTCTTTAATATTTCTAATTTCATGGCCTAATATTGTTATATTCTGCTACCAGAAAAAAAAAAAAAAGCCTATTGATCTGTCATCTTTTGTTCAGCAAAACTTTGTGGTTCAGGCACCTGCTTTATCTGTTACAGCAAGTGACATCAATATGACGTCATCAACAGTCAGCACTATCTATGCATCATTTAACTGCCTGGTAAACAGCAATCTGCAGTTACCCCACCAGGCATTCAGAAAGTAACTCTCTTCATATTTTCAAGGAAAAGTGATTAAATGTAGCAATCACCCCATTTCTGTCTCATAGAGGTTGCTAGCATCCTCCATGTAGGGACAGCCTGGCCTCTGTCCTGATCTACACCCTACTCAGACTTCCTATACGTTACTTGTTCTTGTTTTAGTTTGATTGCGAGGTTTTGGTAACTTTCAGAAAAACGTACAAAACAAAACTCATGGCTTCAAATGCATAATGCGTTTGTTTGAAGTACCTGTCTGCATGATTTAGCATGCAGAGCCTTTTCCAGGTGTGGAATCCTAGGGCTTCCATGCGACCCTGTCACTCTGTTGCTGTTGATGTGATTCCCACACTGAGCTAATGATAATCCTCATCCCCTTAAAAAAACTGGCCCATGGAAAAAAAAGTCCAGTGTAGTTTTTTTCAAGTTAACAGGTCTGATCTTCTTAGGTCAAGAAATAGTTTCACCACTGGACAGAAAAAAATGAGACTACAAAGAAGTATTTGGGTCTTCAGCCCTGCTTCAGCTGAAGCATGGGGGGGAGGAATAAGGTTTTCACAGACAGAGACATAAATATAATAATCAATCTCACTCAGCCTTATGTTTACTCTGGGGTTCAGTCAAAATCTTAATGATAAGCAATTGATAGCTTCTACTGGACAAGCCAGTAGACCGAAGAAGCTAGTTCTGTAAGAATTCATGATGAAAACTACAAGCAATTATGCCTTCTCTGGGATTTTAACTTGACCCAAGGGCACCCTTTTCTTTTCCCTCCTCTCCTGTTCCCAGTAAAGAAAGTGACCGTTGTGCACTAGTAGCATTCATATGCCATTCAAAATCATGTCCTGCTATGCTTTCATGACTTCTCCCGTTCACAGACTTAAAATAGGGTTTATAGTCCTACTCTGCTTGCTGGAGTATGCCACACAGTGAACTATTACATAGTAAAAATATTTTTCCTGCCCACATATGGAGACTACAAATAGGAAGCATCCCATTCCTGGCTCATCAGCTGTTACCACGTATCATGACTTACTGACTTAGTGGAAGTCCACCCCATCTAACAACCCCTGAACCTGTAGCATCTCTTAACTCCCTCTCTTTCCTGTTTTGTCCCACACATAATAAGCCCTACAGAAAATAATTTGCTAGGCAGTGTTTAAAAAGGGTGCAAAGAAGTGCTACGTTTCATGTTAGGGATTAGCTGCTAGAAATCATTTGGGTAACAGCTCTTCTTTTTCAAGCTGGTTAATAGATAGGAAAATTAGTTGCCAATTTAAATACTGCCTCATTTAACACAACAATTCCTAATTACATTATCAGCCCATCTGGCAAGAATTGCTTAGAACCATCACATGAAAAAGAAAACATACTAGCAACTATATGCTGTGTTTGCCCACAGTTATTATGTGTTATTATTGGCACAGATTGTCAGTCAGGTTGTTTCAGCAATTTGTTTCTACAAATTAGTGATGTTACAATATACAGTGGCTTTTTAAGCATAGACATACTGTACACTTTTTTTTCCTGTGTTACTTGGAATTAGCATTTACAGGCTAATTTCTAATGAACAGATTCAGAAGTCTATGCTTTAATATAGATTCTTCATCTGTTTTTCTTAAGATACAGAAATAAAACTGAATTAAAAGATGAATTAGAGGAATCTTTGGAAGTGCTTCTAGATGTAGAGGCCTGCAAACTTAGACATAAACTGAAAAAGCTCCCACAACACCACATCTCTGCTTGCAGAATAATATGTAATTTGCTAAACAGGTAAGACAAAAAAGGGTAAAAAGAAGTCTGGTACACTGACCCTGAACACTGGGACAGCGACAGGACTCTCCTGTATTTCACTGCTCTTAAGCAGTCCCTGGACTGAAGTAGCCAAGTCCTCATTGCTTTGCAGCACTTCACAGAATGGTTGAGGTTGGAGGGGACCTCTGGAGGTCATCTGGTCAAATCCCTACTCAAACAGGGCCACTGAGAGCCAGCATACCCAGGACCATGCTCAGACAGTTCTTGAGCATCTCCAAGGATAGACTCCACAAGCTCCTTGGGCAACATCTGCCAGTGCTTCATCACCCTCACTGTAAAAAAGTGGTTTTCCTTATGTTTAGAGGGAACCTCCTGTGTTTCAGTTTATTCCCATTGCCTCTGGTCCTGCCACTGAGCACCTGCGAAAAGAGCTTGGCTCTGTTCTCTTTGCACCCTCCCCTCAGGTATTTATGTACATAAATGAGATATCCCCCCATCCTCCCAAGACTTCTTTTTTCCAGGCTGATCAGTCCCAACTCAGCCTTTCCTCATAGGAGAGATGCTCCAATCCCTTAAATGTCTTCTTGCCCCTTCACTGCACTTTCCAGCATGTCCATGTCTCTCTTGGACTGGGGAGCCCAGAGCTGGACACAGCACTCCAGGTGTGGCCTCAGCAGTGCCAAGTAGAGGAATCCAGAAAACAACTCAGCTATTTGGCTGACAACTGCATGGCCATGACAGTGGAGAAACACCCCACCCAGAGCCAAAATTATTCTCTGCAGCTTAGATGGTATCATACTTCACCTTTGAGGAGGAAGGGGCCCACATGTTACACTGAGGAGAAGTATTGCCTGTGTTGCTCCGAGGGAGGTCACCTTGCCAGAGAAAACATACCTATCTGCTACTACCTCCAAAAAAATCTTCCTGTAGTCATAAGAAGGGTTTAACCAAGATAAGAGAGGTGTTGTGAGAAAGAAAAATGGAAGAGATTAATGACTTTTTAATGCTGTTTGCTTAGCAGGTGGATCCCACGTTTCACTGCAACGTCAGACTGAGGACACAGAGGAATGTGATTTATTTCAGCATGAAAACTTGGCCAAACCAGGAGGTCAAGTCTAGCAAAGATAATTCTTGCTTTCGCAACAGCTGAAGTTTGTCACAGAAACCGTGCTGTGTTTGCTGGCTGTGGAGTAAGCAGAACAAGTGGCAAATGGAGGCTCTTCAGGGCAGTAGCAGATCAAGCCCACCAGAGCAAGTTTGACATTCAATGTCGTTCCCCTCAGCACATTCCCAACTGGTGTCAGGACCTGGGATTTGACCCCATATCTATCCTGCCTTTATATTCACTCTCTCTCCCGGCCACCTATACCACTCAGCTACCCCTGGATACTCTCACACCTGCAGTGGGCTCAGCAGAAGACTGAGAGTCTTTTGCCCTCAATCTTTTAATGATCTGCACTATTAGACTGGGAAGAATACTGTTTTTTTGTTCTCTCTCTAAAAAGCAATAATCTCTTTCTTTGCCAGAAGATTACAAAGCACTATCTGGATTAGCCAATCTATCCGTGCTTAAGAGCTCTGCGTGCTTCTGTAGTTGAGATTTGTATTAAAATACAAATGCTGAAGTGACTGATTGCTCTGAAGGATAAACTTGCTAAACTAAATTGTGAGTTGAAATATGAGCATCTGACTCTGGGACTGATGAATAGTCATTTTGAAGAGAAATATTACAGGAAGTGCTTTATATATATTATCATTTTGACAATAAGGGAAGGCTATTATGGTTTAAAGAAAAAAAAAGTCACCCAATCAATCCTGGTAAAAAACCAAAATACCTATTCTTCATTTCTGTGCTTTCCTTTCTGCCAATGCCTTTGGTTCCTTAAACATTAGCATTCTTTCTGCACATGCTGTCTCATGTGGTATCTTATTTTTCAGGCTGAAATTTATTTGCTGTGTCTAGATTTATCATACAACACATCCATCCTATTCATGCTATATGAACATGTTTTGCTGTTGAACATGAGCTATTACTTGCTTATCTCAGAACTGTGCGAATTGTAGCAATTTCGTCTCATTGCCTTCCAGAAAAGATTAACCTTTTTTTTCCTTTTTTTTTTTCTTTTTCCCTGACACGAGTCCCTCTCTCATATCAGACCCCACAGCTGACAAAAAACTAAGTGGGTGAAGCAACCCTCTAGTTCACAGCTGAAGTCATGCCTTCTCAAGGGATTGGGCTTTAAGGAAAATCTGGACTAGAAAAAGCTCAGTAACAACAATAATGTAGAAGTCTATAAAAACCTCACCTGTAAATAACCATTGAAAGCTTTGAACTGGCTTGAAACAACTGAGGAAAACTGATAGTCTTAACAGATGTTTGGTTGTCACAGAGACCCCCTGGGAGCCACATCTTTCAGAAAAAAGGGCTTGTATATGAGCCAGCTGGTATCTTCACCAGCCTTTCTCAGTGTAACCAGCACTGCATGTTAACATCAAGTACACTCTTAGTTCTTACTAAGAGCAGTAAGGCACCCAAATGTTCACAAATTTGAGTGAGGAAAATCCATACATTTTCTGTATTTATACTGAACATGTTCTTGAATTGAAAGATTAATGAGTGCCTCAGTAAATGGAATACTGAAAAAAACCCCACAAACACACCATGAAATTCAAGAATGAATGCAAGACATCAGTTGTTTGCACTTAAGTACACACAGAGCTCTTGTTAAATCTAAAAACAAGTTTTCACCTGTTAGTAGGTGTATAGGAATTAAATTCATCAATTTTCTGCTAATTACAGTACAGCACTGATGAGACAGTGAGACTAAGCTGAATGCCACTGGGACCAACTCATGTCTAACTGCAAGACTCATGAGGAATCCATCAGTGCCCACGCAGCCTTGGTTTAGAGACAGGCTATGTCTAAGCATTGTGCCACATCTAAATTAGTATGCATCTCATCCAGAGCTCACCCCTTTGTCCCCAGAGAACATGGTAGACAAAAGTATTGGAGAGACAGCTATTTAGTTACTAATTCAACAGCTATAAAGAAACTGAAGAAATGCCTGAATTCCACCTCTACCACCAGCCTGATTCTTGGAGAAACACTCATAAATGCCATCACTGTTTTTGTAGTCACTGTCTCAACCTAACTCTCTCTCACTCTTAAATCACCAAGAATAGCCACCACAAAGCAGACCTGCTGGGCACTGCTCATCAGGATTTTAAAGTCTTTGGAGCAATGGCCACACACATCAGATGACTATTAGTCCACAGGGCTATGGGTGCTGTAGCAGGACCTAAGGGAAGGGACAGCTTCTAGCCCCATAGAAAACAGGAAAATGGCCAAGGTGGGTGAAGGGCTGCACAAGTGTATTTCACAATACACAGGCACAGACATCACTGGCCGAGTCAAAAGGGTTTAGCTGTCCCCAGAGCGCTCCATCAAGCAAGCCTCTATGCACTTGTACCCTTGCACTTAACCACAGCCTGTCTAGCTTCATTCCTGAAGAAACCACTGTTAAATTATTTCACTTGACCCGAAGCTAAACTTCCCCTGTAAGAAAAAGACAACCATCCCACTGAAAAACAACAGACCACCCACCTCAAGTGTTTTAGGTTAAATGTCTGCTACATCTATTATGTTTACCGGTACTACTTAGGCCATGATACTTCTACAAAAATAGTCTTATGTCAATCTATTTTAGTTTTCTTTTTTAGGGAAAGGAAAAGGAGAAAGGGACTTCTGCTAATACACTGCCTTTCAGAATGCGATATCCAAGGAGGGCTTTTTGCTTTGTTTTGGTTTGGGTTTTTTTTTAAGGAAATGAAATCAGTAAGCCTATGTTAATGCATTATACCCAGTGAATGATTACAGATAGAAGCTGCATACAGTTCAGAATTTCAATCTTCTGAGGCTTTTGCTCTCCAAAATTAGCTTCCAATTTATTTTGTCAGGTCACCCTTTCTTTACCTCTATTGTTCATTGGACTCAAAGAAACTGCTGTCTGAAAAAGGCCTTTTCAGTTCTTCTCTACCTAGCTTCAGAAGCCCTACATTATGAAAAAAAAGTAAAGGTTTGTTTTGAAACCAAAGCAGCAACCCTCCAACTGCAGTGGCTGTAAGACAGAAACGTTATTTATTTGGGTTTCATACACATTTGCACAGAACCAAGCTATACTAAGGAAATTCAGGAAGACCTGAACTTACTAATCTTTAAACCTTTCTCATGCTGTACAAGCTCCTGCATTGTAAGTCCCTGCCCCTGTTCCCTGTGCCATTAGGAAATGCCAGAATTAATCAACAGCCATGTTTCAAACTTCAATCCAGCTTATGAAGTCCATTCCTAATGTTCTTCCTAATGTATCTATAGGCTCATGAGCATTTATTTTTTTTTTTTTTGTCCCTTTTGTCAAAGACACCACAGTACCTTTGCCCTTCAGTAGCGGGCAGAAACTTCTCAGGAGAGATTCAGTCTCGCTTCTATATTTCTACCTCCATTAAAAGGTCTCCCTCAAACCAAAGATCTGAACTTCAATCTCAAATTTAAATTTAAGACCCTGGATTTCAAATTGCACTGGAGATGTGAAACCAAGTGCAATATTTAAGTGCCTTTTGAAGGCAGTGATTAACTTTGAAAAAGGATGCATTTCAGAGACAGGTAGCAAAAGAATAAGTTTGCAGGATGGCAGTGAGAAAAATCAGAGTTTTGAGAAGGCTGCATGCCGGGTCTGATCTCTTCCCTCTCCTCCCCCTGTCAACGCGCTCTTGCAGCGACATGATTCTCTTCAGGCTTTTTTCCCTCCTCTGTCAAGATGTTAGTTTTGGAGACGGTTTTTGTTAGCAAAGGTTTTTTTAAAACCTGGAGAGCAGCACAAAGAAGAGGTAAAGGCAGGATACTCCTGACACATCAGGTCTATCTGTCCTCCCCAGAACAGGCTGTTCCCAACGGCACTGCCATACCCACACGGGGGGGGGCTGCTCTTTATAACATCTTCCTAGCTGCACTTTCTACCTGCCTTCAGGAACGGCTTGATTATGGCTTTTAGTGATTTTCTTCAAGAACACCACTGAACACTTGCATGATATTTTCTAGTAATTTCCCTAAAACACTGTAACAAAACCAAAGCGGATAAGCATAATTTTTCTTGTGTTTTCTCTGTCTATACACTGCAATAGTGAAAGACCAACCTTCCCAAAACATGAAAGCCAACTGACATAGAATAGTTTGGGTTGGAAGGGACCTTAAGGATCACCTAATTCCAACCCTTCTGCCATGGGTGGGGACTCCTTTCACTAGACCAGATTGTCCAAAGCCCCATCCAACCTGGCCTCGAACATTTCCAGGGATGAAGCAGTCACAACTGTTCTGTGCCAGTGCCTCACAACATCATAGTATTTTTTTCTTAGCATCTAATCTAAATTTATTCTCACTTTAAAACCATTTCCCCTTGTCCTGTCACTACACATCCTTGTAAAAAGTCTTTCTCCAGAATTCTTGTAGGCCCCTTTTAGTTACTGGAAGATTGTGATAAGCCCTGAGCCTTCTCTTCTCCAGGCTGAACGAGCCCAACTCTCTGAGCCTGTCTTCATAGGACAGGTGCTCCAGCCCTCTGATCAACTCCATGGCCCTCCTCCGGACTTGGTCCAACAGGTCCACATCCCTCTTGTGTTGAGTGCCCCCAAGCTGGGCACAGTATTGCACATGGGGTCTCATAACAGCAGAGTAATGGGGCAGGATCACCTCCTTTGACCTGCTGGCCACGCTTCTTTTGGTGCGGCCCAGAATATGGTTAGCTTTCTGGGCTGCAAAAAAGCCCAGCTATGACAGGCACAAGGACTGGCCTTTGGTTACTCTGATTGTATTCCCTGCTAGAATAGCTGTACCACATCTCTGGGAAAAGGCATTTGGTCAGGCAGCTGCCTGCTGGTCTGTGCTGTCTCAAGTAACCACAGGGATGTACAGGTGGCCCTAGGTCTCACACAAGTTGATGCAACTCCAGTGTTTTTATTTCCTAGATAATTAAGGGAATACAACAGACAGAAGGCTTTTGATCCACATTCCACCTGACCTATTTAGGATATTACCAAGGAGCAGAATTTGATTGTCATCATGGGTGTTTCTTAGAATTATACAGATGAGTTCAAAGGCACAAACAGAAAGCAGCTTTTCACTCCATAATACCAGGAAGACTGTGTGATGGAGAGAGTAAGCAAAAGCTATTAAGCAATGTCACAATAATGTGTTTGATTTATTAAAAATAAGAACAATCACTTTTATTCGTATTTATTCTAACATTTTTATTTAAAAACTCGGCAGGGCAATTTAAAAGGCAGATTTGATTCTGAAGTAAAGTAAGATATGATTTTTTTTGAAAATTCTTTTTTTATTTAAGCAGCAGCATTCCTCCCCCCGCCCCTCCGTTATTGGACTTTTTTATTTCTCTCTCTCCTTCTCAAACATGCACACTTTACTCTTTACCTTGGCTAATACTGTAAAGGCAGCAGCCCTGGGAAATGAACTAGCTTTGCCTGTGGTTCATACATCATTACATGTGTTAACCGAGTTCCACTATAAAAATCTTTATTACATGGGAGAACACAGAGGCATGCAGGAACACAGCTTCATTTCCAGATCTCAGGTTGAGTTTGGAGGGCAGGAAGTTAAAAGGCTTTGTCTTGCTCTCAGGTTGAGACTAAGTCTTCTAGTACACACTGCAACAACACACAGAAGACAATCTCCTACTTCCCATTGCTCCGCACGTCAACCAGTACACAGGACTAAGCTATCTTCTACTTTGGCCAGTGGTTACAATCCATTGTGTGATAACGGTACCTCATGTTCTACAGCAGCCCAGGGCTTCAACATTTTGCCTGCTACAAGGAAGGCAACACATGCTACTTACACACTGGAGCTCATGGTGCTCAGGCCACTGAATTGTGGAATTTTGTCTGTTATCAACAGCAAATGTTCTCCTGCACACCTGCCATGGAGAAAGTTTTCAAACCTGAACAAAAATGTACAGGTGTTATCACTACTGCTTGGTCACTTGCCAAGAAAAGGTCAATCCAAAGGCTCACCGGAGTGCAGATCGAAGTTAACTTCATCTGGAACATGTAACACATGCCAATATTCATAACTACAGCTGTTGAGAAATTTTCTGAACTCTTTCTCCCCTCACATACATCATTTATATCAGCAGTTTAAATGAAAAAATCTGGCGCTTTATCATGCAAAATGTTTGTGTTATTCCCTGAAGGACTTTGCATACGTGGAGTAATGAGAAGATTATTCTGTGACAGATAAGCTGAAGCACTGTGACTGCATGAGATGCTATCTTGCTACACTTACCTGACTTTTGGAAAGCATGACCACCTTTCGACTCCTCTGTCTTATTTGCAACCAGAGAGCCACCAAGAAGAAAAATGAATGAATTAAGTAAAAATCTTTCTAGTCATAGAAATGTACCAGTGGGACTGATGAATCATTTTCTGACATGCCTCTGACATTTCATTCATACCCATAGCAGACATCTACCAGACAGCACAGCAAATGAAAGTATAGGTCTTTTCATACTATGCTTAAGCAGTATGGTAATATTGCCCTGAAGACCTTCCAAATTGGTACGGCATGCTCTTGAAAAAAAGCTACAACTGTTGATTTCTTATGCTGTGCAAACACCAACAGTCAAGGTTTCTGTATCAACAGGTATCACAATGGAATTTCAAAAGTAAAGTTTCCAATTACGTAGGAAAAAAGTGAAAGAAAAAAACCTCCCAAAAGATTTCAAAGTTGGAGTTTCCAAAATAAATCTGAAGCCTGCAGTTGAAATAGACACCCTACTATATTATTTTCTATGAAAAAAAAACTATTGCTGCCAAAGGCAATCTTCAATCTCCTGCTGGCCTGATGTATTTTGTTTTCCTTAATACTACCATAACCTTTTCAAGGGCGGACACATAGGGCCTGACCTTCCATATAGTGGCTTAGCTGGTAAGCCTTTTGTTTCTGTAGAAGCCCCAGATGGCTGATCTTCTCTAGTATAAAGCTTCCTATGGCAGCAAAATAAGAAACTTTGGCCTTGACATGAGCCTAAACACAAGCCGCAGCACAGTGGCGGGCTCCAAGGTACTCTTGCATGGACCACTGTTGCAGGCAGATACACAAATAAAAATAGCTGCCAAAAAGATCCAATTACTTGTTCCCTGTAAAATGGCAGGAGCTAACTTTTAATGCGAGAAGGCTTATGATCCCGCCCAACTAGAGAGGTGACTCTCAGTTCTTGAGTTCTCATCTGTTCTTCAAAACAAAAATGCCAGTGGGAAAAAGTAGTGCTATTAAGCAGCTTTAGATCCCTAGGAATGGATTCGTTTCTGTCTTTATATATGAGAAGCCTACCAAGTGTTATTGCAGCATTAATACCTTTCCTCTTTTTAAATAAAACCAGAGTAGCAACAACTTTGAGACAAGCATTTTCCATAAATACATGTAGTCTAGCTACAGCAGTTTTTGCTAGTAAGTAGGTACAAAAATAAACCAGCCATAAAGCTAAATAAAATCAACTAATTTTAGTACTCACAAGCTGAGCAAAGGGGACAAAATCTACAAGTAATTTATTTTTCACAATTTTTAATTATTAGTAAGCAGTGGTGAGGGGAAAAAAAGGATTGTAGAGTGCAATTACTGTCTTAACAGATTCCCTTCAAAAGAGCCTTTTAATTATGACACATTAATTGTATTCAATGAGTTGTGATTTTCACTTGAGTAAGTTGATGTTTTTTCCCCCATCTAGCTTATTTTCCTCCCTCTCCACCATACCCCACAGATTTCATCTATTTGAGAACTCTTACAAGAAAAAAACAAAGGTGAAACAAACAAAGGTCTAGAACATCTGTCCTCTGATGTCCTCCCAGTAAAATACTCTTAGACATAAAAAGACAGCAAGAGCAAAAGGAAGGACAGGCAAAAGGGAGAGAAGAACTCTGAGGGAGGAATGAGAAGAGGGGAATAAAGGTATTATTTTATCAATCTGTGGAAAAAGAGGGAGCAAATGCTGATTCTGGCCCAAGGCTTTCTGAGGTCACAAGAGCTGACTTTGCTAAGCGACTGCTCTCAGATGTACGTGGCTGAAAGCCCATAGGATAGCCATGCCTGGAGGAAGTCTGTCAAAAAGGTGAGCACATGGGCAGTAGCAAGTTCAGCAGCCAAACTTCCATCCCAAGGGGAAAAAGTTTACCAAGCTCCTCAGCAAGGCTCTTGGCCACTTCTGGGCTGCTGCAGCCTTTGCTGTGCACAGCATGCAGCTGCTGCTGTAGCAAAACCAAACCATGTTGTTGATGCAGACATGCTTTAGGTGCTGCCAGCAGTAATGGAGCTCGCTCCATGTTGCAGAGCCACCCATGCAAGCACAGTAGATCACTCATGCGGAGGTTCCCATTGTCACAACCAGACTGTTACCAAGCAGAGTTAAGCTAGTTTCTACTAGCTCAGTTCTTTAACACTGCAATCCAATCACATGGGTGGCTGCGATGTAGGCATATGCAGAGAAGAGGAGACAGAGCTAATGTTATTTTAAAACTAAGGGAGTTGATGTGCAGAAAGTTGCGAATAAAATCTATTTTAGTCCTGGACTATTTCAAGTGCCTTGAAGGACACTGAACTAACGGATAAAAATTGAAATATAAACCTTTTTATTTTAACAGCAACTTGGTATCTGTAGAACATGTACTGCATTTGCTTCATGAACTCAGATCTCTATAGCAAAACCAGGCTGAAAAGCAGCAAGATGTATGATAGTCCCATCAATGGCAGGAAAAAACACTTCCTGTTTCTGAGGCAGCTGAGTGCTGCCTCCCTTACTTTGAAGATCTGTCCTATTCTGGGCAAAAATAGAAGCAACAAGTTCCTTCATTTATTTACACAAATTATGATTGAATCTGTATTTTAGAACCAGTAAGAAAAGGGAAAAACATGTCTGATTCGTACTGGAGATGTACACAGGCAAGGATATGACATTTTATCAGCTTTTTACCTAATGTGGCTATACTTGACAATGACCAGATAACATTTCAGGTCAGATTCACTTCACCTACATTTCAGGTCAGATTCACTTCACCTAGCAATGTAATAGCTAACATGTCCTCACAGACTTGAAGTTTCAAGCGCTCTTTATGGCAATAAAGACCCCTGCAAGGCATAGTAGTTTTTAAATCTGCCTTGCCAGACACTATCCCTAGAGCTCTAAGCCCTGTGGTTAGAGGAGGGCAAATAAGAACAACCACCATCACAAAAAAAGAAAAAAAGAAACAAACCCCAAAACAAAAAAGAAAACAGTCCTTCATAATCCCAAGCATCCAAACATACAGGAATTCCACATGGCCTTTCTTTTGTCCATGTGTTCATTTCCATCTCATTTCTATTCCAAATCCCAATTAATTTACTTCTTATTAACAGGCAAAATAGTTACTTGCTCACCTTCTACTTCCCCTCTTTTCAAATTTAACTGATGTTTTTGCTTTCATGGGGAGTGAAGTGTGAACCTGATACTTATTGCCACCACTCCTATTCCCCACAACGGACCTTTTGCCCCAACCCACCAGAATCCAAATGCACAATTGCCACAATCAGGGACCCTGGATAATAAAGCTTTCACTGTTTCTCTGAAGGAGAGAACTAACTTTTAAAGGAGCAGTTAGTGGGGCTCTAATCTGCCTGACCCTGGGACAGGATCACATCCTGAGGAACAACCATGATAAGCCTCTTCCATTCAGTGTCAGTGTGCAGATATAGCAGGACACTGCATTGTACTTACAAACACAGCAAGGCAAAGCCTTGCTACAAACCAATAACTGTGCTATACTCAGGGGAACTACATTGCAATTAATAGTCTCATTTTAGATTATTTTCGTAGTACGGGCTGCACTACCTCCATGCAGTTCCTTTTGCAAGGGCTACTTCTGTACGGAAGGAGGTGCCAGAATGCTGATTTGTAAAGGCAAGGACCTTTCTGTCAACGCAAACCTGGTATGTTTGTTTGCTTTGTCTTTGGTCAAAAAACACTACTCTCCACCACACCGCAATACTGTATTAGTCAGTACTAATTTACTAATAATAAGGTCAGTACTAATATTAAGGTCAGTTTCACTTTGTCCTTTTTATTTTGCATGCATCCAACAACAACAACCACCAAGACCTACCCAACTCACCATGTAACAACAGGAATATTTTGTACTTTACATTTCAATAGTAATTCCATGAGAGAGACCTGGAGGGATCTTGACACTGCCACCTCAAAACACTTCAATATGCCAAAGCATTTGTCTTTGCTTCTCAGGCCTCCTTTTCAGCTTTCATAAAGAGCTCAGAAATAAACACAAAAGACCCACACAATTATTAAAAGGAGAAAAAAAAAAAGAAAAAGGAAAAAAAGAAAGGAGGTTGCCTTCTGGTACTTGAACCTGGAAGGACCACATTTTCAAAACTTCTGTATCTAGAAAGACAGTAAACCCCCTTTCGGCTAAATTCAGAAAGCAGAGCTTAGCTTCTTAGGGAATAGCACTGCTCCAGAAATTGGGCCCTTATCACTTAATATAACAAGACTAGTGAAGCGATGAATTTACAAGAGCAGTTGAATCTTTCCTCATAGTCTTCATTCCTTCCAGGAATTATTCAGGAAATAAGAGTTATCAACAGTTAAGGAAGAATGGCTGCATGTTCAGAACTCACTAATGTGTGTGTTCATCACATTCAAAATACCAAGCTATAAATTATAAGAGTACATGACACACTTGAGGTGTTTAATATATATCCTTCTTTATCCTCCTTTTATTTAATAGCCAGAAGAAATTGAAACAAGTATACCCTCCAATCAATTACATGGGAACTGGAGTCTGTGTTTCACAATGAAAACCATTAGACCTTAAAACGCTGACCTTAAAACTCAGAGCAAGTTTACAGGCCAGGTTTTTATTCACCACCTGCACAGAACAAACTGCCATTAGGAAAAACAATAGACAATACCTCTTCATGCATAGAATGAAAAACTGACACTGAAATTTCAAAAAGGAACCATGGCATTCAGAACACAAATCAGATCCTATCGTGGTTTCAATCAGACCATAGCTACGTGACTCTCAGCTCTCAGAAGGCACATGCCCAGACTCTCTTCGCAATGAAGTTGCAATAGTAACATGTACCTGGTCTCAATAAAAACAGAATTTGGAAATACAGTGGGACTGGCAGGACTACCGCTACCTCATGCAATGATAACTAGCACAAGAGGCAAGATGAGGCAACAGTACTTCCTTTGCAAACATTTAATGCACTCCAGATGGACTTCAAGAAAACTGTGAAGAACATGGGGTGCTTTGACAGTCTGACTATTCTGTTGGTCAAAAGCTCATTCAAGAAACAAGATTAATATGAAGAGCACTGCAGTGATAATAGTGAAATAACCCTGAACGATCTTTGACTGAATTCCTCACAGCGCTTATAATCTCAGCACAGACAAAATAATAAAATATAGAGCAAGGAAATTCCATAAGATTATTTAAAGAAATAAGAAGTAAGAACAGTGCACACAATTCATATTGGGCTCTTGCCATCTCTGAGTTAAATCTGGACTTGGAGACGTGCACCTAAGTGTAAAGCACATAATCTGTCAGAAGTAGGACACAATAATACATCCACGAAATAAGAGACCAATCCATCACACTCTTCAATACAATAGACCTTCTTTTTCACCTTTCACACATTTCTTAAGTAGGTCTGTATGTGAATGAATGAGGATTAATGGGGTTAATGACAGTTCACACCTACCTGGTAGCTAGTCTGGAGATCTGATACAATTAGGAAGGACACTATTGTTAAGACTGGAAATGATCAGAAAGACTTTGGCTGCAAACACTTTGTAAAACTGGATTGACTGCATTTAGGGTTCCTCTCTTGAAAATAAAATAAATTTGACTTCACACAGCTGCTCTATTTTTATATCGTCAGAACAAGTGTTTCAGAACTGCCATTGTGAAACTCAGTTCTGTGCTGTATTTATCTGCTATATGACAAATCAGAACTGGAACGTAAGCCAAATAGTCTGCCTTAAATGACCTGAAAAACAAAATTCTTTTGTAGTAGCTTCCTTCCAAGAACAGAAAATAAACAAAACAAAAAAAAAATCTAGAATTGCAATTGAGCAGTAAAGCAAGTTCACTGAAGTCTTTCATAAACACTACCGGCCCAGTAGCTTTCTGTGCTTAATGCACACACTTTCAAAGTCACAGGCACCAGCACTACTGCAACTATGACATTAAGTCTTGTGCCTCTTCTCATAACCTGCTATTTGGTCTTTGTCCTCTACAGCCTTGTTTGCATTTAACTATGCCCTCTCTGTGACACCATCTGGAGCAGCAGCTCTGCCGTCCACCCTTCTGCTCTGCAGAAATGAAGCCGTGCTGCTCTGCAGCTCTTCTTCATTGCTTCATCCTTCTTCCTCTTTGGCAAAATGTCAGGGCAGCATTAACCCCTGTACGGGTTCGGCAGTCCTGGGAGAGGCCTGGGTAAGGAAAGGTGCTCATTTGGAGGAAAGTCCTATGCTGGAGGGGTGCAAGAGTAAAGGAAGATGCCCAAGCATGACTTTACACTGAAGCTTCTAACATAAGGGAAAGCCAGGTTGGGAGGAGATTTAAATCAATATGAGACATCTTTCTTTTTCTACCTGATCATGGCCCACTCTGACTCCAGCAACTACTTGCCCAAGGAGCTTAAGAGTATTCCAATGCTTGGCAGTATTGAGATACTTGCTGTTAGTACCAGCACTGTGAAGGATGTAAGTAGCACTAGCCTGTAGTGGCTTTGCAGCTTTATACTATTCATTGTGAAGCAGAAAAACAAGTACATTTGTGATCTTTAAGTCTTCCAGTTTCAGGCAGGGAATGAGATAACAAATTCATCTCCATCAAAAGTAGAGAATAAATTTTAACTGCACTCTACTGAGTCACTACATGCCAAGATCTGATTTTGGAAACACAAGTGCATTTATAACCTTGCTTACAACCTTGGTGGGCCTACTTGTGAATAAAACTTCACATGCGCTAAACACTAGTGGCGGTCTTTTAAATAATTAACTTTGCAAGATCGCAGAACTAGTTCAAAATAGTAAAAGCTTTGCAACCAGATTCAGATTTTCTTTTTTCAGATGGAAAAAAATCACCAAGGCAAGTTTATCTGAAACCTTACGTCACATGCAATACAAGTAATACTAGCTGTTAAGCGTAAGTGAAGTCTCCAGGTGCACTGAGGGCAGCACATTTCTCCCTCTTAGACCTCTAGTCACATTATTAAAAGCCTATCATATTTTTCCTTCTTCATTTCTTCCAATTTCAGAATCCCCCATGACATATAAGGAGATGATAGGCTTGACAGTCACTTTTTCTACCTAAAATTATTTTTTCATTTAAGACATCCTGAATTGGATTATTAGTCCTGTCAAACCTGGTACCTTGATTCTGGCAGAAACCAATACGCTCCCTGGAGTAATGAAACACACACAATGCCAGGCTAATGGAGCTACTCAAATATGCAGCACACAACAGAGAAGAAAAGTATTTCACGGCCTCTATGGCTATTGGGCCACACCTTGATACATCAGTCCCAGTTAGCTTTTACTTTTTAAACTCCTTTTATTGATCATAAAATAATGCCACACTTTCTCAATACATGTATTGATCTTACCATCATGTATTTCAATTACAGTGACAATATGGCCAGTCCTTCTACATTCAAGGTGTAAAAAAGATTGCTCACGGAAGTCCAGAAATGTGACAACGGCTGAACACTCTGTTGGATAGGCTTTTTGGCATTCAATGGCTTTTTATTATGTAGAAGAGCCAAAGAAGAACAAGGCTTGATTTTTTTTTTTTTGTGTACACTGGGAACGTAAGGACCTAAACTCCCAAAGCAAACACGAAGCTCTGAAGGAAAGCCCTGAGGGCTTTCAAGAAATTAATCCCCACTCAGCTGACTAGTCATCCCCACCAGCAGCCCAGCACCGCTCCCCCTGGGATCTCATGACACAGATGAAAGAGCAACTACACTGCAAAAAAACTTCAGCAATGCTGGCGAAAGCATACGGGGGAGATTGAAGGAAACATGGTCTATTTGAAAACAATATTCTAAACACGCGCATTCTTTGTGTAGTTAATCAGTAACACATGAATTCCCGAAAGAAGGGGCCAGTTTTGCCCGGCCATCACTTAGCTTAGCAGAAAGATTTCGAGTGATTCTGATGGGAGGGTCTTTCAGAGCACCCGATCACAATGCAACGCAGCTTAAAAAATGAAAGAATGAGAAAAGCACCCTCTGACTCCAAACCACAGCCATTTCGACTGACAGAACAGCTCGCTTCGAACCAAACCGCTATCAGACACACACAGCCTGAAACCGGGCACCAGCCCCGCAAGATTTCCCCAGCAGTCACCGGCCACTGCACTGGGGAGCACCTGCAGACGAGCCTCCCGCCCGGGCCAAAGGAAATTCGTTGCCGCCGCCGCCGGGCACGAACACCGTCTTTCGGGGTGGGGGGAAAAGGGAGGGGCCAGCACTGAGCAAAGGGAGAAAGTTGAGTTTGGGCCAAGGGGGGCGCCGGACTCTCGCCTACCGAGAAGTTTGCCTCCCCTCCTGGTCCCCCCCGCCAAAACCCGCAGCTCCCGGCCCGCTCCTACCGCCTGCGGTGGGGTCCCAATCAGCATCTCCAGATAGTAGCCGCGGCCGGAGTCCCCCTGAAGATTCTCCACCATAGCTAAAAGGTTAAGGGTGCCCCCAGGATCCGAAGCCAAGGCCAAGCCGTCCGCGCCACCTGGGGGCTCCGGCTGCCGGCTGCTGCTTGCCGGGCGCAACACCACCGGGGCGGGCAGCGACCCGCTGGGGGCGGCCGGACGGGACACGCGGAGCGGGAGGGAGAAAAAAGCGCGGCAGAGCCCCGCTGTGCCGGCCAAGAGAAGAAGGAGGCAGGGAGCCGCCAGCGGCGTCCCCATCCCGGCAGCAGCGCGGGGGCCCGGGGTACCTCCCAGCTGCAGCGGCTTCGGCCGGAGGCAGCGGCCGCCTGGCTGCCAGACTGGAGCAGCCGGGGCGACGGGGGGAGGAGGCGGAGGAGAAAGAAGGAGGGAGCGGCTTACCCACGCCCCGGCTTCATCTCCCCCTCCTCCCGAACCGAGCTCCTCCTCGCGGTTCTCCCGAGGCCCCCGGGCAGTGGGAGCGGCCGAGACTGTGGCCGGTACTCCGGCCGCTCCCACTGCCCGGGGACCGTGCGGGAAAGTCGCTCCTGACCGGCACGTATGGGAGAAACTTCCCGGTTCGGTTTAGCCTAGCCCGTAGCCCCGGAGCGTGGCGGCGTGATGGGGAGAAAAGTTTCCGAAAGCCTTAAAGGGAGAGAGCGGCAGGGCGAGAGAGAGGGGATCCGCGCCGCGGGAGACGGCAGGGATTCCGGTCCCCTTTCGATGTGCCTGCGGCTCCTCGACCCTCACCACCGCCGGGGCCGGCTACGGGTTCGCGCAGGCACCCGCCTCAGGACCCCAGTGGAGCGGAGTCTGTGGCTAGGCGGGGGGGTAAAGGAGGGAGGAGGAGGAAAAGAAGACGAGGAAGAGGAGAGGTGCGGGGCCGCTCGGGGACAAGAGTGCGCCTCTCCCACGGGTGTCCGTGGCAGCGTGTGCCTGAAGCGCGGGTGATTGATGGCAGCCGCGATTCACAGCGGTGGCGTTTGGTGTGAGGAGCGGGCGTGTGCGTGTGTGTGTGGAAATTCATCTGCTGTACTAGTAGGAGCGAGGCATGAAAGACGTCCGCATGTGAGAAAGCCTGCGAGGCTTTAAATGTCTTCATCATGCACAGAATTAATAACAGCAGTCAAGTGCAGCCTTTCGAAATATGGGAGCACTTAGGATGGATTAGTTTCCACACCTCTGGAGTAATGACAGTGTCAGATCATTGGATGGAGCAGATAGTCCAAAAGCCTTGAAAAACAAAGCTGGGTAAGTCTAAGCAGAATCACTTTTGTGCCACTCTGTGGCAGATAAAGTTGAAAAATATCCAGCATAAGTCATGTGTACTTCCAGTATTCCCTAACCAATTTGCTGTCCTAGGCAGCCATGTGCTCTGTCCTTGTGTGTAAATCTGCTCTAAACTGCATGGACTGAGATCCCTTCCCTGCCATAGTAGGTGGGAAGGGCTTCCTCCCTTCCTTGAGAGGGAATAATCTTCCACAAGATTTTCAAGTGTTTCACAGGTATTAAATGAACTTTCACCAGAAGGTGCACAGTTGTAGTGTTTATTCCCAGGAAGGCTGAACAGTTTGCTGAAAGGGTGCTCAGGTAAGTCTGTTATTCATGGCCATTGCCAGAGTTGCTTGCAGAGGATAATCCTTAAACGGAAAATAGGATCCCACCTGCCCCTCCTTAAAGAGAAGTTTTCATATTTCCCACTGGTGTTTTCAGTACTCTGTCTCTTTGTTACTTCAAATCTAGAGCCCTCGCTCTCACTTTATGGCTATTGGCTTAGATCAGTTCAGTGCTTGAGCACACTCCCTTGCACCCACAGCAGGAGGGGGATGCGGTTTCTGTCCTTGCCACTGCAGAGCTCTCTGCGGAAGGAGGAAAGTGCTGTAGTGCTCTTAACCTCTCTGTGCCAAAGGTGGGAAGCCTGCAAAGGGCTTGGCTTGACTAGGAAATTTGGTAGAGTGCATAGATGAAGCTTGAGCTCGGGAGGTTATTTTACTCGCAGGAAACTACACATCTGTGTAAAATGTGAAATTATGTGAACTTTCCCCACTGCAGGAAGCCTTCTATTTGCCTGACAAGTAGGAATGTGAAGTATTGCAGTCCTGGTATGCCTAGTCTCACCTACTGTAGACAGAGCTGGAAAATGCAGCTCTAGGCTGATGGCAGCTGAACACCTGCAGGAGTAGCTCACACAGAGGTTATCTCTAGAGTGCGACAGTAATGGCTTTTTGCTAATGTAGCTGGGATAGTGACAGTTTATACTGTAAGGCCTGACTAGTCAGAGCTGAAGCTGAAGGGGAGTTAAAATGCTTAGGGCTCTTCACGGGTGAGCTGAAAACTGGAGAAATGTCCCCGCCCCTTTGAGAAAGGTAATGTGAAAAGTAATCAGGAGTATAATTGAACACCCCCTCAGAGTGGTAGGGATGTATTTATAACAGTCAGCAGCTATATACATTTTGTTTTAATTCTTTTACAGTACAGTAAATTTACCCAGTTGCTACTGTTGCTAAGATACGTTACCATACTTCTGGCTGAAGCAATTCCTATCAGAAGAAGTGTATAGTTTCAAAGTATAGAAGGTATACTGTAGCCTTCAAGTGCTCAAGAGAAAACTTGCCTGTTCTCATACTCTTTGGTAAAAGTTCTTCTTTCCCTGTTTTCCACAGACCTAGATAAGTCTCACAGTAAATGCACATTAGAGAGCTGCTGCATATGAAATGGTGTATGCGTAACCTTTCTGTGTTCCCATCGCATCATCACAGCAGGGCTTGTGTTTGTGCAATAGCATGTAGTGAGGTTTCTGCCTTGCCTTGTGTGCTCCTTTATTTACCTAGGTATCTGCTAAGGCTTTGACTGTGCCACGTGCAGGTGAGTAGTCCCAATGCATTTATGAACAATGGCAGGAATGGGCCCTGAAAGAGCAGTGTAAACAACTGCTTTTGAAAGAAGATATTAAAAAGTCCTCCCAGAAAGCTGAATGTAACTGTATCCAAAATGTTCCTTGGAGGAGAAATCATCTGTATGCAATGAATGCCACTAAAGTCAATATGCACATTTATTTCTTTGTTTATCGCATACAGAAAATAAATGAAATGCTTGAAATAGACACAAGTTTAAGTGTCTGTATCCCTTGTTTTCTAGAATATTTGGAGAATCTTTGTTTTCTGTTTGTTTTTTTATTCCAAATATTTATTCTTTGAGTAAATAATTAAAAAAAATCTTTGAATATCAAATAGGCCTTTTTAAAAAACTCATTTGTCCACGTATAAATTTGCAAGTATATCTTGACTTTGACCCAACTCTGCATTAATTTAATTTTATGGTACTGTGGTGCTTTAAATCTTGAGCCATTTGACAGTGAATTAACATATGTCTCTATAGCATAATCTTCCACTAGTATTTACAGAATAAAACACATCATAAAAATACAGCTGCTCTGTGTTGTTGGCAAGGTATATCAACTAATTCAGAAGGACAGTTGCTATGAAGAGATGTGAAATCAGGACTGTTGAGAAAACCAGCAGGAATGGCGAAGGCGGCTGAAGATGCAGAGGAAGTGCTGGAGCTGATCTGAGCAAAGAAGCTCTGCATGGCTAAAAAGAGATCCTCTCCTTCCGAAAGAAAGCTGTTAGGGGACTGCTCAGGCCAAAGTGCATCTGAAGTGATCACGCTGGCTAGTGCTATCCCTATGCAATGATAAGGGCAGATTGACACAAAATAGACTTCTGTTCCAAAACTGCTTTGTCTACTTTCTGTGTTTCTACTGTCAGCATAATCAATACTTCAGTTTTCAGAAGACTGATTGCTCTTTTACTGCTAATTATTGCACACTGGTTGCACACTGAAAGAAGCCCAGCTATACCTGCAGTGTACAAACAGTTAATCTGCAGAATGCAGTAGCCATAGGAGAGGGGAAATTTTGCTCTTCCTGGACCTGACTGGCAAATGGCCTTCTCTGTCTGTGGTCATCTTGCAGTCAGCTTTTTCATATTTTGGGCCTAATCCAGTGAATTGTTGCTGGTAGATGATGGAACAGTAAACAAGTGGCAGAAAATGCCATAAGATTTGGCTCTGCTGTTTGTCTGCAAAGGCAGTGTGTCTTTCAAGGCAAAATCCCCGTGGGATGAGAGATGTGGCACCTAGGAGAGCTACTCCAGTGATACTGCCAGGGCTCTAGTAATATGATTCTGTGATCTCCTGTGCCAAAGTGTGGGCATGGGCAGTTCTGGGGCTTGTTTAAGGACTGAGAATATGCACCGTGTATAGAGCTCATCCAAAATCAGTCTTGTGGCTGGAGAATATGTGATTGGGGATGTAGGTGCAAATGTTTAGCACCCTTCATCTCTTTACTGTGAGTAGAGAATCTCTGAGCAGGGGTGTCTGATCACTGTCTGTGCAATTAGTTTTCTGAGTGATGATACATCCCTTTGGCTGCAGTTGAACATACAAGATGTTGAAGTTCCAGCTGTCTTCTTTCAAAGTTCCATTAAAAACAAGCAAAATATCATCCTCAGTTGCTGCTGAAATCACTGGTGGAGTCTGACTGAGGTGATTTCAGAAGTCATCCCAAGGCTTGTTTTGTGGTAGAGGCTGTCACCCAGTTGGGTGCTGAGGTCCCTATTTTACATCTTCCCTGGAGCAAGGTCCTCCACCTCAGCAAGATTTCACAGGATGTGAGCTTCTCTCCTATTGGAGCATGAGGCCCTTTCTCATATAAAAATCTTCGTGCCCCAAAGTGTTTTCTTTTTTCTCTGGGTCTTAAGTTCGCATACAAAACACCCTCTCCTCTGTCACACCTCATCCCTTTTTCTCTGATGAAGTGGTGCATCACCAAAGAGAAGAGATGCAAAACCCAGCTTGTTTTCTGCTTGTCCCCACACTAGATCACAGGGCCCACGCAGAAGCCACCAGGACTCTTTTGTGGAAAGGAACAGGAGCAAAGGAAGGGGAGAAACACAGCTGCAGGTCCAAGTGGCTCAAAGTAAGGCTCACTCAGGCCCTGTAGGGTCAAAGGGCAGCACAGAACAGAGATCAAGATTAGGGTAATGGGCATCCTGATGCTACAGTACTCAATATGCTTGGCATTGTGTTGTTTTGTCTGTTTTTTTGATCACCTTTTGTTTGAATTTTGCTACCAGTGGGCCTGGTGTAGTTCACTGCTATCTGGGAGAGTGGTAATTTCTGCTTCTGCCCCAAATCTGAGACAGGCGTCTGAGTTTTTGATGAATGCAGTGATCACTCTCAGAAAAGTGCTATTTCTTCTCAGAAACTGCAGTCTTCCTCAACTCCATTCTCTAGCTGGCATCATGGATGAAATAATTTGTGGGTTAGACCTTAAAATGACCCAGTATCGAACTTCTGATTCTATACCTTCCTACACTGCAAACAGCAATGGTTATAAATTTATAAACTATGAAAAATTAAACATGCAGGGAACTATAATAGCACTTTAAAAACAACACATTGAAAGTTGGCACATACTGCTGACATTACTCAGATACTTTCATAAATGTGCGGAGCTGCATCCTCTTGCCCAGCACTGGTAGACCATTTATTGTTAATAGCAAAAGTAATAGGAGTTGCTTGTTAGCAGATGTTCAGGAAACTAGTGAGCTTGGTCCAGACTTTTCAGAAGTGCTTTGACCTCCACAGTGTTTGCTAGGAAGTGGAGGACACGAGACAGAGAGTCGTCCTAGAAGCACTAGCTGCTTTGCTGAAGTAAATACAGAGTATGGTTTTGTTCCAGTCCAACCATGTGCCAGATGTTCAACAAAGAGATTACAGGCATGCTTCTGGCTGCACCCCAGCTGCAATCGGGAATGTTTTCTAAATAAGTTCATTATTTAATAGGGCTGTGGGTCTATATTTATGCCCATTCCTGGAGAGACTAAGAAATTTTGCAATGGACCACGTTGTCTGAACAGCCAACCTTAAGCTGGGAAGTTGTTCGCTGTATTCATTTACTCTGTTATAGTTTGCATAACCACTTCAGTCTGGAAATTTCAAGAAATAAAGGATCTCATGCATGGCAAAATTAGTTCGTGCACCCTGTCTTGGTAACTTGCTTATTTTTATTTTTATTTTATTTTTTAGCTTTTTTTTTCCCCCAACCTCTTTAGCACCCTGATGCTGACAGTGGCAGAGCCTCTGAACACTGGATGCAGCAGGTATGCTTTTTCATGATCTAGGAAGATCTGCAGTTTTGTTAACTTGCATTTTCATTAACTTCCTCTCCTCTCCTCTCCTCTCCTCTCCTCTCCTCTCGGACCCCTAGATTTGTGGATTATAGTTTAGATATACTGCTGTAGTAAACAAAATCCAAAATGCTGGAGGCTGAGTGTAAACCACAGACTTCAGACCAAGTGACACTTGGATGAAGAAGAATTTTTAATGAAAATCTATGTACTTGTAATTAGTAGGATTAATGAAGATTTTTTTTTAAGATTTGATAAAAGATTATTTGTATTTTGACAATGAGCTCTTTAATTTTTGTTTTTGTTTTTTTAGCCTTGAAATAGAACTTTGTTCATACATTTTACCTTTCTTTTTTGATCCAAAATAGTAACAGGGATGTGGGTCAAGTCTTCATCCCACTAGAAATGAAATTATCACACTGGTCCCAGTGATCTTGATCTAAATAACCTAGTCTGTGTCCAATTTCTTTCTAATTAAAACAAACAAACAAACAACCCCCCCACAAAAAAAACCAAACCCAAACAACAAGCAAACAAAAAAGCAAAGAAAACCAAACAAACCAACAACCAAAAAACCAAATCAAAACCAAACCCCAAAAAACCAAAACCCTACAAGCCAATACTTGAGCTCTGGTTTTCCAGAATTCTTAGATTGAAGTTTTTCTGTTCATGTGTGTAAAGACAAAGATGTGCATGAAAAATGAATATGTTACTAGCAAAGGAGTTCACTAGCACAGAAATATTCTTGGCATTTAAACTATAGGCAAAACCCAGAGCATCTAAGAAAGGTCTGCAGCCATCATCTTTGTAAAATAAGATCTTGTTGTTATCCTTCTGGGCCTCTGGAGACCTCTGAAACGATTTACTGGGGCTAGAGAAAGGTGAAATGGAATCACGTTTTACAGAATGAAGTCCAGTGGCAGCTGTAATGCTAGTTCATGATGTACTAAGGTATATTTAGCCATTTGAATGTTTGTGCTAATGATGAGCCCCAAATGCTACTTAAAATTCACACAAATTTTAAAAAGACCTCAAACTGTTACTGAACTATTTTCAGCTGTCAGTATCCTGTTTCTGTGAGACAGAACTAAAAAAATGGTTTAGGTACTTTAAGGTTAAATAAGTCAATTAGGAAAAGTACTGTTATCCTACAGTCCCCTGGTAACGACAGTGGGTGAAATGGTCCAGATAAAATATGTCCTAAGGCAAAACACTGATGCCAGTCTAAAAAAATTGAGAAAGATCTGTGATCTTGGAAAGTTTGATTACATTATTAATGTGCAAAATGTTACATGCCTTTGCACTTCAATTTGTCTTTACAATCATTCATTATTCCTCATCAGATGCAGGCTTATAGGTCTTCTCATAATTTATGTCTCCTGCCGTTTGTTTCAAGTATCCAACAATGAGAATAATTATGCCTGCCTTTTGGTATTCTTTGTTTTCAGGAAACAATGCATTATGGAGGCTGTTTCAGAGATGCAGGCTCTCACAGGCAGTTACCCAAAAGAGACAGAAGCATGAAAACAGAGCTTAAAAAACTTCAGGTGATTCTTCCCTCATTTGTAATTGCAGAGCCCACTGAAGTAAAGTAGATTGATTTGCTGCTTACAAGGGCAAGATCTAGCCATTTTACTTCAATTTGTCTTTCCTTCTTATACTATTTCATACATGGGACATCAGAAATGTATTGCTTGGAGCTGGTTGCATGCCTTCTGGTTAATAATGCCTAGAACCTCAAATTAGGGAAGTTTATAACCTTGCTGAATTTGGAGGCTGAATTTTTTTGGGGCTGAAGGTCTGGCAGAAGACTCATCCTATTTTCTGCAGGTTTGTTCCTGGCTTTTCTGAGAAGCACACTGCAGAAAAGTGTGTTTTTCTGCAGCTTAAAGAAAAAAAAGAAAAATGTAAATCAGTCCATTTGGGGGTATTTCTGTGTGAGAAGCAGATCTAGAAAAAAAGCACTAGAAGATGCAAAGGGAAGCTGCCTATCTGTGAAGTTATCTCATAAAAATGAATCTGAGCATAGTTATAGTTATTACTTATAAAAAATAAGTTTACTTGTGCTCAGTGGCAACTCACTTAGCAGGGAATTTCTTCAAAGGGCCCCTTCTACACTGAACACATTCCATCTTTTTGTCGGTCTTTAGGTTGGACGGCACTGTTCTGGTTCTGGTGCAGGGCTCGGTAAGACTTTATTTGCAGTCACTGCTATTGTGCCCTGCAGTGCTGGATACAGGGACAGAGACTGCAGAAGTGATACTAGATCTCTCAGGAAAGTGCAAGAGAAGACAGCTTCCACACTGAAATGGAGCAGGAGTTGGCCTGGCATATACAGGGTTGTGGACAGAAGGGCTGTGACAGCTCAAATTGAAATGGACCTTCATAATGGTGTGACTTGGAAGAAAAAAAGATGAAGTATGTTGGAATGAGAGGAACAGGCTGTTGGCACAGAATGGAAGAGCCCATGTTAGCTTTCAAACACTTTGTACCAAATGAGAGTATGAGTGCACGAATATAATATACCTCAGATGAAGTGGTTTGTAAACTAACTAAAAATTTCCACAAAGGAATCTTATTTTGAGAGCAACTAGACCTTCTGGATTCTTACAGGCATGCCACTGCTATTTACTTCATAGTCTCTCTCTGCTGGATGAGATTATTGACTGCATTTTAATACCTTCTGAAGAACCACACAAAAACACCTTCACTGTTTCACCTTCTACACTGGTCTCCATGGCAAAGGTTTGGCTGCTATTGCTTTTGAATATCAATTTCAGGATATAATACCAATAATCCTGTTAGTCTGTCTAGGAAATAAAAAAAAAAAAGAAATAGAAGTTGACTCAATGTTGGAGGTAATCTCCTTTATTAGACATGTATGAGAATGCACTTTTCAAAGAGAAAAAGCATTCAAGAATAGATGTTTCATCTTTCTATGGTCTCATATACACTGAAGTGCTAAATTTTGATGATATAAAAGGGCTGAGTGAGATTTTGGTTACCTTATATTAGCAATACCCCTATCCATCTTCTGTACTATATTAATACCTGGGTAAATCTTGTCCATTTATAAAAAAAATAGAGCTATAACATGCAGTTTGGGTTCACTCTACCATGCTTAAGCTGACTCTGCTTTAAATAGTTCATGGTAACCATTTGGATTTGAAAGAAAGAGAAAAGTTGGCAGGAATGCCTTCTGCTAGGTGACCTTTGCAAATGCATCTGCTGCTGCTACATGTAGTACCTAAAAGATGGTGTTTACTGTGCTGGTACTCTCCTGGGAGCTGGGAAAGAGGACACAGCAGCTCTTTGAGGCTTGGCATAAGATAATCAGAGATGTCACTCTCCACTCCATTCCTGCCAAGTACAATTATAACCTTTGCTGGGGAGAAAATAATTTAGGGGTTGCATTTAGATCTTAGAAAAGAATCTAAGACACGTGAAATATTTAATTTTCAGCAGCTGATGCTGTAAACAGAATGTAAATACTAGTAATAGAGTAGAATTTGTTTTTCTTGCAATGAATACAAGGTATAAAGTGTTTATTGACTTAAAAAGAAAAACTGAACAAACAGAATAAAGAAGAAAGCATTCATGGCTGCTTTGGAGGAAAGAATGTTTTTATTTCCTACTTTGAAGAAATTGTTCAAGTAGTTCAGACGTGTAAAAATGTGACCCCTCTAATGCTGCCAAGGGCAGTGAGATCAGGGATAATCTGCTGAAGAAATGCAGCTCACGCAATCCAAAAGGAGAGTTTTAAGCTTACAACACCAATTTTTACAAGAGTGAAGCATATGCAGAAGGGGAGACATGCTGAAGAATCCCATTCCCTGTTAGGAGGAATGTTCTCTTTGCTCTATGCTGTAGATGCATGTGGAATTAAGGGACAATCTGGCGTATCTTCTCCTTCCATGTTCCTTTTTCTTTCCAGTTAAATGCTCCTTATAAGAGTAAAGCAGCTTTGGGAAAACTATCTTGAAGTTACATTTAATCTTGTGTTATTCTTTTTGCAAAAGAATTGCAGGACAGCTGCCAGAAAAAGTGTAGACAAAATTGATAACATTGCAACATCTTTACATGCTAATACAGAAATCAATGCTCTTATCATTATTGTTGTAATGGGTGATGCGTACTTGCCAGCCTTACCATGATTCTGAGGGTATGCAAGCCATTATTCATATTAGTGTGGTACTGTAGTGCCCTTGTACACTGATGCATACAGCCTCTGACTCCCAATTTCCACTGTAAAATTTAGGCAGTACTTCCTCTATGGAATAGAAGTGGGGCAAAAGAATGGATGGAGACCATTTCCTTCTTTCCTGTCTCTTACAGATCAGCATTGCCATGTCTGTGTTGTTCTGTGAATACTGAAGGGAAGTGATGGAAAGACGGGTTCTGTTGCATGGGTGGTCCTAGGATCCTTGCATTAGCTTGAGATACATGAAGGCTCATAGAGCAGCTCTTTCTAATTAGAGGGAGAGAGACTAGTTTAAGCACAGCAGTGTACCAGCTACTAGGAACAAAATTAACTCTATCCCAGCCAAAACTAGGGCAGAGGTAGATGCCCCCTCCAACACACTACTTGTCCTTGGAATATTATATCTCTTGTTGGTATTCCTGTTGTGAAAAACTCCAGTGAAATTGCCCAGTAGTCTCTTGCAGTTCCAAATATAAGGTTCTATTTGAAACTGTCTGCTTCAGAGGGTTCTAACCCCCAAGTGGTTTCCTGTGTGACATAGAGGTAGCCTCTGGCTGTGTCTAGGTTTCTGCTTCTAGGCTTGCTGTCTGAATGGACAGTTAATCTAGCCTTAAGGTGACTTCCTTGGACAGTGTGGGTATACATATTAAGTGGCATAAAGTATTAAATGATTTTCTGTTTAAGCTCTTCAAGTGGTAAGGTATAATACCAGTGAGTCACATCAGGAGCTTGGTGAAAATGTATTTGCTAGGGTTTGTGAAGAACTAGTTCATAAGGGCATTGTAGAAAAGCTCAAAGGTAGGATTTGGGTGACATGATAATTAACTCATAGAGCACCTTCTGAATAGTGAGGATGAAAGGTAATCCTGAACAGCTGTCCATTTAGTGATTCCTGCCCACCTTGTGAGATCAATGAGGAAGAGGTCCTGCAGAAAAAAAGATGAATGTGCTAATGATGCTAAATAATAATTAGTAAAAAGGGAGGGAGCCTGAGAAAAAGCTATCCTGGCAACTTTAGTTCTGACTTTAATTTAGTGATTGATTGTGTATCCTTAGTTTTCTTTTGAAGTAGTTTTGGTATACACATGCCCACACACCCTCTTTGCAAAGCCTTGTAGTCCAAAGAATAATTCTCAGGTTTTAGAGGGTGGGGGCAGCAGGGAAGCTCCTTTTGTACTTAGGAACATGAAAAGATTCCATCAGTTTTTCCCCCTGGGGAGGTCTGAGTCAGTGAAAACATGGGATTATAGTGGAATATCTCTTCTGTGTAGTTTTGACTCTCACAAGTATTGGCATTCTGGAATTCACTAATGACTAAAGAGCAACCACTTCTGAGCGGCCTGCTGAACATTGTCTAGGGGGCCTGTAGGTCAGCTTAAGAGAGAAATAAAAAATGCTTTATTTATTTAAAACTTCAGCAAACCCATATTTAGGTATGTTGCTACCAAAATTAGGAAGGTACTTATGATGATTTTAGCTACTATTTTCATTCCTCTACAGGGATTATTTCTCTAAGACATGTACAAGGACCAGAGGCTAACTAATGTTACTTTAATTCTTTTAAGTTAATTTGATTAGTGTTTTTGTCTTCTGCTTTTTTCAGTCTCACAGAAAGTTTATCGGCACCTTCTCTTCCTTAGGTCTGATTCCTCTTTTTCCATATATTTCTTTGTGAGCTTAAAATAATTTCCTACCATATGAGCTGGCATCAACATTTTTTTGTAAAGGCAATAACATCACTTTCTAAAGCATGTTTCTAGTCTAAGGACAACAGACTAGAGGAGACTTTATGCTTTGTTCTCCTCCTTGCCCTGTAACTTATTTTGGCTATAGTCACTCAGCACTTCCATTGTCTTGTTTTCAAAGTCTTCCCTAGAGCTGTTTGTGCTACAGCTGAAGGCTATAAGGTCAAAATATCAGTTTTCTTGAGTGGGCAGTGGTGGTATATGTACTGTAGCAGAGAAAAACGGTAGTGTTCTACTTGTCCGCACCTCAGACTTTGTTCCTTCACCCTTCTGTATGACTGCTTTGCCCCTTCTGGGAAGAGAAACCCCAGACACAAGTTAGTAGAATTCATCATGTTAGGAACACCCTGAGTTAGAAAGAGATTCTGCAGGAAAGAAACATAACTTTAATGATAATCATCAAGCATTAAGGGATGAGACACTTAGTAGCACTTTCCCTTTCAATGCTTTTGCTCTGTGTCATTCTACTCCCAGACATTCTTGCTTTGCTCAGGAATCAAATTGCCGGCACTGGCTTTGACAGTTTGCTGCTTCTTCATTGTCATGGTACTGGGGTTTCACTTCACTTTTCTTCCAGCCTGACTGACTGCTCAAGTTTTTAGCAGTTTTGTAGTGCTTCTGTTAGCAATGTGCCCATAGTATTGTTTTTGGTCTCTGTGTTCTCTTTATATTTAGCCTATCAATCATCAGCACTTTTGCTCCTGACTGATATGCTCATAGCACCCAGGTACGTTACTTCTTTCTTGTCTGCTCATTTGCTCATCAACAATTCTGTTCCTACCTCTCTTACCTCCCTCTTGGAGAGATACAGCTGTTTGAAAGATAGGAAAAACATAAATCCTTTTCTTCACCCCTGATTCTCACTATTCATCTTTTCTCACTAGCATTGTTTGTGGTGGTTGGTTGGTTTGTTTGTTTTCTTTTTCTTCTAATTACCAAGAAAATACCTTTTTTAAAACCAGTGGTGCTCTGCTCTGGACCCTTCTCTCCCTTGCTATTAAAACAAGTATGAATATTTTTAAGTACAGTTCATTGTGATTCTTAATTTTGGTTCAGTGGATAAGCCCCTGCATGTGTCCCTTGTTTTGTGCCTCAACATCAACCATGTATCTATGTCTGTTTCTTCATTTCCCTACCTATCCTCTGCAGTCTCTTAAAGCTCATGCAAATCAGACTGATTTTTCATTTTTCTCTGTTCCTCATGATCCCCATCTTTTCTGAAGACTAGCTATTTTTAGTCTAATATTATTACCTCATCCTTATTATGGCTGTTCTGTTTGTTCTTCTCAGCTGCTCACTGCCTGCTAATTCAATTTTTTCATTTTTAGCACAATATTCTCATTCCTTGCTTTTTAAATATCATGCTTTCTCATCTTGTCCTTTGGATTTTTTTCATTAACTCCTTTCACTTCTTGTTTGTTTTCAGAATTTAAATCTCTTCTTAAAAGGAGTTTCTGTGTTTCACTACTTAATCCCAAGCATACTGTCTCTCATGAATCAGCATTGCTTGTTTTCTTTACTAGGCTATATTACCATGGAAGGTATTGAGCTTGCCTGATGTTTTTAGGTTTTTGTTGTTGTTTGTTTATTTATATAATCTTCCTCCAAGTGTTATGTTGGAAACCATTACAATAGGTATGAGTCTTTTATTTCCAGATTCATTTTTATTGTTTCTGTTCTGAACAAGGGTAGTTTTAGGATTATATTTCCCAGAAAGGCAAAAGTATAAGAAGACTTCTTTTGAGAGGGATCAAAGATATAAGAACTCACAAGCATTTTCTTTAGTGCCTGAAAAAATATTGCATTGGGCGATCCAACAGTGGGCAAGGGGAACTTTGGAGAGGGTTCAAGGCCTAACTAAATGGGACAACTTGAGCTGCAGACTGTTTCTTGACCTTTTTTATTCCTATGCCTTTTCATCCCAAATACAGTTGGTTGCAGATTTCAGAGGTGCTGAATGAAGCATAAGGAGAAACAAAACTGAGCTTCATGGGTGCCCTGAAGCTTGGAGTCAGAACCCAACTGTGGAAGTCAAAGGAAAATACTTCTGCTTTGGGGTTTCACCATGTTGTTTAGGATCCTGATTTCATCTTGAGTCTTTCTGTATTTGATGTAACACTCAGCTCCTGCAGACTTTCAGTGCAAGCCTCTTCCACTAGAAAACCCCCATTTTTCTATTCTTTACATCTCTAGAGGAAAGAACATTTGATGTAACTATGTCTGAAAGGTTCATAAACCAGAATGTGGTTGTTGTATGAAGAGTTCAAATTTTTATTTATTTATTTTTTTAATCATCTAATGATTTTTTAATTCAACCTCTTGATTTGAGGGACAGGTGATTTGTTATTTGCCGTCACAGTTGGAGTTTGACAGTACTTGGTGCAAATGCTAACTGTAGCTAAATCTGGAATGTGCTTATACCTCTGATTCAGAGGTATGAGTCTTGGAGACCTGAAAAAACCACACAGGCTCTTTAAAGACCTGGAAGAATGGCTGTCTGTCCTGTGCAATTCAGTGATGCACAGTTGCAGGGAATTAGACCAAGCATTTTATTTCCTGTCTGGTTTCTAGGAACCAGCACATAAAGAGAGGGGAGAATGATTGTGCTCCTCAGAAAGAGAAAGGGTATGCTTTAGGAAAAGGAAGCCCAAGGGATCCTGGTCTTCAGCTGCCCTGGGCTTTTTATGGGGAGAGGAAGTGAGAGATAAGGGAATCAAATAATAAGGGCTGGTCAGGAGATTTCTCACTAAACAATGATCATGAGTGAGCATCATTTCTCACTCATAATGCTCATTATTCTGGAAGGTGAGAACAACCTGTGGCCACTTTCATTATATTATTAAAACAGTGGGCCTAGTTCAGGTTCAGAGGCTCTGATAGCCTCTGATAGTTTACTGCTGTTTCCTTGACACCTCAGGAGACTGCCTAGATGCAGAAGTAGTTCAGCTCATGTAGGGGAATCCTTTAGCTTGAATGTCAGACTGCAGAGCACATGAATAGTGCTTTTGAACCTCAACCAGTATGTGTGGCTGCTGCTATGGTGAACTGATTTGTTGGCTTGGTGGACATTTATCCTGTGGTATCCTGAAAGATGTAGGCAGACCTGCAGCTATGGGATGGATGGAGACTTTTGAAACTGATCTGTATGCTGCATTCAACATGTGGATATTTTTCTGTTGCCTGCACTGCAGTATATTGTATTGTCTGTGCTCGCAAAATAGATCTGGAGGGAATTGTTCTCCAGGAGAAGATATTCTTTGAAGTATGGTTTCTTCCATGCTCTGAGAGAGTGCTCATACAGACCCACAGCTGGGCTGTATTAGCAGTAGATTATAGGAATTGGCAAGCAGTCTAGTTGGGCTAATTTGGGTTGCATGGGCGGGAGAGA
This sequence comes from Neopsephotus bourkii, assembly GCF_033783945.1. Lineage (NCBI taxonomy): Eukaryota > Metazoa > Chordata > Aves > Psittaciformes > Psittacidae > Neopsephotus > Neopsephotus bourkii. Next base: position 7,457,122 of record NW_026901456.1, on the reverse strand, counting down.
ACAGATTTGCACCTGCTTTCAACCTACCTGCAATAGAAAGGGAATATTTATTTCAGGGTGCCTAGACACCTCTCTGGGCAAAAGTCACAATGGAGCTTTCTGTTGTGTCAGCGGTGGATTTTATATTCCTTGTTGTCTTCTTGCACACACATATTCAAAAGCCATGAAAACCTTATGTGGATTTTAGGAATTTCAGTCCAAGCCATGACCCTGAGGACCTTGTGCTTGTTACTATCCAACTGGGAACCGATGAGTTCTTTTGTTTTTTTCTTCTCCTCTTCCCTGGCATTTTTCTTCCATGAAGTATATTTGACTGAATGTCTTTGCATAAATAAAGACACAATCACTTCAACATCATAGAATCATGGAAAAATCTGGTTGGAAATGACTTCTGGAGCTTACAGAGATCAGGCTCCTACTTGCAGTCATGGTACTCCTGACACTAGGTCAATTGTGGCTCTGCCCAGTGAACTCCCAAGGTAAACCTCTGAGGATGGAGAATTTGTGATCTTTCATCTTGGTAACTGTCTTTCACGTTGTTGTAAACTGCTATGAGATCTCCCCTTAGCCTGTGGTTTGCAAAACCTGGCTCCCCTCAGCCTCTCATGACAGGTCCTGTGTTTGAGGACCCTGACTGATCTGGTTGCCCTCTGCTAGTTTCTCTCTTTCTCCAGATCCCCAGTGAACTGTGTTTCCACAGATGGCCACAGTCTATTCCAGGTGTAGTCTCACCGGTGCTGACCAGAGGAGAAGAGAATCTTCCTTGGATATGTTGTCCATGGCTTTCTGAATTTGGCCTGGTGTGGAGTTTTTCTGTATGCACAGGGCAAGTATGCTGTTGGCTCTTATTCAGCCTGGAGTTCACCATCACCCAAATCGTTTCCAGGTCTTTTCAGTTGCTTCCAAGTCTGTCCTGATGTGTGGAATCGTTTCCTCCCAGCTACAAAATGTTGAGCTTTTCCTTATGCCATGATATTTCTACTGGCCCAATCCACTTGTTCTACAAGGTTCCTCTGGACTCAAGCTCTACCACTCAGCATGTCAACTACTCCTCTCTTACTGGTAGTCATATCATCTTCCCAGTTGCTGTCCCACTGTTGGCTCTCCTCCTTTGCAAACTCTGGGGGGAAAAAGCAAAGGAATTGGGCAAGGCTTTAACTTTGAAGACTAAGGGGAAAAAAAGAGCATTGAATATATTGCCACTTTTTGCATTGTTCGTCTCTGTGCCTCTACTGAAGTGCACACTGTCTGTGCATGTACTTTTGGGATGTTCTCAGAGTTGTTAGTGTAAGCATTGCAGCACATTGGCCCTGTTTGTAGTACTTTAAACTGTGTCTTGGATGAGGTGCAGTGTCTTCTCTCTGAAAATGTCTGTTGAAAATGCCTCTGGCAACCTTTATTTTAATGAAACAGTCATGGTCTACAACTCCGTCTAGTCAAAAGAAAGGGAGACAGACTAGTCTTCGTACTCATGACATTATTTATGTTTAGGGTATTTGTGGGCAAGGGCAACAGATCTGTGTGAAACTGACATCTTCCCTTGTTGTACTTCTCTTGCTAGGTAATGACTCAAACAAGAGTTGACCAGGACTGTTTTCTATCATTTTAAACAAGAGATAATCAACTTATCAGAGAGATCAGAAGAATTTGGTGAAGGTAGACCAGAACTGCAGGATGAAGGCATGTGTCTGCATGATGGGAACTTAAACATTGTGCTTGCATAACTTGGTAAAGAGTTCAGATTAAAAGATTATGAAACAAGCCTTTTTTCTTCTTCTTTTTTTTTTTTTTTTTTTTTTCTGAAGCTCTTTCCCACTTCAAAGAACAAGAAGTTTCCTTACAAGAATGAAAGGCAGTGAACTCATAACAAACAAGTCAAACTGCAGGTTCTTTGTGTAATAGCAGCCTGCTGCAGGCAACAGAGATGAAGGGTTCATTTCCTTGTAGCACAGGAACTGAGGACCACTGGGGAAGCTGCACTGGACCATGTGCCTTCTGAACTCAGATCCTGGCAAACACTGTCTAATGCCTGGCATAAGTTGGAGTGATCTGGGGGAAGCTTTAGTTACCTGCTAGGTCCCTGGGCCCCCTGTGGCTGTGCAAAGGAGAAAGAGGCTGGATCTACAAGCCGTCGTACTCCTTTTTGTGTCCTATGTGCCAGCACCATCTCAGTGGACCCTCCTTCAGCAGGAATTGGGAGAAATGCCAACAAAAGGCCATTGTGTTAGCTTTTCCTGGTGGAAAATGAACCTTGTGTAAAGCCTTATGTTGCCTTGTGCTATTTCTGCCCTTCCACAACATCAAAAAGTAGAGTTTGTATCCATGCTAAAAATACAGCTGAGAATACAGCTAATGTTTCAGGACACAAGTTTAACATGCAGAATTAAGCTTGCAAGGAGTACTTTCCATCACAAAACTATACTAACAATTGCGTATGCTGTGGATTTAATCTTTTCCTCAGAAATACCTAAAGCTTAGTAGTTGTCATAAATGCTCGACCTTGAGTTACAACTCCTCTCTTTCTATTTGTGTAAGACTAGTATATGAAGTTTAAAAATCACTCTCATCTCTTTAATAATCAAAATTTCCCTGACTAAATAAATGTTCAGTAAGTCCTATGTGAGGCAATTAGGGTGCTGGGGTATTTGCTCTATGGTTGTAATGATTTGCAGTGCCAAACTATCTTATCTGCAGGGAAGAAATATAGCAGACAGTCATTATCCATCGTCATCATTGCACGTGGAAAAAAAAAAAAGCATTTAAATATCTGATAGTTTTCATACGTTTAAGAAAGAAAATAAGGAATAGTGGTCTAAAAAGTGAAAATACTGATTACTGTGAAAATACTTTTCGCTGTTCATGAACTGTATAAACTATCTGGATTCTGCAAATCTGCTCAGTGAATCATATAGATGAACAACTTTCAGTTTACATGGACAAACTGTTTAGTCTGACTATTTGCCCCCTCTGATACGTGGCTGGCTGCATGGCTACATCGTTGTTCCTGGACTGGAGAATGGATTTTCAGGCAGTAGAATACCGAATAGCAAATATTTGTGCTGCTGCATTGAAAAACTCAATTATGTGAAGGCATATTGCAGAGAATAGATATTTTTCAAGCATTCACATGAATCAAAAAGCTATTCACTGGAATGTTTATGAACTTCAAAGCAGAGGTACATGAACAGAAAGAGCATGAGAGTGCTTCAAAATTCAAAGAGACATTCTTAAACATCACTTGGCTGTGCCAGCCTTAGGCCAAGTGTCAATGCTGTCTCTCTGCTTACTATTTATTATTCTGGTGATATATGCACTGAACATTTGCGATGGCAAAGTGCTCGAAATTTCTGTTTTTCTTAAAATATTTATGTCAGCTAGGGGTTGAAATCTAGGGAATTCTGCTTGGAAGTGCAGGCAGCTGAGAAAGGGAATCAAGGCATTAAAAATAACTGCCATCTTTCGTAAGAGCAAAACTTTTTTCTTATTCTTGCTCACAAATGCTATCTTGAAACTGTTCGTCTGGGTGAATGATCCTGAGGTCTGCAAGACTGAGTAAATTGACAGCTGTTGACATTTGATGGACTCCAAAAGAAAGCCGGGGAAAAGTATGTGCTGATTTTTTATTTGTTTCCATGTCCCAAGTTGCACCAGACCACTATGGAGAGAGGACTGCAAATGTCATACTTAGAGGATGGTATAGCTGTTTGATTAATAAGTTGCATGCAGACTTATCACTCATCTCATGGTTTTTTCGTAAAGGAAATACTGGAACTGGGAAGGAATATCCCATGCAGGAGAGTGGTTTGGAACTGGAACAGGTGCCCAGAGAGGGTTGTGATATGTCCATCCTCAGAGATTTTCAAAACCCTTTTGGATGCGGCTTGGAGCAACCTGATCTCACTGTGAAGTTGACCATGTCCTGAGGAGTAGTGTGGACCAGAAGTCCCATCTAATCTAAATCTTTCTATGATTCTAAGTGCTGGAAGAGGTGTCCCCAGGGAAAAAGCAGAGGGCATAAGGCATGAGATTAATATCGGTTTTCTATTTGGGCTGCAGGGCAGAATTCCAAAAAGCATAATATCTGGAGTCTCATCTCTGTGCTGGGAGCCCTGCAGGTTCATTTTTCAGCCTTGATTTTTCTCTCATGGACTTTATCTCATCTCTAAGGTCATGGGAACCAAAATGTTATACTACATTTTTTCTTATCAGAGAAACATTGGTTTGTATTATATTTTCTGTCTTGCCTAAAACCAGTTTTAGCATGTTTTTAAACAACATAAATATCAGGCTAAGAAGAGAATTATTGTGTAATGAAATCGAACAGTCTGAAATGAAGAGGAAGGTGTAGGACAAATAATGGGGATTTCATTGCAAGACTTCAAGGGATGTAGCAGAATTCTTTAAGTCATTTAGACCTAGTCTGAGCAACTTCTTGAGACTAACATTGTATAGAAATATCCTAGATCACTTGTCTGCAAGCTACTGAGCCCTTGTATGTCCAGTTAGAGAGTACAGATCATATATTAGACTCTAGTGTTTTTAGATCCCAGTGATTTGCACAGTAACATGCCAAAATTACTTTATAAACAATATTTTATTTTGCATATGCTTGCCTAAACTGTAAGCTTCTGGACTGACTTCTAGATAACTAAAAGCTTGGCAGAATGTTATATCTACATACAGAAGGGAAAAAGTTTGGTAATATTTCTGTTTGAGTACAAAATAAGCAAAGGAGTAAAAAATTCTTTTGGGGGGTTAGATTGCTATGGCTAGATTGAAGATGAAATATTTTTAGCATATTTAAAATATGTGGTTGGCTAAGTTCTTATGTAAGTAAAAAAAAGTTACTAGGCAGAAAGCCCAAGTAGATTACCTAAGCAATGGTTAGACAGCAGGAAATGTTACAGAGAAAGAAATATGGTTTGGTGGACTTTGACTTGCTGCTTTAAAAGTGAAGCTATGAGAGAAAAGCCTCAGTGTAAACCTCTAATCACCCTGGGACAGTGCAGCCATTTGACCACAGGTTGACCAGTACCCCATGTCCAGCTGGATGTTCATTTGAGTGATGGTGGTTCATGACTGTCCAGATCATGCGCTTGCCTGGCTTTATAAATTCTCTGCTGTGACAGACCAGATGTCATCAGGTCTCTCTGAAAGCTGAAAAGCTAGTATTGAGTTCTAGCTGGGACCAACACATAAAGACATAACATTACTTTGTAAAGCCATTACGATTAAAGAATCAATGAAATGCGAGGTAGTGTTATCTCCAGCTTCAGCCTTGTATCATTTTAGCAAATTTTTTTTTTTTTGGTAGGAAAACAGCTTGGAATACTGAGAAACTTTGTTTCGCAAAATATGCAATGTCGTTCTTGACTGTTGAGAGAAATTAATAAATATTTAACCACTTGCATATATCACAACACATCTAAAACGAGGAGGGTCTGCTTTGAGAGGACAGTCAGAAATTGTACAGCCAGGGCAGATGAAAGCTGCTGAGAACTGGGCTTGAACTAGTTCAGGGGTAACTGCGATCTGTGAAAAAGAGTCCCTCAGTCTGACAGTTTCTCCGTGATTGTGCCAAGTGTGCTCATGAAATTTCAAGGGGTTACCAGTCATGTATGATGCATAGTTTACTGATATTTGTATCGCTGAGTACAAAGTGAAAGATAGCTGTTGTAGTCCGTTAAACGATGGAGGTTATGAAGGCATTTTAAAGCATTCTCAGTAAAAAATGGTGTAGGAAATGCAGGCTGCTTGCATGCTTACATATCAAATCACCCATCTCAGTCTCTCATTCAAGTCATGAAACTACTTACAACATTATCTTTACCTTTGATGAAGATAATGCTATGGGTATGAGTCAAAATTTTATTGCTGTGCTATCTGGAATGTTTTCCAGTTGTCATTTTGTTAGATGCTTAGATTTATGGAGAAAGATTTGTTTAATCACAATGAAGTTGCAATGCATTGATAAAGAACCTCATGAAAATGGGGTGTAGCAGACAAGAAGGACCATTAATTGTTTCACTGGAAAAACTCCTGGACTAGCAACAGTGTCAGCTCTAGTAGCAACTGCATGGAACAACAGGTCACATACATTCTTTGGGTTTGAAGAAGGAAGAGCTTTCATTTCTCTTTTGAGGCTAGTGAGTGCTCGGATGTCTAGCAAAATGCTACTGCTATCAGGTCAAGGGAAGAATCTGATACACTTGTTATCATCTGCTGTTGGCAATTTGATCAAGATGGTAAAGTGCCTGTGATATTGAAAGTGGGCATCCTACTGTCAAACATTAAATACGAGAGCTTTCAATCCAGAATAGTTACTGTGATGTTGTTTATTGATATGATTATATCTCTGATCTTGAATTCATACAGTTACACAGGAGTTTGCTCTGTAAATGCAGAAAGCTCTCTCCTCCTTGGGAATGTTGACTTTCCAAGTTCTGGTATTTCTGACCACTAATTAACTTTCTAATTGAACAACATTGTCCTGAGACATGTAAAAGAGATAACCAGTGCAGCTGATAAAGAGCTCAGACACTCATGTATAATCTTGTAACTTGAATGCTTTCTCTTTGAGAATACTGTCAATAATTGTGATTTTTTTTGTAGCTGTATTTTGCATACTATATGAAAGAAAAGTACAGTTTCTCTGTACAGCAATTTAAATATTTTTACACATTTGAACAATGAGGTAGGGGGTGCCTTTTAAGCTTATTTCCAATCTTTTTTTTTTTTTTGCAAAGATGGGATCATCATCTTCTGTATGGGAAAGTGTTTGTATCTGGGCATTGATTCATCATAAAAAGAAGTAGTAATCATCATGTAAAATTATATTTGAGTAATAACCACACATCCTACGTCAACTTTGTGCATGAAATTTTTAGTGATGTGTATCTTGTCACAAAAAAAAGGCAACAGAAAATTGACAAAACACCTTTCATAGATTTCTCTAAAGAAGCTGCGTTTAAAAGTCTGTAAAATGAGAAAAATAACTATAATTATAAATATTTTTCGCTTTCTACTGACATAACCTGTTCGTATTTCAGGATGTGGTCTCGTCAGCCATTCCTTTAAAGCAGGAGCAGTCCAAGCCCTCTCTTGTAGGTGAATTCATGCCCATTCCCACCAGGTGTCAGTATGATATAGAGAAAAAGAGGCACCAGCGCAAGAAGAATCATTCCAGCCCTGCAAAGTTTTTCTGCCAGACTTTATTAGTCATGACAGTCTTGTAAAGCACATTCATCTCTTGAGGTCCAGGATAACGGAGTCTATAAGGAGCAGCATTTACTGTGATGGTGCTGGCAATCACCCAGGGTGACAAAATGCCAAGGTTGAGTCTCTGATTTTGAACTCAGGGCAGAGTCTGGAGTATAGAGATGTTCAGTAATTAGGGCAAGTGGCAGAAGGAGATTGTGTTTGTTTATGACTCCCTTGGGTTTTCTGGCTTTACTATTTTTCACTATACATTCCTGTGGCCAAAATGTGAGGAAAACCCCCCACTTCTACATCTCTCTTCAGTACCCTCTTGAAGTTAGCATCTCTAGAGCAGTAATGACAGTTAATTGGAATCTTTTGTCCTTGCAATGCCTCATATTTTGCAGTTTTCCCTATATTATTGCAACATCTTTTCCCCTGCGTCATTTCTGAAATTGGCTTTAAAATAATCTAAAATAAAGAAATGGCTGTGTGAAAGGCATTAATTCCATGTGGGAACTGTGCTGCTTTGAACACCAGCAGAAGAAAACAGGAAGTCTTCTCGTAGAACAGTTTATTTGTTTCTTTGCTTGTTTGTTTTTCAGCCACCCTGTCTCATTCTTGGCAAATTGAGTCACTGAAGACTCCTGAATTCCACCTTCATGGGTGACAGCAATGCAATTTAAAGGAAGGTACCACTAGGTACCTAATAAGAGGCCTATTTTTTTCTGCATGGGATAGGATTCCTCTCTAGAGGTGACTGTGCCTGGGATTGTAGGGTGGACATTAACTGTGGGAGATAATGGAACTTTATTGTTCTCCTTACCGTTTGTTTGTCTCATGCTTTCTGGGAGTGTGTGTCTGCTATTCCCCAGCCTCTTTGGCTTTTCCCACAGCTTCACGCTTTGGGCTCCTCCCTGTCCTGTGATAGGTGATGGGTCATGGATGGAGGTGCAAATTGGTCTCCTCCTTCGCGCAAGCTCCACTTGTCCCTGTTTTAGCAAGGTATGGTTGGAAAGGCACAGGCAGGATTTCAAGGCCAACATCTTAAACAAGTGGCTAACAGCAAACAAGGGAAGATCTGAGACTCCACACTAAAGATCAAAAAAGATAATTGCCTCCTGATCCTAGGGAAGAGTTCAGGACATATCTTCCCTCTGGAGCCTACTTAACCTTAAAGGAAACACTTCCATCTACTCTCTTTTGTGGGGAAAAGGAAAACCCAGAGATGTGATCTGACTAACTTTAGATCAGCCTTGGTACTACAGGGTCTGCATCTTCCATAATCCTAACCAGAGCTTCATCCATTTTCCATAGCCAGACTGGGTAAAGCAAGAACAGAATGGTGTCTTTTGTATTGTGCGAACTCTGACATTCATTTTTCAAAATTACCGAGGAGTGTTGTGCAACAGACTTTTTTATATGCCTCATTATACTTTTTTGGCTAGAATATTGCAGGATGCCATACGGCTCAATATAAAAATCTTTATGGGTATCTGATGTCTCTCATAATGCATAAAGATATGTTAATGAACACTAATTAAATCAATCTAAAACATATATGAAACGTTGCCATCCAAATTAGATAATTAAAGCATGTTGGCCATGTCCTTTGGTTTTGGCTAAATGCTCACTGTTCAAAGTTGATGCCTCATGAAAGCATCAGTAACACTCTCCTACTCTGCATGTGCTTATGCTGTGCAGACATTCCTCATGCTGGTGAGTTTTCTTATTTGTTGACGGTACAGGAGCAGGTATGTAAGTGAATGTTGTCATTTTAAGCACAGCTGGAAAAGCTAGTTGCAACACAATAGCATTTCTGGCAGATGCTCTAAAAGGGTGTTTCTCAAGTGTCCTGAAATCAGTGGCCAATTTGGATTCACAGGCAAAATATGGGCTATGCTGTAGCACACTGAGTTAGAAAGTAGGAAACAGAAGGTGAATTTGCTTACATGACTGTACTGGAAAGTTGTTCAGATTACTGAGAAAGCACAGAGTATTGTCACAGTCTCCACTCAAGGAATTTAACTTATTACCATTTAACATAAACCATTAATTACTGATTCAGACATTGAGAAAAGATGGGAAGAAAATTCAGCAGACACTTAGGGAAACAGTTTTCCTCCCCTTACCCAAGATAAACTTCAGTCCAATACCTCTCCTCCCTCACATGTGCTACATGTGCTCACATGTGCTACAGCAAGTCTCCATTGACTCCTTTGGGCAGGTGACAAGCAGCACAGGAGGCTGGGTCAGTGTGTAATGGTTTCTTTCTGCTAGTACTTGTTTCTTGCTCTTTGCCTCTACTGCTCCTTGCTTCTCGCTCTTTGCCTCTACTGCTCCTTGCTTCTCTGTGCTCTTGCCTGGAATCCTCGATGAGCCACAGTTCCTTTGGGGATGCCCCTGCTCTGGCATGACTTATTTGCAAACTGTCACACGTTGGGGCTGTCCCTGTCACAGAGTGTGTTGCCCATAGGCTGCAGTCCCTGAGGGCTTGTCTCTATTCTGATGTGGGTCACCCACAGCTTGCAGACCCTCTTTGGTGTCCTGACTGTAGTGTGAGTTGCCCACAGCCACAGTCTCTTCAGACAGTCACTGCTCCAGCATGGATTGCCCATAGCCACAGTCTCTCCAGGGTGTCCCTGCCCCAGTGTGGGTCACTCATGGGCTCCAGTCCCTCAGAGGGAAACTTCTGGAATGCATTTCCAGCTGTTTCCCCAGAATCATTTTCCATGTGCCCTCTCGCCTTTCATTTCTCCAAAAGTCTCTTTACTTTTCTCTTCATGGGTTTTCTTTGGTGTGTCCTTCTGTGCCTCCTGCCCCCAGCGCTTCCCAACATTTCTTTAGTATGTCTGAGCAGAGGAGCCACATGCTCCTCTGTTTCATGATGGTTTCATAGTCGAAAGATTGAGGTATGGGTTGTTTTCATGTTGCAGAGCTGTCTGGATGTGGCTGTGATCAGCTCAGGGCAGTTCCTGGCCTCCTCCCACTCAGGTCACCCCTGCAGTTCTCTGCTACCCAAAAAGTGCCAGCTATGCCCAGTACAAGTATTCCCAGTAGGGCATGAGGAATATCATAGCTTACCCTCCAGGTGCCTATAAAACACAGAAAGCTTTACATAGCTCTGCTATCCAGACAGAACTAGTCAATGCCGCACTTAAAAAAAGGGGGGGAAAAAGTTGTGGGCTGTTTTTTTTCCTAAGATATTTCTCCAGCTTGTGTATTTTCTTTCAGGTTGCTTATTTATTTTAAGGATCCAAAGTGTTTGCTGACAGAGGCATAAGACCTTCTATAGGCTAAAATAACAGCAATCTATCTCCTGCTGTAACTCTCTGGCAGCTATTAAATCAATGACGATAAAACATCAGTGGTTAACATTGTGCAGTATATTCTGGAAAAAAAAAAAGCAGCTATTGGGGTGCTTTTATGATTCTATAGTTACACACAAAAGGGAACTTGGTATGAAACAGGGCATTTGGCATCTGCATTATGTAGAAAAACATGGTATCTCAAACCAACAGTGTTAGAGCCAGACCCCAAAATAAGTCCACGTGCTGAAGGGCAAAATTCCCGACTTTAGCACTAACTTCCTGTTTGACCTTAAGAAATCACTTTAATCTTCAATGAAAGTGGGGCTGCTGCTATTTTCCCATTGGTGAAATGAGAACAGCATTATGTTTTGATCAGTTATTTGAGGGTCCCTGACGGAAGGCACCAAGCAAGTACTGATTATAGCACTTGGGTTATAAATGTTGGTTGGAGCAGAATTCAGCTCATAGTTTTCCCACAGGAAAAGGAGAGTGAGCATTGTGAGAGAACTTGCACGTGATGTAACTTGTTTTTTTAGTTTGATTGATATAGGCTTACAAATAAATCCTTGTTTGGAATGAAGTGATACAGCATTTGCTATCAAAGTTACTTAGTAGTAAATTTTAATTTTGTGGTATTCCTTAAAATAACAGGAAGTAGTAGTAAAATATTGCATCTATTTGGAACACATTTTAAACAGAGGATTACTTACTGTTTGAGAGAGAATTATGCATACATTTTCTGAAGCAAGACGACTTCAACAACATAGAATTTTGCCAACAGTGGAAGAAGGATCAATTAAAAAGTCTCAGAATTAGAAATCAACAATGTTGCTTATTTAGAAGAGGGAGCTGTAATGTTGGCTGCAGAATTTGTTTATGTTCAGAAAACGCATTGATGGTGTGGTGCAGAGTGATGTACAATAGGCAGTGTGATTGCAGGAGCAAGTTCACTCATTAAGTTTAGGGTTCATTTGCTGTAATCAGCTTATACAATGTAAAAGACATAGGTGTCAACTGAAGGATAGTTGTAGAGTATAAAGGGCCTTCAGAGGTCATCTAGTCCATTACCATAAGGAAGAGCAAGTAGACCTATATGATTTCTGACACATTTCTCTAACATACTGCTAGACCTCCAGTGATGGAGAGACAGCCTCAGCAGGAAATCTACTTCACTATGCTTTCCAACAAAATATTTTTCCTAATGTTTAATCTTTCTTCCTGAAAATTAAACCTTCTCTCCTAGCTATTATTTCCATGAAGAACAGATTATTCCCTTCCTCTCTGTGATAGCTTTCTCTTTATTTGAAGATGGCTACCCTGTGCGCTTTACTTTCAGCTGAATATCCAAGTTCTTTCAGTGTATCCTTCCCCTCTGGACTCTCTTCTTCTACTTCACACTTTCCTGGAGTGCAGTGTCCCTGCCCAGTTGCGTTCCTGACACTGCTGAGCAGAATAGAAGGATCAATTCATGTCTCAGAAACCTTATTTCTGTTTCTTCATCTCAGTATGACACTTGCCATTTTCACAACAATGTGATGCTGCTGACTCATGCTCAGTTTGTCATTGACTGTAACACCTACATCTTTCTTTGTGGAGCTGTTACCTAACCTGTTTCTCCCCATGCTGTATTTGCACAGTCTGTTGAGTGTAGGATACTGTAATTGCATCTGTTGAACTTTATTTTTTCTCCTTATTTTGCTAGTTCGCAAATATAATTTTCCTTCTATTCCCATATGCCTCTAATTTCTCCTACCTTTATTCCATGGTCATAGCTATTAAAGAAAATGTTGAACAGGAGTGAATCTAAGGTATATGTCTGTAGACAGTTCCTTTGGACTGGGTTTTACAACTTGCTTGTGTAAATGTTATGTCAGACCATATAGAAAATCTTATTACACTCACAACAAAAGACATCTGCCTCTCTATTCAAAAGACCCCTTATCGTTTTATGGATAGAAATTAAACTGATTTGAAGTAAAAGCCTTTTGGAAGCTTGTGAGTATATTTATTTGTTCCAGAATGTTCATAGAGGTGGCAGTTACAAAGATCAAATCTTTTTTTGCCACTTCATCCATCCTTCTCCTGTCCTGAGAGAGCACTGCTGGTGCTTTTGAGGTTGCTTCTGACAGTTCTGTAGAAATCCTAGGATGAAGTCCATCATGCCAAGCCAATTACTGCCTTCTTTGTTTCATAAGAGAAGGATTCTTGGTTCTCTCTTTTATTATGTCATTTATAGTAACAGGGTAGTTTTACAGGGTACACTTTTCTAGGAAAGACTTGATGCAAAAAGGGCATTAACCATCATGGTCTTCTCAGCATCATCTGTCAGTCACTTTCCCTGCCTGTTAAATAGCAGAGTAACACTTTCCTTGTTTATAGTGAACAGAGATTTTCTCAGTGTCTTACTATTACTGTATTTAAGGAGTGATTCTTGTTACCTTCTACGTCTCCTGCTCATTGCTTTGTCCTTTATTATGTGCTTACGTTATTCTTTTATACTCGTCCCTGGCAATCTGATTTTGTTTCCATCTATTGTGTTCTTCCATCTTATATATAACATCAATGAGGAGCTCATGAAATAAATATCTTAATTGGTCTATTATGCATAGTAGCAATAATACAGTTTCAGATCTTGATAATATTTGCCTAAATTTCTGCCATGCAATAAGTGTCAGTTACTGAGACCCTTTATGATTCATCATTTTTGGAGATTTGACAAGGTGAATGTCTCGCTGAAGGACTCGCTTCTGTTTCTTCATAGTCCCTCTCACTGTAGAATAATAAGGCTATCCAAAATGCAAATACCTACCTGAAAGTTCCTTCTTACGTTTAGAAGCAGGGCCATCTGTGATTTAGTTTCCTGTTCTGCACAGATAGATCCCTGCTAGTGCTGTCTAAAGAAGGACTAGATGTGATATTTGTACCACATATATTAATATCCAATGTTTCATAATTAAGACAATACAATTTGCTAATAACAACAGTAATACAGCCTACGAGCTGACTTCAGTTTGTAGTTCAGATCTAGATCCGTATTTGAACTGCCAAGATTCAGTGTGGTAAGATGATCTGCAATGGTGTTATGCTAATGATGATCATCTGCAACTCCCACTGAGGTGAGCATAGTGGCTTACATCAAGCGCTGTAATTCAGCATCTCATTGCATATGAAAACGAAAGAGATTAATGCATTTGTACTTAACATATTTTTGCATCAGTGAAGTGAAGGTGCGGTGACAAGACAACTCTCTAAACCCAATTAGCTAAAGTGAATCCCAAAGCTCTAGTCCTATCTTGTTTGAGAAATGTCACTTAACATTGTAACATGTGTTACCAGGAAACGTACTGCTTGAGCATGTCAAGACCCTTCAAAGACCCAATGCGCAGATAACCCGGAGATACTCTGCCAGAAGACATGTGAAGGGAAATGTAAGACAAGTTAAGAGCATGCATTTGTAGAGTTTTAAATTAATGTAGCTCATCAAAATCATATAAGAAAAATCCCTTTAAAAATGAAAATAAAAAGAATATGACCTTAGATGACTAATTTCATTAGTTTGACTAATGTTTGTTCAGGATTTTGAAGATTTAAAGCACCATATGAGACAAAGTATTCTTTTAGACTGCTGCAGGGTTGGATAAATGATCTCACATTTCTCACCTGCCTACACTCTATGTTTCCACCCCCTCTGCTCACAATCTGGGTTTTGCTACTCTCCCTGCCCTAATGTCTCAGTATGTTCTGACTCCTCCCTCTTAGTGCCAAGACGTACTGAGAAATGTGCTAGAAATAAAGGCAGAGGCAGATTCATGTTTACTTTGTACACATAGTCAGACATTATGTAATTTTGATGGATCCTTATATATACACAAAAAAGGCACTTTTGTGGGGAAATGGAAATATATATTAATTTTTAAGTTCAGTGTTCATGATATTGAGCTGGAACCTGTGCTTGGATATTGCCTTGGAAAGTGGTTAATGCCCAAAGCAAAGACTGAAACAGTTCTTTGTACAAACAGGAAGGTTTGTAGCAGGGGTTTCCTGGTGTTCCTGCACATTATTGTTAAATGTTAAATGAGCAGGAGTATGCTGCTCGATACCTCTTAGTAAGTCCTCATTCTCATAGGGAAAAGAATTCCTGCAAGGCCCCATAATTTGGCTAACTACTCAGGCCTAACATTGAATCCTTGGAGACATCATGAAGAGGCCTTCATTCTGCAGCAAACAGATTGGCACTGCAGTGATGATAATTGTAATTATCATGAGCATAATAAATAAATGGCAATGCATTTTGCTAGCTTTCGGAGCTTGAGTAATCTGGCAAACAGCTTGCTGCACTCTATCACACAATAATGATATTCACTACCAGCCCAGGAAGTTTACCTAGGGGCTGTGACTCATATTTGTTTTGAAAGGCACAGCATTAAAGGCCTGTGAATTATGTCTGTTGTGAAGAACACTGCATTTAAGTAATTACAAATGCAAACCTAAAACAAATCCACAAGGCAAAAAAATGCTAATTGGTCACAGTTCCACACACTTTAAGTCTTTATTTTTCTTTATAAAAGATGTTGCCATTTGAGTGGATTTCATGGGACGATTTAATTTCTGTTGCATTGGTACTGCACATCTACTGGCACACATGTGTGACCTTGTGCCCTTACTAGAGCAGATGGGTGTCTGTCACCTTCTTCACTGCCCTTCCTGTTGGAACATGGTGGGGAATGAATGTGCTCATGGAACCCAGGGAAAGGTGGGACACTAGGTGAAAAGGTCCTGGTCAACACGGGGAGCAAATCTTTCAGATCTATTATCTTACCATCCATTTAAAAAACTGTTTAAGAGTCCTCAGGATTCAAAATGGATCATGCTTGAGGTTGATCTGCGTGAGGGTAGTAAGGTTCTACAGAGGGACCTGAACAGGCTGAACTGATGAGCTGAGGCCAATTGTATGATTTTCAACAAGGTTCTGTGCTGGCTCCTGCACTTGGGTCACAACAGCCCCATGCTGGGGAGGAGTGGCTGGAGAGCTGCCTGGCAGAAAAGCACCTGAGGGTGTTGGCCAACAGCAGGCTGAACATGAGCCAACAGCATGCCCAGGAAGCCAAGGAAGCCAACAGGATCCTGTCTTGTATCAGAAATAGCATGGCCAGCAGGGGCAGGGAAGTGATTGTCCCCCTGTACCTGGCACTGACGAGGCTACATTTACTTAGAACGTCTGTTCCCTCCAACACAGACATTGAGGTGTTGGAGCATGTCCAAAGAAGGGCAACGAAGCTAGTGAAGGGTCTGAAACACAGTCTTGTGAGGAGTGGCTGAGGGAACTGCGGTTGTTTAGACTGGACAAAAGGAGGATCAAGAAAGACCTTATCACTCTCCATAACTACCTGAAAGGAGGTTGTGACAACTTGGGAATCAGTCTTTTCTCCTAAATAACAAGAGATGAGAGAAAATAGCCTTAAGTTGCACCAGAGGAGGTTTAAGTTGGATATTAGGAAAAAATTATTCACAGAAAGGGTTGTCAAACATTGGAATAGGCTGCCCAGGGAACTGGTTGAGTCACCATTCCTGGAGCTGTTTAAAAGATGTGTAGATGTAGTTCTTAGGGACATGGTTTAGTGGTGGACTTGGCAGTGCTCAGTTAATGGTTGGACTCAATGATCTCAAAGGCCTATTTGAAGCTTAAATATTCTATGATTCTACGCAAGAGCAAGGCTGGAGGACTAGTCCAGGGGCTTGGCTGGAGTGCTTCTGTTATGGAGATAGATTTTGTCATCAGAACCCCAGATCACTTCCTACAGTATATCCTCATCTTCATCCCTGCTTCCCTCCAGAAGCCTTTATTTCCAAGAAACACAACTATGCCAGTTTGATTGTGACAACTTCTGAGTTTGTTTACAGCCAAAAGCCAATCTTCATTGCCTTCTCCCCAGTGTGCTTTGCAACAGCAGCCATCCTACACCCTGGCATGAGGGACTTCCTCCAAAATCACATAAATTTGTTCTATAAGAGAAATTTCATTTGCCAGGCCTGATGACAGCTCATCAGCTGCAGTGGGGTAGGTTTCTGAAGTACAGACCTTTCACTGCTGCAGACAGTCCACCACAAATCTGCCAGGCTTACTCGCTCAGCATAAGGGTGTTATGTACCCAATTCTGTAATTCTGAAAATATGCAGCCTTTTATGTGTGAAGTCCTAATACTTTAAAATTAACAACAAGAGGGAAATAGTTAAGGGACTAGAGCATCTTTCATAAGAGGAGAGACTGAGAGTGCTGGGACTGGAGAGTTCAGCCAAAAACGAGCAGGATTTGGGGGGGTAATCTTATAAATCAATAAATACCTGATGGGAGGAGATGCAGAAGACGGAGCCAGGATTTACCTGATGGGAGGGATTGCAGAAGATGGAGCCAGGATTTTCTTGGTGGTGCTCAGTGACAGGACAAGAGGCAATGGGCACAAATAAAAACACATGAAATTCTAGCTGAACATAATAAACCACTTTTTCCTGGAAGGGTAGTAAAACATTGGCACAGGTTGCCCAGAGAGGCTGTGGAGTCTTCTTGGAGGTATTAAAAAAACTGATTGGACACTGTTCTGTGCAATCTTGTCTTGGTGACCCTGCTTGCACAGGCAGGTTGGACTAGGTGATCTCAAGAGGTCCCTTCAAATCAAAACAATTCTATGCTTTTTGTGAAAATAGGAATAATTGCCTAAAATCTTCTGGAATGACTCATACTTCTGAGAGTGGTTTCTTGAGTGACACAAGCCAATCTAAGTCCAGGCTGCTTATAGTCCTGTTCCACTTCCTGGTACTGGGTATATGTTTCTAGGAGTCTTTAAAGGCTGTGAGAATTAGCACTGATTCTAAGGCTTTTCAGCCTTTTAGGATCACTGTGACTTACTTTCACTATAGCACCACAGTTGCTCTGACTCTGGGAGCTAACCACTGAGTGAGCCTGAATCTGGGTGAGGCTTTGCCCTGACCTGCTACTTGGGCAGAGACAGTATGTCGTGGAAGGCAAGCTAATTTCTGGGGATACAGTGGGGAGAAGATGTTATTATCTAAGAAATTACATGTGTTTCTGTTTTAAAGAGATACATTATTATAGAAATAACAAATAATTAATAAGAAACAATAAACAGTTTCTCCTGTTGTTTATTTCATCTCACCTGTAGGCAACTTTATCAGCTTCTAGAAAAAAAAAAAGGCCATCTTTGTGCTCAGAGGATTTCCAGTGCCAGTGTTCTGCTTTTTTCATTCTGTGGCAAGTACATGTAGAGCCCTTAAAATAAGGTGCAGA
This sequence comes from Neopsephotus bourkii, assembly GCF_033783945.1. Taxonomy (NCBI): domain Eukaryota; kingdom Metazoa; phylum Chordata; class Aves; order Psittaciformes; family Psittacidae; genus Neopsephotus; species Neopsephotus bourkii. Next base: position 7,439,311 of record NW_026901456.1, on the reverse strand, counting down.
ATCTGAAAACATATTCATATCACAGATGACTAGTTAGTCAAATATTATGAATGATGTCTTAAGAAGAATTCTTTAGAATAGACTCTGATAACCAAGAGAAAAAAATACGATTTTGAGTCTTTGTTTATTTTTTTTAAATTTAAAATTACTCCTTGTAACATGTAGTATATATAGGCCACTGAGAAATTTAATTTCACTTTTGCTTCTGATCCTGCAAACAATTGGGGAGGTGCTTAGCAGCTTTGCTAAATGAGGAACAGAGCAAAGAATAAACTGCAGCTCCAGTCATTTGTGTGCTGAACTGCAGGTTTCAGTGGTGTGATCCCTTGGAGATGTGGTGGGTGAGGTGTCATGGCAGCGTGATGCCTGATGCATGGGCTCGCTCCAGCAGCTTTCCCTTCCTGATCTGTGCTCTTCTACTTCATACCATGCCATCCAGCATGTCTGGGGTTCAAGTGGAGAGGCTGTTAGGTACATGACTTTGCAGACAAACTGGGAGATGTATTTTTTATCAGCAAACCCTGTTACCTCTGCCAGCTTTCTAGTTTCTCACCCAAGTGTTGTTTAGAGTTACTGGCAACCTTTGCTATTGCCAAGCTTTTAGTCAAGATGAGTCAAGCTAAAATAGGCATCGAAGAGTAATGCATAAAACTTGGGAAAACAAATTAAAAATCTTTCACATGTGCCTTCTAGCTTCTGAGTTATTCACAGCACATTTGTTCGGTGCTTCTCTGCAAACTTTGAGGACAAAAATTGTTTTGAAAAAACAAGTTAAGGTAGTGATATGGTTGCTTGCCTCCAGGACTTGAGATGTGATGGAAAACACCAAGGCTGACCAGGACAAGCTGAAAACTGCTGATGATACTGGGTGCCCCAAAAATCAGTTGTAGCTCTTCACAATAGCTCTGGCATTGTCAACAGCCTTCTAACAAGAAGGGCAGCCCATGACCTCTTCTTCTTCTGTGTCTTCTCCATATCTTGAGGTCTCAGGTGTTTTGTTCCCTTCCTGAATGAAGAAAAAGACTCAGAAATTCACTTCCATTTTTTGTTCTTTCACACGTATGACATTATTGTTTTCTACTTCATGAAAAAAAATTAACTTGGTGTCACATCTTTGGTCAGCATTAATTAGATGTCCAGTATTTAGCATGTGTAACCCTTCCATCTGTCAGAGAGGCTGGCATGATTATATAGGAATGTTTTCAGGAGCATGATGCGTTATTGATGTGTATCTTTCATGTGTCATATTCATTATGCCTACTGCATTATCTGTAGAATATATTCCATTAATTTTTACTATATGCATTTAATATTACATATTTTGAACATTTTAAAGTTGCACAGGTTATGTATTGCAGTAACAGTAACCACTGAAATTTCACACAGCAATTATGAATTTTCTCTTGTAACCAAGGAATGCTATGTGCTTAAGTATAGTGAAAGTGAAGTAATGTGTACTAAAAGCAATAGTTCAAAAATACACTGTAGCTTATAGGGTGGTAGTTCAACAGTAATCTTTTGCACCATCAATGGGATATGTTTTGATTCACAGTTTCATTATGCCTCTGTCAAAGGCTTGGCTCAGAAGAGCCATGGTTGATCCCCATGAAAAATAGATGATTGGATTTTACTCTCATTATCCTGCCTTTAGATGTATGGAAGTGTGCTTTAAAAATAGGATTCTAGCAAAGGAGAAGGGAGAAAGAATGAAATTTAAAAAAATCTTTAAGCATCAGAAATCAGAAAGAGCAGGCTAGCCAATATCTGCCTCTGAAGAAGTTGATGCTAGCCAGTGTCAGAGCCAAGAGGATGAAAGAGGAGGGCTTTGGATCTTATCAAATATGGCAGTTCCTTCTTTTAAAAGAATTACCAGATGGGGAAAAAAGATCTCAAACAACCCTAAAGCATTTGGGTAAATAAAACTTAGAGTGGAAATGGTGCAGACCAGAGGAGAGGCCAGAGAAGGAAAGGAGGATTGGTTTGGGGAAGGGATTAAAGGAGGACAACTTGTCATAACCTGCTCATATATATATAAAAAAGGGACAAACTCAAGATGACAGCTGATAAACATGATGCATGCCAGTAGTTTTTGCTTTGTTGGCAAAACAAGAACTGAGACTTTTAATGAACGTTCACTGTGTACTTTTAACAAGGAAGTTGCAACTACAGGAAGAAGCTAATGATAAGTTAATTTTTAGAAACCGTACTTGGTTTAAGCCTAGAAACTTTAAGAAATTTTAAACTGGCTCATTTGATATTGACTCCAAGAAGACTCTTGGAAATCATTTTGCTTTGAGTGTGACAAAAATTAAAACACAGTGTAGTGGTGTAATTCAACACTATTTCCAGGTAGAATAGTCTCCAACATCATAGTTTTTAATAAAGCAAGAAGTCATTTTTGACATGATTTACTCTCATTCCTGAGTGGCTCTGCCTGCACCTTTGATTAAAAAAAAATAGAAGAATAAAAAGTTATGACAGTACAAAGGCAGCAGTAAGCTGAGTTAAAATGGTCCTTGCTCATGGGCCATGGGGGTAATGCAGGTAATAAGCGTTTTCTCCAGGAATCTGTTCTTGGTTCAGTGCTGATTAGTATCAGAGCTAATCACAATAAATCCCAGGTGATGACACAGACAAATAAACAGGAAAGAGAACTAGTTACTGACAACAAACTCGCCTTGATCTCTTGAGGAGCTGGGTTCATCTGAATAACATGCATTTTACTAATGTGGCATTCGGGGACAAAGAAAAGAGGTCTCACCTGTAAAATGGGGTAGTGCAATTCCAAGGCAGTAGATCTGCAAAGGAGGCAGAGGCAATAGCAGGTGATCAATCAAGCATGAGCTCTAGTGCAGTGGCATAGCTAAATAGCAATGAGAAAAGGAGGCAGGGGGCAGTACTTCAGCTTATTAGTGACATCACTCCAGGAATGCCATCTGTTTGGGTGTCAACTCTTTAACAAAAGGATGTTCAAAAGTTAGAAGTGATGAACCATGTTATGTCTGAACAATTTGCCTTAGAAAGCTGTAGCTCAAATATTAGCCAAGAAAATAACAAAAAAAAAATCACATTTAAAGTATCAAATACGTCAATCTGTCAAAGGCTGCTATGTAAAACGACCTGAAGTTTCAACGACACAGAATTTCTGCAGCTACTGTTAGCATAAAAAAGGTTTGCAGGTGCTCCACACCTCTCAGAACATTACTATTTAGGAGCTTAGACATGAAGCTAGGAACATTACTTTTATTGACTGGTTCTAAAATTCTCTTTTGGAGTCTGGGAATATCAACAGCAAGCTGGTTTTGTCTCACATCTTGAAGCCATGTCTTCCTCCCAGCCCAGACAGAATCTGCCTCTGTTTTTCAGCTGCAGGGAAGACATCTCCCTAGGTGTGTGGCATCCTGTAAGTCATCCTTGCCTTAGCTGTGTGCATCTTTAGCCCTATTAGACAGAATAACTTATTTATTTTCTCAAAAAGCCAAGCATCAGTTCCAGCAGAGCAATCTGCGTCCTGTGCCAGTCTTCCTAGCTAATCTGAGTGATGGTATTGCAGACTTTACTTTGCCCAAGCCTGGAGTTTTCATCTAAATATTCCTCATTTTGGGGAAATGATTATTTAGCTAGGGATCCCAAGTTAACATCTTGGAGATATACTTTGTCAGGATATTAAATCCTTTTTCTTAATGGCAGGATAACAAATAAAAGTGTGTTTTCTCCCCTGTTAGCACTAGCCAATCAGGCAAGGAAAAATGTCAAGTTTTTGGCTGTATTTCACATGGAAGTTCAGTAGAGCTTTAAAATCATTCCTTCAGGTACATTTACCAGTATCTCTTCAAGGAACTGTACACAAATATTGTGGGTACATTGGCATGTTCTCCTGAAATTCTACCACTGCTTTTGAGGAAAATGCATCACAGAAATATTTCAGGTATTGTGCTGCCCATGAATCATGCAGAGTTCTCTCACTCCAGTAACATTTTCTTTTGAACAGTGTTTTTTTTCCTACAGTCTGGAACCGTAAGTGTTTTTTGGACTTCCTGGTAACAGAACATCTGCTCTTAAAATAGAGGACCTGGCAGCAGAAGTATGCATTGAGCTCTCCCATGCAGCAGCACCTTGGGCAGGCAGACGAGGGCAGTGGCAGGGCTGGGACCATGCCTGGGGGTGAAACATATTTTCCTGCTCTACAGAGCAGGGGTTATAAGAAAGACAAGCACCAAAGGAGATAGAGAAGTCTTTTACTCAGCTGCTTAGGGTAGGGTTGTGTCAGGGGTTATCATGCACAAGGGAAATAAACTACATGATGCAGAAGAGGCTGCAGGATTTGCCACCCACTTTGGACCTCTGTCACTACAGTGTCACTGATGGTCCCAGTTGGGGCACACTGAGGAAAACCAAACAAAACCCAAGGGAGATTGTTAATGAACCACTTGAAGGGAATGAAAGAATTGCTAATAAAAGAATGAATGTTTAGTAGCAGATCTGTAAAAGGGGAAAAGAAGTCTTAGCAGATCAAAACCAAGACATGATCTCAGGTTAGATAGTAATTTTGGAGGCTTTTAATATTTTTCCTTATACAATGCTTTTGGAGAGAAAATACCTTGTTTTCATGCAATTTTTAATTTCCTTCACAAAGTTGTAGGTTTTTCTGAGAACTCTAATTAAAGGAAAGTCTTCTCTGCAAAGCTTTCTGTTTTCAACACTGAAAGCTTTCCTTGTTGATAAAGGAGGGAGGGTGAACATGAGATGAAGAAAAGCTCAACTCCCTTAAACGTTTTCATGCATCAAACTGTATCCACAACACCCACAAAACAACCATTTATTCTAGGTGATTATAAAGAAAATCCTGTTCTCCTTCCTTACCCTCTCCCAGTTTCCAAAAGCAAACCTGTACTACTACGGGATGAACCATTTGGATAGTATGAATATGATAAAGCTGTAGAGGGAGCAACACTGCAGAGTGTTCTCCAGGGAAAGGGAGAGCATTGAGGGCAGAGAAACACTCATCATCAACATCGACTGCTACTGAGGAGAGAGAAATAGAGTTGTCTAGGAAGGAAAGAAACAAGGTGGGGGCTGGAGTCTGGGAGAAGAGAGCAGTGGGGCTTAAACCTGAGGAAATCAAGAAGAGTATAGGGGTTGTATCCCAACGGGAGTAGATGTTTCATTTAGCTGTAGCTAGCTCTTTTTTAAGAGATGAAGAAATTAAATCCAAATGTTGCTTTTTGTTAGCTGAGCTCCACCGTGAGACACTTTCTAATAATTTTGTTTATGAATAAATACTTTTCAGAACTGATGTTTTTCAAATCTCCTTCAAATACACTGGTTGCTCTCCAACCCCTCCAGGAAATCCTGAATGGATACTTAATGTCTGCCTGGCTGCTAGCAGGCAAGTGATTGTGCTGAACACATTTTTCAGATGAGGAGCTATCACGGGGATACTACCAGGTAAAGGTGAGCAGGCAATCACTGGGAAGACTTGTGAAACTACTGATTCAGCACTGTAATGTTTAGGTAAATGCTACATCAGCCATTTAAAAGAGAAAAACGAGACACTTCTTATGTGTGACTCACTAATCACTGTCTGTGCTATAAAGCCTGGAGTACAAATTCTTTTTGTCATGAAAATGCTTGCTCCTTTGATCCCCACAACATCATTAAGCACTTCTAAAGAGTAAGTAAATCTTTTGGCACATTCTTTGCAAAATAAGCATTTCAGGATTCAGACGCATGTGGGTGTGTTTGTGATGCTGAGGAGATTGATACCGATACAATTTTTAGCAGCGGGTGCAGACTGTGTGTTGCTTTGCTGAAGGAAAGAGAGAGAAGTTTTCTACCTCCTTTTCCAAAACAATAATGTAGAAAACTGAAATGCACATGGTAGCCATGCAGGATTGTTGCACAGAAGTTGCTTTTACAAAGTAAGCCTATGTTGCCTGTCGGTATGATATCTAGGGACGTAAACCTGTCTACTGACCCATGGCATGTACCCATCAGCATGCTTCCCAAAGTAGTTTGAAGAATTTTGTCTTTTTTCTCATAATTCAGGTAAAATGGATGGTCTTTCTGGTGAGCCTGATGCTGTTGGGGCACTACCAGCTCTTTCCCACAGCAAGCCAACGCTGCAGACTGGTGGAGCATACACTTCGGACCGTGCCCTGTCTGCTTGGGGACCCAATGCAGGGTGAAGGCACCTGGAGGCTACTTTGTTTATCAGAGCATGTGTGCATTAGGGGCTGTAGATTACTTTCACAGCTGCTTTAATACCTGACACTGGTATTTTTTTTCTGGCCCTGTGCACATCAGCCCAGTGACTGGATCAGCTGCCCTGCTGTCCTTTCGGAGCTCTGGGGTGGGGGGCAGAACAGCTATCTTAAAAATTCACCAAAGGTTCTGTGGTATTTATCTAGTAACTTCACAACGCTTTAGCTGAAATAGGAAGAGCTTATGAGCTTACTGAAAGAATAATGTAAATCTAAACCACTCAAAGAAGCACGACTATTTAGAAGTGTAAGAACAGCATTCTCATGCCACATAGAGCTTTGTGTGAAATAAGTTTATAGCCTTCCAACATGCCATCTGGCAGCAAACAGTATATTGGTTTTCATCCCAGCCTGTGATCTTGCAAGAAAAATTAAATCATATATAATAAAATGCACTTTTAAAAGACAATGTTTTCAGTAATGTTCAGTGGAACTAATGGACTTAAAAGTGTTTCCAGTTATCTGTCAGAAAATGTTCTGGTAAACAAGTGTCTGCGCTCAATTGTGATGTGCATATGAGTAAAGGGATTTATGTCACACTCAGACACACTGTTGTTTGTGCGCATATGCAGCCTTTGAGTGTTCAGAACATTCAAATCTGTGTTTGTGCCTAGCCACTATAGTGGGAGCAGATTATGGGGTTTGAACTGGTACCCAAAATATGGATGGAATATGTTGTATGTTTGGGAGAAAATGGAGCAAGTCTGATGTTTTAAGAAGCTAAAGATTGATTACAGTGAGATACCAACTCTGAAAGTCCATGTGCCCAAGGCACCCTAGAATTTCTTTTTCTCTCCTGTTTTGACACCCTTAAATTTTAGGGAAGATTGATTCATGTCTATATTGGGTAAGGAATCTCTCTGATTTAAAGCATCTTCGTTCTTAGTACTGTGATAATTCAAGGAAAAGGAAGTCAGATGAAAGGAACTTGTTATATTTTTTTTTAAATTCTCAGCAAATCAGGCAAAAACCTTTTATGTAGTTGGACTATAGATAAGTGTTTATCTCAAGGAAAATTCACAAGATGAAATGCGTGCTGATAGCTCTGTTCTTATTAGGTTTAATATGGAGAAATTAGACTGCCCACTGGATGTATAATGAAAGGATTAGGTAGAACCTTCTATCCAACTGTAGACACTGGCTAGCTGAGGTTTGATTAAGTTAAGTGAAAAATAACAATGGCAGCTTATCTTTATAGGGGTGAGGATGGGTTAAAATAATTCAGGGAGAAACTGCTGTAATTAAAAATATTCTAGCTAGTATTCAAAGTTTGTCTTATTCCATTAAGGGCGTATCTTCCAGTTTACATTCATATTCTCTGTGCCTTGCCCATGTCAAGGAACTCTTGTCTCTTCATGTATATTTAAGTTCTAGCCTCCCAATCAGTGTTTTGAATCACTGGGATATTGAGTAAGTATATAATTCTTAGCTTAGATGCTGAACATCTGTTGCCATTTGTGTCCAATATGCAATTACAGCAGGGGGAGCTGGACAATCAGAGATTAAAAAGATGCTGCTTAATCTTCCACCACATGTTACCACTTAAAAAGAATAATACACTAGAGAAATCTCATAGCAGTTCATGGTATATCTGCTTCTCCCACTATCCTTGCTCGACAGATAAAGCTTCATTAGATTTCTGTCTGAAATTACCATAGTCCTTGTATTTGAACCTGGGAGTGTATTCACTTAGACCTTGTGTGGCCCATGTGGCAGGGCTTACTCTGAAGGACTCCATATCTGGTTTTCTCCAATTAAAATATTGCACCCTGTGGGCTTCCTTTTGCTTGTGATAATGTATTTATTTATATGGAGTAGTTTTTACCAAGACAGCACCAGCCATTTGCAGCGAATGAGCACTAGTATCAGTGGACCTGGGTAGAGCTCATTGAGATGGATAATGCAGTCCTCCCTCAAGCTTTCTGGCTGAGCCATGAAGCATGCCAGATGTCAGACCAGCAAGGAGAATGGGATAAGTTTTCCCCTTTTCTTGAGATCGAACTGCTCAGATGCATCTATAGGAGAGCTAGAAGTGGTAACTGTGGTGCTATGAAGGTAAGCACTAGCTGAAGAGGAGAAAGCCAGTGGTTGTACAGTCATAAAGATAGCACAATGTGCTTTGTCTTACTGCAAATCTATGTTGCCAATGTGCTTTGCAATTATATTTGCACAAATATGTATTCAAGAGCTGATTCCACACATTGACCTTTAAGAAGGGACTTGAAGGGTTGGGTGCTATAAGGAGCAAGAGTTGATATTCTAGAAGCAGGTAATGGGAGAGGGAAGGGTCACAGTGGTGTCTGCCTCAGAAGCTTTCTTTCCCACTGACTTTTCACCAGAGTGTGAAAACGCACACTGGGCACGATTGGAGCACTTTTGTGGAGTCTGCACCATGCATGTCCTGTTGGAGAAGCTGCTAACAGATCACCTGTGCTATCTCAGCAGAGCAGTGCTTGGAGTGATTTCTGAGTACTTGGGCATGCACCAAAATACTGCTGCAGTTCATGCACAGGAGGGAGCAATGCTGTCAGGATATTCAGCTCCGTCAGAGGAAGGAAGGAGGCAGGCTGCTATTTTATATCACTTCAGTAGATGTGGAGACACATTAAAGGAGTCCTTTTTTTGTCTTGATTTTTCTGGGCAGGGTGCCTGCCCATGTGGACTGGCTGTGGGTAGGCTGCCAGTGTTATGTCCTTCCCATGGTAGACTTGTGAGATGGTGTGAGTGGGGCTGCAGCTTCTAAATAAGGAAGTTATGTCTGTCCATTAACTGGAAGAACTTTCCATTCCCTGGAAGTCTTTGAAAAATGCAAATGCAAAGTTGAATGAGACAAACAGTTCCTGTGTTGCAGTGAACAGTGTTTCACTCATTTTGTACTCAAGAAGTGAAACTGCTGCTAGTAATAGCAATGAGATGTGCCCAGTATATACACACAACCTTCCAAATTAGTACAGTTTTCATATTTGTACTCTTAGCTTCTGTAATTTTCTCAGTCCATCCTGGTCTTTATTAAAACTCCAAAAGGTGGTTATTTTGATGTTTTTTTTTGTATGTGTGTGTTTTTTTTTTGTAATTGGTATTTTTTTTTAACAGCTAATATACTGAAATTTTCATCTCTAACTTTCTTTAGGGCAAAATTGCAAAGATTTATAAAATAGATTTTTTTATTATCTGAAGAAAATTATTTTACAATTGCATGCCACCTTGAGAGGATTCTGATTTTCTCAAGAAAATAAGCTTTGGGACTCAGAAGGATTTATTGAGAGAAATTTGCTGAGACACCGCATTTCAAGATGTCACATATATTGGGTTCAGCCCTTAATATTATGGCATGTTAAGGTGGTCTATCAGACTTATGACCTTTAAATGTGTTTTGCTCAGACAGCAAATAGAGACAATTAATGAACTACTGACTTCTTTAATTTGAAATAGAAACAAACACAGTTATACCCTAAATATCCTCAGAACCCTGACATGGGTAAGGGAGTACACAGTATTGAGTATTCAAAGATGGTTGCAAGTAATTCTTCCCCTTTCCAGACTAACTGCATTTTACCCCCTCTCTTAGTGCATCTTTAATACTGGAAGAAAACAAATTAAGATAGAAGAGACCTGGGCCCATATTCAAGGCTTGCTGAAAGCAATTGGAAGAACCCTTGACTCTAGGTGTGACCTGCACCATCCCTGCCAGCCTTGTAAGCCCTCCTGTGCATGCAGCCTCCCTGTGTCTGCTGTTCTCCCCCCCTGGCAGAGATCAAAGCTTTTACTTAGAAAACTCACAGCTCTGCAGCTCACTGCGCTGTCAGCAAATGATAAAATGGAGACTAAGCTCCACCTGCAAGTGTGAAATGGAACAAGTGAGATGGGCAACTTCACGGTAAACAATGGCAAGACTTCCCACAGGCCTTGCCTGTGCACACTGCTTGACCTGTGGGCTGTTATCCATTTTCTTCCCCAGCTTTCACAGTGGCAATGCAGTACTGTCTGCTCAGTGCATGGACACTTTTTCTGCCCCTTCCCTCCTTCTTCAAGCATAGACTCAGCCTTTGCCTTACCACACAGGACCTGCACAACCACCTCCAGCAGTGACTTGTCCTTGAGCAGTCCACTTAGAAAACTTCAAGGGTCTAAAATGGAAAAATAACAGTGTACATGGAATCCAAATATGTGTCATACTGCTTTAGTGGGGGACACATCAAGAAAGCTGCTGCACCTTAACTAAAATTTCTTCTTCCTGCATCCAAGGTAAACACCAGAACCTTTGAAAACATGAACTTGAGCCCCCAGCCAGATGGGCTTACGCCTATAGCACAGCTCTTGCTTGAATCAGTTTGCTGCTTGCAACAAGATGGTATATGGAGCAGCAAAATGCAGTCATTGAACTTCAAGATGACAGTTTATTTACAGAAAACGTGTGGGTGTGTAGATGTGTATGCCTGCAGTTTTTGTGTTGCTTAAATGCCAGTGGCCATTTAGTATTTTACTACATTTATAAACTTTGCAGAGCTTTTAAACCATCCACAGGAAAAGTTGGGAAGGTCTAACAGACATCTCATTCATTACCTACCTGCATAGCTCTCCTTGTGGCTGACATAGCTCATTCTCAGGCAATGTTAAATTCGCATCCACAGTCAATACTGGAAAAAACAGTCCTTTATTACAACATAATTATTGTCATGGTTTTCTGGTTAGTCACTTTTAGACTCCTTTTTTTCTTTCTAGGGACTACTTTTCCCAAAAATCTCTAACACAGTTAAATTCCAAAGGACTTTGCTCAGAAATATTTCAAGAGTTTTTCCTGAAGTTTACATTTTTAAAAGGTTATATAATACATTTTTCCATCTTCTATGGTGTCCTTGGGAAATCATGCCAGAAGAAAAATACTTAGCACAGTAGAATTTAATTATGCATTGAAGTGATTCAGAATCCATGTTTGTCTGTGGGCTAGAATAATAGTACAAGTGTCTTCACAAACTTTTGCTGGATTTTGCCAAGATGTGTTTCTTAGAGTAGCATGTGCTGCCTCCTTTATTTTGGGTATGCATGAAACCTTTATTGATGTGATTTCTGGAATCATGTTAATTCTTTCTGTATATAAATGAATGATATGATTTCACACATTTACCTCAAAAGTCTGAAGAAAAAGCGGTGGCTGAACTACACGAACGTACTTAAAGAACAGGCATTATTGTAGCTTGACTGCATTTTCTTTATCCTGTTGCTTTAAAGACCTACTTCTTCTAATGATTTGTGATTTTTTGTTTTAGTGGTAGTGATTTGTATTACAGAATCATTTGCTGCCAGTAATGGATATGTAAGTATTCATATCCTTTTGATAATTCTAAGTTGAAGTAGTCCTTCCAGTGGAAGATTGTAAGAAAAGGTTAAGTTTATTTTCTTTTGGTAAGACATTAAAAATTAAGTTGCAGTTTTCCATCAATACATCTACCATCACTAGGTGATGGCCTAAGGTCAGCCATTGTGCAGAAATGGTTTTGGACAAAGCTAGGCTGGGAACCTCTTTTTTGTTTTTACGCTGCGCACAGCCACAGACTGTCCTGAGGAGGGGTCTAAAGGTTACACAGCTGTGCTATTTAAAAAACAGGGGCTTTATTTTTATGATGGTATGGACTCAGTTTCTTAAACCCATAATATATTGTCTGCTCTTCTTTCCTTCTAAACACACTTTCAGAAAATGTTTGCAAATTCTTGCAGAATGATTATAGTGACAAACGTGGGAAGCCTCCAGCTCTGCAAGAAAATGATTGATGGTCAGTGGTGTCCACCTGCATATTGTGTCCTTGTTGAAATGCATTCATTTAATCTCAGGGGCACTAGTTTAATCTAAACTGCATTTTGCAAACTTGAGTACACTGCTCAAGTTGAAGGGAAGTAGGGTTTTTTGACAGTATCCATTTGTGGGGAATAGTGTGTAACATGGAGAATGTATTACTAAACATGTCTCAAAGCAGAAAGGTCTGGGAATTTGCTGAAGATGAGATATATTTCCAAAGTCCTGTTCCTTAAAATTCGCATAAAAATGGCCAAACTCTCCCTTTACAGACATCACTTAATTTGCTGTCCCTCAGTGAAAGACATTTAGTACTTAGGGGCTGCAGGAACAGCAACTTGGATCTCTTTGGAGAAGAGAATTTTATCTTCTGTCTCATTAGCTTCCTTCTAAGTTCATATTTTTTTTCCTGTGCCAGACAATGTTTGCAAAGCTTCTAACGTCAGAATCTCCTTAAAACTTTAACAGTATCATAGCTGTTGTAGTGTGTTTTTCCATTAACTCCACCAGGCTCTGCATCAGGCCAATAATGGCTATTTGTCAGTGTATTCACGAGTTATATTGACCTGTATCATGCCAAATTTCATCAGTGTGTTTGCAGTTCCTAAGCTCTTTGGCACAGTAAGCATGTTATACAGTTGGCACAGTTCAGAAATTGCACAGCTTTATACTGCTAGGCAAATAATCATACTATCTACTAATGGAAGACATGAAGTTCTTTTAACAAATCTATATGGCACTGTTCTGATGGATTTGTTCTGATGGGGGCACTGGTATCTCGCCTGCTCCCTCCAACCTCCTCTCCCTTAAAAAAAAAAAGGATTTTCTGACATTTCTGTGACCTCTTAGAGAAAGAATTAGGTGCACAGTTACCAAGCAACAGAAAGTCAGGCAACACACTTTCAAAGCCCTCTAATTGCCCATAATGGTAAGAGCAGCATCCATGTTCACAAAAGCTTCATATACTTGATACTTATTCTGCTGTGGGAACTCATTTACCTTTTATTATCAGTGTGGTGTTAAACTGTACACACCAAAGGAGGAGATGGAAGTCTGAAGGGTCTGCGAGACTTGGAGCTGCTCTGCATATAGGGGGCCATAAGGAACAGTTGTCATTTTCACAATTCATGTCTCACATTTCATTTATCTAGAATATTTTAAGTGCTTAACTCATAAGAGGGAAGGTGCATGCATCTCTACAATATTAAAACCAAAGTGGATGTGAAAAAAAAACCTGACAAAGTCTTGCTTTCAAAGATTTAAATGAGAGACCTTTAAATGAGAGACCAAAGAAAGGCTTTAAAGCACAATATATTCTGACAACTTTTCCTCTAAGGTTTTAAAATGGCATGTTTCATGAGTCACACAATGAAACCTCTATGAGGGTGGGGGGTAAATATATAAATACATGTTTGAGAATTTGAAGGACTTCTTTTTTTCATTCCAGATTGTACATAACTGCACGCCAATAGTCAAACTGTTCCCTCCTTACACAGTGTATCTATCTGGGACACTGTGTGCCACTCCTTCCTGCAGCTTTTTCATTGTCCTTAAAAGGCTGTAGCAGTCTTCATCTACTCTTCACAACTCACTTTCCTCAGGGGGATTTGGGAAATGTTTTGCATGGCTCCTGATCGAGACCTTCATGAAGGGACAGGCTTTGCCACTGCACCTTTTGGCTTCATCTCATTGTTTCCTGCAGAAGATGGTGTTGGCCATGAGCTGGGACAAGTGCTGGTCAATGGTTCTATTCTTCTGCGGCTGTCTTGGAAGAAGCCTTTTCAATCCTGAATGGGAGACATGGCGTGTTTGCACTTTGGATATCAGTCATCTGCTTTTCCCACACCAGCAAGGGCTAGGTTTAGTGTTCAAAAAGGGCTTCTCAGTACTTCTGTATATACGTTCATTTATTTTCAAGCATATAGAAGTGTTTATTCAGAAACAAATAAAGCTCTTCTGTAAATGACTTCTCAGGTCATTTACACTGGGGTTATCTCTAGCGAAGCTAATGAACACTATATTGGCATAAGTGAAGACAGGAACCAGAACCCAAGATTTCTGGCCCAAGACCCAAAGCAAAGCATACTCTAAACTTTGCATGGTATTCTGAACAAGAAAGTGCCTTGCATATGATCTCTTCTTCATTTTATTTTATTTTTTTTCCTTTTGGTTGTGCTTCTGTCCTTTAGCCAGAATTAAGATTTCATGGAGTGGTATCATACAGTGGAGGTGAAATGGCCAAGGGCTTGGTCATGGACTCTGTCAAGTGCTATAGCTCCAGTCCTGCAAAGCCCTTAGGCATCTGACTGCTTTTAGAGTACCACAAAATGAAACAGTACTTCAGACTGAGCCATGAATTGCCAAGAAGCATGCACATAGGGTGAGTACTCAGTATTTTGAACTTGGAGAGGAAAAGAAGAAGCTGAGGTTAAAGTACCTACATATACATAGCCATTTGAGCTGTGTTTTTCTATTTAGGACCTTTTTACTTCAATGACTGTGTAATTACCATCATTTCCAGTGGAGTTACTTTGAAATTACTATGTAGTTTATTGTATACGTCTAATTAACTTGTCTCAGAACTGTAAGTGGAATGTACCATCATTTCCAATCTGGAAAGCACTTCTTTGGAACCATATTCTGACAATTCAAGAATATTTCTGCTATGTTTACAATTCTAAGGGTAGGTATTGTTTGGAGACATACAGTCTGAAGGCATGAAAGGGAAGGGAGAATTATTATGTTTGCTCAGTCCCTAAAATGAAGCTATTTTTCCTATGTTTGGTTAACCAATTTTTAAAAGGAATTGATCACACTGTGAATTAGAACTTCTATTAAGAGCTACATGTTAGAAAAGCACAAGTAGTCCTGGCTGAATTTAGATTTTCATTGCTGTAGGGTGCCTCAGAGCATATTTATGCTGACTCTTGCAGTTAATGTGGAAATTTAAATGGTAACCTCTTACAGTTACACCAACCCCTTAAATCTTGCCCACCTTCCTATTATTATAAATTCAAATATTAACAATGTAATCAGCAGTACTGTTGGTAGATGCATCAAGATACATAAATAGCAAGACTCCTCTATATGAGCGAAGTGGGAATAAGATGGGGAAAGCAAAGTTCTGCAGTGGAAGACTGCAGAAAGGTTCCCATCCTAATGTATGTTTTATTTTTCCTCATTACTGCAAGGGCAGTGGAACCAAACCTCACTTCTATCACATCATTACTTTACTCTGTGTAATATGCTACTGTCAACCATAGTTGTCTTAGTCTTTTGATAGCAGAAAGGTATACAGTTTTCACTGCTCATTCTTCTCCCCAGCCCAAAGGACACACACATCCCTATGTGTATCCATGTGTTCTCTCCAAAACTGTGCACATGTAAAGACTTTGTAAGTCTAAACCACTACTTTCTCTCTTTCTCTAAGCATGCTGCAAGGAATAAATTCAATATATGTTTAGTTCTGATTTATTTTTTCAATGGTTAGCATTATACTCCATAGCAGAATGTTAACCATCTGCCATGAATATTCTTTACTGTTATTCCAGCTTTAATGAAGTCCTTGAAAGATTTTAATTTGAACTTAAATCACCCTCAAGTTATGTCCCTGGATGTTCCAATGTAGGTTACTTATGCTTCACACTGAAATGAGCAGTGCTGCAACCAGGTCTTAACTGGAGAGTTGTACCTGTACACCACTTATGTACAATGAACTACTTTGGTACCCATCATCATAGAAACATGCCAGAGGAAGTGCTGTCTAGGGAGGAGTTCATTTTTCTGGTGCATGTGAGGGAAACAAGAAGTGCATTATTTGGAAAGGTGAAAGTTCCTTCATTCTGAAATGTCTCCCAAACCAGGGAACCATGAACTCCCAGAGCGATTGGCAAATTAGCTAGGTCTGCATGCAAACCCTGCCAGGGACTAAAAATGAGCTGAGGAAAACTGAGATCCCTTTCACATCCCTGATATAATAACACATGTCCACCTTCTGAAAGTTTGAAAAAGTCTCCTTATGGAGTAAAGAGGGTGGGGAAACCTAACTTCTAGCCTATTCCTTCATTTTCTTCATCTAATTGTCTGCAGAGTTAAACACTTCTTTTTTTGGCGGAAACAGGGGTTCACTATGTCTTCACACTATTTTCAAAGAGAAGCCAGCCAGCCCCACATCTCCTTTTCAGCAGAAACCCATCTGGGAAGCTTTGTAGCTCTGTCACCTAACTTGAGGACCTTCAGCTACCTTGACTTGGAGACCCCATTTTTTCTGTGTTAAGGGGGAAATCTAGAGCTGCCTGTAGAGGATGATACTAAAGTACCTGTCATTTGCAAGTTCCAGTCTCCTGTGCTTTCTATTGATGGCACTTCTGGATTCTGGACTAGCAGCTTTCAGCGTCTCACCCTCCGCAGACTTCTTCTTTAGCTCTCAAAAATAGAAAATTGCTCTGAGATTTTTCCTGGAACACACTGTGAGTTTGCAAAAATGATTGCTGCAGAGGACCTCAGCTGAATAGCAACCCTTGTAAGTGTGCTGCTAGTCAAGAAAAACAACTTCAAAACTGTTGTAGAGTGCAACTGTATTTCACTTATGTTTTTTTATGTATTTCATTATATTCATAAATGACATGCAGCATTACAGGCATAGATTTGTTAGTAAAGTCAAAAGTGGGCGCCCGCCGTGGCTTCTGGCACTTGTTTGTTATGCAAATAATGAACCACGGTAGTAACTCACTCCTAAAGGTAATGGCAACATATATCAGGCTCCTTGTTCTGTATGCTGTCTGCTCCTCAGAGATGTCTGCATCTTGGGGCTA
Source organism: Neopsephotus bourkii (assembly GCF_033783945.1). Lineage (NCBI taxonomy): Eukaryota > Metazoa > Chordata > Aves > Psittaciformes > Psittacidae > Neopsephotus > Neopsephotus bourkii. The sequence goes on along the minus strand of NW_026901456.1, from coordinate 7,422,443 downwards.
GTGTCAGTGGAAGACATACTGGTTCCAGCTATATACACGTAATATTGAAAAACAAGGAAGCTGTAGATGACACCTCCCTCTTCACTGTCAGACCTTCCTCCTGAATATAGCCAGTACCATTTCACAGCAAGAAATGGCCTTGTTATCTAGCTTGGAGTGTGGCAGTGATACAGCCAAGTTGCTGCTTGATCTTCATCTGTTTGTCTTAGAAATTGTTCAAACTCTAGGCTGGGTCCTGCTACAGATCATCCTGTCTCTGCTCCTAACTCTTGAGGGCACAGCTCACATAAGTAACTTCTGTGCCTGGCTTGCACAGACCCACTCCTGGAGATGTGCTTTTGGGCAGGGGAGTTTGGACACTTGTTCGGAGAGGCTGAGACAGCAGGGGACTGGCTGTGGTCCTCACAGCTGCTCAAGTGTGCAGATCTGAGGTAGTCCCTGGAGCTGGCTGTTGGAGCCTCATAGGGGCAGGATGGCTCTGCAGTGCTGAGATGTGTGCTGAACACAGTGCTGGCCTCTGGGAGACTTTGTGGAGTTGTCTGGTCCATTCTTCTGGGAGGGGTAGCTTTAACATGAACTCGTGCTTCTTTTGACTTTGATCACCCCAGGTGTCCATTTCTGGTGGGAATATAGGTACCACAGTGATGAAGGAAAGACTGGCCTTCAAAAGCTATCTGACACTATCTTGCAGAAACATTTTTGTCTTTAAAAATGAAAACTGTCTCTTGAGCCAGGATGAATGAGCCTAGTCAGAAAGATTTTTGTCTTGAAGACCATTTTTCTATGAAATCTTCATACCCAAATTATCATCAGTTTTTGCAAGAGGCTGGCCCTTTAGAGTCCAGTCCCCGGAACAGAGACAAAATGGAGGAAAAAATCTCAAATTGAGGAGCTTTTCTTTTCCCTTCTGGTCTTCCCCTACCCAGGCAGATGTGGCTCTGTTTGGCTTTTCCTGTATTTTCTGAAAAACTCTACATGAAAAGAGTTAAGGAACCATCTTTTTGACTTTGACTTGATTTTTTCTCACTGTCACGGAGAAGCTTTTACATCTCATTTCGGATCCTTACCAGTCATCCATGTGTATTTTCTGCATGGGCTGAGCATCCCTGTCAATGAAATGGATTTGGAGGGCATTTGCTGCAGGCCAGGTATCAAGCCTTGCAGGTCAGTTCCTCATACACAGTTTCCAAGCTCACCTGGGAAGCAGAGCGGCTTGCCCTGCAGGTAGAGCAGGTTGACCTTTTTCCACTATATTATTTTTTCTGAGGAGAGCTGCTCCATACCTTCCTGGGTAACAGCTGACTTTTCCACAGAGGTGACCTTTAATGCAGGCTTAAGGCCTGGGAAGGCCATTTTTGTGCACAAGCTCTCAGAGGGTGCAAGCTGTCACAGAGTGACCAGGTTGCAAACTCCTGGGTGCTACAAATTAGTTTTTAGCACTTCAGACAGATTGGTCAGGTGTTTTACTTATCTGTTATCTCCGTATCTGAGGTTCTACTGGAATGCTTTGCCATCAGAAAGCAGGATCCTCTAAATAACCTTGTCCCTGTCTTCTGGAAGTCCCTGTAAACAAGAGGCTGGCTGTGAAAGTATGATTTTCAGTGTAAACAGGTTCACTTTCTGCATCTCCTTTTACAGGTTTGATACATCTTACTGTCCTATTTACTCGCAAATGAGAATGAGGCCAAAACCACGCATTTCTTTTTCAGGGTCTCCATGACCTGTAAATGCTCAAACTTGGTGGAAACTGAGAGCATCTCATAGGAAAGCAGATCTGCAGCAGGTTTTTTTCGTGAAGGAAGGGGTATGGTCTATTACAGACTGTTCAAGGTTTATACCAGTAATGGCTGGCTCTGCTGATTTAGGTCTGTCTCTAGGTCCCTCTTTATCTGGTACATAGATTTTCCTGTTCCCTCCTCATGGTTTTGCACCTCAGTGGGAAAGAGAATGAAGACCCAAGACATCAGATGAACATCCTGATAATGTCCACCATCCTGCCTGAATTAACTTTCTCATGTGAAAAAAGCAAATGGCATTTTCCTCCTTATCTCCATTCTTCCATCTTTCCATGTTTATATCAGTTCATGTCCACCCTTATGTGTGGTATCTCTGTTTCACACTATCTGACTGTCATGCAAAGTTGAAATCAGCAATAGTGTCATCTTTGCTTAGGCATTAATTAGGTAGTTTGATGCAGCTCCTGATGAGCCATTTCATGCTACCCACATAAGATATGTCTAATTCTTGTCTTCCCCACAACAGGGGATGTTAGTTCAGTGCCATGCTTTGCAGTGGATAAGAGAATGCAGGATACTGTGGGAACAGGGTCAGGCATGGTCTTTGTCAGCAAACCCCAAACCTGCCCACAATCACGTCATCTTATATTAAAAGAGTACCAAGTCTGGAAAAGACTGACTAAAGGCAGCTTTTGCTATCTGCTTTCTCATTCTGTACAGAGAAAGCTTATAGATCAGAGTATGTGATTGCATAATAAAAGCTACACATGAATAAGGAGCTAGGCAGATTTATAGTTTCATTGGTCCTTTTTGTTCTATTTTTTAAGTGTTTGATTGAACAATGCAAATTTTTGAATGTAATTCTTTTAAAAAAGTCCTGGAAGATTGAAAACAAGTCACATGAAGCCTTACTGAATCCTTTGTACCCATATTCATTTAGATTCCCTTTTCAGATCTCATCCACATGAGCCCCGTGAATGTCAGGGAGCAGTAACTGCCTTTTCTTCTATTATCCATAAGAAAAGACTGGAAGACAGGCATTGCTAGGGTGTCATATACCATTTGCCAGCTACAAATGTTTGAAGGATATTTCTCAGATTTTATTCCTGACTTTGGGGAGTGTGGTCACTTAAGAGATGTCACAGACAAGCATAGAAACTTCATATATTCATGCGCAAACACAAGGACAGTATGAGTCATTGATGGAGACCTGAGTCTACCACTTTACAGCTGAAGTCATACTTTCAGATCTGCAGGGAGTGAAATATACACCTGGCAAATGATCCCATCTTTAAAATGGGCAAAAGATTATAACATGCCTACTCCTCTTACAAAGAATGAGGTTTGAGACACAGTTTTGTCCTTTGACTGGATATCAGGCAAGTAACAAGGAATTCCTGTGTTTGCCTGGAATTTCTAGTCAGTTGTACTCTCAAGTGGGACCAATATATCTGCACATGTCCTTTACACTCACATGGCATGTTGAACCGTTCATCAGAAGCTACCATACATCCAGACAGGTTTGCAAGCCAGATGCAACTGTGCAACCTATATGCTTCATTGGGAATTTTGGAGGCTCTTGCCTTGTCTTTTTCTCACTCTAGGCATGTGCATAACTCTGAGATTTTCCAGAAGGCTGAGTGCATGACAAAACCTTAGACACGCACATACACTGTGTCTATCTAAGATATCCCAGTCTGGCAGAGGGATAGGTAGTCCCTTTCCTGTCACAACTCCATGTTTGCATTGACTATATACAAAGATCTGTGAAGTAAATGCATGTGATCCACAAAACTGATGTTTGTCAGGCTTTTAAGAGTAAAAGTCTGAGGAACTTATGCATGCATATGCAAATGAAGATATGGTGTTTCTAGACTAGGCTGGAAGCATAAGCTGGTAACAGTGGTAAGCAACCCCTCAGCTTTGGCACTGTATCCAAAGCAATCAAGTCTGAGTGTGAGATTCCTCTCCCTTAACAAGAGGAAATATCTACTTCCTGTGTCATGTGATAGATACAATAAATATCTGACTGCAACAGTCATTTGTTCCTGTTCTACAGAAATAAATGCTAGTTTTGTTTTCTATAATAGCTTCTTGAGTGAGCATACACTAACAAGGCAATCAACAGCAAGCACAGCAAAATAAATTCAAGGCAATGTGAAATAATTTAAAGTAATGCAGTTCAAAGGTATACGCGTGAGAGAGAAACCAGTCTGTGAGATCTGTGGACAAAGGAGGTGCAGGTGCTGCAGACTCCGGTCTCACCCTCTGTTATGATGTGGGATGTGTGGCATTTGGTCCAGTGCGTTAAAGGTCTAACGAAATCTCCTGCTGTACCACATAATAAACAAGAGAGGTGTTGACTGACTGTGTACTGATTGCAGTTTATGAAATGAACAGCAGGTGGGAGAGAAGCAATATGCATCCTCTGGTAGACCTCCAGCTAACAATACTACATCTGAAAATATGCAGCATCCTAGTACAGAAATCAAACCTTTTATATCCCGCTACTCGGAAACAGGGAGAGGTGGGAAGGAGCAGAGTGGTGGGGTAGAGGAAGGGGGAAGGTGGAACAATGTGATTTGTGTAGAAAATTAGTTTTCAGTCTCTGTGGTCCTTCTTTCCCATTTCACATTCATATTTCTCTATTGCATGACAGTTTTGTCAGTCGTCAGCCTTTTCCAAGCAGTCTGCCTCCAGATGATATCTGCCCACCTTGGTGGCAGGCACCTCCCTGACTATTCATCTGTCTCTTCCCTCCTGCCTTTGTGTTTTGTCAACCTGTTTATTTCATATCAGTTTCTCTGTGCCCCATCTTGCTCCTATCCTTATGCCTATCCATCTATCTCCATTAAAATCTAAATATTGAATACCAATAAAAATAACACAGCCTGTTTAGGGAGAATGTGATTTTTGTGACGCCTTATGACTGACCGTTGATTTGTGGTCAAATGCAATGGTCATAAAAGGGCTGTGAATCAGGCAAATGATATAAAATGCACACATCAGCAATTAAAATCAGTTGTATTATCTGGGCACCCAGCAGGGCTGCCTAGTTAAGGCCCTGCCAATGTTTAGATTATTACAACTCTTTACAAGAATTCATGCTGTTCCTCTCTCCTCACCCCCACATCTAATATTTGACCCTTCCTCTCTTTCTGTATGGCTTAGCTGCTTACCCAATGTTTTGATTCTCCCTTGCAAGATACAGCTTCCTCCATCTTTCGTTCCCTCCGAGTCAGTGCAATGCACAATGCAAAATTGTCTCTCTCTCCTCCCTAAATGTAGACTGCATTTCTCTACTTTGGGATTCCTGCCAGCAATGTTTTTCTACCTGCCATGCCCATTTCAAACACCTTCTCCTGGTGAAACCCCACCTGTCTCTATCTCTTTTTTTTTTCCTTTCGGAACCCCTCCCTAGCTCCCTCGGGAGAAGAATGACAGAGGAAGCCCTTCACATCACCTGAACACTGCAGGCTTCTTTGCAGCAGGTGGGAGGACCCTAGGATTTGTGTGGAGCTTATGGACTGCAGCAGCACTTCACAGGAGCACTGGCTCTGCCTGCCTGCAGCTGCTTGCAGAGAGGCGGCATGGATAATGGTGTCTTTCTCTATCACCTTCACGCTCACTGCACGCGCTTGCATCCCTCCTTTCAGCATGCCTCATGTTTCTCCCCTCTGTATTTGACTCCCTCCCACAGGCTCTTCTCCCATACCTTTTTAGTCTCTCTGGTTATTGAGCTCAACCACAGAAATGTGCCTGGAAGCACATGTACAACCTGCTGTGGGACTGTCCTCTCCATGCCGCAGGGCATTTTTTGCTGCACATCTACCACTTACGATACGTATTGAAAAGACTGTGTGATGCACAAATATTGAAAAGTTATAAAGTACTCAACTGTCTTCATGTCATAATATTCCTTCATTGTAAAATCTTAGGCTGCTTTTAATAAAATGATTTAAGAATGGAAACTAATCTAAAGTATTATTTATTGTTGTGGGATGTTTTGATGTCTGGCCACTTTACAGTCTTCAAAGTAATTCTGTGCCTGTCATTTTGTGATGTAGATTTATTTTTGGTTGAGAAGCTGCAAAAGGGGGGAAGAAGAAAGGTCTTCCTGCACTCTCTTTGTGACCATCTGTGGTCAAGGAGTGTATCAGAGATGGTGTCACCTAACCACAGGCAGGTAATGCCGTTTGAGACTCTCTAGGGTATACAAAACACTAGCCAAGAGCTGTTTGATCTGATACAAGCCCTTGAAGCAGCATGCAGCTTTCTGGTGAAGCAGCTTGGGGCATAGTGACTAAATGACCTCTACTGTCTCTTGCTGCTGAATCCTGCAGTGAGTGTCAAAAATAGATTGTCCTGAGAACATACCCAGATTCCATGCTACTACTTTCCCAACTGGTAAGAAACTTGCTTATAAGGTGCAGGTATGAACTATTTTAGATTTTTCAGCTGTTTTCCCCACACTAATCAGAACCCCCAGTTACCACCCATGTAGCATTAGAAGAACAACTACTGGTCTAGTACTTAAGGGAATGAGAGGGAGGAAACTTTTGAGATGATTTTAAAAACTCTGGATGACTTGGGAGGAACTCTGGAGAAAAGCCACCCGCCTCCCAGCAGAACTCTTGCAGTCTCTGAGATTTGAGCCTACACTGATACTTTAGTAACACTCACGATCTTTGTTAAGCGCAGATCATCCCACTGGCAGAGCAGCATAAGGGAACAATGCACCTGCTTGTGCTGCCTGCATGGTGCATAATGAAGAGATTTTATTATGTGTTTTGCATGAAATGCTGATTTTTGAATGCGAAGAATATATTTTAAGTGGTAAGTTCCAACCTTTCAACTCCTGATCTGGCTCTCATAGGTATATATTTTACATAACATATGATTGCAATTTTCTGGTAGGAGTTGTAGAACTAACCAAAGTAATTAAGGGGGCACACCAAGAAAAAAAATATTTGTTGGGTTTTTTTTCTTATTTTTTATTTTCCCTACCCTCTCCTACTATCTAGCATGCAAAGAAATAAAATCACCCAACCAGCTGTGCACCCCTAACCTCACAATTCCTGTAAGTGAATTCTTCCCTTTATCCAGCATCGTGCTTGCATTTTCAGATTTGTGGCTGGCTGTGATTCCTGGCTTCATTGAAATCAGTGCCAAAATACAAATTAGCTACAGTGAGACTGGATCTGATGTTGATGGCAAATACTTAGGTTCTGAATGGCTAGGAATATTTCCATTTTCCATGTGTGTTATTTCCATATTTTGTAGATTCACAAACATATTTTGCTTTAAACTTATCTGTGGTATTTGTTTTGTTGTAGTAGTGGACAGTAAATTATGCCTTGAAACATATTTTCAAAGCCCTGAGACCAGCTTTAGAAATGTTTCATAATGTTCTCTGTATATTTGTTTAGTGTTTGTTTAGCATTAATACTGCTTGTATGAGCTCAGTATTGTGTGAGGTCAAGTCAGAGAGGTGAGGTTCCTTGCTGAGTCATCATTAAACAGACAGGGGCCTTCCTCAGTTTATACTATGTCAAGCTATGTTTCAGCAATTTATTTTGGTGTCTTCTTCTCTAGTCCTTTGGTAAATGAATAGACCCCATTGATACAACAGGTTAAATTAGGTGTACTTCTCTTGAAGGAAAGCAGTTGGCTATCCTGGGTATGTGATACAAACGTGAACAAGCATTAACCCACCTGCTACTTGGAAAAGTTAACTCAGCATCTGACTACAAAGGGGTATGTTAAACAGTATTAGCTGATATGGCAAAGCAGCTGCAAGGCCCACCTGGCCAAAAGTGTTTTCCGCTCCTTTCAAGTGTACAAGGTGATCGTGGCCGCATACCTAGGGATGTAGTGAGGGTGAGGCATCTGTGGCTGGCAGTTTTGCCTCGTTAGCACATAGTTCTACTGCTGTAAAGCAAAGAAGGGGGGGGGAAGGGAGGATGAGGGAAGAACATTGCCACAGAGGGAAGGATGCCAGGCAATAACAGAAAAAACAATTCCAGAGCTTAACTGAAGTCCCAGGAAGACGGTGAGGGGATGGCATGGAGGGCTTGTTGCTCTTAATTGGCAAAAGCCTCTTCCATAAACTAGAAGGATACCTACCTGGGGGAGGAAGGCAAGGAAATGACACTTGACATGTGGTATCATCAGCATGCCAATCATGAGGCAGGGAGTCAGCAGCAGGGTGATTTCAAGAAACTTGCCTCTTTTTGCAACCTTTAGCAGCCTCATCTACGCACCGTTGCAGAGATTGGAGGTACGTGACAACCCTGCTGATGAGATGACGGTTACACTGATTGGCAAGTTCAGTGGTGAGATTCTTTTGTTGGTGTGCAGGTGGTTGTTGATGTTCCTGACTGTTATTTGGGAAGAGGCGCTTTGCTCCCCTTTTAGTTTAAAGAGGTGGCCAAGTACAAGAAATTAAACGCCAAAATGCATGTCAGGAGAATCCTAGATAAGCTAAGAAAAGCCAGGAAAATCAGGGCTACTTTCAGCTAATGCTATGATTTTTACCTGGCTGGGGAGAACAGGGAAAATGTTAGTCCCAAGGTCACTTCAGATCAGAGGGCTTCGTGAAGCATTGCTACTGTTAGCAGAAGAGTTGAGCTGGCAGAGGACAGCTGCAGAGCTACAGGCCTGTAAAAATACATTATTAAAGAAAATCTGAATGAAATGGCAGACAGAATGGAAAATAGCAAATAATACTTACAGCATTAGAAATTCATTTCAGTTTTATGGAATATAGCTTGGATATAAATATAAAGCATTACATTAAAATTCAGAATAACAGATTATAGTCTTCTCCCCTATCTGTACCACTGCAGACAGTGTGCTTGCAAGAGAGCTAAGCTGAGCAATTCAGGGACAAGACTGATAATTCATGTGGCAGTTATTGGTGACTTCCTCCATTCACCACTTCAAAAGTGGCCAACAAGTAGCACCACCATCCCTAGTGACAGCCATCCAGACAATTCAGCCAGACATCAAGAATCAAATTGCTGCAGGTGCTGGGCGACACTGAAAGGAGCTGTGCTGATGTGTGATGGTAGAGTAGATGGAGACACATGCCTGCCTCAACCTGAACTTCATGTCACCACCACCTTTTGATCTTATACAATTTTAATGAATTATTTTCTACAGCTGCAATGCATTCCAATATCTATTTAAGATTACTCCAGCTGAACTGGACATGTATCTACATAAAACAGAAGTAGCAGTGGCACACCTAAGATTTTGCCACAATTTTCCTTTTAATAGAGCTTTACTAATATTTTTGCTCTGTTGCTACCAACCAGAGTTTTTTTTGTACTGTGTCCTGTGCAAGAGGTAGGGATTGCTTTCTGTTTCCCAGAATTTCCTGGATATAACTAAAATTGTCAAGATGGGAGGGGAACAGATGACGTTACCCCGTATGTGGGGGGTACTGATGAATACAGATATGTCTTGTTGCTGCATTTCCTGCAGTTCTGAGTTTGAGAAACAATTATTGTTTCTAAGGTGCAATGATGACAGGTGTAACATTTTCAACTGCCTCTCTTTGGACATCATTTTTTAGTTCATTGACAGATGTGAAAAACTTGCCTGAGGTATTTATTATACTTGAACAGTACTGTAAAATACATTTTATATCCAAGCTGCATGATTACTGGCCTGAGCTCTAAGCTCATGTGATGTTTCTTGTGACGCTAATATGCAACACAGCTGTTTTTCATTACAATACTCTTTGATTTAGCAGTGTGAGCAAAGTGCTGCTGTAGGTAATACCTGGGCAGAGGAGTTATTTGAGTTTTCTTTCTCAAAAAAAGACAACAGTGTCATAGAATCACAGAATAGTTAGGGCTGGAAAGGACCTTAAGATCATATAGTTCCAACCCCCCTGTCATGGGCAGGGACACCTCACACTAAACCATCTCACCCAAGGCTTCGTCCAACCTGGCCTTGAGCACTACCAGGGATGGAGCATTCACAGCCTCTCAGGGCAACCCATTCCAGTGCCTCACCACCCTAGCAGGAAATAATTCCCTCTTTATATCCAATCTAAACTTCCTCTGTTTATGTCTGAACCCATTACCCCTTGCCCAATCACTACAGTCCCTAATGAAGAGTCCCTCTGAAGCATCCCTATAGGCCCCCTTCAGATACTGGAAGGCTGCTATGTGGTCTGCACGCAGCCTTCTCTTCTCCAGGCTGAACAGCCCCAACTTTCTCAGCCTGTCTTCATACGGGAGGTGCTCCAGCCACCTGATCATCCTCGTGGCCCTCCTCTGGACTTGTTCCAACAGCTCCATGTCCTTTTTATGTTGAGGACACCAGAACTGCACACCATACTCCAGGTGAGGTCTCACAAGAGCAGAGTAGAGGGGCAGGATCACCTCCTTCGACCTGCTGGTCATGCTCCTTTTTGATGCAGCCCAGGATACGGTTGGCTTTCTGTGCTGTGAGCACACACTGAAGCTGGCTCATGTTCATTTTCTCATCGACAACACCCCCAAGTCTTTCTCCACAGGGCTGCTCTGAATCTCTTCTTTGCCCAACCTGTAGCTGTGCCTGGGACTGCACTGACCCAGGTGTAGAACCTTGCACTTGTCATGGTTAAACTTCATGAGGTTGGCATCGGCCCACCTCACAAGCATGTCAAGGTCCCTCTGGATGGCATTCCTTCCCTCCAGCATATCAACCGAACCACACAGCTTGGTGTCATTGGCAAATTTGCTGAGGGCGCACTCAATCCCACTGTCTATGTCAGCAATAAAGATGCTGAACAAGAACGGTCCCAATACTGATCCCTGAGGGACACCACTTGTTGCTGGTCTCCAGCCAGACATTGAGCCATTGACCACAACTCTTTGTGTGAGGCCATCCAGCCAGTTCTTTAACCACCGAGTGGTCCACCTATCAAATTGATGTCTCTCCAATTTAGAGACAAGGATGTCATGTGGGACAGTGTCGAACGCTTTGCACAAGACTGGGCAGATGAGACCAACTGCTCTACCGCTATCCATCAGTTCTGTAGCCCCATCATAGAAGGCCACCAAATTGGTCAGGCAGGATTTCCCCTTAGTGAAGCCATGCTGGCTGTCACCAAGCACCTTGTTGTTTTACATTTGCCTTAGCATGCCTTCCAGGAGAATCTGCTCCAAGATTTTGCCAGGCACAGAGGTGAGACTGACTGGTCTGTAATTCCCCAGGTCATTCATTTTCCCCTCTTGAAAATGGGGGTTATATTTCCCTTTTTCCATTTGTCGGGAACTTCACCTGACTTCCACGATTTTTCAAATATGATGGCCAGTGGCTTAGCAACTTGATTTGCCAGCTCCTTCAGGATCTGCGGTTGAAATTCATCAGGTTCCATGGAGTTGTGTACGTTCATTTTTTTAAGATGGTCTCGAACCAGTTCCTCTCCTAAAGTGGGCCCAAAGTCTTCACTCTCACTTCTTCATTCTCTTTCTTCAAAAGGTGATTATTTTGTAGTGAGCATTTCATAAGACAGGAATAGGGCTCGCATTGTGATCTGGAGAGGCAGGAAAAACTCACATTTCTGCTTGTCATTGCATGGTTGTTTTCACTGGAGAACAGTCACAGAAAGGAAACAGTAGCATTTCCCGCATAAATACTGGGGTTATTTATGTAACCTGTTAAATGCGAAAGAACATAGAGGACATGTTTGCGTTCATCATCTGTGCAAAACAGGTACAGCAAGTTGTTGTTCAAAGTTAGTTGCTATTGCTGTTCTGAGGTCAGAAGTGAAGATCACTGGGGAATTCACAAGGGGACCTCCCAGCCTTATCATTCATGGTGGCATCTCAAGAGCTCTGAGATAAGTTCTACGAATTCCTTGTCAGTGTGCTCTGACTACTGTGGCTGCAGATATTAACAGTGGAGGTTGGAGCCTTCATGCTGAGTCAGGTAATGCTTGATTCCCACCTCAAGCAATGAGCTGGCTCTGCCTGTGCCTTTACACTTCCAGTTTACTGTCCAGATTCATCAGCTCTCAGAGGATGTTAGCCCAAAGGAGCTCTAAAGATTTATTCAGTTTCTCACTATCAGGCCACTAAAGGTCTCTGTAAAGGAAGGCAACTCTCTCCTGCCTATGTATGACGTGCATGCATGAAGCTTTGTGTCTTTGTGTTGGTGTTTGATATGATAATCTTGTAGTGATCCATGTCAGTTCATGCATTTTACTTGCTACATTCAGTGAGCAAACCTCTAATGGTGGCCAGTTTTGTGAACATGTATGTTAATATCATAAATAAAATAGCTATTACTGTTTCATCGGCAGTAATAACCTTGGAATGAACTGCCTGGAAGATATGAGCTTCAAATGGGTGGGCAGCACTGTGTTGACGAAGAGCACGTGCAATTTAAAATGTTAACATTGGCTCCATTGCTGGCTATGCAGCTGGGTACATTTTATACTGGACAATGGTCCTTTCTGGGAGAGGTAAAAAGAGTTAGTTCATCATTCAGGGGCTGCATTCATCAGCACACAATCCACAGTGAGTCACTACCGAAATGTGTGGCAGGGCAGGAAATCACAGCTGTCGGGAGTGATTGCCTCCCATGCAGTTCTGACATATTCCCCCCATTGCCAGAAACAGCCACTCCCAAGAAATCAAGAGGCAATTTTTACCATCTACTTTGTCTAGGTCTGCGTGGCTGAATCAAGCCCAGCACTTCAAGCTCCTGTAGCTGTACAGAGAGCTTTTTTAAAACAAAAAAATACCATGAACAATGGCTGACTGGTGTGTTGACAGCTCCTGTAGGCCGTCATCAGACAGCAGCAGTAGCAATAGCTCTGAGATGTATGAATTGCTCAAATGAATCTTTTGGGTCAATTTGAAACCTAAATTTGAGAAAAGCTAATGTAGCTAATTTCACTGTTAATCAATTTAGAAAAAATATCCAGCTAATGCAGTTATGTGATTTTGGCAATACTAAATAATGTGATCATGGCAGTTATGTGGTCATGGCAATACTAAATAATTTCCCTGAACTTCACCAAGGGCCTCCAGTATACTGTACTTTGATGCTAAAAGCTCTGTTTTATTCCCCTTCACTTTCACCTTTGAATGTGCAGTTCTGCATTTTCAGAATAAAACCCTGCAGCATACAGAGCATTGATGATAAATTAAAATTAACTTAATGCAGTGTAGGTAGTGCAGTGGATACTGCATCTCTTTATTTCTTTTCATGTTTAATCCTAAAAGATCCCTCCACTCAGATGATATGATTCTTCTCTAGGTAGTATTTTGCAGTATTCAGATATCTGGCTATTTTGCTGGGCATACGCAATTACATAAGAGCCTTGATATAGTCTTATAAACAAAGTAAATATATTTGAGGACAGAAGTGGGGAGAAATTCATAAATATGGGGAACTCTACCTGAGAGTCAATGATCGGATGCATTAACTAAGTCAGTCATCTGGATGTGGAGGGGCAGCTGGGAGAATATGCGTATTTCTCTACTATTTTTCCACATACATGAAAATGTAAGGATTCACTTATCTGAAGCCCTGAGTGAGTGGGACTACCCCAACCAATGGACAGATGCAAGTAATATGGGTATGACCTCTAGACCTTCTCTTGCTAGGAAGCTCTGTAGCAGAAGTTGCATTAAGAATAAGCTATTGTGGACCAAGCTGTCCATCCATTATAGAATCATAGAATAGCTAGGGTTGGAAAGGACCTTAAGATCATCATTATGGGATGCCTGTATCCACTGACCAGGTAAATCCTGTAATACTGAACTGAGCATGCCCTGGTTTTCACTGATTCCAGAGCATATACTTGAGCTGTCAGAAAGGCATAGGCTCATAGCTCAGAAGTGAATACGAACACAAAGACTTTTGAAACCATTGTTAGTTAAACAGGATTTGTTTAGCCATGGTCCTAGGAACTTTTGCCATTCCTCTGGGGTATAAGGAGAGCTATGGACATGTATGGATATGTTATCTTCCATATGCTTTTTCAGTGTTATGCAGGCATGGGTAGAGAAAGAGAAAATTAATTTGCTGGATGTTTGTTTTGAAGTAATTGAGATCACCTTCCTTTCAGCCTGACAAAATAGCTTACGAATCAAAACTGGAATGTTAAAGGGAATAAACACGTATACTGTTCTCCCATATTACAGAGATGGACTAAAATCATAGGAAATTAAGGGCTAAAGAACACAATGTAGAATGAAGCAAGTGCTGCAAAGATTGCAGCCTGGGAGTTTTCTTTTTGGATGATCAGAGAGGAGGAGGACAGGATGGTACGCACACACACTCTGAGCATTAAATCCTCTCTTTTAATCTTTATCAGAAATGACTGTTTCTGGGGAATGAAGGTACTTTGTACAAAGAGAAGGGTGACATGATGCAGAATACCTGTAAGCAGAAGCTGTCATGTGGTTTTGATCATTTTGCTGCTGTAAAAAACATCCTAATGCATCTTGTCTTTCAGGAAATAACCATAGTTGTGTCTCTCATTCTGTCTAGTTACTTGCTAATGCTCACTTCGCCAAACCTTTGTGTTTTTCCTGCTGCTACAGATGGGGTGAGTTGTGGTGCCAGGTGCCCATGTTCTGGGCTTTCCTGCATGGAATGAAAGAACATATTGAGCTTTAAAGGGGAACACAACACAGTGCTATATAAGAGACAACAGAGTGGGTTTGTGAGGTTGGAGAAATGGATTTCCTCACTGAGACTCAGAAAGTTACATTGCAGAAGTAAGCCATACTGTTGATGTGGACTCTTGTTTTCTCAATTTATTTTATTACCCAGTAGTTCTGAAGTTTTTAAGAATACCAACAGAAAACAGTTGGTTCACCAATCCAATATGCAGTTTTTTATAAACATGTCAGACAGTGACCAAACTGCGTGCAATTCCAAATGCACCCAAGGAAACAAGAAGACACCTACTATAGAAACCGCAGGCACCATTTGTCTTTATTTAAGAAATGCAGTCTTCCCACTTCTTCCCCTTCCATTTCCACTTCCTTCCTCTTCAAATGGCTTCCAACTATCATACTGTCCCTGATTCCATCAGCAGATTTCAGCACAACAAAAAAAAAGCATGTGTCCTGGGTTTAGCAGTAGCCGTCATTTTTCTCTTTTTTGGTAGCTGCTGCAGTGCTGTGTTTTGACTTTCAGGCTGGGAACAGAGCTGATAACAATGATGTTTTGGTTTGGCCAAGGACTTTGTGAGCCTCATGCTCCGCCAGGGAGGAGGGGAAGGAGGAGAAAGCAGAGGCAGGACACCTGACCCAAACTGACCAAAGAGGTATTCCACACCACAGCATGTCATGCCCAGGAGGTAACTGGGAGTTAACCCGGAAGGACAGGGGGTCTTCTGGTTTGGACTCGTTGTTTGGCGGGTGGTATTGTACTCTTTTCCCTTGTTATTATCTCTTACCATTGTTGTCATTGGTGGTAGCGGTGGTGATTTGTGTTGTACATTGGTTGCTGGACTGTTCGTATCTCAACCCGTGGGAGTTGGATTCTTTCAATTCTCCTCCCCATCCCTCCGGAAGTGGGGAAGGAGGGGAGCCCCCGTGGGGGGACACGGGCCTCGGCTGCTTTCCAGCCCGGCACCACTCACTGAGAGTGAGTGCACAAGCTGTCTGGCTGGGTTTAAACCACAACAGCATGTTATTTTTCATGTGAAGTTATTCAGCAGCCAAAATGATATGTCCACCATTCCCATGCTGTAAAATTACTTTTCCCTGATAGGGAAGTGAGTTGGGGAAAACATCAATCACAGCCAATATTGCTTAGAATACTTTTTATTCAATTAAGCTCTTATTAGTGAGAAAACCAAGCTGTTATTATTAATAACAAAGAATTATTCAAACAGTATATTCACTCTAACAGTTAACTTGCACGACCACTTATCACACAGCTCCCAGTTGGGGCAGCAGCTTTGAGGCCATTTACTCAGAAGCAGAAGGATGTATTGATGTCCTGGTGGCTTTCAGGTAATTATTTTTTTTTGGGGGGAGGGGGATAAGTCACTCAGAAGGTTCTTTCTTTCAACATGCATACCATAATGTTGTAGTCTTTGCATATAGCAGCTGCCACACTCTTGGATGTGGTCTGACTTACATAACCCACTTTAATGTTCATGTGTGCAGAGTGACCTTGAGCAAATACATCAAACTTTTGGTCCTGGGTTTATCAGTTCTTGCAGATTCAAGAGGACCACTAGTCTCCATGGCTTTTCAGTTCATAGGAAACCTTCACTTTTTATATTCTCAGTGCATACTCTTTTTGGTGTAGTGGTGTCCTGCAGCTTCTTTTTCCATCCCAACTTATAGGTTCTTATAGTGACAACTCATATGTAAAAGTCCTTTATTATGATGAAGAATTACATTGTAAAGTTTAGTGCATATTTTATCAATAGGAAGAAGAACTACATTAATGACATTGAAGTAAAATGAAGTAGTGGTAGTTATTACATTCATCCATCACACGAAACACTGTGCTGCAATAAGGAGCATAAGCTGGCAAAACATTTCTTCAAGCTGTGTTATTTCAGTTAAGTTTCTGCAGGTCAGCATTACAAGATCAAACCCCTGACTGCTTTCTGTGAGGGCCTGTAATCAGTCCTGGATAAAATGGTCAGATCAAACAGATCCTCCATTTTCTCAACTTTTTTCTCCTTCCTCAAATGTGAGTCAAATCCAATTCCTTTTTAAGGTTAAAATATAAGAATGTGAAAAGCCAGACAAAACTGGTAATATCCACTCTACCTACTCAAATTTTGAAAGTTTGAAAAAAATTGTGGCTAGAAAGAAAAATGCTGTATTTATCTGTATCCTCCAGGGAAATACTGCTCCATTTCACATGTAAGTCTCCTTCCAATGTGAAACCGCTTCTCTTGGTGAGACTTCCTCAGTGAGAAGAAGCGGGAAACCAGGGTGGTGCTAATGTTTGAAACCATAAAGAGTAAGAGGAGACCAACAAGGTGACTTTCCATAGCAGAAACACTGCCCAAAGTTAGAGAAAGCTGGCTGCAGGATGTAGTGACTCTGATCTAGACAGGTCAGTCAAGGGGAGGCACAGTCCTAGATGGTACTAACTACACTTCAAGTTTTCCTCAAGATTAATGTGCAAACTGAAGGCAGGGAAGGTATTGCAATATTTATCTGGTTTGTGTTGTTATCTGTGGTAAAGGGCACTTGTGCTAGAAATCCCTGCAAAGTACATATACAATATGCTTCCTCTGAGAATGTTCTTGGAAGATAAACTGTGTCAGAGCATGCTTTGGATTGCACTATTAAGGAAAAGTGTGCTTGTTTCCATGCTGCTGCGGTCTGTACAGATGCCACCAGTCCCAAATCTATGGGTCTTTGTCTAGGAAGAAAAACAGAGAACCTGAATGAACAGGCACTGCTGGAGTGTTGCCAGAAAAGGAGAAACAGATGAGTACAACTGTCCACAAAACAGGTTAGCCTGATAGGGTGTCAGCAGAAGATGAAGGACCAAGAAGGTGTGAGTACTAGGAATTAAGAGAAAAGCCACTGATTTAAGCATGGGAAAACATGTCCCCATAGCAAAGATTTGAACAGCTGCTATGTTTTGTGACTACTGAAAGACAAGGCTTGTATTTTTTCCCTGAGGTTTGAGTGACTACTCAAACAATGTACATTTCACTGTCCTTGTTCATCACCAGATCATCTTGACAGAATGACGGTCTCTAAATCTGCCAGTTCTTTCCCTATTACTCTGTTTTATGGGATATGTTATTCTCTGCAGTTTTAGACTTAAAACCTAGCAAGTGAGTATAGAATCCACTACTGCCTTTTTCCTTTCTTTTTTCCTGCAGACGTACTTGCACACCCATGAGCTAATTTTGAATAGACTGGCTCTGAAGAGAAGGATGTACCTGTGCATATGTATCATGATGCATGTACATTTTCTTAGAATCATGGAAACGTAGAACAGTTAGGG
The DNA here is from genome assembly GCF_033783945.1 of Neopsephotus bourkii. Taxonomy (NCBI): domain Eukaryota; kingdom Metazoa; phylum Chordata; class Aves; order Psittaciformes; family Psittacidae; genus Neopsephotus; species Neopsephotus bourkii. The sequence continues at coordinate 7,404,750 of NW_026901456.1, read as the reverse complement.
TTAGAAAGGACCTTAAGATCATCTACTTCCAGCCCCATGCCATGGGCAGGGACGCCACACACTAAGCTGTGTTACCCAAAACTCCATCCAACCTGGCCTTGAACACTGCCAGCGATGGAGCATTCACAACTTCCTTGGGCAACCTCCTCAGCATCCTTATAGGCTCCCTTCAGATATTGGAAGGCTGCTAGGAGGTCTCCACACAGCTTTCTCTTCACCAGGCTGAACAGCCCCAACTTTCTCAGCCTGTCTTCATACGGGAGGTGCTCCAGTCCCCTTATCACTCTCGTGGCCCTCCTCTGGACTAATTCCAACAGCTCCATGTCCTTTTTATGTTGAGGACACCAGAACTGCACACAATACTCCAAGTGAGGTCTCACAAGAGCAGAGTAGAGGGGCAGGACCACCCCCTTCAACTCTTTTTGATGCAGCTCAGGATACCGTTGGCTTTCTGGGTTGCAACCACACACTGAAGCAGGCTCATGTTAAGTTTCTCATCAACCAATACCCCCAAGTCCTTCTCTCTAGGGCTGCTCTGAAACTCTTCTTTGCCCAACCTGCATCAAAAAGGAGCGTGACCAGCAGGTCGAAGGAGGTGATCCTGCCCCTCTACTCTGCTCTCACGAGGCCTCACCCAGAGTACTGTGTGCAGTTCTGGTGTCCTCAACATAAAAAGGACATGGAGCTGTTGGAACACGTCCAGAGGAGGGCCACAAGGATGATCAGGTGGCTGGAGCACCTCCCGTATGAAGACAGGCTGAGAAAGTTGGGGCTGTTCAGCCTGGAGAAGAGAAGACTGAGTGCAGACCTCATAGCAGCCTTCCAATATCTGAAGGGGGGCTATAGGGATGCTGGGGATGGACTGTTCACTAGGGACTGTAGTGACAGGACAAGAGGTAACTGGTTCAAACTTAAAGAGGGGAAGTTTAGATTGGATATAAGGAAGAAATTCTTTAATGTTAGGGTGGTGAGGCACTGGAATGGGTTCCCCAGGGAAGCTGTGAATGCTCCATCCCTGGTAGTGTTCAAGGCCAGGCTGGATGAAGCCTTGGGTGAGATGGTTTAGAGCGAGGTGTCCCTGCCCATGGCAGGGGGGCTGGAACTAGATGATCTTAAGGTCATTTCCAACCCTAACTATTTCATGATTCTATGATTCTGTGTTGTACAGGACAGTGTCGAACGTTTTGCACAAGTCCAGGTAGATCACATCAACTGTTTTGCCCCATTCATCAGTTCTGTAGCCCCATCATAGAAGGCCACCAAACTGGTCAGACAGGATTTCCCCTTAGTGAAGCCATGCTGGCTGTCACCAAATATCTCGTTGTCTTTCACATGCCTTAACATGGTTTCCAGGAGAATCAGTTCCAAGATTTTGCCAGGCACAGAGGTGAGACTGACTGGTCTGTAGTTCCCTGGGTCTTCCATTTTCCCCTTCTTGAAAATGGGGGTTATATTTCCCATTTTCCAGTCGTTGGGAACTTCATCTCACTGCCATGATTTTTCAAATGATGGACAGTGGCTTAGCAACTTCATTTGCCAGCTCCTTCAGGACTTATGGATGGATTTCATCAGATCCCACAGACTTGTGCACATTCAGGTTCTTAACATGATCTTGAACCTGATTCTCTCCTGCAGTGGGCCTATGGTCTTCATTCTCACAGTCCCTGTATCTGCCTTCCAAGACTTGGACATTGTGGTCAGAGCATTTGCCGATGAACACTAAGGCAAAGGAGTCATTGAGAACCTTAGCCTCCTCCAAATCCAGGGCAGCCAGTTCTCCCGTTAGCTTCTGGAGAGAGCCTGCATGTCTTTCATTTGCTATGTTATCTATAGAAGCCCTTGCTGTTATCTTTCACATCCCTTGTCAGCTTTAATTCTAACTGGGCCTTAGAATCTTTTAGCCTACTGACAGTGTCCTGCAGCTCAGTCACCTGCTGCAGGAGGACCTCCACCAGGACACACCGAGTGCAGCCTTTCCCACTGTGCACCCTTGCCTCAAGACACAAGTGGAGGTACTTTCTACACTCCAACGTCTGTGCTGCATTCTCCCCTCTCATTGGTTCTGTCTGGGTGTCTGGTGTGATTAAGCTCACTTTCTACCAGAACTGGGCAGAGGCAGTAGCATTTTCTACTACTGTATGTGAAAAAAATGGGTGTATTGCCTAAAAGAACAGTTTGCTCAGGCAAACACAGAAGTTTCCTCATTTCAGATAAGAACCCAGCTGGGGCTGTCTTCTGCATCCTACACCAGGATCTCCAGTAACAAACTTGGTGACTTTCCCTTTCCCCCCCAATAGACCATTCAAGAAATAAGCCTGTGGGAGAGAGACAGCAGTCATTCTGCATTTCAGGGATTCTAACAAATGTGCTGGGGGGATTTGTTGCCAATCTCTAAATCTCTGCCCTCTGTACAGTATTCTTAAGTGATACTTATCTGAGGGTTTTAAAACTGTTCTACACAACTGGGTCAGTTACTTGTTTTCCCTGAGTGTTGAAGGGAAAAGCTGCTCAGTCCACATGGTTTAAACCAAATTGGGATCAAAACACTTTACTGAGCTATCAAGAACACTAAAATAGTAAGTGAAGCATTACATTAAAGTAGTAATACAAGAGGTAAACCCCCAAACTAGACACATGAATATTAATAAACATAAGCAAATATTTAAACATCCTGTGTAACAAACGCAGAAGAGATTTCTTCAATTCTTCTTCTTTCCAAGAAGAAGACCTTACCATAAGCACCACAGTAGCAAATGCCACTTGGTGTTTTGATAAGGAATGGTGAGGAAATCCTGTATGATCTCCACTTTTCTGCAAAGTTCATGTAGAGGGAACTAAAACCCCTTTCTTTCACTTCTGGGATTGCCACAGTCAAACGACTGTGCATGGTATAAAAGCTTTTATTGATACATCTGAACATAGAGATTAATGGACACCCCACAGTGGTGCCCAGTGTTTGATTGCCATGGGCAGGGTCATCCCCCTGGGCCTCCTGGGCACAGGCACTGTCTCTGGACAGCTCCCAAAGGCCTTTCTCCAAGGGATGCTGGGCAAAAGGGCAGCAGCAGCAGGGATGCAGTGGGCAGGGCTGTGGGGGCCCCATCACTACAGTGTCATAGTGCCACTATCCACCAACACAGCATCACAATACTCTGGGCAGTATAAAGCAGCGTCCTCCCATGTCCCACTGCCAGAGCGCCCAGCTTTGCCACCAGGACAGAGCTGGCAGCCTGAAGGCATCCAAGAGGAAGTCCTTGAGGCACTGGTGGAATTACTTGGAGGGGCAGAGGGGGGAAGACTGCCCGAAGCTGCGAGAAGCTCTCTGCTGCAGTTCCAGCTCCTGGAGGGGCCATGCTCAGAGCTCATTGATGGATGGAAATCCTGCTTCAGTCTTTGGGGAGCTCGCTGCCCTCATCGTCTTGGGAGACAGTGGCAGAAGCCATAAGAAATAGGATCCACAGATGGCCCAGTGCCCTCCTCCAGTGCATTAGAGCTCCAACTGACAGGCACAGGAGGGATTCTTGCCCCCAGGGTTGATCAGGCCAGAGGCATTTTGCTGTTCTTGGATGCCCTTCACATGGCTCCAGGTGGAGGCAGAAAAGGCAGAGCCAGTGTCCCCTTAGAGGCATAACCAGCCGTGGACCAGGAGCCGGTCTTGCTCACATGCTCAGGGAGTAGCCGACTGCCAGCACTGGGGTCAGGAAGGAATTTTCCCCCAGGGCAGACTGGCACCAGTCCCCGGGGTTTTTTTGCCTTCCTCTGAGCACTGAGCATGACCACTTGTCAGGGCTCCTCTGGTCCTGGTGCTCTGGGTTATCTCCTGGTGCTCATGCACCACGAAGGTGGCCCCTTGTGTCCTGCAGCTGGGGGGTGAAGGCTTTTTTGCCCCCAGGGGGGACTAGCAAGAGTCCCTGGGGTTTTTTGCCTCCTCCGCAGCCGAGCACAGCCTCTTCATGGGGCTCCTTTGGGATACTGTGGCCCAAAGGCAGCTGCTCGTGCTCCACGCAGGTGGCCCTCGTGCCCCACATCCGGGGGGAGGCAGCGTTCAGCATTCCCAAGGTGGTCCCAGCGTGGCCCCGGGACTTGCTGCTGTCCTCTGTAGCACTGAGCACCACCCTGAGTCAGGTCTTCCCTGGCCCTTTCTGGCCAGGTTCTTGCACTCCTCTTGCACCACCATGGCATCGCTCCTGCCCTGGCTTTCCTTTGTCAGGCTGAAAGGGATGCTCTTTTCCAGCTAACCTGAAGGATGCATCAACCTGCTGCTGGCTATGCATGTGCATCGTGTTAATGATTGTGAGCACCAGCACTGAGGGATCTAGAAAAAGAAAATATAATCTAAACTGAACTAGACTAAAATTAACTAAACTAAGATAAATAAAATAATATTATTTATAAATAAATAAAATACACTTTCCACCTGTAACCTGATTTGTGTCTTTGAAAGTGCTGAAAACCCCTTGACTTCCTAATGTCTACTCTAAACCACCCTGGGTACAGGTCTGAACCATTCCCACACATCCTATCAATGGATCCCAGGGAGAAGAGATCAGCACCTCCTTCTCCCATTTCCCCTCCTTGGGAAGAGCTGTAGAGAGCAATGAGGTCTCCCCTCAGCCTCCTTTTCTCCAAACCAGACAATCCCAGTGTTCTCAGCTGCTCCCCATAGGACACGCCTTCCAGCCCTCTCACCAGCTTTGTTGCTCTCCTGGTTGCATTCAAGGAGATGTTCTTAAATGGTGGGGCCTGGAACCGCACCCAGTACTCAAGGTGAGCCTGCACCAACACTGATTACAGAAGGATTTTTTTGTTGTTTTTTTTGTAACTGGCTGCCAGCTCCCTGGATTACCGTCCTTCTCCTTTTCTGTGTGCGCTATGGTGGACGCCTGTGGCCCCTGCAGTTTGGGCCTGGAGCAAGCAGCCCAGCTCTCTCAGCTTCCCTGACACCTTTCAGCTACTGACAGTGCCCCACAGCTCAGTCCCTGCTGCAGGAGGGCCTCCACCAGGGCACCGAATGCAGCCCTGCCCATGGCGCACCCTCCCCTCACAACTCCAGGGCAGGCACTTTCTGCACCCCGAACCCTGTGACATGCTACTGAGGTTTGTTTTCATGAGGGCTTTTGCCCTGGAGCAAACCCAAAGTGCCAGCTTGGCAACAGGATAAAGGAAAACAGTGCTTCTATCGTGTTTGTCATCAACTCAGTTTAGGATGATTTTCTTGAGTCCTGGGATGCTTCTATGAGACTATCTGTGATTTGAGAGAAAAAAAGAAAAAAAAACATGTTTGCTGCATTGAGGATCAGGCAAGAATGACACCGGTAGAGAAAGGGTTCTGTACCTTGATGCTCCTTTACTTCAGATCCCGTGTGCCACAGACAGCATTCAGTTAAGTAACAGCCTTAGCAGTAACACTGACAATACATAGGACAGTGCACAACCACACTCCTTTGGCTCAGTGTAGTTCCAGTTTGTTGCTGAACAGTTGTTACAGAAAATCTCCATCACATGGCTGAAAACAATAACCTTCACATCCTGTGGTGGAAGAGGCCAGGAACAGACTGGCAGGGGAAATTTAGATTGCACATCCCTTACATAGTTCTGTTTCTTGTGCAGTTTGAAATGGTATCAGTATATCTTTGGTATTCATCTGAGAAGGGCTTAGCTGGGAGAGCAGCTGGCAGTCACTGTTCATCCAACATAAGCTCTGTCCAAAAAGGCATCAATTTCCAACATCTCCAAACAAAATTTGTTTGAAACAAAAATCGAACAAAACGATGTTTTCAAGTTTTTCATGTTGCAGCACACCCAAGATACAGTTGTGTTCTCATAGGGATGTTAGTAACAGCAGTAACAATAAAATCACACCGAGAGATGATGAGGTACCGTAGCAATGGTTGCAGGGAAAGTCAAGATCATTTCAGAAAGGAGTGCTCTGGGAAGATTAGCTTTTAGAAACCTCTCCATTGCCTGGCCTAGACAAAGCCCTTCCAGTGTTTATAGTTTCCCCTTGTAATGCAGAACACTGTTTAGAGTAATATTTATAGTAAGAACAGTCACCCACTGGAACAGCCTCCCCAGGAACATGGTAGATGTCCCATCCCTGGAGGCATTCAAGGCCAGGCTGGGTGTGGTTCTCAGCAACCTGACCTAGTTGGAGATGCCCCTGCTCATTGCAGGGAGGGGTGTACTAGATGACCTTTGAAGGTCCCTTCCAGCAGAAACTATTCTATGAGTCTATGACATGGAAGAGTCCTGCTCACTGGAGGTTTTCCAGATGCAATTGGTCATTTGGTGCTAGGTAACCTCACGTAGGCTCCCTTTCCCAAAAAAGGCTGGAGCAGATGATCTCCAGAGGTCCCTTCCAACCCTAATGGTTCTGTGATGCTGTGATGTGTTATCCCTGATATATATGGGCTGACGGAGCAGATGGCATAACTATGTCCTCTGTCTGCATCAGCAGAGATGTTAGTACTATCAATAGTTCCTGGGAAATTAAGCTGACAGCAAGCAAAGTGTGGCTTCTGCATTGTTCTGTGAGTAATACACTTTATTGATTAGATTTCTTCACTAAAACATTGGTAAAATGTCTAGTGACATGTCTGAAAGCGGGGTGTTTGGTGCCTGTAGTCCCTCCTACATTGGACTGAAATGCCCTCTGCAGTCAGAAAATCTGAAGCACTTTTCATGGCTGAACACAGTCTATAGGAGCTCTTTCAAACATTTTTGGTGTGTGTGTCTTTTTGTGATTCCATGAAAAGAGCATGAGCAGCATTTTTAATGAAGCCTTTGTTTTGAATTCAGCATGTTGTGTACTAAAGCTGAATATATGTTTTTTTTCTGGGTCTCTCATTTCTGCTGGTTTCCATATTACTGCTGGTTCCTGGGAGAATACTGCAACTATAGAAAGTGCACTATATAAATAAACAGATCAGTCAGGTCACTTTTATTAAAGATTTAAGGGGTTCATTTACTGCAGGCTATGTATTTTTCCTGGTACTGTACTCTGCACTTTCCTGCTCTTGGTCCCTCCTTTTCTTTAGTCAGTCTGGGTGAGTGATCCCCTCCACTCCTTTGTCTTCTTCTTCTACTGGCAATCTGCTTTCCCATCCTCAGCTCTTTCTCTGTGTCTTTATTTCCTGGAACACAGTTCTCGTGAACGTTCCAGTCTGACTTTGTGTTTTGTGGAGTTAAAGTCATACATATCTAGAAAACCGTACTCTCAGTTACAAATCCTTCACAGTGGTCTCTATACAAGACCTGTACAAAACTTGTATGAAAAAAGCATCATTAGAATACAGAAATGTAATTTTCTCATGGCTCAGCCTTCTGGTTGCATATAAATGAAAGAATGAATGTCAATATATAAATATATATGTCTATATATATATATATAATATATATCTCTTTTGTACACAATTCTACATAGAGAACCTGAAATGCCAGGCAGCGATATCATGGTTCAACACAGAAGAAAATAGGAATTTTTTTTTTTTTTTGACAGCACTGCCTCATGATCCATTTCTGATAATGTCAGGAGATCCAAGAGGGCTGCAAATCCATGGAGTGATGAACAACCTGGCAAAACCCTGCTGGTGCCTATTCTGAAGCAGGAATAGACATAGGTGTCTATTCTGAAACACTGAATTTGTGTTGTGCCTTTCAAGTTGTTATACCTTCACTCTGGGAAGACACCCTCATGCCCCATTTAAGAAGTGGCCTCATGCTGCTGTAGGAAGAAATGAAAGCTGATAAGTCATCTGGCAGCAGAGTTTGCTCTTTCACAACTGCTGCTGCACTGGGCCTTAATCCTGTAATTCCTATTTAGGAGTAACTGCTGGTAAAACCAAAGGATTAATTCACCTGTAAGAACTAGGTGATCTGGTCCACAGTAAAACATCTGTCTGATTTAGGTGGTACCATGAAGACTATGTAGATAACATGCCTGGTGTGATTTCTTAAAATCTTATTTCTAGGAGAACAAAGGCTGTAAAAGTGAAGATACCTGTGAAGGTGTCTTCAGTGACACTTATAACAGTGTCTATATGATTTACTTTATAGGACATTCATACAGAATATATAAAATGGCATATTTTGTTCCAAATGAGATTTGGAAGTGTAACACAACAATCGGCTTGCTAACTCCCATTAGGACTGTCATTCTTTTGCATCTGCCCTTTGCTGTTTCAATAGATTGTCTAGGCTGAAATTTCAGTCAGATCAACCTGAAAGTGCTTAAAAAAAAAAGATTAATGGAGTCATTTAGTTGTATCTAAGAAACTGACTGCAAATTTCAAAATACTTTTCATAATTAGAGGTAGATATCAGCAGTTTTCCTGGGATTACCACTAAGGATCATAGAGAAGCTGGTGCATTAATTCTTCTTCCTAAAATCAGAGCATCTTTAAGACAGTGATGTTTGTAAAAGTGTTCAAGAGCCTTAATTAGCATCATGACTGCATTTGACTGACAGTGAAGATGCTGTTTTCTTTGCTTTATTGTCACACCATCCATATTCTGTTCCTTCAAGTCAGTAGTACATGGGATCATGAAAAATCCAAAGGAGTTTTCTGTCTTTTTTCATATGGGGACAAGTTCTTTCTAATTAACTCCTGTTTATATGTGTGTTGCCCTGTTCTTGACAGCTTTGGACAAAATTTCACAATTTTTGACGTCATTTATATTTTGCTTTGAAATACTTGAGTTTTCAGTACTCAACTGCTAGAACTCCTCCCATCACTTTCAAGTTCAAGCGTATTTAACTGGATGATACTGCCTGGTATTTTCAGGATTACTGTGAAATACAAAAGTTTGAAATGCTAATAAAACCAAGCATTTTCTGTTCTTTTTTGGTCAACATTTCTGTCCATTAGCCAATCCCTCTGGGGGTTACTTTTGAATTCCTTACAATTTTGTTTGGGGAAAAACAAAAATGCAACTTAGGCTGTAGATATTATTTTAAAGGACAGCATTTTCTGTCTTTCTAACAACTCTTCTATTTGCAATTCAGTGATGGTACGGATCATCAGCTTTCACTTTTTGCACAATAGACTGCAAAACAGCTACTCTTGTGTATTGAACACTGAAAATTCAGGCTGGCAATTGTTTTTATAAAGAACTTCATTTTGAGATTCTGTGCCTACCCACCAGAAATTTCTGGTTCCCCTAACAGTTCACAATTCCGTTTCCATTTTCCTGTTATGTATCCAGTGTCTATGGATTTCATTTACTGTTTACTTCTGCAAACACAAAAAGACTCCATCATCCTCTTCCCCATTCATGCATCTCAGGCTTTGTTTTGATTCTTTTCTTAACTTTCTCAGGAGATGCAACAAGGATCTCAATATTCTCAGTAATACCCTTTGAATTTTTTAAAATAACTTTCATTTACTAAATGAAAATATTTTAAAGCATTTACCTGAGTATATACAAAGAATATTACACGTGTTTTAGAGGGATTCAGCAATTGGGAAGCCAAAGATAAATCAAATTCTTACAATCTTTATCCCACTTTATCAATCACTTCTGTGTTTTTTTAAGAGGATAATATATATGACTGTGTACACACACACATGCACACACAGAGAGATATAAAATCATGGAATCATAGAATATTTTGGTCTGGAAGGTGTCTTTTATGGTCATCTAGTCCAACCCCCACTGCAGTGAGCAGGGACATCTTCAACTAGACCTGGTTGCTCAGAACCTCGTCCCAGCTGACCTTGAACGTTTCCAGTAATGTTGGCATCTACCACCTCTTTGGGCAACCTGTTCCAGTGTTTCACCACCCCCATTGTAAAAAATGTTTTCCTTATATCTGAGTCTAAATCTATGTCTGCAATCTAAACCCAGCCTCTTTAATTTAAAACCACCTCTTTAAAAATGGCAGGGGGGTGGGGAAGGGAGAAAAGTAATTTTACCTCAGTCCTGTTCATTCAGAAACAAACCTACATGTTTGTCAGTGACAGGAGCAAAGTCAAGGTCAAAAGCAGCGGCCACCATATGGGCCTGAGATAGGGCTCCATCAGCATTTGCCACCTGTGCTTGTTTCTAAGTTGTCACACCAGAATTATTACAGAAAGTAACAGCTTTATGTAAGCATGGGGGCAGAGATGATATTATTCCTAAAATCAAAGCTGTTGTGTTTTTATCTTTCCATGGCTGGGCAGAAGCCAGAGAGTGAAGATGGGTCTAGGTGCTGACAAATTATCAAAGTAGGTGGTTTCTTAGAGAAGTGAGTGCCTGGCCCCACTGTTCAGTCCTCCCAGTTCTCCTAGTTGCTTCATCATGCCAATGGTGAGAGGATGGGAAGGGAAAATGGAGAGGAAGGCATTGTCTACCTGGGTCTGGACCACTTCACTCCTTGTTCTTGGACACCTCTCTCCGGGGCTCAGCCACTGCAGTGGGGCAACAGGGCAAGCTGGCTGGGCACCTCCTGGCTGAAGTGCTTCTGAGGTGCTTATAGGGAGGCAGAGAAATTTAGTGACAGATGGAAGACAGAAAATGACAAGCACAGTCCTTGGAAACCTAGCTAGTACCCCCTGAACATGTCCGTTTCACCTTGTTTCTCTCCTATCACCCAAATCTCCTCTTACCTATTGACTTCTCCCTTGGATCTTTCTCTGCAACCATTACACAGTGGAGTCTTGTCAACATGAATGAAATGGACAAAATCAGTTGGTTTGTTCCATATTCTCAGGATGGCAAATATCAATATTGCATATATTATAGAAAAGACTTGAGCTTGGTCTGGCAGGGTTACAGGATAAATGTCACCCAGATGAAAGACTCAAGGAGCCAATTTGAAGGAGCTTTGCTGATACCTTATTATACCCAGTTCACCTATTCCTATCTTAAGACACTTTTAATCACATTGGTTAATACACTAGAGTACAATCATTATAGAGTATACTGATTTCTTTTTTTTTTTGCAAATGTCTATCAGCTATTATTACTGTACCAAGATGTCCATGTTTTCTCGTTCTTGTAACTTCAACTTGTGTACTAATCAAATACACTTCAGTACTAACCCAATACAGTCTTAGTAAGCATCCCACATATTCCAGTGGAACAAACATCCAATCTTTATGTTTTTTCTGAAGAAACAGGCAAATGTCTAAGGCCTCAGTTTCCTCTGCTTGAATCTCTGCAAAACTGAAACAACAGAATTAATCAAAGTATCTCTTAAATTTTGTAGTTTTATTTTTCCATTTGGTAATCTTCCCTTCACACTTGCATTTACCTTTAAATTAAAGAGGTACACTGAACAAGGTATTTCAAAGTGAACTCAGATACTGGGAGCCTGCTTTGCCTGTTCTTTTTCTCAAATTACAGATAAAGTAGCTTTCTCAACAGCTCTACTCACTGCAAAAATTGAAATCAGATATCCCTACAATGTGTTTCACTTGATAATGAGCATATCCCATCTGAAGGACAATGCATGTTCACATTCACATTTTCCTAGTTTATATTGCTTTATGCTATTTTTGTCTTATGCCAGAAATAATGTAGATAAAATGTGAGTATAACTGGTTTAAAAGCCTTCGTTTTAGAACACGTCTGAGAAGGTGGGGTATAACTGTTTGATACTGACCAGATTCTTCTGCTATATAAGTTGGCTGCTTCCTTCAAGAGTAGACATCAGGGTCCTGAGGGCACTAAAAGGCCTGAATAGCCTTGACTGGCCTCATCTGGGACCCCCACTCTGTGTTCATGGGCATGGAAATCAAAATTCAGACCTACTATGAGGAGAAGTAAAATCCTTTCACAATAAGGAGCAAGTCTTGTCATTTGCTGATAGTGGCATTTGCTGATTTTATAACCATTCTGAGTTACTGAAATTGTGCAAACTGCTATTATTCCTGTAGGACCCAGAGGTTTAAATCAGTATTCTGAGGTACTGCTCACTGCGTGAACATGCAGTGGGAGACCATATCTTACTCTGAGACGTTATATGCAAAGTAATGAAAAGTTGAGGAAAGGGACAATCATCAACTTTGCAGGGAAGGAGCACCAAGATATACAAGGTCAAACTGATGCCAGTCAGAATATACAGATTAAGTTGATCCAGCACTGACTTGAGGAAGCAGATGAGATGAAATTTTCACTCCCTTTAGGCCCTCTTTATAATGTGGGGATTTTTGTTTAGGGCTTTTTTTTTGTGAATATTTTGTGTGGCTGTTTTGTTTGTTTGTTTTGTGGGTTTTTTGTTTTGTTTTTATGCCTTTTTTTTTAAGGTTTATACCTTTAGCTGTCTAAATTAGAGAATTTGTTGGAGTGTGGAAATGGAGATGTGGGAGGAGGTGGGAGAGGCCAGGGTATGGTGAAGTCCTTCCTTCAGTCCCAGGTGGCTGTACAGCTGGGGAACTTTGCTGCTAGGAGCACAAGAGTGATTTTAGGTCCACAAGCTTAAAAAAAGCCATTGAGTGACCACAGGAGATTTGTTGCATTTATTCTATTTTTCTCCTACAGATTTGGGTTAAGACAGTCTTTGTTCCTGATTTGGCAGAAAACCTAGGCTGACTCTGTCAGCTTTTTCACAAACATAGCAAGGTCTCTCTGTGACATAGTGTGTCAAAACTGAAGTGGCAGTAACCTCTGTCACTGGGAGGTTTGAGGCATTTGCTTTCTCTACGTGTACTAGTTTGCAAAGTTCAGTTTAACCAACCTCTGCATTGATTCTTCTGGCAGACTCACATCACACACAAAAATAGGTTACTCAGACCATTTTATTCTTAAAAACCTCCCACAAAACCTTCACTGGTGTACATACAAATATCTGAATGGTGCACATCTACCACATTTTATGAAGTTTCACTCATCGCTCAAAAAAGCCAAATATTAAATGAGCCTGAGTTTTCTCCTAAAAATTCACTATTCATAAAGTTTCCACTGAAGAGCTTTCATTGATTTGGATCCTTTGCCTGCACTACTTAGGAAGGTACCTCCATCACTTCAGTCCTGGCTCAGATCAGGAGTCACTTAATCATTGACCCCTGATCGCTGTCACAAGTCAGTCAATAACTTGCCTTTCTAGGTTGGGGTAATGACAAGTGTTTGTCAGTGCTACAGCAGAGAGAGCTGGTTTTCCTACATGCAAACCTAGAAAATTTGCTACTGGATAAAACTGAAGTCAGCTCTGGTGCTTTGGTGGTGGCTCACAAGGTTGTTGTAAACTTACAATGTTTCTGTTGCATACACAAGAACATTCTTTTATTGCATAGAAAGCAGGAGAAAAAGTAGTTTAGAGAGCTGTTGGTGATGCCTTCTCATGTCAAAAATATATTTTCTCTGCCCCAAAATATTTTTTACAGAAGAAAACTCACTTTGTAACAGGTTTCTGAAGAGAAGGCTCTGTTTCTTACCTCAGCATGATGAGCCAAACTAAGCTGTGCAGAAGGGACAGGGAAGTTGGGAGCAGAGACCCGAGCTGATCTTCCCAACCCCTGTCACAGTGAAGTTGATCCTGCTGGAGCTCTGCAAGACACAATACCTGCCTGGCTGTATGTATGTCCTCCTGCAGCCCCAGCAGTTTGTCACTGAGGGTGGCCTTGGGAAGTGTGCCAGCTGATGGAGGAAAGATCATTTGGCAGGTGTTGCAGAGGAGCAACTTTACCTGCTACCTGGGCCAGAGCTGTGTAGGGCAAGAGATGCGTAATTCTTTGCTGCTACCGGTCCTGCATTGTTTGTTTGGTGGAGTGAAAATGGAGGAGTACTTGGGGGCCAGAGCAAGGAGCTGATAGTTCAAAATCACCCCAAAGGCTACCCTTAGCTTTTGTATGGCCTCCAGGCAGCACCCCTGGCTGTTTGCTGTCATTAACCAGGGCTTTGATGGTTGTTTTCAGTAACGTCTCCTTCCCTTCTGACCCCACAGCCTGGTCACTGCTCAGTCTGTGACATTCAGGCTTTTTAGTCTGTTTTTAGGAGTCCTGCATTTTCTACTGAGAAAAGAAAGTTCTGTTGCCTTGGTGGAATCACAGCGTGAATCGCTGCTATTATGTTCATCTGTACTTTCCAAGAGCACTAAATTTACTTTAAAAAGAGCCAACAAATTTTATGAGAAAAACCAATCCTTTCATAGGTGCACCAATATACAGAAACTGTTATTTCACATCTGGGATCTCTCTGTATGGAAAGTATACATAATTTTATAACTCATCAACTTTAAGAGGTGCCCAAGAATGCTGAAAATAGGACCATAAATTTATAAGAGATAAAAAATTTTCATAGAAAAAGAAAATTCCAACAAAATAAGCGAGGCCTGGAGTGTTCTGGCATCCATTAGAAAAAGATATTAAAAAACCCAGTCCTGTCTTTTATTTTATGACTGCGTATAAGAAAGCTAAAAAATTCCCAACTTCCAGAGTAAGTTAAAAGATTAAAAATACACTTCTCCTCATTTCATAGAAAACTGCTCTGTTAAATCTAAAATTTAAATCATAGTGTTTGATTATCAGTGCTCACCAAGAGGATTACAGAACACTCATTAAATCTTATTACAAAGCGAAGTGCAGAAAGTAATTGCACATATTTGTAAGTAGCTTAGAATTGATTAAAAATGCATAAAGAAAGACTGCAAACTTTTCTGCAGGCCAAGGCTGCTAACCCCTCTGGGTAAACACACATCAGTTCACCCCTCCAGTAACCTTCTCTGTTTCCTCCCAGTGTGGCAACAGAATGACTTCTCCCTGTTTTAAGGATGACAACATTGTACATGTGATCATTTGGGTTGCTGTGAGCAGTAGGAGATAGGGAAGGCCTGCATTCATGTTAGGGTTAGGAAGCTTTAGGAGAAGTTTAATTTAAGCTGTTCCTCAGGCTAAGCCTTTTCCTTCCCTACCCCCATCCTCCACCGAAGGCTGCTTTAAGGCTGCATTTTCAAAGCAATCTATGGGGAATTAAGTGCTCTGGTTCCATGGATGTTAATGTGATTTTGTGAGCAAATATCCTTTACTCCAGCACCATGCTGAAGCTGTACGCCACTGTGAGGTTTTATTGATTCCTTTCATGCAAAGGAGCTGTGCCAAGCAAGGTAGCTTTAGAAGCTTGTTAACTCTGGGTAAGTTAGAAGCACATGGGGCTTTCTGCTGGCTGTTTGTTTGTTTGTTTGGGCTGGTGAGTGAGGCGGTGTTTCCTTGCAGAGACTGAGCAGGAGGTAAGACTGAGTGAGGCAAGTGCACTGGCCCTTTGGATGCTCCTCAATCCAAAAGCTGACTTGTTGGAGGCACTTCACTCACATCAAAAGAGAGTGTGGAAAGTTGTTTAAGCTTAAACCTCTCTCTTTTGCTCAACTATGTAGTGATGTGCCCCAAGCAAGCTAGCCTTTGCCTAAGCTGCAACAAATTTGGTACATAACAGTGCAATGAGTAGTCTGAACCTACGCAATCTGGGTCTCAGCATGCAACTTTGCATTTAAGCTACTAGGACATCTCTTCTGGTAGTATTAAGAGTATTCCTGAGATGCTGCATTGTGTTATGGTTTTCGTTTCCTCTTGGATTCACTTTTTTATTTTGATAAGAGTGGTGGGTGGTATTTAGGAGGAGATGGAGGTTTACTGTATATTCTGCTTTTTTCTTTCTTTTTATAAACAGTGTTTTCTCTGATTTAAATCATGCAAAATTTGGGCCTAGACTTTTCAGGGACAGAGCAGTGCCAGTGCACAGGAGGAGAAGAGGTACAGGTTTTCCATCATCAGTCTCTTACCACTCAGTTGCTGGACACAGTCAGAACTGGGACTGGTGTCTTTAACCTCTGTTAATGAGGCAGAAAGAGGCATGGCCTAGAACCTAGTGTGCAACCACAAGGCAACCTACAGTGCATTTTCTCTAGGGTCACCTTTTTGATCACAGTTCCCAGAGCCAAGGCAATTTGGTTATGCACTGCTGTACCTTTTTTTCTGGGGATGTGGAAAGGAGGGCATGTCAGCTTTCTGATTACCAGTCCTGTATTGACAAATTTACATCATTTAATCTTATTTTCCTGTTTCAAGTCTGACAGTCATAAGAGAACAGAACTGGAGAGATTACAAAAGCTTTTGCTGTTCTGTATTCATTTAAAACATCTATAAGGGCTTTTGAATATTTATTTGTAACTAGGAGGAAAATGCACATTAGTCAACTTCAACTCACTGCATGGGACTAGACCTAGGTAGCTGCCCTTCAATTTAATACAAATTTAAGAACTAAAGCAGTACATAATGAGTTGAGAATATATCTGTTGGAGTTTACTATTGATTTACTGTTCTAACATTTCTGAGAACTACCCACTGCATAATCTATAGAACAGAATTATTTCATTGCAGGATTGCTGCTATCTCTTAAGGTTTTATATAAAGCCTTGAGAATGGGTACTTATTTATCAAAGTCACATAAGAATCTTAGCTTTCTTTTTGTAGTAAGAAAGTTTCTTGTTACAAGAAGTGTGGAGAAAAGTTCACAGATGTGCACATCAGTGAGCAGTGAAGGTGTAAGAACCAGGGAGCTGGGCATGGAGGTGACCATGGCACTGGATGTGCTCTCACCAGCAGGCGCTATCCTAAAAGGTCTGAGCATAGTAGGCAGACCCAGGATGTAATGTCTGAGCAGCCTCCGACAGGGCGATGGGGTCAACCAGGGTCAGGAACCATCCAGACCCAGGAGCTAAAAGAGATGGTGCTGAAGACAAGGCCATGATATGGAGCCAGTTATGGCCCTAGAGAGAGCCAAAGACAAGTACAGGGCACAGGCTACAGTCTGTGTCTGAGGGGTCCATCCACAATATGAGTTTTCACATCATAGGGCTGAGATCCTTGCAGGAAGAAAGGTCAGAGGGAGGGATGGGCACCTGCTATGGTGTTGCTGGGGCAGGAAATCATGGCCTTGGGCTGAGCTGAACCTGGGTGCATGAGAGGTGGTGGGATTCCCAAGAGAAGCTGGTCAGGGACATTAAGGACTACTAGTGCATATAGGTCTCTGACACTGAACCCATCAAAGGCAACAACAGTCAGAATATAAATTGAATACAAATGTGTTTTTTTTTTTTTGCATTCATGACTTTTAAGCAGGCTTTATCAATAGGGAAAAGACAAGGTTACTTCCTGAACCACAGCCTGTTGAAGAACAGAGGCTGCACTAGAAAAGGCTCATTGTATAATTTCATTGAATATTCTTTGCCTTTTTTTAGGTAGTGTAGGCTTCAGTATTGGTGTCTACTGAAACCAGGTTACTGCTCTAGACAGGCCTTCAGTCTGACCCAATGTGTCCATCCGTATATTCTCATGTTGTTCTTGGATAATATTTAGAAGTGACCTGAAAATAACAAATGCATTGAAATCAAGGAAAACTCATTCATTGAATTTCCTTTGCAGACTATTTACACCAAGCAGTGGCAGGATCAGTGATTTTCTATTGAGCTTTCATCACTGTGGTCTAAGAGAGATGGTACAAGTCCTGCATGAAGAATGGGAAGTGGAGTTTAGCCCACAGAGCTCTCCTGCCTCTGAGGCCTGGGAGCCCAAATGTCCCTTGCAAGACATCCATATCGTCCCAAAGTCTTTCTGTTTCCTGTATTTATGTAGTTACAGTAGCAGCTGGGCAATGCAGGAGGTTCTTTGGGGGGATTATGCCAGTGGGAAACAGCCTAGTAATGTGGACAGAAATGTGAACTCTAATGTCATTTGTATGGGTTGGTGTTTGCTACTGATTACATGCAGCTCATACAATCCCATGCAATATCCACACACTTTGGTTCCCTAGTTGTGGACACTTTAGACACGTGGGCCTCTGTGACCATGGTCTGACTCCACTTGCTGGCACATAGAACCCCATGTACATAAAAACATACAGTAGACAGTCTTCCACTCAGAAAAAGAGTCAGAAAAGGAGTATAATAAGACAGAACAGATTGCACTGATTAGGTGCAGGGCACGGCAGGCGAGCGTACTGATAAGCAACCAGTTTATACATGACTGACCATTTTATCACCATATCTCTCTGTTTTTTCATGATTGTTCCAGCCCAAGCCTTGCTGATGTGTTCCTTTTTTGCTTCTGCTCACCCGCTAGGAACTGTAATTTAGGAATGGTCAATGTGAGTATAGCCACACAAGTAATGGTTGTAGTATTAATTGTAGAGAGAGGTGAAGTTTTCCCTAGGGGCTTAGTCTCTGTAAATTAATGACATTCAGCTGAAATATATATCATGAAGAGGATGCAGAGTGGTTGTTACAAGAAGTGGAGAAAAGTTCACAGATGTGCACATCAGTGAGCAGTGAAGGTGTAAGAACCAGGGAGCTGGGCATGGAGGGGACCATGGCACTGGATGTGCCCTCACCAGCAGAGGTCAGACAAAGGTACACCTAGAACAACTGCCTTCTGAGCCTGGGACTTAATCAGAACAGTGACTATAAGTGTATTCACACATCTCCAGCTTGCCTTAAAGCTTCATATTTTGTAACAGGTCAGAGATTTCAGTGGTCCTTTAGCACTTCCAGATTGTCACTCAGTAATGCTTAAGATGTACTTACCTTCCTTTCATGTCTCAAAGCAATGAAAGGTCTTCCATGAAACCCCCAAACTGAGTTTGTTTTTACATATAGCAGTGAGAATCCTGAAGCCAGTTGTTGTTATTGAAAGGGATTTTTTCAAGCTGCTTTTGGTCCTGATTTAGGAATACTTTTCTATCCAGGAATCTTACTTCAGCATGTGTTTAAAGCATGTGATGGCAGGCCATGGAAGTAAGAACTTTTCTATGCATCTGCTTCAGGGTGATGTTAAATCTTACCTTTGCTGGTAAGAGGTATTCTTTGTTGTAGTTTTCACTGCTTTGCATTTTTCTATACTCACTTATCATCTGTTTATCAGCAGCCAAGGAGAATGGAGGAGAACTGCAGTTAGTTTAATCACTGCCTGGAGAAAACTAGAAGCTGATCCTGGTATAAATGAGCAATCATGAGAATTTGCTTCGGTAGTTTTCAGTCCCTTTGGTAATGCAGAATTTTTTTCTGATTTTTGCCAAGGTTTTTTTTTGTTTTTTTTTTTTTTCTTTTTTACTTAATATTTTTAGGTAATCACTATATAGATGGCTTATATTTCCTTTTTTCTCCTTCCCATGAAATAAAACCAGTAAAATCCTCCGCTGTTGAAGTCAATGGCAAAACTCCCACTGAGTTCAGGATTTTATTCAGCCAAAGAGTTTCTTGCAAATAAGGTATTTAGATACTGCATTCTGGTGTGATATTCATAAATTTAATGCTGTTTCCTCAAAATAAAAATTCCTATATATTAGTGAGCGTCTATGTGGCTCTGACTGACATGCTTCTCTTTGAAAATCGATTCTCTGTCCTGGAGCTTAATGCTCTCACCAAACCTCTTAAGATGGCAGTGAACTCAGTTGCCCTGACTCCTTTGCACAGTGCCAATAACACCATCACTGCTTTGAAAAGGAAAATCAAAAAAACCCCAACACATATGAGAGCCTGACAGGATATGATTTGTTCTGTGGCAGTGGAAAGTTCAGGTGACACAGTGCGATGGCGATTGTCCTTTCTGGCAAGGATCCTTTTGGGGGCAAATGTTCATATATTTGGTCAGGGCTAGTTTACATGGACTGGAATAAGTAATTTGTTTAAGAAGAAAATAGAGTTACTTTGTGCTTAAAAGAACTCCCAGGAACCTCCATTGCCATGGTGGCTATATTTGTGCTGCCTGGATAACATTATACAGCTAGGGTTATCGTGATGCTGATTAAAAGAAGCATCTTTGAAGAGATCAGGCCCATTTCAGCTTTATATGTCCGTCTTCCATGCAGACCAGTTACCATGCGCAGAGAAGTGAACAATGAAAGAGCAAGATATGGAAAGAGATCTATAATATGACTTAACCTTTAAAAAATGATACTGAGTTTGAATATCTGTGTGGCTGCATGCATCTATGGACAATGCTCAATGCATTGTGAAAATGACTCCTTTTTAAGGTCTCTCTGGGTAGGTATCCAGAATGAGAAGGCACACAAAATCATAGGTCATATATGCAAGATAACTGCAATTATACAGTTACGCGTTTTCACATGTGCTTACCTACACATATACTTCTGACTGCTGATTTAACTGTAAAGCAAACAGGTAAGTTCTAGCTATTGTTAAACTGCATGTCAAACCTACATGAAATTTTCCTAATTATGCCACACAAGCTATAAAAATAAAATATTAAGTTAAAATAATACTGTACTCTTTATACAAGTACTTCAAATGGAATACATAATACAAAATATTGATTCAAGAGTGCTGCCGTATTGAAAATCAAATGAGTTTTTGCCACTGCTGAGAGCACACAAGCCCAGTGTAATCAGCCTGTTCAACTAATCATTACAGCAGTGCTGTTTGTGGCACTCTACTTAACAGTCTGTCAGCAATTTCATTAAAAACCTTATTTTTCAGGGATTTATAATTTGTTCATAAAAAGTTGCTCCAATGTAAAATTAGAAATACAAATACAGGTGTTAAGGAAGAGAACTACCCCACCCAGGTTGCTTTTGAGAGGTCTGATCCTGGGTCACAAAAGACAGCAAGAATTTTGCCTTTTATGTCAGTAAGAGTAGAACTGGGATGAAAGGTCTTCTGGTGATTAATCGCAGTTAACAGGAGCTTTGTTTTTGACCTTAGCTGAGCTTAGGTTCGCTGATGTGTCTTAATCAGCAGTGTAAGGAACTCTGAGTTCCTCAGTGAGAGGAACTCCTCTCTGGTGCAGGCCTTGGAAAAAGCTTTTCTGATGTGACACTTTAGTAAATGAAGGCCAATACTTCAGCCCAGACTTCAAATCCAGTACAAGCTGTTTTCTTCGGTGCCAAAAAGGAGCTTTCCTACTGTAATGCTTATGCTGAAAGTTGGCACCAGAGGCAGCAGATTTCAGGGCAGTGGAGTAATATATTATTTTGCACACTCCTGACTACCTGCAGTGTAACAGTCATAAGATTTGGCGCTCAGCCTGAGCAACCTGATCTGATATTGATGTTGGACCTGCCTTGCGGGAGTGAAGCTGGACCAGATACCTCCCTTCCCACTTTCATTACCCTTTGGGGAGTTATGCACGAAGCTGTAATGTCTGCTGACACAAAGAACTGGTCAGATTCCAGTTTAAGGTCAGATATAAATATAAAATTTTCTGTTGTTTTAGGACATTTAGAGTCACAGTTTGCTTTGGTCCATAATAGATGTGATTAAGCTTGCTGGAGAAACAACTTGGGTTGCTGTTACATATCCAAAGTGAGAGATCTGTCTGACAAGACGTGGATTCAACTAATTAGTATTTTATTTCTTTGAGGACCACTTAAAACTTTATACAAAAATTAACTTGAATGAAAGCGTAAAAGTGCTTCTGAAAATTTTGCCCTGTAGTGTTACATTAGCAGTAGCGTTAGAATTGCGTTTCTGTAACACCAAGCTGCTAAAGTTGCAGTGGTGCAATTGAGGTTATCCAAAGGTAATTTTTTTCTATTTCTTAGATAGTGACTAAGAAATAGTGTTGTAGCTACAAGAAAGTGATCAAAATTAAGGGACATGTAAACAAAGTACACCAAAATGCCAGAAACCATGCTAGATCTTAATAAGATGCTAATTTAGTATTTGCAGTCATAAATCACACCAGTCTCTTTGTTCGAAAGAAAGTAAAACTATCAGTGTGATGAAAGAAATATCAGTTGCCAAGTAATGAGTTTTTGGGGGAAGTTGGCAAGCTCTCTGAGATAGAGGGGGGAGAATATGACCCTGGGGAAAATTTGAACTATGATGACTTGGTGAACACTATTACTTTACTTCCATTCCTAAAATAGTACTGCGAGCTTGTATTCAAGTTATGACAGATATTATACATCATAGTAAGAAGCTAAAAATGAACATACATAAAGCTGTGTCACTTTGCAATATGGAATATATTAACAATTTTACCTATGGTATAAAAATTATAATGAAAAAGAAAAGATGTATTTATATCTTTTGCTTTTATATTTATCTGTTTACTGTCTCAGAAAGTTTCCTGCATACAGACAAACGTGTAGAGAAGTCTCTGAATTTTCATACCACCCTTTCTTCCTTGTCTTCTTGCCTGATCCCTTGCATACTGCTAGCTCCTAGCCATCCTACCTACCTTTAAAATACTTATTTGCTGCCATCTTTGCTGCTATGATTTCAGTGACTATCGCTTTGTTGGATTTGATGCTATCCTTTGGTTAGTGTTGAGGTAATTTCTAACCTTAGAAAAAGTGGCTGCTTGTATTATAAAAAATATGGTTCTATTGTGTGGATTTAATAAATAAATGAATAAATAAATAAATAGTAGTTCTGTGCTCAGCCACTTTGCAGTCTTACACCTTCCTCCTGAGTCAGCTACTGTGCTTGTTTGCTCCATCATTATCCTGGCTGAAAAATGTCAGAGTGATGGAGTACCTATGAGCAGCTTCCAAGAGAAAAAATAAAGGGATTTGCTGAGTGAGCATGAGATGCGTTCCAGAGAGAATCCTAATATCTGACGGCAAATCCAGGACAGACACAGATTCCCTTGCAAAGAGTTTAACCACTGATGGGAACACAATTGTCACAGAAGCTAAGGAGCAGAACTGCTTCTTAGTTTTTATTTCTCTGATGGCTGTGGCCCACATATTATATATGTGTATATATATATAAATGTATGCCTGTATGTATATATCAGAAAAAATATGTTTATACACACACACATATATATTTAAAAGAAAACCACATCCCCAGAATGTTAGCAAAATTAAAAGGCTGTTGACTTACAGGATGCCAGAATTAAGATCTAGTGGTACATATTTTAAATAAGGTTCCCCTCTGTATATGGAATGATATAATCTTTAATTACATAACAGCATACTAATTTTTCCATAGGCAGTCTTTGCCCTTCAGCACATGTAAGAAGCAGAGTCCTTGGATCAAAGTGAAATTCTTTTCGATGTGGCTGATTTTGGTGGGGATTTCTAGCTGCATTGCTGAACAATAGTTAACATTTGAAAACCAAAATGACCTTACAAAATATTTCCCCTCCTCAGCCTCCCTTTGCCCTTCCCATAAACAAAAGGGTCAGCTGTAGGGTTGGGATATAAATCAACAATTCAGCCCTCTTTTAGTGGAGGGCTACAAGCAGGTATGCATAGCTGGTGCAAGGAGAGCCTGGCGGCACCACCTTGCCACAGTATTGAGTGGACAAGGAAGAGAAGCAGAGACCTCCGGATCTCTGCCATAGTAGCCATCATCTTCTGGGCTTGTAAACAGCATCTCTCCACCCTTCTTCCCTTCTTCTGTTTTGCCTGCCTCTCAGCTCCCTTCTTTTCCTATTTCTTTATTCCCACCCCCCATCTCCTGAGAGGCTTCAAGCCCTGTCATTTGATTTGGTATTTTTCCCTTTTCTCAAGCCTTTGAAACCTCAGTCAACTGAAGTTTTGAGAACAGAATAGAGATACTCCCCCTGTCTTCTGTTGCCATTTCTGGTATCTCAGTAGGAGGGCTAGTAATTTTAGGAAATTCCATTCATCTCCTCCGTCCATATAGTGGCATTTGTTCAGTGGCAGTGCAAGCATTTATTCCACTTGGCATCAGGAGCCTACAAAGAGATGCAGCAGGCTTAGCCCGCGTGTGGTAATTGTCCAAATGTAACATGGATCATGCAATTTTGCATTGAAATTTTCACTTTTCTCTTGAAATTTTCATTTTTTTCTTAGCCAAGCTCAACTCCGCAACACATCACTGAGGCTAGAGCAAGTCTACCTTCCTTTGCCTCACCATCATTTCAGGTTCCTGGGTTTCAATACAAGAATACTTAGAACTTCTAAAGTAAATGGTTATGTGTTTATGAGGGTTTGTTTTTTTTTGTTTTTTTTTTTTTTCAAATGGTCAGTTATATTTGGCTAAGAAATGGTCAAAATGCTTTAGCTGAAACCTCTTGATAGTCTGTGAAGGCTGTAGCCTGGTCATCACAGCTTACTAACTTCAAAAGTTGCTAAAAACGGGCAGCTTAGAATGGAATGTGATGGGAAATATTCATTACCTCTAATAGTGCATTACCATCCTGCATCCAGGATGTGTTTCACAGCTATTCAAACCATGACCAGCACTGGAGGGAGAGGGAAGGCTTTAAGCCCATCTGCTCCTGATAGATGTAGAGCTTAGGTTACTTACACATTGTCAGAACCAAACTGTTGCAGCCATTGGAAGTGCATTCGTCATCACATCTTGTGTGCCCAAAAGAAGCAATGCCGTTACTAGGAAGCCCTGAAGCCCTGTTATACAGCTGTAAAACAATGGGAGTTGACCTGTAATTCATACTGTATATAGCAGGAGTGTATTCACATTCTCAGATATCCTTGTCAATGATGAGAAGAATTAAGATTTGTGTCCCACATTACTTTAAAAAGTAAAACATAGCAGTTTCCTGTTCTCACATTGATCTGAAATGTAGAAGAGGTGTTCTCATGTGTGCTGCTTTGTTTCCAGCTTATTAGTTTCTCTGTGGACATTGGCTCTTTTTACTGACAATTATTATGTTCCACCGATGGCAAAACTGCCAAAATCCTTTGTGGAGGTGGAGAAATTAATTATTTTTTGCTCAGGTCTGAAAGCATCAAAAAGGGAAACTTGAAACCTTTGTTCTGTGCAGTTTTATTTCACCCAGCTCTGAAGAATACAGAATGATGCCGTTCACTGGAGAGAGATGTACTGTATTATTTCAGAGGTTTATTGTTACCAATATAGCTTGGGAATGTGCTTTGCTCCCTATGGAAAAAGAACTGTTTCACGATGTACTGTACTTTCTCTTCTGATGTTCTTGGTCCTGCTGGATGCAAGCAGTTTGGATAGGACATTCATTCTCCTAAAAAGTAGATAAAAATTATTCAGTGGATGTCTCCTGGCTGCACACTGATCTTGTTTCTCCCACAGTGGAACCCACAAATACCTATAGCAATGTCTGCCATCTCCCATGACTCTTGCTTCCCATAATACCAGGAATCACACAGGTAAAGGGGAGCTTGCTATCAAGTTTGGGGTTGAAATTTTCACAGAGCAGGGTGCTTAAACTGTCTCTGCACTAAAGCCTTCCCAGGCAAAAACTGGCATAAGAAACCTTATTTCCATAGGGATATCTGATTCAGGGAGAAGACCCACTATCCTAAGATATGACTACTGATCCCACTTTTGGTTAGAAACTACAGCAGGGTGATTGCCTCTGAGTGCCATGACACCACTTTCAGAGCTGTCCTTCCAGGCATAATGAGATGCTCAATGAAATGATGAGGGTAGATGGGGGTTCTCAGACATATTTTCATGCTTCTAGAAGAGGGGTTCTTGGTTTGTTTTTTGTCACCTTCAGACAATAATAATATGTTTATTTCTGATTATGCTAGTTTTAATTGCTTCTAAATGTCATTTCCAAGAGAGAAACATGTTCAGTGCAAATAAATGGAAGTTCCAGGTACTGTTCTTCTGTTTTTCAACAGGAGCACAAAAGAAAATTTTTAAACCCCCTTGCTTTTAGCCATCTGTGAATAAGGAATCTCACCATTCTATGGCTATGCAAAAACACTTCTACAAGCTCCTACCCACCTATCCTTTCCTTCCTTATATTACTCCCCAGCCCTTGCTGTTCAGTTCTGTTCAGCTGATGACAGCAAGACGGATGTACTGCAGCTGCCCAGCTGCAAAGAAAGATCCACCTCTTAGCAGTTGGCAGGTGTCTGATTTTTATGCCTTGTAGTCACATCACAGTGGTGTTGCACACTGTAATGACCATGGCACCTTAAACTTCTAGCCACTGAAAATGAGTTGTGGGCAACTAAAAGATCAATATCTAGTGAGGTCAGATGCCCTACACAAGACTTTCCTTACTGATATATTAAAACATTACAGACTTTGGCGGTGGGAGGGAAGGAAGACTACTTTCTTCTTGTTCAGGGTCTGAGAACAGCTATCTGCCCCCATCAGCTCTTCCTCACAAACGCAATCGATATGATGCTGTTTGTTTGGATTGGAGTAGTCTGTTGGGAGAAGTTACCCCCAAAGAGTGCTTCTAGTTGAATATTACTTTAGTTAAAGTGGACAAATGCTCATATTCCAATTATGTATTTTTTTTTAATGATTGAAGTTTCATTCTAGTTTTCTTAAGCTAAAGGCTTACCCATGTTCCCACGTACTCCTTTATCAAGCTCTAGTATACTAATTTATTTACATTTAAGAGCATTTTTATTTCTGATTTAGAATAATTATAGCAATGAAACATTTTGTACTGCTCTAAGAAGGGGAAAATAATATTTTCCTAAAACTGGGATATTCGTATCTTTAGAGTGAAAGGCAAAATTAGATTGAAGAGAGGGTTTAGAGCAGTAGGTGCACAAACAAGGAAGGGAAAGTAATTTTACAGGGTTTTTACTTCCAATTGGAAATTATATCACATAGAAAAAACTTCATCCTTTCTCTTACATAAAGAACTTTGTCAGAAAAGTTTGCAGAAGCAGAACTTTATGCCTTGCTCATCTCATAAATGAATCTCAATTCATTGTAACCTTAATAGCAAAGGTTACATAAGGATTTTTCAAAATTCAGTTTTCATAAGGAAAAAGCCTGGAGAACAAATGATATTAGTCCCGAGGAAATTACTTTTACTGCATGTATGTGACTGCAACAGACTGAGAACAAAAATCAATGGCTTATCCGTACAAGAAGTACCCTGGAGATTATAAAAAAGCAGGGCCTGAATAACTTATTTTACTTTCTGAAAGAGCACTGGGACAAACATAAAACAAAGCCAACAAAAAATATCAACCCATTCTTTGTGCAACACTCAGTATTTGCTGCAGCCTTATTTCCCAATGTATATTGCAATGCTGCAGAGTACCTGTGTGTAAGGGGGCACCAATCTTTTCCTCAGGTGCAGAACAAGAACATGAGAAATGCAGGTTTTTGCGCCAGTGAAGATTTCATGAATGATCTTCAGTAATTCATTTAGTTTTACTGTGCATCACTTCCATGCTATAAAAACAGGCTGTTATTTCCCATTCTTTTAACAAATGTGAAAATTTATCATAAAAATTTTAGAAGGTAAACAGCCATGGGAGGTATATGTAATTGCATAGATATGTAAATCATCATTCTCCCCTTTTTCTGTTTTAGATGCCCTTGTTTGTGATTTTAGTAGAAAATAATGATGTATGTGCCTGGACTACTCTGGAGTGTCTGGAGAACTAATTGTGTTGGTGTTTTTTTTCTGTGTAAGGAAATTGGGTTTCTTTTCTGGCTAGAAGCAGTATATAGATAGCGAAAACTCCCCTAGAAAGTACAAAGGCTGAGTGGCTTGTTGTAGTTTACATGCTCATTCGACAGGGAATATTGGTCTGCAAATTGTAATTTAGGTCAGTTTCTATCATAAATTCCATTTTTACTGGCTGGTCTGGGCAACAGATTAATTTTAGTTTTGAGTTTCTGTACAGATTCAGCTTTGCCAAAGTAATTTGCAGTGTCCTGCATCTTCTAGGTTTCTGTTAAGTCAAGTGGGTGATTTTAAGGCTGTTCTTTTGCCGAGATCCATTCACAAAAAAAATCCAGGCAATTGCTGTTGTGCCACGGAGTTGTTAAATCGGGGATACTCAACCTGCAACTACTTTACTGTAAGCACGTAAGAAACATTGTGCACAAGTTAGTGACTTTTCAGGTTTGACTCATATAGGTGCAATGGATATGTTTTTTTTTTTTTTCACTGGAAGTTACATTGGTGAGGGGGCTGGCAAAAGGCTTCTGGGACCTATTTGAGCCTCTTTAAACATTCTTGCTATGTTGGGCACCATGCCTTCACAAAATGATCAGAAGATTTTTTTCCAACACCCCAAACTCATTTTCAGTTTGTGGCCACCTAGGAACACCCAGCATTTGGCCAGACAGCCAAGTGAAATCATCACATGACAGTGACTGGCAGCTTTAGTCATTTGAGGTGATGAGTGCGTGTCAGCCTGTCACAGCACACACCAACCCTGGGCTGGAATTGCATTGGTAGCCCTGTTCCCTCCCCCCCCCCTTCAGCTGTTCCTTTTTAATCGCAGGTTTCCTCTTTTGTCTTTCCCAGGCAGTGTTGCCATAGCAACGGTGTCTCTTGACCATCCTGCCTTCCTTCAGTCAGGGCTTACCCCTGTCAGCCTCCTATCAGCAAGGTTTCACCCATCTCAGAAGCTCTCCCTTAAAGATGTTTTCCCAGCATGCACATGAAAAGCTGTTGTACTTTTCTGTTAAGGTGTCTCTGGACACTGCAAATGGAGCTGCCAGGCTGACACCTGGATTTATGTTCCATACTGGCACAATTTTCCATGCAAGGTGTCTGAAGCAAGCTGCTCCTGAATAGTTCAGTCAAAACTATAGGTATCTGTCAGCATTTGTAGGCAGTGATATAGTATGGTAGACATAATACTTTGGTTCCTTCAGTGTTTGCATCTGTCTTCTTTCAATAAGTCAAGAGTTTTTGTTTTCTGAAGTGACTTACTTATGAGTTTGGCTTATGGAGCACTTATCTCTTGAAAAAAATATGCCTTTCAATATTTATTAGAAAGCTCAAATAGAAACAACCACCTTCCCCTTCTCCAAAATCTCCTCTTTGCATTTAGACTTGATCTGATCCTGATGCTCTTCGGCCTCACTTCATCAAAGGTAGACCTTCAACTTCAAAGCCACTTCCTATTCCCAGGACAGAGTTTTTCCCAGGCAAGCCATATAAAAATTTATAGTGGGATTTGCGAAAAAGTTGCTACTGGTTGCCCCTCATGCATTTTCCTAAAAATTTTTTGATTTATTGCCCTTGGGATATAGATGCATTCAGCAGTTGCAAATCTCTCTTCTCAATAAGATCCCAGTGGGTAAAAGAACCATTTATAGGGTTTGCTGAATGTATCGAAAGGATTAACTAAAAAAATATTTCCATAAATGTCTAAATGCATAAATGAACATGTTTTTAATGAATTATGCAGCAGTCTGTCACAACAGGCTATTTATACAAGAGATTTCCGTTTGACACAAAGTAATGCATCTGTTTATTAAAATAAGTATTAGTCTCATATGTGTTACATGTGTATACCATTGTATACCTTTTCACAGAGAATCACAAGGTCAGACTTTAATGATAAACTTACATATGTGGTGCAGCTAGTGAGCACATAAGTGGGCCTGAGGTGGACAGAAAAGAATATCTAGACAGAAAATATCTGGGGAGACATGATATAATCTATTCTGGAAATCCTATTGAACAATAGTATAGATGAATCTAAGCTGAAACATCTACCAGGGACAGAATTGAGACTGTAAATTATATGCATATCAAGATGTGTTAGTTTACTGAATTTACTGTGTATGAAATGCAGTCACTGAATATATGGGCCATAGATTCTGCCTGACATTGCTAAAAGTGCTGTCCCAAGATACTGCTATATCTTGCTGTCCAGTAATCCAGTAGATAGTAAATATAAGAGTAGTGATAAAACTAGTTAGAATGGTAGCTTACTACTCTAAGTGGTAGAGTGGGAAGGATTGTACCCAACAAATCTAATAATTTGAAGTGTAGAAACATAATTATAGACTCTAAGTTACCTGGTAGAAAAGAGTCCTCAGGGAAGTTATTGTGAATAATCCTCTGAAAGTGTCATCTGTTCAAAGAAGAAAACTGGATCAGGAAAAAAGATTAAAAACCCCCGAAACAACTGGAAAGAAGAACCTTGTGTCTGTACTAAACTCCTTGGTATATGTATATCCTGAGCACTTTACAATTCTAGTAGCTCAGAAAGAACCCCTGAGAACAAAAGAGAGAAGGAGAAGAAAAAGAAAGATGTGCAAGGATATAGAATAATTTGCCTATTGAGTGTGAATAGTCAAAGAACACTGTTTTATTTTGGAAAAGAAATAGGCACTAGCCAGGGTAACAGAACACAAATGCTGTGATCAATGTGAATAGGGAACAAGTTTTGATGACAAATGCTGTGACCAATGTGAGTAGGGAACAAGTTTCACTGTTTCTTATAATAACAAAACTCAGGGATATCCAACAAGATGATCAGGCAAGTGCCTTTCACAAACAAATAAACAAGCAAACAAACAAAAAAAGGAGTTTAAATGTGGCTGAGGTCCTGCTTGGTTTGGTGAGACAGTCCAGGAGATGAGCATCTCCCAGAACACCCACCACTTCAGTCAAAGACCTTTTATGCTCCATGATCTTGTGTTCTGGTCCCATACTATTCTAGTATACCCTCTGATGTGATGAGATGGAGATAGTGTGTTGCCCTGTATAGGCAAATGTGCTTTTCTCAACAATGTTAAATAGACTGGGGAAAGTGCTCCACTAACTCAGCTCTAATCCTCCATTTCTACAGAGCTAGCCTCAATTTTTGTGCTGGTGGCCTTCTTTAGACATAGCCAGTTTCCAAAATACAGATCTAATTGCTCTTTGAAGGTAAGTTTCCCAATAAAAAAAAATGTTTAATGAATTTTAGTGTTTCATTTAGCCATGAACTTTAAAAAATAAATTATTTCAGTAATTTTATTTAAGTGAGAGCACAAGAGGTTTCTAGTTCTCATAACATAGAAATGTCCCAGACCTATCAAGTAGCGGTAATAAAATAAAATAGAATAGGTCAAATTCCTGTATAACTATACAGAGATTGAATTTGATTTTAAATAATGCTTCACATCTTTTCCATCAAAGCTCTCAAAGTACTTTGGACTTATGTGGCTTAAATCTCAGTTGGGTTTGGGAAGCTTTTTTCCTAAAATGTATCACCATAAAACGGTATTTTTTCAAGTTCATTTTTATAGACTTTTTCCCCCTGTTGCTTTGGGCATGAATTACTTTTCCATTCCTGGAAACTAAAGTCCTGGGTGGCATTCACTGTCTGGAAGTAGTTACAGGAAACAGAAAAAATAGTTTATTCTGTTACAGTGGGGTACCTATGAAAATGTTCATGTATGCTGCAGTCCTATTGAGACTTTCAGTGAACTGTTATGATGTTCATTAATTACAGAAGAAAATCAGGTCAAGAAATGGATTCCAGCCCTAAAGATTATTATAGTCCTCTTATAGCCGTGTTGTGCTAAGAAACAGCATACCCATCTTTTCAGTTTGGATGAACTTCAGTTGTCAGATACCGCTTTGTGGTGTGGAAGACTCTAAGCTAAGCCAACCTGTAGACAAAAATTCTCCAGGAACACATAAAACTATACTAGGAACAAGTCCCCTTCTTGAATATTTTTCTGCAAAGCTAATAAGGATTTTATTGTTGTTTAGAATAATGGCAGTGTAACTTCAGCAGTGATATCTGCTTAAAGATGTGGATGTTCTTGCTTCCTGATATAATTGTTCTCTGAATGAAGATGTGAATGACTTTGGATCTTCATTTTGCATTCAGTTTGGGGGGGAGCAAAGGAGAGAGGCAGATGGGAGCTCTTATTATGTTTCAACTGTTTATGCTGGGGAACTGTAAGTGGGATGTCACATCCTACTTCATCCGTCATAATGAGTCAATGTATGTGAAGAGTTCAAGATGTTCCCTTCAGCAAAGAGAGGCAGTGTGTGCTGGGGAGAACAACTGTGGGGTTTAGTGTTCACAAATAACTGTGACTACTTAAGGAAATGACAGAAGTACAAACCTGAACATCATAGCACTCTCCCAAAGTCAGATAGCAGTGTTTGGTGAATAATAATGAAGGGTATAATACGCTAGCCTCAACTACTGCTCAGTTTTACTTGTTTCACCTCAGCAAGGAGGAAGAAGTAGGAAAGAACCAGAAGTAACAATGAAAATAATTAGCTAATGAAAATAATTAGCTAAGGGTTTCTTGAAAAAGGAGATTAAACAAGGTAACAGGAGTTTATTCCTTGAATGTATAAGAGAAGGCACGATAGGTCTGTAAGAGACGGGTCTATAAGGGAAAGTCTGACAGAGGCAATGGATTGAACTCTTTAGTTTAATTTGTTATTATACACTAATGCACTGGCTAACTAGAGTACTATGTAAATAACAACTTCTACCACGTTCTTTTTCATTATACTATAGAGCACAAAAAACCTGATGAAACTTACAAGATATTATTAAAACAATGTCTTGATAGCAGTCAAAAGAACTGCAGTAGAGTATGAAGAATGGAAGCCCTTATTTATTTTCCAACGGACACAGTTCTATGAGAGCTCAATCCTTGCACATCAGGATATAAATCAAGAACTAATTAAGTAAGAACACAAATTAACTTTCATTTTAGTCATAAGGGTATTTATTGCTTGCATTTTGTAGCTCTGTCTAAGGCCTTGTGAGACATCAGCCAACGCTGGTGGCGTCTTACATGAGACATAAGCCAACACTGGTGGTGTGTCAGACAATCTGCGACATTGGCCTGATCCAATATGACAATTTTCCCAAAAACTAGAGAGCAGTGGGGTTGGATTGTTCCTATATGTTGCTATCTAATACGCTTGTCAACCAGAAACTTGATGAAGTATGAAGATGTTGTAGTTCTATTAAGATTCCTGTCCTGAGCTGAGACTGAAATATAGAGAAAGGCTTAGAAGGCAAATTTTTAGGATCTGAAGTTTAAGTAAAAAGAACAACATAATTGTTGGGATCTGACCCCAGCTGTCTGATCCATTCTGCATCACATGGAGTTATTCTCAATAAAATATTCTCTAGAGTGTTATCCAATGGTACTGTCCCTGGCCAAAAAGGCCCTTAGTTGCTCAACATAAATATACCAGGACTGCTGTCCACAAACAGGTGAGCTTGGGTTTGGTACTGCACAGTTGACCTCACAGCTCCATCTTTTCACAGATTAAAAATCTGAGCATTTACCAGGTTTGTGGGCAGGCTTTTCAGACTGCACTGAACAACTTGTTACTGCAGCGACATTGCCGCAATCTATAGAAAGCAAAATAAGCTTGGAGCCAGCTCAAGGTTTTTCAGCAGTGTTGTCAAAGCTGAATGAGGACACCCTCAGGGAGAAGATGATCAATTCTGATGGCAGAGAGTGGAGGAAGATGAACCACTGAGGAGAACTGGATGATGAAGGCTGGAAAAGGTCCACAACTTCAGACTTACAGGTAAAGAGGGAGAATTTGACAGGATGCCAGGGTTTCTATGTCCCTATGAGTGACCTATGGGGTTCAAGGGGGGTTGTGCAGACTTTGGAAGGCTGTCAGTGTTCATGGGACTATTTCTCTCTCTCATCCCTCAGCCTGTCATTTTCTGGAAGAAAATGGCGTGCCTATTTACCTGTGACTGCTTCCTATCTGGTACTAGGTCCTCTTCTTCCTGCCCCAGGTGACCATGTTACCCGTGCATCCCTGCCAAAAGTCTCCTCTCATGTCTGTACTAGCGCCCTGTTCCTGACGGAGTCTTGGGAGCTTTTGTTTACCTGCGGTGTTGCTGCTGTGTGAGAGGGAGGGAAGGAGACAGAGCAGGGGCAAGTCCTTCTCCTGAAAGAAGGAAGGCCTTGCACAGAAAGGGCAAACAAGTGAGTGAGGAGAAGCCAGACAGGAGAGCAGTGGCAGAGGACTTAGGAGGTTGAACTCAGAGGGTTAGCATAATGCATTGCTCTAACACCAGACCTTGTCTCTCCCCCGTTTTTCCAAAGCAGGGACCCTGGAGTGCTCAGCTGTCAGCTACATTAGGCAAATACTAACTTTATATATAAATCCAGTCTTGTACTTGGCTACATTTATTTGACCTACAGTCACCTCTTCTGGCTTACAGAAATAGTCTAGTTCAACTTACCCTGTCCTGGAATTTTTTTTGGGTGGGTGGTTGGCTTCAGAAAGGGAAATTAAGGGGAACGATAGCTGCTGCACCCGCAGAAAGCTTCTGCACATTGTCAAAGTTGTTTGTCTGAGACTTAGACAAACATCTTGGGAAAATCCAGCCTCCATACTTGTGTGCATCCCACAGTCAAAGCGCAAGCACATATTTATCAGAAACCTATCATGTACCAGATGGTAGAATAAAATGGTTGTTTAAACACACTGTGACTTAGGGTAACCTGGCATAGCACATTCTCAAAATATGCCGCATGTGTTTCTTCACAGATCTCAACTAAAGTATAGCAATGAATAACTTCTTAAAAATCCTGGTACAACAACATGCCTTTTGTTTCTTACATGTTATCTAAGACTTACTGCAGCAAACACAAGAAAGGAATCAGATATGGAACTGTGCTTCACTGAATACAATGCTGAAAGAGGAGTTCTCTTTTAAAGCATAGTCCTACACCTGTTTAGTTGGTGAAGTCCTGAGGGCACTTGCATGCTAGAATCTACCCAAAGCACTAAACCACCATCAGGTTATCTCGCTGCTCTCCTCTGCAGGCCAGATCTGTGCCCTTCATAATATTCTGGCCCAGGATGTACATGAGCTCTGCCTATGCACAGTTCTTGGTCAAATGTGGAAAGAGCATGTCTTGTCTGTAGTGGGTTCACATTCCCCTGTTTTGGGCCAGCCTGTGTGGTCAAAATACTCTTTGCATAGCATCTGTGTATGAAGAACAGCCCTCTCTCCCTACCTTATGTGGCTGTGTTGGGCCTGCTTCCATTCATGGGTTATGAATAAGCCATGGAGCTTATTCATAAACCATGGAGCTTCATAAGGCAATGATAGTATCAATTCTCTTTAATAAGTAAAGCAAAATAAACTGGGGAAAAGGCAACTATTTGCAGCAGACCACTGCCTTGTATTAATGAGTAAATATCCTGTGTTCAGGACATACATATACCAGTTCAGAGCCCTGAATGGAGTCCCCAGAGTTTTTTGAGAATCTGCAATATATTAGGCATCAGCTTCCTTGGGGGTGAAGTTCTCTGGGCTTTTGATCAAACCAAGTACTCCATAAGAAAATGTTTCTTATAAAATTTTGATATGTACACTTCTACAGTTTCTTAGTTACTTTTCTCAGTTCCCAAATCCTTAAGTAAAAAGATAAATAAAAGCATTGCACATGAATATTCGGTACAGGTTTGATTGTTTCCATTTTTCTCTCTATTACGTAACTGCTTTTCTCTTCACTTGGAAGAAACATTATTACTCCCCTGTGATTCATAATCATCTCCCCCACTTCCCATCTCTGCTTTCACTCCTGAGCATGATCTACTAAATTTTCTGACAATATTTTTTTGAATTACTTTCCATGTCTGCTAATGCTGTGGAGGGAATAATGCTGGGAAACAGCAGAGATCAAGCACTTTTCTGTTATCTGAAGAGCCTCCACTACAAATAATGGCCAAATATACTTTTACACCTCAGCTGGTCTTCCTTATAACAAATTTTAGTTGTCAGATTTATTGATGTGATGCCCATGCCAGAATCTGCAAACTTGGCTCATACAATCCAGCTGGTGACAGTCAGAACAAATCTCTCTGTAAACCGAGTGGGCTGGATCTGAATGCAACTGCAAGACGATAAACACGCAATTCTCACTGCAGTTACTTGTACACAATATCTCCCTAGAGAAAAAAATCCCCAGTTTTAAATCTGTCAACAATAGTTTTACCAGTAGGCAAGATTTCTTGTGAGTTGTACCCCATTCTGTTAAGCATATGGTCAACAACTTGCTGTGTCGAAGGAGCAATAGCATGTGTCTGTGAAATGCAAAACACCACAGGATCAATTAAAGCAGAAGAAATATTAAACAACCAAAAATGTATTAGAATGTTCTCTTCTGCCTTTGCAGGGGCAAGCATAAAAATCTGGATTTTCTTGGATCCATTTAGTCTTTTAACCTCCTTGATTACCTTTTTTTACTGAAAGCACTTGTCTTTGTCTAGTTAATTGCATTGCTTCATAGAATTATTTGTTTTTTTAAAGCTGTGGGTCACAACTGCTCTTTCCCTGTAAATTAGGCACATGTAGTGTAAAATGGCTTGGTGCTGTCTGAATGGTTTTTTTTCTTTCCACTGGCTCTGAGAATTAGAAATAAAGATATATCTCCTTCAGGTGATTGCCAGAGGTCATGTAAATACGATGACTTGGGACCAGAGGACAAAGAACGTCATCTTGAGAGTCTCCCAAGCTTTGTATTCTGTGACCTCCATGTTTTCACTTTTCTTCATCTGTAACTACAGTGTGGGAGAGGAAAACATACACAAAATCTAGCAATTTTGCATTTAGATTTTAAAGTGATGATGACTGGACACTGGAGACTCTTCTCAGGTTTGTGCTCCTTAGGATAGGGTTTTGGAGCCTAAGGCAAGGGAAAGCCTAACAGCCATCAAGGTAGATACATTGGTGGGGTAACCTTACAGACACCTGTGATCTGATGTCATGTATACAAAACTGAAAATCACAGAGAGTAATTCATCAAAGTGCAATTCATGGTTAATTTTCACATTAATTGTACCAGAAAGAAAAGAAAAAGGTAATATTATCAAGATCAGTTACAGGGTGGAATTAACTAATTGTGTCTCACCAACCTATGTCATAAGGTCAAGGAGGCTTTAAACTAGATGTGTTGTGGGAGGGGGGGCATCATTCCATCCCAACACACTCAGTCAGTTGCCAGCACCTATAATAAATGCTCGGAGCAATGCAGAGATATTCCGGCTGCTCCAGGAAATGAGCCGGCTTCATTTGGAGCTCGGCTCAGATGCCTCTATACAAATGCCCATAGCATGGGTAACTGTCGTGGTTTAACCGATGCCAGACAGCTTTCACTCACTCCCCCCCTACTTGTTGCCCTCCCCCTATTCTCGGAGGGACGGAGAGGAGAATCAGAAAGAATGCGACTCCCATGGGTTGAGATAAGAACAGTTTAGTAACTAAGGTATAACACAAATCACTGCTGCTACCACCAATAATAGTAATGATAAAGGAAATAACAAGGGAAGAGAATACAACACCTCATCACCAGCCGATCGATAACTCGCCCCCCAGCCCGACCAAACACCGACCCATACCTCCTCCAACCCTGCAGTCCTCTTAGCCCTCTTCCGGGTCACTCCCAGTTACATCCTGGGCATGACGTGCTGTGGTATGGAATACCTCTTTGGTCAGTTTGGGTCAGGTGTCCTGTCCCTGCTTCCTCCCGGCTTCCCTCCTCCCTGGCAGAGCATGAGGCTCACAAAGTCCTTGGCCAAACCAAAACATCATTTTTATCAGCTTTGTTCCCAGCTGAAAGTCAAAACACAGCACTGCACCAGCTACCAAGAAAGAGAAAAATGACTGCCACTGCTAAACCCAGGACAGTAACAAACAAGAGGAATTAGAGGTGTGTGCTCGAATATGGGGGTATGACATTATAGGCATCACAGAAACATGGTGGGATGGCTCCTATGACTGGAGTGCTGGAATGGAAGGTTACAGACTCTTTAGAAAAGACAGGCCTGGCAGGCGTGGAGGGGGAGTTGCCCTTTAAGTTAGGGATAGGCTGGAGAGTATCGAGCTCTGTCTGGGGACAGGTGAGCAGTTAACAGAGAGTTTCTGGGTCAGGGTTAAAGGGAAAACAGCGATGGGAGACATTACTGTGGGTGTCTGTTACAGACTGCCTGATCAAGAGGAAGCTGTGGATGAAGCACTCCATAGGCAGATAGGAAAAGCCTCAGGCTCACAGGCCCTCATTCTCATGGGTGACTTCAACCACCCTGACATCTGTTGGAATGACGGTACGGCCTGGCACAAGCATTCCAGGAGGTTCCTTGATTGTGTGGAAGACAACTTCCTTCTGCAAGTAATAGAGGAGCCGACAAGGAGAGGTGCCTTGCTTGACCTTGTGCTCACCAACAGGGAAGGGCTGGTTGGAAATGTGGCACCCCAGGGCAGCCTTGGATGCAGTGACCACAGGATGGTTGAATTTGAGATCCTTAGGACAGTGAGAAGAGCGTGCAGCAAGCTCACTGCCCTAGACTTCAAGGGAGCAGATTTTGGCCTCTTCAGGAACCTGCTTAGTAAGGTTCCATGGGTTATAGCCCTAAAGGGCAGGGGGGGCCAAGACTCTTGGTTGGTCTTCAAGGATTACCTGCTACTAGCTCAGGAGTGTTGCATCCCAACTAGAAGGAAGTGCAGCAGGAGGGCCAGGAGACCTCCTTGGATGGATAAGGAGCTGCTGAGGAAAATTCAAATGAAAAAAGAATCTTACAGAAAGTGGAAGCAAGGACAGGCGGCCTGGGAAGAGTACAGGGATGTTGTCCAGGAAGCTAGGGACCAGGTTAGGAAAGCTAAGGCCAAATTAGAATTAAACTTGGCTAGGGGTGTTAAGGATAACAGGAAGGGATTCTACAGGTACATAGCAAATAAAAAACAGACTAGGGAGAATGTAGGCCCCCTCAGGAAGCTCTCAGGTGAACTAGCTACACAGGATTTGGAGAAGGCTGAGGTTCTGAATGACTTCTTTGCCTCGGTCTTCTCTAGCAAAGGCTCTGACCGCACCACCCAAGTCTTGGAAGGCAGACACAGGGACTGTGAGAATGAAGACCTTGGGCCCACTGTAGGAGAGGAACTGGTTCGAGACCATCTTAAAAATCTGAACATGCACAAGTCCATGGGTCCTGATGAAATCCATCCACGGGTCCTGAAGGAGCTGGCGAATGAAGTTGCTAAGCTGCTGGCCATCATATTTGAAAAAATCATGGCAGTCAGGTGAAGTTCCCAACAACTGGAAAAAGGGAAATATAACCCCCATTTTCAAGAAGGGGAAAATGGATGACCCGGGGAATTACAGACCAGTCAGTCTCACCTCTGTGCCTGGCAAAATCTTGGAGCAGATTCTCCTGGAAGGCATGCTAAGGCACATGAAAATCAACAAGGTGCTTGGTGACAGCCAGCATGGCTTCACTAAGGGGAAATCCTGCCTGACCAATTTGGTGGCCTTCTATGATGGGGCTACAGAACTGATGGACAGGGGTAGAGCAGTTGATGTCATCTACCTGGATTTGTGTAAAGTGTCCCACACAACATCCTTGTCTCTAAATTGGAGAGACATCAATTTGATGGATGGACCACTCAGTGGATAAAGAACTGGCTGGATGGCCGCACACAAAGAGTTGTGGTCAATGGCTCAATGTCCAGCTGGAGACCAGTAACGAGTGGTGTCCCTCAGGGATCGGTGTTGGGACCGGTCTTGTTCAACATCTTTGTCACTGACATGGACAGTGGGATTGAGTGCGCCCTCAGCAAGTTTGCTGATGACACCAAGCTGTGTGGTTCGGTTGATACGCTGGAGGGAAGGAATGCCATCCAGAGGGACCTTGACACGCTTGTGAGGTGGGCTGATGCCAACCTCATGAAGTTTAACCATGCCAAGCGCAAGGTCCTACACCTGGGTTGGAGCAATCCCAGACACAGCTACAGGTTGGGCAGAGAAGAGATTCAGAGCAGCCATGTGGAGAAGGAATTAGGGGTGCTGGTCAATGAGAAAATGAACATGAGCCAGCAGTGTGCGCTTGCAGCCCAGAAAGCCAACCGTATCCTGGGCCGCATCAAAAAGAGCGTGACCAGCAGGTCAAAGGAGGTGATTCTGCCCCTCTACTCTGCTCTCACGAGGCCTCACCCAGAGTACTGTGTGTAGTTCTAGTGTCCTCAACATAAAAAGGACATGGAGCTGTTGGAACAAGTCCAGAGGAGGGCCACAAGGATGATCAGGGGGCTGGAGCACCTCCCGTATGAAGACAGGCTGAGAAAGTTGGGGCTGTTCAGCCTGGAGAAGAGAAGACTGAGTGCAGACCTCATAGCAGCCTTCCAATATCTGAAGGGGGGCTATAGGGATGCTGGGGATGGACTGTTCACTAGGGACTGTAGTGACAGGACAAGAGGTAACTGGTTCAGACTTAAAGAGGGGAAGTTTAGATTGGATATAAGGAGGAAATTCTTTCCTGTTAGGG
Source organism: Neopsephotus bourkii (assembly GCF_033783945.1). Classification (NCBI taxonomy): domain Eukaryota; kingdom Metazoa; phylum Chordata; class Aves; order Psittaciformes; family Psittacidae; genus Neopsephotus; species Neopsephotus bourkii. The sequence goes on along the minus strand of NW_026901456.1, from coordinate 7,364,905 downwards.
TGGTGAGGCACTGGAATAGGTTGCCCAGGGAGGTTGTGAACACTCCATCCCTGGCAGTGTTCAAGGCCAGGTTGGACGAGGCCTTGGGTGATATGTTTTAAAGTGAGGTGTCCCTGCCCATGGCAGGGGGATTGGAACTTGATGATCTTAAGGTCCTTTCCAACCCTAACTATTCTATGATTCTATTCTATGATTCTACAAACAAGCACAACACCTGGAGTTATTGACAAATGGCATTCATGTGATTCATACTCTGTTCCTATCCTATTTTGGGTACTAAATGATGTTACTGAAGTAGAAAAACAGAGCTACTACAAAGTTTAATAAAGTAATTTAAAATAGAAAATAATTAAACCCAGCAACTTCTAAAACTGTATAGATGAATAACACTTCATGAAATGAAGCGTAAATGAGTGTATGCATATGTGTTATTGAAATACGACTGTCACTAATTTTAACATTATTTCCATTTTTGTCTGAAAGGAGAAACTATTATTTGTTCAATATTCATCTAATGCAGAACATTCAGGTCTATGATTAAATCTCTTGAGCACTGCAGTAATTAGTAATGGATCAGTAAAAGAAATTATGAGGAATGTAGAGGCCAATGTCTTCAATAAGAAGGATTCCATTGTGGCATTATTTAGGTTATTACTAAGAACACAGAAAACTTCAAACGATATCTTTATTCCATAATTGTAAGACAAGAGTAGATTATTATTAACATACTTTAGTAATCAGACTTAAAGGGATAATTTGATTATGTGTTTATTTAGTAAAGAAACCCGGTGTCACAAAATATAGTTGCCTTAATATCAAGGAGCCTTAAAAATAAAGAAACAAAATAAAAATAAGTAAATTCGATAGTACAATATGGTTACATTAGTAAATAGTTTCTTCTAAGAAATGTCCTTACTAAATCAAAGTATAGGATTTAGAATGAACATTGAAGTTCATTTCCCAGTTGCTGCTTAAGGTTATACAGTATTCTTATGTACATATTCCAGAGAAGGCAGTATAATTTTCAAGAGAGTTAGGTTACAATAACCCTGTATTGTATGAATATAGGATTTAGTGTTAAAAATAATGGAAGCTAAACAATCAGTTCTGTTAAGTACCACATAAAGACAAAGATGAAATAATTAATGTGAAGATTGATTAAATTCTCTCATTTATTCTGGAGATTAAAGATATTTATCCAAAATGTTGTCAAATGCAAAGCCCATATTACAAAAAGGAGTAAATTCTGTCCAATTTAAGGTACAGAAAAGAAAAAAAATAAAACCAAAACCACAAGCCAAAACTCTGAGCTTTTGGTATTTAGTTAAGGTAATCACTATCTGGTTTAGTTGGTGAAACAGAATGGAAATATAGCAGAATTTAAAAGAATGTGGTATTTGCATAGGTTGAATGACTTCCATAAATAGAAACACAAAACACATTGAAAATTATATTACAGTATATTTTACTCTTTATTCAACACAAGCATGAAGGTTTAAGCAGAACTAGAAATTGTGAGAGTATTCTCCTTCTTTTGCCTTTTAAGCACACAGATGCTAGCTATTATAAAAGGGAGAAAGCAAATTTTTTTTCTTTTACATGTATTACTTGATATGCAAACACAGGACAGAGCTGAACTGATAGGAAGAGAATGGTGCTGATAGTGCTAGTAAATCCTGAGCTATGTTTATATTGGTAATTAATTTTACTATGGCTAGTGTCATAGTAGTATGACAATACTATGGCTTCATAATATGGCTAATTGTCTGGACACCTTGAGTATCCCGACAATTCTGTGACCTTTAGAATGAAAGGTAACCCTAAGACAATAAACTCAGAAAGATTATAATACATACTTGTCTAAGGTTCATACAGTGCAATGTCAGGCAAATGTACTGCAAGAATTATGATCTCTTTGTACTTTAGTTATAATAAGACCAGTGAACATGGTAACTTGGTAAATTAGGTTATGATTAAATTCAGCTTAAAAGACAAACTGCAAACTGTATCTTCTTATGGTTGCAATACATTTCATGTGTATTGTGTGTGCAATAGAGACAGCTAAATCAGTTACCAAGGCAAACTTATCTCAGATATCAGACATAAGTCCTGTAATTCAGCCCAATTATTGTTTTCAAGATAATAATTTAAAATTATGGACACTGCTTTGGAGTAGACTATTTTCTCTTTTGCTCCTGGCATAGACTTCTCAGTTAATACATGAAATGAAAGTTCTACACAGAAATCTGTTGAGGCATGCTAAGGGTATTGATTTTGGATATTCCTGAAATCAGAGCCTAGCAGGAATCTGAATTTTGGAAAGGATTTGGATTCCAGTCAGGTGGCTGTTCTAGAATAGTGGGTTTTTTTAACTTTTCAAGGACAAATTTTGACTTCCTTTGAAGTGCAGATATTCCCAAATCTTTTAATAATAAACGTTGATTCACCTTCTGCCTGTCCTTCAGAGTTAATTGCAATAGTCCCTCACTTGTTTGACCTTGCATTTTGTCATATGGTTGTCAGTTTATGTTGGTACCTTTGATTGTCAGGAAAGCACCACAGTCACTAACTCTGCTAGACAAAGCCCTAAGTAGGTTTTGCAGAAGGTGTCCCTTCCTTAGAGAAGAGCACCAAGGGACTAAACACTTCTTATTTGTATTTGGTAACAATTCAAGGACATTGTCAAGTCATAACAATTCTGACCTCAGTGTCTTTTGTTATTAAAATAGTGAAATTGGGAATAGCCATCTATTCTTGAATCACTTTTTAAATTGATCAGAATTCAACCCAGTGGTATCAAAGCATAGCTCTTCCTTCAGCCTTTCTATATTGGTAGTTTCAAACTTTTTTTTCACTTTAGCAATGAACTCAGTTTGATACTGGATGTGTCCACCATTTAGGCAGGGTAGGTGGCTCTGTATATTACCTAAATCAATTAAGTGCCATTTAACTTTCAGAACAGTTAAACTTCTTATGCATTACTCTTCTTTTCCTGTAATGCTTTTAAATCTATTTTAATATTTTTAATTAAATTATTTTACTATTGAAATAGCATTAGAAAATTATTTTTTTCTGTGGGAAAATTTGGCTCTGATATTACATAATAATAACTGCTTGAAATTCTAGCATTTTTCTAAGTTTATATCTAGCTTTCACTTGGTGCAGCACACTGCTCTTTAAATTTAAGTAGAAGGGTTTAATTCCATGAACTAATTCTGATCTCAAGGAAAAAACTTGATCCCACCACCTTCTTTTGGGGTAGAAGCCCTAATTCACCTGAGACTCTTCTCAGGTGCTTCCGTAGTTTCTAACATATCAATAATCCTTGTGTCTTTGTTGCTATGTGGGTCTCCATCCTTTAGCAAGCCATGATCAAAGAACCCAGAATTCTGGGTGGTAGCGGGCTCATAGCCAGGTGCTGACCTGTTGGCTCTGTTTCTTCCCTCATCATTCCTTGCAATTGGAAGGATAGACAAGTACAATTCTTGTGCTCCTGATCCTTTAACCAGTTGCCCCAAGGCCCTGAAGTCTCTCTTGTTCGCTTTCGGTCTTCCTGTTGCAACTTCATCACTGCCTACCTGAAAAATCAATAATGGATAATACTCTGAATTCTGTACCAGGTTAGAGAGTTTTCTCTTCATGTCTTTAACCGTGGGACCAGAAAGGCAGCAGAGTTCCCTGAGAAGTGGGTTGGCCTGCATATTGGGCCTACTATTCCCCTCAGGAAAGAGGATTCTTTGACAGTGACATGTCTTTTTTTCTTTATGGAATCAATTTTGGCACAAGGCACAGGCTAACTTAACCTCAGTGACTTCTCCAACCTAAATGAACCATTGCCCCCATCATTCCACTTCCACTGGAAACAGCATTACAAAATACTCTTGGCAATATCCTAAGTAACTTTGAAAATACCTGCGACAATGTTCTTATTTATGTTGCTAATAATACCTCCTAACTCAAATTCTCAGTTTTTACTCCTGATCTTTATAAACATTCCTCTAGTTAGTACTAAACGATTTGTACTGAAATCCATATTCATCACTTCACCTAGAAGGACCTATGTTTGCTGCAGTCTGATGAGCCCATCTTGCTGAGGCAGTAGAAGCATACAGGTTTCTATGGCCAAAGGCACACAAGGGAGTGATATTACTGTTCTCATAACTAGTGCCCTTAACTCCTCATCCAGAATGACAGGTATCTACTTATGGCAGGACTGACAGAGAGGAACTCGATATAAAAAGGAGTCTGTCCATAGCAAGATATCTGCATTCTCTAAATTTGCATCTTCTCTTTGATCATGTAAGTATTATTGTAAAATTGGTATATAGCTTGCAGAACCTCTTGCAATATTACATCATGGAGCTTTGGATAAATGTATAGTTCATATAGTATGAGAATTTGGGAGCATTGGCTGCTCTCTTAATAAAAAAAAACGTTTGTACTTCTAGAGTTGTGTGACTGTACAACAAAAAAACACTTGAGTGTTTACCACACTAATCTAAAAATTTGGGAACTTCTGTGGATCTAGCACTTCCTTGCACGTGTTTTGAATCAAAGGGAGAGTGGCAGGCTGGCCGATTAGTCCATAAAGAGAAAAACTTTCCACCAAATAAAGTAGAATGGCTGTTTGTTTTAGCAGTTCCTAGCAGCTTGGAGGCATGCCTGTAGCCAGTCACATCATTCCCAGCTTCCTGGGTGCACTTGTAAACACTCATCACAAAAGGTCTTATTCATTTTGGTACACAGAAGATTGAATCAAAGCATTCTTTATAGAACTCTTGAAAAGATGCTGTTGAAGTTGAGCTCTAAGAATAATTATCTTTGAATCTTTGGGCCATTATATATTATCAAAGTATTAATGAAGCAACACAACCACCTAAACAGTGAGAGCTGAAATTTAGGCATGGAAAGAAAAGTGGAAGAGTGAAAGACTGTCCTTTCTTTTCTGTCTTCTGGAATATTTTAAAAAGACTATTTTTGATCAACAGCAATGTCTTTTTCTCCTGGAAAAGAAGATTTACAGAGGTCTAAGCTTTAGCTTAGGTTACAAAAAATCCAAACTAACAATAATAGTAACAGTAACCATTAAGTGGAAAGGCCAGCTATGTATGAGATACAGTTTGGTAAAGAGGCATACATGATTTAGGTCCAATTGTCCACTAATATAGCTAGTTCATTTTATAGTAAGTAGAGAATGGCAAAACTTCATATTCAACAAAAGCTTTTGTACCAGGAGCTCATTTTATGACAGTTTTGCAGCTCTTGAGATGTGCTGTTCCAATGACTTCATAGGCCATATCCATTCTGCATCCTGGGCATTGGGTAGACTGAAACCGCTGCACACAAAGATATGACATGAATAAGGCATGATGTAACATGACGCAGGCAGACTGAGCTCATGGGCTTCAGGCAAGGTTTCCTCCAGGTCAGATTCCATCACAGACTTGCAATAAAATACCATCTTTCCCCACGGTGTTTGTGATTGAAATGAGCCTGGTAAGTTGATTATTGAGATGTGTGACCGCTACAGGCTGTGGCTCATCACTGGCTCAAGAAACTAGGGAACTTGACTTTTATCAGTGCAGGTAGTGCAAAGAGTCTTTGAAGTTGCAAATCAACTGATCCCTGAACAAATGCCCTCAATAACAGTGCACACTGCAGAAGAGGCAAGACCTTTGGCATGTCTGTCTTCTCTTTGCTGCCTATTAGCTTTGCTTGTGCTATGATTTGAGCAGTTGTTGATTTTTCACATATTGCAACTGGAGTGACTCCAAGGAAACTGGGAGGTAGTCTTATTGACATCTGGTGGCTAACATATTAGCAAGGACTTTGGCTTCCATTTCTCACTTACCTTCTTGAGATCGTCGTATTGTCAAATAGTACTGGTAAGGAGGATCAACAAAACTTTACAGGTTCCTGTGAAAGCAAGAACTAAGAACTGAGTGCAATTCACAGTGTGTTTCTACTCCATTACATGATAAAAAATACTCCTCATATTTTTTGTGCAAATGTTGGTAGAAAAAGAGCTTGTGATTTGATTCCTTCAAGTGTTTGTGTTGGGAGAGCTCTTGTCGCATATGTTCACAGAGAGTGAACATAAAAGGGGCCTGAGGATAGACAAAAAATCTGTTTGACTATCTGACAAATAGTTACAGAAACATTTTGCATATTTACCCATCTTCCAAAAGAAACATATTGCTATGCAACAAAAATGTGTTTACTGTAAAATGACATAGACAGTAACGCTTAGAACACACTTGAAAGAGTTGGATTTTGTAAGCAGTTCATTTGCATGGAAACACAAGAATATTTGAAGCTTAAGAGACAGCATCAAGGGATAAAAGATATCTATGGGGACCAGTCTCCATTAACCTTAGGTTATATAGTTTTCCTCTCAGGATTGAATGTTTGTTTAGCTACTGAATCAGTTCATGAAATCATTCTATGTCCTTAAAAGTATAGTAACTGCCTTGTCACCAGATTAGTCTAAATCCCCCTTGAACTGATGCTAAATTTATATAACTTTGTTATATCACTGGCAACTTACATTTCTATCACTTCATGCAAAATAAATTCATTCTCACTTACAGGGTAGTGCTCCTTCTCAGTTACAGCCTGAGACCTGCCGATATTTTACTTAGTTATCCCCATAGATGGTTGGCATTCATATTCATTTTTTCTCTGTTCTCTGCCAGGCTGTGCCTCAGTGAGACATCACACTGAAACCAAATTGATGCAGCATATTCAAATTTCAACCTTGTTACAGATGAGAATGCCAAGAGTTTAAAAATGTCAGACCTTTGAGATTGAAGAATAAGATGCTGGAAAAGAAAACTTTCAAACTCAGCAAGATGATGACTTCTATCTATGGAAGTTCATGTAAACATCTCTAAGTAGCTAAATGAAAGATGTCTTCAAGCACTAATGACAATAGAATGGTAAATGTAGGCATTATGATGTGTATAAACCCCTGAAAATAATTTAATTATGTAACTAAGTAACAAACATTCTTCTTCCCAATCTAATACTCTAAAATGCCACATTAGAAAAGAGGCTTTGGAAACCCAACCTTTGTAACAAGTTTAAGTTACTTTTAGTTAATATGAGATGAAATATATTTTGCTCAGAGATTCGTTAGTGGAAAGGAAATTTTCATCTCTGGACAGCTATGTCAGATCATGCCTGGTTTTAGGGTAGAAGGTTGTTACCCTTTCTGTGTAGCTGTACAGCAGTTTCTCTAATTTTCTGCATGTTTTTGTGCAGAATGCAAGCTTTTTCTGCTGGTTGGAGCGCAGAGGTTAAGGTTTCCTGTTGATTTGATTGTACAACTCATGGACTTTCAAAGTTGAACTTGAACATAAAAATAGAAATCTCTCTTAGATATCACCCTTCCAGGAAGTATCCAGATTCTTCAGTGGTATTTGCTGAGGCTTGTGCTATCCCTGCTCTGTGCCTTAGAAAGTGACACTAGAGATGTTTTAGGCTAAACAGGAGAGTGGATGTGAACCAGGTCTAAGCAGGTAAAGTACTCAAATGGTACATGGTGGATGTCCACATTGGAGAAGGTAAGAAACAGCAAGTTAACATTGTCACAAGAAATATTCATGCTGGTGAACATGATATGATAGCAATATTCTGATGATACATAAAATGGAATGGCTGCAAAAGCATGCCTGTCTTTAAATATTTGTAAGAACAAATTAACTTACCATCTATCAGTAGCCACAAGACATTAACTGTGACCCCATTTTGGAATAGTGACAATCAATCGACTGGATTACCTTTTGTGTTCCTCTAAATTTGTATTTTCCTATGATTCAATCTCTGTTCACAGCCACGTTTTCTTAATCCCTGATATCCACACAACAGTTGAAAAGGATGTTGAGAACAGATGTGTCACTAAGATTGTGGTGGCAGTTTAAAGCATAAGGTAAGAATATATATTGATAATAACAAAGATGAAACATAGGTAATATAAAATTAGGCTAAGGAAGAGCAATTATCACCTTTGTTAGTAGTAGCGCCAGTATGCCAAGGGGTTTCTTTTTCTATTTACAGGGTACATCTTGTCTGCACCAGCAATATACATGAAATGGAGTTCTAGCTAAGAGACATTTCATTTAGAGCAAATACTGAAACTTTACAGATGCTTGCCTGCAGCTGTACAGAAAAGACAAACAGCCTTCAGACAAGCCAGCCCCATAGAGCTTTCTACTCACTTAGCTTTAGCAAGATATATGAATATCTAAGCAGATGGAAAACGAGAGCTAGGATGAGACATTAATAGAACCCACCGGGAATCAGGGTCCTGAAGTTGCCAGAAGCGAAGCCTCTTCAACTCTCTGTGTAGTAGGGGAGACATAAGGATGCACAACACTGTGCTGAAACAGGTCACGGAGAACAAGATCCATCAAAGCCCCATCTTGGCAGTGTCACAGGCTGGAACGAAGCGAGAGGGTTGTGCAAGTAGCTATAGAAATAATGCATGGAAAGAAAACAGAAGGGAAAACCTGCTCTGTCACAAAATGCCTGAGACATATGATATAGAAGAAATTTTGCTTATGTAGAGAACCGTGTGTTTGCACCCCAGAAGACATTTTGGCCCTGGAATAGTCTAGTTGAATTTTTCCTGGTGTGGATAGACAACAGAATTACCCTAATGCAGTAATCCTCATCCTCATCTTTATTTCACTTACCCTGGCTGGACTCAACTAAAGTCTCTGTGGGCATCCCATCTTATTCAAGGTTTGGTTGCTGAGATGCAGGCCCAGCTTACACACAGTGCAGCTGAGGGCTGCCCTGTGAGGGTGCTGTGATGGCTGATGAATCCCCCGGGTCCAGAAGCATTGGGTACTCCCCGCGGTGGGTGGTAGGTCAGGGCTGTCCCAGTGCCCCAGCCAGGAGCAAAGGCAGACTGAAGACTGTAGGGGACAGCCCCAGGCATGGATGGGCATTGGGCACCATTCTGTGGATGCAATGGGATGTGTCCCTTGGGTAGGATCAAGATCAGACCCATGGAGGAAACTGGTGTCAGAACCAGCCCCTCACTCATCACCACAGGCTTGGCCGATACCTGGCTGCCAGGGCCAGCCCTGCTGCCCATGGGGACCCACAGTCCTGGCCTATGCTGCTTCTGACACTCAGCCTCTCTTTACCTCATGGTAATAAAGTTCAAGTGGTTACACAGTTCTAGTCTCATCCAACTGAAGCTTAAAATTTGTAACCTGTGACCTGAAATTCTTCTGCCCTCTTCCTTAGTAACTGCTGCTGCTTATCTGACCACCTCTGTGGTGTCCAGCTGTGCCACTTGCCTCTGTATCTCTCCTTACTTGTATGATGATATGCTTCAGGCACAAACTTCTTCCGCAGTACTCGCCAGAAGGTGAACTAACTTCAGCTTCTGCCTGACTTTATCTTCATTCATAATGCCATTCCTTAAACTGTCTATGGCTCATGCCACAGCAGCCTTCTCTTTCTTTGCCATCTCTAAGGAAAAGGGTGCACCATGAACCTTTCTCCTTTCTGTTGGCTGCCCCCAGTGGGGGCTGACAAAGTTTTAGCCTCAAATCTATTGTGGGAGTTTGATCAACAGACTCTAGCTCTGACACAGGAGGTCAAAAGCCTTTGAGGAATATGACTGTCTTGTTTATTAAGCCTGTCCAATTACAGCCAATGGATACTCAGACTAATTTCTAGTCATAGGTACATAAAGGGTCACTGCTTGAAAGAAAGAACATGATCAAGTGTTCTCTTGTGCTGCACTTTTCCGTTCTCTTTCCTCCTTTGAACTTGAAGACCGTGGGCAATAGGCATAATATTACTTTGTGTAAGTGGAAAACACCTTACTAAGAAAACTAATTAATTCAGGCAGAAGTATCTATCTGTCTTTTTCTAGATATACAGAAAATCATATGCAAGGTGGAGCAGTAAGTGGAAAAGGAGGGTTTTCCTTGGTTCCAGTTTATTTCAGTGAAATCCACTGCTCTGCCAGAAGTAACATCACAGTAATAAGTAATGTCATGGAGGTCTCAGTGAAGTGCAAATTTTGGGTGAATATCTTGCCATATTTATTGTGAAACAGAATCGCTGTTCTTAGAAAGGCTGAAAATGAGCTCTTCTACAACAAAATGTATTATCTTCCCTTGCAAGTATCATACATTTTGACATACTGAAAGTTCAAAAGAAATAAAAAAGACAGGTACATGAGGAATATATAACTTCATTATATCATTTCTGCCAAAGAACATTCTATATGTCAAGAACACGCTATATATGCTTGGGTGGCAAGAAGAGTGCCTTGGTTGAGTTGGAAATAATCTATTGGAAGACTTCTTCACTGGAGTTGCAGTCAAACAAAGGTAATTAGGTTTCAGAGACAATGTAGTAGGTTTTGAAGTTGTGCTATATGCATTTAGGGGACTTTTGACCTCCCTTTATAATCATGCCTGGAAGACCAGCATTTTTCTGAGTCCCAGATCCATGACTTTCTCTGTGGTCAAGGATTTTTAGGGCTTATATGATTCTAATACAGGTCAATGACCTAATCCTGAGGCTTATTTCTCTCTTAGAGATAATTTAAAAAAATTTTCAACATGAAATAAAATCAAATTTTGAAATCATTGAAAATACTTACTATCCATTCAACTTCCTAAAAATCTTGTTTGATGTTTTCCCATGGTGCTGTCATTTATTCAGCAACAGATTCAGTAGTCCAATCTAACAGATATTGTGGTGAGCTGGCTTTCAATGTGCCTTCAAGCTGCTCTGTGTTTGTGTGTGTCTGTAAGCATGTGTGTGTACACTCATCTGAAATTATTATCATATTTGGTGTGTGAGCATCATCAGAAACATAATGCATTCTGTCACCTATGTGGGAAGCTAAAGTAAAGTATGTGTAAAAACCTACTGGATAAATACATTTTGTGCCATGAAATTCTATCACCTGTGAAGGCATGTGTTAATGCTTCAGGAATACATGCATACTACAGATAGTGTTGCAGCCTGTAGAAACCTGGAACGTGTTTGTGTTCCTGTAGCTCTTTCATTAGCATTTAATTATTTGTTCAGGGCCAGTGTGTTGCTGCTGCTTATCTATATATTGACACGATTGATTACATGTAGAGCATTTATTTGTAACTAACTTTGTTTGCAAAGACTATTTCAAGATGATGCCAGTGGGGGTGGGGCGTGGAAGGAAGAAAGAGAGAGAATATTTTTAATTAGTCTTGTGTAGGCAGGAGGGAGAGGACAGATGTACATTGTAAATGTATCATTTTTTCTTACATTTTTCTTGTGATATTAAGCAGCAAATAGACCAATCACAACCATCCAGTAGCTTTATTCATGCTGGTTTTGGGAGACTTTGCACTGCTAAGCACCCTTATGATGCCTTATTGTTGTTCCTGCTTGACATTCCTTGTCCTTGACATCTCCCTTCCCTTGAATCGATGATGACTGCCATCTTAGCCCTCAGGCTTCTCCACGGCTGCTTTCAACTGAGCTAGCCTCATCCGTTATTTCCTGCTGCCCTACTTTTGCCCCTCACCACCCCCTCTTTTAAAGTCTGCAGCAACTTTAATTCAGCTTGCAAGCATGGCTGTTGTGGAAAGCTTTTTCGAAAGGCAGGAGGTTTATGCACACAGCTGAATCTCTGGTGGAAATTTCCTTGCTCTGGTGCGCAGCATTGGCAGGGTATCAAGGGGGCTGGCTGCAACCAGCCTGCACCCTTTCAATGTGGTCTGACACAAAATGGCAGCTTGAGATGAACACAGTCACTTGCCTGGATAATACATTTAAATATAAAAATGAACAAGTCATGGTAGCAGTGTTGTTTTTCGATGGATGTGGCTATCATGAAGTAATCGCACCCATGGGGGATTCTCTTGGTGTTTGATATACCCCAAGGACATGATTATCCCATGCCAGTAGTCATATTTCTTGTTATAGCTTAATGCTTAATTGCAGCATCATATCAAAAAAAAAAAAAAAAGGAAAAAAGAAAAAAGGAAAAAGGAAAAGAATAGAGATGAGGTGAGATATTGCTGAAATCATCATAAGAGCCTATGATAGTTTCTGAGCTGCTAGCTATGTATATTAATTAACCCTTCTCAGAGAAAATCCACAGAGGCATACTTTCAAGAGATATTCCCCCTGCTTCTCACACAACCAGATATGTGGTATAGTCTCTCTCTTGGTATCTCATGCACTGCTTCGAGCACTTGATGTCAAAATATACCAGCTGAGAATGTAGGATAAGAACAGCCCTAGGCTTTCCTCTGGTCCTCAAGACATTTCAAATCTATACTTTCCTGATTAGTATAATACCCTGTTTCATCAGAAGCACAAATATTTTTTCTCCTAGTCTCCAAATGTGCAACTTTTACAGCAGTACATGAAGAGCCTTAACATAAAGAAAACAGAAAATTCACCTGGGAGTCCGAAGCTCTAACCTATATTTACTTTTTTCCATTGTGAGGAACATTTAAACAATTCCATAACATTTATAACTGCACATCTATTTGAAATAATTGAAACAGAAACGCTAAAAGAAATTACATTTTGCTAATCCATTTACAATGGTATAAATTGCTTCTCATAGCCAACTGCCAGGCTGGCTGTTTTATTTAATAACTTTAATACTGAGGTTCCCTGAGGCAAGGAGACAGTTATCCCACCAACTGCAGAAGGTTTTACTGAAGTGTCCCCTGGCTATTGTCCAGGGACTGTGAAGGAGCTTGGCTAACAGGTTCACTTGCATTCCCTGTCTCTGACAAATATAGCTCTTATGTGTTTTAATGCAAACTAATTCAACGTGAAGGAGAAAAAGGCATAAACAATGCATCACAGCAAATCAAATTGCTTTATTAGTATACAACTGTGGCTGGGTGGCTAATAATTTATAATTATAAAATATGTTGTTATTACACTTTGAGAACCGGGGGCTGAGCAAACATGACTTTACTCCCCTTCAGAATCACAGATACACCTTAAATTTAAAAGACTCTCAGAAAGAAATAATGTGTAGAAGGGTAACTCACAAGCATGGTTATTTGATAGTCATTTCTGTATACAATGCAGCAGTTATCTATAGAATTTATTCCCATACGCAGCAGCACCATGGAAGATAATACTTTCTCTCCTATCTCCATGATGACCTGCATTAGGCTGACTTTCTCTTCAATCTGTGAGTAAACATATTTTCTCTGGCTATGATCCCTTTCTTTTTTTAGTGTGTTGGTTTAAGTGGAATCACTCCGAACAGAGATCAGGATCCAGCCAATTTTCCCTACTGTGAACTCTGCAGTATTCTTGGTTTCTTTTGCTCATTGTATGAAGGACAGCACTGAGCACAGAACTCAACAGCTCAGCACACTGTTAATTGCTTCAGAATGAGATATGTTAGAGGAGCCCCAGGTTTCTCCAAAGATTGAAAAGTTGCTGACTAACCCAAATGAATCCACTTTTCAATAGTAAGACTGTTCTGCTCTACATGGTTAAATGCTGCAAAACATTACTTGTTTCTGAGGCTTAAAAGAACATGCACTTTCTTATAATAGGGAAGACTAAAGAGAAAAACTAAGTGGCTTTTTTCATAAGTCTCTGAAATAGAATACAAAGAAATTAGCAAAGTGTATTAAAATATGTGGAAGTCATGTTTTTTTATTAAAAATAATTAAACATTATTGAAAATAGCAGAGACATTACCAGCTATGTTTGTATTTTCAAATTGTATTGATCATAACTGCTAACCATCTATGAATTGTATAGGATCATGACTATTTTTTTTTTTTATTATTTCTCTCAAAGAGTTACATTTTTATTTTCAGGAAAGTTGCCCTGAGGCAAACTTGAAATTGTTCTCAAGCAGATAGTATAATTAAGGATTGATCTGCACAGTGGGGAGAAGTTGAATGAATCAGAAACTGACATTTCTTTTTTTTCACTTTTTCCTTGTGACTGAAGCTCTGGATTCCTCCCAGCCAGCATAAGACACTTAACTGTGTAGAAGATGTAGAGTTAGGAGTTTAGATATACTTGATTGTCAAGGGTTGTCAAAGACAGACAGGTACTTCCAGCTGGCAATTTATCATGTATCTTGTCATTGACTTTAGCAGGAGCCTAGGGCAAATATTCTCCTGACTTAAGACACCTCAGGTAGGTGCCTGAAGTTGAAATGGGATGAAAGCAGGCTGAAAATTTTGGTTTACCTAAGCAGAGACTACCTGCTGTCAATCACCTGACATGGAAACAGTGAAGAATATTCACACAGCAAATCAGTAGTCACAGAGGGAGGTCGTTGGTTTGCCTTCAGTACCTTGATTTCCTTCTTTAAATGTATTTTTTGATTAAGAATTGTTCAGCAGTATGTCAGAAACTGGGCTTGGGATCCCCATCAAAGGCATGAAATCTCTAATTTACCAATGTCTGTAGTTTGATCCCAGCATTTTTATCAAAGTTCATGAAGAAATGGGTGCCTTGTGCAGTCGACATCTTTTCTGCAGCAAATTCTGGGCCCTGAGGTCGTAGTGTTTCAACATATAGGGATATATATATGAAGATTGATATCTTGTGCCTTGTTCCTTCAAGCTGCAGTAGAATATAGTAACTAAGCAAATTAATCTGCTTTGCCATGCATGATATATGCTTTGTTGAAAAACTATTTCCATAATAAATCAATTAAAGTGTACATTTAACAAGCCATATGCATTGAGAAAAAATATAGTAAGTCTTTCAAAATAGTATCTGGCTGAGATGACTTAAAGATACACCGCAAAAAAAACAAAAATTGTTCGGGTTATGTGTCACCTACTGAGCACTTTTTGTGCAATATGAAACTATCAATTAATTACAATCATGCTGCCACATACAGCAATAAAATGCAAAAGGCCATAAAATAACAACACAGAGTATCATAAATAGCACTTGTGCAGCTTATGTGACCTAAGACAGAGGATCAACAGAGAGATATAGGTCATTATCTACAAATGCTTATGAAATTCGCTTTGTTA
The DNA here is from genome assembly GCF_033783945.1 of Neopsephotus bourkii. Lineage (NCBI taxonomy): Eukaryota > Metazoa > Chordata > Aves > Psittaciformes > Psittacidae > Neopsephotus > Neopsephotus bourkii. Next base: position 7,349,897 of record NW_026901456.1, on the reverse strand, counting down.
CAATGAACAGGAAACAGGAAGATATGTCTCAAAATAAACTGGAATTTAATCCAGCGATATTCTGTAGGGTGACCTGGTTTAAGAGAGTAAACCTCTTGTGCTCAGTAAAGCCCCCCAAAACATCATCAACTTGATACATCTGGTGATACTCTTGAGTAATACATCTAAATATTGAACTTTATAAAATTATATGTTTTATCAATGGACTTTTTCATCAGTGGACCTAAGTAAGTATTTCCTTGTAATACTTTTTTTTTTTTTTATGCTATGAGAATTGATCATATCAAAATATACTAAATCTGCCAATAAAGAAAATGCATGAAGAACAGCTTTTCCCCTGAATGAAAGGACATTTTCTCTAATGGGCTCTTCACAGGAAATTGAGAGAGAAACTCAGTTTATAACTGCAGATCAAAGAAATTGAGGTATCCTGAAACACCTGTTGTGAACAGAAGCCCAAAGTTTTGGTATTACCTGTTTGACTTCAGAAAACTGCAGTTCTATGAAAACTGGTTTTGCAGTACTTTGGCACTCCTGATTTTGAGTTCAAGTTCTAAGCCTAATCTGGCTTTAAAATGAGACAAATTCATTTTATCTAAACAAAGAATTTATTTAAGAGACTAAGATTATGATTTGGAAAATTCAAATCTCAATCAGTTGATTCATTAGCTTATTCAGGTAACAGTTCTCAGTGCATGACCAAGCCCTCACTTGCATGTTCATTACCCAGTTTCTTTCTGGTGGTGCCTCTCCTATGGCAGTGCGAAGTTCTTTGCACTTTCCAGTAACAGCCCAGGCTTCTGCAACAGCCAGGCTGCCAGCTAAACACTCCTTCAGAATATGTTTCTTTAGTGCCGTGGCAGGTTTTCAACTTTTTTCCCTGCCTTAATTCACTTGTTCAGTTTAAGTTGCTTTTAAAGCTAAAACCCTTCTGATAACTGAACCCAAATGAAAATCCCCTTTGTTGCAACTGTTCTTTCACACTCTAGCACAAACCACTCTCTGCGGTTTCCCCATTTTATATATACAGTAATTCTTGTGCTGCTTCTTAATGTCCAAGTTCCTTCTGTCCATACAGATGCACCACATTTCTAAAGATGAGCATGATATTTAGACCTATAAAATGGACAGAGTTCCCCAAGGAATCACGTGTCCCAATGAAACCAAAATTTGTCCTTTCACCTTTAGACCATTGATCCATTTAAGCTGTGAATTGAGAGGAAAGAATGGTTATGTGAAAATGATACAGAGGAAAAACCTCAGTTCTGTCAAGAAAGGATGTGTTGCTGGAGATGCTGTATCAGAAAGGTAAGCAGCAGACCCAGAGAATAGAGGCTACTGGATCACTCTTTGCCACTAACACACATTAGCTTGTGAATATGTTAGCTCTTGAGAAAATAATCAGAGAAAAACTCTAGAAGTCTACATTTCTGCATCTCTGGCTATATTGCAGAAGCAATATTTAGCAACTCTTTGTTTTCTACTGAAGACAAGCAGTTCTTGTATGCCGATTTTAGTAATTTTGTTATTTTACACCTCTTTCATGTTCTTCAATGTAATCCTGACCTTCTGAATACTGTGAATAAATTTTGTAACTGTGTCTATATGACTGCTTCAATGCAACGCTATAGCTCCTTATTAAATCTTGTGGAAAAAAGAGACCAGGAGAGACCTGATTCATTATGAATGGAGATGTTCTGAACCATTAAATCAGCAGAGAAGAAAAAATCTGAGGCTAGTGCAGAAGAAAACCTTGTCACAAATTTGGGGAATTAATTGATTAAGTAGGAAGCTTTTCTAAAATTCTTTGATAAAAGGGATTTACAAGTAATATGACTTGTAATATTTCAGCTAGAAAGTATTTGGTCAAGGAGATCAGTCCAGTTGTGCTAGAGCATTAGGATATGGCACTGCACTGAACAAGTGCAACATGGGGGTTGCAGTAGCAGTAAACTAAAACACATCTTTCTGGAATACAAATCTCAAAAATCTCACAGGAGACATTATCTTTCAGAATGCATTTCTTGCAGCCTGATATAGAAGCTAGAGCCAGAGCTTAGAAAACTCTCCTTGTCATTCAGAGGGTGTTTATTGAGCTGCCATTTTTGGTGTACCAGAAATGTCCAGAGGAGATTTGCAGTGCAGGAAGTCTTCCAGCAATGGATTGTCAGTAGTAGGCTGTGGTGTACTTTTCCTTTCTTAGACAGGATTTTTGGTTCAGTCCAGGGACCTGGTCTTATTAAGTAGACCTTCCTGTAATGTAAAAAATAAAGGATGACACAGACTGTGCTATGACCATTCTGAAATTTTGCAAAAATAGTAAAAGAATATTAATACACAATTTTTCATAATAATATTTTTTATTTTTTATTTTAGTTGTTACTATAATAAAAAATAACTTATACTGAACTGATATATCTTATTCATATCCAGAATCTATAATAGTTGTAGCCCTTTTAACTGGGATAGATAAATCCATCTGCAACAGACTTTGTATGATTCTCTGTACTCTAAGATGCTCTTTTAATTGTTTTCTGTGGTAAGAGCAGATAAGAGCAGAAAAATGTTATCTAGAACTAATGGGAAGGTCTGTGTCTGTAAATCACATCAAACATTTTGCTGTGGAACAAGCACATTACATAGTTTAGGTTATCAGTGGGGTTTGGATGTCAGATATCTTGATGTAAAAGCTTGAGACCCTGGAAAGTCAAAATAACTTAAAAGTGGCAGCAAACTCATAATACAGGGATGATGAGAGACATTCTTTTGGGTTTTTTTTGTTAATTGAAAACGAAGAGTTTTGTAGAAATAAATAAATTATATTTCTGCAGTAAAAACCAGGCAGGTTCCTTTGCTAGCACTATGACCGTTTGTCCGAAGCATGTCTTACTGATCTTTCCAGAAGAGGCCAGGATAGAAAAAACTTTCACCTTTAATGTTGTTTATCATATTATTGTCTTATCTTTATTACACATGGATCAACCTCAATCAATATATTTTCTAATCTTGCTCTGCAAGGCAATTTCTATTTCTTTTTTTTCTATAATTTCATCTTCATTTCTTTTCGGAATGGACAAAAATGAAGATGAAGTTATGGCATGCCTTATAAAAAAATATTCTTTCTTTTAATAAGTTATTTTAATTTCCTTTTATTTAGCCCATGCTGAGAAGGAGGAAAATCCAACTTATTTTTCCTGAACATCATATTTCCCTGAAAGCTACTTATAGTGAAGAAATGTATGATGGTGTAGGAGTGTCAGCTTAAATCAAGGACTTTTTTGGAGTTGTTCAACCATCAGGAGTCAAAGTGCACATATGCAAGGTAATTACTGGGGACAGTCTTTGTATGGAATTCCCTTTGGAGCAGTTAGCTGTTGCTTACCACAGGGAGAAAACTAATGAAGAAGTCTCTGAATCTCAATATGCTAAGGAGGAAGCATAAATTTACTGTACACCTTGAAAATTAATTCCTTTGCTTTTTGAGGCCTTAAGCAGGCAAATTTTAAATCTGTACTCAGTCATATCAGAACACGCAGCTGTGCCTGATTGGTAGGAGAAATTATGATCATCTTAGCTAACGTATTCTGACATAGTTAATAACCCCAATGAAGGCAGACCCAAGGTGACTTACTCACTGTGTATTCTTGCACACAATATATTAATCAGTGAAGCTCTGCTCATAGACCAGCTTGCAATTCATCATTATGTTGGACCGAGCAACCTCAGTCTCCTGCAGAAAAAAAATATCTTTGGGGCTAGGTGAACAATCTGGTTTGAATTTTGACAATGCAAATGCATTTTGACTTATTACAATGTGGAAATTGATCAGGCGAATATCCCATTTTCTCTGGTGTGAATGCCATGAAAGCAAGAGCAGCCAAACCTCAGAGAAGGAAGGAGAAAAATACTGGGATAATTGTTCTCTCAGCCCTCTCTATGACATTGGGTGGTATGAGGTGAGTAAGCAATCACCCATAAAACTGGGTAAGAGTTAAGCGGAAAATGTGAGAAAGCGTGTGCCCAGCTCATAAGCTTTGATATTTTATGGTTGCTGAACACTGTTACAGGGGCTTTTAGAGGACTTACAACAACTGTTGAAGCCAGCTGCCCTTTCAGCTCTGTGGCCAGAAACAGGATCCTTTCTTCCTACATCTTGTTATTGCTCAGAAAATGGTGCTAGAAGAAATCAGGCTTGATCTAGCTTTGGTTTTGGCTTTTTTTGGTTGGTTATTGCTTGTTTGGTGGTTTTTTTGGTTTTTTTTTTTTTTGTTTGATTGTATGGGGTTTTGTTGTGGTTTTTTTTTTGGGGGGTGTTGTTTTGTTTTGTTTTTTTTCATGGGATTTGTGTGCAGGTCTATGAATTAAGATTTTCTTAAAAATGTGGCTTTCCAAAGGACATTTAAAAGTTTTTGGTCATTAGACAGAGACATGTGTAGAGTAAAATGTTGCTGAATTAACCTTTTGCTTAAAACTTCATTTTCAAGGTCAACTCTTATTTCTCTTCCCTGAAACTAAGAATTATTGCTGGCTTTCAGTATTTCCTCAGCTGCTTGAAAGGTTGAGTTTGAAGTTATCAGCTCTAAGGAGAAAGATGAAACCTCTTAAACTAGGTGAGGGCAAAAAACTGTACAGTATATTAATTTTTCAAACACTTTAGCATAAAATGTATCTGCTCTAATAGAAAGTCTAATAGACTGTAATAGAAAGGCTTAATGCAAACCATAGGGGGCTGTTTTTAGTCACTCAGATTTGGCCAAACTTTGTTGTCCTTGAAGGAAATGAGAGTTTTCCCTATAACGTCACTGGAAGCAGAGTTTAATTCACTATTTTGCAGTCCTAAGTTTTCAGCAATAATCCTAATTTCATGGTCCTGAGAGAAACTCAGGAAAAGTTATACTTTTCATATATTGATATTCTTGGCCAAAATACAAACATCATTGGGTCTACTTAGGGTTCTTCGCAGGACATTGCTGTAAAGATGTAGAGAAGTTCTTGCTGTCTGTCATTATCTAGTTAGAGAGAGTTTCTGTCTCATGAGATGTAGGGCTGCAAGATTTCAAAAGCACTGAAGATAAATTAATGTACTGTTTTAAGGCAACTTATGCAGCCCCCTCACTGTCCTGGTATCTCAGGAGTGCTTGATTGTCAAAGTTTTGCAGCTGACCTTCAGGAATCTCTTGAGCATATAGATGGAGCTGTGATGTACAAGAGCTTCCTTCCTTAGATGTTGTTTTGACACAACTTGACCCTGAGTACTCTTTGAGAATGTTTCAGGACAAAACAACCAAGACAGTAAATTCCATGCTTTGGGTGTTGCTATATTAGGGTAGTCTTGGCAATGACAAATCAGCTAATTGGAATATAAAGCATGGCATTTAAGAAAGTAATTTTCCATGGTTCAAGGCAAAAAATGATTACAAAATCCTGTCATATTTATTTAAGGTAAATTATATTGCTGACCTGCTACTAATGTATGTTCTAAGTTCCATAAGAGATAATTTCCTAGAACCTATAGTAAAATTATTGAGAGTTCAAATCCCTAAGTGTAGCCATTTCATTCAATGTAGTGAAATTTCAGTGTTTGCTACCACTGTAAAATTTGATTTAAGGAAATTAAAGACCCTAGGATAGAAACAAATGATCCTTAAATAAAGCACACAGTGTCTCATGGTAAAGATGAGACACTTCTGTACTGGTTTGTTAATAGGGTTATAAATTCTTCATATATTTCACACTGTGCAGCAGCCAGATAAAAAGATGTCTATTTCTCAGGAAAAAAGGGCATCAACATTCTATTGTAATTCTATAATCATTTTTTCACAACTGTATAGTTGTGAAGTTATTGAGGAAATTTGCCTATTTACTCTCAAATATTTTTCTTTTACTTCTCCCATCATTTCCATACCTGGCTTTGATTATTCAAGTGTTGTTTAGACAAGCCTGTAATTGCTGGGCTTTGCTAACTACAGTCAAAATAATAAGCATACTGTTATTTCAGAAATCAGACCTGCATATAAAATAATAATTTTGAAATTAAAAAGAAGCTTATCAACACCACCACCAACAAAAGAGTATCTCACTGGTAGATTGGTGAGCTTTCATACAAATATTTTACATTAGTTATGTTTCGGAGGTTTTTTATATTGCCATGTGAATGCTTCAGCCCATTACCCAGAGTTTTTCACATATAAACTTTCATTTCTTAGGTCTGAGCTTCCTTCAAATTACTGGAGGTTTATGACAGAGTGATTCCATTTGCTTAGTTCCTCATGGAATCACCTGGATTTAGGGAAGTTTAAAGTAAAATCTGTAGACTGCCTGGGGAATTTTGATGGAAATCTTACCATGGTGAAGACTGCAGACTACTTGACCTGTGACAATTTTGGTTTGTGTGGCTGCTAAATTTCAAAAGATGTTTCAGTATTTGTTTTTAACCATATAAAAACCTCTTTTTTACAAAAGTGTGATTATAAAATTAGTTAACCTAATGTTTGTTCTGAACTTTATCTCTTTCCTCCTTTGTCATGTTTCATTGCTGTCACAGGATGCACTTCTGGCATTTCTTTTATTTCCTTTCTCTCTAGTAAGCATATGTACATATATTTTTGCATGTGTGTGAGTGTGTAAGCATTCAAGGTATCAAGAATGGACTTGTGAATCAGGCAATAGAGGAGAGTGATTATTTCCATCTCTATTGTTAAATATTCTTCTTTGGTATATTCAGTATAAATATATAATGCTGTCTGTTAACTTTTTTCTTTGTCATTTCTTGAAGAAGCATTATACTTTTGTTTTCAGGAAAACATAGCTTTGCTTTTATTTTGTAAAGATGCACATCCTGTGTTAGTACTTTCTTTTGTATGCTGTATTTCAGTGAAATCATATCCTTTTGATGAAAATGTTTTTGACTATTTTCCTATAAATTTCAAAAATAGAGAACAAATAAAATGCCAAAATATTGTGAAGCAGTTACTGAACAGACCACTGCAATAAGCAATATTGGTTTTGAAGCTCATACATATTCTCCTTGACATCACTTTACAGATTTCTAATCCAAACAGACTCTTGAACTTAAGTGGAAAATTTGTCAAAAAAAGATAAATTTCAATCATTTTCATGCCTATACTAAAAAAACCCTACCAAAACCCAGTTTGTTGGATGTAATGAAGATGGAAGTATAAATTAGTAGGTAACTGTGAGATAATTTTTTAATTCTGTGGCCATTTGGGTGTTTGTTGCTTAAACATTTTGCAAATCTTTGCATCATCAGGGTTTCTTTGTTTTTTTTTTCCTAGATTATCAATGAAACATCTAGTTTCACATAGTGAGTTGAAAGAAACTTAATGCAGCATGTTAGTTCATGCAAACCTACTGTTAAAAAGAAAAGAAAAAGAGGAACTATAAAAAGAGGCCAGTTTAGAAGAAATCATAAACAACAGAACAGTTTCTAGATGAACTAACATGTACTGGTTCAATTAAAAAAACGTTCAACATACTAAAACTTTCTGAAGCTTCCATTTTGTAATGTTCTGAAGTAGAAATAGTTACTCCTTTTTGAGAATCAAATCACTAAGCAAGAAAAAAATAGAAAAGTTTGTTTAGAACACACAGCTAAATCACAGTTTTACAGCTTGGGGGGACTCAAAATTTTAACCCCAAATCTGAACAGGCCTGAAGACTGGGGCAAGACTTTTTGACTTGCATTTGTTTCTACTGTTTCCTCTACTACAGTCATATGACTACTGTCTGTGTGCCATTGCAGATGAAGGCTTTTTTAAATACACACAATAAATAAAGTAATGCCAATGTACAATGCTCATGTACAGTCTTTCTAAGTTTAAGTCTTGATCATGAACTTCTTGTTCCACTGGTAGTTTCACTACAACCTTCCATGAAGATCTTCCCATCTGCCATTGACTTACACTCGTGAAGGTTGACCGAAAAGAAAATATCCAACCTAATTCACCTTTGCTATGAGGAATGCAGTACAGAGTGAACCAAGACATTTATAATAACTAAGATTTCCTCTTCAGCAGATGAAACATTTCTGCCATGTTCACTGTTTCCAAAAGAGACTCAGATTTAGGCTTCACTGCTTCCTTTGGACCCTTTAAAAGGAGTGATGTTCCAAGTTCAGGCAGAGATTATAACATAGCTAATACCTCTGTTGGTTTTAGAAATACTTTTCCGTAGTTCACAGGTCAGTGAGTGCTACAATCCTTCCTTTCTGCCTGACCTCAGAACCTTGGAATCCAACCTTACATTCAGCTGGAGCACTTAATTAATGTTTAGTATGATGCCCCTCATTCAGTCTTTGAAATACTGGGCTTGTTTGGACTCCTTGGAGGCACACAAAGCTACACATGATAGGGCAAACACATTTTAGCTTCTATTCTCAGGTTCCTCAGATTCACTACAGTCTCAGGAGGGAGACTTAACATATATTGAAAAGGAAGAGCTGTGTTTGTCAATACCTGCTTTGATAGGTAGGCTCAACCTTAATCTCACACCTTAGTTCCACATTCTATCTCAGATCTGATGAAGAAAGTGTAGCTCATTTTACTCGAGCTGGCTAAGGGTGACTACAAGGTTAACTCTGAATACCAGTGTAGGTGAGTCTTGTATATCTCCTCTGACAGATGTGTACTGATTTTCCAGCCAGGTGAGTCTAAATAAGAACTGTAATGTATATGGGGAATCTTCTTGAATTTGATAGCAGTGTATCTCATATTTCAGCTTTTTGTCTAGTTGATACATGCAAACACTGATCAGTGTGCTATGTGTCATGCAGTTAGAGAAAACATGGATCTGTCACAAATCTTCATCTGAGGGCCTGTCCATCAGCTGAAGGTGCAAATACTGCTGCTTTTAGTTTTCAAGTTTTCTGTATTAGTTCTTGAACTTTATATAGGTGATGGCCCTTGAATGGATGACACATTCCAGCTATTTGTATAAGATTTTCACTTGTGGCTAGAAAAGACCACAAAACCACAAGCCATCTTTGCGTTTTGTTTGTACTGTCCAGGCAAAATGCAAGCTTGAATCAACTTTTTAGACTAACTGTAAAAGCCCACTGCTGCCTCCTCTTGGCTGCTGTAACACCTCTGACGTCAAGCCATGGTCTGATACTCTAGGCTGGAACAGCAGTGCAAAAATTATGCACAGGGTGAAATTTGATGGCCCAGATCGTTTAAATCTTTGCATATCTGTTTAATCTTACGTATGTGAGTTAAGCACAGAGATGCGGAGAAGAACCTAGGCATTAGCAGTGAAAAGACAGAGCTAAAAGTAGCTAAGTAGTTCCGCAGTTACTGGTGTATTGATTGTAATGTTTTTTTAAAAAATAGATAGGAGTACAAGAGGTTCCACTTAAACTTGAGAAGAAACTTCTTCTCAGTGAGGGTGACGGAATACTGGAACAGGCTGCCCAGGGAGGTTGTGGAATCTCCTTCTTTGGAGACATTCAAAACCCGCCTGGACACGTTCCTGTGTAACCTTATCTAGGTGTTCCTGCTCCGGCAGGGGGATTGGACTAGATGATCTTTTGAGGTCCCTTCCAATCTCTAACATACTGTGATACTGTGATACTGTGAGTGTTACTCCATGGAGGTACAGGGGCAGTTTTGCCTTATCTGGTTGCAAGAGTGTATGTTCCTGGGTTTAGCTTGTTCATCTTTGCCTTCTGACACACCAAATCACAAAAAAAGCGTGAAGTCCAAACATTCAGGCATTTTGGAGGCTGTATATTTGTGTGTCAGTCAATGACTGTCAGTGGATGACTGCGTTCTTACTGAGTGATTACCAATAAATATTCCTGTCACAAATACTGACTTGAATTTTCTGGAAAGGAATTAATTGCACAAGCAGTCAACTAACAGTTGCAGCTGCAAGACACAACTTAGCCTTTTCTGACTAATAATAGTGCTATACTTATACTAAACTGTTCTGAATGCCACCAACATATTTTGCATGTCTGAGAATAATATTCTCCATCCCATCCAAATTAATGTTGGTGATTTCTATAAGCACCTTATGCTGTAAGGAAATTGGGATAAATGATAGGGGAAGGAACAATGTGGAAGAGGGGAAATGTAAGGATATGCTGCTGTAACATGGCAATCTGCTGTTACATGGCAATCTGCTGTTATTTTTCAGTTGTTCAGCAGATTGTTATGAAAAGAAGAATGTCTTTCAGTTATCAGCTTTGATCTTGGTGTACTCCACTATGTATGATGATGTGATTTGTAGTAGAAATATGTAGTAGAAACATGTAATTGTGCCAGTGCCTAAACAAAAAAAAAATCTTTTAAAATGTTTTTTTTTGTGATTCCCATGACTATATTCTTAGTATATTTGCTTCCTCTATTGTACAAACAACTCTTAAGTAGTATTACCAACAATAGTACTGTGTAATACTGTCTCTTACACAGCACTTCATGTATAGCTCTCCTAACACACTTTGCAAATCAAATGGAGGTTCTCAATTTCTTGAGTAAAATGTAAGTGGAATATTGTTTTTGAGGTAAGAACATTGTTGCATGTCTTTTCAGTATGTGGATATGGTAAATCTATATTATATCATATTAAAATTATATTAAAATTAAGAGCGCAAATTTTATTTGCAATCTCTGAGACAGCATAAAGACCTGAAAGATTATATATTCCTGTTCCCTATAATACTAACATCTACTCCTAAAAAAATTGAAAGAATCCGCTTCTAAAAAAGCAACCTGAATGCTTAATTGAGGTCCCTTATGGCAGTTCTATTTTCATCAGTAGTTACGAGTGTGACCACAATTCTTTTCTCTATCTTTACACAAAGAAATCATAGCTTCTAATCAAATCTTCACTTAAACTAAATAGCTGAGGAGAACTACAAGAGCTAGCACTTCATCCCAGGGAGTAGCTCAATACAGCTTTTGAGAAAAAGGCTGACATTTTTAGGGAAAGAAAACAAAGAAAAAAATTACTGGGAAAAAATCACCACCTCAAATGTTCCTCAATAAATCTGGGCATTACTACCTATTCACTAAGTATACCCAACACTATGAGTTTGCTCTGCTTGCTTTATTGGCCTGATAATGACTTGCAAATGGAGAGCAAGACACAATTCAAATTGACAGTCTGAACAGCGCATGCAAGGGGGGAGTAATTAACTGAAATACAGAAAAATTGAGTTAATATTATTTCAGATTATGTCTAGAAATGCTTCCAGGAAAATAAGCACCTAATATATGTTCTGATTTTTTTATTCTGGGAAAAAAAAAAAAAAGCAAAACACAAACCAAAAATAAAAACAAACAAAACAAAAAAAGGGGGTGGGGGGAGGGTGGGAACTGGTAAAGAAAAAGCTTAGGAAGTTGAAGGAACAACAGTCATGAGAGAGATGATGAGCAACCTATCCGGAACATTACCAGACACTGTAAGAAACCGAGATGCTTTAGGAGATGCCACAGAAGGCATCAGAAAATGTAGTCTTTGCAAAATGAGAAACAATCCTTTCTCATTACAGTAGCTTAATCCCACAAATATGAAGGCTACCCGTTTGACTAAGTAGTAGTAAGTAGAGGCAGCCTGTGGGAGAAGGACCAAGATGCCGTTCACTGCCTCTGAAGACAGTTACGCAAGTTCTGCTTGCTCAAGAGACTCACATAACAGGCAGATGCAGGTGCTGCCGCAGTGGTGAGGAGACACAGGTTGAAATTATTGTATCACCAGTGAGACTGAGCTGTCCAGGTGAATTAAAAGCTTTAATTATCACTCAAGCCTTTAAAAATATTGTTTATAGTAAAGGAATAACAACTAAAGTACAATTATTCAGGCAGTAGTTATGTTTCCAATGAAGTCACTGGGTAAAAATCTCTTTAATTTTGGTGATACTGAACTAAGGTACATTGATCATTGTCAATTCACTTTTAATTCTTTAACACTCCCAACCCATACCTGCACACTCCATGTAAAGCTGGCAGCAGTAGGGAAGGAGCTACTGTTATTCTTTTCTGTATATTGAAATGACAGAGGATTGAGCAGACTGGAGGAGAAGGTGCCTGCACTTTCATGACTGATACATTTCAATCTTTGTGTTTCAAAATTAGCATCTCCTTCATTGTGCAGCAAACCCCTGAGGGAGAGCCGCAGGCTTCTGTTCCAAGTCTAGTTCTGTCCTGCTCTGTGTTATAAATGGACTCCAAAGCAGGCTCTCTCCTTTACTCACTGTCCTTTGAATCCTGTGACTTAACATTCACAAAAGCTGCCTTGGCCTTGCAGTAAAATTGCTGCCCAGCTCTCACTTCTGTGTTATGGAGCAGCTGGGAGGAAGGCAAAGATACGCAGCTCTGTAACCCTGCTCTACCTGTACACTGTCAAAACCTGCCAACGGTTCTTCATGCAAATGAGCTTCCAGCTGACAATGTATGTTTTTAATTTATCTCACACGGTTATACATGGGCAGGTGAGAAGGGCCCATTTCCATTTTTCATTTCTTTCCCTCCCCTCCCGTGCTGGTAAATGTATTTCATCTTGTAACTCTTGCTTTGGATTAGAAAGCTGTTGCCTTTGGCACTGAAGCTGCACAGCAGGCTGAGGAAAGTAAAGCTTCCTTTCATTGCCATGTTTGAAACTAAAGGAAGTCATCATATTACTTTAACAAGCAGAAATGAATGAAAATGTTTAATATGATTATGCAAGCAGGAGTAGCTGTATAGCTGCATTCTAACTGCCACAGGTTTTGCTCTGTGTGATTCCTCACGCTGGTGGATAACATGATCATCTGTTTTCATTAACAGTCAAGTTAGGATTTTCTTGTGAAGAGTCTTGCAAAGTGAGCTCTCCAGTGATCTGTTCCCAGCTTTTCAGAACATCAGGTCCTTAAAGCCAGTCTGAGCTGTAGATCTGGCATTAGGTTTTGCTGTGTACAGGAAGGAGTACCACTCCTCTGGTTTAGCTTCTGTTCTGGTAATGCTAAGAATGAAAATCTTCTGCCTTGTGACAGACCAGAGCAGACCACTCAGAATACAGCCACACAGCAAAAGCCACTGCCACAGAGGCAGACCTGAGTTAGCTTGGGTGTCAGAAGCAAAGTTACCTTGTTAGGATGGTGCTCTGGATATATGGCATTATACTGTACCACGTAGCATGTCTTTAATTCCTGTATGTTTCACCCCTGTCAGCAACGTGGGTGCTGATTATGATTTGGTGAAGAAGGCTGGAATTCATCTTATCTGATTTTGGATGTTGAAGTGAGAGCTGGCTGAGCTTTCTTTGCACTGGGGAGAAAAGGTGCACCTGATGTTATCAGCCCCATTTTTGTCTCAGCATACAATGAATTTCCTTTTGGTGTTGACTATTTTTCTCTAGTGACTAAAATTCTTATAAAAATTATTTTTATTTTGGGGAAAAAAACCCAACCCAACCCAGAATTACAGAATCAGAAAATAACTGAGGTTAGAAAGGAGCTCTTAAAATTTTTCAGTTTTCCAGTTCCTCTGTTCAAAGCAGGGTCGACTCCAGCAGATTTCTTAGGACCATGTCCAGTCAGGTTCATAGTATCTCCAAAGGTGAAGACTCAATACTCTGTGAAACTTGTTTCCATCATTTGATCATCTTTATGACAAAAGAAAAATTATTGTGTTTAAATGGAATCTAATGTATTCCAGCCTATGCTTATTTCTTCTTGCCTTTCACTGGGCAGCACCAAGAAGAGTGCCTTTGACTTCTTTATGCCTCCTGTCAGGTGTTTTTACACATCGATTAGGTATTCCCTTGAACTTTCTCTTCTACAGATTAAATAGTCCCAGCTCTCTCAGCCTTTCTTCATATTCTTCAGACCATTAACTGTCTTTGTGGCACTTTACTGGACTCTGTCCTGTGTGTCCATGTCTCTTGCACTTGAGAGTCCACATCTGGACATAACACTCCAGGTGTGTCTCAGGTGTGTCCTGAGCAGAGGGGAAGGATCACCTCCCTCAATCTGCTGACAAGAAACTTCCTAATGCAGACCAAAGCTGTGTTTGCCCTACAACCCAAAACTCTTCTGAATATATTCTCTGTTGCAGAGAGCACACAAAGTGCTTCAGACAGAAACGGTTAGGTAAGCAACCTTAAGAAGTTTAACCATGCCAAGTGCAAGGTCCTACACCTGGGTCAGAGCAATCCCAGGCACAGCTACAGGCTGGGCAGAGAAGAGATTCAGAGCAGCCCTGCAGAGAAGGAGTTGCAGCTGTTGGTCGACGAGAAACCCAACATGAACCAGCTTCAGTGTGCGCTCGCAGCCCAGAAAACAACTATATCCTGGGCTGCATCAAAAGGAGAGTGACCAGCAGGTCGAAGGAGGTGATCCTGCCCCTCTACTCTGCTCTCATGAGACTTCACCTGGAATATTGTGCGCAGTTCTGGTGTCCTCAACATAAAAAGGACATGGAACTGTTGGAACAAGTCCAGAGGAGGGCCACGAGAGTGATCAGGGGACTGGAGCACCTCCCGTATGAAGATAGGCTGAGAAAACTGGGACTGTTCAGCCTGGAGAAGGCTGCGTGGAGACCTCCTAGCAGCCTTCCAGTATCTGAAGGGGGCCTATGAGGTTGATGTTGAGGGACTTTTCATGAGGGACTGTAGTGATAGGACAAGGAGTAACAGATTAAAACTTAAACAGGGGAAGTTTAGATTGGATATAAGGAGGAAATTCTTCCCTGTTAGGGTGGTGAGGCACTGGAATGGGTTCTCCAGGGAACCTGCTAATGCTCCATCCCTGGTGGTGTTCGAGTCCAGGTTGGACAGAGCCTTGGGTAACATGGTTTAGTGTGAGGTGTCCCTGCCCATGGCAGGGGTTTGGAACTAGATGATCTTAAGGTCCTTAGGGTTGGAACCCTAACTATTCTATGATTCTATAAGCACAATAAAATAATATTAGGGTGTTTTGGAAAGGTAAGGGAATGCTTAGAAAAGAATCCAGCAAAAGTTACAGGCTATCTTTTTCCAAATTAATAAAGCACATCATCAGCAAGGTATTGTGAAGGAGGACCTGAGAACAGGTTGAGCAGAAGATGGTTTTCATAAATCTTGCAGGTTAGTTTTCCTTCCATAGAAAAGAGAGCATGATAATAGGAATACAGGCATATGATACCATATGTGGATGAACAAGACTTGGGGAGCATGAAAAATAGCAGCTTATGTTTTGCTGACTGGAAGTGAGAAAATGGCTTCATATTCAGGTTTCTTACCGGAAACAGAAAGGAGTTTTTATTTTGTTTCGGGTAGGGTTTTTTACACTAGAGAGTTATGAATGTATATAAATAAAGCAGGCTTTTGTGATCGACCTTGGATGAAGCATGGTACTAAAATGTTCACTTGAAGGCTATTTTATGTTATGAAAATTGGCATATTTTTCTGCATTCTTTGGCAAACATTATTTCATATAGTCAACTATTTTATTTGCATAATATATTGGATGGTAAATTTAATTTTTGTTAAAAGTGATCTTAAGCTCATGTTTTCAGATTTTTTTCAAGCCGTTAGATCTAAAACAGCTCTGTTGAGAAAGAAATCTATGTACCTTGTGAGGCTAGAATGTATTTCTGGTGATGAAACATAAGTCTTCCTAATTTAAAGGATTCATATGGATCTGGAAGACTTATTTTTATCACTAGAAACACATTAGCTTATGTAAAAGCTGTTGCATTAAGTTTAGCAATTGCAGACACCACACTTTCACTTTCTTGTTGTAGATGAATTCCTGTTTTACAAAGGTATAGGACATTTTGAAAGCAGACAGTTATTTAGTTAGCTAGCAGTTACTAATAAAACAAAGCAGTGCAACTCTTCATGTAGATGTTATAATTAATCAGGGACAAAATCAGGCTTTCCATAGATCAGTATTTAGCTATAGGAACCTCGGTGGAAAAGGTGCTTTAGGGATATTACTGAAGTTTTTTGTTTGGTTTTTGCAATATACAAGAACATTTCACAGATGATTTCTCAAAAATGAAAAGTAATGGAGTTTTACCATCAGATATCATTCAGAAGCCTGTTGTTTATCTGTTTTCCCCCCAGAGATATAAATTAAGACATTACCACTGCAATATTTGTAGATGAATTTCTACAGCATTTCCTTGAAGACATGAAATAAATCCAAGCAATCTGGAGAAAACTCAGCATTCATAAATAATATCAGCTAATCCACAGATAACAATACTGAATGTAATTTGAACCGTTTAGTACCAGTTTACAAATCTTTGGCAGCCTGTAAATTAGAGGAGTGGTTTTTTTTTTTTTTGCAACAGTGTTAATTACTGTGGTTTGATTTGTTTGGGTTCATATAAACTCACTGCGTAAAATCTCCCAATTTTTGTGATGTGATTTTGAAAAGTATATTGTTGAAGGAATCTGACTGTTCAATATTTCTTGATGCCAACAGTTTGTACTCATGCACTGTCCAACATGCAGCAACTAGTGAAAACTCTGAAAAGTTAACTGTAGTCTCAAAAGCTTGGCTCTTGCAATGCATTTAGGTGAGGCAAAGGCTCTTGTTTCTCCCTTTCTTTCCCACAACTCTGCACATTTTAGCAGCATCCTGGTTAAGTCAAAGCAATTGTGCTCAAGGACATGGAAAGGGGTAGCAGAGAGCTGATTGTGGGCCTGAATAAGATTTTACAAGCTGGAGGGAAAATGTTTTTCTCCTCATGTCACCACATGGAAACTGTCAGTGTGGTATATTTTTCTTCTTGGTAGAACATCAGGAATGTGATGAGATGTGTGAAACTCTTGTTTTCTGATATTTCTCCAGTGGGAAGAAAAAGAAGGAGGGAGAGAGATAGACATGAAGTCAGGAAAATATAGGAGTGTAAGGGAGCGTAAGCCTTCTCATACTAGATTGATCTTAGTTTCATTATGGTCCATTGGAAGAATCATATAATGTGCAAATATAAAAGTTTCACCCCAAGTATGTCACTCTGACTTCTAATAAGTACAGGGTTTATTTAGACTATGGAATTAATTACCACAGGAAGACATTAAGGCAATTCTAAGCTTCATGTTATAGAGTTCAAGACTATCGTTAATTATGGGAGTATGAAGCTTAGGATTCCTGAGCTCTGTATAAAGTCTTGCCCTAGTGACTTGTAGTGACAATGAGTTTCATGGTTTAGTAACATGTTGTGTGCGGAAGAAATCCCTCTTAGCGGTTTAAATCACAGTGATGCTCAACTTCCTATGTTTTCTTCCCCCCCCTTTTTTTTTTTTTGAGATACCAGGCCTACCTCTTTTTGCTTTAGTAATTATGAAAAATAATAAAAAAAATTGTTTTAAGAAGCAGAATGCTTTCACACGTTCAGTGTCTTTTATACATAACTGCTTTCTCCTTGAGAAGGGAGAACATGCCAAAAGGGAATTTTAAGTGCAAGAAATATTATTTGCAAGAATGGAACTGAACTGAGTGACACAATTAAGTGTTTGGCAAATGCTTCTGCCTTTGAAGCAGTAACAGTGGAAACCTGAGGGAGACAAAGTTTCAGAACATTAGAACCATAAACTTGCTTTTTAATAATACATGAAGTTGCCTCAATAAATCCTTATGGAAACTAACAGCTGCAGTTAATGGCTGGTTTTAGTTAACGACCCATTAATATGTTAGCAAAGAAGCCACTAACTGTGATATTTGGTAAGAATCAGTTTCAACGGGGTGATTAATATTAAAATCTGATGTGGATTTATTAACCAATACATTTTTAATGTATTACTTTCTATCTGGAGCAAGGAATTCACACTGAAGTGGCAGTGTTGGTAAATCTGTATTTCCATAATCTGTTTTGCTCCAATCAGGCAACAGAAAAAAGAGATAGATGTCCCTCCCTGTGGATGTTTTTGCTGATGTAAATCTCAGTCTTGGATGATGCTTTAAAACAACGTTCCTACTGTGGGTCTTAACAGGACACCTAGAAATCTGAGCCAGGCAAAAGCAGCAGATATGAAGACCTAGTTTTGCTTAATTAGGCCAGGGAAAAGGACCTTCCATCAGTTCTTTACTGAGAAGGCCAGTAAAACAAATAATACTAAAAAGGCATGGCTCTCTTGCAGTCATGAAGCTTCATCAGCTGGGATAACTAAACCCACTTCTTTAATGTAATTACTTATTAGTCACTTTTTGTGCATGTTTCACAGGCCAAAACTTCAAGTTCTATAGTAGATACCTGTGCTCCTGAACAACAGGAGATTCTGAGTGTGCATCCTTGTGAACATACATGCTGGAGTCAGTGCTGTTTTAGCATGACTAGTATCTGTTATGTGCTGGTAATTCTCTTTCTAAGTGTATGAGAAGTTTGGGTCATCTGCTTGTTGATTTTTTTTCACATTTGATAAGGTAAAGTCAAAGAAATCTATCTTGTACTTAGAATGGAAGGTCACAAAGTCTATGTTGGTATTCCTTGAGGAGCAGGTTCCATGTTCTGGGGTGAACCTTTACAAAATGGCTGTATTTTGCATATTATGTTCAATGTTGTTGAACAAAATTTCAGTTATTGATCATGGACTTCAGCTTCATTGCTTCTCAGAACCAAAGCATGTAAATTTCCCTGAGGAAACATTTATTGAGAACATGCAAAACTGAAAGACAAAGCACATTCTTGGCACATTCATTAGCAAACCTCACCTGCCTGAACAGTCACCTGATCTCAGGAGACTTCCTTCCCTCATTCTTCTCTTCAGTTTGTCAGCCAGTGCTGTGTCCCAGATCCTCATGGCCTTTCTATCAGAAGAGCTCCTCTGCTTTGCAAAGAATGAAATATTTTTCTCCAGTTCTGCAAGCAGAGTCACTGAGGTACGGAGTCATGAAATGTGTGGGTGTGGGCTACTGGTTCTAACCTCTCCTACGGTTTTGGTCCCTCAGGACCAAATTTGGTAGTTAAATCTCTTTGCCTTCTTAGTAAATAGCATTGTGGTAGGGTTCAGGTGCTCAAACATTTCTCTGTGGGGTACCCAGCGGCTGAAATTACAGTATCAGTTATACCACTGGAACCAAATAAGAGGCAAAGTGCACATCTATCATGGTGCAACAGATGGTAAAGACATGCCAGTAGGTACTTTCCAGCCTGGGCATGTTCAGGCACAATAAAACATTACAAAGTGGTCAGGTAATAGCCATTATAAGCTAGCTATCATTCTGACTGGCATCCTGCCAACAGTATTTTGGCCAGTTAACTAAAGAGAGCATTGATTTGGTGTTGACCCATGGCATTGTTTTCCTTTGTGGTTTGTGTGTGTAAGTGTGCATTTCTGTTTTCAACAGCTTGACTATTTGCTAATCAGTTTGAGATGCCTGTTTAGTGAACAGTGTACTTCTTCTGAAGCCACCTGACCAAGAGAAGGTGAGCTGGTCTGCTAGCAGACCTCTGAGCTATAAGGCACCAATATGACGGCAAGGGCAGATGGAGATGAAACAGAAGCCCGAAAGCAATTTGTCCATGGAGAAACATGTTCTCCTGAGTAATCTAAACTCCTTTGTATTCCCCTGAAAAACTTTCTACACTAACAGCATCACTGTAAAAAGGTAATGTTAATAAATGCAGACCTCATTCATGAATCAGTTACTGATCCACCAACAATCTATTATTGAGCAATTAGTCTTGTCTGAGTGAGCCTTCGCATGCTGACTTTTTTCAATATGAAACCAGAACATGAAACAACTGACCCAAATGAAGGTTTTCCCACATGCAATACTGTCTTGAGCTTTGCCTTTCTGAAGAGAAAGCAGATTTATTTGAGGTTATTGCCATGGCTAAGGAAATTAGAAGTTCAATCATGCTGTTTTCTTATTGGTACTGCCTACTTTTCGAGTTGCAGAGAATCACTGTTAAACACTCTGGATCTGCTCTTTGTTGATCTCACAGTGTTTTATTTCAGGAGAATGAGGCCAGACTTTTTTTAGGAAAAATTCTTTTAAACCTCTGCTCAAGAAGCTGTCTTCTGTCCAAAATGTTTCACCCTGGTTTGGGGTCTCTCCTTCTCCTTTCCACAGGTGAACTGTGGTAAGACATAGAACTTGAGGAGTTCACTGAGACAATAAAGGGAAGCAGAGCCGAGACATACACAGAAAGTCAATTCTGCACTTCATAGCAGTAGTAGCACTTCAGGAGCAGTTTTTTGTGACAAAACATCTAATACTGCCTGGTCTGAGATAACCTTCCCATGTCACTGATAGCACTATGAAAGACACTGGTCATTCTGTTTCAGACTTGAGTAAAGCCTGAATATGAGCTGTGTATATCAGCAGTAGTCACGTAGAGATGACAGTAAGGGATTTTTGTTCTGCTTTGAGGTTTTTTTAGGCTTCTTGGCCCAGCTTGATATAGCTGATGCAGCCTTTATTTATTTGTTTGTTTGTTTGTTTATTTGTTTGTTTATTTAGGAAGTGCTAGCAAAAGTCACATTGCTGTTGCGTGTCATCACAGGGAATGATACTATGCAGTTCCTCACTTGTCCTGAGTCTCTGATGAGAATTCACAGGTCTGAAGTGATCCCCCCACCCTGTATGTTTAACGTGCAGCTACAGCAGGTAGGTAAGGTGGTGAGTTAAATCAAACGCACAGGCTGTGCTACCTTTAGCTTACTTACAGCTTTGATGTTCATTTAATCCAGCTCTGATACTTGGTATGAACAATTTGGTTGAAGCCTAAGTGAGGCTGGGGCTTGTATAAATGCCAATCCTCTGTCTGTTGAAGACTGAGGAAAACAACTAGAAGGTTTGGCAGAAATTGCATCAGCATCCTTGACTGAGAGTATGCACCTGCCACTTGCTGTTCAGGTCTGTAACCCAGGTCTTTCTAAAATTACACCTGCTCCTTTTGCACATTTAGTTAGAAGCTGATGACAAGATTGTGTTTTATCATCTATGAAGTCACTTTTTTTCCAAATTTGGGGCAGCAGGCCTCAACATGATACTGTTTGGAAGTTCAGCTAGCCTGCATGTGAGGAGACACCCCAGCATAAAGTGTTGCTTGCTCAGACATATTTAATTAGACCCAAATACTCTAGGTAGAGAGGAAAGATGACAGCCTTGAGCATGAGCATGAACATGGTTGCTGAAAATATGCTCATTTGGGGATGGTAAGGGGCTTGGTCACCTACTTGAATTAGCTTTTTTTCCAGCTGGTTCCAAGTTTTAGATGCTACTATCCCTCTGAAAATGATTTTAATCCAGGAATTATGGCATAAATTTCTGCAAGAAAGGATCCTGGGGAATACCTGTAAGCAGACTACTAAAACGTGTTGTAATACGTACAGACACTGGGAGGACTTAGCTGGTATGGACTATCCTTCTCTACAGTTCTTTTTCTTATCCTCCTCCCTGCTGCTCACATTTCATTCCTTTAACATGTGTAGATTTAGAGCCAAATATATCTGAGTTAGCAGTAGTGCACGTTGTTCATCCAGCCTGAAGAGAATGTTGAGGTTATTTTAGGGAATTAGAGGGCAAAACTGATCCCCAGTTACCTTTGGTAAGGTATTAAATTAGTTTTCACATGGAGATAAGATCTTTCATAAGATTATTCATAATGTTATCTCTTAGAACTATCTGCATAACAATATATATAGTATTAGAGGTACAAATGTATAGTTGTACTTGCATTTGTAATGACTTAGCTACTTTCAGAAAAAAAGACATTGCCGGGCAGATGAGAGAAGGACTTGAGACCAAACTATGAGAAGGTTTTCATGAATTAGAAATTGAAATTTATGCTTGGGAAATCACAGGGAGTGGGAGTCTGAATTCTTGTGTTATTATGTACCTTGCTCTATGTTTCTGTGCAAAAAAAAATTAAATAAATATTCAGCAGCAGATTATTGTTGTAGAACTAGATATGCCTACAGCCACCTCCAGTCTTTCTTGAGCTAGAGCATCCATGAAGATGCTCATGTCTCAGGTGCTGGAGACATGAAAACCCTGACTTGCTCTCTACCACATGCTAGTCTGCTGTGCCAACAGAAGCATGGAAATGGAGTAGAGGAAGTGTCCTTCTTGCCCCCTTTGTCACCCCATACTCAACTATAGAGAGTGCTAGCTTTGCGAGTGGGAGATCCATAGGATCATATAATTGTAGAGTCAACCAGGTTGGAAAAGATCTTTATGATCATCAAATCCAACCATTACCCCAGGACTGCCATGTTCCACTGCATCCCTGCTTGCTTTGGAGAAGGACTCCAACTCTTTTCTGTCAGAGATGATGAGGTTACTATGATATTATGTGACATCTTGTAAGTTGACCTTGGTCTTGCTACATGAAGAAAATATGGAAAAGTACTACTCTGGAAAAAAATAGAAGCAGGGTTTAAGTCTTCTAGACAAGTGAACTACCATGAAGATAGAGCAATGAGGGTTAACCTTTCCTTTGATATTTGTCAGAGAATACTTCGAACTCACCTCTCTCTTTGCTGGGTGTAGAACAAGGGCAGAAGTCAATTGTCTCCTGCTCCTGAGAGAGGACTGATGTGGTGTCAGCACTCAGCCAATAAACTCCTCTGGGCCACTTCCCAGAGAATGTGAGGGCATCTGTCTTTTGGTGTTTCCTGTGGGTCAGCATGTCTCTCCACTTAATTATCTTGAATCTCATTCTGCAGTACCTAACTTTTCTATATGAAGTACCAGAACACTGGGTACTACACAGGGTTGTGAGTTCCCGTATGTATGAACCCACTTAAAACTTGGCTTTTGCAATATTAACAATTTCAATACCTGAATCTTTTAGATGATTAGCTCTCGGCTTCCCTGTGCTTCAGTTCTTTGATATTCGAGTAACAACACCCTCCAAACTCACGGGGATGCTGTGGTAGATAAATGAACAAAAGGCTGTCAAGAGTTGAGACATAGTTCTGAGAAGGCAATAAGGTAAGTAAGTAATGAGAAAGAGTCTGAATTACATCTTTTCATAACAAAGGTACAACTGTCCATCCACCCTGAGGAAGCCCAAAGCACTCCCTCTGCAACTAGATTCCACATATTCAGATGTTACTCAGTCTTTTCAAGAATGCTTATTCCAGGCTCAGACTGTGCATCAGCAAAGACTACTGGGAAGTCTTTCAAGAGAAATGGGGAGCATGAAGACAATGAGAACTTGGAAGGATCCTCCTCTCATTAAAAAAACAACTCTGCAGAATCATCATGTTTTAGTATTATGATGCATTCCCAGACATTCATTTCTTGTCTGCATGAATGCATTTGCAGTAGAACTTCCAAGATATGTAACTAGGAAATCAACAGCAGAAGTATTTAGTATAAGAACCAACAATGAAACCATCTAACAAGGTTTGTTTTTTCCCTTTGCTTGTTTAACAAGACGTTCTGATAATTTCAGAACAAGGGGGGAATAATTGTCTCATGACTGATCATTATTTCTTTTTGAGGAAAGGATATGTAATATACAAAGGAAAATATTTCTGTATACAAGATTTCTCGTCTCCATCCTATAATAAATAAAATGGTATAGTTTTACTGAAGGTTTGCTGATGTTTGTTTATTCAATTATGTAAGAAGCAAGAGGAAGCCAAGTCCATGTTTAGAGTATTACAAATAATTAATTCAGTGTTTTTGCAGTTTGCCTTAACTTGAAAATTGATGATTTTTCCTTCTTTTGACAGACATTTGTAGGCATTATGAGGCACTATATTTTCTTGCAGGGCTACTCATATATTGTCAGAGGAAGACTCAACTCAGGAAATTCCACTTAATTTATTGCAAGTGAAAATAAACTTTGAGTTACTGATTTGGATATTGAGAAACAAAGAAGGCAATCAATTAAACAAACACTTTGGGGAAACACTTTTCCTTTCCTTCACTTTTCCTTCCCTTGCCAAAGCTCAGATTCAGTCCAGACACACCTCCTACCTCTTCCTCTTCTCCTCTCCCCTTGTTTTTCTGAAGGTTACAATCAGTCCCTTCAGTTATGGAATGGGCAGCACAGGAAGCTGAGGTCAATGTGTAGTGGGTTTTTTTGCCATTCCTTGTTTCGTATTCCTTTCTTTCAAGGCTCTCACCTTCTTACTCATTTCTGCTCTAGCATGAACTTCTCCCTGGGCTGCAGTCACCCTGGGGGAGCTCATACCTTGATATGAGGTATTCACTGGCCACAGACTCCTAAGATGCATGACTTGTCTTTTGTCTCCTTTCCTGTGTCCTGAATCTCCGTTTTTGTGTGATAGGTTAGTGCCGCCCATTTCCAAGTGGCTGGACCCAGCTGTCACCAGCATGGGGCTCTTCTTGCGTTCCTCCCATACAAGGCACCATGAAGCCTCCTGCTACCCAAAACCTGCCAGATGTGCATGTGACATGTATACTGTGGGTACATAAATCATTTAGCTACATCTCTAAATATCTTGTTGAGAAGCTAATCATATTGACACCAAGACCACATCCATCTTTTCAGTTGTCTAATTTTCCTCCTTTTTCATTGTCACTGCCAACATTTCCATCCTTACAGATACTCCAAGCCATTCTTTGAAGTTTGCTTTTGACAACTCTCACATCTCTCATATCCAGAAACTTGCTGCCTTTTACGCAGCATAAACATTTTTTCCTTCCATTAACCACATCATATGTCCTGTTCTCCACTACAGATATTTCCATCACTGCAACACCTTACTCTCCATCCAAGAATACACGTGCTGACCTGTCTCCCTGCAAAATATATCCCACAAGATAATTTTCCTTGCCAGTCCAAAAGTTATAACAGTAACTACTTTCATAATTCAAAAGCTTTGGGAACTTTGCAGCTAGTACCTTGCATCATTCATTGCTTCTATTTTTTTTGTTGTTACTGTTGCTTTATTGCAGGTTTTATTCCTTTGCCACAGTCTCTTGTTCAGTCTATATATAAGTGCTTCAAGTTTTCTTTCATACAGGCTTTTCTGCGCATTGTGATGTTCCTAAGACCCATCCCCATTTTACCTGAGTCTATTTTAAAGGCCTGTTTCTGCTTTGCTGCCAGTGTGAGTGCAGTTCCCTTCTAGGGAAAGTAATTTTTAGTATCACTTTGCCTCAACCTGCTGCCCAGCCGCATGAGCATGTAAAGAGAGGACACTTCACTTTTCCCATGTCTGCCTGATCGAGGTCTAGGCTCTGTGGTCTGCATCACAAGCCAAACTAGAGATGTTTCCTGTCTAGAATAGAAGATTACAATCTGGAGAACTCGTAACACTCTTATTGAGTCATGTATAAGTGGAAAATCAACCTATTCCGTTCACTGAAAGATTGTCAACTCAGCAAGGATTTTGCAAGTAAGACAGGTGAATAGAATACCTCCGTATAGATAACATTTTGTATGACTTATCAAGAGTCAAGAACAAATAAATGCTGTCCTACATACAATCCAACCTAATGCTGTTTCCCGCTGGTCCCTCCAGAGTGCCATCTAGAATGTGCTGGTCATGACGAAGCACGCACTTTCTGTGCACATGCAGTTGGCACTACTAATGCCGTTAGCTTACAGTAAACCAGGTGGCAGGTTTTTTCCTTCTGGTCTTGCTTTCTCTCCCCCTCTGGAGACTTTGTGGTGCTTTAAGACTGCGGAGGGCTGGGGCTAAGGCTCCCCTCCGCTGCGCTGGGAGGCAGGAGGGTATTGTCAGAGGGCTCATCGCGTCCAGAGCTGCCGGGGAAGGAGGGAGGGAAGGAAGATGCGCCCGCCCGCCCGCCTGCCTGCCGCCGGGCCAGAGGGCGGTGTGTGAGGAGCCGGCTCGCCGCGGCTCGGGGCCGGCCGCCGCCGGGGATGCTCCTGTGCCTGCGCCGGAGGCTCCCGTCACCTGTGGCCCTGCCCCCGCCGCGCCGCGGGCGCCTCCCCGAGCCGAGGACACACCTGGGCGCCGCGCCCCCGCCGCCCGCCGCCGCCGGCTGCCTCTTCCCCCGCCCGAGAGCCGGGCGGCGAGTGTCGGCGGAGCCGCGGGGCTGCAGGCGGGGCTGAGCGCTCGCTGGGCGGACGAGCGGCCCCGCAGGCTCCGCGCAGGCACCGGCCACCCGCCGGCCGAGGGAGGCGGCGGCCGGACCCGGTGCGCGCTGCCCGGCAGCTCCGGCCCGGCCGTGGCCGCGGTCGCGGTCGTGGGCGCGGCGGGCGAGGGCGAGCCCGAGCCGGAGCCCCAGCCCGAGCCCGGAGCGGGGAGCGGGGGAGCGGCGGGGGCATGTGGATGTTGGCCGTCGCCTTGCTCCACAGCATCTCGCATGGTGAGCGCTGCCGCCCCCCGCCGCGGGGCTCCTTCCCTTTTCCCCCTCGAGCAAGGGAGCGGGTCGCGGTTGTGCCTTTTGTGTGCGAAGCGTCGCGCTGGCTGCGGGCAGCCGCGGGGAGACGGGCGAAATTGCTCTGTAATCGCTTCAACTCGCTTACCTAGCAAAGTGACAGCTCGTAACTTAGCAGTATTTGTACAACCACCGAACAACCTTCGCGGGAGGCGGGGGGGGGCAGAAGGCGCTAAGGACGTTTTCTTTCCCTGTCGCCGTCGTGTGTCCCGTCCCTGTTCCCTTCATCGTGTTCCCGTCCATCCCATCTCCATTTGGCAAAAGAACACGCCGTTCTGAAACAGAAGACGTAGGTAACTCTATGGCATTCGTCACCCAGCATTAGGAAGAAAACTAATATTTGCATTATGTGGTATGTGGAAGGTCTTAGCTTCTGCTCTCCTATGTGTTTAAAAGGTTGTATGTGGTAGCTATGTGTGTTATTTCTGATGTGTTCTAACAGTTTCCTATTAATCCTTCCATAAATATATCTTCCAAGAAACTGAATTTAGAATTAGGTTATAAAAATATTTATTGCACTCGTGGAAGATACTGGGTACAAGAAACGATTAGGGCAGACTTCCAAGGAATGGAGGAAAATTCTGTTTCATTATTAGTATTGACTTTTTGAGAATGCATCTCTTAATATTGAAGACAAATGAGATCTCCCTTAAACATCCCCCCCCTTTCCTGTCTTGTAAAGCTTGTTGGGGGGAATCTGATTATTATTTATGTCAAAAGTCTGTAACACTTCAGGTGGACATATGCATGTAGGCATTTTGCCATTTTCCCACAAAGCTTTGCCAGCTCCCATCAGTCATGACCTGAAACAGCTGCTGATCACTCTTAAAAACTCCAAGTGGAGAGATTTGTGCGTGCCATGGTCTATGACATTCATATGTTCAAAGTGAGATCACCTGCCTTCTTTTTGTATGTATCAGGAAGAACATCTAAATACAGAAAAAAAGCCTTAAAAAGCCTGTCATTACAGTGCCAGATGAAGATCTTGGCATGTGAATTAGAACTATTTGAAAACCAGAAATGTAATTTAATGACAAATGCTAACATGCTATAATTTTGTTCAGTTCTAAACTGACAGTAAACCCAAACTTCATCTGGAAAAAGGAAAAAAAAAAAATCAGATAGGGAGGTTTTCTTAATCTCATTTGTTATTATAATTTGGATATGCTAGTCAAGAAGCTATTGAAATTAATACTTTTGAAGCAGAATGCTTCAAATATACTGAATTTAGCTTTTTCCAATAAGGAGGTATCGTGTCAAATAACTTTTTGGTCAACCTTAAACTTCTACCTAAATATGAAAGCTAGTGAAAGTCAGTGAAACAGCTTTGAAATACCTTTGCAGCACTAACTGAAATAAAGAGTAGCTGATTAGGAAAACAATACAGTATTCAGCCAAGTGAAATCAAATACTAGTTTTATATCGTACTAGGTTTATATCATATCTTATGAACATATGAATGTGTTGCCCTTGAGGAGTATTTTCTTGCCTCAGCATCTAGCATTTTCTTTGGCTTTTTTTTTTAATAAACCTATTTTTGTAGAAGATCTCAATCTTTTTATTGACTTATAACCAATTCAGCATAACTTTCTTTTTTATATCCATGTCTTGGGCAAAAGCAGGGAGACCAAAATAGTAAGAAGTTATTCTTTCAACATTGCTGTGTAAGGACAGGAGATGTTATGCAAGACAGGTGTATCTTTTGATGATTCCTAGTTAAACATTCAGCTAAAATATGCTTAAAGCCCATTGTGTTCTGGTTGTATCATTTCAAGGAAGGAGATAGAAACAGTCAGGATTCATCTATATATACAGCATAAGTGACAGAAGCAGGAAGAAATTCTGTGTGAGAGGAGTATAAGGTGGGGAGAGAGGAAATAGTGTGCTTAAAGAAGAGATGAATCAGCAAGGATGTGATAACTGTACAGAACAGGCATCCCTGTTTATTTGCTCTGGAGCCAAATGTTGGTATTCTGTGACATGTGTCAAATATCAAGGTCCTCCCCTTCATATGACAGCGGCCTGCCCATCACCTCTGTATCCTGAGGCACGGGGTGACGTGCGGATTTTTTCATCTGTAGCTTTGGACGAACTATTTCAGAATAGTGGCAAAAATGCATTTGCTACCTACTTTCCACTCCACTAAACTTTTCAGGTAAGGCAGGAAAGCTCATTTTACCAATTTGATACCTTGCAAAGGTATTAATGTTGTTTACTTGGTAGCAGTCACTTTATAAGCACTTAAACTCAGACAAAACCCAACTCTGTATAAACTGTTGGTAAATGTAGGCTTTTAAAATGAGCCACCGTTATCTAAAAATAAGTGTTGGTGGTGAAGAGACCACTTTTGAAAGGTTGCTGTACTTAAAAAAAAAAAAAAAAAGAAAAGACAAAAAACCCACAACAATAAAAATTCCAAATCAACCAAGGAGAATGAATGCAAATTACCACAGCACCAGTCTGCATTGGACCTAGATCATCTTCTCTGTGGAGAATGAAGTCAGTGGTTTTGACACACACAGAATCCAGGAGGTTACCTTGGGATATCTGACAAACCCTGCTGCTCAAAGCAGAGTTAACTACTACAGCAGGTCTCTCTGGACTGTGTCCTGTCAGGTTTTGAATACCTCCAAGAATGGAGATTCCACAAACTCTGTGGGAAACCTCTCCCAGTGTCAGACTACCCTCATTAATATATAAATAATTTTTATTTGTATATACCTATATGTACATAATCTTCTGTTTCAATGGAATTTTACGTTTTCTGTTTGTATTTATTGCCTTTTGTCTGGTCACTGAATACCACTGAGAAGAGTAAGGCTACATCTTCTTTACACCATCCCACCAATTATTTTTACACATTATTAAGATCCCTCTGAGTATTCTCTTTTCTGGGCTAAATAGTCCCAGCTCTCTCACCCTTTCCTCATGTATCAGATTCTTCAATCCCTTAACCAACTTGGTGTGCCTTCACTCGAATTGCTCCAGTATGTCTGTGTCTTTCTTGGACTGAGGAACCCCTGGTACAGAGTACTACAGATGTGTTGTCACCAGTGATGACATGGCAACTGTGATTTTTCTCCTTTGATACTAGTCCAACATACTCATGTTGTCAACTGTATTTACTCAGCCTTTCATTTTACTGTGAAACCCTTCACTGGAGAGGATAACCCATTCTTCTCTGTCACATGTTGTTCTCCTCTACTGCTAATGTCCTTCATAACACTGCCCTACCAAACTTCTCCCATGAAGTACCTGGAGTAATTTTCCATCTCCAACTGGTATATCAGTTTCTACTTGTTAGCCAGATGTAAGTACTTTTCTGCTGTTCCGTATAAGGATTTCTTCACCAAAAGACAAATTCTCCATTAGCTGCCTTCAAATCCTGCCTGTGGGCTTGCTGCTATTTAAAAATTTGCAACAGTTGGCTGCTACGGACATTGCTCATCTCGCCTAATTTAAAGTGTTTATGGTGCAAGTCACTGTAGCTTCTCCACGTAATAAATGGAAACAGAGGAACAAATGCTTCAAGGGTGCAATTTCTGTTCTACTTTGGACAGCTACTTTAAGACACGAGAAATAACCTCAAAAATGTGTTTAGTCCTCCATTTTGACTATTAAAGGGGACCTAGATACTTGGCAGAGAGAGAAAGAAAAGTGTCTGCTTTATCTATCTTACGTATTTCTCTGGATGACCTCATGACTTGAAGGCATAAAGAATAGATCTATCTTATCTGTTAACAATTTGCATTTGTAAAATTTATGTTATGTACTCAAAAGTAAATGCAAATGCAGTTTCCTTCATGGTTTTCTGTTTCCTTTGTCTGTAAATGTGAAATATGATAGTCTGTAGAAAATGCATTATGGAATCAAAAGTATTTGTACAGTGATGGGTAAACATAGTTTCTTGGTGATCTGTGATAACGTGTATCAAGTGTGGATGAGGCAAGAAAGGGTTAACAAAAGAGGAAAGAGGAGGAACACAATTTTTTTTGGTGACTATACCCCATTGTCCAGGGAAGAGGCAGAATACTGCAAGTCTTTACAACTGGAACTGGTTGCCAGATGTGGAGAGAGGTGTAATGTGGTGCATGGCCTTGAGGAGCTGGCTTAGTGATAGATCTTCCTTGAAGAGAGGGGTTTAGGATCCCTGAGGTCAGCCTGTGTGAAAGTCCTTTTGGTATATGTGCTCATGCTCCATGAGCTGTCAGGAGTTTTTCTTTTTGTATTTCCCATGCCCTCTCCTAATTGGTTCCTCTTCATCAGAATACCTCTTGCCTAAAGCTTTTGTGAAGGTCTGCTCCTCTGATGCTATGTGATGACATCAAATGTTTATGGCCTCACAGAATATAAAGAATAACTTTATGTGAAAATACTAGAGGCTCACTTGTGACATAGATGTTCTGTATAGTATGAAGGAAAAGATCTCCCATACATAGTGCATGTTTCTCTCTAAGGCAAATGGTGGTGTACCAGAAGGAAAATCACTGATGCAGATGTGTGAATGGGGAAGGTCTAGTTTTATATTTTTATTCCTGAGTCTTAGGGCAAGTTGTCTGAAGAACCTATGACAACCCGCTGCTGTTCTTGCTATATTATCCATGACAACAAATTGGCAAAGAAAGTATTCCTTATGGTTCTCCCATTGCAACCTTCTTGAGGAGCTGACTGGAGCTCATGATGTGGGAAATATTTGTGTCTGAATCCTGCCATGAAATTCACACTCGTAACTGTGTGGTAGCAGAAAGAAAAGCAGATGGAAGGGCTACCATTGCTCCACACGAGCAAATGCAATTTATATCTGTTTCCTTTCCCTGTTTTAACGCTCTCCACGTGGTAGGCTGTTGCTTGGCAACCCTGCCTCTTTGCTCCACCGATGCTCTGTGGTTCTGCTGCGCCTCCTGGTCCCCTCCTTTGCACTAGGGTTGGGAAGAGCCATGCTCTCATGTGCTCCCAGTAATCTGCAAGCAGATCTATTGCCTCTTCATTCATGCTTGGAAGCAGGTGGGAGCCACAAGAGGAAGATGAGGATACGGGGGATGCTGTTTGGTGTTTGAGGCTTGGCAGGCTCTGGTCTTCCTGGTGCCTTCTGTGTATTGACTCAGGTCAGAGGGGTATTGGCTCTCAGTAGCTTGATTCTTGTTTATGTGGTTGCTGTTCTGCGTAAGCTGCTTGCATCCTGGGCAGGTAATAGAGAGCAGAATTTGGCTCAGAACCAGGGATAACCTTCTTTCCACATAATTGCAGTACTTAATGGGTTGCACTGTAACAATTATTAAAGAGAGGTCTTCAGAGCTTTGAAACCATCATTCATTAAAAAAAAAAAAAAAGCCTTATTGGAGCTGTGATATTCCTTCAAATTTCCTTTTTTCCCCATCACTTCCTTTTAATAAGAAGTAGCTATGTATATAGCTATAGATACATGCCCATGTCCAAACCCAGAGTAGTCATAGATCTCTTGTTAAAAAACCCTGATTCCTAATCTAAATAATGGGAAATCAGATTTAGAAATGAAATAGTACTCTTGACTCAGCCTTTTCATGCTAAGACATTAAGATACGTACCGTGCAGCATGGCTATGTCTATGATTTTGGTATATATAAGTCACTCCATCATATTTTGGCATTAAAATAATTTAATGCTGTGGTCTTTAATGCCTTATCTTTATACATACACCAGACACACAAAGCAGTTTAGCTCAACTTTATTTGGAGACTTTTAAATGAGCATCTTCAGTGCCATAGTGCTTGTATGTCATGTTATGCTACTTTCTCTGATAAGAACCCATTAGCACCAAGAGAAGCCTTTCTGCCGAGTGTGAACCCAGATTTTGGCCCAAGACAGTTGTCTGATACGTTGTGTGCCATGTTTCTGGCCTTCATTTTTAGCTGTTTTACACACCTCTCCTCTTTTCCAGGGTAGGAAAAAACGTGTCTGTATAAAGATGTGAAAATCAAAAAATGATTTCTCCTGGCTTCTCCCCTCTGAAAAATAGTATTTTTCCTTTACTTGACTGTCAGTTCTTTCAATAGCCAAGAATCTTACCTTTTCTGTTTGTTTGCAAGGTGCAATGCAAAAAGAAGTCTGCATCACAAAAAAAAAAAAAAAAAAAAAATCACTGCCCCATGTTTTGATGATGTTGTTTTAAATAGAAAAACCTGATATTCTCTCCAGAAAACATGAATCACACGCAGGGGTTCAAAATCCTTCCCACAGACTGGATTTCTCTATGCCTTATTCTAACATGGTTTTCTAAGAAACGTCTTTGTCAGCTCCTCTCCTCTTTTTCTCTAATACCTTTTGAACCTGCTGGTCAGTTTCTGTCAGTTTGCTATGTGGGTGTAAGTACAGTATTGTTCAGTCATTGCTTTTGTGTATGTATAAGTGTATAAACATTCACCTGGGCAGAGAAGAGGGAGACTAATCCCACTGGCAAAAGTAATAGATATCTAAGAATTCACTTAGGTCTTCAGTCTTCTGATCAGAAATCCAGAGGAAATTCTTCTTTTCACTGATTCTGTGCTCACAGAATGACCCAGTGGAGTAATTTTGCTTGTTAATGTCTTCCAGATGCTACTGGAACCCCAGGAATGAGCTACAGAAGAAAAGAGTAACTTCAGGCAGGGGAAAAAAAATAATAATTCGATTTTATTCTTTCAAGCTTGCTACGTATTAAGCCATCTATACACTATTTTGAATGCTGCTGCTTTAACTCATGAGCATGACAAGACTGAATGGTTAATTGTGTGTATAGTGTAAGGACAGGTCATGCGAGAGAGCACATTTTTTTGCCAGGTAAAAATGTTCTTGCACATTATCAGCTTGGAGTAGTCAATGGCTTCAGATGAAGTATGGGAAGCAAATTGTACTTATTCTCTTGCATTTTTGGGGTGGATTAGATAGTTATCAATAGTATAGATGCTTTTTCAGGTAACTGCATGCAGATGTTTAGATTTTATTTGTCCGTCTTGAATATTCCATATTATTGAATACTATTATTCTATAATATAGCTGCATAATAAAAGCCAGAGCATTTCAACTAATGTCTTCATCATGGTACTTAGAGAAATAGAAATTGCTTTTAAATTCTGAGCGTCTCATGGAAAATATTTAATTTTTACAGCTTGCTCTGATAAAAATGGCTGACTGTGAGCTTATAGATATAAGCATTAAGCTTGGTAGCCAGTGAATATCAGAAGGTTTAGCGATTGGTTTTGACAAGCATTCAACATTTATCTGAATCTTTCCAGTATCAAATCGGGCATGAAGTCTTGCGAGGAAAACCTGTTCTCACAAGGCTTTTGATTCTCCTGTTTCCAGACTGATGGAAACTACTGAAAAGCTTTGGCTCTTCTGCTCCTCTTTCCTCCTTAACCCCTGGTCCCTTTATCACTCTCTGAGTTTTTCTTCATTATGGGTACAGTGACAAAGATTTAGTTCACCTGAGAATTTGGTGAAGAGTTATAGAACTTGTCATCTTCAGCTTTAAAATAGATTTGAATCAGAAAGAAGACTGGAAATATTTGATTCAGAAAGTTGAGGTCTGAATGCTTAGGACTGGTATTCATTTCAGCAAAATATTCACAAATCCTTTTCATGATGCCTCTTCATGTGTTTTCACTAAAAGAAAGGAATAAATAGTTGCTTACAGAACTCTTCCAAGTTTTATTTCTTTCCCGTTATTATCCCTGGGTGGTGTACTTCTGTTTTGATTTTGCTTTTAAGCTAACTGGGACTACAAGTCCTTTCATACTAGAATAAACCCATTATTAAATCCTACTATAAAATGAAAATCATAGATAAATCTATGGTTGAAACTAGTTTACTTAGTTGATAACCCCTAGCAGTTATCTTTACCTAGTCTGCAAACTAATAACTAATATTTTCTTTCAAGTAACTAATCTGAAAGAACATGGTCAAGAAGACTTCACTCAAAGAAAGAGGTCAATAGTAAGGAGGCACAGGATGATTTAGAAACTGAAGGATGACTGAGCCAAAGTGTCATTCCTTCCAGAAACTGGGCTGATCAGTCATTTAGATTCTGCTTTCACACACGTTCATTGTTTATATATTTATTTATTTTTTCCCCAGGTCTTCTGACTGTTGAGGACTTCCTCTCTCGCTATGCTTTCTCTTCACTTCCTCTCTGCTTCCCTCCCATTCTTTCTTCCCTCAGGTACTTTTAAAACCATTTTCAAAGCTGAAATTGCAAATGAGATTTTTGCATCCTGAATGACAATGAAGGGCTCTGTTTGAATAGTTGAATGCTTCAGTGACAGATATTTGACTGAGTTCCCTAAAGCCCAAAGCCTATGAAACCATCCATGATCTGAATAGAACCAATTACTGCTGCTGCTCCCAGCCCGGTTTCTCCTTGGAAGATTCCTTTGTTTTTTTTTTCTTTTTTTTTTTTGTTTGTTTGTTTGTTTGTTTTTTTTAAGTCCAAATCAATGCAGACTTATTGTAGACAGGCCATTTAATCTTTTTTTTTTTTTCTTTGAAAAAAGAATTTTACTGCAAGACTCATTACAGAAGTTATAGACCAGATCCATCCTCTTCCAATATGGAAATGTGAAACATCCAGCCAGTTGGATCATTATAGCCTACTTAATTTTCACAAAGGCACTTTGCATCCATCTTTTATTTGGTGTATTGGTCTGCTGTGGTCATTCCTTGTGTATCTGCTCACTTAGTATGAGAATATGATGTACATGCATTGTAAAATTGGTTTGCAGATTGTCCTGGGTTCGGAGACCTTGCCATTTAACCCTTTCTGTATGCAGTCAACTGAAAGCTGAGGGGATTGTTGTCAAATTGATCATGCTAGTGGTATTTCTCTATGTACTTCGTGCTGGTGGCTCAAGGGACAACTTGAGCTTCTGTGGTCTGAACCGTCAGAAAGTCTATAGATGTTCTATGTACTCCATTGAATGGCTCAAGTGCATTGGTGTTTCAGTGAGGTCCTAATACAGAACTCTTCTTGTGCTTCCTGCAGTATAATGTAATCTGAAATGCTAAGTGTCTGAGGTACATTTAGGGTGATCATCAGCTGATGTGTACTGTTGCCATTCCCCTGTTAACTTCAAGAGATCTTCTTCATAGAGCTGCAGAAAGCAAAGATGATCAGCCTGATATAGTCAACCAGTAAAAGATCTAAACCCAGTTTAAGAATTTAAGCCTGTTTTAAGATTTTTGACTCTTAATTGCAGTTACAGTAACAGTTGCATAGGATTTTTCCTTTTGCTTTTCTTTTCTTTTTTTTTTTTTTTTTTTTTCCCAGAGAAGACAGAATTAGGTGCAAACTCCAGTTGAGGGATCTTACTGGAAAATGATTGATTTTGTTTTAGGAAGAATTTGATAATTTCCAGCCACTTAATCTAGAATATTCTATTGTAATCAAACAAAACATAAAAGAGAATTCTCTTTAACTAGACTTTAACTAGCTTTGATTGCAGCTGAAGTCTGGTCATGCCTCATTTTTCAGACTTGAAAAGTAGCATCCTGACTGATTTCATGTATTCTGTGTGGAAGTTATCAAATAGTCTTCTTTCTCCACGTTGACAGACTGTTTAATTTAGGTTTCAGTCAAGTTAATTCCTGAGCAATAGAACCAGTGAACCCTGCTTTTATGCAAAATTGTGTCCTGTCTTCCCGTCCCTTCCTTAAGCCTAGCTCAGGACTATGATTATGATGCCTAGTTAACCAGCTGTTGCTAAAAAAAGGTTATGTACCCACTGAAAGTTGGTCCCTTGCCTTTTGGTGCCACGGAAGAACAAATTGAAGACCAGTTTTAGCCTGCAGCTGCTGTTGTTGTTTTGAATAAACTGAAAAGTACAGAAACTTGCTTGAGACTGTTTTAAATGAAACTAAAATTTGTCAAGGTCTACAGAGTTATGTAGGTAAGGAAGCAGAAATTAATAAGACGACAGTATATTTATTCCATGTGGTATAGCATTGTGTCTGTTAAGACCCAAACATGTTTTCAGCTTCAAAACCGGAAACAAAGCAATTCTGAAAGAACTGCCTGAACAAATCTGTCATGAACTTCTTAAAATTGTTCTCAAATCAATATTTATGCATTTCTGCTATTCACTAGCTCCCTTCTAAACAAGGAGATTAAAGTATTGTCATTTTAAGCATAACTTCAATTCCAATAAAAGCAAACTTCATTCCCCTCCCCCCCCACCCCGCCCCCCGACTTTTGTACTTCACTCTAATTTTTCTTTAATGGCATCAGATTTTCCACTGAACAGCTTCTCTGGTTACCCATGTATTTTTCTTAGGGGCAACCACAAACAGCTAGTCCTTGCCCAATATTGGCCTCATTTCTCCCGCTTTCACTTTAGGGCTTCAGTTTCTCCTGGCTGATGTCCCAGCCACGATGGGATGCAGGGAACTAAGCACTTGCAGGATGGCTTTCCCTATGCTTCAGGTGCCACTCTGGTTTTGTCAGTAATGAAAATGAAGGGCCTTGTACAGTGCTTTGTTCCATTCTGTATGGCTTTGCCTTAGAAACATCTCAAGGCAGGTATTCTTCCCTGTCCAGCTGTGTTGCTGAGCTTTCTGCATGTGTTCATCCCAATTTCTTTTTGAGGGACATCCTTTCTCAGGTTTTATTACAGTGAACAAAACTGAGTATTGGCAGCATGGCAATCTCTGGTGCTATAAAACAGTTAAAGGAAAAAAAATGTCCTATGAAGACCCCCAAATGTGAATGTGATCCTGTTTGGTAACACATTGAGGATTCTGCAGGTTGAGATTCCTTATTGCTTTGTTGTTTGCTTTTCATCTTACAGGTTAAAGACAGTTGCCCGAATCCTGTTACATATATCCCAATATTGATTTTTTTCTTTTCTGTCTGCATTTAATATGTTTTTTCTTTTTTTTTTTTTTCTTTTCCTTTTCAGACCAACCTTCACATAATAGACGTGAAAAAAGAATAGGCACAGAAATTGCTTTTAGTTAGAGAGGCTGTGAAATTTACACTACGGGGGAAAAATTTTGTTACCACAGGAAAAGAAACACATGAAAGGCCAAACAGTATCTGGAGCTGTGGAAGCACAGGGAGATGTATGTATTTTTTCTTTTTTTCCTTTCAGTTTCACACAGAATGCCAGTCAATTATTTGATGTGCTCGGCTGTCTGGGCTGTGACCTTCTAGAAGGACCCCCTCCTCCAGTCCCCCTACACGACTTGTCAACACATTAGTCATATACAACTCAGCTGATGCTGAACGGACGCAGTTCAGCCAACTATTGAGAGGCAGGGCATTCCGCTGCCGCCTTCTATTGGTCTTGGTTTTTTCCACTGTGGAGACTTTGTGGTGCTTTAAGACTGCGGAGGGCTGGGGCTAAGGCTCCCCTCCGCTGCGCTGGGAGGCAGGAGGGGGTTGTCAGAGGGCTCATCGCGTCCAGAGCTGCCGGGGAAGGAGGGAGGGAAGGAAGATGCGCCCGCCCGCCCGCCTGCCTGCCGCCGGGCCGGAGGGCGGTGTGTGAGGAGCCGGCTCGCCGCGGCTCGGGGCCGGCCGCCGCCGGGGATGCTCCTGTGCCTGCGCCGGAGGCTCCCGTCACCTGTGGCCCTGCCCCCGCCGCGCCGCGGGCGCCTCCCCGAGCCGAGGACACACCTGGGCGCCGCGCCCCCGCCGCCCGCCGCCGCCGGCTGCCTCTTCCCCCGCCCGAGAGCCGGGCGGCGAGTGTCGGCGGAGCCGCGGGGCTGCAGGCGGGGCTGAGCGCTCGCTGGGCGGACGAGCGGCCCCGCAGGCTCCGCGCAGGCACCGGCCACCCGCCGGCCGAGGGAGGCGGCGGCCGGACCCGGTGCGCGCTGCCCGGCAGCTCCGGCCCGGCCGTGGCCGCGGTCGCGGTCGTGGGCGCGGCGGGCGAGGGCGAGCCCGAGCCGGAGCCCCAGCCCGAGCCCGGAGCGGGGAGCGGGGGAGCGGCGGGGGCATGTGGATGTTGGCCGTCGCCTTGCTCCACAGCATCTCGCATGGTGAGCGCTGCCGCCCCCCGCCGCGGGGCTCCTTCCCTTTTCCCCCTCGGGCAAGGGAGCGGGTCGCGGTTGTGCCTTTTGTGTGCGAAGCGTCGCGCTGGCTGCGGGCAGCCGCGGGGAGACGGGCGAAATTGCTCTGTAATCGCTTCAAC
Source organism: Neopsephotus bourkii (assembly GCF_033783945.1). NCBI lineage: Eukaryota > Metazoa > Chordata > Aves > Psittaciformes > Psittacidae > Neopsephotus > Neopsephotus bourkii. Next base: position 7,311,494 of record NW_026901456.1, on the reverse strand, counting down.
TCGCTTACCTAGCAAAGTGACAGCTCGTAACCCATCCACGTTGCTGTATGTCTGCCTTGTTCGGAATAAGACAGTGCTTAGAGAGACAGGGATAGTAGTGCTTTTTCTTCCTTTCTGAGCTGGGAAAGTGCAGAAATTTGTTAAGTGCCGTATAAATCCGTCTGAGTACACGGGGATAATTTGAAGGGATTTCACCCTGAGCGGTTGCGCTGAGATACTGCTTCCTTTTACGTTTTGGATTTTTTTTTTCATCCCCTTCTGCTTTCACCTAATGTTTTGGGTTTTTTAAATATATCTATTTTGTATTCGCTATTTGAAATTTATTTCCCTTTCACATTTCACTGTAAAGGTACCTGTCCTCTGTCCTCCCCCCCTCCCCATTTATGTAAAAATATGCAAGGATAAGCATTACATCATCTGAAAATGTTGAAGACTTTCAGTCAATTATAAAGTTAGGAAGGGTAAACCTGTTCTAATTTTTTTTTCCACCTCTTCATTCTGCAAACTCTTGGACTGACAAACATTTATTGCTGTTTCTGGGTGTCTTTAATAGTGGATGGGGATATTCTGGAGCATTTAGTCATATGTGATTGAAAAACTAGGCATATGTGAAAATAGTTTTAAATTGCACAACTTCTATTAAAATGCATATTGGCATTGCAGTTTTAAGGACAGAAAACAAATTATGCTGTAGTCTGAGGTTCTAGTAATTCTATTACGTTGCCTCCTTCTCAGATTTGAGAATGTAACATTTGCCTGTAATGCATCACGTCCTGACAGTTAAATCGGAAAGATCAGACAGGCAATTCTCAAAATAGGCAAAGCAGGTAGAATAGGGAAATGCTTCTTGTATTGAATCAATGTGAGAGAAGCACAGGGCAAAGTGTAAGATTTTCTTGGATGATAGAAATAATTGAACCTCTAGCAAAGGGTGAGGTATGAATGCTGGGTAAGGGTGCCTTCACATCTTCTAAGTATACACTGGATGAGAAAATAGGTTGACAGGCATGGCCAGTCCAGTGCGAATAACCGGATAGATAGTAAACTAGGAGGTGAATCTTAGCATGGATTTAGGGCTGTCTTAAAACGTTTGCACCTTTTGAATGCCACGGATTGCAAAATGATTGAAAACCCCAAACTGTAACTTCAAAATTGTGCATTTCTCCTAGCAGTATGACAACTGCAACAAGTTCTAACATTAAGAAATTATCTCATTTATTTATTTATTTATTTGTTTATTTATTTACTTATTGGCAGGCAGCACTGTGCCTTTTTATCCTCTTCAGCCAGATACCTTGGAGGGAGAGATTTGCTGTTAATAAGACTGACAGAATCAGCCTGAAAGTATACGCTCTTACCGGTGCTAACCATCTAAAACTAGATTTGTACAGGGAAGGACCTTGTTTCTGTCCAAAAATCTTACAGTTTTTTAAAAAGGAGGAGGCGTATATTTTGTTCTACTGTACTGATGCCATAAATTTTATGTTCGAAGCTAGTTAGTCTCTCTTCCAGGGGTTTTTGAAGAACAGTAATTTCAGCTTTATGAGGCTGAAATACTGTGAAAATCACTTTCATTTATTCCTTAATCTATAAAGTCAGTAGCAATTTCACTTTCTGTATTCACATTTTTTTTTTTTTTGGATCACATTCAAATGTGAATTTGTGTCACAAAGATTTTTCTAGGATTTTTTAGTATAACGTGTAAATGATAGATGCATCTGCACAGGTTCTATACTGACACACGGCATCATCTGTACATTTGTGAATCAACATTGCTCAAATAAAATGTTTTTGTGTTTGGTGGTATTTAAAGATGAAGGCATTGTAGAAATAGGTAATGAATGGGTCAATGATTTCAACTGAAGTGTGTTTTGCCATTATACCTGATGTCAAAATGCATACGTATTTAGGATCTTTTTAAAGGAATTATTTTTAAGTGGCTCCTACCTTCATGTTAAGACTGAATAGCTCCATTTTGTTTGCTAGTAACCCGTACCTGGACTATCATATCAGAGTCAAGAATCAGAGAATAATATTTTAAAGGAATTCAGATTTTAATGCAATGTCATATCAGATATATATATAGCTTTGAAGAAAATTACTACATAACTAAATAGGTATGTCACATACACATTTATTTTAATTATTCCATCTATATCTGAGCTCCACTGTGTGGAGGCAGTATTTGTTTAGGACTATATCCGGGGAGGCAGGGGGGCAGGCTGTTGAAGGTTGTTTGCTTGGCTTCTGCCATTGCCTTTTCTGAACCCCTTATGGAACTGTGTTACATTTACTTACAACACAAGCATGTGTATGATTGTTTTTTAATTATGTGTTATATCTTGTTCTAATTTTAACTTTAATATGTGTAAGATTCTTCATGTTTATGTTCCTGTTGTTGGGTTTGGGTTGTTTCTGTGGTGGCCTTATTTTTATCCCTCCCCCCCCCCCCCTTTTTAAGGGAGCAAATAGCTTAAAAAAATAAACCCACATGTTATGGGTTTAATCCTATAGTTGTCATCTTGGGCTATATTTCCATTGAAGATAATGGAAACCATCTGAATAACAATAGCAAGGTTGGCCCCCATATTGCCCTACAGTCTGTCAGCACAAATACATTTTGTCAAATTAGATATGAGCAGTGTCACTGGGTAGGCTTTATGTTTGTGAAATAACTTCCTCCTGGGGACAATAAAATACTGACATGCTGTTACATCCAATTAGTATTTCTGAAGCCTGAAACAAAACCTTTCCAAATACCTGATTGAACATTTAGATTTTGTAAGGGCTTTAAACTCTCACTGCTGTGAGTTTCTTAAAAATACAGGTATCTATTAACCATAAATATATTGCAGCCTTAGTAAGTGTGTGGGATGATACAGACATCAGTGGGAGCTATGCAGCTAAATTCACCACTTTGAAAGCCTGAGTCATGCAGTTACAATCCTGAGCAATACTTTTGAATTACTTCAGGGTTACTATATCTATACTACCTTCCACGTTACTATATGTAAGTAGTCCAGAAACAAGTGTGTAAAATTAACAGTGAAAGTTAGTGTAGCCTGTTTGTAATGAGTAAGGTGGCATTTCACTTATTGCAGGGGAAGAAGGAGGGGGAAGGGAGGGGAGGCTGTGGAGGGAGAATGGCCTTCTTCAAAAGCTTTGCTTTTTATTGAAATAAATGTGATAAAGTTAGGTCAGAATTAGGATGCTATTTTCAGAAACAAGTATCTTTTGGTATCATTTAGTCTCTGCTGTAGGTATGCTGATCCAATTTACAAGCTTCTTTCTGGATAGGTTTCTTGTATGCTTGTTCACAGATGTTCTGCTGAAATCAATGGAGCACCAGGAGGCATCCAATACAGTACAGATGACACTAAAAATAAATTTCCATTAAAATTATTTCCTGTTTGAATCCTTTCCCTGCACTATATCTATGGGTTTTAGCAGCATATTAGAAGACTGGTGAAAATGGTGACTCTCAGTGCTGGGGATGAAACACTTAAGGAAAAGAGCAAACAGCTCTCTTTGTAGAAACTTACTGTAATACATGCATGGCTTATGTGGAATTGTGTAACCAAATCCTTAGCTTGGAAAGTTTAATGCATGTGCAGAAATCATTTAGCTTGGTATGTGCTTGTGGCTGGCACACTACAGCTGATGGTGTTTTTAATCTGGTGTCACTCAAGCTACGAATAGCTATTAATTAATACCAACTGCCAAATAAAGAATAGTTATAGCTAGACATCGGAGCACACCCCAAACAGAAAGATCTATTTCCATTTAAAAAGAGGTGTTTCTCCTCTGCTCAGGGTGAACCTTCCCCAGGCTTCGGGGCTGGCCTGCTGTAGTTTTCTCACTGTGGAGAGGAGAGCCGGAGCCACGCAACACTAGTGGGCAGCAAACCACACGAGTCTGGCTGCGCTTCGGGAGCCGTGGTGGGAAGAGGCGGTACTCGATGGAGGCGTTTGAGCTGCCGTTTTCTATCCATGGTCACTAAACTTTTTAACTGGTGAATGCTGCGTCTCCTTTCCATAGCATGCAATACTAGAAAAAAAAATGAAGGTATTTTTGATAACAATTTAAAGTGAAGCTGATTTCTGCAAATGTAAAAACAAACTTCCAAACCCTGTTCAATAGCTAACAGCTCTGCACTGTGATTTCATAGACCCATAGGATTGTTTAGGTTAGAAGAGGCCCTTCAGATCATCAGGTCCAACCACTGACCTAGGACTGCCAAGTCCACCACTAAACCACTTGCCTAAGTTGCACATCTACATGAGGTGAGTGCCTTCAGAAGGCAATTCGGCTCGTTTGAGGTCTAAATCTCTGCAAAAGCCTTCTTTGCCTCCCTGAGGGAATGGGGCCAAGGCAGTGGTGCTCAGATGATGGCCCTGCTGTGGTAGTAATCCATTACTTCACATACTGGGTCTGCGGTTTCTCTTCCCCAGTCTGCAAGGTGTGCTTAAATAACTCCCCATCTTTCACGAAGTGGTGTGGGTTTGAAGTAATCAGTCTTTGTGAAATAGTTTGCGGTCTTCAGCAAAGACTGGGACCAGCTTGTTTGAACCGTATCCTGGGCTGCATCAAAAGGAGAGTGACCAGCAGGTCGAAGGAGGTGATCCTGCCCCTCTACTCTGCTCTTGTGAGACCTCACCTGGAGTATTGTGTGCAGTTCTGGTGTCCTCAACATAAAAGGACATGGAACTGTTGGAACAAGTCCAGAGGAGGGCCATGAGGATGATCAGGGGACTGGAGCACCTCCTGTATGAAGATAGGCTGAGAAAGGTGGGGCTTTTCAGCCTGGAGAAGAGAAGGCTGCGTGGAGACCTCATAGGAGCCTTCTGGTATCTGAAGGGGGCCTATAGGGATGCTGGGGATGTCCTCTTCATTAGGGACTGTAGTGATAGGAAAAGGGGTAACAGGTTAAAACTTAAACAGGTGAAGTTTAGACTGGATATAAGGAAGAAATTCTTTACTGTGAGAGTGGTGAGGCACTGGAATGGGTTGCCCAAGGAAGTTGTGAATGCTCCGTCCCTGGCGGTGTTCGAGTCCAGGTTGGACAGAGCCTTGGGCGAGATGGTTTAGTGTGAGGTGTCCCTGCCCATGGCAGGGAGGTTGGAACTTGATGATCTTAAGGTCCTTTTCGACCCTAACTATTCTATGATTCTATGTCTTTTAAATATCTCCAGGGACAGTGACTCCACCATTTCCCTGGGCAGCCTGTTCCAATGCTTGACAACCATTTTGGTGATGACATTTTGCCTAATATCCAGTCTAAACCTCCCCTGGTGCAACTTGAGGCCATTTCCTGTTGTCCTATCACTTGTTACTTGGGAGAAGAGACTGACCCCCACCTTACTACATCCTCCTTTCAGTTGGTAGGAGAGTGTGATAAGGTCCTCCCTAAGCCTCCTTTTTCTAGGCTAAACAACCCAGTTCCCTTAATTGCTTCTCAGAAGACCTGTGCTCTAGACCCTTCACCAGCTTTGTTGCCTTTCTTTGGACATGCTCCAGCACCTCAGTGTCTTTCTTGTAGGGAGGGGCCAAAAGCTGGTAACAGTATTCAAGGTGTTTTTCAGTGACATCTCTTCAGTGCTGCTGCATCCAGAAAAGTTTAAAGTTGAGTTTAATTTTGTTTGTTCTTGAGTAAACTTTTTTGATTTAGTATACTGATAAATTGAGTTATTTAGGGAAATCTTGCAGGCTTTGATGAGTAGCTCATCCAGAAAGTTGTTCTAGCTTATAAACTGTGCAAGGCTTTGGTTACAGGAGCAGATGGGCTCAGATTGGACCTAAATTTTTTTTTGTTTTGCTTGGATAATTGTCTTAACAAACACGCTGCTTTCTCAGGGGCCGGGCTTGTTCGGGGTGGGGAAATAAATCTCTTTTACTTACGTAATAAACATTGAAGTGACAAAAAAAGCAAAAAACAATGAAACTAAACTAACTAGTAGGTGAGGGTGGCCAGGGTAGTGAATTGAGGAGCAAAATAGGTGGAACTCCTTACTTTACATTTAAAGTTTACTCCCCTTAAAGTTTAAATTCCTCTTAAAGTTTACATTAACAAATTAAGATGTGCATAGGATTATGGCCTGTTTAAACATACCACTCATTTAGCCTTTGATTTTAATTGGAACACACCACTTGTCAATCTCTAGAACTTTTTCACTTTTGCAATGGGAAAGACACTAACTCCAGCTTTCACTTAAAAGCTGGAGAAGGCTGAAAAAATATTGTAATCAATTTAATTATTCTAAGCTATAATTTTTTGGTTTTTAAAATGTTATTTCTTTGGAGTTGTTTAAACTCTGAAAGGGCTAAAAAAAAATACATTTAGCCAATACAGGTTTGTATATCAGAATACTTAATTATTTGAAGGTGAATGTGTAAGTGTATGCAGTTAAATTATTTTTTTCACAATATAGTTTAAGATATTTTACAATCCTTTGTAATCAACACTTTCTTTTCCTTTAACCTGCTATGAAATCAACGAAATTAGGATTTCTTTTGAAGAGCAACACAATTTGAAATCTTATCTTCTCAGTCTTTGCTGTCTCTCAAAAACTTTTCATCAAACACTGGAATTTTTTTTTTTTTAAAAACCTAACCAAACAAAAAAAAAACACAACCTAAAATGGGAAGCATTTCATAAGAGCCTTTCACAGCACAATATTCTAGAGCACTGAAAAAGAACCTGTTTAAGAGCACACCACAGATTCCTCAAGTACTTTTTAGCACCACAAGCTTTTCTTGCCATTGCTTTCTTTTTGTACTGTCATTCACAAAATAACTTCTTGTTCTTGCCTAAACTTTTTTTTTTTTTTTTTTTTTTTTTTTTTCATTAAGGCATTGGATTAGTCATCAGGAAAAGAGAAACTAGGGTACATCATATATAGCTTTCATAGTGGACTGGGCAACAAAAGTTATGATACATACTGAGGAAACAAAGGCAGGCAAATGGATGGACAAACAGGATGGCAGAGATTAACAGATCTTCCCAGAATCCCTATTCAAGCTATTTTTACTTAGAAGGCAGGGAGTGAGATTTAAGAGTGAGCCAGCAATCCTATTTATAGAAAACCATTTTTAAATGCAAAGGCTTTGAGAGTCACCTCCATCCTAAACACCAGCCTCCCTGGAGCTCCCTAGTAATTGAGGGAGAGAGCAGCCCAGTGACCCAAGCTGAATCACTGATGTGCCTCTGCGGAAGCTTCCAGAAGGACAGACCCTGCACAACAGCAGGAGCATGGGCTATGGGGCAGCCTGGGAGCATGTCTGAAAATAGCATCCTTCTACATGTCGATGTGGCAGAGACAAAGGCACATACAAGGACCACCTGAGAAATTTTTTGCCTGGTTAGCATTTAAAGCTTTTACATGCATGCCAATGTGTGAGTTGGAGATCAACCATCCTGCTCATGTGGTTCTTAATCTAGTATGTCAGGGATAGCATTCTCTCTGGGATTTTAAAATATATTTATATTTATACACACACACATATGTATATAAAAAAATCTGTATAGCTTGTAATTGCTTAAAAGTTTCTGTGTATGGAAAATGTGGCATTTGCTTTGCTGTCCAAGTATACTGATTCTATTTTCTTCAAATTAATTACACAGTAATCCCCTGCAGAAGATTTATAGTTTAAAATTCATGTTTGTACTAGACTAAAAGTTATTCTTAGTCATCTTTAGATGACTGTTCTGTCATCTATAGTAATTTTTTGAGTACATTTTTAGGAGCCCTCCAATGTCTTAAGAATATCAGAAAATGATTCTTGGAAGGACTGGGGGTCTTTCAATACAACTAGAATATAATTGTATTCCACTGTAGTTACGAATTCTTGCCTGTCTACATAATCTGCTTGCAGTGATTTTATAGATAAGATTGTAGGGTTGCTCTTGTCTATATAAATATCTGCTGGTGTGAAATCCTCCCATGTGGTTTTGCAAATGAATGGCTTATGATAAGCCTGCTTACTATAAGGGTGTTTGTCTCTCAGTATTTAATAGTAGCAGCCCTCCATGGCCCCAGTTTATAGGTGCTACAGAATTAAGGAACTTGATGGATGTGTTTGTTTTCAGTTCTGTTCTATAGAAGCATCTCTGCGATAAAATGTTGTTCAGTAGAATTTCCTAGAGGTTTAGTAGTTAGTATGGAGTTCAAATGCCAAATGTAAGTCTTTGACATGTGGCTCTTGTTTAAGCTGACAGAGAAGGCTAGCTGGGATAACAAAATATGCAGGCTTGGTCGATCCCGTATGTTGTTGTTACCGGACTGCAGAAATTGCATAGTAGGATTTGAGTGCACCAAAATGCCAGTTGGCTGCTTTTTCCCAGACTGTGGAAAGGTGATGAATAAAATGTAAGCTCTGGGTTTTGGTAAATTCTCTTGCGTGACTGTTTTTTTCCATCAGAAGTCACTGTGTGAGGTTGGTTGTTTGGTTTTGTCTTATAGTATTACCTTCTGAAGTCTTTGGGTTTTTCTGTGGGAATGTTGTCATTTGGAATTTTGGCCGTGACTCGGGAAAATACTGTGAATGCAAGAAGTCACTTGAAAACTAAGAAGTGAGCATGTGACATGCTGTTAGACTACCTTTGACTTGAGCTAAGGACAGTGGAAGTCCTTGGCAAAGTCTTTTCTATTACAAAAAATACCCTCAGTTGGAACAGAAAAGGCCCCTTGTAGTTTACCATCCAGAAGGTCCTCCACACACTGCATATTCTTCAGCTGAGCCTTTGCCTTCTATTTGGTGGCTTTTCTGTGGGGCAGTTTAAAAGTTTAGTGACCTCTTTCACTATGAGAGCCTTATCCACAGCTTTGTTGCATAGCGGTTCTAGATTTTTGTCATTGCAAGGAAAAAGAGAAATATAGAGAGTAAGGTTCATCTCTTTATTGGACTTGAGTTGTAGGTGACGCTTGCCATGTTTTTGTTGTGTTGTGGCCACAGCTTTTTGTTCTCAATTTTTTATAAATATTTATGTTTTAAAAATAAAAAAGTGGTTTATTAGAGTAAGGGAGGGAAAAGGGTTTGCTTAAAACTATGTGGGAATTCAGACAGCACTGCAAGGTCTGATAAGAAAAGGAAGGGCACTCAAAGTGCATGAATCCCCGTGGGACAGCAGGAGAGCAGTCTTGAAGGCCAAGTATGAGCTCGACAGCTTATAGCAGGAGGCTCTGAAGTCTTGACTGTAGTTTGCAGTGGGAAAGGCAAGGTTGAGCCTGTTCCCCTGTGAGCAGGAGCTGTGGGTGGGGAACAAAACATCATGTGGCTTTGGGGCTCCCAAATGCTGGTCCCCATAACTCCTTCTTGGTGCTGGTTTGTGCCAGGGAGGAAGATGGTGCTCTGCATGAATCCTACTGTGTGGCTAGGAAGGAGGAATGCAGACTCCCAACTGCCCTTGTCCTTGACTGGTTTGTATTCAGATACTTCCTTCATTTGTGTCTGCTCATGTGATTTCATCTGTGATATAAGCTTAATTGTGCAGGCCTACAGCCCCTCTTCTCTCCACCTTATCCTTGCAGTTATTTGTATTTATTTTGGTAGCAAAAGTATTTATCCTGTCCCTAAAAGGTTTCCTCCTGTGGCAACAAATGGATCTGGGGAAGCGAGGGGGATCAAGGACAGAAAGCAATCATATGAATGTTAGTGTAGCTGTAGGGTAGGATGCGCAAGTCCCTTGTTTGAGTGAAGAAGGAAGAAGCTGAGCTCCTTTATTGGGCAGGAGGGAGATAATTAATCCTCAGAAAAAGAGGCTGAGCTGTCAGGATTTCAGAGAAGCAGGGGCAGTTGTGATTTGCTGTTCAGCTGTTGGGAGCTGGAACCGGCAGGTTTGGTGCAATAGGGTCTGCTCAGCGCATGCGCCTGAACACACAGCTTTGCTCCTGGGGACCTCTCTGGATGCTGCCTCCTGAGAGCACTGTTGGGTGGAGGAGGATGTCTCCAACACACCAGGTTGCTACCCCGTCAGAGAGCAACTCTGTCTCTGCCACAAATCGGAAAGCTGCTTGCTTAGCAAGTCCTGAGGAAAGCTGTACTGACATGGTGGGAACACACCCTGGAGCAGGCAATGTGGATTTTTTTTTTTTTTTCCTGGGCAAGAAAGGAAGGTTTAGGTTTGAGCTTTGCTATCCTGGTTTAGTACAAAAATCCTATCCAAACGCCTTCGTTTCACACTGGTTTTTTGCCTTTAGCTAGTGAATTCATGCTTGAGAAGGAGCAGTGCAATCTCAGAGAGATGTGGCTGTCCTGTTAAAGTGCTATGTGTGCTCAAGCTGTGTTTGTCCCACTAATGAGAGTGATAGAGGGTTTTTTGAATGTCTTAGCCAGTGGCACATGTGAAGGCAATGTAGAGGAAAAGAACTGCCTGTCTGGAGACACTGCACCTGTAGCAGTTCAGTGCATATTTATTATGTTCAGATGTTTGTCCCTAGTGGATAAAAGCAATTACAGTATTCCTACCACATCTCAAAATACATTTCTGTAGAAGGGAAGAATGCTGATTTTTAGTAATTACAAAAGGAGCAAATTTATTTTTTTTATTTTATTTTTAACATTTTACACAGGTAAATAATAGTAATCTGACTGTTTTGAAGTCAGAGAATTTTTGAGAACTTTTTTGATCAGTACATTGTGTTTCTGTCTTGGTCATATTCAAAATAACAGCCTTGTTTGACCACTGTGCAGTGCAGTTACTCTTCCCCACATCCTCTCTACTGTTTTCATAATTGGTGTGGATGCACATTGGAAAAATTGGTATAGGGGGATAAGGCTGGTTGAGCACCTTAGCTCTGCCATTTCCTAAAGCATGTGCATTTGGTCTTGGAGAATTTTATTTTAAATAAATAGCACACATTAAATAGTTTGCAAGTGCAAAATGAAGGCATTTTGACATGCCACAGTGTTGGTACTCTTACAAAATTAGAAAGTGGAAGATATGGGGAGTTGCACCTCCGGTACCAGTAGGAGATGCTGCCATTTGGCTTAGGACTGCTGCCCTCTCAGAGACCGGAAACAGAAAAGAGATGTAGGGATGGGTTTGGCAAGATGGTGGTTGTTGTCTTGTGTTCCAGCCTGTCTCTGACCATGGTGCTGTCTGAGGTAGCGTTACCAGTGTTAACGTTGCTCCCCTCGCACCTTGACATATCCCTTTTTTTTGTGAGGTCAGATGCAAGATTTCTTGGCTTTCCTTTCAGGTTTTTGCTTGGAAAGAAACAAACAAGAATGTGAAGCTAGATATTTTCAACATGAATTTTGAATTTTTATATGAAATTACTTTTTAATTAAGTGGACTTCACATATGCTGGCATATGATTTCTCTCTCTGAGCTAGGAATGCATGCTGTATGGTGGTTCTACCTTTATGTCAGTGAGAAACTAATTTATTTCCTTTTACTAGTTCATCTATCAGTGACTTTTCTTATTAAAAGTGTGATAATGCTTTAATGTGATATTCGTCTCTTTGTTGCTGTTGGAATATTTTCTGGAATAGTAACCTGCAGTGGAGAGTTGCATATTGCCCTCACGAGAGTTTCCAGACTGCTCATATTGATTTCACATTGCAAGGTGCCCAGTATGGAGAAATCCTGGGGTAAAGTGGCCCTACGCTGTAACTTGTTACCTTATTTTATTAGTGTGCAGACATTCTGAGAAGATGAAAGGATTATTAGTAATAGCTCTGTAAGAGGGATATAATCAATTTAAATTAGCTCACAGCTGAGCCTGTATGATCTCATGTCTTTAAAATATAGGTAAGTAGCTCATCATTTTGCTTCCTTACGTAACATTGGAGGAAACTTTTTCCAAGTCCAATCTTATCTTTAAATGTTGTGGTTAATAACACTTAATTGCTTTTAGTGTCCAGAAGAATTATTCATTTGAAAATCTAAACACTTATTCAATGACATTATTTTGTGCAAAAATTCAAACAAAAGACACCTCTTAAGATCCTCTCCTCACCCAAAGCCCTGTTTCTCCCCTTCCTCCTTTCCATGCAGTCTTCCAGCTTCTTTCTATCTGTCTCTTCCTGTCCATTCTTCAGACACAAATGTCATTTTATTGTATGGATAAACATCCAGGGTGATTTTTCTGGTTCCTCTAGGTTTGTTTTTTAAAAGTGGCATGATTTTACCAGGAGAGATAGACAATATTATACAGAAAAGCTCCCTTAATATCTCTTGCTTTCCCATTCTCCCCCACCCTGAGCCAAAAAACCCAGCTGATTTAGACTAATTACTTCAAATGCAGTTTGTAAAAGGATGCTAATACTTTGCTGTATCCCTGAAGGTCATCTAAGCGATCTATAGTTAAACATTCATGTGGGAGACTCTTGGGGAAGCAGTAAGGGATGATTATAATGGAAACACCGTGGGCTAAAATGTGTGCTCATGCTCTAGTCTTCATATGGCAAACCAGGGTAGCATCATGTTCCTGTAGTTTTACAGCCTTTTCGTAAATCTGAATAAACTGTAGATTTCAGATCCAGCTTCAACATTGTCTATGCTGGAAAATTGCATTTGATCTAGAACTGGAGTATTTAAACTCTTTCTTCAGCACTACAATCCTTAATGTCTGTTGTGTTTTTTAAAGCAAGAAAAAAATAAAATCTATGCATGATCTCTCGTCATTAAAATGTGCTGGGTGCCCAAGGTGTTTCTTCATCTGTTCCTCTAGCAGCTTTTCCCCTCAAGTGATTATGCTAATTAGTATTTGATCAGATGATTAAATTATAATTCGATTAATCCTATGTGCTAAACGCTCTGAATGCATTTCCATCGCCTGAATGCCTTGTGCTTAAACATTCCTATTTTCAGCTTGATACGGGGCTCTTGCCTTTTCCTGTACCTAATGGATTTTCTGTGTTAAAAACACTATGGTTCCTTTTGGTGTTGGGAGACAGAGGAGAGGGCTTTTTGTTTTCCTGCTCTACTGAACAGAACTAGAAATAGGTTCCCTCTAGATGATCTGAATGCTCCTAGTGATTAAAAAAAAAAAATGTGAAAAAGGAGTCCAAGGTGGTTTTTTTTTGCTTTTTTTTGCTTTTTTTTTCCCCTTTTTTTCTGTTAATATACACACACCTCACATCCTATTCCAGATTTATCAAGGCTAAAACCTGTGGTACAGCTAAATCCCCTATCTATTTCCATTCTGAGTGGTATTTTCCTCAGATAACTCCCCCTTTTTAAAAGCTGAAATGCATTTTGGTCCAGAAGACTTTGCAGAACAAATTGTTTTCTCTGTGTGTGTGTGTGTGTGCGTGTGTGTGTGTGTGTGAGAGGGAGAGAGAAGGTTGTTTTTCCTCCTGCTACCTGCTTTCCCCTCCCTTTTCATCCAGGTTTATTTTTGCATGTCATCTCTAGGAGATAATCTCCAGCTATGATGTAAAATGAAGAACATACTGAATTTATAACCTTGATGCTGCTAGGAGATTAATGTTTAACTGCAGCATTGCTTTCTTTGTATTTGGGGCCCTGCATTTTTAGGTTACCTAACTTAATGTGTCTAGGTTCTACATAATGGAGAAAAAGAAAAGCAAAAATAACAAAAAACCTTTTAAGGTTAGGTACTATGGCTTTGAATATTAAATATAAACTGGTATCATGCAACTAGATATGTTAACTGGCTTTCAGTTTTTGTGGAGGTGTACACTAGTGTCTTCCTCTGTCAGAGATTATTCAATAGTAACAAGTGGCCTGAGTTCAGAGAGAGGATTCCAAATTTAAATAACTTGATTTGTCTCCATTCTACAGTGCAAAAGACCTCATCATGGAGCAACTTCCCTCTCCCCTCCTGAATTTGTCTCAGGAGAAGTATGAGACAGATTGAACACAGGGTTGCCAAGACCTGTCTAGGGGGAATTTGCCTTTCTGAACCCCAGGTGTGGGAAGTTAGAGCAAGGGAATAGGGATGTAAAGGGTGTTTTCCCTTTCTTCCCCTTTGTTTACCTTAAAAGCTGTCAGGGATTCGTAGAGCTTGTGTAACATCTTATTTCATTCCTTTCAGATGGTGTAGGAAACAATTTTACATGTGAGGTGACTTGCATGCTACAATCTGTTACCAGCTATAAAATGACATGGGATAGACGAGTCTTCGTAAACCAAGTCATAGAGGCCAAAAGTACTTTCATGCTATTGGTCTTTAAAGTGCAGTTGTGTAACAGCAATTGAATATTAAGATGTCTCCAAGCTTATGGTTTAAGAAAATATATGCTATTTCAATGACTTCGGCCTCATCCTTTGCCAGGGACCGAACCCTGTGAGACTTGCTGTCACCCTTGGCTCATCAGTTCACACTTTTGCTTCGGTTAATTGAGTGAGTATCCCAGGCAGTCGTCCCACTTGCTTATTCCCTCCAACCAGATTGTGGGGAAATGTTTGTGTGTAAACATCTGTTCAGATTTAAGAAGTTACAACCTAAATCTGTCTACTCCTGCATGGCTGGGAGGGTTTATTGTCCCTACAGGTTACCCTAAGAGTAGTGGTTTGTGTGAGAGATCCCTGATCCCTTTCAGTAAGAGGCCAGATGAACGCCTGTTTTAAATTGTAGCTGATCTGGTTGTCTGTAAGGAACACTGCTCACATAAATCACTCTGATATCATAGTTGAGTAGGGTAGAAATATCCATCTGGAAAGCAGTGATGACTAGCTGGAGGTAGTAGTGCCTTCATCTGATTCAGATAAATAGATCTGGAAGCAGGCTTGTGTCAACATCCCCATTTTAGAACTGAAAGAATTAGGCTAAGCTGAATTAAGGCTCTAATTCTAAATTAAAGTGCTAGCTTAGGATGCTGCTTAGCACATTCTTTTTTTAAAGTTTAATTTCAGATTCATTTCCTGAGTATCCCCATGTGGACTGCCCTCAGACCCTGCCTAGCCTTGGGTAAGCTACTTAAGCTTGTGACCTGAGGATGTTACTGCAAAATAAGCTAAAATGTGGGTGGGAAGTGCATTAGATATTTCGTGTGTACTAATTGTATGCCTGTTCTCTATGGCAAATGTCCTCTGTGTGGTCCTCCATAATAGACAGAGTTCAGCTTTGTAAAGATGATCTTGAAGTAGACGAGGGATATTCAGGTAGAAAACTAGCCAAACAGCTGTGGAGGATGAGATACTCCAAACTATTCCCTTTTGAGTCTTTAACTCACTTCCCTGTCTGTGTAATGGGCACACTTTCTATGCCCACCTGGCAAGTGCTCTTTTGGATTAATATAAGCAAGCCTTAGAGGTTTGAACCTCTAGATGTTGAGGAGTTCATATTCTGCAGCATAAATACCCTTCTGAAAATGCCTTCTTTGTGTTATTGTGTAGTCCTTGCTCTTTCCCTAGTAAATACACATGCTGTTAATCTATCAGTAGAGGTCAGTACTGATTTGCATTAGAGAATTAAACCTAAGATGAGAAGGAAGGGGCAACCTCTCCAAATCTATGTATAAAGATACAGCACCCTTCTTTCTACTGGTGTCACGTGCTTAAGTCATGTTTTCCTGTGATGTGTTCATATAGAAACTGATCTCAGTGGATAGATAGGATGATACCTTCCAGGTCCACAAGACAAGCTGCCATTGTTTTAGGCGTATAATGACTTCCTAAGTATATTGAATTCTGCTTCAAATGTGTCTGGACTGTAGTTTGATTTCATACCTTCAGGTAGCTACAAACACATAAAGAAGGATTCTGAAGAGGGTTTGTCTTCAAGTGGGAGGGAGTGGCATATGTGGGACCTCAGTAGCTCTGACTTCGGTTGTATTCTCCCAAGTCTTGTGTAGAAGCTTGAACTTTCCCTTCCTTTTTAAACTTGGCACTGAAGTTTTCCATATTCTTTGTTGCAGGCATACACTGAAACAACCCTTAGTACTAGCAGATTTGTCAAACCATTGGTGTTCTGCCTGACACACGTATTGTCCTTTCTGGAAAGCAGTCATGCTTCCTTGACTGGCTCTAATGGATGTAAATTTTCTGTGATTCTCTCCCTGACCTTCATACTTTCTCAATGTATTTGGGGTTAGCTGGTTGGTTTGATTACAGCTGAGTGTGCTGATTTAAAGTTACTATCAGCCAGGGTGCTTCAGATCAGGCTGTTCTTAGTTGCTGGAATTGTGTGAAGATGGTCAGGGCTGCACATAATTGCACCTGATAGGGATGACAAGGGAAAGAACAGGTCCTCAAGCTGGGCAGCCTTTTCCTTTTCATAAGACTTGAAGCCTTGTGCCAACACTGGGGTGATCATCACTCCAAGGTTTCTTCTTGGTACTCTTATCCCAGTCTCCAGCCTGCCTGTGTATCTAGCTTGCATCACTGACTGCTAAACCCCCTGCCCCTGAAACCGCTGCATGTGTGTTTGACAGTGAGGTACGTGCCATGCTCAGGGAAACATTAGTAACCCCTTCCCCATCCTAATTGTGCTTGCAAGTATGGATTGTACCAGGTGCAGCTTCAGGCTGCCCTCAACTCATGTGAACGTATGAGCTGGAAGAAGTAGTTAAAGTCCTGTCCAATCTTACCGTCTGAAGCCTCCTGTATCTTGCAAGTGTCTCAGTTCTCTGCTGCTTGCAATAATTATTCTATGTATGTTTTGAGAGAGAGGGTCCAGGAGAGTATTAGAATGAAAAAAATGGTCCTATGGAACAAACCTGGATATTTTATTTTAAAAAAGGAGCATCCTAGATTTGGTCCATGAGCAACTGATTACATTTACTATGGATGACAATGAGTAATGCCTAGAAACAACAACTGAACAGAGCAGAAATAAGATTGTCCGGGGAGAGGGGAAATGTAACAAAATCTACTGGATGACCCATATGCTATATTTTCAAACTGGAATTAGTGAATCAAAGCTATATAGCTACTGTCTGCACTTAAACTCTGGACCACCCATGTGTGGAAGATTTTTTTGGCTTGAGGGCGCAGAAATTAAAGTTTTCCTGTTTTTTGCCTTTTCGTCTTGTGCTAATAGCTAGTGCAATATTAACTCTCACTTCAGGAGGAAAGTCTGCTTCCTGCTGCTGTCCTTTCCTCTCCTGCCTAGGGCTGTCTCTGGTGCCATCTCATAGCACTTGTCAGTCTCAGCAAACTTGTTTTAAAGTTAGGACAGTTATTTATCTGTGTTTCACCTTAGTTTTCTCCTACTGTTCCCCTTTCTGTACTTCCCTAATCACACCAGAAATATTCAGGGATGATCCATCCTCAGAGGTGACTAAAACTGAATACGAAATTTTACTTTAGCTTTGCCAGAAAGAAGCTTGGATTCAAACACCTGGTGTGACTGACTTTTATTCCCTACTGGAAAAACTGACTTAATGAAAATAAATGTGCTTCTACAAAGTCGATATTTCTTTCAAGTTCTGCCTCTGCTTTCATCAGCTTGGGGTGGGTATGTGGGAGAATGGTTAGAAAGAATATTCAGAAAAATGCTTTCTGGCAAAGAAAGAGATCAGAGATCAGATCAATGAAATTTCCACAGAAAAGGGAATTGAAGTGATTTAATTTTATCATCCAGAAATCTTACATTTGGGACCAGTTATGTTTTACTGGCAAGTCTAGCAAATAAACATCTTTGAGAAAATATCACAGAAAAATAACTTTGTAAAACCTCAAAACCAAAGTCTGGCATGCATTTTCAAAATGAACATATGTCCTTCTATAAACCTGTTAACATGAATAACTTTTGATCATGACAGGCTATGACAAATGTGAAGGTCCTAGTCAAGTGGTGTTTAATTAGCCGGGCTGCTGTACA
Source organism: Neopsephotus bourkii (assembly GCF_033783945.1). NCBI lineage: Eukaryota > Metazoa > Chordata > Aves > Psittaciformes > Psittacidae > Neopsephotus > Neopsephotus bourkii. The sequence continues at coordinate 7,293,759 of NW_026901456.1, read as the reverse complement.
TGATTATAATGTGCAAATGTTTGAGAAAACATGTCTTTTCACAACTGAAGTTCTTAAAGGACAAGTCAGGTCGCAGCCATGCATTAGCAAAATGGTGAAGATGTACATCTTACTTGAGTTATTTTTAACTTGTCGATGTACCCAAACCATTTTAATCCTCTCATTTATGAGACTCTAGCCAGTTTATTATACCTGATTAAAAGTGGCTTCATTAGTCCTCAAACCCTGCACAATTTGACCTAAACCACATGGTTCCTAAAGAATCTGTTAGGCTTTTCCTCCTCTCTTGCAGCCATTTGGGAATAACACAGCTGTTTTGTAAAAAAAGATTGATTGGCGTATGAAACATCACATTTGCTATCCCACCCTCCTCTTCATTCAGAAAAGGAAAAAGTGATCATTGAGTAATCACATTTGGTCAATAAATAGAAAATGTATTATCTGACCATTTCATAGAGCTATTAAAAAAGAAGGCATATAGGCTTTTGCAACTTTGTGTTCATAGTCTGTGGTCTAATTTCTGTAACTGAAGAAAATACCCCACCACTTTATAGACTACAGATATACTTTTAGACATACTGATTGACAAGTCATAAGTAGTGCTCCCAGCAACATTTTAGTTCTGTGGATTTACAGCTTGTTACCACTTATGCTACCTGGTAAAGATTTAAAGGTAGTACAATTTTAGAGCCTGTAATAGGAAAAAAATGTGACTAAAATAATTACCTCTGGAATGTGTATTATTACCATTACCAAATCCTTATTTTAGCAGAAGTATGCATTGGTGTTTTAAAACTGAGCAGCAGTTGACACAAAGTTCCAGTGGAAATATTTCGGCATTGATTTTGAAACTGTATTTGATCTTAATGGCTCTGTAACTAGGCAGAACAACAGTGTTTAGGAGGCTAGGTATTAGAGCTTAAAAGAGCTAAGCTCAAATCCCTGCTTTGCCAGGTGTTTTCAGATGTGATTTCAGGGAAATTTGCTTGGTTTGTATGGGTGCTGGTCCCTCACCATTTTATAAAGAGGATGTTCTTCCTCAAAAAATACTAATATAATTTTGCTCAGGAACATGTATATTCCATGCTGGTTGTTGTTATATGGAAGTCTAAAAGAAAAAAACAAGTATTTTACTATCGAGTGGAACCTTGGTAACAAAAACAGCCCACAGAAATGCTTATTTTAAATAGTATTAACATTGTTCAACAGGCAGTTTGGAAATCTTGGAGGTTAATGAAGAACAAGTCATAGGGATGCAAATAAATACACTGCTTCTGTGTAATTTAGTCTGAAAAACCTAGAAAACCTGAGAGTGTGTGCATGTCTAACTGCAATACAATTCACGGTTTAGAAGGAAATATGTGCTATTCAGGTGAGAAATAAGCTCCCAGGTATCCATTTTATTTTTTCTTCTCTGGATCAAGGGAGTTCTTTCAAGGTAATCTGATTTCAGTGTTAACTGTGAATTCTGCTGGCTGCCTCTGGAAAGCTGTGCTCTCTGCGCCAGGCAGTAATTGCGTTAATCATCCATTTTTAAATAACTGCATTTGAAGTTAAGTTGAGAATTGCTTTTCAGATCTTTAATTTGCTTTGGAAAAGTGAAATAATTCCCACAAGGGTTGTGCTAATCAATATTCCAAAGGCAAGTAACCTTTGCTAATACTTGAACATGGGATACTCTACGTTCTTCTGCTTAAAGAATTCTGGGAGAAAAATACACCAATTCCATCTGTAATTTGGCAGGTTAATAACTTTCCTGACTGCCAGGCATAGGGGTTTTTAGTCAACAGGAGATTCATCAAGTGCAGAATTGCATTGTATTATCTTCCTTTCACTGTTGTTTTTATTTTAAACCTTCTTGTTAATATAAATGATGACAAATTGCATAGCTGTAAACTTGAAAGTCCCTAAATGGTGTTTTTGTCAAAGCCTTTACACTGAAATGCTTAGTTGGAAGGATTTTTAAACCTCAGGAGCAGGGGGAGGGGTTTTAATTATTATGCATCATGACACAATGCATTATGCATCATGGTTGCTTTTCTGCTTTTTAAACACTTGTTATGGATGATGAGACTAATATAAATGGACATACAGGGAGAGCTTCTACAAAACCTTCTTATGATGTCATATTCAGTTTCTAGGAAATTTTAGTACCGCCTCGCTTGGAAATGAGATGATAAGTGAATTTAAAAAGGCACTTGGAAGCACACTAATAATTAGCTGACAGGTACTCATTAATAGAAAGTCTAATCTCTTTCTTCAAAAGTGCCCTCCTAGTAATGCCCTCCTAGTAAACTGGATAGCAAACTCTGGTTAAAAATTAAGTGATAGAATGTGGGATGTTGCTGTCTTAAACTGGGAAATATTTGAACCTGTTTCCTTTAAAACCACCTGCAAATTGCTGATGCTCAAAATTTGCTTTCTTTACCATGTTTTTTCCACCCATGTATGCACATTACTGAAAAAATACATTGGTAGTGGGACAGATTAAGGAGCTGGGGGGATACAACTGTTTGAGTGCTAGAGCTGCTTTTTCTTCTTCCCTCTCCCCCCAAGTAAACATTTGCTTTTCCCTTGAAATCAACTTGATATTTAGGTATAGCACAGGTAGAAGAGGAGTGAAGGGGAGAATTGTGCATTCATTTCTTTAATAAAGACTATTTTTTAATAGTCATAGAGATTGCCTAGGCTGCATCCTGTAAAAATTAAGGGAGAGAGAGGATGGATAGATATTTAAGGAGTCACAGCAGGGAGTGGATTGAGAGAGAAGAAAAAAAAAAAGCTGTGCTTCCCCAGAAGGCAAATAAAATGCAATATTTGATATTTGAGGGCTGGGGAAATGAAATTTCTGTGTCATTGTGGACACTGAAGATGGTACTGCTTGGTGACCCACAGACAACTGGCAACTGTGTTTGTTTCCCAAGGTGCTTATCAGGAAAGTCTCAAATCTGTCCTGCCATTCATACAGTCAGAATTAGTTTGCTGGTAGTTGCACCTTGCTTCCTTTTTAGAGGAGGAAAAAAGAAAACCCTGTTCCCTTCTTCCTCTATACATGCTGTTTTAAATGCTGCTTTGGTACCATGTCAGCTGCTGCTGCATTATGTTAGTGGGAGGTTCGTGTCATCTTCACTGACCAAGCTTCAGCTGTGAAGCTGAGTACCTATATTTAAGGAAGGCTGTAGCTTGCTCCAGGGTGGTGGTGCTGTTTCATGCTTTGCAGCCAGCAGCAGAAATCTACCTCTAGGCTGAAGCCAGTATGTATGGTGTGGGGGTATTACAATGAGATACTACAGTCGGTTTGGATTGTTGGTTTTGGTTTTGGTTGTGGTTTTTTTTTTTTCCCTGTATTCACTATTCCCAGGTTGTTGTTTTTTTTTTTTTTTTTAAACAATTTTGTGGTTACAGAATGGTAATTGTCTCTTCTCCCCTGCCTCATGCTGCCCAATTTTAATGTAATGGTAATAATGTCTTTGGTCTTATATTTTAGCATTGTTGTTCTGCAGTAGATTTTGATATAAAATCTTACCGTTTTCCTCCTTGCAGGGAGCCCAGTTAACCTTCTGTAAAAATGTAGGAGGAAATGCTTCTCCAGTCCCTTTGGTTTATGGTCAGGGCAGTGCATGGAAGCCCATACTTAATTCAGGACAGCACACGTTTGCACCTGGTCTCACCTATGTTGGGCTAGCAAAAAAGACAACTCTAGGATCCTATCATCAGTTGCTTATAGACCTCATGTCCTTCTCCCAGCACATCCCCCCCGCCCCCCACGTATTTTAAATCAGTAAGAGCTCTGTTCTGTATCTAGGGTGTAAGGAAGTGCCTTTGTTATGTCAGCTTATGCGTTGAACTCTTGCTGACTTCTACCTTGTTAGTGGGTCATGAATGATAATGCTTTGTTTTCATTTCTGTTTTTCCAAATACAAGCCTTTGAAGCCTTCATTCGTTTAATTTCCCCACATTCCCCATATACAATCTCTCCTTGGCTGTCCTACTGAAGTTTCCTAACATACTATCCTGGTTTAATTTCAGATAAAGTTAATTCTTTTCCTAGTGTCTGATACAGTGCTGTGTTTTGGACTTAGTATGGGTATAATGTTAATAACACACTGATGCTGTAGTTGTTGTTAAACAGTGCTTCCTGTAAGTCAAGGGCTTTTCTGTCCCTCACTCTGCTAGTGAGAAGGGGCACAGGAAGCTGTGAGGGAGCATGGCCAGGACAGCTGACCTGAACTAGCCAAAGGTTTATTCCATATGATAGAACAACATGCTTAGCATATAAACTAGAGGGTGTTGGCCAGGAGAGGCTGATTGCTGTTGTGGAATGGTCTGGGCACTGGTCAGTTGGTGGTGATCAGTTGTACTGTTCATCACTTGTCTTGGGTTTTATTCCTCTCTTTTAGTTATTTCCTTTTTCATTATTACAATTATTATAACAGTAATAATAATAATACTGTATTATTATATTTTATTCCAATTATTAAACTGGTTTTATCTCAACCCATGAGTTTATCTTTTGTTCCGATGGTGGGAAGGATGTGAGTGAGCAGCTGTGTGGTACTTAGTTGCTGGTGATTAAATGGTACTAGATTGACCTAAGGAAAGACAGAAATATGGTCTGTCTGTGTTTTTCTCTTCCTTGGAGGAATTGCTGAAGAAATTTATTCTCCTTACTCGTCCTCTTATTCTGAAAAATGGATCTTGTTTTTGTTTGGTTTGTTCTTGTTGTCCCCCTTCTTAAAAAAAAAAAAGAAAAAAAGCACATTTAAAATCAGTGACACTTTATATTGAGCTTTATAAGTAGCTAGGTTTCCTGACATATCTGTACACTCAGCTCAAAACCTGTCTTTGAATGCAAATGCAGCAAAATATTCATTGATGGGAAGATTCTAGATAATACTGTAGCCTAAAATGGCTGCTATCACATTGATAGATTTTCTTCCACCCTTCTTTTTAACAGGAGTGGTGTTTGCTACCTTTTAGCGACTTTCACACAAGGTTGCTCAATTCTGACATACTCTGCTTAACCCCAGGTTTCTGCATGTGTCCTGTACAAAACTTAAATTGTTATTGTTCTTGGGCACTACAAGCTGAGCCAAAGGAAATGCCAATACAATGGAAAAACTCTTGCTAGGTTGTTCCCTCTTCATTGTGCCCCTGCTGTTTAGATGTATCTTTTAGACTGTAAGAAGATTTGAAAAGAAAGTATGTTGAGGTTGTGTTGTTATGCTGCTTATTCAAACCTGAGCATGTTAAGCACATTGCTTTGTTATTTTGATCTCGGTTCTATTGAACTCACAGGATTCTTTCAATCAGCTTCTGTGGGAGCTGGATAAAGCTGGTGGTGGCAAATGATTTTACAAAGAGCTATGCTGTTTTTGTTTGTCCTTATAAATATTTTATGGCATTGTAGCTCTGTAAAAATGTAGTTTTGTACAGTACATCTAAATAAGAATAAATCTACACCAGGTATTTTTTCTTTGTGCATCAAAAGAGAAAAGAAGGGAGAGTTAAAATTCATAATGAGGCACAGCAAGTTTCTGGTGCTGGGTAACCTGTGTGGTTAGATTTAGGAGACAGATATACTAGGAAAAAGAAATCCCTTCTGCAATATTTAGAATTGAATGCTAACATGGAATGTTAAGCTATTGTATGTGATATTTGGGCTGGAAATGGAAAGATCTGTGAGTAGTAGCCAAAAGATTAAATGACATACCAAGACTCGGAATCCTTTCGTGACCCTTACAACTTTCTCAACTTGGTGAGCTAGCCTTTTCCATTGTAAAAATTGAGTAAGACCTCTTGTGTTTTTTTTTTTCTTTTTGTTACTGTTTTAACCATCTAGGGAAAAATGAAGTTCTATTGAATTTGTGTTCCTTGGTTACTTTATAACAAATAGCTGTGTTTCAGATTCTGTCTATATTGATCACAACATGGGAGTGTGTGACTAGCAGTGAGGACAGAAGAAAGGTTCTATCCAATTCTTTTTGATTAAACCAAAAAATCCACAGAACTTGCCTAAAAAAAAAAAAGGGGGGGGGGGCAACTAATTTGGAAAATTAGAAACTTTTTCTTTGTTGTGTGCAAAATAAACCCTCTAGTTGCTATAAATTCCTGACTAACAACTGTTACCCTCCATTTTAAGAATAATTCCTAAAGTTTGATTCAGATGAAAATGGCAGACAGAGCATTAAGTGTTAAATAGGTTTTTACATAATTAAGAAATGAGCAGCAGGCTGTGACTTTGAATGTTTGTATCACAGAATGAGGATTCTCCCATTGGTGAGAACCTATTAAATTTGACAATAAGAGAATTTATGGTTGACTTGTGCTTGGCGGTCTGTCAAGTGTGAAGCTAGTGCCGTTTATTGATGTTTATAAACTCTTTACAGAATCTAGATATTGCTTTGCACAGAAACACTGGTACTAAGATTTATCCATTTTATGACTTATCACCTGTGCAATTTATGTGTATGTGTGTTTAATACCATTAACCATTAATTCAGTAGCAGCAGCTTATGTGCTCTGTAGTCTCTAATACATCTTAACTTAGCTCCATAGTTTATTTAATTGAAAAAGTAGAAGGCTTTGGGAGATGCAAAAGAAGTACCTTTGCAAACATATCTGATATTGTTCGGTTTGCTAGGTTAAGCAAAACACTTTTAACATGGGAAAATAAAGGAGGAAAGCTGTTTTTCAGAGTATAAAATATCTGGATGCAGTACTTAAGCAAAGAAAGAAGAGGAAATATTGCTGGTTTGAATGTAATTCTGAATCTATTTCTTTCCAGAACATTTTCTCTCCAGAAAAAAGGCTAATCTTTATTTATTTGCATGGAAGTCTTGAGGTACTCTGCAATGTATGCAAGGGCTGGGCAATTTTATGTATTACTGATGAATTTTGTTTGCTTGTCAGCTGTTCTAAACAATTATAATTGAACGGAAGTTATTATACTTAAAGTTTTAGTTGCAGGACATAATACATTTCCAGTAATACTACATTTTATTCTTTAAAACATAGTTTTCATAAGTTCTGTTCTTTATCAAAAGAACTGTTTTTATTTTCTAATTTCCCTGTAGTCCCTTTCTTTTGACCTCTCCCTTCCTGCTTGGAGAAAAAGGCATTTGAAGATGAAGTTAGGGGACACTCGTGTGGAATTGAAGGTTACTGAATGAGCTAAAAACTAAGACAGATGAAAACTGTGTTCATGTACTGGTAGAAAGGGCAAAAGTAGCCTTTAGAATTAGAAAGGCTCCATTATGAACTTGAAGCTCTGATACTTCTTGGTGTCTAGAGAGCGAAAGGTTCATCAGTGCTAACAGGCATAGGTCCAGAGAGTACTGCTGGTTTTGGCCCTTAACTTCCTCCTCCTCTGCAACTATAGCTGTATGATTCTGTCATCAGCTTTTACATACAAACCTAATATAACATAGACTCATGTTCTTGTCACCTGAGCAGCAAATGTAGAACTGACACGCTTCATCAATCCTGGGGAGTGGGAATCATACAAGCAGTTATTCTGATGCCTGCCAGTCAGCTGACTAATCTGGTTGGGGTTAGCGGGTTAGTGATGATCAGCCCAAGCACGTAGGCTGGTCGCCACTATGAGGGAGGAAGTGGGCTATACTGGCAGGCCTCTTCTTGCTATTCTGAGACACAAACCACAGTGGGACTGTTGCCAGACAGATAGGACATGGCAGCTGTGGCTACCACCTGCAAAACTCTGTTATTGCTTGGACACCATGTCTTCTTCCACCTTTTCACCTGTCTGGTATTAACATGGACACATCTAAATTACTCTATGATCATAATTTTTAATACACTTCTGTTTAAATGGGAACACTTCAAAAGCATGCGCTATCTCTGGTGACATGTTTCTGTCTGTGACACTTGTTTGACGTGTATTTTGGTAGACTTGGAAAAAATGACTTGAAATATTTATATCCTTTTAACAAAATCCTATCTTTCCAAATTGATGATGTTTTTATACTTCAGTGTTTTTTGCTTTTTTTTTGAAGTTTATATCAATAAAAATTCTTTGCAGCTTCTCAGTCTCAAAATGTGGCAAAAAAGCTGTGTATAGCTGAAGAGAGAATAGGAAGATGGGGTAAAACTAAACTGCAGTTTTGATACACAGCAGCTCTTCTATTAGCTATCCAAATTATATATGTTCTGTAATAATGTGGCTTGGTTAATTTTGACAAATTAAATGTATTTATCAGTGGAAGAACTGACTCTTTTATACATCTAAATAGTTTAATGCTTCAAATGTACATTTTATGATTTGTAGAGGCAGTATCATGTCAAAATTACAGAGTGGATGAAGGATGGATGATTTTTCTGGAGCCTGTAATATGCTACCAATTAATTCCTTATCAGAATGACTCTTAGTAACATGAAGTTGTTCCTGTATGATGGGAAGTCATTGCTCTGCATCCTTATTTGTAGCCTTCACCCAGCCCGTAGGTTGTGAGTCTTTGTGGGTGCATCCTAAACAGCAGAACAACTGGGAAGTTGCCACTGGTGATTAAAAAAAATACCTGTTTTCACCAAGCAATCTAGCTCTTGACCAGTTTGGGCATTTGAGAAAGCCAAAGTTGTCACTAGGATGCCTGCATCCTAGGTGCTTGCAAATACATCATTTCTCCAATGTAAACTTTACTGATTTGCTTTAAATGTTGATGGAATCCGAAACAATGGTGATTTGAGCTCTTAAGTAGCAGCAAGGAAAATAACTGATTGGGGTGTTTTGATATTTTGAACATACTTGGGTGTAAATGGGTGGGGAGGATCTGAAGAGATACCAACTTTTGCAGGGGAGTGGATGCTTTCCTCTGTTTTCTTCCTTATAGCCATAGAATTTGAGCCAGCATGAAGGATCTTCTTTTTTTTTCAGCACTTAAAAACCTGTGAGAATACTTAAAACCTGCCAGTTGTGGTCCCATCTGTATCTATTTGGACTGCAGATCAACTGTATGATCTAATTAAAACAAACAAACTCACAATCAAGCAAAAAGGCTTTTTCTTCTAAACCTCTCTAGTGAAAGTGCCCAGACATGGGGAAGCAGGATTGCAACAACGATCCACTGAGCTAGTGTTAGTGTTGAACACTATTTTGTTTCCCCCCCAGCAGTTAATGCACTCTTTGATAAGATGCTTTCTGAGTTTCAAAGATGCTTCCACCTGTTTGGACACTGAAATGAGCTGTACAGGTATGTCAAGGTTTTTTTTGACTGCACAGTGCTATTTCAGTCTATTTTTGTTTGAAAGTGTCTTTTAAGAGACTGAAAAGTGTAATGTAGTAGCAGTTGAAGTCTGATAACAATATCACAAGACAATTATTTCTTTTCCATCCTGCCCTACATATTTCATTTTTTCTTTACCCCCCCCCCCTTTTTTTTTTAATGCAAGGCCAAACATGAGTGGCTGATCACCTTGAGCTGTCCCCTTGTAACCAACAGGATTACGCTTATCACATACAAATCAATATAAAACCTTAATCCACTAGATAGGGCTACTTGCCAGGGAGTCACTGTGAGGGAGGGCAGCATAAGTCTTCTTCCCTAACAAAGGGTACTCTTCAGTACTTGAGGGTGGCTCATGCAGCTGCTGTGGTAGAATGTGAGGGTCAGAATCAAGCACTAACTCTGTGCCAACAAAAATACCTGCAAATGATAGGAGAGCACTTGAAATCCTTCCAGTGCTGTACACCATCACCAGGCAGACTGCCAAAGCCATAGCTTTTTAACTAAACAAACAAACAAAAGAAGCCCTTAGGCCATGGAACAAGAAAGTTTGTGCTTCTAACAAAGAAAAACAAAAATTGTTTCTGGAAAGGTAGGGTTTGTGTAACCAACCGAATTAAAACATTGTAGTACCTGAGGGCATAGGAATCCCTATGGATTGTTTGCTTCAAGACTTATTTGCATGAGGATCTGTGAAACTATTCTTGACCTACATAAAAGCTTATTATGGTTGATGCTTTATTTTAGGAGGGAGATTATATAGGAGATTGTCTGCTTTGAAAACATTTCTAATATGGTGAGGGAAACATCAAACAAGATTACATCAAAAGGTGAAATAGAGCCCCTCTAAGGGGAGGAAGAGCCACATACAATTCTATACAGCTTTCACATTAGAAATAAACAGTGCAATATAGCAGCTTTGCATAGAAGGTCTGAAAATCAGATTTATTTTTTAGAAGACTTAAAATGCTCTAGCATTTCAGGTATGGCAGTATCATGTATTGCTCGCCTTGGGTTCAGATTTAGTAATGTCCCACAGAGCTGTCCTCCTCATGTTTTCATAGTTGCTAAAAATTCCAAGCCAGCTGTGCCAGTAAAACAAACACTGCAGAGGAAAGATGGGGCTCCAAATTTGAAGTGATCATTTCCGTTGCTCTTCACTTTTTATTTGGTTTGGCTGCTGACCTTTTACCATCCTGACACTCGATGGATTCACTGTGTTGACAGGATGTGTTTGGAAGCTATATTAGAAAGATGATAATGGAAGGTATATAGGTAAGCTTTCTTTCTCTCTGTGTTTTCAGGAGGAGTGAGGTTTGTAGTTTTTTTTCTTTTTTTTCTTGTGTGTGAAATAATGGTGCAGTGAGCCTTTATAGGCAGCAACAGTCAGGGCTTCAAACCTTGTGAGGACCCAGTGATCCCTGGTGCTAGGGAGTTGTCAGCTCCCATGGAGAGCACCTGTATGAGCTCTGATGTGCTGGTGAGCTATGGTGAGGCAGAAGGCAGACACTGAGAGGAAGCTGCAGGAGGTTTGCTGTAAAATGCTTCCTGTTAGCTCAGATCCTGGGGCCGTCTTGCATGAATGATGTCAGATGTGGCAGGGGTGAGGACTGGGGGTGTGTGGTCTTGTGGAGCCAATGCAGAACTGGTGTCTCTGGAGAGCTAATGTTTGAATCCAGCAGATGAAAAATGAGCTAATTTCTCACAGGACAGAGAGTAATTTGAGGGGATCAGAGGGATGGCATAGGGAGTGCTCAGGTTATTGTTGCTGTCTGCTGGATTTGTACTGCCAGGGTCCCTCTGGGCTTGCTGCCAGCTGAGTGAATATGAAGCTGAGCCCCCCTGAAGCAAACCCTGTTTTTCACTCCTCTGTCCTCCAGAGCTCAATGTGCTGTCTGGGGCTGCAAAGGCCACCTTCCAGCTATGTTGGGATCTCTGCCCACAGCCTGCCTTGAGTTGTAAGTGTACCAGACTGCTGCTGCTTTCCCCTTAGCTCAGCTGACTTAGGATCAAGAAGCTCAGTTCTCCTCTCCTTTGCAGGAGAACAATTATCCATTTGCTCACCACAGTCATGTTTGCTGTCCAGGGAGCTTACACCTTAACTGTGTGCTTGCAGCAGAAGGTATTGCATCTTCCATCATACCCCATGCATTAATTTTGAGTCAATCACACATGTCTGGTGTGTTTATCTCCTTAGAGCAGTAGTGTGCATGGGTCACCTCCTGGTACAAAGAGGGAAATAGGAGGTGCCAGCCCAGTGAGTGTTGGAGCTATGCAGCTTTGCTAGCCCTTCATGCTCCTTTCTTAGGTATAGCTGGATGTCCTCTTGCTCTTTTGTGAAACTTCTTATTTCTTGACTCTTCTCTAGCTTCTACAAGATGTGGCTATCTTTATTGTTTTGTAATGGTTACTAAAAAATATTGTTTTCTCCCTCCCCCCTTCAATGATGCATATTTTAATACACATTTCATTATTATTTTCTAACAAAAATCTTACTGGATTTAAGTGAATTGTAAATTTAGGCAGGGTATTGTAAGTGCTAGAAAATCTTAACATATCTCTATATGAAAACTAGAGTGTTACTGCATGCTGAGATCTTACCAGCTTTGCAATATTTGCCTCTTTCTTGAAACCTCAGATTCTGAGTTCAGTGGCTTATACAGGAGAAATACAGCTTTTGTTGCACTATTACTAGAGACCTTGGGAGAAAATGAAGCTTAACAGTTTCTGAACCCTTCTTTCAACATAACACATTTGTGGAAAATTTTCCAATCCTTGCTTTTTTTTGGTAGTGTTCTCCCTTCCCCACATGTTATCATGGTCCATAAGTGCAACATCTTTTATTTGTATCTTCAAAAACCCCTTTTAAAGTTGCCTTGGATTTTACTGCACAGCATAATCCTTTTCCTTGAAGAGGCCCACCTGTGTGAGGAGTGCTGTGATTACATACACATGTCAGTTTTTGTTTAAAAAGAGGGTTGACCCTTGAGACCAGGGAACAAATCTTAAGAAGATGACCTCTTGATTTTAAGTGTGTTATATATGTATATATATATATCTTTTATATTTTTTTGCCCCCCCCCGATGAAATTCCTGGGGTTAAATTCCCACTCCGATCAATTATCCTCTCAATACCAGTGTGTGGAAAAAAAACCCCTTCTCACTATTTCCTTCCAGCTATGACAAACACAGTAGTACAGCAAGCATGGTATCTAGTGCTTGGCTGGGCTGGGCTGACGTTTTGGTCCAGGCAGCGGTGAGGAGCAGCTCCCACTGCCACCTGCCTGGGCCCGTCCATGCCATATGGAGCAGTTCTGCTCTTATTTGCATTGCATAGAGCATGGGATGGAACCATCTCTGGAGCTCTGTCTTGGGAGAAGAACTACCTGGAAGACCTTGTTTTTATTTTCCTTCAAAAGTTCTTGCCTATCATGCTTTTTTTAAGCAGTTCGCCCTGTTTCCTTTATTCTTGCTCTTTAGATGAAGAAAAGAAATTGCTCACCTTGGTCAAAACCAGAAATGTCCTCAGGTCTGTTCATCTAGATACAACTTTATTCCCTTTTCCCTCAGTGGAGAGGAAGAGGAAAAACTTATGTTTACCTGGGATTTATCCCAACCTTGCCCTCTTTATTTAGAGCAGCTTGTACGTGTGCAGTCTGGCACGCAGCTGTTTAACACCTCTTATTAATGGAAAGGTTCTAGCTGTTGTTTGAGACTTGAGAGGGTTAATGCATTAAAGCTGACCAAGATGTGAATGGGAGTTGTCTGACTCTCTAGAGCAAACTAAAATAAGAGTGACATGAGAAAAGCAGTCATCTATTGTTGCCTGATGATAGAGAAGTTTTTAAAAATCAAACACTCTAGTATAGCCTGACTGTGCACAGAGAAAAACCTAATTAATTATAAATAAGATGAATAAATAATTTAAATGTATCACTTATTTCTCCTTTATAGTTTAACTCATGAAAAAATCATTTCAATTAGAAATTTCAACTCAATCTGAAACAGAGAGGCATGATGGTTCAAGATGGATGTGAAGTCCTTTATGATTTTCCTTCAAAAAGATGAGCTTTTTTTTTTTCTTTTCTTGTTTTTTTTACAAGTTGGGTGATTAAAAAAAAAGGAAAAAAGATAGAAGCAAAGTTCCTTTGATAAGGTAACAGAATGTATTTTTAATTTATGAATTAATAAGTATGTTGTGTGCAATGTCCAATTTGTCAAAAATGTCTTGGTTCCCTTAGCATTCATGTTATATGCATGAAATGGATGCAGTTTTCCCCATTAATTATAATATCCCATTTTCTCAAGAGTAACGAAAAATGATTCATTTCTCTCCCGTGGCCCTAACTGGATCCTTGGTATTACTGATGAGGGATTTTTCCATTTATTTTTGACCTTGTGAAACTATTTATGTTGGACTCAGTCATGATGAATGCAGTGGGAACCGGGCAGATTAAGGGTAAAAGCGCAGAACTGGTAGGCTTGTATCCCTTCTACTTGGTGATACCACCTTGCATACTGCTCTTAATACCCAAACGTACTTGAGTTCACTTGGCTCTACTGGAAGATCTTCAACACTGAAAAACATGCCTGTTTTCTTTAACTATAAAAATACTTGATGATTGTTTTTATGATTCATGATATGCCTGATGCTGATGTTTTCACACGTCCCGTGTCCCCCCCCCCCAATGTCTTGCTTTTAAGAATTTCAGTGGTGCTGAAGTTAGATCTATGGGGAAATAAATCTAGGCCTGTGTCTTTAGACCTTTCTATTTATTTTCATCAAGTTTAAAGAGGAATATGTAGCATCTGTATGCTAATGAATCTCTTAAGCACAAAATATGGCCTGATTGATTAAAATTACTGCTTTCCCTTTTAGCAAATAGTCTCCAGTTTTGTTTTCCAGTTTTCGCTATGCAAACTTCCTGTTCACTGGTAACTATCACTGTAGTATATGCGAAATACGTATATGCTTACATCTGGACGATTGAAAGTAAGTTATATTGAATGTGGTGTGAAACAAAGATTTTATTAGAACTCAGTTGAAATTACGCCAAGAGGAGATCAAAATTAGCAGAGATAGGATCAGAGCAGCAGCATCTGGTGACCATTACTGAACAGGAAAGAGTGCGTAACTGTGATACTTAGGAAGTAAGATGAAGCTATTTATACAGCTGTCTTAAGGGCAGAGAGCGTTTAGCATACAGACATGTATTTCAGGTGAAATTTTTGCTACTGTTTACCAGAGGGGTGGACATCTCTTTCCTGATGTTTTCTACAGGGTGACTGGCAGGGAGATGTTTGACTATGTTCATATATATCTTTTTATTTAAGATCACATATTAAGATCACAGGTTCTGTAGACCATTGGTGATATGGTGGTTTGATTTAATGCAGTCTAAGGTAAGGAAGGAGTGATAGTTGATCTTAGAAAAAAATTAAAAGACATTTAGGTACCTGTCAATGTGTTACTGTCCACTTGCTAGTTAGATAGGTGACGAGCTCTGACGGTAGTCTATGGAAACCAGCCATTATAGCCAGTGGGGACCAGAGAGGTAGAACTTTGGCTGGGGACTCAGTTGCCTAAATCTAGTGGTTAGTATTCCTTTGAGTTCTGTGACATATCCCACCTTGCCATGAGCAGCTGTTCTTGGAAGGTTTAGGTCCTCCTGCAGTTCCTGTAGTTATCTGCCAGCTTTATATGGGTGTCTTATAGAGCACCAGATGATTATCTTTAAGCAGCTGAGTCCTTCCCCCTTCTCTCCTCCCCCCAACTTGGACAGGTCAGCTACATCTCTCCATACATGCACTGGAGTTAGTTAATAAGCTACAATGTGATTTAGAGTCTTGGATTTTGGTGTCTTTGTCCAAAATTGAGTTGAAACCTCCAAAGAATAATCCAGCTTTTAATAAGTCTTTTTGGTACCAGATCACCCAAGAAAGACCTGGGTTGCTCCCAGCCTGCTCTCAGGTGCTGGAATCCATCTGAGGTTGCAAAATTTTTCTGTGGTCTCTAGAGACCCTACACTAACTAGTCACTGATATTCCAAATAAATATTTTACTTTCACACTCAGTGGTTCTGCAGGTGTTTTAACAGATCAGTTAGTTACTCCTTTTTGGGAATGGTAGTTTAGCAGCGAGAGTGAATACCTCAACCATTGGTTCTGTCCTTTATGATCATGCAGAACACTGAGATCTGTTTGTGTATTGAGGAATTTCTATATTCTTAAGGTTACTTTAATGCAAAAATTCCTAATATTCCAGTTTCCATTTGAGTTAAGTCTTGTGCTGTCTCTTCAATACATGGAAGTCCTGATGCCCAACAGACTAGATGTGCACATCTATGTTTAATGATTTAAGAAGCCTTTTCCACCTTCTTCGGTTCTGAATTTCCTAAGAACTTGTGAGCATGCATTTCTGATGAAGCACTTGATGGAAAAGCATTGTGATTGGGGGCCCCCCCCCCCCCATCCAAAGTACATTTTTGTGCAGATCTGGAAAGCCTAATTTTCAGCTTATAAAAAATCAGACAAGGAATGGGAAGAGGAGGATGTGTATGGGGCTTTAGAATTAAATTGAGTCTAAAGGTGTACTGGAGAAGTACTGATGAAACAAGCTCTTTGCTATTAAGCGTCCTTCCGCTTTTATCTGTTAAGGCTTTTAATACCAAGGGCTTATTTTATTACTTGGAGGTCTGAGATTTTAGTGTTTTCCCATGGCAGCATTATAAACTCATGGATGGCTTGTTAATGATACAAATATTTTGTTTTGTGGCTAATAAAACAAATGTCACTTATGGTAAGTTACCCTGTACATTTATCTAGTTCAACAGCTGCTTTAATGTCCTCTGACAATCATATTAGCTGCTATTACTTGCTAGCGCATGAAAAGCTGCAAAACCCTCTCTTGAGAGATAGTACCACTTCAGGTCATCTGTTCAAGGGTCCATATGCCAACAGGCTGCTCTGCAATGCTGGTTTTATTCTGTGGTAAACTGGCTGGAGAATAGTTTTACGCTCATATTCTTCCAATTGCATGGTGCAGGGGTTGATTGATTGCTGTTTTGGTAGTTAGTTAGTTTGGGGGTTTTTGTGGGGTTTTTTGTTTGTTTATTTTGGTGTGGGTTTTTTGTGTTTTGTTTGTTTGGTTGGTTGTTTTTGGTGGGTTTTTTTTGGTAGGTTTTTTTTGAGGAAAAATAAAGGAGAAAAGCCTTCATTGAAGAATAGTGTACACAATATACAAAATCATGTAGCTGAACTGTTTGTTATAAATTTGTTTGCAACCTCAGCGAGCACCCCAACTACAGAGCTGGTCCTGTCACTCTTAGGCTCAGTAATAAATTTCTGAATAACTCTGGAAATGAACTTCAGCTGATAGTTTGCACAAACTGTTGCAAATCCAGTCTAGAAGTCCTAACATGGTGAGTTTCCAAGTGGAATATTTTCAAAATGTGGTGCAACCAGGGATTTTGGATGTTGAAATCTTGCTATTAATAAGAAACACTGAATTGCTAAATTTCACAGAAGAATCTTCTCGCACACTGAAAGAGAACAGCAGTGCTGGTTACGCTGGGAGAGATTGACAGAACAAGACAGAACAGAAAAATCTGTGGGATTTTTTTCTTCTCCCTACTGGACTTGAACCAGCAACTTCAAAGCGAGCATGGAAAAAGAAAACAGACAAAAAATTTTTTTATGAGAGTGTACAAACTGAGTAGTCTAGGCCAAAATCTTTTCTATAACAACCATTAAATGGAATGGATAAAATAAGAACGGATAAAGATTTCATGAAATTAAATCAAAGCACTTGGGAAGCTGGAGATACAGCTTCCCAACTATTGTAGGATAGTAGAAATAAATAGGATGATGTGAAGACTTCTGAAGTTCAGAAAAAATTACTAACATGTTAATAAGGAACAGTTTACCTTTTTATTTTGTCACCTTATCTGTTTAGTATACTTTAAACATCGTATAAAGAAAGTCTTGAATGCCTGGAGATATTGGAAGCCTTTGTTATACACACCAGCTTCTAATCACTGCTATAATTTACATCCCCCATCAGGTTTTTTTTTATTTTGGCTTGGTTTTGTTTTTTTTTTTCTTTGTTTCTTTGTTGCTTATGTGTTTTGTTTTTCCTTAAGCACATGCTCTCTTTATGGAAAGGTAAGATGACCTCTGAGTAATATGGTAAAATGTATTGAATTGGACTTTTTTCCTAGTGGGTGAAGGAGAATATTCTCCAGTGGATGCAACCGCTACAGACCTGCTTGGATAAAGTGGGAAAGATGGCTGCTAATAGGAAGGCAACATGCAAGAAAAACTCTAAATTATATTCAAGATTTCTGCTCCATGCTTCATTGAAAAATAGATGCTTATCTGATAAATGCTACCTAAGGTTGGTATGTTAGTCCTTCTCTGCTTGACCTCAGGCCTTGCAGCAGCATAAATGCTTGGAGAAGTTTTCTTATTCTGTCTTGAGGCTCTTTGATAGGCAGTGAAGAGAGCTCCTACTGCCTCTTGAGTAATTTTATTCACAGCTTTGATGTGAGGCTGCTGCATGCCAGGCAGATTTCCAGCATGTAGTAGTCCAGGTTCTAGCTGTGGTTTAGGACATCATTATATATTAATTGCATGCTATTGCATATTTAGAAATAAGTTCAGTGTAGGCCAGACCCCATTAACCTTTCGGGATATTGGAGTTTAAATGCATTCATTCCCCGCTTCCTTTTGTTTGTTCATTTGCTTTCAGGGAAGTATTTCCATGTACTCATGGTTTAGTTCTTCTGGTGGTGAAAAGTTTGTCTGAATCTGGAGTGCGTGGTACACAGAGTATTATGGAGTATGTCACTAACCCCAGAATGCTTCCTCCTTGTGCTTGCTGAAGTTTAAAAACTTTCCTTTAGTTTGAATTAAACGTAGATGTTACCTTTGTGTGGTTGTTTCGCTTGGGACTCTGTTGTCATATTCTTGTGTGATGTTTGTGAGAACATGAAACCTGAGATAGTTCGTGTTTCTTCAGCTCCAGCCCTTCGTGACAGCAGGCGATTGTAGTAACATTGTTTAACCTTTGTCTTGAACTTACTGGTTAGGTTGTTTGTCCCTTTTAGTTGCATGGAGAACTTTCTTTATTAAAGGCTTTAAACCAGTCTTGTAATTTCCACTTCAAATATTTTCACAGCAAGCTTTTTTCTCCTACCAGTATTATGCTTTGACTTAAATATGTCTCCTTCTTCTTCAACTTGCACCTGTGTGATGCAATCATTCTTGGAGGAGGACAGTATTTTATGACTCCACTGACTTCTAAGCATTAGAGATCAGGTACAAACATAATTGATCAAAATTAGATTAATTTCCTTCCAGAGAGTATCACAGAGTAAAAAATGAATAATTGAGCGTTTTATTTTAGTTCTGTGTGGGATTTGCCTGGTACCTTTTGACATTTAATTTTGTTAAATATGACATTGAAATATATATTAAAATTCTTTGCTAAAACACTGCTCTCTGCTATCTTTCTATTGCACCTTTTAAAAGAATCAACTCTTTTGTTCGTGCTTATAACACTTAATGTCCCTTTATAAACAGCTGTTTCAAAATGCAAGCACAGGCACTTATTTCATTTAGTAGTATGTAAATATACTGTTTTGATTTAGAAAGGTATGTGTCACCACACTTACAATTATTTCAATACTTATTCTGGCATTGCGGCTCACCTTTTTAGTGCAGGGATGAATATATAACCTCAGGAAATAGGGTGGAAAATTTGCCTATATCACTGTATCGTCTGACATTGTAATCACATAAGCAGTTCATCAGTGCATGTTAAAGTAGTGGTTGATTTTTACCTTAAAATATTCCCAGTTTTACATCTGCGTTCATTCCCTTATCAGTGCCCTACTTTTAGTACTTGCACTGCCCTTGGAATGACCACTTGTTTTACACTGAAAGAACCTGCAACAGCTTCTCTTTGCCTTCATCTTGCATCCTTTAAAGGCCACAGATGCTGCATGAGTCTGTGGAAGTGTTGACAAAGACAGAAAATTATGTCTTAAAATTATGTTATGAAATTATCACTCAAAAGCTGTCCTACTAAGATCATTTTACATCTTAGAAACATGCCCCCATTCTTCTCCATTCTCCTGTGTCTCAATTGCAGCTTTAAAATAGCTGTAAGTTAATATCTCCCTTAAAATCAATCCTTAATGTTTGTGTTCATCAGGGTAAAATACAATACCCTAAAACATTGCTAGCACTGAGCATTAGCATCGGGAAAGAATGCACAAGTTCTACTTAAACGTATATTAAAGGTTGTAATATTCTTTTAAGACAACTCACTGGTGTATATTCTTGTGCTCTGTAGCTCCAGCAATTTTTGTCCACATCTTGCATGAAATCTGAGCTATATTTTTGATAAATTTTGCTGTTAATTCTAGTATTCAGAGATTAGTGAAACTTGAGTATTCAAAGTAATGGGCATGTTTAAAACACTATTAAGGTGTTAGGCGTAACGTATACTCATTATATCATAATGTAACACCTTCATAATACAACAGCATAACAGTATAATAATGTTTTGAAAATCAGAGTAAGGTATCTAGCATCCCTTCTAACCTCTATATGTAAATTGAATATTGAGTAGATGCTCCTCTTGTCTATATGAATATTTCTTATGGTATGTGAGATTCTGGTTGACCTATATACAAGTCCTTCTCTCTGGTAATCAGATTTCTGTCACTGTACATCTGCCATGTTCATCCATGAGCCTGTACTTTGCTGGGATTGCCCATGGAGTTTGAAGGCTCTAATAAAGTCCATATTCTTAAGGTTGCTCAGTTTTCTGTTTTAGGTAAGTATGTAGTATTTCAAACCTGAGCCCCTCCCAGAGGCAAGGATTCTTGTGGAATAAAAGATGTCAAATAACAGCTTCTTAAACTAACAGCTTCTAGTAGGTTTATACTTAGAAATCATTGTCTCTGCACTTGGAATAACTTAAAAGTGTTAATATTTGATGGCATGGTGAAAACTCTTGTTATGTAGATTTATGGAACACACACGTTTCATCTGGGCTTAAACATTCTTGTCCCTTATCCTTTAGCCAGAGTTTGGTAGGTGTAAATGCAGGTCTGATGAGGCAAGTGTGCCTCTTAGAAAGCGGCTGCCCTTAAGTGAACTCAACTCAATGAAAATATACCTCATTGCATACTTAGCTTATAATTTGTAGGCGACACTGGTGCGAGACAAAAGCCTTTACATTTTGCTTAGTAAACAATATAAGTTTGGCAAAACAATTTGTAAGAATCTCTGCAGTTTTTAACTTATTACCTGAATCTGTGTGCTGAAGAAAGGTTTGCTGTGTTTAACAGCTAGCAGTAACATCTGTTAGTATTTTTGATGGGAATGCACTCTGATTTTCTAAGCTAATAATTTGTAAGAAACTAGATTTGGGATCTGGAAAATTTGGGCTAAAGAAATGTCAAGGAATTAAAATATTATTATAGGCAATAAAACCCAGATGGAATGCAACATTATGCACTGAAGAGGAATTTCTGTCAGGACGCTGCATAGGAAAGGGAAAGGACAAGGGAAACAATGAATGTAGGTTTTGGCATTAAAAAGCCAGTAGCAGTAAACAACTGGTTTCCATATAAAACAAGCATAAGATACCTTCAGTCTCTGTTTCTGTCATGTAGGACTGATAACTGATCTTGGACAGACACCTGTAGTGCATGCTACTGTTATGTGCTGGCCTCAGCCATACTGCTTGCCTCCACTAATATTTGCCAAACCTGGTGAGAAATTCAATTTATATGCATAAAACCAAAGCTGAGTTACCAACCCATGAAGCACTGTGGCATAGCACCCTGACTTTGCTTGTCTGTAAGCTCACTTGCCAGATGTCTAGGCTAGCTGCCTTTAACCTATCCTCTTGCCTCCTGTAACCTCTGTGTGGGGTATGGGACTGAGTGCCACAGTTGTGCTGTATGTGTGTGTCTAGAGGCATTAGCAGCTGAGTGAGATGTGGCAGGGCTGAACTGTAAGATCTGCCTAGTCTGAGCATCATGCTAGTGCTGCCCATGCTGCTCAGTTCTACACCACTGTGGGAGACGAGGGTAAAGGGGTGGAGGGAAGAGGCGATGCAGCACGGGTAGGCACCCCTGTGAGCCAGCATTCACATGCAGGCAGCACCAGCAACCAGGCAGTCTGTAGACAGATCCATTAATCTGTTCAGCCTTGCTGCCTGTCAAAGATAAAAGTCAAACTTGCTGTGGGAGTGCTGCCAGACTAGGGTCATCGTCGTGCATACAAGACTTGCACTAGAGAAGATTGCGGCTTGTCCTGAAAAGATTAGGCAAGAGTGACAATTGTATTTTTGTTCCGGCTGTGCTGCACAAATATTGCCAATTACACATTTGTCCTGACATTTAATTTGGTCTGATGATGAGATGATGTGTGTTGCTCATTCTTAATGGGCATGTTTCCTTGGTGCTTCTGCAGGAATTTATTAGGACAGTTACTCTCCAATTATGTAATGCAGGTTACTTAAGCCTATGTATGAGTTGTTGGCTATAATGAGACCAGGGATTAGAAACAGCATATGTTCCAAGATAAATAAAAAGCTTTGGACTGACCCCAAAATAATTTATTGTGACTTTATCCAGCAATAGGAGAATGTAGGTAAAGGTGACCTTTTGGTGGTGTTAACCTGTAATGTCTCTACTCACTTCTTACTTGCAAAAAGAGACCTTGCTCTAATCAGTAAGAGGACAAACTCTCTAAGGCAGAATATCTTGTTTCTAAAATGGACAAAACTATATGCTGAAACAGAAATGTTACCAATTTGTATACCTGTTCATTGTAATATGGAGGAGTCAACACAAGTTGTAGCAATGCACATAGCATAATTGGATTAGGTTAAAGGTGCCCAAAGTGGGGCATGTGCCCCACTGGAGTGCACAGGGATGATGGCTTCTTGCTCTGCAACAGGTAGGTAAGAGCACCCAGTGAGTTGGCAATGTGGAGAGCTGAAAGTGATGCTGCACACAAGGATGCTTCATGGGATCTGCTAAGCTGAGATCCACATCACCGACCAAGAGCACACCAGCAATGCAGATGAGGAGAGGTGCCTGGGCATCCATGCCCCATGAGGCTGGTGATGACGTGGGATGTGCCTAGAGTTGGGATCCTAAACTGGGGCAGTGAAGTAGGCATACACATATAAGTGGAGAAATGGTGGGCTGGGCTGGGCTGCAAGTCGGGTTCCTGTGACACAGTTGGTTTAGGTGTCCCTTCTGAAGAGATAAGGGCATGAACTTTTGTCATGAGGAGAAAGGATGAGAACTCCTTCTGCTCCCTTACATACATGGAATTTACTGCTAGTGCCAATGCTCAGGTTGCCTTTCCCACAGCTTGTGATAGTCAAGCAGACAGTCTGGACTTGCCTCTTTAAAACTCAGTAATGAGCCTTGCAGGAGCACCTTTGTGTGGTCACTTTCATGATCTGAGGTGATTTGTGGTGGTAGTTTTGGGTTTGGTAGTTGTTTTCTGTGGTTTTGGTTTTGTGTGGTGTTTTTTTGTTTTTTTTTTGTTTGTTTGTTTGTTTTTGTGTGTGTGTTTTTATCTTTTTTTAATTGCCATTTTATTTTTATTTTTTTTTAATTTTAGGAACTGCAAAAATTGAGGGGAAAGAAAATCCTGTAACAAATGCCAACATGTCCCTTCTCTGCCTCTTGCGAAAATGCTGCCACTTTATTTGCTTAATTGTAGTTGTTATTGAGGTGTGTTCAAGGTGCAACTGTGAAAACTTTGTCAAAATAGTTTCCCACATTAATAACATAGTCCTAATTAAATAACATATTCAGTAAAGTTGCACTGTTTTTTTCATATAACTTTTAAAATAAAAGCAATAGAAACAAACACAGAGGAAATCTTATATATGCTTTCAGAATAAAGTTAGCAGGTTCCATTGTGCCATCTGTAATACTAAACTTTATTATTCTTTTAGTTCAGAATAAAAATGTTCCCTATGATTGCCCCCCCCCCCCCGGAAGCAGAATATATTGTTTCCCTTACACCCTCATTTGGGGACAATAAGGGCTTGCTTTTAACATTGTTATTGCCTCTTCCATTATTTAATAACACAGAAGATTTATTTCCTGAGCATATGAATGTTTTTTTTATACTTTTTTTTTTCTAATATTCTTTTTTTTTCTCACCATTCAGCTAATGCATGTTTATTAGTGGCCCAATATACATAGGCAGCCAGTCTTGACTTAAAGACTCCAAGTGATTAGGAGTTTGGTAAGCAGTTTGGTGCACTATCCTAATGGCTAAAGATTCTTGGAGTTTTTGTGGCTTGTTTTGTTTTGTTTTTGTTTTTTGTGGGTTTTTTTTCTTCTTTGTTTTAAATGTATCTTATTTCTTGCTTGAATTTTTCTGACTTACACTTTCAGTACTGTGGCTCCTTAGCTTGAAATCCTATAGTAAAAACTGTACGATGCAGCAGCCAGGTCTCCATCTCAAATTAATACTGAATGTCTCCATATTTCTTGCTTGAGCAGGTTCTTGGGTAAGAAGACTAAGAGCAATAGTGAGATTAAAATATATTTGCCATTCATTTTCACATCAAAGTGATGAGATCAGGCTTGGTGGTGGTCTTGTTTTTCAGGTGTATTTTGAAGACTCCTAGGTCCATGCATGAGAAATGGCAGTGAAGTAAAGGTTTTGATTTAATTCAGTTGGCCCAAGTCTGGAATTCTGTTCTCTTTTAGAGTTAAAATCAGATAGAAATGTTATATGCATTTTCACAGCAACTATTCTCTTGCCCCGTTTTCATTTTAACTTCCTCTTGCTCCTTTTCCCATGCTCTTATTTTTTTTCTCACTTTTAGTCTTGTCTTTCACCTTCTTCCCTGTTTCTTCTTTGCTTGTTAATACCCTTCCTGATGAAGCAGCAACAGAATAAAATTGGATGAGTTGTGAGCTCTTTATATTAAATCAAATGTTAGAAATGAGTAAGTTCATCTACAAAATCTAGACAATCTTTTCTTCAAAGAAAAAGGAGGTGAAATTAATTTACAGATGAAACATGATAAATTTAATTTGAAAATTGTCTGAAACTTGGGACCACACAGCTTGAGTTTATGGGGAGGGGGGGTAGTTTCTTCTTCAGTCAAAACCCTTTGCAATACTCAACTTAAGCTATTTCAATCCCTTCACTGGTGTTTGCTTCCCCAAAAGGGGGCCCTTCCTGGCACTGTTGTGTGATGAAGGCACTTCACAGCTCAGACAAAGCTTCTCTCTAGCTGGGCAGCTCTCAGTGCTTATGTACTCGTGTATGAGGTTGTTCCTTTCCAGGTGCAAAACTTTGCACTTCCCCTTGTTGAACTGTATAAGGTTACTGTTAGCCCATTACTCAAGCTCGTTCATGTCCCTCTGGATGGCAACATGACCTCCTTGTCCCAGTTTTGTCTCATCTGCAGAAATTATGCTCTGCCTCACCATCCAGGTCGTTGTCGAAGGTCTAGCACAGGACTGGACCCAGTATTGATGCCTGCAAAACACCACTAGTTACTGGCCTCCAACTAGACTTTGGGCCACTGATTGCCACTCTGGGTGAAGTCGTTCAGCCAGTCATCAATTCACCTCACTATCTGCTCATCCAGCCCATACTTGATTAGCTTCTGTATGAGTATCTGATGGGGAAGAGTGTTGAAAGCCTCTCTTAAGCCTAAACAGACGATATCTACTGTTGTCCTCTTGTCTACCAGGCCAGTCGTTTCACTGTAAAAGGTTATTGGTCTGGTCAAGCATGACTTCCCCTTGGTAAATCCATGCTAACTGTTGCTGATCACCTTCTAGTCCTCCCTGTCTGGAAATGGCTTCCACTATTAGCTTCACCTTACCAAGGATAGAGGTAAGGCTAAGTTGCCTGTAGTTCCCTGCATCCTCCTCCTTGCAGTTCTTAATGATGAGAATCACATTTTCTTTCCTTTAGTCTGTTGTTGTTTCCCAGTTTCTGTGACCTGTCAAATGTTATCAAGTGAGGCCACCCAGTCACCTCAACACTCATTGGTACACCCCATCATGTCCTATGGATTTATGTATGTCTGGTTTGCTTAAGTATTCCCTGGTGGGTTCTCTTAGATCAAGGGGGTGTGTTCCTTGCTACAGCCTTTCCTCTTGGTCTCTAGGGGTTGGGATTCCTAAAGGCAGGTCTTGGTAGTAAAAACAGAGGCAAAGAAGGGATTTAATGCCTCAGCTTTTTCTAATGAAGGTACACACTCATTTGACAGCATGCCTTTATTAAAAAGTCATCTTTTCCTTAAAAGTAAACATATTTTCAGGCAAATATATTTTTTCTAGAAGAGACATTTGTGTTTAGAGATTCTGCTGAGAAGAGGATGCAGCAAGTGGTGGTCCTGATGACAAATTCTTTTTTTCACAAAATAAAAGCATCTATGCTGTTGTGAATTAATTTTGGGTTTGGGTATTTTTTTGTCTTATGTTCCCTCCTGCAGGATTTTGCATGGTACTAGAAGACTTATGTGTGACACAGCCCAGATTTAATACCCTTCTTCCTCTTCTGCTCTTTTTCTCTCTCAAATTGAAAGCAGCACTGCTCTGACTTTGCAGAGCTAAATATAATGCAAATGAGTCAACCTGTTCACAGATCCTGGTTTTTGTTTCTGCTACTAGTAAAATGAAGACGTATGTACTAAGTGTCTGTTTTGGCCAAAGAAGTGTAGCTCTGATAATGTGGCACTCTCAGTCTAATGTGGTGTTTATTTTCTATTAAACACATTTATTCTATTTTCTCCTAGTACCTATTTCTATTTACCTCTTTCCCATTTTCCTGTTTTCCATGTGAAATCTCTACCTCTTACAACTTTTCTGTATGGCCAAATGCAGAAATACTTGTTTTTCTGTGATGTTTGGATTCTAAATCGGTCCTTCTTTTTTTTAATTCATGCTGAAAGGAGAGTTGCTCATTTACACCTGTGAGGCAGTGTGCTATAAATATGATCAATAGTTGTTTGCATCCTATTAGTTTTATTCTGGCTATATTCCTATGGACAGGTTGTCATATTCAGTGTAATGTAGTATGTTGTCTAATCAATAATAATAATGATAATACAGCTTTTTATCTTGATGGCAGCTTCATGAAGGAATTTGGAAACCATTTGTTATCTGAATAGTGATATGAAATCTTAACGCCAGCTCTGCGGCATGTTCCTGTCAAGATTTTACTGCTTTTTGTGTCACCTTCCATTAAGTTTAAACGTGTCACGCAACTGCACTTTAAAGTGCTTAACTTGTTCCTATGTTAAAATTTTCAGGTGGAATAACAGATTTTGGTTTTCCCATGCTGCTAGTGAATCACAGAAAGAATCCAACTTTACTTGGAGTTGTGGTCTAATTGTTACTTATTAAAAATAATGAACTATCTTTCTAGTTGTACTTTTCTGCTGTAGACTTAATTAGTGTTCACCTCCTTCCCCCCCCCATCTCCTTTGCCAGGCTGACAGAGCTGAGAGGAGGGAAACTGAAGCAATTTGAAACCTTGTTAGAAATTTATGAAGTGATAAAATGTTTTATTCCCAGAGGCTGGTTTGCCAGCTGTCACTGGTATGCCATTCGCTGCCTGTCTCAGAGTGAGTATGCCTGTGATAGCAGGGAGAGGCAGCAGGCCACAGCCAACATGAGTCTGTACATCGTTTGGCAGATTATACACTCTGTAATTAGCAGGAAGTAGAGTGAAACTAATTATTTTTCTCCTCAATTGGGCCAATGACATTTGAGAGGAGGACGGATGTGGCTCTGGATGGGGAAGTTGTGGAGAGGCCACAGAAGTCCCCCATCTCCCCAGCCACTGCACTGGCACCTTCTGTGCCAATGTTCATCCCACTGCCAGCTGTGCTATGGGGCAAGGAAGTGCACCTGTACCTCTCCCTTGTTCAGTCTGTGGCCAGCAAAAGAAAAGATGTGTATTTGCTCAGCAAACCACTTTTTGTGTTGTGTATCGCTAGCACTGGATGGGGAAATGATCCCTTCTGACCATGGAAAAGGTGGCCATAGTTCATTGCAGTGATGCTGTGTAGGACACGATGGAGGTTTTAAGAGGAAAGGTGCATTTTGCTGTCCTCTCATTAAGTCTACAGTGGCTCTGTACCTGAATCTGAAATGATTGATTTGGCTGGAAAGTGCACGTCCAGTGGATTATTTATCTAGGAAAGTCTGTTTGTGGCTAAGGGATAACGAGTCTGTTAGGATTTTTAGTATGATTTCCTTAACTAAAATGAGAATCTGTCTGCTTCCATTTTATAGTTCTTGTTTGTAGGCAACCCAGTCACCCTTTCCCTGTATGTATAAACTGCAGCCTGAAAACCAGATATTTTTTTCCCTCCCCTATAAGACTGACCTTTAAAGTTCATTTCTATCTGCTATTTCTAAGGGAAAACTTCGACAAGGTCAGTTCAAAGACCATGTTATTTAAGTGGAGTCACTTGAAGTACAGTGCATGAAAAGCATACTGCTAGAAGATAACCAGTAGAAAATGCATTAGGGTTTTTTGAAACACAGAAATAGCTACTGCTTTCTGCCTCTTACACGAGGTGAGCTTCAGTGTTCTGAAAGAACAGTTACCGTTTCTTGGTTTTGTATTTGTTTCTTTCCTATAGCTAGATAGGTTGCTTTATTTTTTTTAGGTTCTGGGCCTACATTCTGTTCTCCACCTCCAGGTCACTTGGTCTGTCCTTTAATTGGAGCAATAAGTGTGGGGTTTTGTTTGGTTTACTCTTTGTTCTTTTTCTTTTTTTCAGTCCCACTCACCCCATCTTGTGTTGGTCCCTCAAGTATTGCATCGATCATACTCTTAACACATCTAATGACAGTCCTTCTGTTCCCTCCCTGGGCAGATCATTTCTTTGTCTAGCTGCCACTGAAGTTACTAAAAGCATAATGTGTGTAGTCTTATTATTTAATTCCTCTCATTTGATTTTAAACCATTTACTCATTATACCCAATAGGACTGAGGAAGTCTTTTTCAGAGAGATATTAAGACCAGGAAAAACTATGTATTTGTGTATACTCAGAAAAGGAAGTCAACAGTAACAAAACATTCAAGTGTCTGTTCTGCATAAATTAAAATGTGGACAGTACACATCCTTTAAGAATGATTTGCAAGAATTAGTATTTTTTTTCTAAACAAGTGTGTCTTTCTTAAAGCATTAAGTATTTCTTCAAAGTAACAATGCTTTTGTGTGAAAAATGTTAGTTTATGTTGACTACATTGTAAAATTACAAAGAAATCTAAGCTTGAAGCTTGAGTCTTGAAAGTATCAAAAAGGTAATCCTTCATTTGCATTAGGCTGATATTTACTGGGCCTTCAAAAGCCAAAACCGCAAAATGTGCTTAAAGACCCCCTTTTTACCTACCAGCTCTTTGTATATGGACTGCCAGGTCTCATGTATGGAGTGCTTTTGCTAGTTCTCAGCTACTGATGTTCGTATTACAACTTCTCAGCATGATCCACAGAGGAACATCGATTCCTCAGTACTGTGGGCAGAACTTTTGTGGTAAGTCCTCCTACTTCAAGCAGCAAAAATCAGTTTTGCATCACATCATCTCTCAGACACCTTTAAGTGCCTTAGGGTGCACAGCCTGGGTGACCTCCCCATCCTTCCATGGGCACCTGTGATGCTCTGTGCTCCTTCTCTGTTTGGCTCCACAGCCATCTGCCTGGTTAACACAGATGGGATGTAGTTGTGATGACCAAGTAGAGGCAGGTATGCAATTGATAGAGGCTCACCTCCCCGTGTTGTGAGCCCCACAGGGTCTACGGGAGGAGGGCAGGCAAGCTGGCACTGTTGAGTAAACCGCTGCTAGTCAAGCAAGGAGTCCTGCTGCAAAACAGAGCATGTCTCTTTTGCCTAGTTAACACCGTGCATTCAATGTGCCTGTTCTTCTGAGGAGCCCTTCCTGTGTATTTGTGGGGTCCCTACAGTGGTCCAAGGTGATGCCTGCAGGATGTATAGGGAAACATAGTTCTTAACACTGTTTCAGTGAGTGATCGAAATTCATGCTTTCCCACTGAGGAATTAAGTTATTTGAACTTTTTCTTAGATCTAGCACCCCATTTACCTGCACCTGTGTATGTGCCTTGAATTCAGATTACAGAGTGGTCTCTAAAGAATCCTCCTGCCTAAAATTCTTGGCTAATGCTTGTGAGGATGCTAGCTGACTGATGTTCTATCACTTTTGTACTCCAGGATGTTTGTTTTGTTCTTCTCGTTATGCTTGTTTTGCTTTTATTTTTCTTTCTTCCCCCTTACTGAGCCTTCCTTGTAGTTTATCCTTCACTGTTACTTGTGATAGCATTTGTATAATATTCTTTGTGCAGAGGTATAAGTACTGTATAGTTAAAATCTTAAACTAGCTTTTAAGATTGAAGATTGTTTAGATGTTGCCTTAAGTGACCATGACAATAAATAAAATGCACTTAGGAATTACATTTAGTGGGAACTTCTTGAATTACTTCACCTTCAGCACCTCAGTTATGTACTGAAGCGAAATGTGGGGTTTTTATTAGTGCAGAATGAAAATAAGGGTCTTAGTTCACCTCTTGCTCGTCAAGACAGATCTTTTATGATTTGTCACCAGAAGGGTGGCACCAGTAGCTAGATGGTGAAAGGGTTGCCACCCGTGGCTGATATTCCTGTAGCAAAGGTATACCTGAAGTTAGGAAATAATTAAGTGCAGACATTGCAAAGTAAACTTTTAAATGGTTTACTTGGTAGCAGAATGGCTCAGTGGTTGCAGAGTAGCCAGGGCATAGGGGAGTTCCAAGAGCTAAACCTGCCTGAGCATCAAAGCATGCTGAACACATAGTGGTACTGCAGTAAAACTCCTGCTGCTATGCGAGATGGCTTCTAATGAGTTTTGCATAGGGCTGTGCAAAGCTGCAGCTGTGACTGCAGTGTAGGTACAAAGCTGTGCTATTACTATGCTTTGTGAAGGCTGATGCTGCCCTGATCTTAGGGAAAAGGGAGCTGCATCTCCTGTGTCAGACTGGGCAGTGCCCACAGTGCACTACCTTAGTCCTTACAGTAAATCCTCCCATAATTCATACAGGTTTTGCTCATCTGCCTCTGTTCTACCAATTCTGGAGTCTTTATGTAGACCTGAAAACAGTGCTGCTTCTGAGCTTATTTTTTCCCATTTAGATGGTTACTTTCAGGTTGCTTCTTGTGAAGGAACTTCGTGGTATCTGCTGCAGAAATCTGTGATGTCCAAGTAGGGTGCATCCTCCATAGGGAAGCCCTATTCTTATGAGATTAAAACATGTAGTTGCAATTGTAATACTGTGCTGTAAAGGTATGTTTTCTTTAATAATGAAGTCTATAATAAAAAAAACTGAGGTTAAGACTTTTTCATCTCTCTTATTTTGTCCCCAGTTTAAACATATTTTTTTGTCCTTTATGTGGTTAGTGAATCATCCTACCATTCTACTGAAAGTTAACATGCATATGCTTTGCAGAAAGCCTGTATAAAATTCTAGCATTTACAGAGAGTTGGCAGAACGTAGTTGCTAAATTTGCTGTTTTATTAATATTCTGAAATCCACACAAGCTGTGTAGGTATACATTTGCTTTCTGTTATGACTGTTATGTGTGCTTGCTATGAGGATAAAACCAAATTTCAGCCATATAAACAATACCAATGACTACTAATGCATACTGTAAAACTGTACTTGCAACAAAGTATAGGTAACTTAGGTTTTCCTGCTTGTACAGGTTGTGCTGGGAAATTTGGGTTTACTTCTTTCTGACCATTTTTACTTCCTTAAATCTAAGATCTGTTCTCCAAGTTTTAACATTTCAGATGAAGAGGCATATGATGTCATCTGAGGATAGGTTGCTGGGAAATATAAAATGGGGCTGACATACTGTCCCCAAAGTAGTTCTAGTAGTTATCTGATGATTTTTTTGTGTGTGTATTTTGAAAAGAGAGAAACTAATTATGACTCTAACAGCCGTATTCAGTTAAAAAGCTCAGTTTGGTATAGTGCTTGTGATCTGTGTAACATGATTTGCTTGCCTTTTCCCCATCAGATCAATCACATTTGTTTATTAGTGAGATATATACACGAATAAAGATCTCAAGGACTGGAATCTAGAAGACTAGTTATTTCTAGGCTTCTTAAGGTTATAAGAAATACAGAATTTAAGACCCTTTTAAAACCCCTGTTGAAACTGTCATATCCACTGAACAAAGAAAACATCAGGTTTCTCTATACTGTATAGCTGCACAGTATGATATATCCTACTGTCGTGGCGTTACTGTTTTAAATAATGTGAAAAATAGTACTTTTATGTGTGTGTATGCTTGTTCAGTATGGGGAGGTGTTGTGCTCATGAATCATTGACTAGAAAAACCTAAAAATACCTGATGACATTGTTGTCCATCCTTCTGTAGT
Organism: Neopsephotus bourkii; assembly: GCF_033783945.1. NCBI lineage: Eukaryota > Metazoa > Chordata > Aves > Psittaciformes > Psittacidae > Neopsephotus > Neopsephotus bourkii. Next base: position 7,262,046 of record NW_026901456.1, on the reverse strand, counting down.
CACGTGTATTTACAAATTTGTATTCTATTTTTTATTGGATAATAATATTCAAATAAAATCATAGAATCATAGAATAGTTAGGGTTGGAAAGGACCTTCAGTTCTAACCTCCCTGCCATGGGCAGGGACACCTCACAATAAACCATGTTACCCAAGGCTCTGTCTCTACCCAGCCTTGAATACCGCCAGGGGTGGAGCATTCACAGCTTCCTTGGGCAACCTGTTCCAGTGCCTCACCACCCTCGCCGTAAAGAATTTCTACCTTATATCCAATCTAAATTTCCTGTTTAAGTTTTAACCCGTTACCTGTTGTCCTGTCACTACAGTCCCTAATGAAGAGTCCATCCCCAGCATCCTTACAGGCCCCTTTCAGATACTGGAATGCTGCTATGAGGTCTCCACGCAGCCTTCTCTTCTCCAGGCTGAACAGCCCCAACTTTCTCAGCCTATCTTCATAGGCTCCAGTCCTCTGATCATCCTCGTGGCCCTCCTCTGGACTTTCTCCAACAGTTCCAGGTCCTTTTTATGTGGAGGACACCAGAACTGCACACAATACTCCAAGTGAGGTCTCATGAGAGAGGAGTAGAGGGGTAGGACCACCTCTTTCGACCTGCTGGTTACACTCCTTTTGATACAATACAGCCCAGGATATGGCTGGCTTTCTTGGCTGCAAGTGCACACTGCAGGCTCATGTTAATTTTCTCATCGAACAGCACTCCCAAGTCCTTCTCTGCAGGGCTGCTCTTAATCTCTTCTCTGCCCAACCTGTAGCTGTGCCTAGAATTGCTCCGACCCAGGTGTAGGACCTTGCACTTGCAAAGTGCATATGCAAAATTAAGACTGTTCCCCAGGGTGTCCTTTTGTTTCATTCAAGCACAGAGTCACTTTATTTCCCCACTTTAGAGGGTTAACATTCTGGGAGGCTAAAAAGGACACCTAAGCTCATGAAAACTGATACAAAGGTCAATTTATCCCCTTCCTCCCCACAGAGTCCTTCATGTAATTAAATGTGCAGTACTTGAAGCTTACCTTACTTGCTACTCTTTTTTTGTTGTCTTGATTAAACATGACAACAGATCAATGGGAGAGTAAAAACAGGTCATTAAAAATACATAGGGGCTTAAGCCATGTGTTCAGTTTCACTACGGAACAATAAAGCAAACCCAAATGTTCAGAATTTTGCTGAAAAATTTATTAAATGAGCTGTTTATATGCTATAGTGCCTGAAAGCTTAACTGGGACAAATCTGGATGTGGGATGGGGTGGTTTGGTTATGTGGCATTTTATTTTTTATTATAAAGCTGGGACCCTTCAGAAATCAAAAAGGGAGTGGAATACTCTACTGGTAGCCAAAATGTCCCAAGTTGTTGTAGCTAATGTAACTAAATTATGGAGTTAATATAAAGTTAAAATTCTCCTGTGGCTAACTACAGAGAAGAAAATATAGTCATGGGCTTTGTGGGGGTGTGATGATTCTGCACTTGTATATCTGTGGTTTCTTGCACTGTCATCTCCAGCCATGCAGCACCACAGATGGGCCATTAGTTTGATCTAGAAAAATAATCCTCATGTTACCAAGCATTGTATATTCAACTATTAACTTGCCTTTTTTAATGTAACAGGTGTTTCGAGTGTACACCTTTTGCAGGTGATACATCAAAGTGAAAAATTCCAGACCTTTTGATGAGGAAATTAATGTATTTGTACTTTGTATTGTTTTTTTTTTTTTAACTCTTTCCTCAACAAGTCTGTCACTAATGGATATTACTATTTCTTACTTAATTTATCATTTAGCTCATCTTATCTGTATTTTCAGTTCATGCAAAGAAATTGCGTAGGGTGATCATACCCAGTAACCAGATACCTTCCCACCATTCACATTACCATTCCCAGAATGGTGGGGGTTAGATTTTATCTGTCTAAGAAGTATGGCTTTTGGGGGACAAAAAGTTGTTTCAGTTCTGCCGTCCCCATTTTGAGATATGGGGGAAAGGGGAAATTTCTGAAAAATCTGGATGCTGAAAGGGGAGAAAGGAAGAGATGAAAAAAATTCACTGGGTTGGCCCTCAAACTCGAGGTGACTAAGCTCATGTGTTCTCATGCATCAAGAGCTCTGTTTTAGGACATGTAAACAGGCCCTAGGGATACCTGCAGTATTAGTCTATGCTCTGAACTACACAAATGCTGCCATACAGTCTGATATTTCTAAAGATTACGTATGATGTTTTCTGATTACCATCTACTTTGTCTTCTGTCCCTTTCATGTAAAGTTTTGTGTAAAATGACAGCATGGAAGTTGGTATTTTTCATCACTGAATTTTTCCAGAGTTTTATTTACTTTGTTTTTGTCATGCGACTTTTTCAATGCTGTATTGGAACACTGGTAATACCACTTTCAGGACTTGATCCTCTGGGAAATGCTCATCATAGAAATACTTGCTATCAAGAAACCCATTCCAATCAGTGACCTTACTGATAGTTGGAAACCTAGAGCCTGCTACGGCTGTGATGATGGACAGAATGCATTAATCCATTAGTTATCTTTTGGAGTAGTCATAAAATAAAAGCATTTACAAATATACAGGGAATTTGAAAGCAGAATTTCTCCTTGCTTTCTTCTGTTCTGTCATGATTTGCTCTTATTAGGTCTATTGGAGTAAAGGAGTCTTCTTTCATCTGCCTCTCCGCTACTTTTTAATCAGGGTTTGTGTATTACGCTGTCACATCTACTTGTGGCTACCCATATATATTAGGTGTGGGTCTGTTTGCATGATAGGATAAAGGATTCCTATTGTAGCTTTCTAGTCTTAACTTACATATTCAATAAGTTTAAAAGTATATTAGAATCTGCCATAAAATGGCCTCCTCACATCTCCTGTCCATTGCCACTGCGGTTGGCTTGGATACTCTGCACCAGACTGACCCACTAATGATAAAAGTGAAGACTGATGTCTTGTTAACCAACTGGGACAAACATATGGTTAAATAAAAAAAAAAAAAAAAGAAATATATCAGACACTTTAATTCCTGTTCATATTTCTGTTCCAGCAGAAAATGTCATTAAATTGTGATAGTGATTACACATAATGACTACTTGATACTTTGATTTTGCTCAAAAGATCTCTTTTATCTCATTATTATTTACACTTTAAACTCTGCCTCAGAATCTACATTACTGTCAATTTATATGATGCAGATACTTAATTAGCGTTGATTAGGAGAAGGAATGTGTGTGGGAGAAGCTATTTTGTCACATGCAGTCATTTTATTAAGCCTTAAATATTATGATTTAATGTGACTGCTAAATGAAAAAAGTGAATTTACAGCAGGTTAGGGTTAGCATGGTCAAACCAATCTGAATGCTGTCCATGAAGCAGATAACTGAAAGGTACATGCCATGGTTGGGAGCTTCCACAGAATATGCCTTCTCACTGCTTTTGCCCTGGTATGATATTAGACATAGGAGCTACAGCTGTAACATTATAAGTACTAACAGCAAAACAGGAAACAGTAGGGAAATGCTTACTTGAAGTAGGCTGCTTTAATAAAGGGCTGAACAGTAGGAGCTCTCTACTTAGTTTTTTCTTGTAAGCTTCCTGTATCATCTGCTCAGAAAAAAAAAAAAAAATTTCTTTTGAAAGGACGAAGATGGGGGGGAGGGGGTGGCTGTGATGATGTTGAATACGAAATCTCGAAAGATAAAAAGATAGGCTGGGGTGTGATGCAAACCAAAACAGGACAAGGAAACAGATGATTTGAAATTTAAAGATGCAGTAGTTGAAGTGTGGAAGAATGCATAATTGGTGAGAATTTGCCTTCCACGACTGAAATTTTGAAGGCCATCCATGTTCAATCCCTCAATCCTGGACAAATGGTGATACAGTGAAAGTGAGAATTAGTGAACCTAGAAAATTCCTAAATAACCTAAGTATTTGAAAACGGGCATCTAGAACAAAGCAACTTAATTCCTAGAGAACTAGTGCTAGAAAATTAATTTATAATAATATTTAGATCTTCTAAATATTAGAAGACATTACATGTATTCTTTCCTGCACGTCCTACTTGAATGTGATTGAGTACATAAAGATATTAAAAGCATCTTCCACAATATGTGTTGTATCCCAGCATGCAAGAAAAAAATTAAGCCTTACCAAATGAAATCCCAGTTCACAATGAAGCAGACCAAAACAGATAGTGAGAGTTAGCTCACCTTATTCATAAAAGATAGGTGAAAGTGGTAAAGGAGTAAAGGAAATATTTAGGGAAGTAAAGGTGTTGCAGAAAAGCCACAAGAATTCTTCGTGTTCCTTGTGTCTCAAGGGGGAAGTGAGCCAACATTCTCATGTCATTCTCTTAGGAAGGCAGTTCTGAAGAATGATCCAATACTACATTGCAAGTGAAAGAAATTCTAGAAGGAACTAATCCACTGAATGCAAATGAATCACCAGCCATGGATGAGATTCCTTCTAGAGTTACAAATAAAAACAGCTATATAATTACTTGGAGAAATGCTGACTGTGCTGTAACCTTTTGCTTTTATTGACTTAGAATTGCTATTTTTCTTCGGGTACTTAATGTCAGAGTGCTTTGTTGGTTTAAGAGACTAAGGTAGAGAACTGTAGGCTAGCAGGTCTTAAAAAAAGAGCAGACTTTTTAGAACACATACGTAAATGCAATGTACTGGGAAAAGAAGTCTGATACAATCTTAGCAAAAGAGGGCTATGCTTTTTTGAGGCAATCAAAGCAGGTGGCAAGGAGAATGTAGTCAGTATAATGTAACTAGATCTTTAAAAGGAGTTCATCAAAGTGTCATATCAAATAGTATGAAAGAAAGATGCCATGCGGTGAGAGAGGTCCTTGTGTAGATTAATGATAGGGTAGAAAAGAAATAGGAAACATATAACTGATTTTCATGCTGAAGAGAAAACACTGTCAGGGATCTGTGCTGGTTTATGGGTTGTGCAACATATGCATAAATTAACTGAAGAAGGTTATAAATATTAAAGTCTTCTGATGGAATAGTATTGACGAAAGCCCAACTTGCACATAAATAGAGCCAGAAAGATTTATAAAGATCATGCAATAATGGGGACTAAAATGACAGGTTGGGAAGAAAACAAGTGCAGAACACTGCAAACAAAAAAGGTAATTCTGGTTAATTGTGTAATGTTGGCCTTGAAATTAGCTGTCACCACTAGGAAAGTATTGTGACATTCTTCCCTGAACATCTTTTATCAGCCACTTTAGGAGCAAAAATAATGGGTATATGGACATTTGGCAAAACATTCTGTTCTACTGTTATGCAAAATATGGTATTGATTTTTGTTTGTTTTTAAAGAAACTGAAGGCTTAAGGATTGTTTTTCCTTTCACTAAGATTTATGTAGAACATTGTCATCCTACTGCCAAAAGTGATAACAAAATAAATGGGTGCAGCTGTTCTTAAGGCATGGTCTTTCTGAAGTATTCAGCCAGGGAAGCTGGAAGGGAACAGATTTGTTTAGACTGAGTTTACAACGATGTTGTGAGAGATACATATTGCTGTTACTTTAGTGGTGTAAGTTATTGAATAGTATTTCACTTGTGTCGGTCCCTCACTGTAGGTCATTGATGCTACTTGCTATATCTTTGGATTAACTTATCAAAAAGCTTCTGTAGACAACGTATTTTAGTGTATATAATTGGAGAACAGAGGTATGCTTTTCATACAACATATGCTTTCCTATGAAGGCTGAGTCTGCAACGTGAAGTTGATAACATTACACAGTGGACTGGTAGACATTTATGAGATCAGCTATGGTGCATACTACTTTATCTAATGATGTTATAAAACCTAAGAGATTTTGCTGCAAAGAAGGTGCAAGGACTTTTTTTCTCACTGCACCTGAGTGAAGAAGTGGTATGTCATTATTTGTATTTTAAATTATTGGATAAACCAGGAAAGGCCCAAGCACAAATTGTCACTGGTATTTAGGTGTTCAAATTTCACTGAAGCTCAAAGAAATCTGGGTTTTGCTAATGTTGGGCTTTGAGGCTCGTTATTGCTTTGATGTGATGCTGAAAGCCTCATGGGGGAACTAAAAGAGAACCCAGGAATTTCCAAGTCACAGCTCAGCATTTCGTGTGCTTATTTTTCAAGTAGACAAAGAGGCCTCTAGCCTGGCATTTTGTCAAAGTATCTAAAATGTAAATGCCTGTTCTATGCTCATTCTGTAACCATCTTCATAATATTTCCATATGTATTTCTGTTCCTCAACTGATTAGCATGCTAAACTTGCCATTTCCAAGCTCTGAATGTTATCTTGGGATCATTCAGAATGTTAAAATACTCTTAGAGAACTTATTTTTATGTTGGTAGTATCTTTTCTTCATTTTAGATACTATACAAAAATAGAGAGATGTTGTCATTTTAATTTATTTTAGATATATTTAATCTCTTTCTAAATCTTCCATCCTCCAGCAAAACCCATCTTCGATGAGATTTTGCTTCTCATGGAGTAAAAGAAATGTAATAGATTGTGTTTACTTTGAAATTCTATTATTTTCTGTGCATGCTACATTGTAGGAATTATATAGTAAACCCATGACAAAAGAGAGTACTAGACTGCAGTTGTTCAAGTATTGAAGTTATTCCATAAGTTATAGTTTGTTTGGTTTTGTTAAGAAACAAAATTAAATCCTGAAAACTTGTTTCAGATTTGTCATAGTTCTGATCTTCTACAGCAATAGTCATGAATGCCAGTACATTTTGCTTTTTTTTTGCCTTTTTTTTTTTTTTTTTCAGATCTCATGAAATGAAAATTAGTACATCATGGTGATCTCAGAAGCAGTTTAGGAAAAATGCAAGCAATAACCAAATACTAATGATAATTCTTTTCTTCATTATGCCTTGTAGTGTTGTAGTATTTGAGCTACTTAGTGCCTACGTAAGTACTGGTTTTATTTTGATGCTTACTTGGGCTAAATCACTTGAGGAATCTTTCAGCAATTTCATTATTAAAATAGTATGACGTACAAGTTTTGCTTGCTTTGTGAAAGTAAGACTATCCCCTTACATCTGTTGGATCTGGCTGTTCGCGCTGAACAGAAGTAATTGTTTTGTGGGTTTTGTGTTCCTCTCCCCCTCTTCTTTCCTTCCCCCCTCCCCCCCATTTATTTATTTATTTATTTATTTATTATTTAGCTCTGCATCACTTGAGAGCTCATCCTCAAGCAAGACAGGCAGCTATGCCCTCTCCACTCTATATTCCTCTGGTAGTGTTTTGTATGGTGCACGAGGAAGAGATGCTCTTGTTCTGCAGTTAGGCTGTAGCTGTGACTCGGCCCCAGCCAGCATTGTCTAATATGACAGGCAAACTGTCAGAAAGAATACAGTCAAATTAAGAACTTGTCCCATGGGTGGAAAAATCTAGCACAGTTGTGATGTAGCATTAGGGAAGCAAAATGCTTAAGATGTGCCGCATGTTCTACAGAGGTTTGAAAATGTACAGCAGACCAGGAAGTCCAAATACCAAGTGGCCATGCTATAGAAGGGGTTTCTAATCCAGGCAAGAGTTTGCTCCACAGAGACATTTCTAGAGCTCAGGAATTTTTTACATTGTGTATTTTGACGTACCCTAACTTGTTCTGCTTTTGCAGGCTTGTGGAATAAGGACTCTTGGTTAAATCATTTGCAGTTAAGCTTGAGATGAAAGGGAAACAATCAGGGGGAGGGGGGAAGTAAACTTATGCTTCCTGAATGGAAATGCTCTTATACCACAATATTATATGATGTATGATGTAAATGATACACCATGTTAATACTACATTTTTGCCCTTGATGTGCTAGTGGTGATGGTGGCAACTTAGGGCTACAGGTTTTGTTCAATGTTTCCTAGTCAGGAAGTACAATAAAGTTAAGTACTACTAGTCTCTTTACTAGTTTCTGGAAGAATGCTGTTTTTCAGGCAGTGCTGCAGAGGTTGCTCCATTTGTACTGATGCCCTGTTTACACCCATGGCCCTGGTGGGCAGATTTTGCGTTTTTCCTTTAGCAGAGACAAGCAAGTGAGCAGAATGGTGTCAGTGTTGGAAACAGCATACCACCAAAGCTTTGACCTACTTCTGTCTGCATTTTCTTCTAACGCCAAGATATTTAGCAGGGTTTCTGTGTGACTTCTTACAGTAAGACTTCATGCTTTCTATGCTGATGCCTGTCAGCATGCATTTCAAACTCTCATGGATTAGCTCACTGATGGTGTCGAAGTAGAAGCTGCACACCTTCAGCCGACTCCCAGGCCTCCATTTGTGTCTTTCAGGATAATTTTGTTTCTTTCTCCCAGCCCTGAGTCCATTCAAGGAGAAAGTATGTTTCCCCACAAGAGACTGAGCACGGAGGGGGAGTGAGATAAAGCTGGGCATCATTCGGATCTTTCCCTCTGTGTTCCTTCCCCTTTCTCTCCTCTCATAGTTTTGGAATAGATCTTTCTGTGGTACATATTCAACCCTGTTTTGGATTTACAGAAACTTCTACCAGGGTCAACTTTCAGCTGTGAAACAAAGATTGCTTCCAGGTTGTAAATGCGGGAGCTCACTGAACATGTAATTGTTGCTGCTGATGGCAGGAGGCTTCTTGCGGTCATGAGAGGAATTAGCTGACTTAATATTTGTGGGCCACTTTAAAGGATACTCAGTAGTAATTGTGATGTAGTATAATGCAAATGAGAGGTTGGGGTTTGCAAGTCTTGATATTTTGGGGTTTCCAACTCTTCTAGTTTCTTTTAGCTTTGTGGTTGAAAGGTTTGCTTGGTTTGGTGGGAGACTAATTCTGGCAATAAGGTTCACTCTCTCACCGTAAGTGGAGGGTCACCCACAGGAAAAAAACAAACAGGAGGGTGTCCTGGCTATTTTTATGATGTAGGTGGGCAGCAGGGCTCTATGAGAAAGTATTAGGTCATCTGCAGCATTTGTAGGCAAGCCCCAGACTAAAAGCTGCTAGGTCTCAACCAGTGAAACTTTGGGAGTAATGACTCTATTCATGGAAAAAGTGATGATTTTGTAGATCAGTTAAAAAAAGCAGATATACAAATATTCATTAATTCAGATTTTCAAAACCCTCTGACACATTTATCTTTATTTCTCTTGCTCATGCAATATTTTTGTGAGAAAAAATAAATCGAAGGCTTTTATTTCTGTCTGGTTGCTTTTGGTGTTCTTGCAGTGTGTTCTTTATGACAGGAACAAGTGGAGTTGAGGTTAAGCATTGGCTCTTGCTGAGGAGCAAAGACACACATTTTTTACCCCCAAGTTGAAAATTTTTTATTTATTTTGTTTTTCAGTTTGTCTCGACGCACTTAAATAAGGGGAAAAACCTTACCTACACATCTCACTCTGGCAGTTTTAGCCCAAACTGGAATACCTGTCCCACATAAATATCTGCTATTTCATTCAATCCATTATTGAGCACAGAATTAGAAGTAAGCATTTAAATCACAAGGTGATTATTCATTTTTAGCTGATTTAAGGCTCCCATCACTCACATATATTGCCACTCAGCACTTCTGTGTACACTCAGGTCTCCACAGTGCACTCCACCAAAACCCACACTTCCCTCTTTTCCAGAGATCCAACTCATTTGTGAGTTCTGCTTCTTTTTGTGGTTTCACCTGAGGACCTTTTCTTTTAATTGTGGATGACTGCTTTGATTTAATGGAAGTTTCTGTCCTGTGAGAATGATAATGTAGTACTGTGAGCTTTTTTCTGTAGAGATCATTTTTTGTAGGCAAAAACAATTGCATACTTAATTATCCTCATTAGTGGTTCTGATTTTGAAACGGATTCAAATGAATACCCCATTGGAATAAAAGGTTGAGCACTGGCACACTGAATCAGAGTAGCAATTTGAAAAAGCATAATTTTTTTTCTTTTTTTTTTTTTTTTTGTTCCTTTTGGTGGACACATTGTAATTTTATACTATTTAGCCTTAAAATGCTGGCTACCACTACATAGGAAGCAGTTCGACACTGGGAAATTATGTACTGTGGAAATAATTTTGGCTTTCTGAATGATACCAATTATGTAATTATATACATCAGAGCAGTACAAAAACTAACCAGCTCATCCATGCTTGCTGTAGACTATATTCTTCCTTTGACTTTTTTCCCATTGCTTTGTACTGCAGTAACAATTGTAACAATTTACAAGACTGTTTCAGCATCTAAAAGTCAAGCATCCAAGAAATGTTTTTTACTTCAGATTTTTATTTTAACATATGTTAAGCCAAATCTCTGGGATGACCACTCAAAGTAGGCACCTGCTAGAGTGAAACTAGTGAATAACTCGATTTCTTTGTACAGATGAATATTGAAATGTTACATTTTGCAAATTAACACTCTCCTGATTCTCTCAGAGCTTTTCTTTATACAATGAAGATGTAAATAACTAATAGACCTGTCCTGGTCTTTGTCAAGGCTCTCCATCCCAGCGCTATTACCAACCCTTTCTTGCTGCATTATGCTCTTCCCTTAGAAGGTGGGAGGAGGAGGTCCAGGGGCAGAGGAAAGGCTTCTGCCTGCAACTGTCCCTTAACTCTTTATTCCTGAATTTCTTCTTCCCCATTACCTCTTTCCCAGGCACTCCTCTGCCACTACACCTGGATGTCAAGTCTGGCAAGAATGCCTAGCAGGGAGCAGCTGGGATTCACTCTGTCATCTGGCTTCACGATGGTCTCTGGTAGCCACCACAAAGAAAAGTCAAGAAGCATTTTGGTCAAATCCAGAGATTTCAGGTTTCAAATTGCCACTCAGAAGTGCACTGGGTCTCCCTGCTTCCCTGTGCTGACTGAGGCCCTTGCAGGTGCTGGTGCTCACTTCAAGCCCAGCATCTGAACCTGCCAAGGACTCAGCAAGCAGCTTACCCATGCAAAACTCACATTTGCACAAGTGAGTGTTTTGTAATCGAAAAATTGGTGAAAAACATTCTTCACACTTTTATGAGGCCCATGTAAGAATTATCAGAAAAAAACTGTTGTCAGAACAATTGATACTTCAGCATTTACTGCTGGAAGAGACATATTTCTGGGAGAAACACAAAGATGTTTTTCTGCCTATTGTTCTCATGAACACCTGTGATCTGACCAGTGCAGAGCTGCCTTCCTTTTTGCAGGAGATAACTGCAGACTAAAAATTGGGCTTTTTTTTTTTTTTTTTTTTTTTGGCCTTTCTCAGCAGTTTCCAAGAAAGTAACATTTAACAAGAAGATCCAACTGGCTGATAGAAAAAAATGTTTTTCCTTTGACTGCATTGTTGACTTCACTTGAAACTATTGTAGGTGGTGGTGTTTAATTTGTCCTTTTGTGTTTATTTTTACTAGTGTAGTAGTTTAATATGCTCATCCTTTTGTTAATTATATTTGTAATCTTAAATCATTTTGTGCAATTGATTTAATTTTGTTTTCCATTTTAAAGCTGTTTTGTGTTGATTTTAGCATGCACTCATTATTTTTCTTCGGTGTTGTTTTCTTTGTTCTGTTAGTTCTTTCAGACTTTGCAGTCTGGTCAGAACATCTCTATCCAGTGTTGTTTCCCTGTTCTTAAAAATACCTATCCTGCCTCCACCTGAAACTTATTCCTTGTGTGAGTTCTGTTGTACTCTTCCTTCCCTCAAATGGTGAGGAATATTCAGTCCTTACAGATTTAGAGGGGACTAATGAAATTTCTGTCTGGAGTCAGAATCAAAGCCAAAGTTGTGAAAGGACATTTGTTTTACAGTTACTCTAATAAAATTTATGATATTTATCAACCTTGTATGTTAGTCATTAGATAAAACCCCTAGAGGGAGACATGATCACAGATGGATTATTATAATGCCTCATCACTCTGATCTTTTCACAATAGCTGAAGTAATTTCTCTAGGTCACTTTGCATAGCCTGTTACTTGATAATTGTGTAGTGATAACAATGTTACTGTTTGTAGGTGTCTAATAAGTTTTTACTTCCTTTTAAAGGCTTTTAATTTATTAAGGGAAGATGTATTGAAGGAAAGGAGAAAAGGCCTATCTAGGTTTAAAAAAAAAATCATCCTAAACAGTCACATATTATTACAAATGTTTTAGGGTTTTATTGATTGCTTTTTACATTAATTCCATTAAATTGTTTTGCAATATCTTTTGCCTTGCAAGGAATGATCAATATTTCATTTTCCTCTGGTAATGAGGATTTCGGGTTTTTTTCACTGGCCATACGGAAAATGGGGCTTAAATTCTGTTCTTTAAATGTCTCAAATATTTTGTTATATTTGGGTCCCAAAATTTCACAGAGTAATTGCACCTCTACAAAGCAAATGCATATTTTAGTAATGCCAAGTGGGATATTCTGCTGTAGATGTGAATATTTTTTTAGCTTTAAATAAAATGAGGTGCAAAATTGTTGGAAGGATAAATTCTGCCTAATAGCTGTATGCTTTTAAGGGTTATGATGAGTATGATGTTTTCTTGCCTGAAGATGAAGGACCAAGTGAAGTGAGTGATTTGCCTCACCAAAATGGGGTCTAAACTGCATTTTAGGCTGTGTTTGTTGTCTTAAATTACCTGTGCAAGAGGCTCAGAACACCTGCTCTCCTAACCTAAGCATGATTTTCCCAACTGTTAGCTTTTGCTGGAGTGTGTTGTCCCATCAACGTACAAAGTGGTCCCAGGCATCTTCCATTCCAAGAGCAGGCTGTAAGAGTCATTACCAGGAAAGAGTTTTATGAAAAATGGGTGTTCTTGGGTCACTGATTTCAAAGATAGGCAATGTTTAGACTTTATTCTATACTGTCTTTTTATTATTATTATTATTATTATTATTATTAATGTTTTTCATTGTACTCCTTGGGTTTGCTTCTAGGTTTCCTCTACATTGCTGGTATTTAGCAGTGAGAAATTCTTAAATTTTAAGATGACACCTTATGCAAGTTGTTAAATCTAAAGAATATACTTTATCATTGCCCAGTTCATCAATCACAACATCACTGAGGGGAAAAGTAGAGGAAATATTAATGTCCAGGGCTGTGGCAAACCTGACATGCTACTGTAAGACAGTTAATGCTGTTGCTATAAAGCTGCTGTAGTGAAAGAGAGCAGTCAACTGCTTAATTACATAATTTATCATTTCTACTTTGATTTTTATTTTATCTAAATAACCTTCATACTCTCTTGGCTCTAGACTTTCACTTTGATTCATACATTTTTTTTTAATCTATATAAATATTTCATGCACGATTTATCAAATGAATGAGAAATAATTTTCCCATTGTTTTGAAATTGTTATTCATTTAGGACCAAGCTTCTACCTTGTGTAAGCATTGCAGGGATAGAATTTAGCCTTTGAAAATGACAGGGAAGCAATTGAAATATAAATAAGTATCAATTAATTGTTCAGAGACATTTTTGAATATGTTGAATTTTGTGTTGCCCAAAAGTATTTCATTTTTTTTCAGGAACTGAAGAGGAAACTAGGGCTTTAAATGGTCACTTGCAGAATATGGAGAGAGGGATTTGGAATATTGTGAGGCATAAAAAGCTAGCTTGAAAAATCACAAACACGTTATTTAAACTTACTAAAACAATGAAGTGTACAATATCAGCATTGCATTCTGACATCAAGTTGAACAGATATAAATTTTTCTTATGTTACATGCAAATTCTGTAAAAGTATTCACTTTTGGCATCATTATGCTAAAGATTCTTAAAAGTGGAGCAGTCTGAAGGGGATATAGAAGTGGAAAAAGGGTAGAGGAAGATTTCCCATGGACAGATATTTCCAGTTTGCTTTTGCATGTCTTCTTTCATCTCTTCATTGAAGCTGATGCTGATCCCTCCAGGGCACAAGATCCTACACAGAGCAAGCCCAAGCCTGATCCAGTAGGTAGCTTAAATGTAGGATCTTCTCTCTCATGTCTTAGTGACATCTCCTTCTGCCCATTAAAAAGGATTGTAAAGCCCCAGCTTCAGCCTATTTTGTCTTGTATAATATACAGTGAAGTCTTGCTAAATGTGACACCCTTACAGGCAGATGTATCTCAAGTGTTATTTGCTAGGACCTTATAGAAGACCTTTAAGTGCACAGCATATATATATGTAGGGACTGCAGGCCCCTGGAGACCTGGAGAAAGGAATGACATGCCAGAAGACAATAAAGGTTACCTCTATACAAACCAAAAAAGCAAGTCCAGTCTTAGCTATGCCAATAGGTACAGTAAATGCAAAGCCTAGCCTAGATCTCAGTACCTGTCTCTGTCCAGTCTGGTTATATCTATTCAGACTGGCTATATATTGCTCAGTCTCACTTTCTGAGTGTGATCGACCTGCAGCCTCACCGACCAGCTTGTCTTGAGATAAGCCACTTTACTTGACAGGAGATTTCTCAAGTGCTGAAAGAATTTTTTTATCAGAGTGACATATTCAGCACTTTGCTAGGCACAGTGCAGCAGCACTATTCTCTCCTGAAAAGCAGGAGAAAATTTCTTGGCTATTATACTTTGTCAGTTCCCCTTATAGCTTCAAGTAGCTGGATCTAAGGAATTTTGACTAAACTTGCATAAAATTTATCCGTCCTTCCACTTTGTCACCTTGGCATTTCAGTTCAGGCATCCACTGAATGCTGATGAGGTAAAGGCTTCCTTCTGTTTCCTTTACGTATTGTTTCAGTAATAAATAAACCTTATTCAGGAGGAATCTTTTACTTTCCTTTCCTTGGACTGCTAGCTGATGTCATACCTTTGAAAATACTGCTGTCATCTCTGTGCAGGCCAAGTGTGGCTGTTTCATTTCTGTCTTAGAGATGCTCTAGAGTTCCATTCCTGCAGAGCAGGTTGTGGGAAGAGTGGGGTGGAGAGAGCCAGGCCCGTGCCTGTCTGCCTGGGCCCTTAGAATTTAAGCCATTGGTCTGGAGACAAAAGACTTCAAAAACCTGGTTTTCAGAATATTGTTTAGGCAGTTGGTAGAACCTGTCTGATTCTCCTCCCTCCTCCCCCCCCCCTTCTATTTTTATTCTTTTTTTGTTTGTTTGTTTGCTTGTTTTGTTTCCTTGTTTTCCCTTTAGGTATTTCTCTTCACTTTTATATATATATATATGTAACTTTCTTCAACTCTCCCTGCTGCTCTCCCTTTGTAACTTTTAGTCTGAGCTTGCTTCTGCTTACTACAAAATATGGTGCTTAGTTGGCTCATATTTTACCATTAAGTAACATATAATTACATATCGTCTTTGACTTGTCTAAGTTTCAATTAGGTTTTGATAGATCACTCGTTCTGTTATTCAGCTAATCACTTTCTTCCTATGTTATAAAGAAATATCTTTTTAATAAAAGATTCTGAAATCCCATTTTTGTTGTTGAATGTATCCAAGTAGCTCAGACATCTTTTTCCAGCACAAAATGCATCTGGATTGTCAGCATTGTGTATATGTGTGTGTATTATAGCACTACAATTATTTTCTAGGGATCTTAGTGTGTTCCTGTCTGCCATTAAGATGAATGTGTACCAGATGCTGGTTTAAAATGAAGCACTATTGCATAGGCTGATGGATGGAAAGTTTGTCAAAAGTAGTGAAAGCTTCTACAGGGGATACAAAGCAGCTGGAAAACTTCATTGTTATGTGCTGCTAATATGAGTCTCTAGTTCAGCTTTGCTGCATTTTGATTAGAAACCTAGATTCTATGGAAGTGTCAAACATAGTTCTTGATATTCTCTATTTTTATGGTATTTGCAATTTTGTATTCACCTCTTTATTCTCGGCCAGCAAATCTACCCTTTTTACATGAATGTCTACTAAGCAGCAGTATAATATAATAAAAATTGGCAAATGTGAACTGTATTTATTACTTCTATGTGAATGTCTTGTTGGCCAATGGAAATTAAAATGCTCTGTTGATTGTTTCACTTGTGTTTGTAGAGAATAGCTTATACAGCAGATGAACAATGCCAAATTTTGGTTTTTTTTTTAGTTCTCTATTATGTTACCAACAATACAGTTCTCTGCTTCAAAGTATGACTATAATTAGAAGTGTGATTATGCAAAAGTGGCACCATCTTACTCAGCCCTGCTTCTTCCTGCACGTAGTTCTATTATGCCTATTTTTACTTTATAGATAACCAAATTTCCTCTAGGGCTGCACTAACTAGGAAGAATTTATTTCTTGCAAGGGACTTTATACTCTACTAGCACCTGTCTCATCTATATGCAGGGACTTGTCAGCTCCAGTGCTTGAAATTAATTCTTTCCGAATCTCCAAGTGCCTTTCATCCTGCCCTGTGCTGTCCATTTATCTGGCTGCCTCCTGCATGCCAGACATCCTTCCCTATTGCTTTACGAGTGGCTCTCTTTTGTTTCTAGGAATTCACAGTGCCATTTATGCTCTCTTTTGAGGTGGTTTCTCCTGATGGCCAATTCCAAAATGATATTTAGAAGATGGTATCTTCCCATCTTCTATCTCCTCAAGATGTCAAAAGAGAGAAGGAAAAAATAATTTTGTACTTCAAGCTTTTATACAAGGCACTTCATGACTTAGTGTTAGGATTGCAAGTTATTTCTTGTGCAAATAAAGGCTAACCTTGAAACGTGTCTCACTGATGCTCACATGGGTCTGATGCATTATGATCACCTTTTCAAAACCTTACTCCTGCGTATGTACAGCAAAATGGTGATATTGGCAATATCTCCTACCATTTAATGGAAACCAGAAATTGTGCCTTACCCTGATATTCTCTCAGTCAGAGAAAGCCAGGAAAGTGTTTTGAATGAAATGTTGGGGAACCTTCCAGCTCTCCAGGTAATAGCTGCATAGCCTATGGCAGAAGTGTTCAGAAGAAAGAGGGCTAACCTTTTGCTCTGGCCAGTGCAGAGTTTTGCAGTGTTATGGAATCTGTGGTTTAAGGTTGGGTGTGGAACTATAATCCCATGGATGGCAGCACCAAGATTATAATAAGCATGCTTTGTACCTAAGTCTTTAGGTCTTTGTTAAAAAGACCCAACCAAATTTCATAATGTATTTATTAAGTTGTGTCTGTATTAATTATACATATTATCATTAAGGAATTACGGATATTTTATCATTGTTTGCTCAGTTCTTTTTATGACTTTATTTTGCCATGGAAGGACTGTAAAAACAAGTTAAAAATGCTATCAGAAACTACCTATGTTTCAGGAAGAAATTTAGATGCTACAAATTTCATGAAAGTAGATGACTGCTGGATTTTTGGTGTCCTTACAAAGAACACTGCATCCGCAAATGTTAAAGTGTTCAGATCTGTTTCAGTTTGCTCTATAAAGAAATGGATTTTCCTTTTTATTTTTTGATGCAAACCATTTAATTAGCTTAATTCAGTGGCATTTTCTTAAAAAATGAAAAACATTTTATTAGAGCTTGCATTAGGATCCAGATGTTTTGATTACCTTCCTTAGGCACTGTGATTGATTTTGTGGCAAATAATAGTCAAATTCTTTTGCGTGAAGCTGAAATTTCTTAGGTTTTCAAGGTTTGTTCTTTCTCTTTTTTTGTCTTGCAGTTTTCAGTGAAGATCTACATGCCAGTCTATATTTTGTCAATGCATCTCTGCAAGAGGTAGTGTTTGCTAGCACCACAGGGACATTGGTACCCTGTCCAGCAGCAGGGATCCCCCCTGTGACGCTCAGATGGTACCTAGCGACGGGCGAGGAGATTTACGATGTCCCAGGGATCCGCCACGTCCACCCCAATGGCACTCTCCAAATTTTCCCCTTCCCTCCTTCAAGCTTTAATAACTTAATCCATGATAACACTTACTATTGCACAGCTGAAAATCCTTCAGGGAAAATCAGAAGTCAGGATGTTCACATTAAGGCTGGTAAGTATAATCTTTTATTGGGTTCAAATAGGCTTGAGGAGGGAGAAAATATGGGTGTTTCAGATAAAGAGTAACAGCAGCTGTGAATCAAAGAAGACAGGCCAGAGCTGTAACCTCTGCAATCTTTACAATATATAAGTAAAACAATGGTTTCTTCCTGCTTCTCCCTGATTTGACTTGTTTTGATGGTGAAAAGTTAGTTTTCCACAGATCGTTATTAGTTGGGCTTCTGCACAAGTATAAGGGAAAATGAACTGGTAATGAGTAGTAAGACCATGTTTACTCATTAAAAACCTGTGATAGAAAAAGATGCAGTCTTTGGATTTTGTAAGGGGCTGGAAGAAAAGAGTTCTTACCCAGTCACATCTCTTCTCATTTGCTTGTATTTGTGCTTTGTTTTGAGAGAAAAACCTGTGTCCTGTGTAATGATTCAGCAACTGATTATTGTTCCTACAGTCAGTCCTTTCTGGTTAAACTAAAAGATGCAAATGAACATAATGGTTCTGCATCTATTTTCTATACTGACTGTGTGCAGACTGGGTCAGCCAGCGGAGAATCAGAGTGTGATCAAAATCAGGTCTTTTGTTGCAACATATAAACACATGATTGAATATTTCTTTTTAAAGTTTTGTCTATGCATTTCAGTTAATTAAAATATTTAAACAAACAAATGAAAGCAAGTCTGGGAGCTGACCCTGCCTAATGCAATTCCTCATAACCTCTCTTGTTGATGGAGCTATGCTAAGGTTTTTTGGGTTTTGGGGTTTTTTTCTCAGAGGAGACGTATCTTTCCTTCAGAGACAGGCCTTCACAGGAGTTACATAGGGAAAACTGAACAGTTAAGCAAGTAGATTTGTCTGTGACTCTTGAACTAAAAGAATGTATTTTCTTCTTCTCAACAATAAATTAATATTCAGAGATCTGTAGCTTGTAAACAATTAGAAGGCAAGAGTAAAAAATAGGTTTCATAAATTCATGTCTCATTAAAATTTTAGTCTAGAAAAATGGGTTTTCTTGTACAAGTGACTAGTAGAAGCAGGTGAATGTTATGCATATTTGAAGTTTCTGTAATGATCCATGCTTCTTTTGAAAGTGCTTAGTTGTCCACAGATCAAAAAAAATCCTGATCCCAAAGATTTGTAAGAATACAGTACAAATATGTTTGGAACTCGGTTCTGTTTTTTGTGCTTTTGATTTTACTTCAATGGATTTGTGGACAAGTTGTCTACTTCTGCCAGTTGTTGGCAGAATTACATTCAAAGAAAACATAATATTTTCTTGTCCTTTGTGGATTTGCTATTGTATCTCAAGTTTGAATGTCCCTTCCGTAGCATTAGTATTAGTACAACTAGTATTAGTTTCCATTTTTAGTATTTCTTAGACAAAATAATGTGGTGATGTAAAGGAGGCTAATATTTGCAATGTTGCTGGCTACAGCTCTGAACCAGTGTTCACTTACTTGTGAAAGCATATGATATGGTTGACAGGATACGGCTATGTTTGCTGCTCAGCATTGGTCCAATGGAACCCCAAAAGAAGTCTTCTTTCTCTGTTTGAGAAATAAACCTCACAAATGGAAGAAGGGCCTGAAAAAAAGGCTTTGCAGTAGGTGTCTGTAGCTGCTTGACTCATAAACTAGCAACTGGTTTTGGCCAAGTCAGAAATGCCTTTTTTACTCCTTTTCCTTCCATTTTTAGCCTTTTACCTCTGATTCATTATTTCTCCATATGATTCGATTTCTCAGTTAATTTGAGGTTTGGATAACAAGTTAAACAAGTCCGCTTCCTTCATGTAAACTGATACTGTATGTCAGAGCTGTCATTGTTCCTGATGGCAGACAATAGCTATTGGTACCTTTTCCAAAGACTTGTGTAATTCCCTAATATTAGGAAAATACAATTCTTCTGAACACAACAGAAAGTGTATTTTTATGTTCAGATGAGAAATTCTGTGTTGCTCAAATATGAAATGATAAACTTCATTTGTTTGTGTGTTGCTTTCAGTTAAATTTCTGGTCATGTGAAATCTGTACAGAGTTTCAGATTTCCCCAGAATAATGCTAATTAGGGCCAGCCTTTTCAAATCTCTTTTCTTCTCCATCCTGTGCCCACCAACAGCAAGATTTCCTAGAAATACAAAAGTAATCAGTGGAGGATCCAATCATAGAACAGTCATACAAAAACTAATACAGCTTTGCCTATTCTCAGTCAGCTTGAGGAAGTCTGAAGCTCATTTATGGGCTTCCCCAAAAATATGAGTAGGAGATGTAAGGGTTCTAGCTCACAGTGCTTGTAATTGTGGCTTTGCATATAATTTTACATATAATGCAACACACATTCCCACCCCCCCAAAAAACATAGCCCCACACCTAGACACCCACCCCAGTCTTTCAGGCCAGTCACACGTGATTAAAGGTGCATATCTCCATTTCATCTTCAAGCTATCCTCTGTGCAGTCATGGCAGGGAAGAATATACCTTTTTAATAAAAGCTGAAATTCTCATATAAATTCATGACATCAGAAATGTAGGATTTAAAATAAAAAAAAAAAGATAAATCAGCAAGTCATTCATGGGAACTGACAAAACAGTGATCTCAAAATAACCAAAGGGCCTCTGAAATCAGAATAATATCAAGTTTTGAAGCAAATAAATAAAGTAACCTCTTTCTAGTTTTTGTGCCCCACATATGGTTTCTCTATTTGCTTTTACTGAAATGATCAACCAGGCAGATTTTCAAAATGGCTAACTGTTCTGAGAAAATAGAAAACCCCTTAGCAGTGTGTTAGGATATTTCTGCTAAAGAAGCTCTTTCTGTAAACTGTAATTGGATCATGAGCCTCGTTAAGATGATCTATGTGCCATTCCTGCCAGTGTAGAACAAGATTAGGGGGCTGCTTCATCATAGGGCAGTATTTTATCACAGGCAATGTTGTAAAGTCACTACATTAAAGGTGCTTGTGACATCAGTTCAGCACTCAGGATTAAGAAACTTAACTATTAATTAAAAAGAAATTACTGACTTTTAAAAAAACCTAGTGATGTTTATCATGTCATAGAAATTAGATTATTTTTTTATTATTTTTAAAGATATGTGTAATATAATTGTATTTGTTTACTTTTGGTTAGAGCTCCTAACTGTTATTTTGCTATATTCTTGTTTGGGATGGAGAACTTCAGTCTTCCTTTTTGCAGTGGTAGAACTGCATCTGAAAACTCGATGCTGTTTGCGAAAACTAAAGTTATGTTTCAGTACTCTGCCTTTTGTTCTTGAAATACATTGTAAGTGGGGCTGACATTTAGAAATTCCAGTGCTGCTGGTGCATAGAAATACTTTTGTAAACTCTGCAGAGGTTTTATTGACTCTTCAGTCTAGAATCAATGTGCTTAAACATAGTTGGCAGAGTCTGGTATATGTTTGTGGGAAGGATATGTAGGCAAAAAGTGTCATTAATGTGGGAGTTCAGCACAGCTTACTTGCTTACACTGCTGCAGTGGTGGTCTTCTTCCCAATTACTTTTACCCTCAGGCATATACATGTCTTAGACACACGTCATTTTCCAATACATTCATCCTTATTTTCATTGAAACTGTCACTTCAAGACACATAACTTTGTTCACCACCTCAAGATTTATAACTCTGTTGGCTGTGGTGATTTCTTGTTTTGCACCTTGACCTTCTGGTCCTATGGAGAGTCTATGTTGCTGCTTGTCCTTTCTTACCCATATAATTTTCACAGTAGACAGCGTCTGTTTCTTCTCTGCTCTACCACATTCTCCATTAACTGTTGCTCACAGGATTTTTTTGCCACTCATTATTCACCGAAATTTTTGGTGCTAGGATTTTCCTTTTTTCCATTTTCCTCCCCAGTGCAACTTTGTCTCATCCCAGCAGTATTAGTTCAGTGTGAAGGATTTCTCCAGTTGTTCCTTTATCATTATCCATTAAATTAATTCTTTCAGATGCTAAAAAAAAAAAAAATCATATCCTGGGTATAAGTGTCCCTGTGACATTTTTTTAGCACAACTCTGAATCATAGTTTCTGTTTTCTTACCATTAACCTATTTCTTTCAATGTTTGTCAGCTGTATGTAGCTCTTTACCTATCATTTCTCTGTGTTTCTAAGACACCTCACTTTCTCTCTGGCTGTCACCTTCATTGATTTTTCTCCTTCAGTTCTCACTTCTTCAAAGTCCTAAATGACACTGACCTTCTTTTCTACCCTCTGGATGTCTAATTCACACAGAGTACTTACATGTACTTTGTACCCTTTGATAGAGGAGAAAACTATTTGTGATGGGAAACATAGCATGAGAAGCTAGACAAGTAACAGAACACCACTTACCCATATAAATATGCAGTTCTTATGAAAGTCTTTCTCCTGTTCCTTTAGAATTAGGCAGGAGAATGATACAGAAATATGGTAAAATGCAGATTTTGAGGAAACAAAAAGAGTTGCTTTCATATGACTTTGCAATTAGCCTTGCAAAACTGTATTTACTGCGAGAAAAGAATTCACAACCTGAGAAACTTTGCAAGGCTAAGTAAGGAAGTGGATGGGATGTGTGATTATGACTGTTTTAACAAAACCTTTTCTTTTACCTTCAGTTTTACGGGAACCCTATACAGTCCGTGTGGAGGACCAGAAAGCCATGAGAGGCAATGTAGCAGTGTTCAAGTGCATTATCCCCTCCTCTGTGGAGGCATACATCACTGTTGTCTCATGGGAGAAAGACACAGTCTCGCTTGTCTCAGGTAGGCTGTTATGGCTTTCTTTTCCAATTGTCAATGGCAGCTATGGTTCCTGTTTTTCCCCCCCAAATGCCTGAAGTTTATTTTGAGTTAATTATAGCTGAATGGTATGTCATTCTTCCAGTAACGTATTGCACATTAGCATTGCTGCATCCCTATGCCTGTGTGTGACATGAAGATTTCAGACAGCCCTGCTTTTTCTAGCATGCTTGAGGGGAAAATAACATGTTTTTTTGTTTTATACCAGATAAAAACCAGCTTTCCAGTGCTGTAGCAGTGGGTTCACATTTTAACTTTAATAAGGAATGCCTACATGCCAAAGAAATTTGAGTGTCATAAAGCATGTGTTGGGTTGTAATTGTTTTTCAGTAGTTATATGTTATTCATGGACAAGAAGAAATCCTGAATTTAAATTTGATTGGTTATGTTTTAATGGTGTATGTAATCAATGTTTATACTTTCATGACACTTAAAGCTGAAATATCTTCATAGATAAATGTCTTCATAGATAACACTGGAAGCTTAAGCACCCAGCAAACTGTGTTGTAAGCTGAACATATTCAAGTGAAACAATCTATTCTAAAGCAGTTATATGCATTAATCTATTTACTGATGAAGTGAGAAAATGTGAGGCACTGTTGAGGAAGTACAGGGAATTCAGGCAAAGAATATCCAACATTTTAAAGTACAAGCATTGTAAGAAATTCATGGGAGAAAGTATATGTGGAAAAATATTTTCAGTATATTAGATATCTAAATTATATATTACACACAATGCAGCTGTTACACATACAAAAGATTAGTGTATGCAGAAATTTCAAATATATTGTTCTAGGGTAATGCAGAATGGAAAAAAAATAGTTTGAGTTAAATATTGCTGCAGAGTATATTTAAAAATATGTTTGTGTTTACGATCTTATAATGTTTGGAAATACGTTTATGCTTATCAATATATTAATAACCTTTCCTTTCTGACAAATGTGGCATTGATGAAAATGGCTGTTTCTGTATAACTCATTTATAGATTTTATTTCTCTTTGTGTTTTATTGATTCCTTGCATAAGCTTGTTCTATTTTTGAAATATAAAAATATATATACATATATATATATATCAAATAACTTTCTAAGGATTTGGTAGATATTTAAGCACCATATAATTGGTGATCAGTTGTCCTGCACTGCTGATGCATAGTTTAAGCTTGGTAAATTCACTTCCTTGTTATGCTTTTGGAATTTAATATGGCATATTATTTTTTTTTTTCATTGAGCACTGAAACCAACTGTGTTTTCATTGAGAAGTCAGTAATACCTGAACTTTAGGGTTCACCAACACTTCAGGCAGTATAGTCAGGCCAGAGCTGAAATTAAATATGCAAATAAGCTTTCCATTATTCCATTAAATTATGTTTAAAATGATCTAAACTATGGTTAAGATTATGTAATGCAATAGTGGATGGATGTGTTTGCTTTATCTTAAAATAGGCTATTACATGATGCATATCTGTACGAGTGGAGAAGAATATGTATGCCTGCAGGGTTATTATCTTAATATTTTTTTTTAAGTTTATTCATTCTGTATTATAAGAAAACATGCATATTTTCTCTTGTAAACATAGATTGCATCCTCTCAATCTGATTTTTTTTAAACTTGAGCTTTAGTACCTACCACCTATGTGATATCTTTAAGTGGCTCAATCCCGCCCTTCACCCCAGATTAAGTAGTATAGGACACAGGTCTCTGTAACCCTTCTTTAGGGAAGAAATTGTGGCGTTTTTACAGACTATCATGGCTATTATTTTAAGATTATTTAATTCTGGTTAATCTATATTGATTTTAACCCCAAACTGATTTTAAACCCTGACTGTGGTTGATTAGGTTACCATCATTTAAAAATCTATTGCAAATTTCACCACTTAAACCCCAGTTTTTAATTATCTCACAAACTCTTAATTCAACAGTTAGAAATCTAAATGGAAATAAAACAGTTCATTAAATCTGGTGCTATTAAAAATATCAGTTTATCATATTGGATTACATCACAAAAAATATATGGTTTCAGAGATGAAATCACGGGGTAGATTACAGGTCACTGCTATCTGTCATGCGAGGGCAAGTGAGTCAGGAAAACATTGCTCCAGTTTAACCACAATGATTGCAAGATTTGTTTGTTTGCCACTTATATGTTTTACCTGCTGCTTAATGGTGAGAGCATTTTAAAAAGAGAACTCACTCATGTTTCATATAACAATTGCAATGAGTTTTACCAATAATCAATTCTGTAATAATCTGTCCAGAAGCTCAGATGGTAGATGTTGATAAACCTGTCTTAGAATGCCAGTGCTGATGAATAGGATGCAAGACATAACACAACTATCGAGCTGTTTTCCACTAATGGTCAATGTTCTGAGGAAATGCTTTCTTAGTGGTGGTTTCTTTTATTGTGTGCTAGATCAGCCTCTTAGGTATGCTTGTTATCTCACCATTTAATATTGGAAAACATCAAGTTCTGATTTGTTTTCTTTTTTTTTCTTGTTTCTTAATATAATTAATTTATTGGTTACTCATTAACATCAACAAAAATGAGACCTATCTTGAGGGAAAACCTCAGTGTGAAAGAGCAAAAATACAAAAAGATATGTACTCGGAGTCATGATTATCATGGTTTGAGGTGGATAAGCCTTTTTTTAGAAACTGATATTGTTTGCTTGAAAAGGAAAAAAATAAAAAGAGAAGAAGGAAGGAAGAGAAAGGAAAAAGGCAAAACAACTTTTTGCTGAATTATCTGTTACAAATAGAAGACACAAATATCCTAGGAAGCTTATGCCTTACAGGAAGGAATGAGAGAACCCCTATGACAGGAAGCAGGGCAACTTTTCACTTGAGAAGCTGTATCTGCGAGTGAAGTTTTTCTTTTTTTTTTTAGTAAATATTTCATACACCTGTGCATCTGTAGTCTCTGATTACAGGATTCTAATACTAATTTTGATTACTAAGATAGAGATTTGTGGATGAACCAGAATCCTTTATGTCAGCTGCTACTTACTGAGGTAGGCATCAATTCTTTAAATTCAGCATTTTAATGAAAAGAGCAAAGTGCTTTTACTTTTCTAATGTAAAGAAAATACCTACTTTTTTAGAAAGAGCGTTTAAGAGGTGTATCCCGTGATTAAGACAGTGAGAATTTTCTGCTCTTATAGTATACTGTCCTGAACAAAAGTGCTTTGTCTGTATGCTTAGTTCTCAGAGAACAGAGTGATGTCCATAGTAATCAAAGTGTGCAATAAATATGGCTGGGCAAAAGTATCTTCTGTTTCCTGGCTGCAATTTTATGTCATGCCTCCAGGTTATTGTAAAGTAATTGGGAGTTGAAACATATTAAGACATATTGCTAGAGTGTTTCCAAGGAGTGTCCAGATAGGTCAGGCTCCCTGTTTAGAAAAGGGGAGGTTGCCTGCGTTTGGAGCCAGAAATACTGAATTCTATGAAGTTTCTGCGTGCAAGGACAGCTGTGGACTGAAAAGGTGTGCATGTGCTTGTCTGTCAGGGGGACAGCTTAATAATTGGGGTTGTGCTCCTACACTGTACCTTTCAATGTGATATCTGAGACCAAAAACCCTTTCCAGGGTGTACTCTAGGGGCCAAGGTAACTGAAAAAAGATTTCTAAAGCAAGGCAAAACTGATTATTTGGGGTAATCTATTCCAGGGAAAAGTAGAAAACCTCCACTTCCAACAGTAAATACACAGAAATCTTTTCATACTGAAAATAAATATTTTGAATAATAATTGATGAAGATTGTAGCCATCTCCACTAGATACAGCTGTGTTACAGTCTAGTGATAGACAAGGACAGGAGCAGACCTCTGCAGTTGCCACATTTTATGCATTTGTAGCGAATTATCTTATTTGTGTACCTGTGTCATCTAGTAAAAACAACCAAGCTTTCCAGTGGTGTGTGTCTTGCCTAATGATCTCTGAGAGGCTGGCAAAACAGAAGGACCAATGGTAACTCTGGGAAGTTTTAAAGGGCTCACAAAGTACAAGCTACTCCTGTATGGACCTCTGCAGCTGTAACTTCAGTATCTCTTTTCTAAAGATCCTTCTTTGCTGAATTGTTTATTGTCAGTTGACTTGAAACTGAGTCTGAAATTCATTTGAATTGTAATAAGTAGTGTAATGATGAGCAACTGAATGATGTGCACTGTAATGATGTGCCGTTTTCTTTTGTATCAATAACCAGCTTTTAACACATTTTCATTAGATGACACTGAACATAAAAGTTTAAATACTCCTAGAGTGTTGTGTGACTGATAGCTGCATATGGCTTACTCAAAGGTCAAGCTGTCTTTCCTCCTTACTGGTTTCCCTTACAAGCCATTCCCAAAGAAAGAGACTTTTTGAATAAATTTTGAGCTGACCTTGCAACCTATATTTCTAGGCCCTGCAGGTCCAAAGAGTGCAGTGAGTATGCTGTTGTAAAAACAGCCATAAAACCAAGAAAAAATAGTACAGAAAAGCACCAGAGTGCAAACTGTGCTTTTCCTCCTGTTGAGGCAGATGGGAGGCTATTGCTTGGCTTGTAGTATTTCTTCTTCATATGCAGAACAGTGAAACTGGACTAGAAGGGAAGGTAAAGGCAATGTAACTGCTGATTCTACTCTGCATAGGTGAAAGCAAAAAGCAGAATCTGTTCATGTGTTAATTAGCCCATGAGAGGGCAAAGAGTTGGTGTGGTTATAGGGGAAGAAGGACAGAAAGGGATTATTTAAAATAGAGGTCAGTGTAAAGGATCAGCAAAGACACAGAAAAGAAGAGAACAAAGCGCAGATGGAAACAAAATTAAAGCTGAAGAATTAAATGTGGTCTGTCACTACATACTGTACTTCTGTTATGAACGCCTTTTATCTTGATGCTGGTAACTATGAGGGATTTTGAGTTTTTCCATATATCTGAATGGAAAGCTTAGTGCCGAGAGCAGGATCATGAATAGGTTCATGCCCTGACCTTTCTGAATTTCCATTTTCCTGCCTAATGACATACCATGCAAAAATCGGATTTATACATGTGACTGCTTAAAAAAAAAGGTAGGAAGGAGATAGATGGATAATAATGACTGTGCATAATGGCATATTTAAATCTGCACTGAAACAATAGTAGCTTTGAGGGAAAGGTGTGTAAGCATGAACAGAACGCAGTTCCCTGAAGGACTGTGATTGATGTGCAGATGGCAGCTGATGAGCCTTAAAGCCAGCATACTTTCAGCCAGAAATTAAGCACACTGGACCATGGCTTGAGAAGTGTCACTGATGTACAATGACCTACATTTGATGTAATGAATGACATTATTTATTTACACACAGTTCCTCAAGTCTTGCCTTTAAAATGCTCTGGGGTTCTTGGATCTCTTTCTGTACAAAGGGTTTTCCTGAACTGCTGTGCTTGACGGTAAGCAGTCAGTGTTTGCCAGTAGTTATCACGTGGAGGGATATAATATATAGTACTGCATTTTTTGTTTGTTCTGGGGCTTGGAGATTACAGCAGTGGTTCAGTTTACACAGAACGATCACTGTTTTTTTCAACCACGGGGTTTGTACATAGTGGAAAAAAAACTATCTCTCTCTTTATGGAAAGTGTTCCTGTGTGCAGAGTTCCATGTTCAGAATTAGATTATTGCTGATGATCACAGGGATTAAGTCCAGCCATTTGATAGAGCCTGTGTCTAGTAGAGGTGAGCTATGATCTTTCTTGTTTCGGTTTGATGCCAGGGGTTAATCATGGTTGCCAACCAGCAGGCATTCAGCAGACACTTAACCTAGGCCACTGAATGGTTTAGGTGACAGATTTTTTTCTGATTCCATGTAGAGTGGGATGAAGTATCTTTCATGTTTAAATATTAGCAATATATATAAAATACAAACATTCTGAATGAAAACTACTTTCTACCAGAAAGACACCAGAGAGATTTAATTCTGTTATTTAGAGTTGTGACAGCACACAGAAAGTAAAGCAGTCAGACCCTTAGATCTGCTGAGCTTCCTTGACTCTCTGGAAAGCAAATGCGAGTAGTGTTCAGCAGTGCTGAGGTCAGGCTGTAGGCTTGCTGTTACAGTAATGTGTTTTCAAAGCTTCTTGAAGACACGGAAAGTGCATCTCCAAAGACAATATATTGCTTCCTCACTTTCTCTTTCAACAAGGTTATTTTCCCAGGGGAGGTAGGAAAAAGTAGTATTACATTATTTAGGAAATGTGTAGCATCTGCATTTTTCCTTAGAGCACAGCTCTTTTAAGAGAAAAGGGTGTCTTATAATCCTAGAAAGTGGAGATGGTAAAAGCTTAGCAGACCCTGCTTGTGCAAACATTTTTGACACTTTCTTTTGACTCACTGTAAACTAAAACTGTAACTGAGTAAGGCAATGGACTTAAATCTGCTCATTGGAGGACCTTTCCTCTGGCTACTCTTCAGCCTGTACTCCATGTTTGCATCCTGTTCCATTACACTGGAGTTTTTTAATCAGGTGAATCATTCTAAAATAATGGTGGTGGGATTGGTAGTATTAGATGCAATGATTTCAGCAGCTTTTGAGAGGCAGGTGTTGTTCGCTTTTCAAGGCAGTGACTTGAAGGGATGAAGAAAGAAAGCATCTGATCCATATGTCAAAGAATCAAATTTTGATGGCACAGAGAAAAGTGAGCAATGCGACTGCAGGCAAAGGAGAGGTTTCTGATCCTTAAATGAGCACAGGGAAGCATGCATATGAAATGGAGATGTTAATATCAGAGCTACTGTCATTTTCCTGTAGAAATCTTGCAGATTTTCCTCAGCATGGCTGCTCTGAGGATGTAGAACATCGGTGGCTGTTTGTGAGAGATGGAGAAGAAAAATGTATTTGAATGGGGTGCCTTGGTGTTTAAAATGCATGAAGCCAAATCATTTCATCCAACAGTTTTAATACTAATAGAATTCACAAATAGTAGCAGTGGTTTTGGCATTTCAGTAATGAAATGTATCTAGGAGACAAGTGTGTCATGCTATTTTTCCCCTCTGTTGCTGCTCTGTTTTGGACAGTCCTTCATTTCCATCCATTGGTGGCATCTTTTCCTTATACTCACATTAAAACCAAACAAAAAAATGCACAACAACCCCACAGTCCTACTTATTTTTCTTCCTTTTTTTTTTTTTAATCCTTTCTCCCCACTTTTTTTTTTTTTCACCTCTCTACTTACACAGTTAAAGCACATGAAAAAATTCATTAGATTCAGGCCCTCTTCAGAGTTGCTGCTTGCAGTCTTGTGAATTAAAGAATGAGAGAAGGACATTGTAACTCTACCTCCAGCCTCAAGGCTTCAAATATTTTGATTTTTCTTTTTAATATATGCCTTTCTCTCCCTTTCTATATTCATGAGTGTGTGCATACAGATACAGACACATATACATACATATGAGCCTTTATCACATCTCCATATGGGCCTGAGGGTATGTAAGACCATACATAACATTATCCAATCTAATGCCCTAACTGTTCTATTTTACCACCTTGTTACTGATGTTGCCATTCATGAAAAGTTTTCTTTCAGCATGGTTGACTTCAGTGGCACAGTTTAGTCTCTCACCAAAAGTATCTGTCTCACATTCTTTTCTTTCAAGATGTACCTGAAGTTTCTTCCATTTTCCTGGGGTGAATCCCTTTTTATCATCTGGCCAGTTATTTCTAGCCCACTCAGTTCCTGTAATATTAATTCACTCCAGGTTTTGTAAAGCCATCAAATAAATATAGCCTGCATTTTAATTGGGTTGATGTTTACCAGATCTTTATTAAAGATTAAATAAGGGCAGACTGATTGTTAACCTTCACAGGTGTTCATTCAGCATTTTTCCATTTTGTCTTTGCTCTTTGTTTACATTTCTTCTGGCAATTTTTTGTTCAAATATATTTTCTTGAATTGAATCGTTCTTTGCAAAATTTCTCTGCCTTTGTTTTGTTATGCATGATGTTTTGGGAGTCTGATTTGTCGTCAGCAAAGCACAGTGCTATCAGATTTGGTATGAAAAAGGGCTAGGAGCATAAACATACTTAGGTGAATGAGTGTGCTGGTTTTAGGTCTAAGTTTCTTATTTATTTTAATTTTTACTTTTTGAAGCAGTAATCGTAGCATCGTTTCCATCCTTGCAAAACTGCTGTTAGAGGCTTGTCACCTTCCTGAATGGCAGTGAATAAGTAGATGACCGTATTAAGCACTGTATGCTTGAGGTTTCCCATCAAAACTCGGTCTAACCTGAGCAAACAGCCAATGAGCTCTGACACTTTTGTCTGACAGACAAAATTGATGCATGAGATACATTTAATGAGTGTGTGCCTTTTACCCAGAATGCTTTACCCTACAGATTTTGCCTGTGTATGTGGTTTAGTTGCACTTGAGAGAGGAAGAATGTCAAAACTGCCATCAGCTGTGATCTTTGGTTATTTTTAATTCATCAAGGAGATACAGGTAGCAATCAAAAGAAACAGTACTTTCCAGTGTTGTGTGTTGTACTAGTTAACTGGTTTCAACTAAAACATTATTGTGGAGTATAGTACTATTAAGTAGATAAACCCATTTTTTAGGTCTGTAGATGGCCATACATGCTCACTTGATTTATCTTCCCTGTTGAGAGTCCATTTTTAATTGAAGGCTCATTAGGAGAATTGCTCATTAGAAAGAATTGGAAGTACCTATCTGGTAGAGCTTTGTTTCATTTGCAGTGACATCAGAGTTGTATCTCCATCGCTTCACCTGGGTTGCTAATTGTATCAGCATATTCTCATTGCATGTCCCTCTTTGGAGGAGGGTTACAATGAAGGCCAGGTGATCTTTTAGTTATAATCCAGTGATTTATTTAAAGCCTGTGATCTGGTGTGTGAGCTAGAGCTGCGTAACTGCACAGGGGTGGATACTCTGTTCTGCTGCAAGAAGGCGATAGATGCAAAGGCTAAACATTTTATGTTATAGGGAGTTACGGTAGCAAAATCTCTTTGGTTTTTCTAGAAAACTTTTAGCTAGTGAATTTCTTATAAAAGTGAGAGTACAGGAGAAGAAAGATTGAATGATCTAGTTTTCTCTCCCACCATCAAAAACACATTTTAATTGCAATTACAGATATTTTTCACAGTAAAAATAGCTTACCAGTTTGTTACTTTGTGTTTGTTTGGTTTGAAATAAGCTCTGCATTCTCAATTGGTGGTGAATGAGTTGAAATACTCACTGCAGCCCATGGAGACCAACATGATTCCGTGTTTTCAGTGGGCAGAGGATTGTGATCCATGTAGACCTGTCAACAAAAGCAGGTCAGCAGGATTGAGCAGGGGAAAAAAAATAATCAAGAAATCTTTGAATTAATCATGCAGCTGCCAGACAGAATTATGGCTTCATGAAATGAAGGATGTAGGTGTATATCTATGGCAACTTATTCTCCTCTACCTTGTTGTGTCCTTTTCTTCTCCCATAAGTTTTCTTTTCCCTACTGTTATCTGAACAGTGTATTTACTCGGATACTTTCATGGGATACTCAGCATTCATTTTTAAGGTAGCTAATTCAATACAGATCCCAGAAATCACTCTTGTCTCTCTGCGTTGTCACTTTTTTCACTGCCTGTTGTGCGCACTCAATATGAATTAATACAGGAATTTCACCTCCCCATAAGATTGCACATCTTGTGCAGTGAATTGGACTGAAATCAACTGCTGCTTCAGTGAACAGAGGAGTTAAAAATTCATGGCAGTGCTGCTGACATCTCAGGTGAGAAGCCGTCCTTGCTGAGCCCTTCTGCAGCAGCACAGCTGGGGGATGAGCCCAGATCTGGACAGGGTTAAACCACACAAACTGGGCCAGACCCTCCTTCCCAGGGCTGACTCCTACCTCTGCCTCACAGGCAGATGTGGTCAGTAAACATCACTACCAAGAGGGAGTGCTTCACACCCAAAGTTGGACAGCAATCGGATGCAACCATGGAGAACTAAAAGGGCAGCTCAAGAGGAACACTAGAGACATGCTTGAGAGGACTGTATGAAATTATGAATGAAGAGACATTTTCTGTGTATCTCTCTGTGGTTTCAGTTCTATGCTTTTGTTTTGTTCTCTCCTCCTCCTTAGAAGGATTTATCCTTCATTGCAGCACCCTGAAGGGATTGTTCTATATAGCTTCCCCTTGCAAAACTTGAGTGTTTACTGCTTCTCTGCTTCTGGGTCTGGTAGTGAGGAAGGGTAGTAAAATCAATGCTTCAGAGTCTTTAAATTTTATTCTGCTCTGAAGGCAATGCAGAGGTCCCTTCTCTGTGCCCATCTTAATTCTGCAGCTGCAGAACTTGGTCGTGCACCATGGAAATGATATTTCCTTGGCTCTCTGCCCAGGGATCAAGTCTGGCTCCCTTCCAGTTAGGCAACAGCCCAGGACTGGATGCTCACTTTCACTGCAAATTCAAATTCATTTTCCTCTTTTGTCCATGACTTTCTTTGCAAATAGATAGTGATATTCATAAAATCCCCGAGAACAATTACCCTGCTACTTGTGGAAGGTCAGGGCAAGTTCTGTTCAGGGATTATGTATTCCAGCAGGGAAAACAGAGCTGACACACAGCACTCTTGTTTTTCAATTGCATGCATAGGGATTTTTTTTTTTATTTATTTTTTTTGCTACATGTTTTTCCTCTTTCTGCATTAAAACAGAGAATTCAATTCCTGACACACTCAGAAAATACATTTGGGTTCTGCTGTGGAGCTGATTTTTAAAATTTTGAACTAATGAAGAGATAAATAGAATGTAAGTTTCTAGAGGCAGAGATTTTTTTTTTTTTCCTGCCCTCCCTTTATAAAACATCCTGCTCAACTGCGTTTAGATAAATACCATTTTTTAATAAACCCATGTTTTATTCTTTAAAGACTCATAACCCGTAAAGAAGTAACACCTTTTATTCTCCTGATACTTTTCTTGCAACTGATTGTCTAAGCAATGCTTGAGTAATAATGATGGAAAAAAAAAAAAATTTTGCTCTGTTTCTGAGACTAACATTTGTTTTGTGCTGGTAGATGTGTTTTGTCTGTACTGAGGACTGGGAATCATTCCCTATACTCTGTTTTCCCTTCCTGTTTTTCACACAACACTGACAAAAAAAGACATTTGTTGAAGGAGTATTTCTAAGACAAAAAAGAACAAAGGGCATCGACTGAAATGGTAAAAAATACCTGTATGGAAATACACAACTATACTGTAAGTAAAACTAGTCCCTTAAATATATAAAATAGTATACAGATTAAAATAATAATAGAACTATATAGACATATTCTGTGCAAAGAAATTCTTATAGTCAGTGAGTTATGAAAACAAAACATTTCTGTAAAATAAATTGTTGATGAGAAATTTCATGAGAGTGCAAGAGTCTCAACAAGCATAACAATTTTTACATGTGTGAGCAACATAATTTAAAATCTTTTGAGATTATAATGTATTTATCAGAAATCTTTTGCAATTCATTTTAAATTATAATAAAATATGGTAGCAGCTGCTATTGTGAGGGGAGATGTTATGAAAAAGAAAATAGTGGGGAAAGAAAACCAACAGGAAAACTCAAATGCTAACATTGTATTGTGTTTATATGTGGAAGTCTTAGGAAAGAATCCAGAGAAATACAGGGATTAATCATATGCATACTACTTTTTGTTCTGCTAAAATGTTTTTTTAATTAATAAATGTACTAGGCATCTTAAAATCTATTTTTGCTGAAAGCAAATAAGACATGGGTTTTCCTGCAAAAATTCAGTTAGAACAAGAGAAGCAAACCTGATTTTCTTTTCAAAGTGAACATTTGTGACTTGCTGAAAAGCAATTTCAGGGTGGGAAGCAAAAGCGCACCCATAAATTAGAAATGATAGGATAACGCATACTGTGTCACAGCATTCATTCAGCACTTTTATATAATGAATGAGAAAAAGAGAACCCCTCTAAGTGTCAGTGGCCCAACGAGATTTTGTGAGATGTTGTGTACATTTTCAAAAAGGATTTAAGAAAAAGAAGTTATTCACTGGATTTTGCTTTCCTTTTCTTTCATGTCTTCTCCTTCCTTGCATGAGCTCTATTTGATTGTAATTCTTTGCATCCTTATCAATAGTTGTTCACAGCACTTTTCTAGAGCTGATATTTTTTTTCCTTTTTTTTTGAATTAGTCATCATGAACTCTGTAGAAAATCTGGGAAACCCTTATTCCTGCCTATTTTGGCATCTCTTTCCCTTTATGACAAACCTTAAGCCTCTTTCAGTTAATTAGAGTTATTACCCTCATTTTACAAAGGGAAACTGAAAAACAAAGAAGTTTCAAGATTTGCTGTTTCTCATTAAGGCTGCTGCAAGCGCTCAGGGAGGTTCTCCTATAACGTAGTCCTTTGCTTGCATCCAAGCTTCTTGCTTGGAAGAAATGCATTTCTTCCAAGTACTGGAATAGGAAAAGGCATAGATCAAGTGTGAAGGAGGTTTAGAAGCCCTTGCTAATTTGGTGGAAGTGTTTTATGTCCTCATTAATAAACCCAGTACTGTATGTACTCAGTAGTTCAGATTTCTGTTTATGGAGTGTTTATTGCCTTGGACTGCAGCTCTCTGTGTGAGGACGTGGAAGGTGAAACTCAGTGTGAGAGGTGTGTTTGGAAAACATTACTTACAATTGTAATCAACTAAAAGAAGATGAAATGTTTTGCCTTTGCTGTGTCACTTTCATTTAGATTTATTTTCTTATTACATCTGATACCAAATAAATTGTTGGAAGGAAACCACAGAAACACAAAACCATAAATGAATGCCTTAAATTTGTCAAAAAAAAAAAAAAAAAAAAAGGAAGGGGGAGGTGGGGGAGAACCCCCACCAACTTTGTGTGGTTTTACACAACAAAAAATGTGTTTAAAATCAGAAATCTCTCCCTCCTTCCTGTCTCAAGAGACTTTTTTTCCTCTCATGATTGATGTTATTTGTAAGAGACTTATGTATTTGAATCATCTGGGCAATTTATTTTTTTTTTCTGTCAATTACTTTGTTAGGAAAAATGTGTACTTGCTTTGGCTGAAAATGTGTCTTCCTATTTCTTATTGAAAAAGTCATTTCTCAGCCAAAAGAAATAAATGGAAGTCCGAAAGGGGTGCAGAAAAGCCAGAACTTTTCCTTTTCAGTATTTTCAAAATGAAACATTTTGCTGTTTCATTTTGAAGTGAAGACTGTTTGAAAATTGCCCATGTATTTTTACAGGAAAATAAAATAATATTAGGATAAATACATTGCATGGTTTTCAGTTGATCATTTGGTTCCATAATCAATCTTTACAGTGTTTTTTGATGTGCTTCTTATTTTTCATTTTCCTCTACAAATTCCTATTTTGGGAAAAGGAGTAGTGACTGTTTTGAGTTAATTAGCATATGGATACTAGCAAACTTCTCCATAACAACAACATAGGATACTTTCTGTGAAACAAAATTGCCAGAGTTCAGGAAAAAAAAATCGTGTACAGCTATTTAATTGCATCATTTATCTGAGATGCTCTTCTTAAGTAAAATCAATGCTATTTTTGCATTTCCCTAATGGGAACCTATTAAGCTAAGTACACAGGCATTTTTAACCTCAGACACATTGCAGGGGCAGGTCAGTACTGGATTCAATCCAGCGTATTAATGAGGAGCATGAAAATACATGATCCTGTGTCTGGGTGACTTGGTTATTGGATTTGGAAGTACTTTGTTGGTGCAATGTGTCACATTGAGATTCTAATCTAGGGGATAGTTTAAGTACTTCCCTCTTTAATACTCCACCTAGTATCTCTCTGACTACTTGACAGTTATTATGGAGCATCTTTTAATGCTTCTGTTCAGAATTCTTCCCTTTTGGAGTTCTTAGATGCCCATTAAAAAAAAAAAAATAATGAAAAAATCGGTGTTGAAACTTGGCTCCAAATTTCTTTAATTTGAATGATGAGCAATCTGTTAGGCCATTGAAGATCTACTCGCTTTCAAGTCAATACAGATGCAAACAACAAAGCAGTCTAGGCAAGTCTGGATGTATAAGTGAATACCATGTGAACAGAATAGAGCGAGAAACTTGAAGAGCAGAGAAAGAAATAGTGGTTTAGATTTGTTCTGATTTGAGAAGCAGCTTTTTAGAACAAGGAATAGAGCAATCAAGTTCAGAACAGAACAGTACCGAAATGCGTAGAAAAGACGCAAGCCAATATCCTGCTAGCAAAAATAAGGCAACTTTGTGCTTCTCACACTGCAATAAGTATCCCATTAGTTTTCTGTCACCTCAGAAACATTAGAAAGACACTGAGGAGAAAGCGTTTAGTCCAGGTCTCAGCATAGCCAGCTGCCTCTGACACAGTCCAAGTGTGTCCATGTGTTCCCAAAAGAAAAGAGAATGTTTCTGTCTACTTCCAAAACATCAGGGTGAGGTCAAACTACAAGTGTTAGGAGCTCATAGTAGGGGATTCAAATACATTTGTTTTTCAGTTAAAACATTTTCATCGAAAACTTTCAGGTTCAACGTTTCACATGTTCTCACTTTAAAAATATTCCTCACTTCCTTTCCCTCTCCTCTCCCACAGTGTCATATTAGCTTTTTGTTAGTTAGAAGTCTGAATTTAAGCAAAGTTACTGTTGTAACACCACCCCACCCTATGCCCCTAACTAAGGATATTTTTAAAAATAGCATGTCTGCAAACGGGTAAAGAGAAGTTGTGAAAGAGAAGGGGTAGGAAGAAGAAACTACACACACATTCCATAGCAGTCAGTAACTGAAAGCTGGGGCGGAAAGTTGGGATGAAGTCACTGTGTTATCCAAATTAACTTCTCTTTTGTGTGTGTCTTTTGGCTGGGAGAGAGAGAGTGAGGAACAATGCTGAGGAGACCTTTCTGTGATTTTTTTTCATTTACTGAACTTTGTTGTTGCTTGGTGGTGTAAGTTTGTGGTTTCTGGGTTTAATTATTTGGGAAATCTTTGGCTTCTACACTATGTTAGAATTTCTAGCCAAAGAGGTTAGTATGCCATTCCCAATCACCTTGGCACTTTGGGATAGAAAAGGATCTAAATATGAGACTGTCCCATTTTTTGTCAACTTTTCACACTAAGTGACCAATGTATATTTAAAAATTACTAAAATAATAAAATTCAGTTAAAATATGCTGAAACTAGTGCACCCCCTCAAAATATTACATTGCTTAAACAGCATAGACTCAAGCAATTGAGTCATGAGCTGTGTTAAAGCATCCAGCAAAGCTTTGAATCTGCTGCTCTGTCAACGAATGAACATATTTCATCAATGGGTCTCAAACTGATGAAATATATTGGTTTACTCTTCCTCTAATCATTATGACCCCTATCATTTGGAAAAAGTTGCTAACACTGTTACTGTTATTTGTAGGGCTCTAGTTAGCCAGATTGGAAATCATTAGTATTTAGGGGGAAAAGGTGTTTAACATCGCTAAGTGTAAGAAATGTACTAGATAGTCATGTGAAGCTCTGCCTATTGATCACTGTAAACCAGAACCAGCAGTGAGATAAAAGCAGGTTCCAACTATTGCTGCACCATGTACCTCTTCAAGCACATGTACTCCCAAACCCTTCAGAAAGGACAGAGGATTGTCTCCACTTGTTCTCCAAAAGGTTTCTTCAGGTGCCCCCTGGCAGCTGGAGGTTTGGCCTTTCGGAAATGGTTAGCCCAGGACTCCAGAGTGGACACCACAAGGAGTCACAAGGAGTTTGTAGGACTCAGGCCATAGATCTGCAGTGGGATGCCTGATCTGTGTTTGATCTGTGTTCTATGTTTTTTTTTCTCAGCTCCGGCTCATGCAGGCAGGGAGCTGAAGTGGCTGCAAAGAGCTCACCCTCAAAAAGTTTATGGCCTGTTGTGTTTATGTGCCTAATGTGATATATATATAGGGCTTGCACTCTGTTTTGCCATGTAGGATGGTGGCTGTGTGAGGAGTGTTAAATTTGAATATGGGAGTAATTTATGGATAGCAACATGTCATTTGTTCTGCAGCATTGGGAATGGTATACCATCCTTGGAGGAATGTTTACCCGTGACACAGCCACTCCAGAACTCCTCTAACAACCACAGGCATGGGTGGAAAAGGTGAGTGGGGCTGGATGTGTTTTGCCATCTGTTGAAGCTGGCTACTTGCTTACGGCTATCCTGCCCACTAACTTTTTCACCCTGGTAGTAAGTGGTGTTGCATCTAAAAATACCTTTTTCTTTCTTTTTTTTTTTTTTTTAATGGAGTCTTTTTCATTGACTACTTTATGATGGTTTCAGTTGACACCTGCATCTCTGAGCATCTGGCTCAGAGGGAAACGTCTCTATAATATGGAGAGCGAAGCAATGGACTAAATTTCAATTAAGATGTTTTACCAGTGCTAATGGTAGTAGGCAAAATTGGCTGAAAAGCCCTTCAATGGACTAGCTGTAGCTCAGTTAAGCAACATTTAACATCGCCTTCAAAATTGCATTGGCTAAAATTTGAACTCTCATTCCTGTTTTTTTGGGGCTCTTGTTAAGATCTAGAATACCTATGGATCTACCAGTTTTCCAGGGTTCATGTTGTGAGCTGTGTCAGACACCTTCACTCTTGGGCTCCAATGTAACAACAGTGAATATGTTTCAGTTTTTCTAAAAGTAAACAGACTTTTGTGTTTAATCTGTTGTAATTAAAAGGGTGGCTGTAAAGTTATCTTAGAATTTAAAGTTTAAAAGTAGTCAGTCCCCTTCCTCCTCCCACTTGGACACCAGTACAGATAACTCCTTGGATGTATAAAATACTGAATTTGCAGAAACATGCAAATATTTTGATAAATCACAAGCATCTTTCAGTGGCTCAAAGCATATTAAAATGTCACAGTGAAGCAAATCAGCATTTTCATTCTTTATTCCCGGCTTTGAGGACACACTTTGCAAACTATGGAGAAAACGGATAATTATGTCTAGGAATTAGAAGAGTCGGAATATTGCTGTACTGCGGTGAGCAATTAATGATATTTATCTCTCACATAAGGCTATACACTTTTCCTATATAAATCTCTTCCTTTGCAGTATATAGTAATTCAGTAACTGCTATCTCCATTTTGCACATACAGAAACTGAAACTCTGCATGAGCATGGGGGAAACATCAAATCTGCTTCAAAGTTTTTGCTAGACCTAAAGTTCTGTATGTAGGCAACATCTAGGTCCCCACTGCACGAAATTTAGGCCATGTGTTCATAATGATTTTCTCACTAAGTCTGTGATTTTTGCTTGATTTTATAGACCTCGCTTGATTTTTGGCTCTGTTGGGATTTTACTTCAAATATTGTAAGATAGGAAAAAGTAAGAAACCACCTATTTTATGTCATTTGCTGCCACCTATAAATTCTGACAATATTTATCAATCTACCTAAACACTGCAAATTATAAGCAAAGCAAGGAATTATAAAACAGAAGCTTAACTGAGGGGAAGAGGAAGTGGGTAAATTAAGGAAAAAAGGAAGAGTTATGCTACTATTTTCATATTTCCTAGTTGTCTTGAAAAGTGTCAAACAAATACACATTTCAAGGTTTTGTGAGCACACTGTAGAAAAATCCTCAGCTCTTTTAGCAAAGGGTAACTTTTATGTTTTGTCAGCACTGTACTATCTAAAGATGAATAAACACTTGTTCCTGGTAACTTTGCTTAGCTGTAGCCTAAAACCTGATTTAGAAAACAGTAGAGTGACAAAGACAAGCTCGAAACCATTTAAAACATTTGGGTTTGGATTTTGGGCAGGAAGATCTTCCTTACACGCTTGCATTAAAAAAAGAACCAAACAAACCACGAAACTCATAGTACCTAAAATAAATGAGAGAGTTATTATTTTACAAAATAATAAGAGAGTAACTTGCAGTGTAACAGATCTCCCTATATATAGGTTGGGTTTTTTTTAATCAGCACTGACCTTTTCAATTGGTTGTCTATGATTTAGGGATGGAGGACCTTTGAAAGACCACAGACACCCATGATTTAAGAGACTTAAATCACTTACATTTATAAAAACAATCACTTTACATTACTATTTGAAAGAGTTGCAGCATAAACAGAAAGCCATGATTTAAACATTTTGCAAATTGGTAAGCATTCAATATTGATGGCTTTTCCTTTGTTTTTGTAAGTACTGTAACATATTTCTTGACATTGTAGGTGACATGAATAGTTTAAGCATTCAGTTTAGATAAAACTATTAGATGCCTATGCTTTTGGACAAGCCTTAGCCTGTAAATAAAGATAACATATCAGGTATTTAGTTAGCTTTCCACCTATTACATTCTATAGGGAGCAATCCTGGCTATAGGTTGAAGACCTAACAATGAATAGATCAGTAAATGGCAATTACTGCTATAGCTGTTTGGCATTGGCCCTCCCATTTTAAATGAATGACACAGCCACCCAATTTTGTGGCACATGGCTCCTTTTTTTTCTCTGCCTATCAGGAAAAGCAGCATGCTCCGTCATTGAAGAATAAGGAGCCTTTGGAGGATACTTGTGTAA
The DNA here is from genome assembly GCF_033783945.1 of Neopsephotus bourkii. NCBI lineage: Eukaryota > Metazoa > Chordata > Aves > Psittaciformes > Psittacidae > Neopsephotus > Neopsephotus bourkii. The sequence continues at coordinate 7,220,897 of NW_026901456.1, read as the reverse complement.
CTGCAGTCAAAATGCATTTCTGGGGACAAATCCAAGTCTCTTCCTCAGAAATTGTGGTGATGACAGATGAAACTTACTTCTCTGAAGTGAAATTCTGAAAACTGTCTCATCTCTTTCAAGTGGAAAGCACCTGGATCAGGAAGCTATGGTGAAGAAAAGTATCTGGTTATGTTGTATTTTGCTCTTTATATACCTTGCTCAAAGCTGACTGTCTGGATGACGTTTCCAGAAAAAGGGGTCTGCTGTCTGACTAAAGAATGTTGTTTCCTTACAAAAATAAAGATGTGGAATAGGGAAGAGAGAATGATGCATTCAAAAATGTAGGCCCCAACTGGACAGTAGACAGTTTATTCTTCTGGTAATACTGCCAGTTCACACATATGTAAAGTCATAAATTGCACTATGTTTGCTAACTAGGTTTTATATTACCATTGTTTGGTAAATCTTTTAGAGAAACTCTGTTCGTATCAGTTAAGGAATCTGACATTTTTATCTATAGTGTTCCTAATCTAAAAGATTTAGTTTTCTTGTTCTCACACCTAATTTCTGAAAATACTGTGACTGGACAGGATTATAAAAAACACTGTGATATAATACCTGTTGACAGAGCTGATTAAGACTGAAAGCAGAGGAAAGTAAGTAACCTAGTATGTGTCAAAGGTCACTCAAAAAGTGTATTCAAGGCTGCTGATGTAAAGCAGCTCAATATTCTCCTATCTATAGATGTTTTGAAAAGTGAATTGCTCTTTAATGGAATTCTCTTTTCATTGGACTGTCACCACTGACTGCTCTATTATCTGTTCAATTCTTATATATTTCCAAAAACATGCCTTGTTCTGCAGAATGATAGTTTAAAAAAACTTGAAACGATGAAAGTTTGGAAAAACATTGTAGCTGTTACACAATATGCTAGCTGACTTTCTTATTGTGAACAAAAGCAGTTATTGTAGAGGTCCTATTTTATGCAAAAGCACAGTTCTTTTCTTTTGCCTCAAAGGATGGATAATTTCTATCTTAAAAGGAAAGGATACACTTGACCTCCATAATCGTTTTGTGTTGGAAAGACTGAATCATCCATATTTAATGCTGCTACTACTGCTTCCTCTTTCAGGAATGCATGAATTTCTCCATTTTTAGAGTGTGTCCTGTATTTTAGTTTGTGCACAACCTGATTTCACAATGATAGCAAAATTCCCGTTAGCTGTATAGAAGAATTATTGAAAGTGTCAAATATTTTTTCCTGTGTAAAGGTGAAGTTACTTATTTTTGTTTTTTTAATGTAATCTAAAAAGATGTATAAAACCTCCTCAGGTGCTTAGTATTTGTGTTAAAAATATAGTTATTAATCAGACTAAAAATGAATAGAGTGACCTCATTTGAAAAGCTTCTCAATAATTTTGTTGTGCAATGAAAGTAATTCCAGCAGGATTTTCTTCCTGTAGTAAGAATGGGGGCATGTATTATTATTCACCACACTATCCTGATAAGACAAGTTAGTCTCTAGGCTTCAGCAAATGAGTCAACTGCCTACGGCAGGGACTGCTAGAAGGGGTTAAATGTCCTTGGCTGCACTTCCTGTTTTCCCTCAGCACAGGTGAGTCTTGGGAGGGATTGCTTTCCACAATCACATCTAGCCCCAAAGATCTGCCATGCACACTTTTGCTTTTTATTGAGTAATGTAACAGTGATCACTCGATGTATTGCTGCATGACAGGATAGTCTGGATGTGGACCATAAAAGAAATGTCTCTAGACACCAAGAAGGTCTGAGGCATGTTATCTTCTGCAGTTTGTCTGCAATTCCTATATTTCTTTGTCCTACCTCTAAAAGAGCAAACACAGCATGCTTTTACGTTTCTCAGCTCAGCCTGATCTTTGGGAAGGAAGCTGTTGTATTGCTCTTTACTGAGCAGACCTTGAGAAAAATTACCTAGCACTCCTTACTAAAGATTAAGTACCATGGGACTGTGACCTATGCATATGTGTGTGTGTACAAAGACAGATAAAGGGAAGGCAGAGGAGAGAACAATGAATGGGAAAGTGTTCCTATTAATTGCTCCTGCTCCTCCTTGACAAGTAAAGTCTACTTGGAGAGATGTTTCAGCAATAGGTGACTGCACTAGAATATGAATGGGTACAATATGGTCTTTATGTTGCCTTTTGTAAATGGATTATTGCCTTCTGGCTGTGGTTTACTGTCACTAGCATGTTCTGCTTGTAAGCAGAAGGTTGTGCCTTCCAAGCAATTGTCTAAAAATGGAAAAACTCTCCCTTATGTATCCATATTTAAAAAAAGAGATACTGGCTAATTTTATGTGGACAGAACATATCAAAGGTAGATGCTGGCTTCATGTAACATAGTTATATTTGAATTTTGCTTCTAAACAAAGCAAGCAAAATTTGGACCATATTTCAGTGTGGAGGTCAGGAAAATGTGTCTCATCTAATGATAAGTAAAGGACATCTGGTTATACTATCCATCAGTCTATCGCCTAGAGCAAGAGATTCAAGTTTGACATGTCTGTTTTAGGAGGGGGGAGGAGAGGAGAAATAGCAGGCTATTTTATTAAAATGCAGGAGCTGAAGTTGTTGCTTTGTTTTGGTTTGGTGGTGTTTTGTTTTCCACCCTGAATATTTTTTTAACTGCAGGTACTGTGTTCAGTGTTTGTAGATGCTACCAAAAAAACTAATCAGGTAAAACTTCCCAAAAGAGAATACTGAATTAAAATAATTTGAACATTAAGAACTTTTGAAAATTATTTTTTACTATTATTCTAACTTTAAGTTACTGAGGGTTCTCTAAGTGAGGATTTTCTTTTCATTAATATTCAAAAAATATCCTAAAAGCTTAAATGCCTTTATTTACACTTAAAGATATTGACAGTGCTCTCCTTGATTTGAGCATGGGTCAGAATTACAGTCCGGATTGCCTGTGATTAATGGTTGTTGCTATATTGTTGATTAATTCACAATATTCATGTTGCTAATCCTAATGAAAATGAGAATCATTGGGAATAAAAAATAATTTACAGTTTTGAAATAGTATTGTGCATTACTAAAATAAATTGGTTCTTAGCTTTCTGATATTGCCATGCAATCAGTTAATACAGATTTCTAAATTTTTGAAAGCAGAATATTAATATTGAATTGTCTGACACCAAAAAAGTTGCCTGGGTTGTGGTGTTGTGGGTTTTTTTCTTACTGTTTTATTTTTCTCTTCAAAAGAAAAATATCTTTCAAATAAGCTTTCTGGTTTTATATTTAAATCTCTTTGAATGCTTCTGATTTATTTGATGGAGTTGCTTACTACAGGCTATGTTGTCTACCTTGTTTGAAAGAGACCTGGGAAGAAAATGTGTTTAGTATATGAAGAACAGCTAAGTTCTTTGATTCTTTTTTGATTATAGACTTGTACTTGTCTATATAGTCCCTCTGGTGATGTTGGTTCAAATCACTGTGCTACAAGTATGAAAACAAGCAACTGGAATTTGGATAAATAAAGAGGTAGCTTTGTTGTAATTTCTAAAAGTCTACTTCTCTGATACGTAATGAATATAGTAGTAGAGTTTTTCATTCTGTGATTCCAATTTTATATTTTTCAATTATTAAACTTGAAGCTTTAAGTTTGATTTCTATGTATGAAATCTGAAATAAGTCTTTCAGAAAAGTTAAAGTAAATTTACAGTTGGGATTAAAGATTTGACAGAGAGAAAATATGTGAGAAGTTATTTTTATGAAGATTAATAGCAGATGCTTCAAGAGAAGAAAGTGGGAAGTATAAGGTTTTTTTTTCCTTTGCCTTGCTTTGAAGATGAGATGTATTATTAATAAACTTAAAATGGTTCTGTGATTGGAGATCCTGCCTGTTGCAGATTAGAACAATTATTCTCAGTTGTTAAGACCAAGATCTATAACCCTAACATTTGTGAGGGTCATGAGCCAAAAAGACTAGCCACCAGCCATCTCAAGGGCAGAAGAAAGGGAGAAACAGCCACCACTTCATTTGTGGAGCCACCAGAGAATATGAAATTCTACCTCTTGCAGAGCTATGGCTCCAGTGCAGCAGCTGGGCAGCCAGGGTGTCACTTGCTCCATCAGCAGATACTAACCAGACTCACTAATCCAGCAGTCTTTCCGGAGAGGGAAAGTGAAAAGTCTGTCCATTCAGAATATTGCCACTGGTCCAGTTCTTGCAGCCTTTGTGAATTGAAAGAAAAAGTACAAATATGTGAAACATGTTTCATTATGTGTATTCACAAGGCATTGTTAAAAAAGGCATATGTCACACTGAGAACCAAGCAATTTGCAATACTGATGCTCTGGAAAAGTAGTCTGCTTTCCATGTTATTGCCCAGGGTGCCTATGCTGTATAGGCAGGGGAGTATCAGGAATAGTTTTTCTGGACATGCTGATTGGCATAAAAATAAACAATAGAAATAAAGAAAACCCTTTCCTTTATGGTGATCGTAGAATCATAGAATGATTTGGGTTGGAAAGGACCTTAAAGATCATCCAGTTCCAACTCATTGCCATGGGCAGGGACACCTTCCATGAGATGAGGTTAATAAAGAGCTATCCAGCCTGGCCTTGAATATTTCCAGAGATGGAGCATCCACAGCTTCTGTGGGCAACCTGTTCCAGTGTCTCACCAACCTCATTGTAAAGAGTTTCTTCCTGAAGTCTAATCTCTTTCAGTTTAAAACCATTACCACTTGTTTTGTCACAACATGCCCTTGTAAAAAGTCCCTCTCCAGATTTCTTCATGTCCTGGGAGGCTGCTGGAAGGTCTCCCCTGAGCCTTCTCTTCCCTAGGCTGAACAATCCCATCTCAACCTGTCTTCATAGGAGAGATGCTTCAGCCCTTGGGTCATCTTTGTGGCCCTTCTCTGGACTCGCTCCAACAGGTCCACGTCCTTTGTATTTTGGGGGCCCCAAAGCTGGATGCAGTACTCTAGATAGGGTCCTATGAGAGTGAAGCAGAGGGGGAGAATCACCGCCTTAGGTTTTCTGGCCACGCTCTTTTTGATGCAGGCCAAGGATACAGCTGGCATTCTGGGCTGTGAGTGCACATTGCCTGGTCATGTTTTGATTCAACAACTTAAAGTCTTTCTTCATAGGACTGATCTCAAATCAGTCACTGCCCAGCCTTTAGTTGTGCTTGGGATTGCCCTGACCCAGGTGCAAGGCTTTACACTTGGCTTTGTTAAACTTCATGAGGTTCGCACAGGCCTGCTTCTCGAGGTCCCTCTGGATGGCATTGCTTCCCTCCAGCATGCCTACTGTACCTCACAGATTAGTGTCATTGACAGACTTGATGAGGGCACACTCAATCCTACTGTCCATGTTGCTGACAAAGATGTCAAGCAGTGCTGGTCACAACACCGATCCCTGAGGGACACCACTTGCCACTGGTCTTAGACATCAAGCTGTTGAGTGCAACTTTTTGAGTGTGACCGTCCAGTGAGTTCCTCTTTCACTGAGTGGTCCAACGTCAAATCTATGCCTCTCCAGTTTAGAAACAAGGATGTCATGATGCACAGTTAATGATAGTGTCAAGTTTGTGATGTGAGCAAGTGACTTATGTATAAGTCCTCTTTGGGCAGTTCCTATCAGGTCAAGGGGCTGTCAACGTGGAAAATCTATTGTGTTTAGTTTTGTGGAAGGTTGGATCAGAAATGGGTGTCATTGGTTTTAAGAGAGGTTTTATTATCAAATATGTTAGTTATAAAAGTAAATCTGCAATTGTAAGTGAAAATTTTTGAGATCTTATTATTTAAAGGTAACTTTTTTATTTTTTAATTTTTTTTACAGCTGAGATTTGGTTTTTGTCTGTATCTTGGTAGAAAGGTTAAATATAATTTTATACTTGGCCATTTAATAGAACTGGCTATGGCAATGACTGATTTGGTTCTTTAGTAGCAGGTAAAAAAGTCTGTAAGTAGGGCTTTTATTGCAGCTGCATGAATAATTTAATTTTTGCTCTGCTTGGCTACAAAGCTAAATAAAGATAGATTTTTTTCTCAATTTTTCCCTTGACTTGGGGACAGAAAACAGCATTCTTCCTGTGAGCTTCACAAAGTATTCGAAGCATTTATCACACTGAAGGAAAACCTTTGTTTGCCATATAAGAGTATTTTTAGCTAAAGCAATAAACTACAAAGGATTAAGTTTGAGCACAGCTGATTGATCTTGGTATCTGAGACACAAAATGTATTACTGTATATTATGGTCTTCAGTATTGCACAGGGTCTTTTGCCTCAGACCCATATTGAAACCTAATGCTATTTGAGCCATACATCTAGTCTGGTTTCTCTGTACTAGGTAGCAAGTTACTTAGACAGATGTATGTGTGTTCATTTATATTGTAGTGAGCACCTAGCATTGCCTGCTATCAGAATGGGTTTCTAAACATAAATATTGTGGTCTTCTGTTTTGCAGATGTAAAAATCATAACAAAGACCAAAGATAGCCTGTTTTTTTTTCTATTCAGCACTTGCTACTTGAGTCAGTGATTTATAAAATCCCCCCCAAAAGATAAGTAACTTAATTTCTGTCTTTTCAGAGCTTAATCACTGCAGTTTAAATGCAAATGTTGTTATTTCTTTTATATTTAAATGAAAATTAGCATTTCAATAACAGGTGTTGCTGCTTGGGAAGCTTTCTTTTTTCCCAATATCTGAAGTTACAGAACTGAAAATCTTGAAGGTTAGAAAATCAGTATTAGAAGCACCTAAAACCATTACTGCTCTCTGTGTGTAATGAAGTCATAGGCTTTGTGACTCAGATTTTGTGAAAGAAAGATTTTTTTTACAATATGCTGCATTTCAAAACATGTAGTTCATGGTTTTTCACTCTCAGATTTAAGCTGCTGAAAGTACATCTTTTGCATTCCTCACAATGTTACTACAGTGTAAAAGCCATACTGAATTCAGTAGTGGAATATAGGTGTGTGTGGGGTTGTTGGTAGGTGGTTTTGGAGAATGTAAAAAAAAAAAGCTATGATGGATTTATACATAAATGAAGATAAACCACCCCCAGCTGGCAAAAAAACCCAAATATGAAGAAACACCATTGGAGAGGTCATGTAAATAGAATATAGCCCCAAGATATATATCACGGACAAACTTAAATGACTTACAAGCAAAATTCCACCTAGAAACCTGCAAACTCTAGGTCAGTCTAAGAAAGTAATTGGGTTGCACATTAGAAATTTGAGTGCTTCAAAGTAAATTAAAAATATTAATTTCCAAGGACAAATGTTTTTCTGACTTGTATTACTTATTTAATCAAAAGTCATTTGCAAGCTACTGATACCTGGCTACTCTTCTATAAACTCAAAACCAGCAGCATCTAGTGTGCTAATAACAAATGCAGAAAAGCTGAGGTGTTTTATCTTTAAGTAGTACTGTTATGTTGCTGCAAATGCACAACTAATCACAACAGTGACAACTTAGAATTTTGTTTCATTAATGGAAGTAAAAGCTGGGACCTCCAGGACCCAAAAAATGTCTCTGAACCTCACAAGTCTCCCAGCTGTATGGGTATACATGCTTTGTATGCTGTAGTAGTCCTGGTGTCCTATGACTGAGGACAGCACTCTGAGAACTGGATTGTGACAGATGTTTGGTAGGAAGGAAGGCCTTTCTTCAAACCATGGATGAGCTTTAGCGCTGTGTAAGTGCATACCTGATGCCATCTCCTGCCTTACTTAAGTCACTTCAAGTGTTTCAGTCACAGTTTAGATTTCAGCAGAAAAGCAAATAATCTCCAAAGCAGACTTTTGTGTGAACATCTGTGTGTCAGGCTAAGGAGGAGTCTCTGAAGGATGCACAGAAGCAGAGATTAGGGCAAAAAGGTTTGCTAAGGCCAAGTGAGGACAAGACTCTTGCAAAGATAACCATAGTGTTTGACTTGAAGGTATCTGGTAAGAAAAGAAAGCTGAAGCAGGAAAATTAGCTCTGAGCTTTGGATGAGGGTGTTGCTGGACACTCATCAGAGCAAGTGCAGTTGGATGTATGGTGAGAAAGTGGCAGGGAGAATATCTGGGGTGAGAACAGGGGGGAACTCCAGCCATGACTGTAAATGACGCATTTGGAGAGCTGTTGGATTAGAAGGTCTCCAGATGGAGAGAGCGCTAGATTGTGGATTTTACTGAAATGATAAATGGTGTGAAGGGGCTACAGGTAATTTAACTATAATTTTAAAAGGTGAGCTTGTACTCCCACACAGAGTGAATGGGTAGAGGGTCGATATTTTACTGCACTCAAGAAAAATGAAGTTTTTATTATGTTACCTTCACAAATTTCAGTGTTTTCTATGCTGTGTAAAACCCCTTCTACACTCTAGCACCTGCAGGCAATTAGTCCCTCACTTCTGATTTAAGAAATTCTGTGCTCAAAATTGCAACATTGTGGGGTAAGTATACTATTATGGTAGGATCACCTTAAGGCAGACTTCTTTCTCAAACAAAATGCTGATGCCGAACCATATAATCTCTGTTTGTTTTGATGGAAATGGTGACAAAAAAAAGCATACAGGTACAGACAGTAAGGATCATGCTTACAGACTTAAATTTAACAGACTCTTTTGAGGGTTAAAATTATGAGGAATTTATCATCTTCAGAAATGCTCACTGAAACAAATATTGCTCCTGGCTTATGTTTGCTACTAAGTGCAAATATAAAGAAAGGAATATATAAACACATTCGAGCTTTTAAATCTCTGAATTTTTAGTGAAGTCAGTTCTTAAGCTCTTTGTGCAACAAAAGTTGTCTGGAGCTAAGAAGCAACTTTTTATTTTGTGCATGTGAGTAGGGAGGCTGAAAAGAATTATGGTTCGTTAGGAAAAATTTCATCATGCACGAAAGAAAGTAAGGTTTATGGAAAAGCTCATTGCTCTGTATTGAACTGAAGGTAGAGATCCCTCATTTTGCCTTATGGAACCATTTTTCCACTCATGCTAAAGCTAACACTGAGACAATGCCCATTATTTTTTCTCTTGCACTGCTACTGTTATATTTTAAGAATTACTAATGACTTGATGTGTATTGTGTATTTTAAACTTGTAGAGCAAATAATCCCCAAGGAAAGATCAGTTTTTTTCTGCATTTTTCTTTTCCTGTGTTAATGTTCTATTCCCTTGTCCTGTTGATGTGCTTTTTGAAATAGGAGAGTGCAAGGGTGTACCTTACGAACACCTTGCCAGCAGCTAAATCTTGCTGGACTTAGTGCTGGTCCCTTCAGGAATTATGGGTTTTATGGTTAGTTCTCGCAAGTCGTCCCTCTGATGTGTAGGCATTTGTTGGGATTTTTTATTCATTCAAAGGTGTGATCTGCTATGTAATTATTTTCTGAAATTTCCTTATCTATAATAACGTAAGGAATAGTTTGTTAGTTGCATTCTAAATGAGAAGGTTTGAGTGATATTCATGGGAATAAAAAAAGTACCTCTACATTCTTCTCAGTCTTTGTAATGTCTATCATTTTTTATGGTAATCTGCCTGAAGGATTTGCTTGGGAAGGTGAGTAAAGAATAGCATGTTCTAAAACAAGTAAGGAGGAAATAGTCCCTTAGGGGAACAACAAATTCAGTTGGTTAACCACAGGTTAATGAAATGCAGATTGAAATCATATAGTCAGTGTTCCTTTCCAGGACCTGGAGTGCCTCAAAGAGATTATTTAAGTATTTACTACTTAAAAGCATTTGTTGTCCAGAGATCCAGAGATGTATGAGTCATGGAGTTAGGACTGGATGTAGCATTTTTACTGGTTACTGTGGATAAATTAATCTTAAACCTTTTGGACTATGGGCCAATTGCCAACCCTTGCAGATAACTGTTCATTCTCACCAAGGGACTTTTCCTTGAAATCAGTTCCATAGTGACAGAGTTTTTCTGTTCCACCTGAAACAGAGAGGGTTTCTTGGCGTGCTTCTTGATCATCATCCAATAGTGGGTCAAAAGAAGAAGTCTTGTGGATCTACTCATTCCTTCCTCTTCCCTCTTTTCTCTGCCTTCTTCCTGCAACTAGTTTTTAGGATATCTGGTTATTTTCTGTATTTATCCATTGAAGTTTTCATAGGTTAAACGTAGGTTCACACGTACTCTTCAATACCACCAGAGTTTGGCCACCTTTGGTCACACTTGTTTCTCATGTCACCATTTATATCTCAACTTTCTGTTTCACTGTGTTCCTTACTTCATATCCAGTGCCTGGATCCTGGACTGAACTTTCTGCCCTTCACAATCCCAGTTTCATATCAAAGCTGTCTTCTTGGAAGCCTCCGACCTACACTTGGCTGCCTTTACAAGGTCTTCAGTGGCAAATGAGTGTTATGGACTCTCTACTCCCACCTTCCCATAATACATACTGGCAATGTATTTGCACACCTGGTTTAATTGTTCTGTCTTCAGACTGAAATTATGAACTCGGGCTGGGAGCTTTATATTGACTCTTTGCATATTGATTTCTATGTCCTGGCTAAAATTGGTAGCATCTGAAGCAGTGGCAAAAACTGATGAAACACCAGGAATGACATAATATGTCCTGTTTGACCCCTGTTTCAGAAAATTTTACTTACAAGAAGCATGTGCCCGCTTGCTATTACTGCTGGCAAAGAAACACATTCTTTGACCCCTAGCACTTTGCAGTCTTTCTGGTTTATGCTTTACTTGATGGTTTTTGTGATAGCCAGGTAACATGCAGTGCCGCTTCTATAGACTTTGTATTCTAAATGGTTATACTATATTTTAAACTCTCTTAATTCCCAGATGTACGTTAATTCTCTTCTTGGCTGCTGCTCTGGTTCTTCCATGTGTAGTAACTGTTCATCCGCCTTTTTTGATTTTTGTTTACATTTGTGCCTCTGCACATCTTGTAGAGGCATCTCCTGGGAAACATTTTCTCTTTGTTCATGCTTTAGTCTTGAAATCAGTACTTGAATGTAGCTGTATTTTACAGATTGGCTATTTTGCTATAATTAAGCTTCATGAATATGAAGATTCATGTAGTATTCCCATGGTGCCCTACAGTTAGGTTTAGCAATAGGATTTTATTTCATCTCACTGTAACCCATCATCATGTCACTTTTGCTAAATTATAACACCCTATTAATTCGTAAGAAATGCAGAGTATGTACTTGCTAATTTTAGTTTTTTATTGTTAAGCTTAGGTAGATGGACTGCAATGATTGTTTGCTGGAGAGTTAGGATAGAAGTTTGTTGGGAGAGAGAAAGGGAGGAAAAGTGTTGATAAAATCTTCAAGTAATTTTATTTGTAAATTTGTTGCAAGTTTGGAATTTAATAAAACCTGGAATGGTAGATAGTGTAGTTGGCTAAACAAAGTTATTGACTGGCATTTTTGACTTTTTTAGGACTACCCTTGACTTTCTGTGTGTTTATTTAAGGGGAGGTCTTTACGTCTCTTTGCCTTTGGCCTTAGTTCCACCTTTCTCTCTTACTCTACCTTTTGGCCTTTTTTTTTTTTTAACTTTTTTAGAGAATATAAGATTTTTCAGAGCAGGTACCACCTTTCATTACCTGTGTGTACAATATGCAGTACAAAGGACACCAATCTGAGCTGTCTTTTAGGCAGTAGTATCATGCATATACTGATTATAACAGAAAAAAAGTTAAAAATAAGTTTGTAAAAGTGATTTTATGTTTTCTATATGGTGGAATGGTTGTTAGTTCATTGATTGCAGCAGAAGAATAAGTAGAAATCTAAGCAAATAGGACACTGCTTCCGGTTGACTGAAGACCTTTGAGTTCCAACTAAAGTCTTGCTGGACTCTTGTTGATGAAAAAATATAGGATTATCATTGGGTTTTGCTCTATTCCTTTGCCTATATAACTGTTTGCTTTGCAATTTATTATTCTTGTAATATTTTAGAAGTTACTGTAAGCTCTGCCTTGAAAATGAAAGCTCTGTAATACTTGGTTCTTTGGAAAATGATCCTCACATTAAAGTTGACTGAAACCTGGACCATGTATTAGAAAGGCTTTTAAGCTTTTGTAAAGCAAATTACTTGAGTGACCAAAAGGTTTTATTTGTTTTACTGAGAGTGAGATTCCTTCATTCAGGTCCTGAGAAATTTCTGAATATGTTCAACAGAAATTCATTCTCTGAACAGGAATGAAGCAGACCCCAAGCAAATACCTGCTGAGAAAAGATGTTTTCTCTCTACCAAACTTTCAATGAAAATGTAGCAGTAAGAAGAAAGAGTTTGAGAAATACTTTCAAAATATTGTATCATGTAAAAGTGAAGGAATTTTGTGTTTCAAAAATCCAGGTATGAATAACTATGCACAAATTTCTTTTCTACTTTTCCAGATAAGCCTAGTGACATCAAAATGTGACCTTCAACAATTGTTCCAAAACTAATTAGAGTACGAATGAGGAACCTGTCTCATGCTCAAGCCAACCTGCTTCTTTTTCTCCAATAATATTTCTGACTCAAAATATTGCTATAACCAGCTAACAGATGATTATATATAGTTCTACATAACTTGCTGATCACTTTCATAAGATTCAGCTATTTTATATTCCAGATGTAGTTCTAGCTTTCAGCAAAGTGCAATTGCAGTGTATGATAGGGAGGCCTCATACTAATCAGATTTGCTTATTCCCTCAAAATATAATACAGAACATTAATTTCATGCTACTTCAAAATGTATTAGCCAAGTGCCGATTCTATCCCGAATCACAAAAAGGCTGATCTGGGATTGAAAAAATAATAAAAAAAAACCCCAAACCCTGAAAGATGGCAACATTATTTTCAGTTTTATGGAAACTAGGTCTTGTCAGATAACTTGATCTTGCTCTTTCTTTTTCTTTCTTTTTTTTTTTTTTTAAGATTCAAAAATATGCTAGAAAAGGAGTACTGTGATAATGGACCATAACATTAAGTAATTGACTTACTGTCATGAGAGTAATTAAAAGCATTTATCAGCATTCAAAACCTACACAGAAATTTGTTAAATAGGTTACAAAAAAACCAAACCAGGCCACCTGACATACCTCAAAAATAATGTGTTCTGTGGGTCTAAGCTTAGTGCTTGTCCATATTTTTATCTATCACCTAGAAAAAAACCAAACATGAAATGGTTCTTGGCAAATTGTTCAGGCAGCCTGAGGGCCTGAAAGCTAGGCATTGAAGAAGGAAAATCTTGTCCTGACAGGGTGGCATTTGATAACATCAGACATCTTATACAGAAGCATTACCCTAGAAGAAAGCAAGCACAACCTCTAAAAGAGGTTAAAGGTATTTCCATACTCATCCATCTGTGAGGACAACCTTAAGGGTCAGGTAGGGAGGGTCAGAACTTAGGTGTCAGCTTCCTATTTCATAGTGATAGCCTGATGAATGGAAGCTAGTGAGGATTTGCAAGCTATCAGCCATTGAACTGACCACGTTTGGAAGAAAGAATATCGGCGATGATTCAAATTATGCAGAACATCTATGTTCATTTCAATAAAATAAGCTTCTTTGAATGCTTCTGCTGCTTTAACAAAACTGAACACAGGATCATGCTGTTAGGAAAAAAAGATGTGTGACAAGCTTATAGACTGAATGAGGTCTTGCTTGAAGGTGAACTAGGGTGGTGTGCGTACAACCTGCCTTGCACTGGTGTGGTGAAACAATTAAGGTGCTCTGGGATTAAGTGAATATTAAATTGAATTGAGGAGATGATAGTATTTTTGCTTTTAGCTTTGGTGAAACATGGAGCTGAGTTCTGCATTCTAAATGATGAAGTGTCTCAGAGAGCTTAGAAAATGGTCTGGGTTCTGGAAAACCTATCCCCAAATGAGAGACTGAAGGAGCTTACTCTTCAGCTTCTTACTGTTTATCTATACAGAAATTATTTCTTCACAGCTGGTGAGTATAGCCAATGGCTAGAAGAGCTGTGAAGATAAAAATGCAAAAGCTGAAGTTAGTTATGACTGTAGGAATAAATGCAATGTTTTCACAATAGAAGCAACTATTTAACAATTAACGTTTATCTCAAGGTTGGAATTACTTGCAGAAAGACCTGCTCTAGTACCACTATAAATGATGAGCTTGAATCAGTGTTGTGTAGCTATGAGTTTTGCTTACACAGATTCTTATTTCTGTTCTTCAAAACAATGGGTCTTTAGTGCAAAATGAGAAACCTCGTGTTATCCATGCGCTGTCCCAGGTGCTGAACACGAGAGTTGCTTTTGCCCTGCAATGGGAAAATGTTCAAAACCTAAAAATATGATGTCAGTTTAATATAGAAGTATCCAATGAAAAAGGAAATGGTGCTGGTTCTTTTACCCTCCCAATGGTTAGTATACTGGTTTCTATGTATTTTTTGTCTACTGTGGGACATCCACCATCCTTCCCTACTCCCCTGTCTTACTGCCTTACTTCATGGTTTAGGGTGTTTGCTTCTGTGTAACCATAGGTCTATTCATAGGCCAAACATGGAAAGATGCATAAGTTGTGCAAAAAAAAAAAAAAAAAAAAAAGGCAAAAAAAAAATCATCAAAGTAATAGCCTTATTTCTGTCCTAGAGCAAACAACTTCTTAGAGCTGATTTTGATGTATTATCCATGTCAGCTGTAAAGAAAGCTTTGTAGAGAAGAGATTGCCCAATCTGTAATGCTATATTAAAAATAGGGTTGGTTTTTTTTTGTGATATGCACTGGTGTCCTGGAGGGGTGGAGTAAATTCTAAACTGAATTTCAAAACTACTGCCTACTTTTGAAAAGATCCTTTTCAGACAATAATTTCTGTATGCAAGTTGGAATGCAGACTGTTACAGAATATAAGCAGTCTGAAGTCCTGCACCTGATGTGCCTTGTCTTCTTGTGAAACTAGTAATTATGTTCTTTTCAGAAAAAATTGTAAGAAAAAGTTCTTTTGCTGATTTGTGATCATACCTCAAATATATTTCATACTGCTTATATTTGCCTTTTAACTGCTGTCTCTTTTTGGCTTGGGAAGTCACAATGTCTGAGAACACAGAGAAGGTCATGCTCTATACATGTGTCAGGCTTGATTGTAATACCATGTTTCATTCTCAACTTTTCTTTACCCTGAGGACAGACAGGCAGAAAGACCAATTTAATATCACAATTAGCTTTCCTGAAGCAATCACTCTGGAAGAAAGATACAGGCAATTGATGGTAGTGATATTGTAAAAATAAACCTCCCTGTTTTCTGAAAAAGTATGTGTAGGAAACTGCAGGAATTGTTCAGGCCATCTTTTTGCACTGAAGTACGTAATAATGCAGTTTAGTTTAATCTTGTCAGCTTGAGGAGGTATTAAAAAAATAATGCACCTTCAGCTTGTTTGACAGCCCAGTGACTGGTAGAATAAGTGACAATAGCTTTTTGCTCAGTGCACACCAGGGAGTGTTTAGAAACTTTGTGGAAATAGACAGAAATGCAGTAGTATCAAGTGAGTTGGGGAGCTGAAAGGACTGGTGGTGTTACTGGGACATAAATAGGGCAAATAGAATTAAGCCTGTGAAGCAATGAAACCAAAAGTAATTAAAACAAAGAATAACATTGGGTTTTAGCTGTAAATGACCAACAGCATGAGAACATGATGTAGCAGCCTGAATTTGATCTAACTGATTTAAGCAGTCAGTAGCTGTGGATGAAGTTTAGAATAGCAGTAAAACTAATAAATAAATAGGCTGACTTCGTAGCTGCTGAACATACAAGCCTACAGCTTAATAAGGATATTTTCCATATGTTGCCAACATGGGTTTTTTTGGGTGATTTTCTAAAGAAAGCAAATGTTCTAACCTGAAAATAATCTAAATTTTAAAATAATTATCACCAATTGCAGTACTAATTTTTTTATAAAATTATTTCAAGGGATTTATTTGTTCAGACTAATGATTTAGGCCAACAAGATCGTTTAAGTACAGAACTTTCCAGGTTTCACACTATTTATTAAACTCGCTATGCAAATGTGCACTGAGTTCTATTACGAGACTTGATATGAGAATGTGACAGTTTGTGTCACCTTGGGTACATAAACGATGTTATTTTCCTTCTTCGTTGGATGGAAAGGGGCGAAGTTTAGTCACATAGACCTAAATACATCCATCAAAATGGAAGAGTTGGATGAGCAGGCTTGACATACCATGAAGACAGCTTAACTTTTCTAAAAATAAGACTTGGACTGGATGGAAATACCTCAAAGACCAAAAGGAGATCTTATTTTTGTGGAATTTTCCAGCGTATTTGAAATCTATGTGCACAGGACTAGAGATCTTTTACAGACATTTTGCAGTACCTCCATTCTGCAGTGTCAGACAGCAAAAAGCAGTTTTCAGTTCATTTTTAACTGTACCTCCACTGATGTTCACAACACATTGCCATAGTGCTTGAAATTGAATAACTGTTATGATCTGGTTACAACCCTAACAAATCTCTGAAGTGCATTAAAGAACATTTTGCGCTGCTCAGTGTTAGGAATGCATAATTACTCCCTAAAAATCTACAATGGCTACACAGTCTCTAAACAAAATGGATCCTCATTCTTTGCTGGAAATGACAATTTATATGCACTGTGCCAAGGACTTTTTGTCATTGCATTAGCAATTAAGTGCATGAGGGTCACTGAAGTGATATGAGCTCTAGATTTGTTTATAGAGCTGTATTTAAACTTTTGTCCCTGAGTTGCCTGCAAATGTACTTATATCATTGTTTAAATATAAAATCTAACCCAGAAGTTCATGTGTGCTGGTGGGGGTTCAGTAGCATTTAGTTGGTTGGCTTAAATGAGAAATTTACCTGTTCTTCAGACAGCCACCACTGGAACCATAGTTACATCTCATGTCTCATGATGTTCTTCGTAAGATAGGATGTTGATTGAAAAGGTTTGACTGTCTTGAATAAGCTTGGCTAAAAGCAACTCCCAAAACAAAACAAACACGTAGCATCTGCTACAGGAAACTGAAAAAAATTCCAGTATTTATAGTTGCTTCAGGTATACTTTGCTTTCCTCTGACTTTCTTAGAGGGAATAAATGCTTGCACCCTTTTAGAGATAACTGATGTATGTTGAGTTGTTAATGCTAATAGAGCTTCATAAGGCTGGTTCTTTACCATACAAGACAATGAACTTTTCATTGGTGGAGGGAGAATTGTATTATGTCAAACACCCTGGACTGTGCAGTGGTGGGGCCAGTGGCTCACAGGCCACTGAAATGTGGGGTAGTGGTTCCCATGTGGCTCCCTTTTGCTGCTGTCAGGGGAATGGTACTGCAGTGATCTTAAAATAGCAAAGAGTGAAGGAGATCAAGGGCAGAAGGGCAGGGGTCCTTGGTGCCAGGAGCTAAAATGGGTAGGTGAGAGGGAGGGTCCTGGGACTCCTTTGGAGTGATGCAATGTTAGTGTGCAGTTGTAAGGGGGTAAGGGGTGCTGGGTGAAGAGTGGTTTGGAACTCTGGGGAATGGATGTCAGGATGATGCAGAGAGGGTTGACTCAGGTAAAATTTTTTAAAGCCTTGTAGGGATCATGGTTTTGCCATCCCTATATATATGGTACTAGATCCTTTCTCTTTTTCCTTTTTCTGTGCCTAGGATAATGGTATCACAAATAGTTGTTCCTGATGGGATATTAATGTTAGCAGACTAGTTTAACAGATACCCTATTTGTACTTTGGTATTTCTGGGAAGTCAACCAGATTCACTTTCATTGACAAATACTCACATAAATTCACCTATAAATCCACAACACACTTATTTTCTACCATCAGTTCAGTCAGTGCGCATTATTTACCTGAAAGTCAGCCTTTTTTTTTTTCCCCTCGCTTAACCTTGTCCGTCTTACTCAGGTCTTTCCTTATGAAGTATATTTGAGAGCTGATTTATTCTGTACTGGGAAAGGAGTACATGGAGGCTCCAATTCTATGCATCATCCAGATTTCTTTATTAAATCAGCCATGTACATCAATAATCAAAAGAAAGACAATTTTCTAATTTTGTGGACTGAACAGCTGAGTCCTCAGCTATATAATCCAGTCTGTGTCTTCCATTTCCCAGGATTCCATTACCTTTGAAGCTAAGAATCCTTCCCTAGTTTTGTGTCTTTATCTAATATCAACCTCTCTGTTACCTACAGCCCTGCGTAAAATATGGAATACATTTTGCCTTTTAAAATAGACTATTTAGCTTGACTATCTTTGTGTTTCTTCAGGCACATGTTTGTATTTAGTCATTACTAACTAATACAACACCAGCTTATGCCCAGACATGCCATATATACCAGGTAAGGCATTAGCATATGAATTTTCTAACGTTGGACAGAGAATGCTGTGAGTCATTCAGAAATACCAGATAGATATTATGTGGCTTTGCTGACTCAAGAATAATACCTTGCTTTTGTATTTCTGTTAAGTTCTAGAAATGTTGTGATATCCAACTTCTTTATCTGTTTTAGATCTGGTCTGTGCTACCAAATTTTGTTGCCATAATTTTTATTCTGTTTTTTTTTCCCTGCAACCTTACCAAATCAATTTCAAGCAGCATAATCAGTGTAGAAGCACCTTCCTGGTTTTCCTCATTAACCCCCCAGACAAGCTCTCCTGTGACAGTTGATCAGTGATGAGGTGCTTGTATGGATGAGTTTTGGCAGCAAAGCTGTGAAGCCAGCCATCAAAAGCTGTGATTGTGAACATTTCTAATGTACTACAATTTAGAGGAGGACACTATGGAATCAGAGATTAAATCTTAATCTGAGCATAACTCTGACTTTGTCTTCTAACTCTTTGCGTAGGAGGTATGATTAAAATTCTGTTTGTACTTGGCAGGGAAAGTTCATCCACAATAATTCTGTTTTAACCTTGAAGAGCAAATGAGCCAAGTCATATATATCTTCATGAAAAATCTCCATTAAAAAAAAACACACCCAAATGATGATAATGTCTTTTTCTTTTCTGAGCCAGGGCTCATAGTTCAGTTTTGATAGGTAGCAAGTGAATCAGCAGAAACCTTCTTCAGCTCTTCCTAGAATAGATGCTATGCCTTTGATGCAGGACCTTATTTTATTTAATCATGCTGGAAATCTCTCAAGTTGCTTTTTGTACTCCAGGGCAAAAGTAGCTAGCTGTTTTTCTTTATCTAAGAACACTTCTGCTTATAATCCCACCAAAAAAAATAAAATGACCTTTAATACTCAGCTATATTTCATAGCAGTGAATAGTACAAAATGCTGATAGCAGGGAAAATGTACAGAGAGTCATCATCTGGTTCAAAACAACTGAGAAGATCTGAGCTCCGTTCCAGACTTTTCCACAGGTTTTATCTATGACCTTTAGGTAGGCAGTTAAATAAATGGGACACAAATGCCTAACTGCCCTCCAGCTGTTTTGAAAACCTTGGTAGTTGTAAGCTAGTATCTCTAGGAGCAAGATAGGATAATGTTTCTGGAAGTGTTAGCCCTACCACCATGTGACTGATTTCTCTTTGGGATTTTTGTCTGTTCTTGTCATGCATATACTAGCTACTAATAAGTGGAATGAAAAATGCCTCTGTTCTACATTTTTTCCCATGTCTAATTATTTCTTTTTCTTTTCTCAGACGGGAGAATGAAATGCTCTTATGTGTGACAGTGGACTAGCTCCTAATGAAGCAAGTTTTTCAAAATAATGTAGACTTTGACAATTTTTCTAGAGAATGGTATGTTAAAATGCTACTAGCCGGCTGAAAAGTGCAAGTACTTTATTTGTCAGAAATTTCTTCAGGAACCTGACAGAACAATGGTACAATATGTGACACAGTACAATTAGTAACATCAATAACTTTATATTATCTGTTATAGTGGCATCTGCTGTAGAGCAGCTACTACAAGAGTCAGTTGGCAAGACAGTATCTGTTCATTTCAACATTCACCTTTAACCAGTTGTCTTGCTAGTAAAATTATTATTATATTTTTTAAGTAATATTTCCTGATGCCCATTCTTTTTGTGTGACATCTATTAGTATAACCTGCACCTGTTTCAAAATTTAGAATAGAATCATAGACTCATAGAAGAGTTTGGTTGGGAAGGCACCTTCAAAGGTCATCTAGTCCAATCTCCCTGCAGTGAGCAGGGACATCTTCAACTAAATCAGGTTGCTCAGAACCACATCCAGCCTGGCCTTGAATTTCTTCAGGGATGGTGCATCCACCACCTCTCTGGGCAACTTCTTCATTTATTTTACCACCTTCATTGTAAAGAATTTTTTCCTTACATCCAGCCTGAGTCTCCTCTTTTTTAGTTTAAAACCATTACCCCTTGTCCTGTCATAACAGACCCTGCAAATATGTCTTTCCCCATCTTTCTCATAGGCCCCTTTTAAGAACTGAAAGGATTCAACAAGGTCTCCCCGAAGTCTTCTCCAGGCTGAACAATCCCTACTTTCTCAGCTGTTCCTTATAGGAGAGGTGATCCAGCCCTCTAAGAATTTTTCTGGCTCTTCTTTGACCCTCTCCAACAGGTCCATATCTTTCCTGTACTGAGGACTCCAAAGCTGGTCTCAGTACTCCATCTGGGATCTCACCAGAGCAGACGAGAGGGGCAGAACCACCTCTCTTGACCTGCTGGCCACTAACCTTTGAATGCAACTGAAAAGACGACTGGCCTTCTTGGCTGCAAGTGCACATTGCCATCTTATATCCAATCTTCCATCCATCAGTACCCCCAAGTCCTTTTTCTCTGGGGTACTCTCAATCCCTTTTTTCTCCAGCCTGTATCAATAGTGGGGATTGCCAGTATCAAGACTCTGCCTTTGGCTATGTTGAACCTCATGAGGTTCACATGTGTCCACTTCTTGAGCCTGTCCAAGTCCACTGATGAGGGTATCTGCAGTAGTTTACCTGGACTCAATATGACTAGTCAGACAGCAAGTGGGTGTAAGGAGTTAAGAGTGTCCTCTCATTCTCTTTCTTCACCTGGGGTGAAGGTCTGCAGTGGTCAGTACTCAAGGGAAGGAACCATGGGCATTGTCAAACCCTAAAATTCTTTACGTATTGTAGGAGAAAAAAATTATATGAGGAGGTAAGGGGGAAAAACTTATGTCAGCTTAGTAGGGGAGGTGAGTGCCTTTTCTTTCTGATTGTGGAGATGGAATTAGGTTGTAAATGTCCTTTGACTTCAGTGGGGACATAATTCCATCCTTTTTTTGTTAGTTAAACAATGTTGTTGATTCACAAGGAGGTCACAACACTTGAACCCTGGAAACTCTTTGTGCTAATAGTGTCTTTCATTCATATACACACTTTAACTGAAGTGAGTTGGCTTCCTTGACAGGAAAAGAAAGAAAGAAAGAAAAAAAAAAAAAGAAAGTATCCATCTGGAGTGGCAAACAGGATTTAATCAAACTGTCTTTTCACTTCAGCTTCCAGCAAGCTATGTTGCTGACATTAACCACTCTTTTAAAATACAACACATGTATTTAGATATTTTAGTGCAAGAATTGTTGCAGACACATGTATAGCAGAGTCTAAGCTTAAAGTTGTTGAAACCCTTTCAACACCTTCTAAACTGTGTTAAAATGCTTAGGGCTAGGGCTTTTATGTGAAGTAGTCAATGGAATTTGAAAGTTAAAACTAGCCATAACGAGTTGAGCTTGAATTTACCGGACGTACCAGAAGTTTTTAATAACCACCTTTGTTTACTGAATGCACAAGTAACTGATGGATGCTTTTCCTCTCGTTCACTTTATTTTAATTTAAGAAGAAATCTTGAATACCCTTTAATTTGGATACACTTAAGACACAGTCTTCATGGATAAGAGTTAATAATTAAAGTTGACAAAACACATTAATAAAACAAAGCGTTAATGGTGTTACCTTGGGTCAATCTTTGAAAGGAGAAAAGTTGGCAGTGATATTACGTTGGTCATCTATCTCTTTAATCATTGGAGAATTTACTTCACTCAAAGCTGAGACAGACCAGGGAAAGGAAATATATGCTTTAATATTGGAGCAATCATTTGTTTAGTTTGCTCAGCAAAGAAGTTGGTGTTCTAGCACAGTCAGCAATAACTGGTTCATAAATACTTGTGCTGAGCCCATGTGGGTTTGCTTAGAAGAGGAAAGGAAAATAACTGTTCTGTGCTTCTGCTGAAGTTTACCTTATTTGTGAATGTTATTGGGTTGGTGACCTCCTGTTTTCTCTGGTCCTGTTATTTTCCATAACAAACTGCTATTCATTCAAGTTTTCATGTTATTTAAAGCACTTTTCCACATATTTGAAATTGAGATAGGCAATCATATTTTGATTGTTTGAGTTAGGTTGACCTGATTTAGGCTTTATAAATGTTGTATCTGCATAAATGTTTCAATCAGAAAGGTGAACTAAACTATCTTAAAATGCTCTCTAGTAAGCTTCCATTAAACATCTAGCAAAGGATTCTGTTTTATTGTAATCCAAGTTTTTAACTATACATTTTCATTCATAGTTTATCCATGCATTAGCTTTGTTTTTACATTTTTTGTGCTTGGCCCAATAACATAAAGTTTCAATTTCTGTGCCAGGACTTGAAATCTATTTGCCAAGGAATAATTTGGTTTCTCAAAGGTTGTTTAACTTGTAATTCTGTTTATAGTGTTGTGGGTATAAACTGTGTCTCTATAGCTACTGTAATGAAAGTGAAAGTGAGGAGTTTTTCACTTTTGTAAGCTGAAATACATTGTACATTGTTGAAATTCTTGTGAAGGAACCAGACGGTGTCTGATTATTTCCCAGATGGTTTATTTATCAAACAGATTATGGTAGCTGGATTTGTTCTTTTTATCTTTTTTTTTATTTATTTATTTTCCTAGCCAGGGGGATTCTGTGACTGCTGTTACAGTTGTAGATGGGATGGAAGAAGAGCAAAGTAGTTTTAGGTAGCTTTTCATTTCAAAACACACATAAAATCTTTATAAAAATGTAGTGTGTTATTTGGCTAGTTGCAACACGAGAATGTGAATTCCGTTTTATCCTATGCAACCAAGATACGAGAATTGAGCATTACAAATCTGAAACAAAATTCTTTCTCTAGAATAAAATTTCAACTTCCTCTTATGTGTCCCAGTGCTGTTGCTGCAAAATCTTTACTAAGACTCTCTCATTGTCGACTTTTCCTTGTCTCTCTCTTTCTGTCAAGTTTTCCATACTGCTAGTACTACCTTTAGAACAAAAAAATCCTCTGATTAAAACTGGTCACTTCTAATGGACTTCTAATATTCAAGTTTATCTTCCAGGACATAAGTGGCATATTCAAAAAATTGCTCTGAAACATTCAGGAATATTAATGAAATGTAATATAGCACATAATTAGTAATGCCGGCTCCTGTGGAGGTCCTGATGAAACACAGTTTTGATGCTCTAAGCATCTCCATTTACATAACTACTCCATATTGGAGCAGAATATAAAATAGAGGATTATAATCTGAAAACATAGGTAAGAGAAGTGCCTTTGGGGTCTACCATCTAACAAGAAGTTTGTCATACTTCTCTGAGTCTTACCGAGGTTTATTGAATGTTATTTATAGCACTCAATTATTATAACACATTTGTAACTATTTTTATTCTTATTAAACTATCCCTGTGTAGATCCAATGAGCAGTGTCTGAAATCTGTGCTTCAACTTTTCCTGGTGCAAAATCTTAGGGGGAAAAATAAAAACTTGAAGCAAATGTCACAGGACACAAAGTAATTAGAGCTCTCTTTACCATTCTGTGTAATGTACACGTTATCAGCATACCTTTGTGCTGAGAGGGTATGGTAAAGAAATGAAGCCCAGGTATAGAACCATAGAATATATATAGACACAGATATAGATTTGCATAGATGTACAGGTGGTTGAGTTTTCTATACATTAGTACCAAGGTTAAACAACTCTCAAAGCCCTAGTTTCAAAATTTTCTACACTTAGGTGCACATTAATCATCTGAGTAGGAAAATCCTTAGGAGCCAAAGGTGGAGAGTGCCAGGTGTAATTAAGCGTGTGTAATTAAATATCATTAAGAGCAAAGCTTTACAACTAGACAGAAATTCTTTCTCTTCTGTTACAATGAGGAAAATGCTTTTTTCTATATTTTATTGAAAATGAGAAAAATGAAACTCTTAGTTTATTTTATTCCTCTAGAGCACAGCTAAAGTAAAATATAAACTCCAGTTGTTATGAATGTAGTATATAAAAATACAGTGATACCTTGGTGTTGTACCTAGTGGCTGACAGAAGTGTGCTCCCAAGTGTTCAGATAGTGAATAATATTGCAAAAACAATTACCAGTTGCTGTTTGCTGGGCAGAAGCTTGACTTGATGTAGTGTCTCAGGTCTGTTGGATCACATTGGTTCCAACTGCAGAAATAATGGACAGTTAGTTAGCTTCCAGTTTCCCGTCTGGTTAAAATAGCTTTCATAAGACTGAATAAATATAAATCTATGCTACACCCTTGTTATTTCCCCTCCCCTTTTGTTTTTCCTTCTGCAACAGCAATTCATGCAATACATGAAAGTCCCAGTTATGATCTTGCTACATCATTTGATGTCCTCTGTTATTGCACAGGCTTTGTGTTTTCAGGCATTTTTCATGCTTTCCATTTCTCCACTATTACTATTTTGTTGCTTTCTCCTACAAATCTTGTAGTGTTGTCTTTTATTTTCCCTTATAATCTCTGCCTTTAGGGCTTTTAGAGTCTCAGGTGATTCAGCTGGCAGTATAGAAGAAATAAAGTGCTCATTACTCTGGAGAAACTCTTGAAGATCTAACTAATGGCTACTCAGAAAAGACTTAAAAATCATATACATTCAAGTCTAATCTAACTTTCTTTGTGAAATTCTGTTTCAGGATTGCTGTATGTTTCAGGCCTTGCAAATGCTGCTTCATGTGATGCCACATACTGCAGAGTTTCTGTTCTTTTAGTTTTATGGCATGATAGAGAATCATTTACTTTCTCAGCTCTGAGAAAACCACTGGCTCTGAGTAATAAAAGAGAGAGGTAAATACAATGCTTAGCAGCTTTGTACCAGACAAAAGAAAAGCCTTCTCAACTATAAGGTTGTCCATGTTTTTTAATGGGACTAGTTCAGATTTTCATAGGATTTCCTTAGCATCATAATTCTTTTAGCTGGTGTAGCATTATATGTGGATTTTGATGGGCCAATGAAGAAAATTGTACTGGAAATACCTGAAAGGAAACATAGGATGTCTTCACATAAGTGGTTGGTTGGACCTTGGCCTTTAGATCTGTTAAATCACTGAATGCATTTCTGAGGCAAATCAAGCTTTATCTACCTCATACTCCCTAGCACTTTGTTACAAGATGTGTTTAAGTCTATGATGTCAGAAGGATATATTCATACAAACATTTGTATTGCCTTTTTCCTATCCACTATTGTATAAATAAACCATCCTTGATAGTGAGATCTGGGAGTCTGGGTCAGGGCAGGCAAGGGCTGTGCATGCACCTCAGTGATGCTGGGACTGTGTGATAAATCAAGTGAGCTCTGACCTAAACCCTTCAGTGTGTTTTTTTGTATGTATTTCAGTTAAGGTCTTAGAAAATCTTCTCATGAACAGAATTAGAATAAGAAGTTGATGCTTTGTGCCAGGGATAACAATACTTTGAAATCTCTCTAAGAGATTATCCTGATTTCCTTTCTGGATACCTTGTTCTATAGCTCAGTCTAACCACAGATGGCACCCACACATTCGTTTACCTTATACTATCCCCGCAGATCAGGAGTAAGGCATGATTTGTGCAACATAAAGACTCAGAAGTCCAGAATTAGGTAGGAGGGGCAGGGAAGGAAGCTCCAACAACTTGACTTAAAGGTCTTGCCTCCAGCTTCTTGCGTTTTCCGTAACTTCTTAACTGGTGTAATGACACTGATGGTTCTCTGCAGTTCCCACCCTGCTGGCTGTGATTCAGCTCAGATGCCACTTTTGACTAAAGTCTAGTAGCTACAATAAATATAAACCAACTTGTGTGATAGCTTAGCAATATGGAGCGGTGCCTACTAGGGAGGCTGACTGTGACCCCATCAGTGTTTGAGCCAGCCACTCTGGAGAAGGTGGCCTTTCTGCCCTGTCTTACCTTGCTTTGTGAGGTTCAGCCTGATTTTGCTAAAGGTTTAAAAAGAGGGTATGTTCATCTTGGAGAAACTGGGGGAAGAAATGGTTGTATTGCTTTAAAGATGTAAAATGAAAAGGCTGTTCATTTCTTTCATATTTTTCCTAGCCTGTAATTATTCCTAATCAAACTACAACAAACAGTAAACACTAAAAATGAAATAAACGCAGTGACAGTTTGCCAATAACGAGCAGAAAATGTTCCATCTGTCTAGCAGTGAGTAAAATGTGTGTAATTACTGCTCATTTTTCTTCTAATTGCTGAGTTATTAGTTTAAAGCTTACGCACAACTGGTGAACAGTGCCGACTACCCATTCTCTAATTACATCCCCTGCTTTGCTGTGCTTGAAATCAGAAAAAGCAAAAAGCAGAAAATTTGCATTTTAAAAGAGTTGTCTGAATTAACCCCTCTAGTAAGAGCATCTTTTCAGTTTCAGCCTCACAGGTCAGATCCTTGGCTGTCAGAAATCAACATCTGGTTATATCAGCTGAAGATTTTTCTCTCAGTGGAATTGTCACTCTCTTGTTTTCTTCTTTTTTCAAGCCTAATTTTTATTTCTATTTTAGAGAAGATTAAAGTATACTCTGAAATGGATGGTAGGTCAAAGGAAGTAATTACAATGAGAAAACAAATGTTACGAGAGCTATGAGTTAGTAATACTTCCTTCACTTTGTGCTTCTTTATCTGATTATCTCGAAGTGGGTCAGATGTGAGGGCATCTCTGTTCTTCAGTCTGCTTTTTAGCACTGAGATAGCTGAGCCACTGTTATCAGCTGTCCCTAGGCCAACTCTGTAAGAGCTAGGCTGTGCCTGCACTGATGGAGATGTAGCCACACAATGGTGTGCTACCTCAACCTCTGTCAGGTAGCAGAATCCATCCCACTACAGGGACTTTGAAGTCCATGATGACTGACTTACCTTGTGGGTGGAAAGCTCAGTGTGAGAGGTGAGGGATGAACAGTACACACAGTTTGTTAATTTTCAAAAGCCTGAAGGTACTCTTATTGCACATGATTTTGATACTTAAGAATAATGATAGAAAATACAGAATGAGAAGAGCAAGAAGACAGAGAGAGATTCAGAAATCCCAGCAACAGAATTATCAACCTAGCCATGTCTGGGATGACACCTCAGAGGGTTCTTAGCAGGTCAGCAAAGCAAGGCAGACTTACTAACCAGTTGACTGAAATTCACAGCATGGGATCCCCACTTTTAATGGGTGATATTTAGGGGCTTACAAATAGGCAAAGATTAAAAACTGGTGTGATAAGTTCATGTTGCAACCCTTTTAGCTGCTTACCTTATTTTGAGGGTATCGGTATTGGGAAGTAGGATAAAGCCACAGGTGTAAATTATGAGTAGAAAGAGTAGAAAATCCTATGCAGAAGTGTTAACAAGTAACATTAATTTCTCTGTGAGAGCTCTGAGCTGATATGGTTTAGGTGGGGGCATTTCCCATTTCAGAAGCTCAGCCCTGAGTCACCAGCAACAGGACTGGTGGAATGCCCATAGCTGCAGAGTAATTAGGACACCCTTAGACCTCTTAAACACTGGTGATGTCCTGTCTGCAAATGGCAAAACCCCTTCTTGAAGCTGAGAAGGTGTGTAGGCTTCATGCTGCCTTGATCTGATTGCTAGCAACACACAAACCACTCAATCTGAAGCTCCTGTTTGAATTTGCTTATAAAAAAAACCCTCATTTTTCTCTATCTAATGCTGTTGCTGGTGTGAGATAAAATCTGAGAAATCCAAGCAGTATCAAACATGACCAAAATCTAATCAGTTGCCATGCCTTAATACAGGATTCCTTGCAGAGTTTTCAGTCATGAACTTTAAAAACAAGCCACCTGTTTCCAAAGAGGGTTGTAAGGCGGGATATACCCACCCCCATTCACATTCATTGAGGACTTTTGACAATGGAGTGGAATACTTAAGCAAAACTACACATCATAAAAGTTGGAGTTTGGGCACTATATCTAAGGGACTGTATTGGCTGTGGTAATACTATTTTTAAAACAGTGGTTAATGATGCAAAATATTAATTGCTTGGGATAAACAGTCATAGAAAGGTCAGCAGCTTTTTTTTCTTTTTTTTTCTGTAGCTATAGTTTCTGGCTTTGCACATTTTCTTGTCTGGGAATAAGTTTGAGGAAAATGAATTATTCTCTTGAATACTGGCAGATGTGAATGCACAGCAGCCTTGTCTTGATGCGTGTCTGCAACTGTCACAAAAGCCGGTAACAAACGCTAACCTAAGGAGGAGGGAAGTAAGGATCTATTCATACATCTAGTTTTAAGAAAAAAAAAGCATCCAGAAAATACACCTCCTCCCCCCACTCTTTTTCAAGTATATATTGTTTTGTCAGGAAGCAGTGTGGTTTTGATGGTGCTTTAGCCTTGCCATAAGAATGGAGGTGCTGGCAGCAAGAAGTTTGGATTTAAGGAAATGGATGGAAATAAAATATTATTTAAATGTTTTTGCTCTGTGGCTGGAGAACTGAAGCTTTCCTACTTCTTTTCAGTTCTGAATAAATGCTTTTGCTCCATGGGCTCACATGCATATTATGCATAATCCTTTAGATATGCTTGCCAGCTGTGTGGTAGAGATAGGGGCTGCTGGGACTTCACAAAATTAAAAATGGTGGCAATACCCCCCAAAAGAGCAGAAATGAAATAATTATTTGCATAATCTTTCTAGAGTCACCTAGATTTTTTGAAAGCAGCTTAACGTGTTTAGAATACCTATTAGAGAGATATTGAAGGGAAAAAATAACCCCTTTTCTTTCTGACCATGTGCATTTTGTTTTTTCTCTCTTAGTCTAACAGATTTAAACTGCTTTATACTCATTTTAAGAACATTTTATTTCACAAGAATAGCTCCTATTTCAAATGCTGTAGGTTCATTCTCCTCCTGCAGAACAATAGGGAAAGATTAAGTCTTTTTGCCAAATAAGCTCACAGCAACTTATTTAGCCATAGTTATTGCGCTTCCAATATTGTTTCTTTTCCACTTGGTATATATGACCTTTTGTTCTTTGTTGAACTGTTTGAGACGTGTTACCTAGAAGAGAATACCCATGCCTCTGCCAGATCTCAGGAAGAAAGACAGAGCTCTGTGAACACAATGCAGATGTGTAATCTCCACTATATTTAGCTAGTCTACTTTCATACAATAAGGACTGTTTGTACAAAAGTCCTTATTTTTGTTGCCTATCTCAAACATCATTCTGTTCCATGTCATTTGTCTTTTTTTTTTTTTTTCTTCTTTCCCTCTTTCCTCCTAGCAATTGAGATGAAAATTAAGTCACAGAGGAGAGATATTTTTATCTGAGATATTCAGATCCCTGTGTACTTTTGGGTCAGAGCTACAGAGAACAGCTGTTCTTTCAGAAAAGAAAACAAAAAACAAACCACCAACCCACAAACTACTACACAATTTCTAATATTTAGGGTCTATTTTTATGCTTGCAGTGTGAAAATACAATATTTGCAGTGTAAGTGTCCAGTACAACAGTGTAAATATCCAATGCAAAATCAAAATAGATGTAGCTCACAGATGTTTTTTAATGGAAAGGAATTTGAGCAATTTTCTGGTGCATTGATAAGACTGCATTATAGTTAAAGACAAAATATTTTGTATGGCTTTCCACAGAACACCTTTAAACTGTGGTGCATTTGAACACTATGCTATTGCATTATATTTGTATATTCCCATGGAAATAAGAATCAAAAGGGTTGGCAGGTTCCTTTTAATCATCTCTGTATGTTCAAAATCAAAGAGCTCTTTAATATATGTTAAATTCATTGCTTTCAAAAGACTTATCCAAATGGCTAAAGCTGATTAGACCATTCATAAACTATCATTTGCCACCAAAATAGATCTACTTTCAAATCACCCTACTTTCACAAATTAAGTGCTTTTCATATCTCATGGCTTTGCAGCCATGTACATCTAAATGGAAGCTGGAGCTGGTGCAAATGGCACCAGGGAGCAGGTCATGCATTGCAAAGAAAGTTCTTGGAAGGATGAAGCAATTGTCTTTATCTCCATTGTAATAGGCTTTTATTGTTTTTAGCAGGCGCATCATAGGCTTTACAGCTTTCTTGTGCCTGCTTGATTTGCCAGGGTTAATTTATAGCCTAATTCATAGGCTACAGTTTTTTTTGCCCAAGAAAGATGCATTTATCTTAACATCAAACATTTTAATGTCATTTGGCTTTTCTGATGTTTAAGACCATTTAAAATGTGTTTATTTTTATTCTAACTTGAAGTGACTCTTCATCACTTCGGATAAAACCAAAATGAATCTGATTTAAACTTATAAACCTCACATTTCTTGGAGTTTCAATTAAATGAATATGAAATAATATAAATAAAAGTTATAGTAGAGTTCTATGATGATATCCTCCACAAGAAACAAGCCTTTAAAACAGCTACAGCAGTACTTTCTGAACTATTGGAGACTGAGGAGGAGTGAGGAATTTAGAGGTGATCAATATTTCTATGCCAGTGCAAAAAAACCGAAACAAACAAACAAACCCAAAGCTTAAAATAAATAATTAAGTAATTTCAGGCTTGTGAGGTGGTGTAGAAACCACACAGTACTGAAAACAGTAATAAAAGCTATAAAATGTAGATTTGTTTCTTCCTAAAATTTTAAGAAAATAGATTTGCAGGATAGTTAACATCCTTATTAATACAAAGATAATATCACTTTTATTGTGACTGTAACATATGTGAGGATGTTTGTTTAACTCCCCAGTTGTCACACATGAGGTTGGAAGTTTTTAATAGCCTCTGGGTATCAAATCTATAGCCTCAGGCTGCTGTTTGTAATTTCATATGAGTAATTTATTATGAAGAGAGGAAAAACAAGAATTGCCCATTAGCTATGACAGCACATTTACATTATAATTATTAGGCACATAACAGCTCAAAAATAGATAAAAGGAATTTTAGAATAGCATTGGCATCAGCAATAGTATCATCTGCTAAGATAAAGCAGAGAAATATAGCTCTGGAGAAATTACTTGTGAGGGGAGCAATGCTTATAGTCAAAAGGTCATCCTCATCTCTGCTGCTGACTCCGTTGTAATGTAAGCCACTCTTGGGAAGTTGTATGTAACTTAGAAACATCATCTTTCTAAGCTCTCTGAGGCTGTGTGGTGATAGCTCTGCGTTAGTAAGAGTAGGGTTTTCAGGGCATACTGCATTGGTATCTGCAGGTGACTTTTAATTTTGGATTTTTTTTTTTTTCAGTCTTTCCACTTTCAGTAAACTCAGTTTCAAAAAGTAATTCATATTACAATGTGTGTAATTGTTCTCCCCTGAAAACTAAATCCTATGAATTAGATTTCCCGGAAGAGATTGGCACTGAGGAGTGCCCCAAGTAACAGATCATGATTTTTCCAAAGTGTTGGTGCTCATTGCTCTCAGCAGGATAAAGCCTTGTCTATGTTATACAGCGACTGAATCCATGGTGTAGCTAATTACTCCTGAAGAGTTGTGTTGGCATTTCCATGTATCTTCTCCACATTTTAATGTCTTGGTAACTAAGATGAAATCACACAGCTCTAGCCATTCAGGTAGTCAAGAAGTTGTCAAGGGTTTGCTTTCTGTGTGTGATGCAGCTTTACCTCATCTGTGATACCTTAAATAACCACAGATGTGTGGCAGGTGAGAGTTTCTTTGCCTGTTCCCTGTGGTGATTTCTCCCCTCTGCCTTCCCCACCTCCCCTTCTTTTTCTTGTTATTTCTTCTCCTAAGGACTGCCATTCATACTTCATAGTCCTGTACATATCCACCAGCATATGTCCTCAGAAGACCTCTGAATGCTTGTTTGCTCAGTATCCTTATGCATGATGCTTTGTTTGAAAAGTTATTTGCTGTCTTTGAAGGTCCCATGGTGCAATGCACCAGCTCATGCAAGTTGATATTTTTGTTCTCACCTTGCTCCCCACCCTGGTCACTATCACTAGATCAGCTCACCAGGGGCAATCATTAAAATGGGTCCTGCTTTCTGGAGCTAATATACCCAGGACACAAACAAAACTCAAGAACAGGAATATGGATCTCCTTTCTAATTGTGAAATAGGTTGAGAAACGGGGATATTTTGCCAGTAATTTGGAAAAAGTGTGTCTTTCCCCCCTCCCTCCCCTCCCCCCCCCCCTTAGAATGGGAAAAGTGCCATGAATAGGGGGCAGTTGTGCTCACAGATGTGTGCCTGTCCAATTGTAAGACATTTATCCCATCCCTGGTGTACTAGGCAGGAGGGTTGTTGTGTTCCTTTCCAGGTCACAGTGCTCTTATGGAGGTGCTGCTGACCATATGCCAAAATAACTTCTGTGCTAAAACTCTGATTTTCTGCAAATATGAGACTGCAATCTATATATACCTGCTCTTGTCAGGATCCTTCAGAGGCAGGCTTGTAAGCTCTCAAGGTCCTACGTGATTTCTCAGGAATATTGTAGACGATATGTATGATATGTAGCTATGCATGGCCTGGTTACAGCAGTAGAGACTACTTCTTACCAAGGGCATTTAAGAAGGAAGGATCAAACACCCTTAAAAGGTAATACTAGAGGTATACCTCTTAACTGAATTTTATTTCTGCATTTGATTATAGACAAGCCCCCTTTTTAAAAAAAAATTTTTTTTTTTTTTTTAAATACAGGAAGAAATAGAATGTGTGCATTTTATTTCTGCAGTGAATCTGTCCTTATGCAAATATGACCTCGGGGAAAGCATATCCAACAAAGTAGTGAAATCTGAAAGTACATATCTGGGAATGGCAAGGGGACAGTAACATTCAAAATTACCAGAATAAAATAGGAGGCTGTGGCAGAAAGATAAGGTATATAATTCAATTCAGAATAAGTGAGAACAGTGAAACTACAAAGGAAAAATCAAAACCAAATAAGATTTTAAAAAGATGCTTATCGCAGAATCTTAATCAAGATAATGGAAGTACTAAGCAAACCCTTAAAATCATTCTCACAGATATTATACACCACTTGTCATATCATTAAATGCAATTTGGAAATAGCTGTCATGTATACAGCAGGACCTGTGTTTTCTCTGTCTACACTGAATACTCATGCTTTGAGTAGAGTAAAAACCAAAAATGCTGCTATTCAAGATGTAGAATCAGATTAAGGGAAGAAGCCCTAGCCACTGCAGGCCATTAAATACATGCTTAAATGTCTTTCTGCACTGGACCCTCCATCCTTTAATTCAGCTTCACTGTTATGAACAATTGTAAATGCTTTCATATCTGCATCTTTACTCTGCAGCCCTAATAACAAACTAGTAGTTGTAAAGCAAGGGCTTTTGTCAAGAATTAACGCATATATGTTTCAGTTTATGGTGGTTTAATGTTAATCGTGGTGAAAATCAGCCACGTAGAATCATTTTTCTTGAAGTCCCTTCTTTTTTCCATTTCCAAGACGTGTGTCTTAAAATATACAGTTGCAGTACTATATGATGCTAAACAACTGTTCTGTTTCTGCTAATAGATACATGAACATCATGTTGACTGGATACTTCAATTACTTAATTTGCAACGTAGTGAAAAAGATAAAATGTGTACCATGACACAATGAATTTTTTGAACCACAAACACACTATCCACCTTTCTAAACAAGATGAAACAGTACCTTTCTACTACTTTTTCTACTACTTTTCTGTAGTGGTAGTGTTGATTTGCATTTTTAGAGGTCTGATTAGCAGAGATTTTGAGTGTTTAGATGGAACCTTGATGAGTGATTTTAGTGCATGCTGCACTAAACTGAAACACTTTCATTTGGGGGTACATCTTACTGTCATAGGTGAATTTGATATGCCCACTGAGCCCATAGGCTCATTCTTTCCTTTAACAATGGAAGGAGTATAAAGAATAGGATCATCAGACATGTGTGTTTACTTTAAAATATGAGATTGTTTTGTAGTGTCTGGTGAAAGACATGAAATTCCGTACTTCCTGTACCCTGTGGAAGCTCACTGGCCATATCCAACTGGTCTGATGAGTGCTTATTCTGCGCATTTGTTAAGTACTGATTGCTACTGTTTTACCTCACAGAGAAAGCTTCAAGACAGCAGAAGAATTTTGAACCATGCTTGCTGGCAGCACAGGGAGGTTCAGTGCTGCCTATGGGGCAAAGCTTTTTTTGTGTGTGTGTTTTTGCACTGCAAAGCCTGCTACCCCCAGTGTCGTGCTGGTGATGCTCCTGGAGTATGGAGGCCATTGCTTGCACAAGCCGAGTCCTGTCAGTGGAATAACCTTTGATTACTGTAGGGATCTGAAGCCTTTCCTCTGCATGGTGCTGCTATGTGCCCACTGGCAAACCAGTCATCCAAGGCTCCTCTGGCTTGGTGCTGAGCTGATCATTTGCAGAGTGTGGACTTTCAAAACTAGAATGAATTTCTATCTATCAAGTTTCAGCACCATTTGGAAGCTAAAGAGGTTTTAGTACAAGAAGGTATGTCCTTGGGCTCATCCTTTCTGGTGTCCAAAGTTTCTGGCTCTCTTGCATTGTTGCAAGAAGAGTTTTAGTTCTCTGTGTTTCTGTTATGGTCTGGAAATCCCTGTAAACAGCTTTTTTTTCAACAGAAGTTGCCCTGCTCTCTTTGATCATTTATGTCAGTAGAAGAGACTCATAAGTACTAATATTAATCTGATAGAGGGGCCTTTATAGTGCTTCAGCAGCACCAAATCAGCTGTTAGACCACTGGATTTTGGTGGTTTGCCTGATGGGAAAACGAACCATGACGTTTTTGTTCATGTGTGCTGTGGAAGAGTATGGAGACACCAGTGAAGGACCTGCTCTACTGGGTGGTGTCTACAAAAAAATTCTGTGACTCTCTTACTGGCATAACATACAACTTCAGTTGGTGACATGGACATAGATGTAAGGATGTCAGCAATATGTCACACCAGAATTTTCTGAGGCACCCCAAGGGAGGTGGAGTGTGCCTGTATCATATAGGGAAAAAACTATTGCGTCAATGGGCTACTTTAATTTTTGTTCGAATTAAGTTGTAGATTTGTGAACATCTACTTACCGTATACAGAAGGTCATCATATTGCTGTAATTGGGCCCTACCGTATAATTAGCTGCAACATTTTAGAAATACTGATGTAAAGCCTTTTGTCTGCTATGGGAAGTTTGTCATTGCTGAGTTAATCGTGTGCAGAAGAAGCTTTATAATGGTAACCTCCCTAACACTGTTTTTACAGTGTTTGAGACTATTTTGGGTAAGTAAATATGCTTAATTACCAAAATAAATTACCAAAAAAAGCACCTGGGTGCCCAAACCAAAATTTTAATGAGAATCAAATTGTTTAAGTAGAAAAAAACAATTCAGATGTAAGAATATTTTTTCTTTTATGTGAATAGCTATGAAAATAATTTACCTGATCTAATCATTATAGGTGAGGATCAAAATGTGAGAGATACTTCAGAGTATAAAAATAGATTAAATTATTAAAAAAAAGAGTAATTTGTGTAAGAGCAGCTTGGGACAGAGGAAGTTGACTAATGTAATGGCACAGAATTGCCATTATAGGATGATTGCTGTTAATTTTTTGATTACCCAGTAATAGAACAAGCAGTACGGTGATTAACTGGCTCATAGAAAAATAGGGCACAGTTAATCTGAAGTAGTGCTGTCATAAAATCCAGAAAAACTCTGAGCTGGATTGCTGCCGATAAGTAGCAGTTGCATATGCTATATAAGGGATATGAAGTAAGGATTAACTGCCAGTAAAATGAATGTAGCCTCAGTAGTGACCCAGAGCAAAAGAATTAAATATTGCTAGGCCATTATGGTGTTCTGTTGTGTCAGAGGTTTTAAAACAGTTGCAGTAGACATCTTCATACAGTCTTCTGTGCATACCTTTTTAACCGGTCTTTGATTGCAGAACAGAATGGACTGTATATGCAGAGCTAATCCTTTTGCATGTCTGCCTGTTGGGCTTTCTTGCATACTGATCAGAAACAGCGTGACAAAATCAATAATTCCTACCTGACCATAGTTTGATAAGCAAGATGGAGAGAGGAAAGTGAAGATGAGTACTTAGGTTTATTTTTGTTTTCTTTTAATTTAAGGAAATAATTTCTTTTGTATTAAGTAAGTGTTTTGGACATAAAGTAGGTTCTTTACTTTTTCTTCCTCCATTGAGCATCATTGCTGGTATTTGAATAAATGGGCATATACAGGTTGTTGAAGCAGAGCCGAGAAAAAAGATATCTTCGTATGCCAGAGGTGAACCATTCTACTGGCAATAAAATATTCTTGGTGGCTACTGTTCCAGCCCAAATGGTGGTGAGAATCACCTGAAACGGTAATCTTGCTTGGTTTGTGCACCTTGCGCAGGTGTTATTCTGTCATAGGCAGAGGATGTAGCCCCCTTCCTCCTCCCCATTGTCACCACTGATAAGTGTTCCTCCTCCTGCCATACATAATGGGATAATATATAATTGCCCAAAATTTCTCCTGAATGATGGAACCACTGTTTAAAACATCTCTGATACTCCCACCTAAAAAAGATGACTTATGTGTATACAGGCTGATGGCAGCATGGTTACTAAGAAATTATAGGACATAACTCTCAATGTCCAAACTCGTCCCATCTTAGTGCCATAAACCCACAGTATATAAGTCTAAAGCCCCCAGGTGAAGGCAGAAGACAGTGAAGATAGAGCTGACACTTCATATGACTTACCTCATTACAAGGGTCTTGCTTTGGCAGCTGCAAGTCTGAGGGGAATTCGTACTGTTGAATGAGCTTCACGTGGTATATCCTTCAAAATCATGAGGGCTGCAGCTTTAGGCATTGTCTGCTTCAGGGGTGTGTTATGTTGGTTGCCAAGGTGAATGTTGAATATTGAAAGAATGGTCTCTTTGTATACCCAGAGTTAGCAGATACTGATACCTGTGTGTCTATTTATCAAGCACTTATGTGTACTAGAGACAGAGTTTACTTGCACAAAACTCATTTAGAAATAGTGCGGACTGAATATTTACCTTTGGTAATTCATATGCTTGGAGTTTAACATTGGAAAGAGGGATGACCAGGTGTTGGTGGGAACACCACCACTTATGCACAAATGACAGCTTGGCTTGGAACAACCTGGAATCATTTTGAGGTTCATATTTTGATGGTATTTACTTTTTACGGTCCTATATGAAAGTAAATGAAATAGGTTTGATCCTGAGAACGTATTTTTTATAGTTTGTCTTCTATCTGTCACACTTTTAAACTCTGAAATTCTCTTGGAAAAGATGAAACCCTTTTTTTTTTCTTTTCATGGTTTAAAACAGATCTTTTTTGCTTTTTTTTTTTTTCCAAAGTAAAGCAAAAAATTGTGAAATATACAGTACATAAACATTAACTTTTATTAACCGTTTTAACTAGGAAATAAATGGAGAAAAAAATATTATCTTCTAGCAGATTCTTTACAGTATCTGTACTTTGCAACTTCTCTTGTTTGTGTTTAAATCTCTAGGCATCTGTTATTGTTGAAAAATACATATGCGTTATTTATTCTGATTAACTTCAAGTGATTCTATCTAGAAACACCTTCAGAAACTGTTTTCCCATTGTTGCTATGTAAAATAGTAAGGAGCAAATTTGATAAGACAAAACAGTATTTTGAAGTACCAGGTTTTAACATCACAGCCAAATTTTACTTATTTTAATGGAAAAAAGCTAAGATTAGGAAGGGATTTTATGAAGACAGAACTGCCTTTGTCTTTCTAAATTGCAGTCTTATTGCAGAAAATATGAAAGATGTTTTTTCTCTTAACATTCGAAGTCTGTATCCATTTTACAGTTGGTCTGAGATTCTGCCAACACTGCAAATATCTGCTGGTTTAATTTAGTTACCCCAAGTGCAGCTAGCAGTGAAGCAAGGTTTTCTTCAATTTGCAATGCCTGTGAAACTCAGGTAGTGTCATATGATCTCCCTGAAGTAGTTTCACCGGTGCCAGTGCTTGTGCCCCTCAGAAAAAGAAGGAAAATAATAAATATGCACTACAGTGTTATTAAATAAATCATGCTAGACCAGGAGGGCTTATCTGCCTGGATTGCCAGGTGTGCATTCCTGGAAAGGGTGAGTTACCTTCCATTTCTGATGTGAGAGCCATCTGGGAGCTTGGTGCCCTCAGAGGAGCCTCTGACCCACACTCCCCCAGCTCCCAGGGGTACAGGGTTGTTCCAGAATTTCACTGTCAACGAGTCAAGGAGTCAAAGTCAAGCACACCCCCCACAACCAGACTGTATTTGCATGCCTCTGATGCTCTGCTTTGAGGAGGGCATGTGTTACTGCTCTCTCTGTTGTCCAGGACCTCCATGCGTTGGAAAGACTGAAATGTGCTTGGGAGTGTCCCCTGCAAGCACAGAAGGAATGTATCACAGTGTTCTGCTCCTTCTTTGCTCTCCTCTGTTCCCTTTGAGTGATTTTGATCATCCTTTGATCACTATATCGCATCATTAAGCAACTCCAACTGCCAGTGCCAGCTTCATATGAGATAATATAGAAATCAAGTGGAAAGTGCATATGAGCCACATACAAATAAATAGTTTTAACTTGCAGTTTAAGTACTTTATTAAGGTAGTAAATAGGAAATGAGTATAGGATGAAAATGCAGGGAAGCATAGACACCTTGATGGTCTGGCGAATTTATACTGAATTACACAAAGGGTTTTATCAAAATTTTTCATCATGCAGTTCATATTGAGCCAGTTTGAGGACCCTTATTTTAGAGCAGGAGGAGAAACTGCATTTTCTACTGTAGTAATGTTAGACGTTGGGCTGTATGTAAACTGACCTTTTTTGTATGGTCACATAGCAGCTGGGATGCCATCTGCATAAAGTAAGATGGCAGGTGATCAGTGAGGGAAAAGCAAACACTCTTAGCAGCAGCAGTAGCAGTAGCAGGAACAGCAGCTAGGACCTTTCAGTTGTGTTTGCTTTACTTTCCCTAGTGCTTGTCAACAGCAGATGTGCTGAGGAAGTTCAGTCTTGGAAACTTGACTGCAAGGGATCATTGTGTGACTATTGATTTATAGCATCGAATGGAAAAA
The DNA here is from genome assembly GCF_033783945.1 of Neopsephotus bourkii. Classification (NCBI taxonomy): domain Eukaryota; kingdom Metazoa; phylum Chordata; class Aves; order Psittaciformes; family Psittacidae; genus Neopsephotus; species Neopsephotus bourkii. Next base: position 7,181,715 of record NW_026901456.1, on the reverse strand, counting down.
AAAAGTCCACCTTGCCAAAAGCAGCATAATAGGAGAAAATCCAGGCTGAGAACACATTGATGATCTATTTCCTTTATACTGCTCTTATATTTTTACTTAGAAGTAAGTCAGTGTTTACCACTGGCTTATCTTACCCTTCCAATCATGCAGCTTAATCTGTATATCGAGAATTTCTTTACTGTCATAAGAGTTATTGCTATACCTTGAATATTCCAACACAAATATTTTAAGTTACTAAAAGCACAGAAAGCTCTACCGCAACCTAAACTAAGTGTATTAAAATAAGTTTATTATGGTTCCAGTCCTTGCAAAATTTGTATTAGCTGATATATTCACCTCAGGGATACTTTCAGGGAAACTCAAAATTTTCCAGTTTCTTTTTAATTATCATATAAATTAGCTGTGCTTTTTGGAAAGGTGGAGTTGGAAGGTCAAATTGTAAAGGTTTTGCTTATTTCACTTGGTTGCTAACATTTTAACATCAAGTACCATCCACAGCAGAAAATGACAGTGTAAATACTCCTGTTGAGGCATATTCAAATGCTTCAGTGACAGGTCAAGAATAAATATCTAATATATATTTAGCCATTGCAAGACCATGCTATAAATGACAAAATATTAAAAGGTACAATCTTCTTTGTAGCAGGACAAAAGTAAATATGAATGCAGCAATTAAGAAAATAACGTGAAAATGAAAAAAAAAATCTATTTCAGCAGCTCTTATTGCAAGTAAGGATAATAGTAAAAATGTCACCCACTGTATGGAAAAAGTTACCAGCTACACAAGGTTGTAGCACTTTTCAGTACTGGTGTGTAACCTCATTTAGAATAATCTGAACTGGGGCTTTGGAAGGGGAATTTATTCTTCTGCCAAAAACCTAAAAAAAAGAAATATAGGATGAAAGAAAACGGCAGGACCTGCTTCACCTTAGTGATTGTTCTTCTTGTTAATATTAGACATGAAAGCTTTTTGCCTTATGACCACAGAAGGAATGCTTTTATATCACAAAAAAACCCCACCATCTGTTGGCCAAAGAATCTCTGTTCCTTGTGATCTACAGCAAACTTCATGGACAATTTGTCCCCCGGCTTTAATTTTTTTAGTATGAATGTGAGGAAATTGCCAACTATTCACTTGGTTTGTTTATTTTTGAAATATACGGATGGTTAAAGAAACAGAAATGCTCCACATCTTTAGGGAAAGGTAAAAGGACAGACTTGTGCCTTAGGGACAGAAACTGTCACTTTTTTCTCCTCCCTTTACCTCACTCCACATTTTTTCTACTGTTTCCTTCTTCCAGCATCCTCTGAAATCCTTTAAGCAACTGAAGGCTGGTGGTAAAAAGGAAGCAAAAAAAAAAAAAAAAAGAGGAATGGCTAAGAAAGTTTTAAAAGTGATGACAAGAAAAAGAAAGAAACCCATAAACTGGCCTGCCATGTCAACGTGTCAATGAAAGCATGAAGGTTGATACTACTAGAGTAGAAAATTGTATTCATTTTCTACTGGAAGCTAGGGAATTTGGTGCAGAGAAGTGTGCATATGCACAAACCTAGACATGTATCATATAAACCAAAACCACCAATTTTCAGAGAAAAGGCAAGAAAAGCAAAAAAGAACAGATTTAAAGAGATTTATTTTTCCCTCCTTATTTATGAATTCCATGAGAAGGGTGCTATTTTTTTTTTTTTTTTCTTTTGAAGCTGTTAGATTCTACAGGGAATTGTGGGAGCTGGTGCACAGATATCATGTTACCAAAATACAGCAATTTGCAAAGCAGGATGCCTGGACTGATTTCACTTATCACACATAAATATCTACAGAGTAAATACCTATCTCTGAGCTAGCGATCTCGTTAAAAGATAAGAGAAACAGAAATTTCCAGGATGTGATTTATCTTTTCAAGAGTAAGACATTTTTGTTTGGTTAGAGAAATCATGCCCTAAATGCACCTGATTCTGTCCATTTGGTTTCAAGATTGGAGAGTTTCAGACATAGATATTAGAGGAGCATATATTAGAGGAGCTGAATCCTATTTTTGCTTTTAGTTTTGATGGGTCATGGTTAGCACATAAAGAAGGGATCTCCTCATTCTCTCTCTGGAGCACTGTGAGGGAAGATAAAGGGACAAGATTTTCTGATTCCAGTCCCTGTGAGAACCCTTATGTGCACTCATGCAAGTAAGATTTATATGGCAAACTACATTACTCCAGACAAAAAAGGTACTATGGAAAACAGAGGAGTTGGCCTTGCCTTGCCTTGCCTGGTTTTACATCAGTAACTTGCTTTATCAGTAGTCCCTGAATGAGTGCAGTGGGAAAATATTTTATTTCCTATACTGCACTCTTGCTTGGAGATGCAGAAGGCTACCCTGGTTGCATAGGTTTTGGTAATGGCTACATATGATTTTAACTGATGAGGGTAGTGATAATGACACTGAGCCAGCCTTTCCTTTGAAAATGTAATTTGATTGTGTAACCCAAACACATCTTAAGGATACTGAGTTGCCTTGCTACTTTAGAATGAACTATGAGGCAGTGTGGTGTCCCTAAGCTATTATCATTACTTCAAAAGGAAAAAAATAAAAATTCAAATTCCCACAAAAGTTGTAACGCATCGTGGTTATTCATACTGGTTTCTTGTTTCCTTAGCAGTAATTTTTAGGATGTGGTTTTATGTGTAAGAGAATCTTCTGAGTAAAGAATGGAAGAAAAAGGATGTCCTGCATCATAATCTGTCATAGCTGCCAGATGTTTCTGGTTAACCAACTAAATACCTACTACAGAAAAGAACCACTTTTGCTTCTTGCTTTCTTACTGTTACTCTAAACAAAACAGCACACAAACAAAAAGGTACAGTAGTATAGTTAGGGACAAATCATTGATTTCTGTAATGTGTGGCTTGTCAGGCCTTTGATAATTTATGCTGTCTGAGGATGTGACCTGCACCTTTTATAGTCTCTTAAAATTTAAACAAAGCCTCTTGTTTCCGATTTAACATCTCCTTAATTTGAAAAATGTATTCATCTTTTATCCTGCTAGTGAGGGAAGCATTCCTCCAAGTGTGAGACCTCTGGAAAACATCAGAGAACCTCTCCAGGGCCAGCTGAAATCCCATTCTGCATTCAGCATATATTTGAATCTGCTAATGCCAGAAAGAATAAATTTCCCCCCTCTTACTCATCCCTCAGAGGCAACCACTGATGAGTTACATTTTTCCTATTTTAATGGAAAGGTCCTACATTAAAGACCCCCTTCTCTCTACATTTCCTTTCTTTTAAGAAGCAAACCAATTCAAAGAAAGAGTCCTTGCATGCAAAACAACATTTGTTTGCAGAGAATAATTCCTCCCCGGTGTTTGGCACATATTTATTTTGTCTCAGCACTATAAAAAAGGGTCTTGTTGCTGACTCAGAAGGAGCTCATTACAGAAAGACTTCACCTTTCAGTTGCAAAAGATGTTTCCTTGAAATGATAATGTAATGAGTGTTAGATCATCCGTATGTAGCCGTTAGGCTATTCTTTTGATCAGTTGGAAATGCATTTGTTAAAAAGCTGCTTTATTGATTTCCTGGCTGGTTTTTATACTGTTTGGATCATCTATACACACACATGCATCACATTTTTACCACTTCAAAGTGGTTAATAAATTCACACTACTCAGGAGATTGAACACGAAATGGAGTGAACCCTTTCTACGGAGAACTCTGTTGTTCAACCTTTGATAGAAAGAGTCTTAGCAGCATGCTGAGTGTCTCCTTTAAAATATTTTTAAAACAATCTGCCACAAAGAGAACAGAACACACTAAAGCAAAAGAATATTGCTCCTGGGGATATAAACATGGTGAGGGTTGTGATTAAGATTTCAGTAACTCCAGATGAGAAAATATTACTGAGCTCATATAGGCTTAATGAAGATATGCGTTCCTGATAACCTATACATATTTACTATTTCCACTTTGTTGCCTTTATGATGTATTAGCAGTAAAAGTTTGAGATGTTTTAAGTGTTAAAGTGAAACATATGCTTCTACATATATATTGTTAGAACTATGCAGAATATCTGTAGTTAAACTAAAATGTCATGGGCTCAGATGGTCTTGGATATCTCTTGAATCACAGTTTTAGAATTAGGTTATTGAACTGTGGATCAAAATTTCTGTGTGATTAAGTTTAAAGATACTTTCTCCCTCTCCCTCTTTCTTATTATTTTGGTTTGATTTCCTAAGCTGCTAATACCATTTTGTGATCACAAATCTGGGGAGTTTTAACTGCTCTGTTGTAATTAGTCGTTTGACTCTTATATTTCCTTTTCTCTCTTTGAGCAAAGTTGCTAACCTGTATTTCATATCAATATCATGCTTTTGTTAGTGGCAAATAGACCTCTGTCTATGAAATATAATCTGCAACTTGACTGTGTATATAGCAGGCCATTCAAATGATCATCCTACTTGTTTAAGTGCTTAGCTTTGGCTGTATACAGGGTAGGCTATCAAGTCTGAAAATGCTGTCTTGACAGGAGTTTTAAGATTTTTCAGGTGGTTGAATTAAAATGCCCAAACTGAAGCTTTCTAGTATTGTGAAGTTTTTCAAGTTACCAGGTATGAAATTATGAAAATAAAATTACCCAGAAGGACTTGAGGATATTTTTAGTATTTTGTGCATAAATGTCTACATATATGCAGCATCCAAGGAACCATGAGCACAAGGAATAGAATAGAAATATTTAATAAGAAACATTTAAATTTCAGTACCTGAGACCTCTAGCTATAAAATAAGGATAATAGACTTTCTTGCCTCTCAAAAGGATTGTGGAAATAAATATATTAAAGATTGCAAAGAACTGGAGTATTATGGTAATTGATACCATATGCCCAGCTAAGATAGCTGGGAACAATTTCTGAAGAGGCAAGAGTTTTATTCATAGACTCCCAGAACCATTAAGGGTGTAAAGAACCTTTAGAGTTCTTCTGGTACAACTCCTTGCTCAAAGCAGGGCAGACAAATCTTCCGTTTCTCAATCTAATTATATGAATAGTAGGTATCTGACCTTGGAAAAGATGGAGGGTCACTCTGGAAACCTCATTAAACAAGTGATTTTTTATTTTATTTCATTGGCAAAATTGAACTGAAGCCAGTTAGAAAATAAAACATTGTTTTCTATTCTGGAAAAGGTATGGTGAGCAAAGTTTGATATTTTTTAATTTAAAAAATATTTAATATTAAAATTTTTAGAGTAATAATAACTTCTTTAATTTTTTACGATGTTAAAATTGTTTGTTTATTTACTCATTAATTTGAGGAAAGTCTAGACTGATGAATGAAATCTCAGAGCATTTTGATGCCAGAAAATCAGTATTTGTCACTGGAAAATTAATGTATTTCACTTTAAAATACTGCCAGTTTCTGTCTTGTTGTTTATTCCTTTCTTCTAAAAATAATTAAGATCTGTTTTCTTCAAGGATGCTCCTTCACTTAACTAGATTCAGATACATATACAGAATCAAGAAAACCCCTGTTGTTTCTCAATGTTCTTATTTCTGGACTTTGGCAGATTTTAAGAGGTAGATTTTCTTCTTTGTTTGACAGCATATAATTTCTCCTTGATCACAGGAGTTGTATCATAAAGTATTTACAAAAAAATTAAGATTAGTCTTTTGGGCTAGTGAATGTCTTTTTGCCAGTCAGTCTTTAAGTTTCACCCTTTTCTGGTTTGAGGACAGCACAGAAGGGCATGTTGTTATCTGATTCCAGATCTCTGCAGATGATGAAATTCCCTTCTTGGATGGAATGCAAATTTGAGTATTGAATCTGTTTATTTGACTGCTTTTGGCCAGTGATTAGCATAAAATGACTTCCCCAGTACATGGTGAAGGCAATTATTCAACGAATGGACAGACTCAGTCATGTGTGGTGTGTATAGCCTGCACTTTTGTTGATGTACTGAAAGCCTGTACTGATGATGTTTTGTCTTTCTCTCTTTCCATTGAAGACAACTATTCATGTGATTAGCTTGATAAGAGATATGTAAAGGAGACAAAGTGGATATGAGTTTTGTGTGCAAGCAGTGGTAAGGGCTTTAGACAGCTGCCATGTATTTGTCAGTATGTAAGAAGGAAATGCAAAGGTGTCAAATACAAGATAGAAATCACTCAAACTAACCATACATATGCTCACTAGTAACTCAGTTCTAGCAAATTGGTATGTATCTTGAGATAATTAATAATTGTTTATTCCTTAATATTTTCCTTAAAATTTTAAGATAAAGCTATGCTTTCTGGTTTCCGTTTAGCCCTTGGCAGACACTGAAATGTGTCTCAATGTCTCTCAAACACTTATGCTGAAAATGCTGCCTATTGTTATACACTGTGGATTCAGCTGTCTAAGTGGGTCCAATGCTTTACTCATTATCTTGCAATCAAGGTAATTTCTAAGTTAACTCTCATATAAAAAAAACACAAAAACAAAACCAAAACAAAAAAAAAAAGCAAACAAAAAAGCTCAAATCTAATACTCAGTTTTAATAAGTACTTTCCTGAATATTTGTAGTAAACCAGCATCATTTATGAGAAAGTTATTCATCTGATGGGTGTACTTTTAAAAAACATATATACCTACCATGTTTTGAGCAGTAGATCTGTTTGTACTCTTTCACCCTTCAAAGACTGAAGCATCACTTTTATAATTAATATTTTTAGACTTTGATCAGCCGTCAGTCTCATTTCTCTGCATTTTTTTTTGGACCATTGAGTCTTTTGAATGCTTAGTGGTCTGCACAGAGCTTCAGCCCCATGTTGCAAGCTTTGCTTTCTATTGTATGCCTCATTAAGCATGTAAAAACATATGAGTATATTTTTAAATGCATATAATGTTCTTAGTCTTACTTTTCCATATAACCAGTTGCTTTCCTTGTGACACGTGTGTCATGAGTGTAAGGGGAAGTATTTGATCCTGGGATTAATGACCCAAGAGACAATTTCTCTCTCTTGCATGCACTGGGTAATACCCACACTGGGAAGAATTTTTTGAACCAGTACTTCAAAGCAGAGGAGTTAATTAGCTTTGGAAATCAACTCATCCAATATATAATGAATGGACCACCACATTCCAAGGCTCAATGGTACTCATGATCTGGCTCTTTATTATTATTTCTCCTTAGATTTTGTACTACTGCTACTCCATCATCTTGTTTATTCTCTTCACTGTTTTAGCTATGCAGGAGATGTTGTTCATTTCCCATTGCAATTAGAGATGGGTTAAGGTCATGTTATCTTGTTTTTGTTAAAACTGCTATTGCTTTTGTTCTGACAATGACAACTGTGATGCGTCTGATCAGGTTACAAACATCAACGAATGCTTATGAATGTGTGCTGTGGCTTCAAAATACAATGCAAATGCTAAATAGAGTTTCAAGTGCATGTGTTAACTGACAGAGAGGGAGGGAGTGGGGCAAGAGTGCAAGGAAAGTTAACTGCTCTGACTGACATGTTAGGACTGCTAAGAAGTGGAAGCTGGCATGATCAGCAATAAGCCTGCAGCCCCAAAAAGGCTTGGATCTCAAGGGCTGCAAAGTTCTGAGCGCTCAGGAGGAATAAAGAATCAAATGAGGCTGAGTGCATGGTGGTGATTTAACTGGTGACTGCTGTCGTTTTTAGAGTCTGAATCATAGTATCATAGAGTAGTCTGGGTCAGAAGGAACCTTCAAAGTTCGTCTAGTCTAACTCCTCTGCAATGAGGAGGGACTTCAACTATATCAGGTTGTTCAGACCTCATCCAAACCAACCCTGAATGTCTCCAGGGATGAGGTATCTACCATCCCTCTCTGGGCAACCTGTGCCTGGTTTTCACCATATTCTTCTTAAAATTGTTCTTTATATCTAGTCTGAATCTCCCCTCTTTTAGATTAAAACCTACAGGGCATACCCACAGGCGCCATTAAAAAGTCTACTCCCATCTTTCTTACAAGCCCTCTTAGTACTGAAAGGCTGCAATAAGGTCTTCCCAGAGCCTTCTTTTCTGCATACTACTTGACCCCAACTCTCAGCCTTTCCTTACGGCGAGAGGTTTTCCGTTCTTATGATAATTTTTGTGGCCCTCCTCCGGACCTGGTCCAACAGGTCTGTACTGAGGACTCCAGAGCTGCATGCAGTACTTTGGGTGGGGTCTTACTGGAACAGAGTGGAATAGAGGGGCAGAATCACCTCCCTGAGGAGAATCTGTAAGTCTCTCTACTGATTTCTTCTGCAGTTGAAAGCTTTTTTCTTCATCTGTGTTAAGTGTGCATTTCCATTACATACCAGTGACAGAAGGAACTGTTATTTTTGTAGGTATAGCAAAAAGTAGTACCCTGCAAGCCGCATGGGTGAGATCATGGCTGAAATTGTGTCATAGTCTTTGTGCTAGAAAGGATGTTGCAATTAGAGCTCAGATAAAAGTTCTAAAAAAAGCTCCCAAATAATCTGACATCCTTAACATGTACCTGCTGTGAACGAGTTAAAGAGCAGGATCTGTCTTTGTTTATCAAAGTCAATGTTTATGTATCAAGAATGATTTTACCATGAGTATATACTCGGGGTGAAACTGCTAATTTCACAAAAGTGCAATAAAATGTGGAAAGTGCTGACTTTAATATTAAAGTGTTTACATTTGTTAAATTTTAGAATGTCTCCTAGCTCTAAGGTAGCCTTGGTGGTATAACCATTGGAACACATTGTGAAGTGTTGCGGTCATTTCCCTACTCTGTTGTCTCTCACTCCTTGGGTAGCCTTCTAAAATTTAAGTTTGGAACAGCTAAGAAGTAGTGAAGACAATGCTGAAATCATTAAGGCAAAATTTCTGTGCCCTGTGATAGGGTGGATGAGGTTAGATGTTGATAATGTTCCTATGAAATATTCTTATGTAGATTAATCCTCTTTCTTAAAACATGGGTGAGAACGTTTCTTACTCCACCTGGCTTTTTTCAGGTTTGCTTAAAGTAACCAAAGCTGCAGCAGAGTGAACAGAATGATTGCAGCCAACTTAATGGCTGTTAGATAGGGCTCAGTGGCCACATCTCTACTCATAAATACAACAGTATCAGGGATTGAGCTCAGTGCCAGACTGTCCAGTGCTGGTTGAGCAAACATTGCCTGGTTGTTAGCAGGTTCTTGGGCATGATTTTGATCAGTGCCAGCCAGATGGCCTGCAGTGTTCAGAGGAGATCATGTACTTCCCAAGCAAGTAGAATGGACAAGACTCCACCAGGAATGGGTCCTGCCATCTGATCCTGTCATTACCTATATGTGGAATGCAGGTAGACTTCTGACAATACTCAGAAAGTACATGAGAAATCCCATTTTACATTTGTTTCACTACATCCTGTTTGTCATTTATTACCTAAATAATAAAATGGATTATGGAAAAATGTTAGGTATGGCCACAGGGCAGGTGGAGTACTGCTGGTGGGCAGCACAGCAGCAGTGCTTTAGCAGCCCATGTCCTGTTGCCTGAATATAAATATACCAGCAGTGCTGAGATTCTAACAGTGGACCTGTCCAGAGGCTTGAAGGAAGGCAGGCTTTTCCTTTATTTGTATTTCAATGCTGGTTTTCATGTTCTGTAATTGTATGTGATTCCATGATCAAAATTAATGTGTTTTCTAACCCTCTTGACAATAGCTGGAGCTGCAGTAGAGAGGTGCTTGTATATTTTGACTTATTTGATGATTCTTGGCTCAGTTTGGCCCTTCATAAAGTGATTCTTGAAATATCCCTTTGACTGTTACTGGGAGAGTTGTGCGCTGGCAGCTAGTGTTCCTAATCTCACCTAATCAGGGTGAGATTTCGCTGTCGCAGGGAATGGGGTAGTTTGCTTTTGTATGGGCAGCTTTCCTTCATGCAACTGGACCCTACCTGTCCTTATAGCATGTAACAAGGCTGTAGTACAAGGCCAGTGTTTCCATCGTGCAGGAGCATAGTGTGCTCAGCTGTACATGCTACCTGAAAAAGGGCTGTTATTCTACTTGCCTGAAGTACTGCAGTGATGCACATCTGTAAGTATATCAGACTGGCACTGTAAAATTTACAGACTCTGCTTACCTGCTGTCATTTTGATAGAGATGCCTCTACCACTTCACAGAGGCAGACAGGCAAATAGCATATTTGTATTTGTTCGGCATTGTTCCTGCTTTATTTCCTCATGGAGTCTTTCCTTGCCAGATAAGAACTAGAGAAAGGATGGAAGTCTAGACAAATATGTCTTCAGGGAGAACAACCTTAAGACTCAAAGGAGTTACCTACAGTCAGTTTAGCATGTTCTCTGGTTGCAAAATGCAGTTAATATGTCTTATAGCAACATGAATATTTTTCCCTCCATTTAGCCTTTTTCTCCATCTAAAGTTGGTCTTATAGAAATAAGCACTAAATCAAAAAAGACAAAATATCTCATTTTGTAAACAACAGAATAGAGCAACCAATGGCGCACTGAGCAGTGGAGTTGCTGCCCCTTTTTCAGTCACAAAAGTACTGAACAAAAGACTGCAATTATACATTTGATTACTCTTTTAAGGCATATGAAGTCTTTTCTAAATTCATGGTTTTTGACAAGTGGTGGAGCTGAAACACCTAATTTAAAATGTTAAAGACCCCCCCGTCAAAATCCCACAAGAAATAAAACAGCAACTCAGGGAATCTGATACAGTTCATTATTGCATAGAGAATTTTTCTGTTGGGGAAGATATTTTATTAATGAATATGTTTAATCCTGGGACAATGTTGTTTTTTAACTCCATTTTTGCATTTTCTTTTCACACACAAATATATTATGCACTTTTTAATTCTGCCATTCAAATTCATAGGACACACTAGAAATAAAGAATAGAGCTCAAGGCCAGAAACCTGTCAGTGTTATAATGAGGAGATGTTTTGTATTTCCTAACTCTTTCTGTCTCCAAGGGAATATTTTTTCATCCAAGGTGAAATTTTGAAAGTTGAGTCCATGTGCAGGTGCAGACATATATGTTAACAACAAAGACTCTGTACCTTCTTTTTTCCTTTTTTTTATTTCATTTTCCAAGCTGAAGTACACTGGATTAATAGTCAGTGCTCTGTTGCAGTTAGTACTTGCCTGGAAAATAGCCACATGTAAGAATTCACTGACCCAGAAATGGGAGAAACAAAATCAATCAGTGAGTCTGTGACAGCAAATCTGACAGACCTCTGAGCACTGTTAGCATGGATGATGTTCTCTACTTACAGGTTCAGCCTTAATGATAACATCAGTAGGAAGGCAAAATTAGAAAGGGTATGTCATGTCTTTGCTCACTCTTCTACCGTGTTCTGCAGTCACTGGAAACATATCTGGATAAACACAATTCTCATCTCTAATCTATGTGTCTGTACTGTCTCAGAAACTTTGCAAAAGGCAGGAAATAGCCTCTGTGCTTAATACCTCGAAAGGTCAGTGAAATTAAGTGGCAGCATCCTCAACATCTTGTTCCTTTCCTGTTTTCCTCAGTTTTATGGGGTTTGTTTTCCTTGACTCACAAAAGCATATCATACATGTATGTATACAGCACATATGTGCACAGAGAGGTTGCAAAGTAGGAAGACACCTATATCATACATGTGGCATCTTTTTGAAGAGATACCTGTTAAAAAGAGGCTTTATGTGTGTAGTAATCCAATTTCATGCACCTGTATACCAAAGCATGGCTCATGCCAAGAAGTCATCAGATAGTACCAGGGATATTGAGGAACTGCAAGTATTTAGATGCCAGATTGTAAACACAGCTGTATGACAGTACTGTAACTACAGCACTTAATAACCAACAAACACACCATGTACTTTGTGAGGAAAAAGAAAATGATGTTGGCAAATTAACCTGTTCAGTGCCAGAAAAATGAAAACACACCTTTGTAAAGAGTCAAATAGGTGTTCTGATGCATATAAATTTCCTCTCTAACTTCCTAAAGAGAATAGGGATTGTGGTAGGTTTACTTTGAGACTGAAAAATACAGCATATAAACATTATGCACTCTGTGATTTTTTTCCCTCAGTGCCACTTTTTTTTTCTGACACTGTACTCTCATTTTTTCTTATTAGGAGTGAATGAGCAGTGTTACCTTGCTCTGGCAAACAGCTTCACACCTTTTCATCTCTTACTCTGGTAAATTTTGAAGAGCTGTGTGCTTTTTCCCATGCTGAGTAGATGCTAATACAAAATAAATAAAGAAATTACTGATTAACTTTGCAGAATCAGTGAAAAACTGCTGCTGACTCAAGCGCTGGACAAATGGAATAGCTCTTTTTTCTCTCTTTCCCTAACTTGCAAATGTTGATTCTTTTGAAGAGGTAAATATACCTCTGTTTGAAGTTTTCAACTTTGAGGAAAAAATTAATTGAATTCAGTGCCAACATAAATGTTTTCACATGAAATTGTGTGCTTGCATGTGCCAGGAAAATGCATTAAAGTGACAGTAGGTGGCTAAATGCATCACAAGAAATAAGATTTGATATACACTGAATTATTATAGCAATGTAACTCTCTATATAGTTACTGGAAGGTGAAGAGATCTATCAGTATGCAAATAGAGTTCATGCTAAACCAAGCAGCTTCTAGTAGGCAAAATTCAGCTGTGTGTATGAGGGTTGTAGTCCTGTTCAGGTTCAAAAGGTTACTTTGAAGTACTGTGTATTATATGAATGGAAATTATAATGGATGAATAAAGAGCAAACATCTGCTGGCACCAAGTTGCAGGGAAGGTAGGATATGTCGGCATATTTTATGAAGAAGCAAATAAGAGTCACCTTTGGGAAGATAACTAAATGCTTATTAAAATATTCTAATGTATCTATAGAGTAAATACACTGGGGATGTTGATAGCTATAGGGTTAGCAAGAGGAGCAGAACTGGGATAAGCAGCAGAAGTAGCCCTTCGGCTTGTGTGGAAAAAGTAGCTATGTATTCAGAATCTGCTGCAGAAACGTTCTGTGGTCATTCAAGCACATGGGAAATCCTAAGTGTGCAGGGACCTTAGGAGTGAGGAATGCAGAGATGAAGTCAGGGATGGGATAGAGCAAATCATATTACTGAATGAAGCCATGGCGGAAATAAACACAGGAGCTTATGCATGACTCTACCCACCTCTTAAACTCCAAAGAGGAAACAGAAATCAAAATACTCTTTGTAGCTTTTCTGGCCTTGCAGATGCTAAAAGAAAGAGATTGTATAGCCTTCTGGAGTCTGAATATTTCCATTCTGAGAGTGGCAGGGAGGTATTTACTCTCGGTTTAAGGTTCATGAAAGCTGAGGAATCTCACTGTGCTGGCAACTGACTGGCCTCATGCAATATAGGCCGCAGTCACACACCATAACTGTTCAACTCAATAAAGTTATTTCTGGACCTTTAATGGTATTTGCCTCTTCTTGTGCTTTAACATACCTAATGACAGAAAAATGGCTACAGATTTTTCTGTATGCATATCTTTTGAGTGTGTCAAGAGAAGATGCGTGGAGACATCATAGAAGCCTACCAGCATCTGAAGGATGCTGGAGAGGGGCTCTTCATCAGGGAGTGTAGTGATAGGACAAGGGATAATGGATTTAAACTGAAAAGGAGAAGTTCAGAATATATATAAGGAAGAAGTTATTTACTGTGAGGGTGGTGAGGAACTGGAACAGATTGCTCAAAGAAGTAATAAATGCTCCGTCCCTGGCAGTGGTCAAGGCCAGGCTGGATGGAGTCTTGCGTGACATGGTCTAGTGTGTGTTGTCCCTTCCTATTGCAGGGGGGTTGGAACTAGATGATCTTAAGGTCCTTTCTGACCCTAATATTCTACGATTCTCTCAGTATAACATTCTCTGTGCCACATATGACTCTCTGTGCCTATATGAGAGTGCTATTCACTTGTGTTTTATTTTAAAGCAGTAGGGGAGGGATGCACAGCGTGAGTGACACCAGTTTAATACTGTGTTTTGTTTGTTCAGCTGCCCTAGAATATACTTCAGAACTCCCTTTGTGCAGACAAGAAAGGACAGACTCACCCAGCTGTGATTTTTAGAAGCTGCCTCTTACAATGCACAGGGTGCTGTGGGGAGCAAACTTTCTGCAGCTTCAGTTTTAGGTCAGAGTAGAGAGTTGTTATCCCATTTAACTGCCTGTTCTGACAGCCAGGCATGCCTGTCTCTTCTGGTAATAATGATTTGTTTTTATGGCACCTGCTTTGGGAGATAGCCAGATTACTTTCCTATTGCTAACTGTAACCTCTGCCTTAGTGTGTGTCACATCCAGGTATGAGGTTTTTTTTAATTATTTTTTATTCTTAAACAGCAAAGCAGTCTAAGACAATGACTGATTTGCAAGCAACAAATTATTGTTGCTTGGAAAGTTATTGCCAGCAAGTGAAGTGTTCTAGTTATTTCTAGTGTCGATCTCTGTTCATTAGAAAATGCTATAACACTGCTAAGAAAGATAAGCCCCTTTCCGTGCTTTTCTTTATGTTTTAGAAATGGCTGTATGCCCACTGGTTACAGGATCTGAGCATCTGGACTTATGTCTCTAATAACTTTACCAAGCATCCACTCACTGTGTAAATTTAGGAGTGGCAACACAGATTAAATACAACTGTTATTGGATGATTTAATAATTTCTCATATTACTTGGTCTTGCATTTTAAAAGATACTGACAATGCAGAATATTATCTTCCTTGATTGAAGGATAGTATTGCACCAATGATGTTTCCAAGCCAAGAGCATAACAAAGTACAAACAGAATATAGACCTTCACTGGCTGTGAACTGGGGATGTGTTGTATACAACTTTTGGAAGGGAGACTTCTCTCTTGTTGCAGATGGTATGCGCATTTCAAATTCTTTTTTCTGCCTAATGAAAAATACCTCATTGAACATGCTTTAGGTCTAAGATCAGTACACATTTAACAGAGTTAATTAAGTTAACATGGTTTAGAAATGAACATAATGCACACTATGGAATTTTCATTCTGGCATGATTTAATATATTTGGCTGAAATATTGCATAACTGGCAAGCACCAGGAAGGTGTTTTGCTCTTTTCATGCTGTAAATGAACGTTAACTATGCTCAGGGCTTTGGATGACTTAATTGGCTATTTTTTCCTGGACATCCCTAGAACTAGGGTGTGCTCAAAATTAAAAAGGATCCAGCTGTGGAGACCGCCAAAGTAGGAAGAAAAGAGATTACTGGGTTAAAAGCCAAGTTTGGGGAAAGAAGGGAGGGAAGATATGCAGTCTGTGTGTGCATTTAGTTGCAGAAGAATCAGTAGGAAACAGCAGGAGTGAGCACAAACTCTGTTTTTGCTAAAGGCCAAATAATGGATTCTGATTTACTCATTAAATAGAGGCTTTTTACTCATCTTTGAATCTTTAAATAGATACAGAATGCTGGAAAAAATATTTGAAATTTCAGACAATTCTGTTCGGTATTTGCCATGTTCCACCATTTCTTACATTATTGTACTTCCATGCAATAAGCAAACCAATAACGAAATTGTGATGTCCTGCCAAGAACGTGAAAGACTCTGCTATTATAGAACCCAGGAACATAACATGGTATTCTCTGCACTTCAGGGAGACCTGAGGAAGGCTCTGAAGGCCCTTTTGCAGACCACATGTGCAGCCTGGCCTCTGAGTTGGGATTAGTATTGAGCATTGGCAGCATATGATGTGGTTAATGGCACTTTCTGTCAGTGATGTACATCAGGGATGACCAGTTCAATCGAAGAAGAAAATCCACATTATCAGAACAGGTCTCAGTTTCAAACTCTTACCAAAGTCTGCATCCTCATTTCCCTTTTGTAGTAATATTCTTATGGCAAGGTCCTGCCCTATTGACCTTCATGTGATCTGTCTTCTCTCATCTTATCCATAACTGAACAGTTTACTTATCAAGAGGAGAGAGACTGCTTTCTACTGGGAATTTCTGCTTTAGAGCAGGTTTTGTTTGCCTTTTCACACTTTGGCCAGCTCACCTAACTGCCAGCCAAGAGTGCCCTTCTCCTGTGTGATGGGAGCCAAAAGGTACCTCTGCCCTCTCCAGATGGGCTACAGGCACACTGCAAGGGTGCTGTCTACGCAGAAGACTCTCCATCCCTGGTCAGGAGAAAGCCAGCATGTAGGATGTCCCATGCTGTTAGAGGGCTGCAGAAACTACTTTGTAATTCTGAGTGTTGCAATAGGCAACATTGCCATTGGTCTGTGTATGTGGTTATATTTAGGGGTTTTTTTTTGGGTGGCTGAGAGCATTTTAAAGCTGCTTTCCTATGGTTGTAAAGTCTGTAAAAAAAAAAATAAAATAACCAAAGCCAGTTCCATGTGCAGAACTGCTATTTTTGTGCATTGAACCCTGCATATTTTGTTGTTTATCACTTCATATTTTTCCTTACTCTTTTTATTTCTGGTTTCTTTGTGTTTACGTCTCCCTGGCTCATTAACTCTGGAGTGCCATCTTACTTTGCTTGTGGTGACAGCCTGTCACACCGCTGTAGATTTCCCCATTACAGAGCCCTGTTAGTGACAAACACTGACTCATTGCCCGGCACTGGTCCAGAATCACAACTGAAAAAATCAGAAATCCAACCTCTGAAGCTTCCCTCTGAGGACTACCAAAAACTCCTTCAGCTCTCTTCACCATCCCCCTTCTCTCTCTGTCTCTTCTTTTGCTGCTTTTGCTTCTTTTGCTGCTACCACAACCACTGTTCCCAATGTGTCTGAATACCAGCCCCCTGACTGCAGTGGCAAGCTGCCGGAGGCTTGTTGGAGACCGTGCAACAGAGCAGCCATTAATGGATGTTAATTTTATCTGCCTTTTTCTTTTTCCCAGTTGTACTTTATGCTTCTCTCTACAAGGCTGGGCTCTCTAGGAATACCATCATTCCTGATGTGTTAGCTGTAAGCCTATTGGGTATTCAGAAGATTGAAGTAGTGCATTTTGTACAGGAAGTGTTACAGACCAGGGACATTGTGGCTTGGTAGGATGTGTTACTAATATTACTGCACAGAGTAATGTGGCTTACAGCAGCTAAAAAAATCTGAAAACTTTATTGTATTCTGTGTCTTAAAAAAAAAGGATTAAACCAATTGTGTGATTATTACTTTAGTGAAAGTTATGGATGGTGAACATACTGTAACAGAAAACACTATATCAAGTTGATGAGAAGAACCTAGAGGAGGTGAAAAATGTTGCTTGCCAGGGGAACTAATTATACTTCCCAAAGATGGAGGAAAAAGAATGGTCATCCAGTACAAAGGTGGGAAAAGGCAGAAATTACACTTTGCCACTTAATTAACAACCAGCCAACCTATAGCCTGTAGCTTTTCTGCAGACACACAACTGGGAGCAGAACCCATACGTTTTGACCTTCAGACCTTCCGACACATGGTGTGAGGCATCAGAGTGTGACAGATTGCTAGCGTAGGACGCCTGTGTTGTCACATGTGCTACCTGTAGCTGATCAGTTTAATTCCTTAATTAATTATTTATAGATTCTGATGCCTCTATTGCTTTTATTTTTAATATTTATGTTATATTTTGGTGGAATGCAGTTGTTGATTTGGAAAGAAAAAGAGATAAAAAGAGGGTTCTTTTAATTAAGCATGTTATTCAGGGTTTTTAGTTGAAGCATCTGAATGAATATTTCAGAGGACTGTA
This sequence comes from Neopsephotus bourkii, assembly GCF_033783945.1. NCBI lineage: Eukaryota > Metazoa > Chordata > Aves > Psittaciformes > Psittacidae > Neopsephotus > Neopsephotus bourkii. The sequence goes on along the minus strand of NW_026901456.1, from coordinate 7,164,055 downwards.
TTTAAAAAAAAAACAAACAAACAAAATCAACCCACAAAACATCAGTCTTATTACAAAAATGGAAGAAATGCTGATGAAAAGCACTGAGAGGAGAGATGAATATGGAGGAAAAAGCATTTCAACAAATGGATCCCTGTTCTCCTTAGAAAGCATGCTTCTTAACCTGCATCTGCAGGCAGTGCTAACTGGAGAAATGAGATGACAGCTTTTCCCTTCCCCCCTCTGACTCTGCCCCTGAGGACTCACAGATGTTTAATTTGATATGCTTTTCAGTCCTCCCTCCCACCCTCTCAAGTCTCCAGGGATATTTTATCACTCAACACTGTTAAAATGTAGATGTTGTTGTTAACCAACTACCTCAGCTGAGCTTGTACTTTGCTACTTCATCAAAAGGTAAAGCAAGTAAAGGATTCAAAACACACACAAACAGGTTTTTATAGGCAAGCTATAAGCAAATATAGGTTTCAGTAAGCAAACACTTGTGCAGGCTTCAGATGCTACTTTTCTATGGATCAGTGGGTGAACTAAAGCCTATAAGAAGGCTCTCAGTTTCCTGATGGCTGTGACAGGTATTAGATTGGAGGGAAAAAGAGACAAAAAGAGCTATCATTCAAAATGGTGCAAGGTTGTTGTTTACAAAATGCAAGACAATTCCTGAGCTTCGAGGGAAAGTTACCCACAGTTTACTACCATTTCACAGCATGGGTAGGCACTAGTAAATCATTTGGGTGCTCAGCCTTTCTCTTTGAAGTTTATTTATTAATACATTTTGATAAGATATCCATCACTACCTCCCAAATGAAAAAAAGAAAGAGATAAAATTAAACCCAACAGAAAAGCATTTTTTGGGTGATCATGAGCACCTCCTGTTATTTATAACTTTTCAGAACAATCAGGGATACCATGAAATTCAACTTACTTCTTCAATTCAACATACCATTAATGTTCTTCTTTGAGCCAATATTTAGGTGGGCACTTCATTACAGGAGGAGCTGATGATGAACAGGAGAATGATGCACTGTAAAAATAACCTTAATGAAGTTAGCAGAAAAAGCCTTAATTTTGAAAAGCTGTCAGTCCCTGCCTTTGCTGCAATTAAGACCTGCTTGAGTGGCAGTAGAATATCAACCCCATTAACCATTCTCTTTAATGCCATTGCATACTGACAAGGAAGGAGAGAAAGTGGTTTCTCTGGTGTAAGGTGAGCTGGACCTAAGATCTGCATAAGAATTACTATACTGTGTGATTTTCAGCTGTGGAATTTTGTCAGCAGTTTATTTTACTTGAAATAAAATGGAGGGTGTAGGGGAATTGTATAAGAAAGTGAGCAGCAACATCTTGCGTGCAGTCCCATGTGGTACCCTGTGTGTTCGGTTCCAGTCTTGGTATTACGATTTCATAATTTCAAGTCTCTACACTCTAACGATTTTTGTCTGTTGAGAATGCATAGCTGACTCCTATAAAACCACAAGAGAAATCTGGAGACAGGGAAGTTAGGGCTTTCAATAACGAAGAAGGCCTGAATTAGCACGTTAGCTCTGCTTTCGTGGAAACAGTTTATCAGAGATGCTCTAACAAAGCTCACATTTCACTATCATTTTTCCTGTTTAGATTTAGCACCAAAATGAAGTGACTAAATAGTCATATGGCCATTCATACTAGTGCAATACATAGCTGAGAAGACCAAGATTAATGTTACCATACAGATTTTACAATTTCAGTATTATTTTTTTGTATTATCTACAATATTGCAGCCTTGTTTCTAAATTCTGCTATAGTCTCAGAAATGACACTGCCCAAGTTTATAGTCACATTTCATTTTCCAGGCTGTGTTCACGTGCTAGCAAATAATTTGATAATGAAGCTTTAGCTTTAGAGGCAATACTGCTGTAAGGGAAAGATTCAGCAGCAAATTATGCAAGCGTGGGGTCAGAGCATGCAATATTTTTGAGCTTATGCTTAATTTTTGGGAAGCATAGAGGTATAGGAAGAGATGCATAGCCGAGAGACTAAAAAGAACTCCTTTATTTGTTTTCCATACTTCTGTTAGGGGTTGAACCTAGGTAGATACACAAGCTTCTTTTTTCTTTAATGCTTAAGTGTTTAGTGTTTAGTTGAATCAATAGATTCTTTTGGAAATGCATGGTACGCAGGCTGCAACCAGTAACTGCTGTGGGAGATTCAGAGAGAAAAAGCTCTGCATTTTAATTCCTCTGGCTATAGAGACCGCTCAGTGTCAGCTGGTTAAGGGTTGTTTTTTTTTTTCCCTTGGAACATTGCAATAAGGAGCCTCTCTCCTTTTTGACAAGATTGACTTGCAAATGGATTAGTTCGAAGAACTAGGAATAAATGAAATCTGTAAATCTTTCCTCTTAGGGTTAATTCTCTACCCCATCCCTTCATCCCCCCTTCATTTTCATGCTGCAATATCAACAAAGACTACACTACACTAAAATCAAAGCAGCTGGGGTGGGAGAAGTAGGGGAAAATAAATGGAAGGTCAGTAGTTGTATCTTTTCCTGCAAACATATTTCCCCCCCCTCCCTCTTTCCTTATACTTTCTTTGTATGTTTTTTTAACAGTTTCCATCAGGTACTGTATTATCTGCTGCAGTGTCATTATATTGTAGAAATTGCAGCAGTTCTACAGTTTTCTAGATGTCATCCTGCCAGATATGTGAGCCTAGAGCAGTTTGCGTTTGTTACCCTTTCTGGTGTGCTCAAAATATCTTCTAGTATTCATGTATAGATATGAAAGATTGCTTCACATAGAGATGACTTAAACCAGCTTGTCATACCTATAAAAATCAATGCATTTTTGGAAAGGGTAGACATACGAGGAATAAACCAGAATCTGGGAATTCTTGGCTTCTCATAGTGCTGTCAGAACTCTGAATTATTACAATAGAAATCATGGATCTTAAAATGAGCATATTCAGTATACTCTCCATGTTGTCTAAAGGACGTTTCCAATTAGGAAGGATAGGATTTGTATTTCCACTGATAATGCCAGCCGTTCACATACATACTGCACTATGTGTCTTGTTCCATGACACCTAACTATGATTAATCACTGTTTTTCTTATGGCTCAGAAAGAAATACAAATGTCTGAAAAATAAAAGGTGTTTTCACTTACACTCTAGGTCTTTGCAGAACATGTAAACCTTCATTTTTTTGTCACTACTGTGTTTTCTGTTACTTATTACTGATGCTATTTTACGGTGGTAGTTGAATGCACAAGTACTGCAAAGCACCTGGGGAAAAAAACCTCACCTGCAGTGTGCTCTGCCAGTACTCCCTGCCTAGCATAAAACTAGAGGCAAGCTGAGAAAAAGGAAATAAAGAAAATAATGTATTTTACCAGAGAAGGCAGTTTGTTGCAGCAGATATATCCCATTAGCTCTGGGATGACATTAGATGCCAAGATATTCCATTTTAACTAGATCATAAATTTGACTTTGCCTAAAGTATTTATCATCAGTGATGTCTTTGTCCCAGTCATTTCTTTATGGTTTGCAATCTCAACATCGGCCTCCCTCCTAAGGCATCTTTTATCTAGAAATTTGAACTTGGTACTCTGCAAGTGTACTGGTGCAAAGCTGGATTTTTGCTGCCTCCCTCCTGTTGACTAATGTTCTTTCTTTTAATCTAGCTAGCAGACAAGGAAATGAATTAAACATTAGCTGAATTGGTGAGCTAAGTGTTGAAATCCTTTCCTTATGAAGAAAAAAAATCTCACTTAACAGGTGTTTAACAGCCGTTTGGTTGGTCAAGACTGAAGAAAAATAAGATTATTTTGTTTTATTAAAAATGAAAGAAACCAGCAAATTTTTTTCTTGATCATCTTTTCTGTATCGATTTTTCCCCTTATAAAAATCTCATTCTCCATGTGCAGCAATTGCAAATGTCATTTTACACCCTTCAAGGAAAAAAGCAGACTGAGACACAAGAATAACTACTCTAAATTTGGTAGTTAATCAAGTTAAATAGAAGTGATGTATAAAAAAGTTGGATACTGGTCAGTTTACCTTACTACTACTATGGAACTATTGATAAAACATTTGAGTATTTATCAGAATTTTAGTTTATTAACTGAATCCCATGCTAACACTATTGGTTCAAATGCACACTTGCTTGTATAACTGCCTAACAGGGTGGAAGTGAGGTTCACGACAGGGGTTTTCCTCTGGAGTGGGATCTCACAGTGATTCTTTAAACCAAATATTTGAGTAATTTCAGCTGACGGACCCGGACAGAGGTAGGTGAAGTATTTTTGTTTTGCCGTGAAAAGAATTGGATAATTTTATGATTGTAGTTGTAACATAAAGAATTATAACAGTAGATGACTATAGGACTCCTCTTGTTTATGAGTTTTTCTGGGGAGTTAGACATACTTGCCTGCTCACAGTTCAGCGGGGTTATTTTTGGTTTGTTTTATTCTCTCATCACTTCAGCAAGTTTGACTTCTCCAGGTTTTTCAAGTCCTTCTTATCTAGGAAATCCCAATAGATGGAAGTTGCACTGGGCTTCCCTTGGAACACAGGCTGTTTCACACCATAACAATCCAGATTAGTATAAAGGAAACTCTATGAAGCACAGCCCATCAGCACGTGAGGCTGTGTGCATTGATGTTGTGACACCTCCTTCCAGACAATATCAGCTCTGCTAGGTCCTATGGCAGTATTTCTTCCTGCAAGAAAGTGAATCAGTGCCTCAGTTCTCTATGGGCATATGTGAAAGGTAGTCTTCAATTAAGATATCAGACAATATTTCAGAGAAAACACTGATCTCTGTACATAAGGGAGAGAGCTCTTGGCAGCTGAATAACAATAGCTCCTCAGTCCATTGCCTTTTGAAAGGGAAGCACAACTTTCCTTCTTACCCTTATCTGAACTGTGCTTATGAGACAAGAAACATCCTTTCTGCTTTTATTTTCTCATGTACTCAGCATAATCTGATAAAAGTGAAAGAATCAAAATCCATCACCTCATGTGGAGAAGTATCCTTTACTGCCTTATTGAGCTCTCAGTTTTGCAGCTGCCTAGACAAGCATTTCCTTAGGAGTTTTTAACTTGTGTCTGACTGGTCTTTTTCCTCCAGATGAGAGGTCTTCGTTTGTTGTGGAGACAGTGGTCTTCAAGGCATTGCTACCTTTATGCACATGGACTGTTTAAAAAAAAAAAAAAAAACAACAAAAAACCCCCAAACAATCCTGTCAAGCATCTTACTTGGAATTGGATTATTTTTAATACACATAAACACATTTGCTGTGACCCTGCTCATCTTATTTCCCAAACTATCTGATGGGCTAAGGACCTAAGAACCATGAGGGTGAGGCAAGTATTATTAACATGTGGCCTGACATGCCAGCTTCATTCTTCTGCATGTGAAAGGTTGATGCATGGTCATTCACCCCATTCCATACAGAGCATGTTCATTTCGCATGTGCCTGGCACTTAGTAAATCAGTTATATGCAATCACAATCTTTACACATACAGATAATTCCCTAATTTTTTCCCTTCTATCAGTAGATTTGTTTTAATTATCCAGACAACATACTGAATCTTGTGCTCTTCTGCCTACACCAAGTGCTACATTATCGAGGGATCTCCACTAAGTAGGATGTGCACTATAGGTATCATCTATGGATGGATGCCTACACTCGGTGTCATCCATTCTTGCTAATTGTATGTGCAATCCTATAATTAGAGTAGTTTGGAAAGGATCTTGACAGATCACCTGGTCCATCCCCCTGCCTGAAAATAGGATCACCTGACATTTGTGCCATTTCTGAGAGATGCTGGGCCAACTTGTTAAAGTGAGAGAGATGCCTTCAGGTCACCTGTTTCTTCACCATGTGTCTTATTCCCAGCTGAACTGTTCTCCCAAACTGAACCTAAATCCAGCCTGTCAAACCTATGGTGGATGAAACAAAAATTTTATCTTTTCTGCTTTCTACCTGCCTTTCACACATTTAATGTGCTTGGAGACTGCTTATTTTGTCTTTCAAAATATTTTCTTATTTAGATGAAACAACATCTTCTCCTTCAGCCTTTCTTTCTGTGTTCTATTTTCTAGACCTTCTGATGTTTTCATTAGTCTCATCCAGAATATCATATCCTGCTTGGTATATTAGTTGCTTGTTGATCCAGGTTAGTACTCTCAGCATTTTGCTAATAAATTTTAACTCTACATGTCCATTTTTAGATATGTGTTCAGGAAGAGATGAAAAAGAATAATGTCTGCAGTTGTCTCTGGTACGGTTTCCATATCCTTGCAGGCAAGTTTCTGAATGCTGTTGCTTGTGCTTGTTGTATCTCTCAGCACAGAACTGCTGCTGCTATGCTGTTATAAAACCATTTTCTTTTCAAGGTGGTAGGAACCACACAAAACTTCATGTGGTATCTGTTGCTCTAATCAGCCTTTGATCAGTGGCTCTTGGTCTGTTGGCTTGTGCTATAGACTGTCTTCAGTGCAGAATTATGACTTCTGTTTAAAATACTTTGTTTTGTACTCTGAGAAGTATGTAAGAATGTTGTCTGCCTTTCTTCCACCATTTCCACTGGTCCAGCACCCAATACAAACTATTTTTAATTCTGCTACTTTGAAGTTTCCAACATTTTGATGCGAGAAGTTTCAAGATCATGGGCAGAGCTACAAAACTATCACAGCTGCTCAAAATATTGAAAGTGTTTATTATATAAGATAGCCCTGCTTGGCTCATGCTCTCTCTTCCCCGATCTTTCCTGGGGAATGACTTGGATTCATTTTGGGGTCTAAGAGGTTAATGTGTAACTGCACTGTGAATAACTGCATCTGCTGGTTAAGCCAAAGAAGCTAAAGAGGAAACAAGGAAAAACATTCATTGATGCCTGCTGGGTGATTAGGCGGGCTGTAGACGTGAATTAGATTTTAAACTCTTATTTTTAGAGCCTTGAATGTTTGAGTCGAACCTGCCATGGAGATAAAACACGGTATCTTCAGCAAGACATATGCTTTCTGTCGAGAGAGGGATCATGGCAGTTCAGCAAGGAGTTCTTTGCCAGCCTCTCAGGAGCAGTTAGCATTCTATTCGATGACCAGCAATCTAGCTGATAACCAGAAATAAGTAGGACAGAAGAGATTTTTAGTGAGACTAAGTTTTCAGCTGACATGCACGTAAATATGATTGGATTGTGTATAGTTTCCAAAATGTCTTCACTGGAAATAACAAAAATGGATATGTTCTACTTCAGTTTGGCTGCTGAATTGGCTGAAAAATTCCTTTCACATTATATTTTTACACAAATATTTTATTTAATCATCTGAAGAACTTAATCCATTTTGGATAAATAAATGGCAGATGACATTTTGGCTTTTCTTGGATTTAGTGCCTTGCATCTCAAAAAGATGGTACTACTGGAACAAAAAGTGTTTGTTTTTGCTGTAGTTCTGCTATTGATAAATGTTCTGTCTTTTCATCTTGCTTCAGGAAGAAAACATGAATTAAACATTAATTGAACTGTATTGACTGCCAACATGTAGAAATCTTATTGTAGACGTTAGAGAGTGCAGAAGGCTGCAGGGCAGATTGCTGTTTCTTCATTGATTATTTCAGCGGTAAAAAAGATTTGTTGACAGTGCTGTTCTGATGTGAATGATATTTATTTCCCACAGTATTCCAACAGAGGTGAGAAGTATAGGAAAAACACAGTATGTAGTATATGTTCTAAGTGACGCTATGGGGTGGGAAATGATCTTGCCTTCAATTTTTCTTTGGTTCTAACTACACAGAGGTTTTCAGCTTTTCTAAGAGAAAGGCATTGTACAAAATTATAACTTACTAATGGCTGTGAATTCTCTTCCACCTTGCTTTTTTTTTTTTCTTTTTTTTTAGTGCTACAAATCTATGTGACTTTTCTTTCTTGTGGCTCTTCTCTGTGTACAGTAATAGGCTTTCCAGTACCCACAGTAACGCATACTGAAGGTGATGAGCAATGAATCCCAAAGCTGAGATCCTTGGCCTAGATGACAGCACTAGAATTTAAACGAAACATACAGTAAACTCTATATGAGAGACCCCTTAACCACCGAATCAGGGGGATGAATGGACAATTTTAAAATATACTGTGACTTGAAGACTTCTATAATGTAACCACAGAAGGGAATCTGTCTAAAGTGAGGCTTTTGCTTTTGGGGTTGGACAGTCAGCTTTGGCAAACAGCCTAAAAATAAATAACGGCTCTGAAAATTTGCTAGTGCTCAGAGCAGGTGGTCATATACTGAACACATACATATAGAGGACAATGAAACATCCAGAAAAATTGCACAAATAATCTTTTCTGGATGAAAGTTCTGCTTTGTTCTGTGAAGGCTGTTGCTATTAATCCTGTATGATGTAGGAGCATTTTAACATAGTAAACCACATAGTTTTCATTGTTTCCCTCTACAATGCAGGCTACTAAACAATCTTTCTTTTCCGGTTTTGGTTGGGTTTTTTTTTTTTTTTTGTTTCTTTGTTTTTTACATTAATATATAAACATTAATATTTGAAATTTTGGAAGAATTCTGATTTTAGTGGTACTGAACATTTAGAATATTTTTTGTTGACAAATACTTTGGATCCATGGAAGGAACAAGTCTTAATTATTTTTACATTTAAGTTGTGCTCATCGATGCCTTGTTTAAACGGTAGCAAGTGAATATTAAATCTTGTATATCTGTATATGCTTTTCATATTACTGAGGCTGGATATTTTTTCTTTCTCTCCTCCCTCCCTCACATTTTCTGATTATATTCACTTCTTGCTGAGCTGCTAGAACACTGGCTGCAAACATTTTCTGTTAGGCTCAGGCCAAGGATGATGCACGAATCAGTGTACTTAAATTTCCTTGTATGTTTCACAAAATCAACTCCAAGTGTAAACAAACATTTGCAGATATAAGAAAGAAAGATGGTTTTCTATATCCATATCTACATTCAGATAAGTTCATCTTTCTGGATCGTCAGCAAGGTTGACAAAATTCTATAGTCTCATATGTCTGAACTGCACTTGGTATAACTGACATACCTATACGTTATACAAACCACATGTGTAATAACACTTAGTGATGCAAATATGTTTCCACTAAGGTGCCACTTCTACCCCATGCTCATCTCTAATTTGCTGTAGCACCTAGAGGAAAATAAAATGCCAGAGCCAGTTTTGTTTTGTTTTTTTTTTTTTTTCGGAGAATGATATTGAGATATGTATGGCCTCCTATCTTGTATCTTTCCCTGTTAGAGAAGAAAGAGCACAGATTACAGGTAAATCCAAATATACCTGATGCAGACAACAGATAGTGTCAGTCTATATCCAGTTCTGACCAAATCATTGCGTATTCCTCTTCTTCAAAACATGTCTCTAGGTTTTAGGTTAGGTGATTCAGCTTGGATTTGATTCAGCTTGGATTAAAACTAAATGCAGTTCAAAACTACAGGTTTGAGGGATCTAGACCAAATCTGATTACTAAATTTCAGCTGCCTTAGGAAGGAAAGTGTTTAAACATTAGTGAAGGTGTGTACTGTTTTTCAGTTGTACCCTTACGCTGAAACATCAGTGTGTTACCAGCACAGGTGCTAGAAACTTGTGTAGCAGACTGAAAGCTTGCCTTTATCTAAGGCATTTACTGACATATGGGGGTATCAGTCAAACTTTTGCCCCGGGTTGTTCAAAGATTTGTCTGTCTAGAAGAGGTCTTTCCCAGCTGAACTGAACTCTGAGCAAGCCCAAGGTCTGCAGCTGCTCAGTGGTGCTTGCTGCATGTCTCCCAGAGAAGTGGCTGCAGTGGGGGATGCTCAGCTGACAGTGCATATGGACCAACTTCTTGATCTCACCACAGTAAACGTATTCTAGGCTTGTGTACCTTCCCAAGAGGCACTTCTGATCGCATCTGCCAGGATATATTTTTCTTTATTTGTGGTTTGAGCCAACGGACCTTCAGAGGCAGGAAAGATATTTGTGTGGATCTAGTGACTCCATCACATACTTCCTACCAAAGAGATGCAGGTCCAGCCGGAAAAAAAAGCTCTTTTGCTGGTTTACCTACACATTCCCCCCCCACCACCAAATCTCTATTAGCTAAAGGGGATTTCTTCTTGAGATAGACTGATACAAAGTAGGCCTCTGCCATTGCAACTACAGGTTTGTGTTGTTTAACTTTTGCAGATCTGCATTCAGAAATGACTTCTGCAAGCCTGTCTTTGGGGAGCAAACTCTTCTTATGCCTCAGTCATGAAACTAAATTGTTGGCTCTTATTTTTAAGATTCCTCCTTTGCCATCTTTTTTTCTATCTGTTTAATTAGAATATTTAATTCTCACAGGTGTTACACCAGTGTCAGGATTCAAATGCAAGTACGGAGGTCCTTGCTCAAAATAGGAGTCAGCCTGTCAGATTTTACACCAGAGTCAGTATGTGAAATACAAGTTGAAACCTCATATACCAATATCCCAGATTGTGCCATACACTACTTTAAACTTAAAAATTGGGGGCCAAGGTAATAATCTAGACATCTTACTAATTAGCAGTATGAAGAGTTTGGTAGGGTGGCGGATCAAAGGGAGCGCAGGGAGACTAGGGTGCTGTACTGAGAGGCAAGGAAGAAACACCTTTCCCTTCCTTGAGCATGGTAGGTAGGTAGGTTTACAAACCCAGCTTTGCTTCACCATGTCAGCCAGCCCTTTGCCTTTGCCTCCCTTTCAGGCCATGGCTGTGCTGCCAGTGGGGACTATGCAGCCATGCACCACTGCATCTTCTCTCTGTTACCATCTACTGTGTGTGGCTTTTTAGTCTAAACAGGGAAATTTAACCTGAACTGAAGATAAACCCTTTCCTTCCAGCTGCCCACCTTATTTCAGCTTTTGTACTCATGTCCTTGCTCTTATTTAAATTAGTGGTTGTCTGATAACTCTAAGTACTTTGTTTACTCTGTATAGCAAAATGGCTGACTTCATTCAATCAAATGTTAGTTCAGTCTTCAAAAGATATTTATGTTATGGACTGATGGTATAGTTTGCATTAAACTATCATACTGGCATGGCTGCAACTGCTAGAAGCAGCTGCTTTTGAAAGTTGATTTTGCAATATCAGGAATATAGTTCTTACATAGAGATTTTTTTTCCTGTTAACTGCAAATGCTTCACATCAGGTTTAAAAAGGACACTGAATGCAAAGTCATAGGTCTGGCTACATTTTAGATATGACATGACTCACCATTTTTCCAAAGTCAGTAACTCTATGATACAAAGGAGTCTGGAAATGGTTGTGTATTTTGACCAGCATTAACTTTTACCTGAAAAAAATGTTTTGGATTGTGGTATTTCTTGGGCATATTTCTTTCTATTACCTTGAGGACTGTGGAATGTGCTGTTTTAATTTGAGAAAATAAATATTTCCTTTGAGAATCTTGCTCTAATTAGTCAAGATATTTTGCTGTAGTTAGTGTGAGAAAAATGGTGAAGAAATGTCACAGGCCAGCAAGGTTCCTCTCCAACTACAATCCTGTGTCAGGCCATTTTAAATACAATGATTAATAATTTAAAACCAAATTGTATTTGCTGTAATTTCCCAAGCATTGTTAACGATTAATGTCCCTACGTATGCATCTCATGGGCTAGTCCTCTAAATATGCATTTTTCTGCTAAGACCTTTCAGTTGAGTTTGCCTGTCTTCAGAACCTAAAAGGTGCAGAAACTTGCATTTGGTGCATGCAGGAGGCACTGGACAAATGATCAATGAAGCTGGCTGTAGTTTTCCTTGTGCTGGGATGAATTCACCTCTACACAGGAATGTAGTTTTTTTTCTTTTTTTTTTTTTTCTTAATTTACTAATTAATCTAGTAAGGCTCAAATTCCAGTTTGTCAGTATAACGTAATGTACATTAGATATGAAAAATGGAAGAGATATGTGCCTTTGAAATTCTGGCTAGATAGAAATTAAATTAGTGCTCTTACCTTATGCCTTTTGTATAGTCTGCTGTCTGTGTATAAGTGCCATTAGTGGTTGTTTTTGGTTTTGTGTTAGAAAGGTATAAACAGGCACTTTATTACAAAGCCAACACGGAAAGAGCTTATAGACCAAGCGAAAAAATTTAGCTTCAGTGTTGAAAATTTGTTTTCTTAATGTCACTAATATTTTAACCTATTTAGCAATTTGAACATTCCAGAAAGCCATACTATCTCTGCAAGGAAAATGCTTTGTGTGAAGTGAATCTGCTTGTGATCAATGCTTTTGGCTTTTTTCCTCTTTTTTTTTTTTTTTTTTTTCCACTGGGAACCTTAAAAAAAATAAAATACTTTTCTATTTCTTCTATTGTGCTTAAAATTTTCTCTTATTTTTGCATTTTGCTGCATATTCATTGCAGTACCTCTGTTACTTTCCAATTTTGCTGTGGTCTTTTGTCTCGTCTTTGCATTTATAGGAAAATAAAACGATCTAAACTCTCAGCATTCTTAGTTGGCTAAATACATTCAATTGTTCTGTCTTGAAACACTCTGCTCTCTAGATCAGTTTCATTGCAGGTATCTGCTTCTGCCAGTGACAGTTGAAGATTCCTGATCTTTTTGTGTTGTTTATTTTTCTTTCTCAGCTAGGTAGTGGTATTAAACATGGTTTGGGTTTTTGGTTTGGTTTTTTTTGGTTTTTACTGGCAGCTTCAATTTGCAAAGGCTGAGCAGGTCAATCTATTGTCCTTGCTGGAGGCCCAAGATGCTGCTGGCCTGCCGCACAATAGGCAGCCGTTGGAGGTCAAAGCCTGCATGTGGCTGATAACAGTGCTATTCTTGGCTGGAAAACACCATGATTAGTGAGCTTCAGTTTGACTCAGCGTGAGATTGGAGCTCAATGGCAAATCCTAAAGATGCCACATTCAGGGCTCTCTTCTGTCCCTATTATTAATTTTTTTTTTTTTTTTTCAGAATAGAAAGTGCAAACTCAATAAAAATCCTGCTTGTTTTGTTTATTTAATTTTAAAAATTATTTTTATTGAGACCTATAATAAGAGAGTAGATGTGTGTGAAGGGGGCAAACTCCAGATTCCCTGCCTCATCTGTATGCATAATATCCCTATAATTCTGCTATCTCTGACAAGTAGGAGCTGTGCTTCCTGATTACTATCTGCATGAACCCATCTTCCTCTCCCTGCCCCTGGGATGGATCAAGTCATCCAGAGTTTGGTGAGAACCACAGAGGATCTTATAAATGGGATTTACAATGTATGGACATTCGTTGGATGGCTTAAATGTGGGAAATCAGACCTTCTGTTAGGCTTAGAGAAGGATTATATCACGACCCAAACAACAGAGATTTCAAGCAGAGGTAGGAACCATCTTGGACCTGCAAATTATTAATAGAATGTTTTGTTAGAAATGCAAAATTTTAATGTCAGTATCCCTAAGTTCATTAAATGCAGTGCACTAAGACTGATTACAGTACCACAGTAGCACAGTATAAGCTTTTGAGAATCTGAATAGGCAGAAATGAATGAGTATAGGGAGCAGGTATGGTGGAGTGGAAAGAAACCTAAAGCACTCTCTGGTTTAGTCATTGGTGTTTCTACAAAAGAAAAATTAAAAAAACCCCAATGAGTAATAAAGTAATTGCAAGTGCTGTTGTGAAATCGAAAGATAAAGAAGGCAAGAAATAAAGAAAAGTGACTAAAGGGATGAGTTTTAAAGTCTTCTTGGGAAAGATAGTATATAGAAGAACAGCTTTTACTGGTGGGGAAAAAAGATCAAAAGAAAAATAAAAGATCAAAGAAAAATTACCATATATTACAGAAATCTATAAATACAGAAGCATATCCTACAGAATAGAAATCAATTGCAACATATAAGCAAGCATGCCAGAAGAAAAATAAAGATTAAATTGAAAGTATTTTCTTTAGTAAATGAAAGAGGTAAATACTTATGATTTCAGATATTTAAGCTAATTGAGTACTTAAAAAGGTATCTTCATGTGGAGTAATACTGAATACAAACAAGAATGAATTAACTGTATCTAGTGTTTTGGTCTAAGGTTATGCGAAACTGAAAAAGTCTGTCTGTTTTGTGGCTTTTACTCATTGCTGTTCTCTTCCCTACTTGTTAGGTATGGTTAGGTAACCCAATATCTTTGCAGAAACACATTCCCAAGTTTCTCATTACTTTCCAAAAATCTACAGCATTACTCTTACACTATAAAGCTGGAGAAATAAAACTGCCACACTGGTCCAATAAGCAGGGGGAACAATTCATGCTTGCCATATAATTACTACTGGGTGGATTGTAACTTTAAGATACATAGAGCTTTTCTTTGTGTTTATATGCTCAATAAAGCTTCACCACTATAAATTAGACAGAAAGAAACAAAACAAAACAAAACAGAAAAAAAAAACCCACCAAAAAACAAAACATCAAAAACCCCACCAGGATTATTGCAAACTCTTCTAAGGAGAGGTAGATTGGGCATAGCTTATAAAATGGTAGAAATCCTGAGAGCTGTTTACCAATGAATGGAGCTGTAAAAGTAAAACTAAAAGATATTTGCTTCACAGAACTCCTGTTTTATTAATACCTTTGATACACTTACTGAGCAAATTAATCCTAGGGGATTTAAATAAGAATTTAATAGCTGATATCATTCTACATGTGTTCCCCTAGACTTCTTTCTTTTAAAATGGTGTATTTTCTTTCGAATTTTTATGAATTTTATTTTCAGCAATACTGATGAGATGCATTTTGGCATGATTTGAAGTTGGAAGAAGAATAAGTACAATAGTTTAGTTACTCTCATGCAATTTTTCTTTTATTTAAATGAATGCTGGTGACAGACAAGTACTTCAGCATATGGTTATTATTCTTGAGGAATAATTTCAGGATATTATTCCTGTTCATGCTTGTGGTTCTGTTTGTGGCAGAGGAAGCTATACTATATAACCCTAAGTTGGATTTTTGTTAAAAAACTTTCAAAGAAATATCCCAGGTAGTCAGAGCCCTGGCATGAGTAATTTGAACAATAAACAGGAAAGGCATATTGACAACAGGCTGTTTTATATCAGTAAGAAATTTTAGGATGAATTACAAAGTTAGTGGTTGAAACCTTAAGTAAATCTTAATGTATTCTTTTGGGTGGTCATTGAAATGATATTGTATGTTACAGCAAATTTTCTGGTAATAAGAGAGAGAGAGGCTTACCATCCTTTTCTATAAAATGAGTGGACTTGAGTGATTTTAGCCTTTTTGTCTAACACACAGTTCTATCTTAGTTTTATACCTTTGCTACTATGCAGAAGCTAAAACAATGCTTCCACTTAAATGTCCTGTGCAACCTAGTTTATGCTAACTTTAAAACAATAAATCCTTACAGTTACTGAGTGGGTTATTTTCCATCTTGAGTATCAAGTCCATTAGAGACTTAACTGATGTTTGGAACCTCTGATGAGTTCTCATACAGTGTCAGCATCCTGGTCACATTTTATCAGTTTTCTTTGTGTTGCTGGTTGAGAATCAGCAAGGAATGTAAATCCAATGTTATACATATGTCCTCATCATGTTTCACCTTTCCATGTTCTTCGGGTCTGCAAAACAAAATATCTGCTGAAGGGAGAAAACCAAATGGCACCTTTGGAACTTTCAAGGAAAGTTTTCCTTGAAATCTACTGGAAGTTTTCTGTCTGAAGCACTTACCCTGTGAGGATTATTAACTGGAGGAAGGAGGAAAATGTATAATAATATTAATGTTCAATTACAGTCTCATTTAATTAGACAGAAATAGCAGTACTGAGTTAAGAGACCAGCAGTTAAATGATATTGAATTTCCTGGGAAATGAAGTCTAAGAGGGAAACAGCAATAGCAAGGGAAGAAAGTATATTACCTCCTACTGGAGCAGAAGGTGGCCTATTACCTATGATGAGGAATCTTACTAAACTAAAATGCAGTCAAGGAATGTTTTCTTGACTGTGTCTAAATAGAATCAGCACAAAACATGTTCCAAGACCACAGCTGAATAATTATGGTATGAATTTTTGGGTTCAAAACCTTCAGGTCTAATAGCAGAAGACCATAAGGCGAGACCAGCTGGCATGATTTTGTTCTCCCTGGCACATTTCTTTTTACACTAGACTAATTTTTATTTTTTTAGTTGAAGCTATTTGCAAACAGCAATAATGAAAAGGGAAGGACATCTATAAACTGAAAAATACCAGCAGATACTGCTTAGTCATATTACAACTTCTCTGCCTAAAACACAAATTACATACCCTTGTGGCAGGAGGATTGTGCAACTCTCATATAGGCAATGCTCTCAAGTGAAATCTTAGCACTGCTGAGACTGTAAGAAAGATTTGTGTGGGTGTGTAGATGCCTTGAGCTTAATGGTATTTTCAGAAATACTTTACTATCTTACTTATCTGCATCTTTCCTATCTCAATACCTTTACAAATATGACATTCTGTTCTGCTTCCCCCTGTTTCCAGTTGTTTCTAAGCACAGACTTAGTTTTTGGGTGAACACTTTGAGGAGACTATAGTGATTTTTCTTCTGAAAAAAAAAAAAAAACAAAAAAACAAAAAACCAAGCCAAGTTTCCTTTTGTATGGTCCTTCAGCTTTTCAGAGAATAGTAAAAAACAGAGCTATATGTGAAAGGAGAGCACTCACTGGTAGGACTATGAAACAATTGTAGCAAATCTAATCTTCTTCGAGTACATCTCCACTTTATTGTTTTGCCCTCAGTAAATATTTAGGTTCAGGCTACTCTTCAAACTTGCTGAGTCAGATTTCACCTGACACAAATAATTTCCTCTGAATAACTAGGTACTTAAGGAAAAGGAGGTTCTTTGCTATGTGGTGGAAGACTGCTCAACCAAAACTAGTAGTAAAGCAAGAACAAAGAAGCTCCAGATCACCACAGGTCATCAAATGCTAATCCTGCCATAATGCCCACTAAACAAACGAATGATTGTTATTGGAGTGCCATTTTGCATTACAGCTGCACTCACCCACTCAGGGCAGGGTAGTCGAGGACTTAGTTGGCCAGCAAGGTATTTCTAGCTCAGTTATGTATTTGGGTCTCTCTTAGTTTCTTGTCTCACTTCAGGATTGTCTCAGCTGCTTTAGCTCAGTACATGAGGCTGTGCATAGTAGCAGGCTACCATGGAAGCATGTTGCAGTGGGATCGACTGTCCAAGAGTTTGGTACCAGGGGAGGAACTAGTCCTGCCTTCCAAAGTAAGCCATCCTTGTTCATCATAGTCTTTATTCTCTTTTTCCATCTAGTTAGTAATCCTTTAACTAGACCAGACGAGTTTCCCATTAAACTTTCTTCCCTCTCTCCCCAAGTGACTTATTCCTTGTCACCTTCAGAGATTACTCACCACTTCTGTTTGTCATATGTGAGTGCTAAGATCTGAAGAGTAAAATTATTTCTTAAAATATCTACAGCTGAACTCCCAGGTTAGGTTTCTTCTCTCAGCTGATCACTTTTGTCACTTTACAGAAGAATATGACCATCTCTGTTGTATGATCAGTTTTGCATGATGAGACTCTGAATATGAAATTTCCTGTTTAAGTAACAATAAAAAAGGCATATTTTGGTATTAGTTAATTTTTGGACGTGATAGTGAGTAGAACCCATTATGGACATGGCAGGAAGGGAGTAAAACCATCTGATAAGGAGGATTTTCTAAACTGGATCTAATGACAGAGGAGCTATAATGTAAAAATGTCATTTGGTACGTGTAAAAAGGAGGTGGTACCAACATTTTAAGCTTCCAGGTCTTCCCTTGTTTCTCCCTTATTGCTGGGCAATTTTGTCTTTTTCCTTAAAATCTCCCCAAATTCATTTTCTTTGCAAACATTATTTTGTGAGTCTTCACTGTTATTTTCCACTCTATTCTTCACAATACTATTGTAAATAATTACAGAAAAGTGTTTGTGACTCTGTTTATGTGGCAACACGTACAAGAATTACAGTAGTTAAAGAGTCTTTTTAGGATAGAGTTGTCAGGTTCTGATGTCTCAAACCATATTAACGATCAAGGTGTATTAACTGCTACAAGCATACACTTGGATAGAAGATATCAGGTATCTTTATGATAGATAATATAGATAGATATAGATAGATAGATAATATAGATAGATATAGAAAGATAGATATAGATAGATAGATATAGAAAATATCAGGTATCCTTATGAAAAACTGTAATAATGACACATTTGAGACCACCATTAATGTAAAATGTGATTGAAGGGAAATCATCATGAAGACTTCTGACTTTTCTATTTAAAAATCTTCAGTATCAAAGTAGGTTTCAACATTTATTTCACAGAAAATATTGTCAAATTTGTGTTTTTATGAAACAAAAAATTAATGACCATTTTGTTTCTGTTATCCTTTCCATTCTTAGGTAAATCAATGTGAAAAATCTACATAAAAGTCACTAAAACCAAGCACCAAACTGCAGGCCTTATGCTCTTGTCTAAGGTGTTGGATTGGTTATCGTCTTGAGAAATGTAGTTGTCCTTTAATCCAAACACCATTTTATGCACATAATAAAAGTGATTTCTACTCAGTAGTCACATCTAGCCATTGGCTCATAAATTCTCACCATCCCCATCTTGTTGTCCCTGATGAAGGACGTCCCTTTACTTGGAGCCAAGAGCAATCAGGTATTAAAATCACTTCCAGCAGGCATTCACATGGTGAATTATGTAATTCACCATAATTCACATGGTGAATTACGTAACAAACACTATAGGCATCAGAATTAACAGAGAAGGGCTGTCTTCAACAATTAAACCAAAACAGACTTAGCATCTAAGTATTTACTCTGCTGTGATGGCTTCTGTAATAAAATATAAAATTGTGTGTGTGCGCATTTGTATATAAATAAATGTGTGTGTGCATGAAAACACAATGCTTCTCAAAATATTTTAGAAAATATTTTCCCTATGAAAGACGGATGAAAATCTCTTGGCAATTTTGTTCACCTGTCACCCATTACTAAATGAAGAGTGAAGTCAGGTGATAGTAAATAATAATAATCATACTGCAGACTGATTACTAGACAACTGCTCAATAAACCTGGTTTATTGCAGCAGAGAAACTACTTTCCTGGAGAAGTTATAACGGCTGCTAAATCAGTTTTCTAAGTAATGTGTCAACTCAGATTCCATAAAACTGTATTGCTCTGACTCAGAACATAATGTTTTTTAAGGATGCAGTTAAAATGTGGCCAGATAGGGCTGACTCTCCTTAGAAGTTCATTGTCTTATAGGATCTTTCACAGTTTAAACTGAACTTAGAAAGTCCTCATTGTCATTGCCTGGTTTTATTACAGCCAAGCAACATATAAAATTCTTTTAATGCTTTCTGCAATATATTTTTCCATCTTAGATAGCCATCTTCTGCTTCATTTGGGAACATTGGAAGATTGGACTGCTTGCTATACTGGGGTAGGGTCTCAAAGCAGGAAGTGGCAAGCTGTCTGTTGTGGAAAGGGTCCACCTTTTCCAGTGATCTGACGCAAACTGTCAATCTTGGTCTTTTCTCTCCAACGAGCTATAGAAATAGATGAGTAATTTCACCTCCCTGATGAAAGGCATCTTCCTTTGATCAGGATACATCCTCTTTTGGAAATGTCCTACTCTCTCTTTTTATTAGAGGGTGCCCACCTGATCAACTCAGACTGCCAAAGCAGGATGAGGTGAATCTCATAGATTTGCATGATTTTGAGGTGGTTCTCTGATGTAACTACATACAAGAATGCAGTTGGAAGACTTTATTCTGAACCACTTCTCTGGTGATTTCCAAGTCTTCATTTGGTCTTGACTGGCATTTATGGGGCAATGGTTTCCCCACAGTTTTGGTCAGTTGGGATGGTCCCTTCCTTAGGATATTCGGTTCCTGCAGTCCTTTTATTTATTGCCCTAGGACAACTGTCAGAGTAAGTAAACAGAGCTTCCCTTCACTTGGTCTTCACCCTAGCACTCTTCAGTATTGCTTAAGCCAGTTACGTAGACTATCTCTTCTTCTGTCCTGGGTAGGAAAATTATCAATCCCTTTGGTTACATGAATTACCCAGCCAGTGGATGGAAAGAAATGGGAAGAACAACTATCCCTCTGTTTCCCACCTCAGTAACAAGCAGCTCTTGAGGAGAATAAACGCTGGTCCCCTGCTCAGTGTTCTATATCTTATTTAGGAAATATGATATAATGTGATTGATAGGTGTGACAGAGCCAGGGAGACAGAAAGAGTCATTAGGAGCAGAAGTTTGAGTATATATATATATATATATGAGGGAAGGAATTCAGTGCCTTGGAAAAAAATGCAGGAATATGGGGAGCAGGGGAAGGGGTGGTAGTAAATGAGTTCAAAAGGAACAGGAAAATATGATTAATAATTTGGAAAAAAAAAGAAAAGCAAGAGAACAGGTAAGAGAGACCAGAATGAGCTACTAAGGAACGGTTTTAAGTAGGAGAAATGCCTTTGGGAAAATGAGAATGGATGGGTAATGATACCAGTTTCTAAATTAAGGAGAAACTAATCAAAAGGTAAAGGATTTCCCCCCAAAAAGGCAGGAAGGCTCAAAAAAACACATACTAAATGGAAAGACGAAATGAAGGAAATGGAAAGGTGGCTTTCTAATTTGACAGAGCAGTTAATGTCAACATTTTACAATAACTTGAAATCTGTATTAACATTGCATGAACTGCAGAATTTTAGTGTCTTGAGAAATTGTTGTTAAAACTTTCATAGACAAGACCACTAGTGTGGATATCTCTGATTATCCTTAGTGCCAGGATGTTAAGGAAGGCAAAGCCACTCCTCAAGCTTTTGGCAGTCTTTTAGAGATTCCAGCTGCTGATCATTAAGCAGCTTGAAGTTAAGACTGAACTCTTATACTTGACATGATAGCCAGTAGGGAGCCAATTTAGAGAGCAGAGGACAGGTGCATTATGTCCAGGCTCCAGCTTCCTCCAGGCTGATACCTTTATGCCTAGGTTGATTGTGTTGTTCTAAGCCAGTCAGGAGATAATGATGACTTTAATAAATGTGACACTTTCTTTTTTTACTTTTTTTTTTTTTTTTTTCTTTCGTCTGAGGGCAGTTGGTGTCAGGAAGTAAGTTTAGACTAGTGAAAAAAATCGGAGCTAGTATTTAGGGATTATAAACTCAGATTAGGAGTAATCACAGCTGCTGAGGGTGGTGTTTACATTGGTATGGTAGAATAACCAGGTAGTTGAGACTGTTGTTCTTTACAGTTGTTGAAAAGATTTGCAGTTTATGCTTTTTGGGGGTGTGGTGAGGAATGGGGTTGTGGGTATCATCTCTTAATATCTTTTAGCCATAAAAAGAGACCTCTCATTGTTTAATTTTTATAAAGATCAACTTCATGGATCCATTGCATTGAATTCCAGAACCTAAGGGGGAGGGTTAGAAAGTATACAATATAAGCAGTTAATTATTAAGTAAATATTCATGTTATTATATTATTCTTCAGCTGTATCTGCAAAACCTTCATTGTTATGTAATATTTTAACCCTCATAACAAATACTGGGCTATCTGTCTCACACTTCATAGTTTTATAAAATTTTACTACTTCTGTTCTGTAACCTTGTCTATGCATAAATAGTGTTTTCATCTTTTTGGGACCACATGATCAGTCATTTTATGACCTTGAATGCCTGTGCATCTTTGTATAGCAGAAAAGAGAATAGGATCCAGCTGGTATACTTAGTAATTATAAAGATTATAAGAGTATAACAATACTTACTTATAAAGTTTAACAGAATAGGTTAACTCTTTCACAGTATTATGCTTGTCTTTGCAGACCAGCTTTCCTCTCTGAGTGTCATCTTTTATAAGGCAGGAGAGAAAGACACTGACATGAGCCAGCATGGTTCATCCTATTAGATGTATCAAGGACTGCAGGTCCTGCTTTGGGAAGGAAATAAGAGGCATGCAAAACCCTGAACTGTGTCAGTGCAGCTCAAATACACTCCAAGCAAAGCAAATTCAGGATTGTGGTAATTTTAAGAATTAGTCTGAACTGGCCCATTCAGGAAACTCTGTCTTGTCCAGAAGGTATGGACATAATGCACCTTTTTAGAATATCCATACAAAATTGCCTAAAAATACTTAACAGAACAGTTTTACATGTGTATAGCTATAAAAAAAGCTTAAAAATTAAAATTAAACAACTTTGAGGCAAAGAGGTTATGAGTCTGCAGACTGCCCTGGAGGATGTGCTGTTTTGTGGGTTTGCACGTTGAGTCTTTAGCCTTTAAAATGCAGTCTGAAATCTGAATTGGACTTTTGAGTTGGGCAAGCCAGTAAGGCAGTGGGCTAAAGCAGAGCACTGAATCTCAGCATTAATTCTGAAATAATCTTCATCTTAGTACACAGGGAAGGTAAACTACTATACCTGAAACTGGATCACTTGAACTCTTTCTTTTGTCATCTGTTCAAATTAGAAGCAAAAAAAAAAGAAAAGAGCTACCTTTGCTTAAACAAAAAGATATTAAAAATTGTTCTCTTTTTTTAGAACTAATTTATTGAAAAGTATGTAACTAAACTGAAAATAGAGATGTTAGCAACAGCCTTGTAATGAAAGTCTTTGAGTAGTGGAAAAAAGCCTTTTGTTTAAGGGCTTGTAAAAGAAGTTGTTATCCAGAATGTACATGAAACTCAAATAAAGCAATCTTAAATATAAGTCTTAACTGAGAAAATTTAGAGATGGTGTTGCTCATTATCTGTCCTAGATGATATTTGACTTTTTTTTTTTAAAGTAAAAAATTAACACTTAAAAGAAAATGTTTTGCAGACAAACCTGCAATCTGGACTCAGACAATAATATACAGCTCTTGTAAGACTGGAAAACTGTTTAAAGTAGTCTGTATGCCAGGCCCAGAACTATTTACTACTATATAAAAAATGTGTATGGCTATTTTAAGTAGTAGATTATATAGTTGTAACATCTTGTTCATCTTTAAATATTTTACCAGTTATTTTTAAAGCAAATTAATTTCATTTACTGCATAAGGGATCCCAGGGGGCATGTCATTTAAAGCTTATTCAGAAGTTGTGGTGTGGTTTGCCTAAGGATTTTATTCTCTCTCTCAAAAAAAAGTTCTCTTTGAAATAACTTTGGAAGGTTCTGGAAAGGTCTTGACTGTTGCAGCACATTTCCTGCTCTATTTATCAGTTTTACAGCACTTCCTTTTTATGAAGATGATTAGATAGAATATTAGAGAATGGATGAGGAGAACATAAGCAGCAGCAGCAACGGTGATAAGTACTGTGGTCAGTTGGGATAGCTAGATCTGGTAAAGGAAAGGGTATAGCTTGCAAAGGTTAAAAATAGAGATCTAAGAGAAGAAAATAATTTAAAAAAGACCTTAATGACGTGAAAAAAGAGACCCAAAAGGAAACGGTTGTTGGCAAATGCACAGGCTTTTATGTTCTGCAGGTATAGATTTCTTTGGAAGATACACCAAGTGATGTTTTAATGAAGTGTAGTGTAGCTGGCAGGTAGGCAAACTACTGACTTTGACTAGTATTTGTTAGTTATTCATCTTGCGAATTGTTATTTAATTTCATAATATTACTTTCTATCCAGTTATTGAAATAAATCATGCCTAGCAAAAAGAATAAATGAAAAAGAATGCAGACATAGAAGAATAGGCATGAGACTTTAAAGATTTTTGGAGATGCTCAGTATACTGAGGTATTCATCAGCAGGTGATTGACATGATGCCATTCACACCAGATAATCTGTGCTTGGGTGACTCATTTAGTGACCAATGTCTCCATTTCTCCTCATCCATCCCACTGTAAACAAATTTCTGTTCCTCATTCTGCGTAAATAAAAATATTTTATTTTCTGTACATGAAGCATGGTATACAAAATGCCTTCCATCCTACTCTACTGGCCCAGTTTCTCCAGTTCTGGGAGTCAGTGGAGCACTGGAGCTCAGCAGTAGATCTTCTTGCCTGGCATGAACCTTAGTAGTAAATGTCAGTAAGCTCTTAAACTAGCATTGGGTTTCTCATCAAAGTTTAAGACCCTTGTAAACCTCTTACTGAAGCTGTGGCAATGATCAACATGCTGTATGTATTTCCATTTTTGAAGAAGATAAACATAAGGTCTTCTCTGAAATAAGACAAGTACAGAAGTGCTGTGATCTTAGCAGTCTTTAAATTTCTCTAATACAAACTGTCCGTAAGAAGCTTTGTCCTCTTAATCCTCTCTGGTTTTTAGACAATTTGTTGTCTTACAATTAAGTACAGATGGTTTGGAGCTGTAATGCTGATAAAAAAAAAATTAAAAAAAATAAAAAAGGTGCTTAGGGTTGCTTCAATTTCCGGGTTGGATTTTAACAATAATCCATGTCTGAAACATAAGAAATCTGGTTTTATCTGATCTTTAATGCTCGTTTGCAGATAGCTGACATATTTCAGTGATTACAGTATGTATATAAAATAATACCATTATCATATTTAGTGAAGAAGTAAATCTGTAAGAAGGCTGTATAATACCACCCAGCTCTTCAATTTGTACTACTTGTGGCATAACTTGGTACTTTGTTTAACCATGCGGGAAGGGTCTTCCGAAACATGATTTTGATTTTACAGTTGGAATACCACTGTGAAGAAATTGAGTAACGTGGGAAACTCTTCCGTGTAATTATTTAATGTGAAGAAAATAGCTGAAAACTCCCAGAATTATTCACTTGCTAACATCTTTTTAGGAAGTTCTATCTTTCTCTTCTGAAAACACAAACATGAGCAAACGTCTAAGTCTTAGTATGTGTAATACTTTTAACTGTTTCAAAGCAGGATGGGAACTCCTGACAAGTTTCAAATATTGCCTTTGCCATGAGTCTAGCATTTTTTCCAGCCTTTCACTCTCACACTTCTCCCTTACAGTGGTGACAGTACAGGCTTAAAGAGGAGGTGCCACATTATTTAGGCATGGACAGGCCAACAGAGGTAACACCTGCACAAATTAGTCCCTTTGGAAATACTATCAGATAGAAGCCCTAAATAACACCTAGCTTAGGATGAACCTTTTATTTTCATTATTACTTTTATTCGGTATTCAAAAGCTACATGCCATAGAGGAGAGAAGCAATGGCTGATTTGTGTCATAGATCTGGTGCCTGAATATCTTTCCCAGTATTAGCGGTCTTGTTCAAAGACGTGTACTGACAACAGAGTACCCATTGTGATTCCATTCTCCAAATTTGGTCAAGTCAGTGAAAAATCTTCTCAAAGGAATGGGCAGAGTCTGTGTTTGGATGTAATTCCTGTGCATTTATGTCATTTCCAAATGGTGACTCCGAATTAAAACTGCATGCAGAAAGAGGTACCCATGTCCTTCCACTGAAATGATCATGCATGATTTTGTCTAAGGAAAAGGAAGAAAAACAACAAATCACTTCCCTGGCTTTGCTTTCTCGCAGTAACTAAACAAGCCCTCCAACACATGCAGGAGTTGATAGGTAAAGAAATGTGTGCTTAGTTTTAATTTTAGTTTTAAACTGAAGAAATGGTCATGTTTGTAAAACACTGAAGTACTCTGGTGAGAAACACAGTATAAAAATAAAAGCCTAAAGATGAGTAAGAACTGGTTTCATTCAGCTACAGTTCACACCTTCAGAAGGCCAGTAACTATTTTAAGGGCATTCTGGGTGTTTGATGCATGATAACTTTCCTTATAAATACAAATAACAGAAAATAAAAATGAAGAAAATTAACATTGTAGCAAAATGTTGCCGGAGGCCTGCTGCCATAATAACCACACATCCATAATTCATAGGGAGCCTGCACTTTCTGCTTTCTTCTGAAGATGGTGAATCTGTTGTGAACTCCATCGCTTGAAAATGTTTTCTGTTCTCTGTTTTAAATAGAAGTACTTTTATTTAGCCCAGAATATTATGATTAGAGATTTTATATTCTGTAACACAGTGAAAGAATGTGCTGTCTTGTAACAGTTACAAAAAACTTCATAATGTTTATATAATTATATGCTGAACAGTTTCATTTTAAGTTCAGATCCAAGCTTCTTCAAAACCACTGTGGCAGTAGAGCCTGAATTTTGTTTCTGAAGCCAGGCACAAATCCCAGAGACACATTCACAACATCATTTGCAACATGTGCTGAACAGTACCATATAAACCAGAGCCAATGCCTAAGCCTTTTGAAATAATGAAGTGTCATGATTATTACTCTAGTAGTATGTGCCAAAAGTGGGTTATTTTCCTGTTAGCAAAGTAGTACGTTGAAACAGATCACCTGGTCTGTTCCTTTCCAGCTCAGTCACAGCTGTGTATACTGATTTGAAGTGTAGATGGTGCAAGAAGTGTATACATCATGTCTTCACAGTTTGCAATAGCTCTCTGTTATTTTGTAGTGCTGTATTTCCTCCCTGTTTCTTGGTTTCCTGAGTGACTGGCATTTGGAGATATCTGCTGTATCATAAATTATTGTTCACTCATCTCTCACTGGCTTTTTTTTGTGTTCTTGGTGCCACTGTGTATTTGGCTAGAGGATTCTAAGAACTAGGATCAACCTTCCTGTTTGCAGCTGCTTTGAAATACTGCTGTCTCTCAGAAATCATATCTGGTTGTGCCATTTTTTTGTTATTTCCCTCTTTAAAAGAAAAGTATGTTTAAATTTCTGTTTCTATGGACACTGTTAAGAAATCTGTTATCCTCTGTGTCTTGCCCAGTAGCTTGACTTGGTACAGAATTAAAAGCATTTGTTGACCTGTTTTGGACATTTAATTAAAGGGAATTAATAGACAGAGGTGACAGAAAGAAATATGGGAAGATAATTTGGAGGAGTATTGTAGCAAATGCAGCCTGTACAGAGTGCTGTAGCTGTGTAAGGTGGATGGTGTAACTGGGTACAAGCATCTCTTGTTATAGTGATGTATGTCTGCCTACAGGTAATGATGTAGGTTAATTGAGCACAAGAAACACCAAAGGAAAAAAGTTTTTAATTTTTTTATATACCCTTTCTACTTTATATCAGAGATGAAATTTATAATTGAGATCTCTAAGTTCAACATGGATTGCTGCCATAAGATGCAAATCAGAGCCTGGCTTCTTGAGCCTTCAAAGCCAGGCAAAAAACAAGACACTGCATCTTTAAGAAGTGCTTATTTGGCATTCACTTATTTAGTTAAAGATCACTGCCAGGCAGAACTCCCGTGGGAGGAGTGGATGGCTCATTGGGCCTCATGGGGAGGGCGGTAATTAAACTCCGAAGGCAAGCAATGATGTTAAGCTAAAAGCTCATCTTTAAATAGTAATACACTTGCAATGTAAAGTGGAAGGCCCTCGGGTGCCTGTTGACATAGTGTTAGGAGCTGGCACATTTTTATATAAAAGCTAAATTGAAGAAACTGTTATGAGCTCATCTGCATAAAGCAATATGATTCTGCCTGAGGGTGTGGGCAACAGGGAGTGATTAGCAAAACGTCTTTTTCTCTGCTACTCTGTTGCTCTGCTAACATGCCACTTGTCACTGAGAAATTTGAGATACCATATGCCAACCTGCATCTACAGAGACCCCCTTGCTGATTGCACATTGAAGAATTCCTCTTCAACACATGAGGAGCTGTCAAAAAGCATTTCTGAGACTGCATGAAACATGCTGGAAAGAAAAATCTTGTGTTCCCTTCCTATTTCTTCCTCTTGTATTCCATCAAGCCCTTACTAGTCATAACTGTAGATGTGAAGCAAAACACATTTACAAAGAAAGAACTGGATATTCTTTGCTGACCTTCATCTCCTCATCCCATGTGGGTTGGACTTGCTTATTCAAACTAACCTTCAGCACTTTGAGGCTACAGTTCCCATAGCAAGGGATGAGCCAGCTAGATTTCCATGGAGATGTGGATGGGGCATTCACTTTGCTTAACAGCAGTTTGAATTCCTTGTAGCTACGCCTACTGGGACAAGGAGGGGGTGCCCACTGGAATGATATTAAAAGAAAATTAACATCAAGCAATAATATAATCTCCTGACATAACAGTTCCAGAGCTCAATTACTTAAATGACATAAAAATACCGTAAACTTTTGTTCAAGTGGTAATTTTTTGTTTAGAGGTAAATATCACTTTTTCTGTCGTAACAAAAGAACCCTAATTTTCTTCCTCAGCACTTTGATTTTCATAGCTGGTATTGAGTAGAAGATTTAATTAGTATGTTTAGTATGTGCAGGTAAGTGAACACAAAACTTTTCACAAACACATTTTAATAAATTTCAATATCCTAGATTAGCATTCTAGCTGTAGTTCAGAACTGAAAAAAAATGTAGAAGTGTTTTCATTTTCAAGTTATTTTCATTTTCTTTGAATGAATGTACAGATGTGGTAAAATGCAAGGGTCTCTTAAATGTTCTCCCCACAAGAGGTATCTTGGTGGTTATATTAGAAATTAGCCTGTGAAGCCATTGGAATTATTTATTCAGTGCCATTGCCATTATTGTAAAATGCATCCTATCTGTCAGCTACTGTACAGATTTTAATATAGACTTGAGCTGTCCAAACAGTGGCTTTTGCTAGTTGACCCAGTGTAGAGCCCAAGTTACTTTGGATGCATCCTAAGAGACTTGTGCCTGTTCACATGCTGTGCCTCACTGCTTGTCTGATGTGGAAATGTTAAATTTGGTCACTTCTACATTTTGGTACATGGAAAGAGACTGGCTTTATTGTATTGCATAAAGTGAAGGTAATTTCCTAAAGCAGTCCCTTGGTCCTTTGGAACGCTCTGTTTCAGAATACAAGGAAAATCCCTTTTTTATTGAAGTGACCATCCATACAGTAAAAATACCAAACACAGCATGACTCAGTAGTTCAACAATGATGCCTATACATTGACCATTAACTCACTGATTCTCATAGAAGACTGACACGGAATAGAATCATAGAATAGTTAGGGTTGGAAAGGACCTTAAGATCATCTAGTTCCAACCGCCCTGCCATGGGCAGGGACACCTCACACTAAACCATGTCACCCAAGGCTCTATCCAACCTGGCCTTGAACACTGCCAGGGATGGAGCATTCACAGCTTCCCTGGGCAATCCATTCCAGTGCCTCACCACCCTAGCAGGAAAGAACTTCCTCCTTATGTCCAATCTAAACTTCCTCTGTTTAAGTTTGAATCCATTACTCCTTGTCCTGTCACTACAGTCCCTAATGAATAGTCCACTCCCAGCATCCCTATAGCCCCCTTTCAGATACTGGAAGGCTGCTATGAGGTCTCCACGCAGCCTTCTCCAGGCTGAGCAGCCCCAACTTTCTCAGCCTATCCTCATACAGGAGGTGCTCCAATCCCCTTCTCTGGACTTATTTCAGCAGTTCCATGTCCTTTTTATGTTGAGGACACCAGAACTGCACACAATACTCCAGGTGAGGTCTCACAAGAGCAGAGTAGAGGGGCAGGATCACCTCCTTTGACCTGCTGGTCACTCTCCTTTTGATGCAGCCCAGAATACTGCTGCTTTCTGGGCTGTGAGCGCACACTGAAGCCGGCTCATGTTCATTTTCTCATTGACCAACACCCCCAAGTCCTTCTCTGCAGGGCTGTTCTGAATGTCAGATCTCTGCCCAACCTGTAGCTGTGCCTGGGATTGATCCAACCCAGGTGTAGGACCTTGCACTTGGCGTGGTTAAACTTCATAAGGTTGGCATCAGCCCACCTCACAAGCGTGTCAAGGTCCCTCTGGATGGCATTCCTTCCCTCCAGCACATCAACTGATCCACACAGCTTGGAGCCACTGGCAAACTTGCTGAGGGCACACTCAATCCCACTGTCCGTGTAAGCGACGAAGATGTTGAACAAGACCGGTCCCAACACCGATCCCGGAGGAACACCACTTGTTACTGATCTCCAGCTGGACATTGAGCCATTGACCACAACTCTTTGTGTGTGGCCACCCAGCCAGTTCTTTATCCACCAAGTGGTCCACCTATCAAATTGATGTCTCTCTAATTTAGAGACAAGTATGTCATGTAGGACAGCGTTGAGCACTTTGCACAAGTCCAGGTAGATGACATCAACTGCTCTACTGCTGTCCACCAGTTCTGTAGCCCCATCATAGAAGGCCACCAAATTGGTCAGGTAGGATTTCCCGTTAGTGAAGCCATGCTGGCTGTCACCAGCCACCTTGTTGTTTTTCATGTGCCTTGCAGGAGAATCTGCTCCAAGATTTTGCTCCAGCTCCTTCAGCTGGCAAATAAAACCATTTTTCTGTTCAGTACCAGGGGAGCTGTCTAAAATGATCACATAGAGATCCTGTCCATGCTGACAATGTCTGTATCTCAGTTCTGCTACGTCTTGTACTTTTGTTGATTGCTCCAGTAATAAATCAAAAATACTAGTAGGGTGCTGAGGAAAAACATGGTTTTCATCTTTTGGAAGTTTGGGTCAAGCATTTAGTGCCAATTCAGAGAATCCAGGGCATGAAGTCAGACTGAACAAAATGTGAAAGAGGATCCCCTCATAAAAAGGACTGAAACATAATGACAGGTTAGATTTGGAAAGCTGGTGTAGCTATCATGCCAATGCTTTTTCTAGCCCATGCATAGTGAGTTTCAGTGCCCTAGGCTGCCCGTATGCCGAGTGTGAGGGGGAAGGCTTGTTTATTCTTCTTCCCCTGTCACGCCACTCATGACAAGAAGAGACATGAAAAGCTCAAGGGTCTAATCAGTTTTTAGGCTCTGACCCACATTTTGAGTTAGCAGTAATTATGAATTGTAGAACCATAGAACTGCACCACTTCCACAGTTCCTCCAGACTTAACTCTATAAATGGGAAGTTAGAAGGCATTGTATTTTTGAAGGAAACTAAACTGTAGAAAAGAATGAAAATGACATGCACGTGGTGATGTGAGCCTAAAGGTTTGGGGGGGGTGTTGTTTGTGGTGGTTTTTGGGGTGGTTTCGGTTGTTTTTTTTTTTCGGTTTGGTTCATTTATTTTTTAAGCAGTGCAATGCACATTGGAGGTAGCATGGTAAAGAAAGACAAGTGAACAGGCTGGCCGCCAGCACTTCCAAAACATGAAATCAAGTTTATTTTGGCAACATGGTACAACAGACCTAATAATCTGCTTTGCACTCTGAAAAACAAGAAAACACCTGCATTTCTTGACCTCTGCTAATGCTTTCCCTTATTAGTAAGGGTCTGTTTGGCACAGTCAACCCTGGAAAAAGCAAGCAAACAAAAATTCATCCATTGCAATTCTCAATGAATAGGATTGCTGCCACAGTAAGTTTCCCCATTTTGTGAATATAGAAAACTCGTGGCTGGAGTAAGCATGAAGACAAACTCCACACAGTCCTGGGGCCTCATTCTCTTTGCAAGGCTCTTTAACTGTAATATTTTCTCAGTGATCTTGGGGCGTGGGCTGAACAGTCCTGAAATGTAGTAACCAAAAGTGCTCTCAAACATGACAAGGATATTTCTACTTCATTTATGCTATAGAACTGCTAATTTATTGCTTAGGAAAAATCTAGGAAGAGGCAATTTTTGCTGTGGCTTTTGTTTTTGTGTTCTGTTAGACCTGATTTTGGGGAAGATTGAGAAAGACATCTGCTTATAGTACTTGTAAGCCTAGGACGTTTTATTAAAAGGAAAATATCCTTTAATGTATCATGAGACATAGCTTAAAAAATCCTGTTAGTGTCAGCGATGGTACTTATTTCTCTTGTTCTCCCTCTCTCTGTTCTTCTTTTGCTTCTTTAGCAGCTTTGACCATTGATGTTAATTAGTACTGAAAAGGACATTTTTGGCAAGGCTTTTAAATACAGCTTTTATCTTCTCTAGCAACAGGCAAAGTTATATTTAATGGTATTTGACATCTAAGAGTGACTGCAAGGTCTTTTTTCTGTTGATTTTTTTTTTCCTAAAGGAGTTCCTTATTCTTCTAATTTATTAAGAAATCAGACTTATTTTCAACATACTTCTATACATGGCTGAGAACGTGCTGTATTTACATGAGTGTACAATTTTAAAAAGCAAATGACAGTTATATCAGTGTTGCACTGAATGTTCAACATCAGGAGATTTCCTATTATTAAGTTTATGCTACATATTCTGTTGAGCTACTGCTTTTGATATACAGATCTTTTAAAATCATGAAGTGATGTATTTTCTTCTCAGCATCATCTAGTTATTGGCTTGCATAGTTTAGCTGATCTACAGTTGCAGGAAACTCATGAGAAATAAGTTGATCCAAATGATTGCAGTAGGTATTCCTACTTGCCTATCTGTGATAGTATTTTTGCATCCATCACTGTGACTGGGGGTTTTTTTGAGGGGTATTTCTGTGTAGATGTTGATTTTGGCCAGGTAGCATTGCCAGATGTACCTGTGACAGTGTTATATTAGAATATCTATGCAATACTGCCATTGGATATAAATTTCTAGAAATAGTAGTAATAAAATTACTATAGCCTTCATAAACAATGAACTGACTAGATATTTAACATGAAACCTACTCTCACATGTCTGGTTTTGTTTCATCTTAGGTGTGTCCCAAATCTTGGCAATCTACTTCTGATACCTCAAGCCATTAAATTTTCCTACTTTTAATCATTTATATTGTAAACTGCTATAATTCATCTGAATGGGATGCAGAATGCAGGAAAAGCTTCTCCTGGTAATACACCTGACTTAGACATATATCAGATTCAGTTGCAGACTTGGTTGCAGGGTGGCAGTCAGTAGACTGTAGAAATAATTGCTTTCTCCTTTGGCCACCTTCCTCTTTCATTGTTTTCTGTAATTCTTCTAGATTTCTAGAGCTTATGTTATGGTAGGGTTTTGGGAGGCAGGGGAAGTGCTTTGCATCTCCACTTGAGACGTCAATTCTGCAACCTGTAACTCTATCAAGATTCTTTCAAACTCTTTTGCCTTCTGCGTCTCTCTAGTGTTTAGCAGTCCAAACCAAAAGTACTGCAAACCTTCATGTGCACTTTGTGAACTTTTGTTAGGGTTCTTGGCCCTCCAGGGGTTATAGCCATCTGTCATCAGAGAATGATCTAACTTACACTGGCAAACTGGCCCAAGGAAAGGAAATATAGAGATGAGCTTTCTCTCATTTTTTGCATTTCTCAGCTGTACAGAATGGAATGCTCTGCCACAGCCTAGAGGTATGATTACGGCCTTAACTGTTGGACTAAATCACAGATATGGAATGTCAGCAAATCTCAGGATTCTCTCCACCCAATTTTCTGTGTGCAGATTCGACTTTTGAGACTGGTTCCTCTGAAATAATTTTCAGTTAAATTATATTATTTTCCTAGAAATACCTTTTTCAAAGCAGTTAAGCAAAACACCATTCCCTAGCTCTGTACTGCCTTACTGAAGTTACAGCTTGGATAAATCTCCATAGACTAGGCTTGTTTGACAACCATATTTCTCGGAAGACAGCCGGGACTTTCATTTTCTTTTTTGTTTTAAACAGGTGTTTGGATTACAGCACATACAGCTGGGTTAAAAAGCTCTGCACAAGTAATAATAATGCCATTCAGTTCTCAGTTTTCAGTTTCCACAGGGCAACATGTGGACCCTGCTAGAATAGTAGTTACATTACCTCCGGGAAGTGCAAATCTTCAAGGAACTCATTTGCAGTCGAGAACAGTGATCCAAACTTCTGCTTCTGTAAGACCTATCCTTTTTCTTGAACTGACAGAAAACAAGAGTTCATAGAATCATTGAATCATAGAATCATAGAATAGTTAGGGTTGGAAAGGACCTTAAGATCATCAAGTTCCAACCCCCCTGCCATGGGCTGGGGTACCTCACTCTAAACCATATCACCGAAGGCCTCGTTCAGCCTGGCCTTGAACACTGTCAGGGATGGAGCATTCACAACCTCCCTGGGCAACCCATTCCAGTGCCTCACCACCCTAACAGGAAGGAATTCCCTCCTTATATCCAATCTAAACTTCCCCTGTTTAAGTTTGAACCCATTACCCCTTGTCCTATCACTACAGTCCCTAATGAAGAGTCCCTCCCCAGCATCCCTATAGGCCCCCTTCAAATACTGGAAGGCTGCTATGAAGTCTCCACGCAGCCTTCTCTTCTCCAGGCTGAACAGCCCCAACTTTTGCAGCCTATCTTCGTATGGGAGGTGCTCCAGTCCCCTGATCGCTCTCATGGCCCTCCTTTGGACTTTCTAGTTCAGTCTAATAAAAAAAAAAAAAAAGGACTACTGAAATATTTCATTTTGAATTGAACCTCAAAGTGACGTATTTCAGAATCTGGAGCCTTTTTCCCATTAATACCTTTTCAGTAAATAACATTGATGCATCAGATTTTAACCCATATAGCATTAACAGATGCTGAAATGTGATAATTTCTGTTGAGCTGGGAATTCAGTATCTTTCTTACTGTCATAAGAGGGCTACTTTTTGTTAGATTTATTTTTTTCATTTTACATATCTGTATTAACTGTGTGACACATCAGAGGCACATGCTAACTGATGCACGTGTTAACTAACAACTGGCAAGGTGTACATAATTGTTCACATACTGAATTAGGTATAAATTACTTCCCATATGAAATGTGATTACTGTGACTCAATAATCAGTGTGAAAATAACTGTTTTGCCTTTCTATATATAGAACTTTGCGGATGAGAATAATACAATAATCAGCATTTGCCAGCTGGGACAATTCCTATATTCTGAAGTTGAAATTTGTGGCAGTTAACATCAACTCAGAGGCTTAAATGAATATTGGGATGTTGCTTTTGGGAACAGCAGAATTTGGGATAATGCTGTCACTAGAGTGAAATTCTGTCATGAAAGACCTTTAAATTAAGCTTTTTGAGCTCAACCCAATAATTTAATGGAGTTACTGAAAAGTCTCCCATTGAGTTGAATAGGCTTTGGGCCATTAACTTTCAGAGCAGCAGTCCTTCATTGGAGGTTCTCAGGGGTGTAATATCTAATATATTCTCTGCTTCCAGATCACAGAGCCAGCTTTCATCTAGCTTTTAGTCAGGACCATATTTTCAAACAGGTGTCTAGAATATTCCTATCAAATCAGGACACAGAAACATTTCATATAGCCAGTGTAGCTGCCTGCATTTGAGAACTTGTTTCTAAGAGCAATCACTCTTTGACTTGTAATGATTTATATATAAACCAAATAATTGTCTTTTAGGGTTATTTTTTTCAGTCAGCATTATGACATCCAGTCAGAAAAAGCTGAAGGAACAAGAAGCCAGGTATTTGAATATCTTTTCACTTCTGAGTTCTGTTCTTCAAAGCCAAATGTTCCTTCTGGATGAGGAGGCATTAAAGCGAGAGACCTTGAAACTTTAGGAAGTAAAGATATCTCTTCTACTTCTAAATATCAGCCATTAGCATTTATATTTGTAGTTTCTGCTTTGTTCTTTTGTTTGTTATTTGGTTTTGGTGTATTTTTTATTTTTTTTTTAGGGCAGGTTGTGTTTTTTTTCTTCTTTGTTGGGTTTTTTTGTTAGGACTTTTTTGGGGTTTGCTTTTTTTTGAGGTTTCTTTTGTTTGCTTGTGGGGTTTTGTGTTTTTTTGTGGTTTTGGTTTGTTTTGTGTTTTGTTGTTTTTTTTTTTTTTGTATACAGCAAATGTATTTTTTTCCATCACTTTTGAATTCCTTTCTTTTTTTTAAATCCTGCTATACTAAACCCATAAAACCATTTGTTCTCAGGAGCATATTGAAGCAATGAGACTATAAATGCTTTTTCTTTTTCCCTAACTTTCTTTGTGGGTTGATGGAATTTTATCTTTTTGTATTTCTAGCATTTACATATCTGCCAACAACATTACCATTTATTTCATGCTTGTTTTAAGCTTTTTTTGAAAAGGTTTCTCTTTATGTTAGGTTGACTGCAAAGACCTTAATCACAAAAGCCTGAAAGACCACCTAAACTTGAGACTGATCTTTGACCTTGTCCCTAAATTGTTTCAGGTTTAGATACAATTTGACTCCTGGCATTTTCACACACTGCATAGTAGCAGAATGTCAGTACCTGTAGCAGAAACATAAAGTAGACATTTGTGGGCAGAAAGGTCTTCAATATTACAAAGGGCAGTTGGAGCATGGCAGTAATCTGATTAGTTTTCAGCTATCTTTTGAGAGGGATAAGGAATTCTCCTTCTTTTCTGGAAGTGTTGTTTTGCCTCATTCAGAGTAAAATATTTGACATTCAGAGCATTTGCCTATACAATCAACTGGAAAACATAGATGCCTATTGGTCTTCTAAAAGATTGACTTAATTGTACACATTGATTATTTAAAAGAGTTGAAATTAGAATTTCAAGATCTCTTGGGATCACCTCATAATGAGATACATTTAAATGCTAAAAATGTAGAAGATGTAAGCAACCAATTTAAATAATAAAGAGTATAGGAAGAGAACATTTTGCAATAGCAATGTGTTGTATAAAATCTCAGATAAGTATGCATATGAATTCCTGATTTTTCAGATCTTTGGCAGATATCACCTGACTTTGAAGTGAATTCTTCAAATAAAAGAGTTCTAGCCTTATACATTATGCATATACATAAATCTGTCTATAAAATAAGAGGGTAATTAAATATGTTTCTGGAAAAAGTCTTACTTTTCAAATTTTGTTAATTATTTACTCTTTCTGATAATACCTAGTATTATTCTTAATGATAATGAAGTTATTTGCTTTATCTAATACCCAGAATTTCTGCATAAAAATGAGCCAACCTATTTCATGTTTCACCTTGACAAGAGACAGAATATAGCAAATAATCATTACTATCAGGAATAACTGAGCTAGACTGAACCTGTAGTTGCACTGAAATAGAAAACAAAAATATGTTCTTTTCAGTGTTACCATGGTCTTATCTCAGAGGTTTTTCTAAAGAACTTCCACTGCTCATAGGAGGCAATAAAAGAAAGTACAAAGCATGAAGGTCACAATCAAATCAATCAATACAATTAACATGAAAGAAATAAAGCATAAAACATGTTCTTTTTTACATTTAAATAAGACACATTCTCAGAATGCACAGACCAACTTCTTCCCAACGTGCAATGCCACGAACAGCTACAGAAAATAGGAGGTGCTGGAGGGACATACGTTAATATTACAGAGTACTGAAGAGCTTTTATTGCTCCATGATGTAATGCCCGGTGATTTTCTATAAATCCCACCAAGTATGCAGTTCAGTTACCTGTTATGATGTCACTGGGAAAACACCACTGGGTTGCAAGGTGACATAACTTTTGTCATGTATACAAAGATCTACATGTGTTTTGACTATTAAAGATATCTTCTTATTTGTAGCAGGGCAAGGAGATAATCCTAAAATCACAGAGAATCCTTCTTAATGAAAGGCTGCTCAAAACTGGCTAAACTGTAATCTGTAAAACCTGTTATTTGTAGTAAATTTTATACTCCACAGAGCTTGTTAGATCCTTGTTAAGAGAAAATGAGAACCTTTTGTTTTGCACTGAATGTGCCTCAGCCACGCTAAGCCTTTGCAATGACGCACCCTGCAGCCAATGGTCTCAGGTGTTTCCTTGCAACATTTTAGAGTTGCCAGAGAAAACTGCTTGTATAATCACAATAAGACATTGCCCCAAGTTTGCTGTAGATTGTCCCCAGCTTTTACTTTTTGATTATGTCTGGCCTTCCTACAACTTTGGCAACCATCCTTCCAAGAAATAATACATACCTGATTGCTTTGCAGCTAATCCTTCCTAGATCCAGTCATATCTGTTTGCAATCTTGCCTAGAGCTGCTGGTGCCATTTCTGCTATGCAGAATGCGCCTCAAAAGGAGATTGCTTAAAGTGAAGGCAGGATCTAAGTGTAATGGCATTTAATGGTGATGAAGAACTTGAGGACATGAGAAAAAAGAAAAGAACAAGATCACACCAGCCATTTCATCTCTGGTGTTGTCCAACTTCTGGTTGCTTGTTTGCTTTTTTAACCCAACTAAAATGTCAGTATAAATTTTGAAGTGCATTTTCCTATACAGAAAAAAGTACTTAAATGGTATCTTTATCATACACACTACTTTAGATCTCATTTGAGTTATCAGTTGGGCTTAGGACATCTAGCTGCACAATGACATTGTCCTTGAAGTACTTATTTGGGAAAAGGTAGCAGCAAAAAGTTTTTCTTCTTTATAGGATTTCAACAAATAGCTAGGCATTATGAAAATCCTGTGTACCAATGACGTCAGAAAGAAATCATAAGATACAAATTCAGAGAAAGAACTTTCTGCACCATCCATTTCTGCTACTTTTGTGGTTTTGCTACATTTTGTCCTTTTTATTTTTGCTTGTGCCCTTTAGGTGATCCACCTGCTACGAACCTTTGTGTTCTTCAGATCTCTGTATCCAGGTCAACTGTTTTTCCCTTTATTTTCACATCTCTGGGACAGAAGCAGAGAGGAATATCAGCTATGGAAATGACAGGGTCTCCATCTAACCTGCTAGCATATTGCTCCCATGGAGAAGCTGTCATAGGAATTGCTCTGTTTGTCTCCAGATTACAGAACTCAGTACAGAGTACTAGAGGCTTTTGCTACTAACTTCTATTGACCATAGGTATGTCTATTTTGGTGTAAGTACAGAAGAGCAAACATTTATTTTCAGTGACAAAAGGATAATTGTAAATAGCAATACAGAAGTAACTGTACTGCAAAATATTTTTTATTTCACAGTGAATTTGCCTATTTGCAGAGAAGCTACTGTGTTTCAACATCCTAAGACCACCATTTTGTTTCCTTGTAGCACCACTCCTACATAGAATCATAGAAGAGTTAGGGTTGGAAAGGACCTTAAGATCATCAAGTTCCAACCCCCCTGCCATGGGCAGGGACACCTTCCACTAAACCGTGCCACCTAAGGCTCTGTCCAACCTGGACTTGAACACTGCAAGGGATGGAGGATTCACAACCTCCCTGGGCAACCCATTCCAGTGACTCACCACCTTAACAGGAAAGAATTTCTTCCTTATATCCAATCTAAACTTCCCCTGTTTAAGTTTTAACCCGTTACTCCTTGTCCTATCACTACAGTCCCTAATGAATAGTCCAACCCCAGCATCCCTATAGGCCCTCTTCAGATACTGGAAGGCTGCTATGAGGTCTCCATGCAGCCTTCTCTTCTCCAGGCTGAACAGCCCCAATTTTCTCAGCTTGTCTTCGTATGGGAGGTGCTCCAGCCCCCTCACCATCCTCGTGTCCCTCCTCTGGACTTGCTCCAGCAGTTCCATGTCTTTTTTTATGTTGAGAACACCAGAACTGCACACAGTACTCCAAGTGAGGTATCACAAGAGCAGAGTAGAGGGACAGGATCACCTCCTTTGTCCTGCTGGTCATGCTCCTTTTGATTCAGCCCTTGTGGCATAGTTTTTGATGCAGCCTTTTGATGCATACTGGTTTGAGTATTGGTAAGAACACGTACACAGCACACAGAAAGATTAAAAATAAGAGAAAGACTGCAGAATATTTTCTTGCTTTCTTGTTGCATATACGCAAATGTTCAGGCTTCTTGGGGTTATTTTCTACTACAAAATTTATGATGACTATATGAAAGGCATGTAGAGAAAGTCAGTTGGGCCAAATCTTATGTACTTCTGTTTTAGTCTCTTTGTTCCTTCATTCTGTACTTGTTGCTGATGTAATGCTGTTCTAATTTTCTTTGGTTGTAAGAATAACTATCATTTTGGGCCATCCAGCATATTAAATAAATAAGGATGTCAAATGAAGGAAAGTGAAAGAAGCTAGACAGGAGGGAACATTAAAAAGGGAAGTGATTTATATCAGTAAATCTGCCATGTAAGCTTTGATAATTAATTTGCACCATGCTTGAGTTTTGCACCTGGATCTCTAAGTCACTTTTATTAGAGTCTAAATGGATATCCTCATGCATCCAGTTTAGGTCTGATTTTAATTTTAAATGTTATGCTTTAAGGGGAGCCCAAACCAATGCATTTTGCTATAGGTACAAATTACAAACTTTTTATTCAGTTAAGTGATATCACTTGTGTGAAAATTGCAAGAATTGTGAAAAATTGAGAACAACTAAATAACTGAAACACAAAACATTCTCCTTCTGACTCCTCTGTAAATAGATCACAATCTCCAAAGATGTTAATAGATATTCACAGCTTGGTTGTCACTATTATTTGTTTCTCTTTCACTTGTGAATGCACACAGTTTTAGAATGTCAAGCTTGTTCCTAAACACCTTCCAGATATGATGGCATTTTATGAAAAAGCTAAGCTT
This sequence comes from Neopsephotus bourkii, assembly GCF_033783945.1. Classification (NCBI taxonomy): domain Eukaryota; kingdom Metazoa; phylum Chordata; class Aves; order Psittaciformes; family Psittacidae; genus Neopsephotus; species Neopsephotus bourkii. Next base: position 7,123,778 of record NW_026901456.1, on the reverse strand, counting down.
ATTCTAGAGGAGGGGAACATTTTCCTTAGATCTTGTACAAGTAAATACGGCCAAGCATAGGGGAAAAAAACCCCAACAAGTAGATCAATTACTTATTTATTCCATATTTTCCTGTGCAGATTCTGTTTGAATTTCTGTTTGTTTGGTTTAACTCTTCAAGCTGGGTTTGTATGTAAAGCCCTAATATTCATAACATCTTTTAACTTTGAGCCAAGGCCATTTTGTTGTTACACAATGCATATTTTTAAATGGGTAACATTTTGTATTAGTTTGGAAATTACATTAGAGATGCCAAATTTTTCCCTCCTTTTTATGTCTCACAGAATCATAAATTATGTTGAAGGGGTCCTCTAGAAGCTAGTCCAGGTCAACACCCTTTTCAGGAAAGGTCTAATTAGATCAGGTTTCTCAGGACCATGACTAGTCAAATCTAGAACACCTCCAAGGACAGAGGTCTTACAACTTCTTTGTTCCAGTAATTAACCATCCTCATGGAAAAAAAATTAATAAAATTGTCATTGCACACCTCCAAAAATATGCAGCTCCATTGTCTGTGTATTCTGCTCAGAGAGGTTCAGGCAGCAACAAAATCTCCCTTTCACTTGCTCCTCTCCAAGCTGAATGGGCCCACTTCTTTCAGCCTTTCCTCATGTACCATGTTCTCTAGCCCCTTGACCTCCACCAGGCTCACTCTAGTATATCAGTATCATTCTGGTACTTTGGGCACCTCCCTTGAACTTTATCTGACAAACTACAAGGTCATCTCAGAAGAAACTTAAGATAGGATGCATTATATATTGCCTATACCTGGGAACAATAGCTGTTGCTGCACATCAACATGCTGTGTGTGGGTGGAGTAAAGATACCTCTCTACCTGCTGAAAATCTCCATTAAAAGCTTCCAACCAGATGAGAATTTGCTAGTTTATTGCCATAAACAGATAACATCTCCTCCTCAGCAATACGAATATTAGAATTGTGCATTTAAGTTCAAAGAGCCAAATCAAAACTTTACTGCAGTTTAAAGAAGCTGATGTCAAACCATATTTCTAATCCCCCAAGGGACCTGCCTCTGACTCCCACTTCTTTCCCTTTTTTTATACTCAGCGAGAACTGTAGGTGAGTAGGAGTTCAGAGTTTTGCTGACACACTAACACCTATAAAATAGTATGTTGTACTGATGCATGAAAAGCACTCAGCATTAAGTTCTTGAAATAATCAATTATTTAGCAGCTCATCATATTTACTGTCCACTGAAGGATCTTTATAGCCATAATGAGGTCACAGCAATCAGATTCTCTGCTTTTGGCATTTCACCTACAAAGCGTATACACAGCCACATTAAAACTTAAAAGACTGCAGTGTGGAATCTGGTCTAGTCTCAGCAGGAGATGATTGCTTTTTGATTCTCCTTATCTGGGCATCTTCTTGTACAATAAAGTGCTCTGACTTGCAAAAGAGAGGGCCCTCCAGTCATTAGAAACAGTGGCTGTGTTGTGACTTCACTGGCCTTGAATCAGGCCTGCGGAATGGTGTCAGGTATTCTTTACTAGGTGGAAAAGCTAGCTGAAAAATTGCATCAAGGAAGTTTGGGAAGCAGCCTTTCTAAGTTAAAAAAAGGAATTCCCTTTAAACATTTAGGGGTGTTGGAACTAGATGATCTTGGGGTCCTTTCCAACCCTAACTATTCTATGATTCTACGATTCTATCATTCTATATTTCAGAATGTTATTTTTTCTTCTGTCTTAGGAAGCAAGCTAATATGTAGTCCTTAGATTCCTTATGAAGCAGAACTCTGTCTAATTCAGTCTTTACCAGATAGCCATGGTCTATGCCCTATTTACAGAAAATATCTGAGGGCATGCTTTACCTTACGCTGTGCCCTGGCTCTGTCCACACAAAGCCCTCTACAGTGGACCAGTTTCATCAGTAATACAAGCCCTGTGTGCAACATGAGTCTTTTGACTCAGACCAGATTTCTTTGGTAACTATGGGAAGCTAAAACTAAGACACTCACTGGTAGAGTGGATGAGGTGCAACAGACACAAGTTATAATAACAGATATTCTCATTAGACATTAGAAAACCCCACAAGCACTTGAAACAGTTTGGCTAGAACACTCCCAGAATCTTTAGAGATTTTCTATGCTTGACTGAGCAAGGCTCTGAGCAACCTGATCAGTGAGGGCCCTGTTTCAATCAGGAGTCAGACTGGATGACCTTCACAGGTTGATGGGGCAAGAGGTAGTGGCCATACACTAAAACATAGGAAGTTCCACCTAAACATGAGGAAGAATGTCTTTACTGTGTGACTGAGCACTGGAATAGGTTGCCCAGAGACTGTGGAGTCCACTTCCCTGGAGATATTCAAGAGCTGTCTGGACACAGTGCTGAGCAATATGGTCTAGGTCACCCTGCCTAAGCAAGGAGGTTGGACTAGTGGTCCCTTCCAGCCTCAAGCATACTGTGACTGTGATTATATGACATGCCTTCCCTAAAGGAAGAGATGCTTTGGAAGAACATCAGTCAAGAAATTAGTCAAAAATATTGACATTTACATATTTTTCTGAATTTTTGGGGAATTTTCCTTTTTTTATGCAAAAGAAATAGTTTTCAAGGATATATGATTTACGATTCTTGTTTATGTTGCCAAACTTATTAAGGGGACTGCATCAAACGTTACTGAGGCTATAGGGGATTGGGAATTATCCTCATCAGAGTGGGTGAAGAATTATTTGATATTAATTGTTAGATGAAGGATATGAAAATCAGAGAAATTTGGAGAGGGCTTTTGAAATTACAAGGTCATTTACTTTGTTGCTGTGTCTTTGTGCTTCTCTGATGAGAAAGACATGCCCACAGTGAATTAGCAGAATGTGCAGGGGCAGACACATACCCATGGTTTCTTTTGTGATATATGAGGAAGTTTTGAAACTTGGTTTGCTCTAATCCAAGATAGTTTTTGTCCTTTTCACAAAAGGAGTTGAAGCATTTGATGCAGCATGGTTGATAGCTGCAGGAGCTCTAACAGCAAAATGGTGTGGGAGATGGAGATAGGGATTTGTTAAACTCAGAAGAAAGACAGGAAAAGGCATATTTTGAGTTACTGTTTAATTTCAATCTGTGTATATTATATATTTGTGAAAATTTTCATAAAGAACCAGGGATTTTCTGCAGAATAACCAAAGCCCAAATCAGACTTTTCTAAGGTTAAAAATGTAAGCAGAGGCGGATGTATTAGCTTGTAGTCCAACAGACTGATAGGTTGACAAAAAGTGTGGTGTATGGTTGCGATGAGAATTCTGCATTGCACGTCAACAAAGAAATATTTATTGGCACTACATTATATTTATGGATGCAATAACACAGCCTAAATACAGTGTCATTTAAAAATACAGTGCTAGAACTTATTAAATGCAAGTAGAAAATTTAAGTACAGTTTACTCTTCTAGATTTCTTGCTATTCACTAATCCTTCATGTTAAAACCATATTAAATGCAGGAGACTGGATCACCACCATGGAAGGCAGCTAAAGCTGATTAATTTACCATAACCTTACTTTGGCCCTGAATCAGTCTAAAGCACAAGAGTTGTTGATAAATGTCAGCTTGAGTTTACAGGTCACAATTTTAGAACCAAAGCAAACACTTATGCTGATCTGGGGAAAGAGTGACCTTGTCGGTAAATAAATCTGAGATAATATGGCTCCTGTCAAGGCCTGAAAGAATCTGAATATTACATAGCTGTGATAAATGCAATTTCTTGTTAGACACAATGTGCTGAAATGGCCCAGGATCCTGGAAGGTCTGATTGGGTTGAGTTACGAATATGCCCCCTATCCTTTGCAGAAAGCAAAACCCCAAATTTGCATCTGACTTCAAAATACTGGTTTTAACTTGTAAAATGTGCAGATAACTTACATATATTTGAAAACTAAACTGAATAGTCATGGCACTTGTATGTACCAGTGTATAACTTCCAGTTGGACACACCAGCAGTTCAATAAGTAAGTTGAATTTGTATTGAATTAGGGGTACATCTGAACTGACTTTAGTTACTCAAGAACTAAATGTACAGCTTCATTCTTAAGTATTGCAGGTCTCAGATAAGTTTGTGGATCCTTCTAAGATTTCATGGGTGCTCCAACTAGACAGTTTGCAGCCGAACCAGCGGTGCTTAAGCATGCTGCAGTCGTGCTTTAGTCTGTGCAGAGTTAGTGTGTATACAGTGCTTTATTTGTCCTTCATTTATCTGTTAGAAAATTTAGGCCTCATTTGTATATTGGACTGTGGTTTCAATCTTTTCACTAGTTTCTATAAAAGAAAATTATGGAAGTTGGTATGCTTATTTACAGGGGGAAAAAAAGCAATAACCAAAAAAGGAACAAAATTGTTGTCCCACTGAAGACCTTGGCTCTTTTCCTGTTGATTCCAGTGTGATTTCAATCAACACCATAAATGAGTCAGAGAAATCTGCTTTCCTTATCTCTCAGCATTTTCTGACTCTTAGGCTAATACCCAGTTGTGAAATCTTCTACCCCATTAAGTACATTTGATAAACATAGTTGTGTCTAAATGCATGCATGAACAGAATGATTTTTCCATGTTTTAAAGCTGTTTCCTTAGATATCTACATTAATCTTTAAGCTAAAGAGAAAGTAAATGGGAAGTGCTGGTGCACGTAGTTAAATATTTATTAAAGTAGATGTGGAACTAAATGAGAAAAAGTAAAGAAAATGTGAAGACTTGGAAGGGCAGCAGTACTTAGATTTTTCTAAATCTAAAGAATACTTCAGCAACAAGAAAAAGCCTTATTTTCCTTCCTTGATCAGTTTGTAGCTTTTAAAGTGCTGACAACCAATATATTGGAAGATGTTGCCTCTCCCCTGAGATCTGAATGGGAGATAAAATTACCACAATGGTGAAGACGGTGGTATCTCAACTACACTTACGAAAAGAAACAAACAGACCAAGAACCTTCCCCCCTCCTATATACTGTGCCAGAAGTGCTTATCAGTTTTTAAGTTATTATACGAAGGGCACAAACCCTACTGGCTTCTAGTAAGGCTTGTGTTTCTAGTCTGTTTAGATGGAAATCCCAACCTGTTGTGGATTTGTTTCTCACAAGCATCTCTGCTTCCAGAAAAAAACATGTATGGGTTGTATTCCTCTTAGTGTAGAAGTTATATGAGAACTACTTGTACTTAAACCATGCATTTTAAACTTCTTATTGTGGTTTGTGTGTCTGCAATGTTTATAGTCCCACTCTGTCGATATGTGTTCTTGGTGTCTTTACTGAGGTAAATCCTAAGGTTTATAGGTCCTTTGCTTTTTTCCTGGAGCCACTAAACTCGTACACAAACTAAACATTACTGACTGTGTCAATAGTACTTCCCTTTTCTAAAACCCTTTCTCTGAAAATTTGATTTGCAGCACTTCCAGTGACTTCATAGTTCAATAATTTGAAGAGTCCTAGGTTAGCATACTGTCTGATAAAACAGTGATGATTTTATGACTGGGTGGAAAGACATCCTTGACTTTCTCTTAAAGATGGAGACAGGCTGGGGTGGGGAGGTCTGTCTTGGAACTGTGTCATCTCAAGGCACATAAATTTCACTTCTAGGGCTACTGCTATCATGTAGGTGGAGAGTCTGTCTTTTGCAGAGCTCTCTAGCTCAAGATCATATGCAGAAGTGTAAATTCTTTTACTACAAATTTGTAAGCCTTATCTGTAGTTATTGGATAGCTTTTTTTGCAATACGGATTGTGTTAAAGAAAGCAAACAGAACTATTCCCACTGCCTTTTGGAAAGGCACATTTTGTGAAGTTTGGTCAGTATGTAATGAGCAAGGGAAAATATATAGCAGTCAATAGCAGACAAGGATGAAATGTGAATTTTTATTTTTCACCTATTTCCCATTTAGGAAGAGAAACTCAAGTGTTTGTTGTTTTTGTTGGTTTGGTTGTTTGTTTGCTTTATAAATGACCATTAGCTGAAATAGATGCGAATTACTTTTGATCTCTCTGCAAGGGGCCTCCTTGTTTTTCATTCAGTTCTTACAGATTCTTCCCAACTTGAGTTATGTACTGGGGCAAATCCAAATATTCAAAGCTGAGGAAAAAAAAAAAAAAAAAGGTTATTCTTTTTCCTTGGCAACATCAGTTCACATTCTGCAGGTACATCAGCTGCCAGTTAGTCCACTCACTAAATGAAAGCTCCTGAAGGCTCTTTATACTGCAACATTTGGCCAAAAATAACTTGGCATGCTACAGTTTTTCCACAAACCCAGAGAGAGAGTGAGATTAAACTGACTGGCAAGCAGACTGTCAACTTGTTTAGTATCTTCATGTTAAGAGGGAGAAAACAGTCTCTCTAAATATTTGAGAGGGAAAAAAAGGGATGTTTATGGTTGGCATGTTATTTTTATGGTCTAAAAGGTAAAATATTTATGCTGTTGAAAGGAATATGAAATATCTTCTGTCTCATTCACCCCAAGGGCACTAGATAATTTGTTTTCCAGCAGAAATCTATTATAATTACATACATTCTGCTTTAGAAATAATTAGCATTTTTTGAAGTTACAGTGACAAAACTAGGCAGTGACTTGAAATTACTTCTAATGGAAATAAATCAGTTTATCTTAGTCAGACTTGGACTTTCTTGTGATATTTTCTGAGGGAAGGATAAAATTATTACTTCCATAAGCATTTTATGCTGAAGTTCTGTCAGTAATTAGATATTACCACATGATACTAAAATTGGTATCACTGCTACCTGTCTTGAGCAGATCTTAATATGAAACAGGTGTTGTATAAACGCCATAGGAGTATTCAATCTGAGGCAGTAAGAAAAAAAAATGTGAGGCTTTTTTTGGCAAGTGCATAGGCAGTGTTTAGACCTGTAATTAAATCTGATTAACTTAATTAAAACTGGGACAGACAATCCTGAGTTGATATTTTAGAAACCTGTGCAAATAAGCCATCATCAAGAAAGAGCTGGTGTGATGTGTTTTTTAATGGTAGTTTTGGGAAAGTGACTGCACTGTTCTGAAAATCAGCTCCTACTGAAGGAAAAGTGAGCATCTTACCTTTTAAACCTTGGCAGAAATAAAAGGATTCCTGAAGGATAGTAGTTACAGCCTTTGTAATTTAAACTTGTAAAGCAAGTAATTTAAATTAATGGTAGTATTTTCTTGAGAGATTTTGTCTTCATTTATCTCCAAAGCTTTGCAGACCTGCCAGCCTGTTGAGTTTACTGGTGGGTTACTGCTAGGAGGTAGCTGACCTGACAGATGAGTTAGATCTGGGTATAAATTAGATTTAGGCCTACAAAGCAGGCTGATTTAGGTTATGTTGGAATTAGGATTTTAAAGCCTCTCTGACCGTGTTAGCAGATTATTAGTCATTCTGAGCTGGCATTGTAAACTTTAAGCATGCCCACCACGAGCATGCTCAGGTATTTAAAAGGCTACATTCAAACACTGAAATTTTCTACAGCTGCAGAAAAAAAGCATAAAAATATGTAGCCCCATTTTGGGGTTTTTTTTATGTATCATCACTGCTAGTGGATGATATTACCCTATTATACAGTGTATATAAACTACTACAAGTGACATTTAAAACAGTAATGTATTCACTCTGGGTTTCTTGACTTAACTGTTGAGTTGCTCTCTCATTTTCATAATGTATGATGGTTTTGATAATGTAATTTTTATGTGTAATAATGATTAATATAATTTCTTTAAGTTTTGACCAATTTATTTCTATTTCAAATTTTACCTGTAACAGCCGATAGTAGGAACCTCACTTTGCTTGAAAAATGCAATGTGAAATGTGCAAATATTGCCACATAAACAAAATCAGATTATCTGGGGAATCTTCTGTACTGGAATATCTTTCAGTTAATGTATTTCTTTGGGAACACTGATTTTGAAACTCTTCTCATATGCCTTGGGGTTGTATCCAGGAATACTAGCGTGCTTATTTTAAGAGGTAAGTATACAGTGACCATATTTCAATTTTTTTTTTCTTTTATTTGTGGCTGAGTTGCAGAGGGTGTATGATATATCCTTTATCTGAATACGAGGTGCATTCAACATAAGCCTTCTAGTATGACATCTAGTGGGCAATCCATGCAGATAGTCCTGGAATACTCTTCACATTAGGCAAGGATGATTAACTTTTATAAAATCCACAAACATGGCATGAGAGAATAATATGCAAAGAAGGCATAAACATTTCCAGGGGATCCTTACTGATGGCAGTCTGTCCATGACCTGTAATGCAGCACTCTTCTCTCATTTAAAGGAACATCAGGTATTTCCCATCCTGTTCACATCATTAGATGCTACCATTGGCCATTAGAACACATATCAGTGCAACCTGGCTGCTTTTAATGGTACCTGTAAGTACAGGAGAAAGTCAGAGAAGGCAATTCACATTTTAGTAATGCACCGTTAAAACACAGAAACAGGAATAACAGTGAAAAAAGTAGGGCCATTCATTCACCTAATTTTCATTTTGTAATACATTGTGATGCATTTCTGGTAATTCTGAGTTTACATTCTGAGATTACATTACATATGGTCATTCAGAAAGATTACAGCCTCCATTTCTAGTTTCTGCAAAACCATAATCTTTGTATTTTTCTAACATAACTCTCTTCTGGTTTTTATCTTATTTACCAATAGTATTTGAGGGACCTTACTGTATTTTATGTATTAAGTACTGTATTTAGCCTTCCAGTGTTTTGAGAAGAAGAGCTGAGCTGTGGCCTATGCTGGGAATGGTTAATTTTCCTTATAAATGTTTAACCAATTCAAACAAGTTAGTCAACTGCAGATATTAAAATACATAGGGGAAAAAAAAAAGACAAAAAAGAGAGTTCTCTGTCATCAGCAGTAATAGGAAATAAATAAGCCACTAGAAAGAAGTTGACATCTGGAATAATTGGAAGTGGGGTTTCTAATAACAATTTAGAATTATACTTGCACATATTCTCCTACCACCACCTTATCTGGTACCATGCTCGGGGTCAAGTGAGGATCTTCTCTTGCCTCTCCCAAACACAAGTACCACATAGAAATTGCCTCTACTACCAAGCAGTTTGCAGTCTTTAGAGAGAGACTGACCTAGATTTTCTTGTGGATCTTCCTGCATAGCATGGCTTAAAGGCTGTAACCTCATCCTCCCTCCCTAGGCTGCAGATCCTATCCTTTTTAAGGCAAAATGTTTGTCTAAATTTCTCTAAGCTTTAGCTCACAACTTTTCAAAGCCATTTTTCTCTCCTTGTTTCTCTGCCACTGTGCTCTTCTGTCTCCTCCAAATGCAAACAAGAAAATAAATATCGTAAATCAGTGAACTTTTAGACATGTAAATTGTTATAATGGAACTCATGGATTAGAAATGTGGCTTAAGTGATGGGTAGTGAGGTACATTTAGCAAGAAATAAAAATATAATCTTATGACAGGTAATGCAAAGTTAGATGCAAGACAGAATAGATGGATGTAAAAATGGGAGCTTGTACCATGAAGATCAGCTGCCTCAGGAAAGGTGTCATTAACATAAAAAATAAATCAAAAAAGAAAATTTGAATATGTTTGTCTTAATAAACCCTGATAGCAAATCAAATTATGCTGATCTTACGATCCCCAAGTACTTGGTGTTCTCTAGTCTATTCTCCACCAACCGTCTCATTTCCCCTTGGAAAACATAATTTTAACTGCTATTTCTTCCAAAGTTGATTTTTTATTTCCAGGGATAAACTAGTTACTGCTAAACTTCTTAAATCTCACATTTCTCCCTTGGGGTCTAATAAAATAATCATAGCAAATCATGATAATGACACACATTCCCCCAAACAATTAAGAGCACAGTTTAATTTAAACATAGAAAGAATGGTCATAGGAAAGAAGAAGTAGAACATATTGTAGTACAGCATGCACTGTTAACAGAAAGCAGATGTTTTTGGAAGCATTGAAAAAGTAATTGAAGTAATATATTGGCTTTATAGAAATAAACCAGGTTTTGTTACTGATTTAATGTTATGTTTCTGTTCAATATACTTTCCAATATAGCCTTTATTTACATAACAAAAATTAAATTATTTTTCTTTGTAATCTGTTTTTCTGCTCTTTTTGACTGGAGGAAAAGTGAAAAGGTCACTTTATTTTATGAAACATGTATGTTGGTAATTTGCAACTTACTAAAACAATGCTGTCTGCCTTTCTTGGACCCAATTCCACAAATCTTCCAAGTTCTTAGTTGACAAGATGGTAAACCCATTTATGTGATGTGGACACATATCCCACATGAAAATTTGTGCTCTTAGATAAAAATTTATGAGAGCTTGATAACTTTTGCTCACTACAGAACAAGGGCAGACTTGTAAACTGCAAAACCTGCTCCCTGGAGCTTTCAGTTCCCTGCAGTCCCAGTGTGTTAGCAGAGATAGCTTGGGGATCTATGTGAACTTACTTTCTATGTAGTTGACTGTAACGCAACTACTTGGTGTTTAAAAAGCCCATCCTGAACTTTGACACATCACTCATGAAGAATAAAACAGACAAGTGTGATGTCAGATGATCACAAGAGTCCAAGTGCAGTCTGCAAGACTTTCCTTTTCCTTTTTGCTATTTTGCAAAGCCATCATTTTTGGTGCACTCTAATCTGATCTGACCAGGAACTGAGCTAGGATAAAAAAAAAAAATACCAAAAAACCAAAAACAAACAAAACAGCCTAAGCATATGAACATTGCTATTAAGCCAAGCACTCTGCAGAGCAATACGTTCATACAGCTGAATCTTTCTCAACCTTTGACCTTTTTATTTCTCAAAGTTTCTGTAAATTTGTTTCTTGCTGAAAGGAAGAAGCTACCAAAACTGGTTAAAAGTCCACAATCCCATGCTATCTTTAATTGCTTTTCTCACAGGGTAAAAATCTCTAGGTTAGCAGTAGCATTTGGTACTTCCAATGACTCATTAGTGGAACATACAGTACCAGCTCCTGGAAAATAATCAGCTGTCAAAATTGAGTATCTTTAATTACCTGGCATATTCATCCTTCTTCAATGAATGCAATGTTGCAATTATTGTCTCGGAGCACAAATGCTGATGGTGTAGATAAGTCTGTAACAAAGCCCTGACAGTAGTTGCTCATCTTTAAGATTAACGGAGCAATTCAGTACATTGGTTATGTATTAACAAAACATGAGTGTGGTGAATTGTAATGAATGTTTCTGTATCAACCTGTAAAGATGCTCTGTGGCAATGCAAGTCCACCAAGTGTGGTTGTTTCTATTTACTGTGAGAGACTATCATTGGTACTTCTAATTTATATGAACTTACGTAACCATGCATGTGAATGAAATTAAGGCCAAATGTTTATTGTTGCTTATCCTCATTAATTATAAATATATGTTTATTTTATAATGATTAGGATTGTGTGAGGTTAAAATAATTTTCTTACTGGTCCTTGAGAAAATGCAAATAGCACAGTGGTTTGGGTTTCCTTAATTAGAAGTGCTGTTTGTCACTGTTGCTGGGTAGACCCCAAGTGACCTTGTTTTGCAAGCAGAAGTCTCAGGGGAACAGTTTAATTGGAGTATTCAAAACTGAAAGTTACTCTCTGAGCACCATCTGTACATTACCCTATCAGCATAGGCTTCCGTGATTACTAAAAGGAGGTAGGAAATGATGGAAACTCAACCAGGACAATGTTGCTATAGTCAAATTTTACAGTTGTGAATTAGAGTACCAGTGTAAAAGTAGATGTTACCTTCAGTAAGACTGCCATACTTTGACATGATTGAAAAGCAACTTAGGCTAAGTTCCTTGTCTCTAAAGACTATAAAGTATTTAGTGTGAAATTCATTAACAGATTTGGGAAACAGCTGCCACTTCTCCCAGGCCAAAGGATTTATGCAAAGTATTGTAACAATAAGGAACTTCTAAAAATTAAAGAGGTAAAATCTCCACAATGCACCATACAAACTTTAAATGAAGTTCAACATTTTTGAAAGTTTCTAAGGGATTTGATTTGCTGATTCCACCCAAAGCCCTCTACCTAGTTTTTAAGATTAAAAAAATACAATGCCAGTGAAACAATATTTTTTTGTTCAAGGATTGTGTGATTTTTCTTCTTTTGGAAAGAAATTAATTTCAGAAAGAACTCTGAATGTTTCAGTCACTGGTGTGTTATATTTATAGCACCTCCCGTATGAAGACAGGCTGAGAAAGTTGGGGCTGTTCAGCCTGGAGAAGAGAAGGCTGTGTGGAGACCTCATAGCAGCCTTCCAGTATCTGAAAGAGGGCCTATAGTGATGCTGGGGGGGGGGGGGGGGGAGGGGGAAGGGCTCTTCATTAGGGACTGTAGTGACAGGACAATGGGTAATGGGTTCAAACTTAAACAAGGGAAGTTTAGATTGGTTATAAGGAGAAAATTCTTTCCTGTTAGGGTGGTGAGGCACTGGAATAGGTTGTCCAGGGAGGTTGTGAATGCTCCATCCCTGGCAGTGTTCAAGACCAGGTTGGATGAAGCCTTGGATGATATGGTTTAGTGTGAGGTGTCCCTGCCCATGGCAGGAGGGTTGGAACTTGATGATCTTAAGGTCCTTTCCAACCCTAACTATTCTATTATATGATTTAAATCCGCACTTAACACCAACATATATCACTCTAAAAGTATATTTTCAAAATAACAAAAATGAGAAAACTCTGGCCTCTTTCCAGATGTCTTTCTAGAGTTGACAGATGATGTAAAAAATATCCATCCAGGGCTATCACCGTATCAGCTCTGTCAACAGTAACAGTATTTGGGGAACCCCTGTGCATACATATATATATAACTTGTTGCTATCACATTAATCATGGGCATGACAGAGAAAAAGTTCTACTGTAATATGAAAACACTTTCAGTTTGTAGCTGTGTGAATGAGACACTTTTTGGAAAACAGGGGTGAGGAGATTTGAAAAAGACAGTGAAAAATAGTCAGACTATCCTCATATTAAAAATAAACATCTACATTCCTTTCTCTGAACTAATTTTGATATTCATCCAAAGTGAGACAAAATTATTGAATTTTGCTGAAGAAGAATTCATTGTTTTAAAGCAGACATCCATGACACTTTACATGTAGAGATGTAAACTTAGGCAAATACATAGTCATTGTATCTGCAAAAGTCACTTGGGGAGCTCTTCTATTGACATTCTTTTTATTTGAATTGTGCTGTCTCAAAGTTTGCAATGTCAAGCTTTCATTTGCTTCAGGCTTTAGCCCTGTAATTAAAGGAGCAGAAGTTTCAACCAAAAAAGCTTCCTTGTCCTGCAGTTTTCACTTATTAGATGTCTGTAAGTTTCAAATGACATTTCTACAAGCATAGAACATCATGGGGTTTTAAACTGAACTTAAATGTTCTTTGGAAAAGTTTTCCATTTCAAATTTCATAATCCTTGTAGGTATGTGACACATTAAGTATCAAAGCTTAGCTGGGTAAAACTAAAGACATATGTCAACTCTGTGAGAAAATAAGCACTTGCTTGCTTGCTTCTTCTAGTTATTGCATGACAGTGACAAGAGGCAGTATTTTCATGTCAGAAATGTGCTAATAGTTTTCCTTTGGTAATTTAGAATGGTTGACGACTAAAGTAACTAGAATTTGCCTGTCAAAGTTATAGACCCAGCCAAGGCTGCTGTGTCTGCAGTAAAGCAAAGGTAGATCAAGTCAAAATAACTCAGTTATAAGTTAAGTTACTGATGTTCTGATGTAAGCCTTCAGGGCCAAAAAAGACAGCGAAAGATAAAAAAGAAAAAGCATATTAGATATTATATGTCAGAGGACTATATATTTTCAGAAATAGTAAAGGCAGAAGAAATAAGCAATAATCTAGTTTGCCCTTATGTATAGCATAAGCCATATAACTTGATAAAGATCTTGACAGCTACACAGTTTAACTCAAGTATTGAAATATCCTTGACACTATTGATGTTGAGATAACAATTGCTTCCCCTTATATTTCTGTGTAATTACTTTTAATTTACATTTTCTAAGCTGTTAAATGCAGATATGCAAATATACTGAAATCTAACTTACAGTGCTAAATAACCGTTAATTGGAAAAACACTGAAGCAAGGGAAATTTCTAGTGTTTCTTCTGTGAAAACTGCTGAAATTAGGGCTGTGTATAGTTGTCTATTTGCTTGGCTGAAGGTTTTAAAATGGAACAGAGGGAAAACCTTAGTCCTGATTATTTTATTTTTTTTTAATATTTTTTTAATCTCCCACAATCTTCCATAGAAATCAAACTCAGGAAATAATATGTTGGGCACATAATGGAGTACCAGACAGAGTAAAGTGAGACAGTGCTTTTCCTGAACTCTTTGAAGCATGGTATTACAAAATAGGTCATGTTGGTATGAGTGTTAAAGAAAGCTTGGTGTTAATTCACATCATTAAAGTAAGTGACACAACAGGCAACAGAGATTGAAATCCCAGACCTGGAAGGCAACAGCAAGGCTTCCCTGCTGCCTGCACTGCCACAGACAACTAATTCATGGATGGAAACCCAGGATTGGAAACGTCAGCCTTCCCTTGGGCCTGAAGCTGCACAAGCACTGCTCAAAGTGCTGCTGACACAGAGGTGCTCCTTGCAAGGACAGAATTCCATCTGTCCTTGCAGGAGTGACAGTAGCCAGAGCCTACTGTCTGAGCTCTGTGTGTGAGCATAAAGAGAGCTCCAAGAAAAATGAAGGATCACCTTAACAAAGGAAACTAAAAGGTGCAGCTGAAAGCCCAAAATCTTTGCAGGTGAGATGGTGTCTGCTGAAAGGCCACATATTGGAGACAATGCCATCTGTTAAAAGCCTATGGAAGGACTATCAGAAGCAGATGTGGTCAAACAAGGTGGAAAGTGAGGATAACAGAAGGAAAGCATCATTCAGAAATCTGATGTTATGTCCAAAATAGGAAATAATTTAGCCTCTGGCAGTTTTTATTTTGTAGAAACATAACATATCAGGCTGCAAAGATTTTTAGCAGCAACTTGAAAAGGAATTGAGAAAATAATACATCCACTTACAGGCACAACAGAAACAGGCATTCTTCCAGTGTATGAAGAAGTCCAATACACTGGGAATGTATGAAAGGACTGCTAAGAGAAGATAAGACTGCAGCAAAAGAACAAAAATGGATCAGTTGCCAAAGAGAAGGTCTGTAGAACAAATGGACAAAACGAATGTTAGCAAATTGCTAGCACCAGACACTCACAAGCACTTATACCTAAAAATCCCCAAACAAGATAACGTAAGAAGTGCCGAAAAAAAGCACCAAGGGAAAACCAAAACTGTTGAGAAAGAAAAGGATAGTTCCTCAGCCCTATGAAAACTTGTCTAAAAAGCAGGTCACAGTTTTAAGAGACTTCTTTGGGATGTCACTGGCAAGAGTGTGAAAGGGTGTGAAGTATGAGGTGACAGGGGCAATGACTGTATGCAGTATTTCTGAGTAATGTGGGTGAGGGCTTGCTCTGAAAAGTAACTGTGTGACAAAAAAACAGGCAAAACTCAGTAATATAAATGCAAAGCAGTGTATGTATGTGTAGTGTAGCAAGCCCTAAGCTAATTGGTGCCATTCAGTTGTCAGACCTGAGGTTATGGTAGCTTTCAGGTCAGCATTCTTTCAAGTCAAAAATTAACTAAATTTTAGGAGCTGAGAAAGAGCTAGGCTCCAAATCAACAGTTACTATGCTGTTCTATAAAACTGCGGTGTGTCCGCAGGTCCACACTGTACCTGAATGCTGTGTGCAGTTTGGTTCATTCCACCTCAGGAATAAGGCAGTGGATTCAGGACAAACTCAGAAAAAGCTGACAGAGTTGGTTGGTATCGATCAGCTTGTGCATATAGAATTATTATTAGTGTAAGACTTACTATAAGTGTAAGACTTCAGTCTGGGAATAAGACACCTGAGGCAGGCACATGACAGAAGACTGCAAAATCCCAGATGCCATGGAAGATGTGGTAGTGAATGTTCAATCTCTTTCTCCTCTCTTCTGTCCCCATAAGAGCAAGCTATCACATTGCATTATTTGGTGGTAGATTTGAATGAGCAATAGGATGTATGCCCTCATACCTCACATAATTGAGAAACTTACTTTACAGGATGTCATAGATAGTACAAATTTACATGGATTTAAGAAGTGGTTGGACAAATTCATGGCAAGAAACATGCCATCAGGGACCATTAAATACAAAGATGCCATTGGAAGCTAAAGAGGTGCTAGGAAATGGGAAAGTATTCTGCTGAGATATCAGTATATACTTGCTGCTTTCTTACATTCTTTATTACACGTCCCTCCCCCTTTTTATTTAATAAAAAGTCTAGCTTTTATTATGATTTTTTTTTGTTTTCGCAATACTGATGAAAAATGTCACCCCTTTACGCAGGAGATCAGATATAAAACACATAGGAGACATAGGTCCAGATCATTCCCTGTCAGAATGTTATCAAACCCATACTGTCTACCTATACAGGAGGAACACTAGTCTAAGTTTTTTAGGTTCAGAGGAAAGCAAAGTGCATTCTCAGTCTCTGCTCTTGACACCTTCATGTTATGTAAATAAGTTAATGTGCAGTAGCACAAATTCTGGAACAATTAAATCCTCTTAAATTAATTTTAAAACTACCAGACCAGAGAATTACTTGCTCCCTGTCCTCCTCTCTTCAGTTACTACTTTAATAGTTCAAGACTAGAAAGAAAGAGCCACCTTAAAAAAAAACAACACAAACAACCAAAAATAAAACCCAACAACAAAACCCAACAACAAGGATGGATAGGATGCTTCTTGCAGATGTGAAAGAATTATCACCTTCATTTAATCAGTTATGCAAAGTGGAGAAAAAAATCAAATATGCTAACAAGCTGTTAGTCAGGATCCTCTCCAAGAAGGGGAAGATTTGTGTGTTGAGCTTCTTTAGTTAGGGAAGAAATTGATCATCTGTGTATCAAAGTGCTCAAGCCGCTAAATTATAGTTTTGTGAAAATCTGCCTTTAGCACTTTTTTTCCATTTAGTTGAGAATCTTTGGTGAATTTCTGCTAAATTTGCAACCAGCTCGAGTCTGACTAAATGGATATTTTTTTTTTTTTGTGGATAAATCATTTTCAGAAAATCCTTGCTTATATCTATTTGGATTTTTTTTTTATTCAGTGGTTCCAGGATGAAAGAATCAGATTTATTTTATTAGGATTGGAGATCAAACCAAAGCTTTCCCCTAAGTTTTCTATGAAGAATTCCAAAACAAAGTTCTGGCAAACTCTGATAAAATTGTAGTAACAATGCAGAAAAATTCTGTAGCATCTAAAATTTTCAAAGATACAAACAAGGGAAGTGAGTAGTCCTCAGAATTTTGTGTTAGGACTTGTAATACTGATTTCATGGTTTGAAATTTGTCATCAAGTTGTTAAGGGGTTTTTACTTGCTTATGAATGAACACTGCAAAGTTTTGAAACCTCATTTATTTCAGGTTCTGCCTTAGTTCATCAAAATATAAATGAGAGCAGAATTTGGCTTCAGGTGAAAGACAAATGTACTTTTTGCTAGACTAAAGTGAACACTTAGGTACAGAGTTGGACACTGAAGTGCAAGCATCATGTTGTGGCAACTCTGAGGATAGCTCTCAACCCCTCTTAGAAGGGGTTGAGAGCTACCAATTGATGACAACCAATTTCTACAGTATAACAGTTGTGATCCCTCTGCACTGTTTGAAGGACTTATTATTCCTAATGCAGAACTCAGGCATCAGTGAAAATCTTACCTGGAAATGAGACTAAACTATATGCTAGTGTATTATGTAATGGCCATGTACCCTTCTCGGGTTTTGTAGGTGCTGTTTGTCTATGCTTATTGAAGAAGATATTTTGTGCTTGTTTTGAAGACTTGGAGAAAAGGTGCTCTATTACTCTATGTGTAAAAATACTCCGTATTATAACAGAGCCCTGGTACTGATGGAGCCTTTCCAGTAATGCAGTATTTCCCCAGCATAACTGACGATTTATTCTTCAAGTGATTTAAACTACTGTATAACTTATAATTTTATCTTTTATACTGATTCACCTTGACAGGGAAGCAAGAGAATTTCATGCTATGACGTCTGTAGATAAAGAAAACGCAGGTGGGGGGGGGAGTATTAGCAAGATGGGAGTAGAGAGATTGTGGACATATAAAGGTTCTTCTCAGGGGCAGGAACGTTTTTTACTCACTGCTTCCAAAAGATAAACACACTGTTCTTGATACGGGGAAAGTTCTATGAAAGATGCACAAGTGTTAATTTCCTAAATAATCTCACATTACCACAATGCTTGAAGCCTTTTTAGTAAAGGAAGTCAATAAAAAGGCAAAAGCAGAGCTTTGTTTGCACACATGAGCAGGCACAAAGCAGGATTTTCAACTGGCAGTGGAGTGATGAGAGCAATCCCTGAAGAATGCTTCCTCCGGACCAGTCCTTGAATATTTAATAATGGTGAATTACCAGAACTCTTCAACCATAATGAAGGAATAAGTAAGCAATTAGAACAAACTGCAAATCCCTTCAGCCTAAAAACCCTCCAGCCTTTTAACTCTCTGTGTGCATATACCATTCCCTTCTGATTTCTCGCACTTAAAAACCATTGAGAAAAGGCTTTTTATCATCTTTTAGAAACCCTTTTTCATTCTGCTCCTTCTCAGAAAGAAACTGTATTAATACCTTCTCTTGCAAAATTCAAAGCCACTACCATTTACTGAAGTTTTTTGTAGCATCTTGAGTTGTTATCACAGCCATTCTCATATGAAATGCATGATATACTTCAAAAACCCACTTTCATCTGTATAAAGTGCAATGTTTAATCCTTGCAAGGTATCAGTAAGTAACTCGTGTTGTCAAGAGCACATAAGGACATGAAAATCCAGTCGTGTGTTGGCCTTCTTTCTGGTAGTTAGTAGTTAGTTAGTGTTAGACAAATCTGGCAAAGCTGAGAAGCAAATGATTGATGTCTGCAGTGATAGCTACATATTTCAAAAATATCTTTGAAATCCTTAAAAATGAGGAATAGTCTGAGAAGCTGAATGAACATTTTGATCTAAACCTGAAAAGGTTAGAAGTTTCATATATATTTGGCTACTATCATCCTTTATACCATTTGAAGAAAAAATTGTCCAGGCTAGTATCATCCTTTATACCATTTGAAGAAAAAATTGTCCAGTCTATCACATTCAGAATATTCTTCAGTGGGATCTGACCACCTAGACTGCAGCGTTAAGATCTACTGATACATAGATGTAGAATGTAAAATAAGCCCTCATGACTTATGGCTGTTACTGAAATGGAAGTTGAAGCAAATAATGAGAAACTCCAACCAGACTGAAGAGGATTTGGATCATTTAGGTAATTGGGTCAACAGATGGTAAATACAGTGTAGTATAGAAATATGTGAAATAATTAGTCTGGGGGAAAAAAAAACCACAACATCCTGGTACACTGATGAGGAAAGAAGTGTTGATTATTGTCATTGAAATAATCAAGACAACGCACAGCAGTAGAGAACAATGCAAACAAGTCATTAAGCTGTTGTAGAAAGAGGATAAAGTAAAAACAGGTTATCTAATTTCTTTGAAAGATTATATTTGAAAGATAAAATCTTTGAAAGATCTGACTCTTACATGTGGTCATAGGATTAAGAAGCAAAATCAGTATTTCCTTATAAGTGATGCTTAAACTCTTAATAGAGATGTACTGAGCTAAGCATTCATTATTGAGAAGATGACTTATAATGGCATAAGAGATTTTTGGACACAATGTAGTATTTTTTATGTGGCATTGTTCTATGGATGGTAGGAATGACGTTATGGTCTCGGAATGATTAATGGAACAGAGTAGCACAAATAATGTTATGCGATACACAAGTTACTGTAGATAAATTTATTCTGTGTGGCTTTAATGGAACATTTTGAGATTCAGAATCATGGTTGTTGTTGAAGTACCTTGTTTTTCACAGATAGGTAGCAAATTTCTTCACATTCAAATAAATATAAATTAAGAGTAGCGTTGTGACAATTCCTAGTATTTACATACCTCTAGATGGACCAGATTCTCTGCTGTTGTAAACTCTTGAGCTGTCAAGAAGCTCTGTAATTTGTATTAGCCTAGGTTTCAGCAC
Organism: Neopsephotus bourkii; assembly: GCF_033783945.1. NCBI lineage: Eukaryota > Metazoa > Chordata > Aves > Psittaciformes > Psittacidae > Neopsephotus > Neopsephotus bourkii. The sequence continues at coordinate 7,103,594 of NW_026901456.1, read as the reverse complement.
TGTGCCTTTTGCCAGCTGAAGAGATACTGTTTTCAAAACACTACTTTGACACAACTTCATCTTTAAGTCTGCAACTGTTTCTGCTCCAGCCTGATGAGACATGGACATATGGGCTTATATCTGTCCGTACCCATCTGAAAAGTCATTTCTTCTGAGAGGGAGGAAGAAAGTGAACTTTGGTGGGGAAGGGAAAATGAAGGAAAAGAAACAAAGGCATGCAGTTGGCACACACAGTGGTGGGAACTATACACACAAGGTAGGAACTTTGGGATCCATGGCTCCTGTATCGAATAGGTTTTAGGATTATCATCAAGAAAGTAATGACCAGCCATATAAAGGGCAACAAATTCAGTAACCTAGTACTAGCCCACAGTTCCAAAGTGGAAAACAGCCACCTAAAATCCAAAATGCGTCATTTCCTGGGTTATAGTGGAATAGTAGATATCAAAATAACATGATGTGTTACAGTATTAATAATTATTAATAATTCCTGGCCTTGACTTCTATTCCCATTCATATGTTTGAAATAAACTTTTCACTAGTAATTTTCAAATACTTTAATATGTTGTTGAAATGGTTACCTCTACATTTGCATTGCATTCTCAGGGTCTTTGGTTTTCTTCATTCAGGCCTGCTGTTCCCCAAGGAAAGGAAATGTTTGTTTAGAAAACAACTTCTGTTGACTGCAACTTCTGGATTATCTATGATTTGCAATTATAACTTTTTATGTGAAAGGATATTTTTGAGTTCTAATTCATTCTGAAAATCAGATACAGAAATTGGCTTAAACTGCAAGTTTTGTAGCCTAGACAAATGCAAATAGTTATTAGCATAAATTCACTTTCTTACGTATCACTTTCTGTTCTCACGTGATGTTGCATTTCATATTACATTATGCAGAAAAGGAGCACGGTAGATTTTAAGTCAGATGAGGAGATGGGATCATTGAAGTTTTTTCAGAAACTGGAGTGATAATATTCACGATTTGAGTATTGCAAAGCATATGCAACATTTATTAGAAATTAATTTTATCAGTCAGGACACTGCTTTCAATAAGGAGTTTGGATTCTTCATCTTAAACCAGCACTCATACAGGAACCTTATCTACCGCCTTCCATAAAATGAAGGGTCTTCCATCCCTGGTCATTCTGCTGATCTGTAACATAAAATCTTACTCTTTAAGATGTAGTTGCTGTTATATATGTGATTTTTTGCTTGGAGTAGTTTTTCTAGACACTGGATTTTTTTTTTTTCCCTTTCTCAGTATAGTAATGCTTCCCATGAGTGTATTGCATGGTGTTATCTAAAATCACTGAGCTAATATTTTTTTCCTCTTACTTTTATTGACTGATGGCTTGTCTTTGCAAGCGAAGATTTGGGAAGGGGTTTAACCACGCTTACTACAAGCACAATGACCAAGGGCACGTGGGATATGCAAATCTGGTTAGAAAAAAAAAGGGTGATTAGGCAATCAGGAAGTGTCCAACCAGGACTGTCATCTCCTGAGCAATCACGAGATACCCATGCGCTGGTCCGTCCGCATTCAAGGTTGGATCTGCAGCTTCCCATGCACCCTGTCACCTACCGTTTCAACCCCCGCCTGTCCATACAGACAAGTGAGAGTAAGCCCTTCCGGCCTGCGCAGTGGATTTTTTAGATGAGGTGCAGCTTGCGTAGATCTGGCCTCACCCTTTACACCTGAGGTTTGACTGCCACGGCCTAGCTAGCTAGGATGGTGACAGCAAAGTCCACAGGTCGTAGGTTTTGTAAGAGTGTCCTTCAAACTGTGTTTTATAGTACACAGTTCCATCTTCTTCTTTAGATAAATAGTAGCATATGTGGCAAGCAATTATTTTGAAGTAACTTTTTATTGTTTCAGCAAAGAATTTCTGTTCCTCTCCTTTTTAATTGTCCTCAGTTTGATACCATATTATTGTGGTTATTTCAACAAGTTTTTGTAACAGTATTTTGCTAGAAATTATGTTCCATTTAAAACTGGTTTGTTGAGGGCTCTGAATCTCTCATTTGATTATAAAAATAGAACAATAAACAGTTTTACACATTCCTGCGGCTTGTTTTCATGTTGCAATTGCCATCAGCTTTTTTGCAGCATATTGAGATGTTTCACATGTTTCACTGTTTTGACCATTAAGTATTGGAAATCAAAATACTTATACTACTTTTTCTTTATTCTTACACTTTCTTTTGAACCTTTCTTCAGAACTGTTGTTAATGGAGGAGTAATGAGAAATAAAAAGGCCATTAATGAGACTTTGTTAATGTTGACAGCAACTCCAGGAGATTCTTCCTATTGCTTGAAATAAATTAATTTGTAAATCTGAATACTAAGAATGTTAATACTATTCCTTAGCATTTTAACATCTAGCTACTTGCTGCTTCTCCTTGCTGTTTTCGTAACTTGTCAGACTGGAGTAATGATACTTAAATTGCAGGAGACTCCTGACTTCTCTTCCAATGGCTAGCCAACCCAATGTTGCTATTTTCAATGTATAGCTTATTAGCAGCATGTTGCCACAGACAGACTGTACACTAAAGCTTAAAAAATAGTAGTGCTGCCAGTAGTGGCTCCACTGTGCCAACACAGTGACTTTAGACTGTGGTGTGACCTTGGACAGGTTGTCTTCTGTGTAATTCAGTTTTCTGTCTATTTCCGTCACTCTCCTGTCAATTTAAATTGTCCATTTAAACTCTATGAAGAAGATTCTGTGACAGACTGTGTATGTATTTATACAATGTGGATGATAGTGGTTTCCTCCTTATCTACTGCAATGCCTAGGAACTACCCTCTTATAAATACTAGTTTTCTGTTTTCTTGCATTTTTAGCATTTACAAAAATGTGTGGGCTGACTTTTTTTCTCACCCCCCCCAAAAAAAAAATATATAAAAAGATCTGCAACAGCAAAAAAAAAAAAAATATATATATAAAAAGATCTGCTACAGTGCAATTGTACTGGACATGGGGAAGATAAGGAGACAGCTAATAGTTTTCTTGAGGCCCAGGGTTAATGATGTCTAAGGCAGGGAAAGAGAAAAAAATGACACATGGCAAAATTAAAGATCATGGCATGTGCTTTTGCATGACCTGATTCATCTGCAGGTGTGTGAAAGCCTTGAAGTCATAAAGCTTCCTAGCACCCTATGTAGCATAAGGTACATGCTACATAAGGTTCTCTATCCTTTTTTATTCTTTTAATTCTTCCTCATTTCACAATTTATTCTTATTTTTTAATTGTGCAATGATGAAATCATAGCTACTTCGACATAGGTAGCAAACCTCCCTTGCATAAATTTCAGTCCAGTGAGAACTGTACAAAAACTCAGTCTGCAGATGGGATATTTGAAAGAGATAGGAAAATGAAAACTGGTTTTGTCAGAAAACTGTTCCATGTATGTATGAAAGTGGTTATTGTCCTTTTTCTTATAACTATATGTATAAAAAAGTCCCATTTATTTTAGCTAGAATATGTAAAAAAATCCCATTTGTTTTGACTAGAGCACTTGTAAAAAAAGAGGTTGTAAAAAAAGAGGTTATAAAGAAAGAAGACTCTGCTTTTGAAACCATTTGTTTTTCCAAAGTGAAGCACTTGTTAAGCTGATATACATGAGAGTCCTCCTTGAAAGGAACATTGACAGAATATCCTTTTACAAAGGAAGGGAATGGGGATTGCTCAGCTTCAATTTTCATATAAAAATGGGATAAAACATTTAATTGTTCTTATTTCAGTAACAGTAGAAGGGAATAATAACAATGGTGAGATAAGCTGTGGTATTAATCATTTTATAGCACTGAATAAGCAAGGTGTTGTACACATAGTCTAGTTCCATTACACAACCTTAGTAATATGATGCATATTTTTATTTGTATTAATTTTGATAATAATCCAGTCCAGTGATTGAATGGCAAAACAGCTATAGAAAAGTCTTGTCTTGAGAAGTGAAGCCATAAATTTCAAAACACAGAGTACACATTATGTTCATATCACATTTCTTTTGAGTTATGCAGTGTTGTACTCTGGGTTGTCCTGTTGCACAAGAAACCTTAGTGATTCAGTCAATAGATTAACACTCTAGTGTGTAGTGTGATTCCCATATTTGAACTCCTGTAAATCAGGAATGACTTTCCTGCAGTCAGTGAAGTTGTAGCAATAAATGTTTAGAGAACTTGCGCTGCAAATGTTGGCTTCAGTATCTAAAACCAAAAATCTATGTTAAAGCTGAAGTATAGTGTCTAAGTCCATTCAATTACAGAAAAGAAGTTTTCATTCCTTTTTAGGTGAACAGAGCTTCCAAAATGGTGCAAAGAAGCCAGGGATGGAACACTAAATTGAGAAATTATACAGTACAGAAAAAAAAAATATTAAAATCCAGGAGTAAAAGATGTTACATTAACTTTATCAGGCTACCAGCTGCAATCTTTATACAATAACACGGCTTCAAATTTTTGTTTGTTGAATTAAAACCCCCTAATGGAGTTACAAAATATTTTGAGGTAAAAAATTGCAAAACATGAGCAGAATCACAGTTAGCAGCAGGTCATACAGAGCAATTACCTCAACTTAAAAATGTTTTAGAGGCTATAATTAATTTTTGTTAATGTAAAGGCTCTTGTAGCATGTTTTATTTCCCTTCATTTGGGGAAGTGAAAAGGATAAGACAAAAACGTAAACAAGTGTGAAATATATTTGTCTTTGAATGGCTTGCTTCTGGTCCATTCAGGACTCAGGGTGGTCAGCATTATTTCTTATATGGTTCTGTGACTCACTTTTTTTTCTATCTATCTTGGCCATTTTCTTTCTTACAGCAAGACTTTAGACCTTCCATGATGACAAAGAGTTTTTCAGCTCTCTTTTTATTAAACCAAACTTATTAAATTCACTAGTGAATGATCCTACTTCACATATTTATATCATGCATAATGCCTTTGCGGGATCCTGATCATTCATAATGAGGAGGGAAATTTATGGTTCATTCTTTTCTATTTGTCTTCCTAAGTGCAATCTTGTATGGCAATATAGGGATAAATTATAATTGCAAATTACTTTTCTATAAAATGATTCTTGAACACTGAGATTTGCTGTGCCATAAAAGGGAATTTTACAGACTTATAAGAAAACAGAAATTATATTTATGGTGCTTACAACAAAGAAACTTAAGGACACTTTTCCAAAAGAATAAATCTATAAACAGACCCTCTTGGGCAGCCTCGTCCAATGCTGAATTACTCTGCTGCTGGTTTGTGGTTTTTTTTCCCATAAACGAGGGGTAACCTCACTGATTCAGTATACTTCTAATGCCTAGTTGCACAAATGAACTAACACTATAAACTTTGCCTTTAAAAGGAAAGAGCTTATGCTAAAACTAACTTCATAGAGTCTAAGTCCATTAAATTACAGAAAATAAGAGAATCCTCTTAGAACACAATCCGGGTACAGAGTAAGGTAGGAATGACCAGCATGGACTGACACCTGGTCAGTCCATTCTTTCATGGCCAACCTGATTGACTTCTATGATAAAATGCCTAGATTCATGGATGAGGATGGTGTCAACCATCATTTACCTTCAGCTTTATCAAGCTTTTCATTAGTATTTGAGAAAATGTTCCTGTGTCCAAGTCAGGACATCGTGATCTGGACATATGTGCAGCAGAAATCATTGCAACAGATTGGCTGGCTGGGCTCAAGCAGTCATAGTTAATTAATGCTTTGTACTCTAATTGAAGGCTAGTGAAAAATGGAATACCACAGAAGTCACTGCTGGGACCTGTCCAGTTTGCCATTTTTATCAGTCATCGGCAAGTGGTAATGGAGTGCACTCTGATACTGTCTGTAGGTGACACCAAATTGGAATCAATACACTCCAGGACAGGACTGCCATACAAAGGGACCCAGACAAGGTACAGTGATGGATCCGCAGGAACCTTATGAAATTAAATAAGGACAGATGGAAAGCTGAACATCAGGAGATTCAGGTGGGGTATTAGAAAAAAAAAAGAAGGTTAATGACAGGGAGCTACAAATACATCTGTGTTGTATACAGTAGACTATCAAGTGACTACGTCTTCCAGACATAGAAACTACTGCAGTTTTTCATGGTTTCATGTTAGCTGTCCCAAACCCATAGCAGAGTAGTCCTACTAGAGATCCGGAGTAACTTATACTGAAAGATTAGTACTATGAAGCAGAACCCTGAAGTTTGAGCAAAGTGTTTTATGGACACTAAAAGTGTCCATAAAAAGTTCAGTGTTTGCACAGGGTCTGTTAAAGCAGAGTTACGGTACACAACAATGGGTCTGTACCAGAGTGGCACTACATTAGCAATAATTACACTTCTAAATCATCTCCAGTACTGAAAAAAATAATAAATTAATGAAAGGAAGTATGAAAAAGGTTTTACACTACATAGCTTTTTAACCATGGAGTATTTACTAAGGCAGACATAATGAAATGCACTTTCCTAACAAAATCACCTTGAACTCCAAATTGAAATTCCACTGTGAATAAAGAAAATAAAATGTTGAATTATGTTAGGAGGATCATGGCCATTAGTGTAAGGGAACTTATTATCCCTCTCTGGCTGGTGGTGGAGGTCACAGCGGAATACAGCTCTGGAAGTCTATGTGGAAAAGCTGAAAATCCGCCAGTGGAAAGCAACCAGGATGATCAGGTATCTAGGACACAGGTCTCTTTAATATAAAGAAATAACTTCACCTCTGGAAGATAAAGTTTGAATTTCTTGAATTCTAATAGTGATTGTTCATCCTGGAGAAGAGAAGGCTGCGTGGAGACCTCATAGCAGCCTTCCAGTATCTGAAGGGGGCCTATAGGCATGCTGAGGAGGGACTCTTCATTAGGGACTGCAGGGACAGGACAAGGGGTAATGGGTTCAAACTTAGAGAGGGGAAGTTTAGATTGGATATAAGGAGGAAATTCTTTCCTGTTAGGGTGGTGAGGCACTGGAATAGGTTGTTCAGGGAGGTTGTGAATGCTCCATCCCTGGCAGTGTTCAAGGCTAGGTTGGACGAGGCCTTGGGTGATATGGTTTAGGGCGAGGTGTCCCTGCCCATGGCAGGGGGGTTGTAACTTGATGATCTTAAGGTCCTTTCCAACCCTAAATATTCTATGATTCTATGATTCTATAAATTATTTTCTGCATTTAATTCAGTAACATGATGTAGTCACCAGTACATAAAACAACTCTGGAAGAAAACTAGACTTTATATAAACTCCTTCTTTACTGCATCTGATATCTTTATAAGTATGGTTTTTTTTTTACATTTGGACTGTCTTTGTTACAGAATAGAATCATAGAATCATAGAATAGTTAGGGTTGGAAAGGACCTTAAGATCATCTAATTTCAATCCCCCTGCCATGGGCAGGGACACCTCACACTAAAACATCTCACCCAAGGCTTTGTCCAGCCTGGCCTTGAACACAGCCAGGGATGGAGCATTCACGACCTCCCTGGGCAGGCCATTCCAGTGCCTCACCACCCTAACAGGAAAGAATTTCCTCCTTATATCCAATCTAAACTTCCCATCTTTAAGTTTGAACCTGTTACTCCTTGTCCTGTCCCTGCAGTCCCTAATGAAGAGTCCCTCCTCAGCATCCCTATAGCCCCCCTTCAAATACTGGAAGGCTGCTAGGAGGTCTCCATGCAGCCTTCTCTTCTCCAGGCAGAACAGCCCCAACTTTCTCAGCCTATCTTCATACGGGAGGTGCTTCAGTCCCCTGATCCTCCTCGTGGCCCTCCTCTGGACTTGTTCCAACAGTTCCATGTCCTTTTTGTGTTGAGGACACCAGAACTGCACACAGTACTTATGACTCTAGTTCTTTTAAAATGTACAGAAATGAATAATACATCCCTGGAATTATCGTGTAAATACTGGTGTAAAGTTTATTAATAAACTATGAGAGTCATAAATTTTACCTTAGTCATGTCTTGTGAATAAAAAGATGATTTACCATAGGGCTAGAAGAAGGAAAACGAGTCCAATATATTTTTGCTACATACAAGTAAAAGGCTGGTGCACTGTAGATAGCAATGATTTAATGAGCTATTTCTAACATGGCCCAGTTAAGCAGTACCCAGCATTTGTCAGGGTGTGGACAATCTGTAACTTTCACAGGAATCTATATGTGAATTTTGCCTTTGATTGGCCACTTGGCGAAGATCCCAATTGATTCTCAGTCCTGGAAATATAATCGAAAGCTCTGAACGTATGCAAACATTTCTCTCCTCTGTTGCATGTTGTGAACACAATAACAATGTTTTTACGAAAGATCCCTCTGGGGTTGCCATTTGGATCAGAGCTTTCTTCCAAGTCAGATATCGGCCAGTACGCTAAGATTGCAGAGATACCAAGGAATAAGATGGTAGTAGTATTGCCCCAAGCTGCCATTTGCCTACCTGTTTTGTAGTACTACAGATGGGACCCTTACATAGCTGTGAGAGATCTTCCAGTGAATATACATACTTACCCATATAAAAATTTGAAGGATCAAGCTATTAGTTTAACTACATCTGGATATTGAGAAACAGTAAGGCTTGGATGGGGACTTGTCCTCTTAAATTTATTGGGAGTTTTGTCATTCATTTCAGTAGGGCCATATTTTTACCTTGAAAATAGAAGTAATTTTGCCAGTACAAGAATATCCTGTTTATGTCACCTGTTTTACAGATGAAGAAAACAGTGGAACAAATCTGGTATCACACATAATATAAGAGCTGTGTTTGGGCAAGTTATCCTCTCGTAAAGAGGCTTGCTTCACATAACAAAAAAAAAAAAAAAAAAAAAAGCAACTGTAATTTCTCCATTAGCTTATTTTGCAGCTCTCCTTTTCTGTGTCCAGATTTACTTCCCTCTCCCTAATTCTGTCTTTCTGTTTTCCCCGTGGAAGTATTGCCTGAGATAAAGAGGATGTCTAGATTTACATAGAGATATTTAAATTGCAACTGATCCTAAGAGTTGTTTCATCAACTGTATAGCTGTTCAGCTTTCTTTAATGGCTTCTGAATTGAAGGTATTTGCAGACTGTACAAAAATGATTCTTTCTTTTCCTTGAAACACATTTGGAAAATAGAAGAGACAGGAATCTTTTTTTTTTTTTTCCCCCCGGTTTTCTGAAATGGAAAGGTATTTTTTCATTCTGATTTCATTATGAAATTTTAAATCCCACTGTGTTTTTGCCTAGAAGGAGAAATACTTTTAAAAGACACCTTCCTTTTGCAAATACAAGATAAGTAAACCCAGATTTTTTCTAAGAGTTTCCCCTTTTCCTTTTGCTTAAACAAGTCATAACTAACTCTCCTTCTCAACACTTAAGGGAGAAAAAAATTGTCTTCCATTACAGATGTCCTGGCGTATGTGATGCCCTCTGTGGTAGATGAGTTGTAAAGTCTTTGTGAATCCAAAAGCCTGTTGTGGCTTCACAGTTTACCAGTGGTGTCTTGTGGGAAACTTGATAACTTCTGATATTTCTAGCTATATTTTTGATCTGGAAAGAATATGGATTCTGTCTTTGAACAGCAGAGAAGCACTTAAAGGAGAAGAAATCATTAGATTAAACTACAAAGTGTATTTTTTCATTAGCTCACCTATGGACCACAGTAGAGCAAACAGCTATTTCTCCTTCTCCCCAACGCCAGTACTCCATGTCAAGCACCAAGGGCACTGTCAGAACAAGTCTCAGGTGTCTCATTTTCTGTCACTGGCAGAAAAACAAGGAAACAGAAATTGCCCTCAGCCGATGTTGACTAGCCTTTCAAAGGTCTCAAAACACTGATTCTGGAAACAATTTTCGTTCCTTCCTGAGCTAGGACATATTGTGCCAGTTTCTTAAGAAAGTTTTTTGTCATTGTTAGTTCCTAATCTTCTGGTGATTCCACAAGCAAGCATGCACAGTCAGTTGTGGTGGCATTTAACGTGGCACAGTATGAGTGGAAAAAAAATATGGCCATCACCAGAGCTCACGGCTACCACAAACAGATTTTTTTGCATGACTTTAAGAAGCTAGGAAGAATTGGAATGAGGCTGGGTTTCTTTTTTTAAAAAAATTGATGTACTGAGAGCAAACCCTCTCAGACCTGTTTTCAGAAACAACAAATGAAGGAGGTAAGAAAGGTGCAGAAAAACATTTTGGGGTTGAATACATTGAGATTTCATCAACTTTAGAGTGTACTTGTTTATTAGACACTAAGTACTGCAAGTATAATATTTCTGTAAAACATGAACAACTAAAGACTCAATTTTTGTATTTCTTATTGAATTCAGCTGATGAAAAATAATTCTGTAAATAATAAGACTTTCTGCTGTTTTTCTTAGACTATGAAACTTGTGAAATCTTTTTATGCTCAAGAGCAGTCTTTAAATCACACTCTCCTTGGAGCTATCATTACAGATGCTGAAAACAAGATGTCTTAACAGTCTTAGATTAAATTGGGTTTTACAGGTCCTGTGTAAAGTGTTGAAGGGGTGAGGAGAGTATGTCTGAAAGACAGTGTGTGAAGGCAGAACAGTGTTTGACAAGCTGAAAATGGAGAAAACCTTAGGGGGATGTTCTTTCTAATGTGCTGAATCAATTAATCCAAAACACAGAGTAAACAAAAACTATCAGTTTCCTGAAGTGGAATCACTGAACAATCTAGTGGTTAGGAGTAATGAATTCCATTGCCTGTAGGCTACCATCTCAAGCCTATAACTGTAAAGATAGGAAAAGACTTCTAAGATATTTCTGTGGCCTATGTAAAATGTTTGGTTTGTCCCTTTCCCTCCTTGGCTATAAGTATTATTCATAGCACCAAAACTGAACCAAACCTTCTGTAAAATTCAGGACCACTGCTATATTTTCATTTCTGGTTATTAGCTAGAATTAGAAATGCTGAAATAACTAGGAAAGATCTAACTGTGATTGGGAGAAAAAGGAATGAATATCACATGTGAAAGGATTAAAATACACTTTGAATTACTATCCAAATGACTAATAGTTCATATACCATCTGCTGTTAATTTTTGTTCTTGCTTTGTTCAGAAAAAGGGGAAAATAAACTTTTGCTCCACTGATGAATTTTGCCTAATTTGAATTGGACAGTGATGGAATTTATATTACCTCTTAAGTAACTGCCTTTGGCATACTTTAAATCAGTCTATCCTAGATGCTTTTATTAAGCCCTATTACGTCCTTTAAGCTTTTGGGCCACTCAGTGGCAATACTGCAAAGCAAGACAAAGATACCCCTGCCTTACAAGGTTGAGTGTGGGTACACACATGTTTTTCTCTGTGATACTGCTTTCTTTCCATACTGTTGTCTGGTAGTCCATCAGTATTGCAACCTCAAGGTGAGCATATAGTTTTTAATAGTATTAAACAGAGAAAATTCTGTGGTAGCTACTCTATAGTATGTTTGCTTTTCTGCCACTGATATGTCCAGATGATGTGGGATTTTTGGATGTATGTTAAGATAACAAGTACACTTGGGCTCTTCCATTGCAAAAACATGCAGAACTGTCTATCTGTGTCATTCATGCACAACAGGTGACAGAACAAACCTAAACCTGGATTTAATTGACAGTCAAAATCCCCCATGGCATAAAGGTATTGATGAGGTTAGATACAGTGCAAAAGATTTATTCTTTATGAATAAGGAAATCAGTGTAGAGAAAGGAAAGGGTCATGTTAGGACTTCTGAGTCACACTGCAGCAAGTGGGTCTTGTATGTTTTAATGCTTTTCGAAGTGAAATGCTGATGAAATTCCTTGAGCATAGCAGATACTAAGTTTGCCACAAACTGGACACCAAGACAGTAAATGGATATTGAAAAGGGAATAAAAAGGAGAAAGGGCAAGTGCTGATGTTGTCATGCAGGTCAGTAGGTTTTGAGGTGACATCAGATACAAGAAAAATGCTTCATTTGAATTAGCTAGCAGTTTTCAAGCAAAAATTTCTGGGGATTGAGGCCAGCCATATATGTGTTCTTCCAACAATGTATCTTGTATTTGAGTCCCACCAGGGAAGACTGGATATTGGGAATAGACTGAAAGGAGGAACTTACCAGGAATTCTTACCATCTACTTCAGTTTCTAGATCAGGTTTCTTAAGATAAGATTGGTCCCTGCTCTAAATTATTAATTGAAAGGAGGTATGTAGCTTTTCACTGATGGTGCAAGGAGCCTGAGCATATTTCTGCTCTATACATTAGTCTCCTGGAAGTCAGGTTATAGTGTGTAATAGCTATTGGCTAATGCCAAATAGCATATGAACCTGAATAGAGTTGCAAATATAATTCAGTGTGAAAGAGCTGGAAGCAGCTTTAAAGTTGTCACAAGCCACCTAACCTTATAATAAAGTGTTGGTGTACTTTTTTCAGTTTTTCATTAATCCAGCTTTTTTATCATTATTGAAATCTTGTGTATAAAAATTTCAGGCACTAAGTGTCTTGCTGAATGGGAAGGACTTAACATATAATGTGCCTATGAAGCATCTCAGATATGCCATTTTTTTTCTTAACTCTATTGATATACTCTCAACCCAAAGTAATTAAGTAGATTAAAATATTTATATGACATGCTAAGATCTAGACCTTTTTAAAGGTCTAGATTATGTTATTTTGAAACAGCATCTTGATCTGAAACAGAAAGCCAGCTATTCTCTTAATAATTGCAACAGAATCACAGCAGCTCTATTTTAATTAAATCTTCACAATTAGACAGGCTTGTTATTGAATGTCATTAGTCTACTTAATACCATTTTACCTATTATCACCTCATTTTCAAGCACGCATCTGTCACAGGGAAGCTACTTTTCCACCTCACTTCATTGCTTACTGATTTACACCTAAAAGGCTTTAGGCAATTATGTTAATAATTATGAATTGTCTTGGTGAAAGTCTAACGAATAGAAAAAAATGCTCTGGTGCATTGAACTGAATATAAACATGAAGAACAGATTCTGGAATTCAGCATGCTTTTTCATTTTGGGACTTGCATTGCCATTTTACTTAATTCTGTCAGAAATGTCCCTTCCAGGAGACATCTCAATACAAATTCTTCACTCAGTTTGCTTTCTAAACACAAGGGGTGCAGTGAAGTTGTTACATTCATTGCTCAGAATGGTACCTGAGCATCAGTGTTTTTCTCAGTTTTATATCTCTGGAAAATCAGTTAACTGTACTTTCATTTTAAGCACGTCAGATATTATGCAATCCTTGATTTGTCCTTGTGTCTGATAATCAGCTTGTGTAGAATTTTAAGATAAATTTGTGGTGTGAAAAATGAACAGAGTTATTGTTTAGCCTGACCCTACGTCCTTCGGGGTTTATGAATTTCCAGTAAAAATTACAATGCCAGTTAGAGAACTGTAGAATTATGGAATAGTTTGGTTTGGAAGGTGCCTTCAACAGTCATATATTCCAACTCTTCTGCCATGGACAGTGACATCTTCCACTAGACCAGGTTGCTCAAAACCCAGCTGGCCTGGCCTTGAGCACTCCCAATGATGGGACATCCACAACTTCTCTGAGCAGCATGTTCCGGTGTCTTACTATCCTTATCATAGATAATTTCTTCCTTATGTCCAATCTAATTTTAAAACTATTGACTCTTGTCCTGTCCCAAGCCTCATTTATATATTGAAAGGCCACAATAATGTCTCTCCAGAGACTTCTCCAGGTTCAATAAGCCCAACTCTCTAAGCTTTTCTTCATAGGAGAAGTGCAATTGTGCAGTTGTGCTCTTATTTTATTGGCACTAACTGTCTTCAAAATATTGAATAAAATAGCAATCCAGAACCTGCTAAGCAGAGTGCTACAGTGCTGATAACTGTTCTCCCACTTGAAAATATGTAGATATTATTCCCCCTTTTACAGGAAGAAGTTCTTTGTGTTTAGCTTTCTTACAAGCTGTCTGTTGGTATAGTTAAGTAGCAATTTTATGTTGTTGGGGTTTTTTTTCTGATGGAAAAATTGCAATAGTGCAATTAAAGTAATAATTAAGTTGTTAAATTATGTAACTCTCAAGCAACATATCTTGTAGCTAGTAAGTAAGCAGATTGACAGAGACTCTAGTAGGAGACTGAGAAACGATTGTCATTATGACTAACAAAAATGTTACAGGTATTTTTCATTTTGTGTAGTAACTGTTCAGCAATTGCATATTTAAACTGACTTTCAGTCCCAAAAAGCAAGTAGTGAACCATGGCTACAATATTAATTTCAGTGCTACTAGTGTCATCTAAGCTTTCAGTCTCTTTGTCAACACTTTGGTATTTCATGAATCTTCTAAGGTAGTACATTCTATATGTCATAGTAAACTCATTCTTGGCTGCAAAAATATATTGGTGGCAACTCCATAACTTTGAAGGGAATTCCCCTTTCAGTAGTGAGCCCTATCCCATGTTCAAATCATTAATGCAATCTGCAGCATCACAAAGCCTAAGATTTGAATACCAGAACTGTTGAAATTGTCCTGACCTACCTTTGTGGATAAGCTGTTACTGTTGTGTCCTATTGCAGGGTCCAAGTTCATCCTGCCTGATGATGCTAACTGTATCTAGAAACTGAATGTGACCTCAGACATAATAATAGGTGGATTTTGTTATTTTTTAAATAAACATGGAAAAAATAGCCACTAGTTACCACCTTACTCCAACCTCTATTTTTTCCTTAGAGGCAGACTTCACTATTTTTTTTTCAGATATGAATTATTTTTTTTTTTGCTATATGGGATTTGCAACTTAAGGGGATATTCACTTCCTTTATACCCCAAAGCTTGTTGGTTTCTTCCATTTATTTCAGTTGATCTAACAATGACTCTCTCTCCTTAAAACCCTTGCTTCTCTGAGTCTTTGTACAAACACGGACTAGCATGATGGCCTCAAGGCAGAGCAGAGGGTTGCAGATAAAAGAGGGGAATAATGAAGCAAGGAGCTGGTACTGGTCAACCTGGCAGGGGCTGCATGCAACAGAAGCTAACTTCCGCTAAGTTTTGATGGGTTCAGAGCAGAAGGGAACCTTAGGAAGAAGGCTGAAGGAGGCAGGTATTTGGAGATGGCTGAGGAAATCCTCCCAAGTATGAGTTTGCAAGAGGTGCAGAGAGCTGGCACTGCAGGGCCAGTGGATACTAAAATTACTCTTATAAGGTGCAGTAAGAGGTGATTGGGGAACATGTGGATGGAAAATTAAGTGCCTGGATGGAATGACAAGAAACTTCTGTTATGACTGAGAAAGGCGAAGTGATACAGCCAAAGCAGCAGACAAGGAAAAGACTTCTGTCAGTAGCACTCTGGTTAGATATGAGAAAGGCAAAGTTGTGTTTGCCAAGGACAAAGAAAAGCAACTGTAATGATTACTATATGAACCTGGAATTTGGGTGAAGAGAAGGTTTATGAAAATGAAATTGGAAAGCTAGGAAGGGAAGAAAAGCTTGGAGGTATGGAATTGGAGAACAGCAGTGCTACAGGATTGACTGGTTTTGCCAAAGCTGTGTGGTCAAGGTCAAGAAGGATGAGGATATAGACCTGATTTTGTTGTTTCTTTATCTTAGAATTTAAGAAGTTATATCAAGGCTTAAACATGGTCCTGTTCTGTGTTGCTAGTTAGATTAAAAATGTAAGTTGTCCACAAAGATGGAATTGGATTGTTCCCACTGCCCACTCCATACTGTCCTTTTTTACCGCAAGCTCCACCACTGATGGGCATAGAGCTATGTATTGTTTTCATCTCAGCCAGTTTGCTGCTGTCCTGTTAATCAGCAGTTCTTTGGCCTCCTCCTTGGTCACATCAACAGATATATCTGTGGGGTGTAGGACCCACATATAGGTTATCCCCCACATGAGAATTTAATGGTAAGACACAAACTTCCTGCCACGTGCTAAGGGAATTTGTTATCAGCTATCCATCTTTCAAGATCAAGTTGGGAGTGTAGATCTCTAGAAGCTCTTTTAATGGCATTAGAAAAAGAACAGTGTTTTTCCAGAATTTAGTTTTTTCAAAACTTTAATGTATGCTTACATGAGTTAACGACTGTGATTATGAAATACCTGTTTTGTATATAATGCAAATTTAGTGGAATCAAGAAGCAAATGAAAGAAATGCAAAGTCTGGTTCCATACCAGTATTAAAGAAAATAAATAAAGCTCATGCCTGCTCTTTGACAAAAAAAAGATTTACTTTTTTTAACAAAAACCTACATTTGAAAAGTTTTAAATCAAGAGATGTTAAACAACTCAATACCAGTCAATCTCAATTCTGTGCCCGGCAAAATTTTGGAGCAGATTCTCCAGAAGACATGCTAAGGCACATGAAAAACAATGAGGTGCTTGGTGGCAGCCAGCATAGCTTCACTAAGGGGGAATCCTGCCTGACCAATTTGGTGGCCTTATATGATGGGGCCATAGAACTGATGGACAGGGGCTAAGCAGCTGACATCATCTGCCTGGACTTGTGCAAAGTGTCTGACACTGTCCTGCATGACATCCTTGTCTCTAAATTGGAGAGACATCAGTTTGATAGGTGGACCACTTGGTGGATACAGAACTGGCTAGATGGCCGCACACAAAGAGCTGTGGTCAATGGCTCAGTGTCCAGCTGGAGACCAGCAATGAGTGGTGTCCCTCAGGGATCTGTGCTGGGACCAGTCTTGTTCAACATCTTTGTCGGTGACATCAACAGTGAGATTGAGTGTGCCCTCAGCAAGTTTGCCAATGACACCAAGCTGTGTGGTTCAGTTGATACGCTGGAGGGAAGGAATGCCATCCAGAGGGACCTCGACATGCTTGTGAGTTGGGCTGATGCCAACCATATGAGCTTTAACCATACCAAGTGCAAGGTCCTACACCTGGGTCAGAGCAATCCCAGGCAGAGCTACAGGTTGGGCAGAGAAGAGATTCAGAGCAGCCCTGCGGAGAAGGCCTTGGGGGTGCTGGTCGATGCAAAAATGAACAAGAGCAGGCTTCAGTGTGCGCTTGCAGCCCAGAAAGCCAACCATATCCTGGACTGCATCAAAAGGAGCATGACCAGCATGTCGAAGGAGGTGATCCTGCCCCTCTACTCTGCTCTTGTGAGACCTCACTTGGAATACTGCATGCAGTTCTGGTGTCCTCAACATAAAAAGGACATGGAACTGTTGGAACAAGTCCAGAGGAGGGCCATAAGGATGATCAGGGGACTGAAGCACCTCCCCTGTGAAGATAGGCTGAGAAAGTTGGGGCTGTTCAGCCTGGAGAAGAGAAGGCTGTGTGGAGACCTCATAGTATACTTCCAGTATCTAAAGGGGGCCTATAGGGATGCTGGGAATGGACTCTTCATTAGGGACTGTAGTGATAGGACAAGGAGTAATGGGTTAAAGCTTAAACAGGGGAAGTTTAGATTGGCTATAAGGAAGAAGTTCTTTACTGTGAGGGTGGTGAGGCACTGGAATGGGTTGCCCAAGGAAGCTGTGAATGCTCCATCCCTGGCTGTGTTCAAGGATGGGTAGGACAGAGCCTTGGGTGATATGGTTTAGTGTGAGGTGTCCCTGCCCATGGCAGGGGGTTGGAACTTGATGATCTTAAGGTCCTTTCCAACCCTAACTATCCTATGATTCTATGATTATATGATTGTAGTTTCTGTTAAAAGTTAAAATCTTTTCTATGTATGTAAAAAACACTTGCCCAATGCTCTAAAATAGAGTTTTAACTCCTATAAAGAACAGTGTCTTCCAAGAAATCTCAACAATTTAAACAGACAAATTTATACCAGATCTACCTATGCTCTTAAGAAAAGTCCTGATAAATCACCATCTGGAAACTCATATCAATAGCTAACTCAGTAAACGAACACCATCTGTATATCAGTGCTTCATATTGGTAGTCTTTGACTAAAGAGATTATTACTGGTCCACCATATTTATACAATGCCTGAGAGATATTACATTATTTAGGCCCAAACCCTCTGGGAAAATAATAAAAAAAAGCTTGCTTTTTTATTTCCACAGTATTGGTGGAGGCCAGTCCCTATCTCATTTCATTAAATTGTTATCTCTCATTTTATCAAATTCAGTATTTTTGTTTGTAAAAGAAAAACAACGTTCAAAACCCACATTCAAAACTCACTTTTTTTTGCCTTTCTATTTTAAACAGGCACTTGGCAGTCTGAAAAGGCATTTCAAAATGCCAGCAACCCAACTGTGTGAAGTATAATAGAATAGACAAATAATACACTCATGAGAACAATGCTTAAAATATAAAAAGCTGACAGAACACATACTGCAATGACCCGGGTAGGTGCCATGAGCACAAGCAAAACCAGAGTATAAATATGAGCTGCAGTGCTCTTTTGTATTTATTTTTTTTTTTTACATTTATTACTAATCTACTGAAATTATGCAAAAAAATATTTAAGAAATATAGATGGCATTTTTGGTCTTTGATACCCCCTGTTCCACTTCCACCATGGCTTTTAGGTGGAGGTTAAGAACTCGACTTCAGTCTTTAAGAATATCCCTTCTTTTTAATTGCTAAAACTTAAATTCAAGGGATTTGACTACTGAGGTGTCAATTAGAGCCTCTGTCATATCAGAATGAACATGGAGGTTCCCAGCTGATATATAGAAATGCTCATCATTCTTCAAAGGTAAGATTTGGGCCTGTGTTATGTCTCTTTCTTGAAATCTTCCTCTTTTAAATGTGAAGCATAGTACTAAAACAGTTTTGCTTCTTTTTCTATCCAGTGTAGTAAGAAAGAATAGGGAAGTTTTAACACATTAATTAAACCCCTTAAAATAAAGAAAACAAGCTTCTTTTCAACTAATAAAATTCTACAGGGAAGAAAAGAGAAAATTGGAGAGAAGCTGGAGAAGCTCTGTAATGTTTTAAAGCTCCATGAGGTCATAAAACTGCATAGAAGGCAAAAAAAAGAAGGAAGAAAATATTTTTATTGTTAGTTGCAGACATTTTGTAAATTGCCATTCATTTGCTAGGAATAGGGAAAAATATCCTCACATTCTAGTAGTCAGATAGTCAAAGCGACCTTTTTTAATGTCACACGTCACAGAATTTCATGTCACACTAAGATAACATGACAGGGCAGAGCCAAGCTTTTCTAATGTTTCCCTTTCACCTTCTCAAAAGTGCTGCATCCTAAACAAGAAGATGAAAGTATGGTATAATCATTGCTTGATGATTCAATGACCACTCTATCTAAAGACAAATGTCACACAGCAAAACAGCTTGTGCATCTCATTTAGTTTTTTTTAGAAAGAACACTATAAAATTGAAAGTTGTGGTGCTTTAACACTAGGTGACAAGAACAAACTTGAAATGTCAGAGCTGGTTTGGAATGTCACTCAGATGTGTTATGCAGTTATCACAGTGCATCTAACAGATGCAAACTAAATGAAAAATCCAGCTCCAGTTTGCATTTGGTGACTGTGAGAATAGAGAAAGACACGGACTGTGCAAATAACATGTTCATTTTCAAAGACACACAGTATGGTTAACTTTATAGCAAAATGTGGAAATCAGCTTTCATATGTCCTACTGTTGACACTGAAAAGATTACAGATACACAGATTATAAGAATTTCCATTGAAGATCTTTCAGATCTTTTTGTTGTGTTTAAAACAGTAGGACTGAAACTATGACACGAAGAGGATCC
Source organism: Neopsephotus bourkii (assembly GCF_033783945.1). Taxonomy (NCBI): domain Eukaryota; kingdom Metazoa; phylum Chordata; class Aves; order Psittaciformes; family Psittacidae; genus Neopsephotus; species Neopsephotus bourkii. The sequence continues at coordinate 7,083,946 of NW_026901456.1, read as the reverse complement.
TTGATTTGGTACTTAATTTTCATGTTATTCACCTCAATCTGAATGTGCAGCAGAACACACTTAAAATGAATAATGTTATGATAGGTTTTTCCTCTTCTAAATGTAACAGGCAGATGGTCATTTTTAACCATGATTTCTGTACCACATTATGACCGTTTCTTCAGTTAGTGTAAAAATAGTTCATAATTCATGCACAGATGCATATTATATTTGCATTGTCAAATGTCTGGATGTAAATAGGTACAGCAGAGATAACATACTTAATAGAATTTCCTACTGTTTTCTAAACTTGACCTGTGCTATTAAAATATTTTTTTTCACAAAGGAGAAAACTCAGCCCAGTCCACATACGAAACAAAGGAATACTTTTAAAGATAAGTTTCCAAAGAAAAAGAGAGCTATCTGATTTTGTTGCTGGTATTTCCATCCATTCCCATGTCCTCCTAGGTCTCTCTCCCACGTCCAGCGGGTTTTGAACCTGCTGATTGACAGGGTCTGCTACATTTGACAAATACAAATGACCCAGAAATGCTATACATCCCTACAGGTTCTGAGGAAATACAACCAGGGCATAAGCCATACCTAGTGTTCTGCTGAGGGGAGACATATACTGTGTTCAACTGTTTGTTAGACTCACAGGGATCTGAATGGCAGATGGTTGCTGTGAATATTGCAATGGTGAGAAGAACTTCAGTCATTCCTGATGCTCTGTTACGCACCAGAGAAAAAAGTAACAAGTAAGAAAACTGCTTTCATTAGTTTTGCTGTTCATGTAACAAATTGTCAACTCTGACACTGGCTATATTTTCCTTCTTGTATAACATATTTTTTTCTTTTCCACCCTAAAGTCAGAAAGCCCAGATCCTCAGATAGTATAGGTTACCAGCAGGAACTTCTTGTCGAAAATCTAGATCTTGATCTTTCCTCTGGAAGGGTTCAAGTTCAAGTCCATGTTCCTTAAATGCCTTAAAGGATTATGTAGTTGTAGGAACACTTCCCTCGGACAGGGTATTATTTTCTTTGAAGGCAGAGGCAGAGCAGAATTTCATTCCTGTGGGCATGAATAAAAAGCAGGAAGAATCTCATCCCAACTGTGTATCACACAATGAGGCAGGGAGAGCTGTGCATCACTTTCCAGAGGCATGGACTGCTCAGGGCTGCTGAGGAGGAACCCAGAGAGCAGGAAATATCTGAATGGTAACTGCTTGTTAACCAGATTGTTAGAGGAGCTGGACATGGTCTCTGTACCTCAACGGGCCTGTCCAATGGTGCGGATAAAAAAACAACAAAAACTAAAGTACAGCTAGCATGTAATTTATCTGTCTTCTGATTCTACTTGTTCTGTGGGATTTTTATTTGGAAAACCCTCTGATACACATCATAATTAAAGCCTGTGGAAGTCACTCTCATATGATCTCGGATGCTAAAGGAGGAAATTGGTACAGAGCAACTGTTAATACAATTAGAGTATGCAACTAACAAAACGCATAGAATTCTTTTTCAGTATTAGCTCCTTAATTGTATATTGTATAGCATTGATTTATGTTCACAATATTCATAGGGAGTTTTACCGTTATTTGTATTAAACTTTTATTTGAAAGAGAAGAAGTCATTAGTTTTTAATTTGCCAAATTATGATGACTGAGTTATAGCCACATCTGGGAGTGAAAATGATAACAAATTTCCAAGGATCCGTCTTAAGTGTAGTCATGCCATTTTCATAAAATCTTGTAGTGGTTTGGGTTGGAAGGAAACTGTAAGTCATCTAGTCTAACCCCCACTTTATTTTCACTGATTGAAATTGTTGTTCTCTGTTTCCTGTGTCTGCTATCACTTCCCTTCCCACATAGCTTTTGGGGATGTTTACAAATGCTTGTAAATTGTCAGAGCAGAAGCATGCAAATGTTTTTAAATCATCAACAACTGGCTTCCAGCTGATTTGCAAGGAGGGGTGCCTTCCTACATGTTTATCCTTATTCATCCTGTAATTATAGCAAACTCACTATAGGAGCTTAAAAAAAAACCCAAAACAAAACAATGAAAAGAACATTGCATGTGTAGCAAATAATTTCTAGGCTTTAAAGGGTGAAGGCTTTATGATCCTGATTGGAATTGAAACTTTTAAACTGTAGTTTATAATGAAAAACTTAGAAATATAAAGAATTTGGGTAGTTTTATGAGTTGGATAATTTGCCTTATTTGAACTAGGCTTGGCAAAATACAGTTTTTAAAACGTATACTTTGTTTTTCTGTGTTTTCCCTTTAGTATCTGCATTTCAGTACAGATTCTGTTTTATTTTGAATTTAATGGTACACTCTAGGGAAACAGAAAAGCCATCATGTTTTTAAAATTTTGCATAAAACCTGAAATTATTTGTCTATGGCTCAGCAAGAAGTCACAGAATGCTGGATAAGCTTTTAAAATGTTGATTTCAGGAACAGACATTCTGGGATCCTGAGAGCAGATCTCAGTGGACTGACTGACCTCAGTCCATTGGATGCTACAATCTGAGCTGCAGATCACAGAATCGTATAATCATAGAATGGTTAATGTTGGGAGGGACCTTAAAGATCATCCAGTTCCATTGCCCCTTTCATGGGCAGGGACATCTTGCATTAGACCAAGTCAATCAAAGTCCCATCCAACCTGGCTTGAAGACTTCCAGGGATGGGGCATCCGTAACTTCTCTAGGCAACCTGTTCCAATATCTCACCATCCTGACAGTAAAGAATTTCTTCCTTATGTCTAATCTAAATCTACCCTCTTTCATCTTAAAGCCATTCCCCTTGTCCTGTCACTACATAACGTTATAAAAAGTCCGTCTCCACCACTCTTGTAGGCCCCTCTAGGTACTGGAAGGCTGCTGTAAGGTGTTGTACTGTCTGACTGTTGATCAGTCCTGGTCACAATACTGACCCCTGAGGAATGCCACTTACCACTGGTCTCTATTCGGACATTGAGCCATTGACCACAACTCTTTGACTGCAACCATCCAGCCAATTCCTTATCCATCAAGTGGCCCATCTGTCAAATCTATATCTCCAAGGGTGTCATGCTGGACAGTGTCAAATTTTTGGCACAAGTCCAGGTAAATGATGTCAGTCACTCTTCCCTTATCCACTAACACTGTACCTTCATCATAGAAGGCCACCAAATTTATCAGGCGTGACTTGCCCTTTAGAAAATATGAGAAATAACTGGTGGTAGTTATTTTATCACACCCTTTGCTGATTGCCATGCTTTGAATATGGACATCTGTAGTACAGATTGCAGAAATACCTGTATTTATATTAGTGCCTGTAGTGATTTCACACATTCAAACAAGGCCTCTTCCTCTTCCTTTTCAACTGGTCCTCAAAGCAGGTCCTAATAAATCCTGTGATTTTCATCACCACTAATTCAGTTAAAACTTGCCTTTAAAAGGTGAACAAACTAAACACTAAGTCGGACAACCCCAACAGCTGTGACAGACAGAAGCAGTGTTGAAAATGTATTTATAACCTTCTGTGTGGAAGCACAACAACATAGTTTGATTATAGCCTGGGCTGCTCTTATAAGGACCTGTTGTAGATGCAGCCCTGACCAGTGTCCTCACACCTATGCCCAGTGAGAAAGGTCCAACTTTCCCTCCTAATTCAGCTTTTTTGTGTTCATCTAAATCTCAGCTACCTCAGGACTCAGATATTGTACTTTGCTTGAGAGAGACTCAGTATCACAAACAGTTGCCAGAGGTGAGATTCCTGCTTGTTTGGTGATTTATCAGGTGGGGAAAATGCAGTGCTGGTTTTTCCAGGTTTTGTGTCAGTCCCAGTCTGTTTCTTGATTATACAGCTTTGCATGTGCCACAGCTGAATCATTAATTTCTCGGTGATTTGAGGAGTTACTGCTCTCTCCCGGTGATACAAGCTCAGTTGTGATTCAGTGAAGCATGCTAGACTCTTGAATATAAAGAGGTGCAAACTGCTGATAGGATGCTATCAGTGACTACTTGTCAGCTTCCCTTGTTGTTTGAACATTGGATCTGTATATTGGCATCACAATCTATAAAGCTCAGATTTTCCTTTGCAGATTTCTGATTTTAAACAAGGAGGAGGTAGAAAACGAAGGTGAGCTCAGACAGTATCTTACAGCATGTCCAGGATTTCTACTAAGACAATCTGTGCAGCTGTAAAACTTGTGATACAAATCAGGATTATAAATTCTGTGAAATCACTTTTTGGCCAATAGAAAACTTACCATGCTCTAGGGAATCTGTGTGGGGAATCTATTTTCCTTTAGCCACAAGTGTTAGGCTAGTACTTTGACAGCTACCTGACACACTCTTTTTCTTACAAATGTGAAAGCTCCAGACATGAAAGTAATCTTCTTGGTATTGTTTGAGTAGAGTTTCATGAATATATATGTACTGGTCCATTTTTTTGTAATCATAGAATAGTTAGGGTCGGAAAGGACCTTAAGATCATCAAGTTCCAACCCCCCTGCCATGGGCCAGGGTACCTCTCTCTAAAACATATCACCCAAGGCCTCGTCCAACCTGGTCTTGAACACTGTCAGGGATGGAGCATTCACAACCTCCCTGGACAACCTATTCCAGTGCCTCACCACCCTAACAGGAAAGAATTTCCTTTTTATATCCAATCTAAACTTCCCCTGTTTAAGTTTTAACTCGTTACCCCTTGTCCTATCACTACAGTCCCTAATGAAGAGTCCCTCCCCAGCATCCCTATAGGCCCCCTTCAGATACTGGAAGGCTGCTATGAGGTCTCCATGCAGCCTTCTCTTCTCCAGGCTGAACAGCCCCAACTTTCTCAGCCTATCTTCATAGGGGAGGTGCTTCAGTCCCCTGATCATCCTCGTGGCCCTCCTCTGGACTTGTTCCAACAGTTCCATGTCCTTTTTATGTTGAGGACACCAGAACTGCACACAATACTCCAGGTGAGATCTCAATTAAATAATAATAAATAATAAAAGTATTTCCCATATAACAGTGACGTGCAAAGAAGCAATGCACGGATTTCTGCTGTGTTGTTTTGAGTAATGATATCCAACAATTCTTTGCTTTGATGCTTTGCTTCAGTATTTTGTAAGGGAACTTTGTGCTCTGAGCTTGAGAATGACAACAAGACTGCTAGACTCCCAGGAAAAAAAAAAGCTCAAAGCAGTCACTTCTTTGTGTATTTGGGTAGATTGAAGCAAGTTTTAGGCATGTCAGTAAAGCAAGCAGAATTGAATAGTGCTGACCTAAAGATGAAGGACCTGAATCGCAAAAAAGTGACTAGTAGCATAAAGAAGGGGCAGATGACCTCACAGGGTGCTGAAACAGACATCTCTGCATCAGGGAAGGAGGCAAGAACAAGGAGGATCAGGACACTGCTGAGGTTTCCTTGCAAGTGGTCTCCCTGTACACCCCAATATGATGGTTGGCAGCATTTAGCATTTATTCTTTAGCATACATTATGAATAGCCACATCTTTTCATTAAGTCTAAAGAGGACCCAAAATATGTGAAGATTATGGTCTTGATCTTAAAGACCCTAAAATGTCAATAGACCTTATAACATTACTGGTCAATAACGAAGCATAGCTGAATGTAATAATTCTAATTTTCAGGCAGACTTAAATTGTTGGAAACAAATACTTGCTTTGTCAGTTAAATATTTTAATTCTACAAGTGACATGACAACAGCTCTTACTCATAAGAAAACTTCCTCTGTAAGCAAATATATTTTAGTATAAAATGTGGAAAATTATGGCAATGAAATTACACTATAGATTTTGAATGTTATTGTAATTGTCATTTTCCTCCAAAGGTATTTGAGTTCTTATTTTGGCTTATTGCTACTTTACAGAAGAAAATCAAACTAAGAATCACATCCATTTCTTCCAGTTCCAATTTTTTGGCTAAGGAAAAGAGAGCTCAAAGTCAAAGACAAAAAAAGCTCTTTTACTTCTTACTTTCTGTACATACATATGTATAGGAATTTTTTGCGTAAATAGCTGAAAGGCTGTACTGTACTTCATGTGCCCTTCCACTTTCTCAAGCTTTTAGACTTGCAATAATGTATGAGAGGCAGCGTGATGTCATTATAATCACAGAACAATTTTCTTCCTACTGGAGAGGAATACATTTTTCCCCCTCGATGAAAGAAAATTGAAGCTTTCTATGTTGCAAATAAAATAGAATACATTTAAGTTGCTATTTATCCTTAATTACTATAGGTTTCTGAGAAGCAAGCAAGAGATGTTGCATTTCAAAAGCAAGTATCTTTCCTTAGTCTTTGTTCTATTAAAAACTGTGGGTTTGATTTTGTTCCTCCCCACTGTCTGCACAAGGGTTGTATTTGTTTGCATGCTTGTGTGTAGATTTTTTGTTGTGATCCAGGCAGCACCAACATAGCACCTGGCTCTGTTTCAGATAACAGGTTTGACTGGTCCCCAAATGTCTGTAAGTCAGGTAATCTTCATATATGAAGTACCTAAGTAACTATCTGGGGTGATATACAGTGTCTCATCAGCATTCAGAGCCAGTGCTGAAGTGGGAAAGGGAAGGGGTATAGAGGGTAAATAGCTCAGAACTAAGAGTAGCTAAAAGAAGCATGCTGAGAAGAGAAGACAATTGTTTGTTAATTGAGCTGGGGAGGAAAATGAGCCTGTATGATGCTCCTTCTGAACCATCCTTCTTCCGTCCTTTGCATGGAGGGAGATGTACCTGAAAATTGTAACCCTAGTGATAATACATAAGAACAGCCACAGATATCTTACGTTGCAGGTGGTTAAAAAATGCTATCAACCTCCTCTGCAATGTTTGCTATGCAAGCACCAGTGTTGAATAAGAGATTACACATATGGTATGAACTGTCTCTCTGAGAAGGTTAGTTTCTTCCTCATGCCAGGACATCTTTTGCATGCTGTGTACAGTTGGTATATGAGGTGTGAGGCGTTTCATCTCTCTTTCTTATGAGGTAAGTGATTGTCATGATGAAAAACTGAGAGCTTAGCTGTTGACATGGTGATGGTGTTTTGGCTGTAAATTACTTACTCTGAGGCTAGCTATATGGTTTCCTAATTTATATCTGAACTGGAGGTCCAAGGCTGGGTGAACCAGCTGAGTCTGAAACAATGGGTCTCCATGGTCTTTGAAGTACTCCTTGCTAGAGCAAGTACCTTTCATCCAGCATGGTCATGTGTGATGTTGTTGGCACTCTTTGGCAAAGCACTGATGCGCAGATTGACTCCGGAACTCGTTAAAAGTTGTAAAGTAGGTTTGCTTTTTACTCAGTGCTGAGACGCACAGGGATAATTCCTCAAAGTCATGCTTACCCCAGTGTTGTTTCCCTCTACATTTATAAGGTTGCACCATACACCTATACATATTCATGTCCTATCCCCGCTTTGTATTACAGTGAGCTAGAAGGTCCTTTGCACCTGCGCAGTGACCCCTCTGGTCATAGGCAGGGGTCTCAAGATGAAGTAAATGAGTCTTCCTCCTGTGGGTAGGGGTCTTCAAGATGAAGTAAATGAGTCTTCCTCTTCTTGAGCTTTTCACCTTTTAGTCTTCATGTATGGCCTTAGGGTTTGGTCCCAGCCATAAACAATCTGCTTCTCCCCCTTAACAGTAGATTCAGGCTTTTGCTTTTCCTTATCAATAGCTGCTTATCAGTAGAATCAGGAGTCTACTTTTCCTTGTCGATAGTTAGTGCCTTTGTTCTGCTTAGTAGGCATGATAGGTACAGACAATACCTTTGCTTAAGCAAGCAAATTCCTCTAACCCCTTTGTACAACCCCCCTGCACATTGGTCAACCCTCTGCCGTGCATCAGCACAGCTTTAGCACCTCCAGTTTATGATACTGTAACTCTATTTTATTTTTTATGTACACTGCCTTTAGGCATAAATTTATTATTGGACCACTGTTGTTCTTTTGTGGACCATTGTTGTTCACTGCTTTCTGTTGTTCTGAAAATCAGTAGCCTGCCTCTTGCATGGAACAAGCTGCCTTGACTACAGACTGCACCTCCAAGGAAAGTTTAGATTTTCTAGATGGTGCTCAGGGAATTATCCAAGACTCTTAGGTGGATGATTGATCTAGAACCTACTAATTTGACTTGCTGTTCTCCCCGATCTTAAAAAGAGATTAGAGCTGTGTGTAACACCTTCACTACTAAATCAGCATAATTATTCATTCTCTGTGAACCTGATTTTTTGTTTTCTGGCTGTAAAGAAAGATCACTAGTCTGGGAATTCATGTTCCTTTGTGGCTGAAATTAATGTCAGCTCCACAAACACAGAACATAGTCTTACTTGAACATGACAGCTATTTCCCTACTCCTTTGTTATGGCTTTTATAGGCTGTAGTGAGTGTGTTGGTGCCTATTGTTGCTTGGAGCAGCTAAAGATTAAGAACTTGTTGCTTATGCAGCCTAAGAAGGGAGGGCTTTAAACCTGAAATACAATGTGCATGAAAGTAGACTAGCTAAAAAGTGATTTCAGAGGAGTAAACAAGGCTTATAGTCTGCAAAAAAGAAACCTTATTTGCAGTAAAGACCCATCGGTTCTGAGCTTACTCTGAAATGCAGAACCTGCAGGAAACTCTAAACAGAGTGAAGAATTAAGAACTTAGTAGAAATACCTTTCAAGCCGTATTCTAAGAGAGGCCGTATAAATTAAATATATAGCATGCTTTGTAAAAGACAAAACAAACAAAAAAAAAAACCAGCACCCAACCCCACAAACACAAAACATGCCCTCCCTCCCAAAAAAAACAACAGCAAACCCAACCGAAAAAGAATCATGCTGTCTCTTAGCCAGGACAACACAGTGACTAGTTTTACATGAAGTAAGAAATTAGTTTTAGTGTGTCTGAATTTTACCTCTGGGCAAAATGTGCTGCAATTGCAAGCTAGTAGGGCACAGGTCATCTCGTGTGTATTCATAAATATACAGAGCTGCTGTTCTGACAATGTAATACAATATGCCCATATTTTTTGTACTTGCTGTGAGATACTAAGTTTACCAAATTTACAAGGATCTGTCTTCATATAAAATAAATACCTTAACTTGTCAAAACTGTTAAGGTTGTATAGATGCTGGAGTGCAGAAATTATGATGTCAGAATTCAGATTTATGATAAACAACTGGAAGTATTCAGTGCAAGAACCTGTAATCTCTTGGACCGCATAAATAAAAGACATGATATTTTGTTTAAATGCAGAAAACAAAATATGCCTTGATGATTGTATAGCGCTAATTTAGTTTTATTGCATAGTGTTCAAAATCTGCAGAATTCCTGTAAAATTTACAGGTCATTTGTTCTTTCCTTGTTTATAGGAAGTTTTTTGTTAAAGAAATGGTTTGCAAAAAAAAAAGTTTTTTGTTAAAGAAATGGTTTGCAAAAAATCTATGATGAGATTTCCTTCACTTCATTACAGTGTCTTTAATATTTCTGTGTTACTGAAAATAATTTAATGTCTATAAGACAACTGTAAAGATTTAGTTGTTTAAATTGGGCTCATGTTTTAATGCCTTAGAACAGGTAAGAATGCAAGACACAATCAGCCAAGCCACAGAAACATAACTAAATTTCCAATTTAAAAAAAAAGCTTGAAGTGCTTCAAATTTTATTTTAATGGGTCTTTGAAAAAGTAGTTTTTGTAATTACAAACTCAAACTGGCTCCAAATAGTTAAATGTTAAATGACTTTTTTTTTTTTTTTCTCTTCCCCCTCCCCCTTCTTATTCTCTTGGAATTACAGCTGCAGTCCTTTCCTTGAAACATGACTAAAACATTAGAGCTCCACAATTGTCCCCACCTTACAAGTGCTATCTGTTTTTTAACCACTTCCAACATGGTGCAACTGCAATTGCAGCATCACTCGCTAATTTGGGGGTTTTGTTTTGTTTTAGGTTTTGGTGAGGAAGTGGGTATGGGAAGAGGAGGGAATAAACATGCTTTCTCTTATTGTCTCTAAACAGCCTGCAGACCAGGCTTCATTAGGAAGCAAGGAGGTTGAAAAGAGCTGGCTGCAGCAAGTTACTTGTTGCCTAGTGACACCATCAGACCTATAAACTCAAGCTTACCTCCAGTTCTCTTAACCCTCTAGAGTCCAGAATCTGCATTTTATTTTAGGGCAATTCCTGTTTTGACCAATAAAGAATGTGCATTTTTAACAAAAGCACTACTGTACCACTAGATGCCAGTAAGAATCAGAGAGAGAGGGATGGACAGATTACAAATGAAATTAGAAAAATAGTTCTTTAATGTAGGACTGAAATAATTATGTCCTCTTCCAGCACAACTGAATCTGAAAATGACATGGAAATGTAACATGTAAGTGCAAGTGTAAGGCTGTTTCTGCAGACAACACCCTGTCAATGAAAGATGAAAGAAGCGTTGTCTCCTACACTGTGGCTTGACTCCTCATAACTGATAATAGATGTTTCTCTCCTAGTCATATGTGCGATAAATTGTTTTATGTATTTTTTGTTGCTTGGTCACAATGTGCACATTCTTGCTGAGGGCAAAATTCCTTTTTCTTTTGTAGAAGTTAGAAAACTTATTCAAACCCAACCTAATTAATGAATGAGGTGTCCATTAGAGGACAGTTGCCAGGGGAAGGTTCCAAGGCAGAGGTGTTGTATTTATGCTTCATAGCCATTTTTTAAGAACTACCACTGCTGCTGGTTAGGCTGTAGGAGCTAATAGTAAAACATCAGTATTTTTATAGGATGTGCTTTCATATCAGAATGTCTTAAATAACTGCAGGTTTTGGTATTTTTCCTTTTGAGTTAGTTTCAGTTTTTCTAGTAAGCACTATTTTGGAAGATTGTAGAACATTTTGAAACATGGAAAAAAAGTGAATAGCTCAATCACCATCTCTCCCCAGACAAGTATCTTTGAAAGTGATTTTTGACACTAATAACTGTTGCAGCAGTTGGTTTTGGAAATTCTTTAAACTTGAAATAAAAAAAAAAAAATCACAGTGTTAGTCTAAGTGAAGTTTTTCAGTCAGTATTGACAAAAGCAGAGACTTAGAAAATCTGTCTTTTATTGGAAGAATACATAATAGATTCATATAGCAAATTAAAAAGTTAAGGGTTACCAATCTGTTCCTTTCACCTGTAGAATATCCGAGTTATTCTATTACCCTTTAAGGTAGTCGCAATGAGGAACCCACTGGCCACATGCTCTCAGTACCTACCACAAGGTTAACCTCTGCCCTCTACCAGCTTCCCTGAGCCTCCTCCCCCAGGCTACCTTGTCCTGAAGTGCTTTTTCCCTCCCTGGAGGGACCAAAGATGCTCCCAACATGCTTCTTCACTAATTGCCATTCTCCACCATTTCTTTCTCAGCACTTAAACAGACAGAAGCTTTCTGAGCTTGCTAAAAGGATGGACGTGCATGAGATGAAAAACCTTTCCGAGGCCTTCTGTGGGCCAGAGGAGCTTTTAAGTGCTCTGATATATATAATATGCATTTGGGTAGAAATAATTTGCAGCTGGGTAGAAAGGACAGGAGTGGTATCTTATTATTTGTTTTACTTTGTTCTCCTGAAAACCTATTTCCTCTATAGGATTACTCAGGAAGAGGGCATTTCACTGGCTTTCCAAAGCACAGAGAGGTGAATTTCTGGTACCTACCTTACTGCTGGAAATTGTCACACTGGTACCATGCCAGAGTTAAAAAGCCTCTGCTTCACTATACCAGCTCAGATCCAGAAAAATACAATGTGGTATTGATTTGATGGTGTAGCTGTGATAATAACCACAGGTTGGACATAAGCAACTTTGGGAGACAATTTATGAACCTACCACAAACCTGAGTGGGGGGTGTGAAAATCCAAAGTTTTGGCCTAGACTCACTGAAAAATTAAATATTTATCAGATTAATTTCTTACAGGATTACCTGATCCAAGGGCTCGGAACCTTCTGTAACTTAATGTATTTCACACAGTGCAAGTCGGATAGTAATTAATGGAAATTAAGCACAAAAGAAACTGAAACTTCTGCTTAATAAATTTTATTTTCTGCTTTTGTAGCCTGTTATTTTTTGGTAGGGGCTGGTTAGCAATTAAAATGTGATTAGCATATAGTGGTAACTGTTAATGTAGAAATACTGCAGTTCTTTGTCCCAGTGATTGCTTTCTCATTAACAGCAAGAAATATTGTGTATTTTAACTGCTAGTCAAAGCTTAGGAGCCATGGAATGCTGAAGTTTCCTTTGAAATCATGGAAATCGGTGATTTTTGTGTCACAGATTTGGACCTACAGAATGGGTAGAAATGCTTTTCAGTGACTAGGAGGCAGTCACTAGAGAGGAGGTGTAAAGACAATCTCTAGGCTTCTGATGGGACAAGGCCATTCAACTCCATAAAGGATAATGTTCCAGGAAAAATAGATACTTTTTTTAACTCCAGAAATCCTGTGACTTCCAGACATCAGGTAGCCTAAGTTGGTAGGCATCCAGCAGAGTACCATCCATAGCACAGAGAATAGTTGGTAGAGGTTGTATTTCCAGGAGATGGAAGCATTAGCATTGTTATGTGAAGCAAAATACTTTTTCATTTGGAGTGTTTTTTGTCAGGCAGGTCATCAACAGAGATAAATTTACATTGGAATAAATTTAGAGAAAGCCTATTAGCAAAAACTAGGGGTGGAGAAAAATTCTTAGGAAACAATGCTAAAAAAGTGTGGTTGGTTTAATTAATTACGATATATACATCAAGGAAGAAAGAAATACCATTGCCTTCTCTAAAGAGAGTAATGTGAAAGTGTCAGTGAGGGTGAAAAGCTGTTTAAGCTATAGGAAAGCATCAATTTAAATTGATCCCAAGCACATTTAGCCTGGAAATTGGAAGAAAGCTTCCAGGCATCCGTGGAAACAGAGTTCTGAAACAGCCTTTCAAGAGTAAGCAGTGTGGTCACAAACAAGATCTGTATGGTGCTTCCCTGGTTTATGAAAACAGCTTGTATGTTGTGTTTGCCTTCTAAAGCAGAGGCCAGCGGTGGGTTACACAGGAAAGATCCTTCAACTTCTACTTTCTTCTGAATAATTTTTAAAGAACTCTTGTGTGAACTGAATGAAAGTGTACTTTAAGGTGACCGATGGTATTTCAAGTCAAATAAACTCATTTTCTTTATTTTAAGTGCAAGAGAGAACTTCTTAAATATTCAAGAGAGAAATTGCTAGTTAAAGAAATGGGAAGAACTGGAAACTTGATACATGCAGATTATATCATTATTTAATATGTGAAACCCTACTGCTGTTGCAAATTTAAGATGTGACTTAAAGGTTTCCATCTTGGCTTTCTAAAGGATTTACTGACATTGATTATAATTCCGCATGTTAAAAAAGCCCAAGGTTATTAATCAGGTAACTTCAATATTTAACTGTGATTTTCAAATTAGGTATTTTTCTCTTTGCCATATTATGTTGTCCATTTCCTTGGTTACATGAAACATTAATTTGAAATAAGAAATCATTTTTATATCCTGGACAAAATACAATTTAAAATTTCTTCTCTCATCCTGTAATAAGACACCTGTTGGATATATATCTTAATATACACTGAGTTAGTTTATGTGTGTGTCATCCCACAATATTTAAATAAATTACAACAGTCAACTTAGGTTTTAAAATGAAATAACATTTTGAAACATGAATTTCTGTTTATTTTTTTATATTATCCATTTGGACAGGTTCAGAACGCCCCTATTGAGGAAGAAAAAAAAAAAAAGAAGAAAGATTAATCCATGTCAAGTTTCTGAAGTTTGTTTTGCAAATTAGTTTATTCCAGTGAAATACCATTTTCGTTGCACAGTTGCTAACTGCCTCTATCTTTATCAGTGAACAACTCACGTTGCTCAAATAGTTCTGCCTTTTTTATTGTCTGGACCATCTGCTGTGCTGTGAGCAGCTACTATTTTGAGCCTTTTCCCTTTAAGTACAAGTTTCAGATTAAATTAAACCTTTGTAAAAGCTGAAATTATTGCCAAAGCATGTTCATAAATGGTGATGTGCTTTTGCAGTTTTTTTTTTTTTCTTAAAGCCTTTTCAGAAATTTCAGGCAGTAATGATAGCACATCCCTTCTAATGATAGCACCATGAAGGACGGAATGATGTAATCATTGCTGAACTGTCTCTGAGGATGCATTTTAATAAGTTGGTTACAAATCATTTGTTAAAAACTAATATTAGCTGAAAGTAATAATACAAATCTCAGAAAAGTGTTTTGAAAACTTATCAGGAGTTTAGTTATTCATGGCATTACCATAACAAATAAAAACCAGAGAAATTAAGGTCAGGGCAGCAATTGCCATGCATATCTTATGGCACCTTGGCATTTACAGGCCTGCATGCCTTGCCACAGAGCTAGGAAGTCATTTTTAATGAAGAACTTTGAGACATGTAATGAAGGAGGAACACATGGAGTCCAGTGGCAGTTTTCTGGGTGATGATCTGCCGCTAGTAATACTGCTAATATCACTTGTAAGAGGAACTCTGCATTGCCCAGTTCTGTGATGTGTGGGGATGAGTGAGCTTGTCTGAATACTGGAAACATTATAACCTGAGCTTGGCACTTAGCCAAGACTAATTTACCATCCTTCTTTTGCTCAGTACTCTTTCCAATGTCTGGATGAGTTCAGGTACATGGCAGAGTACTGAATGGTACATGCACACTCATAGTAAGCTGAAAATCTTTTTCAACAGATGTAAAGAATGAGTAAAGATATGCCTTCCAGGTGCAGCAACAGATTGATCACAGTGAGTCCATTTAGGCAGAAGAGGGAGTAAGATAAAAGGAATAAGAGAATTCAAGCCTCTAACATAAGTTGGTTAAATTTCCAGTTTGATATGTTGCATTTTAGGTCAAAACTCTAAGCTAGTTAACTAGATTCACCTGTTATAAAATAGCATCATTACCTAGTTCCCACTACTGTAACTAGAAAAACTCTCTTATTTCAAATCCATGGAACTGCACTGGGGTTTTTCCAATAACTCCAGTGACTTGGGTTGAGAACTGGGATTTAATGTTCCTTATACCCTCATTTTAACCTACATCTTAGTGTAGCATAAAATGTGAGCTTTACTTTTTAGATTTTGTTCCCTAATTCGGGTTTAGGTCTTAAAAGTCTTAATTTTTGCTCCTGCTAGCTATGTAGTCTCTCTGTGGGGTGCTTCAAGTAGAGGATAACAACAGCCTCTGCTCTTCCCTCTTCCTTTGCACTTTCCAGTTACACCTAGAAGCAGAGTGGGAGTACCTGCACATGTGTTCCAAGAAATGACTGGTGTGGATCTCATAATGTATGTGAAATAGCATGAAGGTTTTGGTATATCTGTTGTAACAGATTTTGTCTGAGAAGATATATCTAGATATGAATTTGAAAGTCAAATTAGTATCTGCTTTTCATTTTTAGCTAATATTCTATGTTAAAGCTGCATGGCACAAGATCCCAGCCTGAAACTGAGGAAAATGTTTGCCTGCTAACCCTTGGAAATGTGTGCTACTGTAGCTATACAACACTTTGTTACCAGAAAAAATGCTTATTGTAAATCATACATTATGGGTTATGTCCAACCCAGGGGTAAAATGTTGTCAGCAGTATTGTTTTAATGAAAAGTGTAGGTTTTTTTTTTTTTTTTTTAATGCAGAGGTTTTATTTTACTACAGGGTTCCCTTCAGATTTCTTCAGTACATATATATGTATTGATTGTCTTCTATTTGATGCATTAACCTAAAACTCAGAGAAATACTGCCTGTAAGAAGAGTATATCCAGCAGTTCTCCCTTTACTCGAAAGCTCAAAGATTAAAACTGTGAATTACATAAACAATGCCAACTAATGCTTCTTACAGTCGTCTGTGAGCACTGAAACAGTGTTAATTTATCCCTTACTACTTGAAAACATTGTGTCTTGGTTTATTTGCCCCATTTGTGAAATTGGCATTGAATGTTTTGCAAACAAAATGCTGTCATTGTGGTTTCAATAACTTAGTGATACACAAAAATATAATTTTAACTACTTTCTCTATATGTAAGCTCCCTAACCCCCCCCCCCCCGCCCTAAATAAAACCCAACAAAAACCAAACAACCCAAGTGGGCAAAATATGCTAACCAATGTGATACTCAGAAAGTCTACTTTTAATATATATATGTTAAACTACTTCAGGATTTGCCAGTAACACAGGTGAGATTAGTGCACTAAATCCACTAAGCACAAGGGTATGGGTTTTTTGTTAGTATCTCAACTCTGTTAGTGCCGTTGTGTTGCTATTCAGATCTGTTGTTACTGGTATTGCTGTTCCACCTACACCTGTATGTGGCAATATGTAATTGTTTCTTCCAAAAGCTTGCATCTCTTAGCACTTCATCTGCTTCAAAACTTAAGCAGGCGTGGTGCATGTCAGTACTCAAGCAGGTAGCTGTTGAAGAAAATCAACACTTATGCTGTAAGTATATACATGATTTAAACACCTGTTTCTAGACCTACACTCCATCTGAATGATGAAACTTCTGACAAGGCACTGTCTGCTAAGAGCACAGCTACAAGCTCACCCCATTTTGGCTGCTGCTGTGGGGACCTAATTGAAGGGATTAACAAGTGATCTAGTAGCTTTGCATTTTGTTGTAGTCAATAATTTTTGTATTTTATGTCAGTTCCAGCTACTAAACAAAAGCTTCAGTATTTAATTTTAAAGGTAACCTGGCAGAAGAAGCACTTTTTCCACATGATAGCTTGTAAAACATGATAGAATTCAAGGATGTTGCCAATGTTACATATAGTGTAAAACACTGATAATTATTTCTGGGTTCTGACAAGTTATGTTTTGTCCCATCTACATGCATCATATTTTAACAAGCAGTTAGGGTCTTCAAGACCAGGTTATTAAGCATTTTCTGTGCATAATTTTGACTGTGAGACAAATAGGATAGACAGGGATTTGGGACTGTAGAGCAGAAAGAGGGAGTCCTTCATATTCCCTATTTCTCATGTGACCTGTTAGTCTCCCAGTTTCCTTTCTGTTTGGTTGTTGTTTTCGAGAGATAATAAACAGATGAGACCTAAGTAAATAGCAATGAGTGGCCCTTGACAGCTTTATTATGGCTATTATGTTATGGTACATTAAGGTTTTAATGAAATAAGATATGGCAGATTGCCAAATTATGTGATGATAATTTTAGGAAGCTGTAAACAGGTTACTCACTAGTTTGTAATTGCTGCAGGTAATTTAACATTCAGGAAACTTCCACCCACTGACAATAATTAAGATCGCATTTTGGCTATGTGCGTTGATTATGAGTATCTGATCAAGAGAATCTCTCTCTTTTCTTTCATGTGGTATTTCGTACTTAGTATTTTATTCTGCTGGCAGCAAATCTTTCCTTTTTATTTCACCTCATAGAAAGTGCCAGTGGAAAATATAGTAACAATATGTAATCTACCTGTGAATAACCTTACTGCACGTACTGTCAGAGAGAAATTCACTTCTGCTTAAAATGAAAATTTCCTTCATGAGGCTGCCTGGTGGAAAGTGGTCATCTGGAAAGGACACCTTTCAGGTGTAGTTTGGCCAACACAAAACCTTCAGTGCTTCTAAATCTTACATTAAGGTTGTGTGAGAGAAATCCAGCAGGCACATAGGGATGCTGTCAGAACAGTGAGAAAATGGAGGAGCTTCCCACTTGCTGTGGGACATGTGTGGAAGCTGGTTGCAGGAGGGCTGGCGGCAAGATGTCAGAGAGCATGTGATCCAGAGGGAGCATCACTAAGGATGCAGTTTCAAGGTTGCTGATAGCAGGGAAACCAAGGCAGGCTTGAGGCTGGGGAATGGACACACCTGAGCTGATCATCACAGTCCGGACCACCATCCCAAATTGAGCCCCAGGAATCCCACTTTTGGTAGTGTTAACGTAGATCCTGTGTGACCCAGTATGGGGAAGAGGGTAATTAGGTTACCACAGAGGAGCACTCTCTACCTTCCAGACTTGTGTAACTTGCTGAAGAAACAGCGCTGCTGCATTGCCATGGCAACAGCAGGGACCTGTCAACACCTCTCTCCTTAATAGTGACAAATGGTACTTATTACATCAGCACTAATTTCATCCGATCCCTTTCAGATGAAGATACTTAGTCCTTGCTGATCAAATTGTGTTGCTGTAATTACTGAGAACAGACCTTATTAAATGACAGGGCTCCTTACTCATTGCCTTGTCTCATGCCAAAGCTTATCACTTCCCCTGGTTCCCTACTTTTGGTGGTGCGCTTGGTTGCCCTCAGGGCATCCTCCCCATCCCAAAGCAATGTCATTTGGTTTGGGTCACAGGCACTGCAGGTGACATGTAGGAGTCTGCATCTGGTTCTGTGTTTCAATATATATGAAAAAAAATTTAGAGTCAGACCTTCATAGCACATGAAGCAAAACTGATAAATGAGTGTGAAACTGTATGGTCCTTGCTACAAAAAGTACTTGTATATGTGTTTATGGAAAGTAGGCTAACTTCAGGTTAAGCTAACTGCATTTGTTGGAGAGCACATGCTGCAGTTGTCTTCTTATTGCACTACTTGATATTCCAGGTTTAACAAAAGACTTTATACACTACTTTCTGCCCTTGACCTGCCGGCCAGTGTCATGTATATGGATGTCCTCCACCAGATCCTAACCACAAAGAACTCTCCCCATTCTGCAAACAACTGGGAAGTCATATGCAATGAAGATAGTGATTTGCAGGGTATCAAGAAGCCCTACACATAGATCAGGAGATCATGACCCCCTTGTCACACATATATTTGAAGATGTGCTCTGACCCTGCAGACTTCTGAATTTAAATTGGCATTATGGTTTTCTTCCTCTGTCTGGTAGTGTTTGATGAAATTGTTTCTTTCTAGGTTCAGGTTCACTTTTTGATTATTCCCAAAGTTGGGATGGCAGATTTTAGTTTGATGCCCTTCTGATTCAGAATAAGCAAAGCAGTGAGTAGAAGAAGCCTTTAGAAAAGGATAGCCTTTTATTGTGGAGTAAGTAAATTGGGAGGAAAGGAAAGTTAAGGGACAGCCACGTTTCTAGTAAAATTCTAATGCTATTTTGAAAAAGGCAAGTCTGAACAAAGTGTGACAAGTTACATAGCAAGTCTCAGAGCAAAGAGAAATTTCAATAAGGATGTCCTTCATTTCTGACATTGTTTTTAAAGGGAGAATTACTTGTATTTACAGATGCCATATGACAATGAATCTGCAATTATTATTTTTCACAATGTTATCACCTTTGCTTTGTACAAAAAATTCAAAATTATTATTAGTATTGCTTGGTCAGCTCATTAATTGACCAAATCATGCAAGACCTCTGTTTCTGTGCTTTTCAAGCCTATGTAATTCTGAATACCTTCTTAAGGGATAATAATGTTCATTTTGTTGTTATATAATATATAAACTGCTTGCCCCACATCTGCAAAACTTGTCCAGAAGGGTGGCATGAGGGCCATATCAAAAGCCTTACTGAAACGTAGAAAAAATACATCCACCACCTCCCCTTCACCCACATAAGTGGGTGACCTTATCAGAGAAGGATATGCAATTAGTTAACTAGGACTCTCCCAAGTTGACTTGTCTGGTAATTTCATTATTCTTTAAATGCCATGAGGCTGGTGTAAGTGGGGTAAGGGATAGAACTCGATGTTTTCAAATATCTGTAAGATAGCAGCAGGTGTGATGTGTATTAGGTCAACACTTGCAGAATTTTTATGTAGCTCATTTTCATTCATGTTCGGGAAATTCTCTTGTAAGTAAGTGTGCAGGTATTTCAGATTGTTGAACACCATGCACAGATTCCATGCCTACTGTGCGATTTTTTTTAAATCTTCATTTAATTACCAGAACATAACAGTGGTATTTCAAGGCAATGACATTTGGTCGGTCCTCTGGGAAAATGCAGCCACAAATCATCTCAACACAAGAGTAGGTCAAATGGTAATAATCAAGTCATATTCATAACTCATTGGAAATGGACTATTCTGAAATTGCTACCTGATATAGAACTAATGCCTCATTAATCAGAAATACATCAACTTAGGGACACTACTTATGTCAGCCAGAATTACGAGTAAGATTACAGGGAATGCCATGTACATTGTTACATTTAAGTAGATGTAGTGCTGTGTAGCCTGATACATGCTTAGAGGACTTGTTTTCATCATGGAAATGTGGTATTAACCTTAAAGTATGCAAAAAATGCGTTGTGTGAGAAATCAGGCTATGGAGTTTTACACACTCAGTAGTATAATTGGCCTAATAAAGCAGCCCTCTTTAGGGTATCTTACAACACACTGAATGACTTAATTTCAAATGAGTGAATCCCAAAATCCTCCCTGTGGTAGAACTCACACTGGAGAAAAGGGGGAGCTCAGCTAGAACAGAAAAGACCCTCAGAACTATATATATACATATATATATATGTTTTATATATATATGTATGCATACAATAAAATGTATTTGCCTAAACTGCCATTCATGTAGTCCAGAATTTGCTTTTTTTTGTAATTTGGGCAGCATGTAATTGAGCTCTTGTACTCAAGCCAGCCACTTATTGTGTTTGCATATGCTGAGTCTGATTTAAAATCTTTAAGCATTCAGCAAAACTTCAGAAGAATCATGCAGCTACTAGTTCAAAGGTAGTATAAGTCCAGTTATCTTAGAGTACAGGTAATACTTACTGTCATGTGCAATGGACTAAGCAGATGGACTGCAAGAACGCTAGTCCTGAAATTGTTTAGTTAATTGGTGTTTCAGACCCAGCTCTGAAATATACCTCTGATGTCCCTTAAGTATGGAACATGCAACATGTATGTGTGTATTTCAAGCTAAAAAACTGCATTTTTCTCAAGTCCTAAGAAAATAATAATAATAAAAAATGACCTCACCCAAAAAAACATTCTTGTCCTGACTTCCTCGTAGACATTTTGGTGACTAAAATGAAAGTAAAGCAAAGTTGCCTTGATTGCTTACGTAGTTAGATAACCTTTGTAAAATCCCTCATTTTTCACTCACAAAGTTGTCTAAACTTTTACATTTAATTGTATACATGTCCAGAGTTACCTTCCATTTCACAGCAATGAACAGACTGGTTCCTGGATTTCTCCTGACTTTCTCAGGATCTTCAGGTGAAGACCAAGGTCTCACACTCAAGGCATTTTGAAACCTCTACTAAAATATAACAACCAGAGCCACTTTCACACAGCTGTGGAGAAATGCTACTCTTGGCCTTAGGGAATCCTCAGGGTTGCCATGCTTTCCCTCAGGAGACTATATACATACACAGCATGGTGCTTTCCCCTTGCTTCATCTGGGCTGCTGTAAAACTTTTTTACCAGTCACTTCGGTTTTTAGGCAGCTCTGGACTGAACAGTACCGTTTCCATTTATCAGTGGGCTCTGCTGTAGGACTCATTCATGGATTAGGTTTTATGCATCTCACACATCACAAATTCTTCTGACATTTTTAATGCCAAAGTTGAGCTTAGAAAGAAAGATTTTTCTTAAGATAGTAAAAGTTTTGAAAGGTAAATGACTGATTATGTAAAAATTAAATGCTTTAGTAGAGTTTTTATGTAGATATCTCATCTGTATTTCATGAAGACCTTCTCACAGCTGTGCACAGGGACACATAAGGTATCTCTTTTAGTGTGTAGCTCATATAAGGACTTGTTGATTGCAGCTTATTTCTGAAACTCAGCTATCTGTATTGCATTAGCTTTTGAAAACACTCTCAGGTTATGTCTAAAATAAGGAAATATGTAATAATAGTGTTTCTGAGCTCCCGTGTTTCAGGTGCATGTCCTGGTGACACTGACTGCAAATCAAGGTTGTATCCAAGTGCCTGTAATTGTCACCTTCCGCCTGCCCCCAGTGGTTTTTCCTTGGAAAAGAGTATCAGTTAAGACCTTGAAGTGCAAAATAGCATGCTCCTACTGCATATTCCTAGCATAGCTTGAGGTGTGCTGTGATATAAATTCTTCTGTATGAAAGAAAATATCTTTTTAATAACATTTCAGAACCATGCTAATAGCTTGAAGACTCACTGTGGAGGACAATATCAGCCAATATAACAAAATGGTAGAAAATATCTGAAGTTTAGGATTACTGTAGCTAAGTACTATAACCTTTGGTTTTAAAACCACAGGAAGATCATTCCAGCCTTTAAGCACTGGAATAGCAAATTCTTCCATTCCCCCATAAATTCTTTAATGAATAGAAACACAATATTGCTACGGACATGTAGTATTAAAACAATATAAAAATCAGATTGATCCTTTTGCAAAACGTAATCAATTAACTCATTGATTTTTAGTCTCAGTAGTGAGGTAATCTAGCTGTGCCCTGTTAATTCTTCGGTCTTCTTACCAGTGCAATTGCTTCAGAAATATTTTTAACAAAATATTAAGCCTACTCTAATTAGTATTAAACTTCTGAAATTCCTACAGTATCGCGTATCTCGTATATTCCTGCTTAACTCTTTGCAGGGGTAAGACTGTGGTTTTTTTCTGAGATTTTTAGTCTGTGGTTGCAAGTAAGTTTTCTTGGAATCTGATAGTATTTTTGGTAGAAGAAGGTAAAAGCAAGTCATGTTGCATTTCTGCTTTTCAGGAAATGGTCTTCGAAACTGTTGATAGCCCTTTGATGACACAAAAATAATTTTTGTGTACCAGCTCTAAAAAACATGGTCCTTGTGTGTTTTAAATGTTGTAGAGATGGTTAGTCTATTTATAAACCTATACTGGTTTTGTGCCTAATAAATGAAAAAAATATGGAGGATTTAAAAATTCAAAGGACCTACTTTTTTTTCCTTCTTTTCTTTGCCTTTGTTATCATATGTCAATTTAATATGCACTTCATACATGTTCTTTTTATGAGCAGCATTTCTGAGGGAAATACATTATATTTGGCAAATATGCATTTTCAAAAATATATGCACCTTAGTGTATATCATAGAAAAAGGGGAGCACTGATATTAAACTGGAAAAAAAAACAAACAAAAAAAAACAACAAAAAAACCACACAGGAAAACATTCTGAAAATACCATCTTTTTGTCTGAATGGATGCGATGGTTGATATGAATAGTTTTGTGCCCTTTATATATATTGCAGTATATAATGAGGTTTATGTCATATGATATACATTCTAATACTGATGAAAAGTAGAAACGTTAAAAGTAGCATGCAGGCATAATTAAAAGGTATTCTATTGTTGAGGAACTAGAATTATCATTATTGCAACAACTTTTAACACTACTTCACAAAAAGAATTGCTGATAAAGCATTTGTTAAAGGTCTTCAGCCCTTGTCATTGTTTACTGTGTAGCCCTCAGGATAATCTTCAGAGTGTAAGATGCTTTTGTTTCAGGCTCTTCATTGCTTGTTTTGTGTTCTTAGACACCATCCAGCTGATAACTGCTCACAGAAAGGATTGTGTTTAAATAACTGAGTTCTTAAATACTCAGGATTTCAAAAATTTCAGATTCCATATTCATACTGCATTATACTAACACCTACTTCAGGATGTGTAACTAGTAACATGTAAGTTAGGTACTGGCACTAAGCTTGGAGAAAGTTGCTAGTACATGGGTGGTGAAATGATGTGGCTCTACATGCAGTCAGCTGAAAAGAATCATAAAATCACAGAATGGTTTGGGTTGGAAGGGACCTTAATGATCATCTCATTCCAACCCTCTGCCATGGGCAGGGATGCCTTCCACTAGACCAAGCTGCTCAAAGTCACATCCAGCCTGGCCTTGAACACTTCCAGGGATGGGGCAACCACAAAGTGGGCAACCTGCTCTAGTGTCACACACCTATGATACACTGCACAAATAAGGCACTTTATCCTGATGTCAGAATGGTAGCATTGAACTGCAGAGACTGCAGCTAATGTCTACAGTTTCCAAACATCCCCCAAAATGATTCATGTGCATTTGAAGTACTGCATTTTAGGAAAATGGAAGACACCCCACTTCTGGGTTTCTCAGAGGAATTCATTTTTGCAAGGAAAAGTTTACATGCAGAAGCAATGGTTATTCTCAGTAGAAAAGGAATTCAGTAAAGAGACACTTTGCCCACAGGTGCTGGGATGTGATCTGTGACAAAATGTAAAATAACAACTAGAGAAGAGAGGGATAAAAGGACAAGTTTAAATTGAGAGCCAAAGAGATAATGCACTTATTGATATTTTTCCATGACTTAGAGATATACGCTACTTAGATATCTGATTTTCTTAAAATCAGAGTGGAATAAATCTTAAATATTTACATATTTACTGAAGGATATAGTTTGGAAAATAATCTTAAAAATACTAAGAATATTTATATCACAAAATTAGGATTGAAGTAAGTTTTCAACACTGTAAAGCTCAAATAAAGGTGCCTGGTTTAAATCTGGTTCTACATAATTTACAAACCTGGCAAAAATCTTTTTGAAAAAGAAACAAGAGAGAGCTTTTTATCTTTAAAAAAGAAAAATCATGAATAATTTCAAGTAAAGAGTCAGTTCTAGTGGTGTGGGATCTTGCTAATGCATTGTGAGCAGGAAAACCAGTGAAATTGAATAAATAAATGATTCATTATAAATTATTTGCAGGGAAAGATGCATCTTCTAGTTACCTGTTTGGCTGGCTGTCTTGCATTTGTAATGATTTCTTCTGCTGTTGTTGCTACAGGACCTCTTAATTTTGTGAATATTTCTTCTGGTTTCTCAACCAGGTGAAGACAAGTAATCTTGGCATATTATGCTCCAATTATACAATGGAAAAACATATGAAAGACATTGCACACACAAATAAATGAAAAGTTGGTAATTAGCTCAACTAAATAATATGAGGAAATGGTTGAGAACTGATAATTTCTCTATGAGAATGGCTGAGAATTTCTGTAACAATATTCATGAAATTTCTGTTTCCTACATTTAGTTTTCAAGTACAAGCTAAGTGGGTGGGGGGCTGTTCAACAGTGTGCCTCCCCCTTGCTCCTCCTTTCCCTTCTTTGTGAATGGGTCTGTCAGTTCATGCTAGAGTCATCCAGTGGCATTTACAAGCCTGGGTAGCTAAGTTGGGCACCTAAATCCATACCTCCATAGCTTTAGAAGTGATGGCCTTAAACAGTTTCCATGGTAGTTCTAATACTCCACTCTTCAAAGTCATGAATTTGTGTGTCCCCATCTAGATAACAGCACACAGGTCAAGGTGCACCTATCTTTGAGATAGAGAATGATGAACAAATACAAGCTTTAACAAGTGGATAAACATGTGCATCTGAAATATATAGAAATTCTGTGATTAAATGAAATATGCTTTTTGAAGAATAGAGTGCTCTGATTTTCCTTGAAGCTGTGCTGATAATGGCCATTTTGACTCCAAAGAACAATAAGAGGGAGGGGCATAGATGTGGTATTTGATTACCACATAATAGATGGATGTACATAAAAGAGAAATTAGCATATCTTTGAAAAAAAAATTTCATTAAATAAGGGTGATTTCTGAAAATTAAACAAATTCAAACTTGTCTTGGAGATTTGACATCCCCAATGTTATTCAGAATTGTAATGAATTACCACATAAACACTGAAGCACTGGTATGGTAGATTTACATGTACATGGGGAAAAAAAAGACACAGCTTGTTGATCAGACTAATGGCTTGGAAGTAGCTTCATGAAGAGTCCTTGTAATCGCATTTGACAGTCTGAATTGATGGCTGATGGCTTGTAAAGGGCAATGCACTGGGGTGATTTCAGGGAGCTTTTAATAATGCTTAGCAAATGATCAGGTGGCACAGTCAATCGGTTTGTAGATGACAATATTCTTTTCCCCTCCCAGTAAGTTCAAAGCATAGAAAAAAAAATCAACTGAAAGCACAGAAGTGCATCCTCAATCAAGATAATCCAGAAGAAAAACAAACAAAGCCCCCCACACACATTTAAGGAATGAGCTTGATACAGGCAAGGAATAATTGTAATTTTCTCTTGAGATTTGGATGGTACTTCTGGATTCTTCTAGGATCTATTTCTGTTTATAGTTACACTGTAGTAACTTTTAAAACCTACAAAATCCTAATTCATGGCCAATATTAAGAAAGACACAATCAAAGAAGGAGGGTGTTGAGGAACAGATTCCAGTTTCTGCTTTCTCTCTGTAAATGGAATGTTGCAACATTTTTCATGTTCTTTTCCTCTAGTGGCAACTTGGTAGAGCTTATGGATGGCCATAGGATCCATTCCCTATCCATTCCCTCTCTTGAGGTCTGGGAAGAGTTTTTTGTCTTTTTCTATTCAGTTACTTTCTAAGTGAAACTTACCAGTGTAGCTGAAAAACCAAACCAAACCAAGCTAGGTCAGTGACTTTCCCAGAAGATCCAAGGTCAAGAATATTTAAAATATTAATGATGTCTGAATGTCTCTACTTCAAGATGACTTGTAATACTCAAAACAAGATTTTTAGAAGTCAGAATGCTCAACAGATTGACTTAACTGTATGTATTATGACTACTTCATAGCATGCTTTGCTCTCACAGTCTTAGTTTTAACTTTCTAAATAAGTTCCCTGTTGTCAAGAGCAACATCAGAAAGACTTGCGGGCTCTTTATTACCTGTAGGGAATGGTTTTGGGGAATAATAATGTAAGGCTTTCGGCACAAAGGAGCTATGGCTTTATATACAGCATGCAATAATATTTTCCTTTCTGGTATATAGAAGGTAAAGAATTTTCTGTGCAGTAGTGATTAGCAAATTGGACTTTTGCCACTGAATGAGGTAGGTTACTCACTGACATGTGAAAAGTTGAGCCCATTTTCTTTTTTAAAAAATCAGTAGGAAATGACCTAGCTTTGTGAGTCATTATTATCCCAAACTTATTCAGCTGATGGACTACTGGGACATTACATATCAATTTTGACTAGCACCCCATAGGACTTAAATCTTTTTATGGTCATCTTTTTGTATAGTTTATATCTTTGCTCTGATGATCCTAAGGGTGGAAGTGTCTTTCTCCAGAGGTAATGTCCCCAGTAGATTTCTTTTTTCTCAAAAGCTGAAAGGGAGGGTCCAGTGAAGATGTCAGTTTTCAGGGAACTGATTGTGAATATTTTTTAGGTGCAAGACGAAACCAGCAAACATTGTCCAAGAATCCCTTAGGAAATTTCAGAGTCATCCATGCCAACACTTTGTGTTATTGCTTTGACTAGATAAATATAATAGTTTACAGTCTGCTTTTACACGTTTTATGTCTCTGCAGCACTAAGAAAACTTGAACAAGCCTCTGTTCTGTTGTATTCATATTTTCCTGAGGTTTACATTTACACGTTGGTGATGAGATGCATTGTCTTCTTCATCTTATGTTCACCTGCATATCCAGCAGATGCAATGGCGTTAAATACTAATCAAGAGATGTTAATAGAAGGGTTGTGAATAGACTGGAAATACATCTTAACTTTCTCTGGTGGTAAAACTGAGTGTTTTAATATAATAATGGCTTTGTTTTCCTTTAATTTTATTTCTTAATAGTCTGAAGCATAGTGTCTTATGGTCATGAACAAGTTCTTATGATCATTGGCTTCAGTCAGTGGTTTGGGTACTGTTTTCTGGCAAGATATTTTGTACTGAGAGAACTTCAATGAAAATCAGAGAAGGAAGAACCCTAGAGTTTCCTTGCTGACCAAACTTGTACAAATAACCATTCACCAAATTATTCCCTGATATTCAGGTAGTTTAAGTTGTTCTTACACTGTTGTATCCCTAAGACCTACACTATGTTATTACTGCCTCCTGTGAATCTAGATGTTTCTCTACTTGCCCAGAATTTCCTTCTATCTTGTGATACAAAATAATTAGTCAATTCTTGCCTTTCAGTTTCCACATTTCTTCATTGTCCCTTGCAACAGTAAACCCACCACATTAGTGTATGTTCATTTTATGTGACTTAGATCTTCAAAGTTGGAAAATTTACTTCAGCTTATTGGTGGTTTTGCTAATGTTTTTATTGGTAGATCTAAAAATAGTAATATTACTCTCCAAATTTCTATTTTTGGAGCACTTAGAAGGGCAATTTTTTTAATTTATCTATTGGTTATATTTCTTAAAGGACAGACCTGCATCTTCTTTTCCATTACATACGCATAACTTGCAATTAGTGTGTTTTATTCAAAGTGCTCCTTAAAGGTATTTGGAAATCAGGAAAACTGTCCTAAGAACACTGAGCTCAATACCTGCTCAGCAGAAATATTCTGGTGGCTAATTTTTCCAGTGACACTGTGACAAAAATAACCACAGTATCCAAGATATAAATTGGAAAACAAAGATTTTCACTGGATACAGGAGATTTTCACTGAGTGACTAGACAAACCATGTGGTTTTACAGAGTATGACATAGTGCATGAATAGAGATATTCATTATAAACCTCCTTGTGCATACACTTCACAGCATAATCTCCATGTGAAGATCTTGTACTTATTTGCAAGAAGTACCAGATGGTTTAATTTTCTGTTTTCAGGGTGCATCACTGTTAACTTCCTGCAAATAAATGCAAGAGCTATGTCAAATTAGATCTTTTTTTTCCTGTCAGAAAGTGAAGATCCTCCACCAAGTTCCAAAAGAGTTTTGTCCTGGTAATTCCTTGCACAGAACTGGAAATGGGGAAAAAAACCCTACAACAAGAAGAAAACTGATCTTTTGCTTTATTTCCAGCTGTGATGCCTGCCATGGCCAGAAACTCAGTTGAAATGGGGACATAAAAGTAAAAAAGTAACTGCAGCTTCCATTTGAATTTAGGAAAAGAATGACCTGGGTCATCAAGTTCAGTTCCATGAACATAAATACATAATACCAAAGAGTTCACAGAACTTCTATTTTGAATCTCCTCCTAAAAATACAAACCAGAAAGCATTCCTTGACATTACCTTTGAACTTCTGGTATACAGAATCTAAAACTACAAAAGACCACAACCAAAACAACCCCAAGCCAAACAATATGACACAATGAAAAGAGGGGTGAAAAAGCGATATCCTACAACCCTCCGGTGGCAGGTTGTCTCTCTCGTAAAAACACTTCCAAGTGGCACCGGGAAAATACCCAGAGGACCTTGCCAGTGTAATTTGTACCATAATTCTTCACTGTTCCCAAATTAGGAGACTGTCTTTAATCCTGAGCATTCAAACAACAAATGCCAACCAAGCACTTCAAGTTTTTCTAAGCCTCTTCCCTCAGAATGTTGTTTTCTCTCCATCGCCTTCTTACAAAGCAAGGCAACCTGCTCTGTGCTTAGAAGACAACAGGTATGTCAAAGAAGAGTATGGAGAAGTCTTCCTCAACCCTAAAATTAATGATCTGAAGATCTGAATCATAGGATCAACAAAATATGATACAATATGTGCTGAGGAAAAGAGACAACTACCTTCTTTCTTTTTTTTTTCTTTTTTTTTTTTCTTTTCTTTTTCTTTTCTTTTGTTTTTCTTTTATTTAATGCCCAAACCTTTACCTCACAGGCTTTCTGAACTCCCAGATCATGCACACAGACACCTCAAACTCTGTCTCAGTCTCCATTTTGAAACAAGTAGATTTTCCTACCACTCTCTTTGGGAGGTTTTCCATCATCTCCCAATCTTCTAATCTTCTTCAGATGTCTAGACTAAGTTTTATTAATGGATAATTCAAAGCCATTAAATCTTATTCCAGTAATGCTCTATAAACTGAGTAATTCCTCTCTCTCTTTTCCTGGTACATACACCCAAAAGTATTTATTTTCTTATTTGGTGTAACTTTATTATTGACACCTTCATTACTACCTTAATTTTTGTAACATAAATATGCCAACTTTTAAGTCTCCTCTAAAAGAATGCCTTCTCTTTTTTGCATAAGCATTTAAAGAGCTGATTTTTTTATTCATATTTGAGATGTCCTTTGCAAACAAAATCTACTTGGATTACAGATGATACCCTAAGTGAGCTATTGCCGACATCTTATTCAATAATACTACTGCTTCTCTATGTCTATCAAAACTCCTTTCCTGTTTAATCTTAGAATCTTATTAGGTTCTTTCATGGCTATATCTCACTGGTAGCTCACAGCTATTCTATCGTCCATCAGTATATCCATATTCCTTTATTTCTCTGTCCACTTCAATTAATTGAACTCTATCTGATTTCAGAAAGGAAAAAAACCCAAAAGTCACTGTACAGTTAGTTACCTGCTCCAACACTCCCTTTTCAGCATTCTCTTTGTTTACCTGAATAATGTTCTTGTCCTCCTCAAATTGAACAGAAAAATAATGCTGCTTCTGAAACCTAGCAGAAGAAACACAGACAAGGTGGAGAAATATAGATTCATGTAGTACATTCTTCTGTTACCCTATGTAAGTAAATCTGAGAAAGGTAGTAGCACATTAATGCCTCCCCTTTGGGATTTTGACATTTTTATAGAGTGGATACTACAGGCACAAGATTGTGGTGTACATACCACATCCTTAATGAGAACTAATCTTCTTCCTGACTCCCCTAAATTTAACAGAAATTACTTCAAGCCTAGAAAGTGCAATTGAATACCCACATGTTAATTTCTTAGTTTCAGCCTAATTTTAATCTTTGAAAGCATAGAAAAATCCTGGGCTGGAAAATGTATTCCAAAATATTTTCATTCTTGTATTTATTACACAATAACAGGATCAAAAATAAATGGCTGATTTCATAAGTTTCAAAATAAAGCTTTCTCACATCCAGAGCCAATGCAGGTAATTAATTTTCATAGGAAATATCAAGGATATTTTTTTCTTTAAATACACACATTCTTAAAGAGACCTCTGTGATTACTTCTCCACAAAAATGTGAAGTGGAGCAATGTGAAAAAAAAAAAAAGAGCAAAATATGGCTTTTATGTGAATGTGAAAACCACTTATAAGCTGAAAAAGAGAAGAAAATAAATACTTTTGTAATTTTGAAAGAATGCATAGTAGGAACTCGTAAGTACCTTTACTAGTTTTCTAACATAGATGAGGTCCTAAACCAGACTGACACCAGGATTTACAGAAATTATTAAACCTTTCTCACCCCTACCCATCCAAGTCAGAAGAAATTTGATTGATGGTTCGTTCACATTGTGCTTGCATCAGGCTATCAGCACCTTTGTTAGGATCAGTTCTTTTTCTGTGTGAGGAGGTTTGCTGTTGTGTGCATTTTTTGTACTTCCTCTGTTCATTTCTTGAAAGGTGCTGCTTCTTTCAAGACCCTCCCTCTTTATTTTAGCATACCTTGTTGTGATATTGTTGTGTGAATAAAATACACTCAATCTGGTTAGAAACCCAGAAGTAATGATAAAGTTACAGAAATAGTTGCTTATGCATTCTAGGAATTTGTTCATTAGGTGGCTTTTTAGCACAGAAAGGGACAGATGTGTCCAGCAATGTGCAGAGATGTAATTCCAGTATGAAGTTTTGATTAATTTAGATTAGAAACCAGAAGCAAGTATCTTGAAATTATTACCTGACTTTACATGAAGGAAGCAAATTCCTCTGAAGAAAGCCAGCCATAATGCTATGCTTCCTAGGTGCCTTCCAGGCACACAAATAAAGTGGCCAGTTGCTCAGAGGGAGGTGGTGGGGACAGAGTTTCAGTAGTAGTACGCTCTAATTCTGCCACAGCAGTGTCAGATTCCTACACGTCTATAAATTCTCATAGGAAGGACAAATGTTCTGCTTTGTTCTAAGCAATCTTTTAAACTGTTTTGACCTTCCATGTTTCTGCCCGGAATGTACTGTAGGGTTCTTATACCCACTTTGTAATTTCTGAATGAACTGTGGATACCCCTTTGCTTAAATTTTCCATCTTCTGTCTATTCTGTCAATTTAGTCTTACCTTGTCTTGACCTCCTAATTTAAAAGTTTTCCCTCTCATCAATCAAGCTGTTATTATGTCTCTTTATAAGCTCTTTTTTCATAACCAAAGGCATTTGGTTCTTAAGGCTCCCATTGTAAAACTGCACTTTCAGTTCTTGAATTGTTCCTGTAGCTCTTCCCTGATTCCTGCCAAATTTTCAACATTATTTCAGTGATGTGAGATTTCCTTTTTTCGTTTGTTTTTCCCAGTTGCTTGATAGAAAATGTTTCCATAAACAGAGCAGAGAAAGCTGCACAGTTATGAAATCTTCAGACCTATCTTTCTGAACTAAAATTTTAATTGTTTGCCACCTCTCTCTGGGAAGTAGAATCATAGAATCATAGAATAGTTAGGGTTGGAAAGGATCTTAAGATCATCAAGTTCCAACCCCCCTGCCCCATGGGCAGGGACACCTCGCACTACTAAGGTAGTGGGACTTCACTGAACTCTGCTCCCAGCTTCTTGTATATGAATGATTTTTCCTGTTGTTGACTTTAGTTCATATATTATACATCTCATCTATAATTTACCATAAAAAGGGACCTTCACTTATTAACTTCATGAGGCATGCATGTGCACACATGCATATGTGGGATGCTTCCTTACATAAAACTAAAGATTAATGTATAAATATTTAATTGAGGTTATAGTTTAAAAAAGTATTGCTCCTAAAAGTTTTGGAAAAGACCTTTTTCAGCAAGTATAATAGGTAACATGGGGTACCATCTGGTAAGAAGTGGGTAATGCCTTCTCACAGAATATTATTTTAAATGTGAGGAAGAACTAAGGTAATTTAAAATTTTAGTTTTTATTAAAGGTGCTCTACTTCCATATATTCTGTTTTCTTCTTCAAAACTTACTGTCCTAAGAGCTAGTTTCAGCCTTAAGTCATATTTTAAAAAGAGACATATTTATTTATTTTTTTTTAACTGGAGACTACTTAAATTCTGTATGCTATATGCTATGATACAGTGTTAAGCTGAGACTAGAATACAGTGACATGATTAAGACTGTCCTGAACAAGCATACCCTTTCACTTAAGTGGTGCCTATTGTTCGGAAGACAAGCTATCAAACAAACTTTAAAATATACACTCAGTGTTTCACCCTTCCCATACACAGTAAAGCACTGAGAGAATTTTATCTGAGTAAGGGGAGAGAGAAGCTCAGGTCTCAGAGAAAATATTTATTACTTATTACTGAAAAAAACTCAGTTTCCAAGGTGCATTGTATTGAGTGTTTACACATTAGCTGTAGTAAATACTCCTTCAACATACAAAATCAGCATTTAACTACATATTCACAGACCTTGAGCAGCCTAAATGGAAATCTTTCTTTCTCAATATTTCCTTCATATTGAAAGGTCTATATGAACTTTAGCAATCAGAAATTATCGGGTACATGCTATTTCTGTTCCCCAACTGTGGTAAATGGTGGTTAAACAAAGGCTTATTGTGCATAATGTCAGGGTTGTTGATGCAGAAAAAGCAGCATCTGAGTTAAAAGACAATGCTACATTTAATTAATTTTAACATTATTTTAATATGTCCTTAGAAAAAGGAAGTGCAGCTTATGTTTGAAATGGCATTAATCACATAGATTGCCTCTGAATGTTCCGGTGTTTGCAGCTTCAATTTAAATGGGAAATTATTCCAGGAAATGTGTTTTTTTAAGATAGGAAGAAATCAATTAGTGAATAGATGTTACCTTTGGTAATGTCACTTTCTTTCCCATTGGCTGTGTCTTGCAATGACTGCATCTGTACAGCAGAATTTATAAGTACTTTATTTAGATAGAGACCAGGGAGGCTTGCTAGCTACTCAAGTGAAATCTGGTCTCTCTTTTGGCACCTATTGTCTCATGGGTATACTCTGCAGATTATGCCACAGTCTGTGTATGGAAGAGTTTCAGGTTTAATATCTCATCTTGAAAGATTAGGTCAAAGCAAGTAAATCTAACAGGTGGGTCACACAATCAAATCATATCCAGCCATTTCCAGTTAATTATTCAAGCCTTTCTTTGTGCTCTTGTGAATTTGAATAGAAGAGCTGTCAGCTGTTGAGTCTCTATTGAAGACCAGCCTTAAATCATTATTATTGAACTGCTCCTTACTAGACTCAGGAGCTAGTGTTACTGTCAGAAAGAAAAAGAAATGAAACATGGTATATTGACTTTAGGATCTTTTGGATTTTATTTGTTTATTTATCTATTTATTATTTCTTTATTTCCTATCTTCTGTATTCTTTGCTCTGCAGTGTGCTGTGCTTTGTACAATGCTCCTTTTGCTCCAGCAAGAATGTAAAGTTAAAAAGGCTCAGTATACATGAGTTGCATATGTGTTCTACCTTTTTAATGAAAATGCTCGAGGGAGGGAGATACTGTGTCTCCACAGGACATGGTGTAGAATGCAAATTCTAGGGTCAGTGATTCAAATTCTTGGGGCTTTGCCCAGGAGGATTGGAGTAAAATAAAACTGGCTTTCTTCTGGGAGCTTCTGAACTATGAAAGGAATGATGTTGACCCAAATAACAGTTGCTCAAGAGACAGAACCAATGCAGAATTTGCTTAGAATAAATGTCATATAGCTGTCAGATTTTACTACATTAATTTTCTTTTTATAAGATCCTTTTATGGCTGTTTGCATCCCTAAGCTGTTTGCTGCATAAAAAAGTATAACTAAATTAAAGTTGAATATCAAGGAAAAAGAAGAAAAACAGTTTTAGTTCAGAGCTTTTTCTTCCTTGCTTTTTTGATACCTGATTTTGAAAAATAAGGATAGTTATTTAGAAGTGTTCTTACTTAACAAACACTAGCATTTTTTAAATGTCACATAAAACAACCAGTCCTCAAAACTGCATTGTGCCTTCTCGGGAAAAATAAGTACATTGAAGAAAATTGTGCGAATGTCCTTGCTTTAGATGAATTTATCCTAAAAAGGAGTACTTTTAGACCTTATGCATTTAAAACACTGTACAGAGAGTCACATCTCTTTTCAGGCAAATATCATGTACAAGCAAGAACAATAGATCACTTGTACGTGATTTTAAATCCCTTTGAAGCCATGTTCTGATAGCTTTAATGAGACATACAAATACAATTCACAGATTTCATAATGTTTCTCTATTTAAAGGTATGTTTTATCCCAATGTGCTAATCCTTTAAAGACAGATTCTGTGCATGCAGTTGGC
The DNA here is from genome assembly GCF_033783945.1 of Neopsephotus bourkii. Classification (NCBI taxonomy): domain Eukaryota; kingdom Metazoa; phylum Chordata; class Aves; order Psittaciformes; family Psittacidae; genus Neopsephotus; species Neopsephotus bourkii. Next base: position 7,048,867 of record NW_026901456.1, on the reverse strand, counting down.
CATCTACATCTACAATTGTGCAAGACATCATGGATGTGTCTGACTTACACGTATGCACTACAACAGTTCTGCACCAATCATTGGTGCAAAGTATGCACTTCAAATTCTGCACATCTTGCATAGACTGAACTTGCTGCATGTGTGTAGGCATCTGTCAGGTCAGTCCTTTTTAGGCAACTTTATGCTGCTTGCATTTTCTGGGAGTGCAAGAAATGTCAATTATATAGATCTTAATGTATAAATGTTATTAGCCCACTAGTCAAGACTATCTGTGCTAATGTCATAGGACACTGACAAGCAAGGTCATTCTGTGACTTGACATGTTCTTTAAAGGCCTGTACAGATAAAGAAAGAGAAAATAACTGCTTCAGAATATTGCTTAAAGTCCAGGTATTGCTGGTGTCTGTCTGTTTTGACATTTTTATTTTGTTGGGGTTTTTTAACCTAATGTTCTAAACCCAGGTCTGGGATACAGTATTCCCAAATCTGCCACAAACACATAAGATAAGGTTAGGCAACGCAATTAGCTTTACTGTGCCTCAATTTCTCAATCAAATAAAAATAGGAAAATTACCTAAGAAATATATTTGGGCATATTTGCATAATGTTCCTGATATCTGGAAAAGCTTCCAAGTCATGATTCTCTGAACATTTCAGAGAAGGCAGTAAAACCCCCTAAAATACTTACATTTATTCTAAAGGAATTATGTTTGTTGTGCTTGCGATGATATTTGTCTTTCTGTTGCCAGCCTAAGGAAAGTAATAGTACAGAATCAAAGCAGTCTTTATGAGAAGGTCTGGACATCCTTCCAAGCTTTATCTCACATATGTCTTTGAAATTAAGCTGTAGTGAAATATCCCATAATCTCGAGCTGATGCTTAGCAAGAATCACACTGTGAATTTAATCCATGCTGAAAAGTTATATTTACTGAATGCTTATTTTATTGTTAAAGTTAGTTTGCTAAAGACGTCAGCAAAGAACCTGACTTAACAAAGCATGGAAAACAACACAATAGCCATACCTACTTACATTATTCTATAACTCACATTCAAAGTTTCTCTGATCACTAAAGTGCTTTAAGAATTATAAATCTTTGTAACCCACAAAAAATGAGGTCTGCAGGCACGAAACACTAAATCGTGTATGCTAATGCAATACATTCTGCAATCAGATTGTCAGGAACTGCTTGTAGTTATTTCAATTTAAAATCAGCATGTTATTTTCTTTTTTTTTTCCAGCAGTTGATTATACATGTGACTTATCTGGTATAATACTTAGGTGCCATTTTTCTAATATTCCTTTACGGAGTAATTTCATTGGATCAGGGTCTGCAGGAATTCTTTTGTTTCATTATACAGCATGGAACAGTCTTTATGTATTTCTGCTCTGATGTTCTGTCTCTTCTGTTTAAAACACTGCTTCATCGATTGTTCTGGTGCTCTGCTGTATAGAAACCCAATGAAGGTTCCACACATTTCTACACTGAGGAAAATGTGTATCAAGTCCTAAAAGATGGTGCTACCTTGTCAGACTGTTTTCTTAAAACACTAAGTGTACAAGTGGTAGTCAGAAACAAAAGAAGATAAAACTACAAAATATATGAAATAGAACTCTGTGTCTCATCTGTGTTGTGAGGAAGGGTAAACTAGAGACAGAAGTAGGTTCCTATCCATACCTGGGTATGTTCAGTGTGAGAATTAGCATGGATGAGAGAGGACAAGTTTCTAGAGGAAAAGTAGTATGCAGCTAATGATAAGGGAAATCTTAAAAATGTTTTGATATTTAAAGAGCTGTTGAAAAGTGAATCCATAGACTTAACACTTTTTTCTCATTCAAAAAGATAGATATACACATCATTAATTGCCTTTTTTTTCTTTAAAACTATTCACTGAAAACTGGACTCTTTCCCCAGGGAACTGGCCAAGAGTCCCCAGGGGAAGCTAGTTAGTTTAGCTCTAATCACTAGTGAAGCTACTTCTTCCCAGAGTGAATATTCTGAGTATTTTTTATCCAAACAGCATAGGTTTATTTCTTCAAATTGAGTGAGCAAGGTAATAACTCCTTCCTAAGTCATTACCCTAAAACCAAATTAATCTTTGAGGTTTCCCAAATTTTACGCTCTCAAGTAATTTTTGAAAATGCTGCACTAGAATGTACCATACGAGGCTTTGTCTGTTAGCTACAGTTTATACCTTAAATAAAAATTCTGAATGCTTAGATATCTTGTGAATATTTGAATAGATTTTTTTCATGAAAGGGAGTACTGTTCTAAATTTCCATAAAACTGTTCCTTCAGTTTTCCATAATTTTCTAATACTGTTCTAAATTTCCATAAAACAAGCTCCTTCCTTGATGCTTCATTACCTTCACAGTCACCTTTATAATAAATGTGGTTAAACATGTGGGGCCACAGAGCTGCAGCTGCTCTAATTAATGTCGCTTAATATTGATTATTTGCAGTTTCTCTAAATAATTCTGCTGCTGGTGGCACTTGTAATTCTGTGTATGCAAGGCTGTGATTTATTCTGATCATATTGTCTATAACAGCGCCTATTCTACATACACAATGACTTTGAAGCTATAAACCATTAAGGTGCACATTTGATGATAGCGACATAAACCAACTGCTGTTCTGGCCAGAGGAGATAGAGGTTCTTCCTTTACTTAGCAAGCTTGTGTTTAAATTTACATGCAGATAGAAGGAGAGATAGGTTGTGTTCCTGAATGTTGTAAAGTATAAAGCATAAGTTTATTTGTGCTAAGCCACCGGTGAGCTCTAGGCTATTTATTTACTTGGGATTCAACAGCAAAAGCCTGAAAGAATAAATTTTAATCCCCTAGACAGCTCCATATATCATGGGCAAAGCTGAATCCTCTTTAATCAGAGCCCTAAGACTAGCTAGTGATTTAAAATTATCTGCTTTCTTTCTAGCTAAAATAAGGAAATCAGCTTCTACCACAACGTGTCCAAGGACTCATATAATCTCAAATTGCAGTATTAAAGATTATGGAAGTCTTATTTAATATCCTGTAGGACTGACAGTTAACAACAGCGAGTAGAAAACTGTAGCTTCTCATATCTAATATATTCATGAAAGATTAAGAGGGTGAACATTTAAATATAAACATTATGTGATCAGTCATGTTTATACTATCCAATCATAAAGTAGTAACAATTAACATAACCTAGTCTATGTACACATAAACACAGCTCCTGCATCTATTCATGCTTTTTTTAAAAAAAAAAAAAAAAAAAAACCAACTTGCCTATTCCTCCCTTCTAAAACTTGAATAGCGTATACATAATGTAAGTGGAATTGGTATGAACAATTGGCATGAAATACATTTTTGCAGCCTCAGAAACATTGAGGAGATAATAAAATGTGTTCTGTGCAATTTGTCTAAGAGTCTAACATTAACCTAGTATCCAAACTTATTCAGAAAATGATAGCACTGCACATGTAATAGCACTAATGCTCATAGGTCTTTCCTTATTCTATGATTACAGAAACGCAAAACCAGAAACATTCATGTTACAGTTGAATTTAAAAAAAACTAAAAATGGTTAGTTATATAGATATCACCAGCTTTCAGAACCTGTTTGATTTCGGAGCATTCTTTTCAGGCCTCAATTCATCTGAATATGAACCCAATATGGTACCACAACATTTGTTCCTATGTTAAGGCTGTAGTTGACTCAGCAGATAATCTCTCAGCTCAATTTATAAAGCCAAAACTGGAGCTTCATTTCACTCCCTCCTCCCTTACACTTTCTTTCTCTTTTTTGCCTTTTTTTTTTTTTTGCCCTTTTTTTTTTTTTTTTGTCTTTTTTCTTTCTCTTTCTTTCTCCTCTCAGTTTTATTCATGTTATGGTTCTATATGCAAGAAACAGCCAGGTTTGGCTTTTAGCTGGTACTATTGTATGCAAAACATTAAGAGAAATCTAGAAATAAGAATATATAGAAAATATATAGAAAATATAGAATAATATCAAGTTATGAATGACAATAAGTAATTTTAAAATGGAGAAGTAAACACTGCAGGATGTAGCTTTCTCTAAAGCCATTTTCTTTGGAGATATGCAGAAAGATATAGTTATTCCCTAAAATTCCTTAGAGCTAGAGGTACCAAAATAATAACAGTTCTATGTTAACCATTTTCCTCTTCAAACTTTTCTACTTATAAAGATCAAATGGAAACTATTTCTCACTAATCTTCTCACTAACAGATTTGCTTGAATGTCATGTTTAACACTGAGCTCCCACCACAGTAGATATTTCTTGAGGAGGGACCTGGTTAAGTAAAGGAAGTGGGTTCAAATTTAAACAGGGGAAGTTTAGGTTAGATATAAGGAAGAAGTTCTTTACTGTGAGGGTGGTGAGGCACTGGAACAAGATGCCTAAGGAAGTTGTGAATGCTCCATCCCTGGCAGTGTTCAAGGACAGGTTAGATGGAGTCTTGGGTGATATGGTTTAGTATGAGTTGTCGTTGCCCATTGCAGGGGGGTTGGAACTAGATGATCTTAAGGTGCTTTCTAACCCTAACTATTCTATGATTCTAAGTGGCAGGGCTAAAGAGTGATGATGTATGAAAAGATCTTAGTTATGAGCTATCAGTTCTGTATAAATTTTGCAAAGTTAAGAATCCATCTATGCTACAACTGGAACCATGTCAGGCCCTAGGATTGGAAACATTTATAAATATCCTTAATTCTTTTCAGAGAGAAAGCCTTGGTTACTATTAATTGAACTCAAAACAGATTATGTGCCTATAGAATAAAAGGATACCTCATGTAAAGTTACTGGCTTGTTTTTAAATTGTTAAATTTCATTTTGGGAAAAACCAACAAATCCAACCAACAAAACAGGGGCAAAAAAAAAAAAAAAAACCTTCACAAAATAACCTAAAAAATCCCCATCAAAGTCCCATAACAAACAAGAAAAAACCTTCTCCAAAATCCACCCACCCCTGCCCCCATAACCAGAAGGAAAATGAAAAATTCTCTCTCCTGTGGAACTGCAGAAAACTTCAGACCTGCAAGCTCACTCTTACGACAGAGATGCATCTCTGTGAGCTGTAAGGAGCATGGAATAACAGATCAAATATGGTAACAGCCTCTTTTGCTTCAGACAAACACTTCCTATGCCTTTTATGCTTATTTCTGTCCTTCTGCCAGGAAAAACTGTGAAAATCAAAGACCTTAATTCCTCATGAGTAACATCATACAAATGTGATACCTGAGAAGCTTTACTGCTGAATCACCATTATGGTGACCTCTCTAGTTATCAAACCCCAGATCTGTGAGAGACAAAAGACCAGACATGTAACGCAAATAAGTAATTGGTTCTTCAACAGGTGTGCCTGAATGGTGGAGGTGATAATACAAGGGAGGGCTAATTTCATTGTAATTGAAAATGATTAAGAAAGGTCATCGCCCTACTTAAGGAAGGGCAGTGGTGTGGCTTTACTCTTTCCTGCTTGTGTTCCCTTGGAAGTCACCTTCAGGTTGTGTCCCAGACAGGGAGAGGGTAGTGAGCAGCACTCTTCAAAAGTGTAATTCACAGAGCTGAGAGAATATGAAGAACTAAAAAAAAAAAAAAAATATCAAAAATATCAATTTCGTCCTCTCTAAGGTCTGCTAACAGGGCCTGTGAGATTTAGCTACATCACTAGGTGGCAGGTTGGGCCTCTCAGAGGAGTGTCATCGTGTTTTGACTGCACCACCTACTCTGAGCAACACTCCAAGTCTCTCAGGTAGGTAGAGCACAGTATGTGAGTGCTGCTTAGAAAAATGAAATCCTTACCTACTTACATGCCTTTCTTTCCTCATCTAATCTTTCGTTCGGAATCAAAATAGTTCACAGGATTGTGACTTCAGGGCACAGTTTAAGCATGGCTGCTCTTAGCACATTTTCTGTGCCCAGAGCAGCAGATTGTTTTGCTTTGAGAATGATGTTCTAGCAGCGTTATAAAACTGAGTTATAGGTTACTCTCTACTTTGGCTCTGTGGAAAGGTTTCTCCCCTTTCATGAATAGGTCACACTAGAAACATGCTTAGCAGAAGCAGTTCTATCCAGAGGAAGGGACAGGAAGAGCTGATAAACGTTTGTTCTATATTATCATTTGGTACGCTATTAGAACAGCCATCTGTTCTCTTCATTTCTATCAAGCCAATTTAGACTGCAATAGCATAACACGGTTAGATGTGTTTCCAACAAAGTGAAAATCAAATATGATATTTTAAATGATCTTGAGGATAACATTACCCCTATTTAAAACTACCAGCATGCTGGGGTAAAAGAGCATGATAAAAGAATAATTAATATTACAGTTTTGAAATATTCTTATTTCCATACAAGAATATTAGGCACTAATTCGACAGGAAAGTGTTCACATGTTCTTATGAATTATACATGAGAACAATTTCACATAGGAAACCTAAACAGAATCTTTTTAACTTATTACTCAGATCTGTAAAATTTTATTTTAATCTCTGATATTATACAGTCTAATGGAAAGCATTAAAAATCTTACGTAAGCGCGATTTCATAATCGTTAATGTGACCTCTTCTCACTTAGAGACATGAACACATGATTTGCTAATGCAGCTCAACTTTAATGAAGTCCCTAGGTTATTTAGGGCGCTAGTCAGCAGATAGTAAAACGAGGGGTGTGTTTCTAAAATGTCATGGGATTTGGGGCCCATAGTTCAAATTGGTCAAACCTAGGTATGACCCAGTTTACTCCTCCTCTTCCGTGTTTGTCCTCTTCAGTGTCTTACTACTTTGAAATATGTATCTTCAAATCAAGTGGTTTGGTATTTCAGATGAAGACATGAGTTTAAAGTTTCCATTAATGAGTGAAATTTAGTTAAGAGAAGACATGTTGATAAAGCATGCAAACTGTTCAAACGTTTGTGTAATGGCAAATGATGGCAAACTTGGTGAGCTGCACAGGGAGATTGGATCGTGTAATAAAGAGGTCTGATTTGAGCATGTAGTCTTTCATACAGCCAATTCTAGTATGAAGGCAGACAGACAATAGATTGCATCTGCAAAATGGGGGGAATTTATTCTCTAAATCTGTGACATTGAAAAGGCGATCACAATTTTCATTGACTAACTGAAGCATGTTAGTGTTCGTAAAAAGACTACTGTAGTTGCTGGATGCATAAGTGGAAGCAAAATTTGGATAAAGAAAGAGTGGTGACATTTTGCATTTGTGATTACCATAAACGTCACTGAATTTATGTGCACATTCCAGATTTTAAAAAGAACTTTAAAAAGTTGTTATGGTTCTGGGCAAAACCCAGATTATTTCAAGATATGAATAATTCACAGTAAATGATTTAGGAATTTCAATCTGTATAACTAATTAAGGAGAAAGATGATTTAAGAGGTAATTTCCTCATGTTCTTTAAGCACTTAAAAGGGCAGAAGATTTCTGATTGCAGAGGAAAACTTTAACGAAGGCACAGTAAGATCCAATATCTGGGGTCAAAGCCAGATAGACCACAAACAATACACTAGCTTTCAAAAGAGAGAATAATTAACCATTGGAATAATTTACCCAGGGGTATCACATCCTCTCCGCTTACAATAAATCTTTAATCATGACTAATGTCGTTTTGAAAAAGTTATAGCTTAACTTCCAGATATGGATTTGGTGCACGAGTTAATGGGTGAAGCATGAAAGGTGAGAATAAATGACTCTAATGGTCTTTCTAGTACTTGGATCTATACATTTTGTACTCAGTTTCATGTTGAGGCATGGGATGTTGGAGAAAAAATCATGAGTTCCATTCGATGGTTTTCCACTGACTTATGTACATTTATCAATGTACCTCAGTAAGCTTCTCTGTAAAACATTTAAATTTTAAATAGTAATATGTTACTATGCTCACCTCACCAAGGCAAAAGGTTGTAAGGGTTCCTAACACCCTTTGAACTCTTTGAATGAAATAAATACTTCAGATACTGGACAAGGTTTTGAAAGGCAGCAAGTGTTGACAGCCAAAAAAGATGTAAGCTTTCAATGTCTCTGAAAATCTGGTGCTGAAATTATTATAATCAAGTTTTCAAGGCGTTAATACAAACACTACTGAGGAGGAATAAGAAATGGGAATTATGAGCTATATTTTGACAATGTTATTTTTAATTGTTGTGAAGGAGGCTTCTCTGCCTTCCTCCCTTGAAGCCTGCTAAAAGCCAATCAAACAAAAAGCTTCAGTTTATGTGACAGGATGTTCCATTTAAAAAAATAATATCCTTATTTGGCATATTAAGTAGGTGAGTCAAAAATACTAAACTTTGTTACAGCAAAGCAGGAGCAATTAAAATAAATGAGCCTCAAAAAGAAAGCACTCCCCTAGATCAACAGGGCAATAAGAGCTTGTCGATTCCCATCCTAGTGCATTTCTAAACACTTTTTGAAGTACAGAAGGCAGAACACTCAACACTTTGGTTTTGTCACACCTGACAGCCTGTCGGTTTTAATGAAAACGCTCTCCATTTAGAAGATGACAGAAATTACATGCATTTCCCCTTTTATTTTTCTGTCAGCTTTTCTGCCTTGCATTTTTACAGTAGAAGGAGGTGCTGTTTATTAAAGCATTATATAAGTATGCAAAATATATTAAGAAGAAAAAGGAAAAGGAAAAGCTTTAGCCCTGCAATTACACAGAATGTGTGTTGGTGAGAAAAGTATGCTGTGGCGTAACATCTAATGGGTGGCAATAACTATTTATTTTTAGTGATCTTTCAAGAGGGTGAGGCAAAAATCTCTAGATAATGTGTTAAGTGAAGGTTTTATTATATGATTGCCTGAGAAGTTTCCTACAGGAAGATGATCTAAGCAGTGTTAAATACTCAAGTATGTTCATAACTTCTCTAAAAAATATAACAAGATAACAGCGAACAATTTCTTGGCTCTGCACAGTTTTCACAAACCTCTTTTATTAAGTGGCAGGCTTTTAATAAGTGTACCCACTATCATTGACCCAGATGTATAACCGCATCAGAGGAAACTCTTCTCCAGGACTGAGGAGGGAAGGCTTCACTCACAAACATAAGTCAGTGCTATGGGATTTGTAATAGCACATAAATATATATATTCTTCAGCCTGTCAGTAGCCACTCCGTGGGTTTACCTGGACTCAGTTTCAGGGCAAATGTTAGCTGCAACAATATGTGCAGGGTAGAAATACTGAGGAAGTGAGCTTTTGGCAGTTTTAAGGAAAACTCTGCATTTGGTCTTCTAACTTAATTTCTGTGACAGATGTTTTGTGCTTATCCTAAGAAAAGGCACAAATTTAATTACTAGTGATGGCTTGTATAGACCATATCTAAAAGTTGTGCAGGGGTTCTGAAAACAAAGAAGGTTTAAAAAAACATGAAGAAAGGAATTATTTTATAAACTTTGGGCACATTTGGTATGATCTTAAACTTGTTCGGGCTAGTAAGACTCCAGAAGTGTGACTCTGTAGAAATGGAGTTACATATATTTAGCAAAGGTGAATCCAGATCCCAGAAAAAGAAAGCCACATGAAGTCATGGTACAATGAACACATTTCTGCCACTCAGCTGTTTAGGTTCCACTTGAGACAAGTGCAACAGCACATGCAGTTTTATCGGCAAGACATAAATGGCCAGAACTTATGCGCATTCCCGGTCCTGTGATGTGTCAGCAGCAGAGCAGCCTCTCTGCTGACATCTACCCTGGTACAGTTTGTTAGCAGAGTTACTCCCCATCTTGAAAAATCTGATCTACATCTTGATCAGGCTGCTATATACAGCACCGGTTCAACAGCCTGGCAGGTTTGCCAGATAAGTGGCCCTGCTGTGGGCAAGCATACATCTGAACTGCCTGTGCTGTCTGAAATACAGAGACGGTTAATGGTCACACAGCTAGAAACAGAAGCAATAGATTGCCTTTGCTGCATACTGCAAGTGAAGTCCTTAAGTGTGATTCCTACCTCCTGCAGCTGTCATTTTATGTTGCCTGCAAACTAAGGAAGACAACTGTGCTTTAATTACCTGTAGACCTTATAATATATTTCTTGGCAAAGATTTGCTTTATATTTCAGTAGTGCAGATTGTGCAAGTGACACACAAGTAAAACAGCCCATGGCTTTCAGACCAAAATTCTAAATATCCTTCTAACCTGGAGTTAGGGGTAAAAGTAAACATTATTAAAAGGTTCAGGTGTTGAGCACCTCTGTATGTTGAGGAGATAGGATGTAACAAAACAAGTGTTTATGTCTCAGTAACTGGGGACTGTAAAAGAAAAAGGAAGAAATATTTAGCATAGGACATTCTACCATATCTAGGAGTTACAGTGTGAGAATCAACTCAGGGAAGAAAAAGTATTCTCTGACCAACAGGAAGTACTTCTGTGTGAATCATTAAAAACCTGCCTCCCTAGGAGGTGGTAATATTTCCATGGCTGTGGGTTTGGATCTGGGCTGTATGACTGAGGGCAGGTAAAGAACAATCATGATTGCTAAGGGGGTTCACTAGGTGATTGCCTGCATACTTGCAGATTATGCTTTCTGGTTGCTAGTAGGTAGTTGTTAGCTGCCTGGTATTTGTAGAAAACCTCATTAGAATGTTTGTTCAAGTCAAGCTATTTTGTGACTAGCAAATAACTTATTAGTAATTGAGAAATTAACTTATTAACTTTATTCTTATTAACTGTCTATATAATTTATTCTTATTAACTGTCTATATGATTTCCTTCAAACATTACAACTGAAGTATTAAAATATAAGAAGCAAGATAGCTTTGCTTTTTTGCTTGTAACTTTCTCAATGTTATATTTCAGACACCTAGTTGTGAAACTGAAATATTACCTTTTCAGGTGTTTTTTCTAACACACTGAACATACACGCACATACATTTGTAAGAAATCTGTGCTGAAAAACAAGCCTTCTGTATGCAAACACTTAAGTTTTCAGAGGCTCATGAAGTCATTATGGGCCCTGTGTAAGGAGTCTCTCTAGTTTGTAAATCCAGCCCTAGGCTGGAATATAGTGTTGCTCATGGCTGAGGAGAGTGCTTTGCCATCCAGTGCTTTGCCTCCTCCTTTGCATCTTCCTTTTCCTAGTTTTTCCTCTTTGGAAGTAGGAAAGTAGCCTCTTTTCAGGGGATTTGTTTTGTTTGTATACTTCTTAGCCATGGCCCATGTTATTTGAACAAAGTACTTCAGAAGGGCATGTGCAGTGTGGCTTATGTTCTTCCAAACTTGTGACCTGCTTCCATACGTGTGCCTTGACTTTCAGCAGAACAGGGTCAGCCAAGACAGGTCACCAGTATGGTTATTTTATAATGCATACAAGGATGAGAGAGGTGGGCTGGTTTTGCTTTATTCAGTATTCTCTGCTCTAAGGGTCAGTCCTGTCCTATGATATTAAATATTGGGGGGAACAGGGGGGACTAGTTGTTGGGGGTGGGGGGTGTTATATACATATTTTTTTTATTATTATTATTGTTTCTATTTATTTTAAATTGGAGTTTAAAGGGGATTGCCCTCTGTAATGAAACAATTTCTTTTCTGTCTTTTCTCTGCTGGATTGCTTTCCCACTGATGTATTTGTGAACAGGAACCCTGGTTACTCTTAATTATTAAAAAGTCATTGCTCAAACAGAGCTCTGAAGAAAAGGAAATATTTCTTACTGCATGTTACTGAATAGTAGTTCATAATGGGTTTTGTGTATTTTCTTCTTACTTTGGGAGCTGGGTGTATTTTATAGCCCATTGATACAGGTTTTTATATTGTAAGAGCTATCAAGTAATAACGAAAAAATAGGAGACACAAAAAAGAGGAGTTATGAACATTTTCTCCAGTGTAAAAGTTTTAGGAAAGCATTACATAACTTAGACTGCACTATTTTTTAAATGGAAAGAGTGGCCAGGTGAGACCCAAGGTTGTAATGCATTCTAACCAGGTTACTTCCATTTACTGAAATATGGGAAAATCCTTAGAGTAAACATACACCATGTAGGTGTCAGGTTTTTTGTGTCTTGCTTTAGAACATGCATTTACAACAGAACAGAGGCATTTGTGATTGCCAAACAATCAAAACTGCACGTGTACATATGTACCTATTCTAGAGTTAATAACAAAAAAATATATGCATTTGGAGTAAATTTCAACTATATTATTTTCAGTTTGTATGAACACTGGAAGAAATGCTGACCATGAACATGTCAGTCTTGTTCAGTTTTAGTGGAGCAGTCACTTTGCTGGGTTTAATTTTCTTCCTGAAATAAACCTTTCGATGTATAATTTAAAAATAAATAAATAAAAACATCTGTGGCTATTAAATAACATGTCCTATGCAGCTTAGTTGAGCCCTTCTTTCAGACATGGAGTCTGTCAACCTGCTTACATTGTGCTTCTCTAATCACAGAATGTAATATTATTAAAATATATATATATATATATGTCCCCAGGAGAGCAGATAATGTATTAATTCATCTTCTGCCAGTAGCTTGGCTGTGAAAGTACTGAGCTGCAGAAAGGTCAGCTCATACTGTGGAGGCCTGAAGTGCATTAACCCAAGGGAAATATGGGCAGGATGGGGTGGGACTCTTCCTGACACTTGAGCTGTCTAGCTTGCAGCTAGTGCAGGTATGCATAACTTCACTAGGGTCAGCAATGTAGTCAGCGTCATCAAAGCTGAGTTTGTCATCTACATTTTCCCATCACAACTGAAGCAGGATGTACAGCAGGGCTGTGTAGTACATGGCCCTTATGGCCTGAACCATTCAGGAAATATGTCCTATATTCTTGAGGAAAAACCTTCCTTTTTTGTTTCTCTTTCTTTCACTGATCCCTTCAGTTTTACATTTTGTGACTTTTTTTTTCTCAATTTTCTGGTGTACCTAGACAAAAAAATGCCATTTTGGCTAAAGTTGTTTAATTATTCATGCCATCCCAGGCTGTCTTTCTAACACATACAGCTCTGATGGTGAGTTTCCATCATATTCACTGTAAAATATTGGCTTAAATGGGATTAAATTCTGCATTGGTTCTTTATCCTATATTTTGTTTGAGATGCCTCTTGGGTGTTGTTGATTGGTTGTGATATATACTAAGACATGTTTCTTTCCTTCATTCCTCACATTTTACTTACAGAGACCTACTTTTTTTTAGAAGTGCACAAGAGTTAACATCTTTATATGCATTTGCAGTCAGTACTTATTAAACTTACAGTTGGCAGCTTCTAGACTGGCAAAAAAGAATCTTCAGGACCTACAGGCTCTGTCATCCATCCTTTAGTGTGAGCAAGCAGAACACAGTAGCAACTTGCAGAAATTTTAAACACTGCAAATTCTTGTGTCTTTCAGGACCTAGATTTCTCATCACATCCACGGGAGCCTTGTATATTTTAGACGTACAGAATGAAGATGGACTGTACAACTACCGATGTATTACAAGGCACAGATACACTGGAGAAACACGACAAAGCAACAGTGCAAGACTTTTTGTATCAGGTGCTCCTCTTTATATCATGTTAAATCAAGTATTGTATATGCTTCTCTTTAGTGTGTTAAACTGGGCCTGGAATGTTCTCGTTCCTGGATGCAAAATAAAATGCTCCATTTTAAAATCCTTTTCCCCCCCAGCCAGTTTTTCACCTCCTGTTAGATATTCCCAGAGAGCCTGTAAGAGTACACTGGCATTTAATACAGTGGTTTTTTTTAGTACTAAAGTCCTTTGAAAAGGACTGTGGATGGTATTCATCTCATTAAAAGTAGACTTCTGCTGTGAAAACATCTATTCACCTTTCCTTTGTCACCAAAGTTGAGGAACACTTTTCAGGGCCAGTGTAGTTTACCTACTTCAGCTGCCCACTTTGGGGTGAGATGAATTGCCCCATGGTGCCTATTTCTCTGTTAACTATTGCAGGAGTTCAGGAAATTTATCTCAGCTGTAGATATTTCCACTGCAGGAACCTCAGGTTAGCTGAGGTGCATTTCAGCCTTTCTTTTCAATCATCACACTCCTTCCCTGGGGAAAACAGTACGTTCCCCTGATTTCAGAAGGGATCTTTGCCAGAAGGGGTACATGTCCCCTCATAGTCCGCCCAGATGCTGGTGGCAGACAGGAGTTAGGCAGTGACTGTTCATGGGCAGAGCTAAGAGTCCCAGGGCAAAATGCTTTGCGCACCAGATAGATAAACAAGAAGGTAGGTGGGCTATTTTAACTTTTACTTGTAACTGTAAATCATTTCCTGATTGTTGTGTGTGTGATGGACTGTTTGGTTCCCTCTGCACACACTCCAAAGATTTAAGGCCATCCATACAGTGCTGCTCCAATCGCACCTTCTCCCGACTTTGTCTTGGGGAGATGCCAGTTGTGGGAGAGGTAAAAAGGAGGAACAGATCCCAGAACTTTGGAACTCACTCTCAAACATCTCTGTATAGGATTAGCTCTTTTCCATCTCCCCTTCCTCTCCCTCATTTGCTGAGTGTCTCTAAGTGCACCCTATGTTTGAGTATGAGTAGATCTGCAACTACATTCCCATATCCATTGAGTTAGCTAAGAGTATATTCAGGACTCTCTGTTCTTTTTCCCTGTATCCTTGCCTTACTGAAGACATGCCTAGCATTCCACTGAAAACCCCACTGAGCTTCTTTCCCTTTTCACTGTTGCTAAATTGCCCTAAAGATCCTAACCCTAAAGATCAGGGTTTTTTTTGGCAGGAAAAAAAACCCATAATCTAGTGATTAGGTTTCAGCTTTCCACCCCCTGAGAGCCGTAAAGGAGGCAGACGTGGGCACGAGGTTTTGCATTAGTAACTTACTTCCTGCCCTCCTCCAAACTGGTGATTGCTGAAGGATCCTGGAGCCCTCTGAACACACAAGTCAATACTTAAATATACTAATGATAAAAAAAATCAGTGTCATTGTTCAGGTCAGAATCACTTACCAGGTAGACCCAGGAGTTTCTTCCTTTGATATCTGTCCCCTGTGAGTAAAACTCTTGTCTCTTCTTTTCCCAGCCAGATGAAGAAGTAGTTTTTCTTGCACAATAATCTGCCTGCTTTGATCTTATAAGGATAGGCAGGGTCCTATCCTTCTAGCTGGCTCCATAATATGGTCTGCTTCCGTATGAAATCATGCTAAGGCTGAGCCAGTGGTAACATAAATAAAATCAGGCTTGTATCTTGGTTACCACAGGAAAATTTCTAGTTATTTCACTGAACAAAAGGGGGAAAATGATAGCTCTGTCTCCTTTGCAATTCAGGACAAGCAGGCAAAAAGATGTGCTCTGTCTGGAGTTTCCTTGTCTATTCTCTGCCACAGACCAAATCAATATAGGAAATTTTACCTGTGTGTAATAGTTGGCATTTTTTTGTTCAATGGGGTTAATTATTCCCTATAAGAACTATAGTGGTCTGATTTCAAGTCCTGATAGTCTTCTGAACAAATGCAGCAATTATCATTAGAGCTTGTCTCTTAATATTTCTCTAACATGTTTTCTTTTTTCTTTACTGTATATTTTTAAATAATCCTTTAAGAACTGAGATCAGAGAATCCATGAACACAGTTGTGAAAGGATTACTTGCATGAGACCTATATTTTTTACTTTTACATTTGTAAAATGTTTGGGGATGAAATAGTTTGTGGTGGGTATTGATCATAGTCTCTTGGCCACATTTTTAACATTAGTTAAGCTTTGTTATTTTTTTAAAGAGAAAGGTAACATAGATGTAATAGCAAATACACATGTGAATAATTAGTATGCCTATGACCAAAGCAAAGTTCCAAATTTCATTTAGAGTAAGAACATCTCCTTGAAACCATGCGGCCTTCCTAAATAAAATTAAAACCAAGGTTATTAACATGCTACAGACTATTCCTCTAATACCCATTATGGTGTGCTTTTCTAGAAATAATTTTGTCCACCGGTGAATCCCAGCTGCCAAGAATTTTACCTTTTTAAACCCTCACCTTCAGAAAATCATGATTTTGATACCACTTCTTGCTCTGTCCTTCAAAGAAGATCCAAAGTAGAATATTTTAAGTAGTATTTTGCCTCATTTTTTTATGCTGTTGTCCTTGGTAGTAGTCATTTGCAGCTGACTGTTAAAGCATAATAAAATAATAATTCAAACGAGTGTGTACTGTGGATTGGAATCGGGTTATGAGACTTTGCTGTTTGCCTCATTGAAGACGATTGCAAATGAACCCTAGGATTTCTTTTGGGGTTTTTTTCTTTTTTTTTTTTTTTTTGCCTTGGGTTTTTGTTGTTGTTTTTTTTTTTTTCCCCTCTTTAACTGAAGTATATAGAGTGTAGGAGCTCTAAATAGGAGTCTGTTCCAGGTACATCCCAAAGAGATGTTTCTACCACCCCTTTAAGCGTGTAAGTACAGAGTGCAGGAAAGCAGGTCACTGGAATCATATTTTAACTAATCCTGAATTTATTTTAAATACCTCCTCTATAAGAACCAGCTCAAGGCTTGTCAAGCGCATAGGAAAAATCTCGGTTTAGCTGGTCTGCAGATGGAGAACCCACTTTGAGGTGGAGAAAAAGTGAAGCAAAGTGACCCAGGGACTGGTGTGCTGTTCTTTATGGGTAAAAAGGGAGATGTGCTTTCCACAGCATCTCTTGCCATACCTGCCAGCTCCTAAGGCGCGGCCCCTGGCTTCCTGGGCTTCTGCCTTGGCAAGGGGGAAGAAGGGCAGCAGCTGATTTGCTTTTGCTACCAGCTTGTTGTCCAAGGTGGTTTTGCACTTTGCTTGGGCCTAGCACTGAAGCATATGCCGTTCTCTGCCACAAACTAGGAAGCTGTCATAATGTGATACTTACTACCCACTACTTTTCCTACCCATTGCTTTAATTCCTTTCCAGTGGCCCCCTCTCATTTTGAAGTCCATGCAGTACTTAGTATTTTTGTAATTAATGATTTGCAAATGGGAGCGTATAAATCCATCACAAAATCTTTTGAAGTTAAAAGCGTATGGAGAAGTTACAAAGCTACTGTGAGTTTTGACTAGGAATGAATAGACAATACCTCTAAAAGTCTGACTTCTTTATTATTTAATAATTACTTTCAATTGAAGAAATCGATTTCATGTAAGTGTAGCTTTCCTGAAAGCCAGAGCTATAATTTCTTGCATGCTTATGTTTTTTCAGAGTTAATTCCTCAGGCTGTACAGAAGAGCTTATTCACTGAAAATATACATGCCCAATGATCCAGAAGGCAAGAAAGGAGCTGGCTAATCAATTAGTCAAATTGACGTTGGCCTTCCCAATGGGGTCCTGGCAGATTGTGCTTTCACTAAGCCAGACACAAACAGCATGGCAAGCTCAGAAATATAACCCATCTTGATGCCAAATATGGACCTTGAGGCTACTGATGCATGCAAAATCATTTGTTTAACTACTGGCTGACACGTTTCTAATGAGACAAACGGGAAGTTTCTGTAAACTGAATATGGTTATGCCTTCAATGACTTCACTTTTTACTGTCATCTCAGTGGTCATCTTTCATTGAACTTGGCACTTAGGGTTTTATCAAGATATTCACTTTAAAATTTACTTAGCCCATTTGTTTACCATCACAGTTTTAAGTTTCTGGATTGATAATAGAACTTGCACAGTGTGTCTAGCTATTTGCTCTCAAGTGTACCCTCCCAGGTGTGACTGCAGTTCATGAAGATGTATCTAAACTATATTTAAGCTAACTAGGCTCAAGTACTGATCACACAGTTGCTTGAGTAGCTTGAATTCAGCACTTCAATCTCTTCAACTCCTAAAAGGAATCTTCTGTAACTACCCTGTGTGGAGTACCTGAGCTAGCTAAGTCAAAGACCACTTGAAAATGTCAAAATAGTTACAATTACACTTACAGCCAGGCAACTATGATGTAGGTATACCCAAATAGATAGGTGTGTCAGATAAAAGGAGCTGATCAGCATGTGGAACTTCTTTGTGAGACAGAAGTCTCAGTAAAGTAGCTGTATGTGATGAGAAAATACTTAGATGAATATTTGTTGATTTATTGTTCAGTATGTATGTTGCAGTAGCTCCAGAATGGGCTTTCATCGTACTTTTCATCATGCTGCACAAAACTGTAAATCATGTCAGCTTCTTCCTCCAAAAGTTTTGAAATCTAAAAAGCTGAAATCACAGTACATTTCTGGTGGGGTACATGCATCTCTGCTAAGACATAGGCATGGACAGTAAGCATGTGACTGGAGACATCTGGTATGGCTTCACTAGGGGCAAATTATGCCTGATAAATGTAGTGGCCTTCTACAATGGGGTTGCAGCATTGGTGGATAAGGGAAGAGCAATTAACATCATCTACCTGGACTTGTGTAAAGCATTTGACACTGTCCCGCATCACATCCTTATCTCTAAATTGGAGAAACATGGTTTTGACAGATGGACCACTCGGTGGATAAGGAATTGGCTGGATGGTCATACACAAAGAGCTGTACTCAATATCTCTATGTCCAAGTGGAGACCAGTGACAAGTGGTGTTTCTCAGGGTTCGGTGTTATGACTGATACTGTTCAACATCTTTGTTAGCAACGTGGAGAGTGGGATTGAGTGCACCCTCAGCAAGTTTGTCAGTGACACCAAGATGTGTGGTGCGGTTGATGCACTGGAGGGAAGGGATGTTTACTGTTTGATCTTTACTGCGAGGGTAGTGAAGCAGTGGAACAGGTTGCCCAGAGAAGTTATGGATGCTCCATCTCTGGAAGTGTTCAGGACCAGGCTGGATGGAGCTTTGATCAATCTGGTCTAGTGGAAGGTGTCCCTACCTATGGCAGGGGGATTGGAACCAGATGATCTTTAAGGTCCTTTCCAAACCAAACCATCCCATGATTCTGTGATACGCCAGGTGCTACACAAGTGTGTTGGCCTCTGAGCTGTTTTTATAAGTTGAGCACAGAAACTTGGAGTATTAGGTTGTAAGTTGGTCTTGTCATGTTAATTTCTTTTTCCAGGAAGGAAGAAAAGGTTTATCTGTCAGTCAGAATGCAAAGAGAAATTCCCGTGTCTTTGCCTATTTGTCTCCTGACAAGGGACTATATTGTTCCTTTAATTCAAATCCTTTAGACCATGGAGAAGCACTGAAAACATGTTGGCTTCATTTAGTCAAGTAGTGCAGAAATAACAGTAATAATTGTTAAGGTCACGCATTTCTGGCTTTCCATTCCTTTTATAAGGGACATGAAGGATGACCAGAGAAAAGGTTGCCACCTGGAAAAAATCCATCAAGAAAATTTCCAAGTAGTCATGAGGTGCTTCATTATTACATGCTGCTGGATCCCAGCCATTACCACTGAGATATTACTGACTGATTGCTGGGTCATAGTAGCGAACTAGTATGAAAAACACTAGGCTAGATAGTCAAAAAATGCAGGAGAGAAAAATACTGGCATATTGCTTAGCAAGTGAAAGAATTTTAAAGCTCCCATTGAAAACTAATGTTTATTCTTTCAGATCCAGCGAATTCAGCTCCATCTATTCTAGATGGTTTTGACCACCGTAAAGCCATGGCAGGACAGCGAGTGGAGCTGCCTTGCAAAGCATCAGGGCACCCCGCACCAAAGTATCGTTGGCTGAAGGATAATGTTCCCTGGGAGCCTGACAGCAGGTTTCGTCAGACAGTTACTGGTCTGCTGATAGAGAACACACGTCCCTCAGACTCGGGCAACTACGTCTGCGAGGTGTGGAACAACTATGGGACTGCTGAGATGATAGGGCGACTGTATGTAAAACGTAAGTCCTGGAGAGAGTGAAGACCTCAGACCACTTGTCTGCATTTGCATCAGAGAAGTTGTTGGCTTGCCTTGTTATATCTCCTGTTTCGTTATTTTATCTAAACAGCGCTTTAAATTCTCTAAGTTGTGGAACAACAGAAACTAGGCTCTGTGGAGATGAGTTAGTTGGACAATTGAGCGAGCAGAAGCACAAAGAGATGCAATTTCTCATGTAAATATATAATTTATCGCATATAGGATATGTAATTTAGAAGCTTGAACTGGATGCTTAAAAAAATTTGCAAATGTTCTCATGAATAAAACTGCCAAATTCTCATTGCGATGAGTCATGCTGTTCAGTAATATTGAATACTCATACCTCCCCTCAGTTGAGTATTCATGTGTGAACATTCTGAATGTTTCACAAATTCTACAAAGATAATTATTACTCAGAAGCACTGCACTGGAAAAGTGTTATTCTTCTATTGTTGAAAAAAAAAATATTTCCTAGAATAGAAAAAATGCTTTGTGAGGGAGCATTTCCACCTGTACAGCATGACTAGAAAACTGAAAAGGGAGAAGTCTGTGAACAGTTCAGGCCGTAAAAATGTCTTCATAAGTAATTTACATATAATGTGTTTGGGCAAAATGAAACCAAGATCAAAGATCAGTAGTTCATGAATTATGACAGAGGAGACTTGCTTCGCTTCTAAAAGTATTCATAAAAATTAGTTGAATTCAGTCTGCCTTGTGTAATAGAATGTTGAAATTTCCAGAGGCATGATGTAATGGTATTGTTAGTGATACCAAAAATGTCCTCAGTGCCTAGTGCTACGTTTTACCTACTGACTTTATGATCAAACAGCCATATTTGCTCTGGGTCATTGTAGAAGAAAGGTCTGTTACACACATATCTGTGAATGACTGAGGCCACTGACCTGGGTCTTTTTCCAAGCCTCTGTTCCAAGTGGGCCACTAAAGATTTATTCCAGCCTGTGTGTTATAAAATTTCACTAAAGTATATGAGTTAGCTGAGGAAACTTCTATGTATAGGTGTGAGTATACTTGTGTCTGTATGTGTGGTAAAAAATATGATGGTATGTATTTAGTATCAAAGATGCTATCAGTGGTGACAGTAGTCCCTTTATAAGGAAGTTTCAGCAATATATACAGAATACGATGTGAGGTCTAAATTTACTGTGAGGGTGGTGAGGCACTGGAACAGGTTGGCCAAAGAAGTGGTAAATGCTGCATCCCTCACAGTGTTCGAGGCCAGGATGGACAGAGCCTTGAGTGACACAGTCTAGTATGAGGTGTCCCTCCCCATGGGCAGGGGGGTTGGAACTAGAGTCATCAGGTCCTTTCCAACCCTAAACATTCTATGATTCTGTGATAACTATTAGGTGTCAGGATAAAGACTGTTTTTCTTGCATTTATATTTATGACTTTTTTTCAACATTCTTCATCCTAGGTTTTTTACAATATAAAACTTTACTCCAAAAGGAGCTTCCACAAGAAAAATCGTCCATGTGGACAGATCTGATAGATATCTATGGGTGTACCCATGTTAAAATTTTAGCATGAATCTTCCACCCTTAAAAGCTAATGTCCTGACTATTGGCCTTTATTGCACTTGTTCACATCAGGAAGTGGTTTTGGAACATGCAAACTTCCTTCCTTTTGCAGGAAATTAAACCAGATGAGCTTCAGGAATGCACCAGTTCAAAGGTCCACACTGAAATAATGTGCAGTAATGTCCTACCCTCCCAAAACATGTGCAGTGCCATTGTCAGGCACTCAGCACAAGTGTTGTTATTCATTAAATCTGCTCCTACTGTTCATTTAGGCATGGGATTATGTCATGTGTTGACTAGACTTTCCCTATAGATCTATGTTGTGTGTCATCAATGTTGATGACAGAAATGCTTGTTAGAGCAAACACAGTCATCTGTTGCTTAGTTGGGTTGGTTTGGTTTTTTTTTCAGAAGGGTATGGATGTGATTTTTGTTGCCCTACTTAATTTTGATTTAATTTGTTACTTGCATGTAAATGTACGTGTATACTTAATATTTTCTATTTCCCTTTCCTGCTTATTTTGATCTAAATCCTCAGAACCACTAAAAGCCACAATCAGCCCACGGAAAGTAAAAAGCAGCGTTGGTAGTCAGGTGTCCTTGTCCTGCAGTGTGACGGGAACTGAGGACCAGGAGCTCTCCTGGTATCGTAATGGTGAAATCATCAACCCTGGTAACAATGTCCGGATCACTGGCATTAATCGAGAGAACCTGATTATGGATGGCATGGCCAAGAGTGATGGTGGAGCTTACCAGTGTTTTGTGCGCAAGGACAAGATGTCTGCTCAAGACTATGTTCAGGTGGTACTAGAAGGTCAGTCACTACTTGTTTAGTGATTTTGTTCTCCATAATAATACATATGTTGTCTTTGATGTCATCATTGTATGGTGAGGGATACTGAACACTGAACAAGAAAAGAGGGTACTCATGAACTGTCAGTGGGATTTATTGTGCCCCACTCTGAGTAAAAGCTCATAGAATGAAAAAAAAATTATTAAAAAAAAAAAAAACCCAAATCAAACCGAAAAAAGAAAAACCAAAAAACCCTCTGAAGCAGCCGTTCCAGTCAATATTTTATTGTTTTTCTTTTAGGAGCAGAGGGAGTGGGTAGTGGTGATGCTGATTTCTTACCTCAGTTTTTCAGCAGGACACAACTCCAAAGATCATCTGGGCATGGCTTTTCTGGTTGGGTGTTTTGGCTAAAGGTTTAGAGATAACCTTAACTACCTGACACAATGTTCTACATGATAATTAAGTGAGGAAAGTTATCAGCTTATATAGAGTCATCTCACTAATGAGGCTGTAGTGCAAACATGGCATGGACACTATTTTTAGAGTTTTTATAGGAAAATAAAAGACTACCTTCCTGGAACAAGTTACCTCGGCAACCATCTCCTGTGACTAAGAAAGCCTAAAGAGCATATTGGTAATCTATCATGATGTTGAGAGAATGCAGGCTATCAGAGAGCAACAGCAGGAAAGATTTCAAAGACACTAGGGTCTCACTGGGAAAGTAATGCCTGCTTTCATCTCCAATAAAAGCCTGTCACTTGAATTAAAAAAAGAAAAGAGGAGGAGGGGTGGCAGAGGCACATAGTGTGCACGCTCACAGATTTATTGATGCTGGGTCAGATTTCTTTCAGGACAAAAAGCTTTTATTTTTGTTGCTGTTTTGTTTTCTGAGGTCTGACAATATCTAATACACAGAGAATGTCAGCACTCTTTATTGTTATCCCATGAAACTCTCCAAATAGGTGGATATTTAATCCTGCTCCCTACTTACAAACTTAAAGTTTCTGTCTCCATCCACTCTTACTATTCATTTGCTCTGATAGAGGCTGAGTAAATTGTGCCACAGATTGCAAGAGAAAGCATTTGAATGCTACCATTTCAGAAGAATATTTTTCTGTAGCACAAAATGACCACAGAAAGAAATTGCCATCACTGCTGTTACTGGCTATCTGTATTCAGAAAAGCTTAATTTAATACTTTTCTAAATGGGTTATTGTTGTGGTTCATGACTAAACCGTATTGGCACAGCTGTGTGAAATTAGCCTATGCAGGTTATGCCTGGCTCTTGCCAACAGGATTCATTCTTAGCTTTCCAAGGAGCTGAAACCTACCAGGAGAAGAAAAATTCAAAATGTGTTGAGATTTTGCTGTATGTCTTTTATGATGCACTGTGTATGACTTTAACACTTCTCTGCAAGAACCAGTCAGTTCATCCTGGCCCATCTATTCAAATGCCTTTCCTGCAGCAGAGTCAATACCATGTTTCCTAGAGGATGAAAAAGAAACCTGCAGTAAGCAAAGGATCACTTTAAGTACTTTACTAGCAAAATTTATTTTCCTCTCTCAATAATTACAATTATATCCTGTAACACAATTGTTTGCGTCACTGATTAAAAAAAATATCATGGCTCATGTGATTGGGTCCAGGATAGAAGGAACAATCTTTACACCATGTAACTATTATTCTTCTCCTTTCTTTCCCTTGGCAGATGGAACTCCCAAAATCATTTCTGCCTTTAGTGAGAAAGTGGTGAGTCCAGGAGAGCCAGTCTCCCTTATGTGCAATGTGAAGGGGACTCCTCTGCCTACAATCACTTGGACACTGGATGAAGATCCAATTGTGAAGGATGGCAGTCATCGTATCAGCCAGATTATCACCTCCGAAGGCAACGTGGTCAGTTACCTGAATATCTCTAATACTCAGGTCCGAGATGGTGGAGTTTATCGCTGTACTGCCAACAACTCTGCTGGAGTCGTCCTGTACCAGGCTCGAATAAACGTAAGAGGTGCTTGTCAAATCAGCTCCTCAAAAAAACACACATAACTCATTGTAGTGAAGAAGAAGACTATTGCATGTGATGAAATGAGTCTTGGAATGCCAAACCCAACTTACTGTTTTTCCTCTCCTTTTCTTCTTCTCTCTTTTCTCACCCTGACTCTCCAGCCCCATCTAGAAAGTGTATGGTACGGTTAAATGTTGGAAGAACCCTTTAGCTTGTGTTCTATAGTCTATTTTTCCTATGCTCATCTCTATTAGTTCACAGTTTCTTTACTTTAGTCCTGCTGTGCACGTTTGTTGTTTTTTTTCTTTCCTCCTTTACTTGTCAAAAATTCATCGTAATTATTCATGTATACAGTACCTTAGCTTGCATTTCTAGCTCTACATGATGTAATATCCATCCTCATGGTATTATACTTTCTATATGTCCAAAAGAAAAAAAGCTAACTTTGTCAGTGTTCTCATGTGTAACAGGATTCTAGCTTTGTACCAGGTTTAGTATCTCACATTAATTAAATCATCTTCAGCCTTTTAATTGGTAATGCAGCAAAGATTTTATCAGACAATTGTTGGATAATGCAAACATATACCCCCCCATAATTAGTATGTATGCTGCAGGGTAAGGAAAAAGTAGAGCATACAAAGATTAAGGAAATGGCTTAAGTAGCTCTTAAACAGAAAAACTGCCAAATGTTAAGAAGTGTTGTGCAAGCCACATCTGTAAATGTCATTAACATTTGTATATTCAGAAAAATTGTATGCATGTTTCCTCAAGCAAATGTGCCTTTAAATTGTTTTCAAGAATTTCTTTTTACTTTTTTAGGGCCAGCAAGCATTCGACCAATGAAGAACATCACAGCAATAGCTGGACGGGACACCTACATCCACTGCCGTGTGATTGGCTACCCATATTACTCCATCAAGTGGTACAAGAACTCGAACCTGCTACCATTTAACCATCGCCAAGTGGCATTTGAGAACAATGGGACACTGAAGCTTTCAGATGTGCAGAAAGAAGTAGATGAGGGTGAATACACGTGCAATGTCCTCGTTCAACCCCAGCTTTCCACCAGCCAGAGCGTGCATGTGACAGTAAAAGGTGAGGTTAACTCGGGAAAACTGGAGCCAAGCTAATGGCTGTGTCTGTTATAGAATACAGAATTGCACACATAGGATTGTCCTGATGGATAATGAGAACTTCAGAATGTTAATCCAGATTTGTGTTTATTTTTAATGACATAGATGCTAATCAGTCACTGTGTCTTGTTTTTTCTTGACTTTTACCCTCCTTCATTCAGCTAGCAGCAGGAGTCTTACAAAAGCAAGCTTTTTATGAACAGTTTTCACTGTAACAATTATGTCAGTAGATTAGTGGTTTGCCACCAAATTTTGACTGGTGACTGTTTCTCTGCTGGATGACAAAATTCACATTTTCATTAGCAGTTGACTTTCCAGCTTCCAAAACATAAGATGAGAATTTTAATGTCTGTGTTTCCGTCAATAAGCAGAGACAGAACAAAAAGCATTAACCTTGATTTCCTCTTATTAAATGTGCTTTTCTGAGTGTTCTTGATGCTTAGAAGGCTAGCAGTGTAAAGAAACATGACTTGAAATTCTAATAGGATACTTAAAATCTATTCAAATAGTCCCAAACAAGGATGTTCAGATGGCCCTGAAAGACTTCAGCAATAGATGAGAACAGGAATTTTTTAGCATTGTGTTCTATTGGCAATGTTCAGACTTATTCACAAGGACACAAAAGACAGGAAATCTGATTGCATTAGCACCTAGTTTTGAGCAATGGGGCCACTAAGTAGTGTACTTCATGTAAGCCTGTAAGAAGAGTTAAGGTATAATTTCAGTGTTCTTGAAATTCTTTGAAACTTTTCCTGGGCTTTTGGGGAGCAAAGGAGATGAGAGAAGGAAGGTTGATTTTGATTCCTGTATTTGTTCTCAGATAAGATACAGGGAACAGTAAGGTAAAATGACTTTGCTACAGACATTTGATCTTTTAACTTCTTTCTTCTGTTCTATTTAGTCCTTGTTTTCAGTCTGGAATGATGTAATTGCTAATTATTTCAAGAGGTTAGGGGATTAGCTATAAGCCACTAGCAATTTAGACTCTGAAGAACATGACATTTCATACACCTGAGACCACAAGGTCACTGATCACATGCTGTGACATAAAAAGCTAATGTCACCATTTTTTTCATGTATGTTTGATATTACAGCCATATTGCAGATTTCTTGATACAGTTTAGGAACTGAATTACAAATTAGTAATTATGTCGTTACTACACTAACAGTTTGCCATGGTAAATCTGGTGGGGAATTCTGTCTCTTAAATGATACTGTTCTTCAAATGACTATCGAAAATTAATGTATCATACGAAAACAACAACAGAAAACCAAAACCAACAACCAAACACACAAAAAAAAACCCAACAAAAAAACCTCACAAAAAAACCCTTAAACCAAACCAAAACAAAAAGCCCATCAAAACACAGAACAGAAAACAGCTTATTATTACAGCTCAGGCATTTAGATCAAAACATTGCTAGTCACCAAGATTGCTAGCTGATACCTCAGGTGCAATACTGGTTTTAATTCTACTAGGTTACAATTTCAAACTTGACAATTCCTCACCAGAAAGCAGATTGTCATCTCTATCAATTTTGATTCCTTGAAAGTGTTCTTTGTATTTCTGGATATTCAGCTGCCAGGACAATGGTCTTGGCTGGTCAGAAATCTCAGTGTGACAGACTATACCCTAATAACTTCCATAAACATGTGGCACAATTGGAGACTGCCAGTGAGCTGACCTGCCGCTGCAACTGGGATGCTTCCCCATCCTGCTCCATAAGGCAGATGTGTTGGAGCTGTGCAAGTTGTAGTATGAAAAGCAGTTCATGACATGCACAGTAAATGTCTCAGTGTGGCTTTTATCTGTTGATCTGGAGTTATCAAAGTTGGCTTCAAAGTGCCCTAGCTAGTTCATCATGCCCTGGCCTTGACAAGACACTGTTATTTAAAAAGGTTAATAGCCTATCCTCATATGTTAAGTCTGTAATGTCAAAGGTGAGCTTTGTACGTCGAACCTGAACAATTCTCAAGGTTCTGCTGTTGTAGCTGGAGGTCAGCACTGCCGTAGTTTTTCTTCACATGATTATGTATTGTTTTCTTCCATAACTACATAGTGATTTTTATCTAACATATTGATGGAGAGTCAAAAGTGGCACAAAGGTTTGAACTATTATTATTGCTTGCATTGCCTTTTGTTTTATAGATTCCAAAGTTAATGTGATGAGTTTTCAGGCACATCTGATTCCAAGAAATACGAAATATGGCCCAGCTTGCATACTAGAGGTTAGAAAATGTACTCTGTAATATAACATCATAAAGGGAGTTAATATGAAACCCAAATAACCTTATTTATAGTTCAGCTTCTCATACCATTGATACACATA
Source organism: Neopsephotus bourkii (assembly GCF_033783945.1). Classification (NCBI taxonomy): domain Eukaryota; kingdom Metazoa; phylum Chordata; class Aves; order Psittaciformes; family Psittacidae; genus Neopsephotus; species Neopsephotus bourkii. The sequence continues at coordinate 7,021,305 of NW_026901456.1, read as the reverse complement.
TTTCTTCTCCAGAGAAAGAGGGAGAATTATTGCCCATCTTCAACGTCACAGGTCCTTTGGTTTATTCTCACTTCTGCTACAAGTTTCTGGGTGACCTCAAATCAGTCATCTGAAGAGTGATTCCTAGTAGAGAATATATAATGAGCTGTTATTTGGAATTTTGTTTCCTCCGCATTCTGTTTTGAAGACATAATTATGAATTTCCTCATGAAATTTCGAGATGATAATCTCTGTGGTATCAAAGTGGTTTAGAAACAATGCATTCTTTCCAAAACCCACTTGGGTGATCATGAGTATTTTGGCAAATGGTACTTACATATTATTCAACCTTAGGCTAGCTACTTCTTTGCATTGCCGATCAGAAGAATCAGTTAGACACCACATGAAATCAGTTGTCCCATTTTTTAGGAATAACAAGGTGCCCTTGTCTGCATTTCCACCTACCCCACATGTCTGCGGACTCCAAATAACTGTCCCACGGAAATGTGGCATGCCACCTGCCCATCATCACTTGCCTGTCCCTTGTCTCTGTCCCAAAATCTGAATCTTGAAATCTAGCAGTCCCATAAACTGGCTGCTGGGAGCTGCCTGGATAAGCTGGCAGGAAATATGCAGATTTCTGCTTCACAGACATAGCTGGTCGGAATTGTGCCTGAGTCCTAATGGAGCTTTTTGGAAATAAGCCATCTTGGCATTATTTTTTATATTTGGATAAATAAATTGGTCAGTTCCGAGTTCTTATAGAAAGCCATGCAAACTGCCTACCCTGTAGTGCATACTTATTGGGGGTAAGGCTACAACTGTACTTGCATACTTAATTTCTAGTATTTTACACCTGTTGACCATTTCCCTTTGCAACTGCAATAATATCAAGAATTTTGCTTTGGCCTTGAAGTAATCACCAAGATTAGCCTTGCTAAGGATACTGCATAGGTCCTTGCCAAGAACAGAATTATTCTTAACAGCACTAGTTTCTTATTCTGCATTTTACCCAGCTCTAGTGGTTTGCCAGTGGGGTTCATATATATCTGTGAGCATCAGAGGAGTATTGAAGTTGCACATCCTAAGAATAGCCTGCAGCAGATGTAGGGGTTTGTGTTCATTCTTTCTAAGTATGACCTGTCTTCCTCAGTCTGCTCCAGCTTATCCTTGCCCAAGTCCTGGCTTTTCTGCTCTAAGTTCCAGAATGAATCTCTCCTTTGTGTCTTTCCCATATCAGTCCTCATTTCCTCAGAGCCTCGTTCTCATGACACAAAACTAGTCTTTCCCTTCAGAGGTCCCAACTCTCCTCCCAGTCTCCAGTTCCAATCCTTTCTTTCTGCTGGTCTTCACTTTCTCCATCTGCACCAGGCCTCTCTCTCCTTCATGTGGGTCTTCGTTCACTGTCAGTGCTGTACCTTACCCCAGCGCTTCTTTTTCCCAGTCTTGCATCTCCAGCCAGTTTCCCAGCTGCACTTTTTCAACCTCCATCACCTCTGCAATCCCACCACAAGACTGTTTCCAACTTCTGACTTCCCTAAAAAAAGGGAAGTCAGAAATCACACCCTAAATCCAGTTTTATAATTCCTTCTTGTTATCCTGAACACTGCTTGCTATCCATCACTTGCTGCTACAATCTACGTGCCCAGAAATGCAGGCTGGTTCCCTGCTCTGGTCCCTTGGCCCACACATCTCATTTCTCTTTGCACTGAAATAACTTTTTTTTCATGCTTCCTCAGCCCAGCACAGGTGATCATATGAGAATTAGAGAGACAAATCTGTCTGCTCTGATTTCTGACATCCCACCAGACTGCATCTGCCCCATATGGCTTGAACAGACTCATCTGCTGAGAGTAGTGATAGGATGTGTTCAGTGCTCTTGGAACCCTAGGAGCTCTTAGCTATTAGTCACTGACAAATATCTTCTCAGGAAAACTGTTATTTACTTGGTTTTGCTTAGACTGAAAAATTTAGGCATACTTTTGAAGACTTTTCATAGGAAAAGCAAGAATGTCTGATGTTAGTGTCAATACCTGCTGAACTTACCTCTACTCATGGGGCAGGTTAGACTTCTCAGATTCTCACAGTGCCTTTTGTTTTTTCTTTTTTTGTTTCTTTTTTTTTTTTGTTTGTTTCATAAATATGTACTGCATCCCTATTTTTCCACCCTTCCCCCTTTTTCTTGATATGGCCAAACAATTGCAACTGATTTTTTCCAGCTGAAATGACTCAGCCCGAGGCTGGCACCTGGCCTGGAAAAATATTGTCCAAAGAGAAGTCAAACTGCAAGCAAGTGAAAACAGTCTTATAACAAGAAGTGTTGGTAAACAAATAAAAAGATTATATTACACTCCCCATCTGTAAGTTTCAGATTTCTGTTGAAAAAAAACAAGTGGCAAGATGGTATAATAATAATAGCAGCATCTCTTCTACAGCATTTTAATATATCTCAAAGCATTTTAAAAACAGGAGTGAGCTATTATTTCAGGGGGGTTTTATTATGTAATTTATAGTAATAGTTTTCTCAGCTACAGTAAAAGCTATCAGTAGTAAGTGATGATTTTCTTTTCATCAGTCTCATGGGACAGACTTCTCATGTAAACAGCCTGCTGCTATTCACACTTCTTCAACAGAAACTAATTGAAAAAGAAGCCCCTGAGAGGGAAGGGTGCAGCATCATTAAAATAAGAAGTGCGGTGTTCAAAAGGACTGTTTCTGATCTTGTAAAGCTTATATACATCATTTGGTTTAGAAGGCTTCTTATTGCCTTATACCAAAGTGATAACTCTTCACCTGTTGTGAACCACATAAAAGACTTGTACCAGCCTGTTTCTTTTAAGAAAACAAGCAAATCAAACAGGAGCTACTTCCAAATAATTTCATGTTGCAACTATTTGAATAGATTCTCCTCATTTTTTCCTAGGAATTATCTAGCTTTTTCTAATAGCTAAAATGTTATTAGCAGATTTGCATGGCAGATCAGTTCAGGGAGGGCTGGATTATATTGTGAAAAATATGCAGAAATAAAAGGAAAAAACCATCAGGGGAAATCTTTCAAGAGCTCTTAGGCCCATGGTGCATACTATCATCAAACAAATTGCTAATCGTTTTATTCTTCAGTCTATGGCATGGATTATGGCAAGTTTGAATTCAGTTTCTTGCATGTATCTAAGACATTCAGTCCTACTAAATGAACCTTGTTAATAATTTGAGTCAGAAAAAACTTCTGGCCTTCATGTCCTTCAGGCAATTCTTTATGTCCGTTTTTGCCTTTCACTCTCTTTCGCAATATCTTTTTTGATTCCTCCAAGCTTGTTGCAATTTCTGCAAAAAGAAATATTCAGATGTCTCAAAGTGACTGGAGCTGTCATATGCAGAAATCACGCGAGGGCCATGTGGTGAGAATGGATGTGAATGTGCAGTTGTGCAAAAGATCCTGCAAAAATCCACCTAACAGTCATTCTCAGGTCACATAATGGGCATGAGGACTTGTTACAGGGAGCAAGCAGTGGAAGCAGTCTGATTTAAGGAAACATGCTCTTTGATAGCGATATCTCAAATTTGAGACCTCTAGCATTTATCTCACAGAAGTACCTGAAGAAAAGACTAAACCAGTCTGATATTCAATATGTGAGACTTGACAGGTCTGTGTATACTTTTACCATTCAACAACTCAAGATTAACCTTAAATTAAAATAGCTAATTTGCATTCTTCAGAAGTTCACAAATGTCATGTGGATGCTGCAGCCAAGTGTCTTATTTTGTAGCAGTGCAATTCTAATATACCGTACTCCTAAGGACTTCACCTCTGACATTGCAGAGAATGGTCACCCAAAAATGTATGTTAAAGTTGTTTCATTATTATCCTACTCTTCATGATGAGGAATTAGCATGCACAAATATAAAACCTTTCACTTAAATCTAAAATAAAGCTCACTGGCTTTGCACATAATCTTATATCTTTCAAACACAATTACAGTTGGTGTATGAATGTGTTTATGAATTACATAAGCAATGTGGAATGAGCCTTAATACTTGAATAAGACCCTAAGCTAAGTAGTTCAAAAGTATATGTATACTATCTTTGGGTTTATCAAAAGCTAGTCCTCTTCCCTCTCTTACAGTGCAGCTTTATTTACTTTAGTGTTAGAAGAAGATATGTTCTTGCTCTTTATATATTTTGCCAATTATATTTTGAATACTTGAGCTATTAGCACTGCGTGTGTAAGTACATATAGTAAGTGCATATGCAAAGTGCGTATCTGTGCACATGGTACTGCAGGTCTGAATATGCTGCCCTAATTTCAAATCAATGTGTATAATACATAGTGTGCAAAATAAAATGAAAAAGTATCAACCTTGTGGAAGTGGAAGTGTGATATAAAATCAGCCTCTTATGTACAGTCCTAGGATGGAGGTAAAAGGGAAGCTAGTGTGAACCAGTCAAAATACAGGAATGATTTTCAGGGAAAGAGATCATTCTGTTAATCTAAATCCAGAACTTTTAGCTGTAGTGATTTAGCTAATTTAAACTTTTCACAGTATTACCGGAGGATCACATTCCAAAAGCACAGTAAAGGTAATCGGTAAGTTCTGGATACATAGCCTACACATGAGGCTTTTTACCAGGTGACACTTTAGCAATGAAGGTAATTGCTTGCTGTGTCAATTTACTCTTGCAGCTGCTAACATCAAATCAAGAAGGTTTCCTCCTTTAAAAGATAGGAAAATCATCCCCTTGGGCAGGGAACTCAGCTTTCCACCATCCTAGGTTTGCAGGGTGTTTCATATGATAAGGGCATACATTTTTCCGCTCTCAATGGAGGCTGGAAGGAGGTGGTTTGATAGATGGATGAGGTATAACATACAAGCATTTTTGGTTTCTATACAAGATTTTGCATCCTCCCTTATTTTGAAGGAGCTCCCAGAATGCTATTAGGGAGCCTGTGAACTAACAGTGTTGCATTGAGGGAAAGGGGAGGGAGGGTAAATGTGAAGGATGAAGTCTCTCTTATAAGCTCCCCTGAGAAATTCATACCACACCATTTGCTCTGCAACATTTGGAAACATTCCTTATAAAATACCAGTTTGTTGTGGTAAAATTTTGGATATTTGAATACAGGGTTAATTTTGCTAACTATGGAACCTACAAGTAGAGTGAAGTGTAGTGCAACAGCAGGAACATTGCAGGAATTAGTTTGGTTTGGTTTTTTGTTTTGTTTTGGGTTGGGGTTTTTTCAGCACATACACTTAGGCCCAAAGAATATGACAGTATTCCTTGAGACAGGATATATTAGTATAAAACAAGGGAGTGGGGTATGAGGTTCACCTCAGTAAATGCTTTTTGATGAATGACATGCCGTATTGATAAGGCTCAATACACAGAAGAAAGAAGCAGAAAAATCCAGTGCTTCAGTGACTGTACAATTGCTCAGTCCATCACCCACAAGGTATGGGGCTGTTTAGGTGAAAGAGTTGACATTTGAAAAAACTTACTAATGGCTAGACTGTGACTAGGGTTTGTGCAGAGACAAAATAGTTTTGGCTTTTGATCTCCAAGAGTGTGAAATCAAGGGGTTAAGGGCTGCCTTAAGAGGCTACATAGTTTGATGGTTATTACTTTGCATCAACGAATGGACCAGTGTGGTAAGTATTCATTGCCAAAGGGATTTTATACTATGGGCAACAGTGTTGTTGCAAGAAAATCCATTAGGGAACCATTTATAATGATAAAGCAGAGGACAACTTTCATTCTACTATGCAGAGCCACAGGAGAGGAATACCACGTTTACGATGCTGCTGCAGGAGACAGGCTATCTGCAGGACACACTGTTTTAGTGAGTCTTTTCAGCACTTTCCAACAGAACTCCCATGGAATGGAGGGCAAGAAATTAAGGATGTTCCCCTGCTAATGGAGAGCAGTGTGGAAGCCCTCCTTGCCCTCCTTTACAGTAATCTCCCAGAGGTACAGAAGACCCTGCTAGGGCACAAAGCCATAATTTAAATCTTTCTACATTAGCACTAATGAGGCTGGCCCATGCTCCTCTTCTTAAATAGACACTTAATTCAAGCACTCATCAATAAAGCATTCCCAAGACATTGCACTTCACTGCATGAAGCAGAGATTTTTAAACCTTCTTCCTGTTGTGTGCAGAGGAAGAAATGTTCCTTATATGTACATAAGCATGTACATATACCCTCTCTGTATACAGTTAACATGTAACACCTTATATAAAAAATGACATAACAAAAAAAAAAAAGAAGCTTTGAAGTATGATCAATCTAGAGCTACATATAGAGAAGGAAAATGCTTCAACTCAACTTGAGTATTTTCAACACATTTTTAAATACATCTGTCCTACTGTAACTTTTCTCTCTGAGTTAAAGGAGTATGCAGCCCCCCTATGTTTTTAATACTGATTGGCAATGAATCAGCTTTAGTTTAAAAAAAAAGAAAAAAATAAACCACATGCTACTTAACCAAGCTTGATTTTTTTTTTTCTGTCATGGATATATATCAACTCTTTACTGCAGAGATATATAGACTGACATATATATTTATGCCAACATCAGTATTTCAGAAATTATTTCCTGATGTCAGGTATGCTTTAGTCTATGTTTTTAATAAGTGATTTTTTTTGTGATTGTTTCATTCTTTAAACTGGCAGGAAGAAAATTTATCTGCTATGTTAGGTCACCAGTAACTGCCTTTATCAGACAAAACTGGTAAATACTGTGGCTGAAAAACATTCAATACTGCAAAGTTAACACTAGACTATTTACTTTTGTTAAGTACTAATTTTAAATTACAAGCTGTTTTTAAAACTAAGCTACTTGTCAGGACTGCAAGCTGCTGTAGGCTGAATATGTATTATATTTTGAAGCAGAAATAAATGTTGATTTCCTCTGTATCTTAAAAAACTGATTAGAAGGAAAATGTGCTTTCTATAAATATTTTAGCCAATTTCTTAAATGCTCTGCAGGCTGCTTCTTAAATTTTAGAGTTGGTAAATGCAGGCTTGCAAATCAGTATTTTCTGAAAAATACTTCAATGTGATCTAGTGATCTTGCTCCTTGTTTTCTGCATCAGGGAGACGGAGAGTGAAAATGTACATGATAACCCTTCAGATATATGTTGTCTGACTTTTTATACCATTTTGACCATGAAAGGCTGGTTCAAATTTATTACACACTCAGCAGAAAATACAGAAGCAATTTCTCACCCTGTTGTGAATTTTAGCATATCTTTCAGTAATGATGTCTGAGATTAAGAAAAGGGTTTGGGCAGAAATGTGCTAGCCAGTACAGTAAGGGGGGCACTTGGCATTTAGCAGATATTTGCAGTCATCAAGGAAAAAGGTTATGTCAAAGCCTTTTGACAGTCTTATTCTAAAAAAATCGTATTCCCACTTATAAACTGCTTGTCAATAAATGCTAAGAGAAATTTGGCCTCTTCCTGGGGATGTACAAAGAATCTGAAATATCTCATGTGAATGCGTTAGCTGTGTTAAGGTAATTAGAAACGGCAGGCAGACATTTTGCTTCACTTCCTGACACTAGGTCCCCAAGTGAAAAAGCACCTCATTTCCAGTGCTCAAAGTTCAAATAAACACACTAATTTATACAGTGTTTCCTTTCTTCTGTATGCCTGGTCTACCAGATTTTCCAAACCCAACAGGTTTTAGCGATTTGAGAGATGGCAGTCAGGAAAAGGTGTTACAATATGTGAGAAAAATTGATTGCAGTGGCACTTCTCACAGCCACAGACAGCAAGCTGCTCTCAGAAGTCAGAAGAAGCCTGTAAGGATGACTTGTACCCTATGCCTGATGTTACCTCCCTGCGACAGCTGCACATGGTCATAACTTCATCTCATCAAATGGCATCACGGTTATGCTGGAAACAGTGGAGTTAATGTCTGATTTGTGTCATTCATCTCTTGTACCTTGATGTACGCAAGCATTTGACCATTCCTTTGAACAATGCCTTAATCCTTCAGGGGGTTGGTATTGTTTCCTTAGTGATAAACTTTCTTACTCCTGATGTTCCTCCTCATGGAGGAAAAGCTATTATACGCAAAGATCAAAATAAATGCTTTTGGCTAACATAGTAACAGTCACAAAAACCTGTCCCTGTGTCCCAGAAATAGGACACTGGCAGAGGAGAAAAAATGCTGCTGGGGAAGTCAATGAGCTAGCATACATTGCAGTCACTTTGAAGAGCTTTTCTGCTTCAGGTCTGAGGAAAACACAGCCTTAGATTTGCTAGAGAAAAGACAGAAGAAATACAATTAGATAAAACCACCAACTCCATTTTCTTCTGAAGCTAGTTAGTATAGAGCAGTATAAATGTTCTGTTGTAGGTATCCTTCAATCTTTCCTGTTAAAGATGTTCAAATGTACTACAGAGTAGATGTAAGTAATCTCTCAGGCAAGAAAAGGGAAATGCACTCCTATACCTCAGGTACATGACCTCTAGGAACCTTCTCTTTTGATGAATGAGTATTTGAGTACTGCTTGCAAAAGTGGTTTTATAGTCTTTTCAGGAGTGATTGATAGAAACCTATCTTAGATCAATGCCCTGGCTGCTAAAGTGCTCCCATGAGAAGGGGAGAAGATTTCAATTCCTTCTTCTTGGTAGGTATTTGAGTCTCAATTTACCAAACTGTTAGTAATGACAAATTCTTCCAACCACAAGCTGGAGCAAGTGAGGCACCTCCATTAATTCTTGCTTTGTTTGACTCCAACCCACTGTTTCCTTTGCTTTTATTAAAAATATCTGAAGAATAAATGCTGTTTAAGAAGCAGAATTCTTCCTCATGATAGAAAATAAGAGCATTTCTTTCGTATATTTTTATTCAACCACAGAATAATAAGTGAAAAAAATAAATAAATTGACAGGCAAAAATGCTTAGCAGGAATTAAACACCAACTTGAGTGTTTGTGTACTACCCCTCTGTTCAGAAATCATTTTTAACTTAGTTTGCTATAGTACAAGTATATGCTTTTCGCTACATGTCTCTATTCAGTCTTTTTGAGAATTGTGACTTGAAACACTAAGAAATAAGTGCAGGAACAGTTAGAGAAGCTTACACTCTCTTTCGTCACATCACAGAACCAAAGCTGGACCCTTTTCCAGGTTTATTCCATAACCCTAAGCACCAGACCTTGAAAGCTGCTGAGCTCTTCCTGGACTATCCAGGCAGTGTCGCTGCTGGACGACATAGAAAGTCACAAACTGGCAGTGTGATTTCTTGAAGAGGTACTCAATACACTTGCAGGAATCTGCCGATGTCTGACGTCCTAGAAGCCAGGGATTTTGCTGCTTGTGATCTCTGCTTTATACTTCGGTTACTCCAGAAAAAAAGAGTATTTGTAAAAGACTTAATTGTTTTAGCTAAACAGTTCTCTATGGCTGCCGAACGTGTTGATTCTACATATTCAGGACAGTGCATCTGCTACATTACAGTATTTTCAGAAATTAAACCATAACTGCAATAGCTTCTCTTTCCTCTTCTGTTTCAGTTCCGCCTTTTATTCAGCCTTTTGAGTTCCCACGGTTCTCCATCGGCCAGCGGGTCTTCATTCCCTGCGTGGTGGTCTCCGGGGATTTGCCCATCACAATCACCTGGCAGAAGGATGGCAGGCCAATCCCAGCCAGTCTTGGGGTGACGATTGACAACATTGACTTCACCAGCTCCTTAAGGATTTCCAATCTTTCACTGATGCACAATGGGAATTATACCTGTATAGCTAGAAATGATGCAGCAGCTGTGGAGCACCAAAGCCAATTAATCGTGAGAGGTAAGTAGATGTAATTAGTTTGAAGGGCGCCAATTAAGAAGAATTCATCAGTTTTTTGCAATGACATCTGTTTGATAGGAAGTATAAAAAAGAAGAAAATATGGTAATCCCTCTCTTCATCACAGAGAGCACACAGAGCAATGAAACACAGAAACTAGTATGACTTTTCTATCTAAAAGTCTTCAAACTAATCAGAAACCCTGGAGTGGGTTTCTCCCTCCACAGGTGGATGTGTGAGCTATAAGACTGACCTGGAAATTTTGTAAGGCACAAGCCTGTTCATTGGGATCAAGCCTTCAAAATGGTATCAAATTTCTCTCTGTTACTATTTTACTCTGATTACCCCCATTTTTTATTTAGCTCAGTCTCTCATAGAACATTATGTCAGTAGAAAGCCAAAGCATTGATGCTGATTTCATGGGAAAAGACTCTTTCCTGTTACCATGTTGTTCTTTTTCTTAGTTGTGTTTATTATGCAAGTAGCATGATTGATGACTTCACAACATTTTGCCTTGAAATAGATGTGAATATAGTTATAGTAAAGAAACATTTTATGTGGAAAAGACCTTTCAGAGAGACACCTTGCTTTCAATAGCTTTTTCCCTCCAAATCACAATTTAGCCGGATTACATAGATATTATGCCTTGTAAAAGATTTTCTAATTTACTTCAACAAAAAGAAATTGCTTCCTTTTGTTTCTGAAAGTTTTTCTAAGTGTTTTCAATTTAAATATTTAAAAATTTAGTATTATACTCTTTCATTCCCACCATCACTTTCTTGCTACGAAGCCATTAGACACCTCAGAGAAAGAGGACAACACCTCAGAGAAAGAGGACATATACCATAATCCAGCAAGTAACCCTAGTTATTTCTGCCTATTGCTGATCACTACAATTTATATTCCTTTATGTAAATTTACCAAAATAAATCTTAAAACCAGTCAGGGGCTTTTGCCATCTTTTCCAGGCTTTTTTTCCCCTGCCCTTCATAAACTCATTTGAAGCAAAATCTTCTGAACAATTCTTCCTTTTATGTCAGTCTTCTCACTGTCCTAGGACTATCCTTAAATGGATTATTTCCTAGTTTTCCACTTACAGTATGTGTTTGCTCATGGGTTTTTATGATAGTATTCTCAAAACTTGGTGGCAAATAGGTCCATTGCTTTTTCAATCATTTTGATATAAATATGATTTTAACAATGTGGGTGTTTTTAGATTTTCACTGTTTTTAATCTTGTTTAAGTATTATTCAGTACAGATGTCTATAACTTTCCCCATCTATCTAGTAGTTCTTCACTAAAGTATTCTAAATAACTACATGCATAAAATTATTCTTTTCCAAAGCTGTTCTTTTAGCTTTTAAGCCTATTAATAATTCTAATAATAAAAGATTTTCCTCATCTTTTGCTGGAGAAGGGAAGGTTGACAACTTCCAGTCACAACAGGCAGTCCACTGGCTATGTCTGCCCTACAAAGAAGTGTTGCATCTAATAAGAGCTGAGGTTGTACCTGATCTGCAGTTCCACTCAGTGCTTGAAGTGACTGAAATGAATCACTGTAGCAACTCTGTACAAGTTCCTATAGGCATGTCATTGAAACAGAAATGGAATGATGATCTTGATTGTACCGCTGGAAACTGGCTCTCTGCAAACACTGTCTATCCTTTTTTCAGCACTGAGTTCCATGACACTGTAACAGCTCAAGTGAGTCCATGTGTAGGGTTTTCTGCTCCTGTGCCCCTCTGATCAGGGCAATCCCTGCTTTCCCATAACTTCTCCCTGCCTTGCCTGAATTGCAGTTATCCTGCCTCCTGCTGTCTGTGGTCAGTTCCTCTTCTGGCTAGCCCCTGGCTGGCCTCACCTCTGTTCCCTGGACATGTTTGCCTTTTGCTGACTTTTTCAGCACGAATTAGTTTTCCCTCGTTCTCCTGAGGAGATGTGCTGGGTAGCCTGCTCTTTCACTCCTCTCACACAGCTGACACCTCCATTTTGCCCTCATGTGCTGGTGCTTTCATTGCATCTCTTGGTGAGGGCTCTGCCGCAGTGGTGGGATGGCAACTGTTGGGTGTATGTGACTGAAGGGTGTCATAAATCCCTGGGCATGATAAGGGTAGCTTTTCACTCTTTTACACAGAGGTTTGCAGAAGACATCTACAGTCCTAGTCCTGCAACTTTTTAGGAAGCTGTGAGGGCTACTTCATTTTTCCCCTCTTGCTTACTTTTCTGCCCAGCCAGTGCTTTGCAGCAGCCTCCTGTAAGCCTTTGTCCTCTCTTCTCTCTCAGTCAATTTAATGTCTTAATCAGTTTTGTGTATTCATCTGAGATAATAGTTCTCCCTCAGAGGAAAAGGGGGAAATATAATATGATGTTTGACCTATATTTTCTGCCAAAACTCTGGACTGACCTCTTTTCCTTATATTGAAACTGCTCCATCTGTGTCATTTCACATAGAAGACAGACAGCCATCAGAGGGTCACTTTTGGTCACTTCTCATCTGCATCCAACCTGACCTATACACATTAAAGTAAAGGCTTGCTTTCCTGCTGTCTGTCCCTTCTCCAAGCTTTCTGACCCTCCTCACCTTTGTGTTTATGGGTGCCATTTAACTGAAACGTATTCTTTTTCTAAACCAGCCAAGTGGGTTTTTTCCAAATAAAGGGAGAAAAATTGTGCTTTAACTCCTCTTGTTTCTAATGCACTTTGTGTGATGGCTTTTCAGCAGTGTACCTTAAACTTAAATGTTGGCTTTCCTAAATGTCAGGGGATGTGTTCTGGGAATATCTTATTTATGTGAAGTTTGTACATTTTGATATGAAAGTAGAAAGTGAATGGAAAAGTAAAGGGAGATATGACTGCTCACCACAAAGTTCCTATTTCCTTATCTGTATTGTCCTTGTATTTATTTTAAAAGAAGACTTCAACATGATGAAAGCTGTCATGTTTCCAAAATAAGTGGGAGTCTAGATCATTTACAATACTTGCATAGACTTAAAAGTAGAATCTAAATCCAGTCCATTCTTAAGATGAATGAAGAAACAGAGGCCAGAGGCTTGTTGCCACATTTGAAGTACTAGTGAGTACTCAACTTCTGCAGAATCCATGCAGTCACATTAATTTTTGGCTTTACAGCTTGAGACCTTTTCCTCAATATTTTTTATGTTGGAGTGCATGTATCTGCTATTTTTTGGCATTCATATTTTTCTGTTTAAAGTTTGTTAAATAGTTTTCCTATAATCTTCTTACAAATATTATTTTTCATATCTAAACTACACTGCCATTTTGCCAGGAGTATGAAGCTGAAAAAAAAACCAAACAAAAAAAAACCCCAAAATGTTAAGCACCGGTCCCTTAAAATCTGTGGGCACCTTACAGTAAATCTTCACTGCTGTTTCTGTTATTTTGCGGTCTATGAAAGAAACTGAGGTAGGCAATCCAGGTGAGCAAACACAGAGCTTTCCTTCTCAAAATCTTGTTCTCTGCCAGATCTCAGCCTGCAGTTCCTCTGGAAATGCATTGAAAATTTGAACCCTAGAAGGGTTTCTCAGAACCTTACCAGTCATTATTATTTTTATTATTTTATTTCTTGTCACACTCTTGTTTTTCTAGGTATGCTGATAAGGAAAAGGAATAGGATCCTGTCAAGGAAGCAATCCATAAAAATTAGGAAAATATCTTCTCTGTCAACTACTTATATCACCATGTGGAATTAATTACGGCTTTACTCATTAGTACTGTCTCCTAAAGAGTGATAAAAATCTATACACACTTTATCATGTGTTATTCATTTCTGTAGAGTTTCCTAAAATGGGTATGAAGTAGCTATGAAATAAAAAACAGTGAAAAATATTTTAATTGGTAACCAGAAAGAAAAAGCTCATAAATGTATTATGAGTTTAATTTTTTTCAGACACTGCCAGAAAAGAGAATTCAAATATAGTAGTTGGTGCATAAATCATGATTTTATAATTCCTGTTAGTGAACACATCGTAAGTTAAAACTGAGAGGAGGTAAATACCTAATAACACCTCTTAAGGCATTTAGTGCATTAGGTGTAAATGTGTTTTAATTTTTTACTTGCCAGAAAAGTTTAATATCATTAAATTTTTAGGCACCCAATGAGGAGTCCCTAAGCCTTGAATCTTCCAATTAGGAAGTAAGTATCTGTCTATTTCCTAATATTTAGTCATGCTGGTGCGATGCAGCAAATGCAGCTTGTGATAGAAAAACAGAGTGAGAAGTTTTATGGTTGCAGCTGGAGTCAAAACTGATTTACTTTCTTTGCTGGCACACTGCAGCTTTGAAGGTTACTCTTGAAAGAGTGACTTCCTATTTTATGTTCTAATTAGACAAACCTGGTCAACACAAACCACTAGGCACTGTCTCATTTTGCAAAAGTACATCTTTTTTCTTGAACTGCATAGCAAATGGTTTCACTAAACCAGCTAAATTGACCCCTTAGGTCCAATGACCAAATTTAATAACTGTTCATCTTTGCTAAAGTACAGTGTTTAATGATCTTATTCATTAATACATCAATGGTTGCTTTGGCTGATTAAATTTCTTCCATCATTTTGACAGTATGATCTAAATGTAAAGTACAAATATTCCGTGTAAAAATGAAACATTGTGTTCTGGGCCAATGTCATAGATTATTTCTTAACTCACTCCAGTAGCCCACCGGAGGAGCTCATCTTATGAGCCTTCAGAATTGCTCTCTGGTGTGATATACTAATCGCTCTACTTGGGAGCCAGAAGCACTTGCATAGATTTGAAGTCCAGGAAGATGTGTGCAAGTTTGTTGTCTGGTCCCTGGCATAAAGCAGAGTCAGAAAGGATTCTTGGATTTGCATAAAGCAAAATTAAGTCAGAGAATGTTAGCCATGAACTCATAAACTGATTTTTTGTTAGAAGCTTGTAAAGTCCGTTGAGACCAACAATGGCACTTCTAAGCAGTAACTTCGTAGGGTAACAGCTTATATTTTATCATCTTATCAGGGTTATTTCAGATTATTTCACACAAGGAACTAATAAAAGCATTTTCCTTCCCCTAAAATGGCACAGTGACATTGATGTTATCTTCAACATCCTATTCTGATTGCTCTCATCCTTTGTTTTTCCTTTGTGAGAGCCTGGGACTGCTAGTCATAATATTGACTGAAAACACCTTTTTAGGTCCTTTGAGTTCAGCCATTAAATAGTTGGCATCTGTCACCTTATTGGTCTTACACTAAACAATTCAACAGCTCATTTCTTATCACAGGTCCGTGGGCTGCATGAAATGAGAAAGCCTAACACAAATTCACTGTTAAAGGAATTTTAAATGCGCTCCTTTACAGACTCAAAGGACTGTGCTGTTGAAACAAGAGTAATAATAAATGTAGGACTGTTCAATCATATTCATGAGCTATTTAAGAATGTTTCACTTCTAAAGGGGTAGAAGATGCCCAAACCTTTACAGCTAAAGAGAGAGGAGGAGAGCTAATTGTTTGCTTTTCTCCACTATCTCCTCTTAAGCATATCAGACAAATTAACTTCATTAAATTTTAAGAAAATTTTCTTTAAGGGCTAATTGATTCCTGAAAGATAACAAAAGGTGAGTGTAGCTTTATAACCAAAAGCTAAATATCAAAATCTAGATCAAATAATAAGTGCATTGTCTTCCAAAATATGGTAACATGTAGGACTGACCAAATTATTAATTTGAAAAAAAATTGCGAAGCAAACTATCAGTAAGGAAAAAAATAAATGTAAAGGTCTCCTCTGCTTACTTTTTAAACTTTTCTATAAGAAGAAAAATCCTGTGGTTTACCTAGACAGCAATACAGAAATAACTGAAAGATTGTTGAGTGAGTAATTTTGTTTCACTGTAGCATCTTTTCTTATTTCTATTGGCAATCTTAAGACTGTGTCAGGGGTTCATGTCTTTAAAATCAGAGCAGCACCTGTCATTTTTATAAGTAGTCCTAAAGGAAAGCCAAAGCTTTACTGAATATAGAAATAGTTTCTATTACTGTATGTGGGCAGGGTTTTTGCCAAGTAACGTTGAAACATGCTTTGTTTATGGAACAGTGTAAGTAAATAATACAACTGCTAATCATACATCTGGCTCTGGAGCTTATATGGCAAAATTTAATTTCCACAGTTACCGTTCTGGTATCATCCTGTATTGAAACCAATGAGTAGAAGTGAGAATACCAAGAATATTTGAGCAAAACCTTAAGTTTTACATATACCCAAAATACAGTGAAATCAATATGATAAAATGCTGTGTTCAGAGCTTGTGAGCCTTAGTGGCACAACACATCAAGAACAGCTAAATGAGCTAATTAAAATGTGGAAGGGTACATTTCCTAGACATGCTCAAACATTTATATTTGTAATAGGTCCATTTTTCTCTATGTATGCCCCAAAGAATTAAACAAAACAAAACAAAAATTATTTCAACAGGAAACTTTAATGCAATTAGTATTTTAAAGGCTGATTGCCTTTTTTCCATACTGGGCAACCTTTCTTAACTTCTCCAGAACTTTCTGCATATGTCTACCCACTTAATTTAATCGATTATTTCTTGAAAAATTATCACTTCTTGTTAATGTCATCAATAGCAAATGAAGAATATAATGTTTTTCAAGAAGGGAAATAAAATGAAGAAGTTGCATGAGTTTTGAACAGCATGAGATTTTAGAAGGTATTGCACTCTCTCTTCACGCTTTTCAGTGGTAGAGGAGGCCAGTAACTCTCAGTCACTCCATTGCATCATTTGTAGTCATTAACCTGTAAGACTGATAAAACTGAGATGGTTCCATGATTTAGGTTTGCTGGGGTTTTTTTTTGGTCTACCCTTTTTGTGGTTAAGTAGCTTGCCAGTGATCTTTCAGAAGCTGTGCATACAAATGTACAAAAGCATACTTGCATTTACCGAGGTGAAACATGCTGATGACACCATGCTGAGTCGTGTAAAATCAAACCTATTTGTGCAACTAATTGTACTTTCCACCTGTTTTGAAAATAAGTACTTAGGACTCCTTTTGTGTTTCATTGTGATAAAATGGACACAAAACAAGGAGAAAAGAGCTACTGAAGCAAATGTCTTCTCTCTTCTCTGAGTAGATAATTAGAGCAGGGTGGATGATTGCACAGAGGTGCTGTTGCCAGGATTTCATGTTTGATGTTTACCTATCATGAATAATGTAACATATGATACACGTTGGTCAGTGTGACAGCCATTTGGAAAGCCAAAGTCTTTGACAGTAGTGTAATATCTCCTAGTACAAAGGTGTCTCTTACCTCTCCTACTGTTAATCCCTTCTGCTTCTTCTAGCCACATTCCAAACAGCAGTGGAGCATCTTTGTACGTAGTTAGGCAAGAAACAGCTGTGCATTACAGCTATAGGATTCAATAAGGAAAAAGTCCAGTTAAAGGACTTGTTTACTCTCCAGAAGGTGGTTCTTATCTTTTATAAAATGGCTGTATCTATGAAGGTGGAAAGAGAAAGTTGGAGTCTGGATTATGGAGGCATGGAGAGGAAGGCTTGAGCCATTGTGAGGAGGGTTATCTGAATCTGGAGACAGTATGTCTAGTAGATACCTCCAATTTTTAGTCCTGTCTATGCCAACACTGCCAGCTCAAGTTTCTCCTCAAGGAAAACTCTGGTACAATGTAAGGTGCTATCTGCGTAAAATATGAGAGTGTTTATACTGAAACATCTTTAAAGTCATGTATTATAACATTGGTGCTTCTGCTGAACAGTTTTTCTGGTATATAATCAGTACAGTATTCATGGCGATTAAGAGCTGTTTCTGGTCCAATGTCAGTCACTGTACTCTTGATCCACTTCTGTTCTGCTTTACACTTCCTCATGTTACAGCTTTCTCTCATAGTTCATTTCTTAGAACCATAGAATAATAGAATAGTTTGAGTTGGAAAGGCCCTTAAGATCATCTAGTTCCAGCCCTCCTGCCATGGGCAGGGACACCTCACACTAAACCGTATCACCCAAGGCTTTGTCCAACCTGGCCTTGAACACTGCCAGGGGTGGAACATTCACAGCCTCCCTGGGCAACCCATTCCAGTGCCTCACCACCCTAACAGGAAAGAATTTCTTCCTCATATCCAATCTAAACTTCCCCTGTTTAAGCTTTAACCCGTTACCCTTTGCCCTGTCACTGCAGTCCCTAATGAAGAATCCATCCCCAGCATCCCTATAGGCCCCCTTCAGATACTGGAAGTATACTATGAGGTCTCCATGCAGCCTTCTCTTCTCCAGGCTGAACATCCCCAACTTTCTCAGCCTATCTTCATACAGGAGGTGCTCCAGTCCCCTGATCGTACTCGTGGCCCTTCTCTAGACATGTTCCAACAGATCCATGTACTTTTTATGTTGAGGACACCCCAGAACTGCACGCAATACTCAAACTGAGGTCTCACAAGAGCACAGTAAAGGGGCAGGATCACCTCCTTCGACCTGCTGGTCACGCTTCTTTTGATGCAGCCCAGGATACGGTTGGCTTTCTGGGCTGCAAGCGCACACTGAAGCCGGCTCGTGTTCATTTTCTCATCGACCAGAACCCCCAAGTCCTTCTCCTCAGGGCTGCTCTGAATCTCTTCTCTGCCCAGCCTGTAGCTGTGCCTGGGATTGCTCTGACCCAGGTGTAGGACCTTGCACTTGGCATGGTTAAACTTCATAAGGTTGGCATCAGCCCACCTCACAAGCATGTCCAGATCCCTCTGGATGGCATTCCTTCCCTCCAGCATATCAACTGAACCACACAGCTTGGTGTCATCGGCAGACTTGCTGAGGGCGCACTCAATCCCACTGTCCATGTCAGTGACGACGATGTTAAACAAGACCAGTCCCAACACCGATCCCAGAGGGACACCACTCGTTACTGGTCTCCAGCTGGACATTGTGCCATTTACTGCAACTCTTTGTGTGTGGCCACCCAGCCAGTTCTTTATCCACCAAGTGGTCCACCTATCAAATTGATGTCTCTCCAATTTAGAGACAAGAGTGTCGTGTGGGACAGTGTCAAACGCTTTGCAGGAGTCCAGGTAGATGACATCAGCTGCTCTACTGCTGTCCACCAGTTCTGTAGCCCCATCATAGAAGGCCACCAAATTGGTCAGGCAGGATTTCCCCTTAGTGAAGCCATGCTGGCTGTCACCAAGCACCTTGTTGTTTTTCATGTGCCTTAGCATGCCTTCCAGGAGAATCTGCTTCATGATTTTGCCAGGCCTAGAGGTGAGACTGACTGGTCTGTAATTCCCCGGGTCATCCATTTTCCCCTTCTTGAAAATGGGGGTTATATTTCCCTTTTTCCAGTCACCAGGAACTTCACCTGACTGCCATGATTTTTCAAATATGATGGCCAGCGGCTTAGCAACTTCATTCCCCAGCTCCTTCAGGACCCGTGAATGGATTTCATCAGATCCATGGACTTGTGCACGTTCAGATTTTTAAGATGGTCTCAAACCTGATCCTCTCCCACAGTAGGCCCAAGGTCTTCATTCTCACAATCCCTGCGTCTGCCTTCCAAGACTTGGGTGGTGCGGTCAGAGCCTTTGCCAGTGAAGACTGAAGCAAAGAAGTCATTCCGAACCTCAGCCTTCTCCAAATCCTGTGTAGCCAGTTCACCTGAGAGATTCCTGAGGGGGCCTACGTTCTCCCTAGTCTGTTTTCTTATTTGCTGTGTACCTGTAGAATCTCTTCCTGTTATCCTTAACACCCCTAGCCAAGTTTAATTCTAATTTGGCCTTAGCTTTCCTAACCTGGTCCCTAGCTTCCCAGACATCCTTGTACTCTTCCCAGGCCACCTGTCCTTGCTTCCACTTTTTATAAGCCTCTTTTTTCATTTGAATTTTCCTCAGCAGCTCCTTATCAATCCAAGGAGGTCTCCTGGCCCTTCTGCTGCACTTCCTTCTAGTTGGGATGCAACACTTCTGAGCTTGTAGCAGGTGATCCTTGAATATCAACCAAGAGTCTTGGCCCCCTGCCCTCTAGGTCTATATCCCATGGAATGTTACTAAGCAGTTCCTGAAGAGGCCAAAGACTGCTCTTCTGAAGTCCAGGGCAGTGAGCTTGCTGCACGCTCTTCTCACTGTCCTGAGGATCTCAAATTCAACCATCTCGTGATCGCTGCATCCAAGGCTGCCCTGGAGTGCCACATTTCCAACGAGCCCTTCCCTGTTGGTGAGCACGAGGTCAAGCATGGCACCTCTCCTTGTCGGCTCCTCTATTACTTGCAGAAGCAAGTTTTTTCTTAATTTCTGACACTTCTGGAGAGGCAGGTGGTGGGGTCTGATCAGGGATTGTGTCAAAGCAAGGAGGGCTGGTTATACCATTTGTTCTGTCTCTCCCAAGTTTCAGACAAAGCACTGGCTGGACCTGTGGAGCTGTGAACCATTAGTTTTCATTTATATCTGTGGGCACATGCTGTTGTGAGGAAAGGAAAGCAAGAAACTATTAGGAACATCTGAGTGTTTGCTGCACTTGAGAGGAAAAATATCTGCCCCAAGCTCAGTCACCTTGCTACATTTTCTCTGTAGCACAGACAAAAAGAATAACATGTGGGATAAGGAAACAAATAATTTACTTTTTTCTCAGGTATTTACTTATTCATGTTGTGAACCACTGAATAGGGTGTCAGTGAAAATCTTGACCCTAACTGACTTCAATATAACCATCAAGTGCTTTTAGTATTAAATAACTTCTGTGGGGTTTTCAACATTCTTCACAATTTTCAGCTTTTCTTTAAAACTTGCCAAATCTGCATGTTTTATTGAGCCTTTGACATTTAGTATTGGGCCTTCATGGTAGGCTGTAGTTTTAAACTGCATTGTCTTAAGTTGATTTCTTTGCTGTGTGGAAAGATATTTGGAAGATGTAGAATTTTCCTTGAGATAAGCAACTCTATGTATAAATAGATAACATATGTCTGGAAGACTCAGTGCAGTGATTTTATGCTGCCTTACAAAAAGTCTAATAATACTTAGACATTGATGCAAATGCCTCTATTCCAGTAACATTTCTCCTCCCTCTTCAACCTAATGCAAACAAATTGTGTTGAACATTTCTACAGCTGTTTGGAAAGAAAAGTCCCATCAGAAGTTATGGTTCAAACACTCTCATTTTGATATGAAGTGACTTGATTGCTATTAAAAATTATCGGGGTTTTTTTCCTAAGATTGCAAGGGGAAATGGCTTTAAATTGAAAGAGGCTAAATTTAGATTAGGTATTAGGAAGAGTTCTTTACGTGAACCATCGTGATGGTGGTGATGCACTGGAACAGATTGCCCAAAGAAGTTGTGAATGTTTCATCCCTGGAAGTGTCCAAGGCCGAGCAACCTGGTCTAGTGGAAGGTGTCCCTGCCATGACAGAGGATTTGAAACTGGGTGATCTTTAAGGTTTTTTCCAACCTAAAACATTCTATAAGATTCTGTGTTTATTTACACTAAATAATTCTTGTTCTAAAGCTTACTAGTTCACTGTTACGAAAAGCAAACACAGAAAATTTCAGTTGTTCTTAGACATCTGTCAAACCTCTGCCTTTGTTAGAAAGCATTTATTTTTTGACCTTAGTAGTATGATTTATCCCTTGGTCCATTTTATAACCTCTGCTATGGAGAGACTTTTATTAACTTGTTTTTATATCATAAAAAGACCACAGTTTTTGTTGTGCTTGTCAAGAAATACATTGATATTATGCACAGAAAGTAAATAATTGTGTAAAACCAACTTTACTATGACACTGGATCATCAAAAAGCTGGTTTTAATTTTTTCTTTCTACTATGAAATTTTATGCCTCCTTATTTGACTGGTCTGCTATTTTGAGGTACCTGGTAAGTTGTGCAAATTCTCAAGGCTCCTTTTGCTTCCTCTTACAGTGCCCCCTAGGTTTGTGGTTCAGCCCAGTGACCAGGATGGGATCTATGGAAAAGCTGTAATTCTCAACTGCTCTGCAGAGGGTTATCCTGTTCCTACCATTGTCTGGAAGTACTCAAAAGGTAGGATTCCTCCAGTGATCACTGGGAACAGATTAATTCTGATTTGGTAGCAATTTACTCAACCTGTAAGTTCCTGACTTAATCTTCATATTGCAGAGGCTGACTGGATGCAGTAAGGGAAGTATCAGTCATGTTTATACTCTTCTTGTATAATTTCCCTAAGCACTTAGTGCTGGCCATTGTCATAGACACAAGGCAGAGCTAGATGGACTTTTGGTCTGCCTTAAAAACATCCTGGAGCTGTAAATTTGTGCCTGGGTTAGCTATGGCCTCAGCAGGCAAGTGATGAAATAGATGGCAGAGAGAAAAGAGGTACTGCTTTAACTGAAACACCCTCAGAACAAGGTCCACCAGTAGCATTTGGCTGATATTTTTTTCCCTTCAAAATTCATGATAACATGGCCCATCATATCTTTTCAGCAAAGAAGAAAGGTCAGGTAGCATTAACATAAGCAGTAGTTCATTATGCGCTTTACATAATGTTTTAACATTTTCTTCTCATGTAACAGAGCATTAAAACTGGCCCCACTTGACCCTCAGTAACCATAAGAAATTGACTGCTTTTTAATCAAAATGTGCTGCCTTCTAGATTTCGTCTTCTGGCTAATTGTCTTCTGGTAAATTTTAGCAAGAAAACAAACTCTCTGAACACTGTATCCAATCTAAATGAGTTAACTCTTTACAAATAAAAACTAGGTGCTGTTGAGAAAAAATCCTTGTATAAGGCTCCATGTAATTTTTTATTTCTTTGGGATCTATAATATATTTGAAGATATACATTTATATTATATTTATGTTGTATTTTATTTATTATAATATATTTTCAGAAAAAAAGGTGAAGGAAGAGAAATGTTCATGTTAAAGACTATTTATGCTTTTATTTGTAAATTCTGGTTTATGGCAAGAAGGATGCAGAGCTTCAAATTCCATTAATCTCAGTGGTATAAGGGGTTTTAATTATGAATATAGGTCACGATGAAGTAATTCTGTTCTGTTGTGTTTGCATGTTGAAGGAGCAGGCCAAGCCAAGCTAGCTGGGTTGTAATTAACTGTGAAAGATAAGTGGCCCATCTTACTAAAGGAGAAGTGGATAGTAGTTTGATTTTAGTGATGCTCTACTCTCAAGTGACTATTTTAAAGGTTTTCCACTAACAGCTCTGAAATTTTTAAGTCAAAGATAGTTTAGTATAAGTGATGTAGGCAAAGCCATCTAACAAAATTTTGCCCAAAGTAACTCTAGGTGGAAACATCAGTATTTTTACAAAAGTCTGTATTTTGCTAATGGATGACTGCAATTTCAATACTTAGTCTAAGGTGCTCTGCAGGTCGATGGGATCTATGCTACATCTTCCTTTAAAGAGAAACATTATATAACTAGTTTGTGAGCAAGGTTTGTGCCCAATTCTGAAATAATTACTGAGGTGAGGCCATCAGGAGTAAAGCAATTGTATCACAGTACATTTGTAAGTGCCACAACAGAATAGAAAGGGCATCTGTACACCTGCAGGTAACTTTGTGTAACTGGCTTTTTGTGTCCATGAAAAATGGAAAAAAAGCGATTCATTTATTTGTACATCAGGATAGACAGGTAATGGAAATGGACTTACTGTCTCTAATTACAGTGGTCAGTACAGGTACCCCATAATCAGCAGGAAGCTGTTGATTTAAGCCCTTTAAATACAACAGGCAATGGGCACACGCTGAATCATAGTATCATAGAATCATAGAATAGTTTGGGTTGGAAAGGCCCTTAAGATCATCTAGTTCCAGCCCTCCTGCCATGGGCAGGGACACCTCACACTAAACCATATCACCCAAGGCTTCGTCCAACCTGGACTTGAACACTGCCAGGGATGGAACATTCACAACCTCCCTGGGCAACCCATTCCAGTGCCTCACCATCCTAACATGAAAGAATTTCCTCCTTATATCCAATCTAAACTTTCCCTGTTTAAGTTTTAACTGGTTACCCCTTGTCCTGTCACTACAGTCCCTAGTGAAGAGTCCCTCCTACGCATCCCTATAAGCTCCCTTCAGATACTGGAAGGCTGTTATGAGGTCTTCATGTAGCCTTCTCCAGGCTGAACAGCCCCAGCTTTCTCAGCCTATCTTCATACGGGAGGTGCTCCAGTCCCCTGATCGTACTCGTGGCCCTCCTCTGGACTTGTTCCAACAGATCCATGTCCTTTTTATGTTGAGGACCCCAGAACTGCACGCAATACTCAAAGTGAGGTCTCAGGAGAGCAGAGTAGAGGGGCAAGATCACCTCCTTCGACCTACTGGTCACGCTTCTTTTGATGCAGCCCAGGATACGGTTGGCTTTCTGGGCTGCGAGCGCACACTGAAGCTGGCTCATGTTAATTTTATCATTGACCAACACCCCTAAGTCCTTCTCAGCAGGGCTGCTCTGAATCTCTTTTCTGCCCAGCCTGTAGCTGTGCCTGGGATTGCTCCGACCCAGGTGTAGGACCTTGCACTTGTCATGGTTAAACTTCATAAGGTTGGCATCAGCCCACCTCACAAGCGAAACATAGGAGAATTCTGTCTGAGTATAAAGAAACACATTTTTACTGTGAGGGTGGCTGAGCACCGGCACAGGTTGCCCAGAGAGGCTGTGGAGTCTCATCCTTGGAGATATTTAAAATCCGTCTGGACATGGTCCTGGGCAACCATCTTTTGGTAGCCTTTCTTGAGAAAGGGGGTTAGACCACATGGCCTCCAGAGGTCCCTTCCAACTTCAGTCAGTCTGTGATTCTGTGATTCATGAGCATGGACACCTCTTGCAGATTCACTCATGCAATTGTGTTTGATAAGCTGCTGTCACTGCTCAGGTAGGACTTCGGATGTAATAGCAGTAGCAGTGCAGAATAAGAACAGTGCAGAGTAAGAAACAGTGAAGAGTAAGAAGCCTTTGCAAACTGGTATGCAAAATTTTGCCCACTTGTAGCTATCCTCAGGAATATCAGCCCTTTCATTTCTGGGAACACAGAATTTTTCCTACAATTTTTCATGTGAAGAAAAATATAAGAAGTGAGTGCTTGCATCTACCTACTTGGGCAATCACTTGCAGGCAGGTAGAGCTTGTGAAGCATAAATGGGGCTTCCAACTAAATTACAAGGAAAATGGCTTATTAAAGAAAAGAAAACAAATCAAACAATAAAACGGGAAATGTGATATGCATGTGAATAAAATAGTTGAAAAATCAACAGTTGTGATTTCTTTTTATGAAAATACTCTCTAACATTCCTTAGTTCACAGTATTGGCCACCAGACCTTCAGGGTAAATGTAAGTCCCTAAAGCAAACACTTTTAGGACTAGAAGGACTTTCAGTATGCATGGCTGGTCTTTTTTTAATATTCTAGGTGTTCTATTCATGGGTCATTATAACTTGATATTTTTTACTAAATCATTCCCATAGTATTTATTCATCATATTTTCTCCTGGGCTGACTCAGCCAACTGCCAACAGTAATTAATGCTGACAGATATTAACTTCGTGTACAGAAAGATGTATATGAGAATTCCATTGAAGAAGACTACTTAATGATTTCCCTGAAAAATCCTGTCTCCTACTGCCAAAGTAGGCTGTGAAAACCTTTGTTACAAGAACCGTACCTTAGTATATACTGAGAGAGTCCCTAATGATGGAGGAACCTGAACTTGCGGTGAGCCTCTGGACAGTATGGCATGTTGTCAACATGGCAGCAATCCAATCACTATTTCTAAATCACCCAGAATCTTATTTCCAAGGAAAAATGTGTTTTTTCTTAAAACCAAAGTTGATACAGAAATCTTTGGCTTCTTGACTCTTTATGGACCTTCCATTTTTACATTACCGACAAACCTGGCACCTCATGTGTGCTTAATGGTCTCAGCTTTTTCTTTCTTTTTCTGTATTTTTTTCAACAATCCAAATAAATACTGGCTACAGATATGGCAGAATAGAGATTTTATGTGTCATCAGTCAGTCAGCTGTAGGAGGAGGCATGCAACACATGCAGTTTTCCATGTTACCCAAAGTTCTGTAAACAAGGCACTAGAGGTCTCTTAAGTATACCGTGTTTACTACAACAGAAACCCCTCTAAGTCATAAGAAATTCATTTGGTGTATGCATTACAGATGCATAATTATATGACTGTTCAGCTGTAATTGTCAATAATTTATCAGCCTCTAAATATGAAACAAATGTTGTTTTTTACCCATGAATGGTCTTAAAATCTTCATTTTCCGTCTACCCATTTCTGGTTCTTACATTCCACCTTTGTGCTCCTTTTGCCCCTTTACCTTTAACATGGGCAAACTACTCCTACAGTTACATACCAGAAGCCTGTCTTCTTTCCATTTAATGGATTCAATTTTGGTAAAGAAATATTCCATTTGTTCTGATAATGTCAGAAGGCATTCATATTTTAATTGGATTAAGCATCTAGGAATAAGATGCTACAGTTTCTGCTTTTGTTTTTGTTTAGGAAAAAAAACAGACAAGTTTAACTCCTAACTAACCTATTTCGATGGGGGTCCTGCTTTAGGTGCTGGGGTTCCGCAGTTCCAGCCGATTGCATTGAATGGTCGTATCCAGCTTCTCACAAATGGCTCCTTGCTGATTAAACATGTACTGGAAGAAGACAGTGGATACTACCTCTGCAAGGTCAGCAATGATGTGGGAGCAGACGTCAGCAAGTCCATGTACCTCACTGTTAAAAGTAAGAACTGAAACACTTCTCTGTGACTCAGATTACAATTGAGTGAAAAAGGCTTGTCTACTGCATCTTCAGTTTAGAGGGAGGGCAGGTGGGGAAGAAAGTGACAAATTTGTTTTGTTGGTTTTAATTTAATGTTGGCATTCAGCTGCATGCGGTAGCGCCTGGAAGTTAGCACAGTTAATAAAAAGACATTGTTTAGTAGGGGGAGGAAAGGGGACCTAAAGATGGAAAGGATTAACATCTCATTTAAAAAATTTATATGATGTCTATGAGCTACAGCTGAGTAATGAAGGGGAAGTAAGAAAATTCTTTGGTCCAGGGTAAAAAAGAACATAACAAAGGAGAAATACCTTCAGCAACTGTTAAAAATCTCAGAAGTTGAAGAAGATATGGATTTAATACTCCCTTAAACAATTCCATAGGTAGATATTATAGGTATAATTACAGGTGATACTACAAGATACTATAACATACTATGAAATATTACAGATGCAGCCACAGTAATCATTTTGACTTAGTCACATCAAGTAACATCAGAAAATGCATCCAGTTCTGTTGAATTTGTATTGCATACACAGCCTCTACTTATCTGTACTTCCTGGGCACAAGAGCAACCTGATTTTAGGTGCGTGCTAGCTATAACTCCTCCAAAAATGAACACAGCTGGGAATATAGAGGAAATATTATGAAAAAAAAGAAGTTGTAGAGATAATATAATTCTCACTAAAGAAAAGAAGCAACTATTGACTGCAACATGCTGAATGTTCCTGGCTGACCTGTTAGACTAGTATTGATAGAGGTCACCA
Source organism: Neopsephotus bourkii (assembly GCF_033783945.1). Classification (NCBI taxonomy): domain Eukaryota; kingdom Metazoa; phylum Chordata; class Aves; order Psittaciformes; family Psittacidae; genus Neopsephotus; species Neopsephotus bourkii. The sequence goes on along the minus strand of NW_026901456.1, from coordinate 6,994,009 downwards.
AGCCATGCACTTTCATGTTTGTAAGATTTTTGAAGATAGACTGAGTGCTTTGAAGTTTTGAGATGTCAACTAGCCTGAAAAAGGTTTGCTCTTGAAAGTAAAAAAGTATTTTTCTTTTTTTTTCTTTTTTTTTTTTTTTTTTTTAAGGAAGGATATTCCAACTCATTCTCCATTGGTGAGCTCTATTTTAGACCATCAAAGTTTACGTTTAGGGTCATTGTTTGTTGTAATGCCAAAGAATGGATAACTAAATTCTTTGAAAGGAATATTGTTAAATTTATTGGATTTGAAAGCCCCAGTACCTCAGATGTCCCCTCCACTCTGTTATACCACAGTGGCTTTGTCTTCTGAAAAATAACATGATATCCCATTATCTCAAGCAAGTGCATTAATTGCATACCTTTTTCTGTTGATTAGTAGAAGTTCCAGCTTCTGCAGTTTCCATAACTGGCCATTTTGGGGCCAATCTTCAACTGTAGTAGCAATACACTGCTGTAATATGCTACAGAAAAACAGCTTTCCTCTGGTTGACAGCTACGCACACTGCCTGTCTGATCACTGCATGCAGTTTCATGTGTGATAAAAGAGCATCCCTTATCAAATAGGAGCAGGAGCTTCCCTGGAGAGTCAGTTGCTGTTTCAATCTAATGAAAACCCCTCCAGCTCTGAGATAGCAGACAAGCATGTCTATGCACCCTCACACATCCACACTAACACACCTACAGCTCCCAGCATGGATGTTAGAGTAAATGCCATTAGCGTGTTGGTGTGTACACACAAGAGCATATGTTGGCTTTAGCTTTATAATCAAGCAGACATTAAGGAGAAGCTGGTCTGGGGAAGTATGCCATGGTGGGCTTCAGATATAGCTGAATCCCCCCTTCTGGCAGTGTGATTACAGTACATAATATGTCAGGTGGAGTGACACCAAAGTGAGAACCTGGACCTTTATTGTCTCTGATACTCTAATTTGCCATTTTCTTTTTCTGTCTAGCTGTTCTGGCTCTTTTACCCTCACTCCCACAAGCCTGTTTCTGGACCCTAGTCCTCAGGTTCCTACTACTAGATAAAAAACTTGGACTTCCTTGTGACAGATTGGTTTCCTTCCCTCCTCCAGTCTACGTATGGGTTGTCTGTGAACAGTAGCTCAACATCTGATGAAAAAGTGGCTTAGATATAGTCACTGATTGTGAAACTAGACTGCCTCTCAGAAAGAAAGACATGGCAACAGTGCCTTTACAGCCACTTCCTTAGCATCTAAACTGTCCCTTGTACCATAGATGTATGTAGATGCTAACCATTGATAGCACCAGTGCAAACTTAAAAAAACCCAACCTCTTATGCATAGGTCACTCTTCCCCTCCATGTTTGATAAAAGTTTTCACCTACTCTGTTAGTAACATTGCTGGATAAATTTTTGCCTTTCATAAGTCCTGTGACAAATCTCTTAGATGTAGCTGGATGCTTTACTCTTCCAGAATTTCCAGTTCCACCTGTATCGAAACAGAAAAGCTACTGACCTTTGATGTCAAAAAAGGATAGACAAATTTTTGTTTTGGTTGCTCAGGAGTGGACAGATTAAGCATCGACATAATATACTTCCATGACTTGCTACCTCTAAAATTGACAGACCTTTTCTTAGTGAAGCCCATCTTCCTGCATTACCCACCAAGTATAGGGGTTCCTGAGCAAAAGCAATCCCATAAATGGGTTTGCGTTTACCTGAAGCAAGAATAACCCAGACTGTCTTCCCCAGCAAATTTTTTATGTGCACCACAGAAACTTTATCCCCTTCTACAGTATGCAAAATTTCTGACTGGGCTGGGCCAGCCCTGTTGGCAGATCCTCTGGTGTTGACCAACCAGCTAAAGATATAAACTGACTTGGCCTGATTAACGAGACTTTTAATGCTGAGAAGGAAATGGTAGTAATTCCAGATACATGTTTGTATAGAGCCTCAGTGTTTGTTACATGACACCTTCATGTCAGAGAAGCTGGTCCAATTTATATGCTGAAGGGAGTTTGTATGAGGAGGGACTGCAAAACAAAAAGATGAGAGCAAAAGAAAGATGCTTCAGGAATGCTGGTAGAAATGTGGAAAGAAAGAGTTGTCAGAGTCAATGCTGAATCAGGAACCATAGGGCTAGAATGATAGCCCTGAAAGCAGAGCATATTCACTTAGCAGCTATTATCCTACTCCTTTTCTTTTCAAGAAATGGACATAAAAATCATGATCAGTGATGTTTTTCTTCTGAACCAATGATAAGTTGTTCTCGAATTCTGTATTCACTTAGACATACAATATTAGAAAATTATGAGAGAGATCTGGAATAAGGATTCTAGTGCTGTCTTGAGAAATGACTCCTGGGATGAGAAGAGTTCTAAAGAATTTCTATAGAGGATAATGAGCCTTTAGCATGAAGGGAAGAACTAAAATTATTTAAAGATTGCCTGGAAGTCACAAGGGAAGAGATGTCTGCTTAAAATGGACTGCCTGCCTGCCTTCATCTGAATAAATGTCACACTCCCTAATTCCACTTTAGGGGCAATATATAACATGATAGAATGGTATTGTGAAAAAAAATCCCTGCTGAAAAGCAAGTTTCATTAAGGTACGTATGCTCTTATGTAAATACTCTGTTGAAGTTAGTCATGTTAGTCCTGCCGCTTCTCAAATTTCCCACTTATTTTCATGTCAGTGTGGAGACGGAGAAGTTTTATCCCAATAACCAAAACATTTCCAACAAATCCTGTCTGCCAAAAAAAACCCAGAATTGCTCCATTCACCTACTTCTCAAACATGCTTCTTAACTATTTCAGTATATATGTCTAATATATAAACCTGAAACTGTTAGACAGACCCACACCTTCTTCCTGAAGGAAAATACAAATCCTAGCTAATAATTTTAATGCTAAGTTTCTTGATTTTATTTTTTTTTAACTTTAAAAAATTGTTATCTATGAGAAGATCTGCTGCAATAACACAAAAGAGTGTTTGGGAACAGAAGCCTTGTCACAGTGTAAAAGTGAGTGCAGTGCCCTGTTCCTGCAGCTACCTGAGTCTTAGTTGTGGTGATTTACCACCCTGTACATGTGCTGCCTCTGCTTCCCTTATAGGGCCTCTTGTCCATGGTGATCACAGCCTATTTCCAGCAAAATCTGTTTATTTCCATCTTCAGACAATTCATGGAATAAAGAAGTCCCAATCACACAACTAGCTACCACAGCAAAAGAAATAAAAAATAATAGTAGTTATAAACACAAATAAACCCAAAAGATGCTTATGAAGGAAGACCCTGAATCTAGTGAAGATGTTTCCTCCACTGCTAGCTAACAGTTGTTCCCCTGTGTGGTTGAAGCACTGCAGCATTTGTGTATTAAAATTCATAGAATTCTATGCATGGCTTCCTCTGTGAAACTTTATAGGGGCAAAATAAAGGCACACTTCCTACATGGCCAGTCAGATGAGTTTGCTTTGCTGCAACACCTGCAGTAAAGCCAGCAAGCTGTGATGGAGAGCTCACTGTGCTCTGCTCACCAGAGTGCTTCTAGATACTTGTTTTAGCCTTTAGGAAAATTATTCCTTGTTGAGAATATAGGAATGTTGAGATCTCACCACCTGCTACTTTTCCTTATATGTGAAAAGAATCGCATTTATACATAGGTGTTAGCCTTTTGTTTATGTGCAATGTCTTATTAAAAATGCATATATCCCACAAGATGTAAGTGTGGCACTGGCTCTGTATTCACAAAGCTAGATTATCCATGATTTGTTGTAAAGGAAGATTAAAATCACTGTCTCTGACATCTTCAAAAAATGCTTATAGTAAGAACAGTAATCATACTGTGTCAAATTCACCTGAGCCCAGTTATTTTGATATTTCTTAATCTATCTGTTGTGGTTCAACCCCAGCTGGCAACTAAGTACAATGCAGCTGCTTGCTCACCATCCCCAGTGAGAGGGGGAGGAGAACTGGAAATAAGGTAAAACCTGTCGGTTCAGACAAAAAACTTTAATAATTGAAATAAAATATAATAACAATAATAAATCGTAATGAAAAGGGAGGCAACAAAAAGAGAGAGGAATAAAACCCAAGAAGGACAAGTGATGCACAATAAAATTGCTAATCACCCGCTGACTGATGCCCAGTCCATCCCGGAATCAGCAGTCAGCCAACTCCCGCCAGTTTAGGTACTGAGTGTGATGTTCTATGGTATGGAATATCCCTGTGGCTAATTTTGGTCAGCTGTCTTGTGTCTGCTCCTGCCCAGCTTCTTGTGCCTCTCTTCACTGCCACAGCACAGAAAGCTGAAAAGTCCTTGACTTAGAGTAAGCACTACATAGCAATAACTAAAGAGTCAGTATGTTATCAACATTATTCTCATACTAAATTCAAAACCACAGCACTGCACCAGCTACTAGGAAGAAAATCAGCTCCATCCCAGCTGAAACCAAGGCACTGTCTTTGCTCCATATATTTTCACATGATCTGTAGATATTTTTTTCTGGGGGTAAAAACAAACACCAACACCACACCCCCCCCCCCCAAAAAAAACCAAAAAACAAACCAAACCAAAAACAAAAACAAACCTAAAACCAACCAACCAGCCAAAGTCCCCTGGTCTGTGTACACTGCTTTATTGTTTTATCTTCCTGGTATTCTGCCATTTTTTACAAAAGTTTTTTTTTTCCATTTCTTTGCTTCTTCATACTTATTTTGCAGTTATTTCAGGTAAAGTACATTTTTGACCAATGAACAAATTGGGCTAAAATTGTAGAAATGTCTAATTGGAGTACTTGCATATGTCCTCAGAATTAAAGAGTAAGGGAAAAGGAAAGAAAACCAAAAATAACTTCAGTGAAATGAAAGTACTCTTGTACCCCAAAGTCTCCTTTCTCATGAGCTTGTGAGTTGCTCTTTTCTACCTTTGCCCTTACCCTCATGACAGATAGCTCTCTATTTCACCACCTATCTCTTGGCAAACAAAGGCAAAAACTATGTTAAATATGAGTTTGTGCAAGAACTACAGTACAGCTCAGCTTAAAATCCAGTGGCGGTGGATTGTAACACTCTATCTGTTTTAATTATTCATTTTCATTAAATGCACAGTCTAAAAGATGCTGTAAGAAAGCTACAGTAAATCTTGGAAACACAAAAATTCTCCCTAGACAAAAATACTTTCTCTTTTTAGTAAAACAGCCTTTCCCCGCCCCCCCCCCCCCCTCCCCCGCTGAGGTCCTCCCACTATGAGAAATGAACAGGGTCTGAATGCTGTTTTCTGCTTCTTCAGACCATTGGTACAGCTTTGATTTAGGGACTTGCACTTTAATCACCCATCATGTGTCATTACCCCAACAGGCGGCAGCAGCCGCAAGATACAAGCTCCAATAAATTGCACTGAAAATCGCTGAAGCGATCCTTTGTTGATTTTCCTTTACAGCTATTCAATGGCAGATCAGCTGTCATAACAACACAGTGCCTGTGGCAACAGGGTGAAATTAAACGTGAAGTATGTTCAAGGTAGCTGGTAGAAAGCTGGAATATCCCTTTTCTTCTGTACATTCAAATGCTTTCTGCTTCCCTCAGTAATGCCAAGCCTGTGGCAATTGGCTAAAACGAATGCTTTCTCTTGTAAGATAATTGCCAGATGTACTGCAGTACAAATGCTTAAGTGCTTTTGTATGCAAATCTTTGCAATACTCTAATTTAAGGAAAAGAGGAGAGGTAAGGACTACTCTCTTTTTAAAAAGGTATTTTTCTAATTGGGTGGAAGGAGAAAAAGGATACAGCAGCCCTTTTTATTTTCTTCAAGGCTGTTTGCACAGCAATGTTTCTAGCAAGAAGGTGAAATATTTCTCTTTAGCTAGGTAGCTAACAACAAAGTGCACATAGGCTCTGCTGTACCTTTTCTGTTTGTGGGTTCTTTTTCAGAATAGCTGTATCTCTCAGCTTTATACTGCCCAAATAGCAACATTCAAAAGGAAGCAAGAGTGAGGTTTATTTTCAGAAGTTTTCTTTCTACTGAAATGTTCATAGATGCAGAATATTGAGTCTTTCATAGAAAAACTGAGCAGTTTAACAAAGTTGTGATGGTTTCATCCTTTGAATGCCTTCACATCTTCATATTACTTAGAAAGCCTTCTAAAGGGTATGATTTGCAAGGTACATACTCTAGCTCTTGTTTTATTTTCTCCCTTTACTGAACACATTAGTAATAATTACACACAGAAAAAACACAGACATTTTAATTGTCCTCCTTTCTCAATCTTAATACCTCTTGTGTGCTGCTAAATTACTAGCTTATTCAGGGAAGGTTTTATATGGCTCTCAGATTGCAATAAACTCTGTGTCCAGCTTTGGCCAGCTGTGGTCAGTAGACTCCAAGCAACAGAGTTAATTTCAGATCAAGGATTACAGCTCCTATGTCTCCGAACACTGCTGAAACAAGACTTGAAAATAACATCTGCCGTGCTCTCCTTTAATTGAGATGGTAGCGTTGCAGTGATTTATACAGGCTAGATAGATTATCCATTCATAATAACCTTAATTGACAAAGTAAGCTTACAAATTTCTGCATATTGTATTTGGCAAAAACTGCAAACCCTACTGTGCTAGAATACAATAAATGGTAATCCTTAAAGACTCTTATCTGGGAGGAAATATTCTGGAAATTATTCTTTCTGATAATTTAGAAGGTCATTTTCTTGAAAGAGAATTTAAAACGTAACTATTCAGGTTTAAGGTTGCCTTCATGTGAAATGTGAATGAATACTTCTGAAACACAATATGTCCCAATAAACTTTTAAGAAATTTACTTGCCCCTAAGCATAGGATGCTTGACAGACAGATTTTCAGGATTACTCATCCTGAAGTTACCTATTACTCATTTACCAGGTTTAGTTCAGCAAACATTACTCCTTCTCCTAGTTTGATAAGACAGGTGGAAGATCTTCAAATCTCCAATGGTTCATTGTTGTTTTCCTTTCCACATCTGGCTGCAAAGAGGTTGAGTGCCCTTCTTCTAGCTCTGCCACTGTGCTCCTCCTGGGCTCTGTGCTGTTTCTAAGCCTTGTTTGAGAGTGGGAAGAGACCATTAGAGGGTGCAAGTCACTGACAGACCCTCAGTAGCTCAGCTGACTCCTTCAGGTGCAACAGCTTTGCTGCACACATTCAGAGCATCATATTCAGAAGCACAGCTGTGGACCACTTAAGTTGTTGGAGCTGGATGTCATGGCTTTAAGAGGCTGTGGTGACACCTACCATATGAGACTGTATCAACCAGAAGATAGGGAGAGAAATGAATAGACATGGTAATCAAATTTGAACACATAACTCAGAAATTCTCATCAGAACACACCACTCATACAAAACAATTTTATTTTTTTCTGACATTTTCTTGAAATTATGAAGTGGTTCTAAATCTCAAAGTCAGCTACACAAAAGTATGTCTTCATATAAATAGCGTTAGGACAGTGTCCTGATAGGTTATTTCTTTTTTTCCTTTGTGTGGTAGAGGAATAATGGCTGAACACTAACCATGCCAAATGTTCAGTAGTGATGTTTGCTGGTTTATCTAGAGTTAAACTGATTTCAAATGCAGCATGTATGTAGGTACAGAGTCTCATTTTTTGTTAAATATTTACCTTAAGGGGCATTTAATGCTTATAGAGTATATAATTCCCTGGGTTATCAAGTTTGTTTATTAAGCCAAGTAATTTTTCTGAGTAACATTTTACAATATAGATGCTGCTGTGAATATATCTGTTTCATTTGTCAGGTGGGAGCTGTATGCACTGTGTTTGCTGGGTTTAATGTTTGCTTCTAGTGGAGGAAGTACATGTGTGATCTATTGTTGCTTATTTTTACTTTTGCAATGTCATCAAGAATTGTGCCTACATCTCACTAACAAAGTTTAAATAAACTTAAATCAAGAGAGCATTGTAAAACAATAGTGGGATATAAATTAATTTAGCTGCTTGTGTCATATATATGAGTATTCCACTTCAGAAAAGCTATCTGTTATAGTACCATGGTTTTCCATTCCCTTTTCCATTCCCTTTTCCTTTCCCCTCATCTCTTTTCTCTGTGTTTAGTCATGCTAGCTTTAAGGTACATCTCATTTACACAGTACCTATATTCCACCAGGACAAAGCCTCAGGCTCAGAGAGGATGGTATTCTTGTGTCTCACATCATTTTCCCTTCACAGACACTGGTGCTTCTTCTTCCTTGTTGTTGCCATTCTGCAACCTTACGTCTCTGTCACCATTTCCTCTTTTTTAAAAATCCTTTTCCATCCATATTCATTCTTCTATTTATCCATTTCAGAGCTCCCCATTATTATTCTCATATGAGTTTAGGATTTGCAGAATACCATTTGAACAGCAAAAATAGAGGACAGTCTTAAATGACAGTGTTTCATTTTACATACCAGAGGTTCTTCTGTAATATGAATGACCCAATCACATCTTTTTTCAGTACAGGACCTGTGTTTCAAAAGGTTATTCACTGTTTTTCATTATTGAATGCTGTTGTGGGACCTGCATGGTGATTCCTTATAAATTTATATTGTATCTATTTATTTATTTAATGTGGCTGATTTTTTATCTTTAATTCGATGCATAAACCTAAGTTTTGCATAAAAAAAAAGGAAAAAGACAATGAGTTATAATAAATATATGCATATATTTCACAATATCTTAAAAAATATGCAGGATATAAACTACATTTGACACAGATAATTGGCACAGATTGCAAATCAGTTACATACATTTTTCTGTATAATGCTCTTGTAATTAAAAAAAAAGAAGTAAAAAAAGGTAGTTTATATGCAAATATTTTATGCTTTGGATAAGAGTTTATTTCTTTTCAAATATATCAAATGTCACTATTAGCCAAAGACAGTCTTTTACAACTGCTTGCATCAGTGCAATTTAAAGCTTTTTTTAAAGCAAGCAATTTTGCCTTGAAATATAAAGAGTTATTTTTTTTCCTCTTCAAAATAGCTTTTCAAGGATTGAATGCTAGCTTTGTTCATATGCCTCCCTGAAAATCCTACAGTGGTACTCTATACTGTGTATAGATTCTGTGATAATCAACATAAAAAAAAAATCAAATCTAGGAGGCGAAGGAAAGGAACAGAATATACAAGGTAGGAAGTAGAACTGTCTACAAGCTGAAGAAGCTGTATATAGGAGAATTTAGGGGATTGCTTCCCATACCTCTTCCTGCTCTGAATGTCAGGGATAATCAGAAGAAAGGATTTGCAAGTGCAGATTTTCTATCAGCAATTTAGATGTATTTGGTTTGTGGAAGACAGGGTTTCTTCCCCCTAGACTGTGTTCCTAAACATTACGATTCATCTTCTGCATCAATGTCTGAGCTCCCTTCAGATTGTTCATTCAGTAATTTGTTTGATAGGTGATGCTTGAACATATCTTAATCTGTCACTTTTATGTTTCTTGGAAAAAAAAAAAAAGAAAGTGTCCATTTATGGCCACAGCAATTGATTTTGGAGTGTCTCTGTGGTGTAGATAGCTAAAGCATGGCTCCATTTTTAGATAAATCTTATTAGGATCCTGCAGGGTTAAGGAATGAATTGATTTAGTCTGCCAAACCAGGAGATAATGGAAGAATGAGCTCTTACTGTTGGCCTAATTACTTATGATTAATCTAACCCAATCATTTGGGTTTTTTTAACTGTCTCCATCAGGCCACAGAATAATTAGTCTTACATTCACTTTTTGTTTTCTTTTCCATAGTGAGGTAGAATATTTGGTCATGTAGTAATTGTGTTGTCCAGGCAGTATGTACGTCTTTGTGACATTAATTTTACCTTCTCTGTCATAATTTATTCAGTGCTTAGCTTCCACCTGCCAAATTCCTGGCAGCTCCTGGGAAAGCAATATTGTGTAACTGTATGAATGTAAGGTGAACACATGACCAAATTCAGAAAAGAGAAAAAGTTCTTCAGGGAGGGAATAGATGCTGGCTGTAGTTCCAACTACAGTTCTTGACTTGTGAAACAATATTTTCCATTAACACTTTTACCTTGTTTAGGAATGTGCAGACCTTCCTGCTGATTTTTTGAAAGTGTAAGCAACACAACAGTATCCATGAAGAATTTAAATGATTATTGAAAGTTACCCACTGTATGCATTTATCAGAACATTAGAACTCCCTGTGAAGGTGCAGGTGGATCCATTGTTTTAGCTGTGACAGCTGTGAGTCTTAATCCTGCCATATTTCTGCATGCAAGCTGATGCATTCTCAGGCAAGCAAGAAAGCAGCCTAGTTTGTCAGTTCTTAGCAAAGATGTTATTTACATTTCGAGCTTTTATGATTAAAACTTCTGTTGTAAGTTTCTGTACTTCATTTTCCAAAATATCGTGTTATGTTATTATGCTGTAAAAGTCCAGCAAGATCTCTTTCTCTGATCTATGTGAATTAATGGCCTCAGTTACCAGTATCTCTTCGTGCCCGTGTGCATGAACATGTTTGCACTCACATAAACGTGTTGTTTGATGCATGCTGAAAAGAAAAAATGCAAAAAAGGAACAAAACCCACCCAGATCTGATCAAATGGTAGAAGTTTTTCCTGATTGTATTTCTTATGCTGTTTACTTAGCTGTAATGAAGCTGTCAGGGGCACACATGAAATGATTGATCTTTAGTTCATCAGATGGAGGTTACTGATTTCAAATGTTTTCAGCAAAAAACAATTACACATCCTTTTTTTCTTAGCAGAAAAAAAAAATAGAGCTATGATGGGATACCCGTTTTCATTAAACACAATTCTTTTTGTCTGTGACATTCCTGTTTTTTTGTTTGTTTGGGGTTTTTTTCCCACTACATTTAATTCTTTAAGTACATCCTAAAAAAAAAAAAAAAAAAAAAAAGAGACATCTAAGCTTTATATTCCTAAAGCTATTTCTTTATTCTTAAAGCAGAACCCTGATTTATAAAAATAGTGTGTATGCAATTGTCTTTCACATAATCAGTGACATGCTAAGTTATACTTAGCAAAGCAGATGGCTATCAAGGAATTTTGTCATATACTGCTAGGAGTTGGTTTGGGGTTTTGTTGTTGTTGTGTTAACTTTATTTAAACTTTTAAGGAAATGGCTCTGCATATTGTATGCCATGCTCTGAAAGTTGATGTAATTAAGCTCCAGCAAATGTCGTAAGTCTTTGGAAATGTAGCAGTTGATGTCAGTAGTCTGGCTTTCAGTCATGTTTACAAGTTCTCTCAGTTAGTTTCCCCATTCTGAACTTTTCTTGTATTAATAAGTTAGAAATAAGCAGCTAAATCATATTGCCAGTGACCTAACACGAACATCTTTCTAATTGTTGTGTCATATTGAGAGATGAGAAACAATGCTGTTCTCTTACTTCAATCTCTTTCCTCACAAAGGTTTTCAAAGGATCAAAAGTCTTTTCTAAAAGATAAATTATATAAACTTATGACCACAAAATGAGAGAGAATGAGACAGAAAAAAAGAATACCTCAGCAGAGCTATTACATAAGTACGTTTTTCTGCAAATCAGTAAGTGGAAAGAGCATCTGTTAGAGAGTTATTTTTCCTGACTTTTAATTACTAGTCATTGATTTCAGTAATTGCACACATGTACATACACAATAGTGCAGCAGGATTTCACTTCTGTGGTCTTATCTCAAAACTGGCTTTTAAAATAAGTGCCCATTACTGTAAGAGCGCCATAAGAAAGCAGTGCTCTGCTATTTTTGTCTTAACTTTGCAATGCAGCATAACTGTTGCATTTACAACTGGTACAAGTTGGCTCTTTGCCATGCACTTAGAGATATAAACCCCTACTTTCAGCAAGGAAAATCTCCTGCCATCAGACTTTCAAGTGGAGACTTGCCAAACTGAAATAAGGAAGAACAGACTTTTCATAAGTGGTTGCATATTGTTGTTGAAAATCCAATTGCCATTTTCTAAATGCCCATCTCTAGGATTTAAATAATAGTCAAATGAAGTGCCTAGCTTTTAAGGAAAATGGGCATGCACCTAAATGATAAGGAAGACCATTATAGGAGTAAATAGCAATACTGGGTGCACTCAGGAATTTTGCTGATGCCATGTAGCAGCTGTATTTTAGGTAACTCAACAGAGAAGGCAGATGTGAAAGAGGCCTTCTGTGTTTTGGTTGTTTATAGTGACCTTTGCCTTTCTGGATCTACTTTCATTTAGCATTTCTAACAGAATTATTCATTGCACAGTGGTGCTAATACTCTTCCTTTTTGCTCCTAAGTTTTTCAGTCAGAAACTGGTAGGCCTCCCAAAACATTTAAAGAGGTATTCAAAAACTAAGAAAGAATGACCTGGCCAGAAGGTGTAAGGCTTGTGCTACCCACTGTTATCTTGGCTAGGATGACTAGGGCTTCTTCCTTGGCTGTGATCTGCTTTTAACCATTGCTGTCTAGTTATTTTGCCTGTTAAGGTACAATAACAGAATAAATTGGTCTCTCTTCTGGAAGAGTGGGGCTTAAATATACAATCCAGTGAGCATGGATGAGCAAGTGGCTTGGCATTCTGCTGAGCTGTGGTAGTTGTCCATGAGTCTGCTTGGCACAGGGGACATCCAAAGAGGTTGACAGTTGAATTAATCGATGGTTAAGGACGTTTAATTTCCTTCCATTTGCTGTGGGGCAGGAATGTGGACTTGGGCAAATACTATGGCTCTGCTGACACAGAGAAGTTCTGCACATGTTACAATTAAACAGTATATTTATGTGCTTATATGCATATATGCATACATGTGCATGCTGTCTTCTGCAATACCCAGTAAGTTCCTTGCATCTTGTCCATATACAAGATTATTTCTGCTTTTGCTAATTATTCTAGCACATTCTAACAGTAACGTTACTTTTCAGTAACACTGAAAGTGTGATAAACCATCTAACTGGTTTAAGTCAGGGGAATACGTACTCTCTCTTGCCTCCTCCCATAAAGTGAGTGAGGGCATTCACCAAGTACCATAGGATACCTAAGCAGACATATCTGTCATATTTGTCATATTGGATTCAAGTCAGGGTTCTTAATTTACAGTGAACTCTGGCATCCGTATTTTGACTTTGTGGGTCTTTTTCATTTGTTTTTGCTTTTCCAGGATTAAGCAAGCAAGCTACTTGCAGTTGAAATTCTTAATACATAGTCCTTGATTGTTTCTACATCTCCACTTGTTTTGTATGAGTGTATAAATTTTATTTACCTTTTGGCAGCATTTTCTTTTAATGTGCTGTTATAAAGGATGTTATAATCAATAATTATAAAAAATACTGCAATTAAAAAGTGGGCAGTATGTGAACTGTAGATTTTAACTCATATAAGATTGCTGTAGGCCAAGACTGGGAGCTTTCCAATTTTTGTGATTTGCATGGCAGAAAAAGCACACTTCGTACTGAATCAGGAGCTTTATTTAGGAGGAACAGTCACTCTTATTTTTAGTATAACCACAAGCATTTTTGAAAGACAACCGTACAAGATGGAACATACACGTACCAATATACATATAACATTTTTATGAGGTAGAGAGAATGATTTCTGAATCTTAACTCCTTTATTATGTCTCTCACATCAGCTGGTGATAATACTGCTCTAATTTACTCTTCCATAAATTCTGATTTTGCATTTCTTGAGGTTTTAAATATTTTGTAGTTTATATGATTAAAATAGGCATTGTTATTTTATTCACTTGAACTTTAAAAAATGTAGTGCACACCAAAGTAGATACAGTGATGATTATTCTGGAGTTACAGAATAGAAAAGGCTACTGTGTAAATACATATTTAATGTTTCAAGCCTCAGAGCAAAGTTAATGATGCATATAAATTATTATACAATATACTCATATAATTCTTATGTTTACTCTATAGAAACAATATGTAAGAGGCAACAGAAAAGTCACAGATATTGACATTGTATAGTTAGCAATGAAACAGTTGGACAGGAGAGGTATTCTTGGGTCTCCCAATATGCTCTCCTCTGGTTCCACAGGAAGAAAGAAAGAACCAACAGAAGGCACTGATGTCTCTCAAAAAAAAAAATTTTTTTTTTTTATTTTTTTTGGAGGAAATTATCCCACCCCACCCCCCTCTTCTGGAAAAGCCTCTCTAGTGCTTCATGCGCCTTTGAACCCCATTCAACATTTGTGCTTTGTGTGCTTCTAGGAGCTTACAGCTCCCCAGCTCCTTCCTGTCATGTTTTAATCTTTCTGGAGGATTCAGCATGATGCAGTCTTTCTTGGTTGTAACTTCCGTGAGCAGTCTATTTTCAAGCGTATTCATCGGCATCCAGTCTCATTCTAATCTCTTTTGACGTATTGTAGGCAATATTCCTGAGGACTGTATCCGTGACAGGTTGGAAATTTCATTCACTCCCAGCTATTTTGGTGTGGCTATTCTGTATGAAAATGTCACCATAAAAATATTTTGTGTGCCCAAACAAAGCCTTCTGGAAATCTGAATAAAACAAAATTATCTGTGGCATTTTATTAGTCTTAAGAGAGAGGAGTGGATTATCAGGCTTGAAAACAGCTTTAGGGGGTCTAAATAAATATGTATATTATTTTAGGAAGCTATAAGCAACAAAAAGCAAATTTGAGTCTGTAGCAAAAACACAGCAATTAGACATTTCAGTATAATTTAGACATTATACTAAAACCATGATGTGTCTAACATCAGGACACTGAACCATCAAATATATTGGCAAAAATTCAATGGCAAAAAAGAATTATATATTACCTGGTCAAGAGGATGCCCATTATAACAAGAGGGATAGAAATTGTTAACCTTATATAAGAAAGCTTATGTGTCTCAACTGCCTTAAGACAGTTTTTCTATGTGACATGCAGGCAAGGATTTAAGAAGTGTGCTTTTCTGTCTTAGAGCCTTACAAGAGAATGGGGAGATGGCATTAATGGCAATGGGTTTGCTGTCTACATGTCTTCAGCTTCATTATATTATCTATGCAGGCTGATGAACTGTAATTGTTTCCTGGCTACCGCTGGTAGCAGATAGGGTGACAAAGGGTTTTGGAGCACTGCTAGGTTCCTGTTTCTCTCATTGATCTCTATGAGAACAATCATTATGATAATGATTCTAATCCAAGCTTCTGTAATATAACTGAGAAATAAATGCTTCTTGGTTAATATGCCTCAATTAATGGGTCACTCAGTGTAGCTGCAGCAGGTTGCAAGTAAGTAGCTTTCAGGATCTGAGCGCAAATGATTATAGGTTTTCTTTCCCTTTTTAGATGAAATGGATTCATAAGCCTTACTCAAATGAATCGCTCTTGTAGTCATTAATTATAGTATACACATGTTAATGACATCATTATCAGGAGATAACATAATGTCCTAAGGACCACGTGCTACAGTTGTTTCCTGTGCAAACAATTGTGCTTGATAACACAGCCTGTCACAAAATGTCAAAAAACCCCACATGGTGTCTTGAAATGATTGTGAAATTATCATGTGTCACAGCTATGTATGTCATAAACAATACCATCATGACTGAACTTTTCATTAACTTCTTGGGTGGGGGATACTGAAGAGAACAAACAATTAAGATCTTGAACATCTCAAATGCAGCACATAATGCAGAACAGAATTGTTTAAAGCACACCCTGTGACTGGATTAAAATGCATTAGTCGTGAATTGAGGATATGAATAGTAATGGGCAATATTAAGGATCTTGGGAGATTTTTTTCTTGTTTTTATTAAACACAAACAGGAAGGATTTTTATTTTTTTTTAATGTTCTACAGTTAATTCTTTTCTAGCACCTCCCTGTTAGCTTGTATGAGGACTGGATAACAAGATATTAAGAGTTGCCCATCTAACTATTATTTTAACAACTAAAATCCTGGTTAAGTGAAAGTCAGTAACAGAGCTCCTCTGGACTTCTACAGGACCAGGATTTCACCCCTGTGGACTATGAAGCTCTGAAATGTGAGTGATCTCACACCCCTTTTGTGATAGAGCAGCAATTTCAAGCTCATGGTTGGCATGTGGGTTTTACTCTTGACTGTCACAGGAACAGAAGTGCTCCCATTATCCAAGGCAGCAGGGCCAGTGGGTGTCCCACAGCACTTAAGTACCAAGTCTTCCCTGGCTTTGTCTCTGTACAACCTAGTTCAATAAGAAAGACTGAATTCCTTCTTTTTGTTACCTAAGGATTTTTGCAGTGTTACCATTTTTAAAGTTTTCCTTCTGAACAATGAAAGTGACAATTTATTAGGCTATGTATTTTTTGTTTGTTTGTTTTGTTTTGTTTTGCCTAGCTGAGAAACATGATTATTCTCTTTCTGGAAGTAAGCTTCACAAAATTGCCAAGAGCCATGGGTTCACCAGGTACAGAAATGTTCAACAGTTTTCCCCAGGGCTGCAGAGGCTGCTTGTTACAGAACTGCCAGCGGCTTACCTCCTGTAATGCTGCCTCCTCGTAGGGTTACGTGGGACCTACTAACAGCTCCCTAGAAGAGTTGTCAATATGCTGTGATGATAACATTAATACTGCTTTAGTCATGCCATAACTGTCAGTAACAATGTAGACAAAGGGTGCCACACAAACTTTGTTCCTCCATTGTATTTCCTTAACCAGTGAATTTCAGAAAGTGTGTGCTCCTGATACTGATGCTGCTTTATATGAAAAATACATAGGAGCTGACCAGCCTCCCTGAAGCATGTCCGAGATAGCTGACATACAAATATTTTAGAGAATTTAAAGTTGAAAGACTTGTCTCTGAAGCAACATCTTGGTTCACATTTTTGTACTCGGTGGTTCTAGGTGATGCCAAACCAGAAAGAGAAAACCTCAAGGGCTGCTTTTGAATTGTATCTTTCCTTACCAGTAATAATTCTTGACACATGGCCTGGTTTTACACTTCCAGAGAGGTTTCAATGAGATTAATATAACCATTCTAATTCCTTTCTGTTTTCACCTGAATTGAAGTACCAAATCTTCCCATGTTTCCTACAGAACTAATTATTCAGGTTTACAGTCTTGCTGTTACCAGCTAGCTCAGCCCTGATACATGCAATAAATTACCAGTGACCCTTTCTTCACCTCTTTGCCTCAGAGTCCCATTCTCTGCAAAGGACACCATCTAATTAAAAAACACAACAGGGGCCTGCTCAGACAGGAGGGTAGACTTAGGCGGGGGCAAAACTGTGTGACATTACAGGGATTTATTCTAGTAAAATCTGAGACAAGGAAGGTGAGCTCTGAAGGGAGAGGTGTAAGAGACTAGTGAGATTTATAAGAGACTGGCAGAGGTGACAGGAGAAACTGGAAGAGTTACTGGAGCTGCCAGCAACTCTGCAAGTTTCTGGAAAGAAAATCAAAGGATTGTTATTTTTTAGCAGCAGTATTAAAAACGTATTTAACTGGCACAGGGATGAGAAATTTTTTCCTTTCTTCAATGCTGCAGTTATGATTGTATTTATTTTTATTTTTTTATTGACGCTTCACTAGAGTTCTTGAAAAGCTGCTCATTGTTAAGAGTGGTTCTAGGCGCTCTGTCTCTTGGTTGGTGTCACTCATAGAGAAAATCTGAGTCAAGTACACAGCATAAATACAGAAAAATTTCAGGAACCACGCAACTTAAAGAAGTTTTGCAGTTATCCTTGGGAAACCTTTGTGAAATGTGAGTTTGGATCTTTTCTAACTGTGTAAGTACCTCAGAAGACAGCAAACATATGCCATGTATTATCTGTAGAAATAATTCACCAGTTAATCAGGGTGTATTTTTAGGAAGACTTCAACTGCATTTGAGGATGTTCAGAAATTTTGCAAAGCAACTTGAACACTTCAAATTCAGGGAAGGAACATAACATCTGACAAAGAGGGTGGGAAGTAACCTTTTAGGAAACCTTAATTATGCCACAGAAAATAGAGCAAAATGCCGTGTGGCATTCATCAAGCCTAGCCAGAAAGCCAGTTTTCTTTCTTGTTTTATTTCCTTTATTATATTCTAACCAAGTGCATGATCAAAAGTAAGGCAGGAAGAGAAGCAGCATCATCACCAACTGCATAATCCTGAGCACTGTGTACACTGAAGACCTTCTCTTGTGGGAAAACAATGTTTGTGTAAGTAAAGAATGTCTCATCAAGCATGATCGCAACAAAATAGGAGAGTACTGAGAAGTTTCAGTTATTTATCGAAATTTTGGGTGCTGTTATTTACCTTTTTTTTTTTTCTTTAAACCATAAAGGATTAATGCAGAGTGGATAGCTACAGTTCTGTATATACTTTAATTTATACATATTTTTAAATCTACCATCAGTAGAGTCTGAATATTTAGTATTCAAAATAGACTTCTGTCATTCAAGTTGCAGGATTCAGTGCTAACGGAAGATGGAACAAAATCCATGAACCATTTGCTAGATATGGAGACTTGGACAAAGCCGCCTGATTGAATAGTCCCCCATTTTCTTTCCTAGGAATTCAGGGGAAAAAAACTGTTATCTACAAGATCTCCTGAAGATATCCTATGTGATCAGTGATCCACTTAATAGAAGGAAAAGTAATAAACTGGTGTGGAGAAGCAATATGATTTCTTGCATATGTAGTTGAGATGATGTAGGAATCTGGTGGTTTTGTCCCAGTTTAAAGTTGTAGTTGCTGCTGCTTTGACAGTGGCAGCACCTTTTTAAAACATTCATATACAGCTATTAGTTTGGCATCATGCTGTTATTGTTATTACTTTAATTTATCTTATTACTAAGGAAAGTTAAAGTCATGTCATTTTTCAGCATCTTTCAACTGTGAATTCTGAGAAATAGTGTGGGACAATGGTGTAGAACTTCTTTAACAGCAAGGGATTTTTCATGCCAAATTTCAAAGAACAGACAGATTTTCCATCAGTTAACAGGAACAGAAGTGCAAGAGCTTCTCAAAATAAAATCTCAGGATTTTTTTTTACAGGATCTTAGGTAATATGATAAACCTTTCATTAACAAGCAGTTACTGGAAAGAGCTTGGTTAGTTATTTGCAAAGGAGAAGTAGCATGGGTATACAACATTAGAATTTGTCCTGTCCATCAATCTTGCTGACAGTTTTTATCAAGAAACCTAGAATAATTCATCCATGAGAAAATTCATTAAGCAAGAAGCTGACTAGAAATTAGTATTAACTTTACTTCATGGTAAACAAGAGATGTTTTACCTGTGATTCAAGAATACCATAACCCTGTATATTGTATTTTACTTGGCAAAACTATTCTTTCAGTTTCTCATAGAATTAAAGAGTCAGGAATCTATTCTCAGGTGATCACCAGGAAATCTATGTTCCCTTAGAGGGATTTTAGCTTCATGATTTTGAGCAATTTCACCAGTTTTGTTTGGCTGAAAAGAAAAATTGTTTTGAGAATTTTAATGAGTTTTCCTAGGTTTTGGTTTGGTTTTTTTTTCTGTCAACTTTGCATTTTAAAGATGTTTGTAAGGATCTTGGTCTAATTTTTTAGCAGTTTCTGAACCATAATATGTATTTTGTCTTCTTCTATTTTGCTGTTATGGAATATAATTTAAAAAACATTAAAAAATTACCCAGATCCAGAATCACCAAATCAGCATTCAAAACTCCTGGATTTCCTAAATCCAAACTCTGTATGAGGGTAATTTAATAATTTAGTTATTAAGCTTAGATCTAGGTACACATTTTGTGTGTGCGTGCGTTTCAAGGATATGATTAAAAAGAAAAAAAATGTTGATCTGTTTAAAAAAAGCCAGAGAAGTATTTTTATATTGTCCCTGAAACTAGCTGATTCATTTGTCATATTCAACATCCATCATATACAATATGCTCTTTCACGGACACCCCCTTGTCGTGGGGAAAGAGCTTGCGTGCCCTTGTGAAGTTGGGAGTTATGCTGGTGGTGGCTTATGCTTCCGGTAGGGTCTCCCATGCCAGTCAGCTCTCAAATGAAGGGTCAGACAAAGTGTGTCCATGGGCAGGATGGGCTCACTAGCCTTCAGGCAACCATCCTAGGAGAAGGACAACTCCAACTTCAAACCCGGGCAGATGGAGCTCGTGTAGCCCTGTAAGGCCATCCATCTAAGAGAAGGATACTCTAATTAAACCTACGACCTGAGGACTTTGCTGTCACCGTCCAAGCTTGCTAGGCCCTGGCAGATAAACCTCAGGTGTAAAGGGTGAGGCCAGTTCTGCGCACGCTGTGCCTCACCTAAAATAAATCCACTGCGCAGGCCCGAAGGGTTTACCCACACTTGCAAAGCCCTGCAGCGACAGGCGAGGGACGAAACGGCAGGTGATAAGGTGCACTGGAAGTCGCAGACCCAACCCTGCATGCAGGCGGTTCAGGACATTGGTCGCTCAAGTCTGACCCAGGAGATGACAGTCTTGTTCGGCAGCATCCTGAATGACCAAGCAGCCTTTTTCAAGGACAGCACTGCTTGCTCCATATGGAGAGAGGCCTAGAAAAGGTGGCCTAACCAAAGCTCATCTCCCCCTCCACCTGGTTGGCTAGCCGCGGCCAACAGGCATCTTCTATTGCGGTCAATTAAAAACAAAGAGACAAAGGCATACACCTGCCTCCAAAGGTGTGTCCAGATTGACACTCGCATGTTGGAACATCAGAACCATGCTTGATACAGTGAACAGTGGGCGTCCTGAGCGCCGTTCTGCGCTAATTGCCCATGAATTGTCACGTCTTAACATCGATATCGCTGCACTCAGTGAAGTTCGCCTCCATGAGGAAGGTAGCCTCAAAGAACATGGTGCTGGCTATACACTCTACTGGTCAGGCAAACCCAAAACTGAAAGTCATCTTTCTGGAGTCGGCTTCATGATTAAAAACTCCATAGCCTCCAAACTTGAAAATCTGCCAATAGGTCATTCCGACCGTATTATCTCCTTACGTCTTCCACTGCACAATAAGCAACACGTTGTTCTCTTCAGCATATATGCTCCAACTCTGCAAGCTGACCCTGCAGAAAAAGAAAAATTCTACTCCGACCTGCGTCACCTCACTCAGAAAGTTCCTATAGAAGACAAGATCATAATCCTTGGTGACTTCAACGCCCGAGTAGGTAAGAACTTTGAAGCCTGGAAAGGAGTACTAGGCAAGCACGGTGTTGGCAACTGCAATGATAACGGTCGTCTCTTACTAGAGTTCTGTGCAGAGCAACAGCTTACCATCACCAACACTATCTTCCAGCAGAAAGACAGCTGGAAGACAACCTGGATGCATCCACGATCTAAACATTGGCACCTTATTGACTATGTTTTAGTGCGCCAGAGAAATATTCGTGATGTCTGCCAGACCAGAGTGATGCCTAGTGCAGAATGCCAAACAGACCACCGCCTTGTGCGTTGTAAACTTAATTTCCACTTCAAGCCCAAACCTAAGAGGGGCGGCATTCCAAGGAGGAGGCTCAATGTTGATAATCTTCAAATAGCTGCAGTGAGGGACAGCTTACCAACCTGCACCCCTAGAAGATTATCGCCATCCCCATATTACCATCGGCGAGTCAGAGCTTAAGACAGTTCAGCAGTTCAGCTATCTGGGAAGCATCATTTCCTCGGATGCCACGATCGACAAAGAGATAGACAACAGAATAGCAAAGGCATATACAGCCTTTGGAAAACTCCATAAAAGAGTCTGGTGCAATAAACACCTGAAGAAAAGTACAAAGATCAGTGTCTACAGAGCCATTGTATTGTCTACTCTTTTATATGGGTCTGAATCATGGGTCATCTACCGTCATCACCTGCGACTCCTGGAACGCTTTCATCAGCGCTGCCTCCGTACAATTCTAAACATCCATTGGACTGACTATGTGTCTAATGTCACTGTCCTCGAACAGGCAGGGGTCACCAGCATCGAGGCCACATTGCTGAAACTGCAGCTGCGCTGGGCAGGGCACGTCTCTAGAATGAAGGATCACCGCCTCCCCAAGATCGTGTTTTACGGTGAACTTGCCACCGGTAGCCGCAAGAGAGGTGCCCCAAAGAAGAGATACAAGGACTCCCTGAAACAATGCCTTAGCCTTGGCCATATTGACTACCATCAGTGGTCCACCTTGGCCTCCAATCGGGAGACTTGGAGGCACACCATACATAATGCCGCTGACTCCTTTGAGAGTTCACGAAGAACTAGTCTCGAGGAGAAAAGACAGCACAGGAAGAATCGTGTCCCACCTGTTCCACCCAAGGAGACCTTCTGCTGTGCTTTTTGTAGCCGGATTTGCCTATCCCACATTGGCCTTCTTAGTCATCAGCGCGCCTGTAGTAAGCGTGGGTAAATGCCCTTCCCAAATCTTCGTTCGCGAAGTCAAGCCATGAATGAATATACAATATGTCAAACCATGCTTAGAAGTATGACTTTCTTCTTAATCTGATGTTTGTTACATCACCACCGCTGACATTTTGGCCTCTGTTTTTGGTTGTACATTCCGTAGGTGGAAGAGTGAATGGGAATTCCTATTCCTTCGAAACACAATTTAAAGTTAAAAAATAAACCAATGCCTTTGAACTCCTTATAACATTCATGCTGTGGGAAGGTACTGTGGAGGCAAGTGACCTGCAGCCCTGTGCCATGTGCTTTGTTCATGAGATGGATGGCTATAATTTACTCCTGCCTGAAACACTAGTATTTATGATGCCTTTGCTTGGCTGAGGGGTAAAAATGGTCTCCAGAGAAATAGAAGCATTTTTTTTTAAAGCATATTGAAAAGAGAAATCCACAGGACAGCTGAAGGTCAAGGGAAGAAGGCAGTGAGGGTTGCTTTGTTTTCTTTTCCAGGCAATGAAATAATTCTCTTTATTTGAGTCCATGGAGAATATTTACTTTTTTATTTCCCTTTTCTGCTCACACACATGCATATGCACTGATATGCAAGCACAAGCACACACACAAACCTTGACCTCAATTATATAGGAGGACCCCAGTTACATAGCAGGACATGGTCAAAATCAGGAACAGTAGTGCAAAATTTGGCTTTTCAGCTATTCTCTGAGTCACAGCTGGATAAGCATACTGGCCACTCTAAATAAGCCAAAATAACTACAGCTAGTTCAAATTAAGGTCCTCTTCCTCTGCCCTTAGGTATTTGGGTACTGGAGCCAAATTGTCAGCCATTGCTTTTGTCTGAAGCTTTGCTAATTGTTCAATGTAATACTCCCAAAATTCTCAGTAGAAAGGCCTAGCTTTTAGATTTGACAAAATACTGCAAAGACATGATAGCAATGAATGTAAAACACACCAAAAAGAAAGAAAAATATCCCCAAGGGGTATTAATTTTAGATTTAATCAAAGTAAGTGAGAATTTTCCTTTCTGATTTTCTGCTGCAAGAGCTGCTGCTCATTTACAGGTAAATGTAACTCACAAAGGTATTGTACTGAATATATTTACTTTAGAAATGTTGTGTTTATCTAAGCCCTCTTTTCTTTTTCTTTATTATTAATTCTCTCTTTCCATCAAACATGTATAAAAATATATTGTTAAGCACACTGGTTACTTATCAGCTTTTCCTAGACTGCATAACCTTTAAGATGGTTCCTCACTTTTCTGGAAATTTTCTCCTTTTACTGACCAGCTTAGGAGACATGTTTCCCCCGTAGAAGTTGCTGGCATGCTGAGCAGCAAAAGTAGAAAACAGTCGGAACAGTGGAAAATAAAAGATCAAATAGATTAGGAATCAAGTTTGCTTTTTTTCATCGACAAGCAGGGTAAATACTCCATAGATAGTCAGACCATTACCAAACCATGCCCAAATGGTCTCTGTGACAAGGTGCAAAATTAGCATTTTGACTGGCGAAACCAGACTGATGTCCATTAAAAAAAAATGTCTTCAGAGCTTTTTATCAAGATCTGATTCTCCCCAGCTGAATCATCTTTCCTGTCTTTCCTGCGATAGCACCATTTACTGACATCCTAAATCTCCTTAGTTAAGAGAATGTAGACTTTAAGATTAGACATTTAGCACTGGATTTCCCTGACTTTAAGCTGGACTTATAAAGGTGGGTTGTAAAAGTTTAAGCAGCTCACCCTGAGGTCCTTTTATCATCAATAAGAAGCCATTTGTCATCTTTAAGGCAAGACGAATGGTCCTCTGTAAGCTCTTGTTTCCCCCCAAGGACTGCTATGGAAGAAGTCCTCATTTGATAGTCTGAAGGCTTGGATGACTAGGTTTTACCCGCCTGAAGTTAGGTTGAGATGAATGCCATTGGTTCTATGGTTGTCCTCTACCTCCACACACAAATGAATGCTTTTGTGTATGCATACAATGCAGTAAGATCTTTCTCTTAGTATTACTGTGAAGAATGTATGTATTTATATTGCTTGTGTATATGTACTAATATAGACAATGTCTACAAAAATGTATAGAGCTGAATCTTGCTGATTTTAATATATTTGAGTTCTGTCTCCATCATCAGAGTATCAGGTGCTATTGGTCTACCTGCATCTACCTGGACAATAAAAATATAATTTGCTTTGAAAGGCTAGATGATACTAGTTCTACTGAAGCTCTCTTTCTTATACACCAGTAGGTACTATTTCATGGCTTTTTAACTCAGTACTGAGCTATTATAGACCCAAGTCACCGTGCTTAAAAGTATACTTACTTGCATGAATGAGCAGTGAATGAAAACCATTAATGTCCCAGCATGCACTGCTCACCAATACTTATTTTTGTTGTAGCCAGAGTTTCTTAGTGTGTTTCTGGTTCATTTAAACCTGTCAATACCTCAATTAGCACTTGCTTCTCTTCCCCTGGGAAGGACATTTGCACATGTCACTTCACAGCCTCCAAAATCTAAAAGACCTCTGGGAATTGCTGGGTCATAAATATTTCCTGATTAAAGCTTGTATTTTCCAGTGACTTCCTGCACCTCCCCCCCCCCCCCGCCCCCCCTTCTTTTTTGTTTTTCTTTTAAACTTGCAAACTGTTCAGGTATTTTTAATGAAAGGGCACAAATGCAAAGTTTAAAGCATAAGAACTTGTAAGACGCCGAGCGCTCTCCCATGTGATTCTACAGTCTCTGGTTTTTACTGATTTGCATTCAGTAAGTAAAAAATTAGAGTGCTGTACTTTACAATTACAATAGCAGTAACCCTCTCATTTAACATTAAAACTTGATGCCATCTTGATGGCAGACTGAATTCAATTTAAGATCAAAGCCTTGGAGAAGTTATCTAAAATTATGTTTTGCTAGTTTTAACTATTTAACATTCCTGCTCCTTCCAGCCTGACTTTTATACAGAGTGATGAAAGACCATAATTGATTTGGAATAGAAAGTGGCCCAAGAAACTTATACATAATGGAGACATGTTTCTAATATTAATTTTTAGGCACCCATAATTTTCAACAGTGGTGATGATGGTAACATTAATGTTGTCCATTAATTCATTGTGTAGGAACAGGGTCTTTGTCTAAGTCTTCATAAATCACAATTATATACATGCTAGTGTAATTTTTAATAGGTCTTTGATCACTTCTGTTTTGACAATTAGCCAAGCTTTGATGAAACTTATTTTCCATTGCCTTACATGGGTTATCTTAGTTTGTCACAAATTTCCACACGCTTTTACTATAACTGACTGCAGGGAATGAAGCTATCAGCTTATCATTTCCCATTTTCTTTCTCTTGTTATTAACAGCTAGACAAAATGGAAATTGAAGCTGCATAGCAAAGTGAAAGAAAGTCATATTCATTTCAGAACCATGTCAAAGTCAAAGGAAAGACCAAGACTGCTTGTCTCATGTGTACCATTTGAAGACAGCAGTTTGTACTGTAGAAATAAAAAACTTATGCAAGAAAAGACCTCACAAAGGGGACAGAATTGCCTTTGGGATTTGAGAGGAGACCTTTTTTATTTTATTAATGTGTCTTTTGGTTAAAATTCTTAGTTGTCTTGCAAAATAAATCAACTTCTTTTCCTATAATGTGATCTGAAACCATTTCTGAGTGAATAAGGTATGAACCCTAAATGTTCACAGCCTTTGCCTTGGCATATTCAATCAGATCATGAGGTGCTGGTGAAGCTGCCAAGTACTCAAGACATCATTGTCATTCTTATTAAAGCTTAGCATCAAACAAGGACTGTTCTAGCTTGGAAACGTATGTTTGGATAATACTTACAAAGTAACTTCATTTATGTCAGTGGAATGGTATTTTAGAGTGTGCAGAGTCACGTTCCCACTCTGATTTATTTATTTTTACAATTTTTTTCTAAGATTACTTTGTAAGATTGTCTAAATATTCTAATAATGTCTTAATAGCCTAATAATGTAGTTTTTGCATACCACTGAGTCTCTTATTTTGATATGGGATTTATAATACAACCTTAGGTAGCTGGGATATGGACTGGTCATGTCTCTGGTTAATTTCTCTCTATTATTTATATATCATAATTCTCATGGATATCACTTTTCACTAAATGGAAACATAAATATGTGGTTTCTGCTCTGCAGTCTCTTTTTCCATGGTAGTACTGTTTTTCATACTGTTTTGTCAGAAAATTATTTTTGCTAATAGAACTGCTAATGAAGGTCATGTCTATTGTCCAGAAATCCATTCCTCTACCAGTTATAAATGGAAGCATATAAAAAGCTACTAGCCTTCCTTTTAAGGCAGACTAGAGGTAGAAGGTAGTTTGATTTGTTTTGCTTCAGTTTAAAAATCTTTTCAGGATCATTTTTATCAATACATTTTCTGAATTTATTTCTTGTACACTGTAAATTCCTAAAACTGAAGCTGAGTAAATAATTCAATCTGTCATATGAATTCATCAAATTTCTACTTCTCAAATTTCTCAGGTTTACGTTTGAAATAGTTTTTCCTAGTCTGGAACCTCAACAGTGATTAATTTCAAAATATTTGCTTTTTGAATTTGAAATTCTTGCCATATTGATTAGTTACATAATTCAACCAGTACTGTTTATGAAAGTTTCTTTGCTTACACAACAAATTCTTAAAAAATATATATAGTAAAATATTGCCTGCAAAATCCACTTCCTTGTAAAATTTAAACTGAATTTTCAAAATATTTTTCTGATGAACTTGAGTAAGTAACAAACATTAATTTAATTTTCAAAATCAGTGAATAATGGTAGAAAACTGTTGTAATTAATTCTATGTATTATTTTTTAAAAATTGCTGTATTCGTAAAAATGGAGTGTTTATTTGTGTGTTAACTTATTTATTTGACCCTTTGATATACGTAGGTGTTTTTCTAGTCCTGTGCATCTCTTGAGGATGAAGACTGGAGAGCACAGTTTTACCAAGGAATAGCATACTTAAGTTGAAGTATTTAAGCAGTTCTATAGATTTTAAATTCGCTGCTATATTCAGGACACCATTTGAATTCTGGAGAGATGCTACTTAACTAAGCAAAAACATCATTTATGAAAGGGAAAACAAAGCTAAGAGAAGAATTATAGCAATGCACACACTGACTCCTGGAAGTCTACTAAATTTAAAAATAAACTAACAACTAGGTATCAACTAATTATAGTGTGAGAGCTAGGCTCCCTTAAATGTAAGCAATGTACTTGCATAGTCTTTCTTTGCCTGAGCAGAAGTGGTTTGAGGAAGAGGAAATTTGGTTTTGAGGTAGAAAAATCTCATTTGTCATGGACAGAAGAGATTTCTCATAGAAGAGAGTGGTTGACCAGCATGAAAGGACATGCTAAATTTGGCTTGAATGTTAAAATGGAATTTTAATATATTTATTTTTTTCAATATATATTAATTTCAACTTTAATGCAGTTTTCTCTTATCACAACTCATATCCTCATGATGTTATTTTTACCCAAGGTTGTTTACACTGAGTCAAAGGACCATAGTCCTCTGTTCTAGAAGCTGTTCAAGAAAACCAGATGGCATTCATCTTCCCTCATTACAGCATTAGTGTGCACACCTCTGCAACTAAGCAAACCATTGCAAGTTCCTGAGTGATCAGTGTAAAGAAGAGGCTATTGAGGGCACAGATCATCTGTTTAGATATGTTCAGTTATCTACAGATCATTATCTGTATCATTAGATTTGCTTATCTACTGCATCTTTTACATCCTCTTTCTCAAGAACAACTTAAATCTTCATTGTTTGACTATGATCAGCGATCTGACTTTCAATATAGCTCAGAACACATCCTACAATGTCACACAACATCTCCCCATCTATTGTGGTGTTGGCTGTGCTATATTCCTCTCTTCTCACCACAGCCAGGTTGCTGGGAAAACACCATATTAATACCCATAGTTCTTAAACATACAGAGAACTTAACGGTCTTGGAATCATTTATGTATGTAACAAAGATATTTAGTGTTATTGTTCCAAACATAATCCCAACATTAAACAGAAATCTCCAAGATTAATGCTGCTTGTAGCCATATGCATCCCTTAAAAATGGAAATTGCCATAATCTGTAAACTGTAGCTTCTAGTTTGTCCAGTTTTGATCAATACACCTTTAACAATGCCCAGCACATGCTTCACAGAAAGATGTTGGAGAATCCCAGAGGAGAGATAATTGGATTAATTTGTCCCATAAGGAAGCCGACTACAAAGTCCTGGAAAATGATGCTGTGCATTCCTTGAACATATACAGCAACATGCCCTTCCCTTCCAAAATTCTCTTATATAAACACATATCATTATATATGTGTGTATATAATGTATATTTGAAGAGCTATAAAGGATACACACACTTAATAGGGCATCTGAATCATCTTGTTATATTTCTAAATGCCTTCACTCTATTTTTAAGACATCCTGAGAGAATATCTCATGCATATGTAGTACAGATTTAGTTTGCTTATTTACAGTTTTCTAGATTATTTTGTCAGTAAAGAGCCAGCGTATTTATCTCAATTATTTGCATCAGTAATTTGATTAAAGATAGATTGAGGATGAAGAAATACGTTGCCTAAAATATCCTTGGGAATGTGGTTTTGTTACCAGAAATCTTTTGACATGAAAGAAGATAAAAAGAAGAGCTTATAGTTTAGAATCATTGGAGATAAATTGTGAAGAGTAAAAAATCAGCTTCGGAGGAAGGGGAAATATTTAGCTGTGAGGCATTGCTATGGCAATAAAAAATCTGTGTGGAAGATTATGTGAAAAGGAGGGAAGGATAAGCAGGGATAAAGCTGTATCTGAGGAATAAAGTCATCTTTCTTTACGTGTTTTTATGCTGCTCTTATTAAGAAAGTTTGTTGGAAAAAAAAATGAGTTTCAAAAGCTAGCTTTTGTTATTTAAAAAGCAAGCAAGATAGTCACAGTGTTTGGATGGCACCCATCAGGGTACTCTTGGTAGACAACTGGTTAGGAGATCTGAAAGTGAGGAAGGAATCTCTTACATGGGTTCCTTGAGGTCTGTGGGGTTTAAATCTGTGTCCCATTTTCTGTGGGTGCACACTTTGTGCTCATACCAGTGAAGCAGGAGGAGGATAGACCTGCCAATGCAAAGCCCAGCAGCTCCAAACCTCCTGCCCGGGGATCATGGGCATCCAGGGAGCTCAGATACTTCATGAGAAGGCACACACCATCCCTCAGCCTCTGGGTGGGCTAAGCACATGCCTCCCTCCGTCACCAGAGAAACTTAAAGTAGGACATACTGGTGGGCAGGCGAACTGAAGCTGTAGAGAAAAAGAAAGCATGATTTAATTTGGGATGGGAAATGGTGTTGGAGGAGAAGAACGTTGCTGTAGGGGTTAGGGAGCATGTTTGAACCTAAGGAGGTTTCAGCAGGAAGAAGAGAAGGAAAGGTGAAGGGGAACGGAGCATATTACATTGAGGAGAAAAGAGAAAGGAGTGGAAAGCTGCAGTAAATGAAGGAGACGTGTGGGAGGAAGAAAGGCGGTGGCAAAAGCTAATGATGGTAATCTGGACTCTTAATAGCATGCTACTCATTTGAATTTGGTCACTTATTAATGAACAAAATGCATAAAAGGATATATTGGTCTATTTCAGGTATTGCAAATAAGAGCAAATATATTAAAGTGCACATACCTGTAAATATAGGGCCCATAGGTTTGCAGTTGTGTAGGTCTAGTATGCTGCCTTCTGTGTTTAGAAGCAACAAGTGGGTGGACACAATGAACTTTCTGAATTTAACCTCCTTGTGGGTACTAGTTCTTGGACAGACACCAGATAAAACTGAAGCTATTTTCATTCTCTGGAAGATGGAATCAGACTTGTCCTAATTTTCTATTCTGATTATTCATCATTTTTTCTCTTTGAATGCTCCTCTCTGACAAAATTAATTGATATATAATATCCAAACAGCTAAACAAGACATGCTTCACCAGTAATGCATATCAGTGCCTAAAAAGCCTCATGTCTCACACAATCTTTCTAAGAGTTCTTCCTGTAATTAGATCCCATTTGTAACTAACCACAGGCCTGTTAATTTTCAAATTGGTTTGTTTTGGTTCAGGAAGCCTTTGAATGTAAAAAACTGCATCCTGACATATTGTCATATCTGAACATCAGCAGCTCTGGCATGAAAAGGTCATGCCACCAAGCATTAACATTTCAGAATAGCAATTATAGTAATTAATTCAAATAAGGATTATGTTTTTCTTTTTGCTGTGTGATAACAATAGATACCATCTATGCAAAAGGAAAGACGGTGGAAGCCTCAAATAAGGTCCTCTGCCAATGGCATCTTAAAATAAAGACCCAGAGAAGTTTAGATGAAATGAGTGAGTTGTTCTGATAAGAAGAGGCAAGTGTTCATGCATAAAAACAAGGAGAGTGGAGCTATTGTGGGAGGCAGCTTTGAAGTGAAGAAGGGGGTTATGCCACCTCACATGCTTTGAAAGGAGCGAACAGATTCGTTCAGAAGAGAGCAGTTCTGTGTGCTGTCCAGGGGTTTCCAACTTTAACCAAGAAGGGAACAGCCCAGAACTGAAAGATGGGCTCATGGGTTTTGATACTCACAAATGCCCAGATCCTATTCATTGGTGGACAGATAATATGGGAATGAAAGGACAGACTACTGAGGACAGCAAAGAGACCAACATGATTCAAAAATGCCATGTTTTGAGGGGTTTACATTAAAACACTCTGAGGATTTTTGCTTCCTGTTTCCAGAAACAAAATTATTCCAAAATGTGAAAGTACTTTGGGTTTAAGCCTATTCTTGCTAGAAAAAGAGTACTTTTTTTCAACATTTTTTTTAATTCCTACATGATTAATGAAGTTGACAATTATGTCCGAACTTTTTTGCAAATACCTTCTGAATACAATAGAACTCAAATCTAGCTAGGTTTATCGTCAGTTTAATTATACTTTCTGTTTAGTACATATAGTGCATTTTAACTATGTACTTAGTGCATACATGGACTAAGCTCTTTGGTGCAGAGACTTTCTTTTACATTTGTACAGCTCGTGGTTTTAATTGAGCCCTCATTTTGATAGGTCATTACTGTTATACAAAATGGTAGAGCATATAAATGTCAGCAAATCAGACAGTAGCTCATCAGAAGAAATAGGAAATTTTTATCAGTTTGTAATTGGCCCCATATCTGAATGCTTATACTTAGAGCACTTTCGTGTACTGTGAATATTTTAATTATGTTACAAGTGGGCCTGTGAGCAGCAAAAGAAACGGAGTCAGGCTCTTGTTGGATTTGCATCTTCTCACCTCTACAGCCTCAGTGTCCAGTCCAGCTCCCCTCTGCTAAGTTGCCATTGAGGCCCATTTTCAGTCTTAAAAATGTTGTCTAACACAGGAATGAAAGCAAAATTATTTCCCACATTTTTGGCCATCTGGTCAAATATGGACAAGCTGAATGAGACCCAGACTGAAGGGCCAACCCTGCATCATCAGACTAGTCAGTTCACTGGAGAACGATCTTTTGTTTTGTCTGGTTTTAGTTCCAGCTATGATAACTTCCTATCCAAATACCACCTTGGCAACACAAGGTCAAAAGAAGGAGATGAGCTGCACAGCACACGGGGAGAAACCCATCATAGTCCGCTGGGAAAAAGAAGACAGAATCATTAACCCTGAAATGTCCCGTTACCTTGTTTCCACCAAGGAAGTTGGAGATGAAGTGATCTCTACTCTGCAGGTAAGAAAACAAAGTGGTCCACGACTCATCTACACGTGTGAGTGTTGCTTAATTTTATTTTGATTGGGACACACAGCTACCTCTGCCCTAAAAAAATCAAAGCCCCACCATTTGCTCCACCTGTGGTGCACCACTGGAGAGCTAGCAGAAAGAGGTAGAGGATGCCTCTTCATCCCAACCCCTAGAAAAAAGTCTCCATCCTCCCATGCTCCAGAAACAAGAAGAGAGTGAGCCTGGCTCTCAGCTCCCCATCCTTTCTGTCTCAGGAGCAATGTGGCTTATGCATTAGCCTGCCCTTCCTGGGCAGCACAGCTCAGTTTTGAGTACACCGCTGATAAGCACTGAGTGAATATCTGACGCCTAGCTCTAATGTGTGTCAGGCTTACTTTTGTCAAAATCATTAAGCTCTTTTGAGATAAAAATGCTGTCTTTTTAAACTGCCTTTTCTTCCTCCCTTTCACTTTTTGGGGCTTGTGATACTCTTAGAAAATCAGATTAGTCATCAAATTCAAAATGAGAAGGAAGGAAAAGGCATGTGTAGGTATGTAAGTAGTATACCCACTGCTGTCAGTATTTGGTATTTATTGTACACAACAGCAGAAGTCACCAAGCTACCTAGCAAATGGTTATAGTCTGCATCTTTACTTCTGCTTCTGTGACAGGCAGCTGTTTGGTGGTGTGGGCACCATGAATCTCTACTTACATGACGAATCAGTATATGGTATTCTGTTAACTTGTAAGTGGCTGACTTGGGTTAGTTTGAGGGGCTACATGAGTGGACCTGCTGTTTCAGGAACTTAAGTTTCCCCAAGATGCCACAGAAGCACAGGAAACTCATTGTTGTGGTGTCATCTACAACAGGTGTGGTTATGCCATTGCCCCCAGCATACCAGGGTACAGCTTTTTCCAGTCAAATTTTAAATTTACCAACATGAGCATGTCCATTCCTTTATATTTTTAAATGTGCCTTTCTGTAATCAAAAAGCTTAAAAAAATAAAATCATAGATATTCTCAGCCAAAATTCTTGATTTTCCATTTTTCAGTCATGTTCTTACAAACATTTTTTACCAGGCTCAAGGAAATAATTTTCTATGTCACTTGTGATCGTCTAATGACATTCTAGTGTAACTGTAAAAGTATATCTCTTTCATTAGTAGCCAAAAATTGTGACGAATGATAACCAGTAAAAATCTGGATTTGCTCTATGTGAGGGAGCTTTGTCATTGATTTCTGTAAGAAATAATAAGTTCTATGTGTGATTTGCTCATATTAGTGTATTTGTCTTACAAATAATATTTAATTATAGGATAGATCCCTAGACTTCTCTCCCTCATTCATCCTACTGACTTTAATAAGATAATGCCTTGATGCATGACAATATTTCTTTTTGGGAGGCTGGAGACCTGCTTAGAGAATTCTCTTCCAAAGCAGTTGTGTAGGGTAATGGCATTCTACAACTATATGTATGTTACATACAAAACCTTTGACTTCTGAGAGATAAAACGTCCCAAAGGTAGAAAATGTCAGGATTAACATCGTCTCTGAAGCTTTTAACTCAGTGTTTTTGCATGCATGCATGATGATGTGATTTTTAGTTTTATATTTGGCTTTTAGTTTTTCTGCAGGACCCCTGCCTCAATGAGGCATAACTTGGATTTTCTTTGGAATTGAATTAGGGTTGAGTAATGTGAGACACTGTGTGATGCAAGGCTGATCATTGAAACCAAACTTTTCACAGGTGGCCAATAATTGTGTGTTCTTTGTTTTCTAGGTACTTGCCTTGAGCCCTTGGGGTCTGATTTGCAGAAGTACTAAGACCTCATAGCTGCAGCTTAACTCAATGGAAGCTGTTATGAATACATGAAAAGCTATTTATTGCTAAGAACTCTGAGCAGGGGGGAAGAAGGCCCTAGATGTATCAAATTGGGCTCAGAAAAAATTTGTTTTCCTATCTTGAAGCTCAGCCACATGTGCGATTTAACACAGCTTGACAAGTTACCACATCTCAGATGCTAACCCTCCAACATCCTCATAGCGAGTGGAAAATTAATCCATTTATCTTAACTCGCGGTGAATGAGAGCTGTGCTCACATTACCTTGGTTTTGCTAAGGAATAAAGAGCACGTGGAGTTACTAAGGCTCAGCTAATATGTGGCAAATTGTCAAGCAGCCACAAATATTACCATATGTCTGGTTCCTTAATTCCTCGTACAAAATGGTGGTAATACTTTTCATGATGTCAGGGTTTATGAAAATAAATTCACTCATGTTTCTGAAATGGGTATTGCATAGGTGAATCCACAAAAAAGGCTATGAGAAAAGGAATAAGTCTGTCTTTGGGGCACAGTTTTAACTGTGTGAAGTAAATAAAGTGTGGAGCAGCACACTGAACAATGGGAAGAAAATGGTATTTGGAGTACCTGCTCACTTAAAAAAATACTCTCCCTATTGTACGTGGAATGAAGCAGTGGTCCTGTAGAAAAATATCATTATGATCATGTACATAAAGATTGCATGAAACTTTCCACATTATTATATTATTAAATCACACATTGAAAAGAAAGATCATTCAAAATTTTATTATGAGGCACAATGCTTAATACTGCAGGGTTCATCACCAATGTTTGAACCTTTATTTCCTCCACACAGACCTCACCCATTTGAGTTACATTTAGAAATTACTGGGAAAAATGGAGGTAGCAGGAGGCACCATTTTGCACAGAAAATTTGAACTGTTAAATACGTGGCAAACTTAGGAAACGAGACTCCCAGTGAGAAGCTACAGGAATAGGAGGTGCTCCAACTCCTGGCTACGCATGTAGAGCAGGTAGCCTGCTTCCTCAGCCCAGGTGTTGCTGGTTTTGGTAACTCTCGATATTCTGGATATTTTACTATGCATATGTATGTATGTGTATAACACACAATATCTATTTATTACTGTCAAGTAAAGCAATTTGTACAATTTTCCTTGCACTATACAGAAAAGCTGTTCAATCAATTACTTCTTTTCAAATCACCCATAGATTTTGCCAACTGTGCGTGAAGATTCTGGCTTCTTTTCCTGCCATGCCATCAATTCTTATGGGGAGGATCGTGGAATAATTCAGCTCACTGTGCAAGGTAGGAAGAGGACAACATAAGGAAAAAAACACAGCTATTGTAGTACAGTAAGTGTATGCCATCTCAGAAATCTGTTGGGGGAGGGAGGCTCTGATTCCTAATTAAATGTATTCCTCATTGTCAAAGAAATGAGGAACTGCATTAAGGTGCTCAGTTTTTCATTTTCCAGCATCAAAGATTAAATCAAAATATAGGAAAAGCTTCAGTCAGTCTAGATATGTACCAATAGGTAAGATTATTTTTCTTAAATACACTAGCCAACAATCTGCTAAAGACTATCATCTTCAGTAGGGATAGTAGATATGAGGAGGCTACTTTTTGCAGGGAGAGGGATGCAGTTGCTGTTAAAGAACAAATGTACCTAAACCCCAAGATTGAAATAAAGCAAAAGTGATCTGACTTTATCTCTAGAGTAATGCTAAACCTACTGTGGATCTTTAAACAAAATATTTCAAGTTTAATCAGTCAAAATAGATTGCAATTAGTTTGCACATTGCAAACTCCAGGAGCTTATGTTTCCTGGGGCTGGGGCTCTCCTCCTTCAGAGTATCATTCAGGCAGACAGCGACAAGTCCTGGTGGTGGAGGTTACAGTATGTGAGATGCAGAGTGTGGGCAGAACTCAGCTGTTGACTACTGCCTACTTCTTGTGCGATGCTTGTCCCTGTGCTTGTATGCCTTTGAGCATGCACACAACAGATTTTTAGGACTTGCAAATTTCTTTCTCCCCACCCTTGATTTCAAACAACAGAAACCATGGATTTCAACAAATCACTGAAACAGCAGATTTCAGTGAATGCCTATGGCAGATGTGTCAAATAATTCAGGTGGAGTTTGGGGACAGGTTCTTAGTTACACCACTGCTCATTTATGCTGCCATGACAATTTAAAGGGGCATTAGAATGGCAATAATTGCTGTTTCTTTATAACCTTAATTCTAAATGCAGAAAAAGGCTTTAGTGTAATTTCATACTGTTATTAAATTATTCTGCTATTAAATAACACTTTTAAACATACTCAATGAGATAGACATTCTACTCCCTCCCCCTACCCAATTTAGCACTTTTAAGGTTAGTATTCATATTTCTACCATCACTTTTTGTGTAAAAACTGTGGAAGTATCAGTGAAACATAGGGTTCAAGGCAAAAACCTTTTCTAGCGTGCGTAGTCCAATCTGGAGTGCTTTTTAGGCAAACGCAGCTCTAGGTTGCATATAAGAAGGTTAAACAGAAGTCAGTATTCAAGATTACATCTGTGACTCCTAGTTGAAAATTGACCTTTCCTCCCTCTTCTTGAGCATTCTTCAGCAGGTGATTAACTGGCTCAGGGTACTAATGAGTGACCAGAGAAAATGCCATGAGAACTTACCACCAGCAAGCTATGCCAGTGCCACGCTCATTAATGATACCTCATTAAGAGTACAGGCTTCCTTCTGACTAAAACTGTGTGTGTGTTTACTCAGAACCCCCCGACCCTCCTGAAATAGAAATCCGAGAAGTGAGAGCACGCAGTATTGCCCTCAGATGGACCATGGGATTTGATGGGAACAGCCCAATCACCGGCTACGATATCGAGTGCAAGAACAAGTCAGGTAAGAAATAATCTCCCTCTGAAGTAATCGCCGTCAGTAGTCATTCATCACTGAGCCTGTATCGTAAAAGATAATTCATAAATTGAAACTGCCTGATGGAAATTTTTACCATGGTTTATTTAATCTTCCACAGCAAAATTTATCTTCATTTGTTGTTGCCTTTTTTCTTTTTCTTTTTTTTTTTTTTTTTTGGCGAGGACATTAGGTTTATCAATCACTACTTTTCCTTTTTACTAGAGAAAACCTACAATTAAGGGGGAAAATTGTGTTGTAAAATAAGTCATTCTAGGTGATATCTTGATAGCTGATATGGTTTTGATAGCTGATTCTTGGTCCCTGTTCTTATCTTTAATCCATTTAGATTTTTTTGTTTAATTTTCAAGTTCTATTTTTTCCCTATAGAAAAGGCCACCCACCTTTACAAACTGTCTTTTCCTGTAGTGCTAATTTTTAAAAGTTGTTTTCTATCAATATATGAGTACATGGCATCCTCCCTAGAAAGTTAGCAGTGGTTATTTAAGAAAATTTAAGAAAATTAAGAAAAGGTTATTTAAGAAAATTAAGATGAAGAAAGCCTTCCAGGGATGGGGCATCCACAGCTTCTCTGGACAGTCTGTGCCAGAGTCTCACCACCCTCATAGTGAAGAATTTCACCCTAATACTTAATCTCAGTCTACTCCCTTTCATGATTTGAGAAGGGACAAGCAAGGAAATTGTGATGGAAAAATATTTCAAGTATTATTAAAAAGACATTGAGAAATTCTATGTACTATTTCATGTTGGAGGTTTTTTAAACTATTTGAAAGGGGATATAGTTCACTAATAGGAAGGCTCTGTGTGCTTACCAGTGAAGCATTCTGTTTATCAAAGCAACTACAGTCCATTTACAGTCTTCTTTTAGTTCTGAGATGGAAAAATGTACTTGTTCATAAAATTCTAATATTTGCCGAATTTTTTCAAAAACTATTCTACTACTCATCTTTTCTATTCTTCATTTGTCTACATTGTGTATTTCCTTTGTGCTTCACTTAAGCAAAAATTTTGAGATGCTCTATCTGATAGGTAAAATATTTTTGAGTGTTAAACCATTCGTTACCATTTTTACATTTGTTTCATAAATAAAATTCATAATGTACTGGTGAGCACGGTACCTGAAAGATTACAGAGCTCTAAAACGTCTTTGTTAGATTTAGTTCAATGTTTTCAAGCGATAATGCAGAATGCAGACAAACAAGAAGTGGTAATCACTATAAGCTTGCATTACAAAATTATGTCTCTCTAATATGGCACAATAAATCACTAGCAAGACAGCAAATGAGGCACTATCAGACTGAATGAAAACATCAAGACACAACAGTGATAAAGGTTAAAAAAATTGAAAGAAAGAAAAAACAGTGAGTGGCAGAATTAGTGTTGGAGAAAGTATTTCTTTGTCTGTATATGAAGACAAATTC
The DNA here is from genome assembly GCF_033783945.1 of Neopsephotus bourkii. NCBI lineage: Eukaryota > Metazoa > Chordata > Aves > Psittaciformes > Psittacidae > Neopsephotus > Neopsephotus bourkii. Next base: position 6,955,770 of record NW_026901456.1, on the reverse strand, counting down.
TGGAGTTCATGTCCTAAAAAGAGCAATTTCCTTCATCTCACTGCAAATAATCGAAACATAATTTTTTAGAATCTCAGGCTGAATCTTTGGAGAAACTAGGATTGGGTTTTTGAATTCTTGCACGTGATTCTTGTCAGTAATTAAATAATCAAGAAAATGAAACATCAAACCGGGTTACTGAAGGGCTTGTACAGGGTAGTTAAAGGAAGACAGAACAAAGAAGAGGGAATTAAGAAAGCTCCTCACAATTTCCAGATTATTACAGGGACAGAAGAAAACTTAGGTAAAACATTCACGTCCAGATGGTAAGCTGAGGGAACATCCTGCCAAGGCCAAAGTAAAGCTGTAAACTGCACAGCTGTGTTTAGTAAGAATTTTCCACCTACGTTGCTTACCCTGAGGACTCGGAAGAGGGTTTACAGCAGGATGCAACATCTAGGCTTTTTAAAAAGGAAAATTGCAGAACTTTCAGTTTCAGGGGATGTGCTGGTGACCACACATCGTGTATGGACTTCACTATATGGTGCTTCCCTCAGGTATCCAATTTAACCCTGCAGTGCAATTAGACCAAAAAAAAAAAAAAAAAAGACATCTTTTTTTATTCTCAAAAAGTACTTTCTCTTTTTAATGTGAAAAACCTTCTAGAAGGAGCATGGAGTTGCCTGTCATTTTAGATGGTAGCTGTAGGGTTCAATTGCCATGCAGGAGCAAGATGAGCAGTGTGAGATCAGCTTTTCAGGCTGTTCAGTGTTTAGGTACAATGTTTGTCTGCACAGAAATGTACCTGTACTACCCCTCACTGAAACCACTGATGTGTAGCCATTGACATTAGGAAAAGATGTGTGTGCCCTTCTTTGTGCCTTACTCCTTATCCTTTTTATTTTTCACATCATGAGGGAAAGCTGAGGAGAAAACATCAGTTCCGCGTAAGAGGTGAGTTGAAGGGAGAGGATCGTGCTTTGCTCTTCCTTGTGCTCACGTGTGAATAGAGAACACAGACGCCTTCGCAGAACTAGGGGTTCCTACCGCGCCTGCCCACGGAGGTGCGGTGTAGTACCGTAAGTGGCCACGGGGCGGCAGCACCAGCACTGCTCGAGCTGTAGCCGCTTTTCTGGTCGCAGCACACTAACCTCAGAGTTCCAGGTTTTCTTTTTGGGAACTGGTATGAAGCTGGTATAAATTTTTCGTAGATCAGTACGCCAGTGTGCATTTTATATAGCACAGAGTAGTGCCTGGGTGTAACATTTATGAGTAGAATAAAAAATAAGTTAAAATCTCCACTCTTTCATTTAGCTGTTTTACTTTTTTATTTCTTCCAAAGAATATTGCTGCTTGTCTTCTATGCTTTTTCATTCTAAGTAAGTGGATTTTAGAGCTCTCTGGGACAGCAATAAAATCCAGAAGAGCCAACAGTCAATCTGAGTACCTCACTCAGTTCCTCACCACGTGGGCACCACCAAATATTTTTAGGGCTTGACAGAAGAAAGCAAAATTAACTTCTTTATTATTTTTTCCCCTTAAGTCTTATAAATACGATCTTCAAAACTGAAAACAGTTTTGGGAAGAAATTGGTTAATTTCCATCTGGGCTGGTTCAGTTTGGAGGCATTGCTTTTGTTGGTTTATTTTACCCTTCAAGAAGGGGACACATGTATCAAAATATACACCTGAAGTCCATGCATGAGTTGTAAACAAACACTGGAGCCCTATGTTTTCATAAATCTCTTTCTCCATGGTGCATCATTACTTAATCTGCTAAGAACCACCAGAATTTTTCAAATTCATTTATTTGATTTTAGCAGCTAGTATGTACTGCGGAGTCCTGCCGCTCAGAGGTTGGTACTTCAAAAAAGCAAGTGCAAACTTAAGCAGTTTGATAATATGCAGACTACATTTAAATAAATTCTCATCATCCTCAAGGGAAATTTAACACAATTCTCCGTACAAAGCAGGTCTTTTGTTAAATGCGTTTCCTTTGGTGTGGTACACTGGAACAAAGTCTCCGCCTGAGCTAGCACGAGATCTAACACAATGGAGTCTAACTGCTGGTTAAAGTTCTGTAAAGTTTAAGAAATTCTGCAAAGTTACAGCAAACTGAAACCAAGTTGTCGCAGGGCTGCCTGCAGGTAACTCCTTTAGAGCTTCTGGAAGTATCCTACAGAGGAATCTGTGACAAACTCAGTTACCAAGGAAAAATATATTCAAGTGAATCTGGTTAGCACTTTAATGTCTGCTTCCTAAAGGTTTACTGGGTAAACAAAGCCACACAGACAAGCAAACAGGCCCTGTAGCCAGCCAAGCTGCAGATGTCATCATGACAACTTGTGCATCTTTTAGCAAGCTCATATAAAAGAATTTAGACAGTATGTGCAAATATTTTGTATCTGTGAGCTTTCTGTTTTTAAAGTAGTGTCTTATCTGCTGAGCTTTCTCCAATCCTGCCTTCAGTGATCCACACTGTAAAACACTCCTGGAGAGTCCTCAGTGACATCCCCCATAGGATGCTGCAGAGGTTAAAGGAAGAATATCTCCTGCTGTAAGAAAGAAATTAAGGATAGCAACTCATAAAAGACATCAAGATGCTTTAAACAGCTACATTCTATTATTTTGTTTGCAGCAATTGAATGCTTGGATCAAAAGCAGGAGTTACTGTGTTCTGTGAATCTCTATCCTTTTTCCTATTATATGTCTGGAGAATTTCTTAAAAACATAACAGGTAGATGAATAGTAAGCATGAATAATAACAATGTGCTCCTCTTTTTACAGATACATGCAAACAGGTAAGATGGTTTGACATTCCTCTTGTATTATGCAGAGTATTCCCCTGCTCCTGCATCCTAACACAAGTCAGGGAAATAGCACCAGTCCTGGAGGGTGCTGAGCTCTGCATTTAAGTACTCTTAAGTTTGCCCTTGCTGTTTCCCTATGGTGTGAGATCCTGGAGCTTGAGATCAAAATTTCTGCCTGATCTCCCTGCTAGTCTGAGCCCTACATTTCTGTTTATTAACTCCATTTCCCCCCTTTTTGGAGCACAGCTGACCTTCTCCTTGAGTGAGGATCTCTTTGGGGCAGCAGCTCCCATCTTTTTCACAGTTGTTCCAATGTGGCAATGGTGAAAAACCAGTATGTACGCACACAAACCTGGGGAATCATTGCTGCTCTCACCGCCCCCTCAAAAAAAGTCAAATGAGTAGCTGTTTCCTCAGATATGCTGATGACCACAGAGCTAGATCCCATTGTTCACAGCACCACACTAGGAGCAACTGGGAGTGCTGTCAAGGAAGGGGATCAGTCGATTTGCTTTTAGCAGCAGCCGTTTTCTGGATTAATTCAGCAATGCCAGTATCCCGCTCTGTGAGACAGTTTAACTGCAAGCTTGTGTTAGTGATGTTAACATCATATTTTATTTCTCTGTTTTATTTTAATCTCTTATTAAATAGACTCTTGGGATTCTGTTCAGAGAACCAAAGATGTTTCCCCTCAACTAAACCAAGCCACTATCATTGACCTTCACCCTTCCTCAACTTACAACATTCGCATGTATGCCAAGAATCGCATCGGCAAGAGTGAGGCCAGCAATGAACTCACCATCACTACTGATGAAGCAGGTATGATCTGGTTTTGTAGCATTTAAATCAAGCTGGGAATTATTGCTCTTTGACATAAGGAATCTTTACCTGAAACGATGCTTGCGTTGCTGCAGCTGCATCAAAAGAAATACTGAATTGTTCCCATAAAACACTGTGACTTTTACAACTTCATTGTGCAGGCCCATAATTAAAGCTGTTCAGTGGCATCTAGTGGTCAGAGAAGGCATTGTGTTCAAATTTTCAGCCTGGTGTACCGGAAACAGCACACCTATATCTACAGTTAGGCAACTCAATCAATATCATCCTGGCTTTAGTGGTGGTTCCTCCCCTGTGGCTTGTGTGGTTTTCCTTAGAGGCTCAGATATTAGTATAGGTAGTTAATTTAAACTAAACCATTGAGAACATTGATCTACATGAACCGAATCTTTCTTTACTCCATTCCCAAACCCACTCGGCATTTTGTTTTCTGATTGCTGTATAAGTCATCCGTTAAATGTCACCCTCCTGTTCTTTGTTGCCATGTATTCTTCTACACTGTTGTAGGTTTTGGTACCAGGAGGGCTGTGTGGGCATTTTTGCTTTGGTGGCCGGAGCCACTCTTTCGTGTACTCAAAATGCTGCCTTCCAGTTCTGTCTTATTTTTATTTCTCAGACCCAGCTGAAGTGGCAGATGGCTAAGGCCAGCATAGCCTTGTGCATGCTACCATGTCCCAAGTCCTGCTTGTTACCTGTGGGTGAAAAGTAGAGAGCTACAGTTCTCTATTTCAGAACTTAGGAATGAAAATGCTGAATGGCTATGAATATTTCTTCCAGGCTCATGTTCCAATTGCATACAATATAGAAAGGTGTTGAGAGTAACCTAAGCAGCTCCAACGTCCTTAGCCCACTAAAACTAGATGGAATTACTCTGAAGTCTTGACCAGAAGGGAGCTAGCTCACTTGTTTTTGAAAACACATTTTTATCTTGCTAATTTTATTTTTCCTGTTACCTGACGCTGAGTCAGTAGTGCTTCCTTCTTTAGGAATTTCGAGAGGGAAACTGCAGTGCAAGTATCTGAGTAGCAGTCTTCTAGCAGTGAAAATTTCTACCTTTTTTTCAAGATTCATGTTGGTCTAGGCTTTGAACACTCAGTGACCAGTTTTTAGTTCAGCTCTTATGAGTACAGCTGTGTAATTCCCACACATTTTCTCTGTGGGTGAATTTACTACAGTGAAAATATACCCCTTGTTGGGAGAACATGTTTTTGTCTCCAAGGGACTTGCTGAATAAGAAGATCCAAGGGCTCACAGTGAAAAGCAAAATAAGCAGGAGACAAACATCAGCTGCGTTTGTTTTTCCACCAGGTGTTTTTTCATCCCAGGGAAAGGAAATCCTTCAGTGAACAGCTTTATTGATGGTGAATAATTTGCAAAATATTTACCATTTGGTGAGGATTTTTCTTGTCCTTTGTTCAGTGAAAATTTGAAATCATTACAGAAAACAGATTATCCTTTCTTCTGGTCAGCATCACCTGTATCCCCAAAATGCGCATTCTGTCTTATGCGTATACATCAAAGTAGAGGGGTAGATCTCATTTACCTGTGCTTAGGATATTTCTTACTTGCTGAGTTTTTCCTGTCTGTTAATTAAGTTGTCAGGATCAGCAGCTGGCCTTGAAATTAAAAAACAGCTTCCCTGTGAACAGGGTGGAACCTTAACACCACATTTTATTCAGTTCTTTGTAACCAAGATTCAGAATAATTGGTCCTTTTTGTTACTGTCTTTAAAGGAGACATCTATTTGGAAAAAAAGACTAACAGTGTGGAACTGTGTTCAAAAGTCACTGATCTACCTAGGGAACAATTGGAAGAGAGGAGGTCAGTCTTAGGCAGAACATATGATGTTTGTCTCCTGGATTTTTATTTCAGATGGTATGTGATGTACAGGAGCACCATTTCTTTGATCACTGTTTACTTCTGTTCTCTGCTTTTACAATAGAAAATGGGGAGCAGCATGGGTGCAGGGAATGAGAGAGAAGGTAATGAGAAAGGAGCAAAATAAAAGTCCAAGAAAGACAATATAAAAACTGGACAACTCAAACCATGCTATTAGCAAGGGGGTGCAGGTTGTATAAGACATATTACAGTGACCTGAGTCAGCCAGCACTAGCTATTAGAAAACTGTAAGGGGCCTCTGTGGCAAAAGGGTAGTCAAGAATGGCATTATTTCAAAGCTTACAGACCACCTCTTTCACTCTATGCAACCATGGTTAGCTCCTGTGTTGGACAATAGACTGTTAAGTACCCACTTGCACTAATGCTTATCAGGAATAAAAAAAGCATCATGGCTGCTGTTTAATACTGAAATCAATATAGGAAGCTGGGATATCTTGGCTTTCTTTATGTCTTTGACACAAAATCTGTATGACATTAAGTATCTTTTTTAAATTATTTCTTATTTAACATTTCACTATGGGATGCTGGGAACAGCTACCTGTTCCGGTCTGGAAAACTTTTGGGGTCTTTCAAGAAAAAGTCAGTATTTTAAGAAGCACATTTTAAACCCCATTTTTGAGCTCAAATGCTTTTCTCAAATTCCACTACATTATAATGTACCTGGAGAAATGCCATTCGTGTTTGTCAACAGGGGGCCAGAATCAAGGACAGGGTTAAAAAAATCAGTGATCTCATTTTTGCCAGTAGATTTTTTTCCTCTTCTTCTTCCTGTACAGTAATGCAGGAAGAATGGAAATAAAGTGTTTTCAACCTTTGGAAATTTCCCATCTGAAGGACAGTCAAGAATGGCATAGAATAGGGCATATTTAATAACTTAAACATATTATAGGCTGTATTCTGAGTCTCTGTGCTTTCATCAGTTAAAGCAATACGTTCTGGTTCCTTTCACCACAGCTGTCATTTGCTGCTGCTCCTCCTCTAACAGCCCCATCTCACCCTTTTTATTGCTTTACTTCCTTTGTCATGCTATTAAACTTAATTTAATACCTTTTACTGAGGCCATATTCTGCATCAAGGGAACCCTCTACAGCAGCGCAAGATGACTCCATTTCTTTCTTCAGATCTTTCTTTTACAATGATTTACATCACTGAGCAAGCAATTTACTTCAGATCTTTCTGTTCAATCCCAGCCAATTCTTGATCTGCTTTGTAACGGCCCAGCTGACAAGTAGGTTTCCCTAGACACAGGGTCTTCTTTTTTTCATTTGCCTTTAAAGCATCATGCACACCCTTGGCAGCATATTGATACTAAATGAAACTCTTCCTAACTCAGGCATGCTTTTTGTATCTGGCAGTTATTTTTTGTCTGATTTCCAGGCTGAATTACTTACAATGGGGAGAGAGAGAGAGGGGGTAAAGTGTGCTGCTTTTTGTATATAAAATATTTGATATTTGTATGAATGTGCTCAGTCGCTAGTGAACAAAGCAGATCCACTGGAAAGTGTGCAACATGAAGGCTAGACAATGAGCTCCTGTCTTGCTTTCAAATAAGTTCTGCTGTCTTTCTACCACCCACAGGGTTCTGACTCTTGAAAACATCTTGCCTACTTACAAAACAGAAACAGCATTGTGAGAGTATCACTAAACATGAAAAGTCACTATTATTCATTCTTATTTTATTTGCCATGCTATGCTTTGGCATGCATTGTATTTCACTGGTGGTCAGACATGACCCTAAATAAGAAGATGCTATACTCTGGTTTTGCGCAGTGAAGTTGTGTCTGCAGTTTCCCATATGACATTGACTCAGTCCAAATCTCTGTGATGCTGGTGTGTTGAGATGGTGACGTGCTATGTGAAGTGCTAAATTCTGTGGCTATGAGGGACAGTTTTGATGCACCTCTCTTCTCTCTTTCTAGCTCCTGATGGTCCACCTCAGGATGTCCAACTGGAACCTATATCTTCACAAAGCATTAGGGTCACCTGGAAGGTAACTATGCACACATCCAAGAATTTTGACTGACAGTGTTCTGGTGCATTCAAGGAGGTTTTATTGAGGGGAGTATTATAACAACTGGGGATTAGTTATTTTATTTGGGAGAGTTCTTGCAGAACCTTTGCCACCAAATCTTAAAGTATTTGCCATTAAGAGTAGTGTATTATGAAAAGCATGAACCTTCCATTGATTAATAATAGCAGCAGCGGCTTGCCTGTGCTGATGACTAGAACATTTCCTGCTTCTTTCTAATTTCAAAGGCTACAGGCTTGGAAATAAGCATCAAGGAATTCCACTTTGATTTGGGGCAAAATTTCCCCAAACCATTGAAGCCAGTGGCAATTTTTTCCCATTGCAATGGACTTTGGGACAAAGCCTTACTGAAGGCATGTCTGCACAGAGAAAGCAGTAAAGTGTCTCGAAATGAGAACTGATAAATCAGAGCAACCAATTTAAAAATATCAGCAATAGATATTTAAAAATGTGGCATGTCTTATGACTCAATTCATTTTTTCTAGATTTTGCCCAGTGTTTTGACAATGCCAGAATGTTATGAATGCTTTTGGTATAATATCAGAGGTACTTAAACCAAGCTTTAAATGGTTTTGTAATATATACTCTTTGTACTTTTTAGCAGACAGAATAAAGCTATCTAATTGCAGTAGCATAATCTCAATATGAATGGCAGTTTCCAAATTGTATTTATAATTCCATATATTTAAAACTCTGAAATATGTAGTATTAAGTGCTGGAGTGGGATGTGGCATAATAGTGATGTTAATTACTCCTGCAAATGTGGATGATGTGTCTTTCACCCCATTATGGACCATCCAGAAAGTCAGTAGCAATGAGCTGCTACTTATTAACCATATAAATAACTGTAGGCTGCTGGTTATTTATACAATAAATAACCAGCATGATCTTGTATTAGGTTTGAGCTGGTTCCTGGAAAGACAGGTTTCTACAGTGCATGATCTCTGTACAGCATAGTTGGACATACAACTACAGATATTCTAACTAGTACAGAGGGACCTCAGCTGCCAAGCATTTTTAGTAGTTCATTGGTGCTTTTTAAATGGTGCATTAAAATTTCCATTTTGATGGGAAATTTCAGCATTAAGCTTCAAAAGCAGTAGTCTTTATTAGACCTGTTACATGCAGGTCACAGATACAGTGCTGATTTTAGATCTTGTCCACAACTTATTGATCAATTGAGTGCACCCTCAGCAACTTTGCTGACAACACCAAGCTGTGTGGTGCAGTTGATATGCTGACGGAAAGGAATACCATCCAGGCAGACCTAGACAAGCTTGAGAGGTGAGACAGCACAGACCTCATGAAGTTCAGTAAGGCCAAGTGGTCCTGCACTTGGGCCAGTAGGCAATCCTGAGCACATCTACTGGCCTGGCAGAGACTGGATTGAAAGCAGCCCTGAGGAGGAGGAGTTGAGGTGTTGATTGATGATAAGCTCAACATGAGCCAGTAGTGTGTGCCTGCAGTCCAGAAAGCAAATCTATAACAATGGGTTGCATGAAAAGGACCATGGCAAGCAGGTCATAGAAAGTGATTCTCCCCCTCTGCTATTGTGAGACCCCACCTGGAGTAATGCATTCAGCACTGCAGCCCCTAACATAAGAGAAACATGGACCTGCTCAAGAAAGTCCAGAAGGCCACAAAGAGAGCTGGAGTACCTCTCCTATGAAGACAGACTGAGAGTGTTGAGCTTGTTCAGTCTTGAGAAGAAAAGGCTTTTCTCTCTTATAGCAGACTTCCAGTGCCTAAAGGGGGCCTACAAGAAGTCTGGAGAGGCACTTTTTACAAGGGCATGTAGTGACAGGACAAGGGGGAGTGGTTTTAAACTGAAGAAGGATTGCTTTAAATTAGACATTAGGAAAAAAATTTTCACTATGAGGGTGTCCCACACTAGCACAGGCTGCCCAGAGAAGCTGTGGAATCCCCAATCCCTGGTGGTGTCCAAGGTCAGGCTGGATGGGGCTTTGAGCAGCCTGGTTTAGTGGAAGGTGTCCCTGTCCGTGGCAGTGTAGTTGGAACTATATGATCTTTAAGGTCCCTTCCAACTCTAACCATTCTCTGATTCTTGAATTTATATCAGTGTTGGTTTTCATCAAATGTTTTCCAAAACCAAAAGTCATGTAGTCACTAGCCACAGGCTTACATGCTGGCTGAAGTGAAACAGAACCTTCCTGAAAGGTTACTGCTTGCATAGTCCTACCTTTACTAGAAGAATTATTTCCTGAATGACAGTTTGCAACAGCTAATCAGCTTCTTAATCAAGAAGTCCTGCTAATTAAGAGGCCCCAAACCAGGAGTGAGCCATTTGCTTCCCTTGAATTACTGAAGTTTTTTCCCAACCAGAGCAGTTCTAGTTCATTATTTAAAAAAAAAAAAAAAAAAAAGTACTTTAGGGTGGTCCCAAAGACATAATATAATTCAGTCCCATTCTGAATCCTGGCTTCCGGGTAGGTCCCTACGAGGCACTGCTGTGCAGAAGACACTCACTGCATTGTGCAATACGAAGTATTTAAGAATACAGAAATAGCCATGATATCAATCATGGAGAAAAAAAAGGAAAGAAAATTAACTTAGTAATAATATGGTCATCTTTATTTTGGAGGCATGTGGAGTGTTTGCCATTATACAAAAGGGATTGTGTTAAGAACCATAGTTATATTTAAAGTTGGCAAATCTTGTTGAAATACAGACAGTGTCAATAACAACAAAAGAAGAGAATAGCACATCAAATATCTTTCATCTTGTATTAAGTTTTATTTCTGCAGCTTGCTACAGTCATTAATCTATCCTTTAAGTTTTCTCTTAGCCCACTTTTAGAAAGTCCTAGTTAAGCAAAGTTTTATAGGTCTGCGATCTATTTAATCAGATTTCTATGCATCCACATAGAACATTGGGGCTTAGACTGGATTTTTAAATAATACTCAACACTTTTTAGTAGTTTAAAATTGTGCAGAGATAATATGAATTAAACAGGAATTCTCATTTAGTAAAGAGCATGAAGATATTAATTTTTTAGGGTTTTTTTGGTAGTACTTTACAAAGTAAATGAACCCATTAAATTTAGGCATGAGAAATTTATCTTACCCTCTTTATGCATATACACTTGCACAGAACTATGAAAGGTCACACTTTACAAAAGTCATTGGTACCCTATTTTACAACTCTTAGATTTTGTGACACAAGCAGTAAGATCAGGGACTGAAACTTATTTTTCACTGGTGTTCTATGACCAGAGACAAGGTTAACAATTTATTTTTTTCCCATGAACACTTAGTCATGGACAAATGTTTCTTTACTGACTTTTCTACAAAAAAGAGTATACATACCAGAAGGCATATATAGAAAAAATGATTTATTTGTGAAAAAGTCTGTCCAAAAATGAAGCATTTAGATAGTACTAACAAGGAGTATTTGAAGCTTTGTGGAGCAGAACATTTTGACTCTACTGTTCTGAAGTGACTTTGAGCTTGTTTTATATTGTATAATGTTTTAAAGAGAAAAAAAAAAAAAAGAGAAAAAAAAAAAAACACCTTGACCTAAAACAATTATAAAGAGGTTTCATGAAGAATGCAAAATTTGCCATTTTATTTCAATTCAAAATGAGAAAGTGTATAATTGCATAATTCCCAGTGAAGAGGCTATGCTGGCTATAGTCCTGCTCTGAAAACATTACAGTGCATGGTATATGTTTGATTTAGTTTTAGCATTCTATTCCATATGTTTTACAGTATGATGTATGTATTCCAATATATGTTCTATATGTTTCTGTAATCTATTATGCACCAGGTTTGTGCTCACTTTTTCTTGGTATACAGGGCATGCCTGATGGTATATAGCATATGTACACACAGGATCTTTAGGTGTGTTGTATTTGGCAGTAGGCAGTGTATGCCATTCACAAAACAATAAATGCACTACATTATGTGGTGTATGTGTTCTAAGCATGTTGCTTGTGATTTCAATGTGCAGTGTGTGTTGTGGCAACAACTTTTGCTCAAAAATCACCTGTGGTAACACATGAGAATGTTCCAGTTGCAGCCTTTAACTAGGAAAGGCTTTAGATCTTGAGATGTGCAACCATGAGAATGTTAATGTTTGAGACAAGAAATCACCATGCAGACTGCTGAGGATTTGCCAAGCTATTATCATCCAACACTGATGGAGAGATCTGGTGTCCTGGTATGATTAAACTGGTGCCTCTACTCTGATACATATTTAGAAAAGGGACAGTGGCCTGCCACATTGTTTGAAAGCAGTCCTCCCTGTAACACCATCTGAGTTGTCTGCTGCTTTGGCCAAACTCTTTGTCCTTTAATCAGTCTGAAATATTTAGATTATATTGGCTTATGTTTTTGCCCCTTCCCATCAGCACTGCCTATAAATATACATGAGCTGTGCACAATATAATGGCTTGTAACAGAATTTGAAATCCTTCAACTAGCGAAACAATTCACCCTGAAATATTGAAATTATTTAAATATGATAAAGTTATTTTCTTCTAAAATGGAATGAAACAGCTTCACCTTATGATGAGATCTGAACCTCAAACAAAAAAAATAATCTGACCTTAGTTTCCACCCCACAGTCCAGCTTAAAAAAAACCTTTTGCAATCATTGTGTGATCATAAAGCTGTTCAGAATAGTGCTTGCTCTTGCAAACAAACTGTTTTGATAATAAAAGAATAAAAGATAAAAAAAAAAATGTTTGTAAAGAAGTTGGGTGGTTCTTTGTTTGAGGTTTGGTTGTTTGGTTTTTTTAAACAAGAAAAAATATCTGAACAGGAAACAGTTATACCTCTAGATTCCAAAAACATAGTTCTAATCCCTGCAGTATGCCTTACAAGGTGCTCAAGATGTGAATCTCCTGATTTGCTCATCTGCCACTGAAAGGACAGCCCCATGCTTGCAGAGAGCTTGTTAGCACCAGAGGAACTGAAGTAGTACAGCGGAAATTATACCCTTGCTTCAAGTTTTGTTTCTGTTTTTGAAGGCTGGAAGGAGCATATGAAAATAAAATTCAAAGAAAGCATCTGAAGGTATAAAATTCAAGCAGTCAGATCCATCCAGTGATACATTTCAAATACAGAGCGTGTTGGCTTTTGCAGAGCAATGATTTGTTGATAGTGGATGAAAGGCAAATCCCACACTGGTTTTATTGGCTTCAGTGAGGCTTTGGCAGAGTGGACTATAAACTCACTCAAACAGACAGGTCCTGTGACAGAAAATAGTATTCTTCTTAAGAATGTATTCCTCAGTAGATTTAATGAGATATAGTAACAACAGAAATTGCTGCCTCTGCTTGTTTAACTCATTGCCAATAACCTACATCACAAAGACTTTTTTCATGGGTCAGCAGAACAGATGAGCTTGTGAGCATCTGGTGGGAATTTGAAAGAAGTTTGGAGGATTTGAAAGAGTTTTTTCTCCATGGATTACAAACCGTGCCTCAAAATGTTTATACTAATCATACCTCATATACATAGCAAACCAGATAGGAACATTATCACATCTTAGAAATAGTCCAATAGTATTTAAATGGAATTTTAATGGGTATTTCTGTCAATAACAGGCTTTTACCTAAGTTGTCAATCCTTTACTCTAGACTATATTCTATATTGCAGAGTATAGAAATTATTTATAGAAATTATTTTCACTAGTCAGGTACAGTGAGAAGTACAGTGCATAATTATGGCCAAGCATTCTGTACTCTCCATGTTCTTGAATGCCAGATATTGTACACCTTGTTTTAGTAGCTATTCAGTATGCAAATCCCTGCTTTTCAATTCATTATTGCCTTCAGCACTCATTATCTAATCATCTTTCCACACTACAGAAGCATATTTCAAAGCACAGTGTAAAATTGCATCTAGCTGAATAAACTTATGTGACTGACTTGAACAGATCAATAAGTGCCTTACTAAAAATTTAGCGAGCAAATGGTAGGGATTTGTAGCAAAACCACAGTTAATAGTGAATGGTAGGCCTGTAATGGTAGCCTTATCAACTCAACTTTGTTTGATTCACCTAATAAGAGAACAAAACATTATGAATTCAAATTACAACTCAAGAATATCCCCATATCTATTTCTACTGTGTATGAACCATTTAAAGGTCTTTCATTTAGCACAGGATGCACAAAAATTTATATATCAAGGTAAAAATTTATTACTTCATGTTCATTACTTTCTGTGTGGGGAAAATTTTTGAATTGTTACCCAGGAATAGACTTGTGTTCAGTAGGAAAAAAACTTTGACTTTGTGTATATTTAAAAAATTTTAAGAGGAACGACTTTACTTTGGAGACACGTACTTAATGTGTAATCTTTCCTTTTCTATTTAGGCTCCAAAGAAGCACTTGCAAAATGGAATTATTCGTGGATACCAGATAGGTTATCGGGAGTACAGTGCAGGTGGAAATTTCCAGTTCAATATCATCAGTATTGATACCACTGGAGACAGTGAAGTCTATACGCTGAATAACCTGAAGAAATTCACACAGTATGGCATGGTAGTCCAGGCTTGTAATCGGGCTGGAATAGGACCTTCTTCTCAGGAAATCATCACCACTACTCTTGAGGATGGTAGGCCCTTGGCAAACAGCTATCATGGGACATGCTATTATTTCTTAATTTCCTTTTACCTTCTTACATTTATTGCTTGAACGGTGGTTCTTATAGTGGCGATAATAGAAAACCAGACTTTACAGGCATTAGATAGAGTAGACAGCTGGCAGGAAGAGACTGGCCAATGAGCATGTACAATTTTCACTGCAAGAGATGCAAGGTCATACAGGTATATAAATATAACTCTAACATATCCTGCTGTGAATGATATTGACTAAGACTGTAGCTTTCATTCAGTAGTCTATTGCATTGATGTTTACATATTTGTAAATTTTGTGATCTCAACATGGTTTTGAGATGCTTAGAAGTAAAACTCTAAAGTGTGAAGTGATATTATTAATGTTGTTGGCTTTCTTTTGTTTTCAAATGAATCCACTGTGAAACCTAGAGCTCTTGTACTGCACAATCCCTTGTCTTGTCAGCCTAAAGAGAGATGTGTGGGGTTTTTTCAAGGATATTCAAACTAATGAGAGAAATATGATTTTGATTTCAGACAAAATTCAACCTGTCTAATCCAAAGAACAATATAGGGTTTGGTTTGTTTTTTTTTTTTCAAACTGTATAAAAAGCACTTCTTAAACAATGAGAGGGTGTCCTCTAGTGGAAAAGGAGATTTATTCCATATCCTAAAATAGAACCAGTATTGTACAGGCATATAAAAGCAAATAAGTCGTAAAGGATAGTGTTGGTCAGATTTTCAGCTGCTGTAAATTAGCATCAGCATACTGAAGTCAGTGCCAGCTAGGAATCTGACTTTTTACACAGGAGGAATAGAGTAGGACACATCTAACATTCTCAAGAGCTACAGATTTTGAGGTATATGCTTCATGGAAGACTGGTGTTTTTCATTTACTCTAAGCATTTCTAGGCCTAAACAGATCACTGCAAGGCCTCAGAAGGCAGTGCACTCATACATGCATACCTTACTTATTATAATAAATAGTATTTTTTCCTTTCAGAATCCTACATGTTTACTTTTCCTGGGAACAGGGGTTTTTTGGTCATTACTCAAATTTGGGTCATTCATTAACATTTTTTGCAGTATATTTAAATAACTGCTAGTTTTCCCTCCCACCAATTTTAAAGGGATATTAGAATTGTCCAGAAAGACATCAGTTTGGCTGCAAACTTTTAAAAGAACCTCATACTTAAATTGCATACAGAATATTATGTTTATTTCAGCACTAGGACACATTTATTTTTCAAAAGAAGCAACAAAAAGCCTATTAAAATAATAGTCAGCAAGTGGTGCGGCAGTACATCAAAAGTCATTCCAGGAAAATGGGCTGCTATTTGCAGATTGTAGCAAGAATAAAGGTTTGCATTGGTAACAGGGTATAACTGCTAATTAAGCAATGGGTGGTGGGATAGCAATGAAAATTGAAAGGGGAGCTGAAAGGGTAATAAACATTGGGTTGTTAATGGAGTTAAAAATTGTGAATATCTTATTCCAGTGCCCAGTTGCCCTCCAGGGAACGTCCAAGCCACTGCCACATCACCAGAAACCATCTCTATTTCTTGGTCAACGTTGGCAAAAGAAACTCTGAATGGGATTCTGCAAGGATTCAGGGTTATCTACTGGGCTAATCTCTTGGATGGAGGTGAGAGAAATCCAGCTGTTACCAAGTAAAAAGCCATACGAGGCCTTTATATCATTTATTCTCTTGTGAAGGCATTGTACTTCCTTTTCTCTTTGGTTTAGAGAAACCTTCATCTATTTGTGAGGGAAAGCATTTTCCCTAGAGCTTTAACAGAGCAGCGGGCTGATGCTGCCTGCTGGCTCCCCTGGTGAAGACTTCCACTGTGGGTCTCCAATGCTCCATAGACCTACCATAATACCCCAAATGACCTGAACAATTTCATTTCAGTTACAAATTCCAGCAGGTATCTTTTATAAAGAATGACCATATGAACCTAGAAGACACCTGCCCAAACCTGTATTTTATTTTAATTTGGATGGTTATCTGTTTCCTTAGCTAGTTTCCTACTTCATAGGTTATTTTTTTATTTTTTGACAGGTTGCATTTCATCTCCATAGCTGAGGGTAAAAGAAGGAAATATTTTTGGAAAAGGCTTCATATTTTCATGGCAGCCTCCTCTGTTATGCTTAGGTTTTAGTACTCTGAGCACAATTCCTAAGGGCTCCTAAGCAGAGAATGACTGAAATGAGTGAAATACTTTACTAATCTGCAATGTATCACGTGATGATAATTATACCTATGGTACTTCCTGGTAAATTAAATATTTGTAGATTTGAGATGCACATGCCTTTATTCCCATTTACCTTGCTGAATTTTCACAGCCTTAGGACAATCAGCTGGCCCACTTTTTTTCCTTCCATCCATCAGGATTGTAGCTCATACTAATATGCCACTGTCTTGCAAATCCTGGCCTCTGTTAGTGTGGCAAGGAGAACTCAGAGTGGAAATGTAACCCTTAGGCCCACTGTTACCACTTGTACTGTTAGGGTAAAAAATATTTGGAAATAAGCCACCAATTCAGTTGTACATTTAAAAATAAAGATAAAAATTGTATGAGGAGCATATATAGAAATGTACACATGACAGACATAAAATTATTTTTTTCAGTGATGCTTGTAGTCTTTGGATCAGATCCTATGTGAATATAATCTGTGTGTGTCTAAGCTCCTATGTGATGTCCTACAACATGACAAAAAATGATGTTCATGCAGTGCTTAAAACTGGATTTTCTTCATCTTTTTGTCTTTACTTTCTGCCTCAAATATGTTTAAAGCTTTTTTGCCATATGGGTTGTACTTTACTTCTTAGCTTGCTGCAAAGAAAAAAAGAAAGGTTCATATGAAGTGCATCATCTTTCTGCAAGTAAATCTGATTTTACTGTGTTTAAATCTATTCTTAGCTGGTATTACTGCTATCAAGTGCTTTAAGGCAGCACTTATTACATATTTTAAAATAAAGGGGACTTTTTCTTGGTTTTCCTTATGAGAAATGATCTTTCTCAAACCCAGAAAATCTTTATGAAGATAGCTGACTTTCCCATTTTTGCTTTAGGGAATGTTTTGCAATAATCTCCTCCTGTTATCTGTTCTTTATGAAAATCTTATTACTTGAAGAAATTTTCAATTCTCTTCCCTGTATTAAAAAAAAAAATAAAAAAAAAAAAAAGGTTGAAAAGGAAAACTGGATCTGCTTTGAATGGTAAGAAGTCAGGACACAAAGGAATTTATTTTAATTTATTATAATTCATTGCTGGTTTATAATAATGAAACATTACTTCTCTGGTACACTCTTTAGTCCCCAAGATTTCCACAGTAGGTATCAATAACTGGGAGAAGACTGAAATTGACAATAACTCTATTTCCTTTTCATTCTATAGAGCTAGGAGAGATAAAGAACGTCACCACTACACAGCCGTCCCTAGAGCTTGATGGCCTTGAAAAATACACCAACTACAGCATTCAAGTGTTGGCTTTTACACGAGCTGGAGATGGAGTGAGAAGTGAACAAATTTTCACTCGCACTAAAGAGGATGGTAAGGAGTAAAATATTTTCTATTCCCACTTCCACAAAATATTCATATGTCTCAGGCTTTCAAAATAGTGTAAATATTGTACAAACATGCAGAGTGAGATTTCTGTCTGGAGGTCCTCAGTTAGGAGCATATGATGTGGACGGAGTATGGGTTCACAGCTTTGAAAACAATCTGACTGTTTCCAAGACTCCAGTTCAGGTAACACTGATGCACTAATGATCTGAGTAAGTTTGAGCAGGTTTTTTGGGTTTTGGTTTTTTTTTTTTTTTTCAAATACCTTAGGCTCTTATTTGAGAATTTTGAGGGGGTTTGAGTTAATTCTTTCCAAATGACTGAAAATGGAGAAAGGAGAGGAGACTATTCTGGGATGATCTTATATAACTTATATACTTCGAAGATTTTTTTCAGAATAGCTATATAAAAAAAAAAAAAAGCAGATTTTAGAATAAAAATCTCTTGCCTCTGTTCATAGACCAAAGCATGGAGAATTTGAGTCCTAATGCTGAAAGTTTAAGAAAGTTTTAATCACACACACATGTTTTCATAATCACTTTCTTGTAACTTCAATTCTGAAAGTCACTTCAGGTTGCCAAATACTGGCATCAGTAGGATGCCAAATACTAATCTATTTCTCAAGGACTAGAATTTCAAATTCAGGGGGAATTTTGTCCCTAACCTGTTTAGTGCCTTGAAAACTCCATGAGGTATGTAAATACATCCTTAGATCCCTAAACACTTTTGAAAATCTGGATCAAGATTTTTTTGTCAGAAGCAAAAAAACAGTCCTAGCAATGAAGTTACCTGAATAATATTCGATCGGTAAATTCTCCTGTGAGTTATGTAATGTTTTCTTTATATTTGTCAAATTTCTTATCTGTAATGAGATTTACAAAAGTGCCAGCAGAATAGGTTGAGTAGATTAACTGACTTGAGGGATGTTTGGTGGTTCTTTTCTAATAAAAAACATCCTTTATAAATCTTATTAATTTTTCCAATAAAATATTAAGGGATTCTTTCTAAAATTTACATACATTGTAAGGTCACATGGACCTAACTGTAGCTATATCTAGATGATGCAGTACAAATGAAAATTGGATTTCTCTTTTTTCTAAAATTTTCTCCTACGTTATCAAAATGAGTTATTTTGCCTTGTTCTATTTTCATACGTGTAATACTTTCCATTACTTTGGTCAAAGTTCTGTTAACGGCAAAAAAAAAAAAAGCAAGTGGATGTCTTGTAGCTAGGAAATATGAGGAAATATGGGCATATAGCAATGCTGGTTAACATAGGTCTGCTTCCTGTTCTTGCTGAGATCCTGCATCAGCTTGCAATAGTGGCTCTGTTTAAAGCTGTCTCAACGTACTGCACTTCATCTGAAACTGTTAAGGACAATTTGCTCAGCTATAGACTTGCGTGTCTTGTATGCTGAATGTTAGCTCATTCTGCTTCCACCCTGAAGTCCTTTAAAATCGACTTTAGAGCACCTGACACAAACGCTCTTAAGACACACATTGCTTGGATGTAAGTGGTTTTATTTCAAAGAATAAACTAAGAAATAAGAGAACTGTTTCTAAGTTATTTTTTGCCAAATAGATCCCAGTATGGCAACTTTTCCCTGAATACTCTCTGAACACAAAGGTTCTCACCCTGGGCCTTGGGACTAGGACTTAAGCTGCCAGCAGCCAGAGGGGATTGTCCTACACTGTCCCAGGAACTCAGGGACAGGCTGGTCTCAGAGATACACAGATTGTGTCAGAAGACTCCTGAGGACAGCAAGTTATGTGCTTGATGGTCTATGCCTTTGAGGAACATTGGAGCCTGCTGCTCTATGTGTCAGATCCGCCAGTTAGTCCAATGTTAGGGGACAATAAGGAGCATTCTGCTAGATAATAAAAATAAAAACATCCTGGGCCTAAACGTCCTTAAGGCTGAGAAAGGTACATGGCATCAAACATGTGCCTTATTCTTGGAATGGACATTTCATCTGTAATTTTATAAGGGAAAGTCTCCCACAGAGAATTATTTAGTAGGACTGTTTTCAATGCACCTAAAAGATCCTGCCCTAAATTTAGTTTGAACTCTCTCTCAGTATGTGAAATAAAAGTAATTTCAATCTTACCAGAGCTTAGATCTGGAAACCTTTTATCTGCTCCCAGACCTTCTCTGGCTAAAATTATGATACAAGACATTGCACCCTTCTTAATAAAATCTGTAAATCTGAGATATTTTTAACTGATGCCAGGCCCTCTACACTGTTACTACCAAAAGGCCATAGCACACCATTAGTTCCTTTTTCTTCTTTCATTTCTTTTGCATTAGGGGAAACTTTTCTTTGTAAGGTCAATGGTGCAGCGTGTTCTGCTGCTGATGTGGAAAGGCAGATTGTGACTTCCTGTGACTTCGCTGTTGGTGTGCAGCTAGAAACATCTGGCTGAAATGCCTTTAGCAGGCTTGAAATCTCCAATGTGGCAAAATAAAAGTGACCCAGGGAGTGAAGCAGTCAGCCTGGATGAAATTAGTTGATGCTTTGATTTCACGTGATGTTTGATACTGATTTTAGACACCAGAGGTCAGACACTGCTGCTGATCAGCTTGGGAAATGGGAACAGCTCTAGCAAATAATAGGAAATGAGCTTTCAGTGTGATCATATTTATGGGTTTTGTCTAGCACCTTTTTCCCCCATTAGCCTTCAGAAAAAAAACAAACCTCCTCTTCTTGAAGTTCCTCCTGACAGAAAAATAAGCTGAGTAGAAATGTCCATTTTTTAAGAATTCATTGGGGTTTTGTCCCCTACTTTTTCCATTTACAGTTTGTAATAAGCTGATTGTCCTCTTCCCCTGAAGACTTAATTTACTAAATCATTAAAAATTTAAGTAGGCCATCAAATTCTCTTCCTCACTGAGTTCAAAGTACAGTTTTGAAAGCTACTTCATTTTTTAGCAACGAGGAGAGGTGGTGGTGTGTGACAAATTCTCTCTCTTTCTACACTGCAAATGCATATGAGAAACCTTTAGCTGAGACAATGAATGTGCTCCCCACACAAGGCTGACACGCAATGAAGCACGTTGGCTGACCTTTGACAAAACTGGCCAGCAGAAGACATAGCCCCTTCCTAGGGAAAGCTTCCTGCAATTGGGAATTTGATCTAGTATGGCTGCTGTTTGCTGAGTGTCAGGCAGAGGTTGCTTCTGGGGTTTCCTGTGACACAGGAGGATGCAAGTTTCTTACTCTTGTCAGTTTCTTTTGTGAAAATGCATTTTTATGCACAGAAAGCTGATTGTATATCACAGAAAACTACTCAGTGCAGCAGTGCTGTCCTTCCATCTCTCCTTTGCCAGAGACATTGGCGTTCAGAGCAAGGGGAGGCTGCAGCATGGAAGCAGCGGGAACTAGCTGCAGGGAGGAAAGAGAAATAGCACTGAAGTCCTTTGCCAGCCTCACTGTAAGATCCTGCCTGAATCCAGATTTTCCTCCTCTTTTTAATCAATCTGGACACCAAGATTCCTGGCAATTGGCATGAGAGAGGTTGATGTACAGATACATCCATCTGACAAAGCTTTATTCTAAAATGAATAAGCATAAATCCGATCAAGTGCATGTTCAGTGCTCTTTGGAGCAGAGCTCTTCTTGGGCTCATTCAGCTGATGAGAATGGGTGTCCAGTTCACCACCTGGGTGCTATGATGGAAAATTGCCCTTAATGACTCCTTAATGCATTTTTTCTATTGTCAAAGATCTCCAATTTTATCTTTTCTGACTAACAAAATAGTAGTGTTCCACTTGTGAAACTGGCAGAATTTGATAGAAATGGTGTGACTTCTGACTAAATGAGGGGTGGACAGTATATGTGAATGCATTTTGGCAAACATATGTCTAAATCGTAGGTAGAATATCTATTTGAACAAAGGCAGTACTGACAGCAGTCAGGAGTTTACTTTGCTTTTCATAAATGTAACAGTCAGTAGGATAGTCATGTGAAGTGCAGAATTAAATATGTGTTATGGAACAAGGTTCAGTTTTGTGATATATGGGTGATATCGCTCTTAAATGCGCCACACTCTGTACATTTGCCTCCCTGCTGTTCAGCACTGTGAAGAAAAATGGTGATAATCTCTCTGCTTATGAAAAGGGGAATGAGAAAGTTCCTGGAGCTCCTCCCTATTATCTGGCACATCTAAATCTGTTTCCCAGACCAGTCGTATCAGTATAATTGCCTTCTCTGCGTTAGTATTTCATTTGCCCTGTCAAGAATACAAAGCGTTCTCCTCCACATGAAAGCAGCATGCTATTTCCGTGTCTTTGAAAGCCTTGCGAGCTGGAGAATGAGGCCATCTTTGATGTTAAATTTGCCGAATCTGCTCCCTGGAAGGCTGCAAAGTTGGCGAGAAGCAGTCCCCTCAGCTTCTCTGTGCTCAACCCTGATTGTTCTCTGGCTTCTTACTGCTATTTTATCCCTGGTGACTGTGAAGAAGAGGAGACTACGGTAGTGTACAACAGCAGTGAGAGAAAATACCTTAAGTTAGCATAGAAAGACTGGGGTCTTTCCTATCTGAGATAAGGCAGGCACTGCATTCCCTACCACAACTTCTT
This sequence comes from Neopsephotus bourkii, assembly GCF_033783945.1. Classification (NCBI taxonomy): domain Eukaryota; kingdom Metazoa; phylum Chordata; class Aves; order Psittaciformes; family Psittacidae; genus Neopsephotus; species Neopsephotus bourkii. The sequence continues at coordinate 6,933,490 of NW_026901456.1, read as the reverse complement.
CAGATTCTCATGGGACCCATGTTTAGTAATAAATCTTTCATTTAATGCTGAGCTAACTCATAATAACCCTGTTTAGGACCAGAGTATGAGTTTGAACAATGACTTTATCCTCTGGACAGAGGCCAGTGGTGGTCTGAAAGGCATCAGATAACAGCAGGATTCTTGCTAAGGAAATATAAACACTCCCCCAAGCAGTCATTTCCATATGCACAAAATAGCAAACAAGGACACTGTACCAAAATGAGGAGTAACAAATGAAGATTCAGAATAATTTTGATACCCCTGCCTGATCCCAACTCCTCTGCAATGTGGTGGGGGACTCTTGAATTAGAAATTTAACTATGTGGCTTCCTGACTTTCTTTCTAGACCCTCTTTCTTCTGGTCTGTATACCACACAGTAATACATCCATGCAATGGCAAGTAGTGTTTTCCACTTATATACATTGACTAGAAAATGCTAGATGAATTCTGAGTTTTTCCATCAACAGCTGACAGACATGACCAATTACCATCAGAACCTGTCCCTATAGATCACACCCTAATTTAACAATAAATTACTTTAACCTCATACATATATTTGCAGTGATTTCCAGAAAACATTACTGACTGTAAAGCAGCCCTCCCATGGGTTAGATAATTACCCTGCAGAGCTAGCTTTCACTCTTCAGCAGAGGGAGCAAATAGCATTTCTAATGAGCTGGGTATAGATAACAAGTTGAATGCTGTCAAGCATCAATATTTACTCTACGTTGGGTAGAACTGCTAACTGAATTAGCCCCCTTTCAATGAGGGGCTAGGTTCACATGCAATTACAATCATGACATTCTCACTTGATGCCTTATCAGTTGTCTTAACACACTATAAATAGAAAATGTATATTCAGAAGAGTTGCACTGAGTGTTGCCTGTCTGTTTTCTTACATCTTCCAATAGTACCTGTACAGATACAAAATTGAAGATTTTCTGATATGCTTTTTGCAACCTGAATTGGCTAGACACAAAGCTAAGCAAATTTATACCCCAGGTTGTCTGGCTTCTCTTTATAGGCAAAGTTTTGTGCCACTATAATATCTACTTGCTTAAATGAAGTAGAACAAATAGTAAATCAGCTTGCTGGACAAGGGTTTTTCCATCTATATTGCACAATAACTGTTTTCTGTAAAAGCAAAGAACCCTGATCAAGTATTGCAGTGGTAATTTTACCAGAAATTCTAACATTTTGGTTGTTCAGCTGGAAATTAGACAAAAATATTAGATTCTTCATGAACCAAAAGTTCTGTAGATAACGGAGTCCATGAAAATGTTTTATTTTGTCTTTATACCACATATAGCAATTTCCAAGGCAACTATCTATTTTATTAATTTAACATGAATATTCACCACATGCAATATTAAAATATATTTAAAATTACTTATTTTTATTGTTTAAAAATATTTTTAAATAATGACAAAAGGTGGGTTTTTTTCCCAGGAAACTTTACAACAGCCTGTTCTGATGTTAAATGTCACGCTTGGCATTTTGTTTAAGTATAAGCTTATGTGCAACATGATATTTTTGTTTTCACATTAATATAACAGTGTTTCCAAAGTTGAAGAACATTGTACAGTGTAATGTGAGTTTGAAAAATAACATTATCATGAAATTAAAGCCTTTCTCAAAATTCAAGAATGCAAAGATAGATGGTTGCAATTATGTACCAGGATTTTATCAATTTCCTGACTAAAGATTTTTGCACATGGTTTTAAAGAAGAGTTTTGCGATTTCTTTTCTATTCTCTGACAGTTTTTGATAGCTTATATAGATAGCTGCTGTAATTAGAGAAATAATGGTCACACACTATAGCACCAGAGAGAGGTTTGAGCTGCTGAAGGGAAGGTTGGGGATATGGGTACTGTGTGGCTGTTTTGTCTGCTCACATGTTCCACCAGTAGCTAGACCTGGGTCATGTCAGGCAGTGCTAATGGCATGGAGCTGCATCTCATTTACTCCTTACTTCATTAAATTCATATATCTACTGTGCATGTCCATTAAACTGGCTCACATATGTATTATTTATAAAGTGAATAATAATTTGCCATGGGTTATGTCCTCAAAACTGAAAATTTGTAATAATATGTTGTCTGGCAATTTCACTGGCCACAGCCAACATATTTTCATGCGTGCAGGGTGGGGGTGATACTTCACAAAAGTTTAACCATCGGTGGCAGCTTGTGCTTTGGGGACCTCTGAAGCAGAGCCTCTCTCCTCTTAGGGATGGGGGGACAGCCCTCCAAACCCTGTCCCCTGGTGTGGGCAGCATAGAAGATGCTTTCTAACACACAGTGTCCATCTCAGGCCATCGAGGTGCAGTTACCAAAGTGGCACGCTCCACTTTTCCTTTTTACTCCTCCCTTACACTAAGGTGACCAAGTGCCTGCCATGGGCCATTCTAACACATCTTGGTTTTCCAGTTCCAGGTCCTCCCGCGGGTGTTAAAGCAGCTGCGGCTTCAGCCTCCACCGTCTTCGTCTCTTGGCTCCCTCCCCTCAAGCTGAACGGCATCATTCGGAAATACACTGTCTTCTGTTCACACCCCTACCCCACAGTAAGTCCCACAGGGTGACCACAGACTGGCAGCACTTACTTGCACAGCTGAAATGGTGTGGTTGCAGATACTCAGTGCTTGATGTTCTCCTTGCCACTTCTTTTCACGCTAAGCAAGGGTGAAGGGGGATCCTGGAGCTATGGAGATGACTGAAAGTTGATTTTGGTTTTTTCTCACCTATCAAAATTTTGCACTAAAACCCATGAGCTCTGACTTACAAGTCATTTCAAAACTCACAATTGAAGCTGAGGATCTTTTAAAGTTTTTTATTTTAGAATAAAAAAGGAAATATTTTTTAGAACGTACTAAGTTACCTTTTACAGGACCAGCTGAGGGCAAGAGCCCTGTTGTAGCTGGAAGCATGTATTTTTATAGCCAAATATTTATGTGTCTGAGTTCCTGCATTTTTGGCTTGAGTATTCATGTGTGAAAGAACATAATGGCTTACGAACAAATATATTTGCTGCTGAATAAGCTTATTTATGCCTGGAGTATTTGCCCACTCTAGGTCTACATGCTCTTACTTTCTGAGAAAGTGAAAAGAGAAAAATTGAACTGAATATCAGGGATCTTTTTCACTCTCTGAGTCGCAAAGGAATCCAGCTATCTTTAAACAGAAAGGCCAATTAATCTTTGTAAATACCCATGCATATTTATTTTAATGTGCATTGAAAAAATGTACTTATTTAGTTTTTATCCAAGGTTTTTGTTTCATTTTTATCCAGGACTTCCCCTCAAAGTTAGCATTGCAGTTTGCAAAATGCGATCTTAATTAAACAGACAACGAAAGTATTGTTCTGGAAGTAGAAGGAGTTTGACAGGGAAATTTCTCAAAGTGCCTCAGGCTTCTTTTCAAAGATTGCTGAGAGAGAGGACGGCCTGAGGGTATGTCTGAATGGGACACAGCCTCACACAACCCACTCTTCCAGCAAGTGAACTAATTCTGGAGGTACTCAAGGGGAAACAAGGCAAAATGCGCAAGTCCATTGATGGCTATGGCTAAACCGATACATCCTACATAAGCAGGATTTATGAGTCAAATCCAGAGCTAAGGACTGGAAATCTTTACCTCATTTATGTCTGGGGACTGCTGTCTTCTAACTCCATTAAAAATTGCAAAACCAAACTACCTTGAACATACCGATCAAATGTAAAATAGCCAGTGTCTTTACCATCATGATTCATACATTTCTGTGGCACACACTGAGTTAAAGAGGTTGGAGTTTACAGAACTGGACCTTGCTGTCAGGACTCTGGTCCGAATGGGCACCAGGCACTTCTCGGGGGGTTGGAGAGAACACCAGGTGGTGCTGCTGTCTTTCGCTAGTCACCATACACAAAGCTGCAGTGTTTCTTCCTGAGGCTTTGTTAATAATTGTAAGTTTACATCACTAGGAAAAAAGATAATCTGCAGCTATTTTGTTTTTTCTTTAATGTGCAGTTCTCTCATGTGCAATTTTTTTTTTTTTTTTTAATACTGCATGTTGTATAGTTACCTTTTGGAGTACCTCAGTGATGGGCAATGACAATGACAAAATGACAATGCCTTTGCTGGTCTTGGCCTGTACGGAATTTAACAGCAGTTTTTTTGTGGTGTTTATGATGTGGGGGTATCACTGGATACCTTAACCCAACACAGATCCTCTTGGAGGTCTTTTCTGTTAGTTGTTAATGTGTACATGGATAGTTGTCCTGTTGGTACCTGTGCACATGAAGGTGTGGATGTGTCTGTGTGCATATAAATATGTAAATACACATATGGGTATCTGTCTGTATGTACAATGCGTCCTATAAGTATCAGTCCCTTTACCACTTCTCTGTAGCGTTTCGCCGATCAGCATGAGTTGTGGCTTATAGAGCAGGTCTTCCATATCGGTTCCATGTGGTGAGCAAAGCAGTGATAGCACTCAGTAGTCAGTTTCCACAAGTGGGCACACTTGAATAAGTGCAAGTTGTCAGGACACATTTATAGATACATAGAACTCACTCCCCCAACATTTTGTCTAACAAAATGCTTTGTTATTTTTTAATCTTCAAAGGATAGTAAAATAAAAAGTTATTTTATTCAGAACTAGGTTTGTAGTGAAAGAAACCTGCTGCAGAGGTACTTAAATGATGACACTCCTGTGCAGATAGGGTTTATATATCCCAAGGAAGTTCTTGTATGAGTCAATCTTGCAAAGACAAGTAGTTGGCAAAGAAAGAGGTCTTTCTAGGCTGAGGAGAGAAATTAACAGAAGACCTGTTTCTTTACCATCACTTCTGCCACCGTAAATGCTGTAGGTAAAAGTATATAGCCATACAAACTCCCTGAATAGGCTTCTTCCTTCGGTCAAAGCTTTGGTCGCAAAATAACTTTGCTAAGTTTACTATTTAAGCAGAGAGGCAGACTCGCTTTTTAAGTATCAGTGAGAAGAAGGACAGTGGTAGAGGTAAACTTACGGGAAGTCCAAACTGTCTGCAGATTGCGTTTTACAAGTAGTATGTTTTTACTGATAATGAGTCAATGCAGCACACTTTGAACGCTTAGGCTAATGAGTCAGCCCTTTACACAAAAACACTGCTTTGGTGTTTAAGTCACCAACAGGAAAACAATTAACTCGGTAATATTCTGCGCATTCTTATTATAAAACACAACCCTCATATGACCCTGATATAAGATGAAGATTTGCTACCTTTTGTAGAGTTCAGTTTGCTTCGCAATGGCAGAAACCCTTAAAACTTCTGCTGCCCCTGTACGGAAAAATGCAGACATTTCCTGTTTAAGTATTTTGAGTCCTAAGAACAGTACATTGCCTGGGGTGTTTCAAATCACAAATATGTGTGAAAAATATAATTTATTCTCCAGATAAAAAAAAAAACAACAACAACCAAAAAACCCCCAAACCACAAAACAGAATAACAGGAGGTATTTCATAGTGCAAATGATTCAGTCACCCCCAGGTATCTGGCAGTGACATGTGTCTGAAAGAATCTTTGAAAACTGTCATCTGCAGTCCTGGACTTCTCCAAAGGATTTAGAAAGACACAAAAGCTGAAAGCCCAGCAAAGTTTCATCTTGGCCTGGAAATATTTTGGTTAAATACTTGGGTTTGTAAAATGGGGAATATGTAGTATTGGTGGAGAAGAAGGAAATTATCTTATATTGGGCCAAAACACAATCAATTTACTTGAAAATATAACTGATATTGAAAACTGCTGTTTCAGACAGATGGTCACTGATCTTTTTGTATGCTTATTTTATTGTGAGAAACATACTCTTAGGCCTGTTAGACTTCTATATTTGTGGGGTTTTGCTTTTGGTTTAAACCTACTAAAAGTAAAAAAAATTTAAAAAAAATGGTTTCATATGCTGTCAAATTAAACAGGCATATGATGTCTGTACAAGACACCGTTCCCATGTATATTCTGTCTGCTTAGTCCTGTGACAGGATAACCACCAGCAGCAGCAGTAGCAGCAGTAGTGACTAGACTGTTCATCTGTTTCTCACATCTTTCTGCACCTTTTTCTGTCAATCTGTAGAGCACCATACTGAGAGAAAAACTGCAGTCAGATTCCCCAGTGAGGGTGTATTAGATTGTTGGCGTTTTTTGGCCTGCACAAAAAGTGACATGAATCAGACTCTCCAGGTTTCCTTCCTCTCTTTCACAAATTCATATGCTGCAGCCTCCCAACTCTACTACAGAGTTTTCAAGAGGTCCCTGTAGGAAACACTCCAAATACCTTGTTTTCTTACGTGTTTGAGATATATTCTCCAGTGCAAACACATGTGAAATCTTCCAGTGGAGGATATTCTTTTCAATGTAATGAGATCCTTTCATTAAAGAAAAGAAGCTAAATGTCTGGAAGCAGCTGGATGAATCTTCTTCCTAAAGATTACCTTCTCTTTGTTTATTCTAGGGAAAGTATATGTGGTTATCTTAAACCAGATGATATGCACCTTAAACTAGATAATATGAAAGTATATACAAATATCTTAAACTAGATCTTTAAAAAAACAGAATTAGCTGACATAATCCTAAGCATCCAGGTATTTTTCACACAATTCTTTCAGGCAGACCAAAGTCTTTGTCTTGATTTTGGATGAGATCTAGTTCAAATGTGAAGCAGCTTTTCTTCATATTTTGACTCCAGTTTAAAGACTTGAATAAAAGGCATGAGAATAGGGCAAGAGCAATTATAAGCCAGAAATGATTCATTGTTACACACTGTAGAGGCTTCAGTGATTAAAGGGGTGCTGAAAGTCTCTTTTAAAGAGGGGAGAGGTAGCTGGCAGAAGTTTAGTAAGTTACTGTTGAATGTAAGCTTTTTTAGAGCTACAATCTGTAAGGTTTAATTTAAAGTACATGCTCATTAATTTGTGTACTACAAGCAGTATTTGTCACTATGTCTATACAGTACTTTTTCCAACATGATATGTTTATTAGATTTTGTTCTTTATATAGCATAGAACTAGTATATAATTTGGGGGTTATTTTAAAAATTATTTTGAATGATATTTAAAATATGTCTTTTCTTAATATAACACATGTACTGTTTATGCTTTTCATAGTCATTTCACAACTTTGTTACCAGCTCCCAAACACAGTACATTCATTATTCTGATTGCTTTGTCAACTTTACTTTTTTTGCCTATCTTATTTTTGTCACAGAGCAGATCTCAGGAAGGAATTAATTAAATTAATTCTGATCATGTGCTGTTTTGTTTAATTTTCAAAAGGTTTCCTTGAAAAGCTGTACTAAAACAAATTTTATGCTGATTTTTTCATAAAATCTGGTTTTGTCTCACTATCTGGGCTCATATACAGGTATATCAATGTAGTCTAAGAATAAGTCCTCTATGTCAGTTTCAGTATGTTTCACAAGGTTTTAATTCATCTCATTCCCTTCTGTATCGTATAGGCGACAAAGTGCTTGGGACCAGGTGGTGTCATACAATTTGAGTTGACTGAAATGCTCTGAACAAACCTGGTGGCTTCCTGGGGTCACCAAAAGAGGCAGTAGAACCTCTGGCAGCACAGAAGGTGGTCTCCTGACCTTACTGTAGTTGGTCACCAGCCTGTGACACCACATGTTCTTTCCCTGATCATGAGCCCCAGAAGGCCAAGGGACTTTCTGTGGGTTGCTGCACAGGGGCAAGCAGGTGGTGTGCCAGCTACCAGGGAGCACAATCCTTGACTATGTGGGCTACCTGGAATTCCAGGCAATGGGCTGTCTTCTGAGCATAATTCCCAGAAATGTGTTTGCAAGATTTTCCTGCAGGTGGGAAGGCAGGCAAGTGCCTCTGTTTTTTCCATTTCCGTCTTGTATTTTCTAACGTTTCAGTTCTACATTTAAGAAAAGAAAAAAGAAAAGAAAAAGGAAACTGCATTGTATTTTGTGCGCAGCTTCTGTTTACAACAGTTATCTTCAACAATGCTGAGTGAGAAATGAGATGCCATGTTTCAAAACATAAGCCAAAATAGCAATACTTGAACAGAAGCCATTATGATCAAAGTGGTAACCAGAGTCTTACTGAAAACTGTGGTGCAGGATTGGTGGTTATTTGCAGCTCTGACAGCTTGTCCATCTATGAAAGGAAGTGTGGCAAAAGCCAGCGATCCTGGAGAAAGGTAGTAGTCCATGACCTCACCCAGAGTTTGACATCTTTAGGGAGTTCATATCAGTGATCTGTCTACTCTGTTCAGGGATGCAGAACCTGATGTTCATTCTCTATAAATGCAGTAATATTTTGATTTCATATTAACCCAATTTGCTTCCAAGTAAAAGCAATTTGTTGTAGTGCTCATTACTGTGTCTTCACCTAATTTCCAGGAGCAACAAAGGCCTGAAGTAGAGCAGGGAAGACAGCTCTCTGATAGTGTCTGTGGAAAAAGATGGCGATCTCTGTGTTTTGACCTTGTAAAACTAAAAGCTTGCTTTAATTTCTGATGAAACTCAGTGCTCATTGTGGGCCTCATCTGCACTGTTGATTAAACAAAGACCAAAGAGCATCATGTGGCCCCAAGTGTATGTGTTTTTAACTGATGGCTGTCTACAATGCTTAGCACTAGCTCATCTAAAGCAGATTTGTTTTGAAGACCACTTTCTAGAGTACTGCAAAACTGAGCTAGAGATCAAGTTAAAAAGTGGTGTGGATCATTGGTGTTCAGTGCTTTACACGATCCCTGGCTCTCTCCCATTTAGCAATGGAGATGAGCCGAGAGGATGAATGTTTATTGAGAGAAACCTTGCTAGACAAACATGGTTTCAGTTAGGAAGCTCAAGCTAAATACAAACTTGATTGCTGTTCTGTGAGAGGCTATGAAACCAGTGGTTCGATGTTGTGGGCAGAAGGGAGCAGCATAAGTATCTCTCCTGAGTCCACTTTTGTTCAGTGGTTCCATTAGCATCCTGGAAAATGAAATAGCAAGAGTGCCTATTAAATTTGCAGGAGATATAAGGCTGGGAGGGATTGCAAGTACACTGGAGACAGAACTAGAATTCAGACAGATCTTGATGAACTGGGAAATTGTTTTGGAAAATGTTAGATAAAGGTTAACTTGGATAAGTGCGGAAAAATGGGTACTATGAATAACCAACTACAAAAGTACTGGGTAGAGAGCAATTGGCTAGACTCTTCAGAAGAGGATTTTGAGGTTATTTGGCATCTCAAGATGAAAATTAGCTAACTTTATCATCCTGTTGTGAAAAGCCAAATGCCATACCCTGGGACTGTTGAATACAGGTTTGGAAATTGTATTTGAGAAGGCTATGGACCACCGTTAGAGAGTCTGAAGGATAACAGCAGATATTATTAAAGAAACAGACAAGATGTGGTTTCTAGACAGTGTTGAAAGCGTCATGGTTATTAAATTGTAAAAAGATAAGGGTACAGGTGAGGAAAGGAATCACAAAAATTCATGCAGATTCAAGACTGGTTTAAAGATGAAGGTAATAATATATTCTCGATTTTCCTAATAGAGTGGGAAATAGTCCATAGGTTTAAACAGCAGCAGAAAACTCAAGCTAGATTTCAAGACTTCCAATAGTAAGATTGGTAAAACAGTGGACTAGGTCTTGCAGCCTAGGGAGTAGCAAAATCTCCATTCATTGTAAATCTTCAAAGTCATGTTGGACAATTGCGCAGAAGTAGTTGAACATGGTTTAAAGAAGAATAGACTTGAGTGAGCTCTCAGGGTCCTTCCAGCCCTGTTATGATGCTGTGGCCATATTCTATACTCAAATTCATAGTGAAGACATACATGCCACTCTAGGTAGTGTATATATATATGTATGTATTTTTAATTTTTAAGATGACGCACCCAGTATACAGGTAGCCAACTTCTAAACACTCTTACTTCACATGCCACAAATCTGAGTTGTTTCTTGCTTTTCACTCTTGTCCTTAAAGTCTCCACGTGGCTTTCCCAAGTTTCCTGCAACATGCAGATAAAGATCTTCAGTTCGCCTATCTTATATCAGAAGTTTGTAGATGCAGTTGTAGGCAAGGTGCAGGCTTGCTTTTGACTGAATAATCTTCCAGTCCACAGTAAATGCTACCTGTTATCTTACTTCCCTGCTTGGAAAACTCCCTGACTGCTTGGAAACCTGTTATATTTTTCTTCTAAGGTGCCCTTTTGAAGTTTTCCTAGGCTAGGTTAAAAATTACAGCAAACAAAGAAACCAAAAAGCAGCCAAAGGGGTAAGAGTTTATTCACATTACCTGTCTAATTGCTTTATAAAGGAATTAGAAGCACCAGGAGATGGCATACTGCTTCAAAGCATACAAAGCAATGTACACCAATAGAGCTGAAGTTGCATAAGGGGAAAATGATGCTCCCTTAAGTGGCTGTTCCTCAGCATCTCTTGCTGTCTCCTGTTTGAGAAGCAGACTGACTGCACCCTCAGAAAGGACTTCTTCAATTTCATTTTATTTTTCACTTGCTGTCTTTTTAGAGATTTGGCCCTGTCTATGCTTCCTAGACAGTGAGCTAAACACAGAAGAAAAAATTAACCCATCATCTGTATGCTGAATAAAAAAAACTGAACCAAACCAACACAAAATAAAAACCCAGATAGACAGAAGAAAAAGAGTCCCTTGAGCAAGCATGTTACTGCTTTTGTTATAGAACAGCAGTATATGTTTTATACCAGCACATGCAAAGATCAACATATGACAAAGTGACATTCCTCTATAATATTTCTAATTTCAATTGCTTAATCTTCTCTTTGCTGACAAAGCTCTCTTTTTTATTCTTGTGTAATGAAAGTCTCTGACATGTTAGTCTAATTGAAATGACATGCAAAAGTTAAAAGTAAAATCAGTTCTTTGTCACTAGAGCATTCTCAAGTGTTTAAAAGGTAATGTTAGCTGAGGAAAAGATGTATGTTAATCAGTTAGAAACCAAAATCTTTTGCTATAGCAGTTTGTTTTAAGAAAATGAGGTTTTAATTTATTAATATTGAAGATACGTTTACCAGATTCAATTAACAAATTAATTCCATGAATAATTGAATTTCTATTTGTAATAACTACAGATGCAAATGTGTGAATAATGCTGGTTCTTTGTGGGTGAAAGAAAAGAACAGAAGACAAGGCATTTTAAAAGAGAAGCTGATTTTGTGATTATTCCATCTTTGGAGTTCCAGGGAGAGAGAAATCTTCTGTTTTGAGACAATATTGCCTGTTCTTCTAGTTGATCACATTGCAACTAGAGGAATTTGGAGGGTTGGGGATTTTTTTTTCCAGTTTTGTCTTTAACTTTAGTCATCAGAGCAGGAGCACTCAATGCTAACACTGTAGCTTCAAGGTTGAGACTTTCCTTCTGTGCTTAGCTGCTCACCTTATCTCAAACACAAAATGTCAAACCAGGTATCTCTGAGCTGTATTTAACAACTGCATACAGGGTGTATGTCTGCCCAACTGTCCCAGTCTGCCACAGCAGAGGGGAGAGAACAGCAAGGTATTTCAAGCAGGAGGTCTGCAGTATCAAAAGTAGCTTCCAAAGGCAGCCGTATGTCCCTTTCATAAAACATGGGCATCGCAAAAAAAGCCAGTGGGGATTCTAGCAAGGACTGATGCTTGCTGGAATGAAAGTTGAGCAATGAGGATATCTGTAATTTTAGCTTTTCCTAAATGCTGTATCCATGTCCCATGTTAATAGGTAGTATAGAAGCAGCTTGTGCTAGATAGATGCATTAATGAGTGGATTCTAAGTGCCAGAGACAGCCTAGACTGTTTGACTTTCGAATTAACCTTAGGAAATGCTGCCTCATGAATATTAAAATTCAGCCTCTTGTGCCATGATCAATACATTAATTTTTATGTATGACCTCACAAAGATCCAGCCTGTCAAGCTATGGTCATTTGTCCAATATTCTTGTATAAATGTCAAGACAGATGGCTCTCAAAGCCTACTGTAATATTTCACATAATAATAGAAGTATCTGACTGCTCTGACCTCTTCATATCAGAAGTAGAAACCAAAGCAACCACTTGCTAAATGAGGCAAACTGACTTGGCATTTTGACAGGAGCAATAAGACTGGCTGGAAAGCATGTCAAGGTCCCTAGCTGGGCTTGTGTTGAGCCTAGATAACTGTTACCTGGAAGAAATCAGTCTCTCCAGAAGATCAGGAGAACTGGCTACCCTGGATTTGGAGAAGGCTGAGGTTCTTAATGACTTCTTTGCCTCAGTCTTCACTGGCAAAAGCTCTGACTGCACCACCCAAGACTTGGAAGTCAGATGCAGGGACTGTGAGAATGAAGACCTTGGCCCCACTGTAGGAGAGGATCTGGTTCGAGACCATCTTAAAAACCTAAATGTACACAAGTCCATGGGACCTGAGGAAATCCATCTATGAGTCCTGAAGGAGCTGGCAAATGAAGTTGCTAACCCACTGTCCATCATATTTGAAAAATCATGGCAGTCAGGTGAAGTTCCTGACAACTGAAAAAAGGGAAATATAACCCCCATTTTCAAGAAGGGGAAAGTGGATGATCCATGGAACTACAGACCAGTCAGTCTCACCTCTATGCTGGCAAAATCTTGGAGCAGATTCTCCTGGAAGGCATGCTAAGGCACATGAAAATCAACAAGGTGCTTGGTGACAGCCAGCATGGCTTCACTAAGGGGAAATCCTACCTGACCAATTTGGTGGCCTTCTATGATGGGGCTGCGGAACTGATGGACAGGGGTAGAGCAGTTGATGTCATCTACCTGGATTTGTGTAAAGTGTTCGATACTGTCCCACATGACATCCTTGTCTCTAAATTGGAGAGACATCAATTTGATGGATGGACCACTCGGTGAATAATAAAGAACTGGCTGGATGGCCGCACACAAAGAGTTGTGGTCAATGGCTCAACGTCCAGCTGGAGACCAGTAACGAGTGGTGTCCCTCAGGGATCGGTGCTGGGACTGATCTTGTTCAACATCTTTGTCGCTGACATGGACAGTGGGATTGAGTGTGCCCTCAGCAAGTTTGCCAATGACACCAAGCTGTGTGGTTCGGTTGATACGCTGGAGGGAAGGAATGCCATCCAGAGGGACCCAGACAAGCTTGTGAGGTGGGCTGATGCCAACCTCATGAAGTTCAACCATGACAAGTGCAAGGTCCTACACCTGGGTAGGAACAATCCCAGGCACAGCTACAGGTTGGGCAGAGAAGAGATTCAGAGCAGCCCTGCGGAGAAGGACTTGGGGGTTCTGGTCGATGAGAAAATGAACATGAGCCAGCTTCAGGGTGTGCTTACAGCCCAAAAAGCAGCCGTATCCTGGGCTGCATTAGAAGGAGTGTGACCAGCAGGTCCAAAGAGGTGATCCTGCCCCTCTGCTCTCATGAGACCTCACTTGGAGTATTGCATGCAGTTCTGGTGTCCTCAACATAAAAAGGACATGGAACTGTTGGAACAAGTCCAGAGGACGGCCACGAGGATGATCAGGGGATTGGAGCACCTCCTGTATGAAGATAGGCTGAGAAAGTTGGGGCTGTTCAGCCTCGAGAAGAGATGACCTCATAGCAGCCTTCCAGTATCTGAAGGGGGCCTACAGGGATGCTGGGGAGGGACTCTTCATTAGGGACTGTAGTGATAGGACAAGGGGTAATGGGTTCAAACTTAAACAGTGGAAGTTTAGATTGGATATAAGGAAGAAGTTCTTTCCTGTGAGGGTGGTGAGGCACTGGAATAGGTTGCCCAGGGAGGTTGTGACTGCTCCATCCCTGGCAGTGTTCAAGGCCAGGCTTGATGAAGCCTTGGGTGGCATGGTTTAGTGTGAGGTGTCCCTGCCCATGGCAGGAATGTTGGAACTTGATGATCTTAAGGGCCTTTCCAACCCTAACAATTCTATGATTCACATTTCTATGATTCTATGATTTAGTCTCCACAGAGAAAACAGAATGTATTGTCATAGAAGCAAAGAGAAGCACACATTTGTGTAAAAGCCAGGGAGGTAATTATTTTAGTTAACAAGAACATTCACTTAAGATGCCTTCAGCACAGTCAACTATACCTGGACTAGTTATATGGACACTTCTACAGTTGGTGAGGAAGCACAGCTATGTTGAGACCACAGTTCATCCCACTGCAATGTATATGGTTCAAAAAGGCCAGAAGAACCTTGCCTTAGAAGTTACCTGTTTTTTCATATGGTCTCTGATGGGAGTCAAGGTGGCTGGCTTAGGTGCAGCTGTCTTCAGTCTAGATTTAAATAATGAGAAAAGATGAACTCCCCTTTTTTCCTATAGGAGATGCCAGCTTAAGAATAGAGAAATGCAGTGACCCAGTCAGTAGCTGAAACTGGCTACCAGTTCGCATTGGAGAGATGTTTAATGGTATCTCAGAAACATCCCTTATTTATCTGTAATTCACTTGGAAGGACTACATATTCCAATGCTTTCAGGTCAACCTGCCTTTGAAATGATAATGAAATTAAATTAGCCTTTACCACCAGCAGATATTTGTATATCAAAGAGATTCCTTACACAATTTCTGTCAGTCTGTATCAAGCTTAGATTACAGTGATGCATTATTTTTAATGCTGATTCCTAGTAAAATATTTTTAGCCCAGTGTTAGTTAGCCATTACCATACACAGTATTACACAGGGAAGTGGGTATTATTCATTCTAATGGTTCATTACCCCTCTATTTTTAAGTACAAGAATCACAAAGCCCATGACAGAAATAAAACTGGCTATATTGAGCATTGTAATACCTTTCAGGGCTGGCGATGTTTCCCTTCTCCTCCACCAAGGAGACAGGCTTTCTGTGGAGGATGTGCTGAGGTGCCCACATAGCCCACATCCCCTGGAGGAATCTATATATTCCTCTGCACCTTTCCTCATACAAGTCAATTCAAGCAGACTGCAAAGCATCTTACTGATAAGCGAGTACTGCATAGCAGCACCTGATCAGCTTCACTGCAGCCCATGGCCAAGGTTCTTGAATGACAGTGCAAGAATAGACTGAATTGACGTTTCTTCCAGCACTTGTCCTTCCCTACTAATGCAGCTAAATATCTGAGGTGACCTTCTGCTGGGAATCATTGAATGGAAGTAATTTTGTCATTAAACAAAACTAGACTCGGAGGAAGTTTGGACAGTCTTATTACAGAGCAGAGGTTTATTTCTTCATTTACTCTATTACTGAAGGAGTAAGCCACACAACCTAGAGGTAAGGAACACCAGCACTACAGTTCTAGGTGACCAAATATGTATCTTGAGTAGTAAACTCTAGATTTCATAGCAGATGCAGGGCTGAATCCTCTGTTGGGAAAGTTCTGTGTAAAAAAAATTGGCTTTGCAGAACTATTGGTGGCAAAAACCAGGCAAGCATGTTCACTTAAATAGTTTATACAACCCTGTAAATTTAACAGACACATAAAATTCCTGATCTAGAAAAAACAATTTGTAAACAAGATATAGGCCCAAATTCACTGAATATAAATTGATTGCAACAAGTTATTGTGTCTGGTCTGTTTACTGCTATCTGCCATCTGTTTGGAGCAACAGATACTCTTTCAAAGTACCCTGAAGTAACAGGCTTTGTGTCGCTCAGCTTAGCAGAGTTTCATCAAATGATGTTTATTTTAGTCTGGAAACGTTTATCTCTCCCACCACAGGTAATCAGCGAGTTTGAAGCCTCTCCCGACTCATTTTCCTACAGAATCCCCAACCTGAGCCGGAATCGCCAGTACAGTGTCTGGGTGGTAGCAGTGACTGCTGCAGGAAGAGGTAACAGCAGCGAGATTATCACTGTGGAACCTCTAGCTAAAGGTAAGGTGGCAGGGCTTTTTAAAGCAATCCAGACCTTTACAATGCTAATTACTGTTATAATCAGCATGTGGCTTCTTTATGCCTCGTTGCTTACTGGAAGAGGGATTTGTTGGTAATAACTTCAGTTCTTTCCAAAAGTTAGGTGACAACTCTCAGCTAATTGCCCAAGCTTTTGCTGTAGTCAGCAGAGAATGATGTGCTCCTCTGGGGGGTAATTCATCCCACCTACCTTAGAGGAAATAAATTGCTTTTTGGAGTAATTTTTATCTTCTTTTGTGGGTTACAGAGGGTTTTCAGCTGATCCCTCTCCCTTTCTTTTTTTTTTTCTTGTCATACAAGATAACTTCTTTATTATTCTTCTCCTTACTAATATCTCTTGTGTACTTCACAAGTACCAGCTTCTGTATAAAATTGTCTGATTAACATATCTAAACTCTGAACAATTGTTCTCAGCCTGCATTAGCTTTGAAGTTTGCTGCTTCTATTTTAGATGTGAAGAAGGGGTAACGTGTCTCAAATCTTGCATATTTTTTTCCAGCTGTATTAGTTGTTCTATTAAAAGATATTGCTTGGGCCTATTATTTCTGCCTTACCAATACTGTGAGATTTGATGCTTACAACACTACAGCATCTCAGCTTGGACTTAGAGACCAAATATTTTAGACAGCAAAGTCTTATCAGTACTCAATCTCTACATGGAGTCTTCAGGCTGAATATATTTTTTTTCTCCACTCAAATTTGTAACCTCATAGCATGTGCCAGTATGAACATTGTATTGCACAGATCCCTAGAGTCGCAAAATCCGATGCATTTGATTGACTATGTAGTTTTACAAGCCTGCTAATTCTGGCTAATGATGTAGTAATGTAAAATAATGTCTAGTGTTTCATGATAACAGATACTTTCAAACAAAGCTTTGCAAAAGTTTAGATAAATGCCACCAACCTGAAAGCACTTTCTGCATGGAAGAGCATATACCATTACCATGGGAAAGCTTGCTGTTCCTACCTTTCTCTGTGGTAGATAACCAGTTTGATACTGGTAGATAAATCAGGTTTATTGTCATGAATGGCAGTGATGGTGTTTGAAGGGCAGTATTTCAACACATGGCAGAGCTTCCCAGAACATGGAAGTTGTAGACAGGGCTCTTCAGGCTTGTGGCTGGAACTTTCATGGTTTTGTCCCTTCTCTAGGCTAAAGTTTTTACCATAGGAGATAGATACATTTCAGCCTTCCTGTGAGAAGCTTGTAATAGCTACTATGTTACTACTGTAGATCACAATGGAAGATTCATTAGTAAGTGTGGGGAGAGTCTAGCAAGGCAAAGAAGCCTAGGTTGGAACAAGCAGAGTTATGCTTCGTCCCCATACTATTGCTTGCATGTTTTTTTCTGTCAGCTGAGAAAAGTCACCTTCACTTTCTGATTTGTTCTGGCATTATTTGTACAGTCCTTCAGAAGATCCTTTCTCTTAGTAGCTACACAGTGTTAGCAGAGTGACATGAAGAATGTCTGAAAATTACCTGAAAAACCTGCAGCTTTTCCACTGTGGGATTTCTTGTAGGATCACTGCATACTACATCATGAGCATCAGTGAGACTTAAGTTGAGATCTTAGAAGGTGAATGAGGAGTGTAAAGGACATCTATGAAGGAAGATTGCAAAAAAACACCACAGGGAAACAGGGCAAAGGTTTCAGTGTGCTCCTCCTTTTAGACCAAATGTTACATGTGTGTAATAAATTTCTGGTTACGAAAAAAAAAAGGCATAAAAATAGGTGCTTGAATGTCCTGGGTTTAGCAGTAGCAGTCATTTTTTCTCCTACTTAGTGGCTGGTGCAGCATTGTGTTTTGACTTTCAGCCTGGGAACAGAGCTGATAACACTGATGTTTACTCTGATCAAGGACTTTGTGAGTCTCCTGCTCTGCCAGGGAGGAGGGGAGGCCGGGATGAAGCAGGGACAGGACACCCGACCCAAACTAGCCAAAGGGGTATTCCATACCACAGCACATCATGCCCGGGGAGGTAATGGGGAGTTACCCGGAAGGGTACTCTCGTCTCGGTCAGGCTCGGTTCGGCGGCTGGTATTGTATTCTCTTCCCTTGTTATTTCTCTTATCATTATTGGTATAGCAGTAGTGATTTGTGTTATACCTTAGTTACCGGACTGTTCTTATCTCAACCCGTAGGAGTTACATTCTTTTGATTCTCCTCCCCATCCCTCCAGGAGGAGGCGGGGGGGGGGGAGAAGGAAAGAAAAAGGTGGGGGGGGAGTAGAAACTATGTGGCTGACTGGGTTTAAACCACAACAAAGAGCAAAACCAATTAAATAGCATGTTGCAATACTAATAGATTGAGGATGTAAGCAAATCCAGGAGTGTGCAAGAACCCCTGCATATAATGCACTAGAAGTTCTCTTTCTTCATGTCTTACACATTTAAAAAGGAGGGAGGTGTTCAGACAAGATGAACGCAGAGCAATGCAGAGTCTGCAGACACCAAGATTTGTAACCTCTAGTTATGAGGAAATGTAGTATATCGTTGCTCTCTGCTTGCCAAAATTAGAAAGAGATTGACCCACATGTACTTCTGGTAAGCTGAACAAGCTTACCAGAAACCAGAATTAATTCTGCTCCTCCAAACCCTCTGTATTTAATATATTCCATGATGACAAATAAGTGAACTTAATAATAGCTTGTATGAAAAAACAGGAGCAATTTTAAGGAAAAAAATCATAATTATTTACTTCAATATAGAGAAGCCAATGTGAACAGGACTTTATTTTGCAGGAAAATAGGATGTATCCAGTCAATGTTAGAGATAGTAGTGGCTCCCCAATATAAAGTCTTCATTAGATTATGCTCAGGACAAGCCTCTCTTACATGCACTTGGGACTGAAAAAGTGATAATCCATTTTTGAAGGTCATGATGAACACTAGGGATACTGATAGATAGCAATTTTATGACCTTTGGATGTAGCCAAGCTAGAAATTATTATGTCATGGACAAGATTACCTGTGTGAATGCATCTCTGGGCCTTTTGGAGAGCTGAGAGAAAGTGATGATCAGTGATAAGGGCAGTAGATGCACAATGAAGAAAAGTGGGCAGAGCTAGCCTTGAACACCTTTCTCAACCCCCAGTATATCTGAAGCAAATAACACATTGCAGAGTTAGAAGCAGTTATGTCCTGATTTTACCACAACTCCCCAGTGCAAGTACATCCTATGGGCCATTATTGTGAAACTGTTTGCTTCCTTTTTTCCTCCACTTATTTCACAGTAACTGTCCAAGTAATGATGCCATCATGACAGCTAATGAGAGTTAACTTTGAATTGAATTATGTCAACTTAATTATAACCCCTTTAATAACTCCTTTGAGAACAATGAGAATGTCTAGATAGGGTTTTGATGTGAAAGGGATAGTACAATTTAACTGAAAGCTTAATTCAAGCTAACATTTCTTTCTTTAGTGTCTCCATTTCTCAGAACAGATTGTCATTCTCCGTAATTAACTGACAAAAATAAGCAAAAAACCCCCAACAAACAGAAAACAATCACAGCAATGAAAGTTCACTCTTCACATAAGCAGGCTATGCCCTTACACCTCAAATTACACTTCGTTTCTGACTTGAAAGTTGTGAATTTAGCCCATCAAATATATCTAGAAGACAGCAAACCTTGGTTTCACCTTGTTCTTCATATTTCCTGACCACAGCTGATAGGGAAGAGCATTTGTCAGCAATATGACAATAACTTATCTACATTCATGGCAATCTCAACCTCTGAGGAGAACTCTGACTTTAACATTTTATTTCCCCTCTTCTTGCACACCACCAAAGCATTAATGTTGAACAGATTTGCTACCTAGTCTATGTGGTTTTGTGTGTTTAATGTTTTTAAACAACATGTAGGACGCACATGTACACCCCCCCTGTTGGCCTGTTTTGTCATCCTAGAATACACAGGACATTCTTCTTTGAGAAAATAAATGGAAGAAAATCCTGACCCAGGATATTCACTGGTGGCCCTTGTGTTATTTTGTATTAAGATGATCTGCAGTGAACTGTCACAGGCCTTGCTCAGTTTCCCCATACAGTTTTGCCTTTAAGATTATACAGTGCCCCCTAGAGGAAAAAAAGAAAAGAGAAAACACCAAAAAAACACAAACAGGCAACCACCACCAAACCAAAAGTGCATTATAGCCTGTCACAAAGAATTTCTACCCATTTCTTATTCCATTACAATAAGTGTAGGTAAGAGGATTCAGAATTTGAACAACAAAAAAAAAACATTTGGGAATCCTCATTAGCATATAAGAGTGCACTGTTTGTTGAAGGTACCTATTTATCTTCAATTAATGACAGGGTAATTTGTAAAAATTTAAAAACAGACAGAGTCCTAATTTAGTACCATTAAACATGAGGCTGGTGGGTAGCCAGTAAGCGTGTGAGTACCACCAGTAGCAAAGGTAAGCCCTGCAGCTCAATTGCCCACTTGAAGCATAAAGCTCCCTTGGCTCAAAAGGGAGGAGTCTGTGAGATTCAAGGTATTTCAACCTCATGAATGCCTGCTAACCTTTCAAACCTATTGTTTTCAGGTGAATTTCACTAGACACTTGTGGGTTTTTTCTATTTTTTTTTTTTTTTTTGTGTACCTGTTAGCAGTCTCAGAACATTAACTATAAAGAAATTTGGAGTTAAGACTTTTCATGCTATTTTGCCATTTCTTTTAAAAGCTCTCAGTACATGAAAGGAATAGATAATCCATAGAAAACTGTGGGACCTTTCATGGAAATAGTGCTTTATGCTTTTGTAATTGGCAATTCTGAGTTGCAGTTTCTCATCTTACTACTGACTAAAGCTTCTGTGAGGTTTGTGTTGCTTCCGCACATCACAGTAAAGTGGGACACACAGGATATTGAAAACCAGGAGCTACACATAAATGTACTTTGAGATCTGATATCCAACCTATGACTTACAAAATAATTCATGTTGAAATAGCTATAACATATAAATGGATATCACAGAAAGTTTGCTAACAGCGGTGCTGTCATACTGAAGGCTTCAGCAGGATTCCTGCAATACTTATACTTTGTCCTAAAGTAACTGTTGGCATTTGGAAATAGTTGGATATTTGGAGAAACATTGGAGAGGTGGGCAAAGCTAGGGAGAAAAAGGTTAATAGTTCATTTTAAATGAGTTTTCAGGTCTCATGCTACAGAAAGAATTTTGCATGGAACAGCAATTCGAGTTTCTAACCACCACTACTCAGAATGCACTGCTGCTACTGGGAGCAGCCCAGATGCTTTAGATGTGCTTTGTAGATAGATACAGCTGACAGCATCTCCTGCTGCTTTTTAAAGATGGCATGAGTATCATTAGGCATCTTCTGCAGCAAAAACCTAGCACCACTGAGGACCAATGAACCTTCTAACACTAACTTCACTGGAGTCAGCATTTCACACCATATCTCTGGATAGACTGAGCATTTTTCTGTTTCAATTAGCTTGGTTAATTATCCCATGGCTTGTGGCAGTATAGGCCTATGTAAATCTTTCCTGGAAGATATCTTAAGACTGACACGGGGGAAAGCAAGGCTATATCAGGAAACTTACTGGCTGAGCAGTGTCTTTGCATCATTCTGTTGTACCGCTTGTCTGGGGAGCCACTGGCGCGAGGCTACCATCTGCAGGCTTCTGACTGAATGCCTCTAAGAAACCGCATAGACGCTTGTTGTGCTATTGCGTCACTTTGCTTGTGATTGACCCAGGAGATGACAGTCTTGCCCAGAATGCATGGCTAAAGGTCTTGCCTAAGCTTCGTTAGCAAAGTCAGGCCTTCCTCATAGGAGAAGGAAAACTCCTATCTTCAAACCCAGGCTGATGGAGCTCATCTAGCCTCACATGGTCTTCCATCAAAGAGAAGGACACTCTTACAAAACCTACAACCTGTGGACTTTGCTGTCACCGTCCTAGTTAGCTAGGCCGTGGCAGTCAAACCTCAGGTGTAAAGGGTGAGGCCAGTTCTGCGCAACCTGTGCTTCACTTAAAAAATCCACTGCGCAGGCTGGAAAGGCTTACTCTCATTTGTCTGTATGGACAGGCGAGGGTCGAAACGGTAGGTGACAGGGTGCATGGGAAGCTGCAAGATCCAAAGTTGCATGCGGGCGGACCAGCGCATGGGTAGCTCAAGTTAGCTCAGGAGTTGTGAGTCGTGATCGGACACTTCCTGATTGCCTCAGCACCCTTTTTTCCCAGATTTGCATATCCCGCTTGCCCTTGGTCATCATGCTTGTGGTAAGCATGGTTAAAGCCCTTCCCAAATCTTCACTTGCGAAGCCAAGCCATCATCACCTCCTCAGAGCAGTACATGCCACAGCACCCTCCTGCCAAGGCTAACCAACAGATCTGCCAGAATAGGGAAGCCAGGCGTCCTTAGTGGCTGTTTAGCCAGGATGGGACATTTCAGTGCTTGGTTGTTAGGAAAGTAAGGTTGTCCTCTTATCTAACACTGATTTTGATGTTACAGCTACTTCTTGTGGGTTCAGTTAAAATTTTGACCAGAGAAAAATCTCACAAGAAGCTTAGTCTTCAAAACTGCTTGAAGGGAACATAGGCAACACAGTCCAAACTGATCATATAATCTTTGTAATCTTTTTTTTTTAATGAATACTTCATGTCCCACTGCAGCCTACTCAAGTAATTTCCCTTAACTCTTCAAGGCCTGTTCTTTTATGCATGATTTTTTTTTTCTGACATGAACTGTTCCAGTGATATTTGATGCTGGCTTTCATTTTCATGTTTTTCTAATTGGTGCAAAATGGATTATTAAATATAAATTCTGCTCAGTGTGCATGATTGAAGTAGATTGGATTAAAAATACAGTAGTAGTTTTTGTATCTGTATTCTGTATGTGACTTTGAAATATGTATTTAGAGTTCAGTAAGAAGTCTATTTCTAATAAGGGTAATTCATGAGTAATAAAATACAATGCAGCTCTAGCACAACTCTAGTGTTCCTGCATATTGCAGACTGAAACTACAGGAGTGATATTTGTGTTGATGAATTTAAGTGACATGAGAGCTGATACAACTTAAACTGACTTAAACAGTTTGTTCATATTTGTGGACTTTGGATAGACTGCAATGTACTAAGTTGTTATCCTGGTTTCAGTTAAATCATGACACATGTACATACATGAAAGATTGTTTTGCTTAATACCATAGCTGTTGTAAAAGTGATGATTCAGTAATTTACCTTTTGTAAGGTATCTGTCTCTTGTGGACACTTCCTGATGGAATTTTGGAGAGCAGCATCCCTTGGACATAATTTTTGTGCTTAATTTCTACTATGAAATATATAAAAGTCAGTAAAGATGATCAGTAGCTGATTTTACTCTTTTACTCCACAACAACTCTTCAAGTCCCCTGCCTCATCTCTCTTTTGGTTACTTCTTTTCCAGATACTGTAATATTTGTGTTTGAATAAATAGCTAATATTATGAGTTAAAAGGAAATAGTTACCTAAAAGCACAGTTGGAAATAGATACATTTTCCACATTTAATCCTGGATATCTTTGTTTTCCTTTCAAGAGCTGTACGAATGAACACCTGATTTCTTTTTTTGCTCTCTCTTGCTCAGCTCCTGCCAGGATTTTGACATTTAGTGGCACAGTGACAACTCCCTGGATGAAGGACATTGTCCTCCCTTGCAAAGCCGTGGGAGACCCAGCTCCAACAGTCAAATGGATGAAGGATAGGTAACCAGCAACTAAATGTATAGGTCAAATAAAGGCCATTTGCTAAAAATCCTGAGGGTTGCAATGCAGGTGACCTTGGATGGCTGTCAGGAAGGAATGTTTTTTGGGAACTGCGCATAGTGACAGTAGATAAGGAGTTCAAAAATTCCTTGAACTGAAACTAATTGTGGTTATTAGAATGTGTCAAAAAGAAAGAAAAGTTTGAAAGAAAGAAAGAAGTAAACATTCAATAAAACCTAGGACTATTTTCTGATTTAGCTTCAAGCACACCAAATAGTTTCAGTCTGAGAAAGTAAAATGTCTGATGCGTTGAACTGTGCTGTGCACATGTCTTGCACATGCCTTGGTTTTCATTATTCTGTTTTGTTCTTTAGTTTCACAGTTTGACAGAGTCATTTGGAAATACACATGGACAATAATTTTCATCCAAGCATTGAGTAAGCAGTGATACTGCAGTGCTATGAAATCAGCTTGTACATTAATCCAAATAGCTATTATTTCATAAGGATATACCTTGTAGCCAGGAACTACTTTCACTTTTATTTTGGCACTTTTATGAAATAGCACTCCTCAAGGAAGGAGTGAATTTCCATTTTTACTCATACAGGGGCAAAGATATCTGTGTTCTTTAAACAAATGACAGCGGTTGCCCATCAGAAAACATTTCTTTGCTGTCTTTATTAAAGAGGACACTCCCTCACACCCTTTTCTTTCTTCCCATTCTTAGTTGCTTCAAAAAAAAAAACAAATCCAATTCTGAGTAATTTTGATTGTAACTTCTTTAATGTATGCACTTTGTTTCCTGTGAGGTAGTAACGGGACACCCAGTCTAGTGATGATTGATGGGCGAAGAAGCATCTTTAGCAATGGCAGCTTTGTCATCCGTACCGTGAAAGCAGAAGACTCTGGATACTACAGTTGTGTGGCCAGTAACAACTGGGGATCTGATGAAATCATTTTGAATTTGCAGGTACAAGGTAAGACTATTGGATTTATCTCATGATTGTTGTTATAGCTATAGACTGCCAAGCACTGGTAGTGCATTGGTTTATCTGTTTGCAGATGCATGTAAAATAGTAGTAGTATTGTGTGTTAATACTAATTTTATTCTTCCAAATTAAGAAATAAAATATTATACAGGTCATTCTGATGCATCCAGCAACATTGTATGATATAACAAATGTTTTGGGTTTGGTGGAATGATTCTCAAACTTGCAGTTAAGTCTCTGTGTAAGCTCTTGTAGGATTGACAACTGAGTGCTTGCAATCAGTTATGTTTTAGTTCCTTACACAGAAAATAACTTCTTCCTTCTCCGTACAAATATTACATGTATCATTTAAATACTGAAAAATTCATAAAGAGATGAAGTCCTTTACTTTAGCTTTTGAAAAGCTGTCAACCACTCTACCGAGACCTTGGACAAAAACTTCATTATGTAAGAGCAGAATTTTACTGATGGTGAATATGCGGAAATATTTCAAATGGAACATCAGCACATATTACCATCTACTTTTTATATGTATGGTGAAGTGTGTATAACTTATCCATTATGGTGTTGCTGTGTATAAAAGCAATGATAATATAGGAATATACAGTAACAGTAATATGAAGCAGAACACATGTATTCACACACCAAGAATTCACTATGCAGGAGATTTCCTTGCTAACTTATAGTAAAGTAGATCCTCAGAGTGCTTCAACTGACTGAAAATTGTTCTACCAGCAGGAAGAAAATAACTGAGCTGGGAATATGGACCATGCTGTGGTCAGTCACATTCCTGTCCCTTGATATACAATCTAAATTTCTAATACAAACATCTGAGAACACAGAATGAGATTGTTTTAACTTCAGTCAAACTCTCTCTGGCTAAACCCTTCCACTAAACGTTGAAACAAATGCCATAGTGTGTATTAACTTACCTACGATCCAACAAAGCCTGAAGATGCTCTTCTGCAATGTTTGAAGCCTGGCCACAAGAGGAAGTAGGAAAACCTTATATTTCACGAAGTACTTTTGTATTTCCATATCCTTGATGTTATTGAACTGCAATAACTAAAAGCAACTCAATATTATTTTCCCAAGGGACAGATAGAGGCTGGCCTATAATATATGGGACCATCATCTTTTGTAGTTAGGGTGCAGCTGTGATGAAAAGTTTTACAATAGATTTTTCAGTGCAGTGAGTGCAGTCTTTCTCCATGGAGTTACCCATGGATAAAGCCAGTTCTTCAGTACTGTTTAACCCTTTGTGGGCAGTAAAATTAGCTTCCTTTTGAACTAGTTCATAGCTCTAAACCAGCAGCCTCCATTTCATATCAGCACTCCTTATCTTGCTGACTTGAGCTGCAAACGAGCAGCTTTTCCTGGAGTTTCATTCTGCTGGTAGAGCTACCCCTTAAACACAGGTGAAGCAGGCAATGCCCTCTGACAGCAGACTACTGGACACAGCAGAACATTTTTGACTTCTGTCCTGCCTTGCTTATTGGATGGTGTCTTCGAGGAGTAACTATGGCAGGGAAATGGCAGCTCCTGCTAGCAGCAATTGCCAACACCAGCATCCCCTTCCCACACTTGCAGTAATGGTGACTGGACCAGGTGTGACTGCCCTGTCATCATCTATTGCTGGAGATTTGTCAAGGTGAAAAGAAAGCTGGCTACTTCGCTACTTTCTGTCCTTGAGCACTGAACTCTGGAAACCTAGGCATAGACACTGGTGTAATTTGGGGTTACTTAGACTGAGCCTAAACTGGTCCAGTTCCCAGTCCCATTTCCAATCCCAATTCCCTGTCCCAGTTTCTGGTTCCAGTTCTCCCTATCCTGGGTGACTCATTGGGATGTAGCAATTTTTCTGACATTTCATTCTGGGTTTTCCTTTAAAGAAAACTGCACAGTGGGCAGAGGATAGGAGATGAGACCTCTGTCTTATTCCTGTGCTCTGTACTGATCCTGTGTCCCACAGTGTAGGCACATAGTCATAATGTTCATAGGGAGCAACAGAACTGAAGTGTTTGCTGATTTGTTCGTCCTTTGCTGATAGAGTTGTGTCTTGTTTATACCAATAGCCTCAATGAATACATGGTGTGATCTGAAAGAGGCATGGATATGCCTCTGATCACAGGACTAACAATCCTAACTAGTTAGCACTCACAATTATACTGGCAGAAGCCCTGTTATGCACTATTTAATTTATGTTTGCCATAATAGCCTGCAAACACATGCATAAGTGGTGCATCACTTGCAAGTGGACATCTGTTTCCCTCCACTAAAAATTCAGTTTCTCCCTAAGACAGATATGAAAAATAATGAATAATAATGGCTGGGTAACTCATGCCATTTAGATCTGACAGGGCAGATGCAAATAATGCAGAGAAAAGCAAGGGTTAAGAACGGAAAGACAAAATTGAGTAGAAAATGAAATATAAAAAATGAAAGCTTGTCTGCTCATCCAACTAAGGATGTCAACTGAGCAGACACTTTGACAGAAATCACTTTAATTTTTTGCAACTCAAAACAGTTATTTTGTAAATGGCTGTTAGAAGTTATTAAGATAACGTCTAATCATTTGACTCTATTTTCTATTTTTAACTATTTTCCATGTAGTTCCACCAGACCAGCCGAGACTCACTGTATCTAAAACTACATCTTCTTCTATCACTCTTTCCTGGATACCTGGAGACAACGGTGGCAGTTCTATCCGAGGTAATATAATTCAGGTTAATTGCAACTTCTTAGTGAATTAGCATATGTTGATAGGATTAGTGTATAATTATGAATGGCTACAAGAAAAAGAAAAACAAAGCAATCTGTATTGCTGTCAGCACTTAATGTGCACTATCATCGTGATAACAGCTTTCAGTAAATTGCCATTTCTCTTTGTGGTATTTTAATCACAGATTTAAACACTTTCTTCCAGCATACCCTCAGCTGTTATGACAGTAACTCACTCTGATTTTCCAGACGTGTAATCTTTAACCATTCATTTTTGAGGGTCCAGGTTCATCATCTGGGTTTTGTTGCTGATTGAAGAGTATTTCAAAATGTCTATCCCTTTCTTTTCCCTTTGAAACGATCATAAAAATGGTATTTAAGCTGTTGTAAGGGTAAGCAAAATGTATTGCCTGGTATCTATTATTCAGGAAGAGCTGTATGTCTCCCTGTGCACGTAATTTTTTCTAGATTAGGTCTTTAAAATGACTTGTCATATTACCTGCAGAATTTGTGGTCAGTGTCTGGCTTACCATTGTCATCTGTGCTTTTCCTCCAGGTTATATTTTGCAGTACTCAGAAGATAACAGTGAGCAGTGGGGTAGTTTTCCCATCAGCCCTAGTGAGAGGTCCTACCGTTTAGAAACACTGAAATGTGGCACTTGGTACAAGTTTACTTTAACTGCTCAGAATGGAGTGGGGCCAGGACGCATCAGTGAGATCATTGAGGCCAAAACACTTGGAAAAGGTACATTGATGTCCATCCGCTTTTCTCACCTAAAACTATTGCATTCTGCTGTAAATCTTGGTTCGATGACAAGACAGGCTTGGATATTTTAATATTATTGGCTTTGGAAACATTTTCAATTGTGTCCATGCTGTGACAGAAACGGATGTCCCTGCAGGACTTGAAGCACACACTGGGAGTTTTTCTATCTTTATTTCTTTAACATTTTCTTTATAAGATGGGTTGGTAGATATTTGGGAAGGGGGTGTCTGCAATATCATAGACTATAGCAATTCCAGCTACTGCTATTGCCATGAGGAAGTTATTTCTTCTCTTGTAAAAAAATCAGGGGTTTATTTGTCTGTATGTTGAAGGAAGATGTAGAGTATATTTTTGTGTAAAGGAACTGGAGCGAATATCTTTTTTCTCCAAGCTGATACTGCAGGAGCCATGCAAGTGTCAGCCTTTGAACAGGATAAGTATTAAAAACCCAAATAAAAGCTCTGCAAGGTGAAACAGCTAAGATTTGTGGAATTCTTAGCTAACTCAGCAATGGGTCCCTTGGTCCTGGTTGCTGAGGGTGGCTCCACATTGCAATACGTTTCAGAATTATGAACAAATTTGGCATATGGATTTAAAAATCTATGTTTGTGAGTCTAGCACAAAGTGTGAATAAAACTCTTTTTTTGTGGGGGAGAAGTTGAATATATAGGTAGTAAGATAAAGTTAAGATTGTCTTAGAAATTACTCTCTTATGTTTTTGAGTCCTACATTTGTTATACTTAAACATTTCATTTGAAATATACCATGGATTCTAGAGCCACAGTTTTCGAAGGAACAAGAGCTCTTTGCCAGTATCAATACCACAAGGGTGAAGCTGAACCTGATAGGTTGGAATGATGGTGGATGCCCCATCACCTCCTTCACCCTGGAGTACCGGCCATTTGGGACAACAGTATGGACAACTGCCCAGCGGACATCCCTGTCAAAGTCCTACATACTTTATGACCTCCAGGAGGCAACCTGGTATGAACTACAAATGAGAGTGTGCAACAGTGCTGGCTGTGCAGAAAAACAAGCCAAATTTGCAACACTCAATTATGATGGCAGTAAGTATGTATTTTTATTTGCATGTCTGAGATACCGATTTTGCTCTGTTTTCCTACGTGATATTTTTTTGCTTCTCCTTCTTTTCTGTTTCTCTTCCCCCCTCCCATAAACCCCTTTTGAATCTGCTAGCCATGCTGACAGAGGGGTAACAGCCTCAAAGGCATAAAATGTCTCTTGATTTCATAGCAACAGTCTGAGGGGCAGAAAAGAGGAATTATTTATTTGTCCTCAGTGAGGAAAAGCTCCAGCACCAGTCAGCCATGAGATACATAACCATTGGACACCAGGTGTCACTAGTTCCAGTGGTCACAGAAGCACTTTACAGTGTTTCATGCATCTCTTCCGTGAAATATGTGAATATTTGTCTCCTGTACAATTGGTTCCTGGAGCCATTCACAAGGGTGACTAACCTCATTGCTATTCCATGCAGTGTCCTTGTGACACAGAGGAGCAGGTAACCAGCTTGTCTTCCAGGAAAGCCTCCAGACAACATCCTCCAAGGGCAAAGCAACAGCAATGCTATTATCCGTATTTACAGACAGGGAAGAGTGAAACTAATGGCCATGACAGATGGGTCTGTCATGCCCAGCAGCAGGGCACAGGGGATGAAGGCATTATTGTATCCTGCCCTTCTGCCAGGGTTACTGCCTACTCTGCAAAAGCCAGGACAAGAAGGCGAGAGCAAAAGTGCCAATTTGTCAGTCAGTCCAGCTCTTATCCTGTTATGTTTATTGAAAGTGATGGTGGCACATGTGTGCTTCTGCTGGCTTTATAGTGGGAACTGGCTGGCAAAAAAGCAGCGCAGATGGCTCCAGATGGCGATCTCTTGAATTGCTGTAGTATGACTTGCCAGAGCTTTTCTGGAGACATCCAGTGTAAAATGTTGTTCTGTTGCCAGGGATATTGTGCTGTATTGTGCAACCACTTGGCAACATCAGTACTGTTAAATTAAACAACAGAACTAGTGAGCAAGCTCAAACAAGAACCAATTGTCCAGTTACAGCACCAAATTGCTAATCATTCATAACTCTGTGTTGGTAAGTTATCTGCTTGCCACATTTTTATCCCACACAAACCAGCACTCTCCAGGAGAATACCAATGTATGGCTTGGGGGAGAGCAAACAACAGGGACTGTTCCAGTCGGAAGTGCGGAATCAGTCGAAATCAAGCAGGGTTTAAACCTCAGCATCTTACACATCCTCTAATGTTATCACAGTCTTTGCACTAGGTACTTGTCAGTTCTTGCAGATAATAAATGGCACATGCCCTCACAGCTCACTCTTTCATGAACAGCATATCCCCGCATGTTTTCCTGGGCCACTGCTTCTGGTCAGCTAGAAAATTTCTCCTTTATGACACTGATGGTTTTGTTTGTCAAGCATGCTTTGCCAGGACTATATTATGCCTTAGAGAGCCAGCATGATTTCAAATACTGACCACAAGGTTAAAGAGGAATATGTGGATGGAAAACAAATTTCAAGTTTCAGATTTTCTGAATTTGTTACATATGATGCAGAACTAAAATGATGATGATGATTTATTATCATCATCATTATTTAAAATTAAGATAGTGTATTCCCACATTAAAGATTTCATAGAATAACTATTTCAGTGCTTCTAATGCAAAAGTTGTCCCTAGAAAGCCACAACTCCCCATTCATTTTTTCTTTGGTTAGCTGTGTTGGCTTAAGGCACTTCAGAGTTGAAAAATGCTGTCTGATTAGAAATCAACATTTTCTATCAATACTTCATGCAGAAATTTTTCCTTTTATAGGGAGTGATTTTCATATACAAAAAGCATTACAATGGAAACTTCTTGGCCAGCTAACCCTACCCCTACCATTGATTCTTATGATGTGAAATTAGTCCCTTCCAGCTTCTATGGGCAACAGCTGCCCTTAGGATAAAACAGATACAAGGATAGTACTTTGAAGATTAGATAAAAAAATCTAAAGTATGAAAGTTCTAGGATACCAAATGCTTGTTCCTAAGCTTAGGAGCTTTAGCAGCCTTAAGGTAAAGCCTTTGTAAACTTTATAGAAATCCGTGGGTTATGTGGATTTCACTGTGAAAGTGAAACTGGAGTTTCAGTCATTTTGCTTGGACTGCAGTAGCTGATTGTTATCCGAGATAGAGCTCTGGAGAAATACCATGGCTAAGTATTCTTTACCTTAAATCTCTTCATGGTGAGTTAGGTCAGAAGGTTAATGACAGATCTACGTGAGACTTTTTGCTTTCTGTTCATAGATATTTCAGCTAACCACTTTCTGCTTACAGACTTTATGACCTTCTTGCCCCTTGTTTTTCAGAACATTTGCATGCAATACTTAAGAAGATATTTTTAGCAATGTGCAGCTGCATCTTGTAGTACTGCAAAGGAGCTTCCTGACTCAGAGATCAGCTACTCAGTAGCCCTGATATTAAACCAGATTAGCTTGCTAGCTGCTCTAAGCTATACTAATTGATTCTAGCCCACCAAGGGACCAACTATGAAGAACAGTTAAGACACAGGAAAGCATTTGGTGGCCTGAAAGTAACCAGGTACAATGCAAAATGCTGGAATGGCTTCAATATAAGGGAAAATGGAGGCTGAGACATTATAATTGCAACTTCTATGAAGCACCAGTAAAGCAGGCTAACAAAGGAGGATGGTGAATTAATATGGGAAAAATAATAAAATCAACCAAACCTCCCAATGTGTCTGGGACTCTGTCCTGAGGAAAGCTTTGACTATTCTACTCCTAGCCAACACCTAGAATGACAACAAATGTTGGAATGGTGTTTAGTCAATGGACAGCTGGTTCAGTTTTTCACAATTTCTAATATGATCACCAAATACCAAAAAGTGGCTAATGTGAAAGATATGTACATTTGTGGTATGTTTTTTAAATTAAGCTTGTACTACCTGTATATAGCATTATAAGGCTTACACTTTACTTGGAAAAGGTATGGAAAATTATAATCACCTAAATGCTTAAGATTTAACTGAAATTAATGCCACTCTTAATTTGATTTTCATCGAAGTATTAAGGAGAGCAATACATAATTTTAGGAAATCTTGAACCCAATAATCCTTAGCCAGTGATCTGCAGAACTTTAATGGGGAGCAAAATTTGGCCTTTTTTTATTCAGGAGGGTTTAGGAGGATTTAGAGACACCTATTAGTATTGCTGTCAGGAGCTTGAAGTTCTTTCCATTTTTGTCATTCCTTCATCTGATCATTTTCTTTGCCTTTAAAATAGTGCAAAAACTACATCTCAATTAAGACAAGATGAAAAATCTGCTGTGTGTTTATTCCAAGAAATGTAAAATTAGAAAAATTAGGAAAAATATGGGGAAGAACTGTTATGCAACAGTAGAAAAATATTCAAAATGCAATTGTAAGAGAATAAATTTTCTAAAGTACCTGATATAGGTTTGCATGGTTGTAGCTTTTTTGTTTATCTTCATCCCTTTAGGGGACTACTTTTCTCATCATATGCAACTCAAATAGCTCTTCTGAAAAAAACACGGTTTAGAATACTACTTTTGCAGTGTGGTTATGGCACTCACATTGTACTGCATCATATCACTTTTACTTTTCTGATACTGTATTATACATAATGAGATATAACTATATCACTCAATGCAGCAATTACAATGCAAAAAAAAGGATGTGCCTGTTCTTTTATCTCACTCTCCTATCTTTTTAGGAAGTAAGTAGCTACTTTTATATTTCAGTAGCTGGTTAAAATGAAATACCTTCTGCCAAAAGTCATCACAGTTCACAATACTTGCGTGTTTCTATCCCTTTTCAAACAAATCTGCATTTTATAGCTTCATCTGTGGTTTCACTCAGCAGTTTAATAGTAATCAGGAAATGAGTGAGACTAAACAGCCTTCCAGAGAAAGTGCTGCATTCTTCTCACGTCCTTTAGAAGTAAAGAAAAAAGAACTGAAAAGTTCTAGTATATGTCACC
Source organism: Neopsephotus bourkii (assembly GCF_033783945.1). Lineage (NCBI taxonomy): Eukaryota > Metazoa > Chordata > Aves > Psittaciformes > Psittacidae > Neopsephotus > Neopsephotus bourkii. Next base: position 6,900,390 of record NW_026901456.1, on the reverse strand, counting down.
AGGAAGCCAGGTATATTCAAAATGCAAATATGTCCCAAAATGAAAAAGTGAGCTGCCTGCTGATGCCAGTAGTTTTTAGATTCATTTCCTTCATTTCAACCAAAATTTGATTGTTTCTATCCAGTATTACTCTGCTGTTTTACTGATGACTCAGACACTCTTTGGCAAATTAGCATCAGGCTGGCTATCTGAATTTCAGATCAATATCACTGCTGCACCCCTAAGAGGTGATATAAGAATGTTTCTGTGGAAAGGATTTATCTCATGTATGAAGCACAAAATGAGCTTTGTCAAATATTGTCCTTACATAGAAAAGCTTATCAGAAAGTATGTATATGTTGCAGCGGTGTTATTTTCCTATAGTAGAATAATATACATAGGTAGTAATTCTGCAATCTGTTGCAGCTTTGTAATGATTTAATATGACTTCAAATCAATCATGGCATTTAACTGTATACCAGGCATGGTTTCCTTTCATCAATGAATGATTTTCTGAATTTCTGATAATCTATGAGTCTCTGCAGTCAGTGTCTTGTTACCAGTGTGACTGGTTATGTGTGCTCTGCCATTATGCATGTATACATAGCATCCACCCTTAACACAATGAATCCTTCTTAATGTTCTGCATGCAACTGAAGCACATGAAATATTCCCTGAGAACTCAAACCTTTTGTCTTCGTTAATAGGCATCTAATATCATGACCCTGTTTCCAGGTACAATCCCTCCACTCATTAAGTCAGTTGTGCAAAGTGAAGAGGGGCTGGCAACCAACGAAGGGCTAAAGATGCTGGTGACCATTTCCTGTATCTTGGTTGGGGTCTTGTTGCTTTTTGTGATGCTGCTCATCGTGCGGAGGAGGAGGAGAGAGCAGAGACTGAAGAGGCTGCGAGGTAAGATGAGGGCTGTGGCACTTACTTCTATGTATGAATACTCCCTGAACATGAAAGTGCAAGTGGGGCTGCACATGACCAAAGTGTTCAGTCCCCAGCTGATGTCATTTTCCTGCAATAGGTAACCAACATGAGGCAACAAAGCATTTGTGTTTTCTACAGAAATTCCTTCTTTTTCATTTGGTAGTAAGTTTCTAAGAAATGACTCATGTATCCAATGTTACTATTTTGCATGAGGGAAAGGAAAATAGTTGTCATGTGTTGGTGTTTGATTGTTTTCCTTTTTTTTTCCTGTTGTTTCTCTTGCAAATGGTCTTGATAACCTAAAATAATATTTTTTTCAAAGAATAAAACCAGATGTTTTGAAGATGAGGGGATTTCAATTTTCCAGCAGATGCAAATCATGATTACTGAGTTATAAAATGAATATAGCCACTTGTTAGTATAGGCTAGAAAACACAACTAGATGTTCTCAGATTTGTTACCACATCTTTTTCCCTATGATGCGTTAGAACACAGCTATTACAACACTTTAATATTCAGTGAGCTTCTATTGTTGCTGATCTATGTTTTCTCTAATCCTTATTCAAATTCAGGTGTTTGCCATGTGAATGTTATAGATCTGATAAATACCCTTTGCTGAGCCACAGTCAGGCTTTGACTCTTGCAGTCATCCACTTCCTGCACTCAGCCCTGTAGGATTTTTACTAGCAGACAACAGCAGATCTTACACTGAAGGTATTTGGGAAAAAAACCTTTCAAATCCCACACTGAATAAATATTAAAGCAATTTGTCATCTGCAAAATTAAGGTTAATAATTTCCAAGAGCCACTGAATTGTTCAGTTACTTTTAACCAAAATATGATCATGGTATATATTACAACCAGGGCCAACTGTATGAATTTGATCTCACCTTAACATCTACTCACCTCTCTTTTGGGTCTCATTTTGTGCTTTGTAGCAATAGTTTGGGCGTTTTTGCAAAAACAAGGCAGAGATACAAGGCTCTTAGTCGTTGGCAAATTCATAGATCAAAGAGGACAAGTAGACTTATGCTTCATATGTAGCTCCGGAAATCAGGACATATGGACGCTTTAGCTTCATACTGTATAATAGCTTTCTCATTCAAAGCCTTTTGTCAATTACCTCTGTGCATTTTTGTTTTTTCATTAAAAAAAAAGGTCGGTAAAGGGTGAAGAAAGTGTTGTCTTATCTTCTCAGAAATACTGTGGAATTCCATCCAGTAATGAGGAGGATATTTTGAGCTCCTTAGCTCCAGGAAAAGATGGCTATGCACATTTACTTTTTCATGATTAATTTATAAATATTCATAGATTTTTTTACTTACGGTACCTTACAGAAGGCTGATGACTGTTGGCCAGTCTGGCTTTTGCATAACATAAGATTTCTCTGAATTATTTTCTCTCAGAATGTAGACATTCAGAAAAATATCTGAGCTTCTCTTAAGCATAGGCAGTGACAAAGAATTCATCAGTACTTTTCGTAAAAGGCATCGTAATTTAACTAACATTTCTGTAAAAGCTACATCTCACTTCTTATCTAAATCTGTTGAGCTGCAGATCGACATCCCAGCCATCTGGCCCTGTTAGACTTCTGTCTGTTTACAGGGACTGAAGTTCTTTCTTCTATCATATTTTCAGTCTCCGCGGATATTCCTTTATACATGGTAGTAACCAAATAATTTCTTAATGTTTTCATTGATAAATGAAACAGATGAATATTCTTCAATTTTTATGTGTAATTTTCCCATAATTTATTACTTTCAAGGATTTTATCTGGTCCCTTTGTAATCTTTAGGTGCCATTCCTCATCTGTGTATGGTGGAAATTAACACAGTATTTCACCAACAGATATATCAGCAACACATAGAGAGGTAACAACCTTTCTTCTTTCCCTTTATGGTCTCTGTCTGTATCAGCAGGGATCACCTTTCTGAGTACAACATTATTTTAAAATGTTGTGCTTAACATCTTACCTATTGAGAACACCTGACAGTTGTCTGATTACAGTGCAACAGGGTAACATTCTCCATTTTATAGTTATGGCTTGTATTCCTGATATATGACCTTATACTAATACAGATACGTGGCCAACTTGTGGCCAAGCGACCTTATGATTCAGTTTGTTATGCCTTAGTGACCTGGCATTTTCATTATATTTTGGCTACCTAATTCTTGTGCCATTTCTAAACTTTCATCAGATCTTATTTTATTTACTCCAGACCACTGATAAAAATACCAAGTGTGATGTCCCATGGTGCATGATGAAAATAAATACTCTCTGCTTTTAAAATTGTAGTTCGAATATATTTAAACCCCTGTCAAATGGCTGCTATATTACTTTTTTGCATCATGCTACTATGATATCAATGTATTTTGAGGTACCATAACTGCTCTAGAGAAATACAAGTATTTTAATGTTATTTAATTCCATCTCAGTGAGAGTTTTTTCATTGTCATCAATTCCCAATGAATTTTAATCTCATTGTAAAAAAATCAGCTTTGTCTGACATGGCTGACTGACCACAAGACTGTATTGATTGGCATCAATTATTCCATCTCCTTTAATTGATTTCATCAAGCCTTTCTTCTTTTTTTTTTTTCTAGTCATTTTCCTTACTGCCAAGATCAGATTGATAGAACTTCAGTAATTCAGATTTTTTTTTAATTCATTCTTTTTGAAGACTGATCCCTTGTTAGCAGTTCTCTGTTCTTCTGGAGGCTACTTCATGTTCTAAAAGTCTTACTGATAATCAGTATTGCCATTCTAGAGAGCTAAGCTCTGCAAAAGAAATCCTATGTGCAGGCTTTTCTGATCTCTTAACAGAAAAAATGTTTGCTCTAGTACTTTTTGTGTTCAGCTTATATCTGAATTAGTTTTGAAGTTGAAATCCTGTCATTATTACTTGATATGTATCACCTAGTGGGGTTTTTTGAAGCATAGGACTCATTTTTCCTAAATCAAAATTTCACCATCAACTTTCTTCTAGTCTACATCAGAAAGAATAGTCTACACAGTGGGACCTTCTAAGAGAATTTATACAAGTTGCAGATGTAATTCTTGCTTTTGTGGCTCCAGGAGGTGTGTTCTCTTTGAACCTGCTTGACAAAGAAGAGTGGGAATTGTAAATTTATTTCCTATACATTCTGCATGCAAAGATTTGTATCTATGCTTATAGACAGTGGGTTTGTGGTTCCAGTTTCCATGGAACAAATGCAGAATATGAACAGCAGTTTCTCCATTCTTAATCCTTTTACTCCTTGTTTTAGCATATGGGAACAAGTAAACCTTTGTCTTCCTCCTGTGTCACCCCAGTATGTTTTATTTCTTCAGAAGTACATACTCTGTTTAGAAAGAAAGCATAGTTTTCATCAAAGCCCTGATTTTTGCCCAATTTAGTAGCTCCCCAAGACAATTGACAAAAAGGTCAATTAACGGCTGGAGTTCATGCAGCCATTCAATAGATCAGCATACATTATAAAAAAGAAACCTGATGACTTACCGCTCTTTGTCCTCACTATTAACCTAGCTCCACTACTACTGTAATGGTTTTCTCTTTGTTTTTAAATCCAACTCACGTTAATCCAAGCAGAAAGTAGCAGCGCGGCATGATACTTCAGAAGTGGCAGCATGCAATTTAATACTGTATCACAGTCCTTGATTTCCCAGGTGGCAAGCCAAATGTGTTGAGGATTTTAAAGGCAGCTGCCTCAGCAAACGGAAGTGAAGGCTGTCGTTAGGTTGGTGCTTGTCACTTTAGTCATGTGTGAAACCCACAGTGAGGAGCAGTTTGTCTATTTCACCAAGTCATGGGTTGATGTTTGGCTGGAGCACGAGGTCATCCCCTTCACTATGTCATTTACAGCCTACCCAAGCTCTGTTTTCCCCACATGAAAGCTGGGAGATAGTACACTGGCAGGGATACTGACTCATTTTATGAAGTGGTCTCAGTTTGCAACTCAAAAGTGTAATGTAGGAAATACACATTATAATCTGTAATCTATAGTCTTTGATTTGTGAAACTGGCATTTCTCCTCCTGTAGCTGATGGTTTGGACACACTGTTACCATATTCAGTTGGGTTTAGAGTTTGCTTTGACGGCTCCATAAGATCTCTTATCTTCTTGGATGTTTGTTTTGGTCCAGTACTACACTGGCCTGTGTACAGCACTCATTAACTACAGTAATGCTGCTGACTATTATAATAATCTGCTTGAATAATTAGTACTTTTAAACCCTGCTGATGGAGTTTTTTCTACAATACCTCCTGGTTCATCTTTTTGACACATAACATGATTTTTCATGGTGCCTCATGTTATTTTTGATTAAAGATGCACAATCTCATTTGCATCTCTTTGACCAAAAATAAATATATGCTAAACAGCATTTGAATACGTGCCACATACATTTAATGGTGGGAAGGTAACATTTTTTCCAGATGCAGCATGGAGCACAGCCATATGCTGTGCTGCACCTGAGAACATGTGAGGGAAGTAGTTTGTTGCTTAATCCTGGTAAACAAATCTAAAAAGCAAACTGAACAACATTGGACCAATTAACTTTCAGCTTTGTGCCTTCAGCTGTTCTTGAGTTGTGAAGTACTTGCACTGGTATCTATGGCCTTTACTTGAGGAGGAAACAATAGCATCACAAAAGCTGATAGCTGAATTAAACCAATATTTACATGTTAGATCACTCTTATGTATTCTAGAGGGAGAACGGGTGCATAGTCTGTTAATGATCCTCATGCTGCTGGAATAATGAGAAACATCACAAAGTTTGCTGAAAACACCATGACTTGGAATAGGAAATAAATACAAATGTAACCAGAGCAATGCATAGAGATGGTGGTTTATTTCTGCCTACATCCTCTGAATTTTAAAGGCAGGATATTTAATAGGAGCACAAGCAAGTAAGTTGTTGTAGGTGAAGGATATCCAAGAGGTGATTAAGGAACAAAACAGGTGAGATGGAGAAAACGAAGTCAAATCCAGTAATGTCTTGGCTGGTTCTGGTAGATTTACAAGCAGCAGATAAAAGAAGAAATTTAAAGTTTCACATAGTAGAAGACTTGCTTAAAGACTTAGAACTTGGAATTTTCTTCTTGGATTTGCTTCACTTGGTTGCACAAAAGGCTGCTTTGTTGCTGTGTGATATACTTAGGGACTCTGGAGTCAGCATTTTTAAGTGAGTTTGTTTAGCAGCAGACTGCAGGAGAACACAGCATAGCTGCCTGCTTTCGCTAAATAATACGATAGAAATTGTTATATTATGTTGATAAAGTTTTACAGAAATGTACCTGAATAACACTGGGCAAACCAGCCCTCAGCTGTGTCTTTGGATCTAATAAGTACCAGAATAACTATACCTCTAAAAGATTTTATGGTAATAACAGCAGCAATAACAAGAAGAGGGGGTCTATTTTTCCTACAGCAGCACCTCATTTTGTATGGCTGATCCATGTGGGAAAGTGCCATTTCCTTTCTTGCAATCAAAAAAGCTGAATTCTTGGAGACCTGGTTCAGACCTCCATGCAGTCAGGTTTGGTTTGGAAATGGCAGGTTGGCAACTACTGATCCAGCTTGGGTTTGGCTCCTACCTAGAGATGGATGTCAAAATTTTTTCTTGCCTTTTCTTTCTTTCTCACCTGTTCACTTACTAACCATGGCATAAAGGAAAAGAGATACACATTATTTGCTAAACTCTTCCTTCTGTTATGTTTCTTCAGTTTTTTCTAGTTAAGCTAATGGTAGCTTGTACTTCTCTAAGCATTTCTGGTGCTACTGAGTAATTGAACAGGGATATCTGGGGCATAAATGCAGTTTCATCTAAAGTAGAGACTTTTAGAGATTATTTAATTCTTGCCACTGATCTGAGAAACAACAGTGATCTTACAGCTGATTCAAATAAATTCCTAATAATAAATCTGTAAAACAGATCTTCTGATGACATTTCTTCTGTTTTCTTCTAGATGCAAAAAGTTTGGCTGAAATGCTTATGAGGTAAGAATAGATTTCTTAAAATTTGAATTGATTCATTGAAAAATGTCTGTCAACTACGGCATTACATTTAAAAATTATTATAGAGACAGAGAAGTTTCTGTTTGAGTTTTTCTGAGAGCCTTCTCTTCCTAGATCCTTTTTGAAAACACACTATTTGACTGTCGGCTAAAATCTAGGACACACTGATGGTTAGAAGTGGGAGAAAAAAGCCAATTTGTGAATAGTATCTGTGAAGGAATACAATGGTAAAAAACTGAGCACTCTTGTGTTAGTGGATTAAATTGTAGAAGCAGTGTAGGTCTGTTTTCTTGTGTTAGTGGATTAAATTGTAGAAGCAGTGTAGGTCTGTTTGGATATTTAGCCTATTCAGAAAAGCATTTTCATAATATGAACCAAAGTAATTGATTTTCAGAAATCATCTAATTAAAGTCAGTAAATGCTTGGGTGCAAGTACCTCTAAACATTTGTTATATTTATGTAATTCACTATTGCTAGCTGCTTATACCCAAAGGTACAGACGAGCACGTAAATCCCTGTATTATTTTTCATTTCCGTTCCATCAGTTCAGCATCCAGAAATCTAATTCAGTTGTTGAAATGCAACAGAATAACTATCCTAGCACCACAATTCTGTCAAAGACGGAAATCTCATATCTTCAATATGTATTGTTTTGTCTGAACTTTAAAACATCTACATGTATTTGAAAATGGGATCACCAAAGGATTATTTCTAAGTATAAATGAGTTTTGGTTTTATTTTTAAGCAACAAGTTTGAGATGTCAGATATTTTACCAGATGAACTGTACTCTAAACTTCCTCACCCATGATTAATTTCACCTGCTATTGTAAGAATACACTTACCTAAGACATGGTGAAGATTGGTTTTAGTGTCAACTCAGTTCTACACCAACAGTCTGCAAATGCGTCTGAATAGTCCCACTGATGGTAACAAGACTGATCATGCCAGTCAGGTCATACACTTCCTATCTGCCTGTTAGAAACCCCTGATAGCATCAGATTGCTGTTTTAAGCAACGTCAGGAAGATATGCTCTTTACATTTTTCAGTGTAGCAGAAAGCTACACAGATTAGCATACAGCAAGTCTATTCCCTAAAGAAACCCGGCACAGACTGCCTGAAGATCCTGGACTAAAAGAGTTAATCCCAGTGACAACCACACATAACACCTCTGAAAAACTGGTAAATTCATTAACCCTGGCTAGATTCACTATTCTTGTCATTGCCTCTGCAAGGCCATTTCAGTCTCACTCCTCTGACACTTAGAAAACTTCATCAAACTGCCAACATAGGCGGCTAACTTTGACCCATTTTTTCCTCTGCCAATGTCAAACTTCAAATTAAAGAACTTCTTTTGTGCCCCCACCCTCAGTTCCCACCCAATACATGCAGAGAGCAGTCAGGTCCCTTCCCAGCCTTTAGTTCAGAGCTGGTTTTCTAAGTATCTCCTCTGCCACCCTTTCTTTTTGCTTTTCCATTCACCTGAATTGAAATATTATCAAGTCAGTTTCTCCCATCTCATTTATTAACAAATTATCTTGTTTTTATTAAATATTCATGTTTTATATTTCTCCTCTAAAAGTATGAACAAAGGCAAATGACTAGTAAAACAAGACTTCAGAGGAATTAGGGGATATAGGCCTGAATCTACAAGCATGTCATAATCTGGAGCTCTGAAAGTGATGCTGTTTTGGGGAGCCTGCTTTCTACAGGTAAAATGCTCTCTCACTTGTGATAGATCTGTGAAACACCTGCAATGGAAACCTGAGCTACCCACAATCACCAGATGTTCCTGAAGATTTAACATGTTAATAAACAAAGGATAATATGTTCTCTCCAAAGTAATAATCATATATTATAAATTTCCTGATAGCTTGTATCTTTTTGATTTCACAAAAATCTGATGTGATAAAAATATCAAGAATTAGGGTTTGCTGTGGGTTGTGCCTTGCTGCTTAATTATTGGACAAAGAGCAGAAAAGATGATTCCCTGCTCGATAGGAAAGTGTGAGAGATGGACAGAGCTTTTCCTTTGAGGAGATTTTTATGAGCATTCGTAAAGTGGATTAAGAATGGAGCTTTATTCTTTGTTTTGAAAGTCCTTGACTTTGGCTGTGTAATTCAAAAAGAAACACAGGATAAGCCCTAGAAGTTAGCAGTTTAATGGGAGCTGCACAACTTTTTGCCGATACCTTAAACTCACAAATGTCTCCTGTTATACAATCACAGGTTTTTTTTTGTTTCTCCTGGGTGGCTCCAGCCAACTTCTTCGTAACAGTTCACTGTTAATCAGTATAGCAATTGATTAACTTTTCAAATTTTGAGCACAAAGCAAGGAATCTTTTCTTCACTGATATTCCTGTCAGGCTGATTACTTACAAGATTTAGTTTTCCATATGTTTCTACAACAACCAGCTTGGACAACAGGAAATTGTGAGGTAGTTTGACTCTCTGCCAAGTACCCAGAATGACTTGGGTTAAGAGAGAACCATATTAAATCCCTTAGCATAACTAGCTTGATAGGTTTAACCCTGTCCTGTGCATACGATAATTTTCACTCAAGTAAATTATAATATAGAGCTACTACTAATATTAATAACAACAATGATAAAGGAAATAACAAGTGGAGACAATATGAAACTAAAACGGGAAAGGAAAACAAACAATAAATACAAGTGCTGCACAATACAATTGCTAACCAGTCATTGACCCATACCCAGCCCAACCCGAGCAGTGATCCATCGCTTCTGAGTAATTCTCCCAGTTTATATACTGTGCATGACATGCTGTGGTATGGAATACCCCTTTGGCTAGTTAGGGTCAGGTGTCCTGTCTCTGCTCCCTCCAGTCTTCCTGTGCCCCTCCTGACTGGCAGAGCATGAGAGACTGAAAATTCCTTGATCTGGGTAAGTACTACTTAGCAACAACTAAAACATCAGTATGTTATCAGCATTATTCTCAAACTAAAGCCAAAACACAGTGCTGCACCAGCTACTAAGAAGGAGGAAAAAATAACTGTTAACAGCTAAAACCAGGACAGCTTCTCATTCACCAAACTGTTATAATACTTTGATACCTGAATTTTCCCAGGCTATAAAATACTTGGGCATCAGACTTCAGAATTGCAATACTAAAAATCTTTGCCTCACTGCCAAGTCCTAGTGGCACTTCATTGCTGTTGGCACTTTAGGATTTTATAACCTGAAAGCTGAGCTATGGTCCCCTGCAGAAAATAATTCAAAATTCCTTGAGCCAGAAAAGATGGCATGCTAATCAACAGCAACCCTCTTGCTACTGCCAGTTTTCGGTTCTGGTTTTGGACACTCCATGTCACCATACTGCTGCATACAGAAGAATTAATTAGACCAGTAATGAAGAGAACAGAGATCACACAAAACAAGGAACAACTCTCGAGCATAGTGGGGAATTTCTGTGATATAGAGAGGCTTGTATTCCTGTTCTAGCTTGAAGGACCTTCCAAGTTATTTTGCATAAAACTATCCCTGGAGCCAAGGGTGGGATTTAGAATTCTCTCTTGGCAGGTGAGCAGCATAACTGGAAACTGGGGAACTGTCCTCCTGCTCCCCATGGTCCAAACAATACGTTTTGTGCAATATTTTCTGTGCATACTGTATATGAATGTATAGTATTTGTACTGCAGAAAAGCTGCTGGATCTCACTGGGGTTCTGGGATCTGCATTCTCTGAGGAATTAATCCCTTTGTCTCCTGTTTCTTGGAGCAAAGGAGGGGTGCAATGATGAATTTATTAGACTCAGTTATGTACTGCATAAATTCTGTGTGTCTGATTGCATTCATGTAGCCTGCAACTATTGAATTATTGATTATGAATTGAAATTGGACCTCAGAAATTCGGTTTCTTAATAAATTCGGTTTCTTACTTAATCACAGGTTTGCTCTATGATCTTGAGCAAGCCCAAAGTAGTCCAACTTTTCAAGGGCATGTATTCAAGCATATTTGGCATGAAGATAATATATTAGTCTCTAATTCTCTTAGCATTTCAGCAATTTGAATGGGAACCAATAAGAGAGTGGCATTGAATCAATGCAGAGATTTTGCAGAGTCTTTGAGAACGTCAGTGTGGAATTTATCTGCATTTTAGGATCCTAAATGTCTTTGAAAACTCGTGTGCTTAATAAGCCACTGTGACTACTAGTCTCCACTGATTATATATGGAGAAAAATCTGGCAGCCTTTAGTTAGCTGTCTTGATATTTTGCTTCTGTAATGATTAAATGAAACACCAGTTGTAGGCTATTTGAATGCATATCAACTATCCAGCTGATGGCAATGATACCACCTAACCCCCTAGGTAAAGACGGAGATGTTAAAGTTTGAGATACATAGATAGTCTTAAAGGTGGGGACCACAAAAGCACAGAAAGCCAGAATCAGCCAGAAAGGTGTACCTGTGTGACTTGAAGATCTCACTTTTGGATTTGGAGCAGAATTACTGACCACAGAAATTCCACCTAAAAAGGACTCTAGGGGAAGCTCTAAACCTGCAAGTTACATCTTTCTCGCGTGGAGATACATCAGAAAGTTAAGGCAAATTGTCTAGAGATGTGGGCAAAGCACACATGCATTCATCTCCTATGTAGAGGCTTATACTCAGGGAAGAAGTGAGCTTCTCATCAAGTGCGTTAATAGTCCTCTTCTGATTCCATTAACAAAAATAATCAATTGCCAAAATAGAGTTATCTGTGATCTACAGATATTTTACATTAGAAAATGAGCCTCCACTTGGATTTTAAAGTTCTTTGAAGTGTGAGTACTTGGATCACACTACAGGCTGACTTATCTTAATTTTCCTCAGCTTCCCTGCATAAAGAAGTATTTGCAAATGTTTTCTCTCCTCCAAAGAGTAATTGCATTTAAAAGGGCAAAAAGTTCCTGGGATTTTAGTACAGTCTGAAGGTTTCTTGGTGCAAGCTCTGTGCTAGAAATTATTGTAGCACTCAATTTTAATAACCATTTTCATTTGCTTTCAATAGACAGCTTATTTAAGAAGTCATTTTATGGTACACAAACTTCAAAATGAAATTGTTTCAATTTGCATGATGATGGAATAATTGGTTTATGTTCTTTTTTAGGATATTGCATCAATCGATTAGTAAATAATCCATGAGTGTAGATAAGACTTACAATTTTAGTCTTGGAACATCAGTGGGACTAAAACCTTTATTTATTTTATGCAATTTATTAATAGAATCCCTAGTTATTAATTTGCCTTTTCATTTATCACTTCTAGTGGTATTTGGATTCTATTGAATGAAGATAAAAAAGTTAAAAAGAAAGAGTAAACAATTAGAAATTACTCAAGGCATCATTTTCCTACCAACCTATTTGAGCAGCTTTGTGTTTCTTTATTCATATTAATGAGGAATGAAAGAAAAGGTCCATCATGGGAAGTGTTTTTACTAATTATTTTATATGACAACTCTTGAAGCAAATGATACAAAACATTCAGGAGATACTTAACTGATAAAGAATAGTCTAAATCCCTCAACACTGCATTCATCTAACTACTTGTCATGTGCAATGAATTAATATCATGCACTGGTAATATTATTTTTTGTTTGAGCTGGGCTGATTTTAAATGAGGACGTTTGCGAGTATCTTATCATTTAAGCTTAATGTTAATGTGTTTACTTCTCTTTTGTTTTTAGCAAGAACACCAGGACATCAGATACGCTTAATAAGCAGCAGCAAACACTGAGGATGCACATAGACATTCCCAGAGCACAACTTCTGATTGAGGAGAGGGACACAATGGAGACCATCGGTAAACTCTTGTTGGGATTGTTTTCAATGGTTAATGTAACAGGCATTTGTAGGTGGACTTCCTTTACCCACGCATATTCCCCCACTGCACATAGGAAGAAAAAAGAGCTACAAAGTAATTTGCCAACTGGAAAGAGAAAACTGATTTTTTTTTCTCCCCTTTGAGTCATTTTGCACTTTAAACAATCTCAGTACAGTATTTAAAATAATGCAGGACATTAGGAAAATGAAGCTGTTGAAAAGAGCCACTTGAAGAAATGCAAATGAAGACTGTCAGTTTTATGATTTTCATTTTGATTTCCCATTTGGCTCTGACTAGGCAGTTGGATCACTGGCATTACTTATAAGGAAAATGAAAATCTGAAACTAAAATATTGGTATTTAAAGACTTGCCACAGCCAACTTCTAAAACTTTCATGTTGCATATTGTATCCACCTGCTATAGCAGGTGGCGTTTCAACATTATGATCAGTTTTCAACTTTTGTGTATCTATGCACACAATATCAATTCTAAACTGTTTCACACAACAAAAAAACAAGATTTCTCATGTGTCTGGCACATAGCTGAACTGTCATAAAAAATAGAATTGTTTGGTTGTGGGTTTTTTTTCCAAATAGTTTAAACACAGCATGTGTGAAATCTCAACAGAATAAAAATATAACCTGATCTCATGATTGTGTGGGTATACGCTGTGGCAAGACCCTTCAGAATGACTGTTCTTGTTAGACTGCTAACTTTTTTTGGATCAAAATCTGTGTAGAAGAAGCCTGTGATGGCTGAGAATGTAACAGCACCTCAGGGATGGTGTGGCTGGAGAGGAAATTCCGCAAGCAGGGTTCAGCATCTCTGCATCTCCTATCCATGCCCACACTGGGAAGAGACAAGGTGCTTTAGCCCTGTACCCTGTTGCATTTGCTGTTAATCTGGTATGGGGGTGGCCTCAGGGAACATTTCAGTTTGTGCTGCAGATCTGAAAAGAAGACCCGTGCTTCATCTGAAATAAAGATATTTTTTTAATGCTGATCTGACCTTCACAAAGTTTGCCTCTGTGATGCAGTCTTTTGTACCAGGCTTCATCCTAAAGATGGTTTTTACTTTGAGTTAGTTGCTGAAAAATGGGAGGTTATAGTGCAAATACCGTTAGTGCCTTGACTATGTTAATGTGATCAGTGCCTGATAATAGCACTCTCTACACAGCACTCAAACTAAGGAGTCACTTTGGCGGTCTTTGACGTAGTTTACTGCCACGCGGCTTTATTCCCAACCTGAATAAGAGCTCATATTTTGCCAGAGTGATTCGATTTCATAACGCTCATTCTGTTTATGGCCTTCTTTGGGTAAAAAATGATAGTTATGTTATTGTGCAGAACTGTTTGCCTTAATGGTGTCTTGTCAAGTTAAAAAAAAAAAACAAAACCCAGAAATGCTTAAAGAGGAGGATTAACCTCTGCTGACTCGTAAATGCACAGAAGCCCCACTGCTGCCCTTAGAAATACATTGCAAATATATATATATAGTGTAGCATAGCATAGTGTAGTGTAGTATAGCATAACATGAACTTCTTGTGGCTTTTATTACTTTTATGAATGGATAAAAAGACTGTAAAGAATGCAAAAGGAAGTCTGATAGTATCCAAATAGGTGTTCTGCAAGCACGAAGTTCAAGATTTATTGCTGTTAAACCTTCTATGATCAAGTGGATCACTTTCCTCTTTGGCATGAAAGAAACAAGATACAGAGATCACAACTGGAAAAAAAAATAATAGTAGTGCTATATAGCAGTGGCTCTCTGCAGGGATCAAGGTCGAGTATCTTACTCCATGTGGAAGCAATAGGAAGCAGAACCATGCAGCAGTAAAGGTTTTCACTACAGTACTCACATACTTGAAAATAAGCAGATACCTAAGAACTGTCTTGGGTCACGGCCATCCCTTCTGCAATATTCTCTCTCTGGAGAAAAAGCTGACTAGTAGAGGGGTAGTTAGCAACCTATCAACCTCTTTTTGGGAAGACATGGGCAATTTCACTGAGAACATTACTAATCATGTTAATAAAAATAAATAAATATGCTGTTGAAAGGTTTAGCTGAGCTTTCTGAAAATGAAAAGAGGGCAGTGTCCAGAAGATGGGAAAGAAGGATTTAGGGCCAAAAATAATTACACACAAATTACCTTTTTGGAAGGGTGCTTAACAGTCTGTCTCAGTTGCACATCTCTAAGGGGAAATCACAACACATATGAAAATTACACTTATTCTTTAGTTTTGTATGAGCTTTGAGTTTAAACCCAGAGCCTTCCAAGCTGTGGTACACACCCATCTTGAGACCTGCAGAGAAAATAGACCTGTCAGTGGTGATTCCGAGATGAAAATAAATGTGGAGACTTGCTGGGAAGCTGCTGTGAAGGCAAACCCCAAATTCATTACTCATTATCTAATGGGATTTTTTTTTACTTACAGATGACAGATCAACGGTCCTGCTCACTGATGCTGACTTTGGAGAGACGTCTAAACAGAAGTCACTGACTGTCACCCACACGGTACATTACCAGTCTGTGTCACAAGCGACAGGACCCCTAGTGGATGTTTCTGATGCCCGACCAGGAACAAGTAAGCATATAATATGTTATCTGAAGAGGAGAAAGCTATAAGAAAATGAGTACTGTGCTGCTGCATTTGCATCCTCATGGGTTTTTTTTCAGCAATCTGAAAGTTGAAAGAAATCTATGTAGGTCAGCAGAGAACATTTCTTATACAATTGCATTTCGTAATTCAGTATGGTAAAAATTGAATATGCATAGGAAATATAGGTGTAATTTGAAATAATTCATACCTGGCTTTCATTAAAGCAAATACATGCTAGATTTTCATATCTGGAATTTATGGGATAAATTAACTTAATGTCTTTTAATGTCTAATATATTTTTTCTCAGTGATTAATCTTTATTGTATTTCAAAATACATCTTCCCTCCTTACCTCTCCATCAGTCAAGAAATACATTTCTCATTATTGCTTTTCTGAAAAGTTGTATTTCCAGTTTTAGTTATTATGGTAAATTACTATTCCCAGATATATTAATGCTTAGTCATTCTTACAGTGATTAAAATGCTATCATAAATTAATAAACTGTCTTCTTATTTCTCCTATAAATGTGTTCCATATCTATAAAAGTGAGGGATACGGTTGAGTTAAGAATATTATCAAAGTGTAGTTCATTAGAAGTGTGCGGTTTCTAAAATCTCTTGGAATTTTTCTATTCCCTGACCATTTCAGAATTTGTTTACTTGGTGAGTTCAGTGCACATAAATGCTGAAAGCTCTGTTGTTAGAATTCAAATTATTTGAAAAATCTTAATTTCACCTCCATTTCCACCCCAGTTGTTATAAATGGTAGCTGTTCTGTCTTTGCTGCTTTTCTGACTCTGTCAGTTTTAACATATGGGTAGTTGTTTCTTGAGGACTAGATTAGTATCACCATTTTTCATCTATGGGGAGTCATGGCATTTGAATCAGAAAATACAATATTTGTTTTCTTTCTGGTACCACTCCTGTCTCATTCTTTTAGTTCGCATACATGATGGCTATCCTGCTCTCCAAGAACAAATATATCCTCAGATCATTTTTATTAGGTCTGCAGATTAAGACTGAGTAAATGACAGACTCTCCATTGTTTTCCAGCACTGCCTTTTTTAATAAGGAAAGAGGCACCACCCCTATACTGCATGCCTGTATTGTGCCACAGCATCTTACAGCACCAGCACCTTCCATATACCTAATGTCTTTCCTGTGTGCAGTTATCTGCTCCATTTTACTGAAGGAGGGAGAGACATCCTTCAAATTATACTTGGATTTAACTCATGTCTAAGAATATGATCTATGTCCATCCCAACTTTGGAAGTAGAAATCCACCATCACTTTTATTATGCAGTGAAGATCTTATTGCAGCACTGCACAGGACTCGTTCAAAGACTTTTTAGGTAGTGTTGTCTGGATTTAAGACACTAATATAGCTTTGACAGAGGCTGGACTTTGAGATTTTGTCTAGACCCACAGCTTTCTCTGTAGAGAGGGGAGAAGTGACCAGCTGGCTGCCTCAGAGGTTATGGATAATCCATTCTGATCATACTCACACTCACTTAAGAGCACATATTCCCTTGAAGAACTTTTTAAGTTGTTCTCTAGTTTGTTAGTATTTATAAAAGAGTTATGCTCCTTAAACCTTTGTCTTGCTCACCTCAGCTCTCTACAGTTTTGTTTCAGCACATGACAGCAGAGTTGGCATAACAACCAGGGCACCAGATGTACGCTGTTTTCCATCACACAGGCAGCTCCGAAGCTTGCTGCATCTGTGCTACAGGGTCTTTTATGCAAGCACAGCACAGTTGCTGTAGAGCTACTGCTCATCACATGCTCAGCAGGATGAGCACCGACCTCCTGTGTGCTCTCCTGCCTCCTTCAAATTCCTGACAAAAACCCACTGAGTCATAGGATCAGAGGACAGTTGAGGTTGGAAGGAACCTCTGGGCACTGGCTAGTCCACCATCTCTGCTTAAAGCATGGTCAGCTAGAGCCGGCTGCCTAGGGCCATACCCAGGTGACTTTTTAATAACTCCAAAGACGGAGACTCCACCACCTCTCTTGGCAACCTGTGCCAGTGCTCAGCCACCCCCACAGTTAAATGTTTCCTGATGTTCAAAGGGAAGCTCCTGTGTTTCGCTTTGTGGCTGTTGTCTCTGATCTTGTCACTGGGCACCACTGAAAAGAGCATGGCTCTGTCCTCTTTGCACTTCACCTTCACGTATTTACATACCCGGATTAAATCTCTCCAATCCTTCTCTTATGCAGACCAAGCAGCCAGACCCAGCACTGTGCAGAGAGTTTTTCTACCAGCACTCTCCTTCTGTCCTTCATGACTTCTCTAGAAGCAGGCATGAGTCTCACTTCTGGCTGCATGACAGCCATGTGCCAACTTTCCACAGCTGTTACAAGCAGTGGTTTACACTGACAGGCAGGTCAGGTCATGCCAAGTGTGTTTTTGGGTATTAACCATGTGAGGCAGCTATGTGTTGCAGTACCAAGAGGATCAATTATCAATGGCACCGGCTTCATATTTTTCCACTGCTGTAGGGGGAAGATGTGAAACGGGAGAAGGATGAGACCATAGCTGGTATTTATAAATAAATACCTTGATTCTTTGAAGCAGCAGAATAAAAATACTTACTGGGAATGCTTAGGCAGAAGCAGTGCTGAGTGTCATTATCTGGGTATTGTTTTTTTCTTTAAATTGCTTCTGCTAAAGTCTCTTACCTCAAAGACTGACAACTTCACCATTTGAATGTCAAAGAACATTTGAATAGATCTGAATTTTTCATTCCTAATACACTTTCTCACCATTGTTAATAATATCCTTTTAGAAGCTTTGAAGATAAATACTTCAGTGCTGATTTAGTCACTTTCTGTTTGCCACATAATGATTTTTCTATTGTACTTGCTGTGTTAGGGAGTGCAAGACTCACTTTTGCAGAAGAGCAGTTTATTAACAAAATTGAGGTCAATTTTGGCACATAGTTTGCTTTTACTCTCTTGGTCACCATATTATATCCAGGATAATAAAAAACGAAGCATAAAACACTGATGACCTTCAACAAGTAGCAGATGGTTTTTAAAGTTTAAGAAGTTGTATTTATTTATGTATTTATTTTAAACAGACAAATCTTTATCAACCTGTTCCTATTGAAGCTTTGTTGGGACTATTACAAGTTATGTTTTATGTCTTGGTTACTTGTTAAAAAAAGAGGGAATCTGTAGCTGATTAATACCATAATACGGCAAAAGTATTAGTAAAATGTTCAGAATAGGAAATTATGTCACCACATTGCTTAGGACTTTTTTTTTTTACAAACTGAGAGCAGATACCTGGCTGAGGGTGTTTCTACATTATCTATGCTGATAATTTACCTTTGGCTTTGCCTGAGATGTGTTGTGAAATCCCCAACTAGATCTACTTGTCTTGTGCTCTTCCACATGCCTATGTCTGGTTGGTATTGGAGAACTGCTTATGTTGGAGTAAAGGGGTACTGAATGTGTCAATGGGAGATTGGTGGGTCTCTCAGCTCTTCAGTGGCACTCTTTTTTAAATGTATTTTTTCATTAGAAAGCAGGTATTTCAAAAAAGCAATAGCAGTTTGGTAATGAAGAGCACTTTCAGTGTTCATTTTTCCATCCCCCAAAGAATGCTCTGAGGGTTTTTTTAACACACGTGATTTCAGTGGCCATCCCTTTCAAGGGCAAGTGTAGAGTCTTGCATCTGGGGAAGAACAACCCCATGTACCAGTACAGGCTGGGGACTGACCTGCTGGAAAGTAGTGAAGGGGAAAGGGACCTGGGGGTCCTGGTGGATAGGAGAATGAACATGATCCAGCAATGTGCCCTTGTGGCCAAGAAGGCAAATGGCATCCTAGGGTGCATTAGGAAGGGTGTGGTTAGTAGGTCAAGAGAGGTTCTCCTCCCCCTCTATTCTGCCTTGGGTAGGCCGCATCTGGAATACTGTGTCCAGTTCTGGGCCCCTCAGTTCAAGAAGGACAGGGAACTGCTTGAAAGAGTCCAGCGCAGAGCCACAAAGATGATTAAGGGAGTGGAACACCTCCCTTATGAGGAGAGGCTGAAGGAGCTGGGTCTCGTTAGCTTGGAGAAGAGGAGACTGAGGGGTGACCTCATCAGTGTTTACAAATATGTAACGGGTGGGTGTCATGATGATGGAGCTAGGCTTTTTTCACTGATATCCAGTGATAGGACAAGGGGCAATGGGTGTAAACTGGAGCATAGAAGGCTCCACGTTAACATCAGGAAGAACTTCTTTACTGTGAGAGTGACAGAGCACTGGAACAGGTTGCCCAGGGGGGTTGTGGATTCTCCCACATTGGAGATATTCAAGGCCCGCCTGGACAAGTTCCTGTGTGATGTACTCTAGGTTACCCTGCACTTGCAGGGGGGTTGGACTAGATGATCTCTTGAGGTCCCTTCCAACCCTTGGGATTCTGTGATTCTGTGATTCTGGCAGGGCTTGTTTCCTTATCTGTTCAAGAGCCTAGTGGCAAAGATTCTCTCTATTCTCCATCATAGATCCTACCACAAGGAGGAGTGCCAAAACTGGACCCACAGCTCGCAACCGCTACGCTAGTCAGTGGACCCTCAACAGACCTCACCCCACCATATCAGCTCACACCCTCACCACAGACTGGAGGCTGCCCACACCCAGACCAACAGGGTCAGTGGACAAGGAAAGCGACAGCTACAGCGTCAGCCCCTCACAAGACACAGGTATGGAGCTCTCCGCAGCGCTGCGCGGTGAGAATGGGATGGCAGTAACTGCTAATGGCATTAAATATTGTGCTTGTGGTTCCTCATGCCACACATGCATACTGGGGTCCTTTGAAAAATAATGGTGGCAACCTTTTCCTGGAGTTGAAATGCTGTACTTCTGTATCTGAAGGAAAAAGTAGGAGAGCTTGCTGCATGAAATGGCATTGACCAGAAAGGGGCAGTATTAGCAACCAAGAACATGCCTGAGTCATAGGCGGTATGATTTTAAGGTTTGAGCTACATTGAGGTTAGTATTTTCCTTTTTTCATTCATGTAGTACGTTCACAGCATTTATTCTAAGCAGAAAAAAAAAAAAAAAACAAAAAACCAAACATGAGAGGGAAAAATCTGGAATTAGAGTCCAAGACAATATCACTGAATACTGAAGCAGCTAGCTCTGTCTTTCCTGAGAAACAAAATAGGTCTTATTCCTCTATATGATAAGTAGGAAGACACTGAATACATATTCTGCCTGCAGTCTTCATCTCTTCTTGATGTCTTCACAATATGAATTCAACTGTAGCTGAATAAAAAAGATTTCTCTTCTGCCCTATACTGAACAAGTGACAAATGTAAGAAGACAAATGAGTAAATGATTAAGCAGAATAGTCACAAAGCAAACCTAATAAAGATTAAATATAAAGAAAGGTAAAATACTATTCAAACGTATACCTGACAGACGTGAATCCAGGCTTACTCTGCCCTCCTCAGAAGGAATTGCCTGCCTTCTACTCTGATTTTAGGGTGAAAGTGTATGATACATGAAAAACTTTGCATTAGAACTAAAAAGCAGTAGATGTGATTGGACTTTCACCATGCAAAACAGTATGACTGTTTTTATCCTGTCTATGAGAGCGAGCATGTAACTTACCTTACATCCACTAATTTGTAGGTTAGGGTTCTTGTCTTTTCACAATTCTTCCTCTAAAACTTGCAGACTTGCAAGTTTAAGATCCTATGTTGTCTCCACAGGGCAATGGCACTCAATAGACACCTCTAGCCAGCCATCACACTTCATCCTGACTTTTTCAGGTAGAATTATCATAAGGCTTTAAGGACCAACTGTAACAGCTATACAGCAAAATTGTACACTTTTTGTAGACATTCCATATATCACTTTCTTGTGTTCCAACATTTTGTGACACAAGGATATTTTCCAATGCACATGGCAAAGGGCAGAGACTTCAATTAGCTATGTGGTTTAATAAACAATCTACATGCAATTTTGTAAACAGACTCTATAATCTGTTTTAACATGGCTACTTTCCTACTCTGTGTTTAACCTTGAACATGCAGTGATTTATGTAAGGGATAGCAAGCTTTAAATCAGGCTTAAGAACATGATTCTTTGGCCAAAATGTAGCTCTATTATGCCACTTGGTTTCTGGGAAAAGAATAGAGTTAGTTTAATCTAAGTACTTCAGAAGTTTAAAATTTCCAAATAAACTTCATAACAGAGGTAGCCAAACTGTATGTTCAAAGATCAATTGAACTAATGTGTATATTTGATCACTTTTCCAATAAGGAGTTCAAATTTCTGAATCTGGTTGATGCAGTGGATATTTGGCAGAATTTATCACTTCTTATCAAAACAATTCCAGGTTTACAAAGCAGTAGCCTTTAAGCTTTGGAGAAATGTATTGCAGCAGTTCATAGCTGTAACTATGTTCAAATGTTCTAACTAGAGACCATTAGAAATTTTCTGATGAATCTATGTTTCATGAAGCTCAACCTGGGTTTGGATGAGCTCTCATCAAATCTAAAGTAGGTGTTAAAGCTTATTCTTCCAGGAATAGTGTCCCCAGTGCATGCGATATGGGAAGTTGAAGGTACCAAGCTTCATGGACCAAACAGGTCCTTTATCATACTTACAGACCCTGCTCTGTGGCACTGTGGGACTGCAGCCTTCCAGGAATTTTCAAGCAATCTGAAATTTTGAAAGACATAATTTTTGTCTCATTTACAATTCAATTGTGAAAGCAGAATGATGTTTCCTGGGGGAAACATCCAGGAAGAGCAGGGGAAAGGAGGAGAACAAAAAACAAAAACAAAAGAAAACCACAAACAAATCCAAAAAAACCCAAAACACCTACAACATTAAAAATCCTAGTCTAAGTATTGGCCAGCTCAAAAACTTAAGGAAGTTACAGTATATCATAAAAGTACCTGTCATTTTAAGTAATGTATGGTCCTGTTTACAAGTGGCAGGAGTGTTGTTGTTTGTGCAGAGTGAAAACAATAGCACATAATAAAAAAGATAAAGATTTGCAATAACAGCACAGTTGCCTCTGGCTGCTATAGGAGTCCCATTTTTATGAATTAGCTATTACATTGTGTCTCTATTGTACATCTCCAACAATGTCTGTAATTGTGCAGATCTTGTGGTGAAACATAACTTCTGGCCAAGGAACTTCAGCAAGTGCTCTGCTTTTCCAGCCCACTGAAGTAGAAGTGCAATGGGTGCAACGGAACACTGATTTGTCCCTGCAGAAATGAGCGCTGCATTTACAGAACACTTTTTAATGTATCAATAGCCATTTACACTTTCAATAGTAGTGTTGTTTAAGAAATATTGATGGTCTCAGAAACTCATCAGCAGAAAAGAAGAGCTTGTAGGTCACAATAGCCTATGTGTCAAATATAAAGCCCCCATTAGCTTCAGCAGCACTGAAAAAAGCACCTGAATGACTGCAGGCCGATAGCTGCCAAAAAGTATTGCATTCTTAAGACCTTTGGTCTGAATGAAGTTAGTTAGTATTTTACCTGATGTCTAGAGAGACAATGCCTTTATATTTGACCTTTGTCCTTAGGGCTTTCTCAAATAAAAAGATGTAAGATTGAAAAAGGTACAGAAAGACCATCCTTTCTCACCTACACATCACCTCACAAAAATGTATCTGAGATGCATTAAAAAGATCATGTAAAGAAGTTGTTCCTTATGTTGCTAAATCTGTTTTGTGGGTTTCTAATTCTTTTTTTGAGAAATTATTTCTTGTTTTTTAAAAAAGGAACCCTTTTCATGTATTAAAAGTTATATCTTCTAAACCATGAATTTAATGCTAAGCTTCCTAATACCGCTAACAGACTAAACTTCACTTTAGATTATCTGTCATTATCAAGTAACTGACTAAACTAAAAATTGTGCAGACATTTACAGTGAAGCAGACTCATTTAAATCACCTTGATAATTTCAAAGGCTCTGCATTTTATTCTGAAAAAACATCACTTTCATAGCTTTTCTTCCAAAAAGGATTGTGCAGATGTTTTCTTTCTCCCATTATGTATATTTCTGATGCTTAGATCGAGCAAGAAGCAGCATGGTCTCCACAGAAAGTGCCTCCTCTACCTACGAAGAGCTAGCAAGAGCATATGAGCACGCAAAAATGGAAGAGCAGCTGAGACATGCCAAGTTCACTATTACAGAATGCTTCATATCAGACACATCATCGGAGCAGCTCACGGCAGGGACTAATGACTACACAGACAGCCTGACCTCAAGCACACCGTCAGAGTCGGGGATTTGCAGGTTTACCGCATCCCCTCCCAAACCTCAGGATGGAGGGCGAGTGATGAACATGGCAGTTCCAAAGGCACATCGACCAGGTGAGACATTAGGGGGAGCATTTTGGGTCTTAGGGTGACCATTTCACTCCATGCCTAAGCTGGTTAAAAAGAGTGGGTATAAGGAAGAAAGAAAGTGTACAATACATCCTGTAACTGCTTGCAGAGATAACTGCTTTTTTTCCCAGCTAATATAAGATATGCATATATTTTCCCACATACAGAAAAATTAGGAACTTGGAATTTAGGAACAGAAGGGGACTGTCTAGGCCATCAAATCCACTCTTTTACTGTGGTAGCCATTAGGCAATAGACCCTTCTGGGATAAATAAGACCATATGTGGGTACATATGCCCATCTTCAACTCAAACCACCCACCAATATAAAGTGTCTTACAGCAATACTGTACTTTGCTCTTGAGAGTAAAGGTTTATTATCGTAATAGTTGACAAAGACAAATTGTAGGAGACGTACTATCCCTTCTGCCTTGTAGCTTGTCAAAAATGTAATAACCCTTCAGTTCTTGAGCTGTTATACTCTTCCTTTGACTTCTCCTAACATCAAACTAAGATTATCTAAAGGGGGGAGAATAAAAAATAGAGAAAATTAAGACAGTGCAATAGCTCAGGGGATATGGAGCCTTCTACCTTCAGACAAATTTAAACCCACTCCAACTTCTCAGTAACAGAAGGTGCCTGAAGGACATCCATCTACTGGGGTCAATCAAATCGTTACTTCACAAATAATGCTGCTTCTAGTGATAACCTGGTAAAGAATAGCATAGGTAGATTACCTGTGGTACTCTGAGATCAAATACGTTATAAAATCTTCTCAGAGGATTTGTCAGTCTTTTCTACAGAATACATGATGGGACATCGTGAAGGAAGATTCAAATGGGAAAAAGGCATAATTATATTTGTGTGATTTTTGCAAACATTATTTACTTTATATTATTTTATTTTAGTTTAGGTTTTTTCTTTTTTTCTTCTTTTTTTCTTCTTTTTTTCTTTTTCTAGTATATAAGTTCACTAGTGTGGGTGGAGCTATTTCTATACACAGAAAGTAATCAGTACTGTTTATATATGTAAAAAAGAGTAGTGAATAAACTATAGTCTTTTGCTTCATATACACCATAAATGGAGGGCAGAGAAATGGAAGATGGACAGTGGTATCAGGAAAGTCATTCAAAAGCGGGACCTGATACTGAAAAGAAATAATAAACGATTTTGCTAGAGAGAACTAAAAGAACATGGGAAGAAAAAGACCACGCAGAAGTAGAAAGTTATAACACACAAGGCAGGAAATTAGTGTGTCGTACAGATAGGTAAGAGGAAAAATAAGTAGGAATTAAAACAGTGAGAGAAATCACTGATTTCTGTGTAGTCACAGAGTAGAACCACAAACCCAGGAGCTGTAGAAATAGATAAAGATAGAAATACTTTTCATTTCTAACTCAAAAGTAAGATAAATATTTGCCTTTGCTCTGCCAAAGGGAAGCATCTGTATTCTCAGCTATATAGAAAATTGCAGCCCTCATTTTCCAGTCAGTCAACAAGCATTTTTTATCATTTCTTTAACTAATAGCTTACTCTCTTTCTTTCATGTTCCAAATACATTATTTATGCTTATTTAGTATTTGGAAATATTCTAATATATTCCATATAGAGATTCTTTTCTTCAGGGTATACAACACCAAATTTTGGTATCTGTGTTTGTGTTAAAAGCTTCCCCTGTTGGAGCACCATATGAGCCCCTCTAGTGAATTACATACTGGTAGCTGTTTTCAGTTCAGTTTAAATGGCTTGAATTATTACCTGCTTTTTTTTTTTTTTATTAACTTTAGCTTTCCTTTACAGTTGGAAAACAAAATATATTGTGAAATTAATATTTAGCTTCAATACCTTGAAAAAAATTGCGTGTTCCAATGGAACAGCTTGAATGTTGAATCATAAATGTTGAGTGATATATTATTAAAGGTTACTTTATGAAGGACTTTAAACAAAACATATGAGTAGAAGGAATTTTCAGTAATAGCAGCAGACATTTTTAGTGTTCAAATCAGTAAGGAAGGACTTACTGGGCATCTTTCTTCTTTTACCCACCATTTCAGAAAATCTGTGGAAGTAATTAATAATTCAAATGCAATTAATCAAATAAATTCTACATTTGGGAATATGGAGAAGAAATTAAAAGTTAAGGTATTTAGATTAAGTGGATTAAAACATTTGAGTGAAACACTGACTGTCCTTCTTTAGCACGTCTTTATTCTTCCTTTTATTTCAAGATAGCTTTTACTTGTTTTCACGATGCTTTGCTTTTCTTCTCCCCTAACGTGATCTCTTTATTGAAAGTGATATTGTACAAGAACTTATGCTTCCTCCATCCTAATTTCTGATTTCACTTTTCAAACTGCCTTTAATGCTACCTATTGCAACTTTTATTGTTGCAATAAAGGTTTAAGAGTCTGCAATAAGTAGTATTTGTTTTTCAGAACAATCCCCAATGATTATAAGACCATCTCAGTAAGACTGTAAGAAAAAATTATAAATGGGACATTTTAAAACTAATCTACCCAATGGCAAAGCTACAACTTTACTGAAGAAAGATAACAGTCGAGTTTACTGTTGAAGATTTTGTTAGACATAACCTACTCAGTTATTATAGTACCTATTTCTTAGCTTGTTGCTACCATAAATGTTGATATGAGGAAGTAAAATATTAGACCGCCTGAGGCTTGGCTTTAGAAGAACTTCCTGTGAGTTTCTGAGGGCATCCCAGCTCATGTCAGTGATTGTTCTCTTGCTTTTCGAGCATCTCATAGGATTCTTTTGTAGCTATATAGTGAAACCATCTGGTTGCTCGTCAAACCCATCTGCTATATCCAACAGGTTTGAGGCCTCAGGATTGCTCCAAACTGAGATGGTTAATGATTAGGAGTAGGGAACCTGAACACTTTTTGATTGAAGGAGGAAAAAGGAGTGATCAAGATTCAGTGTCTTGTACTGTGGGAGCTGACACCAACATGCTGTGACATTCCCAACTTCCATACCGTTTTAATTTAGAAATTGAATCAAAACATTTGATCACCCCATCAGCTTGAATTATATTTGGATGGCTCATCAGATGTCTAGGCAAGCTTAGTAATTGATCATTTCTAGCACTAGAACTATGAATTAGGACTGTCTTTTCAGAAACTTCTACACATTATGTACAACTCTAACTCTGTAATTAGCAATGTGTAATAGTTGATTGCCTCATATTCTAGCCCACTGTAAGTCTTCTAATAGACTTTTTTACCTTCCAGTCAGCTGGTACTGCAGATGCACCTACACATCAGCAGGCAGAACTGCTTCTGATTTCTGGATTTATACACCTTCTTCCTGACATTTAGTTTAAAGAAATAAAAACCAGTTTTATGAAGTCAGCTCAGACCTAGGAGCTAAAAATACAAGGATTTTGCCGGAAGCAATAACTTTGTAATGAAAAATTGTGGAATCATAGTCATACCTAATGTCACTGTGAATAGTAAATAGGGAAACCAAGTAATTTTGGCATACTGAATCTGAGACATGCACTGGGACTTCTGAATGATTTGGATATTTGTCATGGTTATTCTTTTATAATTCAGACTGCCAAATGCATTGTGCTGTAGTACACAGCTCTACATTTCAGCTGAAGTTATTCCATCACAGGATCACAGAATGGTTGAGGTTAGAAGGGACCTCTGGAGGTCATTTGGTCAGACTTGCCCTGCTCAAGCAGAGTCGCCTGTGGTAGTTTGTTCAGGACCATGTCCAAATGGGTTTTGAGTATCTCCACGGGTGCAAGCTCCACTACCTCCCTGGGCACCTGTGCTCATTCACCCTCACAGTAAATAAATATTTTCTAATGTTCAGACAGAGCCTCCCATGTCTCAGGTTTTGCCCATTGCCTCTTGTCCTGTTACTGGCCACCACTGGAAAGAGTTTGGCTCCATCCTTTTTGCACCCTCCCATAAGTTATTTATATACATTAATGAGACACCCCTCCAAGCCTTTTCTTCTCCAGGCTGAACAGTCACAGCTCCCTCTGCCTTCCCCCATATGAGAGATGCTCTAGTTCCTTAATCATCTTAGTGGCCCTTAGCTGGACTTTCTCCATATCTTTCATGTACTGTTGAGCACAGTGCTAGACACTCTACTCCAGGTGTGGCCTCACCAATGCTGAGGGAAACATCACTCCCCTTGACCTGCTGGCAACACTCCTATTGTAACCCAGGTTACAACTGTCCTTCTTTGTCATAATGGCACATTGCTGCTTCATAGAATCATAGAATATTTAGGGTTGGAAAGGACCTTAGGATCATCTAGTTCCAAACCCCTCCCATGGGCAGGGATGCCTCACACTAGACCATGTCACCCAAGGCTCTGTCCAACCTGGCATTCACGTCCAACTTGATGTCCGACAGGATCCAAGGGCCTTTTCTGCAAAGCTGCTTTAAGGCTGGATGGCCCCCAGCATGTACTGGTGCATGGGGTTGTTCCTCCATAGGAATTTTGTACTTCCTCTTCTTGATCTGCATGAGATTTGTGTTGGCCTATTACTCCAGTCTGGCAAGATTCCTCTGGACAACAGCCCGACCCTCCAGCCTATCAGCCATGCCTCCCAATTTTATGTCATCATCAAGCTTGCTGAAGGTGTGATCTGTCTCATTATCCAAATCATTATGGAAGGTCTTGAACAGGATTGGACCCAATATTGACCCCTGGTATACACCACCAGTTACTGGCCTCCAACTAGGCTTTTTTCCACTGAACATCCTCTAGATTAGCTGTTCAGCCAGTTTTCAATCCACATCACTGTCTGCTAATCCAGCCATAATTCGTCAGATTCTCTATGAGGACCTCACGGGAGACAATGTGGAAGCCTTTACTGAGATCAAGGTAGACAATGTTCACTAACTTCCACTAACCTACCAAGCCATTTATTTCATCACAGCAGGTTATCAGGTCAATCAAGCATGACTTCCCCTTGGTGAATCCATGCTGACTACTCCTGATCACCATCTTGTCATTCATGTGCCTGAAAATGTTTTCCAGGATTAGCTACTCCCTCACCTTCCCAGGGATCATGATGAGGCTGAGTGGTTTATAGGTTCCTGTTTCCTCTTTCTTCTCCTTTTTGAAGATAGGAGTGACATTTGCTTTCTTCAAGTCTTCAGACACTTCTTCTGACCACCATGATCAATTAAAGATTATTGAGAGTGGCCTCACAATGACATCTTCCAGTTGCCTAAACAATTTTAAGTTCATTCCATCAAGGCCCATAGATTTATATACGTCTAGTTTCCATACGTCAAGTATTCCCTGACCTGATCCTTTTCCACCAAGGGCGTGTCTTCCTTGCTTCAGCCTCTTCCACTGACCTCTTGGATCTGGGGTTCCTAAAGGCTGGTCTTCCTGGTAAAGGCTGAGGCAAATAAGGCATTCAGTGTACCTTAGCCTTTTCCACACGCTGTCATCTGGTTCCCTGCTCCATTCAACAGTGGGACCACTTTTTACCTGGCCTTCCTTTTGTCACATATATGTTTATAGAAGTGTTTCTTGTTTTCTCTGACATCCTTGGCCAGATTCAATTCCAGTTGGCCTTTGACTTAACTAACCACATTTCCACATGCTTGAACAGTGTCTGTATATTCCCTGCAGATTACTTGTGCCTCTCTTTATGGCTGAGTTTTGCTGAGAGCTCCTTGTTCATCTATGCAGATGAACAAGCTAGATGAAAAGTGCTATCATCTTGGCATTTTTGCCTGAGCTTCTGCTCACTGAACTTGGAGGAGTTGTTCCTTGAATATCAATCAACTTTATTAGACACGATGCTACTTCTAATTGACTGTACTAGCAGTTGTAGATGTTTTCTGCAGCACTGTCCTGACATCAGGCCAAAACTTTGAAGTATATAGAGACAGTGTTATTAAAGAGTTTACAATAAAAGATATTTCAGGAGTTGCCTTTTTCTTAAACTTTTCAAAAGTCATGGCTACATGAAAAAGAACAAGGAAGAAATATATTTTTCATTAATTTCTACATTCGGTGTTTTCAAAGCATATCTTATGTATCCTTGCATTCTGATCGTTATACCTGCATAGACAGATTTTTGGAGAAAGATAAGATTATACGTAGGTTTTGCTTCAGCATCAAAAATAGCATCATTATTTCCCCTTTTATAATAGCACATTATAAAGCACTAAGCAAATTGAAATTGGTGTGTAACAACAGCTAATGCATAGCTTTCAAAAAATGAAAGAATGGATGCAGACCTGCACATAGGATTTTGTGGACTTCACAGAGCTGGCAGACCTAATCTGCTCAGGCCTTGAAGCTCACCCATTGCAGATGGTGACATTTCTCTGTAAGCCATCAGAGTAGTCATGTGTCCCAGGAGGCACATTTAAAGGGAAAATTGAAGCAGTAAAGACAGCACAGCAGTATTTTAAACACATGGGATAAATCCACCCTTTAGAAAAGTGCGTCTTCAATTCCTAAATTCTGTGCGGTGTTCATATTCTTCATGGTGTAAAAATTATGCCAACACGTTATCACTGCATCTTTCTTGCCATCAAAACTCCCAGAAGTTTGGGATTATGATTACTGTTCTCCTCCCCACAGTTGTCACTAACTAGAAGTTTGTTTAGCAAGATCAAGTCTTCAAGGATTAGGTATACTGGGAAATTATCTCAAAAGTATACTGGGTCCTTCCAGATCAAAACTGAGGCACATATTCATATTCAGAAATGCAACAATTGTTACTCAAAGTTTATTTCAGAGGTTGACAAATGAGTCATTCCTTCATCCTCCAAAGCTGTCAGTCAATTCTTGCATTGAGAAACTGGGTGGGACAGAAACTGGAAAGATATATTCTCTTCCTACATCCAACTATGTCCTCACATTACATCAAAGTCTGTAATGTAAAAAAATGGAAAATATTTGTAGAGGTTGCAAAAGTTTCGTAATAGTGTTTTTCTTGTCTGGGTTTTGGTTTTTTTTCAAATTAATCACAAATTGAGTTATCAGAACAATCATTCTTAACTGCAATAAACACTGCAATAATAGTTTATTAAAAATAGATTCCCAGTATCATAATTTTAAACTCTGTAATAGCCTCAGTGAAGAAGCCTCTTAAGTTTTTTTCCTCTCTTTATTCCTAAATTATGATGCTAGAGAAAGGAACAGCTATTAACTGCAAAATATTTTGATATTTCTGTGCTTCCCAAGTGCTATTTACGTCGGGGGGGGGGGGGGTATGTGTTGTTGTTTTAGTTTTTGTGGACAGACCACTTACTTGCACCCATCGGCAATGGAGTTCATGCTTGCAGGAAATAATGTCTGACCAGTGCTTGAATAGGAAACATCCAGAAAGTTTTCATCAGGTCTCTTGCTATTTGCAAAAACTTCCCTTTCACAGGGGTACTGCAAAACTCAGACCCACCAGATTATATTTTTCTGTGATGCTAATCAGCACAAAAAAGAACCTCTTGAAATATATGACATTATCCTCAAGTGTTAGCTTGACTTGGACAAGACAGAAACTTGTATACCTGATGTTACAAAACAAATGTAAGCTCAATTTGACAATCCCTCTTCCTTGCCTGTTTGGAGGTCACTTTAGTACGTAAACTCTGGACTAACAGCCTTTCAGATACACTTCCAGAGAAGGGTTATCATTCACTGGGTATACCAGACCAGGAGATTTTTAAATCCATTTAAAACATCACAAGACTTTACATCTCAGAACCTCCTCTAAAACTTTCCTGATGATGAAAGGAACCAGTTTGAATGGTGGATAGAGAGAAAATGCAAAGATGTTTTCCTTCTGCTGCCCTTGTGCTGTTGGTTTCCATGCGAGGGCAGAGCTCCATTCACTGTCTGTCAGCTGTCCCGCTCAGTCTCTCCATCCCAGAGGAGGAGATCTGGTCAGCAGCCACTGCCTTCTCATAGCAGCCCAAGGACAGAACACACCTGCCTTCAGCGGGGCTCTCAGTAAGCAAGTATGAATACTTCTTTGGGCTGGGTTTTTACAGGTGAGAACCTGAGTCAAGCAGCCTGAGTCCAGTTCTAAGTTTACTGCATATTTACTAGAAAAGATTTCCAACCTCTCCAGCTCTGCTGAATGATCAAGTCTTTTCAGTATTTAAAGATTCCTTAATTAGCATTCTTGACCCAATTTACAAGTTTCTTGCTGCTTTGATTAATCCTCTCGATTTGAGCTGCAAAGTCTTAGCTGGCAGACAAGCCTTAAGCTAGAGAATGCAAGTAGTTTATTAAATAACCATTTACAAGGGTCCCTTAAAATACAGTCTGGACATACCCTGCAATGCATAAGTGCTGCTTTAAACACTCAAGTCAAGAAACAAATCTTCTTTTCCAGTATTCAGTCACTACAGCTAAAAATAAGCTGCTTAGCAGAATAAGAAAAATATGAAACAGGCAGTAATAGAAAGCACAGTGTATTTCCATTGCAGCCCTGTAACCTGAGATAAAGAGGTGTGAACTCTTTTCCACTCATCTATGAGTTCAAGGGTGAAGGAATTATTTCCCTCTTCTACTTGATGCAGGCAAGTGTGACATAGTGATAGAGTCTATTTAGAGACTTGCTTTCTATTGAAAAGTTGCTGACAGTGCCCCGTAAGCTGCAGCAGTAACTGAATCCAATACAGATTCAGCCACTGGGGATTCAGTAATGGCTGGGACTCTTGACTTAGGGCTTCCAGCTCACCTTTCACCTCCTTTCCACATGCCTATTATATTCTTCTGCATTAGCTAAAATTACAATTGTATAGTTCTACAATTTCCAGATCCCAAACTGAATTTCTTGAAGATGTGGGGAATCTACATTTTTTTGTTCAGAAATTCCACAGCAAAGCATGAGAAGGCTAACATATAGATTGTTGTCTTTTTTTAGTTCTACACTGCTCCATCTGGTTTCAAATAAAATAGGATGCATATATAAAAATATATATGTGTATACACATATCATATATAGTGTGTATGTAGAACAAAGAAATCACCATTGTAACTCCACAATTGGAGACAAATATCCAGTTATGAGAAAACTACATAAGGAGACAAATCAAAATATGCTGGTGGAAAAACTGCAAGACGGGCAAAACAGTTGTAAGTGGAGAAAAAAGCTTTTTGCTATGTTATTGACTGCAGTACTCTTCACTTGTATATTAACTTGTATGTATACTTACACATGTGACATATTCTGAAATTGCGCCCCTAGATGTGCATCTCTAATGTTTCCATATTAAATTCTCCTGTGCCTAGAACACCTTCTTTTTATTTTCTATTGCTCTGGTAGAAAACTAGGAATATGTCACAAAGAGACAGACTGTGCTATTGGCTTCTTATCATAGAAATAGCACATTGGTGAAGAGAGTAAATGGCCTTATCCTGTCTCAGGCTTTACTTCTGCGAATTATCAGGAGCTTTTTCTCCTTCTTCTCTCAAAAGCTAAATGTTCTGCATGGATGAAAACCATTTCATTCCACATTTAATGTGACATGGCTACGTACTTGAAATCATCGGCTTGCATTATTTTTCTGGTGGATTTATAGACGAAGGTTCATACTGCAAGTTTCTTAACCTTGCCAGTATAAAAAAAAGGAACCTAAAAAGGTTCATATCAAAAGCAAAAATATTATGAGATCCGAAAGGGAAACTATATTAGTGTGAATCATGAGTTTAGATAGAGTAGCTGTTCAGTTACAAAGACAAAGTTTCTGTGCACTTCCATTTTAGATAGTGTATAAGATGTCTAGAAGCTAAATCCAAGCCATTGATGATAAAAGTAATTTAAAGTATTTTTACAGTTGTTATCTATAAATCAGTGATGCTGGTGTTAGGAAGATTTTTTATTATTAATTTTTTTTTATTAGAGAGAAACAACTGGTACCATTTCCTCAAGAACTCTACGAGGAGTATGTAGCAGCACAATTGTCTTTTCCTGTTGCTATCTATCTAATTTATTTCTTATTTTGATTTGAAAATTAACTGTGACTTTGGAAAAATACAATATCTGAAACTGTGATGGTTTGTAATACTATTGGGGTTTTTGTTTTCTTCCAGCATAAAGTTGTATGTTAAGGGAAACTGCCTTTTCCTATCTTATTATTACCAATAAGATCTTTCTTATTAAAAGTGAAATTTTTTTTTAACTTTAATTTAATTTAGTTTTTCTAAAGCTGTTTATTTGCTTTGTGGGGGATATTTTGGTTTTTGGTTGTTTTTTTTTTTTTTCTTCTTTTCATACAATGCAACTATTAAAAACTGGCAATGTTTTCTGTAACTTCGGAGGCATAGAATTCAACTTCAGTTAGTGGATAGTTTTATGCCTAAAGCAAAGATTACATTTATCAGTAAATGTTTAGCTAATTTAATGTTCTTACAGTCATAACTGCAATGTTGAATTTCTGAAACTACCACCTAATGTTCCAAATCAAATCAAAGACGCTGTGTCCACTTCAATTAAAATAATTGATTTTTAGAGTATTTCTGTTAAGAGTCTCTATCTTAAACCTCACTTCTGCAAAAACTAGATTTTGTCTGCTCATGCTATTTTAATTTTGAAAATGTCAAAGCATTTCACTTTGATAGTGTTGAAGCACAGTGTGTGTGATCTTTCTGTGGGCTTTCAGTCAGCCCAAGGTAACCAGAAGCAGTTGTTTCCATACAGTCAAGACTTGATATAGCCTTGCTTTAAGGTCCCTGCGGTCATATACAGCTGTTACTGCTTTAACTGACATCATACACAGCAGGCTGTGCTAATTTCCTCTGTGTCAAGAGGACCTTAATGTAATCTGAGATCTATAGGAGAACTGAGACTACAGCATCTGTAAATGTAAACTGAATCTTACCTTCAAGAAAGGCTATGCTATTTAAAAAAAAAAAAAAAAAAAAAAAAGCTGAAACTGTTACACTAGCCAAACAAACTTTTGTTTTAACAGTACATTCTTAATCTGACTGTAGTGGTAGTCTTTGCTATCCATTTAAGAGCTTCTTTATAGTCTAACCTTTAAAGCATAGTTGTATGTGCATTTGGATGTGTTTCACTACTGTTCACCTTTTCATGCCATCATCCTTAATTTAAATGTGAGAGCTAAACTTCTAGTCCCCATGGATTAATTAACAAAATGCAATGAGGTGAATCAAGCTGATGGGCATGTGGAGACCTAGTTACAGTAATTCATCCATGAATATATCTTCAACAGAGCAGCAGGGCAGTGATGATATTGGTTTCCTCATTGCAGCCTGACATCCCTGTAACTATTAGTAGAGTGTTATGCCCACCCACCACTTTGGCACAGTCAGGTTTAGCCATGAATTCACGGGTATGGGGCAGAGCCCATTGAGGTCAGCAGAGTGGCTCCCAGTGATTTCGGTGAACTGTAAGTGTAGTTCAAAGTCCTCACCTTCCAAGTCTCGGTGCTGAGTATAGGCTCCCAAGATATCCTAGTAATAAACCTGTGAAGGATGCCAGTTTCCATGGAGTCACGATTGATTTAACCCTCAGCCGAAATGATGTATAATTGAACAGTTTCTGTTCACTGCAGCCTGGATCAGTAAAAGAGTCTTAAAACGCAAGCACTGCTAACTGGAGGCACCTGAGCAAGGGCTTCATCACAGCTTTCCTAGCTCAGCCAGTGAGCAGGAAAATGCTGTCTCTGAGCATCCTTAAAAATGTATGAAGCAGCTTGCGTGACAAGGTGAAGACAGAGAAGGAGAGCTCTCATACTTTACTTTTCTATCATCATTTCATTATTTATTGACAATTTTTCTAACTTTAGTTTTGGAGTGAGTATTGATTTACATGGTGAGGTCCCTTTTACAAGTTTTTATAACTTAGATGTTTATAGCTTAGACCTTAGAACTAAGGAAGGACTCTGCTCTACAGATGCACTGACCCTGTGAGGCTAAACATCCATATGGTTATCTTTGTAGGGTCTAAATCTATGTAGCTTCTGGAGTGTCCTTCCTTAGACCATCAGTTCAACTGCAGAAAGGCCCTTAAAAATATGTTAGCTCTTCTTAAAATTACTTCTGAAAAGTACAGAACACCTGACAGGTCTTTTTAAAGTGTAGCACTGTATGAGAGACCAAAGTTCTGCTTACAGAAATAGAAATCAAAAAATGAGCTTCAATTAGTGTTCATTAGACCTTTCAGGAGGAGGCAACAATGTGAAAAGTCTCTGGCATTCAGTTAGGCAGATGCACAGTGTGTTACATTGATATAGTACGGATGTGTGATCTCAGTTAAACTATAGCAGTCATGCTTTTGCTTTGAGACACATTGATTAAGGACTTTTTCTTGGAATTAGAAGGCTTAAAACTAAATAACAAAATGAATCATCTTTAATAAAATGAACATTACTTGGAATCCTCATTTTCAGTCACTTAAACCTAATGTCCAGCGGATATAAATCAATTTATAGTCTTGCTGAAATTGATATAGGTACTCTGATTTATACCAGTAGCAAATTTGGCTCCCGAACTACAGCTTTACCGATACCCTGATGTTTTTTAAGAGGTAACTCCAGTGACTGCTGTCAACAGCAACTGTTGGTTTTATTTTGTTGTGTGAAACATAGCTGGCATTTTTAATGCTGGCATAGGTGGCATTTTTAATGCTTTTATGAAAATGCCAGTTTTAGCAGACTGTAACATGTAACATTTAATTGGGTGTTTCAGATCTTCAAATTATCTGTGAGGGAGCAGTTCTCATGGAGAAAGAAAAACAAAACTTCTCTTTTATACAGTACAGGCCTGCAGGAATGACAGGAAATTCTGATTTCTCTGTCTAGAAATGGGAAACTTGGTATATTTTTCTAAAGTGTTTTGGCTGTTTCTTATCTATGTGATCATAAACATGAGCAGCAAAAGGTGTGATTTTATGTCATCTTCTGAAACACTGTGAGGAGCTTAAAAGTTGTTACGTGGCATGAGTCGCAAAGCCAGAGGGCAGGTTAGCAGCTGAAATGCATCCAAACAATTCGTTGGCCTTGTTCAATGTTATGTATTCAGTTGGTTTAAGTGTCCCCCAAACACTGAGCACTTTGAACATTTTTGTGGGCAGCTAAGCAGAGGTTGAAGCAACTCTGAAGAAAGGAAGAGCATGTGCCTCCTCTCAAAGCAGCTACTTTGCTAACAAGAAAGCTGTACCCTGCCTCTCACCTTCCTTTCCCCTTCTGCCGCTTAGCTGCTTGCTAAAAATGTAATTTAAGGGAGTACTTGGACCTTTTGCCTTTTGTTCTGGGTCACCTTTGACAATTACTAAACCCAGGTTTCGTATTGAAGAAGTGGGCTCAAATGTGAGCTCCCGAACTTGCCAATTTTGTGCTTCTGTTGACCAAGAGTCAGGTGAGGTTCCCGTTCCTTCAAATGACCAGCGATTTGCATGGGGAGATTTCACCTCTGTTACTGATCAGTACTGGCTCTAGAAAGCAGAGCCCTCTTATTCACAGCATCCTTCAGATTTTTTTATTGTTCATTTGTGTCATTTTATGCAACATTTACAATAAAATATTATTAAACAGCACTGGGAAGGCAGGTCCACCCTGACCAGATCCAGAAGTTCCAGGGGAGAAAAAATACAAAAACAAAACAACAAAATAAAAACAGAAAACACAGGCATAAGTTAAAGCCTGCTTTGGTTCTCTTCATTTCATTATCCTCCAAGCTTCCAGCAAGCATCCACCTGACCCTTTGACAGGGTGCTGAATCAAGGGAGACACCACAAAGCTTAGTGGGCTGCTGGGAGCAAGTGCTCACCTCCCCACTTCAGGGCAGGAATGACTGCATCTGGAAAGGATCCCCTTTCTTCCCTGGCTAACAAGGCAGGAGGGCAGAGATGGAGCTGAGCTCTTCACTAAGGCACCATCAGGCTGAGACCTCTGTCAGGCAAGCAAGGAGGTGCAGGACTGATCCTTTTTACCCCTCTGCTTGGCTGAGCAGGGCACAGGATCAAGGTAACCGAACAGCTGGCTTTCCTGCTCATCAAGTATATTTATATCTGATGTTGTGCTGCCAGCATTGTGGGTCTGACTCTCAGCCTGTTGGTGTGGGAATAATTGCAGCACAGTGCAGACTGTTCTGCAGGCTCAGTGCATGGTATATGGACAGAAGATGGGCAGTGAGGGAGCACCAGCAGGTTTCAAACACCGACAGAAGCAATTATAAGAAATGTTATTGCTATTAGTCTGTCTTCAGATCAAACAGCTGCTAAGAAGCCTTTGCCTGCCTTTAATGGTCTGTCAGTTTTTGAAGTGACAAAGACCTCCGAACATTACTTGTTCTTTTTTTCATCAAACCTCTCACCTTGGCCTTTCAAACTTTCCACCCTTTCCTCATTTCTAATAAGAGCTTTTCCTATAGGCAGCCTCTTTCCTGATAAACAGCCTGTGAGCTAAGGCTTCACTGATTTATTTACTGTGCTAATGAGCTGGAAGACCCCACTGAAGTTTTTAATCAGCACAAACCTGAACTGTCAGCAGCTCTGTCTCCCTTGCTTCCTTTCAAAGGAAAACACAGTATCTCACCAGTGCTTCTGCTTCCAAACTCAAGACAAGCCAAAAGATGCCCATTGTAGTGGCAGGGTTTGTACACATCCCAGCGCTGCACATTGTCAGGAAGAGTTATATACTTGGGTCCCAAATCAACATAACTACATCAACAAGACACCTTCTCAATGTTAACAGAGCTGTATGGTTGCAATTCTGGCATGATCTCTGATCCCATGGTATCATGCCAGAGAGAATTTTGAGTCTTTTTTACCCATTTGCCTATTGAAGTAAGCTGTGTAAATGTCCTATTCAACCAGTCTTATTCTTACCTTTGTTAATATAAAATATCCTGTCATAATCCCCAGCCCTACTTCAAAAGCTTTTCTAAAGTAATCTTTCAAGTAGCATGGAATTTCCTTCTCATGGCAACCAAAACTTGAAAAACATCAGGCAGTCATCGCCACTGAAGGTATCTGTGTTGGAGCATTGTGAAGACAAATTGCTTTTGCTTTAGTGGAAGGTATGATTCATGAGAAAATGCATATAGCTATCACGTGATAACTTGATAAGAGTATCTTTTTTTGCAGTCTGTGATTACCTTGTATTGAATACAGCACAAATCCTTCGATTTTTCTAGAGCAGAGGAAAGCAAAAACACATGCAAGCTCTTTGGCATTTGAAAAAGGTATGGGGTCAGTCTTTTGAGAGAAAGGAGTGCATCTCAGCGTGGTTTAATTCTGCAAACAAGATAGATATGTTGAATAAAATCCACAAAAAGTTGAGCAATGATATTTTCCCTTCCATGTAGCCTGTCAAATTCATCCTAACCCTTCCCCTACCTGAAGCAGACCTTCAGAAGAGGGATAAAAATATTTATTATTTTTGCAAAATGTTTTATATCAGCTTAATTGTACTCAAATAAGGGCAAATACTTTTTGCCTATTGATGCATTAACTCAGAAAATACTCCCTTTTTGGTAGAACACATTGTTTATGGTAAATGTAATAGTAAGTGACTTGTAGCATTTGTTTACAAATATTTGTTGAAGCTAACATTTTCTCAAATGTTCTATACTAAATAATTCATTAGAGGGTTGGCCACTCAGAAAAAGAAATATGGAGATAACTCTAGCTTAAATTGCCACATTCGGATTTGACTGCATGTTTATTATTTGCATACAAACTCAGTGTTTCTAAACACAGCAGATTTCCCCTTTTTAAAAATGCATCAGAAAACTATAGTTTTAGAATGTCTTTTGAACTAATTAAGCCAGAATGCATGAATTATTAAGCATGCTCATTGGCAGTGCTCATGCACTTGAAAGGTTTGCTTTCATTACGAATAAGGCACACACACAGCTGAAAAGAGGTAATTAGAGCATCAAAGGCAATGAACCATCCTGCAACTTTGTAATGCTTTGACTGAAAAAAATCATTATTCAGCTGAATAGCAAGAAACAAAAAAACTGTCTACGCTGTTGTGGCCAGAAGGATGAGAACCAAAGTCTTTCAAAGTAACTCCATATGTATGGCAAAAGGCTTTTCATCTTCTTAAAATTACCTTCAAAGTTGATGTAGGAATGGCAAAAGTGAGCCCCTGTGGTTAGATTTCAGAGACTGCGTTTTTAAGTTAGAAACTCGTTACTTGTTACAAATCAAAGACTTTTTTCATCCTGTAAGTTTCAATTCTTACAGGATGTTTTCAATGTAGCAAAGAAGAAAACATTCCATTCTTAAAATTTTTCTTTTCCCATGATTTTAATAATCTGCTTTGTTTTGCAAGCAGTTGCAAGGAAATATGCTCCTTGTAGATAAGAAGCAGCACTGGAACTTTTTATGATAGGAAAACATGTACATCGAATAATGAGTGCTCTGCGTGAGCCATGTCAGAGATTGTGCATTATGTATCTAGGTTTGGAGAACAAGTTAAAATCTTTGGTTTCTCCTTACTGCAATCCTGTTGGAACTTCACCTCCAGACGTTTAGAAAATTATAATAAAATGACCGAATATTGTTTACACAGATTATGCTTTCTCATGTAGGTTTAGGGAGGGAAAAAAGGTCTTTTTTGCATAGCCTGTAGCTCTTCAACACACATGAGAAGTGTCTAGACAGCAGTTTGAAAAACAACCTTCATCTCTATAAGGCTCAACACTCAAATTTTTATTGTCCATGTGTACCCATTGCTCTCAAGAAGAAGCCATACAGCAGCTCTCTGAAGCAACCATGGGAGTCTGCCAGTGATCCATGCTCCAGCTCCTGCTCTGCACCACCTCCTTCTTGGAGAAGTCAACACAAAACAGAAAAAGCAATAGTAAGAGGGAATGCGTGTGAAATGACCTGGCTGGTCTTAATAAAGCAGCACACATTGTGCCAACTGGCAACAGGTTAGGGTGACAGACATCTTTGGGAAAAGGCCTGCTGTTGCAGGAAACAGGGATGGGGTTTCAGAACAGAAAATTGGTCCTCTTCTGTTGGGGCTGAAGTGGCCTCTATTTTGCATGGGGTGCAATAATGGCAATGCAAAAGAAACCCACTTTCTGACCCTAGCAGTCTTTAAACATCCCTGACAAGAGGGAAATCATTACCTTGGTATTATAGTTAGTCACAAAGTTTTCACGCCTACTATTGCCATCTCAAAAGTGTGCTTTGCTGCTTGCCTTTACTGGGGCCCTGACAGCCATAACCCACGCCAGAGGCAGGCACATGAAGGCCTTCACCACCTTTGTTAGCAGACAGAGGCAGGTACGGAGGAGCAGGTACGGAGGGGGGAGGCAGCATCATTCATGCCTACACTTGTCTCTCTCCCACACTCAGGAGGAGTGGGTAGTGATAAGATTCCATTTTTAGGATACCACGATGCTGCAAAAGATGTAGCCAGAGGGAGCAATTTTCCCTCAACAAGCGTTTCCGACCCAGGCTATCTCCTCTCTGAACCCCCAGGCAATGTTCTTTGGAACAAACTGCCCCCACAGCTGTGTTTTGGGCTCGTTTCAGACCAAAAGGGAACCCAGAAGCAAAATAACTGGGGTCCAGTGTGGGTGGCCAGGGGATCAGGGTCTGGGTGCCAATGGGCAAGGAAGCTGCTGGGCAGCACGGACATACCCACAGGCAGCTCAATTCAATGCTGGTAGTTAAGTGGAGTGAGTTGGCACCTGCCAGTTCATGTGTCCATATCCTGATCTTTACCCCCATGGCAGATTAATTGCTGTCTCAGTTGAAATAGTTCTCATAAGCAGAATGTGTTTGGCATGGAAGGTACTGTAGGAAAATAAAGTGAATAAAACCAATTAATGTTACCACAACTCAGTCTTCAAGTGGCAATCAGTATGATTATAAGCACAAAACCCCTGCTCCCTCTCCAAACTTACATAAATGTTGCTGTGGTATATCACCTTAATCTTGAGATGCATGCATCTTACTCTACAGGGGTTAAATACCATGTACCATGCATCTTTGTTGGAGATACAACTAGAATAAAACATAT
This sequence comes from Neopsephotus bourkii, assembly GCF_033783945.1. Taxonomy (NCBI): domain Eukaryota; kingdom Metazoa; phylum Chordata; class Aves; order Psittaciformes; family Psittacidae; genus Neopsephotus; species Neopsephotus bourkii. Next base: position 6,858,712 of record NW_026901456.1, on the reverse strand, counting down.
GGTCTCAGAGTGCTGGGGGGATTTCTATAGTAATAAACAGTGATTTCATCCAAATGTAGCTTCTCAGCAGTCCTCTGCCTTTGAACTAAAATAATGGATAGAGCAGATGCTGTTAGTCTTTTCGGTAAGATTTGCAGTGCCTTGAATTATACCAGAAAGCAAAAGACCTGTTATATTTTAGATCATTGGACAGCATTTAGCTTGGTTAGGAAAAATGAAATTGTTAGACACTGGTTTATTACAAAGAAGTGCTTTCCTGGTCTATTGTTTATGCCACTGGCACAGGTCAGCCTTATTTTCTGCTGCTGTAAATATGTAGACACAGCTGTAGTAATGCTAACAGTTTTCTAATTTAAACATTCAGGATGCATTCCATCTGTAGATGAGACTAGAGTTTTGATATAAAAAGGAAGCTATATACCTGCAGAGGTCTGTAAAGAAGGGGAAATACTGTTCTTGAATATACCTGTAACAGCTTTTTTTCTTATATACATGAGATATGTCATCAAATATTTTTAGAAGGGAATGTTATCATGTGCCTGATTGCCTCTCTTTTCCTCTTTTCCTTGAAGCAACTTTATGAATACCTAACAGGCAGGGCTACAGTAAAGCCAATCTGATTTCTGTAGGTCTAATACATATACAAATATGTGGATGGCAACACTCACCCCTGCTTAATTCCAGACAACAGGTCCAAGGCACCTGATTGAACTCAGTAGTTATGCAGCGGCAAATACTCTGGACTGAGTAGGCTGGCAACACCAGGCTCACATAGAAATGCCCAGAAATCAGCAGAAATAACAAGAGGTTTCCTTGACAGTACAGAACAGAAGGGAAAGATGACATGGGAGCTGAGGTGCCAGCGCCAATGGATTTTGTTGCCATGAGCAGAAGCACATTGATGGCCATAGTGGTAAAAAATCATTAGTGATTTAAACACAGTGATGATGTAAATTCAGGTAAATGTTATATTAGGACAAGAATGCTTTTCTACTTATTCAGAAATCTCTTTAAAACTATAGCCTTAACACTCATGAATCCATTTTTGGTAATTTAATCATTCTACTCTCGATTAGGGGTCATTACTTGTAATTGTGAAGGTTTTAATTTGAAATGGAAATCTACAGAACCTTCACATATTTCAAGTTTTGACAAATGAAAAGAAAGACCTTTTCTTTTAGGATTTAAGAAAAACTTCCTTCAGTCTTCAGTTTTTTCTTCATGCTGTGAGTGCATGAAGAAGACAAACACATCACACTTTGCATTATAATAATTCTATTACAAAAACAAATATTAATAGTGACTTCGTATGGATCTGACCAAAAGGACTTTGTTGACCCTTGATTCTGTAAAACCATGCCACAGTAAATGGCTGACAAATAATATATCAATTATAAATGCTGCAGCTGGATTGACTATGGATACTCTGCCAACAGGTAAGCGTGGCACACACATGACCATGATTAAGGACTTTTTTTTCCCTTTTGCCTCCCTAGGTGATCTCATGCATCTGCCACCCTACCTTAGGATGGACTTCTTATTGAACCGTGGTGTGCAGGGCACGAGCAGAGACCTGGGTTTGGGGCAAGCCTGCTTGGAGCCGCAGAAAAGCCGAACCTTGAAGCGCCCCACCGTCCTGGAGCCGATACCCATGGAGGCATCCTCCACAAGAGAAGTACAGTCATGGCAACCTGGTGCTGTGGCAACGTTACCTCAGCGAGAAGGAGCTGAGCTAGGACAGGCAGCAAAAATCAGCAGCTCCCAAGAATCCCTGCTGGACTCCCGGGGCCACTTGAAAGGAAACAATCCCTACGCAAAATCTTACACCCTGGTATAACAAAAAGAGCATGGCTGGACAGTGGCTGTAAATATTTACACTGAAAAATAATCCAATGAAAGCTACCTTTTTTTTATTGAATTCCAATATTTATAATTAAAGAAGAAGATTGCCAAAATATTTGACAAAAAAAATTAATAATAATATGAACGACAGACAGTGCAAAGACTCTCTTGCTTTTTTTCTGTCTGAGTGTGAGCTTCATCTGACTGGACATCTGAATTTTTGGGTAAAAGAGTCCAGTTTTCTGATCTTCACAAGCGTTTGTGTTTTTACTGATTTTCTACGAAGTGCATGGAGACTTAACTAAAACATTTTAACTGGAAATTCCATCAGACAAGATTTAAAAGGGAAAAAAAATTACACACACACAAAAAAAAATCACCCTATTTGTGAATTCAACAGGAACATTGATTTGGAAAAACAAAAAGTCTTTTGTCATGTTTGCACTTTTTTTTTTAATTAGAAAATGGGTCCTTGATTGTTCTTTTTTTTTGTTGTTAATTAGGATGAGTGATGTCAGTGGAGTGAGGGCATTGATTTTGGGTTTTTTTAATATTAATTTAATGAGACACTCTTTGCATTTTGTCTATGCGAAATAAAAGGGTCTTCTGCCTTTATTTGTGATGTCTGCTTCCGTTGCCTTCTGCTTTACTTGATTTTCTCTAAGTGTAATAACCATGTCAGTACTGTACTCTGAACGTCTTCTTGTACCTTGGGCAGAAAGGAAAAGTGGGGGATCATAGGGTGATACCTTTGGATAAAAACTGAGGTCCACTTACCCACAGCTTTTTTGCTGTCATGGAGCAGAGAGCCAGATCAGGGCAAGTCCTGAATGCTCTGAATCGGTCACCCAGGACTCCCTGCATCTGCTTCATCTGCCACCAGGAGGCTTTTGTTCAGCTTCAATATTTTTTGGATCAGGAGAAATGTGTTGATGTTACTTTACTTACTCCATAGAAACACATCTTTAGTCCATTTTGGAACAGTGCTTGCAGAAATTAGTCACTTACGTAAGGACTGAAGGAAAAAACCAGCTTTTCCTGTAATAGGAGAAAGGGGAGGAAAAAGTTATTCCAGGTCTAAGATCAAAAAGGCTTTCTTTAGATGAAAAAAATCATTTTACAGGAAAGCTGTCAGTTCATATTAGTTTGTTGCATCCTTTGACTACATGAGAAGTAATATTGCTTGTTTTATACAAAGCATAAATGATTTAATACTACAGCTGGTGGGTTTAACACAACAACATTTGAGCCACCTTGTTAAGTGCCTCCATGTGGGTATTCTGGCTATCTTTTTGTGCTCTGAGTAAGAGACCATGGTGCAGAGCACCCCAGATTAGTGCTAACATGAACAAGCTGTTCAGCAGTGGCTGGAAATATTAACTGGGGTCTGAAAGCAACAAAACTCAGTATGCTTGAGGAGGCTGAGAATCTCCTGCAATTTCCCTGGCTGGTGGCAGTGTAGGCACTGCTAATTCAAACATTTATGCACCATGCTCAATTCAAGTTATTCTAAAATAGAAAAATACAGTTATGTATAACCGTTTCATTACTATTAATAATGTAATTATACTGTTATAAGGGCACTAATTTAGCAAAGTACTTAAGTGTCTTGAATTAAGTTGCACTTGCATCCTTAGCTCTGTCAAGCCCAAGTCCTAATGTTCTGGAAAGTCCTACAGAAGATGCAAAATGAAGACACCCTTGAGGTATGTACTTCTTACAGACCTACAGAGAAACGCTGAGATGTCACTCAGATAAGGAATCATTTCCCATCTAATCTGCCCATGATAAAGCAAATAATCAAAAAAACCCCAAACAAACAAACAAAACACCATAAAAAGCCCCAAAAACAACAACAAACAACCAAACAAAATCAATTTTTGCCACCCTAAAAAAAAAAAAAGTAAGAAATTAGGAATTACCCATGAAGTACTTTCCAACAGAATGAAAAAAAAATCTTCAAAAAAAAAGGTTTATCCATTTGCTTTGGTTCGTTGTGCTGGATTGGGGTTTTTTTCATAGAGAAATATTTTATTGATGAGAACCTAATTTAAACATAAAAAAAAAATCCTCCACAGAAAACTAAAATTTTATTAAAGGGACAATCCTGGGGCAATTCAGTTCTTTTTGATTTCCACAAGAGCCTTTCAGGTGCACTCAGCTTGAGCTGGATGGGGCATTAGTACTGCATTTACAAATAGAAGTTTGTTTTCTAGTAGCATTCAGGACTTCTGAGTCCCAGGCCACTTTCATATTCCATTCAAGTTTGCCTCTTGTCCTCTGAAAAAAGGTGAAAGATTTGGGGGCAAATCTGGGGCTTGATCCATTTGTTCCCCTGGCTCTTGGGTGCCTTCAAGCAAAGCTCCTCAGCAGCATTCCCCACCAAAACTTTCCCTCAGTGACAGAAAAGAATAAGCATACGATGGAGGAAAGAAATATTCACATTTTAAACTCCTGATGACTGCTGGTAGTGGAAATATTCCAGTATCTCCCTGAATCTACATTTGTCTGACAGTCTGGAAAGTGACAAATGTCCTTGACTTAGTAAGACTTCTTGCTTATCTGTATTCAATATGCCTGGTAACATTCGTCTTCCTTATGAAGTCAAGATGCCGTTGGAGGCCCCATATTCAAAGAAATTCATGGCAAGTCTCCTGCTGGTTAAAATCAGAGTGGAAATGGGATGTTGCTTAACACATGGAGGCTCAGACCTGCAGGGTGCCTGGCTCCGTACACTGGATCTAGCCAGCTCTTGAGTATGCATAAGTGTAAACATGGGTGCAGTCCCTCAGCTTGGGGGTTTTATTAGCTCTTCATTTTCCAAGCCTCACTGGAGTGGTAGAGCTAGTTAAACATGTAATAGAAGCTTTAAGGAATTGTCTGTACTGTCATCTAATCAAGCTTTGGAGGTAGAGGCAATCTCTTCTCACATCAATACAGCTGGGAGCAGTCAAGTTCCTGCATGATGCACTAGTTCACAGGACCAAGTTGAAAGAAAATGTGCTGATGTGTTTCTACCAGCACCATTTCAAACACTTCCCTATAAAAGAACCATCCAAACCCATGCATCCTATATATCTGCATCCTGGTATGTGATATGCTTCATGGAAAATGTTAATTTAACTGAAAACAACATTTGCCATCAGCATGAGATCTCAAAAGACAAGCCCTAAAGTGCCAGAACAGCAAGGTATCAATGCAAATACATCTTGTACAACACTGTCACTCCAACTTAGTCCTGAGGGTGATAGGAGAATTTACTTCAAAAGATGAATTTAAGAACTAGAATTCTTCTGTCTACTAAAAATCATTCCTCCTCAAACTCATTTTTCGCATTATATTTTTCCCTATGCCACAAACTCAACTAACCCTTTAAAGATTCACAGATACTAGTTAACTCTCCCTTTTAGTCTCAGATAAGTTAGTACCTCCCTCATTTTTATAAGAACCCTTTTAGCCTTCATTATTCCATTACTGTTTCACTTAAATTGCCTGATTAACACAATTATGTTAAGCTCAGTTCAGTTTTTCCCTCTCCTTTGTTTTAGGTTGAAGCATGCTTTTCCTATTGAGAACCAAAGAAATTTTGCTCATTTAAAAGTTGAAGTTTGTCTTTTGATAAATCATTTTTTTAACCCGGTGAGCTCCGTAGCAGTGTTACCATAGCTGAGTAGAGTTAGGAGCTATGAGCAAGGTGAGGTATTACTGAATCAAATAACATAGTTGAAAATGAAACGAAAGCAACCCTGGCTACAATCTGGGACAAACAGAGCTTTGTGCAACCAGGTTTCCTAGTAGCTGGAGAGTGATACCCATCCCTGGCTTGCAGGTGGGTGAATGGCATTGGGTCCCCATCTGATTGCTTGCATTAAATAATTTGCGGTAAATGTCTTCAGACTTTGATACCCAACATCATTTGCCTGCCCAGCCAGGTATGTATGAAGAGGGGTTCTTTTGGTTGGTTAGGCTTGGAGGGGTTTGAGGGGTTGTTCTTTGATTTTCTGAAGACATGAACAGTAAAGACGTGAGATAAAGGGGGCATCTGGAAAGGCAAGCTCTGCCAGTACACCATTTTCCTGAATAGGCTGTAAAGCTCTCCCAGAGAAGGGAGCTCCCTTTTAAAAGAAAGGAAAGGTAAAAGAAAAAACAGCATGCAGTTTGGATGGCCTGTTCATAGTTTTAGCATTAGTCAGGTTATTTTAGGTCACTACACCTCCTTAATGGGCTCTCGTGGTTGACTATGAGACATTCCAGCAGGAAAAAGAGAGTGCTTTTCACCATTAATTTTCTCTGGGCTTGCCTACTCCTCCCAAGGGGAACCTCACCACCTTCCCAGAAGCAATATACCTCTGTAGGAAGTGCACCCGCCCAGCAGTCACCACTAACACTGCTGGAGGGTCACACAGTGCTCTTCCATGGATATTTTTGTACTGTCTGTACTATTCCTTCTTTCTTCACAATGAATGTCACACTCCTTTGTTTCAGAATTTCAGGGCAGAAAGGTGCTAGAATTAACAACATAAGATCTGTAGCTATTTTCAGGGTTGGCAAGGACCCTGTAAACTTCCCAGCAGGTCTTCAGCATTTAATACATTGACTGCCCACCCTGCAGCAACTTCCTCCTGGTTCTGTTATAAGCATCTTTGTCCTCTGAGGTGAATGACTTTCCCCTCCAGAGGCACCCACTGAAGTTGTGCTTGGTATTTTTTCAGGCCTTATGGTAAATGAGGGGACAAGCATCAGGGATGACTCTGAGCACAGAACTGACTGAACACAGCCACGGCTTGGGGGGAGTGAGGGAGACAAATTTCCTTCCTGTTGGAGTAATTGTTTGAGCATAAGATGAAAACCCACCTCTCTGGAATGTGTTTGTTGGGAGGAAAGCTGCTGCAGGTATGTTTTCTGATGCTGCTGGACTAGAAACATACAGAATTACTAGCCAGTGATTTTTATCTTTTTTAAATGGGAAATACAGATACAGAAAAGATTTCAAAATATCTGGGACTGAGTGTGAAAGAAAGTGATCCTTACCCTTGCCCATGGAAGAGTAATGCTCAAACCAATGCCTCAGAGTACCCAAGAAAGAAAAACTAATTTGAGATAAATTGTGGAAGTTACTGGTTTTACACTGAAACTGCCAAGTTTTCATTCTCTGAGTCTGTCAGAAAGCATAAAAGAAACCCCCACACTTTTATATTTAATTGAGAGTAAGAGAGATGTCTCATAAAAAGATATCATATAATGGTGAGATCGTAGAGAAATCCACAACACAATGGGAAAACAAGGTGGAAAACCTGGAGAAATGCCATCATTAACAGAAATTTGTCATCAAAACTGTAACATACAGTAAGTTATTCAGTTAACTTATATAATATTTGCACCTAAATTTTTTCCAGCATGCTTCCTTTAACAGTTCCAGATCCAGTGGGACAACAAAATCAACCTGATTTAACAGTGTGATAGAGAAAGCAGTGGTTTTAGTGTTATTTGTAATGCAATAGAGGCCTTGGATAGCGCGGGAGAAAACGGAACATTGCAATCAGGGTTTGGAAATACCAAGCAAAGGAAACATGCATTGTGATAGATCTTCCACCAGCTAGAGGCTGGCTATGGGTGATCCTACAGCTTTTCCATAAAGAAAACATACCAAGTTCATGGAGGGCTTGAAAAGTCCTCTCTCCTCCCATCCTCCTGCAGGCCTCATCCTTTCCTACCATCCTAGCTTGCCCTCAATTTTCAGAGGCTTTTGAGATGGCAGAAACTCAGTACATACACTCTGGATCTTAGGGAACATCTTCCCATCTTCTCTGCTGACAGCATTACCAGCATCTCCCAGTCCTTCTCATGCTGCTACTCTTACACTGCCCCAGCCACCACTGCTGCCACACGCTGAGCTCTTACACCTCTGTGGCTTATGCCCCTTCATGTGGTGGCCACCATCCTCCTTCTGTAAAACCAGAAAACTGGGATCAGGGGGTCCCCTGTGTCCAAGGCAAGCCCCAGTGCACACCATTCCCAAACATCTCAGGTCCTCAGAATGGAAAGCTCAATTCTGATGGATAAAGCTCTGTCCAGGGGCTGTCCTGCCTATGATGCCCAGAGTACCTCCCTTACCAGGAGCTGATACTCCCAGCCCTCCCAGAAGCCTCACATTGCTCCCATGCTAAGAAAAGAGCTCCTGTTGTACCAGAGAAGATAAATAGGCTGGTAGCATTAAGGATCTTGTATTTGCTCCCAGGCAGGGACAAGTCTGCTAGAGCCCATCTGTGCATTTGCACAGCAGTGTTCTGATGACTGATGTCTGACTGTCACCTCCTGTCTATCTGGGCAACCAGAGGCTCACAGGAAAGTGGGAGATCACTGGAACTGGATTTAAATAAAATTATATTAAAAACACAAACCAGGGATACTTTTGGTCATGAAGAAAAGCATTAGAGGGCTCTGCTCTGTACCAATTTCTTCACCTCTGTGTAACTGCTCCAACATCTGTAATAGTAAAATTATATGCTTCCATAAGGAAATTAAAATTAAATGTAACCTAAATCAGTTTGAACTTTGAAACACTGAGCTTATAACACCTGTCTTTCCTATAGTATAAATTATATTTAAGCCTCAAGGTTGGAGCAAAGGGAAAGCTCTAATTAAAGTTGATAGCAGACTACCTAATCACACCTGAACCCACATACAAACAGATGAAGCACCAAAAGCCATTTATTTTATCCTCCTGTCTCTGCCCAGACTCTAATAAGAATTTTCTTTTCGAATGACAACAGCTTCAGTTGTATTTCATCTTATATGCACAGAAATGAATGGATACCTTGGCAAGCTGCTCTCCAGCAACCACAAAAGCTCCTTCATTAGTCTCTGACATGTTTTGCCATAGCTTTTGCGCTTCTAATTAAATCATCATCCTTGAAGGTGAACCCTTTACAGTATTTATAAGCAGAATCACCTCAGGTGGAGGAGCCATGAACCAAAGCAATAGGCAACATAGAATTGATGAGGTGTTGTTAAAAATAACTCTGCAGTTTTCCTGTCATTTCTAAGAGAGCAAAGACAAAACCTAGAGAGAAGACAAAGCTAGTTTCAGGTCAGACTGTGTTTGAGGAAGACTTGGGATTTAGGAGCTAAAGAAAAAGGAGATGTGACCATTTGTTTATGCATTTGCTCCCATGGGTGGTTTGCAATGCACAGGGTATGTTTGGCTTCACTGGCCTGGGGCAGGGGCATAGCGGCATAGCATAGCTGGACATGGTTTGCCAGATCAGAGGCACTTGGTGCCCTGGGAACAGGTGGGATTGCAGGTTACGTCAGGTCAATCTGGCATTACAGAGCCAGCTGCCACCCGCATTGTGAGTAGCTTATCTGTGATTACGGCGTGCAGAGATACACGTGCATACCCATACACACACACGCTCTTTGCTACCTGCACAGAGAATGCCAAGATCAATGTGCAAGTTATCATCATCACCCTTTCACTACCACTGCATTGCACTTGGTAGATGGAAGCAGGAAAGATGCTATAGCACCATGAAATCACAGTGATCAGCCACTTTCAGTCATATTACTTTCAAGTGTTTGTCTTAGATGTGTGTGGGTGCATAGGCAGATCTTAGCTTTTTATGGCCCACCCTTTGGCAAAAAATTGCCTATTCAGGAGATGCCTCCTTTTTATAACTTCATATTTTAATCTTTACTCTTCATAAGAAGAAGTTGAGCTTCTTAATCCATTTAAGGCAAGAACATACATCAGAGACTTCTCAGGAAAAATGCTCGGGTTCAGGTGAAGAAAACATTTAGATGTTAGGGGTTTTTTCCTTTAAAATAAAGGCAACTTTCAGAATTTCCATTATCCTGGCAAGCTACACACGTCTCTTCTCTGCCCTGGGAGGCATATGAAAGCATTTCCAGCCCTCTCATTATATGAAGACCAGAAAATATTTTTGGCTACATCCAATGGTTATCACATTGATTTGTTTTCTCCATGCTGCGCTCTCGGAAAAAAAGGAGCAGCCAGGACAAGTCTGGGTCTCAGCAGGCTTGATGAAATTAACCAATACTGAGCCCAGGTTAAAAACAACTTGCCTAGCGCTTCAGTGAGGGTTCCCATGCAGCACTTCTCTAGCTGTGTATGCTGGGCCTGAAAGAGGCTTGAAACTTTGCCATGTAAATTACTGATTGCTCAACTGACCAGACAACTGACCCAGCAGAGCAATCAGCTGGTGCTTGACATGTTTGAACTTACCAGAGAGCTCAAGATCTATGGAAATCCGTGTACATCCCAGCCCCTTCAGCAACTTCCAAACACACTAACAAAAAACACAGTTCCTGAAGGAAATTAGCACGTTACCTGTGTAAGGATGAAACAATTTCCAACAAGTGAGCTCTGAAGCAGTCCTTAGCACTCAATAACGAACATTAGTCTGGACGACATAAGAAAAGAGCAAGTCTTCACCATTTACCTGGCAATATATTGACCTATTTCTTACACAGTTCAACAACAGAAATTCATCTTCAAAGTCTACATAGTCCCAGTAAAATACATAGCTAGGTCTGACAGGCCAAAATCCTTCTTATTTTTACTGAAGTCCCAAAGACTTTAGTAGGGGTTTAGGATAAGAGAAGCAGGCAGGTGAGTGTGTAATAAAGACAGTAAATGGTGTAATGAAAAATAGCAGAACAAGAGTTAAGACCTTGGAAAAAAAATGCCACAACTTTAAATTTACCAGATCTACCATGTAGACAAAGTTGTGCACAGCTGATGTCTGCATCAGGATGACAGTTAACAGTGCAGTTTCTACCTTTTGCAGTTTTAATCAAAATTGAAAACTTCAGCATTTAGTAACGGTGGCAATGTCAAATGCTATTGTGGCTCTGACAGTGACATGCTGTTGCCTCAAAGATAGCAGAATATTAAGGTCAGATGTCTCTGAGCTTTTCATTCATTCTTATTCACACTAAGATAGGACTCCCCCCTCTGAATAAGGTACAGCAACATTTCTGGTTCTAAAGATTCTGGAGCTGTATTATCTCACAGGGTGAAAGCTGCTGGTACAGTCTTCTGTTGGCTATGTCATGGTTAGCACACGTCAGGAGTGTAACTGAATAACTCCAAAGCCTGAAAGTTTATATCGCCACCACAGCCCCACATCATACCTATGAGAAAGGGAAGGGTGCAGGAATCACATGCTTTCTTCAAGATCATTCTGAAGACACAAGACTTCAGCCCTCATTGGTTTTCATGCAGGGCTTGAGTCTGCTCAATCAAGTTTCCCAAAGAAGTTGTGGGGTTTCCATCTTTGGAGGTACTCCAAATTCGAGTGAGTGAGCCCTGAGTGACCAGAGTTGTTCTGACCCTGCTCTGAGCAGGGGAGGGATAATCCTGGAGGTCTTTTTTGGACTAAATACTCTGCCATTTAAAAAACAGAATTTCCCATGGAAGCAGAATTACACTTGGAATTTCTCAGTTGTAAAGACCTGCTTTCCTCCTTGTTGTTGGCAGTAGAACACTGAAGTTTTCCTCTCCTGATCCTTGGGAAGGAAGCAAATACTTCCATATTTGAAAAAGAATTCATTTGCACTGGTTTTCTGATTGCACACCTTTCTGCAGGTCATGGGGATACTTCCGTCTTTGAGTTTAACATGTGCTACTGTGCAGCCACCTACCAAGTTTCACCTCAGCTTGGCATACATACAATGCTATAAATATTTTTTAAATATGATCATAATGTGGGGTCCCAAACATCAAGTGAAAGTTTGTTCTCCATCTCCCTATACCTTAGTTTCTTGTGCTAAAGTGTGCAGGCAGTCGCTGCTTCATAGAATCATAGAATCATAGAATAGTTAGGGTTGGAAAGGACCTTAAGATCATCGAGTTCCAACCCCCCTGCTATGGGCAGGGACACCTCGCTCTAAACCATATTACCCAAGGCTTCGTCCAACCTAGCCTTGAACACTGCCAGGGATGAAGCAGGATTCAGGGATGAAGCAGGATGAAGCAGGGATTCATCTTAGCATAACTTCATGCAGAGAAACTCAGAAGTATTTGTTGAACACTTGGACATTTGTGACAGCATTCATGAAATTAGGATCTTGAAATTTGCAGGGAGCCAATGAATTAGTTTATGTGCAGTTCAACCTCTGAACAGTGAACTCTAAATAAAATGCAGGTAGCATAAAAGAAATTAAGGAGTAATTCCCCATGCATAGAAATAGGAGTGGGCCGGGGGAGAGGGGGAGGATATAGGTTTATAAAGTTGAACCCTGTGTCATAACACATTTCATCACAGAAGAACAACTACCATTAGTACTGCAGGGGTATCTAATTCTGGCACTTCTCAACTTCACATGGTTGGCTTTGCAACCTAGTTATTTTTGATGTGCTTCATAGTGTGCAGAACCTTTCTGATGTTTTGGTAACCAGTGACCTTGTTTAAAAAGAGCATCTATGGTATTTTAATGACTTTCAGATAACTTTTATAGCTGATGTTTTGAACCAGCAGGGTACTCCTGGGTCCAAACTTAAATATATTCTGTTTGAAGAAGTATCAATTTTTAAGAAACAGTGAAGGATGTCAATTACATCTTAAAATTTCGCAAAGTGCTTGAAAATATCTGTTGAATCCATACATATAAATATATAAATATATATATTAAAAAAAATAAATATATATATATAAAAAATAAAAGAAAATTAAAACCAAAAGATTTATAACAAAATATGTTTAATCCATAGAAAAACACACAAAGCTGACTGATTTATAAAAAATTCAAGTATTTCCAATTTTTAGCAAAAAGTTGATATTTGTCTCTTTTTCTACTATAGTATTTACTGCATGATTTCTACAGACATCATTTTCCTTATGCGGATATTTTCTTATGTTGTCTAAATGTCAATGACATTAGTAGTTTTTTACTTCAAGACACCTTTATTCCAAGACTCTTCATTCTCAAAATAACATTTTCAAATTCACAGAAAACATGCTAGGATTTTCACGAGGAGTAGTGGTCACACTGGAATATGTTAGGTATAATCTTAATTCTTCAAAAGCTGAGCAATCCCTTTAAAAAGAGATTCAAAAGAAAACCACCAACATTTCTTTGACACGTGCAACCAAAATGCCTTTCAGTTGCAAAACCAAAATTGTGTTTATAATGCACTTCTATCATTAAAAATTGATGGCATGGCCATGTTGCTTAGCTGACAGGCTTGGGGTGGGCTGTGATGGTTTTCCCTGTGTACTGATTTCCAGAGACAGAGGCAAGACCAGTGGTGTAATCAGGCTCCTGGTGGCACCCAATGGTCCCTTCTGGGGACACTGCCAGAGCAGTGACTGATGCCACCCTGCAGGCTCCTGAGGTCAGGTACCACTGCAGACCAGCACAACTGCAGGCTGGAATAGTGAAGTCATTGAAGGCTGAAAACAATGCTGCAGGCCGGTATGTGGACATGGGTTTGTGCAAGGCTTTTAAAATGGAACAGACTTTTTAAAGGTTACAATCTTTTGTGACATTTCAGTTTCTCTTTTCTTGCTGCTGGTGGTGCAGCTGACAAATTGAATCCAAAGTGTAATCCAAAGAACTGTTTACCAAAGCCCTTTGTTTTCTCTTCTTGGCTACCTCAGGGACCTGGGCAGAGCTCATGTGGCTGCTCATAAGTGCTTCTGAATGCTAAATTTGACCCCAGTCAACCCAGACAGCATCTGTCAGATGGCAAAAAACATCTCCTGACTGACAAATAGAAGAGCAGTAGGACTCTAAAAATAAGGGTGGTAGGTACAGCTTTTAAAATAATTTGATCACATACCATGAGAGAATGTCCCATGAGACTAATCCTAATTGACACTAATTTCCATGTTTTATGAAACATTTTTTAATTGTCATTACACTTTGGGGGGCGATGTTCACAGCTTTTCTGTCCTAAAGTTAACCTTCAAAGAAGCTGCAACTTCTGCAAGAAAGCTTTCACCAAACAGCTCCAGCAAAAAGGTTGATGCTTCCCTTCCCTGGGTCCCATATAATGGGAATTCGTGCTACAGGCCACATCCCCAGCTAGTAAAGTTAACATCACTCTTATCCAGCTGATATTATACTGAATTTCACTACTAATAAAATAGGTCTCTTTTTTCTTTTTCTTCTTTTTCTTTTCCTTTTTCTTTTCTTTTTTCTTTTTCTTTTTCCTTTCTCTTTTGTCAGGGAGGAACAGTGTCTATCTACAGATGCAGACGTGGTTTTGCGTCTCTACATATAACACACACTGTTTGAATTACAGGCACCTGTGTATGCACACATGTTTAAATCAATGTATGCTTGTAATATAACCAGTATGTCTTAAATTCATATACAGGTGCTAGGTAATATATTAGCTTTTAGGTAAACACAAGTGAAGTTAAGTGTATGGGGAATAACTTTTCTTAGACCAAAGGCTGGAAAAAAAAAATCATCATTAGTTCTTTTTCAGCCTATTTTCAGGGCTCATGTCCCCAAAATTTGTCTTTCTCCCTTTTTTTATACCAGCTATGCTAACAAATAATTGTGTATTTCTCTGCAAACCTTGCTTCACCTGGTAGCCTTAGTCCACCAGAGCTACAACAGGACTAGTGTTGGCTGAACACAAGCTGCTTTCTCATGGACACATCATGCTACCCAACACCAAAACAGCCCTTACTTCCTATCTGTGGAAAACCAGTGTTGATTTTCTGCACTGTGCTTGAGTTTTTTGTCCTGTCACCATCCCAAACATTGCAATGCGTAACAGCTCCTCTGTTCAGGGAGTACACAGGGGCTTGAGATATGCTACTGTCTGTGGTAACTGAGGAGAGAAGGCTTAATTAAATCTGTCCATCAGTAGGTGAAAGGTTTCCCTTTTCTTTTGAAAATGGGAAGATATGCAGGTAATTGCCTTTTTGATTTATCAACTTTTGTATCAGGGCTGTTGCTGGCACGAAGCATGGAGGTATTGTACTCTGGGTGTTGGGAGGAAAAAGAGAGGGAAGATGTGGTGGATTTTCTCTGGCAGCCCAGCTCGGAGGACCATCTGGACAGCAGCCTGGGAGCAATTCATCAGCTCTGCAAGATGCAGCTCAGAAGCCAAATGCCTTTTTTCCTCTGTAAGAGCTAGCTAAAAGTAAACCATATTCTGATGCAATGAATTATTAAAAGGAGTTAATTTAATATCACTGTGATCTGGCTTAAGTTCAGACACGGTGAATTGGTTTCCCACATCTTATTGACTTTTCTAAGTGTCCTATTAGAGGACAAAAATGTGAGTTTGTCAGCAGAAAAGGAAAATACTTAACTGGAGTTCCTAGTGCAAAATAAATAAATAAATAGGCAAACCTTTAGTTTTAAGTGATTTAATAAAGAAAAATGTGCTCTGACAGTCCTGTGGTATACTAATGTTTGTGGATCATAAGGGTCTGCATCTAGGGTCATGGGTATGTTTATACGTAAGGTAAAAATGTATGAATGTGACAATATAAGTGTGTATAGCCAACTGCCATAGGTCATGTGTGCACTCAGGAGTCAGGAGAGGTAATTCACTCTCTCCTTGTCCTCCTTCTGCCCCAGTCAGTATTTCAATGAGTAATATTTCACTTTAAGAGTGGACTGTGCAATAACATGCATGGTAGAGTTCATAGAATCACAGGATAGCTTGGGTTGGAAGGGACCTTTAAGGGTCATCCAGTCCAAGATTTTGAGTATTCGCCAATTGATTACTTAAAGACTAAAAGAAATGCATACAGTTATTTTCTTTATGTAGCAAGCTAAAAAGACAACAGGTGAAAATAGGAGAGCACAGCAAAGACAGACAGCGGAAGTTAATATACCAGTCCTATAAGTGTTGCACCAATTTTTCTCAGTTCTTCTAGAAGAACTTTTATCTTCGTCAATTGTTTCTCTGTGCAATGCTGTGTAATTCAATTTCTCACAACCTTATTAGCTCTGTCGGCAAGGCTTTTAACTTCTAGTTTTTGCAACCATAAGTCCCCAATCACCAGTTAAACAAGGATATGCCTAAAGCTCAGGCTATGAAGTTCAGTCCCCAAGGCAAAGCTTCCATCAGATCAGCAGGGCTAGTGCTTTTTGTAATGGATCTCACATAAAAATGTGTGGGTAGTACAAACTCTTAAGTGCTTTAATAAATGGGTAATGATATAGAAATGCTTTAGGGTTCCTATTTTCTTTTCCTTGCTTCTTGTATTCTTTAATATATGACAGAAAATAATAGTTCTCTCTAAGACAATTAGAGAGAAAAAAAATCTGCAAATACACTTTGTAACTGTACTGTTTAATAAACAGAATTTAAAAAAAAAAAGAAAAAAGAAAAAAAAGTCCCTGAAGACATTTTTAATACATTTTGCATTACTGATACTTTTAGGAAGTAAGTAAAATGTGCAAGGAACCATAATCAGTTCCTACCTGACTACAGATTTATAAGGCTATGTCAAAAACTATTACTACAAACATTTGTTAAACTTTTTTTCCTTTTAGTTTCCAGTAGAACAGTTGAAAAGCTGTCTGTGGAAAACTGTCAGTCAGTGTTGGCACTGGGCTGAGCTGTGTAATTGCAGAATTTGGGAATGTGAAATTGATGGTAATTTTGTTTTAAAAGAGCTTCGGGAGATAGCAAAATGAGGTATTTAGTGGGCATGTGCACACGTACCTGTAACCAAGGATATTGGTGAGAACATCCTTCTTTAACATGAACCATTGACTTCATTGAGTCTAGTTATGAAAAAGGTGCTGAGCTTGTATGAATTATGACAACATAACAGTCAAGTGTGAATACCTGCTTAAATTCTCCATTTTCATTTCTTCCTCATTTTTCATTATAGCTTTCTTTATGTTGTATAGCAGTCAGTAGTGAGATCTGCAGTGACTGCTTTTTTTCTATGTTCAGGATGAACAGTCAGGATTTTTAATGCTTATAAGCAGGGAGATCCTTAGGAAACACTGAAGCTGGAAATGGTATATTGTATATACTAGAGCTGGGACAGGTAGAAAACACATGGTGGTTTTAATTTCCTTAATTAGCATGGTAGTTTCCTTAATCTCGTCAAGAATCTGTGTAAATTAGTTTCATAAAAGAACTGCATGTTGCAGCTAATCGGAGTTCTTGGTTACCACATGATTATTTCTTAACAGGAAAAAATGCACATTAGGATGAATATTCAAATAAGACTGTGAACCATTAAAGAGCCATTTGTTCTACAAATAGAACTCTAATGATTTGCTTGCTGAATAAGTTCTTCCTGAAAAGCAGATTTCTACAGATGTGAGAGGCCAGAAATTATGTTCTTACTCCAAGAAAAGAGGAGAGATATCTGTTTTCTTAAAGGGCAGCAACTAAACAGACCTAGGAGATCAATCTGTTTTTCTGCCTGGATTTTCAGGAGTGCTGTTTTCAACCGTTTTCAAAAGAATAATCAAATCCCAAAATGATCTTGAATAAAATTGCTTGTTCTTTTCAGTTTGATGGACTAGTTATTTTTAGTTGGGTTTAGTCACTAGAAGCAAGTTCTTTTTTTTCTTAGCGAGAGTTTGTACAGATACTTAAGGATTTTTATACCACTTTTGAATCACAGGAAAAACACTCCCCAGCACTTTTGATGCTTTCAAAGTATTTTAAATGCTTTAATGAAAAACTCTACAAAATATCACCAACAATATATGCATAAGAACATTAACACTTGCATTTTAGCCCAGTTGTTAGTGAAATACTGGTACTTCACTTTTATACATTAAAAATAGTTTAGCAGGTTTTTCAACAATATTTTTTTCTTTTTTTGTTTTGTTTTCTTTTCTTTTCCAATAAGGCTTTTAATGGCTAATGATGTTCCAATTGTGTTTTTTCATCTTTTGTAGAAAGTTTATTTCCATCAGTAGCAAAATGAAGAAAGACGGTGAGTGTATAATGGACTAAGGAACTTTATGTATAGGAGAGACTCCCTCATACTCCTATGACAATCAACCTGTCCTATGTGTAACTTGTACCAGGTCTAAGAGCTCAGATCACAGAGAAACTCATCTCACATCTGGAAGTATGCCCAGTGAAGTAAATGCCTCTATTTTTTCTCTACAGTAAAGAAGAAAAAAAAAAAAAGAAAAATAAAAAGAAAAACAAAAAAAAAGAATGGTTGGACCATGGATTTGTGAGAAAGACTAATGTAAGAATGGAATATCTTGTCCATTATCAGTCTTATTTTTAAGTCTATCTACAAGCTGAACGCCAAGCCCTTGATTCCTTCATACTGCTCAGGAAGGAGCATTTTGTTTCTGGTGTATGTAAGCACATATACATGTATGCATATATATATAAACACACGTGCAATTGGAGTAAAATACATAAACACTTGTTAAAACAAGAGACAAAAAGGGAGGGCACAGGTCAGCATGCTCAGAGCAGTTCATAATGTTTGGGCCTGCAAAAATGATCCATTTGGGTTGACACTTTCCACATCAAGCAGTGCTTGTATGCAGCCTAATGCTATAGGAGCGGGCATTTCTAAACCACAGCTCTCAGCAAATAAGCATTACACAGATTTATGGTACATCCTGCCCTGCAAATTTTCCTTCTTACTTCCTTTTTTTGCCTTCTAATTTTATTTCACTGAGGAAATTTACACAGAGGGGCTTAAGCACCAAAACCTGAAGGTTGCTATTTCTTTCACACAGTCAGACTGAAAGTGCATGTTTGTCTCATAAAATGGCTTTTTTTACTTGGAAAATGGATATTGCAATTTCAGTATGCAATTGATGCATGGTGCACAGATGCAGTGCCTTGGAAAACATTTGCATTGACTATCATGATGTTTTCCTAATTAGATGCCTCTGAATACAGATCTATTTCCAGCCTTGTTTTTACTTCGAACTGCACAACAAATTCAGTTCAACTGGCAGTTTAGCTTACCCAAATGCCATCAACAGAAGTTAGCTGAAATAAATTAAAGAGGCAGTAATGTGCTTGCAGCGTTAACATTAGCATTTCATGGCCTTTAGCTAGCTCAGGAAATAAGCAAACTTGAATTGTGAAAAGTTTCCTGCTTATGTGGAGAGAAGGGTGTTTGACGGCTGAAGGCTGATTGCCTCTTCTCCTCAGACACCATCACTTGCCTTTTCTGACAGTTTTGAGAACTGTAACCATGGTCATAAAGTATCTTGTTCTCCAAGAAAGGGTTAAAGGTGGGAAGTAGAACAAAGGAAGGCCAAATGGGAGATGGATATCAAAGAAAACTTTGTTTTGAATAAGCTGATGGAAGAAATAGCTCAATAGCTGGGGATGCAGCAGCTCTCCCTCCTAGGTTACTGATTGAAGTGACAGAGGTTTGCTGACTGAAAACCACCTGGTGTGGATTGTGATTAAAGGTTTTTCCCTCTGGTCATCCTCCAAAAAACAGCTCACATGTGAAACACAAGCTGTAGGGAGAGCAAGGCAATCTCTGTTAAGATTTCTGGTGCAGTTCAGAAGAGGTACCTGTGTTTTCTCATATCATCCTACTCTTTCCACCACTGCTGGAAACAAAAATGCTTTTAAGTACCTGGAGCTGCACATATAAAATAAAGCTGAAGTGGGATTTTAACCACTGCCTCAAGCTGGTTTCCTACTGCCACAGACAGCAGGGACATAAGTGCTTTCAGAAGTGCTGAGCACCCAGCAATCCTATGGAAAACTATTTGGTACTGATTGAAAGTGGTTCTTTCAGAAATGATCCATTATGGAGAGAAACAAGATTTTGCCCAGAAACTCATGCTGTGACTTTATTAAGTGACAGCACAGGAAAGAAAGAGGTGGTGCAGAGCTGGCAGCAGGCACAGAAGTGATGAAGAAGCTGCTCTAGTAGGACAAAATGATGCAAAAAGCTGAGCTGAGATGGGGTCTGATGAGAACAAAGGGGGAGGAAGAGAAAATTCTCACCTTGCTGGAAATCCAAAAGTGTGTTGAATTGCTGTTATTTTGTATCAAATTGTCTTTTTTTTCTCTTTGAGGAACATGCATTCCGTCGAATATCAGGACTAAGGGGATACTTAGTAGGATGAAAGCTCAAAATTTGATTATTTAAAAAAGTGAACTTTATGCTTCCTTAGCAATCATGTATTGGAGCCCCAAACTCGGGTAATGAAGGAAGGGAGCTGCTTTCTGCCCCAGCTGAAGTAGCTATCCTACCCTGGATTTGATTTCAGAAAAGAGTAGCTTATCTCTGACAAGAAATGCTCTAGAAGAAGGGAGTAGGTGACAGGAGTTGTGGGGTTTATGGCTTTCTGTTGCCTGTGGGTGGCATATTTGACAAAAGAAAAACATTGTCCAAGGTGGGAAAACACCGAGTTCCTCAAAATAATAATTATTTTAAAAACACTTGAAATCTGAATCTTTTCCACCAGCACTGTATGGAGTGACTATATCACCTTGTTTTAAAGGTCCAGCCTTTATTTTATTCCTATGCCATCTGAGCAAAGGGTAAGGAGCTAAATCAACCACAAATGCTTTGCTGCAAGAGTTTTGCCTATACTACATTCCAAGACCTCGGCTTTTTATCCATGGCATCATCCTTCTGATGAGCTCCTCAGCAAATTCCAGTCCAGAGCTCAGCAAAATGTCACCCAGGCTCCATGATCTCAAAGAGCATAAAACAAGCTGCTGGGGCTTCTGCTGTACCCTACTGCTGAGGCTATAGTTGATGACAGACTGGGAGAGCAGATATAGAGGGGCAAAGCCAAAGACCTAGGACTATCCAGGGAGTGATGGTGAGAACTTCCTCTGCCTGCCACCAGCTTCTGAGTGGCTGAGCTCGCTACCACATGCTGCTTTGCTTCCCCAGATGATGCTGGTGCTTGAGAGCAAATCCTAAAATGTTATCAACAAAAGTTTACACTTTACCACCAAAGGGTCTTCAGTTTTTCATGTCATTCATATAAATGTTCCTTCAGCCACCAGGAGAACTGCAACTCCGAAGAGCAAAAATTTCAGTTCTCTTCCAGAACTCTGCAGTTTACTTAAATACCTAGCTTTATCTTGGCAGGCTAGGAGAGGATTGCTCTGGTATTTTACTGTAGCTTAGTGTTTGATGATAAGTTTATTCCATGATTTTTTTCGGGGGGGGGCAATAAATAGTAGCTGTGTGTGGCAAAGCATCTGGAGCTATTTGTTAGTCCAACACACAAGGGGAGCAGAACAGTCAGCAGAGCCATGGTTTAATTTTGAATTTAGGATTTATTTATATCAGCTGGTCAAACTACATTCTTTCATGCACTGTGACTATAAAAGTCACTGCAGTAGTAAAGGTCTATCAAGAAGGCAAACAGCATCTCCAAAAGGAAGAAAAGGCATCGCACTTTCTGCAATGAGTACGTGGATGATTTGGCAAGGCAGAGGGGAGAATAGGCATGAGATTTATTACAGCTCCAGCTGAAGCCATTTCCAGTTTCTTAACATGGTATTGAAACGTAACGCCTAATCGCAAGGCAGCCTCCAGAGTGTTTCATCATTATAGATCTAGCATAGCTTCTGAGAATGATTTATAAACCATTTTTATTGTTTAGAAATGTGGGATTACAGAAGGCATTATGTGTGTTGTAGCATAAAAATCCAGCATCGTATAGTCTATGCTTGCTCTCATCAGCGATTAATCAATGACAAAAGGTTGTTTTCCAAGACTTTTTACACGTTAAAAAGATAGACCTTGATAACAAGCGCATTTCATGCATTATTAGCAAAATTTCGGCTCCTTTTTCAGCTGCAGAAGTTAGCAAAGACCTGTTGAAAGAAGTGGAACTTGTTTTTCTGTAGCCACCGATGACTTAAGCTAAAGCAGTATCAAAATACTTCTAAAGTTTGTCTCCTGGTGTACAATTAGTTGAAAGGGGAACAGGTCTGCATAAATATTTTCAAGATTGAAGCTAATAATTTGCAATGTTTGTAAATGTATGCAGTATGCTACCATAAAGCTGTCTGTAGTTGGTCAACATGTCATGATGTGCAGCTGGTGACACTAAAATTGACTTTTGAAGCAATCACTCTGCCTTCAAAGTAATAGAAAAGAGAATTACTGTATGCTGAATGCTCATATACTGCAGAAACAGAAAACATGCTCCCCCCTAAGATATCAGTTTAACTCTAAAGTCTATAGGACTGGAGGTTTCCATCACATTTCCCTCTCTGTAAGCAGATTGTTCATGTCAGCCTTGACAACTGGGAATTTTTGAGGCACAGAGTACTTAGCTCTGCACAGGAAAGCACAAAGAAACTGGAGATGTTCTGCAGATATAACAAATGACATTTTAGTATTAGTTTATATTTGCCAAGTTGTAATTCTTAAGCTTATTAGAGATGGTGAAGAGGCAGATGGGTGAATGCTGCATTTTTAATGCTAAAAACTATGACAATCTTAAAATTAGAACAATCCTCTCCTGTATGTGCTGGTTTGATATCATTCATTACCTGAAAGTTAAATTACAACAAAGAACAGATGATAGACTACTTGTTCATAACAGTAACTATTCTTTAAAATAAATATGCAAAATTATTTAATTCACTGCTGCACATTTGTTCTCAAATAGCTGAATCCACGTTCTGAATTCTGAGAAGAAAATTTTTAATCACTGTTGGAACTACACTTTCTGAAGAAAGGAAGAAGATGACTTTGAAAACTGTAGACGCTTGCAAAAGGTGGAAACTTCTGATAGATTTATGTTTGTTTGTACCAGGTATGATGGGAACTATTATTAAGTGAAGGGTGTATGTATGTTGCAGAGGGCATCAGGAATACTGCATTAGAGAAGGTCAGGTTCTATTTTCAAATGTCTTAATTTTTCAGAATTCTAGCTTTCTCTCGCTCTTAATACTTATGGCATTTGCTGTGTAAATTCCTAACTCAAATATATCAGCAGAAAGACAACCTTGCCAGATTGCAGAAATATGCTAAATATTAAATCCCTTAAGGCTTAGGCTTCGCTCACACAGGCAAAGAAGTTTCAAGAAATGATTATGAAATACAAATACGCATTACAGTTACACTGAACTTACATAATACCTTAAACAAGAAAGTAAAGTTCTTAATAACTGAATTTTATGTCACAGCCAAAGGAAAATTCAGAAAAAGAAAAAAAAAGAAATCCTGGAAAACTAAGGGAAGCATCTTCTCCAAAGGGTTGTTGATTTTTTATGCTGTCTCTTATTTTCACCCAAGAATGGCAGCACCTGTCTTACCAAAGAACTCTGTCACTCATTTCTCTCTAGCTAGATTCCAAGGCAAACAGATCAGCCACCAGTTCCTCTAGCTATTCCTCTCCAGGAATTCAATTACAGAAAATGACTGCTTGGTGAATATACTTCCCATTAGTTTCCCCTGGACCTTGAACTAAGCTTCATTTGTAAAGCAGAAATAACCCACTCAGGAAGGTTCTCCAAAGAGTAATTTCTTTTAAAGGTCATGCACACACTTTTGAAAGAACCGAACACCTGTGCACGAGGGATTATTAGAGCTCTTACGTGAAATGCAGATTTTGAACGCATCAAAATGTCAGATCGAAATGCTTTTGTCTCCCAGAATTGTTAAAATGTGCATGTGTTGGTACCCACATGGGCTGCCATAGAATGGCTTCGGTTGGAAGGAACCTTAAGATCATCCAGTTCCAACTCCCCCAGCATGGGCAGGGGCACTTTCCACTAGACCACGTTGCCTAAGGCTCTGTCCAACTTGGCCATGAGCCCTTCCAGTGATGGGACATCCATAACTTCCTTGTGCAACCTGTTCCCAACCCAAACCATTCTATGATTCTATTTGTCTTGCATGCCTCCTTCAGGTACTGGAAGGCTTCTATGAGGTCTCCACACAGCTTTTTCTTCTCCAGGCTGGACAGCCCCAGTTTCAACAGCCCCACTATGTATAACTAAGCAGTTGGATGCACTGGCCAGAAACATATAGCACCTATTTATATTGATCTTTTGTCAGCATAAAAGAGCTGAAAATAACCTGTTCCCTGACTGACAGTTTAGTTAATGAACTTAACTAGATAACCCTGTAAGGTCTGAAGTTAAATACCATAGCTAAGAAAAGGTACCACACTTGGTTTTCTCCTCACTCTAAACTCATAAAGCATAACAATTTGAAAAGAAAAGAGAACAGTTATAGCCCAGTGCTCAGAAAAAATCCCAACGACTTAAATTGTTCCATTACTGGAGAGCAAGACAATCGTCCATCAACATGTCAACAAAGTTTTAAAAGGTAGAGCCTTATTTGTTCCGGGAGAAATAGTGCCTTCTACATGACTCTGGAAACTATGCTTAAAAAAACCCAACTAAACCCCCAAACAGACAAACAGACACATAGAAGACACCATCCCAAAACAAAACCTAAAGTAAAAAAAGAAAAATAAAAAAAAGAAAAATAATTAAAAAAAAAAGGAGAACTTCTAACCTCAGAGACTGAGATTTACTTATTTCAGCAATGCAGCTGTTACCAAGGTAGGTAGCAGAGATGCAGTACACTTTTCTAAAATTTCAGCTGAACACAGAGCCTCTCATGTTGAACTAAATGGGAAAACAACGTGGTTATTCTGCTGAACAGGATGTTTAGAAAGAGTCTCTCTTTGATCAAGTAACTTGGTTGATTGTATGTCAGCAAGAAAGAGATTTCTCTAAAATATTTGGCCCTGTTAATCAGAGAAGCCAGTGTCAGACTGTAGCAATGAGCTCTTTTTTTATTTTCTTTCTTTTCAGGTCAGAGGAAAAAAGATTCTATAAGAATTATTCATCCTACTGACAATTTCCAATAGATTTTTGACTGTAGAATGAAAAGCCCCACACCACCATGAGGGGAAGTCACAGATATCCTAGGTTATACAATTAACAGCCTCACATCCTCATTTAAAGTTATCTCTTTAGTATAGTTTACTAATTTCCCAACTTTTTCCAAGTTTGGTAAAAACTGGTTTGCAAGTAGTCCACCTCTAAGGCCTGGCCTCCATTGCTGAGGGATTTATTAGATGTGTTTCCAAGTCTCCATTAACTGTGACTTTCCAGTCTATTAACTATTTACATCTGGTATCACATAAGCATTTCTAACATAAGCACTGTACTAGTGAATGTAGATCCTATATAAATAACGAAGGAGTAATGGATTGGATCAACTGTATCTGAAAAAGGGATAAACTCTCTTTCAAGCAGGATTTCTTTTGATAGGAGAAAGAGGCTGGATACTTTCAAGGATGTGTTGGAGGGTGGCTTGCTGCAGCCTTTGAAGCTTATGATAAAACCTAAATAGCCAATAAGTTGGCTTGGTTTGCCCTCCAGCAAAGGGAATTTCTGCACCAGAAAAGGCCCTGTTCCTCCAGATTAAAGCTGGACTCTACTGAACATAAATGTCCCGTGTAGCTGCAGAAGCTGAAAAGGAAGTGCTCCCTTCTCAAGTTCAGCCATTTCTAATACAGCAGAGATTGCAACAAGAAGCTCACAAGAGCACATTCACAGGCATGAAGATGACCAGGCTGCTGTACTCTTCCCCTGATGAATTCAGACACCTGGCATTCATCTTGCACTTTACAGCCCTGGAAAGATGTCTGCAGTAGCTGTAGCTCATCAATACTATTACACCTGCCAGGAATTACAGGCACCACTGCTCTCAGTTTTCAAGAAACAGAGCAGGTCTTAGATTAAGTCAAACAACAGCGAGGAAAATACCTATTCCATAAGACTGGTTCTTTCTTAAAACTCTCTTGCAGCCAAATCTTGCACAACTGCTAATAGATGCAGACATGTAACAGGACAAAATTTGTTTGTTTTTATTTTTGATGCAACAGACATAACAGGAAACAATCAGATGTCACTGCAGCTATGTTTGTAAATGGATGGCTAATAACTGGAAGCGGGTGCAAGTTAAGTCAGATTTATTTTGCTTTAGGTGAGAGCTTGTTAACAGCAGTGAGATTCACTATGAGAGAGATGTTGCTAAACCTCCCTGCTTGGCAGAAACCTCATCCATCATGGAACTGCTGCAGTTGAATATAGCACATTTATATAGCACATTTACACAGGCTGTGAAGGATTTGCAAAAGCACCCAGGAGATTAAAGTGCATAAGTGCCAATGACTTTAAATGGTACTTGCTTTTGCAAATTTCATCCTCTGGGACTTCAGTAAACCTAAGAAGGCACAAAAACACAATCTGAAGTGTGATCCATCTTTACACAAGCTTGGCAAGCCTTGTTTTTGTTGTAATTTAACTGACATTGTAGGAAGAGAACAAAACTGATTGCTTTTTCAGAAATTATCAGACTGGAAAGTAGCCTTTGTAATACTTAACTATCAGGCTCATTAATACAAGTGTTCCTAACTGCCAAGAGATAAGGTATTTTTCAGTGGAAATCAACAGGTTATTTTATGTCAGAGACAAGCAAAGGGAGTTAACTGGCCTTGATAATCGTCCCCCCTAAAGAATATTGCTGCTGACAGAGCATGTGAAAATGGATTGACAAAAGGGAATAACATAGCCTAAAGTGCACAAACAGAAGTAACCTTTTAAAGCTGATTTGCATCAGAGGCCTCAGCCTATTGTCTAAAAATAATAGTGTTGACTCCAGCAACCCAATCAAGCCTTATCTGTAGTGTATCAACAGAAAAGCTATTCATCTGGGAGTGTTTTAGCAAGAAGTAGCAGGAAAGTCGGGAGAGTGAAATTTGGTTGCTAGGGCAGAGTAAATGTAACACAAGCATGTGCCAGTTCATGCCACAACAGCTAAGGCACTCCCTGACAAACTCACAGCAGCTGAGAAATCAACTTTCTGTGTAAACGTGTCTTCCTTGGCCATCTGATTTTCTATTCCTGAGATGCAAATAATTTTTCAGTGGTGTTTTGCGAGTCTTACATCCATCTCCTACATATCATTAGCTATTTCCACAGCAGAGAGTGAGGACATTTCAAAACCAGCGAGAGAGCTGCTGCTCTGCAGCATTGTGAATTGCAAAGCGCACTGGGTGACGTCTTCAAGTTTGTCTGATGAATAGCCTTTTAAATGAAGCAGTGCTTCCCCACACACACACACACACACACACACTTTGAGACCCTTTTTGTTATCCCTTAGGTCTTGTTGTGTGGGAACACAATACACCTCACCAAAGCTGCCCATGGGCTGCCCACCCATGCCTGCATCCACAGCAAGAGCAGGCTGTGGGAAGGCTGTTTTAGGAGACTCTCAGACAGACACAGATTGATAAATTTTCAGGTTATAACTTTCAGTACCGGCAGTGAGGAAGCAGATCCAAGAGTTTTATCTCACCTTTCTGCAGCACATTCTCCCTTGCACTGCAGTCCTGCAGCCCAGCCTCCTGCTCCACACTGCTGGGCTGCTTGCGCAGTGAGGTGGTACATGATGCAAATACAATTCAAGGGCAGAAACAAAGTGTTGGTGCAGGCAGGGCTGTTCTCCAGTGCCTGCTTTCCTGTGTAGCAGCTGCACATCGCTGTTGTGAGCCAGAGCTCTGATCGTGCGCTGGCACCGAGGGGATGCTGTGGAGATGAAAAAGGAATGTTTATCATTTCGTGCTTGCTTCCTCAGAGGAGAATGGTCTGCTTCTATGCAGGCAAAAATGTCAAGAGAATTCCCCTTCTCACTGGATTTCCTTTGTTCTTTTTACTTTTACGCTGTTACTTTGCTCTTTGTTGCTAGTCCTTGAAGCTTTGGCAGCTATAAACTATAAATAATATTGAAAATTGCTTATTTAAATAAGTCTACAAAGCTTGCAGGACTGCAATTTCAATGTGTAGCACAGAATTAAGATAATGGACTTTTAATTCAGATGATGGGTACTAACTCATGTACAGAATAAACATAGGTAACTCTAATGGGAAGAAAAGCTTACATTGATGGAAAGTGCTTCTTCAACTATGCAACAACCACTTCTTTTGTATAAAAGTATATAGAATATGATGCATAATGCATGTCTTTCCCTTGTGCGCATCCACACAGCAATATGAAAAAGAGCAGAAATAGAGAAGCTAATCATTCATCATGCAGCAGATGTCAATAAACTGGAGTTTGTATTGCATTCTATTAAAATCCCAATGTCCCAGACAATAAGCTATCTTTCAATAAATGCAGGCCTAATATCCATTGAGATGTGAGCTAATGCAGGGTGGAAAATGACTTCTGTGATTACCTACTTCCAAATTGTATTTTGTCCATTTTAATTTACCAGATAAAAACAATTGATTGCCTTAACTTATCCTTTGTAAAGAAAACCCTCCATGGTCAGAGGAATATTGATGGCACAATAATTCTACTGGAATAAAATTGCTTTCCCTTTTAACAGCGATTTTAAATTCTCCAAATATGATGTCTCCCAATTCACTTCTTAAGCCCTAGATGTAGGAGATGTTTCGTGTGCTCTCCAGAGACTGCAGTTACCATATGTCACGGGAAAGTCTAGAGGGCAAACTACAGGAATACTGATCAAATACTGACATTTTTATTTTGAACTCCAAGACAGAGTTTACACAGCACAGCTGTGATCCCTAAATGCCTGCCAATTGCCTTGCGTAACTTGAACACATTGCAATGCCTCCGCGCTTACAGCGTTGCCCAGGTATCCCCTAAAGACAATGTTATAGTGTTTAGTTTTACATAACTGAATGGGAAATATCTAAGTAATTCATTATAACAGAAAAAGAGTGAGTGGGAAATTAAATGCTCCAGCTCTTCAGCATCAGGCAATCACCTCCCTTCCCTGCCACTGCTCCCCCTCCACCTACCCTTCTTACTGTAATTCTCTACCCACACCCTATGCCTCCTCCTTAGCACACTATCATTACGTATGTCCCCTCACCTTTCCCCTAACCCTTCCCTTTCTACTGCATCAATCACCTTTACTCTCCTCCCATGCCCTGCTACCATCTCCCATCATTGTGTCCACTTAGTCCTCTTCCCTACTTGCTGGGGCCTGACAAGCACACGCAGTGCTGGGACCACCCCAAGCTTTAGGGGAGTGTGTTGACTCCTCCACCTGTGATTTATCAACTAAAAGGTCTAATGCTACTGCTTATTTTTGGGCTGCCTGGTCTTTTGGAGATGAGGTTTGCCTGTTCAGGCCAGTTAGCTGCCCCAACAGGCTGGCAGATGTGTATTTCCATCAGCTAACAAATTACACTGCAAGCAAATCTCACCTCAAGGCTGTACAGGACCAGGCTGAGTTTTGTCTTAATGTGATAATCAGAGATTTAAACCAAACAAAACTACAGTCCTAGAAAGGGGACCCATGTACTTCCATGTGATATTAAAGTGGAGACCAGACACATTTCCCACATCTGGCTTGCAAGCAACACTGCATCACCCGTGCAGGAGTGTGGAAAGAGGGGTGGCACCAACCCTGGGCACGGGCAGAGAAAAGCAGGGATGTGACCAGCAAGGTCCCTGCAGCTCAGAAGTGCCAATTTGCTGTCACCACAACTGAGTTCAGCCACACCAAGAAGAGGATTGTAGGTATCCCCCTGCCACTCAAAGAGCTGTATCACTGTGGCTTGTGTATGTGATCTGAGCTATTTTTATGTGTTTGGGAGAAATGCCAGTCTTTTGCAATTTTTCCCTTCCTGTAGTTGTTGTTGTTGCTATTAATCATTGCCACCATCTTGTGGTTTGGGGTTCTTTTTGTCATTCACTATATTAAATGTGGACATGGTTTCCAAGAAGAAATTACAATGGTTAAATAAAAACAGTGATATCATATTGCCAAAAGCTGTAAACTAAGAGCAGAAAGTAATTATTCTTTGTGTACTTCATGAAGCCAAGAGATCATCCCCTTATATACCCTCCTTCTGTCACATTAGTCCTGAAGACTTCAGTGGGAATATTTATGGTGGAAACTACTACTGAATGTGAGTAATAGTACAGGTTTGGCCTTTGTGAAGACCATTAAATCACAACGCACTGAAAAGAGGCAAGAGTCCTCAGGCTTATTTCAAGAGCTATTTTTAGATATGGATATTCAGACTTTTCTTAACAAATAATTAATCATCACAAGTAAAGGCAAGATAACTTTTGCAAATAAAATCATTGAAATCTTTTCCGTGCTTCCAAAAAAAAAAAAAAAAAAAGTTGATTTAGAGATCTTTGAAACCTCTGCTCCTGACTGCAATAATTTAGAAATAGGAATGAAGAAAGCACACAAAAAATTCTGAATCAAATACAACTCCTGCTCAATTTGGAGTCCAAAACCTGCAGATAAAGACATCTAGCTGTATTTCTCTATCATCCCGATATTGCAGAGGTGCAGTGGGACTATAAAATTAAGAAAGGTGTTTTACAGCCAACATAGTCTCTTGTAGAAAAGAAGAGGGAATTACTTACTAGAGAGAGAGACTGCAGAGGCCCCATTTTCATGGAAAAAATATGCTCTGACTCTAAGCCAACAAAATAATGCTGTCACAAAAAATGCCAAAAGCCATGTAAATTTGTGGTAAGGAGATCTTCACTTGTAAAATAGTCAAGATAATTATGCTGCTGTGCTTGGCACTGGTTATGTTTCATCTGGATGGCTATGTTTAATTTCAGGCAACGGATAAATTGGCGGAGTTCAAATGAGAATAACAAAAAATGATGAAAGGTGTTGGAAAAGGAGACCTATGAGATAAGATCAGGGAAACTGGGTATAGCTGATCTGGAACAAATTAATCTAAATGGCAGAAGGGAGGATTTAGGTTAAGTACAAACCAACCTTTACAGCTTTAAGAAAAGTTCAGCCATAGAGCAAGCTGCCAAGGAAGGTTTTAGCCTCACCATCACTAGAGATACTAAAAGGCAGGAGACCATCTGTCAGGGAGAGTTTAGGGATTAAAAAAAATAAGCAAAAAGCACTGCCACATTTTAAGAGTTGAGCAAAATAACCCATTCCTGACTAGACTTTAGTGGACTAGAAGGTAAGTTCCTTGACCTTTTCACTGTGAAGATTGTCTTGATCACATGGATCAACACAAGCCTGCTGATTTCAGACTGGGAAGGATATCTGCATTTAAATATGTACAGGATATAGATGTATAAATATTAATTTAATCCAATAATACACTCTTTTTTTTTTTTGTCATCAGGCTTTGAACATGTGTACAGAGCTGATATTGAAAAACAAAGCATATTTAATTTAGGTTAAACCATAATTAAAATCCAAGGTTTGCCATACTATTTGCAAGTAAATAATCAGTCAGTCCAGGCCTGTCCAGTGACCTCAAGCTTGTGATAACCACATTCAAAAAGATTTTAAGGTATTTCTGGAGTGCCATACATTATGGCACTGAGATCATACAAGAATCAGAGCATCTCTTGCAGCATTACAGCAAACTGCTGACTGTCAGTAGACACCTTAGGAACCTTCTGCTTACTGCAAGGCGTCTGCTAGCCTGTGGGTCTTAAAGAAACATTAAGCTCTCTACTCCACATTGGCCTTCAGAATAAAATCCCAGCCAAACTGCTGGTCTTTATTTTGGAAGTTTCCACAGTCAACTGCCAGGTCTAAAATGGGAGCTGGCAGGTAATGACTGAGGGTAGTAGAGGGCACTTAAGATGCCTCTCAGAAGCAGAGACCTCTGGTTACTCCTACATCAGAGCACTACCACTGAGGGCTAGATGTGTGCTGCAGCCATGTCCCAAACACAGGCTGTTATACCACCTTGGGTGTCATGTCCTTGCTCTTCCACACACACCTCAAGCTTTGGTTTTCATGAAGGCGAAACCATGACATGCTCCATCTGACCTTCTGAGGCAGAGGAACAGGAACTGTGGCAGCTGGCAATGCCCCAGCTCTGCTGCGCCTTTCCTCAGGACCCAGTGGGTTTTAGACAAGTGTCTGGGAAGCGCCGGGTGACAGATAGGATTCACTGGGCTGCATGAACACCTCCCAGCAGTGTCAAGTTTCATGCCAGACAGCCTGTGCTTGTTTGAGGCATGAGCCCTGAAACAGGTCAGCTGCCAGGAGTCAATTACCTGAGCTGAAGAGAAATCTCCTTCGGGTGGCTCAGTAAGTTTCAGCAGTGCTTTCCCTTCCCAGCTGGGCTCCTCTGCTGCGGAGAGGATCCCCTTCCAGCCATCCACCACCACTGTGTGCTCAGGCAGATGCCTTCACTGATGTATTTGGGTTCCTGTGCTTGGTCAGGGTGCTTTGGAGCAACTTCAAGCAGGCTGCAAGCTGAGGCATTGCACCAGGAGTGCAGCAGATGACAGAGCTGCTCCTGACACCACTTCCAGTGAGCAGCCCAATGGGCACACTCTGCCATAAGTAATCCTGTAGGAACCCTGCTGCACTCACCCTGGATCCACCTGGGGAATCCTGACAATTTCTTGGGATCAAAGCACAGCAATGAATCATAGAATCATAGAATACCAGACTGGAAGACCTCAAGGATCTTCTAGTCCAACCTTTCAAGACAAACATGACCTAGACCAGGTATCCCAGCATCTTGTCCAGGCGAATCTTAAAAGTGCCCAGTGTTGGGAATCCACCACTTCCCCGGGGCAGCACTGAGCTGAGTTGTATTCCAGCTCGGGTGACTGAGGGCAAATAAGCCAGGGGAGGGAAATGTCACTTGTTTCCATGAGTCCTCTGACCTTCACACACATGACCAGGATCTATCTGCATCCCTCTCTCCTCCCTGGGAGGGTCACTGGGACATGGAGAGGGATAGCCCCCTTCTGTAAAACTAAGGATTTTTATGTAGAAAGTACCCATATAACAATTTGTCACCTGATGTCTCATCATCCCTCTTTTCAGCTGCTTTTTAATAACGTTGCACAACATAGATGCTATTGAAGTCCCACTGGTGACACCCTGCTCCTGTGAGAACCAGACATACCATTCCTACCCTTCTGGCTACTGTCCCATAACTAGGTGTTTTTCTGCAGGAGTACCCGACCGTTTGTTCCCTGACTGTTTTAACTTCTCTAAGAGCCATTCACAAGAGTCCTGTCAAAAATCCTTAAAAATCCAGATACACCTGGGTTACCATTACCCACCTGTTTACTCCATCAGCAACTGCTGTCAGTTTTGTGAATCACAGCTGCTGTCAGGCTGGCGTTGATGCATTATGGTTGTGTTATGTCATATCATAGATTCTCTCTAGCTACCTAATGAAGACAGTCTTTGTAAATCTTGGAATACTCCCAGAGCATTTTCTCAAATAAGTTACTGATTTGCCCTATTCCCCTGGAATTTAGGCCACCACAGGCAATGGGCTGAACAAGGTGGCCATTTGGTATCTGAACTCCTCTACAACACATGGGTGATCCAGTCCTGGTGATCTGCTGTTACTAATTTTGCCAGGTTACTCTGTTCTCTCCTATGGATATTTAAGTTTGACAATTAATTCCTCAGGCTGATGTATTGCAAAAAAGACTGTGCTCTGGGCATTAATACAAGATTTAATTCTACTTTCTGCAAGACCTCTGCTTCCCCACAATTCTTCAGCAGGCTACCAGTCTGAGGAGTGAGTTTCATTTAGAACTGTACTTTCACCAAACCACAG
The DNA here is from genome assembly GCF_033783945.1 of Neopsephotus bourkii. NCBI lineage: Eukaryota > Metazoa > Chordata > Aves > Psittaciformes > Psittacidae > Neopsephotus > Neopsephotus bourkii. The sequence goes on along the minus strand of NW_026901456.1, from coordinate 6,825,375 downwards.
GTTGGCTTTGGCTTGTCTTTGTTTAACTTGATAGAATTCACTTCCTCTACTGCTTTCCTCATTTAGGTATTCTTGTGCATTCTGATGTCATTTTTTTATTCCTAATAGTCTCCTTTGCTGTTTACTTCTACAGGTTATTTCACAGTTCAGGCAATGATGTGAAAACAGGATTTCTAAGACTCAGGCAAATGTTCTGATCATTCAGCTGTAGGTTATTCTCTTGTGGGATAATCTGACAGTAATTTGGAGCAGAAGCAGTATGGATGTGTCTGGGGAGGGTGTGGGCGTATGTGGTGGGAGTGATAACCCTCTTCTCTGCAAAATCAACTGCCCAGAATAATCTTTCATGTCACCTATGGGAACTTTTGGTTTATCAGCACAGATATCAACCTAACTTAAATGTTTCTTTCTATGGCTTAGTACCAGCTAGGAGTACGAGTTAACTACAGGGTTCAGTGAATGTCCGGAAGTTAAAAGACCCATGTAACACCTAGAATGTTTAAGCAACCTCTTTTGCACAGCATAATTAATTTCCTGTTTGAATCAAACTCTTCCTCACCTTGGCAGCATACAGACAAGCGTTTGAAAAGCACGAATTAGTGGTAAGGAAGGAAATTAAAACCTGCCACCTTGGATATGAACAAAGGATCAATAAAGAGCAACTCAGGATGGAGAAAGCTCTCCTCTCCCAGGAACACAAATCTGTGATGCAAACCCATTTTCATACAAAGGAAATTTTCTGACAGGAGCAGGCGCAATTAATCCAAATTCCATGCCAGTTCACTGTTTCCTCATTATGTTTCACTGTATATTAAGGCTGTGTGTGTAAAAGGTGCACTCTGAACCTCACATTAAGGAATAGCCCTGCTGCTGAAAGAGCCATAATTCATTTACTAATAGCTGTTGTCGCTGTGCTTCAATAATGTAATTGTTTTCGCTGTGTCCCAAGCATATGATTATTCCCATTGTGTAGGAAATTGAAGACCAAGGAATGTCAGATCAAATATAAAAGCCTAGTGCTTACCCATAGTTTTTATTCAATTAAGTAGCCATTACAGAGCTCATGCTATTTCAAATGACATAATGCAGAACACAAATGCAGTCCTTTATTACAGATATATGTTCATCTAAACAAAATGGCACCAACACAATCTAAACCCATTACAATTTTTAAAGTATTATGCCAAGGTAATTATTATATGGTGGGCAGTCTCTGTGAAAGGCAAGCAAGGAATCCATGGCCTCCGTAAACCACATTTGGAGCATAGCAGCAGTGTTATTTGAGGTTTATTTGTGAAATTGCTAAACGCACAGAAACAGGGCTGCTAAAATGTGCTCTTAGAGGGAAAGTGCTGAGCAGCAGCTTGGAGAATTCTGACTTTGCAGGTGATGTGTGGGTATGACATACATAGGACCGGGACTTGGCCCAGACACAGGTGCCTAAGGCAGGGTCTGGGCAGCATTTAGATATTTATCCCCAGACTAAAGTCTAAAGAGCCCTGCCCATTCCCACCCGTCTTGCTGTGCTTATTAAGCACCTCACAGGTCTCTGCACTGGCTTTCTGCATCACCCACAGGATCTGTAAGGTTTACTCTGCTCAACTTCTCTGAGGGCTCTTCCTAACTGGCAAATCCCCAGAGCTCCTATCACCACCATCGTGTTTTGGCTTCTCACTAAATTGCTGCCCAGCACCTGTGTAAGGCTGAGGGCCTTCCCTCTTGTAGTCCTTTTGTCCTCACAGCTCTATACCCCTTCAGTATTGCTATGGTGGGCTCTCATGGGAAGCAACCACCACCAGGGTGAGACTCTTCCTTACCTCTAATATTACCCTTGTTTGCAGCTTTCTGTTCTACACAAGGGCACTAACAATACACATGTCCTTTGCCCTGGTGATCAGAATACTTCTGTGGAAGGTGGGAGAGGAAGAAATGAATCCCTCTAAGCAAAGCTGGGAATTATACCTGCAACTCTCACAGCTGAGAGTCCCAGCTCCAGGCTGCCCAGTTAAAGGCAGGCAGGCTGTCCCTACTCAGCATGCCTGCATCTGTCAGCCTGGGGGTGAGGCTCGCTCACACTCCCTTCTTGGAGAACGCTTTTCTCCCTGATTTCCCTAGAGACAAAGATGCCTACTGAAACCCCTAAATCTTCTGATGAAGCCAAGAAGAAGATGAGATTTCTTTTTTATACATCTCTGTGTAGTGCGTGTCCCGCTTGCTCAATGTAAATAGTTTCTTTTTTAGAGTATAGCGTACTTGTTTAAACCTTCCTCATGCAGTATACATGCAGCCAATTCCTGATCAGGTCTGAAGCCAGGCAAGATCTTTACTTAGGTTTAGTCTGAAACGGGTCTGTTCCTGTTTTACAACAGGGAGAAAATAGAAATGCTTCCCAATATAAGAAAGACATTGTTGTGGATGCATTTTGTTAATTAGAAACTGGGCTAATACAGTGATAAAATGAGGGCTTATATAATGTGGAATCCAGAACAAATGGATACAGGGAGTCTGTTATGATTTACTCATCAAAAACTGAATAGAAGATGAAAAGAGAGAGATGGCATAGAAATAGCTATTGACTATGTATACAGTGAAAAGCTGCATCAGCATTCGGAGGGTCCATTTCTATTTTTACAAATTAAAAACAAAACAACAACAAAAAAAACAACAAAACCAAATAAACAAAAACAAAAACCACCCAACTTTCTTTGTGTCTGATTTCTGGTTTTCCATACCAGTCAATGTGGTCCAAGCTGGGTAATTCTGAATGTTACCATGCAAAGAAGGACAGGGACAATTTCCCCATGTAAGCCACTTTATTGGCATAATCACTAGACAAAAATAGACTGCTCAGTGCTTCCTACACCTCTTCCCCTCATGCCAGCTTCTCTCTGCAACTTTTTACTTTCAGCTCATTATGAGAAAGTAATTTCATTGTCACATTTGGCTGGCAGCTGGAGTTCTCCAAATGAGGTAAGCTGGGCTGAGACGCACACTCTCATCCCTCAGCAAAAACCTTGTAACATACGGTGTTGTTTATGTCTCCAAGCTTTAAGTGAAGAGGAAAACAGGCATCTGGGCTGGGCTCATTTGTAACGCTGTGGTTGCAGGATTAATATGAAAAGACAGATGAAGGCAGACACTTTAATTACTTCACCCTAACTTTTTATTACAACATCAAGTAAAGTGGTGAGTTACAGAGGATAATGGGCGTGAAACATCTGGGATGAAGTCACACACAAGTTTACGGTTTGTTATCTGCCAATGGGGGCTTAAATATTGATAATTTCTGTACATGCATCTTTGTGGTATTTCTGATTTTCTTGATAAATCATTTCAGATTACTTTGTTTTAAGCTGTGAGGTAGCTACTAAGACTGGGACCCAGCTTTTTTCTTCTGGAACTTTCTGAACTGGGACTGTATCGCCACAGCCGCACGCTCTGTCTCTGGCGCGTCCATGTCTATGTCAAATTCCTCTTGAACCTTCTTCTGCCCATCTGCTCAAAGAAAACGAAAGGAAACATCAGTTTTTTCAAACAGTGATTATCACTGGCCAGCACAGGTGAAAATCTCTGCCCCTCTCTCCTTCACAGACACAGCCATGATGATGTGGAACATATTCAGAACTTGAGACACAGCTGATCAAATCCCCCAACACACTCCCAATGGCAGAGTCTGTGACAGCCCACTGGTAACTAGGCACTGAGGAGCGACATTCAAACGGTGCTCGGCAGTCACTGAGCATCACCCTGATGTCTGAGTAGATCCTCTTGTGCCCAGGGAGCTAACAGAGTAACCCTCCTGTGGTATCCTGCAGGTGGAAGTTATTCATATCCTTCTATTTACTCTAAAAGGCATTTTAAAATAGGGATTAAGACCCTGTTCCTATCAATCCTCCTGCATTAGAGGAAGAGATAATACTTCCTAAGGCAAATATCCATCCTTTCACTTGTTTTCTGCCTCATTCCTTTCAACACATACCACTTCCCCTTTGAATCATTTACGTTCAATCTCTCCATCTCTGTGCTGCTTCCCTCATATCTCTCCAGGTTCTGTTGTAGCCCTTCATCCTCAGTCCTTGGCTTTTTGCCCTCCTTTATTAGCAGTCCTCGTCTTTTTATTCAACTGCATTCAGTCTCCACACTGTGACAACCCAGCTGACTTTGCTGAATTTATTTCACCCACCTTTGTGCTAAAAGTGCAGGCCTGGAAAAACTTCTGCTTCATTGCAAAGATAACCCTAATTTACCTGGACTAATAGTCAGAACACATATTTACTCCACTGACCTCGTCGTACCACTGAGTTTCTCTCCTCTAGAATCTTGACTGTTAAAGTCACTTATATAATTCTTGTAGAGAACACCATGCCAGGAGTCTGCTGACAGCTCTGCTTAAAACAGCTGTGGGCATTCACCCATTTTGAACCACTTTGCTTTTTATTCTTGAGATTACTACCTCTGGGATGTTCATCCCCAAGTACTGTTAATGTAAATCAAGGGAAATGCATTCAATGTATTTTAAAGTGCAAAGAAACTTTGTCCCCACTCACCCTTTCCTTTCCACTAGAAAACACAGATACTATTACATGAGCTTATAATGAATCTTGCAGTATTTATTGCCTTTACTTGTTCTTATTCAGAACTTGATTTTTGTGTCCATTTTCCATGAACAGAATCCATTTTAAACTGGGAAAATATTTAAAGGGAAGGTTTTGGCATATTTCATACTGATTTTATTTTAAATACAATAATGAAATAGATGCAGCTATGTTAACATAAATAAAAAGCTCACTGAATATTTTACTTAGAAGAATATTTAAGAAGAAAGATGAAAATGTAAGAAGAAAGAAAGTCTGGAGGGGAAGAACAGCATGGAAGCTTACTAGAACTTTGATTATGCAGTGTAAAGAAAAGGTAGGTTATCAAAGCAAAGATTTTATGGAAGAAAATGAATTGTACCAACATTACATCACACTTCCACAGCCATTAAGTTCTAGAATCTGCACAGTTTGTGTTAACTATTCAAGCAACACAACCACTTTAAGTACAGTAATAAAATTACTGCTTTATTTTTTATAGGGAAAGGGAGGTGAAGGTTGACAATTACTTCCTTATGCTCACAAGTTGTTGACACAGACAAGCAGAAAACTGAATTTCTGAATTTCTGAAAATCTCCCATTAAAGCCTTTGTTATCTACTGAAACTCTGAGTGGCTTGTTAAAGAAACCGAAATTTCTGTACCAGTTCCTAAATAATAGCTATAACACAAGTCTTTATGAAAATTTTCCTGTGGCCAGATACCATCTTCTCCACATTGCTGTGCACACAGCAAAGAAACTGAGATTTTTTTTCTCTAATCAAATTTCAAAAGGAATTATCATTTTCAAAATCACTTAGTACCATTTGGTTGGTACTTTGTGGGGCTGATTTTGATTTGGTATTTATGGGTTAAAGGGAACAAATAATTCTGTAAAAAAATAATTTTTTTCAGTCAGAAAATTCTATGTAAATATAGACTTTTGATTTGAAATATCTGAAGGAAAAAAAAAAAAATCAACAGCTTGATCAGCCAGCTTTAATAGCAACCACTTTGTGGTATCAGTAATGAGAAAATAAAACCTGTTTCCCTTGTCCATATGTCAGGATCTCTCCTTTATTAATAGGGTCCTATTAATTTATTCTAGAGAAGAGCATCACTTATGGAGAAACACCCTTATTTCTTATGGAGAAATATTTTATTAAAATATCTATATTAATAATAAGCATTTAATCAGCTTTGAAACTGATGAGGCAAATATCTTCTCATTGTTTGATGATTTTCATTTTTGTTGTAACATTCTAAATTTTAGGTTCCTCCCTACCCACTCACTAGACACAGCTGTCAGTCTTAACAGTAGAAAACTGCACATCCATACTAGCTTTTCAGTGTATAAGTTACTGTCCCTTGGAAATGTCAATAAGGAAAACCTGATGAATGAATGAGTAGACACAATTGGTTTCATACCTCCTGAAATCTGGCTTGTACAACTCATTTCCTATTGCAGCCAAGTCTTAGCAATATGTTAACTTGCAGTAGTGACTCAGCAATCTTACGTTAAGATTTTAGAGACTTAAGAAAACACAGTATTTAGCATAATTTTTCTCTAAAATTTCCAGGTCAATTAATCTTTGGTTGATTTGAATAATCATCACTGCCTTAAAATCAATTCTACTACAATAATTTACAGTATCTTAAGATCCGACTTCATTTTCAATGCTTTTTTTTTTTTTAATCAAAACTAAAATTCCTTATGAACTCTTTCTGTATCTCTCTTTTTCCCGTCACTAAGGAGAAATGATAGGATGAGAAGTTTTCAGCCATGACTCAGACTTGTAGATTAAGAAATCAGAAGTGCTCAGATAGGCCATAACATTTACATGGGCAATAAAGAAATTCATTATTGGCTTGTAGATGGTATACAAATATCTATATAATTACATATATATGCATAATGTGCATTATAAAACAATATGTATATCATCTATATATAATGTATATGACATACCTGTGTTTTCTTTCTCTTTTGATATACATGTACGAAATATCCAAATTGGAACATATAGAGAATATATAGAGAGAATATTTATAAATAAATATATAGAAATACACAGACATATTTGCTTAAAGATTTTAAGTAAGTACTGTGTTTAACTGCAAATACTTGGATGGGCTATTTCCTAAATTTTGGGAGTGGATTTTCTAAGAGTTCTCCCCAAAACATTTTCTATTGATGTCATAACACAAATACTTTAAAAGATGGATTGTCAATCTGGAGAAAGAATTAAGTTGTGTGCCTTCTTTGGCTTTGTCTGTGCAAAGGGATAAAGACTTCAGCTTTTACCTTGAGTTGCTTTACTAAAAATAGCCTAATGATCTAAAATAGATTACAGCCTGCTGACTACACTGTTTTGTTTCACTGGTTAGTTAGAATGAAGAGCACAAGTTCCTATCCCCCGTGGAAGGGGTGTTGGAACTAAGTGATCTTTAATGTCCCTTTCAAACCAATCCATTCTATGATTCTATAATTCTATAAACTAAGAATTGACCCAGTTAATTACAGTGAAAACCCAACCAATGTTCAGGACGTGCACAGACTAGATACGATCTCACTACACTGACATTGAAAGTCTTTTGCACCCTTCCTATTTTATATTCACCTGTGCCACACAAGCTTTTACCTGTCAGTAGTCGTTTGTATATCTCAAACATGCAGGCTTCAAGTTTGAATGCTCAAACAATGGAAGTTACACAGAGGACTGAAAGCAAACCCATAGAAATGTCCTTCTTTCATTCACTCTCTCATTTCCAGCTCTCTTTTTGCAAGGGATCACTAGCTTGGAAGCAATCGGAAAACCCAGGAAATTTTCACTCAGCAGGCCAGAGCATAGACAAACACTCACACAGGCCTTACTCTTGGACTTGCTATTTTTCATTCCTACTGATAGAGGCCAACCATTATGTCTGATAATAAGCTACCTTCTTCTAAGCTACCTTTATATAGCAATAAAAGTAGATCTGGATTCTTTCCCCATGCTCAGCCACACACACACGCTTTTGTTGGTATGTGTGCTTTCTAATGTGCAGACTTCTTCCATATGAGTATCTCAGGATCCCTTGAGTACCACAGGCCTGCATGAGGAAACTAGTAGGAAGAAGAATGTTGGCAGTAAACTTCAATTCATAAGCTACTTGTGATATAGAGGATTCAAAAATCAAAAAGGGTTGATAAGCACTGGCCTCTACTCTCCACTTTCTGTGAGGATTTGGTTTCATTAGCACCATAAAATATAAACCCCTTAACCTTTTTCACTACACTTAGCTGTTTCAAGGCTTTCCCTGAAAGATTCCTTCATACTTAATCCAAATTCCCTCTCTTATAAAGTGACTCCCACTCTTCCAAACATGCCATGAGAAGCCAGGGGATTCAACACCTGTCCTTGCTGGGTTCTGACCACCACTAGCAGGAGAGGTGACTAGAACAATTCAACACCAACAGTCATGGGCTGGCCACAAGAAGTCTTAAGACCTGATTAGTTTACAGGCTGACCAGGAGGGTGATGGAGTCTCCCTTTTTGGAGATACTCAGAACCCTCCTGCACACATTCCTGTGTAACCTGCTCTAGGTGGCCCTGCCTTGGCAGGGGGGTTGGACCAGATGATCTCCAGAGGTCCCTTCCAACCCTATAACGATTCTGTCTTTCTGTGTTTTTCAAAATCACGTGTTTAATGTGGACTGACCCTGGTCACGTGTCAATTCAGGCAAATCTGAGTTGTGGTGGAACAAACTCCTTGGACCACAATATCAACTGCTTGATGAGTCCCACCACCATAAGGAGCACCCCATGACCCAGCACCAGTCTTGATGCTACAGACTACTTTGCAGGACTAAAGGCTGAGACAGCTTGCAGGTTGCAGATTTTACTTCAGTATATGCAATAGCCTTCCTAGCAGGAGAGCCTGAACAGCATCTAATTAGCTGTTTTCCACATCTAATATCCTGAAAGCTCATTTCACATCCTTGAAATTGAAAAAGATCTATTTATTCCATTTCCAGAAGAAACGTTAGAATGCTGTCTCCATAACCTGCTACATTGCCTCATAATCCATTGCAAACACTGGATGGATAACTAAGCTGCTTGTAACAAGGAAAACAATCAAATCTTACACACCAATCTACCCAGCAAACTCTCAAGACATGTGGTGCAAATGTAATTATCCACAAATATGCCTTCAGCTATTTCTTTCATTTACTTTTCAACTATAAAGTAAAATGAATTGTGACAGCACTGAAAAAAAGAAAACACTGCTTATTCCAATGGGCCAAAAGCCTCAAGCTTTTTTTGTGACCTTCAAACACAGGCTAAACAGACTAGTCTTTCCTAAACGTGTCCAAGGAAGGGCAAAAGCTGGTGGGATGGACATGGGGGAAAGAGTACTCATGCTTTATCCTCAGAATGTCTCCATCCTCTAGATGATACAGAGACTGCTTGTCACCTTCTGGAAAAACATTCAGCATGAATGGAGCCTCTAACTGGCATTTCACACTTCTTAAGTGCTATCTTCTGTCCCTGCTGACTTGGCCCACATCCAACAGGAATTACAGGACTGTACTGAAGAAGGAATATACTTGTAAAAATACTGCAGTTTTCAGGGGCTAAACTGCAGCATTTGGAAAATGACTAAAGTAAGTTTGAGACAGAATCACAGTGCCCCATAACGTGCTAGAAGCAGTACTTTGCCTCGGGCAGGATCATTACCTCCCACTGTTCAAATGATTATTCAAGCTGTGACAATCTTCATGCTACTCTGATCCTAAGCTATTACACCAGTCTGTCCAATGAGGCAGAACGGTCCCTAATTAAAGAGGACCAAAATGGGCAGGAGTTTCATGGAGGTTGACATTCATGTGGAGCATTATCTTAATCTTTATGTGACAGGAAGAGTCATTTAGTCTGACTAGACTCCACAAAGCAGCCAGCCAGCTAGACAAAACATATGGGTGCTTAGATGTATGGAGGCCAGATTTAACTGCTTACAAGTACCAATTTTGAAAGCCAAGACTTGAAGTGGCCATTCTTCCCCCTCTGTATTTAAGTGAGGGCTGAGCAAGTAAAAGACAGGGTCTCATCTTCCTCTAGGAAAGTCAACTGAGACTTCTGCTGTGCAAGGTGAGAGAAAATAGCACCATAACTGACCTTATGGCTGAAGAAAGGGGGCAGTCTGCTTCTCAATAAAAACTCTTCAGTCACTGCCAAGGCCACATTACTCAGGAGTGTGGCTCTGAGCTTTTCTTTTGGTCACTCTGCTGCTCCCCAGCAGATTCTCACTTCACAAGGCAGCTGAAAAGGTGGCAATACTGGGAGAGTGGGCATTGCCCAAACCCAGGAGAAGAAAAGAAGGTAGTATTGGCATGTAGAAGATAGCCTTAACCTGACCTTGCCTCCTTTTATTTATTTCTTAGACTTTTTCTGCTGAATAAAATCTCAAGTAGAGGCTTCTCTGAGATCATCAACTCAGCAGCTACAGTTTGTTGCTTTCTGTGGTACCAGGACCAAGCACCTCCCAGAGCCCTGAGCATTGCCCTGGTTTTGCAACCTTATTATCTTAGTATATACCAGTTTGCAGCTGTGGTCTGGGGAGACAGGCTGCTGTGAGGACTTTGCTTCTGCACCCTCCAGGGATGGAATGATCCAAAGAGAATTAGTTGTTTGAGGAGCCTGTTATAGCACAGTGGACTGATGAAAACTTCTTGGTACATATCCATGTTGAGGGACAGACCTTTGTGATACTGCTGGTGTGATGCAATATTCCCACTGCCTAGAATGACTTTACTGCATCAGGATATTATTGGCCTTTCTGTTAGTTCTGTCTGTCTCCTGAGTTAGTGTCTAGGCACAAATGTCCTGGACATTGCTTTTCTCATATGAATGTTTCTGATGTCACAACACATAACTCCATGAAATTTTGGTCTAACTTTCCTAGAGTAATTTAAAACCACTGGTTCTTGTGATATTACTGGCTAATCTCAGTTTGATGGCCATCTGCAAAAGACCTGAATTCTTGAGAGTCTTGTAATTACTTGGTTTACCAACATGTTAGCATAATGCTAATGCAGTACCAGGCCTTTGTGGAATTACCTCAGTGTGACAGTCTTATGGCTGCATCATCTCCTCAGACGCAAGAGGCACAATCCCTTCAGTTCTCTTAGCAGTAACCAAGGGACTGTGCAAGACAGAAATACTGTGTTTTAGTCTTTCCTATCCATACCTGCACAACGGGGTATTACTATGTGACTGTTTTATCCAACTGAAATGTTCAGCTACTTTATTTTTAAGAACAGATTATTTCTCTAATTAGTTTATGAACAGCAAAATAGTTTCTCATTCAAAATGCTGCAGGGTGAGATGATACTTATTTTGTAACAAGAACTACATCAGTACATTTGTTCTTGCTTCTTCACTCCATAATGAACTCAAACATTAAAGGGCCACCTTCCAAAGTCAAAGGCTGACTGCTGCGTTTGAGTGTTAGTAGGTAGGCACCCAGCACTGGGGGAGGTTATGGGTTTATACAAGGGTGCTCATTTTCCATGGTCAGTTATTTGAAGGTGGTAGGCACTGGAGAAGCGCTAACATCCACAGAGCAACCATCTCTGAAACTGAAGAGCAAACCCTGGAGCTCAGCAGTCTCCTGTGACTTCAAAAGCACAGTGTGAAGGGAAATAAAGGTTATCATTAGTGATCAGATTAAATGTAACAGCTATTTTTATCTGAACCGCACCAACTGGCTCCTTAATATCACCCAAAGCAAGCCAGAAAAGAATTAGCATCTTTCAATCCAACTGTAAATTGCAATTTGGTATAAAGAAGAAGACTTCATTAGCCAACAAGAATCCTTTCTTCTTCAAATTGACCTTTACCTTTGCAATGCAGTGGTTTTATCTCGAATTTAAAACACTAGTTTTGCTGTAGAAAATAGTGGTTGTTCTTGCATTATTTTAAAAATGTTATTTCAGCCTGAGGCATTTGAAGTGACAGATTAATCATTTTTTTCCTGATTGTAATAATGCTGCAGAGCAGCAATACTATTTCTGATATTAGATATACAAAGTAGCACAAAATAATGTATGGGGCAACATAATGAAACTGAAAGGAACAGTAACAAAATTCACTTTATAAAAATCGTATTTTCAAAGAATTTGAATCTAATTACAAATGGATTGATTTTGTTCAACAATTAATACAGAGACAAATACTGCTTTTTCTTAAAATGCTAATATTATTTAAGCAATCATTCTCCATCTTCAAAATAATTAATATATCACAGACTTCTAAATGGTTCACAAGTGCATAACTGATGCATAGGTAGGTACAGATTTGCTTATTAGGATCTATGAGGTGTTTTGGGCATGAAACTAGGGGCTTCTTTTGATAATTCACATCCCCAAGTGGAGATCAAAGTTTGTGAAAGTTTAACTGGGAACACAAGAAATTCAAACGACCATCTTAGCTTTACCATCTCATCTCATAATAGCTAAAGCTGCATCTGTAGAATGATAGGCTGACTAGCAAATGCAATGGAAGCTTCTGGGAGCTAAAAGAAAACTGTTTGGGATCAAGTGCTGGCACATCAGGTCCCTCCCTCAGTTACTGCAGAACCATACCACACCAGTAGGGCTAACACACAGCCTTAAGTCCTCTGCTCCAAGTCAGAGTGCCATGATCCTCCTCATAAATTCATTCCAAAGTTATGGGAGTCATTCTGAAGCTGCAAGCCTACGAACCCCAATGTCCCAGCCAAGTTTTAAATGAGAATTCTTATGATGTGTTTTTAATTTCCTGTACAATTTCCAGTTCTCACTTCCTCGGTAAATACTGTGCCTTTAAACAGCTTTGCTGTTCCACCGTGGAAAGAACTGCATTTCAGCAGTGCACGAAGCAAGCCGCCCTCTTGACTCGCTAGTCAACTGCTTGATTAATATAGATCAGTTACTTCCCTATTATGGTAGCATTCAGGCGCTCCAAGTCATAGCTGGGAACCCTAATGCGGTTACAAATGCAGAACAATAAACTCTCCCCCTCCACTGCCCCTCAGTACTATGACCTTTGCAAAACTGACTTCAGCAATACAGTTTAAAATAACTACAGAAGAACTTCCTCAAGGCTACCTCCTAGGCTATGGCTACACCAGCACACTACCCAAGGCCACGGTATACCTCAGGCACCATCCACAGCTTCTCTGGAGCATGTAACAGTCAGCACAGCCACTGGCATGGCTGGGACTGCTCCGGCTAGCCCTCTGCCAGATACTGTCTGGCTATTGCGGTTGCATAGCTTGGCCAGGACTCTACCTTGATGAGAAAACCCTAGTTTTTTGTGTGAAAGAGCTTTTAGTCTTATTGATTCAAGCCACTTGTAATAGAGATGTAGCCTCTATCACTTCAAAACTCTTCATAGCCCTAGATTGCTAGGGAACTGACTGAAAATGAGTTGGCATTTGCTCTAATTGTGTGACAACCAACAGTACCTGAGAGCCCTTGTAAGGAAAATGCAAAAGAGACATGCTCATCTTCCATTGTGGTATTGCCTCCCTTTTCTGCTGCATAACAGCCTTGCTTTCCAGGAATGCTCCCCCCACCCCACCCTTTGCAATTTATAAGAGTAGCTAGGGAATAAGCCCAGATAAATGGCAGTGATCACAATATGCCACACAGAAGTAGCAGAAAAGTGGGCTCAAATCCACGCACTGCCAAAGTGAGATGCATTGGAGAAGGTGGCATAGGTTACAGAGGAAAACCTGTCAATCAAAAAAAGGAGAGAAGTCAATCAAAATAATTGTGGTATGGAGTCAGAAGGTGTTTCGTTTCACACACAAAATGAAGAAAATGAAGAGTGAGATACTGCCCTGCTCATCTTCAAAGTGGAAAATAAGTGCAGCTTCTAGACGTCATTGTGTACCAGCAGAGTTCTGTTAGCAACTAATGAGAACGCTATTTTAAGTTTTCACAGTAACTTTAATAAAAACTGCTATATGAGAGCTTGGAAAGCTTCACAGTGAGGAGAGAGTCTCCTCTTGCAAAATCCACCACCAGCTTCTAATTACAAAGTATTTAACCACACTCACAGTAGTGGACAGTATAAGGTACATGCACTGAGCTTTGCCATTCAACATTACGCTCCAAAGCAAAGCACTTGTATTTTCAGTATCTTCTATGCCTTATCCCATGGCATCCAAGAAAGTTCCCTGTAAGAAGCATTCACTGCATAAATGCAAGAAACAAACAGCTTCTTATATTCAAACACTGCAACCTTTATTTGCATGAAAACAAGCACTGTTCTGTGCTGGTAATAGGTTAATTACTTTGGCAGAATACCTCCATGAAAAAGCCAGTGCTTTAATACAGGTATATATCATGTTTTTTTAATATCTTGCAATACATGCCAATTTGGGTGTGCTTGTGGAGACGATTCTCAAAGCCTTACGGACAGAAGCGGAGCTTGTAACGTTAAAAATGCTCAAGGAAGCATCTGGAGTCCTTTGGAGACACAGGGTACCTGATCCAGCCCACAGGCTGAAATGAACAATCGTGTACTAAGAAATTCTTCTGGGAGTGTATTTGGCAAAAGGAAGTTTGCTACCCCTTCACAAAACCAAACAAATCCCATCAACTGAGCTCCAGAGATGTGATGGATATAAAACCTAGGGTTCTAGAGCAGTTCCAAGGTAGTTCAGTCACAGTCTGAGCAGAGACCAGCATAATCTGATGGACATCACATACTGAGACTCAGCCCTGCAGAAGATCTTCCGTGCTCCTGCATCAATTTGCTTTATAACTTGTGCATCAGCATCCACAATTGCAACCAGACGTGGTGCTGGACTGGTGCAGTCTGGCCAGTAGTCTCACTGTATGTTCTTTATAGAGAAATTCTCTCACAAAAGCTACAAAATTTTCATGTCTCTGACTCCGAAAAGCAGATGCAGATTTCCATCATAAAGCAAAGAAATTCTATTGCAGGAGGGTTCTAGGAAATTTCCACTGTTTCATTTTGCTTGGGTTATTATCCGAACATGCTTGGGCTATTATCTTAACAGAATCATTAATTTGAGTTTACCATGCCACATGATACTTTTATTTCCCCTGCAGGCTGGTTTGCCTGACTTTCGTAGGAAGAGAGGAGCACCGCAGGAGAATGTATGTTAGCACTGAAATAGCAGTAAGGGGGGAGACAAATTAAGATCCTGTGGCAATATGGCTCTGAAAGAGGATGAGAAGGAATAACGTGCTTGAGGGTGTTAGTGTATTCCAGGCTCTCTTGCCCAACAGGCATTTGGAAAGCCATCTTACATGTTGTGCAGATGCTCATTAGGCTGAACATCTAAAAACTGGATTCTAGATAAAACAGTAATTCCTGAGACAAATTCATTTAACCTGAGAAACACAGAATCATAGAATCACTTAGGTTGAAAAAGATCTTTGAGATCATCAAGTCCAACAGCAAAAAGAAAACTACTAGCATGTTTTTGCATCAGAGCTCATCAGCAGCTCACTTTAGAAAGAAATCAATGGAGAAAAATAGACACCCTGAGGAGATGCAATTCATCCGACCTACTTTAGGCAGACATTTTAAGATAGCATGAATCTCACCCTAGAATCCCTTTCCTATACAAGCTAGTTCTCTATTAGCTATAAAGGGAGCTCAGGGTGACTACTTCAGCTGTAGATCAGAGAATCAGAGAATCATAGAATGGTTTGTGTTGGAAGGGATCTTAAAGCTCATCTAGTTCCAACCCCCCGCCATGGGCCATGACACCTTCCACTTCCATCCAGCCTGGCCTTGGAAACTTCCATGGATGGGGCAATCACCCTCTATCTGTGCTTGGGATTGCCCTGACCCATGTGCAGGACGTTGCACTTGGCCTTGTTGAACTTCATGAGGTTTGCACTGGCACATCTCTCAAGGCATCTGTCAAAGACTGCCTGTATGGTATCTATTCCTTCCAGCATGTCAACCACACCACAAAGCTTGGTGTCCACAAAATTGCTGAAGATGCATTCTATTCCACTGTCAATGATATTGCTACATATTCAGATGAATAACATTCCCTGAGCCTGAGTGGTGCCTAAAGTACACATTGTAGAATTTCATATGAACACACCTGCTATTTCATGTTAAATTCTTTTTCACCAAATAAATTATTTAGCCCTTATGAAAGGTACTATATTGACATGGTAGCAGCTAGAATACCTTATCAGCTTCAGGAAGGAAGAAAATAAAAGAGACGTACCTTCTTACACTATTCCATCTGTGTGCTTCCATCCCATTGCTAGCAAGGAGAGAACACCGTCAACAGAGGGTCAAAATGAACATTCGCTCCCTCTGCTGAGATTGCCAGTGAAGCTGCCAGTTGTGCAGCTGATCTGGATCCTCTCATGCTCCCTCAGGAGCTGACTGAACAGCCTGCATACATTTCTCTTTTTATAGATATATGGCTTAACAGACAAAAAGTCTGTATCAGCACCTCTTACCATCCTTTCAATTTATTTCAAGGATAGTGAATTTTTGTGCATGTATGTGTGTCTTTATGCTACAGAGAGACTATTTCATGCTCAAAAGCCTACTTTTGATCAGAAATATTTCTTATATTTCCCTAATAAGAGGCTACAGTTAACACCACAGAAACCATTATCAATATATGAACCAGCAGCCAAATGACAGTTGCTGAGAAAACTATAACTGAATTTGTAAACTACTGTAAACACCAAATATCTGCTCTGCTATTTAGCTATAAGGAGGGAGGTGATGGCTGCTGCCATTCTGCTAAAGAGTGGAGATGCTCAAAAGAACCTTGCTGTACCTAGCATGTGTCAAAGGCAGCCATTACTTGATGGTAGAACTGAGACTTCATGAAGGAGAAGAAATAATATGGGTGAGTCAGATGTACTGCCTGTGCTAAACAAGGCAAGTACCTTTTAAAAGGTACTGCTAGCCATGCTTCTCACTGCTGATCCAAAGCAGGAATCATTGACATGAGATTACAGTCTGCACGAATGGCACAGAAAAACATTTTTTCTCCTAGTACAGTTCCCAGCATGAGTCCCCTCTTCTTCCTTCCTGGGTCCTGTGCAGCACTTGTGGGTAAGGAGGAGACATGGCTTCTGCACTGAAATCTTAGTTGATGTGCACTCAATAGAAAATTCTGATTTTGCAGGACAAGTGTACACACGTGTTCTTTAAATGCCAAAGCACACAAGTTACTGCTTCATCATTCGTTAATGGGAGAAATACAACACCCTCCCCCATCCATCCCTGTCTTCTTTTTTTCTTTTCCCTCTCCTACTGTAGAAACTGAAGCTAAGATTAATATGAGTATTGGCTCTGAGACAGCACGTGAATATAGCTTTGCTCTTCCACAAATTCCCTCTCATGGAGTAATAGGAAAGAGCTTATTGGCATATAGGACAATTTATTGTTAGCATAAGAGAGTAAAAAACAGCAATGAATAGATTCTCTTTAAAAGAGTGGGGAATGAATCCAGAAGGGCAAAGTGTCCTTCTCAGCAGTTTGTTCATTACTTATAGACAGTTACTGTAGTGTGAAGCTAAAGCCTGGAATTCTAACAAGTCAATACCAAGGCTCTGTGGGATTTCTTGTCCCTGACTTCAGTGTCTGTATTTATTGAGTGAGGACTGATGGTATAGGTTAATGTAATTTTCCAAGTCTTTTCAAAGTAGCAGAGATTAATGAGCAAGGTCAGGCACCAAAGGCACTAGACAGCACTTCAAATCCTGCTTCTACTGTTTTTTTTCCTTCTCTCCATCTCATAAAAAAATAAAATTCCAAATCTTCTAGGTTCCAGGCACTGACTCAGCAACATCCTCGTTTGAACTTGATGCTATTTCACATAAACGATGGAGATGCTGTTCTCCCATAAGAATGCAGTTATATGTTCTGACAAGCATCTGATTAAAGTGTAGAGATCATTAAGGCTGGGCTGTATTGGGTTTATTCTCAAGTGTGCTGCAAGGAGAAGAAGCATCTACCTTGTTATATGTATTGATTAATCACACCTACACATCCTTTTTTTTTTTGTTTTTCAGATGTTGACAAAACCAAGCATGGTTTTCCAAAAAAGTCCTAGTGAAAGGAGGAAAAAGCAGGCCCATATTCCTAGCTTTTTATCAGGAGGTTATGGAGCAGAGAAGGGAAAATGGTCTCATTACCCTGACAGATGGTGCACTTAACAGACCCACGCAGTAGTACACTGAGGACACAAAGAAAGGTTGCTCATGCTTGAAGTGTGATGCATTTCTGAGCTGCTAATGGAAGTGGTGGCTATGAAGTATTGCACCAGCCCACCACTCAAGCTGCCTTCCAGCCCTCAGAGCTGTAACGAATTACCTTTGCCACCTGGAGCATTCCTGACCTCCTCCTTCTCTGGAAGAGACTGTCCTCTTTTTTCTTACCCTCCATCTGGTCCAGCATCACTTCCTTGGCTTAGTAACCCTACCTAATAGCATTCATGCATGACCACCCCTACTGAAGCATTCTTAGTGCAGCCCCATTTACCCTTGCAATATACATGGCCTCAAGATAGAGGAATAAGAGACCAGGGAAGCAGTGGTGATCCATATACAACATGTTGTCCTGGATGTCTGTAACTGGCTTTGCCTCCCCACAGATCTCTGCCTTGTGGTGGAAAGACTTACAGAGACAGTGAAACAGAGAAATAAAGCTGCGCAGGGATTTTGACAGGTGGTCACTACACATGTTCATTCATTTGTTCACTAGTTTTTTGTTTGTTTGGGGTTTTTAATTAAAAAATTAGGAGTAGGTGTTGATCCTTCATCTCAAGCACAATTGCAAAAAACCCACCACACAGCTTCCAGGCAATGAATCAGGAAATGCTAGCACAGTAAAGCTCAGCAAGATTCCAAAACAAATTCTTTGCTACAGATTGATAGTAAATGTTTTGTACTCTTGCAAATTTACAATATCTCCCTGAAACTCAAAGATGATGTGAGTGGTTTGCTTTTAAATATGAAATGGTTTAAATGCAAAAAAAAGTAAAAACACTTTAAAACAAACAAAACAACAAATACGCTTTATTAATGTGAGGTTGTCTGGAAGAAAAGAAGGGTTTCTATTAATTCTATCTTTGTTTTCACCTCACTAAGTTTTCACCTGGTGCTTTTTAACAATGGCTATTTAAAAACAATTTTATCAGGAAGAGTGGGCATTGATTTAGCTAAGTGCTGCAATTGCAATTAGGGAGTTATTAAGCCCAGTGCCAGATAGTCTAATTGACATGAAAATCCAGCTGAGGCCAGGGAATAAAGATTTCCCTCCTGCTTCAGTTGTACATTTATTTCACACATAAACTATCTTAAAAAAAAATTAAGGTTGCCAAGTCGAGCATGAAAAAGTTAGTACATGATGAACTTACAGTGATACCATCGTGCAATCAATTCAGTTAAGTTTGCATAGACGACTTCAATTCCAGAAAACCCTGTTTCAGATTCTTGACAGTGCAACTTTCATAGTCTTAGGAGCACACTGTGTTTGCTTGATTTAAAGAAAAAAAATTACATTCTGCTGAAACATATGGATACCCACATGGGTCCTCAGCACAACTGTTTGGAACTGTTAGATCTATCACATAGACATCGTATTTTAATGAAGTAACTGATAGTGGTAGTAGGCTGGTGTCCTTTACTTGTATCAGCAGAAAATGGGATGAGTTGCATATTTTGTTGGTGGGTTTCATATGGC
Organism: Neopsephotus bourkii; assembly: GCF_033783945.1. NCBI lineage: Eukaryota > Metazoa > Chordata > Aves > Psittaciformes > Psittacidae > Neopsephotus > Neopsephotus bourkii. Next base: position 6,806,067 of record NW_026901456.1, on the reverse strand, counting down.
TGACAGGAAAGAAACAATGAAACAATGAAAGGTATGGACTTGCAGACTGGGGACCTTGATTGCTTATTGATGCCTTCAAATGTGGTGGCTATTTCTGTTCCACCTCATCTGTATGATCTCTGGGCCAGCACCATCTCTTCCCCAGCCTAGATCCCCATCACAGTTCTCAGTAGACCTTAACAGTTCTATTTCTTTATTTGGCTACTTCTAGTCTTCAAAACTGTACCAGGGCATCCCCTAGCCTCAGAATTCCACCCCAGCACTTTCCCAAACTAGCTGCCTTCTCCAGTTCTCACATCCCAGTTCATACTCCTCCCTCCCAGTCCCAGTTCCCATTCAAATGTATCAAGCCCTCCCTAATACTCTGGCCATCTAGTTTCCTGATGAGACTGACTGAACTGCTTTGTCATTCCATCCTTTGACCTTCCTGCTCCAGTTCCTGTGACCATCTGGCTCTAAGGAAGGAGGCACATTTTCTCCTACAATTGTGATGTTCTAGGAACACAGGAAGGGCACTACCATGCTCTTAGTTTCAGTTCCCATCCAAAAGCATAGGTTATAGAAGCATGTAACAGCAATTAATGAAAACTATAATTTCTTTAAGTCTTGCAAAGACAGTGTTGGTTCAGTTGTTTGAGTGCTTACCATTTGGCTCAGTGATGTTGAGTTTTTATTAAAAAAAATAACTGCCACACTGAACACATGCAAATGTTAAGACTTGTCTTTCCAAACATTTATAACTTGGCCAATTTTGAAGATAGAAAAGTCAAATTCCAGATGGCACATCTTACATTTCTGCTGAAAATGACAAAGGCTCAAAACAGTCAAAACCAAGGCCACCAGAAATTATTTTTAATTGCTAGACATGCTAGCATTTTGTTCAAGCCTCATACTGAAATGACTTTGCTGAACCCTTCCAAAATAATTCTGCTTGAGGCAAGCAATCAACATGACAAATTTGAGCCTAAGCAACTGGATTTTGGCAAGCCTGTGTACAACCTAAAAGGGAGCTTTTACCAGCAGAGTTCAACAGCTCTGTTAATTGGCCTTGCCACCAGTCCAGATAGGAATAAACAAAATAAGTTTATGTAATATAAGTGAAAGAATGTAAACTAAATGAAATAAAAGTTATGGATAGCTGGAAAATCTTTAACAGGGGTCCAAACCAGACTGTGACTATCCTTTTGCTGTTGTTTTGAGATTTGTCAATGATTTCTTGAAGTTTAACTTCAGAAAAAAAAGATAAATAGTTGAGTCATTTATAATGATTACATGGAGGACAAAAATTAACCAAAACTCTCCCTTACACATCCTGTGTTTGAGCATTTCTCTAACACTTAATCCTGCTGATAGTTTAAAACTTCTCTAGGAAACATTTTCCCCTGTGTGAACTTAAGCTCTGACAGGAACTTTTTAAGTTCTGTTTGGATTTACAGACATGTCGGATTGTCAATAAAGCTGATGAGAAACAGCATCTTAGATGACACACATGGTTGACAAACCTCAGATGATTTTTCCAGCCCATGTTTTCTAATTGAGATGGATTAATTTTTACTTCCCCTATTACTAAGGATGAAAAGCCCCATGAGTTTTCAGCATCTTAGAAGGGCTAGAAATTTAATGTTTTTCCTCTGCATCAGGAAACACAAGCTGGGTTAGTGCAATGAAAGATTTAAGTTAGGATTGAAACCCCTAACTGACACCACAAGTGCTGGTATATGCAGAATGGGCAGTATACAGCACCCCTCAGAACTAGTCCCTGCTGCACTAAAATCCACGTCATTTTCTCCACTGCTCAAATCTTAGATCTGAATGTAAACAGAACCAATTAAATATTTTTTCTTCTCTTTTACTTAGGAAATACAATATTTACTCCTTCCTTATGTCCCAAGCTAATAAGGCAGAGGGAACAATTAAGCTTACTTGTTTCCAATCACGCTATTTTAAAGATTGGTTTGTCTGTTTCTTAGATGTGGTGCTCTTCCTCCAGATATTTATTTGTTGCCTACTCATCTGGCCCTTGCTTTGATCTAGTCTGGGAAACAGTAAACCTTTTGTGAAACTGGAGGGAAATGAGAGACTTCAGCTGAGGGTCAACCATGACTACAAATCAGAGCACTCATCAGTAACCTTATTTTGGTGAATGCATATTCTTTACTAAAATCCTAAACTGGAGCTTTCCTGGGAAAATAAGGAGACAAAATCAGGCAGTTAGAGGGAGAAGTAGCACTTGACTTAGCTGTGCTGAAGAGATATGCAACTCTCTGGGGGAGGAGAAAGCATGAGAAGTGAGACAGAAACACAGCATGCAGGAGACAGTAAGAAAGCAAGTCAGAAAAGAAACTGCTTGTGGAAAAATGAAAGGAAAACTTCAGTTTTTATGAAGATTGGAAGAAAGTACGGAATAATAAACCTGACCCATTGTAGCAGCCTGGCCTGCCTGGCAGAGAAGACCAGTAGCTTCAAATCACTGCAGAGCATCCCAATGCATCATGTGTTTCAGCCCACTCTCATGGGCACACTCGCTGCCTGTGAGAGTAAGGGGTCTCACTGGCAGAAAACGGTTTACCTATGCAATGACTTGTTAAAAGCTTCTCAGCCTTGCATAAACCAGCAGAAATCATTGGCAGAATAGCGATGGCAGTTTGTACCGAGCATCTGAGTCTGTTTTCTGATACTTACTTCAATCTGTGCAACCTCTTCTGACTAGCAACAACCAGAACATACTTTTTTTTTACCAAATCAATCAGACTTTCTCCTGAAACAAGCCACTGGGGGGATGGAACATCTTTTTTGGAACTGCCTGAACTGAAAGTCAACATTGCTTTTTGTTTTCTTTTGTGGCATGCTTGGTCAAGCTTATAAAGTGTTTTGTCACATCCAGACAGCATTGCTTACAGCAACAAAAGGTATCCCTGACACTGGAAGAAAAGGCCGGCAGTTCTAAGCTGGATCACTCACTATCTCAGCAATTATACTGAAATGTTAAGCTGTGATGAACAAAAGTAGAAGTTGTACTCAGCCTTTTGCTGCTAGGCACGAAACCTCACAAACACCCAGCAGAATAGAAGCAGCTGCTCCCTATTTTAGCTTAGGTTAATTAGACACTAGTTTCTATTCTGCAAGTTCAATCAAGAGATGTATCCCTAAATATGTTTTGTGGTACTACATAATCCTGGAGAAAACTACTTACAGGCATAGAAAATTATTGTGATACCCTAAGAGTTGCATGAAGCTTGAAACAAGGCTCAGATTTACAGCAGTCATAAAACCTTTCCATGTCAACTTTCAAGGAAATTTGGATTTATTTATACTTTGCAGAAGAAAACAGTAACTTCCTGAGGATCTTTGCATCTCCATAAACAATGGCAGTTGTGGATGTGCTTATATTTAGGTTCATTAAAACCTGAAACTTAGAAGCAAATGGAGTGGGAGTTACAAGCTCCCACAGATAAATGGGGGAGAAACTACAAACAAGCACTAGTATACCTTAATGAAGCTTTCTTCACCGACACTGTGTGTGCTTGTGCAGCATCTTCTACTCAAGAAAAAAGAACTAATAAAAGGAAAAATGTAAGTATTCTAATTCCAAATCATTCTGGACCTCAACCAGTCTGCCACATAATAACAAAAATGCTAATGTTAACAACAGTAATATTCTTATGATGAATAAAGACCAAAAATCTACACTAATTCTGCTGCATCTGAGAACACCCTCTAGAGTGCATTCTTCACAAGGTCTGCCTGTGGCATGGGAGGAATGGAGGTAATGGCTAAAAATTAAAGTTTCTTTTTGATGTTCTTCCATAATGGAATTGCTTTTAGCTGAGAGATCTCCTCCATCTCATGACTCAGTCTTCTGTTTTTTATTTATGTGCTCCCTCATTTAAAAAAACATAAATACTTGAACAACAGTTGGGACACTTTTGTCTGGCATAGGGTCACAGTTTCAGCAAGATCCAACAGTCAGTGCAGACTAAGTCCATCAAACCTCCTGGACGTGGGCAGAACAACTCCAAGTCTTGCACCTAGCACATTAACTGGGCATATTTGTCAATGTGTTAAGCATATACAGGATCCATATATTGTATATGGATCCTTAATATCCAGATTTCTTTCCACTGAAATCTAACAGAGCTATTTCTTTCTCTTGAATTTACAGAGAAAGGAACTTAAACTGAAATCTTAAGTTTGTCTGAGATGAGACAAAGTGGTGCTGGTGGACTGAATGATGAGTCATGACTGAGTAGCAAAGCCTGTGTCTGTAGCCTCTGCTCACAGCATCTATCACGCATTAACAAAAAGGTCCAAAACCTTATATCTTACATTTGTTTCTTACCTTCCTGGCTGAAAGAAACCCAGACTGATTTTTTCCCAGCTTCTCCTAGGTGATACAGTGTGTGTTTGCCTCCCAGAGGCAGACCTCACCAGAGATACAGAGAGTTTAGTTATGAATAGATTGATTGTAAGGGCCACTGAGAAATTTTTGCTAGTGAAAAATACAGCTGTCTGCTTTATGAACAAAATCACTAGATGAGATGATAATACAGCTGTGCTTTGCACTGTCTGCTAGTAATTAGTCTGCTTGCTGCTAGACCAAGAGGTAGCTGCTTCAGGATGCCAAACAGCCTTGAATCCAGCTGCCTCAGCTCTGTCTAGACATCCTTCCCTATGTGGGTTCTGACCCCTGGTTATTTGAGGTAAAAAGAAGGGGAGTATCTGATCCCAATCTGTGCTGATGAACAGCCATTTGTATAAGCCAGGATGAGGGTATATGTACTCCCATCATACCCCAAGATAGGGCCCAAATGTAACTGAGGTCTGGTATTGCATGTACATCAATATTTTTTCTTCAGTCTAAGGCCAGAAGAATAAACATATCTTCAAGCTTTATTAATCTCTTCCCTCCTACCCTTCTGTTTAGCTGTACCACATCTGCCACAAATCAGAGAATCCAGACCAGAATTTTCTCCATAGCTAACTCTTGCTTCCTCTCAGAAACTTGGGTCAGAAGCTCTCCGCAGTGTCTATAGGGACCTCAGCCTCACTTTCACAGAATCACAGAATCCCAAGGGTTGGAAGGGACCTCAAAAGATCATCTAGTCCAACCCCCTTGCAAGAGCAGGGTAACCTAGAGTAAATCACACAGGAACTTGTCCAGGAGGGCCTTGAATATATCCAGTGTAGGAGACTCCACAACCCCCCTGGGCAACCCGTTCCAGTGCTCTGTCACTCTCACAGTAAAGACGTTTTTCCTGTTGTTCACATGGAACCTCCTATGCTCCAGCTTACACCCATTGCCCCTTGTCCTATCACTGGACATCACTGAAAAAAACCTAGCTCCATCATCCTGACACCCACCCATTACATATTTGTAAACACTGATGAGGTCACCCCTCAGTCTCCTCTTCTCCAAGCTAAAGAGACCCAGCTCCCTCAGCCTCTCCTCATAAGGGAGATGTTCCACTCCCTTAATCATCTTTGTGGCTCTGCGCTGGACTCTTTCAAGCAGTTCCCTGTCCTTCTTGAACTGAGGGGCCCAGAACTGGACGCAATATTCCAGATGCGGCCTAACCAAGGCAGAATAGAGGGGGAGGAGAACCTCTCTTGACCTACTAACCACACCCTTTCTAATGCACCCCAGGATGCCATTTGCCTTCTTGGCCACAAGGGCACATTGCTGGCTCATGGTCATCCTCCTATCCACCAGGACCCCCAGGTCCCTTTCCCCTTCACTACTTTCCAGCAGGTCAGTCCCCAGCCTGTACTGGTACATGGGGTTGTTCTTCCCCAGATGCAAGACTCTACACTTGCCCTTGTTGAATTTCATCAAGTTTCTCCCCGCCCAACTCTCCAGCCTGTCCAGGTCTCGCTGAATGGCAGCACAGCCTTCTGGTGTGTCAGCCACTCCTCCCAGTTTAGTGTCATCAGTGAACTTGCTGAGAGTACACTCGGTTCCCTCATCCAGGTCACTGATGAAAATAAACAGCACTGGTCCCAGCACCAACCCCTGAGGCACTCCACTCGTCACAGACCTCCAGCTAGATTCTGCCCCATTGACCACAACTCTCTGCCTTCTTCCGCCCCATTGACCACAACTCTCTGCCTTCTTCCTTTCAACCAGTTCTTGATCCACCTCACTACCTGATCATCAAGCCCACACTTCCTTAGCTTATCCACGAGGATGCTGTGGGAGACAGTATCAAATGCCTTACTGAAATCAAGAAAAACCACATCTACATCTACCGCTCTACCATCATCCATCCACCTAGTTACTTCCTCATAGAAGGCTATAAAGTTGGTCAAACATGACTTCCCCTTGGTAAAACCATGTTGGCTGCTCTTAATGACCCCCTCACCCTTGATGTTCTTAAGGTGCTACCAATTCTAATGTTAATAAAATTATTTTATGAACACTGAAATAGAAAATTATTAGTAAAAAACATTTACATACAACAGTGCAGCATGGTTTGGCTAGAGAAAACAGTACCTATATAAAGCAGGCAGAATGAAGAGAACAAGCCCTCAAAAAAACCTACAAAAGGAAAAGAAATGATGAAAGCTAATCTAAGCTTCAGACGACAGAATGCTCAAATCACAATGCATTGGAAGCTAATGCACCACCACTGTGCAATGAAACTAAAGATATCGAGGTGAGGTACTCTCTCCTACACACTGTGTTTGAAAGAGCGATTGCAACACATTCTCAGAAAATAGCACTTCTGGGGAACCTATGCAAGCAGAAAGGACGCAGAGTGAAAAGGCCATTAGCAATCCAAAGGCCAACTCTTAGCTGTCTACCTTTCAGTATGAGATCAGATTAGAAACTGTGGAGTAAGGATAGTTACTGTTAGATTAGTACACACACAATGAATCCCAGCAATAATGTATTATTTTTCCTGGCTATTAGCCTGGATTTTAATTAGTTTGTGCTAATGAATGAATTTGTACATGTCCATTTTTTGTAGACAGCTCCTAGAGGAGCTAGAAAATTGGTCACTGTGGAGTGCCCATGTTTCACTAAAAACTAACATATAATTAATGCTTTCCCACCCCAAGTCAACAGCAGTCTCAGGGGGTTTTAGGTATAAATTAGAATGAAAGATGAGATACTCAGAATACAGTTAGTGTACTCATTCATCAACCATTATTAAATAATGTTACTGTGAGACCCTAGAGAAGTGCTGAGAGCCAAATTCCAGTCTCTGGGCTACCCACAAAATGCTCAGGAGCTGCCAAAGAACCCTGCCTTTATTTCCACTGTGACTCTTGAAAAGCCTTTTCCATATCCAGTGTTATCCAAGTTTCTTCTTTTCTTGAGAATTCCTCCTTGGAAAATATGTATTTTTCAGTCATTCTTATTTGTAACACACTGTAGGCTGGGGAAAAAACGAACCAAGTGTGCTGGACCAAAGCAAATGCTTTTGTCACATCCGTTATCCTAGCTAATGAAGACTTCAAGCCAGCAACTATTTGGATATTTTCACATTCATATTCCCACAGAGAAGAGCTGACATGAGGTCACCAGTGTCATACCAATCTGAATAAGGATAGAGTTGTTTGAGATTGGATTAAGGAGAAATTAAATGCCCAGGTCTGAAAATGACATTCTGAAAAATCCTGTCGAGCATCTATTTAATTATAGAGATATACAGGCTCTGTATATTTTTGCTATTGCATATATTTTGTTTTCTATTGTATATCTTTTACTTTAGTATTACCTACAAATTCCTCAGCCTTGATAGAAACGAGCAAATCAGAAGTTATTTTATGCCAACATCAGATTAGGGTCTATAAACACCAGGCTCTCCAAAGAGGCTCATTCTGATAAGTCTAATGTCACAAGAGAATACATTTCTGTTGACAAGAAGCAAAGCTTTAGGTGTCTCATGAAGATGTACACCGATACAGTCAGGCAAGAATAATTTTACCGCTAATCTATAGACATGGACAGAGTTTACTATTATTAATCCTAATAGCTCCTGTTCATCATAGGAACTTGAGACACACATGGGCTGAAGTCCCATTTTGAGACACCCTTTTCTTACATTGTACAGCCAACCTAGGCACTTTGCATAAGGTCTTGAAATAAGCTCTCAGCATTGGGACTGAAAGTGCAGTGTTGTGCGGGTTCATGTTGTAGCATTTAATTCCTTTTTGAAGCCTTAACTGGTCACTAGTTTGGGTAAGGATCAAATTATAATCATGTCTGTAACACTCCCGCTGTTCTAAATTCTGGTGCCTGCTTACACAAGGGAGCTTGATAACATCAAATTACAAGCTAATTTTGGAGCATCAAGCTAAGTGCATTAAGACAGCTGTGTGCTAGAAATTAAAATCTTAAAAACTTCAAAAAAAATGATTAATCATTTAACAAATTGCTAACAGACAAGGAACTTTTAAGTGGAAAAGTATTTTCATTTTTTTTTACAAAACCAAGTCTTCTGGAAAAGAAAAATAACAGAAGTCAACTGTGTGAAACAAAGCAGACAGCGTGTACAGTCAAAAAGAAAAGTCATGTTTCCACAGCAGTAAATCCTGGTAACCACTGTTGTGCATTGATTGTGCTCCCCTTTCATTTTTCACTTCTACTAAATTAAAAAACATGCTGCTGAGCTAAATCTACCTCTTGTAGCCTTTTAATCATCTATTGTTAGTGTCCAGAAACATGTAGAGAAAGATCTGCAACTTGTGCAAGTCAGTCCAGCTCCATGGACTTTCAGTGTAACTACACTAGCTTACATATGCCATTGGACCTACTCCTGATACAGACCCAAACCATCCTTGATAACATAGGGACAGATTCATTTGAAAGGTAACATTGGGTTTATTAGCATTATCTAGGGACTGGCTTGACCTGGGTCCTTCATTTGGGTTCCTACCAGCAGCAAAGCAGAACTAAATATTCCTCTTTCCCAGAATATTGATGACATCACATTTTCAAATGAATGCACATCTGTGGAAGTGAGCCAGTGCGTGTGAGCTAAGTGCCATGGAAAGAAGTCTTGTTCTCCCTGGTGTGTAGTTAGGCAGCACACTGATAATTAGACTGATTTCCAAAAAAAAAAAGATGGCACTTGTCAAAGGCATAATTTCAGTTCTGCCTTTCCTCATTAACGCTTGACGGGAGCACTAGCACAGATATGAGTCATCAAAAAGAAAAAAACACCACTATCACCAGAGCTTTATTATTATTTTCTTAATTTACAACTGACTGGGTTGTTTTTTTTCTAATGACCTAGCCTGATCATTACAGACCAGCTTCTCAAAAAGGATTAGGACTCCATATTGGAATTGCATGGCAAGTTTCTGGTAGCTAGGAGCTTACAGAGGTGGCTTCTAGAAGCTTCCCCTGTATCCAATAGAGCCAATCCCAGCTAACTCCAAGACAGACCTGCCACTGGCCAAGGCTAAGCCCAGCAGCAACTGTGGTAGCACCTCTGGGATAACAGACTTTAAGGTGTGTGGGGGGAAGCTCTGAGACAGCAAGTGAATCTGGAGAGGGGAGCAAGAATACTGAGAGGGAAAAATCTGCAGACACCAAGGTCAGTGAAGAAGGAGAAGGTGGTGCTCCAGGTGCCAAAGAAAGACTCCCCTACAGCCTGTGAGGACAACGATGATGAGGCAGACTGTCCGCCTGCAGCCATGGAGGTCCGTGGTGAAGCAGGTGTCACCTGCAGCCCTTGGAGGACCCCACACCAGAGCAGTGGAATGACAAAGGAAGGTTGTGACCCCTTGAGAAGCCTGTGCTGGAGCAGGCTCTGGGCAGGACCTGTGGCCCCACAGAGAGAAGGACCCATGCTGGAGCAGGTTTGCTGCAGGACTCGTGATCCAACTCACATTGGAGCAGTCAGTTTCCAAAGGACTGCACCCCGTGAAAGGGACCCAAAGCTAGAACAGTTTGAGGAAGACTGTCCCCCATGGGAGAGCCCCACACTGGAGCAGCGAAGGCATGAGGAGTCCTCCCCTTGAGGAGGAAAGAGTAGCAGAGACAGTATATGATGAACAGACTACAGCCCTCATTCCCCATCACCCTGTACTCCTGGTGAGAAGGAGGTAGAAAATTCAGGAGTAGAATTAAGCTGGGGAAGAAGGGAGATGGGGTAGGGTGCTTTTAAGATGTGGTTTTATTTCTCATTATCCTACTCTGACTGGTAATAAATTGAACAAGCCACAATCAATGCAAATATATACATGAATATATATTAAATAATATATACATTTATATATATTAAAAAACAAGGACAAAGGAGTAAGTCAAGATCCTTGTGGGTATCCTAAAGAAGCTCGGGTGTCAAGACTTCAGCAATGCTCTTTCTACCTTTAATTTTACAGACTCCATTCTTCCAGGCAATTTCACTCAGCCTCTTTGTTCTCACTGAACCTAGTTTTCCTGACAATACAGTAAGCTTTTGCCAGCAGACAAGTTTCCCAAGTTGCATGCAGGCACTGTGTGCAAAACAAAGACGCATAAATTAATCAAGTTATTCCTGTAGCAACCTGGAAAGAGATGTGCTGGGGAAAAAAATTGTTATTGTGATCTCTATTTTTAAATACTTGGAAGACACTCAGTTACTATGGTGGTGAGGACCATATAAGTACCTACGCAGATTCACTTGTAGCAGGAGTGTTAAGTGTGAAGGCTTCTCCATCTCAAAGATGCCAGCTAGCTCTGGTACCTTTTCCTCCAAGGGAAAAGGGATAAATATATTTTGAAATAATTTCCTATTTAGGTCCTTAAAAAGTGAATTTAAAAAGCTGACATCATTATTCTATGGCTGTGCTGCCCTCGTTTGCTTTTACCCTATGGGACTTCTGCATTTACTTTGCTTTTCTGGTACTTTTTCATCAGATAGGAAACCTCTCTTTTCCTCTCCAGAGCAGTCTCAGGGAGGAAAACAACCCCAAAACAAAATGCAAAACAGCATGTGAGAAAAAGCTGACTAACTGACATTATATCAACATACACAGAGATCCTTCATGAGCATAATGCTATACCCTGTGTCAGTAGATGGACTTATTTGGTAGTGTTGAGAGTATTTATAAATGATACACAAAATGAAAACTTGTGGGGAATTTCAATGACAGGACATTAGCCAGACTACATGAGCACTACTGGCTCTGCTAATTGGTTAAGCTTTTAATGCAACACTGGGTTATGGGGTTTGGTTTTCTTTTTTTAGAAAAGATGATTTTGCCTAAACATCCACAATTCTCATTACCAGATGAAGTGCAGCAGTAATACACAGTATCAAACCAGACTTGTCAGGTAACAAAAATAAGAACAGCATCTGCTCTCTTGCAACTATGACTTCAACTTAGATTAGGTATATTCATTACTTTAAACTCTACCAGAGGATCCTCTCCATGAAACCAGATCGCTACTGCATGTGTACAGACACGTGGGGGAAGGTGAAGTTTTGGTACAGAAGGTGTCTATCACAAGCACGCAAAAAATATTGCTTTAGAAGTTTTTGTTGCTGGATAAACTTCAAAAGTTGTTAATATGAAGATTTTTGTGAGCAATCCTTCATTGTCATCACTGCCCTAAATAAATAAGCACACATTATTCCTCTGGAGAAAACTTATCCTCTGGCCTCAAGAAATGGAAATTCACCTAGGAGAAGAAATGAATTTCATGTATAACTCCCCTCTCTTCCTTTCGGTATCCTTCTCTAGGGAAGATCTGTGAACAATCAGAGAGCCTTGTTATTAAAGGCTAGGTCTGCCTTTTGCTGAGACATGCTTGCAGCCTGAAGAATGAACAGACTCCCTGACAAACAGGCCAATCTGGGGCAAGGAAGGGATACAGTCCAGGAGAGGACCTGAAATATGTTTGGGTTGGTTATGGGTTTATGTGTTACTGTCCTCAAGAAAGTGACTGAAATAAAACTCAGCAGATAAGGTTACTTGTTCTGTTTTTGCCTTATATAGCTATGCCTTAAGATGGCATTTGTCTAGAACTCTTTACTTTGAATTTTTCTCTTATCTCTCATCTGAAACATTCAACTACAGATCATGGAATTGAGCTCACAAAGGATTTTTTTTTACACCTTCTTCTGAGCCTGAGCAATCTATGAGCAAATACAGCTTAGGTAGCTATGCTGTAGGTTCAGACACTTTGTGAAGGTGTTATTTGATGGTTACATCTAGGAACATTGCTGAGACAGACGTCCTATTTTAAGAGATAGGGAACGAGGTGAAGCAAAAATTCTCATCTCACTCTTAATCCTCACTACTACTAGATTCGTTGTTTGAGACAGGACACAATTTGGCTCTGGATACAGACTGGAAGAAGAGGAGAGACACACTGCATTACTGACTTTGAGACTGTATTCTGTGAAACACCACTTTCAAGGGACAAGAGAATTTTAACAAACACCATAATGAAAAGAAACAAGAGGACAAGATAAATTTCCTCCCAACACTCAATCTATTACCAAGGAAAACTCAGTATTAAGTAGTTTCCTACAGTACTCCCCCTTCTAACTTCTGATTTGTGCAGTATGGGTCCAGTATTAGAGAGCAGCAGTCTGAAAAGGTGAGGTTTGTGTTTGCTTTAGGGGTGGTTTTCTGTGTTTGGGATTTTTGTTGTTGGTGGTTTTATATTGATTCAGCAGTTGTTTGCAAGACCTATTTTATCTTTACCACAAAACATTGTTTGTGTGGCAAAAGACAAAACGCATGAGGCATTGCATTGCTACAGCTCAGTCACTGCCCTTTCCTGTAACTAAGGAAAATGACCTCTAGACCTGGGCAGATACAGCAAACCGTGTTCCATGAGATCCTTTGAATATTTATACAAGTTGGCCTCATGTGTTCCCTCCCTTTCCAAAATTTTTTTCCACAAGTTTATTTGTTGGGCTGCTCCCAAACCCAGTATATTTTTACCTAGTCTTTGGAGAATATTAGTGGAAAATTAATTTCAAGTTCTTAAATAGATATTTATATTAGACCATCTTACAATAATGATCCTGGCCTCTTGCCAGGAATTAAAGCTTTATTAAGCTAAGCACTCTACATAAATAACTATTACGATGATCATTCACTGTCAGACCAAGCAAGATTCTTTATTCCTGAGTGCAGTGTGCACAGAGTGAAGAATTTCACAAATTCCTTGAGTAGATGACATGGGTAAATGGACTGTTGATAACACTGCAAGATTCATATCCCTCTACTGGGAAAGCTTACTAGAGAGGTAGCTCTATTCTACCATGCATGATTGTTTTACAGTTCTTTACCATTACAGTCGGTGCTTTCAAAAGCATTCTGATTTAAGTGACTTTAGGTTACTCCATTTTAGGTGTAAAGATAAGATTTAGCTCTACGATTTTTATCCTTATGTAGAGGCATTCCATGCATACTGTACAGAGAGAAGGAAATGCAGAGCACTTACTTATAGTTTTTAGATCACCCCAAAGCAGAAACCACTGACAAGACAAATGCTTATGAATGAGTAGAAACTGAAAATAATTTCACCTCCAGTACCACTGGCCATCTTGCTTTGATTGTGTATGCCTAATCCACCATGATATGTAAATTCATGCAAGCCTATTCATTTTCATTTCACTCATACCCAGGAAGTTATAGAATTCATCACATGAAAGCATGTATTTTGGTATTATAAATATTCATATTGCTAAATGATAAATCTGCTATTACAAGAAAATTATTAACAAATATCAATTAATAATCACATGCCTTACGTACTTTCAGAAGAAAGGGTGAGATCTATTAATAGGAAAAGAGTGATTCTAAATTTAAAGATAGAAATAATTGGTTCTTGTGCAATTATTTCCCTGCCAGTTGTGCTAGTCTATAAAGAGTAGATTGTATGATACCAGCTTGCAAATTACATAGAAAAAAAACCACAGGGTAATGTGAAACAGAATGAGAAGTGACAAGTGTTAACCTACAAAGGAACCTTGTGACACTGCCAAGATAAGAACAGTAAGGTAGGAGCATCCTGATTTCATTTAGGATGCATTTGCAAGCACAATAGACTAGATAAAAAAAATAAAAAAATAAGTAAAAAGGAAATTATAGCTTCTTATCCCACTGGCTCTATTAGAACAAGTCAGATTCATATAGAAGGATGTGCATGGGGATAGTTCTTCTGTCTTCCCGTTGGATTTTCTACATCAGCGAAAAGTATTACACAATAGAGTTCACAAGTTAAGTTTGTTATGGCATACACAAACAAGCATGGCTCAGCTTTCAGGCAGACTGAGTTTCTCCAAGACCCAATGAGGTCATGGCAGCTACAGTTACATGGCTCCTACATACAAGTTGTTTTTATATAGGTGTTTCTGTATGCACAGTATTACTGCTAATGTTCCTTAAAAACTAGTCCTTTCACCCAGGAAAACTAGCTTATGTAATTTAGTCCCAATAATATTTTTGCTGGCATATCATATTTATAATACCGATACAGCTTCAAGAACTACCAGGCTTGCTGCTGCATAAACCCCAAGAACATATGGTGGTATATATTGTTCAAAATATAGTGGAGAGCAATCCTGTCTGCTAATGACCAGTGCTCTGAAAGAGAAGAGGGAGCTTAGTCCCCTACACCTTACCACCTAGCAGTCTGGAAATCTATTCAAGACGGCAGCTGAGGAACGACAACTATTGATGAATGAAGTTCCATGTAGGTACAACAGTCCGTTCATCAACATGACAACCAGTACAGCATGTGTATGAGATTTTCTTCTTCTATGATCACAAGCTCCTACACTGTGGCACATCAGTGTTCCACACTACTGGCTTTTTGAAGCTCATTCTTTTCCACAGCTCATCCCCCTGAGCCAACAAGCAAGGGTGCTGGAATAAGGCAGTAGGCATTGGGACTGAGCCTGAATTTTGTGTGCAATAAAATCCTCCACTAGAAGGGGAAGCCAGCTAAGAGAAACCACTGCTGTGGCAGTAGGCACTAAACACAACTAAGGACATCATGCTACTACCTAATGAAGGTCAAACAAGAACATGCATTCATAAGTGTTTACCAAAACTATCACTACTATAAAAGGAATCTTCAGAGACTGAATTTCCCCAAATGCTTCGCAGTGACAGCAACACCGTATGTGTCTTTAAAGAGAGAGAATGCCGACTGCCATGGTTAGTTCTACTTTCTCTGGTTTTTAACTAGCCTAGAGACAGGCTCAAAATTCATTTTCTAGCAACAACAACAACAAAAAAAAAAAAAAAAACAACAAAAAAAACCCAAAGCTTGACCCATAGCAGCATCTCCACTGTATGAATAAAAAGAGCTCTGAAATTAGTCTTAAGAGCACAGATGCTCAGCTGTTTTTTCAGTAGTTTCTCTTCATCCTTTAATCAAGAACAAGGACAATGACCAGACTACCTTGCCTCTACAAACATTTTCACAGCATGTTTTTTTTTTTAACAAGATGAAAAGGGTTTTCATTTCTTCTTCCTCTCCCCAATTCAACAAGGAGAGTTTCCTTTTGACAGGGAAACAAATACCTAATGAGGCAGCTGACAACAGCCACAAGGAAAATTTAAGGCATGGACATGCTGCAGACTTCTGGCCAAAAAAAAAAGAAAAAAGAAAACAAAACAAAAAAAAAGAAACCCCCCATGTAACAGGATTTATATTGTGTGTGTAGGTTTACAGAACACCCCAGTTTTCAGAGGAATATATCACTCCTGCATGAGTTCTAACTGCACACAGCTAATAAAGAAAAAAAAGACTACACATTTCTGCTTCTTTGATTTAGAATTCAATCTCTGGTTCGAAGTTCTGATTCTGCTTTATTTTCATGAAAGCATAGGGACTGGGGAGATCAGAGGACACTATTCCATTTCCCCTACTGCTCCTCTATTATACATAGGTGACAGGTTTGTTTTTATAATTTCATTATAAAAAATAGTTGGCATCTACTTGTCTAAGATTAACTGCACATCTGCCTGTTCATATTATACCTAAAACTATGCTACACCTAGAATCATATATATTTCTGAATTAATGATGCAGCCCTTTCTCACTCAGAAATCCCGTTGAGGAAAGAAGAAAAAAAATGAAGCATGCTGCAGGATCAGTAAATCTAAGCTAAACTTGACAACAGGACAATTTTATTTGGGAAGAAATTCAAGGCAAATGAGCTCAGTTCATAATGTGCTCAAAGAGTAAAGAGAGAAACATGCTTCCCCTGCTGCCCAAATGGCTGACATAATTTTGCTTGCTTTCCTTTCCTGTTAACTTGAAAATGCAAATGACTTTGCTGTCAGGGTACATTTGTTCCCACTAATTCAAGACACTATAACAAGCCAAAATATTTATTTATTTTTTTTTCCCACTCTAATTTGTGTTTTATCATACTGGGAACAACATCTACAGATTTCATTTACTGTAACATTATGCAAACAGCCCTTATGGGAAAGTCACCTCTCCGTATTAGGAAAAAGTAGGCATAAAGAAGCCTCTTAATGTTTTAAGATATGTTGCCTCAAAGAGCCCCAAAACTCCATTTAGACCAATGTGTAAAGGCCAAAATAACTGCTCAAATCTCCCATCTTGGAAAACCCTTGGCTTTTCAGAGAAGAGACTTACATTCTTCCTGCTTTTCAGTAATTAATTGTAATTAGTTTATTTTTGTTCTCCTTCCACATACATTATAGCAACTGCTAATAATACTTAACCTAGCCTTTTGGTGTTCTTTGTTCCTAACATTATCTTATTCTAGCCTCAATCATATCTGCACTGACTTCTGCAGAGTCCTTTGGTTTACTATAGTATATTCTTGGAATCTCGCCTCTGCTTTAGTAGATGATTTGGACATACAAATATAAAGAAAATAATCCCACTGAAGCCCTTCTAGTTGTTCAAATACATTCAAAAGATAAAAAAAAAAAAAACCCGAAGGCCATTGCTACCTAATGTCATTCAGTAAAAAATACTTTTTGTCAATTTAACTTAACAGTCACCATCAAGAAATACAGTCTACCCTTACCATTCTCAGCAGATGTCTTCTCTTTTCCATTTGTAGCTCCGGTTCCTTGTCTCTGTTGGGGGGGGGGGGGGGGGGGAACAAAACAAACAAGTGATTACTTGGGTGGCATGGTTTAGTGTGAGGTGTCCCTGCCCATGGCAGGGGGGTTGGAACTAGATGATCTTAAGGTCCGTTCCAACCCTAACTATTCTACGATTCTATGATTAGAACAAGCTTGAATGTGCATTTTCCCCCTTGGAGTTATGAGCAGTTACAGCCTGATTTCTTTTCAACACCTTGGACAGCCATGCAATGTTGCTTTGAAACACTACCAGTCGGAATAGGAATGCTTAGTAATACTTAGGTAGAATTGTATAACCATGAGTGCAACTATATATAATTATTACACACCAATGATGGGATGTCCTTAACCAGGTTTCCAGCAGTGCAAAGGTATGAGCTACAGCAGGATATCTCTTCAGGTCCCTGCTATGCCTCCATTTCCATGATTCTCCTGACCTGACTCTGGCCAGAGGACCCATCTTTGTTTTAGCCAAAAGTAGAGGTAGAACTTTGCCATTTTGCTTCACTCTGTCCAAGGAATAGCCTCATGACTTTCCATGAAAAACTGATTTAAGTCACTGTAAGTAACATATGGCTACTCTAGTGCAGTCCAAATAACTATTCACAGCATTAGATTGTATTAGTGTAGTTCAGCTACTAGGTAACTTTCTACTTAGGAGTGGTCACTTTATACAAACTGCGCTGCATCCCTCAGAGAAATCACCTCACTGTTGGAATTAAGGTACTTTAAGTATGGCAAACCACGTTTCTTACTCAAAAAATATTCATATATGTGTATTTTACTGAAAGACTAAAGAATAAATCCTCTAGGATTGTACATGTAAAAAAATAGGATTATTAAATGTTGTGAATAATCCCAGCTGCATTCAGCCAGAGGCAGCACATCCTCATGCATCAGGAAAGTTAAAAGCCACTGCAGCACTGCAAACCACAGTTGAAACCTTCTCTACTGCTGGGATTTCTGTCCATCATCTCTCACAGCAGTGGTATTTTCAGGGTATTTTGTGTATGGAGCTAATAATGATGTAAGTATGAAACCTTCATGTGTACTCTTAGCTCTTATTATAGAACCAGAGGGGAAGAGAAAGCTCTTCAAACCCCTCAGGAGAACACAAAAGAGCCACATTTGGTCTATAGTGCACCCACATGCCAGTGGTGGGTTTTTCATCTTCTCTGTGGAAAACTTCAGCGCATCTCTCTACCAGCTCTGCCCCATCTCTCACTTTGTGCAATGAGACAGAGCATCCCTAGAGAAAACAGCTCTGAGTCTATAACTACAGCTGCAGTCCCCGCATGCAATGGAAACATATTTTGTTTCTCCCTGGAACCTCAAACTTATGACAGAAGAGAAAACTTGGTTGATAACAAAGATAGGGATTCTAAAGGGATAAACGTCTTTTACAAAAGCATAACTTTCCAACAGCCAGAAATCAATAAACCCACCAAACAACCAATTCTGCTGAAGATATTAACCTTTATGCCTTCATTTAAAGTTTGGTTAATATTTCTGTATTTAAATTTCAATCCACATTTGAAAATAATTTTAGGGTTAATTCACTGGGGCCTCCCAAAAAGCCCCAAAATACTGGCATTTTCTTGTCTATAAAAATAGCAAGTATATTGCTTTTTCCTTCTCTGTTTATTTTTAAGTGCTTTTCAAGTTGTCTTATTTCTTGGGTCTTTCAGGCTGTGCTACTTAGCCTTTATGAAAGCTTCTCTTTCCTCCCTAGGCTATACCTGTCAGGTTTGGTCTACTATTGATGAAGAGCTGGAATATGAATCCACACATTTATTTCTTGTCTCATGATCTCCCCTCAGGGAGAGGAGAAAGTTATCAAAGAAAACTAATAGAAAACTTGGCTTTGATCAATGAAGGTTTTTCTATTCATAAGTTCAAGATTTTTTTCTTTAAGTCTGAAATCATTCGAAGTATTCTACAGCCATTCGTTTGGTCTGTGACATACACAGACTGAAGCCTGAAAATCCTCCAAACGAGCTTCTGATAGCCTTTCTTTCAGCTATATACATATTCTGATCTATAAACACAGTACTGTCTTACAAGTGTGTGCTGTGGATTTGAAAGTGAAGATCAGTTTCTCATTAATAACACACTGAAGCTTACAAAAACGCCATACACAATGCGATCATCCGCCTGCAAAGCCTTTAGTCTTTTCTTTCAACATATTCAGTGGAGCTACATTTAAAGCTATTTTTTTAAGGCATTGGTATTATTAGAAGCTGGAACCTCTTGCTTTTTTCACCAAATTTCAAGACGCTACCACAGGCTGCAAAGCAAAGGTTCGCTCTTTAACATCACTGAGAGCACAGAGAACTAAACATGAGGAGGATTTACTAGGAGTATTTTCAAGCAGAAGTGAACAGCCCTCCAAAAACTGGTAAAGTCCCCAAGTTATTGACAATAGTCTAAAATATGAAAGCAGTCTAACTCTGTTTCCTGTAACTTGCAGTTAGCTTCCTTTATTCAAAAGATTGCTTCTAAAATTCCCCAGCATTTTCTAAGGCAAGCACTATGAAAGCACCATTGAATAAAGCTTCCACTAGACATCAAGGAACAAACACCAGAGCAAAAATGAGAATGAGTGCAAAACCATAATGATTATACAATAAAACAGGATAAACAGTTTTGTTGCTATGTTGCATAGGAGCAAACACTGTTTATGACTGCTTGGGGCTATATTTTTACACTCTGTTTTTACAGAACACCAAAGGCACATCATTAAAAGCATCTTCAAAAATCAGTTACTCCCAATTTGTCAGAAGTGGAAGGAAAAAGGACTACTGCTATATGCCCAAAAGCCCAGTAAGAAAATAGGCTTATTTTTTCTGTTAAATTCTCAGTGCTATACACAGCAGCTAGTTAACATGGCATGAAAACTATAACAACTTAGTCCCTAGGTATAAAAATGAAGGTCAAAAGTGAATTTGTAGCTCAGAGGACTTTTCAAGAAGAACGTTAAAAGCGCTGCACCAGCTTTTCTAGTGATGATTCTAGCCCCTCCTTCACCCCCAAGCATGATTTTTGCCTTTAATCTTACATTTTCGTCTTGAAATAGCCTGACCTTTTCAGTTATGCTTCCAATTAGCACCTCAGTGTCCAGGATTGTAGCCACACTGTGATTACAGAATTTTCAGGGGCACAGGGGTTGTTTTGTTCCTCCAGTGAGCCACAGAAAGCCCAAGATCAGGGACATGAAACTGCCAGAAAGTTCTTTGACAAACAGGCCCTTACAGTAATAACATTATTCTGCTGCTTCATCTCAGCGCAGGGCTAACAGTGTACAGCAAGGCTGTATCTCAGTAAAGCAGCAGCTGCAAATTTTCAAAAACATATTGTTTCTACATCAAAGAAAGAAGGAATATCCAAGAGCAGAATTAAAAGAATAGACACAGTGGAAAGCTTCTGTGAAGCGAATGGCAGAAAGAGTCAGTGTAGACTTGACTCAGGATGAAAAAATAATTGACTTGACTCAGGATGGAAAAATAATTTAACTGACACATTTGAAATGTTATTAGGATGTTCTGTACTCACTGACAAGAGGAACAGCAGTGAAGTCTGTACATATCCTAAGCTACTGGATCCATCCCTAGGCTTTGACAAAAGGAAATACACGCTGGTACTATGCAGCACAAAAATGGCTGTGGGTCAGCCAGCTGTGTGCCAAGCAAACCTTTATTCTGCACTACCATCTGCACTCCATATAAAATTTGCTCTGTAAGTGATGTAAATTGACTCAAACTAAACTGCTTCATAAGCACCTTATTTTTTCATAGTCTTTTGCTTTGAAGAGTTCAGCTGCTTTAGCCTTAAAATGAAAAAAGTACCAAGAATTACATTTTACAAATCTATAAGCTTTCTGCAGATAAAAATGTCACTGTAAATATCTGCTTAAGGACTTTCCCATGTTTTCCAAGTAAAGAAACTTCCTAGTCAACAGCAAACCAATCAGCAATTTCTGCTGCTTTTTAGCCCTAAACGCTTCTTGTACAGTTCCTCAGATAAAGACAATTAAGGTTGACTATACCCAGGAACAACAAGAGAAAAATTTCTTACAGGCCAGTCTTTACTTATTACAGTGAGGTTCATTGGACTACAGGCATAGGTATATCCCAAAGCACACTTATCATATAACCATTACTGCCTCAATACTCATTGTATATTTAGTTTCCCCATAGTGGAATTTTGAGGACATTACATTAGCATGCACACTTCCTGCAAGCTAAAGATTAAAAACACAGGAGACTTATGAAAGAAGAGAGACTTACAGGAGTTCTGACACTTACAGGAGCCCCGTATCCTGGGCTACATCAAAAGGAGCGTGACCAGCAGGTTGAAGGAGGTGATCCTGCCCCTCTACTCTGCTCTCGTGAGATCTCACTTGGAGAACTGTGTACAGTTCTATTGTCCTCAACATAAAAAGGACATGGAACTGTTGGAACAAGTCCAGAGGAGTGCCACGAGGATGATCAGGGGACTGGAGCACCTCCCATATGAAGATAGGCTGAGAAAGTTGGGGCTGTTCAGCCTGGAGAAGAGAAGGTTGCATGGAGACCTCATAGCAGCCTTCCAGTACCTGAAGGGGGCCTATAGGGATGCTGGGGATGGACTCTTCATTAAGGACTGTAGTGACAGGACAAGGGGTAATGGGCTAAAAATTAAACAGGGGAAGTTTAGATTGGATATAAGGAAGAAATTCTTTAAGGGTGGTGAGGCACCGGAATGGGTTGCCCAAGGAAGTTGTGAAAGCTTCATCCCTGGCAGTGTTCAAAGCCAGGTTGGACAGAGCCTTGGGTGACATGGTTTAGTGTGAGGTGTCCCTGCCCATGGCAGGGGTTTGGAACTAGATGATCTTGGGGTCCTTTCCAACCCTACCTATTCTGTGATTCTACATACTTCACACAACCTCCTTTCCTGTATACCTCCTGTCTAGGTATATTATATTCAAAGCTCTCGGTTCTAAGAACCCAGATTTTTCCATGCTGTTTTTTTTTTTTTTAATACTAGGTATAAATTTTCTATTAAAAAACAAACAAACAAACAAAAACAACAAAAAAAAAGGCAAACCACAAAAAAGCCTCTAGATATAGCTAACACTTTATAAACAAACAGTGGGCATTGAGGGAAGCATCAGCTATTGCCAGTAGCTCAAGGCATTATTCGTACGTGTCACTTGACATTAATTATGCAATGAGGTGATATCCTGAGCAAACTGAAATCAATCAGATTTTTACAATTGCCTTTCTTTCACACTCTAGCAAAGAACACAAGCTGTATGTCAGAAACTAAATGAAGATCCAAACTATCAGTAGGGGCAAGAACCAGGCAGCAGCGTGACCTGGAATGAATGGATAGTAGAATTCATGATTTCAATCTGACCAATTAGGTTAAACTCTTCTTTACCAGAGATTTCTGCTTCTTTATGTTTGACAACCTCTTGTCAATGTTATGTATTGACTTGAAACAACAGCATTCAGCATTTCACATAGTTAAGTACGGAAAATATTACTCTTAACCACAACACAGTAAATAATTTGGCAATAACACATACAAAATATAATGTTTAAGATAAAGAGCAGAAAAAGTGACGCTGCTGTGACAGAAAGACTTCTGTTTACTGATGCTGCAGGGATACCTGGCCTCTAAAGGAACGGGAATGGAACTTTAGCACCACTATGCTTTTTGGTATTATACAGCAAAAAGCATGAAGATAAACAGCTGAAAAAAAAACCCACAACAAAGTGTACTGCTGAAGAGCCACACACAGATTCTGCTGTTTCACTCCTTCCTTCCTGCTATAAGTAGTCTTATAACTGGTCTAGCAATACAGCCAGAGGGCAAACCCCAAACCAGCTTCTGTGACATCCAGATACATTTATCAACATACATTTCAGTATGAAGGAATACACTCGTGGTTATGGCTAAGCTTACATTTCTGGTAGAAGTAGCTTTCTGGAGAACACCACTTTTCCCTGGCTGCTCTCACCCTAGGATCTCACATTTTTTAGGATGCATCCTCTACTCTCATCTACGTAGCACCTTCTCTGTATGCTGTTTTATACAGACAGTTTTCTGGCTGTCCTGCATTGCCAGGCAGCATGATATTGTCAGAGCAAGAGTGCCAGGATCCACCTTTCAATACTGGCTGTCAAAATGAAACAATCTCTGGCACTTTGACAATGTCTATAATTATCTTCATGGGTCAATCAGTGTTCTACTTCATTAGCTCTTGATTCTACTTAATTTCATTACGGCTCTCCTATAGCTATTTTAATAATTTAAAATTCCACAGGTAGACTGAGAGGAACTGATAGGATTCAGACTGAAGTGGCTAAAAGTTGGCAGTGACCAACACTGCTTTTCTATGGCTTTTGTAGTTGCTGAAGGCATATTAAGTATGCACACACATACACATTATCATCCTAGAAACCACATAATATTTGTCAGAAATTAGAAAGGCTCTGAACAGCTACAGATGATTTTCCTTCTAGACACCGTGGATCAGTGCCTGGCTCTTGCTGTTGCAATGATATGGGCAAAATCCAATACCTTTATAATTTCCTTTCATGTTTCTAATAAAGGATACAAGCTAAACCTCAGCATTCATATCCTTGCATCTTTGACAGTATTTACATCGATGCAAATTAAATCTCAAACACTACTTTCACACATGGAAGGAAAGTACTATATTCAAGGTATAGCTGTCCATACAAGCTGCAGACTGTGTGAAAAGCAGACTATTTATGAGGTTGACTGCTTATGTACTGGTTGCTGCACTCCCCCAGGAAGGAGGGCATGCAGGTTTAGCTACTGTTTACTCAGGGTGAACTCACAACTCCCATAGAACAGTAGAGAAAAGTGTGCTGGTAGAAGGCCATGGCCCTCCTGTCAATCCACTGGACAACCAGGCATAGAAAAAGCAATGGAAATTGAAGGAGTAGCCTTGAATCTGGGCCTTCTCAGAGTAGTTGAAAGACAGCATTGCAGTCCCTGCTTCTAGGTTATTTTGTTTGCAATGTGGTCATTGTCCATGTAAAACACATCTATGTGTCTATAAAAAATGCATACTACACCCAATGGGCAGAATGCCTTAAGAGGACTGATCACAGAATTAGGGTATTTGCCTCAATTCAGGAGATGCGATATGCTCACTTTCACCCAGACAGAGCTTTTGGCTTGAGGAAAGTCCTCAGAATAGGCACTTCTGAGTGTACACAGAGCAAGCTTCAGCACCCAGCACACTTTAAAGTTAAATAAGGAGGCACCTAAAGAAAATGGGCAGAGAATCACTACCTGAGATGCAAGAACCCACTTACAGTGGTGTTTTTATATATTCTAATAGTACAGAAAAGATCTTTCCCAGTGTCCCACTTTCACCAATGATGGGCTGTAATTTATAAATTCCACAGTGAGAACCTGCTGATTTTTGTGCGCAGATCCAATATAATATTCTAAACAGAATATTTACACCAGCACCAAATGTAATCAACATAATTAGCACAAACAGTAGCTTGCTTAATATTTAGGTTATTAGCATATTTTGAATTAAAACATTATTAAGCAGATATTTCTCCAAAGACATTGTAATTACTTTTTTTTTTTCCAAGGCACGGATTAATGGAATCTTTGAAGTTAATTTTGAAAGCAGCTGCAAGAATGTATTTCCCAAATCCTGTTAATTACCATGCCAGCCATGAGAAGTAATCCCTCTTTCCACAGGAAATGGAGGATTTGATCCTGCAAGGCTTATTTACTGGGTAACTCATACATGGACAAGTAGCTGTCTTCAATTCAGCAGAATCACTCTTATGAACAGAGTTGGAACTTCAGTGTGGCGCTCAAATTTCTCTAAACTGCATGTTAGGTTTTGTATAGCAAAGGGCAAAGAGGGTAAAATCAACTACAGAATAAGCTTTCTCACACCACTTGCCAAAAAATTACCTCAGCTCTCCTTTGGAGATGAGCAATATAGTCCATATCTTAATTACACTGAAAATTGACAAAGGGAATTACCAAAGTAACCCAAAAGGAATAATTCAATTACATAAAAATTGATTAAGCTAGATGTCATAAATGAAAAATGACTGAGGTTAAGCTGGTCTCTTCCTTTTTTCTCCTATTATTTCTTATCTGTTGGTAGCATCAGACTTGGCGCTATCATTCCGGAAAGGGCATTTTTAGGCAGGAAATGAGCCCTAAGAACTCCTACTTCCCAGTCTAGCCCAATCCAGCCACACCTTTCCATCCCCAAGGCCTCATTTATTTGGATACAATTGTTTGCAAGGTCATGCAAAAAATATGAGCACTAAAATTATTAAAGTTAAAAATAACCCTTCATCAGAGCTGTGTTGAAAACACTGAAATGATCCAGCTAAAAAGAGATATGTATTTTAAATGTTTCTGTTGATCATTTCAGTAACACAGTTGATGCCTCTGATCCACAGTCATACCAGGACAATGGAACAATCAGCAGACAGTGGGGGGGGAGCTCTGCAATTTTGTTATGGGAACTGAAAATCAGAGCAAGTCAGTGCTTCATACCATGAGGTATCTCTCTGTGTTGTGTGATTGCCTTTAAGCAATCTTTACTCTGCAACAGAGCAAAATGTGAAGCAACACAAGTACATCCATGCAGCCTAAATTATAAGCTATGGCCACCTGTAAAGGCAATAAAGACAGTTAATCACAGAATCGTAGAACAGTTAGGGTTGGAAAGGACCTTAAGATCATCTGGTTCCAACCCCCCTGTCATGGGCAAGGACACCTCACACTAGACCACATCATTCAAAGCTCTGTCCAACCTGGACTTGAACGCTGACAGGGATTTGATTAGGAGCAAACTGGGAAAAGCATCTGAATTCAGACAGTATCTTGGGTATCTTTAATATTAGCATCCCCTGATAGGAAGAGTTCCCTAAGCCAATCAGCGGGTCAGGATCCTTGCCTAGACAGAATATGGCTGATTACAGACAGTGTTTTTGTAAGAAAAAATTACTTTTTATTTCATTCTTCCAAACCCTTCTGAAGTTTAGGGTAATTTAATTTGCTGAGCTATAAACCCAGCTGTAATTGAGTTAGAGGCTGTCTTCAAGGGACAGCTTGGATTATTAATGGCAAAAGTCTGCACTGACAAATTGCTGCATATCTGATCATATTTGCTGTCATTATTAAAGCAGACTGCTTCTTCCCAGACTGCAAAAATTCTGGCACCTTTTTCATTGGTGTTTTTGTTTATTTCCAGTTATACAATTTAAAAAAAATTGTTCTCATTTTCTTCTTATTTCCCTACATACTTCAGCAGATAACAGATGTTATTGCAGTCTGTTAGGCTGCACTGGACAGCTAGGTTTCTAAAAGGTATTAATTATAGCAGTTTCAAGTTGCTATGCAAAGAAACTTTCTGCCTTCACCCTAGGGCAAAGAATCTGATTTTCAAGACAAGAGAAAGACTAAGTGGCAAGGATGTTTATGCATCAGCTACTCTATGCCTCAAACCCCAGGGCAGCCAGTCTAGTCACAGAGAGCAACACTGGGCAGCCCCCAGTCATCTGTGGTTATGACAGGTTCTTTAGGGCTATTCCAGTAGCAGGGGAATCACTGGACTGACTGCATGCTGCAGCTTTGGCAACGCATCCTGCCCAGGGACTGCACAGAGGGATGACTCAAACCTGTTATCTCTGGCTCTGTGCCATAAGGAGATTCATGCAAGGAAAACCCTGAATCGCCTGCTGAAGCTGCCTTGAAATGGGGCCTTGCTTGACAGAGGATTTGTGCTGTATGGTTCAAACCTCTATCAGAAATCACCCCCTGAGACTTTAGGGGAGCTGCTTTCTTTGAAGTGTGATGCAGTTCAGCGCAAAGCTGTCCTGGCACTACAAGTGCAAACCGCAGCCAAGCAATCAGAAACAACCATGCCATACTAAAAAGGAAGATGGACAGGGTGATGCACAAGGTCACCTTGATTGCCAAGAATGAAGGACAGCAATCAAATACACTCACCAGGTCATTAGCTCTGCCAAAGAGCAAGCTCCCCAAAAAATAGAGATTTCTGCAAATCAGAAGCTCCCAAGACCTTGTAGATGCTCAATCAAAATCAATGCCACTATCAGTTTTCACTGTTAACAGTGGCATAAAAGATAAGAAAGCAGTCTTCACTGAGCAGCTGTAGGTAGCACCCAGCGTCCTCAGCCCCAAGACAGACCCACAAGGTTACCTGCCCTAAGACTAAATGCTCTACGGGTCCTGCAGTGCCCTGGCTGTAGAACAAATCCAGGCAAATGTGGTCAGGCAGATTCAGCAAGAGCTCCCCTCCATTGTTTCAAACACTTTCCCTCCACAGATCTGTTTTTCAATTCGAGTTCAGTGAAAACTTGCAAGTTTCTCCACTCCAAGTAGTCATCAGTCAGTTCTTCTGTCTGTATCAGGCTCCACTCTGCTTTATGTGCCTCGCATATGTATTTTATTCACATGAACAGGTCAAGCCATCATGTAATGCCATTTAAGAAAGGCATTAATGTGCTCCTCCAGAAAAGTCATGCGTTCATTTTGTTAATATTCTAACATACCCATCCTGTAACTGGACAGAAAATAGATTCCTTAGAAGTTCCATGCAGAAAGCATAGCCACTTAGATACAGCTGAGTACTGCCTGACACACTGCAGTTAGACAAAAACATAGAATCATAGAATAGTTAGGGTTGGAAAGGACCTTAAGATCATCAAGTTCCAACCCGCCTGCCATGGGCTCTAAAAAGACTTACATGGCATGACCACAAAATATTGCTGAAATTCAGATAATCTGCAACTTTGTTGTTTGGGGTTTTTTGTTGGCTTTTTTTATTTCTTTGTTTGTTTTCTTCTGTGGTTTTGGGGATTTGGGGGGGCTTTTGTTTGTCTTCTGTGGTTGGTTTGTTTGTTTTGTGGTGGGTTTTTCTTGCTCTTTACAAAATTAATGCTAAATCTTTTTTTACCACTGTTTACCTGAAGATCCATCACATTAGTCCAGTTCCAGTACAGAAATGCAGCAAGCTGTTAGTCCAAGCAAAGTACTGCTTTGTAAGAGCCCTGTGAAATAGAGGATCTCCTGTAAGCTAATTTAAGAGGTTCTTTCAGCTTGGCTTAGGTATTAGTTCTGTCCAGTATCTTGCAAAATATGCTGAAGGAAAGAAGTGATAGTTAGCCAAGACTGGCAAATTAAAATTGGCATGAAGCTGGCCTGCCTTAGGCATTTGGCTGTCCTGCTTAAACTGCAACACATGTGTGTTGCTGGCACATGCATTTTAAAGTGTGCCAAGCCATCAATGTGTTTGCTCTCTTTTCCAGTGGCGAGTGTGTATTTGTCGGATCACAGTGGAGTAGGGGTACATATGAGGCAGCTAAGAAGTTGCATGTCTTCTTTTTCCACCATGTCATCTGCAGAAGGCTGCCTGTCTAGGCATCCCCTATTACTTAGTATGCTCTTCGTCCTCCTTCCCTATCAAGTTAATACTTCTAATTTGTAGCAGTTTGTATTCCCTCTTGCTTTACTTCACATTCTACATGTTTGGAATTCAAGGAACCATATTTCAGCATCATTCAGATTTCTTTCTCGAACACCACATACTATCTCTTAATTTCATATAGAAGTCGCTCTTTAGAGTATTTAAATTAGTGTAAAAATTACATGCTTAAGAGTCAGCATCCAGAGTACCCAGTACTGTAAAACAAAAATAATTTAATCCTGGGAATTTGAAAGAAGCATATTTTTTACAAGAGAAAGAGACAGCAAGAATCCCTTTACTGGAAACATTCAAGCTAGAGAATGAAAAGTCCTAAAATTCAAATCTAAGAGAAACTTGTGATTTTTTATGAGAAGTATTCTTCTGCCTCTGTCCCTCTCCCTTGCTGCCCCACCCAACCTTGTCCAACCTTAAAGTTCAACCTTGGACTTTAATATTTTCAAATGTGTTTTCACCTTTAGCTGGGTGTTACACTCTCGTTCATCTCAGGCAGGTTTGCCTCCATCACCAGATTACATTGGACCTATCTGATGAAGTCTGTACTCATGTTGTTTGGTCTCTTTTCAGGGAAGTCCACCTGGTATTTGAAAAGCTCAGCTCTCTTGTGTCCTAGTAGAAGAGAGCACTCTTTCATCTGATCAAACCTAAATTCACCCTACCACTTTTGGAAGGCTTTGCTGAATCACACACAGCTCTTCAGCAGAGGAACAAAGGTACACTATTGTGTGCATAGTGGCACCCATCTGGAATGGATCAGTTGACTAAATCTGGAACAGAAATACCAATTCATTAAAGCCAAACTTTTTGTGTGAAAGTGCTGTGATGCCTATAAAAACATTCTCGTAAATCAGTGATCTTCTTTCTTACTACGAGTGTCACTAGGAAAAGGTCAAACATCACCAAAACCCTCAAGAAATCAAAGATGTCCTCAGATATATTAATTTCTGCCTCATCTGCTTGCTTACATGCACTGATTTAGGAGTTTTCATGACCTTGATACCCTTTCCCATGAAACGTATCTTCTCCAGTAGTCAGAGTGCTGCCAAATACAATTTCAATATCTTCCTATCCCTCTAGTGTCAGATTCATAAAGAACAAAGCATCACCAAGGCAAATGGATAGCCAGGCACCCAGGCTAGTGATATCAGTTGGATAGAAGGCTTATTTTACAGGTCACAGAGGACTCATGGAGATGCAAGTCACCCAGGCATTAGCAATGGGTACTGTCTGCTTTCCATCACTCTGCCCAGCGATTTTGAAGCTGAGCAGGTCCTTAGTTTCCTTGAAAGTTCTCCTCCCCCCCTACAAAACTGATGCTCTTTCTGTGGAAAAACTGCTTCTAATGTGCAATCCTATTAGTTTCTATAGGAAACAATGACTTAACAGGACTGCTCCAGATGTCTCAGTGACTCACTCCAGAAGAGCCTGCTAACTCTTGTCAAGCTTAACAGGCTTTAGTATAACACTGTCCTGCTTCCAGGGATAGCCCTAGCCAGTGCTAGCTTGGACATTTCTGAACTATGCTCCATCATTCCCAGAAAAGGTGCACTTAAAGCCTCTACAAATACATCTAGACCAATCCGTACAGCTAACTAGGATCTTTACAGGTCTCCCCTCTTCTCCTTCATTTTTAGGAGACTTGCATTGTGCTCTGATTCAACATGACCTCCTGAGTTGAAACCATTATAACCTGAACATTTGATTCAGGTTTCTCCCATTCTACTGCCTGGTTCAACTAGATCTATTTTCTAGTCCTGCTAGCACTATCCCGCAGCTGGCTCCACAGCACAGCTAGAATAAAACCTGCCAGCCAAGGAACTGCAGATATGGCTAGGGACCCTGCAGCCACCTTTTTGTCAGGCATTTGGACACTAAGACTCCATGTTAAACACACTAAATATACACTTGCGTACAGTGTAACAGTTAGCTCTCTGTCTCTTCACACATTAGTATATCCAAAGCCCTCATCCTTCTCACCAGATTTTCATCGCTGTTCAAAAACCCTTGAAGTCTGCAAAATCAGACAGAAGGGCACCACCTTTCACAGTTGCAGGGGGTTCTCCCCCCCACCCTTCCCTTTTGTTTCTTACTTCCAGTCTTAACAAGAGATCTCTACCATCAGTCTGTCTACTGTCACAGTACTCACAGTATCAGCTGCATCACTAGTTAAGATCATGCATCATGCACTATATACTAAGGTGATAATGTAAGAACATTTAGTGGCTGTAAAATAATACCTTTCCCTTTATGAGGAAAGGCAGTTCAGCTGTAATATTCAAGGCATGTAGGCAGACAACTTTCGTTTCTTCTCTGACTAAACTTGTGCTTCTTCCAAATTCCATGTTAGTGCATAAAATAGGGCTATATCCCCTTTGTATAAACTGATCAGATAACAGCAAAGATCTGGCGTATGCGACACTTTCCCAGTTTCCCTGTAAGCAGGCTAGTCTGGTCTTGGAGCAGACATGGAGAGTGGAGTTAAATTGTGACCTCAAATCCTGTCATTAATAATAAGCTTCACAATTGCAACTCTTCTGCAATTTGCTTGCTCCAAGTTTATTCTGTCAAGACTGTAATTTATTTTCCTATTAAGAGAAAGGTAGCCTATATAGTCCGTCTCTTCCATCTCCTTCCATAAGAGAAATTAAAACTTACTTTTCTTAATTAAAAGTAGAGGAAGAAGGGGGGAAAGGACTTTTTAGTTATTATTAAATCTAGTTTCTACCCATCTACCATGGGATTTCTTTATTTAGAAACCAAATGTCCAAACAAGTGAAGAAAAAGAAACAGAACACCTCTTAGAGTTAGAATGTATGTTATTCATCTTCATCAGAAGATCCTCTGCCTTGAAGAGAAGAAAGCATTACACAGCTCAGTGAATTTAAGGCTCCTGCAACTGACAGGCTAAAGAAAAGCATAGCTTTCCTCTGATGCATGCAGCCTCCTTCACCAAGAAGTGAGTGTCTCATGATTTATACACACAGCGTCCAGCCCTAGGCACTCTATTACTTTCTATGACAAAGTTACAGTGAAGAGGTAAAATATGTGAAAAACAAGACATTTCACAAGTCATCCCCAGGGAAAAAAAAAAGCAAGGAAGACAATAGCAAATAGTGGCCAGGAAATGAAATATTTTATTCAAATTAATAAAAAACACCCAGCAACATTTGATGACCCATTACAGGCCACTACTGTTCCTGTTGAAGTTAATTGCTACTATACACCAGATTTCATCATTAACATGATCCAGTTACTGTAGAAACTCTTGGAAGATAACTCTCGTAAGCTCACCAATGGGACTAGAAACTAACACACTTTTACAACCTGAAATGATATCCTATTATCAAGTTCAGCAGTAGGAAGGATGGAGGTTTCCCATTTTACAAATGCAGATATTTTGCTTAAGTTACTCTTTTGCAGGGAAGCATGACATCTGAAGCATACAATTAAAACTAACCATCTTTTATTAAAGTGTTGTGGTGTTTGAACCTTCTGGCATCCTAAACATTGCAGGAAAGCCTGTGCACTTCTAAAAGGCACATCTGCCAGTTTCACCAAATGAAAATCTATTTCCCACATCACTTCTAAATGCTGTTTTAGAAGATGCTTGATCCCACTGAAACCACACTGATGATGAAAGGAGTAGGCAAAGTGACCAATTTAAAACTTATCATTCTCCTTTTCTCCTGTTTTGAGCTGCAATTTACCACTCAGCTAATAAATAGATGTGGGCTAAAATTAAAAATTGATGTTCATGTGCCTCATCTGTTCCACCCCCATCCTGTAACAGCTGCAAAATTTCCTCCTCCACCCTGCCATGTTCTTGCTGCACTTTTTAGATCTATACAGTTTTGGACTTACTGTGGGTACAACCTCTGTGAGGCCAATAGTTAACAGCTGGGGACCACAGCAGTACCTGAAAAGTGCATCCAGAAGAGCCCCTCCACCACTCAAGATGACTGTCTGACTCAGACACACCCCCAGAACTGCAAGCACTACACAGGAGAATAGGAGCTCCTCCAAACAAACAAAGCATATGTTTCCCCTACAAACACTAGTTATTTGGTTTAGTGCTACCAGGATCATTGGTGTACAGTCCTCACTTCACTATTTAGATACATCTGGTTCTAAAACCCTAAATACAATTCCAGTGGTATGGCTTCAACTGAGCTCGGGAGAGCAACTCATGAAAGAACACCAGTTTTCCCATCTAACTACCTAAACCAGCTACAGTTTCAGACAGAAGCCTCCACATATGTCTAATGTTTCATGCTCTGACATGTGCCTCTCCTTCTCCAACAGGCTCCTGTTGAGCACACGTGCCCAGATTGATAGAGACATATTCCAGGTCCTTCCTTCAATCTTGAAGAAAAAGGACATGCACTGTTTACTCTGCCAGCTTAGGGGCATGTCCAAATGACCAGGCCAGGTGGCACTACTGGTTTTGAAAACAGCCACAGCAGACTCTGCCTTGATGACTGGTATCTTGCAAGCAAACCTCAAGGACTGGTGAAGCTCAATTTTCAGGAAGATATCTTTGTTATGTTATGTCAACTTCCCAGTGAAGCTTCCATCTTCACTGAGTTGACTAGCTAGGTATCTCCCACTGAAGCTGATCTCAGCCCCAGAACAAAGACTCAGTACTCCAAGCTGCAGTGGAGAGCTGACAGGATGAGCACATGATGTGTGTTCTGTGCACCCCTATTACAGGGCACACGAACAACCTTCATAATCCTTCAGAAGGTGAACACAACACAGCAATTGCAGCAGGATCCAAGAGCCCAGAAACAATGCATGGCAAAGAGAAAGCTTGCTGTAGCTCCAAGAAACAAGACCTGGTGTTCTTTGTATTCAAAGCCTGACCAAAACTCTGCATTTACACAGAGATCAAGTCACCAGCTAAGAGACCTAAGGACACTATGGAATCAAGCCCCTAACAGCTCTCTCCCACCTTATGAATTTCACATGCCTGGTTGCTTGACACCTATTTAAAATGAAAGATGGAATATTCTTGCTACTGTCTGGTACCTAGGCTGATCTTCAAATATACAAAGCTGCTGGCTCAAACTCTGCCTTAAGTGGTGCGCATCAGCACCCTGGCAATCAGCACAGCACTTCACTC
Source organism: Neopsephotus bourkii (assembly GCF_033783945.1). Lineage (NCBI taxonomy): Eukaryota > Metazoa > Chordata > Aves > Psittaciformes > Psittacidae > Neopsephotus > Neopsephotus bourkii. The sequence continues at coordinate 6,772,396 of NW_026901456.1, read as the reverse complement.
ACATTGTGTAATGCTCTTCCAACTTCAAACGCAAGCTCTTAAGTCACAGGTGCATCAGGCACATGAGCTGGTGGCTCTCTCAAAATCAGGCACCTGTTAAAGCTCAGCTCCTTCCCTAACAGCAGCAGTACCACTCTGATCCTTAAGACCAAAAGTAAATAAATGCATCCAACAAGGCAACCTATGCTAATGCTATTTTAAGGTCCAACTCCTGACACATGTGCTTCATCCCTGAACCAGGGATGCAACACCATATTGTTTCGTTGCACTCATCCCCAAGTCCAGACCTGATTCCCGATGACAGCCAGAATCATTCAACAGAGTAGGCAAGAGGAGCAGTCAATGTTGTAAAAATGTTTGTGTGCCAAAACATTTCTTGTGAACCTTTGTGCCCTACTGTCACCATGACCCAGCATCATCTGCAACATCCGATAATTAAATGACTGATGACAGGATTCCCTCTGGTGTATCAAGTTTATGCCAGTTGCAGGTCTAGAGGCTCACTAGCTAAATTGACTGTGAGCAGTGATTTGGCATTGGTCTGTGAGACCATTAACCAACACTACTTCCCCCAGTTTATCCTATGTGACCAGAGATCTTCAACGTAAGGGCTGCATCTCATGGGTGCTCACTGTGGCAGTAGCTGATATTTTTCAGTGCGACTCTTTTCTGTAGAGTCATTAAAATAACCAAAACCAACTACAGACCTAAAGAATAGGCTCCTTAGTTGCTTGAGGACAGATTTTTTAAAGCTATTTTGACACCTATAATTTCATTTTGATATACAGTGACTTTATGGAGAAGTTCCCCGTACAGCTAAGACATCTGTCTGTACTGAAACCAAGCTGCGGAAAGTGCTAATGATGTTTCACAATGGTACTAAAGTCTTATACCTCAAGTTCCCTGTGACTAGTTACATGGCCAGACTTTTGCCCAGAGACAGGGCATCTTAAACACATTTTCAGGCAGATATTGCAGAGGAAGAAGTGTAAAGGTTTTCTGTAGAAAATGTCTTTATCCTTCCTGACAAAAAAAATAAGTTAGCTGCTACAACATATAAAAGTATTGCTGTTAGAATAAAGGCTGCTTCTTTTCAGCTTTCTCCATCACCAGACTGGTAATCACTGCCCATAAACAGGAAATAAGTTAATTTTGCTTGGAGCAGCAAACTAAGAATCCATGCAAAGTCTCAGCAAATAACTTGAGGGACATGAAAGCTCTCTTCAGAGATTTCTGCAACAACATTTCAAGCTCCACTCAAATCCTGACAAGCGTTAACATAAAGGAAAAAACGTTCTCACCCTCCCAACACCATCCTATTGGGATAATCTTTTAATGGCTGTAGTTGAGCCTCTTGTCAATCACTCTGCCCTCATATTTTCAAGCAGAATAAAACAAAGAAAAGCAATATTTTTCAGTTACAGCATTCCATGTGAAATACACCAAGATCCCCATCCAAATACTACAAACAGATATTTCAGGAGCTTGCATTCTGCTAATCTTTTTTTCCTGCTTTTTTAACAGTCTTTTACAGTGAGGTGGCTTGGGGTGGTCCACTTGCTTTCATCTACCTTTTGGAAAAAGAACAGTCTTTTGAGCATCACTGACAGGCGAAGTAACAGCAAGGAAGCTTTTCTTCATCTGAGCTGTGAGAGATACACTCTCCGATATCATCAGTTGAATGACAGCAGCACTGAAGACACCGAGAGCAGTGCTAAGTGTCATACATACAGGGCTTAGTGCTATGCCAGAGAAAGAGACATTTTCCAGCTCCGAGGGTTTGCTAGGTATAGTGCTCTGAGGCAAAGGGAAACATATCGCAAATAGAGAACCCCTATGCTGGTATTAGGGATGACCTTGATGTTCATTGAGACTTATAAAATCCAAAAGGCAAGCAACCCAATTCAAACCATTAAAGAGTAATCGGTGAGTAAATCCAATCCAGTACAAGGCTGCAACAAAAAAGTGTTTTGCACAGTTATCCTAAGTACAGCAATATCACCTATTCACTACTCCTCACTAGAAGATTTTTTCCCTGAATGCTATCTTATGAAGTAGAACAGCAGTATTTCATCTCACACAATACTTCAGCTAGCCTAGGGGCCAAGGGGGCAGAGGCTGCAAAAAACAACCCCACAATGCATGAGTTCTATCCAGTCAATATAAATACAGGCAGCAGCCAAGGAGAGGTCATGGACTGCCTGATGCACTACACCTAGACAGCCTCAAGCACCAAAAAACCCACAATGATGATTTCCTCTGCTCTCCCCATCTGGCCTGACCTGCAAGCCAAGATGCAAGCTTGTCCTCATAAATCCCTGTACCAGAGACCATGGTGCTACACTGCTTTTTGTCCAGGCTTACACCCCATCTAAAAATACAGCTGATCTTAACACCTGCACAACAACTAGTCAGAACTTCTTTGGTGTTGCTCTTAATTTTACTCTTGCTGCTAGGAAAGGGATATCCATTTATTAATGAAGCAGCAGGCCTTTTATAGGAAGAAATAGCCTCTGAATAACAGGTGCTGGGTAAGGCACAGTTACAGGCATCTCTACTGATTCTAAATGGAAGAGCTGAACAGAGATTGTGAGATCTACCAGCTGAACCTGCCTGGCAGCTGATTGACTGTGCTGTCAGGTAGTCATCATGCATGACAATACTGTTCACAAGAATTCTGCTGTGCCCCAGATAACTTTTCCACAGGAAAAAAAAAAAGAAAAAAGAAACAACCCACAGAGCACAAGTGAAAGTTCTCAGCTTATTCCTTTATAAGAGTATGAGTGATCCTTACATGGCTAGCACTATTTACATTTTTTCCTTAATTGTAATCCTTCCCAGGACACTATTTATAAAGTTTGCATCAGCATCCAACTACAAACAGGGCATTTTTTTCCATGAGCTCTAGCAGACGACTTTAGCACAACTTACTAAATCCTTCTTCCTGCGCAGGAAAGCATTAAATGCATCTTTAGATTGTTAATTGGCAGGGGGTTTTAATTATTCTGCACCGGTGCATATGGTCCTTCGAAAGGCAAAACACCCCTTGCTTTACGCTCTGAAGGAGCATGCACACCTGTGGAGGGATGTTTATCACAAGGCAGGGTTTAATAGAAGCTACACGTTTCAGACTCCCCACCCAGCCCGGGACCCCTCTGAGGCACAGCAGATGCTGAGGGGCTCCCGGCCAGGGCAGCCGCTCTCCCAAAGGGAAGGTTCCGTTCACTGCCGAGCGCTCCTCACCCGCACCCCCGGTCCCGCCCGCGGGGCTCACCTCGCTCATGTCGCGCAGCAGCGGCGGCGGCGGTGGCAGCAGCACCCGGCTCGCAGCAGCCCAACCGGCAAAGCGCTCCCGCCGCCCCGCACCGAGCGTTAAGAACCGGCGCCCCGCGATCAGCCTGGCCCGCGCCAGCCAATGAGCGACGCGCCCGCGACGCGTCCCCTCGCCACCACCCCGCCCCGGCTCCCCCATCCGAGAGAGCGCCGCGCCCCCTGGCGGCGGCGGCGGCGGCGGCTCCTCAAGGGCGGCAGCGGGTACCCGGGCCCTGGCGCTCCCTACCCTGCACAGCCCGGACCCCGCCACCGCTTTATCCCTCTCGTCCTCGGAACAGAGAGGTTACAGGGAGCAGGACTGGCGCTTTCCCCAGGCGGGAACAAAGAGCGCTCCCCTCGGGAGGTGGAGGGGAGAGCAGCTGTGGATGGGACAGACAGCCCAGGTGCGCGGCAGGGGGGCTCGGCTGCCAGCTTAAGCACCCTTCAAACTGTGTGCTGGAGGGGGCTTGAAAGCGCGACTTAATGCATGTGGAGCATAGAATCACAGGATCATAGATTGGTTTGGCTTGGAAGGAACCTTAAACATCATCTGGTTCCACCCCCTCCTGCCATGGGCAGGAGGGACACCTTCCACTAGACCTGGTTGCTCAAAGTTCCTTGTTGAACTTCATGTGGTGACTGGCCCATCTCTGAAGCCTGTCCACGTCCCTATGGATGGCATCCCTTCCCTCCAGAGTGTTAGGTTAAAATGTCAAAGTTCCACAGCTGTCCTTACCACCTGGGGCTGTTCTGTGTTGCTGAGGGCTCAGCAGGCTGTCACACAAGTCTCACTGCCTCTTCTTCATCCATCTGCTGTAGCAGATATACGGGAAAGAGTCTTTCTTTTTGATCATTTTTCTGAGCGAGTAATTAAAACGGAACTTTGGAAAGTGCACTGTTCTACTCCAGCATCCATCTTCTGATGGAGCACGGTTACTATATTGGGCAATACAAATTCAGATGCTCTGACTCATGTTATCTGCGAAGAAATATAGATTCAATTTGGTCTGGGAATGCATTTAACTTCCTCAAATCTTTCTTGAATCAATAAAAAAGTTAACGCATTATTTTGGAGAGCCCAAGAAGCTTGCCAAACCTTTCCGCTTCCAGAGACTACCTTGCAGCAGCCTCTTCTCTTCATCAAAATCTATATTCAGGGCCAACCTTAGCAGAGACAGTGAAATAAATTTTGTGAGGCTTTTCTGGAAACTGCCTTTCCCCTCTGAGTTGCAGAGGCACAGGCACTGCAGCTTCACCCTCCCCTACCACCTTCCCCTACCACCATGGTTGGGATTGGAAGGGACCTTAAAGATCATCCAGTTCCAACCCCCTGCCATGGGCAGGGACACAGTCCACTTGTCTAGGTTGCTCAAAGCCGCATCCAAACCTGGCCTTGAACACTGCCAGAGATGGGGCCTGCAGATGCCCAGTAACAGAGGAGCACATAGAATCATAGAACAGTTAGGGTTGGAAAGGACCTTAAGATCATCAAGTTCCAACCCCCCTGCCATGGGCAGGGACACTTCACACTAAACCATATCACCCAAGGCCTCCTCCAACCTGGCCTTGAACACTGCCAGGGATGGAGCATTCACAACCTCCCTAGACAACCCATTCCAGTGCCTCACCACCCTAACAGGAAAGAATTTCCTCCTTATATCCAATCTAAACTTCCATGGACCTTTCCCATTGCAGTCACCACCACCTCAGCTTTCAGTCTGCTCCTGCCTGAATGCCTGGGCCATGCTCCTTCCAGCACTCATCACCAGAAGGCCTGGGCTGGGCTCCTCCAGCTGAGGATGAGGAGGCTCCACAGGCAATGGAACCAGGGATATGTGTCCTGGGAAGAATATAGGGATGCTGCCCGGATAGGTAGAGATGGGGTTGGAGAACCTGAGGCACAGCTGGAGCTGGATTTGGCAAGGGATGTGCAGAATAATAAGGAGGGCTTCCACAGGTACATTGGCCAAAAAATTAAGATAAAAGAAAACTTATGCTTCTGGTCAATAAAACAGGAATGCTGGTGACAACCAACATGGAGAAGGCTGAGCTACTCCACATGTTTTTTCATCAGTTTTCAATGGTTTTCTTGCCTCAGTTTTCATCTCTCTTCCCACATTTGTCAAACCCCTGAACCTCAAAGCAGAGACTCGGGGAATGAAATCTCTCCTATTAAGAATAAAGTTCAGGTGAGTGACCACCTGCAGAACCTGAACAGACAAGTTCATGGCGCCTGACATGATGCATCCCAGGGTACTGAGGCAATTGGCAGTCAGGCAAAGTCCCCATCGACTGGAGAATAAGAAACATCACACCCATGTTTCAAAAGGGTAAAAAGGAAGACCCTGGGAACTACAGACCCAGTCTAGTGTCTAGTAAGGTCATGGAACAGATCCTCCTGAAAGATTTGTCAAAAGAGAGGGAAGGTGATTAGAGACAGCCAACATGGGTTTCACCAGGGCAAATCATGCCTGACTAATCTAGTGGCCTTCTACAATGGAGTGGATTCATCAATGGGCAAGGGAAGAGCTATGCATGTCACCTACCTGGACTTATGAAAGACCTTTTATATGGTCCCCCATAATATTACTGCAGTTAAATCAGAGAAATATTGGTTTGGCAGATGGACTGCTGGATAAGGAATTGGCTGGACAGCCACATCGGAAGAGTAATAGTTGATGTCTCGATGTCCAGGTGGAAGCCAGTAACAACTGGTATCCCTTGGGGGTCTGTACTGGGACCAATATTATCTAATATCTTCATTAACAATATAGACAGTGGGATTGAGGGCACCTTCAGGAAGTTTGCGGGTGACACTAAGATGAGTGGTGCAGTTGATTCACTACTTCTCTGAGGAAAAAGGAAGAGCCCTGCCTTTTATCTCTCCTGGGCTCCCAGGTTGGCAAGACCTGACCTGCCTACCTTTGTAAATGCATTCATACCCTTCTACTTGAACTGATTAACATGTTATTGTATCCGCTCAGAAACTTGCTGCCTTGGCTTCTGGGCAAGAATAAAATGCTAAATCATGATTTATCCTTGTTCTGGAGAAATTTGGTGGTTCCTGACAAGGTAAGAGTCAGTGCAGCAGTTCTTCTCAGACACTGATGTGATTACTAGTTTAAGTTAGCCACTGTAACTCTCACGGTCTTGATTTTGAGTAAGGATATCTGGGATCCCAGTCTTACAAGGAAGCAGAAGGGTGGCTGCATTGTGTGAATCCAAGCAGCATTGATCCAGCAGCAAGCAGAGGACTTTCTTTTGCCCTATTAAATACAATGTCATATTTGCAGTTTGTGACATTATATGACTACATTTTGTCTTCTTTAACCCGAGCTAGTGCCACATTTGCAGATACAAATAGTTTCTTTAAAAATGAGTTCACAGCATGAGGTGGTTATAGAAGAATCATTCCACTAAATGCATGGATTGCCTGGTTGTGTGATTAATAGGTATAGGTTAAGTATGAGTCCTGACAGTCACAAATGGGGCCCTCAGCATTTCAGGGGCTCTAGTTGTCACAAATGCTTGAAGTCTGAACATTTTCTTCCCACACCCCACTTTGGGTTTTTCCTGAGACTTCTCCAGGTTACTAGTGATAACAAAAGAGGGGGAAGACCTCCTTTAAAATACCATCTTTGCTCCTCTTTTATCATGCTATTATTCCCAGGACCTCCACCAGCATCTGGCATTTTTAAAACAGATACTCATTATTCCAACTCTTTTGTGAGTGACCCCAGTGGGCAATAAGCATGGTAGGATTTCACTGCATGAGTAGCTTCAGGAGTGTCAATACAGTGTAAGGGTCCAAAGTAACTATGATGGAGTTTAGCCCCTGAAGAAGCTATGTATTATATGACAACATTTTCCAGTGAAAAGTAATTGTGGGTAGAACAAACTAAGATTTTTATTCTGACAGCAGTGCAGTGGTGTGTCAGCTTATGGGTACAAAGCACAATGCTAACACAAATCATCAAAGGGGTATTTCTGACTAAAGGCTCTATAATCATATGGTAAACAATACTGACAGCTGAGAAAATCTTTTCAGTTCGCACTGACACTGATAGGAGTCATATTGGTCTCGCTCTTCCTTATCAAAATAAATGTGTCAAATTCAAGAAGAAACTCACATGGTGATAATTCAGCCTGTGCATGCCACTGTGCACAGAGAATCATGATGGCAGCGGAAGCTCTTTGCACTAGATTCAGCAGGGGAACATACAGTGTTCTTCTTTTCTGACCTGTTTTGAGGAGTTCATAGATTCCAAGACAGGCACACTAGAAAGCAGACTGAGCTGTGTCTGGGGAAGCCCAGAGTCCACTGACATTTAGTCCCATGTCCTCAGTATCAGCCACTGCATGACATCCTTGTGGTCCTAGTTCAGTATCTGTAGGTATGATTTATGTGAGCTGGCATTTTTGAGGAATGAGCTGGCCAGGTTACCTAGTGGGAAAAGAGGAGGCTGGAAATCCCTCCCTTCTCCAGGTCCTATGTTAAATCTGAGTTCATAGCCAGGTTGCCACTCTTCAAATACAGCACCAGGCATGATCTCTTCTTCCGAGCGATAGTGCTCATGGTGATGGCAGTGCCCTCCATGCAATGACTTGCTACTCTGAGGACAACTTGCATATATTGTAGCCTGCAGTAGCAGTATAAGCCACACAAGCTGCCCTCAGATGGGTTCCTGAGTGAGCACCAACTCCTCTCTCCTCAGTGAAAGCCCTTGACCTGCAGAGATATATCTGTTCTTTCCTTCAGAACCAGTCTCATTCACGCCCTCCCAGGTTTGCATATCATACACTGGAGAAAGATTCCATAGCCAACCAAAACAATCTGGATATCAGCTGTGGGCTGAAATGCTATATGTCTCTTCCATTTCTCAGAGTGGACCTACTGAACTTACTATCTCTTGAATGTATACACACGGAGATGCATAGATATGTCCTCATCTTGGGTGCAACCTGAGCTCTGACGTTTTCGTTTATGAGCCAGCTTAACTTCACATATCTTGAGTTCTGTAAATGCAACAGTAACTTGAACTTTTCAGAAAGATCTTATTCATGTTTATTATTGTTACAGTGTGTCATTTACGCTGTCTTATGGCACCAGGTTTTAGTTTTGAGGTATCCCTTCACTGGCAGCCTTTCTGACCTATCCTTTAGCTTAAAGGTGCCCCAAAGCTCAATTTTACTTAAGTGCACAGGTAAGTAGTGACACTTCTAAATAGAGAAAATGTTCTAAGCTAATCTATTTTCAAGAGCTGTTATATGCTGAAAATTGACTATTAAAATACCACCTCCTTATTCATCATGTCTGCACTCAGTATGTGTTCAATCTTGTCTGCTGGCATATGACTGCAATTTTACTGCCTTTTACTCCCACTTAACTGAAAGACTTAGCAGAGAGGAGAGAGCATCTGAGCTAGATACTGAAACAGAAAGGTTCACAGGCTTCCAAAGAGTTTCATCCATCTGAAGGGATTGAAGACAGCTCTGCTCTGCAGGACTAAGCAGTTCATTAATTGAAGAACCATGTGTTGCATATATGTAATGAAAGAGCTATTTGTATGCTCAGTCTTTGTAACTGCCAATGGCACACAAGTGCATGGTCTTGCTTTACTTTAGATCTTGCTATTGCAGGTGTTCATGAAGTGAAGTGTCTTTGTTAAAAGTACGGTTAGCCACAGAATCGCTCCAGAAGACACGGTAATGCAGAATGCAGAGGAAGATGACTGCTTAGGTGGCTATATTTTTCAGTCAAAATTTGACTCTAATCAAATCAAACTCAAAAAGAACAAAATGAAAATAGGGTTGTCTTGAAAGGTGTTCCATATTCCATCAGAGCAGAGCCACCCCCTTTCATCGAATATATTGTAATTTTGACTGTCACTGCAAGAACTGAAGTTTCCCAGCACTCGAGATTGGTTCACTGAAATGAAATGATACTTATGCCTCTTGCTGGCTTTGCACTCTATGAATTTTTAAAGAGAAGGAACAATTTCACATAAGCTTTCTGGAAAAGAAAAAAAAAAAGGAGAAAAAGAAGCCTGCATTGCAGCTGAAATAAACAATGTGGATTTCAAACGGAAAGCTTTCATTTCAGAAAGACCTGTGCCTTTGAATGCTGGAAAATAGAAGGCGGTATGGAACATGACCTAAATTACAGAAAATACGCTGTAATTATAGCCTTTGGTTTGCTCTTTGATAGTAATAGATTTAACAAGCATAGCCCTAGACACTGTATGATGTATGACTGGTCATACGATACATATCAGCCAATTTGCCCAAGTAAAAAAATGTAAAATGCAGAAAAAAGACAGTTTCCACAGGCTGAACTCCCATTAGTATGCCTTTCTACTTTCTAATGAAGAAGCTAATAGCTTTTGGTAGTTAAGGGACAAAATACCTTTGAAGATCTGGGCCTTAGGGCCTTTGTTACAATCTTAACCTTTGTTCCCATGCAAGAGGAATGAGTCAATGATTCCAACAAAATCCTATAGCTGCCAGTGCAGCAAAAATAACCAATATAATTTGGAAAACTGGAGTCTTTTCTCATGAGAGTTACATGACATGACTTCTTGTACAGCGTGAGTCATCTATCCTACAAAAAAAACAACCCACCTAAATATAAGTGTCGATTCTTTGGTCCGGCTGAAGAAGTTTGAAAGATGTGTTCTTAACTCTGGTGCAAAAAAAAAAGAACAACATTCTCAGATTAAACCGACTTCCCTAAACCTTTCAAAGTCTGAAGAGTGTTGTGAGTTTTGACTCTTTGATTGGCTTTGTTTTGCATAAGCCAGAGAATGTGAAAGTGTATAGCATTCAGATGGTAGTTGGCACTTACCCATGGCAGTTAACTTTTCAATTAAAACGTAAAAAGACATAATAATTATCAGCTAACAATTTTCAATCTCTGTGCAGACAAAGGAATTAATGTGATTAAAAAGATCCACAACAATTATAACTTGCAGTATGGAGAGATAAGGGAGTTTAAAGTATACTTCTTCCCTTACTTTACTTCAGCAACTTTGGGGAAATTCAGGTTAAGGGCAAATTCCCTGTGCTCAGCAACTCTTTGGATTAAACAAAGGAAAAATAAAACTTTTCCCCCAAAATTCTTCATGGCATCTTACAGAAATAAAGATTTTTTTTTCCAGGACAAACCAAGAGCATTAGGTACTGCATATGTATGTATGTACGTATGTATGTATGTATGTATGTATGTATGCTGTATATGCCAGGGTGAACTAAGACTTCTAGGAGAGTGTCAGGTGTTCAGGAACCTTTTTCCCCTTTGTGAGCTCCCTAAATCTTATTCAGCTCTGAGCATGGATCTAGAAGGCTCTCAGCTTCAGAACAGCCAAAGTATAGCCCAAAGCTGACATCATAGCCAATGTTATCCTCCATATGAAACATAGGGATCACAGTCTTCTCCCCTACTCCAGCTGTAGAAAGCTGGTTTGACTAAAAATGAAAGGCAGTGCTAGAAAACCCCTTCTACTGTGCACCACTCAGCAGTGCTGCTATGTCTGCTGGAGATGCTGGTTTATTTTTTTCTTGGTCTCCATGTCAGCATGAAGCTGAAATTGAGAAGAGTTTCTGTCCCGTTTGCTTTTCATCTTTAGACAGAGCAGAGGCTTCAAAAGAACCTCTGATCTTGTGTCATACCACTCCCGAATTTTGCCAGACATTTTACAGGAAAAAATAAACAGTCAAGACATTCAAATCCTTTCGTTCCACTTACCCCAGAAACCTTTTTAGTGCTGTATTAATAGCAATTACAGATAATGTATTTCAGTAAAAGAAAGTTAAAGTTATAAGGTCAAGTGATCCACAATTAATGGCTGTCTAAAAGAAGATACAAATGCAAACATACTTCATCTCTGCTCATCCCTCATGCAAATAGATGTTGGGATTCTTCACCTTCTCAGAGGGTAGGAGCTTTCCTCTGTTGTGCAGGGTGGACCAGGTTAGGGTATGGATCAAGACCAAGCAGTTAGCTGGAGAGTCCTAGTATTATGGATACTAGGACTCGCACATGGGAAAGTCAATAAAAATGGGTATTTGTCTCTACCTCTAAATATCTTCTTGAAATTGTATACATGGGTTAATATGTGAAGCTTTGGAGTTCTTACCCCAACTTCTGGGCCCTTTTGACCCTTACATACCTTTTTTTTCTAAATGGATCTGGTTATAATTAACATTACATATAATGTTGGCTGGAGGTAGGAAGCACAATATGGGCTTGATAAACCAAGAGATCCCTTCTAGGCCTATTTCCTACATTTGTTTTATACATAAAATGTGATCTCTTCCACTTATCAAGGTAAGGATATTTACTTAACATTCAGAAATTGAGCTGGTCAAGGAAAATGTAAGATCAGCAGTTTTTAATTTCTGAGATGTAAAGTGCAGCAACAGAGACAGATTGTGCTGCTTCTAGAAATACCCATTTAGTAATGGGTATACCCAAAGACCCAAAACCAAGCACTTTAACAGAGCCTGTTCTGTGCCACTGAGTTAAATCTCTTCTTTTAGCAACAGTTAGTTTGCCAAGAGGAATATGAGACAGGGAAGGGAGACATAAAGTATGCGAGAAAAAACTCCAGTTAATCATATTTAGCATCTAAAGATCTAGAGTGATGAATAGGTATAGCTAATAGGCTGAATCTTTTTTTAATGAAACTATTTGCATTTTTTATCTTAAGAAGTGATAAAATGGAGATGGAAATAAAAGCAACTCCCAGATGACTGATGGGAATAGATAGCCCCTCACTAAAAACACCTCACTTTAAACATAGAGAAGAGCTTCTTTCTGTTTCCTTCATCTTTCTTCTACAATGTTTGTGTTCCCTATGATAATACCTTGTTTAGCTTTTCCTATAGGCTAACAGTGACATTTCAGTTTAATGGCTGATGAGTTTTCATAGGGCCTTGTCTACCTTCTGTCCTTGCTGGAAAGTGCTTTCTCTGACCCAGTATCTTTAATTGAAGTGTGATTAAGGAAAGGTTCTTGTAAAGGTCAACATAGCTCTAAAATAGATTCATGAACAAAAAGGAGACATGGTTCTCTGTCCTGAATCACTGCAGTGCCATTTTATCCAGCACAGAGTTTTCCTTGGTGATATTATCAAAGCACGACCAGAAGGCAAGCTTGGAAGAGTTGGACTCTCAGGGATCTCTCTGCAGTTCATGAAAGGACAAGTTTCCCCTGAGGGAATTTCACAACATAACTGCCCACCCTGATTTGTGTCCTCGCAGAGCATCTCCTTCCCCCTCTCTCTCCTTTAACTTTCTGGTTAGATGAGGGAAAGGGAAGTACCTGAAGCTATTTTTTAGTCATTGTGTATCTACCTCTATGGTCTGGCACAGAAACCCTTCCCCTGAAAGATTAAAATCTTATGTAGCTGGCAAGAGGAGAGGCTGAGAACAAGGCCAAGCCTGAGGATCCCCCAGTTCCAACCTCACAAGCTGTGTGTCTGGCACTGTGCAGCTTCTGCACTATTTTCTTCTTGTCTTCCCTCTTCAAAATGCAAGCTAGGTCACATGTAGCTTGTCTAACACTTCATGCTGCAGAGAAATTAAAAATAGCTGCATCGTGCTACTTAGGACTAGAAAAAAAACAATGTTCAGTTCAATTTAATGCATTCTTGTGTAGCTGGTTTCTCCCTGTGCAGCTGTAGCGCAATGAAGCATAGGCAGGTCTAGCTTTTACCCTGGTACCCTCTGATTTGACCAAAACAAAAGTCTAGTATTTACTCCCTTAAATGATCAGAAAGGAAATCATCAGTCAATTAGAAGCAGTTCAGGAACTACAGTGGATATGGCACTGTTATGGAGCACTGGCTATGGCCCTAATGGACCAACTAGCTCTGATCTCAGCTGAAAAATTTAGTAGTAGTCCTGGACTGTTATTTTTTCAGGCATTTGGGGTATATGAATAACAAGTAGGCCCATTTATATAAATTACTCGAAGTTTCAGAAGCTGACACTTTAATGATGTTATGCAACTGTGAACAGATGTGTTCACCTGATATTGAGGAAGGGTATTAAATAACACCCCTCTCATCCAGGAAAGGACAAAAACTTGCTAGGGCTTCTTTTACAGAGGATGCTGCCATTCTGTTGAGCATTTATTTACCTTGTTTCATGTTTCAAACAGATTCATAGAATTCAGGGATAGCTTAGGTCAAAAAGGATCTCTGGAGGTCAACAGATTCCCCAGCTCACTACAAGGCCAGAATCAGTGAGATCCTTATGTTGCTCCAGGAACAGCTATGAAATACAACCCACATAAGGAAACATAGCGCAACCATATGATATAAATTTCTGGACATCATGTGCAAGGGGTTCTGACCTAGAGCATGGAAAGTTTTTGCTTGTTTGTGTGTATAAAGTTTTGTCAGTAACTCACTGTTGTATTGCCTGGTGGCATGGAATTAGATGTGTGAAAATATTTTCATGCAAATTTCACATGAGTAAAGAGGGCTTCTGCGTGTACAATAAACTCACTGCAGTTCCTATCTCTAGCACATTTTCTTTATTTGCAGGAGTATCTCAGCAGTCCTAATACACACTACCAGGTTTCCTGCTGCCAACTGGTCTCAAGTTGCTCCTTGAGTGGAGAAGCAGCCTATGTACTTACTTGGTTGTGGAGTTACATCAGAACAGAGCGGTGTCAATCTCCCCCTGTATATGCCTCTCAGTGATGTATCTCTAAAGGGCACATTTCTTGGGATCTGAAGTATGCCCAGGTTTTCTGGGAAGCAGAAAACCTTTCAATCCAGGGCCTAAGGGCAAGGGCTCCCTAATGTTGGACATCTCTTACCCTGATGCGGCAGGAAAGGAAAACCCTGCCAGTCCTGCACTAGACTATTTGGATGACTCAGGATCTTTAATGTATTCTGAAGCTTTACCTCCTGATGGGATTTTCTGTTGTTTGCTCTTGAGAGCTCAGTTTGATGAGGCACTGAACAGGGTGAGGACTGAGAAGTAGGTAAAAACATATTGTATACCATATTGTGCACATATCCTTAAGCTCTTTGGTGATACTCAATGACACTTCATTAAGTAGGGTGGTTAATTACATTCTCAGTACTGTCTGTAAACAGTTTGCTATTTATCTGCTTAGACACATTTAAATTCAGTATTAAAAAGCAGTGATAAAATACTGTCACTACCCTACACATGTATCAGCAATACATGGGGTTCAGTGGAAAAGGTAATTATGATCAGTATAAAACTGGTATAATGCACGATTTGACTCTTGAGAGAGTTGTTAGCAGAATAGGCCAGTATTTTGCCTCTGTCACTCCAGAGGATCTTCAACGCAGTGTCTTTAAAAAAAATCATTTTGAATGAATGAGGTTCGGTTTACAACAGCAGAGAAGACATGATAGTCAGCTTCTGTTTCCTACTGCTGAAATGTGCTTTTCCTTCCCTGTCCCTCTTCTGCTTCCTCTGTCACTGCTGCAAAAGAGGGGGAACTATTTTGGACTGAGACCAGAATGTCTGAATGAAACATTGCCAAAATGTTTCTTGCTAGTTTCAATTCAGATCATGTGAAAAGTTGTACAAGCACATAAACATCCCCATTCAAGTCCGTTTCTGTATTAGATGTTTATTCCCTTGTTCCATTACACACATTTCTAAATTAAAGGGGTATATGACCGATGCCTAGAGAACAAAGTAACCATTATGTCCTTCAGAGTTTTTGTGTCATGAATTATCTTGGCCATAAAGTACATTAAAAAATGTACCTGGCTATTGAGAATTGCCACGCTTTGCACACTGAAATGCCAGTTCTAACCCAGGGGAAGGAATCATTAATTGGGTAATGAAATTGAAAGTGTGATAATAGATTTATTACTTAAATTTTTGATTATGCCAATTGACCTTTTAGTTAGATCTTTAAACCTTCATAAAGTCCTCTTGCTCCTTGACAGGAAATACCCAATGACCCTGTGCTAGCAATTATATTCGTTGACAACTATGTTTGCAAAGCAAAAACAGAGCAAATGGAGCAAACTGAGTTCAGTGAACTCTTACCTATGAGGTCTCCAGCATCAACTCAAGCAGCATGAGATGAATCCTCTGCACTCTGCGCCTGAGGTAGGAAAAACAGTATAATTCCAGCATAGCACTTACATGTAAATCATTGCAATTACTGGCTGTTTAGTTGATGTTTTGAATTAACTTGGCCAATGACCCATGAATGTGTCTGAAGGCAGCACTTCCCTGGAAGCCAGACACAGAAAATGAGAGATGGTGTGCATTGGCACTCCCTTGCCACTGTGAGCTTTCATCATTAAGCAGCTACAAAGGGCACAAAGGGCACAGGTATCTGCTAGGCAAATCTTACACAGCAGCAAATTTAACAAATACAATTAAATGGCTGACTTCAGTAATAACATTGGTAATCATAGCTCATGGCTCTTCTTACAGTTTCCATTTCAGAGCACCATTAATGACTACATAATCATCTAATATTAATGTTATCTACCTCTGCCCTATCAAAAGGGATTAGAAGGGTGGGTGACTGAGCTCCCAGGCCAGGAGCTCAGGGTGCAAGAGCAGAGGTTGTGGATGAGGCTTCTCGCCGCTCTTTCTTACAGCTTAGCTCTTTTCACGTAAGTGTAATTGAAGCTTGAAGAGGAGGATTATAGAGAAAGATGGCTATGGAGGCTGTTGGCATACTTGGGGCCCTGACAAGTTTCTTATGAATGCTATCAAAACTACATATGAAAGCTAAGTCATTTCATTAGGTCTCCCAAGACCTGAGCTATTACGTTTCAGCTCAGAGCAGTGGAAATATATATGTGCTATAGCCTCCTTCTTCTTTATCTTGTACTTTCTAGCCCTTGCATCTCCCGATGTTCCATCCTCTTTAGTACATGCACCTTGTAAACACATTTAATACACACGGCTAATCTTTACATGTTGGAAAAAGATGTAAAATACGGAAGCCTTGGAAGGAGTATGTTTATTTGTAACTCCAGACAGTCCTACTGAGTAAGAAAGGTCTTTTAATTTTAAAATAGACTTACCCTGCTGAAATCAGCAAAGACTTCACGAACAAAAGGAACAGAGTCTTGACTTGTGATTTAATACAAAGTTATAAAATTTCCTCAAATTTGGTTGCACAATACAATATAGAATGTCACAATTCTTTTCAGAATCTTAAGATGAAAGGTAATTAGTAATTAGGTCTTATGTTCATACTGCTGATATTTCAGTACATTATGCCCAGGTTATGTTTCTTCATCAAAAGACTATGACACCCTGCTGCAGGACCACAAAGCCACAGTAAAACCTTGTTTCATGCTTTAAAGCATTGCACAATTCAGCTATAGTAGACTATGACAGAATCCATGATGTAACCATCATATATAATTTAAGGGGGGAAAAGGTTAATTTTGTTTTAACCTGTGTTGCAGTTACAGCTGTTCTTCAAAGCATATTGTTCTATTCCACTTAGGGAGCATCACACTGCCCCACCATGGCTGTGTGGACTCTGGTGATCAGCAGTCCCATCCTTGTCACTCTGTGTTTGTCCCCTGCTCTGCCAAGGGATGAAAGGAGTAGAGGAAAGTAACTGTTCCTCTGCTGGCTCAGATGCTTCCCTAGAGAATTTTGATAGCTCAGCATAGACACTGCATCTCTTTGTCCTCTTCAAGTTGTTCATTTCACAAATGGAAACTTGAGGAGCAGTGATCAAATTTGAAGCCATTTTTGAGTTCAGGCTGAGGTACCACCTCCTCATAGGCAGCATCAAAGGGCTTGGCTGATGATGCAGGTATTAATGAGGATATCTTCAGAGGTCAGGCAGCAGACTTGCAAATTTCCAAGGCACATATCTCCACAAAAATAGCTCCTAAATTTGCTTGTTTTAACAAAACAGTGTCTATTTTTCATGATTCAAGTGTACCTGACTGCTCTATAACAAAAAATAATGCAATTCAGAGTACGAGGCTAATACGCAAGCAGGAATTGATGCCTTAACACTCTTTTGATGTGGACCAGGAGTCATCATGAAGATTATTGGTTTATGCATAGGTGCTGCAACATGCAAGAGAAGCACTGAGACAGACCTAAAGTGCATAACGCTAATTTTAACAAATTTTATGGCTCTGTAGTAAAACTAGGTAAATGTATCACCTCATCAAGGGGGATTTGTTGTCTGTCCTGTGGAAGGACAGCAGGGTAACGTTTAAATTAAACTGTGTCTCTGATGGGTGGTATGGAACAGTCCCAGCATCTGGCAGCTCACAGCACCTTATGCTGGGAATTAAAAATACAGTCTGCCACCATCTCTGAAAGACTATGGGGCAGGAGATCTGAACCGTAAGCCTCCCTTTGTTCTTTCATAGTATGTCTGAAGGGGTGGTGGCAATGCTGCAGGAAAGTGGCCTGGGGTGCACGAACACATGGTCAAGTAAGCAGAGCTGAGACCACAAACTGAAAAGTCATTTGGACTAAGGGGATCAATAGTACAGATGAGCTGATCCAAGGTCAGAGCAGTCCCTGGGCTTTTTGTGATGGGAAGCTAATGACCTGAAGGCAGAGCTGAGATGGATCTGGTTGGCTTCTCTAATACAAACATCTCAGTATTGTTTTCCCTGGATTTTGGCATTCTTTCTACATAACAAAAACAAACAGAATGTTTCACTGGAACATGATTTTTTAAAAAAGCACTTAGTAGAAGCTTCATTTGAGGGAGTGATCATACCACAGTAGAAAATAAACAATATAAATAACATCTGTGTGACGTGAGTTCTGCTATGAGAGCTAATGTGAATGGCACTTGAAGATCCAAGACATTAATTCTCTAAGCTGAAAAGGAATAGACTATTGCAACATTCCTCTGTGCCAGCAAATATCCATATTCATTTAAATAACTATCCATGCTTATCTAGCATAAATAATCCATGATTTCTAGGATAATGTAAAGGCGTTCTTACCAACTTGCATCTCCTAAAGAACAGAGAGCTGGGTGAAGAATGGGTAAGAGAAAACTGAATTCCCCAGGGAAAAAGGGCAGGAACCTCATTCAGCACAACAGACTGCAGCAACACAGAGTGCTCCTCTCAAATGCCACCTTCACAACAGCATGGCTAACTCTTCTACTGGCTGAGGAGGTTTGGTGCAGACACATTAGTATGGAGCTCACTTGGTTTCTCTTTCTTTCTCCAATTTCTCCCAACAACAGGGTTAGTTGAGGTTTGTATAGTGCTCCTGAAGTTCCAATGGATGGGTTGATGGAAATACACAGCCATCAGTGGGTGTACATAGGCCAGAGAAAGTTTGCAGGTAGAGGCAGTGTGTTTTATTGGATCAGCTGGTATTGCTGGAAATTACGTAAACCTTCAGGTATGCAAGCCCTTATTCAGGTCTGAAATAGAAACAGCAATTTTCAGAGCTAAATACAAGCTGAGAACAAATGCTCAGATCTTAATTATGTATGTATCAATTAGGCCTTTGTTTAAAGAAAAGATATTTGGTAGATGTGGAAAGATGGTAAAGAGGGAGGAAAGTGAGAGACTTGAAAGTTAAAGTTAAATGAAGCTGCTTGTCACCCAGAGGGAAGAAGAGACAGGTAGTTTATAGGTTGGAGAACAAGAGTCGATTATGGTGAGTAGGAGGAGAGTCTAATCATAAAAGTCACATTTACCAAGAGCGTGCTCCTCCACAGCAAGTGGCTTTATGAATTTCAATTTGCAACCTCATCTTTAGAAGGAGGTTTGGAGCAGTGTTCTTTTGGTAGCTAGGGGTGTTTTTTTTATTATAGCTTGACCACTTGGGACCATTCCTATCTACACTGATTGATTGCTTAATTTTACTTACCCAGTCACCATGAGGCCACCGGATTAATTTTATTGTATCTCTAGGAATGTGGCTGTGGAATTTAGAGAAATTCAGGAAGGGAGAGCAGGGGGTGGGCCCCAACTTAGATGAGTAAGATCTATTTGGGTGGAGAGGGAAGGGTAATGAGTTATCTGCAACACTTCGAGGGGTCCATCCTCTGGTTTTATGGGAGCTTCTGGTGGGGAAGCTTGTAGGAAGCTGTGTCCTTCCTGCCTCATGCAGGATCCTTTTGAGGAAAAAGATAGTGAGGCCAGTAACCAAACAGTTCAGATCTCTGTCGCTGGGAGACTGAAATACTCAGGAATGGTGTATTGTAGGTTAGCAGCACCACATATTACATATTCTACCAAATAAGTACTGAAAACAGCAGCTCTGCTCAATCAGATCTGTAAGAAACCAAATGTTTAGTCAATATTGTGAGTACTCTTTGGTGAGAGTTCATCTGTTGATTCTGCTCAGCCCACACAAACCTGAGGTGCTTTTTTATTGTAAAAAGGAAACCTCCACATGAAGACAGTGTTATTTTTAAGTGGCTTTGTACTAAAAGTAGCCTGAATTTTCTATGAAATATTAAACTGGTGAGACAACTTTAGGAAACCTTACTGTAGAATGAAATACTGCTTACCTCTAATGCATTTACTTCCACATATACATGTACGGAATCCAAATCAGAACATTTTGTAAGGAAGCGTGGAAGGGTTTTGTACTACCCAACTGTGCACAGTCTGTGAGCAGTAAAAAACTAGATACTTCTAGATTACTAAAATGTCTCTCAAGTCATAATTATAAATCAATATGCATGTGTACAAAAGATTGGTGTCTCCATAAAGTGCCTGAAATTCAATATTCTTAGTCTACTGTGCCTTCTGAAAGTGCCTGCATATTTTATATTCCCCATGTGCTAAAAGTTGTCTCTGTATTTTATGTACTGTTATTTGTGAAACATTATTTGCAGACATAAGTAACAGCTAGTACTGGTGATGATACACAGGCTGTATAACATGCCTGAAGAAAACAAATCAAGAAGCATACAAATGCCCACAAGTATAAATTTCAAGGACACCATAAGAATTTTAACCTCATGCTAATGCTGTTAAGAGTATACCATAGCTGTGTGGGATGCATTCTTGCAGCTGGCAGGAAGAAAAATAGCTCCAGACTCTGGTAAATGTGTGCGTTTCCATGGTTGTGGTACCTACCTGTGCAAAAAGCCTTTGTTCCAGGCAGTGGGATGTGCAGCCAGGGCACATTCCTATTGCTGCTGTGTGTTGTCCGCTGACAACCATCTACTGGCAAGTGGCTCCTGGGTAAGCATGGCATGCTGGAGCACTTTCCAGCTCACAGGTGAGATGCACAGCTGGAGGGTGACCTGGCTGCATGCTCCTGATATCCGACTGACAGCTTGGAGCTGTTAGCAGGGAAGAGGTTCCCACAGAGTTGTCAGAGAGGGGGCCTCATACCAGTGCTCATTCATTAACCAGCAGCACCAGGAGGTGCTTTTTGCCAGCCACAGCCTGAAAGGTTATTTGGGAAGCACTTCCAGTGTCCTCTGAGGAGCCTCAAGCACCAGGTAGCACAGTGTGGAAATCTCAGTAGGGACTCCCCAGCATGGAAGGCACCATATTGCTGAAACAAGAGTCTGCCTCTTAGCTCAGAGCACGTGTCCTCTTGCCCACAGCCTCAACACAACAATGTTTTTGATTGATGTGGAAGGATACAGATTCATTGGAGAAAAGATTTTTTTCAGTTCTAGTTTGACTGCTTTAATGATACCAAATAATATCAAAGCTAAGCTTGAAAACAAGGGCTTTGAGATCAACAGCACAGCACATGTAGTTCAATTCCTTTTCAAAATATATTCTAGTGAACCAACATTTTCTGCTGGGGAGCTATACTGCCTCCATGCACTTTTCATTTTTGCAGGGTTATTTTCTGACAACAAGCAGGCTTTCTCACTATGCTCATGCACAGAAAGCCAAAGGTCTATGGTTTTTATGCCCGAGTCACTGCCTGGTGTTACCCTGGATCTATCTCTCTCATGCAATGGACATTCCTCTAATAAAGTGGATTTTTGTTTGTGTTTAGTCTGCATTAAGCTACAGTAGTAACAAGGAGATATCAGCAATAGCAATACTTGTATCAGAATGAGGTAGGTGTTTCTCTCAATGCGTGGTTATTTCAAGGAAAACCCACAGATAATTCACAATGTGAATTGCTTATATTTTCTCTGTGTAACATAGTTACTTACATATAGTGCTGGTGGTATAATGGCATTCAATAGGAATGCATTTCAAAGCTCCTCCTTAACCAAAAAAGACAGAAAGAGTGTACATAGTCAGAATCTGTAACAGCTTTGTATACAATTGCAAATGGGAGACTGTGAATGGGTCTCAGCACTTGCTCTGACAGACTGGCTGAAAATGCAACTAGCAGTGCAAATCTGTTACAGTTTAATGAGATGCCAAACGCTAAACATGCAAAACAACCTCTTCTTCCTGAGATTAGGTTTCAGTTTTTTCCTTTTTCCTGCACAGATTATCACTGCAAGTGATTCTATGTACTAGCTTCTTCTAGCACTCAAAGAGCACCTGCACTGGTTCATACAAAAGATTAACATGCAGAACACTGAATAATTCAGAATGCTTTGAGTGGGTAGAAAGCTGAGCACACTGAAAAGAGCTTAATTTTCTGGAAGAAGTTTGCCTTTTTGTAAAAAACCCATAAGCCTGAACTTTTTTATGATGAAATACACGATTTCAGACCAAACATTTTTAGATTGGGAAGGAACATACAGGGTCCATGTGCCAGATCTGCTCTACTGAGAAGGTTGCCCAGCTAAAGTGCATTTCCCATGGTCTCTATCAGCTCTGTCCCTGATGAAACAATGAGGTCCAGCAATCACCAAGCCACTTGGCTGCCAAGCTCAGCCCACAAGTGGAACAGAGAGATAAAACATTCAAGCAACAAATATTAAAAGTCAGGATTTTCAAATCCACATTTTTCAGCTTAAGACATTGCATCTCAATCAAAACAGGATTTTTTTTTTACACATAGGTAATTGTTTTTTATTTAAAAATAGAATATTCAATTTAAGACAAATGCCTTTAACAAAATAACATATTGAAATGAAAAAAATTAATTTCTGATCCAAAGATATTTTTGTTAGGAATTTGCAGCAGCTCTCATGAAACTTCCCTTGATTTTATTACAGAACTGAAATTGAAAAATATTGTTGATCTATAAGCTCAAGATGATCAGCTTAACATAAAGTACATTAAAAAAGCAGTACGTACTGTAGTGATCAGTATTATTATTAACCAGTTCTGAACTAAGAAATGTCTTGCAGTTACAGTCCTTGATCTTGCTGTGGATAACCAAACATTTCTGTTTGATAGGAGTTTTGCTGATTTCCTTGGGACCCAAAGCACAGATTCTTGTTCTTGTACAGTCTCATCATTATCTGAAGTTAAGGCTGTCATTTATGTCCATTATTTTGCTGAGATATCATATGCTACATTATAAAGGTTGCAATTTTATTTCATTATGTGAGGAAAAAATAGAAAAATAACTTATAGCTTAAACTGAAAGTAGCATTAACCTTTCTTTGTTGCAGGAAGCCATTCAAATGTGCAAAATAAAAGTGATGGAGAAGTTCCCTGGAGAGGTACATCCTAAACAAGTGTCATGTTTCTAATTTTCTTTGGGCTGATCAGATAATCAACACGTCTTTGGGATCCCACCTATGGGAGAGTAAAAGCAGTTATAGAAGTTGAAGAAATCCTAGAAAAGCAGTCCCACAAAGGTCCTCAGGAGATCACCTGCCAAACCCTCACCCCAAAACATTATATCAAAATGAAATCTATCAGCATCAGCTCACTCAAAATCTAAATACAAAGGAAAGGATGAACAGCAGAACAAAAGATTCACATGCAACACACAGCTGGGAGTTCTGGGAATTCATTAGCTGGTCTTTTGCTGAAAACTTCTCATGGACTTTGCAGTCTGCATTCTTTTAAGCAAGACATGATGGACATTTCTCCTCTGGTTCTCTTAAAGAAACTACCCATTAAGCTGTAACAGAAACTTAACATTTGACATGGCTTTCCAAATACATTCGAAATTGCAACAATAAGCACACCAGTATTTCATGTATCTGAAAGACCTCTGTCAGCATCCCAGGGTTTTTTCAAGGCAAGCTTTTTTTAAAGTTTCCATGACTGGCACGATTCCACTTCAATTTGTTTTCAAATTGACCCCAGTGGGATCAGTGCAGGGCAAATGCTTAGCAGCTTTGAAATCACTATCCTCATTTGCAACTAGTGCAGTGGATTTCCAGTCCTAATTGTTTATGTGCTTTTATGAAATATCATTGCAAGGGAAAAGACAAAGAAAATTTCATTCTCAAATTCACCCAAGAAAAGTACATTTTGGATATTTAAACGCAGTAGTGGGACTTCACATAGATAATTACAAAGTAGCCCTAAGGGATGCAAATTTCTTCCAAAGTTCTAAAGTCTCTTCACATAGCTTCCTAAATGAACCATTACAGCCAAAGGGTTTGCTGTGGCCAGCCCCAGTGTTGGTTTTATCTACCTCCAAGTAGATGTTATCATCTGCTGGCTAATGTTCCTTGCAACTTCCCCACTTGGTCTCAAGACCTTGGAAGTGAACAGAAATTTCAGATCTTCCCAGTGGAATTTTTTATCAAGCCCAATTGGGTTCCTAACTATTGACCAGTCTTCCTGTGTTTTGTTTCTGGAGCATTAATCATGTACAGTCTGTATTGCCTTGGTCTTCTTCCAGCATTCAACATCTTAAATAATGCATTTGGTACCTATACATTATTGAATGAGCCATAGAGGAAAATGTTAGATAACAAATGTGCACAACATGTCTCTCGTATTTAATGAGTTCCAGCACCTCAAGGAAAAGCATGGGATAAATATAACTATCCTAGAAACATTCCATAAGACAGCTGCCTTCTGTTTTAAATACAACTCTCCCCCTCCCCCATCTCTTCTTATTGCTAGAACATACTGCTGTTTTCTAAATTTACCCTTCTTTACTGTTTATTTCTGCAGAGAGGCTCTGGGAAGTAACAGGATTGCCTGTTTGTGCTCAAGAGACCTTTTCCAGGATCTCTCTGCTGCACTTAATTTCTTGCAGTTCATCCCAAAGACCTTATTGGTGCTCAACAGAGACATCTTTCATTCATTTCCAGTACACACCAGAAGTTTCCTCTGCTCTGAGTTACCCTGGAGATTAATATGTGATAAGATTTGCTCCATTACGGCAGAACAGTTATTTGGAATTTCATGACCTTTCAATTACAGGTCTGTTATGACAGGCTTTCTCACTAGGACAAAGTTTTGAGAAGCTCTCTACTCCTGCTCCCCCCCAAAATACCCAACTTACAAGTAGAATGGAAGGAAAAAAACAATCTGAACAATGCTGAAGGCAAGCACTATGTTCGTGGAAAACAAGTGTTCTCAGATACTGTGGACTGCCCTTTCAGCATAAAGTATACTGAACTAGCTAGCGTACTGAGTAACCAGAAAGTTTCAGAGGGGGTCCAAGAGCACCTCACTGAACTCTGTTTCAGAAACTTCCTGAAATAGTTCATTATTTGAACCTCATGTTTAGCAAAATACTGGAGTGGGAATATTTCCCAGAACTTTTTGCATGAAAATACTGCATTGCATCCAGATTTGCTAAAGAACAAAGATATTAATCAGGAGGTATCAAAAGAGGCAGAGGCTAGGGCCATTAGTAGGCAGTACAGGATAAACTTTTGGTTTGCATGTGATTTTGAACAGGAGGGAGTCAGGGGACTTGCACCAGCTGGATCTAGGCTGCCCTGAGAGCACTGGGGAAAATGTAACCCAAGCATGCCTCTTTTGCTTGAAAAATCTCATTTGCAAGTGTAAGCCACCCAGCCCCTGCCTTGCCTTGTCATTTCTCCTCACCACAGAAGCAGGAACCAAACAGCAGGTTTGCTCCTGGGCTAGGGACTGTGCCCACGATGGTTTGCCTTTGCCCTGCTGTTATTTGCTCTAGATCAAAAACAATAGGTTACTTTTATTTTCACTGTGCTCTGATATCGATTAATGAATAATTTCATGAATTTCAGTCAACTCATGCTGTGTACTGACCCATTTTCAGTGGAGCTTTCTTTGAAATAGTATAGCCTCACTGAGGTTTAAGTTCACTGGATATAACTTCACTGAAATGGAGGCTACTGGCGGCTGCTTAGTGACCTGAAGCTCATTTTCTGGTGCTGTAGAAGTTCTCATACAACACATTATAAATACAAAATGCAGAGGAGTAGGACCACAAGAACCATTTCATATTTAGAACCAATGCCACAACTGCTAGAGCCTCTGCTTGGTTTGGATTTCAAAATTGTTTCTTCATATTAATTCAGTGCTCTATTAGTCTTGTCAGTCCCAGTCTGAGAAAAAATGGTTTCATTAATCATTACATCCTACACATTGAACAGAAAAAAATAACAGCTCTAGCAGTTAGCTGCACAGCCCAGCATTACAGGAGTGAGCTCCTAAGGTCTTCTACCAGTAAGGATGCAGTACCATCAGCATTTCTTTTACATGGCTTTAAGTCTCTTTGTACTGTCAGCCTGGCATCTAGTTAACCATGGCTATTTGGCAGTCACAGGTTTCAAAGCCTGCTTGTTGACTTACCATCACTTTTCATAGTGATTACTATAAAAGGACTATTATAATGGGAAAAGCTTTGCACAGTTTGTTGATTTGGTTGGTTAAACAGCTGCCCAAATCTTTCCACCTCTTCCAGCTTTCAGCCAGACAAACAGACAGCTAGCAATATATGGACAAATCAGAAGGTAAAATGAGCGTGTGTATCAGCTGATTTCAGAGTTGAATCCTTCGGTGATGTTTTGAATACACTTCAGTCTTCAGTCAATGAAAGAAGGACTTCAGCTATTACAAGTATGTTGTAGTCATTTCTGCAACCCATATGATATCAGTGATATGAATGATGAACAAGAATCTGGCACTATGAAACAGGGCTCTGATCTTTACATTAATTTGACAGATGGCAGCTCCTCAGATGCTGACGCTGTGTGAATGTGTGATAAACTGAAGGATTTGCCTGCTATTAGCCAGCCAAAAAAAAAAAAACCCCAAAAAAAAAAGAAACAACAAACCTCCAAGCCTAAGTACATTAAAACAAATTGCTGAAATTGATGAGGTAGGAGTACTTCCAAAAATGTCTGCGTGCATCACACATTTGCCTAACTGTTAGAACAAAAATCAGGGAGGTACAGCTTCCTGTTTCTGAAGGTTATTTTTCCTCCTGCTCTCAGCTTTTAATTCTCATTCCAAATTCCTGTAAATGAATACAGGAAAACACCCACCCAAAAGTCCTGGACACCCTCAAAATAATTTGGATATACTATCACTTCAAATAGCAAACCAGTTCCATCCTGACAACGTTTCGTAAACTCGCCACATTTCCCTGTCCAACAATAAGACATACAGCCTGGAAATTCCTTCTCAGTTCTTCATGAGTTAATTACACCCACATAGCTTCACTCCTCCCCTTCTTTCAGACACTTGAGAAGATTACACTATAAACTGCACCTTTCTTTTCTAGATCATCAATATTTATTACTCTCTTAATCAAGATATGCTGACCAATGAATACCATAACATGACATACTCTATAGTACATTTCACCAGTAGAGGTAAAATTATTTGCCATCATTGGTTTATATTTCTATTTATTGACCTTTTAATTCAATTTTGATTGCTTAATTTTTCTTTTCAAACAATCCTCAGTCAGAGCAGTTATAGTCAGTGCAATAAATGGAGTTGCAATTCATCATTCATTTCCTGCCCAGTATAAAACCACAACCACCACTAAATAATATTTCCAGTTTATAGAGTGTCATTTGGAGTATTTAAGAAGAAAAATAGATCCTTCCCCATTAACAGAGCCATGACTCACTCTGGACTGGAGAGGAGGAGTGCAGCTGTGGTGGCAAGTGCAAGCCTTCTGTAGCTCTGCTGAAGTCAGCTGAATTTCACCAGGGATGAATGCGGCCCGCTATAAGGGAGCACTCACTGCCTTTTATGAAATGATTTTCTGATCTATCAGAGAGACATTTATGACATATTAAATGGAATAATTATGAAGCTTGTACAGAAGACTGTCTAGTCCTTACAGCTCTTTTTGTACCAGTGGGACTTGAAAAAATGCTGTTCCTTGGAGATGTCACTCAGAACCCAGCAGAACTGACCCTATGGCCCTTGTTCAGGCTAAACTGTCTGTGGGATTGCCCCAAAACTTGCTAGAGACAAGGTAAGGGATCCCCACCATTGCGCTTGGGTTGTGGAAGTAGCCCTGTGCACTGGGTCAGGGCATGAAAAATGGGCTCTTGGATGAGACCTTGGTCCCTAATACCTGCTTGGCCTGCAGCTTAGCCCTGGGAGTAGTAGCAAGGATCACTCCTCCCATCGCTGACAGTAACAAAATATGCAATTAAACAGAAGCCTGTAATTCTACTTTCCATTTGACCTTTTCTTGGCTAATGTAATCAGAATGAAGACCTTCCAGCACCCCTGACTGATGCTTCTGGCCTCCTCTTCTAGTGGCTGGTAATTTTTTCCTCAGCTCAATAATTTAGTTCGATATTCATCATTTTTTAAATGTGTCACATGCCTCTTTTTTTCTCCCTTCTTCTTCACTCAGCTATTACTTTTCCCTAAGATTACTTGCCAAATCTTTTGTTCACGTTTTGAATTGATCAGTGCAATTGCTGGGCAACATTTATCTTCCATGAACATTTTGTATTAGTTTCTGATTCAAAGAGTTTAAACAGCCAGTAGCTGACCTAAGCAATTTTCTATTGTCACCTTTTACAGTGACACCCACCAGGTTTTTCAGCTCTGTACCTGGTTATGTCCAGGTACAGGAAACAAACACTGTGACACCAAGTCTCCATTAATCTCTGAAATCATTTGAAAATATAACTTTTGACATACAGAACAGAAAGGATAAAATTTGAAGGTGATGCCTTCAGAGACTCAGGAAGAATGCCTAATGCCTCTGACCTGTGCTGGAATTTTCCACCCAGTTTTCTCTTGGGGGTGGGAGAAATGGGCTGTGCAGCAGGCATGATCACCTTTATTCAGTCAAAATCTAACTTGATTCACTGTGATAGCTGTGCTTTTCATCTCATCTCCAGTTCTATGAGCTTCTTTTAATTTTAGAACTGTCCATTCAGACTTTCCCACATAAACCTATGACTCTTTCCATCAGTAGATGGGTTTCTTGTTCCTTCCCCCATGTTCCTGAGGGAGGACTTGGATTCTTCACTCCTTCTTCTTGACTTCCATAGAAGCACTGCAAAGAAATTTACTAATTTTTTGTGATTATCCAGGGAGAGAGAGGTAATTTGCTGGAGTCTACCCCTTTATGACCTCCTTCACTATGGAAAAAAATAAAATTCTCTCTAACTTCTCCTTCTGTTTTTTACCCGCTATTTTCCATTAAACAGTCCAGAAAAGTAAATACGGAAAACCTTTGGGAACATTTCCAGTCTCCACACAAGGAAAGTCACCTGAGAAACACAACTGTTTGTATTTAGAAAATGCAGTGGCAGGAAGGCAGGTGGTTTCTGAAGAAATTGTTTGATTCAGCATTAATCAGCAAACAGTTAAATGGCTTGCCATTCGATTTCTCCTACCTGACAAGAAATATTTTATAGCAAAAGGGCACCATAATATTTAGTATGCAGTATATTGGCAAAAGTGGTGATTAAACTTTATTAGAATGCATCCAGTAACACTTTTTGTCAGAAAACCTTTATTATTATTAACAAGGAAGATTATGAAAGTTTGTCTGGGAAATGTTTTACTATGTTTGTATGCAATGCTATAAATATAAATTATGGACTGCAAATTCACAATTTAATGTAATTCATCAAATTTTATCAGCTTCTGCATATGCAAGATAGGGCCATCACAATATTCTGCAAAGTCCTGTTCAAACTGAGAAATGGGTTGCCTTCACAAGCCATTTGTACATTGCTAAATATTCCTCCAACATATAGAAAACAGTTATAAATAATGTTCACCTTCAAAAAATGCATATGCAGTTAGTGATGCAGCCAGCAGCCACCACAACAGACTTTCTTATACCAAGTATTATCATAGACTCATAGCATGGTTTTGTTTGGAAGGGATCTTAAAGATCATCTAGTTCCAACCCTCTTGCCACAGGCAGGGACACCTTCCATGAGACCAGGATGCTCAAAGCCCCATCCAGCCTGGCCTTGAACACTGCCAGAGACAACTGGTTTAACAGAAACAGTTCAACTTTATGCTTTGTGCCTGTGGTGGATTTCTATGTTTTTCCCTAGCCACTGAGTTGCAAGAGACCTTCTAGGCCACCTAAACTAGTATTCGACATAGAGTGCTGCACCTACATTCACGTTTCAGCTTGAATCAGGAGCATCAATTCAATGCTTGTGAACACAGTCTCCTGTTGGTCCTGACTCACAACACTACAATTCTCCCTATGAAGCTGTCTGAGAGCACTCAATTTGGCTACCTTTCAGATGACACCAGATAGCTTAATTCACAGCCAGTGCACATCAACCACCAATGAGCACCCAGTCACTGGGAAACAGGTAAGGCTAACTGAAGTTATTGCTTCCCCCTGAAACATGTATAGGGTGGATACAGAATCCTCAGCAAAAGCTCTTTCGTTTCTCAGAGCAGACCATAATGTGCCATATGCCTTGCGCATGTAAACATAGCCAGTGCCTTATAGTCCTGTTCATAAGCACATCAAACACTGTCTCAAACTATTGCTCAACCTTACAGATCCACACTGAATCTGTTCTGTACATGCTTTTCAGCTTTGCTTTAATAGTATTTTTTGACAGGTAATTAGTGTCAAATATAATAACCACCAGCCACAAATACATCAGTATCATTGCTATTATTGTTACTCCTACTATTTTGATTATTGTTTTAATCATTGACTGAGTACTTCCTAAATTTCATTGTGTGCCAAAAGAACTAGACACGCTCTGCTACGATTTATATGCCATGTCATCCCAAGACAGATTTATGGATTGCACATGTTGAAACAGCTCTTCAAATACAAATGAGTTATCACTGTGTTGAGGAGTGAACTCAGTACCACATCATTGCCACTTTCCAAGAAAAATTGGCAAAAACCACCATGAAGGTGCTACAAGTATTTTACAAATATATGGCATAAATTAAGATCTATATTGCTGTTATGCTAGAAGCTAAGTGAGCCCAGCACCATCCTTCAGAACAGAGGTAGCTGAGACGAGAACAAGCAGAGGAGTAAGCACTGAGCTCTACTTCTTTACCTGTTAGCCATGCGGAAAGGGAGCAAAGCTCTAGGATGGACTAAGTATTAGCTGCACGTTCTCCTTTCCATCATTTACTTCTGAGATACCAAAGGTTTCTAAGGTCAGTGTAAAGTTCCTGAGTGAATCAACTTCTGCAATGTGGAAGTGTAATCAGAAAATGCAATCAAGAAATGATCCAGAGAAAATCCATATTTATTTACTGTATCTGCACTGGATTTTGTTTGCAAAGGAACCTCAAACCTCACCTTCGACAGTGCCTCCATCCTATACCCACATTTCCTCCATTCTGGCAACTGGGGAGAACAACAAAAACACTGTAGACCTCCACTTTGGCAAAGGCATTTATATAAAAGCTGTCTAGAATTGTTACCTGCTCAGAGCAAAGCAAACCTCCACATTATAATGGTTTAATGCATAGTATACACAAGATGTGAATTCTCAAAAACCAAGCCAGAGTTACTCTGAATGTCAAGGCTGTTTCTCCCTCACCTCCCATCTTTCCCAAAATTCAATCTAAATCTGAGACTAATACCCAGGCCACTTACAAATTGAACATTCAGGAATGCTGAACAGACATTCCATTTATCCAATTGTATCTTCAACTGACTTATAAATGTCTTCCTTCACCCAAAATCTGTTTGGATATAGTATAATACACAGTTTGAAAAAGAAAAAAGTTTAAGTGATCAGCATTATAATTACCTTTCGTGAAGAACTTATGTGTAAATCTGCAGCAGGGAGAGTGAAATTTGAAGATACTGGGGGAAGAGAGGCAATTCCTGTAACAAGGATATATACAAGATTATCATTATTTGGTGTCCACCATGGCATGAAACACAAGCCATTCACAAATACAGATAGATATAATTAAATATTTTGAGCCAAATTCTAACTAACTTGTTGGGCTAACATAGGAATTTTTTTGTAGTGGTGGAGAGCTTGCGGGGGAGACTTCTGTGAGGAGACACCAGAAGCTGCCCCCATGTCTGACAGAGCAAGTTCCAGCTGGCTCCAAGATGGTCCTGCTGCTGGCCAAAGATGAGCCCATCATCAACACTGGTGACACCTCTGTGATAACGTATTGAAGAACAGGTGAAAAAAACACTGTACAACAGGAGGTGTGAAAGAATAGTGAGAAAATGTGAGAGAAACAGCCCTGCAGACATCTAAGTCAGTGAAGAGGACGTGTTCCTGGTACCAAAGCAAAGATTCTCCTGCACCCTGTGGAGAAGACCACGGTGAGGCAGGCTGTCACCCTGCAGACCATAGAGGTCCATGATGGAGCACATAACCACCTGCAGTCTGTGGTGGACCCCATGCCAGAGCAGGGGGGCCTGCCCTGGGCGAAGCTAAAGCATGTGAAGAGACCACGCTGGACCAGGCTCCTGGCAGGAGCTGTGGTCTGTGAAGACAAGCAGGAACACATTTTCTGTCTGGAACTATGACCCTATGGGGGACCCATGTTCAAGCACTCCATTCCTGAAGGACTGTATCACGGAAAGGACCCATGCTGGAGAAGTTCTTGAAGAACTGCAGCCTGTGGAGTAAGGATCTACACTGGACAAGTTTGTGAAGGACTTCAATCTGTGGGAAGAGCTCATGCTGGAGCATGGAAGGAGTGTGAGGAGGAACAAGTGGCAGAGATGGTGTGTTTTGGACTGACCACAGCCCCCAGTCCACGTCCTACTGCGCTGCTTGTGAGGATGAGGTAAATGAGGTAGGATGGAAGTTGAGCCTTGGAAGAAGTGGGAGTGGGAGAGGTGTTTTTAGGTTTGTTTTCTTTCCCACTGTCCTACTTTATTATGAATTGGCAATAAATTGAATTAACCTTCCTGGAGTCTGCTTTGCCTGTGACAGCAATTGGCAAGTTGTCTCCCCGTCCTTATCTTGACTTTTCTATCCTGTTTTATTCCCCTGTCCTGCTGGGAAGGGGGACTGATAGAGCAACTTGTTGAGCACTTGGTGGCCAGCCAAGGTCAACCTAGCACACTAATGACTATGAAAGGAGCCCATCTAGGACCCAGTGGAATCAGTCTGTCCAGGTTTATTTAGTTTTCCTTTAATATTTTTTATAACTGTTACATTTTACAATACTATATGCTCCTGAAATCTTTCCACTGTACTTAATTCTTCACAATTTATTTGCCAGAGAGAAAAGGATGTATGCTTGGATTATAGACTCTGCACAATAATTTTATGTCATTAAGTGTTTGATTAAACGTTTTGATAATAGTGTGGTTATAAAGGCAAGTGGTGGGTAACAATTTCGTGGAGATTTACATTTGCTTTTGAAGACTCTTTGTACTTAAGGACTAGAATTTATAATGCCTTAGTCATTTATCAGTAAAATCATAGTTCACTAACTGCCTTTTTTCAGTTCCTTCTTGGGGGGGGCTGGGGGGGAGGGTGGTTATTTTCTTTGTGTTCTTTTTTTTGTTTTGCGGTGGTGGGTTTTTGTTTTTACAGACCAACTATAAAATACTGCCTAAATTTACCACCGTATGGGAATCCAGTACTCCTACCTCTGGCCCCAGAAGGTATTTTGAAGAATAAAGACATTAAAAAAACAAACCCAGAACTAAAACTAAACTCAACTGCAATGAACTTTCATATTTTCTCAATAATTTTGAAGAGCCATACTCTAGAAAATCTGAAACGTTCAGATCAAGCACAAGTCCTTCACAAAGTATTATGGAATCTTGTAATTGCTTGACATGTTGACCAAAATGCCTATACTGAGAAGCAGTTTGACAATATGTGGTTCACCAGCTTATATTCACCTGAGCTTTGTTCTGCGTTCCACAGTTCTTCTGGAATATATCCCTGATTTTCACTACCATGCCTTTGCCTGTTTTGCAAATCACCATCTTTGTTCTTCTCATATGAAACTTTTCTAGAAACAAAAAGGCCTGTGATTAGAACTTCACTATGACACGAGAAGTATTGGGTAGTAGGTTACAGAGAAAAATGTATGTGCTTTACTTCAGGAAAAATAGGTGCAAAGTATATTTGGGCCTTCCAAGTAATTAGCTAGTACAAATCTTGTCCCATATAAGTATTACCTTATTGTGAAATTCCATTTAGAAAGTTCCATCATTATCAGAAAGCAGGAAAATAAAGTGAGCAATCTTCAAAGACTGAAGACTCTGTTCCAAATCATAGGTTTTGTAGAAAATTAATTCTGATTTCTAATTCTAAATTACAGGATACTCAGTGGCTCCATAATGGAACACCAGCTAGGTCACCTATGACAGCTCATCATTTTTGTGATTTGAGTCCCCCTCAATTTCCAAAACAAAGCATGTTATCTCACATCACTGCAGTTAGCTCCCAAGTGATTCATCTGTACACTCCAAAGTTAATTTTCATCTGCATAGCTGCACAGTGTCTTTTTACTCAAAACTTTCATGCTAGAAGAGATGTACTATTCATCTATTCTGACCACAGACTTCTCTTCAGGATAGTCCCAGGTCCATCTCTGCTTCAGTTTCTGGTGTGGCAAGCACAAAATGACACATGATTCTGACAACCCAGGGATTTGTAGGGGAAGTGGAAAATATTCTTGGTTAGCAATATTTGTGAAAGCTGCTGCATTTGCTTTCTTATGTTTAATAGGAATTTTCAGGCCCACAGACTTTTCAGATAAGCATTACTGATGCACATATGGATCTGATAAGCCAGGTCCATCAGTGGCTTTTTTAGGAGATAAACGTGTTAAATACCACTAAGAAACCTGTCATGGTTGCTAGAAGACAACAACAGTTGTTTAGGAATATCATCTCCGCATGCTACATGATACTGTACTGTCTATTTGATCCTTAGATCTCAACAAACTCAGTGTAGTAACCAAATTGAAAACAGCTACAAAAAAAAAGGGTGGGAGTTACAGAAAGATAGGCAGCCAAGTCAAAATTAAATGTTGGAAGTAAAACAATGTTCTTTAGTCTCACCACTTCTTCATTACTACTACACAGCTTCCAAAATGGGGATAATCATCATTCGACTGCAGGTAAGTTCTCCCCAAGAAAAAAAATAACCAGCAACGCCTAACCTACAAAATCTGTAAGTTATTGAAAATAATTGCTGTAGTTTCAGTGTCATTATTTACACATGGTAAAACTTTGCAGAACTATCAATACTGAGTTTCTAAGTCCGAGCTGAGCCATAGAGCCTGGACTCACCCCAGTGCTTTTGTATTTGGTTGAGCATTTGCTTAACTTTCAAAGTGTAAGCAACACTTATGAAGTCAGTACCACAACTCGTGGTTAAAATTAGTGGGAAAATAGGAACTTTTCTTTTTAGGTTGTCTGAAAGAAAGCACTGTGCACACACACATCAGTGAGGGAGGGTTCTGGGAAGGGCAAAGACCCAGTCATACTAGTCCCCACTGTGGGGCAGATACTTCCCTGCATATTCAATTGATTTTTGCATTAGCAGGGTTAACATGTCTGCTTTTGGCAGAACCAAGTCAGAATCCCAGCATAAAGGCTTTGTAGGACTTTATTCATAGCAAAACTGTTATGCCAGTTGTGGCCTACCATTCCCTGCTGGTTTAGACCTGACCTATTCATATAACTGCACTTAGTAAAATGGTCAGTTTAGCATTACAAACTAAGAAAGCATATGGAAGTTTACCAGTATGGCATGGCATGATTAGCATGATTTCCTCAGGAGAAAATAGTGTTTCCCTTATCTCCTTACTTTGTTTTGTATCAATAAAGTGCTCTATAAATGGAAATCTGTCAACAGACCTTCATAAAATTTCCCTGCAAAAGGCTGTTAATGAAGCTAGGAATTCCTGCAGTACAAGGCAACATGGTGCAAGGTTTTGTAAATTCATTAAGAGACGGAGTTAAAGCCCCACAAGCGTAAGTAGAATATGAATTTACAATTGTCCCTAGAAGCTTAGAAAAAATAATTTCAAATAACCCTACTGACATTGCTGTCACAGCCACACTGGCGCCAATAAATAGGATCTTAATGCTGATAACCATCAGCACATGATTTCTAAGGTTTTCCAACTCAACGCAATAATGTACCAGCAGCGTGTGTGATAACCGCTTGATTAAGCGTTGACTCTCACCACTGGGGCAGCTTTGTTTAATGTTTATCATTCTAACGCTAACAGAAAGAACAGGGGGAAGGTCTAATTTGCCTGCCGGTTTGCAGCCTGGAAGGTGGGGGATTCCCCCCCTCTTCGCCGCGGCCGCCCAGCAGAGCTGCCGGGCCCGCAGTGACCTCCTGTGGCGGCGCCGGCAATTGCCCGGCTCGCTGCTGCCAGCAGCACGGAGCAGGCAGGACGCGCTCCCCGCCCTCCGCCGGGCACCTGGGGACATAGCCGATCTTTAAGAATTTGCTTTATCCATCAACACCGGTAGGAGTGTGTTTTGTTTGTTATTTCTGTGCTTGCTGAATCAAAGGGGTAGCGTTTGTTTCCAGGATTTTGATTCTTTTCACCCAGAGTTTGCAACCTGCTGCGAGCTGTGGCCCTCGATTTTCTCTCCTAAAGGCAGTTCTTTTCCCTGCATGCTTGTCCCCCACTTTTTCCCCTTCTGTGCATATAGGAATGGGCAAGGTCATTCAGTAGGACAGCACCTGAGCATCCAGGGAGTACTGGACAGTGGAGCATGGAAACCGGTACGTCTCTCACAATCCTGTGGCAGCCTGAAAGAGTTCAGTTAAAGGAAAAATTCTCCTGCGTCATCCAGCTTACCTGATTTCATTTTGATATGTAGAACCTAAGAAAAGAAAAGAAAAAAGTGTTTAAAATTCAGGAAGCTAAATTGTGACCTACTGCAGAGCTCCTCTTAGAGCATGCATTGTGTTCCAGCTACCACAGCAGCATCTCTCCCCTCTTTACAAAATTGTGCAACGTCCCTGTAGAACAGCTTATGCAGAAATCAGAAATTAGGCACACAGCGCTGAAGGTCTGCATCAACAAAGAACTTCAGCAGAGGAATTAAACGTCATTGAAAGTTAAAGTACTCCTGAAAAACACATCCCGCTTCTAGTTAATATGAATGGCTGACACTGATTACTTTGGAGCTTTGGAGAGTTGGGCTTGTTCAGCCTTGAGAAGGCTCCAGGTAGATCTTTTAGCAGCCTAACCTTGTAGGCCCCCTACCTAAAGGGAGGCTTACAAGAAAGCTGGAGAGGGATTTTTACAAGGGCATGAAGTGACAGGACGAGGTGGAATGGCTTTAGACTGAAAGAGGGTATATTTAGATTAGATATTAGGAAGAAATTCTTCATTGTGAGGGTGGTGAGGCACTGGAGCAGTTTGCCCAGAGACGTTGTGGCTGCCCAGTCCCTGGAAATGTTGAAGGCCAGGTTGGATGGGACTTTGAGCAACCTGGTCTAGTGAGAGGTGTCCCTGCCCATGGCAAGGGGCTGAAACTGGATGGGCTTTAAGGTCCCTTCCAACCCAAACCATTCTACAATTCTATGATGATTCTATGAAAGTAAGGAGCATCTTAACCAGATCGTGGTTAAGAGTAGGATCTGTCTGTTCACACTTCTGCTTACAGGTCTTTGTACAGCACCACAGCTGACACAAGTAGGAGATCTATATATAACTGAAGGTACTTTTTAATGTATAGACCAACTGTGAAGATGTATATAATGTATAGACCACTTACCTTTCTTCTTTATGCAGCAGCAGCGTACAACCACCACGATAATAATGATCAGAAGAACAATACCAAGAAATGAAAGCACAACTGCAAGTACAATAACCCATGTGCTTCTGTTGTCTTCACTGTAATAATTTTCTGTTAAATTAAATGGAGAAACATTAACTCTCACAGCCTCAGAATAGCCTTTTCAGCATGTTTATCTTTTCTGTGATCAGCTATTAACTGCTTGTTGATTATTTAACAAGGAGTGTGTGTTCCCCAAATGATGACCTCTGTATTTATGGATGGTGCCCAAGAATTTAAAACGTTTCTAAATGCAAATTCTTTATTACAATCGCAGCTTTTCTCACTGTTACTTTTTTTTCTGAAAAACACAGGGTTGCAATCTTCCAACCTAGACTTTGTTTTGTAGATATGCTGGGCCTCCCAGCATCCTTTGGAGGCATTTGGGGTTGGGCAGAGGGGTTAAGGTTCCATTTAGACATCTATACTGCAGATACTAAGTGTCTTACCTAGCTACTCTTGGCAGTGGAAAGAAAATGGGTACTTTGGGTTACTATTAATTTGGTCAACTGTATATATGCCCCTTTCAGTAAGATGAACAGCTCTGAAGTGTCTATTTCTCCCCACGTACCGCAGCAATAGTCTTAGGTAACTAGTACAGATGGAGATTTCTAGCCTGTAGATACAGTTTATACAGTTTTCTGAAGAATTCCATCTTGGGATTGTCACATCATCCTGCCCTTCTGTTTTGACCAAGTATTTCAGAAGCACCCCTAATTTGGCTACCTTTTGAAAAGCAGCCCCTTTTGACAGTTGTTTAGAAACAAGTTTCCAATCAAAATTACAGGTGTGAGACACATCCAAACTTGACAAAGCCCATTCTCTCACACTGGGTTTATGTTTGTTACTTCCTCATTAAAGGTCCCAGTTAATGACTGCATAGCCATATTTAGCTGACAGCCTCTGGAAAAAATACTGCAGCTATCTAGGTCATGAATGACTACACAGTGTTGGGTCTATTCCCTTGCAAAATTTCCCTTGCAAAGTAGTTATTCTGTAGGCTGCTATCAATTGTGATGACAATTGAAGATAAACTCATTCATAATATTTTTATCTAGAAATACTGAAACAAATATGTATATTTTATCATATTTTGTTCCATAAAGCATGCCGCTGGGATTTCAAGCTGCCTTAAATATGAAAGACAGCTACTTTGCTATTGGAGAAAGCTTAATCTTTGTGTGAAGGGAAGAGCTAAACACACCTGCACTGGCCCATACCTGCAGGCTGGCTGCCACACCAAAGTATTTTGCCCCCTGACAGGTTCAGGTTACATGTCACAAGAGGATCTACTGAGCTGAAGCAAGGATAGCATACAACACAAACACTCTCAGCACTTCAGCACTGTAGTTTTTCCCCAGTTTCAGAGGATCCAGAAAGAAACTGGACCTGGGACCAACAGGCATGAGCAGGAGCTGCCAGCTCAACACACAAGTAGGGTTGCAAGAGAGGGGCAATAAAGAATGAGGGCATTAAACCCTTTTTATCCCCACTAGAAAATCCATAGCAAATTACGTGAGGTTCTTAGTGTGGACAAAGCCACTTCCTTATTCTATAGGGCCCATCCTCTGCTGCTGCCAGACCTCTGGACCCTCCCAAAGCTGCCCAAAAATTTACTCAGGCTAAGTATCTTCAGAAAAGAGGATTTTCACTGGCACATGCTGGTGACCAAAGAGAAAAGAGAAACTGGAAAAGGCTGCACATTATTTCTTGGACACTTTGGAGCTTTCTGGCTACCTTAAAAAGCAAAAGAAGATCAGGTTCATGGCATATTCCCTATCTCCTATGGGTCAAAGTCCACATGAAGTCAACAGTGAAGCCAAAGAGCTTGGGCCCACCTAAGGGACTCTGCCATGGACCCCATTTCCCAATAACAGCTCTGTGAATGCATCTGCTGGGGCAATTCCATAAAAGTTCCCAAATTTGGGGGCCAGCTGAACACCACTGTGACTATGGTGACTCTGGAGGAGGAGTGACTGACATAAAAATGCATGATCTTGCATGGAATGGTCAAAAGGGCTGAGGCTAAGACTGGTCTAGAGGTGCAGGAAGGGAGGACATTCATTGACCAGGAGATGGCTGGCTCAGGAGGGTTGACTTTTGGTTGCAATGGTCTGTGAATGGATGGGTATTTCTTGTGAGGACCATGGAGGGATTTGATTCCTCAAGCTTTTAAGTGAAGGCTGAAACTGATATTACGGTGGTTTTGGGAAGGATTCCTTAGATGTTTGAAGCTACTCATATTCTCTCCTGACAACAGCTGACTAAGGCTGAGTCTGTATATGAAGTCAGACAAGCTCTGAGATTTCAAGTGTGATATATACATTATATAGCTTCCTCTGTCATAAATGCCATGACTTCATATTCTCATACCCTGGCAAATTTTGAGTGTCTGCTGCTGCACAATGATTTTTCCAAAGAGAAATGAAAGAGGGTCATATACAATCCCTAATTATACACTAATTGTGCTTCATGACGTCTGTTTTTCTCCTCTTCTGATTTACAGTGAGTAGCTATGGAAACTGAGGGTGGATACCTCACTATTTCGCAGTGAGTAGGCAGGGGAATTTATTAATTTCCTCAGGATAATTCTATTTTGCTTAGTCAGTAATTGGCATCAATGTGACTACAAAAAAGTCATATTAAGAATGTTGAAAAGACCTTTTCAATTGCGCTGAAAAGCAAGTACTTTTGAAAAAGGCTTGTTAATAATGACTAATACTTAAAATAAAAGACACAGTTACTCAACCTCCTCACTTGTTTATATGTCAAAACTTCTATGCCAAACCCCTCATCAATCCACTATAAGAATGTCTTTGTATGTGCCATGTTCACCCATTATAGAAGAATCAGTTCATCAAGAGAAGATGTCAGCATGATTATAAGTTCACGATGCCCACAGCATCATAAAAAGAAAGCTGGATTGGAGTACCTACTCTGAACAGAAGAAAGCTGAAGATTCACAGACCCATTGCAAAAAAAAAAATCCCTATAATCTATGCATTTCCTGTTCTACAGGATAAGACTAATAAAAGTGTGAACTACGTCACCATAGGAGACAGTGTGCCTGTACCCAGTAGCCTCAGCTCTCTGCCATGTAATTAGTGCTTCAATTTTAGTTTGCCTTGAGAGTCCTCCACCTGACAGTTGAGATATTTGGCTAGTCACAACAGAGAAAAGCTCATAAGGATGGTTTGGTATTGTCTTCCTCATCCACATTGAGCACTGCTAACCCACGAAGCCTTGCACTTCTCGTGTTATGGTTTGGCAAAGAAAAACATTTTTCATTGGATTCTGTTAGATTGTGAGGTAGATTTGTAGTGATAGTCCCACTTGCCTTGTTCCACACTGGCTGCACAGGTAAGATAAAATCACCCTTTTCCTGATGAACCTCCAAGCACTGTCAGTGTTTTAGATTAAAGAATTTTATTTTCTTAGAATGTCAGTGAGGTCAAAGATCAGCAGCATTACAGAAAATGCTGACAACCTTAGTGAAAATATTTAGGGTTATCAAAGGTCTTGCTAACTGTTGAGATATTTAACCAACATACATGCTTGGATTATAGCATCCTTGAATTTTCTTAAATAAAAGGCAATTAAAAGTAACCAAGTACACCATCCAAAGAATTCCACACATGTTACTGCAGGAAATTTTTTACCTTCCTCTAAGATGTGAAAGACACTATGTCAGGAAAAGGAAAGCAGGCCCAATAGCTTTTTGATCTAAGCAGACTTTGGGATAAGGCCCAAATATATGCAGCTTCTTCTGATTCTTGTTCTTTAAGAGGTGAACACACCACATACAAAGACTTTCCTATAGTAGCTTGGTGATAGCTATACTGCATAGAAGTTCCTACATATAAATGTTACCATCTGCAATTAGGTGTTAGGCTCAGTGCAGCCCTGAGAACAGTATCACCATACTACAACAGCTCCATCACATCCAGTCATTGCTCATATGGAAAACTTTCTATTTGCACCTGAAGTGTTCTGGGTTGTGTGCAGACACTGGGAGTAAAATTCAGGGGGTTTTGCAAAGTCAGTGGTAAAACTGGTATTGAATATCATGAAAAAGAATTTTGCCTGAGAGTCTGGCTTTGTGTAAATGAGGTCTAACAAATTATGTTAATATATAGCAGACATGGCCTAATCAAGAATATTTAAGATCCAATTCTATTACTTTTGCACATCTCGTATTTAATTTGCAAATAAAAGTGTTCAAAATAAAACAAAGCAAAACAAAACAAAAAGTGCAGTTCTGAATATAGGATAGGCAGTACAGTACAGGCACTACTGTATAGGCAAAGTACAACAAACGTTCACTTACCTAAAGTAGAATTGGCAAAAATAAGAGTTACAGATGCATTCTGAGGGTTAGGGAGTGCTTCTATGTCAGCTAAACAAGTCAAAATCTCAGTGTCCGTCGGTGTCAAAGTTAGGGTGCTCAGGGCATTGTGGAGGCCATTAGATCCTTGACTTTGCTGGGTAGCATACCTTGACTTATCAATGAAGGAGCCATTTGTCATCCAGGTAATGTCTGGAGCTGGAGCCCATCCTATGGCTTCACAAACAATTTCAACTGTTTTGTTCTCTTTTACTGTTAAGGTGCTATTTTTGATGAATAAAGTTCCATTAACTGTAGGAGGGAAAAGATGGTTTTTTTCCTTCAGAATATTTAGCTTCTTTGCTTTCCTGCTGATAGCTTTAAATCTTATCTTGATACCCAGAAATATCTATGCCTTCAGATATGAAGTCAAAACCAAACATTATTAACACAGATATACCATATGCATGATATAGACATGCAGATAAAACTGCAACTTCACGGACACATTGTCCAGCGTAAAAGCACAAGGCTCAGTTTTCAGTACCTTTCCAATAAAAGGCAGGAAATTATACTTTTTAGCCATCCTGATATATTTCCAGCTGAAGGACAACATAATGAAATAACAGTGTTTCTCTCTAAGTTTTAAGTATGCTCAGTTTTTATCAGGGAAGGTTTATGAGTAGATGACAAGATGTTGCCATTGCATGAAGTACTTCTTTGACAAATGGACAGTGTCTGGTGGTTAGAGCTTGCTTTACTGGCTGCGCTGTGTCACTAGTGATGCTCCAGAGGACGAAGGGTCTTGTATGCAGGAGCTTGATACATAGGAACTTCTTATTCCTTGGAAATGGTAGCTCGCAGCAGCAATCATATGAAAAATATTACTTTGTGTCTCAAGGGTTGTACTTCTAAACACCGCTAAATCAAACTCGGGTAAGCTGGATACAGACTGAATCCCGAGTCAGAAAGCAGAAGGCAGATCTGCCCTAAAGACAGCAGATGGTTCATGCACAAAGATTACAGGGGTAATACATACCATAGAATCATAGAATGGTTAGGGTTGGAAACGACCTTAAGATCAGCTAGTTACAGCAACCCTGCCAAAAGCAGGGACACTTCACACTAGACCATGTCATTCAAGGCTCTGTCCAGCCTGGCCTTGATACTGTTTCTAGACAAAAAGATAATTTTTGACTGACTGCCTTCAGAGACTTTAATGCAGTCCAATAAAAAAGTAAGAGATGCAGCAGAAAAAATAAGAGAAGTTATGACCTGTGTTAATGGCACTCTGAATGTGAGTCTGAAACCAGCTTTGGGAGTAAAATTAAGACAAGGAGAGCAGGAGGTAAAGGATGGTAATGAGAATATATACACCTTCACAGAGATAATTCGAGCAATTCATCAGAGGATTCCTTTAAGTGCAGTATAATCATAGAATCATAGAATAGTTAGGGTTGGAAAGCACCTTAAGATCTTCTAGTTCCAACCCCCCTGCATGGGCAGGGACACCTCACACTAATAGAATCACAGAATAGTTAGGGTTGGAAAGGACATAAAGATCATCTAGTTCCAAATCCCCTGCCATAAAATAGCTTTCTATTGGTGGCTATACGCACCTTGAACAGAAAGAAATGCAAAGCCATTCTCACTATTTTGCTGGATGCTGCATTCAATTTTGCCAGAGTCACTCAGCTGGGTTTTGTGGATGATCAGCTCCGAGGTAAACCCATTGCTACTGGTATAATTTTGAGAGGTGAAGCGGTCCGATGTTTCAACAGCTCCTTGAGGATTGATGACAGTGAGGACAGGGTTTCCGTTGGACAGCCAAATGAGAATTACCCATCCTTCCGATACTGTGCAATTAAACCGGGCTTCCAAACCAGCAAGGACTGTTGCATTACTAGGGCCACGTATAATAGAGTAGCAAAAGCCAAGACCTGATACGAAGAAAAAGACATAGTCTGTAA
Organism: Neopsephotus bourkii; assembly: GCF_033783945.1. Classification (NCBI taxonomy): domain Eukaryota; kingdom Metazoa; phylum Chordata; class Aves; order Psittaciformes; family Psittacidae; genus Neopsephotus; species Neopsephotus bourkii. Next base: position 6,728,836 of record NW_026901456.1, on the reverse strand, counting down.
ATACATATACAACACCACAGCCACAGGACTTTGACTTAATTTTTACTGCCAGCAATTTAAGGTCAAAAAGCCAGGCATCCTGGTTCAAATAGTATTATTCACAAGGAGCACTGGGGTAGTAAGCACTTAGTCATGTTTCTGTCATGAAAGGCTGTTGATTCAGCTGAGCTGGCACTTCACCTCTGACAGTTGTCAGTACCTGGTGCTTTCAGGAAAAGATTTTTATTTCATTTTCTATAATGCTTGACAGTAAGTAGTTAAAGACATGCACAGTGAACTGAAATTGCAACTGAATAATATTAATCCCACAGCAATAAGCAGTCATCAAATGGTATGTTGTTATAATGGATCCCCAAGCCAGTCATTACAAACCTAAGTTCATATTTATATGGTTAAAAAAATCTTAACCAGTTGAGATGTATCTTTCAGCTCCAGCTTAGATTAAATGGTTTTCTTTAAAGACGCATTTGTTTTTTTGTCTCTCCTCTTCCAACTCCAATATCACCTCTCTTCAGTGATTCACTAAAAATCTGACATCATTTTGATGAAAAAAAAAATTCCATTTTTAAGTAGGACAATACATGACTTCTCTAGACTTCAATAAAGTCTAATATTCAATAAAAAGAAATGAAGGAGTATGTAACTAGTCCCTTATCCATACCTCAGATTGCTGCTGATATTTTGCAGCCCCAGCATATATCCTTCTATGCTCTTTCCCCTATTCATCAGCCTCTTCCTTATTTCTCATGCATGCACCACATACATACTTACCCACGTGTTCAGGCTGCTAACTAGAGCTGCTGCAATTCATGGGTTTTCTTCCTTAAAAGGTAGCATGCATTTTTGCTGCCATTTCTTAGAACTTAAAGCTCCCTTCTAATGAAGGCATTTTGTTTTCACTTTCTCCTCAACAGATCCAGGGCCTCCCATTATTCTCAGAGGAATGGTGGTGCAGCTGTTGCCCAGGCAGATGGCAGATCTCCTGTGCGTGGGAAGGAAGAAGCACCCACTTCTACCAAGCCAAAAGTAAAGGAAGAGCAAGGCTGAGACCCTCTTTTTCAAAGCAGCAGCCGTGACTTCAGTCCCTGAATTAGCCAGGGTAAATTGTGCCATTTTGAAGGCAGGCAAACTTTAGAGGTCAGAGAGAGAACACTGTATACCCTAGTCTTCATGAGGGACAAACCTTCGCACTCTAAGAACGTTCCAGATTATTTGATTGGTGTCTTAGGGAACAGGACTTGAAAGTGCAGCTCACCAGGGTCTTTCCTGTACTGGGAGCCCAAAATGGTATGCTCTCATACCCAGTCCCTTTACTAAGTCACTGCCACCACCAGCCCTGTTGGCTGCAGGTGGAGCGAAGGAGGAAGGAGAGTGCTGCCATTGCAGACCTTGCTGTCGCTGAGGTTTATCTCAGGGGACTGTCTGTGCTCCTCGTGCATCCCACAGGGCACAGTTTTAACTCATCTCCCACAGATACTATTGTCTCTTCACCTGCCTCTAAGCTCACGTCTGCTCCCTTTTGTCCTAGTGCTTACCTGCACCTCTCTGTGACAGAGCTTCTCTTTGTTGGGGACATTGAAAGTTTTCAGTGGCAAGGGACCTCAGGAAATCCCTAGCCCAATCCTCTGCTCCAAGCAGAGACCTCACAGTTAGGACATTGACACAGGACCTTGTCCTGTCAAATTCTGTGTATCTCCAAAAACAGAGTTTTCACAAGCTCCCTGTAAATCAAGCAGTCCTGCCAGTGAGATCTACCTCACCGATGAGATTTTCATCACTTACTGTGAAACACTCATGCTGAGGAAGCACCAGGACTGCCAGTGCTACATCTAAAGATTCAGCCTGTAGCTGCATAATTACAGCAATTAGATACTACTGTCCATAGCAGTTTAATTAAAACCCCGTGATTGCAAATTTGGCCTGAGAATCAGTGTTCAACTATTTTCCAGGAGAAAGAAAGTCTGTAATGGCCATTACTCCTTTGCTAAGAACATCCACGACAATAAAGTGAATTTTAAAGGTTTCATTCAATTCAGGGTTTGTACATCTTAGGTGCTTTATTCATTGATGGATTCATTATGAATTATTGAAAATTTCATTTTTCATTCAGTCAGTAGCTGACATGAGTAAAGGAGAATATGTTGTAATTTTTCACACAAAAGAGATGCTTGATAGTTGTATAAATGGAACTCAGTTACAACATTGCAACCAGAGCTTCGGTGAATGCACTCGGGACATAGGATCTGTAATCTCATTGCTGCAATGTCAACATAATTTTCTAATTCCCAGATCACATTTAATCCTAGGCACTGTATATCTGACCAGGTTTGTGCCAAGAATTGTTCTTTAATATAAACAGCTCCCCTCTTTCCTCCCACCTGCTGCATGTATTTACAGACAAAAGCCTTTTTATTCTTTGTTTTGCAGGATTATGCAAACCTAGCTTTCCCTGGTTCTTCGTGTGATTGACTCTGAGTTCTCTTATGTTTACAAAAGCCTTTACAAAAATTTTCCACCTTCCTGTGTTATGCTACCTCTGCCATGCACCTTATTCTCCAAAGTATATCTCTGTGTGAGCAATAAACATTAAATGAAAAGCAAACTTCACTTTCCCTGATAGCTAATAAAGCCAGATAAGATACAACAAAACATATTTCTGTTCAACTTAAATGTCTCATTTTTTCCAGTGGCATTTATTCAAAGCTCCCTTCAGACTTGTAGAGGTGAACTGAAATGCTTTAACACATGAAACACCCTGAGGATGAACTCATCAACCAAATCTATGTGCATACTTTAATATGTTGCTTTACATACAGCTTATAAAATGCCTGAAAGCCATTTTGTCTCTTTTCTATTTGTCTCCTTCTGAATGTTAGGGATTGGCCACATGTCTGTGGATGGCATCATTTACAGGACTACAGGCTTTCTAATGAGCATGCACTGATGAAGTGCATTCCAGTGAGACCATTTGTCACGTGATATGGCCCTCTTTCTGATACTCAACATCCAGTTGTCATGATTTCTATCATAACTTACATTACCAGGGTTGAAACGCTGTCCTAAGCCCAAATGTGTCATTTAATTACCTATCTTTTCCTGACTTGTATTGTAGCCAGCCTTTACAATACTACTTCCTGTGCACCTCTGGTGCCTACAACATATTTATATGCTGATTTTTTTTTTTATTTTAACACTTTCTTTGAAGTCTTCCTGACTGGTTGAAGTGGACATAAACAGCTACCATGATGATACACATAGCATGAACAAACTTTCTCAGAGTTAATACCAAAATGCATTTAGCTGCTCATGAAACAGGAGCTCAATACTTATCCACACTTCTCCTCTTAATGCAAACTCATCTCAGTGCATTTGTGACTTATTTCCATCCCTGTGCAAATACTTTACTTTTTTAAGGAGTATAATGAATAAATGATGTGACTTTCAGTACACTGCTAGCTGTTAATTTGCTATGAGATCATGTCTGTGGGTTCCATTATAGTCTTAAAATTTATCCCTAAACATGAATAATCAGTGATCATCAGTTCTAAAATTACATGGCTAATATTGCTTTTGTTTTGTTCAGACAGTCAAGACAGTCTGAAGGTAGGCAGATAGGCAGGTAGGTATGAGTCATTCCTTCATTTATCTAATATAATACCTGATCTAGTTGGAAGATGTCCCTGCTTATTGCAGGAGGGGTGGACTAGATGACCTTTGAAGGTCCCTTCCAACCCAAACTATTCTATGATTCTATAATTCTGGTTTTTTATCTGTCCATAGGTATAGTAGGATTTATAACTTCTTCCACCAACCATCTCTGCTGGAGCAATAGATGGTCTTTCACCAACTTCTGTGAGCTAGGGAACAGGTCCATAAGCCCTGTGGGGGGATCGTATAGGTGGCAGGACTGAGGAGCAAGACATAGCTCAACGCTGCCTCCGTTTAGGTCTTCATAATGCCCCAGCACAAGCAAAAAATAACTTCATGAGCCTTCTCCACCTGCTGCCAAAACATTTCTCGTGGTTTTAACTTTGCCTCTTTATCTTTTTGCTTTTGCTTTTTTAGCCTGCAATAGCACGTGTAGTCCTGAACCAACAGTGTGTTCCATTGTCTAACATTGTCATGTACAAACACTGATATGGTAACTTGTGTAAGGTCAAAGAGAACATTCATGACAGACATCGGATCTAAACACAGTTACCAGCGCCTTGAGCCAGCGCTGTAAGTCCTTTTGATGGATCTTGCTATTTGCACTAAAGAGAAAATTTTAGAGCTAGCTTCATCTACGTATTGCTTAAAAAATATTTTGCAGATGGTTGCTTTTAGACAAATGAAGACCTCAGACTAGACTGTCATTGTACTTTACAGGAATTATGTGTTCAGCTCTTAGCAGCTGGTTTAGCATCTGCTCTCCTTCCCCAGAAATCCCACCTAAGCAAGTATCATCTTTACAATAGGGAAATGTTAGGCTGTCTTTGTGACACTGCGTTACTCTCTGCTTTTTGAAGAAGAAAGCTGAGTTAGGACACCTGCTTTGAGGCACATCACTAAATGTTTACGAAGTAGTCACCATTGGTGAAAGTTTGCTTAAACTGGTAAGTTTTTATGGTAACCCAGTTGCCCAGTCCTTCTCAACAGCATGCAGAGTATACACCAACTCCTTATGAACTCTGTCACACAAATTCACTGTGGGTTTTGACAAAACAAAAATGCATCTCGTTCTCTGGATGATGCCTGCACCGAGGGAACTTCATTTGCCAAAAAACTGCCCTTGCCCTTCACCACCAATGTTTTTTCTTCCATGCTTCAAACAACTCTAAAGGACCACTTCCTCATGCTGAAGGTTTCAGCAACATGGACACTGAGATGTGGCTACCTTCATTTCATTCCTTCCTTTCCACTGCTGAATCTGTCTTTTTTCTATGTGACCTATCTAGATGCAGCACAGTAAAGGACAGGATGGGCTTATTCTTTTGCAGCAATGACTCCTTTTTTTCCTCAGCCACATTATGATATTTCAAAATAATCTCCCCCTCTACAGCTATACTGCTCTTCCATAAACACTGCCTTTTATCCTTCAGTTTTTGCACCTAGACTCTTTCTTCCTCCCTTCCTACTCTGCTATTTCTGTTTGAATTTCTACAGTTTTTTTCTTCCCAGTCTGTTTTAAATGCTTTTTTCTTTTCATTCCTTCTTTAATCTCTTGCTCACCCACCTTGACTTCCTCCTTCCTTGCCTCGTTGCTGGCCCACCGCTGCAGCAACAGCTCTGCAATAAATTGTTTTGGATTTGGTAAGATTTTTCTTCAGCACATCTAAACCCTAAACTTCAGCACATCCCAAGTTTATTTCAAAAAACAACATCCCTGCAGCTGAGCTTTCTGAAAATCAGATTAGGTTAGAGCTTGTCAAAGCTTGCAGAGAAGGACTAGCTTGTTTACTAGCTTATGTTAACAAGACTTTTTAAATGCTTATAGGATGTTTCTGCCTAGTGATACCTGTCTACTGGTACTCAGCAACATGTATTTCCACTTGCTGTACACAGACCTCTCCAAGTGTGTCTCCTCATCCCTTCTCTTACTGACAGCTGCCTCTTGGCTCTGTTGCTGGACTACTCCTCTCCTTCTGTCTCTTGTCTCCAGTGGTGAGAGTCCCCAGACTGAGAGCACCACAGCACCACCACCAATATGCTGGCAGCAGGCTGGGACCCTGCACTGCATGTCAGGCTCATGGTTGGCAACGCTTTTGCTGCCAAATGGCACGCAATGCCACCCAAGAGGATGCTCAAACCAGTTATGCCATGCTGTCATCTTGGCAGCCTAGCCACACTGCCCAGCCTTCTGAATCCTGGCATCCTAACAGCAGCAATACTTCTTTCAAGAGCAACACTTGTCTCTCCGCAATATGCTTTTCCTCTCTGCTTTGGGGTGTGCTCCCATGGCTGTACTGTGGGCAATGCCTGCCACCCCAATATGTCTTTCAGGTGGGGCAATAAAACATCCATGGCATGTGTGCCTGACTAAGAGCATTAGTGAAGGCTGGCAGAAGTCCTCGAAAACTTGTAGTACTCTGCTCTGTATGCTTAGGAAGACAGTGCAAGAAACAGAATAAAAACTGCGGCTTCCTTGTTATAACTTCTCAGTGTCCAAGAATATGAGATCTAGGGACTTCCTGAGCCAATGATTGCATCTGCACCTACATACCCTCCATGATATTTGTTTCTATATTTTTTTCAGCCTATTTAAAGTTTGGTAGCCCCCATATCCAGTGACTACAAGCTTTACTATTTACATGGTGTGAGGAAAAGTGCATTCTTTGTTTTGCCTTAAATCTTCTTTCTGGTAATTTTACTGGTTGCCATTGTTTCTTTTTGTCATGAGAAATTGTGAATAACCATTTCACATTTCACTTCCATATAATTAATAATCTTATTAAATTTTAACTATTTCTTCTTTTTCATAAGCAGAATATGATATCCTAATGAAGGCCTCCTTATACCTTTGATCACCTCTGTCACATTCCATACATTTCTCATACCTAATATGCCCTTTCTGAAATGGAATGGCTAACAAAACATCTGTCAAAAACTTGTATCTTTTAAAGGCTAACAGGACATCCAGTTTTGTTAGCCTTTGAAAAAGATTTCTGTGGATTTATATAATACCAAGTTTCATTGTATTTCCCTTACTGACAAAACTACATGGTGAAATTTTCTTGCTTTTTTTAGAAATATACTCTCTTTCCAAGGTTCCTATCTTTTCCCCCCACTAGGCATCTTAAGTGATGCTTTGCATTCAATGTTTTCTGCTCCTTATTACTTATTCACTCGGCATCATGACATTTTCTGGCAAATCTTCCTAGTCTCTTTTTGGATTTGGCTGCCCCTAAGTAATTCTGCACCACCTGCAAAGTCTGCCACTTCACATTCACTCCTCTTCACTAGGTTATTCAAGATCCTACTGAATACCACACATCCCTGTGTAACTCCTCTGGGAAAACCACTCTGCTCAGAAGAGTCAACGTTTATTCCTGCACTGTGTTTCCTTTCATCAATTATTAAGCTATGGCAATACCTTCCCTCTCAACCCATTGCAGATTGCTCCTTTCAGAGCCTGTTAAAACCCCAGCTAGACAATATTAAAAAGAAAAATCAGCCTTGTCTCCGTTACCCAACTAGTCACTTTATATTCACATTTTCTTTAGAGCTCTTCCACAAAGATATCTTTTATCTGAATTTATTTTGAAATTCAATCATATAAAATGTAAACTGAAGGCAAACTAGCAAAATTATAACTTGCACATATTTCTGGAAGCAAAATAAGGTGCCAATATTGACTTCTCTACAGGTGCCCCTCAAAAGCAGTCCTAAACAGACAGGTGGAAGATGAATGCAAGGAGAAGGAGAAATAAGTGGAACATCCCAGCCCACTGAATGTGAGAGAGGGCAGCTTCCCCATCTCCTCCCTACCCCATATGCTCCTCATTCCTGCACAGTGAAGCCCATCCTAAGACATTACATCATTCAGGCTTGAAGTTTAAATTAATCATTTCAAGCAGTCTAAATAATCCCCCTCTGGGGTCAACTACTCAATCTGATATCATCAGTAACTCCTGTTTGCACCCTTTTTAAATTAGTTCATACATTTTGTCCATGGTGGCTCATTTCTTGGGTTATGAATGTGTCCTACCTGGTAGTGAGGCAGTTAAGATGAGAGGAAGTAAAATGAATTTCTGGAACCTTTCCATTGGAGCATTCTCTTCTGGTGCTTAAGGCAGAAAGCCACCAGCAGTCACCGAGTACTTGAGAAGCAGCTTGGTAATGAGCTGCTGCTTTTGTGTCCTGTGATAAAATGTGACTTTATATGACCTGTATTACCAACAAGTAGAGAAGATTAAATGAGAGAGGGTTTGGAAGAAGAGCAGTATCTTTTCTCAAAACAACTGTTTAAAAAGAAGTAGAGGAGCTTCTTTCAGCAGAGAAACCTCCCCCTACAGATCTTGCATCTCTCATGCCCTCAGTCCCTCCTGGCTATTACAACACTACTGCTTCAGGATTGACTGTATCATGGGAGATCCATCTGCATCATTAAAGTTAATCATGAGCAGCTGGCAAAAATAATTGTCTAAGCTGCCCGCAATTTCGTGGGCGCACCATCTGTGCCGCTGGTGGCATCCTGGCAGACTCATGAATCCTGTGCTCTGTCACTGTCATGCAGGGCAACTGTGTAGGGTGCCAGCCACTCCCCTGGGGTCAGAGGGGCACAGACTCTGTTCAGAAGGGCTATTCCCACTCCATGGGAAACTGATGCGTCCTGTGCTAGGTAGCCTTAGGGGAAGGAAAAGAGAATATACCCCAATGAGCCGCTACACCCAGTTTTACTTGGGGTTTTTCTGTGTGCTTTACTCCAGAACTAGGATTGCTATTCATACATTTCCAGGGAGACCCTGGTACCATCATTGCTGTGGCAGTCCCTTCATGCTTTCAACATGCAAGGGGACACTCAGCTGGGGGAAACAGCTCCTGCCATCCTGGTCTCTCCATCCCACCTGCTTGGGGCAAGGATGAGAAACACCAAATCTCCTCCCAGCTCCCCAGACTGAGTACTCAGAAAGGCTGCTAGTGCAAAGATCTCCATAATTATTTCTCTGAACACAAGAGTGCCTCTTACACCCCAAACCAAAGCACTACCAGACCTTCACTGTGGTCAGAGATAAGATACAGAGCCTGGGTAGGAACCATCACCTTGCTTCTGCATTTTCTGCTTTTTCAGTGTTTGTGATTCACTTGTGTGATATTATTCTCCTCTCCCTCCAAATGTGTGGGAGAGAGTCTGACTGCGCTGCTTGGTTTACAAACTTCTCAGCTGGGAAGTTGAAGATTGTCTTTGTGAAAGGAACACAGGCCAGAAGATGTGATTTTGTGTCCAGCCCAAATTTCTTGTCAGGAAAGTGGTTTTTGATTTCAGAGGTGTTCTTTGTGGCAGTGCTGTGCAATGCATAAATATGAGTGTCATCAGAGAGACACCCTGAGTTTCCTGTAACAAGCATACTTTTTTAAATGCCCTTTTGCTAAAACCAAAAGCACACCAAGGCACACAACACAAAAGCTCTGGCCCAGCTGTTTTGCTGCCCTTAAACAAGGAGTTAATTTCACAGTTTTGTGTGAAAACCCTGCATTATTTCCCAGCAGAGCTTCTGTGAAAGCAGTGCTGGTAGGATGGCACACGAGTGTATGGCAGGCCTCTCACAGGGTGCCTATGTGGAAGGAATGCCCCGCTCCCAGACCTTCCCTGCCTGCTGCTCACTGCAACCAACAAAACCCACTTTTGATGTTTTTTCAAACATGTTCAGCTGCAGCATCAAGCTATACAAGAGCTCTGTTCGCTGCTCAGCGCTTTAAGCAGGGGGTCTTGCTGTGTTTAGTGCAGCAGTTGCCACCTGACTGGCTCGGCTGGCAGCTTCCTCTATGATTTTCTGTTTTGCAAGCTTTCAGTTTACCTTTCGAGCTTAAGGGACAGCCCTGTCACCTCCCTAACACTTTAAGCTGATCCCATGGGCTGATTTCTTCACTTTAGTGTGGGGAGGGGGGCTAGTTTGTAGGCTGGTTTGGGTTTGCCCTGTGCATTTTGAAAGGTTTTGATTTGTTCTTACTTCTGTTTCATGTGCATAGGAGTCCCCAGCAGGCAGCCAGGACAGGAGGATCACCATGCACAGCTCAGAGAGATTTCTCATTGTTCTATCACTGTGATTGCTCTCAGCACATACACAGTCAGTAGATTCTTTTAAGAGTTAGTATTATCTGTCATATGAAATGAGACAGCTAAAGCACCAGAAAACAAATCTAAAAGGCAAGCCCATGTACTTTTCCAGGAATATGTGTTCCCAGGCAGTGTCTACAGGCCTGGAGAGAACCCCATCAAGCAGAGCAGCAGTCTACATACCTCCACTTACGAATCTGGCTGAAACAACACTAGCTGAAGTGAGCGAAGTTTTATGGTGAAAGGCATATGTCTCCCTTTATGGAGAAGGGAACTTGCTAGGATCTTATACTCAAATTCATGCCAAAATCAGTAAACAGCTTGTGGTAAAGTAAAATGAGAGGGAAAGGATTTATAACACCTTGTTTTACTTTGTTTCAAAATGGACTTTTAAAAGACCCAGAAATACTACCCATTCCACAGACTAAATAGGATATTTTGGACAGTGATGAAATAAATACCTTGGCCTGAGCTGCTTTTCACCTTCTCCGCAGGTGCCCATGGTGACGCATTGCCAGCACTGCCAGGCACGGCTTTTAGCCTACTCCCTCCCGCATTCATGTCAGAGGCAAGGGGATAATACTGATAATATCACCCTAAAGGAGCAGCAGCTGGATCCAGCCCAGCACAGACTGGGGATCGAATGCTTTGCGTGACACAAAGCAATGTGGGGAACGCCTGCCCTGAAGGCTGGGGAGCACAGCAAGAGATGAGGGTCACAAAATACCTCAGTTCACTCTCAGGGCAGGGCTCCGTGCTGAGGCAGAAGCAGAGGAGAGGGTTAAATTATCTCTCAGCTGACAGCTCCTTGTGCTGGGAAGCAAATAAAAGCTCTAGAAGGTTTACCTGGATCAGGGTTACCTGGATCACTTCCCTGAGCGCCGAGAGGGTGCCTCCCACAGCTTCCCCTTTGACGACGGCCGGCTCTCACCCTCCTCCCTGGGGACGCAGGAGGAGGCTGGTGCTGTTCCAAGCGACGAGACCGGGGCCAGCCCTCCCCTCCTGGCCCCACGGAAGCCTCCCTGGGGCGGCGTGCAGCTGCCCAAGGCTCCGCAGGGTGGGAGCACCGGCCTCTGCCGCCTCTCAGCTGCGGGGCCACAGGGCACACGCCTGCCCTGACATTGTCCCCGTGGCGCCGTGAGGGAAGGATTGCCTCTCCCCTTCTTCCCGCCCAAATACTCCTGGCGCGGTGTTAATATTTAACCAGTCCTGCAGGAGGGAGGCAGGCGCAGCCGGTGACACACACAGAGGAGCAAACTTCATGGTGTCCCAACCCTAAAAGCTGGATGGGCTCTGCCGCTTCACGGCTTGGCAGAAGACGGCCACGCCACCTTGTCAGGATGTGACACTGGGCACAATGGGAGGCGTGGGGTTTATTTTATCCCGGTTGGTAACTGCACAGGTGAGCTTGTTGGTGCCTGGTGCCGAGCTCAACCCACTGTCATAGCACCGCAGGCAACGTGGCAGAGAGCAGAACTGCCCACTGGTGGGCCCTGTGCCAGCCATGACCTCACCAATGGGGCTGTCACCCATAGCCAGGGGTGGAGGGGTCCAATGACAGCCCCCAACAGGGCTAGGAACTGAGACAGAGTCAGGAACCACCCAGGGGTCCAGTCGGGAGCTGAAGGAGATGGGTCGAGAACAGGGCTGGCGACAAGGCCATGAAGTGGTGCCAAGGCACAGGGGTGGGGCAGGGATAAAGCAGGCTGTGGCATTGCTAGGGCAGGAACTGATAGCTTCAGGGAGCTCATACAGGGCCCTGGACCATGGGCACACAGAGGAGCCCCAAGGAGATGCCAAGATGCAGTCAGGGCCCCTGGTGCCCTCAAGGCTTCGAGGAAATGTGTTCTTGCTGTTGTGAAATGCAGCTCTATAGTTGCAGCCAGTGAGCAAACTGAATTGCTTTTCTACCTTTTAATGGAAAACACTGTCTCCAACTGATTTTTTTCTTTGTTTTGTTTTGTTTTGTATTTTCATATTCCTTGCCTCCTTTCAGTTTATATTTTGAGGAATTTTTTATGTTACATCAAGAAAATTTTCACTAAAATACTTCATTTAATTCTGTAATACTTTTTGTTTGTTTGCTCATTTAAATCACACCTTTTCCTGACACTTTGACAGCTGTCTGTTCACCAAAGCTGCCATGCTGCCTCATGAGAGATGCTTCTTCAATGGCTGCAGCCTTCACCTTCCTCTGAGAGCTGAAGTGCATCCTTCACATTATGCTGTTGTTGGTCAGTGCATTGAACTGATGTGACACACTGGGAGATTTTTATGATTAGTCCATCTGCTGGGAAGCTTAAATTGTAAAGAACAGACATACAACTTTCCTCAACTATATTTCATACTAAGCACACTGACAGTTCTAGCAAGTAGAAATTAATGCCGCAGCGACTTGAAATTTCCTTCAGCAAAGGAAAATAAAACATCAGGAAATTTCCATCAATTTCCAAAATTAAATTTCAAAAACTTTACATTATTAGAAAAAAATATCGCCCCTACTTGTTAAAAAGGAAAAACTATAAAACCTGCAGAAGTTTTTTTGGCCAGCTATAATTATTTCTTTTTGCTTCCTTCATTTTATAAACACTTTTTTTTTTTTTTAAGTGTAAAACCTGACACTTTTTTTCACCAACACCCCTACTTTCATAGCAGTATACTTGAAATACTCTGTATAGCTATGTACAAATAAAGAAGAAAAGGAATAACATCTAATAAGCAGATTCCCTCTCTGGTTCCCAATTAGGAAAAGTGCAGAAGGTTAAAATGGATTGACTGGATTTTCAGCTTGAATTAATAAAGGTAACTCTTCACAAAAATGCTTTGGAAAGGATAATAGCTGCTTTTAAAACTTTTACAAAACCACCATTTGTCTGTACTGAGAAGAAATTGGCTCTGTCGTTTTTGTAATTGCTCTTCAGATAAATTTAAGTGCTATTAAATCACCCTTTAACCTTTTCTTTGCAAGAGTGTTGAGATGCTGATCCCTCAGCATCTCCTCACCAGTGCTGTGCTTTAGACCATTGTCCATTTGATGTCCTGACAGTGGACCCTCTCTGGCTTCTCTTTGTCCTGCTTGAACTGAGGGGCAGAAAACCACACACCGATTTCCAGATGTGTCTAGTAGAGAATAATAGTCTCTCTGAATTTGCCAATAATGCTTCACTGAATGTTTCCTAGTATATGATTTGCCATATTTGCAATGAGAAGGCATTGCTGGCTTGTATCCACCCTGGCGTTCATTTCAGACAGGTCTCCTTATCAAGATTTCTACCCCCTGTCACTTCAGTGGTACCACTTCAGCCTGTACCTCAAGGTTCTTGCACCTGATGTGCAGAACTTTGTGATGCCTCATGCTGGATTTCATATGTTTCTGTTTGCCCGGTCCTCAAACTTATCAAGTTCCCTTTGGATGTCATGTTGCTACATCTGTGCTATTGTTGTATAAAACAAGCTAACCACAGCTTGTGATCAGGTGTCACTTTATCACATTGCAGTCTGTCATGGTCTATAGATCAGCCATATCCTTTAACATGTGCGCACATAAAGATGCCTACACCACTCTGCTGGCACCCATCACAGGCATTTCATTCCCATCCCCTCAGCACAGAGAGGACAGGTTGAAGCCCAGGTGGAAACTGGATGTGTCATGGGCTACAGCATCCACCATGTTTACGTCCTGCTCTGGATTTGACCCCAGTGGGATTCATCAGGAAAGCATCTTTCACCTGCACCCAAACGCTCGCTGGCTTGGCTTCATCATCTGAAATCCGCCTGGGTGAATCTGGTGCACAGTGACTGGATTCAAATGTCCTTTGTTCTCCCCGGGCCTGCTTAGGCAATTGACACATTTACTATTTTATTAAGTATTTATTACCACCCTTGTTAGTTCCTTCCTTACTTTGACTTTCTTAATGAACCATGATATTGTGATTAATACAACCTTTGTCATCGTTTAAGATGTGTGTGGGTTAAGATGTTACACAGCATGTATATTTGAATCCCCAAACAGTATTTGAAACCCCAATTTGAACAGTATTTGAATCCCCAACAGTATTTGAATCCCCAAACTCTAAGAACAATGTGCATCTACAAGGCTGCCCATGCTCATTACTGTTCAAAAGATCAGGTCCTAAGTTTGTTAGTCTGATGCAAATGGAAAATCGTTTTGTGAATCATCTGCCTGCATAGCAGGCAGATTCCTACCTCCCACTCCAGTTTTCCTAGACATTTCTTTCCAGTTCTTCCTTTTTCTTCTGCCTGTGAGTAGGAGGATTTTTGCTCCCCCCCCTTCCCTTTCTTTTCTTAACCCTTCCAAACTTCTTTTGCACACCATATAATGTCCTATGTATGGTGTGCAGATTGTGTAAACTGCTGGAGCAGCCCTCATAATTTTTTATCCTAGGGTGTGTTACTCTGAAACATATGTCTATACAGCTTGCTGTGCAAACCCACGCAAGAAGCTCCAAATGAAATGGACTTTTTGAGAGTTGCTTAGTGAAGCCTTCTGTCATTGTCATTGTGGCTGTAAGACTATTTTTTTTCCCCTCACAGGAGAAATGTCATGATGGAAAATTAAGAGCATTTAGACACTTTCATTTGTAAATTACTCCTAATGGGCAAGAACACAGCAGGGGGAGATCACCAGTCCCTACACTTCTATGCTGTACATTAGCTTGTTTAGCTGGGTCAAGGCAATATGGTAAGATGAGTGTTCAAATAGCAGGGAAGAGTCACTTACATTGAAGCCGATTTAAGGTCAGTGCTAGAAACAGGAATAAAATTCTTCATTTCTTCATGAAAACTGGCTTGAAAAGGAGCTTGAACACCACAGAGATTTTACAAAATGTCTCCCAACTAAAAAATGAATGTTCTTTTCTCTAGCAAAAGAAGAGGAGAATTGAAATATCTAGAAAAGTATAAGGTAGGAGGCAAGCTGACCTAGCGATTGAATTATCCATCTCTATCTTGATGACTACAGGATGTTTCTTTGTCGTAATCAATGACACCAAAGAGATGCTAAGCTATAACTTTTCCCAAACTGCCTCTTTTTTTTCCTTCTTTCTATGCTCTTAATCTTTTCCTCTTTACCAAATCATTTGGTGCTCTGAAATGCATCCTTATCATTCAAAACAGATGTTATTAGCATTAGCTATAAAAGTCTGAGACACATAGACTCCTCCTCTCACAAGTTTTAATTTTTTAAAGTCTTTTAATTAATCTGTTAATATATTGAAGACTCAGCACAGTTTTAAGCTTTGATACACATTTTTCCTTAGTTAGAGCCTTAGAGGAAAAGCTCCAGAAATAATGGGGCCACGCCACTTCCTCTATGTATGACCCATATGAATGTTAAGGTACACTTTTCCCCCACATTGTTTCTGCTTTGTGGGGTATGAGAGCTCTGGAAACCCTTTTCTGCTTTCAACATCAAGTGCCTCAACAGCTCAGTACAAGCTGGATCCTTGCCATCTACTGCATATAAATTTATGTGAAAAATCAGGACACTTCAAATGTCCCGTCCCTCTATTGCACAATGTTGTAACATTTGTCTCCATTTTCAATGAAACCTTAGTTTGCAAAAGATTGTTGTACAAACAAGAATTACTGGACAGACATACTGACTATCTGAAAGACACTGACTGTTTCTTGTGACATCCCCATTGAATAGTTGATGTGATACAAAGTGGGACTGTGGGGGCCCTTCCAGAGAAGCTACAATACTTATGAATACCAGTAATTATGCACAGGATGCCTTCTTCATCTATTGCTAGCCAGTTAAAGCTCAGAAATCTATCTTAAGCTATTTATCAAGGATTTTTTTTTTTTTCTGTAGTCATTAAAGTTATAAAAGTCCTACCAAATGATGCTTCATCTATTCTGATACAGGCGTCTAAGGCAAGTAAGATATATCACCCTTTGGTGAGGTCTGCCTCATTTTGGCTACTCAGTAGGCTGAAAGACTGGGTCTGACCAGGTATGCTAGTTTAGGCTGTAAAAGTTAGCTGAGACCAATCCCACCAACAGAAGGTACTTCCCCTTGATCTGAGAAATCCTGGTTTACTTCTTTCTTAGGAAGGCAGGTCTTTGCCTTGACCTACAGATGCATGGAGTGATGCTACTGTGGATCCAGGCCTGGGTAAATCCTCAGAAAACTCATAACACCAATATAATTAATCTGATGTTTTATTTTTTTTTTTTTCTGCTAATTATTATAAAACCATAATAATACTGTGAAAATTGCTGTGGGACTTCTATGAGGAAAGCTTTGGATATAATCTTCTTCCAAACTTTCATACACAGGAGACCACGGGATTAAATACTTTATTTACATGAATATCCCTGCAGTTTTTATTTGGCCTTAATAAATCTGCACAACTGGATTGTAGTTCTCAAGTATTTTTCTGCCAGCACTCCTTCTGAACTGCATTCCACGTTTTCTGTTTGCCAGGTGGGTTCCTCCTCTCCAGCACTGAAATTGGTGATGAGCTGTAGCTCGTAAAATGAAAGTGCCATAACTCAGGCAACAGAGATGAAAACGTTCATCATGGAGTCCAAGCTAAGTAAGCAGTTTATCACTGAATGAAAGAAGATGCAGCTTTGATGCTGTTAGGAGGAGTGTTAATCTGAGAAGGAAATTTTTAGTGCTCTCTAATACATCAGTTCCCCTGGCAACATTTACTTTAGCTTTAGAAATTGTCTCTAGTCCAAAAAGCTTAATTGCTCTGGTTATCATTCAGTTTATTCTAAGGAACTTTTCAATATATGACAGTGTGCCAAGAAAATATAAACGTCGCTCTCTACACTCATTTTAATCACTATTACAGTTTTCATTACTGCTTAAGGTCATGATTTTAGACCCCCTCCTGAGCTTTATATGCAGAGCCAGATTCTTCAAGGAGTTCAGGCAAAGTGCAAATCTATCATAGCTCCTTCAAAACTCATGTGCTCAACACCTATCAGCCAAGTGCATGGGAAGCCACATGTCAGATGAACAGTGCACAACCCTTGTCAGTGATAGGTATACATAAAGCACTATACCCAGGGCTCCAAATACCCACAGGACTTCCCTGGTAAAGCCAGGAAAACTACCTTGAGACTATGAAATTATACCCCTTTTCTTTCTTTCCTGATGATTTTGAAGGTTGCCAGTTAAGAGAAACATTAATACTCACACCCCTAAAAATAGGATATTAATGAATATTCCCTAGGTGACCTGCAGGCATGATCCAAAGTGACACTGCAACAATGAGGGAGCACATTATCACTGTAAAAGGAGGAATTATGTTGGAAGACCTGTGTCTTTTTTGCATTTTCATGAAATACATCCTATGACTGACATCTTGCTGCTCCCTTTGGGCGTTCAGTTAAGATCACTAAATTGAAATGGCAGGATTTTTTCTTACAAATAAATGTCTTCTATGCACTGTATCTGTGATACGGAGTCTGTGACTGAAAGCTGCCCTTTTGCAGCAAGAGAACACAAGTCTCTGGCAGAGATGATTTCAGATATTCAATTTCTGTTTATGTGGCAGAGTAATGGAAGTGCTCTTGATCAGTGCTTTATTTTGGCTTCCTCTTATAGAGGAACAGTGAACTTTATATTTGGCTATTTATTTCCTTTGCAACACTTCTATTGAAAATGAGATTCCCTAAAAGCTTAGGGAGCTTGTGAGTACTGAAAGACCTCAAGATGTAGTAAAGACCAATATGTTTATACGGTAAAGTTTCCAGTCTGCTCTTCTCCCCTATCCTATGCAGCACTTTCCTCAGCAAAACTGGAGAAGATACTAGCACTTGGTTATAGCAGCAAGCCTCCTGCCACTTGAGTTGCACCTGCAAGGCATGCAGGGTTTGGCCCCAGCATAAGGGGATGGGGTCATTAAAATAGTCTGCAGCAGTGGGGCAGTACTGAGGTGCATCACACACCCTCACCCCCAGTGCTGATATCTCCCCACCAGCAACAAGTGCTGCTACCCTGCTGCCTTCTCACCCCTGGCAGGAGCAAGCTGCATTACTCACATGTGCCATGGCTTACAGCTCAACTCACTTGTCTTTTTAATTCCCTCATTGAACCTTTACTAGCAGAAGCACATGTAAAAGCTGCAGGCCCCTTTATGTACTGGAGTCAAACATTTACTTACAACTGCAATAACAATTAAATTAAACATGAAGGGAATAGAGTTGCTTGGAAGATCTACAAGATGGAGGTGAAAATCACACCACATAACTAATTTATGACATTCTGCACCCACAGCTGTATACGTACAGTTTGTAAGTGTAAGGGCAGCTGTGATTTCTAAGTGCTTCTGGAAATAGAAGACCAGGAAACACAGGATTACACAGGCCTCTATCCCTGCACCCAAACTCATAAATAAAATGAGGTCACGTTAGGTTAGTAGCTGGATGCAAGGGATGTTGTGTATATGATTCAGTTGGAGAGATTCTGAGAAGGAACTTAGATTTCAAACTTAAACAGGGGAGATTAGGTTAGTTATAAGGAAGAAATTCTTTACTGTGAGGGTGGTGAGGCGCAGGAACAGATTGCCCAGAGAAGTTGTGAATGCTCCATCCCTGGCAATGTTCAAGGCCAGGCTGGACAGGGCTTTGAGTCTTCTAGCGTGAGGTATCCCTGCCCGTGGCAAGGGGAGCTGGAACTAGGTGATCGTAAGGTCTCTTCCAACCCAAACCATTCTACAATTCCATGATTTTTTATATCCCACCCCCCCCCCCCCAATTTTGCATTTTTGTATTTGTGAAATTTAAGGCAAGGACAAGGTTATTTCTCAACTGAAATTATCTGATTACGTTTTTCAGTGAAAACATACTTGAGCGAACTTTTTGGAAGGATAGCCTTAAACCACTGCGTTACTAGGCTTTGATAAAAATCTCTATCTGCTCAGCCAGAGCATGTGCAAATTCAAGTCTGTTTTTTCAGGAATAAGCTAATGAATTTAACTCCAGCTGCAACCAAACAACATATCAGAAAGATAAGGGAGGGAAAACAGTAAAACAAAGATAAACGTAGTAAGGAGGACCTTTCCTAGTTACAGTTTTTAATACATAACTGCTTGCATTTGGCAAACAATCTGATAGCTTTCAGTTATTTGACATTTCCCTTTTAAGTGTGCTTCCAGATCCCAAGGTCATTTAACCACGGTCAAATGGTGCTGCCTGTGGTGACACGGACAAAACCATTTCAGGTTGCAGCTTAATCTTCTGAAAGGTATCAGCTGTGGTTAAAGTTGTCGTCTATCAAGTCCCTTGCTATGGTTTTAACAATCTTTCACTTGACACTCTTGTCATTTGGAAAAAAAAAGTTCTGAATTCAAAACACAGCTTGTTTATAAGGTTTTTTTTAAGATGCCTTTGACTTGAAGGTCTACCAAGTGTAGATTGTGTCAAGTGGCAAATGTGGAAGGATTGTATGGTAAATACTTGGGAAAACAATCCCATTCTTGATTTATGGGAATTATGTATTTGCCTTAGGAAGAGAAACCAACTAGTCATTTTTGGATGTACAAACTAAGGCATTTTAGAAAAGGCAAGAAAATCTAACAGATTCAGGTTCAACAAGGTTTAGTTCTGGGTCCTGCTTTTGGGTCACAACAGCCCCAGGTAACGCTACAGGCTTGGGGAAGAGTGGCTGGAAAGCTGCCTGAGGGAAAAGGACCTGAGTGTTGGTTGACAGCTGGCTGAATATGAGCCAGCAGCATGCCCAGGTGGCCAAGAATGCCCATAGCAACCTGGCTTGTATCAGAAACAGTTTGGCCAGCAGGGGCAAGGAAATGATTGCCCCCTGTACTCAGCACTGGTGAGGCCACACCTTGAATACTGTGTTCAGTTCTGGGACCCTCACTCCAAGAAAGAGGTGGAAGTGGTGGAGCGTGTCCAAAGAAGTACAATGAAGCTGGTGAAAGGTCTAGAGCACAGATCTTCTGAGTAGTAACTGAGGGAACTGGGCTTGTTTAGTCTGGAGAAAAGGAGGCTCGGGGGGACCTTATCATCCTCTACAACTGCCTGAAAGGAAGTTTTAGTGAGGTGGGTGTCAGTCTCTTCTTCCAAGTAACAGGTGATAGGATGAGAGGAAATGGCCTCAAGTTGTGTAAGGGGAAGTCTAGATTGGATATTAGGAAAAAATTATTCATTGAAAGGTTTGTCAAGCATTGGAACAGGCTGCCCAGCTTAGTGGTAGGGTCACCATCTCTGGAGGTATTTAAAGGATGTGGTGCTTAGGGACATGGTTTAGTGGTGGACTTGGCAGTGTTGGGTTAATGCTTGGACTCAATGATCTTATGATTCTATGATTCTACTAATTTTAACTGGAAAAATAGCAAGCCTCCTAACTTGACTACATCCCAAGATTTTAATACCTTCTCAACCAACAAGAAGTGAACATACAAAACTATGGTAACAAAATACTTTACTAAAATATCATGCATTTAATAGTTATCTCAACAGTCTCATGTTCTATGCAAATAATGCAAATACTGTCACGCATTTTATATTGACATTATATAGTAACCCTCACAAATCCAAGAATAGCAGAATCCCTGTCAGATCCATAACAAACAGTTAGCCCTTTTGTTCCATTCAGCTTTTACGTAAAGCAAATGTTTCGTTGCAAAAATGTACTCTGTATTCCCAAAAGTGGTGAGAAGAGTTACACCTTCTAAGTACTATTAAATCAGATAATCTGTGTGACCAGATCCTTCAGGGACATTTTTTTAAATCCTAACCTAAAAAAAGAATACGTTGAGGAGTTAAGAGCTGTGGAAAATGCATTCATTTTTCTGTACTCAAAACTGATCTTGTGTTGAAAAAGCTGAGCATGCTGAAATGCACAATTCTAACCAACTCTAAGACACTACCAGCTCTTCTGCTTTTTACACTCTTTCCTGCTAAATGAGAAGCAAGGGAGTAACTTTTCAGAGTAACTTTTCAAATCTATTCACAAAAACTGGTTTAATGATCATCTGACCCAGAAAGCATAAAAATGTTAGGATCGTGCACCACTTTTACACATGAATTGTCCCCAGATTGCTGAAATTCTTTAGTTAGTTAATACAAAATTTTAACAAGAAGTATACATATACAGCAGCATCGTGTTTACAGTTCTAGTTGTATTTACGATCTTTTTGTAATGTTTTTCATAGGAAAACATAATTTCTTTTTTTCTTTTTTTGCAAAAGACCACTACTACTGTTTTGATTGTGTTAAAAGCCATGATCTGAGGCCTAAGCTGCAAAACCTAATTTCATTCAGCTGATACATATGGTTAGCACAGTGGTTTTCTTTAAATGAACGAATTTGCCTCACATGCAATCATCCATTTTTCTTAAATGACCTTTTCCAGCAGGATAACCTTATATTTTAAAGAATGAATTATTCGTTTACTGTATTCTTATTCAAAACTTCCTACTGATTTGAGAGAATTATTAAATCATCTTCTAATTTACGCAAACACATGTGGAGGAAAATACTGTGCAACAACTTAAAGCATTAGCTTGGGAAGCTACTTTGCAAAAAGGAGAGGAATGGGCTATCTGAATCAGTAACATTTCAACCTGTACTCATTTGCTCCTCATCAGAGATTTAGCAGCAACAAGCCAAATGCTTCAGGTAGGCAGGCCATTAGGTGCTTAACAACATATATTCAGTTGGGAGAAAATATTTCAAACACAGTAATAAAGAGAGGCATCATTCATGGGTCACTTAAAATTGCAAACAGACTCCCTGGAAACAATATCCAGAATGGTATGTTTTATTAAAACATGCCTGAAGACCTTATTCCCAATGGCATGGTAGCTACAAATTTAGCCCCCAAAATAGCAGTAGCAAATGTGATTAACAGAGTATATCACCATCTTCCTACTTGGTAGCTATATTCAAGTAATTAGGAACACTCTGAACTAAAATAAAAGCCACAATCAAGAAATATAGCAAAATTGACCATGAAGGGTAACTTTTTTTTATGACAATTCAAAACCACAAACTGCCAGGCAAGACATATTTTAATGTCACTCGCTAGCAGCCATCATTCGGGGAAACAACCCAATATACTGTCTCCTAATGGGAGACTTCACCATTTGGCCATCAAGTCATCCTGACAGAAGATCAGCAGCTGCATTGATCCAGAAGCCAGGTACCACCATACTTCTTGTATCTCAAAACCCAGAGGAGATTAACAAGTCAACACATCTGTATGTAAATAAATAGCTGTTCTGCTGAGATACAGGTTTCCTGGGACTGCACGGTTGGACTGGTCCTGCCAGCTGGGATTAGGCTGGCAGCAGGCACAGAGGTGGAAGTGAGACCCACAAAGGATTGCAGGATTATTTCTCTGAGAACAAGAGTCCAGAATGAACATAAGGCTGCATTATGCTGTCCCGTCTCACAGACCCTCTACCCTATGAGAGAGGGAGCTAGGAGAAGCCAGGAAGCATACCTTTATGCTCAACATTTTTCCATAAATCAAACCAATAGCCAGCTTGCACCTTGGGTACAATAGCAATGAATGGCAAAAAGACATTTCTGCAGGTTACATGGAAAGAATTGTGATTAAAGTACCGTTGCTAGGCTTTACCAGTCTGACCCACTGCACCCACTAAGGGCAGCAGCAAAAGTAGACGTGCTACAGCAGGGCTTTGAGACAACGGCAGATACATCTGCAAAGTTGGGGTGGGAGGTGGAGAGATGCTGTTCAACCCAAAAGCTGGGCTGCTCACCCTCTGGCAAAGCTGTGCATTGAGGAAAGGTAAACACCTGCCTGAGCACCTGGATAGCCATATCCCTGCAAACACCATCTATGCAGCTATTTTCTGAATAGGAAACTTAAGATTATTCTTCAACAGAACAAATAAATATTCTTTCTTTCATCATCAGTTGTCAAAAATAAGTGCATGAGCTGATGTTACTCCACATCAGAAGAAAGTAATATATTTTACCATTATTAAACACTTTTCAGGATGTGGCATATTCCTGCTGAAAATACCTATCCTGCACTTCAAACACAGGCAAGTAAAAAGAGACACTTCAACAGTCCTCACAAACTTAATAAAAAGAAACAATAAAAAATTAAGAACCCCAAAGTAATAAAATATCTTTCCCTGTCTTTCCTCCATGTTTTTTACCATATTCAGTATATGTCCCCATCCCCAAAGCTCTGCTTCTCTGCTACCCCAGGGCAGCATCTGGCCCTCATTCCCCACACTGGGACTGACCTGGACCCCCACCTGACCAGGGCCCAGTCATCACAAGCTTGACCTCAGACCTACCTCACCGTCATGATACTGCCTTAAGATCAGGACGCTTGGTTGGACCTGGCCACCATTTGTGGGTCTGCCCTGCTAGCTCACATGGGTGTGTGGGGCTGAGCCCTGACAGCTGTTGGATCCCCTCAGCTCCCAGCTGACATTTCCCTAGGGAGCAGCTCCACGTTTACTGCTCTCTGGAAAACATTTCACACATAGTGTAGACATTTGATAACTCTTTGCTGGTAAAACTGACTTTTTCCTTGCATGAAAGTAAATCAAACAGGAGTATTGCATCAGGCATGATTTGATGAACTCCTTTTCCTTCCCCATAGCTCAAATGTATTTTTCACAGCATCTACTGTAAAGATTCAATTCCCTACCTCTGAAATCTCCAAACATCCTAGTGATTTCATGAGTCTTTGCTTGGTAATGCAATATGCAATAAGGCTCCCAGCCTGAATGACTACTCAGGCACATTTTTCCATTAGGTCTTGTTTAAAAGAGAAAAATTCTCCTGTCTTCTCCCTTGCACATTCAGTTCCTCATGGGGAAAAATGTCTAAATCAGATGCACTGCTTAGCTCACTGTGAGCTACTCCAATTTAGCCTTGGCAAACCATTTAGAGTAGCTTTCAAACAATCAGAGTGAGACACAAATGTAAAAGATGTCTCCAGTGCCTATTTTAATAGAAAGACCAGGACACTCTCCACTGAGCATGGATCCAGCTCTACAACATATAATTTCAGCAGGAGGTATGTACAGGGAAACAGATGCAGATGCCTTACACATTCACTGGGTGACCTGCAGTACCTAAGGCTGTCCTGTGTGGCAAATTGTTCCATTTGTGCAAAAAAAAATGGTAGAGTGAAGAATGGATCTGTGCCACTACACAGTCCTGCCCACTCGGAGCTGGCTGCAAAGGCAGGGCTGCAGTTCCCTATGCCAGGAGGGGAACATCCTGACAGCTACAAACACCTTTTCTTAAATGCCTGCACAGCTAGGTGCAAATGCAGGAACCTGTCAAGGGGGGCCAGGAGAGAATGCAGATTTTCTTCTCTGAACAGAAGTACTTTGACTTTCATTTTGGTGCTGCAGAATTGTCCCCAGCCCTGTAGCAGCAGCATTTGGAGGCCAGATTTGCAGGCCTGCACCTTTCAGAAAGTAACAGTAACTTCTGTAGAGAAGGGATGCAAAGAGGTGAGTGTGAATGGGAGATGAGAGTTTTGAATGTTGTTGGGCAGAAATGGAGATTAAAATAACCATTTAAAAACTCTGTAACATGATGGATCTAGAGTTAATTGGGAGTTGTGCTGGACTCGAGAGAAGCCCTGTTAAAGTGGAGCATTTCAGTTTCCTAGTTGAGCAGGGAAGATGCTAGAGCACTCATCCATGGGTTTCTGTCACTAAGCGATTCCAGTAGCTCAACTGCTCAGATGGTTCTACTTCATGGCACATCACAATTTTCTTAAAGCGAGAAACAGAGAACATAATCCTCTCTGGGAAAAACGTCTGCTCTGAATGAAGCTCCTCCAGGTGAATTTTTAGTTTGGCAAGGCACAGTCCTATGAAGACATCCTCCAGTTTAATGAACGAAATGCTCTCTGAAACATTATAGATCTGACTAGCAACATCAGTGGATAAAACATAGCCAGTCCCAGAACAAAACGGCGGGTAGGTCTTTCTCGGATACTCCTCTTTACTCACATACCACTTACTCCTTCTTCTCCGTATGGGGAACTCATGCAGTTTTAAAAAGCCTGTGAAGAACCTAGTGGTCCTCTTTTTCCTTAGAAGAAGCTCAGTGAGGTAAAAAACATTGACAAACACATCTGTGTCAGTTTTCATCACAAAGCTGGACTGGTTACAAAATCTGTGAATCCATTCAATTCCCATCATGGTCTTCAAAGTCAAATTGTAATATGTGTCTGTAAAATTCTTTTGAATAATGTCTTTGTACTTTTGGCTTTCAGCAGTGATATCAGCCTGCTGCCTCATATTCACAGTGCTTCCCAGGAGGAAATATGTCACCAGGCGCTTGCCAGCCACTGTTCTCTCCTTCCCCCAGGTTTGCCGGATGGCCATCCTGGCATCAATGTGGTGGTACGAGGATGTCACAAGCAGGACGAGGAAAGGTGGGTTCTTCTGGCAATCTGCATCTGGGAGCTGCAAGAAGTTGCCTTCGATTCTCCTGAAAGTCTCTATGGGGAATATGTAATCTTGGCTGTTTTCACAGAATATACAGAATTCAGTCAAATCGTAAAAAAACCAGAGGCCAGCACAGCTGAGCCCTATAAGGCAAACAATCAGCCTGAATTTTCTGAAATACATCTGAAAGAAACAAGGAAAAGCACATTTAAAAAGAAAGAAAGAAAAAGAAAGAAAAAGAAAGAAAAAAGAAAGGAAAAAGAAAGAAAAAAGAAAGAAAAAAGAAAGAAAAAGAAAGAAAAAGAAAAAGAAAGAAAAAGAAAGGAAAAGAAAGAAAAAAGAAAGAAAAAAGAAAGAAAAAAGAAAGAAAAAGAAAAAGAAAGAAAAAGAAAAAGAAAGAAAAAAGAAAAAAGAAAAAAAAAAAGAAAAAGAAAAAGAAAAAGAAAAAGAAAAGAAAAAGAAAAAGAAAAAGAAAAGAAAAAAGAAAAAGAAAAAGAAAAAGAAAAAGAAAAAGAAAAAGAAAAAGAAAAAGAAAAAGAAAAAGAAAAAGAAAAAGAAAAAGAAAAAGAAAAAGAAAGAAAAAGAAAGAAAAAGAAAGGAAAAGAAAGAAAAAGAAAGAAAAAGAAAGGAAAAGAAAGGAAAAGAAAGGAAAAGAAAGAAAGAAAGAAAAGAAAGAAAGAAAGGAAAAGAAAGAAAGAAAGAAAAGAAAGAAAGAAAAGAAAGAAAGAAAGAAAGGAAAAGAAAGAAAGAAAAGAAAGGAAAAGAAAGAAAGAAAGAAAAGAAAGAAAGAAAGAAAGAAAGAAAAGAAAGAAAGAAAGGAAAAGAAAAGAAAGAAAGAAAAGAAAGAAAGAAAGGAAAAGAAAGAAAGAAAGAAAGAAAAGAAAGGAAAAGAAAGGAAAAGAAAGAAAGGAAGGAAAAGAAAGAAAGAAAGAAAGAAAGAAAGAGAGAAAGAGAGAAAGAGAGAAAGAAAGAAAGAAAGAAAGAGAGAAAGAGAGAAAGAGAGAAAGAGAGAGAGAAAGAGAGAAAGAGAGAAAGAGAGAAAGAGAGAAAGAGAGAAAGAGAGAAAGAGAGAAAGAGAGGAAGGAAGGAAGGAAGGAAGGAAAGAAGGAAGGAAGGAAGGAAGGAAGGAAGGAAGGAAGGAAGGAAGGAAGGAAGGAAGGAAGGAAGGAAGGAAGGAAGGAAGGAAGGAAGGAAGGAAGGAAGGAAGAAAGGAAGGAAGGAAGGAAGGAAGAAAGAAAGAAAGAAAGAAAGAAAGAAAGAAAGAAAGAAAGAAAGAAAGAAAGAAAGAAAGAAAGAAAGAAAGAAAGAAAGAAAGAAAGAAAGAAAGAAAGAAAGAAAGAAAGAAAGAAAGAAAGAAAGAAAGAAAGAAAGTACCTAGTTCTTTTCAGTGCTGCCTACCAAACTGTCTGCACAGGGATTCGAAGCCAGGTCGTATCTAATTTAAATCTTACCTATTTCAGGGCATTCACCCACATGCATTTCTCTTAGTATCATTCCCACAAGATGTTCTGCCAGAGATGAAATTCGCACTCTTGCTTACTTGAATCTGCCCCCCAAGCCAGCATACCCTCAGGAATCCACAAAACCATGGCCACTGACACCAGATTAGCCTGGCTGACACTTCAGACCTCCTCCCCGTTTTCAACATCTTACAAACCATGACTTAGATCCACCAGGGCTCTCACAAGCCGGAGGGTGGAGAAGCAGCAGATACATGCCCATGCCAGACTGGAGAGAATAACAGCAATTGCATGAGGGTTTTTTTAAATACCATGTTTCTCCATGTGTTTGAAAAGTGCTTGTGTCCCAGATCAATCAAGTGCTGTCCAACTGGCAGACCCAGCCAGGTTCCTCCCATCTTCATCTTCTTCACATCCAGTGGGGCTCTTGCACTGACCCAGAAACTGCTCCTGATCTTTTTGCTGGAGGAGCCATGAGTCACATATTTGAAGTTAGGTCAGCTGCTCAGAAAAAAAACACAGCAGTGGGTCAGATTATTTGGATGCTTCACCTTTTGCAGAGCTTAGGTGACACACGTGGTGGTGCTGAGTTGAGAAGGGGTTGTCCGTACTCACCTCTCCTTTCTGCATGAAAGGGATTCAAACAGTAACAATGATGTGCATTCATTCATCCTTGTAACAGATTAAAGTGCTGTGGATCTGGTTACAAATAAATTTTGAGAGAGAAAAATTATCAAAGCAAATCCAAAAAGAGACAAAAAAAAACATACACATCTCCATAAATTAACCTGGTGAGAAAAATATAATGCTTCAGTTACCCATTCCATTAACCCACATGCCCATCAACTACTATTTTAGAGCACTAGGGTGGGGGAATTTTACCAGGGGAAAAAGCATTCATTCCTGCTTCTCCCCTTCTTTATGAAGAACTGAATCTGGCTTCCTATCTAAAAATAGAGAAAACCAACTTTACAATCCCCAGATCTGTAGATTTCATGGAAAATCTGTGCCTTCTGACTGTAATGTTCTGCCTAGACTCCCTAAAACCATGTTAGAGCCCTCTTTTTGCTTGAATTCCCCTTTCCAAGCAATGAAAAGCTTTAGAATTGAAGGCTTAACCTGCATTGCAGGTTCCTGGAACCAAATTCAGCTCATTTTACCCATAAGAATAGTCCCATTAACTTTAGCTGGTGTTCTCAAATGCCTGAAACAGAATTGGAGTCCTGACTTGCTGAAATTCCTCCCAATTAAATGCATTTTTGCAGTGATTAATGAATTCTGAAAATATTTCTAAAGTTCACATTTCTTCTTTAAATTAACCGTATCTTTAAATACAGTATTCCTCAGATCTGTTTTTTATTGAATGTATACCTCATAGTAGTCTTGTGGTTAACTTTAAAATTGCTTTAATTAAATACATAAGTAAAGTTGTGTGATAATATACATATGCATACATATATATATACACACACACACAAAAAAAAAGGATTATACAAAATCTGCTGTGCATCTGTTCATCTTCAGTGGCCTGGGAGGAAGCACATGAATACCCTGAAAATAGCGTTTTCAGGAACGGATGATGTTCTGGAGTTGACAACAGAGCTGCAGAAGAGGTTCACTCCTGTCGCCAGCTCTCACAAGACTGTTTGAGGGTCTGACCTTTCTCTGTCACATGAGTTCCAGTATTATGGGGTGCTGGTTTTGCATGGGGTAGAGTTAATGCATTTCACAGTAGCTGATGCCGGGATGTGTTTTGGGTTTGTGCTGGAAACAGTAGTGATAATTCAGGGATGTTTTAGCTATAGCTGAGCAGTTGCTTACACATAGACCTTTTCTTCTTCACCCCACCAGCAAGGGCTGAGGGTGCACAAGGAGCTGGGAGGGGATACAGTTGGGACAGCTGACCCCAACTAACCCAAGGAGGGATATCCCATGTTATATGGGGTCATGCTCAGCCTGTGAAGCAGGGGGAAGAATAATGAATGGAGGGATGTTAAGAGTTTGCCTTCCCAAGTAACTGTTATGTGTAATGGAGCCCTGTTTTCCTGGAAATGGCTGAACACCTGCCTGGCCATGGAACGTGGTGAATGAATTCCTTGTTTTGTTTTGCTTGCATGTGCAGCTTTTGCTTTACCTATTAAACTGTCTTTATCTCAACCCACGAGCGTTCTCACTTCTACCCTCCAGATTCTCTCTCTGTTCTCTCAGTGGGGGGTGAGTGAGAGGCTGTGTGAGGCTTAGCTGCCAGCTGGGGTTAAACCAGGACATATGTACAAGCAAAAGTCCTTCAATACTGAACTAAGAAAGTAAATGAGAGCAATTTTCTGTTAAAAACCATTAAAACTTTTTCAGAAATACATAACATACTAATTTTACCAGATTTCAGTAGAATCATACTAATGAGACTTGACCACAGTTACTTCTTACTTGTTTCCAGGTTTGGGCACTGGTAACAGATCTAAGAAAAATTTAAAAG
Source organism: Neopsephotus bourkii (assembly GCF_033783945.1). Classification (NCBI taxonomy): domain Eukaryota; kingdom Metazoa; phylum Chordata; class Aves; order Psittaciformes; family Psittacidae; genus Neopsephotus; species Neopsephotus bourkii. The sequence goes on along the minus strand of NW_026901456.1, from coordinate 6,699,742 downwards.
GTCCCTGTTCTGGACAGCTGGAAGAGCAGCCTCCCAGTGTGTGTTCAAGCACGTATTTACCATACTGCCTATCCACAGCCAGACTGTCTTCCTTTTTCAGTCCATGTATGCAGCAGCAAACCTTATATAGGTACATAATCACACACACACAGTGCAAATGTTTGTAAATTTATGTAAATTGTAAAACACATTTTCTAGATTTTGCAAATCACACATATGTACATGCATCATTTCACAGCAGGTCCCTGCCTACCATCAGTGGGTAGGCAGTGGCCTTGGTAAGAAATGCACACTCCTCAGAGTGCAGTCTCCTGTGGCCGTGTGAAAGCTGGAAAATACTAGCTTATGTCATCAGTTTAATCACCAGAGGCAAATTTGGGCTTACCTGGAACTGGTAGGAATGGTGTACTTTTTTTCTCAGATGAAACATTTGCAATTACCCACAGAGGTATTTGCAAAGGGGATTGGGAGAGAGGGCTTGTGAGGACCCAGATCGTACCATAGCACCTTGGGCCTCCCCAGTTTGATGTCTCAGCTCTCTCTGCCTCTGCAGCCACATGTAGGAGGGAGCCATCCGAATAAGTAAAGCACTAATTAAAACATGTCTGAATTAAAACATCAGTTACTGCACCTCACTCGGGACTCTCCCAGCTGCAGCTCCTCACCATGATCCCCAGCCCTGCAGAGACATGCAAGCCCTGGACCACGTGCAATGGAGAAGTCTCTTACTCCTTGTCCATAAAGACTGTGCCCCATCTGCTGTTGCAATACTGTTTCTTCCCTATTTCACTCTTGGAACAGTTTTCCTCAATATAGAATCGTAGAACCATAAAATGGTTTGTGTTGGAAAGGGCCTTAAAGATCATCTAGTTCCAACCCCCCTGCCATGGGCAGGGACACCTCATACTAGACCATGTCACCCAAGGCTCTGTCCAACCTGGCCTTGAACACTGCCAGGGATGGAGCATTCACAACTTTCTTGGGCAAGCAATTCCAGTGCCTCACCACCCTTACAGTAAAGAACTTCTTCCTTATATCTAATCTAAACTTCCCCTGTTTAAGTTTAAATCCATTGCCCCTTGTCCTGTCACTGCAGTGTCTGATGAAGAGTACCAGTTCCCCAAGCTCCCCTCTCCAGGCAAACCCAGAAAATGCATGGCTGAACACAGGTGTCTCTCCTAATGGGCCTGTCTTTAATGTCTCTTCCTTGGAGCTTAAGAAGTGAAGAGCTGCCCCAGATGTCCCTGTGGCCAGCAGGAGCCTGTGGTGTGACTGGTGCAGGTCTGTTGCATGGGTACAGCCTTGGTGTCCTAAGGACCCATCCTTAGCAGTATATTACAGAGCTGGCATTTACTGAAATAGCACAAAGAAAAAGGTGACAGAGAGACAACCAGCTTCCTCTCACTTAGTTCATTTTTCTTTTAAAATCATCAATTTCATTCTTGATTTCAGGTGAATAGGGAAAACTGTGAAAGTTAAAAATATTTTACATTAACATGGGCAGGTTGGATACAGGAACTAATTTAGTTGCCGTATTCAGGGAATTAAATTATTGCCTCCTTACCCTTGGGATACTGAGCACCTTTCCTATCCCTCATCCTACCTGAGAACAGCAGGTTCAGATTCCTGGGTGAAGCAAATAATCTGTCTCCCCCACTGCTCCGGAGATCTGCTGTATGGGAAGAATGTATGGAAAACAATGGCATCTTTTAAGTTGCAACAGGACAACATGGCTAGGACTGCATTTAGCAAAACCATCACCATCCAGCCTAAAGTAACTTTCTCTACAACAGAGATACAGGCATAGATTAGATGTGAAAAGGCCTATGGTTTCTAAATTACTTGTCACTATATCTTTCCTCATTTGCCTCCATCTGGGAAACAATACAGTCTGTGATTCAAGATTTCCAGCCTGCATGCACATATCTCCATGGAACAGTTCTGGAGACATCAATATTAAGGGAACAATAAGTATACAGGAGGTGGTCCAGAAAGAAAAGGAGACTTAACTAGCAACCAATCTCTTTTCTAGAGGTCATTTTGAACAGCATCCAGGGGTTTTGCATCAAAACAAATCTTTCTGGGCTTACAGAGAATCCTTTTGCATGATGTTATACTTGATTTTTCTCTCTGACCTGAGTCAGAAACTACAGTTTGCAATTATCTCGAAACTTTTTCCATCTCCTATTATTTCAACTGGGAAATATTTCAGGTAGGGTATTGCCAAAAAGTTACCTTCTTTGTGTCCTAGAGAGCAGTTTGTTTAAACTGGCTGGCACGGTGTTTCATGGCTCTCTGCAGATCCAAAAGGGGTTTGCATGAAATCCTGGGACTCGAGCAATGTGGGCTACAGGTGCCGGCAAGCCCAATGCTTCTCTTTCATAGGCCTGAAATGAACACATGAAGAGAACAAGAAGGGAGTTGAGGTCTGTGATTCAAATCAGTCACACTGCAGCCCTCTACTTTTCAAGTTCCTATTTCCACCACAGGCATGAACTTCCCCCCACATCCTGCCACAGTAAGCAGATTGGCTCCGGGGTCTCTCTGCTCACACCACTGACCCCTGTGTAACTCCTTGTTGCACAGTGACAGGGCCATGCTACCTCCTGTGATGAAGCCTATTTATTTCATCAAAATTAATCTGGCACCTCCTTTAAGCCTGTTAATGAGTATAATTATCTAAAATGCACCAAGAGATCAAGACTATATGCCGTATAGGTCAGGAAAAGCAATCTGGCCTGAGGCGGAGAGAGGTAAGTAGGTCTAGAGTCCCCCTGAGAATCATCAGATTCAAGATATCAATTTAAAGAAATAAAGTTTTCTTAATTTTTCTGGGACAAAGCCACAGTCATGCCACTGAGTCCAGTGGATGGTCAGCCTTGGCTTTGCATTGAGGTTGCACACATCAGCCAGGGAACAACCTGAACCACAAGTGACCAAAGTGCTTTTGACCACCCTGCTCTGTAAACAGAGATAAAACAGCTGCCACTTGGCAGACCCAAAAACAGAGGCACCATTTAAGTGTGTAAACAGGAGTTACAACCTCAAATACTGCACAGTTAAAGTTGGCAGCAATATTCCCATTTTCCTTGCCCAATAATCGAAAGTAACATGCCCTAGTAAAGCACTAGTAATACCTGCTAACTTTTGATTTCCTCAGAATAAAGCCTCTAGATTGCTTTCTCAGAAGCTCAGCAGGAAACAGAGAGATTAAACATGTGCAGATAACAAGAACATGTCAAGTACAGCAGGAAGCAATCAGTTTTTCCTAAATGCAAGCATTTCAGAGGAGCAGGGGCCAGCTTGGAGCCCAGAAACTTTCTGCTGTTCCCCCACTCCTGAAGCAGGACAATGCCCAGCACCTACCAGACCTTGTCAGGAACAGCAGAGCCCACTGAGTCCCATGCAGGACTACCAAAGACAGTGATGGTGAACTACTCAATATGAAGGGTTGCACAGGGACAGCCTTACCCTGCCTCATCCCCAGGAGCACTGCCTGGCTCACTCTGCCTTGTATACTCTGTGGGAGAGCCCCACGGAGCCTCCTGAATCCGTGGTGCTGCTTCCAGCTGAAAGAACTGCACATGAACAACCACTGGGGTGATGAGGCTAAATGCCCCATCCTGGCACTTTCAAATGCCACTTTTCACTTTGTATGGCAATGTGGATTAACAATGTCTTGCCCAAACCAAACGTCAAGACTAGCAGGCAAGAAAGATGGAAATTGGAAAAGGATATGGGACAAGGGTAAATATTTTTCTGCTGTCCTTACTGTCAGACCATAGAAAATCTTTTTTCCTCTGCTACCTTTCATCAGCCTCTGCTACCTCTCATCAGCCTCTGTTACCTCTTATCAGCCTCTGCTATCAGAATTGTCTCTTCTTATCAGTCCATCAGCAAGTCAAAGCAAGACATTTTCCTCTGCTTCACACATACCAGTTTCTATCATATAAACACTGAGTTGCTAGGCACTTTATTTACAGCAAAACCTTCTCCCTTTTCTTCTTCCTTTTTTTTCCCTTTTTTTATTTTTGGGGTTTTTTTTTCATCCACCCAACCATGACCGCTTGCTCATGACGTTTGCTTGGAAAAGCCAAACAGTAACCTTAGACCACAATACAGTTTTGCTCTCAAAACCAGCAGAAAGTTCGGCAGGAGGTGAAGCTGCTCCCATAATGTCACAGAAGTACTGCACCCGAAGAGTCAAAAAGAAATGTACTTCCAGGGACTTTAGCCAAGCCAAGAAAACTTACTTCCACCTTAAAATACCAGTTTGCTTTTCCAAGCTGCCTGTGAAATTCCCTGGATGAACCCTGGCCCTAAAAAGCCCACCAGAATGTCAGCTTGGATATTTAGTTAGACTAAACCCCTTTTTCAGGAAGGAGAAAGTTGTTGCAGTGAGGGTGCAATATGGGCTGTCAGGCACTTTGTTGTTAAGCTCGAACTACCATCACAGACAAACTGAACAGGACAGAGGACAGCCCCTGGTGCACAGGTTTTTTTGTCCTTTGTAGGAGCATATTCGGTCAGTTTTGACTTAACCCATTTCCACTTTCCAATCACAGCTAGCAGACCACCAGCAAAGAGACATCTGCCTCTGGGGCCCTCCCTCCTTCTCCTCTCAAAAAGGACCATTTATTGCCTTGGTACTCACATTTTCCAGTTATTCAGCCTAAAAGTCTTCTCCTTCTATCTTTGTCTTCCCTTCACCCACTGTGTACAAGCATCCCTTTCCAGGTTTCTCGTCAATGCCAACAGTCTCCCATCTTCTAATGCTCCCTCTATTCCAACAATACCCCCATTTCCCATTTATCACTGATGCTAATGGACATACTTAACTTTTCAAAAATTGCCTTGTGGATCAGCAATTTGACTACAATTACTATGTTCCTTGCTATATTCAAAACTCCAGATCTCATTAACAATAAGCAACTCTTCACAATGGGATGAATCATAGCAACCTTACCTTGTATAAACCCATGTGGTTCGTTGTGCTGAATAGGAACAAAATTCAACTCACAGCCACCCTCTTATCTTCATAAACAAATAAAGTGATGAGAAAATTTCTTCTTTAAGCTCTTGCTGTCAATGCTAGGACTCCAAAAGCCCAGATCTCTGAGCTATGGAAAAATCACTCTTAGAAATTGTATGTATGTGTCTGTGTCCACCAAAACAAATTATTTGCCCCTGCCCATGGCAGGGGGTTGGAACTGGTTGACCTTTAAGGTCCCTTCTAACCTAAACCATTCTGTGATTCTATGATTCTATGTTTCTATGGTTCTCATTTACAAACAGTGCTGCACATTGGGATTTTCAACTGGATTAATAAAAAAAAAGAAAAATAAACCCGAAAATGGTGTTTCAGATGGGATGAGGCTCTTGCTCTTCTCCCTCAGAAGCAATCTCAAAATACATGAAGAAAGAAGTAAAAGAGCGCTGCAGAGAAGATATGGCTATGCAGATTGCACAAAAAATGTTGAGAACAGGAAAAGTCACCAATAAAGACATTCCAATGTCACTCTTAAATCTTTAATAAACAGTTGAACTAAGTATTTGCATGTACATGTTTATTCAAGAAGCAGTCTAGTAGTTTTGGAGGATAATGTTCCTGGGCACCATGTAGTTTCTACCCAGGGCAGAGAAAGCCCAACGACAGCCACCCAGGCTCCCCTCACCACCCAGCCCTGTGCCAGTGCTAACTGGGGGGACAGCGTCCAACTTCTCTCTTGATTAGCAGGGGTAAGGAAGAAAGAAGGGGAACAGAAATCCCACCGTGGGGACCTCATGCTGGCAAATCCTTCGTAAATAACTGCTTGGCTTTAAAAGTGCTGGTTATACACAGTATTGGAGGATCAGACCCAACAGCTGCTTTTTTTATTACTTACCTGCACCTCGTGGATCTTCTCTTTAAGAGTTTTATCCAAGGTCTCAGCAAATGCACAGGACAGTGAGGAAAAACCTGTATTTGTCCTAATTGATCCTGTTCTTTATCTCTGAACCTGTCCCAGCTTACAGGCTGCCAAAATATTTCCCCATATTAAAACACAAACTAAATCCTCTGGCAAACAAGATTAGTTATTACTACCTTCTTACTATCAAAACAGTCCACTCCTCATGACAATTAGCATGATGTGCACCCCATCACCCATTTTACCAGAGGATGGGCACTGCAGTCAGGATCCCTCAGCTGAACCCCATGTGCCATGGGGCCGCATGCTGCTCAGCTCAGGGAACTCACTTCCCTGGATAAGGGAGGTCCCGACTTCAACCCTGGTCTTTGACACAGTGTCCGCACCTGCTGGCCCCTTCATATCCGACTCCTCTAACCCAGCCGCGGCCGCCAGCCGGTTTCAGAAAGGCAGTGTTGTGGGTGCAGGGACACGTCCCTCGGCGAACGGACTCCCCTGCCCACAGCCATGCCTGCAGCTGGAGTTAGGGAAAGAAGCGGGCACCTCCTCACCTCAGGCGCTGCAGTGCATCCTCAGCGGCTCTGGCTGTGCTGCGCGGGAGCTGCACCGGGTGGGCTGCTCTTCCTACTGCGGGGCACCGGCTACTGTTTGTGAAGTCTCCTCTGATCGCCCCACAGCCCAGACATCCCGAGTGTGGCGGTGCATGATCGCCTGTGTCCCCGGAGCGAGAAGCGAGGGAAGGCAGTGATGCAGCAGCGGTAACCCGAACTCCCCGCCTGTCTCTTCCTTATCTCCCTCCTCCCTCCCGCTCTTCCTCCTTCTGCTTGCCTCCCTCCCTCTCTCCCGTAGGTAACAGACCAACCGTACTGCTGCAGCTCCATCGGCAGAGAAGGGAAGGTTAGGAGCTATCTGCAAATGTATTTATTTTGGGTATTTTGGATGGGAGGCGCAGGAGTGGTGCTCACGGAGCTGGAAATCGTGTCAGAGCAGAGCCACCCCTTCTCAGGGCTGGGAAAGTTCAGTTCTGCACTCCCAATTACGAGTGACACTGCCTTGATTTGCACAGTGGGAGAGAAATCTCCCTCTGTTAAAAAGGCTGCATTGAGGCACCCTGGGAGTCACAGGATTTTCCTTGATGAGGAATGACAACCTGGTAAAAAGGGCAAAGCGGAGCAAACACCATCCTCTGTGTCCCCCCATCCATCCTCAGTCTCTTCTTTCTGCTCCATCGCTTCGTTGTCCCTCTCCTCGTATCCCCTTTTGCTTGAACACTGACACTTTGCTGTTTGGGCACCAGCCTGCGTTCAGGACAACCCGCAAGACTTTGCTCTAGGTCTGTTTGAGCCCAGGTAAGATGTTTGATCCCTTTCCAGGGCCACTTCCAATACTTCTTGGTGCAAGTGGAGAAGTGCAGCATTTTTACCTTTGTATATATGCCAGCCATCCCCTGGGGATAGCAATCAATGACAGTTTCACATGACAACAATTACTGAAGCAAATGGCTTCAGGGAAATGCATTTCTCTCCTAAGGGCTTCAAGCTCAAGCAAAAAAGAACACTTCTGAATCAATGTTATGGATAAGGCAGCTCACTTAATAGCAAAATACCCATTAAATATTCACGGAGTTTTAATTTCTAGCAAGAAGAATTTGCTTTGATTTGTGATTGTCATTTTTGAAACAGGTTGTTCTAGTGCAGCATAAAAAACAGGAGCTGAATCAATCACTATGGGCTGCTGGCAGCTCACTTTCTCCTCCCCCTCCACACAAAGGCTAGAGATGGATAGGTGTAGTTAAGGAGACATACAAAATGCTGTTTGCTTGTTCGACTTTGCAGGAGAAATACAAGTAAGGTTCAGATCCACTTCCAGATTTGCTGCAGAAGACTGCTCCAAAAAGCTGCTGCACATCCCATCACTCACCCACTGCCCTCTGGGCATTCCTAGCCAAGGAGCATACTGAAATGGGATTGCTAAGGCAATCATATGAAATATATTCCCTTCAGCCATGGCAGCGAGAGGTTACTGCTCCCAGCTTGCTCTGTGGGTTTCAGCAGTTTGCTTCTTCCAAGCTCTTAGCCTGCCCAGCTATTATTGAAGCCAGGGAGACCTGGGAGTATTCAGTACACTGAAATGCACATACTGTGCTCAGAGATTACACAGGCTAATGTCTGGGAGGGGCACAAGAGGAAGAAAATTAGACTCTGGAATATCTAGCCTTTGTCCTGAAAAACACCCCAACCAACTAACCAACAAAAAAATCCCAAGTAAAATCTACTTCTTGATACCTCTGATTCAGGATTGTGCTTGCAGTGTAAGCCCACCCCTACACCAGCAAAACATTTAAGCAGAGTCATGTAAACATATGCCTATATTTCCCTTGCAGTAAATTTAAGTCAACATATTTCTACATGAAGTCAGGCCTCAAAGAGTGAGTCAGGGCCTAAATCAGTGTTGTAATTGAACTAAAATAATCTAAGCCTTCTCTAAATGCACATAGCTTTAACCTGTCACATCAAATGAAAATTATATACTTAAACTGTAATCTTCCTGTTCCCTTAGTCATCAGAAGAGGCTAGATAAATTAATGGATGCTGCTCAGCTGGCTGTGGAGGAGGTGGGGCTCACAAAGCAGGATATTCAGCTTCAACCAAGGGGTATTTCTGCCTTCTGAACCAGAATCACCCTGAAATTCAGCATCACCCATCCACATCGCTCCTTTCTCCTTCAAGCAGGAAACTGGCAGCTCAAAACACTGATTGAGTTGGTGGCTCTGTACTGTCATTTCCCCTGACAAATAACATCAGTTGGACGTGGCCTCGCTAAGTGACAGTTAATATTTCCACATGAGAGCTTGTTCAAGCATAAGGCAGGCAGAGATGAGATCAGACTTCAAACACCCATCAAAAGATGCCATTGTTTGGTTTGGGTTTGGGTTTAGGTTTGCTCTGTTTTGTTTTGTAGCAATATGAAAATGTGAATAGGAGCTCTGTCCTTGGGCTTTTGTGAATGTTTGTGCTGATAAGACAGCTGTGGGGGGAGGCAGAGAAGCACTTGCGACTGAGGAGGGTAAGTGATTCTCAAGCTGTATGCTTAAGTGTGCACATAGGATGTTTAAACAGGTTCTTTACCTGACTGCATTGGAAGTTTCAAGACTATTCATTTTAATGCAAATTAAACCCAATTTTCATATACAAGTTTTCAAGATTTTTCTGCAGTGAATCTACACTGATTTATTTCAGTCAGGAGAAGGACTTTTGTTGAAATAACAGTATCACCCTTGCAGTAAGCACAGTTTATGGTATAAAGACAGTAATAGCCACTCAGGTTAATATGAGGAAAACTGTCATCAATAAAACCTACTTGTATAGCAGAAAAATGGTTTCTACCCTCAGATTTAAAGTATTATAATTCTGATGATGCAAAAACATATCTTTGGTAGACAGTGCAAGCTCTGTTGGTAAAGTAGGCACACCAGAAACCTTGCTATGCATGAAGCTTTATCTACATAACAGCATCCCTGCTAGGGAGAAAATGGGAATAGTGATCACTGAACTATATCAAAATATGCCCCAGAGAAGGGCAACAAAGCTGGTTAAGGACCTAGAGCCCAAGTCTTATGAGGAAAGGCTGAGGGAAGTGGAGTTATTTATTCTGGAGAAGAGAAGGCTCAGGGGGGACCTTATCGCTCTCTACAACAGCTTGAAAGGAGGATGGAGAGGGGAGGTGGCTGGTCTCTTTTCTCAAGTAACAAGTGATAGGACAAGAGGTAACAGCCTCAAGCTGTACCAGGGGAGGTTTAGGTTGGATATTAGGAGCAATTTCTTCACTGAGAGGGTGTTCAGGCATTGGAACAGGCTGCCCAGGGAAGTGGTGGAATCACCATCCCTGTAGATGAGGCCCTTAGTGACATGGTTTGGTGGTGATCTTGGCAGTCTTGGGTAAAGGTTGGACTTGATGATCTTAAAGGTCTTTTCCAACCTAGCTGATTCTATGATTTTACGTGAAGTTCTACAATAACCTGTGCAAACAAGGCTTTAAAACCTCTTAGCATCAGCAGCTAACAGGCGGCCAGTGCTGTGTGCTGCTCCTCACAGCTGACTCCTGTACTCGTCAGAACTCTCAGGGCAGCATCTTGCCCTATTTTAATGGAGCACAGAAGGGCTTCTCCTGCTGACTTTCACACACCCTGTGTCCTGTGTTTCCTCCTCAGCCTACCTTACCCTACCCTACCTTACCCTACCTTGCCCTACCCTACCCTACCCATTTCTCTGTTGTTCTTACATGAATCAGCCATATGTAGGTAAACTTATTAACACTTCTTTTAATCTAGATATACTTTTTTAACCATGGTCTAAAGAGCAAAGGAAGATGAATTTGCCTGTCTTTGTACCCTGCTTCCATTCGCACAGCATGCTGAAGGGTGCCACTGCTCTGGGGTACAGTCATGCGTGGGGCCACATGCAGAGGGTTGGGACAAGGACAGGGATGGGGTTAGCGAAGGAGGAGACTGTTCCCTCCCTTGGGAGGGTTGGGTTTAGTGGCTGCATCACCAGCACACCACTGAAACCAAAACGTATTTTACTGTACTTAAAACCGCATTTTAAAGGAAGTTTATGGAAAGCAATGCTCCCACTGGAAAAACACAAGCATGCTGGTAATGTGACTGTAAGTGTTACACTCACTCAGTTGCTTCATATTCTTCTTCACAGCAGATTGCACCTGGTTGGTGAACCTCAGTCGTAGCTCACTACCTCCCAGCAAGAAGCCATTTATGAAAATGCTGGAGACCAAAAGGTCATGAAAAAAGCCTCTTTAACAAGAAGTTTCCCATAAGAATTTCACGTGGAGAGAAAAATCTTAAGCTGCCCATAGCTGTTCACACCCTAACTTTGCATACCTGAATAAAGCCAATCAGTAAAAGGACATAGAAGTCAGTTAATGGAACCACTTAAATACACCCGTCTGGCTTGAAAAGCTTCCTTAATTGATCTTCACAAAGGATATGGTGTTCTTTATATCAGTTTTGTTTATGCATGCCTAATACCAGCTTCTACCCTTCACTGGTAGGAAACCATGGTAGTAATAAAATTTTATTCAAAGGTGTCAAAGTGTTCTGATTTTCTTTAAGGTACATTGCTAATGATTTTTTGCTAGCTAAGCCAAACTCTTATAGTTTCTGTATACATACAATTGTAGTATAGTAGGTATATAGTATGTATGCCTACTATTTTTGTTTGGGGCTATGAATAGGCCTTGCAAACTGTGAAGAACTACCGTGAGCCCAGTACTGTCTCCACCTCCTGCTGAAGCTGAGAATATATTCGTTAACAAATCACAGCAGCACTAAGTCAGCGCAAGACCTGAGACATATGCACCATGACTTTCCATTTCATCCTGTATAAAACCTTCAAGCTATCCTCAGCCTTTTCTAATCCCAGTCATTATTATTTCTAATGCTAATTACAAGTGGAGCCTGAAGCATTCCATCTGCTGAGAAAAGCCAATGCTTCACCTTACAGTGCAGTCTCCTGAGGATGGGAGCAGAACCGTGCTCATAGCAACAGGCTCCTGGTTTGCTTCTTCCTTGGAAAGTTGATGCTGTGGGCTGGGTGGATGCTGGCTGTGTGTGGTGGAAGGCAGAGCTGGTATGAACCCACAGCCCTAGTTGTAGCTGGCATTTGTGGGAAGCAATGTAGCCATGACTGGGCTAGGGGTACACCCTGTGTTTCACTGGGGGCACACAGTCCCACAGCCAGCAGGGCAGACCAGCTCTGGTCATTGTCCATCTCCTGGCCAGCACGCGCCCGCAGGCATCACCCCACAGCTCTCACCTGCAGTCGGTGAGGTTTGGCTGAATGACAGACTATCTTTCAGAAAGGAACTCCAGCTTGACTTAGGGCCTGTGAGCAACACAAAACTCTTACTTTGAGAGATAAGCTGCCCAAAGTGCTAACCATCCAAATTGTAAGGGTGTTTTGCCTTAGTTCTTGCTATGCTTGTGTTGGCTGGGGCTTGCATCCTGCCCAGTGGAGTTGCCTTGTCACTCCATCAGCAGACACAGACTGCCATTGAGCTGTCTTGAATTTTGAATAAGGTGCCCCAAATTTCTCCAAAGTCATCTTAAATTGTGAGCAGGTGAAGACAAGGACCTCATGCCTTCCGCACTGGCATAGCAGACGAGCCTGATGCTGACCACAGTGGGGGGGGGGGGTTGGGCACATGAAGTTTCCTTGCTGCTGCCACAAGGACTTGTTAGCTGAAACATCCATTAACACCGGGCTGCATTTCTCTCCTGGGCTCCTTCAAACTCACCCATGAGGAAGATGAAGCTGTCTCACTGCTGCAAGAGCGAGGTGACCCCTGACTCCACCTGACTCTCAGCCCTCCCTGTCCTCTGAATGTAGGAGCAGCACTGCAGGTTTTGGCCACTGGTCATCCTCATCCTCACCGGTCTCATGGCTGGCTGGGACTCTAAGGTTTGTCCTACAAAGGTGACCTGCATACCACAGTCTGCTCGCTCCTTAGTTGCCCTCTTGCTAGGCTGAATGACCTGAGCTGATTACATCCCCATTTGCCAGGTTATTTTTCAGGGTCTGGGTCCCATCAACTCTTCCTATCACTTCCACAACCCTCTTCAAGCATGACACCAGCATTCAACAGAGTATCCTGGACAAAAGCATAACCCTGGTGCTCCCAATTGCCACTGGACCTTCACACATCCCTCCTGGTACACCATCTGGAGGTTGGGCTTCGAGCCATTGAGGCTTTAACTAAGATGATGGCTTATTTAAATAAATAGAGCAGGTTATGGAACACAGGAGCCATCAGGAAGGTACAGCACAGCCTCTGTCTCACTGCCTGTGGCATTTTGCATCTCTCCTAGAAGGAGCCTACAGCACATCTGCATGGGGAAGAGGCTGGGAGGGGAGTGATGGACACAACTGGGAGTCACCATGTCTGCTGCAGGGACCAGTGACCCCCTGAGATGCCCTGAAATGTCCTTTCTCACAGCAGGCACTGAGCACAGCCTTTTTATAATGATGATAATCAAATCACATGCTTCAGGGCTTCAGTCAGCAGGAATAAGGAAAACAGAGGTTTTGGTCCCTGCCCAGTGCACAATTAACTGGAAGTATGTGGAAGCTTTTCATTTGTTTGTGTCTCTTTGTCTTGCCCCCCATTTTGAAGAAAGAAAAAGAAAAAAGAGAAAAAGAAAAAGGAAAAGGAAAAGGAAAAGGAAAAGGAAAAGAAAAAGAAAAAGAAAAAGAAAAAGAAAAAGAAAAAGAAAAAGAAAAAGAAAAAGAAAAAGAAAAAGAAAAAGAAAAAGAAAAAGAAAAAGAAAAAGAAAAAGAAAAAGAAAAAGAAAAAGAAAAAGAAAAAGAAAAAAAGGAAAAGCATTTGCAATTGTATGCAGGGCCCTGGGCCACAATGGCTGTAAAGCATGTGCCCTGCTCATATGCCTTCATTTCACTTCAAGAAGGGTTTTCTGCTCCCCAGCTCAACAGCCTGACCTGGGAGAAGGGAAGGGATGGGGTAGACACAGAGGGTTTGCTTTCATCCTGCGCCAGGGTTTATGGCTCAGCCACTGGTTCTGGACACACTCTTTTGAAGAAACACTACTATTTCTTAGAGAAAAAAACAGTTCCCAAAACACTTCTAGCACATTTACAGAAAGCTTGCAGAATGCTTTCCCCCAGAGCATCAGCAAAGGAGAGATCTGGAGCCACTTACTCAAATTCTCCAGAGAGCATTCAGCCCAGGGTCACCTCCACAAGGCCGGTGAGGACCAGGGTAAGGGATGGCGATGCAGCGTCCTGCGTGGCAGCATGTGCCTGCAGCAGGGCTTCACCCTGCCTCAGTGGGACCCAGGCTGGCAGATGCACCCTCAGGAGCAATGGGAGGTCCATCTTGCAAACACAGCCCTCAGTGGCAGCCTGGGAGGCAAGATAAGCCTTATCTTGTGGGTAATTGCCCGGGCAGCCCAGCACACCTCCTGCAGAGTCCTGTGTGGAGCCAGCAAAGTCATATAACATTGTTAGACAAATCTAAAGTTCACTGATAAACCTGGTGTGTTGTTAAACACTCACCTTGATGGGTAAAGTGCACTTCAGCAGATAGCTTTGGCTCAAGTCTGAGGCTGCTCACTGCAGTTATGATGGATGGCTTGATTTCACCAGCCTACATGACACCACATCTGCGAGCAGGATTGCACCAGTGCAACGGAAATGAAAACCAAGCAGAGCCGCATTGCTACAAGTGTATTGTGGCTGATATAGGCTGTGGCAGTAGCTCTTAGCCCTGGTTTTTAAGAAGCATTTTTGGCACTACAACACCAGCAGGAACAGCTCCTACACTGTTTTCTTCTTGAGCAGAAGTGTTCCAAATCCAGCTGAACACAACAAGCGCGTCTGCTGTCAGGAACAGCGCGGGTATAAAATGGGATGCAGAGGAAATCTGATGTGATATTACCTACAAATAGATTGAAAATTCAAAAAAGTTCTCCTGAAAGCTCAGCAGAAATAGAGAGGTGAAACCGTTTTTACATCCTTCCTCTTTGAAACATTTCCACTCGGTTTCAAGACGAATTCCAGGAAGTGAAACATTTTTCACTAAAGAAAGGCCAATCAAAACCCTTGAACTTCTGTGTAACACATTGCCATGTCAGCATCTGAAACAACAACTTTACTTATTCATTTTTCTTCCCAGGGAAACCTTGTTTATCAGTACAGTCCCCCACCCCCCTGCCTGCAACCCTGCTCTACTACATGACTTTCTGTTACCTAAAAGTATTATTTGCAGTGATTTAGTAAACTGAGCAAAACCACTGACCCCACCGATATTTGACAATGCCTTTTATATATTTATACTGTTAAAAATGTACAGGGGTTTTTTCCCTGTCGGGTTTTGGGGTGGGTTTGTTGTGTTTTTTTTTCCAGGTGAATGACAGTGAATATTGGTAACCAGGAGTCCACCTTCTCCATGATTTTCTGGCTACCTAATTCACACGTGACATCTCCTATATGGACAGCTTCCAACTTTTCTTCCTTGTTGCTTCAGGGCTTGTCCCGCACGTGAGACAGGGCATTCATGGGTAAGGACCCTGCCTCTAGAGCGGGGTTTGCAGCTCCCTGCTCCCACTGCGGGGAGGCAGACCCTTGGGACCACCTTGCATCCTCCTGAATCCCCTGAAGCCAGCGGGTGCCCCCCGTCTGACTGGCTGAGGTGGGACCTCCCTTGTTCGTGTATGCCAGGCTGGCACTCACAGTCTCACCTTTGATAAGGGCCTCCCTGAGTGTATTTAAGAGTCACTAAAAATATAAGTAGCTGCTGGGACAGGGAGAAGACCCTGCTCAAAATCCAGCTGAAAAAGACCTCATCTTTGTCCTCTGTCCTCTCAGCAGAAGCAGCTTGGCTCTGCCCGGTGGCAGCCAGGTCTCTCCGCAGCCAGGACTGACTTGTGTGTCATGTCCTGACGCACTTTCTTAGATGTCTAAGGAGATTTTTTAGTGACCAAACATTTCAAAAATAGGCAGCTCAGCAGCTGTAAATAGGTACATATGCACTTTTCTGCTATATTCTGAATGCTGACCCATATCCTCTGCAATGTACTCAATACACAGCACATTAATATGAAGTGACTTTTTAGGACCATCTGTCCCTTTCCACCCCACTCTGCAAGGCAGTCGTTTCACTGTCCATGCTTACCCTATTCAAAACACAGCCATCCATCTTGCTTTCTTATTTCCCTTGGATTCCACCAAGGCAGCAAACTTTCATAGCATTACAGTCAGCCACAAAATCAAGACAGACAGAACAAGGTCCCAGGGCAGCCCCCGTGAGTTACAGGATCAGGGAACAGCAACAGGCTCCAGACCAACACCTTCAGAGATAATCTATCTCTAATAATGGTACCGTGACAAACATAGATCAGCAGCGTTATTATCCAGGCTGAAACAACAACAAACCGAGTAATGCACCAGTGCTGGGTTGAAATTTGCATTCAGGAGCACAAAGACGTTCAAGGGGGAGGCAGGCGGGCACCAAGCAAGGCAGGGCAGGGCAGGGCAGCTCTCATGGTTCACAGCAGCCAATAGGCTCAGGGAATCCCAAATTCCCTGTCAGACAGTCCTCTTCCACTGCTGAGCTGCAGAAGTGCCATGGGGCCACATTTGGCAGCTCGTACTCCCAGCCCTGCTCCCACTGCTATCTTGGCTGCACAGGTGGCCCAAAATACCCCACAGGACAAAACCCACCCCACAATACATTTAGGGTTAGAAGTCCCCAAGTAATTTCTCCCAAGTCACAACTGATAAGACAAGAGGAAAGGGCCTCAAGCTGCACCAGGGAAGGTTTAGATCAGATATTAGGATCAATTTCTTCACTGAGAGCACACTCAGGCATTGGAACAGGCTGCCCAGGGCAGTGGTGGAATCACCATCCCTGGAAGTGTTCACAAACTGTGCAGATGAGGCCCAGTGACATGGTTTAGTGGTGGACCTGGCATTCCTGGGGTAACAGCTAGACTTGATGATCTTGAAGGTCTTTTCCAACCTAGATGGTTCTATTACTCCTTTTTCAAGCAGAGGGTGTCTCCGGGTTCCTGCTCGCAAAGGAAAGAGAGGAAACTGTCCCATTCAACAAAATGTCAGGCAAAATTTGAGGAAGTCACCGAGCTTTGCTTTTGGGGAATGTTTGGGTTTTTTAATCAAACTCCTTTAGAGGAAATGACTCATACAAAACAATTCATCCAACTTGTGGAGCAGAATTGCTGGAGTCCTTATTTTTGCTCAATAGGCAGCTGGTGGTTTCTAACCTGCAAGCGAGCCATGTCACCAAGAGACAAAAGCCTCCCCCTGCTCCTCTGGGTATGCCATTTACAGGTAATTTCTTCTGCCAGGCTCTTGCTCTCCAGTGCCCTGCCATCTTCCATCCCAACCAAACCAGCACACCAGTGGGGTGCAGTGTTTTATGTCAATGAGTACGTCTTATTGAACGTTTCTCTTTACTGGTCTTGGTGAGTTTAGGGACAGTGTACTGGGTGACACACAGTTTGAGAGTGATTTTCTGTTATCTCAGTTTGGGGCATTAGCAACCGTACCCCCTCAGTGTCAGCAGCTGATGGATGAGGCCTTGGAGGGAGCAATCCTGCCCTGCCACCTTCAAGTATTATGGGAAAGCAAGCAGTCACAACGCCCTGGCCTCACCCTCCAAAAGCTGTTGGCTCAGCAAAGGCTTACCCAAAGATAAGAGATAAGTGAAGCGATCTGTCTGGTAAGTCATGCCCTCATGCCATGTTGCACCAGTATTCCCAAAGCTGTTTCCTTCAATGCTTACATCTGTTAACAGCCTCTAATTTCAACAGGTGACAAACAAGCTTCCTCCTCACTACACCTCATGACCTCTTGATGAATAAAATATACAAAACCAAGTATCAAACCTTGGTTTATTTTACTGTTGACTTCTTGCTAGTGAGCAGGAGATGCCTTTACGCTCACAGAGGTACTTGCTGCTATTTCAGCACAAGAGGTTGAGAAAGCCATTGGTGTCATATCTAATTTGGAAGTGAAAAATACAGCCTGACAGGACACCCTGTAGAAGTCTCTGACCTTCACCTGTGGCATGTTGATAAGCCTCGCTGCCAGCTTTTGGGACCTGTATGCAGCACAGGGGTAACTGTTGGGTGGGCCTGTCTGTAACCCAAAGAGGCTTCGTCACCTCCCAGGGGATTATCTCAGCACACTTCTGAGACCTGCCCGCTGACGCAGATGGGAATCAGATGTCCGCCAGGCTCTCATGATGTTTGAATAGTAGTGGCCAAGACTTCAACACGCGCCCTTAAGACACCGTGCACCAAAACACCCGTGTTTGTAGCATTAGTCACTTGAGGGATGTTGATGCTGGCCTGAGGAATAGTTAACAGTCAGGCAAAGATCACTACAGATTAAAATGTACTGTGAAGAACAGGAATGCACAATACTTTGCTGAAGATATATAGCAGTGGCTGAATTCACTCTCTTCAGCTATCTGTAGTATACTACAGGCATCCCTAGATAGCAGGTTTCCACCAGTGAAGGCCCAGTTGCTAACAGCAGCCAGTTTCTCAAAGAGAAGTTCCCAACTTCCTTGTGAAGTTCTGCAAAGTCTCAGCCGTGTCACTACAGGGAAAAGCCTCACAGCAGTGTGAAGGGGACCTGACACTCTGTCTGCTTCTTCTCTTCAGGTGAGAGACATTCCCAGATCCTGGAAATATTCCTGCTGTCATCCTGTTTCTCAGTGTGCTCAGCAGCCTGTCCTGCACATTCAGTATGTGCTGTCATACAGTCATGGTCTCTCCTTGCTTTATTTTTCATGCACTTCCTCATGGCACATAGCATAAAATGTGCAGTGTGCATCTGCTGAAGAGACATTATTTCCCCTTCCTCTGGAGTAACTTCCTTCTCCAGCTTTGTGTTTTCTCTGTTCCTGAGTACAAAACAACTTTCAATTCTGGGGGAATTTTGGGGAATTACAAGTTTGGAAATTTTGCTGGACTACACCAACCAAGGTCCTGTCACTTCATAAATTGGACAGTGCAAGGCCTTGATACCTGGAATATTTCCACGATATCTCAGTGTGAATGTGTCCTTTTGACCAGGGGTTCAAACATTACACAGTACCTGCCCCAAAGGAGGTGCCACTGCAGTGCTTTGCAATGTTACTCGGTATTCCCTTCACTTCTGAAAATAGCTCCTTAGCACATCTACTCATCACATGTCTCTTTGCTACCAGTGCATCACGTTACAGCTCCTTGGGGCTTGGAGGCAAACCTGTGCACACAAGCCTTTCTCCCCCTGTGCCCCTTGTCTTACATTCCCAGGAGGATAGGCTCCAGCAGAAATCCTCATTAGCCCCCAAAGCACACGATGCTGTTACTCCATACACCAAATTTTACCTCACTTCTGTGTTTTGACTCTTTCACTTTTTTTCTGGGACACCATCCCATTCTCCTCCACATTGGAAATGTGCCCCAGCTGTTTACCAGTGCAGAACTTCATCAGCACATGCATCCTGTACTGGGGCCACTGGTTAAATATGGTCCCCAGGACCCATCCTTGGAGGTCTTCACCACCTTGGGCACATCCCTGCCAGCACTGTGTCTCCTTCCTTACTGCCTTCTCCTCTCCAGTGCTGGGCATCAGGTGGAGGTGTCCTCACCACCTCCAGAGACAGCGAGGCAATACCTCACCCACCACCACAGTCGGCATGGCTGGTGTCTCCCAGTCCAGATTTCTGTCACCAGAGCCCATTCCTCTATCTCCTGCATTGTCTGCAATGGGCTACACCAGCAGCTGCGCTGAAACCAGCCAAAGGCTGGCCAGAAACCCAATGTAATTTTCTATTATTGCCTGTAGCTTTCATCAGAATCTGATTAGGAGCACATGGATGCCAGTATCAGATCCATTTAAGCTGGATGTAGCCAATATTAACGCAGTAAATCACATCATTAAAATCCAGCAATGCTATAATCCTTATGGAAAAGTACAGGAGCACACGGAAAGCCAAAACTTCTCTAACACACTATACTCCATCACTGACTACTGAGAAATGCTCATGTGCAGTCGCCAGAAGATGCTTCCTGGCCCAAAGGGGATTTTTGCCCCCATTTTCTTTCTCACTTTTCTTGCTTTTCCTTTCCTTCACTCAAGCCTGGGTAAGGAGCCATTGAGTTAGTGCCAGGATTTCTCACCTGATATGCTGCTGCTGAGTCGGCTGGAAGGGGAAGGGAAGGGAAGGGGAGGGGAAAGAAGGGGAAGGGAATATAGGCTGAGCAGCAAGAAAGAAGGCAGATCATGTGCTTTGTGCTGCCTGGCAAGCCCTGGGGCTGTTAACTTTATCAGGCTAATGTGATCTTGAAGGCTAAGGCTGGCAATAGCAGGGCTCACCATTGCTCAGCATGCTGTTCTGGCTGCGCAACAAGAGAGCTCCACTTAACCCTCTGTTACTGAGCATCTGCAGACCCCATCTCTGACAGTGTTCAAGGCCAGGTTGGATGGGGCTTTGAGCAACATTGTGGAAGGTGACCCTGCCTATTGCAGGGGGGGTAGAACTGGATGATCTTAATGACCTTTCCAACCCAAACCATTCTGTGATTCTATGCGGTGCTCTGACAATGGGCCCACCCTTCCAAGCAAGGTTTCTCTCTGCCCACTCAGGTGCTAAGTTAATTACAAGAAAACAAACAAAAAAACAAAACAGTTTTTCTAGGTTCTTGCATTATTTTCTGCTTCTGTAGACATGGTGCTTAGGGACACGGTTTAGTGATGGAGTTGGCAGTGTTAGGTTTATGGTTGGACTTGATGATCTTAAGGGTCTTTTCCAACTTGAAGAGATTCAAAATATTCATTGATATAAAGTCATTACCACATGCAAACCCATGGTTGGTATGTTCTGAAGGAGGGGAAGGCACAGCAGGTAGCCCACAACTAATCTGGACTCTAGGTGCCCTTGGTCTGTGGTATTAAGCACATCATCCAGCCTCTGCACCTTACATCCCCATGCAAAACATGGAGACAGTAACACACTGACAATGAGTCTCAGCTGAGAATTGTTGTTTCCTCTGTTCACTTTATGCATGGCAGTGACTTTGCAACTGGAGGAGCAGAAAGCATCTTTAAGCATATTTGTCATCAAACCTCAAACTTCCAATCTGCCTCCTAACGAAATTACCGTCTTGAATTTTCAGCTTCCCAGATCTTTCATCAAGCGTATTTCCAGCCTTCTGAAGCTGTCAGAGGACACTGGTAAATAGTCTTGTCTCCTTTAACACTGATATTCTTGCAGTTAAAAGAAGAGTATTAGCAAGGTTTATTATTTGAAAGGCAGGTGAACAGATGTGGTGGCTGGAAAGGTGGCCAGGAACATGGACTGGAGGCTAGTGCTTTACTGCCAAAACTACAGAACAGTTTCACTTCTCTCAATTAATTTCTCTTAGAGCTTTCTTAGGAGAAACACTCTTATACACATTTTTTTAGCTCAGAAGTGCTCTCATGTATGAGACAGCAAGGCCCAAGTCGTCTTCTTGGACCTGTTATTCAAACCCCTGAATTAGCAGCAACTGAATGAATCTCTAGTATTTATTTTCCTAGACAACAAAGCATTGCCTAGCCTTATCTACTTAGTTCCTTCTTTTACACGTCAGCAGTCTGTTCAGCTTGGCAATCAATCACTTTAAAAGTGCAAACATTCACCATCCTATGACTTACATGGATCTGTAGGAAGCATAGTTTGAAGCTTTTCTAATTTTAGCTTGTGTCAGTATAGTGGAAGTTTCTAGCATCAATCACCCAAGGAAAATACTTCACATACCAGAGTGTCACAGAAAGCAACATGCTGGTTTGTGTTTAATGGGGGTGCAACAGAATGATTTTGCATCCACAGCTTCCTGAAGCTATGTAACACCATGTACCAGGCACACCATGTTTAACAACCTGCAGATACTCTGTCCCACTAAAATATAAATGATATAAAAATGCAGACAGTATGTTTTCAAACAAATTTAAGTCAATAGCTCGCATATCTGTGTTACTGATTTTCATTCAGCTGTAATCCGAAAAGACTTTGCCTAGTTGCACTAAATTACTGCAGAAAGTATTAAGCTTATGTAAGCAGAATTAGCATTATGGTTAAAACCACCAAGCAGCCATCAGCTTTCCGTTTATCTTTTGCACACTCACATCCTCCCTTTGGTCTGGCAGAGATGATGATCGGCACATGCTAAAAGAGCATTATCCCAAGGAACGCATCGAAAAGCAGCGTTGTGAGGACAACCATCCACCATTCCGTTTTTCACTACACACTGAGTGCAACACAGTCACCAGCTGAAGACCAGGGGAGTGTGTCACTCCAGTACAGGAGGCTTAGCATTCCTCACATTCCCTGGCAGGCTTTCCAGATTATACCTCTTGAAAAGATGGTTGCCATATTTCTGCCTTAATGAATAATAACTGAATACACAAGGTGAGGTGGTTTTGTTTCAAATCCAAAGCCCGTGGCCCTGCCTGAGGTAATGAGTACACTCAGGCTCTTTGTTCATCAGCAGGGGGAAAAGTATAGACTGTGGGTCATCAGCCATTTGAAGCTCTGGCAGCCCAGGAATAAGTCAAGGTTACCATAAACATGCCAACTGTTGCACAACACATACTCACTGCCCTGGATTTACCACATTTCCAGAGTAATTAACAGTTCTGTTCTCATTTTGGTTACCATACTCCCAAGTCCAGCCTTTTGCTCAGAACTACTGCAGCAGTGATGGCACCCCAGTTCAGCTGCTGGCAAGATGGGGAATATTTTCCCCGGGAAATCACCTGCAGGGACATAAGAAATGGTCAGATCATTGGCTCACCTAACCTGGCACTCAGGCTCAAAGTGGAAGTGGGCAATGACCTTCAGGGACACCAAGTTCTCTCTATTCAATTTTTCTGTTCCCAGTCAAATTTTCTGCACCCACAGTTCATTGGATTAGGGATATTGGTAGATACATCCAGGCCCGTAGTACCCACTTACAAGCCTTCCATTCCTGACATTGCCTCATACCTTCTTGGCCCTGTTAACATCAGTCTCCATAACATCCTGTGACAAAAAATTTGAGAGGTTCCCAACTTACCATATAAAGCAAGTACTCTCTTTTACCTCTGTTAATCTGCTCTACTCATTTCATTGTGTATACTAACTGTGTACACTAATTTTCATTATACTATTGCAGCATTTTTTGATCTCTGCATTCATCCTATTCACTGCCTTTGTAACTTTGTAAATGCCTTTGCTTCCTCTCCAAATTTCAGTCTCATGGAGCAGCTGCTTCATCCTCTCTGACTGTTGTTTTCTCTGTACCTATCCTTATGCCACTAAGTCTTCCCTAAGATGCAAAGACCGGACTACACGAAGTGCTCAAGATGTCACCTCAGCAAGACTTTACTTGGCAGCAAAGTCCTGATGGTGCCCAGCATTTATTTTCCTGGGTCTGCATGTGAGCTGTGAGTGAGGACTCCAAGGTTCTTCTCCTACCTGGACCTGCCAGCTCTGAACTCAGCATCACCTACAAGTGTAAGAACAGTGCAGATAGCCCTCCTTCCCCATCCATCCCCTCCCAACAACTGCAACTTCAGATGTACCCACTCAGGACATTCCAGAAGCCTCCACAAATTTTTTGTCCACTTTATCTGTTCAGCCACTGTTCAAGCACTCATGGTGTAGGAGATTTCAGCTTGAAAAGCCAACCTCTTCCTGATCAGAGTTGAACATAAACTTGTAGTTGCTTTGGAGTTCATTTAGTTTATGAAGCCACAGGCTACTTTCGCAATAAACATTTTTTATCCCCTCACTTCCTCTACAAGGAGTTTTTATAAGCTACTGAAATCCAAGCTCCCTCTTCAGTGAAATTCTAACCAACAGTTACAGTGTCAATATGGATTAGTTTTCTCCACTTTTCCTGGACCAGTGAATACATATATATATATCCATGAAGGCTGAAAAGGCTTCAGCAGAAGGGACTGGGACATCTCTTTCCTTCAATTAAGATCATCATCTTTAATTCAGAAATATCAGCAGGAACATAAGGCAAGGAAAAGGACTTTGCATAGCCTCTGTAATGGTGGAGACGATGAAAATTGAGAAAACTTTATAGATCTAGGGTTGAATTAATGCTTTTGAAGACAAAGAAGAGATATGACAGAAAATGCATTTATTTAAACTGCTGTACAATGGAAATCTCAATCATTTTCAAAAGCCAGCTGAAGGAGAAGTGGCTCACACAGCTTGCACACAGGAAGCCTCTTTGCAGTTTTCAACACTGAATTTCTTTTTCTCTAAGTAGCTCACTTGTGTGAGTGCAGTCACCTGCTAAGTGGCAGCAATGTGTTTGGCAGTACATAAACATGGGGAAAGACATGGCTCCTGCCCTGAGGAGCTTACAGTCTAGAACGTGACATAGACAATACTATTCCAACATATAACAATCACCTGAAATATCATCAGTCAGATATAAGAAGACCCGTTCTAACAAGCAAATGGAATACCAAATATATATATAAAGGCAACACATAGTACAGGGTGGTATCTTGTTCTGTTATGTATTTATATGTTCATAAGCCTACAGGCATGAAAGGTAGTGATGATTTGCTCAAGAGATCCACTTCATTTTCTTTGTCAGGGCTACTCCAGCTTGTGCTTCCTGAACAAAAATAAGGAAAATTAGATTAGAATTTATCACTCATTTTGTGATTTTACATGTCTGAACACTGAGCACCCTCTCTGTGAAGAAATTTTTCCTAATACCCAACCTAAACCTCCCCTAGCACAGCTTGAGGCCATTTCCTTTTGTCCTATCACTTGTTACTCAGGAGAAGAGACCAATCCATACCTCACTACAACCTCCTTTCAGGCAGTTGTAGAGAGCAACAAGGTTCCCCCTGAGCAATCTCTTCTCCAGACTAAACAACCCCAGTTCCCTCAGCCATTCCTCATAAGACTTGGGCTCCAGAGCCTTCACCAGCTTTGTTGCCCTTTTCTGGACCCACTCAGGCACCTCCACGTCCTTCTTGTAGTGAGGAGCCCAGAACTGAACACAGTATTCGAGATGCTGCCTCACCAGTGCAGAGTATAAGGGGATGATCACTGTGCTGGCCCATACCAGCCAGGATAGCCCTGGCCCATTTAGAGAGCATGCTGCTCTCTGCATTGCTCATACTTAGGGGACACAGCGCAGGAAGATGCTAAGGAATATGCCCAAAGCAGGTATCAGAAGCCTGGCAGGGAAATGAATGTTGTAAGAGCGATGGGGAATGGATGGAAGAGCCTGCAAAATATGGTAGATATTAGGGATGACAGAGACAGCTGTGCAGGAAAGTCAGATTCACTGATGCCAGAGAAATGGGAAAACTAATGGACACAATAAAGACAATAGCTCTTATTAACTGTTGTGCTTCAAATGTAAGCCTTCTTTTGGTTTTGGTACATACTTTCTGTTCTTGTCACTGCATATAACAACAATACGTACAAAATTTTCAAGTTTGTGTTACTCTAAGAACATTTAGAAACTGCTGGACGTCTCAATGGTTACCTGAAAACCTGTTCAAGAAAGAATGTGTCACAGTGTACTAAGACTCTTCTTGCTCTTCCACCTTGTCCTTTTCTTCTCCATCTTCCTTTTCTTCTCCCTCTTCCTGCTTTTCTTCTTCCTCCTTTTTTATAGAAAACAGTTGTAATTATCATGTAAGAATTGAAGAAAAAACAAAGAGTCTTGAAATGCAGAGCTCTGCTTTTGCAACTTTTCTGTTTCTAGTAAATGCAGTATTATTTGAGCTTTTTTTTTAAAAAAAAAAAAAAGTAGAACGAAGAAGTAACATATAGACCTTTTAATCTTATCATGCCAGGGCTCTAGCTTTATGGAGTTAATAGGCAAGTGCTCGAATACAAGAACCTTCTTAGAGAGGCTAGAATATGGTACATAGTTAAGTTGTAAAAAAACATTGAAGATCAAAATGAGGATATGAAATATATGCAAGTATGAAAAAAGTTTAGTATTTTTAATACACTTTCTTGGAGAAGTAAACAAGTCAAGATTCATGGCACGTGAACCAGGATCCTGAATAATCAAAAAATCATTCAGAATCAGATAATACAGCCTTGTCTCTGTTTCAAAAGTTTTTATTTCTCTCTTTTATAGAGAAGAAATGGCACAATTTAAAGACAATAGCCCTTTTCTTCACTCGATCAAATGAACAGTTATCTGAAAGCTAGCATTTATGTAAGACAGACAACAATCTGCGCTTATTGTATTTTAAGAGCCAGTAAATGAAGCTTTGAAGTGTAGTCCTACTCTGACAAAGAACTCAAAATTGCATTGTAAGCTTCTCTGTTCCTTCTCTTCCAGCAAATTCTTGTTCAAAGGCACTCTTTCCGTGTGTATAAACAAGCTTTATCTCAAAATGTCATAACTTCATACACTACCTAGACTACAAAAATTATGGTAGTTTCTTCCTGGCATAATCAAACAGTCAATCAAAGAATATATAATCAGCATTTAGTCAGGACTACAGGTAGTATGAGTAGCACAGCCCTTTGATTTTCCTCTCAGGCACATACTGTTTGTACAAGAGCCACATCTGAGCTGTTGAAGTAAAATCCTGCTTAAATACGTGCTGGGGAATGGACCTGTTGTAACCAGATTCTTGGTTTAAATAGTTTTTCAGAGAAAAATCATTGCACACAGGTCAGCTGGATTAGAAATTCTTGTGCCAAGGAATATTGCCTCTTTCAGCACCGTCCCTCAGGAAAGGGGTCTTTCATTAGCAATCTTTGAAACAGAGCCAGGCAAACCCACAGACAAGCAACATCTTTCGGATATTAACAACCTCAGTTCAAAATTCAAGTCAATTACCTCTTACAGAAAAAAAATGGGTATTTTGCTTGCTTAAAGCATTAGCTAGTGGTGCCAGGGTGCACTAAGCAGCCTTAACAGCCCTCGCCAGCCTCATCAGGAGCCCCCCACAACTTGCCCATGGAGCTCCATTCCAGCTGCTGGTTCCATACTGCATAACTGACAGCTGGCATGTGTATGTGTTCACATGTATATATATGCATATATATATATTGCAGTTTGGAAGTGGGAAGATGTGAATGTGCTGTCTTACTAATTGCTGTCCTGTAGTGGAAAATAGCCTAAAGTAATCATTAGTCTTCCTGGAAATCATAGAATCATAGAATAGTTAGGGTTGGAAAGGTCTGTAAGATCATCCAGTTCCAACCTGCCCACCATGGGCAGGGACACCTCACACTAAATCATGTCACCCAAGGCTCTGTCCAACCTAGCTTTGAACACTGCCAGGGATGGAGCATTCACAGCTTCCCTAGGCACCCCATTCCAGTGCCTCTCCACCCTTACAGTAAAGAACTTCTTCCTTATATCCAATCTAAACTTCCCCTGTTTAAGTTTGAACCCGTTACCCCTTGTGCTGCCACTACAGTCCCTAATGAAGAGTCCCTCCCCAGCATCCTTACAGCCCCCCTTCAGATACTGGAAGGCTGCTATGAGGGCTCCAATACTGAAGAAATGTTCAAGGCATAAACTTGAAATGCCAGGAAAAGGAGAAAACTGCATAAGAATTTGCACCTGGTTCTTTCAAATTCTGGCAAGGAAAATATTTCCTTTACAGGCAGAACTGCCAAAATTGTCAGAATGGCTCTTTCATACTCACAACACTGAAAATGCAATCAGCATGGTGTCAGTTAGCAATTGTCAAAGATGTAGTTGTCTTGGAAATCCTTGGCACATTTTATTGAAGAATCTGTGAAAGACAATTTCTCTTCCATTTGCATTTTTTTATTATTAGAGGCCTGTCTTTGTTCCCAAACAATAAGACTATGATACGACCAATAATTATCTCTAGCTGAATATAACACTAGTATTTTTAGTTTTATGAATAAGAATTTACTAACTTTTGAGTGAAGCAATGAGACTGAAAAGGAATTAAATGCATGCAAACAAAAGATGAAGGCAAAATATACCATACCCCTGTTGTTTCATGTTCTTCCTTGCTTTCCTACATAAGAGATACAAAAGAACGTGTTTAAATGATAGACCAAAGAAAGAATATCAAAGATCATGCAGGTGAAACAGTAGAAATTAAACACTGGATTTAGGAACATTATGTGGAATTCAGTGGATTTATTTTGAGTCTTTCATATTAACTCACAAGGCACATTTACCCTAAGCTTTTACTTTGAAAAAGGGCTACAAAATCATTAAATACAGCTCCCTTTTTCTCAGTTCCTTCCAATTAAATCTGCTCCATTGATGAGCAAAGCATTGGAGGGGTTGGTTTGCTTTTCCAGGTGGGGTTTGGAGGTTTGGTGTTTGTTGTGGCTTTTTTTATTTTTCTTTTTAATTAGGTGGTCTGCAAAATGAAAGTTAGATCAGAATTATGCAGAGTCTTATCTATGTTACACATCATCGCTCAGAATCTGGCTTGCAATTCTGTTAACTGTTGTAGGCTGGAACAGATGCCTTGGCTCAGCAATACTGGGGAATAAGATATAATAACAAGATGGGTTTAGACTATAGATCAAGAAAAAGTGATGAAGAGAGATAAAAGAGAAAAATTATCTAAATGTACAGTGAATAGAATTTAATGTTAGATACCAAGCTGGTTATTGGAGAGAAGAGCTAATCTTACGCAAAATCCCAAAGAGAAAAGGCAGATGGAATAGCACCATGCAGAAGGCATGAGTGGTTGATATGAGTTTGCATAGAATGCATTGAGATAAGGAAGTGAACTGCAGTGCCGGGGTTTATATGTGGCCTGAGGAATTGCTGAGACAGGATACAGACTTGCATTATAATATGATTTTTGAACATGTTTCTAAAATAATTCTGCCCTGAAGTGAGCCTAATCTGTACTGCAAACTGATTTAACTGGGACACCACTTAAAAATATTCTAACCCCCAAGCTAAAATCTGAAGTTTAAAACAGGCAGTAAAATAAAAATTATTACCATCATATCTAGTGACCAGCAGAGCCCTTGCTTTTCCATATGCAGAGAAAATCACAGTTTTTCCTCAAAAAGCTTAAAAACAAAGGGACAGACAAAGTAATAAAAAGGGACACTATCCCCCAACAAAATGGTTCCTCAACCTTGTCCATCAGAGGATAGGGATTAGGAATGGAAAAAAAAGATTAGATAAGCCTGATGAAGTGATTAGGGAAGGAAAGTATGCAACAGGTTTAAGGTGAAAAAAAAATTCATAATCTAAAGAAATCTTAGTGCAGCTGTTCCTTGGTGACCAGGCTGAAAGCTGTTCTGTTACTTACTATTGCATCTGTGTAAGAGACTTACTATTTCAATATCTGCTCCGAGGTTTCCTGGGTGCTTGTTTGAATGAGGGGCTGCAGCTGCTGAAGCCTAGGCAGTCTAATGTGAGGTGTACGAAGAACAATCTTTTGCACTGCCGCTTATACCCACCACTTTCAGGAGGCAGCTGTTGACTTAAGAGTTTTGTTTTTCAGAGGGTTGGGGTCTCTCACTGGTTTCCTCAGGCTCACACCAGCCTGAGACAAAAAGCTGGAGCTTCTGGACTCCTGCATCTTCCAGCAAGGGCAACAGAAGAAGTAGAGGAGGGCTGCAGCCTCCACAAGTACCCATATTGACCATCAGATGCCATCCTTGATACTGAGGCTTTAAGGAGCCTTCTGAAATCTGGGAGCCTTCATGCAGCTCCACAACTGAGACAGTCAGAGTTTATTTTGTTACCTGTCATACGCTCATTGGCAAAGACTGAGATATCTTTATCTTGCCCAGACTCTTCTAGAATTTTTCCATAGCACTGGCGTTTCTCCTGCAGAGTCACTGGAGAAAAGCCAGCTGGGTTACACCCTGCATGAGAGAGTAATTTTTAAGCTGGTACAAAACTGACTGCTAAACACGGCCAACATGCCAATACTGAATTCCCACTGGTATATTAATTCAGAAATAGAACATAAAACTGTGGTGCTTAAGTTACTGTATTTTGGTTTGAGGGCCTGTCAAAAGAGTAAGTTGACACTCCAAAAGGGACATGACTACTGCTCAAAAGATGCAACTGTTCAGCTGCAAAACAAGGTGGACCACTAATATAAAGGTCACTCTTTCAGAATTCAGTATACAGAGAATAGCTCTTACTAAGTTAGACAGAAAAAAAACACATGGGTGGGGAGAGCACACAGAAAACATCTATTTAATGTGGAAAGCAGTCAAACAAGATGTGCTGGGCTGCAGAATGAGAGGAAGAAAGGGGAATACTGAAAATACTATGTTGATACTACATGTACCCTTCAGGACCTAACACCCAGGGGAAATACTACAATGGCAATCTGACAGTCTTCAAATGTATTTAACTTCATAAATGCCTGGCCACATAATGAAATGTTATTTGGGCTTTCTTTTTTAGAGGTAAATTGGGATACAGAAACATAAAGTGGAATTCGTCTCACTGGACCTGCCTCCAAGTTATTCATCCTCTGTGTGCTGTTTGTTGTGAAAGAGAATAACAGAATTTCTACAGAATTATTCATGCCATCCCAACAGAAGTGATAATTGGGATAAACTGTGGCAAGGCAGACAGATGCCACGTCACCAAAGTGATCTGTCCTAGGTGACAAGGGAAATGGGTGGTGGAACAGGGTGAAAAATGGGTTTTGTGCATCCCTAGCAGGAGACATTGAACCTTGCTGCTTGCAGTGGGAAATACCCTATATAAAAGTGAGACAGGAAGAGAAACAGTGCTTTTTTTACTTCCCCTATGAGCTAATATACACCTGGCATGATAAAGGTGGGCATCAGAGTTGGACGATTTCAGGAAGACTTTTACTCCTTATGTAAAACCATTTCAATGCTGCCAAGACTGTGCAGGTGAAAGGGGAGGGTTTGTAAAACTAACCATATTTTATAACCTTATAATGACAGAACAATCTGTTCAAATACACTGTCTTGCCTTGTGCTCGCTCCTCTGCCACTCCCCTCCCAGAAAAACTAAAGGAGAATGTATTTTCCATTTACAGCTCCAGTCCATCCTGTGAGAAATGGAGCAAGGTGCTTGTTGTACAGGACTGGTATTGCATTATGTCATTACAAAACCTCTCATACACAGCTGCTTGACACATTTGCAGACATGTTCCAGCATTCTGCATTTAAAAAATATTAGAGTACTCTGCCAGCCAGAATGGCAAGGTAACCTAAGCCAGCCAGGGGTTGCACTGCAGTTTTATGCTGGTCTTAAGAGCCAAGGAAAATGGTATTTGATGGCACTCATGCACCAGCTGAAATTCTGAGACATGAAAAGTGTTTGGATAGAATGTAATGTGAAATTTCAGTTCCTACTGAGAACTGTTTCTCCTCATTGCCATTTTGAAATTTTAAATGGGACTTCCCAGCACCTGAGACTTGCATGAGGCTAATGTAAAAGGGTGCTTTTCCAGCCTAACAATGACTACAGTCATTGCTAAAAAAGGTAGTGGGGAAAAGCTTAGAGAGAGGTGCTTCCTCTGAAAAACACTGCAGCTAGATGGAAAACAATGAAACAATGAAAACACATTTGTTTTCCTCTTTAGTGAAAGACATGATGCATTTGTGACAGATATCCCACTGGGACCATCTGATCTCCAAACCACAAAAAAACCATCAAGTACTTGATCCAGCAGTAGGCCTGCCTCTTTGAGACGAGTCACTTGACACTGCAACATCAAAATAAACCCATCCTTAAATGCCAAACTGTCAGAGCAGCAGAAGAAATGAAGGAGCCTGATCCCTATCTCCAGACACAGGATCCATTTCTTCTTAGTCTCCACTAGGTCTAGAACCCGGCCAGTAATATGAACACCCCCCTGAGGAAGATGGCACACAGCAGAATGGTCCCTTTTTGCAGGATCCATCTACCACAAGTACTCTACTGATGTTGGCTAACAGCAGGATATTATCCTAGGGAATTTAAGGAACTCAGGTGGCCTCTTCCAAGAACCTTTAGCACTGCAGCTTGAGATCTGTCCATGTGACTGTAACATCAGACCATAATGCAGCAAAAGGATAACAGAAGACTCAATTTCTGCATTGCCCAGGGGTTTCTGCCTGTCCTGGAGAAGACACTGTCAGATATGGTTTGCTGCAACAGCAGTCAATACTGGTACATGACAACAAACATTAACAACTAGATTTATGAGCCCTGCAGACATTGGCCATTGATAGAAGCAATTTTTTCTACACAGACAGGACCCAGATGTCTAGTCCTAAATTATTCTCCATAAGCAGGGTCTGGTTCAAAATGAGCATTAAAACCCAAGAACTTACAGTAAGAATGTGTAAAAGGAAACTTCAATAAAGACAAGCACTGTTACTCAAGATTCAGAGCAAGTTCCCCAGAGTTTTATCTAGGTTTCATATCACCATGATGTCAAAGAAAATGCATCCAAGAGCAAAACAGGACCACTCTGCTATCAGCTTTTCCATCCTGAGACACAATAGGAAGGCCTGTGGGTTTATGCTTCATGTGCTTGGCACAGGTAAAACCCTCATATCACAAAGGGAAAAAGGAAAAATTACCTGTTGATCTTCTGATTCTGACTGAGCAGACTGAGCCTCTTCATGAGCCCCTTCATGAGCCCCTTCGTCTGCCTTGTCTTCTGTTTGTGCCTCAGTTCCATCCGTGGCATCAGACTTTTCAGTCTCCTGGCAGCAAAGATGACATTGTTAGTTTTGTGGCACATAATCAACAATTTCTATAACTTGACTTTACAGTTTTGGGTGGTGCTTTTCTAATTTTACTTCAGCACACAAATGAAAATACACCCTTCTGGACATTTTCCTGTGAAAAGAACATTTGTTGGCATGTTAATCTTTTGGTAAAACCATGGTGTTTGTGTAGGGAAAACATGAATTCAAGCACTTCTCCCTCTTCATAGCAGAGTCTCTCACTTTTCTGTGGAAAGCCTAATAGAAACTGGTGCTCACCCTGACTGCACATTCCAGATTAAGGAAAAAAAAAAAAGCCTTTTCTTCAGCATGCATTCCAATTAAACTACAGCAAGAACCTACAGAAAAACAGAAGTAATAAAGGATTTCACATACAGTGTCTTAACTTTCTCATTTAAAATCATCAGGGAAACTGCTTCTCAGTTCATACACTGATCTATCCAATCTATTTATTCCAGCTCCATGAACAAGCACCTCCCAGAAGGCTCTTTAAGTCCTGTGGTACTTTCAGCTAGGTAACTATGAAAGGTCACACTGAATCACACACTGCATCAGATAAAAAAAGAACTGTATGACCTCAACCGGAATAAGAAAAATAGGATTAAATTTAATAACATGAAGTGCAAAGTCACACTCTTTGGGACATGCAGTTCTGGGACAGAGCTTAGAAACAGATGTTTCTACTGTACTTTGGGAGCTTGTTAGCTGAGAATCATCAAAGAAGAGAAAGATGGATGTATTTAAATAACAATAATTGAGCCATGAATATGATATAGTAGTGAAAGAGGTAATAAATGTCATCCCCACATGTATGAAGTGAGGTATAGCTAGTGGAGTTGAAAGCAAATATTGTACATTGTTATTGTACAAGGCCAAGGCACAACCTCCTCTGGATCGCTCTGTACTGTTCCAGTTACTCAGGCTCAAGAAAGAGAAATTCAGACTGGAACAGGTGCAGAGGAGGGCTTTGGGAATATCTGAGGGAGTGGAGAGCCTGTCTTATGAAAGGGTGACAAAAAAAGATTCATTACTTTAATCTATTGAAAGTAATGCTGTGAGGGGATATGATGGCTCTCTAAAAATAGATCAGAGTAAACAGGGAGTGGTAGGATAAGGAAGAGCACAGATAAAGATGCAAAATGAGTACAAACCGGCTGTTAATAAAAACTCTAATCAGCAGCAGTATGGAATTTTGGAAGAGCTTCCTAGCAAAGAAGCAGAGGCAAAGGACCTAATATGTTAAAAGGGAATTTGACCACTTCTTAAAGGTCTTATCCACTGTGCTTGCCTCCAGCAAGAGAGAATTGGGCTCAGGAAAGGTCCTGTCCTGTGTCATCCTAAATTCTACATGCTTTGGGCAGAGCAACATGCCCCAGTAGACAACCAGCTCTTTTCTCATCTCTGCCACCCAGCCCTTACAACTCATCTAGCTGGTTGGTTTGGGTTTCTATGCTTTTCCACATTTTCATTTGTTGCTACAGTTAAACAAAAACCCCTGTCATGACCTCCTGCCCTTTAAGCTTCTCAAGTCCTCCTCCAGTGTCCTCATCCATATATGGTTTCTTCAGCCAGTGTACTTAGCCTGCAGAAGCATGACGTAAGCACAGCTATCTGGCTTTTAGCCCCAGATCAGACTTGGGGGAGTGCTGATTTAGGGATCTTTGTGCCCTCCTGCTGAGATGCTCTGGGGACAAAAGTTATAGAAGAGTGGTTAGGAACATTTGTAAGCAGGTTATGAAGACAAAGTCACAATAGACAAAATAATTCTGTAGTTTTATCCTTTTCCTGAAACTTCACTGTGTAAGATTTTGTGCCTTTCTGGCAATTTGCTCCTGAATCATGCAAAATATGTTTTACATCTAAGGAGCTTGCAATGACAAGAGAGTAGGCACATAAGCTCCTAAATTCCCCTTCCCCTCCTCAGAGAAAAACAACAACAGAAAAACTCAGCAGCAAGCCTTGCCCTCCCTGCAGTTCTTCCCAGTGCTGCGCTGCCCCTGCCCTCCTGGCAGCAAAAGCCTTTCCAGGGCTGCACGGTGAACTGGAACAGAAGGCTGATCAAGAGTAATGCTTTAAAAAGAAAAACATTTCTCTCACACACACTTTGTGCACTCTGTTACACAGCTGCATGAATGTTTTTGCCAGCACGTGGGGGATGCTTGAGAAGAGGAATGAGCAGCTGGGAGTAAGCAGAAGAAGCTAGAAGAAGGAAGGAGAGAAGACTATTTCTTCTTCTGGCAGTATTGTCTCATTTCAAGTACACATAAAACTGTGGGCTCACTGCACTCTCATGCTGGTGGCATTGTTATTAAAAACGGTGATTGTTAATATCATTGTTATTAAAAACAAATCTACAGAGACATTTGTTTGGCTTAATCTATCTTGTACTTTTCCCCCACAAACTAACAAAATATTTGAAGAATAAAATAAGTAGTAACACAGCATGTATTGACATTCTCTTGTGCAACACTGTCAATACATTGTTTTCTCAAGCGATAACTTCCTTACATTCTCTGTAGCAGTTTCTAAAATGAAAAGGATAGTGTTAAGGAAAACTAAACTGGTTATATATTTATTTTCAGCATGTATATTAAGATGTCATTTTAAAATCTATGTACTCAATATTTTGGGGAGATATATAAAATACATAAAGACTAAGATGGCATTCTAATTAAAATTAACCTATTGTGTAAAACTCTCAGATGAATCATACACCTACTCAGAACATAAGGCAAATAAAAGTTGTAGCTGAAAGAACTAAACTGTAGAAGCAGCATGTTATCAGCCAGAACGCGCGCGCGCGCACACACACACACACACACATAGAGTTCTTGTTAATTATATGGAGAACTGTGATGCTTAGAATATCATCATTATGCCAGCTCTCCATAGAAACAGAAAATTTAATTTTTAACTAATTTAAAATGAAGTACCATTTATGAAGATTGGCTGACAGGTAATTTTCTCTTTAAATAA
The DNA here is from genome assembly GCF_033783945.1 of Neopsephotus bourkii. NCBI lineage: Eukaryota > Metazoa > Chordata > Aves > Psittaciformes > Psittacidae > Neopsephotus > Neopsephotus bourkii. Next base: position 6,664,601 of record NW_026901456.1, on the reverse strand, counting down.
AACGCACATACTGTAGATTTGTAATTCAAAGCAGTCTTAGTAGAAGTCTTCTTCAACTAAAAGACCAAAGCTCAAGTATTTACAGATTTCAGGTTGTCAAGATTATGGATATTAAGAGCAATAATACTGAGATTAAGGATCTAAGTATATACAAGATTTGAAAACAGACCTTCAGCTCAAGTAAATGAGCTTCACCAAGTTCACAAATCAATTGCAAACCTAGGTGATCTTGATACAGGCTACAGGCTCTCTGGACTTTTGGACATACCAGACTCACCCTCTAAATGTAGATCAGTTTGCACATTAGGCTCTGGCACCATCAGAGCTCCAATACCTACCAGTAACAATTCAATGTAAATGATGAACAAATAGGTCTGGTGAAAAATTGTAGCCACCTAACCCAGAGAGGTCAGGCCTACAAAAACGAGAATCTGCAGAACTGAAACATGTATTTTGCACTCAGCAGGCTGATGTGGCAATGGATTTAACTACAGGATTTTGTTGGGAAGATGTAATTTGTTGAGGGAGTAACAAAAAGTTCCTCTGGTTGCTCTAGAAAATGGTCTCAAAACAGTCCTAGATCAGGATCCTAACAGACTGGGCTATGAAACAGAATCTCATGGCCATTAAAGAGCTTCTCTACTTCTGATGCAATGTGAGACAAAAGATAGATGGAAAAGACTCCTTCTGGGGCAAGTGTATAATATGTGTATCTGCTTTATATTAATCTTTGCAATGTCTCAGTGAGGTAAAAATCCCTAGAAAGTAAATGCTTAGTGTTTCATGGCATTTCCATGCTTTGTAAATTATCACCATATTCCAGAAAACAAACAAACAAAAAAAAACACAAAAAACCAAAACCAAACAACAAAAAACAACAAAAAACCCAACAACAACAACAAAACCACACACACAACCCCCACACACAATTATTCAGGAAGGAATTAGTAGGAAACCCTGTCATATGTGTCATCATCACCATCTCTTCCACCTGACTTATAATTCCAGTTTCACACTGCTGGAAATCAATGTCACAAGCCATTTACTGTAATTCATGCTAAGGTTGCATTGACAGCCTAATGACAGGAAAGCAGAAGCAGTGCAGCAAGGTTATTTGTATGACAAAGCACAGCCAGACTGTCCATGCAGTGAAGATGCTGAGAAATTAACCCCTGCAACAAATGCTAAAACACTTGCATATGTCTCTTTCAAATTCAGGAACAGATTCTAACAGGGAGACAGTGTAATTATACTTCCACTCTGGAAGTATACATGGGTTTTTAAAAAACACTCTCAGCTATTTCCACTTCTGGGCTGAAACGATCACCACCTCCACCAATGCAGCAGCTAATAGGCGTACACAGTACTTGCTTGCTGCTAATAGCACTAACACTAATCTGCCCAGCAGAATGTGCAGAACATACTATTTTCAAAGTTTACAAAGTTGTCACAAGCAGAAACTGCAATAGCCTCTGCTAACAGCTGGAAATTAATGAATTCTCTTCTGTTACTTCACAGAGATACTATCAACAGAACCATGCATGAAAGAGCAGATAATATATGAATTGGAAAGACAGAAAAATGCAATTTTCTTTATCTCATTGATTTTCCACATATCTTTTATAATGATTATAATACTTAATACCTGCTGTTCTTTAAGCCTTTCATGGCTTTGTGGATGTTAATTAAATGAATTCTCACAGACCCTTGTGAGGTAGGCAAGTAATTTTTATTTCCCTTGGTGGGAGATGGCACAGCTAAAGCAGAAAGTTTAAATCACTTGGTCTCTATCACACAGAGACTCAGTATCAAAGACATTCGTAGCAACTGTGGCTCTCCCCTGGGTATCTCTTCATCTCTAACTCTTAAAGCACTTAGTAAAGCCTCCTTTTTATCTTTACCTTGACAGAAGAGGAAAAACAGAGACATGTACAACACTGTCTCACTCAGAGTTGCTACACAGCTAGCAGCAGAGTTGGAACAGAAAGCAGATCTCATGCTCCAGGGCACTTCTTCAGCCAGGTCACAGCAATGCAGCAGAATTTGGTCACTCTGGCTCATCACTCTCTTGATCCATTTCTTTTGTTGAACCACCCACGTTAAAGATGGCAACATTTTATGATGATCTAACATGATCTCAGGATAAGACAGCTGTAACGCTCTCAGGTATCAAACTTCTAATTAGAAATAGACTATCTTCTCAAGGCAGAGGGAGCGCATCCCATAGTGCCAGTCTGCGTGTACACATAGAGGATGGGCTGGGTCCACACCCCAGCCCCTCTGTTGGTGGCCTACACAAACCCTGTTTGTTCAAGGCTTGATGCAATCTGGGGGAAGTGAAGGTGTCTTGTAATTTTAATTCAACCTATAAAATGCACTAGGAAATTCTACATAATTTAAAAGCTAAACATGATAAAATACTGCTTTGTGTAAACAACATCTACCAAAAAAAAAAAAAGTCATCAGCTGGAGGTATGGTAACAAGTCTGCAGTGAAAGAAGGGAAAAGAGAAGTATTTTCTAGTATTTACTGAACCAACCACTTCTTTTTTTCCCCCTTAAGAACATTTTGCTGGACAAGCATCTAATGTAATGCTTTGTCACTGCCCCTTATTTGACATGCTGAGTCACTGCCTCCCTTCATCTTTTATTAAAACCAAATCCCCCCCCCCGGAAGTACAGCAGCTCATACCTTTGTGCCTGGAGGAGGAGCAAGCCCCAGGAATGAATAAATAATATTTTCTTCTTTAGCAGAGAAAAAGGATTCAAAATCCTAAAAAGGAACAAACAGACAACAGAAAATTGGTAACAAAAATCAAACAAAAAGCACAGGAGGAAGAGAATAGCCCAGGCAAATCTTTCTTACATTGATGAGAATGACTATGCATTTGCACATGCACCTGCATTATCTAAGCCCCAGGAAGAAAACTCAGATTAAGGGAGTTTCATACTGGCTGGCAAAATGAATAATGGGCAAATCTCTCCAGAGATTTAGACTTTAATTATATCACATCAGATAAAATAAAGCATTTCACTTTAATGTGCCTCAGCTGTACACACCAAAGCAAAGCTATTACCATTTAAATGTTAAAATAAAACTTGCAGTGAGAAAGAACACAAAACAAGCCCTCAAGAGCCTGGACAGCTTTATGTCATATAAAAGGCAACTGTCAACATAATAGCACAATGATAATGATAATGAGGAAACTTTAAAGAAAGTCACTCTGGTTAGAAAATGCAGTTACTTTTCAGACAAACTTAGAAAAGGATTGGGTTGGTCCTTCTGACATATATGTACCAACCAAAATCTCTTGTCCGCACATGAAGTTAAATAATGTTAAATGCTCTATTTTCTCTTCATATATATATATATCAGATACATATAACTGAATATTATTACTGAAATATGTAACTGAATACATTATACATATTAATATAACTGAAAAAACTTTAGGGATGGCTCCTATCTTACCACCTAGAACTTGCATGGTCTTTACAGTATTCACCTGTACAACTTTCCTATCAATTAAGGAAGCTCTGCTATCACTAGTTTGTTACTGACAAGTTCATGACTCACATCACATGTGTGACCAGCAGGTCAAGGGAGGTGGGCTTCCCCCTTATACTCTGCTCTCATGAGACCCCACCTGCAGTACTGCATCCAGCTCCGGTGCTCCCAGCACAAGAGGGAGGTGGAGTCATTGGAGCAAGACCAGAGGAGACCATGAAGGTGATCGTCAGAAGACTGGAGCATCTCTGGTATTGAGACAGGCTGGGAGAGTTGGGCTTGTTCAGCCTCAAGAAGAGAAGGCTCTGGGAAGACCTCATAGAGGCCTTCCAGTGCCTGAAGGGCAAAAATAAAGTCTGGAGAGGACTTTTTACAAGGACGTGTAGTGACAGGACAAGGGAGAATGGCTTCAAGCGGAAAGAGGGTAGATTTAGATTAGATATTAGGAAAATATTCTTCAGTCTGAAGGTGGTGGATAGGTGGATTGGAGCAGGTTGCCCAGAGAACTTGTTCATGCGCCATCTCTGAAGTGTTCAAGACCAGGCTGTCCAGGGCTTTCAGCAACCTTGTCTAGTGGAAGGTGTCCCTGCCCGTGGCAGGGCGGTTGGAACCAAATGATCTTTGAAGCCCTTCAACCATTCTATGATTCTGTGATCTTACACAGGTAAAAATCAAAATATACTTAAGATCTCAGCAGAAACTCTGGTCATAAATTACTGGCCCACAATCACACAGCAGCTCTGTGTAGTGCAGGGGACATGTCTGCTGGGTCCTAGACAACTGCCTTGGCCTCACCCCTTCCTCATTCTTCCACTCATCCAAAATAACTCCAAAAATAGAAGCTTGTAAATAGTAAGGTGCTATCTCGTCCTTGAGACTTGTTTGTAAAGCTGGGTTAGGACCTGAGTTGTCGTACTGGACTGTTTTAGTATTTCCAGAGAATAAATTATTGACCATAGGTAATCCTAGGGAAAGGCTGGAATGATGGTTTAGAAGTCAGTGTAATGTCAGAAAGACTGGAAGCCATGACATTTCAGTCCAGTTTGGAAGAGGTAACATAGCTTAACAGACAAGATAAATGACAGGCCATTTTGCTGATTTATCTAAGGGACAGATTGGCTTTCACACACACCTGGCTATAGGCAGTGGGAACTGTTCGGTCTGAGAGAGGCCCCAGAGCACATTTTGCCCAGCCCAGGCAGACTGCCTGCTGCTGCTCCAGGCCACCCACTTCTCAAATCACCTCTTTGTTTTTTTCATGTTGCTCTAGGTTTCTCCTTCTTACCTAAGCCAGGTCTGCCATAAGTATTTAAGAAAGACAGTGTCTCAAGTCTAACCCACAAACTTAGGAGCAATATAGCAAACAAAACCACGAGGATTTTATGCAATTCAAAGGGCTAAAATTTGACATGGGCTTCTGAGAGGCCATACAAAACACAGGAAGCTTGGGTCCTCCTGCATACCACATACTCACAACACAGCCTAAGCAAACTACAGCACAATATATGAATAGCTGGGAAACAAAGACTGTAACGAGGAAAGGCCATGAAGTGAACTTGATATTTTATTTCACTGAATGACAAAAGATAACTGTTACCAAGCAGGCAGTAAGAAAAATGAGCAGTAACAATTTATTTCAGGTAAGCAATAAAACTATACTGTATGAGAAGACATGAAGGGTCTAGGCAGAGGACACTGGTGTCATTTGTCTTTGGAACTAGTCTTCAAAAAATACGGTGAAATGTATTTAAAAGAAAAATAATACTCCATGAGTTTTTCCTTATGAGTGCATATGCACATATACACTCTACACTACCATCTTTTTTATAACCACTGTGGAAATGACAGACAGCAGAACAACAAAACTAGACATCAGTGGAAAGTTCTTCCCCATGTAAGTGGTATGGCACCAGGTCACAGAACACAGAGAGGGCATGGAAACAACATCCTTAGAGCCTTTTGAAACTCAGATGGGAAAAGCCCCCAGCAACATAAGCTAACCTTATAGCTATGCCTGCTTTAAGCAGCAGGCTGGACCACAGACCTCCACAGGTCCCTATGATTTTCATATATTTTACTTTAGGAGGTATATAAAGCAAAAGTCTTACCTAATAATTCAGAGAGTCTTTAAAAAGTATGTACCTGGGTATTTTATATTCTGCAGATTGCAGTTTACAGAGAAAAGCAGAGGTTACAGCTTGCAGAGAAAACCATTCAATTTCTTTCCTGATTTTCTAGGTTTTTTTGTTAAGCAAAAACAAAGACAAGAGCAACAGAGTGCTCAATATATTTAGAAAGTGACACAAATGCAGACGCCTGTCTAGACATGAGAAAAAAGCAGCTTAAGAAAAAAATCAAATAAGAACGTAATTGCCAACAATGATGGTTCAGAATAGATACTTGAAATTTATGCTACAGCAAGGCATACAAAATGAATCCATTTCTAATCTGTTTCTTCAAGTGGCAGTACCAAAAATCTGAAAGAAAAATAAGATTCAAGCTATTTTATCAGACAGTCTTAAGCTTCTCTGACCTCAAGGAAAAGCTGCTCACAGTTGGTGTATTTCCATGAATCTGTAAGAAACCTCCATTTTAAGTACAAATTAGGAAGTGAAGCAGCTCTTCAGGGTTGGCCAAAAGATGCAGATACTATCATGTTACTGGCAGAAAAGCAGGCTAGGATAGGACTGTGTTTACTTGCTCATTATGCCGGTCATATATCATATGTCATATGTCAGCACAAAAAGGAAGCCTCACATGTCCCCGCTATCCCCTCTTTCCTTACCTCCACCCCCAAAATTCCACTGAACTGCATAAAAGGGTATTGGAAAAGATCTCAAAGGACTTCTCCAAAGCAAGAATCACTGCTATTCCTGATAGGTGTTTGTGCAATCCCCTGATAATCACCTTTAAGGAGATGAGTCAATCCCCTAAAAACTACATTTTATTTTTTTCTGATGTTGGACTTAAACTTTCTTTGCTGAACTTTCTGTTCATTACATCTTGTCTCAACGCCTGTGAGGGTGGAGCAGAACATATGTTACAAAATTCCAGAACCACAGGATAACTCTCAGGTGGGAACAGACTTCAGGAGACCATCTAGTTCAACCTCCTGCTCAAAGTGGGGTCAATACTTAATTCAGACTAATAATTAATTCCTTTTTTCTTCAGCCCTTAAAATATTTTAAGATTGTCGTGACTTTCTCCTAACTCCTCTTTCTCAAAGTGAGGAAGGAAATATTTTATTGTGAATTTTCATCTCGCAAGGCCAGTGGTCCCAGGCCAGCACGCACGTTTGAATGGGAACCAAACATACAGGAAAATTGATTGGAAGGAAGTGATCTCTGAAAGGATAAGCTGAAATGAAATGTAAAGTTTGATCTGAAAACAGAGGACTACCTGGGAATGAAGAAATTAAAAAAATCAGTAGGACGTACTACATTGGATTAGAGCTGTTTAAGCTAAAGATTTTGGCATCAACTGGCTGCCTATGCCCAGACTACAAATTAAAAGGTTTCTAGATGCCACAAGACAGAGTGTAGCATCTAGTGTGGCCTTGAAGACTGTAACTAACAAGAGAAATGTATTTTAAAGGGACTTTCATGAATTCAGCATATTGGACTGGTATACCTGACTCAGACAGGCCTTTGCAATTCTCAGCCCTATTTTTAATAAAGTGAGGACAAAGGATGTGAGGCACAGGGGAAGAGTTAAGATCTATCATTTAAACATTAAACAGCATAAAACAATTCTAGATTTCTGTTGGACATGCACAGGTTATGAACAGAAGCAGAATGCAAATCCCAGCTTTATACTGTAGACATGTTGCAGAAGGCATTGTGTCAGTTTGAGGAATTTTGCACAAATCTACCAGCCCCTCACCATGATCTCAATCAGCCCACATAATCCCACTTCACACTCTGTGCAGCTCCCTTAAGGCACTTTTCCCTGAGGAGAAGGATGAGGATCATGTACTGATATGGATCTCCTTACCTTATTTATTTATTTAGGAATAATGATGCTATAAATTGACCTTTATTTTATGTACTCACTGGGATCATTAGCTATGAGCTTTGAAAGCTGTGTACATGGGAATTCTGGAGACTTCTAGTCTAACTGTAAATTTGATTTAATTTTTAAATCAATAGCTGCAACTGCTTTCTGGACCCCTTTCCACATGGAGGTGTCTTTGCAAAGGACTCTGTCTTAAGCTTAAACTGATTTCAACATGTAGATTATTTGGCTTCCTGAACTAGCTTCATACATGGAATAAAAATTGTATATTTACAATTTACTGGCAAGACTGACCAGCTGCAACACTTTGTAAGGCAATTACTCTTTAAATCACTATGTAACATCTCCAGGGCATACCATAAGTATTTATTGCAACATTGGCTGCCACAAAATCCACAGTAAGATGTATCAAATTATATTTTTATTGATGTAGATTGGATGTTAAAATGCACATGAACTCTAACCTACCAAGTTCTCTTAAGATTCCTATGAGAAAATGAGGAAACGGTTGCACTCCATTATTCATACTATCAACTTTTGCTCCGAGAGCACTTAAGTTAATTCTGAAAACTCAGTGGCATGTAAATCCCTTCTCTCTCAAAACAACCTTTGCAGTAGTTCACACTGGATTTGCGGAGTAACTTAAAACTGGGCTCACTATGTGATCTGCATTTCAGAGTTCTTTGCAAGTTCATTTCAGCAATCACATCAGAGTACTCTCCAGGCTGTGTATTTCTATCCAGACTATGACAAAAAAACTGTCTCAGATATCTCTCTTGATTCACGACCATAATATTCATGCTGGTACAGTATCATCTATCACTGCTTTGAACAAACTCTCTCAAGAGAAGTAATCTTTTACAAGCATATATGAAAATATAAAAACATCTGATGAGCATTACAATGTCTGTTACAAAGAGTTGGATGTTGAATAATGAGTATAATTTCAGTAATTCAAACATACTAGAACTATTCCAGTCAACTATAATTCCTATTTATTTATATAATATAATGGAAAAGAAAGATACCTGTTCACAGCCCCTGGTACCTCAAACATCTACTTGACTTCCTAGCAGCCCAGATGAGTCTGTGCCAAACAAACAATATATCAACACTCCCCCTGTAAAACTAAAGTTCAAGAAGCAAAAGATTAACCTAAAGCCAGAGACTGCAGATCAGCCTTGCTATAAATCTCACTAGCCTTGAGTAGCTCGGTATTCTCAAACCAGATTATGGAGCATTTACTACTGGAAGAGCAGCTGAGCTGTCCTCATAGTCTACATTTGGTTATCCTGACATACTGTGTGAAGAAGCCATAGCCTCACCTAGGCAGTAGTGCCTTTGGTCTTAGGAGTGAGAGAGTTCAGGCAGAGAGCCAATAGCAGGACAACTGTGAGTAAGCTATACAGCAGGAGGCAGGAGAATGAGAAAAATAGAGAGCTCCCTACAGACAGCAAACTCCATGCCTTGCAGTGAGCTTTGTCCCCTGCATAGGCTCTGGTCTCCAGGGGATAAGCCATACACTCTGTTAAGCAGAGTTTCTCTAGTCAGTTTTCCCTCCATGTATATTTTTTCTCTTCAAAATGAATAATCTTTTATTTCATTGCTTTTCTGTTCCTAAAAATTGCTTTTGAATATTCTTTCGAAGTGAATCTCAAATTGCCTTAAGGAGTTTGACACTTCCTACTAATCGAAAAGAGCGACTTTCTGTGAAAGAAGACTTTCTGAAGGTATTTAAATTTCCAAACAGCTTCTTACCCCACAGTACCGCTCCTCATTGAAGATCTGTGGGGGGAGGGGAATTCCATTTTGAGGCTTTTTTTCGCCAGGGACATTCTCTCTCATCCATTTCCTGTTGTCTTCGTCACCTGCTATGTCCATTTGCTGAAAATCAATCTTGTTGGCTTCTAAAAAGCCCACTACTTCTTGTTGTTTCTTTTTGATCTGGTCAGGAAAGAGGAAAAACAGAATTCCTTCTTTAAAAAAGAAGTTGAGGTGGTTCTTTTTTTAGAAAGAAATCGCTGTTACAAGAAGATCTAATGCAAATATGTCAAGTTGGATCCACTACTCCAGTAGCCCCCAAACTTTTTGAAGCTGATATTCCACACTGGTGCTCAGCACCCAGAGCATTGCTATTTTGCTATTACTTCCTCCTCTCCCACCATACCAGCTTCTCTCTTTCCTCCCTGGAAGCAGTGATATTTCCATTTAAGAAATGAGGCTCAGCAGGAAGCCTCCTACTCTGTTCCCAGATCTGTCACTGTGGTGTGCAGATACCCAAGAGAATCCTGCCTGAAGCCAGTACAGGCCTGAGAATGTACATATTCTCCTCAATATGTAACACTCTCCTTTTCCCTCCTCATTATGTATGACATTTAGCCTTCTGTGAGCCACATACTTCTCTTTGTACCTGTTCTTTAACAGTAGGCGTAATTGTGAGTGAAAGCTCAATGAAAACCCAGTACTGCTTAACTTCTCTGCTAAGCATCAAGCTTGTAACCTAGCCTTTTACCCTGAAGATGCAATACTCACTATACTTCTCTCCTAAAGGGATGCCACTCCTAAGCAACGTTTAAAGAATCTCCCATCTTGTATACGTATACACTCATTTCCGGAGGTGAGCGGCTCCAGAGAGGAGCCTTCAGCACCGGAGCGAGGGGGAACCCCTCGTCCCGCAGGCCCAGTTCCGAGCGCCCAGAGCCACCGAGGGAGCCTCGAGCCCTCGCCAGGCCTTGCCCTGGGGCCGCAGCTCCGCTGAGCCCAGCTGGGACTCACAGGGGGCGGGGCCAGGAGGGACGGACCCGCCCCGGGGAGCGCGGGAGCGGCGCGTGGCGCGGCGGTGGGCGTCGGCAGCGCGAGCGGGATGGGGAGCGCTCGCCTCAGGGCCAGGGCCGGGGCCCGCTCTGGGAGCTCTGCTCTGGCTGCCCCGGCGGTGGCAGCGTCGGCACCAGACAGAGCCGGTGAGAGGGGAGGCTGCAGCGCGGAGCGCGGGGTGCAGAAAGTGCCTGCACTGGAGTCGTGAGGGGAGGGTGCGCCATGGGCAGGGTTGCACTGGGTGCCCTGGTAGAGGCCCTGCTGCAGCAGGGGCTGAGCTGCGGGGCACTGTCAGTAGCTGAAAGGTGTCAGGGAAGCTGAGAGGGAGCTGGGCTGTTTGCTCCGGGCCTGAGCTGTGCAGGGGCCACAGGCGCCCACCATAGCGCACACAGAAAAGGAAGAGGGCGGTAATCCAGGGAGCTAGCAGCTAGTTACAAAAAAAAAAGGAGGAAGAAAGAGGTGAGTGACCTGCTGTGATCAGTGCTGCTGCAGGCTCACCGTGAGTACTGGGTACAGTTCTAGGCCCCACCATTTAAGAACATGGAAGGCCCTTGAATGCATCCAGGAGGGCAACAAGGCTGGTGACAGGGCTGGAAGTCATGTCCAATGGGCAGCTCTCTCTCTACCTGTGAGCTGCTCCCTACAGCTCTTCCCAAGGAGGGGAAATGGAGAGGGAGGTGCTGATCTCTTCTCCCTGGGATCCACTGGGAGGACATGTGGGTATGGTTCAGAGCTGCGCCCGGGGAAGTTTAAACTAGACATTAGGAAGTCAAGGGATTTTCAGCATCAAAACCCCTTTCAAAGACACAAATCAGAAAGGTTACGGATGGAAAGAGTATTTATTTATAAAGAAAGTTATTTTATCTTGCTTTAGTTAATTTTAGTCTAGTTTAGATTATATTTTCTTTTTCTAAATCCCTCAGAGCTGATGCTCACAAGCATTAACACAATGCACATGCGTAGCCTGCAGCAGGCTGACTCATCCCTTTCATTCTGACAAAGGAAAGCCAGGGCAGGAGCGATGCCATGGTGGTGCAAGAGGAGCGCAAGAACCCGGCCAGAAAGGGCCAGGGAAGACCTGACTCGGGGTGGTGCTCAGTGCTACAGAGGACAGCAGCAAGTCCCGGGGCCACGCTGGGGCCACCTTGGGAATGCTGAACGCTGCCTCCCCCCGGATGCGGGGCACGAGGGCCACCTGCGTGGAGCACGAGCAGCTGCCTTTGGGCCACAATATCCCAAAGGAGCCCCATGAAGGGGCTGTGCTCGGCCGCGGAGGAGGCAAAAAACCCCGGGGACACTTGCTAGTCCACCCTGGGGGCAAAAAAGCCTTCCCTCCCCAGCTGCAGGACACAAGGGGCCACCTTCGTGGTGCATGAGCACCAGGGGATAACCCAGAGCACCAGGACCAGAGGAGCCCTGACAAGTGGTCATGCTCAGTGCTCAGAGGAAGGCAAAAAAACCCCGGGGACTGGTGCCAGTCTGCCCTGGGGGAAAATTCCTTCCTGACCCCAGTGCTGGCAGTCGGCTACTCCCTGAGCATGTGAGCAAGACCGGCTCGGGCTGGTTATGCCTCTAAGGGGACACTGGCTCTGCCTTTTCTGCCTCCGCCTGGAGCCATCTGAGGGGCTCCCAAGAACAGCAAAATGCCGCTGGCCTGATCAACCCTGGGGGAAAGAATCCTTGGAGCTCCAAAGCACTGGAGGAGGGCACTGGGCCATCTGTGGATCCTATTTCTTATGGCTACTGCCACTGTCTCCCCAGACGATGAGGGCAGCGAGCTCCCCAAAGACTGAAGCAGGGTATCCATCCATCAATGAGCTCTGAGCATGGCCCCTCCAGGAGCTGGAACTGCAGCAGAGAGCTTCTCGCAGCTTCGGGCAGTCTTCCCCCCTCTGCCCCTCCAAGTAATTCCACCAGTGCCTCAAGGACTTCCTCTTGGATGCCTTCAGGCTGCCAGCTCTGTCCTGGTGGCAAAGCCGGGCACTCTGGCAGTGGGACACAGGCGGACGCTGCCTTATACTGCCCAGAGTATTGTGATGCTGTGTTGGCAGATAGTGGCACTATAACACTGCGGTGATGGGCCCCCACAGTCCTGCCCACTGCAGCCCTGCTGCTGCTGCCCTTTTGCCCAGCATCCCTTGGAGAAAGGCCTTTGGGGAGCTGTCCAGAGGCAGTGCCTGTGCCCAGGAGGCACAGGGGGATGTCCCACCATGGTGGCCACACACTGGGCACCACTGCTTGGTGTCCCTGTAAATTAATCTCTATGTTCAGATGTGTCAATAAAGGCTTTTATACCATGTACAGTCATTTGACAGTGGTGATCCCAAAGGTGAAAGGAAAGGGGTTTTGGTTCCCTCTGCATGAACTTGGCAGAAATGTAGAGAGCATACAGAATTTAGTCACCATTCCTTATCAATATGCCAAATGGCATTTGCTACTGCGCTGCTTATGGTGAGGTCTTCTTCTTGGAAAGAAGAAGAATTTAAGAAATCTCTTCTGCCTTTGTTACACAGGGTGTTTAGATATTTGCTTGTGTTTATTAACATTCGTGTGACTAATTTGGGGGTTTACCTCTTGTATTATTACTTGAATGCGACGTTTCGCTGACTGCTGCCTAATTCTATGTTCTTGATAGCTCAATAAAGTGTTTTGATCCCAGTTTGGTTTAAACCATGTGGACTGAGCAGCTTTTCCCTTCAACACTCAGGAAAAACAAGTAACTGACCCAGTTGTGTAGAACAGTTTTAAAACCCTCAGCTAAGTATCACGTAAGAGTACTGTACAGAGGGCAGAGATTTAGAGATTGGCAACAAATCCCCATTACATTTGTTAGAATCCCTGAAATGCAGAATGACTGCTGTCTCTCTCCCACAGGCTTATTTCTTGAGTGGTCTATTGGGGGGGGAAGGGAAAGACAGTTTATTGGAGGTGTTGGTGTAGGCTGCAGAAGACAGCTCCAGCTGGGATCCTATCTGAAGTGAGGAAACTTCTGTGTCTGCCTGAGCAAACTGTTCTTTTAGGCAATACACCCATGTTTTTCACACACAGTAGTAGAAAATGCTACTGCCTCTGCCCAGTTCTGGTAGAAAGTGAGCTTAATCACACCAGACACCCAGACAGAACCAGTGAGAGGGGAGGCTGCAGCGCAGACCTTGGAGTGTAGAAAGTGCCTCCACGTGTGTCTTGAGGCAAGGGTGCACAATGGGAAAGGCTGCACTCGGTTTGCCCTGGTGGAGGTCCTTCTGCAGCAGGTGACTGAGCTGCAGGACACTGTCAGTAGGCTAAAAGATTCTAAGCCCAGTTAGAATTAAAGCTGGCAAGGGATGTGAAAGATAACAGCAAGGGCTTCTATAGGTATGCAGCAAACAAAAGACAGACGAGGGGTAACGTGAGCCCTCTCCAGGAGTTAACAGGAGAACTGGTTACCCTGGATTTGAAGGAGGCTGCGGTTCTCAATGACTCCTTTGCCTCTGTTCACCGGCAAATGCTCTGACCACAATGCCCAAGTCTTGGGAGGCAGATGCCTCTGTGAGAATGGAGGACCCTAGGCCCAGTGTAGGAGACCATCAGGTTCAAGATCATCTTAACCTCAATGTGCACAAGTCCGTGGAACCAGATGAAATCCATCCATGAGTCCTGGAGGAGCTGGCAAATGAAGTTGCTAAGCCACTGTCCATCATTTGAAAAATCATGGCAGTGAGATGAAGTTCCTGACAACTGCAAAAAGGGAAATATAACCCCCATTTTCAAGAAGGGGAACATAGAAGACCCGGGGAATTACATACCAGTCAGTCTTACCTCTGTGCCTGGCAAAATCTTGGAGCAGATTCTCCTGGAAGGCATGCTAAGGCACATGAAAATCAACAAGATGCTTGGTGACAGCCAGCATGGCTTCACTAAGGGGAAATCCTGCCTGACCGATTTGGTGGGCTGTAATGGGGCTACAGAACTGATGGATGAGGCAAAGCAGTTGACGTAATCTACGTGGACTTGTGCAAAGCGTTCAACACTGTCCTGCACGACATCCTTGTCTCTAAATTGGAGAGACGTCAATTTGATGGATGGACCACTCGGTGGATAAAGAACTGGCTGGATGGCCGCACATAAAGAGTTGTGATCAATGGCTCAGCATCCAGCTGGAGACCAGTAACGAGTGGTGTACCTCAGGGATCAGTGTTGGGACCGATCCTGTTCAACATCTTTGTCGCTGACATGGACAGTGGGATTGAGTGCACTCTAAGCAAGTTTGCCGATGACACCAAGCTGTGTGGTTCGGTTGATATGCTGGAGGGAAGGAATGCCATCCAGAGGGACCTTGACACGCTTGTGAGGTGGGCTGATGCCAACCTCATGAAGTTTAACCATGCCAAGTGCAAGGTCCTACACCTGGGTCAGAGCAATCCCAGACACAGATACAGGTTGGGCAGAGAAGAGATTCAGAGCAGCCCTGGTGTTGGTTGATGAGAAAATAAACATGAGCCCACTTCAGTGTGCGCTCGCAGCCCAGAAAGCCAACCGTATCCTGGGCTGCCTCAAAAGGAGTGTGACCAGCAGGTCGAAGGAGGTGATCCTACTCTGCTCTCGTGAGACCTCACCTGGAGTATTGTGTGCAGTTCTGGTGTCCTCAACATAAAAAGGACATGGAACTGTTGGAACAAGTCCAGAGAAGGGCCAAGAGGATGATCAGGGGACTGGAGCACCTCCCATATGAAGACAGGCTGAGAAAGTTGGGGCTGTTCAGCCTGGAGAAGGCTGCGTGGAGACCTCATAGCAGCCTTCCAGTATCTGAAGGGGCCCTACAAGGATGCTGGGGAGGGACTCTTCATTAGGGGCTGTAGTGATAGTACAAGGGGTAATGGGTTCAAAGTTAAAAGGGAAAGCTTAGATTATATATAAAGAAGAAGTTCTTTACTGTGAGGGTGGTGAGCCACTGGAACAGGTTGCCCAAGGAAGTTGTGAATGCTCCATCCCTGGCAGTGTTCAAGGCCAGGCTGGACGGAGTCTTGGGGTAACATGGTTTAGTGTGTGGTGTCCCTGCCCATGGCAGGGGGGTTGGAACTAGATGTTCTTAAGATCCTTTCAAACCTTAACTGTTCTATGATTCTTTATCTATCTCATCTAGTAGCTGCAAGGCCAAACATTAGCCCTACAAGTACTGCAGCATTTGAAGCAAGCACTGTTTCCACTGATTTGTCCAAATTCTCTCAAGGTGCTCTTCAGTCACAGACAACTAAATTACTGTCTAGCACAATCACACTCCAGACATGACTCTCATCTTCTCCCAGTTATGGTACTTCATGCAGCAAGATAGTGTCCTGTGTAAACAGTAGCTGGAATGATGTATTAAGGTAAGTTTTACATATGAGCCATCATTTGATTTGAAACTGCACCTTCGCAAGCCAGACATATGAACAACTGAATTTAAAGTGACACCAAGCTAGTGTAAATCACTCTGAGACAGACAATGAAAATGATTCCTAGACTCTGTATTTTTATAATCTAATAAACCTGAAAGCTGAAGTGGAATGATAGCATATTATATTGGAAGTATGAATTTTCATTATTAAGGATTAAACTCTTTTTATTTGCTTAAATAAGGAAGTATCTATACATCTATGCTTGATTATAAAAAATAACAT
Organism: Neopsephotus bourkii; assembly: GCF_033783945.1. Taxonomy (NCBI): domain Eukaryota; kingdom Metazoa; phylum Chordata; class Aves; order Psittaciformes; family Psittacidae; genus Neopsephotus; species Neopsephotus bourkii. Next base: position 6,648,627 of record NW_026901456.1, on the reverse strand, counting down.
TAAATGCTGTACATTTTTATGGGAGCAACAGAGGTTTATGGTGAGCTTGAAAAAGTGCATCACTTTGAATGGAACACTCATCCAGAGTGTTCAAAAGCCATGCAGTTGACAGATCTCAAAGGTGCTTATTTATATTCTTACTTTCACTTTGTAAACAGAGGTAATTTTCTTAATGGCTATTGAGCTGAACAGTTACTTACAGAGCACATTCAGGGGGCAGAAAGGATTGCTTGAGAGACACTTCATTGCAGGAAGTGGCAGGATAGTATTTGCATAAATGGTTAATAAAATCTGCATGAGCCAGTGCTAAGAGTTTCATCACATTCTCTGAAAGCCAGTGTACTCAAATGCTGTCAGCTGCAATTTCAGCATCAGCTTGTCTCTTTGGGCACAGTAGATACGGCTCCTGGAATAGCTAGTGCCCAGGACAGACAGCGCCTCTGAGGAGATAATGGAAACTGAGATATAGATTCTGTGCTCCCTTGCTTATGACTGTAGCTATAACTTTTAGAATTAAACCCAGATAAACAATATTTCTCCAGCTTGAGGCTCATAATACAAAGGAGGCTCAGACTGGTATTGTGGAGGCACCAGGACTGAAAGCAAAAGTTAGGAGAGGGTTGTGTGAAAAATGGATGCTGAGGAAAAACAAAAAGTTACATGCAATTATGCCTGCATAAGGGAAAGGCAAGATGTTTATGAGAACAACAACAAACTATGATGAAAATGTGCTATGTCTTAACATTTACAATTATTACGGTTTAGGCAGAGCAAAAGACTTGGGACACATTCTAAGTATGAAACCATACAGCAAGACTATGCTGTGGCTGGCACCAAGTAGCTGGGCAACCAAAAGAATCTCTCCAGCAAGCAATACTGAGAGAGAGAAGTCTTCCAGGGCGTAACAACACAGGGGACAGGCAAAGGTTTTTCCGGAAGATACGAGGTTAGAGGAGCTTGTTTGTGCCCTCACTTGTGTCTGATGGTATGGCAAGAATTCACACTACTTGGGCACAGATTCCCTGTAAAGTGGTAGTGTAATTTTCCCTTTCAGCAAAGCCTGACTTCCACCATCCCTAGCTGCGTAGTCCCTTAAAATAGTTCTGAATAAATATCACCTAGGTAGAGTGTAAGAGCTACAGATAATATTAGTTTCACCTGATGAGTAATTAAATATTATCATCTATATCCTTATGACCCTGAGCATTCACATTGACCAGCTGCTTGTGGCAGAAGCAAGTGGTGCGTAGTCAACAACTTAGAGCAAGACAAACATTAATGTTGGTAGGCAGAATTGCTGCAGCTTCTGGTTCTACTACTGCGTGGACAACCTACTCCTGATAATTATTGATCACCCTCTTACCTCTGATTTGACTTGAAATCTGTCTGCAATTCAAGCTCTTTCTCTATGGCTAGATTCACAGTCACAGATGACAAACCTGTGCTGCATTGTAGAGGACATAATTCAAATAGCCTGCATTTTTCTCAGTCCTGAGACCTACAGATTTAAAGTTCATACAATGTCACCAAAACCACTGGGAATAAAAGGATTTTAGAGGTGCCCTAACCATAAGAAGCAGTAAGCAAGACTTCAGAAGACTTCCTCTGTGTAAAACGCAACTCCCCCTTTCTCCTGTGATTCATGGTACCTTAGAACTTTGCAGGATATTACACATTTCTAAACACCTCTGTAGCTAGATTTATTTTTCTACTGTTTGCTTCAAGCCAAGAATTTAGTACTTTTTAGCAGTATATATGTCTCCACTTCTGCTTGCCATAATGAATAGTTCAATACCAACTAAGTTTGGAGCAGAAAGATCATCTAAAGATGAAGTTATTTAAAATTAATTTATGAATGTGTGAGGGGAAAAATAAAGACTTCAGATCTGCTCTAGAGCCACAGTGAATTGTATCATTCAAGCGTCTGATCCAGAGCACTGGGACATTACTGTGTATTCCACTGCGTTCACTTTTTAAAAGTACTTATTACCATAATAACCAGTTGAAATTAGTAGTGTGATTGTGTGGTACATAGAATAGAGATGGTTTTCATTCTTTACCAAATATCCTCTAGTGTAAATCAGCAGAGGCTAACCCCATCTTAGATTGAAATTCAAAATGAACACCACGCATTTGATGGAGATCAGCCACATTGAAGAGAGCACCAGTGCTACTAGGACAATTTAGTCTTCCAATTTAAGTGCTTTAGGGATTAAATTCATTCTTCTCAGGAAAAGCTGTACAAGGCTGATACAAAATTTGTTTTTAATAGGATTTTAGTGATACATTGAAGTTTGTGCTGGCTCCTTGCATGAATGAGTTTTATTTCATATATACCAAACTCATTAAAGGTTCATTGAAAGGATACCTTCAATTTTAATCAGCAAATCTGTAAAACTACTCCAGCTGAAATTGTTTTCACTTGGCATTGAAATTCTGTATCAGTTATCTGAACATTCTGTCTTCTGAGATTGTTACAGCTACACATACACCCAACACACCAGAAAGGAGGAAGTACAGAAACATACTGCCATGCAGAGATGCCATACCCTTCTTTCCAATGTATGTTTGGGGTATCACTAACAGCTTTTGTGGGCTGCTTTTTGTGGGCTGGCATTAATAAGCTTAAAATCTGTTACAGTTCACTGGCATTAGCTATATTTCTTAGGAGTAATACACCACAGCAGCAATGCTTTACAGCTCAAAATGGCTGGATAAAGCTTGCATGTTACTCAGTGTTCAGTGGAGCATACCTACCCAGCCCTTCACTGCAGTCCAAGAGGAAAGACTTAGTTAAAGCTACTAGCTGGGAGAATTTACAAGGAATGTATATAGCAGGGGAAAGGTCTTCTTTCTGCTAGTGCTAAATATATGATATGCTTAGTTTTAACTGCATAGGTGATCTCTGAATATCATTGTTGAATCAAAGCATTCGTACAACTGCCTTGTTGACTACAGCCCCAGTCCTATGGCCAGAGTGGCAACAGTTCGTGCCTGAGGCATACATGACAACGATGGCCTCAACACACACATATAGAATGTCAGTAGTGTGATTTCAGTCATGGTCACAACTTTCCCCAGAAAAGTGGTAAAGAAGTATCCTTACCAACTCTTCCTTGGTCAGCCAAAGGAGACCAAAAAACAGAAGACCAAAGAGGAGCAAAGCACAGTGTAGGGCAATCTATAAAGCTACTTGAGCATTAACTGCTACATTACAGATTACCAAACCTGCAGTGTCCAAGCCCCTCTTCTTTCTTGCCCTTGCATCTGAGGTTTCTTATTAAAAGAGGAATGCTAAAATGTCAGTAATAAATTTAGAGCATCAGGCTTAGCAACAGGCTGATGAGATAAGCTGATGAGAGAACTGCAAAATTCCCCAGCAATTCCAATTTGAACTGTAGTGAATGACCCCCAGTTCGTTTTCTAGAGGTGACGGCCCCATGAACAGGGTGTGAGTTTTGGAGCTGTTCTACTCTGGAAGCTTCTTAAAGACGCGGAGCTGGTGTCAGACAGAGATGTAGTTACAGCTATGAGCAAGCACCAGCCTGTTTGTTTAGCCATGTCACTGGGAGTGAGTGACTGCCAAAGGAAAGCTGCAATCTGAGCTCATCTGGGAACTGGATATAAAAGGAAACAGTCCTTTCCTGGTTCCCACCTCCCACGGACTTCCAACCTCCCTACTATTCACATGCCCTTCCCTTCAGTTGATACACTATGCTGACAGCTACAGCAGTATATCTCAATACAAAAAATCATCAGTATAGCATTTCAAGACACACACACAAACAACCGACAAGGGAAAAAAAACCCAAAATACATACATACCAGAAAACCCCAACAACCAACCAACCTAGGGAAAGGGAGGAACAATTTTTTTCTGCATATCTTCATTCAGCTTACTTTGCCTCCGGGTTCTGTCTTAGACAGTGTTCCCATTTTGGAGGAGCAGTGTCCTGAAGTCTCTTTTAAAAAGAAATACATTAATTTCTACTGCAAACAATCTACTTTAGCTTTTGTGCAAATAAAATACCCACTTTTCCCTTCTTCAGTGAATATATATTGCATATACTTTTTCAAACAGAAGTAAATCTATTTGATAATTTATATGCAAATGTTACAACTGTAGTAAAACCTTGCATGCAAGCAATCCTGCATTAACAGGAATTCCCTACATCTTCAGTAGCTTTCAAGAATAAGGTGGCCAGTGTGGACGAGAAGAAATCCAGTGTTATTTTCTCACAGGCAAACTCAGGCTGTCCTGGGATATTCTAGGCTAATTTACCAACCTGATCGCAGCAGAAAGAGGAGTATGTTGAAAATAAGACACCTACCGCTGTAGACCCCGAAGACGTGGCTACAAAGACTTTGATCACCATGTTGACAGTGAGGGAAGTGGATCAGCAGAGCACACCTGCTATCCACAAGTCACCACAGCCCCAAGAGGAATCCAAGTGCTTGTTCAGCCGCTCCTGGACTAACCTGAGCCCTAAATGGATGCCCCTGCAGCAGTCCAGCAGCTTTGGCCTCTCCCCCAGGTCCTGGGTTTTCCCACCCTATTGGCTCTTAGGTATTTTGGGCTGAGGGACCGACAGAGGATTGGTTAGTAAGAGGAGCCATAGCAAGAGGTTTGCACCTGCCCCTGGCCTTATCGCATTAGATTGACAGGGTGGCAGTCCAAAAAAGGCAAAGCAAAGTAGAGCACCAATGAGACAGGGCTGGAGAAATATTTGGGAGAGGGGGAAGGGACAAGTGAGAAGGGACAAGGGACAGGGAGCAGGCAACTTAGTCCTGGGGGTGATCACAAAGCTGGTTTAACATTTAATGTTGCATGGGCACTGTCACAGCTACCTCCTGCATGAAATGGCTTATGTCCTCTCCCTCACCACAGCAAGGAGGCTTCACAGTTGTAGCTGCAAATTTTACATATTAAAAGGGGAAGGAGAAATGGGGGAGCAAGGGGAGCATAGATGCAGAAGTAATTATAGCAGAGATCATGTTGAAATAAACCTCAGTTACAAATGCTGTCAGCTTTAAAGAATTCAGATCATCATCCACACTGCAGGGCTCAGGGACTTCTCTGAAATAAATACATGTCAGGGCACTTCATAATACTGAGGGGTGTGATTTGGCTGCTTCTGTGTATAAAGAACCTTCTGCTGCATTTTTTGCATCACCGGTGAAAATTGTCAGGGCATAAGGTGCTAAGACGAGGTCCTGGGTGAAAAACACACCATTCTACTGTGTGATACAGGATGCTCTTTTTGCACTTAGTCATTGCCTTCTACCCCAGAGATGGTCAAAGTTCAGTGGCTGACTGTGTGTATTTGCTTAAGGAGATCTCTGAGCATGAGAGGTATTTTAAGAATGTTAAATGGTAACAGATTACTTTCAGGTTTTGAGGGCCAAGTTTGTCTCTGCTCTAGGTCAGCAACATGTCACCAAGCTCAGTAAAGCTGACCTTATGTCAGAGGTGAAGCTGGCCTAGGTTTTAGAAGGTGCTTACACACATTTCAAATGTTAAAACTGAATATAGCAGTGTCCAGTCTGGATAAAAACTTAAAATAGAATAGAATACTTTCTTTCCAGGAGTAGGTAGGACCAAATGCTCAATAGGAAATATGTTCGTGAAAGTAAACCATTATGTGGAGCTGGAAATGGGAGTATTCCATGTATGGAACAGGGATCCTGAAAAACCTCATGAAAACTAAAAATAACAGTAGATGGTGTGCACTATTTACTGCGGCTCACCATCTGTCTTTTCTTTCTTCTTCTGAGAAGCAATAGCAGGCCCAACAAAAAGAAAAGCCTAATAGAATCTGGTATTTTCAGAGTATTTGCCTGTAAAACAAATACACAAAACCCCCTTAGTGCAAACCCATAAATTATTGCCAGAAGCTGTTACACATACTTGTTTTTAAGGAGATTCTGTATGTAAGCAAATTCAGTGGAAATGACTGGCCACTTGGAATATGCCAACCAAACAATAGAGGCAGTGGTCATTGGCTTCAAAACATACCGATAAGCTTTGCAATGCTAATAGTTAATACTCAAAGCAGGAAATACTCGCTTGATCAAATGTCCACTGTCAGGACTGAGACAAAGTATCAGTTAGCACTCTCTCCCATTTGACTTCACCCCTGAAACTGACACTGAACTACACAGGGGAAAAACGGGATATAGCCAAAGCCTCTGCCCACTCAGGGCTTGGCAGGTCAGGACTTCAGGGCACGATTTCCATTGCTCCAGCTGCTTTCATAGAATCATAAGAATGTTTTGGTTTGGAAGGGACCTGTAAAGCTCATCCAGTTCCAACCCCCTGCCACTGGCAGGGACACCTTCCACTAGACCAGGTCACTCAAGGTCCCATCCAACCTGGCCTTGAACACTGCCAGGGATGGCACATTCATACCTTTTCTTTCATCAATTCTCATGGGATTTTTCGCTCTTTTCATGGGATAAATGTTTTGTGTAAACCCCACAGAGTGAGTTGGAGCCTGTTGTGTTCAGCATGCACGCTCTCAGGACGTTCACCATGCTGCACCATATCGGACATCTTCACACCACACACTACACACAGCATGAGGTGCCCCCACAGCCACCACAAGGCTCAGCGGCCGCATAGCGCAGAGGGACCCACTGCCTGCACACTAAAATGTCGAATTCCCATTAACACCTCAGTGGGGTACATAAATAAGGTGAGGCACATAAATAAGAGGTACATAAAAAGCACTTTTGCAGACACCACTGCAGGTCTCGGGGAGAGGAAAAGGGCTAAGGCTGCCGCACCGGCTGGGACTACACCTCCCGGGGTGCACCGCGGCCGCCGCCCTGTCCCCATGGCAACGGCGACGCGGCTGCCCGGCGATGAGGCCGGTAATGGCGGCGGTGCGGGCAATGCCCGGGTGGGCTAGGGCCGGGTGGAAAAAGATGGAGGTTTCATGAGAGGGGACGGCGGGATGTCCTGCCTTGGGGTGCGCAGTAGCAAGGGGCTGCTCCCTCGCTCTGGACAGAGAGAGCAGAAGAGGACGTTGTCAGGCTGGGTGGCAAGGTGTGGGGCAACTCGAAGTGGCTGTCAGAGCCTAGGGGTGGGTGTTGAGGTGCTGTGTTGGCTGTTAGGGTAGGGTGCTGACTTTGAAGCCTCTGAGGTGACTGGGGAGAGTGGGGTGGCGGTGGGACCTCACCAGCTCCATGGGAGCCCTGCACTGTGAAGTTTGGTGGGGGTGCTGTTGGTTGCATGGAGCACACCGGGGTGCTGCCTGTGGCCCTTGGAGGAGCCCAGTGGTAGGTATGGGGGCCCAGGATACACCCTCACCCTTCCTGCCTGAGCAGCTGGGCTCTGGCCCCGTTTTGATTCCCGTGGAGCTCAGGGGTCAGCTGTGAGGCAGAGCAGGCTGCTGCACCATGCTCCTCTGGGAAGTCAGTGTTCTCCCACCTGGATTTACTTACTTAGGTTTTGTACACAGGCTACAATTAATTCTTCCCCACGACAGTTCTGCAGTTTCTAAATGCTTGACATTACATTTTCATCTCTGACAGGTAGATTAGACCCTAATTATTTTTGTTTGCATCTCTTCCTCCAACATGCATTCTCCTACTGTTTGTCCATTTTAGTTGCCCTTCAGCTACTGCTTCCCCCCGCCCTTAATTTCCGTAGTAACCTCTCATTTAATTTTTCTTCTTTCTCGTCCTTCACCTTTTGTTTTTCTGTCTTCTCCATTTCCATTTTATTTTCTTCTCAACATCTGCTCTTCAAGCTGGATAGTGAGATTCAGCCCATGCTTCTCACCAAAACAAATTAAAGCAGTAGTTCTAAGTTTAATTTAAGCTAATTTGATTTAAAGACAATTTGGCCAGAAAGTGTTGACAGTGCCAAATCAAATTTAAACAGAAATACAAATCTATGCACCAAGATGGCCTTTGCCTAGTCCTCATCTTTAAATATGAGTTCTCATCTCTTAAGAGATTATTGCACTGGCTCACATTTAGCAGGAACCCTGGGCATTCCTTAGTCTTCCACAGGGAAATGTTATTCATGTAAAGGACTGAAGAGTAATGAAACCATTTTAATTCAACTTAGAACATTTTGTGAGATCCTAAATTACCCTTTTTAATCTTCTTTGGGAGTTATGTGATTCCCCTCTCCCCTTTAGAAATTAATTAAAAATCAAATGCCACCACAAAACAAAAATGCCAACAAAGGATTTAGTATGTTCTAAAAATGCCTTCTCATTTTTTTAGTAAAGGCTACTTGTTAAAATTCATCTGAACTAAAATATCATTTTAATCTCCCTCAGATTTCTTTTAGATAATTGCTATGCCCCTTTCACACAGCACCGCAGCCCCCCATATAGACAACTTATCCCAGTACTGAGTAGAATTATGCATCTATAAAGCTCTGATCTCAGTAGTGGTCTAAATAGTCTTCATGTGATATTAAGAAAATGAAGCAGGTTGTATCATATCCCAAGAAATAATTTTTACCAGAACCACAGTGCTTAAACAATGCTGCCAGGAGTATGAACTAATCTGTTCTCCTACTCTCCAGCTGCTTCAGTAGAGAAAAAAATTGAGGTGTGGCAGGTATTAACAAAGATATAGAAAATTAGTCAGCATTCTGTATTTTATGCTAAATATATGATTTTAAAAGCCAAACACTTAGGAGAGTTCATTTTGTTTGAAAATTGGGCTTTTGAGGGAAGACAATTCCAGAGGAAGCAACAGTGTTACTTCAAACTCAGTCAAACAAAATGAGATCATCATCTCATCAGAGAGGCACATTTCTGACAACAGCAGTGCATTACAGGTGATATTTTTCCAAGCTGTATGAGTGCGTAGACATGGAGATAAGTGTCTTGCTGCATTTTCAAAAGCGAACGTGTTAAGTACATTTAGGCTGTGAAGAAATTGTTTTCATTTAAAATACACTCTGAAATCCTCTCTAATGTTTCTTCTGAAATTGTGCAGAGACATTTTGACTACATTGTGAGCTTTTATGTGCAAGCCTTTTTTTTTCACAATCTGAGAATAAGTAAAATAAAATACTAACCAAAAATTTAAGAAAACCTTTATTTCAAGCCTCGAAGTCATATGATCTGTTGTACAGCTTTAGGTGCTGCTATATCCTCTACTTGTAATGGTAATATAGCAGCTAAGATTTGATTTTATTTGATTTGATTTGGTTTGTTTTATGCTAATTTTGTTATTTGATTTGTGATCTAATTATTGAAAAATATGACTGATACTTTTATGACATGACTGGAAGGCTAAAAATATCATAAAAACACAGTTAGAAATGTCCATGTTTTAGAGACTTGAACAATTCTTTTTTAATTTAGAAAAGCACTTTGTAGATATTAAGCATAAATACAATTAAGCTGCTTTTAAATTACATTAATCCTGGAGAAAATGTGTACATTACAGGAAACAAACAATGGTATCTGTTTCTATTTAAACAGAAGTAAATCTTTAGAAAATGCATGCCAGTTTCATGGGAAATTCTGAACACAAGCTAGTATATTTCATATTGCAGTTCATCCTAGAAACAAACTCACCCACTTCCTGCAGACCACACAATTATTTTATGGGTTAAAGAATAATGTCTGGATTTTTTTAAAGGTAATTCAGTGTTTCTTAGCATAATTTAATATAGTTCAACCCTGTTTAGTATTTTTATGTTAACTGCAAACAACTCAGTGTCCTTCTGATATCTGATAGGTTATGGAGGTCCACTTTTAAGTCTTCTACTATTACACAGTGGTGAACTCAGATGATTGTTTCTTCCATATTATAGTGACAGAAGATAAGAAGTCAGAACCTGGCACAAAGCAGGGATACTATAGATTCCCCAAAGCCCAGAAGTATTAGAAGCAGAAGCTGTAACAGAGGTAACAATTGTAAGCAACACAGTAGAGAATACAGAAGTGTGAATACAGAAGTGAAAATTCTCACATTGACTATTCTGAAGGCTTTGCCAGTGATGTGCTCTGAAACACCCAGAAGCAGCAAACATTTAGAAATATCAGGAACTGAAGAGAAGAAAACAGAGGAAAAGAAAAAAAAGGAAAAGGAAAAGAGGAAGAAAGGACACTGTATCTTCCCTCAAGATGGTAAAAAAGGTACTTTGTTATCTGTTAGTAGAAAATGAGACTCTTGAGAAGTACAGTTGTTCCCTTTCTTTGGCATTTTTTTTCAGTAACTAGGTAGACAGGGGAAACAGTTTTCCAGTGAAGTAACAAATTATGTTTCAAACACTAGGAAGGGGAGGGAAGAGAGATAGAGGTTCCTCATTGTATTATCCCACAGTACTCATGATCCAAGAGAGGATAATCACCAGAGATGTAGGAGCACCTTTACAAACCTAATCTGAGGACTTGGAAACTCTCACACATTTCCTGGAATTTCTGGTTTTGGCCATGCATCACATGATGAGTCTGAAAAAGCCCTTCCTGAGGGAAGTTGCTCAAAAATTATATGTCTGCATAAAAGTGTCAATTTTGACCAAAAAAAAGTGCTATGTTTTGGCCAGCGTAGTCGTGGTGTATATAGTAAAATTAAGTCTGTGTTTCAGTGGCATGACCATATTACACAAAAATAATACTTTTAAATAAATGTTAACAGTAAATAATCTTTTTCATGTCTGCATATTTTCATATCTACACCCATGCTTTCTTAAATCCCAGCATTACATGTCAAAAAATGACCCTTTTCCTGCTGAGCTTCAAAATTTCATCTAGATCTACCAAATCTGTAAGATACAAATCAACCAAAAAAAAGAGAGAGAACAACTGATTACCTCTTCTATCATCTGAGTTACATGCTGCTATCAAGAAGTCATATTGGCATAAAACTAGCAGACCAGAAAGAATAGTCACATTTTTTCAAATCAATTTAGCAGAAGAATCATTATTAGCTACTACCTGTGTTGGATATTGTAAGTGGTATTTTTTGCTTGTTCACAGCTATTTGAAATGATCAGTTTCCCAGGAACACGATTATAACTTACATTTTCACCCTGTATAGCCATGTATAGTTTTTAGAGTATTTTTGTCAGCTTTTGCAGGAAGGTATTTTCCCATTTCTTTTACATCATTGTGTTCCATTCTGGAAAAAAATAAAATAGTAATGTAATGGTTGTTCTGATTTTCTTTACGGAGAGGGTTGTGAGGCACAGGAACAGGCTGCCCAAAAAGTTGTGAATGCTCCATCCCTGACAGTGTTTAAGGCCAGGCTGGATGGGGTTTGGAGCAACCTGCTCTAGTGGAAGGTGTCCCTGCCCAGAAAGCCAACCATATCCTGGGCTGCATCAAAAGGAGCATGACCAGCAGGTCGAAGGAGGTGATCCTGCCCCTTTATTCTGCTCTCGTGAGACCTCACTTGGAGTACTGTGTACAGTTCTGGTGTCCTCAACATAAAAAGGACATGGAACTGCTGAAATAAGTCCAGAGGAGGGCCACGAGGATGATCAGGGGACTGGAGCACCTCCCGTATGAAGACGGGCTGAGAAAGTTGGGGCTCTTCAGCCTGGAGAAGAGAAGGCTGCGTGGAGACCTCATAGCAGCCTTCCAGTATCTGAAGGGGGCCAATAGGGATGCTGGGGATGGACTCTTCATTAGGGACTGTAGTGACAGGATAAGGGGTAATGGGTTAAAACTTAAACAGGGGAAATTTAGATTGGATATAAGGAGGAAATTCTTTCCTGTTAGGGTGGTGAGGCACTGGAATAGGTTGCCCAGGGAGGTTGTGAATGCTCCATCCCTGGCAGTGTTCAAGGCCAGGTTGGATGAGGCCTTGGGTGATATGGTTTAGAGTGAAGTGTCCCTGCCCATGGCAGGGGGGTTGGAACTGGATGATCTTAAGGTCCTTTCCAATCCCAACTATTCTGTGATTCTGTGATTGGAACTGGATGATCTTAAGGTCCTTTCCAAGCCAAACTGTTCTATGATTCTATGTCAGTCTTTCTGCAGTGGAATCATATTACAGAGAACACATGAGTGTGATCCTGCGTACTTTCCATTTGCTTTGGTTTTTACTTCTGATGAGTTTTTTCACAGCACTGGTTAATGTGTTCACTGCAGAAGGTCTTGAATGTGTTCGACCTCAACTGGCTGCTACAGTTTCTTCTCTGTTTACTTGAATCTTCACAATCATAGAATCATAGAATAATTAGGGTTGGAAAGGACCTTAAGATCATCTAGTTCCAATCCCCTGCTATGGGCAGGGACACCTCAAACTAGACCATGTCACCCAAGGCCCTGTCCACCCTGGCCTTGAACACTGCTAGGGATGGAGCTGTGCCTGAGATTGCCCAACAGGGCAACAGTCCTTCTTAATCTAGTTAAAACATATGTAAAAAAAATTAGAGCTCTGACCAAGTCACAATCTCTCCTCCTTTTGAGTGCTAATCTAATTCTTTCTATCCTATCATTCTGCTATCACGTTGAATTTGGTAGTCTCTTCTCCCTACATGGTTCTGTATGAGTGAGGTCCTACCAGCTTGCCTTCTTTCCTTCCTCCTGCTTTCTCTTCTCCACCAGGAGGACCATCAGAACAAAGACCATCTGATTTGTATCCTGAAACAGTGGAGTGTATCAGGTATTTCAGGAATAATAGCAGAGGACTCAGAGAACTGTATACATCACCCCCTTCATTCTTTCCTCTAACTTTCTGCCTTGCACATCACGCACCTAGGCATGGGCCTGACTCCAGGCGCTGCTTCAGGAAAGGGAGGAGCAGAGCTGGGCTGAAGCTGTGGAATGCTGGGGAAGCTCCTGCCCTCAGGGAAGGAGGGAGAGAGCAGTGGGTTCTGCTGCTGCAGGGAATAGCCCATTCCCCTGCTGAAGCCACTGTCTTTCCAGATAATGCTTGCTATAGCTTTCTTCTATTCTGGCATATGTTGTGGGAGCAGAAAGGCCACGGCTGCCCTAAGCAGCATCCTTCTTTACTTTTCCTACCACTGATTCGATGTTGCTTCCCATCTGCAATGGGGTGTTCTGGTTGGGGCCTGCTCCTGTAAGAGTTTGTGTGCAAAACACCCATTAGATTCAACAGAAGTGCTTGAAAAGATCTGTCCTTTCCCTCTGGTGTTTTTTAGGTTAGTACCTTGCCTATTTTATCCATAAAATATTATGTGATCTATAAATCGTTATAATAAACCTCTAGCAAAATGCTGCCTGAAATGTCTTTAGAGCCATAGTGAAATTGAATATATGCCTGAAAAGGGGGAACACACTCAGATTTACAGTCTTGACCATTTTCAAATCCTAATTATATTTCAGGAAAGGGAAATGAGTGTAATTCACTCAGAATGCTGGTCATAAAGAAGGGCAAATGGCAGTAATACACTTAGAATGCTAGCCCATATAGATCTCTTTCAATTGGTCTATCGAAACAGTGTACACAGCTACATAACTGTTCTATACTAATAAGCAGCCATGGTTTAAAAACATAGTTCACAGTTGACTTGAGAATTCTAGAAAGCTGTTTAAAAATCCTAGCTGCAGAGAAATTTCACCATGTGCTGTTGTGATCACCTTGGTTTTTAAGATCTTGCATTACTATGTTGAGGGTTTTTCTGCCACATCTTTCCTGGTTTGAGCTGTAATAGTTATTTTTTTTCCTAGTTACCAGCTGGGTTCAAACCACGACACATATCTATGTGTCCCCCTGTTGGGAATCAGTTTCCAGATCATGCCTACAGTGAGCTGCATGATTTACAGAGAGAAAAGTTATTTCCATTGACACTGCAGTAATGTGTTAATGTAAACATACTTTACTAAATTATTCCCAGAGTTTTAGTGCTGTTTGCCCTAGAAGACACTGCCTGTATAGTTACCCTTAGTAATGAAAAGTGGGTATGATGGCTGTTTAGGATGAAAATGGCTTCAAAGAATGAAAGGAGGGAACCTTGACCTCCTATTGATCTAGTGCAGAAAAATAACTGCACGCACAGAGATATAAAATCTTTAATGGATTTATCTGTGAAATACTTGAATATTGGAGTCTTAGTATAGATCTTGGGCTTTTTGTCAAATACGCAGTTAAGCTTGGATGAGCAGTATATGCACTTACGTGAGCAGTAAAGACACACGGTGATTTTGCTATCTGAAATGATTGCTATATATCAATGCCAGTTTACTTTGGTCTGAATGCAGGAGGACCAAAATTGCCAGCTGAGAAGATACCACATCAAAATGCTTCATCTTTAAGCCTGCAGAGTAGTATGATTTCCCGGAAAGAAACCACGGTGGCTCAGCGAATATCGTCAGCAAAAGTTCACAAAATTAAAGAGCTGAAGAATGAAATATTTGACTTACAATGCAAATTAGAAGCATCAAGCTTAGAAAACCACATTTTGAAAGAGCTTCAGTATCGACACTTGAAAGAAATAGATAGATATGAAAATTTAGGATGTAGCTTGCAGGATCTCTTAGCAAGTCATTATAATGAGGTGAGAACTTTAAGGAAAAGCCTGAGGATGTCTCAGGAGGACGAGCGAAATTCATCCAGGAAGCTCAGAGAAGTTGAAGCATCGCTGGTAAAAGCTAAAGGTGCTTTGCAGACCTTACATACACTTTCAGGAGACAAAACTCTTGCAGAGAGAGAGGAACTTGATCACAGATTGTCAGTCCTTACAGAAAAAATTGAAGTGAATGATAAGAGAATACAGGTAATATCTGCATAGCATTGTATTTATGGAACAATAATAGGAAAGTTTTTTTGTGCAAGAATAGTGGAGTTTTTAGCTGCTGCTTGTCACATTAATGATTCTGATACAGCCCTGTAACATCGAACATTCCTTTTAATCCAGTGCAGTCCTGAATATAAGATACTAAAAATGGCAGTAGTGCCCCCTTCCAGTATTTTAAAATCTGGCAGAAATGTATAAGTAGGTTGAGTTTGGCAATAAAGATATTTTAGGAATTATTTTAACTTGTATGCCTTAACCCTGTTAGGTGAGAAGCATAGCTTATGAAGGGCAGTCTTCAGCAGTGTCTACTCTGCTCCCTGCAAGCAGCATGGGGTATCCACGCTTGCTTGGGCCTCTGAGTCACAACAGGACAGACCCTAATTTACCTTGGCAAAGCACAGGGTTAGTCATACATGGAGACCACCAGGATGCCACAAAAAGGGAAGAATACAGTTTTTAATACAAAACTGGAAGAGTGAAATTTCTATTTCATTAATTTCTCTATTCCTTAGGATATATTATATATAGAATCAGTAAAAAGCCAGGTAATCTTAGAGGTGTTTCACCATCTGAACAGCTAGGGATGAAATACATTTATTACATGAAAGAAAATGAAAATGTGAACAGCTGAACTCAGGTGGGTTTTTGAAAACTTTTTCTATTCACAGAAGTCCTAGTGAGAAGCTATAAAAAGCATGCAGGGTGGGGTGTCCATATTACAGTTTTAGTAATTATAATTTCAGTGCAGGGCACTGGCTTCTAATGATAAAGTCCTTAATAAGGTACTCCATAAATTACCTAGTTTTCATTTACACTAAGCTTCCTTATGGTATTGAGGTTAGTAGATCTCAGTGTGAACAGACATGTTGTCTTAACATTTCTCAGTGATGACTGTATTCGTTAATCCACCAGATGGATAATGTAGAGCTGTATTTTTTATGTTTGAATGCCAAATATGCTTTTTTGTTGTTAATTAAAAATAGATTTTATACCAGGTTTTGCTCATTTTAAAAGTAATTTTTCAGATACTTCATAATTTCTTGCATTGTTCACCGTAGACTATAATTATTAGAAGCTTACTTTCTATTACATGATCATACTTATTTTTCAACTCTGCTAAGTACTGTAATTTTTAAGCAGTCACACTGAGCACATTCTTATATTAAAATACATAATTTTTTTTAAGATCCTGGAAAAGCAGCTGAAGTTGAACAATAGCAGCTTTAGTCGTCAGCTGGCAAATGAGAACAGAAAAGCTCTGGAAGCTGGGATAATTACAAAGACCTTGCAAATGGAAATTAACTCTCTTCACCAAAAAATTAAGGTATTTAAGCTTTTTAAGAGGTTTCTGCTCCTACAAGAAAATTCAAGTATTAAATGTTACCTATTCTTTTTTACTCTTTTATATTATTTAGTAATGGGATTTTTGTTTCCTAATTGAGTCTATAGTTTATGAAAAAAAGGTCAAATATCAAATGATGAAATTATTGTAGGGTCTCTTTGTCACAAGTTCAAAGTAAATCAATAAATATTCTAAACAGAGATGAATGCATTACAGTTTGAACAAATAAGCCACACCAATTTGCTACCATTTTGATATATCTGTGTCAATATATTTACCTACTAATTTAAAGTGAGCTCCCTTACAAAAACACTTTCAAATTAAAATTAGCCAAATGTTACAATCTGAAAAACTATAACAAAAAGTCATACATAAATGTTTCAATCGTTTGTTTAAATTCCAGCTTCGTTTTTAGGCAAATATTTTTGGGACAAGTATGTCCAGTTCAACACTTACTGTAATGTCTGTAAACCAAACATACAGAAAAACCTAAAAGTGACACTAAATAGAAGTAGAAACAAAACTGCCATGAATGGTATGTCATGAGTTGTAAACAAGAAAAAATAGTACAAATTCCAGAAAACACAAAAACCCTTCTGGCTTTTTAGTAATTTAAACTGTTAGTTACACAGTTAAAATACACTGTTTAATTTCTGTGTAAAGTGACTGATCCACCCATTGGCCCTGCTAGGGAGCATCCTCCTTCTAAATGGAATCATAATAAATGCGAAAGATGTTGTTATGGGGAGCTTTCCCAGACATTGTGAAGGGCAGAACCGGTGCCTCCTGAAGATTCATGCAGCTTTGTGTTTCTGTACAAGGGCATTCGCTGTTTATATCAGGTGCAGAAATGTTCCTCCTGTTAGTTGGCAGCAACAAGGCTGCCCAGCAGCAGAAGCTGTACAGTGCTTTTCCTGGACCTGCAGTGCTACTTGCCTGCCAGAGTCTGATCTCCTCCTATATGTGCAGATCCAGGAGACAGGAACAGTTACAGTCCCAAGAACACTAATGTAAAACTGTTCCAAAATGTAAGTTATTCGGAAGTACAGTTCACACTCTAGTGCTTCTCTAAAATCATAGAATCATAGAATAGTTAGGGTTGGAAAGGACCTTAAGATCATCAAGTTCCAACCCCCCTGCTATGGGCAGGGACACCTCACACTAAACCATATCACCCAAGGCCTCGTCCAACCTGGCCTTGAACACCGCCAGGGATGGAGCATTCGCAACGTCCCTGGGCAACCCATTCCAGTGCCTCACCACCCTAACAGGAAAGAATTTCCTCCTTATATCCAATCTAAACTTCCCTTCTTTAAGTTTGAACCCGTTACTCCTTATCCTGTTACTACAGTCCCTAATGAAGAGTCCCTCCTCACCTTCCCTATAGGCCCCCTTCAGATACTGGAAGGCTGCTATGAGGTCTCCACGCAGCCTTCTCTTCTCCAGGCTGAAGAGCCCCAACTTTCCCAGCCTGTCTTCATACACGAGGTGCTCCAGTCCCCTGATCATCCTCGTGGCCCTCCTCTGGACTTATTTCAGCAGTTCCATGTCCTTTTTGTGTTGAGGACACCAGAACTGTACACAGTACTCCAAGTGAGGTCTCACAAGAGCAGAGTAGAGGGGCAGGATCACCTCCTTCGACCTGCTGGTCACGCTCCTTTTGATGCAGCCCAGGATACGGTTGGCTTCCTGAGCTGCGAGCACACACTGAAGCCAGCTCATGTTCATTTTCTCATCGACCAGCACCCCCAAGTCCTTCTCCACAGGGCTGCTCTGAATCTCTTCTCTGCCCAACCTTTAGCTGTGCCTGGGATTGCTCCACACAGTTTTCTATATGTGTTCAGTTCTCCCAATATTCTATTCAGATTCAGAAACCTTCTATTGTTTTACTGCAAACAGACCATGCATGTTTTACTGCAAAAAGACCAGAGATACTTTTTAACCTTATTTCTCTGCCAGAACAGAGTTTTGGCTTCCACATTCATAGTTTTGGGCACCTGGTTAATTCAGAGCATTGAAGGTATTTAGACATGCTATCAAGACAACCTGTATCTCCAAACTAAGTGCAGCTCCTATTTTTCATGCTAAAACCCAATACAGTGAGAGTTACTGAAATCTCTCCTCTGTGTTTCAGACAAATTTCAGTAACGCAAGAGGACTCTTGCTAAATAAATGTTAAAAGTGTGCCTCTGAAGTTTATGTCATTTCCCAGGCAATATTTTATAAAACAGAACTGAGCACGTTCTAAGAGCACTGAGTAAAGAATTTTTATTAAAAGAAGGAAGTAAAGGCAAAAAAATTGCTTAGTCTGAAACGAACAGAACAACAAATGAAGAAATCATAGAAGACTTCATCTGCTGAACATGGTGTTATAAAAAAGATCACATAGGTGTACAGGTGTGTTCTTAGCTTTGAAAAGGAAGAATTTTGATTTGGCTCATGAAAGCAAAGGACAGATTCCTATTTATGTAAATGACGAAGTCACCACGCAGCCTGGCACAATGCAAAAACATTGACAGTTTTCTTCCAACATGGGAAAATTAAGTTGTTAACATGTAATTCTTAACGCATATTAGAAGTTTAATGGTGTTTATTTCTTCTTAGGAGAAAGATCGTCAACTTTTTATAAAAAATATCTATGCAAATCGGATGCCTAAAATCCCAAAAGACAAAAGTGATGCAGTACCTCATGGAAAAAGTACGTGTACATTCATTTTCCTTTTTTGGTTTAGTTGCGTGCTTAATTTGCTTTATAGCTTGGACATATGTTCCAAAATAAAAGCTAATATAGTACTTTTATATGGGCTAAAAATATTCTGTTACATATAATTTGTGCTTAGGTTTTTTGCTCATTTATTCTATGAATACAAATACATGACTTGTTTTTAATATTTAACCCAATTTTCATCATGAATAGTGTTTAGCATACATAATTTGAGTATACTAACAGTGACACTGAAGTAGTGCTGCTATTTTAAGTGCATATTTGCATCAAGAGCTGTTTGCCTGTTTGTTTTTTAACAAGGTGAAGCTATCAGTCCCCAGAGCTTTGGCAGACAGTTTCCTTCAGGCTGTTTCCTTTGACTTGGCCTGGAGAAGTGGCTACCCTGGACCTAGAATTCCTGCCACCTGGTTCACTAACTCAAAGCACCTCACAAACAACCCTTCTGTATCAAGTTCCTACTTTTAGTACAGGCTTTCAAAGTGCTTTCATGCCAGCAAAATTAATGGATTTAATAAGGTCTTTAAAAAATGTTTTCTCATCTTTAAAATCCTTACACCGTGTTACTTCTAGCATAGGTGCTTCAATGTCCATTATTGAAGCTCCAGCAACCTGCAATTTGTTGGAGTGTAAGGAGAGGAGGAATTTTCAGATACCAGGTTTAGGAGGTTTAATAGCCAGTGGGATGATCGTATGGTCAGCTTATCTGAGAGAAGAGAATGTTTATCCTTAGCAGCCCTTTGGGTTTATAGCATCAGTAAATTTAAATGGGCAATAACCCAGTTATTGTCCATCCTTTCGACTGTTTCTACAGAATTGGTGTTATTTAAGATGATACAGTCGAATGATAGAAAAGAATGATAGAAAGTTAATTCCATCAAGGAAGAGCGAGCTCTTTAGTAAAGAGTGTTGTTTTTTTACATGGGTGCTCAGTTACTGGAGAGAAATATCTATCATATACAGTCTTCCTTATCAAACATCCTAAGAGTGGGACTGCCCCTTGTGTGGGATTCAACTACTTAATTACAGGCATCCAGTGCCATTTGAGTGTTCTAGTACATTCTGCCTGGCCCTTAGTTGTTGTTCCAGAAGGACACAGGCGTCCCATCAGTCCTATGTATTATCAGCCAGCCTTATGTAGATATCCTGAATACTTGAGGGCATCTCAAATAGCATGAGGCGCCTGTGTTCAGACAAGTGGATCCCGTCCCTTGAACTGAGCAAGCAACAGCTAAAACCAGCCACAAATCATAGAAGTCAAGAACTTAGCTGCCTGTGTGCTCACTATATTCATCAGGGACAAAAATGTTGAAGGAGGCACTGATTAAGTACTTACAACTTTCTAATTATCATATTCTTTAGAAGTTGTATCTAGAATTTGTGTATTTTATACAGAAACTAATAAATAGATTTCGAGTACTTCCCCCACATTGAAAGTGATATTTGCCTCCTACTCAGGATCATAAACATTCTGTCAATACCCTGAAGGAGAGCTTCCTGCTCAACAAACTTACACCCTTAATTTTGGATTATGACCTGAACATGACTTCCTTGGGTTAAGCCTTCTTTAAAATACTGGTCAAATATTCCAGTGGAAGAAGGGATTGGAGCTTTCTTCGTATGGGTACAGAGGAGCATCTAGAACTTACATGGTAGCAAGCATATCTGCTGGAAATATTGCCCACAGAATTCTTCAAATTATGGTATTGGTACAAAATCTTACCATAGTTGCTTATGTCTTTCCCCTTCTTTGCCTTTGCAAATTTATTACTCTGCCTTAACCACAAGCGAAATGCAGGGAACAGCTTGGTAATTCAAGCTGTACAATTAAGAAACACAAATTCCTACTTCTCATTCCAAGTCAGACACAGATTTTATGAAGCTCTGAATTCCAGGTTTAGTTACACCCCAGAACCAGCTGTAATTTTTTGTCATTTTAGTAACCTATGGACTTGTACAGTATTGTCATTTAAATTACAGTACTTAACTCACTGTTTATGATTTAAGTTTCTTTTCTTTAAGCAAGATAACGGGGCTTAGCTGGAGAGAGACCTAATATTTTGCAATAAAAAGGTTCCAAGCAAAGTTATGTGATCTTTTGATATTTTTGCCCAATAAAGGTTTCATTCTCTATGAGTTAATGGAAACAGATGATTTAGAAATCTTAAACTGGAATTACTGACAATTTTTTTCCTTTCCACTATTGACTTGATTTTTCCTACAGCAGATTTAGAAAGAGCTACTTCTTCAAGTATTAATTATTCCAGTAATAATTTTTATTACTTCAAGTCATAAAAAATAATTATTTAAAGTAATACATTATTATTTTTATAGTAATTATTCAAGTAATTATTTTTATTCTGTTTGCAAAAATTTTCACCCAGATGGAAAGAAGAAATCATAGAATCATGCAGGGTTGCATTTTTTAACTCTCCTGATGAGTAGTTGAAGTTAGGCTGGCTTAGGTTATCAGAAAGCTCTGTGTACCTACATAAAATTGATTTATCGAATGAAGCCGTTCATTTAATGAGCTCTTAGTAAGAGCAGGTTGCTCAGTTGTGGGAAGGTCACACCAGCTGATCTAGAGGTACAGCTCCCCCTAGTTCTGAATCTCAGGAACTCTCCGCTGATCTCTGCTGAAGCAGCTGGTAACTGCTTGCTGGTTGCCTTTCCAAAGGGAAAACTAAAGTCCTCCACAACATCGGAGCCGTATCTTCAAGAGTAATCCTCAACAGCCGTTTTACCACCAAACCTTTGAAAACCATCGTTTTTACAACGTGTCCTCCTCTGATTTCAGAGATCAAAACTGAGAACAAGGTCAAATGGCAAGAGAGGCAAGATCACATTTTTGCTGCTGTGCCAGTAACTTTCTCAGCTACTGTACTTATGTCAAAACTATTCTAAAAATAGAACAAAAGCAGAACATACCTTCCCCATCCCATCTCCATTCAGCTACTTCTTTTAAATGTCTCAGTCACTCCTTTTGTATCCCTTTTCAAAGACCATAGATATTTCAGTGTTAAGCATTCCCTCTGGAGAATTTGGTTCCATTAACTTGAGAAAGGTGAGTTAACAAACCACAAGGCATCGAAGCAAGCATGTTTATTATACTCTTTTAAGATACAAATTTAGGAACCTGAAAGGTGAGGCCTTATACCAGATCTCTTAAACTTTCATTGGAATGTTACCATGGGTTCTAGGACATAGATGCATTTGTCTGACTTAGCATGTTCTATCTGAACAGGACTTTGTAGATCTAAAACTAAAGTATATTTATGATGGACAAATGAAAACCCTCAAAAGTCCAGGTATGTGTTCCAGTTTGAGCATTTATAGATCAGGCAAAACAAAGAATTACTTTCTTAAAGGGCATTAAGACATGCAGCACAAAAATGTTTAAATCCTAGGCCACATACCAGTATTATCAGTCATCAAAGAGTTCTTTTGTTTATATCTACAATATAATTCCAGAAACTACTGTATTACTAATGATTGTCCTTTTCAATAGGCTTCAGTATACACAGATCAGTACAAGTAGATAAAGACATTTTTAGACCACTGCTGCTGTCAGAGTACGAAGCTCAGGAAACAGAAAGCAGCCCTCTTCAGCTAACAAAGGTATGAATGATCTGGATCCAATCTCGTGTTTAAACTCTCAGCTAAGCTGTTTGTTACTCCATACGTTTCAGTAATATGCCTGAATCGCCTCATCCATCTTTTTTTCTAGGATGTGGATTTTGTGTAAATGTAATTATATTAAACATATAGCACAAGGTAATGATACAAAATAAGAATATGATAGTAATAGAAATTACAACTTTTTATAAGTATGGCATGATTGTGTACTTTTGAGAGTCACTAAACAAGTATTCCCTTATTATTTTTACCTTTAATTGCCAATTGTAGGAGGAAACATCTCCAGAAGATAAAAGTAAAAAAGCTGAAGTAAATGAAGTATACCCAGATGCTCAATGTAGAACAGAAAAACAATCAACCAAGAAAATACCAGAGCCAGAAGCTTTTAATAGGACACATAGAGGTATATTTTATCATTTTTCTCAGAAACTCATTTGATCTCTTCAAAGGATGAATGAACCAATGGTATTGGTAGGTTACTTGGGTCTAACAGCCATTAGCTGATATCTGACTGACAGGAGCTAGTTCAACAGAATAACATGAAATGTCAGTGAAATCCGGGTGCTGGTGGTGCTGCCCTGACAGCAGAGCGGCTGCATAGCATAAGACATCTTCATATTCCTGTACTACTTGGGTTGCGCAGAGAAGCTGTGGCTGCCCCATCCCTGGCAGTGCTCAAGGTCAGGTTGGATGGGGCTTGGAGCAACCTCGTGTAGTGGAAGGTGTCCCTGCCCATGGCAGAGGGATAGAACCAGCAGATCTTTAAGATCCCTTCCAAACCAAACCATTCTATGATTCTAAATGCAGTTGTTAGTCACAGGGTAAAAAGTCAGTGCTTTATTGGTAAAAGTACAACTTAGTTATTAGTTTCTTAATTCCACACTGATCAAATACAGAACTCAAATTTTTGGTTGTGAATCTTCATCATAGCTGATGTCAACATGTATTTCTGGCTCAGGAACTATTGCTGAAAAGGAAAAGACTTCTTCCAGGGCTAGGAGTATCTCCTCATTGCAGTGCATAAATAGATTTTATGTAATCCTTAGCCATTGACTGTGTTCTCATATAAAACTTGCGTGCAAGGGACTCATCTACAAACACCTTTATTCTGACAGAATTCTGTAGAAGAAAGGAGCCAGCGCATCTATTCCTTTACCTGATTTTTTCCTTCTAAAAATACTCATGTTACTTTCATTACAGTAAGGCTTGTAGAAATAACTGAGATCTGAATGCCATCATGCACTTATGGTAGGAGACATTACATGACCTAAAGGTCACGCAGTTACAAAGGTGAAACAGGTTGTTGAGGTCACTTACTAGATCAGTAACAGAGCTGGGAATCTGGAATGCATTAACCCCTGTGGTTTGTACTCTGTCTTCAGTTGCAGCCTTCCAAGACCCCACCAGATAACCCTCGTCACCATTGTCTTTGAAAACCCCCTTACAGAAAACACCCGTCTTCTGGTTCTGCGTGTGAATGTCTCTCCTTACTGTCTGCTGGACCCTTCCAGTTTTCACTCACTGCCAGTATTAGATTATTTAGCCATTTTAGCTATTGCAACTCTATACACTTCTCCTTTAACCTCAGTCTAGAGGTACTCTTTGAGTCTCTCCAAAGCACAGAACCTATTAGAATTTGTCCCCTGCAGCCAACAAATGTATTTGCTGTAGGCATTCAGTACACACATACCTTTTCCTACTAGAAAGTGAAGCCAACTCATTTGTAGATGAGAGTTGCCATATATCCTGCTCCATGCAACAAGCAACTGTGTTGACAGTTAAGGGAAAGAAAACCATAAATGTATTGAAGTTACATTTAAAAGCAAGAAAATTACAAGTAAGGAGTTCAGATCTCATGTGGTCTCTTGCATTGATCTCTTGTAAAATCTCTTGCATTGCGCATGACTTTTCTGGACCTATACTTAGCCATTACTGATCATGTTTGCATGACAATTCATATAATAAAATTGAACATAATAAAAAAGAGAAACATATTTACCTGGATTTAATGGCATAGTAATCTTGTTTAAATCTTGCCACATCCTGTTATATTTATTAGTAAACAGCACTGTCATAGTCCTCAAGACTGAAATACCATTAACAACTTAAGCAATAAGGAAGTGAAACTTAAGAAATAAGGAAGTGAAGTTTTCATTAATGCTTCATGACTCTTTATGTTCCTAGGAAACTTACTCTAAACACCTCGTATTTCATTTTAGACTATTTACAGGAGGGCAGACTACTGATGGAAGAACACATTTGTTTGGAATTTATGAAAAAAGAAAAAGAGACAGATTTGCTTAAACAGGAGCTGAAAGAAGTGATGAAAACTGAACAAACTCCTCTAAGTGACAGTATGAAGGAGAACAATCAAGAGGAAGTTGCAGTGGAAGAATATGAGAAAGAAGAAAACAAGCCAGACGAAGAGCTAAGTAACAGTGAGCAGCCAGAGAGTATCCGTGTGATTTCAGGTCCAAGAAACAAAACAACCATTAGGCTGAACAAAAAATACATATTCTCAGAAGCCACTGAGAATTTGCATCGTGGGCTTTTTACATCAGGTACAAGATCAAAACACAGCAGGCACTGCCAGTACAGGCAGGACTGCAGTGGAACAGCTGAATCAAAAGTGAAAAATGCCTTTGGGCTGTATGAACCATCTCCTGGTAAAGGCACCCAAAGAAGGCAGAAGGACAGTTCCACTGAAGCAGAAGCTGTGCTCATATGACATTTGTGGAAAGGAAACCATCTTAAGAAATTACTCTTTGGACCAGGCTTGTTTTGAATATACAACCCTTCCAGTTCTAACATGGGAAGAATGAAGAAGTGAAAGGATACAGGATTACATAAGCCAGATTTCAAACCACCATTACTAACTCATCACGTAAAGCATCTAACATCAGTCGTTATGAATAACCTCATGAGAATATACAAACTATTTTATTTGCTACTTAGTTACATACGTCAAGTAGAAATAGGGATCCTTAAAAACTTTTTTTAAAAGGCAATATTTTTACCTTCATTAAATGCATATTAAATCTTACAAATACTGGCAATGTCCCTCAGTGATTTTTCCATAATGGTAAGTCAAGTCAGTTGTCACAAAAGAGCACCTCTCCTATTCCTGGTCCATGTGCATGCGTGCACATGCGTATTCATCTTACAGCCTAACATGCACACACATTTTTACCTGTCACCAGGAGTCCAAGTTAGCCCTCGTTTTGCAGCTTTCAGGTTTTTGCATTCTCTCTGCAGTTTGAATTTTGAAGCTGATTATTCGTTAGGCAGCCAAAGTGACCAATCTGCTTTTGTAATGTTCATTGTTTGGCAAGTACCAACAATGCTGTAAAAGAAAGCAAGTTCTTATTTTCTTCACTCCTGAAATAGCTTCCAGAATTCACACACAACAAAAATAATTTGCTATTGCTGTGTTTTCACTACCCTCTGAAGCTTCATTCTTTTCCACTGTTGGAACTTACCAAAGCACTTTGCCTGGTAACTTCCACAGCTGACATCCAAAGATGAATGTGCAAGAGTAAACCATTGTTTTGGAGAAGTCAGGCATATCCAGTTCTCCAAAGCCTTTAAAAATGCTGTGTTTAAAGTTATGTAAGCAGGGATAGGAGGATTATGTTTTGTTCCTCACAGTAATTCATGAAGCTCTTGCTAAAATGTGAAGTTATGGAAAATTATGTGTATTCTATTAGCTTTGAAAGGCACTTAAAAAAACCCTTCAAACTGATACTGCAAAAGCTGCTCAGATTGGAACTTACTTGCAGTGTATTCTTCAAATTTCGGAAAGCTCTTCTTGAAGTGGTGCTGCAGCTGTACAGGGGGCAGGTTCCAAAGCACAGCTTCTGGTGTCTGAAAAGGAGCTTGTTTCTCCCCTACGAACTCTTACCAGATCTAGGGCCTTCACTGCTCTCCCAAAGCCAAAAGCAGACAAGCTAACATAATCCAACACTCCTCTGTGAGACCAGGTGACCGAAGGCCTTTTTGCCCTCACTCACCCAAATGTTTGACTGGAGCCGCCAACAAACAGAGCATTGGGTGACCCTGTGCTATGCATGGATAAACACCAAATGCCGCTGTGAAGGTTTTCAATGGTGCTGCTTTCCTTGATTTCTCTGTGCTAAACTGTGTAACAAGCCAAGTGGAAATACCATTGGCCACATCTTTAGATTCAGAAATAGGTCAATGTCACAGTTAAATAACCTGTCCCAAATACTTTAGAAAAATAATAAATAAATTAGTCCTATTGATTCCAATAGTTATCTCCTTGTCCAAAAAGTGTGTATGTACTGGGGGTGTTGCTGGTTTAGGTATGGGTTTTTTTCATTTTAGGAAAACTGTAGTTACTGAAAAATGGACTGGAAAACCTCAGATAAAAAGCTTTATTTTGTTAATAAAATCACAATTATACATAACATTCAATCACAACACTTTTTTTCTTGCTATTTAATGCATCTCTTTTCACCTTGGCTAAATGTAACCCTAATGTAAAACCTTTTCTTTTTTTAAATTACCACTTAAAAACCAAACCAAACCCAAACAAAACCAAAGCTGCACAAACATTTCATGCATATATACAGGGAATGTATCATGACCTTTTGAACTGATTTCTCAATGCAGTGATAATTACAGAGGGGCCCTAGGCAAAAGGCCTGGAATAACAGAACAGATGCATTCCACTGTGCAGAGCAGGAAGCTGAATCGAATCACCAAAGCCCAGAGGAGGAAGGAAAGGTGCCCCCAAGGGCTCTGTTCAGGCTCATGTCAAAAACCAAAGAGCTGTGGAACAGCAACTTTACAAACCCACCCGTTTGTCTTGGAGGGCAGCAGTGACAGGGCTGCAGATCACTGCAGCACGGAAGATAACACAACTTTGCCACTGTTCTACAGGCACAGTACTGGAATAATTCTGTCCTCCCTTAAATTCAAAATATCGTGGCTGTTTCCTGTACCTAAATACCACAAGAAAGTTTTACTCTGAAACAGAGAACTGTTTTCCCTCCTCCTCTGGCCTGCTACCACCCTGTTAACTGCTTTACACATTTAAATCACCAATGTGCCTTTTTACATTTACATAGCTGTTTTGGGCTATCCTGGACTGTCATTAATGTAAGCTAAAGCCCTTAGAAACACAGCCCTCCGAAGGAACAGCACACTCCTTCTACTTTCTCTTCATTAACATGGAGCTTGAGCACCTTTTCCCCCCAGACATGGAAGAAAATAGTTTCAGTGATAATCAGTTTTGGAAGCAGAAAAAAATACCACGGAAGGAAAGGTCAGTTATCAATAACAGTAGGAAAAAACACAAGTGTTCAATGAACTTCAAAAGTCAGTGAGAAAAAAGTATCCTGCCACCCTGTACTGGGCAACTGAGGGACTCTCTTGAAAGACAAAAAGTTGATTCTGCACATATATCAATAACATATTTTCCAAGACAACCCAAGAATGCACCAACTCTAGTGTAAAAAAATAACAAGGAGGAAACTAACTCCATTTTACCCCTAAGCCAACCAAACCACCTTCCTCTGTATCTTCTAGTACCACTCTGTCATCAAACACAGTCCCATCTCTGGGTGAAACTACCACGTCATACAGCAAAGCAGTAGCAAAGCTCCCAAATTAACTCCTAGTACCAGTGCATTTCCAACTTAAAATATACAAGTCCAACACTTTCAGGTTTTGGTGAGGATATGCACTTGTCAAAGCAGACACAAAATGAGGCTTTATAAACAGCAATGCTATTCTTTGAAAACTGACCACCAAATGGAAAAGCAGACTAAGGGAAGATAAAATACCTCGAAAGGAATACTGACTGATATCCAAATGAAGGAACAAAGATTATCTTAGACCTAGGCTCATTCAAAACAGTAATAATGGAAGTGTAGTTGAGGACTCCATGGATTACTGGGATTCCTTCAGCTGAAAGGGTGTAGCAAAATAGCTACAACTTTATTACAAACCACAAGCCAACATGTAATTCCAACACCACCTGAAAGACATAAAACAGGATTTAAGTCATGTCAATAACCATGAAGCAAGCAGGCTTTTGAAAAATAGCTCTGGATGCATAAAAACCTGAAACTTAAAGAGTTATAAGGTGAACAGGAACAAAACATCTTTTAGATACAAATGTTTCTCTTCAAAGAATGGCAGCTATCTCCATGCTGGTCCTGAGAACCCCTGAATATTGTCTGCAGAAGAGTACCAAATAACACAAGTAAGAGCTGAAGTCTGGTATATACAACCCACAGCTAAAAACATCTGCTAACAGAAAAAGTCTCAGGTGCTGAAGTTAAAGGCTTGGCCAGAAACAGAATACTTTACTAGACCTAAATTCAGGACTTGAGAGGTAAAAAAAAATACTAAAAAAAATCAATTTCTTCTGAAACTAAAATCAGTTTTTAACAAGTATTAAATCTGTACTCCTTTCCCCTGCCTCCCCATACAGCTATGTAGAAAAGTGCTACAGAGACTTTTGCTACTGCTGTTTGAAAGGGTCTGGTCATTCCAACCGGCAGCACAGGAATTTGTATTGGTGTGGTGGAAAAGAGGGTGTGCCTTGACTGTAATGCACAGCACATCCATACTGCAGACAACATGGAACTAAGCTACACAGTATCACAGAATTCATACGTGTGCTATGCGCAGCACACATGAAGGAACTACCTTTGGGGGCATTTTCAGACAATTTTGTGTTTATCGCCTAGAACTCAAAAGTGATCTCTTCAGTGTGATTATCAGCCAAGACAAAAAAGGAGATTTGAATGCAGACATGGGTGTGAACTTCAAATGCTGTTCAAATAAATGTCTTCCAAGGACTATGCCCCTACCCTGCACTGCAGCAGATTCTTCTCTTGTCCAGAAAGCATGCTGGATACAAACTGTTCTCTAGACACCTATTAAAAATACCACAACATAAAATTCCAACAACGCATTCTGGAATTCCTTCTGGGGCAGTTAGGGCTTACAAACCTAATATGAAGATTCACCAGCAGCATTTTAGCTTGACAGTGTATTTCCTCACTATATCATCCTGTCACTCTCCCGTGTACTTATCCCACTAGCATGAAGTCAGCACACTTTTCTCTTGGGAACAGGTGTCCACAACTTGTGGTACCATTCTGATTATTAATTTGTTAAACTGCCCAAAAGAAAAGGATTTAAGTAGGCAAAAATGCAACAAAGTGTGACAGGAAAAAGGGTGGGAACAGGCATGGCAAAAGGCCAAGCAAGGATGCCTAAATCACTCTGGAGCTACACTAGCATGAAACCCCAGCAATTATAAGAAATACACATAAACGATACAGACCTATGAAGTACTTGCCCATATTTAAATGCAACTCTACTTAATTTCAGTGCATCCTTAATACAAAAATATTTCTGATTTCGGATCTCCTCCAGGGTCAATTCCATCCAGATGCAGATAAAACTGCTCTAACTAAGAAGAAATAAAATTGACAAATAGCCCATTTTATCATCAGTTAAACTGACAAGATTTGGATACATAAGAAACAGCTACAAACGTTTAAAACTCCTCCTTGTTTCAAGGGAGTCAGAAGAACTGTATGGAAGTGCTTCCACTCTGTGTATGCCCTTGGTCCACACATTAGCATCCACATGGGCTTGGGAAGTGTGTGTTTTTCCAGTGTGCAGTCCTTACCTGTCACCCCTGTAGGAAAGGCTACCAAGCGCTCCAGCGGAGCAAGCCATTTGCCCGGAAGCACTGTAACTGGCTCAGCATAGTACCTCCAAATCAGAGAGACCATCAAGGTAGCCTAGAATTGAAATTGTTATTAGCTTGGATAACACCACACACTGAAGAACATTTACACCTCTACTTTGAAACAGTAAATGACAAATTATAATTAAAGGGAACAGTTCCTTTGTTATTTTACATTGTTCTTAAGCAAGTTCAAAATATTTTTAAACTCCATATGACCTTAAAGTTACACACAATATTAAGAGCTAGCAGTGAGACACTGGACAATACCAGTTTCTTTCGAGACCCTGGCTCTAATCTAACACAGACAAACATAGCACTTGTTAGATTCTGATGACTGCTTTTAGCCATAACTCTTGCCTGCCAGGAACTCAACTCACTTTAACATTACCCTAAGGAAACCTCCAGGTTGACCACTGTCATCCTTATTAGCAAACAACTCTTTGGCATCAAGTCTGAACTACAAAGACAATCTGATGAGGCACAGTGGGGAAATGTGTGGCAGCTGTCAGTGAGATTTGCATCTTCAGCAAAAACGTATTTTGCTTTCAATAACAGAAGTAATATATTTGCATGTATTGGAACTTGTCTGGGTCCAGTGCCATACAGAAGTGGAAAAAAAAATAAAATAAAAAAATAAAACCCAAACAAACCAAAAAACCCAAAACCAAAACCTAGTGATTAAAGAGCTAAGACAAACTCTTATCGTAAGACAAACTTTTGTCATTTCAAAACCAGAAACACAGAGCTACAGTGAAACTCAAACCTCCTTCCATCCACAACTACCAGACCTTATCAGCAACATCTCTCCACTCTATTTCAACAAACTCTTCCAGTTCAGCCTTCACTGTGGCACTGGAATGTCAAACACCTGTATGCCTAATATCAGTCAATAACTGCAGGAGAGAACTAACACTACTGAGGATTCAGTTTAGTCATCTGTGTTCATAATAAAGTATTTACTTACTTGTAAGATGTAGAATACAATATTTATAACCCACTTTATTTTGGCTAATTGGGCAGTTCGTGCTTTCACTGTTAAAAGAGAAAATATTACTCCATATTATTTATAACAGTGAATTATACTTACATAAAACTTGTAATTTATTAACATTTCACTCTCAGGATATGACAGTGCTTAAAAATCTCTTTTCAAATGAGTCACAGCTGTACTGAAGGTATCCTTCTGCAATAAAGTGCTTGGTCTATATCATGCTGTAGTTCCTTATTAATGCTACTATGAAAAGCTGCAAAGCACCAATATCCTAGACAGAGAAATGTTGCATGCAATCAAGAATACTATTTCAAACAAGAATAACTATTCCCAAATGAGAGTAATAACAGCCACTGTGGTTACTAATTTAAGATGAGGCATAAAGTAAATTTTTCCCTTTTAGTCAAGAGAAGAATCCTGGCTTCAGTAGATGCACTTTTTGCCTTGTTTCATCCAATAACACAGGTAAGTTTTGGTCAGGCTCAGTATCAAAACTTATTGTGTTTATTTTCCTCCTGTTACAGCACCTTAGGCCAGTATAAAGAAGCCTAGTGAAGACAGCACGTCTTCAAACTAAGTGGCCTGAAGTTTTCCAAAATTACATTGTTGGTTGCTAAATAAACTACTCAAATCTAATTAATTGAAATTATCAGGTTAAGAATGATACTACTGAGAGCAATCCAGACTGCCAGTTATAAATACTGTTCTTTCTCCAAGCAAGGAGCCTATAAACATCCAGGAGGCAGACAAACCAAGTAGTCTCCCATCCTGTTAGGGTCAGTTAGCGAGTTTGGGCAAAGACAAGAGCAAAAGCTCTGGTGCCAAAGGTTTATGTGTACTCTTTACCATGAGATGGTGAACTATACTACTATAAAATCCTAGTGGAGGCAAATCACTAGAGCTTTGTCACAAAGCTGCTGCAAAAAAATCAAACAGGGTCACAAAGTGACAGGAAATATCTCCTCTGGTTACTCTATAGATCACTGCTTTCTCTCTAGCATTTTGTAGTACAGTAACCAAATAGCCCCAACCTAGCAACACACCATTTTGTATGAATATACACAGCAGAGGAGTCCCTTGACTTATTCGAAATATGATTCAGTGATGAGCATCATGGAGAAAAAAAATTGCACACTGAAGCCCAGGAAAACTCCTTTAAGAAAAAGTGGTGAGACACACTGGCAGAGGTTGCCCAGAGAAGCTGTGGCTGCTGCATCCCTGGCAGTGCTCAAGCTCCCTGGTCTAATGGAAGGTGACCCTGGCCATGGTGGGGGGTTGGAGCTAAGTGATTTTTAAGTTCCTTTCAAACCCAAACCATCCTGTGATATGAGTCTAAATTACTCCGTTACAAAATGTAGGGTAATATGCAGGATTATGCACAACTGAAAGACAAAAGCAAGGTCTCCAAAAAGTAAAAAAAAAACAAACAAAAAAGAATGAAAGAAAGAAAGAAGGGAACACTGGAAATGGCTAAAAGGAACAGAAAAAAAGTTGAAGACAAATATATAAAATCGAAAACACTTGGCAAAATGCTTTTCAGCAACTAGAAGTAAACATTGCAACTCTACCATGAGTTTTAAGCTTGTCAGTCATTTTGTTAATCCTTCTTTCCAGACGGGCATATCTAGCAAACTCATCCATCATACTAATGGTTGACAGTTCTTGCTTCATGTTCTGAATTTCAGCTCTCATTTGGGATTCCTGCTCTGCATCCTTTTGCAACAATCTGGATATCTAAGAAGTAAAGAAATAGTACCAGTTATTCACCCAGCGTCAGCTTTCATCTCATTTCCTCACGCTCAATGCTGCTGCCACAATACCTCTCAGACTCTGCTGTCACTACATCCTGGGCTGATCTGTTGCCCTACCTCTTTGCAACTCCCATCAGGCACTGCCTGGATGAACAGCACCTGACACGTGCAGAAGGGGAAGAGACAGAAAAGTGCTCCTTTCATCATCACCCTTTCCAGCTCCAGCAATGCCCCATACTCATTCTTCATTATCATTTCCAGCTCCAGCAGCCTCAGGAAGGGTCCAAACAGCCCAGTTTTAGTATAATGCATAGCTCACAAATTGCGAATCTCTCATCTAGATTACAGATTGCCTAGTCTGAGCTGTTAGAAACACACAAACTGCCCTGCTGGCTGAGAGTTGGGATCCACCTAGTGCAGTATCTCATCACCGCCTCAAAACCAGAAACATAAATTTGCTTTACTTTCCTTACATCTTATTTGCACGTTTAAGAGGGTGTTTTGTTTTTGTTTGTTTTTTTTTTTTTTTTTTTTACAACTCCTTGCTATTTTCTTGGCTAAAATGACTTCCTGCTGACAGAAATGTAAAAAGGTAACCTCATTTTGTGTTCACCAGCATTTTCACATCTTTTATTTTCCTGCTTCCTTTTCATGAGGCATCACCTGCCTATTGGGTCATCAACTCCTTTTACCTTAGAAATGAAGGTACAAAGGACTTAAAATCTTTTTCTTGCTGTTATTTAGTAAATCTTTCTAGCTTTCCTCAAGAAAAATTCTTCCCTGTGCGGGTGGTGAGGCACTGGCACAGGTTGCCCAGAGAAGCTGTGGCTGCCCCATCCCTGGCAGTGTTTAAGGCCAGGTTGGATGGGGCTTTGAGCAACCTGGTCTAGTGGAAGGTGTCTCTGCCCATGGCAGGGGAGTTGGAACTGGCTGATTGTTAAGGTCCTTTCCAATCCAAACCATTCCATGATTCTAGTAAGACATGTGCAATTTTTCCATTACAAATGATGTTCTCAGTACTGCAACGAGAACATGACACTGGTTTCTGTCATGGACCACACCAGAAAGTTGAGCAGAGACTTTTGTCATCTATTGCAACACCAAGTTCAATTTCCCACATTGGTAAGAGTAATTTATGTTTTAAAGGATTTCTGTCCGTTGTTGATGAGTGTGCACCAATCTGTGTGCCAGTGAAGCTGTGTACAGAAAACAGCAGAATGGTTGGTGCTTGCTCACATGTCGGTTTATCTGTCAGTCACAGAATTTATTGGTCTATAACTCTGTTATCCACGCTTTCACAGAAATGCTTAAGATCAGAGCAGAGGGCTCTGATTCATGACTGTGGCTCAAAGTTCTCTCCTGTGATGTCTAACTCCTTAATCCCTGTACCCACCCATCTCCCTTCTCAACAAGGAGATGTCCATCTACTGAAAACACAGGAGACTGAGCTTTGCTGTCCTTTAAGTACCATGACATGCCCCAAGACCTGTAGCGCCAGAAGCATCCTTTAAAACACTGATAATTCATCACTTAAGAGACCCGCTTCATAGGGGCTACTGAAGTGTCCCACAACCACGCTGATGGGCTTCGCCACCTCCAGCTCCTCTCAGCATCACTCCCTCCACCTTCTCCTCTCCCTAGGCGAGGAGCAGGACCAGACCGAGCTGCACACAACGAGCAGGCGATGCGGTACCGCCGAGCACGGGGAACCCTCCGCCGCTCCCCGCCACCTCCCACTTTCCCGCAGCCCTCAGGTGGGTGTGACACAAAAAACACCGGGCACTCTGCAACACCCTGAGACCCGCGACCTCACACCCACCCCACCCCACCCCACCCCATCCCATCCCATCCACCCGGCGCTCCCCACCAGCCAACCCCCCCGGTCAGAGGCGAGGGCCAGCCCACAGCCCCACTACCAGAGCACAGAGGAGGCGCTTGCCACAGCCCCCATTTAGTAACGTCCACCGGGGAGGGGCAATGACGTCACTTACGATGGAGGAGCAGGAGGGCAGGAGGATCTTGAGCGCGTTGCAGACGAACACGGAGCTCAGCACCAGCAGCCAGGCGCCGCTCTCCGCCATGCCTCGCGCCTCCCCACAGGGCGGGCACGCCCCCTGCCCTTCCTTCTTCCCCCCCCGTTAACGCGCCGCTCGGACAGACGCCACCGCTCACATGGGATGGCAGCGGGCGCCTGCGTGAGGGGAAACTGGGACATGAGGAATCACGTGACGGGGATAACCAATCAGGAGGCCGCCTACTCTCTCTCCCTCCTTTCCCGGCGGGGCGGGCGCTAGGTGAGAGCCGGGGAGGGGGCGTGGCCTGGGAGCGTTCCCCCGCCGTCGCCCCCCCGCCCAATCCGGCTGGATCCTGTTGCGGTGCCGCTGGCGCTGCTGGGATGGATGGGGGGTGGGGGGGCGGTTTCCCTGCGCAGCGAGCCTGTCTCGCAGGCAGCCGCTCAGCCGTGAGGCACCGCGCGCACGCAGCAGCCGGGCGGGAGCAGTAGCAGTAGCAGCCGCCGCCACAGCTCCGGGGGTCGCGGCCGGGAGCCGCTGCCGCGCAGCCTCGCCGCCATGCCGAAGAGAAAGGTGAAGCGAGCGGAACCGACCACGGGGAAAAGCGCTGCCCAAAGCGGCACCGCGCCACTGGGGCCGGGCTGGTGTGGGGTGTATGTGTATGTGTGTGAGAGGGTAGGAGGAAGGCGGTCTGGCAGCGCGGGGACGGGGCCCGGAGAGAAAACGGGCGCTTCGTGGTCACAGGCGAGGCCGCCACCAGCGCTCGCTGTCTGTGGCCGTCGCCTTCCCTTTGCCACCCTGATGGGGGAGCTCCGCTGGGCATGGCGTCGGTGATGTGTAGAAGGTTCGGCAGGGTCCGGCCGGCCGCCTCGCCGCTCAGGGACTCGAACTCTGAAAGCGGCGGGAAGGGGCGGGCGGGCGAGCGGCGGCGTCACGGGACGGGCCGCCCTCCCTCCTGCTCCGCCTTACTCGCGGTGTTTGTGTTGGCAGGTGGCGGCGGCGGACGGGGAGGCCCCCGAGGAGGTAGGTGCAGCTGTCGAGGCGGGCCTAACCAGGCCCGGGACGCTGTCGCCCAGCACCCTGCTTACGGTGTTTCTCTTCTCTTTTTCCCTGGTTCATAGCCGAAGAGGCGATCGGCGCGGCTGTCCGCTGTGAGTACGGGAGCGGGGTGTGTGGGGTGTGCGCGCCTTCCTGTACCGAAAAGGGGGTTACTGAGAGGTAAATCTCGGCCTTACCTGTGCTTTCTTCGCAGAAACCTGCTCCTACCAAAGCAGAGCCGAAACCAAAAAGGCCGGCCGCAAAGGTGAGAATGGCAGGGAAGAGGAGAGGGAGAAGAGGTGGTTGAGAGCTTGTGCAAGTGCCCCAGTGGCATCCCCAGAGTTTCTTCGTATGTTACTTGTGTGAACTCTCACTTCTCTGAAACATCGTTTTTCAGGTGCTTCTGCCAGTATCCACTGGTACATTTAGCCACTGTTCAAGTAGATTTTGCTAAGCACTCATGGTATTGCATAGAAATATGGACACCAATTCCTGGGTGGTAATTAGGTACTTTGCAGAACTACTGGAGCATCAAAGCAACTGTACATAGGATTGTGTTTCATCACTGTAACAAAAGGGGTTAAAATACACTTAAAATTTAAGGCAGTGTGTTAGGACAGGAAAAAATACTTGAATTACTTAGGTAGCTACTGAAAAACATCTGAGTTTCACTCATGTAGTCTAGCTTTCAGGTATTTGTGTGCATAAACAAGGGTGGGTTAGCATGATCTTGGTTTTCCAATATAGCCTTCAAGCCACCAATAGCAGGCGCAAAGTACTGTGTTTTGTGGAAGAAATAAGAGGCTGTATGTCTGTTGGCTTGTTGGTATATGTGGCTTGAAGTGTTCCTTTGTGATTATAAGCTTTTCTTATTAATGTATGGATTAAGATAATTTCAACTACACTAACACAGAACTTTGCTTTGTAGGCTTTTTGATGTTCTCATTAATCCTACTGAACAGTTCTCAGTAATGCACCTTCATTCCAGTGGTTTGAATATCGGTGCATTCGGGTTCTCAAAGTCGTAAGCCTAAAGAATTTGGGGAAGTTTTCCAGTTTTACTTCAGTTATGATTCTCTTTTTTTTCAGTGTCTTTTGTGTGGTGCGTCTAATTCTTAATGCTGCTGGTCGGTGCTGACTGATATCCATGGTATGGCTTCCTGCTTGTAACTGCTTTACTTGCAGAAAGAAGTATTTCTACAGTTCATAGCAGGGAGCATACTCATGCAAACCAAGTACATCACAAGCAGTTGTCACCTTAGAATATCAAGTAGAACACGTTGCATGATGCCCCCTTGGAATACTGCTGTAATGTGAATATGTCAACAATCTTTTATTTTTTTTTCCCTTTTTTTTTTTTTTTAACTGCTGTTGCCATTGGCAATTCAAATAGATGTGTAACTTGTTTTACATGTGATCCTCTGTTCTAGAACTTGTGCTGTCACTTAACTCTTGCTGTTTGGAAACTTTCTTATTGTTAATGTAAAAATCTTTGGGCTTTTGAATCTCTTTGTAGTTTACTTCTCCAGCTTCAATACTTTTTTATTTTAGCTGTCTCTGGACTTTTCTTTAAATGGTTGCAGAAATATTTCAGTTACCAATGAAATGATAGATTTTTAAGTTTTAAACTATGTTTTTTTTCTGTATTTCATCCATAAAAAAAGATGTTTCTTTACATCAACTTTGTAACTTTTAAAAACTTCCCTGACAGTATTTTTCGGATTGAAGAAGTTTGCTCATTACGGAGTTACTTGGTGAGTTAAAAAAAAAATAAATAGAAATGGAGAAAAATATATTTTGACAATCAAGCTACAGAAGTCTTCATGTTATGAAACTGTTACCTGAATTTGTAATACTGAGCTTAGCCTTTAACTTTTTTAGTATTTTCTTTTTTCCATTAGCATGTTACAGCTGTGTTCACTGTGCTCTTTGATTTCAGAAACTTTCCTAAAAATAGGAGCAAAGTATTTCTAAAATTTTGTGGACATTGACAGTTTAGTTACCTGAATAAGATGCTTCAGCATTGACTGTTCTCACTTTGCCATCTCTTGTATATGCATGTTTGTATCCAGTGGTGTAAAAAAACTTAGAACTTTTGCTCAGTAGTTGCAGTTCATTGGCAAAACTCTATTTTTATGAAGACAGAATTTTACAAGAGCATTCATGGACAATTGGAAGCGTATTCAGATAGCTATTAGAAAGTTGCGTGTGTGAAGTAAGAAAGTTGTATGGGTCTTGTGGGGAAGAATGCTTGGAGTGAAGATAGGACAGAATGCTTCTGACCAAATATTTTCTAATAGTAATCTGAGATACACATCTACATTACTCAAAGTATGCAAAAATAAAAACATTATTTCTTGGAGTGAATTTTATGTTAGAGGCAACAAATTAGGACATAATTTGGAGAAAATACTTGTGAAATGCACACAGTATTTTTAATGAGATCAGACACATTTGAAGTGTAGTGGTCTTCTGCTTAGAGGTTATGTTCTCTCGCCACATACTCGCATTGTACCTTCCAGAAAAAGCATTACAGTTTGTCATTTCTTGAAAAATTTTGCTGTAGAGAACGTCTGGGATGATGTATTATGTATTTATATGAAAGTAGCTCTTGAATAAATACTTTTAATCTACTCATTTAACAACATCATGTGGGCACAGAGGATGTGACTGAAACAGTGACAACAGGAGCACTGGAAATTATACTTCTAGGCGATGCTTTTGTTTAGGTTAGGTTACAGAAATTGCCCTGTTGATAT
This sequence comes from Neopsephotus bourkii, assembly GCF_033783945.1. Taxonomy (NCBI): domain Eukaryota; kingdom Metazoa; phylum Chordata; class Aves; order Psittaciformes; family Psittacidae; genus Neopsephotus; species Neopsephotus bourkii. Next base: position 6,609,955 of record NW_026901456.1, on the reverse strand, counting down.
TAGAGGGAAAAAGAGTGTTTGAAGTGCTTTGTATTTACAGGGCAGAAGGACCACGTTGTTATTTTTTATGTGCCACAAGGCTAAACCATATATTACAAACCTGTCTAGCTGTTAGAATCTGATAATCTTCCCGTCCCAGTTTGATTCTCTAATTTTACTGTCTGGAACTGTGATTGTTGGCCTATATGTAGTTTGACAAACTTTTTTGACAGTTGAACTATGTATTCACTCATTGGTTGTTGGTAGTAGCTCCCTCTGCTTAGCAAGTCTATCTTGGTTTTGTGTGGGTTTTTCCAAACTTTGGCTAGTAGGTCATAGGAATTTAGGTACTGGAAATTTATTTCATTGCAGGATAAATCTGAGGACAAGAAGGTTCAAACAAAGGGGAAAAAGGGGCCTAAAGGAAAACAGACAGAAGAGACAAACCAAGAACAGACAAAGGACAACTTGCCTGCAGAAAATGGAGAAGCTAAAACTGAGGAGGTAAAGTTGTCTGAATTCTTTGCTGCAAAGCAGCTGGATAACTTCCTGTACTGGTTTATCCAGATATCTATCAGAAACACACACAGTTCTCAGAATCTATTTCTGAAAAAAACCAACAAAACAAAAAAACCCCACCTACCAAAAAAAAAACCCACCAAAAAAGAAAGTAGGCTATTGAAATGGTAGTAGATACACCTGGAAAATTCTAGTTGCCCCCCAAAAAGTTGCTGTAATGTGGTAACAGTCCCTGAAAATTGAGAAAAAGGAGAGAATTTTACCACGGGATAATGTTCTTCAGAGAGGGGCTGGTTTCCCTGCAGGAAGATATTGCCAAAATAATACATACAGGATGTACAGGGGTATACTGTTCTGTTCATGTGTGGTCTGTCTTCACAGGGTTTGGTCTGGATTGTAGTCTGCCTTTGCTGTTACCGGACGACAGGTTCCTTCTTGATACAAAAGTTTTTTTGACAAATGCAATATTCATTTTCTTGACACTGGATTTTCCATTGAAAACCCGAAGTTTAAATTATTTAATCAAAGTTGAAGTAACATTTGTAGGAGTCCTAGATCAGACACTGCTGGTAGAAGGGACAGGTTCATGCAGGGGTGGAAAAGTGCTAGAACCAGTAATAGTTGTAATTGAGAAATGAACATGCTAAATCAGTCTTGGCTGTAATACTGTGCTAAAATGGCTGTGTTGCTGAAGTGTTTGGAGTTACTCATCAAGTAACTTAAAGCATCCTCCACACTGTATTCTTTCCCTGGAATGTGGACATTTAATTTAGTTTTAAATGTAGGACAAGATCTGTAGGGAGCAGCAGTGCCTCCTACTAGGACAGCTGTTAACAGCTGGATGAAACACAAGTTTTCATGTGGCAGTAAGCCTAGAATAAGTCTCATGTTTCTGCAATACTGAATGCCTCACTCATTTTAATGAGTTCAGTGGAGTTTGCTGGTCAGATAGTCAGATGAGGTTTTTTTGTTGTTGTTTTTGTGTTTGTTTTTTTTAATGTAAAGATGTGATTCATTCTTCCTATTTGTTTGTTGCACTGGGAAGTAATTTCTTTTTTTAAGATAGAATTCAGATAGACTTTTTTCTATCTTACCAGCACAGATCAATCTTCAAGTAGAGGAAAAGAGTATTTGCTTTTTAGGTAGGTGGTGTGGTTTAGTGGATGAGGAAGGTACAGGATGGTACTTGAGCATACAAGACACTTACATTGGGGTAACAGTTTTTCATTTGCAAGCTTCCAGTGTGGTCTTTTTGAAAAAGCTGTGCTGTAGCTATGAATTCTGTAGTTGGCTTGCCCTTCTGCACAGCTCTGGCTCTGTATTACTATAGTGTAATTTGGTCTTATAATTTGTGCATATAGTGTTTCAGCAATACCAGTGACTGTTTAATTTGGCAATATTTCTCAGCTGGGGTCTGTTTAGCACACTAGTGCAGAGATGATGTAAATCTGCAAGGAGTGGATGATGGCTCCTGGAGCACATCTTCCTGCTGGTCTCATGTTGTTCACGCCAGCCAAAATTTCGGGTTTAATAGAATATTGAGGTCTGTAAGAGGCAGAAGTGTATCCTGTCCTGTTGGACATTACTGTTTTCAGTTGAGACAAAGGTGTAGGAGATGCCATTGCTGGTGCACATGGGCTTGTGAAAGGCCCATGAGGACTTCCGGTGACATTCACTGAGACCTAGCCCTGCAAATGGAAATGGCTTCCGTACTTCATCCTTCAGAAGCTTCCCCCAGTGGCAGTAAAGGCTGAGCAGGTGTTGGGGTTCCTGTTTGGGTTGCTACAGTGATTTATTCTGCTGGGGGTGCTGCAAGGCTTTGCAATAGTTAAATATAATTTTTATGTTAATAGATACGTCACATTCATTTTCTTAACCTACATAGGAAATGCAGTGAGTTTTCTGATCTAAATGGAGTTTGCAGTTTCAGTCAGTTAAGATGGTATAAATTTGTTCTGAAGCTGAGATATACAGCATATAGAATTTCAGAAATAGTATAGGTCTGCTGCTACCATTCAGTTTCACTGAATGTATTTCTACAAAATTATATTTAATACAGTACTGAGTTTCTAAGTCTCACTAAGTTACTGCAGAACTTTGAGAAGACATTAACAGTGCTGCACTGAATAAATGAATGAAGTGTACCTGTAGTGCCTTTCCTAAACACTCTATATGCAGGAATTTTAGCTTGGTAGGTTAAAAAGCCCCATCTTCCTGTCATAAGGGCAGTAATGGGCTTTTCCCTTTAAAAAAAAAAAAATTAAAAGTCCTTTGCAGTGTGTAGTAACAGTAGCAACATTCTGAAATTCAGCCTGATGCATCTGAGGAGATAGAAGCCTTTTCAAGACAGTTTGTTTTCAGTCAGTCATTATCCAAGAGAAATAAGCAGATTGTCACAGCATGTGGTCTGTAGAACCAAGTCATGGTTGTTCTGCCTGTCAGGTTAGCGAACCTGTGCATTAAAAATACAAGTGTTCTGTTTCTTTGTCTTCTTTTCAGACCCCAGCATCTGACGCAGCAGCAGAGAAAGAAGCAAAGGCTGAGTAACATCTGGTGCCAGGTCTTTAATTGGTGGTCCTTATACCTTTCTTGTACAATTCAGAGGAATATTTTTATCAACTATTTTGTAAATGCAAGTTTTTTAGTAGTTCTAGGAAACATGTTTTTAAAAAGGAGAGAATCCCAACTCAATCCATTTTTTTACATATTTAGATAAGTGTAAATGCTTTTTTTAAGTGGTAAAATCATGTACTGGTTGTCTGTTTTCTATGAAACCAGAAATAAATGGGATGTTACATTAAGGAGAGGGCTTTGAAGCCTCAGTTAGGTTTCATGTTCCATAGACTGAGAGGGACAGTTTTTCTATCCTATTAAATGAAGCATAACATGGATCAGACTTTGGAATTCATAACGGTATGTTGAGAATGTCTTAGCATTTTAGTTACTTACTTTTCTCTATGGTAGTACCATCAGTAGAATTGCTTATCTAATGAAACTGCTCCCTAGTGTTGGATTTCTCGCTGAGTGATGTATATCTGTGACAAAGTTATTTTTGGTAGTTGCAGCTTTATTTTTTCCAACGACTTTGTAGCGATGATGAGAAAGATTGGAAACCCTTATTATATCTTTAAATACTAAGTAAAAGTTGCTGCTTGGCAGACATAACATGTTATGTCAGTATTCGAGATACTGTAACTTCATATCCAGTTTTAAAGAACATCTTGTCTGTAAAGATAAATTGAAGAATATGTGTAGTCCTTGGGTTAAAGAAATCCCCAAGAAACAGAATTACAATTTTTAGATTTAAAAAACTATGTGAATAAAAACAATTGTGAAACTGTTCAGTGTGTCTGTGATCACCAAACAAAAGCCAAATAAATCTTGATTATGAAAGGATGTTTCTGGAGCTCTTGCGTTGACTATGACAACTCCCAGTCTAAGTGGTGTAGTTTTTGATTTTTAACTGTGTTCTTAACTGTTATTAAAAATGTACTTTTCAAGAGGCAGGTGGTAATGCAGGGAGGGAGTAGCAAGTAGGAAACAGTAGTTGCAGGCTTAATGGGGAGTTCTGCTTTGAAATCCTAGTGCTGCTTCTGTTACCTAAAAAAATACAAAAATTAGAACACAACAGCTGTTACCTGCTATGTAAGGCCACGGGTTGGCAAAGCATTGTTTCAAATGTAACTAATTCGTGTAATAACAAAACTGGCCTGATTCTTCCTTGCTGTATTTGAAAAAAAAAGTATCAGTTTTGTTGAAGATGTAAAGCCTTTCATCAGAAGGGGGCGTAGGACAAAGGGAAATGGGTTCACACTAAACCAGAGGGAGAAGTTCTTTACTGTGAGGGTGGTGAGGCACTGTAACAGGTTGCATAAAGAAGTGGAAAATGCTCCACCCCTGGCAAGGTAGGTTGGTTGGTTGGCAAGGTTGGTTCAAGGCCAGGTTGGACAGAGCCTTGGGCGACATGGTCTAGTCATGGCAAGGGGGTTGGAACTAGATGACCTTTGGGCCCTTTCCAACCCAAGCCATTCTATGATTCTATAGGATTAAGTATACATTACTTAAAAACTCAAATCTAGTACAGCATTACTTAAGTTCTCCCATGGAGTGCTGGTGGTTTGTTATGGGTTGGGTTTTGTTTGTTTGGGATGTTTTTTTTGGGGGGGGGGTGCTTTGGGTTTGATTTTTTTATTTATTTTTCCCAGTACTGTTACTTTGCTGAGTTGCAGCAGGTAGTAGTAGCATGTTTTTATCTTACCAGTTTATTTAATGTCAGTCAGACAGCTGCCAGCCTAACCTTGGGAGGAGTTAAGATCAAAAAGTAACTGTTTCTTTTTTCCCCTTGACTGAGAACTTGTTTATGCTCTTAAACAACACCTGCAAGCAGTTATTTGCTTCCTTTCCATTTTTTGTGCAATTTTCGATTCTCATAGTTACTTCTAAAAAACACTGTATTTTTACCTCTTCACTTACTTTCTTAAACCATGCTTAAATTCAATAAAGCATTTTACCCTTTCTACCTTTGAATGTTTAAGCAATGTTCAACTTTTCTTTAGCACTGGACCCCAGTACACTTCTGGTCCACTTCCAGCACAGCTGTGTTCCTAGCACAGCGCACCTGGGTTTGGCAGTGGCTTTGAGTTCTTGGATAGTCAAAAAACTATGGCACTTTCTCTAATCCCCTGCCCTTCCCCCTAACCCCTCCAGTTATCTTATTGTTGGTTTAATTTAGTAGTAGCATAACATAGCTACATGACATTCTTTACTTTCTATTTTTAGCAAGTGAAAAACCCCAGTTAAATGACTAATAAACTTGCAGGTAAATACCCTGAAATAACCTCTTCATTTTACAGTGTGCCCGATTCTCATGTTTTGAGTCTGATGTCGAGATCCCGTTGACTTTCAACACCTCCCAGACATGTGTGATCCACTGTTTTTTTTTATCTTTGTATCTACGTATCTATTGTAACTGCTTCCTATTTTTTGTCCTCATGGGGACAAAAAGTTACTTCTTACTTTATTATAGAAGTGAAAAGGCTTAGCAAGGCTAAATCAGTGACACTTTCTCAGGACAGAGATATTTTCATGCTGGAAGAAGGTAAGAACAGACGTAGTTCAGTCAGGAGCACAGGAGTTGTTCTGGGCAGCACAACCCCCTTGATGGGATCAAGAATAAAACAGGCTTTCCTAATTGCATAAAGCATGCCTAGTAAATACGTGGGTGAATCAGCTATGAATTTTAATTGATTTCGCAGTAGACAGACACTGTAGTGTGAAAGGCCAGCATGTAACCATAAAAACCCCACCAGTTTGGCTACTGGGAAAATGAGGAATTGTATACATCAGCACTAGGTGTCAGTTCTGCTTGTGGAGAATTGGAGTGGAAGACAGTAATTTCCACAGGCGTGCTCTAAAAAAGGCATTATTTCCTGAATGATGCCAGATACATTTGCTCTGAGCAACTGTCCTGGTTTCAGCTGCAACAGTTATTTTTCTCCTTCCTAGTACCTGGTGCAGCACTGTGTTTTGGCTTTAGTCTGGGAACAATGCTGATAACACAGCAATGTTTCAGTTGTTGCTAAGTAGCACTTGCCCAGATCAAGGACTTTGCAGCTTCTCATGTTCTGCCACTGAGGAGGGGCACAGGAAGCCGGGAGGGGCAGCGACAGGCTGACCCAGAGTAGCCAAAGAAGTATTCCATACTGCAGCACGTCATGGCCAGTACATAAACTGGGAAGAATTACCCAGAAGGGATGGATTGCTGATACAATCAGGTTGAGTATTGGTCAGTTGGCGAGCAATTGTGTTGTGCATCCCTTATGTTTTCTGAGCTTTAATTTCTTCACGTTTCCCATTATTATTGGCATTCTTTCTACTATCACTAGGTTTTATTTTAGTTATTGGCTTGTTCTTATCTCAACCTGTGGGGTCTACATTCTTTCAATTCTCCCCATCTTGCATGGAGAAGGAGGGGAGTGAGCAAATGGCTGCGTGGTGCTGAGTTACCAGGTGGGTCTAAACCACAACAGCAACTAAGGGACAGAGTGGCAGCTAATGCAGATTTACATACAGCACTGTGGAATGCATATGTAGCGGAGAACCTCCACTTCTAAATGTGAAGAGAACACAGACAGGATACTTAAGTGTATCCATGTTTAGCTGATGAACACACATTTGTCTGGCAGTGAGATCTACAGGAACACAGGCAGCCTTTAAGAATGATGTGGCTGAAGCTTGCAACAGTACTGGAAGCAGAAAACTGTGGATCTCGTTTGAAGAAAGGTTTTAAAAGGACAGAATGCTGGGTTGGGTTTTTCTGTGGGCTCTTCGTTTGTACCTGACCTGTGCACTAACCCATCAGGGAGCAGGGCAGGACTCTGCCTTCTGGGATGCCTCTAGGACAACTGCCCACTGTTGGGCCTGCTCCTCAGGTGCACAAAAGCTCTTTGTCAGAAGCTAAAAGCACATCGAAGGTTGAGAGTTTAATAAAATACCCACCTATTTCTACAATGATGCATAAAACTACTTCAAGGGTTCCAAAGATGCATACCAAGCCACCACAGGTGGGGAATGGGAAAAACAAAGGAAGGGCTTGTATGTAAAACGCAGCAGGAGCACAGCTAGTGCTACATTTACATTAGAATTCACGCTGGGCAGAGGCGAGAAGGAACTGCAAGTGAAAACCCTATAAATAGGCTCCCAAAGCCAGGGTGGGGTGGAGGCGCTGCTGGCACCAGCTTGCAGAGCAGGGGCTGGGGAGAGGCACTGGGGGAAAGCTGCTTGTTTCAGAAAGGTGACGGCAGGGACACGGTCCCTTCTCCGGGAGGCACTGAAGTGAGGTTTAGAGGAGCCGCGGTGCCCCCGAAGATCGCACCCATGGAGCTTCAGTGACACAGGCATGTGAAGTCAGGAGATCCGCCTCAAGGAGCGGACAGGAGCCGACACACAAGCGATGCAGTGTAAAAACATTTGGCGACGCGGTGGTTGCAAACGCGCTTGTACTGCCCGCTGCCCGAGCCGGGAGGCGCACACCGCTGTGCCCAGCTCTCTGCCGACCCGAAGCACACCAGGAAATGCGCAAGGTAACAGGCTTTCAGGAGGAGGTCTGGGTCCCGAAACGGGCCGCAGCCTATCTCTGCCGGTACCGACACGGCCGGTCCCTGTCGTAACCGGCAGCAGCAGCAGCGCGGCGCCTCACCACAGTGCCCCCACGTTCCCAGCCCTCAACCCAAGCGCCACGCCGCGCGCACCCTGAAGCACCCACTGCCACCTCCCCCCACTTCAGAGCGGCCCCGCCCACCGGCGTGCTTCGTCACCGACTGCCTCCTCGCGCAATCCCTCCGCGCCCGCGCCTCTCGTTCCCTCACGGCGCTGCTTCTCCTTTCCTCCCCCGTCCCCTCTTCCCGCCGCTCTTCCCCGCACATGTTCCGCGGACACACGCGCACCCCCTCGTCCAGCCGCGTACCGCTCCCCGCGCTGCCGGAATAGGGACTACTTTTTCTCCCGCCCTCCCCGCTTCCTTTCGCTCCCGCCCTCCCCCGGGCGTGCCCGGCGCCAGGTGTCAGCGGCGGCGGCGGCGGCGGTGCCGTGGCTGGTTGCGCGGCAGCGATGGCGGCGGCGCAGAGGCTGTGCTAAGAGGAGGGGCGGGGACGGGAGAGCAGCCGGAGCGCGAGCGCGACGTCCGGCGGGGGGCGGGGGAGGCTCGCTCCCGCGCGCGGAAGAGAGGGGAGGGGAGAGAGCAACAGAGGAGGAGGAGGAGGGGGGGCGCCGGTTGGCGGTGGGGGAGGGGCGGCGCTGACAGGGCTATGCCGAGCCGGGCCCTGCCCGCGCCAGGCGCTGACTGAGCCCTAAGCCCTGCCCGGGCAGCAACGGCCGCCGCCAGCAGCGATTGTACAGAGCAAGCGTGCGGCAGCCGACGGGGCCGGAGCCGCCATGGCCGAGCCCCCGGCCTCTTCTAACTCCGGCTGCGGTGGCGGCGGTGTGTCCCTGCCGCTCATTGAATCAGGTAAAACCGGCGGGGCGCGAGTGGCCGCGGGCCAGGGCGAGAGCTACTGCCGGTGCCGCCGCTCCCTGCCGCCATCTTCCTGACCGTGATTATGAATTACAGTCACCCCGGGGGCTCCCCCCTCTCTCCCCCCCCCCCCTCCTCAGCGCCGGCCTCACCCCCCGTCTCTCCCCGTGTCTTTTGCAGAGCTCTATTTCCTCATAGCTCGTTTCCTGACTACCGGGCCCTGCAGGAGGGCGCTGAAGGTGAGTACAGGGGTGCCGCACACTCACCAGGGCTCACGGGCTCGGACCCCTCGGCCGCTCGCTGCCGCAGGGAGCATGGAAGGGGAGATATGAACAGACCCTCCCCCGCCCCCCCGTTCCCCCTCCTCAGTCCTTGAGAAGCCGGAGGCTTGCTTGTCCCTAAATCAGTGTTTTTTTTTTCCCTTTTTGTGCAGGTGCTGGTGCAGGAGCTGGAGCAGCACCAGGTCTGTGTGGGCTCTGATGAAATAATCTCGCTGTAGTCAAAAAGTTTCCCTTACTTTACGAGTCATTCAAGTTTCTGCCACTCTACTGTCTCAACTTTTCCGCCTCAACACGCATTGTTTTGGATGTGATATCTCCCTTCTTCCCTTTTAACCACTCACTTTTTTTTTCTTCCCTCCCCCCCTCCATTTAGTTGCTTCCCAAAAGGTTGGATTGGCAAGGAAATGAGCATTATAGAAGTTATGAAGAATTGGTGAGATTTTTTTCTTTTCTTTTAAAACTTTTAATTAGGATGATAACGTTGATGTTAGACCCTTTTGCTTTAAAAGTAGGCCGAAAACTTTACGTTTCAGTTTCATTCAGGCTCTGCTAAGACATTATAAATATTTTTAAAAGGTCCTTTAATATCTTTACATTAGACTAACAAAAACACAAGTGGTGGTTTAAATTGGGTATATTGTTTACATAGCAGAGGTGGAGCTTGGCGTTGTGCTTTGGTACATGCCACTGCCTACATACAGGGAAGAACCAATCTGAAGCAAGGTTTCATTTCGGAGCTTCACCAGTGAATTTGATAAGTGCGTTTTGATTTGACGGTATTTATTTTCTGTTTGGCTTCAGCAGTCTCCTTCAACAGATTAGGAAACGAAATCGCTGTTCAGAAATCAAGGGTTGGCAGCTCTAGTGCCTATGAGTATACTCTTTATCTCTGCCTACTCACTGGTCATAGCTTTGTGCGTGAGTACTAGGAAGATAGGAGTGATCTCTCAACAGCATGTACTTTTTGCCTTCTACGGCTGATGTTTGCTTCAAGTGTTTTAACTTATATCCGTTTCAGAATGGAAGTCTGTCTTTCTCTTGGTGTTTTATTGTGCTGGTTCTTAAGTGGCAGAGTATATTTGGTAGTAGAATCTTGTGAAGTGATGGCTTGATGATGCCTGCCCAGTGGAGCTTTATCCTGCTTTATTGGAGTTGATCTTGTTTCCTTTAAACAAATGCTTATTCTCGCCTTTTTCCCCTTAAGATTCAGGCATTCCAGGTTGATTGATTGACTTCCCCCTTACCATCAGCTTGTGTAATGTTATAGGTAAATCCCCTTGTTCCTCTTGTGTATCTCTTGAACGTCTCAGAATCATGTTTGCATAGGGAAGAAAGAAAATTTTGCTTAAAGCATTTAATTATTTAAATGCTGCTTAAAATGATAAACTGGGTTCTACTACTTCTACTTGCCAGTGTGGTCAGTTGAGCAAATGAGGTTTTAGATTAATGCTTTAAGTCAGTGAAAAGCATAGTCTTGCTAAACAGGAATATTTTCAAGCTTTGACTTGTATTTAGCAAACATTAAAAGTACTATTAAGTTTAAAAAGGATTGTTAGATGGTTTTATGTTTGTTGGTTGTATTTCTTTTGGCAAAAAAAAGTAGTGGTGTTGGGAGATGTGGATTCTTCTGACTTCACTACAGGTTTTTTTGACTGCGTTTATTATGCATACACAGTTGTCACATTAAGTCTTTAATGTATTAAAGATACTAATGCTTCTTCTACCTTTTTTCTTTACAAAATTTAAAACAAATCTCTGCACAGGGTAATAGTGTTTCACAGTAACAGACTAATCTTGTGAAGGTTTTAGTTTCTGCTTTTGAGGGTCTTTGGGCACCACTTGTTGCCTCATTGGTCTCACTCTGAATTTGCAGAGACCACAGACAAATGCAATTGTATGGTGCAATTATTTATTTTCCTCTTTGTTCATGGAATTGGAGCAGGACTTCAAAATGCCTGGTCCTTCCAAAATCTGAGGAAAGCTACTTAAAAAGGAAATGAATTGCAGGGTTCTGTATGCATGCTTCCATCAGGGATTGCTTTTGGAATATATCATTCCTGATAATGGCGTGCAAACAAAATGTTTTATAATGTTTGGCATAAAGTATGCTGAGCTTTCTGTCCTGAAAGTTGTGGCTAGTACTGCTCTATACCAGTTCAAGAGGCAAAAATTATAAACGTAATTATAAAAAGTGCATTTTGTAATCTTTTGGACTACCAAGTGTATTTCTCATAATCAGCCAAATATCTGCTGAGCTGTATGGTAATGTTAACTATCTTACTGATATTGCCACCTCCCCACTCCCCTGGCAATACATCCAGTACCCCGAGATTTTATACCTTACTTGGATTTTTAATATCAAAGCAAATAATAGGTTGTAGCTTAAGTTGTACTTTCTCCATACTCGGTGTGCATTTGAGCAACTTTTTGTTACATGACAGCATGTGGTATTTTTATTCCCACTGTTCTGATGACAGGATCAGCCTTGTCAGGATTTCCCTCATCCAAGTTCTGTTGTTAGGCTAAGGGAGTAGCATCATAAACACGAGCTAGTTCTGCTTGTGTTCTGAGCTACATGGGCAAGAGGCCACATATCTGTGTTGGTATGGCCTGCTGCATTTCTTGGATGTATTGGCTGGGAATAGTCTGGCTGCTGAAGTAGTAGTGTGGCTTCTGGGTCCAACTGGTTTTGACATGGTGAGATCAGAGAGTGGAGTAAACATGGGGCAGTTTGTGCCTGTTGATTCAGGCCTCCCCAGTAGCATAAACTTATGATTCTGATGGTTTGGTTTACTCAAGTCTGTGTAAAAGCTACTTCACATATTTAACTTTTGCAGTATTATGATTGACTTTATAGTTAGATAAGGATTATTTTTCACTGAATTCCCAGAATGTAAAGGGTGAAAAATAATCAAAACCCACTTACATCTGTTCTTGACTGAAACATCAGAGTGTGTATATATTTTTTCCATCTGTTAGAGGTAGGTAGTATGAGTTCCTTCCTGTATGAATGTATGACTGTTTTGATCCTTTTGGCTTAAGGAAGTAGGGCAGTCTTGGGCTGTGTAGTACTGTCTCTTCAAGGAAACTGTTTCCAGAGAGATTGTACTCACGCCTACTGGGTTGCAGTTTACTGAACAAGTACTGTGTGACTGAAGTACTAGTTGCATAAATTCTCATTCTTGATTACAAGAAAATTTTCCATAATCTTGAGTTATGAGGGTTTGAATTTTAGTTTTTATATTTTAATAATTGGGTGAATGGGGCAAAAACACTTATTGTGGGGTGCTGCATGAATGGGAGCTGTATGTGTGAATATGGCAAGCTTTCAGTAGTAAAATACTAAAAAGCAGTAAGTGAGCTTACTGCAATTATTTTTACTGTAGCTCTCCCATTCTTGCAGAGTACTGGCTGAATTTACTAGATCAGAGCTTAGCAGAACTGATTTTGTTCTGTAAGTTTAAAAGCTTCAATATTAGTATAATAAATATTGTTTAAGTCATCTGTTCTGAATGTACCATATATATATATATACACATATACATATTTAAAGTTTTGTTTCTGCCAGGTGCTGTCCAACAAACATGTGGCTCCAGACCATTTGTTACAAATTTGCAAGCGTATTGGCCCTATATTGGATAAGGAAATACCACCCAGCATTTCTAGAGTGAATTCCTTGCTTGGTGCAGGGAGACAGTCATTGTTACGTACAGCGAAAGGTATGGTCTATTTGTTATTTGATATGGGTATGATACATTTTCATAAGTATATGGTGAAGACTTGGAACTTTTAAAAGGGGTGAGCTTTCACCAGAATTGGCCCCCCATTTCAGTACTGTGTTAAAACACCAGGATTTTATGTATAAACTATATATTGGCTGTTATGAAGAGATGGCTTTAAGTTGCATCACAAGAGTTATTGTTGCTCTGAGTGCTGAGCCTGCGGAACATGGCTAGTTTTTAGCGTTGCTGCAATAAGTGAATCATCAGGACACAGGTGCTGTTTCTCTAACATATTCTCAGTGGTATATTGGCCCATGATGGTTCTGAATGCAGCATCTGTTGTATTCAGTTCAGTGCACATGTGAGACAGTTGACACCAGCTTTCTGAAAGTTTTTGTGGTTAATGCAAATAGCATCAAAATTAGTATTTGTGAATTCTCTAGATAAGGAGGAAGAAAGTCCTTGCCCATAACTTAAAGGGAATGGTTGGCAGTGCATAAGCACAAATGTTGACAGGGTAGATTTTAGCCTTATATTTACCTCCTTGTTTCTGGGAAGTTCATGTGTTTGTCTGAAGTTCTGCTTGCGTAGCTAGATGCTGTGATGTGGCACTGATTTGTGGGGTACTGTTGCATTTTCAGTTAACTGTCCTAACTGCTTTAAAGGATGCACACTGAATGACAGTGACCCCTCTATCCTGAAAATCAGGTTAGAACAATTATTTCAGTTTGAGGGTATCAAATTAATTGTCAGTGTGGGTATTTTCTTTGAGTCACAGAACTGTCAGATGGAAGGGAGCTCTCGAGTTCATCTAGTTAAATAATTTGATATTAATAAACGTTCAATAAAATACTTATGAACAAGTATGCATTAAAATGTCAAAACTCTTAAATGCTTTGCACTGGGGATGAGTAGGAAAAATTCTTTTGAAAGGTTAGCTTTGTGTTATGTGAACTGCAGGAGCATCTCCACTTAGGAGTGGTTTCAAAGATTGGTAGTTGGTTGTGTTGTTTTCCTTCTGTTACCATATTGAGTGGAATTTTCTCTGTTGCTACGCTGTTTGTAAAATGTTCTGGGGCATTTGGTTTTCCTGTTTTTTCAGTTGTTTTAGTACTGTGTTTTGAGACCACTATAGGTATGTTCCTTATCATCTTTTGGCATTTAAACATGTAGTTACATTTTTGTTTTAAACATGTACAATTGGTTTTAAAGATTGCAGGAACACAGTTTGGAAGGGCTCTGCATTTGCTGCTCTTCATAGAGGAAGACCTCCTGAATTTCCTGTGAACTATGGCACACCACCAAATCTTGGTAAGCTCTTTGCAATACTCGTCACTGCTGCTGTGAACATGCAGTGTGTGTCTTGAGACTGACCTTGCTGTGATGCTGAAAACTGTACCTCAGAGCTGGATCTGGAGAACTTTCTGTGACTTGACTGGAATTGTGTATTGGGTACAAACCTTGGCTCACAGCACTAGGGAGACGATGGCCTCTAGATGACATCTTTTTTTTTTTTTTTTTCTAAAAAGCCCCTGTATTAAGTAGTTTAACCTACGGGAAACAGAAGTCCTTCTCCTTTGGATAGAAGAACTCTTGTATGGTTTAAGGTATGGAGGCCATAGAGAGCCATGGGAAAATTAAGATAACACTTAGCACTTCTTTTTTAGGGACTGTTTTGATTTTACTTTTTTAATTGGAACAGGTTTAAAATACAATCTTGGTTTTATACATAGAAGAAATTACAAATACAAAAAAATGTTACTTTATAAATTCTGAAAGTCACTTCTAGTAAGTTGCTAAGTAGTAGTGCAAGTTAAACAAAATCCTGTTTTAGAATAGGCCTGTTTTAAATATCAGTACATTTATTCTTTGATTTCTTTGTATTCTAGTGGAAGTACATCGAGCAAAACAATTAACTGGATATGCAAAATTCAGTACTTCATTTCCAGGAAGTATGTATCAGCATATCAAGATGCACAGACGGATTCTTGGCCATCTTTCTTCTGTATATTGTGTTGCATTCGATAGGACTGGACATAGAATATTTACTGTAAGTTCATGAAATAGATGCAGATCTGATTATAGCTCTAGGTAGATGCAAGGAAAAGAATTCTGAAATGCATGTTATGTTAAAACTTCTGGAGGTGAATATCAGGAGTGCTAAAATGTAGCCAATGAGCTCCACTGCTGTGTTTAAGTACAACAATTTGATGTAATTTGACGTAAATTGTAAGGTTGGAAATGTGTAAGAAATGGGGTATGTAATACCTGGTCAGGTGTTGACATTGATGAAGGAGCTTTATTCAGTGATGTAGTTCAATGTTAAGCATGTTTCATGTTCCTTATGAAGCGTCAGAGGAGAGATGGATTTTGCGGAATGATACTTTCATTGGCCCCTTTGTGTAAGCGATTCCCTTAAACTTATTCCAGACTTTTTGCATTATATGGTGTAGAACTGTGGGGATTGCACTGTAATTCTGAACCATAAGTGAGTATTTTGATGTTATTTTTTTAAGCTCCTACACAGTTTTACATAGAAGTGTAATTTACCAAGATGTGCAAAAACATGGTTAGGTTCTTGAAGGGAAACCTAAGACTTTTATCCTGAGCGTCTTTGAAAATCCATCCTGATTGTAATAACCGTTTCTTTCTAGGGCTCGGATGACTGTTTGGTGAAGATTTGGTCAACTCATAATGGCAGATTATTTGCCACTTTACGAGGACATTCAGCAGAGATTTCTGATATGGCTGTCAATTATGAAAACACTATGATTGCAGCTGGAAGCTGTGATAAAATGATCAGAGTGTGGTGTCTTAGAACTTGTGCACCAGTTGCAGTCCTCCATGGGCACACAGGATCCATTACCTCATTACAGGTAGGTTTTGGGGTTTTTCTAGGTATGTCTACCTACTGGAGCACAAATAGTGTAAATGGATTGTCAGAAGCAGCCAGTCCATGAAACTCGGATAAATTTCATGACAGCATGGTCTGGAAAGCTTAAAGGTATTTTAGTCAAATAGTAGACGAGGAGGAATAATTTGGGGGAGGAGGGAAGGAAAATGCTGTTGCACCTGATTTGAAAAGTTAAGAGTCGTCTTTAGTAGTAGGATTTAGATTAATGGGATACCCTATGGTTAGGTAGTTGTCATGTTGGTTAGAAATAACCAGTTTCCTTAGTTGCTTATTGCAATTCAGAAACATAGTTACAGGAATGCTCTACACCAACAGAACATTCCATATTTGTTTTACGACTTCTTGTAAAGAAAGATTAGTGCCTCATTTTCTGTTTGTGGAGAAAAGTACTTTGTGATTGCTCTTAATACATGGAGAAGTAACTTGCCAAGTGTCCATCTTACTTTTTCACATCTAAGTGCAATGAACTTTCACTGTGCCTGTCACTATGGTTTTCACATGACTGAAATTATTTCTTGGGGAATATTAAAATGTGAACATTTAAATACTAATGTCAAAAATCAGTGAAAACCATAAGAGAAACCTACACAAAAAAGCCCTGTTCCTACCCCCTGGAATTCCCGAGTACTTAACTGAAAATAATGACAGGAATCCTTCTTCAGTTAAAAAAGATTGCTACCTCTAATGTTTGAGCTGTTGGAACTAAAGAGAATTTCTGGGAAATACTGTGTCTTCCTTGTGTCTGTCGCTGGAGACGTGATATACTGGTTTATGTGGGTGAGGGTTTGGATCCAGTATGTGATACTTACAACTTCTGTGATACGGGTATTTCTTTTAATCTCAAAAATGTGAGTTATTTCAAAAGTGCGAAGATGTTCAGTGTAGTATTTTATGTAAATTTGAAGGTGCTATGATACTTTATGAGCTATTGGTTGTCCTTTGGATTCAGTCTTGGTTTGGCCTTTGTAATTCCTTATTTAACACATAAATGCATAAGTAGCTCATTATCCAGATTTGTTGTGTTATCCAGTGATACAAACAGGCTGATGTTGAGGGGTGAAGTGGCTGCCTGACAACTTATGAAGTTCAGTGAAGAAAATAATTTTGCTGTTTTCTCAAAATGCTGCCTCTCAAAGTAATTTTTGTATTTGCAGAGTTTCTGTGGCATTCATTGCATTTTTTTCCTGTTTCTTTGTTGTTTTTTTTAATGGGAAAGAACTTATTCGTGGTGTTTATTTTATTGTAGTGTAGTGGATTTCTTTTATTTAAGTGTCTTGTCATAGAATCCAAGGTTGGAAGGAACCTCAGGGCTCATCTGGTCCAACCTTCTTGGCAAAGCATGACCTAGACGAGATGTCCCAGTACTGTAATTTCAGTATATACAATTTAGATGTCCCTTCCCAACATTAGTAATAGTAATGGATGAACAATTTAAATCAACTTGTGTAACTTGAGTTCTTTAAACTTTTGAAGTTTAAAGAACTTCTGAAGCTTTCTGAAGGGCAATTCTATGCATACTGATAAATCCATGTCTTAAACAAGTATGTATGAGGATGTCCTATAAATTCATTTGTGATGCTGGGTTACTCGGGCTGTCTCACAGCTGAAGCTCTGCTTCATTATAGAGTTTTAAAAAATTAGCCTGTCTAGTGAAACTACCTTTTTTTTTTTTTTTTAAATTTCCAGTCTGCTCTGCTCATTACTTCAGTCATTGACAAAATTTTTAGTGAACATATGTGGTTAGTTAAGACCTCAAAGCGGTGAATAAATTGGTTTTATAAAATGCAATAATTGAAACATAGACCACAAATTACTTCAAAAATATAGGAGATGTTCTTTTGTAAGCATTTAAAATAAGTTATCAACAACTGCTTTAGCAGTTTTAGTGGAAAATTCAAAGTACATCATGGTTTTGCATTAAGGTTTTTAGAAGCTTATGAATGGTTTTTAGTTATCTCTTCTTTGTATGTGGCTGACTTTACTTTCTTCTCTTTAGTTTAGTCCAATGGTGAAAGGCTCCATGCGATACATGGTCTCTACTGGTGCAGATGGAACAGTTTGCTTTTGGCAATGGGATACAGATTCAATGAAATTCAAGTATGTAAATGGGTTGCTGATTAAATCTGTTCCATGTTATATTCTATTAAGTCAGTTGCTTTTAACAAGCTAAAAAGAAGTTTTTGTTGTGAATAAAGATGTTATGAAATTAATCTATTATGTAATTATTTTAAAGCACCATTGCTAACTATACAAATTTATCTTATTCTGTTGTCCTGGGAAGTTAGTTGGGAAATAAATTTCTTGCTACACTGAAAGTGTATATAGAACACCTAGAATTGCTGCAAACATAAATATGATGGGACAGCATAATGA
Organism: Neopsephotus bourkii; assembly: GCF_033783945.1. NCBI lineage: Eukaryota > Metazoa > Chordata > Aves > Psittaciformes > Psittacidae > Neopsephotus > Neopsephotus bourkii. Next base: position 6,592,156 of record NW_026901456.1, on the reverse strand, counting down.
AGCTTTTTGTTTGGGTTGAGGTTTCAACAGTCCTGTAGTTTTAGGATGTCTCTTAAAGAACTTGCATGCAGAGTATGTTCAAGGTAGGTTTTAATGCTCTGTATGTGATTGCTGTTTATTTGTACAAACAAACAATTAGATTGTTACCAGAAAAGAGAGATATGGGATGATTGGTGTGTATCTTGTATTGTGCCATATGATGGTAGTTGGTATAAAATTATCCATTTCACATTAAAGTAGCTATAAGAAATAAAAACCAGCCAGTACTTTAGAAAGCAGATGGTTGTTTTGACTTTTAATTCCTACTTGTGATCTTAAGGTAGTCGAATTGCAGCAAAAACTATCAAAGGCATAGCTTCATATGAAGAACCTTTTAGAGCTATAAGTTGTAGGAGGAGTGTGTTTAAAATGGATCCTTAGTTGTTCTCTTAAGATTAATTTAGAGGCCTGTAAGAGATGTAAACATTGTTTAAAGTAGTTTAAGCATGGACTTAAATTGAATTTAGCATTGCTAGGTCTCAAAGCAGCATTCTTAGGATTTGAATCTCTGTACTTTGTATCATCGAAACAATTAAATGTTCTTTTACTGAAGGTGTCAACATTTCCTTTGATAAACAGAAAACACTTGAACAGAAAAGCAGTAGAATAAGAAGTAGAAACCTATAGTGTTTGTAAGTGGCACAGTTTGCAGTATTTCTCCTCAATGTAGTTCTTATTATCTACTTTCTGTGAGATTATGGCCATGTCAACTGGAAGAGTTTGTACATGACTTGCAGAACAAGAACCAGTCTTTTAGATCATCATGTGCGCTTTGCTGCAAACTTTTATTTACTTTTATAAAATGTAACGATTATGCACAGTGTTCTACAGTTATGCTATTTGGTAGACCTTATTTAATGTACTGTTGAGTGATTGTAATTTGCGGTCAAGAGGTTCAGCACTTCATGGATATGTTGTGCAGGGTGTAAATCATACTTGCCAAAGGATGAGTGAGAATAAACCTTCTTTGGCATGTCATGTTAATCCTTGTGAGGTAATAGCATCTTGTAGAAAACGTCATAAGCTGTGTGGACTTCAAATACTGTTTGTGTATGTGTGTACACTAGTTTTGAAAAGTAAACCTTATTGCTTATCCTCCTGCACAAGATATACGGAAGTTACTGCATGTATTTAAGAAGTACCTGTTATGTGGATGTTTGAAGAAGCATACCTTTATTTTGTCCTGTTTCAACCATCTTTTCTTTTTAAGCAATCGGCCAGTGAAATTCACAGAGAAACCTAGACCAGGTGTTCAGATGCTTTGCTCTTCATTCAGTGTAGGTAAGTCACATACAGTTTGAGTCTAGCATTGTGATTTCTCATCTTTCCCCATAAGCAGTTGTAATACTCTGGTGGTGCCAGCTGTAAAATACAGAAAACCAGCAGCTGTCTGGTAAGAAATTGTATATATGTGTACTGTTAGCTTATGACATTAAATAGTGTTACTTGCCTTATCCAACTGTTGAAGGCTGTTTCCCTTTTGCCATTAGTAATTTTACAGAAGTCACCTGGTGCTTGATTACTTTGAAGTCATCTTTACTGGGTTTGGGTGTGAGGTTTTGGTTTGTTTTTTTTTGGTGGTGTTTTTTTGGGGGCTTCTTTTTTTTTTCTTTTTTTTTTTTTTTAACCCCTTGATATAATGTCAGGGCCAAAATTAGTTCTTTAAGACACCACAGTAAACAGCAGTGGAAGTGGTTACCGCCAGTAGCAGGAGATCCTGATTCTGTGCCATTTGTATGCAGGGATGTTCATAAAGATCCATTCCTAAGAATCCACAAAAATACTTATAAATGTGCTTCACTCCTGGCTTGTAGTCTTCTTTCTTTCTAATCATGTGGGTGGCTTGTGGGAAGGCTTACTGGTACTGGACACTAGGAACATGTGAACAAACTTGGCAATTGCGGAAATAAAATAGAAATCAAACTGTAGCTTGTTAGTGTTGTCAGGGAATAGTCCTGGGTTTGTTTGGGTTTGGGGGTTTTTGAGGTTTTCTTTGTTTAGGTTGTTTTTGACAGCACTTTCAAATGCCAGGTGGCAGCTTGTAGTATTGCTGCCCCCACGGCTAAATACCAGTGTACTTAGACTGGTTTACTTATGCTCCTCTACCCAGTTTTGAAGCAATTTATATGCCTCAAATGAGACACATGTTGCAGTGAAAGAGTAAGTTAGGTCGTTATGTTGGTGACTAGAAATATTCCCCATAACGAGTGGCTTCTGTGTGCAGTTAGAGGTGTTAAATGTTTCAACATTCTTCTAGATACATGTTGTTAAAAGTTTATAACACTGACTGTGACTTTTTTGCTCTACGATTGAGAGTGTTTTCTGGAGCAGGAGGGGGACTTCCTTCCATATCTGTGTGTCAGTGGAGGAACATTAAAAATGTGACACTTTTTAAGATTTTTTTTTTTTTAAACTCTTCAGTTTACTTTTTTTAAATCAAGCATCTGAGAAATGCTGGTGATGTGTTTAATTTCTTATACTGTTGCTTAATTATTGCATGTTTTTTATACAGGTGGTATGTTTTTAGCAACTGGTAGCACTGACCATGTCATCAGGATGTACTTTTTTGGCTCTGAAACACCTGAGAAAATAGCTGAATTGGAAAGTCATGCTGTAAGTAAGATTGTTAAATCTAATAATCAGTTATTTCAAGCAGTATTGAAGTTGCAAGTTAATCACAGAATGGTTTTGGTTGAAAGAGACCTAAAAGATCATCTGGTTCCAACCTGCCTGCCATGGGCAGGGGCACCTTCCAGTAGACAAGGTTGCTCAAAGCCCTGTCCAGCCAACTAATGCTGTTAGTGGGCTTGTAGTAATGTTCTTTTATTGAGTATTTTTAGATCTTATGCAGCATTCCAGCCAGTCGTGTCAATGGGATGACCATTTAAAAGGCTGGAATGTATCAAGATGATACTTAGAATTCTGTCTTTCCAACTAGATGTCATACATCTATCTAATTCTAAACTGGGTGGTTTGTTCTGTTGCTTCCTTCTGATGCAAGTGTACTTAGCCACCTGTATATTGTATGCTGTATACAGGAAGTAGATAGACTGAGAATGTGGTTTTCATTACTCAGGTTATTATTACCTGAAGCCTTTTGTATCAAATGTTTAAATGAGATTGAGTTTCTATAATTTTGCTTGTGTTCATCTTGACCTTTACTCACGTTTTCAGTGGCTGTGCAAGCTACTTTATGCTTCCTACATAATAAGTCAGCTTTCTGGTTTAGCTTTATTTTCCCATGTGCTTTATGTAGTGTGTGCTGTCTGTCTTTACTTGTTTTCTTGATACAATTGATACCTGTTAGGAAAATAACTTCTTAGATAAAATGCTCTTATTTTTTATTTCTGTACCTTAGTCTTGTGTACCTCAGGCTTTCCCTGCTGTGGAATCTAAGGGAAACTTTGCTTATGTTTGTGTGCTGAATCTTGGGTCATTTTTTTTTCAGCATTAGATACACAAAGAATCTTTAGTTTTACTGGGGAGAATTTAGATTTTGTTGAACCCTTACAGGTCTTTCAAGGCCAGCTCTTAAAATGCCCATCTTAATTTTGTTTGCCTTAATATGTTTTCTCTAGTACTGAATCTGACTTTAACCGTTCATGTTACAGTGGTAAGGCTTGATCAATATGTATTTTTGATGTAGAGAAGACTTTCAGATCTGAAGATACTTGAGTGTGCCATTTACTTTTCCTGTAGCTCATATTGTGATTTAAAAAAATAAGTAATTAATTGTATATTTCTTAAGGAGTATAAGTAGGAGTGGGAACAACAGATTCCTCTCAATTTAATTGGCTTAAGATATTGGAAAGATATACTCAAATATTAGTTAATTGGCTACCAGGTTATTAATGGACAGTTACTTCATCTGTCAGTCATTCATATATAACTGGGACTTTTTAAAAACTTGCATTTTAAATGCATTAACAGTTAGTGAATTCTGGTATTTGTTGGACTTGTTTCACCTTGCAGTTAAAATATAGCAATTATACAATCTGCAATTTTTTCATTATTTCAGATTTTGATAAACTCAGATTTGTGAATATGAAAAAATACGTGATCATATTTTCTGTTTAAAAGTAGAATTTCTAATAAACTGTATTTTTTTCTCACAGGATAAAGTTGACAGCATTCAGTTTTCTAACAGTGGTGATAGGTATGTTGAAAGATGCTCAAATGTGAACAAACAGTACATTATTTGGAATTTAAAATGTATTATTTTCACCTCCAGTTTTCCAGTAAGAAAATTCTACTTGAAACTTAGAGGGGAAATTTGGACTAATCCAGGAGAAGACAATTTTCAGCTTTCTTAGCTATTAATCTTCATTTGACAATGTCTTTAGACTGGCTGGGTTTTTATTTACCTAAAGAGTACTTTTTAACATACCCAATATACTTCTGGCTTCATAAACCTCTTCTTCCCGCTTCTTTCAGTATTGGACCAAAATAGGAAATTGAACAGTGCAATGTAAATGATCTAAAATCAGTTTTAATCCTTTTCATTTTTTTCCTAGCCTTCTATTAATTTTTAAGGAAATTGATATAACAGAGTTTTATAACTGTTTGGGTTGGGAGAGAGAAAAAGGGTGATAAGGGTGCGATGTATAAATTTCATTTGTAAAACTTCACTCATCTTTCTAGCACAGAATGGAATCAAAAATTATTTGTCTGTCACTAATGAAGATGTGGATTTCAGCCTTCAGGGCAGACTTACACTTGTAACCCTAAGTTGCAGCGTTTGTGGTTTTTGTTTTTTTTTTTTAAGTTGGGATTTTTCTCTTCTTGAAAGCCAGATAACTGTTACCAAGAGCACTACAGTTCAGAAAAACTCTTTCCTGGGCTACTGGAAAGCTAATGGATTGGTAACAGTAAAGAATTTTCTTGCACAGAAATCAAAGATTTCAATTCTAACAGTCTTCCACTGTAATGTTTTAAATTGTGGTGGTGTGTAATTAAATATACTTAAAAGCAAATTCTTTTGAAGATGAATTAACAGTCTTTTAAAACTTCTTCAAGGTTCATAAGTGGCAGTAGAGATGGAACAGCTCGAATCTGGCATTTCGAGCAAGCAGAATGGAGGAGTATATTGTTGGATATGTCTGATCGATTACCAGGGTACGTGAAGAGTTGCCTTTATTTTTTTGTTGTTTTCGTCTGTTCTACTAAGCCAGAAAGTTTGAAAAACTCATCAATATTAAGATGAAGTAGTGTGGTCTTTGACGGGGATGAAATGAGTGTTCTGGTCATTTAACAATTTGCTAAGTCTGTGCAAAGTCTAATTTCAGTCTGCGCTTGACATAATGCATAAATCTAGACTAAATGCATAAATTAGGTCTAATTTCAGTCTGTGCTTGAATAAATGCATAAATACATATATAGCTTTTAAATGTACATTGTGCCAAATTAATTGTATTTCCTTTGTTATCGGAAAAAATGTTACTAGAAAGTGCAATAGATCTCTATCTGGATTTCAGTCAGTCACCTGACTAGAGAAACATGTTTAAGATTAGTAAAAATAAAGTAGATCATAACCTCTTTCTGGAGAGGTCATGATGGATAATAGGTGGGTTTCATCAAGAACTGATCTTGCTGACTATTTTAATTGATTCTTTTGTACTTTTAAAATTTGTATTAATGAAATACGCTGGTGGCACGCAGTTTGAAAAGTGTTACTCCAAATTAAGATCAGAATATTGCATGGCACTGGATAAACGTGAAGGATGGTTGACTTGAAGTAGTACAGAATGCTCAGTCAACTTTTGTAGACACTAACCAGAAATTTATTTGTAGGTGATTAAATGAGAGGGGGGAACTAACACAAAACCCCTTGGGTATATGAGGTGATTGGAGCATGGTTGCAAGCTCTTCTTGTGATGCAGCCGTGAAAAAAATAATGAAGTGGTAAAGTGGTTTTACTAAGTGGTATTAATATGTAAGATCTTACTAGCATCTTTCTGAGTTAATATGCACAGTTGTATGTAATTTTAGAGTGTCTTTTTTAAAACAGGCTACTGGTTGTTGTGGAATATAGATAACACTGTGTGAAGCTGCGTTTCAAAGAAAGCTTGTTGTTTCAGTTGACTAATGCTGAGAGGGAGTGTTATGCTCCAAAAAAAAAAAAAGAAGTCTATGGGCAAGAGTTTCAATATTAATTCTTAACTTCCTTATCCTTGTCTGATTATTAACGTGGGAAAAAAAATATTTTCCTGTGCTTTGAGACTGAAATGGGCAAATTTAAAAGTATCTCATCCTCTTTAATTCTTTAAAATAGTGACGCATGTTCAGAAGAAGACAAATTTATGAAGCCTAAAGTAACCATGATAGCTTGGAACCAAAATGATAACTATGTTGTTACGGCTGTGAATAACCATCTGCTCAAAGTTTGGAATTCCTGTACAGGTCAATTGCTTCATGACTTGGTGGTATGTAATTTTACTTGCTTTTTGATGTAGATGGTCTTCCTAGAATTGCAATGATATGTGCACACCGAGTTCGTAACTAGATCTGATCTGTCTTCAAAGCTTTGTATGAATGATAAAGTAGGTATAGTGTTTATTAGATTATTCATTTTTACTTTTTTTTTTTTAATAACCAAAACTAGCGGCTTCCTCCTGGATTTGATCAATCCTTTTCCTAGCTGCTCTGTTGAACTTGCTTCTGGAATGGAATAAATATTTTTTTATGCAGTAACATACTTGTCCATTGAATAGTTTGCTGTCCTTTGGCAAAATATCCATATTTCTAGAGTTCCTGCTTGAATCTAGAAAATGAGTAAATTTCAAATTATGGTCTTTCTGACCACTTGGAGGTTTGCTCTACTTAGGTGCCACAGGTAGCAGTCGAGATATATGGACTTTTCCAAATTCATATTCCATCTGTTCTTGGGGGCAGCATGTAAGGTTATAATTTTCCAAAAGCCTGAGTGTCAGAAGAGGACAGTACAGTGCTTTGGACTCTACTGTAAATATCCTGTTGATGTGAATTTATGTCCTCATGTTTGCATATGATATGCAATTTTAAATTCTAGGGGCATGCGGATGAAGTATTTGTCTTGGAGACCCATCCTTTTGATTCCAGGATAATGCTGTCTGCAGGTCATGACGGCAACATCTTCATATGGGACATTACCAGAGGCACAAAAACAAAGCATTATTTTAACATGGTAAGACCTTTTATAAGTGCCATTTCTTTTCTCAGTGCACAGTAGTATGTTCGCATATTACTTTAAAGAATTGCACCACCACACACACCCACTGCTCTGTTTTGTAAAAAAGACACCAAAAAACAACTATCCAAAAAAATCCAAACAATCCAGCATAATTTTGGGTTTTTTTTTTTCCCTGGAGCTTTTACAACTGAATATCTTGGTTACTGTAACTGTAGGTGCAAAGTGATCAGGAGCCAGTTTTAATCAGTTTAGTGTGGCAGAAAAGGGGCAACGTTGCCTCCATTCTCTGCTCTCAGCTGTCCACTTCTGTTCTCTACCTTGAATCAAGTGCCTCTCACTGAACTTTACACTAACCTGAGCCAGTTCACTGATCTTCTGCAAAAGTATTCCTCACTTCTTTCCACTGCTGCTTTCCTATAGGGTTTTCAAGTTGAATTTGGTCAGGGAAGTCTTAAGCTTCTGAGCCAAGGAAGATGAATTGTAAGATTTTGCCATTACATATGAGCATTGTGAGGTGTAGGGGAGCAGAACAGGACTTTACTTTCACCACAGTCAGGGTCTGACTTTTTCAGACTTGACTTTCGGTCTGTGAGGTGTGCATAGTGACACCAGAGCTTTTCTGCTCTTTGTTACTAAAGATCTTTGTGCACCTCATTCACAGTAGCTGTTCCCTTAATTGAGATGAGGTCTCATCTAAAAGAGTGAAAGGTCTTGGTTTAGTCCATCATTTCAGGTGTCTTATGGGCAAATATTTGTATTCTTAACAGCCTTAAAAATTGTGATATTATTACCATAAGCATTAGTGGATTGGTGCAGTTCTTCTTGAGAGCTCCCATGACATTTGCTCCATTTGACAGCTCATAATTAACACTTTATAAAGGTTATTTTCCTTGAGACTTAAGTTATGATCCAGTGTTCATATTAATTTTTTAATATTTTTTCTTGTTATAGTCAATAGTGTTTTTTTTTTTCTTCATCTTTAAGATTCCCTTTGCTTTTCTGGAAAGTGGTTTAGCAAAATCAGTATACATTAGCTGCAATTTATTTTTATACAGTATACTAACAGCTAAAAAGCCTCCAAAAGCCTCTTCTTTTTTTTCTTTTTTTTTTCTTTTTTTTTTTTCTTTTTTTCGTAATAGTAAGTTTCCATAGCCTTTAGTGCATCTTTTAAAATTACATGCATATTTTTAAAACTATGACTTAGGAGCTTGCATGTCAAGAGGAAAAGAAACAAACTGAAGTAATGAGATTATTTGTATTTTGATGGAGATATTTAAGAGGTGCATGACTGCTTTTGATAAAGTAATTAATTTTTGATGTTGCACTATCATTTGTTCAGAAAAAATATGGTCAAATAATTTTCTTTCCTTCAATCTAGATTGAAGGCCAGGGACATGGTGCTGTTTTTGACTGTAAATTTTCACCAGATGGGCAGCATTTTGCATGTACAGATTCTCATGGGCATCTACTGATATTTGGTTTTGGTTGTAGCAGGCCTTATGAAAAGGTAAGTTTAGCTTTTTATTACAATTGTTTATTCAAGCTTCTAACTGAAATTAGATTAGGTAAATCTGTTCCTTTAAAGCATCATATATAAAAAAAGGGTTTTGTATGGGTATGGGATTAAAATATAACAAGTTCCTTGATGACTGAGTTTTCTTGTATGTATGGTCCTGGCACCGCAGAAACAACCAGTGTCTAAACATTCCCTTGGGAGTAACTCCCAGGAACTTTTCTGGAATACATCTTCCGGCCAGCTAATTCCATGTTAATTATTCAGCCTCAAAATTACTTTTATTTCTATTTTCTGAAAACAGTTTGGTGTTTAAGGATTAAAATGTATGAGTCCTGGGTTCAGCAGTAGCAGTCATTTTTGTCCTTCTTAGTAGCTGGTGCAGTGCTGTGTTTTTGACCTTAGTCTGAGAACAGTGCTGGTAACACACCAATGTTTTTAGTTGACTCCAATCAAGAGCTTTCTGAGTCTCATGGTCTGCCAGGGATGAGGGGAAGATGGGAGGAAGCACAGACAGGACACCTGACCCAGAGTAGCCAAAGGGGTATTCCATACCACAGTGCATCATGCGCAGTATATTAACTGGGCAGAATTACTGGGAAGGGCCAGATTGCTGCTTGGGTTGGCTGGGTGTGGATCAGGTGGTGAGCACTATCACCTAATTGACAAAAAAGCATGCTGGTTGTATGTTAAGAATAATTTGCTGGTTTATTTCAGTTAGTAGAATTTACAGTTCTTTAGGCCTTTCCTTATTCAAATGCAAATTTGCTGCAGTAGTTTGATAAAAATAAGCAATAATAAATATTCTTCCAACAGTGTGGATTTTGAAATGTTAGAAAAATGTTCATGGCATAAATGTTACACTTTTTTGAGTCCATCAGTATTTTTCTTTTTGTTTTGATAAATACATGTGTTTTTTTTCAAATGGCTCTTAGAAGTGCAGTTTTGACCTATGCTTTTCTTCACTCCTCTCTTAAGTTGCAACAGTAATTCCATGTTTGGCAATTTGAAGATATTTTTCTTGCTCTGTATTCTTTGCTGAATTTTTTTGAAAAAAGGCAGGTTGAATGGGGCTTTGAACAACCTGCTCTAATGAATGGTGTGCCTGCCTGTGGCACGGGGGGGGAGCTAGGTGATCGTTAAGGTCCCTTCCAACCCAAACCATTCTATGATGAAATTGAAACTTGCTCTTTTCATCTTGCTCATCACTGCTGGAGCAAAAATACTATGGTCTAATATGTATGTCATCATTTTTGTTCAGCTGCATGAATTTAACAGACTCTTTCAGTTCCAGCAAAAAATTCCTGGTGAACATTGCATAATTAAGAAAGAACTTTGAGAGTTTATGATGAAATTCAGACAATGATTTTCTTGCTTGGAAACCAGGGAAACTTTGTGTGGAGCTTTAAAAAATAGAATGAGATGTAAAATATTTAAGTGTAAAGCAGTGCTTCTGCTTTTAGTTACCTTAGTTTGTTGTTTTCTAAAAGCATTTTGCTGCCTGCCAAGCACTAGCAAAAAATTAGAGTACTGCAACACACATACAGGCTAATTGTAGCTCTGTGTAACTCTTCATATTGTGAACTTGCCCTTTCTTTTACTTTTAAGGAGATTCTGGGTATTTTACTGTCACTTGTTCTTCTCTGTTCTTTAGCATACTCTTTTTCAAATTGATAACGTAAAACTTAATTTCTTTCTAGATTCCTGATCAGATGTTCTTCCACACTGACTACCGGCCACTTATTCGAGACTCTAACAACTACGTTCTAGATGAGCAGACTCAACAGGCTCCTCATCTCATGCCCCCTCCCTTCTTGGTAGATGTGGATGGAAACCCTCATCCAACAAAATATCAAAGATTGGTGCCAGGAAGAGAGAACTGTGCAGATGAACATTTGATTCCTCAACTTGGTTATGTAGCAACAAGTAAGAATAGTATCACTGGGGACTTAAATCTGAAAGTGGGATTTACTGTAGTAATTCTCAGTGGAAACTGAGTAGATGTGACATGGGTGATCTAAAAATGCCTTTGTTTTCCCATATGCTGTTTATCATGTTCACTAAAGATGCTGGAAGGTCTCACAGTGAATATGATTTCAAACAAGCAGAAAAAAAAAATACTGATTTGTTCAAATGGATGTCTTAATTCTGTCTGCAGGCACCGACATGCGCAAACTGTGTTTAAGTTGTAAACTCTGTAAATGTCTTATTTGGAATAATTTCAGGAATGGTTTTCATTGTGTTTAGTTGTAGAACATGTCTCATGGTGATGTGAACAATGAGATTAAATTGTTTACAGGAGTCACTTAATTGTACCCATTCATTTTATTTGTATCACACTTGCAAGGTGACGGAGAAGTGGTTGAACAAGTTATAGGCCAACAGACAGTTGATCAAGATGAGCAAGGCTTGGAACCCAGCATTCTTGATGGCATGATTAGACAATTGCAACTACAACAAGATCAAAGAATTGGTGCAGATCAAGAATCTGCTTCAAGTGTTCCACAAAATGGGGAAGGAACGCCTAGAAGAGGTTAGTACTGGCTGGTAAATTCTTAGGTAACTTTCGTATCTTGTTACGCTGTGTGAAATATTTCAAACAAGTTTTAACTTTGTTATATCCTGGACTAAGATTCCCTTAGTGTAGTCATAGCTGACTAAGATCTTTTTATTCATTAAAGCACTGCTACTCCTGTGATTAAATCACAAAACAAAGCTGCTTTGCTTTTCCTTTTAAAGAGTTTTCCCTTTTAATTGTATTCCTTTTAAAGTGCCTCATGCTTAATAGTGTTTTTAAAGAACGCAAATAACATTTATAGGAGCTACATTTAGTCTCCTCTAAAGTTGGCAGAATAAATATTTTACTGTGTTATTCTGTAATAATATGGTATGGTATTATTCAAACTGGATTCCCCTCTCCCTTCTTTACAGGTTTTAACCAGACACTCTTCTGATCTGTGTCCTTGTAGTTTAAATTATGCAAGCTTATCTCCAGAAAAAGTGCTCTTTAAAAACCCTGCTAACCTCAGAGCTGCCTGAGATAATACAGAAAAACACCTCTGTCACATTATACTTCCTTTCACTGTATTAGAATAGTAGTAGAAATAACTGTTTTAAAAGTATATGTTTAATCTCATGGTAATTTTCTTAAGGTGATAATCAGTCATATACTTAGGATTATGGAGCTAAAAGTATGTGAAGTGTGAAATTTTTATCTTGTAGAAGGAAGAAACAAGATTCTAATTCTCTGTAGTCTGGAAAAAAATGCTGTCTCTTTGGGGCTTTTTTTATATTTTAGCTTTTAGAAGACCAAGTTTAGACATCCAGTCTCCTCCCAATATTGGCCTGCGACGTAGTGGACAAGTTGAAGGCGTGCGTCAGATGCATCAGAATGCTCCACGAAGTCAGATGGCTACTGAGCGAGACCTTCAGGCTTGGAGACGAAGAGTTGTTGTACCAGAAATACCACCAAGCTTACTCAGGTCTGTAGGCAGCTTACAGGGCTGCAGATGTGACTAGAGAGAACACATGATGTTGTTCTTTCCAAATCTAGACTTAAGCTAAAAAAGATACATGGTACAAATTGAAATAGTTCAGTGTTACGGTCAGCTGTGCTTAAGAACTTTTTCATTGTGAAGTCTGTTCAACAATAATAGATGAAGGTTTCTCTAGTTTAATAGAGAATTATTTTCCCATATTTCAATGTTTTAAGTCATCTTGAGAATGGCTAGATTACTTTGATTCTTGCCAAAGTAAAGTGATACAGGTTAAATTCATTTAGATGGAAGTGTATCCTAAGGGATTGTGCTTTTGTGAGGCTTGTGGGGGTGATGTGTTAACAACTGGCACTGAGCACTTGAAATGCTAAAGCAGTTAGCTGCTTTCAAATGTATTTGCAGTATGCATCTGTGAAAAGGAGAATTAATATTCATAGCTAAATAGTTCTTTTTAACAGCACAGCCATATGTGCTGCCACATCTCTGAAGCTTCTAAAAAGCTGTCCTGGTGTTGGAAGGTAGAATAATTGAAGAGAAAAATGTGGTCTGAAAATGCAGTTGAGAAAGTTTATTACATTCTGGTATTTTCAAAGAAGACTTTCTTAATACCCATTCTCTTTATCTGGAAATGAGAATGTGGTAGAGGTATTTGAGTCCTTTAAAGAGAACAGATAATTTTACTTTTTTTAACATTGCCAGAACAGATGTAGAATTAGATTTTCATTGCTTTCTTTTAGGAAGCAGGAAGGATACAGAATTGCGAAAGGGGAAGAGGAGAGAGATCTCTATGCAACAGAAAAGAAAAAGTCATTCGAGTCACTGGAAAAGGTAGGTGGCAGCTTCCAGGAAAATGGACATTCTGTGCCCAGGAATAAATCATGGTTTAAAAAATGAAAGCAGGTATTTCTGAAGGTGTGGTCTTCAAAGGTTCCTGCTGGTTCAACTTCTGCTTATTGCAGGCCAAGGTTGGATTTATTTTTATGAATGCATAGAATTCGTTTTTCTTTCAATCTTTCCTCCTTCCATCTAAGTTAATTTTAAAGGTAGGTTTGATTTCAGCCCATTCTGGTTTCACTACAGTTAAAGTTTCAAAGACAGCTCTTGCAGGTCCATGCTAAAGCACTGAGGTGCAAATGAAAGAGTTCAAGGTGCCATATTTGAAGAACTGTAGGCTATATTGCTGTTCCCTTGTCACTTCAGATGGCAGTGCTTCAGGGTGGGGGGCAACATTTTCAGGCTTGCTCAGTTTTTAATTTTTTTTTTCACTAGCCATTTTCTGGAAAAGATCAGTAAGAAGGAAAAATTGTTTATTGTAAAATTTTCATACTGTAGTGGCCTGATTCACTGTGTCTTGCAGTACAAAACAATTTAATGCAAGAATTCTACTGCACCCTCCCCATAACTGGGGGAGCTGAGGATTTCTGGCCCTCTAAGAATTGCACGTTTGTAGGCAGTTAATGTCTTGATTCTGTAAATATATTGATCAAGTAATTTGAATGGACCTGTCACAGTAGCTTATAAAGAGCAATTGCTTAGGATGGCTACTAAATCTGAAATCAAGAATAGCAAATTTAAAACTATTGGTTTACAGGAAAATTAATTCTGGTGGAAAGGAGTCTTGACATCAGGCTGGAATGTGATGAGGCTGTTTCTGTTTACATTCACCCTTTCACCCCTGTAAGTTTGCAGCATACATACTTGTATGTAACCTCTTTTTTTTTACTTCCTGTATACATTAGAGTGACTCTGAGTCTTCATTAATACAATCTAAGCGTAGACTACATAGACGGAAATATCCCAGTTACCGAACACGGAAAAACATTGACCAGCTGGAGTCTTCTGATGAAGAAAGAGATAACTGCTTTGGCTTGATAGATCAGGTAAGTTCTCTTCTGAGTTAGCTATTTTGAGCTTAAGTACCCCAATAAGTAAAGTTCCATGTAAATGTGTGTTTTCTTTCTTAAAACAACCAACCAAATAGAAGAAATTAAATCTTGTACCAGGGAAAGTGTTGCTGTAATGCCATTATTGTTAGCACTTCTCAGATCTAGGTATCTTGCTTTAATAATGGCAGTATTTCCTTCATTTTATAAACAGCTGAACTGGTTTTGCTGACAATCTTCTAAAACAAATCCATAACCCAAGGCAAAAACCAATATAAAATGCCAAGCTTGGCTTAGTCAAGTTTGGATTTTAGATATTTTGCTGTTTTTCTACAAAAACCTTCAAAATTTGTGCACACACCTAAAGCTGGGAATTCTGAAGGTTCTTCAGAAAGCATTGTTTCGCCAGGTAATGTGATTCTCCTGCAATCTGGTTATCCTGCTGAGTCCTGGCTTGGGGTGAAACAGGGCTTTGCTGTAGGTAGCAGGAGCTTTTGACTGTTGTGTTATCAAATGCTGTAAATCAGTGGTAGGACTGCTTGGATTACAGTTGTCTTGACTTGCACACAAGGAAATAGTCTCAAACTGGGAAAAGGGGGAAGAAGTGGAAGGAGTAGAGAAGGTTGGACTTGTTGGACCAGTTGCTTTCTTAAGGAAGAATCATGAACAGAATGGGCGATATTTGGGAGATAAAAGAATTTTTTAAGTAAGATTAAGAATGATATTCTTTGGAAATAGACTCTCTTCTCCTAGCCTCCTAATAAAGAATTCTGATGTTTTTAAACACAAAAAATCACTTTAATGAAAAGTTCATGTTTTCCTTATTTTGGGAATAGGGTGGAAGGGAAGTTGCAGAAGACTTCTGGAACTTCACAAATTCAAAGTACACAAAACCCAGTAGAGTTATGAACACTGTCCTGTAGATAGTACATATACTGAAATATTTTTGAAGTGATTTTATATCTAATAATACTTAAATTATAATACTGTAAGAAGCTGAGCTTTGATGTAGATAGTTTTATTTTTGTTGGTTTGTGTTTTGTTTGGGTTTTTTTTGTTTTGTTTTGTTTTAATCCTACAAATGTCAGGATGAAAGGAAGAAATAACTCAGTATTGTTCATCCTGTACACTCTGTGAACAGGTTTTAGGGGAAAGACTTAACATTGTTACTCTGAAAATGACAATCAGTTGGACTAACTGAAACAGTATCGAACTGGAAGTTGCAAGTTAAATCTTGGGGATTTTTTGTTTGGTTTCTTTGCTTGACTCTGTAAGTTGAGACATCAGTAATGTATTATACTTGGTAATTTCGGTTATGGAAAACAAGTAAAACATGATAATGCAAATAAACTGTTGAACAACAATCAGGAAACTACTTAGGTTGTAATATATTTTGATGTGTCTTGACTGTTTAGTTTAGCATCTTAATATATGCATGACAACACCCAGTTAGTACTTGGTCAGTCAGTTGATACTAAAATCAGAAAAATCACATGATTTTAGCTTGCATAACTAATAAAAAGTACTACTCCTGTAACAAGATAAAAGCTATGTTGTGTGCAAATGGGAGACATGATTGCTTTCTTGTCTTGTGCCTTTTTTTCCTTGTCTTGTGCAATCTTTAAATTCTTCCATTGCATTCTAGTGAGCTAGATTTTACTGTGTACTTTACATGACCTAATTACAGCATCATGAGTCTGGAATTTGAAGGAGTCAGAATCACGTTCCACTTTGTCCTGATGAATGATGTGAACTTATTATTAGACTAGAAAAAGTAGAACTGCCATATGGTAGGGGGATAGGAGTATTGCTTTGCAAAGAGTGAATAGAGCAGGTGGACCCACATGGCTAATACAATGTGAGTGAACATACAGAAGTTATTGATTAATAGTGCACTCCTGAGGTTAATAGGATAAGTGGAAGTCTGCTTCAAAAAAGAACTACTTTCATTTCCATTTCAAGAACTCTTTTTACCAGATTTCTTGCTAACTTATTAATATGCAGACATTAATAGAGAATATGTTTTATGTTTCGAACCCTTAAAACATGTGGTGTGAGAAAGCTTTGGATTGACTGCATATTTTTAAAATTAGGAAGCTGAAGAAAGTGAGGGCTCTGGCTCATCTGATGAAGAGGAAGAGTGGAGAAGTGACAAGAAAAGCAACAGTAATAGTTCTAGGTAAAAGTGAACAAATCCCTGGCTTTAACTGTAACAAATTTTAGAGAAGTTGTATCGAAGTTCTATTGTGCTTCATATGTTATAGTATTTTGGAGGGTACTGCACTGAGACATATTTTTATTTAGTGTTCCATTTCACCAAAGCATTGTCTTCTTATATATATTCAAATACCTTCACTGTTTTGCTAGATGGCAAGGAGAAAGATGCTGGTCCGGAATGGCTTTTATAGTGTGTTTTGTTCTGTTCGATTTTTGAGGGGTGTGGGGTTTTGTTTGGTTGGGGGGGAAGTTTTGTTAACAATGCAGCAACTGCCAGTTGCTGTTACAAAATGGTTGGTTGGAAAAAAATTATTTTGATAAGGCCATAATTCTGTTTAGAACTGAAGTCATAGGTAACTTTTTAATCCCTCTGCTGTGGCTTTTTTAGATATTCTTTCTAGAACTCTATAGTAGTAGAACAAAGAAAGAGAGAAGGGTATAAAAAAGGCAAGTGTGTATCCCTGAAATTTATATAACTGTCTTTAAAGAATTTATGTAGTTCTTGGCTAGTGTCTTCTTTAGGGAGGGTTCCCAACTAGCCCAGAATTTCATTGCACAACTTTCTTGAATAAATTACTTATTTTGAAATTCACCAGCCTTGATTTCTTAAAAAAAAACCCCATGCTTTTAAGTATGGTGTTCCCCAAAATTTATGATAAGCATCAAGTGAAGTAATTGTTACAACAGGTCAAAGTAATTTTAGTTCTTCTGTTAGAGCTTTCAACAGCAATCTGCATCCGCAGTTATTTGTCTAAAAGAATTCAACATTCTGAAATACTGACAGCTTGGTTCTGTGTTTGTATTGTCACTTACTCCATCCACTACGGACAGTGATTCTTCAAGTAGATACTCCGACTGGATAGCTGATGCAGGGATTAATTTGCAACCTCCAGTACGGACTTCTCGAAGGAAAGCTATCAGGTATTGCAGTACTTCAGAAGAGGAAGTATCAGCAGAGAAATCATCTCCTCCAAAGAGAAGAAGAAGAAAAAGGAGAAAAAAACCTAAACCAAAAAAGCAGGAGGAGGTATACAGTTAATTTCTTCTAGTCACTCTTTATTAAATTACTCTCTTAGGTTTTCAGACCTCTTCACTGAAGTTAAAGTAATTTTTATTGCCACTGGACAAGGATATTGGTATCACTACATACAGTGTACTTTTTAATTAAATTGAGACTATTCCAAGTGCAAAGTGTCTGCAGGTTTGTATGGACAAATATACGTTCCAAGTGAAGTCATTCTCACTTTTCAAATAAAAAGGGTTCTCAAGGTTTCTGCTATCAAAGGGGAAATGTGATAATTAAAAGCAGAGTTAAATAAATTAAATCAGGTTTTTAACAGGGTTTTAATGTAATAATCTGTAGAATTATTTAAGTAACATCTTTTTGAAAACCTAAGCAATATAGTCACTGTATTCTTTTATTTGGGTTTTTATTCTTGAACTTTAATTTTTTTTAAGTTACAATACTTACTTTTCTGTATGAAAATTTTCAAGTTAATTTAAATAATTATCATTTTTTAAATTACAGTAGCTGTGATTTGCTGTTTTCTACCAAAAAGGGACAAATACAGATTTTTAATACTTGGGTTAGTTTTGGTATGTTTTTCTCTCAGTTGTTTTGCTTTCTTCCAAGTATTCTCAAAATGACAAATTTGGAACTGTTTTAATATGAATATTTACTGTGTGATATCTCATAGTTTTTAATCTCCAAATAGTTTCTTGCAGCCTAACAGATTATAATAGTCTTGTTCACTTAAATCTTCATAAAGGGAAAGAATGCTTAGTATTAGTACTACAAATACAGTTACAACTCAGTGAAAGCCTTGGAGTACTTTCTGGCAAAGTACTTTAGTCTTGTTATAAGTTAAGGTTTTTATCTACCAAATTAAAATGGAATAAGTTGTTTTGATTTCATGTCAGGAATATGTCCATTATGCCTAATTTTGCTCTCTATTAAATGTGAAGGCAAATGCTGAAACACAACCAGTAAACTTGGAATTGTCATATGATTTGCATCCTCCTGTTTGGATAACAGACACAGCTCTTCGAAGATCCCCTTTTGTCCCTCAGATGGGTGATGAGGTAGGAATATTGATAGAAATCTTTAAATGTTTGTGTTACCTAACATAATTACTTAATGTAGGAAAACGTTTACCGTTTGGGATTTGGTTTTTTTTCTCAGGTAATATATTTCCGACAAGGACATGAAGCTTACATTGAAGCAGTTAGAAGAAATAACATTTATGAACTGAATCCGCACAAGGAGCCATGGAGAAAAGTAGTCCTTAGGGTAGGTTTTCGTTGAAGATACAGTGGGTTCAATACTAGTAGTATGTGAAAGAAGAGTTATGTTACACGGTTCACAAAAGATTGCTTTGTGACATTATACTGTTTCTTACAATGTTTCCCTATGGGAACAATACAGGAAAGTGACTTCAATTACCACAGTTACCTGTGGAAAGCCCAAATAACCTGTGTTAAAATTGCCAGGTCTGATGGACTATCTTCCATTGAACTTTTACAGTTTCAATGTTCTTGGCTTTTCGCATGGGGTTACAATTCATGTGCTTGGTTAACTAATGTTAAATTGATAGTTCTGTGCATATTCCAGAAAGTAGAACTTGCTGAAACTGTTTGTTCTCACCTGTAGGATCAGGAATTAGTAAAAATTGTTGGAATTAGATACGAAGTTGGGCCTCCCACATTGTGTTGCCTCAAGCTTGCTTTTATAGATCATGCCACTGGAAAACATACAGACAAATCATTTTCCATCAGGTATGTGCATCTCTTTTTTTTCTCAAGAGTATTTAAAACTGCATTTCTTTTTAAGCTGCTTCCTAAAGCCCAGGGTGCACACATGAAATGGTGGGTTTTTTTTGTGTTTGTTTTTTTTGTTGTTTTTTTAATCTAGATACCACGATATGCCAGATGTTATCGATTTCCTTATATTACGTCAGTTCTATGATGAAGCACGGCAAAGGAACTGGCAAGCTTGTAAGTGTGTGTACTAAGTATTTTACCAAATGATTTTGAAATCAAAAATATATCCTTGGCTAATTGCTAAATATGCTAAACGCTACTTGCTTCTAACTTCAGAGGGCTCTCTGGTACATGGGGTCTCTCTCTCTGCCCCTTAGAAATATGAGCCTAATTGCTGTATTGAGCCTTTTGGAGGGATTACTATAGATCTAAGGTACAGTCCTCAAAACATATATTGAGGCTTCAGTGTCCCTCTTTCCTTACTTCTGGCTAGCAGCAAACGTAGGTTTTAGCACTGACATTTTGGCATAATAGTCGCTTCATCTTTTATTGAGTATCAGTGGATTTAGAACTTCAAGCTGAAAAACATCAATCAAAAGTTTATCTAATTGCATGTAGAAGAAGCATAGTTAAATAATTTTTCTTAGTAAAATATCTGAGCAGACTTTTTTTTTTCTTGCACTAGCTGATAGGTTCCGATCCATTATTGATGATGCATGGTGGTTTGGAACAGTTCTGGGTCAAGAACCGTATCAGCCTCAATATCCAGATAGCCATTTTCAGTGTTACAGTGTTAAGTAAGTATGAAAAGATTTTGCACTTCTAATGTGAGTAGTGTGGACTGCCTCTTACATAGCTGGTTCATTTGGTATGAGAATGTGTTGTTCAAATGATTTCACTGGTCGTATTATGACTTCTTAGTGATTTCAAGTGATTATCAGTTCTTAATGGTTTCTAGTGATTATCAGTTTTTAGTGGTTTGAAGTTGCTAATATAACACAGTGTGAATAGGTAATAACTTTTGTCTAATTTTAAGTGAATAATATGGTAAGAAATTATTGACATCACATTTGTAAATCATTTTCTGTAATGACTAGTGGTAGATCTCTTTCACAAAGCAAGGAGTGCAATTTTCTGTGTATGTTAATTATAATTGGTTTTGGATGGGGCATTCTTAATCTGTTACTGATACCTATTTGTTATGCTTCAAGTTCTTGCACTTCTGTCTTCATGTTGTAGTCCACATGTGCAAGTAAGTTGATCTCATGCTATCATTTGAGACTCTTGTAGAGGATGTTTCCAAATGTTGCTCTCATTATGCTTGACACATGAATGTTGTCAGAAGAATGTTCTGTCTTGACAGAACTTTAATCTCTTCACTGCCTAGTGGTATTCTGCCATATTCCCTATTTTGCAGATCCCACTTGCAATTTCACCTTTTGATTCCTTCTTTTGATTTCTTCTTTGGGTGATACTTAGCTGGGTAACTGGCAGATAATGTGACCCTGTAACAGGCAAGTCCCTTTGACCAGTGCACTTGTCAGGAGATAATACCACCTGGACGAGGGCATGTAGTATCAACCGCATTGTTCAAAGCATGGAATACTAATTAAGTAAAGGGTGTTGGAGTAGAAAAAAATCCTGTTTAAATGAAGGCCAGGAACATCTGAGTCAAACTAGTAAGAAGGTAGATGAACCATTACCTTCTTTACCAAGGCAGGTTCTGAAAAATTAGTTCGTAGTATCCCCCCATGACAGTTTAACATTAGAGGTGTTCCTATGCACCCTCTTTATATTGATAAAGAAGTCCTTCACACAAAGTAGAAGACGTGTGAACAAAGGTAACTATGGCCCTCAGTGCTCCGAATCAGGATGTTCTCAACAGCACTGTACCAGTAACTATGAAGAAAATTAACTCTACGCCAGCTGAAATGAAGACACTTTCCAAGTTGTCTGGAATGGTTCTGGGATCTTGCTTGCTTTGGATTCTTCCAGCAGGGGAGGATTGCCAGGAGAATAATCATTGAATACATAATATTCTTATTTCTGTCATGACCAGGGATTCTTCCCATGTCTTTTACAGTATATTTGATATTCACAGTTGCATTGTTTAGAGGGCTTTCCCTCCTCCCCACTGTCTGACAGTTGCTTACGCGTCCGTGATGAGAAAGTACATACAGACAAAAACCTGAGATCCAGACTATTTGTACATTGATTTCATTCTGCTTTGGACTTTTGTCTTGCCCAAAGAGAGTATCTTGACAAGCTAAAATGTTACTAATGCTTACTGACATCTTATCCATGTCCCAGGATAGATACATAGGAGTGCGTATCTCCTGCAGGTGATGTAGGGGTAAATTATTCAAGTTACTGGCTAGTATATTTTCCGTTGTCTTGTAAAACGATGTCCAGAGTAAAAGTCCACTGGGTCCAGATACCAGTGTGAAAATACAACTGAATCTTATTTCAAAGTACTAAATTTTATCAGCTAAGTAGCTCAAACCATACGGAATATGTTACCTTCTGGATATTATACCTTTCATATGTTTTGCTATGTTACCACAGTTGTTTCTTCAGAGTAAGTTTAGATGGGGTTATTAGTTGTTTTCTTGGTCAATTAAAAATCAAGATTCCAGTTATGAAAAAGAACCTGTAGTCAATTTCTTAGATTCTTTTCTTCTGTGAACTCTAAAGGGTGTTTCAGTATTTTAATACACTACCCTTTACCAGGGTAAAGTCTAGAATTGCTTTGAAGTTAGCTTAATAATTGAATAGGTAAGGAATGCAGTTCTCTTTAAAGACCACTTTCAAAAGAGAGCTCTTTTAAAGATTTGTGCTGCTTTTGTAAAGAATGTGACTTTGTTCTACCTTGACTCACAAACAGCTCCTCTAGAGAAGATTCCTAAAATACGTAAATGAAAATATTTTAAGTGTTTTGCAGGTATAGTTAGGTTTCACAACTTGGCTGGGTGCTTTACTCTTCTTTTAAGTACAGGACTTTGTTAAAAAATCTAATGTCTTGTCTACCCAAGAATCTGCATGTGGTTCAGCAGCAGTAGCTTCATAATTTGCATTCATATACTGTATACATTGCATATGAAGATATTTTTAAACACAAATTTTTAAAAACAAGTTTTATGTTTATTTAAATGGGAAAAAGCACAAATGGTTGAGACTTTCTTGGTAAAACTGCAATGTGCTGGCTGGTTTTCTTAAATCAGCATCTGAGTTACTGTGCTGCTTTAGATGGCAGAATTCTGCTAATCCAGCTGAGTTTGACCATCTGCAATTGTTCTTTGCCACTTCTGAGACAAAGAGCTTTATTGGAATAGAAGTGCTTTTACATTATACCAGAAACAATCTTTGAAAGCTGGCTTCGAAACTCAGTGATCGAGACTGTGGGAAAACCACATTTGAAAAAAACGAAGGGGAGTAATTGCCATGTAGCTTAAAAGTCTTATCAGTAACCAGGTTGTCATGCTTGGGAGTCATCTCGAATTATCAACACCACTGTTGTATAGGTAATAAATAAATAGAAGATGTATGAATGGAATGTCTTATTATTGGCCAGACAAAAGTAGGCATTTGTGCAGTAGAAGCAGTTTTATATATCCTCAAGTTGTGTTACTGTTACTTAAGTTGTGTGGATGAATGGAGCTTCAGAGAAACTAAATGGGTCTTATGCTGTACTAAAATGTACTGTCAAAATCTTTCATACAATATTATTAACGAGTATGTATGTTTACGAATACTAACAACTTTTGAAGTATTGTACATACATTAACTGGAGAGGAGAACCAAACAGACGAACCTTCAGAACTCTGTTAGTCCATAAATGTCAAAGCAGGCTGAATGTGGCTGGACTGATTTTTTTTTTTTTTTTTTTTATCTTTTTAATTTTTTTTTTCCTAGAGTAAATGGGTAATCCAATATAATTAAGAGGTGCTCTTGCCTGAGCAGAGTTTTAGTAATAAAATATTATAAGATGATCATCTCAATTTTCAGTTTGTTTGAAATAAATACACAGGAGGTATTAGATCAAATACCTAAGTTTATTAAGTCATAAGAAGTAGATGGCACTCAACCAGGCATTTGAAGAACTCTGATATGAAACTCCTGGCAGAGTCGCAAACTGTCGTACAGTTGGACCCTGTACTAGAGGACTGTCAGATTGCTATTGTAACTCTTGCCAACAGAGAAGGTTCTGGAGGAAAATTAGTGAGCTGTAAACTGATCTATTTGACTTCAGTTTCTGATATGTGCCTATAATAAAAAACTAATGCTATTGAGCATAAGGATGAACCCTGCTGTAGGGAAGAGCCGGCACTGCATCTGTACAGGGGAGTTCTGCCTCTCCCCCTTTTGAACTTCTGTGACTGTGTTGGTAAGTGTATTAATAAAGTGGACAGTAGACAGCATATATTCGATACGCTTGTTAGGTGGGCTGATGCCAGCCTTATGAAGTTAAACCATGCCAAGTGCAAGGTCCTGCACCTGAGTTGAAGCAATCCCAGGCACAGCTACAGGCTGGGCAGAGAAGAAATTCAGAGCAGCCCTGGAGAGAAGGACTTGGGGGTGTTGCCTGATGAGAAACTGAATGTGAGCCAGCTTCAGTGTGTGCTCACAGCCCAGAGAGCCAACCTTATCCTGGGCTGCATCAAAAGTACCATGACCAGCAGGTCGAAGGAGGTGACCCTGCCCCTCTACTCTGCTCAGACTGTGTTGTGTGCAGTTCTGGTGTCCTCAACGTAAAAAGAACATGGAACTGTTGGAACAAGTCCAGAGGAGGGCCATGAAAGTGATCAGGGGACTGGAGCACCTCCCGTATGAAGACAGGCTGAGAAAGTTGGGGCTGTTCAGCCTGGAGAAGAGAAGGCTGTGTGGAGACCTTATAGCAGCCTTCCAGTATCTGAAGGGGCCCTACAAAGATGCTGGGGAGGGACTTTTCATTAGGGACTGTAGTGACAGGACAGGGGGTAATGGGTAATGGGCTTTTATTATTTTTTTTTTTTTCCCTTTTTTTTTTTTTGGTAACATTGGGTCTAGTTAACTTTGGACATAATTTTCCACAGGAAGCTGTGGAAACAGTGTTAGCAGGGTCAAAAAGGTATTAAACAAGAGTAAACATGTACTAATAGAAATAGGTTGGAGTGTGTTCACAAACGTGCCTAGAGGGATACAGTAATCACGAATGCTGAAGTAAAAGTAGAATTGACTTGTACCAGGATATTATGGTCTCTGTAAATAGGATCTCTCAGTAATAGTTTCAAAGACGTATTACTTGTCTAGCTGGACCAGCAGGGTGTTAAGCTGATTCAATCAGGTATTTCATAGCTTTGAAATACCAAAATTCATTGATACTTTTTGTGTTGTTAAAAACATATAAAAATCTGCCCAAATGTGGTAGGATTTGGAGATACCTCAAAATTATATTCATAAGTAATAGATAAGTGCACTGTCAATATCAGTTCTATTTGCCTTTGCTTCCTCTTGGTTGTTACTTCAGTTTCTTCATTTTATGTTTAATCTTTTCTTTGTCATAATCTCATGTGCCTTATGAAATATTAATATACCAAGCACATCACTTACTGTTCTTTCTCTGAAACATTCCACAGACTTGCACAGCTACTGTTGTGGTTAGCAGAAAGAAAAATCCTTTCCCCTGTGTGCTTTCATTATATCATCCCCTTGACGATGTTATTTTTTGCAAGTGTATGGCTTATTTGTTTTCTCTAACTTTCTTTATATGTCCTTTGTAAAATTGATTTCTGTATCAAAATACATACAGCCAAATCTTAATTTGGAACTCATTATGAAGAATGTTTCCTTTTTGCACTGTGACAGCTGATTGCTAGCTAATGTTTTTGTTTATATGCACATTTATACAGTATATTTGTATTAATACCTAAATATAACTATGATTTAAATCTGCTTGGAGGAATACTTCTGAGTCAAGATAACCTTAACTTTTTTTTTTTTTTCCTCAACTTGGTGACCATCAGATGGGACAACGGTGAAATTGAAAAACTTAGCCCATGGGACATGGAACCAGTTCCTGATAATGGTAGGTAGAAACTCAATAAAACAGTTTAATGTGTTTCTTCCTCTTTCTAGTTCCTTCATTCCATGCACGTAGTGGACCTTAGGTGCTTCCTATCTTTTTTGTGACTCTTTATGCTAAGTCATCCAAATACAGTGCATATCTACTTAACAGGTGGAACTGAGGAGGTAATAGTTATCCTTTAGATTATAGAGAATGTCAACAGGGTGGTTTTGTGCATTCAGGCAAGGAAGTTCTTGAAGACAGTCTTGCTTAAGATTTGCTGAAATACCTTGAGTATACCTATTTATTTTATTTTTTCCCCCTTTACATCTTCCAGAGCAATTTTGAAGGAAATAGTTTAAATGTGTAGCTCTATCTTATGCAGTAAAACCTGCTACTTCCAAATGTCAAGTTTCAAATACATCTTAAGTTTCAAAAAACCTGGTTTGTAATACCTTATGGTATAAGGGGGTGGGGGAAGAATGCATAAAAAGAATGAATAAAATAATTTCCTGTCAGCCAGTCCTTCCTGCATGTAGTTTAAACCCAGCAATTTATAAAGTTTGCTGGTCAAATCCAATTTAACTGTAAATGAAACAATTGCATTCGTGGCTTATCTTATTCAACTCACTTTTCCAGTGCTTGTTGGTACCAGCTGGGTGGAGGAGGGAAAGTTTGTGAAGAGGTGAGAGAGTAGCTACTGAATAAGCTGTCAAAGATACTAATTTTCTTAATAATCTTTGCTAGGAGTTGGCTTGTTTCCCAGACACCAGCAAGGCTTACACTGTATTTTTTTATTTCTTAAATATGAGTATATTGTATACATGTGAATGTTCTCAGGAGCCACATGTCTAATCTTCAGAGTGTTAGATGGCTGCTTCAGTCATATCTTGCGAGGGCAAATTCTGCAAAACAGTCTTAAACCAAAATGTTACATTGAAATCGTTTTGCAGTTTAATTCCTAGAAGACAAATAATCAGCAGGGTTTTGGTTTTACACACACACACACACACAGATTTAATTGAAACACTTGATTTTCTCATTACCAACGTCTGTCTCCTCCTGACACACAGAATCTTTTCTTATTCATTGTGAACTGGTTAATGCGTCCCATACGTCACTGAGTGACTGTCATATTACTAGAGGCTCACAAGCCTTATGTATGAGCTTAACTGAGGATTTATTTTGCTAGCAGGACAAATTGTATTCATTTCTTGCGAGCACTGTGTACTAACTATGGTTTAAGTTGCTGTTTATATCAGTTTTTGCTCCTAAAGATTGAAATGTGAAGAGTAGTGTTCTTAACCACTTAACATTTGATAGCATGAAGAACTAGGCTTCTTGAAATTGCTATGCTGGCAATGTAATGACAGACATCTTACAGATGATAATTTAAATCTGGATAGTATTAAATGTGTAAGTCATCCTTTACTGACTATATCAGAGAAATTTTAACTTCTTTCTTTGATCTAGTAAGTTACGACTTTATGTTAAGAGCTTAAGGTTTGATCGACCTGAGGAGCTGTGACTTTACCATGCAAAAACTGGGGGCACACACATACACCCAAAAAAACCCCAAACCACACACACACACAAAAACAACCCCAAAACACAGCTCTAAAAGCTAGTGTGTCTTTTGTTGACAAGGTCAAAGAATTGAGAAAAACATCCTCTGAACAGGTCAAGGATAAGGACCACAGCAGCCACTAGGCTAGAGGAATAACAAAAATTGCCTGAAGACAATTTGTAACTCCTTATTTTTGATGGAAAATGGCGCTGTAGGGAAGTAAAGCTTCTTACAGAGAGATTTTGGGTGTTTCTGGAAAGCATTATTATGTTAACAGTATAGTATAAAACAGGGGTTAGCTCTCCTTTGCATTTTCTTTCTTTCTTCAACTGAATGACTTGTAGATCAAATTAAAATTGTACCTCATGATTGCCACTCTTCTCTCAAAGCATTTTTTTATTCACTTTAGTAAGGTAGATATATGGGAGAAGAATAGCACTGAAGTTGGACTAACTAGCAGGTCACAACTTGTTACAATTGTAACAATTTACCTTTTGTATCTTGTAAACATGAGTTTTGTCTTATGATTATGAAGATACAGTATTAGGTGTCAAACTTGTCACAGACAGTGCTGTCAGGATGAGGAAAAGCTGGTGCATATGGACCTGGAAATTCAGTTTTCAGCAGCCTGCTTAGTAGTCCAGTATTGGTATGAACTGGCTGTTGCATATATTAACTGTCAGTAGCAGTACTACTGTAGGTACTGCAACCCTCCTTCTGGGGGTGCAGATCTGTGACCCTTTTACTTGATTAGATTAGGCCATATGGTCATACTGTGAAAATATACATAAAATGCCAGGAGTTGTGACAAGTCTTCTGTGACACATATACCAGGGTGCTGCAAAGAACGCGAAGCAGAGATATTTGTGCTGCTTGAGAAGGACAGTCTTGTTTGTTTTAGTCTGTCATTCTGCTTTAGTTGTTACTCCTGCAGGAGAAAATCCCTCTTGAGCGCTTATGCAATGGAGTGCCAGATACCATGTTGAGTTCTTCTTGACACAACCCTATGTAAGTGTAGAAGCATTACTCGCTGCTTTCTCTTAGTGTTGTCTTCAGGAAGTTTGGTTGCAGAATTTGTTTTAGCTTGATGATGAGTTAGAAGGATCATTTAAGGGGGTCAACTCTGTCCCTTCAGCTTTTCCTAGCACCTTTTTGTATTTTATCCTTTTTTTTTTTTCTTGGAAAACTGCTTCATCTCTAATACTATTTCAGTGGATAACAAATACTTAGGCCTCCATCAGCGTAATATTGAACAGGGGTTATTAAGACTAACCCTATTCAGCTGAAGGAAAAAATAGTCCTTTTCATAAACTTAGAAGATTCCCCACTAAAATTTGGTTTTTTTTTTTTTTTTTTTTTTTTTTTTTAGTTGGTTTAGTTTTTTGGGTTTTGGTTTTTGGTGTTGTTTTTTTTTCTTGCTACAGTATTTGTAGCTGAAACGTATTTTAGAATTTGTATGTAACATATTCATGGATTACAGTCATCATAACACTGAAAAGGACTCTATCCTGTTTCTTGCTTTCATTTTTAATGGACAGACTCTCAGATGCTAATGGAAGGTCTTACTGTTAGCCTGCATGCTTTATACTGTTGGATTTATCTGCTAATGAAAAAAATTTATCTGCTAATTCCAGTTGTCCTAATCGGTACAAAGAAATGCTGTTGCCTACCCACGGTGTCTGATAGGAACCTTCAAATGTTTGTTCCTCTTCAAGTGCTCAAATGAAATGAGGAACTTAGCTTTTCAAAACCAATGAAAGTGCAGAGACTGCAGATGTAGTAAAAAAAATCTATGGAGTTAATAAGGAAGATAACCAGGGATGACACATTATCTACTCAGTCATTCTGCATTGGCCAGATTGCATTAGTCTTTGGAAGTGAACTCTTTCCACAGAACCATACATTACACCTTGATACATTACTAGTTCTTACTGCCTTTAAATGATTAACCTGCTGTGTTCAAAACAAATATTTTATTAAATGTCCAAATGATCACTGTTGTTAATACCAGGACAAATGTCACAAAGTATATTGCCTGTCTTGCATGTGGTTAAGGTCAGGGCACAAATTAACTCATTAAGATAAAATCCTGTGAAGGTTAGGTTATGCATTAAAAAAAAAACAAAACAAAACAAAAAAATGTATTAACAGCTCTTTTAAGTCCAGTGCTTAGATAGAGAGGAAAGGGACTTCTGGAAATTCAGAACTGCTGAAAAGGTGAATAAGGGATATCTTTGCTTTTATATGCCTTTTGTGTACTTCTTTTCCCTTTAGTCTTGGCTTCAAACTCCACTTTAAGGCAATTTTTTTTTTGTCAGTTTTGAGCATGTCAGTAATTAATATGTGTAAGTGCTTAACAATTTATCTTGGTTTGTGCTCTCACTCCTTACCCTCTCCTGTTTGCTATCACTCTTCAGTCGATCAGCCTGAAGAATTAGGAGCTAGTGTTTCCGTGACATTTGAAGAGGCGGAGAAGCTACTATACAAACCACAAGAAGGGGAGTGGGGAATGAGATCTCGTGATGAAGCATGTGAGCGGATTATCAGTGGTATTGATCAGCTTATGACTCTTGGTAAGCATGTCATCTAAACTTTATGTAGTTTTCTCCTAATGTTACATTTATAAATAGAATATCCACCCGAGAATATCCATGGCATCCTTTAAAAATTCTCTATGACAAAGTACTAGAAGAAATGCTCATACATTATGTGCAGTTCTTTCTGTTTGTACTGAGATTTTTATATTTTTATACATCGTCGGTTTTATCAAGAAGCAGTTCAACACCTGGATTGATTGTCACATGCATGCAAGCCTTGAAATATCTAAATTAATCTCCCTGGTTTTTAACAGACATTTCGGCAGCTTTTGCTGCTCCAGTTGACCTGTGTACATATCCCAAGTACTGTACCGTGATTGCTTATCCAACAGACCTGAACACCATCCGGACAAGACTGGCTAACAGATTTTACAGGTCAGTACTAACAGTAGAAACAAGGGCAAATGTGGCCCTGAGTTTCTGTTGTGGGAAGATTAAGCTTTTTTTGTAAGAGCAATTGTTCTTTCTACGAACATTCTGAAAACCAGTAGTCCAGTACGTTAATTCAGCATTACTGGTGCTTTGTAGCAGGGCTCTGATGGTTGGTGTAACTGCAATGTTGTGTTCATTTTTAATGAATAGTTTTGATAAATAATGTATTCAATATTAATGAATAATTTTTTTAGTTCCTAAGGAAATTGATTTTTGGCCTACACTGGCACTATTTCCAGAGTCACACTGACAGGGTTACCTGAACACTGACACCCTCTTGAGAAATTTGTAAATCAGTAAATGTTTTTAGTAAAACAGACTATTAAGTTATGTCAGTGCTGAGGGCTTAAATCAGATTTTGAAGTGCTGTGCTTCAGTTGCTTTGAACTTAAAGAGGATTAAGATCTTAAGCACTTACTACTTTCAGAAATAGACTTAAACACAGAGACAACACATTAAATATTAACAGCAGCTTTTTAAATGATAAACATGGCAGAGAAAGAGGGAAGAAACTGAAGTGTAGTGATGATGGAGTTATGATTTGCTGAATGTGCTGGATATAGTTCTAAAAGAATCTTTAAGGGTGTTCTTCATCTGGACTTACATTGTTTGTCTATAAATACAGCAAAGAGTCATTAGTAGTTGTTTTCCTCCTTCGTAAGACTGAAATAATGTCTTGGGAAATAGTTTGAATTTCTGTAGGCAAAGAGCTGCAAACTTGGGGTACCACTGCTTCACAATTTTAAGGAACTGGAAAAATGAATGTTATAAATGAAATAACATAGTAGTGCTAGCTCTATAATGTTATAACTTCAGTTCATAGCATTTTCTACTGGTCTAATGAGATTTAAAACAGAAGATGTCTATCTTAAACTGGACAGAAAATTGCAAAGTTTTTCGCAGTTTTAAAGCTTTTTAGCTTAGTATTAAAGGTGCAATACTTCTTAATTTTAAGGAGAATCTCTGCATTGGTTTGGGAAGTCAGATATATTGAAAGCAATGCTAGGACCTTCAATGAACCTGGGAGTGCTATTGCTAGAGCTGCAAAAAAGATCACTACCCAGCTCTTAAAGTTTATCAAGTAAGTGTCATTTTAATCTATTGTATGAATACTTGTGCTCTGAAATAGTGGGAGAATATCTTAACATCACTTTGTTGTGAATACTGTTTCTTTTGTTTTCTGCTATTCTTCAGTGCCCTGCAGGACAAGTGAATAATTCTGAGTATTATCTTAACTGGAAAAATGTTTAAACATTCAGCAGAGAGACATTTTAACTTTTTCCCTTAGTAGTATTCACTGGTATTTATAGTATTTATAGTATTGAAGTGTTGCTTGACATGAAAGTAGCTCAGCCTGTAAAGTTAAGTTCTGTGCTGTCTAGCACATGTAGAAGTTGTTGTGGTAGCTTGTTTGACTCAGTTCAGTTGAGAGGATTATTTTGAAAGAAGCATAGGCAGTCTTCCTGCAGGTAGATCAGACGTGAAGGCCCCTTTCAAATCCGTAATGCTGATTTCACCCTCCTCCCCTCACTACTTCTGAAATGCACAGTATAGCAGTTTTTCAGATGTAACATTATAGTCATCTTGAGTTTTGTTTTTAATGTAATTCTTAGTTACTGTCTTCTAGTAGAAGTATAACTTTTGATTGTGGCTGGGTTTAATCTAGGAAATGATTGCTGTGTTTTTGCTACTCCAGTAACAGAGATTTAATTGCATTGCAGTGATCAGAACTGTACAAACATTTTTGAACTGTGTAGCACAACAGATGATGAACAAGATTGTCTTGATGCTGATCTGGTAAGCTTCTTTGTGGATAATTCCAGTAATGTGTGGTGGCAAGAAAATGCCACTAGCCTTCAAATATTTTTGGTAAAATTGTTCAGTTGTTTTTACAGAGATGTTTGTATTTATCCATTTACATAGTTAACTGTGGATTGTATTATGAATGTGGGGAATGATGTGAGAAGATGGTTTATTAAAGTAATTTTAAATTGTCAATTTTAAGTAGTAAAATAAATATGTATTTTGTACTGTGACTGTGCTATCAATTAAAGTAATTCTGTGTTTTGTGAGTGGCACTGTATTTCTGAAGCATGTTTAATGTGCAGAAACATGATATAAATATTTTGAGAATATGTGAATAGCTATTTTCATTGTGGTTTTAATTATACGCATCTGGTTATTTCTAAAATAAAACCTGTCATTCATATAGTTATAAATGCTAAAAGCTGAAAAGTTGTATAACTACTGCAGTGATGCTTTGGCTCTCAGTTTCTCTGTATACCACAATGTGAATTGTGCATCAGATTTCCATGCCTCATTGAGAATTTAATAACATGCATTTATCTTTAATTTCATAAAGGTAAATATGCAGAATTGTTACACAGTGAATGTTATCTGCAGTGCTCTGTATGCTTATTAATAGTGTATCCAAAGCTGCCCAAACTGATGTCTTTTTCACATTTTGACTTCTAATTTGGCATTTACTAATAAGACTTTGTAACATTGCAAAGTAGTTGCTCTCCCTTGCAGATTAATATGTAGAGAAGAAGTTATAGAAAAAATTATACTGAGTCATTTTATTGGACGAGGCCTTGGGTGGTATGGTTTAGAGCGAGGTGTCCCTGCCCATGGCAGGGGGGGTTGGAACTTGATGATCTTAAGGTCCTTTCCAACCCTAACTATTCTATGATTCTGTTATTTTAGTTCTTTATCTCACTACTACGGCATTGCCATAGTACTTCCATGTTGTAAGGTTTTTTTACCAAAAGTAACTTTACCATAAGATGTCGTTTCCTAAACTCAGGACAAACAAAAATCAAAGTTTTATGACATCTATTACCAGAGAATTGAATTACTGATAATCTTTAGTCATTGAGGCCCAAACCTGATGTGTATCTTCTCGTTGCAGTTTCTAGCAGTGGTTTTTCCTTTGTATAAAGGATAAGAGTTGGAGTTGGGAATCTTCAGTGGTCATATCTAGGATCTTGATTTCCAAGTCTTTCAAATGCTATATTTTTTTAATATGGTCACCTTCTGTCTTACTGGGAGAAATTAGAATAAAAATGTATTTTTACCACAGTATCAAACTTCATGACACTTTGAGCACCCATTAGCTGTGTTTTCATACAAAATTTTTAAGATGATTGATTTTATTTTGTGCAGGATGATGAAAAATGTCTTCCAAGAACATCATACAGAAGAAGAAAAGTGAGTTGGCTAATCTTTACTATATTTACCTAAATTGCATCTGGCAGGAAAAACTGGTTAATGGGACTGTATTGAAATTCTGTGGGAATGATGCTTGGGTTTAAAACACTCATAGAACAGGATTTTTCTGATGTTAAAGAAGTACAAGGTTTACTTAAATAGGTGTTGGATGTGCTAATGCTTCTACACTTGTTCTGTGTGGTTGTATAGGAAAATCTTTCTTACAAGTTAGATACCAGTGCTGTTTAGTGTAACAGTTTTCACTTGCCTGTATGATACGGAAATAAAAGCATTGTTCAGCAAAGATGCTTGGAAAAAGATACTTTGAGTGATGGATATTACTCAAATCTTTTGATAATAAATTGGTGTCAAAAGGTGTATTTTTTGTGACTTACTGTTAAAAATCAATACCTTGAAAGACAGTAAAATAAAACTGTGTAATTTGTCAGAGTTTATTAATATTAGGAAAAAAAATCTGCTAGTAATGCCTTTTTTGTTATAAACCAGTATGATTGCAAATGTGTTTTTCTGCTACAGAAATAATCCCAGAGAGATCATCAAGTTTACTTTTTCTTGCTACATTTCAGTAATGTTTTCTTCTGACATTTTTTTCTCAAGGGCCGGGGCTTTAAAAAAGGAAAAAGCATGAAAACTGGCTATGATGAAACCTGCTGGAAGAAGCAGTGTATGGAGCTTGTGAATTTAATTTTCCAGTGTGAAGATTCTGAACCTTTCAGACAGCCAGTTGATTTGGATCAGTATCCTGTAAGTTGTTCTTATTAACCTTGTAAGATACAAATATTATTTGGGTTTTATTGGGGTTTTTTGGAGGTGGGGGCCGTTCCTTCTAACATTTGGTACCATAATAAAATCTGCATATTGCTCTTGATGCTATTTGTTCTCTTCATGGCTTTAGTCCCAAACCACTGAAAGAAATATGCTCTGCTCTGTGCTTAGAAATAGCAACTGTGTACTCTACTGCATTAAGAGAACATCCATCAAAATGCTAACACAGAACACAAAACAATTGTAGAGCAGTGATGGTGTCTACAGATATTTTTTTGCTTGTTTTCTTACTGTCCCTTACAGGGAAATAAAGGATTTTAGATTAATCTGTATGTTCTTAATTAAAAGTAGTTTCTCGAGGAACTACCTGCAAAACCTGTTTACTGAGCCTGAGCTGTGAACTTGATTTATTCGTTCTCTTTATCTTAGTTTACATAGTGTTCTTGTTAACAATTTGGTGCCTTATTGTCTAAAAACCCAAAAGACTTTCAAAGAAAAAACTTAACAAGCATGCAGCTGTTCTTCTGTGGACTTCACATCTTGAGTTTCGGTCTTCAGGTTTTAAAAACATCTTGAGGATCTCTAAAACGCATTAACAGAAGAGAAGGGTGTTTTGATTTGCTTTGGGTTTTTTGTTTTGTTGGTTTGGGGTTTTTTGTTTTGTTTTTTAAACCAGATCAGTTTTTCTTATAGTAAAATGCACCAAGGAGAGGATTACATGACAATTTATAGCAGTCTGATTTCTCATTTTGATTAACGATATAAACACTGACTTGGGTGTTACTGTTACTGAGTAGTTTTTATTGAGGAAACTCAGGAGAATTGAAACTGGACATCAGCATGTGCAAGCTTGTGACATTGTATCAATTCATGAACTTCCGGGAATTCTGAAGATTGCCTTGTAAATGAGCAAGAGTTTATATGAGCTAATGTAGTTGAGACTTTAAACAGCTAGTCAGCAAAAGGGTTGCTTCTGAAAACAGAAGCTGATGTTTAAGATAATCTGTGGTCATTTTAATTACCCTGAAATTATAGAAATAAAATTTGAAAGTGTTATTTTTCTGTTGTACCTTCTTGAATCTTTTTTTTTTCGTATGTTTTTCCTAGGATTACAGACATATTATAGACACTCCAATGGACTTTGGTACAGTGAAAGAAACTCTGGAAGCTGGAAATTATGACACTCCAATGGAACTGTGCAAAGATATAAGGCTAATATTTAGTAATGCAAAATCTTATACTCCAAACAAAAAGTCAAAGGTAGCTGTTAATATTGGGGAGGGGCTATGCCTGTCTTAATGAAATTATTTTGGAATTAGTTTGTGTATCAGTATTTTTGATAAAGCTGCTGGCTGAATAAATGGTGGGAGAAGTATGATTAACTATTAGGTATGTTCACTTCTTTATCTAGCATTACATGAGATTATGTGCCATGTTTTCTCTGTTTCCTTTCTGTATGGTTTTTAATTTTGGAAGTATTTTTTTTTATGAAAGGTTCTAGTTTTAATATAAGCCACTTTCTTATCTAGATTTATAGCATGACCTTGAGGTTGTCAGCACTATTTGAAGAGAAAATAAGAAGAATTGTTTCAGATTTCAGAAATGGTCAGAAACAGAATGAAAAGCTACGAAGAAACCAGAGGTATACTAGACGATTGCATAATCAAAGCTCAGTGCAGCAACCTACCAAGATGCTCAGGTAACCAGATTATGAAGATGTAGAGATACATCACAGCTGATTAATATTCATACTGACATATTTAGTCTATGAAGAAAATAATAATGGTTTATTAAATGGTTAGCTCAAAAAGTGAGACTTTTTATAACTCCCCTTGCAGTGGTATACTTTTTGTAGTTTAGAAAGAACTGTGAAAGAGCGAAGGGACTGAAGAGTAGAAAAAGATTGGGTTTCTTGCATTTGGGGGTTTTTCTGTGTTGGCATTTTAATTTCACTTTATTTTTTTAATATTTCAGTCAGGAAATCAATATTTAATTTGACTGAAATAATGAAGTAGGAAACAAAGATTTACTTGCTGTATATGTTTCAAAGATTGCAAAGGTGCATGCACTCTGTTTTATCACGCACAGGAGAAAGTTCTATGGAATTCATAGAATTTTGTACTTATTGTAGCATTCTTTGGGTAGGTAAATAATGTCTTTCCTTTTTTGAAGGAAAACAACCTTTTGACACAAACTGGTTGACATTATTAATTCTGCATTCTTAATTTGCATATGAGATGAAAGCTAAATAAGCCAAAAAAAAAAAAAAGCTTAACTGTTGAAACTCTGGTTATACCTTTCTGCTACTGCCCAGCCTTTTGTCTCTGACAGTGGAAGGATAGAAATCAGAGTTTTAAGGGAGAAGGAAAAAAAAAACCTAACAAAAAAAACCCCATTTCTTTTCCATGTTTGGCTTTCTCATCTTAAAATTTCAGCGGATTTCTTGTACATTTTCAAATGCACCCATACATGTTGGGTTATTCTACAGGCATACCCAGCAATGAGCTTTAAGTTTTCCTGGAGTTCCCGCTTCTTTCCAGAGGAATAAACACACACATCAGGATAGAAAGAAATTTTCCTTTGAAACAACCCTTCTGTTCTTATCTGAGGATTTGTATATAACTTGTTTACAAGTCAGTGGTGCTTAGTAGGGCTGAGGTGTGGGACTATTTGTGAGAGTGCTTGGAGCATATACAAATTGTGAACTTCGATGAATATATGAAAACCTGTGACTGTAAGGGAGCAATTGACAAAGTAGTACTTCTGAATGTGAAAACAAGTGATTTTCCAGAATTGCATGTTCCACTTTTAACACATACAGTAAGGAAGAATCGAATCAGTGAGTTTCTCTACAAACACTATTTTAGAAGGTAGATTTTCTCTAAAGATACACCTTCTTTGTGTCTTGAAACTCAGTTTGCTTTGGAATAATCTTTGTATGCATAGCACTTAGTTTGAGGTTTTTGTGCAATTAACAAGAGACTGGGAATTCAAGAGAAATTGAGGCTGCTGTTACGATTTCCTGATAAACAATAAAAGGATATTGCTGTCTAGAAGGCATTATTAGTTCCTTTGTTTCTCAGAGCAGAGAATGAATGTCTTCTCTCACATAACAGCACAAGGAGTCTAGACTATTATTTTAAGTACTTGAAGCATATACTTGTCAAAGTTAAAATTGTCAAACATCATGTTGGCTCACAAATGTAACTAGTTTTCCATAAATCTAAAATTACATGGCATACAGTTAGTTAAGCTTTCAGAGAGAAGTATTGTTAAAGTATGTAATTGTCATTATTTCTCATAGTTTAACAACTCATGTTACTTTTATTTCTTTTCTCTTTCATCAGAAATCTGAAGCAGAAACCATTAAAGTCTCAGGCAAAAATTGAATCTGAGCAGGAAGATTCTTCTACTCAACCTACCTCAAGCAGAGCTGCCTGTGTTGCAAGCCATAAATCAAATGCTGGCAATTACAACCATAGTTCTTCTGGTGAATCCTCTGATTCTGCATGCCTGACATCCTTTGAAAGGAATGGAAAAGCTAGATCCACAACACTAACAAATTGTTCTGCATTATCATCAGGTCAGAAACGGCATCTGTTTCAGATGAGGTTTTTCATCTTGGTCTTACCAATGAATTGTCTACAAATGTGTCCTTTCCTTTATAATTTCCATAATTTGCAATTGCATTCTAAATTGTTGTGAGATTTGCATTTGTAACATGAAATTTTTTTAGACAAGGTTCCTGTGCAGTGTTTTCTGGGTAATACAGAATTTTGTGTATTTTCATGAATTGTGGACACTTACTGTGTTATTAAATGTTATAAAAAGATCTGTGTACTAAACATAGAAATTTCTGCTTTAAAAACCCATAGAATGCAGTAAGCTTATATAACTTCTGTTAATGGAAAAGCTTGCACCTAATTGGAAATCTGTTGGTAGGATAATTTGCTTCTTGGAGGCAGAGCTGTCTTGGTTGTATATCCATTTTGCAGTCAAGTGGGTGGTTGTGTTTGGTTTCAGTTTTTTGGTGGGGTTTTTTATTTGGTTTGTTATCATCTTTTATATGGGGATTCACAGCAAAGTTGAATTGAGTAAGATAAGACAAAGTTCATCTGCTAACCACATGGTTACTTGATGCTTTTAAGTTTCATCAATTAGAATAATAAAATTCCTTAATTTCAAGCAGCTCTTCTAGGAAGGTGGTTGTAGTGAATTGATGTAGAGGAAGGTGTGGTGTGTTTGATAAATGGTCCTATATGAAATACAGGTTATTCACCCATGTGTGTTACATAAGAATTGCCATCCAAAGTTAGCAAATGACCTAAGTTCCACAAGACATAAAAGCTTGCCTGTCTTTTCCTTCTGCCCCTACACCTCAGCTTGACAAAAAATCAGCAAGAAACGTTAGTCCTGTGATCTGTCAGATCTCTTTGTTGCTTTTTAACATGCTTTTCTCAAATATGTTATTTGGAAACAGCTGAGTTACTTTACTCCAGACTTAGATACAGGTAAAAGAAGCCTCCTATCACTGAACACTGTATCAGTATGGAGTGGTAGATTTTGTAGAGCTATCAGTTGCATACATGTAAGACATTAAGGCCCAGTAGTGTATCTTAAGCTAATATCATGAGGCAATTTTAAAGATTTCCTGGGTCAGCAAAATGTTGCTCTTAACTGGAAGCTAAGCATATGTATAGAATTCTAATTGATTTATTTTATTTGTAACAGAAAGTGAAATAGAAGGTTCTTTGGCTTCTTCATCTACTTCCTCTTCATCTTCTACAAGTAGCTCAGAAGACAGCAAAGACAGCTCTACAGCTCTTGTGTCACCTCCTCTACACAATGGTGTATGTAGAAGAAAGAACAGCAATCGCAGAATAACTAGAAATCGAGCTGCTCAGAGAAAGCAAACAGGTAAGAGCTGAGTAGCTTTCTCATGAATGGCAAGTGACACAGGAGTGTAGATGTATGTAACTAAGTGTAATTAGGATTTTTTTTTAATTGTTGTTTATGTCAGATACTATTTGATTGTTGGTAGTTCTGAAACTCTCGAAATACTACACTCAGCTTTTAAAAAGATACATTTTTATTAGTACTTAGGGGAGGAGAGTAGAAAGTAAGAGCCTGGTGAAAGGGAATGTCTCACAACAGTCTGTATCTTAAGTGAAAGCAGTAATTCATAAAGAAGTTCTAATTGTCAATAAACTAGAATGAATCTGAAATTTATGACATAGCTAAGTAATTTTTTGTGGCAGACAACAAAAGCATATAACTCACCAGGAGTGTTTCGCATTTGTCATGTGTGGGCTGTACCTGTTCCAGATTTGACAAGACTTAAGAAGCTGCTATTTTTATATTTATGATTAATATCTCCTTTTCTTTACAGGAGCACCTCTTCAGGAAAATGGGAATACAAGGAAAACTGTCAGAAAAAGGTTATATGGAAGTGACTCTGAAAATACTTCAGTGGTGACATTCAAGTCACTCAGTAACAGTACTGGTAGACACAGAAAAACTCCACGCAGAAGTGCTGCTGTGGCTGCTAATAAGTTAAGGCTAATGAGTGATGTGGAGGAAGAGGTTTCAAGCTCAGAAAGTATTGGCATAGGGTGCAAAAACAGAAAACTGCCTCACCGAAACGCCTCAGCTGCAGCCAGGCGAATGTTACTGGAGGGGTCTGAGGATGATGTAGGCCTAAAGTCTGAAAGTGAAAAAGAAATAGAAGAGCAGCTTACTAAGAAGAAAAGCCTTTCTCAACCTGGTTCATCAGTTCCACGAAGAAGATTTGTTAGTGAATCTGATAATGGAACTTCAGATTCTGAGACAGATGTACAAATGAAGCAGAAAAACTGGCAGAGCAATGGTCATAAACAGTTACGTGGGACAGTCCATTCTGTATCTCCCAGAAGGAAAAGTCCCACCCTAGACTCTTCGGAGGGTGACTCCAAAAGCCATAATTCAGAGGACGATAACAGTCAGAAAGTTTCTGACCAGTCAACATCTGCACATAATAAGCCTGCAGTGAGCAACTCTGAGGATGAAGTGGATTCTGAATTGAATAGATGGAATGACAGAACAGCAACTGGTTTGCGGTTTATTACTCCTTTAAAAAAAGCAAAAGTCTTGAGTGACTTAGAGGACACAGCAGAATCTGAAACAGAAGACAGATTGGACAGGAGAAGTTCTGTCTCTGAGAGCTTTGTGCCAAGTAAAATTGCAAGGAGTTCAAAATCTGGAGCTTGTGCCAGCTTCAATCATGTTTCTGGTACAGAATCTGAGACAGATTCCAAAAATAGTAATTATTGTGAAACTTCTTTAAAACCAAGAAAAAGGAAGAGAAAAGGAAAAACAAAAATAATTAGAGA
This sequence comes from Neopsephotus bourkii, assembly GCF_033783945.1. Classification (NCBI taxonomy): domain Eukaryota; kingdom Metazoa; phylum Chordata; class Aves; order Psittaciformes; family Psittacidae; genus Neopsephotus; species Neopsephotus bourkii. The sequence goes on along the minus strand of NW_026901456.1, from coordinate 6,552,076 downwards.
AGGTAAAATTTTTTAAGTTAATAGATCTAACTCTTTATATTCGCTAGATGAAGGGGATAACAAAATTAATGACTGGATAGTGACTGGGAGGATTTGGACTACACAAAGTGTAATAGTGTTCCTTGTTTTAAAATAACTATTTATGTGGGAAGGAGAACTGTAAGGTATGATGTTGACAAGAGTGTCTAGAAGTCTTGACATGTTTGGAACTGGGAGGTTACCAAATGCAGTACAGAGAGAAAACTATTAACTCTTTGGTGTAGCTGTGTAGTATTTAGAGTTCTTGTGCTGGCCATTCTTCCACATTTCAGGCAATATCTTTCTCCATGCAAACCTTGTCATTAAATCATGATCATTCTTTCCATACTTAACTTGCATTTGCTTAGCTATGTAGTGTATCTGTCCTGAAGTAAGATTGCTCTCTGTGTGTATGTGTGTGTTGTGACAGTTAAATTTGAGAAACGCTGGCTTTCAGGTTGTTGGCATGAAACTAAGCAATATTCTAAAGGTGCTGTGAATGAGTTCTATGGCATTCAGCTCAAGGTAGCAGAAAATCTCAAAAGGAGCAGTACCTTCTCCTTCTTTGGCCTGTTCCTTGTTTTGAGGATTCCTGTAACTGGCTATTGAGCTCTAGACTTGTCAGAGCTATGTTGCCGTAGTCACTTTCTAAAACTCAGGAAAACTGAGGAAAATCTTAATAGATTTCTAGAATTGAAAATTTTACTTGAATGTGCTTCATTATGTGAAAACTCCTGTGAACAGCAGAATGTCATTTTTCTGTTTTACCAAAATTTTTAAGCTGGTGCCCTTTTAAAATACTTAATTCAAATGAAGAGACCCCATATAAAGGAAACTCTTAACTGTGGAGAAAGCTCAAGTATCAGTACATTTCTACAAGGCCATGAAATATCCTTTAAAAGTCACTAAGGAAGAAATACAGTAGTGAATACTTGCATCGTTTGGGTCTTATTGCAAAGTCACCTGCCAAGAGGGCTCAGTATACTGTTAACTTGGTAAAAAAACTGTAATAGTAAATTTCCAGTATGTCTGGAACCAGGATGGCTAAAGACATGGGGCCAAGTCTGAGACTTCTTTCACATGAAAGGGGAATATACCATTGTCCTATACAGTGTTCCTTAAAGGCAAGTAACTTTCAGGCATTTTGTTTCCTTTATATTGTGAGTTACTCCCCCTGATGTTTTGTTGAAATGAAATGATAGCTAACTTTGGACAGTAGTTATCGTAGAATAACAGAATGGCTTGTGTTGGAATGTACCTTAAAGAGCATCTAGTTCCGGTCCCCCTGCCACGGGCAGAAACACCTTCACTAGAATAGGTTGCTCAAAGGCCTGTCCAACCAGGCCTTGAACACTGCCAGGGATGGGTCAGCCACAACTTCTCTGGGCAACCTGTGCCAGTGCCTCACCACCCTCATAATGAAGGACTTTTTCCTAATACCTGATTTCAGTCTCCCTTTTTTCAGTTTAAAGCTATTCCCCCTTGTCGTTATTTTCCATTTCAGTTTCTTAATCTTTAAGCTAATTTGGGATATTACCAAATTATACAACCATTATGTGGTCACATAATTATTGTTAAATTACCAGATGCCCTTTATGGCTTATTTTTCTCTTCAGCAGTCAATAAATGCAACACCTGGCTTTTATCATTAAGTACTGCTGGAGTATGTGCATGCTTCTATATAAATATATGCATAGAGACACATACATTAATGTGTATGTGTTTACATAACATTCATTTTCAAGTAAATATATACTCTATATAACTACATATCTACTACACAATTAACCAGGTAAGCATTTTATCTGGGAACTTTGCCTTGGTTATTTTTTATACATATAATATATATGCACTACATGTAAAATATAGTATGTTCTACTATATAAATCATAGCATATATAGTACTGTGGTGTATATTCTATTTTATGTAATATATATTACAGATATATAGCATATAGCATGCTTCTGTATAGATTTAAAAAGTTGTGTAGCCTGCTAGTAGGGGATGGGAAATAACTTTGTGGACAGTAGTACACTGTGCAGATTACTTCACTGGAGGTATGGCTGGATATGCCTACCCAGAGCCAAAGCAGGGACTTCTGGGTTTAGAGTTTGATGGCATGAACTCTAGGGAAGCTTGTCACAATGGTAAACTTAATGAACAATGCCTTCATATCTTACTGCCTTTCTTCTAAATGCTCTCCCAGTTTTTGTGGGTGGTGGAGTTTGTTCAGTCCTCCGTTTTCGTGCCTATGCAGTTTGTTTGTACTTTTGGATAATTCAGTTTAGGATGTTCATTGCATAATTCTATTAAGTTGTAATTAAATCTTTAATTAAAAACAAAAAGATGAGTTTTACACAAATTTGCACCTATTTTAAGAGTCTGTATACAAAGTATAGACTTAATATTCTAGTAGCGTGTTGCAGGAAAGCTGGACTCCTTTATCATATAGTATTGCATTTAATCTTACAGATCCTGAAATTTTGAAAATACACATAATGTCTTTATTATGATACAGGAGTTTTTTTAATCAAAACACACATCTGTGTTTTGCAACTGTCTGTGAAAACCTGGCTAAAAGTGTTGTGTGCATTCTTACTCCTTGTTTTGGTTTGGGTTATTTAACTGCCTTTCTTGGAATAGTTCCAGATGTTTTCTTTAAGTTTTAAGCATTCTTTTCTTCAGATAGCCAAAGGGAATTAAGTTAGTACTTGGTATTAATGCTGGGCAGTCTTTTCCACCTTTCCAAATTGCCTTTCTGGAATGCAAGTCACCAAGGAACTTGAAGGGTTTAAATGTTCTCTGTGTATGTGAAACAACTGTGAAATCCATCCAGAGCTTGTGTCTACATAAAATATTATAATCTCTTTTTTTAGAATAAGAAGGCTTAAAATTTGCAATAATTAATTTTAAAAGTTCATTCTAGGAAGAAAATGATCGCTTTAAATGACAAAAGTATTAGTAATATAACAGCATTTGTTTGCAGAGTTAGGTAATTTGAAATTTCTAAGGTAATTACTAGATTGAATGCTAAAGAATGTTACTTTGAAGCCATTTCATTAACTCAAAGTAAAAGAGTAATCCTGAGAGTTAAGAATAAGTTAAAAATACAGTCAGCCTGTAACCAGCTGACTGTATTTTTAGTAAAGACTTAAGGCAGATTGCATGTAACAGCTGAAGTAAAGAAGAAAAAGGTTTTGTTTATTTTATAAGAGATGGTAGTGTTGTGCTTAGTAAACAAATTATTTCAGGAATGCAAATTACTAAAAACTTTTAAATCTTTATTTTGCAGAATCAGTATCTGAGGAGACCGGACAAAGTGCAAAAGTGCTCAGGAGCAGGACATGTATCATTAACTACAAGAAGCACATAAAGCTGTCTAATGAGAAGAAGAATCCACGCAGATGTGCCACTTTGGCAGCTAATAAGATTAAGATAATGAGTGATACAAAGGAGGAATTATCAAGCTCAGAAAGTGTTTGCACAGTAAAAAAGAATAGAGTGCAGCTTCATGGCAGTGTGTCTACAGCATCCAGAAAGAAGGTGATCAGCAGCTCAGAGGTAGATGGCTGCTTAAAGTCTGAAAATGAAAAAGAACAGCTTTCTGGCAGAAAAAAACTTTCCTGCCCTGAATCATCTGCTCCTAAAAGAAAATACATTAGTGAGTCTGAGAAAGAAAAAACAGAATCTGAAGCAGAGATAAAAGTAACTCGGCACCAGAATGATAACTGCAAGAAGGCATGCAAAATTGTCTGTGCTGTAGCTCTTAAACATCTTGAATTTGACTCTTTAGAGGGCAATTCCATAAACCACAAGATGGAAAATGGGAGAAACTGGAGAAGTTCTAATCAGTCAGCTTCAGCCCACAACCATTGTAGGGGCAGTTCTGAAGAGGAGGTAGATGCTGACTTAGCTAAACATGAAACTAAAAAAATCGAAGTATCAAGTAAAAAGACTGGAGCCTCCTTCAAAAGATCAAAATTATTGGATGACTTAAAAGAATCATCAGAATCTGAAACAGGGGGGAATAAAGACAAAAAAAGCTCAGCATCAGAAAATGTGGAAGCACCTGGGACTGCAGGGATTTCAAAAGCCAGTGTCAGTTGTTCTTCTGATTCAGATTCTGGAACTGATAACAGTATCTACAGTGATGCCACAGAAACAAAAAAGAGCAAAAGGAAATTGGAAGGTATTAGAAAAGAAATTACTAGTTCCAACTCAGTGAAGCCTTCCAGAAGACCCCAGAGAAGGAAACGCTGGAAACCTAACAAAGAAAATGACTCTGAAGATGTGGATTACACCAAATATAGAAGAGCTAATCGGCGCTCTAAGATAAGAACTCGGAATGGAGGTAGACGGACTGTGCGATACAACGATTGTGATGACGATGATGATGACAGAGGTTTAGATGATGTAGATTGTGAAACGTAACCTTAAAAGGAAAAGCCAGCCCCGCTTTTTTTTTTTTTGGTCTTTTTTTTCTTTTTTTTTTTTTTTTTTTTTTGGTAATAGCACTAGAACTCATGATGGATGCTGGCTCTTCTTTGTCCTACATTTCAGGGAATATATTTATATTTTTCTATGAAAAAGTTATGAATGTGATTAGATGATGACTTTCTCCTTTTCATATTTTGACTTGCACTTGCCTGCCCATGTAGCAGCATTTAGCACAGATGCCAAAATGTGCCTCATTATAGGGGCAATTTTTTTGTCTTTACTGGTATTTTATTACATATAACAAGAGTTTAAAAAAAAAAAAAGGAAAAAAGTTAAAACACTGCGCAACAGGTTAATAGCAGTATGTTGAGTATTATTGTTATGGGTGCTGCAATGGAATACTACCTAGGTCATGCAACATTCAAGAACAGATTTCAAACATCTCTGATGCTGTATGAAATCATATACAATAAGAACAGGCTTATACATAATACTATACACTATAAAAATCTAGTGGATGCTGGCATTGCATCTAAAGAGTAACGAACGGTCACTAGGCTAGTAACATTACAACTGTGTTAGTACAGACGTTAAATGTTCTGTATGTGCATTATTGGTAACTGCAACCAGAACCAGTTACCAGTGAAAAAGCATAGTTGCCGGCTGCAGAGGCATATTATTGGCACTGGTGAAGAGAGGGTTTCTGCTGACAGGTAGTACTATCATCATCAATGTGACTTCTATACTGTAAACTTAAGAATATGAAATGCAGGTGAACTCTTGGGCCTAAGGGTTTTTGTGTGTTTTCTTTATAAAATAGAAAAACAAACAAACACTTGTTCTGTTTTCTTTGTGCATGAAAAACTGGAGGTGCAGGATTCTTACATTCCAGACCTTTTTGCTACATTTCTGTTGTTCTTCCAGATAAAAACTTCTGGGTGCTTTAATGTTAGACTTCTCACTGATTAAACCTTACCAGTTTCTGATTATTAATAATTATTGATAATTAATCACATATCTCCTATTTTTAAAATGTTTGAGGTGGCTGTTGTTGATAAGAAATAATTATTGTGTAGAGGGCAGGAGAAGATTTCTCCAGAAGAATGTGCCAATTCTTGGTTGGCCACATACTGACTACAAGAACACGTGGCACTTCTGAATGCCTTGCTTTTTCATGGAGCTGTGCTGGTGGAACTCCCAGTCTGCTGCTCAGCACCAGGCCCTTAGTGATCCTACTCCTTTCCCACTCCTCACTGTGGGTTTCCTCCCTCCGCTCCAGTGGCTCCCTTGCTCACACTCAGCAATACCTTGTCATTTCTGAGGTCATCGCTCAGTAGGAGATGTGTTAAAGAGTATTAGATTTATCCTCACTCATTTAACTGAAATAGCAAGTTTGTGAACTGGTTTTTCCAGTGGATTGGACTGAAGTAACTTCTGGAAGCGTGGGAGGAGCTAATGCAGCTGCACAATCACAGTCATTAGTTCCATTAATGCTTGTGCAAATGGGAGTGATAGAAAAGGGAGGCCCACCCACAATTTACCAGCACTTGGTGAGAACCACTTCTCTCCAGCAACATTGCTGGTGTTATGTGCCAAAAGGTTATTTATTGCTATCTAAAATGTTATCTAAGTATAGAGAGAATTCCCCCCCTCCCCCCTTAAAGCTTCTATATGAACTCCAAAACCAACCTATTTTTTTATCATTCTCACCCTAGGAATTTTATTCAGAGCATAGTCCTTACTGTGATACAGCGGAGTTTTGTAAATTCAAGATAGATGTTTATCTGAATTCATTAAGTTGGTTTCTAAAATATGAACACAGTTGTGTTTAGTGATGAAAGTTGAAGATGGTTTTGTGTATCTGACCTTTTAGGGGCAGCTTTGTTAAAAGAGAGTAGGTCAACTGGTATTTTTATATTCTCCATAAGCCAAATGCATTGTTCAGCAGCTGTTTATGATCCATGTTCTACGTACGGAGTATAACCTCCAGTGCAGGAATAAATACTGGTGTAATAGCTCTTAAGTGAACGTCAGAGTGTTTATTAATCTTAAGTTTAAAATGGGCTGGTAGGTTTGTATTTCCAGGTTGGGCTTAGACAGATGGTTTCCTTTCTCACCGATTTTAGTTGCTGTGTTTGCTGTCACACCACACTTGGGCACTGCATGTTCATGGTGACCCTCAAGGTTAGGGAAGGGTCTAGCCTCAGTATTTCTGTATCCAAGAGGGAATTACAGGAGGAGGAGGCATTGTCAAACTGGAAAAGGACTTTTGCCCTGTTGGGAGTTTGATGCATGGTGTTTTGTGGGTTTGTTTTTGTTTTTTTTTTTTTTTTTTTTGTATTTTGGGTGGGGTTTTTTTTTTATTATTATTTATTTAAATGTGCATGCTTAGCCTCAGAACTGGCTATTCTAAGCCTTTAAGAAAGCTATTCTTTCATCTTCCTGGTAATTTTAACCAGCATTCCTTATTTGCTTTAGCTGCACTCAGGGAAGTAAAATCAGGGAGTAGTCATGCAAAGCAGTGTCTTTAAGACTGGTTTATGCAATGGATTGGGGGGGGGGGGTGGGGGGTGTTAGTGTTTTTGCTTGTTTTGGCTTTTTTCTTGTTTTGTTTGGGTTTTTTTAGTGTGTTTCTTTTGGGTGGGGGTGTTTGCTTGTTCTAAATCAGGACCTGAATCTAGAGCAGTGACAACAGGCATAGGAAAACATTGCAAGTCCACGACAGCAGCAATATTTTGATGTACCTGTAGGAGCGGACCAAAGTAACGCTGTACGTTGTACCGGAATCTGTACTCTTATTTGCCCACGACGGGCACGTTTAACCTGGCTGTAGTTGGGTTCCTGCCGCTGTGGCCGGCCGGGGCTCCCCTCCGGGGGCAGGGAGCTGAGGAGGTCGGCTTCCCCGCCGGACCGCAAAGCGGTGATTGGCATGGCGGCTTCGTAAGAGGGACGGGGACGAGCCGTGCTCCGGCAGCCTCTCCCAGGGGCCCGACGGTGGAAGCGTCCCCGTCGGGAAGAACCTTGGAACGCTCCCACCGCCTTCCCGTGTTCCGCGGGGCCAGAGCGGGCGGAGCGGAACTCGGTAGTGCCGCGCAGGCGCGCTGTCCTCCAAGAACTAGGCAACTATGGCGACCTTCTTCGGGGAGGTGATAGTGGCGCCGTCCCGCGCCGGCGTGGACGATGAGGAGTCGGCGGAGGAGGGGTGTGAGGAGACGCCCGAGGACCGGGAGATCCGCAGGGAGCTGGAGAAGAAAAGGTAGCGGCCAAGGGGCGGGCGCGGCCCCCGGGGCATCGCGGCCGTGATGCGGCCTCCCCCGGGGTGGTCCTCCACGGGTGGCCGGGCCTGGGGCAGGGCAGGGGGGGAACGCTGCGCCACTTGCACTACATCTTTTGCCAGGGAGATCGACGTCCGCTGGACACTGAAGTCGGGCGTGCCTACGGAAAGCTCTCCCGACGAGCTGTTTGTCTGCTCTAAACTTATACTTGCAGTAGGACATAACGCTGCAGGTGAGTAGTGCAGACTGCAGAAGCAAACCGTCTGAGACTCTCAGATCCTGTTGCCCTTCGATGAATAAATTTGAGTAGGCGGGAGGTTGGCAGAAAGCTTTTAAGTTTGCCAGGACGCTCCCTTTGCATATTTAATGTTGGTCTCTGCTGTGAGGATGATACTTAAGGGTGTCCATCTCTTTGTTTAGGGAGTGGAGTTTTAACCCTGAGGCATCTGAGCTGTCCAGAGAAACCAGTTAGTGTGTAAGCATAAACCACAGTTTTTGTTACAGCTGTTTTTTCTGTCAGATCATGGTAAAATGATGTATCTTCAGTTGAAGGGCTGAAGCAATGTATGGTTTGACTTTGGATTTTAGCTGGGACAACCCCTTTGTTCCCTCATCTGACTTCAGTAGACTCTCCTGAACTGTTTGTTAATAGGCAAAAGTTGTCTTCTAATAGCAAGTTGCTCAGTGCAGTTTAGTGTTTTAAATAGGGGTTTGTCAAATACGTAAAATTGTGTGTCAAGTAAGCTTTTATTTCCAATCAACAATTATTTTATTTTACTTTTTGTCTTGGTCAGTCCCTTTTCCACATTCTAATTCCTCGCTTGTTCAAAATGGCCTCTCTTGAGGTGGCTATTTACTTATTAGGCCTACAGTCTTGAAACACCTTCACCCTTTCCCACACGTGCTGAACAAGGTTTTGAGTGTGTTAATAGCTGTTTCCCTGCGGATATAAAGAACTTTTAAGTCTTCCTTACATTTAGGCCACATCTAGATGACACTTAAATGATATCTAAGTTAGCTTTGCTAACTTGTTTTCCCTTTGTTCAGGTTTTTCCTTGAAAGCCAGGTATGTTAGATCAGCGTTCTGTTTAAGGGTGACTTTTGACAGGAATTTGATTTATGAACACTTGATTTAGGATCTCTTTTTGTCACTAAGTCCTGCAATCTCTTGTCTCTGCTTCCTAGAGCCAGTGTAATAGTTCTGCCTTTCTGATTCCATGATTTTATTATTTATTTATTTTTTAGAAATCTGTTATATCTGGTATGTCAAGAAGTATTAGAGACTTAATAGGTATTAGAGATTTAATAGGTATTAGAGACTTAAGCAGTATTAGGCACTTAATAGTGCTCAAGGCCAGATTGGATGGGGGCTTTGAGCAACCTGGTCTGGTGGGAGGTGTCCTTGCCCACTGCAGGGGGGTTCAAACCAGATGATCTCTTAATGTCCCTTCCAATCTAAGCATTCTGTGATTTTAGTATTTACCTTCTTAGTGTAAATACTAAAGGAATCAAAGTTGACCATGGTGATGTAATTCCTGAGAATGTATGTTTTTGATGTTAGGAATCTCTATATTTAGAACTGCTCTTTACCTTTTAAATTTTGATGCGGTAAGTTTACTCACATTCTTGATATTTTCTGGATTTGGTCAATAAATGCTTATTAAAAATTAATTACTGTATTTTCCTTTTTAACTTGAGATTGCAAAGAAATAATCTCAGTTTGGGTATCTATTTGTAGAACAGAAATTTTATTCTTAATAAATTAACAGCATTTGTTCTTCTCTGCAGCTTTCTTGTCTTCTTTTATCCTGGATTCTGTATGTTGGGAAGTAGTTGGAGCAGTGAAGCTGTGGAATGAGTGGTGTCGAACATCCAGCACATCAAATGTCCTCCCAACAGATTCTTTCTGTTTGTTTTACCGCTTAATATCAGATCCAACAGTAAGTGGCTTATGCATGAATTTCTCTATGTTTTAGCTTTCTGTAAAAGAGAGCAACTTCATCCACCCCTTACCCTGCCCAGGGCAAAGCAAACACTGGAACTGTGGTATTTTGGATTAATGTAATAAAAAATCTGAAGGGTCATTAGGCTTATTAGAACTATTTCAAGTTCTAGTATGTGAAGTTCAGTACAAAGAAAGACATTTGTCAGCACAGTTGCTTCACATCAGTTGTAAATGAAAAACTCTTGTCGAAATGGAGATGAGGAAGCCCAAGAAAGCCATCAAGTTGTTTGCTGCAGTCACGTTATCTCTACATGTGATTAGGAGCTGTTTTGTGCCCTGTAAACCACTTGCTTACACAACTTCTTTGGTGGTTGTTTTTTTTAAGGTTTGGTTGTGCCAGTGCAGTTGTTACGTGGCTGAGGATCAGCAGTTCCAGTGGCTTGAAAAGGTAAAACTGGCAAGACAACAAATTGAGTAATGAAACCTTAGGGGTGGGGATCTTCAGCTTGATGCAAGTGCCTCTTCCTCTCTGATATTCTCAGCGTGACAGCATTGTAAATAACTGTTTTCCCTGTGCCCCTCTTAAATATCCTACAGATTTACTCTTGGCAGATTCTGTGAAATTCTTTTCTAGATGCTGCCCGTTGTAATTTACCAACTTCGTGCAGTTAATTCTTTTGGGGAGTTTCAATTTTGTTGCCCTTAACTACTTTCCAAGCCTTTTTCCTGTTTGGGTTAAATTTCCTGTGGCTTACTTCAACTTTGGAGAATCCTTCTTTAAAAAACAGTAACATAACTGTATTTGTGCATCTGCCAAAGAATCACCAGACAAACCTGTTGTGAAACTTCGGATGGATGATATCTTGACAAAGGGGTGTGTTTGGTACATAAACGCTGCTGGGTCATTCAGGTCCCTCCAAATATCATCCTGTTGATTTTAATAAGATGAAGCCAGGGGAGTATGTTCTGGCTGTTGATTTTCTTTATAGATTTGGGTCACTGCTTAGCCTTTAGGAAGTATAGCTTATTTTGCGTTGCTGTTTGTCTGCTAACCTACCTTCCTTTAAATCTCTGCTCATTGTTCAAGCAGAGATTCTGAAGCTGTTACATTATGCTGAAGCTGGATAGGGCTTTGGTAGAGGTACAGAGAGTGAGGTAAAAAGTAGTGCATCCACTGAGAGCAAGTCCTCAGCCTAAGCTGAGTGGTACCTGCTCAGTCCAGCTGCCAGCTGCCAGGCAGCGTGTGAGAAGGACTACTTGGTTGCGAGGGAGAGCCATACAAGCAGCTCAGTGTGAGTGGCCAGAGAGGTTACAGGAACGCAAAGAGGATGGAAAACTGGGGTAATTTCACTGAATGTTACAGGGGTTTCACATCCAAGTTTGGAAAACTAGACTCTTGTGGTTCCTTGTGTGTTGAAGAGCTTCATTCACTTTGGTGGGGGTAATGGTTCTCTTTGAAGTTTAGGAGCCTGAAGACCTAAACCATTTTGGGTTTGCTGTATTCCACACGTTCTTGCACATCATTTAAACTGGGATTATAAAAGGAAGATGATGGTGGGTTTGCTGTCTTCCCATTTGTGTTTTTCCAGCTGTTTGCTCAAATGTGTTACTTCAGATGTGGGTGTTCATGAGCAGTAGGAGTGTGCAGTTTTACCAAGTCAGTGTTCTTGAGTATTTTTAGACTTCATAGTTACTGGTATTTTTAAATGTACAGCAGAAGTACTGTGCTGGTAATCTTTTCTTTTAGTTTGTGTTACAGACCTGTTCTGTATGCTTCATAAATCATGTGCTGGGCATCTTTACAGTCTCATTGAGTCAGATTTTTACTTTTGTGTTTTCTCAGCATAAAATGACCACTCACAGGCTGAAGTTTTTCAGTAATGCATACCAGGCAGCGTTTCCAGCAAAGTAAATTGAAAATATATGTGCTTCTGAAAAGTTAGTTCAGTTTTATATTACAGTGGTAACACACTGATCTGAGGGAACAGTCGGCTTCCCTTCCGTGATTGGTATCATATACAGCAACAGGCAAGTTTCTGTAATGTTTACCAAATTCCCTATTTCCTTACTGGTCATAAATCTGAAGGGGATAGTTTGAAGGGAAGGTGCAGGTTTATCATGCTTCCACTCATTCTGACGTATGACATTCTGTCATATTTGACATTGTTGTTTGAAAACAGTGGGAGACTGTGCAGTGTGTTGGCGTTTTGTGGTGGCATGCAATGGATCCAAAAGTGTGCTTTGTACAGTGTTTTTGAAACTGTTTGCTTTGAATTTGGGGAGGACTGTGAAAAAAACGAAAGTTCTCTTCCTTCAATTCAACTTGAATATAATTAAATAAAATCTGAGTATTTAAAATGAAGACTCTTCTTAAGTACTGCAGAACATCTGGAGAGCACAATTTCAATTTCAAATGTCTTGCAGCGTAGCAAGCTGCTCTCCTGTCGTAAGCAGCCTGGTTTTATTTGGAGTCCTTTTTCTTTCTACAATCACCATTAGTAAAAATAGTAAAGCTTAATATACTTGCAGGTGAACAGAAATGTTCATGATGATGATGAAGGAGATGGCAAATGACAGCTTAATTCAGGTTCCCTGGACTAAAATCCAAATTGCAGCCTTCAGGTAGAAATTTCACATGCACAGATCCTGGGAGACAAAAACCCCCAAAAGAACAGCTAATGTATTTACCAAGCCTAGTGATTTTCTTGAGAGGCTTTAGGTTTTCAGCATTTCTGTTCACCTGCAAGTATATTAAGCTTTACTATTTTTAGTAATGGCGATTGTAGAAAGAAAAAGGACTCCATCTCCACTGAAATTGAAATAAATCTCTCTGGGTTTATTCTGTTACTGTGAGAAGATAAATGTTGCTTATCTATGAACATTTTTATTTCAGGTTTTTGGTTGCATGCGAAAGGAGGGCTTGCAAGTAACCATTCTTTCAACGTGTCCTGTAGCTGATTACAAAACTCAGGAATCCACTTTAACACTTCCATCTCCCTTTCTGAAAGCCTTGAAGACAAAAGAATTCAAAGAGCAGGTCTGCTGCCCACTGCTGGAACAACCCAACATTGTGCGAGATCTTCCTGCTGCTGGTATTTTGCAGTTTCAATATAACAATTGCTGCTGGTGGTGACACAAAATTCATTTTGAAGAGCATCCCAATGTGATCAGAATTTATGCTTAATTGTGTAAACTGGCTGACAAGTTAGCTTTTTGAAAAATAATTCCTAACAGTAAGAGTTGGTTTCATCTGAACACCCAAACTGAGGTTCATAAGGTTCTTTCTGCAAATTACAGGTAACAGATTTCACAGTGCTACTACTCGACCTCATATAAAAGTTAGATTCACTTTTATTATGTAATGTCATAAACCTGGCCAGGCTTTTCATTATAGGGGACCAAATTAGTGGTAGCATCATGATGAAAAGCTTTCTGGCAGGAGCTCAAAGTGCATGATTTGTCTAGAAAATGTTTATCTTGTTCACACTTTTGAGTTGTTCAGGGGTTTGGGTTTTGTTTGTTGGTTGGTTTGTTTTACAGAATCTCATTTTTGGTTACCAGTAATATAGTTTCCAGCTGCAGTATTTGCCAGAAAGAAGTACCAGCAATGCTTTACTAAATTTTGGTGGTTTATTTTCTCACGTATGTGGTCAATGAAGAATAGCTGGTCCGGCAGTTAAGATCCTGAGTAGTTAGTTTATAAACTTTCAAGCGTTGCTTCCAGTGAAAATATATGGAACATATAGATAGCAACCTTCCAGTACCTAAAGGGGGCCTACAAGAAAGCTGGAGAGGGACTTTTTACAAAGTCATGTAATAACAGGACAAGGGGCAATGGCTTTAAACTAGAAGAAGGTGGATTCAGATTAGATATTAGAAAGAAATTCTTCACTGTGAGGGTGATGAGGCACTGGCACAGGCTGCCCAGAGAAGCTGTGGCTGCCCCATCTCCTGGCAGTATTCAAGGCCAGATTGGATGGGGCTTTGAGCAACCTGGTCTAGTGGAAGGTGTCCCTTCCCGTGGCAGGGGGGTTTGAACTAGATAATCTTTAAGGTCCCTTCTAATCCAAACCATTCTGTGATTCTATGCTTTTATGCTTCTGAGGTTCTGGCCAGAACAAACGTGATACTATAACACAGAATTTACATTCCTTCTCTGCTGAATGTAACATGCATTTTCTTTTGACTTGTATTTAGTTTTGAGTTATTGTCAAGTGTGGCAGATTCCTGCAGTGTTGTATCAGTGTTACACGGATACCATCAAACTGGACACTGTTACAATTGAAGCGTTCAAGCCTCTGCTTTCTTCTAAACTCCTGAAGAGTTTAGTCAAGGTAAAATTTCATATTTAAAAATTAATGGGAGGTTTTGTCTATTTTTGTCTGTCATCTCTTGTGTTCTACTGTTGATGTACTCCTGTGAGGATTCCACCTAAAAAGGCAGTAAAATACAGATTTTAATGACAGTCTGGTACAGTCCCTGCTCTAACATCTGTTTGGAAGTTGCTTAGAAATAATGAATCTGCAACTTCTGTCAGAACTTCATTTTAACTTTTCAGGCTCTTATATATCAGGGAGTGATTTCTTGTGATCATTTAAGCTGCAGTTTCCTTTGGAGGTGTCTCATGTTAAAACCTTTAAAGCGTATTATGTTGTTTATGATGTTGTTTATATTCCCATTCATATGCACAATGTCTCTTTCCTAGCTCTGTATTTCCTGTCTTAACCACACATGCCAGCTTCTTAAGACATTTATTTTGGCCTGTAACTTCTTAAAAGACTGAATTTCTAAAGATGACTCTTAAGAATTTTGCACTAATCAAGCAGCTGTGAAATCATGGCATTATAGCTACTAAATTGAACGTTTTGCTTCTTCCTGAGATGTTTTTAATTGAAGTATAGTTGGTTCAAAACACTCTTCAGTTTTGCAGGTGAACTTGCATCTTAACGCCAGAAGAGATTTATGGGTACCGAAGTAATTATTTTAACTCTCGGTTCCTGCATGCTTTTCATGATAGCTTTTACTAGTCTGCTAGACAGACTAATAGAGCAGTACGTAAATGTTTAAACTGATGGAAAACAGCAGATCTGCTGGCTCTTCCACTCATACACAAGCAGGGAGGAATGCAAAACAACAAATCAATCCCTTTCTGTAGTTGAACTGCAAATTCCTTTGAAGCCTTTAGCAGGTCTCTGAAAACCTTCATTCAGAAGACCTGAATTTTTCTCAGAGTTAGCATTTTAATAAAACTGGTGTTCAGAGTAATAAAAATTGAAATGGAGGACAGTGAGGCTGTTTTGCTTTGTTACCAGCAGTGTAGCTAATGCTGATCGTCTCTTCCTTTTCCTAGGATGTAACTGAAAGCACGAAGATCTTGAAGAAGTTACTGATAACCAGTGAAAGTCACAGTAATATCTATATCTAAAGAGGATATTTATGATGCAGACTGCACTTTCATAAACTCCAGTTTCTTCTGTCTACAGAAGAACATTTTGGAATTATAGTTGTTTCCTTAAAAGTGGAATAAATGCCAATAGATTTTTTTTTTTACTTCTGCATTCATTTTTGTTACTTCCAAGTTCATCACTACGAACACACACATTTCTTTTGCCTGCTTGGGAGACTTTCTTCTGGAGCAGTCTTAGGAAAGATACCTTGAATATGAAAACAGCTTCTTTTTCTCCTCCTGAAGGGGTTGTCTTGTCCAAATGTATTACTTTTAAATATCAAAGAGGAAATGCAGTTAAGGAATTCTTTCCAGCTCTAATGAGAAGACCTATTTTATTATTATTTTTTTACTTTAATTTGAGACAC
This sequence comes from Neopsephotus bourkii, assembly GCF_033783945.1. Classification (NCBI taxonomy): domain Eukaryota; kingdom Metazoa; phylum Chordata; class Aves; order Psittaciformes; family Psittacidae; genus Neopsephotus; species Neopsephotus bourkii. Next base: position 6,536,586 of record NW_026901456.1, on the reverse strand, counting down.
AAAAATTTTACTAATATTCAGTCCTCTTTAGAGACTTGTCTGTGATGAAGAAAACATACTCTGCATCTTTTTCCGTGCATCTATGTATGTGATTTTGTGTGTATGTATGAATGACACATATATGTGTGTGCACATACTTTAATACGTGTGATGATACAAAATTAAGTAGGGTAAATGCCTTTAAAAAACTTACTGGTGGAACGTCAGGAATGTGGAGCTGGTTTTGAACTTCATGGAACTTGGATTCACTGAGTAGATCATCGCTGGTGTTGTGAATGCTTCCGCTTCCTGCAGCTCTGGCAGGCAGAGAGATGTGCCCACATTCAGATGCTGTAGCTCCCATCTGTAGAGCCTTGCTGAGAGCCTTGTTGGCAGCTTCAGCCTCAGACCTTGAACAGGAGCTGTAGAGGCACAGGAGCATTCCCTGCTGTTGGATCTCTTGCAGTGCTGGGAATCTCTCCTGGTGAAACAGGCTGGTAGGCTTGCAAGCTGCTTCAGCTGGACTTGCCAGGGCAAACTGATTTAATCTATCCACTTTAAAAGTCCCTGTTTCTGGCAACGGTAGGAATAGTACAAGATCTCTTATGCAGAGTATGTAGTAGGAAAGCAAAAACTCAAGTTTCGAGGTGTCTCAAAAAATGCTCTGAAAGTTGGTAGCAATTTCAGCAGTGTATTTAAACTGTTAGGATTGGCATGCAGTTCTGACTTATATATATACCCTCTGTTTAATATTTTGCTTAATGAAATGGTGTTAGGAGTATTCCTGTTGCTACCAGGTAATTTGCTGGTGGTGTCACTGCAGAGAGATCTTTAAACTGCATGCCACTTACCCTTTTGGACCAGAAGGGTAACTAAGTTCTCTACTAATTTAACTTGGACTTACATTAGATGTCCAGTGGACATCTTTGAACAATGTATTCCTGCAACAGAAGTTGCTGTCCCTTCAGATTTGAAAGTGGTCAGCTTAGTCAGCATCCACAGAAGCAAGTAACCCCAAGCCTCAGTAACCCCACTGTACACTGTATCACAAGTTCAATGGGCGTAGAATGTTCTTGATGAAGAGATCAAATTGCGTATCAGTTAAGACACTGATTTAAAGTTCTGTTAATATAATTACAGATAAGCAACTGTTGCTTTAAACGGTACTGTATTTGGGAACAAACTGAAGCATGCTGTGCAGGACATGGTTCCTGCTTGTTGGTTATCTTGGGTTTGTTCCCATTTCTGTGCAGCATTTGAATTAAAACCTGTTTGTATTTGTGATCGGAGCTGAGAATTCTGTTGCTTTGAAAGAGTTGTATGTTTCCTGCACCATTTTCTTATTTGCAAACTGAACATGTTTGATTCATAATAAAGTGCATAATGAGAAATATCTTTAATAATAAATATGCAGGCTCTTAACAGTAACTGTAAATAGGCTTCTAGTATTGGTTTTATCACCCATGCAGTTTGCAACATTTTAGACCAGTTCTTCACTGAAGTATGACTTAGATTTCACTGACTGGGTTTATGCTGAGGTGTGAGAATACTCTTAAAACACCTTGAATAGAAGTGGCAGACAAAACACTGGCAACTTGAACGATGAAATTTGAAAGACTGAAAGCTGGTGTATTGGCAGTATGCTCTGAAGGCTGATCATTGCTTCAAAGGGTGTGATGGCTCTCCAGTGTTCAGGAAATGTTTGTGCAGGATGTGGTACTTTTTCTGTTGGATGCTATTGAGCTAGGGGTTTCACCCTGCATATCCAGGTATATTTCTGTGATCCACATCGCAGATGAGGTCAGTTTTTTCACAGTAGTAGTTCTCTCTGCTGTGAAACTATATATATGCCAGGGAAGGCATGTACACACTATATGGTCAGTAAGACTCATCAATGTCAACTGGGTTGTGCTGTATAAGTTTGAAATGCCAACCTTTTCCAGTACACGGTAAGCATCATAGGACAATGAAAGAAGGTACTTTAATTTACAGTTCCTTTCTGTCTCCATAATTTGATGTATGAAGTGGCTCATATTTCTTCCTTAGATAGTTCCGGAAGCATCAGAAATAATGAGGCCTAAGTATCTCCAAAGATATGAGCACTGGCTGAAGATTTTTTTCATACATCAACATTGCTAAGTTGGGTTTTGTTTGTGGTTTTGTGTTTTTTTAATTCTTCTATGCTCTCCAGTCTCTATCAGGAGCCTGCAATAAGGTTTTCTTTGTTTCTAACAGCTGCTGGATTTTGTTACACTTTTATACTTACAGGAGTGTATAAGCTCTTTTGTCAAATGCGGCAGATGGTTTCAAAAGCTTTGGGGAGAGAAGTACAGTCCTGCCTGCATGTCTGAAATGTGATTGTACACAATTTTTTCTCTTAAAGTATTGGGCTAATTGCAAATACTGAAACCAGACACAGTATTAAATTGGAAGAGTTTTCTTTTTCCAGTTTTCCATCTAAGCCACTTGCTATGATAACCCTCTGGCCGTTTGTGGGTTTTTTTGTTTCCAGATAACACCACACTATCTCCTGCTCCTTGGTGAGGCTCCTTAGCTTTTGGCTTGCAACGTTTTGGTGTCTGTGCAGTGCAGATCACGTTTTTAAGTACAGGACTAAACAGACATAGTTAGAAGGTAATGTCCAGATCTGTGGTTTATTTGAACGTGTTACAAACCCTATGTATGCTGTTTTGCTTTTATTTTCCCTATGGTTTTTGTGGTCACATACAGTGCAATGACTCTCCAGTAATGAAATTCTTGCAGTCTGTTGCAAATGCAGCATGAAAACATTATGCCCTGCTCTGCTTCCTGGGCACTTAGTATCCCATTCTGTTCCTTCTGGCTTGTACATGTGCCAGTTCTCCTCCCTGTACAGTTTCTCGTTCCTGTGTGCTGTCAGCAGGAGCACTGGTACCATGCATAAAAGCATGAGCCCAAATATTCCTGTTGGATCCCAAGCTGCCTGTGGCACTAAAGCAGGGGATCTTGGAGCTTGTGTCCTGAAGATAGCTTTCAGCTGCTGCCTGCCTTCTAGTGAGCAACGTGCTCCCTGAACTTTATTCATGTGTGCCCATTGCACTAAGCAGATGAGACAGAAAAGCGCTTTATTCTTTTGTCAGTCTTCCTTGACGCCAGTGCATGTTGCGTGTCTCTTCCCTGTTCCTGTGTGAAGGTCTCCTCAGCTCATTGCATGGCTCTAGCAAACAATTTAAGTCTTCCTTGTCTCCAGCATTCCCATACCGAAAGCAAATATCATGGGCTTCATCCTGCAAACTGCTTTGTTGCCAAAGCCTCAGAGGAAGAACTTCACTTCTGATACATGATTTTACAACTTCTATGCCAAAAACTATTAAAACATTTGGGAAGTCAAGCAGGCAAAATTCAGGAAAATCCTGGGAGTTTGCTTCGCAAATTTTAATGTTTGCATCTTCACAATGTTAGGCAGTTCTTCCCGGACAAAGCAACCCTTCTGAAGGGCAGCACTCAAATTATGGCTATATGGAAGGAAGGAATCTTAGGGTGAGATTGCTGTTTGCGTTTCTGCTCCATGTTAGAGGGTGTGATGACTAAGCCAAGTGAGTGCCATTAAGGCTCATAAAGGAGGAATTTGTTTCTGCCTCAACTTCAGGCAAGAGTTACTTCAGTAATGCTAAGCAAGCCCTGTAAATGACAATTTGATGCACAGTTGGTATCCATGTATTTTGTGGGTGAGCAAGGTGAAGTATCTGAACTTGACTTGCTCCAGGATCTGAAGGGGGCCTATAGGGATGCTGGGGATGGACTCTTCATTAGGGACTGTAGTGATAGGACAAGGGGTAATGGGTTAAAACTTAAACAGGGGAAGTTTAGATTGGATATAAGGAGGAAATTCTTTCCTGTTAGGGTGGTGAGGCACTGGAATGGGTTGCCCAGGGAGGTTGTGAATGCTCCATCCCTGGCAGTGTTCAAGGCCAGGTTGGATGAGGCCTTGGGTAATATGGTTTAGAGTGAGGTGTCCCTGCCCATGGCAGGGGGTTTGGAACTTGGTGATCTTAAGGTCCTTTCCAACCCTAACTATTCTATGATTCTATGATGTACTAAGCACTCACAAGATGAGTTGTAAGAACAAAGCTGGATGCAGATGCTGAAAGTAGGGATAGAATTTTTATGTGAAAATTTAAAATGTTTAAAACATTGCAGGTAATGAGAAAAAATCTTTAAGCAAGCGTTTTCTTCAACCCCAGGTGTCCTTTCTGACTTCTTGTATGTTCTTTTGTGTCTAACGCATTGAAAAATCTAAATGAGCTAAGAATGAAATGAAAGTAGAAGAGAGAAATGATTTTTTTGTCAGTGCGGTCGGATCTGCATTCTTTTCTCCTTTAAAAGTTTTAAACTAAAAACACTGCTGCACATAACAGCAAACAACATTAGTGGGCACTCTATCTAGCCAAGTGAGATCAGAGCTGTGAGGTAAGACTTTCTTACTGTATAGGAAACACGGAGATGCTGTTGACATGTCATAGAATAGTTGATGAGCAAAAGTACTTGAGAATTCCATACGATAAATACTGTGGGAAGCCAATAACTCTCAGGAGTAAAAACAAAAGCACTTGCGTTGATTAGATAGCAACATATCCTGAGATGTCTTCAGTGAGAGAAGAACACCATAGACACCAAATAGTACGTGTGTGGAAGAAAACTAAAGGTAAATTGTCAGGCCACAGTCTCAAAGTTTTTGCTTTCAAATAAGTGTATAATCAAATGTTTTAATGTTCTTTCTGTGGATGTTATGGCCTTGTCTGGGTAATGGCTTTCAAGTAGAAAATGTTTTGTAAGAATAGTGATGTACCTTCAAAGGGCAGTTTCTTAACATAAGCCTTCCTGAAAAGATCATGGGTTCTTCCCCTGTGTTTTAATCAAAAGATTCCAGTGTGCTTTCATGCGCTAAACCCATTATATTTCTTCTGTTCAGAACTGATTCTCAAATTCTTCTCTTAGGTCTGATTTGGACTCGGAACCCTTTTCATGGTCTACTGAAATGAAAGCTTTTTTCCCATTATCTCTATAGACTTTAAAATCCAATCTGCTGCTTCACAGGGAATTAACAAAAAGGGGAATGAACATAATAGAGTCACTATCACTGAAGGCAGCAATGCGATCACTGAACAGATGAATGGTGAATGTACAGCCTCACTTAAAAAAAAAAGAAAGAAATCAAAACCCTGTGGGTAGGAAGATTGTACCTGGAAGGTTGTGTGAGAACAGAGGCAGCCAGTATTGGAAAGGTGGGAGCATAGAGGAGAAAACCTTAGCTCTGACCGTCCTATAAAATTAATGTTTGCCTCTGCTGGGAAATAAAAGTAGGTTGTAAGGTGGGTTAGCTGTTCTCTGCTGGCCTGAGTAACACCTTCACAGGTCACAGAGAATGCCTTTGTGCTGCTTCGCTTAATTCACTTCCAAATTGGATTGAAAAGGGTATTTTTTTGTGCAGAATAAGCACAGTGAGCAAGCACAGGTACTGTGCCTGGCTATTTCCACCCTTAAGCCCTGGAGAACACTTGCAAGAAACCCTGCAGATGCTGTCAGAAACAAGCAATTCTTTTGTTGGTTACTTAGAAAGTGCTGGTGCAAATGTCTTCAGCCAGAATTAACAATCCCCAGTATAGCTCCATCAGGTTGTTGGGTTGCTGTTGTTGGGGTTTTCTTCCAAGTGTCAGGATGCAAGCACATCTGAAATCACCTTGCGGTGTCATGTGCGAAGAGATGCTCTGCAGTAGTGGATTCAACAGAAAAGATGATTCAGCCCCTACTCTTACAGTTTTTGCTTTATGTTCTTCCACTTCTCTAGGAGCTGTATGAGAGTGTATGTGGGGAATATTTATCCTTAACAACTATTAAAAAATAGCATTATTTTTAAGCAAAACTCAATTCAATCTGCATGGAGGGGTTGGGGGTGGTGAGATAGAGGGGGGGGATGTCATGGCTGATAAACAGACTTATACCCAGATGCTGTGGTAAGCACATTTTCTATCTTTATGAATACGAATGTCATCTCATACAAGACTTGTTCCAGTGATCTTATGAGTAAACCCCAAGTATGAATCCCCAGAGCTCCCAGCTGGCACATAAAGAAGTTCTACGTGGTGCAGGTCTGCCTAGCATAATTTTCAGTGAAACTTTTCTTGGCTCTAACTGCAAATGGTTTGGTTTGTGTCTGACCAGACAGCTCTGTGGGGCTCACTCAAGGAGATGCTGCTTTCTAAGCTCATGAAAATGTTAGCTTTCATCTCTTTCAGTTTTTCATTTAATTCATTTAATTTTTCATTTAATTTTTAAGGAAAATTGTAATTGTCCTTAAAAAATAAATCTGGATGGAAATATTTCCCAGACTCAATGCTGGAGATTGAATTTCCCATCGGCTCAGTTCTGAAATGTTTTTCTGACTCTGCTCTCATTTGGGCTCAGCTGTAGCTGATGTTATTGTACATGAAGCAGTAAGAGTCCTGTACTTGATGTGGTTACTCTGAATGTGTTGAAAACTGTGTGTGTTGGAAGATAAAACGTGAACAGGATGGCTTGCAGCAGGTGGGCCTATAACACCCCCTTCATCGAGTATCACCCCAGCTCCCCTTTGCACATGTGCTATTCCCTTTCCCAGTTGTGGATCGTGCCTTCACAGGGATCGCCCAGAAGCACAAAGGCACACTCTGACTATTAGGATGTACAACAGCAGATGTGCTAGCTGAGAGCTCAGACCCGAGGAGCTCAGGTACTGCTGTAGTCTGCTTCTTGAGGTAATGACATCCACTTCTACACCATGGGACTAAGGGAATCGAGTATGGCATCTCTTCTCCCTCGCAGCAGTTTAGCTAGTGCTTTCCCCAAAGAAGGTGCAGAAGTTCCTGCATTAAAAACCACTTTCTGTGGTCTTCAGGGAGCCCAGTAAAACCACAGGCTGCAGAAGTGAGTTTTCATGTTGCACATACTGGTACAAATCATGTGCTTCCTCCAGCCAGGACCCAGACTCCTGAGCCATGTCCCCAGAGCTCTGCATAGCATCAGTGCATCAGGCAAGAGGTCCGTGTTTACTCATTACAAAGCAACTCTCTCAAAACACAAATAACTGCTGAGTCTCACTCAGAGCAAGTAGGGTCTCTACAACCAATTCTATTTAGCTCTCCCTCATTTAGCTTCCATGGTACTTTGTGAACAAAGAAACAGGGTTAAAAGCAGTTGCGTGACTTTGTATACCTCAGTTTTCACTCTGCATTACACTTGCAGCACGCACTTCAGGTTAGATGCTAAAATTGAGATTGGTTGATCAGTATGGGGTAGAGAAAGTAATGCTGTAATGCTTGTAGGAACAGTCACTTGTCTGAAAGGAAGGGAGCTTGCCTTAACTTTTTACAGCCCCTCTGTAGCAGCAGGGGCTGCTGCTAAGTGTTTCTGCAGAGCAGCCTGCTGCCCCAGCTGTGATGCTGCATAGCAAGTCTAATGTTTTGAAAGTGGCTTTTAATGTCTGAACTTCCAGCAAGCCAGCCTCGTGTTTTCCAGTGTTGACATGTGGCTACCAGACTTTAAAATCCAATGCATGTTATGAAAGCGCATGAGTGTTGAATTTAAACCATGCTTTAATAATTTGGCCACCTGTACAATATCCTAATAATCTTCGAGAACTTGAGATCCTCTGTGAAATTATTTGTAGCAGATGTTAAATCTTTGGTGTATTCTACACATTTACACTCTGAGGGACAGATATTAAACATTGCTCCTTCAAAAATAACCCAAACCATATTTATTTCAAAGGATAGAAAGGTTCATAGCAGGAAGTGGGTGCAGGAAGCCTCATCCATTGCTGGGGTTTGTTTTAAAGGTGTGCCCAAAATGAGATGAAAAAAATTACTGCAGTTGGACAAAATTAGTTGAGTGTTTAAAAGATAAAAAGCCTTTTTTTTTTATTTATTTTGTTCCAGCAACTTTCTCAGCTGTTGCTCCTTTAGTTCAGCTGTCTTATTTTTAATATTTTATTTTAGCACTGTTCAGCTCTCTGACCTTGAAGCTGTAATTATGGGGCACTAAGCCCTGAGCGTCCAACTCATTCTCTGATGACTGAAAAATTACCCTTTTGGTCAGAACTTGAGAGGCAGAAATGGAAAGCTTGCTGGCAAGAGGCAAACATTCCAGTCTGACGTGACTGGGTAACAAGTCTCCTTAGGAGCAAAGTGAAGTCCTGCTTTTAAAGACTGCTGACAAGCAAACACACACACACACACACACACACACACATATATGTATGTATACACTCTCCACTGATGTAGCTAGCTTCCAGTGTGCAAACTCTGAATCAGCTTTAGAAACCATGACAGTTTTAAAATCTGAGCATGGTTTGTGGTGGTTTAATTTGCCTCCTGCAAAGTTGATTTTACCCTATGAGGGTTGAACTTTTCCTTTCTTTCTTTGTGATGAAAGTTCAGGTTATGGCAAAGACTTGTGGTTTTAGGAGTCAAGCCTTTAGGAAGTTCAGTAAATGTGTCTAACTCAGCAATAAATGGAGCATAAGCCCCTACCCCTTTCCTCAGCTGCTTCCTTTTTCTTTGTAGGAAGCATCACCTCCAGCTTCTTTACTCTGGGATAAATACCACTTCATACACTTGCCCCACTCTTCCATTTTTCCTCCTGCAGTTGTGTCTTCTGTCCACCTTTCACGCTGCCCTTCCTCCTCTCCTATCCTTGCATTTCAGACATTGTCCAGTCTCAGGTGTTGTAGAGGCAACCTTCAGACTATGTTGTTTAGTGAGAAGACCCCCAGCCTTTCCTCGGGATTTATTTGTGCTGGGAGCAATGGCAGGCAAGTGCAACTTCTGGGAAGAAAAAGTTGGTGCTGTTAAATGCAAAGAACAAATGCTAGACTGACAGCAACTGGCAGGACAGACATGGACAGTGGGATTGAGTGCACCCTCATCAAGTCTGCCGATGACACCAACCTGTGTGTTGTAGTCAACACACTGGAGGGAAGGGATGCCATCCAGAGGACCTTGACATGCTTGAGAGGTGTCCCAGTGCCAATCTCATGGGGTTCAACCATGCCAATCGCAAGGTCCTACACCTGGGTCAGAGCAATCCCAGGCACAGGTACAGGCTGGGCAGAGAAGAGATTCAGAGCAGCCCTGCGGAGAAGGATTTGGGGGTGTTGGTTGATGAGAAAATAAACATGAGGCTGCTTCAGTGTGCGCTTGCAGCCCAGAAAGCCAACCGTATCCTGGGCTGCATCAAAAGGAGTGTGACCAGCAGGTCGAAGGAGGTGATCCTGCCCCTCTACTCTGCTCTCGTGAGACCTCACTTGGAGTATTGTGTGCAGTTCTGGTGTCCTCAACATAAAAAGGACATGGAACTGTTGGAACAAGTCCAGAGGAGGGCCATGAGAGTGATCAGGGGACTGGAGCACCTCCCGTATGAAGACAGGCTGAGAAAGTTGGGGCTGTTCAGCCTGGAGAAGAGAAGGCTGCGTGGAGACCTCATAGCAGCCTTCCAGTATCTGAAGGGGGCATATAGGGGTGGTGAGGAGGGACTCTTCATTAGGGACTGTAGTGACAGGACAAGGGGTAATGGGTTAAAACTGAAACAGGGGAAGTTTAGATTCGGTATAAGGAGGAAATTCTTTCCTGTTAGGGTAGTGAGGCACTGGAATAGGTTGCCCAGGGAGGTTGTGAATACTCCATCCCTGGCAGTGTTCAAGGCCAGGTTGGATGAGGCCTTGGGTGATATGGTTTAGTGTGAGGTGTCCCTGCCTATGGCAGGGGGTTAGAACTTGATGATCTTAAGGTCCTTTCCAACCCAAACCTTTCTATGATTCTACCAGTATATCCTGATAGGGTCTTCAGTTTTGCCTCTATTTTTCCAAAGGCAATTTGGCCATAACTTCTGGAAAAGCAGAGCATGCACAGGTCTAACTGGATTGTCTCACATGCTTCCACCTCAAGGAGCTCATCCAGGGGAAGAATGAAAAGGCAGGCGCTCAACCTCAGGCTAGGGTTGATGTGCTTTGCTTAAGGAGTAGAGTGGAATACTCTAGAGGCTTTTGACTAATTAAAACCTGGAATTTTGCTATATTTTCTGAGTTCACAAAGGGAACAGGAGCATCAGTCAGTGAACTGTGCTGACTGCTGTGCTTAAGGGTTGCCACTGAAAATCTGTCTCAGGGAGTGAAAAGTGTGAGTGCTGCTGCTGGATTCCATAAGGATATGTCTGGTTGGCTTTTTCTGCAGCAGGTGTAGTGTCAACCAGGATGTGACCTTTCTGTTTCTGGAGGAGATGGATCACGGGTGTTACACAGGCAAAAAGAATTTGCAGCTGGAGACAGGGATGGGGCAAGCTTTTCCTCTTTTATCATTAATCAGTGCAAAATGTTCCTCATGTCTGGAATAAAAGAGCATCTTCCTATAGCATTGTGGTGCATGAGGTGATGTTGAAATATGCTATAACCTTTGCTTTATCCTGAAATAAGCTAAAACTCATCTCAAAGGCTTTTTTGTGTTCCCAGTTGTAGTGAAAGTCAACATGCATGTGTGTCTATAGACTTACATAATCATTTACAGACTTTTAAAACATAAACATGGATTTAAAGTTGCTGAGCTTGTATTAACAGGCTGTTGGAAACCTACAGCTTTTGATCTTTTGCATGAAATAAGTGTTATTTTCCTCTCAAATGCTAGTTTATTTAACCAGGTAGATCATCACAAGCAACGATTGAGATCTCTATTTTGATTTCTTGGCTTTATAGTTTAGCATTAAATGTGTTTGTTGGGATCTGATAAATGTAGCTGTAACAGCATGATTTATTTGCATGTGTATGCAACTGGTGATCTTCAAGTCACTACTGTGCATAACCTGCTCCCCCCACCTCCAGAGGGATAGCTAACCAACACAAACAGCAACTAGAAAGGAAAATAAAGGAAAGGCCCATGGAAATGGCACACAGACAAGGACAGTGGATGAGTGGTACTATTATTCCTTTAAAACGAGAGGACAAAAAAGGAAACTGGGTGATTCAAACATCAGCTCCTGTCCTGATCAAGAACCACCCGGCTTCTGCCTGGTTCGGACAGGAACCAGGAGTTACTCCATCCTCCATCTCTGATGCATGTGGCATGTTTGGGTTTCTCTGGACATCCTCTACCTTTGATGTTTCTCAGAGGTTTTGGATTTGATGCTCAGGCTCAGACCCTCCAAGTGGGACATATGCAGGCACTTGTATCCCAGTGATCAAGGGCCCAAAACATAAAGATCTCATCAACAGCACATTTGTGAGACAGGGCCGATGGTGTCTGTTAGGGACTTTGTATCTCAGGTAGCACCAACCTCAGTGCTGGCAGTAAGAATTATAGAATGGTTTGGGTTTGAAGGGACCTTAAAATCATTCAGTTCCAACCCCCTGCTACGGGCAGGAGCACCTTCCATTAGACCAGGTCACTCAAAGCCCCATCCAGCCTGCCCTTGAACACTGCCAGGGATGGGGCAGCCACAGCTTTTCTGGGCACCCTGTGCCAGTGCCTCACCACCCTCACAGGAAAGAGCTTCTTCCTAATGTCTAATCTAAGTCTACCCTCTTCTAGTTTAAAGCTGTTGTCCTAGCACTTCATGCCCTTGTGAAAAGTCCCTCTCCAGCTTTCTTATAGGTCCCCTTTGGGTACTGGAAGCTGCTCTAAGGTGTCCTCAGAGCTTTCTCTTCTCCAGCTGTCTTCCCCAGCTGTCTCAGCCTGCCTTCATAAGTTATGCAGGGTAGCAGCATGCAGGAGTCATCCTACAACGGTCTTCCAGGAAGAGTGAATGGAGTGTTTGGGACCAGTCAAAGCTGTAGTGAAATATGTTCACCTCCCTAAAGGGTTTTTCTCAGTCAGTGTAAATGCTGTTGATTTCTGTGGCCTTTGGAACAGTCTTCCTTGTGCATATACCAGATACGGAATTTAATAAACACAAAATCACTGCTTTGGTCTGAATATTACTGAAGTATGCAGAACTGGTAAAACAGTTCCTGAACTGTCACTGGCAAAATGGAAAGCTGTAAGTCTTGAAGTGTTAATGTGGAAAAGCTAATGCCCTTTCCATGGACAAAGGTTTAAAGTATTTTGTTCCCTATATTTTTGAAATCATAAACTAAAGGAATGAAAAATCAGTCAGTAGTTCTTGAAATGAGAAAACAGGAGATCTTATTCCTAACAGACCACAGTAGTGTACCCTATATATAGTCATGCACTTTACTCTCTGGATACTGCTTTTGCATCAAATGCTTCTGTCCCAGAAACATTCTGGCAGCTAATGAGCAGTATGAAATGTGGCCTTGGTGACTGTCAGGTTGCTGATGCACTGTGCTTCCATGTGTTTAGCTGTTTCCTTCTCTCGCTTTCGCCCTCAGAGTTGACATGACATGGGTATTTCTTCTTCACTGACTGAAGCAAGGTAACCTTGGAAAAGTTATTTTGGGTCCATAAAAGCATGAAAAAATGCCGCTTTCAGAACAAAATGAAAAGGAAAAAAAAAGAATTTGAAGGTTTTTTTTTGTTTGTTTTTTGGTGGAAAGTATAATTTGTTTTGAGATTAAGTATCCATTTTATTTCTTTAATATTATTGTTGTTATTATTATTGTTATCATCATTATTATTATTAAATCCATGCGAAGTTGACTTTTTTCTCAAGAGAAAAAGTACAGGTATGCAGCATTCCTAGATGTGGGGAGAGGGTTAACTCCTCCCCATTCCTCTGTCAAGACGATGAGCAAATTCGCCCTAAACTTAAGGAATCGCTTCCTTTTCATCCCAGCACGTCTCTGTTCTGCCCCTCTCAAGCTCCCCGCTTAGACGAGCGGGGCTGGGGCGGGGCTTGGCTCGGGAGGGGGCGTGGCCTGCGGCTGCTGCCGCTGTGCTGCGGTGGGTCCGCACGGGGGCGCTGTGGCGCAGCGGCAGGCGGCGGCCGGACCGTGCGGCGGCGGCCGGGGTTGGAGCTGCGGCCGGGACTGGGTGAGTCGCGGTCCCTCCGGAGCTCGGAGTCGCTTTCCCCACATGTAAATATTTGCACTTTCGGTCTGTTTGATGTTTCGGCTCTCAAGAGACAAGGCGATAAGAGGTGCCTTTGTACGGTCACAGCCGCTTGGGATTGCTTTTCCCCCCCTTTCTCAGGATTTTAGGAGCCTTTGGCTGTGTGGTATCCGCCGGCGTGTCGAGCCCCGAGGGCTGTGTCCATGCACCGGGCTGGCGGTGCCCAAGCGGTTTCTTCCCCTGTGCGCCCTTTCCCTCTCCAGCTCCTGAGGCGCTTTATCTAAGCCCTGCTGGCATTTCAGCTATTTTAGTTAGCTATCAGCACCATCCGTCAGCAATTTGCTGTTGTGATTGGCACCGCTTTTTTACAGCGTTCTGCTTTTTCTGTTGCCATGATAACATACATTGTGCCATGTTTTCAGATCCCGGCCGATTTCGCCATATGGTTTCCATATGGGAACATGCTGCTCTTGTTAGCCACCTTCGAAGCAGCCTGTCAGCCAGGTCCCCGCTCAGAAACAAATAAATTGTCTAGTGTCTACTGTATTTCCTTTCAGGCCGCACTCTCCACTTTAAACTTGGCAGCGTTTCAGAACAATCAAAATCCAATCAGCGGCCGTGCTAACTCCATATGTTTTATTTCCAGACGACGCGAGGTGGAGGAAGCTGGAACTATTCTTGGCATGTAGCAGCGTTCAGGGTGACATGCCACAGATCACGGCAGTACCCAAAGCCCCATTCAGTGCAGAGAGGTGGTCAGGTTTCCTGCAGAAAGCTGCGGCCGGCCAAGCACTGCAGATCAAATTAGTTTTCCTGGAAAGTGGAGCACCTCTAATAGAGAGTGAAACAAATGTAAACTACAATTAGTTCGATGTGTTGGAAATACGCCGGAGTCCTCTGGGGCTGAGCCTTACAACATAAGCAAACTTGACAGGTTGCCTTTCTTTAAATGGTGTTTTAAACGCGGTCATTACTCCTGTCATGAGTCTGTTGGCGTGTTCTGCTGGGCTGTGTGCTGGAGTCCATCCGTCAGTCTCCTGCCTCTAAAAGCGGTGCAGCCTGCATCTGGATGTGAAGCAGCATGTCAGGAGGAACGCGTGTGCACAGGCAGCAGCGGTTTCTCTTCCAGAGCTGCTTGGCATCCCCTGGGATTAGGCCTCTCCCTGTGAGTCTGAGCTAGGTCTGACTTATTCTAGTCTATTTTTGACTAGTCTGTGTTAATAGGTGCAGGTGATGGCTGCAGTGCATGACCTGTATTGGCAGGATCACTGGCATTCTCTGCAGCTCACCTGCCTGTGCTTTGTGAAGGAGAGAGGTGGATGTAACAGGGTCAGGTTAGTGCCTGTGGTCTTGTAGCACCTCACACCAGCAGCAGGTTTGATCCTAGGCAAGGCCCCTGACCCAGCAGCATGCAGGGATGGGGGACACAGAGCTGAGGAAGCTACTTGGTTAAAAGTAGGCAGGAGGCACAAGGTAATGTTGGGACTTGTGCTTGTATCAGTTGAGTGCAGACACCAGGAACCAGCTCTCAGAGCCAATTGTTCCTGCTTGGAGAAGTGCTCATGTTATGGTGCATGGGGAGAAAAAAGTCAAACAAGCACACAGGAAAATCAGTCCTGATCCCAAAGGGACTGCAGTTCTCAGAAGAATGCAAGGAGAAGAATGAGCCAAAACTAATGTGAGAGGGTAGGTTTGGGTTGGTGGCAGCTTCAACACAAGCCTGGGCCAGCCATGCGAGTTGCAGACTGGTTTCATGGAGGCTGAAGAGCAACAGCAGTCTCATCTCCCAGCCTGTAGTCCTGTTGCGTTGCTCCCTCTGGCTGCATGTTGGGAGTCCAGCACAGTGCAAGCGAAGCCCTCCGTTTTGAGACTTTTCCTGAAAGTGAGTTGTAGCCCATTCCGTGAGCCTACGACAGAGTGAGGAAAGCTCTCTGCCAAAGTGCAGGAAGCACCAGCAGAGCTGTTGAATGTTAATCCAATATCTAATGTTCAGTGGGTTGCCAGTAGTTATAAAACCGGTCATATGGTTTGATGGCTGTATACAGCTTTCTGTGGTTACTTTACATCTGGCTTCAAGAGTGACGGATTTCAGAATATCGCTAGGATGTCTGTTAGGAAACACTGTGAGGCCTTAGGAAAGGCAATAAACCAAGATTTGTCATTGTCAGGGAGCTGGCTTGAAGGATGCTTTGAAAAAGCACTCTGCGTGACCTTCGAGTGCAGAACAAAGTCAAGCTCCTAGGCATCAAAGTAATGCCACATGTCAGGAAGACCGGACATGTATGGAAAGCTTAGAAGGTGATAGCCAGCATGAGGCAAATGTGCAGATCAATGCTAATTAAGTGAGTGGTAATGTCTGAGTGAAAATAGCTGTCGGACCATTCAGCTGTGGTGTTTGACAATGCAAAATACTGGTGAGTGTGGAGGAAGAGATGCACAAGCAGGACTCCCAGAGCCTGCCTCTCTTCCCCAGGCTCTCTGGAAGGAAAACACAGTGCTACACACATGGCTTTTCCACTGGAAGACCAACAGAGGGATGAGAGGTGTTGGTGATGTCTGTATGGTGCTCCTGGAGGGAAGGAGGAAACTGGGCCAGCAGAGAGTGTGGCTGTGTTGATTCATGACTATGCTCATTACCAGAAAAGCTTTGGTCAGGTTGATGACGGTGGAGGGTAAAGGACATACGGGAGCAAGTGCTGGAGTGGATATTTTGGGGATCCACAGATTGGTAATGTTTTCTGTTCAGATCAGAAACCCATAGGGCTTTGAGGCAGTGAAGTGGGCAGACTAGTTCCTGTATCTGCTTTTTGCAGTATTCTTCTTTCCCTCGGAAGTGGAAATATCCTTCCTAAGGCACACAGCACACAGACAACCTTTACCGGGTAAACCTTTACCTTTCAAGTGTGAGCGTTTATGTGATGAACAGAGCGGAGAGCTTTGCACTCTTGAAGGAGGTCAGAAGGCTGGGGGAGTTTGGGACACATGGACATGAGGGTCTCATGTTTGTCAGCAGCAATACCCAGGGCCTGATCTACAGGAACTTGGAAACAGGGGTTCTTTTCTTTGTAAATCTCCTTTCTTTTATTCTGTTATTCAGTCTTGTTCACCTCCTGGGTTCAATATCCCCTTTCAAGCTTTTTGTTTTCCTGCACCTTTTGAGTCTTTCCAACCTTTCCTAAATCCTGACCCACGTCCTCTCTTGTGAAGCATTTTCTTTTCCTTCCTCATTACCTCATTATTTGTTTTCCACAATTGCCTTGCAAGCTGTTCCTTCCTTCCCTCCAGTTTGCTTGGTTTATTTGCACATCCCAGCTTGTTTTTCTTTCTAGAAGGAAAAAATGCAGAGGCTCACGTAAAGTATTGTACAGAATAAAAGGTGCTGCTTTCATCATTGTTTTACTTTACAGTAGTTAACTTCTTCATATATTTAAATTAACCATGTTGATGTGCTCAGGCTTTGCCCCTTCCCTGAAGCAGTATCAGGGGCTGCAAGGGGCTGCAGGGCCTGTCCTCGGATGGAGCAGGAAGCAGGACATGTCCTCTCTTCTTTCTCTTGCTTTTCTCTGTAGGATGCTTGTTTGTTGGCCTCTAGAGGACAGCTGTTCCAATAAGAGCAGACAGAAACAGATCACAGGGATTAATATTTTCAATTTCATTTTAATTTCATTATTATTTTTAATTTTTAGTCTGGCCAGGGTTGGAGTATTGGGTCTTTCCCTTCCTGCCATCCCTCAAACATTGAATGCAGAAATAGCAGGATTAGTCTAATCCAGCCCAATGATCTGTTTCCCATTTTTTGTCATTTTCCATTGCATTTCACCAGATGAACAGACATAAACCACTTTCAATTCTAAGGTGGAACAATTATAATTTTATTATTTGTTATTAATTCTGTTATAAAGCCTGAAGCTGAACCCAGAAATCAAACAGCGGGTTCTGAGATGGTTTTTATAGCTGCCTGTATTCCCCCTGAGAAAACCATGAAATTAAAGTTTTCGGCTTTTATTATCCTGTCTTCCCTAATGAGATGCATCTTTGCTGCCTGCATAAGGAGATGTGAATAGACTGAAGGAAACACAGAGTAAGTCAAGTCCTTCAGCACTTTTGCGGTGGCAGAAGCTGCTCGGGACAGCTCTTGATTCAAGGTATGTTGAATGCAAGGGCAGGAATCACTAGGAAGCAGGAGGGCAGTGTTGCCACGTCGTATGAGTTTGTGTGCTCTGGTACTCGCTGCTTTCCTTTAAACCCCCGCTGCCCTCTAAGCGGCGATATTTAACGTGATGGAGCCCGGCGTCCGGGAAACCGCGCTGCAGAGTGAAACCCCGGTGTTTGCTCCCTGCTCCTCTGCTCCAAGTTCAGTTTTGGGTCCCTGCCGGGACAGTTTCTTTGTGAAGTGAATTCGTGGCTTACGATGCCATGAGTCAAAGTTTTCTGTTGTCTGTAGTACTGAATGCTGCTTAGAGCAGCGATGTTGTTCACATTGGGTATTTGATTTTACAGATTATGCTTTGGAGCAACCTGCTGCGCTGTTTCTGATTGTGCGCAAAGTGAATTTGGTGAGTTCCTGCACAAAACGCGTTTTAAATAGAAAACAAATAACCAGGACCTTCTTCATTTATATGCTTCTGCAAGAGGCTTCGTTTGAGGAGAGGGAGAACAAATAACTGCTGTTCAGTGGCAGCGTTTTAACACACACTAAAAATAATATACAAAATCAAATAGCCAGCCTCCAGCCTGTGCACAAGCATATACATAAGTCTGCGTGTGCATGTCAATTATGATAAAGTATATTATGCTGATTTATGGAATTATTTTGGGGGCTTTTTTGCTTGCTGCAAAGTATCAATTTTACAGTGATTTACATTGACAGAAACAGAAAACCAGTATTTGAAATTATTGTTGCTGTCTTCCTGCTTGAATTCCTTTCAGTATTGGTGAAATCAGTAAGAACTTTGCCTTTGATCAAATGATCTGAGGCTAGGCACTCAAGGTTGCATTGGCTCTTAGCTGTATTTTCCTTTTTCGGGTGGGTCTATGATATATTTAATGTTTAACCTGAATGTTCCACACATTTAGGTGCAGAGCAAAATGCACATGCAAATGGGATAACAGTAAAACCTGGGGAGCATTAACAGTGTATTCAGTGCCTTCCAAGTATGTAAGTAAGTTGCACACTGTGCAGAAACAAAAAACTACCAAGTGAACCTGCTTGGAGCCGACCGCTGCAGTAGGATGCATCTTGATGCTTGAGGAGGTAACCGCTGCTCTCACAGCACACAGGCAAACCAGCCCTGCAGCTGGTGAGTGCATTTTGTGGTGGGCACAAAGAACGGACTCTGAGTTGAAGTGGCAAAAGGTGATTTTCAGCACCAGCTTTTTCCTCCTGCAGGTGCTGTCCTTCTGGGCTTGGAGGGGGTGTTCGCACCTCCAGAGGTTGCTTGAGTTCAGGACTTCTGGTCCTTGCTTTTCCAGGTGTGGCAAGAACTCTGTAGTGACTAGGATGCTGCCAGGGGCTGTTAGCAGAGATCAGTGAAGGCTGTGGCAGAATGTGGCTGTCTGGGGAATTGAGAAATGTATGGTCTTCATACAGAGAAAGAGATCAGAAGTCCATTAAAATGACAGGGTGCAGATAGGCAGAGAAAAGGCAGGGGAGAGCCATCCATAGGAGCTGGATTTTCTGGTCAGGACTTTTCAATCCAGAAGGAGGTCTAATGGGAAGGGCAGGATCAGCAGCTGAGCTTCAGCCTTTGCTGACCAGGCACTTGTGCTATATGCACCACCTTTCCCTACAGACCCTCAGACAAGATAGTTTATCTTAATTTTTTTCCTGATTGTATCCCTCATTTTAAGAGCACAGGCTCTGTGGTAACCCCATAGTTCCCTGCTCCCCTTGGGCCCCTCCATCTCTTCCCGTCTCCCCTGGCTGCTGTTTGCTATAAACACAAATGGTTTGCTGAGCTGGACCGTGCCATGGTGGAGATGTGGGATGGCTCCACAGAGCCTTTTGCAAGAAAGGGTGTGATCTCAGATATGGCAGCTGGTACTATGTGTTTGTGTAGCCCTTCCTTATTCTCTAAACTGGAGTGAAGCACAAGTTACGTGTCTCTTTCCTGTGAAAGCTTAGCCAGCAACAAATAACATGGGAATGAACAAGGGGAGGGGAAGGAAAGTGACTCAGGTTGTCTGTCCCTCAATAAAAGGATGATGTTCAACAAGGCCAAGTGCAAGATCCCGTGCTTAGTTTTGGGCAACCCCCAGCACAACTACAGGCTAGGTTAAGAATGGATTGAGAGCAGCCCCGAGGAGAAAGTCTTGGGGGTGCTGGTTAACAAGAAGCTCAACATCAGTTAACAGTGTGAGCTCACAGCCCAGAAATCAAATGGTATCCTGGGCTGTATCAAAAGGAGCGTGACCAGCAAGTCAAGGGAGGTGATTCTGCCCATCTATTCTGCTCTGGTGAGACCCTATCTGCAGTCCTCCATACAGCTCCTGAGCCTCCAGCACAAGAGGGACATGGAGCTGTTGGACCAAGTCCAGAGGAGGGCCATGAAGGTGATCAGAGGACTGGAGCACCTCTGCTATAGAGGAAGGCTGAGAGTTGGTCTTGATCATCCACGAGAAGAAAAGGCTCCAGGGAGACGTTATAGCAGCCTTCCAGTGCCTAAGGGGGGCCTACAAGAAATCTGGAGAGGGACCTTTTACAAGGGCCTGTAGTGACAGGACAATGGGGAATGGCTTTAAACTGAAAGACCATAAACTTAGAGATTAGGAAGAAGTTCTTCCCTGTGAGGGTGGTGAGGCCTTGGCACAGGTTGCCCAGAGAAGCTGTGGCTGCCCCATCCCTGGCAGTGTTCAAGGCCAGGTTGGACGGGGCTTGGAGCAACCTGGTCTGGTGAAAGGTGTCCCTGCCCATGGCAGGGGGTTGGAACTGGATGATATTTAACATCCCTTCCAGCACAAACCATTCCATGATGCAGCAGTTGCACTCGGTGAACCCAAACTGTAAGAAATGGGTGAGTCAGTCACACAGTTTTTGGATTGTTCCTTCTAACATTTGCAAGTGAGAGAGAAGTTGTGGAAAACCAGGGCTCAATCTGGTCCTTTAGGCATCTGCAGAAAGCACTGAAGTGGACTGACACCCTGAGAGAATGTAAACCTTGATCCTGGAAGTTACTCTTCCTGCCTCCTTGGTGGAAGCGTTTGAAGGGGATCCTTAAGAACACAAGCTGTTTTCAGAAGCCAGGAGGAAGGTGTCTGTGGGTGTCTCAGCAGGCTGTTTGCTAGTCTGTCCTGATGGGGAAGAAGAGCTGAACTCCCTTGGAGGAGCTCAGTTTTCAGCACCTTCCTTGGGCTTGTCTCTGTGAGACCAGGACAGGCCAAATCATGAGGAGAAGGTGGTTCTGAAGCTATTTTTTCAAGCTTTATTTTGTACATGGTTGTGTATGTGTGGCTTCTGGTCACAGCACCTCCTTACACAAGCTAAAGCAATGAAGGAGCCAGAGCTGCTTCAATGAAGTGCAGTTAAGGATCTGTTTTGTTGGTATGTTTTCTGAAGGATGTTCAGCTGTTAGGGCAGACAGACAAACCTCACCAAGGGATCCTAGCAGGCTCGTGTCACATCAAAGGTCCTTATTGTCTGTCTCCTTTGCAGCTGGTTATGCCACTGACAAGCGAGCGGCACATTCCGGGTGTCCCTGGCACTGCTGGAAACAAGGGGTGGATGACTGGCTGCTTTCGCAAGCCCCTGCAGGGCCTGCAGTAGCTGGGATGCAGGGAGTGTCCATAGGACCCCAAAGGAGGCTGATGGGGGTGCCAAGCTGAGCTTGCTGGGGAGGCTGCCAGTGGTGTGCTGGTGTCAATGGGCCCCCAGGGAGCTGTGGGATAACTTTAAGAAGTAAGTTGTGAAAAGTGACTGAGGAAAAGAAGCCCTGTGTTCCCTGCACGAAGGAATGAATGAACAAATGAACACATAAATAAGTGAATGAAAGAAGAGGGTGAGTAGCGGCTGCAGCCACAGGGGTCTGAGCCTGACCTCTGTGAATTGATTCAGTCACTGCTGCCTGGACTGAATGCTTCAGTAATGACTTGGTGGAAAGCTATGGCCAAACTGTCTCAGAAATACTACCCCTGAAGTTTTTGCATTAGAGATGCTTGCTAAGGAATTGCTTGGGCTTCTGTAGTCCGTACCCACGTGGTATAGAGAGGAGAGGGCAGAGCCAAGAGGATGCACGCAGCAGGGGGATGCTTTTGTCCCTGCAGCTGCCAGCTTTGAGGATGCTGCCAGGTCAAGGGGGAGGCATTCAAGCCAGGGGGTGGACTCACAGCCCAGGAAAGGTTGCACTGGTTACACTGCAAAGGTTACACATCGTCAGCCCTCCACCATCAGCCCAGAAGGGGAGAATCAGCAGTGCAGGCGTT
Organism: Neopsephotus bourkii; assembly: GCF_033783945.1. Lineage (NCBI taxonomy): Eukaryota > Metazoa > Chordata > Aves > Psittaciformes > Psittacidae > Neopsephotus > Neopsephotus bourkii. The sequence goes on along the minus strand of NW_026901456.1, from coordinate 6,515,179 downwards.
GACTGGTGCACCCTGTACCTTTTGAGGGCAGAGAGACACATGGCAGTGGGAATGAGGTGGCTCTGAGGGCAGGAGGGTGCAATCCCAGGCACAGCTACAGGCTGGGCAGAGAAGAAATTCAGAGCAGCCCTGCGGAGAAGGACTTGGGGGTGTTGGTCAATGAGAAAATGAACATGAGCCGGCTTCAGTGTGCGCTTGCAGCCCAGAAAGCCAACCGTATCCTGGGCTGCACCAAAGGAGCATGACCAGCAGGTCGAAGGAGGTGATCCTGCCCATTTATTCTGCTCTCGTGAGACCTCACCTGGAGTATTGTGTGCAGTTCTGGTGTCCTCAACATAAAAAGGACATGGATCTGTTGGAACAAGTCCAGAGAAGGGCCACGAGGATGATCAGGGGACTGGAGCACCTCCTCTATGAAGATAGGCTGAGAAAGTTGGGGCTGTTCAGCCTAGAGAAGAGAAGGCTGCGTGGAGACCTCATAGCAGCCTTCCAGTATCTGAAGGGGGCCTGTAGGGTTGCTGAGGATGGACTCTTCATTAGGGACTGTAGTGATAGGACAAGGGGCAATGGGTTCAAAGTTAAACAGGGGAAGTTTAGATTGGATATAAGGAGGAAATTCTTTCCTGTTAGGGTGGTGAGGCACTGGAATAGGTTGCCCAGGGAGGTTGTGAATGCTTCATCCCTGGCATTGTTCAAGGCCAGGTTGGACAAGGCCTTGGGTGATATGGTTTAGTGTGAGGTGTCCCTGCCCATGGCAGGGGGGTTGGAACTTGATGATCTTAAGGTCCTTTCCAACCCTAACTATTCTATGATTCTATGATTCTATGACCCTGCCTGCCCTGGGGTATAAGCCTCCTCTAGGTGACATTCCTGGCCACCTTTTTCCCCATCCCCTTCCTTGGTTCCCCATCTATTCCAGATCCTTACAGCTGCCCATTTTCCCTTGTCTTTTTCAGCCCTGCCTGGGGAATGGCAGTGCTTGCCTCATCTCATCTTCAGGGCCTTGCAGGGCTGCTAGGGGCTTACAGCCTTTCTGATAGTTTTGCTGTGATTCTGCATTTCCAGTTTGGTGTGAGCAGCACTGGGCCCATGGGCTGTAAAAATTCGAAGGAAAGAATGTGTTCCATGTTGCTGATTATTGTTATTTTTTAGTGCCTAACATATGCTGTTTTGCATAGGAGCAGTGTTTTTTAAAGTGTGTGCAAAGTGGGCAGGGAGACATCTCAGTGCTGTAAATTTGTCTTTCTGCATATAGAGAAGAGCAAACAGCAAAACCTTCACTGGTTGCACTTTATCAGTGCAACTTTCTGGCATCTGTCAACTCTTCTTCCACCAGAATTTGTGCTACAGCCCTAGGTGTAAATAAGCAGCACAGGACAGGCATAGCACGGAGCATGTGTATTCGACACAGCAAGTACTGAGACTTAGCCAGATAATGCTCGATATATTGTTTGGGTGGCTTTCAACATCCCAACCAAAAATAAACATCAGCTGTGCTTCTCTCTCCTCTGTGTTGAAAAGCAGCCTGCGGACAGGAGAAAGAAACCCTGACACTTGCCATCCTGTACTGCTGTGGCACACGACCTACGAGCCAGAGACGCTACCTCATGGTACAGGGGTCAGTGGCAGTAAATCCACTGAAGATGTGATGAGTGACGGCTATGAAGGTAGAGCGAGTTGGCTGCCCCAACCCTGGCAGCTGGCAGCCTGGCTAGCAGGGCCATGGCTGTGCCAGCCCGCTGCAGCCAAGCACAGCCAGCCTGAAGCCAAGTCCCTTGGCACAGGAGGAGGATGGGATGTGCTGTGCAGTGAGGTGTGGGCTGATGTTATGTGGCCAGATGCGGGGACACAGGGAAGGAGAGGAGAGAAGCCCTGCAGCTGGGAGGGTTTGTGAGTGCTGCTGCATGGTGCTTGGGGTTTTAGGCCCAGCTCAAGGACCGTGCACAGGGTTTTGGTTCCTCAGTGTTCCCAGTGAGTGTGGTGGGACTGGTCATGAAGCCCACAGGTCATCTGTGATCAGCTCTTTGTGTGCTTTAGGGTACTTTCCTAGGAAACGGATGAGGTGTCCAAAGAGCTTCTTCATTCAGATGAAATGCAGAAACAGAAAGTAAAAAACTGATGTGATAAGAAACTGAAAGAAGGAACTGGAAGTGTCACGTTCTTACATTATTTTATGAATGTGAAGCATCAGCCAGGAAATCACTGAAGTTGAGGGATGGATTTTAACAGCAAAAATCACCCTCCCAAAATGCAGTCTGTCCTTCTGACAGCAAAGGAGCATTTCATATTTTACGGATGGATCTTGTCAATGAAGAGTTTCAAAGGCCCTACACTGAACCCAGATGAGGGATTGTGCTGTTTCTTTTTGTAATTCCCACTCTTCTCAGTTACGTACTCATTTACTGGGTGTTGTTAAAACCCCGATCCTTATTCTCAATCCTCCTAAGGCCTGACCTTATCTTATGCTTCTGCAAAGTCACAGGAGTGGCATAAAATCACTCCAAACTCTCAAAATGAGGCTCCAAAGGAGACACCATATCTGTGTGACAAGAGCAAGGTTGTGCCCCCAAGTCTCCTGTCTTTTAATTGTTAATGGATGACTTTTCCAGAGATTATTTTATAAGACTCAGGAATTGGGTATGCGATGGAAGAACAAAAGTTGCAAAAACCTGTAAGTACTCAGGGAGAGCAAATAACATGTTGTAGACTGGTTGATTATTTGTCACATAAGCAGTCTGTATTTAGAGAGTTAGTTACATAAAAAATATAGTTTCCATAGCAAGAAGTGAGAACACCCACCAGTGTTAGGCAGTTGGGAACAAGCAGTTTATATGCGAGCTAGAAGGAGGAGGAACATAAAGAATACCCTTCAGCTTTCCTAACTGCTGTTTTACTTGGACCACAAAAGTACCCTAAATGTTGCTGAGAAAACTTAAACTTTCTCCAATGTGCTCAAGAACCCAGACCCACATCTTTCATTGTCACTGGCTGAGTGCACGCATTTACTTGTAGGGCTCTTTTATGCAGTGTGATGGAGACATTAAGCTTGAGCCTGGCCTAGTATTCAGAAAATAACTCACCATTTGGGAGGAGGATAAAGGGTGTTAATCTCAGCTCCTTGGCTGAAATTCCTAGTAAATTTTTTACTTCTCCATTCCCAAGAATAGGCGCAGTGTTCCTAAAGAAATAATTCATATTCAGACTGTTACTCTGTATATAAAATTTCAGTGCACCAGTGCACAACTAATCCTTAGAAGGAAAAGTTGCCCTCAAAACCTAGCCAGCTCTGCAATACTTAATGCGCTTGAATGATAGGTGAAACGTTGAAAGAATTAAGTTAAATGTATTTCACGGGGAAAGAAAAAAACTTGGGAAAACTCTTGGGCAAATCTTTTACAGATGGCAGACAGCTTAATTGCTGTGGTAAACTTGTCTGACATTTCTGGACAAATCTGGGTGCTACGGTAATCCAGAGAACCCAGTGGCCACAGGTTGGAATGGCTTGAAATAGAGACAAACACGTCTTCATTTTAACTGGGTTGCTAGAGTTTCACCCAGGTTTTTGGGGGTGGGTTTTCCTTCCTTATTTTTTCCATGTAACTCCTTTTATTAATTAAGAAGTTGTGCATGTATTATTCGGACAAGAAAGCAACAGAGGCTTTAAATGAAGTGAATGAGGTTACAGTATTCCCCTCTACCAAATGTCTTCATGGAAAGTTTTATGCTGTGCACAGCTGGACAAACTTCAGGAAAAAAAAAAGGGTTTCTTTTCTGCATGGAGCATTGTGCAGGACACAGCACTGACTGCAGGGGCACAGCCTCTGGCTGTTGGTGGGAAGTGTAAGGGCTCAGGTGTGACTTCTTACTCTGCGCTCACCAGTCTGATGCCAGTGTGCAACGTATTGCTTTTAAAAGCTAACGAAGTGCTGAGTATGCTGCTGCTTTACGGGTGGGTCTTGTTCTGGTCTCTTTCCCTGCACATTTATCTTCTTTAAGGACAGTCTTCCTGGCAGTGAGCAGTTGCCCAATGGATAATATAATTTCAAGACAAAAATAAACCTGGCAGGGAAGTCAGGATTATAGAGCAGCGCCATTCCTCAAAGTATTTAAACAAAGCCTGGAATATCTCATTACCTGCCTAGGTAGACCCCCTTCAGGGTTTTCCTCAGCAAGGTGAGTGGTTGGCACTGGTTGGTTGCAGGTCAGTGCCTCCGCAGGCCAGTGAACCATGGGAATGTTCAGTATCCAAGGCAGGTGTATCCCAGCAATGGTGAATCGGTGCTGAGGCATGCCAGAAGAGGGTCTGTGCTGTTTTGTCATTTCCTAGAGGCTTTGTGGAGCCCAGGGGGGCAGAGGCACAAGGAGGGGGCTGGATAGGCTGTGAGGGGTCACTGGGAAAGAGTCCTGGATGGTGGAGAGAGGGCAGCAGAGCTGACTGGAAGTGTGCTGGGGGAAATGTGTTTTCTTTGGGGCAGGCAGTGACAAACTCCTCTGTGATGTGGACTGAGGGGCTTTGGGAGCTCAGGCTGAGGAGGAGAAAGTGCTGCCTGTGGAGACCCTGCAATGGGCGTATGTGCTATGGGGAGAGATCAGCATGGGCTGAGACTAAGGTGTGCCACTAGCCTGACAGGAGCCTTATGTGCATCACATTGTGTGAGGGACTAAACTGACAGAGAGAGGCAAGCTGGGGAAACAGGTCCCCAACACTTGCACTGAGAGAGGCTTACCAGGTTTGATGGTTGCCCCAGGGAAATCCCTCCAAGGTGTCAGTGCTTTGGTTGTGGTGCAGTCTGAGCTCCATTGGCATACCTGCAATGCCTTTCATTAAAAAGCACAACAAACAAACAGAAAGGATAACAAAAAAGAGAAGGTTCAGGACAGGAGCTGCTACCAGTTACTTCCTGGTTGAACTGGTAGGAGAATATGAGAGGTTTTTTCTGTCTCTCGCCTCTTTACCTGCCTCTGCGTGCATACTCTCCTGCCAAATACACTGGTTTGGGCTTCCTGCACACTGCCATGTGCTGCACATTTTGCTTTCCCCACAGAGTGTGTCATAATGCACCTGGAGGAGGTGGAGGATTGTGTTCAGCAAGATCAATGCACCTTATAGGTTTCGGGAGCGATGTTATTCTTTTCTTTATGAACAATGTCAAATAACTGGCACCTTTCTGGATGTGTTTGTTAAACATCTTAACAGCCTGCTGTTACATCTGCTAACGTGTTTTCAGATGCTCTTTGTAAGCCCGGCTGTCCCTGCTAACAAGTTTCATCTTCCTCACATTCAGTGAGGAGAATGGCCTGGGAGATTCTGTGTTCCTATGGGAAACGGGTGTTTCTATTTGAACATGCTTGCCTTTTTTGTCCATTTTTTCCCTGAATACAAAGCACAGCCTTCTGCAGAGCGGCTTCCATCAGCATCTCTACCCAAGAGTGGAGGAACTCTTCTGGTTGGCATTTCTCTCTTCCCTGCACGCTCAAAGGCAGCTGTGCTACTGAGCTTGTGGGTGGTGTGAGCGCCACACATCCTGCCTAAAAAGGAAGGTCCAGGGAGAGTGGGATGGGAAATGCAAGTTGTACTCAGAAAAGGATGAGGGAAGTGCCTCTCTGGCCATCAGGTTGTAGGGGAGCCACTTGATGAGCAGCTCTGACTAAGCTGGAGCAGTTCCTGCAGAACTGGGACCATTCAACCCTCCTTCAGGATCAGACATGACATACATCCATGGTTGCCCTAGCAACACTGGGTGAAACCCTCTAGTCCATACAGTAAATGGATGTTTTGGGAGTGTCTTGAATGGGATTGTTGTTGCAATAAAAGACTGTTTACCATGATGCCTTACATGAAACCCCCTTTCTAGTTAATGGAGAGAGACAGGAACTTCCAGGAGTGATTAATCCCAAGTATTTTACACACTGACTTCAGGATGGGATGGTTCACCAGCTACAATCTTTTTTAACTTTCTCCATTGACAGGTCTGCTATCAACTTCTCCAGCTTTCAAGAGATGAGATGAGATAGATTGGTTGCTTATCCCACAAATGTGGGACCAGAAAGATCTCTCTATGAGGCAATTTTATGTCTTCCTGTTTTATGTCAATGTAATAATTTGCTCAGTGGGATGTACAATGGGAAGTTTATTGTCTCCTTGAGGGAATCTGGACCCATGTTTGTGGAGCAAGTAACAAAATCCTAATAACTGTCTTTGTTCATCATTCTTCCTGAAAACAGAGACAGGTACTACATAAGGGTGAATTTGTGTTTAAAATGGGTAAGGAGTCCATTAAATAACCTGGGAAGGGTGGCTTCCTCTTCTTTGTGCAGGTTAGCGGAATTCACGTAGTTGTGGTAGTTTGCTTTGGGGTTTGTTTTTGTTTTTGTTTTCTTTTTCTTTTTTAGAAATGGTCAGGGATGTAAACAGCTGTTTAATAAATTGATTTATTTTCTCATCTGGTGTTGTAGGTGAAGAACTGCACTGAATAATATATACATTTATCTGGTCTGTTAGTTTCATCTGCTAAGGAAGGTCTTTGCAGCAGGTGACGCAGTGTATGTCATTCCTGTTCCCTGAGCGTGTTACAAAACCAGATTTGCTTGAATCTGGAAAACACCGTATTTCAAGCCTGACTGCTAAGCATCTGCTGCTCGGGGCGATTGAAAGTGTTCTCCATCCAGAGACCTGCAAGCATTTTGCAGAGAAAACACATGCTTTACTCCCTGTTTCCAGCAAGGATATAGGGGTACAGGTGGGCATTCTGGGAGCATGGCCTTGGAGCCACCTCAGTCCTGACCCCGTTCTGCGAGTCGCTTGGCACGAGCACACCCTGCTTTAATAGTGACATGATGAATAACCTTGTCATCCTAACAAGGCCACAGGCATGGTACAGGGATACTGGTAACCAGAAATAATACCTTTCATTAGAGAGATAATTGGAGAAAAGCCTAGAGGCTTTCCAGGCATGAGATCCTCTTCCCTTGCTTATATCTTACCGTGTGCCTGCCCCATGGCATTTATGCCTGAAGCCTTTTGCAAACGGTGGCTACAATATCTGTACTTACGAAACAACCCCCAGAAATAGGATTGTCACTGAACCCAGGCCAGGGCAAAGTGGGAGGCAGTGTCTGCTGGTAAGAGGTGCTTTTATCAGCACTTCAGAGGGAATCTGAATGCCTACCAGTGAGGAAGCTGTGAGATTAGTTGTGCTAAACCCAAAGCTGACTCACCCACATTTAATACCTTGTGGGAGAAATTTAATTCTTTACTTCTGTATTTATGAGATGAATTTGATTTAATATTGAGCAGATTATGGACAGGTGGAAACTGGCATGTGGTCTACCATAACATCCAAGTAGAAATATGAGTGTAGCATGCTTAATTTACCAGCGGTGGTAAAAATAACATATCTGAATGTATTTCTGTTGCAGAAGCTTTTAAAGAAAGCTAAACCAAAACACCAAAGCAGAAGATTGTGGCAGAAGATTCAAGTTCTCTGTTGCTCTTTCCTTTGATGCTATATTTATTATGGTCTCCAGTCCACCTCACTGTGCTCTACTGGCAAGTAGCAAAATGACAGCATTTTATCCTGCTGTTTGTCTAGCAAAAGCTCCTTTCTTTTTAAATGTGCAGCTCCTGAGCATACTTGACTACCGAAGTGAATAGGAGCTTTGTAATAGGAAGCACAATATGATTCAGCTCTCGAAGGTGTGGAAATTTCATCTTTAGATACTCAGAGGGGTATGTTCTGAGTTGTTTTTTCCTGTATGTACCCAAGTTGCATTTAGTTGACAGCTAATGTTTCTAGCCGGATAATGAGTGTATTTCTCAGAAACTGTACACAGAGGATTTCTTAAGGGTTTTCTTCATTCACTTCCTATTTTTAGAGTTGTGTGTAATTCGCAGTGCTTCTTTCTCCATTATAATAAGGCAGCAGGTGTTCGGTTAAACTAAATAATTGTCAAATTCCTCTTCTTTATAGGTAGGGCTGAGAGATCATTTTCTAGAGTTGATTTGGGTTTAAAAGAAAAAGTTTGGCATAATGGAAACTTGCTTTGAATAGGGGTCAAATGAATTCAATGGAAAAAATGCAAGGTTTTCATGGAATCATGGGAAGATTTGGCTTTGAAGGAACCTCTGGAGGTCCCTAGTCCTGTCCCCACATTCCAGATTAGAACCAGAGAATCACAGAATGGTTTGGATTGCAAAGGACCTTAAAGATCACCTAGTTCCAACCCCCCTGCCATGGGCAGAGACACTTCCCACTAAACCATGTCACCCAAGGCTCTCTCCAGCCTAGCCAGGAGAGAACAGTGCCAGGGATGGAGCATTCACAACTTCCTGAGGCAACCTGTGGCAGTGCATCACCGCCCTCACAGTGAAGAAGTTCTTGCTTATATCTAGCCTAAGTCTCCCCTGTTTAACTTCAAATGCACTGCCCCTCATCCTGTCACAGTCCCTAATGAAGAGTACCACCCCAGCATCCCTATAGGCCCCCTTCAGATACTGGAAGGCTGCTATGAGGTCTCCACGCAGCCTTCTCTTCTCCAGGCTGAACAGCCCCAACTTTCTCAGCCTATCTTCATATGGGGGATGCTGGGTAACTCTGAAGCCAGACGGCTCTAGTGGTTCTCCAGTTGAGTTTTGACACTGCAGATTGGAGACTGCTGGTGGCTGCAGAGGAGTTTTTTGCAGCTGTCCAAAATTAATCCAAGATAAAACATCAGGTGAGTGAATGCTGTCCCTGGATGGATGCCTGGTGTGATGCAGAGACTCCAGACCAAGGAAGGACTGGCCTGCCATGGGTAGCTGGACCCACACCCTTTTATGGCCTTGTTTGTCTCTTTTAATGTGGAGGTTTCAGGAGCAATTTATTTGGCGACTCCATGCTTTTGCTTGGCTTTGGATTGGCAAAGTCATTGTACTTTGCTGTGCATTCAGACCTAAGGTTCAGTACTCTATCAAATCATTAAAATGCTAAGAAACATAGGCTTTTTCTTTTTATACTCCATGGACAATAGAAAATGCTTTCAAGCAGGATTTCAGCAGCTTTCTTGCTTTGACATTAAAAACATTCTTGTGCAGAGCAACAATCACACAAATTGCTGTAATAAACTGTGCCATTTATAGCAACGTGAACAATATTTATCTGCTATTGGTAGTATTTTGGACAAAATCCGTGTGTGGGCTTGTGTTTAAAAAAGAAACAGTGGAGGAAGAACACAACACAGAGGAAGAATAAGCTGTTGACTAAAAATTTGCCTGTTGCAGTGGCCACAATAAACCCATGCACTAATACTAATTTTAAATTATCTTGGTTTTGAGACTGCAGGAGAGCTGATTTTTGGCAACTTCTAATCACCTCTTTACTCCTGAGACTGATTTTATTAAAGCATCTTATGTTGATCACCTCAAAACCAGTGATGTTTGAAACTGTTGGGTAACAACAGGATAATGTTAGCCATCACTCTATGTTGTAAGTCTTGGGCTTACTATGGAGTGAGTAAGTGAGTGTTTGGAATATAGCCCATAGAAACCGTTACTGAGTTTGCACTTGCACACTTACCACCTCAGTGAGTGGAATCTTTCAGGTTTCTGAGGACTTTCAAAGGCGTAGGAGCAGGATTTTCTCATTTATCTTTCAGTGGTTTCTTTTCATGTTCTGGAAGTAAACCAATTGTTTGTTATCCCACCTGGCATGCTTGATGTGTGAAAGTCTCCAGAATGATGGAGACAAATGTAGACAGTCAGTTATGACTGCTGTCAAGCTATGCAGGTGATAGGGTGCTGTGCAGTTTTTCTGAGAACCTGAGGAAAATATGATGTGTTGGTCTGAATTTATTTCAGGGACCGACACTCCCCATGTCGTGGTTGGCCCTGGGGGGTGTGTTCACAACTGTAATGGGGAGAGGCTAACCAGCCTTCACACAAAGTCTTTGCAAGAGGCATCTGGGGTGGGAAACAGCCGGGCTTGGACACTTTTGAGATGCTTTTTGGTGCTGGTGGTAAAACAGGGGATGAATACCACTTTCACAGCCTGTACAGGGAAAGGAACCTGTTACAGCTTTTGCTCTAATCTAGCACATAACACACACCATTAAATTTCACCCTGACTAAGGTCTGGAGACTGTAAATGCTTTCCCCAAATGCAGTCTTTTTTCCCTGCTTCTTCCTGCCTGCCTGTTTGAGCAACCTGCCACTGTTTGTCAGCAGGCTCTAACATATGCCACTGTGGAAAAGAAGGCGACATGCCGCTGAGGTAGAGAAGAGTTTTCTTCATTAAATCTTTTAGCGCACAGCCCCCTCTCCCTTGGGTGCTAACACTGAGGGAGGGCATGGACAAAGAGCTGAAAGCAAGCCAGAGCCATGGCAGCAGGTATCGGATGACTTCCCTGTCTCTGTCTTGCTGCGATGGAGGCATCGGCTGCTGTTGAAGCGCTGACTCTTTGTGAGTGAACTTCGCGAAAGTGCAATAGTAGGTACTGTATACTAACTCAAAACCTAATGTGTTATTCCTGGCTTTTATATACCTGGTTACCCGTGGGTAAAGCTACATGATATTTATTATAGCAGGGCAGGACTGCTTTGTAATCTGAATATGCTGCATTCACACCACTGACTTGAACAAAGTGTTTCTTCATTTCTCTAGCCATTAATGGTTTTCTCATAAGAAACCATGAAGTCAGTTTTGTTGTGTTTGTCAGCTAGGTTTAGACTGTGTGTATTTTGTTCCACAAAGGGGTTATTCAAAAACCCCTTCAGTCTTAATTAATTGCAGACCTGATGGAAGGCGAGCCCGGTGGGGCTGGAGAGGTTCCCGTCTGGTTTCCATTTCGCCTGCAGGCTGTGTGTGGAAGCACAGCTGGCTCCTGGTGCTGGGACCTCAGCTGCTCGGCACGGTCTCACCAGTCTGCCACAGTGAGGGGTGAGTGCTGGTATTGACAGACACCACTTATTTATTGATCAGTCTGCAGCCCGTTGGGGTTGTCTGTAGGCAGAAAGTAGCTGTGTGCTGGCAAAAGCCCCAAACAACCTCACCACTTCCAACATTATATCCTTCAGGTAAAGGCCTGTGTGAGTCTTTTGGAGGCAAACTCCCTATTCACAGCAATTAAACCTTATGACATTTAGCTGTGCTTTCTTTCAGTTCTCAGTCTGTTCCAGGATTTCTTCCCTGCCGTCTCCAAGTGCCAAGGTCTCCTACTAGGGAACCACTCAAAGTGAGGGTTTTCACAGCGGTCCCACCACCTTAAAGTGCCAATGTGTATTTTACCACAACTGTGAAAGCCAGATGTGAAGCAGTAATGCTCCCTGTGAAAAAAACCTTATCCTTAATAAATGTACACAGTGTGTGAGTACCCTGGCTGGCTTAAACTCCTCAGAGCCTCTACCTACCCTTTTAATTTATGCCTGCTGTAAACATACACAAAGCCCAGAGATTACTTCTCTTTCCCCAGGAGAGTATTTTCTATTGAGTTTGGCTGTGCAGAGCTCTCTTTTGCAGATGAGTTACGAAGCGCAGACCAATAAAAGCAGGAGGCTTCTCCAAACATTGCACAACAACAGCATGTCGGGATGAAAGGTGGATCCACGGTCACGTTGCCCTCCAGGAAACTGCATCTCGTTGCAAAGCATTGCAGTTTTAAAAAGCACTCCACAAACAAGTCCCCTGCAAAGAAAAGCTGTGTGTAAATACCATCTCCCTCGGGCAGAAAGGGGGTCTCTCTGAGTGAAGTTTGAGCTTGCATCTGCCTGCTGGGTAGTACCCATGGGGAAAGCAGGGTCTGGGGAGCCACGCGCTGCCAAACGAGAGAAGAGGTGAGAAATCCTGCTCTCACCATGCACAGCCCCTCATGTTACACAAGGGCTTGTGCTGTGTTGGCTACCAGGGTGAGAAACGAGGGCAAATGTGCTTTGTGCTTCAAGCAGCTTTAAGTTTAGTAAATTAAAAGTGAGACATAAAAATGCCTCGGGAGATGCCAAGGGGGGTCCTGGCATAGCGCATGACAACAATTTGTTACTTGGCATTTTAGCATCTTCTGCACAGACAGAGGGGGATTTCTGAGCTTTACAGGAAAAGTGGATGCTGTAAGAAGGATGGAACTGCTAAAAGGACTAGAAATTATCACAGCAGGCAAGCAGACAGCAGATGCAGAGTGCAGAAATGAGGCAAGATTTACTGACTGGTAAGTTCAATAATGATGTTGCAGTAGGGCATACCAGGTCAGAACACTTGATAAGTGATTTCAGATGCTTTCAAGGACAGAGTGAGAAACCCCATGGTAAAATGCAGTGAAATGGGAAAGAGGTAAAGGTATTAAGGAACCCTGGAACAGGGTAAGAAGCTTCAGGGTGCTGCACAGGACATGGGAAAACTGCCCATGCTGAGTAGGATACAGCTGTCTCACATTTCACCCTGTGCAGCTGGGTGGGTAGGTGACACATGGGACAGAAGGCTCTCGTGCCAAGGGTGGCACAGGTAACCAAAGGCAGTGAAAGCTGGGCTGTATCAGTAGCGTGCATACTGTGAAGGACCTAAGGAGATCATCTCTTCACGTGTGAAAACAAACAGGAGATTATTCCTGCCACGTGGCATGGTTACTAAGGGAAGCTGGCACCCACAGCTGTTAGGGAGCTGTGCCTACACTGTCTTGCTATGCATCGAGGGTACTGAGCAAGAAAAGCTGGGAGAAGGATGCTCAGCTGTACATTGCAGTGGCTGGTGGAGGTTGTTGAGTTGAGCATAGAAGTGATGCAGTCAGGAAGACTGTGCTGATGCCATGAGAAATAATACATTTCTGTGGCCAGGACCTGTGTGACAGGTCAGGCTAAGAGTGCTTTAGGGACCAAACCCTTTTGGGTCCTTATGCACATTTCTCATGGCATTCCTGACTGCTCTGAATGCTGTTTGTGCTACTGGAGGAAGTTGGGTCCCATTGCACTGATGCTCCATGACCAACTGCTTGCTGATCTGTTTGTTGGCTTTTGAGATTAAAAGGATTTCTAAGAGAAATGGGCTTTCCATATAAAATTGCCACAGAGGTCTAATTAATTATTAGCCAATCTATTACACAAATACCTGTTATCACAAACTGATAAAAATGACAGAAAATCTTTCAACTAAAAAGAAAGAAGAGATACGGTCCCTCAGTGCAAAGGGAGGGTGAGCCCCTAGAAATCCTGGCACAAACAAGATGTAGTGAAAAATCATGCCGGAACCTCTCCTTTGAAAGGGCTATAATGAATGCCTGACATGGCACAAAAAAACTTAAAGGCTAGACACTTCAGAAAAGATGAACCTGCTGCTTTCCACCTCCACCTCCCCCCCCCAAAAAAGAAAGGGAAAAACAAGCAGGAAAAATGACAGTCTTCAGCAAAGGTGTTCTGTTTGTCTTTTCCATGTGCTGCAGAAAACTGTTGAGTATTCACTTGAAATCACTAAATTCAGAGGGGAAAAGAAGCTTCTGGTCTCCTCCCATTTTTCAAAGCACCCACCTACAGAGTTCAGGCACATGAGCCCTGTTGACTCCATAAAGTGATTATGGGAATTGAGGGGCTTGGCATCATTTAGACACAAAAGTTCTGCCAGAGTAATGGTCAGTCCTCTGGCTGCAGGCAGTGTACACAGGCAAAAATGCTTTGCCAATACATACTGCAGGCATGGCGACCAGTGCAAGATATACAAAAGCAAATCTTTTGTATGCTTGAAGGGTTGAGTCTATATTAAGGCTTTTGCTGTCATAAAAATGTTGTAACAACAACAGCAACAAAATCACAGCAGCTATATCTGACCACAATAATTAGGCAAAAGTCTTATGTGACTATTTAGCTTAAAAAAACATGTCTTTCAACCTCAGCATCAACTTTCGGGATGTGTTTACAGAAGAGTTGTGGCAGGTGAGTTGCAAACCAGTAGAGCTCAAGGGATTGATGTGAGAAACATGAAAAAAAGAAGAAAGCTGGAATGATGTTTTGAAGTCAGGTGAAATATAGTTTCACTGTTGCAAGCTTTTAGGAGTGATTAATAGAAAACTTACCTCCTAGGTTTTTTGGGGAACTAATTGCATTTGTTATTTTGTATATCTTGTACTGAGTCAGAAAGACAGGCTTGAGGGGACTCTTTCCACCTCTGACTTGGCTGGGCTTGAGTTGTTGGAGCATAATAACAGCTTCTGAAACTGCTCTTCCCATCATCTTTCCTCTTCATTGGTAACAGCCTTGAACAGCTGCTGACGCACTGCTACAGAAGAAATGTTTTCTGTCTGAAGCGCAGTTTAATCAGATGTGGGGCACTGCTCTAATCAGGGCTGCTTGACCAGTGTTTGCAGTCTAGTTAACTTCACTAGGTATGGGGCAAGCTTTTACTACAGACCACAGCACCCAGCAGGCAGGACCAAGGAACTCTTACAAGCAAGATGAAAGGTCATGGACATTAGTTTCAGGGAAGAAGAAGAAAGTCCAGATAGAAAACTGTTAAAGCAAAATAATTGCATATAAATAGGACAACCCAGACTATCAAAAGCAGTTAAAACAAACTTCTGTAATCATGACTGTAAGCCATTTGCCAAAGGTAGTAAAAAACCAGAATTACCCTTTCAGGTCTGTGGTTTAGACCACAGTGTCACAGATAATGCCCAGCAGGAGGAAGAATAAAATGATGGAGCTGAGATGCTGAACTAAAACCATGGTCCCATCTGTCTGACCCGGTAATCAGTGAAAGATCTGTCCTTCTCTAATGCCCGAGAAGTGTCAGCACAAGCTGAACCTGAAGCCTGAGTGATGTTTTTCTTGCCAACCTCTGTTAGTGTCTCTTTCTTTAGGACAAGTTTAATCATGTTCCTAGGCAAGGCTGTGCAGAGACAGCGCTGAAAGCCTGCAAGAGATTTCTGTAGCAAGCTACCCTTGAACTGGAACTGTCCTTGTGCTATGGAACCAAGACTTTCTCAGGTACTCTCAGAAGCTGATGAGACATGGAAGACCCTCAACTGCTCACGCAAAGACCTCCACAAAGTCAGAGCAGTCGCAGTATTCCCCTTATGACTTTCCTGGTCATTGCTGATGTGTTGCAACAGTATCTGTATGTAAATGCTCAGTTTGCCAGGCTATGACCAGCCCTCTCCTCCCGCCAACAGCTGCTGTGGTGATGACTCTTCACATCACCTGCAGAGCAGACTGTGCAGCATCTCTGGTATAACTGGGCAGAGGGATAAATCTAGTTAAGGAAAGAGAGAAACTTTATTTCCACACAAATAGCTTTGGAAGCAGAGATGATGGATGGAAAAAACCCATCAGTAGGACTTCAGGAAAATATATATTTCAAAGCTTGCCAGTGTGTGGCAGTGGTCCTTTAGTAATGGCAGCCACACAAAGTAAAACACAGTTAAGTTGAATGCTTTGCAGTGAAGGTCAGCTTGAAAGAGGGCCCAGACAGCCTCTCACAGGGCACACACAGGGTTCAAAGACACCAATTTTCAAGACTCCAATTAAATAAACCATATTTTTTAAAATAAATCGCTGCAAGATGTACAGTAGCTTAACCTGAGGTGTGACAGAAGCGGATTGCCAATAAAACCTTCCAAGGAGGAGCAGTTTAAAGGATGCCTTTAACACTTTTCACAATAAAATAGTTTTCATAAGCAGCTCATATATCTCCCAGGCTCCCTCGGATGTGCTGCTGCTGAGTGATTCTGCAGTCATTAATGGATTGCAAACTCCCCTTTCCCTGCAACCAACGTCAAATAATTAACAACTTAGTACCTTTCCGGGACAGTCGCCTCCTTTGAAATATGCTTTGAAATGCACCATGTTTGAGTAACGGGCACAGCTGAACACCACAGAGGGTTGGATATCTCACTGCTTTTAGGACCTCTGGGAAACTCCCTTGGAAAATCTGCCTTGTTTACACCTTGAGCTCTCAACTGTGGGGGCATTGCTTTGGCAGCAGCCTGTAGAGCTGAGAGGCAAGCACAAGGACAAGCCCAGATCCATTTAAGGACTAAGTCTGAAGCTGTGATCTCGCAAATGTCTGGTCATCTTCTGCCTCAGCCTAGAAGCACATATTCTGCACCATTCACAGGGCCCAAGGAGTGGGGCAATGCCCTGCACAGGAACCACTGTGGCTTCTTCTTGCATTTGGGTCATCTCTTTGCTGACCCAAATGTTTCCTCTGGACATGGAACTGTTGGAACAAGCCCAGAGGAGGGCCATGAGGATGATCAGGGGGCTGAAGCACCTCCTGTATGAAGATAGGCTGAGAAAGTTGGGGCTGTTCAGCCTGGAGAAGAGAAGGCTGCGTGGAGACCTTATAGCAGCCTTCCAGTATCTGAAGGGGCCCTACAAGGATGCTGGGGAGGGACTCTTCATTAGGGACTGTAGTGGTAGGACAAGGGGTAATGGGTTAAAACTTAAACAGGGGAAGTTTAGATTGGATATAAGGAGGAAATTCTTTCCTGTTAGGGTGGTGAGGCACTGGAATGGGTTACCCAGGGAGGTTGTGAATGCTCCTTCCCTGGCAGTGTTCAAGGCCAGGTTGGATGAGGCCTTGGGTGATATGGTTTAGAGCGAGGTGTCCCTGCCCATAGCAGGGGTGTTGGAACTTGATGATCTTAAGGTCCTTTCCAACCCAAACCTTTCTATGATTCTATGATTTTATCCAAAGGCTGTTGCACGTAAAACAGAGACACCGCTGAGATCGGGGAGTAGGTGTTCCTTTACATGACTGTCCTAACCGTTGGGAAGCGGAGAATGAAGAAGAAGTAGTGAGAGCAAGCTGTTTGCAACAAAGATTTGCCAGTAGAGTGAGGCAGGGAAGAGAAGAACCCTTCTTGGAGCATGGGAGCGATGGGTGACTGGTTCATTTGGCCCTTACTGGCTCTTCTAGGGGGTGCCTGTGTTGGATGTCAAGGTGTGAATGAGCCACAATGTAAGCATGCTGAAGCCAATTTGCTTTACATTTTGTTCTCATTTTGTCCCTACTCTCAAAAGCACATGGGTGTCACTGCAGGGTGGTAGGGCGGCGGACATGGCTTCCATGGTCATAAACTAGAGCTTTGTGTGCACTCTTAAGGGGTGGTGTTACTGCACAGGGGCTGTACAAGGCAAAGGGGAGAGTGCTGAAGGCACAGCATCAGAGGCAAAGAAAATGAATCTGAATTCTGAGCCAGGTTCATGCTCAGCCTGCTAATTTGAAGGCAAAATGGTGGCTAGTTGCATGAATGGTATTTACAAACACTTTGGGGTGTATGGCAGAACTCCTCTTGCCTGAGACAATGAGCTACTCTGCTGAGTGCAAACTCAGTGATTGTGTTTTCAAATAGTTACCTCGGCATTTGGGTGGTATATGCCTGTAGGAGACTCTGTGCACGTTTAAAATGCCTTGGCAGGCAGCATGACCTGAATCACCTCTTTTTTTTAGGGTGAAAACTCAATGGAAAGCTTTTCTAAGAGGTAAATATCTGAAATGCTTTAGCCAAAACCCCTTCCCCCCTCCCCAGTCATCTGATTGGAAGGGCAGCATAACAGTGCTTACACAGTGTCATGGTTTAACCCCAGCCAGCATCTAAGCCCCACACATGCACTTGCTCACTCCCCCTCAGTGAGAATAGGGGGAGAGAATCCAAAGGGTAGAAGTGAGAAAACTTGTGGGTTGAGATAAAGACAGTTTATAGGTAAAGCAAAAAGTCGTGCATGCAGGCAAAGCAAAACAAGGAATTAATTCACCACATCCCATGGGCAGGCAGGTATTCAGCCATCCCCAGGAAAGCATCACATGTAATGGTTACTTGGGAAGACAAATGCCATCACTCTGGACATTCCCCACTTCCTTCTTCCCCCAGCTTTACATGCTGAGCATTACCCCATATGGTATGGGATATCCCTTGGATCAGCTGGGGTCAGCTGTCCCAGCTGTGTTCCCTCCCAGCTCCTTGTGCACCCCCAGCCCTTGCTGATGGGGTGGGTGTGAGGAGCAGGAAAGGCCTTGGCTCTGTGAGCAACTGCTCAGCAACAAATAAGACATCTCTGTGTTAACAACACTGATTCCAGCACAAATCCAAACCAGAGACCCGTACCAGTTACTGTGAAGAGAACTAACTCCACCCCAGCCAAAACCACCACAGGCAATGATTCCTTTATCTTTGACACAGCTTCATTGCAGTGATACAAGCTCATCTGTGAAGAGGACATTGTAGAGGGGGGGCAGTAAGGAAAAGAGCTGACTTCAAAACCAGGGACACCTGACCCTGCAGTGCCTGGCACTTTAGAGAAGGGAACATGACAGCATGGTGCTTTAAAAAGCAGGTGGTGAGAAGGGTGGTGGTTTGAGGAAGGAAAAATGGAAATGCATTCGGGGGTCTCTGGTTTTTGAGGAATGATGAGCTGATTCCTCTGCCAGCCACAGCCAGAGCTCCCTCAGTCTATTTTGAACTTTACCTTCATTGACCAGGCTGTATTGTTTCTCTCTTGCAGATAGCCAGACATGGAGCCTCATGGACCTTCCCTCATGCTGGTAGAGGCATGTGAATGAAAATCAGTGTCAATGATTCCAAACTTGCAAGTTTGCTAGCACAAGTCTGAATACAGCTGAAGTACAAGGAAGATGCCCCACATAGGTGTTACCCTCTGTGCTGCACGGTCGTGGTCGGTGACTGAGAACATGAACTCTGGTGGGAAGTATCTGGCTGTGCCATTTCAGGGGTGATTGAGCACATGATTAACACAAGACGTATCTAAACGTAGATGGCAGAACAGTTTAACTAATCATTAAACTGTACATTTTATAGCTGTGGCTCTAAAGCTCTACAAGCTGCTCTCCTTAAACTCAGCGTCTGTGGCAACACAGCTACCCCAATTTGATAACAGTGGCAAGCAGCTGGGGAGTAAGATCACCTCTAAATCCACAGCATCTCAAACAAAAACTGTGTCTAGCCAAGCCCTGAAAGAGAAGGTTCTGCCTGACCACAAGCCTCTTAGTCTGTCCTGCACCTGCAGATACTATAGTGAAATAAGTTTTTAAAATACAGTGAGAGGTTGCCAGAGCCCTCAGAACTTATAAATCCTTACAGCAATTAAGGGATTTTGCCTTCATAATCACCCTCTGATAGGGAAAGCATTCATTCTCCTTATACCAACTGTAAACAGATCTACAGGATTAAATGGCTGCAGTAAGGTCATGCAGGAAGCTCTGGTTGCCCTGGAAGTCTTGGTGCAGGCCTGGGAACCCTGGCCTGGCTCCCTAGTTGCTGGCTGACTGCTTGCCTGAGGGAATAAAAGGCAAATTTGTATCTTCTAAGTGCTTACTGTATTACTGAGCTCAAGGATTTGCACTGCTGTCTCAAGTTCCTGATTTCTATTATTAGGTCTATTATATATTTCTGTGTGTTGAGCTTGCCATAATAAGAGTTATTAAAAGTTATAAAGACATAATGTTGTATTTCCAGACACCATTTCAATGTGACTGCAGTAAGGAAGTGAAAATTGTGCTTAAACCAGACTACTAATTTAACACATCTACCTTACCAAGCTCTAAAATCCAGAAAGGAACTATAACTAGAGCCTGTTGCAGGCTTGAGTTTCACTGCAATGTGTTGGTAGAAAATTGTGTAGGAGCACGGCTGAATGAATGGAGATAAATAGTGTTGGACAATTTAATTTTTATTTCCTTCCATTTCGTTGATGTGTGTTTCTTTAGCTGCATGTCAACGTCAAGTATTTCACAGTGAAATTCTTTACTGATGTGTGTGCAGATCTTTCTCCTTTGATAGCACAGCATAGAGGTTTGCTTGCCTCATTAAGTTTATTTTAAGAGTGTCCCATTTGAACGAAGTAGAGTATGCCACAAGCTCTCACTTGTTGTATGGGCAGAAAATGCAATACTGCTGGGGTGGGGCATGCCAGGAAGAAACAGCAGTGCACACTGATAGCTCATCACACTGGTGTTTATCTGAAAGGCATACATTCTGCAAGTCACACCTCCTCCCCTAAGAGAGACGTTTCCTCTGTAGTCATGTTTAACCCTTAAGATTCCACACTGCAATTATCCAGGAAAATTTGCCCATCTTGTCTTTAGAATAGACTCCTGTGAAAAGGGCAAAACGATCACAGATGTGGACACATCAGACGAATGACATCAAAAGAGCAACGTGACTGCTGCTGCAATGCTGAGAACAGATGTCAAGTCCACTGCGAATAGCTGGCCAGGCTGTGCAGAGGTTATTCAGGTGGCAGTGTGGATTATTTGGTTACATACCATATACGCCTTCTGCCCTGCTTCCAAACCTCTCAAAAGCAGAACGGACAGTGTAACAGGTTTGCTGTGTTACCTTTAATAACAGTCTTCTTCCTTTGCAATCTCTGATTTTGTTATTGTGGCTACTGTCCTATTTTAGAGACAGTTTTCAGCTGAGGTCTTTCTCAACTACTTAAAATGCTTTGCTAAAAATTGTGCAAAGCAAATCCCAAGGGAAAAGCAAGACCTGTCCCAAACAAACTTTGCTAAAGAGGAGATTAGATTTCAAGTAATACCAGAGTTTGTAATAGAGAACATTTGCTTTAAGGGCTGCTGAAGATAAGCCATTTCAGGGAGGAGAAAGGCTCACTAGGTAGCAGAATGAATAGAGGGAGATCTCAGGAATGTGGGAAGAAAAGAAAACGACCAAGAAAGAGAACACAAAGATGGGAAAACAGGCTAACAGTTGCGATGGAGAACCGGGTAAACAGTATTAAACCAAAAATCCACTCATATTTGTGCATATAATTAAGGAAATTTGCTTAATCATTCTTTCCCTCCATTTGCATGTGTTTGTCACGACCGTTAGGTCAACTGAACTGTTCTGCCACAGTGGTTCAAAGAATGATTATTTCAAAGCTGCAGGTACAAGTGTTTGCAAAGCAAATGGAAAATTGCGCCGTGTTAATGTTAGCACTGAAATGACTTGCCTTGTCCTCCAGTCAGGAAATGGAAACAATGGCACACAGCTTTATGTGACCAACAAAACTTAATTGCCAATAACAAATATTCCCAGGGAACTGTTGAAGAACAATTGATGGATGCTAACTGGGAGATTGCATCACTTTGAATCATGAAAGCATGTATGGAAATAGACGTGTTGTTGGGTATTCCAAAGATAGAAAATTGTGGTGTCACTGGGTAAGCTGTTTGACACAAACATGCAAACATCTTCAGTTACAGGGAAGTCGGCTTAAAGTTCATGTTGGAGGGAAGAAGAACCAGAATCTGAAGCACAGTGCGAAGGCAAAATGATTGACTGGGAGGAAATAAGGGAATTTGGAAATCTGATAAGAAAACTGGCAGCAGAGTTTTGGCTGTTCTCTCTGTAACCTTGGAAGTGCTTAGAAATTGAATAGCTTTTAATTCTGACAATCTCAGTACTGAGCTAACTGGCCTGCCCCTTCCTCCTTGATAGATGAACTTTTAATGGTGTTTGCTTTTTTCCAGCTCTGCTACATCACTGAATCATTTTCCCTGCCTCCTCAGATGATGGGTAACTAAAGATAGTAACTCTTCCTTACACAGTTTCTTGACAGCTGTTAGTAAATGACCCATGTCCCTGCAGATACATTTTTGGTTCAGTTATTCCATCATTTGTGTTTCACTAATCCTAATTCTCGTTATCTCCGAGGCTCCTGCTCCCTTCACTTGTGCAGTGACTGTAACTGCCTAGGGTTGCCCTCACAACCTGAACTTTCACAGAGCTCTTGTGCTTTTCTCTCTGTCTGCACTCCATTTCTTCCACTTCTGTGTATTTGCGCTGAATTTCTAAGGACTCTGAAAAGCTCCTCTTTGTGATCTCCCCTGCAGCACTCCTTGCCAGCCTTGCTTTGGAGGTGATGGAAAGAAATGCTGCTCCTGGGGTGTTTTTTGGATTGGTTCTGCATGAAACCTTCAAGAACACCTGGTAGGTGTAGGCAGAATGGTGCCATTTATTGGTGGTGAGTGCATACCAGCAAAACATGTGTGATACCTCCTGCTGGTGGCAGAAAAAAGGGAAACCACTTTGATGAAGTATTAAAAGATTGTTTTACTTTCACAGATTCCACAGAAAATTCAGTACAGCCAGAAACTAAAATACCACTCTGTATACAATGGCACTATTGACGCTGTTTTGCTTCAGGCATGTAATGTAGGCACTTTGGATCACACCCCCGTCTTTCCTGGTCTCTTTCTTGACTATATAGGGAATTTGGTCAGCTAACTTTGGTCTTGAATCACACCCACAGCAGATGACTAACACTGCCCTAAACATATTTTGTAGTATAAATCCTCATCATTTCCGCTAAATGGATGTAGTGCGTTTCTCTTGGCAAACATGATACTAGAGGTACCCAGAGGCATCATGCAGGTGAACTTGGCCAGGCAGGTGGCTCCCATCCACCCCTACCACTGCAGGAGAAATGGCCAGGCGAGGAAAGCTCTCGTACCCTAGGGCAGCATGGCTGGCCAGGCAGCCACAATGCCAGCTACTGGTCTCCTTGGACTATTTACTGGTACCCTCCCCATTCAGTGGCTCCCCAGGTGGCTGGTGCTTGTGGGAGCTGGCTACAGCATGGCTTCTCCCCTTTTCCCCCATGCTTTTTGTGGGTACCAAGTGATGCAGAACAGGAGTGGTTCCCTGCCAGAGAGGGGAGAACGAGGGGAAGGAGCAGCAGGACTTTCTGGGGCTCCCCCATGTGTTGTGCACAGCCTGTGGGCAGCAGCTGCTGCAGAGCTCATGCCCTCCCCTGTGCCACCTGAGCTAGTATTTTCCCCAGGTTTTTTCAACATCCACCTCGTGGTTTCCATTTTCCTTGCATCCAGATCTTCGTCTTTTGCTTATTTGTCCAGTTTTGCATAGCAAGATTAATGCTTGTGAAGTCACATCCTTGGTGGGGGGGAAGCCTCCTCTCTTCAGCCTCCCCAGGGTAGGCACAGCCCTGCCCAAGCACTCACCATCTGTTTCCAAGCTCTGAACACTCTTCCTAAAGAGGAATCAGGTGCAATAAGGGATTTCTTCATGGACAGTGCAATCAATGTGCTTATTCAGTGCTAAGGCTGCCTGACTCCTGCCTGTATCAGTGGGGAGGTATTCAGATACCTGCTGTGGGCACAGCTGAAGCGAGGTGCCTCTTCAGCAGAGATCCCAAGGAGTTCTCCACCAAGGATGTCTCCCACTCCCTTCTGGCTTAGTTCCCTGGCTGATCGCTTTTCCAGCAGTGCTGTCACACCTTCCCATTCGCCTTTTGCCCAGCCAGGTCGGTTTTCAAGCTCTTTGTGGCAAGGAGGTAATTATTTAAATTGCTCTCTGTAGTTACAAACAGGCTATAAAACTAATAACTTGAAACAGTGCCCTAGCCTAGATAATATGGCCTGGAATCTGAAACGCTAAACTCCAGTGCAGGTAAATGTGTAGCTGGTGTGGGTGTGCTCCCAAATTTCTGCCAAACCATCAAAACGCCTGAAATGCTCCTGAAAAACTTCCTAATGCACTCGGGCCCACCCTCCTCTTTCTCTCATTTTATTTTAATGGACGTGGCTATGCAATGCTTCAGCAGCACATCCAAAACCCGTGTCTGACCCAGGGGTGGGTGCTGCAGGGGGTGATGTGAGGAAGGGTGTGGGTGTTGCTCATTAAGCACTTCCCTGATACACACAGACCAAGCCTGTGAATTGAAAATTAACTCAGTGTAAGTCAGCATGTTCAGTCAAATCTCTCTCATGTGAAGAGGAAAAACCCTAGAAAGTCATTGAAGTGTGGCCCGTTCAGACTTTCCAGCTGTAAACCACTTGATTTCAGTGCCTGAGAGGACCCAAAACCATAGGTGGTGCTGCTGGATGGCACACCTTGCACCAGCCAAGCTCTGCTCACCTGCGCCAGCCCAAAGGCAAAGGAGTTTGCCAGAAATAAAACCCTTCATATTTTACCAGCTTGTATAAGCGCTGGTCCCTACGGAAAAGGAATAAAGTTGTCCTCCCCCCCCCCCCCCCACCTGTGAGCCATTAGGGAGAGTCAGAGGAGCTCCTTTTAAAGCTGTTGAAGCTGTGCTTTGCTTTGATGGCTACCTGCCTTATCAGCCCAGCTCTGCAGAAACCATACTCAGTGGTTAGTGTTTGAGCCTCCAGGCAGTGAGATCACAGAGCTGAGATATAAATGCAAGTGTATAAGAACAGGCGGGACAGCAACTGCGGCTTTCTTCTTGTGTCATTGAGTCACGGGGTACCTGACCCTTACGGCAATAAGAATTAAAGGTACAGATGGAAATATAAAGTGGAAAATCCCATCTATTTTGTGTAATAGCAATCAAGAGATCTGGCTTTGTGGACTAGAGAGATCTAATGCTTTGAGGCAGGACTGGAGAAAGGGAGGTTGTAAATGCCCGGTCCTGCTCCCATAACTCAACCTCATTGTCTGTGCCTGCATGGCAGCTGAACCACCCATGAGCTCTGGAAAGTGCTCCAGCACTGACAGCCTAGCCAGCAGAGAAGGTCAGGGCTGCCCTCAAGAGCTGGGTGTTTCCTCATCGTGGGTGTGAAAACAGCAGCCCTAACCCAATTCCCCAGCAGGAAACATTTCTTACTCCTACTCTGCTCACTTGCTGCTCTGCCCCGGCAGCCAAGCTGATGGAGAGCAAACACCTCTGCCAGCTGTTGCGAAGGGCTCCTGATGCGAGGTCTGTGGGCTGTGTGGAGCACAACGCTCTTGCAACGGGGAAGGAGGCTCAGGAGCTACCTGGTTTGTCTGGGGAGGTGCAGCCGTGTGGTCCAAGACAAGCTGCTTTCACTTTGTTTCAGTCCTCCCACCCAAGAAAAGGGAATAATATTTGCATGCCGACCCCGCCAGGGTGTTGGGAGGTGTCAATGAATGTCTGCACAGTGCTGCAAACATAGAAGGTGTTATAAAAATGTGAAACCTTTAGGTGCCAAACAGTGTATTTGAGCATTGCAGGAAAGGGAAATACGGTGCTCAGACAGTTGTGGGGCGAGCAAGACAGGTTTATTGCAGACGGGAATGTTTAAACTCACAAATAGACGGGGTGCCAAAATGCATTTATTAGGAGGTGATGGACTGCAAGTAGTCCATAAAGTATGTGCCTGCTGACCAGGCAGTGGATACAGAGGGGTGAATGGCTTAATCTGTGCAGGTTGCCACATCGATAACCTGGCCAGCACAGTGATCTGAGGCACCCTGTGCCTGGGAGTGCGCAGGGCAGAGGCGAAGGAGTGTGGGAAGGAGCTTGACGTTTCCTACAAGCCATGTATGAATAGATCCAGAGCGGTAAAAGTGAGCACTGCAAGCCCTTGCCTGCAGATACTTGTCAATGCTGTTATCAGACACACGAGAAGCATTTCTGTTGCTGAAAGGGTGATGAGTGCTGGAAGTGCCACCACTTCACTGCCAAACACCATGCCCTATGGGGCAGGCATGTCTCTACTCCCATGGGTGCCCTGGCTGCTGTGCTGTGCCTCCATCCTGTCCTGAGGGGTGCAGAGAGGGGAAAGGCATTGTTCCCCTGCACTGCTTTCCCTGGCAGAGCTGGATCTGCAGGGCCAGGTTACCAGCACACTCAGCCTGAACAGCAGAATTTGGCCCAGGGTATTTCACAGGGTTGCATGTGGCTAAGGGAATGTTTTCCTCCTGTGAGGGGTAATGGGGTGTTAAACAGCAACTTCATGGGATGGATGGTACTCATTGCAGTGAGCACCCCAACATGCCCTCCACAGCCACCACAGCTCTTTTAAAAGGGCAGAAAACACATCGTGAGGAGGGGAGATGCGGTGATGCTTTATTGCATCAAGATACACTAAGCCAGATGTTCAAAGGGAGACGGAGAAAGTCTGAGTTAATGTCGTTATAGAGCTGTGAGCCCTGGGCTGGTTCCTCAGCGGAAGGAACGAGCTGGGCAGCACAGCCTCCCCATAGCAACTGACACAAACAAACCCCAGGGCTGCCGGGGAGTGATGACTGAAAGGAAAGGGTAAGAGAACAGCCGAACTATTTCTGTATTTCCGAACTACGCAGCAGCTATTTTTTACTTCTGCATACTAAATTCTCATTGTGCTGCATTTGCTTGGTGGGTGATGTCCCTTCATTTCTTTTAGCTGAAGTCCCACCTATTCGACTGAAGAACTTCACACTTCTGAGTGCATGCATGTCTTTATAAAGACATGTAATGCTCCAGCCCCTCGGTGTTTGCCAGGTGCCTCCTGGCAGAGCTGGGATGTGTGCTGTGTAGGTGTGGGCACTCTCCCTGGGTTACTACATCCCTCCAAGGGCTAGAGACAGCCTGCCAGCCACGAGGCTGCAGGGGATCCTGTGTGGCTCCGTGCCACCAAGTACCATCTTGGACATCTCTGGTTCTTATGCACCTTGGAGGACTTCTCCCCATGACCAGATTTGGGTGCAGGCAGTGGGGATGGTGGAGGGGAGGGAGGAAGGGCATTGCTTTGCTCTATACCAAGCTGCAGGGGACAGAGGATGCTTAGCACCTGTGCCGGCTTATCTGGGGTACAAGGGTTGCTGTTAACCCTAATAGCAGTTGCAGTAGTAATTAGGTGTAATAGCTCTGATCAATGAGACATTGAAAGTTGAGAAGAACAAGCCCATGGACTTGACTGAGGTCATCAAATGGCCAGTTTGAAGTGGTGAGGGTGTGAGCTAGCAGCCGTGAGCATATGCACCCGAAATTCTGGTGGTAAGACTGGTACTCAAGGGCCCCAGCACTTGGTACTCATAGGGCCCCAGCACTTTATGCCAGCAGGGAGGCACTGAAGAGCACTTCAGCAAACCCTCCATTGAAACAGGTCTTCTTCAGATATGAAAGGCAATGATGGCCTCAGTTATGAGTGGGTAGGAAACATCCTTCCTCTACATACAACTCCTGGAGGTGAGGGAAGCGCTTCTTTTGAGAAACAAAGACCCCCTGGCTGCTTACATCACCCAAGACTCCCTTTACTGTCAGTGGCAGAAATAGGTGTGTTTTGGGCATGAGTCAACTGGACTATTTTTGCTTTCTGTCTGAGAGTAAGGTGAATTTCTCTGGATTTTCCTCTTCCTTTCCATTGGTTGTAAAGGGAGAGTTAGCTCAGATGAGCTCTGTGCTTCCAGTGGGTCAGATGAATTGCCATCCCAAGTGAGTTACTGAGCATTAGCTGGTGATGTGCCCTCTCCTAGCCTGGGCAATCACAAGGCAATTGCAGTTAGCTTTACTCATACTGCAAGAAAGCATGTTGGGATCCCTGTGTGAAGTGTGAAGAAAGGAGAAATTCAGTGGTTCGGCAACCAAGGGCCAGCTGTGAGGAAAACAATGCTGCCATGCTTTCTCCTATTTGACTTCTCTGTTAAAAGATTCTTCAAGTATTTTGGTGGAGAGAGTTTCTCAGAGCCACAAAGGAATTTACTTCAGAGGTAGCTATCTTTTTTCTGCATCCAATTGCTTTTACTTTTCCACTAGCTTTGGACATCAGGCTGAAGGGCATAGCTATAGTACAAAGAAAAGAGGATGGATCCATGCATACCACCATTGTGGTTTCCCGTTCGGGAAGCTTGGTTTAGGACACTACTGTGTCAGGCAGTGTGCAGCTGTTTCCATACTAAAAGCAGTAGCAGTTGATGGTGGTCATCATACTTTTGATATTTTTCTCCTGTAAACTCCTATAGGATCAACAACTTCCTTCAGTAAGGAGCCCCTGAGGCCCTAACCTGGAAAGGAGCACTTGCTGGATGGTAAGCTTGTACAGCCCTCAGCAGTGTGACGGACGTCATACCAGCTCCTGCTACAATCATCTTGCAGAAATCCTTCTTCTTACTGGAAATGTGGTGTTTATGGAGATGCTAATCAAGCCTGTACATTTCTCTGGGCTTGTAACACACTTGGAGGTCAAGTTTCAGCATGTGGTATGTTACATGCTAAGGTATGAATGAATCAACAGAAAAACTAATGAGATTTCAAACGTGGAGACAAGTTAGAGCCACTTCTTTAGACCTATATGCAAATTTGGCTTGAAAAAACCCCCAAAACTATGTACTTGCCAGGGGTTATAGCTGCTTGCTCAGTGCTTGTTAAGCAATCCGGTAAAGTACTTTGCGTTCCTGCCTGTCATGGCAGAGACCTATCAGCTGAGGCATCCACTGAGTGTCAGCAGCCTGGTGTTTGGAGGAAGGGCTCATTTCTATTTGGGTGTGTATGTGTAGGAAATAAAGGAACAATAACACCATTCTTCACACGCCTGATAAATTGGTCCTTTGTTCTCTCCTCCTTGATGTGCTGGAGGAAAGTTGCTGGAAGTGGCATTGTTTTCCCAGAGTGTTTTTGAAGGGCTTTAGTGTGATTCTTTCCTCTGCTTAATTCAACGGATTTACTTGTTTTTGGAACATTTTAGACAGAAATATTCCAGGAGGAAGCTAAGATACTAATTCTGTTTTGCTGCTTGCATTAGGAACCAACCCTGGAAGCTTTCTAGGCTCATTTGTTTGCATAGTAAGACATGTCTGAAAATGCTTTGTTAATGATTTCAATCTAGTGAGTCTATAAAGAGGTTGAGGCAGTTGGATGGGGAAAACCATCCCTTATGCCTATGAGGCCTTGCGATGCAGCCCAGGCTGGGGTAGATCACCTGCCCACTCTCCCTGTGGCACAGTTCAAATGACCAGCACCATTCAATTAAGCAGTTCCTAATTTCAACAGAAGAGTACCACAGAAGTGAAAAGGGTGGTCCTGCTGCCAAGCTCTCATTCATGGTAATAGCCTTGAAGTGAACTTTTCTTTTTTGCCTAATGCGTGCTGTACATCCATTACACATCCTAACGCAATTATGTGAGAAAGGAGCCATGAAAAGGGCTGTATGCCCAAAACCTCACCTGTGTGTTCCAGCTATGTTAGGGAACCTAAGAAAAGCCATTTCCTCTTTCCATAAACCATCTTTCTTTGAAGGAACCTAAGTGTGGAATAAAAGGTATTTTTTTCAGTGCCACTGCATAGTATTTAAGGAAAGTAATAATAAGACCAGTCTCCTTCAGAGGCCAGCTGAAGAACTGTTCAAGAAACATCTGCCCTCCACCCTCCCCATACCATGGTATTTCAGGAAAAGGTGAGGTGCTGTGTCCCTAGCACAAAAGCCATCTGTGTGCAGAGGATCACAAAGGATGAGACAACTTCACACCTCTGACAATGCACCTTTTGGCACTGTCACTGCAGTGCACTCTTGCTTTCCTAGGTAGTGTCACCTGTGGCAAATTTCTTTTTACCTCAGTGGCAGAAAGACAGAAGGGTGTTTCAGAGAGAGAAAAGCATCAAGGACGTACTTACAGCTCTGTGGAATACTGGAATGAATAGGAAAATGTGATTTAGTATCTGGAAAGTGATCGATCCCTCTGTCTATCCACATAACCCCTGGCTCTCAGCATATAACATAGAAATTTTTTCTCTGTAAGATGAACAGGACTGGCAAAGCGGTGGTTGCATGCAAAGTTCAGGGGGCACGGCAAAAAAAACAAAATCTGAACTAAGTCTTTTGGGAAAGTGTGGTTTTGCACTTGGAACTTGGAGTCATAAACATGTGTGGGCATGCTGGGATGTGATGAAAGCCATGTGAAAATACACCTAAGGTATTCCCCGGGAGTTTTTTAATTGTTTATTGTTCTCAGCTATGGTCTCAAGCAACAAGATCTGTAGAGATAAGGAAAAGCTTGTTCCAAGAGAGCTGAGTGAAGAGCATGAATGTGTTTCAAAAAGTCATTGACATATCCATTCAAAAGCTGGAGCTCTTGGAGTGCCAAAGCGTTGGCAAGCTGCTAGCCTAATGAGAGTGGGCCTGGAGGCTATTGTATGGGTGTAGGAAAGTCTTCTGGGATGATGTGTCAGAACTGGACTCAGACAGCCAGGGTGAAAGAGAGGATGTCTTGGGGGAGGGAGATAAAAATGAGAGCTATGACTAGGAATGACTGGAAGGACAAACAGCTTGCATGGGAGCAGTATGTAGGTAACAGGAGGCATATTTCCAGGGTGGGTCTGTGAATGGGACTTGAGTGGATACAAGAGCTGTGTGGCTGAGCTGGTCACACAGAAACAGCCTTTAGCTAAGGGCAGTGCAAAACCTACCAGTTGGTCTATTGCTGTATAACTTTTGCAAGGCTGCAGAGGGGCAGGGTGGGCTGTGATGCAGGGAAGCAGAACCATATGCAGAAAATGTGATAGAAAAGAGGAGCCCATGAGGTGGACAATGCTCAGACAGACATGCTCTGCCTACTTCTCTTTTTTGATTTACTAGGAAAGTGGGAAAATATAAGCAGGGAGGCATTAGTCATACCTTTCCATGTAGTCTCCAAATACATTGGGTTACTGGAAAATTCACTAATAGATGAGTGACGACTTAAAAACAAAGAGCTTTTAGGGAAGGAAGTCCCAGTTGTTAAGTGACAGTAATTCATTAGTTTTGTGATTACCCGTTATAAATAGAACACTGTGAAAGACGCGCCCTGAAAAGCTGTGCCATTCCGTCATGTTGGATGGTGCTGTAGGCATCAAAAAATGAATGCTGCACAAGGAAAAGTGCCTTCCCTGCCAAGCCCACCAGCTCGAGAACCTCAGTGTTTGTGAGGCCAGGTGAAAACTCCTAAAAATCGACTGGCATATATATTTATTATCACCACTGTGGGTCTGTAGGTCCCTGTGGAGCTGCAGTGACCGGACAGATGGGAAGCATCTTCTGAGCCTCTTGGAAGTTTTTCAAGGGGGATTGGTAAACAGGAAAAGTCTGTTTGCTGTGGAAAAGACAAAAGATAGCATGGAAAATAGAAATATTCAGTCTTTACTGCTTCCAATTCTTTCAATGGGGCTATTAAAAGACCTTGACGTAGTCAGATTATTTTTTTTCTTCTGAACAAGTGGTTTGGACACATCTTTAAAAATTTCGTTTTTATATTCTGTGTTGCTGCTTCATACCTAAAAACCTGAGTCCACATTATCTTACTGGAACACTTCGCAAGCAGAGCATATTGCGTGGCTTATGAACACCTTCAATTCAAAATCTTTAGAAACCTGAGATAAAGTTGGAGTTTCAAAGCTATCCATACATCTCTATGTTTTGCCACTTATGCTATGATGGATAGCACTGAGGAAGCATGCTAGGATAGGACAAATAATTAGAAAGGGCTTGTTGATTCTCCCAAGTCTAGGTATATGCTCCTTTTTCTAACTAACTCATCGAACTCCACAAAAGAGTAGGTGGATTATTGGCTCCATGATCCCCTAGGAAGCCTTTTCCAGACTCTGGATATCCCAGTGGTCTAAACCAATTTCCTTTAATCTAAATTTCATTTAATTTACAGTCTAGACATGTGTATTCTTATATTCTTATGATGAAACTGTCCTGGTGCTTAAACAGGTCTTCTTCCCCGGTGTTTGTGCCCAGCACACTTAGACAGCAGCTGATTTTCTTCTGAGCTTTTGTTCTAGTTTCCCAAACCAAAGCTTTTAGCAAAAGTATTCTGTTAATACAGCCTTTTCTCTTCTGGTTATCCTGATAACTGTTCTCCATCCTTATTTGGTGTCCCTTAGGAATTTATGTTGGGAACTGGAAGCAAGAATTGTACCTGCTATTGCAAACGAGAGCTAACCAAAAGCTTGTACAGTGGCATTAATATAACCCTTCCTGAGGTACTGTTAACAGAGATACCTCTTTGGAAGCATTTTAAAGCTGAAGTTCCCTCTTCACAGCTGCATCAAGTTATCATTCATAACTGCCCTTTGCTCAGGGGAAAAATCTTTGTTGCTGCTAGTTGATGCATTCCTTGCTTACAGCAAAAAATGAGTAGTTCCAAATGTATGACCTTGTTTTTTTGTGCTACTGAATTTCTTCCCTTTTCTGTTACTTTCTAGGTTCATGAGGTCCTCCTGTAATGTATTCCAACACTCTGAATTGATGTTGCTTCCCGGTTTTGTGTCATCAGCAAATTTTATTAGCACATGCTGATGTTCTGAGTCAAGGTTATGACAAAAATATTGACTAAGGTCAGTGTTGGAAACAGCCCTGGGGAAGGAGCCTTTGTTGCTCTGACTTCTCCCCGGGGCCTGAGGCCCTATCACTTTAGCTAGGGTTTTGCCCGTCTCAACCTCCTCCTTTTCCAGGTAAACTTGCACCTTGCCCTGCAGACTTTAGAACTCAGAGAGGAAAGGGTTATCCCAGGTCTGATATCTAGAATATCAGACATCAGATTTGACAAGAATAATCTATCCTGTGGTGAGCCTGTCTTGCATCTTACACATCCCCCTCCATGTCTTAAGCTGCACAGTATTTTTTCCCCCTCCAAAACACACTCAGAGGACTTGCTTGCAAGCAGGTGAGTCCAGCAGGCTCACAGCTGGACATGTGTGTATTTTTACCTAGGAGGGAGGATGGGGACCAGCTTGGGCATCAGCTTCCCACTTCCTTCCCTGTCCTTCACAAAGGACTTCATTTGCTTCTGTTTAATCATACATCTCTATCCCTGACTAGGTGGGCATACTCAAAATAAGTACTGGAACACAGCTTAAGCAATGTCTGTATGAAAATGTGCTTTTCTAGTGCCTGTAACTTCACAAACCACACCATTTCCCCTTCATCATTGAGAGTCTTCTAGGAAAACCTCAGATAAGAGCAGACCTTTTAGTCTTTAAAAACAAGCAGAAATGAGACAATTAAATGAGTAACTGCCAACTGTTTCCTAGAAGACACAGAAAACAACACCGCAGGTTTTTCAGGTAACATCTGGCAGTGATTTATTTCTGCATCAGCTTTCGTCACAAGCAATTCATCAAGAAGAGATTCTGAGAATCTTCGGAATTTTTTGATTCAAAAGGAAAAAGATCCAGACCCAACCTCCACTCTTCGTCGTAACATGAAATAGAGAACAAGCAGCACATTGCAAGTCTCCTTGTGGCCCGTGATTTTACATTGCAGCATCTTTTGCCACAAACAGGGGCACAAATCTCCTTCCAGTGGCAGCATACCCATCACAATATTCACTTCAATGTGTTTTGTCCTGCTGCAAAGACAGATTTAACCTTTCTCAGATGTATTTTCCAGCATGCAGACACACACAAAAGGTTTGCCATTTCCTAAATTATCGTCATCACCCTGTTGCTCAGTGACAGCCTCAGGCTGCTTGTCTGTCAGAGCAGATGCAGAACAGGACTGGCACAAACCCCGGGGCACGCAAATACACAAGTGCCCCCATGGCCAGCCTGACTGCCCCAGCAAGCTCCATGGCACACAGCAGGCTGGCAGAGATCAAAGTGGGTTTTGGAACCAGCGAGTCTTGCACTTGCCCTCCCATCCCTGTAGCACCACCCTGGATTGAAGGAGGGCCTGGTCAGACAGCCCAGTTGCAGCTCTACCTCTGAGTGGGGATGTCATCTGGATGGTGGCACTTCAGGCTTTGGACTATGCCCAGGGAAAACAGCCCATGGGCATCCCTAGAGGGCTGGCATTAGTATGCCAGTGCTATAGGTCATTCTGCTGCATGAGAAGCATCCCCATTGTCTGGGTACATGCTTATCTCATGCTTCCCAGTTGATGAAGCTGTGGATGGCTTTATCCTTTACAAAGAATGAATAAAGTTATGGCTAATGGGTAAAACCTTCATTGGCATAGCTATCAGGAGCATGGAGAAAAGTCACTCTCTCACTTAACAAAGTGGTAGCCAAGAAAGGCCAGCAGAGATGCAAGTATAGCCATAGTAGGTATATATGGTATATCCTACCCAAGTTATCTGAGGCTGTCTAAGCTATGCAAGGCATAACCTACCTTGTTTGAGGGCCCATAGTTGGCTATGCTGACACTTTCTGGCACAGACAAGCACTTGCTGTGTCAAAAAGTCCTGTGATGTCCCAAGGCAAATACCAACAGAAGCTGTGTTCCCAGGCACACAAACCTCTTCTCCCACCACCATCAACCCAAGTTGGCACCAGCCAAGCCCTGTTCACTTGAGGGCTTGCACCCCCTGCACAGCTAGAGGAGCCATTGCCTTCCCAACCCCAAACTGACTAGCAGTGAAACAGTGAGGGGATGTGGCTTGCCATTTTTCAAGCAGTTGGCATCTTCTTGAGGCTTGATGGCAACAACATGTCACTGCTCTGCCAATCCAGGCATGGCATAGCATGCCATGATCATCACTTTCCCTACAGTTATATGCTCAGCACCACTGCTAGCCTTCACCTCCCTGCTCACAAACTTGGTATCATACCAACCTGTAACGGATCAAGCTAATCCCCACAGAGCACTTCCAGCAGTGCAGTTAGCTTGGTTGGTAATGAGTTGTCCTCTGCACGTGTGTGCAGGTGTGTGCCTCTGCACGTGTGCTGCCTGCTGCTCTCTGCAAGGAACAAGGGAACTCCAGCCTTATGGTGCCAGGCTGGGATGACTGGGGCTGCAAGCAGCACAGCTTTGCACCGCTGACTGATTGAGAAACAGCAGGGTAACCTGCAGGGCGAGTGGACCCTTGCTCATCCTTCACTTGTAGATCTGTACCCAAACAGTGCGGACAACCCAAATTAGTGCTTGCTGAATCACACTCACCATGTCCTCTTCCTATAATCACTGTTCACCAAGAGGTTAACATATCCCCAGTCAAAGGAACTGAAGCAAAACCATTTGTTTCATCACCACTTACTCCTGATTGCTCTGTATTCATGTCAGGTAAGAGGGATGTAATTTGTTTAGACCTTCGCATAGAAGGAGTGCTCTCTGATTAGGAAAAAGGGCAGAGAAGTACCAAGGATGAAAACATCAGGCATAGCTGGCCGTATGGTACAAGTCTAAAATAATTTCCAATTACTCAGATCAGTCAGAAATGAAGAGAAGTAGGAAAAGCTGCTTATGTCAATGAAACAGGAGTACAAACAACTATGGTTTTGGATAGACAGAAAATAAACAGTCTGCTTCTGTTACTTCTAATTTGCTGATTCGTTATAAATCTGTCATAAACAAAAACATTTAGTACATATACAGTCCTTTTATTAGCACTTTTTAGCTACATAAAGTAGCATTTATCTCTTGCATAAGGATGTAATACCCTTTCCAAATGAATACATCTATGCTTACGCTTGGCATCTCCCTCTCCTTGTGTCCCCATTAACAGGTTATTTATGAGTATGTGGTGTATTATCTAACTAGGTATATTTTCTGGTAGCTGAAACGAGTGAGAACAGCTTTATTTAGTAGATGGTAATTAAAAGTGAGTATTTCTTTGGGGAGAAAGAGGGTCCCCTTGAGTACCATTGCTTATTTTTAAAGATGCGATAAGGAAAGGTTCAGTGAGAGGAGGCAGTTCTTGCTAACACCAGCTATAATGTTCTTAGAGCACACTGAAAGTTAGATGTATAAGTCAGCTAATGGAAACCACAGTGGTTCTAAAAGCCAAGATAAGCTACCCACACTGCACATGGGCTCAGGTCCGCCAAGGCAGCATATTGCTGTGGTTTGAATGATATGTTGGCAATGGTATGTGCCAAAGTAAGATGACAGTCTGAGGCAAGTGGCTTGAAAGGCTTAGCCCCTAAAATTCAAAGTCCTGAAAACAAGCAGGTTTCACCACTGCTTTCTAGCAAGAATGACTCCCAGCTGGCTGTAGCTGTCAAGCATTAACCTACTATTCCCAGATCTCTGAAGTAAAATCCAATGAGAGAGTTCAGAAATGCAGACTTTCCATGGTCCTCTTCCAGCTGGAGATTCTGGCCCCTGTGACTCCAAGTCCCTTGATCGTGACTGAGGGTGGAGTGAGGTGTGCCCAGAATTATTTATCCCATCCTGTTTTAGGATTGTTAACCAGGTCAGTATCAAAGGAAGCTAATAGCTACTCCTCTGTGACTTGGGCAAGTTGAGAGGCTTTGATTTTACACTGAGGAACCTGGAATAAGGGAGATACATGGTATTCACAGCAATTTCTGTTTGAAGAGGCTCAATTCTTACCCTTGGTAACTTTCTAACTCTAAGGAAAGAAGCAGCTTCTTGCAAAAGAAATAGTGGGATATACAGCAGTGTTTAGAGGCATCCTTTATCTACTGATATTCCTGAGTGCAGGTTTTAGTCAAAGAGTAAAGTGCAGGTCTGCTCCTAAGAAATTATCCTCCTTAGTACTGGAGAACGTGCAGACTTAATTTAATTAGCATGCACAAAGGTAGCCTATACTTTAGTCAATGTTTAACTTAAATACCATAAAAGATGTCATATAGCAGTAACACCAGCACACTTACCAGTCAGATATTATATGTCATAATTTGAAGACATTGTATAAGCTATAAAACAAGAGATAGCACCTAAGCAGTCATAATAGGAAGCCAAAAGTCTACTAAGAAATGATAATTCATTCAGTCTTCCAAGCTTGCTAACTCTATCAATTTTACCCACACCTAGTACAATTTTAGTGTCTGTTCCTTACTCATCTGCTCCTTCTTGAGGGTAGGTGATGTAAAATTCTCCTACTGCACTTTATAGCTATCTGCCAAGAGCTCAGCACAGCAGGAATGAGTTGAGTTGATGCCTAAATTAATCACTTGTTGAGGTACTGAAGCTGTTTGTTACCATTCCAGTCTCAGATGAAAAGAGTTCTTGAGAGTTTGTCTGTTGGTGAAGTTAGAGCTGGTGTTTCTGACATTTGTGTGTCCAGTTGTGGAGTGCTCTGGGCGCTATTACATCAAGTAAGATATTTGAACACTTATTCACTGAAGGATAAAAGGGAATGGATATCTCTGCTTTTCTTCTGGCCCGTTGCAAGTTTATTTGGTTTATATCTTCTTTTTTTTTTTTTTTCTAAAGTCTGAGCATAAGCGTTGTCACTGGGCCCATTGAACATGAGCGTGTTCCATTGTGCTGCTCCCCTCCTGTCACTGAGAAACAAACCATTTGCTTTGTTTCAGTTTGCACTGAATCCCAGTATTTACCTGGCATTGCTGCTGAAGCAGAATATTCATGGGGCAAATTCTTCTTTGGAAAAGCTATATCTATTTGTATGATTGATAGCTGGAAACACCAAACTGGGTATATTTAAGAGTTCTCAGAGCTTGGATAGTTGTCCTACTGCAAAGTAGTGACCTTAGGAGGTTGCATTATCTGACTGAGAAGTCTTAAAAAAAAAGTACTGCAGCAAACAAGTCTGACTTGAACATCTGGAGGACGAGGAGTGGAAAAACAAATGAAAGGGCCTGCTGTATTCTGTGCCAGGAGGACTTGCAATCCAGAAAGAGATGCAAATGACTAAGGCTGAGTGATCTACTTTCTGTAAGCAATCAGCGTGACAGACTTAACCCCTTTTCTTGTTTGCAAATCATCCTGAAGTAAGTGCTGCTGCTTACAGATGTGTTTGCTATTTGCATACACTTTGTGAATAAACTCCTGCTTGTGGGTTAGTCATGTGCTATTCAGCATGACTGTTGCTTGAGTGGTGTTGTTTGCAGGGTGTGATTCATCAGACCTGCAAGAGAGCTGTAAGGAGGGCTCTGTGAGCATTACTAGAAATATGTGTATGAATGCATATTCACAAATTGTGAGCATGTTTGTGATGCTTTTCATCCCTCTGCAAATAATCTTCTTTCCAATGAAAATCTTGTCTGCATCAAAAAGCACACTGTAATTAGTAACTTTTGGAATGGAAGTGGTCATGGAAAAACTTCTTGAAACCTATTACATCTGTCTAGTAATCCGGCTTATATGGAGCAAAATAGCAAGTGGCCAGCCAAGGGCAGAAAGGTGTATATGACAGTGAGTGCAACCTAGTAATATGCCTACACAATATTCTGTGTTGTCCCCCTGAGACAAGTTTTTGATCCTCAGTCACAAGATGGTTCTCTGTGGGATCCATTATTTTTACCTTACTGCTGCAGGCATGCCTTTAGCCTGAGCAGTACACTGTCCTGATGTGGTCTTGGTCTCTGGAGCCATCTCTGCCCTCAGGGTTGCTGCAGCAGGGTCTGCTGCCCTGCCGACCCGTGCCGTAGGGGGAAGAGGCTGTAGCACTGCTGGGTTTGAAACTCTATGGGGCTGGGTGACTTTGGTGCAGGCTGCAAGAGCAGTGTAGACGTGGAGAGTTTTGGGTCATGTGGTGTCAGGTCCGGTCACAGGACATGTAGGTACTCCAATATGAGTGCATTAAAAGACCTGACTGCTTCAGGTCTAGTTATCTTTTGGTTTGCACTGAGAAAAAGGCCCAGTGTCCACATATTATATTCTCAAAAACACTCTCAACCCCTAAAAAACACTAACCTCCCAAAGGTGAAATGAAAGACTGTCCCAAACTATCAAAATCACAGGATCACAGAATGGTTTGGGTTGGAAAAGGCCTTGAAGATCCAGTAGTTCCAACCCCCTTTCCATGAGCAGGGACACTTTCCACTAGACCAGGTTGCTTAAAGCCCCATCCAGCCTGGCCTTAAACACTGCCAGGGATGGGACATCCTGTTATTCCCGTCATGACTCAGACCAAGTTACTGATGAGTAGAGAGCCAAAGTTTTAACTATTTGAGTGCAAAATAGTGACAAAATGACATTTTGCTTCTGGAGTTCCTGAGGCAGAAGACCTCTGGCCTGGTGAAGAAGGGGTTGGGGAAACTGTGGGGTGCAGGTGCCCCTTGCACAGCTGTATCTGTGGTGAGGGAGGAATGTGTCCAGGGCTGATTTTCCCAGGGGAGGGAGGGATGGCATTTTGCACAGATGGTGCTGTTTTGGGTGACAGGTACCAGTGTCAAAGGTGGACTGGCACTGAGCAGCCACCCCAACCAGGACCAGGTCCCCTCTGCACCTCGCAAGTGTGAAGGTAGATGCAGTTCCCAACCCCCAAGAGTTTTCGGCCTGGTTGGACTCGTCACGTAACCTGGGCTCCCAAGCCAGTTGCAAATTTAATGAGCACTTAAAAAAATATACTTTATATCAACTGCGAACTGCCTGTGCTCCGCAGCTGCTTCCCTTCCCTTTGCCTGACTTTCATTAGGAAAACATAATGAGCTCTGCTTGAGGGTATCTTTTCTGGGGCAAAGAGAGAGGGGAAAAGGAAACCGAGGAAGATCCTTTCTTCTTCAGTTTTGAAGCATGAGAAGGCAAGAAAACAAAACACATGGTAGGGATTTGTCCTAGCCCCAGCAGTCCCCTTATCTTCCTTTTTTTTCTGCTGACTTCCTGCTCTGACTGCTTTGGCAGCTTATAGGACAGCGCCTAAACTTTGCAAACATGAAGGAATTCA
The DNA here is from genome assembly GCF_033783945.1 of Neopsephotus bourkii. NCBI lineage: Eukaryota > Metazoa > Chordata > Aves > Psittaciformes > Psittacidae > Neopsephotus > Neopsephotus bourkii. Next base: position 6,475,990 of record NW_026901456.1, on the reverse strand, counting down.
AATGGAACCCTTAATGTCATCGCATTTTCCAAGTTGGCCATAAATCACTGGTTTGTTATGGTTATTCTCTTGTGAGGCAGAACATGTGCAAGGAGATAAGAGCTTGGAGGAAGGAGAGGCAGAGGGTATCTCAGCAGAAAAGGAACACCAGTAGGAAAGACCTAAGAAGAAATGTTTTGACAGTCTTGATTGGGCTGAGCAGCAACTGAGGAACTGGTGCGAGTTCTCATTGTTGTGGGGATGTTGCCCCACCTACTTATAAGTGAGTTTGCTTTGGAACTGGAAGAGAGCTCTTTCCCTTGCCATTCAGATTTTGTGTCACTGAAAGTGGGATTTTCCCACTGAGGCAGTATTTTCCAGCCACAGCAATACAGTGATTCACCATCCAGATCCTCAGGTGATATAAATAGACACAGCCTCTACCAGCTTCAGTGGTCTTGCACTGACTTACATCAGCACAAGCAGCTTGGGATGGAAAGTTCCCATCAGTTTGCCCGATCTCTATCCCAGCCCTGCCTGCTGGTTTCTCACTGGACATCAGTCCTGGCTAGAATTAGGAAGAGCTGGAAAGCTTTCCCAAGTTAAATGGAAAACTCACTTTCTCTTAGCGATCATAAGGCATAGGTTACTTTCTTCTCAGGAATGTTTCTCTTACATCCATCATGTATTTTGCCTTGATTTGCTCTTGGTTTGAGCCTGTTGTTGGTTGCTGGTGCTGTTTTAGGATACAAGATGTTCTGCAGCTCCTCTACAACGAAACTGGGCATTCAGGGGGTCTGCTGGGGGCATTGCTCCAAAGATCTGAACCCTGTATTTACACATGGATTTAATGCTTTTAAATATTAATGTTTCTAACAGGAATGACTGCTTGGCTGGTGGGAGGTTAACCTGGGGAGCAGCTCTGCACAAGGAGGTAATTATATTTATTCCTTGGCTGCATTGTGTGGAATGCAGATGAGGGTTAAGTGGCTCTAATTACCTACGCAGTGTGCAATATGTCACTCATAGGAGTGATTTACAACAACAGGAGCAAGGTTGGCCGAGCCTGGACCTATTGCTTTGGCTTTCCAAGCAGCTTCCACCGTGCCACATTTCTCCTCTTGACCAGCATATTTCATAAGAATAACACCCAATCCCTGTGTTAAATAATGTTCAGAGGTCTTTTTACTTCCCCTGGTATGCTATTATTTGCTCCGTTATGATGCCACATAATGGACAAGGGTGAACAACTGGTTAAGAGATGTTCGTTATTTTCAGGCATATTCAATGAGGCATGTTTTTGCATCTCGTATACTTGGACCTCTCAGGAGAGGAGGAATACCTATAATTTGGCTGCACTTGTTTCTTCCCAGTTAATGATGGCTTCAGTAATCTCCACACATTCCAGAAATAGAATACAGTGAGACCTGTTGTCTTTATGCTGGTTTTGGGGAAAAAAAATAAAGAAGAAAAAAGAAAAATAGGAAGATCCTTGGATCACCAGCAGGAATTTAGATTTGGGGAGGGCAGGCAACCACCACCTGTTCTAACTATAGCCAGCCTGTGATTAGTATCAAGAAGCCATATCAGGAATGCAGTGGTTGCATTAGATGTGGCTTCATCAAGCATCTCGCGTCCCTTCATTTGCTCAGAGATAGCAGCCTGCTACAGCCTAGTTGCTCACCACCTGGCCTGGGTGCACTGACGTGCTGCCTCCTTACTTTGGGCTTTCTGGCCTTGACAGAGAAACCAGTGCCAAAGGTGAGGCAGTCCCAAGGCCTGGCCGCGCAAGAGGAGTTTATGAGTGATGCAGCAGTCTTCAGGGCTCCATGGTCTCTGCTCTTCACTGGGGTTGCTTCTCCTGGTGAACACCCTCCATTAAACATCTTCAGGTTCCCCATAGCAGTGGCATTCCTGTGTTACTTGTTCTCATTCACTTCTCTGCCAAAACCCTGCTATGAATCAACAGGGATGCCACTTTAAAGGGGTTCAACTGCTCTGTGGTGTGTGCTTCCTTGGCCTGCATCCTGGGTCTGCCTTGCTCGGTGAGGCTGCCTACTCTGTGTGACGGAGACAGAGCAGTGATATGGACAAGTTGAGCCAAAATGAACATCACAGAGTTGTGAACAGCTCCTGGGCAAGCAGCAGCGACTCCCTGCAGTGGTGCAAACCTGGAGGTTGGCTCATGAGCCGGAAAATTTGGGAGCTGCTGACAAAGCAGTATCACTCATGGGGACACAGTACAGCTGCCATGGGTGCCCCAGCAGTGGGGCAGGATCAGAGGCTTAGGGTGCTTTGGGGAGGAGAAGGAGGAAGAGGAGGGAGGAGGAGGAAGAGTGGTTCACTAGATGGCAGTCTGTCCTCTGACTGCTGGTAGCAACATGGGCAAGTGGATTATAAAGGGGCCCAGGAGCAGCTTTGCACAAGAGTCCTGTGTCTAGAGGACCAACACTCATGGTCATCCTGTGAGCTGTGATGTAGCTGGTCTTGTTTGCCAGAAGCTCAGGCAGGTGATTGACTGCACAGGGGCCTCTGCTCTGTTTCTGTAGGAGAAAGCTCAAACTGGTGACCAGCCTCGGTCTTCTCTAGCAAAGGCTCTGACCGCACCACCCAAGTCTTGGAAGGCAGACGCAGGGACTGTGAGAATGAAGACCTTGGGCCCACTGTAGGAAAGGAATTGTTTCGAGACCATCTTAAAAATCTGAATGTGCACAAGTCCATGAGTCCTGATGAAATCCATCCGCGGGTCCTGAAGGAGCTGGCAAATAAAGTTGCTAAGCCGCTGGCCATCATATTTGAAAAATCATGGCAGTCAGGTGAAGTTCCCGACGACTGGAAAAAGGGAAATATAACCCCCATTTTCAAGAAGGGGAAAATGGATGACCCAGGGAATTACAGACCAGTCAGTCTCACCTCTGTGCCTGGCAAAATCTTGGAGCAGATTCCCCTGGAAGGCATGCTATGGCACATGAAAATCAACAAGGTGCTCAGTGACAGCCAGCATGGCTTCAGTAAAGGGAAATCCTACCTGACCAATTTGGTGGCCTTCTATGATGGGGCTACACAACTGATGGACGGGGTAGAGCAGTTGATGTCATCTACCTGGATTTGTGCAAAGTGTTCGACGCTGTCCCACACGACATCCTTGTCTCTAAATTGGAGAGACATCAGTTTGATGGATGGACCACTCGGTGGATAAAGAACTGGCTGAATGGCCTCACACAAAGAGTTGTGGGCAATGGCTCAATGTCCGCCTGGAGACCAGTAACAAGTGGCGTCCCTCAGGGATCGGTGTTGGGACTGATCCTGTTCAACATCTTTGTTGCTGACATGGACAGTGGGATTGAGTGCGCCCTCAGCAAGTTTGCCAATGACACCAAGCTGTGTGGTTCAGTTGATATTTTGGAGGGAAGGAGTGCCATCGAGAGGGACTTTGACACACTTGTGAGGTGGGCTGATGCCAACCTCATGAAGTTTAACCATGCCAAGTGCAAGGTCCTACATCTGGGTCGGAGAAATCCCAGGCACAGATACAGGTTGGGCAGAGAAGAGATTCAGAGCAGCCCTGTGGAGAAGGACTTGAGGGTGTTGGTCGATGAGAAAATGAACATGAGCCAGCAGTGTGCGCTTGCAGCCCAGAAAGCCAACTGCATCCTGGGCTGCATCAAAAGGAGCGTGACCAGCAGGTCGAAGGAGGTGATCCTGCCCCTCTACTCTGCTCTCTTGAGACCTCACTTGGAGTATTGTGTGCAGTTCTGGTGTCCTCAACATAAAAAGGACATGGAACTGTTGGAACAAGTCCAGAGGAGGGCCGTGAGGATGATCAGGGGACTGGAGCACCTCCCATACGAAGATAGGCTGAGAAAGTTGGGGCTGTTCAGCCTGGAGAAGAGAAGGCTGCGTGGAGACCTCATAGCAGCCTTCCAGTATCTGAAGGGGGCCTATAGGGATGCTGGGGATGGACTCTTCATTAGGGACTGTAGTGATAGGACAAGGGGTAATGGGTTCAAACTTAAACAGGGGAAGTTTAGATTGGATATAAGGAGGAAATTCTTTCCTGTTAGGGTGGTGAGGCACTGGAACAGGTTGCCCAGGGAGGTTGTGAATGCTTCATCCCTGGTGGTGTTCAAGGCCAGGTTGGACGAGACCTTAGGTGATATGGTTTTGTGCGAGGTGTCCCTGCCCATGGCAGTGGGGTTGGAACTTGATGATCTTAAGGTCCTTTCCAACCCTAATTATTCTATAATTCTATAATATGCCTGCAGAGTTAATAAACCAAATTAACTGAACAGTATTAAGTTTTAGAGAACTCAAGATTTGAGCTGTGGGTCACAATTTTTTTGGTGTTACTGTATATTTTCATAGCTGGCATATCTGCCAGCATTAGTCCTCACCTCAGTTCTAGCTGGTTATATTGCTGCTTTCAGACTTTCTGGTTGCCTACATCTCTGTTATTTCTGTTGGACCACTTTCACCTCTGGTTCTGCACTGCTGCACAGGGCACCTGTGCTGTTTAAGGGCTGTCAGGCCTGATTCTCATTTACACTCTAGCAGCATGAACCTTCACACCCACTTGTGGGTACTTTCCCTCTGCCGGAGCATTGGAAGGAGGATTTGTCTCTACAAACCATGGATTCAGGAGGCAGCCATCCCCATCGTATGGGGCTGTGTGTACGATGAGATTTCTGTGGTCTTGAGTTGGCTTGCAGAGTGCTCTGTGATCCTGCTGGATGAAAACCTAGTTAGAAAAAGTCAGCTGGGGTTTATTTTTGCAGTTGCTATAACCGTAGGCCCACCGACTGCTCCCATCTGCCACAGGACTCCTACCAATGCAAGAGGTGCTCACGTGTTCTGGATGAGGGTAGCGCCTGCATGCAGGTTAGGAGCAGATACTGCATCAGTTGAAGACCTGCTAGAAAACTTTCATGTGTGCTTTCTCTCCAGCTTTGAGCAGCAGTCTAATAGCATGATAAGGGTCTGTCCCTGAGAGTGCCAAGGAAATGTATGATCGATACTCAAATTGCATTATGTGCAAGTCTGGTGCTTCCAGTGTTTGTCACGTGCCTGTGGTTCATGATGAACACCTGCATCCAGTGTAGAATTAGTAGGTGTGTCTTATAAACAAAAAGCAATAATCCTGTGAGTCAGAGTTGAAAATTTTTCCTTCTGTGTGACGTGCTCATTAATGTGGAATTTTAAGTGAGGGGAAGGGCGGTCTCGAGATGGTTTGTGCTCGCTTGCTGCTTCTTCCGGCAGCTGGCAACGTGGCTGGCGATGGCACTTCTGATGCACCATCTTCTGCACACGTGTGTGCCGGGGCCACTGGCTGGTCTCTATGTCTGCTTCAGTGCCAGCTGCCCACAAAGGGGCTGGGAGGGTTGTTTGTGATATTATCAACAACAGTGAATTGTAGACAATGTTTAGGGCTGCTGCTCCTGTGTTAAGGTTGCAATTTCACTTCCTGAATGTGAGGCTGGGGGTAAATGGTTTCATTGAGGCTTTTCTTGTTGTTTTTGCACAACTTGGTTTTTAAGTGCATCTGAAAAAACCCACAGTTTAATAGTAGATGTATTTGCCCTGAGATGTTGTCATGATGTTTAGGCTTATGTCTATATGATGGGCTTCAAATACCTCTCTGCTTCTGAGGATGCTCTGTTCTGGAGCCCAGACTGGCATATGTATATTTGACCCTTACTTCTGCTATTGCCCTGAGGGAAGGTGCTATGTCGTTATTCCACACAGATGAATACTTGCAGCATGTCAGTATCTAAGTCAGAGGAGAATCCCTTTTATAATCCCGATAAAGGGATATCACACTATCAGTCCTCCACAAAAGGATCTGGCAGACAAGATGGCAATAACTTCCTTGCCAGTTGGACCAGAAGACCCATGGGGTTTGGTAGAGTCCTGATATGATAGACCTGAAATGCCAGAAACATCACTGCATGCTTTTAGGCTTTTTGTCAGCTGCAAGTCTCTGACAGATCTCCAGTGTGGCAAGGAGGCTGCTTCTCATCTCTTCACATCTGGACCCCATGAAATTAATGGCAAAAGCAACTTTCTCTTGCAACTCCATCCAAAAACTGCAAGCATCAGCTCTCCACATCTCCTAATGAGGACTGAGCTGGGGGAGCATGTTTCTCTTACAGTACCACGTGACAAGTCACCTACATGCCTCTTGATCCATTTAATTATACTTCTTATGGAGACCTCACATAAGCAAAAGTACAGAGATTTGAAAATAGTGTTACTATTGCTTATTTATCTTGCAGTAAATTCAATGTATTAAATCACTGCCCTCCTAAAAGCCTGTCTTTCTCCAAGATCACTTCCTATGAGGTCAACTTCAGCAATTAAAATGGCTACTAAATCTTTGGTTGTCATTACAGCACTTTAAAAAAAACCCCAAAATGAAACAAACAACAAAACACAGCAGTGTTCATTTTAGTGCCGTAAACACACTAAGTAATTGAGTACTTATCTGAACAGAATAAGAAATGTGGAATTTATTTTTAAAACTTGAGCTTTAAATAAAGAGGACACTTTTAAACATAACTCTATTTTGGATAATGAGATGTTTTCATGGACATAATGGCTATTTTCAGTATGTTCTCCCAAGGCTCTTCTTTTAAAATGTGGCAGTCTAAACTGGAGTAGTACAGAATATTTGTATATTAAGAGAGGTCAGCTCTTCTTGAGAGTAAATATTTGTATATATGTGGGTGTGGGTGCTATGTCTCATGCAAGAACAGTGTGTAACAGTAGGAGTTAATTTGGTTTAATAATCAAGCTGTAAAAAGCTAACAGATTGATTAAATTCATAGATTGGTTTCCTAGTGTAAAAGGCATTACTTAAGTACATTTCCCTACGGCTATTAAATATTCTTCATGTAAATATGTATATACACCTAAGGAAACATTCGCTGTCGTGTATGTCACCAAACTGCTGTTGTCCCCTTTCTTTGTACAAAAATTTGACGCTGTTCAATGAAAGTAACACGACATACATAGACATCAGCATGTTCATGCTGTTGTGTGGTACTTTCTAATTAACACAGACTACATGATTGACCCCAGCACCAGAGGAAGGAGCAGCTTGTTACAGCAATAAGCAGAACGACTTTATGTGTTAATGTAAGCATGAAAAGGGAGATTTCAGTAACCTGGCTAGAAAGGGGTATGCAACATTTCTGTTTTCCATAGGCATGGTACATTTTCAGCCATGCATGTTTCTCTGCTGAATCATCCCTGACACACCTACACAGGGCTGTGATTTGCCTGGAATAAGTACTGATGCCTTAAATAGATCTGAACAGACATGTGCATCAGTGTTTGTCAAAAGAGAGAAAGACATTTTATGTTTCATTTTATATATAGTGTGAGCTGCCAAGCTAGTCTATGTCAGGAAAGAAAAGTTCCAGCTCTTCTTTTCCAAGAACTGGTGCTTTTTCTCCTTGTGTTTGTCCCTTGCAAGGGACCTGCAGAGAGGTCACAGCAGTGTTTCTCCATCCTATATGCTCTGATGCATGTGACTCGATGCACCTGAATGAGAAGGAATAAAAGGAGGATGAGCAGGGAGAGAGATTTTTATTTCTTTTGTAGGGGGGTGTGCGTTAAAGTGTGGAATGGAGGTAGATAGGTTGGCTTTATTCACACCAGATGTAAATCAAACTGAATCGAGCCCTGGCATTTGAGTGTTCCTGTTTGGTGAGTGCTCCTGCTGCTGCTCCTTGGTATAAGGCATGTCCTGTCTTGGATTTCCCATGCTGAAAGATGCCCAACAGCACCATGTCTGGGCAGCAGACTCTCCTCACTGGAGATGAGTGGCCTGGTCCACTTCCCTGTTTTAAATATCTATTACACTGGGCTTTACCTCTTGCATGCTGTGACTGACCTTGCCCAGTTACAACTGCTGGGTAAGTGAATTTTTGTTTTTGTAAGGGCCTAACTCCTCCCCACCCTTTTGCTAACCCACTTATGGACAAAGCTTCCCACTTGGAAATCGGGCTGTCCTATTAACCTTTGCAATCAAGGTGATGATTTCAAATGGTGGAGTGTTTGGGAGACACTCCCAGCTGATAGCAATGCCTGCTACTTAAGAGAACATCTCTCTAGAGCTGTTTATGGCTCAAAGCAGGCGGTGAGGCAAAAAAACAGCCTGGACACAAAGAGGGTTTGCTGCCACCTGCTCTGGCCTCCCACAGCAGTAGAAACATGTTTTTATTCCCAGCCAAGTATCCTGGTCTCCAGCATGCAGAGCAGAGAGTTGGGAGCAGAGGACACTGAATTTGCTCCACATGTGGCGCTGATGGCACACTCCTGGATTATTGACTTTGCTCATTATGTGTGTTCTGTGTTTTGAGGTGATATTGGCACACGTGTTCAGGTCCAAGATATTCACACTTCTTACTTTCTGGTTCAGTGATTCAGTTGTACAAATAGAATCATATTATAGAATGGTCTCGGTTGGAAAGGACCTTAAGATCATCTAGTTCCAACCCCCCTGCCATGGCCAGGGACACTTCACCCTAGGCCATGTCACCCAAGGCCCTGTCCAGCCTGGCCCTGAACACCACCAGGGATGGGGCATTTACCACTTCTTTGGGCAGCCTTTTCCAGTGCTTCACCTCCCTCACAGTAAAGGACTTCTTCCTTATATCTAACCTGAACTTCCTCTATTTAAATCTGAAGCCCTTACCCCTTGTCCTATTGCTACAGTCCCTGATGAAGAGTCCCTCCCCATCATCCCTGTAGGCTCCCTTCATATAACTGGAAGGCTGCTATGAGGTCTCCACGCAGCCTTCTCTTCTCCAGGCTGAACAGTCCCAACTTTCTCAGCCTATCTTCATATGGGAGGTGCTGCAGCCCCCCTGCAAACCTTTGCAGTTGCAAATTCACTTTTTAAAGGGTGTAAGTTTCATTTGGTCACTGGTGTCATTCTGTAGGCTCAGTAAATCTGTGACAAAAAACATGCCAGATACACATTGCTCAGGAAAGTCCCCGCTAGAGTAGGAGCAGAACATGCTGGTAGTGATGGGATTGTGTCATCCTCAAAGATGAAAGAGAAACATCAGAAGTAGATTGAATCCCTTACAATACTTGTATGTGTGTGTATCTGGTATTTGTTTATACTGTCATCTATGTACAACTGGGCAGATAAAATGAAATAATTTAGGACATATTTGACATGACCACGCACTTTTAGAACACAAGATAAACAATAGATGATTGCACGTTTAAAGCATTTTCCTTGATAACAGATTGAATAATTTACTGATAATGACAGGGAATGATAGAGCAGTCAACGAACTGCATTGCACTACAATTGAACTATATGAACTGCATTCATGCTGTTTGTGCTATGTTGATTGTTTGTTTTGGTTGATTTTTTTTGGCAACCATCTGTTGCCTTCACAACAGAACAGATCCTTTGGAAAATGCCTCTGGGGGAACCCAGAATGGAGTGAGCATGTAAAAGTGGCATAGGGGAAAGCTGAAGATTTGTTTCCTGCCTGCTGAAAGGAAGTGAACTGAACTTGAGAATGTCAACAGGCACATCTGGCAGAAATGGACCCAGGAGCAGGATTATCCTACCCAATCCTAGCAACATGTTTGTTAAGCAGGAAGCAGAAGAAGAAAAGAGCTGTAAAGTCACTGTTTTCTTCCCATTCAGGATCATGTAGCCTATTTTCTGCACACCTGCTAGTTCTTCTCATGTTGCATTCCGCTGCTCCTTCTCGCTCACTGTATTTCAGCATCTCAGTCTTCCTTGTGACTTCACATTTGCAAGACGATCCAAAATGTAACCATCATTGCAGTGATATGGTAGGGAACAAAACCTTGCTTGCAGGTACTCCTTGCTCCCCTTGAAGTCTTGCCATGCCCAGTACCAGTACTTTGACCTCATTCCCCCTTCTCAAGTGACTGCTGCTCTTCTATTTCTTCAGCTTTTCATTGCCATAGATGGCAAGGCACCATGTATTCATTGATTTGGTGCTGTCAGCTTAGCTAGATGATGCTAAGCTATGTGAGCTCATGGGTTCAACACCTTTATTGGAGCTGATAGAAAATCACTAGCTTTGCCTAAATTACAGCTTGGCCCTTGGTTAAGTGTCAGGGAGTCAGGTCACCGTGCTGTGTGACCTGGGTCAGTGGCTGCCTGCACGCTCCAGAGCTCAGTGACATGCATTTGGGATCCTTCCTTGTGGCCAGGCTCCAGGCTTGAACTTCAGTGACCCAGTTTTCAAGGGGTTTCCTTTTGATGGACACCATGTGAGCAAGCCTGACCTCCTGGCTCGGGAAAGTTCTTCACAGACAGGTCAGACTTGCAAAATATCCACCCCTCACTGAAAAAAGGGATTTCTAGCATATCAGATGTATGTAGGACTGGTTTTGTTCATGTTTGGTTTGGTTTGGTTTGCCTTGACTCTTCATTTGCTTCTTTCTGGTTTCTCTGTCTTTGAGAGAATCCTGTTCCAGTTCCAAGTTGCTTCGGCAGAGAAATCAGGATTTCCCAGCTTTCCTCGGCTGTCCTGTCTGGGCTTTTCAAATCCTGCCCAGAGACACCTTCCCCCCACCCCTACCTGAAAGACAGTCCAGCAGCCCCTGAGTGGGGCAAATGGGCCGGCAAGCAAAGCTGGTTTTTGTCCAGGCCCTCTCTTACCATTGCAGGATGCAGCACCATGCATAGGGCAGGCATGACACCCTTTTTGCATTCCCTGGTCCTCCCACTGCCCACCCTGTTGCCCTTTGTTCCAGGTTGTCACTCATCACCGTACATGCTCACCCTGAGTCCCAGTGCCTCAGGGCAAGAGAAAGTAGCTGAGACATCAGCTAACCCTCCTGCCACACTAGCATAGGCTGGACCATGGCACCACGTTTCAGCCTATAAGTGATTTTTCATGGGGATCCTCTGGTAGGCTTTGGCTGTGCAACAAAGAGGTAATTTTACTGTACACAGCCTCATGCAAACTTATTATACCATCTGTTTACAGAGACCATGTGTGGGAGGAAGAATTTAAATGATGGGGAATTTTAAGAGGGAAAATGATTCTCTGGCTTTTAAAGCTGAGATTGCAGATAAAGAAGGGAAAGGCAACCCAATGCTGAAGGAGATGAGCAAGCACATTGAGAAATACATGCATGTGAGAGCAGGAAGGTGCATTAACAGGTCTCAGATCTTTCATTTCTTTCTCCCTTCTTTTTGAAGAGAAGATGTTTTTGAATTGCACCCTGCCCTCAATCCATCTCACATGGGATTTCAGAGTGAGTTTGCATTTCCTTACTGGTATAATAAAACATAAAGGACTCTATTCAGTCTAACTGCATTAGTCCGAGAAGTTGTTTGCTGCTTCACCAAAAGTGACTATTCCCGTATGTGGGCTTTTGACTCACCATTCAAGCTTATGTATTAAATACTAAACTGGACTTTGACCTGTAGTAGCTGAGAGGTGGCACGTGTTTACCTCTTGCCAGCTCTGTTACAGGGGTGCTAGCCTGGGGCAGGAGGTGGAGGGATCAATGCATGCCAGTCAGAGCCCCGCGCAGCAAAGCTGTCCATATGCACAGTAACATGGAGCAAGAAAAAAGCCTCACCGTCAGCAGGAACTGGGAAGCCAAACTTAGCTCATTATGCAAAATCGTTGTGTTAACGTTAAAGAACAGTCAGAAACTGGGAGATCTGAAGGCACCTGACAGTGTACATGCTGACCTGTGGTTCCTTCTGCATGTGAGAGAGAAAGATAAATCCATGCTGAAACTAGATGGACAAAATGTCAGTTGAAGAGCAAGTGTTGTGAGGACCACTGCTCTGCTGTCCTGGTCTAGGTTTAGTTAACCAATATTCCTGAAGAGCTGTATCCTGATGTTTAGACTTCTTATGGCTTCTGTTGGCAAGGTCATAGACATTCAGGCATATTTGTTTCTGGCAGATCTGTCTTCACCCACAGCAGATTCAGCTGTTCCACTGTGGTTTACAAAGCAGGGGTTTTTCAAGCTTGCATTTTGCATTTTTTTTTGTGTGGACCTTTTGTGGTGGCTCGGATGTTTCCCTTAGTCATGTGGCATGCAGGCGGTACAGCAACAATGACCTTCATTGCTGTGGGCCTATTGATGGTTTAGGGTTAATTTGTACTGGAAAGCAGTTACAAAATCAACCAGGGCATGAATTTATAATAGAAGAGTGCTTCAGCTTCAGTGTAAAACATGGGCATGCTGGACTAACATTATTTCTATGCTGCAGACAGATCCAATTTAAAGTAAAGCTAAACCAACAGTGAAGACAAAAGAGCCTCAAACTTAACATTTTAAGATAAAAGGATTGAACTCGAGTTTATTAACCAGTCTTTTTTTATCTTCCTTTCTACTTCAAATAAATTCTGGCTATCCAGATGCATTCTGACCATGCCTATTCTCTCTGCACAGAAATACTGAGTATCATGAAGTACCATTTTTCCATGAAGCACAGATGCAGTGGCGGGTTTTCCTGTTATGATCTTGAAACTAGATCAGCAAGAAGGGGAGAAAAGTTAGTGTCATGATGTCCCTTTTTGCCTACCTCTTTGCCCTTCATAAGCAAGAAAAAAATGTGTGCTACAACTTCTGAAGTTGATGATTTGCCCCAGTGACTTGGTGCCACGTGATGCATTTTGAGTGACTGTTCACTGCTGCCTGGCAGCTGTGGCTAAATTGTTCAGGATGGTGCTTTCTTTCTAACTTGTGTCTGAGACAGATGTTGGCTAAGGATGGTTACTTGTATACACATCTGCACTGCTGCGTGTCAGTCACGAGATCTGCTGGGCTTGTGTAAGCATGTGGTGAGCTCTTCTGGCATTGGATTTTCTACATGCAGATCATTGCCAAGTATTTCAGCAAGAATGAAGTCTCTACACTTTGACAGACTGTTCCCCACTGCTCACACATATGGTTCCAAAATCATCGGCACAGATTATTTTCCTCCTCTGACAAAGCCAAGTGTCATTAGACCATGGTACTGGTACATTTTCAGTGGAAGATTGTTTTAAAAATATATCTCAGTGTTCTTTATTCACTAGTTGCTTTTGAAAAGAAACTGAAATTTCTCTCAGAGTTTTGTTTACCTAGAATTTACTCTATAAAGCAGCAGCAGAGAGGAGAAGTATTATCATAAAATCACGTTTATTAGTGAACTCGGTGACCTGCATTGGCAAAACTCCCATACCAAAATTCCACCCTGTTACTTGGCAGGAGGTGCAACCAACGAGTGACGTTAGTTTTGCAGTTTGAGGCTTAAAAAGATCCCAAAACAAAACCAACATATAATAATTTGCAGATGTTGGCAACCGGCAGTGATGCATGAGCTGAAGCTGTCTTTGGGTGCCAAACCACAAATATATATCATTTTTTATAGTCTACCATTCCTGGAACTGAAAGAGGCTTCAAAACAATCAATATGTAAACATGAATACAGAGCACTCCCTTCTAAACATCACCAGGACTGCTACTGCTATGAGCTGTCTGCTAGATACAGAGGGCTTTTTCTTATGAAATATGTCCTTCTCCAAAATATGTTTGTTTTTTGTCCTCTATTTAGAGATATAGGTGTGCAAGACTAGTACACCTCCTACAAGAGGAGGGGAGCTATTCATTGTTTCCAAAATTTTTAAGTTACTGACCAATGCAGCCTGTTTCAAGCTGACACCGGAAAAGGGTTAAATATGATATATTGCTATGTTTCCTTATGTGCTTTCTATTTGACAGTACTATTTCCAATGGCTTTGAAAACTGAAGATTTCTCTTTATCCCTTCAACAAGACTTCCCCTTCCCCTCCACTCCCCTCCACAGGTATTTCTAAACCAAAGAGGCCACCTTAGAAAATGAGTTTTCCTTTGACTTCCTTTCACAGGGTCATGCAGCAAATGCCATGAAACTTGTTTTGAGAGCTGCTTTCAGTGTCTTTTTAACAGATTTGATCACTGAGAAATGAACTGATACCATCATTGTGCTAAACTAGGGAGTGCCAAATTGTGGTCAAATGCAAACAACTTGCAGCCAGTTGTTATCAAGGTTAACTTCCCACTATGACCGGTCATGACTTGGGCTGTTTGTTGTTAGATTGTGTCTAGGACACCAGTCAGAAACTGGGATAGCACTGGGCTAGGTCTTGTACAGCTACGTATTAGAGAGAGAGTTCCATTCCCCAGAAATGTGAGACAGAAATGCAGGACAGCAGCCAGTGGGCAATGGAGTGAGAAGGGAGGGCAATAAGGCAGCACAAGGACACCGTGAGTCAGCGAGGTATTTGGTGTTCTCGGCATACCAAGCATTTACTGTTGTGCTCATTTCTGCATTTATTTATTATGTCCTTCCTGACAAAGAAAAAGTTAAGAAGAGTTTGAAGAGGGTAATGAAGTTCCTGGGAGTTTTTTTGCTGTTTCTGGAAATCTGTTCTAAAGCATAAAGGGAACTTAGGAGAAAACCCAGAAGTTCATGTTTGTAATGTGGCAAGCTGAAGACAGAAGGGACACTGCTGGCCAAACACAGTAGGCTGGCAGCTCAGCAGTGAACGAGGGATGATGTGTGAAATGGTGACAAGCTGATGATGGTTTCATATGGCAGAGAAGGTGGGGGAACTTACCATGCGCAGGGTGTACCAAGGTGAGAGTGCTGGTGAGAAAAAACATCTCTGGCAATATCTGGGATGTGTGAAAGTAGAAGTTGTTTTTATTTATTAAGGCTAAGGGAAAGGTTGCTGTCTGAACAAAGACATGAGGTGTTGAAAGCCCACAGATGACATTTTTAGCTTCCTGGATAAGTTGGAGGCCACATAATTTAGAGAGATGAGAGAGAGAGATAGTCTGTATAAACTGGACATAGCAAGAGGTCTCAGTAAGCTATAGGGGCCTGTAATCATACTGGCTAAATCCCCAGTGATACAATGTTGGAGAAACAAGGCAAAAAATGAGATGCTATTCAACAAAATCTAGTGTAAAGTACTGGACATAGCTGAGAATAAAGCAGTGAGGTAGCTATCACTGCTGTCTGGTAATTCTTCAGAAAATGGCTCTGGAAGTTAAAGTGGAAGAAAGTATAGCAACATCATGATATTCTGGAAAAGGCAAGCATCATACTGGGCTATGTGGATCAAAAGACAGTCTTCAGGACATTTGAATTAATCCATTTGCTCTAGTGAGCACTAGTAAAGCTGTGTCTGAATTGTGATTTGAGAAAGGTTACTGGAATGGAGACCAGAGGACAGCAACCTCAGTAAGTGGGGGTTAGATGAACATCGTCTTGTATGAACTGGGGTTGCTTAGTTTAGAGAAGAGAAGGATGACAGAGAATATTGTAACATGAAAGGGTGCTTCAAAGATCAAAAGAATAATTCATTCTCCTTGTCTGTGGTCATCAGGGCAAGAAGTCCCAGGCTTAAACTGAGGCAAGAATAACTCAAGCCAGACATCGGGAAAGAAACTTTCTTCCAGCCTGAATAGCAAACTCAGGCAAAAATTGGCTGAAGAACCTTTGCAGTATTTGTTGTTGGAGGTTGTCAAAAACCTTTCATAAATGATAGCTGGGCCTGCCCTGTTCCCAGGGATTTACCAGATATCTGCCTGAGGTCTCTTTCAGCCCTGAGGTTCTGCTTCCCGAAGATGAGGTCTCTCACAAGAATTAAGATGAAGAAGGATTAAAACAAGGCTACATATGAGAGGGCTCCTCCTTTCATATGCTAAAAGAAATTTTAAATCTAGGGAATGAGCCAACAGAGACCTACATCTTGAAATAAAGGGGGTATAGGAAAAAATGGTGGCTGGATAAAGACTTGGAAGAGCTCATTTAATAAGACTGGGAAGCATATTATTCTATGATCCTATATCCAATGAGTTACCACGGCACAAAATTGTTACAAGAGGGTCTAGAATGATATTGGAAGAAAGAAACCACTGAAAATGGGGAATTCAATGGACCTGGGGATGTAAGAAGAAAAGAGATCAGTCAACAGCTGGAGAGGGAGATAGGTTTAAAAAAATAGTAACAGTGGAAAGACTAAAGTGCATTTATAATGTGAAAAGAAAGATGTTGGTAGAGGCATGATTCTTTTCAAAGGAAATCAGTAAATAATGTATAGGAGGGGCCACATACAGATAAGATCAATAAATCTTATCTCCCTTGTACTCCATCTCACTGTGCAGTCACAGAAGAAGTGGAAACAAGAGTGGCAGAAGGGTATGTGGGCTTCTTATTCATCTTCTGTCATGGGAAACTGGTGCACTTCTCTGTAGAGAGAGAGAGAAGTGGAAACAGATGGAAGAGTGTAGTGGTGAGTCAGAGGTGAGGAGAAGAAAGCTGGGCTTTCTGGTATGGGATCTGGAGTTAGAGATGCTGTGTTCTCCTAGGTAGGCAGCTCTCAGGACAGCTGGAGGGTAGGACTGTCTAATAGTGGAGGGAAGTAAGCAGAGTCATGGGACCTCCCCAGGTCATTAGTAGAATGAGCAAGGGAACAGAGAAAAGAGGTGTCAGATGTTAGCCAGGCCTGATAGTGGGTAGGGTAGGCCTCATGCTGGAAGGAGAAGCCAGCAAGAATATGGTTTGGAGGCATGTGTGAAAGAATCTTAGCCATGCCATTGAATTAAGAAAGGAAGGAACTCAGAGTGGGTCCCAGCAAAATAAAAGTAGTCAGTGATGACAGGTTGGAAACTGTAAAAACACATACGTACAGTGACTGGGTGTGAAAACAAGGATTGAAAGATTATGCATAAAGGAACTGGGAAACAGATGGGAAGTTTCTGATCTGGGGAAAGAGACTGGAAAGGGCAAAGTGAAGTGCCCAGCCTTTGGGTGAAGGGGATAATAGATCCAGGAGTAGGGTGTGATGGTAACAACAGATGAAGGAGATATAGGACCAGGAATGGAGCAAGGGTGAGGGATTAAGTAGTGGGGATGTAGTCTGGAATGAGGGTGAAAGCAGGGGAGAAAAGGAGGGCCAGTGTGCAGAGCTTCAGACCTGCGGAGATGAAGGTAACCAT
Source organism: Neopsephotus bourkii (assembly GCF_033783945.1). Classification (NCBI taxonomy): domain Eukaryota; kingdom Metazoa; phylum Chordata; class Aves; order Psittaciformes; family Psittacidae; genus Neopsephotus; species Neopsephotus bourkii. Next base: position 6,459,007 of record NW_026901456.1, on the reverse strand, counting down.
GAGAGGCCTGTCAGTTATTGGGTTCCGGTCAACAGTAAGCCTATAGAGACTTGTAACTTTGCAATCAGTCTTCTCCAATATGTATCTCTTACAGCTCCTTTACTTTCCTCTCCAGCTTCTAATCAGCCTCTGAAATCCAGACTAGAAACTTACCCAGTGGGAACAACCATCCCCTCCCCACCTGGCAGCAGTGCTAGATGCTGCTGGAGGAGACTGAAAGACACTTGCCTTTTGAACTGAAACTAGATTACTTGTCCCCAAGGTGGATCAGGGGACTCCTGTATTTTAGACAGAAAAATTCGAGCCAGCTATTTAAATTATGTGCATTCCTCAAGAGACCCGTATCTCTCCGTGTATTAACGTGAGCCCAAACAGTGCATGTGTTTGAGCAAAAGCCCATAAAGGCTTTCTGGGTAAATACTACATTCTTTATAATAAGTTTCAATGGTTGCTGTGTTCCCCTTCAGCTGGTGGGTGAAGGCAGCCCTCTGTACATAACTGGATTCATTGCCTGGAATCTCCGGGCACCTGGAGTAACCTTTATATGGCTGTACCTAAGAGCTGAGCTCTGGCCCCAGAGGTGCAGAGCTGTCTGTGACGCCCAGAGGGTGGCACTTCTTTGGCAGTTCTTTCTCACTGCCCATGGGTCTGTGGAAAGCCTGGGCAAGCTGCAGCACTTCTCCACTGGCTGCACCACAGCCCTGCCTCCAGGAAAGCAGTACCACCTTATTGCTAGGGGTGAACATCAGTGCCATAGCCTCTCTTCTTTCCTCCAGCTTATTCTGGAGGGAACAAGCTCACTCAAACGAAAAGAAGTGCCCCATTTAAGGGATAAAAAAGGAATCCCTCTGAAAACTGGGTCCTCTAGGGATGAACCTGACTGAAGTTTACAGCACCCAAGAGCAGCGACATATAAATAAGAGCCAGGGAATTCATATCCAACAGTCATTGCCATGCTGTGCTTGCTGCAGATGCTTTTGAAAGAATGGGAAGCAATCTAAGCCTGAATCCCTTCCACATGGTCTAAGAAAGACTATGGAATCCCAGGCATCACCAGCAGTGGCGCTCTTCGTAAAAATCAGGCTGATTTCCTTTTTATTTCCAATGAGGCTCTATTATTAGGACTTCGCTTCATGCTGAGGAATTCTATCACATCAGATCAGCGGTGTCTGATAACGCATCATCTTACACAATGATCTCTTGTTCTGGGACTAAAAACTGTTTGTTTACATAACATCAGATGGCCTTTCAGAAACACAATGTTGGTTCAGTTTAATGATACTTCTGAATTTCGTAAGATCACGATGCAGGAGAGTGGTGACATTGTGCAACCAACAGAAAAGTTTCCCATGCCTGCTGTGACTCAGTGTGTTACTGATGTCTTAGAAATAGGAGAGCAAGGCATGAAATCCTAGTGCTAAGTAAGGCAGGGTTTGTGGGTTTTAGTTTGTTTGGGTTTTGTTTTGTTTTTTAAATTATCCTCTCCCACAGGCCCAACAACCTGCTAATTCTCATGCAGAAGGGGAGTGCTCTGTGTTTCCAGAGAGCAGCACCAGGAGACTTATCAGGCAGGATTCCTCTGAACTAGTCACTCTTAATCCCTTTTACAGCAGAGAAACAAATGCAAATAAGATGCAATTCCCCTCTTCTGGAGTGTCTGCAAGATGCTGTGCCATTAAATTCAATTACAGAGAGGAGCTCAAACCCAACAGTTTACACTGCCAGTAAGACGCCGTGCTTTACAAAATAGGACACGGAGCTCAAAGATCACCTGCAATTGTCTGCTTGCTTCTCGGGTATACTGAAGACTAAAACGTAAGGAGTGTTGCCTCCTATAACCGAATACCTTAGTTGACCTGGTTCATATCACCTGTCCTCCCCATGCCTTGCATCTGGGTGTGGAGGGGTGGTGGGGTAGCTCTCCTGAGCACTGGCTGCTTCTGAGACAGAGGTTGCTCGAGGACAGCTCTGAGAGCTCTCTCCCTTGCTTTCTTCAAAGCATTTCCCCCTTAGGCCTGCTCCAATGTGGGGCACTGGGAGATGTAGGACAGGGGTGGGAGTGTGGCTTTTCCGAAGAGTGTCACATGATTGTTTCTGCACTGGCCTGCAAGGGAGGGATGAGCTGCTATTTTCCCTAGTGTGTTTTCAATTTACATTGCAAATAGCTTGTTTTAACAAAACGCCATATTGCCTCAAAATGTGTTTTGGTTTATTTGGTTATTGTTTTAACGTCTGCATGACAATACAGACCATGGATGGAGTGCATTTAATGAGTTGCCATCAACCACAAGGATTCCACATAGTAAGTCTGTGTATTTACAGTACTTGTGTCACAAGGGTGTCACATGGAGAAAGCACTTGCAAAAAGGTTGAGAGCTAAATAGACAAAAGAAACATTTTTATCACCATTTTAGCAATCAAAGCAAGCTTCTGAGATACTGGTTACTCAAAAAGTCTGTGTCAGACTAGGAACTGAAAGAAAAAACCCTTCTCCAGTTTTAGTGAATTCAGGCCATTATATTAATTACAATTTTGTCTTAAACACCTGTGACATTAACATCTAATTTACTCAAAAAGAAAGCCAGTTGCTTCTCAGAGCTGTGATTAATGTTTCTGTCCTAAATTTCAGCCTTTGCTTGGACCACCACAAACTTCTGAAGGCTGGAGTTTCGTCTAATTGTGACAGTTTCTTCTCAGCTCCCTCCGCTGTAGGCAGGTATTTAGTTACTGTGTGCCTACACAAGGAGGCTGGGTGTGGAAGTCATTTTGTTTTTTCTTTTTTCTTATTCTTTTTTAATAAAATTTGATGGCTTTCACTAAATGAAATTCACCCTGCGCAATCACGCTGAAGTCTTACAAGCTGTTTGAACCAAATAATAATGTAAATAAACCAAGTTAATTCTGTAGCAGCCTTCTCAGTGGGTTGGCATTGATGCTTGAAAGCTCATTTCCCTTTTGTTTGTTTTTCCTTATTCTTCCTTTAAATAATTGTTTCTTTAAACCATTCTCCTATACGTATATTTGTGTTTTTTTCCACAGTGCAAATGCCAGAGCTCTATTACAATTTAATCTAGCTGCTCTTTTTGAGGACATGTCTTGGCGTCACAACTCCACTCCCTGGAGATCCTTTATTGTAATTGTGTAAAATGTTATTAAGTGTGGGAAAAATCTTGATCTCCTGCTATTGCGTTTCTTTGTGGAGGGGTGTCTTTTTCTCCTCCCCACCATGAGACAATTGATTTATGGGAGAGTCCTCAGCCAGCCCTTCTCATTAACTCGCTATTCTTTTGTGCTTCAATATGAAATACAGTCAGCATTTAAAAAATCTCTTGTCAGCTCTACACTCAATGGTACTCCCTGTGCTGGGGGGCATTTGCTGTTCCCTCCTTTTTTTTCCTTGGGATATTTGCTTCCAGGCTTGCTGCTGGCCAGGGAGTTGCTCCTCTGTGGTTATGGATAAGGTTCGCCTGTCTTCACTCAGCCTCATACACTGATGTTACTGTTCTCTTCCTTGTTTTGCTTCTTGCACTTCTACCTCTTCTGTTGTTTCAGCTCTCATATGATTTTCCTTCTCTCTTTTTATGGCCTTGAAAACATATTCCTGACTATTGGAGAAAGTCAAAATGCCATGCTATCATTTTTCTCACACACATATTTTTCTTCCAGAGGGCATGACTTTTTGACTCTATGAGTTGAGTAACAAAGTCAAAATAGGATATGAGAGAAGTCAATATACTGGGCTGGGGTTAGGGAGTTGCGTTTCCTCTCTTAATGAGTTGTCTAGTAGAACTGCAGCTGCACATATAACAGGCTAGGTACTGCTGAATGTCTAAAGACTATAAAATTCTGTTCAGACAGATTAATGTAGAGAGATAAACTAGCAAGGGAAGTCTCACCAGCTGAGAGAGTGAGAGCATACAGTGCTTTTCTCTTCAGAAAAACATTTAAAAACTAGGCTTCAACTGCTCATCTGAGAGGTGATATATGAACACTCACCCTTCTTAAAGAAAAAAAAAATAGCTTCACTGATCATAGAATCATAGAATCATAGAATAGTTACGGTTGGAAAGGACCTTAAGATCATCAAGTTCCAACCCCGCTGCCATGGGCAGGGACACCTCGCTCTAAACCATATTACCCAAGACCTCGTCCAACCTGGCCTTGAACACTGCCAGGGATGGAGCAGTCACAACCTCCTTGGACAACCCATTCCAGTGCCTCACCACCCTAACAGGAAAGAATTTCCTCCTTATATCCAATCTAAACTTCCCCTGTTTAAGTTTTAACCCATTACCCCTTGTCCTATCACTACAGTCACTAATGAAGAGTCCATCCCCAGCATCCCAATCTGCCCCCTTCAGATACTGGAAGGCTGCTATGAGGTCTCCACACAGCCTTCTCTTCTCCAGGCTGAACAGCCCCAACTTTCTCAGCCTATCTTCATATGGGAGGTGCTCCAGTCCCCTTATCACTCTCGTGGCCCTCCTCTGGACTTGTTCCAACAGTTCCATGTCCTTTTTATGTTGAGTACACCAGAACTGCACACAATACTCCAAGTGAGGTCTCACGAGAGCAGAATAAAGGGGTACTTTAAACCAGTGACACTGGCGACTCCGTATGATAATCTCATGTGCAAGGCCAAAGTGAATGTCATCACACTACAGCGTTGCAAGTTGTCAGAGATTAAATTAGGTCTGAATTTGGCTTCATGACTGAGGGGTATAGACTGTGATACCCTTATCAAAACCTTCCTGGATGCACAGAGATGGGTAAGCAGAAGAGCTCATCAACAGATTTCAGTTCACTGAGGGCTGGGTCCATCTCCATTCCTGGGGGAGATTGAGTAGAGGATGACTGCAATTGGCAGAAGATCCGTTTCAAAGTGTCATTCCAGCTGCAAAACAGCTGTCAGCTCAGCCAGGCTGTGCCACAGCATCAGGGCAGGCTGAGTAGTGCTGCTCCTGCAGAACAAGGCAGAAGCGAGGCAGCTTGGGACCAGCTGACCTGGGGTCTGCCATGTTTTGATGGTGCTAGTCGTGCACATGCCGTCCCAGCCATGGTGTTGCTGTATGCCAGGGGCACAGCTGATCTAGGTTTGTCCTGAGAGGTATTTGTGGGGTGGGGACTGTATTTTCTTTTACTGAGTGTCTTCACTCCTTGTCCAGCGCAGGGACACCTGTGCCAGAGGGTGTGTAAGTTTGTGTGTGAGTAAAAGCTCAGTTCAGCATCACTCTTCTGATATTCCTGATTACAAGGCTGACTGGAAGACCCTGATTGCCCACTGAATGGTAAGACTGAGCACAGAGATGAGCTTGCCCACCTTGTGAATTTCATCAACCTATCCCTTTCTTTCTGACATGTGTCAATACACTGAGTGTGCTTATCGATCTCAATTTTCAGACATAATCTGAAACAGGACAACCAGCTAGCTAAATGCCCCTTTATCACTCACCAGTCTGGTCCGTGCTGACTTTCTGCTCTCCCTGCTCAGTGCTCAACAGGGAGACACATCGTTTCAGGGCTGGATGCTCATGGTTCCGGTACCCTAGACCACCTTTTTTTTTTTAAAAAAAAATCCAACCAAGTGCTAATTTAACCTTTTTTTCTTTTTTCCTTAATTTTTAATTTTCACAGGTTTTGCAAATTCTGTATTTGAGGTGCAGGGAATATCCCTGGGGAATAAACATCATATTTCTTTGTGCTGAATCTCCAAAATCCCCTACAGACATTTGATGTAGTATTTCTGACAGGCAATAGGATGAACTCACACAAGTTAAATATGTGTATGTGCTGCTGTAAAAAGATGCATTAAATGTCTAAAAGTCCTGTGAAGCCTGACTTCTCATTCTTGTAAAAGTTACCTAAGATATTTGAGAAGATGGAGTGATTCCAAGTGAAATTCAAACCCAAGTCTGAATTTTCAAGTTTAACCACAAGATCCACTTCCATTTGTCCATGCTTAGCACAGAAAGCCTGTTTTTTTGCCTGAACTACTAATGAAAAATTGCAAGTGAGCGTGGTTTCTGGTTCATGGGAAATCTTGTGAAAGTTTTGATTTAATTTAATTTCATTCCTATTTCCCAGAAACTGGAAATTTACTTTTTAAAGTACTGAAGCACGATGTTTGCTAATGAAATAAATAACAGCAGCTGGGAGACTGAGCACAGTGCCAATTTCACAAGGAGCTGCCAGGACAATGGGGAGCTGTGGCTTGGGAGCAAACCTGTTGCCAGTGCTTGCAGGGAGATGGGCTGTTGGAGCGGATGCTCCTCCAGCTGGCACAATGCAGCAGGGCGCCTGGGAGCTCTTGACACCCTGTTTTTATCTTGAAAGTCAGGATTTCCAGGTTCTGTAGGAGAAAAAATTCAGGCCCTAAGTAGAGCTGGATCTCGCTAGAGTGGAGAGTTTCAGTGTGACGGCAGAAATTGTGGGGATCTTGGTCCCTCTGATTGCCCTTGGGTGTGGAATCCTGCATCCTGGACCCTATGGGGCTTCCCATGTTTAAGAAAGCCGGATAAGTCACATATCTGGCTGTGGGATCACCATCTCTGGCCTTGGGCACCCCAGGCTCTCAGGGTTGCATTTCTGCTGGGACTCAGCACTGAGTGTCTTGAATCTTAGCTACATCCATGACTCTCTTCTGGTGCTCAAGGATTTGACTTGTTCTCTGTTGTACCCAAGGTAACTCTGTTTTGAATCACGTGGCATGGCAGGTTGCAGTCTTTTATAAAAATCAGTGTAGTTCAGTTCACAGCATTGCACAAACACAACTCAGGAAAGATTATGGCAAATTTTAATCTCATTTTTGTCTCTAGTCTTGCTTTTATTTTACTGATAACATTTTGAGAGGGGAGGATTCCCTCTTAATCAGTGTATTTATTTCAGCTTCAGGAAAGCCTTTTGACATCCTAACTGGTTGTGTCAATCAGTCTCTCTCCATGGGGACTTGGAAAAATCAAGAGAAAATGCCTTTTTACAAAAACCCTGAGCTTGAGCTAAAATCTCATGGCCTTTTGGCAGAATTGTGTTATCCTCTGTAATCTTACACTATTGCATGCTTTTATCCACCCAAATTCAACTTGCAGTTTTAGCTATAGCCACCTTTCCCCTTTGATTGGCTTATTAACTTTTTATCAGGCTGTCTTCCATGGGGTGTTTTATCAAATTTTGCCTCCAGTTCTTTGAGAAATAAGAGGGTTGATAGCCAAAAAAATCACTCTTGACATGGAAAATTTCTGTGAAATGAGTGGTTTACAGTTTGTTATGACTTCTTTCAATTTTTCTGATGGTTTGTAGTTTAGCAACAAGCTGCTTCAAGTCTTGCTCCTTGTTCTTGTCTCTTATACTCAATACGTGTTAATTTTTGGCTGTGTCTCCCTGACTGCTGCTAATGGCCCATAAAAAGATGATCCAGATAAACCAGTGTCCCCTACAATTGTGCCAAATGTTGGTAACTGAATCTGCAGCAATGGAAAAAACATCTTGGTTTTATAGGGATACTTCCTTAAAGCATGTAAGAGATTACTCTTTCATTTCAGGGGGCTGGAACAATATACCACTTTCTGCTAAGGGCTCTTCAGCACAGATGGGGTTTTCTTTGTTTACATGAATTTGTGTAATTTACACACCAAGAGTCGTTTGATGGAATGATAAATGATTAAAATCAGATTAGTTGAAGCAAAATTGTGGTTAAAATCATGGTTATTCTTGAGCAGACAAAGACAGAATTTGTTGTATTTTAAATATTTGCTTCAAGTTATTCCCATAGCTCTCTTCAATATGTGCCATGTTTTCTATCTGTCCTTGGTATCCAGCACTTCCAGACAGATCTGTTCCAGTGCAGAGAACAAGGTTGGTTATAGCCCTTTTTAATTAAGCAGGCTGTGTGAGCATGTGTTGGTAAATTTTGGCTTTAAAGGTACTGTGGCACGGTTTGACTTTTCAAGGTGGAATGCAGTCCTGCTTTGCTTCTGTCCCACTCAGGGCAGGTTAATGCTCTGGAGGCTTCTCTGCTTAGATCTCCCTTCGTTACCAAAGCCCTGCCTCTGGTGTGAAGTGATGGATGCCTGGAAATGAACTGTGTGGTGATTTATTCCGGGAGAGGGGATAAAAATAATTCAACAACATGTTTCTCTTTGTCATGAAACATTGAACATTTACGTGAATTATGAGCAGCAAATACGTCTTGTTCTTAAGAGAATCAGGTAGGAAAAGAGTTTATAGCTGGTGAGATAAGCCTTCCCCAGAAGCTGTTGTTGACCTACGCATCCAGAAATAACCCAGAGTTTTCAAAGGCAAGGGGGCTGTCCAGTGGTTTAGGAAAAAAACCCAAAACCTGGCAATGTTTCAGCACAACTAGACTGAGAAGAGAAAGGTACAGGAAGGGCCATTACAAAATAGTGCCATTGGAATTAAAAAGATAACTTGTGAGATGGGGAATTTCCCCAGATAGGATCTGGCTGCATGCCTGCTCCAGTTAAGCACTTTCTGAAATTAAGGCGACAGCAGAAAGAAACTGGGACTTTCAAAGAAAGTTTATCTGTAGTTGTTCCAGTCTTATTCTCTAATTGGCCTGGATTCTGTACCATTAAAAGAGCTGACAGATGCTACAGGACTAAGAGTATTAGTAACTAATGCAGTTAATGATTTTGAATAGGCTTATTACATGAGTGATGAATTCCCCTTTATTTCACAGGAATGTAAAGAAACCTTGCCATAGGCATTAATTGTATTTAATTCCATGTTAGGGCCCATTCATCCTAACAGCATCTTGGATAACAGCCTGAGAGTAAATGTGATTCTCTCTGGAAGTGTTTCTCCTGCTGAAGTATTTCAGATACACAAAACTGAAAACACTTTTGTGACATTGCTTTAAGGATTATTTTTAATGTAATATTAAAATAATCTGCTTTCATGAGTGTAGAAATTGGCCAGCAAAAGCGTGTAACAGTACAGATGGGTGCAATATTTTTATTTTGTGCTTCAGATGATACCATATGCCAAGCCTTAGGAGGTGCTCTGTTGCCAACAAGTTACAACTAGAGATTTGCAAAAGGTGAAACTGAAGGTTGTCTCCTTGCCATGTTTTCACACAGCATGCCCTGGTGAAATTTCAGCCTGTCCTGAGAGAAATAGCAACTTCTGGGTTCAGAAGTTCTAGTTTCACTTTTTGCCAGAACATTTTCTCTTGAATTACCTTCTCCACCATCCTTCAAGATAACTGTGAGCACTGTGCTCAGTTCTAGGTGAGGGAGGAAGTGGGTAACGTTTTTGAAGGTGGGTAATGTTGCTCATTTCTGGTGTTTGAGAAGAGAGCAGGAGGCTGAGGATTCAGATGGAATTTAAGGACCTTCATTGTCTTTTTAGAGTACATCTCCTATCAATTAGTAGTCATGCAATTAGCTACCATAAGATATTGGGTGAGATGGTTTAGTATGAGGTGTCCCTGCCCGTGGCAGGGGGATTGGAACTAGATGATCTTAAGGTGCTTTCCAACCCTAACTATTCTATATTCACCTCTGATATCAAGCCCATAGGCAGCATATATCGTGCCATACCCCAAAGCAGTCTCCAAGCTGTTAACATGGAAATGCTGTTTGGAAAGCAGAGGGTATGAGACGATCTCTTCTGTGGCCAGAGCACTTAGATTTCTCAGAAGCCACAGATAGCTGAGCTATTTCCACAGCACTTACCTCCATCTTACCAGCATTCACCTACATTGTTGTTTTGTGGGATTTGTTTGTAGCTGTTTCCTGTGGTGGCGATGATGATGGCAGGGCTTGGGAAGGCAGTTTGCCTACAGTTTAGTGCACCTTGATCAGCCTTATGTGTCCTTTAAAAACAAAACCAAACTTGTGATCTCCTTCAGCTTCCCCACTCCCTCTGCATTTTTTTGCAATGAATTCACGTGCCTCAGATTGTGTCCTCCACTGGTGTAAATCAGTGTGGCTCCACTGGTACCAGTAATCCTGCCCTAATTTACATGCAACGTGGGCCTGCCTGGCTTTGACAACAATAGTGGAGTGTTACAGACGTTGTGCACCAAACAACATGATTTAAAAGGCTGTTACATCACTGAGCACTTTTCCCAATTGATCCCAGCCCTAGGGTACATGGATCCTGATATCTGCTCTTGCTTGTTTCAGGATGTCACTTAAATACTGAGCTCCTTCAACACCAGGAGAGGTTGCTGATTCCTGTCGTAGTTGAGTTTCCAACATGGCAACATACTGCTCTGTGAATAAGGTTAGAAGGGAGTGAGACTTCCATTTTGGGGAGAATTGTGAGGGTTTCATACCTGTTTCCATTTGCTTTTTGGGAAAATAAATTTATGACTCACCTTCAGAAAATAAACCCCTAAAAATCTGAGCGGCAAGCCCTGTGGTCATGGCTCCCTAAGTCAGTGAGGATCCCCAGCAACTGCTGCTAGTGCAGGGCAGGGGACAGAGCCTTGGCTGGCCTGGGAAGATTTCCTAGCAGTGATGCATTTTTTGTGTAGAGGTTTGTTCGTTTGTTTGTGGCATTTTTGTTTTTTTGGTTTTTCTTCCCCCCCCCCCCCCCCCCGCATTAATTAATTTAATTTATTTTGCTTTTTTTATAGGCTTTATCAAAAATATTACCCTAGCCAAAGAAACAATCACATTCTAGTTTCCAGCTTCCCAAGTCAGGGAAAATGCCAGACTATGAAAACGCATGGCAAAGTTCAAACAGTTTATTAAACATGAAGCAATGTCATCTTAGCCTCTGTTTTAAAACATTATACTTCCATGCTTTTCCTTCATCTTATTTTTAAATAGATTTGAACTATATTAAATCATTAATTAATAGTTTTTGCAGCAAATTTGTTTTCTTCCCCCCTCTTCAATATTCACTCCATTCACTGAATTTTTTGCATAATTCCTCTGCAATTTATTGACAGGTTTTCTTTGGATAGGCCTAGAATGGAAATAAAGAAGTTGGAATTGTAAGTTGAACAACTTTACCCTAAATTATTCCAGAAAGTGTTGAGAAACACAAGAGAAGTAGTGCTATTTGCTAAAATCCAGCTTAGGGAAGCTTGAGCAAATGTCAGCCCGACTAGACGATTAAGAAGGACCTGACCTTTCATAATGTCCTTGGCAATATCGCAATTATTAATTAGGAAGGATATGCCATTCACAGAGATATCATTCTGCAACTGAAGATAAAATATTTCCATGGTTTGTGATTTGAAAGTGACATGCAGGAAACTGCATTAGGTGGCTGGACCGGCGTCACGGAGACTCAGCAATGCAGCGTTTTAGGGCTGTCTGCTGCCAGTGACCAGGAGGATGCTGATGCTGACCGCTGTCCTATGCAATCTGGGAGGGGAAGGGAGTTGATAAATGTCAGCTGCCACGCTGAGCTCCACTGCCCACCAGGAGAGCAAGCTGCATGCTGACCTACTCTGGGTAAGTCGTGCCAGCTAAAGCTGTAACATTCCAGTATCCCTGAAGCTCGGTGCTGCACCAGGAAGTTGCAGTAGGCAGAGGAAACGAATATCCCCCATGAATTATTCTGTGTTAGTTCAGTGTTATCCTCAGAACAAACCAGTCTCTAGCTGTGTGGCTTTGCTGGACAATTTGTTTCCAGAAAAGATGAAAGAATAATTGTGGTCACCCGCAGAATCATTTGATGATACACTTAATGCTCTGGCTGCTCGTTGTGGGTGTTTTCCTTGTTCACCATAATTTAACAATTATTCATTTCAGCCATTTAAACACAGACCAGACAATGGGCTTTCTGGTGGTATGAGCAATTACTGCACCTTCCCAGGCCCTACCATGGTGGTGAGTGGGGACCTACCCCAGAGGCTTCTGGCAGGAACTGGATAGATTTGAGGCGAAATGGACGTTCTCCTGGCTGATGCCACTACTTAGCCTCTGAGATATGTGGTATGAGTGATTGCCTCCTCTCCTGTTACCTATTTATAACCTGCATTACTCCTGAGCTTAAAAATGCAAACCCAGACAGAGAGACAGAGGCTGGGACCCTGAAGCTCACTCCCTGGAGCAGGGTTGAAATGCTATAGGGAGCACAGGGAGAACAAATGGCTTGCTGGGGGGTAGGAGACTCCCCAGGACCCACAGGCAGGCTGATGTCTATGCTGGAAAACATCGTTTTCCCCTGAACCTGTGCAGCCACACAGCTGAAGCACATCTTTCTGCTGATGGCTGGATATATCGTCATCCTCATCTGGTGACCTATCTGCTCCCAGCAAAGCCAGTGGGTCCTCTCTGTAGCAATGGGAGCAGAGGCAGGCATGGGCATCTTCTGTCTTCATTGTAGTCATCAATGCTTTGTCAATGTGTTATTTGTTCCTTGAACTTACAGTATCTCTCGTGTTAAAGTCAGTCAAAATGCTTCCCAGTGTCTTTTAGAAAATAAAAGGAGAAAGAAAAAAAAACCACCCAAACAAACTCAAAACTGAAAAAAAACCACCCGAAACCCAACCCAAAATGACCTGCTCCTGTTGAGGGTGCTGGTATTTTAGCACAGCAGTGTAAGAGGAAATGCTAATACTGCCTGAAGGCAGTACCCAAACGAGATCCACAGCAAGACTTGACGCTGCAGGTTACACCTACAGTAACAAAAAAAAAAATGGACCAGTGCTTGTTTCCTAGTGCCAAGGGCAAGACTTCTGCTTGCACAGCTTAACTTTCTTCCCTGCACCCTTGCTAAACAGGGTTGCCTTGTTTCTGCTGCTTGTCCTGGGAGAGTCCCTGGCCAGTGCTCTTCTCATCAGGAGGAGACGGCTCAGGCCACAACTGGCCAAGGCACAGGCAACCAACAGTGAACGCGAGGAGAGAGCCCCACAGACAGTGTTGGGGGCCAGGTCTCCTCAGGCAGGAGCAGCCTCCGATTCTGAAGTCACTTGTCACTGCTAATGAGTAAAAAAGGTGCCCAAAGAGAATGCCCTTACTGGTGGTCCCTGTTTCACCTGCATTTGGCTATAAAATCCTGGAAAATGAGGAAACAAACCTGAGGACCTCTTAAGTTTCTCACTTGGGTTTGTTTCTTACATTTGCAAGCAGGTTGGTGCTTTACATTAGGGGCTTTTTAGACTGAGTAGGACAATTTTGGATTCCCTTTTGTAGGCGATGGCCCTCACACTGGCCACAGGCTGCCATGCTAGCCTCATGCCCTTTCTTCCATCCGCCTGGCCCTATTTTTTTTCTGCAAGACAACAGGCTTGGGGTTTAGAAGTCCTTCACAGCAGCAATGTAATTCAGTTAACAGCAGTTGCTGTAAAATGCCCTGATAAAGCAGAACTGATGTCAAAGTGCAAACGCTGTTTCTGGACACGCGTGCACAGCTTTCCCCAAAGTGGCCTTGCAAGGCGGAATTGCTATCCATTCAGTGACATTGAGCTGACTGAAGAAGTTCTCCTGTAATCAGATAGCTGAGAAGTGTGACTGGCTTTTTGTCACTTGAATGTTTGTCATCAGCATCTCCTGCTGGATATTCATTTATACATAAATTACTTCCAAAAATAATCTGTCATGAACATGATGCCCACATTTTCCAGTCTCCAAACTTCTCTTCAAGAGAAAAAAACAAACAACCCCTATGTTGGAGCACAACGATGTGTTGTGCACAAATTTGTGTAATGTATATTCTCAGCTTGGCGCACCAAGTGACCTTCTTCCATGGGGTTAAGGCACAGCAAACAGAATGTGTGATGAATGGTTGGGGGATATTGTTAGCATGTGTGCCTGGCATATGGGAAAGAAAAGATGAAATATCTGGCTTGTATTTTCCAGTCATTTTCATCCTACATCAAAACAAACTTTTCCTTATGTAAACAGAGATAATTAGTTAATCCATATACTGCCCGTATCTGCTTTGCTACAAAATCAAACAGTGTCCTGCATTCGGGATATTTTTCCTGCAACAGAAACAACAACAGAAGTGATGTATTCAAGTCTCGTGAAATGGACTGTAACATTTGGCAACACATGCAGGTCTTGGAATATGTGTTTTGCTAAGACTAAGCTGTGCTGAATATAATCCTTTGAATTCCCAATCTCACACACATTAAAAAAACCCCCAAACAGCAGAGTGTTTGTTGAGCAACTGTCTTTGCCCCTCAACTCAAAGGAGGCATTGTGCTGTCCACCTGCAGATCTTCTTAACTTTCCTCTTGCTTTCTCAGCTTTTGTAATAGTGAAAGCTTTCCCACTTGAAAGGACAAAAAGGCATTTATTGTTTTTGCAGTGCATTGCAGACCTTCATATGTGGAATTTCCAGCAATACAAAATACATAGCAGACCCCTTTCTTTAACACAAGAGTGTAACCCCAGAAAAGCTGAAGGAGGAAATCAGTCAGTGTCTCTACCCTTTGGTGTCTCGTTCCTATGCAAATACATGATGCTGCATGTTAACACCGTGGTGTAGCACTTCTTGCTCTCACTGCGTGGTTGTGTACGCCTCCTGCCATCGTAATGTGTTGCTCAAACACAAACCTTATTATCCATATGCTCATCAAGTCTGAGATGCAGCAATGATGTACGGTACTCAAATTGTTCTTGCCACTTCAGTAAAGTAACTGGGGAATTACTCAGCTGCACTTTAGTAGCTGTGATGGTTTAATATAACTTTTTCATTTAAACTCTCCCACTTTTGTTGTTCTGTTTGTAGTAGAAACAGTGACTACTTTGAAAAGGTTAGAATAAGCCTGTTAAAGGAATTTCTTGCAGGAATTCAGGGCCTAAGTGAGCTCATTGCTTGATCTTGGGTTGCCATCAGCACTGAGGGATGCTGAGGTTTTGCCACTGGCCCGTGGGTGGTATGTATGCTTAGCCAGGCAATCACTGGGGTAATGCAAACTTCAGTGAGTCATATAAGCTACTTCTTAAGAAGATCTGAAATCTTTCAAGCGTCTCTGGCTCATTAAATCCAAACTAAATGGGCAGGACCCAGACTTGACAGCTCAATGAGTCGTATGAACTCTTACGACATTTATTTTGATACCATAAAAACCTATGTCCAAAAAGTGTCACTGAATCTCAATCTAGAGCTATTTGGGGATATTTGACCTCATTTCATCTCAGTAACCACTAAAAACAAATACGAATGAAACTTGTTCTCCCACTGTAGTGTTGCCTGTGTGTCCCTCTCTTGGCCAGCAGTCCAGACACAAACCTACAAGTCTTATCAACAGGTTTGGAAAGTCTGCTGCTCCTATAACTTTTTTTTTTATTTTTTTAATAGGTATTAATATTTCTGGATACACTTTAAAGGATACTTTGCAGATGTGTATGAATAATAGTCACCACTAATGTATCGTAAACCAGGCACGCACTGCAAATTGCACAATACATCACTGCTATTACTAAGCCCTGATAAAATGTCTACTTCTGTGATAAGTGTTCTAGCCCTTTCATATGTTACTTGAGTAAATGATAAAAGATGCAGTTAAATTTTAATAGGGTATGTTTACAAAGGCATTTTTTAACTGATGCCAAATTATACATTCTGTAGTCTGTACTTTTATACACCCCATGGTGGAGTCTAGATTGTTTTTACGGTAAACATATGGAAACTTGTTTTACTTCCTATTTTTTTCCAAATAAAGTTGGGGTTTTTTTCATTAGACTGGGCCTTTTTGTTGATGTATTCATGCTGTTGGAAGAATTGGGAATGATGAATATATCACATTTTGGGGGAGTATAAAGGGCTGGCATGCATTCATGGCTTTCTTTCAGTTAAAAACAAACAAAATATAGAAGAAAAATGAGAAGATTTGGGCATATTGCTAATGATCTGAATCTGATGAGGTTTTTGATGGAAAAGCCACTGTTGCCTTCTGAAGATCTTCTGAATCTTTATCCCAAAATAAAAATGGCAGATCTTTTTCTAGGAGCATTGTAATGGGGTAATACTGTCTCTGGTGTGCTATCCCTGAGCTCTTTTTCTTTTTTAATGCTTGTACCCACAAAAATGTTCCAAAAAATACCTTCTCCTAGGGCTCAGTCCAATGCTTACTTCATCTGAGGGAGGTCTTTGACTTAACAGACTAGATCAGGACTAAACTCCTGCAAAAGCAAAACCATTTGAAACTCTTTACAGCTGTAGAAATGGGAAGAACTGTTCTATGGGAATGACAAAAAGTGTTCATATTAGATGCTTTGGCTCTCATTTCAGTCTTGCTCAGCTGTATCAGACCTCAGTGAGGCAGCAGCACCCAAAATAGATACACACATTAAGCAATGTCTAATCCTGTCTCAGTATTTTGACTGTCCTCATGGAGTGCGTGTAAACCTTTGTTCCCTGCCTGATACTTAAACCCAGTATATGCATGGTTTATCATAACAAGTAATAATAATAGTTTGTAGTTGAGTAAATTAGTTCACAGGAGATACCATTAAGTCAGAAGAAAGTGGTGTCTGTCCTAAATGCCATGAAATGTTACAGCTCCATCCTAGCTAATAATTGTGGTGATGGATGAATGTTAATAGGCAGGTACAATCACTAGGATTTATTTTTAACTTGATCCCATACCTTGTGTAAGCCACTTCTTTTGCACCAGGATGAGACCGGGAGACATCTGGTTGCTGTGGTTTACAGCTGTGCTCTCCATTCCTTTCTCATTTTCAGGGACGGTCCCTGAGCCAGCCCTGTATTGTGGCTTTGGGTCCATGGGACCCTACCTAATCTTTTGTTTTGCAGAGTCCACCTGTGAGATGTAGAAGACCTTCAGCCCCAGACCCAGTCAAAAGAACTCTAACCAGCCCCTTCCCTTTCTGTGGCTGTGAGCCTCTGTGCTTGTGGGCACGTGCTTTCCTTCACACATGGGCATAGTCCCAGTGCAGGCAGCACCACAACTCATGCATGCAATTAAACAAGTATGTGCGTGCTCATAGGGTTGAGGCCAAAAATCAGATCATACTGGCTTAGCAAGGGGCAAATTTGACCAGCGGTTTTCCAACCTGGTGACATCACATTTGCCTGACCTACTGTGAGTAATGTAATTACAACTGGGGATGAGCAAGACATAAAAAATAGGATACGAGAAGAAAGAAATGACAAGGTAGTGATGAGACAGAAAAGTTAATTTTGGAGGAAGGTCCAGCAGAAGTGAAGTCCGGACACCAGAGGACATGATTGAAAGCGTATATGAGCTGAGTTACCCAGATGGGTTTCTTTTCCCTTAACACCAGCAGTCACCAAGTGAGCTGCCCACACCAAGCTCCTCCTGCCAAGCATGGGGGGAAACAGGTACCTCCAGGCACCTGTTCATCCTACCAATCCTAGATGACTATCTATTGATTTTAAGGAGAGTCTGGGTTGCTGAGCTAAGAGCCTTGTTAGATGACGAAATGATTTAGGTGAGATAAATTCCATACAAAATCATATAGCACAGGAGGGAGGCAGCAGTTGAGATTAAGATCTGAATCTAATGTTGCTGGACTTCCTCGAACAAAAGGCACTTGGGATTGGACTCCAGAGGTGCAGGAGAAGAAGGGAAGGGGGAATGAATAAGGCCATATTTGATATAGACAGCAGTTAGTCATGTAATGCCCAGGGTTGTTTTGTGTAGGCAGGAGGATGATGGTCATCTGGAGAAGAAGGTTGCAACATCAGGAAGGAGGAGGTTTTTGGACCAAGAAAGGTGGAGTGGAGATAGCATCTTGACTAGTTAAACTGTAGGGATCAGCAGGGAGGCAGATGTGGGCTTTTGGGGAAGAAGAATCATAGAATCATATAATGGTTAGGGTTGAAAAGGACCTTATGATCATCTAGTTCCAATTCCTCTGCCATGGGCAGGGATGCCTCGCACTAGCCCATGTTGCCCAAAGCTCTGTCCAACCTGGCCTTGAACACTGCCAGGGATGGAGCATTTACCACTTTGAGCAATCCGTTCCAGTGCCTCAACACCCTCACAGTGGAGAACATTTTCCTTATACCTAACCTGAACTTCCTTTAAGTTTAAACATGTTACCCTTTGTCCTATCGCTACAGCCCCTGATGAAGAATCCAGCCTCAAGGCTTGGGGGTAGAAGTGCTGATGCAGAGGGTATTGGAAAACCTGAGTGAGAGGGAGGATGGAACAAAGTCCCAGCTGTGTTCTGGGGTGAGAAGAGATGTTGAGCTGGAGGGACACTGCTGGACAGGGCTTATTTCTTCCCCAGGTAGGACAAAGGTGGTTACAGGTGTCCTATAACAAAGGTCCTCTTCAGGACCTGGTAGTCTGGCAGCTCACACTCACTAACTGCATCCCAGAAACCACCTGATTCCTGAGCATGCATGAGAGGAATCCATTGAGAAGATTCACAAAGATTTACAAGAGGTTGAAAATTTATCAGTTTGTGGTCAAGAGTCTGGAATTATTTGTTCTGCCCACAAGTGAAACAAAACTGACCAAATACCTTCCCTCCTCATCATTGAGGACTGTGGGCTGGTGCACATGTTGAATCCTTCTTTCATCTGTGCCACCATCACTTCAGCTAATTTCTTACTCAAAGAGACAGGAATCCCCAGAGCTGCCTTTTGGGATGTATAACGAGGGTGGAAGGAACCATTAACAGCAAAACAGACCCCAAGAGGCAGGGGAAGCCCCCAGATCACTCACCCCTGCACTGCCATCAGAAGGTAAGTATTTTTAATACCCAGCCAATTACATTTAATTTATGTGGGTTTGGGATGGACCTCGCCAGAAAAGAGTTCAGCAGTTTTGAGGATGCTGGGGAAAGTATGTAAAAGACGAGGATTTAGACACAAATCACTTATATTATTGCAACTATTGATTATGTGGCAGTATTTCAGAATACGTATCATATAGTATATGGATAAAAACTCAGGGGTATGTTATGTATCCTTATGAATTAACCTTTTTTTATGAATGTGTAAATGATGCTTTGGTGACCAGAGATAGGTCTGAAGTTGTGGAACCCATAAGTGAATCCATAGAAATACTACAGTTTCAGAGGATCCTAGGGGTGTCTGCTTCACTTGCCTTAAGAAACCATAGCATCAAGTCCTAGAAGAATTGAACTAAGTGAAGCTACCTGTCTTAGTACCTTGGTGAATATATAAGCAAAGAAAGCTCTCCCACAGATACTGAAAGCCACAGACTGAGAGTTGCTGTGAGTAAGCTTCAGGATGCCTCCCTTTGCAAAGATGACATCATGCAAGTGGGATGGTTTGGTACAACTCCCACTAGTTAGTTCTTCATTAGCAGTCATTACACACCCGATAAAATCATCTTACAGTGCCTGTAGCAGGACGTGGACTTAAGTGTTACTGAACGGTGTAGGTTACATGGACACCCCTGTGTAGTGGAAGTTTTGTAGGCATGTGCTCTGGAAAAACGATGCAATCACTGTCCTCCCATTACTCGTAGGCAGCACTGATGGGATGTCAAATGTGATGAAGCCACAGTACCATTCGATATGTTGAAAAGGATGTTGTGGTGAGCAACACAGTCTAGTTTGCTACGTAATCATAGTTGTTAGACCTGGGGAGGTGGGCATGGACAAAACAAAGTTGCATGCAGTCTCAGGAAGATGCTTGCCTTGGAAATAAGAGTAAGGTCGAATTCAAGCATCTATAGAGGATGGTCCTTTCTTGGCATTGTGTCAACCTCCAGGGGCCCAAGTGAAGGCTCAGGATGTCATTGTGCCAGTGGTGGGGCTAGGGTTAGGGTTAGGGTTATCATGGATGAGGGTGGGGTAGCTGGTGTAATTTTTCCCAGCTAGTGTGAAAGATGTCTATACCTGGTGTTTGGTACCTGAATCCAGATGAGCTGGCCAGAAAGCAAATACCTAAAGCAACAGTTTTTTTTCTAAATAATATTTATGCATTTTGATTTGAGTTAGCAAATGGCCTTTGTGTTACTCTGAAGGTTACTGCAGTGACAGTGAATGATGAAGATACATCTGAGTCACCTATAAAATGTACCTCTGTGGCACACAGGGCTCCTAACCACTGGTTAAACCCCAAAATGGGAACTAACTTAAATGTTGAGTGCAGACTCCTAGCAGGTGCCAGTCTTTCAGTGGACAGATGATGCATCAAAACGGTGCCGTGAAGATACCAGGTCAAGCTTCTGCTCTTCAGTATGGTACATCCAGGACCAGATGCTACTGCTTGTTGAAGCAGCAGTCCCAGAGATGTGACCTTCTGAAATTACAGACTGGCCATTGACTTAGTCAAGCTCGGGACTGGACTTTGCATCTTCCTGCATTCCAGATGCAGTACGTGTGTGGCAGCTGCAGTTAAAAGTTGTTTCTACAGGTGCCAGCTACCCATGTTTTTTGCTTTGAAGGGTCTCAGCTTAGTCTTCAACATGTTGGATGGGATGCCAGGTACAACAAACTGTTGCGACTTCTCTTGGATCTTGCAAAATCGTATTTTTTTCTTCTTTCTTTTCTTTTTCCCTTTTTTCTTCCCTGTAGTGCTCAGGTCCCAGATATAGGAAGAAATTTCATATGTGTGTGTGTGTTTGTGAGGGGTGGGTTAAATATACAGTAGATTTTCTGGTCTTCATGAGGTCAGAGAAAACAGGGAAGTGCACACCCAGAAGGCCAGAAAAACAGAAGGCAAATAGAAGGAAAATTATGTTAATATGAGAATTAAAAGGTTCTTGAAAGAAGAAAAAATATTTTGATGTTCGAGCTTTCCAGTACATGATTTTTTTTTGTACGCTTGAAATTGACCATAATGGTCTTGTCTAATGTAAAATTGAGTGATATAGGCCTTTTCCAGTTGTTTTTCCTTCTGAGTGACGAGAAGCAGTTTCCAGTAAATGAACAGCAATCAACTGCTGAATCATCGCTGTTGAGCAGAGGTTTCAAAACCTGAGCCAGATAATTGTGTGAGTGCTGTTGGCACCATGTCCCTCCTCTCTGATTGACGGAGCCAACCTTGGGCTCACCTTACCCGGGCACGTGGTTTCCTTGGCTTCAGGCTTGCTCTGGCGAGTGAAGGCTGCCAGAGCCAGCCCCAGGAGGTCAGGATCGAGGGATCTGTAGGTATTTGTCAGCCCATTCGGTGAGGCAGTTCAGTTAATGTTCCCCTCACTTGGCAGCCTTTCCTTCCATATGCCAAAAATATTTACTCTAAAAAGAGAACTTCAGGCTGGGTCTGGTGCCTGCTGGCTCTGCAGTCAAAAAAAAAAACAGACCTTGATTTCAGTCGTGCGTTTCTAAAATGTGCAAATATGTGACTAACAGAGACATAATGATACCTAACACTAAAACACGTGCATTCAAGACTTTTCCTTTAGGCTTACCTGGTTTTGGACAAGACAGAGGATTCATCCTGCCTGACTCTTATACTGTAAGTGTCTCCAGCTCAGCTACTCACCCAGGCTCACTTCATAGGCAATGGAAGGAGACAATACTCTCCTGGAGCAAGGTACACCCCATCCTAATAGCAAGCACATAGAGCAGGGGAGCTGGCTGCAGAGGGGATTTATCTCCACACTGACTCACACCTGGTGGGCATCTAAAGTCTGGGGAGAGGAATCCCACCTTCAGCCACTAGGAAACAAGTCAACCTGACGATCTCTGTGGAAACCACAAGCTGGTGTGCAGTGTCCCTCTGAAGACCAAGGGAATGACAAAAGAGACTCCTGAGTTGTGTTCCTAGGACCTGTGCATGTCCTGCTTTGCCTTTGTCACCAGTGTGTGCCTGGAGTGGTCTGCTCACCAGCACTGTCACCGCATCATGCTGGACCACTTGCTAAGCAGCTCTTTGGTCATGGCTGTGAGCTTCTCCAATAGGTGTGAAATAGCCTTATGCTGCCAGAGCATTGTTAGTAGTGTCCTGAGGTGAGCAGGGATTAATGTTGTGTGCTTGGTTTGACGGATTAGCCAAACAACTTGTGCCAGCAGTGGTGAAAAATGAGTTGGAAATGGCATCAGAAAGCATCTGCCAAAGCTCTCTTGTCAGGCTTGGAGATAATGTTTTGCTGAACACAGGACCTACCTCCTTCTGTTGAAAGATAATTTTACTTTAGCAACACTGAAGCACATTTTTATGGGGGTCCCTTTTCCAGCATCATCAGTGGGGCGAACACTGTACCTGATTTCCTGGTTTTTGTTTGTCTTCAAGGTCTATAGTAGGAAGGTCAGAAATATGACTCAGGAAAAGAATTTTCTCTTAGAAAGTCTGCTTAAGTGGAATACCAAGATGTATTTGTTTATTCATTACAATGACTTGGTACTTTTATTCAACCGCCTTTAAAAGTTATGTTTTGTAAGCTGTTATCCACCCACAGGACCAGCACGATTGCTTTAGATCCAAATTGTAGCATGCTGTAGACACCTGTGACTAAGCAGCAGCTGGTTTTCATACCTAATTTTTCTGTGCATCTCCTGTAAAAGACCGAATGAAAAGGAAGAGAATTGATAAAAATGAGACACACTCTGTTACTTTGAATAGCTTGGATTCCTTGAGGTTTTGCCAGAAGTAATGTATGAACATAGAAATAAAGAAGAAAGTTGCAATAACTCAAGTTTAAAATGGTAAGATAAAATAGAGATTTCCAGTTGTGGTAGCAAGCAAGCAAAAAATAATAGTAGTTCCAACATAACGCTATGGACAGAGAAACCTAAAAAGCCAGGGAATATAGAAAGAAAAATTATGAGAGTAAGGATGACTCCAAAACTTACGGCTTAAGCAGAAATGCAAGTGATATAAATGCTTATGATACTGGGTGTATGAGAGAAGCATAATAAAGTGGCTTTGGCCACAGGGCAATGGGCTGGTCAGCACATGAGGGTTGCGCAGGACATGAAATGTCTAAGAGATGGCAGTAGTAGGAGAAACTCACCAAAACTTCTGTGAGTGATGGAGGGAGAGGCTCAACTGAGCACAGAATCATAGAATCATTTAGTTTGGCAGAGACCTTTAAGATCATCAAGTCCAATCATTAAGCTAACACTTCCAAATTCACCACTAAACCACTTCCATCAGTGTCACATCCACAAGGCTTTTAAATACGTCCAGGGGTGGTGACTCAATCAACCCTGACAGAATTTTAGATTTTAATAACTTTTCCTTGGAAATATTTTTTTTATGTTGTGGATTGGGGTGTTTTTCAAGCTCAGCTGTTTAATGTACAGGAAAAGTGGGCAAACTTCTTACTGCCAAATTAGGAACACCATTTACTCTTCACTGCTTATTTGGCAGAGGTGAAGCATGGATTAATAAATGGAGATACTTCTTCAGGCTGGCAAAATTCAGTGAGACTTATGTGTCAGGACAACATATCTAGATCTTTTACTGATCGCAGAAAGTTTGAATTCATTCAGTGTGAAAAACAACAGCAAACCAAACCCAAAACCAGAAAAACAAACAAACAAGAACCACCACCACCAACAAAAACCAAACCCAAGTTTTGGCAATATTGTGGTAAAGGCTAGAGGTAGTGAGATCACAGCTGTAGAGGTGTTGGTACCTTTCGCACATGGGAAGTGATGTCAATAGCAAAAGGAGGCGAGACAATGAGGTGGAAAAATGGGTGATGGAGATAAGTGAGGATTTAAAGCATGTGCTAGAGATGACCTCTGCCTTCAGTAATGACTTACGAACCAAACGTGTATGTTTAGACAGACATGACACCATGTACACTGATAGAGAAAAATACATATCTGTGAGGGGTGTTGTATGCAATTTCCATGAACTGTAGTAGCATCCTTACTCATGAACATCATTGGCGGATGAATAAAGTGATCTTAATGAGCAAAAAAAACAGCAGGCAGTTCACCGCGCCCTCAAAGGCATGTGGCTGCCTTGCCTCACAAGGGAGGAGCACCCTGGGATTGCAGTTTCCATTTCAGTGGCACGAGATCCATACTAAGTGGGAAAGGGCTGTGGGTTTGGCATGAAAGAGCATGTGCTAATGAGGCAAGGAAAGAAGCTGAGTGTCTCTGGGGGGTGTGTGTGTGGACCTCCCCCTTGCTGCAACAGAGAGTCAGTGAGGTCTGGGAGGTCTGGCACTCAGAGGCATGTGATCATGTAGGCTGGAAGGGACTTCTGAGGTCCTCTGGTCAACCTCCTCCCTGCCTTCTCCTGCTGGAGCAGGGCCCTGTAGTGTAATGTCAGGCTCAAAGAACGTGCAGACACTCTGTGTAGCAGAACTAGGGATAAACCCTGTGATGCCAGCTGTATTTGTCTGTCTCTTTTGAGCCACATTTAAGGGGAACATCCCCTCCCAAGACATCCCCAGCCAGCTGTGCTGGTTGCTCACCTCATTTCACTGCCACTAGCAGATTTGAGACCAGCACCCACCTCTGGCTGGTTCACCCAGGGCTGTCCCTGTTGACTGCCTTATTGCCTGCCCTCCTCTGTCTGTCCCTTTTGTGGCTGTTGGCCTGTGGGAAGGGGCTGGGGTCCTCCTACCCATCATTTCAGACCCACCTAAGGAGTAGGCTGGGAGGGACAGGGTCTCCATGTGTCATCTGGTTTCATTATATTATGGTGGTCTCTCTATGTGAGGTCCTCAGCACCCACCACAGGGGCTGATTGTCTTGGGTTCAGCAGTGGCAGTCATTTTTCTCCTCCTCAGTAGCTGGTGCAGTGCTGTGTTTTTGACTTTCAGCCTGGGATCACCACTGATAACACCAATGTTTTTAGTTGTTGCCCAGTGCTGTTTACTCTGGCCAAGGACTTTGTGAGTCTCATGCTCTGCCAGGGAGGAGGGGAAGCCAGAAGGAAGCAGAGAAAGAAAACCTGACCCAAACTAGCCAAAGGGGCCTACTGCCATACCACCCTGAAAACACTCAATCTCATCCCCTCTCCCCTTCCTCCTCCCTCCTCCCAGAGGGATAGGAAAGAGAATGGAAAGAATGTAACTCCCACGGGTTGAGATAAGGGCAGTCCAGTAACTGAGGTATAACACAAACCAGTGCTGCTACCACCAATATTAATAATGATAAGGGAAATAACAAGGGAAGAGAATACAACTGCTCACCACCTGCCAACAGATACCCAGCCCGACCGAGCAGTGATCTAGCCCTTCCAGGTAACTGCCTCCCTTTTATTTAGTGGGCATGATGTGCTGTGGTATGGAATACCCCTTTGGTTAGTTTGGGTCAGGTGTCCTGTCTCTGCTTCCTCCCAGCTTCCCCTCCTCCCTGGCAGAGCATGAGACTCACAAAGTCCTTGG
Source organism: Neopsephotus bourkii (assembly GCF_033783945.1). Taxonomy (NCBI): domain Eukaryota; kingdom Metazoa; phylum Chordata; class Aves; order Psittaciformes; family Psittacidae; genus Neopsephotus; species Neopsephotus bourkii. The sequence continues at coordinate 6,433,872 of NW_026901456.1, read as the reverse complement.
TTAGGGTAAACGTTACTTAGCAACAACTAAAAACATCGGTGTTATCAGCTCTGTTCGCAGGCTGAAAGTCAAAACACAATGCTGCACCAGCTACTAAGAAGGAGAAAAATGGATGCTACTGCTGAACCCAGGACACTGGTGCACATCATCCTTCGGTGTCACCATCAGGCAGTCCCAGAAAGCTGTGACAGTGAGCTTGAAACTGGGGAAAGCTGCGGTTTTGTTTGTGAATGTTTGTTCCCTGAGCCTTTGGGTGAGTTCAGGCCACATAATCTGCACAGATACCCGAGAAACAGATTTGTTTTTCTTTTCCCTGTGCTCTTCTTTTGTTTTAAACAAAATCTTGCATTCTTCTGCTACCCCATAATTCTAAGACCTGGGGCTTCATGGTAGAAATTGTGGGTCTGGGAGCTCATGATAAGATCAAGCTGTTAAAATAAAGGCATTTCTACCTAATTTTCCACTCTAATCACTACAGAGCCCTTTCTAAGAAGTCTTTTTAAAAAAAACATGGTCTCCCTTGCCACCACAGAAATTCAGCCACATTTCTCTACTCATCTGGCAAACACTGTTTACATGTTCCAATGTTTTGAAAGGAATGGCAATTAACAAAGCTATTTATGATCCTAAGTAAATTAAAAAAATAAGCTATGTCATAACATATTTGTTGTATCAGCATCATCTGCTTAGACCAGATTTTTGAATAGCATTTGCTGGGAGTGTATTTTGTAAGATCTCCAAAAGATGTGGCGGTGCCGTCCAGCAGCACAGGAGACCTTCCTTTCCTGGTGCCCTGGCAATGGGCTGAGGCAATTCTGCCGCCTTCTGCATTAAATTACTTTAATCTGATCTGCCCACCCTTGTAAATGGCTCAAGTGCCTTTTCAGCCCTATCTGGATGGAGATAAACTGGTCGTGGGTGGAGCACTGGTAGGGAGAGCAAAGTTCCTCCCCTCCGTAGATGGCTGAAATGTATAATCTCTGGAAATTAAAGGCTCTAATTGCCTTGCAGAAAGCAGTGCACCCAGGAGCACTGCCCGCCACAGCACAGGGGTGGAGGAGAGCCAGCGGCGCCTCACCAGGGATTTCTCCTTACTGGGCTGTGGTCTGGGTGCCTGCACAAGGGCCAAGACTCAGGAAAAAAAGAGAGAACAACAGGGTTTGATAGGAAAATAGTGGAAATCACCTGGAAAAGGCAATGCAGTTTCCTTTTTTTAACTTTTATTCGGCACTTCCCCTTGCTAGAAGGCTGCAGCATCCAAGCTGATGGGAAAGGCACAGCTCTTGTGGTTTTCAACATTTGCTCACCTGAGCTGTGAACAAAAGGGTGGCACCTGAAATCTTCAGCAGCAAAAACTGATCTCTGCCTTGGCAGGCTAGCTGAAGAGCTGACATCCTCACACTCATTCCCATCCCAGTGCCTTCTTTAACGTTCTACAGGTCAAGGTGGCAGTGGATCCCAGGCCACCAAGACAGTCTTGAGGCTTTTCCTCTCAGGTCCTCTCTCAGTTGCATGCTTGTGGGAGGTAATGGGGGTTGTTGTTAGCTTATTTGTTATTGAAACTTTCATTTGTCATCACTTAGAATGTATTACTAAAGGCAAAAAGCACTTGCAAGCTGCTCAAGGTGGGCAAATTGTGGTGAGCTTTGTGGGAGACCTGAACCACCATTGAACCTGAAGTACAAACCTGCACTTTGATGGACTTTAGGAAGGTGGACCCATGCAGGCTGAGGATGGATACACAAACCAAACAGAGTCCCAACAAACTGCAGCAGTACTCACACAGAATGAATCCTAGTGTGGCTCTTATGCGAAGAATTGATTAATAAAAAAGGAAAGAAAACCCCAGCCCATGCAGGGTATAGCACAATCATGTCTTCGGTGTTTTGACCAGGACTGTGGGCATGCTGGTATGTTTATTCATCGACTGTCTATTCCTCAACAGCCATCCTCCAGCTGAGTGGCTCCAGCCCACCTGCTTCTCCCACCCCCCTGGACCAGATCACCAACATTCCAGCAATCTTCTCCTCCAACTTTTTAGCATCTATAAAGCATCACTTCTAGCAACCCAAAGGCAGGGCTTTGCTTTGAGTTCAGTGTTCCAGGTGCATGTGACCGAAGAGAAGAAAGGGGTTCCTACCTAGAAAAATCAGCGGAGGGGAAAGAAACCCTTCACACTGCAAAGCAAGCCTGAAAGGAAAGCATCACCCATGCAGTACTGTGGGTTGTAACTCACTGTGGCTGACCAAATGGGCAGGAGAGGCCAGACTCAGGGTGCTGGGCACTCGTGCACACTGCTCCCAGTAAAGGGAGATCCCCCAGGGCCTCCTGGAAGCACTAATGTTTCTCCCAGTTTAGGTGGTGGATTCGAAACTGACAACAAAAACGAGTGCTGGCTCCCTGAGTCTAGCGCAGGCACTGGCCAGTCAGTGCTGCTCACATGAAAGCTGTTTTGCAGGAAGCTGAAAATGCCAAGAATAACAGTGTTTGGGTAAACCTTTGTATTTGCTTACAGATGTGTGGGTGCTTTTAAAGCCTCAAGAAAATGCATATGGTCATTTTTTCATTAGAACCGAGCTTACAGTAGTCAGGATGAGAACTGCAACAAGATGACCTGGCTTTGTATTGTGCTGGACAAATAATTTGCTCCCTTCATTTCTAGCTGAGTCTGTGAAAAATGTAAACAAGCACCCAAAACATGAAACGTTTTGTGCATGGATATTTTCAACACTCACAGTCTTTCCTGTGTTCCTCCCAAGCCTCCCTTTAGTCCTTCTGGCAGGTCTTTTCTGATTTCACCCAAGCTTAGTTAAGAACGGGCTATTTTTCCCCTGGAGTAGCTGAAGCACAAAGGCCACTTGGCATTTTCTTCTTTTAAAAGGACACAATGTCCATTCTTAGAGTGCTGAAGAGTACTTGTTAAGCACTTGCTGGTTAGGGCTTTCCAAGAAAAAAAATATCACTTATGAGCTAAAATTAATCCTGGGAATTTTCAAACCAACAGGAACATCCTTGAGAAAGCCACAGCATAAACAGGGGGTGAGAAAACAAACATTGCTTTGAAAGCCACTGCTTGTGATGTTGCTCCTACAGAAGGAAACAGGCTCAGACTTTAATGGATCAAAGGAAACAAAGGACTGGCTAGGCTTCACTCACTGTGCCCAGCAAGCTGTATATGCTCACTAACAGCTAGGAATAGGCTATTTTTTCTTCCTACAAGTAAAAAGAATGCCTCAACCAACTATCATTTATAAACCATGGTATGTAACAGTTTCTGAATCAGAGGGCAGGTTCTTTGTTGCAGAAAACTGTTAGCAGGTGTTTTCATTGCATGGCAGGTTTAGTAAAATACTGTGGGACAGTGGACTGAAACTAATTCAAACTCGCATTTAACAGAGTTCTAGGAGCACAGAAAGTGCATGATGAAGGGACTGTGTTTGTTAAAAGAGCATCAAGCTAAGTTCTGTGCACTGTAGTGCTGCTCATCTTCCCAGTTTTTTTATTTGAATACAAAGACATAACTGTATTGTAGTAGTATGGCACATGTAACATAGAATCACTTAAGAAAAAAATGGTAGTTTACAAATGTTACAGCTCCATGTGCTGCATAAGTTTGAATAACTTTTTTTCTGTAATTAAAGAGCATTACCATAAATACATTGGGGTTTTCCATATGCCTGGGTCTAATTCAGTGCATGGCATGGTTGGTGGTCTTAAAAGATTCAAAGCTGATCTTTAAGACTGAAGTCCAATTGTAATATTAATTTTACAACTAACACAGTCAAAACATCAACTGCTGCTAAGCATGGTTGCACAAGCTCAAATTAAAGCGCACTCTAATTTACCCACAGCTATGCAATATATCATGTTTTATACTGGTTATCATCAACTACCCAGTTTGTCCAAGACTTCAGATGTTATTACTTCAAGGAGGGGTTGCAGTGCTCCGTGCCAAAATTGCCAGTTGCACTTGGTTGAGACAACCATTAAACTCCTGCAGACTGAAGCCAATTTCATTATGAATCATGGATTTTGTGGATTACCACATGCTTACTTAAAAGGACAAATAGCTTTGCTACTACAGGAATAACAGTCTCGGTGAGATCAAAAGCAAGAAGGAAAAAAACCTGCCTCCAGTCATGAAGAACGCTCAAAGCAAGTAGTGGCACAAGGATTATATATTACCCATGCACGCAGAGCAAAGCAATCTGTCATTAAATGTTCCCAGGAAGGCAGCTGAGGAGTGCTGGCAAACTCTTTTAGACAGTGGAGATCTAGAGGCCAGCATTTTTATTTTTCAAATGGGTGCTTTTGTTAAGCTCCTTCCTGCAGCTGAAAGATGTCAGGCTTGCCTTGGACTTTTATGAACACGTTTGAAAATCAGGTCCAGGGCTGATGATCTGGAGCTTGAGGAGTTAGGAACTCAGCATTGGATAGGAGCAGAAAGAGATGGCTGGAGTTCTGCTCTGGTTAACATCTTTGAAAATCTACATACTTACCAGTACTTACTTACCCTATTTTAGACGTACAAGTCCTGTTCCGAACTGCAGTTACTGAAATGCTGCATATAGCCTACCCCTGTGTATGCAGGAGAAGAAACTGAAGAAACAGCTATTTTGACCTAATAGCAGTATACCCTGCACGAAAACCTCTCTGATGTGTTTGCAAGAGCCAGCTTCCTTTAAGAAAACAGTATTTGTATGGCACATTGTCCCTTATGCGCTACACACTCGGCTGCAGGGATAGCTCTTCCTGGCTGCAGAGTCTCCAGGAGCAATGCAGCAGTCTCAGGCAGCAGCTATTTTTCTTTCAAGGATCTATTTTTAAAAGATTAAAAAAAAAATTAAAATCAAAGAGCAAAATAAGCATGGCAATTGAGCCACAGGTTACTTGAAAGCATTCTTCAACTGCAGTAGGCTTCTCACCAGCCTCTTGAGCTACATGTGCTGAAGAACAGACCCCGACAAGTGAGATGTGACTTCAGCCCAGAGTGCCAGCCCCTTTCTTTGGACTATATGTGTCAGCTGTCTCCATGGGCTTTGCATAGCTCCTCTGAGAGCTTTGTTTCCTACCCTCATGAGCTGCCAGGCATCTGGCTGGCCATTGTTATTCACATGTGTGTACAGAGACAGTCTTTCAGGAGTTTTAGGTGATGGGCTCATGCTACACTGTGACCTGAGGGAGGGAAGCAGCATAGGGCTTGGTACTGTAGTCATAGGCTGTGGAATAAGTGTGTAGCATAACTGTTTGGGATTTTTCATTCTAGCTTTGTTTCATGGCAGACACATTTGTTTTCATTGACCCTGACCAAATCTGTGCTCAGCAAATGAAAATGCTGTGGACTTTAAAGCATCACTCATTTTCAGGATGAAGCAAATGTTTTTTACATGGGAGCTGGAGCTCCCCTCTGCCAAAGACATGGAGAAGGAAACATGGGATGTTGTAGTTCAGAGTTGTGAGGAGAGAGAACCAAACTGTTCCCATGCCACTGGCATGGTCGGGGAGGCCCCATGCATCTCAAATCATGGATGCTTCAAGAGGTAACGCCCTCAAGCTGTGCCAGGGGCGGTTTAGACTGGATATTAGGAAAAATGTCTTCACCAAGAAGATGGTCAGGCATTGGAACAGGCTGCCCAGGGAAGCATTGGAATCACCACCCCTGGAAGTGTTTAAAAGCCATGCAGATGAGGCCCTCAGTGACATGGTTTAGTGGTGGACTCAGCAGTCCTGGGGTGAAGGTTGGTTTTTATGATCTTAAATGTCTTTTCCAACCTAGTTATACTGAGAGAATCGTCCCTATGATTCTGACTCTAGTCCCAGGGATGTGGCTGTGTCTGAGATATGAATCTAATAGGAGCTGCATGAGGAAGAGCTGCCAGGTAACTGAGGAATAATGCTACGTTGTGTGAAGCTAGCCTTTGGTTGACCACCTCAGGTCTCCACAGTGAACAACCTGAGCCAGCTGCAGGAAGATTTAACTCCTTTCCATTTCAGTGCCTTCCTACCCACAGATAAGGGTTCGATGATCCTGTTGCATCTGTTTTGCATAGCTCTGTCTTGGATTTTATACACGTAAATTGTTTGGTCAGCTGAAAATACTGTGTTGCATCTCATAGAGAACACTTTCCTTTCGCAATGTGTAAAGAGCAGTGAGCGTTTACATAGGCCTCCATGGGAGTGAGTGAATCACAGGAGATAAATGAATGAAATGACACAGCCCATATGACTTGGTGCACTCCCATGACAAGGGCAGAGCATGTTAGGTCACAGTTTCACCTCCTTCAGATCCAGAAAAGGTGTAGATGGTACTTCTCCTGTATACTTTGGCATGGCCAGCAGGATCATAGTTAGTTTCCTTTGCAACTTTTCAGTTTTCTTTGCAACTTTTCAGTTTTCTTTGCAATATGTGACAGGGCATTTCTTCCTCAGAAAAACCCTTCTACATGCAGCACTGGGATGGTGCAATGTAACACTTAGTGATCTGTCAGTATTGCACCATCAGTATGAACAGTACAAAATGCACCAAAGAGAAGCTTTCAGGCCTTGCTAGCAAGCTCTTAGCTTGTCCTCCCTAGCTGCAGCAGACCAAGTGTAGGACAGCCACCCTCACTTGGACTGCATCATTGCTTCAAGGCAAATAAACCTAGACAGAGAGCTAGGGGTGGGGGGGAGGTGTGTGAATCTGAGCAGCTGTACAGCCAAATAGGGCTTGGAGCTGAGATGGTTTATGGCTCACCACCTTAGGGCACGGCTATCATCCCTTGTGTCTGGGCTTCTTACATGCAGTACTAGTGAGCATTATGGTGCTAAGTTGAATGCAAACCCCTTTGGGCTGTGCTCCCAAATGACTGCTCCCCATCTGCCCACTTCTACAGTCACTTTCTGTTGCCTCTGGCCACCCCTGAGCCTGCCCCAGCCCTCCCATGACCTTGGGGCACCTCTGCCCTCCATCCGGAATGGAAATTAACGTAATTCCCTGCTAGGGTGAGCTGCACAGGCAGCTCCTTGCTTTTTGCTTTATATGGGCTCAGCCAGGACAGCCCTGCTTGCTTGAGTAGTTTGCGGCTGAAAGGACAAAGTTCCTCCTGCAGGTGATATGGCTCACCTGGCAGCCCTGAACTCTTGTTCAGAGCACACCACCTACTCTGCCGGGCAGCCAGCCCGAGATGCACCCCAAGGAGCCCACCCCACCAGGATGAAAGAAATCAGCTTTCTGCTGCCATGGAGCTTCTATGGGTTGCAGGGCTTTATTCCCCACCCCCCCCCGCCCCCTCCACCCCCGCCGGCACCCCCTTTCTCTTCCTCGTTAAAGCAGTATAATTTTACTGCCAGATTTCATTCTTTTTTTCCCTCTGCCAGAAACCTGTCCACATCCTTCCCAGCTGTATTTAAAACCTTCAACCTGTAAACAAACATCGAGAAAAGCTGAAGCTCTAATGATAGCTGTTAATGCTTGATTACAAAGCATCCACCAGGCAACACGCAGGTGCTGACAGCAGCTAAATGCCAGCTTGGGTGGCCTTTGCACTGCTTTCCAGGGTGTTCTCAACACCTTACCAGTATTAACGTGTTGCTATGCTGCTGTGCTTGACCTGGAAGTCCCAGCATAAGCAGCAGGAGACCATGCAGCTCAGGTACAGCACTACCTCTGCCCAGCCTATCTTTGCCCAAATCCTGCCTTTTAGGACACGGGGCAGGGTGGCCATCCCTAGACTCTCTCTGCACCTGCTTCCACACCTTGGTCCTCCCAGGCGTATACGGAGGGACAGTGAGGAAGGGAGTTCAAAGGGGCAGTGAGCCAGCTGCACCCAACTAGCTGGAGATAAGAGCCCAGACAGTGATAGTGTTATGATTCAGGTGATGAATGAGGGCTGCTCCCTCTTGGACTGCTGAAACCTTTGCTCCTTCAGACAGAGAAATGGAAAGCTGGCATGCTTTGTGCACCCAACTGCCCTCAAACACTCTGAGGACAAGGCTGCTCCCTGTCCTGAATTTACTCACAGGTCAGGACCTCAGGTGCCAAGCTCCACTTCTAAGGCAACTCATAACATGGATTTATGAAAGCCAAGGAGTATTATAAAAGCTGACACACCCTTGCTGTATTGTATGCATCTACAAGTAGGTGTTGTTTAAGTAATTGCTGCCTCGTAAAGGGATGTGGCTCCAGCTGCCGTCCTCTGCATGTCCCCTGCTACCCTTGGCATGGGTGCTATCGCCATGGGCTTCTTAAGTTGCTCACCCTGTGAGCATTTCCTTGGTGTAGTCAGCAACAGAAATTGCTCTCCTTTACCACCCGTGTGCCTGCATCACATGACTGATAAGGAGCTAGTTCTGACTGAGGAGACCACAAATAGGCTCAACCGGGTTTTGACGTAAGGCTGGGTTTGAATGGGTTGCAGAATCCTGAGTCAATGGAAGGCAAACAGTTCTACAGTGAATGAACAGTATCTAACTGTACTCCTCAAACCAAAACACACTTAGTCACCTTTTCTTTGTTGTGTTGGAAAATGTGCTGTGGGGAGGGTAGCTCAGCTGGAGTGACCTGGTGGTGTGAATCCTCTTTGCAAATCCTGGCCAGTCCCAGCCATCGCCAGGGAAGGCTCAGCTGCTGCTGGCATAAGATCAGCCTCCAAAACTGGAGGCAAAGGTTTATTAGGCTGCCCTGGTACCCTCATTCTTGCTGACCTCTTTTTGGTGCATGATCTGTGGGTGTTATCAAAGGAGATGCTCAGAGGGCAGAAATCCCATCCTGGGAACTGGCAAAAAGGGCTTCCAGTGGGAAACTGAAGTCTTCTCCAGTTTTGCACCCCTCCATCCTGTTTGCTGGTGAGGCAGGAGAGGCATAACTGCAGAGTGGAGCAGCTGGAGCTAACCCTGATGGCCAAGCATGCAGACTGGCTCTGGGGCCATCAGGGCAGCAGGAGAGGGGATACCACCATTACTACCCAGGGCATCAGCCCTCAGCCACATCACCTGTCAGCAGTGGGTAGCTTCAGGAGGTCAGTGCTGGGCATCTTCCTTGCAGGCTCCTGCCACCCCTCCCCCATTGCAAATTTAAGCATACTTCTGGACATTATAAACAGCCTGTAACAAGTTTTGTCAGGCTTTAACGACCTTCCGGGGCTTAGCTGAGCCGATAGGCTGGCAACGATGCAGTGCCTCTCCTTACACACACACGCGAACACTGCTTCTGCAGGTTATGTTTCAAGTCTCCAGGGAACGCTGATTAGGAGTGATGCTATTCTTAGAGGGCAAGGAACAGGCTTCGCATGCTCCAGAAAGGCTGTAGCTTGCAAAGGCTTGTCCCTCCATCCCCACTTTCAAGTAAGTTAAGGGCTGATTTAACTGTCAAAGATAATTACTGGATTGAGCTTGCTTTTCCCAGAAAGATAATATTCTCTCAAAATCAGCCTTTTCTGAAAACACTTAGCAGACAATAAATGGTTATTGGCAATATTAAGTCCTGAACATTGTTTATCAGCAGCGGTGCTGCAGGACACAAGAGCAACAAGGTTTCAAATTCCATGGCAAGGACATGGGCTATGTTTCTCATGCCAACCCCAGGTTCATATGGAGAACACACATGGGCCCAAATTCCACTCAAGGCAGGGCTGCACGAGGCTGCCCTCTGCTCCCCCGTGGCATGGCAGCTGCTAGATCCCAGGGTGCCTTCCTTTGCGATCACTTTCCAAAGGAGCTTGCCCAACTTCATTGTTTCCTCCATGTCCTTTTTTGAAGGATAGGATTAGAATCATCAAATTGTTGCAGAATGACCAATTTTTGGAAAAAGAAAGGTCTTGAGCTTTTGCTTGTAATTTGGAAGAAAACATCATTCCCAAGGCTGAAATCCCACACAGTATGGGGCAAATTTATGTCAAATGTAAACCTACATACTGTTGTAGAGGTGTTCATGTTGTGTTTTGTGCATGACTTTTTAGATTCTAGACTAGCCTCATCTCAGTGGAAGGGACCTACAATGACCACCTGCCTGACCACTTCAGGGCTGACTAAACGTTAAAGCATGTTATTAAGGGTGTGGGGCATTGGTCACCTCTATAGGGTTCCAGTGTTTTACCACCCTCTTAGTAAAGAAATCATTCCTGTATGTCAAGTCTGAACCTCACCTAATGCAGCTTTGGATAGGAGACATTCATTCACAGGTGAGTATACGTCTCTTCCACCAAAACCTCATCATATTTCTTCTCCCAGATTATTTCAGGCTGATCTATTTCATATACATTTTTGTGTGTGTGCTTTTAGTCATACATATGATGTTCTTCAGGTACATCCTGAATTTCAAAGGGCCTTCTCAGGTGTGTGAATACTGGCTTTGTCCAAACATGATGGTTTATGGGACTGGCATCCTTTGGAAGTTTTGTGCTGTCACTTCAGAAATAGAACAGACTTCTGCAAAAAGTCCTCTCAGACTTCTTTTGCTAACCCAGAGAACTCACTGAAGTTCGTAAATAAAGTCGTTTCTAGAAATCTTTGCGTAAGTCTACATTTGCATCACATGTGCTATTTCTGACTTTGGTTTATGAAAGAGAAGCATGGTCTAAAAGTCTTGATTTGGCATCCTAATGTAATTTAAAAGAGCTGATAATGTTTTATTTCAAATAAAATGCAAATATGGTCAGACATAAATATAGAAGATGTGCATATATATACATACACACACTATATATCTTCTTTTGTTATTAAGGCTATTAGGCAGGCTTATTAATGTTGATAAAGATTCAGTCGTTCTGTATAGTCACTCCTACACCCTTCTACAATGCCTAAATGAAAAAAGTCTGATTTCAATTACAAGAAAACCCCCCAAAGGCAGGAAGAAGTTATCCTGTTTACTGTAGGTCCTTGTAGGCTGGTTGGATTTCAGTGCCAAATTACTTTTTTCTATAGCTAACATGGAAATATATTTTTTTTTTGGCAATGTGTTGAGTGAAACTTTGGCTTTGCATGGGGAATTAACTGTGCAAACTCAGTTGCCATAAGTGTTCATCTCAGCTGCTCTTCTCTCTGCAAGACAGCAGACTGCTCTGTGTTTGACACTAGCACCATGTGGATGGAAGAACTGAACTCACTTCTAAGCCTATTTTAACAAAGAAACAACGTAGACTAAATCTATACTGGCAAATTAAACATGACCAGGAATGCTGTCAAGCACTGATGCCAGAAGACACAGACCAGTCCGTGTCTGAACTGGTAACCTGGCTCACCATCTAAAACAAGGTGGCTTTGTGCAAGGCAGCTTTTGGGAATGGTCCCTGCAATGTTCTAACTACCAAATCATGCCCCAGAGTTATTTAGGGATAGTGCTAGCAACAATACCAGGAAGCATCTCTATAGTTTACCAACCTAAATGACTGTGTTGCAGGGCCTGGCAATGCTTAAGGGCTTTGTCATAATATTGTACCTTCTGACCAGTACATGGCTTAAATCTTCAGCTGATGGGCAGTATATGGAGAATTTAAGTCAATTTTCCAAAGCCAACACAAGAATACCATCACATCAGAAAATCTATATATGGCTAGACAGTGAGTTTTGCTCATACATCTGAAAAGCTGAAACCCAGAGAGTTCATACAGTTTATGTGAAAGACAAGTTGTTGTTAGTACATATCTTCATGATCTGCACTGAGGATGATAAGCTTTCAGTGTTCTCACTGCAGCATGAATACTTGGCATTACTTGGAGCCCCCTTACGAAACAACACATTTTTCCTGACCTCTGCAAAAAGTTGCTAGCCTGTGTTAGCCACTTCCTTACAGCCATTATATCCCCAGAAACTCATCTCCATGATGTGTTTGTTGAATGAGTACAAAAGAGACCCTAAAAATTAAGGGAATGTGTTTCTTATTCACTCCTCTATCATACTGCTGCATACTCATAAACCAAGAGGTCAAAAAAAAAAGAAAAAAGACTAATTTGGGTGTACATATGTCTAAGAAAGAAGAATGTAGTGCAGATGGCAGCACATACTCTCTTCAGCCCTGCAGGGAGTAAGCGACTGAAGGGAAGCTAGCGTGGGCAGAGGAACAAATGCATCCAAACTTGCCTTTATTGCATTTGGGCAGGAAACAGTCTACTTCTGCTCTATCAAAACAGTAAGGTCCAAAGACAGTTTTCAGAATGAGTACCGGGAGAACTTCCTTCCAACCCTGAATAGTTTATAAGTAAAGTTTATTATTATTCCCAAATGCTATTATTTGAAATGGTAGGAAGAGAACATGTACTAAGCAGTCTGTGGACCTCCAGTCCTGTTCCTATTGGCAAGCCAGAGATGATGCACTTAAAAATCTGTCCCTGAACTGCTTTCTGGATTGCTTTGGCACCAAGACAATTCAACTGGGAAAGTCAAGATTTTTACTGAATAGCTTTATAGCAAGCTGCTGGAATCACTTAGCAGTCAAAAAGCTTGCTTCAGTTATCAGACTCTATAGTTTAATGGGCATCATCAGAAAAGCAAAGCAGAAATTAAACAAAAGCAAAATAGGATGCCCTGACCAGAAATTCAACTCTGCCCTGTAACAGTTTGGTATTATATATACAGCTAACTTCTGCAGTTAAACTGCATTCCACATTTTACCTCTAACTCATATGTCAACACAATTTACTAAGCATTAAATGTAGGAACACTTCTCACTTCTGCGTGGGTCTGTGAAAGTAAAGTGAAGTTTGCAAGGGAAAAAATCTGCCTCTTGTTCTCTAAACTTTATTACTTTTACAGATATTTTTTTTTTTTTTTGTGCTGTGTAAGATTTTTGTACTTCTAAAGTAATCACTTGATAAAAAAGACCCCAATACCATTTGCTTTCTAAAACCATGCATTTCTAACTATAAGGTCACATCACGCTATATGGAAGCAACTCCTAGTAACATCAATTCATGCAAATTGCATGCAGAAAAAATCAGAAAGCATTAGCTCCCCCTTGCCTGCGCTCCACACAGCTTGACATTTGTCAATGTTGGTTTTTTTTTTGACTGAGAACTTCTTCTCTTAGGCAGTGTTGGAAGAGTTTCAGCTTTGTCCTCCACTGTGCCCACACAACGCCTCTTTGGAGGTGCATGGAGGAAAGAGGAAGGAGCTCTTTGAGGGGCAGAGAGGCTGATCCATCTGGGATGGATTCTATAGCCTGACACTAGCTAAATCAAGTGTCCAGTGACCCTTTTGGGAAGCAGCCTTTCAGGTAGTTGTTTCTGAAAGGTTTTAGAGACTCTTGTTTTCATTTCAATGACAAAAGTGTTTGTGGTATTTTTATGACCTTGGTTTCTGATCACTGGCTGACACCTCAGATGTTCTTGGCTTCCACCTAAGCTGGCTACCTGAGTGATGAGTCACAACCTACTTTCACCTGAGGGCAGCATTCAAAAAAAGTCCCTTGTGTGTTGGTGGTTTGATTTTTATTCATTCTCAGATATCACAGTGAGAAAGGAGTTCTCACTGAGTTATACCACAGAAAGTCACTGTAATCCTCTACAAGCTGAACACTGTGCCTTGTGGGTGTTAAAGAAGATTAGTACTCACTATGAGGGACAGTGAGACAGGGAAGAGGTTTATTTCCTAAAGACTTTTTGTATGGTTTTGTTTTGTTGTTTTTTTTTTTTCCTCTTGACACACTTAAAGTTAGTTCAAACCGTTTGTGAGAGGCTGCTTTCCTTGAGACATCATATTTATGGCCCAGCTCACAGGCAGTTAGTTTGCCTGCTGTTTCATAGTTAAATACTCATGTTTCACAACGTTTTAACTCATAGAGCTTGAAATGACTGGTAATTTGTCTTCAACAGTATTTCAGTCAAGTTCCCCTCTCTGGACAATCCAGATCTGCAGCCAAGAGAAAAGCACAGAAGTGCCCCCCTCAAATAGTGGTAGCAATTTTCTGTGATAAAGCTCTGTAATGAGATTCAGTGCACAGTCAAATCTGTCTTTGCTTTGCTCTGTAGGAAGTGTTTGTGACTTGGTAATCTGTTTGATTGGTGATCCTTAACTGAAATGAAACAGACCATGCAATCCCCAAGCTTGCTGTTTTTATTTCCTTGTCCTCTCAATTTTGCATTGGGAGAACACGACTTTGCCACTGCAAGAGCTCATGACGTGTGTCGTGTGCTGCCCTGACAGATACATCTGTAATAAATGTGTGTCTAATCTTCGTAACAACAGCTGAGTACAATTTATCCTGTATCATGAGGGATTTGTCACCCTTTTGGATCCCTGGCCAGCAGGGGTCTGTGAATGATGAATCGCAGTGGCTGTCTATGCCCGATTCAGACAAACACATTGACACACACCCTTGTTTTCTGAGAAAAGCAGATTTTTATAGGACACAGAATCATATTACCTTGCTGTATCCTTCAGTCTTGTGATAGAAATAATCCAGCACCCTTTTGCTAAAGGGTTCAGATTCAAAGTGCAGCGCAGATACTCCCGCTGCATGTTTTACTGCCCCAGGCTTGGGAAACTGGTGCAAGAATGAAACCGCAGAGTGCTTCTGCATTTGTGTTGTGGCTTCTGGCTGCTTAGCCCTGTTCAGATGGATCCAAGCTGAAGGTATGAGCAACTGTGCTCATCTGTAAGTTTCATCTTTGCTGGTATTTCTCCTCTTCTCCCCATTATCAGAAAAAAGAGGGCTTGATCTTTGATTAGGTATCTTAATTGTCTTCGTATTTCCTGTCCAGGTGAGGCTGGTCTTGAATTGGACAATGGTGCAGATACGCACGTGTCTAGACCAGGCAATCTGCCTGCTACTTACAGCACCTGCAGCCCCAATCCCTCAAGCACCTAGCAAGTGAATAATTCACTGGGGTGATACGGAGATGGGGAACTGGATAAGGGGGTTTCTGCACCTCAGATCCTTCGGTGCAGCTCTGAGGCCATGAGTGGCACCACTGCTCACACAGCAACTGCATCCACCTTGAGGTCACACGGATACCTGCTTGCCACCAAGTGCTGACTTTGCCTTCTGCAGGTGTGGGAAACCCGATTTTGTTTTATAACCAATGGCTTTCATTATCCCACTTACAGTTTTGTCCACATTAAATTGCTGTCTGCTACAAGTGTTAGCCATGTGGTTTGGTTCTAAGCATACAGCTTAGATCGTGCACCAGGCTCCTAGTCTCTAGCTGTTCTACTCCACTGCGTCCAGGGTGTGGAAGTTGAACTAATGCACCTGTGGTCTCATACTGGCATAGTGTCAAGAGCACTCCCATGTCCACTGGTTCTGCTATAGTTATAATTGTGTGATACACACCCAGCACAGAGAAATACAATGCTGCAGGCATAGTTAGGCAGTCTCAAAATTGCACCTATTAAGGGTGAGTCTGAACAGGAAACTGAAGAGTACAACCACTTCCAGAAAGAAAACCTGCCCCTTTTCTTGAAATGTCATTCTTTTCAAAGCATGGAAAGAATGAGGGTTAAACAGAGATGTCTCTTTAATGACACGTCAAATGATCTTGAGCAACACCAAGAAACTGCCTGCATGTTTGAGCATTACTCTGAATGTTTGGTAAGAACAGTTTATAGAAGGTCTTTCCAGGCATTTGCACAAACAGAGCTCCATTAAACTGCATACCAAACTGAAGCCTCCATTTGCTGAGCAAAAAAATGGGAATTTAGAGGCATCCAAGGAGCTGTGATGGGTTGGAGAGAGAACAACAAAAAAAGAAAGGATGAGGAGGTATTTTTTCCTCACTTTCTATTGCTCCTGAACTACAAGCTCCTGTTGAAGGGTTGTAGGTTGTATCACTGTCACCCCATAAAAGGCTAGAGCTTAGAGACAGTCACAGTGCAAGCTGGAGATATGGAAATTTCCTGCTGAAAGTGCTCATGGAGTCAACCTGATCACAGAGTCTGATCTCAGATGTCTCACGTCATCTCTTGGATTTCCTTGAACTGACTTTTCCTTGAACTGATTCTCATCTGAACCTGAGCACATCAGCTGAAAAACCCCTTTCCTGTCTTGATGATGACATTTCTAGAGATGAAAAATCCAGTACACAACATTAAATAATATTTCCATTGGTTAATTCCCTCCACTATGAAAAATGTGTTTATTTTCCACAGACCACTCAGATCTGACTTTAATTTTAAGACACTGAGTTTTATCGTATTTTCATCAGCTATGCTATCATCATAGTTGTATTGTCCAGGGACACATTTTTAAGCCTAAGGCTCTGCCTTTGTGTTAAGGCTGAGTGCTTGAACTTCTTCAAAGGAAATACCTGCTTTACTGTAAAAGTTTTAGGTATTCTTTTTCTTACCTGATATCACAGTTCTACTGTAAAGTATTCCCTAGAAAGCTGAACAGAACTGATACACTTTTCTGCAATTACTATGCTTGTTTGCTGTACCAAAAGCTGTACCTACATCTGCCAAGGCTGCTGTGCATGCAAGTGTAACAGCATTCCCACTGGTCCCAGCTGAGGGCTTAGCCATGATCTGTAGCCATGGTGGTCCACAGATTACAAAAGGGTAGCTAGCATCTACCACCTTCTCTTCACTGCATTTGGTCATGGGTAGTGTTCACGTCAGGACCCGCAAACTCAGAAGTATTCTCCAAACCACCTCTCCTTTAAATGTAGCCACTGCACTTAGGGATCCAAGTGGAATCCAGGACACCATTGTGCTTCATGCTAAACACAGATGCTAACCATGGCCAGCGATAAACCAAGGAGACAAGAGATGTCAGCATTGTTAATATGGCAGGTGATGGTATCACTGCAGCAACCAGGACACAACATGAGCTGGACCTTTCTCCAGCTGTTTGGCAGATGACACAGTGGAGGAAAGCCTTACTGTGGGACACAGGATGAGGTAGAAGAGAAATGTGTGAATGTTATGGGAAGTTAATCCTGTGCACACAGGAAGTGAGGTGTTGAGGAAAATGTGTTTCAAGCTTCAGTGTCATAGTAATGCGGTTAGGTACAGAGGTGTGACCACAGGCAGGGTACGTGCTCTGAGCTGTAGGTCAGCATGTTCTCAGCCTCAGGACCCTGGAGGCTGCTGTACCGCAACTCTAGCATATGCAGTGTTTACCCCCTTGGTACAGACATGTGTCATCAGCTCTGGAGGTCTCTGCATAGTCCCGGGTAAGATGTTTGCTGTAGCTGTTATACATCTTCAGACCTGGCTTCCAACATCTTCCTAAGGAGAAGTCAGTTTCACAAATATTTCCAAGTAGTAGCAGTGTTTGGTCAGGGCATGTTTCATTTCAGGAATGGGATATGTTTTTCGAGATGATAAAACTTCCAAAACCTGGAAAACACTTAAAATGTCTGTAGTTGTGAATCTGCCCTTGTCTTTGCATCCAAATACAGGTGGTTTTCCTGTTGGCAATGCTTTGTGTATTGTCATTGAAGTAATGGATAAAAATTGGTTTTCTTCATGATTCCACCTTAAGTTTCAAATATGACAAAACCAGTAATAAAATAATCACAAACCTAATTCACAAGGCTAAAAAGTAGAGTTAGTGCTCTCCAGATCTAAGAAGAAGAAACAATTAGAATGCTTCTGCTAGTCATCTGTTGAAATTTTCTTGTGAATTGCTACACAGTTGCTTGTTTTCTTTTAAATAAGCAAACAACCAAAGAACAGACTACTTCCCTAAATTAGTTTATCGGTGTTTGTTTGTCTTTCTCCATAGAAATTCAGGCCTTGTCCAGACTTGGAGTCTGTAACAATGACTGGCACGGTATTGTGAGAATTGAGAAAGATGAATACAGCCGAGGAACAGATATACTGTCAAGACTTTCATTGGGTTGAACTACATTGCCTTGGTTTCATTTGTCTTTTCCATAAATATGAAAGCCAATCTGCATTAGAACTGTAAACATGATGATGTAAGTAGTTTTTTTCCATAAATATGTCATATTAAAATGTAAGGCTTAAACTGCCTTGTACACTGCATGCACAAAAACCCCATCTCCAGCAAGGGAAGTATCTACAACTCCTTATCTTTTCATGTGCTCCTAGGTAACTAAAAAGAAAGGATGATAAAGATCTAATATTTTGTTTAAAACACTAGAATTAAAACTACTTTGTTCTGGTGTCTTTTCTCCCACCCCCAATTACACAATTTACTTCTGATCAGATTAAACCTTTCATTCATTAAGTATGTGATGTTCTGTTTTCAGTTCTCATTTTAGGCAAAACTGAGGAGGGAAAAAAGCGTAGAAATGAAGAAGCAGATCTTTCAGTAGAACATTTTGAAATGTAAGTCTCAACTTTTATCCCCTACTTTTTCTTTTTTTCCAGCTGAAGCAGTGATCAGTCTGGCACAAGAGCGAATCATCTCAACTGGCTTGTACAATACATTTTTTGGCAGATGAAAATAATCAGCTAAGGAAGGTCTTCAGCTCAAAAAGCATCTTCCCTGAGAGAGCTAGCAGGGAGTGGCTGCGTTTAAAACCACCTAAACTTCATAGCCTGCTACTGCAGGTAAGAAGCCAGAGAAAGTAAACTGAGAACAATTAAAAAACTCGAAATGTTGTAAGCGACTTCTACTTGTGGTGTGGTTGCATCTCTAGCAATGTTTTCCATATGCTGACACACATGGTTGCTCAAGAGCTCAGCACTTGTTCCTGACGTGCAGGCCTGCAGAGCCAAAATAGTAGGGACATTTACAATACAATGATGTAACTTTCTCCCACATTTTGTAAATGTGGTTGCGTGTTGCAACCTTCCTTGGTTTTTAATAGTAAAGAGGCAATGTTTAGCTCACAGTCTGTGCTGCAACATGAAAACTCTTTTCCTAGCAGCTCAGCCGGGGTTTTGTAACTTGGTGGAGAACTCTGTGTTCATATAGTTATCATCCATGACTTAATCTGGATACAACTTTCTGTTCCTCTATTTTTGCAAACAGAGCTGACCAGCACTGCTCTTCTACAGTGGATGATGGCTTCATACCCAAACCTGACAACAAAGGAATCCACCACTTCCCCATAGCACTGGGGGTTGTTGCACTCATGGCCAAAATCTTGTGTGTCCCACAGAGACAGAACAGGGCAAAGTATCCACAATGACACCAAACAGGGCAAAGTATCCACAATGACACCTTATATATATATCTCCCTGCTGCCCCTGCGGTCCTATTCCAGGGACAAGAGGAAAGATGGAGCTATTTCAACTTTGGACTTGTCTACATGGGAAAATTAATCAGAAGACCAATACTGCGGTAGTCCCCTGTGTCTTCCTCTAGCTTGGTTTATCCCCGTCTGGAGCAGAATTACTCCAAATCCCACTTGACATTCAAGTCATCTTTTATGAGATAACTGTTCTCCCTCCTGCAAGGAGACCCACGCACAGTCCTCAGGGAGCTCTGGGAGCACTGAGCAGCTGAAGGCAATGCCTCTCCCCTCTCCTCCCTTCCTGCCCCTTGGGCTGGCTTGCAGGGATGAGCAGGAATTGCTTGGAGCTGGGCAAGGAGACGAGGGGACATTGATGGAGGGAATGATAATAGGTTCTGGGTGTTTCCTGGGTTGTGCTGCTGAAGCTGCTCTGATTTATAGCCAGGCCAAAGAGGCCTCTTCTAAGGAGCTCTCATATTTCTCTTACCACCCACACACAGGAACAAAGAACAGTAAGGATCTTGACCCACTTTCCACTCACATTCCCGGCCCCATCCCATTTGTCTGGAAGTGGGCAAAAAAAGCACTGTGGGAAAAGAGAAGTCAAGTGGTGGCAGCCAGGGCAGGGGAAGTCTTTGCTGGGCTGTAGTGAGAAGGCAGAAGCCATGTTCCCCCTTTTCCCTGCCTTGTTTTAGTGCTTGCAGATCTCTGGCTGGCTGGCTGGGTGAAAGAGCCTGTGCTAGCCTGGTGACTTAAAACCAAAGCAAAACAAGGGCCTCTGTGAGCAACTGGAGAACCAGCTCTCCTATGTGGACTCCTTCACTAGACCTCTCCTGATCTGCAGATGCAGCTCCTGACCAGGAGCCCCACAGCTGAAGCAGCACCTCGGTACCTGGCACGGTTCCCCACCATCATGTCAGATCTCAGGCCTCAGGTTAGGGCAGGACACTCTATAAGGTGTTTGTTTCAACGTTTCCAACCCACTGTGGAGGTGTCAAGGCACAAATTTTACGGACTCCCTGTCTCAGTGTGGCAAACTTTCCTTATGCAGCTGGGTGAAAGCAATGTCAGGAGTTGGCTGGCCACTGTCAGTACCTGTTCTTGTTGCTGTGCCATAACCCTGGGATGAGTTGGGCCTTTATGAGCAAAGGACCAAAATGTAAGGTAAGTGAGGCTGGCTGGGACCTCTGGTGCAACATTCTGCTTAAAGCAGGGCCAGTTCAGGGGTTACATTAGATCAATAAGGAGGCAAACCTGCTGATGGTAATGAAGCATTGCTATAGAGTTACACACTGCAGGTACTTTGTGACACCACGGGGTGAAAGAGGAGGTAAAACCCAAACTGAACAAACCCTAGAGGGTTTGGGTTGTGTGCATGACATAAATGGCTCTCACTGGTCCCCTGTAGATCCATTAGTGAGAAGTAAATCCCTGCAGTGAAGAAACAGTAAAAATGCAGCTGCAGCGGCCAGTTCCTTATCTGAGCCATGCTGAAACTCTATTTCTGGAGAGCCTTATGGGAAGAGCTGGGAGACCTTCCGCCTAGCACCACCTCTACTGCTGCAGAGGAGACTTGCAAGAGCAGCAGAACCTCAGCAAATTCTCATTTCAGCTGGATCCTCTGCACATCCGCCTCAAGCGGAGGGAAAGGCAGGGACAGTAATTGGCATGGAGCAGCAGCTTGGTTGTGCAAATGACGGAGAATACTGTGGGAGATATTAACGGGCGGCTGTTAAGGCATTACTAATAATTTTCAGAATCATTTCTATTCCTATTCTTCCCCTGACAGCCTGAAACTGCTGTGGGTCCTTTCAAAGCCGTTCTGCCTGCTAATAGTTTATTGCTTTATTTGATAGGCTGCTTAGGGGTAGCTAGGCAGCTTGTGTGTTTTAGTCCCCCCTCCCTTCAAATAGTGAGAACACTTTAATATTTCTTGGAGAAAAATGGGTGTAATAAAATATGAATATCTTGGGCCCAATCACGCTGCAGTGGAAAGCTTTGCCCTGCGAGGCTGTTTTGCTCTGGCTCTTCTGGTTGCTGTGCTCTGCAGAGCTGGCAGCACCATCAGTGCTCTGGTAAACATCATACTTCAAATAGTGGAAGGGTTCACTCAGTTAGGAAGGGTGGATGGAGCATATATGGACCTCTGTGGTCTCCACTGAGGGAGTTTTCTTTTTTGAATGAGTCGTTGCACATGGCTGACCTGGGTAAAGTCACACCATTATGGACAGAATTGCCCAAGCTCTGGGGTTACCACTAACAAGGGTCATTTTGGACTGCGTCTTCAAGGCTTGGTAAACATACAGGTGATAGCAACACCAGCACTGAGAACTAGCTGTACTGACCTGCTGGGGAAGTGTGGTGATTGAGACTTAGCAGCAGACACCATCAGACCCAACAGCATTTCTCTGAGTATGGGAAAGGTCTGCACAAGGCTTCTCCAAGGGAAATGACAAATCCCCTATTCCTGAGCTGTTTAAGGCTGAAGTGGGCAGAGAAATGGGGAGCACTGCGCAGGGACTGGCCTCACTGCTCGTCACTGGCAGGAATCTCCTTTCCTTGCAAGCATAAGTCATGGGACTGGGACTCAATCACAGCACTGGGATCTAGCTGGGGATTTTAGAGATTGCTTAAAAATGTGTAATGAAAATTGTTCATGTGTATGAAAGGGAGAAGGAAGAATGTGTGAATTCTGGAAGGTGCTGCCTGTGGAAAAGATGTATCCCGAGCTTTTAGATCCTGGCAAAGCCCCTTTAAGAGAGATTGGAATTTTCCATGCATAAACAACAATGCCTATATTTGTTTAAAAGGAAAAAAAAAAAAAAAAAAAGAAGTTGGGAAGCCAGCAGAGCAGACGTAGAGTCCTGATGAGGAAGAAAAGGAGCGTTGTGCCCAGGACATTGGGGAAACTGTTCAAAGCCAGTTCATCTTTACGCAGAAACTGTCCCTTGCTGGCTCACCAGCGGCAGCAGTCAATTGAGCTATGGGGCAGGCAGCCCGTGGGGCAGGAGATTTGGGACCCAGTCCTGACTTCAGCAAGGGACCTGGGTTCTTGGCATCTCCCAGGGGCTGGCACTCAAGATGGGGAAAAACAAACAAACAGGTCTGTTCAAAGGCATATAGGAGGAATTATATTTCTTTTGGAAGAGCTCATCTTCCTCCGTAGGGCAAAAAGCACGCTGTGAGAGAACGAAAACTCCCTGCAAATGGGAGGAAGCTAAATGGAAGAACTGCATCTGCTAGGCTGCTCTCTGCCTTCTGTCAGGGTAAAAAAAATAATAGAAAAGAAATAGGAAAAATGATAAGATTGATTCGAGATTCATCCAACCAAAGAGATGCAGCATAAGTGGGAACAGGTCTCTTTAGTCTGATAATCAAGCATCCAGCTGAAGGAGAGGGGGAATTCTGGTCTCTGTACCTGAGATTGGGTTTTAAACTGCCTCTATTTAACGGAAAACACTTTCCTTCTTTTCTGCACTACACTAACAGGGCCAAAGTGGGAGATGGGAACTGGAAACTCTCCCATGGCAGCGCAATCCCACCCCCGACCTTGCCATGGAGGTGAGCAAGTTACAGGTACATGAAGTAGGGTGGAAGCTGTTGCTCCATCATTATCCCCCCTGGCCATGCTCAAGAGGGTGAGCCCATACCCAGGTTTCCAGAAAGGAAGGGTATGGCTCAGCCTTCGAGAGGGACTGCAGTTTTTAGCCCCTGTGTGTGTTGCCTTTAGCTTCATGTGCACATACCTGGGATGCGGATGGGAAATAGGGTTAACCAGCGCCAGTACAGAGTGGTGATGGCCTGGAGTGGGTTTACCACTCAGTGTCATGGCCTCCTCTGTTTCCAAACTACAACTCATCTTACCCACCTCCCACTGAGCTCTGGATTTCCCTGTGTGGCCCAAACACTGAATGTTAAGTAATGCATGGATAAACCTGTTTTCTATTGTGGTTGTGTTCACAGTGGAAGAAAATGATGAACAAATAGGTTTTTGATATATAGGCTTCAAGGGGATTCAGGTCTTCTGAATCAGGTCTTCTCCATTTCCTCTCTCATTTTGTTCATGATGCAGAATATTATGGTGAAATTTCTATATAGGAGTTTGGGCCATTTTGCTAATTATCTAGAGAGCATCTTTCAAAGAACATACCCTTTTGCATGTGCAGAGATTTCATTATACTCGTTATACTTGCTGTTCACTGTGTTTTGTTAAGCTTCCTTACTTTGTTGTAAATGCCAAGAGAAGTAGAGGCAGAAAGGAGAAAAGTGGCAAGATCTGATGATGTTTCTTCCTGAAACCGCAGAATTATCTAAAAACTCTCCTATTCATAACTGAGACTTATCACTTGAAAATCTTGGTTTGCACAGAGCAAATTATGCTGTCACTGGCCAACCTAGTTCATTTATTTTTAATAACTTCCCTTATTGTGTGGTTCCAGACTGCACATCACATGGCACACATTGCAAATGAGATACTGGAGGTCTTCCTCAAAGATCGTGCACCCTGGCCTGGATTTTTAATCCTTCTTGCTTACAGGGATGCCTTTTATTCCCTCTGTAGTGTTTTGAGCATTCATGTGTCTAGCATATGAAGCACTGCTGCAGTCACATGGCTGTGTGAACACAGATGGTTCAACTAGTGCTCTGCTTCCCACAGAGAAAAAGAGAAACATGAGACACAAGAAGAACTGCAATGGCTGAGATCTGGTAATTCTTTGCCAAAATTTGGACCATTCTTGGAGAGGGCATCAAAAAGGATTTCCACTATTGCTGTGAACATGTAAATTGGTTTTTAGGTCTTGCTTCGTCTTCAATTCCATGAGACCTTTTTAGCAAAAATACAGGAAGTTCCAGTATCTGGTTGGCATCTATAGAGTACCATACTTTCAGAGAGACTTACTGAACTCTCTTGAGGGCCAGATGCTCTGTTTCCACTTTGAACAAGATGCTGCTGATCCTGTTCATTGCCAGATATGGTTCTGCACCACAAGACTGCTGGCCCAAAACCTGCTTATGGAGAGGGAAAACCCAAAAGAGATTTGGCAGAACACCAGCTTGGTGCTGGTGGCATGCATAAGGGTGAGTGAATGAGATTTGTACTAAAATAGCAGCAGCCATGTCAGAAAGGTTCAATCTTGGATGTTTTACCTGGGGCCATCCAGAAACCTATGGAGGAACTGGGAACTGAAAACAGAAGAAGGGGTGAATCCTGCAGCATCCCTCTTGGTCATTACCATAGTAACAGCCACCTTGGCTCTAATGTGGCCAGAAATCCCAGGCTGATGAGAGGACCTCTAGGTTTGCAGAGTGCACCAAATAGTCTGAATAGTCAAATGCCACAGCGCTGGTGAGGAACTCCAGGAGAGCTTCACAAGATGATAAAAGTTGACAAAAAGGTGGCAGATGTGCATCAATGTATGTTAATTTAAAGCAATATACCCAAGAAAATACAACCCAAATAGAGTGTATGTGATGCTAAACTAGGAAATGGTAGTTACCAGGCAATGGATCTGAAAGGCATCACTGACAGCTCTCTGAAATCATCAGCTCAATGTGCAGTGACTGCCAAAAAGCCAAAAAAGTTTAAGGTACCAGAGGAAGGGTACTGAGAGGAGTTTGTACTTGTTTTGCTGCTGAGCAAAATTATGGTGTACCTTTACCTCAGCCCCTGGGTGAGGTGCTCATCTCCAGTGCTTAAGGACAAGTCAGCAGAGAGTGACCAAGGGGCCTCCTTATAGGTTGAAAAAGGTATGAAGTCCTCAAGTCAGTAGTGAAAGAAATGGGCAGAGTGTCCCATCCAAGAGGCCAAACACTGTGGGGGTGTTGAGGGGGGGGAATGGAGGAGCAGAGAATGGCCAGGTATAGTCAATCCTCCTCCCATTGGTGGATACAGTACTGGGATAAATGATCCATCATAAGCCCCATTTCTCATGTTCCTAACCTGTGCCTGGCGGTGGCTGAAAGCTAAGACCTAAGGCAAGTGTAAGAACAGGGTGCAGCAGGCAGATGTTTCCCAGAATAGCCTCCTCAACATGGGGTGTTTGTGGCTCACAGATTCCCCAACCAGGAGGTGTTGCTTTACTTAGGATGGGATTTTACCATTTAAAAAAAAAAATAATTTAAAAAATAATAAATTAAAAAAAAAGAGTAAAGAAGGCTTTGAAGTCAAACTTTATTATTAGAGGTGACATGCCAACCATGGGTAGGTGCCAACTGCAAGACTTTATTTTGACTGCTGTCTCATGAGGAAAGCTGGCAGCTGGAAGAGCAGAGAAGCATGCCCTGAAGAATTTAGCCAGACTGCTTTCAACAGCCTCTTTGATGCCGGGTGGCTGAGAAAACAGAGTGGTGTTTTCTGTGTGCACTATGACAAAATACCCTTTAGTAATCGTCTTCTGGGTCACACTGGGTTGCAACTTGGACCACTGCATTGGCCCGACCCAGTACAGGGTACCAGGTTTTGCCTCTGGAAGGCACGCTAGCATGGGTTGCGTGTCAGGATGTTTCACTGCTTCTGTTATCATGAAATTTCTTTTCGTGCTTGGGGGGGGGGAAATAAACAACTTCCCTTTAGTCTCTAGGTTGAAGCTAGCATTGATCAAGAGGCAACTCCAGTTGCGACTCAAGAGGCAACTAAACTTTCAGTCTAAATGAAGAAACAGTTCTGTGTTCTGGGAAAATAGATTGAAAATGTGACTTGTGCAGGTTGAGAGGATGATTAGGGCTCTGCAGCCACAGCGTGAGAAAGACACACAGGGAAGAAAACCCAACATATTCATTGTGACAGACCGACTGCATTATTTCCTGCAAAATAAGGCATCTTCCCCTGGTTAGGATCACAGCTGAAAGGCAGGTACACGTAGCACTGTTTTTAAGGATGTTACCCAAAGCCCAGGAAAACTTGCTGGTTTGAGGGGATTTTTTTCCACTTGGTGCCAGGTTCTGGCTCAGCTCAGGGGAGTGCAGCTCTCTATGCCTTCATATCCTCTTAGTCTTTAGTGTGAGACTAGTTTGTGGGTTAACACCCACTGAGATGCACCTAGTCCTGCAGCAGCAGTGGATGTGAAAGGAGGAATGATGTGGAAAGCTTCTTTTCCTTCACAGGGACAATGAAAAGCAAGGCTGAAGGACGGTGTCTGCAACTGTTCAGGGAAGACCAAGGGCCATGCTGCAAGACTCACAGCTATCCTTTCAGCTCCCTCCATTTAGAAAGGCACACCCTCAGAAAAAAAAACCCCATCCTTTCTCTCCAAATTTTTAACATTCTGCCAAAACAGGGTGACTACTCTGAAAGCAACATCAAGACACAGCCACAGTTTGGTAGAAAGATCAAAAAGCCTAGGGGAAACACCATTTTTATTAATAATCACATTTACTGTTTTTTAAATACGTGCTTAAGAGCAAATGTTTTCACATTTCCTACTTTTCTGTAAGGTAGAGGAATGGAGACAAGTATAGAAGGGCTGGAGTATCTCTCCTATGAAGACTGGCTGAGAGAGTTGGGGTTGTTCAGCCTGGAGAAGAGAAGGCTCTAAGGGAGACCTTACGGCAGCTTCCAGTACCTAAAGGAAGCCTACAAGAAAAGTGGAGCAGGACTTCTTACAAGGGCACATAGTGACAAGGGGGAATGGCCTTAAACTGAAAGAGGATAGATTTAAGATTAGACATTATGAAGTTCTTCCCTGGGAGGGTGGTGAGACACCGGTGCAAGTTGCCCTGAGAAGCTGTGGCTGCCCCATTACTGACAGCATGCAAGGCCAGGTTGAACAGGGCTTTGAACAACCTGGTCTAGTGGAAGGTGTCCCTGCCCACGGCAGGGGGTTGGAACTGGATGAGCTTTAAGGTCCCTTCCGACCCAAACCATCAGCCTATGCACTTTTGCAGAATCAAGCTCCCTACCAGTGTACGTTTGGCTGTTTGGGTGGTGGTTTGTGGATTTGTTTGGGTTTTTTTAATCCTGCAGAGACTGAGGGTGGTGGTTGGATGGACAATGGTTGAACCAACAAATAAACAAAAAAAAGGAACTTCTCTAATTTGGGAAGTTTCAAAGAGCACACGCACCATTTTCTTATTCAAGAGGTTTTAATGAAGACTCATGTTAAAACCTCTCACACTGTACAACACAATTAAATGTACATCAAGCTCAGATAAAAAATAAAGCTTTCTTACAAAGTACATTTTTCCAGTGAATTTTTTCTTTCTTTTTTTTTTATTTTGCAGTAAAAATAGCTGCTACATAAATCCCTCCTGATCTTTGAAAAGGAGTCACAGTTATTTCCAAAAATAGAATTCATATTTTAATCATACAGGATAAACTGCAGGAAGAGACAAGTCAACTGAAAAAATAAGGCTTGTATATAAATTTTTTTTTCAGAGGACATGCATAGAAGTTGAAAAACAGATGCCATTTATAAAGAAAAAAAGGTAATTTTAGCCATATTAATATTTTCATTTTCAGTTACAGAAGAAACCACAAACAGGCCCTTTATGTCCCAGAATATAACATCAGTTTCTTGTAAAAATGCCAAAATGCACAAAGAATTGCCAACTTGAGTCTTGGCAAAATACTGAGGCAGCCCTCCCTCCCCACCCCCCCCCATTTCATATCGTAGGCATACCATATGCATGCACACTGAGCACTTATGTTGTCTCTCAGGCCAATTAAATATTTGCAGAAGGTTGTATATCCTAGACAAACATGAAAAAAATCCATTTGATAAGTTTACATTCATCCTATTTCAAAACACACACACAATTAGTTTAATTTACACTATACAGTATCTGTTAAATAGGAACATTACAGAGTTTCAAAAAGAATCACAGAATATATACAAACAATATTGAAATGGTACGATTTTCCTTCCCTTCTTTACAGGGTCTTTTCTTTTGTTAACGGTTGCTACATCTGGTTTTGGACACAGAGTGTTTATGTACCTATGCAGCACATTTCTGGAGGAGCAATAATAATAACAATAATCATAAAACGTGCTTTGGAACAAAACTAATATCAATTCTCCTTACTGCTCATTTAAAATAAATTACCTTTGTTGGGGTTCTTTTTTGCTGCTGTTTTTTTAATAAATTGCATTATATTACATGTAAGCAAGGACGATGGTATTTTAAAATATCTGAGCAACAGTTCTGCTGCATCACTGATTTCTCATCCAACCTTTGGTTTTAAAGCCAACCCAGTTTTAATGGCAGTGTAAGTAGCCAAAACACTTTATACGGCAGTACAGGTAGTCGAAATGCTTAACCCGAGAGCATTTCCATATCTTCATGACAGAGCTAGGGTCTGTGCTGACTTCCATGCTGCTCAAGTGCCTGACATGGCAACACCCAAAGCCACTGATGAAATAAGGCCACTTCCTTCCAGCTCTCCCTGGTTACAAAAAAATCGGGTAAGGTCCTTATTTCCCAACAGTTGCAGCCATCTGAACAGCCAGAAGAACTGACTACTACAGACGGTTCCCAGACACAGTCCCAACGCGTGATCTTCGCCCCTGCAGCATCACGCTGTTGGGCTCAGTCCTCTGTGTCGGGCTGCACCCCCAGCATTGCGTGCAGCTCCTCTGCTGTGTACCCCAGCAGGTTCTGCAGGTCACACACGAAGCGATACACATAGCGTTTCCCTGAAGTCTTGTGGATGATGTTCTTGTCATAATAGTAGCGTAGGCCTCGGCTGAGCTTCTCATAGTTCATTTTTGGCTTGTTTTTTCTCCTTCCCCACCTCCGTGCCACCTGGCAGTCCGAAAAGAAAGAGAAATGCAAAGGGTTTATTCAAGTCATGTTCTTCTAGTCGATGGCTGATAAACAGTTATCAAAGCCCTTTTTCAGTCACGGCATTTTACTTGCTTTGGATGTCCCAAACTCAGATAAAAGATGAGTTGTTGACTGACCCCACAACTGAACATACCCCAGGAAATTATCAGTAGCAGCTTTAGGAGCAAGTGGCTGGTATCAGCAATAAGGATAGCTATTGATAGTGGATAGGTCAAAATGAGTTTAAGGTGATCAGGTTTACAGGAAACATAGTCTCCTCTCTCTCAAGAGGACATCATTTAACTGTTAATTTGCTATTGAGCAGCACAGGACAGGTCTTTAACTGGAAGCTGAAAGAGATGTTTGTTGGGGTCAATGATTTCTGCCCTTTTTCTTTTTTAAATAAAGCCTTTGTATCACAGCCCTTGATACAATAACTTTCCTGCTGGTAACTGTATCAGAAAACGAAAATGCATTCTGTTTATTTTTAATGACTAAAGCTCTAAGTTCCCAAAATACTTCAAAAGTGGCACTACTGTGTATCTAAAAGAACAGCAACAGGCAGAAGGCATTTTCCCCATGCCTTTGTGCAATCTAAGGCATTGTTGATTCAGCTACATCCAGTAAACTAATCTTACAGTATTCCACTGTCTGAAGAACAAACTTGGTATACTACCTTTACATTTCAAGCTATAAAATATGCTCTCCTAACTACAACCAAATGCTAATATCCTTGGGGGGGAGGAAAGGGGGAAACATTCCACAGCAATCCTGACTGTACAATAAAGCATTTGCAGATGAGATTTCAGCAAGTGTCTGATCATGTAAACGCTTTATATTCAAGACTAGGCCCACAGATGGTGGATCAGACCTTAAATGTTTGTGTTCATCACAGTTAGCCACATACCTCATCTGGGTCAGCAAGTTTAAATTCCCATCCATCTCCTGTCCAACTAATGAATGACTGACATGACTTGTCAGTCAGTAGCTCCAGAAGGAATTGCCATAGCTGTATAGGTCCACTGCCTGTTGAGAAAAAAAGGGTGGGGAGAAGCCACAATTAATACTTCTGCAAGCTCTTACCATAACCAATGCATGTAACCATACTCATATCTCAGGGTAGGTCTTGCAATTACTGTGATATTTTTTTTTTTTTTAGCAAAAAAACTAAGGTTTTTCTCTGTAATACAAATCTGCTCCTATACATATTAAAATTAAAAGTCTACTTTTCAAAGAAAACATAGGACTTGACACAAGGCACGGCTTTCCCTTTCATATAGATTCCTTAACCTTCACTCCCACTTCCCATCAGCTGCATTCAAAGCTCCAGGGCTTGTCCTGCAGTCCTTTGTGTTCTAAAGTGAAAACAGATTTCGGCAAGGACTGTAGGAACAAGGTTTTTACAGGCAAGCCAACACCTGCAGAAACTCCCAAGTACAGTAGTTTTATTTCCAAGTTTCCCTCTTTTTCAGGCAGATCAAAAAGTGCATTTGATTTTTAAGTGTTCTGGCACACCTGCTTGTCCTTGCTTTAGACATATGGATCTACGAGACTTTCTTCAGTAACATTTAAAACTGAAGCTCTTAAGAGTCGGGGTCTCTTGACTACATTGCAAGGCATACCTTACAACTATACAACTATCAATAAAGTACATATTTATAGAGAATACTGATGTTACATAAGAATAGGAGTGACCATTTTGCTTCACTACTTACCAGTAAAGCCAGCTAGAATTGCTGCCGGTATAACTGGTTTCCCTTGCTCTACAGGATCACTTCGTTCTTGAATATAGTCTTTGAAAGACATTGTAGGTTTGCTCAGACACAAGGACTGGCTACAGTCATCTTCAAAACTCTCATAGGATGGCACACGCTGTAAATCCACTAATGACGACTGGCTGTTCCAGGACTGCAGCATTGAATCTGAGCTTTCATAACTTTCCGCACCACTGTCACTAGATTCATGTTCTCTAAGCTTACCTTTATGAAACAAACAAACAAACAGTGTTGGGTTTGGTTAGGTTTTATTTTTATCCTACTCAATCTAGCTTGTATATATCAATTACGGAAAGGAGGAAAAGCCATACAGAATATGGCCTCAGACCCATGGTTATGCAGATGACAACTCACCAGAATTATCTATGAGCAAGTTCAGATTGCTTCTTGGAAAATCTTGATTTACTGCACAGTAGTTGACACCAACAGCATCTGCTTGGGTTTTAGGGAACAATGAAAACTCTTGTTCTGGATTAAGGAGATTCGGTACTGTGGAAGTCTGACAGACATCTGTCAGGAGGCTAGGTTTGGGATAACTGAGGGCTTTAGGGTATCCAGGCATTTGCATACCGTAGGAGTTCTGATCTACATTTACAGCTGAAGAAAGAAATAAGAGAATTCATTAGATGATTTGCCCTGCAGACCCTTAAACACACTAATAAACCTCCTGCACCTCACTACAGCTGTGCCACAAAGAAATAATTTACCCATGAATATCTAAGAGAAAGCTAGGTGCTTTGGGCTCCAAATCGGATTCTGTAAATCTCCCTCTGTAACTTGATCACAAATACATCTATTATTTGTTCTTCAAGGAAACTACAGGCTACAGAGAAAGCTAAAGAAGCTTAAATGGTTTTGAGTAAGGCCCTCATCATTAAGTGGCGTAGTAAGGTTGAGCTGAAGATTGATTATGGTAGAATGAAATACAACGCTAATTAAAGGGAGCTAGCACTGCGTCCCACACACTTTGAAAAGGTAAATTTCACTTCCAGAGTCTTCAGAAAAGCCTAAATATAGCTCTTACTGCTCCCCAGTGATGCTAGTTTTTGACTGTGTTTGATAGAAGTGGGAGCAGTCATTCTGCTCCACAGATGTAGGCTTTGGCATACCAAGAGGAAATTTGATTTTCTCAAAGTCTTCAAAAGACTTCTGATATGAATTAGATGACAGTTAACAATACTAGGAAAAAAGGCCGTAGCAATTGAAGTCAAGTGCTCCCTTCAAGCACAGTGACTATTCAGATCTGTGACATGATTACAGTAAACAGAGATGTAAAACGTCTAATTTCATTAAATACTTACTTAAGGAATTATTATTGACCCAGTGAGGAACTGAGGTGAGATGAGAATTCTCCACATACTGATCCTGTGTCTTCTCTTGGCTGTCTGAGGAGAGAAGAGGGGAAAAAAACCAAAAACAAACTTTAATTTGGTTTTATAGTTTTATTTGTCTGACCTGTGGGCCACAAAATGCTTCCAACTCTCATGAGTATTTTGGGGTCCTCATTCATGTAAATTTTACAAATACACTCCACTGCACTCTCTCCCTTGAAAAACAAAACAAAACAAAAAAAACCCCACACCAAAAACATCTAACTGATTTCCAACAGGCTTGAAAACCATAATACCAATTGAATTTTAACATGAAACTTAGAAACAACATAACTGCGGTGTATTTTAAAGTCCAAGTCCTTAATGTATGCAACTACCAAATGCTACACTCCAAACCTCATGGACTTCACAAAGCACTGCATGTACGGTTTTAGCAATACCATCAATGTCCACCCGAGACACCTACAGGTGTCTTTGACTTTTTGATATTCATTCACTGAATTACCTCAAAACACTACATTAAAAGAACAAAACCAAAAACTTGTAATGAGAACTGAACAAATTTTGTGCACCTTTTGTTTATCTTTTTAAATGGGGTATTACAGTAGTCTTATCCTAATCTCATTTCAATGATTATTCCAAATAAAACCTGACCACAACAGAACTCAGCCTGAATACTGAAAGATTTCTGCAGATATGTGTGTGCTTTGCATACCAGGAATTTATTAATGGTTAATAAAAGCATTATCAGAACTAAATTTTAAAGTTCATTTTGAGTCTTCACATGTAATAAAAGCCCTTCATAGTGAAACAAGTGTTGGAAAGAGTCCCATTTGTGTTTCTATTAGAAGAGCCTTAAAACAAAAGCTTTCTGGCTCTATAATTACCTTTTATCATCTGTTCCAGGTGTTCCCACAGAATATCACCCACATAGTCAGGTGCCAGTTCCAGGAAACGCTCCTTGCCCAGGTTGCACAAGTCTTGGCCACTCATAAGAAACTGATGGAAGTTTACATTTACCAAGCTAAACTCATTAGTAGCCCATGAAAGCCACTGGCAAACTTGCTGTTCAGTCCACAACCAGGGATCTGCAAGACAAAGTATTGCGCATTTAGAGATAACTCCTGACCTTTGTGAAATAATCTTAATTAGAAGGCAGTGAATGGACAAAACTGTTTACCCAAGTTGCTTAGTTTTGAATGAATACAGAATGAAACTACTGAATTAAAAAAAAAAAACCCAAAACGAAAAACAGTCCTCTATTGTTCTTCTGCATTCACTTGTAACCAGAGATGTCCTCAGCTTACTTGATTCTCTCTTATGCTGCCAAAGCATGAGCTCTTCATGCACCCATTTTTAATACCAGCAAGTCTGGTCTTTCCAAGTCAAGCTGTGTCAGATTCACATAGGATCCATTCTTGTATTTCCTACTGACATCATTCTTTCTCTTTTGAAAGAGCCGCTATTCAGCCTCCTCCTTAGCATTAAAACCAAAAATGCTTATAAATAGAAAACACTTACTATTTGGGATACCCAGCCGACACTGTTCCTTTGTGAAACCACTGAAAGTATCTTTCAAGGCCTGACTCATCACAGCCTTACTGCATGGGGTTAACAGAGGCAATTCACAGTTGTTAGACTCTACAAGAAAGAAAAGGGGTGGAGGGGAAAAAAAAAAAAGATACATTAACTTTTAGGCCAGTGAAAGGAGTGACAGGTTTTTGCTGCACTATCTGAAGAATAAGAAAAGGATGCTGGAAACTAGGTATTTTAGACCCAGAAACAGCTTTCTGATATATTCTTTGACTTAATATATCAACGCTAAAATCTCTATGCTACTAGTTGGATAGAAGTTGCATCACGCTAAATTAAAGTTCTGCAGCTTTCCGTGATCCTCCTTTACTCTTAGTACTTACATAAAGGGCCTTTTTTGCAGGGGAACTTGACTTTTTCTTTTTTAAGGAAATATAAGACTGCTTATTCCCATTTTGTCATCTATAGCTTGACCTCAGACTTCCTTATAACACCAGACAGTCCTCACTTAGTTTGAGAGCTAAGTAACTAATAGTGGGGTTGTGAAGAACCAGCTTGCACTATTTATTTCAATGGAATAGAAAGCAGTGTTTCAGATTAGGAAGCCTTTTACTGATACTTTGTGGTCAGGACCATTAAGCTAAGGGCAATTTGAAGACAACTTCAGCAATTCACAACTGCATCCCTGAACATTCGAGAGCCTCTGAGAACTCGCACACAAGGTTGCATTTGGAGGAGCTCTGCTGCACCAGCGTCATGTAACGGTGGCAGGGTATAAAAAGGTGATGAACTTGCCAGACTCCAAGTCAGTTCATAAAGCTGTGCAGCTCTTCTCGTTCTCCTAGACTGTCTACATGCTCCACTTGACCCAGCAAGTGGAGCTCATTACCAGCCTGTGCTTAACTTCTATTTTTACCACACCCATGCTCAATATCTGCTGGGACTTGCTTTGCTGACCAGAGCGGGTGACTGATTAGAATCACATTAGAACAAAGGACTGCTTTTCAGAGGCTTGAGGGTTGGGTGTTTTTCCTTCCTCAAGGGGAGATAAAGATAGTATAGGGTAAAATGTCTACATTTCAATAAGCCCTCATGTTTTGTCAGGGATTCTAGGCAAGGATTGTTAGAGAACTCTTGATAGGTTTGTCCTACATACAGACACAATAAAAAAAAAAAAGGATCTGTAAACATCCCCATCCCCGGGTTTTAATGTATTGAGTAAAACACCCTGGGATTTACAACCACAGTTTTCAAGAAAGGACCTTGCAGAGTACTTGCATTTTGATTATGGTTGAGATGTTGCAATTTTAAATTATTATATAATAAAATTATTTATCTATTTTTTAAATTCTCTTAGTTCTGTTTTTATACCTACTAAGGCTTCTTCCATGGACAGTCAGTCTATTAGGGAACTAAACCCCAGTTCCCATTCCTTTTCAGTACAGAGAATAGCAACTATCCACAGAACAACTCCCATGGGCAAAATCAAGCATGTACACAGAAGTCTGTGTACTAAACTACTTCTTTTTTGGGAAATCCATGTAAGGGCATAGCCATGAATTGGTAGTTAGACCCCACAGATTTCTGATCTGCTGACTGGAATAAGGAACCAAGCGAAGAGTTACCGTAAGAAGTAGAATCAAATCCTGTTGGCACTTCCTGAAGAGTTTGATCTTCATTTAGTGAGAAGAAGTATCCAGCAAAAAGAGAGTTTGAGCTATCAAAGGTGTCAAATGCTGGTTGACGCTGAAAAGCAACACAAACAAAAATATAAACAATGTGAGCATTTTGCTAGAGCACTATCGACTTCACGGCTGGAAAGTGCCTGGGTTAGGTTTCCTAGATTTGAAGATGATGCACAAGTACTACCTTCCATCAGCTAACTTGTGCCCTTGAAATATAAACACAATGATAGCATAGCTTGTTGTACGTTAATACAAAACACTTGATGTTCAGACCACAGTGCTAGGTGGGTGCCATGTTCTGCAGGTTGCAGTAAAGCCAAGTAAGGATATTCTTAGTTAACCTGCAAATGAGGTTTTAACAACAGGGAATGCACATGCGTGTGTACAGCTATTTATTTCTTTATTTCTAGTTATATTTTAAAGAAATCCTTATTTCCTTAACCCTTGAAATTGACTATTCACTTGATGAATACTTGATGGCAGAGGCAGGATCAATAATTATGGGAAAACAATTGCCAGTGCAAGACCTTGAGTAGATTTACTCTGTTTTGGGTTTTTGTTGTGTATTCTTTTTTTTTTTTAATAAAGGAAAAATTTAATCTGAACCGTATCACTTGAAGCCATACAGTCAGCTTTACAGGACCTGCAGACAGATACTACTCCTTTGATGTGACTTCTATACTTCTGTGTTACTGCATTTGCCAGCTACCACATTCTGCAGCCTTTCAAGTGCTCAGTGAAACACTGCTAGTTTGATTATACACAAAGGGATGAACAGGACTGATAAAAATGTTCCAGATAGAGTGGATTCTACTAATACTTTGGCAACATTCAATAAATATTGCTATATTTTAGAAACCTAATTTCTTTCAAACTTGACTTGTGTCAACTGTGTATGCTAGAAATACTAGCACTTTTACTAGATACACCACCCAGCCACATTAATCTTCAGGGGACAGAGGGAATGTTAACAGAGGAAGAAATAAATTTAAAAACAACTTATGCAACTTTCCTGTTCGTCACAAGAAAACTGTATCTGTAGTATCTAGAGGCATGGACAGATAAAAGTTGCCACTGAGATTTGTAAAAGCACCCGAGGATAGAATATTGTTCTGGAAAGCTACAGTTTGCTCATAGCAGCTACTGCAGTTCAGGGAGCTGGAGACAAAAGCAACTTGCAAATGCTTATTTGTTTTAGGCATCCACTGGTCTGCCAGCTTATGCCAAGGTAGGAGATTTAAATGAGGACAAGGTGAAGATTTTTCAGGGCAGTATTCATTTACGATGCACAAGCAATCTGAGTTATGTTACTGGAATAATAAACAAGTATTAACATTTCCTCACATTCATAGAATATTTAGGATTGGAAAGGACCCCAAAATCATCTAGTTCCAACCCCCCTGCCATGGGCAGGGACACCTCACACTAAACTATGTCACCTAAGACTTCGTCCAACCTAGCCTTGAACACCGCCAGGGATGGAGCATTCACAACCTCCCTGGGCAACCCATTCCAGTGCCTCACCACCCTAACAGGAAAGAACTTTTTTCTTATATCCAGTCTAAACTTCCCCTGTTTAAGTTTTAACCCATTACCCCTTGTCCGGTCACTACAGAAACTAATGAAGAGTCCCTCCCCAGCATCCCTATAACCCCTTTCAGATACTGGAAGGCTGCTATGAGGTCTCCACGTAGCCTTCTCTTCTCCAGGCTGAACAGCCCCAACTTTCTCAGCCTGTCTTCATATGGGAGGTGCTCCAGCCACCTGATCATCCTCGTGGCCCTCCTCTGGACTTGTTCCAACAGTTCCATGGCCTTTTTATGTTGAGGACACCAGAATTTTACACAATTGTACTCCAAGTGAGGTTATTCCCTACCTTTGCTTTTTATCTCACCACAAAATTTCAAGTGGCTTGGAGTCTTTTTGCGCCAGGTGCCTTTAATGTGCCATGTGTCATCCCCCTCCCCAATCTTCCCAAGTTACATTAACTCTAGTAAGAAATAAGGAACCATATTTTTAATGGCTGTATTTTATAACAGGCTGCAATATGTCCTAGTAGACACATTATGAAAGCATGCGCTCCACAGAAGAAAAGATAAACAGTACCATGCCTCAGCTAACTGGGTTCAGAAATCTCCATTGAACACTGTCTAACCAAGACAAATTGCGTACAGTCGATACCCCCACCACTAGAGTCAAAGCCAACCCGCAAAAGGCTCACATCTAAATGAAACATGTTAATAACAATTGCCAAACCTCCTAGTAAAAGATTCTTTATACATTGCTAGATAAAAAGCACTGACTCATCACTAGTACCTAGAAGAAAGGGCAAGTTCTTTCAACACCATCTGGAAACTCCTGCTTTTTGTGTAAATAGCTGACCCTTATCCTGAGTCACTGGAAAAAATGCTGTGGCATGTGAATGAGTAAAATCCATACTGTGCTAGTTTCATATTTCAAAAAGGAGAAAATTAATGTTTGAGCAGGTTCTTAATTTAATACTAAAAAAAAGGGGGAAACCCAATACACAATAAATTCTACCTGCCCTGCAACCCTACTATTTGGTTTTTCAACATATGTAAGAGCAATTATTACAGAACAAAATAAAATGTGAAAGCTACAAAAGAGTAGAATACAGGACTCTACATTGACTTAATTATATGACAACTGAATACTAAATAACTGCTTAGAACAACCACTGTGTTATAGAGCACACAGCTGTTAAGTTGGGGATCTCTTGTGGATTTTGTTGTTGTTGAGGGCAGGAGCATAAGCTAAGAGGGGACGTAAAGCATCAGAGAAGTTAGCATATCCATCTCACTAACTCATTCTTCAAAACATGAACATTCCTCAAAGTTAGTCAGAGTGGAAAGTGTCTTCCTAATCTTCATCTGGTTTACATTAATCAATGTCATGTAAAAAAAACTGATACTGAGATTTAAAACAACTTGTATAAATGGGGAGAAGGGAAGCCCTTAAGGACCTGAGTCTTTACGGTCTGCCTCTCCTTAGTCCTCAGCTGTGAGTTCCTTTCAAAACAAGGTAACAGACACAATCTATTGAAAGATAAATATATTTAATAACTATCTTTGTTTTCCTACAATGGATTAGAATTCCGTTTCACACAGTTGCATACAGGAAGTGAATAACCAACTTCTTTTTCTTCAGTGAAATGAATCGGATCTAACCAGTCATATCAGGAGAGCCCTTTGCCACTCTCATCATGTTAAATATATAAAGACCACCCCTACTGCAGGTCCTGTAACTTTTATTTAGGCAAAAGTGCTGTGCCAACTCCAATGAATTTCTTATGTACCTCTCATTTTCAAATTCTTCGGATTTAGGGGATGGAAGGAGGGAATCTCCTTGGGGGAAGAGGGTTGGGGGCATAACATTTACATCTTCCTATTTCAGTTCCACTTTTCACATCTCTACTGGAAGCAGAAATACTCTAGAAGATTGAAGCTTACAAGTAAATAAAACCTGAACATCTGTGTTCACGGTCATACAATTCCTGTGATGGTTTAATAAGAACACAATAAATACATTACCCGGGAGATGCCCCAATTGGTTTTAGAAGGCAACAGCTCAAGATTACTCACCTTGAGCATTCCTCTGTACATGTTAGACACAGGAGCTACTTGATCCATGCTCCTGATCCCAAATTCACTCATCTGAAAAAATAAGAAAGGTCACATGAAAAATCTTGCTACGTAGGAAGCAAACTTATTAACAAACGTATCCGACTGCTTCAGTACAGACTACAGAACAGCTCTCAGAATGAGATCCAGAGAAAGCTTCCCTTCTCATTGCTCACATCCCGACCACACAGGGCACAATTCCCATCTTGCTTACACAGCTTTTTAACTGGAAAATCTTTCACAGGCATTACTGATGTCAAAATGCTATGAAATGAGCAAACAAGAGGACGGTTAGCCTCTGATACCCAGTGTGAGGGCTTTTAGTACCTTATACTGTTAGTCTGAAAAGCCTACAGAAGTCCTTTATCCACCAAGAATCTATTGCTCTGTTTTCCAACTTTCACCCATTATCTTAACCATTCAGTTTTGTGCTATTTTTGCTTACTGTATTCCTGCTCACACACCATGATTCACTTTGGACTTTAGCTTTCAAATGAAGCAAGAAGAGACAGAGTGCTCACTGTGATACACCTTCATGTACTAACCCTTTCACCCTTTCATGAATAATCACTGAAGCCAATACCCACTATTAGCAACCTCCTTCCTTTACTAGGCAAAGCCTCACCCAACCATGTTATCTCACACATTTTGTAAACATGGGATTAGCATATTTATAAAGCTTTAGAGGGCTTAAGTTTTAATTGAAGAGGGCTTATTCAGTAAAATATCCTTTTTAAAGTGCTGATAATTGCACCACCATTAATATGTTCGTATTATTGAAGTTAAAGCTATACTGGATTGCCTGTATTACCAAGAACAGTGTTGTGTGAAGGCTGTATAACTTGTTATCCCATATATCACGTAAGGAAAAGAGTGATAAGATTCATATCGTTTTACTGGCCTTTGGGAGAGATCAAACGTAAGGAATAAAGCCAGTTTTATGGCCATTGTTCAGATTTATCATGATGCTGTAATTCAGGTGTTGGTGAATGATACCTTATCAGACTACACTGCAGCAAGTTGTCTTAACAATTTTTCTTCTCCTTTTTCACAGCACTGGGCTAAATTATCTTGCTCCACAGAAACTGCCTGAAAATGTGTGCTTGTATTTAAGCAGTCACATAGGACACCAGTAATATTTCCACAAAACTGTGATCACTTATTACAAACAAGTTCTCTCAGCCATATTAACACAAGGAGAAATAGAAATACAATCTTAAACTCAGAAAAAGAAGGCAAATCAGGAGCTTAACAAAATAAGCTCAGCTTAAAGTAACAGCACATTCAAAAGCTGTCCATATAAATAAAGAGGAAAATAAACACATTCAACAGCCAAAGACAAGGAACCCTTTTATCTTTTTATATAGCTGATCACTTGAAAAAAAATCAAGAGTCCTTAACCTGAGAGGCCCATTTCAACTTCACTGTTATCAGATGTATGGGGCTCATCATCAAAATAAAATATCAACTGACTCTGAAAGGAACATTTGACTTACACTTCATTAACGCTACCCCAAAAGCACAATCTACTGTAAGCCGGTTTTTGCCTCAAATAGCATGTACAAATATTTGATCTAAATTACACATCTCATTGAGCAGCAAAGAATTTTACACAGCATGAGTCTCACTCAGCAAGCATCCTAATCTTTTCATTAAATTTGCCGCAGTTTAAACAACTGTTTATCCTTGCATTCGGCTGGGTTTTAAAAAAAAGTATATGGCAATTTCTAACACTCTTTGCTTTGCCTTCGAAATCTGCCCTGATGCCTAGGGATAACTAGCTGTAAGCCTTACCAATCAGAAGGTATTTGTGAAAACATCGTATGTGTTTTCAGTGATTTTAGAGCTGATTCCCAGTGAGGGCTACAAATAAGATTTCTGACACTTTCATGTGCAGTCCTGGCCTCTACATCAATCCTGTTAGGGACCTCCCCACTGCTTAGAGGGACTAGAATTCTCTCCTTCCTGGGTTTTTTTGTTTCTTTGGAAGTGTTTTAGGGTCCTAAGACAAAAGGTTCACACAAAGTCTTCATTACACAACATTGCTCATTAACCCAAGGCACTCTACGGTAGCTTTCTCTACGGTAGGCTGCTTGTCTGTTCTGTGGCCTTGCCTGGGCACAACACAGCTTACGAAAAACTAGACACCAAGCTCCTTTCTCATAACACATGAAGATCTTTAGTATGTTCTGTAACACTCCTTTTTCCTTCCTCCAGCCAAATCCCTCATGTTTTTATGTATTTCTATAGCCCTCACTCATCGTACATCAGTTCTCTCCCCATCTGCAGTATGAGCTTCCAGTCCCAAGATCTGAAACCCTTACAGAGTATCACAAGATGAGTGGAGCTGAAATGTCAGGATGTCTTTCTGCGACACAAAGGATTAAAGACGGCTTTCTGCTGGACTTCAAAAGCTGCTGTTTTAGTTCAGAAGAGACACTAGGTCAGTGACTGGGCCTCACTTCCAACTCCTCCACTAATGCTGATGACTGCTACTTGCCAGCTATAATTGGTTTAACTGGCAGGACACCTTCTCCAACACCCCCGCATAGCTGAGTGGGTGAAGCAGAACAGGGTCAACAGGATCAGGCACTTATTAACTAATACTCCTGAATTCTGATCAACTTCTTTTCAGCAACAGCCAGGTGCTTGCCCACAGCTGGATTCAGCTAGGAACCATCCCCATGGAGAACTAAACCACACTAGTGCCCACAATGCATCTCCACTGGTTTTTGGTTGTTTTTTTTTTTTGTTTGTTTGTTTGCTTGGGTTTTGTTTGTTTGGTTTTTTTTTTTTACCCTTAACAGAGGTGTCTGGTTGGTGTTTTGCTTTTAAATGGTAATTTTCTTTTAGCCAAACCACCTTGGTACCAATAGGTTAAGACACAGCCGCGCTGCTCCTCCGTGCAGCTCTCGGGCTCCCCGAACAGGGATGAGCGAGATAGCCGGTATGACTTTTCGCACATATGACACACTCGCCCACATTAAAGTTTGATGGGGAAATCATTCAGCCCAGCGTTTTTCTGAAGTCCCTTTAAAGTACTAACCAAATCCAGAGCGCGCTGCCCATTAACCCTTCCCTGCCCGCCGCGCAGCCGCCTCAACCCCAGCATCCCGTTTCACCGCCGCTTCGGACGCGGCCCGCCCGCCTCCGGGATAACCTCACGGGGTGCTCTCGCCACCCTCTTAGCCCGCCGGCTCTCGCCATAGCCTCGGGAGAGGTCGCTCAGGCCGCGTTCCTCATGATAGGAGCCGAGGGCCGTGCCCGGCTCTCCCAGGCGGCCGCCAAGATCCCCCCATGGCCAAGATCCCCCTTCCTGTCGTCCCCACCTCACCTGGTCCCCGGCGCTCGCCTTGCTCCTCGGCGTCCCTCGGCGGCGGCACCGGCACCGTACAAGAGTCCAGAAAGAGAGTGGCCGCTGCCTCTCAGGGAGCCAAAATATCCTCGATGCGGCGGAGCCGGCCAACAACAACAGCAGCAGCAGCAGCGGGCTGATCCCAGCTGAGTCCCGGAGGAGGAGGAAGGGGGGCGGGAG
The DNA here is from genome assembly GCF_033783945.1 of Neopsephotus bourkii. Taxonomy (NCBI): domain Eukaryota; kingdom Metazoa; phylum Chordata; class Aves; order Psittaciformes; family Psittacidae; genus Neopsephotus; species Neopsephotus bourkii. The sequence continues at coordinate 6,391,546 of NW_026901456.1, read as the reverse complement.
GAGGGCCGGGAGGCGGGTGCCCGGCGGCGGGTGTGTGGGCGCTGGTGGCCGAGCCGCGGATGCCGCCGCCCCGTGCAAAGCCGAGCCGAGCCGAGCCGCGATCACCCGCGCTACGCCGTGCAGTGCCGCGCCAACCGCCCTCGCAGGCGCTCTTCAGCGGGCGGGGGGAGGAGGCAGCGGCCGGTCCCGCCTCCCCGCAAGCCCGGCCCCTCTCGCCGCCGCGGGACTGGTTGTTGTCGTGGGTGTCGCTACGGCTGCGCCGCTGGAGGCCTCGGTACCGGCAGGGTGCCGTTGTCCTGACCCTGGCGGTCGATCCTCCACTCGGCTGGTGCTGCGGGGCTTGAGGACAGGAACAGGCAGCCTTAGCTCGTTGAGAGAGACAGATTTAATTACGTTTTTTTCCTGGCTATATAGGAGATAAGTCACGCTGAACGTTTTCCGTGGTTATTTTTTATTAACACGCATCCTCGAGATAGATAAGGTCATGAGAATGAACCCATAAAATCCAAGTATCTGTACAAATAGTCTGTTTCCATAAGTAAACTGTGGTTCTTGCTGCTGTGGAAATTCAGCACTTATGTCATGTTGCACCTTCTACGATTATTTTGGGGAGTTCTTAATATAAAACTGGATGCAATGTGAAAGCTGCACTGACAGTTTCATCTTGTGAATTGCAGATCCAACTCCAAAACAGTGTTGGCGTTCCTCAGACCTTGACAAAATCTGGTAGCCCTTGGAAAGCTGCAAGAAGCCCTATGCCATCAAAATGAAAACCAGCTTTCTGTAAATGTGTTTGTCAAAGTGAGCCTCCCTTGAGAGGCTGGAGAGATGGTAGGGAGGCAGACCAGAGGCGTGGGTTGCTTGCCTTATTTGCTCAGAGCTCGTTGGAGCCATATGACCTTGTGGATGGACTCTCTTGTCACACTGCCTCCAACTGACTGCTTTTATGTGCTGCTGAACACTGTGTGCACCGAGCTGGGGGGACCCGTGTGTCTTTCCCAGCTCCCCAGCCTGGCTGCGCATTGGAGCCGGTTTCTGACAGCGTCTTGGTGTCGGACATGCCGTGTCTGCCAGCTATCAAGCTGCACGCTCCAGTTGGGAAGAAGCTACCGTGTGTCCATCTGTCCAGCAGCTCTTCAGCTGTGGGTGCTCAGGGAAGCTGTATGGCTGTGTCCTGCAGCACCTACCTCGCAGGTTCCAGATACAGCCCTTGGTAAACCACTGAGCTGTAAGGAGGAAACAATCTGGAGCTGCAGTTTCTTGTTGCTGCCACCCTCGACTTCTCTAGATTTACAGTGAACACCAGGGACCTAAACTGTGTGTAAAAAGTTGTTCTTTAAGCTTGCTATTACACCTTGCTTTATTTAAACTAACTCCCATTTCAAATTAACACTTGTGTCATATGGTTGTAACTTTTCTTGTAATAGGAGCCCAGCAACTGCTACTTTGCAATTCCTCACCAGGTTTCAACTGACCCTTTACCATATGCCTAAACTGTGATTATTTTTGCCATTAAAAAGCTATTTCTGGCCACAGCCAAAGCTGGACCATGCAACTTGTTACCCTGGAGAAAGATTCTCCAGTATTTCTTCCAAACTCGTCAGAAAGCTTTCTCTTTAGAACACCGGGATGTATTTCATTCCTTAAGGTCAAATGTTACTGGGCAAATTGTGACAGTCTACTTCGAGAGAAGTGTCTTAATTATGCCAATGGCATATCTTACTTCAGGAGAGTCCTGATCTAATAAGGCACCATCTGTTATAATCCTAAGGGAAACCATTAAAAACTGTATGTCAGCTGCATAGCAATTTTAATTATAACACTGACAAAAACAATTATGCCACCCTCTATATAGGGGAAACATCTGTCGAAAAGATAAGATGAAAGGCTGGGAGTTATTTATTTCTTATTAAATTCGTGTTCTGGCATCCAGAGCAAAATTATTAACGTGGCCTGTTTTTTCTCTATTAAGAGTCCTTATTTTTAGAGTAGTTCTTCTTACAGAAGAATATTTAATTTCATTACATACTACTTATAGTTAGTATACAAACACAGTTTTGCTCCCTTAGAAATGGTGCATGCTTTGTCGGCTGGAGCACGTGATGGATGAGGAGGGGCCAAGGGAGCTGGGTTTCATTAGTTTGGAGAAGAGCAGGCTAATGGGGAATCTTGTTATTTTCAACTACTTAATGGGAGGCTAGAGCAAAGAAAGAGCCAGGCTCTTCCCGAGGTGCACAGTTGCAGCAGGGGAAATGACAACTGGATATTTGGAAATAAATGTTCCCAGTGCGAGTGAAAGCTTCATCTGTGGAGAGTCTCCGGTCTAGACTGGCCAAAGCCCCAAGCAACCCAGGCTGAAGGTTGGAATAGAGGCCTGCCTCACCCCTCTCAGCCCAAGTTACTCTATAATTTTGTGATCCCTCTGCACTGCTCATTTTCAAAACATAGCAACTTAAAGCTAGAGAGTCAAAGAAAAAATAGGTTTGGTTTTGGTTTCCCTCTGTTTCGTACCTGTCTGGTTTGTTCTGTTTTAGGAATTGTCCATCCCCTTCACAATTTCTTTAGCTCTTACCTGTGCGTTTATGCATGTGTGTGTTGGCATACTGTCAGCCAGAGAGACAGAAGTTCTGTATGACCCTAAGAATAAGCATGGCATCAGCACCATGCTGCAAACTTTCAAGGTTGTTTGTTGTTTTTGCAGACCTACAGGTACTTTCTTGGGGTTTTTTTCAGGAGTGAGGGAGCACTAACTGTGGTACTCAAGAGTGAAGTGGCTAGAAAGGGAAAAGGAAAGAACAGGGGTAAAGACTAAAGAACTAATAGCTGCAAAGTGATTGCACTGGGGTTCTGTGGTAGTCCAGATAGGTAAGACTTTTTTCAGTCCTTCTTGCTCATCTATCTCTTGTTTAAAAGAGGCCCCACGCTGCAAGTGAGTGCTAAGTGGTTGTTTCTGGTTTTTTAATGATCTTTTTCTGTAATGGTGTCTCAGAAATATGCTGGAGAGTTACCTTCTTGTAGGGAATTAAGGCAAAGGATCTTGTTAACTTTAAGTATTTAAGTACATGACAATATGCACTGAAAGCAGTGGGTGGTTGTCTGAGGTGATAGTTTGCCCCCATATTTCTGATCTGAACAGCTGCAGTGCTAATTTGTGAGTTCACTGGCAAAGAGAGGGAGGAGAAGAGCAGCAGCTGATGGTCAGGGCATCTCAGGGGAGGGCTTCACTCTGTGTCTGCACATCACATTCTCACTGTGGCCACCAAAGAGGGGGAATAAGATCCTAAAAATGTAGAGGTTTAAAGCATAGACAGGGAATGCAAGTGGCAGGTATGTGGAAGAGCTGCATTGCAGCCAGTGCTCCAGAGCACCTATGACTTACTCCTCCAGAATTTCTCTTGCGCCACAGAAGAGGACACACAGGAGTGAAAACCCTGTCGTGCTGTCAAAGTATGTGTTGTGCGCTCATCTGCATGTTGGCTCAGCTCCTCCACCTGAGTATGTTTGGGGTGCACGTGTCCCTACTCCTCCTCCTCCTACTTGTTTTTCTCCTCCACCTTGTCCTGCTGTGGCCATGGGGAGCAGCATGGCTATGCTGTGCTGTAGCAGCCCTTGAGAGGGGAGCCCCATAGGTGTGTGGTGGGCACTCAGGGGTGCAGAATGGCTGATAGGCCAGCACCTCCTCATGCTCTTCCTTGCATCCCTACAGTACTGGGGACGCCTCGTTGTTCATTTGCATTCAGTGATATAAATAAACATAGTCATCCTGAATCTGAAAGAAAAGACTGTATTTTTGTGCCCCTAAAAGACAATTAACAATGAAGCTCCAGTAGTGACCGTCTGTAAGTTCACAGCATAAAGAGTCTCAGGAAATACCACCTTTGAAAAATAAAGGCCCAGCTATTTTGGTTTGAAATAGCAACTTCAAACAGGACGCTATTATGATTGAAACAAAGGATGAAACTCATTGACTATGCCATTCAAACACAATTAAACCAAAATATTTATACAGGGTCCAGGAAAGGGGGGTATCAAATGACCTTTCACTTTGGTGGATATTCTTTGCTGCTAAAATGAAGCCTTGCTGACCTTCCCCACTGAAATATTCTCCCCATGGTGTTTGGTGCACAAAGTGTGACCAGGATAATTTCTGTGAAGGCATCTCAGTGAGTCACAAAGTGTAGCAAGTTATTCATGTGCGTGTCATTATTCTAAGCACATGCAAACCAACATGAATAATTACTGTGGAGAAAAAAATACTATGTCAAAGTTGTCAGCATGTTCAGAAATTGCTACCTTTTGCCCATAAAGTGCTGCATTTCATGTTCATAAAACTCAAGGAAATTAAGTATACTGCCAGCTCTGTAAAGTATCAAAGTTTGAAGCCTTATGCTTCTGATTTTTTAGTTAAGTGAAAATGTTATAAGCATGCCTCAAATAATGTTGCCAGCGGACAGGAGAGATGCCTAACACATGAACTGTGGGATGAGGTCTCATATGACTGAAAAATTTAAGCCTCTACCTTTCATGCTAAAGCAGACGATTAGTCGTTAAACTAGCTAGTGCTTAAGAGATTGCTCATACCATTTTGGGTGTATTTAATTCATTTCATGCAGTCTGAGGCATAAAATAAAAAGCACATGTTAATATTTTAAGGCCAAGTGTATTCAGAAACAGCAGAGTTTAATAATTGCTTTTGGATGACTGTGTTCAAAAAAGTACACTTGAGCTTCCTTTAGCCTTTTCTTTTATCCTCTGCATTTCATGTACTGCTGGTTTCATGTAAGAATTACCTTGCTTGTGTACAGACGCCTGCTCAATGCTCTGTAACGTGCCCTTTATCACTACATTTGCTCTCCCACCTATGTGGGCAGCAGCATGCTTCTCTTACCAGTGAGGGCAGTACTTCATCTTGTGATAAGTATAGTTCCTCTCTTCTCCTCCACCATTACCAAATGATACATGAGTTTTGCATCATTCTGTGGTGGCTGTGAAAGTTTATGCTGGCACTTGGCATTTGTGATTTAAAATTTTACATTAGCCTTAGGTATATTGATAATGGTGTTTTTACCATGGAGTGGAAGACCCCATTGCCAGGAAACCTTGCTTGTTGCTGCTGCTCTTGTACTTCTGTTAAGTGGGAATTGTGTGAGCACTGGGTATATTTTTGGAACAGTGATTTAAGATTATTTCTTTTGTACTGACATACCCTAGAGTATGTGAGTGCCCGAGACCCAGCATAATTGAATTTCTTCATTTTTTATGCTTTCTATTACCTTCTTCATTATTCTCAACCTACTTCATTCTCATCTCTTACTTCCCAGAGCAAATTCCCCATTTGCTTTTTTATCTCTTTGTGTAGCTTTTTATCTTTGTGTAGCTTTGTATCTTTGTGTAGCAAGCAGTATAAGCCAAGCACGGGGTGGTGGTAGAACTCGTGGCACAGAAAGTGAGTGCAGAGTCTTATCTAACTGCTTGTATCTTTCTGGCAGGAACATACTACAATTTCATCCCTGTGTCCCTCTTACTTCATGTTTAGTGTGTATATACAGCCTTACATGAAGAGGAGAGTCTCTTTCTGGTCAGTGAATAAGAAGAATATCTCCATTTACACAATACTTTGAAATTCCTTCAGAGCCTGGCAGATGCTACGTGTTGGGACCTACAGGACATGCATTTTTCAGCACTAAGAGTGAGGGAGAAGTTGCTGGCCTCTTTTTTGACCTAAGCAAAAACTCAGGCATAGACCACTGTAGTCAGGATCATTCATCCCAGTCCATGGTGATGATCTCAGCCTGAAGCGACCAGAGCACAAAAACATCTATTGAGCAGCCTTGACTAAAATAACATCTATGTAAGAGCAATATCACATATTATTGACTTACTCTTCTGCTGGAAGACTGTTCAGGCCTTCCTATCTCAATGAATTCTACCGCAATCTCACATAAGTAGGAAAAGGAAAGGCAGTGCCAGCTTTAGCTATAAGTGGATGTGTCCATTGTGTCCACTGGTGCATACATGGGTAGACTTGGAAAACTGCCTGTCTTTGATTCACACACATCTTCTCTGTGAAGAATTGCTCTGTCTTAGCCAAGTTGGCTGTCTTTTTGCTTTTACTTCCCCAGGGGCATAATGTCAAATTAGTCATTTTTACAAGAGAGGGAAGCTTTATAACAGCCACAACATATATTCTCTGGAACACTGACAAGATAAATTCACTTCAAACAAATATAAGCAGTTGCTGTATTGTTGTATCTCTCCTGGTTTCTTTTTTCTTTTTCATTTTCCTTTTTTTTTTTTTTCTTTTTACAATGGAGCAGGTGCAATGCCTATATCTGTTATCAGTATGTAATATGGTTTAAGCAAACACTGAATTGCTCACGTTGTCTAGGTGTTGCATGTAGTCTATTAGTCATCTCATCTAGCGCTTATCAGAATGCAAAAAAACCATCATTTGAGATGAGTCATTAAGATTCATTAAAGATTATCTTTGTCATAACAGCAAATGAGGAAGAGATACAGAAGGGACAGGCGGGGGTATGTCTAATATTTGTGGGGAGCACGACATATGCCATATACCAGAGATCTTGAAAACAATACTTTTTGTAAGAGTATTATTAGCAGAGCAAAAATGCAATCTTGGGTGTGCTGATCGACCTTAGTCAACAAATTCTGTATGTGGAGTTTGAAGTAATTAGCTGGGGGGAGGAGGAACTGGATTATAGGGTATCAGGGAAGCTGATAGCCTGCACCAGTGTCAAACTGGGGTCAGACTGTAAGTCTTGCTTTGCACCATGTGCATCTTTGTTAGTGGCAGAAACCCCAGGGCACTGTGGTCCCTTTGCCCTGTTAGCAAAGTCCCCAGCAAAACAGACATTCCTGCAGGTTGTGACATGGCCACTCATGTGGCCGCATGTCCCCATCCTATGTGACTGTGGCTGTCTGGCCCTGCATGAAGCCCAGATGCTGCAAGCACTCTGCAGGTGCTTAATGACACACAGTACTGAAACCACCACCTCTGTGTCAACACTGGCCAGCAAACCCTCTGAGTGGGGCAGCCTATGCCAGGCTGGCACAAAACAAGGGGGAAATAATTTTCTCAGCCCATTAGAATCTGCTGGAGCTTAGGCAATGGTGTTTTTTTTTTTCCCCACAGGAACAACAAAATCAGTCTCAAAAAAACTTTGTGAAATTTATTTTGGAAAAAGAAAACCTATACAAAAGCAAAAATTAGCCATGATTGGTCAAATCCTTGCATTCTTGTTGCTCCTGGCTTTTTTGTTTTTTAATATGTTTTTATTTTATATCGCCTTTTTTACAAACAGTAGGGTTTGGTGGAGTTCAGGACACATCAAGCAAAGGCTTTATCTTGTGGGAAAGCACTGTAGGCAGTTTCACTCCACACAAATCTCCCTGTAGCTTTGTCCCCACCAGCATGAATTCCCGTCTGTGGGCCAGATGTGCTTTTCTCCTCATACAGATGAGTGTTTCCATAGCTGAGGAGTTGGTCCTGCTGACAGCACTGAGATTTCTGGAGTCACTGCTCATTTGCAGGTGTGAAGTGGATTGCTCTCTGACCTTGGGCAGATAAGCAGCCTTAGGAATTTGTTGCTCTTGTGCCTTTTCCCAGCATTGGAAATCTTTTCATTAGGGAGGAAATAAATTGCCCGCCTAATTTCTTATTAGGTGCAATCTCTTTACTTTGTCTTGGTACAAACTGGTTTTCTTAACGTGGCTGATGCTTGCCTAGAAGTCTTAAAATGAGCATATATATTCTACTATGACGTTTACAATAATAATTCTTTTGCTTTTTTATTGATGTCATCCAAATGATTGCTACCCACATCACAGCTTTAATGCTGTTCACATATGGAAACTGAACTTTGGAAGCAATACGCTCTTAGGTCTCACTTGGGCAAGATCTACTGATTTCCGTCAGGTTTCTTTAAGCAGAACCTGTATTGCTTTTAATGCTCCTAAACCCAGGAGAAACAAACTGTTGTATGGAGCTCTTATCTCAGTGGAACACACGCTTTGGCCATGCAGGAAACAGACTGAACAGATTTTAAAAGGTAGGGATTTTGATCTCGCCTTCACAGAAACCTCTTGTTTCTGGGAACCTGCACCCAGTGTGTGCCAGGGTTCAAAGTCGGCAATCATCACTGAGTATTTGTTCCCTGCACTTGGACCCTCTGTCCCTTCACCATGTCTTTGCAACTTGCAGCCCTGCCTCAAGCTGGTTGAGCTTTTGCTGCTTGCCGCTGGCAGCTTCCAAATCAAACACCAAACACATTTGGGGCAGTGCTGTGAAGATGCCTTCCATAAGAGACTTGCTGGAGGGCTCTCACCTGCAAGGGCCAGAATCCATGTAACAGCAGTGTCTCCTATTGTAAAAAGAAAAAAAAAAAAAAAACAAAAACAAAAAAAGAAACCAACAAGAAAAACCCGTTGAGGATTGTGTAGAAAATGTCCCATAAATTGTATTTCATCTGCTTCCCACATCAGACATTTTGAAGTTAAAATCTTCCCTCTCTTTAGGTCTCCATGTCCTGGGTCATTATACTGTCTAGTGGAGAGTTGTTACTGACAAAGACATGAATAGCTCTTAAATGAGAGCACTTCACTCATTTTGTGTTTTCAAGGATATTGAAAACACCTAAAGAAATTTAGTTTTTCTAGGATATTTCCTTCTCCAAGGTCTGCATGTATACCCTTCTCTTCCCTTGAAAGGAACATGTCCCTAAAGAAAAAGTTTGTTTATCAAGTATTTGTTACACAGGTTCATGCTGTCTCTGCAGGGATGTGTTTTAGCTTGGATTTAGCTTTCGGAAATGAGAGTCACAGAGTCACTCAGCCATTTTTATTTCTGGCTTCCTGTTACCCCAAACAACTTTTGAACCCTTTGGTCAACTTTAACCAAATCTGGGAAGGATCTTATGATCTGAGGGAAATACAGTTCTTACATGTTTTAGAAATAAGAGGCAGCAATGTAGATAAAAGACACCAGAGCTAGTGCCCCCATGGAGATAAAGGCAGAAACATGGTCTCAGCTGTATTTTTCTCCAGAGAATCACATAGGAAATAAATGCTATTCAACAAGAACCTTTGATCAGAGCTCACATCTTACTAGTCTTCAGATAAGAGATTGTATGTTATTTGAGATGAGATAAGCCACCCTAAGACGTAAATCACGGAAGCCAGGCATCATTTGTTCTCCAGCTCGCAGAACGAATTGTTGCTTTGGTGAAGTGTAATACTTGCTTCTGCTCGGTGGCTTCTCATCACTACGTAGGCCTCGTTTGAGCCAGCTCTCTTGGGATATTTGGTGAGATGTGAGAGGAGACCTGTTTCAGCTTTTTCTGAAGAGCAGAACTGGTAGGATCAGCCTTAAATCTGCTGCCAAGCCTACAAGTGGTGGGGCTGGGTGACTCCCAGGCTTTGGCTCCCAGACTTCACAGACTGATGCCAAATAGACTTGTTCCTGCCTAAATGAGATCAATAGTGACTGAAAGTCATGACTGTTTGAGGGCTATTCAAACTCTATTAATTAGTGAGTTGCCAGTTTAATTTGGAAGCTTATTTGGCAAATGGCCACTGCTATTGATACGTAGGTTTGCCAAATCTTACCAGGAACAAGTGAGCAGACACTGAAAGTGGGCACCTCTCCATCCCTAGAGAGTGAACCAGGTATGTTATTTCAGGAAGGTCGTGAGTGGCAGAGCACCTTCTGTGCTCTTCTCCTTGCTGTGGTAGTCTTCTGAATTTCAGTGCTCTCTACCTAATTCTTACCAGATTGCCATGCTTCTGATATTTCAGTATGGATGGTCTATCATATATATTCATTACAGAGAGGACTCGCCATATCTGGTAGTGGTGGGGTAGGAGATACTTTCATTTTTCTGGTATTTGGGGTACTAATCATCCAGGTGATATGATCTCATGTCTTTTAAGTGTGTGTGCTTAGCAGTGTGGAACCTGGGACACGCACATCTTTTGTCTTTGGGTTTAAAAAATAAATCTTTCCTGGTTATCTTTTTTGACATCTTTTGTAAACAGCAAATTCGAGAACAAACTTTGTAAAGCTCTTAACCCTAAATCTTCCTTATAAGCTGCAAAGGTCAAATTACCAATTATGCTCTCTGTTTGTTTTCATCCTCTGGATCTCAATTTTCATGCTTGCTTTTGCTCCCAGGGACTCTGAGGCTTTTAGTTAGGTCAGGTTTTGTACAGCAAAGCAATCCGTTCCTTTTCCAGAGGGCTGCCATCTGGTTTAAAGAAGGCAGTGAAGTGCAAGAATAGCTTGTTCTTCATAATACATAAGTGGCAGGTTTCAAGCCAAGGTTTACAGAAGGAGAAGTGAATTAATTTGCACAGGATAGCAGCTTGCTCCTGAACTCTTTTATTTAAAACACATTTTTTGTGCCCTCCAGAAGAAACCCAGTGGATAACCAGCTGCTTTGCATTTTTCAGGTGGAAGCAGCAGCAAAGTCATTCCGATCTGTATTGCACTGGGGGCTGTGGGACCAGGTGAGAAGGTACAAAAGCAGGCATGTAGGAAGGACTAAGTCTCATGAATCATGTCTTTGGTAAAGGCTGGAAGCCTGTGGCTAATGTGATGTAAAGCCTTGGGGAAAAAGGTGTTGAAGTGACAAACCGCGAGGATGACTTCAGCGGCAGCATTTTTAGTACAGCTTGCATGGGGAAGGGTTGAAGATGGAAGAGATGGAGAAAAGACTGCAACTGTTCAAAAGGAAGAGAAATGTCCCTTTGAAGAATTATGTCTCCTATTGCTTCTTTGTGGGATACTGGTTTAAAGCCTAGCAATAGTTAAATGAAGCATGTTTTCTGGTGTCTGTCCCTCATGGATTCCTGACTAATTCAAATTTTCTTCACAAGGTTTCCTTTTCAGTGTGGATACTAACAAAGTCTCACTCCTTTTCTTGGTTGCTCCTTTTCAGTAAGGGTATAAATGTAACACATTGGAGACCTTTGTCTTCTGCCAAATGTGACTGCAGTTGGCTAGGGAATAAAAATATTAAAGGTAAACAGTCACCTCAAACATTTTGTGATCACTTGTTTACTTATAAAAACATGATAAAAATAGCAAAATATCTGAATTAGCTGAACAGCTTCTAAATATTAGCTCAACACACCTTAATAAATTATGTACTGCATGTTTCACTTAAAAATATAGCATATTTAACTTTACTCTTTTGAGCTAAAATCATGCCAGAAATGGCTTTTGGTGAGTCAATAATTAAGAGAAGAGCTCTGATAGATACTATTAATGTATTGTGATGTTGGCTAAAGTTTTGGTTCCCTTATCGGGGCAATACAGTGCCTCAGCCATGGGAATGACTTCCCTGAGAAACGGTGGTATTCTGAAGTGGGTATTTGGATAGATATTTTGAATATTTGATAGCCTGCTCCAAGGTGTTTGGATGAGCTTGCCATTTAAAAACAAAATCAATAGTCATGCATGTCTAGGGAATAGTAAACAAAGTTGGAGTCATTCCTAATTATTGGGATACAGCTCTGTCATCAGCTCCTTCTCTAGATACTATTATTTATAGAGATAATTATTATGCAGTATTTAAATTTGGGATGTACACGGTTCTTTAATTGGGGACTGACCGTGTATTTGGTGATCTGGATTCCTATCCTTACTCATCCATCTATCATTTATAAAGATTATATATCTGGAACGTGACCTGTGCACATAATTACAATTAATTAAGTCACCAGCAGTATGCTGAAAAACTTGCATTTAAATCAGGGGTTGAATAATTAAACCAATTAGTTAGAACTGACTGTTTGTAATACGGCTTCTTGAAAATGTGGAATAATTGCTAATCTTCTAGACAGAGATGGACAGAACATCAGCCTGGTATTTAATTTTGTAAATATGAATTAGGTGAGGTGGTGCAAGCATGAACTCCATTATTTTTTTTGACTTTTCAGAAGCCACATGAAATGTTAAATGATGTGCAACCCAACGGATTGTTTGAGGGCATGGTAGGTTTAGGATGTCCACATGAATCCTCAAGCTATTAAAACATTTCCCTCTCTTGGCTTTCATCATTTTTGTTTATAATCCTTAATTTTTCTGGTTGGGACACTGACACTCAGAGAGTAACAGTGCTTCTTCCATGCCCTGCTCTTCTGGACACTGCTGCTGGTGCTTGTCTGTATGGCTGCATACAAGCTGCATCACAACAGGCTACCCATGGGCTCCGTGTATCCCTTAGCAAGCTCCCTGTTGATTATTTATTTCAGGGAGGCGGGAGGGAATCTAACACCCACACTTGTCAAACTCACCTCCCTGTCACCACGCGCTTGTTTGCAGGCTGTGGCTGGAGCAAGCACGCCACGTGTGGGGCAAATCAAGAGGAGGAGATCAGCTAGTGTGAAGAAACAGGACCCAGCCTCCCCTTGCTCCTCCCCAGCTTTGGTCAGGGCTGAAGAAAGGGCTCGCTGAGCCCCAGCCCAGCCCGCCGGCACTTTGCTTCCAGGTAGATGGCATAGATAGGGCATCTTTCCAGCATGAAGTGAGCACCCTGCCTCTACCTGGAGAAAGGCAGGTGACTCAGAGAGGGGTGTACATGAGGAGGTGTCTAAGCAAGCCAGCTCCACCGGGGGGGGAAGAGAGCCTGCCCTCAGCGGCTCGGTGTCTTACTCAATGATGTCGTCATGCAGTGATGGGTGATACTATCTGCATCTTTCCCAATGCAGTTGCAGGAAAAAAGTGTCATGATACCGACAAGTATCAATTGGGCACTCTTCAGAGGAAGGGCTGAGGACTTCCAAGGGCTGTGGTGGCACAAGCCCCTCCTCTCACAGTATAAGCCCAGGCACAGAGGAGGTCTCTGTGGTTTGAGGCTTCAGGCGTGAGCTGAAGGTCCACGCTGAGGATAGGTAGCTGTATTACTCTTGCCCCAGCATGTGCTGTCTAATGCCTTTTGTGCTTTTCCTTTGTCTCTGTAGCTGAGCCGATGATAGGCTGTACCTTGGACTGGTGAGTTTTTGTCTCTGTTGTCAGGCACAGAGGGTAGGATGTGCAGTGGCTGCACTGTTGGAAGGTGAACTCGCTATAAAACAGCCTTGATTTTACACAGATTTTAGTTTTCTGTTTTAAAAAACTGCTGTGGTTGTGGAACTGGAGACCAGTATAAGAGGTTCTGCTATGTAATTGAAAGCTCAGTTAAATAATTTATTGCGAGAACTCAGCTTTGATGCTTATAGCCCAAGAAAGTTGAGAGGATATTGCCAAAGTTTGCTCTCAGGAACACACATGCATTTTCCAGAACCTGAGTAACAGCTTTCTATGTTTTTCCTATGTCTTTTTTTTTTTTTTTTCCTTCAAATCATATTTGAATGAAGCACTCTACAAATTGCATGGAAGTTTTGTGTGCTTAACTTCAGGCATATGCACAAAGAAGCATTGGTGGGACCTTATCAGGACACCAAACGCACCTTTCTGCCCCAGGGCTTGGCTAAAGTAGGCTTTGTGCTCTTAAAGCAAACAGAACAATTCAGTGTCCTGTGGGGGATGGCTCCTAACCAATTTGGAGATATTTTTAGAAGTTGATAAAATGACTCCTCATAAAACAACACTTGGGCAGTTCAAAAGAGGAAATAACTGAAGAGACATTAGGAAAACCTTACTGTATTTTTAATTATCAGTCCTTTTGATGTTGTCAGCCCATACCATAAGCAACAGGAATAATTGTTTAACTTCCTTCCTATTTAATGTGGTCATTTTATGGCTTACAGAAATGGCTTTTGCTGGTAACACTTACCATTTTTGGCCATGGCTGTGATACTCACGGAGCCAGCACCCAACAGCATGCAGAAGCATCCTTCCCAGAGTGCGCAGGAGGATCCCTCCTTACCTGCTGTCGGCCATGGGCAGTTCCCCTCCATCTCCTCCTCCTGGCCATGCTCCCTGCAGCATGGCTGACACCAGGCTTCCTCCCACCCCAGCCCTAGAAAGGCTTTGCCCAGGTCCCAGCAGAAGTGGGAGATGTGGGAAGGCAAGGCGAGGGGAGAGTCTCTAGCTTCTGCTTTTATGCAGCCATGCATTTCCGAAACCTGTATCCTCACACTGTCACACAGTGTTTCTTGCAAAGCACTGCTCATTTGTGCCTCTCTGCTGCTCTCTGTTATTTTTAAGGAGAAATTGGCACTTATTAATAATTATTGCCGTAGCAAAGGCTCACTTCATAAAGTTGAGCTCAGCTTCATTGTCATTAGAGGTAGGACCTCAGGACAAGAAGAGCACTGCTGGGTAAATATTTGGCAGGCTGTATTTCTCTGGGCTGTAAGGCATATTGTTTTTCACAGGAAGTGTGCCTTCACCTCAAAAGAGCCCACTGGAGTTTCCGCTTGCTGGGGCTGAAATGTTCCCATGTACAGTATTGGCACATAAATAGCCAACTGCTGAGCTAGAGAGGGAGGCAGAACCCTCTGCTCCTCTGCTGGCTCTCATGAGGGTGAGAGGTTCTCTTTGGGATGGGACTTTGCAAGTGCACCTCAGAGCTTGCTGATGGATCTGGGAGAGGATCGCCTTTCTCACAGTGAAAGAAAAGGAGGCAGCAAACCCAAGTTTGCACAAATAAATCATTTCAGTGCAAATGGGAATAAGGTCTCAGAGGGTACAGGGGTACTAAAATGTACAGAAATGCAGGCCTAAAATTAAAGCAAGATTTCATCAGCTTCTACATTGTATACTCAAGACAGTTCAGTTGGCCTGTTCTCACTGAATTTGTCTGGTCCATGCCAGCTGAAGGTCTGGCACTGTGAATGAAGCCTGAATGTATTGCTCTTCTTTTTTTTTTTTTCTCCATTTTAATAGTCCTGATGGCCTGGGGCAAGATGTGCTCAGCTCTTCAGATAGAGTTGTCTTAGGTCAGTGTTATCCCGGAGTCTTTTTACATCACTTACGTACACTCACAAAGCAAAGGAGGACTTGGTATTCTTTCAGTTGAAATTCTTGCCCCTTCATGAGTTAAATCTTCTGAGAAGACAAGCAAAACATGATGCTATCTGCATATGCTTTCTGTTCGGTATGGCAGTTTGCAGGTCAGCACAGGGAGAAACCATGATACTCAATAGACTCCCAGCATACCATGGGGGTGGTCCTTAGGATATGGAATTCTCCGCCACAGTGTAGGGAAGATCAGATAAAGCAAGCAATTTGGTTTCCTTTGCCACTGACACCAGAACGGTGCTCTGAGGTTCTGACTTTGTGCTGGGGGGTGATGTGTCTGCTCAGCCAAGGAGATTCACATTCATCCTCAAGGCTCCATTGAGCCTCAACAGAAAGGATAATACTTAAAGCGTGATATTCCTATACATGCAGCTTGCTCAGAGAGGGAATTCAACTCCTGAAAGAAAGCTGGGGAATAGTGTCCTGCAAGAAGTCTCTGAGAAGGTTCCTAGGTATGAATGGGTTAGAACTAGATGATCTTCAAGGTCCCTTCCAACCCAAACGTATCTGCGATTCTATGATTCTATTCTTAAACTAGGAAGGTACACCACTCCAGCAGAACAATGTACCTGCTTCAGCATCCCTTCATTATTAACAGCAGCTCTGGGGATGACAGGCCAATAAAGACTGGGAGTGATACATAATGGAGAAAATTACCTGTTTTGAGAGACTTTGACATTCCTTGTAGCTTTCCCTTTTCCCAGTGATGCAGTGAAGGACATCTGCTACGGGAGAGCTGTAACCCCTGGAGAATTCCTCTGCATGCTAATAAACTCCAGCCTGAGCATTCACATCTCTATATTTGTAAACATTCTTATCTCTTCTTTGGGATATATACAAGCTGTACTGTACTAAAATGTTGTTATATTACTGCTGGCTGAGGCAGTTCATCATAATTTTTTTGTGTTTCACTCGTTGTGATTGTCACCAAATAACTTTAAATGAGACAATTTTTTTATTATGATAGCTGGTGAATATTGTGTTGGGGAAAATAAAAGCTAAAGTGGGAATTTTCTAATCAAAGTCACTGTTCCTTTTTGTTTGTAATCTGGCAAAAGACAACACACAAATGAAAAAGGACAGGTAGATGGATGAGTCAGTGTAAATAGTATCTAATGCTTTTGAAAGAAAGACTTGTATAAACACCTCGGTGTTATGATGAAATTTGCTACAGGTACTCATGATAAATGATTTTGTTAAACACTATTTAAGAGTCTGAGCAATCTTTGGAGATCTTCTTCTATTGTTACTGCATTAGTGGAACACATCTTTCAGATCTACCATGCAAACTGGGATGAGATTTTAGTATGGGTTCCTTTTTTTTGTTTTTCCAAAATGGAAACTATTTTAAAACTGCAAGTGCTCATTCATGCTTAGCACTTTGTGTAACTGGATTTAGAACAGTAATCTTGGCAATGCATTTTCTTTCCCTTTAAAATTCATATTTTCCCTTAAGTGGTGCAGCTTATAAATGTTGCTACTTGTATGAAGCCTTTTTTCCAGGTTACCAGTGAATCACTCCAGGCTGTGACCTTATCTGCTCATGCATCTAAACAGGGCTGAGACTAATCAATAATTGGTGAGATTTCATCACAGGGACTGTGGGTGCCGCAGGAAGCAGTTTGGTGATTAAGAAGTCGACACTCTTTCGCTCAGCCATTAATGAAACTCTGTGCCATCGAAGCCCTAACAGGACTCTGAAGCCTTTTGGATGTGATGTAAAATTGAGATCTTCACTGCTCATCATTCATAACTACCTCATGCCATTTTTTTATGTGTGGGAGCAAGAGTAGAACTATTCATCCAGGCAGTCCTGGCCAAACTTCAGTTTTGGTAATTGTTTTCTGCCTAGCTTCCCTCAGTTTCAATTTAGGCTGTTATCCTTCGCTTCCTAAGCCAAGGTGTCAAACTGCTGGTATGAGTGTTTCCCAGGCCAGCGCTGGGAACTCTGCCTGGTGGAGGGGGTTGCAATCACCCTGCCTCTAAACCTTATTGAGTATTTTGATGTCTTCTGGAAAGGCTGTTTCTGTGAAAGGCTGATAGCGTCGTGTGGAAACATCTGGACAGGGTGAGCTTTTCGGCTTCCTGGGCCGGAAAGACCTTAGTTATTGAGGTGCACAGATGTAGTCTGATCTGCAGTTTGATGTTTAGATCATAGACAAAACTCATGGGTTTTTTTCATCCTGTGACAGCCTCTGGGAATTATCAGTGTTGTTGTTGAAGTGCTCTGTAAAACACAAGAAGTAATGTCTGAATGCCATTCTTGTTTGTTTGTCTGCGATATATGTAAAGACAGCCTGGAAAGTTCCTGGTGTTTGTTCTTAGTGGCATTCTCTGATTGCCTCCCCCTCCCTGCTCCTTGTAGAGAAAATACAGGAGATTTAGCAGCTGATCTGCTGCTCCACCTCTACACTTCTGCTTCAGCATTTGCCTTCCAGGCACAGAGAGAGTGTCCGGGACATTTCTGTGGGATAAAAGGGAATTGGAGGTTGTGGGAAGGATGAGGAGGACAAAGACTTGATATTCCTGGTATTTCTGAGAATCACAGACTGAGTTGCCAATCAGGAATGTGGGCTGCTGAAGTGAGCACTAGGCTTTGGGAAGATTGCTGTTCCCCCACTCCTCAAGTAAACTAGTCAGGTTATGAAAATCCTTCTGATTATTTCTTTGCATCACAAGAAAGTCCATTTCCAGTCCCCCTTCTCAGTCCAGTTGCTGGTTTTGCCTGGGTTGCTTCTTTGCAGCAGGAAAATTCAAAGGTGCGGGAGAAGTCACTGCATGTCTTGAGCTAGAGCTAGAGCTACTCAGACAAAACCAGACAAAATCAGAGCAAAATAAGCTTATCAGAATCAGATTGGCTCAAGATGATTTAAGGGGTTTTGAATTCTGTGGAGAAAGTGAGAATCCTAAACACCTGGCTGAAGCCTGGGCTATGGATGCATTCTTTCTTCTGGCTGCAGCTCTGCCAGATGGAGCTCATCACTGCTTTCCCCATCCAAAATTATCCCTAGTCACATCTCCTGGTGGACCTGTTCCTCAGGCAGGGGTGGGAGCACTAAAATCTGGTGTTGTCAAAATGAGCAGGTTGCCTTGCACAATACATAAAGAAGGTCTTTGCGAACTGGATTCATGTGGTCCTCAAGGAGAGTCTACCTTGCTCTCCAGGACCTTCAGCGTGCTTCATCTTGAACTCAGTGACCTGACACTGCCATGCCTTAATTGTCCTTAGGGTTATCTTGCAGATAAGCTCTGAAAGGCAGATTGCATTTTCTTCTGCCAGCTGACGTAACTCACTGGTATGGAGAAGGGATGGTCCCGCCTGCCTTCTGCCTGCGTCAGGCAGCATCTGTGGTGCGGGAGTGCTGCTGCAGTCAGCCCCTCACCAGCTGCATTGGATGGATTTACATACTGGGTATCCCTGTGCCTCAGCCACCCAATACCTCCATTCAGGGTTGTCCTGTTGGGCCTGTTTGGGCGCACATTGTTTTTGTGGAATAGTGTCACCTGCAGACTCCCAGTGGAAATTTTTGTTCCTATGTCCTAGGTGCTACATAAAGAGATGAGGAGAAATAGACCCTGCTCAGACCTTTAAATATTGAGCCAGAAAAAGGCCATAGCTCCCCAACTATAGAACACATGTAACCACAAATAATATGATATAACCATACAGATTGAGGGCAGTGCTGAGCCCCATCAGAGCAAGTCCACATCTGCCTTTACATGGCCAGGGAAACACTCTAGAGTTGTGAAATTAAGACAGCACTGTGTTGTGTCTCGATGGGAAATTGAGGTAAAAAGGCTAAGCAACTTGTCTGTTTGCCTTATGCAACTGAGAAATGAGGCTGGACCTCTGTCTAGTACCCCTACAGCAAGCTGTCCATCATAGCTACCCAGGGTCTGAAGATTATCAGCTGCCTGAACTCATCCCTGCTGCTAAGGACCAGTTACTCCTGGTACAAACTGTAGTTTGAAGTCACGGCTTTATTTTTAGATCAGCTCAACCTCAGCCATAATTATGTTTATACCAATCAAGTATGTGGTAATGCTCACAGGTCTCTGACTAGTCCTTTAGTGTAAGAATTAATTTGCGGGGTTGGAAAAGGCAGAATGGCAGGTGTATCACGGTAGCATGTCACTGAGGTTTCACCCACCCGGTAAGGTTACTAAACAGTGACGTTCCAAGTGAAAGACAGCAGCAACAGCGGGTGCTTCATTTAAGAGTGGTGGTTCAGGCTTCTTCTGCACCCTCTCGTTTCAGACGGGGTCCTCAGGTCCTGACCATATCTTAGCCCAAACTTGTCAGGGAGCACCTTTTTAATGCTGCTTTATTAGAAAGTCAGAAGCATTTGTGGGATTGGTGTGGGAGTACAAAATTGTTTTCGGATGAGGAACTGAGTCAAAGTTTGTTGGCATCTCCTGTAGTGGCTGTTTGTGTGTAAACTTGAAACCAAACCAAGCAAAAAGAGTGAAACCGTCCAAGGCCTAAAATGTCATCTGGCAGTGAGGAGCACTGCAAATACCAGATTAGGAGAGCCCAGAACCAGCTGGCTGCCGTTCGTGCTGAAGTGTGTACTCACCAGACGTTCAAAAGCTGTCCATAAAGCCATTCTAAGCTCACTTGCTTAAGCTCCTATGGTCACCGCCACTCATTTTAGGGTCACAAGCAAGCATGAAGGGTGCTTCTGTTTAGCTGTAAGGAGGAAGGCAGGGAAAACAGCACAAAGTCAATAGTTATAGTGTCCTTTCTCCTGTGGTCCACAGCGAAGGCCCGACTTCTGCTCCCTCTGGAGTCAGTTTGCAAAGTTTATGCTGGTTTTCAGCAGGACCATGGTGAAACCAAAGTATAATGACAAGTCACAAAGGCTATATTAAAGACTGACGCATGCTCCCTAAGAAAACAGCTGTAGTGGCTTAAGAGGTTCTTGCCTCTTCTAGCTGTTTTGTTCCTACTCCTCTGATGGAGGTTACTGCTCCCAAAATGGTGCCAGCAGAAGGGAATGTGAGTTCATGCTCTGCTTTACAGCCTTCATATAAATCCGCTTTCCTGGAAAACAAGCCTGTTCGCAGTTGCAGGCTGTGAACGGGAGCAGGCAAACTACTGAGACACACACACACATGGCTTCTGGCACCTTCACTGTGGGGTGGCCATCTCCAGCACAAAGGCAAGCCAGCCAGATGGGGCTGATAAGAAACAGCAAGGTTTGTCAAAGCCCATTGTCAGAGCCTGTCATTATCCATTGTTCACTTTATTGAATGCAGTTGTGCCTATTGTGTGTCTCCATACTTGGTTTGACTTAAAAATTAGACCCCACATACAATAGATAGAGCTTCTTGGTCAGGAAGTGTTTTTTGTACATTCAAACACATGAGGCTTTGTTGTTGTTGTAGCAGCAGTATCCTGATATACTTGCTGTGATGATGGGTGAAGGAAGTTTTATTCTAAATATAGCTAATCTCACATTGGAAACATATCACTTTGAGGTGTGGAAGTAGCCATCACATATAAAATCTCAAATGTCATATGAAAGGGTGAATTTTAAAAGCCACCTTTGAAAAATTATCATTAAACCAAATCATACACAGCTTTCAACTCAGAGATATCAGTTTTTACACATACGCAGTTCCAGTGACCTTGATGGAGCTGTTTCCCAGTATAAGTAAAATCAGAAGTGGAACTTGCAACTACAGCAAATATGTCTTTGCACTGTACTTCAGAGAGATTAGTAATGTAACAGCCTCTGTCTAGTGTAGCTCTATCTCCTTTAATGTCTTCGTAAGTTAGAGTTTCTTCAGCTAAAGAACTCTCAGCTCTTGGCAACCTGCCCCATGACACTTACCTGGAGCTCTTTCAACCTTCGGTGACATTAGTTTCACTGTTGAGTGTGTAATTGACCTTACCCAGTCCCAAATGTGTTTATTATATCACTCATTGTGGTTCTTTTTTTAACACTGGTATTGCCCATCTCGGGAGGTCTATGCAATACATATCTCCATATACTTTCTTTAGTTGTGTGGACCATGACCAGGTGCTTTGATTTTTTGAGTATCCAAGGGCAAAGTGGTAAAAAAAAAAGGTATAGGGAAAAATATTAAACAAGAATTGCAGTCTCTGTGGTCTTTGTGAACTTAGTAGACTGCATAGGGTTTTATGCACATCTTTTCTTCTAGTGGTGCTTTTGCCATCTGGTTAATTTACAAGTCAAAGACTTCAAGCATCCAGTAGTTCAGCCTCTCACTTCATGAAGTCTTATTCTATCATGCTAATGCAGCTCACAGAAATTTACTTCAGAAGATAGACTCTTTAGTAGAGGGACTGGGAGATATATCTTGGTACTCATTTATTAGTCCTACTGTGGGTCCCATCCCAGTGGCAGGGTCTCCTGCTTAATTCACATGAGGTGGGTGGAATGTATAGCAGACTACCTACAGAAAAAGCAATCCACATTGTACATGGTTTCGGGTGGGTGCATTTATAGGAAGAGGGGAATTTCCTCCACTTGTGTCCAGGATTTTGAGACATGGCTCCATTTTTCTAATAATCAAGAGTGTTCAGTAAATAGCATAAACATCACAACTGAAGTAGTACCTCATCAACTACTGTGGAAAGGATGAAGACATTTAGATGGCACATAGATATAATCAGTTTTCAGCCATGGTATACAGTGAACTATTTTCAATGTAAAATCAAGGTTTTTAATGCAAGGAGGCATTTGGTATTTCCATTTTAACACTTCCTCAAAGTCAGTTGCAGCAAAAACCAGAAATCACAGTGTGCTTCTTCAAACCAAGACATGAAATAGTCAAGAACTTCTGCTATGAAGCAACAAAATCTCTCTGGGACAAAAATGCGACCTTTTTGTACTGCAACTGATGACATGCTTAAGGGCTTTTCCAGTTTGCTGTCAAAGAAAGGGTACATCTTCACTGCCGATTTAAATTCAACGTAATTAACAACAGTTTCATTTAGTTTATGTTTTCCCTCCCAAGTTACTTCAGTGTGGATAAAAGCAGGCCCTCCATGAAATGAAATGTGGGCAGTTGGTCCTGCACTCAAGCATGTATTGTGCTAAGGTTGCTGAGAGGTTTATCCTGCGGGGCCTCTGCCGGAATTTGACTAGTTTTATGATTTTTGACAGGGGTATTATCTCAGCACACAGGGTAGCTGGGGGTAGTAGCCATTAGTGAGTAGTCATACCCAGAAAGAGCAAAATTGCCAATATTGTTCTGTTAGCAATTGAAACTGTGTGCAAGGAAGCTAAGATTGGTTTGAAAGGTATTAAATGCAAGTAAAGATCTTTACATCTAAGTAAGCCTCAACTGAAAGGCAACACTCAGACTATATGTTTTGCAGTAAGGACAATCCCCAAGTATTTCTTTCTGAGCTACTTATTTTTGTTTCATTTATTAATGGCTTCACTGAAATTCCCTTTATAAGCAGATTTGGGGGGAATAATAGTACCAGGGAAAAGCCAACATAAGCAACCTCTCATCCTGCCTTTTAAAAATAAAAAATTAAAAATAAAGTCCACCAATAACAGTTTGTTCTTTGGTAAGGGGCTAATGGGATACAGAACTTGGCATGCTGAAACATCAACTGGAATGAAGATATTATCATAAAAAACACCTAAATCTTGACTTCATTAAAACCTATTTAATAGGTTCAACATTTTTTTCCTGGCCAAAATTTCTTGAGTTATGTAGTAAACTCTGCGTGCCTTATCCTCCAGGGTTATTTCCACACTCCATTAACAGGCTATAGCAGGTTTTTAAAATATGCAGCATGGTTTGGTGTGTACCTGGGAACAAGGAACAGAAAGTTCTTTTAAAGATTGTATGTACATATGTCTGTAGGCTGCATGAGCTTGCCTAAACAATTCACACCATTATCAAGGAGATCTTGGCAAAAACAAGAGAAAAAGAGATTCAGTAGGTTACATAACAAGTACATATCTCTTTCCTTTTTAAGCAATGACTGCTTCCACTTAACAAATGATATTTGAAGCATTTCATAAAAACTGCTAACAAAATCAACTCCCATGGCCTCTTCAGGAATGGAGTTGATTGCATGTGGGATGGTAAGACATTGGCTTCAGTTGCCTAATTTTCTGGATAATTCCAGATATTCACATTCCTGCAGATTTCAAAATTTGTGTTTATAAATATTAGATGGTAAGAGGCTGATACAGAAAGCATTAAGTCAGGAAGAAAAGTGGAAGGGCAAACAGTATTTTTTTTTTTCCCAGACCGAGACAGACTTAAGCATACTGTAACTTCAGGGAGAAATCTATTTGGAAATCCCCCCAGACAGCTACTGAACACGCACAGATCCTGTATTTCTGGATGTATGTGAATATTTCAGAATATTGGAGATGGTCAGATGATCAGATGTGGTCACAGGGTGGATGGAAGTGGGGGAATCAGAGTTCCAGTCTGGCTATCTTCCCCAGAAAGCTTTTGCCACTTATTTCTTCACCCTCAAATGCAGCAAAATCAAGATTTTTGGTAGAACTTATAGAAATGAAGTTTCCTAAATGCTTACAGAAATTTTTCACTTCGGGGACCACTGGGTATTGAATTTGACTGGAGTTCCAGGGTGACTGAAGGTTTTGATCTACACATTTGGTCTACTGTAGAAGAAAAGCCCTACTTCTAGAGGCCAAAAGCCAGTTGAGTGTTCCTGGACAGTGGACACAACTCAGAGCAGGGCGCAAGAAGGGGGCAGGCACATGCTCACGTTTCCTCCAATGCATCCTCCCTGCTCCTGGCAGTCACTGCATAGGGACTTCCTGGCCCAAAGGCCGTATTTGTGTTTTTTTTGCATTTAATAGCTCACAGTGGACTTTTCTTCCATGAATTGGACTAATCTTTCCAGTTATATTTTTGGCTCCCATAACATCCAACGGTAATGAATCCCACAGTGTAGCTATGTGCTTCCTGAAAAAGTATGTGTATGCATGCATGTGTGTGCATGTGTTTTAAACCTACTTCCTCTTCTCTCTGCAACACTCTGTGTGAGAAATGATGAAGGGGCATCAGTGTTTGCATCTTCCCAGTCACTGTCACACTCTCTCACTTGAACTAGACATGTTGTCTCTTGTGCAAGCCAAGGACTTCTTATCTACTGATAGCTATTCTTACCCACTTTGCACAGAAGCTGAACTTCCCTAGTTCTCCTTAATGTTGTTACAAAATCAAAGATGTGGGTGCATTTTCATTAACATGCCCTGGTTTGTATTACCTTAGGTTGTATGGCTGCTTACTGCTCGGTGCTGCCATACTTTGATTCCATAAGTGCCATTATTTTCCCCTGATAATGTAGCTTGTCTCTGCTCCTTTAAGCACCATCTCAGAATAAGAGCTTTGAAAAATGCAGGGCAGGCTTGATAGGAATCTATATTTTAAGTGCTGAGTTAGGTCCTCTGCTAGCCAAGACAAAAAAGCTCTGGAAAGAAAGTGCTTTGTCCAGAGGGGAAGAAGTGTCTTCTATCCCTTTCCCACAGTTAAGAAACAGCTTTTGTTGAGTTACAAGGAAAGTCACTTACATAATCTATGGTCAGAAAGCTGGGCTGGCATGCCTTTGAATGACTGGAAGTAGAACAAAGGCAAAAAAATAATATTGACATTTCCCAGCTGACCCCGAAATGAAAACCTCCCATTATGTTGGCACTTACTGCATGGCTACTGTGTAATTTGGTTTTGTTCTGGCTTCTGAAATTGACATTATCTTTATGTAATGGTCATTCTGTATGGGTTGCCTCATAGAAAACGCATCAATGTCACAGTTCTCATTTGCTTGGAAATACATCCCCCTGTGCTCTTCCTCAATCTCTCCATAGAGACTTGTTCTGCTTCCCCCCACTACACTGCTCTTTGCTCTGCCCCTCTATTTTAGGGGAGAAAATGAGGCATTCACCTTCCTCTGCAGAAAATGGCTTTCCATCCTTTGCCTGTTGGGCCTGGGTGGGAGCCAGTGCTGCAGACCTCTCAGTCGACAGGGTTGCATGGGCAGCAGCAGATCCCAGATCAAACTGGTCTCCCTGAGGTTCTTGGTGCTTTGTTGTCTTGGCAGTAGGACTGGAAACCCCACCGAGGTGCCAGCCAAATACAGTTCTTTCTGCTGCTTTGATATAAGCAAGCTTTCTTGCTGTGAAAACCAGAAGGAAGTGATGCTCTAGGGATGGTGAACTCCCTCTAGCCCAGACCTGCTGATGTTAGCACCTTCAAAAAGGGGGGGAAAGTCTGACTTGTTCTGCATGTGTGCAGTGGCTCTTTGGGGGATTTCCAGGTGGGCAAAGCACTGTGTTGTCTTTGTTGGCTATGAACTAGTGGTTTTAAATTTTATATATATATATATTTATATATATATTATTTATTTTGTGTGTGTGTGTGTGTGTGTGTGTGTGTGTGTGTGTGTTTACTTCATGCCTGGCAGTCCTGAGGAACTTTCCAGAATACATATTGTAAAACACAATCTTGATCTGGGTGGTCAGCTACCTGTGTGCCATCACCTCCAGGAGCTTCTGAAGGTGTCTGGAAGCGATCCGTGGGTCAGTCAGCGTGTCTGTGTGGGACAGGCAGGATAAGGTACATTCTACAGAAACCTCTGTAATTACTCAACCTTCTCCCGGAGTCTCTTCGGAAGGAATAGGATCCAGGAATCACCTGCTTACTCATGACCTGTCCTTAACAGTACCCTAAAAATCCACCAAATTCTAGCACTGTGCATATTTTGTACAGACAGACTTAAAGCTTTTGGTTTGTGTTAAGTGAAGACATGTCACAGCCCCAAGAAGAAGTATATTATGATAGAAGTCTGGGAGAGCAATTCTTCTGATTGTTTCAGAGGCTTGTGTGGGACTAATCCCAGACTATAAATTGTAGTGGTTACCTGGTAATTGGGAATATTTGCTTTGAAAAAGCCTTTGGGTGCAAGTTCTACACTGTGTTGTTATGTGTTTCAGCACCCCAATGGCATGATCATATATCTGGTATATTAACCTAACAAAAAGTTGTAAACCTCATTTCCTTAGTGGTCAGAATTTGAAAGCTAGCAAGCTATTTTCTTTGGTTCTGTGTAAACATGAAAGAAATGAGTATATCAGACAAATACAATAAAAAGTTTAGCACGTACAAATTTGTGTTAGTATAAATGCAAGGAATAGTACAAATGCAATAGGAATACATAAAAGTACATATGTGCATATGCTTATATATTTAAGTCTAAATGCATTAGGTGTATTTATATATGAAAAATATGGTATATAAAAATATTGAATGTTATTACATTCAGAAAATGCTTAATTCCACCATATTAATGCTTAAGTCCATCATATCTGAATAATTTGAAAAATGTCCATCATATTTGAAATATTGTCCATCATATTTGAAAAGTCATGGCAGTCAGGTGAAGCTCCCAACAACTGGAAAAAGAGAAATATAACCCCCCTTTTCAAGAAGGGGAAAATGGATGATCCAGGGAACTACATACCAGTCAGTCTCATCTCTGTGCCTGGCAAAATATTGGAACAGATTCTCCTGGAAGGCGTGCTAAGGCACATGAAAAACAACAAGGTGCTTGGTGACAGCCAGCATGGCTTCACTAAGCGGAAATCCTACCTGACCGATTTGGTGGCCTTCTATGATGGGGCTATGGAACTGATGGACAGGGGTAGAGCAGTTGATGTCATCTACCTGGATTTGTGTAAAGCGTTCGACACTGTCCCACATGACATCCTTGTCTCTAAATTGGGGAGACATCAATTTGATGAATGGACCACTCAGTGGATAAAGAACTGGCTGGATGGCCGCACACAAAGAGTTGTGGTCAATGGCTCAATATCCAGCTGGAGACCAGTAACGAGTGGTGTCCCTCAGGGATTAGTGTTGGGACTGATCCTGTTCAACATCTTTGTTGCTGACATGGACAGTGGGATTGAGTGCGCCCTCAGCAAGTTTACCGACAACACCAAGCTGTGTGGTTCGGTTGATATGCTGGAGGGAAGGAATGCCATCCAGAGGGACCTGGACACACGTGAGAGGTAGGCTGATGCCAACCTCATGAAGTTTAACCATGCCAAGTGCAAGGTCCTACACCTGGGTCGGAGCAATCCCAGGCACAGCTACAGGTTGGGCAGAGAAGAGATTCAGAGCAGCCCTGCGGAGAAGGGCTTAGGGGTGTTGGTCAATGAGAAAATGAACATGAGCCGGCTTCAGTGTGTGCTTGCAGCCCAGAAAGCCAACCGTATCCTGGGCTGCATCAAAAGGAGCGTGACCAGCAGGTACAAGGAGGTGATCCTACCCCCTACTCTGCTCTTGTGATACCTCACTTGGAGTATTGTGTGCAGTTCTGGTGTCCTCAACATAAAAAGGACATGGAACTGCTGGAACAAGTCCAGAGAAGGCCCATGAGGATGATCAGGGGGCTGGAGCACCTCCCATATGAAGATAGGCTGAGAAAGTTGGGGCTGTTCAGCCTAAAGAAGAGAAGGCTGCGTGGAGACCTCATAGCAGCCTTCCAGTATCTGAAGGGGGCATATAGGGATGCTGGGGATGGACTCTTCATTAGGGGCTGTAGTGATAAGACAAGGGGTAATGAGTTTAACAGGGGAAGTTTAGACTTGATACTTATAGCCAATGTGTATATCCAATATTTAATATACAAATTATAAATTTTTATATCTTACAGAATATATTATTAGAAAACATATCATATCATATGTAATTATATATTATAATATATAATACAATAATGTAATAGCAATATATAAGAATATAATAATATATAAGATGATATAAAATATCTAGAATGACAATTATATCTATTATATATTATATTTTATATATTATATTATAATATATAGATAAATATAAATATAAATATATTATAAATATAAATATATTCTTATAACCAATATTTACATACTTCTTATATCCAAGGAGGAAGTTCTTTACTGTAAGGATGGTGAGGAACTGGAATGAGATGCCCAGGGAAGTTGTGAATACTCCATCCCTGGCAGTGTTCAAGGTCAGGTTGGATGAAGCCTTGGTTGACATGGTTTAATGTGAGGTGTCCCTGCCCATGGCAGGGGGGTTGGAACTTGATGATCTTAAGGTCCTTTCCAACCCTAACTATTCTATGATTCTATGATTCTAATTCATCTTCAAGACTTAAAGAAATCTCTGCATAGAATTATTATTGACAATAAAGATTGATTTCTGCTCCTGATGTGAACCAGAGGAGAGATTTTCTGAGTCTTCTTAGATTGCATCTAAACTGTGCTGTTGTAGAAGGGAGAGAAACTGTCCTCAGTTTGCACAGCAGAACATGTACTTGATCCCCAAATTCTCTGCTTCAGGAGCATGAGTTGCTTATGTAAACTCCCTGTGCCCCTGCATGAGCTAATGGTTCCTAGCACCCCAGCTTTACCCCTCATCACACTATGAATACCTTGCAGTGGAATCATGATGTTCAGCTCCCCTAGCCCGCATCGGCACTTTGTCCAAGGGATCTCCTCAGGAGAGTCCTATGTTAGACAGCTTTCATGGGGATGCCAGCAGAGCCACAGCCTTCTCCTTCTCCCCATGCAGGATGCACGCTTGCCTGACCATCCCCAGTTTGGCTTCTGCCTTGCAGGGTCTGTGCTGTGCAGTGCTAAGCACTCCCGTGAGACTACAAGGAGACAGACCCACTGCATGGGAGGTACTTGGTCATATATGAGCTTACCAAAGTGCTCTCTCACTTTCTTGAGTGACAGTGGCCCACTGTCTGACACATTTGGGAGAAGTGTGATTTTCGTTACTCCTGCCTTCAGCTGTGTTCTGGATCATCACTTAATTTAGTATGTTAACCTCCACAAACTCATCACGAATCTTGGCCATCATTCTTCCTCTCCTCCTATTCTTCCTCTTTCCCTTCCCCATCCCTAAACTCCCTTATTTGCAATTATAGTCATCTTTAGTGAGGAGCAATGGCTTTTTAATTTTCCACCAGAAATGGAAGTGTGCAGTTATTATGCAAAGCAGCTTTCTTTTAATTCCCCAAAATTTCCGGTGTACACTGTAATCAGTCATTTTCTACTGTACATTTTACTGTCTGAAATTGTAAGCTTAGACCATTAGAAAGCCATAATAAATAATTCAGTGATTTCCTTTCAGCTTCATATTCTATTTTGCTGAATATGTTTGGAGGTGAAAATATCTCTCTGGAGGGGGATAATTTTAAGTTTAGTTTTCTAATTTGATTAAGGAAATGGCGCCTGCCTGTTTCATCTACAGGCAGGAATCTGAGTGCACCAGGGAGATGTTTAGATATCTGTGTAGGTGTGTTTAATATGTTCCGCCTAATTGTGTTTCCTTTTCACTAAATAAGAAAAATTGTAATGCAGTGGGACTAATCTTCCCATTTCCCCCCCACCTCCTTTTTCCTGGCTTTAATTGTCTTGCTCCTCACAGCACCAGCAGCACACCCTGGTAATGGATTCTGGTGGATCAAGGCATATCCCAGCATAGATGGCTGAAGCCAGCACTGAGATCCAGCCCTATGTTTTCATCCAAGAGGCACCACACAGCTGTATTTGACATAATTAAATCAACTCACCCATGTTAGAAGGAGGTTTTTCTGGTCAGGACATAGGTGTTGGGTTTTTTGAGGAGCTGTGTTATTTTAATAGTTTAACCAACTGGTTAAATGCGAAGACAGAAGTTGTGCTAAAACAATATGGCATGCTCTGATACTATTTTTTAAGGGTCTCTGTTTTGTTTTCTTCTGAAATTTATTTAATTCTGAGCTTATGAGGCACTGGCACAGGTTGCCCAGAGAAGCTGTGGCTGCCCCATCTCTGGCAGTGTTCAAGGCCAGGTGGGATGGGACTTTGAGCAACCTGGTCTAGTGGAAGGTGTCCCTGCCTATGGGAGGGGGGCTGGAAATAGATGGTCCTTAAGGTCCCTTCCAATCCAAACCATTCTGTGGTTCAACCGCAGGGCTGCACATGAGTTACTTCGTCAAATGAGATGTGATGCAAGGGACACGCTTGAAAACAGGCTGATTTGCCTTGCACAGGCTTCACTGCCTCTGAGAAGGACAGAAAAGTTACCTGCATCAAGGTGTACTGTCTGTTCTCTCCATCCCACGAGTAAAGGAGGGACCATCTTACACGAACGAGTCTTTAAAGACAGCAATTTTCTTCTGTTTCCATATGGAGTTGTGGCTAGCAATTCACTGTAACAAAAGAACAGATTTCACTTAGCAGCTTTTGGGAAATATTTCAGCATATTTTGAAGAAGTGAATGTGATAATTCATTTGAACAAAAACGGCCATGCGAGATATTAAAAAAAAGGAGAGAAAACACAGTGTGTAGCTACATAGAAGTACAGGTGGGCTTAAAATTCTGATTTTTTTCTTATGTAAGCTAAGGGTTCTTGAGTTTTCATTTAGATCCAGTGGGATGGATTTGCTCTATCTTTTCAAGCTGTTCTTTGAAACCATGAGAGCTCTAAACCCCAGGTCTTCAAAACAAAATGCAAAAATGAAAATCCTCATGTGGTCTCTTGGTTTCTGTAACTGGAGTTTGAAGGGGAGTAGGGGAGAGAGCAAACACTGGCATAGCTGCAGTGAGGCTGCAAGTATTGGCAGTGCTCTTCAGTGCATGGCAGGAGGGGGTGCCAGTGTGGGTAAGCACCTTCCACAAACTAATCTAAACTAGTCCTTGTTCATCTCTGTTTCTGCAGCAGTTGAAAGAACAGATGTGCCTAGCCTATGCAGTTCATACTTATCTATGTGGTCCTCCTGGATGATTTTGTTGCTATTAGTATATGCAAGGTTTATTGGCCTATATGTGTTTTCAAATGTTCGCTCTTTCTGCTCCTGCAGATATCATGACCACAAGTGCTCCTGTTTGTGTTTTGAAACATAAAGGTGAAACCCAAATTTTGTAGTGATGCTACTGATACCTGAGCACACTAATTATACGTACAAAACAATTCTGACCAATTCCTTATTTCGTTATGTAGCCTTGAGAATCATAATTGTGTTAATGCACACCTAAGCATGGTTTGTGACAGCTTCTCCCCAAAACATCCCGAGCTTTTCAGAGACAAATCAGTGCAATAAACAAAATAGTGCAGGTGAAGTGGCGAGGGCATCACAGTCAGCATTCAATCTGTGTTCCAGTTACTTTGCCTCTCCAGCTCATGGGGTTAACCTTGTAGGGCTGCCCTGAGGCTGAATAATCCAGTTGTACTTATATTGTTAAGCCTGTGCTGTGCTCAGTTTAGCAGCATCCATCCACACTGCAGCTTGATGCTCAAATGACTGATCAAATGACAGAAAGACTGTTGCTTTCCCCCTCCATTTTCTGTCTTCAGTGGCTGTACTGATAACAAGCTAGTCACTACTGACCCAGGATAAACTTTTGAAGAGTAATTAAAACACTTGTATTACCTCTGCCTCAGTATTACCCCAAATGTAAAGAAAGCCTAAAGGAGACCATTTTGGAAAATGCCCAAATTCTGCTGCAGGTAGAATAATTTTTTTTTTTGTCTTAATAGGTTATCGAAGGGCCTGAGGGCTTAGAGGAGACTGTGGCCCTAGGCCCCCACTTTATTCTGTCCCCGAGTGCTGCATTATTGTTTGCTCTCATGTCTCAATGCTGATGGCTTGTACCTTCTTGGGTTCACAGGTGCAAAATGTGAACAGGAGAGCATGGTGTTTCTCACCCAAGATGACCCATCCTGCAGATTAATGTGCTTTTGGGAAAGTGCTTGACTCCCCACAGGCTGTAGTCTGTTGTTTCCAGCTCTTTCATTTCTGTAGCACTGTCAGAAACTACTCAGCTGGGCACCTTTACCTGCTACAGTAGGTACCTTTGGTGAGGGACCTGGGCCTGTCTGAGGTGTGCTCTGAGCACCCTTTGCAGGCGGGGCACTGCAGAGGATTTAAGCACAGTGTCTGGAGACCAGTGGAGTTTTCATGGAAGCTAAGGACACCAGAGTGTGGTAGTGCTTGAAGCAGAGGGCACCTGGAAAATTCAGACCGATTTGAGGGATGGGCATCCTCTCTGGGGGAGGGAGGGGAGGTGTGGAGGAAGGTATTATTGGGCCATAAGCTATAGGTGGTCTTAAATTCTTTTTGAAGCCAGTCCTTTTTCAAGGAATGGTTTACCCTGCAGCTTTTGGCTGTTTTCTGAGGAAGAGAACTTCCTTCAAAGCCTCATCCTTTGTTCATGTTCATTGTTCCTTGGTTCTGCAGAGGACCAAAACCAGACATGCAAAAGCACCATGAAAAAATACAACTGGAGCATTCTTGGCATGACTTGGCATGTGGGAGCAGGGAGATGGGAAACCTGATAGGCTTCCAGACATGTTCTGCAGACTCAAGAAGTGCAAGCAGTTGATAAGCATCTGAACTTCTGTATGTTTATCTGAACTGAACTCGAACTCCAAGCCATTTCAGAGTTTACCTAGCAGCGGCTAATAATTACTAGAATGCTTGTTAAAATTGGAAAGTAATCCCAATAATTACTAAATAATTACTTAATTGGCAAAAAGACACAAGCTATATCCCTTATTTAAATTGTGCTTGCTCAGAAGTTTGGAGCAGACATTTGTCTCAGCAGACAGTCTAGAAAAACCTTTGAAGGAAAAAAAATTACTAATTCTCCTGTGCTTTAAAATTGTTGGGGAATTATCAAGCTGAAAAAACCCTACTTTATAAATAGAGAGGCAACAGATCTCATTCCATTTCTTGTACATCTTCTTATGCCATAGTAATACTGTGAAGTTACCTGCTGTAGTGATGTGAATCCAGTATTGTGCAACACCAGATTGTGCCCTGCACTTTAAAAGGTGGAGTGATATTATAAAAGGAAGGGCAGTCAGTAGAGGCTCATTCCTGTGAAAAATGTGTTTAGGATTCTGCCTAGGAACAATGTGGTTGGCTTTCTTGGTAAAACAAGTTATTTAATTACATAAATAGAACCTTTTTGGTTATGTAGGCTTAGTTGTCATTTACTACCTCTTTGGTGACGTTAAACTTTAACACGGTAACAGTGCGGTGAGCAGAGAGAACAGTTTCCACCCACATAGACAAACACTGATCTCTGTGATAAAGAAGAACAAACATTCTGATGGAGCAGTAAGAAAGAAATTGAACCTGAAACGAGAGGGTTATTTTTACTGAGCAGTAAAAGAAAATTAATCTTTCAACTAAGAACAGGGAAGGGCAAGGGGATGGCTTATCAAAATATTGTTTACAGGATAATAAATTCTCTGACTTCAGTCTGTAATATTTGCCCATTGGTTGTGCACAAAAACAACTCACTGACTGAGGTGAAGTTCTGGTCACAGCCGAATAAGTGGCAGCTCTGCTGCTGACTTCAGTAGAGGCAGGTATTTATAGCTGGAGAGCTGCACAGAGGCTCTGATGCCTTGTGGAGGTCTCACATGAGCAGACTGCCTCTTTAAGTCCTTCCTTGGCCAATGTCTGCTTGAAACTAAACGTGCGCTTCTGTGCTCTGCTGAACCTGGCTCTGAGGTTGACGACTAGACTGACATTTTAGAACAGTTTGAATCACTAATGTACAACAGGCTTTTGTTATTTAAGATGATCTTGCCTGTTTGGATGCCCATTCCCTTACCTAGAAGGGGCAGCCTTCTACAAGGCCTCCTTCACGTTGGTGAGCTCCACGTGAGATAGCATGTCCTGGGCTGAGCAGCGATGCTAGGAGCAGGGAGGGTGATGTGACCTGCATGATAGGGTCATGTCCCCACGTCACATGGCATAACCAGGCAGTGCTAACCTCTGGAAGGTAAAGGCAGATGAAAGCCTTTATATCTTTGGAACACCAAAAGATCGAGGTGTGTCAGTGGATCGGACGATGGGGCCATAACCAGCAAGTGTGATTTGTACTGTTGAAAAGAGTTAAAGTACTAACCATACCTTCAGTACTGAGGTACGTGGGTGCTTGGGAGGTGGTGGTGAGGAATAGGAAGAGATTAATCTGACCAAAAGTAGGTGTCCTCAATATCTGTGTCAGAGTTAGTCATCTAGGCTCCACTTACAGGCAGTGGGGAGGTTCAGACACCTGTAAGGTATGATTCATCTTCTTCTACTGCATGTATGAATCAGGTCAGAGGAATGGCCTCCTGCTAGCTTCTCTCCACTGTCTGTGAAAGGAGCTCTGTGTGATGTGCTATCTATGCAGGTATCTTACCTGTTGGCATGCAGAGGTAGGTCACGTGAAAACTCTGCCTTTGTTCTGGAAGCTAGCCATTTAGGAAATACATAACACACTTGTAGGACCAAATAAACAAAGCTCTGATGTGGTGTTCTCAAAGTGTAAATTCTCTATTCTTGCTATGTCCTATTGTGCGATCTTCTAGACAAACCATATCCATAATTTTCCTTATCAATCTCTCTCATCAAATCTGGCTTTCTAACGCTCAGTACAGTGTATGACAGCAACATGCTGCTACACATGATGTCATGATGCAAACAGATCTTTTTATACAGGTCATCTAAGAGGTGGTTACAGCCACTATTCCCATAATATCTTAGCATCTCATATATCTCCATACATTTGTCTTTTTAATATACAGATGTTAATTCAGTCTCCTCTACCTTCTGTCTTACTGTTCCTCTTGGCTTAGGAAGGACCTAGGGAGAATTATACTTACAGAAAGTCTCCCTTGGCTTTGAGCTGTTTCCCAGCAGGTCTGTTTGACTGTCTTCCTAAATCTCTATATGAGCAGTTATGAGTCTGTGGAGGAGGCAAGCAAACTCCATCTACTCCTGACCTTTGCCTGTTAACTGTGCCTCCTCTACATGATACAGAGAGGTTTTCCAACTCAGTCACTCTCAGCTACCAAGAGGTTTCTGACAGTCAGTAAATTACACCACAACTTCTACTCTTGCTTGGAGCTGGCTACTTGCTGCAAATATTCAATGTTGCTATTACATTAGATGAGGTTTTAATCACTGCCATAGGTAGTAGGGCAAGGCTTGGGGGACTTGTATGCCTTAGAAATAGATTTGTGTGGGGATAGTAATCACATGTGCATTCCAGAAGAATATTTCCTTCCTGAAAGGTGGCAAATTGAAGAGGGAAATAGTGGTTTGGTATCAGTGATTCTCTGTATAACAAACAAGCTAAGCAGCATCTGGCTTTGATGGGATTACCTGGAAGATCTTATCTTTGGTGGAAGGTGTGTGTCCTGCCTCAGGAAGTTTTGAAATGAAGATTTTTTTTTTACAGCTGTTCAAAAGTCAGTCAGACAAGTGCAGAATAAAATAATCACTTCTCATTCCAGCTATCATTCTACCTAGCTGAGTCTCATTCTTCCTTAATCTTTCAGGCTTTTATCCCTGGAGGTAGGCTCCCTTTGAAGAGCAGTAAGAATTGTCATTATTCGATTCATCTTTTCAAAGAAAACATCTTTGCATATTCCTCTGCCTGCCTCAGTTTAGATTGCCTCTAGTAAGTCTTTTTCCCTGGCTTTTCCTGGGATGTCCTCAGTTGTCGATGCGATGCAGCTCCAAGGCTAGGATGAGAGCAGTGTGAGTCCTCAATGCTCTCTGCCATGGTGGGGCAAGGTTCTTCTCTTCCAAGAGACACCATGGCCATCGTGCTTTGGAAATGTCTCCCTGTTGAAATCAGCAACATCAGAGTGAAGATGCAAGTTGGAACATTATAAAATCCAGGCTTGCTTAACAACCTTCCTGTGACATTAGTGACCTATATATGGAAAAAAGGGGAATGTCCCATGACAGTCAAGGAGCCTTTTGGCTTGGGAGCCACTGTAGTCTTTAAAAGCTACAGTGGAGGCAGGATTGTGGCCCCAGGCTGTGTGGACCCACTCTGTGCTGTGAGGGGTTCAGCTTGGTTCAGTACTACATGTGTTCCCTAAGTGCAAAAGGCAGAGACCCTTGAGTAGCTGCCAGACTTTGCTAGCAGGGTTTCAAGCACATCCATTCATGCTGGGATTGCATCCTTTATGTCTGCTTGTCAGTTCCCAAGTCTTCATTTGACACAAGGCTGCCCATCTAGCAAGAAGTTTATCTGCTGCCTCCCTCTCTTTCCAGGACCACATACAGCTTTCCCACATACAAACTTTTTGATTAAAGGTCTGTCATTTTTCCCAGACATCTCGAAGAAATGATTTTGTCTTGGCCTCCTTCATAGTTTCAGCATTCAGTCAGAAAGCAGCTCTTTGGAGCAGCCTCTGCTCACTCACCACAGACATGTACTTGTTCCCCTTTGGCTTCATAGTGGGCTTTATCTTTCTATTTTTGCTTCTAATTTGTTGACACTGAGAGCCTGCCTGGGTTTTGCAGGCTTTCCTGTAATGAGGCAGCCAGATTGTGAAAGACTGTGTCACAGCCTGGCTTGCTCTTGTCAGCAGCTTTTGTCTCCCCTCTGCAGTCAATTCTGTACCACTACTTTTGATTTTTGCTTTAGTTATTCCGGCTGGTTTTAGCTGAGGTTGCTTTCTCTGTTAGCAGAAAGATGATACAGTTCTGCTGAAGCCCGGCAATGGTAGCACATAATAGCAGTATGTATTTTTAATCTAGACTCAGTTTCTGTGTTTTACAGCACCAGGGAGAGTCTGTTCCTGTGTCTGAGGTGCCACTACAAGATGTGTATGATTTCCTGAGTGTTGATGATTGCAGTGAATTATCCCAGTTCTGTTTTAGAGCTGTTGCTTAGAGAGTTTTTAGTATTTATGTACAAAGCTAGCAAAAAAAAAGTCATCTTTCCCAATTCACAAAATATAAATTCTAAAGTTAGGTTTGCATCTAGAGTGGGCAGAATCAACTCCCTTCCCTCCCTGAAATCTCTGATAGATTTGTGAAATAGGTGCCACATGCAGGTGCATAGGTCTTACCCTGGTACAGTTCAACAAGGATGTCCCCTTGGCAAAGCTTGCCCAGCATTGCAAGGGCTCTAGGGAGTCATCAACCACCAAGGAGTCCATGCTCCCCAGTAGCCAGGGCACTCCATAATTTGAAGGGTTCCTGACTCCAAGGAAGACAGGCCAGGAGTCATGCTGCTCCTGAACCAGAGGTTGAATAAACACCCTGCTTCAGGCTAAGCAAACCAGCCTTTTTACTGAGAGTCCCTTTATATTGTAGTACTTCTCTGAAGAAGCACAAGGGGTAACTTTGGCCCTACTTAGTGGCAGAATTTAGTGCTAAGAGCGCACTCCAGGCAGATGTAGTGAAATAAAGCCTGAAGAAATTCATGTCTTGAGCTTCTTATGTTGTGAACTTCTGGAGCCCCCAGATTGCCTGATTTTGAAGCAGTTTACTGCTGGGTGTGTTTGTCTGCAGTGCTCTGGAATGAAGCACCAGGGATTTTGGGGTTGTCTCTGGGTGCTTTTTGAGGCTTTACAGACACTCTGTTCTACAAATCAGCCGATGGAGCTTGTGCATTACAATGTTTTTCTAGGAGACAGGCGACTCTTGCATGCTCACTTTGGCTCCAGGCAAGTTATTCTGCCATCCTCCTGAGCTCTCTTCAGAAGGAGCTCTGCTCCCTGCCCGGCAGTGTGTGCTGGAGAAGCATCCCTTTATACAAGCTTGCTGTATAAATCATGTATCATAAAGCAGACAACCAGACAGTGTTTTCTTCGTCTGCTCTGGTTGGGGCTCTGCATAGGAAGAGAACTTGCTCTGACAAGAGTTGAAATCTTAAGTTAGGGGAAGCACTGTAAGTGGAAACTGTTGAGTTTGTTCCTCTTTCTATGACACTATGTGGATTATCCTGAACTATAAATTGTGGTAAAATGAGGGAGGTAATGACCAAATCTGGGAAAATAAATTACTGCTTTTGTGTTACTGATATGCCAAAATTAGCAGGTGAAGTGGGTCTAAAAGAGTGATTTGGAGCTCTTCCTGATGAAACAGCCTCCCACTGAAGCCAGTGATGTCAGCTGGGGCTGGATCCAGCTCCTGCTTGCAGGAGTGGTGATCGTGCCTCTGACCAGCAGTGAGAGCATGTTGAACCCTCAGGAAAGCACACACATGTGAGCAGGCTAGACTCACAGAGCAAACCATGATTTAATTTTGCTACTGAGTGATCCTCATTACTATACAAGCAAATGGGCCAGAGTCCTATGTAAGTCTTCCTTCTGGGCTTCTTTTTTCATCTGATCACTGCTGGGAAGGATAAAAGATCCAGCAGAGAATGTAAGGAGTGGGAGAAATTACTCTGACATGAAGGATGCTTAAACTGTGTGTTGAATCTAAGCTTTTCTGTATAGTGCATTTCTGCACAAAGACCTTAGAAGAGGTTGGCTAATAAGACATCACTGAGTTTAGAGCTGTATATTAATTTATCACGATTTTGCCCCCAGTGTTATGACTGAGGATCTCCTGTAAGACTGCTGAAGGGGTTCTGTTGAATGGTTTGTCTTCAACTAGTAGAGCAGTACAATATCAGAGGGAAAAGTAAGCTATTTGCCTACTGCTCTAGCAGCCTGATAAAGTCCCATTGAATTTATTTTCCGTAAGTTGAGCAAGGATAAGCTATTGAACAAGAGGAACCAAGTGGGAATGACTAACATGCTGGAGTGTGCAGAAGTGAGCTCATGTCCCTGTGAGGATATTCTCTGTGTGTGTGGTTTTGGTTGTTTGGTTTGGGTTTTGGTTTGGTTGTTTTTGATGGTTGTTTTTTTTTTTTTGTTGTTTTTTTTTTTTTCCACTGGGAAACCAGAAGTAAAAATAATTTTTTTTTTTTTTTCTGAGCAATGCAAGAACCAAATCATGGTAACATTTCCTCATTTTCTGTTTCCTCAAGGAAGCGCTTAGTCAGTCTGATCATTCACTCTGAGACTTGTCCTTCGCTTCCTTTGCATTCTAGGAAGAAAATTATAAAAACTAAAAAGAAAAAAGAGAGTGTATGTATACACACACACATATCTATGTATCTATAGGTTACGTTTGTGGACTGATACCTGTTTGCAGAATGATAGCTCTTTCTGATCCAGAATGTTTTCATTTCAGTGAGGGAACTGATCAAAGTAATAATTAACCTCTTATAAATCTAAGGCAGGGTAACTGCCCATTTTTTCATTAGTCCAGGACTAAAAAAGGTTCTTGTAGAAGCTTATGCCCTTTGGAAGTGATTTAAGCTTTATGGAGGAAATTTCTCTAATTTCAGAATGGCTTTTTCCAGGCAGTTTAATGGTGTGAATGCTTCAGGTTGTCCAGTCATTTTCCTTCTGTGGAACTCTAGAGCTCTGTTTCATTTGTTGCTACATTTTGTTTGAACCAGCATGGAAAAAACAGGCAAGGTAGGACAGAGCAAATTGCCAATCAGAGTAATGGAAGATCCCTCCTAAGAGCAGGATTTGGTTCAGTGAATATGCATGGTAATGTTATCACTATTAAGGAATCTCTCTTCAGAGATGGCACTGATTATTTTCCATGGGAGGTGGGATGGGTCATTTTCTATGCTATTCACAGAAGATGCAAGTCCCAGGAGGTCTGGAGCAATAGACCTGTCTGAAGGAAGTCCAGGAATGAGAGGAACATTTTTTACACTGATCAGGCTTTGGCAAATTGTTGCCTCCCCCATGTTTGTCATCTTCCTCTCTATCATGTATGTATAGGTTGGAAAAAATCTTTCTTCAGAAGAACTGAAAAATTCAGCCTTTTCCTATGCGTGCTGTGTATCTGTAAAATATGGTTGTTGCTTTGGCAGTATGGCTGTTGGCCTTCTGTAGTTTGGTTATACAGTGTTTCTCATTTGTGGCCTTCTGTAGTTTGGTTATACAGTGTTTCTCATTTGCAATGCCGTGAATAATAGTGATTTTGCTATGAACAAAATATCTTTATATAATCGAGACAAATCCCTGGTATTAGCCACATCTCTCTGCAGCTGGAATGTCATGTGTCGACACCTTCCGTGTAACCTCAAACATGCTGTTACTGCTACCAAACTTCAGAAGTTTTTGGCAATACGATTTTTGATTTTTCAAGGTGAAAAAGACCAGGGATTTTTTTTATTTTATTTTATTTTTTTTCCCATGGTTAAAAAGGAAAACACTTTGTTTTTAGCCTGGACTGTTTTGCAAATCAGAATTTATTTTTTTACCCCAACTGTGGGTTTTACTACTTTCCTCCCTCTTCCCATTCTGAGGAGCTACTGCTAAAAAAAAATCTTTCAGTTGAGAATCACAATTTCTTTCAAGGTAGTTGAAGAAGGAGAATAGAAACCATCTGTGGCTGCTGTTAGTGAATAAGGACTCGGTCCTCAAACACTTTTGCACACAAATAACTTGATGGATCTAAGTAGCCACATCAAATGCTCTTGTAAAGTTATTCGTATGATCAAATGTTTTCATGATCAGTATCTAAATCATTGCTCTAGTTCTGAGTTCTTGCATGTTTCCCCATCTGTAAATCAAGGATATTGCAGGTTTCACTTGGTAAACACTTTGAAATCAATTAATTTAAAGCAGTATATATGAATGTGTCACTTATTAATGTTCGAGAAGGCATACTGGCCAAGAAAATGGGTATTTTCCACTTTTACAAGAAAGAATGACAAAGAACAATAGTTGAGAGATTAACTTGGAAAGCAATAAATAGTTCTTAAAAACAAATAATCCCATAAAAGTGATGCATGAAGAAAGGCAAGCCTCTAGAGAAATAGCAGAAAATGCAATTAAAGCAGGAGAAAAATGTTAAGTAACTTTATTTGTAGCAGGGGAACTTGCTTAGTATGATGTCTGTAGGGCTGCTTGCTTTTCTTTCCCTCCAACAGACAGAGCATCCATTATACTTTCAGGCACATTTTCTTGTTGATTCTCCTGCCACTCTTCCCCCTGTAAACCAGGAACAGCTCTGTTGATGCACATGGATTCACCCCTCTGTGAAAAAGTCAGGCCCCGTATATTTTGGTGTGACCCTTAAGGGGAAATCCTAGCCATACAGAAGCCAATGGCTAAAGTGCCACTGCCACCAGAGGAGCCAAGTTTTCCTCCAGGATTTTTTATCTTCCTGCTTTATACCCCATAACAAACATGTAACCTTTCACAGATTGCTGCGGCTGCTGTATTGGATAACTGATTGCTGTCCTGTACACCCTGCAACTTAATCTGCTCAAGAAGCAATTTCAAGTTCCGTGCCCTGTACTTTCTGTGTTCCATATATTTGATATCCATGCGTTGATGCTAGTGGTGCGGTGAGAGAGGTCACCCGGCAGCCCACTGGGATTTCTCCCTGCTATTTGAGAGTGGTTTGAAAAACTTGGTCTAGGAGGGCAGTGAGGAAAGAGAGGGTTTGGTTTTCTTCTGAAAGCATTCCAAAACATGTCGTGAGACACTATTGCTTTTCAGCTTGCTGTTTGTTAAGGTGATGGTTCGGGCTCAGTAACACAGGCAGCTCATGTATGTTTAGCCATCTGTGAAGGTCTCATAAATTAAAAGATGCAGGGCTGTAAAATGATACTGGAGTTGTTACCCTGCCTTGGGTTGTTGTGGTTTGGGTTTGTTTTTTTTCTATTTATAGTGCTCTTATGATAGCAAGTGCTTATAGTGCCACCACCTGGCTGAGACAGCCACTGTCTGCGCGGTCGGGTTTCTAATCTTGAAATGAGGGGTTTGCTGTTACTACAAGAAAATATGAGCCAGCCTTGTGGGATCGCTAACACCCCTTCCTCTTCTTGGCTTTTTGTTTTTGCTGTTTTTAGTGGTGGAGAAGGGTAATTTGAGGACAGCAGCTAAAATGACTGGCACTTGAGAGGGACTTACACCATCTGTAAAGGGTATGAATAGCTTAATTTATCCACTTGGTAAACTGTGAATATCAATCTTTGTTAATATTTAAAGCTATGTTTTAAGCTGGGATTCTTGGGTTTTAAATTTGGATGTGTTCTAATGTTTATTTAATATAAAATCCTTCTGTTTGTATTTAGCAATTCAAAAAAGGGTCTCTTTTCCTTTGCTTCACTGAATCAGTTAAGCTGAGCAGTGACATTACTAACTAGAATTACTTTTGCTTTCCAATTTTTGTTTTTTCTGTAGTCCAGTCCTGCAGGTGTAAATGCCACATGAACAATGATTATGGAATCAAGCATGAAAAAATGTATACAGTGTTTGTGACACCCTCCCCTCTTCAGTCATATGGCTTAACATGGAAGCCCTGCAACAAATACTGGTGGGGCAGGTAGTCCACTTGGCAAGTAAGTGTCCTAACAGCCTGGGCTGGTTTGCAGTTCCACTTTTTTCTGCCACTTGAACCCCCTTTGCACAAAGCACAGGGACATATGACAGTAACTGGAGGACAGAGTGGGTCCTCCATATGGGTACGTAATCTCAGTTCTTTTATGGGTTTCTTCTAAACAGCTACGTCGTGCAGGTGCCATAAGCAATTACCAATTTTATAGGATACTTGAATGAAACATTTTCAGAGGGGGAGATGTGGGTAATCTCCAGGCCCCGAGGAGTTGTTTCGTTTTTAATTGTGCATTTTAGAGTCTATGGGGCTCTGATATTTCAAGTTCTGTGCAAACAGCAAGCACACTGCTATCATTGTGTTCCCCTGCTCAGGGCTTGTGGCTGTATTACCTCATGATAGGCTTTTTAAGTCTTTTGGCCTCCTTCTTGGCCTCATATTTCAACACAACATGTGAAAGAGATGAAGAACGAGCTAAAACTCCCTTCCAACTTTCACAGAGTTATGGGCTATTTTATTTTTCATTTCATGTGTTTTTTAGCAACCTTTGGCTTTGCTAAAGCAGTACAAGCTAGGTGAAGATGGCGTGGAGGGAGGGGGTTTGCCTCCTAATGTCAGTGGTTTAACATATTTACCTTCACCTAAAAAGGTCGAGTTTTGCTGCCATTTGCTGCAAACAAAGTGAAGGTCTCTTTTCCATCATCCCTCTCCCCTTTGCAAATATCCATTTGTAAAGCATGGCCCACATGTTTCCTCTAAAAGAAAAGGCATCATGAATTGCCCTATCTGCACTAAAGGCTTTGTACTGCTTAATGTCAGTCAGTTACTCACTGCTGT
The DNA here is from genome assembly GCF_033783945.1 of Neopsephotus bourkii. NCBI lineage: Eukaryota > Metazoa > Chordata > Aves > Psittaciformes > Psittacidae > Neopsephotus > Neopsephotus bourkii. The sequence continues at coordinate 6,348,547 of NW_026901456.1, read as the reverse complement.
AATGTTCTCCCAGGTCCTGCCCAGGCCCCTGGTAGAGCTGTCTGTGCTTGTGCAGGAGTCCCTCACCTCAGTCAAGAGCTGCCATGGGCTGAGGTTGGAGAAGCACCATTCACAGCGCTCAAAACCTGCCAGAGCTGGTGCCATCAGGGGTTGCAGTTCATCTGCCATGGCCTTTACAGCTTTTAAGGAAGTTTTTGGATGCCTGGATTTCCCTGGCCATGATTATTCAAGGAATAAAAGGGAAATGGAGCTCCACTGTAAGACCAAGACTGCTCCCTCTCCACATACTGTCCTGTCCTGGGCACTGCATAACTGCCAGTATCACTGTAGGAGAGCTGCCATGTCCAGCAGAAGGTGGGCAGCTGCTTGGGCTTCCCAGCCCCCCGCCACGGGCAGGAGTGGTGCTGGGGCTGGCAGGGATGCAGAGGAGCAGCAGGGCAGTGTGCTGCGGCTGCAGGACCAGCAGCTTCTTGCAGGCAAGGATGTAAAGCAGCAGAGCGGTTGAGCACATCAAACTGCTTACTCTCCAGTGCAAGTGCAGCCCCAGGACTGGTTACAGCCTGGGAATCATGGAAGCCCTTGAAAGCAAACTTAGTTATGACTTCACGTTTGGGCAAACCTGGGTGTTCATTTGTGGGTGACCCAGCCAAGACCTTCCTGTTCTTGTGACTATAGCCATCTGCTTGCCAGATAAAACTTCACACCTCCAAATTATGAATATTAAACCTTGGTCTTGAATGGAGAAAGGCAATTCCCATGGAAACAGTGATCAACATCAAAAGATGGGGTATGAGGGAAAGAGGGAAAAGAAATGACTGAATTTGTCTTGTGACCATTTCATCAAAGTATATCCCCGTGGCACGCTGCCAGGATGTTTGAGTTACAAGGCATGTGCTTGTGGACACCACAGTGCAGAACCAAGGGAGGCAAAGACAGAGGATGGAGCTGGGAGCGCTCAGCAAGCCTGAGGGCTGTGGGGCTACAGGGCAGAGGAGTCAGCTGATAAATGATGCAGTGTGCAGGGAAATTAGCGGACAAACAGAGGGGATCTGAGAGAACGAGACCTCACTCCACAGATAAGGTATGGAAGGGCTGGGGTCTTCACAGGATCTGTGAGGAAGGGCCAATTTAATATGGGGAAAAGCAATATTGCTGCAAGAAGTGCTTACAGCACAAGGCGCTTTTACAGTACAGTAACAGGCCAGTACAAACCCTGAAGCCTGTTCTCCATAGTGCAAATCAGCCCAGGTATACAGGAGAAGGTGGCCGTATAAGCTGGAAAACTTTCTTCCATGCTGTCATCTGGAACTGGTTGAAAGCAAAGTATATAAAGATGAGGAAAGGATGAGAGACTTTGCTTCTGTTGGGTAATTAAAGGGGAAAAAAGCCTCACCATCATAAAAAGGAATGGGATAAATCATGTCACAAAGAAATTTGTTGCTGTGGTTATAACAGTCTTCCCCCTTCATTAGAAAAATAAAAGCTAATATGGCTGAGATCGAGTATGACTGCAGCTTAGCTCCACAAAGGAAATAAAAATACAAGCACTGTAGCAGTCATAGAGGAAGGGGGGGGGAAGAGATAAAGGAGAACCCAGAAATGAGATGTGGGCAATTTGTTACTTGGTATCACATTTAAAAAAGATTTAGAGAGCCGGTACCCTCTCAAAGGAGTTCAGGCATATCATTAAAACCTTTAATATTGCCTTGACAACTCTTCTATTACTTGCATGTAGCTGGCTGATAAGTCAATATTTTTAACTTCAGCATTGCCATCTTTTTTGTTCCTTAAGAAAACTGTAGTTGATCTTGCACTAAAAAAGGGACGGGGAAAAAGAGAATTAAAATCCTGGATCCCCGAGATGCTTATTTATTTAAGATCGGAGCCAGGAAGCCTAACAAAGCATTAGAGGAGCCTACAGCTCCTCTCCCTGCTCTTCCTCCCCTTCCCCAGTTTGCTCCTGGAAAACATTTCTTGAGATTTGCTGTGTAGCTTTGCTGCAAAACCTGACTGCACATCTGTGGGTCCATAGGTTATCTGCCCAGGGACAGAGTTGAGCTAGACTGTGAAACCCATGCTCGCGACTTCAGGTCTGGTAGTCTGCTGACTTCAGTGGGGCTGCTGCCGTTATATGCTGTGTTTCAGCATGAGTAATGGTGTCATGATCTGGCCCATAAATTCTGGGTAATTTGTAAAATGCCTGTCACTATGTTATCTAAATAGCAATGGCATGTTGGAAACTGTTCTGGGCTGTTGCAGAGAAGAGTCTTCCCAGTTTGCCTCTCAACTGCAGCTCTGCTGTTATACATTGTAGTATGTTCCTTTCTAACCTTATATTAAGATCATCTGAACACTGTTCATGTTATGGTAAGCCATGATTCCTGGAGGAATTTTGATATTAAATGTCGGCAATAGACATAATTGAATAGAATAATAGATGTTGGAATAGGTATTAGAGAAGTCAGCAATTACCTCTTATGTTCTTGTGTGGTTTCCAAATGAATTAGTTTTCCCCTTCTTTACAGTTTTCATTTTTTTGTGCTTTTTTGGAGACTTTTTTGAGTGACTGATTTTCACTGGCACAATTCTATGGAAATCAGACTTCAAAGCTGTTATTGTTGTTCCTGGTTGTGCCCACAGTGTCTGTGCTTGCACAAACTCAATAGAAAATGCTTCCTTCACCATTTCCTGGTTTTCCATTCACGAGAGCATTCATGCCAGAAAACTTCTTGTGCTCCCCCAGCCTGGTGAGCACATGTGGTGAATTACCTGAGCAATTAAATGAAGGCACTTGTGTGAACCATGCACATGAAATATTCTTTGAAGATGTTCTGTGATCAAAGCAGAGAAAGGAAATAAAAATGAGTATGTTTGCTAAATATTGAATAAATTAAATGTGAGGGTACTGCAATGGAAAGGGAGAACATGTGTTCATGGAAAGAGGCTGTATCCGCTTCATATTCATGACAAAATATTTTCTGTTGTCCTGTTAACGTTTCTTGCAGGGGTTCCTGGTAGAGGAACTCAGGGATAAAGGAGCCTGAGACTTAAGGGGGGTTGTGTGCGTATTGTTATCATTAATTGTGTAATTGCTGGGACAACGTCAAATTTCTTTTCTCTCCAGAAGAAGAAACAGAACTAAGAAGGCTGCCAGGCAATACAATTGTACAGCACTGAAGGAACAATTGTTCTGAATATGTAGAAAAGAACCATTAAGCATATAAAATTTCTCTTTAGAGTTACCAGACTGGCAGTAAAAGGGACAAGTAAAAATCAAGGTAGGCTAGGTTTGAAATTGTTGATGGTTTAACCTTTCACCACAGATACACTGCCAGTTTGCAATCCCTTATAATTTACCTAATAAGTTTTCCCTGGATTGAAAATCGAGCTTTCATCTTTATACATGAGTTACAGAACTAGCAATAGCTTAGTTCTTACTGTTCAGTAGGTGTTCATTGTAGAATGAAATACTCTACAATAAAAACACAAAGCCCTCAGGTCACAGTTTCTATCTATTGTGAAGAAAGTCCCTTATAGATGTTGGAAAACAGGTTATAGTGGGGAATACAGCAGCACAATAAACAGTGAACTGCAGAGCACAGACTCAGTGTCAGAAAGGGAAAACCCCCTTGGGTATCTTGACTTATTCCAGTAAGTATCCTGCTTAACAGTGATAAGGTCCTAGTCTTGTTTTAACTACTAGTGGGCAGGCAGCAGTTCTTCACAGGAAGTGCAGTATTATTTGGCATTTCTTAAAATATCCAGTGGCAAGTTTAGTGAAGAATGTGATGCTGACTGTACATGGATATGAAGTTATGCTCTTGCTCAGATATGTGATTTTTCAAAGTCACAGTGAATCTAAGTGTGTGTGAGTGTGTGTTTGTCCAAGAGAAACTCAGTAGTTAATTTTCCAAAGTAATCTTTCTGGTTTCTTTTTATTAAATCAAAGTTAATTTCCAGATGTCCCTGTGTAAAATTCTGAATTAGGCTGCCTATCTATTAGGCTACCAGATATAAGTTAAAAAAGGCTAAACTTTCAAGTACATTTTATAGGAATAATAATAACTGCCTGGTTTTTGTGATTCCCTCTCATGAAAGATGAAAGGTGTGCTTCTCTTCATAAATAAGCTGGTGATTATATTGATCAGACTTCCATGCATGTAAATGACAGCAAAAGAAAAAGTGTAGCTTCTCTGTTTTCATAAACTACTTTCTGAATAGGACATGTTTCTCACCTTTTAACATGACCCTATTTGGTTTCACTTCATCAGATTTCTCGGTAGGTGACAGAGTCCCCGCAGCACAGAGACAAGGTGCTCAGGATTCTTCTGAACGTGAAATTCTGTTACTTCTTCTGACTAATCGGGGAGTTTCAGATTTTCTAATCATTCTCTTTTAGGTTGCCCCATTTATTTCAACTAAAATCTCCTTTAAAGAGGTACACCTCAAAATCCTTAATTTACAAGAACAGCGCTTCCTTCTGCTCTTCATATGCTGTATACATTAAGTACAATAATTTGCATGGAACCATGCTGTACCATTCTTAGAATGTGGTATAGTACTATCAATCAAGAAGGATCATCAACCAGGATTCTCAGACCTTGCAATTAAAGCACAGGTGTTGGCAGTAAAGCACTCCTGAGGCAGAGCTTTAACTTCATTTAAGACATGCTTACCTCAAACTGCCATGCGGGGTTGCTTGGGTGTGGAAATAAGCTGAAACAAGGAGGATAAGGGAAGGGAGCACAGCCAGATGGGATGCTTTCATACAGAATTGCCTATCAGGAAGAAATGTGTAAGCTTTCACAGTAACACTGGTGACCTCAGAGAGAAACTGGATGCCAGGGTTCCCTGTGATAGCTGCCCCTGAGCTCTCCAGGACATCTATTAGGGCTGCTTGTGACATGGGCACCGGCTGCCTTCAAGGGGGACAAGCTGTCAGGGAACTGCTGGGCAAGACCTGCTGCTTCATTTTTATGCCCCTCCTGCAACAAGCTGTCCTCTGCTGAGTCCCCTGAAATCTGCACCCTGACTCATAAAGAGGGGGGGTTCTTTTTATATTCTCATTAATATAAAGTAAGGTCTTTGTTTCCAGGACTCATTTTTTTTATGGTGGAGCACTCAGACCTGGGATCTAACCCTAACCCAGACCTGGCCATGAGAGATTGTGAGAGACACAGTGGGTGTTCAGCCAGTCTTTTATACCATTATATAGATATATTATATATCCATTTATATCACCACAGTGTTACTGACTTGAACCATCTCAATCAAGTTTAAAGTTATTAAGCTACAATCTCATGAAATACAAGGTGATGTTTCAAATAGTGCCATCTAAGGCTTATTATCCTAAATGTACATGCTTTACAACCCACCTTTTTATTTAAACTAACTAACCTTTAATTGCTGTGATTAGACTTCACAAGTGTGAGAAATCCATCAGCTGTTCTCAGTAGGTGCTTAGTATGCCTCCAAATCTGGTAATTTTGCTCTCTCAAAAACATTGTGCTTTGTTGTGTACTAATTTCCTTATACATTTACTAAACTACTCAGGAAGCATGAAGAATGCAGTCTTTGATTCCCTTAAGTGCATTCCCACAGATGGTAGAAATCGACGTATTCCATTCACAAATATGTGAGCATACTTCTTTATGAAATGATTGCGTATTATCTGCAAACCCTGTGGTGTCTGCACACATGCCTTTAACCCTGTTCAAGTAACTTCAAAGAATGAAAGCACTGTTGCTTTATAGACTACATTAAGTGGAGATTTATTAACATGTCTTAGTTGTGGACCCTGTAGTTCTTAGGAGAAACGGCAATTGTATGAAATCATGGATGGGAAAACTTCTCTGGAAAATAATGGTTTAAATATAGTGTTCCTTTCTGTTTTGGACTCAAATATTGATAAGCACATGTACACCTTCAATGACGAGTTAACACACAGAAAGCATTTAGTCATAAATATATGCTGTCTCTTCAAAGTACTAAACCTGTTTGCAATATTTAACAATAATCACAATGGAAAGTGGATAAGAAGATATATCATCTTCTAATTTAAACAGAGTAGAAAATAAAGTAATACCTATTATCCCATTTTAGAACTTGCACTAAATAGGTGAACAAGCCTGTTCTTTAGGGCCACCAAGATGATTAGGTGCTTGGAGCATCTGACATGCAAGGAGAGACTGAGGGAGCTGGGACTGTTCAGCCTGGAGAAGGGAAGGCCCAGAGTGGGTCTTATCCATGTGTATAAATACCTGATGGAAGGTAAATAAAGAGGATGGAGTCCAGCTCTTTTCAGTGGTGCCCAATGAAAGGACAAGAGGCAATGGGCACAAACTGAAATAAAGGGAATTCAACTTAAATCGTTTTTACTGTTAGGATGAAAAAACACTGTGAACAGGTTGCCTGGAGAGATTGTGGACTCTCCTTGCTTGGAGATGCTCAGACTCAAATTGGACCTGCTCTGACTGACCCTGCTTTGAGCCCAGATTTGGATTTGACAATGTCCAGAAATGCCTTCCAACCTCAGCTGTCTTGTGGTTCTGTGTTTCACTTTATTAATAGAGAATATTGTACCTAGAGGTCACAAAGGTCAAATGTGTGAGGTTTTCAGAAGATGAACATATGCAGTGTCCCCTCTGAACATGCTGTATGGCTGTTTTGGTCTTGTTGAGGGCTACATGAGTGAGAGGAGAACCATGCTGTGGAAAGCCTTCACTGAGGCAGTGGACCCTGTACTACAGAAACCTCCTTATTTAGGGGAAGTAGAGAGACCAGGCAAGACAGGCACTCTTTCCCTTGCCCTACTCCTGTGGGGAACAGAGATTCTCCCAAGTGGTTTCTGGGGGTAGATGCACTGTTTCGTTCACTCAGACTCCTTCAGTGGACTACTTTATCCAGCTTTGCAAAGAACACTTTTTTTTTTTTTTTTTCCATTAGGTCCATTTAACAGAGAGGAAAAGCTTTTGACTACTGTTTTTCTTATTCTGTCCCTGTGAGTAGATTACTGGCACACAGGTGGGAACCTGTGCAGTGTACTGGGACACGCTCTGCACTTTCTGTTCTTTGGTCACACACCAGGCATATAGTCCCCAGCAAAGCTTCCTTATTACCTGCCACAGTGGACATACCTGCAGGAAACTGTGGCTGACAGAGCTCATCACTCTTAATGCATACACAGATGTAGTCTGTTTTTTAATGCTCTTTCCCTCAGGCTTTAGTTCATGTGATAGCTTAGTTGCAACAGCTCTATATATTAGGGGTTTGGTGACCTTTCCTCCTCCCTTCCCCTGCAGTCTAGTCTTCAGCCACTTGAGATCCCAGCCTTTGCTTATGTGCTAAATGACAGAATATTTCTGTGTGTTTGGTATTTTCTGTCCCAGAATTTCCAGTCTCAGAGCAGCTATATCAAGCAGCTAATTCTTTTTTTCTTATTACCTCCATCTATTAATAATTGCAGTCTGCAAGAATTGGAACATTCAGTGTTTTTCCTAATGCAACACTCACATTCAATCCAGATTAGATTCCACCCCCACCACCCCTATTTATTTTAAGGTGCAGGAGAAAAAAAAAAACATGTCTAAAATAAGAGACTGTTTGTTTAAGCATGTAGCATATTTTGTGCAGAAATCTTAATTCATGCAGAAGAATTCTTAAAGACTTCTTTGTTATTAAGGTAGAGCCTGAACAGTTATCATGTCCTAATCATTCCTGTTCCCTGTCCCTGTCTCCTGTCCACAATTACTTACTGGGGATAAAGATTTTTGTTGTAGAAAATAGAAACCCTTCTTCCTATCCCACTTGTCAATAGCTGCCTCAGCCCCCTTCACAATGTCTTGCTTTTCTGATGCTGTGCTTTGACTTCAGTAAAATATCTGCTCAAAATGTTTTGGGGGTTCCCGTTTGCTCTGCAGCCTTTTTTTCTCATTTTATTTGCCTGGTTTCAGGCTGTATGAAATAGGAACCAAAGGGACTGATTGAATCATAAGGTTTTGCCTGACGTTGTGGGCAGTCGCTTTCTTAGACAACTGTGAGCTCAATTCCAGCTCAGCTACCCACTTTGCTGACCATTAGAAGAGTGAAGTTCTCAAATGGCTTTTGGATAGAAGCAATCTCATTCCCTGTTTAAATTTACTTGTAGCCAGTTCATATTTATTTTCTCTTTTGTCAAGTCTATCCTTTGCTTCAGTAGCTCAAATATCTCCCTAATTTCCTTGCAGAAAGCACTTATGCCTTTTCCCCCTTAGATCTGACTTTAGACTAAATAAACCCAGGTCTTTTAGCTTTGTCATCCTAGTAGCCATTCTTCACATCTGCTCTTATTTGGATGTTACTCTTATAGGAGCACTTGTACAGCAATGTTTGCAATACTGAAGATGAGATCTTAATATAAACATGGGAGCATTAACACTTCACCCTATACTGGCAGAACCTTCTGTTTGAATTAGTCTATTTCTGAGCTGTATCACAGTGCTGGTTTTTGTGAATTTAACACACCTGGGTCTATTTCTTGCTTCCCACTCATTTTCAGCTGAGAGCTGCCCAGCACACATGCTATTTCTGTGGATATTTCTTGGTTACTTGAGGGACTGGAAAATGTGGGACTTGTTTTCCTACATTGTGGTCTTTATTGGAGCCAAGCTGAGTTTGGAGACACCCTTACATCTAATGTAAGAATAGCCAAATGGGATCAAGTTTGAAGCCAACTTGTGAATCCTTTGTGCTTCATGCTCTACAGGCATGTATTCAGTAAGGTACTTGAAAATATCTCAGCAATTATGGGCATTTTTATATGAAGTATTTTATCATTTAAACATAGTCATTCGAGTGGCACAGCTCAGAACTACTACTTAAAAAGCTTCTTAAATATTATTGACCTTTTTATTTGTCATGACTGGTTTTGGAATGCTTATCCTTAACTATTCAGTGCTTTGGCCTTTAGCTAATACTTAAATATTCATGGTTCTTCCCCAAAAGAGTTGCTGAGATATCAGCACAGCCCAGAAAAGTCCTGTTATTTCTGAAGACTGACATAAATCAAGTGGAGTCTAGACTGGGTGTGATGCAGGATTGGAGAGTATAGGAGCAACTGTGGAAAAAGAAAATCTTACCTATCCCCATCGTACATTGAGAAGAAAATTTGTCAGGAAGAAATGTAAGCAAAATAAATCATAGCTTCACTATAAAAAATGCCTACAGTAAAGTGATTATTCTCTTCACTAGTATGATAGAGGAGCACTTCAGACACAGACAGAATCAGTGCTGATGTCCTGCATGCTGTTGCAAGGGCTCAGTAAAGGATGGAAAATTAAATAATCCAAGGGATAAGGAATTTCTTAGCAGCTTAATGGTGTAAGAAGTAGTGAAGGCAAAAAAATTAACTGAAACAAGAAACATCATGAGATAGATGTCTAGCCTTGGAAGTGCTAGAAGTCTTCTACAGTTGCCAAGATTTCTAGTTAGTCAAGATGAGATGTAAACTAGATGTCACAGAACTCAAGTGAGTGTGGCTATACAAATGACTCTGCAGTGACTGTGTAAAGTAGCACACAAAGGGCAAATGCTGCATAACAGCATGGCTAGTTTTCATGAATTTCTCCTCAATCTGCTGGCTACGTCTTCTCTGTGGCAGCTCTGGAATAACCATTCAGGAGTCCCCAAGACATCTAGAATGGCAGTTCTGAGAAGTGGGGCGGCAGGCAGTAATGAGTTATGCAGCATTTGTCTAACAACTAGAAACTAGGCAAAAATCCTTTATAGTAGGGTACAGAGGTGAAAGAGGCACTTTCTGCAGGTTTATTCTAGGCTGCGTTTTCTCCCTGCCCTGGCAACTTGTGATCTGATAGATTTGCAGAACAGGAACTGGAGATTTGTTCTCCTTGGTTTCTTCAGTATGCTGGATATTTTCTGCAACACAATACTCTCACAGTAGCTGGTCTGGTACGCAGGACTGTGGATCTTGCATTATTTCATAAGGGCTATAATTAAAGAATAATACTGATCTATTAATTTTATCTTTATGTTTTTACATATGAGGTTTTTACAGACTGAATTTTTATTTTAATATCTACGAAATAATGTTATGGGAATAGTCTGCAGTGGGATAGTGTTTTGCTACTCAAAATTTAGGAATACAGTATTCTATTTCTCAGTAGAGTCATCAACACCAGCTAGAGAAGGTAATCCTAAATATGTTGTCTGTATAGGATTTTCATGGACGCATTAAAACAGTTATTTTTAGTTCAACACTGTAATTTAAAGAAATTAGAAAGCATTATATATTTCTGCAAATCTCAATGGTTCACACAGCTTGATAGGTTTTAATTGTTTTTTCTACAGTATCATTATAGTAGTATGTGCTTAAAATAGTGAAAATACAAGTCAGAAATTAAACTTGAAGAGAATTTGTTGGCTTCGACAGGCAGATTCAACCTGAGGAGCTGTCAAATCTGATAAGCATGTTCAACATATAATGAAACTGAAGCACAGTGGAGTAAATTACATGGTTTTTAGACACTTCATGACATCTTTGTAAAACGTGTTAATGATTCAGTTAAAATAAAAAAGAAAAATAATCAGCAAACAAAAATATAAAAAATAAGGAAGGAAAATACTTCATCTCAAACAGTATTTGTTGGAGGAGGAGGAATACAGAAGAAGCGATAATGAGTGTTTATACTTGAGCATGACTAAAATATCAAATATGGAGATGTTTATACCTGGTAAAGCCATTTACACAACCAGCTGAATATTTTGTATGCATACAGTTTTTTACATAGAATATAAGAAATGAAAGTAAGCCAGGGCATTCTTCACAGTGTGCCTGTTCTGTCTTATGGCTTGAAAGAAGATTGAATAACTGAACACATCTCGCTGAAGATTAATGAAAGGAGAAATTACATGGACTTCTAATCTGAGTTTTAATGGAGATACAGTTTGTGGGACCTCAGTGGACTTAATATTTGTCTTTGTCATTTTTCCTTTTAGTTCTTGTGTTAATCTAATTAACACGAATAACTTTTTAACATACTGTATATTCTCAGTGAAATTCAACTCTACTTTTTGTTGAAGTTTGTTACAAGTTTTGCTAAAGTAAATGCCTAGATAGAGAAGGGAGACCCAGTTGATGCTGCAGCTGAAGGAGAGGCTTAAGCATTGGCTTATTCCATGTTAGATATCAGAAAACTGGCACAGGAAAGAAATCTTATGAAGCACCCAAAACCAGAAAACCCCTCAGCCAGACACACATTTGTTTGGGCAGCAGAGGATAGTAAAATGATAGAGGAGAGAAGCCCAGATGTCATTAGCTGCTGCTCACAATTCTCCTCTAAGGGACTGCCTGGAGGAGGGTCAGCACTTCACACTGCTGCAGTAGGAAGAGATACACACTGGTGACCAGCCATGGTCTAACCTAAGTACTGAGGTGTGACACACAATACACAAAAATCTGTGGCAAAAGGACCTTTCAAGATCAAAACGGGAGACATAGGAAAACTTGTGTTAGCTATACAAGGTAGAGTTTTCCACCATCCTCACCCTGTGGTATAAGTTTTTGGTGTTTGGAGTCAAATGAGCCCAGAGCTAAGTGAATTTTCTATGCTAGGGTACAACGGTGGAGTTCACTACTGTGCAGATAGACTGGCTGAACCCAACATGCTTGCTCACTGTGTTATTTTACTTTTTCTGTAGATTAGTAGAGGGTGTCTGAATTCACCTAAAAAAAAAAAATCTTGACTATTTATTAGAGGTTACCATAAACTTATAGACAGGATTTCATTGGCTCTTGTTCCATTTTGAAGGAGAAATGGAGTCAAAGCTCAGCTTTCATTTCACAAATGTGTTTATTGCTCCTGGTCTGTTTCTATGTGACCTCAGATAAAGTAAGCCAGAAAAAGTGGACATATCTGGTTAGAACAAGGTGAAGGTTTCAGCAGGTCTCACCATCCTCTAGTCCATATATATTTCTCATGTAAATGGACTCAATTTGGTCAAGACATCACCTTGAAACTTCTCTCAGCATCCTATTTCATTACGTGTACTGTTCCTGCAGCCATGTAGCATGGCTACATGATAGGAGACACACTGGTTTTTGGTAGGTGAGGCCGGCAAGTGCCACACCAGTAGCTTAGTAAAGCTCGTGGAAGAGTGCTAAACCTGTATCTATCAGGGGTATACTAGTCAGGGAGATAAAAAAATGGCAGGAATTCTTCAAGGAATTACAAATTTTAAAAGCTGACTTCCATTTGGTTTGCCTTTAAAATGCCTACTTCAACTGTTCCGTGTCTTGAAGATGGGTGGGAAGGATCTTTCCAAGCCAACAATACCCAACAAAACACACATAACTTCACTGTGAATGACTTGCCATCCTGTTCTTTAAGACTCTCACTCAACAAAGACCTCCCGTACACACTTAAACCTATCACTGTTGACTCAAAGTGTGTGCTTTAAGGTTGTCCTATATTCAAGTCAGTGACCAGTGCTGTCTGCGCATTCAGCATGCTCAGACACCACAATCATGAGGCCAGGGGAGAGAGGGAAATCTGAAGGACAACGCTTATGTGCTGGAGGACGCACTTCAATGACCCTCCTGTCAGTCCTGCCCCTTGGTCGTCTTCTTAAAACCCACAGACACCTAAAGCAAAAGGAGAAGACAGGGGCCACGCAGGAAGACTCAGCGTGTGGCAGTGGCCCTTCGCAGAGTTGGGGGTGGCAGCCAGCCAGAGCCGTGTGAACAGATGAATTATTGGTGCAGCCACGAGATCCAAGATGGGAGATGTGTCACACTGCAGATCTGTGTGACTTGGCAAGCACCCACTTGACAGGAGCTGTGGGGCCTGCTGGGTTTTCCACCACCCTTCAGATCCCTGGTTGTCACATTAATACCCTTTTAAATCAAACCTTCCTTCTCCAGTGATTGACTCTTACATCTTTTTTTCATCTCTCAGAGCAGCCAAACAGCATTCTGCACAGCTGAAAGCTATTCAGCTGCAGGACCAAGCACACGCTGCGAGGGAAGCTCGTGGCCTTTCTTGGTGGTGATGGCCAAATATGTGTGTAATGTGCTTAGTCTTCGTTAGCCCACACAGAGAGAGACCCTGCTCCTCTCTTGAACTTGGGCGTAACACGTTCCCTCCACCATCAGGCAGGCCAGATCTAGACTAATATTTTCTGTACAGTTAATTATGACAGGACAAGTGCTGTACCCCAGTGGAAATTTGCCACTTGAAAAATTGCCTAAAAATATATCCTACAGCGAATGTTTCTGTGCGTGATTAAGTGTGCATGTGGACTGTACGGTGCAGAGGGTTTCCCAAAAACAAATGTCTCGTCTAAGTCTGTTGGCAAGGTCGCACTGGTTTTTTAACAGTTTGTCAGCTTTTGTGTTATTTACTAATGGCTGGAATTACTCCATGATTCCTTTTCAAAAAAAATCCTGAAAACCTGCAAAGGTGAGGGGCCACAAAGGAAGAGAGAGGAGGATGGGGTGAAGCCAAGAGTTTTGTTTGCAAAAACGCTCCAGGGGTTAAGATACATTCTTTGCACTGCAAAAACTGGGGTCAGCTACTTGTTTTACCTCAGCCTTCATGCACTCTGTTGGAGCACCATTGCTGGACTGCGATCACTGCACAGAGACCCAAAGTACAAATCACAGGGAATGAGTGAATTCTGAAGCAAAGGTGATATGACCATTTCAGGCTGTCATCACTGAGCAGCAGGTCAAACTACTGCATGTTTGCTTCCATGAAGATCTGCCTATCCTGCTTTGAAGCATGCTCTCCAACACAGTGTTGAGGCCCCAGTGCAGAGCAGGTTTGAAGTAGAATCACTCCTTTCAACAGCCCGGAGCTGCTGGCTTAGTCCAAGTATTGTGTTAACCTGCCCTGTGAGGCACAAGGGGAGCAGGAGGTTTTTTGCATGTGCAGCACTGAAACAGGGTCACACTCCCATCTGGAAAGTGGGCTCCTGCTGAACATTCGGCTCAGCTCCTAGCAAACGCAGCCTGGGCTCTGATGCATTTGATGGCTTGCAGATTTCTCTGAAAGAATACTGTGTGGCTGGCAAACGAAAACACGGGAAAGGAAGGAAGGAGCATTGATTGCTTTTCAGTCCTTCTATGTTTGCCTCATCTCTTCCCAAACATGCAAAGAAATCTTGCAATGCCAAAGACCCAATGGGACATAAGGACGGAACATCACTTGGACTCATGGAGCAGATTTCAATGTAGACCTTTTTGTTTCCTCCTCAGACAGACTGGTGCAATTTGAAGGGCATAAGGAAAGCTGTGTGAATAGGAAAGCACCCCCCTCTGAAAGCATGTTCCCGTAAAATGTCTCCTGGTGTGCACCATCTCAGTGCTCCGAGCTGGATTTCTCTGAAGACGAGAAAGGACTATTGCAATAGCATCCTCTGAGACACATTAACACAATTCCACTCTGTGCTCATACAAGACTTACAATTCTGTGATCTGCCAGGGTTGAAGCATAGTTAGTCTTAGAAGCAGAGTTTTATAAAGGTGCTAACTGGTGTTTCATGGTGCCCCTGTGGTGTTTCGTTTTCATACAAGGCCTTATTTGGAGAAATGCTGCGTGAGCATTTAAAACAGTTACAAGGGCTGTTTGATCAGCCAGAATGGTTCCTTTGGGCAGTATTTTGGAAAAATAATATTTAAAAATTGCACTTTATAAAAATTCCGAGGACATATACTGTGAATTGTTGAATGTCAGCATAATACCAGCTTGAGAAACATTCTCTTCTTTAAATTGTGACAAAAGAACACAGAAATTAGAAGGAAGCCAAACTGCACAACTTCATACAGTGACACTTTTTAACAGGGCTTACACAGTTTTCTATATATCCCAGAACTAAGATTTTGAGGTGGGACGTTTTTTTATTTGATTGAATCCAAAGACACCTCCTTCTAGAATTAGATGTATTAGGCTTTCATGCATAGCTACTGCCAGGGGGAAACTGTGTGTTCCTTCAGGGTAGATTCACTTGGAGCTTTCCGAAAGGATTCATAAGAAAGACCCTATTTGTGTTCAAGCCCCAGCCTGCCTCACACCTCAGTGCTGTAACCTCTCACAGTGGATGCACAAATGTAATCTTGCAGGCGTCTATGTATTTTAGGAAGTGTGCCATGGCAATTGGGAGGTCCACAGACTTTCTTTTCCATGGCTGCAGAGGTGCCATAGGTTGTGCAGAGAGGTATCCAGGAGTGCAGGGGGAAAAGAGAAGGAGAAGCTGTCTGTATTCCAGCTTGTGTGATTTTTCCTTCTGACCTACAGCCATTCTTCAGTTCCAGCTAAATAATCTATTCTTCGTTTTCTGTCTAGCTTTTCTGTATCCTGTTAGGACTCCATCTGTGTGGTATGGTGCACTTCTGTGATATCCCACATGGAAAAAGGTAGCAAAAACCTTCCAGTTCCAATAAATGTTATCAGAAGATTTTCCCCATCCTGGAGCTGGAATATTAGTGGAATAGGAGCAGGGATCTCCCCTGCCCACCCTGGCAACAAAGTGCTATCAAACCAGTGCTTCTCTGGGCTGGATGAGAAATTTCATCCCAAATTGCAGAGCGCTTCCTGAGGTGGCATTAGTAAAAAGGGGACTTTCTTCTGAGAAGTTTTGGTGTGAATAGCTTGCAAAGGTTTAAGCAAGGGTTTCTGTCATCCAAAAATGGCAGTCACCACAAGCATTGAACTTTCTTTTGACTTCACTAGCAGCAGGCAGCTTTCCCAGCCAAATGGATTTAGGTCCTTAAACTGCTGCTGCTCTTCCTTTGACTGATGATCTGCTCACTTACTTCAGTGGGCTGTGTGCCACGTGCAGTACAGCTCTCTTTGGTCTAGGCTCTCTGTACACATGTCGCTGTGCTCTGCAAAGGGTAGTGTTCGCTTCTTAACCCTCAGATATCCTTAACTAACACTCAGTTGGAGATTAAGTTAGTTTTCCTGTTGAAACGCTCCCTGCCTTTCCCTTTTGCTTCATTCTTGAAGCTCTGTGTGATGTCACTTCTGTGGTTTTTGCTTTTTTTTTTTTTTTCTTTTTTTTTAAGTCTGCAGTTAGGTCAGTGTCAGGACCCTAATAGCAAAGAGGCCTCAATTGGTCAAACCACCCTCACCTGGTACCCTCCACCCATGAACCCTCTGCCCACTGGCCAGGAGCTCTATTTAAGCTCAGCCTGAAAAGTCCTCTCTCCTGCTGCTCCTCACTGACCTCTTGAGTGAACCCTGAAGCTGGTATGTTACTTGCCTTCTTTCAGATTGTTGATGGACCCTATTCATAAAGGCTCTGCCTGCCATGTTCAGATGCCATGGGGTGGTGCTCTGTTGGTGAGGGCACAACCTGTCCTGGGGTTCCCCTGAGCTCCTGGGTCATCCCTTCTGCATGGAGCAGTCCCACTCTTGCTGCTCTGTGGCAGTAATTTCTCCTTGTTACCTCCTGATCTTTCAGAAGAGAGCTCCGTTGCTGTTATGAAGCTAGAAAAAGAAAACTGGATTAAAATTCTGAACCAAATATGACCTTGAGATCATCTGGATTCAAGTATTTCCTTATTCTTTCGATAGATCTCTCCCAGCAGATGTTGGGCCCCTTACCATTAGTGTCTAAATGCATTTCAGATTTTTGTGGAAGTCTTCATATGGGAGCTTTTTACTTCAAGACCTACAAGATTTCCTTCAGGATTAATCCATGGTGCTTATCTCAGATCCAGGATCTTACAGTGTGTAGGCACTGTTCTGGGGAACCACTGATCACTAGTGCAGCATTCCTGTTTACAGAACTTCTAAATCACAAAAAAACAGGATGTGAAATGCATTTTCAGGAGAAGAGCCTTTACCTACTGGTGTTGACAGGGAGACTCTCATCTATTGGTGTTGACAGGGAGACTGTCATCTTTGCACTACCCTCAGAGCTACAAATGGTGCATTAATGAAACTGGAGCATGCTAGTGCACCTGGAATGGAGCACAAGTTGGTAGTTCTTTTCTAAACCCTGATGCCCATAGCTCAGTGGCACTTGTTTCTAGGGAAACACCCTTGTTACATAGTCACTGGGACTATGGAGGCGAGCGTCAACGATAGCTGCATCATCTCAGGTGCCTTGTTCAAAAAAGCTGTCTGCTTAGCTACTCTCACAAATTTTGGACCAATGTGGGTTGTCTTAGGGAAGTGGTAATCTTCTGGGAATGTGATCTGGAAGCAACAAAGATGATAATTAAGCTTAATATCCTAATAAGCCAAACCTCATTATCTCTTGAAGTCACTGTAGATTGAAAACAGCTCTGAAGGAGGAAGAACCTGTTTCATTCGTGAATGACCTATGAAAGTCTGTAGGAAAGAGGAGCAAGGAAAAAATCATTCTGGATGAAATACATGGTTGAGAATCTAAGCTGTCTCTGACCTTTGATCCCTAACAAAAGAAGAAATGAGCCTTAGCCAGTAAAAGCCATACAAATTATGATTCTCCTGAGGAGAGAAATATGGGATTGCTTCTTCCTGTATTTGTTACCATGACTGAAATAGGTTCAGGTATCATGGTGAGATTCCTGGGGTGTCTCTTCACAGACATGTGAGAGTAAGTTGTTCTAAATATTTTTGTTATCAGGAGATACGCATCTCTGCAGTTATTCTATTATCAGTGATATTTTTCTAAAATCTTGCAAAATCTTTTAAAATATCTGTCTTAAGGCGTTCATATGTAATAGGTTGTAGAGTTAGCAGAACAAGGGTCAGCAGTTAGACGCGGTTTGGTTACTTTAAGGTCTTCATTTCTGGTGTTTATTTTGCTGCTTTTGTTTCCAGCTACAGAACTAGATGGCAATAGCAAAGCACAGAATGACAGCCAGGTATAGAGTCATCCCCAGCCGAACACTTCCTGGGCTTCAGAGGACAGGGGGACATGACTGGCATCTTCTATAATAATTGCAATGACTTACTTAAAAATGTCACTGACCCATGTTTTTACACAAATGCACATGTGTATTCACAGTAGAGGAGAAACACTGTGGTACATCAAGATCTATGCTGGTGGATCTCAAGGAATGTAGAGTCTTTCTAAATTAATCTGATCCAGTTCAATAACAGATTAGCTTCCAGACAGGCAATTTTATTTTCTTGAAGCCTAAACAAGATGCGTAGGGCAAGTGCCTTTAGTACTTAAACGACCATCATAATGAACCCTTATTCGTAGAGGTAACATACGGAAAATTCCCTGCTCCTTGCCCCAAACCTATAATGAGATTCCTCCAGACTAAAATCACATATTGAAACTCCCCTTGCTCTGTGGAGCAGTGCCTGAGTCCATGCTACAGAGATGTTTTCCTTACATGTCTTCAGAGAGGTAGGTTCAATTAAGTGTGCTTTTGCAAATGGACACAAACATTTTGTGGCTGGGAAGAGCTACAGCCTAAAGGACATCCTTTTTTTCTCTTGTAGTGAGGATATCTGTTCATGGTAAATAGTAATACTTGCTTATCATGATACCTGGTAGTTTCACTTCTGATGTAGAAGAGCTCCATCAGGCTCTTTAGGCACCTAATCCCCACGGAAATAATTTCAAGTTGGGCATACAAATCTTTTGAATAATTGGGGCCCAAACTTCTGTTTGCTTGCAAATCTGTCTTCTCGATTCACACGTAATCTCTCAGTATAAAATCCAGTCTTTATACGTGTAGGGCCACATCTTGGCCCTAATGAAAGTCAGTAGTGGCTGATAACGAATAGTGCTATCTTGGTGACAATGAAAGATGCGTGAGTGAACAGAAAGCTTACAGTTCTATTAAGACCATCTAATCATCAACCTCACCTCTTACCACTGGAACAGAAACAGCTGCAAGAAGATAAATTTTTCACATTTGTTCATATGATTTCCAAATGTATTAATTATTTCTAGATGGTAAGACAGTAAACGTAAAAGATCGGGAACCTTGAAAAACATCTTTGAGAAGAATTTCCCTCTGTCTAATGAAGGGTCTAACATGCCCAAATCTGGTGGACCAGTTTAGCTCCTTCTGCTAAGCACACATCCATGGGTTTGATAACTTTCTGAAAAGGCACTGTTTAAAGCTGGCTGCATCAAGGAATTAAACATATAACATTGATAATGGGAATAACCTCAGAGACAGTGTATTTTTTGGTGATTGGAACACTCAGAATAATTTACTATTGTATGAAGTGATGCAGCTGGTTAGCTTAAAATACTCTCTTCCACATGGACAGAGAGATGGCCGCAGGAAGCAGTTCTAGAAAGCCATTTGCATTCCCATGTGGCTTGTTTTGCTAAATCAGTTGCAGCAAAAAGAGCTACTCCAAATGGTGTGTTTTTCCTGTCTTGGTTTATTTTGTACTTGTTCAATAAAATAGATTCCAGAAAAGACAGTGTTGTATAATTTTTAATAAGATTTGTTAAAAATAGCATGGCTGTGGTGAGAGGAATGACCAAAGGAAGTGATTTGTTTCCTGAAATCATTCCTTCTCCTTTACCAGTGACCTTTCCAAACACCAGCAGAAGGGAAAATAGTTACTTTATTTAAAATTCATCGCAAGCAGCAAGAGGGTAGCAGGGCTACCACAACTCTCATAAATTACACGCAAGCCTGACCTTCTGGAAGATGGGGCCTTACTTTGCTGAAGGACTTCCAGAGTTTGGTGCTGCTCCCTCCGACCGCAGCAGCACACAAAATATACAGTGGGGAGATACCTGGAGGAAGGTGGGGACCAAGCCAATTGCTCAGTGCTCAAGCCCAGGTCTGTCCATCTGCTTCAAACCTCTGTAGAGGCTAACTCAGGAAGGAAGCCCTTGCCCACAACGGTTCCTGCCTGTTCAGAAGGGGAACAGCTTGTGCCTTAATGTGGTCATGGCTCCCACTTTCATAGGTATCCCAATCCTCCATGGCAGCTCCAGTGTGCTCCCCTGGGAGAGTTTCCTGGCCTGCATGCCTTGGGTAGATGCTGCAGAGCCCTTGTCCTTCCCTCCCAGGAGGGAAAGCAGAAAAGCTGCCCCTGGCAAGAGCAGAGTGCTTTCAGATTTGTATTCTGCCTGAGGCATTCGGACATCTTTTTAATTCTTGTGTGCCCAATATTTCTCATGCAGGATTTCAGCAGGCATGGGCTGTGCAAACAGCAAAACATCTTTTTTTTTGCAGCCATGCGGTGAAGGGGAGAAGCCAAAGAAGGTTCTGTGGTGTACAGTGGTAAAATAATCAGCACAACAAGCCATATATTGTGACTAAAAGTGGCTGGTTCAGTGCAGTTCATCTCCCTAAACTGGGGAAGCTTCCTCCCATATCCAGAAATTATCATTTTTGTTCTAAAAGACTTTTCTGCAGGTCATGTTTGCCAGATAACTTGGCCAGTTATTCTGTGCTTAGTCCGTTTTAATAATAACAACAGCAACAAAACTTTACAAGATGTTCTTTCCTCTTTGTCTGGCAGGATTAACAGTTCAGCCAAGGTCTGACCGGCCCCTGGCTCCAGAAGTAAAGGACTCAAAGGCACTTGGAGGGAGCAGTCACATATCCTTGTTACTGGAGTGGGCTTTGAGGATTGCTTTTTCCTCTGTTCTCACTCAGAGTGGCACTGACCGCAGCCCATAGTGCCGAACTGGGCTCTCTTGCTGTTGGAGGAACTTGCTCAAGGAGTCTTATATGAAAAGCAAAGTCTGGGAGGGAGACAGACATACCAACAACATTTTCCCCTGAAAATCCACTTCTATATGTCTTGTTAGCACCGAAGGATTTGAAATAGCAAATCTTTGGAAATAGCTTGGAAAACTGTTTTCTCCCTTCCAGCAGTTGTCTTTAAGACAAAAAGAAGAGCATATGTCATTCAAACTGACAGAAACAAAAGAACAACTCCATCAAATTTCCTTCAGAACAGTTTTAGTCCATCACTGAAAGTGGTGAGCACGTTGCAGGAGCGGGGCAGAAAATGCACCATTAGTAGAGCCTGGGGAGAGAAGGTCAAGAGGAGCTGATGACGATGACAAGAGCTTCATCCTCAAGCCATGCAGAAAATTACTTTTTTTTTTTTTTTTTGGTTTTGGCTTTTTCTTTTTTTTTTAACCTTGCCTTGTCCATTCTAAACATTTCGTAGACACAAGAGTATAAACGCACAATCTCAGGGCCATGGGTCCTGCAAATACTCAAGCCTCTGCTTATCTTTACTCCCAGAGGCAGTTCCCATTGAAGATGGAAAACACACCATTTGCTTACAGCAACCACATAAATGCTGCCGGATGCATAAGCAAAATGAAGCAGGTGAGCCTGCAGACCGAACCACACTTCCAAGGAAGCCTGATTGAATTTGCCTTTTTTCTCACAAGGAGTCAGGATTAGGCCCTTGTTCTTCATGCTTACATACTGGATTTTCACCTTTCACGCTCCTGCAGTGCAACTGCCTGCTAAATTTAGAATACCTTTTTTAGAGGTTGTTTTATGAACACACACACACACACACAAAATAATTACATTTTATAAAAAACAAACGCAGGCTTTTGAAATGCCATTTGTGAAGAGTTCCAACTATGTATCACTGGCTTAGTTTCTAGTTCGCAGTTGCCATCTGAACATCTATTTTTCCAATCATTTAAGAAAAGTGATGTGTACATTTTTCATGTGTAATTAGGCAGCGTAATGTGATCTCTTGCTGCAGTCAAGCTGCCATGTGCCGTAGCCTCACTGAATAGCTTCCAGATTTCAACCCAATCTCTTCTGTCTAGACTCTACGTTGCTATTTTTTTTCTTTTTTCTTTTTTTTCTTTTTTTTTTTTTTCGCCTAGCCTAAAGCAGACTCCAATATAAAATGCCAAAACCAGAAGGTTTTGTCCCTCTTTCTCATAAAGACGTGGGACAGATCTGGGAGGCCCCGCCGAGAGCTGGGTCCCAGACTTTCATAAGACATGTGTCGTCTGAATCTGACATTAAAGATTGTGCAGGCATTTCAACAGGTCATGCACATGCGGGGGGGGAAAAATGCCCAAAAATATGGTTTTCATTAAGAAAGTGAGTATTTTTAGAGAGGTGTGGTTCAGTTCAGATGAAAAGGAAAGAAAGAAAAATGAAAGAGGCACAAAAGATCCCCAACTGCAACATTATTTATATTGCTGTTGAAATGCAGTGTGTTCTCCTTATAAAGCTGCTTTTGGGAGTGAAATAATATAGACTCTGCCAGAACCAGGTGCATATCATGTAGATTGTTTATAATCCAAGTTAAAGGATAGCAGATTTATACCAGAATGAACTCTCCACAGGGACTTTGGAGTTTAAGTGTACTGTCTTAATCTATACATTACCTCCTCAACAAAGTGGTTGTCTCAAACAAAAAAAGTAAAATACAGTTTCAATGAATTCACAGATAATTCCAGGGAGTTTTATCTAGTGTGATACAGTTTTAGACTGCTGATTGTGTTTGCAGCTTTTTATTTGACTCCAAGTTATTTTATTTCTGCGTCGAGAAATGAAAAAGATCAGAGAGTGATCACTTCCACAGAAAGATGCTTTTGTGCAATATAAGCAAAAAAGCTTTCCCTGGCTTGCACTTCTAGAGCCTTGTCCTGGGATTTGCTGCAGTTTGCATACACTGCAATGGCTGTTTCTACCCAAAGCAGAAAAGGCTCTTGTTTTTGTCAAGAAACAGAGTTGTGCAAAATTTTCTCCACTTTTTTTTTTAATTATTTTTCATTTTTAATAAACCCCCACCTTATATTTTCATCTATACTATTGTAACACCACACCTTAAGTTTTCCTTTTGCTTTCAAGTAGATGGCTATTCACCCATTAACAACATGTCCTTCTGTCCACTTTTTGTATTAATGGCAGATTGGTTGGACAAATAACATTTTCACTCCTTTCTGAAAGGAAGCACGCGGTGCTTGCTAAAAATGCCCATGCTTCTGCAGAGCCAACTGTTCTTTTCATTAAAAACCAATCCTCCTACTTTAGCAAACTTTTCAATACATTGGCCCATTTTCTCATTACAGTGAAATATGCAGTGCTTGAAATGTTTGAAATAATTGTGCAAATACTTTATCATATGTGTAAAGGAAAACTAAACTGAAAAAATACCTGTCCAAAATGAAGCTTCCTGTGAAATTCTAAACGATGGCAGCATTAAGTGCAATAATTTGATGATTGTTGAACTTTTAAAATTTCATTTTAAGCAAAATGAAACTTTTTTGTTCATTTGTCTGACATCTAAAATGATCATGGGAAGCGGTTTTCATCCTTCTGATTCAAAGAGAGCTTTGCAGAAATAATGCTAATTATTACTACTGTGTTTGGGTAAAAGGGAAAATGAAGCTTAGCAATGAACAGCCCTTCCTTTAGGATGCAGGATGGGCCAATAGGTACCTCTTGGTCCCCGTGGTATAGCTGTCCTGTGACACAGAGTGACACGCAGAGGCTGCTGCTGCGGTAGCATCACCCCAGGCAGCTATGCGCTGCTACTGCCGAACCTGGCTGCCTGGCTCCCTGTTAGCAATCTTCTCTCAGTTTTTCCTTTTACTTTCAACACGGTAGTGGTGTGGTATTTGCCACTGTTCAGATACTAAGAACTCTCTTCACTAAAACAGGGATTTTCTGAGCTGTAAATCAGGTCAGAATTTTGACAAAGGGGCTAAGGCAAGTGTTTGCAACTTTGCATTGGTAACAGCTTTTTTTTACAGTTTCTATCCTAGACTGTATTGATTTCATAAATCTTAATGCCAGATGGGACCGATTATGATAATCTAGTCAGCTGAATGGTAGTAGAGACTGTAGGATTTCTTATGGTTGTTTTGTGTCGCTGTCTTGCTATTATCTGTTGCACATTTCTGGACATTTCTCTTAATATTTTCAAGAATATGGAGAGCCTTGTCCTGATTATCATTCTGCTCACGAGTGTCACCAAATGTATGTGTAAGGTGAGCAGCAAAGGCTTTCTTCAGCCTTCATGCAAAACCATCCTTGCCCTGGGAAACTGACATCTTTTAGGAGCCACATTATGACAGATCATTATGTCCAGCACACCTATGCTATGTGTGTAGTTTGAGAAAATAAATCAGTTTTTGGTCTGAAGAACCTATTCTCATATTTTGCTCTAAAACCTCAGTGTCAGAAGCATATTTCAGCAGTGAGATATGTTTCTGAATACTTTGCTTTTTGCAATGAACCATGCATGTGAGCCTGGTCCCCTCTTGACCTACAAGCATCTTTCAGTGTTCACTAGTTAATTCAAGGGCTCCGATATAAAATCTAGGAAATCATGTGGGATAATCCAAAGTTTTCTGAGGCTGTAAGTCAAATATTGATGGGGCTCCAGCATGTAATGTTGGTTTTTTTTTTTTGTCTGTGACAGAACAAATAGACTTCACTTAATCCAGTCCAAATGGCTGTTCTGAATAAAACATGTTCTTCATTTCTCATTATTTCAGAAGATCACATCTGAAAGAAATGTGAAACATAAATTGTTTGTGCTGAACAACACTGAGAGATGTGGTGTTGGGACACACAGAGGGGATGTGCCACCAACCAGCCAGTGATGGGGACCTCAGTCAAGGTGCTGTCGTAAGAAGCATCTGCAGTGGCATGCCCATCCCCACACACAGGTGAGTTACCTTCATTACCAACTGCTGCAACTCCAGCAGCTATTTTAGAAGAGTAGCTTTAGCAGCCGAAAGTAGGGGGTGGGTCTCTCCCTTTGCTGTCTCATCCAGAGGGTGATTCAGTGTCACATCCAGCGTTGAGTCACCTTCTGCAGCAGCCTCTCCCTTCCTCTCCAGCCATCAGAGAGGGAGCCTTTGCTTGGGCACCTGCATCAGTGCCAGGCAATTCAGCAGAGAGAGCTCTGACCTGCCTGCAGCTTACATACATGTCATTTCTAGGGTATGCATCTAACTTGCTTGCACTACAGCCACAAGGTAGGTGTCAAAAGAAGAGTGTGTGTGTCCATGCATGTCTATGTGTGCACATAATTGTAGCTGTGGAAAATCAAGTATCTCCTATTTATATATTGATGAGCTTCAGGTTCCAGGGGAGGCTGTTTTTCTGCCACTGACTATAGTTTCAGATATTACTCTGTTTTATGACACAGACAGTGAAGAGATGCTAAGGAAAACTTGTGCTGAATTATCAAAATAAAAGAGAGGTGTAAAATTAGCTGCACAGAGATAGGTATAGGAAGACTCAAATCTGTATACTAACATCATATTTCTTAGAATCACGTATGTATGCAGGTCTGCTAGTCAAAGCCATGTGTACAGCTATACAGGTATTTGTGTATGAGCATAGGACCAATTCCACAGACCTGGAGGAAAAATTTAGATTTTTCCTGGTATCAAGACAAATGCAGGAAGTAGAGGAGCAGACTAATGTAAAGAAGAGAGACAATTAAAATAGTTTACAAATTTAAATCCTACAAAAATTTTACATATCTGGATAACGATTCTCTATTTGGTTACATTTATATTAAGCAATAGTCTCCTCAAGAGATCATTACACACCAGATAATCAAAGGGAATGCAAAAATGTAAAGGCATGAGTAAATAATAAGCAAGTAACTTTATGGTATTTAAACTTATTAATTGCTTTCTATTGAGCAGTGTAAGCTCTTTATCTTTGGCTGGTCCTTTCTTCATGTGTTATTTTATCTACAGCTTTTTATACTTAAACTCCCATTCTGATCCGAGTCATTTCTGTATGCCAGCTGAATTCTTCACCAGTTAATGTCCTTTCCAACCCTAACTATTCTATGATTCTATAAATAAATGCACAATTCAGAACTTATGACATTTTGTCACGTACCTTAACTTTATCTTTCCGGTTTTAAAAACATTTAAACTTTCAGCTTTCTTATTTGTAATTTTCACCATGGGGCTGAAGAATTTTGCAGTCCTTGCAAAGATGTGCTGCTCAGCAATTCTGTGTTGATTCACTAGATGAGTTATTATTCCTTGAGTTTAGGCAGTGACACAGAAAAATGCCCATTTGGAGAGGGGAGGGGATAAAACAGGAAAAGGCACAAGTTCTGCCCCTTACCTCAAACTGAGAATGAATCAGAAGTTTAGCTCTCGATGTAGAAATTTCCAGTTTATTTCATCATTACTCCCATCATAAGGCTGATCTTCAGCTTTATCTAATTTGGGACTTACCTGCCAAAATACAGGGGAAAGGGCTCTGCCTTACTTTGGAGAGTCATGACGATCAGGAGGGAATCAGGCAAGCATCCCAGCTCTCCCGTCACTCAGATCACATCTTTGACATGTTTTAATTTCTTCCATCACCACTTGTGGCCTCCTAAAAGCCCTGCTGAAATTCATGGGAGTCTCAAGTGTTCCCTGCACCTTCCCTGACAAAATACTGTTTTTTTAATTTTGGCTATCAGTTTAAACAGAAAAAAGAAAAAAAATGCACTAAAAATAAAAAACCTGAGCAAACAACAATTTCCCTTTCCTTTTAGCCAGTTAATTGGGGAACAGTGTGGATAGTTTTAGATCAGTACAGCACTTCCAAATATTGGTGATGAATATCCTAGTGACCAATATCCCACTGATTCAAATACCTTATCTAACCACATATTTAACCAGGTAAATTACAGTGGATCTCCAAATGAAATCTTTTCTTTTGGTGCCTTAAAGCTTTTAAGAAGAAATGATCTAATTAAAAGTGGTTATTATTATTCCCTAATTAAAAGTGATTCTCTCATAGAAGGGACTCCAGTGGTCTTCTCAGAGACTGACAAAACACTGTTGGTGTCCAGTCAGTGAGAAAATAGATCCATTAATGCCATTAAAAAGTCATTCTTTCTGGTACTTGAAAAATAGTTGCCCGTTCATATCTAGGCAATAGGATGTGTCTATATAACTGCCTATCTCTCTTTGTTTAAATGTCATTTTTACATAAGAGAACCTTTATTAGTGAATGTCATCCACACCTGTGAGAGATAATATTTGCAAAGGTGTACCCTTTCTGTTGCTAGGCTAGTTCATCTTAAATGGTATTTTCATAGGTACAGTGTTAATCCTTTCTGATTTTTCTGTGAAAATGGGGTGCTAGAATTGCATTTTGCCGAACAAAAATGTTACACAGTGTAAAAAATAAAATAGCCTCCCCTCTACTCATCCTCCTTTGTATCATAAGAAATAAATATCATTGATACACCCTATTGCATTGATAATAACTATGATCATAGATGTTACAAACTTTTCATTAATACCCTTTTTTCTTCAGTTGTGTTTCATGAACTGGAGTTTAAATACCTCTAAGATAGATAAATAAGTGCTGGAACTGTAGCCCACAGAGTGCAACTGGTTTGTTCAAACCCTTATGAGTTTGTGACCTGCCTAGAGCACAGTTTCCATGCTTCATCTTTTCTGTGCTCCAGTTCACAGCCCATCCCGCTAGCTTTTAAACACAGCAAACACCTCTCTTCTGTTTGTGTATGGGCATCCCAGACTTAACAGACTGAAAGCACTAGTGGACAAAGCACTGGGTTTTGGCATATATATTTGCAGGAAGTCAAAGATCATTCCTCCTGGGTTTTTTAAAACAGAAAGTTCAAATTTCTATGAACCTCAAATAACAACACAGTTAATGCCCAAGAGTAATGGAAACACAGGCATGTTGGTGAAAAATGAGGTTTAGGTGGACCCCTCCTCCAATTTTGAAATCCCACACCACTTGCCATTGCCTTCACCAGAAACTGCAGCAACCAGGCTCAAACCATGGCAAGCTTTGCAACCCTGAAGTGGTCCAGTCCCCAGTGAGAAGGTGGTCTCCCATTAAGAGACAGCAAATTATCCAAGACTGTGCTACGTTACATGATAAATGTATTTCCACAGTCTCATTGCTCTGAAATAAAAATGGGAAAAAAGTTGGTTATGAGTTGTTTTTTTTCTTGTCCCAGATGTGAATTTAGAACTTTTGATGGTGTGTTTCAGAGTTGTATTTTGAAAACTGTGTTTAAGGAGGTGGAAACCGATGTGAACGCTTTTTTCTTTTCCCATGACACTCCTGAATGAGAAGCAGTGCTCGAAGACCCACGCTTCATCTGCTGCTATCTGCAAGTTTCCTCCTTCCTCATGAGAAAAAGCTCCAAGGACAGGACTGCAGAGGACCCTGCTGCACAGGGCACTAGGGCCAGCTTTGGGGACAACCACCGAGACAGAGCAGCTGGTTGTGAGTGGACAGCTGCAGTGCAATGTGAACTGGGGCTGGCTGCAGGACGGGTTTTCTTGATGCCACCTTTGCCATGCAAGTTGGTGGTGCAGCAAGGGATGCTCCTGCCTCCCAGCTGGCTGGATCCTTCTCCCCTCCCTTTCCTACCTTGTGCTCCCATTGCAGAAGGAATGTCTTACTTTCTGCAGAAACATCACCTGAGGATTTTAGGTTACATGTGTAGGGTTGAAAGGATCAGCAGAAGATTGGTTTATTGGGCAGAGCTTTAAAACTCAGTCGCCAACTGCAGCTTGAAATGACAACACAGCAGCTTTGCACGATGAAGTACACCAGATCACCTCTTGCCCTCTGTGGTGGTGATTTGTTGGCACTGGGACTGCCTGCCCCTCAGCCTGAGAGTGACTGCACAGGACTTCGCATCTGAAGGTGATGCAGGAGAGATGTGGCAGCACCAGCACATGACCCCCCTGCTGCATCTCCTCAAGGAAGATACAGGACCTGTGGGCCTGACCATGGGTACTGTTCCTGCACCCACATTCCCCAGTGTGCAGCAAGAAGCTGACAGCATGCTCAGCATCCCCCTCTTTGTTACGCTATTCAAATTAACAGGAATTAGGCATTACAAAGTTTCAGAGAGCAGTCTATGCCCATCACGTTACTGAGAGCTGGTGCGTGTACACTATGGCAAAGTGGTACATGATAGGGGCTGCAGGACCCCCAGCAGCCCAACTGACCTGTCTGCTGCCATCCGGCCAAGCATTTTCTGTCCCCAGGTGAGGGGCAGCTCAGCCCACACCTCCTTATGGTGGTATCTAACTGCCCTGCTCCTCCTGGCCTGGGGCATCTCAACACAGCACTGCTGCTCACACCTGCTGCTACCAGCACATCATAAGGACAAAACCGCTGCTGGCCATACTTTGTTTTGGGGAGAAACTGGTTTGGGGGCTGTCTCCCTGCTAGATTTATGTTCTCTGAAGACTTAAGTACATTAGTGCGGGTAATCTCACTCCATTACCTTCTATAAAACTGAATCTGTAATTTCCTCCCTGGTGAGCATTTACCATAGCGAAATAGGCTACTATTTTCATATTTAACTCATTGGTAAGTCATAAAACCAGCTCAAGTTGTCTGCCCAAAGAGCAGAAGCTGCGGGACGGGACGGTGGGTTGGAACTTTTACGAGGCCTGGCAGCGTCAGCGCATTGAGCTCGGCATCGCCTCTCCGTTGCCCTGGCATCCTTATCGCATCCCCCCCTTCTGCTTTGAAATCGACAAAATTCAGCAATTTACAAGGCTTTTTAAAATCTGAGATGAAGCAATTAAATCTCCAGACTGGAGGATGTGAACCTTTAAAGGCCCTTTGCAGAATATCAAAAGAAAGAGAGGATTATATTTAGCAGGTGTGACAGCCCACGCAGGACATTTCATTGCGAAAGGAGCTGACATGAACCAGGAACCGATACTTAAATTAATATAAAACATCTTGGGGGAAAGGTGTTTTCTTTTCTTTTTTAAGCATTAGGAAATCATAACGTTTTCTGGCTTCTTCAAAAGCGAAAGGTCCAAATATACAGGAGTCATCTGGCATGTAAAATAAAAAGGAGGGGCAGAAAGGGGAGTGGGACACCTAAAACTGCTTAGGACAAGGTGGGGAGGTGAGTGCTGGGAGGCAGGGGTGCTATGACCAAATACCTGGCCAAGAAACCCAGTTGTGGTTCTTCCTCCCCTGCCTCACTTGAGGCTTTGCATCTGTCCCAGGGCAGGTTGCTCACGGCAGAGGGGCAGGACTGGGATGTGGGATCCTTCCCTGCCTGGTGCCTCAGCTAGGTCTGCGCCTGCTCTTGTGGCTCTCGGAGCTGCAGCAGCATCCTCTCTGCCACCACCTCCTCTTGTCATTTCCCTAACTCTGTGGAGACACAACCCTTCATTACAGGGGTGCTTTATTCTGATCACTCCGTTTCTATTCATATCGTAAACCTACCAAGCCTTGGAGTGGAAAATTCGAGTTGGTATTTTTGTGGGGAGGTGTCCACTGACTTCTTGCTTCATTCACTAGTGTGTGTTCCTAATTTTAACCAAAGTGCTCTGTTTTGATTTTCCTAAGCTGTGGATCAACTGCCCAAAAGCTCCAGTTATTTTCACACCCACTCAGTGAGGTCCACACAAGTGATGATGCCCATCCACAGCAGCCAAGGCTGTGGCGGTGGGGAAGGTGGGGTGGGCAGCAGCAGGGTCCCCCCTCCACACCATGGCCTGTTGGGGTCCCCAAGAGGTCTCCATAGGTAGGTGCTGCTGTGGCAGGTCTACCCCTCTTTTGGGGTATTTTTTTCTCTTTGCTCTGCTAATTTGTGGTGGAAGTGCCCCAGGTTGTTGCTCAGGTTCTTAGTCACCCTAAAATTCACAGTGGGAATAAAAGCCATCCTGCTGCTAGGGCCATTTTCTGAGGGAGGGAGGCGGGTGTGTGGTTGCTTGGACCAGTGCATTATTGGGTACCCTTTGGCATCGAGAGAGTTAAAGGTCCTCGACACCCACCAGCCCTGGTCTAAGCAGTGTCTAAAATCCGTCCTAGACCCGCTTTATTTCTTCCTTAAAAACAGGAAATGGAGCCCTGAAGGCTTTTTAACTGGAGAGAGAGTGAGGAGGGGGTATACTTACTCTGCCCATACCCAGCCCTGAGCCTGACCCAGACTTGGGGGTCTCTCTGTGTGTTTTTTTTATTTCTTCTCCTTTTTTTTTTTTTTTTCCCCCTATTATTTTGGCAGACTTTTTGGAATGTCTGGGAGCTAAGGGCTTTGCTTCATGGAGCAGAATTCTGAAGCAAGAAAAAGAGAAAGTTATAGACTAAACCACAGAAATGTAAACATGTCTGCAGCTAAAATAACTCCACTTTCATTGAAAACACTCCTCGCTCACAATCAGACTTCTGTGTGCTATGCTCAATAAAACTGCATGCTAATAGCAACCAATTAATACATTATGTAGTTCTGCTTTAAAAAATGAGACACTTTTAATTATTTTTTTAATTTTATTATTATTATTTTTAATTAAGGGACTACTGGCTTTCCTGCTTCATACGCCCGCTCTCAGCGCTGACCGCGGGCTGAGAAGCGCCGAGGATAGCGGCGGGCGATGCCCGGCAGTGCGGCGGGGCCGAGGCGTGCCCAGGGAAGGCCGGGGCAGCGCGGCGGAGGCGGCAGCGGGCAAGAGCTGCGCCCCGGTAAGGAGCACCGAGCCCGCGGGAGGGAGGGACGGGACGGACGGGACGGGGCTCACCGCCCGCTTCTCCCCTGCTTGCGCTGCTCGCCCGCCTCCCGTGGGTACGTGGGAGAGCGTGAGCGAGGTGAGTGCCGGTGTCACGGTGGGGACACATCCCTTCTCTCCCTTATCCCGCACAGCCGGGCAATGGGTCTCTCAGCCCCGTTTCGGCCGAACCAGTCTCCCCTGCCCCTCCCCTGTCCCTCTATTTCCGTGCATTCCGTTATTCATCTCTCTGTCCTCCGGAGCCCCGCTGCCACCTGGTTGGGGGCCAGGCTTTGACTTCACGTCGGGTCCTCGCAACAACCGCACGTTTGTTCTTCCCCTTAAAGCGCGTTCTTGTTCCCAGCGCCGGGAGGAGAAGCGACCCTCCGAGCCGAGCCCCCGCTAGCCCCGTGTCCTGCCCGAGCAGGTCCTGCTCACCTCCAGTTCCGCCCGGCCCCTCCCGCCTCCCCGTGCGGAGCGGCGGTGCCCTGGGCAGGGCGCGGGAAGCGGGGGGGCGGGGGTCCGGTGCTCCCAGGGGGGGTGCCAGTGCCCGGCAGGCGGTGCGAGGCCGCCCCGACGGCGGCGGGGGAGCGCTGAGGAGCGGCGGCTGCCCCGCTCGGCGATTGGCGAGAGGAAGAGGCGCACGGAGCCCGAGGCCAGAGCGATGGGCTGAGCCCGTCCCGACTGAAGTGACTCACTGCAGTCGGCAACGCCGCCGTCCCCTCGCCCGCTCTCTTACTCCCGCCCTCGCTCCAGCCGCCGGCGGCCGCTGCCTTCCCCCGGCGGCGCCCTCCGCGCCCCGACCCCGTCCCCTCCCGTTCCCTCCCGTCCCCCCCGCCTCCCCAGGGACTCCGGACTCGCCCGCTTCCCAGGCCTCGCCCGGTAAGTCCTTTCTCTCCGGGGCAGCGATAGGGCTGGGGGGACGAAAGGAGAGCCGGGCGCGGAGGGGGCGCGGCTCAGCCGTCGGGTCTTGGAGCGACGGGGAGTGCGGGGCAGCAGGCGGCGGGGCGGGCGCCCCTCACCGCGGCACGTCGGCGGCCGGAGCAGGACAGCCCCGAGGGCTCGGCCGGGTCGCGGGGCGGCAGCTGGAGCCGCGTATCTACTGCAGGCGCTCTTTGCCAGACTTCGCTTGTCCGACTTTCTACGGTTTTTAAGCATTAATGCTGTTTGTTTTAAGGATAGCTGATGTCTTTTCGGGCATCAGCCTCTGGAATTGTATCATCATCCCCACCCCCCCGCCTTCGCTTTTTTCCCTGGTTCGTAATAGCAGCGGTAGTGTGTTTGTAGTTCTTTCAGCAATTCATTGTTCAATTAACTGGTATCTCCATCAGCTTCACGAAAGCTGACTACCTCTTGCGCGTAGGAAACCTTTCAGTTGCCTGAGTTGATCTGAGGAGAGTTAGAGGTGTTTGTGGTACTTTTCAGAGTAAGCGCTGTGATACAATACACGGAGATCAGTTTTGGTGACCAGGTTACTTTGCTGTGAAGTCTGGAGTATACGTAATGATATTTACAAAAGCTGAAGTTGCAAGTTCTGGCTAACATAAACTTCCATTCATTGCTGCCGTTGCTGAGAAGCCAGGGTACAAGTAAACTGGCTCTTTCTCTGAGGAAGTTTTTATTTGTACTGAGAGTGTCATTCTGTGAATTAACACTGTTCTTTAGTTCTGAAGTAATAGTTTGGAAATTGCATTCTGCCCATGTAATTTTGAGTCCATTAGGAAAACCAGGATAGGTCTATGAACTGCACATGGAGAAATGTCACATTCCTTTGGTTTAACCCTTTAACCACTTCCCTGGTTTCACTGAAACGAGTGAAGTAGACAAAGACAGCTTCTCACTACGGTATGAAATGTGAACTTTCATCAGGTTATATGTATCAGGTATGCTATTTCAAGCACACCTGAACTGGTAGGAAAATGAAGGATGATAAATGGATTGTTTGACAACTTTCTAATTAAAAAGAAATAAACGTAGTAAAAAATAAACTAAACTGTACATAATATGGGACAAATATATTTTAATGTTGATAATTTTGCCCATTGCTTAAAGGACATTTGTAAAACCAAAGATGTGATATATTGGATTAGTCCAATAGTCAGTTTTTATTTTCTCTTTCGTACACATACATAGGCAAATGATGGCAAACCTGCCATGCGATTCTTTGAAAAACTAAAAGGAAAAAAATCACTACCTCCAAAACCATTTCAGGGTTTAGAGCTTTGACCAGCGTCTGTCCCCACCTCCCACAATTTAGTCCTAAAGTTAAACAAGTCATATAGTACTGGATAGAGTTACACATTACAGGAATTTTATAAATGATCTGTCAGTATAAGTCCTAGGTGTGATTAGTCAAGACTTTTTGCTCCTAAGGTGTTACTGCATTTGGATTGTAATTTATGTAGCATTTGGTTCTTAAAGATATGTTCTAATAGATATATACTTAGCATATTTTCCTTCTGGTAGTTTGTAAGTGGTAGTGACTGTGGCTTCTCTCTCTTTCTTTTAAGCAAATTTGACTTCTTCGTCAGGTACCAAATAAATCTGGGTGTATGGGTCCATTGAGGAGTCTCCGTGATAGGAACCGTGAGCTTAAAACAGATTGTTACTTGGAGGTAGTGTGTCAAGTGTACTTGTGTGTTAATAGACCTTTCCTATCTGAAATACTAGGCTGCACCCCACAGTTGTTAGCGTTCAAATGATGACTCCACCTAAGGCCTGTGCTTTCACCTTCACAGTATAGATGCATCTTTGCTACCTGCTCTCCTGTGGAAAGTTTATTTTCTGTGTGTGTGTATGGAGTTGTGTAAATGAATACAAACCCCTGGGGCTCCTGTTGTAATCCAGTTGATTTGAATAATGCCACATGGGCAAAATAGCTGGCTACTGAATGAGGCAAATCCTCCCCCATTGTGCTTTCTCCAGAACCCCAGTGCTTCGCTACCAAAAGGTGAGACTCACAGCATTGGTTCTCCCTCTGCAGAATACTGCACTGGACCACTTCACTGAGGTTCCTGTATAGAGCAGTTTTCTCCTCTTGGTTAAGTGCACTCCAGTGAGGATCAAAAACCATGACAAGCTTTTGCAGTGCTGTTGGTATCTGGTAGCTCTGAAACGTTACATGTTTCATTTCCTTCCTTTCCTTGCCTCTGCCTTACTAAATGCTCCAGGAGTTACTAGCAGGTAACAACAAAATAATATCAAATGTTTGGGTTGAAGTTAACCCTTTCCCTGAAATATCTATTGTGTTGTTTTTTTTCCCACTATCGGGAAGTTTGTTGTTTTATTTCAAGTGATTTTTTTATTATTATTTTTTCAGGAAAAGGCAGCCATAAGTTCAAACTGTACTTCTTTAAATCATGCAAGTAGCTCTGTGGAAATGGGTGTCCTGAACTGGAGGTGGAAGTTGTTAACAGGGGCATTGTGAGAAAAGGCCCTTTGGGCCTGATCCATTATCATCTGAGGTCGGTGGTGCAGGCTTAGCCCTGAGTGTCTGATGGTGCCCACTAGTTTTCTGTTGTACAGCTGGGAAGGCCAGGGACTAGTTTATACTTTGTGCGTCAGCTTTCCTATGCAGTTGGTTTAAAATGATTTTGTTTAGAAAAAAAGTTCATGTGGGTAAGATATTTTCAACCTGAATTATAATGATGTTTGTCTTGGGTTGAAATAATTACCTTTTGTGCAGTAACACCGCACTGTTTGTTATTATACCCACGACTGGCCACTTTCACAGCTACTAGAATACTTTCTGTTTCTATCCATGCACTTTTTGGCAGGCAGATTTCCCGGTAAAGTCGAGCATCATTTTGTCTTTCAGTTGAAGGTTTGTGTCGCGAGAATCTGTATCGCATTGGTGTTTTGGAAGGTAATGATATAAGTGGAGAAAATCTAATGTATTTCCTTCACAGCATAGTTAACTAGTGTAGGTAGAAAACTGGCTGTCTAAAATTACTTGGCTAAATTTAAATGTAAGTAAGAAGTAGGCAATAGGAAAAAAATTAAAGGGTATATCTAAATATGGAGTTGCGGACGTATCTGTTATATTTAAACTGCATTTTAACCTCTTCTATTTATATTTAGTGGTATGTGTGTAATCTGGAGGGCTTGATTGAATTCAAGAAATAGTAATTTCACAATAAAAAGCAAAGAATGTATCCTGCTATGAATGTAGTTCACGTCCTCGTCAATCGGTGTATATATCAAAACCGAAATGTATGCAGCGAGACATTTTTTATGTTGTACGAGAGGAAGAGTGGCATTTGATCTAAAGTAAGCATGAATGGATTTGCAAAAAGCCTGCTTCCCGTACTGCTATGGGAAGCGTGTCTCCTACTGACTTCTGTGGCACTTTTTCTTGCGTGGAGCATGAGGCTGCACTGCAGGGCTTGTTTTCATCAACTTACCATCGCCATGGCCCATTCTGAAATGCCGCTTTTTAATTTAGAAAGCTATCCTGGTAAGTGGATTGTCCTTGCATGCTGCTTGCATGAGATGAAATCCCTTCTTGGCACAACTTCATTCCAATAAGAAAAAACATATTCCAGGAACAAAATACATAGTTATTTTTGTTTGATAATGCATCATATAAATATTAATTGTCTGCCCAAAGAGAAAATGATAAACGTATGTTTTCATTTGAGCTGGAGATACAACAGGCTTTGACAGAGGATGGTTTAAACTAAGGGCATCGAATTGTAGCTGCAGAAGCTGTTCAGCAGAACTCTGAGTGACCACTTGTGTCTGGGAGGTTGCTGTTGTGCACAAGTGACTGGAAAGCTGGGGTCTTGGTTTTGAATTGAGGTTTTCTGGTTTGATTAATTTTAATGTGGACACTAACTGATATGATACCCAGGTGCTTAGTAAGGTGTCTTGGCAGTAGCAAAACTTCCAGCCTTCTCACTGTCCGCTAAAAGGCACTGGGCTTTTGCTGGTCCTTTTAGGAAGAAGGCAGCAGCTGCCTGGATGCTTAGACACTCTGTAGGATTGGTAGGATATTAAGAAGCTGCTGCCACTTTAGATGCTGCTCATGCTAACAAACATTGACTTCTGCTGTATTTCATATCTTCTGAATTTGTCAGGTAGTCTGCAGCTTTGAACTACACGTGCCTAATTAGCTGCTGATTTGAAAAGGCTGGCTTGTAGGAGATGATGAGCACCGGCAGGCCCAGTACTGCAAGGGGCAAGTTAAACAAATCTGAGCTTAAATGTGGTTTCAATCAGCTCCATTTAGACACCCAAGTTTTCAGCTTTCTCCAGGAGGTCCGTAATGAAACAGGCTTGTTTTCTTTTCACCTCGCAAAGAAACAGCAGCAGGAGAATTCTGATTGAGCTCGCACTGGCTGAATGGCTGGCGGCTGCAGGAGACCCATTCGGGGTGCTAGACTGGATGGGGCAGCGTAAAGGAGTTTGACTGGGAATGCTGCCTATGGCTAACACACAACTAGGTCTCTAATGAGAGGTGAGTGGGTCACAGCCATTGCTGCAGCACCTGGGCTGCTAGCTGGGGTGCAGTGGGGTGATAGAGGCAGGCCTGATTAAGACTCTGCAGGTGTGAGGGGGGTCAGGAGTAGGGTCCCTTCCTTCTTAACCTCTCCCCATCCCAAATATATTACCTGCTGAACTAGCAACTTTTCCATCTGCTTTTTACTGTCTGCTACAAGCAGTCAGTAAGGGTCTTTTTTTCTTTGCTAGTATTATGCTGTTAGTAAATATGCATTGCTTTATTAAGTTTTCAGGTCTTTTTCAGTTTTTTAGTGGTGGCTTAGGAGTAGCAGCTTGCTGCCCTATAAACTACTTACAACAAAATGGTTTGCGAAATCTGATTGATTTCTTCTCATTTGTAAGTCATGTAGGCTTACCAGTTTGAGCTTTTCAAACCTTCTGGCCTTACATTGAGTTTATTACTTTATTTTAGCTTATGAAGTATGGCTGCACACAGTGTATTCGACCTGATTTGACAGAAGCAGACTCTTTCAAGAGTCTCATTTTTTTTTTATACTCAGTAGCTATACTACATGCAGTGATTTGTTTTGGTGCAATTAAGCGCATATCTGAAAATCATGTAGATTTAGGAAATTGCACAATGTATCCTTTTCTGTAAATTACTTTCATTAAATGAGAACAAAAAATGAAATATGGCAATCAAACAGTTCACTTGAGACAAATTGTATTTATCTCATGGCTTACATTTTACTGTGTAACTAAAAAGAGCTTTATAAAGAAAGAAGTCCAGTAGCTATGCAGAAGGAAAGTCTTCTAAGCAAAAATTAGCTTTCTAAGGAGGCTTTGTCAGTTCTGAATAAACCCTGCAATAAATTTAAACCTGGTGTTTTAAAATTCTGTTTATAAAATACACTGCTCTCTGCAGAGTGCACAAATTATACACTAAGGATTTATAGTAAACTACCAAAGTAACATTAATAGGTTGCATCACAACGCGCACTGAGACGAAACTGCAAAACCTTGAAAAAGCAGCTGATTTGCAGGACGCTTGCAAAGCAGACATGGTAAAAGATCTCCATAATTTCTCCAAAGAACTGCTGTTACCCGGATTGTTCTTCAAAGGCTTAGAGAAGTTTTGGGGTTTTTTTTTTTATTTGCACAGGCTTGTGTCCACGGTATTCAAAGCAGGTTTGAAAAGGGAAAAATGAAAGATTTAATATTCAATTAAGATAAAGGATTTGACATCAGATTAAGATCTAGTTTGGTTCTGGTGGGTATCTTGTGCCTTTTCTTGAATTTCATTAGGTTTGCCCAGAATGAGAAGTTGAGAATTTGGGTTAGTGCTTTTTATTCCTTTGCTACATTTATTAGCTCTTTAGTACTTTCATGTATTTATAGCAAACAGTCTGTAACATGCTCTGTATCTCTTGCAATCAAGACAAGCCAAATTATCTGTCACCAATATGTGTGTCAACATCCTGAAACCACAAGGAGCACCTTCCTGGTAGGCACAACCAAGGCTTCATGTCAGCAAAGCCATTTATCACCCTCTGGAAATGAAGAGAGAAGGTGGAGAAATCTGAACCTGACATCTTGGTTCTTCTGTGTGAAGATGCCAGTTCTATGTGATGAGGCTGAAAAATGGGGTTTTTCAGGAGGTAGGTTTTAGGAGGGTAGGATTCACCTCACCTAGCTGTAGCCATCTAAAAATCAAGCATCTAGCTTGCAGTAGTTGTGTGATTTCCCTCCCTAGTCAGAGGACAGGTTTATCCTGCCAGTCTGAGTTTGGGAATGTCACTGAAAACGCAGACTCTGACCACCAAATTGGATAGGATTTTGGGTTGCAGGACTTGGTATTTTGGCTTTCAGATGGCTGGCATTGACTGCACTGAATTATGTATCCAGGGACCAACCCATGCCCCTGCAACTTATCCTAGGGAGCTACAGGAAAAAAAACATAAGTAAAAGTATAGCAGAGAGACCAGATGAATGTTTTAGTCTGACTGGGAAGGAATCATATTGTTTATTATTTTCATTTTAAAGTTGACCCAGTACATCACAGTTTCATTTTTACTGTCAAACTACCTTTTAGCCATCCAGTTTTATCACCAGCAATAGAAACATTAGGAATAGAAACAGAAAGTCTTTTTATGCTTTCTGCACTGCTGTCTCTTTTAACTTCATTTAAAAAATGAAAAAATGAAAATATTAACCATCTTTTTTATCATTAGGGCAAGATAGGAATGGATTAATACTGCTGTCTTTCTGTTAATATTCTGTTCTGCTCATAAAGGAAACTGTAATGTGTTTTTTTAACTGGTCCACTGTCTCATCCTGCATAAAAGGGTTTTACTAACCACATAGACAGTACTCCCAGATATATGTGTTCTCAAAGCACAACTGCGGAAAGCTTGCTTTGGGCTCAGAAGCAGTTTTTTGCCCCTCCTTGGTGTCTTGACGTGAAAGTTGTCCCTGCAAGGGGTGCAGCTGACCTCTGAGGATGCAGTCTGCAGGAGCCATCAGAAGGGAGGGAAGGGCCAGCTTTGTGTTTGTTATTTGCTTGTGATTTCCATGACACTTTATAGTAAAGACAGTAGTAACTAAATGTGGGCCCAGGGAGCTCAGGCTGTGGTTGGTCTGTAGAGCAGTAACATGGGGTGGGAGGTTCAGTTTGCTAAAGGGCTTAAGAGTCAGGGTGAAGGGAATTATAGCTCTCCTCCTCTCCTCTCCCTCTCGGTTAACACCACCCTGTGTGATGTGATGTGCCTGGAACGGAACAGGGAACCCAGTGGTCATTCAGCCACTCATAGGGGCACATCCAGCCCTTGTTTCTGCCTCTCATACTTAGTTAATGAGCCCCAATGGTTTTTGGTCTAGGGTAGGATTTATATAACTCCCTCTTTGCTGTGTTGGTTCCGCAGGACTAAAGAGGAGTGAGAAGTAGTAAAAGCCTATTTTTGGTCACTAAAGTAAGCAGACATGACTCAGAATACTCACTGGGAACAGATCTGCTGGATGAAAAGGTGCCATTTTTACATAGTCACTTTTCTGACCATGCCCTTTAAACTCTTACAAAAATAGAATACTTTCTCTGGCACTTCTCTTGGAAAGCAGAAATGGGAGTGAAAGCAAGGATGTTTGCTGCACTTCAGCCCTGGCTTTGCAACTGGACTAATTGTGTATCAGTTTTGTAAGGCATATGTAACATATGTTTAACACCAGGAAAAATAAAAAGGAGGCATTTGAATTTTGTGGGGAGGGGATTTGAACTTGGATAGCTTTACCATTTGTAGTGGAAAAGTGTGATTCCTAGTTCCTGCCTGTTAACGGCTGGATGAGTTCTGGGTAGCTCTCTGCGCTGATTTCTGGCATCCTCGTGTCCCTGCAGGAGTACAGCTCAGATCAGTAGACTCGTCCGAAGCACAGCGAGGCTCCTTTTGGCTGTTGACTCTGGGTTCCAATTGGACTATGTGAGGTGAGCAGTCTAAGCTAAAAATGAGCCTGAAACCACACTGACGTAATCTGTGAGTGTTTATGGACCTGTGAGGAAACAAATCATCCCTGGCAACCAGCATCCTGAAGTGGCAGCGTTGACACTCATGTGAGAGGCGAGTACCCCGCTTGCTGGTGGGATGAGTGTTTTGTTGGGGGATTTTTTATGGTTTGGTAGGAAGCTAGAGCCTGGCTGGTGGTCAGAAACTCAGAACCAGTGGTGTACTCCACCACATGTGCTTGTGGGTGTTTGTCAGTCCTGTTGTCCTCCCCTGGACCATTGGTCTCTTGAAAAGAAAAACAAGAAAACCATTTTAACATCTTTACCACCTTCAGTTGGTTTTACATGGAAAAAAACCCAACCCATAAATTCCTTTTCCTCCTTCATTCCAGAATAACCCATGAAAGGGTTTGAAACCTCTGAGTTTCTGTTCAGTGGATAAAATCTTGAACTTGCTGAAGTGGTTGAAGCTTCTCCATTGGCTTCTGAGAGGGCAGAGCTCTTCAGCTTAAGTGTTTATTCCTCATGTTTCCACTGGGCCTGGAAAGCCCTGGAAGTGTTTTCACTGTGGTGATTTCCTAAAGCCTTAATTCCCCCAGTTACTGTGGCATTTAAAGGCACTGTCCTTTTAGCATAGGAAACAGGCACTGCTTTTTCTCTTGATAAAATTTCCCTTGGAGGATATCAGAGAATTTCCACTTTCTCCGTGTGGGCTCATCTTTCATAGGGGAAGAGACATGGGTCATATACCTGCAGGTCTTATGACTCCCTCCTGCTCCATCTCTCACCTCCTCCCAGTCCCTGGGCAGCAAGAAGTCAGTGAAGGTTTGCTGTCAAGGTCTCTTGGTTTAGTTCCTCAGAGGGCCCGGTAGCTTCATATGGCAGCAAAATCCTACCTTT
Source organism: Neopsephotus bourkii (assembly GCF_033783945.1). Classification (NCBI taxonomy): domain Eukaryota; kingdom Metazoa; phylum Chordata; class Aves; order Psittaciformes; family Psittacidae; genus Neopsephotus; species Neopsephotus bourkii. Next base: position 6,307,317 of record NW_026901456.1, on the reverse strand, counting down.
TCTGTTTTAAATTTGGAAGGCGTTTTGGATATGATGACATTTACAGCTGAAGTACATCACCTTTTATATATCAGCTCCTTCTCTTGCAGTGAGACAGGTGATTTCAATGGCCCAGGATGGGGAGGAAAAGCCCAACAGGCTTGGGGGACACACAAGATTGTCACTAACCAAACCCCAAATGACTGTGAAGATGGCTTTCAGCCCTGTTCGCATAGTGTCTAGCAGGGAGCTGAGACCACTATGGGGAAACCTTAAACCCCAGTTTTGAAATAGAGCTGGTTTAGAAGCTTTCTGTCTTCAGAAAACCTGTGTGCTTTCTCTTACCGGTGCTAGAGTTCCAAAAGACAACTCACCCAAGGAAGAGACAGCATGACAAAACACAGGGTGTAATGAAGCATGTTCATTCACCTGCCATCAGACTGGGTTTGGAGGTAGCACTCGGGTGCTGAGGGTCCCAATGCTCTGAGCACAGCCTGCCCTAGAGGGGTGCAACTAGGGCTGTGTTAGGGTTAGCCATGGGGTTTGGTACACTGGCATTTCATAACCACAATAAACTGAAGGGCTAGCTACAGTTTTTAAAGTTATACCCTCCTCTTTTTTTTGTGCATGCCTATCTGGCAGTTGTTTGCCAGGGGCAGAAGGAATGAATGAGGAGCTTAGCTTTTAGGTAAACAAAATGTTATTGTTGTACTGCTGTAATTACAAGCATTTTAAATTAGGTATCGACAGCAGCTGAGAACCAGTTCTCGACTATGCCTGCTGGCAGGCAATGAGTTGTCTACCAGCTCCTAAGGGGAGCCTTATTGCAGGCTGTGAGAATAACTCGTTAACCAGTTAGTCTATGGTGGTGTTACTCCACATATGGTCTGCGGGATGCTGGTGGTCTGGAAGGCATTAGAAAGTGGTCTGAGAAATGGCTGCACAAAAAAGGCAGAAATAGCCCCACATAGACCGATTTGCATTCCCACATCGCTAGCAGGTATGTGCCCATGTCAGCAAGTCACCCTCAGTCAGCAAACTGCGCTGGGATATAATTGCCTTAGCCCCCCGGCATGAGCCCAAATGGATGGATCTTGAATAATTGCATGTGAGGGGAACCTTTACTTGATCACACTGATGTGGAACCAGTCTTCCTTCTTGAAGGAGGATGAATACTTTGCCTCTTCTTTTTTTGTGTTTTTTGAAGCATGGGATGGGCTGAGGGATGCTGCTTCAACATCCATGCTGCTAGAGGTAATGAATGCTGTGGGGAAACGGATGGCGGCGAGCCCATTTCCTTCACAGTGGGAGGAAAGTAGTAATTCAGGAGACCATTAAACATTAGAAATACCTCTACAAGGTCCCTACAAAGATACACTCCATTTAGATTAAAGTCCCACAGGGCCAATTATCCTGGAAGAACATAAGAACTTAAACAAAAGCTGAGTTAGGTATGCTGCCCACCAATGGATTGGAGCAAAAATGGATGCAGTGAGAAAACACTCATGTATATTATGAAAGTGAGAACATTTAGAGTAGGTCTGTGTAATAACCAACTTTTAGTGTTCCCCCAGGATCAGTGTGCACAGGAAATATCTGTGGCATGCTTGCTTTTCCTGGAGATGACAGCAACCCTTTGGCAACCACTTTGTAATACGTGCTTCATACTTTTCAAAGTGTTGGGCTGTTGTTTCACGAATGTGCTTTGATTTTTTTGGTGTCAGAGCCTTTATGCTTGGCATTCTACCCTTCCTAAACTTGCTCATTCCCATTCCAACCCTGAACATTTCTCCCCTAGTGCCATTTGGTAGCTGTGATGGTGCATTTGTTTTTCTCCATTGGGATGGGACTTGAGGAAAAAGAGAAGCCAGCAAAAGTCACTTGTGCTCCTTGTGTGAAAGTAACCTCTATGGTCTCTGATGTCTGGGTAGCTTTGGACTCCTGGAGATGGAGGGCTAAGGCAAACAAATTTGAAACCCTTTGCTTCTGTGAATGTTTTCTAAGACTGGGCTGAGTAATTTGCACAAGACTACAAAGCAGAGCTTGATACTAGCATTGCGGTTAAAGTCTGACTTTGCTTCAGCTGCTAGACCACAATTTTAATTGAACATTTATCTATTTACAAGAAGACCTGAGCATTGGAGTGCACTGAACCTTCAGGCAAGAGATTTTGAAAATGAGTCAGAAGTGAGACACTGGAACAACAAGTTCCTAAAAGTGTTTACTGATGCAAATTGCTGTCTGATCTTGAAATGGCCTCTTCCATTTAACACCATAAAAGAACGTTCTTAAGAGAAGACACAATAAACAGTCTGAGGTCTAATAACTGAACATGCAAGCCTGAAAGGTTTTAAAATACTGCTTTCTTAAATAAGAGTCATTAACATTGTAACTGATAATGAGAAAAATGCTCATGCCATTAGTGGTTTACCACTTTGGTTCCGAAAGGATAAAAACAACTTCATAAAAGAAACCACAGACTGTCCACTTTCAGCCTCAGCATAGGGCAAATGCTTCAGAAAATACGAAACCCATAATTTAAAATAAGAATTTACTATTTGTATTTGGGAAACATGGTCAAAATACCCTTTGAACGCACAAGAACCCTGTGATATGGGGCGAGGTGGCTGCAGCTGAGGGGGAGTGCAGCTGCGGCTGGCTCTAGTGTGGCACGGAAGCCCAGCACTGAGTGTCCTTGCCCAGGCACCAAGATAGATAGAACACTGACTTATTCTCCCAATGGGACCAGTATGGACACAGCCTCTGCCTCCTAGCCTGCTTTTGGGATCCTTGCCTGTGTGTGGAAGTCTTTCTCGCCTTTGGTTGGTGATGGTGCGGGGCTCAACGGGTATGTGAGGACATCCTGGGGTCCTTTCTGCATTGACCCTGGCATGGCCTGCTGCCAGAGTAGTTAAATTTTCCAGAAATGGTTAAATGTCAGTGTGCTGGTGGAGGAAATAAGATACTGTGTCTGGGAGGTGCTTGGTCCCTCAGGGCAACACTGGGACTTGGTGGCTGAAAAGCAGCATCAGTGGCAGTGGTATGACCTCGTTTAATTTGTCCATCTGGGCCAAAGGCTCTTTTCTTTGAAAATGGCCCTTTCCTATTCTTCTGTGCCCCATTTCTCCCTGGGCAAACTAGGCTGGACCTTGTCTCCTCCTCAGGTTAGTGGAACGACTTATGTTTGCCTCAGACAGGCCTGACTCGAACTCTCAAGAATACCTGGTGTTTTCTCCTGGGAAAGTTAAGTTTGGGACTCAGCACGCTGTATTAGAATCATAAAATCATAGCATTCTAGCTTCATCTTTAGTAAGGGCAGCTGGAGGTTGAACTGTTTTCTCAGACTATATTTAATTGTAAATATAACTACACTGGGTTTTATTGATGCTTCATGCAGCCCTATTACATTGACTACAGCATTTACTCTTATGTAAAAATGGAAAATTTCCCCAGCTCCCCCCATGAAAATGACTGTTGTGCCTTACTCAAAATGAAAAATCAATCAAGGAAGGAACACAGCTGGGCAAATGTCAAGACAAACAGAACAGTGCCAGGGTGAATTTTTATGGAAATGCTCTCTGAATAGTATTTCCATGAAAAGGCAACTTACTCGCAGATGTAGGCTGTGTTTGCATGAAGGAGTGTGATGTACCACACCCTGAATCTGTCAAGGTCTGTAAACTTTTCAGAGATTTTAGTTTAGGCAACAGAGAGGCCATATTTAGCACACAAAGGGTTTCTTTACTTCAATGTAACTATGTTATCCCCAAAGGTGGAAAATGTAAGCCAGGGGAAAATAAAAAGAAAGTTGATGGAACAGACATTTCAAATATAAAGTAAACTTCAAATATAATTTGAGATATAAAGTAAATTGATCTATAAAAAAGGAAATTTTCAGTATCATGAAAAATACTGACATGGCCTTTCAACAGCATTCTAGCCGTAAGAATGACTTGTAAGTCTGTCTGTGTCAGGCTGTGGTGGAGGAGCAGGAGTGGCTTTAAAACTGCAAAAAATCTTTTCCCTGCTGATGGCAGTGGGGTTTTTCTCATTCACGTCTGTAGAATCAAGATTAGGAGAACAATTTAAAAAGCAAGAAATAAAGGATGATTGATGTTAGTGTTCCAAAAAAAAGCAAATGGTAAAAACATCAGCCCATACTTGAAATGCCACACTTAGATCTACATAAACACCTTTTTTGGAGATGTTGTAGCCTTCTCAATGGGCTGGTTTCCAAATGGCCTGACTGATTTTAATGTAGACTTACTGCCTATCAGCAGGGCTCTTGCAAAGGTTGATTTTTGGTATCCGTTGATTTTCTCTTGTTTCTGATACTTTTTTTGTGTCATACCAATCAAGTTTGAAATGTGCTGAGAGAAACTTTTGAGGCTGACTTGAAATCTTTCAGCCTATTCCTTCATGTCTCTTTCTGAAATAAATGGGAATGGGAATACTTTTTTTTTTTTTTAATTTATGTTAGCTTATAACTTAATGCCATTGCTATTCTAAGAATAATAACCAAGAATTTCTATGCTGACTTGATTGTTTACATTTCCTTTTGACACTGCCAGTGATAAGCTAGAGGTAATAATACTAGGCATGTTCTGTCATCCTCTCAAAACTTGTCACCGTTGAATAGACATGTGACTGTGCTTGGGGTTTAAAGGTAAAGGCATTTGCCAAATGCTATAATGTTTTCATAAAGGTCTGCAATGGAGATCCCATTACTGAAAAATGTTGGAATGGGTAGTCCTTGGCTCTGGTAGCTGGGAGTAGAGATGAGTGACTGCCATTTTTAAATAGTATTAGGTTTGCCAAAAAGGAAAAAAAAAAAAGTAAAATGGAGTCTCTGCAGGAAATTTTGGAAACTGTGAGCAGATTTGGTCATGGTATTAAAAAGAGTTAGGAGATGTGCTCTGAAAGGGGTAGGTAGGTGTGTTGCTTCCCGGTACTGATGTAGGTCTCTGAATTCCAGTCAGTTATGAAGTTGAGGATCCATGCTGTTTGAGGACCTTATGACAAGTAGCCATGGTGAAGTGACCGGAATCACCTGCCAGTGGCATGTAGGAGTGCATCCCCCCTTTCTAGGTGATGGTGGTCAGTGTCCGTGCTCCTCTATCTGAACCTCCCAAGCTGGCATGAAGACCATCTAATAAATGCAATAAGCCATGGAAAATGCATTGGTAGCATTTGCTAACATGGGTGGAACACACATGAGGATGGAGAAGGGGATCCTGTTACCCCCTGTTCAGCTGCACAACCTTTCAGCCAGCAGAGAGCTAAATGTTAACCCTTTCAAAGCTCTCCTGGTGAACAGGGAGAAGGCAATAAAGTGTTACTTACTTCACTGAGGTTTGACTTTAAAAAAGTCTGTATAAGCATTGAAGTGCCAAGGGGAAATAAAAGTACAAGTGGCTCAGCAAGTATTGTGGATGTCAATGGCTGTCCTGGGGTGAGTAAATACAAGGCTGGGTTCAATCTGCTGCAGTCAATAAACTTTGTGCTGCGCTTTCATGCTTTGCGATGTCAGAAGAGCACTGGAGTGAATTGCAGCCTTCTGTTTACTCTGGGACTGTTTATCATCCCTTGTGTAGTTGGAGACATGTTTCACTATAAGAAGCAATTCACAGGGCATTCTCCTAAAAAAGAAGAAAAGTCAGTTTATATCAGTGCATGACTTCCTACTATCTCTGGTTTACCCCTACCCCCCATATGCCCACAAATATATTCATGCGTCTCCTACTTATCAATAGAAAAGGGATATTTCATCTCTAGGTTATTTCCTCAGTACTTTTATTTTTCAGCCCACTACAGTAAGGGTTCATAGAGTATATCCAGAAAGATGTTTTTGTTCCCCCACCTTGGGTTTCAGTCCCAAGACTGCCAATTAAATTATCCCATAAATCCTCCATTATAGGTAGTAAAACCTAATTTTAGATTTCCTGCCCACTCTAGTGTCCTGCCTGATTGCTACCAGTTGGATAGAGGCTCAACCTGTTAAGCAGACAATTGCAGTGAATTGACTGTTTCTTTCTGTGCCACATGTGGAGAACTTTTTAATATGTGGCATTTGGTCATAATTCTCTCTGGTGATTTTCGAGCTTTCAGTTGCTCAAACGTTTTTGGTCTTTTTTTTTTTTTTGAAGTCTGTAAAGTAGACATCTGTAATTTATTCTTTTGTCAAAATTTTTGTTACAGAAAAGGTTGTTACTCTATGGATTAGGAAAAATGTTAACCTGTCTGCCGCCACTAAAACATTGTTTAAAGTCAGGTTTTAAACAGTTCCTATTTCAAAGAAAACTGCTGAATAAGTGGGGCTAACACATTTCTGTGCAAGCTGAAAATATTTCAGGTTATCTGTATATAAATGTTTTCTTCCCCTTCTTGTTCAAATACATTATTTAGCTGCAAACTATGCTAATTTTTTTGAGGGCAGCTTCTCCTAACCATATTCTGATGGAGCAGCATTTGTTTCACATACAGTATCATTAAAGATTCCTATATTATTCTGAGTATAAATGACCCCTACCTTGGCTTTTTTCTTCATAATCTTCACTAAGGACAAATAATAAATAAAGTCACAAAAAGTGGGTTTAACATGTGAATGAGGTGTAAGTATTGGTGCAGAAGTCTGCTGGTCTTTGGGCAAAACGGTATTTGCATTCAGCATGGGGCACTTCTGTCACTGAGATTTATGTAGCATTCAAAAATGTATATGTAAGGAAAAACTGGAGCCTAAAATACTATGAGAAATTTACAGCTTTCTTTGGCTCTCTACTAGATTCCTTGTTTTTGTTGTTAACCTGGTAAAATTGTTGACCCATCCAAATCACAGATTTGGATACTGTAGAGGTTCCTGAGTGTATCTTGTACCTCCACAAAGGACTGTCTGAGTGTGTTTCCTGCCTGAATTAATTGGTAATGTTTTAACGGCTCTGTGTCAAATCAGGAAGGTATGTGGCAGTTGGCAAGGGACTTTTTCATCTCCAGTGACAGGAAGTTTAATTCAAGATACAGGGTGTATATAATCTTACAGCCATTTGCAAAAAGGGGAAAAATGCTGCTAAGAGATGGTATGTGGAAGGAGCAAGCATTTCTTCTCAGACTGACACATGTGTCGGACCAGGACTTTCCTCTGAGATCCAGCTTTGATGATCCATCAGCTGGCTTGCATAAGTAGTCGTCAGCTGAACCTATTGGTGACAACCATAGCATGTGCTGGTAGTGCTCAGACGATGGCATGAACTCGTCACTTAGGAAGCATCTGTCCTTGCTGGCAGGCAGGACCACGGGCACAGGTGGGCAAATTCATGTGTTTAGTGATCCTGATCCACAGATGCCAGCAGTCTGTGAGCTGTGAAGTGAATCATCCCCCTTTGGCTGTGCTGTCCTGTGTGGGTTTTCTGAAGTCTAATTAAGGCTTCTCCTTTTTATCTTTTCCCTCAGTGGAGGCATTAACAACATTTCCCTGCTTCACCCAGCTGTTTGCTTCCCTCGCTCTTTATGCAACACAGTACTTTCAAGTCTATTAACCCCGTTAAATCTGGGGAAAACCAGGCAATGATTCCTAAGCTGATGGAAGAAAAAGTCAAGAAATGTTCATATACATGCACAGTTTGATATCTAAAGTCTTGTTGCTCAAAGAACTAAGCTAAAAATGGAATAACTGTGGTCTCCTTGCTAAATGGATCTTCTCCACCTAGCTTTGTTTACTGTAGTGTGACTTTGTGTGGGGAGATTATCATTTGTTGAGTGATGCCTGAAGTACTGTATAAAAAATAAAACATACACTAAGACTAACAAAGAAGAGAAGAAAGGAATTTAGGCCTCCCAGTCACAGCACTGTTCCTTTAATGGTTGATGAAATATTATATGTATTTTTACAGTCATTTTTTTTGTCTAATTTAGGAACCTGGAGATATGAGATGGGGTGGTCATGTTGGTGCTCAGGAACAGAACAGACAGAAAGTAGGAAACAAACTATGTGTTTTCTGTACTGAAGTTTAGTGCAAGAGTGACAGACAGTGCCCTTTGGGGTACAGAGCTCTATGAACTGCTGCTGAATTTCTTGGATGTGTAGCTGGCTCCAGAAATCACCTCTTGTAGGAGAAACTGTGCTGCATAATCAGAACTTTAGGCCCCTAGACAAAGTGCTAATAAAGGAACCCTTGAAATTTAATCCGCCTGACTCAGTCACATCTGTATATCTGTAGACAGGTTGGGAAGAAAATTCTTTGAAGCAGAGAGCACTTGATTTATCCTTGGGGTATAATTCTGAAACCTAATCCTAGTGTGTAAAAAGTCAATACTGTAAATTATGTCCTAGTCAATGTTTGGTATGAGGACTACCAGCAACACCTTCATCTGTGCCAGAGATTCCAGCTCTCCACTGTATCATCATCATCTGCATTTAAATGCATGATTGTTGTACTCTGAATTTCTAACTTAGGAGCAGCAAGAAGTGGAGACAGTTTGAAACCCAATCCAGTAACGAGTTCTACACTGATTCATTGTACTGGGTGCATTCATACTTACCTCATTTAAAAATATTAGCTTTTTACATTGAGCTAATAATTTTGCTGAATATCCAATATCTTGCATGGGAATGCTCTTAATTCTAGGTATTCGGCTTCCAGATTTTAACTAGGCTTGTGTCAATCCTGTGCTGTCTTCAATATGCTACTGTTACCAGAAAAAAAGTCTCCCTGGTATGCTATGAAGAGGGGACGTGCTAGGGTTTGCAATTTTAGCATTACAGATTCTTTATTATTAATAGATTAGTGGGGATTTTTCCAAAGCCTCCTATGGGTCACAAGAGCTCCTGTTACTATATTTCATATACCCATTTATTTATACAACTATACGTGAGGTCTTATGGTCTTTTCAGCCCAGAAAGAGCCAAGGTACTGTAAGTGTAAATGCAGTTTATTGAGTTATGGAGATCATAAATATCTCCTTTAACATCTGATTTATCTTGAACTATGTGCATTGAAAGAAGTCTCAAAATCAGGAAAGAAGGGGCATATGCTACTTCTTTGGACAGCCCATGTATTCATACACAGAACGAAACCTTGGCAGAGTAGGTAGAATTAAACTGTCACCACCAGGGCAGTTTTACTTTATGTACTGCAAGGTTATATGAATTTTATAGGTTCGTTTATTTTGCTGATTAACAGTCCAGTCCAGCTCTTGACAAAGTCTCCTGTTTTTTTTTTTTCCATTCCTGTGGTTCCCCCAAGAAGAGCAGAAGAGATAAAGTCTCGGGCAGATGCAAATGTAAGAACAGGAATTTCAAGGGAAAAAATTCCTCGTCCCAACATAAATTTGTCTGGACTTTATAAGAACTTTCTGTTTTCATACTGTGCAGAAACCATCCAGACAGATCTCACCAACACAAGACGTCATGCTCCAAACAGTGAGAGAAAGCCTGCAAAATTGAGTGGCAGCATAGCCATTAAGAAGAAAAGGCTCAGAAGGAATGTCCAATTTACTGATGTTGTTGAGGACTTACTGCTTTTTATAACAAGAAGAACTTAGATATATAAACCTTATTATTATATATATATGTTGATATGTATATGTATCAAATCAGAACTGGAAGAAATATGTGGCATGAATTGGAGAAAGAAATTAGGATCAGATGGGGGTCTATATTCTCTCAGTCTTTCAGCTCTTTCAAGTTGTTTACTCTATGGGTAACAAGCCTGCATGTTTAAGGGTGTATGTGTCAGCCTGAGTTTGTGTGCTTCTCTACTAAATTATTTTATTTCATGATTTGTTCATGATTCTGGATGCCCTATCCTGGCAGTCTTCAAGGTTATGTTAGATGGGACTTTGAGCAACCTGGTCTAGTGGAAGGTGTCCTGCTTGTGGCAGGAAGGGTTTGGAAATAGATGATCTTTAAGGTCCCTTCCAATCCAAACCATTCCATGATTCTATAATTGCTTCATGCAAAGTGCAAGAAAAATACAGCTACATTCAAACACAAATTTATGTAAACCAAGTGGGTAAATATTAAGTAGATCATAATAATATTAATTTTTCTTTCATGAAATGTAATTCAGCTATTCCAAATAATTAATGAGCTTGGGTGTTCCTTGTTTCCTTTTGAGTCTTACTTTTAGCAGATGGACACGGAGCAGTTTCTGAAGATCTGCTCTCTTCCTTGTTTTGATTGGGCTGACAAAATCACTAGCCTATTTGGAAAACAGTTGCCTGTGCTTCTTGCTGTCACAGGAAGAAACAATATCCCCAGAAAATATTTCTACTGATGTTATCCTGGTCTTTCCTTACAGTATCGCCACTGCTGAATTGGAATGACAGGCAGACATTGTTTTTTTGAAAACTAAAGGTGGCTAAGGAATGCTCCTATAGTATTTTTTTCAACTTTAATAATAATAGAGTGAGAATTAAGAACACTCTGAATAATTGAATGACAGCAATATGAGTATTTTCAACAAAATGATACATTTTCCACAAGCAAATGAAGGTGATGCATCAAGACATGCAGGTGATGGTGATAAAGATGAAGAATGGTGTACCTAAGGGTGAAAAATTCAACGGCAATATAAAAAAAAATGGGAAAAATTGATTTGGATCAAAATGATAATAAAACAACCTGAATACATGCATGTCTGTAGGTAAAGGTGAGGCAACTTTGTCTTTTCTTGCAAACGGTCTGCATGAACATAGCTGTCTGTCCACCCTGTTTTAATGTGACAGGAAACTTCCTCCGATGTGCTGGTAGTGCAGAGCTGCTTTTCTACTGTATTGAACTGTATAGTGACTTCTGTCATGCCCTCTGCTATGCTTCTTTTCTATGGGTCTGCCATAAAATAAAAGTTGTTTTCCAAAGTAGGAGAGGATTTAAAAGGTCATAGTGATCATAATAACTCTTTGGCAACCTGGATATACAGGACAGTGTGTGCTGTTGTTACTTTATTCTAAGGGGTATAGTAAAAAAGGAGACTGGTACAAAGTAGGATATTGGTTATCCTCCTGTATCTTTTACCATGACAGCTGGCCAATGTGTTATGCTGCTCTCCCTTGGCTGTTATCTCTTCTTTCCTGTGGAAAGCAACATCTTCTTTTAGGAAACCAATTATCTTCTTACTTGCCTCTGTATTCCTGTTATGCTCTTTGTGCACGTTACACTCTTTTCCATTATTTGCCTTTCACCTGATGACTGTTAGAGGCAGTCTGTATCCTGAGGGCATGTTAGTTGGGCAGGGAACCTGCCTATGAAATTACCCCCAGAATGAGTTTTTTTCCAGTGGTTATGGAAAATAACTATGCACTGTGGGTGCACTGTTTACCTGTAATTTGTATGAGTGCTTGCAGGAAGAGGTTGCTGGCTGGTGGGGCTGGGGCATCACCCGTGTTAGTTTCCAGTAAGCTTGTAACTGGTGCCGAAGGTGTTGGTTTAAATCTGTAGACCTGAATAATTTGAGATTCAGTTACAAGAAGTATCACATTTTTCCACAGTTGAGATGAGATGAGGGAGCATTTATAGGGGCAGGAAATACTCTGTAAATAGTTCTTGCTCCTAAGCCCAAATTATTATTTTTAAATCCCTTTCATTTGTTTCACAGACTTGCACAGCACTGGGTGGGTGTCCACAATCATGTTTTAAAGCAGTTAGGATAATAGTTTTTTCTTCTCCCTGCTTCCTCAACAGTGCTGTGAATCTGACTGTTGGAAGTGTTGGCCCCAAGCTCTTCCTGTTTCATCCTTAAAACTTCACAAATTTCATTCCCTTGCTGGTCCATGGAAATGCATTTTTCAGGGTGCTGTGAAACACCTAAAACTCAGTTCAAATCACTACTGTGATTTAAGTAGAGTGCATATGTAAAATACAATATTCCTGTTTGGGATATCCTTGCTATAGTATTAAAGGGTGCTGTCAGATCGGTTTCCCTCCCCTCTGTAGGAGTGGGTCCTTTCTTGAGTAAAATGTTTAGGCATAGATTGAAAAAAACTGTAGCCCCATGGTTCAAACATATGGAAAGTAGGACACAGCCATGCTAATCCCTGCTACAGCAAATGTCTAATTATTTATGTAAAGCAAAATGTTGCCAAAAGGAGCAGTTAAAAGGCTCATTGTGCTTTTGACTATCCCGTTGCACGTCCTGTGGAGTGTGCTCCCGTGAAGTTTGGGCTGTGGCACAAGGTAGAGCAGAACCTACTGGGATGGGAATATGCTTATATTTTTAAGTAAATATCCTTCATTGTATTGTCCTGTCTCAAAGACAGTTCTTTTTGTACTTTATCGGAGTGATCCCACAGCTTGCAATGGAAGATTTGGGGTTTTTTTTGGGGAAGATATGAGGGGTTTTAAGCTAAGTCAATGGAACTTAGGTGCAGGACAATTGCAGCTCAGATAAACTTTCATGTTGAGACCAGCACCCATTTCCAGCCCCAGTATGAGTAACAGCAGGCATCAATTAAATTCATTTTACTTATTTAGATGCATGTTCATGTGCAGACCCTTTCTGTAGTTAATACCTAAACAAAAGTATGACTGAGGGGGAAAACTATACTTTGTAGCTAGACATTAAATATTTATCTCTTGAAGTGGCATTTCATGTTTTCTTGATATTCTGTGGCAAGAATTCCATGGGAAAAAAGAAGTCTGTAGATCAGGGAGGGAAGCTGCCCAAATGTAGTTACGAAGATGCTGGATCCCAGCTGGGGATTTGGTTACTGTTTTAAAATACTTTTTTCCCCCCATTTAGTAGCTCTGATCCTGGCAGAGACCTGGGGTTTTGTTGCAGATGGTTGTTATACATACTGAAAGGCCTGTATACTTACAATATGCTCCATAAGCTATTAAATGCTGTAAAAGCCTGGCAGACTTTATAGTTTGCATCCTGCCATTAGAGTTCTCTCTGAAGTCTGTCTGAGGGATATAATTCCACTCTAATTAAAGCTATTCCCCTTTTCCAAATGTGAAACTGGCCTAATTAATGACTAATTGTTTCACAAATATAAAGTAGGCCTAATAGTTCTTTGCCTCCTGACTACAATGCCCTGCTTAGTTCCAGCTAAGCAGAACCCCTGTGAAGGGTGCTTTGTCTCCATTAAATTCCATCAGGACTACAATCTGTAGCCTGTGGAAAAGGGAAGATATTTGGAACATATTATTTTTCCATTGGTGGTGACAATGGTCTCCCTGAGATGGTATTATGTGAGTCCCCAGCTGCCCTACGGACCTCAGAAGTGGGATGAAGATTTTCGAATCATTGTTCACTTGTGAAAACTCCAGCTCTTATCTCCTCCTGCTTTTCTGCAAGGAGAGGAGAAAAAGGATTTTGGGGCCAGTTAACTGAGGTGAACGGAATTAATGTTATACCATCAGAGGTGTTGTGACATTGCCTGGGGGAAATCCTGAGTAAGTTTTTAAGTTATCTGGCACTCAAAACCCAGCTCTTTACAACAAATTTGTGTGTACCACTGAGTCCTTAGTACGACTTCTGTATACCATAAAGGAAGAGCATCATACCCATTACTAATACCATCCTAGTTAACATTCCCTGCCATGCGCATACTTTTGCAACAATGGAATTTGTTTCCTTTTTTTGATTTCCTCAGTTTTGTGCATTGACCAGTCTTGGAGTTCTCTCCTTCACTGTCATTTCCATGTTAGCTCAGTTCAAATCCACAGCCCACTGACATGAATGGGAGCTGAGCAGGATCTAGGCCTTTGATCTTTGTAGTTCATATCTGAGACTGAGTCAGTTAGCCACTCAAGGGTTTCCTCTGCAAGGTATGAGATGCTTGAAGATGAAGCACATGTATAATATGCAACCAGTCCTGCGAACCTGCAGAAAGTAAACTTCCCAGTTGCTGTGTTTAAAATTACAGCACACTGCAACTTCAAGCATCAAAGACAGTGGAAGCAACAGTGCTGATTTGTTTCCTTTTCTTCCCAACTATGTGTCATTAGCAGGTTGTGCAAAGATGAGGCAAAGCTTGGGGTGTAAAGAATAGTGCTGTACTTTTTAAATTCTACAGACAAAGCAGAGTTGTTGCTGTTATAGGTCTTGTAGTTGATATTTATACACACCTGGCACATAAAAAGGTGGAAGAAATTGGATCTACATTTAAGGGAAATATTTTGAATCGCTCAGTTAAATTCTTTGAACTTGCAGCTTGCTTTTCTTTTCCTTTTAGGAGTACGTTTGTTTAAAGGAAATGCAAGACTGATGTTACAGAAAACATAAATCTTAATCTACATGCTAGCATGTTTAAACCAGCTCTTTAATACTGACATATATGACTTTTTCTAATGGTGGATAAATTTAAAGAACACAAAATGAACTTTTAGAGCCACACCAGGGCTTTGAATACTTACTGAACCTATGATTGTACATCGGTTGTAACATGGCAAGCCAATGGTTTGAAGAACATGCTGCTACATGCCTATTCTTTTTACTTTACTGGTGGATGGCCAAAAGGAATTTTGACATGTAGTCAGTATGAGACACCTGCAATGCCTATTTGACCCTCAAAAATGAAACAGATCCTAACTTCCCTTTATAAAGGTTCATATGCTCTTGAAATAATGCCTTCATTTGTAACACTACACACAGCTACAGGCGCGTCCACAGGGATGGACGAGAAATCTCTTGCTTCACTGAACAGAACTGCCCTAGTACCAGACTATTGTAGCAAGCCAGTGTAACTCTAAGCAAGCATGGATGAAAAAGGTCCGGAATTTGCAGGGTAGACAAAAATAATACCATTGCAGTCTTTGGCTATGTAATGGGAAGGTATAGAGAAGATGGAACTACACGGTGCTCAGAGGTGTGTAGCAAAAGTCCAAGGGATTGCTGTTTAAGTTGCAACAGTGGAAAGTGTGGCTGGAAAAAAAAAGAAAAGAATGATTGCTGGAAGGGTGGCCACGCACTGGAATGGATGGCCAGAGCAGTGGTGCAATTCTGGCCTGGGAGATATTTAGAGCTCAACCATGCTGGCTCCTGAGAAACCCGCTGTAATTGGTCCTGCTTTGGGCACAGGTTGGGCCCAATGACTCCACATGTCCCATCCAACTGCGGTTGTTCTGTGGTTCTCCTGCTTCAGAGTTTACCTCCACCAAATGAACATGGAGGTGCTACAGGGAGCATGTGGTAGAGTAGGATGCATTGCCAATTGAGTACAGCATCTTCTCCCACATGAGGTGGGATTTTCTTGTGTGCTCTGGCAGGTGGAGATGAACTTGGTACTGTTTGCTGTCTTGTGCATTTGTGTTATCTTGTGGGGAGTTTCCATTCTTGCGGAGTGGGAGGGGTTCTGGAGGACCATATTAAGAAGATACAAGGAGAGGTAAAACTCAGCCTACACTTTGTGTCGAATAGAAAACAGTTTAAAGGGTCACAGTTCAACACCACAGTTATTTTGGTAGTCTCTGCCATCTAAATAATTCTCCTTTGCTAGATCTCCATGATGGGTCTGGAGTTTACCATACTGGAGACCTCAGGGCAGCGCTGTGTTTGGAGTCCCAGTGGATATGCTGTCTCTGTTGACAGCATCTCTGTAGCTGACGCAAAAGCCACATGCTCGCATCACCATCAGTACTGTTGATTGTTTTTGGAACTGGTCAGAATGAGCACAGGATAGTCAGCAGGGATTTGGAAGAAAAAAGTGTTGGAAAAGGTTGAATAAGTTTTGGATGAAATACTTGTCTGCTCTTTCTGAACATAGGAATAGGACTGAGATCTGGAAATTAGAGATATTTTAGACATAAACAGTGGAAAAAAAGTGCAAGCAGTTCCTAGGTGTCATGGGAGCTGGGAAAATGTATAGAGTGGTGGTGAGGGCAGGAGGAAAAAAGAAAGGGAATTATTTGTTGTATTCAGACGTACGGATCGGTCTTGTTTAAGGTTACACCTTTGAGGAAGAGTGACTGAAATCCAAACAAATGTGTAGAGGAATGTAAAATGTATTCTAAATTTGAATTCTACAGGCAGGTTTTGAACACCATAAAATCTCACAATTGTTACACGTCTATGTCTCATCAACTTTTAGCAGGAGAATTTGAGATGGGTTCTGTTGCTTTCAAGAAAGAGAACAAAGGAAAAGCTTTGATTGCAAAAATACTGTAAGAACCTTTTCTTGAGAGCTAAACCATTTCAGGTTAGGTCTGCGGTGACAAGGTATCTTATGTATGGCTGAACCAAAATAAAGAGTGATGCCCAGCCTGGGGTGCAGGCAGTGTGTGTTAAATTCCCATGCAAAGGTAGCAGCCCTCAAATACCATCCAAAATATACCAGTTTTGTAGGGGCAAGGCATTATTTGGCCTTCACTTCCTAAAGAAACAATCTGAATATTCCTATCTCTTAAAACTGCCATCTATTTCTGCTGGTTCTGGGAATTAGCTGGTTTCTGCAGCAACATTTTCTGCTATCAGAGTTGCTGCTTCCTTCCTGGTGCAAACCCCCTCAGAAGTGGGTGAAACACATGTGTGTGCCCATATAGTGGTGGGAGTCTGATCCTTCATGGCTGAAATCTGTGATAGTTTTGCTATTTAATGTAAATGGAATCGAGTCCTGCGCTAGTTGTGTGCTTTTGTGAAATGTCTTGATAGAAGGCATGGCAATAAATGTAGTAAGATAATAAACTTTGGCTGTATTCCTACAGCTATGTATAAGCCCATCTGTACACCGTATGTCAATAAAACCAACTGATTACAGAAGAACTAAGTATGAAGGCCCCCACTGCTTAAGAAAATCCTCCTGTATCTCATTCCCAAACTTCCTATTACATCTATGGAAAATCTGGTCAATAAGCTGTATTTGTTGCATTAAGTCCTGATTTTGAATCTAAGCAAGAAGATAACTGCAGCTTTATCCTTGCAAAGGCCTATTCATGTCTTTATACATTAAAACTAGTGCTGTTTCCTTTGGTGGAACTACTTCCAAAGTGCAGACAGAGGTGGTTGTATCTGTAACTCTTAATTACACTGGGGCTTTCCAAGGTTCTGCTGGAAAAGCACACCAGGTAAGTGGAGCCTTCCTTAACCCTGCAATCACTTTTGTTTGCAAGCTCTAAAGAAAATGCATCGTAATTGTTAATATTTCTTTCATTTATCCACATGCAAAACCCCATGTGCTACTTTTGCTGCACTTTTTGCCTCTGTGTAATCAGAACTGGTGAGCTAAATGTGTTCCTCTTCACTCTGTTTTTAAATAGTGTGTGAGGAGGAATACAAACATTTCCTTTGCAATATAGAGAAATAAACATTCTATGAGTTTTCGGTTGACCTTAATGAGTGTCTTTGCTGTGTGAAATTTGTTTCCTTACATTTCTAATTCAAACTTGCATCTTTGCTTAGCACAGGTTCAATAATGTGTTGTAAATTTTATGTTACAGCTTTACACTCACTATTAGGAAACATATTTAGATCCACCAAATATTATTTTTCTAAATACTTAACTTTAGACTTTATAGTTTCACAAGTGACAGGTCTGTGTTTCATCTAGAAAACTACTGCCAAATCCAGATGCTGAAATAAGACCCTAAAATTATACATTTAGTCAGTATTAGCTATTTATAGACATTCTTCAAATGCATTTGAAATAAAAACAAAGCTGTGAAGGTCACAAATCAAAGCATTATTGAAGATGACTTATATCCTTCCAAGGTACTTTCTTGCTAAGGATATGTTGTATTTCTATTTTTATAATGCTTTATCATTTTTTATTGATAAAGCAAGATTCAAGTTGCAGTGGAAGTGCCAGCCTTTCTGATATGTTCTTTTGAAGCCCTTTTTGCAGGGCAAGTCAACACTTAATGGAAGTCACTTTATTTCTTAAATACCTCATGTTTATACAGCTGTTCCTGTTCTTTTTCTTTTACTTCACAACATCTGAAATGAAAGTGCCACAAGTAAAAAGAGACATTAAACCAATAGAAAAAAGGATTTTATGCCAAGGACATACAAAAGGAATAAAAAGCATTTAGTAACATAAAGGAAAATTGGTTAGAAGAACTTCAAAGACTCCTTAGTTTTGTTCTGTATTCAAATGATCATTTCCACTGGAAGCTGGTGGAATTTACTAATTTACTAATATGCTGCAGAAGGATCACTAGATGTGTTTATACTTTGTCTTAAGCATACTCTAGGATAAAAATGGTGTTGCTGGTCATGTTGGTTGCGTTAATATTGTTCCTCATGGAGCCCCTTTACCATTCTTAGGGTGGAGTTTCAAAGCAAGAGAAATCCTGCAAGGGGTAATTAACGGTGATCCACTGTTGCCCTCTCTATCATGTTTTGCTTATCCCTAAATAGAGCGCTTACCCATTCTTTCTGATGCTGACATCCCATGAGCTTCTCCCCACTTTTTTGCTGATGCAGGGGTTGCCTGTACATGGCTGTAGAAAGAAAGCAGGCACCACAAATGTCTTTGAAAACAAAGCTCTGCTGAAGAAATACGGTTCAGACACCTCATCTGACTATTTGGGCAAGTGTTGTTTCACTTTCAGTGAGTATCCATGTCTAGGTCAGGCCTCCCTGTGGAAAGTTTCCACATATGGGACCATATTTCACACTCCCTGGAACACCTTAGGTCTGCTAAGCTAATGGCTTTGATGCACCCAAATCTTTGTGGGCATTTTCTCTGCGATAAAGATTGTTAGTAGACTTCAGAGAGTGGCTGTGCCACGTAGTTTACATTCAAACAGTCTGCTTTTGATTTATCTTTCTTCAGAAAAGTTCTTATCGAGCCCACCTTAGGGCTTGATGTGATCTTTGCTCTCCCTGCAGGCCCAGCATTTCCTGCTTCGTGGGTGGAATCAGTCTGGGCAGCTGAGCGAATTTGGCACTGGGAGCCCCACAGTGAGGTGCCACAGGAAAAGAAAAAGGTTGATGGGTCATGACCGGGGTGTACAGGAGGAGGCTGGGCAACTACAGCAGTTTCTTCCCACTGATGCTCAGAGACAGCTTCAAAGAGGGCAATCAGTTGAACTGTCTCATGGGTGAGTTCCCCAGGACACATAGTTGCCTCTCCTCTTGCAGCACCCTGGACCAACAAGAGTCCATACACACGGGAAAAAGACAGTAAAATGTGCATTTTACCGTTTAAAATGCACATTAACATGCTTTTAATGTGAATTAAAACAAAGATTTTCCTCAATTAGAAGAAGCCCCCTCCAGGAAACCTGAGGGGAGAAAAAGGAGGACAACTTCCCAGTACATATTACTGAAACATTTCTTGCATCCCCAAAGTAAGCGCTTGCATGCAACAGATTTGTTGCCAGTACATTCTGTTCCTGAACAGCATATATGTTTCTTGAATATGACAACCGAAGAAATTTATTGAAAGCAGAGAAAATGTTAACTCTTTTTCATTTCTTGCTCGTGTATTTCTAAGCTAAGTGGCATTACACTTCAGCTCTCCCAAAAACCTAATTTAAGATTCTTCAGATTTTAAATATTGTTTTTAACTGTAACAATTCAGGACTTTTATAGGTTTGGCAGAACTGTTGGATAATCTACAGTAAATAATGTATTAGTCTAATGTACTCAGTAATTATTGAAAGCACATGATGTATGCAATTTCTGTTATGCAAATTTAATCAAGTAGTTATCCTTGAAAGATTCGTGAGGTGTTCACAGAATTATTGTGAGTTTTTAGAAACACTGCTGCTTTCTGCTTATGATGTATGTTCCGTCAGTTTGTACTAGATGCTTACATGTGTTTGAAAATACGAATGTCTCACCCAAATGCTGTGTGTGGTGCAAAACTTACACTGATTCTTGCCTAGCAATAGTCCATGAGCTTACTAGAAACAGATCTCTTGTGAACAAAATAGAGGCATTTTTGACAGCTAGAGGGCAGCTAGAGCATCTAGTCTAATCTCCTGTACATTATCTGTCCTTAAGGTTCTCACAGCTAATTCTTACCTAGAAAGTTCAGGCACCTGAACTAAGTGTAGAATGCCAGCGTTAGGTAATCCGCAAATCTTTCTCAAAACAAATGGTCTTAAAGTCCAAGAGGCAATGGCCAAGGAAGGGCTGAAGGAGCTGGTAACATGCACCAAGGGAGATTGATGTGTAATTTGTTATTGAACTGAATCTTGTTTTACTTTCTAAGATACTTTCATTTGCTTTTCTCTTTCTGAAAGAGATACTAGTTTTCCTTAGCTTGTGACTTCATCCTCAGAGTAACTCGTTATTAATTCTTTCGATAACAGTGACCGCATCTTTCCACAGATGTAGTTTTAAGTGGATCATCAGTAAAAATGTTTGAAAGAGGCTTGGGCTTTAACAGTGGAATGAATGTAAATTAGAAACTACTATTCGTCACCATATATCTCTTCTGATGTTATCCTGTTTTTCTTCAGAAAGCCATATTTATGTAGAGCATTAGGGTCCAGAATTATAATCTCCAGGCAGAAATTATGTGGTAGTTACTTTGTGGCCATGTGTTTTGCTCTTGCAGAGCTGACTGGTGGACACCTACAGTTAAGCATGGAGTTGAACTGAGTTTGAATAGTTAAATGCATAAATGCAACAAGGCAGCTCTAGCATGAAACCAAAAGGCAGCAAAGTACACCAAGCAGCAATTTGACTTGATATGGGACCTTTTCTGGTGACCTCTGTGGTTTTGCATTTGGAGAGCACAAAGTCTTGAATTCATTCATTAGCTCTCCTCTTCTTACCCTGTGCATGTGTATAAGTATCCTGTAACAGGATAAGCATCAGGGAGTAATCATTATCAAACACCCCTGCATGGTATTAAGATAGTCAAAACCATGAGCTACGGAAAGTGGTCAGTGTAGTTAAATGTGTCAGACGTGACTCAAAAGTCTCCTTCCTTTCTGAAGATATTACTTCATTCACGTTAACCACATTTGTAAGTGGCCTGGACTGAAGAGATAGTGTTTGGGGAATTCCAAACTCTTTTATATGCATTTGGGAGTTTCAGGAATAGCTGCTCTGCATTCCACATTGATATATAATCCTCATTATTGCTTTGAATAAGAACATGGTAATTCGCCAAAAAAATAAATTAAAAAGTTATTGGTCAGAGGCGTACTATATAGGGAGTACTAATAAAAACAAATATTTTTGGCTGTAGTCTAAAGTTCCTACTGTAAATGAGCTAATTTAGGGCTGTATCCTCCCATGAGATCATGGGCTGGAACGTGAGATAAGCAGTAGCTGCACAGATACTTTTGGGTGGTAGCAGTGCCTTCTCCACCAGGTCCGCATCCAAAGGGAAGGAGGGGGGGAACATTTTCTGTCTTTTCCCTGTAGGAGGATTGATGCCTCCAAGAAAAATGAATGCAAATTAGGTCTGTATCCTAAAAAAATATCCTTCTTACAGCTTCATTTTTCATGAACTCCAGGAGAGACAGACAAAGACACAGATGGCATAGACGTATCTTAAGACAGATGCATCCCTTTGCCCCCGCAGACCTGGAGTATTGCTATTAGTATACAGCTAACTGTAAACGCCAGACATCTGTGCCTTCACAAACAGGTGGTAACACATGGCTTATTCTTCAGTTACTGACTTGCTTACGATATTATTCAAGTTGTGGTTTCATGGTCAGCTTGAACCACACCAAGCCCACGTCCGCTGCCGACAGAGGCAAGCTTTACGTACCCACCACCCACCACCGAGCTGGTACGGGTTCCCTCCTGCTGTGTATTACTCCAGAGCACCATGATTTGCTGCATTGGAGAACCTGGGCTACTGGAAGGGAGTCCCATCATAAAGGTGATTTGCTGCCAGTTAGCCCAGCTCTCTGATCTGACTGACAGAAATAGTGTTAAAATTGTGTGAGGGAGAACTTATCAGCGTGAGCCGGTCATAAAACCCAAACCTCAGAAGGCATTTCAGGAGGAGGGCTGCGCAGTGGAGTTTTCTTTATTTCCAGAAAAAGAACAGTGAAAAATCTTTATGTTTCTAGCTGCCAGAATTCAATCCCGTCAACCAACCAGCCCCACTCAGCTGCTGTTTTTTGCACTGATTTTTTTTTAAAAACAAATAATGGCATGTTATTAAAAACTATCAAGGAGATGTAACTGGAAAATTATCAGTGAGTTATTCTTCTATTTAAATTGCTTCTAAAGAAGTTACCATTTACTTAATGTGCTCTTAAGTACAGAAGTGTGCTAGATTCGCAGGTTAGGAACCTCTCCTATCCCAGACCTATTAATCCTAATTTACTACTCTACCAGCCAAGGCCACTTTCCATCACTTCACTCCTGCAGCTAAGCACATTGGATGGTGCACACCGCATCCATCTATTTCAGTCTTGCAAGGACTGGATAGGTGCAAAAACTTTTCATTGAGAATGCAAAGTTGTAGAGAGGTTGACTGACACATCTTTTCCTATTTTGGTTTTCTTGCACTTTACTGTTGTTTTATTCATGTTATCCACCTGCAGTCATGAAGTTTTACCCAAACAGCAAATACTCACTGACTTCAGGTGAGCTGCCTTGGCAGTAAGCAGCATTTTGTGAGTGCAGCAGGATCTTTCCTCAGGGTTTTACTGTTGAGGCTGTTAAAATGCAGAAAGGTTAAAACAAAAGAAGGGAAAAAAAATACCAACCCCAAACCCAAAACCTGAAGTGTTTATACCCAACCACAAGTTCCACACAAAAGCTTTAAGCCCATGTCACGCAGCTCTGCTGTGTAATAGCTAACTGTCCATATTGGCCCTCAGGTGGAATAGTTGCTATTTCAGAGTTTGCTCATGGGAGCCCTGATTTATAAATGCTGAATTATAAACACTCCTGTGACTTCAGTTCTGGCCACTTCAGTTCTTCACTAGGTACTACTGGGTTTTGCTCTTTGAGCCATTTTCCCCATGTCTGCAGGGCAGAGTGGAGCATGGTCTGCCCCAGCTCCTGGCAGGGCTCCCCTCAAGGCCCACAGCAAAGCCCGGGTACCGGTAGGATCTGCCTTTAGAGTAACTTCTTCTAAACGTGGAAGTACTATAGAAGGGGAGGCATAAGCTTCCAGTACCATGCTGTGCAAGATGCTTCTTGTTTTGTTTGTTTGTTCAGCAGTGTCCAGGTTGCATACTTGTAACAATCTTGTGCTCCTGAGTTTTTCACAGATCAGCTAAGGCGGAGTGTGTAAATTACTGGCCTGCTTCAGACAGTGGTAAAAGTCCAGTTTATTTCAATGGATGAGGATTTCACCTCTTCTCCTCTTAGACCTGTTAAAGACTTAATTTAAGAACCTAATGACTTAAATTCAGTAAACCTGTATGATAGGAATAAAACAGCAGCAGCACCAGGGAAATGAATGATTGCACACCGGTTTTCAGTTAATGGTCCTTGCAGCTCCTCAGATTTGTAGACTACTTCTAAAGTGCAGTAAGCCTAAGTTTGGCTTAGATTTGCTATACAAAGGCTCCCACCATAACTGAAATGATCTTAGGTATCCACAAATTACAGAAATCTGAAGATTATATCTGGGGCATTCATCTACCAAAGAAGTGCAGCTCTAAGCTACAGAAGTAAGAGCTTACACTGTTTCTACACACCACTGAGCGCAGGCTTATAGTCCTTCCTTTGATCACAACCTTTCACTCTCTTACACACTATCACCAGTGCTGGTAGGACCCAGATGCACAAAAAGAGATTTCCTGAAAAATCAATCAAGAAATGGGTGTCTCAAAAGTTCTCCAACAGCTGAAAAGCATCAGTTGGTATAAAATATGTGATAAGTACTGTTGCATGACAGTGTGAGAGGTTCGAAAGTCCTGCTGGCACTCAGTTGGGATAGTCTGCATAACTGTTCCGGGATTCACCTCCTGTGAGTAATGGTAAACATCCTAAAGTCACGCTGGTAGAAATTCACCGCAATGCCACTCTGTATTAGTCATTGTAGCAGTGTGTGTGTGTGTGTGTGTGTGTGTGTGTCAGTGTGTGTGTGTGTGTGTGTGTAACTCTACAGTGCTGTGTGCCATTCATAGCTTTTTGTGCTGTCTAACATTCACAGCTTTTCGTGCTGCCTAAAATTCACATATTTGTAAAGTGCAGGCCCTTAGCATCTCAGCAGGAAGTGACACAGGGCTCTGGCAAGAGCTGATGCCCTGCAGGCAGAACATCGGTGCTGCTTTCTCTCATGCAGCCGGTGCTTGGGTAACCATTTCCTATCGTCCTTGGTTTTGCTGCACCAGGTATCTAGCCCAGCAATTCTGGCATTTCATTTGCCATTGATTAATCAGCCCTTCATTTTCTGGTGTTGGATACATACTGTGAATGTATTTTCAAAAGCATTCTCTTTGTGTATGAGTACCTTTGGCTGCATTCATCCCTGGCAGAGCAGCAGCATGGACCATGTGTCTTTATTAGCTGCAGCCAAGCTGTGCTCCATGTGGGCATTGCTTTGCCAGGAGCCTTGCCTGGAGACTTTTTCTGAAGCTGATGGCCCAGTCATGCTCTCTCATAGGGCTTTAATGCAGGGTGTAGGACACATCACAAGGAACCTGCTTTATTTATTTAGGTAAGCATAGAATGCCAAATTATGGAAAATGGAACTACATACCTGTCTGCAAGGTGACATGAGTGTGAAAATATATGAGAGAGGTGTGTGCACTGCTCCCCATATAGACGGGATATTCAGCTTCTCAGTAATTTGGCAGTATATGTGTACACTAAAAGTCTAATCCTTTGGATATGACTGTGAAAAACAGTGTAATCACATCTGGTGAACTCCAAAGCTGTACATAACTCTGTGACCCTTTGATGTATTTACATAACTCCAAAAACTTGGGTTGCATGCATGTGTGCACAGAAAGGCAACAGACTCCATTGCTTATCTGTGTCCTCCTGTGTGGGGTAGCACAGGCATACCCAGTTCTGGCTGATGTCGTAAAATAACAAGGGTTTATCTTGATATTTTAATCTTTCCTGAACACCGGAGAGGATTTTGTGTCTCCTGTCTCATGAGCAACATTGCTACTCTTGCTGTTGTTCTTGTATCATACTTTCAATGGGTTAGGCAATGGAAACCAGTACCAAAAGTTATATCCTGTTGTGAGTAATTAGTACTGTCCACAACCTGATGCCAGCTACCCTCTTTTCCTGAGGATATTGTCAGGGTATGTGAGCCTGGTCTACTGTCCCCGCAGTCTGTTGCCTTTCCTCTGGTGCCTCCTCTTCCAGCGCCCTTGGGGCATGCTCAATACATGCTCTGTCCCCACATATAACAAAAACACAGCTTCTTTTCTCTTGGTGGGAGTGCACATACACTCCGACTCCAGCAAGAAGCCATTTTTTGCCTGCGCATGCTGCCCTGCAGCCCACAGCAGCTCTGCAGCTTTGGCTGGGTGAACCAGGAATGCACTGTCCCACTGGTTATACTGACCTAATGACCTACTATTTGTTTTACGTGGTGGGCAGGTTTCCTTTTCAACAGGAAAGGGGGCCTATTTCCTTTTCAATCATATGATGGACTTGCATCTGGCCACATACCAGCAGGAGCAGCAGGAGAGTCCATCCTTTGGGTGCTGCTCGGAGGACTGCTGCTGTTTCTCTGCTCTCTATGGCTACAAATATATCCTTCCAGGGCTAAGCCCTAAATCAGGAAGGCACTTAATGAAGAGCTTTACTTTCAGTTTGTGTTATCATTTCCTTGCTTCGATTTCCTGAAAAGAGATGTCTTCGTAAACCAGGCTTTAGTGTCATTTTGGCCCTTGCATTAGAGTCGTGCTAGCCAGTGGATGTAAGGCAAAATCTACAGCCACGTGTAGACTCTGTGACAAACTGTCAAGCACAAACATGATCAGCATGAAATTTGGGCTGGGGGTGAGGGAGGTTCTGGCAATAAATACCATCTGGTTCAGCAAGTGAGTACCAGATGTCTGTAAGCTTTCAATTCCAGCCAGTAAAGATGGAGCTGAAATAATTAAAATTATATTTCTGCTTGGAAAAGGCAAGAAAAGCGTTTTTAACAATGATTTCCAGAAGTAAAAGGGCAAAAGTCATGCTTTTTGCAAAGTAGAACATGTCCTACTTTAGAGTAGTTATAGATGAATATCCAGGTGAAAAAGAATACACTGCCAAAGGTTGTGTTTAAAGCAGAATTCTCCCTTTTAGGATCACTGCTACACAGCAGTATGGGGAAAACTCAAGTAGCCAGAACAGTTGCATATGCATCTTTCCAACTCATATTGACTAAGATTTGCTTGTCTTCGATTCCCATACCATGTGGTGTAGAGTTGGCAACTGTTTTGCAAATGTTGTCCGTCATTTTCTCTTCTATGAAGAATCCATCTTCTTCAGGAAAAGATGCGATAAGAGTGGGCCTGGTGTAGCTCAAACAACTTCTCTTACACACCAATAGCTTCCTAAGAACAAAATCCTGCTTTTGTCGGGTGGACCACCCGGGCAGGGAGAGCTCAGGAGAGGCAGAAATCCCTGCAGCACTGTCAGGTGTTCCCAGCTCAGTGGCTGTAGAAGGCTAGGAGTCTTGCATGCTCCATCTTCACCACAATGCGAGGTGGCACGTAGTTGGTCCTGGTAAGGCGACAGGCTTCAGGACAGGGTAAACGCAGCATTCTGGGGGGACAAAAAGTGGTGGAGGTAACCAGCCCTGCAAGAAGCATAGGAGCCCCTTCTCTGTGTCTAACTGTTGTGGGAACTGTGTCTAAACCCACCTCTCTTCTGAGACCTGGGTTAATGGAGTAAAATACATCAGTAGGGAGGAGAGACATAGTGCATACTTGCACGCTGAGCAAAGACTTAGAGAGACAGAAATAGACACTGATGAGGCACAAGTGCCCACTTCCCTGGGTAAGCTTCTTTGCTGGGGGTGAAGTACCATTATGGCAAGACAGTGATGAAAGTATGCAAACTGTGAAAACATGATTTAACACTGGGTTCAAAATGTTTTTCTGTTAAGTTTAAATGAAATTTAGTAGTTTCCAGATCCTGTGCATGATGTTTTGAAAGCTTAAAATATGAATCCCATAAATCCAATGAATAACATGGCAGGCGTGGATTTACTAGAGAAGAGAGGAAAAGAACTGAAAGGCCTGTCAATGCTGTCTATATGACTTAAATCTGAACAACATAGCTGTTGAAAGTTTGCTTTTACCAAAACAAGTGTCTATTGCTTTTGAAAATATTGAAGTCTATGGAAAGAAAAATCTTCCATTAAAACCGTTACATCAGTATTGCATTTGTTACTCACAGGTAGCTGGGGAAAATGGGAATTTAGCCTGTTTTGGGGTTTCTGTAACAGGCCATCAAATTAAGTACTTACTTTTCATGGATTTGAAGGGGGTACAAAAAGCTGGCTTTTCTTAGTATGGGAGAAGTGTACCAAGATCTAAATGGAGATACCTTTAATTGCACTGTGTAGTGCCATAGTTTATATATGGCTCCCTTGTATCATCAAGACTGCTTCTGGGGCAAGCTGCAACTCAGTGTTCGTCACCTTATCAGTATTTCTCCTGAGTAAATAAGTAAAAGCTATCTGTAATTTGATTTGTAAGCTAGTGTAGATGTGAGGACAGATAATGAAATAAAATACCCAATGCTGAGGAAAGAGATTTTTTTTTATCCGATAGTGGCTTACTGCTTTAAAACATGAAAGAAGTTCAGGGTCATGGGCAAAAGGAAACCTCTTGCATGAGAAATGGGAATTTCCAGGCTTTTAGGGAGAATGCAGAAAAAGCCAGATTACTTCAAATGATATTCACGTTCCTACATTTTTTCACGCTTTCTAGTTCCTTATCAATCTCAATTTTTTAGCAGTTATTTGATGTTCTAGTTACTCAGTAGTACTCTATTTATAGTGCATATTGTTATTAAATTGTTTTAATGGTCACCCACCCTTGCACATACAGACAAATGCACCCTGCCTGCCCAAACCTGTTGGTATTTTATGACCGGACATGGATAAGGAATCCCAGAAGATTCATGCCCTAAGTGCTGTTAATTAAGCGGATGGATGAGATTTGCAGCTCTTGTAAATGGGCACAACTTCAGTGAAATATTTATTTATATTAGTTCCAGATCTATTCCAATCCTGCTGTGTATTTCTAAGTTCGGAAGAAGGGATTGTGGAAATTTCTGGTATCTTGAGTGAATAGTGGGGCTGTGCAAGGCAGAGCACATCCCAAAGTTCTTATTTTGGGAAAATCCTGAATTACAGACAAAGACCAATTTTCCAGGAGAATTTCAGGGCCAACTATTTTCTCCTGTATGAAATACATGCTAAACAGATGGTACAGAAACAGAAACACCTTGGAGTTTCAACTGTACTGGTCCTCAAGTAGTTCTGGGGAAGGAAAGATGCTTATCAGTCTATAAAAAGATAAGAGATTTCTATTGAAAATAAGCTTTTAAAATATAATCATATGACTTCTGTTTCTTTGCTTATGCAGCTGCCTTGGGATCTGAGCTCCTGGTAAACACATTGGCCTGTTAAAGGACATGATTCAGACTGTCCCAGATCCAGCAGCTCACATCAAGGTTAGTTTCCTGTTTATTGTGAGTCCTCAGAGTCATAAGATTAAAGAATATGTATACATACCGTAGATTTTCTTGCATGTTTATAAATTGTGCTACTGCACAAAACTGGCTCTTTCACTGCTCAATATTAATGTTATTGTCTGAGTCAGTCCTGCAGAGTCTGTTGCTGACACCTGTACTGACATGCTCTGAAGTATGTGGAGATTTTAAGGATAAGTTCTAACATTAAAACCCTTGATGGTCTTTTAATATTTAGTACGCTTGATAAAATACACCCACTTGAAAAATACTAAATTCATGTCCCCAGTTCTGTGCCATGGAAGCCAGTGGCAAACATTAACTTGAATTGGAGAATGAAAATGAGCATAATGCAACAATTCAAAGGCAAACAAGCATCCCTTTGAAAAGATTCAGTGCATCATTTTATATAAATCATAGGAGAATAGATACTGAACTGTGCTATTGCCTTAAAAAACACATTGTCCTGCTACATTTCAGAAGGTGTCATACTGTTTTTCTGTATCGTTACTATTACTTATGTTACTGTGCTTTTCCTATCATTCTTCAGTGAAGATTACGAGCCTGCTAACCTTAGCAGGTGCAGCTAATGTTGTGTTGCTAAGAACAAAGCATTTTGGGATCTTGTACATAAACAGCATCTGAGCCTCACAAAGTGACTGGTTTGGGGGTCACTATTCCTGACTTGCTATTTCATCATCTAGAGATTTTGTTTGGAAACAGTTTCCTGACTGCTTCTAGAAGAACAGTTAATTTTCTTTTGCAAAGTAAAAAGACACTCGTATAGCAATGTCTTAGGTGGGAAGAGCCATCTGATCCTTATATACGAACTGCATGCTTCTCATTCACATGGATTTTGCCATCTGAAGATACTGCTGGTGTAATAAGATTGCTGTAATCAAATAAATAGATCAGCCATGTTAAGTGGGCTGTAAGTGAAAAGTTTGCTTTTTTTCTTTCTGACTGCCTTTTTCTCTATCTTTCTGTCTTTTCTTGAGGTTACATTTTCTCCAATTTCTAATGTTTTTTCATGGAGTTTCTTTTCAGTTGATTTCTATCTACCAGCTCCGTACAGAAAAACTTAATTTTACAACTTATATTTAACTGAAAAAGAAATATTATTTTAAACAACTCATTTTTCCCATGAAAGGGTAGTGAATGAAAGAAGCACTCTGTATCTTCCTGCAACATTTTTGGATTGTGTTTAGATACTAAGATGATTGGCAGCAGTGGGAGAGCTCATACCTTCCCTCTCTCCAAAACCCAGCACTTTCACAGCCTTCTGGTCCTCAGTTGTTTTTGTGGGAAGAGCAGAAAAGCGTACACACTCCCTCCACAAGAAGTCTTTCTTCAAGATGTCTCATCACCTGGATTTCAACCAGTAAGACTTCAAAAAATTGAAGGGGATTTAGTACCTCTTCATGCTGCATGTCTCAGTACCAGAAATAACATTAAGAAGAACTCACTTTCATGCTTTCTGCCAAAACTGGTGTCTGAAGTAGTTGGGGTTTTTAAGCATGGGAGATAGAGTTTGAGAGGGCAGGGCTCGGCAGTGCATCTTATTCCAGCATGTAAAAGAGCCTCATAAAAATCTCTGTAATGCTGTGTTCAAGGGAATTTGCAGAAACCTGTTTTCAGCAGATCATCACACAGAAGTTGCTCTTACATTGCAAAGGGTGTGAGGAAGGCAATTACTTTAATACTGTGTTTGGAATAGGAAAGCTAGACAACTAGACATCAAATCCTTCACGTTTCTATTTATGTCATTAGGGTCCACTTCAGTGTAAACACATTCTTCAGAAAGCCACCATGGATGCTCTGTTCTGGCTTTAAGAGTGAACATAACTGTGGTCTTAAAAATAAGTCATGAAAAAGTATAGTACATAGGATGTGGGAAAGACTATTTGGTGTGATGGCCTTTTCTTTCTTTCGTTGCTGTGGTGATATAGAAGGGACAGACTGGGTTCATTGCAGTCATCCTTGGTATGGTTTTGTTTAATTAACTGTACTGTATCAGGTCATATGGTATTGCTTCTTCTGTTTTCTCAAATAAGCAGACACAGCCTCATTCATGCACACTTAGAGCTGTAACACTGAAGACTGCTTTCTAAGAAGTGTCTGAATTAGTAAGATTTGACGTATTTTAAGATTTCAGTTTTCTGCCTGAACATGTGCAGAAAATTAATGTGAAAGAGACATGAATATGGCAAAATGAATATTCAGAGACATCTTTCTTGCAGAAAGGGTGATTTCATTTGCATTTATGTGAATTTTTATGTGTGCTATATTCTGAAATCAGCCTTTCCCACTATCAGAAGAAAATGTAACCACTCACAGGTTTTGTGTTCCATTCCTGAATGAGAAATTATAATAGCCAAATTTCAACACCCAGGCAGATCCTGTCCAATTTTGGGAAAATGTTTTGAAAGTCTTAATGTGTATGTCCTCATTCCGGTTGGGCAGCTTCATTCCATAGCTACTAAAGATTACACTTTACATTCTTCAGCTTGATTTAAGCATCCATAATTGATACGGTGAACTCGTGTTCCTGTTGCTCCCTAATGTACAGTTTTCACTTTAGTCACAGTCTCACGTTTTGCCCAAGTGTGAAGGAAAGAAACATTTGATGTGGATGAGAAAAAAAAGGACTTTTAGTTCCAGTTCAGCAAAATGTGGGGAATTTTGACCCTCATTTTTGATCAGTTTTACACATTTAGTGCCTGTGAGAGGGCTGATATTAGCAAGACAACTCACATTAATAAAGTTCAGTGTTTGTGAGGTCAGCACCTTAGTTTAGTAAGATTTGCTACTCCTAAGGCTCAAAATAGTGTCATTAGTTTGGATTAGTGGCAAACTGTTAAGAAAAGAAGAGTTAACTTGATTTAAAGCAAGACGAATTAATTCTTGTTATCCAGTATTCCTAATTAAAATGAAGAAATTATTTTGGGGCAGTTTTTTGGTAGTTGAAAGGGCTTGGGTACAAGATGCTCACATTTATACCAAGCTTTGTGTATTCCCTCACTCTTCCAGAATGGGTTTTCTCTAAAGAGTCTGCACACTGGAGAGGAGTTTGTAGACAGGACTTTTCTACCAGCTCTGTCCTCGCCTCTCACCCTGCCCATGCCACTGAAAGGGGATATTGTTTTAATTGGGAGATTAAAAAAAAATTCAATATTAAGCATAATAATAAGAATTTTGTTTATGGTGTCAGGGGATGGGGGTCCTTTTGTCCCTCAAGTTTTCAAACACTGTTTTCATGACAAAGTTGATCTCTATCCTATGTACAGAAAGGATCACTTCTAGAAATGCACCTTTGTATGGGCAAGACTGACGTTTACACAGGTTTTAATGTGTTATTTTTGTTCTGTTACTCATCAAACTAGTTCTTACAACAGCAGTCACAGAAACACTGTGCAAATGCTACCTGAGCTTTGCATGGTTTGTTTTTAGTGATTTATGCTTTGTGAATACTCACTATTCAGTAAGACTTTTAATTTTTTTAAGGGTTAAAAATCTGCTTTCAGCAGCATTACTTGCAAAGATCAAAAGCTTGTGTGATTTTATTTAGCTTTTGCCATCACTGTATGGGGATTCTGTGGAACCATTTCTCAGGAAAATACAAGTTACTGCTATTCCTTTGCCCCTCACTGGAAGAGAAAAAAAGAGTCCAGGCTACAGCTTGTAAGAAATTACTGTGTTTATTAGAAATGGTGTCTAACCTGAAAGATTTGGTCTGTGTATATGTCGATGGTCTGATTTTTCTGTTCCTTCATAATGATTCTGAGATATGGGGAGACTGAAGAGACAGGTGAAAGGTAGCAGCTGAACAGATGCCTTTGCCTTCTGGAAGTTGAAGAACAGGGACACTTTATGTCCCAGAGAGCTTAAGCAAAGAGGACAATTCTCATATAAAATTCTCAAAGGGCATCAAGCACTTTGACCCAAATTCAGCTGGTTTGTATTTGTAAAACCTTATTTGTTCTGTGAATGTAACTAGAGATTGTTTCGTCTGAATCTATAAAATAGGGGTACCAAATCTGAAAGCTATACCTAATATTACAGTGAAGAAAAACCTGGTTTCTCAGAAGAAATAGAAGAATTACTCCATAGCTGTTTCTGAAAACTACTCCTATATTTAGCACTTATGTGCCTGGCCTGTTAATTGGGTGGCATATGCACGTTTCCATGCACAGCATCCTATATTGTCATTGGAAATACTACAAAACCTGA
The DNA here is from genome assembly GCF_033783945.1 of Neopsephotus bourkii. Lineage (NCBI taxonomy): Eukaryota > Metazoa > Chordata > Aves > Psittaciformes > Psittacidae > Neopsephotus > Neopsephotus bourkii. Next base: position 6,274,642 of record NW_026901456.1, on the reverse strand, counting down.
TCCTAGAGCTCCTTTGTTGGCCAAAGAGTATGTTGGATTTCAAATTGTGGCAGTTTAAAGATGCTGCTGGATGTACCTAATCTGTTGTGTTATGGTTAATCTGTTTGGTTTTTGTTTTGATTTGTTTTGGTTTATTTTGTGTTTTTTATTTTAACTGGTATTATTCATTAAGGAGCATAGTCTGGGTCTGATATAATCTGTTATTTTTCCTGGAATTGTAGAGCCTCTAAAAAGGATCCAATACTTCATTATGCTGTGAGTTTTGTATGCACAATACAGTCTCTGCCTGAATAGGCAAGGGGGACAAGAAGGGAAGGAGGATAGAATTACTATTATCCACTAGGATAAGGAGGATAAAGCCAGGCTTTTCTTCCCACCTCTTTTTAGAGTCTCGACTAAGCTAGGAGCCTAGACTTTGTGGATTCTTTGCATTGCTAAAGCAGTTCTTTCATTGCTTATAAAATTATATTTGGGCAGCTCAGCTGAGAGTGAGAGCATGGAAATCTAAGCCAAAGATGCAAAGGGCTTTGCCCGAAGTCACATGTGAAGTAAGCTAATGGCAGACACATTGCAGCATAGTTTAGTAGGCGATCCATATGGAGTATGTAATGCTACTGTATGACTGTTTGTCACCACTGGAGTCAATTTGATAACATACTCCCATCCCCTCCAAAAAAAAAATGGAATAACTCCTCCTGATAGTTGTTGGCTAATGAGCCAAACTTCCTACAGCTAGGAACTGGTGATCAACCCATGGACGTATTGCCTGCAAAGGCCTTTGGGCATGAGAAAGTGCCTTTAGCACCAGTGCACAGAGGTGAACAAGCTACTGTGAGTTATCTGGGCTGCAAACTTGCTGCCTGACAGCTGCTCTGGTATAACTGCTGCATGCAGGCTGTCATCTCATGAGTTACAAATGTCCCTCGGTGACAGATGTGAAAAGCATCAGTATCAGCAGTCCCCAAAGCTGAATAGCTGTAAGTCCCATCCCCTTTGCTTACCCCTCACTGTGTACTTCATTCATTATTCTGGCAAAACTTTAAAAGCTCTTCCTCTGCTTTTGTACTGACAGGGTAACACCACTGTTTCAATTTCTTACTAATTATGCTAGCTGAATCATAGTTGCTAAGTCTTGTTTGAATGATAGCCATGCTTTACTCTGGGTTCCTCATAAAATAAATGAATTGAGTTTATCACGAATGTGGCTGACACTCCTCCACGCTAGCATTCATGCACCACGGCCCCGACCCAGCAGGCTTAAAAATCTGATGCATTATTTCCATCCCCTGTCAGCATACATCAGTTACCTGTAACAATGCCAGAATCACTACTGTATTTGAATGATAGAATCTCCTGATAAGCAGAACTTGTGATTTACTTTTTAGAAATTTAGAATTCTGGACTGCAACAAAATGATTGTCATGGAGTTTATATAAGTAAAGGGCTTTTTTTTTTCCTTTTCTCTTGAACATTACCTCTTCTCTCTGCCTAAGCAAATACCTCCTTGCTAAAGGAAAAGAGAGATAATGGTTTCTGTGTACTATAATTAATGAACTTTCAGCAATTCGGAGCAAATCCAAGATTGCTGCCAACAGCCAGATGGAAAACAGTGTTAATGACATGTTCAAAGAAAAGTATGTTGTTTTGATAGGGGATGGTTTAGAGACTTTAATCTCTATTGTTCTGGGGACTAATGGCATGGATAATTCCTTAAGTGAAGCCATTTTTAAACAAAAGTTATCTTTTTCCATAAGCAGGAAAGAACAAACTAAAGAGTACCAAATGCATTTTCAATGCTTCGGCTGATATATATGCTTTATGCTAACCCTTTGTTATGTGGAGTCAGATGTGTTTAAATCTAATTTCTGCAGTCTGCCAGATCATTAAAAGTCTGGATATTACTACTGCTGATGGGTATAAATCAAAAAATTGGTGGTCATGGAAACTAGAGCCAGAGTGGCAAGATGAGGGTGGGGAGAAGTTACAAAAAGTTGGGAAGAACAGGCAAGACAGACAGGTACAGAACAATGAGTTAGGTTTTAGAGAAACTGCAAAATATGATTCCTTCATTTCCTCTTCCTCTGCTAAAGAGTCTGGGTTGGGACTGAGGGCTACCAGATTTCAGGCTTGTTTTGCTGCCTGTAAATCTCTCAAGCCACTGCCAAAGTAGGTGGTCCTTAAGTCCTGGCTATCCCAATAGACAGGGCCAGCAGCTCCATGTGTCTGTGTCCATGCTTCATTACATGCCTCCAAGGCCCTGCCTTTTGCATGTGGCCACAGTGAGAGTGATGAAGGGAAGGGGTGCAAGAAAGTCTTCCTTGGGAGCTCCACCAGTGCGGTACTTCGACAGCCTTGGGACTCTGAGAGGCTGTAATGGCAGTTGCCTCCTTCTTTGACAAGTGGTTACAGAAACAACCTGCCCAGGAATATCCTCAAACAGATCTACAGTGCGAATGCTAAAGATGTGTAGAGATTATCTCCCAGTGAGTCAGAGATTACTGTTTAATGTGCATTTTCATTTTCCCTTGATCTGGTTACAAATATCCCAAACAATGGGTCATGTTTAACCTTTCTTGAGACATTATTCCCTATGACTCATTATTGTGAAGAATCTTTTCATATTCAGCCACCCTGCTCCCCCCTTTAACCAGCTTTTTTTTATCTGCTTTGTACAGATCCAAATTCCTTAATTTCACAGTACTTTTGTTCCTCCTCACCTTCCTGAAAAGGGAGATTTATAGAGAGAGCTCACAGGAGGTTGCCAAGCATCCTACAGCCTGTCCTCATTAGTTCTGGTCACAGTCTGTTTCAGGTGATGGGGGCCAGGCAGCCTTCCCCACCTCAGTGCTGTAGCTGCATTCAGCCGTGCCTTTAGCTGTACTTGTTGCCTGGTCATGAATCACCACATTGTTATCCTTCTGATAATGCCTTCTAGAGCTAAAAGGCATACTCCAGGGGCTCTTGTTCCAGTAGACTACAGACAGGGAGAGAGGCTTCTCCAGGGCTTGGTGTGTGTTTTGTGTGCTTCAAAAGGGATCTCTTACCTCTCTCGCTCTTCCTCCCTTGCCTACCCCCTTCCACTCCCCCCATTAAAAATCTCATATCAAATACTTGTACTGACAATCTATCCCCTTAAATCTGAAATCTTATTTCATTATTTCCAGCCCATGTTCTAGTCTCTTCAAGTCCCTTTTGGATTATTTCACCAATCCCATTGGTGTCTCAAAGTTGACTTTAGGGTGTAATATCTTTTGCTGATGTGTTGTTTAATCCCCTTCTTTAGATTTTTAATACAGACGTTACCTCATAAAGTTGTGGGCATTTGATTAGATACTTTCCACAAACTTGCTGTTTTATCATTTGCTGTAAATCTTTGCCCGTTATTCTGTAGGACATTTTCAGACTCTTAGTCTTCTTTCCCAAGACAATTCCAGTTCCTGTTGTGAAAAATATTTCTTCTTTGGCTCAAGTCAGTAGCTAATATTTGGGTACTTCCAGGCATGTTTTATTAGAAAAGGAAACTGATCCTATACCATATGTATGTTCTTGGTGCAATTTTGTTTATCAGAAAGTTCATCCTGTCCTTTTTTGTCCTAGAAGAACAAAAGGACGACAGGACCACTGCTGTTCCCCTAAATTCCCACATCTGACTTACTAGCAAGCTCTGTTCCCAATAGGCTCTACAGTGTGCTCCATTTACTAGCAGGGCATTCTCTGAAATGCAGTTTTTTTGATGCCTAATAGCCTGCAAAACCCGAGTGTTACTTCCATATTTACCACATGGCTGAATTCAATGTGGTTGAGTTTTACTGTATTACATCCCTAGGCCAGTACTTCTGTTGCTTCTAGTGCTTTTTTTGTGACATGAAAGGGATCAATTTATTCTGCTGCTGAGGCCTGCAAAGAGCATTTGGCATGTGCCTTGTATGTTCCATATATATATGTGATTACCTACCAAATAGAAACTTGATGGCAGTCATTATCACGTCCTTGCAGAGCAGTAAAGGTTTGGTAGGATACTGTAACCTCCTGATTCAAATTCAGCAAAGTAGCATTCAAAAGGAGGTAGATAATTCTGCAATGTGCTGTGAGCCTTCCAGGGTGAGCTGACATAATTATTTGTCCATACTGCCTTGGTCATATATAGAGATTTTCCAAGAACCCAGAAACCTGGCATGTCAGGGCTGTGAATAATGCAGGAGGAATCCTGCAAACGTGAGAAATCCTGTGTCCAGCATGGCCAGCCTGTGGGCCGAGCGCTGCCTGCGCTTCTTGGGTAGGTGTCAGAAGGAGCAGTGCGCTATGTTGGCTTAAATCAATGGCAGTCTCACTGCAGCAAGAAATATAAACATGCACCAAACGTTGTTGCTGCTGTCCTTAAGAGAACAGCTGGGAATAGGAAAGAAAGCTTTGTGCAACCCTTTTGACCTCTGTTTTTTTATGTTTTCTGCTCTGCCATGAGGCCTGGCGTTGTGAATGGTAACGCTTGCTTCATGACATACGGGGAGGAAAAATAGGATAAAGTGGTATAACATTAAAATGGAAGATTTTAATGGGAGAGCCTGAGGATATGCTGGATGAAACACCTAACTTAACTTTACATGCTTTTTGGTTGGTTTCAAGTTTAAGCAGTTTCTGGGTCCCCTGTTTAAAAAATAGGGGAGACCTATACTGGGAAGGGGCGAATTGTCCTTGGCAAGCACCAGTATCTTTCCACTGCTTACATGGGGACTCAGAGTCCATTAAACACAGGGGGACTTGTAGGTAGCTCTTCATTATAAGGGCTGAATCCTGTCTACATGCCATATCTTCAATATGTAACAGAGGACTAGGGGTACATCCAGGCTTTTTCAGAATAATCCAGCTCCAAATCCAAAAGGAATACAATCACATCAAGATGACATTTTACACAAGTGTAGTAATCCTTTGGAATGCAGGGAGCAGATGGCAGGCCATGCAGGAGCAGCCGTGCCCCAGACCTGAGTTAATATCTCTGGATGGCAGGATGGGACAGAGGTTTTTGTGGTAGAACCACAGGTGATGTCTGAAGACACTTGGGACACAGTCCGTGCTTCCTTGTTGACAGGAGATGGTCTAAGCTGCCTTCCTCCCAGCCTCCAAGCTTCCTTGCAAAGGAACCTGCTTAGGTGAGCAGGTGGTTCCTGTAGGACTCCTCTATGGAGATCTGGGGAGAAGGGCTACAGAGCACAGCGTGCTGCATGGCACAGACCCAGCTGGCACACGTATCCAGGTGTGGGACAGCAGAGATTCCCTGCCCAACATTTAGACTAAGAGTCCCTCAAAATGAACACAGAATGACCAAAAAAGGTTTAAAACTTAAGTAGAGGCCATCTGAGAATTCAGATTCATTCAGTTAAGGGAAGCCACTTATTCCTCAGTTATAGGTTCAGAAAATCTTTCCAGTTCTGTCTGAGTTGTCCCAGACCAGCAGCCAGTCGGCTAATAGCATGTCCGCCATTGCAGAGAAGTTATTAACTTGGACAGAGGAAAATATACTTTCAGTTATTACATACTAAAAAAGCACAAACTAAACAAATTTAGGCAACAGAAGCAATTATATCATTAAGCATTTAACTACAAGATTGATTTTTAAATTGCTAATAATTCAAACCAAAACATGCACAAAAAGAGGAAGGGGGAGAAAGGTAATTGAAACAATTGAATCTAATCAGTGCCTCAGTTCAAATGCATAGCTATAAATGTCAAAACACGTAAGATCTCATGCAAGAACAGAAGTGGAACCAGAATGGATGAGCATTCCTCACTTGACCAGATTCTTCTAATTGGGAGGAAGTTAAACACATGGAGCAGGGAAAGTTTCTGAGCTGGGTTACCTCCAGAGCTCCCTTTAGATACTAGTCTATGTTCCTGAACAGCCTTTCAGAGTCCACAGGAAGCAGGGAACTGAGGCACAGATTGCAGGCTCGGCCTCATGCTTGCATGAGCCCTTCCACATTCTGCTGCTGTTGCTTGCAAAGGAGGGTAAGCTGGGTCCTTACTGAATCAAGAGAGGGCTGCTGTGGAGGAATGGAGAGGCTCCTGTCCTCATTTAAAAAAAAGCCCTGTTTTCTGTTGCTCTTCAAATTGCTGGGGAAGAAAGGGAGAGACTGTCCTGGTGGGTTTGATGAAGCTCAGTGCTGCTGGAGCAGGGTGGGACATTCTCTCGATGGCAGGGCTGTATTTGTTTCCATGGTTTAGGGTAGGGCTGATCCCTTTAAAAAGTGTAAATCTTAATCAAATAAAACTGGTGTGCTGCCATATTTACCCAGTCTCACTGGTTGTCCTACATCATGTTTTAGCATATAAGTTACATGACAGAGTTATCCAGGGGTTGCCAGCTGACACAGAAACAAGCCCTCGTGTTAAATTGCCTGCAGATGTCCTCTTCCAACTCCTGTAAGGAACTTCTACCAGTTTTCTCTCTCTCTTTTTTTTTTTTTTTTTTTTTGGTTAAATAAAAGCAGCAGAAGAGGGGGAAAACAATCTCAGTTGAATCTCTGTGCTGGTGCCTCTGTTTGCAGGACAGGAAGCCTTAAGAAGACAATGCAGTTTATAGGCAAGTGCATCAAAAACCCCTGTAAGGATTTCCATGAACTTTAGTGGACCAAATGACTCGTGGTTATTTTTAAGATTGGAGCTGACAGAATAATGCCAAGTCTAATGCTGCCAAGGTGGGCTTTTCATTCAGGCCTGACGAGGTGAGAAGATCTTTATGTTCTGTTGGCTGTAATTTATTTGATATTATTGTGTATGGATGCATGGCTTAGAGGTTTGACTAGGCACCCCTTTTGGTTTGATATTTATTTTGATACTGAACTAAAGGAATCAGGATTTTATCTGACAGACTTAAACTCTTGTTCTGCTGGGCAGAAATCTCCAAGTAAAAGTGTGACATTCTTGAAAACATTCACTGTTTTCATTTACATAATTAGGAACTTTTGTTTTGCTTTTGTTTTCATTGTATGAGCTTACTGAAGTTTGTGAACTTTTTGCCTGGCTGTTTCCCTTGGTTGGGGAAATCACAGAATGCTGTTGTTTTTTTTTCCTGGCTGGAGGAGTATGGGCTATTTATACGTAGTTTTAAAATACGCTTTCTGTGAGTGCTTCCATTGCTCTTTGCAGTGTGATATTTCTGGATGATCAGTCTAGCCAAAAGCAATTGCAAAAGGTTAGTGAAGAGCTCCCACTTAGACACCTACATGAAATATCGGCCCTTCAGAAGTTGTGAGTGCCAAACAACTCCCACTTAGAACAATGGAAGCCAGGGCGTGCTGACAGCTTCTGAAAATCTGGCCTCACACGGCTTCAAAAAAGATTGATTAGCAAGTCTAGCAAACTGTGTTTTTTCTGTACTTGCTTAGCTCTGCATTTGAAGTGTTCTCAGCAGTTGCAGGTGATGCTCTAAGAGGAAGGTTCCTCCTGGGAAGGTGGAGGTCCAGGTGGGTCAGGTAGGCAGGTAGCGAGGTGGGCAAACAGCTTTTTTGCCAGGTTTGCTTCAGGAGAGCTTTGGCCTGGAGTGTTGAACTTTGCTAGGCAGGTAGAAGGAAAGCCCTGGAGAGCTACCTCTGTAACTCTTCCGCTTGGGTCTTTTTTCGGTAAGAAAACAAAAGCAGTTTTCCCATTTGTCTTAAACTGCTTTGGAAGTGACATAAACAAAACCAGAAAAGGCCACTCTGACATTACTGAAATAGGGATGTCCAGATGGGAAATTATAGTAATACAATTCTTGCATTCAAACTTCACGTCCTATGTAAATGTGTGGGCAAAGGAGATAAATTTGCTCTCTGGAGCTACACATGCGCTTCTTTTGGTTAAGCCTGAAAAACTTTTCTCTCCCCCCCCCTTGTGCTGATGGACTGAAGTCTGCAGGAAGAGCAGAATTAGCAATTAATGATTTGGGAGCTTTATTTCTGAACTAAGTTATTTTTGTGCCTTTCTGAAACTTTTTTTTTTTTAATTCTATCACACATCACAAGCCACCTTTTTTCAGTAAAGCAGACCTTTCAAATACAAGAACAATAGGACTGTGCTAAAATGAGGAGAGATTAATTCTGAATATCAAATAATGGGTTTTGGTTATTGTTGCTTTTTAAACATGGTAAACAGGTTGGGGACCAGTATGCTTGCAAATGGGCTTTCCAGTGGTAATCCGTATTCTTTTGAAAAGCTAATAAAAGTGGTGTATGAAAGAAATTCCTGGGGCACTGCAGAACTCACCCTCCTAGGGAGAGAGCCAGATGTACTGGTTAATAACCTAGCAAGCACTCGAAGCCAGGGCAGTAACCACTTGGTATCACCTAAGCCAGACGTTCTGTGCTGGTGCGAGGCAATATCGCATACTGGTCACATTCTCAGCAGAGAGCTGTAAGACATGTGCAATCTTATTAAAGGAAGGAAAAAAAAGAAAGGAAAAGAAAAGAAAAGGAGGGGACAGGCAGAAGGAGAGGGAGACAATGTGTCTGTCCTGAGAAGCAGCAAAGTAGCAGACACACTCCTCCACATGTGCATTAGTCTGTCAGCCTGGATTCTGTTATCCAGATGTTGGGACTGATCCTATGGCAAGGACCATGAAGGAGAAGGCTTTTAAAAGAAATCATATTTCAGTGGTGAAATTAACGTTACCAGATTTTTCAAATGCAATCACTAGTGTAATTTTTCAGAATGCTTTAGTAAAATAACAAGCTCTAGATGTAATGCTTTTTACAGGCTTCTTTGGCAGTGCCTCTTCCACACACAAGCGTACATGTGCAAAACTTGTCAATTGCTTTTAGAACCAAGATGCCTTAGAGTAAACAGCACATTAAATTTGATCTTAAACCAGTCCTACTGAGCTGAAAATTGTTTGTGGAGGGGATCCCGAAGTCCAATGGTGACTTTCTGAAGGCACCACTCCTTTGCATCAAACCCTGAGAGATCTTTAGAAATCACATCAGAATTGTGCTTGTGCATAATAAAAGCATATATATTTGCAGTGGCAATCAGAGTACATCAGCATCAAATAAGAATTTTTAAAAATCCTAAATTTACTTTCCTAGGCACAGCAGAAAAATAAATTACTTATGGCATTTATGGTATATTTGTAACTTGAAACTGATGGCTTCATGTTACTGGGCATAACGTGTGCGGCATATAAACAAACACTGCACAAAAAGACAAGTCCCAGCTTTGTCTTTCTGACACTTTGCCTCTGTGACCGGGATCCCACAATGAACGCCACATGTGTGTTTCTGCTGAGCTCGTGTTTACGTTGGGCTTGGCTGAGCCCTGTACTGATCTTGCCTGCACATGGCAGGATCAGGGTGTCCGATGAGAAACTGGGGTGCAGTGATAGGAGGCACTGTGCATGCCTGGCCAGCCATGGTCATCACAAGGGGAAAGGCAGAGCATCTGTGAGCAAACATTTATTTGTATGTTTTAAACAATGTGGTTGTTGTTCTTCCTTGGAAATGTTTCATGAAGCCTCAGGAGTGCAACATTTACATAAAAAGATGGTGATACACAAATGTTACTAAACCTCATATTCATGACTGATAAGGAGTCCCTTTTTTCAGCTGTAACAGAAAGCAGAATGTGGGTATGTGAAAACTTGAAGCGTGGATTTGTGATTATGTTGCAAATAGAAACAAGGCAATTTTGTATCAATATTAGTACAGCGCACTTTGGAAGCAGTCTGGATGGTTTCATACATAATTATAGGTTCAGTGAAATAGTAAATTTATGGAGACAGTTGGTGTGTCTTTTCCCATGTTGGAGTAGTATCAGCTGAGTAGGTCTTGCGAGAAATCTCAGTTTGTAGTTTTGGTAAAAGCCAGACTCACAGATGTAGATTTCTTTGTGGCGTTTCACCATTGGATAGTATCTTGACTCTGCTGTGAATCTCAAAAGTTAGAGGACCTCTGGAGCTCATTCTTTCATCTGTCACACAAAGTACATGGGGAGGTGCAGCACCACTTAACCGGGGTGAAAAGAAATAATATTTTCCTTCCTGATACAGGCAGGGTGTAGCTCTGAGTACCCAGCAGAGATAACCAACCCAGGCACGGACGGGCCAGCTGTGGTGCTGCCCACAGCAGAGGCACGCTGCTGTGATGCTGCCAGCTCGCTAGCTCACCCTGCTCGGCAGTCACACTCTGCATTCAGCAACCCCTCTTGCCCTGGGACAGGGGAAGACGGGGCCCATGGCTGCCAGCCCCTTCCCTGCAGGTCCTTGAGGAGCCAAGTGCTATCTCAGACACCCGTTAACCTCACAGTCTGCCCTGGCATTGAGCACATGCTTCAGATGGGGTGGGTTTAGAGCTGCTGGAGCTCCATGGGTGAGAGTTTTCCAGGCTAAGCAGCCTGTCATTGCACACTGCAGTTTGTCAGAGTGAGAGCCTTGGAGCCAGCAGGGTGTGATTCATCCATCCCAGCAAGGTCTCTGAGGCAATCTGACATTATTCGGACTGATATCATTAATTAATGAGGGCTGAATGTTATTCTTAGACACTGGATTGAGTATTGGGTAGAGAAGCCTATGAAAGGGCTCTTTGATTTTGGAAAATTCCTATGGCACTGTCAAATTTGCTAACAAGATTAAATCATCTGCCAACTTTCCAAGTTAAGGAGCACATCCCTTCTGGAGGTTTGACTGTGTCTCCTCAGTGCCTTACTGGGATCAAGGGATTATTTGATTTATATTAATGCCAAACAAAAGTGACATACAGCCTTCAAAAAACAGTCATATTAAATCTATCAGGCGGGCTTTGGAGAAAGCATTTTTCTATGTTTGCTCAGCACAGATTTGATCCTCCCCCACCTTTGTTTGGCTGTGGTTGGTTTAATGTCCAAGGTGGAAGGGAGCCAAAGCCCAGAGCTTTTGTACAGATTGGTCACTAACACCAGGTTGTGTGCCTGGGCTCTGCCCTGGCCTGGGGTGACCCACAGCCCCTGCAGCAGGAGTGAGGACCTGTTCATGCAGCTGTGCCTATCTCAGACTCCAGATTTAATGAGGTTTGGGTCTGGTCTTGGAAAACATCAGGGTGCTCTCCAAAGCACTTGGGTCCTGGGGCTGGCGCTGCTCTTCCCTCCTCCCGACACTTCCTCCCTGGAGCTGCTGCTTGCCCTGGTGTCGGCAGGCCACCCTCTTCACGGACCTTGCAGGTGTCCAGAATTAGCCAAGCCTTTGCGGGCCTCTGGCGGCAGATATATAAATATAATGCTGTCATTCAAAACCCCAGCTCCGGCAGGGCTGGGAGCGCAGGAAGCGCGTGCACATGTGGGCCGGCCGGCATTCACACATGGATCCCATTGCAGCCTTAATAACACTGTGGTGGGGGGAAAAGGGCGAGGGTGCTGCCAGCAGGTCAGCTCCCCTGGGTTCGTCTGTCTCCAGGCAGCTCTTGGTTTTCATGTAAACAGAGAGGTGCCCAAGCATGGCTGGTGCCTCCATTTGCTCTCACTGGTGTGGTTCTCGGGCAAGGAAGTGGCATGCATGGCTAGCTGGTCTGGACTCCAGTGTGGTTGAATTAATGTGCGTGTTACCTGAGGTAGGTAGGCGCTTTTGGGATTATACATAGTGACAGTAATGATGTCACCAAGTGTTCATCTGCATTGTGGGTCAGATTTGTCTGCAATATGTGTACATGTGTGCACACACACACAGACAGAGCTCACACACACAGCTGGGAGCATATCAGCAGCCACCTTATCTGAATAAAGTGTTGGGGGGGGGGAAGTCTCTTATAGATTGTGCTAATTATAAAGAGGTTTGCTGTGGTGCCATGCGTTCAGCAGCAGAAGACCAGGTTATTTGAATTCTCCATTTGGTCTCATGTGGCTTGTGTTCATGAACCAGGATGTAATCTGTAACTCTGGCTGCTGGAGTGATGCTTTTTTAGGGGATGTGTGTGAGAGTTGCTTTAGATATCTGCACTAGAGGCGCCCTTAAAGCATTTTGCTTCTGTTCCAGGATCAACAGACGAGGTGCTGGAACAAACTGATAAATTAAATAGCAGCAAGTTACCCAGACCTGATGGTATTAATCCAGAAGTTGTGAAAGGCCTGAAGAATGATGTGCTTGAGCTGCTCACAACGGAAAAGTAGGAACTCAGGGGAAGCAGGGAACTTAGGAGTGACAGTCTTTGTACTTTTAAAAACAAACACAAGCACCTCCAAGCCTTACTGCAGGGCAAAAGTAACACCTACCTTGTTGCAATAATAAATAATGGCAAAGTTATAATTACACCTCCTACATCAGTGATTTGAAAGAGATGAAGTGGGATGTATTTTCTAAAGGAAAATTAGAAGACACCATTGTACCACAATTTTTAGAATGCACAAAAAAATCAGATTTGGAAGAACAGGTTAATTAAAAAAGAAAAAAAGCTGGAGGAGTTTTCTTGTCAAGGGAAAAAGTGACATTCAGTCACCCATTAAAAATGGATAGGAAAGAGAAAATAAGAAAATAATAGTAAATATTCAGTTTTCAGCCTGACACCCCAGATCAGCAACAGGGTGTCTGTCTGAAAATGTATCCTAAATCTGGCATTGTTTAATACATTTAGTAATGAGCTGGAAAACAGGAAGTGAGGCCCCAATCAGATTAGAGATGATATTTATGTTCGTGTGTTTTTTAGGTTATTCAAGACAAGCCTAAGGAAATATGGAATGTTTCACCAAGCCAAGTGGAAAATACTGTGCTATGACAAACTGATATGAAAATGCATATGAAAAAGTAATGTAGGTAGGGAAAAAACGTATGCCATTGACTAGCACTGTGATTAAATATACTGATTACCACTTTTGAGACACACTGCATTAATCTTCTTCCATGCTGAAAATTGGCCTCCTACTCTTTGCTTATCAGTTTCTAATTTCTGCTGAAATATGAACCTGCATCCTATGACAACTGTTACTCTTTGATAACTTTCTTAAAGTTACTCTGGAGAAAGTTCTGAGCTCTGGTACATTTGTATTCTGTGTAGACTAAGAAGTGATCCGTGTGGTGCAGTGGCTGACAAATGCCAGTGATGGTAATTAATACCATAATCAGCTGTTGATGCTACTATGATGGGCCTCTGCTCTTGTGACTGACCATGGTGGCTGGGGTTGATACAGGATTAACGTGTGTCCTGGTACTGCTTCTCCACAGAACATCCTTAGTGCTGCTGCTGTTGGGTTTGGTAGAGGATTTGATATCTGTATTTTTTTTCCGATACCTGTCGAAAGCATTTTTAGCTGGCTCATGTTTACTGTCTCTTGCAGAATAAAATGTTAATTTTTCAAATTCCATTAAAAGAAATGAGAGAAATTCAGTGATTTCAGGAATAGGGAAATGGAATATGAAAAAGAAATACAGAAGAGTTGGTGCTTACTGACATCCTAGAAACCCTCTCTATAACTCTTCCCTGGCCAAGGAAATCTCACTTGTTCTGAGGCCCCTACAAATATTGCTGAGTGATGTCCTTGGGAAAATGTTTTTAGTGAGGCTCAAGGTTGTCTGTGGCCCCTTCAAGATGTTTTATTATTCTGTGAATTTTCTACTCGGGCATCATGTCTGCATTTGTGTGAGGATTAGGCACTGTAAAGGGACTGTGGGTCCTGGTGGCTCATGGCCCATTTTGCCCAGGAGAACAGTACGGAGCAGGAGGAAGCTGGGTAAGCATTCTCCCCATAATGCCCTTCAGGCATGGCCTCAAATGTTCACTTGCAAGATGAGAGAATACATTGGTCTCTGTCCTCCAGGAAGCATTCTCCTTTCCAGAGGAGACTGCCAAGGTTAATAGCTGTGCATGGGTGTAACCTGAGGTGTGGTCAATGTCTTATGTTTTGGGACCTGGATTAAAACCACCACTAAATAACCACCTGTCTGGTAATGACGACTTCTGGTTGTTCCTGAGCTGAGCTGGATTTAAGATGGAAATGTGGATGACCCAGTTTCTATTTACAGTTTCCCTAGCTCTCCCATGCTCCCAGACATATCTTGAATTGGGGAACTACATAAAGCTGTTGCCACATACCTCTTTCAGAGTTTCCATTAGTATCAGTTCATGCAAACCTTGCCAAGGTTCAGTTCTCGCTTATGTCAGTAAGATCCCAGTGCTCTTTGAGTTGCCTTAGATCAGGGAGCTGGTGTGGCTGGCACTGTTTGCCCAGTACCATGCATTCTGCAGGAAGTGTTTCTGCCTTACCATCTTCCATTATTTCTATCTTCCTGATGTCCTGTATGTATAGTCTATGAAATCCTCCTCTGATGTGCATACCATGTCTTCATTACTTTACGTCACTAGGGTCAAAATTCATCTCACCTAACTTTACTTGCCTGAAAGCTAGACCTTTCTTCAGAGCTAATGAAAATAGAGGCATATCCTGAGGGTATTTAATCCCATTTTAAAATAGGAGCCTTGGCAAATATTTAGTCTAGATGTCAAACTTTTGGATAGGTAATGTAAGTAATTTTGCTAAAGGATTTGCATACATTGCTGCTTTTTGATTCTGCAGTGAAATGGTGCATTCACAGGCTTGAAAATCTCCTGAAACTTAAAATAAAAATCATGCACCAGCTTTATAATAATGGATCAGATGAAAAAAAAGTTCTACCAAATATGTTTCAAACTGCTATCTTGGGTAGTTCTAGTACCCAGTTAAAGGCATCAGAGGTACAGGGATTAGCAATTTGGATTTTTTTATAGTTTCTTTTGGGGGTGGGAGGGCAAAAGTGGTTCATGGCCTCATAAGATTGTGACTTTTTGGACGTTTCATAATTCACTTTTGTTGTTAGTTTTTATTTCACAGAGTTGCACATAATTTAAAGAGTATATTTAATCCTATCTCTTTAGGAGTATGGTGAAATATTTTGCCTGATTGCTTTGTGTCTGCTTGGCTCTGCCTAAAAATTAAACACATGCTAATCTTTATTTTTCCCTGCCTCAGTAAGAGGTTCTTTTAAAACAGGTTTAGACTGACAACCTGTCCTGGGTTCAGCAGTAGCAGTCATTTTTCTCTTTCTTAGTAGCTGGTGCAGTGCTGTGTTTTTGACTTTCGGCCTGGGAACAACACTGATAACACCAATGTTTTTAGATGCTGCTGCTGCTCAGTAATGTTTACTTGACCAAGGACTTTCTGAGTCTCATGCTCTGCCAGGGAGGAGGGGAAGCTGGGAGGAAGCAGAGACAGGACACCTGACCCAAACTGACCAAAGAGGTATTCCATACCACAGCACGTCATGCCCACCATATAAACTGGGGGCAGTTACCCAGAAGGTTTAGATCACTGCTCGAGTCAGGCTGGATATTGGTTGGCAGGTGGTGAATGGCTGTATTCTCTTCCCTTGTTATTTCCCTTATCATTACTATTATTGGTGGTAGCAGCAGCGGTTTGTGTTATACCTTAGTTACTGGAATATTCTTATCTCAACCCATGGGAGTTACATTCTTTCTATTCTCCTCTCCACCCCTCCGGGAGCAGGGGGGAGGAAGAAGGGGGGAACTGAGTGAGCGGCTGCATGACTGAGTTGGCAACTGGGCTTAAACCATGACACGACCCTATTACCCTAGTTGATACTATCATTCCTAGCTAGGATCCCAGTGCCTCTGGCAGATTTTCACTTACACTGGCAAGGAAGCACAGCATTCCTGGCTATCTGCACCATACAGTAAATCACAGAATGCTTGAGAACCACAGAATGCTTAGAGGCTGGAAGGGACCGCAGGAGGTCATCTAGTCCAACCTGCAGCTTCTAGCATGAAGGAGTCCTGTGCACTTTTCAAATGATTTTTGTAGGAGTCACTTCAGTCATCACTGAGGTGGAGCCAGTGCTGGGGTAAGACACAGCAACCATTCAGTGGTAACCGGAGTTACCACTGCAGCACTTGTGAAAAACTGGGGACCGTTTTGCAAAATATCAGTATTTTTTATGACGTCAGTCATGGGAGACCAGGTCCTCAGTACAAAAATTGATGTTTTGGCTTTGCTGGTGTTTGCAGAGTTGCCATGATTTCTACCCGTGGTAAACCTGGCCCTGTCTGTGCACTTTTCACTCTCCAAAGCCTTGATTATACAAAAGCCACTTCTCTGTGATTTCCCACTTTCTAAGTCTTGAAGCAGCAGCTGTCAGAGGAAGTGTCCAGCATCATCCAGAGGGGACACCAGCACTGCCCTTCCGTGCTCCTCCTGCTTGTTGACCTCCCTAATCCCTTTGCAGAGCAATAAACTATGGTGCAGGCCCTGCACCCTTCTCACTTCAGGGTGGTGGCAAGTAAAAACAGCCTGATCCTTGCTTTATCCTTATAGCCAGCACCAGGTGGAGGTAACCGCCTAGGTGGCCTGTGTTTGTTGGTCATCTGATAGGTGCAGCAGTTCTGCCAGTCGCTTGCTCAATCTGAAGGGTAGCATGAAGTCCCCCTCTGCTACAGTCTCCTGCTCTGCAGTGGGAAGATAGCATCGTACCAGCAACAGAGGAGGCAGCAGTATTTTCCCACTCCACTCATCCGTAATGAGGGTAAATTGGTGAAATAACACAGGCGAAGAGCCACAAAGTGAATATGTAAGTTAAAACCAAGCAAACACCAGGTAAAATTCCTGAGGTAAACAATACAAGTCCATCTCAGATGCCTAAAGCTAGATATGGTAGCTTTCTGCCATCACTTCAGTCAAATAAAATTAGAGATTTTCTCTATGAGAAGTTTTAAAAGGAAATTATCTTCTCATGCAGTCAAAAGCCCCTCTTAAAATCTGTGGGGTGCTTGCTTCACTCAGAGCTGTAGGATGTGTCCTAGCATGCATGGCCCTTGCAAGTGCAGCACCCTTTGTCAAAGGGAAATCTCACACTGAAGAAATGAAACAGTAGCTCCAAAATAATGGGTTTTGTCATTAAGATATGCAGATTCTCATGATCTTAAGAGTACATGCCTTAACTAGAGGCTCTCAAGACAGGTTTAATGTGAACCCTGGGATCCGGTAGTGCAGGACTTCCCATGGCATCAGCTGGGCTTTTCTGAAAAATATGGTAAAAGTGAGGGCCATGACGTTATGGGTGGAGCTGTGAGGGAGAAAGCATGTGCCTGACAGCATTTTTTCCAGGGAACTGGGCAGTGGTCTTGTGATTTCAGATGCTTTACTAGGTATGGCTGGTGATCATGATGAACAAACCAGGCTGCCTTTCTGCTGGGTGAGGTTCAGATAACGCCTAGTCCCCCTGTATGCTCTCATGTGGTTTAGATAAAGAACATTTTTATTGTTTTGAATGAGATAGACTTTAATGAGAAGGCAGTTTTGGAAGCGCTGGCTGTAATAGCAGCACTGTTAATATTACTGGTTTTGGCATGGCCGACACAGGAAAAGTGTTTCTAGAGCCAGACGTCTGACAGGCTTGAGAGGGGGTAGCATCTTTTCTATCTGTCTTGCTCTGCATGTGGCTATAACTTGAAACCATTATTTCCTCTGTGACAGGCAAACAATTTGGGCTTAAAATTGACTTGGATGGGGGAGACAAAGATCGGCTTCGCACATGTAGGCATAAGTTATTGCACATCACATTCCTTCCTCTTCAGAGAAAAGTTGTGAGGGAGTTTCCTGAAATATTGCACTGACAGAAGCATGAGAAACTTTTATTTTGTAAGGAGAGCTGCTTAGAAGAAAGGAAGGAATCCATAATTACATGACTTTCATTATGTAATTTTTTACTTACATCCATTTTTTATGATTTTCATATTCAGGTAGCAAATCAAGAATCCATTTTCAAATAGTGTGTTGCCTGCATTACTCTGAAGCATTAAAATGTTTCTGTGTCCATTTGTATTTACATTTGAAAACAAAACCCTATAAGAAATATCTTTACATTAGGGTCTGGGTTTTGTGGTTTGGGGCTTTTGATGGGTTTTTTTGATGTTTTTTGGGGGTTTGTTTTTTTTTAAGAAAAAAGTTACATATCATTTGGAAGAAACAGAGTATATGAATATTGCCATTTTAAGCTATATATCACTGAACACATTGAACACAGGAGAGCAATACAAAATGTTGTACTTCCTTGCTTTGGGGAGTTCTGCTGTCTGAGCAGAATAAAATTGCAGTAATGCAGAAGAAATACCTTGGAAGCCTATCAAGGAAATAAAAAAAGATGCAAAATAACTTCACAATTCTTAATTTAAGACATTTCATAAGAAAGCACAGTCACATGCAATCTACTGTAATACATGCAGTCTTCTGTCTTACACACTGGCTTCATACTTCTGAGATACAACCACAAAATGACAAAAAACAGAGCAGAGGCACCCTGGAGAGGCTGCCAAGCCTGCACCTGCCCTAGGTAATGAGCAAGGTTGCTGATGAGGTGCAATCCACATAAACATCACCTCCATGCACCCACAGGGGAGCTCAGCACTAATATGTCTTGGAGCATATTGTGTGGCCACAGCCCAGGGAAACCATCCCAAGGTTGCCTCTGACCAAAGACTTTTAAGTCCAAAGGCCGCCCTCTTGGGTGCAAAGATCTAACATGCAATAGTGGAGCTGGGCATGTAACAGTCCAGTTGCAGAAGAGCAGGGAAGCAGTGGCACTGGGGAGGGGAGTGCTGCCCCATTCCAGAGCAGAGGACTCTGCACCCAGGCTGGTCTAAAGCAGAAATGTTTCTTCTGGGAGAAGTTGCCTAACCTTAAACAGGTCCTGATCTCTCATACTGTTTCAGGGTGGGAAAAGTATTCTCCCAGCAGGCCTGGATTGCTTGTCCTTCTTTAACATGGGGGCATTTAAATGGTGTCTGTTACCCTCCCCAGAATATTGTTCAAACCACAGGGTCACAGGAAAGCTTAGGATGTGGTGGAGAGGAAGGCAGGGTGGCAGGAGAAACGTTTTTCTTCCCAGTGAGGTTGAGACACCTCTCTCATGCAGGGTTTATCCATGGCAATGTTCAGGGCCACACTGGACAGAGCCTTGGGTGACATAGTCTAGTGTGAGGTGTCCCTACCCATGGCAGGGGGTTGGAAGTAGATGATCTTAAGGTCCTTTCCAACCCTAACTATTCTATGATTCTATGATTTAACCATTCTCACTGCACCTTGTGGCAATGATCAACATCAGTGGGTACTAAGTGTCAAAGATAAGTTTTGCAGCCAGATCTCACAGACAGAGATACAGTCATTGTGGATGTGACTACAGGTTCAGGACGACCCAGTAAAGTTTCTACCAATAGGAAATGAGGAAAAAGTTTCTGCTTTGTGGTATAAAGTTTTTTCAGAATCATGTGAAACTAGCTCTTTAACAGTATATATGCACATAAATAGAAATCATTTTCTCAGTGAAGGTCTCTTATGTGGCTTGGTGGCACTTGTCATTTTTTTTACATCTGGGCAGCCTGAACTTAGCATCTTAGAAGATTATTCCAGAGGGACTCCACTGTCTTCAGAGGGAGCCAGTCTGACTAGCCTAGAGCTTTCAGATAGCTAACATAAGCAGAAATGTATCCCCTACTTAAATGTAGATTTAGCCTGGTAGGCCAAAAAATCTCAAGACTGCCAGAAGTTTACTTTCAGCACTGAGACTTTTTTTTTAATCTCTCCCCTCTCACACACACACGCATTTTGGCTGCAATTTATCACTTTAAATTGTTCCCTATCAAATATGAAAAGTGTTATGAGTAGCTAGGATGAAGTGCAGGCTCTAAGGAAGACAGTGACAAAACTCCCCTGGCTTCAATGGAGACAAGATTTAACCCTCACCTTTTATTTTTTCCCCCATTTTTTAAGCTATATGTATACACTTGTACTGGTTATGAAATGTATGATTTTTTGGTATTTTGCCAGATTCTAATACTTAATGATAGTATGTATTTTTTGAAGTTGCTAGCTTTGTAAAAGGAAATTAAATACTGGCATTTATAGAAAATTAGTCTGTTTTAAAAAATTGCTGTATTGAGGTATTAGAAACAGGGGACAGTAGAGCCATCCAGAGGGAGATGGCAAGATAAACTGTTAAGTAGGGCTTTCCATAAGGCAAAGCATTTGAGTTTTTTAACAAACTATTCAAATTCTAAATACTATTTGGGGCTTGGTTTTTGATTTATTTTTTTTGTCTGGGTTGTTTTTATTCTTTGATAGCTTTCCATGAGCATAGAATTGTTTTCCATGCATTTATATGCCCTTTGAAGCAATTCACACATTGCATCAATGCACTTGAGCTGTGGCTTGCTCACAAGCTCTGAATTTTACTATGTTGATTTAAAAACCTATGCTGGAACTGTATGACCAGTCTGCTCCATGCATTTCCTGTAGTACATTTTCTGAATGGATAATCAAAACTGTCTAAGCTGCAGGGCCAGGAACAAATCTGGCAATGCTCAACTGTCTTTCACTGCAGTCATCCTTCAGTACAGAACCTTCAGGAATACACATCGGAAAGACACTTGTATCCTTAGCTTACAAAGCACCACAATCTTGTCATAATTTCATGTCAGTAACTTTACAACCTCACAACTGTAGAATATATGGATTAGCAATAGGTATTTTGGAAGGTTGATGTAGCACACAACTGGGTAATTACTGCCTTGAGTTACAACTACAGTAAGTAGTGGTACTACATTTTCAGGGATTTCATAGAAAATCCTGTTGAATTATACTAGCAGTTGCTATTGAATCTCAAAGAGAAGTGATTACAAATGATCTTGTGGTGTGCCAGAAATGCCAAACAGTGAACATTTTCAGAAGAATGCAAATATTTGCATCAATGCTTGCATTAATCTAAGTATTTTGACACATAATGAAGAAAGCATTAGCATGAGGAACACATTATACAAAACCACAATAATCACTGAGGTTCTATGACATCTTGATGGCCTTTCAAAATCTAACTGATGTAAACTTTAAGCTAGTAGTAGCGCTGATGTAATTTGCCTTGTAAACAGATTAAGAGGTTTGGATGAAAAGCATCAACATTGCCACTCGAGTATTTAGAAAAAGCCACCAAAAAAAGTATACACAGCAAAGTTACGTATTTCAGCTTTTTAGATGGGCTTCATCTCACCTAACTTCAGTGATTTGTATGTCTGCATTTAAACTCCCTTTACTCTTCAGTGGGTTGGAACCAGCCATTTTTACAGGCAAAAATAATCTCAGCTGAAAGCAGTTGTTGAAAATTAAACAGAAAAACATTCATATGGATTACAGTCCTCCCGATTCCCACAAGATCCACTAGAATATTGTCTTACTGAAAGAGGGGACATCTGAAAAACGTGGAGGCTTTTGGGAGGAGGGAAGGGTTGTCCTCAGGCCCATGTCCCCAGAGAAGTGGAGCTGTCCAGCAGCGCCAGCACTGCACACCGCTTCAGAGAAGACAGGCACATGAGGAGAAGGTCCTACCTATCCTTTCCACCCGCAAGTGAGCACTGCACTTGCATGCTTTACAGCTGCAGCCAACATTGCTTTTGAAGCCTCCTTGTTTGCAGGGGCTAAGAAAGTACTGAATGTGTCTGACATCATCCACAAATGTTAAACACAAGTGTAGCTGGGTCGACGGAAGTTCTCTTTTGAAACATGCTTTTGAAACACTGCAGCCTTCAAAGCTGGCTTACATGCCCTGTGCTGTGATACACAGCCTTTTGTTTTGCATAAGTGTTTGTTTTAATGAGGTAGTGCAATGCAGCTCATCAAAATCAAAAACATATGATGCACCCTAGGCAAAAGAAAGGCAATAACTATACAGATTTTTGAAGAGGGCTAGTCATACCACAGGCTACCATTATAACAGAAAAAACAACAAGAATTTTAATATAGCTGTCTGGCCAAATATATTAATTTAAATTGAATGGCTTTTTCTGATATTATAGCTGTGAGGCATAATGTTCTACTGGCAAGCATCTTCAAAACCTTTTTTAGAAGATTTGCTTCAAATTATTTCTGTGCACCAGATCTTGATGGTATGTACATTTGGAAGTCTAACCAAAGGAAAAAAAGCTTTTGATTAAATCAATGACCTTTCCTGGAGGTTGAATGAAATGAAGATTGTAATACAAAAAGCTACCTCCTCCAAACAGGGTTTTCTTCAAAATATTTACTCTAAGCTCTCCTCCATTAACTTTACCCTAACTTTTTAACAAATATTCATATCCTTGTGACAGAACAGTAATATACTTTCCATTAGCAAATCCTTTTAATAAATTTTAGTCATTTCCACAATTACTTCCCCAAGTGGCTTGCTAGCCACCAATTTCCATTCTTTGCCAGATAAGACTACTGGCTGCTGTTTACTCTTGCAAACTTGGTCGTTGTTGTGGTCATACTGTGTTGTGCTTTGTCAAAATCTGTTTCCCTCAGCTAATTGCATCTCTTCCCACTTTGCAAATTGGTGACATTTTTCCTCTGAAGTGGAGAAGAATGAATGTGATCACTTCTTAAAAAAATATTCTGTATTGATTTCACTTGATAAAAAAATGGTATCATCTTATCCTGGAAAATACCTTTGCACTTTATTATTCCATGAAGCAGAGCTCTGGAAATCCACTGAACCTGAGAACAGCATGTAACATCCTCTCCACCGGTTGATGTTAATGAAAATTGAGTCCCACAAAGAGACAAGCAACTTGTAGGCTGCCTGCTATTAGATTAGTCTTCCTACAAAGCCATCATAAATTTCACCAAAAGGCACAGACAATAACAGCTACTGTGCAGAGCTGATGGAGGAGTAAGATTACTTTCGTGCTCACCTGGGTGTCCTCATTTTCACTTGGGTGTGGGGCAACCTACAGACAGCCCTGACACAGCTTGAAGTGTTCTCAGAATTTCTTCTCATGCTGTCTGGGGTGGACACTGATTCTCGGCAATCCAAGTTGTCTTCTACAGCAAAAGAAATCTTCAGTGAAGCCTTTAGGGAAGGGTTTTTTTTTGGACTGTGCCTATCTGATACATTATGAATGACCTGACCAGGATCTGACAGTCTGTCTCTATACTTATAATGCAAAAATTATTTTAGAACATAAAACAAGCTTTTGCTGTATACTTTAGAAGACAGTCTACTGTTTTTCCCAACATGCTTTCCACAATTTTGAAGCCATAAGAATTAAAGCAATTCTGATACAAATCGGTTAAGAAAACAATCTTTTAATAACATTTCTCCCATCCCTTTTGCATTACATGTTAGATTGTGCTGCAATTCTAGAATGTTGGTGAGCAATTCTGTGCTCCTTACAGGAGACAACAAAATTCTTCAGGGTGTAAGGTGACAGCAACTCGCTTTCTCTTACAAGACACCTCTATCCACAGAGCATAAGAAAACTGCTAATGAAATATTAGCTAATATTATTTCCATTATAAGAGCTCTGCTGCCTTGAAACATGAAGTACTTCCCTTCTCTCACCTTTAGCCTGTGGTACCTTTCCTGAAATCCCCATGCAATCATCTTCTGCAGCTAATAGGAGTGCAGCACTGGGGCAGACCCAAGGGGCAGCACCCTCCTTCAGTGTACTGTGGGGAAATAATTGTAGCGGCAGAGGTTAGTGGTTCTGTCTTGGTTTCCAGGTTGCATCAGCTGTCTGCTTAGGAGTGTCTGGGTGGAAGTCTTGCTTGTGGAGCATCGCTCCTGAGAGCCACATGCAACCCCAAGGCATGCAGGGATCATATGCATAGTGCTGCTGGGCTGAGCACATGCTGCTGCCTCAAGTGTATAGTTTCACACTGTTTACTAGCAGTGCATATTCATACTGCTTTATTTTGTTTTCAGTTACTTTATTTGCCTGTGAGATGTTTCCTTGTTGGCAAGTTACTGGCGATCTTTGCTTGTCCATTGCCCAAAAAAACATTCAAGATCTGCAATGAAACCAGGTTTTGCAACCTATGGGTTTGAAAACAGAGTTATGGTTGGTCTCCAGAAGAGCATAAATGCCCACTCCATCTTAGAATGCTGGAAAGCCTGAATCTAGAACTTGACAGCAATACTCAGGACTGGTTCTTTCAGCTGCTCTCACACATGGGCAGCACAGGGCCCTGATCAGTTGCATGAAGTCGTGCTTAGCTAAGAATGTTTCAAATGGGAACCTTTCTTCTCAAGGCATAATGCTATATTTTAGCATGATCAGCATTGCTTCTTTAGCACAACCAGATAAATGACAGTTTCCCAAAATAATTAAGTTTTTAATGATACCAAAATAATTTGACCCTTTTCATACCCAGACATTTTTTGGTGAGTTTGTCCACTTACCTGAATGCTTCTCTGAGTTTCTAACGCTAATACTGGTCACCAAAACTGGTATGGTTGGAGTTTGGCAAACCTATTTTTCTTCTGACTTACATGCATTTGATACCTGATTTGTTGTTCTGTAAGCACTGGGAAATGTCCAAACCTGTCTCAGATTTGAGCATTTTCCAGCAAAATGTTTGCATATATGAGCCTCACTTTTATAAAGAAGAGATGTACTTTTCATTTATCAATGCTTCCAGCTATAACTCTCTCAGGGTCAGACCTAGAGAGGTGTTAAGGCCTCAGGATACACCCTGATTTCAGAGATGGCATTCTCAGCACAGCTTGGAACTGAGTCTGCACCATGAAAGCCTTTTTATCTCTACTCAAAGGTGAAAGAAGCAATAAGCACCAGCTGATTGATGGGTGTGATCAGATATCTCCTACAAATCAGCTTGTGGCAGCACAGTACATCTCTGTTCTGCTGTTCTTTTAATGGCATGTGAATATCACATGATATTTGTGACTTTGGGTAGGAGACCACTTTCCTTTCAGTCCTGCTCACTTGGGTTTTCTTTCTTGTTTTTTAGAAACTTTCTTATTAATAACTGACATTTTATTAGTTCCCCATCTGAGCTGTTGTGTTTTTTCTTCCACTAGTTTCTTCATTTACCAGTAGCAACCTATATTTCTACCTGTATTTGCCTACTGACCTTGGATTCAGGAAATTGTCTAAGTGCATGCTTAACCTTGAGGATAAGTTTAAATTTTACTGATTTTAATGGGATTTAAGCATGTGCTTAAAGTGAAAGCTAAAATTAAATGTCCTTCCTGAATAAGGATGTTCCCCTGAGTCAGACCCTGCATATGTTGCCTTAGAATAGATCCTGGCTGCCCCTCGAGTATGTTAGACATGCCGGATGTCTTCAGAAGTGGTTAATCTGATGAAAGAATTCATCTCAGAGTCATAAAGAAACCACAAGTTTCCTTCACTTTCAGTCTGCTGCTTTGATATTGTTAGTCAGCTGCTTGTGCTGCAAGAGCATTTGTGTCTTTTTTCATAGTCTTTTGGTTGTATAGGTAAGAGGTCTACCCAATTGCTCACACGTAAGCTGGTGACTCCATCCAGATAACCCCCTTTGTGAATACAGGCTGGGCTTGTGTGCTAGCTTTTTGAAAGTGGAAGCTGTCAGATGAAGCCTCAAACTCCAAGACTCAAGAAATAGGCAGAAGACAGAAAACCACAAATACCGTAAAACAGAAAGAGGACAAGAAGGGCAAGAGACACATACATTCCCATGACTCTTCTTCCTTGGGTGAGCAACACACTGAAAACGTCAAAAAGGGAAGAAATACAGTGTCAGTACACAGCATAGCACCATATAAGTGTAATATGGGAGATATGCAGTTATTTATGCTTGTGGCACATTATTGTACATGAGATGCAGCTTTCTGACTATATAAAATCATTTTGGTTTAGAAATGTGCAATATTTTGACTTTTCCTAATTTTCCCCCTTTTGTAATTAGTAATCCAAAGCAATTAATGGAATTAAATGCAAATGTGCAAATATTTCAGATGTCTCAGAACTGTATTTTATAAACGATATATTATTCACTTCTCCCTAAAATGTGGGAACAATACCCCCATTATGAGACGTTTTCAGTTCTCCTCAAAAAATATTAACACAGTAAAGTCCTACTCCCTAACTATCTGATTTACTTCGCTTAATTTATCTAGATCTGTGTTTATCACCCTACTGTATCCTTTGCATTTCCTTAGTACATCTAAATATTTGGAGAAGAGGGTTGTTTCCATGTCTTGCCCAGTGAATCACCATGCAATGAATGAGATTGAAACCCAAAATAGTATACTTTAATGCATGAGATTTATTTTAACCTCTAGGTGTTCCAGCTTGAAAGTGGCAGCATAACTTAAAATAAAAAAAAATAAATTAAAAAAAAACCCAAACCAAAACAAACAAAAAACCCCACAAACAAAAACAACTGTAAAAAAACCCAGAAAAACAACAAAACCACAATTAAAATAAAACCCCTTGAATGAATCCTCAGCCATAGCAGCTGAGTATTTTGTTCAGAGCTGAATGAACTAAAAATATTTTGTTAGAGCTGAACACACAAAAATTGCCAATGTAATTGAAAAGTCAACTGTTTTAATTTCTTTTGTACAGTCTTTAAAATTAATAACATAATTTACCATGTATGAACCTGGCTATCCATACTGCACAAAGTTCTGTTGTTTGGTATAGGAAGCTTGCAAAAGCAATCTGCTTGTTTTCCAACCTTACTTGAACTAACATATTTTACTTGTTATTAATTTTGTTTCAAAGGACTATTTCTAGAATGACATCTTAGTAACATAAGAATTGCTGTAACATTTGCATTTCTATTAGAAGCTCAAGCCAGAAAAATATCCCACTTCTTGGCAGTTGATTAGAACCATTTACTATAATTTTTGATACTGCAAT
Organism: Neopsephotus bourkii; assembly: GCF_033783945.1. Taxonomy (NCBI): domain Eukaryota; kingdom Metazoa; phylum Chordata; class Aves; order Psittaciformes; family Psittacidae; genus Neopsephotus; species Neopsephotus bourkii. Next base: position 6,247,994 of record NW_026901456.1, on the reverse strand, counting down.
TATATGGTTCTGTGTTCAATAATACATTCCAAATTCTTTCCTCATGGAGGGAGCTGCGTGGCTGACAATATCTCGATGGACTTGCTTGAATCCTACTTGTGATATTGGCAAATACACAGCTTTCATTCTGCGTATGTTTGGCTTGAACAAAGCCTACACAAACATAACTTTGAGAGAAATATTCTTTTCTAACATTATTTTTATGTGTTAGTTGTACTCCAATAGCAAACAAAGCTTCCCCAACCCACAGATATGGGACTGCCATTGTGCAGGACCTGGGAGGGGTTTATGATTGAAGGTCGTGATCCAAGAAAGCATCTGACCAAGTGTTATATAGCAGTTCAGTGGCTTGTAATTACTTCTGTCCCACTTTGCACAGGACAATTAAAGAGCAGGCAAGAGGCTGAGCTGGGGAATGAGTGACTGAACGATGAAGCGGCTGCCTTGGCAAGTAGCAGATCCCACTGGTGAGGGATGGAGGTGATCTGAGTCCTGTGTCTGGGCACATGCTTGGCTCCCATGGAGAAAACAGCGATGGCTTTCCCTCCTTTAAAATGTCAAGAACCATGCTTTTTCCTTCCTTTGCTTTCATGACATGAAAGTGCCCTGAAAAAAAAGCATTGAAACTACTTGAAATACCTGTTCAAGGGAATGTCCAATGTTTTCAAAGCCTGCTACTTTTTTTTTGTTCAGGCCAAAACTACTCAGCAAGTTTGTCCTGAAGTACCAAATGGCTTCAGCTGTCTCCCAGCCACATTCTTTGGCAAATAACTGCATTGTCCATAAATAAATATAGTTTCATCGAACTGCAATGGAAGTTAAGCATATGGTAAGAGATCTTTCCAAGACTCGAACTGTAGCTTGGCCTTGTAGGGGAACAAGCCCTGTGTTGGAGTGCTAGGATGTTAAACCACCTGACTATCTTAAATACCTCTGGTTAGGTGGTGAAGTAGGTTGATATGCTAAGTCCTTATGGAGTACTGATACTACTAGGAGTGTCAGCTGCTCCCACTGTTGGTAGGAAGGTCAATCCATCTCTACAGGACTGTTCTTCAAGTAACATTTTTCTGTATTCTTTTTAAGACCATAATCAGTATTGTGTCTATAAGTAGTCTGTTGAAGACTATTTTCCACATCAGACAGGAAAGTCCAAGTTTTCGGAAAATTACCTGCATTTTTTTCACCTGCTGCTTATGTCTCCTAAAACTCTGGATATTTGACTACACCGGTAAGTCTTGCAGTTGACCTACCTACATTGTACATGCACACCAGTGGCTTCAAGCGTTTGTACCTACAGTATGTGAAGGCATGAATAAAGGCATAGTTACAGATAGAATTAAACTTCTCAGAAAAAGTAAAAATGAAAAAAAAATGAAGCCTCAAGCCTGCAAAACCACATTCATAAATTTGTTTCTTGCATTTTATGTAGTCTTCATTGAAGTCAGTGAGAATGTGGGGTTCAACTGTGTGAAGGTCAGCTCATATATAAGTCTTTGCAGGACTGAAGTTCACATCTATGGTTTAAACCCAAAATGAGATCATTAAAAAAAATCCAACAGTTCTAGTTGCTAAGTGTCAGCAACCCTGGATCTGGGGAAGACTGAGGCTCTCAATGACTTATTTGCCTAGGTCTTCACTTGCAAAGGCTCTGACCACACCGCCCAAGTCTTGGAAGGCAGACGCAAGAACTGTGAGAACGAAGACCTTGGCCCTGCTGTAGGAGAGGATCCGGTTCAAGATCGTCTTAAGAACCAGCATGTGCACAAGTCTGTGGGACCTGATGAAATCCATCCATGAATCCTGAAGGAGTTAGCAAATGAAGTTGCTAAGCCACTGTCACATACATGGAAAATCATGGCAGTCAGGTGAAGTTCCCAACAACTGGAAAAAGGGAAATATAACCCCCATTTTCAAGAAGGGGAAAATGGATGATCCAGGGAACTACAGACCAGTCAGTCATACCTCTGTGCCTGGCAAAATCTTGGAGCAGGTTCTCTTGGAAGGCATTCTAAGGCACATGAAAAGCAATGAAGTGGCTGGTGACAGCCAGCATGGCTTCACTAAGAGGAAATACTGCCTGACCAAATTGGTGGCCTTCTATGATGGACAGGGGTAGAGCAGCTGACGTCATCTACCTGGACTTATGCAAATCTTTTGGCACTCTCCTGCATGACATCCTTGTCTCTAAATTGGGGAGACATCAATTTGATGAATGGACCACTTGGTGGATAAAGAACTGGCTGGATGGCCGCACACAAAGAGTTGTGGTCAATGGCTCAGTGTCCAGCTGGAGTCAGTAACAAGTGGTGTCCCTCAGGGATCGGTGTTGGAACTGATCTTGCTCAACATTTATGTCAGCAACATGGACAGTGGGATTGAGTGCACCCTCAGCAAGTTTGCCAACGACACCAAGCTGTGTGGTTCGGTTGATACGCTGGAGGGAAGGAATGCCATCCAGAGGGACCCTGACACGCTTGTGAGATGGGCTGATGCCAGCCTTATCAAGTTTAACCATGCCAAATGCAAGGTCCTACAGCTGGGTCAGAGCAATCCCAGGCGCAGGTACAGGTTGAGCAGAAAAGAGATTCAGAGCAGCCCTGCGGAGAAGGACTTGGGGGTGCTGGTCGATGAGAAAACATGAGCCGGTTTCATTGTGCGCTCGTAGCCCAAAAAGCCAACCGTATCCTAGGCTGCATCAAAAGGAGCATGACCAGCAGGTTGAAGGAGGTGATCCTGCCCCTCTACTCTGCTCTCGTGAGACCTCACTTGGAGTATTGTGTGCAGTTCTGGTGTCCTCAACATAAAAAGGCCATGGAACTGTTGGAACAAGTCCAGAGGAGGGCCATGAGGATGATCAGGGGACTGGAGCACCTCCCATATGAATATAGGCTGAGAAAGTTGGTGCTGTTCATCCTGGAGAAGAGGCTGCATGGAGACCTCATGGAAGTCTTCCAGTGTCTGAAGGAGGCCTACAGGATGCTGGAGAGCACTCTTCATTAGGGACTGTAGTGACAGGAAAAGGGGTAGCAGGTTCAAACTTAAATCAGGGAAGTTCAGGTTAGATACAAGGAAGTTCTATACTGTTAGGGTGGTGAGACACTGGAATGGGTTGCCCAAGGAAGTTGTGAATGCTCTGTCCCTGGCAGTGTTCAAGGCCAGGCTGGATGGAGTCTTGGGTGACATGGTTTAGCGTGAGGTGTCCCTGCCCATGGTAGGGGGGTTGGAAATAGATGTTCTTAAGGTCCTTTCCAACACTAAGTATTCTATGATTCTAAGATGAAAAGGAAGCCAAACTGCTTTAATGCCACAGCTCCTTTTTGAGAAATGCAGTAGCACTTACATAGAAATGTTTTAACAAGGAGCTTCTGTTGACTAGTCACAGTACGTTGTGGGAAATACCAGGCTAATTCTAGAACAAGATCAAGTCACTCAAATTCAGATCCAGCCCAATAAAAAAAGGGATAGTTTAAATATTTATCTTTCAGTTAACACAGTCTTTTGAGAAGATAGAGATGAAGTAGACACCTCTTGCAGTTGAGTGCCATGAACTGGAAAAGTCTGGCATCTTCTAGGGCCAAGCCCAAAATACAGCTCATCTTAAAATAAGTGCCCTGTGCTACCAGACTACTGCTGCATACAAAACTTAATTTCTGTTTTACTGGATCCCAGCTAATTGTGAATGGTTGTTGGGTAAGTCACATGCCATCAAGGTAATTCAACACACATGTTTTAGCAAGTTTTTCACACATATCTGGCAAGCCTTTCATAGTAGGGAAATGTTTTAGGGATTCTTTCCTGGACCTTAAATCATGCATTAAATCCTACCAATTATTGGTTCCTTCCCTGTTTCCACTTCTGCTGATTTTTTGTTATTGGACAGTAATTTTTGTGTCTTGTAATATGACCTACTTAGGGCCCTTTGAAACTCAGAATTTCCAGTTTGCAGGAAACTGTGATAATGTGTAATTTTGTTTAATTCTCAATGGGTTGAAACTTTAGTCCCATTGAAGCAAAATGAGTTTTGCCGTGCATGTTGGTAGAAGCAGGACATTCTTTATTTTTCTTAAAAGACTGTGAAACCTACAAAGTGCTTTTAGATACTGGTAAAAAGATTGTGGTGATGATGATGACAAATTCCAGGTTTGTAAAAAATCTGAGTTGGAATTATAATGGCAATTAATTACATTCAAAGCTTTTTTCCAATGTGGTAAGCATTTTATGCCTGCAGTTTTTATCCATTAATATAGTTGAGAACTCCTTTGCTTTCTTTCTTGCCAGTGTGTTTAGACCCCAAGAGAAAATATTTGGTTTATCATTGCCAAGTCCTGTGATTTCACTGTAGTAATTTTAAGATAATAATCTAATTTTCTGGTATGTTGTTGGAAATGCATTTCTCTAAATGTACTGAGCTTTAGAAATGTGGTCAAATGGAAATTGGATAAGGTAGGACTTTATCAACTTGGCATTTCTTGGGTGTTGGAAATACTTATTATTTGTCATCAAGCTTTAGAGATCCAAGGTACACTGTTACTTTTCAGAAGAGTTCTCAGGCACGTTTCATTCCCGTAGTAAAAATTTAGTTTATAAACTGCTTAAATAATGCCAAAGGTAGAGAGTTCCCAATAGGCAGTTCCTGGGATCACCTGATTTCCAAACAAAGGTACTTTCTCCTACTCAGACAATCCTGCATGACCAGCACTGCAGATAAAGCTCCCAGACATGGGATTTAGCAGAAGAGAGGAATGAGTGGTTTCACTGCCTGAGAAATAAGTGAGCTATTTGTAGCACATCATCATGCTGTGATTTGAGACTTATGCTCTCTGCTCTTCAGAAAGCCACAAGAAAACGGCAGTCTCTACAAGCATTTTTGTTATTTCCTCTCAGCATATTTGTTCTGCTCTTCAAAAAGGTGATAAATATTTTTTTGCTTAATTGTATAGCTGAGATTCAAGACCAGTGTTAACAGTGATTTTTTTAATTTATTTTCTTTTTCCTCACAAGGCATATGGTATTGCTGGGTCTTAGAGAGAGACAGAAATATCAGACAATTACAGAAATGTGTAAATCTTACCCTTTTTGGACCACACAGCCTAGCCTTTGGAGTACTCCTGCAAGATGTGCTATCACATTTTCCAAATGTTTGATTTCTGTTTATTTTTTAAAATCTTATTGCAAAATAATTTTTCACGTATTATTCTTTTCATGTTTTCAGTATTTTAAAGAGACAGCAAAATTTATTCTTCTGTCCTGGACAGAAAAAAAGCAAAGCAAAGCAAGTTACCTGTGGAAGTAGTTTGCTTTTACTATACATGTATGCAGTGTGCATTTAGTGTATGGAAACAATGACAGAAATGACATCTCCTGCAACCTGAATTTCTTCTTCATAGCTGACAAAAGAAGAGCATTCTTGGAGGAATCTAGGTAGTGCATTGCTCCATCAACCCCCACCCCACTGCTCTTCTGACTGTGCCCTGTCACACATAGCCAAGGGTGACTGGAGTAGGCAAGTGTTGCCTATTCCAGACAGGGCAGTTTCTTTTCAGTTTTAACATTAGATACTGTGAAATACCTGACATGAACTGAGATGAACTGAGTAGACCAAAGTTTTGTTTGTATATCTATAATTTCTTTTGTATTTCCTCTCTTCCCTACTGCTGAAGAATTCACCTTCAGTGGAAGATAGCTATCTAAATGGAAGGAGGCTGACTGATACTAGGGAAAATGATCAATGGTCGATCCTTGGTTTTGTTCAAACCTTGAACTACATCTGAGTTCATAATTAGCATAAGGATGTAGAAAAGTAGTGAGGGTTTCTATTTGTGTCTGTCTGCTGGGGGGGATATTTCTGAGTGTGTGCATGTATCTCAAGGTGGTCAAAGTGTGGCAGATTTCAATTATTAAGAATGATCTGGATTAGCCCTGGTCTTTCTGGGTCAGTAAGTTTTAAACTCAGATATTTCACATCTGTTTCTTGTTCACAGCCACAAACAAAGAGGTACAATACCAAAAGAGTCCCAGTTTTAGATGTCTGGTCCCTTAAGGAATTCAGCTAGTTACTTAGAGGGGGCTAAAAAAGGCACAGCTATACCTCTTATTCAAATTTGCAGATTAGGCACAAGCCCAGAGGTGAAAGGCCATATAAAACAGTTGAAAGCATTTTCTATAGACTTCCTGGTCATGGAGGGGAAAAAAAGACCATGCAGTCTTCCAGAGCATGCTATAAAAGCCAGAAGAGTGTGAGAGACAATTTAATAGGTTCCATTCTTGATGAAAATCTTGAAACAGCCTCACTAATATGGTGTAGAAATCCAATATGCCAGACATACTTGCTGTGTGCAATGGCCATCAATCTAGGGATGGTAGGATCTTGAAGGATAGTGTTCTGTAATAACCAGTTCAAACTGTTGTGTAGTTCAGTTAAAATTACCTAAGACATTTGGAAAAAAGTGATGAAAAACTTTGGCTTTTGCCCTCACAGTTACTTATTTTTTCCTTGCAGAGAAGTTGCTTTTTTGAAGTGTTTTGCTTTGTTGTTTTGGGTTTTGGTTTTGGTTGGTTTGCTGGTTTGGGGTATTTTTGTGTCCTGTGGTTTCATTGTCACTTACCCAGCTTTAAATTAGCATCAAATTTAAAACAAATAGCTGTCATATCATTGGCAACTTTCAGCCAAAGGTTTTGGTGCACTTTAATTATTAGTCCATGCAGCACTTCTTTGACATTTGGTGGTACTACTGTTAATGTGCTGCAGATGGGAAGACTAAGGAAGAATAAAAGGAATGTTTAGGTGAGATTCATCTGACATAAGTGGAGTTAATCTAAAAGCTGTGTATGTCAGGTAATTGTACAGGTTCCCATTGTACGTAATAGAGTGAAGTACTTTAAAGGTGCAATTTATCTCACCTCTTGTAAGTAGCTGTTATAGGTGGGACTGATTGACATGATGAAGATAGTTGTATTGGGAACTGCAGAAGTCTTGAAGAATTAGCTTAGTCTTGACACTTGCATTTAAAATCGTTGAAGCCTGATAAGTGAATCCTACTTCAGCAGACAGTGATTCAGTTCCCTGTCTGCAAGTAAGGGTGTCAGCACTTCCCTGTTACTGACTATTGCAAAGAAATCCACTGTCAATAGAATTGTGACTGTGCCAATATAATTCATGGCAACAGAGCTCCTATTTAATTTCCAGTTTCTGTGGTATTTTGTTTATGTAGAGAGTATAGCTGGTCTCCAAATTTGATCAGAACAGAAAAGACGGGAAAACAGTGATGTAGTCACCAAAAATATTTTTGCTGATAGAAGCTTAAATGGGTTCAATAAGGGCGACTCAAAGTCAGTAAATTAAATACTTTGACTTTCACTTTGAAAATTTCCAACATTTCGTTTCTGTAAAACTTTGTCTGTTGGGAAACAATCCACAAAATGAAGTTTACATAAAGTATTGCCCTTGAATCAGGCCCTTTCCCAACTTCTCAGCTCTGTTAGCAAGTGAAATGAATTCATTCCTATGATAGGAAGAAAGGTGGGGATAGGGAAAAGAGATGCAGAGACTAACTGGCCAAACAGCTTGGAGCAGCTGAAGATAGCACACAGGGTGATTGAAAGAAAGAAAAGATGGGAAAGTGGGAAGACATAACCAGCCCTGAGGGCAAAGCTGACAGTGGGTGCCACCGCAGCACGAAGAAATCTCTTTTATCTGCTTCTGTTAAAGTACTTTTTTAATGAAAAGAAGTAATTTCTGTTTTTGGAATGAGCTGTTCATTGCATCGTGTTAGAGGAAACACTGCATCCCGGCGAGCGAGCAGCTCTTCTTTATAGGTGCACGGAGCACCCTCTAGTGACCACTGATGCCAAGGTGCCCCTGGCTCCCAGGGGTGCTCCCAGTGCTCAGCACCAACTGGGGAACGTCAAGGGGATGAGGACATGGTCCTGCTACAGCCACTGTGCTGCAAGACCTGGTACTAAGGGATAAAACAATCACAAAATCTTGGAAACAGTGCTGGAGGAAAGGGTGCCTTTCATGAGATGCATGCTGCGTTGTGCCAGTGGCCAGGTAGTGATAATAAGTATTAATTATGGTGCTTTACATGGGCTGCTTGCTTTGATATAATAATTGGAGTTTGACATCAGCAAATGCTCCACTTCACGGAGAGCAGCACCTTACTCCTGCATTTGCAGCCATGGGTCAATGGGCAGAGCCAACCTCAGAATTGGACCCCATTTTTCCCAGGATGGAATCTGTCCTGTGCCCTCAGACTTGGTGCGGTGTCAAACCCACTCGGATGTGGAAGAAAGAGGTCCCTTCAGCAGCTCTGAAGGCCCAACAGTTCTGGGGATGGGTAGTAAGAGTCCCTTATCCCAGAGGGCAGCACCTGAGCTCCTGGCCTCACAGCCCCTTGGGCCAGGTTGTGAAAATGCATTCTTTTCTGAGCGTGCCTATTGGTTCCACTCTAAAAGCCTATTTTTGAGAGCTTTTTTTGTGGTGAAGGAAAAGTTTCCCTCTCTGTGAGCAGATTTACTGATGTTTTCTTCAGAGCCAGCTGAAAGCTGGGAATTAAAGGGAGGAAGTCCTGCTGAAGGACTTGCTGACAACTTCTAAGAGTGTATTTGGCCCTCACACTGGGCCAAGCATGGCCAAACTGATGTATGGAGCTATATTTAAGCAAAATGCTGCATCTTTTTTTTTGGTGATTAAGACCTTTACACATGTATCTTCATGTTCCACGAAGCAACCTTAATTTGCCTGAATTTCTTAAAATCTGCTTCAAAAAAACTGCAATGTAAAGTCTTATATTGCACTCAAGTTCTTTGACTTGTAGCCTAGCTCTACCTGGAGGAGAACCTCCTTTTTACCTGCAATGTTGGTAAAAGGAACAGAGCTCACCTTTTCTCTTCTCTCTTCTTTTCTTTTAATACCCTCATATTCAAACACTGTATGTACACATACTAAGCAAAACACACGAGGTGAATGTGTCTCCAGCTTCCCAAATTATTTATTTGGAGTTATTTATAATGTAAATAAATTTGTACAGTTAAAGGGATGAAGGCCACATTATTAGCAATACTGTCAACATTTTGAAAGCAAAAAGGAAAGAAGCTATCCAAGCAGACTGCTGGACAAGCATTGTGAAAGTAAAAGACATAGTGGCGCTAGTGACAATAGCAAAATGCACCTCTAGTCTCCTGATCAGCCTAGGCTGGGAGCAGTGCTCTTGGTTTGCTTTGCAGACAGCAAGATGGATTGCAGATCTGTTTACCGGGGGAATATTGCAATATATTTCCTACAGCCTAACACCCTAGTGGATATGATATGAAATATCTGAGGACAGAATTGCTTTTTAGAGTTAGTAGCAGTGTTTCAAATAGCATGAGAAAGTCTCTTTGGAAATATTTCTAGTATATCCTGGAAAGGGTGCAACAAGCAAAACAACTTTGGCAGTTCATCTTTTTTTTTTAGGACCTAGTCTAATCACTTCTTTTGCATGGTCAGACCAAATCTTTAGGTCTGTACAGGGCCCTGTTGGTTTAAGCAGGCTGAGAGCAGCATAGATTGGATCCTTCCTCTCCAGTTTAGAAGACTCTTTTCTAAAGAGGGAGCTCTTTAGTCCCAAAGGTAGAAGGCACTTAAAGCAATGTTTAAGCCTGTCTGTATGCAGGAAATAAGTTAAGCGCAGCTGTAATTCTAAAGCATGTGCAAACCCCACCCCCTGTTTTCATCAAGAAACTTCAGCACATGTGTGAAGTTAACACACTTGGTAGTGTTTTGTCACTCTTTTATTTCAAGATGCAGGCTTGAATGTAGAAGAAAATTCCAACAGAAAGGAGCCTAGACAAATTTGGGTTACAAGCTTGAGAGAGAAATTGAGGGAGAAAGGAGTGTTAGGTGACTTGTATGGAGTTTTAATACTTTTATGTGTTTTCATTCTGTTTTTTGACCAAGCCACATTTTTTCAAGCTCACACAGCATTATTTCAGACAATAGCACATAGGTGCCTAACATAGCAAAAACTTATTTTCTTTCTATTTAACCTTACCAAAATGCAGAAAAGAGAAAAATAGTAGAAGTGTTTCTACTATTTTTCTTTTGCAACTGGATGATGGTGATTTGATAACCCAATATTTTCCTTTTCTTGCAATAGTAAGGCTCTGTCTTGGAACTGGAGAGACAGAAGCATAAGCGCTCAGAAAACTGCCTGTAGGTATTAGTTTGAAAGTCAAATAAACTTCACCGAATTCTTTGGCACAGAATATGTGCCACTTTAAAATGGCAAAACCCTTACTGGGCTGTAGGCTCTGTAAGACTTATATAATAATGATAACAGAGCTCAGCAGTCTGATACCACCTGCATTATGCTTCCAAAAGCCTGGTATAAATCAAGAGGAGGTATGTCTGTATGGAGGTAGGCTGGAGAAGAATCATTACTAAAACGTGCTTGTGAATGAATTTGTTATTTCCCATCCACTGGAGAGCTGGAACTGATACTTCAAGCCTCTCAATATATTTGAGATAAAAACCCCAAAATATCATGGACTTAACTGGAGTGGAAGTCACCCAACTGAAACATTATACAATGCTTTGAAATTTCAAGAAAAAGGTTCTAATCTTTTGGCTGCCTTGCTCATTGTTTGGAGATGAAAAGGGAGGAAATCAACATCCCCATGAAATACAATTACTGTAAATTGCTTTCTTTTCATACAGTTTGTAATGAAAATAGGAAAGTTACCAGAAGTTACCTGCTCTGCAGAAGCACAGTAATTTGGTGGATGCAGACTGCAACAAGACATTCACCAGTGGAACACCAGATTTCTAAATGAAACAACTCATGGATGATATAAATTATTGTACAGCAGTGCTGACTCTGGATTGCGCCGAAGTGTCAGAGGTCATCTTTACAGTGAAAAAACCCAGATGTCCTTAAAACGAACAATAAAATCAAGCTAAATTTGCACACAAATCCTGTAGCACTTTAGGATTCAGAGCAGGGAGGAAAAGTAGGGTGTTTGCTCTGCCCTTCCCAGTGTGTGATCTGCTTGTGAGGCAGCTGGAGATTACTTGAGACACAGGTTCAGCTCGGTGACACACCACCAAACTTGAAACAGGGTCTTCCCAGGGGCAAATCTACTGGAACCCAATTGCACTTGTTCTGTGTTGTTCTGTTGTGTCCAGGTATTTCCAGCTCTGAAGTCCCTGTGGGGAACTTTGAAATAAGGATTTTGCAGGACCTAGTGGATGGCAGAGCCATTCATGTGAGCAGGGGTAGGTGGTAAGGCCTCTACCCTGCCTTGGGTGAAATGGATCAGCGCCTACAGGACGAATACCCCAGGGTGCACCTCTGGAAAAGTGTGTGGCTGCTTTTAGCCTTTTTTGGGTCAGGGCAGGAGGGGTAGAGTGAACTGGGACTTACCGCTGTCATTGTGCACCACTTGGAAAAAAATGCATGCCAAATGCCAGGAGTCATCACCAGTTACAGAACAGTGCTCCATTTCCTTTCTTTTCCTAAGGAGCAGGAGAGGAAGGCATTAGGAGAGTGTGAGGTCACCTGCTTCCACTAAATAATGCTACAAGCCATCACTATTTCTTGTTCTTTTTATCATACTAGAGTCCCTGATCAGAGAGCAGGGCCTTATTAGAGTGGGAATTATCTACCCAGTGCTGCAGTGCTTTCAAGCAACGTGTCCGTGGTTTGATGTTGTTATAGGAAGCATTGAGAAATCAACTGTAATTACAAGGTTATTAAAAAATTAATGCATTCTGACTTCTTTTATTTTTTCCTTCAGTTTTTGGAGGTCCTATTTTCAAGTTCTTCTCTTCTAGCTAATAGCTCAGAATCTCTTGACACCAAGAACTATGTATTTCACCAAAAAATAAAACGTTGTGAGACTCACAAGAGCGAGAGGGTTGTGCCAGCATTGGATCCTGGGTGGTTCTTTACATATGGGTTTTTATACTGGCTGATACTGTGGAAAAACTGCCTTTCTTATTCCCATCCTTTGGGATTTTTTTAGTTCAGCACTCCTAAGCACGGGGTGGGACAGGGACGGTGTTTGCACAGCTGGTAGTTTTGGGGTGCCCTGTGACTGCCAAGTGCTACAAAAGGACAAATAAAAACATAACACTGAGTAAAAAATGACTATCACACTCCAGCCAGGAGGGGAATCGCCAGTGAAACCATCTCATTTTTATGCATAGATGGAGCTGTGAAGTAAAGGAATAGTGTGGAAAATTTAAGACTCTTTATGGCATTCAGGCATTTGCTTTTGAAATGTATAGTTTTTCATGACTTCCTTTCTTCAGTATGAAAGAGGCATCATGAAGAAATTATTATCCCAAATCCACTTGCTTCTTCTCTAAGACAAAAAAATATGCTAGATCCCATAGGCGAGAAAGTGTCAATAGCTCAAGAATTCAGGAATGAGGTTAGTAGACAAATATAGATGTGGTATAAGCGGGGCTAGGCTTCATTAACATATTTGGAGTTACACCCGCTTATACCAAGTCTGGCTTCAGCCCTGAATCAGCAATTCCCCAGTGAATAGACTGCATGAAATTAGTGCCGAATTTGGCCCATTTCATCTGACATCTGCATCCTGCCTCAAAGTGGCATGTCACACTTACAGCACATCAGATCACACCTGCCCAGGCAGTCACAGGCAATTGACTTTTTTGTTAAAAAAAAAAAAAAGATTTAGTCACATATCATCAAGAAAAACAACATTGTTTTAGGTCTCTTATCTCTTCACTCCCAAATATCCTGTTTCTTCGAGCTGCAGTGGCCAGGACCAATAGAAACCTCTTCCTGCCATTGGCTGACTTCATTTCCCAGAGTTAGCACAATCTCATCCGCTCTAAACAACCTCATCAAAACTTCTTTCTGGTCAGAGCGAAGCAATAATTATTATTAGCAATTATTAGCGATCAATAATCTTGATCACATTATGGCAAGCACTATTAAGGTAAGAAAGGGGTACCTTTTTTGTTGGAATTTTTTTTCAGTGGCGTGTTCTTTGGTTTCCTTTATCAACCTAGATAAGTTAGAATTGGGCAACACCCCCACTGCCACAATAGAGGACAACAAGATTTCCTTTGTACTGCCTAGTAAATTTCCTTTTTCCTACTCCAACCATCCGCAAGGCTTAAAAACTTCAAACTCGGAAAAAAAATTGGGTTTTTTAAATTCACTGTTCAGTGCTGTGGATTGCATATGCGAAGCCCTTTATGAGAGCTTCTGAAATTTCTTGTAGGTATCATTCTGTCAACTTGGATGTGTTTGTGGACTGCCATAAGGGGAGAGGGTGTGCACTGGAAGGAAAAAACCCAGTTCCTAAGAGCACTAACCTTTTGGATACTTTTAAACGTTTCTGTTGCTGATGGGGACACAAATATTAGCAAGCGGGATTGAGAGGCACCAGCTCTTGTTTCTCTTTTGTACAGGTGTTAATTATGTGCTTTTCTATAAACTCTTATACTTGGGACCTTTCTGAATGTTATTCTAATGGTGGCGGCAAGATCTCATGGGTGTGTTCTTTTTTGTTTTAATTTTTTGGACAATAAAATTCTCTTACTGGCTTATAAATTGATCTCAGTGCATGGTTTGGTTTTTTCAAGAATGGCTTTGCTGAGTTTTTCAGGTTGTGTCACTTACAGCGTTGAATAAATCTATATGTCTATCTGTCTAGTTTTTGCTTCGCTGTATGTTGCAATAGATAGCAGTTACAGATATAGCAATAGCTGTGATTAATTGCAGAAGTATAACTGTAACTAAACACTTTGTGAGAGTGAAGCTAATTTTACATAAAGAGCAAAACAGCATGTACAGTGAGGACTCTGCGGCGTTGTATTACCAGATTTGGGATCAAGGTATTTGTTTTCTTCATGGTATTGTGTATTTCTGTACTTTTCTAATTATGCCAGAGATTTAGTAAGAGATACGGAATAGCAGCAGTGCCTGGCCATTAGCTAAGTGGAGTTGCAGTTTGATTTCTCAGTAACTTCTGCTTAACTGTTTACATTTGAAAGATCATTTGATGCTTTTTGTTATGGTTTTTGGAATGTGAAAGTCTTACCTGAAGACAATCGTATTTAAAAGACTAATGAACCTTCTCTTTTTGATGCTTTCTAAAGGCTATCTATAGAGACAAAGATCTCAATTGCATCTGCATTGCTGACCAGTATGTATTATATGCTGAGCAGCTCCTGAAATAGCTGAATTCCCCTTGGTTTTGCTGCCCATTTCAGAGCACGCAGGATATGACAGATGTTCTATGAAAATCTTGAGGTTCAGGGAGTGAAGTTTTGCATTGCTAAAAGAAGGGCTATGTGCTGATAGTAACACTGGTTCTTGTCTTTATGGATGGGAAAGAACTATTGATGTTGATGGGATTTTTTCCCAGAAATGATGGTACAATGAGATTAGATGTTGCATGCATTTTGAGTAGCTCTTACTTATTTTTTGATGTTGATTTATTTACTGAATTATAATAGGGAAAATGATTGTAAACAATACTTTATCATTGTTATCATTATACCTCCACCTTACACTTAACAAAGGTGAGAAGAGACTGTGTGCAGCTGTGTGTATTGTATAGCCCGGTGATGTAATGCAGTCAGCAAAGGGAGAAGGTCAGCAAAGCCTCCAAAGTGGAAAAATGTACATTATTGTCTCCTTACCTGGGAGTGTAAAACTTGCAGGGAGAAATAGGCACCCCAAAATATTGAGGATTTTGGTGCCCAAGGTGCTGGGAAGGCTTTATATGCTGAAGGAAAGGTTTTATATATGCAAGTGCAAAATGTAAAATCACTGGAAAGAAATGACAGGTGCTTTGTACTCTAGATGCAGAAAATGTGCTCCTACGTGAAGCTAAGCTAGTCCAAAGAGGTTCAATTCCTCATATATAATGAATATATAAGGAAGTCATTTAATCTGGAGGTTTCTGAAATAAAGAAATTGTATTTGACGGCCAAAGGGGTGTTTGTGCTTTTGCTAAACATTTGTATTCAGCAAATATTTTTTACAATTTCAGTATAATGGCCTGTGTTGTCTGGTGGCAATGAATAGCCTAGCTATCCCGATGCAGGTGACAAGAGACACTAGCCAAGGAAGGTAGAGAGCCTTATCTAGGGTCTGTGTGCCAGGAATTCACTTTCTTCTTTAGGGAAACTCTGGAGTCACAGAATGTCAAAATTGGGTTGCAAATGGCTATATATCTGTTGATAACCAGGTAGAAATTGCTCTAAACTTACAGTCATGCAAAGGTATAAGTTTACTTACAGTTCGACTGTTTGATTCGTCCATTTTCCTCTCACAAACCTGCAGACAGACCCATGGGACTCTGGGGTCATGAGAAACCAGGCTGGCTTAACTGGGGCTGATTGGCAACTATGAAGGCATTTGTGTAAATTTGATGCTGCTGGGTTTGACATCACAAATGTGGCTTTACTGGAAGATATGTCTCTTCTTGTCCCGTTCCCTCCTTCTGCTGCCCCCTTCCACCCCTTTTTCCCCATGCTAAGGAAAGCACTGCAGTGGAAGGTTTTTTCTAAGAAGGACACAGCAGTGCCTTTTTCCTAGGCTCTAACGTGAATGGCTTACTTTAATTCTGACCTTCATGCTGTAAGAGAGGCCTCCCTCACTCAGGCCAGGGACCTCTCTCTCTGACCAGGAGCAGGGTCGGCTGCTGTGGAAAGCAGCATAAGAAGGTGGTGAGAGTGGTGAGAGAAGGTGTGTGCCTCCACAGTCAGAATTTTGGTTTGGGTATGCAGTCAGGCATCTGATGCTTCTGATGCATTCAGTTCTCTATACCTGGTATGCACCAGCTGACCTCACTGCTATGTTTCTGGGTGTTTGAAGGATAAAATGTTATTTTCTAGTGGAAAAAGTCTCCTCACAGTCAGGATTTCAGCTCTAAGGTGATTACTATTAACAAGTAATATCTGACAGCTATATGCTGTATCACAATGGTGCAGAGCACTGAAGATGAAAATATCAAATCAAAACAGCACTTCTAATTATAGGCATCCCACTATTTACTGTAAATACAATTTTAGAAAATATCAAAAGCATCTGAATTAAGCATCTGTCTTTTTTGTGTTGGTTTTTGGTTGCTGGGTTTTTTTTTAATCGAATGGAGAAAAAATTACTTAAGTATTACCTTGGGATGAAGTAAAAATACTTATCCTGAAGGTCATTTTGTTTGTTTTCCCATTATCCTATAGTGGGGGAAATAACATTAAATAGAAAAACACAACTAGAATCATACTTCCTTGGCATGTAGCAAGCCTTGTTACATTTCTCTCCCTGCCTGTGAATGCAATTAGACTGCTCCTTAGACAATCTCTTAAGTTATCTTGACTTACAATGGCTTGATTACACTTGTTTTTGTTTCTTTTACTCTAATTTACTTCTAAGTATGTGCATGTCCACTTTTTATTATTGATTTCTAAATTGCTGTTTGTATGAAAACCATGATTTCTGTGAGAAAAAGTCTATGTATTTGATAAAGGACGGGAGAATCTTTGTGGTTTCTGAGGTTTGAAATAGTATCGATGTACTGATTAAAGTGGTGTGTAGTGGCAAGATATTTTTCTTCTGTGAAGAATATTAGTCTGTGCTTCTCTCTATAGTATTACTTTCCTCTCACTTTCTTTTAGAAAATCTAAGCACTCCCTCAATACTTCTAAAGCCAGGGAAAGCTGGAGACAGTTAAAAAAAAATCTGTTCTTGGCATATGGAAATGTTTAAGTCTTTGTTTAGAGGACTGCATCTGCACTGAATCCAACAGAACTAATACAGTAATTTGTAATTCTGTTCCTTGCATTAAAAAATTATAAAGATTATTCTCTTTTTGTTTTCATCTTAGTTAGCAAATGATCAGTGATGTATTCAACTTTAAGCCTATAAATGCTTCCATTGGCTTTAGTGATACGACACAAGCCTCTTAAAGCTAAGCACACACCTGAGTGATCTGTTGAATCAGAAGCAAGAACAGCAAGAGTGCCTTAAACCACTTAACCTGATCTTGCACTCCGTAATTCAGTTTCCAGCAATTTCATGAAGATCTTGTTCCAATAAAGTCAGCGTTATCAGACCTATAATTATTTCCAGGTAAAATAGTATTTCTGACTCAAACACAAATGTACAATTTAAAGGAAGAAATAGTCATATAAAAGCAAAAGACATTTGAGTGATTTTTGTGTTGTTTTCTTTTGCTTTTAATCATCAGTCATTTAACACAATCTGGTTTGTGGCTACACATGCCAAAATGAAGTCAAATATAAGGATTTTGCTTTCTAGAATTAAGTCCCCAGGCAAGGAACAACAGCTGGAAAATGCGTATGTTTGACTGTCTGAGTTGGTTTGTTTGTTTGCTTTTTCTTAACAAGAGCTGTATTATCTCTTAACAAAATGTTTTTCAGCAAGTTCCATGAGTTACAAAAGGCCTTTCAGAAATAATGTTTAAAGAATCAAGTGCTCTTGGAGAATGACTTGCTGAAAGATAAATACAGAAGTAGTTTTGAGAAATATGGATGCCAAAATAAGGTATTATTTTCCAAATGACAATTTAGAATCCAGTGAAAATACATAATGCTGTTCACTCAAAAAAAAAATGGAGGCTTCGTAATGCAAATTTCTAAGGCAAGCCAAGACAATTATTTTGAAGATCAGCCAAGTAGAGAAAAGAAAAATTGGGTTTGTGTCACTTGTATTACCAATTTTAAGAAAGTAAAGGTGATACTGTAGAAGATATCACATTCAGTGCCAAACCATGTCAAATTAACAAAATCTTTTCACTGACTGCAGTGTGGTTTCTATGAGATTCATCATTAACTATGCATTAGTTATAAATAATTCATTTTGATAGATAATCATACAGTAGAGAAATACTAGCAACTTTTCAAATTGTCAGTAATAAGAAAACAATGGTTGGACAAAATGGCATGGGTTCTGCAAGTCATCTTGCTGTCCTTAGCATATATTTGTGTGTTACAGAGGAAATGTTGACTGTTCAAAGTAGAACAGCAAAATGCAAACTTTGAAACACTCATACAAAAATGGTATCAATCCTTTCTTTAAAAGGTGGATGTGTTTTTATGGTCAAAGGGGTTTATTTCAAATGTTGTAACCAAGCCTGCCTGAGGCTGGGTAGTGCTGTGTCCCTCAGCTTATTTCTTCCCCCCCTCCCAGCTCCCCTTAAAAGAAGGGCTGTGTAACCCTGTAAACAACTCATCACAGTGAATAGAGGGAGCAGTTGTGCCAGGAAATCTGGTGAGATTCAGGTTGCAAGCCTGTTATCACAGGGAAGTTACCTCTCTCCTTGGCACGCATCCTTAGGCACTGGGTTGTTAATTTTTACTATGCATATAGGCATCCTATTAGAAAGCTTAGACATTGCTTTCAGGAAAGGGATGTTAGTGGCTGATACCCAAGTAGTATTAGTAATAAGTTTTAATACCTACTGTGTACAAACCAGTGATTACCACTTCTGGTAATTACTATGTCATAAATCAAGTTTGCTGCAAAGTAAAAGGAGTAAAATTACAATTATTGTTATAAAAATATCATTGAACATTAAAAGGTAAAAAAGAATCATGACTAACAGCAAATTTTTAAGGCTAGGCTGAAGGACACACCAAGCAGTCGCCAACATACAGTGGACTAGGCCAATGGTCTTTTGGAATGGTGGATTTTGGAAATTAATGAGTGGAAGGAATGCATGTGATATGCCTCCCTTCACTTGCCATGTATATTTATTTGGAGTGTGTATCTCAGCTGATGTGTGGGAAATGGTGCCACTAGCTGGCGTAACCTTTTCACACTAGGAAAAGGTCTGACTTGCTTAGTTAATTGTGTGTGTCGCCAGGTTAAGTAGTGCCTGATAGATGGGAAGGAAATGCAACAATTTACAAGGCCTGGGTATATGCAAATACCTGCAGGAAGGGGTGGTTCACTGCTTATGGGAAGTGGCAGAACTTTAAAATGACCTACCTGCCTGAAGAGAGATGAGAAAGCAGGGTACAGGGAAACAATGCTGTGACTAAGAAAAAAGCCACAGGAAGCTGGAAATGTTTTGTTTGACAAATGCCTAATTACAGTTATGCTGAGAGAAAAGAGTAGCAGCAGATTAATTCTACATGAAAGATTTTGCATAACAGCAATGAGAGTCTATAAGATTTTTTTAAACCTCATTCTTTAGAGTTGAAAAACATCCTTTTTTAGACTTTATGTTTATTACCTTGATAAACAGTAAAATGCTGCCACAGCAATTACCTTGATGATAAAGAGTCTGTAGACAGATACTTCCTGTGTTCATTTCCTGCACAGATAAGTCGCCAAAATCAGGGACTACCAATACAGGAAATGCTTTCAATAGGAACTTCCTATCTGTTAATATCTAATTCACTGAAAAGATCTAAGCCCTTCTTGTCTGATATAAAGGTAATGTTCTACCTGTTACTATTTAAACATTAAACAGCCACAGTACAACACATCTGTTTGTGTAAAACTTTAAGGCCAAAGCTGTTACACTGGACTATGAAATAGCCAGGTTGGGGTATTTTTGTCACATTTTCTGCTACTGCAAATCAGGATGCTTCAAAATACGTTGTCATTCTGTCAGATGAAAAGCAGGCAACCTACCTCCAAATCCTTGTTGTCTGCGTCCTTTCCTTATCTCTATGCATCACCAAAGAAAATACATGTTTCACTAGCCCTTGAGGAAAACTACTCCAACAAATAGTTGAGAGCATATTCTAGACATATTTAAGAGTCACAACCATCTCTTGCAATCCACAGTGACATGTATATTCAAGCAAAATGACTGAAATGGAAATTTTCCCTTGCTCTACAGGGAAATAAAACCATGACTAACCTGTATGTTTGAACTTCTGCTAGGAAAAAGAGAAACCTAGAGCAAGATAAAAATAAACAAAGACAGAAAGCTTCCATTGCTAATCATAACTTCAGGGTAATTGCTTTCAGGCACATGATAGAATGAATGAGGATTTACAAAACCTGAAGTGAAACTGGCCAAAATGAAGTTTAAAGTGTTTGGCCAATGGCCTGATTGGAGCCAGGCTTTTGCCCAAATTATTCAGGAGCTTCTCCCAAATTTTGTGTGTTGTTTTGCCACTGATTCCTTTAGAGCCATTCCAGTTTTCTGCCACCATGACTGAGATTGCTATCTTGGCCCTTCTGCATAGAGTCGAGTAGTCTTTGCTATTCTGGCTTCATATATGTTGCACCTTTTCATATTTGAAGAAGAGACTCATGTTCAGTTATCTTCCCAGACTACTGTGCTACAGTTGTGTTACTACAGGCTTGGAATCTGAGGCTGGATTTACAGACCCTTCCAGAGACAGCAGTGAATACATCACTTGGAGCGCTGGCTGTCAAATGGGAGAGCAGGTCAGGTGGGGACTGGACCCAAAAGCCAGTTACTGCAGATTGTTTCTGCAAGTTGACGTTAGTTTTGACAAGTAACTTCCACAAGGCCATGGATGAAGAAGCTCTAGGAAGTAGCCCCTTGGCTTTGGGTTCACAGAAGTGTTGGGGAAACATAC
This sequence comes from Neopsephotus bourkii, assembly GCF_033783945.1. Classification (NCBI taxonomy): domain Eukaryota; kingdom Metazoa; phylum Chordata; class Aves; order Psittaciformes; family Psittacidae; genus Neopsephotus; species Neopsephotus bourkii. The sequence goes on along the minus strand of NW_026901456.1, from coordinate 6,227,440 downwards.
GCTTTGTTCTGAAAGCAGTGTTCCTCGGACATGGTTAGTCAGCTCTTATCTGCTTGCATACATTTTTGTTATTGTTAATCTTTGTCTTATTCACATCAGCTTCCCTCATGCGTAAGGTATTCCCTTGGAAGTGCTCAAACTTGTTGCTTTTTATTAATCAGATCAACTCACTAAAGTGGTGGCCAGAGACATTTTTCACTTTATTTCCATACAGCCATTACCTTTTAAAAAATTTTCCTGCAATTTGTCATCAAGGCACTGTTACACGTACGATTTTCATGGAATTCAGAATCTAATTGTTTAGTCTATGTAAAGAGGGAAAAAAAGAGGGGGATCCTGTGCCTTTAATGTTGTTTATAACGGTTGGACAGAGCTTGTCAGGTGAAGGTTAATTGCTCTCCAGTTAAAGCAGTTCTTTGCACAGATGGGTTATCAGGGCTGAACACTCGTTACAAGATTAATCTCATTTCCGACAAGACTTCCCTTTCCTTCAACTGATTTTTGCTCAGCCATTGGACCTGTCACCAGCCGTTAAAAGAAGGGTGGGTTACCTCTGGGATATTAATGCTTATGTGCAGTGAAACAATAAAAAGTGTGTGTCATATCGGTAGGGAACATCTTTAGGAGACAGCACATTTCAGTGCTGTTCTGAAGGTCGAGATTCATAAACAACAAGAAACAATCAGGACATTTGTATTAACCCTCTTAATGAACACAAACTGCAGCTAACCATCTGCAGGCTTACTTTTCATGCGCGTTCTCTTCTAAATGCAGTATTTTTTTAGTTCCAAAGGTATAATTTCTGTTGAAAAAGTAGCCACTTGTGGATGTGGAATCCAGGACACTTCTGTCCGGTTGATTAACTGATGGATATGGTCACTTTGGTTAACGCTTTTTTCAGTGAGAGGAAATATATCATGGTGAACACCTTGAAGAAAGTTCAAACTTTGGGAGTTTTCTTTTGGACTCTATAGTAAACCTGTTGAAATTTCCTCTTTCTCTAAGCTGGTGTAAATCAGAACTGGATCCACTATATGCAGTGGGCTACAGAGGTATAAGGTGGATGCAGAGTGAGAGGAGAACCAGGCATATCATGTTCTTAGCAGAATATTGTCTTGCTATTCAAGATTGAAGCAGATCTGCCAGTCTGGTCTATTCTGACCTTGAACGGCTGGATGGACTGAGTTCAAGGAAGCTACAGCATGAACACGAACGTCTCACTGGAGTTCTGGGTTTATTTCAGGAGTTCTGGTACAACCAAAATAACACAACTTGGCAGCAGTTTCTGGCTGCCAGGTTTCTTCCATGCAGCTTTAGTCAGTAAATTCCAAAACACTAAACAAATATTCAAGGCAACAAACAGGGTAGCTCTTACGTTTCCTCAGTTTCCTGTCCTGGCTTTGGATCAGCACAATTCTGTTGGTGGTGCTGAGTCTCTCCATTGACTTCAGTGAACTTTGAATCAGGCTGGGTTGCCTCAGCCAAAAAATAAAGCTCTGTGGAGGGTCGCAGGCAGCACAGTATTCACTGAATGGTTGTTGTAGATATGATCCATCAAACTGCACAAACACTTGCTAAACTCCAAGTGTCTGAGCTGTTCCACTGATGTTTTAGATTAAGAGTGTGCAAAAGTGCCTTATTGTGCTGGGCTCTTCAACGGTGGGGTGATGTCAGCCACTTTATTTTTGTTGAACTAATGATACAAATCCAGCACATTTCATATACCTGTAAGGGCAAAGGTGTCTGCATGCGTACAGCATTAGACAGGTTAAATAGTGAGGAGATATTTGTCTAAGGAGACACTAGAAAATCATGTTATTTCTTCTGGCTTTATAATGAGAATATAGGAAAAAGATACAAAGAGGGAGATCATCACCTTTATCTGATAAATGCACAGCTAAAAATTTGTCATTGTTCCCATGCATGGGGCTCCTACATAATGAAAAGAGTAAGTTTGTATTTACAATATTGGTCAAGAAACAGTTATTCCCCTGAAAATGTTTCAGTGAAGGACTTAACTGAAACTGTTTATTTTTTAATTTCTGCTTTATAAACATTTTACAAAACTAACAAGTTATATAAAAAATAGTGTTTTGTTAGAAAATGTCTATCATCAACAAGCTTCTGAGAATTTCTTAATTTTCTTTTTTGTTTTCTTTTATCATCAAAGTGGTCTAATAACCTTACTGCTGAATTCTAAGGGTTTTTTAAGTACTGATGAGACTAAAAATAGATTCTCCTTTGATTTAGAATCCACAGGTTTTAAGGAAATGTACTCACTACAGTTATAAAGCTGAAATGAAAGATAGACAGGAATGTAACCTCTGGATGTCATACGCTTCAGCAGTATGCATTCAGAGCCAAAGAAACTCAAGTAAGTGGATTCCATTACTGGTTCTAATAAGATAAAAAAAGTGCATAGTAAATCTTTACAATCCCAACTAAATCATTAGTGCTTTATGCCAAAGGAGGCAAGTTTAACAGAAAGTCTTTAAGTGGACCAGGTTGAAATTTACAGGGCGGGAGGGGAGGGGGAAGCCCAGGAAAGTACCTAAAGTAGGTTGTTAAATCTCTGTTTAGAGCCCTGAATAAAGATCTTGATTTTCCAAGGTGCTGATCAACTTGAGAGTTCCCACTGTTTCTGCTGAAAGAAAACAGAGACTTTGGATGGATCTAATTTAAAAAAAAAGAAAAAGGTACTTGTCAATGCTACCTTTCTAGAAAATTAAGGAAAATTTAAAGTGGTTAGATTTTATTTTTTTTTCCTGAGGAAAAGTGCTTGTTTAGTAAAATAATATAATTGAAAGTTGAAGACAGTCAGGAGATGAATTTCGGCAAAGTGGCTTTACTGTACTTACATTTCTTGTTACTTCTCCCAACCTGTAGTTTTAACCAGCTGAAATGGTAGAAAACTGCAGTTTTTCAAAACCTCTTCTTTATTTTCCCTCCCACCTTTAATATACAAAACACGGGTTGGTTCTGTTTTGCAAAGTAGCAACTGTTCCCTTTTTAACTCTTCAGACCTTTTATTTGATGATGTTAAGTTTTCATTTACACATTTATCAATTACATACTTTTGGACAAAAAATTGCCTATAACTATTGCTACTCATGCGATGCTTTTGCATTTTGTTTGCTTGCTTAGAATGGGAAGCTTTAGCTCCAAGCATTCAAAAATGGGATCCTGGTGAACAATGAATTGCAGAACTGCTTGGTAGGCAAATGTATCACAGACTTACAACTGTAAAGCCTTTTTTGAAAAGTGCATTAAAATAGATGTCACAAATCTGTTGAAGTAAAGCACAGTCTACAAAATGTATGTGTAAATTATTCACTTTTAACTCATTTTGCATAAATGCGTTCTTTGTAATGGTGCTCAGGTCCTTTCCAGTTAATGTGAATGTTAAATCTTATCTGTCTTTAGATTCACTTTTTTCTCCCACATCTTCATCACATACTTAATCTAACATTTTAGAAGCCAGATGAGACCAAATTCAATCTGAAGAATATTTGCCTTCTAAGCTTGGGTTTTCACAGGGCTGTTTTCCTCTTTCCTTTCCTTTTGTTTGGCCTCAATATCTGTCAGTCTCAGCTGCTTTTTGGAGGATACAGTTCTTGCCAACTCTCACAATTTTTATCAGGAATCTCGTGATATTTAGCCGTTTTCTTAAAGGGCAGTTTCTTAAATTATATGAATGCATTTGGACTTCAGTTTTCATTGACAAAAGACTCTCTAGTACTAAAGAATCTACACCAAAGGCTTAAAAGCCAGGAGGCAGATCCAAAGTGCACTGCTTTTAAGTGCTCTCTGTTTCTGAGGCCTGACTTAAAGACTTGGAACATTTTATGTAATAGGGCTTAACTCAGCACAGGATAGAGAGACCCTGCCGAACTACACATTCTGCCTGGACATTGTTTACGTGCTTCTTAAGGGCCTGCATGTCCCGTTAGTACCACTTAGGTGTTGACCTCATCCTGTGTGCAGAGTTAGATGTCACACAAAATGAGCACCTTGCCAAAGTGTCTGATGAAGATAAACAGTCAGTAACTTGGCATTTTAGGGTGTGCTTTTTAATTAATAAAAATAATGTATCTATACATTCTTGCCATAGAATTGTAGAATCAACTAGGTTGGAAAAGACCTTTGAGATAAGTCCAACCATTACAGCAGGACTTCCAAGACCACCACTAAACCATATCACTGAGGGCCTCATCTACACGTTTCTGGTTTGTAAGCTGGGATTCAGATGGATTCTTGTCATCAGATGTCCAATATTAAGTCTTAATCCTGAAGCTGTACAGAAATAAAAGTGAGAAATGTATTTTCTGTATAGTAACAGACAAAAGCCTCAGCTCATTTTTTAAAATATGAAAATATCCAATATTTATAATATCACAAGTAAAAATGCATATCTATATATCTTAGTAGCAATTTTCTCTCCAAATATTGCAGTTTAGGGGCTTGAAAGCTTTTGTAACACTGTAAAGGGTCAATTAAGGGGGCTGGTAGGTTGTTTGAGAAAGGTCAGTGTTACATGGGGTGTCTGTGAGCCCCAAGGCATTGCTTTCATATTTTTTTTTCCCTAGCTGCCCTTCTGTTCCTTTCTTTAGTGAAAAGAGGAAGACTTGGAGAAATTCAGAAGGTTCAATAAGAAGACAAAATCTTACAAAAGGTTCCATATGAAAGTTTCAAGGTGGAGGTAGAGAGAATGAAATTAATGAATTAATGAAATTAAGGTGACAATAAGAAATGTTTTGTGGGGTTTTTTTCAGTAAAGATACTCAGAATTCATGAGATGATAGCTTAAAAATAATTTCAGGAATTTCAGGGAATAATGTATTTTATATTGCTCGTCTTATCTACATTCCAAGCCTTGAAATTCACAATTATTTTTTTTAGCTAAAATAATAACAGCCTTAAGTTTTCAGCTGACTCTAGAATTTAGGTCAAAAGGAACTAAGGTTCAGCAAGATCATGAAAGCTGGCAGCTACTGTTGTTAAAAAGGGAGCTTGATAAATCCTTAGAATTAACTCTCTTAAAATCTTAGTTACATAAGATAATGTAAATAGGATTGGAATGATGCTGTAAATGAAACTTCTAAGTCTGATAATGACACTAAAACTAGAAGCTGAGCAGAACCAGGAATAACGCAATTGGTTTCAAAACAATTTACAAACTACGCCATACACAACTGGAGCAATAACAGTCAGTGCCAGTCAGTGCTGAAAAAAGCAAAGTGAAAGGTGGGAAAAGAAAATCTGTCAAGGAAGTACTTTGCATCATGAAGTATCCTAAGGAAGACAAAGTTTTAGGCTTATTGAAACTATCCACTTAGTATACAAGGGACACTAGCAGAAAAAACAGTCATACTCTGAATTTTCATGATGGTAAGTATAAACTGTAATCTCCAGTACTTCAGAGACCATTTCCAAGCACCAGACTTCTATAAATAAATGAGAATGTGGCCAAGCAAAGAAGAACAAGCAAATGCACAGAAAATCTAAAGCCCAAAGTAAAGCTGTAAATTTGCATTTGCTTTTACAGAACAGTTGGCTGTTACAGAAGACTTTTTTGTGCAAAGACCCTAACCTTCTCTTATTTAATATGCTGGAGCTGAAGCAGAGAGCTCTATTGCACTCTTCAGCCACGGAAGCTGAGCAAAGGCCACTGCCATGCTATGGGAGATCACCACTGCCAGCGGTGCTGCCCTTTGCAATGAGGAAATGCCTTAATTCCCAGGCACATTGTATCAGGACAAAGGCAAGCACTTCCCTACCTGCCTTGTCATTAGCAAATGGTAAAGCAAGTAATCTCTCTGTCCTAAGGGATGTGATGCCTGTGGTGGTCCCAGCACAACAATGGAAATAATACACAAGTGGTCCTCAGCTGATCCATGTGAATGCATTCTCCTTATCACGCATATTGCTTACAGGGAGGCCATTTTGCAAAAGGCTTAGATAACATGTCAGAGATTTATGTAAGACTATTTGTAAACTCAGCTGGCTCAGAAAGAAACCATTGTGATTCCTTGGTTTGTGCTACTCCTAAAGAGCCCCAGCAGAGCTGGCACGAGTAATGTATTCAACCAGCTACTGTGTTTTCCTAAGCTATATCTTCTGTATTTGCTGTAGTATGAATGTGTTAATATCCTTGCTTTGTATTCCAGTCTGTTACCCAACATGTCCCCTAAATAACAAACTCTGATTCTATCTATCTTCTTTTAGGTGACACAGGGAGTTTAATGCAGAAGCTTGCAATAAAAGTGTTCAGTTCCCTGACCTTCAGTATCTTTTTATTTCTCCTTTCTCTTTTGGTATTCCTTTCTGATTCACTTTCTAAGCTTCCTACAACCTGTGGGTTTGCTGATCAAATGTCAAAACATATCTCTGAGCTGAAAATAAAATTAAGTTTTTTTAAAGTTAGTTTCGTATACTGCTCAAAAAAAAATCACACCTCATTTGTCTCCATGTATTGAAGTCTTACAAAGCTAAGTGATGGATGCTCTGTCATAAAAATGGTAAGCACTGTGGATATCTTCAGCACACCAAAGTCCTCATGACCATTACTTTGATTGACTGACTTTCGCAGTTTCTCTGGTTGACTTTGTTGTACTCCAGCCAACAGCAGAATCCTCCAGTCTCACAGACTTCAGAGTTTTTTTAGTCATCCATATTCTTTCCTTCCCTAGATTTCTTTGATCTCCTTTAGTAATACTCCATCTCTTCCTCTCTCTTCTTTTTCACTCAGATTGCAGTTTCTCTGCTTTATGTAATCCTCAGTTGCCTTCAACTTCTAAACACATTTCTGAAGGACAACACTGGTTTCACACCGATTCGATCTTCACAGAAACATCTTACACCCCTTTCCACCAGAAACACAGTTACCTGACTCTGCAAATTTAGGTCTTGTTGAAATGCTTGTAAAAGTAGCTTTCTTGTATGGGAGTATCTTTCCCTCTAAATAATGATAATAAAGTATAGTCAGTAATCTGCTAATTACTCCTGTTGTTGCTGGCTAAGTACAGGGCATTTTACCTTTTTTAATTCTCATGTTGTAAGCCCAGTGGGAACAGAAAGTTAGGTACCACCAATGAATCACAGCAAGTTTTGTCCATGCATGATCCTATTGCTAATGACTTGGGCAGAGCACTAGAAAGGAGGCTTTTCAGTTATATTCAAAAATCCACAGTATACCTTGAAAAAATTGCTATTTTCAGAAACAGCTGCTTTTTTTCAGGTTTCCATCTGAGACACTTTCACTATGATTTTCAGAGCTTTTCTATTTCCCACAGAATTGGTGTCATTACTAACCTCTCTGCACTTTTAATCTGGCATGAAATAGGACATTATATTACTCAGTTGCTAAAATTTCATAGGCTGCCACAAAGCTCAGTTAATGCTGAAGTTATTCTAGTGCTTAGAAGAACACCTATAAATTAAAGGCTATTATCACTTACTTGCAAATAGTTCTATTTATGTCAATAGAAGTGCTCGTATTAAAGATCAATGTGGAATGCAAAATTTTCAGCTAAGTTTTCAGTGCAAGAATTGTAGTTTTCACTGCAAGAATTGGCAATTTCACTGAAACCTAAAAAGTATTGAAAGAGTCAGAAAAAATATCCTCAGGTATCTTACTAGAAATAATGAATCAGAAACTCTGGACTTTGAGAACGGCGTAAATTGGAACTGAATTTTAAAATAACTGATTAAAAATTATTTGTGACAAATGTAATGTTTAGTGTACTTAATGTACAAAGCCTATTTGTAGAAAAAATAAAATACAAAAAGATGCAGCAGGAATTTTAGCTGTTTCTAGCAAACATTTTTTCCATAGTCGTGACTGAAGTCTGAAGCCTCAGAGGGTAATAAACAGCTTTAAAACATGCCAGGTCAGTGATGAAATACTGAATGAGGAAGCAAAAATTTTCCTGAAGCCTTAGGTCTGTTTTCCATATCCTTACGAAAGAATTGGTTTCTGAAGATCTGGTTTAGATTTTTGTCTCTCTGGAAGTGTCTTATAAGAAAGATTTTGTGTATTTATAAGACATTCAGAAAAGCCAGAGTTCTCTTACTAAAACTAATTATGTGTTTCTGTTAACCCTGATGGAGCAAAATTAGTTTGCCTTGAATAATAATTTTGTTTGGTAAAATTAGTGTTTGAAATCCTCAGTTTGTATTTGGCTGGCTGCAGTATTAAAATCTTCAGAAATTCATGCTTTGAACAGATGCCTAGTGCAAACATGGATGCTTGAGGATGGGCACTTACGTGTGTAATTATTTGCTTGACTTGCAAATGTATTGAACACCTATCACTACAAAAGCCTCATTATCTGGATGTGTTCCAGGTGAATCGAATGATACATTAAGAATATATAAGAAAATATATAAGAATTTCCTTGCTCAAATTCCAATCTTCAGTCTGTCAAGCTCTCAGAGGGAAAATAAGGAATAAAAGCTCACCTTCCTGTGCTCATGTCAAGTGCTGTTACCAGCTTACTGTTGCCTTTGGCTTACCTCAGCTGTTGCCAGCTCCTGACATTATCAAAAGCCAAGCCCCGGTGCTGCATTAGGGCAGGAGGATTCTGTACAAGAGGGATGAGATCCATCTTCCCTTTGGTGGGATGTGCTGCATTAAGGAATTTGCCACAGCAGAAGCCTTCAGGGATATTCCCTCCCACCCTGTACAGGTATCTATAGCAGGGAGGGTTTGCAGCTGACAGGGGCGAGCAGGAGGGCACCATCACTATTGCACATTGCATATTGCACTCCATGTTCTTTCCACTGTGAGGTCCAGTAGTGGTCCTGGGCCATCAAAAGGCATTTAAACATGGAGAGATCCATCCAGTTCCCCCTTTGCCACCACGATGTTGGTACAGAGAGGGAGATCAGCTAGATCTGAGCCAAGAGAAAACAGCTGCAGAGAGAGACAGGGCAAGTATAAGTCGTTCGTATGGTTTTAGCTGGGTTTGCTTCAGACAGAATAGCTCTTTGCTTTTCCCTCCCCCTTCCTCAGTCTCTTCACCTCGACTTCACTTCTTGCCTGACATGCATAGTAGCCTTTCATTTTTTGGTATCTTCTGTGTAGCTCATTCTAATTGAAAAATAACTTCTGGCACAACTGTGACAGTCACACTGGTCACACCATGCACTTAACTTGTGCTTTGTATTTATTGCCCTCAACTTGTGTCCCTTCTGTGCTAGCTGCCAAGTGTTTTATGACAAACTCTAACTACTGCTTTGCCTTAGTTCTGCGCCTAAGATAGCAGTTCATTTATTTCTTGCATCTAGCACTGCATAACAGTCATGGTTACTAAATACTATTGAGGCCTTTGAAAGATCCTTTTTGCTGCAGTCCTATGGCAGTTTTTAAGTCCGCAGTAGGAAGTCATTATACCATGACATGAGTGTTGCCCCATATCTCCTTCTCTGTGGAGCATACCTTTCATAGTAATGCCAGGTCTTTCTGACACATGGTAGTGTTTTGGACTGTAAGTTTTACTTACAAGTGACTGCAAAGTCTGTGGTTTTGCATCTTTTACCAACAGAAAAAATAAATTTACTACTTTTTTTTTTTTTTTTCGATGCAAAAGCAGTGTCTCCCTACCCAAAGATTTCAAAGCTGGTAGATTCTTAATTTTGGGAAAAGCATTCTAGTTGTTTTATCGGTTCTTCTTACTTGTGTAAGAACTTGTGTAATTGTCTTGAACAGCAAAGCTGACATTATTTGTTCCTGTCTTACTTTTATTCCTTCTTTCTGCTTTTATATCCTTGACAAGCCCAATATGGAAGCAGGATTTAAAAATGGCATAGTGACATTTATCATTGACTTCTACCACGTGTGTTTCAATGAGCATTATGCACTACACCTGTGGGAGTTTAGTGTATGGGTTTGCTTGGTTTACTGGATACTGGGAATTTTGGAGATTGCTCAGGTCAGACAGCAACTAAATCAACATGAACTTCTGGTTTTCCCTTCTTACAGAGCGACATGTATCATTTTGCTTTATTTAGTCCATGCTTTCATTTTATTAGATTGCAGAGAAGCATAAATGGTGTCTGTTTACATTCCTTACTGATTCAACTTGAATTTATGACCAAGTATGGCTTGAGTAGTCTACAAAAAGATATGGTAGTTTCTGGCTTTCAGGCATATAAAGGTGTTCCTGGAAGCTCAAAACCCACAGTGCAAATCAGTTAGTCTTCTCGATGATTTTGAAACCTCAAATCCTTTGAAATAGTTGGCAACTTGCCTGTTGCATATTTACAGTTACACAACTCTTCCTCCCTGTGACTTTTAAAAGTTCCTCCTTCCTTTCTCCCTAAAGTCCTTTGGCAGCATCAAAACATCTCTCCCTCTCTCTCTTACCCCTCTCCTCAGCTCTCCCCATTCTATCTCTCTCTCTCCTTGGTATGGCACATTGTTCTGTGGAAATGGGTTGTTTTGAGTTCACACTTTGTTTTCCTGCTGTTTTTCTGGAAGCTGGATGTGGCACGAAAGATACGGGAATAGCTTATAGGAAATGAGTTTGTTTGGGGAAACAGCCAAAAAGAGAAACAGCCTGCATACCTCTCCTCTATGTTTGAAGGCATAGCATACAGTATATAAAGTCATTTTGAGGGTCATTTTTTAATGCAGACCAAAGAAAAATAAATCAAAATCTTGTCTTTTAGCATACCCTAAGTTTTGCATTCACACAGCTTCACTTCCTGTAGTAATGCTTATTAGACACTTGGTCTTACTAAAGAGGTATGAAGAAAAACATCTTAATATTTTCTACTGCTGTAGTAAATGCATCTTTCAGAGTTCTGGACTTGAGACTGTCTAAATTTCATTGATTTCTCTGCTTACTTTTTGCCAGTGGCAGCAGGTGGCCTTTTCCTTCTGGAGCTAATGTTGGTATCAGTGAAAAATGCAGTCAGTATCAGAGCTGCAGGGCATGGTTTTCGTAAGAGTGGTAATGTTGGTAATCACTACTTAAGAAAAGATACTGCTACAGGGAAGAACTGCAGGATTTTTCTTGTTACCACATCAAAGTTATTGCCATGTGTGTTTTCCTTTTCTTCTTCACATGTACAATTAAAAATTGGCCACAACCTGTTTCTGCTGCATATGCGATTTAACAGAAAGCATGGTTGCAGAGCCAGAAGTTGCACAATAAAGATGAAAGTTGAATTTGTGAGGTAGTTCTCATAAAAAAAAAAAGGAAAAAAAAAAGATAAAGTTTAATTTTCTTCAGTAATTAATATTTTGTGATTTTTGGATTGGTGATTTTGTCTAGAAAGACATTGCTTTAAATTGCTTAAGTGAAGCAATAAGTTTAAAAGCAAAACCACAGGTGTATTTGGGATTAATTTTGTTTGTACTGTCACAAAGCAATTTTTTCTTTGCATGTGAGGTTTTCTTGTTGTGGTTGTTCTGTTTTATTTGTTTTGGGACAAAGAAAGAACGTTCACTTCAACCTTTGTCTGTCAAAGGTATGAAACAACTTTTTTCTTTTGATCCATTGATTTGGCTACCTGTCTAATTGTGATATATTGAAAACCATACCAGTCTCTTTGACTGAACTCATAATTAATGTTTGAGCTAAACGTAACAATATCTTTACCTTATACTGGTTCAGCAGAGCAGGTAAAATGTGCTTAAACATAAACACACACTTTATTGTTATTTTACTAAGCACTCTTCTGTGTTAATCTTTGCATACACAGAAATGACATAATACTCTGTGCGACATTCAACCCCACATTAATTTCATTAGTCATGCTTTGTGGCAAATGACTAAAATAACGTATGCTGGAGTATGAAGCAAGATATTCATTATAAACAATTACAGGAAGGTATGCGAGGCTATACACTGTAAAGGTTATCGTGACAGGAAGTCATATTTTACATACACAGTGGGCATACTTAGAAAGTTCATTCTGAATTTAGAATGATTGCCCATCTAAGCAATATTCTATGTGTTCATAAAATGGAGATTACCATGAGAAACTTATAATACTGTATATATATATGTTCAGTGTACACGTGGAAGATCCAGAATAAAAGGTGACTGAGGAAAGGGAAGAATAATGTAAACAAAACCACTTTCCCTTAGTGTTATGCAAAAGTGGAGAGCGCTCCTTAATGTAGTGAGTTTTTTAAAAGCAATAGTAATTTGTATTTTAATTCCAGTTATCTAATGCAGAGAAGTCAGCAAAAATATCAAGACAAATACACTTGGAAGTAAATAAAAGCATCCGTACACATAAAGATGGCTTAAGCAGTTTGCAAAAGCTGTCAAACAAGATATTAATAACTGTTGGATGCTATAACTGTTCTTTAAATATGAAGGTAAGAATTTTAAATATGTGTGAAGGTGAACATGGGGGAGCATCTGAGACCTTGTCAGCCTCATGCAGCTGGCCAGAGGCTCTCCAGCTCCAGGGGGTCCCTGAAGAGGAAATTGAGTTTCAGAAAAGCACCCCTACAGATGCCCAAGAAGAGTTCCCCCTCGCTCTCCCTAGGTTGACTGCTGAGCCCAGCTGCTGGTTTGAGAGGACCAGCCAGACTTAATGGAGAACATGCCCAGTTTGCTTTCCCACTATTTCTTTGGGATAGCTAAAGGTACATTTGGAGCTAAGGTCCCTCATAACTGCGGTCTTTCCGAGCAGAATGTGACTCATCACACACGCACACACGTGTGCGCACGTGCAAAAACACCACACACAGAAGCACTACAGGGAAGTGATGGGTCACCTGGAAGCTCAGTTCATGGCCATAATCCAATTGTTATTTCCTTAATGCTGTTAGACACTTGTAAAAAGCAAAGGTTCACTGCAAAGGAAATTAATTTGTATGCTCTTTTCAGTTTTACCCAATATTTAATTATTTCATCGATTCAGTGGCTGTAATGATCTATTCATTCCTTCTATACATTTCTCATCACTCTGCTGATGAGTTTATCTTTGGTACATAGTGTGCCTTATAGAAAAGTATTTTAATACCTGAATTATTTTTACTTTAAAATTTGTTCAGAAATTGAGGACGGATTATCTAAAAATGTGTGTGTACATATACTTATGTGTGCATACATATATATACACAAAATAGGCATATATAATTTTGTATAGAAACAAATATGTGGTGGGTCAACCCACCACAGTTAACAAATATTGGATTTAGTATAAATGTAACGTATAATCTTGCACATTGAGCTAAATGGCAGGAAAAAGAACTGCGAAAGTTACCCTTTTGTGATAACACTGGACAAGTCTTTTGAATAGGGCAGAAAATAATCATGTGGTACGTTTATGTTAAGAGTTTTCTCAATAAAGTTCCAAAACCAAAGAGCAGTTACCATGTTCAAGCAAAGCCTTTAGTTCTGAGCAAATGACTAACTCCAGTAAATGCGTAGTAATCCTTGAAGACATCCCATTCAAACTGCCCATAATGCCAAAGATTTTAACAGGAACCAAGGACAGGATAGGCTTGCATGCCTAGTGTGGGATCTGTGTCTTGTTTTGCACAGCTGCTGTGGTCCCAAGACTCTTTCCCAATAGTATTTTGATCTAATAGCAAGAGTTCATAGCAGGTGTGGCGTGCAGCCTCATATCACTTCCAGTAGGGCTGGTGGCTACTTTAGAAACCTGCCACCTGTTTTGCCAAAGAAATCTTTACTTGGAAAAGCCCCCAGATGTTTATATTTTTTAACAAAGTAGAATATTAGCTGTTCCTTCAGAGTAATGAAGTCCTGTACTAGAAAGGCAAGGTAGAAGCAACAGGCTAGCCCTGGGCTGAGGCAGAAATGGAATTTTATATCCAAGTTTTCCCAGTTTTCTAGGCATTTTGAAGCCCTAGAGGTTAAGAAGGAAAAAACTTTAAGTTCATAATTGCCAATACTATCAAGATTAAAAGGAAGAAAAGTCTATTGTATTGACTGAAAAAAGTCATTCAAACTTCAGTGTTACAGCTCTTTATGTAGATGGAAGTGCTAAAATAAGCATACAAAGCTACAGTTTCTTAAAAATGTGCATACAATATACAATCTGCAGGGTACAAGTGTATTGTTTTTACCACTGTTGAATTAAAGTTGACGTAATTATTCAGGAATATGTATTCTGAGCCCAACCAATCTTTGTGCTGCTCCAGCCCTACAGCCACCTAACCTTGTTCATTCAGCTGCTGGTGCAGCAGATAAAATGTGGTGTTGCCTCAGCATTTGGGTAGTTTGCCAGCACTCTGCTCATGCAGAAGGAAAATCAGAATCAGATTCATCATTGTGTAGCGCTTGTTTGCTTCATTTTCTAGGCTTTTTGATAGTCTTGTGAATTTTGAGGTCCACTTTCATTCAGAAGCCTGGTGCCGTTTTTTGGTGGTTGTGCATGGGCAGAGCTGCTTCCAGCCATACCCCTCTTGAAGTCACTTGGGCATTGAACATGCACTGAAGTAGATGCAGGGTGGAGGCTTTCATTACTGCATTTGAACAAGGCCACTGCATTGCTTTGATTTTGCCCAGGGCATGAGACATATATGAAAGTTTCCTATTTCCATTTGTTAACTCTTGGTTAGGGGTTAAACTATTCATTTGCATTTTACTGCTAGTTAAAAACTGCAGATGAAATAATTATGAAATGACAGCTCTTTAAATCAGATGCTCATGGACACTTCCTGATCTCTGGAAGTTAGTGTTTCATCAACTGTACTTGGTGTGATAATTTTAGTGTGTCAGATGCAGGGTAGTCCCAAATATGGCTGGAGCTTGGAATTAAGGGGATATGCTTTCTAAGCAAAAACCCAATTTTATCCATTCTTACAAAAGGTTCCTCATCTGCATTAGTGAAATGATGATTTTTTTGTCTTATTTTATGCAGCACTTGAGCAACTGGAGTGAATGCCTCGTGCTACAGATATTACCCTATGATGAAAAGAGGTACCTAAAATAGATTGGGCAAAAAATAGGGTTTGCTGACATTTCAGTAATGACTGTATATTAGAAATGATGATAAAGCACCACAGTCTACATTTGAATTTGTAATGTTTCAGAATTTGTTCATTAAGACACAACTTGTTAAACCTTTGGGCTTAGCCGTGAGACCTCTATTCACGTTACTAGTCCTGGTGAAGCCAAGAGGATGGCTTACACACAGGGCTGCAGGATCAGACCTTAAACATTTGCTATTGTTTCCCAGAAATTAATCTAGCCTGCAATTTCATAACATCATTTTGATGGATGTTTGATTATTCCTTTTTTCAAGAGGGACTGTGGCAGTGTCTCTCCTTTGCTTCCAAATATCCTCTGTATTTTTCTCAGCAAAAGGTGAAGATAGTCAGATAAGCAGCAGCACTGGGCCTGTGTTTGGATTAACACTGACTACCCAAGTGCTCTTTGCAAATACGTGAAGGATGTTAGCTGAGCTGGCAATAAGATTCTCATGGGTGGAGGTGAGGACAACATCTGTCTTTCCTATCTTGTACTTGCCAAGGCTTTTGTTGTTCCTGAACTCTCTCATGAATATAATATGTGGATTTTTGTCTGATCTAATGAATCCAAGACTCAGAAATTTAGAAGGAAAACATATTCCAGATGTGTGCTACAATTCCTGACTCAGGTGACTGCATTTTAAGTAGTAACCTTTTCCAGTACGTTCCACACACCATATTGAGTATCTTACAAAGTGAATGGTCAGAAGAGAGTTGTAAGAGCATCATGATTAATAAGGTATAGTAAGGCTGAAACATCAATCATTTGCCTGTTGTTTCACTGATTATTCCTAGATGCAATGAATCCAAGGCTTAAAGACTTGGCTTTAAAGCAGGACTGCAAATTTCAGCTAGAAGCTCTTTAAGTAGTTCAACCACAGCTTGCTTTATCATGCGATGCCTGTTGCAGATATGAGCAGAGTTTCAGACTGGAAGACTGCCTGCTCTGTGAGGTTCTGGTGTCCATCCTCACATATGATCTCTGCCCCAGCATGGAAATGACATTCCTGGCCTGTTTGAAATTAGGCTTTCACTCCAGATGACAGCTTCCTAGAGCATCAGAAGATGAAGTCTGGGGAAGAATAGAAAGAAGAGTAGCAAGCCAGAAGAGTGACTTTGTAAAGTGTGGAGTGGCTGTGTACCAAGGTGCATACCATGTGCTCTCTTACACACTTCTGCCTGTTCTTTTTCAATTACAAATGTATGTAATTGGATCGCACACAATTTTAACAAGTACACAAGGGATAGCGAGTGCACAAAAGCATGGAAACGCTTACTAGAACTAATTGCCTGATCTTAATCAGAACAATCTTCCTTCAGAAAGTGCAGGTCCTCTCCAAATATAACTGTTTATTAGAATATTTTGACATCTGCAGAACACACACCAGTGTGTTACAATTCTTCCTTTTAATAAATGTTTTGGTAGAAGTTTTCATATAACAGGTTTGCGTCTAAGTTAAAATGAAAATAAGTCTCAGTATATCAGAGTTCTTCGTAGAACGGAGAATTATTTTTCCTGACCAACCGTAGACATCCGACAAGTGATAGGAAACAGCCTGTGTCTGAATGGGTAGTGGCTGTGTGGAGGTCTAAACTTGTGTTTGTGTATATATTATGAAATCAGATTACAGAAGAACTAGAAGCTGATTACATTAATGAGGAGAAATATCATAAAACTATTGTGTTTCAAAAAATATAAATGCAATGAGAAATATAGATTGTATAAATGCAATGCCATATGGCGCAGCTAATTAAAATTTCTTAATTCCAGTGTTATTACGAGCCCCTCATAGTCAAGGGTAACAGGCCTGTTTTGGTGTGTGGGATTGCTGACTCTAACAAGATGACACTACAAGTAATAAATGTGTTTTACTGTCTGCAGCATCTCTCAGTGCACAATGAGGGTTGTTGCTTTATTTGTTTCTCCTCATGCATCCTCCTTTTTATGTGTAGTTCATGCCCAGTGTCCAACTTGTTTGCAGTCAATATTTTTCATCCTACTACTATGCTATTTGCCTGCTAGGATTTTGACAGTGCTGGCCAGTATGCTCCTGATTGTCAAAGTTCTAGAAACATTTTTTTTGAGCAGCAAGTCATTTGATAGATTTTGGGCAGACAATTGACATAAATAAAGACCTACTAAACCTTTTCTGTTACAGGGATTAAGCAGTAAACCCCCCAAATATTATAAGAAATTAAAAAAAAAAAAAAACAAAAACCAAAAAACAAACAAAACCCAGAGCTTAATGTTTTGAGATATATGTATACACACACATACGAATGTACCTCCTGGAGTTACCATTTGCTGTACAAACAAGTGGAAATGCTATCATGTCTAAAGTGGAAGGGACAGCGAGCAAATGTATGTCATGCACAAAATGGCATGTTCCCTAGTCAAAATTAACTTGAGAAAAAGCACCTCCAGGTTAGAATGGCCTCCAAAATCTTTTAAAATACTGCTTAAGTATTCTCAGCCCAGTAACCATCAGCACACACAAATTATGCGAGACAACTGCAAACCCTATTGCCACCTTTAATCATTTCTTAAGTTTGACCAAACTTTAGGAAAAAAAGTTTTTGCTCTTAAAGCCTGACATTGCATATAAAAGACAGGCCAGCCTTCATATAATGATGGGAGCTACTTCAGTCACATTTCCTGTAATTTCATGCTTGTAGGCCAAGTAATCTTGCATTTGATTAAGTAAACACCGTTGTCCTCATGACTTTATGCCTACTTTAAAGGCGTTGCTGTACCTATTGTTCTACAAATTGTCAGTCCATTATTATTTCATTTTTACTTATCAGTGAAGTATAGGTCAAAACCAAACAGAGAAGTCATTTTGTTCTTTTTATCATTAGTACGGAAAGTCCAAGTAAGAAGTACAAGTGATGAAAAAAATAAAAAACTCTTAATGAAGGAAAAGATTTTTATGTTTGGCTGGTGATGTCATAAAAGTATATGCAGAAAGGAAGATGAAATAAAGAAAATCCATGTCCAATATTGAGCTCAGATAATACCAACAGCTCTCTACTTTACTGACTTGCATGAAAGACCTTCCCCAGCTGCCAGTGTAAGTTGTATGTGTTGCTTTGTTCATATAACATTGTCCCAGACACTGACTACTAGAAATGAAAGGCTTCATTTCTGAGCTGCCATAAGAATATATTATTGTCATGTGAAATCCAAGATCACCCATCCACTACTAAAATTATTACCATAAAGGTACAAAACTTGGTGAGATTAGCATCTATTTTATAATATTTATAAATGTTTTCCTTGCTTTAGCCCACTTACTGCTTAATGTTTCCAAACTGCTCCAGAAACAGCATTATAATGGATGATAAAAAAAGAGCAAATGAGCAATGAAAAGTATTTGCTAGAAATAGAACTGGTATCCATATGTAGAAAAACCTTGCCAAAAAAATTGTCAGTATTGATAGTTTTGTCTACGTTTATATATGGCCAGATCATGTGACTATTCTTTATAACAGTGAATACTGATAGTATTTATAATACATTTGGTCCAAAATCATGAATTCAGAATCATAGGAGAAAGCACATTTTTAAGTCCCTGTGTTTAAGAAATAAATATCCATACTGCTTTCTGTCAGCTGTTCAGTAAAGTAGTTTGCTGTTATTGCTTTTCTTTCATAGCTTATGTAGGGTTAAGGCTTGAAGACTTTAATTACTAAAAGGTGAAATCAAGGAAAGGCAAGATGAAACAATGCACCCAAGGAGCAGCTGAAGCACATTTTCTGTCTGTTTTGGGGGATATCATATTATGTCACATTCTTGTATAGCTGAGAAATGTTTTATACTTCTTCATGCTATTTTTATGCTTTTCACAATACAAATTTCACATGAGGTTGTATTGGGTTGCATGAAGTCTGATGGCTCAGCATCACCATGCCTTGCAAGGTCACTGGATTCAGAAAAGCCTGGGCCAGAAATCCTCAGCTTTTAAGATCACTATGAGGAAGACAGGCAGCAGCTGCCAACCATGGACACATGGCTCCCACCTGTCTGTTGCAGAAAATGTTTTCCTTGAATATTCAAGGACCACATATATCACCTGTAGGGGTTGTTGGTAAATTGACATCAGTGGTTCTAGCAGCATTTGAAGGACAGGACAGTTGGTATGCCTGAGTCCTGGCTGGCAGGATGAATAGCAGAGCAGATGTTACACATAGTTTCCATGTTTCCCACATTGAAACCTCAGTCGCACTTATGTGAGAGAGGAAAGATGGTTAAAGAGGAAGTAAGGCTAATTCTAGTTTAGACAATGTTCTTCGGTTATGCTGACTCCTCAAAATTGTGCAAAAGCTTAGATGGCCAGTTCAGCTTTTGTAATGTGCTCAAGGGAGGGGTGATGCAGAGGGGTGATGCATGTCCTGCTGTCCTTCAAGACTGGACAGCAAAGATCAGTAAGCACTTGCAGTAAATTATCAGAGATACTCATTATCGTAGAGTACACATTAGTAAGTCTTCCACATAAGGACCAACCCAACAGTGTGCAAAGTTGGCAGAAACTCAGTTATTCGTACAGAGCTTTTACAGACCTGTCAGCGTGCACTGATAACTAGCAGGATGGAGTACAGATGAGTGTTTGCTATTAAATCAGAACAAAACTCCAGCTAGTAAAGTGAGCTTTTTTTTTATTTCTCCATGAATAATGAGGCTTTTTTTTTCCTGAAATGTGAATGAAGTCTGAGTCTGTGTCTTGGGTTAATTTATGCTTGTCTTGTTTTTGTCATAGTCTTTAGATATTCACATAACCCTTATTAATTGGGATCATATTTGCAGCATTTGTTGTCCTCCTGTGGAAGTTAAAATGTGTGGACTTTACCTATTTGTGCAACATAATAGGCATCCATAGCACAAGCAATATATACTGGCATTAGTAATTCAAATAAATAGAAAAACCTTTTGTTGTTGTTGTTGTTTACAGTTATACTTACCCTAAATACTCATAAATTAACTTACATTAGGCAGAGTCAAGTTTACTAGGAACCAGAATAAATTTGCTTTGTTTCACATATGTGTGGGAGGATGAGAAATAATATCCATTATATAGTGACTGAAGCCTGTTCTGAAGAGGTCTATTAGTAAATGGTTTACAGAGTAAAATAGCATTCTGCCTGCTGTATTTGCAACCTTGTGTCTACTTCATCCTGTATAATTCACACATTCATGCATATACTCGATCTAGCTCTTCCAAAATTAACATTTTATTTTGTGGGGTTTGGCTCACGTATTAGCTCTACAGTGGGGCAGAAAAGAGGGAACTGTGCAGTAAATAGTCTCAGTAATGGGATGCATTGTGATCACCTGGAAAAACAGTCATGAACTGCTAAGAAAGAAATTTCTATTTTCTTTCTAGTGTAACATATTCTTTCTTTGGTTCTTGTGATATGATCCGTGCTACTTTACTACCTAAGCACATCAAGTCCTCCTGCTGTCTCTCAGGGCAGTTTAGCCAGGGAGCAATCTTTGGGGAGCAAGGGACCAGCAGCCACCTCACCCTGCTCCTCCTTGGAAAGCAAGAGCTCTCTGCAAGCTTTCCCAGAAACAACTTATCATAAAAGCTCCAGACCACCACCAGCAACAGTTTTTAGCAGGCCAGAGACACACAGGAGTCTGAGAGGCACGGGAAAAAGGAGAAGTGTTGTTCTGGCATCCCTTCTGTCTTACAGAAGCACGTTCACGCCCCCAGAGACCCAAGAGGCAGTAGTTCAGTAGCTGGGTGCAGGCTGGCAGAAGAGCATGCAAAGCAGGGGTGTTAACTGGGGAGTTAATGGTGACAGCCTGGTGGGTGACCTTTGCACTTGGACAATATCTGAAAAACACTAATGAAATGGTGCAGATAGCTGCCTGAATTTTGCATCCTGCTCTGTAGCGGGATGAGTTACTGTTAGTGATTCAGTCACAAGTCTTGTGGTATTTGAAGGGCTGCTTGGGATCCCATTCCTCATATCCAGAGGTTAAGGGGTGATCTCAATTTTCATCAGAAGTAATAAGAAGAGGTTGCAGAGAAAACTTCATAGGTCATATTAACAGAGTACGCCCCAAGGGCTCACAAACCAGGCAGGTAAAAGGAATGATAAACGTGTACCACCTTAAAATGAACAAATACAACTGCTGATTTTTAGGGCAGCGTGCAACTGCTGGAGCTTGTGCAAATACTTTTCTGGTAGCCAAGGAAGGCAGCAGCCTGCAGGCAGCCTCCCAGCTTCCCATCACTCTCTCTTTCCCCTCTCCCTTCTCCACCACGTCCTCCTCTGCTGACAGAGCCACACAGTTTTATTGTCCTCCCATCGGCTGTCAGCGCAGGGCTGGCAGCAGCACAGGCCCACACAAGCTGCCTCGCGATCACCCTACCCCAAATCTGGCTTCGGTTCACACCCCTATTCTTGGCCCCTGCACCTCCAGCCATGGCCAGCTGGCCGCCTCCATGGCAGCTGTCATCTGGTGTGCTGCACACCGAGCCTCCTCCACCAGCCTGGTGCTGGAGCTTGCACCACAGTGCTGGCAGGGGCCACATTTGGTGGAGAGGGAAGTGTCAGCCTGCACTCATGTTCCACTTCATCACAGGGCAAAGCCATAGCACTAGGGTGGGAGGAGGGAGTCACTGTTTGGGTTGCTGTCTGTTTAGACCCCCTATTTCCTATGTTCACCGTAAGTAGCTCCTAGAGAGGGAGGCTTTCCCTGAAAGGCTGCTTTCCGAAGGGCGACCCCTGAGCCTGTCTTGTGTTGGAGGCAGGAGGAGGGTGGGAGCCCAGACTAGTTGCATGGCTAGGGAGCCTTGGCTCAGGCAGGAGGGTCCCTTTGGCAGCATCAGACCTTCCTGTAGCTTCCCAATGGCATGCATGCTGGCTGCCTGAGCCAGGACCAGGCACTGCCTCACTGCCTTAACTTGGCTCCAGATAGCATGGGGAAGGAATTGGGGCCAATGCGAATGCATGGTGATGGGGAGAGAAGGTGACCTTTTCTCTGTCTGGCATGTAGCCATGACGGCAGCCACCCTGCCACTGACAGGCCTGCCACCCTTGACGGTCATAACTGCAGTGCTGCCGCGGGAAGGCGGCTAGGGAAGCCCTTCCCACAGTGCCAGAGTGGGATGCCCAGCCAAGGAGGTGCACCAAGAAGGTTTGCCGTGAGAGAGAGGGAGGTGGATGGTGGGCAATGGTATCTCTTCAGGGCTGGTGTCAGGAACCTCTGCTGAAGCTGGCAGCTGATACTGGCATAAAGAGCAGGGTCCCTGGACTGGAGGATGCACCCATCCGTCTTGGCTCCCTTTCCAGAAGGGACTTGGCCTGCATCCCAGAGGAAGGAAGAGGAGCTCCCAGTGAGTAAGCAAGGCCTGGCTTTGGTCACTCCTTGAAGGGGCAGTTAATGCAGAGATGGCAGCTTGCTTGTTACCCCAGCGTATCTGGCCCTCTGCATTCCTACCTGGGATGCCAGAGGTCTCAGTTTTGCTGTCTGTCCTGCCCTCTCCTTCCTTTCAGCTCCTATCCTAGGGCCACTATTCCCAAGTGTTTGGTAGTGTGTGTTTGTGCATCTTCTCAGCCGCTGGTGGGAAGGGTCTCTACAGGGGAGAGATTGTCTTCCTGCCGTATGCTGATGGCATATCTGGCATCACAAATCCTTACCTCCACTGACAGCAGCAGCATGCCTAAAAAGTAATGAGCATTTCAGCAGATGACCAGCTGTTCATCCTCTCATGAGAGAGACAAGCCCTTTACTCTGAAACATGGTCGTGCTGACTTCTCATCTCTGGTTTTCAGGAAGCATTATCAGTGGTGAGTGAAGACCAGTCCTTGTTTGAGTGTGCCTACGGATCACCCCACCTTGCGAAGACAGAGATGACGGCCTCCTCCTCCAGTGAATATGGGCAGACTTCAAAGATGAGTCCGCGTGTTCCCCAGCAAGACTGGTTATCACAGCCCCCAGCCAGAGTCACCATCAAGATGGAGTGTAACCCAAACCAAGTTAATGGGTCAAGGTAACAAGGCCAGTGTTAGCGTGGCTCAAGTTTACTTTTTCTAAAGATGGGTCTAGTTCAATTGTCTAAATCTGAATCTAGAAGCATTTTAGATGCCCTAAGGTACCCCACCTAACCACCAGCTGCTGTACTAGAAGCCTACAGGTCTGCTGCACGTTGTGGGTCATGCCTGCCAGCCCTATTCAGGTGTTGTGAGAGTTTCAAATGGTGCTACAGGCAGCGTCTTTTCATGAGCTTGTGCAACACCTTACTGTGTTTCTTCTTACTGACGATAATTTTGGATGTGAACTTGCATTGCATGCCAAGTGAAAGAGCATGTATTAAAGTTAGCAAAATGTGAGTTTGCTGTAATCTGGCCCGGCAGCACTGATCCATGTAAGGGTGTGGTGTATGTGAAATAACACTCTATGGAAGCTCTGAAAATACAGTAACTTGGGCAGTCGCCTTTTGCTCTAAATATAATCAGGCAGAGAAGCACAGGAAGTAAATTCTTGTAGTGGCAGAGGGAGTGAGCTATCTATCTTTACTTTTATATTTAATGTAAACAGTGCCAAAAAACATAACCCTGGAGTTGGATTTAAGAAGAAAAAGCATATGCATGGAGACAAGCAGGGGAGTAGAAAGGAACAAGAAAAGAAATTATTCAGTTCAGCAGGCAGCAGCCACAGCATGTCAGCGCTTTAACAGTTACCTTGGGACGTTTTTTTTTTATCAGTTTCTCTATGGAGAATTGAATCGATTAAGTGGAAAGTAATGCAGTGAAGCTGTGTATATTGACTGGTATCTTCCTCAAGCATAGGAACACTCTATGGATTTCTTCCATCTGAAAAGCACAATGAAGATTTTTATTTTTTTTTTCCAAGGAAATTATCCAAACAAGTGCTTTCCTGTTGCAAATGCCTCACTGTCAAAACAGTTTTCCTTTGGTGTTGCTGAAGGGCAGAGGTCCAGAGAGTCGGTTGCTCGCAATTGTTGGTGATGTACCAGTAAAGGCTGTGCTTCACATCTCTCCGCCACAAACACCTGCCTACTGATCTCATCTCCCAGGATCAGTTGTTTAGAAAAACCTCAACCATGAGCACTGTGGTTACTGTTCGCACTTGCTGTGCTAATGTGATGAGCACCACAAGCAGGGCAAAGTGGTTGACAGCTTATCACACCTACACTTTTTCACCAGTGAGGATGGAAATTGTGCTGGAGTCAAATCAGGATTTCTAGTGAACAGTCAAAGATTTGAAATACGAAGAAATAAATGGTGATCTGAAGTTACAGAGAATTAGAGAAGTCTTCTTGTAACTCTTCTTATTCATAATTCATTTACAGTTTCAGTGAGTGGGTTGTTTTTCTTTTTTCTTTCTTTTTTGTGCTGAGTAAATGCACAGATTTAATCACAAATGGAGTATTAATTCAAAACCAGGTTCGCCTGCTTCCTAAGTATCTGTGCTGGCATTTATTTAAGACAACTAATCATAGTTTTTCACAGTATAAATGTCATAAAATGCATGGGAGTAGATAATATTAATTGTTACTGAGATTAGTGGTAATAATTTGCAATGCTATACATAACTAAAGTCAGTCATTCACATAGTCCTATTTTGACGTACTGCCAGATATTAAGGAAGATTTGTTTGCAATTGTTGCAATCACATTTTTAAAATCATCAAGCCAGAATCTTGAATTTTCTGTCTTGGATTCCCGAAATACATACCTAACCTGAATATTAATGCTCAGCTCATGAATCCCAAGTATTTGGCTGTTTCTGTAGCAGTTTAGGGACAAAATTGTGTGCAGTAATTCTGTCTTTTATTAGCTGAAACTGTGTCCTGTCTAATCCTTGGTAGCGACACTGGTAAGGATTACATTCTGATTTAAGAACTCAGACAAGTCCTGCCTTGCTATCTAGAGAGGCCTGAAAGTGTTGTTGTGGATAGATGTGTGTTTGGGTGTGCAGCAGGAAGAGATCCTGTGCTTAGGGCCTTTGCTTCTCTCCTGGGGGCTGTGCCATTGTTGAATAAAACCAGAAGTAACCCAGAGAGCGAGGAGCTGCAGTGGAGTCACGAGAGCTCCCCATCTCTCACCTGAACCCTCAGTTTGCATTTTGCTGCCTGCCTGGCAGCTTGATTTCAGCAGGCAGGACAGGGCAGGCTTGTGTTCAACATGTTTTACAACCTGCTGGCTGAGGTCATGAATCTGTGGGGGCCAGGAAGGGGATTTGCCACCCTTACCTCCCCAATCTAAGATATATTCACCTTCCATATGTGAACTTTTCAGGGATGGATAAGCATTCAGAAGGCCTGAATTAAACAGGCTATTTGGACATATCTTCTAATGCCTATAATTTCTCCTTCCTTTGTGCTATTTTTGATTAGTGTATGCTAGTTTCTATTAATATCACCTTAGGGTGACACTCTGGCTACCTGCACAGTCAATAGACAGGAAGTGGCTGCTGGTTTAGACTGCCTGAGTTGCCCTTTGTGGAGAGAAATATCTGCCTTTCCTACAGAGGTATCCCGGTCTTCACACTATCTGTTACTAGCAGAACAGGCATCTATTTTTGAAGGATGTATAATCTGAGCATTGGGGAATTGTCCTTAAATCAATCTATTTTGATTAGTCATGAGGCATAATTTTAATTCCTACTTTTCCAGCAGAGCTGTTAATTTTATAAAGATGTGATACCCAAGAGTTACCAAGGCATCTGGACCCCCAGTAAGATGGTTTTGCACTATCCTGACCACTTTTACCACCATTACAGAAGTAAAGGGATGAAAAGAAGCAATTCTGTGTGCCTCTTCTCTAAAAAAAAAAATAGCATTAGGTCTATCTACTCCATCATTTGGACTTGGAGTTTAGTTCAGATCAGTTGAGCAGCACATGAAATCTAAAAGTTCTTCATTTTTCTCTGGACATCATCACTCAGAGATGCTTAATGTGTTCATCACTAGAAAATGAACAGCCCAGGTGTGGCCGTTCTTTCCCGATATGAACAAGCATATGAGCTGGCACATAAGCTATGCTGCTGGAAGAGGCTGTACAAGTTACTGCTCTGAACTGCAAAATGGTTTTGATCAGAACACTGGTTTTTCGAAAAGGCATGTCCTGGCTGAAAATATAATGGGAAGAAATGTAATTCTTTCTATATTGAATTTAAAATAACCTGCAGCATTGGAAGCAGAGGTTTGTTTATTAATCTTGGATTTGACAGCCTCCCCTATTGACAGATCAATGCAGAGTTGTTAACTGGAGAAAACAAGGAAAATTAATACTTCACTATAATTCCTAAGGCTGAAAAAAACCAACATTAAAAAAAAAAAATCACTTACAGACTACCAAAAAAAGAACAGATTAACAGAATATAAAATAAAAAAGAATTAAAAAAATACATAAATTGCATGCTTGTACATGACATAAAAATAAATAAAAAAATAATTAAGATGCACTATTTATTCCATCAAAGAGCTATTATTTTATAAGGTCTAACACATGCCTAAAAAATAGATCTAGATATTACATTTTTAATGAAGAACTAACAATACCAAGTAGCAAATGTAAATATGTTGTGGCATTCCTAAATCTCACGCACATATGTGCATGTAATATGTACAGTGTTATACTTTGGGAATTGGAAAGCTTCCTAATACGTAATATTCCTGCTAGTTGCAAAAAAACTTGTGTAGGACTCAAACATTGCATTAAGAAATTTTTATCAGAAATAAATTATTCCTAACCATGTAAAATATTCTGATATGATACCGATGAGTACTGTCAATATGGATGTCAGTAGAGCTCAATGCAGTTTATACATCTATTACAAATCTAAACCCATTTATTCCATCCTCAGGTCCTGCTAGGTCTTTGCCATTTGATGTTGGTGTTTCACTGGTTTCCTGGCAGGTTATGTGCTGTCCATCACATACATAGTATTGGTCACACTTTCTGTTCACAGACTAGAGGTTCCCTGCCATTCTGCAGGTTACTTTGCATTTTCTTTTCTGCAGAAGCCTTCCTCACCTTGCTTATTTGCAGTCCATAAATGTATTTCCTTGAATGAAATGCTCAGTTCTTAATAATGCTTCATATGTTATAAGTTAACACATGCAGTAGCGAGAGCTGCTTTTCATTTTTAGTAAAACTGTACCTGATCTGTTCACACCTATTTTAAAATCTGGGTTGTCCCAAAGGAGTCTGAAATACTACAGCCACATTGCAGAGCCAGAGAAGTGCTACCTCTAGGATCTCTAGAGTATCCTCTGTAATCATCTTCCTACGTGGAGCCTAGGTCTGTGTAAAAAGGATACAAAGCACGGTAACAGACCCCACAAAATAGCAACCAGAGAATAGTTAACATTGCAATTTTTTGCTGTCCAGCTCTACTTTCTCAGTGTGTTAGGCTACTTCCTGGCCATATATTTTGCTGTCTGGAAAGGCATATAAAATTTTAGGAGCCTACTGAACCCCTTACACATCAGCAATTAAGTACCTACTCAAAGCAGAAATGGACTCACTTTGCTAGGACTTTCCCCAGATACACTTTGGCTGTAATTGCCCCACATTAGATCTCAAAACATAACAGTCTCAGAACTGGCATTCCTGTGAATACTGAAGCAATAACATTAGAATGATATTAAAGGGTTATTTTCAGTGGGCTGCAGAGGGATTAGCTACACGCGTTTGTTTAACAATAACAGTATTTTTAAAGCTAGACACTGTTGCACAGCACCAGAAAATATAGCCTAAGGGCCTACCTTAAATTAAATAAAGCAAGAAAAGTTTAAATTCAAGCTGTCATTTACCTTGCTGTTGTTGTATATATAATGCAGATTGTCACAGATGGTATCAAATTGAGTTTCTTTAAATCCATTACGTTGGTACAGCCATTATATTTCTTTCAGGTACATAAATCTAATGAGCCCTTTGTGCCACCATATTGCCAATCTTTCACCTGAATGTAATAATATTATTTCCTGCTATTTATTGCTCTTGAGTCAGACCAAAAGATTCACCTTGTTGTAGTAAGGCGCTATAATATAAATCTAGAGATTGCATATGTCATACTGTTTCTTACTTTTCTGTTTGTTGTTCTTTACATATTTTATCAAATTAAGTATGAGCGATTCTATAACAAGGGAGTACAAGTCATGTTATGCAGTTACAGTGGAATTCACTCCTGTGAAAATACTTTCACAAGGCCCTAGGTACTTCTTGAACAACATTTAAATCCTTGGATTTCTCAGTGGTCTCTGAATACACTCACCCATGTGACTCCATCATGCCCGTGGGTGGGACTAAAAGAAGGTAGCTTGGAAGAACTACATTTACTAGTTGGTAATCAATCTTTTTAAGGGAGGCTGAAGTGGAACACAGGGTCTTATTCAGGCCACAGATAAATTTCGCTTGCCACGAGCAGCGTGATGATTTCATTGAAAAAGCATTTTGAAAGTTAGCTGCAGTGAAAGCACAGCAGAATTTTTCCAACATCAACTTGGCTGATACTGAGTTTTAAAGAAATGCCAGAAATAATTAGTTGCCATTAAGATTTAATCATGTGCAAAATGTTGATTTAAGTGCTACCAATTGTTGCTCGAAAACCATTTGAGAATGAAATTGCCACTTAATACATCTTTTGTGCTGGCTCTTTTGGGAAATACCATTTTTCTTTGCATGTTACTGTTCTACGTTCTCATCAAAGAGCCTCTGTACTAGCTGGGTTGAGTGCTTCTGACACACAGGAGGACTTTTAGGAGTCCCAAGTGACCTCAAGTTTTTGTCTTTCTTTTTTTTTTTTTTTCTTTCGTTTAATTTTGCCCTTGTTGTAAGCCTCCTAAGTAGTAACTGGTTTTTGCTATACAAACCAGCAAATTTGAATGGGTAGCGCTTGAGGTACCTTGCACTGTCTATCCATGTGCCAGTGGATGTGCAGCCTCTAAGGAGGGTGTATTCATTCATATGGATCTCTGTATTGCCACCATGACAGAACCATCCTGCTCCCGGGAACCAGGCTGACATGCTTTAAG
Organism: Neopsephotus bourkii; assembly: GCF_033783945.1. Lineage (NCBI taxonomy): Eukaryota > Metazoa > Chordata > Aves > Psittaciformes > Psittacidae > Neopsephotus > Neopsephotus bourkii. Next base: position 6,198,461 of record NW_026901456.1, on the reverse strand, counting down.
CTATATGAGGCACCTCTGCATTATGCTCCAGTCTGTGGTATGATACTGATGGAACTACTTAGAGCACTTGCACACCTTGTGTGTGTCTAACACATGCATAAACAGGCTTGATCTGCAGTAATTACCCTGACATCACTTGTTTTTCAGGGGCATGGCTTTTTCCATCCCTGGTGCACAGCCCCATGGCTGAGGCACAGTGCCATCCCTTCCACTTCTAGTGGTGTACCACCGGCATGCAGCCCTGGTATTCTTGGTAAACCTCAGCTCAGACTAAACAACAAGCATGGTCCAAAACCCACTGCAATCAATGAGACACCTCTGGCTCCAAAAGGGTTTGAGTCAGCCCCTGCATCAGTCCTCAACAAAGCTGGGAGATCTGTCTTAAGAGGATGACTTTCCTAACTCACATATTGGTGCTGCCTTTATAAAGTAACATAAATCTTGGGTAAAAAGCCATGATGTTAGTTATCTGAGACTCATAATCTTTCTTCCCACTGACTGGGTGGTTGGTGAAGTGGCTGCTTACCAAACTGGAAAAACTACAAATTCAGGATCTTCTCTGAATCAACCTCAAGAAGTCTCTTTTTGCTCTGAAAATACACCACCGTAACACCAGTGCATGTGTGTGTGTGAGTGTGTGTTTGTGTGCATGGTTTGGCTCTATTTTTGAAGCAAACATGTTGCCAAAGACTAAAAAAACACTTTTTTTTTTTTTTTGCAGCTTTTTTTGAGGCTGCTGGACTGGCAACTACCAGCTAAGAAGCTTTCCACTCTGGGATAATGGGTTCATTCATAATTGGCATGGTTACATTTTGGATTGACAACTGATGGTTTAATTGTGTGCTTAGCTTCAGGAGTTTAAGAAGGAGGTGAGGATAGCCAGTTTCAAAAGTGCTAAGCAGCCAAAATCAGTTTCCAGATAATAACATAGGCCCCCACAAGAGTTATTATCACTGTCATTATTTCTGACTATTACTATTATTACTACTTTATTTCCAGTACAGTATTTACTATGTCTAGAGCATTTAGAGCCACTGGTCATGGTGTTTCCTCGGGCTGGTATGACACAGGCACTGTCAGTAGGTAGGTTGTCTCTAACCCAGCACATTTGAAGATGAGTCTTCTCCTCTCCCCCTTTATTAGAAGTTTTATTTTGATCAGGGTAATACCAGTGGAGTGTTCAGTATTTAAAACTTGGGAACAGTATTTTAAGACAGAGCAGAAAGTGTGTAAGAAAAGGAAGAGTGGCTCATCATTTGCTTTGCCATTTGGCACCCATCAGCCTCACAGCCCAATAATGCTAATCACAAAACTCAGCAGACATTCCGTAGACATAGGGATTATGGTTTCCATGCAATATGTCATTTTTGTTTATGCCTGGCATTCTCTACTTTGCTAACTTTCTATATAATCCGTGCCCACAAAAGAAGACATATCTGCTTTGTGGAGGGCCCTGTCTCCTGGCATTTCATATTTTATGAAACCACAAATACAACGGTCTTACAAGCTCTTGAAATGAAATGCAAGTTGAGAAATGTAATCAATTACCATTATAATAGAATTTCTATAAAAATAATAAAAGAAAAACAACAGAAAATAGGTCCTGAAAGTTGTAGGCCAACTGGGAAGTCATTGTGGCTTTGGCCTAGCTATCACCATGTCAGACTTCAGCCTTCTCCCAGGCAGCAATCTAATTGTAAACTATGTATATACAGAACATCATTTCTTAGCTTTGGCTTTTAGTGACCCCCTTCCCTTCTTTGCCTTTCTTCACTCTAACCTGACACATAAGAAATATTGAAGTGTTTGCACTAATGGAGAAATGACAACGTGCAGTCAAACTTAAACCAGCTGTTTCCCTGCACTGTGAACACAAAGAGCCAGGCTGGTGATATTTATAGCTTGACTGGCCTCTAGTGAGCCAGATGCTGACTGCCTTAATTTGCCATGTTGGCCTTAAGGCTTGAAGCAGCTGTGGACTACAAGATAGCCAGGGAAAGTTAGCAAAAACAAAAAGAAAAAATGGAAAAGATTGTTTCAATTAGCAGAAGTTATTGTTTGATTGAAAATGAACGGCTGCTGCATATACAACTCAATAAACAAGAGTCTTTTATTTTGCTTACAGAAAGCCAGCAACGTTGCATGTGTTGGCATGTGGTGTTTGCTTTTTCCTTTCGCTGGAGGAAGGAACTGGACAGGCTTCTAAGTGCCACACTGTAACATATCTGAGTGACCCCTGGGACAGCCCCGTGTGACCCTGAGCACCTACTGAGCCCAGGGCACCCCACAGAGTGGTGTCTGCCCCTGTTCTGGATGCTGCTGGGTGTATTAGCATGGGACTGCTCCAATCCCAGCCTCTCCATAGCCTTGGTCCGTTGGAGCTGTTGAAGACCGTTTTGGTTGCCCCTGCTTAACCCCACATGAAGTCGCTTCCATGACTGCATGGCTCAGTGAGGACTTGAGTTTTCCCTTATTTCCTTTTCTTTTGTCTTCTTAGGACTGCTTTTGACGTTCACCTTACAGCAAAGATAAACAGACTGTCACTGGGGCTTCAGCATCAACTTAAGTCAGCTTCAGCTGGTGGCACAGGTCCTGAGGAGCTTCCCTCCTTTCCACAGACCTCATCAGCTCACTTCCATACTGGCTATCCCCTTTCCTGTGGGCAAGCATCGCCTTCACACAGCCGCCCCACATTGGTGGGGGAATGACTCAGGTTGTAGCTAAACACTGAGTTACTTACCCACCCAGTCATCTATTTAGTTATTTGTATACTTCATGATTCTGTGATTGTACTTGCTAGGGAAACAGCTTCCCAGTCCAGTTTGCTAAGCAGTTGCATGAAAACCTGTATGAGCACTACAGGGATATTTCAACCTCTGTGCGTTTTCTGGCATTTTAATGCCTCTGTTATGCTGAAGCTCTCTGTGGACTTGCACTGCTTTCACAAGAAACCTTGGAAGGGAAAATAAAACCCGTGTTTTCCTTTCAGCAGGTTGAGTGTGGCAGTGCTCACTTGGCAGATTTAAAGGCAGGTGCCTGCACAGAAGCAGAGGGCTTGATGTGCTTGCAGGGCTTGGCCTGGTGTAGGCACAGAAGAAGCTGGGCAGCCGCATCCAGCTGTGATGCTGGGTGATGAGTGTGTGTGGTGGAAACTGAGCTCTGTCAAAGCAAGTGTTGGAGCCTCTGATACCACTGCTGAAAGCGCTTTTCAGAGTCTCACTTAGCAACCCCGGGGATCCCTACTGGTGCCAAGGAAGCAGCCCCTGGGGGCCTGCGAAGCTGGTGGTGCAGCCGCAGTCCTGCTCTGGCAGGTGGAAAGCCTGGGCTTCTTCTCACCAGGGAGGGTTGAGCTGTCCCCAGTGAGTGGTGCCGGGGGGAACCCGAAGGGACAACTGCAGGACCCCTCATTGCATGTCACTTCTGCAGCAGGTCTCAGCAGGTGTGAATCCCAGTCATTCATGAAGGTGTGGAGAGGGGCAGGGAAGAGAATTTGGGGCTGCAGCTGTGTAACCCTTGGAACTGATATTGTGGAGTAAAGTATGTCAGATGTGCTTTAGGAAACAGCAGTGTACCTCCAACTCTCAGGGGTTTTATATTTTTTCCTTCATGGACCACTTTTTCAGTGACTTTTTTGAGACCACATCTGAAATACTGTGTCCAGTTCTGGGCTCCTCAGTTCAAGAAGGACAGGGACCTGCTGGAGAGAGTCCAGCGCAGGGCAACTATGATGATTAAGGGAGTGGAGCATCTCCCTTATGAGGAAAGACTGAGGGAGCTGGGTCTCTATAGTTTGGAGGAGATTGAGGGGTGACCTTATTAGTGTATATAAATATATAAAGGGGGAGTGTCACGAGGATGGAGCCAGGCTCTTCTCAGTGGCAAACAATGATAGGACAAGGGGCAATGGGTACAAACTGGAACACAAGAGGTTCCACTTAAACTTGAGGAGAAACTTCTGCTCAGTGAGGGTGACAGAACACTGGAACAGGCTGCCCAGGGAGGTTGTGGAGTCTCCTTCTCTGGAAACATTCAAAACCCGCCTGGACACGTTCCTGTATAACCTTATCTAGGTGTTCCTGCTCCGGCAGGGGGATTGGACTAGATGATCTTCTGAGGTCCCTTCCAACCTCTAACATACTGTGTGACTGTGATACTGTGACAAGCCATCTGGGGGGGGGAAGTGCTGACCAAATTCACCACAACTTGAGTAGTTGCAGCGAATGGAGATTAACATGAGTATGGTTTGCCATATACTCACTATGAACTGACCTTTACATGATGTTGTTCTGGTTAAACATAAATTTAAGTATCTTGGCCCAAATTATCTGAAGGCGCTGGCTTTGCAGAGCTCTCTCTCTTGTACATAAGGACAAGGTGGGACATTGCAGGCTTGCTTCCCTCTTAATCACCTGCATTATGAAGTGGGAGAGAAATCTGTGTCCACTAGGAAAGTGTCATGTTTTGTTTGCCAAAGCCTCACAGAAGAAAAGTTCTGATAGCTCAGCATGTCCTCTGACCTAACCAGCCATGTACTGGATAGGGGCCATGCATGGAAAACTCCAAAGATATCCTTACAGCACTTTACTCTCCTGAGACCTCTTTTCTATAAGTAGCATCCGTAAGGAAGTTATCCAATCTTGTAAGCTGTGCTTATTACATAAACTTATAAAGATATGTAAATATTTGGAAAATACAATTTTTCTCATTTATTTCTCTCTGAAATTCAGAAACATCAAATCTAGGGGGTTACGTTATGGGAATTTCACAGAGATCATGTAAAATTTTCCTGATTCCTAATCTGCGTTTCTCTGACACCTTGCATTTTAAGAGAACACAGGTGTTTTATATCACATGGGGAAAATAGTAGCATAGTAAAGAGGAAAAATGTGTTTCATACACTTATTTATGAACTTACATCTGCTTTCATCACAGGCAATGGTTGGCAAGACTCCAAGGGACTTCAGTAGGAATGGGCGCTAAATTTAACCATCAATTCAGGTTGATTCTAAATAACCCTGAACAAAGGCAAGGCTTCCAGGTCCAAGGACCTATGGAGAAATATTTTCTTCAACAGTCATTTGTCAGCAATCAGAGCAGAATCAGATCAGGACTGGACAAAGTGCTCTTGGGTAGCACAGCTGTAGGATTTTCACATTTTGGGGGGCTGTTTTTCTTTTTTTGTGTAAATTCCAGGTATAATGCAGTATATTTACAAAGGGTAAAAATAACATGCAGCTGTGAAGAAAAACATCTTGGGTTTCAGTTCATACCTGAGGATGAATCACTGAAAAGCTGCACCCTTTATGCTGGGTGCATTTTCTGAAAGCTGCTTTTCCACTGCCCCTGTTCCCCTGGTGGTTCAGAAATAAAGCAGACACACAGCAAATCCTAAAAAAAAAGCCTTTGCAGACAATCCCTCTCTTGTTCTGGGCACTAAAATTACCATTTTCTAGTGTCTGCTTCCATTTTCAGCTTTGCTTTCTATACCGTAGAAGTTGGTTCCAGCCATTTGAATTAAGCCTTGCTTCAGTGGAATGCGTAAGCATGCATAATTTGAAGTACCTGAGTAGTCCTGTTAGCTGCCATGGCGCTGCTTCCACACATGCTTGAGGTCAAGCGTGGTCTAGAAGATTTGCTGAACTGGGGATTTGCTTGTCCACCCAGTAAGCTAACAGGACAAAACCCTTGACCATCTGCTTCTGGGTTTTTATGAAAAGTTATTACTTATTTATGATCTTACCCACCCCCATCTTTGTATATTCAGATCAGAAAACCAGCTCAGAAGCCCTGTCAGATTGCCAAAAGCAGTGTGCTACTTGATCTTTCACATCATTTACTGTTCAGTGTTTACAAGAATGGTTTTAATGCACAATTGCCCATAACAGTGGTGAAGGCTAATACTGATGTGATATTTCATGTCAGCAGCAAGATATTCATCTCCCTACATGCCAAGTTCCTTTTCACAGGAAAACAAAATAAAGCAACTGTGCCAGTTAGGCCAAAGGATGCTGCTAGCTCTGTTTCCCAAACACGTCTCTAAAAAGTCAGCAAATGGGCCAAATGTTTCTTTCTTTTGTCTTTGTAATATAACTGACCTTAGAAATCAGGGTGAGCATCTGCATAGGTGTAAGGTCATGAGTTTGATGATGTTTCCAAATATATGTGATTTAGTATGCAGACTCACTTTTACATATATGGCATTTGTATTTGTTAAGGGTAAATGGAAAAAGCCAACATTCTAGTCACAAGCAATCATCACAAAAGCTCTTTTCTCTGTTTGAAAGAAAAAGTTATTTTTTTTTGCTTATCTCTGTGTAGACAAGAAATAAGTGCATCCCAGAATTATATTTAGGGGTATGTAGTGGGATAGGAAAGCTAAACCTGAGAGAATAACGCCCAAGTACTCTAGTTCTGAGAAGAAAAGGTAAATTCACCACAACTCAATGACAGGCAAGACCAGGTGGTGACTCATTTTCCCCTGTGGTTGTTTTTTGGTCCTGTGCCTGACAAGGAGTTGTAGGATCTTCACACAATGCAGATTTCATATGTAATACGTTATGCAGCACCCAAGATATTTTATACCTGAAAAAGGTATGTGAAGCCAACATTTCCCAGGCAACATTTAAGGACCTGTTCCTTCTTCTAAAGCAGATGACAGTACCCATTGAGTGGTTTCTGTGGTATGTTTTGTTTCTAAACTGAAAGCCATCAGCAGTTAATTTTGTTTTTCATACATACTTTAACACAGCATGGTAAAATTATTAGTAACACTGAGTGGAAAAAAGTGATAATATGTACTTCTGGTATTTAATATGTATTTTAAACCTTTGCAGCTTTCCAAGTGCTAGTTATTTTTTAAAACACATATGAGAATTATAACTGGTTTAGCTCCTGACCCATGGTAGTGCTGAGGGTGCAGCTCAACCAAGTCACTTGGGAATTGGATAAAATATCTGCCACATGTTTTTCACCTGTGCTGAGCAGACAGTGGTCCAAACTGTGTGTTATTTTTCCTCTTTTGTCCTTAAACAATAGCAGAACTCTCGTCGGGAAGCGTCTGTATTCTGACCACTGGTGTACTTAGAGTAACACTGCTGCCCAAAGCTTGCAGCAGAAGCTGGGATTTCTGAGCTGCAGAGGGCAAGAGGCTATGGGTGAAACACATGTTGCAGGGCAGGGGATAGATCCAGAGTCTGGGTCTTGGAGGATGTCTCAGTTCTCCGGACTGCAAATTAGTCAGTTTGCAAGGATACTAAATGAAGCATTGCAACCTGACTGCTTGCCTGTGTAGTAAGACCACAGTACAGTTTCAGGAGTTAAATGGCAGGACAAAAAGAAAACTTGTTAGCAATTTAGTTTCACTAGAGAAACCAAAACCCAACTAACACCCTCTTTCCCTTGCCAAACAGCCTCTTTAAATTTAAAGGTATTCCCTGTAGCTCTGTTCTTTATTTTGATTTTTGTAACAATTTTTCTCTCTCTGATGAAACACGTTGTAGACATTAAATTAAGGGACAAATATGTCTGTGTCTGCCAGAAAGAAAACTGTGATGCAATTAAAATGCCATTAGGGAACCCCCTGTGGGATGTTAAACCAAAAGACTCTATTCAGAAAGCAAAGCCAAAATTAAAGAGGTGTCTGGTTGCAGATCCTCTGCAGATTTCCATTTCTTGACTACAGTACCATGGAGACTGTGCTAGTGAGGAGCTGAAAGGTTTTTCCAGTCATGCGTGTGGTATTTTGAATCATGGCTTTGGCAAATGTTCCTTTTCTGTAAGCCATACATAGAAGTATGTCTACATTGCATGACATAAAGAGCAACTGAGCATGGCCCACATGAAACAATGACAGCAGTGCAGATGAAAAGCTGCCCAAGGCTTGGACAAGCCTTGTCCAAGGCTTGGACAATGACAGCTAATAATAGTTTTCCTAAGTGTATCTTTATGTTTTCTGAGTTGTCTGTGAGATGTTTGGAGAGAGAAGTGCAAGTACTTGCAGCCAGCAAGCTCAGCAAGCTCATGAGCAAGCCTCCATTCTCGTCTGGTTGCTGGAAATAAATCGTTAATGTTTATATGTTTGGAGACATATAAGAGCCTGATCCTTTGAAAATAACAATAAATATATAGTCCACTGGCTGGTCATTCTTTCTGAGGCAGCTGAAGAAATTAGCAGTCATTGGGTAGCAGGTGCTGAGTTTTCCAGTGATAGCCCAACCCTGGTACTTGAGTCTTGTTTTTTCTATTTCATTCAGTGTGATATTTTGCTGAGGATATTAGTGGGGACTGGAATAATAATAGAGCCACACCTCTCTTCTCTTTCTAGGAATTCTCCTGATGACTGTAGCGTGGCAAAAGGCGGGAAGATGGTTAGCGGCTCAGAAAATGTTGGGATGAACTATGGAAATTACATGGAAGAGAAGCATGTTCCACCCCCAAATATGACTACCAATGAACGAAGAGTCATTGTGCCAGCAGGTTAGACCCTCTACACAAAAATTCAAAGCAAAAAGTACATTTCCCCTAAGTCTGCTAACATTATTTAAGAGGATTTGGAGAACAGTGGCAATGCAATACAAGTTATCAGGAAGAAAAGAGCAGTAATCTCTCAGGGTTATTAAGAGAAAGAGCTGAAAAATATCATAGTGAAGCCATCTCCCCAGCCTGTTCCTTCCATTTCAGCAGCATAACTGGCAGATTACAGGCACTCAGATGTTATCTGACTTCTCTAGCCCTTAAGTGGGCAAAATGAAGAGTCACTTCCATTTCCTAACACTATGGACTAGCTGGGTGCAAAGTGTGTGGGAAGAGAAAGGCTCACTGTACCGCATGATATTCCTGCAAATACCAAGTGCAGTCTGGCCCCCAGCATGCTAAAACCACAATTGCTTCTGTAAAATCAAACAGTGCATGAAAAGCATTTGTGTAGGTTATCCCCTGAGTTTGGGCGGTGTAAAGTATTTTAATAAGCAAGCTGACAACTCTTCAGCAATGTAAGAGCACAATTGAGAAATTCTTGGTTAGTCTTGGCAAGCTTGGTTGTGGAATTCAGCAGTTAAGTGAACATGAAGGAATTCAGTCTTGTGTGCCTTGTCCTCCAAATAAACCCTCTGCTGAATGGTTTGTTGCTTTGGTTTGCAGAGTAATTAGCATGCCTATTTCTGAAGTCAAAGCATTAGACCATCATCACGACCTATGTGAGTTTATAAACCACTGGCTGTACACAGCATAGACATACCACCTATAACCTGCAGACAGAAAGGAATGTTTTGCTGCTAGTTCATTTCCAACAGAGATGTGCCTATCTGAAACATTTCTGCTACTGCTATGTTGCCTAATATTCTTACAGTTTTTCAGTTGCTAAGATATGCAAGAGTACTAACTGTGGCCACATTTTGCAAGATGTGATTATTTCAGTTATTTGTCAAGATATGTGTGGACAAATATGTTGCAGTATCCTCTGCAATGGTATTGACAGTTCTGTTCTGAAGACAGAAGAGGGATGCACTGAATAATGAAGTATCCTGCCAACTGGAAGCAGATCACACTGGCATTCATGACATTTGAAAGTTCCTCTAAAACATTTGTGGTTTTGGTGTTTAACACTTTTTTTAGTCTTTTAGTAACCCTTAGTTTGGTTAGCGCACACAGATCTTTCTCTCTCAGTGTGTTCCTGGAGGTATGTCTACAGTAACAGCTTTCAGGTGGATTTGAGTGACATTCAAGGAACAAGATGGTCACAGTAACAGCCTATTTTGAGGCTCCTAGAAGAAATGTATCAGTAAAAATCGTTTGGTTTTCTTTGACTACCGTGTAGCACTGTGCAGCTCAAGTGGCAATGTTTAGGAGTAAAAAAAGTAAATTTCTCATTTCCAGCTGTGCTAATTTTCTAGATATCATAAATAAGAATAATTTAAAATTATAAGCATAATCAATTTATTTTTTTAATTCCTGGTGCTTGCTGGTTTACTTCAAACCAAACTGAATGTAATTGTTGAAGTTCTCTGTTGTAGGTGTGGGAAATCTTATACAGACCCTACCTAGGTTTACCACCTCACTTGCATCCCTCTAGTTTGCTACATATTTCATATGAGATTGAGGTGTTCTTTTAAGTGTTTTCTGGTACACTTCAGAGAACAGAGGAGACGTCTGAAGCTCCAGAGGATAAACATTCTGATTTGCCAGGGCTTAAAATGTCAAGAGAAGCATCAGAAAGGTGAAGGCACTGTTGGGTGAAGGATTGGGAGTGAGCAAGAGCATGACAGTCTCTAAAAGCCTATGGAAAGAGGTTCCCACCTCTTTCAGACCAGCCTGAAGGACAGACAAAAGAGAGGGAATGGTGCTGAAGCTACATCATAGAAAAGCTATTTAGGCTGTCATTCAAGTCCCAGCCCTTCTACTGACTTTCATATGATGGACTATAGCCATCTGACCTCTGTGTGCTCAGTTCTCAGTCTTCAGGATATCACAGAACCACAGAGTCATTTAGGTTGGAAGGCACAGACCAAACTCTCCAGGAGTTCATTTCCCCTTGGCTTTAATCTTTTCTCTGCATAAAAGTATAAATTCTTCATGGTAAGAGTTGTCTTACATTATGGGGATGTGCACTGCAGGTTCTTAGGGACAGGTTCAGGTTGATGAGTGCTAACTGCAGCTCAAGAAGAGGGAGAAGTAGAATGGAAGAAAAATAGGAAACAAGGAGTTCAGAGGAAAAAAAAAATAAAAAGAAGTTAAAGTTAAATCAAGGATTCATCCAAAACAACAAGGTATTTGGCTCTGTGCTTTGCTAAAAATCTGGATTTTTTTACCAGGTCGTTATGCCAGTACTTCAGGTACTAAGTAATCATGCAGGTGTAGCAATGTACAGGAACACAACACAGCAGTCTATCAAAGGAAGTGCAGAATATTTGAATATGACCCATTCTAGTTTATGAAATAACTAACCAAATCTGTGAGTGCTTACTTAGCCTGTGCCCAAGGAACAGTACTTCTGACGTGAGTGGAAATTTGACTTGAATAAAGATAAAAATTCAACAAAGAGCTTTGAAAATTGTCCAGATACAAGTTACAGTGCTGTTAGTGGGATTTCTTAAATCCTTTTCTAAAAAGGATTCTCTGCATGAGGATAGAGACATAAAAGTAACAAGAAAAAAAGCTAAATGGTAGAAGGAACTCAACATCAGAGGGTTTGTTGTTAATAATCAGAGCTCACAGCTCTTCCTTAATAGGTTTTCACAGACAGTTATTCTCCTTTACACTCAACAGACCAAATTACTTTGTCCTGTATTTCCAGCAGTCAGTAAACGGGATTAAGTTCTTTCCAGTTCAGCTGTGGTCTACATTTATTTTGTACTGGTCCAGCGCATCAGCACTCTCCCCTCTCTGCCTAATTTTATGCTTTGTGATGCCACCAGATCCTACGTTATGGAGCACAGACCATGTACGCCAGTGGCTGGAATGGGCAGTGAAGGAGTATGGTCTCCCAGATGTGGACATCTTGTTGTTCCAGAACATCGATGGGAAGGAGCTGTGTAAAATGACCAAAGACGACTTCCAGAGACTCACCCCAAGCTATAATGCAGATATCCTCCTGTCACACCTACACTACCTCAGAGAAAGTAAGCTAGTTTTCTGTCGTTGTGGTAGTGGCTACAATCAGTCTGCAGATTGTTATCTAAGGATATCAGCCTTAGACTTAACGGTGTGGATACAGTCCGCTCGGTTTTCAAATGTCTGTTGGAAATTTTGCTGTTCCTAAGAATCCTGATCCAAAGCCTTTTGAGTTTGATGGAAAGACACCCATTAATTTCAGTTGACTTTCACTCACGTTCATTGACGAAAACAGGGAATATTTCTTTATGTCCATCTCAGAGAAAAATAAAATTAAAACCCAGCATACTGTAGGAAAAGAATCATATGGGATTCAGTACTAATGTTTTTTCTGGTCACATACTCATTTATATAATGAGAATGCTAAATGAGAGTGCAAATAGTGATTCATAAAGTGAATTCCAGGCATGACTGTAAGGACTCACAGCAGTTTGCTCTACTCTGAATAGAATCAGAAAGATTTCACTGAATTTAATAAAATTTCTGTAAATTCATGAAAAAAAAGAACAGTCCCTGAAGTCCGAATGCAAATTACTTATAGTGCATGGCTAGTATTTCAAAGGGAAAGAGGGGGCTAGCAAATTCCTGCCTTGAGGACTTTCATTTAAGCTTGAGGAAATTTTTCAGGTTTGCCTTATTTTAACGGAGTTAAAGCAAGCATGGTTTTTCAAAGAAAAGAAAAACAAGCATTGCAACACCAGTGCGGTGCAGTCTTCTCCACACGCACACTGTCAATATCAGTCAGAAATATTATACATTCATAATGTTGAATACATGAATGCCCTAGTTTAAGTTGTAGCACACACGCCTCCCTACAAACTGCAGGCTGAAACTGTCGGTAGACTCTCATTCACACAATCCTGGCAGGGGAAAATATGGCTTAAAAAGATAATTCACAATTTTTTTTTCATTTTGGTGTTGCTTTTTGTTTTGTTTTGTAGCTCCTCTTCCACATTTGACTTCAGATGATGTTGATAAGGCCTTACAAAACTCTCCACGGTTAATGCATGCTAGAAACACAGGTAATATTGGCACTGCTCCCATTGCTACAGTCATCTTTTAAAAGCACAGAATTCCTTTTTATGGTTTGCTTGCTAAAAATGGAAATGGTAAATCAGGAAGGAGACAAGTATATCCTCTCCTTGATGTGTGTGTGTGTTTTATGAAGAGACACACAGGAAAAATGTGCAGGGCCAGATGGTGCAAAAATGGTCTCCTTACTGGTATTTTCTTGTGTTCTACAAGAGAAAGGGGTCCCTGAGCCAAGATAAGTTGCAACCTTTGAGCCTTTGTTTCTGAGGACTTTTTTTCTCATTCTATCTCATTGTACTGTCAGACCTACTCCATAAATCCATAGAAGGTTTGTGGAGCTCAAAAGTGCTATAGGACTTGCTTAAGTATTGCAGGCTCTGTTGAATGGTGACTGTCTTCCCTCCCATGCCGTATATTGTATAATTCAGTAAAATTGCTATTTAGGCAGTTAGCTCATCTCCTTTGTCAGCTGTATGGGACTTAAGCTGTAAACTCCACTAAGTTAGTTGTAATATCTGTAAAAAGTCTGAACTGAATATTCACCCCTCTGTTAATTTGGCCCAGGAAAGTATTAAGTGTAGGTAGGAGAATGATACAGTACATGCCTCTAAAGCACCTTTCTTTCAGAATATGACTGAAAATATTTATGAAAATAATTCAAATACATTTGATCTTACCTTCACAGTTGTGCAACCAAAGATGGCATGAAATTGTATACGTAGTATGGTGTACATACTAATTAAAGATGTTTGGAATATTTCATGATCATGCCTAAGGGTATTAGTTACCAACAGTGACCAGAAATAACAATTCTTTATTAGAAATGAAAAAGATAATACAAAGGATAATAAAATAAAAAAAAAAAAAACAATAAAACCCAAACAAAAATGCAGAACAACAATAAACAAAACAAAAAAAAACTTAGACTGTGATGCCTCTTTCATATTTCATTTAGTTTTTCACTGTGGTAAATAGCAGTGAGTATCCCATCAAAATTAGCTAGATTAGAAGACCCCTTCCTGAGATCATATGTTTTCCACTTGACATGAAGTTCTGCTGCAACTTGTAGGCCTGCTGCAAACCCCACCAAAAACCAAGGTGTTTTTTTTTTCCATTGACTTTGATGGTGTTTGAAATAAGCTTTAAGCTCTTTTTAAAAATAGATGGACTTGATGGTCTTTTCCATCTCTGGCTTTCCAGATTCTAATTTGCCAAGCAGTTTCGATATACAATTATCCAAGTGTTGTTCAGCAGATCTATATGTTACCTTTTTCTATGTGTGTGCACTGACAATGATAATTTGAAATTCATTTCAACGAAATGACATTGTCTCCATTTCTGTTGGAAGTTTTCATTGGGAGTGTGAATAATATGATGCTGTTCATCAGCATAAGGAAAATTAGTTGTTCCTTTGGCATAAGATCTTTGGAGTGGGGTTTCAAAGGACCCAAACAGAGTTAGGAAAAAGTTCTTGAACTCAGCAGTAACTGCACAAATCCATATGACCCTTTTCATGTTCTTAGAGATGGTCATTAGAAGTCTGCTGATGTAGTGAGAGCAGTTTCAGTGTGAGAGATGAGATACCATTTTCTATATCAACCTCAATATTTTTATTTTTTTTTTACTCTGTGAAGAGAATGGGATTTCTGAGGGTCTGACCCAAAGCCCACCAAAGTATTTGAGAAGATTCCCACAGACACCAATATGTCTTGGCCCACACCTGCAGTCTCTGTTGAAAATATGAAGCTGTTTGGGAAGTGCATGCACTAATGAAAAGAATGCAAAGAAGTTTTATTTCAGAAAATACGAATCCGCTTGTCCTGGTGGAGGTGATTGTGATGAAGGTAGAAGGGCTTTCCTGAACTTGACTGTCTCCTCCCTTAACATGGATTTTGCAGACTTTTATCCAGTGATTTGAATGGATTTATACAGGTGCAAAAGATATCGGAATTAACTTTTGTATATAATAGTCCTAAGATAAAAATTAGTCATTCATAGTCTTCATTCAGACACATTACAAGAAGGAAAATATCAGTTGACATAGGGGTTGTGAATATGAATCTTTAGGTGTTATGTCATCTTCTTTCTCTTTAGGAGGTGCCACTTTCATTTTTCCAAATACATCAGTTTATCCAGAAGCAGCACAGAGAATTACAACCAGGCCAGGTATGAACAATGACCACCTTTTGTATGCTGTGATCTTGCTCATTTCATCCCTTGAAGTATCTCATTCTTTTTCTCATTCAACTCTCTTTTCAAAAATATTAGACTGTATTTTGAATGCACACACATATACATGTATTGTATATGTGTCTATGTATCATTGTGTAGACTGATATAATTAAATACAATAAATCTATTTCTTCAAGAATCATCTCTGTATTTGAAGCAATGCTGTCTACTATTTAAAACACCAGAGAATCAGAAGACCTGAGTTCTATTCACTGGTACTGTAGCACTCTCCCAACACAGTCACTTTTCTATGTGCTTCAGCTCTCTGTAAACTGAAGCAAGAACGCCCTCTTTTATCATGCTATTTGACATATATTGGGAAAAAATTCTCTAAAAATGCTATCTAGGTTTTATATATGTTAGACGCAAGCAA
The DNA here is from genome assembly GCF_033783945.1 of Neopsephotus bourkii. NCBI lineage: Eukaryota > Metazoa > Chordata > Aves > Psittaciformes > Psittacidae > Neopsephotus > Neopsephotus bourkii. The sequence continues at coordinate 6,183,217 of NW_026901456.1, read as the reverse complement.
ACGCCACATATGGCTGTAACTTTAAAAAGTTAAGGTAAAATCAAAACATAAGAAAATTCTTATTGTTCAGAAGCTTGAAGCCCATGGAAGTATCGTGGGTGTGCTGATATGTGAAAGGCTAAAGGGAATAAAGAAGACGAGGATATTGCTATGAAACAAAGATTTTCTTAATATCACATTTCACCTCTAAAGATGCTGGAAAAATTACTCATGTGGACATTTACTTTTCCATTAGTAAGTGCAAAGTACTGTGAGACATCAGAAGGATTTTCAGCCAAATCCTAAATTTAAAGGAAATCAATTACTAAGCCAGAGTCATACATACAAGTGTACTAAAAGGACACTTGAATTAACTGAGCTCTTGCGAAAAGGTACACTATCTCATTAAAAACAGAGGGGGTTTTGGATAGCAAATATTATGCATATCTTTTGTCAATGCTCTAGGGTATAATCCAGGACAATACATTTAAGTAACTATTTTATATACACTTGTATATACTTCCCTGTAGATTTCTTAACTGACAAATTTAAAAAGATAGGTAGGGAAACCTACCAGGCAATTACATGACCAAATCCACCCTGTTTAGTTTCTAGGAAAACAAACTCTTGTCCTACATTTATTTGTCTATAATAGTGAATACAAAAGAAACCATTGATCCAGTGTACACATTTGTCATTTGGTTTTCATAAGGCATTTACCAAAGTGCCCCAGCAACTATTTACAATAAAAGTTAAATCAGCATATCATAAGAAAAAGATTAAGAACTAGCTAATTAACCCATTACCAAGATTAAAAAATTGACATCTTAAGCCACGGGTGCTTTAGCATTCTCTGCCAAGATTTGTAGTTATTAATAATTGGGGAAAGGACACAATATATTTGGTATATCACATAGAGATGTTATGTGATTTTGTCATTACTTAGAGCCAGAGGTTCCTCTGAAGGATTGCTGTTCAGGTGCCTAGAAGCTTTAATAAGGAAAGGAGCTGGCGATATGTTAACAGCTGAAAATACAAGTTGATAAAAAGACACAAGTTGCTTGTCTATCTTACTGGTTTAAAATTAACCATCTTCACTTAAGAAAGAAGAACTTAACATCGGTGTCTTTCTTTGTGGCACAATGAAAGCCATTGCTATAGTTGATTGACAAAGTATAAAAAAAAAGTAAACAGATGAAGAAGCACAGTGGAGGATCATGTGGGAAATCTGACTGTACCATTAAACAAATCAGCAGTGTGGCCTTGTACAGAAACATGTGTGAATTATTCCTTGTCAAAAAAGCCATTTGCAGAATTAGAAGGTGCTTAGAGCAAGCCATGAAAATATGGAAAACCTTTTGAGCATGTTGAAAGATACGATAAGTTTAGAATTGTTCAAGTCAGGGCCTGGGAATGAGGAAACAGGATATAATTATCAAAATAAAGCGTGTCGCAGAATAGCTGCTTAATCTCAGTCTTAGAGGTCAGGATATTCAAAAAGAAGTTAGACATTTTCATGAAATATTAAGGCAGTTTTCTCTGAAGTAAAATTTTCTAAACCACGTATCAGACATGGTGAATTCTTTAATTTCATTATTTTTATCTAAATCACATTTACAGTGACACTTACAAAACTAAGTGTTTTATGTCAACATCTTCCTGTGTTTACACAATTACTTGTAAGAGTTGTAGTTTTGATGTCGGGTGTCTCTATTCTTCTGTGTAAAAGGGTATATCCTAACTAAACATTTCTTACAGCAAACTATCATGTGAATTTGAAAGTATTATTTTATCTTTTACAACTGAAAGTCAACAAACATCTCTAAACTCAGAATTTTCATTCGTAAAGAAATAAGATCTTTTTTTGCAGAGTTTCAGTTTTCTCTCAAGAAACTGTTTTGTTGGCTTATTCGGTAGCTTTCCTTTTAGTTGAATGTCATATTTCAACTAGACTGCAGAGCAGCTTTTCCATTATGAAGTTCTCTTCACATGAGAGCAATGGCAGACCCCAGGGACAATCACTTGTTGACATGAAAAAGGTCAAAACTGAGGGGTGGGAATGCATAATGTTAAATGGGAATTAGCCAAATTCTGGTAAGCAATTCTGGAGAAAATATTTAAGCACTGCCATTGTTAAGGCACTACAATATAAAATAGGAAATGAGAAGGGCTCATAAACAACTACAATGACAAGGGCGTATTTCTTCAGTCACCTTTACAACAGAACATGAGGTTTCATCAAGCTGTAAGTAATACAGTGAAGCTATCTGGAGCCCAGGAAGACCTAATATGAGTTTGTCTACATGTCTCATCAAACAGGAGCATTCCCATCAAAGATCTGTCCATGATAAGGACATGTTGTACTAATATCTCAGGAATAAGGACAGATCTGCTTATCTAGGATAGCAACTTGTTTATCAAGACACAATACTGAACTAAGAATGAAGTTGGAATTTGTTGCTATTTCAAGAAAGGCTGATAGCTGGATTTTTCTTTCAGTGAAGAGGGTGTAGTCAGAAAACCAGAAGATCCATCGAGTTGAAAGGAGAAAGTTTTCTCACAGTCTTAAATTTGTACCAAATACATTTCGAGACACAAGTGCCACCAAGTACAAGCTCACAGCATCACACAGCCCTCTCTGTGTGCAGGTGTCTGATAATTTGGAGACCTACCAAAAAAGAGCAGAACAAAGGAGACTTTTTCTAGGGAGGGAGTGCATGGGGGGGTGCGGAGAAAATAGGTTCCTTATGTCATCAGAACCTCCCTGGCAAGGCTGCCATGGAGGTAGAGTATTAGCCAGGCATGGCAGAATGGGGCAAGACACATGCAAGCATCCCACAGCCAAGCCCTGTACCCCTCTGTACAGGCAGAACTCAGAACCCCCTGGAAACATGACCAGAGTAGTTCTGATTTTTTTTTTTTTTTTTTTTCCACAAGGTGAATTCCTCAGACCATGAGTTATCTCTAACTGCAACAGTTAATAACAGTGCCGATCTCAACCTGGTCAGGACAGCTGCATGTTGCAATGATTCACCTGCACAGCAGTATTCTGCTTAGAGATGGGCACTTGTACAGTTCACTTAATTTTTGCCAGGTTTCTGAAGGATAAGACTGTGGTATAGCTCTCAAGAAATCAGGGATAAAAGATCACAAGTTAATCAAATGCAATGCAAAGATAAATTGCTTATCTCAGCAAAACAAAAGTTTTCAAAGTGTAAGATTCCATGAGACGACAGAGATGGTATTGCCAGTCTGCTCCACAAGCCAAACAGACTGAATAAATTAAAGGCAATTTGGTTGTGAATTTCACATTACACTTTATTTCCATTGATATTTTTGCTCATAGAACTTGGGAATGGGCAGAGATACATCTGTTTCCACAGACCCAGTCTGTGACTCTTTCTTTGCTTCATAAGTGGTTTCATTTCCAGACATCATTTCTAAAATAAAGCACAAGCATTGTTAAGAATAAAGTCATCCACAACAACTTAGTACCAGGTGGGTACTGCTGCCTTCCTGAGATCCTGGGCAGTCTACAGAAGTCTCTGATTTTGGCAGTAATTTTAGCTAATGTATTAAAGCCGGCCATAGAAAAGCACAGGCAATTGTAGAAGGTTTCAAAGGGTAAAAAAAAAAATACTTGAATTTATTACATATACTTTATGAAGAAAGCTTTTCCTTGCAAGACTCTAGCATAAATTGTCCATGATGTACAGACTGTGTCATTCCTTGGTTGCTCCAGGCTGAGGAAGGGGACCAAAGGGAGAACTCTGAGCCTTTGGAAATGATGGACTCCATGAGTATTTTTACCAGCTATTTCAGTTCAGTTCAGACTTCTAACAAGAATGGGCTTCTCTAAAGAGCAATGCAGAGGACTTTGTGATGCTGTTATTTTTAGAGACAATAAAGACAATAAAGGTTCTTAACAAGGAATATCTTTCTTATTTCAGTATCTTTTTCAATTCTGTGAGTCCCCTAGAAATGTGCTCCTCATGGACATAAAAGCTTTATTCCATGTCTGCATTAACCAGTGCATCTTTCCTTTGCAGACTTGCCTTATGAGCAAGCCAGGAGATCAGCATGGACGAGTCACACCCACCCCAGTCCTCAGTCAAAAGGTAAAAGCATCTGTAGGCGTCTAGCCTGTGGGCCTAATGCACATCTGGTGCAACCTCTGAAATGAAGTGAAAGAAGCTACCTCAGCATTCAGCTCTGAAGGATTTTTACCTGTGCCTTGGCTGGAAAGCCAGTTGACTCTGTATAGACAATACTGTGTAGAGTCACTGGGGCAGCCACATTCTTCCTTGAGCTCAGGCTTCATCAAGTCCCTGACCCTGTAGTCTTATAAAGCTAAATCCTATTGTGACCATCATTGAGTGGTGAGCAGCAGGAGCCCCTGGCCTGTAATCTGTCACAGGTTTGGTGACCAACTTCCAAACTGGAAAAATAACTACACGGTTTTTCCATTTTCAGCTACTCAGCCATCACCCTCAACAGTTCCCAAAACAGAAGACCAGCGTCCTCAGTTAGGTGGGTGTTATTTTGTTTGAATTATGTCCGGATCTGATGGAGTTTGCTGAGCGTGATGAGGACAGCTATCATCTGCCAACCAAAAGCAAATTGCAATGTCTGATTTAGACCACAAGTGGTATCTCCAGCTGGTGGCCACTAAGTACCCAGATGTGTGTGAGTTGACTCTACAGCTGGATCTGAGATTAAGTCTCCCATCATCACTGACAAATGCTTTTAGTGATGTTTAATGGCACTGATGACTTTGCAGAGCGAAAAAACTGTTAAACAAAGTACAATGGTCTAGTGTGTGGTGTGCCTGCCCGTGGCAGGGGGGTTGGAACTAGATGATCTTAAGGTCCTTTCCAACCCTAACCATTCTGTGAGTTTGTAAAAGGTAGAAGGTAAGGATGTCAAAAGACCATCTACTCTACAGTAGCTGAAGGCTATAGCAGCTGTAAAAACGTGCATGAGCAAAGAAAAGAAAATGGATTACAGCACAGAGAAATTTATTTGCACTGTGCTTTGGGATATTAAACAGGAAAATTAGAAGGATTCTCAGTCTTATGGGGAAACTGAGGAGAAAGTAGAAGTTTATGAGTTTGTAGACTAGCAGTTTTGCAAAATGGGTGCATTTTCTGTTTTCAAAGCAGCTAATCCACGGGGTAGGACCTAGTCCTTTTATTTTGAATTTGACTGTGTTTTGGACAGGTAGCTAGAAAGCACTTCAGAGATTCTGAGTCAATTATGGATTCTGTTAACAGCAGAAGGGTAGAAGTGGGAAAAAAAGAGATTTGGAGGATATTCTTAGCTCAGAAGACTCTCAGCCTGTTTTTATAACACGGATTTCAAATCATTATTCTATTTTTTTTGTCATATCTAAATAAGACTGTGTGCATGACTACATCTCATTAACTCATATGCATGCTGCCTGGGAAGTATTGCACTGCTTTTTGCCCAAATAGTGTTTTATCTAATCTGGCCTTCCAACCATGAGAATCTTTCAAGAAATATACTGATGATTTATGTAAGTCCTTAGGACCATTTAATGACTCTGTGTGAGCTGCACACATCATTTAAATGTATAAAGAATGTAACCTTTTACATGTATAACGAACGTAACCTGATTATCTTCTTGGCTGTAAAATGGGCAGCCATTTGAGACCATCTCTCCAGAGATGAGGCAGCCCAGTGACAGGATTGTCCAGAGAGGCACTGCAGGCTGTGCTTGCAGCCCATCACTTTGGTTTTTGTGCTTCTGCCACAGCTTCCCCTTTTATTTCTGTTGTACTTCAGGAAATTAAGTTCTCACTTCTGGATGGAATCCTTTGAGGAAAACATTGAGATGCTGTGGGCATTGTGTGGCTGACACAGGCTCTTCTGAAAATCCTGGTTGCAAAGTTAATACAGGGATCTCTTACTGGACTACAGTGACAAAGAACTGACCCAGCTACATTGCCTGGGTTCGCCATGCACTCCCAGCCTTCTTCTTGAGGCTGTTTTGGCACAAAAAGAGTTAGCAATGATGTGAGAAAATAACTGTGGCCTCACAAGAAGAGAGGACACTGTCCTTTCTGAAGGGGACTTTTACCCCATTACCCATCTGTGCCTGTGGCCCTGGCACACCACAAGGGTCGATAGTATCAAAGGGTGCCTGTTGGTGCATCTGACTATATGCTTGTGTACACTAATACAGTATAAAAGGCAAATGTTTATCCTTGCAATTGTTCACTTGCATACCCAATTTCAAGGCAAAACATGCAAATATTGAAATGCTGAGAAAGGAACCCCCTTCCCCAATGTTGGACCTGCTGTCCCATCAGGCAGTATGCACTGCCCCTTAAAAGGTTAAAAAGTAAAAAGTATCACCTAAAATATTTAACATCATTGCTACATGATTTTAAATCTTTCTCTTACAATTTTGTAGATCCATATCAGATTCTTGGACCGACCAGCAGCCGACTTGCAAATCCAGGTGAGAAGAGATTTCGCTGATTTAGGAGATTTTGTTTTCACGGCTAGTATCCCCAGTTTTAAGCCAGACCTGGATGATGATGTGGCAGATTTTGCCACTCTTCTGTATGACACAGTGGAAGCTGATTATACCCAGTGTGTTGCAGGTTTCTAAATTAAACAATGGTGGAACTGAAGTCACAGATTGTGACACAGAAGGTCACGTATCTTACTGTAAGCTTCTACATATAAGCTAGGTATCTTATTTCCCATTGTCTTCATTAGAGACATAGTCAATATAGCTCTCTGTAGAGAGCTGTTCTAATAATTCTCAAGTAGATGGTTACATTCAGTCACTCAAATACCTCATTAGAGGTATTTGAACTTCTCATGTCAACAGGAGTTCACTTCAGTTGCCTAAACATCAGGATTTTGTTAAGTGCTGTAAGATACCCCATCTGGCCTCCAGCTACCCCTCCAGAAGGGCATGAGTCTTTTACCAATCTGCATCATGTGTCCCAGATTTTGTTAATACACAATACAGTGCCATAATGACCTTGACAAATAAAAAATATTGAGATTAATAAATTATATAGCGGGGAAAACAGGAAAGCATAATCTATTTACAAAGAATAATTGGGTTAAACATTTAAAAAACATTCTTCCCCTTTAAGAAGGCAACAGGGTGCAGTCTGGACAGGGACTTTTAGCACATTTTAGCTAAAGATGACTGACCTTCTTGGTGAGTTAATAACACTGATTGTGAACTGTGCATATTTCAGTGTTTCCGCTCTGAACCCAGAGGACACACTGTGGCTGTATACCACCATAATCAACATAATAATCTGCCATAATGGCTTGACGCTGTACATCCACTTCCTATTTGCCTTGGTTTAGCAGCCACAGGGCACCATGTTCCTTGTTCCACATTGCAGGTCTCCTCAACCCCCAGTAACAATGTGTCTTCTTACAACCATTCTATACGGTTTTTCATGGCATGAAATTGCCAAAGTAAAGTACTCAGCCATTTCCTTTCACTTTTCCCCAAGTGATATCAAGTACAGTTCTAGATTAGCTTATCTGTAAGCTAAAACAAACAGTTTCGCATGGCATAGCAAAGCAATTAAGTATTAACAATAAAATTTTCCAAATGGCATAAAGCAGTGGGTTTCTAGGTGATGCTGATCTTAACTGGAAGTGGGGGCCTCCCTCCCTTTAATGTGTTCATAAACCCCAGCTTTTACAATTTTGTCAAGCATCTGTTTGGTAGACTTTATTACTGTGGAAGACACTAGCATGATCTGGATGAGGATACTTATTTAACATTTAGATACAGAGCTCTTACACACCATCATTCCTGTGCTTTAACATGTTTTCTGTGTTTATAAATTGGTGGAATTACTCTCTCATTAAAAGGAAATTGACAGCAACCATTTATTTTCATAGGACTATATATTACATTTGGAAGGCAAGTGTTTATGTTAGAACATATGTTGGATTGCTTATTCAAAAAGTTGTGTTTCGTCCAGTGTTGAACTGTTTATTGATTTTCAAAGGCTAATCCTCTTGTTATGTTTTGTGTATTAAAACTTGCATGCCTTGCTCATACCATGGATTCTTTTGTTTGTTTGTTTACTTAATGCATGTTAATGGAACAGAAGAAATTCATTAAGGATAGTTTGGATAAATATCATTTAAAAGAATATGGGTTTCAGTTGCACTGAAGTATAAATTGCTAATGGATTTCAGATGCTACTCTAGCTTGATATTATAATTTGCTACTATAAGCTTTCTAAAGAAAAGCATGTTTATTATACCCACATATCTGGTTTGGAAAAGAAAAAGAAACCCAACCTATTCCTGGTCAGAGATGTACTTAGAAGTTAGCACATACAAGCTGGTTGGCAAATTCTGCTGACATTGTGCTTGTGAAACAGATTGCCTTGCAAGCTGCTCCAGCTGTATTTTGCATCATTTCAGTGCTTCTTTATTAAGAAATGGTAAGCTTTTAGCATGAATATCAGTGGCAAGGCCCTTTGAAATCTACTTTCAATTGCTTAAAATGGTCACATTTCATTCCTACAACTATGGGCAACACACTTCTGCAAAGATGACAGCAGACTAAACATCTTCTTTTTAAGATGAAATTGGCAGAAGAATGAGAACAAAAAAGTTTTAAGTCTTAACTTCAATAATAATTTAAACTTATTTGACACAAAATGGTGACAAGAATGTATTTTATAGACCTTTTCACTGTTCTTGCAAATGTTTTGCCCTATGGTTGTATGCAGTGCAACAGCAAGCTAATAAGTTTCCGTTCTGCATTTCCCCAAATGCTGCAAATGGATGATATGGTTTGGCATGAGCCCAGCTTTCTCTAAACTTCTCCATTTTGTGTAGGCTTATTCCATAGCAGAGAACATTCAGTTGCAACATAATGCTGTGAGAACAAGCTAAACGTTACGCAAGTGAAAGCTGTTTGTCCTGAACTTTAGAGATTAGTTTCCTAAATAAGCGCCCTATTATTTCCCCATCAGTTGTCTACATGGAATGACATTAGGTAACTATCAAATCTCCATGTAATAGCATTCTGCCACTCAGATGAGGGAAAACATGACACATTACCATTATATCTGCTCTTCAGGATTTCATGAGACAGGGCTGGGAGAAAGGGGGCAACTATTTCAGAGTAAGAAATCAGAATGACATTTCCTAATAGGGTCCTATATGAGACCTGAAGTATTAACATTATTGGTCGATAGTCCTGACATTTCCTTTTTGTTTCCCCCCCCCCACACAGGGAGTGGGCAGATACAGCTGTGGCAGTTCCTGCTGGAGCTCCTCTCAGACAGCTCCAACTCCAACTGCATCACCTGGGAGGGCACAAATGGGGAATTCAAGATGACTGACCCGGATGAAGTGGCTCGGCGCTGGGGGGAGCGGAAAAGCAAGCCTAACATGAACTATGACAAACTCAGCCGTGCTCTTCGCTACTACTATGATAAAAATATTATGACTAAGGTTCATGGTAAGCGCTACGCCTACAAATTTGACTTCCACGGAATTGCTCAGGCTCTCCAGCCTCACCCCCCGGAGTCATCCATGTACAAATACCCATCAGACCTCCCCTACATGAGTTCTTACCATGCACATCCTCAGAAGATGAACTTTGTAGCTCCCCACCCCCCTGCTTTGCCTGTAACATCATCCAGCTTTTTTGCTGCCCCTAATCCATACTGGAATTCACCAACTGGAGGTATCTATCCCAATACCAGGCTGCCAGCTGCTCATATGCCTTCTCATCTTGGCACCTACTACTAAGTGGAGTAAAAAGAAACATCAGAAAAAGAAAACAAAGACACTTCTTGTTGGGATCCTGTCCCTGGTGAATTGCAATGAACTCTATTGGAGTCCATGAATTAAAAGTGCCTAAAGAGACAAGTGAAGGTTTGGCTGGGAAAAAAAAAAACAACCACAAAAAAACATAAAAAAAATAAGACTCTTTGTAGTAGGGATTTAAAGGAGATATTCAAGAAGTATTAAGATACTAAAATGTAATGTATATGGGCATCGACTCTGTGGACCAAACAGCAATAGACTATTGTAGGTAAAAGCATGAAATGATGAGGAAAACCTACGAAAGCTAGTGGTCTTAAAAAGTTGATAAGCTTACGTGTAAAGTTTGATATCTTGCTAGTGCAAAACTGGGACAATACTACAGCAATATAAGTCTATAGTGACCTAACATACAATATATGAAACATTACAAAAGAGGGAGGGGGAAGGTAAATACAAGGGAAAAAAAACCCTACCTGTATTTAAAAAATGTAAACATACCAACGAAAGAGATTAGGTTTGTGTGGAAGCTGATTTGGGATATAACGGCATTGTTTTAGTTAAAATAAAACGAGTTCCATTCATGAGAGTTTTATCAGCTACTCAAACTGTGAAGACAACCCAAACTTTAAGATTCCTTGACAGTATTACAGGAACCCTGAGCCAAACATTGGAAATGAGAATGTGCTGAAGGGCAAGTGTATGATTGTAGATCAGAGGCCTGCACCTGACAGAGGAAGCAGAAAGGAGAAAGAGGAGGACAAAGGTGGTGATAATGAGAGACAAGAAACTTCTTTACCATTTGAGGCTGAAAAGACTGAAAATTTAGTAGCGTTGGGACTATGAAGAAACACTTGTTTGGACTTGTGAAACATATTGCTCAGTATCATACCATTCCCAGTATTACAGGAGGAACAGACTTGATTTTATAGTAATAAAAGAAAGGTGGAAAAAGGGAAAAGCAAGAGAATTCAGAAATCAAAATATGCATCTCTTTTTTAAAAAAAGTAAAACTGGAATTGTGTCTGATATTTAAAATGTTACCAGTTAGAACCTCATTGTTATTAAGGGAGTTTGTTTTCTATTGGTTAAAGCAAGAGACAACCCTTGACTGCCAAAATCAGAAATCATCGAAGTATTTTTGTTAGGCGGGCGCCAGTTTTTCTTTATTGAGTCGCGAACGCTGTGCGTTTGTCAGAATGAAGTATACAAGTCAATGTTATTTTTTCCTTTTTATATAATTATTATATAACTTATGCATTTATACACTACGAGTTGATCTCGGCCAACCAAAGACACAAAAAAGGGACAATCAAAAATATTGTGGCCTTGAATTTTAACTCTGTATGCTTAATGTTTACATTATGAACATATTAGTACTTAGAATGCAGAATGTATGTAATAAAATAAGCTTGGCCTAGCATGGCAATTCAGATTGACACTGTAGTTTGCATTTGCATTTCCGTTTTTAGCTCCTGACGTGCCTATTGGATCTCCTATTCAACATGTTAAAATATGCTAGGCATTTTGTTTTAAAAATCTGTTTTACCAAATCTGGCAATCATTAAAATGTAAGACAAAACAGCAATGCTTATCCTAAGTTCAAAGTGGACAGGTGCTGTGTATCTTCTTTTCCAGACAGTTCTGCTGAAACACTTGCCACCCTTCTCTAACGGTGCCTTGCCATTCCTGTCCTGAGCTTCTTTTGCCCAGAGATTGCAACCATGCCCAATTCTTTGATAACTTCATGGCCAAGTTTGAAAATGAAGTCTAAAGGAGGCCTCTAGGAAGAATACCGATACCCAGAGATCATCTTTTGTTGCCATCAGATTATGCAGTATAATCTCAGCCTGAGATGTATTTTCATACTGAATCATATGTTCAATTACCATGCCTCCTTGCTATTAATACATACTGTATAATTACTAGTAAATAAAGTGAATAATGAATAACTTCCATTATTCCTCACTTTAGAATGGAGTGTATGATAGCTTGTTAATTTGTCATTGCAGTCCAGCCTGGATGTTTACAAAGGGCAGGATGTTTTCTTTCTCTTCTAGATTTAGAGGCTTCCCATTCTGTACCCCTGGCCCCAGAACTACATCTGGTGCCTAATGGCATGACTCCATTTTTTTTGCAACACCAACTGAAGGACTGGTCTGGAAAATCAGCACTGACATTTATGAGTGGCTCTCCGCAGCAGGCAGCATTTTACTGCAGAGACCCCAGACAGATCAGACCTCCAACTGTATCCTGCTTTTTTGCTGTTCTTTCGTCTTTTTCAGACAAAATGGGTGTGGTTTCAAGTTTTATTGCAAATGTTCTGCCTATCCATTCTGTGGAGCATTAACCAGTGCTGTGCAGTGGGAGCCTACTTGCCAGACTCCTGTGTTATGGGTGTCTTGGTGGCAGTTTGTAAACACAGGTTTATATTACTAATGTTTGAGACCTGAGCAGTGGCATCATAAGCCTTGTGGTAGTTTGGAAAATAAGCACTGCAGGGTCTATATCTCTTAAAAAATAAAAACTTACGGAAAGGTTAGAAAAACTGAACTCTTGGAAAAGGTTAGTCACTATTTTAGAAAGTTATGGCAGACACACCTACATGCTGACTATCAGAATAATAGTTTGCCTTTCAGTGGAAATACCTCTACACATGCTTGTTATCTACTTCCAACTCAAAAATGGTAAGTGTGTTGTTGAACTGCCTTTAAATTAAACACTTAAAAATCCAGATAAAACAACCATCTTTGTTTAGATTGGCAAGGACATGTCTGAAGGCCTCCAAAGCATCCCCAGTGCTCACAGAGCTGACTGCAGGATTTCCAGATTGTGTTGCCTGGCTGCTATCATGTGCAATGAACAACATCCTGACATTAAAAGAAAGGGTCCAAATCCTGGGACCGAGATGGCGTCACAGCAGATGGTCTGATACAGACCCCTCGTGATGAAGAGCAAAATCATACAGTAGCTCATGGGTAGCTCACAGGCGAATCAGTCCAGGACACCTGTCTTAGAACTGCATCTTTCCCCAGGACCAGCTCACAGTTTTACAACAGCCTTGGTAAACCTGGATTTTGCAACCCTTAGGATGAAGAGGAGGGTGAAAGATGGAGGTATCCTACTGCTGCTGCATTGAAATGGGTGGCTCTCCTACTTGCAGGGCCTTCATTATGCATTGAAACGGGTGGCTCTGCTACTTGCAGGGCCTTCCTTACCCCATGGGCAGCAGTTACCCCACAGGGTCTTCCTGCTGGAGGGCAAGGACCAGCTCAGTCTCTCAGGGCACTGGCAGGGGTAAAACAGGCAGTGGACCCACATTTGCATGAGTTGGCCATAAGTCTCATACCTTATTACAGCACATTGAGGACTGCTTTGAAAGTAGAAGCTTTATTTTTCCTGAAATTTAGAGATATACATGGGTGCTTATCTTTCACCAATAAATACGCATCTGTCTGAGAAGAAATACGCATCTGAGCTGTCCCACTAACATGGGAAGTGAAGGTGAGAAAAGCTTTAAAAGTTAAATTAGGAAGCTCAGATTTCTCTGTTCTCAATATTTCCCCGGATATAAAATTGGTTTTGTTAAGTATACACAAAATGTTTTTGAAAGATGTATTTTACAAGACTTGTATTGTGAGTCTTAAGGAACTTGAGAGAGATGAGAACAGCAAAGCAGCAGCTGTACTGAACTCCTTCATTCCCCACACTTTCCACATTCAGAAGACTCCAGATCGGATACCTCAAGCAAAACACGCTTTTTAAACTGCCCACAGAAACACAGGGATCAGCAGTGATTTGGACTTGTTTTATCTGCAAACTCTTCTTGCTCAAACTGTTTCTAACACCAGGATTGTTATTTACAGATGCATAAAAGGAAGGTAAGAAAACCACTTTACCTTATGCTATAAGCTTAATGATCCCATGACCTTTTTCTGTGCCATCTTTTCAAATTTTGTTCACATCAAGGGAATGGCCCTGAGAACAGTCTTTGCTTATCTAAATCACTAGTAAGTCAGATTGGTGCCTCATCCATCCAAAGGATTCAGGTGAATCATGCCTAAATTTTAACTGCCTCCTGATGTAGCGCAAGTGTTTCGTTCCCTATCTGGTCTGCGGACGGAGCCTTTGAATATCTTCATGGCAGAAACTGCATGCCCTTGCATCCTTACTTAAGGAGATGAGGTGCTACCTTGAGGGCTCACTGGAGTTGTCACATCCCTCATTGTGCTGGGCTGCTCAAAGAGCCCTTCCTCATCAGACCTCTGCTAAGAGCTCAGAGACCTTAGGGTTCAGAGAAGGCTACCCTCTACACTTGGCATTACACCAAGGGAGGCAAGGGCTAAAAATGACATGAATCTTTCCCCTTGGATAATTACCACTGTGGCCCTCCCTCCAAAATAAAGACTTCATATACACACAACAGGCCAAGGCGTGAAGCTCTTGGCTGTGCAGTCCCTCACTCCTCTCACCCTCTGGTTATGTCGACCTCTGTGCAGACCACATGAGAGGGTCACACCAGGAATCTGGCAAGAGAAAACATGAAAATGAAGCCACACCATTTTCATCAAGCAGATAAGGCTTCTCAGAAGGCTGTCCTGGCTCCTCACTTGTTTCCAGCCTTCAGCTGTAACCTCTGAAGTGGCTTTACTCCACTACTGCCTTCAGGGTGCTGTGACCACTCCTTCAAGGCACTGACAGCTGAGATTACATCAGAGGCATGACCCAGTGAGACCCTGTTGAAGAAGGGGAACTACTTGGTGAGCTGGTGAATGAGGATATTAGGCCAATTGGAATGTGGAAAATTGTTTCAAAATGTAATGGCTTTCATTGTTTAAAAATGCACGTATTTTCAAGAAGACTGAAGAAAACAGACAGGATGGTTTAGTCTAGGAATTGCCCTGAGATGTACTTTTAAATCAGTGGAGTGAGGACTTCTCAAAACAAGGTTTGTAAGATTTCTTGACTTGTGTGCCAGAATATTGAGCCATATATATTTTACAAACAAGTAAGGGACGGAACAGGTTTCTGTGTACAATCCTAGGAGCAGTAGTGAGGAAGACTACTTGAGAAACCTCATCCATGCCCCTCACTATTATGGAATTATTTTCTATTGTATAGTTACTGATGTTTCTTTAATCTTCTCATTTGAAAAGGTCTCGACTCTAGGGTATTTCTACCCATTCCCTTAACACAGAGGTTAATACACGTCAACATCAAAGCTTTTTTATGTTTGCACTATTTTTGTATTTTGCAATTTCTTCTGATTACGCTCCCCATGCATCATAGTCCGGAGTTTCCAGCCTGCCTCAGTGTTTACAGCTTTCCAAATATTTGTAGTTTGTTATCACGCTCCCTTTGACTGGATGTTAGCCAAGCTTAGACGTATTCCACTTCACAAACTTATCCCTCTTCTCCTCTGATAATTGTTAATGGGCCCTTCTTATTTTTCCTTTTTTATTCTTTTCCTTTTTTTTTTTATTTTTTTTTTCTTCTCTTTGCACTTGGGCAGCCCAGATGTCTCCTGCTGCCTAAACGAATTCTATCTATGATTTCTCTGCCTGCCACTTCCTTCCCACTGGAGTCTGCCACTCACCCCACTTAAGCACCTAATGTGCTTGTAGCCTCACCTGGCTGAAAGATCTTCCTTGAGCAGCTAAAAAAACCCTTCAGCTCTTCAGCTCTGGACCGACATCCATGTCCTTTGGAGCAGCATCTTTCTCGTGACATGAAAACCATCCCTTCCTCAGATCTCTCCACTAACACACCATCAGGGAGGTTTTTCCAAACTACTGTTTTGAACTGGCTGTGCTAATTCCACCAGCTCACCTCACCCAAATGTGCAGTGTTTATTTTGGACTTGTTCTGTCTGTGTCCCAGGCAGGCTGAAAGCTGCTTCAGACAGAAAATGCACATCCACAGAGCACCCAGTAGTGTGATGCTCTTAATACTAGATAATCATGAGTAATACTGCCAAAAACAGTGCCTATGCATTTCCAGTTTTCTTCATTATGGAAAATTGAAAGCTGCTCAGTAGAAAACGGATACAGGGTTCTTAAAACAGGCACAGGCACTTGAATGAAAGATTGCAGTGGCACTTTTGGGCTTCAAAGCAGCCCTAAAAGGAAATGAAAGACAAGTATTTAGATATGCCTTTCACTCAATTCTTTAGTGCAATTTTTGCAGAATTAACTGATCGGCAAACAAGCCATGTAGACCTGTAGTCACCTGAGACATGAGCTCAGGACTTCCAGGAATCATATAGGGCTTCAAAGTCTGCCTCCCCACACCCTCCTGAAGGAGTGCTAGAGAGCTTGTGAAGCCCTCCAGTGCATCTGCAACAGCACTGACCACTGAAATGGTGGTTAAAAATAATATTTGTTTTCCCTTGCAGTTTGGGGGTATGTTCACCTGAGTTACTGTAGTCAAAATACAAGAGGAAGACAGAAAAAAAGAGGGGGAAATTCAAAATATTCATTTGTTTCATGGCTGAAAAATGATCCCATGCTGTCTGGTTCTCAGAAACACTATTCTGACACATCAATATATTTCAGTTTCCTGGGATGAGAATGGCATTCATATGACCCAGCCATGAGTCGGATCCTGTTGTGCTGGATATGATAAATAGAGATCATGACTAACAGATGTTGCTTTGAAGTGCTCATATCTTTAAATACACAAGACTAATAAATGCTGGAAGAGGCTGTATTTTCTTCCAGGACTAGCTGAACATTTTCTATTTCAGCTCTTTCTTCATGGAGGAAGGGTAGGATTGTATTTTTTCTTCTAACATGTTCTGAGGGTAAATCCGAGAAATGTGTAGAAGGTGCTTGGACATTGCAATGGGATCATATCCTGACACAGGTAGACAGCTCACAGCCTCACTCCCTGAGGGACTGAAGTGTCTGCTGTTGCCCTGAATGACTGCTGGGTACAACTATGGAAAAGTTGTAAGTAGCTCTGTATAGTTGTAAGCAAGTTGTAAACCTCCCACCGTGAGTTTCCAAGGACAATACAGAAAATCAGGAATGAAGCAAGTGTCACAAAGCTTTTGGAGCACAGCAGGGCTTGATTCTCAAAACAGGTGTGAAAATACATATCGTTACCTCATCTGTTCTGGAAGACTGAAATGGAGGAGGTTGCAGGAACGGGGGAATGCAACCAAGGATACATGGAAATGACAGAGTTATTATCAATTGGGCTTGGAAAGGGGAAGGAAAATAGGAGAAGGAGCTTAAAATCAAGAGGGAAAGAAGAAGAAAAGGAATTATGAAGTGCTGTCAGAGGGGGTAGCAAAGTGTGATGACACTGGTCCCCTTAGTAGGAATTTGTGGAAGGGGATGTAAGTGTACATTTAGGACATTCTTGCAAGGATTACTCAGTGCTAAGTAATGGTGACATGCGATCAGATCTGAGTTGTCAGTAAACAGATAGCCAACCAGAGGACCAAAATATGGACTGAGGATGTCCAGGCAGTAATCAAGGAGGTTGACTTAGCTCAGCCTCCCCTGCTCCTTAGGGAAATGGGAATTGCATGTGATCAGAGGATGCCAGGGAGGCTTCAACAGAGGGGGAAACCCAAACAGGTTTTTCCTGTATAGGCATGGAAAGTGAAAGATGGATCTGAAGAACGTGGCAAAGAAACCAGCAAATGGATATCAAGAGGTTAGCAGAAAGAGAGGTGAGAGTGGAGAAAAAGGAGATCGTAGATGCTAGGGAGTGCAGAGAACCATAAAAGGCTTAAATAGAAGTTAAGGTCAGGTTAATTCAAAGTACTAAGCCAAAATAGATGCTGGAGAGCAACTGTGATGTACAATTTGGTAGGAGGAGGCAGGTTAGCACATCTGGGCTAAAGTAACAGCTGAAACCGCCTGAGCTGAGGAGACAGTGAAATTTGTAAATGTTATACTTAATTTCTCTTTCTATATTTACCACTTCAGTATATTTTCAGCTAACATTTCATCACAATTTCCACAAACATTTCATGTCAAGACTTCATTACAATGTAGACTGCACACTGAACAGCTGTAAAATAGCCTTGCCAATGCTGGTAATTTGCACCGGGAATGTAATATCCAGTTCCAATCACTGATGAGTGCTGTGCAAAATGAGCTAACCAGCATTTTTCATTTCTTTAACCACTTACCTCAACAATTAAATGTATTGCAACGCTAAATGTGTAGTACATAGTAAATCATTCCAGACTGCACAAAAGCATGAGACGATACATCTCTGTTGTTTTGTCATAAGCTGTATAATATGCTGGCTTAGCACTCTGTAAATGGCTTTGTTCACTCTTGTTATTTTAATTGCATAACAAACCCCAGTAAATTTTCTTGCATACAGTGTGTGTCTCCAGCTACGTGCCAAATCTAATATGCTCTGCTTTTCCTACTAGATGCAGATCACAGTGAAAGGTTTTAGCACAGCAGTCTGTGAGGTGGGAAAGCAGTGATTACTTTAACGTTTTTGATGTTCCACTCTTAACTACTGGAATAGCTCTTGAGCTGAGACATGGTAGATGCTCGTAGTTGCTGTTGCATTGTTACTTTGGCTCAAAGCTGAGACATTTGGTTTGTGCCTCAGTCATCTATTTCTCAAAAATGTCTCACGGGCTTTCCTGCAATTATAATTACATTATAGAGAGTCAGTGGGGCCTAACATGCCTTTTTTTTTTTTCTTTTTTGGCACAATACAATATAAATTGGAAGAGGTAGAGCAGCTTTATTTAGTCAGAATACCTGGCTAAATGTAGTTAGTTGACTGATGGTAACTTCCAAATGACCCAGAATAGCTTAGGCTCTCAAATCCCAGAGATTTGTGATGGGCTTTGGGTCTCTCAGTCCCTCAAAAGTTCCCGAAGTCCTTCCTTTTGTCATTTAACAAAGTTACATTTGTTTGGAAGGACTTAAGCTGAGTGCAGGGCCCTGGGGGTGACCCACCCTCCAGTAAAGGCAGCCATCAGGGGGTAAAATGCCACCATACAAAATGCTTGCAGTTAAAGAAAAAAAAGCTCACCAAAGCACTTTCCAAAATTGTGATCGATAGCTTTATTTCCCCATGGTGGGATTTGGAGTGAGCTTCCAAAGAAAAAGAGTAAGACAACAATGCAGATTTGGGATCATGTTTGAGTACCCTTGACTGTGAATTCTAGTCTAGGTCTGACACTTCCATGTTGACGTGCAAATGTAACCTCTCCCCAGGCAAGTTCTCCCACACAGATGGAAATAGAAGCCCTGGGGCTCTTGGACCTAAACAAAAAATGTCCATGTGTTTTCTAACCCATTTTGTGGAGTTGCTGGGGCCTCTTACAGCCTTCAGGGTAGTAGCAGCAAACATGAGTCTGGGCAGTTACCCATTTCAAGGCTACTGAGTGTTGGTGGGGAGAAGCACTCGCAGAGACTGTGAAGGTGCTAAGAGTTTCCTGAACCATAATGTAGTATAAGACCCTAAGGAAGGTCTGGGTGCTCATGGCATTGCCTGACCATCAAGTGACCTGGGCAGGGTTGTGATTGATTGTGAACCATATTGAGAATTGACAGGCCTTCAGGGAAGAGGCAGAGCTCCCATACACCTGTTGGGCCACGTATTGTTTATACAATTATCCTTATAATGATGCTCCTGGAGACTCTCAGGCTTAGTCCCCTGCACCTGCACATAGAAAGAAGTGACCTGAGCATGTTTTATGGGGTGTAGTACAGGAGTGTATGCTGGGCTTAGCCTTCAAATGCTTCATGCCTCCCCTTTGAGCTTCTGTCATGTTACACAGTGACTGACTGATTCAGCTCCTGAAATTTTCCCTGTCGTTGAGCTCAGGCTTTGATACCTAAAAGCCACACCTCCAATGGCAGGTGGACACCCAACTGATCAGTCCCTACAGGCAAGGATGCTCACAGAGTGGGGGTGCAAGGCACAGGGCATTTTTCTCTTAGGCAAGAAAAACAAAAATTCTGTTTTAAACAATACAAGAACTGGTAAATGAATTTGAATCCTGTGTTACTGGTTGCAGTGTGCCCAGGCTGGACCACTGGAGAAGGGCTCCTTTGGCTGTGTTCCTGCCAAGCATTGGGCAAGATGGGATGCTAGGCTGGGAACAAATCCAGTGCCATGTCCAGGCCAGCAACCCCAGCATTCAGCATCTCTATGCTGTGGACAAAATCTTCACAGGGAACACTGGGGCAGAGGGACATCAAGACAAAAGCCCCTGCTTTGTTACCCTGCATGGCTACTGTGCTCCTCCTACGGTGGGGTTCATCTTGGGGCACAAACTGTGGGACTGGGTTTTTGCAGGCAGTGATCTGCCAAGCAGCAGTGTGTACTTTCTGCCTGTCACCGCTTTCTCTACAGCCATGGAGGGAAGACTGGGCAGCTGTGAGCATGCCTACATGAATCCCAACCCCTCAGCAGGTCTCTGTGGTGTGGGTGGCACTGCGCTCACCCCAGGGACAAGTGGTCACCAGCCCAGTGCTCACCCTCTGGGCAGTAGCCATAACTGAATGCCACACTGTCCTACTTGGCCTGGGATGCAGTCCTGCTTATGAAAGCCAGCCCTGGTTAGTCTCCTCAAGATCACAATAGCAAGGGACCCAGGACACCCTGTGCCTTCATCCCTGCCTTGTGTGCACATCAGCCCCAGTGACCTTCTGCTCCCCTGGGAGCCAGGTGCCAGCAGCAGAACAAACAAAGCTGCTCAAGTGTGTCAGGGCATATTTGCTGGTCAAGGCATATTCCTATTTCCCCCAAAAGATGGCACTAGGATTCACCAAAAGTGAATCACTCGGCACCCTGAGCATTTTACATCTGTGAAAAATGCCAGCAGGACCTTCCAATACAGTATTCACTCCTTGCTCCCACTAACCAAGGGATGGCCCCTCCACAGCATGGAGACACTACCTTCCCAGGACAGACCCTGACGGGACTCTAGCTTATGGGCAACTGGTTGCCACTTGGGCTGAGAGTATGTAGCAGGAGGGGATGTCTTTTGCTAGGGTGAAAATACTCTCCCCACTCCATACACCCTCTGGTTTATTTCTAAGGCAATGAAAAAAAACCAAATATGCTATATTGGAATTAATCTTCTTATATGATGACATTATCTGCTGTAGCAAAATTGACATCATTAGGATTTTTACTGAGAAGTTAATTATTTTTTCATTTGATGCAACACAGCCCATAAAGCTATGAATAGAGAATCTGTCTGGTAATTTAGGCCACATTTTAAGATTTTTTTGAGTGCAAATGTTTCTACATAATGATAATTATAGAAATATTTTCATGATTAAAAGAATAAAACTAATGAAAATAACTTTTGTTGAGATTGTTTTTCCCTGCCGTTTTTATATCATGTTGAAGAAAGCTTTTTATCTGTCAGTGAAGAAATTGGTTTTTTTCCTGAAATACAATCCCCATTCCAAGATAATGGACTTTTTGTATTCATTAACATGTTTAATAGAGCTATCACCTGAATAGCTGGAATTTTTATTTTCATTAAAATATTATAGGATCATAGCTCTACAAATGAAAACAAGTTAAAGTGTGTAGATGAAGGTTTTTCTAAAGAGAGCAGAACTCCAAGGCTGAAAGTGCTTCCGTAGTGCTTTCAAAATGAAGAGAGTGCCTTGTCAAAGCTACTCACTTCCTTGGGTAGCTCATCAGCCTCAAGGACTGTTGGGTCCCACAATTTCCCAAGCAAATAGTATTCATTAGCATTACAAGTTCAGCACCCACACTTCTTGCAAGAAGGTCTTTTACTTTACAAATGCAGGTGTCTCCTGAAAGGTAGATGTTTGATTCCCATGTGCTTCTGATTTTTCTGGACCATAAGTTAACATACTCCTAGCAACCAGAAAGATGCTTTTTTCCTCTGCATCTTACTATCACTAAAGCAAGATTAAAAACGCAAATGTGAAAGGCAGTCTGAAGACTGTACTTACCCCTAGCTGAAGACCCCACATGTTGCAATGCCGATGTTCTTCTAAGGACATAAGCTTGGAAGTGTCTGTTGAGCATGTTGCCATCCCCAAACATTACCCTATTTAAACAGTGCAAAAGTATAATCTGTATTTCCCACTTATTGCATTGCCCACTCTTTTTGTTGTGCTTAGCAGTACACTTTTGCTACTCATGTCTTTGAGCAGGACAGTGTGTTCTTTTCAGTGGTTTACAAATTCTCATGCACCTTTACAGCACAACTATGCATGGAATAGTGAAGTGTCAGCCTCACAGAAGAGTACTGCTCTGGCCTGGATTCACCCATAGCCCTTCTGGAGGGCAGCAGTTTGCTGCCTTTCATAAACTCAGGAGACCTCAGAAAAACTAATAGCAGCAACAGCAAAAAGACTACAAAGCAGCCCTTATTGTGGAAATGCACTGTGTAAAGAGTATACATCTAGGATCATAGAATCACAGAATCATAATCATACAACAGTTTGGGTTGGAAGGGACCTTAAAGCTCATGTTGTTCCAATCCCCCTGTAACAGGCAGTCAAAGCCCCATTCAACCTGGCCTTGAGCATTTCCACGAATGGGGCATCCACAGCTTCTTTAGGCAACCTGTCCCAGTGCCCCACCACCCTCACAGTGAAGAACTTATTCCTAGTATCTAATCTAAATCTACTCTCTTCCAGTTTATAGCCCTTTCTCCTTGTCCTATCACTGCACGCCCTTGTAAAAAGAATGCTTTGGAACGCTACACATGGGCATGGGGGACTTGGGTGCTTTAAAATGTCCTGACACTAGATGGTGTGGTGGGTTAGAGCAATGCCCTCTTTGCTGGAGACCCTGTTACGAACACATTCCAGGCCAGTCCTGGGGCTTGGCAGGACTTTGCATGTTTGTCAGCCTCTGCTCAAGAGGCCCCAGGGTCTGAAGGAGCCGCGTGGTTTTGGGTCAGGACCCAGGGAGGTGCTCAGCTGCTTGCAGCTGTGCCAGCCCACTCCAACTCCAGTTCCACCTCCTTTTCACACACTTTCTTTTAGAGCATCATTGCCCAGAAATTACAGAAAAAGCAAAGCTAATTGCTGAAATTAATCATCCCCAAGACGACAGGAGCCAAACAGGCACTGATTCGAGTCTAGCTCTGCTGCAGGAACTATTTCCCTGCAGCCTGTAAGCACAAGTCCGGCACTGGCAGGGCTGGCCATGGGTGCAGAAGTCAGCACGTGTGTGTTTGCGTGGCTGTACCAGGGCATCTGCACTTCATCTGGCAAGTGCTGAGCTGCCACAGGGAGCCGTGGGTGCCTGCAGCACTCGCTGATGTCAACGGCAGCAAATGGGATTCAGTGCTTTGAGGATGGCTTGGCACCTCGAAGGCAGGAGGCTTTAATGTGGTTTCTTGGGTGTAACTGAAAGCAGCTTTTGGCCCAGAGGAATGAATATTTTTTCCCTTTGTATATGCCCTGATTTTTTTTAATCATGCTGTTAAAAATGTTTTCTGGGGAGTGGTTATTAACAGAGGATATATTTTAGTTACTTCTTCAGAAACCATTGATTAAGGTTGTTCAAGGTGCAATTTTTTTTTCCTTTTCTGAATAGGTGATTTGCTTTGCATCAGCACATGTACCAGCAGCATACTGGGGGTCAGAGCAATGACTTCTGGTGGGGTTTCCTTTGTGCCGCCATGGATTAGGAGCATGAAATCTGACAGACCTGTGATGAACTCTTTGGTCTTGAGACACTTCAGTGGTTTTGGTCACTCTCCCATTACCCCAAGAAATATTCTGAATGCAATTTAGACCTGTCCTGGTGTTTGATACTTACCTACTTATTAGACCTTTCATCGATTGCATGCATTAGTGGTCAAAACTGGGGCATCATAACAAAGCAAATGGTGCCTCCATTGCTTTATATCTCATGAAGAACTGAAAAGGAAGAAAATGCAATTCATTATAATAACTGAGGCTTTCAGCACAATCCATCATAACTTTTGTTCCTTAAGTAAGTGTCTCTTTCTGTGGTCCTTGAGATGAAAACCTGAGCTTAGCTTAGAAGAATGATATTTCTTTTAACACATGAAAGAGGTTTTCAAAGCATAAGCATTTGAAACCTACAGAAAAGTAGGCATTGAAATAATAAAGGAAAGTAATAAGTTTTGTGAGGGAAAGAGGTATAAGATAACCATCACAATAAAATGGTTCCGAGCACGGTGTCGTTGTTAGGAATGATACAGCAGGAATTTGAGAATTTTTATCATTCATCAAGAGGGACAAAACCTAAACAATTGGCTCAGGAATATTTTTTTGCGAACAAACAAGGCAAGTGTAGTTTGCTGCAACTCCTGGGTTCAGTTTTGAGATCAGCAAGCACCAGTTTCTTATCTTGCCTGATATCCTTCATTAGGAGAAGTCCCACAATGAATCTGACACTAGGGAAAAAAGGTCTTATTTTTTCATTAATATCCAGGAATAACTACAGGAATTCTGTCACTTTCACCAGTTTTAGCACAAATGCGTGTTTCTGCCAAACCTTCAGCCACTTCTGTCTGTTGCTCTTTAGTTCCTTTATTTGTTTACTGTCTATAGCAAATATTATGTTCTCTCCTGTAGAAGTGCCCACACGTCAGTCAGGGAATAAGAAACAATCCCACATCCCTGAGGTGACTCACACACCTCGTGGATACTGAATCACCATGAAGACGAGGTGAACATGTGGTGTGCAAAGCAGAGGCTGGAACGTTTTCAGCCAAAACATTCAGAAAACACTAGTACGCATTAAGGAATTCACAGGAGGGGAAGAGGAATAGCTTGTGAATGATTATTTACAACCCAAAGGACTAAACTAACAATTCCCAAATGCCTCTGGCTCTCACCCCCATTACAGACAATTCATTTTGTGTGACCTCAAAACCAGAGAGAAGTATAGAAAGTTCAGATGAACTTGGTCTAGCTATAGTCCACAACCCCTCCTCGGCAGTCCCCAGTCCAAGTTTAAGTACAGTTGGGCTAAATTATTATTTTCTTATTCCTATAAGTATTCCTATAAGCACACTGTCATACACCATATGCCAACCAAAACTCTCTTTGTGGGCTTAAAATGGGTCTCTGTTGTCCCTACCTTCCCCAGGAGGGGTCTGGAATGCATGGCACTGTCTCCCCAGTGGAAGATGCTGCAGAGGTGGGATGGGCCTCTTCCTTCAGAGTGTCCACCCGTATCTAAGTTAAGGAGGAACAAGGATGATCCTCCATAGCTCTCAGGCAGACACATCCACTGCTTGGATATGCAGCAGGTGGAAGTTTGTGTGCATGTGGTCATCATGGTGCCAGTCAGATCCAGCTACTCACCAGGGTCTCAGTGTGTGAACTTGAAGGCAGTATCATGTTGAGAGAACCACTGGGCCCCCAGCAGCACTGAACACTGGCAAAGGTCAATTGTGACAGCACGGGAAAACGTAGGCACCCTGCAGGGGCTTTTGAAACTCCATTCTTGAGTGACTTGGCCAAGGCTATACTGGAAGAACACTGAAATTATAGGAACTGAGTCACAGATCCCAGCACACACATTTGCATTGGATGCTTTTATAGGTTAAAAACAAGTCCTCTTCAAGAGGCTTTTTTTCTCCCCACCACATGAAGGTAATTTGGGGTGAACGCTTTATTCAGAGTTGAATTCATGATGTTTTGTTGTTGCTTGAACTGAGAAGCTCCTGTGTTAAATACTGTTCCAGAGCTGTACCCGATTGCGTCCAGGTTAACAGACAAGCCTTTGTCAAGGACATTGTGCAAACACATTTCCACAAGACATTATTGTCTGGACACATGAGCAAATATTTGCCTAAAAAGTGTAATTGACTATTGTTCAAGAACTACCACCTGCCCCTTGGTTTTCTGGCACACTTGTAGGAGGGAGTGCGCTTTAACAGCATTGCCTTCAGCCAACATTTCCACAGGAGCCAACTCTTGTCCAACAATTAAGTAAACATTTAGCTTGCTGCCTTTTTTTTTTTATTTCCCCCAAAGCTACACAGTGCTTTCATAATAAAGGAAGTGTTATGAAGACAAGGAGAAGAGACAACCAGCCTTTCTTCAGCAGTAGCTGAAGTAGCTATGGGGAAATGATGTACATGGGAAATGATAGTCCAACATGAGGGACATACTGGAGTAGTCATGAATGAGATCAAGCACCGACACAAAGGACAAACTCATCTGTGTTATCAAGTTCATTGTGTCAGCTGGAGCTATGAGAAGTGATGACAGTCACGATGCCAGGGGAGGAATGGACAAAAGAAGACTGTGCAGCTGTCTGGTAATATGTGGTGCGTGACATGCCAAGCGGTTTGAGCAGGAGCTCTGCAACTTCCTTTTGCATCTCCAGTAAAGCTGCCCCAAACAGCAAATAAATTACTTCAGAGAAAAACACTTGTCCACCTGCCTCAGTCTTGAAGATATATTTATATTGAGTTTTATTTTGGAAAGCTACACTCAGTTTCAAAGTGGAAAATCAAATTTTTTTTTTTGGAATCTTGAATATTTTGTTAGTTAACCATTGTCTTCTCAGTCCTTCCTGGTTGAATTAGTTTAACAAATTTGATGGGAATTCACCAAAACATTTGGTCAATTAAAATAATTATTATTCTGGTTTAAACCATTTTGTTAAAAATGGTTTCATCCAGTCCCACCCATGGAAACTGTATGAATGCCCAAACTGATTTATTTTTTTTATTTATACCAACTTTATTTCAAGTTCCTTCTCCCTAAACCAGTGATATACTGCCAAGCTAAGCTGCGCCACGGGATTTGTGGAGGTAGTGACTGGCTAGAAACATGTAATTTCACTAGATGCATTTTTTGTTTGTTTGTTTTCTCAGTGTAATGAATCATTTTACTACCAGTATTAAGAAATTAGTATTTCTTTTTGCGTCTATCAGACTTCCCAGCTAACTGGCCCTTGTGACCATGGCTGCTGCAATTCTGCTGGCCTCAGAGCTCAGCAGCTGAGTTTCCTTGCCCCCTACTTTGTTTCTTTATTTCAGCCCCCCCACTACCTGATGAAAGAGTACTTCACCAGAATCATCTTTATCTTAACCCTTATATTCCCACTTGTCCTTGTCTTACTGCAGAAAATATGCCCCATGAAATCCCTGTTTGGTTAGTACTTGACTGAACACTGACTTCACTCCCTACTCTTTCTTCTGCATTGTCACTACTATCATAGCTCTTCAGAGACGTACCCCATGCATGCCATTATATCCATGAGGATTTGTGACATCTCTGCACTCATAATCTCCATCCTTTCCCAGAAAACATGATTGTCAGGTAAGGGACAGCTGGCCCTATCTGAGGATGACAAGAGCTGCATAGAGATACTTGTGTTTGCGTGGTGGGACAGACATACTGACCTGAGGCCACTAACTATGATCGTATTTTCCCTTTGATCTGTCAGTCTAGTTGTGTTTTGGTAACCACTGATGTTGTTGACAAGAAGAGTAAAATAATGTTACCAAAACTTCCCCAGAATAGCCTCCTCTCCATCACTTGAGAAGCCCTTTTTCAACACCAGCTGTCAACTGCCCTCAGCAGGAAATGCTTCCTCCGGTGTGCTTTCCTCCTGAGGAACTGCTAGCTCTGAAACATGTCATTGTGCAGAGCATGGATTCAATACACAAAAGGCTAAAAACTGCACAGCATCCTGTTCTTGCTATTCATAAAGGGGAGTATTTCTCTCACTCTGCAGCATGGTGAGGAGCCAAAAAGAAAACCACAGGTGCCTGACCCAGTACACTGGTGTATAGCAGAGTCACATCCCTGAAGGCTGGGTCCTATACCAAAGGTGAGCACACTGAAAACAGAGCAACAGTTAGAGAGCTGACGTGCCTGTCACTGCCTGAAAAGAGAGGGAAATAGGACGCTGAACTATTTCCTTGCACAAGGACTGCACAATCTGCTAAGCTGATGTGAAGAGAGGTGATGATGAGTTATAATGATTTCTACTAGCAGATTGCCATCATTTCCTTGCCTACCTTCAGAAAAATAATCACTCTTGCCCTGTAGCATGTAAGCAGCTTTACTGGCATGGATCTCCAGGTTTGGTATGGCACAGGCATTGCCTATGTCTCTGCTGTCCAACCCTTTTGGAGAAGGGAGCAGACGTGACTGAAGGTGGGCTGCAGCAAATTGCTCTTGAGCCATCAAGGCTTTGAATGGCATAAATGCTGAGAACTGTCCTCCTGATGCTTACATTTAGTTACTGATGAGGCTGCATTGGGCTGCAGCTGGTTTTGCCCTATCTTGAACAAAGGTAAATGCAACAGTGTCCTTCCTGCCAGCTCAGAAGCCAGAAGAGGCTTGTGCAAAGGTTTCACTGATGAAAGAGGACATCTTTTATTGATACATGCCAAGGTTATAACTGGGGCTATTTGCGCAACTGGGAAAAACCTAGACTTTTCTTCATCTCTCATAAGGAAATTAAGAAGCTCAGTCACCAAATATCTGTTGAGAGAATCAAGAGGAAGCAGAGGTGTTTATTCACCAAAGGAAATGGGAGGGCTCAGCGCCCGCAGCAGTGACATTATTTGAACACAGGGCATGCACAGGGCTGCACTAGGACTCTCATCCTGTTGCCTTGGTGGAGCAGGAAGCTAAAAACCCTGAGTCCTCCATCCTGCTGGTGCCCATGCTACACTGAGCCTCAGGGGGTTCATGAGCCCCATGGGATTTTTTATTTTATCCTCTGTTTCAAAGACCACGTGCTTTTGTGTGTGTGTGTTTGTGTGTATGCGAGACTTGCTTCTCATCCATGCCCTCTGCAGCCCTCTTATTTAGCTTTTCCTGTTGACCAAAGGTTTGATTACACTCTGGAGAAAAAACAGACAACATAAAACCACCAGAAATACCTCTCTGTTCATCTCACCCATCCCCTACTTCAGCTTAATAGAAATGGCTCTCCAAGTTTAGTCAACAGTGATGTTCAGGATGTTCTACTACCTGTAGTTTGTGTTGGGTTATTTTAAATAATGCTGCTTTTATCTTCCCAGAAGCTTTACATGATTTCAGAAATACATTATATCATATGATTAGTATACGGTGCATGTGGTTTGGTTTTCTTTTCCCAGAGGTAAAATTACATGCGCAGCTTTGTGTTTTGATTTAGTGTTTTCAGGATTTTTAGGATGCACTTTTTTTTTTTTTTAATATCCTTATTCCTCTGTATGTGTGTATTAGAGGATGACGAGGGCTGAGATAGCCCACGGTTTCTGTGGGTAGATGATTTCATGGTCTAGGACCACTTCCAAAACAACCGTTTCTCCTGGACAGAGGAATATTAAATTTATGGGAGGAACTTACTGGCAGCGGTGAGGTCCTTCTCCGCCTCAAAACTTGAGGCAGTTTTTAAAAACTGCTGGGTTCAGGCCTTTGACATGTCTGTGGCAGCCGGTATTGCAAAGCAGAGAAGCCACAGCTTTCTCTTGCAGTTACTGTTCCCATAGGCTGACAGCTTCATGGTTTTGCTGTGGGCTACACAGTGAGTGAGGAAGACGAGTGAGTGCAAATGGCCATGTCAGAAAAGACTATCAGTTCCTAGACACTGGGATTTGAACAGAAGTGTTGTTTAATTGTACCATCATGCATTACTTAACACACGTGGAGGATCCAGGCTGCGGGCTAAATGGTTCTGCTGCAGTTCAGCAGATCCCTCAGCGGCTGCAGAAGAGCTGCAAACTCTTCCAACTGGTGCCCTTGGCCAAACAATGCCTTCACCCTCTACTTTGGCTCTGAGTCAAAAACTGTGCTTTTCCCTAGTTATACCTGCCCACCTGGTCTGAAGAACAACAATGCTTACCCATCACTGGAACACCTCAAAGACCTATTAAATAAAATGTAAATGTTAAAGAAAGACAGACAGCGATATGGCATCCTTTGATGGTCTAATTCCCCTCTGGAGAATGTCAACGCTCTGTGAGGACAGAAAGGGTAAGGGTAAGTGTATGGGGTGTAATTACCCTCCTGTTAAATAGGGAACTAGAATGACAAAGTCCCTACGATACTGAAGGCCTCATCACATTGTTGCAGATACACTGGTGTTTGGTTTTTTCCTGGGCCATCCCAGTCTTTGAAACCCATGAAACAACATGGATGTGGTGACCACTAAGCTCAGACTGGGATAGTGTGTGATGCGCACCCAGTCCTCAAACTGAAGGTGCATTGATACTTTCAGCACAGCTAAAAAAAGCCCATGAAAGCAGCCTGTGCATTACAGCCTTGTATGGGGCTGAACTACTACCCAGAACAGTCAATGGGCAGCTCACCCATGAGCTGTGTACATTTCAGATGAGGCTCAGAGTGCTCTGGATCAGAGACCTTTTCTTCATGCATGCATAAAGATTTGTTGCTATCAGCTGCCCTATGCTGACTCCTACAGAGGCTTTCTAGGAGAATCAAAACAGGCTTTTGAAGTATCTGCCCATTTGCACATTAAAAACAGATGACATTGGTGTAGCTCCTATCAAAGTCCAGGGAGGATGTCCATAGAGCAGCATGATTTGGCCTTTAAACAGGAGCCCTTTTACTAAACTGAACAATACTGCAAAGACAAAGTCTGTTGTAAATAATTTATTTTACTTGAGTAACCATGGGAAAGGAGAGAGAAGAGCAGGAAGGAAAGGGTACCTGCATTTACAGCCAGTAAGATTGGTATCAGCCCTGGAAAAATAACTGAGTAGGGATCAGAGAGAAACTGACAAAGACTTGTCCTTTTTGTGTGATCTGCAATAACAAAAGGGGTGTAAATGCCTTCCAAACTAAACAGCAAACCTCTCCTCTTTCAAGACATGGAGCTGTGTGACCAGTGATGGCAGCAGCTCATGCCTGAGATGATGGTGAGGAGAGGGACAGCAAGTAAGGTGTGTGGCTGCCAAGGCCCAGCTGTGGCTGCCAAGTTGACAGGGAACAGCATAGACCCAGAGCTGCTGTGGCAAGGGCAGGTCCAAGTCAGGATGCAGGGCAACAGGGAGCACACTTTGGCCCATGAGATGCACCTTTTAGAGTACTATTTTTCAGTATACAGCCCGACCACTACCAGTGTTAGCAAAGGAAAACTCTCTGAGCCAGAGATACCCACATGTTCTCTGAATCCCTGTCCCGCACCCTGAAACCCACCCCTTTGTGTGCTGGGGGAAGACATCTCCCAGGCCTCCCCAGGTCGCCCTGGTCCTCAGGCACTGCCAGCATTTTCTGTGCCCACTTTCAGGCACTGTCAAGCACTTTCTGCATTGCCCACATCACCCCAGCCAGCTGGGCTTGTTTACGTCAGCTGCTTTAACTTCAGACCCACCAGAGCTGTGACAATGCTGTTCAGTAGCAGGCACAACCACCAGACACAGTGACTTCTACTTATACTAAATCCACTTCTGAGAAAATGAAAAAGAGAAAACCTGACTCTAGCCCCTGCCTGAGGTTTGACTGGTCTCTTCTCCCGTGGGAGGCCCATCCCTTCCTCTTCCTTTGCAAAAGCAAACCTGTCGCTTGCATGTTCTTATCTCTTACCTCATACCAGAAAGAGTTTTTGTTTCTATAATCTCCTTTTGATCCCAAGTTCCACCAATATATAGTTTTCAATGCACTGGAGACAAGACCTTGCAACTCAAGAACACTACTGGTTATCTTTATATAACCTTAAATCACCTTATCCAGAAAACTGGCAGGTTACTTCCCTGTTTGATTCCCACAGACTCATTGAAATGAAAACATACAATACCTATTCCTGGATCCTTACACAGTTTATACAGTTTCTTTTAATAACCTTCATAAAGTCATTATGTTTATTACCCAATAATATACAGTTGGAAGTCATAAAATGTATTTACATTAGATAGTTCTCCAAGTATGCGAAAGGCAAATCAGCACCCCCAGCCTGTGTTGTGATAAGGTCAGATGGATTCCTTAAAATACAGGAAGCTTACTGGCAAACCATTATATTATTTTAATCAAAGTAATATTCCTGCCAGCTCTATTTCTCCATAATGTGTTGACTTTCAAGAATCGTGTACTTTGTCCCTTTGTTCTCGTCATGCTACAGTAAGTGAAGTTATTCATGTTTTTCTTTCCTCTTAGACCAAAACAAACCACCTGAGAGCCATCAGCCAACCATCATGCTGGATGGTGCAGGGAGCCTTTGGGAGGATGGGGGTCACTGAGCACTGCAGTTCATGCTGTGCATTGACACCAGTGGTGTCTCCCCATGCTGTGTATCAGGACAAGTCCTCAAGTCACCCTCAGGTCACAGTTCACCTGTCATGGTGTCTGCTGCACGAACCAAGCCCTTTGGTGCCCAGGGACACCCCCTTTCCCCAACAGGAACTCTGACCAGCCTGGGCATCTCCCCTGCACAGGCAGTGGCAGCTGGTGGTGGGGGCAGAGCAGAGCCTGATGACAGCTCATCTGGTGGCAGGTCACCTCAGGTTGCTGTCTGAGTGTTACTGCTCTCATTTCTTTGGCTTCTAGTTAAAAGGAAGGCTTTGCAAATACGGCAGTCCCCTTGATATCAGCATCTAGGTTCAGTTTTGAGCTTTGCCATGGACTTCCCGAGATGATAGCATGTGAAAGTCACTCCACCTCATTGTGCTGCACAACGTCTGTCTGCAAAGGGGAGAGGAGAGGGAGAGATAATCTCTCATTTTTTCATCTCTTTGTTCATTTTGTCCTTTAAGAATGTAGCTTCTGAGTTTAATGGCTGTTTCTCATAGTATGCGCAGTAGCTTAAGTTTGACCAGAGTCTGTCGGTGTTACTCTAATATAGACAATAAATAGTAATAAAAGTAGCCATGATGTTGCTCTCACCAGATATGAACTAAAAAGAACTGACATAAACAGCATGTAACTGAGCTTCTTTGCCAGTGGAAACTCTGCTAGTTCTCTTGGCAATGCAGAGCTCCTATGACAGGTCAATGTAGCAGGTTCTTGTAATGGCACTAAAAGTCTCCCAGTTTTGGAGTTTTTTTCTGAAAATTTCATGTCCTAGAGTCAGGTGGTTACAGCTGAGTCACAGCTTCCACTGAAAACCAAGTTTCCCTACTTAAAATGGTCCAGAGAAAAGCTTTGAAATATCGTGGAGCAAGAGGGAAAGGTAGAGAGCAAGAGAAAAATTAGGCAGAGGAGAAAGAGAGAGAGGAAGAGAGAAAGAAAGAGGGACACATACAGATAGAAAGAAAGAACCCATTTCTTGTTTTTTAAGATCTCGTGGTGTTTATGCCAGTCTTAAGATGTCTAGTGGCCTGATTTGTGGTTTCTGAATGGATTATCTTTGGCAGCACAGAAATCTCATTTAAGACTTTAAACAATTATGTTCTCAGAGTCTCCAAATAAAATGCTTGTGCTTTAACAACAGTGGAAAAGTGAAAGGTTTGGCTTTTTTCCCTTTTGGATCAACAATGGAATGAATGGAAAACTGGTGCTGTGTGCTGCACTGATAAAAGAGTAAACAGATTTGTTTCTAGCGACGCTGGAGCACATGAGCTGGGAGGACCTGATTCATATTTCACCTGACTATGCAGGTCTGAAGACTTGTTGTGTTGATCCTGCCAAAAAGCGTGTTTCCTCTAGAAGCTGTGACCCTCACTAGTTTTGAAGACTCCAGATTGAGTGTGCTGTTGGACGTCGTGTTGTAAGATGTTGGGAAAGGAGCTTTCTCAGCAGTAAATAAAGAGCTAATGATAAACATCCTCCATTTAGCCCTGCTACTGCAGAATCAAGTTCAAAGAGTGAGCAGCAATGCATCTCAATGGTACAAATATGCCAGATGGCACAAGTCTCTTGGGCTAATCTCAGTGCTCTGACCAGTGCAGCAACCATGCTCACTTCTTCTATAAACTACAGCAGTGGAAGTG
The DNA here is from genome assembly GCF_033783945.1 of Neopsephotus bourkii. NCBI lineage: Eukaryota > Metazoa > Chordata > Aves > Psittaciformes > Psittacidae > Neopsephotus > Neopsephotus bourkii. Next base: position 6,149,625 of record NW_026901456.1, on the reverse strand, counting down.
CACTCCCTCCAGATAGATTAGGACAAAGCCCAGCCCTAAACACAGTATAGGTATCATATGGAGGCTGAAGTCACAATATCTTTTGAATATCCAGGGCTTTGAAACCCATAAGCAAAGCTGCTTCAGTGAACACTGTTCACCATAAGAATTAGAAGACCATAAGGCTCATGTAGTCTGGTCTTAGGGGTTGACTGAAAGATCATTTGGTTATGGCATGGAAGTGAGTGAATGCTAAGGGGATATTCTGTATGCTCTGCTTCATATGTGCTCCAAATCCAGTGACAGAAGCTGTTTTGGTAAGAATCTTCATCAGACAAATCCATAAGTTTTCCACTCCTCAATTATGAATATAAACTCTAGCCCTGGGTCAGCTTTGAGCCACAAACCAAATCTAAACTTAATCTGGATTCAGACACAGCCCCTTCCCCTGTTCAAAACACGCAGGAATTCCAAAGGCGAAGTTTTGAATTTTCCATGGTTTGTGATAGTCTCTTTGGAGCAGCATGTGGGCAGCAAGTACGTAATATCGCTATTGAGGGCCAGATGAGTGGAAGCAGTTGTTTGCTTTGTGGGTAATACCTTGGAAGTAAATAAGGCGGCTCTCTGGGGAAAACATGGAAAAATCAATGGCAGAATCTGGCTCCGTGTCTCTAAACTTCTGTAACTATAATATTCAGGAAATGTGCAGGGGCTACAACTGGTGAGGAGCACTAGGGCCTGCTTCTAGCCCACTGCAGACCTGTTTTCTCCAGGTTTGAAAACTTAGTAGGAAAAAAGAAAGGGAATGTTAGCAATTTCTGTCTGAGATTTCCATCTTTTGGATTGCCCACCTCTAGGAGAATTTGCACTGTGAACATCCACCAAAGTGGATCAAACTATTCAAAGTAGGTAAAAACTATGCCCTGTTTAGAGAGCTTACACAAAAGGCTTACCCATTCACTGAAACTCAGCAGGTACTTGAAGCCTACTAGGTGGTCTAAGTTACTGGTTGAGTGGGCACAGGGTTGCCTCATTGCCCAGGAATGCCTGTTAGCCTGTGAATTCTCAGCTGTTTGTAACCTAAATGCCACTTCAAGTGTTTTTTCCTGAATATACTTTGCAAAACTTGAACTTCAGACATGCAAGTGTGTAGAAAACCCAGTGGTGCAGTTGGTTTGGGAAACACTGGGTAAGTTTGCCTAGCAACAGTTTCAGACATATATTCCAGTTAGACAGCATAAATGTTCGAATTCCTTGGCTGTTTTCTGGAGCCCCAGGTCTTTACCTTGGCTTGAGAGCTGGACCAGACCAGAACTGCTTGGGAGTGATTTTCCTTTATCAGCTACTTTGCAGATAATTTACTAGCAGTCCAAGCTGCATATTTACTTTGAAGAGCAAAAACTTCATCTTTCAGATAAGATTACTCTCCTATGAGCAAATATCGGGAAGAACACAAGGAAGGGATGAAAACTGCAGACAAAATGGAAAGGAAAGGGCTGATCAGGCTGTTAGATAGTTCAGGTTGAAGTACCCTCAGAATCAGTTGGAAAGGAGATTAGAGGGGAAAATAGTTCATGTCTTTTTGGGACCAAGTGCGATGCTCTCCATGTGGCTGTTAATTGTAGCACCTGAAGTCTGTTGCATGCTAGCCCAAACTCTTGAACAGAAAAACTAAAGCCCTGTCTAAAAGCCTTTTCTGTGGAGGGGATGCCACACTGCAGGGAAGCATGTGCCAGGCTTGCCCTCTGTTCCCATGAGGGAGCTTTCTTTTGGAGCAAATGCCATGGGAAGCTTGCCAGGGGATAACCTGGGAGAGAGACAAAACGTTGATGAGCTGCATCAGCTGCAAACCTGGGTGCTGGGTTTCCATGTGGTGCTTGGCTACCCTGGTGACAGACACGTTATAAATACCTCAAGACAGACCCATTTTGGAGGGGTGCCTGCAGCTGTGAGGAAGCTGCAGATTAGAAATTCCAACCGACTTGTCACAGGCACGAAAAATATTTCCCAACGCCCCTTTATGCTCGGGGGGCCTTTCTTAACCAGATGAGACTTCAGTAGTCTCATCAACCTGCAGTTAGAAAGACTTGTGAGAACTTCATTTATCCCAAAACCCAATTACTGCTGTTGTCAAAGCTTGTGTGATCTAATGCTTGCCCTTAGAGCAAAATAATGACTAGCGGAGAACTGACGGAGGTTGAAAATGCACAGGCTTGACCTGGCTCCTTAATGTCATCACAGGGTTGAGAAATTGAGGGTCCAGAAGCAAAAGCCCACATATGCACCTAGCCAGCAGGTCACTCTGGCCAAAAAGTGCTTTTAGGGCTTATGTCACAAGCCATACAAGCCATATGATGCTTGCCATATGATGTCAACCAGCAGAAGACTGCAGGCAGGACTATGTCACTGCTACCCTGACTTATATTCAGGGAGAGTCAGTGTCCACCTTTACTACCATGCTTTAAATTACATATGACTTTCAGTACAATGTCAGAACCACCCTCAGCTGTTTGATCCCGTGCTTTACGCTGCTGAATAAGTGACCATCACACAAAACCTACTTCATATTAGATTATCCATGTAGGGGCCTACCTCATAGGTGGCAGGAATGTTTATGGCACGGTTCACTGCATAGGTGAAATGTGAGACAGGTTTTACCCTAAATTACGAACCTCCCAGATCTAAAACCTTTCCAGGATAGACTGACATTTCTACAAAAACAATTGTGAAGACTCTTAAGAGGCTGAAAACATTTTCATTTTTGAAAGATAAGCATTAGCATTATGATGTTCCAGCAAGCTCAGTTCCAGGCAGTACTATACCCAGGACACAATCAAGTCCTTGCTACTGTGCAAACAATGGGAAGCAGAGGAAATGATGCAAAGCCATGATGGAGTGTGTACCTTCCCCTTCATGAAGACATGAATGAGAACTTACCAGGCTGAATCATTTCTTTCTGATAAATGACTCTTTGTTAATTAAACCTAATCACTCTAACATAGCTCCTTATACAGATGTTAAATTGTTACCAGCTTACTGATGATTGAGTTTACGAAAAGTAATTGGGCTACCTTCTTTTTGGCATTATCAGAGATTTCCACCTATCACTAACTTGTTCCTTCCTCCACCAAAGACCCCTTAGAGGTGCCAAGTGCCAGATTAACTATTTACGGGGCTGCTGTCTGCCTGAAGGAGAAGAAATCTCCAAACTGAAGAAGGAGGCAGGTGCAATAATCATTTTTAATAGTGTTTTCCCTCCTCATTGGTCACTGATGATGCTTATAAGGACAAATGGACAAACAAGAATGAAATACTGCAATATTCCTTTGCTTCCCCATAAATTTAATTTTTCTGCACTACTACAAAACTCCTCCTGCCAGGACTGATATTGATATACGGCTTCTTAGTGCTTTTGGGGCCCTTATCACATTCACTGCCTCTCGTTGCCAGCATGTAATGTTATGGGTTTTTTTCCTCTATGTTTCATGTGTTCCTAAAAAGCTATACCCCACTTGACATCTGCTATCTGGATTAAGGCTATTTATTCTGATGGCCAAAAAGGGATGGAAATCTATGGAGCATTTAATTTGCCATAATCCACATGCAATACTCATTTGTCAGGCTGCTGATATGAACAAATCCAACAGAACAAGCAATCAGACTATGGACTTCAATAAAACATCAACAAGGGGAAGAAATACCAGGCCATCTTCTGTAACACTTTCCTATTTATTATTTTTGTCTGTGTGGTCTTGTAATCATAAATGTTTCTAGTACAGTCTACAAGACTTTCTTGCATGTATTACTGAGCAAGGGATTTATCACCAAGGCCTTCTAGTAAAGAGAAGACAAAATGTAATGCTTTGAAGGTCTTCTCTGAATTCAAATGCCTGGATTGAAAATGGCCAGCACTGAGCCAGCTCAGAATTACTGCTACATTTACTGGAGATAGTAATGTCCAGAGTTATTTCCGCTCTGCTCTTTTACAAGTCGTGTGATTTCATTTCTCCTCTATCAATACTCTAGCAAATGTAAACCAGGCTCATAATCATTCAATCAATTTTATTACATTGCTACTGTGTGAAAAGTAAAGTTTCAAATATTAAGCAGCATTTTATATAAGTAAGCAATTGGTGACTGTTTCAACAACAACAAAGAAAGAACATTTAAATAAATGATTGCAGAAAAGAACTATTTCATACAGTCAAAATGTAATTGGGTGCATAACATGGCTGATGCCCTGGTGGCCATGAAAATTTATTTACCTTCTGAACCACTGAATAAACCATGCAGTCTCTGATTTCTGCCTAACAAAGTTTTTAGGCCAGATTCACTGCTGGCACATCAAACAATTACACTGGTTTCCATGGAGTTGTCATCATTTGTTCTGGCAATGAGCTTGGCTTGCCATTCCTACAGCATGGATCTAGAGTCATTTGAAGTCAGTAGAAAGGGCCCTTGACTTCAAGGGACTTTGGACCATCTCTGGTGTACCAGGTGTTTTGACAGCAGCTGAATTAGTTATACTGCAGATCACCACATATATACATATTCAGTGTTGTGACACGTACTGACCCAGGAGTGGGACTGGAAATGTGTCCCTAGCAGCAAATACTCTATTTCTGTAACCCAAGTCTGCATTTGGAGATGGTCTCTTCACATTTAGAACATTTCCACTTAGTGCCCAGCCCCTCTGTTTGGAATTTAATTCCTTCTAGCATGTTATTCCATCACCCCCTCAAATCGCTCAGTAACTGCCTGAAAATTGAAGCTATTTTAGATGAAGCTTCATTGGAAAAGATGTGGTTATAAACTAACATATTCTTGCCCTGCACCAGCTGTCTGTTCTCTAAACCTAGCTGTGGAAATAATTTTCCGAAGAAAGCTTTCTGGCAGAAGTTAGGTAAGAGAAGGATGACAGAGATCAATATCAAGCATCTTAATCACCAGTTAGTAGTGCTAAGTTGCAGAGCCTGCTCTTGTCAAATATTGTCCAGCCTGGGTAGAGAAGGTACCTGTGAGTAGCGCAGTGACTCCAGCCACCACATAACTAAGAAACGCAGAGAAAGTCCAATGAAACATGAAGCTCTGCTTCCCAATGACTCGGTGGGTTAACTCAGATGGTATCTCTGGACAGGTTCAGGATGCATCACCTGGGTGGCTCTCAGACCTGTGTTCCATCCATCCAGGTCTCCGCAGCAGCAATCCACCTTTCCTATTGACAGGCTGCGGAAGTAAATGGATTGTCACTTGTGCATCTCAGCACAACAAAAACTTATGAGAGAAGGAAGCCAAGGAGAGAGGAAGCAAAAATACATACTCTACAGAAAAATAATGAGTCTGTCCTAACAGGAAGGAATAGCGGCATGAGCTGACCAAGGGAACTGAGGAAGAGAACAAAAATTGTGCCAGTAACACTGGCATTTATCTTGATGGATAATGAATCTTGAATTTGAACTATCTCCTGGATGACAGGAGGATGAAATAGAGTATCTGACACATACCACTTCTCAGGTAGCATCAAATGTATTAAAAATGTTTACATGCCTAATGTGACCTAATTGCAACCTCACTGAACTAAAACTCAAGTCTCCCACTATGACACCTGGTAATGCCGCCTCCTGCTGGGTTACTCTTGCTGTTTTGCTGTTCTGTGCCACAGATTCCGTTTCCCAGCTATGAAGAGGAATGATAGTAAAACACAATGACTGCTTTAATAAGGCACTAAAGAACCTCCTGCTCTAAAGAGAAGCAAAAACAAAACAGGCAGATTTACTGTTATTTAGTAGATATGTATTCAGGTGTGAGATGGATACTTAGTAATGGGATGGTGATATCAGATTGCAGGTTTAAAAGAGACACTTTCAGAATATGAAAGTCCACAGAGGAACTTGTGAAATACCAGTTCAATCACTGACTGTGGATTAGCAATAAAGTCTAAGTTCAAATTCCAGCTAAAAAGCCAAATTTATGGTTGTAAAATATAATGTTTAAACAAACCTGTATCTGACACCAACTGATGATCACAAAACAGGCTTAGAGCTGGCTAAAATTCTTCTGGGTTAGCACGAAACTACTGGAAGTTGAAAGCCTTTTCATGTTTTGTCACAATCTCGATAATGGGGTTATTATGAAGGTTGTAAAATTTCATTACAGCACATTCATTTCTTGAGCAGAATAAGGCTCATTTTTCCAGTGGAAATAGCCTGGTCTTGATGATGCTTCTCTCTGTGCCAGAGAAAAGGTTCAGCTGGCTTCTTGGATCAGCTTTACAGCCTCTTCAGAATGCCAGGCTGCTGCAGAAAGGGGACCTGTGGAGCCAAGAGTTTGGCCTCTGGATTTCAGTGACATTAACACCCAGAAAGAATTCCTGGGAAGGACCACTTCCATGAGGGAAACTGGAGCCATTCCTTGCAGTCTGGGGCTTGTCTGCACATGTGAATAAATGCATCTGGAATAAGAGAAGCTGTAAATTTAAAGTAGGAAAGTGGTAAAATGCAGTAAGTCATGTGGCAATGTGATTATTTCTTTTTATTTCTGATAGAATTGGTTATGAAAGTTAGTGAAGTTAATACAGGGAAAGACACCCGCATTCCAGTCTCAGTGTCCACGTGTACTATCACTCCAGACTGAGTCGCTTGGAGCTGTTAAATGCTTGCACTGGAATAACTCCAAATGCAGACAAACTCTCATTTTTTGTGTAGAAGAGGGGAACTGCAAAAGTCTATCAGGGAATAAATTCAGCGTGCTTATTTCCTCTCAGAACAAAAGAATTGCCCAGGTTTGTGAGGTTAGCATAAATAAAATTGCCAGGGTAAAGCAATCAGTGTTCCATTAATTTCAGAGCTGAGTAAACTTTTTTTCAACATATCAGCTGGAAGACTCAACCATTCATGTTTTTAAAACATGAATTTTGAATGTCTCTTCTAGCTTTCAAGCACTTTGTTTGAAGGAAAAAAAGATCTGCTATAATATTCACCCAGATATAAGTAAAAATACAGGTTTGGGGCAATTTTGTGGGGAAAAAAACCAACCAAATAACCAAATAACTTGCCTTATACTTAGGTGCAATTTATTTGAAGAGGAAACCAAATCAGTCACTTCTGAGAAGCTATTTATCTGTTCAGTTTTTTCTTGCCTCTCTTTTGGTAAACATTTTCCCTATTTTTTTGCCAGACATAAACTATCATAATATATGCCCAAGTCAGCAGCTTTTAATGGTTCTTACAGAATGTTTGTACAGAACCTGTAGGGGTACCATCTGTTATTCACTGCTCTTTCAGGGTACTTGTACAGAACAGATCCTCTCAAAATGAAGAGAGCAGGGAAGAAAGGAAAGGAGAAAAACCATTGGGGTATCATTGGGAATTATGTTTAACCTCCATTCTGACCTTCCCTGGCACCCGATGGCATTGCACTGAGACTGGAGTGATTCTATCACACAAATATCAATTGGACACACTTTGAGAAATAAACATCATTTAAATCATCATTTCTCAGAAGAAAGCAGCTATATGTCTCCATTTTTACAATTAAGCATCTTTCAACGTCCATTCTTACAATAAGCATCTTGCATAAGCTACTATTGCATATACTGTTCTTCCCAAATTTTGTCTACCATCAGGGTAGCATTTATGATACTTTTTTTCTGAAAATAACAATCTGGTTTTTTATGATAACTAGCAAGATTGGCCATTTAGCATGAATCACCTAATTCATTCCAGACCTTGGACTTTGATATTTATTTTGAGATATTTCTTATTTTGGAGCAGTGAGGGTACATTTCACAGGCCATTTTGCCAGTTTCATTGGGTAAAGAATGAATAACAATTCCCTAACTTGAAAATTGCTGTTTAACCACTGCTAAGTGAAATCTTACTCTGCTTATGATTCAAGTATATATCTTTGTTGCAAAGGAAAGATAAATAATGATTCTAACCATATTAGATAGTTAGATGCTTAACATGAGTAGTAGGAAGGAAAAGATGTTGAAATAGGTCTATGGGAGGTGAACAATTTGTACTGCAAAATCCATTAATGAGTACTAGAGCCATATGACCTTTGTTAAGTCTTTTTCTCAGACACCTCAGCCATTTTTAATGTATAGCTACTCAGACTCACTTTAGAGCCTATTTGAAGCTGTCATGCTCCCAAGAGAGAGCAGACATACAGTAAGGATGGCTGAAGACAGCTTAAGTTGCTGTACCCATTGGATGCTTCTGCTCTGCCTGAAAGTCAGCAGAACAAAACACAAGTTTTGCACCTCCACACTGCAGAATCTTGGCACCAACTTACCCCTATGAGCTGGTTTTGATTTTATCCAAGTTGCCATACTTTGAATCTCAGCAACAGCCTCAGTACTGCCAGGCAGTACTCCATTCTGCTGTTGGTCCTGAGAATGCTGATCTTGGGCAAAGGAGAAGAGCAGGCAGGTAAAGTCTTTGTCCCTTGTGAAAGATTCACCTCCAACGTGTCTATCAGAGCCATAAATCCCTTGTCCTTAAACACTTTTCTCCTTTCACTATCACTAATGTCAGTCACAATATCAAATTTTGTCTGGGTAAACATTTACAGGGATAGTAAAGAAGGAATTAATTTGTCATGTGATATGGTGAGGTTCACAGTGACCATTATGAATTTATTGTTAAAAGGAGATGCAAAAAGCATATGTATGTTATGTTACTTGTGGAATCATGCTGTTTGCTGTGTATATTATGTGCTAATGCAGGACAAGCAACTGAAAGGTCCCTGCCAAGGGAATATTTGATGTCCTGGAAATACCCCAAAAGTTCTTTTAAGCCATGTAGATACAGGATGTTCAACCAGTACCTACTGCATCTAAAGGGCTCTGTTATGGTAGTCTAATATTTGCAGAAAGTGTCTGCTGAAGGCTGAGCAGGCACGTTAGGGTAGCATTTCTCTATTCATGTAATCCCAACAACATAAGGGTGACCAGGACATGACTGTTTTACAGCCAAACAATGTATTAGCAATGAATAAACAAGAGCTAGAGCGTACACTATACTTTTTTAAGCTTCTCTCCTTCACGGATATGACAGTATCATCACAGTCTTACCTGTTCTCTTTCAAGATCAGGCTGTCATCAGACTAACACTGAACAAACACATTTGGAAGTCACCAGGAACTTGAGTTCACTTTTCCCAGTCCTTTGAGTCATCTCAGCAAATCTGAGAGTTGTAGGGTTTTTTTTTAGCCTCGCATCCTATAGAAGTGGTAAATGTTCAGTCATATGGATGAATATGAGTGTGCATGATTAGGGTATTTTTTTCTCTCTGTTTTTTCATTCTGCAAAACCTCCCCCAGTATCTTTTAGACCTAATGGCTATTTGCCTTCCTACCTCTATTCAGAAAATTAGAGAACCACATTTTTCTGGAGACCGCTATGCTCCCCTATCAAATTCTTGGCTTTCCACAAATATTGTCATCAGTTTGGAAGATGAAGTGAAACATTTGGGAAGGGTGGTGGATCTGACTTTGGCGCAGTCAGCCTGCAGTCTCTGGGGTTCATTTCTTGCCTTCCTCAGTCATGGCAAGGAAGCAAGAGAAGTGAAATTGTGTTTTTTCAGTCACTTACCTCCACAGAAAAAAAAAAAAAAAAAAAAAGAGGGGGAAAAAAGTGAGCAATGATATATTGAAACCAAAAGCCAAAGCAAATAACTCAGAAGCAGTCTGAGCTGAAATAAGTTCCCATTCAGCTGCACAAGTCCAAATAATTAACAAGACCCTAAAAATGTTCTGCTCACTCATATCTCACAATTGAAAGAAAGATGAATATGTCTTATTCCTCATTAAATTTAAAAAAAGTAAGTTTTAATTTACTGTGACTTTTTTCTTCTGAATGATCTAGTGATTGGAATGGAGGATTTATTCAGTGGACATACTCACACACTTAGTGCATGCAGGGACATGGGGCTCTACTGTTTTCTTTAGTCCCTGAAATTTTAGATTTAAATTTAATTTAAATTTATTCATAAAGTTAGTACATCTTAGAGACAAGTTCAGTAATCCAATTCAGTGGTACCCAAAGTGGTATCTTCCTTGTGGGGTAGGGAGAGGAGTGAGAAGATGCTTCTGTTGGCTGTGTAGCAACTTGACCTGCTGGAGCTGTAAATGCTCTGTCCTGAAATTCTCGGGACAAGTAGCTGGCAGACAATAAGGTTTTCACACCCTCCAGCACCATGTGAGCAGGACAATCCCTACTCATGGGTAAGGCAGATTTGGGATGGCCATGGAATTTTTGTTTTCTGGTTCGCCATCCTATGAGGAAATGCTGAAAGAGTTGGGGTTGTTCAGCCTGGGGAGACCTTATTGCAGCCTTTCAGTTCTTAAAAAGGGCCTTAAAAAAGATGGGGAGAGACTTTTTAGAGGGACCTGTAGCAGTAGGACGGGTGGTAATAGTTTCAGACTAAAAGAGGGAAGATTCAGGCTGGACATGAGGAAGAACTTTTTACAATGCAGTGGCTAGGGAGTTTTCTTGGATGAAGTTAAGTCTCTCTCTTTAGACAAAGCCTTGGATCTGTGATTTCTCACATGGAAGAGCTAACCATTTATATAAATGAGCCAGTTTAAGCCTCTCATGATCCTCTTCCCCTTGTTATCACCCCTGTAGTATACCCTCCCTTCTTCTGGACATTGATTCTTGGTTCCACAGGCATCTCTGATCAATTTGTTCTGTGCTTCTTTAGGCACAAAGCTAAATTCATTTACTGTATAAAATACTGTAGGCAGACTCCAGAGCTGCATTCACTAGGCCACATGGTGCTGGGAAGCTAAGGACAGTAACAGTAAGCATAATGACACCAGAAGTCATTTCCTCACTGCAGACCCTGGGGGATCTCAGACCAAGACATGACCCACAAACTCAAAATTCTTACTTAATATAGCTTTCTTTGCCAGAGCTTTAGAGGAGCAAAATCTCTAGAACTCAGAAAGCTGCAGAAGTAATGTAAGTCAGAACGATTTCTAAGTCACATTAGAAAAGCTGACGTATGTATAACAAGCATGCTGCATGGACACCACTGCTACCTGGTTTGCCATCCACAAGCTGACTGCTTTAGTGGTCTGCTGAGTCCCTAGGTTGTGTGCTAGATGCAACTGCCTACACTAAGCACCTGGCTCTTTATCTCTGATGTATCATACCCTCTTCCATGCCACAAAGAGATCAGAAGCTGCTCAAATTAAATTCCTTTATTAATGGAATGGTTTTGATTGACCAGAAATGAAATGGATGAAAGGAGTGCTTGTCCTTTATGGTTGCCAGAAAAAGTAAATACTGTCTACAGACATTATACAGCTTTCTTTTAACCAAATTAAATATGGTCCATAGCAAAGCAAGCAATCTGTAGAAATGTATTGTTATGCTGCTGTTACAAACTATTTACATTGGATGAAAAACAGGTGTCTCAAAGCCAGCTTTAAGCTTACTTGATTACTCTTAATGATTCTGTGTATCTTGCCCTCATCTTCTCTCTTTTGCTATTATATATAAATCAGACATTAACAAGGTTAAAAGAATAAGTAATCACAAAACAAGCTCTGGGTAGCAAGTAAACTCTCTTCCTCACCACCCAGCACAACTACTCTGTCACCCTCCTTCAAGATTTAAGAAGCTTATCAACTTCCTGCAGGCTTTTCCCACATCCAACCATTTGTCTCTCTGATCAACTTATTTTCCAGGTAAACCCTGTGAAGGCAATACCTGGTACAAGAATATACATTTTAAATATACATATTTCAAAGGAGCATATTTTCTTCTAGCAGTACTGTGTGCTGCCTCTGCGAATGCATGTTCACAGTAAAACCATGTCAAATAAATATTTGAAGGAATCAGCACAGTGCATCCAGTTTCGCTTTCCAAAGGGAAAGTGGTTTGTCTGCTTATAGTGGTGATATAAGGCAGAGACATAATACAAATCCAACTTGCCAAGTCACAATCATGAGCAAAGAAATCCTGGCTAATTACAAAATACTTGATTTATAACTGGACCAAACAAAGAGATAGATTTAATATACACCAAAGCTATTTGCAGAAAAGGGCTTCACTGCTGGTTTCATAGAAGATGTACAGCTCAGAGAGTATGTATTTTCAGTTTGCAAGAAGGATTATTCAGAATAGTTTGTCTATTCAATCAAACATTGCTCTGCTGTAACAACATTGTTCTTAGTTGCCTTTCTCTTTGATCCTCCTGTCTGTATTTCTCCTCCAGTTTCTGTTTTTCAGAGTCCATACTATAAAAAGTGGAATCTGCGCTTCTCCTAATCTTCTCAAACTGGCTGAAATCTGCAACATACTTTCCATTTGGAGAGAGAGAAACCACAGGCACGAACTCATAGCCCCAGTGGATCTCCTCAGGGATATAGGAAGTTCTGCTTTGGCAGACAGCACTGGTGGATTCCACTGTGGCATTGAGGAGCACCACAAGCTCAAAGTCCTTATCCTTGAGATTTTGAGGTGTGAGATCTCTCAGAGGGCTGCTTTCATCCAAAATATGGTAGAAGGTTAAAGGCAAAATGAGAAATGGACTCTCTGAAGAGGAGTCAACATTGAACTTGACACTGGCTTGATTCAGCAGGATCCGTTCCCCTTCTTTGGTTTCATAAGTCTGAAGAAGCTTCCCAGACAGCTGACACTGTATCAGAAGGCTCTTCCTCATATTTGCTACTCTGATCACCAGGCAAAGTTCGCCATTGTGTTTAGTAATGACAGCACAGTGGCTGAATTTAATAGTTTCTGCCCTTTTTTTAGGTCTTGCAATTTTGGCCAGAAAGGTACCTGTGATGAAGATTTCAATCAAGGTGGTGATGACCAGTTGGGCCACAAGTAAGAAAATGGCATGAGGACACTCCTCTGTAATGAAACGAAATCCATAGCCAATGGTTGTCTGTGACTCCAGGGAGAAGAGGAATGCCCCAGTTAGAGAGTCTACATTCTTGACACATGGCTCATGCTTTGGCGTGAACTTGTTTATTTCTAAATCACCATGAAGGAATGCAATAGCATAGTAGATAACTCCAAAGAGGAACCAGGTCATAACAAAGGTAGCAGCAAATAAGGTGAGTTTGTACCTCCACTTCATGTCTATAACTGTAGTCCACAAATCCTGAAGGTAGAGTAGGTAAATGCCATCGACTTTGTCTATCCGCACGTTGCTGTGACCGCTTTTGGACATCACACGGGGTTTGTGCGCTTTGAGCATGGCAGTATCAATGCCTTCGTTAACCAGTGGGACACGGGACATATTAATCTTTGTGGTTTCCATTCTCACTGCTTCAGTCCTAAGGAGAGAATAAAAGAAAACTGTTACTTACTGAAACCAAAACACATAACTCATTCTGAAAAGCATTTGAAAATGTCGATGGAGAGAAGGCACAAACATAATCTAAACACATCAGAAATGAATAAAAACAGTTGGAATATGAAGTTACTATAATACAATATCTGACATTACAAATAATTTTATATTCATTTTTTCAGGAAAAAAAAATCCATCTTTGATTCTGGTGACTGCCAAATACACAGAAATAGGTTTCTTTTATGATAGCCTGCAAAGGAAATTTGACAAAGTTGAAATTTTATATTAGTACTTTATTTCTGTAAAATGAATTAAATTTTTTTCTTACATTTCTCTGGAGAAGAGTCTCTTTTTGATTACTGAGCAGGTTTTCTTTAATGCCCTGAAGAGAGACATCTGATCAAAATTAAAGTCGCGTCAATGCTTGGTTTAGAACGCAGATCCAGCACACCACCTCTGTCTCTTCCTGCGACGGAGGCAAAATGAGCCAGACCAGCTTTCACTGTGAACAATTAACTTCCACAAGTGATTTACTCAATCGGATCTGGCTCTTTGTTACAAACCTACAACTAACCTAGAGGGAAACAAAGCAGACCTGAACATATCAAAGTTGAGTTTTGGAAAGGAATATTTACACCTGAAAACGCTATGACACTGTTTGCACTGTACAGTGCAAAATACTATTTTAAGCTGCCTAAAGAAAAAAAAAAAAAAGGAGGCAATTCACAAAGTCAGCATTCTAGCCATGGGCCCTGACCTGCACAAACCCAGCAATCATTGGACCACCCGATTCCTGAAGTTTGTTTACTGTGCATCAGTCCGGATGGAGACTAAGTGTGCAGACACTCAGGACTGAACAAAGCCCATGGAGTGAAGTAGAACGGTGCCTCTGTCAGTTTGATGAGCAAGTAACAGGACCCAGCTTGCAGGACCAGACAGTGATTACGTAGAGCAAGGACAGTACATGTTATAGTCGTTTCCAACAACAAAACTTCCTGCTGACAAAAACAACAAAGAAAAAAAAATCCCACGCATCCTTTGTGCTTTGGCAGGTTGCACAAAAAGCATTGTTTTGTTCTATTGTTTTCCTCAAAAAGAACCTTAAGCAAGTGATTCGTTTTCATGAACCACTGGAAAAAAAAAATAAAAGGGGGGGGGGGGGAAGAATGTCTTCCTTATAGCTACTTAAAAGAATTTTGCAGGAAGTACAAGATATATTTGTGGCACACACATGTGCCAATCCAGGACATCAGCATAATTGCTCACTGAAGTACTTTTCCTGTTATGTCAATTAAGGAGAATTTTTGTTTATGACTATACCCATCACACTGTTGCTGGTTTTCTGGGAAAGGGTAATTAAACTCAACTCCCATTAACACCTGCAGCTCATTCTAATTTTGTTTTAATCACCAACATTTCTGTTCCATAGCCTAGGAGCCAGTGCCATCTATATATATGTATATATATAAAAGAAAGGAATGCATCAATGATCCCAGTAGGAGATTCCTTATGTGACAGTCAAATCAACACAAAGTGCGCAGCATGTCCGGATAATAAACAGGAAAAAACCTTCAAGTGATCTGAAAAAGAACAACGGGAGGAAATGGGGGGATGGGAGGGGTAGGGATGGGAAGGAGCATACATGCAACTGCTCTTTAGGCAGACTCAAAATCAAGCGCTACTGTCAGTGCGTGGTAAATACATGCAACCTCTAATGGGAAATTTCTTAGGAAAATGCATGCCACTTAGTGAAGAAGCTCCATTCCCCACACTGAACCTCACCCTGGATAAGCCATGGATACAAAATGTGTGCAAAAATCTGTCCCAGAATAACTACACTTCTTCCTCTCAAGCACACTTGCCTTTAGCCATTACTTCCAGGCACAAAATATTATATTGGCAGAATAAATTTCCCTGTCACAAATTGCTAGGCCAGGAGATAGCTGACTTCTCCAGTCCAGCACCGGGGACACGTCCCCATCCCATCCCCCTGCACAGCCTACCTGGACGCCTGCTCCTGGGAGCAGCTCCCCAGGGCTGCCGACTCCTCCTCCTCTGGAGGCAATGAGGATAGAGACAGCCAAGGCTCCACCTTCCCTCCTCAGTGTTCCAGCTGGTGGGCTTAAGCTGGTGGGGCATGGACAAGGCTCACGGGCTTGGCAAACAGCAGACTTACCTGGTCAGGGTCAGGGGTGGCCCAAAGTTAGGGGCACATGGACACTGCACACCATGCTCACTATGGCTCTACCATGCCCAAGAAACACTGGCTTCTGCACAAGTGGTCAGCATGTGTGTAATAAATTTGGCGTATGTGGGATGCACATGCTGCACTTTCACTGTGGCACTGATACTCCTTTCATATGCAGGACTTGGTACGCATACACTGCACCATTAATCTACAGCACCAGCCCGATTCACAGTTTCAACCCACACAGGGGTCTTATAAGAATTCTTGACCCTGCCTCTGCTCTGCCCTGAAAAACGTTGTTCCCTGTCCAGGAGCCTTGAAATGAGAAAATCCTGACACTGCAGCCTGCCAGATTTCCACAGCTGGTGGATTATACTTATCACAGACATACTGAAATGCCATAGCAGAAGAGTTCACCCCACAAGATGAGAGGTAGGAAGGTAGTTGCAAGGCACAGTGTCTTCCCTGGGCTACACCAACAGAGGGACAGCTGCAAAGTTTGCCATTTCAGGCTTAACCTGAGAAATAAAGTCCTGCTGCAGCCCTAGGCAATGTCTGACATACTCCAGGCTGTGTTTCGGCTCACAACCAAAGCCATTTCTCACTCTGCCTTTTTATTGTCCCAATGTGTAAAGTGGATCTCCACATGTGAGGTCAGCATATCAGAGCTGTTAGTTTGGGAGTCTGCCATAGATGGAAGAAGCTGCATCAGAGCTCCTCTGTCATCTTTTGTGTCCTCCCCTGATTTGTATTTCTGTATGTGACAACGTTACTCAGCTTTACAGTGATTTCCTGAAATGGATCACAGCCAATTTCTGATTCTTTTTTTGGTGGTAGGGTATTTTTTGTGTTGATTTGCTTCCTTTTTTTTTTTTTTTTTCTTACATCACTTTTTCCCGTGTGATCCCAAATTCCTCTAGTGCTCTTTTCCTCTCCAGGGAAATTAATCTTTGTTTCCTTTCCCTGCAGAAATACTTCCCTTCTTGTCTGCCACACTGATATGGGAAGACAGGATCTGTCACTCCATCTTGGAGCAGCACTGCCTTTGCTCCCATCCCTTATCACTGTCAGCAGCCAGCAGCAGTCATCTTGGGGAAGAAGCTCTCATGAAACTGACAGTGGAACAAAACTGGGCTTCAGAGAAGTGATCTCCCCTGCCCTCCACTGCCCCACTGCTTCCTGTGAAGTGAACAGTACAATATCCCACAGTAATGATTTGTGGGTGTCTGTGTGTATAAAACCCATGTTACAACACCTTCATTAGTATTTTCCATCTTACACCTCAGATACTCTGTGCCCTGACAACTATCCCCAGCTCCCTAGCCAAAAGATTTTGGTTGGTTTGATTTCTACTCTTCTCCCTCTAAATCAGAAAGAACGTCTACCACAGCAAATTAATAGAAGCAAACAAGCCTGGATAATAATAGTAGTATACATCTTTTTTAATTAAAAAAATCTACTGTCCATTAGCTAACATTTTATAGTGACAAAGTAATTTTTAGTACTGTAAAATAACCCTGCTCAAACTGTAGCTGCAAATAAAAGTGAACTGAAATACAGTTAAGGAAGCAGGTACTTCAAGAAGGAAGAAAATCAAATTGTCTCAGACTTGTGTATCACTCTAATGTGCTACGAATTACCTCCTTTCCTCACCAGCCTCTGAAACAGCCAAAGGAGACTCCCCGTCAGAGCACACGCTGGTAAGGAAGTTTAGTGCAAAGTCAACAAAATGTAGAGCTACATACCAAACCACCAACCATGAGTACCTTGGTATTAAGGTAATTCCAGCAGCCAGGGATATAACAAGCACATTAACACTGTTTCCAGAGACTACATTATCAAGAAGTTAAAGCCAGCTTGCATTCACACAAAAATGTTCCCGTTGCATGAAGCTAGATTTGCTTGTGCAAGCCCTCTTTTGGCATACACAACTGATTAAAAGTGTACAGGAGCATGACTTGTTCAAATGGCCTCAGCTGTTTGCTTTTTTTCAGATCAGATATGCTTTGCCACTTGAGCAAGCCCTCACGCACGCTTCACTGGCACTCTGACACAGGGGCAAAACTTGAACTGTTTTTCAACCAGCATAAGCCACTAGCAGGCTTGGCATTAAAAAAAACACACAGGGTTGAGGAAGGAAAACATTGAAAAGGAGTACATAATCTTCAGATCTTTCCTAGGTCTGATGTGGTTCAGTAGGTTATAAAAGTCCCTTCTGAATTCTCAGTACTCTGCCTAGCATGAACATTGTTCTTCCTCTGGGCTATGCACCAGATTATGCTGAGCAATTATCAACCAGCAAAATCCTCCTCTGTAGCTGGGTTATGGAATACAAAAGGAGAGAGCAGAGGTAGAGGGAGCGAAGCAGTGGCTGCAAAAGGGTGCTTCACTTCTGCCACCAGCTGCAGCTTGCAGCCATAAAGCCGGACACTGCTACCCAGGACTTAAGAAGTCCTCAAGCACTAGGAGTAATCAGCGTTCAGAGTGCTGATAGGAAGGCTGGCAGTCAGTCATATTGTGAAATATGCTGCCTTTAAAAACTAAATTAACACCTTTTTATTTTCTTTCACAAAAAGACTGAGCCAACAGAGCTGTAAATAACCCCTCAAATCAAAACCAGCTCCCAAAGCTGTGCCTTTATCTCTCCATCCCTCCACAGAGCCATCAGTCAGGGCAGGGTAGCCCTGTGAATGGTGACTCTCCCTGGGCTTGGGCACCCAGGAACGGGTGAAGGCAGAGGCATGGGTGAGCCCTCAGGCAAGGTAGTGCCCAGGAGCTGCTGAACTGACTGCACCAGAGGTAGGGGCAAGCAGTGTGGTGCAGCGTGGGAGCCAGCTGCATCTCTGTCATCACAACAGAGCCAGGGCAACAGCCATTTACAGACCAGTGTTAAGGAAGTGAAAACCCAAATCCATATTTATCTCTCTTAGGCTGTTTGCCTGACATCTGGCATGGAAGATAAATTAAAGCTGAAGAAGTCTCATGGTGCACTGTTTCTGAGGGAGATTTGTACAGGAATCTTGTTCTTTCCAAGGGTAAGGCTTTGTAGTAACTATTGACTTGTGTAGATGAGCCTTGGAAACTACACTGATGCAAGCAAGTAGAAAAACAATCAAGCAGGCAGAGAGAAGGCAAAAGATGACTCAAAGCTGACTGAGGTTAATGGATAAGCTGCCAGTAAATTCACAGGTCTCTGGATCAGGCCTCCAAGTGGACAAAAAGCACATACTGCTAGTGTCTGAACAGCTAACACACTGCAAATGTGACATGCATCTCCCAGGAACATGCCAGCCGGTCTCTGCCCTGGGCTATGTAGATGAGCAGGGGACTTGGCTGTGCAGAGCCTTCAGTCCGGGAACTTTTATGTACCCCAAAGTCTTCTTTCAGAAAGGAGTAAGTAAATGGATCAGTTTCTGAAACTTACCTTTTTGTGTTCAGTAATAAGGCACATACAGTGCTGCTGGAAAAGAGAGAAAGATTCCCCAGAAATCTGTTCTGTTTCTTCAGCAGTGCAACATTCAGTATTTTTGAATGTCTCTCTTTCTGGCATATTGTTGTTTCAAACTCTTTTCAGTCTCTCAAACACTTCATTAGCACAGTTAAGCATTTAAAACCTGCCTCTGCTGTGATGCTTTTCCCACTCACTAACCCTTTCCTTGTTCTTGCAGTGCACACCTTTTCTGGCTCTTTCTACATGGGCAAGACTAAACAGATGCTTGAGAGCCTGTCCTTTCTGTTTCTGGGAAGCTGGGTGCCAGAACTACTCTGCAAGGCTGAAAGGGACATTATTGTTGCATTATGCTTATCAAGCTCATACGCTCTACTTCCACTTTCATTTACAAATTCGACCTGTTGTAGGAACATTAGTGACCCCTTATAGTAGGCCTCTGGCACAAGCAAACATCTCAGCAGCACCAAAGAGAAGGAACTGAGCTAAGGGAGGACAGGAGTGGTGTCCTGTCCCAATCAACTAGCACTCAATGTTAAGGCCATTAGACCTTCTGAGAGATAAACACCCACTGTTACCCTGTTTTGCGGTCATTGCCACTAATTCTTCACTCTTCCATTCTAGGATGCCTTTAGGGGCTTTCAGAAGCTACATCCTGTCTTTCTCCCTGAGGTATCTCTTTTTCCTACAGGGGTATCTTTCATTAATCTGTTTTCCCCCATTTTGCTCAGTATCCCATTGTTCTCCTCTTCCCCACTCTGTGAATCTCAAGACCTAGTTGTGCTTACTTGTGTGAATCACAAACTAGTTGTGCTTACACCACCACCATCAGAATGTGTAGCTGTGGCAGCAAAGTTGTTTCTCACAAGACTGCATACTCATTTATGTGCTGCAAGTATCTTGCCATAGATTCACAGCAGCTATTCCTGACCTCGTCGCTATATGACTGTTTCCAGTGATGTGATATTCCTGACCTCTTCATTATACCACTCTTGTTCCCAATGATTTTGCAAGTCTTAAACCTCTTGGGCTGAGGTTTTCCTCAAGACTGGTCACAAGTGA
Source organism: Neopsephotus bourkii (assembly GCF_033783945.1). NCBI lineage: Eukaryota > Metazoa > Chordata > Aves > Psittaciformes > Psittacidae > Neopsephotus > Neopsephotus bourkii. Next base: position 6,129,635 of record NW_026901456.1, on the reverse strand, counting down.
ACACACTTTATTTGTTTACCTAATGTGTCAGTCAAAACAAAATAACAATTTCCAAAATCAAACTCATGAAAATATGTTTTGGGATGTTTCTGTATCCATGTTAAGACAGTTTTTGTGGTTTTTTTTCTTCAGCAAGTGAGTGCAAACACATAAGGAATTTTTGGTGCAGAGGCTGAAGCTCGTACTCTCCATGGCCAGATGAAAACCCTAACAGCTTGGCTATAGAGTAATATCACTCTTGGCTATAGGGTAATATCAAGGCCTTATAAGTCCTTGTCCATACACTGATTTAGCTTCAGTGTGAAGAGTCTCCCTTCCCTATCTCCCCAGTTCCTTATGAGTGAACTCTCCTGAGGGCTGAAAATGTGTGAACAAATTGCCGCAGACATGCGGAGAAGTCTCAAGTCCACCTTCAGTGGCCACATTTGGGAACAGAAGTGGTAGCAGCCACAGAGTTAAAGAAGGAGGAAGGAGGTAGAGAAGTTAGAGAAGGGGGTTTATTGGGAGAAGGTTGAAGAGAAGCCAAGGAATGCATCATTTTGGCTCTTTTTGCTTAGGTGCAAGATAAACTAATCCTTTTAGTGTCTTTCAGGGTGCTTTGTGGCATGGCCAAAAGCAGAACTGTTGGGTGCCCAGCAGCATGAGGGTCAGAAATGGAGACACATGTACACACAGAGTATTTACTGTTCAAAACAGAAGCTGGGCAGGAATTTTCTGCAAAATAGTTTTCCATTTAGTCAACTAAGGCTTACCTAAGTCCTACTTAAGTACTTAATTCCCTTTTTGGGAATGGGCCCTTTGCCAGCCGGCTGCTCCTGCTGCTGTGAGAGCGTGCTTTCTCACAGCTCCCACCACCTTCCCCATCCCGGTGTAAGGAGAGGCTGCCTTGCAGGAGCACTGCTTCCAGGGAAGCACCAGCTGGGCAAAGGCACTCAAAAGAGGCTGCACTGCTCTTGTCTCTAATTTCAGGGCTGGGGCTCAACTGGATTGAGTTGTTTGCCCAGAGGCATATTTTACCTCTCTTTATGCTTATTTATATACTGCCTCATATAAATCGCCTGGTTATAATCTGACCTCATGGGGTCATGTGCCAAGACAGTTTCATGTTTCTGTACACAACCAAGGGGTGGCTGCATCTCCTTCTAGCATTTTAGCTGGTGGCAGCTTTTATAACAATATAGAAAATAATGATTCTGAACCCATCTTCTGCTCAGGTTAAGTCCAACAAAGCTCATAGGGAAGGGAGTCCCCTCCCAGGTCAGTGCGGAGCACAAACATACTGTAGTGAGCTGTTGTCTAAGTTTGCTGAGACTTCCATTGCCTGCTCAGCATAGTTTGGCTGTATCCTTATTTCCCTTTCTTTCACAGCAGGTAAAGCACAGAACCTTGTTTTTAACCTCCCCAGTACTTACCCATCATTTCACAAGCAGTCAGACACCTACTCTACCACTGAATAATAGCAATAATAATAATAATAATAAAGCTAAAATCATTGCAACTGATTTGCTAATCTGCAATTCATTTGAAATTTGCTGCTTTTGTTTCAGACCTGAAGAAGGGTTAGTGGAACAAAAAGCTTGTCTGGATTCTTTTATTGTTTGTTTGCTTTTTGCTCATTTCTTGGTCTAATAAAAATCTGGTTTCATTTAAAAACAAACAAGCAAACAAAACCAGAAACAGACACTTCCTCTAGATTTTTAATTTGAATTGTCAGCAGGTGGCTGAAAATGAATAGTAGTGTGCCTAGTCAGGGTTATGCAAGAGGCAGGGAGAAAAGTTCGCACTTTGCTGATAGTTCACAAAAGCCAGCTAAAACATCTGCAGTCTGCCTTCCCCAGGGCCACTTCTTCTCACTGTTTCTCAGCAGCCATGGCTGGTACATGAAAGATATTTATCATGCAGCAGTGTGATGTTTCAGATCATTTAGACTGGTTCGTGCTTCTCTTTTCTTTCTTAGACTACAGATACTCTGAGCCTCAAACTCAACATTGGACACCAAGTCCCAACTCCAGCCTTGTCTCACTGAGGAGCAGAGGCATCATCTCCTACCTGTATGTCAAGTGTCCAGTATGAATACATCCAGTGGCTAGCAGCTGCCTTGTTAATTACCGTTTGCAATGCCAATTCATCGCATGATGCATACACTGTAACCCAGTCAAGCTGGGTTTTGTTTTTTAGTTAGTCATTGCACACTGGGGCTCTCACAGCTCAGCGTAGGTGTGGCTGTGAGCTGAGGCTCCCTGCAGGGTGTCAGGCTTCTCCTGTGGCAGGCTTTTTAATGTGCTCTCTCCATATGAAAGTTGCATTTCCTGTAAGTCACAGAACTCCTTTAGCCCATACCATAAGATACTATCCTGGTGGAGGAATGACAGTACCCCAGAAATATCCCACTGTATGTACACATTCCAAAACCCTGCCAAAATAAGCATCTTTGTAATTTTCCATCTCTATGCAGTCACTAAATCTCAAAACTGAAATACCTGTCTGTGAAAAGAATTTGCCATTAAAAAAAAAAAAAAAAAAAGACTGCATCTTTTAAATATGTAAAAGCCCCAATAGTATTGAAAATAATGGAAGGGCTGCAAAAAGGCCAAGAAACTGGCAAGGGGAAAAAAGCATTTTATTTAAAGGTCTTTATATTAGTAACCTTTTCTACATTAAGCACCTTTAGTGCCTAATGTAGACAGAATCAAATCTAACTGGTGAAATAGGGCACCTTAACCCAGCAGGAAGATGGACCCTGTTACAGTAGTAGCTCTTCTCTCTATGACAGTTTCTGGTTCTGTATTACCTATCTAGTGTAGCTGCTTAGTGCTGCTTCATTTATGCAGAGTAACAATAAATGCAGAGTAATTTGCTAAATAAGCCAAATTTATGGCTTTTCTGCATGGCCAGGACATAGCAGTGAGCTTGGCTTTGTGATATTTGCAATTCTACAAAGCTCATTTCCAAGAAAGAAGGATAGGTTTGTCACGGTTTCATCTTAAAACTTGTTACAAGGTGATTTTCTCAGGAAGTTATTTGGTTATGAAGAATTGCCCTACCTGTGTGAACAAGTTCATACTGTGCAAAATGTTTTCAAAGAGGGAGTCTTCTTTCTTGCTGGCAAAATGCAGCCTGTGTCTTCTCTCCCCCCAAACCTAATGACTTCTAAATGTGATGTCTTTATCTCTTAAGCAAAACACAGAGGATGCTACTGGCACAGCAGAGACACATACAGATTTTTTATTTATTTTTTTAATAATGAATTAATTTACTGTGAGTGACAGAGTGAGTATGGCCAGTATTCTCTTTAATGGCAACAGCCCTTAAAATGTTCGTTCTTACTCCATTTTCTCTGCACTACAAAGATTTCAAATTGCACCAAGCACCTATTTCCCTTGATTGTCCAGGTCTGATAAACACAGGGCAAGTTCTACTTGATATCAAGCAAACATTTTGTAGCTACTTGACAGAAACAAAATGTTTAAACTTTTAAATGCTGAAAAGAAAAATCAATAGTGACCAATAAAATCAGAACATGATATTTCACAGGCAAACATATATATATCATAAGTCCATTTTTACTACTAAAAATGTCACTTTATGGTATGTATATTTTCATAAATGAGGTGTTGCTTATTCTGTAAAGGTCAAGCAGTTGTAAATATCAAATATCAATGTGGGAAATTCTGGTGTATCTAGTCAGTTGTGAATGCATCTTCATTTACATATGTTTTCCTTTGTTCCATTGTTACCCTTAAAAAAGTCTCTAGATCATGACACAAGAGGATTTTCTCAAACAGCAAGTCTTGGACACATCCACAGTGATCAGTAACCACAATCTGTGGCTGTGGTCTCAGAGTAAAGTTCTTGCCCAGCCAAGTCTCCCCTTGAGCTTTGACAAAGCACTGCCAAAATGGTCACAACACAATCCCCAGGAAGCTGCTGGTGTCATCCTGGGGCTCATACCCCCTGTCCCTATCCTCATCTCCATCCCTAGCCCCATTCCAGGTCCAGCTCTGCTGCGGACACTCATCGAACACTGTCTTCTCACCAACCTTGCAGCGGGTGCCCACAGCTCCCAGGGGGATAGAAACGGTCACAAGAGGTGTTGTAAACCATTACAATGCTGCACTGGTGTATAAACCAGGGTATTCTACCTGCCTTTCTTAAGCAGTCAGGGACAAATTAAAAGCACCAGGGATGCTTTTATAGTGGTGTAGGTAGGGTTGCTTTATTCTCAGTACTGCCCAACAGTTTTATTTCAGGGCAATTTTCTTTTTCTTTTTTTTTTCTTGACCAGTCCATGGATGTGGTTAATTTAAGGTTTAAAAGGCTTTTTCTCACACATACACACACACCCATATATGTTTTCCACTGAAGTCTGTGCTTTTTCCTAGACCCACCCAAATTCCAGTACATAGCTCCCTTATGTGCCAAGCTTTCATACTCTCCATGCAATGAATGGAAAAATGCCCTTTTTTCCACTTCTGCACATTTCTGGGGGGAGGAGAGGGGGAGTGTGTAGAGGAGAGGGAGGAAAGACATCCAGAGGAATTTAGTTATACCTGTTATTTCAGAGCAGAAATGGGAGAGAGTCTATGGGAACAGAGCTGTCTATGGCAATACTCTGTTTCTGTCCATGGGTGGAGATACATGGGGTCCAAGCCCCATTGCTTGCTTGGGACTCTGAGCTGTGTTTATGGACTGCTAAGGAGATTTAAAAATTAATAATTATAAACTAAAAGTAGCATAAGCTGCTGGCTGTTATGTGTTTCCATTCTGTCTATATGAAGTACTTTATAACTGCTCTTGAATGCATTGATATTTTATGAGAGGGATAAAAAAAAAAAAATCAAAGCTTAATGGTGAGAAACATTGGGGAGTTTTAAATGGAAACGATGGCTTTCAGCTGTGTCATTTTATGCTCCCTTTAATAAGTTATTTCAGGCTATAAGCATCTTGGTGAAAGGTGGTGGACTGAGAGCAAAGGGCTCCTCTCTTGCCACCCGCATCAGCCTGGCAGAAGGAAGGCTGAAGGACCACCACATTTCCATCCCTTTTCACATCCTCCCTCCTACAAGGGCTGCCACTATAGCTCATGGGGTGGCAGGAGGGGGAAGAAAGCCCTGTTCCCTCCTGCTATTGCATCTCCAGGTTGAATCTCAGGGCTGTAACAACATATAAGCTTTGTGAAAAGCCTTTTCCATTGCACTTGCCTCTATGGGGATTCTCCGATGTCTGGTTAAGGCTGGTCCCCCTTGATTTCCTCTTTTCAGTGAAGGCATTAATAAAGTCTTTCTGACTTACAGAGCCACCTGGTTTCATGAGGCTTGTTGGAACGTAATTTCTGAAGCCTCTGTTCACCTGCCAAGTTAAGCTGAAATTAGCCCATGGATTTAAATGTGTGGGCTGTTTTGTATCCATTCTTTGTGAGGGGATGGAAATGAAAATATGCTAGGTTAATTATTTATCCTTTTCATCAGCAAAATATTATTGTTGCACACAAACTTATACTGCAAAAATTGGAATAAAAAAATACTATTTTTAAGAAAAAGCTGTTTCCTGAGTTCTTGACTGGAAGGTTACACAGCCCAGGATTATATGTCTTCCAGATAAACTCCCAAGGAATCAGAGGGAAAAGAATATTTGTTTTCCTCATGGCTTTCCCAAATTACTCAATCCCTGCCAATTTCCATGACACAGACCCCTCAGTCTGCTGCAAAGGCTGTGGCTTCTGAAAGGGAGGAAATAGCATGAATGTACTGGTGCACATCAATGTTTTTTGATTCTCTTGCCAAACCAAAAATATCAAAACAAACAAAACAAAAAAAAAGCTTCAAATTTTCTGGCGACATTAGGAAAAAGTAATCACTCTGGACTGACGATGCTGTTTGTTCAAACCAAAACTAAACCTTTCATTTTGCTTTGAGGTTTGCATAGACGTGTGTGTGTGTCTAAGTTAAATCAAGTGAGGGACACAACAGTGCCTGCAGTGACAGATCACAGCATCATGCTTCCAGAAAGTCTAAATAATATTTTTTACTTTTCAAAATTGTTTTCAGACTTCTCAGTCAAAGCTGCTCTGTCTTGTTCATTTTAATACATTTCATTTTCATCTGACCTAAACCTGCATGTTCGACCCATAAGACTTTTGGCCGACAAATCTCAGCCTTCTGTAACTGTAAAGACCACACAAGTTTCCTGGCTGGTCTGGTGACAAGTGAAGCTTGTGCAAAGAGCTACTGTTCCTCTAAGAGAATACAGCAGATGCAGTGCCTGTCCCCATTGGTGGACTCTGGGGACATAACTGTGTGATTTTCATCACTAGTCATTTTTCTTTTTGTCCTATAGTTTCTTGGGAGCCTCTGTAAAAGCTTTGTGGTTTTATGCTGCAACAGGCTGTAAAAAAAAAAGCAGAGAGAATGTGCCCAAACAAGAAAAAAAAGCTCATGCTGTTTTTCAAAGTTACTACGTTTCCTTATACTCAAAGGAGGTTATTTTGCTTGTTTATTTACACATCCCTTATCTTTATGACTGTTCCTTCATGATTCCATGTCATCTCAAAAGCTCCACAATCTTTTACAGTTGGGAACTTGGGAAGGTCTAGCTTTGATCACTGAAGGTAATTAGACTGAATAGAACATTGTTCATGTTCTGCTGAGAATAGTTTCCAACTACGTTCAGAGTACCGCAAACTTATTTTTAATATTCTACAATATTCAGCAACTTCTACCTTGTTTTTTGTGAGTTTTACAGATGCTGTGAATTTCAGAAGTTGCTTTGATGTTTTCCAAGCAGCCTGATTTATGAGAACAAAAAAATACCACCATTCCCCAATTACTTTCTGTCGCCTTGTTCTAACGCTTGATACATCAATGGAAATATAGTCTGCCTGAGAAGTCCAGGCACAAAAAGTAACTGGGGTATGAAGAAATCAACTACATATCCCACAAAAGATCATTCTTCCAGTGGAAAAATCAACCTTTTTGATCTCTAACCCTCTGTACTTTTCCTGTAATATTTAATTTAATAAAGCCACCATTTTCATTGAAAAACACACATGATGGGAAATGTGAAACTAGACCTAGTGGATGCTTAAATGTTATTTTAGTGCTGGTTATATGCTATTTTAGTGCTATTGAACAGAATTCATATTTTGTAGACAACTGCTAAAGAGAAGTGGTTGCAAAAAGTAGCTAAGCAGGACTATGAATATATCAAATTGTTGCAACAAATTTCAAACTGGGGTTAAGATAATGCCATTGCTGAAAGTCCCAGAGACTGTGACTCCACCAGCAGTCAGATGACAGCTTAATGGCAATGCAGAAAAATTCTTCATTCACTGCTCTGGTGACATGCTGTCAAACCCTGTCTTTTGCCAAAAGAAATATCCTTTATGAAGGCATTTCCTCTGCTTCACTTGCTGTATGGTTCAGACTTCTTGTCTGCAGTTGGCTTGATCCCACAATGTTGTCCAAAATTAATCTTTTCTTCATTTTCTTCATTTTATTAATTGTTTCCCAATGTGTCTTTTGTTCACAGTCCTCCTCTTACGTTCCATGGACAAATTACTCAAACTTTTAGGGTTAAAATCTTATTTCCTTTTTTACTATTTTGACCATAATTTTTTTTTTCATTAATGCAAACATGTCTTTCATTACTTCATACCCACAAAGCTCAGAGCCTAACTTTTCCACACCTACTGCCTGGCCTTCATAGCTCTTCTTTCTTTTGCTCTCTGTTCCATCTCATTCCTCTTCCTCATCAATGCTTATTCCCTCTGATTTTTTGCTCCCTTCATGTTTAAGACTTCTCTTATGCCGTTCCAAAATAGCTTCCATTTGACATACATTTAATTCTCCCCTTCACAAGCTTCCTATCAAATATGGAAAATACACCTGTTTTGAGATACATTACAACTTCAACAGACATCTGCTCATTACTATGTTCACCTAGCAAGTTCCTCCTTTATGTTGCATCTTGCCTCACTTGCTGTTATATCTGAAATAATTTAGAACAGATCTAAAATTTTCTTGTTTGTTCATCTGACTGCAAAGTATGTTGAGGACCTACAGCATGGTGAGAAATAATGATTATAAGCTATGTTCAGTATCAGCTTCGATAACAATTGATCTGTTTTCTTGGAGGCACTCCTTTCCCAGCATGGCTTTGCCTACTACACACCTTATATACCTTGAATGATGCTTCTTTATGTAACAGTGAGTTTTGTCTGAAAGAAATTTGGAGATAAGCTTTTCTTAAAATTTGCATGGGAATGCCAAACATCTGGAAACCTCACTGTGAGATAGTAGTTCTGACTTGGCTGCCAAGCATTTACCAAAACTGGGCAATTTCTAAAGGTACATGCACTGCAAGGCCAATTAGATTCTTTAGGTTAAAATTCCTCTCTGTTCAAATTAGTTCTCTAAAAGGTTTCTGTCTAGTCTGAGCTAGTCTTCTAAGGCACCAAGGTCAACGTAGAGAGCTAGACACCTCCACATAGTAAGTCTGCCTCTTCTTCTAATTCCTCATGGTGCCCATCTCCTTACAGTGTCTGATGGACTGAAACCAGATCTTTTAACTTTCAGACAACTGAGATTATCTTATCCTTGCACCTGCATAACAAGACCAGTTCTTCTGAGAGGTACATGCTTATTGCTTGCATGGTAATCACCTGTTCCAGTGTATGTGATGAAGGGACCCCCACTCTTCCTGGAAACATGAGGCTTACACATGTAAATTATCCAGTACATAGGTGTATTCTAAGTTGGAATGTCTTAAATAAATGTGTCAGTCTGACTTGCACTGATTAAGCCTTTCAGGTTAAATCCCATAGAAGATGCTGTGCAGTGTGGAATCCAATGTAAGATTACACAACATGATGCACTCTTTCCATTGTAAGCATAATTTGGTTACTGTAAAAGAATGTAAATTATGCACTGAAGCAGATAAATAAGGTTGTTATAAAAAAATAAGTTATCCAGGAACCTAAAACAAGATACAAGGTATGTCTGCTCTGTTTCTCTGTTTTACATGTTCTTGCCTATGACATTACCTGCCACAGCCCACCTTGCTTGTGTGTGTCATCAACATATACACTGCCACCATGTCTCTTACCAAAGCATGGATGCATTATGCCTGTGCTATGAAAGACTTCCTTATTTGTGATGTTTTTACCTATGCACATCCAAAAAAAAAGATTACATCTGCACCTGCTTGCGAACAACCTGCATCCTACATCTTTGTCACCACCACTTCTTTTGAAGGTTCCCCTTTTCACAGTACAGCTCAAATCTACCTCTGCCTTTCACCATGCCTAACCTGCCAGTCAGTGAGATGGAGCTAATAATAAGTCAAAAAAAGAAAACTAAACCAGAGCCATTCAATGGCATGTGTTGTTTTAAGCTGAGCAAAGCTGAAGATCAAAAGTAGTTTCTATTAATAGCACCTGGGGTTTTAGAAACTCAACAAATTCTGAAACTTTGATCATTGTTTTCTTCTGAGGTCGGGGAATGAGGATCTGGTCCTTCTCCCAGCTTTTTTGCAGATTTCAGTGTTGATGTTTGAGCTCATATAGCATGTATTATTAGAAACATTCTTAAATCAAAGTTTGTAGTGAGAACACAAAGGTCATTGATTTCTGTGACAGTCTTTATGAGACAGCTTGGGTGGTTTCTTAAGATCATAAAAAACAGTCAGAAACAAAAGCTTTCCCTTGATTATGTAATCATTATTTTTAAGATCTAAAGAAGCAATGTACCATTTAAAGGCATGGTGCCCCCCTCTTACATTTGCACTGCTTTTAAACCAGAAATATATCTGCAAAGGCAGAACCCCACACCAAAAGGGCAGTAGAAGATACATCACTGGGATTGCTTTACTGATACAATTACTTGGATTTCTGTGTATAAACACTAAGAAATGGTTTTAAAATAGGGTTTTTTGTTCCTCATCACCTGAGACCTTACAAAGGCAAGGGAAATTTGTTAACAATAAATATTACACTAAATTTTAGACATTTTTTGTTCCAGAAGTATATATTTAAGGTTCAGTACATATTTTATGGGTTTGCTTTTTGTTGGTTTGGTTTTTGGGGTTCTTGGATGTTTTTTAAACTGCAACAATAGAACAGAGTAAGAATGAACTTCCAGAACCAGAAAATCCTCAAGACTTGAGCGGAAGTACCAATAATGTTGTTATCTGTACTGAGGACACGGAATAAGGCTCATAGCCTTAATTGTGTTGGCATAGTTAGCTCAGGCATAGCAAGTTTATGAATTAAAATAACATACATTTTTAGGATTTCTGGCAGTATAGCACCCCTTTAGACAGCTGCGAAACTAACTATGAATTTTCCTTGTTAAAATCTGTTCTCACAGATGAAACTGAATGGACTTCAACTTGGAGTTCCTGGTGTGATGCCACCAGCTGAAGAGCTCCTTCTGGCCTTTACATTTCCCATAGCAGTATGAAAAGGCAACAATGGGAATATGAACCAGACATGAAGCCTTTTGTTTGCCCATTATACATAGATAAAAATTGCAATGTTAGCTTTCCCACACCTGCCTGAGTTGCATTCATTCACTTCTAGTCTTATGGAAGCATTTTACACTGAAGGCCATCTCAGCTTTTGACTTTTTTTTGTGCTGTGACAAGGGCTTTGAGCACCTTTTATGTAGCACATTTCACAACAGGTAATGGACATATTGAAGGCCAGCACACAATAGCTGATGTTCACTGTGTTAATTCATAACTCATAAATGGAATCCCTTGTAACAACTGACTTTCTGCCTAATCTTAGGGTGAGAAATTGTGATCTAAAACCCTTAATGTGGGAACAGAGAGGAGACCAACCAGCATGGACCATAGAGGCCATCTGGTGTACCAGTTAATGAAACTCAATGTGGAAAATAAAATCAAGTGTTGCCTTAAAAGTTTCTTTTTTTCTTCCTAAGCCTTTGCATTGTCGTGGGAATGTTTTGTCATTTGCTTAAGTAAAAGAATCAGAATTTCAAGTGCTCTGTATCACTCTGAACACCTCCTCCCATATGATGATGTACATTTTGTGTGTGAATGAAGCCCAACCTTGCTTAAATACTGTGAAAGTCACAGAAAGCACATCTTTACTCCCTCAGTCCTTTTATTCATTGCTGTAGTGCAGAGTTGTGGTTTGGCTGTTTATTGCAGAGAGAAGCCTGTTGATAGGTTTGGTGTTGAAGTGTTTGAGGAAGGAAACTTTCAGGAAACATTATTTCTGGATAAGGCAGCAGGAAACTAAAGCATGTTTGCTTCGGTGAGAGGATGGAGGGGGTTCAGAAGAGGACAGCTAGCATGGAAGTTTCCAGGGGTAAGGGTAGGCAGCTTTGAGTGGGATCACTGCCGAGCAGAAAACAAGGGGGCACTTATGGGGATCTTTACAGATAAGGTCAGAAAAATTCAGAAACACTTTTCTGGTTGACATTTTCCTTGGAAAATGTTGACTGAAATAATAATTTAAGCAGGAAGAATTTATTAACTGGTTAAAGTGTTGTGAACATTTATTTTATTATATGTTTTTGTCAGGCTTTGTAGTTCTAGTGAGGAAAAGGAGACATTTTGGTCATAATATATTTTTCCTTTTTTTCCTGATCAGCTCATGCTAAGAATAAACCTTTTAAGGCATCTAAGTAGGTGTACTGTTATATATATTTCTTCATCACGGATTACAGTAATTTATTAAACAGATGAATATTTTTATCATATAGCCTCAATGAGAGAATGCTAACTGTAGATAAGAAAACATTCATAATGTAAAGCCAGATAGGTATCCTGCAAGCTATGATCTAACCAAAAGTGAATCACCTTAGTTAAAGCAATAGAGATTAAATTAATCTAATCAGGCCATACTATTGTTCCAGTCAAAACTTTATCACTTTTGATTTACAAAGAGAAGGTGGCTTACTTTGGCTGTCTAAGCATGGACAAATGTAGCTGACAATCTCCATGAGAAAAACAAACCAGAAAGGAGTCAAGTGTGGTTCTAAAAGTACCAAGCTGCAGTTCCCAAGCCTTAGACCTTCCCTCCACCTTTAAAGCTAGCTAAAATGCAGTATGCCCTGAAGGTCAAATTGCAGGGACTAGTTTGAACCAAGTGAAAGAAAGACATTACTTAATCAAGTCCTCTCCTGGGACACAACAGAAAGGCAGCTGGCCCTCATACCTCAGCAGGCAAAGTGCAGGGAGGGAAAGGACTTTGCAAGTAATGAAATGCCTAGATCAAAATTATCAAATGCTCACCACCAGCACTTGCAAAGTGAGCCATATCGCCTCAGCAGGGAGGCCAAGGAGATTCTCAAGAATTGGTGACCAAAAGCTTGCAATGCTTCCCATTATCTCCAAGGATACCCTGCAAATACAGGGAATCTGAACTTCCCTGAGGTACATTCTGGGTCCAATCTGTGTCCCAGCAATTCAGTTTCAACCCTTAACCAAAGGCAGGCCAGGGTTTACAAAGGGTTCTACTGGATGATGAAATTTGCCACCTTTCTCCCCCGCAGGTAAAAATAACTGCAGATGCGTTAACCCAAAATTATGCCTACCGTCTTTATGTCCAGGCATTTATTTTGTCCAGTAAAGGATAATAATACTTAGAACATTCATGTCATTGCTTGTTCCTTTTCCCCCTGACCGTGACCTCTAACTTGCTGTGAACTTCAGAGTGTGCTAGTAATACAAAGAGAATTTCGTATGCTTAGGAAGAGAGAAAGATGCTGTGGTTCTTATTTGCCATTTTTCTTCCTTCCTTCATCACAATTAGTAAGGTATCCACTGTTTTTGGCTGCTTTCCATGTGTATTTCACACCATTCAGGCTAGCTAAGTTATAGAATGAGCAGACATCTCAATTCATGCACAACCAGTACAAGGGAGCTATTTTTTTTAGCTGTATCATTTACTTCAAGAGCATGCACATGCTTAACACCAAGCTATTTACCATATTAATGGCACAAACACACTGAGTGCTAAAATATCCTCAAGGCTTTAGTAACCCATTCAAGTAAGTCCTGAATGTTCTCCCATAGGAAGGGGTTACCGACAGCTCAGCAGGATATCAGCTTTCAGATATTTAACATTTAGTGAATTCATTTGGACTGAAAAGGTTGACTTTAACTGTTTGATACTCCAACCAATATTTCTTTTTCTGATTTTCACAATGCAGCCAATAAGGCAATGACTTTTCCCTCCATCAGAAAGGGAAAAATACCAAGAAAAAAAACCGTCCCATAATCTGCTTTGTTTTTCCTGGAAGCAAAGTGAATCAAAATTTATTTTAAAATGTCCTGGGGTTCTACATGCAAAACAGTTAAGTTTCTGTTTTTCTTGGCCACTCAAAAGAGTACTGCACGGTACTTTACAGCTTTGGTCTCTACCTGTTCCCAAAGAATGCAGCCTGTCCATGTGAACTATGTGTCTTAGGAGAGAGCAACAGCAGAGGAAGAGGGAATGATTTTCCAAACTGCTTGAATGAAATCTGGACAAACAAAAATTTCAGCTCTAATCAGGGTTGCGGGTTGATCGCTTGTTTGTTTCATTGCATGAGGAGCTGGGATAAAAAAGAATTATTTGTTTTCATTTGAAATTCTATAAAAAGTAACAAGACTGAAGCATTGTGTGTATGTTGGAAGACTGAAGCCCAAGTCATCTGCTGCTGTTTTTGTCTCTAGGCCATGCCTCATTTACTGGATGAAATTCTTGGGGAAGTTTTTGGTCTCGTCTACACTCTGCTTTACAAAAGCAATGCCAGTCTGTACTGTACAACCAGCACTATGTTACATTCCAGGCTTGTTTCCCCCCTCCTATAAGCTGATTGTTAGAGAATGCAGAGAGCATGGTGACATTTTACAACCAAGGAAATAAATGAGACATTTCTGTAATAGCAAATTGCCCCCTTTCCTCCCCAATTAAAAAAAAAAAAAAAGCAAAAGCAATCACAGGTAATAATATCACAGGAGAACACAGATAATAAGCTTGGCAAATAGGCACTGATCACAGGCACTATGCTCAGAAAGACCCTAGAAATGTCTCTAAATACAGCATAGCCAAAGGCAAGTGAGGAAACAAGGTTAGTTAAAAAGTAATGTGGATACTCTTGGTTCACAAAGTCAAGCCAGCTTTGTTCCTTTTTTATGATCAGCACGTCATGGAATAAAAAGGAACTTATCTGTAAATCTCCTTACAGCATGATTCCTATGTGAAAATAAAAAAGGAAGGCAAAAATGAGCTACACTGAAGTAGAGGGAAATTTGCATCACAGGTTCAGACTGATTACTGAGGATAAGCCAAACCTGTTGTAAACAAGTAATATGAAGACACATGCAAAAGTTGGAAGAAAATGCATTATGTTCTCCAACTCAGACATGTTTACATTCTTTACACCTACCACAGAAAACTTACATAATATTGTCTTATACAGATAGGTAACAGGGACTGGATAAAGTTTTAGGCAAGTTTTCCCACTATGTCAATGAAAACTGATTTCTGCATTGAAAAAAAAGAACACGAGCTTACTGAAAGATATGCTTTCTGGAAGAAATAGTTTCTGTCTGGCAGACCTTTACAAAGACAGGTTCAGTATCTGCCCCCTTTCCCAACTTAGAAAAATATCAGCCACATACATTATAAACCTCACATTTGCATCATTGGAAAGATCAAACCATGACAACTTTATCACCGTTAAGCTGCCTGTATCTTAAGGTTCACAAGAAGACATAAACACCATTCATTTACAGACAGTTTCTAAATCCTTAAACTACTAAAATAAGAGAAAAATTGAAAAAAAAACCCAACTCATTAGCTATCAGTTCCACACAGTTTTCAAAGCACTGATAAGCATGTATGCATTTTTGGCAAATACCTCTTACCTGTAAAAGAGCAATGTTCAGATTCCTTACTAGATGTTATCGTCATGACAAGTCAAACAATCTTTTTCATAAAAGGTTGAATGTCTTTTCAATAAGTCATGTGTGCATGGTTTAAGAACAAAAAAACAACAAACCAAAACACAACCCTCAGAGAGTCTCCCGTCACTGTCAGTAAAAAACAAGTTGGAATAAGTCTGAGTTGGAATTACCTGAATAAAGAAACTGGAGGAAGGGAGGGAGGGAGGAGAAGGAGGGAGGGGGAAAGAGAGAGAGTAAAAAAAATAGTTTGAGAGGAGACTCAGTGATGTCAGCAGTATGTGTTAAGGAAATCTACAGCTGAGCCCGGCAAACTTTATAGCTACATAGCGCTCAACACCCAGTTACGTGGTAAGCAAATACCTGCTTAAGAGGAAACTGATGTACTTTTAAAGAATGTCAGTTAATCTTTGAAGAAACTTTAGCCAGGCTGATCAAAGTCCTTAAAGGCCTTATTGCCTGAATAAATAAGGTTACATGTGGTTGTATAATGTTAAGAAAAAAAGAAGAATAAAAAGTCAACACTATAGATTACCCTTTTCCTGTTGGCAAAGGAAGGCTGAAATTCATCTGAAATGAGTTCTTGTAATGGTTGTAACACACTGAACTGTAGCAGCCACGGACACAGCTGAAATCCCTGACCACCAAAGCATCCAATCTGTTTAGCCACAAAACTCTTCCTTTGATGACTTATTCTGGGTTTGATTCAGTGCCTTTCTGCTCTTATTTCCTGGATGCAGAAATCACAGATAGTGCTGATGTGAACTAGGAGAAATCTGGTACCTTGAACAAAGCGAGGAAGAGGTATGGATGTTTGTTATCTGGAAAGCCTGTACACTGCCGTTGGTACCACTCGGTATTTGATGGGATTCCCAGAACTCAATGCAAACAGCAGCAGTGACAAGGAAGTCACTGCAACATTAGAAAGGCTAAGGTAATAGCCTTTGGATATAATTATTCTGTGTCCACATTCCCAAGGATACTGCTTCCAGGAATTACATATCTCAGCAAGCTAGTCTAGTACACCTGTAGTTCAGCATCACCTGCAGGGACATGCCATGGGCTAACTGATGCCAGGTGAATTTCATTCTCCTTTACTTGGGAGAAAGAGGAGATCAACACATGGGGAGTGGTTTGCTAACAAAATTCTGCCCAGCTCATATTCATGGAGAGCACACTAGCAAAAGCAAAATCTCTCCTTAGTAGCACTGGTAAACAGACGTTTAAAAGCCATTAACAGACATTAATAATGTTGTGATATGTGACTATAAGAAACTAGAGGCTGGAATTCTGCCATGGAGTGGTCAAGTATGTAGGCATTCAAGCAGAGCCAGTAGGTAACAGCTGTTTTACATTTAAAAGCACAACAGTTAGATGAGATTTATTTTTCTCTTTGTCAGAGACTAAAGAATTTCACACTGCTTGGATTGTTCACCAAATCCATGAACCTGTTGCACTGGTATCTCTTTCTCTATATTTACAATGAAGGAGGTGACAACAGCTCCTATCAGTTTTCATTATATATATATTTTATATATATATATAAAATGATTGTGGATGTCTTTTTCTGCTTTCAGATAAGTTCTTTGTTTGCAGAAACTTCTGCCAGGTCAGGGGATGAAGCACCCATATTAGAAATTCTTTACCACTATCCAGTTCAATTATGTTTCCCTGTAACTGAAATATGCATTATTAAAAATCTTCAAATACACCTTTCTTCTTGCTTCTGTCAAAGTTTGGGAAATAATCATAACTGAGTACGAATATTCTAATGTGCTAGTCCCACACATCCCCTAAATCATCACCTGTGGCAACTTGGTGTCCTTGAACTCAGCTATAGTGTAAGGGGATGTTGGGAGAGTATAGTACAAGGATATGCTCGAAATAATGTGTTTCACACTTTGTGTAAACACACTGCAGTTCAGTTTTTAATTCCTGTGCTGATTTACTCATACCCTGAGGATCTCTATCCCATTCCAGAAGACAGACCATCATAGCTGAGGGTGGAATTTAAGTTGTATAGGCATTTCCCAGCTTTGCCCACCTCACTTGAAGACTTAAATACCTTTCTTTGACCACAGTTTTCCATTCATCCATTTAGCAGAGAGCCCACAGGTAATCAGAGCATATAGCAGGAGCCTCTGTACTCAGCTCTTACTTCTTCTCTACTAAAGTAAAGTATTTAAACACCATTTTCTGGTGGGTGCCCACATGCTCCTGGACTGTTCCCACACTGCTGCTGAGGCAGGCTAAAAGGAGAAACTAATTTATTAGTTTATGCCCTCCAAAAAGCATAAGCTTAAGTGTTTCTTCAGCTTCATCTTAGTACTGAAGCTCATAAATCTGTGTCCTTACAGTGACAACAGGTAAAAGATCAAAAGTCTGGGCTAGATGAGTTGAAATACTTACCTAAACTTCTTCAAATCAGCAAAGCTGAGCAGGAAATCGTATGATGATAAGAGGCTTGCTCAGGTTATTTTCAGTTCTTATGTCGGTTCTGGATAGAGTTGTTAGGAAAAGAGACAATAAAACAAGAATCCCTGGCAGAAAAGCTAATCAGATCTGTACCTCCAGCTTATCCTAGATTCAAAAATCAATTCTTTTACTGTAAAAGTGCTTTGGGCTTCTCATGTGGAATGTGACCCTCAGCTCATTAGGATGTGTGCAGTGGGAATGAGGAAAGCCACAGTGACACTTCAAGCCTTACCTCTTTTTCTCTGTTCCTGTGAACCCCAGATTGATGAGTTAAAAATCAGAAAGAGGTTATAAAGAAATTGGGATTGTTACATAAAACCAGACACAAGACTAAAAATGGACCTTGCACAAAAAATGTTCAAGATGTTCTCAACAGGGGTGTCTCCTGTGAACTGCTATTTTATGCACTAAACACCTAATTTATGCACCTAAATATCTGTGTAAAGGTGAACCTTGTCTACTCATGTCCAGATCCTTGGATGTAGTGAGGAGCACAGCTCTCAGAGAAATCACGCTGGTGCCTAAACACTGTTGCATGCATGTCTGTCAGGACACAGGCTCACTCCATATCACTGGGATATTAGTACAGCCAAACCTTAGAAGCATTTCACAACAAATACAATAAAGATGGGAAGGAAAAGCACAAAAATGTATCTGTTGTAGAATCATAGAATAGTTAGGGTTGGAAAGGACCTTAAGATCATCTAGTTCCAACCCCCTTGCCATGGGCAGGGATACCTCGCTCTAGTCCAAACTGGCCTTGAACACTGCCAGGGATAGAGCATTCACAACCCCCTTGGGCAACATATTCCAGTGCCTCACCACCCTAACAGGAAAGAATTTCCTCCTTATATCCAACCTAAACTTCCCCTGTTTAAGTCTTAACGCATTACCCCTTGTCCTATCACTACAGTCCCTAATGAAGAGTCCATCCCCAGCATCCTTATAAGCCCCCTTCAGGTACTGGAAGGCTGCTATGAGGTCTCTATGCAGCCTTCTCTTCTCCAGGCTGAACAGCCCCAACTTTCTCAGCCAATCTTCATATGGGAGGTGGTCCAGTCCCCTGATCATTCTTGTGGCCCTCCTTTGAAATTGTTCCAACAGTTCCATGGTCTTTTTATGTTGAGGACACCAGAACTGCACACAATACTCCAAGTGAGGTCTCAGGAGAGCAGAAAAAAGGGGCAGGATCACCTCCTTTGACCTGCTGGTCATGCTCCTTTTGATGCAGCCCAGGATACGGTTGGCTTTCTGGGCTGCAAGCCCACACTGAAGCTGGCTCATGTTCATTTTCTCATCGACCAGGACCCCCAAGTCCTTCTCCGCAGGGCTGCTCTGAATCTCTTCTCTGCCCAACCTGTAGCTGTGCCTGGGATTGCTCCGACCCAGGTGTAGGACCTTGCACTTGGCATGGTTAAACTACATGAGGTTGGCATCAGCTCAAGGTCCCTCTGGATGGCATTCCTTCCCTCCAGTGTATCACTTGTAATAGCGCATGTATTTTTAGTGCACCCTCCAAGTCAAAACAGTTTGGTAAAGCGCTCAGTTCTGCTGTTTTGCCATGATTCATGGCGCTCTGCATTCTGCAACCATTTCAGTCCTGCAGCCCAAACACTTCTTTTACTTTTCAGTAGTAAACTGTTAGAGCATATATTTTCTGCATGTACCAGCTGGCTTTCCACCTTAATATACACAATCTATTTTTTTCTGGGTTTAGTGTAGGCTTTAGAAAAATTGCATCAATAATAATAAGGCCTTCAGTTAGTAGAAGTGTTAGTGAAAAGCTAGTAAGAATGTTGCCTATGTTGCCCATGGACTCATTACTTCAAAAAGTGTCTTGATTTGAAAGCGAGTACTATAAAACCAATGCAACAGAAGTATCCACTTCGTGTTAGCAATAACAAAATGTTACAACCAATGCAGAACTAAGCTCAAATACCGATTTGTCAAGCGTTATTTGAATTATACCTAGTCATTCAGAATGAGGCACTTCCAGGATTAAAATTACATTCATTAAAATGGCAAAACCCTCACATAGCTGTGCACATAAAATAATTTTAATTTAAAAGTAAGAAATTAACTAAAAATTATTTTCCTATTCATGAGATTACGAGAAGATTTCTGCAGGTAAAAGTTCACTGACTTTCTTATGTGCAAGTAGAAATGCATACTTTCCAAACCTTAAATAAGAGACGTTATACTTTGCACTTTATTGTAAGTTTTGTCTTAAAATAGTCCTCTTTTTTTATTTTCTCCTGTGCGTTACAATATTCATCTAAACTGGAAATCAAACAGTTCATCTGCTTCTTATTGATGAAGTTCTTGGTGAAAAAATAATTGAAGGGCTAAAATTTGTTACACACATTCTCATGAGATCAGGAAAAACATTGGACCTGAAGGTGTTGTAGGAAATGCCACTCTCCAATCAAGTGAGTGCTAATGGACACATGAACTTTCTCACTCCAAAGAAATCAGAAACCATGCTCTCACTGCATATTCTCTTAAGGCAGTTGATGGACATTTTTCCATCTTCTTTCTTTTTCACCTTTTAGTTGATACTGCAACAGTGGTTGCACCAAGGAATTCACAGCACACTAGCTAACCTGCTGTGGTTTAAAGATGTGGCTTGCATACAAGGTGTCCACCATGTGTTCTTTGCATTATGAGAGGTTGTGGCTGACACTGTCATTCCTAAGGGAGATCTGTGCACACGAAAATCATATAATTGGGACAGGATTTTATCCCACTTGACAAGCCTCACACAGAAGAATCTGGCTGAGAAGGGGCCAGCTCTGTTCTCAATAAAGCAAGCAGTGACCTTTGTGGAAACCCTGTTACCACAGCAGTTAGTGCTTTCAAAGCTTCAACTTCATCCCAAGTCATTTTTATTCGAGAAGACTGCAGTTGCTGAGATGTGTCTTATCTGTTCACATTAGGAAAGATGGTTGTACTTCATCCAAATGGCTCAAGATTTCAGAGCCTCAGCTAGGCTGCTGTCCTACTAGGGATGGAAGGACTTTGATGGCAAACCTCAGTTTCCAAATTTAAGCTCCTGCCCAGAGGTGTTTCTTCTTGATGACAGAAGTATCAAGAAGATTCTTCTTGCTACTCAGCGTCTTTGTTGGTGACATGGACAGTGGGATTGAGTGCGCCCTCAGCAAGTTTGCCGATGACACCAAGCTGTGTGGTTCGGTTGATACCCTGGAGGGAAGGAATGCCATCCAGAGGGACCTTGACACACTTGTGAGGTGGGCTGATGCCAACCTCATGAAGTTTAACCATGCCAAGTGCAAGGTCCTACACCTGGGTCGGAGCAATCCCAGGCACAGCTACAGGTTGGGCAGAGAAGAGATTCAGAGCAGCCCTGCGGAGAACGACTTAGAATGCTGGTCGATGAGAAAATGAACATGAGACAGCTTCAGGGTGCGCTCGCAGCCTAGAAAGCAACCGTATCCTGGGCTGCATTAAAAGGAGCATGACCAGCAGGTCAAAGGAGGTGATCCTGCCCCTCTGCTCTGCCCTCGTGAGACCTCACCTGGAGTATTGTGTGCAGTTCTGGTGTCCTCGACAGAAAAAGGACATGGAACTGTTGGAACAATTTCAGAGGAGGGCCACGAGGATGATCAGGGGACTGGACCACCTCCCATATGA
Organism: Neopsephotus bourkii; assembly: GCF_033783945.1. Lineage (NCBI taxonomy): Eukaryota > Metazoa > Chordata > Aves > Psittaciformes > Psittacidae > Neopsephotus > Neopsephotus bourkii. Next base: position 6,108,590 of record NW_026901456.1, on the reverse strand, counting down.
AGATAGGCTAAGAAAGTTGGGGCTGTTCAGCCTGGAGAAGAGAAGGCTGCGTAGAGACCCCATAGCAGCCTTCCAGTATCTGAAGGGGGCCCATAAGGATGTTGGGGAGAGACCATTAATTAGGGACAGTAGAAATAGGAGAAGGGGTAATGGGTTCACACTTAAGCAGGTGAAGTTTAGATTGGATGTAAGGAGGAAGTTCTTTACTGTTAGGATGGTGAGACACTGGAATGGGTTGCCCAGTGCTGTTGTGAATGCTCTGTCCCTGGCGGTGTTCAAGGCCAGGTTGGTCAGAGCCTTGGGTGGCATGGTTTATTGCCCCTGCCCATGGCAGGGGGGCTGGAACTAGATGATCTTAAGGTCCTTTCCAACTCTAACTATTCTATGATTCTATGATGACAAAAAGGATTAGCAGTAACCTCTGAAGAAAAAACAGCCCCCTGAGGAAATGCAGCGAATTCCCAGCCACATTTGGCTGCCTTTTCCTCAGCTGTGGAAATGATCATTGTCCAATTTGATTCTAGCCCAGAGTGGGAGCAGGTTCACAAGCAGGACTTCAAATCCAATCTGACTATCCACACCAGAGAGAAAATGACAATGGGCTTCAGATCCAAGAGGGATTTTAATTTTCCCTCCCCTACCAATCTGGTCAAAATGTCCAGAGAAGCCAAAATTCACCTCAGATCCCTGGAACTAGGCCAGATGTCTTTGTTTTCTGAAACTCTGTGCTGGGTACATGCTCAGTTTGCTACATCATGAGCCAGCAGGGTGCATAAATCTCAACATGGGGACAATTGGCTTGCATTGCTCATAAAAACCCAGCAGGCAAAGAACACTTCCATGCTCATTCTTATGAGAGAATGGGCAGACAGCTCTCCAGGTCTCTCAGGTCGTAGCTTTAACACTGGTTTTGTTGCAATAGGATTGAATCCACAGACATGGAACTATGCTTTACAGGACCCAATCTGAAAATTGCTCTCAGATACGAGCAGAATATCTGGCCTAAGAAATGGCTGAGGGTTATGGTCCAGAACAGCTGTTCCAGGGAATGCTGTGAGAAGCAGGACTGAAAGAATCGGCTAAGAGAACAACCATGAGAAAGGGAGGCAGCTTTCTCTGATCTAACATTTTCCTCCACTTGAGCCATGATCATCAGTCCCCTTGGTGTTCCTGTGGCTTCTTCTCAAGTGTGAATTTCCCTAGTTAAAGCCAAGATGACCAAAAACTGTTCTGGGAAATGCAGGAAAACCCCAGATTCTCAGCTATTGGATCCCTCCTTCTATTGATGTGTTTTCTGTGGCACAAAGAACATTCCTCAGTCCAAGAGACGCTTGTATATTCAGGACCTCCTAGCTATATCCTGTCACATATCTTCAATAACACACTTTGGAAGACAGCAAGGGGAAAGGACATTTCTTTCAGCCAGATTTCAGTTTACTGCAGTCACTGAACCTGCAGGGTCCACTCTGAATTCTCTATCAAAAGACCACAGTCTGTAATTCTTAAACACATTTCTTAGTAGTCTCCAGCAGGTAGGTTAGTTTTTTTTTCTTACCCTTAAAACTCAGTGATATTTTAATGGAGCTCTGCTTTGGAGTAGTTTGATAAATAATTGATTCATTTACTGGGAAAATTATTTTCATGAGCAGCAATAAGAGCCCATTCTGGACTTTCTTCACAGTATTGGTTTGAACTGTACAAGCCTGTGACAATTTGTGATAAAAATGTAACATTACTATTACCTATTTCAGATGTCCAGACTAGATATCTTCTCAGATATCAGTACTAAAAAATCAGAACATATTAAACAAGTACCTTTGTGCGTTTTAAATGTGTCTTCCTGGAAAATAACTTCTGGATTGAATAAAAGGAACTGAAGTGTGTACTTTTGCCAAACTTTATCAAAGAGGATTATGAAGTGAGCCTACAGACAACTATTGAGGTTGACAGAATGTCTGTTACTACTGAAAGTGCTCAAAAAAGTGAGTAATAAAGGGAAGAGGGCAGAGTTTGCAATACAGAGTGTTTGCACAAAGACCATCCTGAGGCTTTACTATCACTAACATAGATCATGGCATCCCTACTATAAAAAGATTAGGATAATGGTCTTCCAGAAGCAAAGTGCAAACATTTGTCCAGACAGTGCTAAAAAGACTCAACTTTAAGATCAAATTCTGTAGAAAGCATAGTTGTCATCATTTATTTACGGAATTCAACTTTGAGAGGAAGTAAAATATAATCCATGGTGTTACAGAAGAAGAAAATTATTGTTTCGTGAGAAGATGGCACAGGGGAGCTGGCCACACCTATTGTGACTGTGATTGCACCATTGTTTCCATTGCAACCTCCTATTTTCATATGCCCTAAGCATTGCAAAATATTGACCTTTGGGACTACATTTTTCCATCCTTGCTCCCTGCCCCAAAGGTGAATTCTTTCAGAAAGTCTGAGCAAAATCTTTTCAGGGACCATGGCTATTAGCTTTTGGCCGTTGTCAGGACAGGTTGCCTGAGGCAGATTTTATAGCAACTGCTTTGCTTCTCTGAGCTATAATAAATCCTGCCATCCATCATGTAAAGCAGAAAATTAAAAGCATGAAAAAAAAAATCAGAGCTTTCCTGATTTTAATGTTTGCAAGGGATGTTCAGGCTTGCAGATGGCAACAGGTATGAGAAGAGCTTTAACTGGGAGACTGAACTGAGCAGGTCTTATTCAATTACAGTTGTCAACATTACCATATTTGTAGCTTGTTTTTCAGAGACAACTATTGAAAAGTGGTGTTAAACAGTCTTCAAGACAAGGCAAAGTGGCAAGCCACTTAACAGAAGATTGGGTTTGTTTTGTCCCTTTGAGTGTCTCTTAGATAGGGCAGTTGTTTTTCTTAATTGTTTTTCTTAGTTCACTAAGAAGTAAAAAGGTGTGCATTTCTATCCATTGTCATGTCAACCGGTTTTCTAAAAGGATTGCTAAATCAGTGCCAAGGGCATTAGATGCTCTGCATCTTTCAAAAGCAGGACATTTGAAGGAGACTCGCAACATGGATATAGACTGAACTACAGGTACCCATGGTTGAAAACACTCCCAAATTTTAAGACCCAAGACAATGCATTAAGGCAGAGACGAACATTACTCAAAGCCAAAAGCAGTCCCAAAACAAAAAACCCAGTCTGCGCTAGTAAGACATAGCACCCAGGTGGCCTCATATAGCCTCTTGCATTCTCCTGATTTTATCATTCACGGAAAATATGTCTGAAAGATACCGTACAGACAGGAAAAGCCAGTCTCCCTACACGACACAATAAAGACTACAGCTGTCCAAAGGTCTCTGGGAGTGCAAATGTACGTCTACTTTGTAAGGATGCACACCCTCTGATTATAGCTTCATCTGGTGCTAAATTGCAGGCAGAAGAAATTTGGTTGCAATATGATCTTTAATACTGCTGAACTGTTGAGTAATATTCAGCTCTAAGTTAATCTCCCATGGTTTGGTTTTACAGGGCTTTCAGTCACAGATTTTAAAGTACAAACTGCATGAAAATCGGAGATAAGCTTTCTGCAAACAGATAGGATGGCTACAGTAAAACATCACAACCGGTGTACAGGATACCAAAGACAAGTTATACTGAAGTATTAATTCATGCATCAAAACTTTTTCAGGGAACTGTGAATTATCTCTTTAAATGCCTTCTTCCTTTGCATCTCCCAAGCTTTCAGCAGACACCAGGAACAGAGAGCAGTGCTGCCTTTTGTCCTTGTCAGGGTACTTGTTCCTCCAATGAGTTCATTTTGGCTACATCCCTGCATAGGATGTCAGCCCACTTAACTGAGCCGATTCAGGCCAACCCGTTCAGTCTGGTTTTTGTTGAACTGACTTAGGCTACATTTGCATTACTATCTATTGCATTCTGTTATCTGTTTGATTTCTGCAGTATTCTCACCATCATAATCTTTTCAGGTTCAGTCTTTCCCATGCCTTGATTTCACCTCCTACCCTCCTTCCAGTTCCCTCATTTGTCTTCAAATGACTGCACTTTACATCTGCTATTATTCCAACTTCAACTTTTGAGTGCCTGATTATATACTTTTGTTGACTACATTGTTCAGTCCACAAAGAAATAGTTCGTGCACCGTCTTGACACATTTGTATTTGACCTTAAATATTACACTTTATTGCAGTACTTTCAATCTCAAATACAATAGAACAACTAATAAAAATTAAGTTTGCAAGGTGCACGAGATAATCTGCTTGTTTTATAGCTTTGTTTTATCTAGCTGCAGCTAATACTTCCAAGCTACAATTACTGTTAAATAGTTCCTCCAGTTTTATATGCTATGTAAGAATACCTGTCAGATACACAACTGCACCTGCATATGGACCCTAACATCAGACCATTAGTGGCTTTGTTCTCTAATGCATATAATACCCAATTAAAAGCAAAAAGAGAGATGGTGAATTCATAGTCTTTTGTCATTCAATAAATATTTATACAAGGCAATTGCTTAACCTCTATAAATCTTTATGGCACTGTTGTTCAGGAGTTCAAGCATAGCTTTTACCAGTGCATTTATGTGGTGCTGCCTATGTTTCTTCTACTTTCCACAACATTTCTCAGCTGACAGTGGAGCCACAGTGGGATGCCTCCACTCTAAATAATTTTCCATGTACTGCTTGAGTACTGGTACCTTGATCATACAACATAGCCTGATTTGAAGTCACACTGTCTCTTCCCTCTACTCTGCAGCTAATTGCAGCCTGTTGACAATTAATTTCATCGGGACAATGAGCCTCTGGATTGCTTGGAATGAAAGGAACTCTTTTCCTCAGGGTTCATTCAGCTATTTTCGTTATTCAGCTACCTTGAACCTCCACTTGTTCTAATATACCTTTTCAGAATTTTTTTTCTGCTTTGGAAAAAATTTGGCCCTAAAAGGGCAGCTGTGCTATTTATCTCTTCTTGCAGGACACCTGCTTTTAACTCTTTTCTTGGAGCAGAGTTTTCTGATTAAGGTACTGAGCCCTTTCAGGCATGTCTACTGTGTTTGCATTGCAGGGTGGGCTGCAAGCTTCTAAAGCTGACTAATACAGGCTTAAAAATATTTCCTTCATATTTACTTCACCTTTGTAGTATGTCGTATGTAGTTCACCACTCTTGTCTCTCCCTCCCTTGCCCCGCAATTGTTGTTATTCTTGGTCCAACTGCATTTCCACAAAAATTAACCATTAGCACATTGTTCCTGTGCCTTGTTTTCTTATCTTCCCTCAGATCTTTCCCTGCTTGTCCAGCCTCAGAGTGATTTGCTCAATTTTCTGCAAGATACTTTTAGTTCTTTTGTTACCCTTCAGCCTTGGCGTGTTTACATTTTCCTCATATTGCCTTGTTTTATTGCTCATCTAGACTGCTATTACTTATGTGTACTCTTCAATACCTTCCTTCACTTTGTTTTATATCACTTCCTTGAAGATATCCCAGCTGATGTGTAGTGAGATTCCTTCATCCTTGCAACTCAGTGGCCTGAAAATTCACCAAAAACAACTTAGATATCTGCATTCAAGAGCTATCCTTTAACACAGTCCTGTACTTGGACACAGGGAGTTTGAGGTGCTTTCAACAGGTGAACAGAAGCAGGAAAGCACTCTACACTGACTGAAGCCATAAGGCTTCCAGTGAATAACATAGATAACATGAATAACATGGATAAGATGCTACAGAGCCAGGGGCTCAGTGGAGAGGATGACACAGACTCCATGCAAGAAGCTCACGGAGCCTCACAGGTGAGTCTGTTTCAGAGAACAGTCCCAAGTTCCCACCTGGATGGTGGAGACAGGCTTGCTTTGAACAGCAAGAGGGCAACATCTGGTCCTGTAGGCCCTGATGTGGCTCTTCTTCCTGCTGGACAAAGTAAGCTGGCCAAAAAGACTCACACTCTGTCCTGAAGAATACATTGAGACGCACTGATTTTTTTCTGGAGCTAGGCCATCAGGCCTAGGCCATGGAAAGGGCTCTGGATTTCCAATAAGTTGAACCTCCAGGAATCTGGAGCTATCAAAACTGAGACAATTTAATTCCATCACTGGCAAGACAGCATTTGGATTCAACACATTACAAGATGTCCTGCCAGTTCTGATTTTGGGCACACACTCCAAAGCAGGTGAATCTTTCCTTGTTTCTAGTTCCACAACAAGGAAAATGTTTCACAGAGCTCTAGTGAAGATGAAACTAGCTGACTGCTAGAAAGAGGGTTAAGAGAAGTGGTCCATCTCAAAAAAGCTTCTGTACCTGTTGCCAGAAGTTTCAGAAATGAAAGCCGATTAAATTAATTGTACCCTCTATCTGTATCTGCACTGATTTAGACACCTGTGCGTAAATGAAACCTGAATTTGTATACACACACTTGTACTAAATAGAATAGGTTTCTTGCTTGCATGTGTGCACACAGCAGCAGAAGTACTTTCTGGAAGAGAGCTTTTCAGACTTTCTTTGGCAGACCAGGTCACTTTCATCTCCTGTGATCCCAGATATTGTGGTGCTGGAGAAGGAAGGGGTCCTTTGCTTATCCCTGGTTTCTGGAACTACTTCAATTTAGACTCTCGTATTTTTATATCTCCACTTCTAATAAGTTTGCCAATCAAAGTACATCTCTATCTCCCTTACTCTTACCATCATGTTAAGTGTAGGTGGAGTACTGTGGACTTTGGCAATTGAGCCTTAGAAAATGAATCTCAAGAGCTTTATCATAGAATAAGGAAGGTTGGACTGGATGGTGTTGCCAAACTTTGAAAAGCTTCTGTAAAAATGTACATTTTCCTACAGTACTACAAAGCCCATATTTACCTAATAGACTGTCAGGAGTCCAGAGGAGCTTCTACAGGATTTCTGGTAAACAGTATTTGGTTTAAGAATTGATATTCATGCCAAAAACAATGTACTGCATTTATCAGCTTGGAACTATTACAATCTTTTTAGTAAATAATATCCTGGTTTCTGAAAAAAAGCCTAAAATATGTATCTAATCCAATTGTGTCACCTCTCATTTCCTTCAAAGAGGGGGGAAAAGACAAAGTCTGAAATTCTGTTTTGAATTAACTCCCTCTTTATCTCTAAGTGACCTCTTTGTGAAAAGCTATTACTGCAGATACTGTCATCATTCAGCCACCTCTACCCCTCTAATGCATAACTAAAAGGTAGTTAATACTATCAGCACTATCATCTCGCATTTATAAAGAGCTTCTCATCCAAAATGTTTTAGCCTTTTCAGGGTGATCCTTTCACTGGAGCCAGGCTGCACTCTGCATGGGTGGGCTTATACAGTGGGTACTGTATGAAGGATTGCAAACTGTAGGGCAAGTGGGAGTATGGGGGGTGGGGGGAATTATACACTTCAACTGCATTTCAGTGTGCCACTGTTAAAGCAAATTACCCTCCCTGAAGTGAAAACCAGCAACAACTCTGCAGTGGCACAGAGCCATTGAGAGAGGGAAATGAGAATATTCCAGGCATTATTCTTGATTCCACTCAGGTTTTCTTTACAACTAAGACCTAAGTGTAAGAAATGTTCAGACCCCCTAACAGAAAATGCAGGGCTAGAAAGGGAACTTAAACAGAGAGACTTGGTTATTCCAGCTGTGATAGAGCCCTGATTCTAGTCAGGTCTATCTGATGTGGTAAAAGCTTGAATATTTCAATTGAGATGACTAAAAAGCTGATTAATCTTTTTTACAATAAAGGCAATTTAAACTCATTACACTATTCCTTGTTGTCAGTCATGCCAGCCTCTCAGTCTCTCCACTCATCCATGCACCCAAAACCACCTTTCCACACCAATCCATTTATTCCTGGTCCCTCCTCCTCACCTTCCTCAGCAGACAGGGACTCCTCTTCTCAGTGGCATCTCCTGCACGTGTCAGCAGTCAGTTGGGATTGAAAAGCTCATCTCACCTCTATTCTGCCCTGCTGTTACTGAGGGTTTGTCATTTCTTCTTGTCGGACCTGTTCCTGACTGCTTCTGCAGCTTCCTTGCTCTCGCTGCTGGAGAAGGTTGAGGTGGTGAGCTAGAGAGCTGGAGAGCAAAGAAGAAAGAAGAGAATTTATACTTTGGTATTTTGGAAGCTGGAATCCAGGGAGAAGCTTAAGAACGTGACTTGAGGCCAAAATGCTTGGCTCTCCAGTTACAGAGTGGAGTAAGGCAGGTTTATTCCTATCACAATACTGTGGCACATGTATTGTCAGAAGCTGCCAGCACTGGTAGAGTGTGGTAGCTTCAGAGGAACCTTTCCTTCACTCATCTCCTTTTTGCAGTACTGTGAGAGTAAAGGGACAACAGAAGAATTAGCAGCCCTGCAAGAAACTTGTCTGAGATGGAGCAGTCTACTGTGGAGCATAATACATACCACATTATGAGATCATATGCCTGGGAGCTATTATCAGGACATCTGGAGGTTACAATTCCTCCTGTCACTGTCCCCCTCATGCCAGCAGACTCGTGGCCCTCAAACTGTTAATTTGGTCTTTGACTACTCTTTCATTTATCCCAGCTGCTGAGTTAGGGAAAAGAAAAAAAAACCCACAACAAAAAAGCTGCATCTCACTGAAAACAGATGCTGCCTCTGTACTAAGCAGATAAATTAAATACCTAAAGCATGGGTTGTTTACAGTGTTGATCCTTTGTAAAGTTTTAGTGGTTTTATCCTTGATATTAAAATTCCAAGTATATTGTATCACTTTATTTTTGATCCTTTTGGATTAGGGAAATAGCCCATTGGCATTTCTTTAGAGTATTGCAAGTTAAATGGACTAACAATGTACCACAGAAATTATAGTAAGGCAAAAATAAACCTGAATTCTGCTTTTACACCTGTAGAACATGCACAGATTTTCCAGCCTTCATTTCTCCACTGTCATTTACATTTCTTCGCAATTTTTCTCTATATTCAACATGCATAACTTCAATACATAAACTAAACCATTCCCAACATAGATCTGAATAAACATTCACACACAAGAATACAGTTCCATGGACTAAATGCTGAACTCAAACTGTTCCAGTACTCTACTTTTCTCAGAGCTTGCAGGCTCCTCAACAAACACTGATGCATTTTGCTACCTAGTTAGCAGAACTGAGATGAGCACTTATCTTTGGTTTACTGCAGTGCAACAGTCAAATCTAACTCTACAGACTCTGAGATAAAAACTGATCATTTTATTGGAAACACCTGATCGCTGTTTACAGTTCTATGGAAACACAACAAGGTACAGAGTACCATAAGCTTGGAAACTCAAATGACAAACGCCTGCGATTTTCAGGTGTCAAAGTTAACAAAGGGATGATCTTTGTGACTTATTAGATCTACTGAAACAGTCTTCTCTTAGGAAACAGACAAGCAGGGATTTCGTGGTCTGCCAGGGCCAGCAGAATTTGGATTTGTTGAAGTTTCAAGATCTTGTGCCTCAAGTCTATCGAACAGAATATGCGTATGAAGCATACCACTGTCTACATTGATGTATGTTGATTTTTTGTCTCAGTAACATAAAAACTAAAATTACAACAAAAACGGTTTGGCAGCAAAGCTGTCTTCAGTCATGGTTAGGGAGATTGAGTGGAAGAAAGAGATACGGTCAAAGCACAGAAACTGTAGAACTTCATACACTACATGTTTGTATAGGTTTTCATCTCCTTCTGCCTGTTTTGGCACTTGTGATGTCTCTCCCAGGCAGATCCAAGCAAGATGCCACAGACATCCTGTTAATCAACTATATCTGGGGGTCTAGCCTGGAGTAGTGGTATGATAAGGGGAGGGGATGGTGGTAGATTCTCACACCATAATGCAAGCCCACTGACTGATCCTTGTGGTCCTTCTGTTAGATATTCTGCATAGGACTCAGTTGCTGTTTTGCCTGATTTTTGTGAAACCGTCTGAATGGGTAATGAAGTGAAAAGGAAAGTGTCTCACACTTCCCACAGTACAAGGTGGGGCAAGATCTACCTTTGCACTGTTCTGCTTGGAAAACAGTTGTAAAAGGGAGCTTGAAGCAGGTCATTCACCTAGTTTGCAGATAGGCACCTGGCTTTCTGTGTATAGCCAAAACTCAGGTTGTGCTTTTTACTGATGTTAGACAGCTCAGAAAAGCCCCCATAAGCACACTTTCACATCTCTCTGGTAAAGCAAGGATAAAGTAGCAGGAGAAAGTAGAAGCCCTAATATTTTGTATTCCTCTTGGAGAAATCACCTAAAATCTGAAAGTCTGATGCCATCCACACCCTTTACTGGAGTCATACCTGAGTAGCATCAAAATCTGCTGTAGTCCGGTTGAGGGCAGGGCTTTCTACTTTGTTGCTTTCTCCTGATTTATTGGATAGTTTATGAGGCATCCAAAATTCAACCCTTGGGACCACAGGCACTCAGAAGTACCCTTTTGTGGATCTCTTCTGTGCACAGTCACATCCTATTTTCATGGGAACTAGGCCAGGCTTTTACAGTGGTTAGAGATAGTGCACATGGTTTATACAGCTATCGGATGGTTTTTATTCTCCCCCAAGAAGTGGGATAGCTGAATGGCTCTCTTTAGTCACAGAAGTAGTAATCCTAGACCACACAGAACCAAGCTGAGCACTGAACGTATGTATTTCCCTCCTATACAATCTGGCTGTTGAAAAGCAAACTGTCATATGCTAACATAATGTCACACAGGTGCCTCTTGTAAGGGGGCCTGATTCTGTCAGTGTGTCATAAATGTTCTGATCTTAACACAGATATGAATATATGCCTTGTAGCAGCATATGTAAAGTGATTACCTAATCCCCCCTTAGCCTAGGCAGGAATTCAGGACTTAACTGGTTACAGCAGGAAAATGCTGTGCAGAACCAGAGCTATGTTTCTAATGAGATGTGTATCTGATCAGAATTACCAGCCTAGTTGAGGTTATGGATCACTAAACCAGTATTTACAACCCAGTCACTTCAAATATGAGTTATTTTGTTAAGGCACCTGTACTGGTGAAGGAAAATGGATTGCCAGGGAATTGATTTGCTGATACTTATTTTGCAATGGTCAGATTCATAAGTGGTTGGTGAGTCTCAGTTGATCAAGATGGGGTTTATATGTGAAGAAATTAATTCTTTCTTATTTGTATTTAAACAATCGTCATTGCTTTTTCAATAGATAACTTCCATTTAAAATCAATTACTCAGTTGACTCCTTTATCAAATAAAACTCTTAATTTGCTTATATTCTCCTTGTCACTGTCACTGGGCAATGGTTTTCAGCTAAAATTGCATTTAATGATACCACAGCTATAGTATAAAGACACTCTGACCAATCAATTAACTCCAGTGGCTGTTATAAAGTCCCTTCCTTCTGCTTCTTGTGAAAGCTAGAACTCAGTGCTATTGTGAGACCTTAGCAGGCAAACTTGAGAATACAAAGGAGGCTTCAGTAAACTGAAATCTTCTTATAATAATTTTACTGATACAACTACACTATGTTTTACAAAGAGTAAAATCTATGCTCATTTTCTGGAAGACATTATGCTAATGGTAAAAATCACAAATGAAAGCACATAACAAATCACTTCTGATATAACAAGGGCTGAGATTCAGAACTTATTTGTCAGAACACCTGCAACCTGCAATTACGAAAGCTGCCTGCAATGCAGTGGGAACCACTGCGTTGTTACATCCTTGGTTAAAGAACAGAATCTTGCACAAAGTTTAACACATCAGTAAGATTTCTACTATGTATGAACTGTATCCTGCTACTTTTTAACCATTCCTGATGAGAAAAATCCTGAAAATGTACACTAGGTCAGTTGTTCAGTAATCAGAGGATTAATTCCTACCCTTAAGTAGTTGCCCTGCCAGTTCCTGCATCATTCTTCAGCAATTAGAGGTCCAGAGGTTAACTGAGGATTTAACCAGCTTCTTACAAATACATGGGGACAAATCCTGTTCAGTGGCTCATTCACTGACATGCCAGAATGAATAAAGACATCAGGATCTGCCCATCATCATAGGGACCGAATGAATGGCCGTTCCATTCAGTGGTGAGCAAGCTTTGCTACAGCAGAAGGTGCTGAATCAGACCTTTATCTCAGAATAAATTAGCACCAGGCAAGGGAGTTGGGGAATGCAACTGCCAGTTTAAACTGTAGCATATTTTTTATTTAATTTAACAGCTTTCAAACCATAAGTCCCATAACCTTTTGCAAAAAAAGGCAAGACCTGACTGTCATACCACGGTCCTGGAAATGTCTCTCAAATAACACCAGAAATAATTAGAAAGTGTAAAAGTATAATTTTCACTAAGAAAAAATAAATCAGGCTATAGTGATCAAATTTTATCCATGTCAACATGAAGATCAAGGTCAGAAAACTGAGACAAACATCCTCAGCTATCTTTAACAGAAGGGTTTTTTTCCTTGTAGTACTGCCATAGTAAAACAGATGCTAGAAATTCTCACTCCAAAACTCTTTGCTTTTCATCCAGTTTTAAAGCTGTGGTGGCTTTCCAAGTTAAACTCACAAAGGGGAAAGAAATATGCTGATGTTTTCATTGTAATATGAATTTTCCATTGAAGATGTGGTTGAATTAGCAGTTCATTTTTTAACTATTGCTTTAATTTGCTCCTTGTGGTCAATCCTTTTTTCTTTCTATAAAAATCATGCCCTAGTCCTATGCCTTTTGAGACAGCTCAATGAAAATGTTTTAAAAGGAAGGGAACTGTCTAATTATACGTCCGTAAAGTGGCTAGAGAGCTTCATTTGTGTGGAATAAAACAAATAAGAGAAAATGTGGAGGAATGTGCTACTGAATGAATGAGGACATACCCATTTTGTTCCCATAAATGGGCAGTAACATTAAGGTGTTGGGAGTGATTCTAAGTCTAGACATCCATTATAGCTTTTGTGTTTTCAACCCCCTTTCAACTTGTGCCTGGAGTAACTGATGTCTTCGCACACTGGGACATTTAAACAAAACAGAAGGAAACATTTTTCCCACTTTTTTCCTCTTTAGTATATGGAAAGTAAAGAGAATTTTGTGCTTTTTGATTATAAATTTCCCACAGCTTAATTTTCCAGGAGGTAACTCATAAGGAATTCAAGGGTGGTGGGTCCTCTTTATTTGGACAATCAGTGTGGAGCTGGAAACTTAATGCCAGTATTGAACACTATGAGTATGTGAGAGGGACAAATGCAACTTATGTTCCTTTTCTTTTACAGAAGGTAAGAGAAACTAAAAGAGGGCTAAGCCAATGGCATAGTGGAGAGAGAGGAAGCTGGCAGGAGGAAACAGAGAGAAGGCAGGTGACTGAGACCCCTATCTGAAACTAAATGGAAAACCAGTGAATTCATCTCACTGAAAAGTTGGAGAGGCCAGTAAGGTTGTGGGCTGTGAGAAGAGAGGAGGAAGGGCTCTGGGGAATTAAGATTACTTTTCCCTCTGTTCACAATAATAGTTGTCTACCTCCGAAGAGGGAGTGTCGGAGCAGCTGCACTTCAGCTCCTTCCAACCTATTATATCCCAGGATATGGCTACTATATACATATTGTATGCCAAGGCAATATGAAGAAACCTCAGATGCCCTGTGCAGACCCCAATGAAACAAAGATTTCAGTACACTTAATGAAGCTAAGGCTATTCAGAAACAGCAGCAGCTGTGGGAGACTCAGGGTGAAAGTACCACACAGCAAATCTTAAAAGAGCCCTACATCTTCCCCCAGGGGATGCTTTCCCCAGGCTGCAGTATGGACACTAGACCATTACTAATGAAATAAGACTTTGTAGTGATGTCTGGATAAAGTTGCCTGGGGTCTCTGTTTTCTTGCTTAAGGCAGCACCAGAGGGAGCCCAGATAAAGTTGTCTGGGTGACTTAACTGGGTGTTTTCACAAGTTTGGGTTCTTTTCAGTTCCATTTAGAGTGTACATTTCACAGACATTTATAGTTTCCTGCAATCTGCAATAGTGCTTCATTTTACGAGCTTTCTTCCCCAATAGTTGTGCATGCTCAGAAAGCTTTCCTTAACTGGACTGCACTGCCATTTTTAAAGTATTCTTAAATTCAGTTTGTGCTTAGAAGTTGTTTCCTTTTCCTTAGTGTACAGTTCCTAAAGAGGAGTGTGAAGAAAGAGCCATATAAGGGCCTGACTGCCCTTATGCCATGCCTGAAAACAGAAGTTAACAGACTTCGGATAATTTGCTCTATGGGTACACAACAATTATTCAACACTCCTGATACAACATTTCATCTGGGAAAAAACAGGACAGTGCTCTAACAACAAAAGAAAACTCCACACTGCAATAATTCATTGCCAGGTTAAAAATAAACTTTGCAAGACAGACATCTGCTACCTCTTCTATCATCCATTCTAAGGGATAAGAGTTTCTGCATTTATAATTGCATGCATAGGTATATATGACCTTGACAAAATTCAGCCTCTTTTACTTTTCAAAACTTCACTGATCTTCCTGATATTGATGCATTTTAATATTATCCAAATCCATTATATCTTAATCTAAATTTTGTCAAATACACTTGCTGTACCAAAATATGCCTTTATATAAAAAGTCAAATAACCTTGAATCCTGAATGCCATCTCAGAAGTACTTTAGTACTCAGAAGACACTGATGCTGCAGCCCCACCTTTTAGTCTCTGTCAATTCCTTCTTGACAGTGAAGAAATATTTTCAGGAGGTTTTTTTCTGATGGGTATCCCTAATTTCTGGGACTGACTAAGTGTGTGAAAGCTAGCCACTCTTCTGGCAATGTCTCTTCAGCCATATTTCTTACCCAGGAACCCTCCTCTGGCCTTTGTATTCCATAGGTTCAGCTCCCACCCCTCTCTCCCCTTTGTATTTTCCCCAAAGGAGCTGAATTTGCACCAGATTCTGTTCTATTTTAGTATAACTGCTTGGATATGAATGATCATTTGCAACTGTTACTGGTTTAACCAGAGGCAACTGCCCTCATGACTGGTGATTGTTATATTGTTTCACTGCAGTAAGCACAATTGAACTCCAGGAGCAATGACTCGTCTCATTACAGCCAAAGAGTTTTCTTGAAGATAAAAAGGTTCAAGACGGAGATGTAGATTTTTGGCCAATTAAGGTCTTGGTTCAGCATCAAGTTTGAGCAGGCACTTCATGTGTACTTAATGTATTGTCTTGTTCACAAAATCCTGTGACCCTCTCCAAGGAAGCTAACTCTATAGCAATATACGCCTAAATGCTTTGCTAACTATATGGGCATCAATTTGTCTTTATATATTTATCTATATCTGGGCTTCCCAAGCTGTAGAAAACAAATTAATTTGAATGTGTCAGAGGTGCACGTGGGAATTTAAAAAGAAATCTGTGGGGAGGTAGCTGTGGTACTCAGATCCTGGTGGTAGGAAAGGGAAATAAAAATGTTGGAAGGTGGCTGATGACATTTGAGAACAGACTTTGCAGTGAAGATGTGAGATCAGCAACCTTGTCTGTGTGCTGGGACTAAAGAGCTTGAGGCTGCTCAGCACAGCAGCATGCTTCCACTGATCCTCATAAGCCAAAGCCAGTGGGGTTTAATAAATGAGGGGCTACCAAAGCCCTTCTTTCTCTGTTTTCAGAATGCTGCTCTGAGAAGTTTCAGAAGCCGTTTATTTGTGTTCAAGAAGCCAACACATTGACATGTCAGTGAATAATATACCCTGCTTCTTCCTACCGCTGCATGAGAGAAAGAGGGTGACTGTGTACCTACGACCTTTGGGGAATTTTCCTTTTCCCACCTCTGAGCTTGGAAGGTGCTGAGCACTTCTAACAGGCCCTGGGCAAACCTGACTCTCCCTGAACTGTAACCATGTAGTCCTGTACTATAGTATTGCCATTGCAAGTCACAGGCCATAAGAGCAGTCCCAAGTCTGCAGTCTGCAAAGCCTCAAGACTGAGGTCTCTCGGTCTTGCTCCTCCTGAGCAGCATCTTGACCTGCCTGCAGCTTTATTTTATTTGGTTTAACTGTGGCAGCAGTTTCTTTAATTGACTGTGTGTCTGTGGCTAATTTGTTCTACTTTTGTCTTTGTGCAACACCCTCAGCATGCTCCCGAGATGGTCTAAAATGTCCATACAGGTTGGAGCACCCATCAATAGTCCTTTTCCACTATGACCATTTCCTTAAGAGAATTACCCTTTTGAACTGCTCCTGAAGTCATCTCTGGGCTTTCCACTTGTTAGCCTTTGAGGCTGCAATCTCATCTGTTTAGCTGACTGTGTTCTCTAGCCACTGACTCCTCAGCTATGTACACAAGCTCCCAAGGTAGTTATTTTGCCATTCCAACTGTTCCACCTGAAATGGTTAAATTCTGGGGATTCCTTCTTTGTTTAGAAATGCTGAGTCAGTGGTTTATTTGTAACAATTTATAACAATAAATTACTTCAAAGGGTGAGCAACATTCCACGCACTATCAGGAGAGTATTTGCAGCATTTTGGCAAGCAGTAAACATAAACTTTTTTTGCCAAAGTTTAAAATACATCAAGCCATCTCTGAATGAAGTGATTGGAAAAGAGCATGTGTTTTTAAACTCTGCATCAAGTTAATACTCTGTTTTAATCTTAAAGACTGTTTGAGGAGGACACTGTGTTTAAATTCCGTGCAGGTTAAAATTCATATCCTATGTTTTAGGAGTTTTTTTATAGACTACATACTGGTAAATCTTACAGCAATAGGAGATTTAGAACACAAACCAAAAGAAAAGAGACTTGTGAAGCAAGGGTGTTTAGCTTTATGAAGTGACTTTTCAGACAGAAAAGATTAGCCTACAGAAAGGCAGAAACCTAAAATTAAGTACTTTGTTAACGTTAGTAAAAAAAATGAGTCTGCTGGTGATTTGTGGTTAACTAACTGAGCACCAAGGCATGCAAACTCAGTAAAAAAGATGTGGTTATAAAACAGGTCTCTGTTGGCAGAGTTATTTCCGTTTTCACAAAGCTAATGAATAGCAGAGATAATTATTTGCTGCATAAAGTGCTGTCTAAGCTTCAACAAGTTTATCCTCACAGCTCCAGAAGTTAGCATGGGAATAGGTAGTTAATGACTGGACAACCTAATCTGCTGGAGTTCCCATTTAGTGCCATGTCCCCTCACAGGCAAGACTGCAGAAGGATGTAGGACTCACTTCAGAAACTCTTGATTCCCTATCTTGTGCTAAATCTCTGTTTCTAAAGAGGGTGAGAAAGGGGCTGGCTGTAATAGCTTTTACCTTACTGGAAGGTGGCGGGGGGGGGGGGGGCTAGACAGCCAACTGTGTGAAATTAATCCTGTTGCCTGTATTCTAGTTATTGAAGAAACTGAAAGTTTTCAGGGTTTACAGTTCAATGGTAACTGTATTAGCAGTGGTGTTGACATCACTTTGCTGACATTTGCTGACTTCAATAACTTCTTTTAGAGGCTGTGGAAAAAGTTAGTTTGAAATTTTTCCTCATGGCTTCTTATTACTTAACACATCCTCATTCCTTTACTTACAGGAAGAGCGAGGCAGATCTAACTAGACAGAGATTGTGACTTTGCTAAAGATTATAGATAGTTTTTTGTCATGTTATTTTTTACTAGCTTTCTTCAAGCTATCCTAAGTCAGCTATCCATGAGCAGTAGAGCAAACATGGTTCTTCTTGTCCTGAAGCTATGTGAATCCTACCATGCTCATGTCACAGCTACTTGAATGGCTTTATGGAGGCATTTTGCACATATGCAATTTATCCATAGATTGGTTGAAGGCATGATTCAGGAGAACTCTAAACCAACACTTAGTTACGATGAAACCTTAATATAACAAATCAATCAACAAACATTAGGGAAAAAACTTGTAAAGACAGGAGAGGAAACCATGCTCCTCCCAGTCATTCAAGCAGTAAACACCAAAGTGAACTCAAAGCAATTGGTCTAAGCCAGAATATGATGGGAATGCTATATATCAGCCCAAAATGTTTATAAGGCCAGATGTTTATATTTACATGGAAGAAGCTATATGATTTTCTGGAACATGGCCATTAATTAAGTTTTATTTCATAATTACATCTTTAAAATAACTTACCGGCATTTAGTTTTATGCTAGCTCCATGACAAGGAATTGAAGAGTCTTTTATGCATAAGAATTCTGAACAAAGAAACAAAAAAGCAAGAAGTACAATGTAACCTTAGAATTAGAAAGACTTTTTCATTACTTGTGGTTAATTATCTCCAGAACTGCCAGCTCTATGCCATTTGGACAAAGAAATGGAAATTTGTTTCCTCTTCCATGAAACAAACACTGCATTTATGCCTCCTGAATATAGAAACAGGTTTTGCAACCCTAATTATAAACAATTCTTTATTCTCAGTTCAGAATCTATAACCTCTTCTGTAACAAGAAGTAGCGTCACTAACAAACAGACCGATCCCATACTGAAAACTTCAATATTAGTGTTAGAGAAGGACACCATACACTGATTTTGGAAGGGGAGTCTGACACTGGCATCCTGGATTGAAAATGAGACCATGCTTTTTAGAAATACTCCTACAGGGCTTTAAGGTGATGCTCGAGTCACCAAGAAGGAAATAGTTTTTCAGAACATGAGATTTGCTGCTAAAAGTCAGGAGAAAAAACTATCTGCTTTCTTCTTTCTGTTTTATTCTTCACAGGAATTATAATTATCACCTTAAACTAGACTGGCTCCTCTTACATCACCAGGCATTTTTAGCTATTTACCACAGAAAGTGTTACAGGTAATAACAAAGGTTGGGGTCTGTGACACCATGTATCAGGAGAGCTGGTTGGTAATTTTCTACTAACATTGTATTTCTGTGGAGAAAGCTTAATTTTCCTGATGTTTTCCTATATCCCAGCAGACCATTCCAAATCAAATGTCTCATTGTGGCTGGCTTGAGGTATTCACTACAAAATAAGCACCTTCCTGGCAGCCAGGTTTTGGCTGAAGCCCAATATGAGAGGGGTGTAATAGGAAGGCCTGTTGGATCAAGCAGATCACAGGTGAGTTTGGAAACAGCCCACCTGTGAATGCCAGCAGGGCTTAGCCATGGGATAAGTGCTCAGACCTGCCAAGACTGCACAGGACCTCTAAGCACAAAGGGAACGTTTTTGTAAGAAAAAACAGCACTTCGAAGAGCAGGCTTCAACGGAGAGGGTCTCTGGGGGCAACCTAGGCTGTGGTACTTGTCCTGCTGTATGACTCCAACCCTGGATGACTTGTCCCTGCTCCTACACAATCAGAGCAGAAAACAGTTTTACAGACATGTAGCCAGTCTTTTGCCACAAAACTATCTCCTACTCATTTGTTTGTCCCATAAATTAAAGAACTGCATTTGTGGCTGTACATAAAAACCATGGGGGACAGAAACCTTTGCTACTTCGTAAAAAAAGACTCGTGTTTTCCTTACAGTCAATCTAAATTTTGCTTCATTCCCTTCCACCCCTTGCAGCCTCCTCCAGCCACCTGGCTGCCCTTTGTTTTCTGTAGGCTCCATCCCCTCTCTGACTCTGCCGGTAGCCGTGAAAGTTAAAGTCCTTACACTTTTCCTCACTAACTGGTTACTCTATCCTTTTTCTCTGTGTATTGATATTCGCTAGTGTGGCCCTGCCGAGTACAAGGATACAACGTCTTGTGTAATGTCATTTAAAGGCTTCCCCACACCAGGCTTGCTGCATCTGTGCCACCTTCTGGATGTTCAGTGAATCATGTTTATCCCGGAGCATGTCTGGCAGTTGCATGCTCTGACTAACGTGTAAACCTCTTTACCAAATGTTACCACTTCCTGAAATCAGTAAAGGGCAGATTAATGATATCGGGAGAGGGACAAGGTTTTGGGGCCAGGGTCACAGCTTCAGATGTGTTTCCTTTGTTTACTGTCTGTATACTAGGAAAAGTGATTGCTCTGCTGCTCGGTGAACTGTCACTTCCACGCTAAGAATAGTTACTGAATTTAGCAAAAAATTCCTTTTTAACAACGGAGCTAATTTCCCTAATTTATCAAATGCTTTTTTTTATGCAGTGTGCACCTGTTTAGAATTTTCTCAGGTTTGGGGTTTTTTTGTCTGCAATATGTTTAAATTATAATTTTCTTTCCAGTATTTTCTCATCTTTTATGTCTGGGTTTCATCTCACTATTTCTTCGAGAACTGTAGCTCACTTTCTTTCAACTGTTTTAACTAGAACTGTATCTGAATAATATACAATTTATGATTTCCCTAGGTGATGAAGGAACATCTTCATTTTGGTCATTGCTCTGCTATTATTTATATATAAATTCAAATAAAATAATACTGTGGCTTTCTTTGGTGGAAACTAGCTAGAATTCTTCAGTAGTCTCTCTGGTATAAAGTCCAGAATTAGTGATGACTTCAGCCAATAAACAACTTCTTTCTTGCATATTTAAATGTTAGCAACATGCTTAAATGACTTGCTAAATCACAGCCTGGATAGCAATCTCAGAGAGTTAATTTCAGCTTTAGACAGGGAATGAATAATACTAATTACTTAAGGTTTCCACTTAATCTCCTCCAGAAGTGCAAATAATTCATAGGAAAACCAGAGAAACAGTAGGCTATTTTGTTATTTTAAGTGCTGTATTCAATTAGGCAGTTTTAGCCTGATCAATGAGGCTGTGGTGCAGTATAATTCCTTGATTTCAAAGTCAAACACTAAACAATTTGTTTTTTGAAATTAATATCATAATTGCCACAAACTGAGACTTCTTAAGAAAGTTGGCTACCTCAGATATTAAAAATAAACATCTAAAGAAATCAAGCTTTCATTGCCAGCAAGAAATTACAGTAACTTATTGCTGAATGGTACTTTCACAGAGTGATATTACAATCAGCTGGAAAAAAAAATAATCATTTTCACTCCATCATAGATTCAGATTATGGCCAGGAATGAAAGTGTTGTAATTCTTCAATAAGAACAGATTCCAGAAATGAGAAATTTTCATACTTGAGCTCATGTCCACCTGCAAAGACTCAGAATCCTGCATCCTACATATTCTACTCCACAGATGAAGGAAAGATGTGGACAAAAAACACTCCTGGCCCAAGTCCTGGATCTCAAGTTCAAGGGTGGACAACTACAAGGTTCAGGACATTCAGAATGATCCTGCTGTTGCCAAGCTTGCCGTTATCTCAACCAAAATCCCAAACATTCCCTTCACTTGCCAGGAACCTAGACTGAAAAGTAGAATTTGGTAAATCATACAGCTAGTTTTCAAATTGTCATCCAGTCTTTATTTACAGAGAGGAGTACCATTATTTACCATCTTTGAAGAGCAGACAGTTCCATGGACATTTTGGAAAGTTGAAGCATGGGGATGTATCACCATCCTAGCAATGCTTAAGTAAGTACATCTAACAATCTCCCCTCACAGTCCATACCAGGCTGGGATTCATCTTACCTAAAATATCCAGTTAACTGCATAAACTGGTGATCTTTGCTCTCTCCAGATTCTGTGCAGACAGGAAGCTCCAAGGGACAGTCGACTCTGCCTAATGTAGACATCTACCTCATTGGCAGTTTACCAGCCTAATCTAGAAGCTTGAATGATAGTTGGCAAAAGCAAGGTGGAATGGGACTTAACTTGGAAAAATTTCACCTTGAAATTTTAAAGTTTTTAAAAGATTAAGTTGCAAAAATAGAAGAATAAATGTTGGTGCAAATCAAGTAAGTTATTACCCTTTCAAAGCAGTCTGGAGAACTCAAAAGCAGGCAAAGAGAGAGAACTCTCATCTTCTCCCCTGTGAAGAAGATTCACAAAATCAAGCTGACTGTACCCCCTTAAAAGAATGGGAATCCTCCTTCTGTGAATTATACAATGCCTCTACCTAAAGTGAAATAGTCCCAGTTAGCAATCCACTATTATGATTTGTGTTGTTCTAAATGCAACTATAATCTATCTCTCTCCAAAATTAGTAATAAACTTCTGGAAGGAGGACTGTAAACATTCAATACTCAGCCACCTTCATTGTTCTGTAAAAAGACATCTTTAATCTAATGACCTGGTCTAGCATGTTTATGGTGTTGCTCCCAAATCCACTTTGTGTTGCTAACAGACTATTTCTGTTTCTGGGTTGCTGATTATTCATTATTTCTCACTAATTGATGTTAAACCCACAGAGGTTTGGATGAAAAGTCTGGTAGATTTGCTTTAGGTTTCCAAAAAGAGTTATAATCCCCTGAATACCCTTTTATTGTCAGTATACATGAAGAAAAACCTGCAGCTAACTTATGCGCATTCTGCAGTAGAGATCCATGTTTTTAAGACCCATGCCGCAGGCATCAGTCTGGTCACAGCCGACTAAACACAGCGAATCAAGTGTCTTGCCCATGTTCCCACGCTAAGGGCTTGATCCTGTGAGGAGGTAGGCATGCCTTCACATGCCCTGCAGTCAAATAAAGCATGAGCTATGCTTAAGTAAAGGCTCAACCCAATTTAATCTTTCTCTTAGCTTAAAATGCCCAGAGCAATAGCAGACTATGGGAGAGAGAAAATGTGAAATATTTATGAGTGAGAAGCAGATATTCCCGTCATGGAAAGATTTGCATTTGTGTCTGGTTAAGCAGAGATCAAAGTCACAGTAAGAAACCACTCTTCTCTAAGAAACAGAGATGCATGAAGGAGTTTCTTGCATTGGCGGGAAGGGAAGGTTTGGGTGTGGTAAGGAATACAGTTCCCGAATTAGGTTCATCATTGCTGTGTTCCTCAGGGAACCATTTCTATCAAGGCATACAGTTTGTGGGGTCCTGCCTGCTTCCTATAAAAATAGACTGCGTTAAGCAAATGCACAAGACAGAAGCTGACCCAGCGTTAACTTCAAGCCATCCTGTTTAGCAATTAAGTCTTTATCTTCATGTGTGAATCCAAATGCAAGGGCAGTTCTGCACAGAGCAAGTTTAGTCAAAAATGGCCAATATTTAGTAGCAAATGTAGAATTTAAAGTCAACAGTCATACTGCTCTTATTTCCAGAAGGTAAACATGTGTATATGTAGAACACTTGCTATATGCATGCTGATAAATTCGAAGTGCCCAGGACCATTCTCTGGAACCAGAGGTAAAAGGCAAGAAAGGCCACATTTGTTTAAATGAAATCTCAGCCTCTCTGCCAACTCATCTATATGTAAACTATTTATTGGGAACTGCCTCTGGGACATACTAACTTCCAAAAGAGGACCAAGAGGCATTTGGGAAAGCCCTATCTGTCTAAGACTAAAACCATATTAGGAACTGCTCTAAAAGTCGTACTGAATAGGAGACAAATTTGCAGCATCTGAGAATGTTTCATGGCACTTTTTAATTTACTGGTAGAAATGTGGCCTCTATAGAAAGATACGGTTAGTGAACTACTAAAAAAAATACACCCCACAAATTTAATGTTACGAAAGGGTTTACAACAAGAGAGAAATACATAGCAGGAGTAACACTTAAACTGGATTTGAAGGGATTCTTTTTTGCCTCTTTTTAGTTTGAACATCTAGTGTAATTTCCTTTCAATGATTTTTTCTTCACATGAAAGATGAGCTTCTGAAGAGAAGTATGCTGTAACTGGAAATGAATTTTACATGCTTCAGCATACTGAAACTCTTTGACTTTTCAGTATAGATAGAGGAAAAGGGATATATTCCATGCAACTTAGCAGACTCCAGTATATGTCTCTCCAAGATTTGCAAACCTGGCTAGCTGGCTATCCATGCTGTAAACATTGTGCTTAAAATGGCTGTCTCTCTTGATTAACCCAGCAGAGATGGAGTAATTAACTACCTGGATCTGCTGTTCTCCCAGGTATATAGTTCCCAGCTTAAGTTTCCATTGGTTTACTGGGATTTCGAGCAAGCCCTGCAACAACAACAACAAAAAGTCTGCTGTGTCTCCTATCAGGGGCAGACTTCTATGCAGTCACAGAAAGAGAGTGCCATATTTTATGATGAAAGACTTATAATGCAGCATGCATGTATACATACAGAGG
Source organism: Neopsephotus bourkii (assembly GCF_033783945.1). Lineage (NCBI taxonomy): Eukaryota > Metazoa > Chordata > Aves > Psittaciformes > Psittacidae > Neopsephotus > Neopsephotus bourkii. Next base: position 6,084,616 of record NW_026901456.1, on the reverse strand, counting down.
TGAGGTTTTATTAAGACCTTCAACTGGTAAGATCCAGAGAAAATCCTGTTTAGCAGCTATGGCTAAGGCTACTAAGGAATTCTTGTGAGGAGAGGCTCTTAAAGCACTGCTATTCCATTTCTGACACGAGAACGTATGCTAGAAATAGCACAGTCATGCAGAACAGGGAAAAAAAAAGCAGCACCTGGACCTCCCAATGTCCTCTATTAGCTCTGATGGCTCAGTAGAAATAAGAGCAAGTCAGATGAATGAAGTATTCCTATTATTTTTCTTTTTAAAAGCTAGCTACTGATTCATCTTTCTATAGTAAGCATAAAAGTTTGTGTAATCCTGTGGAGAGCTGAAAGATTCCCATTTTAATAAAAGCACTTCTTTTCCTTACTTTTTAAGTCAAAATATCTGGAAACTGAACAACCCACTATTTCCATAAACACTCCCTCCTTCTGCATTGACTAATAGCTGGAGGATAAGGCTATTCCTTGCATCCATTCTTTAGAATTTATAATGGAAAAAACACATGCACACATAGACATACACATAATGTACATCTTTCATGCATAAACACACTCTGCAATGATCAGAGAGGATACAGAAATACCAACAGGATGGTTTTCAAATCTCAGAACATTTATTTCTTACTGCAGATCAAGGTGGTTCCCCCACAACACCAGTCCATGCAGGTGCAGTTAAGTGACTTTGTACACAGTTATACAAAGTAGAGGTATGAAAAGCTCTTGTACCCCAAATGAGGGAGTACTGCTGTTTCTTTCCACTTTGGGTTACACCCGTTCATGGTTTTCAAGACAGCGGCATTTGGGTCTGGTATTACTAACAGCATCATTAACAAATCTGAAGCAAGCAAAGCAAAACTTGCTGTTGTTTTCAATAAAGTTTCACATTCCCTCCCCCCTTTCCCCAGGAATTCTCTGCTAATCACAAATTGCTTTTCTATCTGATAAATAAAATCAATTTACTATGTTTTCTTTCCCTACTGGTTTATGTACATGAAACAGACTGACGAAAATATTATGTGCACCACCCAGCTGCTTTTCTTGCTACTCCAGGGCTGGCAGGATCTGAATTGCTGTTGTAACCACTGACAGAGCTCTTATCAGAGAGGAAACGTTACTTATATCAAAGCAAAGTCTGTAAGGTAAGGCAATCTACCCAGAATGCTTAGATAGCACTGTTCACCTCTATGAGAAGGCTTCAAAGTATGAGAGCAAGCTGTGAGACTGAGAAAAAGAATTTGGTAGTTTTTGAAGTTTATATAAGCCACAGTGACAGTAAAATAAGACTTAGCTAATCAGCAATGAGTGTAGAAATGTATGGGCCACCAGTTGGTGAAGAGCATTAGTTTGTGTCAGCATCATGGAGTGCAGTGCAATAAAAGCAAAACAGCTGTTTCTGAAAAGATACAGATTCATGAAAATTTAAGCGTCCATGTGTATCTTCTGGTTCAAAGCAGCCTGTTTTGATAGAGAATTTTACAGTGTCTTATGGGTGGTGTTATTATTAGTACTACTTTGCTCTTAGGGTCTTTTCCCAAGGATTCAAAAGACTATCTCATGACAGCTCTTCTACCTAGTTACTGACCCAGCTGGACATAATGGACAGAATCATACACATGACTTAGGCTTCAGAGCATTTTTGCTTTGAAGTAATTTTGAAGACTTTTCTGGTTTTCATCAGCATCAGTTTAGGATTGACTGCTGTATTTTTTGAGTAGCAATAATAATAACCACAACAATTATGATATTAATAATAATAATAACAATAATAATAATGAAAATTCCTCTCTTCTATTTATACTCTAATGTTTCCAGAAAAGAGAAAAAGAGGCAACATGAATTTCTTTTTTCTTGTTATGTTTTTCTCCCTCTGTACACAAAGTGCTAATGATCGTCTCTTAAATGACCTGAAAAACATCTTGGCAAGTTTATGGCCAGGCCAAGCATTAGTATGTTTTCAGAAGACAAGGAAGAAGACCAAAGAAATAGCCACAGAAGGAATAAAGAAGAGCTGTGATATTGCAAAAACAAACAAAGCAGGTGAGAGAAACAGTCCCTGCTGTCCAGACAAAGAGTGAAGTGTAAATAATACCTCTCACACAGAAGGAGTCTGCTGCAGAGTGAACTGCAGCAGGCACTGAGCAAAATAAAGCAAAAAACAACTGAGAACTGGAAAAAAACCCACAACATCCAGGCTCTAGGGAAACAACCAGCAGGTTGTTGACAAGGAGGTCAGCATCAGAAATTCCCTTTTTCACCCAGTTTGAGTATCTCCCAACTATTTTGTTTTCAACTAGTGTTAACTGTGACTCGGCTGCTTGAATCAGTGGGATGGAAATAATTTTCACTACTTTTGCAGACTTGCCTATCAGAACAGTACTTAGTGCCCTTATTACTTTTCAGTCTCCCTCATACTAACAGTTAAACATTTCTTCTGTGCCAACTGTGAAGAAGCGAGTTGCTGACAACCCATGTCAGTCACACATCATTCTGTGGCACAGCTGGTTTCTGGAATTTTGCTTGTACCATTGGTAACATAGACTCATAGGCAGATAACAGAGCAAAGGCTCATAGGCAGATAACAGAGCAAACAGATCTTGGGCTGCAATCATTGTTATGCAACAGGACATCTTATTCATGCTCAACAGACATTAAGACCACCAGAACCCTTTGGAGCACAACCATGGGAGAAACAGTTCACGCACCTTACGAGCTATGGTTTTACCACAATGGAGAGGTTCTGCTGTGAGCAACAATGGATGACTTTTGCAAAATTTTGTTAGTACAAACGGCACTCCAAGGAGCTGGGAAGCTCTTCCATCATCCAAATATATTCATCTGCAGAGGTAGTTTTGATCAACTTGAGAACAGAAAGGCCAAGTTCTACAAGTAACTTTGCCATCCTGAAGATACAAAATGCTGTTAACATTTTTAGTTTCTGAGTCCCACAGGTGAGTGGACTTGGTATCAAGGCCCTCCCTACACAGCATAGGGAGGTACAGTCCTGCTGAAATGGACAGCTTCCAGTGTAATGGTCTCACAGAAGAAGTCACATGGGGCCCCCAGCACCACACAAGGATCTTGTAGATCTGTCTCTTGCATAAAACAACAGAGCCAGGCCAGTTTTCCTGAATCCAGGTGTTTCTGCAACTCAAGTCAGCACATTTAAGTTCTCGGTAGACAAAATGATCAGGCTTTGCCGATAATAAGAGCTGCTCTAGCACTGCTTCGGGACCAGGCACTCGAATAGTTATTTATAGATGAGAGAAGAGCAGCAACAGGGAAAAGGAAGGAAAAAAAAAACAAACAAACAAACTAACTGGCTGAATGGGTGAGCAAGATTTTTCATTTTTAAATTATATATCTGCAAAAGTGATCTTAGGAGCTAGCAACACACATTCTGTTCTCCAAATATGTGGTTTCATCAAGAAGTTTTAAGGACATGATAATCCCTTCATTCATAGTTGTGCATTAAGAATAAAGATTAAATCTATACATAATGCTCTGGATTTTCAAAGCCCTCAATAACTCATGGTGCAGTGACCCTTGCTATTGTCTTTTCCTATTGGGCATGAACATCGGTCCTGTTTAATGGTCAAGAAACACATGGAAATGATCCTGTCCTCACGACCAACTCTCACATCTTGCATCTCCAGGCATTGGCAAGGTGCTCATGACTAATCCAGAGCAAAACTCTGCTGCTCTAAACCAAAGTTTAAAAAGCAGCCTCTCAGAGATTGATCTAGTTAGGGGAATTGCAAGGGAAAAGCTGAACTCCAAGGCACTTTGTCCTAGCCTTGGAGCCATCAAGTGGCACCTCCTATCTCATCTCACCACTCCCACATCTGCTGCCCACTGGGGTACTGCAGCATTTCCTCCCGCACTCTCACCAGTGCAGCACAGTAAAGAGCTATATCCTCAGTACTTTCTGTGTTGTATATGGATTAATTTGACCTTGCAGGTATCATGTCATTGGCTCTTAACTTGCTTTGCTAAAAAAAAAAAAAAAAAAAAAAAAAAAAAGAAGAAAAATAAGAAAAGAAAGGAAAAGTGCCATACTGAGATACTGATGTAAAGCTAAAAACTGCCCCTCATCCCTCTCACTTTAGGGTCAGAAAATATCTCCTACGCAGCCAGCTTGATCATCTCGATATGTCAATCCATTGGATGATATAGACATTCACTGCCTATTACCTTTCCTGTGCAAATGGGCTACGTGGAGGCTCCTGCTGAACCTGTTTTCTTGTCACAAGCCTAGAGGGACAACTCAGGAGAGAGATGGAAAGGACTTCCTTGTGTCTGAGGTTTGGCTTACCCAGCATTTTCCACAGCAGGATTTCCCTCTCAGCCCCAGGTTTCAAGCACCCTGAGTAGAACCGGTTTCCAGTACAACTGTCAGCAGTTCAGGAATCAAGGAAAACACAAATCACTCCCTTTTTTCCAGCTTATCAAAGGCTTTGACACTTGGGGGACGCAGTCCAGTGCCGCGGTGTGTCCCCATCCAAGGCATGCGTGGATCACTGAGGCTCACTGGTCTCCATATCCCGACGGTCGTGGAAGGGGGCCGATGTCTGCCCGCACCCTCCTCCTGCGGAGAGCCAGCAGCTGTTTCCACTAGATGGCATCTCGGTCCCGCAGACATCTCCGGCTCCCGTGGCGTTATCTAACCCTCCTGGACTTGCACGGCTCGTAGAATATCGTTCTAGTATCTAACAACTAAAGAGAGGCAAATATTTCATTGGCCAACATCAATTTCTGCTCCAGGATACCACAAAAAGAAAAAAACCCACCACAAAATCAAAAGACTAGCGGCATTGGAGCATCTTCCCTGCAAACATCCCTTCCAAAACACTGTTACTGCTGTAAATGATCTCCCAGGGACAGTGTTTGTTCTCACAGTATTTCAGCACATTTATTTCCAGTTGTACTTCCTGATTAGGGCAATCTTTTCAATGCTAGTAGCAGTTTGCTTAATATTTCTCATACTTAGGGGTTAAACCACCAGGTCAAACAGTAACAAAACAAGGTATTGACTCCGAAAAATTCCATCTGTGAATCACATTGTAACATGTGCAAGCTATATATTTTGGATTGTGACTAATGTGAACAAAATATCAGCTGTAACAGACCTCTCCAAGTCTCCTGTGCTACAGCTTACTAGAAGCTTTGCTATCTGAACCTTGAAATAAATGTCCAATCTGATATGTCCAGAGCAACAACAGTAGCTTGTCAAAACTGGGTCTGTAGCAGCTAGTCTGTTTGGTTAGCACCAGGAGGGCTAAGGAGACTTCCTTTACTTAACCAGGTTTGTTAAAATACCTGCAGCTCAGCTGTGACTCATAGACAGCACTATCTTAGAGCCAAAGGGATATGTTTTGGAGAACACTCTTAGGAACCAATGCACTGCGTGCTTGCTTCTCTCCTCTACCATATTATTTACATGCTTTGGGTATCAATGAAGTACAGCTCTACTAACAGAAAAGAATATGGTCCAAAAACCATGAAACAGATTCATTTAAATTACCTGTCAAGGTAGAATAACATATATAGAAACAAATCCCTAGTGCTGCCACACTGGACTAGTCTTCAGTAGCAGTCCTTCTCAGGAGACTGAAGGGGTTCTGATGTGAGAGAGACAGACAGACAGATAGAATATAGATACACACACAGACCTCATCTTATTAAATGGATTTTGGTGCTGTTCCTAAATTACTCACCCTGATTCACTCCCTGGGCACTTCCTAACTAGGAGAATAAAATATCTGAACTTTTTGGAGGCAAATGCACCAGAAGAAACAGCAGGCATCAGCCCAATAGCTGGTGAAAGACAGCCAGATTTGTGCCTAGGGAACTCATCTGTTTCTGCAGCACTTTTCTGGAATCACTGCAGCTGCTCTAATTGGGAAAATGTGTCAGAGACGAGATTAGGTTGGTTTCCAGCAGAAGATAGCTCTTCCACTGGAAGGTGAATATGATGATAACAAGTCAATACATCATACCCATTGAAATTAACCTTAACAGTATTTGAGTTAGACCAATTGTCCCTAATAAAATGAACACAAGGAATAATGCAGATGCTATAATAATGTTAATCAAATGCAATTTTATACTGTAACTTTCCTCATGACCATTGCATGGCTAGAAGGTCAAAGAAGCAATATAGATGCAAAACCGCAATGCTATCGTCATGGTTGTTTGAGCACAGATTATAAACCATAGAACTGAAATACTGGATAAAAGTATTTTGATATCATAGTATTTCCACTGACTTAAGGAGTGCATACTATGCAGAACCCTAGTATTCCCAGACTCTGTTCTCGCAGATTGAGGGTTAAGAGTTACAACAAAGATAATGTGATGAGGAACAAACATTATCCAAACCTCAGATGCCAGGAGACAGCCAATGAAACACCACAGGTGAGTTGTTGAAACATCAGGCTGAAAGCCTCAGGGTCTGTGTTTAATTTGCTCATGTGCTGCCGGCAGATCCTCTTTCTTCAGGTGTGCTTTTTCCTACACCTCTGTGCTGTTGTTTCCACCAGCACCTGGGATGTCCAGCGCATACAGGGCCCTGTGCCTTTGTGTGACTCTGACTGATGGGCATCTGCCACACAAATGAGGTTGTCCTCCTGCAGTTTCCTCAGATATGAGGCTTACATGTTTTCAAGTGCAGAGGAGAAAAAGCTCAACCAGCAGCAAGTCATTTTCCAATTGTAATCTTGAGGCCACAACAGATATGGAGCATGTTGTGAGCATGGTGTTCTAACAGGCTCACACCCCTGAGAGAGGTGGAAGGTTATTCTGCCATCTTAGTGCTAAAATTTTTCATCACTTCTACTGCCTCCAGCAAGGATCCAATGGATTAGGTATGAAGAGAAATATAAACCCACAGAGCTTGCAACCTTGAGGAGCTATCTGAATTTGAAATCCTGGCAAATCTACTCTGTGCTAGTATATCACTAATATCATTGCTCAAAGAACATCTGCTTTAAAAAAACACTCTTCTGTGGTGATCTGTGGCTGTGCCCTGTGGAAAAGGACCTCGGAGTGTTGGTTGACAGCTGACTGAATAAAAGGTGATCAAGAAGGCCAAATGGCATCCTGGCTTGTATCAGAAATAGTGTAGCCAACAGAACTAAAGACAGCAATTGTCCCCCTGTACTTGGCACTGGTGAGGTTGCACTTTCAATAATGTACTCATTTCTTGGACCCTCACTGCAAGAAAGACATTGAGGTGCTGGAGCAGGTCCAGAGAAGGACAACGAAGCTGGGAATATTTAGCCTGGAGAAAAGAAGGCTGGGGGAGACCTCATCATTCTCTACCACTACCTGAAAGGAGCTTGTAGAGAGGTGGGTGTCAGACCCTTTTCCCAGGTAGAAAGGAGTAGGATGAGGGGAAGCAGTCTCAAGTTGTGCCAGGGGAGGTTTAGATTGGGTATTCAGAAAAATGTCTTCACTGAAAGGGATGTCAAGCATTGGAACAAGCTCCCCAGGAAGGGGTGGAATCACCATCTCTGTAGGTATTTGAAAGATGTGTAGATGTGGCACTGAGGGACATGGATTAGTGGTGGACTTGACAGTGGTAGGTTAATGGTTGGACTCAGTGATTTTAAAGGTCTTTTCTAACCTAAATGATTCTATGATCTCTATTGTGATGGTAATATTGGCTTTATACACTTAAAAGCATAATCACTCTTCATATGAATGTTTCTCCTAAATATTTTCTAATTTCGCATTTCATTCCATATTTTCATATTTCTTCAAAATATTTTCTAAATATTTATATGCATATTTCTTCTAAAGTCAGGAGCTTTCAAGTATGTTCTTTTTTATCAGAAATATTTGTGCCCCAAGCCCACTGTGATCAGTTTGACTTTTTCACTTGGGTAGTCAATTCCTTAGAAAAAATTAGAAGTATAATGAAGAAAAATGTCACCATCTGTCTGAAAAGTGTACAGAGTGAAATGCTTTAAAAGAAGGATATTATTCCTAGAAGTAATTTATCCTTTTGACCCCAAGATTAAAACAAACAAACAAAAACCAAAACAACAACCAAAACTGCTATGAAACCAGTATTACACTAGCCACAAAACCTGTGTGCTCGGAAGCTTTGAACTTTGTTGTTTTTTCTCAATGTTTGCCAAGACCTGCTGGTGTCAGTACCAGCAGGAAAGCACTGCAGGTGCAGCAAGAAACAGATAAACCAGAAAAGGCAAAAGAGAACATGGGGATCCTGAAACTCCTACCTCTTAGCACAACACTGGCACTTCCCCTGGAACACTTCCCCATATGCAGCCTGCTGTGGGATGATTTGTGTGGCCTGCTATGCCCAAGCAAGCTGCAAAACTGAGGTGGTACTTTTGCAATGAAATCATGACTGCAGTTAGGGAAGTTAAACAAGTTCTGATCAGAGAAGAAAGACCATAATTCTTCTGTCTTTTTCAGTGCAGTAGGTTTTGTGCTTTCCCTTTTTTCCTTCCCCATTTCTTTTAATTACACCCTAGCTGAAAAAATAAACCTCTGTGTGGGAAAGCATTTGCTATATTTTTATGTCCCATCCCTAGCGGCACAACATGTTGCCAAAGTTATAAAACATTATGTGGGAACATTTGGATCCAGTGAAGTCCATGTGAAGTCTTCTTTTTAGTCCTTTGGATCACCCTTGATTTTTTCAACATGTGAGAGCTTCATATCTCTCACTCTAGAGGCCATTTCTAAGGCCCTAAAAATCTGTTTCAAAATGTGGCTCACTAGGAGAAACAGTAACCACGCTGGTGTGAGACCAATGAGGAGCAGCTGTATCACGGAAAGTCATACTCAGCTTTGCCACTGTGGTGGGTTGACCCTGGCTGGACACCAGGTACCCACCAAAGTCACTCTGTCACTCCCCTCCTCAACTGGACAGGGGAGGGAAAATAGGCCTGTGGGTTGAGATAAGGACAGGGAGAGATCATTCACCAATTACCATCACAGGAGAAGCAGACTTGGGGAAAATTAACTAAATTTATTACCAGTAAAATCAGACTGGGATCCTTTCTTCCCAAGCTCGTGATTTTCTCCACCTCCTCCACACCAGCAGCGCAGGGGGATGGGGAATGGGGATTGCAGTCAGTTCATCACATGTTTTCTCTGCAGGTCCTTCCTTCTCGGGGGGAGGACTCATCACACTCTTCCCCTGCTCCTGAGTAGGGTGTCCCTCCCACAGGACACAGTCCTCCACTAGCTTCTCTAGTGTGAATTCTGTCTCCACAGGATCACATAACTTACTCAAGAACACACAGCAAATAAACAGCAAGACTGAGACTAGGACGCACATACCCTGAACACTTCCAAACTCAATTGTTCTGGCAATGTATTGCTCTTCCACAGAGATCCTGTTGAGCTCCAGCTACTTTCAGAGCCTGAAGATTAATCAGGGTTGTTATCATAGGTTATCACTGCTTGAACCTTTTCATTCTGACAAGTATTTGGTCACTCATAATTCTTCAGTGCTTCACCCATTGTGTCCATTTCTTCACAGCTCTGTTTCTGACTTGTATGTCAGTGATCAAGTTCTGTATCAGTGTGCATCTGTCATCCATCAGGAATTTTCCCATAGATTAGATAATTTACAATTTGCATATCAAGTCTTCAGATTCTTCCTAGAATCGAGGAAGCTGAGATGGGTCCCAGCCAGCAGGTGGGAAAGGTTATTTGGCACACAAGGTTATTACAGCTACCTCGAATCTGCCCTCATGACACTCCATCAAATGGGACGAATGGCACATAGTGACCCCAAGGCATCACTGGAGGCCTGACAATCTGGCCCACATGGCAGAGAATGAACAGTGTCAAGTGAGAGATGATCAGGCCCATAAGCATTTTGATGCAGTAGTTTCTAAATCTGCAGAAAGCAGATTGCCTCTGCTCAGATCTGAAACTGAGTCCTGACACAAGAGAGAACTATGCCTTTATGATCAGCTGCTTCCCTTGCACTCTCTTGGTTTGCTGTTTTGCTGCCAAGATGCTGAATTACTTTAATCAGATGTATAACAGACTATGGATATCCTCCCAGAGCACTCTGGGCTTGTCCTGCCCTAGAGCAATCACTTTACAATCATAGCAGTCAGGCACTTTAGAAGCAGAACTGGGAGTACATGGCTTTTTCTTGGCAATTTGAGGGGAATAAGAGAGCAGGGATACAGAAGAGAGCAGGGATGCAGAGAGAGCAGGACTGAACAGCCCATAAGGAAGCAGCAGAGGAAGAGAAGACGCACCCCTGTAATTTTCTTGGGCAGAAATCTTGGATGTTGAGAAGACCAAAGGAGCATGAGCTCTGGATTCAAAGCCAGTTCAAGCTGTCTGCAACTGCAACAAATCTCTGCTAACAAGCAGTGGAGTGGCAGAAGGTCCCAGAGCATATCTGAACTCAGAATGAATCAGGAGAGCTGTGCTGGCTTCTGTCCAGGCTTCATTACATCACAATCTGCCTCCAAAATGGGCCCTGCAGAACTGGGACTGTGCACTACACTGAGGACAATTAGCATTTCTTCCACCTTTTCACCTTACTGCTGTGCCTGCATGTGGCCACTTAAGGTAGAGTTGAAGCAAACAGGTTTTCCTTCAGATTTCAGTTTGGGGACGTGCAAAGAAAAGTAACTCAGGCAGATGACTGCAAGACTTCACTGCTCCCATCATCATTCTTCTTGCCTGTTTGTTCCTCAGCTCCCCAAATCTCGCTCATTTGCTTTTCTTACCATTCCTTTGAGAAGCTCCATCTCTCCTCTGCAATAAATTTAATATTATTTTGGACAGATGTATGAATCCTGCAGATACACCTGATGTTTACCTCCACTTTCACATTTGATCTAAAATCATAGCTGCTCTAGAAGGTGATCCTTAGCTGAACTGTGAGCAGTGCTAATTACAAAACAGAGCTCTCCATCCAGACGTGGTGGGAAGCATATAGGTTTTGCCATTGCCTTTTCACTGTCATGCAGAGACTTTGCACAGCTTAAGTTCCTGCCTTAAAATTTAATTTCAGCAAATGATAAAAATAACAAAATTAATTAGCAAGGGTGTCTTTGAAGTGGAGATCTCGAGATGTTGAGATTATTTCTGCATTATTTCATTTCCAAAAAAGGATTGACAGCAATTAAGTATAGAGTGAAAATAAAAATTAAAATCAACAGCAGTTTAAAAAAGGGAATTCTTTTGTCTCACACACGACTTTGTTAGGAGCACAAAGGATTTTCTCTGTTAAAAATCAGATCTGATCCCTACATTAATGTAGTAAAAATCATCTTTATGTGCACAGCTCCAGAGGGGTGTAACCTTCTAGAGACTCTGAGAAGGGGAGCTGTAAGGGATTAAGCTTCTTCATTGTTTGGCAGACTGAAATAGGTTTGGCAAGAGGAGTCTTAGAGACTTTGCATGGCTTTGGGGGATGAAAGAGAGGAAATCATAACAAATGGGAGAGAAGACAAGTCCAAACTCATCAGTTACACAAGAACATTAGCAGATCTACCACCTGTTGTGGTGATTTACCTTGCCCAGCTGCCAGCTGCCCTCCCACAACTCCTTCTGCTCTGCCCTTGAGCTGCAGGACTGCTTCCCACACCTTTTCCAACTCACTCCTTTCTTACAAAACCATCTTTTTTACCCTTTCTTACAGATGTTTCCACAGAGGTGACAGCAGCTGGGCTAATAGGCTCACCTTTGGCCCATGGTGGGTCCATTTTGGAGACACCTGGAACTGGCTGTGTCCAGCATGGGGCAGCTCCAGCCTCCTCTCACAGAGGCAGTTTCTGCAGCACCCCTCCCTACCAAACCTTGTAAAGTAAAGCCAGTATACCTGTAAACTCTGCAAATCTTTGAGACGGTCAGCAAAAATTGAATGGTTTCCAGAATTGGCTGTGATGGATCTGTTTTCTTCTATGTATGTCTTGTATCACATGTCTCTCAAAGTCAGCTTTCAGAGAAACAGATCTACATCCAGCCATTCTACTAACTGAAGCTCTAGTGTACTTATCCCAGTCACCCTGCCCAATGCCAAGGTACAGTACTGCGCCTTCCAGCAGACAACCAAGAAACAGGCTGAGAGTTAACCAAATGAATATTTGGATTGCTATGCTTTTCAGTCTGTGTGTGCACATTCACATGTTGTCTTCAAGAAGGCCTAGATTTCCTAAACCTGTTGTGGTTTAAACCCAGCCGGAGGGATGGGGAGGAGAATCAAAAGAATGTAACTCCCACGGGTTGAGATAAGAACAGTTTAGTAACTAAAGTATAACACAAATCACTACTGCTGCCACCAGTGATAATAATGATAAGAGAAAATAACAAGGGAAGAGAATACGATACCACCCGCCAAAACAAGTCCAACCCAGAAGACCCTGTGTCCTTCTGGGTAACTCCCTATTACCTCCCCGGGCATGATGTGCTGTGGTATGGAATACCTCTTTGGCTAGTTTGGGTCAGGTGTCCTGTCTCTGCTTACTCCTGGCTTCCCCTCCTCCCTGGCAGAGCATGAGACCCACAAAGTCCTTGGTTAGGGTAAACATTACTTAGCAACAACTAAAAACATCGGTGTTATTAGCACTCTTCCCAGGCCGAAAGTCAAAACACAGCACTGCACCAGCTACCAAGAAGGAGAAAAATTGACTGCTACCGCTGAACCCAGGGCAAAACCCTAGAGGACATAATACATACAGCTGAGGGTTACTCTGCGCTATGAAATGGAACAGACTGCTGGGGATGGCAGCAGCCCTCCAAGTCCAACCATGTGAGAGATGCTATAGTGAAACTGCTGCTGAGATTGCTGATTTACAAGCTAGTCCCCTGTTCATTTAAAGTGAATCTAGAGTTCATTTTAAGGGCAACTAGGCTCATCAGGCAAGCCATGTACAATAAAACATAAAGAGGAAGGGCAATAAAAAGTAATTCCCTTCATGTTCAGCAATCTTTTTTCTGATTTACCAAGATGTATTGACCCAATTGTACATTTGAGCATGGACAAGTCACAGGGGATAAGTTGGCCTGCACAGCCTGCTATAGATGGATCATTGATCAGACAATCAAGGATGATTAGCCATATTCCTTATGAGCATGTCATTCTTAGTTCAGATGTTAAAATGAAAACCATGCAACATGAAACAAAAGGCTACAGTCATGTCTATTTTTTGGCAAAAGAATACAGTCAGATGAATGCACATGGAGAGGGGGAGCTATCTATGAAACACATGGGATTCCAGACTCCCTGGTGTTTAGCAGCTTTTTTCCAGTAAAGCAGAATCCAAGACCTGTCTCTGAAGAGGAAAGTGGGACCAGAATAGTGGGAGAAAAAAGACGTGACTTGTCCAATGGCCACCCAGCTTCTTGGCTGTGTTAAGTCAAACTTGCAGCCTCTGCCCTGAGTCTTTTCTGTGCTCTGTCTCCTGTGCTTAGAAAGGCAGAAAGGTGGATGGGGTTACATTGTTGCTGAACTCCCATTTCAGTCAAGTGTGGCTTTCTGTTCACATCATATAAATCACCAGGATCTAAGCCAGATAGCTTTGAAATACCTCATGAGCTAAATTCTCACACTGGACCAAAAGGCTTGGATGTAATCTAAAAGATTTTAGAAGGAAATGAGGTGATTCCCTAGACAACAGATCTGGATCTGCACAGCTTAAGGAAGTTGAGGATTACAATTGCTTTCTAACTTTTTATTTCTGGCAAATTCCAAGAAAGAAAAGAGATTCATTTTGCACAGAGGGAGAATTTTGCAGAACTATTTAAGGAAATATGCATTATCATCTGAAAATTAACACAAATTTTTTCAGGCTTCCATGGTTGTTATCTTTCATTGGCCCTATTTCAAATTTGCCAGTTTTCCCAGTGGAGAGTTTTTAATTTCTCTCATTTTCTGTATGAAAAAGCTAAGCCAAGAAATCCAAACAACACTTGAGTAAAAGAAAACTAGGAACATTCTGCCCTTCCACAAGCCCCATACGAAAACTCCTAGAACTGCTGCTGTGAGAAATGAAACAGAGGTTTCTGTAAGTTAGCATGTTTTCTCTATAGAGTTAATCCTGTTTTCTAGAAAGGCTGAGCCCACTCTCTCTCGTTACCCTGGAAAACTGTTCCTGGAAAACTAAAGACAAGGCCACAAATGGGAAACTTGACACAGAAATTTATAGATGCTAGGATAGCAAATTAAAAATTCAGTATTTTAGCTGACTATAAATACAAGGGAGGGAAAGAAGGAAGCAGCATAAAACCTTGTCTGTCAACATTTTAAAATAGGATTTTAAACAGCAGCTGAGCAAGGAGGTGTTACAATCAACATTGTCCTAAAGCTCAATGTATTTCCTACCCCCAACCCACACAGAGGGAAAGCCCCAATTCATTTGAAATGAAAACTGAGCCCTTCAAGCTTGTGTCTGACAGAGCCCCCAGAGTGCTCCCAGTGTGACCCCCCAGTGCTCACTGCCCTGGGCCAGCTTAGACCTTGCTTGGGGGTGCTCCTTTGCATAGCTGGTTGGACGAAGGGGACAGGAGCCCGTGGGCCCACAAGAAATAGCTGAAATTCACCTCTAGTTTCAGGGCTCTGAAATACACCTGCACAAATAACAGTTAAGCATAAACATGCCTCAAAACATAAGCTGTCCTATCCATCCATCCATCCATCCATCCATCCATCCATCCTATAGTCTCTCAGCTGTGTCTAAAATCATCTAAATACCTTCTCTGGTCATACAGGTAGAAATACCTTTAGAAAGAGATTCATTTCATCTGTTTTTCATTTAAAGATGGCAGGAGATCCCACTGGAAATATCAATTTATCTTTCATGGAATAAACTCAGATAATTGCCTTACATGAGACATCTACCTTGCAATTGGGCAAGATAAATCCCACCAACTGTGGTCTTAGGAAGCCTTACAGAAAATCTCCTCCCCTCTTCTGGGATTCCCAGGTGTAATTAAAACAATTCCCTGTGGTTGTGGGTACTCCTTCTCCAGCAGAGAAAAAACGTTCAGGAGGTACAGCTTATGGATATTTGTAAACCACTCACATACCATGGCCAAATCAATTAAGTGCATAAGCCCTTGCACTGACACATGGATTTTCATTAAGGACTTGTTTAAACCAGAAGAACCTGTGAAATCAAATATAGGGTGAAGAAGAGTACCTACACACATAAAAAATATATATTAGTTTTTCTACATTTTCTAATGTTTTAAAGGCGGATATATTTTAAGTCCTAATTACTTGCGCTCCCCAGGGACTATGAATACATTTTCTACCAGTTTTCAAGGGAAAAAAATGAGAAGACGTTTGAGTCAATTTCAAACTTCACTTAACTTAGCGTTCAGCTGCAAAGTCACAGCTTCCTATCACAGCTGGAGGGAAAGTTGAAAGTAGTTAAAGACTATGGTTATATACCTGCTGACCCTAGGACAGATGGACTGTGGGTTGTTTCCATCAGTGTCATAGTTACTTGCCAACATCCAAGTCCCTTTTGTGAAGGGGTTGGATTTTTTTGGCTCTGTGACTGTTCTGTGTCACCAAAGAGGTGAAAAGAAGCAAGAGGATATTATAGTGCTAGCTCAGAGCTTTGGTGGAAGGTGTGTGCATAGGATTATGACTCCCCTAAATCCAGTCTTCTGGGAACTCAAGAAAATGTATGTCACAGCCTCAGATTTATCCAGGGGAGAGGCTCTGGCCTCAGTGCAAATGTATAGATTTGCACAAGATATTCTACAATGGACAGACCTTAAACCTGCATGCTACAAGCTCAGAAAGTATTTTTTTGTCTTGAGCAGATAGGTAAAATATAAATTTATTTCTTTTACTTCCTAAACAGAAAGACCAATGTAGGAATGAATAATTTTCTTAAAAACAGCCTGAACCATCCAGAGAAATACGGTACTGTGGAAGAACAGCACAGTACACAGCACAACAAACAGAGAACATGCAAAGATACAGCTTTTACTGAAAATCTACAAGCCACTGCAGCAAACTGCAATGACAGAAAGGGAGAGAGAGCTTCTCTTATGCTGCTCACGAGAGCTATGTACAGAGAACTGATTCTTTCCCTTCAATGCTAAGCACCTTAAAAGGCCAATGATGTTAACCACTTCACAGCTGGCAGCACGTTAAGATGACAGAAGGCTTTGCCTAGGGTGGGACTTGTTTGGGAAGGTAAAGTGACCTGAGGAAACAGCTAACCTAACCAGCTCCTGCTGCAGTCAGTGGGGTGGGATTGACAGCAGAGATGTAGACTGGTGCCACTGGCAGAAAGAGACCTGGCTTATTTCCCCTTAAAATCAAGTTGTTAACACTAAGCAGAGGGTCTGGGGAATGCCAAGTTCAACGAATGTTGAAGATCTTTTTATGATCTCTGCTTAGTCCACTGGAAATTGTGATCCTTTTTTAGCCAAGGAAACCAGGAGGTAACCTGATTTTATATATTAGATGGATAGATAGGTGTATAGATAAAGATATCAAATAAGGAAGATGAGACAAAAATATATTACTTTTTACCTGCCTGATTTAATCCTGGCCCAGGAGCAACCAAGAGGGAGAAAACATCACTCTGTCCTGCAGCAAAGCTGAGAAGAGCCAAGCCCCAAGTGCTCTTTCAGACTGAAATCTAGAGGAAAACTGAGCATGTTTTCTCTGAAGCATCTGCTTTGCCAGCACTGGAAAATGCTCAGGATTTCTAAAAGTCATTGTTGTGGGTAGTTAGGCCAAATCTGGCACTTGACAGACAAATCACCCAGAGTAAGCAGGCACTGTCCTGAACTTTCAGACTAGCTTATCCCAGGAAGCTTATGGATAAGCTGAACATCAGAGCAAAACTAATAAATGAAAGGTGAAACTGAGTCTTTAACAGAGAGTCTGTACAGGGGCTGTGTGATACAGCCTCAAAACACAGATTAGGTGGGGCTTAAGAAATCCATGAACTTGATGTTGTGTGTCTGCACAACTGCAAATTTCTCCCTAAACAGAATGACAGTTACGGAGGTGACAGTGTCCCACCTAAGCAAGATTCAAGTGCTGCCGTAATTCAGCAGTTCATATATACTGTCAAATAATTTTGTATGCTTACTAGCTCTGTTCAAACCAAGGAAGAAAAGCTATATACATATTATCAAGTTGATAACTAAAGTGATCTGATTTCCCTTGTGTGACCCAGTGTTCGGCTTTTGTAGAAGTTTAGTCATATATAAATGGATTTAATGGATACAACCCTTGTGCTGACAACCTGCTTAAATAAGTATGGAAGTATTTATATGTGTCTCACTGCTGCAGTCAACCACAGCTACACAAGAACGTTCACCTCTCCAGAGCTACAACATTTTCACTGTATTTGTGTAAACCCTATTATCCATATATATCTACAAAAAACATTACGTATTTTATGAAGGTTATTAGGGTGTACCTAAACTTAGTAGGCTAAACTAAGTGAAGCAAACATTCAAGGATAACATGTAAAGTCAGAAGTGTAAGGCTACACAACTGTTTCATTTCTACAGCATTCAAATTATCTTTTCTTCCTACCATCTTTAGTACTGAGTCTCTTTTCTCCAATTTTTGCACAATCCCCTATCACATTTGAGTAGCTTCTGGTCTACCTTGAAATTGCTTTTAGAGTCCCATCATTCTTCCTTATGTCTACGTGCTGCAGAAAGCCATGCAGAGTGCTTTTATTCATGAAGGGTGGGAAGGTCTAAAAGTGCAATTAAACCAAACCCAAACCTACAATTTTACAACAGGCAGGAAGCAAAGCCAGAAAAACAGAGCCTAGAGAGCAGAAGCTCCAATCTTAGAGTATCACTGTTTCAGTCATGTTGCCTGCCTGATACAATCAGTCAAACCCTCAATTATGACACTTAAATATGCATCTTGATGTAAAGCACTTAGGCAGTTGACTTGTGAAGCATCAGCCATCGGTTCTAAATGTTAATAACACTTTCCTGCAGATTACTAGAGCTTCTTTTGCTGATGTTTCAAAGTCATCACCGTATTTCTTTCCCTTCGTAGTCCACTTTTTTATGGTTTTCAAATACCCTTCTACTTTCTTTACAGTACTGATTCTTTGGAAAAGTATGTTTCTTTGTCGTACTTCTATATTATACTGTGGTGCACTACTCAGTCTTTATTTCAAGGCAAACAAGTATGGATATGTTGTCATTTGTCTACTAAGAAGCAATTTTATTAGAGCCAAAAATATAAACAAGATCAGCCAGGAACCATGATATATCACACATATTACTTCCTCAGGGACATTACCATGTTTGGTGTGGTGCCAAGCAACAGATCTTAAGCGTATACCTAAATCCATGCTCTTCAGTCATCCTCATGGCCTTCATGTTTTCACTCTGACCTTAGTCAAAAGAAAGCCTATAGGTTTTCAAGCCAAGCTGCCCACCTATGGGGACGTCTGGGATTGAGCAGGGCTTGCAGATGAGCCCCTAAAACCAGCGAGGTTGTAGATGTCTTGAGTCATAGAAGTCTCAGGAATTAAACCCAAACTTGCTCAAAGACAGTATAAATGTAGTCCCAGTAGAGTGTATAGAACACATGTCAAAGATCAGTTTGAATTTCAGTAACAAACACACAGAGCCAGAAACTGCTTTGTTCTGACAAACCAACTCCCTCTGTCCCTTTAAACTGCCTCCACACAGCTGTGAACAGCTAGGTGAGAAGGAGGCAGCACATGTGTGCTCGAACTATCCAGAGCAGGCATGCTCTCCCTGGGGAAGCAGAGCCAGCTGAGCTCAGGTTAAGAGTAATCCCTAGGCTGCTGCAACCAGACACAAATCCTTCATAATTGGCTTCCTGGCAACCCTCGCCCCAGTAGACCTCAGCTACAACAGAGACTCTGACCCCAAATGCCCTGTAGTTCCCAAAGTATTCTACATCTGAAAAGCTTCAGGTCTTGTTTTCCACCATTAACCCCTTCTTGTGAAAGGAATTGCTGTCCAGGACAGAGAAGCTTATCCGAAAGCTGTTTTTTCTTTCAAATAGCACTACAAACAAAACCTATAGTCTGTTGTGATCAATGAAATTCATGCTGCTTGTACTTTGATAGAGTCAGCCATGAGAAAACAACCAAAGACAGACTTATGGTTGATGGAACCTGTGAACACTACTTGATTTTCCTGATGTTGTAATACCTGAGACAGAGCTAGCAGCAGAGGATTGCAAGAGAGAGATCTAGGAGAGGAAAACGAGCTAGTTCCAGCCTCCATTACAGATAATAGCTATGCTCAGTAAACATTTCACATAAATTCAGGACTGAAAGCAAACCAAATATTGCAGCAACATGAGCTCTTCTTTCCTCAGTAAGGGATGCCTAGCATTTTTCTGCCAAGCCCACAGGCTCCTCAGCAGCATACAGTATGTTTCTCCTTGTTCATTCATGTGGACAAGCAATGATTATTGACAATTAACATCTCTGCTGCTGAAGGCAAATTAAGTGCTGTGAAAAACTCAAATGCCATGCTAAAAAAAAAGAGGGAAGAAATGAAAGAAAGCACATACTGACTATGGTAGCATGCATGTCACTTAGGCACTTTGTAATTGGAAAGGTACCTGGGTTTTGCTTCATGATTTATTCAACGAAACACTATAAAATGAGGCTCCAGGTGAAATACAGTAGTGATTAATGCAATGTCCCACTGTGACGAAATATGGTACTGTAGGGAAGTAAGGAATTAGTAGGTTGCAGCCACATTCACAACTAATATCCAAGTTCAAAATAGGATTTCTCTTATTCATACACATGGTACTCCAAGGAAATGAGCCAATAGCACATGCCTTTTGCCACTCTTACAGTCTTCTAGCATTCAGGGAAAATAAATTCACAAAGTAGTATGGATGTATTGCTAGAACTTCTGTGCTACAGTCATCACCACAGTTTCTGAGCGGTTCTCTAATGTTAAATCAAATCTTAGGGTGAGATATGCAGAGAGGAGGAGTGGAGGGAGCCAGCTGGGCTTGTACATGAAGAGACCATAGCGGCAGCCAACCTGGGCTCTCAGACCTCCTCACCATTCAGACTCTATTTGCAAGGTCACAGAGGCTGAAAGGTACAGGGGATGTCAGCAGAGGGAATCATAGAATCATAGAATAGTTAGGGTCTGAAAGGACCTTAAGATCATCAAGTTCCAACCCCCCTGCCATGGGCAGGGACACCTCGCTCTAAACCATCTCACCCAAGGCCTCGTCCAACCTGGCCTTGAACACCACCAGGGATGGAGCATTCACAACAGCACTGGGCAACCTATTCCAGTGCCTCACCACCCTAACAGGAAAGAATTTCCTCCTTATATCCAATCTAAACTTTCCCTGTTTAAGTTTTAACCCATTACCCCTTGTCCTATCACTACAGTCCCTAATGAAGAGTCCCTCCCCAGCATCCCTATAGGCCCCCTTCAGATACTGGAAGGCTGCTATGAGGTCTCCACGCAGCCTTCTCTTCTCCAGGCTGAACAGCCCCAACTTTCTCAGCCTGTCTTCATACAGGAGGTGCTCCAGTCCCCTGATCATTCTTGTGGCCCTCCTCTGGACTTGTTCCAACAGTTCCATGGTCTTTTTCTGTTCAGGACACCAGAATTGTACACAATACTCCAAGTGAGGTCTCACGAGAGCAGAATAAAGGGGCAGGATCACCTCCTTCGACCTGATGGTCACGCTCCTTTTGATGCAGCCCAGGATACGGTTGGCTTTCCGGGCTGTGAGCACACACTGAAGCCGGCTCATGTTCATATTCTCATCGACCAGAACCCCCAAGTCCTTCTCCGCAGGACTGCTCTGAATCTCTTCTCTGCCCAGCCTGTAGCTGTGTCTGGGATTGCTCTGACCCAGGTGTAGGACCTTGCACTTGGCATGGTTAAACTTCATGAGGTTGGCATCAGCCCACCTCACAAGCGTGCCAAGGTCCCTCTGGATGGCATTCCTTCCCTCCAGCGTATCAACCGAACCACACAGCTTGGTGTCATCGGCAAACTTGCTGAGGGCACACTCAATCCCACTGTCCATGTCAGCGACAAAGGTGTTGAACAAGACCTGTCCCAGCACCGATCCCTGAGGGACACCACTCATTACTGGTCTCCAGCCGGACATTGAGCCATTGACCACAACTCTTTGTGTGCGGCCATCCAGCCAGCTCTTTATCCACTGAATGGTCCATCCATCAAATTGATGTCTCTCCAATTTAGAGACAAGGATGTCGTGTGGGACAGTGTTGAATGCTTTGCACAAGTCCATGTATATGACATCAACTGCTCTACCACTGTCGATTAGTAGCCACATCATAGAAGGCCACCAAATGGGTCAGGTAGGATTTCCCCTTACTGAAGCCATGCTGGCTGTCACCAAGCACCTTGTTGATTTTCATGTGCCTTAGCATGCCTTCCAGGAGAATCTGCTCCAAGATTTTGCCAGGCACAGAGGTGAGACTGACTGGCCTGTAATCCCCCGGGTCATCCATTTTCTCCTTCTTGAAAATGAGGGTTATATTTCGCCTTTTCCAATCGTCGAGAACTTCACCTGACTGCCATGGTTTTTCAAATATGATGGCCAGCGGCTTAGCAACTTCATTTGCCAGCTCCTTCAGGACCCGCGGATGGATTTCATCAGGACCCATGGACTTGGGCATGTTCAGATTTTTAAGATGGTCTCGACTAGCTCCTCTCCTACAGTGGTCCCAAGGTCTTCATTCTCACAGTCCCTGTGTCTGCCTTCCAAGACTTGGGTGGTGCGGTCAGAGCCTTTGCCAGTGAAGACCGAGGCAAAGAAGTCATTCAGAACCTCAGCCTTCTCCAAATCCTGTGTAGCCAGTTCACCCGAGAGCTTCCTGAGGGGGCCTACGTTCTCCCTAGTCTGTTTTTTATTTGCCATGTCCTGTAGAATCCCTTCCTGTTATTCTTAATATCCCTAGCCAAGTTTAATTCTAACTGGGCCTTAGCTTTCCTAACCTGGTCCCTAGCTTCCCAGACAACATCCCTGTACTCTTCCCAGGCCACCTGTCCTTGCTTCCACTTTCTATAAGACTCTTTCTTCATTTGAATGTACACGCATATTTCTCAGTCATCAAGAGGAGGACATGGCATCCAAAGGCAGGGGACTGGTACTTTCTAAGGCAGTTTCTTTAACTGCAGGTCCTGCTAGGAAGAGTTAGCATTCAGGTGCTCAGCAGGACCATGGCTTCTTCTGCTGTGGGTGGTTGGTCAAGCAGGTCCCCGTGCTGCACTGGGACCTGCAGAGAAGCAGCAGCCCCCCTCCTAGAAATGTGTGAATGGGCAGTACCACCTCAGATAATCAGGAGATGGAGATGATCTGCAAAAGACCTCAGTTTGGTATGTGACACTATGCGCCTAGCAAAAAAAGCTGCATTAGATTTTATTCCTGCCCTCTGCTCAGGACTCCATGTGCAGACCTTCTGCGTGAACTTACATCACTCCTGATGTGCAGTCTAGACACCAGGCAGAATGACAAAACATATCAGAAACTCAGGACTTGAACATCTGAGCTAGCAGCAAAGAAGTGGTGAGAAACAATCCTGAATCTGCAAAGCCAAGTACACCATGCAAGCTGCTTAACTACCTTTCACACTGATTCATACCATCCAGGAGGGCTCACACACTCAGCAGCTGCATCTCGACTGAAGTAGTAAACTGATGACAGTTTGAAGTGAAGCCTGAGCCATGCCAATTGTCTTATAGCTGCAATTTCCAGAGCTGCCAGCAGAAGAAGGTTTTGGAACAAGATTACCAGTCATATGCATGCTGGTGACTAAATCTGTTCTGAAATCTTCCTTCTCCTGCAGGGAACAGCTCACCAGCTGCAGCTGTGCAAGTCTCAGCTCTGCTGTTCCTTGTGCATGTATATGCCTGGTCTGGATATAACAGCGGGTTTGCTAGGCTAAGGTTTGCAGTCAACGTATATAGTGTAGACCCACTTGTGAGTTCTCACCTCTATCAAATCCTCATTAGAAACCATGAGAACTTCTCTGAGCAACCTGTTCCAGTGTCTCGTTACCCTCACAGTAAAATATTTCTTCCTAATGTGTCTAATACATCTCCCCTCTTTCAGCTTGAAGTCATTCCCTGAATGCAATATTTCAGATGGGGTCTCATGAGAGCAGAGGAGAGGGACAGAATCACCTCCCTCAATCTGCTGGTCACACTTACTTTGATGCAGCCTAGAATAGAATTGAAGAAAGTTAAGGCACAAAAGGTCTAACAGAAACATAAGCTATGAAAACACCAGCCCTGCCTGAAAACTGAAGTGGACACTCTGGTTAGCTAGGGCATGTTTAATTTGTAAGAACACTTAAGATAAAGTACGTGCATCAAACCAGCAGAAGCACTCTTGTGGATGGGATCTGACCTTGGAAGGAAATTTGGCTGATTGTGTGTGTGCCCAGCAGCAAAAGGACAATATCAGATTGCTGGCAGTGAAAAGCACAATACAGCATTCTATACCATAAACAGTGAAGAGAGCATAAGCTGCCCAGTTTCCACAGAGCCACTGCTTTTTCTGCAGGCTGAGTTTGCCTATCAAAATAGCTGCATCCTCTCAATGTGGTAACACAGTGGAGAAAATTATGCTGTAGGGTGGTTAGCTTCACAGTACATGCTCCTTTATGTACTCCCAGAAAAGTATGGCTCATGCGAGCTGAATGAGGAACAGGCAAAAGGCATCAGTGCCCCCATGTTCCTCTGCTCATGCACCATCTTCTCTGTCATCCTACTCTCCAGAGAGAGTACTGCTAGATGTGAGACAGCAGTGTGGGCACAGCACTACCATAAGGCACTGCTGGACAGATACCTCCACAAGGTCAGAGGACAAGACAAGATGCACCAACCTCCAGTCAGGATCTCAGACTCTGGAGGCTCCTGAAACATAATTACAGGGGGAAAAAAAGCTGAAAAATAAATCAGAAAATATGCAAATTTGTAGAAAAGCAAGAGTGAACTCCATCCACCTCACACCAAATACCTTTTCATTACCAACCAAGCCTTCCTGTCTCTGCTCCTTTTTTTTCCCCCATGGGCTCTATCCATCAATTTCTTCCCAGTATGCCCTCAGATAGTCCAGGCAAGCAGTGTCACAACCTTCACAGCTGACCATATATCCCCTATATATATATATATATTCCCTATATACATATATAGGTAAATAGCTGCTTCTCCGGATTCTTCAGTGTTCGTACAGGCTTGCAACAGGAGGTTACCTCCATCAGCTTACACCCATGCCACCAGCTCATACTCCAGGCACCCGTGACTACCTGCCCTGATGTGATTCATGTGCTGAGTGACCCATCTGAACTCCTCCTTCTCTACATGTCCAGGTATGCTGGTGTCATGCTAAATGATTGAAGTAGGGGGGTTGGAACTAAATGATCTTTAAGGAACCATACTATGATTCTATGAGTGATAAATGGAGCAAGATGAACTCTCCATGGGTATCAGGTAAGTTTGCTTTTGAGTCCTGGAGAAGAGGTAATGGTTCATAAAATCATTCTTATCTCCTTCAGATTACTTTATAGAGCTCTTTCTCAGCATGAGAAAAAGATCAAGGGAATACCCCAGTACTGCTGGATTATTTGGCATTCATTCTTTAAAATAATTTTCTGTTTTGGTTTAGCTTCATATTCAGCAGCAAAAAACTACAAAAAAAAGGCAGAATCAGCATGAAAAATGCCATGTTCAATCACAAAATAGGTCCCCGTTTTAAACAGGAAAAAAGATCTTACTATATCTAATAAAATACAGTGATGATCATTGTCAAATCAGTGTAACAAAACAACAGTTTTGCTTAGATGGGTGTTCATGCCCAAATTTAATTAATAGACTAATAATTTCCTCTGTATTTATAGCAATTGAGGAACAGCTGCTGCTAAATACAGAAAAACGCACCCCCAGGAGGTTAGATTTTTCTCATCTGGGGTTTTCTGAACACAAAGGATAGCGTTTTTACTGAAAGATGAACTAAGTTCTTGACAAATTGGAGTCCTCAGTAACCATGATTCTCCTAATTTCTGAAAAAATGGGTGTCAGTCAGGTATCTAGGCAAATTTTTTCAGTACAAAATCCTGTTCTTTAGTTAGACTAAGTCCGTGTGGTGTTCATTGGCAGCAGAAGCTTATATAAGTTTATATAGTTAAGATCTGCTTTGCTGGGCCAGATGGTACTATCCTTTTATAAAGAGAGGTCTTCACTATAAATGAAGTTCTGTCTCAAAACTGGTGGCATGTATTTTGCAGATATCTTTACAGTAGCTGATGTTGCTGGAAAGCTTAAAATATTACCTTTAGTACACTGGGAAAGTGTTCTTTGTATCTAATTACAGGCACCTATCCTTGCTGTCTGGCCTTCTCAGGCCAGCCTGGAGTTACTGGAGAAAGACATGGTTCACTTAGGGTGATCCAGTGACTAAGTTAGGATTTGACTTGGACTTACTCCCTCAAAATAATCTCTCTCACTTTGCAAAAGACAACCAGCTTCCAAAACGAAACCTTCCCGCTTCTTTAGTTTGGCTTACTGTCTTTAGGGAAAGCCTTCAAACTGGAGAATCTAATAGGATCTTGCTACCTATAGTAGACCATAAAATATTCACCCTTCCTGTAAGAAATGTGTGCATGTTCAAGTCTCATTCTGCAACAGACTAAAATCAGGCTTCTTTAAGCTTTTCTGGAAAGAGAAAACAGGTCTTCTGAGAAGGACCAACTTATCAGTGGCTGTGGGTAGCAGAATAACTGGGGTCCACCTTCTTGTCTACTGTATGTATTCTGGAGTAGACACTACACTTCCCATGTGACAGCCTGACCCCTTCCTTTGGGATATTTTTGAAAGAGGAGACGTATCTTGTCCTTGGTATCCTCCCTTTTATCTCTTCTATTCCCCAGATTCCTTTCTGGACTGGAGCTACGTAGGCTGATGAACACGTGTGATTTCTGAAAGCAGTGCATGCCTGAAAATGTCCCAGTTTTTCACACATTTGACAAAAACACCACCAAAACCTGAAATACACCAACCTGCTCGATTCTGACATCAATATTTAAACAGTCAAGCCAGAATGTCCCACTTTCCAGAGGTAATGAACGACCCAAAATTCAGGCTAAATAAGGAACATAATATTCTTCATTTGAATATGTCTAGGAAACTGAAGTCTGGGAGTTTACTTAGTTGTCTTGGGATAAAAAAGATGTTGGAATGTTCTTAAATGCAAGAAATCACCAGGTACAACAAACAATCATGAAGCCTAATATGCTAAATAAAAGGTCGTTTTTGTTTATAAAAACAATAGCTTTACAAGGTAAAGAGAGTTTCGATTCATCCCACATTAAGGTATTTTATATAATTTTACATCTCAAGACATTTAATACAATTTTTATTATGCCAGTGTAGTGTTAATGTTATTAGCTTCATCTATTCCTACTCGCTATTCAAACCCCCTAGCTGACAGCTTAAACCCCTGTGAGTGGGAAAATGTATGAGGCATTATATATGAAATGTCTAATAACTGTGTCTACAGAGAGAGACAATAAATAGCATTTTGATGGAGAGTAAAAGAATAGTTTGAAGAGACAAGCTTATGAAATGAGTGGGAGTGGAGGCTCACGATCATATTTGATTCTTCTGAGGTTATGACTGTATTCATTTTACTTTTAAAGAGGCAGGAACAGTACTGCACACTAAGTGAATTAACTTCTGTAATCACTTCACTAATGGAAAATGCTGAGCAAGGTTGCTGTGATTTTGGTCACTAGAATGGGTCTAGTATAATATGCTAACTGGTCATCAGTCTGTCATTTAAAATGGGAAGAAAAATCACAAGTGATAAGGCTAAAATTAGACCACAGCATTACATTATTTTTCCATAGGGAGTAGGTATAAGCTATTCTAATGTCATAGAAAAATGAACTAAAAACATCTCTCCACCTCATAGCCAAGCTGCTTGGTAGATTTACTGAGGTGACAAAACAGTTCCTGTTAGTGAACTGATAAACATCCTGATTAAAAGGTGAATCAATTAGTCTTTCTTGATGGGTTTCTGCTTTACGACAAAACCACAGCTGGTTTATTTCAAAACAAGTGAGCACACAGCCTGAAAAACACTCTGAGCAGAATGAAATGCTGGCTGCCACACATGGGTTTTAATCCCAAGTCTACTTTTTGGAATTAGAAAAGCAAAAAGTACTGATACAAAAAAATTCTAAGTCACTGAAATATATGATTATTTGTATCACCAGAACATGTATCCCTACTATACTAGACTTGCTGCAGTCTTATAAGACATCTAATCAAGCTGCTGGGGAACACTCACTCATTAAAAATACCACTTTCAAACCATTAAAATCTGGACCTGTTTCCTCATTATCCAGTGAGGTTTGTTTATTACATTCAGACAGAAAGTTCCAAATAAACAAGCAGCCTTTCTCTAAGTTTGATGCTGCTGTTCGTACTGGGAGTCACACTCTATTTGCCTTGCTGTGCTGGTTCTCAGCTTTGGATCAATAAGTGACCTCCATTCCTCCCCATAGTACTATTGAACACAATAGCTAGGCTGACCCTTAGCGTTTCTTTCCATCCTCTCACAGCCTGCTTTCTACCAACTTACTCTATTGCATACAGGTGCAGCATACATTTTCCTTTAACTTTTCTGCATATTCACTTCTGGTGATGCACAGTAGAGAAGGATATGCACCCTTTGGTCTGAGCCTTCCCGGGTGTACACCTATACAGTATTTCTAACCTATATACACTACATATATGCCTTATGCTTACCCATATAGCAAATGCTCTTTCACATGACTTAACTCTTCTATGTGAGGTCATCGACACTGTAAAAAAATTTTCAGCCTGCACCACCTTATATGCATATATTTGCTTTAATATATAGATGTTTGCATCAGAGCCACCAGTGAGAGAAGAGAACATAAGAAATATTCAATCCATCTTTATACTCACTGACAGGTAACTCTAAAGTTGGATGGGTTTCTAGTCTGTCAGCACATGGCCATTCTCAATATTGACTCCCTTCCCACTGCTGCAGGATACCGGTTTAATTAACACTAGCTTGCCCTTGGCTCACCATGTGTGACAAGGGGTCTCATTGGTCAGGCCAAGCCAAAGGAGTGCTGGAATGGGGAAAAGATGCTACCAATGAACTCTTTTTTTTTTATACACTTACAAGGGTTTCTCAGAAGCTGACAGGTAAAGACCTTCTGGCTGCTAAATTTGTCACAGCTAGCCCACAAGCCCTTCTCCAGACACTCACCCCCCCTTTCTCCATGTGTTGCTAAGCTTCATATTAGCAAGTCAAGCCTAGATAGACCTTTTCCAAAACACTTAAGTTCTCTGTGGACTTCTCATGTCAAATTTATGATGTTTCGTAGCCTGGGATGTGAAATTTAAAATCATACCCTAATTTTAAGTTCTATGTTCCCCTATTTTGTCTTGTATTTGAATACATACTGAAGAGGTCAAGGTCACTCCATTGGCATAATCTGTGCATCAAGATACGACCTAATGCCACTTGATTCCTTATCTTCTTACCTTGTTCAAAGCTGTGCACTACTGCACAGAACAAACACTGTGGGTAGCTATACACTCATGTATCTGTGTGCTGCTTTTGATGCCAGGCACAATTATAACAGAAAACAATTAAAATATAAAATGATTTACTTGTAAAGACAGGGACACCCCAGACAGAGTGCTTCCCAAATAGCAAAAGAAGTGGGTTAGAAAAGAACATAAAAATAGAGGCAACACAGCTTAAATTTTAATTACCAGAGGTAAAATGTCTTTACCATATCAATAGTGGAGTTTTATGGTAATAGACCCACTGGCAGTGGGTTCTATGTATTCAGACCAAAAACATGATAGATTGTGCACACTGACACTGACCTCTCCCCAGCCCAAAGGAGGGCCCAGGTTCAAGGCATGTTTTTCCAACTCAGTGAGTTGGTTATTCTCCTTCATGGAGGGACATAGCTTCAAATGAAGGAAGAGCTTCTTTCTTAACCTGCCCTGTGAACTGAGACAGCCTCAAGGGAGGAGGTCGAAGTCTGAATCCCTGAGAGTATGTAAAGAACCATACCCTGGCTTCCTGGCTGTGTTCCCTGTCCACAAGCAATGACATCACACCCATCACTATCACTTTCAAGGATGGTCATGCTCTGCCATGTTCTCAAGACAAAAAGCATTTTGAGTTGCTTTTCAGAGCCAGAAGAGAAGCATCTCTTAGCAGTGCTGGTTGAGACATCTATGTTCCACGTTTGAGACATACCTTTCTACTAATGTTTTTGCCATCCCCCACATTACTTTCCCCCTCTCAGGGGCTGGCTGCCAGTGACATTTCTCAGAAAGCATGTCAGTTCCTTGATTTCACTGCACTCTTGCTCATATAAAAACATTCAATCTGCAGTGGGGACAGGAGGGTCACACATGCCATTGTTTAAGAGTAATAGCTATAGCATGATATTTAATGGTGTAGAGATGTCATTCCTCACCTTACCGCTCTTGTAAATGCCTCCAGCTCCATTTCTGTGATCTATAAACTGTTTTTTGTACAGTCATGTACAGCTGGATCTGGCTTCAGGGCCTGGATACCACCAGCACAGTTGGCATTTCCTCTGCTGTACAGTGTGTTCTCATAGAAGAAATGTTTCTACTGTGCATGGCTTTTTACAGAAGCCACTTTCCATGGCATGGTGTATATTGTAAGCAATGTTTTACTTCATCTCTGGGAGAAATGAAACCTTTCTGATATGTACTTATTAGCTTCATTGCACAAATAATATTTCTTACAATAGAATACAAGATTTTTTTGTTTGCATGCAAATTGTGACAGCTAAGTCACATAAGCTGTGCATGCCATCTTATTCTTTCTTTTGTGACAGCCAGGCCTTTGAGAAAACGCTGCCTTTTGTGACAGGTTCTTGCAAACACTGGGCCAGAGAAATTCTAACACATCCTTTATTCAAGCTGGCTGTTAACTTTGATAGTAAATAATTGTCCATTTCTTCTCCTCTGGTGGAGCGGCTGGCAGGACACACTCTGCATGGGAGAAGAGAGGGAAAGTGCTATATGCTATGAATTATTCTCAATCTGGTGTAATATAGAACCATGTCAGGGGTAAGCAAAATGGCACTTCATTCCCTTAAACTGGACTTTCTAACTTTAATGGTCAGCCTTACACAAATGTCTGTCCTTGGAGATGCTGGTCACACACAGTGAAGCAGAGGACAGAGTCAAGCTGGAGCAATTCTTCTCAGTAAGTTATTTTAGAACAAATGAACGTTGGAGAGCAGTGTACTTCCATACTCCCACCTCCCAGCAAGCACTCATGAGTCATGGGTAGAAATAAAAAAACAAAGAATAAAACCTAGGTTGGAAGGTTACTAGAGGAAATTTTAGTTCTAGTATTACAAGCTCTGTAAGATAACATCATAAACCATAAATTTCTGATACGTTGTATTTTCAACAGGTGAAGACCTCCTGAAACACAAGCTAGGAGTCCCTTTCATCATATACACTTAAACATTAAGAATTCACGAGGACATGAGAAAGGTAGCTTCACTGCAAGAACTGTTTAGGTGGCTTGACATGGTGTTGGTTCAAAAGGTTTGATACAAAAATCACCATAAAGCTGCTTTCAACCCTTGTGTCAATGGCTACTCACACCTCCATTTAAAACTACAATTAAAGATGACACAAAGCCACCGTGCATTTCACCCAGTTTTCTAGACATGTCACAGAGCAAATATTAGCACCACAATTGCATTGTGACTATGATTTCTTTTACCAGATCTGTCAATACACTCATAAAAATTACAGTCAGTCTTTACAGTTTGGTTTTCACTAGCACTGCTTGAACTTCAATGGCTGATTAACCTTTCTAGAGAAAAAAAAAAGCCTCTTTAAAGATGTAACACTCTCCCTCTAAAGTGAGATCAAATCCGTTCAACACTCCCACTCACACTGCTCTTCAGAAGAACCAGGGAAGAGAGGAGAAAATATGTTTTAAAAACATGGCCAGACATTTCTTAAACAAGTTAAGGTGACATAAAAAGCCACATTTTTCAAAAATACTTCATGTGTCACTTTTAATAGCAGCTTCATCCTTTGCATGTGTCCTCAATTCAGATGTATTCTTTCCAGAGCAGGAAAGGAAACACTGGTCCTCTGTCTTGAATGCCCACATGGATGTTCTAAGCTGCCCTATACGGTAGATATTAGGATCACTGTGACTAAATCCCCTGAAAACAGGGGACCAGAGCAAAACAGAGAAAGGAAGAGCTGAGGTTGAAAGAAACTAGGGAAGGAGTCCTGAGGCCAAGGTGAAGTTAATTGGAGCAGGAGACTCACCACGAGGGAATGTCCCATTCTCCAGGAGATTTCCAGGAGGAAGAGCTTGGGAGCATTTCTCTTCATAAGGCACCACTTCTGCAATGTGGCCATTTAAGCATGACAACAACACTAGTTACAGATGCTCCAGGGTCAGAGCACCAACTGTATGGGTTAAAAAGCAGTGTCTTCTGTATTTCTGATACCTGGAAAGCTGAGTGGTTACTGACTCTGGGGGTCTTTCTGCCCCTCAGACTGAACCCCCACAGAAGGAGATGGATGCAGTGCATAGCATGATTTCTTGCTTAATACTGGTATGTCAAAACTGCAGTACAATATTACAATGCTGGCAGTCACAGACTGCGGATAATGAGTGAAATAGCTGCCACCTGGGATGGTACACTAACCTTTAATGCAAATTTGCCTTCAAAGCCATTGCATCCCCATTACCATCCACGTTATTTTAAAACAGGCAAAGTCCACTTAATGTTTCCATCCTTAGCATAAATGTCATTTCAGTTGTAAGCATTAATTTAAGCCTCTTATAGTCACAATGAGGAAAGTTTCCTGGTCAGCCAGTGGTAAGGCACTTCTCTGACATGCACGACACCTCATGATGCTGAAGGTGACTTAAGCTCCTCATATGCAGATCAGGCTTTCTAGGGCTGCGTGGGGCACAGTGCTGAGAAGGGGTGAACACTTCCCTCTCCTCTGCTGCCTACAACCAATGTGCCTCTGCCCTGGAGATCTTCCTCCTCCTCCCCACTCACACTCATTGTCCCCTGTTCAGAACAGGCAGGACCAAAAGCCCTGGCTTTCCAACACACAGCAGCACTGTGATTCCATGGTGCCTGACATCATTTTGCTTGGTAGGAATAGAACTTGATTTGCACGGCTGTAGGCCCCCAGAAGTGTCTGAAAGAAGTGATCTCCAGAGGAAGACTTACAAAAAAAACCTCTTTAATGTTTATAATGAGATACAGAGTGAAAACAATAAATAATGAAACTTCATATTTGCACAGTGAAGGGGAGGCAAATAGTATACAACCCTATAACACCAGCCCACTCCAGTAATTTTAATGTCTCTTGCCAGATTTTTAGACAATTAGATCAGCAAGGTATTTTAAATAGCCCCTGAAAATTAACTTGCACACCATCTATCTATCAAAGCAACAGTCAGCAGAAGCCTTTCCTTGGGTATTGCACAGCGTGCTCTCACTGTTGCCCTGGCAACCAGCTGGTTCTTGACTCTTTGGCAATTGCCGCGGATGGAACAACTTTTAGATTTCTGATTATAATGTTATTATTTTTATAAGACACACAAAAAAAAAGCTGAAGGAACAGTCATGTCAAATTTAGCCTATGTGCTCAGGTGAGGAACACTTAGAAAGTCTGACATTTAAATAGCTCCTAATGACTAGGGCACAGCTTAATTTTAGAGCACTGTCAACCAACATAAATATCCGTAGGTGCTTTGATTCGTCTATGACAAGAACCCTGTAACTACCTAGATAGTCCAGTGTTGAAATGTGAACTCTCCATCTGGATTTCTGAGCCTGGGACAAATCCTTCTCTTCTGAGGCTAATCCTTTTTATTTTCTGAGGAGGTAAGCTAATATTTGTAAGCTAATACACATAAGTATTGTAAGCTAATACACATAATAATCTAAACGTAGCTGAAAGCAGCCCAAAGAATTTTTCTTACATTTTCTTGACTGTCACCAGGTCCCCACTACTGTCTTCTGCCTCCTCCCTCCCCCCCACCCCCATCCATGAAAGGGCAAGCCAGTAACCATAAAGCTTCTGGGACATGTTATGCTCTCAAGTGCTCTGGTGTAAACCTACAGCCATTCCATCAGTTTCCCATTTAATTTAGTTCCACATTTATACCTCTGCACAACAACAGTTTTTGGATTTCTCTGTGTTTCTGTCTCGCTCTGTCCAAATACATTCGAAAGCACAGTCCCTTCATCAGTCTAACACATTATCAGATACTGATTTATAATGTGCATTATAGACTCTTGGCTAGAAAAAGCAGACATGAATCAGCTATGACACCGTGTCTTCTGCAAAATCATCCACAGACCATTGGCATACTCAGTGAAAGGTTGCCATTTACACCTTTGCAGGTTTTAAAGTTTAGATGTAAAGTGTATGGTGAAGGTTTCATTTCACTCTCACCCTCTCCCAAGTAACCCAGTTACCCATACAGTGCGTGTTCATTAACATGCAAGCAAACATCTTGTCCTGTCATTCTTTTGGCTCCTATTTATAGCCATTACATTATTAACAGCTGTACTGTTTATCAAATAGAAGCTTTCATGGATTATACAACAGAAAAGACAGATAAAGTGATCATTTAATTGTAACTTTTAGGCTGGATTGTTACACATTTGATTTAGAACCTAATGGGTTTATGAACACAGCAGAACAAACAAGATCAAAAATACTATATTTCAATTTGAAGTAAGCCTCACAAAAGCTGTCTTTTGTCACATTCATCCAAACATATTATTCATCAAAACACCATGCTATCAAAAGACTCTTAGCCAAGAAACACAGAGGATGAAAAATAATCTGGTAAATTTTAGTTAGGCAGACATTGCAATGAGAGTACACTTCAGAGTTCAGGCTACAATTTGTCCCTCATATGAAGTCAATTATTTTGTAGGATCCTAGGAAGAGTTACACGAAGAATAAATGCACTTGATAGCTATCCAAGTTGTTATACAGCCTCTTTAGTATCACCACTGCACTCTGAAGACTGACAGACTGATTACAACCTCTTTGCAACTTCTGTGCAAACCAGGTTCAGGGCCACAGGGTCCACAAACTCCCCTAACATTGTGGGGCATGGAATCCTACCACAAAGCAAAAATAGGAAACCAGTCTCAAGGCAGTAATTACAAGGATTATCAGAACAATATTAGGCTGAAGAACAAATAGTCACTTCTCTGTTCACATGATTAACAACAGGGTGCTTGGTGACAGCCAGCATGGCTTAACTAAGGGGAAATCCTGCCTGACCAATTTGGTGGCCTCCTATGGTGGGGCTATGGAACTGATGTCATCTACCTGCACTTGTGCAAATCTTTCGACACTGTCACGCATGACATCCTTGTCTCTAAATTGGAGAGACATCAATTTGATGGATGGACCACTCAGTGAATAAAGAACTGGCTGGATGGCAGCATGCAAAGAGTTGTGGTCAATGGCTTAATGTTCGGCTGGAGACCAGTAACGAGTGGTGTCCCATGGGGATTGGTGTTGGGACTGGTCTTATTTAACATCTTTATCGCTGACATGGACAGTGGGGTAGAGTGCACCCTCAGCAAGTTTTCCAATGACAACAAGCTGTGTGGTTCGGTTGATAACGCTGGAGGGAAGGAATGCCATCCAGAGGGACCTTGACATGCTTGTGAGTGAGGTGGACTGATGCCAACCTCATGAAGTTTAACCATGCCAAGTGCAAGGTCGTACACCTGGGTTGGAGCAATCCCAGACACAGCTACAGGCTGGGCAGAGAAGAGATTTAGAGCAGCCCTGCGGAGAAGGACTTGGGGGTTCTGGTCGATGAGAATATGAACATGAGCCGGCTTCAGTGTGTGCTCACAGCCCGGAAAGCCAACCGTATCCTGGGCTGCGTCAAAAGGAGCGTGACCAGCAGGTCAAAGGAGGTGATCCTGCCCCTTTACTGTGCTCTCATGAGACCTCACTTGGAGTACTGTGTGCAGTTCTGGTGTCCTAAACACAAAAAGGACATGGAATTGTTGGAAGAAGTCCAGAGGAGGGACACGAGGGTGATCAGGGGACTGGAGCACCTCCTGTATGAAGACAGGCTGAGAAAGTTGGGGCTGTTCAGCCTGGAGAAGAGAAGGCTGCTTGGAGATCTCATAGCAGCCTTCCAGTACCTGAAGGGGGCCTATAAGATGCTGAGGAGGGACTCTTCATTAGGGACTGTAGTGACAGGACAAGGGGTAATGGATTAAAACTTAAACAAGGGAAGTTTAGATTGGATATAAGGAAGAAGTTCTTTACTGTGAGTGTGGTGAGGCACTGGAATGGGTTGCCCAAGGAAGTTGTGAATGCTCCATCCCTGGCAGTGTTCAAGGCCGGATTGGACAGAGCCTTGGGTGAGATGGTTTAGTGTGAGGTGTCCCTACCCATGGCAGGGGGGTTGGAACTAGATGATCTTAATGTTATTTCCAACTCTAACTATTCTATGATTCTATGAAACAAATGCATAGTCCTCCAAAGTCTCATGCTCCCTTCTGAACTGCACATGGTCAAGAAGGCAGGAGGCATCCAGATGCTCAGAAACACCTGCTTTTTCACCAGCTTCTAGGCAAGCAAATCCTGAGAAGAAATATTGGACAGCCATTATGTTAGATATATTTTTAAATTAAGAGCTACAAAAAACATTGCCCTGATTGTAAAATTAAGTGATTGAATTACTACTGTTGGCACTCTATTTCTGGACTTTGTACAATACACTAAGAATGAGCACATTAAACTTCCTTTAAAGCTGAATTTCCCAGTGCATTATAAAATGCTAGAAGACAGTAATGTCTGGTTGTGTTCATGTTCACTATCACAGTGAAGTACTAGTGAGAGGTACTTTCCTACTCAAAGATAAAACCACTGTATGGGTTCCATGAGGAACTATTTCCAGGCTCCTTACTGAGCAAAGCTCACTGGTGAACAGACTTTACCTAACCTGTCTAGACTACGGCGTAACCTGGAGGCAAAGACTTGTATCTGTCCCCTTTTATCACTGCCCCAGTACCTGGGCAGGAGGCTCACTGGTTTTGTGCATCCTGAGCTAGCACATAGAACAGCATACTGCAGATTCTCTCCTGAGAGGCTACTATGAACACATCCAACATGCCCTGGGCTTTCTCCACTGGAATCCTGTTGAAATGTTGGTCAGATTAAAAATCTTGGTTCCCTCTGTAAAGTTGATCAGTCATCCGATTCAGCATCTCAATGCGCAGCTGAGGCTTTCTATAAGTAATTCTCCTCTCCTAACTCAATCACATTTCCTTCATAAGGATGAAGATGTGGCACATTTCTTCCACCTTTTGTTTACAGCCAACAGACAGAAACCTAGGCCTTCAAAAATCATTTGCTTAACAGTTAGCTACTAAAGTACTGTACAAAGAAGGCAGTCAAAGTGAAACATGGAAAGCATCTGAATACTATGGTAATGACGGATGGTGTCAGGACTTTGACAAACTAGGATATTAAAAACATATACTAAAAAAAAAATGAAGGGATGAAACTTCAGGTTCAAATAGTTCAATTAAAGGTTATTCTGAAGTACAAATGACCAAATCTGTTGAGCACGTATTTCCTTTTAACTTTAAAACTTTAAGCATAACCTTAAAATTAGGCACAAATTTAATTACTTTGCTCAGGCAGAACCCTTGAGAGGTGTTCAACCAAATGTGAAGTGTAAAGCAGAGTTTAATAGACACATTTTCAGGCTCTCTTAATTGTCGCTGCTATAATTCAGTTTTCCCTTAATAACATGCAATGACATTTTCACATCAACACTAGACTCTATAGCTTTCAAGAAAAGCGTAGATGAGCAACAAAATGTCTTAAAAGTCACTGTCCTGTTCAAAGGGAGATGTAGTTTGCAGGCAGAGTTATTTTTATCATTACCATCATCATCATAATTATTATTTTTATTAACTAGTCAGCAGATAGAATCAGGAGAAAAAACCTTTCAGGCATACATTCGCTTTCCCTCAAACTATCATTACCAACTCAAAGACAGAGACACTGCAATTCATTACAAAAGAAACATTGAATGGTGACAGGAGTGTCTTGGAGAAACCAAGACAACTTGCAAAGACAGCACAAAGAAAAGTGCCAGGAGAGACAGAGGAGCAAGGCGGAATTTACCCCTGTCTCTGACTGTTAAAAGCTACATCTTGGAAGCTAAAGCAGATGCAGCAATTTTGATGTTCATCAGCTTTGCTCCATATTTGGAGGCAGAAGATGTCAAAGCAAAGTCCTGCCTTGAAATACTGGGATGATCAAATCATGGTTATTTACAGCCAGGTCTTGCCCTCCATTTCCCAGTGCCCCTTTCCCCCACAGCCAGCACCAAGCCTGGGGAGATTGGAGGCAACCCTGAGCATAGGGTGAGTGAAAGGCAGGCATTACAGTGGACATCCAGAGGCAATGTGCATGGATCCAGGGGCTGCAAACCAGTGGCACATGCTGGGATTCAGTGTATCAGGCCACCAACTGCTCCATCCCTGGCAGGCATATCTCCCTAGTGCAGCTCAGCCTCCCCACAGCCACAGCAGTCCCTCGCTGGCCTGATCCTGCCCCTCAACACCAGCTAGTACTACACACATAGGATTTTGCAGCTTTTAAGGCCAGTGCAGACAGTGGCATGTATATCAGTTGTTATATTCAAGTCCTTGCTAAAGTCATAATTAATAATCTCACAGATTATTGAATATTAGCTTGTTCTGTATGACCTTCCCCACTTTAGTCCCCAAAAGGCAGAATATAAGGAAAAATACTAAAAATGTATCATAGAGACGAAACATAAGGTGAAAAAAAGGCCCTCCCACAAATTGGTCCCCCTGTGTATAGAAGCCTTCATTTATCCTTGCGCATTTGTGTGCTAGCAATAATTAATACCCAGCCCAGATTTCCTTTGTGTCTTAAATATTTCTGTTCTTTTTTCGGTTAGAGATGCCAAGGTTCATAAAATCAGAGCTCTCTACAATTAACTACTGTATGAGCACAAGCCACTGTACTGCTCTGCTTACTGCCCAGTTCTCCCCAGCAAAGCAGTGATCACTAAGGTAAAGCAGAAAAGAGACTGTAAATACTGCACATGTGTGCTTGTATATCTATGTGTACAAGAGGTGATAAGAACTGTGCTCACCTTACTCTGGGTAGATGAACAAAGAGAGAAGTTCAGAACAGGACGTGGACAAAGTCATGTTCAGTGGTGGGTTCCTAACAGAACCCCAAGAACATCTGATGCCTGGCAGATCTATCATCAGCTCAGCCTTTTAGCCAGCACACTTCTTTGCTGTCTCTCAATGCAGCTGTTTTTCTCTGCTCATCACAACTTCTATGAGATGCCTTCAGTCAGCCCAGCTGAGCCCTTCTTGGACTGCTTCTGCCTGAGGGTGCTGAATGCATACATGGTTTTTGAGGTCTGGGCAAAATCTCTCAGGGACTTTACTGTACTTTGCCTCACTGAGGGTATGAAGACCTGTGTGGTCTCTTCATTCATGTGAGAAAATAGCTGCCTGCAAAACAGCTATAACCCCAAGCTTAGAGACTGTTTCCTGCTTCTTTTGGGCATACTTACTTTTTCTTTAAGATAGCATATTTGTCACAATCAGCTCTAGTGTTCCGTAGGCAAGGGTAAAACAACCCACTTCTATTTCAGTTTTTGCAGTATTCTAGCTGCTTGAAGGGATAAGGACATGCACTGGGTAACTACAGTTTTCAGGTTGGAGAAGAGAAGGCTCCACAGAGACCTTGTAACAGCCTTCCAGTACTTAAAGCAGGCCTACAAAAAAGATGGAGAAGGACTTTTTACAAGGGTATGTAGTGACGGGACAAGGAGGAATGACTTTAAGCTGAAAGGATGGATTTAGATTAGCTATAAAAACAGCATGGAACTGTTGGAACAAGTCCAGAGAATGGCCACGAGGATGATCAGGGGACTGGAGCACCTCCTGTATGAAGACCGGCTGAGAAAGTTGGGGCTGTTCAGCCTGGAGAAGAGAAGGCTGCGTGGAGACCTCATAGCAGCCTTCCAGTACCTGAAGGGGGCCTATAGGGATGCTTGGGAGGGACTGGTCATTAGGAACTGTAGGGACAGGACAAGGGGTAGTTTAGATTGGATATAAGGAAGAAATTCTTTCCTATTAGGGTGGTGAGGCACTGGAAGAGGTTGCCCAGGGAGGTTGTGAATGCTTCATCCCTAGCAGTGTTCAAGGCCAGGTTGGACAAAGCCTTGGGTGATATGGTTTAATGTGAGGTGTCCCTGCCCATGGCAGGGGGCTTGGCACTAGATGATCTTAAGGTCCTTTCCAACCCTAACTATTCTATGATTCTATGATTCTATTAGGAAGAAACTCTTTACTGTGAAAATGGGAGGCACTGGAACAAGTTTCCCAGAGAAGCTGTGGCTGCCCCATCCCTGGCACTGGTCAAGGCCAGCCTAAATGGGGCTTTAAGCAACCTGGTCTAGCAGAAGGTGTCCCTGCTTATGGGGGGGGGGGGGTGAAACTAGATGGTTATTAAGGTTCCTTCCATCCCAAACCATTCTATAATTCCATTATATGCATGCACAGGAGTGCAGTTAAACTGAATTATTAAAACATATGCTGATGACTTAATTAGATAAAAAAAGACTTCTCCAGCTCCACTGAAGTCAAGGGAGACACCAACTCATAATTCCTCATGGGCATCCAAAGGCATATCACACTATACTTTTGCAAATTTCCACTGCTGTGCAATGACACTGGATATCAGTTGAGGATCTCTTCCTGGCTTTCCCAGTCCTGCACAGAATAAGATGTAAATGACCATCATTCAAAACGAGAAGTCACAGAAGATATTTAGACATCAGGAAATTCAGGTTAAACAGAGGCCATATTCCTGTCCTCATATACTTGGTATAGCACTTAGAAAGATTCTAGCCAGTCTCTACAGTCAAGTCTATACCTTACATGATCTTTTGCAGAAAAGGTATTCAAACAAAATCCCAAACTGGCATATTTTGCACTAGTCTCCCAGCTCACAAGATGCAATTTAATTTGCACTAGTTAATCTGAAGTGATGGGAGCCTGAAATTCACACTGTAATTTAGAACCTGATAGTGTTTTGTGTCTAACCCATACGTTAGATATTGAGATCTATATTCAGGCTTCTTCTTTTAGTCACCTAAGTATAGCATTGCAGCACCCAAAATTCAGGCTTCTCACCCCACCATGATGATTCAGACTATCTAAATTAGATGCTTATATGATCTTGGAAAAACAGAGTCATGTGCTTCTTAAAGCCTTCAGTGGGCAGTTCAGTAAACCTAG
The DNA here is from genome assembly GCF_033783945.1 of Neopsephotus bourkii. Taxonomy (NCBI): domain Eukaryota; kingdom Metazoa; phylum Chordata; class Aves; order Psittaciformes; family Psittacidae; genus Neopsephotus; species Neopsephotus bourkii. The sequence continues at coordinate 6,044,193 of NW_026901456.1, read as the reverse complement.
ATTGATGGTGCAGAGTCTGCACTTTCTTGTAAGATGATTCACTGGCTCTACAGTGTAAGCCTTACAATTCAAAATGCTGAGTTTCTTTTTGGCCTCTTGTATAGGCCAGTTTAATTGCCGGAAGAGGACACTGGGTCTGCCAGTCCTGCCTCAGCCTGATTCCAGGACTCCCACTGACATAAGAATGTTTTTTCTCTAAGCAAGACATTGGCTGTTCATTCTTTTGTTGCTAGTGGTAGGGGCTGCAGCCCTATGTCATGCAATCTGACAGCCAGGACATCCAGTGAGCATCTATCTTGGCTGTACTGGATTTTTGGTATTGGATGACCAGGCCATTGCATCTGCAAGAGTTATTTTACCTGCTTTTTGCACTTGCTGACTGAGGGCCAGGTCCATGCCCACCAGCCACCTTGGATTCCCTTCCACTCACTTCATGGAGCACACTCCAGGAGTCTGCCAACACTGCTGAGTCCTGGTTGATATACACACTTCCCTTTCTGTCTTCAGATTCAACCTGGGTTCCAATTTTTTACACCAGTTTGAAGCAAACACAATATTTTGGCTGTTATACTAAAAGCATAACATTTTGACCAGTTCTGATTATCACCAGGGCCTGACTGTGGCACAGATCCCCAGCTCTGGATTGACCAGGGCCTCAGTAAGGCTATCCAACTCTTTTTGTCAAGACTTATGCTTAGCTTTATAAAGTTCACTCCCATCAACTCCAGTGCTGCAAGTGCTTAACTAACAGGAATGGAGATAAACACATGCTTAAATCCTTTGCTAAATTAGTGTCCCAGAGAGGAAGAGGATTAAGACTCATGTTCATTGACTGCATGTGATTTTAAAGCATTGTAAGTTCTACTGAACTTTCTCATTAGAAAGCACAGCAGGCCATTCACTCTTAAGAGCACTGTTTATTTTATTTCATTATATTAGAATGCAGTTTTATTTTTTCAGTTAGTCCAAGAAATTGAGCCTGAACTTTTATACAGACTCTATTCAGCTTTCTCCATCTATGAAATCAGCAGCTTTCCGTTTGCTCCAGGGGTAAATAAACCACTAAACTCAAACCAGGAGTGAAATTTTTGAAATTAGAAACCTTCCCAGGCCTCAGCTGAGCCAGTTTGTCTTCAGGCTCCTGGCCATTGGGTGGGAAGTGGTGTGCAATATCCTGAGCTGTCCAAGGTATTTCAGGACTGCAGCACTAAGTGGAATGCAATGGCTAACATGCCTACTTAGCCGTTCCTAATTGAATATGCAAATTGAAAAACCTACATTAACATCTCAGAAATGTGTGATTCTGTACCCACTAGTGTTTATTTGCAGTTTGAACAGTTTGTTTCTGGAAGAAGAAGAAGAAGGAAAAAAAATGCTTTCAAGCTTGTCCATTACATTATTCTACCAGCTGTCACCTTATTAAAAAGTCTGCAGTTATTAATAAAACTACTTTAAACTACTCACCAGAAATTGCAAATTTAAGAACAAACTCCCTTCCCCCAAGGGTTCCTTAGAAAGGTTCTCAGATTCTCTGACAACCTCCAATATATATCTCTCATTTTGCCAATACTCCTGCATGCAGTACAGCAGAACCTAACAAGAATATGAATGCAGATTTTCAGATCTGAAGGTGAGGGGGAACAGGATGGATTTTTTTCTGTGACAAACACTGCTAAAACATGGTACAGAAATTCTGATAAAAGCTGAAATTCTAAGTAAACATTTGTCTTTTTGTGTATTTATAAAAAAAGTTGCAAATTAAGACATAAATGAGGAAGAAATAGAGCACTTGATTTATAGGAGATGGGAGAAAAATGAAAGAGAATTGTAAAGCAGGAGATATAACCCTTTCTTGTGCACCACAGAGCAAAATATCAAGATTTATCTGAAAATGTAATTTTAGGTCAACAGGAATTAAGAAAGTAAGAATTTATTACCAGCCTCCATCAACACAGTTGAAGAAAGAGACTTTTAATGGAAAAAAACAAGCAGAAATCCCCTCTCACACACACGAAAAAACCCACAAAACTTAGAAATAAATTATCATGTTGAACTCATTAATTTTTCATCACACAAATAAATATTAATCGTGTCATCAGGTTAATAAGTTGATACGATTTAAGTTGATATTGTGCTTTTGTCAAAGCCCTTGCTTGGGTGGATTTTACTAACTCTGCACCTCTAGCTTATTGGGTTGCTATCTAGAGCTCATCCAACAGGAACTGGCACAGTTTATGCCCATTTGTTCCAAGCAGGAAACAAAGATGAATCTACTGCTGGATTTGAGCCATGGTATCTCAAGTTGGGGGGCAAATGAGGTAAACATCAAACTGAGACCCAGAACGTAAGTGTTGTGGAAAGCCTGAAAATGGGGAAAGACTACAAACTTTCACTTCACTGAACTGCTATCAGCAAGAAGGAGGGGAAGAACCTGGTATGATTCTCCTATTTCTGAACTGGGAAAGCAGATCACTGTGATCACAGTCATTGTGATTATCTCCATTAAAACAAAACAAAACAAAAAAAAAATAAAACTTCAACCTTTTCTTTCAGGTAGAAAGACAGAAAGAAAGAAGAGGAAACAAAAGGAGCTAGAGAAGGTCAGATTTTTTTTTTAAATGCCTTTAAGATTTTTGCCATTAAAGAGAAAAAATACCTCATCCCAAGTGAGCAGCTCAATCCTGTCCATGTGGAATACAAGCAATTGCTAGTTCAATGACCAGCAGGCAGGCCTGCCAAAGTTCCTGCTCATATGGACATACATGTTTTCCACTAGACAATGACAATTTTTTTACCTGTTTTTTTTTTTCCTTCAGCTTCTTGGTCATTCTTCATTTCTTACTAAACTCATCAGAAAGCTCAAATTATATTCAGCTGATGCTGAACAGAATAAACAGTACTTCCAATCTTGTAAATGTTGATGGCATTCTTGTTCCTCATGATGCCCTCTGTGATGGTGCTTTCACCATGTCCTGTGAAGAAATGTAACACCACCAGACTGGCTTGAAAAAGGGGTCTTCTGTGTAAATAACCAAACAGAAACAAAACCGTTACATCCCTGAAGGCATGTCTCTCTCTTTCTGTTTTGGAACCTCCTCCAAATTTGTCATCCCTCTATTAGCCCAATAGAACCATCCCACCATCCTTCTTCTAACTTTATGTCAGTTCAACTTCTTTGCTTTTAGTAAGTCAAATCAATTCTGATAAAAACTCACAGTGTACGGCTCTTCAAACTGTAGCCCATCTCATCACTCCAATTTATTTCAGTGCTTTATAAACAATGAGTGTTCTGTGGTATCCTAATTTCATCATACATATAAAAGATGAAGTCTGGCCTTTTCTGAGCTTTTTACTGTCACTGGAACATGGGTGGGTAGGTAGGTGGAATAGCACTCCTTTTCCTCACACACAATCCTGAAAATAACATTTTCAAGAAGCATTAAAGAGTAACCACAAGGCTTGGAGCAGAATGAAAGTTAATACAAATATATATTTTAAGAGTAATTTGATTTTTATAATAATGGTGATATTAAATATTTCTCATTTGTAGGGTCACCAGCATCTTCAGACTCTAACTCAACCAACAAGGTTTCATTCAATGGTGGGTTCTATCCTGTGGAATTTGAAAAAGCCCTCACTGTTTACATCTTTGGATGTTGCAAATTCTTGTCTTGATACACCAGAAATGTTTGAGATTAATTAACTCTACCTTCTTAACATGGCAATTCTTTTTGTTTGTCTCCAACCACTGCCTTCAGTTTTAAAGATTGTCTGATAAATGTACAGAGTGATGTCTGACAACCATTAAGCACTAGTTGCTCATTTGCAGAACAGATCAACAACATTCAAGTTTAGTCAAAGCAGAGGGTGAAAGAGCTGCCAAGAAAATGCAACAACAAAAGAACAAAGAGTGAAAAAATAAAATTAGCTCACCTGTTATGCAGAGAACCACACTGTGAGATGCCTTCTGCACATGGTGGTGGAGCAGAGTACCCCAGCAGGCCTGACAGCCAACTTTGGACAGGAATGCCACGCAGCCAGCACAGGAGCCCCAGCTCATCTCTTCCTAAAGAAGTCAGTGTCTGCCCCAGCAATGCTATCATGGGTTCCCCCAGACCCTGCCTCCTGGGTGGACCTCAGCTCTGTGCTGTGGTATTTCATCTCCTGGATGGATCCTTAAGACAGACATTTTAGTTTGTCCCCCCACTCTGTCTCTAGCATGAGGGTCCTATTGGACCTTCAGGAGCGGGCAGTCCTTTCTGTGCTCTGACAGACCTGAATGTGCTAACACTGAGCTGCATACCTTTAATGAACAGTTGAAAAGATCCATTTGAAAGCCATACAAAATTACATTGTTCATTTCTTTTGCCCTGTTAGGCTTTTGTAACATTTTGAAACACAGCAGCACCAGGATATTGTCCTTGCTGCCTTTTACATTGTTCAGCATCTTGTGTGTAGATATGGGCTGAAATTCAGGTACAATGTCTGCAGTAACCAATTCTTCCAAGTATGCAATATTTGGACTTAAGGCTCACACAAAAGCTGCAACAATAAAAATAGAAATAAAAACTAGAAAGAGAAGAAAGATCCTCTTAAAACTCTTTGCAGAGCAAGGCATTTGGGAAGTGCCTCCCAAAACCACCTACTCCAACAGGTTCCATGTCTCCAGAACTTCCCAGAATACACTTTACAGCTACCTCTCCTTGTTCTCCAGCCCACTTGCTCTTTCAGCCTCCTTCATTGCCTCTAGCATATTCTCATGCCCCTGTTCAGAATGGCTAGTTTGTAGGTCTCTACAGTCAGCAGCCCAGAGTAAGGAGGTGTCGTTCACACTCACAGTGAGTCCCAAAGCAGGGTTCCCATGAAGCACTGGAAGATGCAGAAAGGAGACTGTTATGCCTTGCTTATTCCTTTGTAGTCCTTCTTTGCAGTCTCTGCTAAGAGCAGCATCTTGAAATGTGAAACAATGTAGGAATTTGTTTACTGTTCTGTTTTCATCACTCAACTAAGTTGCCTACAGCCTATAGAGATGAAAGGAATATTTGAGCTGTTGTAACTTTAGACTAAAATGTTTATGTAAAAAAAACCCTAGATTTTTATTTTGATGTCACCATGTGCTGGTTTTGGCTGGACTAGAGTTAATTTTCATCATAGTAGCTGGTACGGGGCTATGTTTTGGATTAGTGTTGGAAACAGCGTTGATAATTCAGGGATGTCTTAGTCACTGCTGAGCAACGTTGACAGAGGTTGAAGGCCTTTTCTACTCTTTACACCACCCCACCAGTGAGTCAGCTGGGGGTGCACAAGAAGTTGGGAGGAGACATAGCCAGGACATCTGACCTCAACTGATCCAAGGGATATCCCATAACATATGGGGTCATACTCAGCATATAAAGCTGGGGAAAGATGAAGGAGGGGGGAACTTTCAGAGTGATGGCATTTGTCTTCCCAATTACTCATCATGCACAATGGAGCTCTGTTTTCCTAGAGATGGCTGAACACCTTCCTGCCCATGGGATGTGGTGAATAAATTCTTTGTTTTGCTTTGCTTGCATGAGTGGCTTTTCTTTACTTATTAAACTGTCTTTATCTCAATACAAGTGTTTCCTCAATGTTACTCTTCTGATTCACTCCCCAATCCCATTAGGGTGGAGTGAGTGAGCAGCTGTGTGAAGCTTAGTTGCTGGTTGTTAAACCACAACACAGTACCAGCAAGATCTTGCATGGTAATGTCACAGTACTATTACAGGCAAACCCCATACAGTTAAGGCTATTAGCCTAAAAACTCTTTACTCATGTGCACTGCTACTTTACTAGAAGTTAAGTTTATAAAGAAAATCATGAATCAAAGAAAAGTATCTGTTTTCCTACTAAACCTTTTTAGTGGCACCGGATCCGCCAATCTGAAAAAAACAAAACAATTAGGCTTTCAACAGAGTAGTAGAGAGTAGACCTTTTAATACACACACACTATCATTTTCAAAATGACAAATCTAAATTTAGGATTTCAAGCTTGCAAATATGGAACTTTCAAAAATAGTGGCATGGTTTAAGAATCTCACTAAATTCAAAATATATTTCTTAATTAAGAAGTGCAGTTTGCCTAGCTCTCATGTCTTGCCAAAGTTACTAGAAAATGTTATCTGATATGAGATGGGTTTTTAAAGGATGTTTTATTCTTCACTGTCTTTTCATGGCAAATGTGAAAATAAACATCAAAAAAATATATATCAAAGATTAAATTCTACTACTTATTACAAATCTAGCAGAAGAGGCACAAGACAAAGAACGTTCAGAAATTATAGGTTTAAAGTATAATTAAAAACCTAGCTGTATATACTAAAAAGGAATTTTCAAAAGCATACAGGTACAGGTATACAGATTCTACCAAATGCCTGACACAAGGCAGTGGAAGAGCAATCTCCTAAAATGTTTTTCTTTCTTTTAAGTACATTTGAAGGAGGTAATTCTGCCCTTTACTCTGCTCTCGTGAGACCTCAGTTGGAGTATTGTGTGCAGTTCTGGTGTCTTCAACATAAAAGGGACATGGAACATGGAACTGTTGGAATAAGTCCGCAGAAGGGCCATGAGTATGATCAGGGAACTGGAGCACCTCCTGTATGGAGATAGGCTGAGAAAGTTGGGGCTGTTCAGCCTAAAGAAGAGAAGGCTGCATGGAGACCTCATAGCAATCTTCCAGTATCTGAAGGGGGCTTATAGGGATGCTGGGGATGGACTCTTCATTAGGGACTGTAGTGGTAGGACAAGGGGTAATGGGGTAAAACTTAAACAGGGGAAGTTTAGATTGGATATAAGGAGGAAATTCTTTCCTGTTAGGGTGGTGAGGCACTGGAATAGGTTGTCCAGGGAGGTTGTGAATGCTTCATCCCTGGCAGTGTTCAAGGGTAGGTTGGACGAGGCCTTCAGTGGCATGGTTTAGAGTGAGGTGTCCCTGCCTATGGCAGGGGGGTTGGAACTAGATGATCTTAAGGTCCTTTCCAACCCTATCTATTCTATGATTCTATGATTATGTATGTTGGTTGTCGTAAAAACTATTTCCGTTAATTAAAAAAGCGGATGTCCAGTGTAACCATGTATCTTCAAAAGAAGAACGAGATTCAGTGCTAATCACATCACTCTCATTAGCTGTTGGGAAGCAGCAACACACTCCCTGTGATCAGGAAATCTTGTTCTCCAAAAATGGTTGCTGACATGGCAGGTATTTAGTCCATGCAGATCCAGATCTTACCTGACTCTCAAGAACTGCGTAAATGTTCCATGCTGTGACCACCCAGCTGGAATTTAGCTATTTCATGACACATCCAATCTGTGCTGATAAAAGAAACAGTTCTAATTTAAGATGCTTACACAACAAGGATGGATAGAAAATAGGTTGTAGAGAAGATACAGCATATCTTTGATAGTCTTTAGGTAGTTTCTTCATGAGGAAACCTTCCCTTTGTGAAAATAGTAAAGAAATTTTGCAGCCTTCACAACCATAAAGACCTTATCAGAACAGAAGTATTTGCATTCCGGTAGCAAACATAAGGAGTGAGTAATTTCTGGGGCTGGTGGGCTCATTTCTTCACTGTTGCCAAACTGATTAGCCTCAAAGGATCTGTTTGAATAAATATACCTCAAAGGTAACCACAGAAGTCTCAGTGTATTTGTACAGGAGATAAAGACCCCAGTTTTTTATTATTACTATTTTTCCATGCATGTCATCATTTCTTTAATCTACACAGCTAACATTTTCCTGCTTCCCAGTGGAATACATTGCAAACATTTCTTTTTAAGACCACTTGACTGACTTTAAAGACTGGCCAGCTGGGGAAGTCCTCAAATATATTCGTGTTTGAAAGCTGCATATTTGAAATGAAGAGTGTTACTATAGAGTAACTTCTCAGTATTTTCTCCTTGATATAAATTTTCACGGGGGAAATTTTTCAATGTTTCCTTCACAGTCTTCAACAAGAGTGCCCTGCCTCATTCTGTGACTAAGCCTGGCTAACTTCTATGAGTGGGTTACATCTAACTCATCTAATGTCTAGATGTTGGGCTAGCGGTTCACATTCCTTCCAAAGTCAACAGAAAGCTGGGCAGTGCTTAGCTTTGAGAAGGCCACTCATTCCATCCTCATAGAAGTGTATCAGACAGATTGGCTGAATCACCACCTGCAGCTGACTCCACGGGTAGCATAGACAGCAGGACTCCACCAGGGACTGCAGTGTCTGACCTAGGTCTCCAGTGACAGCTGAGATTATCTGTCATATCCTGCCTGAATGCTACCCCAGAAGGTCTCTGCCTATCCTACAGATTGCATTTCTTTACTGACAGCCTCACATAGATGCCCCAGATACCCTAAAGTGTCTCTAACTGCATTATATGCCTGTACTTTGCAAACAGATCTTGAGGTTTCTGTCCCTTATTGTCTCCTTATTGCCAGCCTCTAGGCAATCTCATAAAGAAGCTCTCATACAGGTTGCCTCCTTAATTCCTCCCCATTGAGTATTTACTTCTCTTAATTTTCTTGCAATCAAAAGCAGCCCTAGTGGTATTGTCATAGTCATGACTGACATCACTGCTTTTGTCGCTATGGACAAAATGAAGTCATCATTGTCATTGTCTTATTTGTACTCATGACTAAAAACTTCAGTTTAAAACTGCAAGCTTGTTCCACTACTTTCAAGTAACAGAACCTGCCCTGGAGAGCCCAAAATCTAAGCAGATAAGAAGATAGAAGGTAGGCAAAAAAAAAAAAAAAAAAAATTGAATGCAGACATCCATCCTCATAAGCACTGTCTTCATCATAAATTTCATTGAGGTAATTTCTCTTGGAAAGATAGCAAGGCTGTAAAGAGCATTAACCATGCTAATATACAGTTTCCAGCAGACACCCTTGCCAGCAGAGCCCCTGCATGAGATTTCCAGCAGCGGGGCAGCGGGGGGAGGGCAGGAAGACTCTGTTGTTAGACCTGCCAGCCAGGGCTGGATCCACATGCCTGCAGAGCATCATAGTTTAAGGTCAGATTGTGACAAATTCTTTAAAAAATGAACCAATAAAGAAATATCTACACGTATCTTGAGAAATTCTTTAGCCATGGCAAGACTTTATAGAGTTGACAAAATAAAACGATTGATCAACATTAGAAGATGTTAATAACATAATACAGAGCTAAGCATATCTTTCACCTGAGCATTTTTAATTTAGTGGCTTAATTTAATGTTTTAGGAAGTTAATTCAATATTCTTTGCTTCTGTTTTGTGGATCTATCAGCATGTTTTAATCATTTGATTTTCCATTTTCCATCAATTTTGGTCAGAGTAGCACTACTGTAATATTTCAATAATCTAATCTGCTTTTTTGTTTGTGTGTGTTGATTTATAATTTATATTTAAAATTTGGTTTGGTCTTTGATAATCTAATCTGGTTCTTAAGCAAGTAATATATGGTATTTCTCCGTAAAAGGAGAGAATAATCTTCCTCTCTTTTCAGTGATCATTTTTCAATCCTCTCAAAAACATTATGAAAATGAATAGGCTGAGGTTAACTTGTTTATTCTGAATGAGCTTTCTGAACATCCATCTAGGGAAGAAGAATTCCTCCTGACACTTTGCTCACTCCTGCAAGGATTATAGAAGTACTTCCAGTGGCTCTTGGAGTCACAAGTCTTCAGCATCCTCCCATACAATTGTTATCTTTCTCGATATTTTACCTGACATAAATGAACACACTTCCAAAAACATTGCTTATGAGCATAACAGAATCCCTATATCAGAGCAATGATTTCAGAGCAATATGAGGTGATTTAGACAGCCAGTGAAATTTAGTGGTGGCTTAGATAATGCAGCCTGCATACAAAGCTTCAGATAGCTCAATGATGTACATACACTACAACAGTACAGTTTTCAGTATTTTCATTTATTTCATGTCATAGGAAACTCCATGTCTGGAAAATGGATTTTATTTTTACTATACTGCATATGGTTTGCATCTCAGTCCCATGACTTGTCCCATCAAGGATCCCTAGTTATCTCTCCTCGCTCACTTCCTGTGACTGCTTCTAGTCTAAGTACACTTGCCTAGGCAACCTCTGTGGCTTCTGAGTCCTGGTATCACCCACCAGGCTCCTTTCTCATGCTCTTTCTCCAATTTCTGTTGGTTTCTGACTATTTTAATCTGTTTTCATAAGTGGAAATAAGTTTTAGGTTCAGTAGCAGAGCCACTGAAACCAAAGCATGGACCCTGAGTAGCCTACAGGTGTCTGAATTTGCAGGTACAGGAAAGATACTGCTCAGCTCAGCTCTCACCTGGAATATGCACATGGACATGAAATTGCAAAAGGATACTTCTTGCTAAAAATCCATGTTCAAGTTCTGAGCACATGGGGTGAAGATTTACTTCAAGAAAAGATTATCGAATGTTCCACTTGAGCCTCTTATAGGAGAAAAATTAATTATTTGAAGTCTCCTCTCTCCTTCAGAATTGTCCACCTAAGGCATATCGCTTGCTGGGAAAGTTTCCTCTAAGTGAAATTCCAGTTTAGTGTACAGATAAGAATTTAATACATGCTCTTTTATATGAAGTATTAAACAACCTGAATAATATTGAAAGGTTCTTCCTTCATTAGTAACAGCAATTTACTTTTGAGTTGTATAAGGAACTACTACACTTGCCCCAGCAGTATGCCAGTGATACTAGGTTTTTATCAAGACCATACATATCCTTTATCTTTTTAAAACAAGGAAATAGCTGAAGAAACCTGTGAATGTTTCATTTGTTTACAGAAGAGGGTCTTGTCTCCATAAATTGCCTGTCCATATTACCTTTGTGAACCAATAGTGTTCTGTATACTTGGATCCAAAACTGAAGCATAGTACCACCCTTCCTTCTGCATCTACACAGTCATTGTGTGCTACCTGATCATTATTTAAATGAGGAGAGATATGTGAATTAATAGTCGATGTGTGTTAAGACTAAAAGTTTGTTAACTCCTGTACATAAGGTACTTTCTGCTGAAGGGCTGAAACACTCATGCATAATACGAAAGGACTGGGAACAAACAGCACCTTTTACAAACCCAGTGAGATTAAATTGCAATACAAATTATCTAATAAAAACTTCATCAGTGAGTCTGTAAACTCAAACATCTAATAGGAAAGAAGAGAAAGAACAAAAGTGACTGCTACAGAGCCCTCTGTGGAAAAAAAACACAAATAAATCAAACTATATAAATAAATACAAACCAAAATCACTGCAGAAAGGCAAGAAATTTTATTCCTTAAAATGCAAAGTACATACACTGCAAATTCACACACAACTATGTATTTTAATCAAAGGTAAAAACACCAATACTGTAAGCAAAATGTAATTCTGAATAATAAATAATATTCAAAGCTCAAGAGATGTATTAGTAGACTTTCTGCATATTTGGCAGTCAACCTCAATAGCTCCACATGGCATATTTTTTTTAAGGCATCATTAGATAAATACCTTTCAAGAATCCTGACCCCTCTTTTTGAGAGTATAATTCACAAGGCTAAATGAAAAACAGATATTTAAATTCAGTGTTTGGATCCTTTCAGAAGTACCTTTGTGGACTGAAGTAAATCACTCAGCACATAAGAAAATACATTTACATTGCAAAGCAATGATGGAAAGCACAAAATGAGTTCTCTGACCCTAGTCTCAACCAATGCAAACGTATGCAGTCTCTAACAGCCATTTGGTTCTAAGAAATACAAATAAATATTTTTATGGTCTGTTTTGCTACTTTCCTTCAAGGGGAACTCAACACACCTGTGGAGATACAAGCCTTTTGTCACCTCTTCTTCACAACAATGCCCATACAGACTCTCTTGGCTCCCCAAGCAGAATGTGGCTAATGATTTTGAAGACTTCATCACTGCTCTCCCCCAGTGAAAGCCAAGGGGAGTGGAATGTCTCCGTGAATAGTGGTTTCAGTCCCACCAGCAACTCAGTCCCTATCCCATTCTCCAGTGATGTCACTCTTCAGTTTTCGAATTACTGGGGTACGTAAATCCTTGCTATTAAAAAAGCTATTTCATCCTTTAGCTCTGTCTTCAACCACAAAAGTTAAATAGAGAAAGGAAAGGCAGGTTGCTTCTTTGCTCCTCAAGATGTATACAAACCCAAACAACTAACAAGGGGTGTTACCATATCTAAATAATGTGTGTGAATCATTATGAATGGGATTGGAGAGTATAAACACAATTTGTTTGTATTCTCAGATATTCTCTCCTAAGGGCTTTTCAGGTTTGGATACTACAAATGCCATCTAATGTCACCATTCCAACAGTCCCACTTGTTCCTTTTACAGACCGGTCCAATCTCAAAATGTGAGATTCTCACATGGAGCCACAGGCTGAAAGATGACAGTCACATGTTGAGAGACCATATTTGCTACATGAGCAAAGAAGGCCACAGGGTTTGGCTGCTGTAGGGGAGCATAAGGATGCATGGAGCACAATGCTACAGCTGCTCCTGCCCTTGTGCACCAAGCACAGTTGGGGAACAGACCGCAGAGCTGTCTGTCAAGAGTGTGTAGAGGGGAGCCCTGAGAGAAGGAAAGGTAACAGCAGCACCACTAATGCATGAGACACGACACGGCAGTAGGCAAGTTTGAGGAGACAGGTGCTAAAGGATCTCATACTCACCACAGGAGACTTGACAGGCCTGTTAGACATCTGCTTAGTGCAGAGAATAGCAGAAGGTGCAACAAATCTGGGAGCTTTAGTGCAGTAGAGAGTTATAGATCAAGCAAGAAGTGCCACAGAAAGGCCTAATTCCGTGAAATCCAACAGACAAAGAATCCACAACTTCTACCATATCAACAGGACAAAAGAAGAGAGGGGCAAAAGCCCCACTAGCTGCCTGCTCCGTACACCTCCCACCACCAGATACCACATGCTGTTGTTGGCAGGCACGGAAGACTACTGCTACAATAGGTGACGGTAATTTCCACTAATCTACAGTGCACTACAGTTCCTGCAGATTTATATCTGGCTGACTTGAGTAGGTAAAAAAAAGCTCTGCTTTCTTCTGGTTTACAGGGACCTGTAAAGAAATTACAAGAACAATTCTAGGATGTCTCCATTCATCCTATGTGTACCTTCAGAAGTTCTTACACATCTACACACTGTCTGGTGCTTTCTAACCATTGCTAATTATCCCAGAAGGGAGTAGAATTACCCCCAAAGGAGCCACTTGAGTTGTGACAGAGATCCATGTTCCTTTGCTTTGTCTTGCTATTTGACATAATCTGAAAAGTTTTGGATTATGGATATAGCATCTATTTACATACAGCAATTCTGACTCTTTTCTGGAATCTTCATGTTGTTTTCAAAACAGAGAATTCATTACAGGTATTTCTACAGATGATGTCTGTTGCTTTGAATGTGACATGTGAAAACCCTCACAAGAATCCCTATGGAATCGTGTACAGCCATAAGTGGGTGTTGCTTTCAAGAGAATTTTAATGAAGCTGTTCCCAAACTTGATGGAAAAATTTCAAGGGCATCTTACAGTTAGAGGAAGACACTTCTAAATTGCCCGTTTATGGAGGGATCAGTCTTCTTGTGGCAGAGATACTGAAGTGCAATTACTTCTAAAATGTGGAATAATTCTTTTTCTACAAATGCCCACTGTCACATAGCTGCAGACAATCCAGGCCAATTAAAATAAAATTAAGCCCTACAGGCCAAAGTCATCACTCACTATCAAATGACTGTAAAGGCAGAACGTTTTTAGCTAATTAAGAATTCCCAAAGCTCTAGTATATCTTATAACTGTCAGAAACAGCAAGTTATAGACATAGATAACATATCCTCCTAACTGAGTATGTGTAGTTTCTTTAGAAGACTATGTTCCCTTACACTTGAGAGAAGATTTTTTTTTATTACAAAACTACAAAGTAGCAGGGATCAGTAAGAATCGAGAAATCATTTAAAGACGCATTTACTTTCAGCTAAACACAGGAAAGGAAAAATCTTTTTGGCTTGGATGGAAAGAGAAAATTTGAGGAAGAAAATAAAACTAGAAAACAGAAAAACATCATGTCACTGAAGATAGAATTTTAGTTTCTGTCATTTCATTTATCTTGATAACTTGATAAAGGAACATAATGGATATTTATGTCCAAATTTAATTCATACATATTTGTTGATAAGGATGTGCTCTTTTGACTTTTTCATAACCTACTGGAGATAAACATCCTTAAAACAGACCCTCCAGCACTTTCAGAAGCCAGCCTTCCATCTATAATTAACTGTTTTCTTCTTAGAGTTTTGACCTATCTTCCACAAGGATTTCAATAATACTGTTTATAGCTTCTTTATTATGTCTAATATGGCAGATAGTATGTCATAAGCAGCTTAAAATTCAATAATAGGAAAAAGAAAGTCAAGAAAGTCACTAGCTTTATCAATAAATACCTCCCCAGTCACAGCCTGATCTGAGCATACATTATTTCATCATGCGATTGAAACCAAGATTGGCATGGAGAAACATTAGAATTTGTCAAATACTGCCAGAAACAAGTTAAGCAATACGATAATACAGTACATTAATTGGTGTTTAAAGCTTGCCAAAGATTTAGATGAGTGAGAACTGGTGAGGCTGCCAAGTAAAGGTAAGATGGAATCAGACACCTGAATGTTTTGGGCATGTGGCTCATTAAGCCCATTTGTAATAGGGAACAAACAAGATTTCATAAGAGCAGACACATAGACCATTTCTGGACACTTTCTAGATTTTTTTCATATGAAGCGGAAGTAATCAAACTCATTTCCTAGAGATAAGTGTTCTTCTGGTAACTCCCTCATTCTGGTACTCCCTGGCTCATGTGACACCTCTAACATGGGGACACAAGAAGATTTTGCCTCTTGTGAACATCAGTTAGCAGCTAATAAATTGACAGCAGAAATAGTGAGTTGTGCAACACTGGGACAATAGTTTGGGTCTCTCAAACAATGAAACTGATTTTCACCAAAGTTACAAAATTTTAGTTATCTTAGTGACCTGCATGTCAATTTGCTCAACAGAAAGGGTTTGATTGACAGACAGGTCGTACCAGACTCATTTGTTTTGAAAACCAGACTAAGAAAAATAAATGTAACTTGTTTCTGACTGAATATGTTACTGGGATTCTGATCTCTGATTTTATATCTGACAGAAGTTCAAGAAAAAGCAAGGAGAAGAAGGAATATTGATAAAAATGATTGGTGATCTTTAATATCCTGGCACAGCAGTGCTCTCTTCAGCTGGTGATGCTTTAATGCACAAATTTAGATATGATCTATTGAGTTCATACTGGGTGCTGAATTTTGTCTACCTTGGCATTTGTTGCACACAGGATGTTGAGACAGGCTTATACTCCAAAGCTTTAGTAAGCCAAGCGCACAGTTGATGGCATATATCACTTTGCATGAAGGCCCACCATAACAGTATTATGTGGGCTCGCAGGCCTCTCGAGACCCACAAGGGATACGTTACTGTCACCAAGGCTCTGGAAAAAACTGCCAGCAAAGCTTGGCTGAAAGGGTTCAGAACAGCAAGCAGAGGGTAGGCTGGAAGATTGCAGATGGAAAGCCTTTAGTACTAGAGGGTTTAATTCACCCAAGGAGCTGTGCAACACACTGAACTGTTAACATTTAATTTGCCATTTGTGGAGGTTGCTCAGAGCACTTCAGAGTATGAAAGTCAATAAACAAAAAGCAAAATCTATTATTGCATTCCACAGCATTGCCTGCTCCCCAGCAGTATAAATCAGTGTCAGGAAACAGATAGTGCACCTGCAGCTATAAGAGCTTAAAAGCATAGAACTTTCTCATTCCTTGAGCACTGTTTTCAAGGCACTAAACTCACTAATTCAAGCATCTTAGAGAATATGAATGCCCCAATAACATTATAGCTACAGTCAGCTCTATGCAATGCCTCTGCAAGTTTACACCCTCTCTCTGCCCCTCCAGTTTTAGCCGTATCCCATGTGATGTGGTCACAGCTGTGTGGCAACTTCTAGCTCAGTGTCTGATTGCCAGGTGGCAATAAAGCCCTTTATACATGAGCCATAAAGAAATATATAATGTATCTCATAAGAGGTACACACTTGGGGAAAAAAAATATTGCCTTTTCCCACAAATGAACCACCCCACCATTTCACTGTTCATGAATGTGAACATAAGATGTGGACTGTTGAAGGCACTCCCTGACTGAAGATGTAAAAGCATATAATGCCAGCCATGTATATGGTGAACACGTGACAAATGAGGAAGTCTGGTGTCAAAGATCTGCGTGTCTCACCTCCCTCTTAGATGTATAGGACTTGGTGGGTTTAAGCCTAAGATGTGCTATTGAAAAGTCATTAAAATGCACATAGTGTGAAATCAAGTCCCCAGCTCATTTATCACCAATAAAATTATTCTATCTCAGCTCAGCTGAGGATCTGTTCACGTTGCAGAATAAATGAGAGTACATGACTTCAGGTTGTCAGTCAGACTCCTCAGCTCAGTTCTGTAACCTGCTAGGATATATACTGTTTGGGCCCAGATATATGAGAGCAGACAATCATCCTCTGATTGCAGACATCTTCATCTGTGTGGGTTATGAGACTTCCATGCAGCCAAACAGAAATGGCATGGGGGGCTATGGCCCTCTCAGTTTTCCACCTCTTCTGGTGTTTTCTGCTTGAGGCTATAGACTGTCCTGCTTCTCACGGCTGACATTTCTTACATACCACAATGATGAAGTACCACTGTAGCTAAAACTGCCATGCTGGACAGATATCTAACTCTGCACAGTGTATAATGGATAAAATGGTTACAGAGTGCACAAGATAAAAAATCGTGCCCATGCTGCATGCAGTGGTGTTGTGAAGAGGCACCTAAACTACTGCTGTCATTTATCCCATTGAGCTGCTCCTCCCACAGAGCTCAGCACAGACCAAATCAGCTTGTTTCTCCTTTAGATTTGTATCTCTGTATTTTCCTCTGGCACCATTAACTGAATGTGTCAACATAATATGAGAGGGACAAACCCAATATTTTTAACCCTCAAATCTCCCCATTTACTAGCTCACCTGGAGAGGTGTTGATGCAGTGTGATAATGATGTTCTCTGTGCTGGCACGTGCTATGGGCTGTGGCCACTTGCAGTGAACTTTTTGGCCAGGGGGAAATCATCATCACTCCACAGTACACTGCAATTTGAGAAGTCTTTCAAGAGAAGTCTCTCTACAGTTGCCTGCCAAGTTAGAGAGATAATCAGCAATTCCTCACTCACAACAGTCCCCTGTATCTATATCCCATCTCACAGTTTCCCATTCTGCTATTTTATTAATCCCTAAGAGTGCATCAAGAATTTATTTTGGATCCCTTCCCGAAGAAGGATGCTGCCTGCCAAAAGGATCTCCTCACATATGGGCCTCCGGTCCCCTTACACTCACACATGCATGTTTCCACATGTCCAATGAATCAAAAAGCCTAGAAAAGAGTGGGCAGATTCTGTTGAGGTTACTGTTGAATTTTGAATTGCAGATTTATTTAAAGAGCACCTACAGTTGCATTTCAATTTTATTTCCTCTGGCAGCAAAGTTAACGGGGCATCTTTTTCCTTCACAGAGCCACAGGCTTCTTACCCTTAATACTTAGCAAACATGAAACTGATTGCCACGTAAATTGCTTCTTCACTCATCCAGCTCTCCTTCTGTAACACATTCTCACAGCCCTCAAAGCCTGGGACTAGAGGGTAGAATTCTTCAGTGTGTCGCTTTTGGGACACTTTGAACCTCTCAGAAACAGTGATCTCATGTTAGTGCCCCCAGATCTAGTGCACAGATTATTTAAGGGCATTATTTAAGCTCCTGCTAAATTCCTGCAAATAAATACCCAACTCCAGACACAGACAGTACTACTGCTGTCACTGCAAGAAGCAATGTGCAGGAAAGGACTGCAATGGTACAGGGGGAGAATGTGTGTGGGTCATAGTATGAGATGCGCACAACACTTCTGGGCTTCTGCCTGCTAGGCTGGTTCTAATGCCTGAGCAAGCCTGGGCTTTGTATCGTAGGGCAGGTTTTTAAAGAACATTAATGCCTATTTTGCTTTAACAAAAACAGCTCCATGTTCAGTCTTGGTTAGTCTTAATTCCTCCTATTGCCTCTACTGTGCAAGGAGATTTTGGGATTATACTTTCAGTGGTTTAGCTCAGGACTGACATTATTCTACAATTACTCAAAAACATACATACACAAGGGTCATAATTAATTCCTTTTGCTCTTTGTAATAAATTGTTCTGCAGGTAACAACTGAGGAGCTGAATACGTTTGAGGGATTTCTTAGGGACGCTTTAGTAAAAAATATTTTCTAACAAAATCTGTCCTATTCAAGCTTGGGACCAGCCAAGGTGTTTTTAAATATTCTATCTGTCTGTCTCTCCTCTGTAAAGACACATTTTTTACAGTGTAGGAACATAAAAAGCAACTCCAAAAAGGAAAAACATCCAACTTGAGTCACACTGGGTAGTCTCTCCGTTATTAGAATATGGGGGATTTGCTTAATCTTATTGTCTTGGGGTTTGTTTTTCTTTTTTTTTTAATTAGCGCTTGAAACTTTTTTTGGGGAAAAAATCAGAATAGTCGCTATGATCCCGAAAATGAAGTTTTCTAGATCAAAGTAGTCAAATGCAATGCTGACAATTTTGTCACATTTACATTTACAGTCAGGTTACTTATTACCACTACATCTGCTTTCAACTGGGTTTGGAGTCTTTTGGGATAAAAAATGAAACAAAACAAACCCCCAAAATCCCCCAAACAAAACCAAAATAAAAATTAAAAAGAAGCAAGAGCTGTTCAGTGGGTTGCTGGCAAGCTCTATTCAAGATGTTCGAAGCACAACATCTGATTCCATTCTGTATCACATCACATTGATATTCTGCAGCAAACCTACTTATTTCTACAGAGTTCTATGAAGACTGCATTTCTGTGAGAAATAGGAACCAGACCAAAAATGCCAAAAATACAGGATGCAAACAGCCAAGCCAGATAATTCTGCAAGCTGAAACTTTTTCAGAAAGATGTCAAGAAAGTATGCTTGCCTCAGAATTCTTATACCAGACCACAAATAATCTGTCCCCCAGACCCACACTGAATCTAACACAAATCCATAGTATATGCTAAGTCTAAATTGAGGAGATGCACTTTGTTGTGCATACCTGATCAAGTTGAAACTGAGACTGCTAAGTTAGTGCACTGTCCAGTGTAAAGAGCTTGAATGGCTATTTCAGGCTGAGACTGTCAAAATGCAAGGCAATATCACATGTACACTGCCTCATTGCAAAGCATATGATTTTAATAAAATGCATCTAGTGTTCCAGCACGCTGTCAAATCCCAAGATGAAAATTTGGATGTACCTGTCTAATGACCGAACACAGAAATGAATTCACAAGTTCTGTGTCTAGAATTACAAAAAAACCAAAAACCACCTAGTGTGGATGGCTGGCAAAAATATTCCCTTAGTCCCTTCACAACAAAAGGAGAGTGAAGACTGCAAAAACCTTCCTTCCTCTGTTCATTCCTAGAATGTGAAACGAAAATGGCAGATTTTTGCAGCCATGCTCCAGGCAGATTTAAAAATGAAAGTCAGTATGCTTCCCCTGGGAAAGAATACACTATTTGCAGTCAGACCGCATTCGTACAGGCCAGGAGACTCTGGGAGCAGGGGACAAAACCACAAGGTTAGAAAATAAAATTTAAGTAAAATTCAAAGTGTGAAAAAGACCAGGGAGGCAGTAAGAAGGAAAGCCTGTATAAGCACAAAACATGCTTTCAAAAACAAGCTGTGCTTTCTACTTTACTGCTGTACAGCAGAGTGGCAGCTGCTTTCCTTCCCCTCTTGGCTGCAGCAGGCTGAAGGTGGTGTGGGAGGTATTCTGAACCCCAGGATCTGGCAAGAGTTCCAGGGTGTCTGCAGCACAAAGTGAAAGGAACAGGTCATTAAACATCATTCAAAATTGACACTGATATAAAAGAAAACATTTTTGTGTTTGTTGTTCTTGAAGGAATGCAGCTCCAGATCACAGATAGGGTACAGAATGTTAATAAAAGCCTGTGGTTCTGACACTGGTGTCTGATATGAGAAAATACATGACACCATGGCAATGTAAATAGGGGACAAAATCAGAGCCATTTAAGCATCTCCTGGTAAATCACTGCCTAGCTAAGATATATTTTTTGGTGTATTACATGTCTGTAGCACAGATAAATATCACCATGTTCTTTAGAATGAATGGTTACAGTTTTGATAGGCTCTTATGGATATTTTGCTTGGAAAGTGAATAAATCAATTGATGGGGGAGAAAAAAAGGTTTTGCTAACAACTGCACGGATTTTCCCATGGTTTCCTAGGAAAAAAAGCATTTATGCAATTTTTTTCTGTGCACCCATATCCTCTCTCCTTCCAATCTCTTTTGAACCTTTCACAAGAGATCATCCATATTTGACAACAGTGAACAGCCACAAAGTGTATCTGTGCTGGTAGAAAACCCACCATATCCCTACCTGCAGGAGCAGGAAATTACATGTACCTGTTAGAAAGTGATTTCATCAGATTAGACTTCACTACAGTTTTGTTACTATCAAAATTCTGAACATCTTCAAGTGTGCAGAGAGTCTGTTGTCAGCTTTCAACCTATCTACACCAGCACAGTACCCTATCAATATGTGCCAGCATATAGCCAGCACAGCATCCTATAACCAGCAACACTAATCTGGAAGGCTAGAAAAAAACCCTAACATTGCTTATGACACTTTGAGCTGGAAAATGACAAGAAATTTTAACATTTGCTACTTCTATGCTCTGCATTGGTCCCAGAGGAGACCCAGGCCAAGAGGATCACAGTGGCAAATCCCCTCCAGAAAGGTCAGAAGCTGCTCTGCAGCATTTGGCCCCTGAGTCAGGGATAGCTCCCTGTGGCAATGAAGCAGAGCCACATTCATTTCAGGAATGAGGGACTGAATGCAGTACAAGAAAAAATAAGTCCATGAATGTATTAACTACAAAATTGCAACAATCAAGTGCAACAGTCATCTCATAAGATGTTCATAAGATGTCCATGTGACAATGATGTCCATAAGAGAGAAAAATGTGAATGACAAGTCATTTTCAAGTGCTCTAATGCAACCAAATAGCTACTGCAGACTTTATTATAGGCATTTCGGTGTTAGGGTTTAGCCTTAGGTTTTGCCATCCTCATACTTTTTGCAGATTACATTCACAAACAGAGCAAACCATGTCAATCAGCTTTTGCAAGAAAAGATCTGCGCAAAAGCTAAATGGGACTGTCACAGGGCCCCGAAATATACTGTTACAAAATTTGTCTACAAATCATTAGCTCAGTGGCAAATGAAATAAACTGGTGTTTTGTCTTAGTGAAAGGAGTTATTATTTCCCATTTGCATCTTCGTATTAATTTCTTGAAAGAGGTTTCCAGCAGAGATGTCCTGTTGAGCACGTGTGAGATAAAGGTTTTGCTTCCAAGAGCCTGCACTTGAGGGAAGAGGTGGTGGGATTTGACTCATCAGCCCAAGAAAGGGTACAAAATTGCAGCTCCCAGCCTGCAATCTGTATGAATTTCTTTAAGCGTGATATAAAAAACACAGCAAATATGTACTATCTGCTGGAGCAATGGTAGGACTAAGCTGGAGACCTGCTGGAATTTACAAATTGTCTTGATAAGTGAACACAGCACCATGTTTCATGGAAACAGTGAATTGGATGCTTGCCTGATTCAGTAAAGAAACTGTCTTTACAACTTGCATTTCACCTAAATTTTACCCATTCCCTAGTTTTATTTCCAAGAAGTTGGTGTTCAGTAGACTGGGGTTCTTTTCACTCTCTCAAAAATTCAGTTCCCTTGAAATAATTTTTAAATTAGGATTTTTATTTATCAGTTGTCAAGTATAAAATCTAATTTGATTCAGCATGAAACATAGTTGTGATGTAGAGCAGAGCTGAAGGATTGAATCAATAGCAAAAGCTGAACAACTAGTCATCAACCTACACTGAAAATAAGATGAAACTTTTCAGTCTACTGAAAGTAGAAATGGCATTTGGGCAATGGAAAGTGTGCAAACAAGGTCCTATTTTTTAAAATAAATTATCAGAATCCAGATCTTAAAGAAAGGAAAAAAATTGGTTTGTGAAGGTCAGATCCACAGAAAATAAATCCAAACCCAAGATGTACTCCATCTGGGGCTCTTGAAAGAAAGACAGAGTGGTGTACAGGGTCAAATGGTTTGAACATGCCTCCAAATATTGGCCTCTCTTTATAGAGCTGGCCACTCTCTCTATGTTTTTCGTGTGATAAGGGCCAAATACCATTGTGTGCAATCACTGTGTTGCGCAATCACTTTGTTACACAATTGCTGGGGTGAACATTCCAACGGTATTAATCTAATGTAAATGTCTGGTAAAGTTTTGTGGCTGCCTTTCTTTGCTGGAATGTTGGCACAGAAGATGTGAAGGACTGATAGGCAGATGTTCGTTTGCTCCCAGGTTTGTCTGGCTCTTGATTAGCAATTCAAAGATCCATTGTTTATAACGCACAGACACATCTAAAAACACACAGAGCCCTTATAAGTTCTTATTCAATAAAACTGCTTAGAAGCAGAGATGAACTTTTGCATCTTAACCTTGTACAGGAGCACTTCTGATGGAAATAGAGCAGCTCTAGCAAGAGTTGCTTGGGAGAGAATGGAACCAGCTATGTGATACCACTTCATAGCATTTAAAAGAGCGTGTTTTAAAAAATTGAGTGCATGCTTCTGATTCTTCACTGTACAGCAGGGAATGCAGTACTTGGCAACATGGATGACAGATACAGTTGGGACGGATTAGAAGTGGATTCATATTTGTTCTTAGAGAATCACTGTCAATTAGAACATCAAATGAGGAAAAAAATAAAGAACAACAAACCAAACAAATAAACAAAAACCCTACAACCACTTCCCCAACCTAAACCAGCCTCCAGAAAAGCATTAAAATGCCTGCATTTGGTATAAAGAGGGAGTTTGCTTAAATTAAAATGAAAAGTATTGATGGCTAGACTAATCTTTTAAAACTATATTTTGGGCTTCATGAAACTGTAATAAAGAAAAATGTCAGCAAGTGATTTCCCTGCAGTAATGGGGAAATTTATAGAATTGACAAGACTCAAAAAGCACTGTATAGTGCCACTTCTGGAAATCACAGTGTCTTAAAGAGAAAACAGGAAAAAACACTGAAAACCAAAGAAATTCTATAACTAGATAGTGGACATGGCTATTACACTGTGTCTATATGAAACACTGCGTGAAAAATGCATCTGTGATGAAGTTGAAACTACAAACTGCTTCATAAGAATTGCAAGCACCAAAGAATTAAGAGTAACAAGGGGCAGATTTTTCAATCAAATAAATGAAGTGTGTAGAAGCCCGTAAAATCCATTCAAAATGAGCCAAATTAAAACCCACTTTTGATCACTGGAAAGATAACAATGGACTTAGTGTCAGGGCCCAGGATGCCAGAAGACTAGATCAAAATGTAGGCTGAGACAGTATTTGATATGTGTGTTAAGTAAAACCAAGAATGACAGATACCATCTCAATACAGTACAGTCCAGCCTACGTTTTCAGAGCAGTGAAGAGTGAATGCCTATTCCGCTGCATCACACGGTGAGCATGCCTGCCTGCAGTGATCAGTCGGTACCTAGGGAAGAGAACCAATGATGTCACTGTGAAAGCAAAGTATTCATCAATGACATCACAACCTGCTGGGCATGGATTAATTTCACTAAATAGAAACAAAATAGAAATTTTAAATGACAAATGATGGCAGGGTTACCTTTTATCTGGCACTGAAAACCTTCAATGGAAGAGGGTTTACACAAGCTCCCTCCAAGGGCAAGAAGTTAGAACCTCCAGGAGACGTGAATTCAGGGGGAGATAACACACCATGGGAGCTACTGATCAATAGGAAAAGACGAGAGAGTTTAGCAGCAACAGTATTAATCCTAGTTTTGAATTACATTAAATTTTCAGATCATTTGCTCACACTGTAACATAAATGTCCCCTCTTAAAAATACACACTGCATACTTTCTATTGTCAAAATCCATTTTTTCTCTTTTAAGTGGGGAACTTTGTTGAGCAATGGTGCAACTGACTTTAAAAATGGCGGCGAATAGTATATTCTAGATTTCATGCAAAACAAGATTCACAGGGCTGTAACTATATAAAATGGTTATGCTACAACAAAAGAGAACCTAACCATCTGGTTATGCTGGTCCAGTACATGTGAGCAGCATGTCCAGCGCATGTGCTTACTCTGTAATGACTGACCCTACCAGTCTGACAGAGGAGGCTTGAGCTAGGCTGTATATACGTCCATCCAGACAGCGTAGCAACTCTGTAAAGACAAACAGGTTCTTTTCTGTCACTGCTAAAGTCTCCAGAGGAAAACCCTAGGAATCATTTTCAAAAAAAGCTCTCCAATTCCATTTGCAAACACCGAAGTAGCCAGTGTGCAGTGAGAGCTCTTCTGTTAGAAATGCCCTTCATCAAGACTAGTTGAATACCTGAACATGAGTCAATAACAGACTGACAACTTCTCCATATAAAAGACAAATCACAGGTTAATTTGAGTTCTATAGAAGGTAATAGACTTGTGCAGAAACCTGCAGACTATTCATAGGTCCACTGGTGGCCACCAGTACCATTTCTCCTGCAAACATACCAATTTTCCTGCAAAGATCCAGCAGTGGATTAGACCTGAAGGCTCTTCAAAACAACACACAAGAGAAATACACAAAAAGGTGATTATAAATGCATTTCTCTTTTGGCACATCCCTTTCCTACATGGAAGAAGGTGGATTTCCAAGATTTTTCCAAATGCAAAGTGCCTTTTTCATGGCTACTTTCAGGAACTAAGGGGCAGAGTTCATTTAGAAACACAATTGCCAACAATTGCCAGACTCTCACTATATAGTTTTACAAAATACCATTTCCCTTTTCTGCAATTTGCAAAAACAGTTGGTGACAAGTATTGAAAATAAATTGGGACAAAATTTGTTAATTTTGATAAAATTATGTAACACCATTTTATGCCACTTTAATAGGAAAATCATAAAGCAACAGCATGTTTCATAGAACATTGATTTTTCTGGGGAATAAAATAAATCTGTCTTTGTTGCATAAAGCTTAAATTAGTAGCATGGGAAAATCTTCATCAGTACTAGGCTTAATGAGAGAGCTGATGTTTTCCTAATGCCTCATATTTTTTAAGTAAGTTCTTTTCCTGTCAGCCTTACAGGTTTACATATCTACTAGAAATTTTTGTCACTTTCAGGTAGAACGCTTTATTCCAGATACTTATGCCTATTTCTTGATAACTTTTTTTAACTCTCTGTGTTTACTTCCACACTCAGAGCATGACACCAGTTTCAAACTGATATGGTTCAATCAGCCACTAAACCCATTGTTATAACTCACATACTGTTGCCTGCAGCTTTGATATTAAAACCTTCCTTAGACACATTGCAGTGAAAAAAAATAATAACATATTCACATTAAAAAAGGGGATGAGGGAATTAGTGAGGTTGCAAAATTAGTTCTTATGTGCAAGGAAATAACAGAACTGTTTTTTTCTGTGCAATTCCAATTAAGTCTTTCTGCATGTGTGCATGACAGTCACATACTGGTCACATACTCTTTTCTTCCCCATGGGTGCCCTATTTCATTTAATGTGCAAAGAGAATGACAATTACACAAAGATTTGTCCTCTGATTTCTTTTTACTGCTATAATTGTCTCTGTCCCAGACCATTTTGCAAAATGAGGACTGAAGACTAAATAGTTTTCTTTTTCATTTGTTATGTATGAAGCTCATGACAGGTGTAGGGAAGCCTCTCTCCAGCATAAAAAAAATAGTCTTCAGAGTGCTCTTAAGTGCTTAGATGCTTTATATCTAGACATCTGGAACAAATAATTATCCAGAGGTGTTTTTTTCTCTCTACTGACTAAAGTAGGAGCCTACATGACAAGTATAACTTTTAATAGTTGTCCTGGGTTCAGCAGTAGCAGTCATTTTTCTCCTTGGTAGCTGGTACAGTGTTGTGTTTTGACTTTCGAGCTGGGAACAGAGCTGATAACAATGATGTTTTGGTTTGGCCAAGGACTTTCTGAGTCTCATGCTCTGCCAGGGAGGAGGGGAAGCCAAGAGGAAGCAGAGACAGGACACCTGACCCAAACTGACCAAAGAAGTATTCAATACCACAGCACGTCATGCCCAGGATGTAACTGGGAGTTACCTGGAAGGACATGGGGTCTTCTAGGTCGGACTCGTTTTTCGGCGGGTGGTATCGTATTCTCTTCCCTTGTTATTTTCTCTTATCATTGTTGTCATTGGTGGTAGCGGTGGTGATTTGTGTTGTACATTGGTTGCTGGACTGTTCTTGTCTCAACCCGTGGGAGTTGCATTCTTTCGATTCTCCTCCCCATCCGCCCAGGAGTGGGGAAAGGGGTAGCACCCAGCAGGGGGACACGGGCCTTGGCTGCTTCCAGCCCAGCACCACTCACTGGGAGTGAGTGCACGAACTGGCTGTCTGGGTTTAAACCACGACAGTTCTTTTTGGTGCCCAACATAGGGCACGAGGGGTTGAGATAAACTACGACAATAGTTTAACATTAGATAAGATTTATTGTTCTGACCAGCATCATTGTCTAATTCTGTGATGGAGATCGAGAGAAGCTGTAGCTCTCCTGAGCAGCATGCAACCCTTTACAAAAGAGACAAAATTCTCACTTCAGGCTTTCTCCATCCTCCATCCCTTCAACATGCAGCTCAGCTTTGGTAGTAAGACAGTGTCTTCCTTTCAAAGGTCTTCTCTGCCTTTTAACACCTATCAGCATCAATGATTAGGAATACTGGTGGATTAGGAGCTAATTCTCCCACTGCCTCTACTCATAGTATTCACTGTCAGATCCTCAGAACTCTAGTATAAGCCAAATATATGTTAGGATGTGAAATTTCAGATCCTAGCAAGGTGCAACATCATCAATAGTTCAGGATGCTGATCACTGGGACAGCACTACAGATCTGCCATGTCATTTCCATTTATCATGGTCCCAGTAAAGAATTTAAGCCACCTGTTTTTAATCCACTTACTTAATTTTATTGTTTAGAGGACCATCACACTTAGCTGCTGTCACAGATCCATTTCAAACTCTTGCTGAGGTGGCCCTAGAACAACTGCCTGATTAAGATCAATTAATTCATGCATTGCCACTAGCAACAGCTGTGATGGTGCCTACCTGCTGCCTGTGCCTTACACAACCAAAGGGCAGGGAAGGGACAAAGAGGAAGAGCAGATAAGTGTGGCATCCTGGAAGATATATATAATAGCTGTCTCAAAGACAAGGATGACAGATTTCTACCTTCTGTCCATCTTTACAATAAATTATAAGGTTATGCCTTTTTGTCAGAGAGCATAGCTTTGCAAAAGGGCAGATTCTTTCAAGTCCCATGGCAGCATTTGCAATATTTTGTTGGTCAACAAGTCTGGCATTTGTATTTGTGCAGAAAAGCAGTCATTATCAAGACTTATTTGCTCAGGTAAAGCTTTACAGATGCTGCCTTCAGTTAGCATCATTTACTTGTTGGCTGAAATCCATTATTGTGCAACTCTGTAAAAAACATAGATACCTCTTAGTGCATGTAAGCCTGGAGGGCAACTGGTGAGGAGACATTGTACTTGTACTTTATAGAAGAGCAAATGTCATCCCGGAGGCATTAGTTGATGTGCCTTGAATTTTCAAAGCAGATGTTAACAGAACTCTCCTTTTCTAACAGTCTTCTGTGTATTTCAGTGAAAAAAATACAAATATTACATCCCTTCTGCTCAAATCAGCTTATAATAATTCAGCACTCCTCTCTTTGTTACCATAATTCTCATTTTAAATGAGGACCTTAGTCAGGTGACACAATGCTTTGCGATTACCTTTTTCAAACAAAAAATGAGCAATTTTTTACTTTTGCCAATCTTATGGCTGGCATTTTATGGAGCAGACCCATTGCAAAAAGTTGGTAAACACATGAAATGTGAATGTTCATATTTGAAAGAAAGTGCTAGACTAATAGTAAGCGGTAGATGGGCTGTATTTGTTTTATTCTTTTTAGAATCAAGATAATCATATAGGATATGATACTATAAATGTGTTTACAGAGTAGGAAAGACCTCAGCAATAAAGGAAGCAAAATATAACTGAGGCTGTAACTGAGGTCCCATTTAATAACCTACTCAACATCAGAAAAACAATGACTAGGTTGATTTCAATGGGAAGAGGATAGGATACAGCAGGCAAAGGTCCAGCACACAAGAAGAAACAGCTTGAATGAAAAATATGAGAAGTCTGGAAAATCTGACCAAGCCTTGCTGATCTCCATGTGCTTTCAATTGCAGTTAGATGCCTGCATGTTGGAGAGCTGATTGATCCTAAGTACTTGTAGGAGTTGTGTTACTGTAGAATCCGTCTTGTTGATCACTTAAAATATAAGACATAACAAGTCCTTGACATTTTGCCATGCTTGGCATAGATACATAGATATGGCAATCACTGATCCAATCTCTCTGCCTTTTGGAGTAGTCATTTTGCTCATTTTCAACCACTACAGACTGCATCTTGTTAAACTCAGAACAAGAAAATAGAAATGCATGTATGTGAAACACTGTTCTCCCTACCTACTCTTCATGTAATTCAGCCATTGTACTGTGTCTATCAGAGCACACTTATCTTTACACACATGAGTAATCATACTCCTCAATGCATCTATTCAAGTGTCCTACCTTCCTTGTATTTATATTGCATTGGCCAGCAGAAGCAACTTTAAACTGCAGAGAGAGACAGGCTTGAAATTTTCACCACAGTCTCACATCTGCCCAGCATGGGAGGAACATAAATGTCTCTCAAGTTCTAAGATTAAAACATAAAATCTGTCATCCTAATATGTTGAGCCAGGGGTTAACCACTGAGCCCTGCAACAGGGCAGCTTTACTGAAGATAAACTGCATTTAGAGAACAGAGGAGCTCTCCTTTGAAAACCAGAAAAGTACGCTCTGTTTTCAAAGAACTTCTTGTACCTGAAGAGAACACAATACAGTTTTACATACAACTTCTGAGATTCTCTTTCAAGTAATCGTGGACATGTCTCAGAAGCAAAAAGTGAATTTGTTCTTTTTCCTTCAGCATTTGGATTGATGAGCATTTACTTAACAAGGGTTACTTATGAAATGGTGTGAAGCCCCAAGGAAACACATTAAGCCGATGTAAACACCATGCAATGGTGCAAAAACATTTTGGCAGGAACAGAGCTACATACATAGGTGTGGACAGGTGAAATGCAACAAACACAGAGGTGGGTGCTCCTGGTCTCAGGACCATGGTCACAGCCATGGCAGAAAGCTGTTACACAGCACCTGTGCAATGCCCTTCTTCCCTGAGTTGTTTTCCCTGTACAACAAGGACAAGAAAAGGCCAAAGTTAATGGAAACAGAAAAAGTTACCTTTGTTAAATAGCCCAAGAAACATGGAAAGCATCTGATGTAAATCTGAAAGAGGAGGAAAAAGCTTCTCTTTGCAGAGGGTGGGAGGAAAGCCATTATTTTCCTCCCTCTCTCTCTTATCTTCACC
This sequence comes from Neopsephotus bourkii, assembly GCF_033783945.1. Taxonomy (NCBI): domain Eukaryota; kingdom Metazoa; phylum Chordata; class Aves; order Psittaciformes; family Psittacidae; genus Neopsephotus; species Neopsephotus bourkii. The sequence continues at coordinate 6,014,454 of NW_026901456.1, read as the reverse complement.
TCTGAGGATTATAAATTGTTTATATACAGTACATAGGTTCTGCAAGGATTAGTTAACTGGTATTTGTACAGTATTTTTCTTAAGGAGAACACCATACAAGTATTATCATTATATGGAAAAGCTTACTGCAAATGTTACCCACAGCAAGTGGGATAAACCAAAAACTTCAAGATGGGATGTGACTCATATGCCTATAATGACAGCCCTGGAGGTTATTCTGCTTTCAAATACAAGCTTCAGATACCAGATCAAGATTAATAATTGTAGCCCTGTTCTAAGGAAGACAGAAATGGAGAGTGACATTGTGTGTGCAAGTACAGAGGAATCAAGAGTCAGCACTGTTATAGATGGCCCCAGAATAATCCAAAATCATTAAGGCTTTGCAATCACTTTCCACCAAGCATAAACAATTCACAGAGTTAAAACAAATGCTACATAAACAAACAAATGTTGAGCTTGATTTTTTTTTTTTAATATAATGACAGATTGTTCACAAACATATTCAGACTTTGCTAGAGGACACTGGCTGAGAATATAAAAATGTGTTGCTTATTTACATAAAGAGACATTTTTAGCTTGAATTTTAAACCCATTCAGTTCAATGACAGCTGCCAATTTTAGAAACAGTCCAGTCAGGCCTACCAGAGAAGCAAACATTGGCTTGCCTGGGATATCAAGTAACAATCAAGAGCTCAAATACACAAGCATTAACACAGGATAAGAGTTTCATATGCATCTGCTGATCACCTGTAACTCTCCACACTGCAGGCAGAAAAGGAAAGGTAATTTGAATTAACTCAACCAGCTTTCAGTGAAGAAGCCATGCTTGCATAAATCTCATCCTGTTTTTCAGGGGAAATATAAAGTGCACATGAATTGCCATTATGTATCGGCTCTTGTATGAAGAACTGTTACCCTGTGATAACCTATTTTGCTATGTTTTCTGTGAATATAGCACATCTGAGTTTAATTAGGCATAAAATCTCTCTTTAGTCCCTTCATCTCTACTCAAGCACACCTATTTTTTAGAAACATAAAATGTATTCCTATATAAAATATAAAGGTAATTTTGGAGGAGTGCTTAGGTGTGCAAGCAGTAATCCCAGCCTGCCAGCTGTACAGGTTATTGTAGAAAGCACATCTTCATATTTCACAACAATGAAAGAAACATTACCTCTGTGGTGTCTTATGGCAAACCTATGTGTGTCATTTGGTATCTCCACACTCCTCTAAGAAGTAAACCACTGACAATAAGACTACAACAATCACTGTCATAGTCTACTCCTGCTTCAGGGTAAATGGAGAATTGCAAGGAACCCTATAACTTTTCCAGCATGCAGCAATTTGAGTGACTTGTTACACTTCTCTTCAACAACAGCAGTGTCATTAGGTTTTTCTTTCCAGTTTATGAGTCTGTCTCACAGCATCTAGCCACTCTCCTGAAAAGTATACAGCAAGAAATCTTGTTACTGCAGCTATTCAGGCTGAACATCAATGCTCTGAGGCCTCCTAGGAGCACTTTAGAAGCCACAACCTGTTGGAAAGATAGCATCTACTAAAAAACCACTTTTTAAATGGTATCCTCTATGAATGAGACTCATCTCACATACTTCAGGCACCTCTTTTGTCTCAGGCAATTGTCTGGGCTCCATTTTCAGACAGACGATCAAGACCAAGGTCTCCATAATGCAATTTTGCTCTCTTTAGTAATGATAGACAAGGCCAGGAAAGTGGTACAGACTGAACATGAACTGGACGTGAATAGGTGAGCCAGCTGACAGTAGTATAATTAAAGTAATGAAATCCAGTACAGTATTTTTCAGAAATGTGTCAAGAAGCTTGCACAGCTTTATCTCACCAGGCAGCAATACATGTCAGCTTTGAGGTTCTGTTGTATTGGCAGTGACCATGTCATAATTTGCATAAACATACATGTAGATGTATGCACACATGTGTAACAGACATATTTCCCTCTACCATCATCCTGTCCTCATTTTAACAACTCTGAGAACTCAAGAACAGGTTGGGGGTTTTCTCCTTTGTGTCATGGGAGTGGGAAAGTAAATCAGACTCTTTCCAGTCATCTCACAAACACAAGTGGTAGATTCCATTTCTTTTTCTGTTTCTTTTTTAATCCCTAAATTGCTTCTAGAAAAGAATACTTTCAAAGTGCGGTTCTGTAGTATTTGTGGGTGCATGTCTAATATGCAACGGTGACAATAAAGACCACTTTGATTGCTACTGGGCAAAACATCAGTTGATTAAACAGCTCAGTGCTAAGAAGTCCCAGATTTAGTATTTAGCCTGCCTTTCAAAAGGAACATGCAAAATATAGTCCTTTTATAGCTTTATTTTGATAAGGCATCATTCTCTTAATCAGTCACATTGTTAGAGTGGCACTTAAAAGGAACTGGAGCTAGCAATCTAACAATAGCAAGGTTCATATAGGTCATTGAATCACCAACTTTATATGAATCACCAGCAGAACAGGACATATTGTCTAAAGGTAATGTTTGGTAAATGATTTTATTTTGACAGGGAAACATATGCTTCATTGTTGATTCACCAGGTGATGATTTAATTGGAAGACATTAGCCCAGTGTTTGCACATTGCCTTTTTCCAGCTCAGGCTCTGGTGAATCTGCTAAACAAAGTAAGCAGGACTTTCAGTGCTCAGCTCTCAGCCCATGGGCTGGGTATTTCTGAAAGAAAACCTGTCTCCAGTTTTCTAATCCTATCTACAGATATAGGTCTCCCTGAATTTCCTGTTTAAATGCAGAGCTGGGGAATAAAAACTGTTAAATTTAGTTTGAATGATGATTTTGGGCACTACCTAGGCAAGTTGCCACAATTTTCAAAATGAATATTTTTAATAGGTTAGATAAAACCTAACTTGAATTTGAGCTATTTTAACCCTAAACAGGATTTTAAATTAAAATGTTAAGGACTGGACTCTGGAGGCACAGATGACAACTAAATGACCAAGTCCCGCAGCAAAGGGGCAGGAACTGGGTGGTTCATTCCTGTATATGATATTAAATATCTCCCACTAAGCCTTTCTGTTAAACACCCAATAAAATATTTTGTTTTCTGAACTTCATTTTCCTATTTGAGTCTTCCCTTACAAAACTAGTTGAAAAAGTTGCTCCAACTGTTGGAGATTTCCTCTGTTTCTTCTTGGAAATGGTAAGAAGGCTTGCAGTAAAACTTTTGGATGGACATATACAGTCAGAATAGAAGTAAGCCCTGGTGATTCAGTTTGTCTTAGGGTCAGTTAACTGATACACAGTCTGCCAGGCAGCTCATTTCCAGTCTTTTTGTCTTCTCATGAATGATCCAAGCTGGGACCTCCCTGTGAGCAGGATTCACTGTCACTTTCCCTTAACTAGTGTTCAGTGTTCAAGCTACCCTCAAAATCAAGGGACGTTCAAAGCATCTCATGATTTATACACTGAGTCCTGCAAGCGTCAGAAAATATACTTTAGTTTGTCGCTATCCATACCTTCCTTGCTGTATGTATTAGATCACCTGGTTAAGCTCATGTCCTGGAGCACACTGTAAAGGAGACTGTTTATCTTTCTATACATGGGATATTTATAACACCCTTGGTAATATTGCAATGAAACTTTATACTACAGTTGAATTATCCAGGAATAGGAATAGTCTTCTGCTCTGCTTTATGATTACACTGTGCATTTGTTCCAAATGCTCTTCTTACCCCTTGAAAACCACTCTTTTCCTCAATAAATCAGTGCATTTCTGGCTTACATATTCATGGGGGGGGAGAGAAAAGGGAGGGAAGTTGGCCACCTTGATTTAATTTCCTCTCTGAAGCAGAGCATATTTTGATTAAGGGAGCCACAAGGAGACATTCCCTACAGGGACTCAATATTTGAAATTTAATTTCCTTCTTACTGAGCTGTATGTTGTTGGAATCAACAACTGAGCAAGTGATGAAAAGACCTACCTGAAGGTGCTGTGGCTGCAATTTTCATTTGAAAATTCCTGCTAATGTTTCTTGGATTTTTTTGACAAAAAAAGTTGCAGAATTTATTATGCAATAATTTTTAAACAAAACACATGAAGCCAATTTTGAAATGCAGAAGCTCAGCTACCTGTGCTGAGTAAATTGTACTGCTGTGTAAGAATAGAAAAATTACACATGTGGGTGTTTAACTCTCACTTACTTACAGTTACAAAACAGATTTTTGGAGCCACAGTTAACATTAATTGCAAATAGGGAAGTATTTTGACTGGTCAATGTGCAATGGATACATACAAACCTCTTTCCTTCTGATCTAGCTTGCAAGGCTACATTTTCCTTCCCTCTCTTCCTCTACACTTCCTGGGTGTTCAGCAGGTGTTATGTAATGAAGTTAATGGAAAAAAATAAAAAGGAAAAGAAAAAAGAAAAAAGAAAAAGAAAAAGGAAAAGAAAAAAGAAAAAAGAAAAAGAAAAAGAAAAGAAAAAAGAAAAAGAAAAGAAAAAGAAAGAAAAAGAAAAAGAAAGAGAAAGAGAAGAGAAAAAGAAAAAGAAAAAGAAAAAGAAAAAAAAGAAAAAGAAAAAAAAAGAAAAAGAAAAAAGAAAAAAGGAAAAGGAAAAGGAAAAAGAAAAAGAAAAAGAAAAAGGAAAAGGAAAAGGAAAAGGAAAAGGAAAAGGAAAAGGAAAAGGAAAAGGAAAAGGAAAAGAAAAAGAAAAAGAAAAAGAAAAAGAAAAAGAAAAAGAAAAAGAAAAAGAAAAAGAAAAAGAAAAAGAAAAAGAAAAAGAAAAAGAAAAAGAAAAAGAAAAAGAAAAAGAAAAAGAAAAAGAAAAAGAAAAAGAAAGCATTCTAATTCTACAAAACCTGCCTGCCAGAGGCAGGCCTATCCCCATCCTGATAATTTTGTACTCAGGGTACCATGAAACTTCACAGCAAGAAAGACTCCACTGTGTGCACCATTGTGAGCCTCTGTAAGGTTATATTTGACAATTGTATATATTGGAAGCTTTCATGTAAGTTTGAATTAACTAGGAGCAGCCATAGCATTTGTTATTTTATATACACACGTGCATACAGGATTATTCGTAATCAAGACAATTACTGCCAATCTGAGAGCATCTTGCTGTACAACATATTGCCATAAAACTTACGTGGTCCCCAGGCTTCAGAAGAAACTCATGCAGTTAGTGAAATAGAGGGTCATTCTTTTAATCAAATAAAGCATATAAGATGTGCTAAATTTTTAATTCAATGACACTACTCTTATACTTCAGGATAAGCTTCAGGATAAGTCATAAGTGTTATGACTCCATGCCAGACTGGAGTCATAACACTTACTGTTGCATTCCACTAGCCCCAGTGGGGTTTAAGGCAAACATAGAAAATACCTTTCAGTAACTTAACAGGAAGTTTGATATCTGTGCTAAAATAAAGATTCCTCAAATTTAGGAGACTATCAGTAAAGCAGATGATAAAACAACGCAGACTATAAAATATACAACTACAAAAGGAAGTATATAGAGTCAAGTAATTAATACAATATTTATTCATATAAATAAATGGTTAGAAACAGGGGCTTATGTGGTTAGTAATTTTTTTTAACACTTATGAAAATTAGTTAATTAGTGTAAAGAAAGGATCACACAGGACTTTAGCAAGTATTCCCTTCTAACAGCTGGATTGAACAAGAGGAAATTCACTACTTTCTCCATATCTCCTTTCTTCTAGCAGTGAAAGTAAATGTAAAGGCAACCTTTGGACAGATTTTCCCTTAAGGCTCACACAATAAAAACAATACTAAGGACAGATGCTAAAGTATGCCCACAGTTTTTATGCTTGTAATTTTTTCTAATCATGAGCATAGTAAAGGTACATATCAGATAACTGACTGTACAATTTTCTCTTTCATATTGCAAGCAAGTGCAGTAAACAATTATCACTAATTCATGCTAATGACTGGCAGATGAATTGTGAATTACCATAGATTGCAAATTGATGAATAATCAAACAAAGACAAGCAATAAGCAAGCATAAGGCTTCACATACTATACTTTGCTCATTAAGGCTAATAGCCACCCTTAAGTTCTCTTAGTTATGTTAATAATTCAGAGAATTGCCCTGGTAAATGAAGTGTAGCAAATTTGGTACCAAATCCCACAGTCCAAATATTAAAACTTCACTACCAGATCTCACTCATATATTTTACCAAGGCATAACAAAGACCACCAGATCCTTGCTGAGCATCACAAAATGCACAGACAACAAGTTAGTGTTTCACTTGTATTTTAAAAACTTTTCTCCTTTTTTTCCTTACCTGAACTCTAAGAAAACAAATTGTTCCAAATCATCTCCTAAAATAACATTGTCAAACCTGAATAGGTAGGAGCCTTTGCAATTTGTAAACGACAAATCCCAGCCTAAAAAGTTCAAGTAGTTCTGTCATACATACATTTGCAACAGCCTGCTTTGGAAGCGTGCTGTGCTACTGATGAAGGGTCTGAGGTTGGGGTTTTCAATCCTGTCCTGGGTTTAGCAGCACACTCAAAAACATTTTGTTTCTCTCTGAGGTTTTCACATATCCCCACTGCACATAAACTAGAGGTTTTTCTCTTACTTTCTGAAGTATTTGTTTTTTAATCTTTCTACCTATCATCTTATAAACTGCATGCTCTGTCTCTTGCTAGTCTGACCTGCTTTTTGTCATTATTAAAACCAGCAAAGATTTAAATTAGGTTTGGATTCAGATTCATAAAATAGGGCTTCCAACTTTGATCACAAATATTAAAGAAAAAAAGCTTGTTCAAGTCTTTACAATCTTATTCTTAAGGCAAAAGAGCACCATTAGTTGCATCTCAGTACTTTTTCCGGTGGCCAAGTGTTGAAAATTATTATCTGCAAACATTCACATAGTTGTTTTGAGTATGATATAATATAAATGGAAAAATACAAATGGAAAACTCTCTTAAAGGTCTAAATTCTTATCTTCCTAAGCAAATACTTTCTTAAGAGAGTTTTCTAAGTGGTTCTATAGGACCAAAGATTCACCCAGCTTGTTTAGCTTTTTTGATTTACAGTCCACTTTACTGCTATATTATTCCTTCTCCTTAATTGCTAAAAGAGGATATAACAAATGCCATGTTTTAGTGTCTGTGAGGCTTGAGGTCTCGGAAGGCCATTTTTGGTTGGGTTTTTTTCATTTTTATGGATTTTTAGAACACGCAAGTTGCCTTTTATCATTCAGAGCCTGTCTTGCCATTTGTTGAGCTACAGATAGTACCATAATTTAAATAGAAGCTCATAACTGAAACTGAAACCAAGTGAGAAACAAGTAGCCTAGACCAAAGGTCCACTGGTAAGTGACTGCTTTCCAGCCTGTCCTGGTGCATCCTATCCCCAGGTATTTTGTAGAAGGGTAGGACATCCAGAACACATTTGTTTTCCTGATGTTTCATGCCATCAGCTCTTCTATCAGCAACCTGACACTTTGATACTTACAGCCTCTATGGCAGAGAAATTAACATATGGATTTTGTGGAAAGGGGAGACAAAAATGTGTATTATTTGTTACCTATATCTCTGTACTCTAAAGCCAAAAGAAGCTGCACAAGATATCTTGCACTTCTTATTTGCTTACATATTGGATGTATGAAGAGACACAGCAACTGGCATAATAACCTAAACCTGCAGTACACGATAGGCCCATCAGTTCTGGTCACCAAGCCAAAGAGACCTTGGTTTGAGTGGAAGTTATTTGGTGGAAAATCTTGCCTACTGACAACATACCTTGGCTTTGCCAGTCTTTCTGTATTCACAAAAGATCCCATATAATTGCAAGTTCAAGCAATTCCTTCCCCGTCTAGAAATAATCTGATATTCCTACCTTCTGGGAAAAATAGTTCTTCTGGAAGCTTGTTCTTTAAGACTATTTTTTGAATCAGCTCTTCCAAATTTTGAACTGAATAAATTATTATTATCCACAGCAGCAAATGTTTAGCATATACTGCTTTTTGCTAGCCTAATTAATTTAATTCCCTTCACTCCTGCTCTCCTCTCTTAGCCTTCCTCAAACTTGAAGACAGTACAAACTGATGTGAGGATACTTTCGCCTGAGAATATAGCAAAGACATTCTCAAGAAGAATCCCTATGTCTAATACTATTAATTTAATGCTTTCACTAAAGCAGAAGAAATTACCTATAATAATTATCAATATACATGAGGTACTTAACAGCATGCAATCAACAGCGTAGGTAGGGTTTAGACAGAAAAGGACTAGATGAAAAAATTCATCTCATGCTAAGGTAGATATTTCAAATAGATTTAGAACAGAAGTCAGAATCTCTTGCAGGAAATATGCAACTGTCTTCACTACTACAAAAAGTCCCAGGTGAATACTACAGATGCAGATGTCTGTACTGGATTTGTCTGACGTTAGGTAAGGGAAATACCACTCTGAGGGTTTATGTGACTTTTAGATAAAATAATTGCATAAACTCCCTAGGAAGAAATTACAAAACCAAAGAAATTGCTGTCGCTCAGATCTCTAAAGGGCCACAAATCTTTGGAAAAGTTCCAGGATTCATTTAAATTATCATTATCTAAACCACGTTATAAAATCACAGCTCCTCTGACCCCTTTGTGTTGCTCAGGAAGTGCAGGTTTCCTATTCCCACATCCTTCCTTCACTGGTTACTTTTCCAGGAGGAGCAAAATCCTCTCAGATATCTCCTGCAGCAAGCATTTGTTTCCATAACAGTTCTTGCTGTCTTTTTGCCCTTCTGCCAAGATGAGCCCTTCCTCTCCAAGCTGATCCCTTTTCCACCCCCTAAGCTCTTATTCACTGTTCTGCTTTTTAATACATTTTCTCTGCCATATAAGTCTCCTCTAGTCCTCCTCCTTTTACTTTTGTACTTCCATAATCATTTGGAGCTACAGGTTGCAAGAAAGCCTTTCAGTGCTTTTGAGTTTTCTAGATTTTGAACATTCCCAGCATTATATCACATACTACAGCTTTTAAAAATCCCAGCAAACTCATGTGCCTGGTTAGCTGGCCTCCTTTCCCTCCATTACAGTCCATGTTGAGCAATTGTTGTCTAAACACAAGACCACAAACTTATCAAATGTCAGACTTGAGAAATCTGAGGCCCAAGACACTTGCTAACCAACATTTTCTTCTAGCTGGTCACAGCCTGGAGAGGGGACCCAACTTTTTCTCCATTCTTTCATATGCCATGGGTGATATTGCATTTATACTTGCAGCTTCCCCTAGCAAACCCAAAAATTTATCTTCCAAAATCTTTTGATTTTTCCATAAATGGTGATGCACACTGCAATTGAATATGAAATGGGCTCTGAAACTGATGCTGTTAGAAATTATTTTTCTTGCCCTAGGCTTTGGCAGCTTTGGGTACCAAACATTTAAATGCCAAGCTGATGAAATCCCTGGTTAGAGTCTTTTCATGTCAGCTCCACTGTAAATATTAGACTTTTGCTGATGCTAAATAGTCTAAACCCTGAGTCAGCTATCAAAACTCCACAGCTCATAAGGGATCAGGCTGTGCTTAGTATCCCACCATTCGTATCTGAATTGACTTACAGGTCACATTAAGTAAATACATTCTTAGCTCTGCCCATCAAATTCTGTTAGGAGGCATGGAAGCAATGACAAAACCTATGCAGTAACTTTAGCTTTGTTCATCATCTGACTTATTTATTCTTGCTAGGTAAAGTAGTCTTCTGAAAGACTGAGTGAAAAATCTCCCCCCAAAAACTGAAGGCAAAACGCATGCATGAAAATGCGAAGGGCCAGGATGAGTCAGGGTACCAGTGAGAAAATCTTTTGCAGCTGTGCCATTGTTCCTAGACCAGCAGAGACTTCAAGTTAATGATGGTTCTTCAAATTATTATATAAAGGAAGTTGGAAATTTTGGTTCAAAAGTCACAGAAAAAGGCCTCCACATTACCGAGGGCACCACTGTCATTAACAACCAGGTTACCTGCAGTTAGCAAGGGGTAAAAGGCTGGAACTAAGGTAGTGAACAACTTACCTCTGTGAACACAAGTGTTTCCTCCAAGTAACAATTGCCAGGGAAGGAGAGAAAGGCTGGACTTCTGGTCTTAGAATCATAGAATCATAGAATAGTTGGGGTTGGAAAGGACCTTAAGATCATCAAGTTCCAACCCCCCTGCTTTATGCATCCAGAAGACAAAAAAAAAAAAGACAGGGAGGAGGAAAGGAGAGAAGAAGACGGGAAGAGACCTATGTACCCAAAGATGCTCACAATTACGACACTCCCAGCGGAAGCTGAAAAACAGACAAGAATTTCCATGCGAACCTTTCATTTACACATTTGCATAACGCTTTAGGAAAAACACTGAAAAGAAAATAAGACTTGTCTGTAACCAAGATAATGAATTCTACCATGCTTCTTTCATTTACATTTGATGATATGAAGTTTGAAAAATACATAATCTTCAGTTATTCTGCAGGCAACATGGACACAGAGAAATTCCGCTCCCATGCAGCTCATTCTCAAGGCCAGCAATATTTACAACTTAAAAACCTTAGCAGAATTTAAACAAAACATATGCTTTTCTCTGTGAAAGTTTACATCTATTTTTATGTTCTGATGATTTAACCTCAGCAGTAATGAGAACAGATTCAGTAAGATGATCTTTCAGCTGCTGAAAATTAAGACCATGGACAAAAGGGTGACAGAGGCACGTGGCTCAGATGGGTAAGCCCTTCAAAACAAGAGCCACTTCACACTTGTGAGATATAGCCAGGTAAAGTCTACTAAAATGAGACATCTGTATTTTGAAAAATCAAACTTCTTATGAAAGAGAACATTGTCCTTTCCAGGTCAAGAATATTATAGTGCTGAGTCTAAGTACTTTTGCTTTTGCCACCTTAATATCTTGTGTGAATCCATTAAAGCAGGAAAAAACTACCACTGCAGTATGAAAAGATCCTCCTTAGGCTTTCACCCTTCTTAGAGAGAAAAAAGTCAGCCATGGATCTGAAGACTTTCTTTACTAGTAGAAGCATTCTGATCTTACTTCTTAGAAAGCTTTCTATATTGTCCATATACCCTGTCATATGAAGAAAAATCACTACATATTCTTTTTTTTTGACATACCCAATGACATATTGAGATTTTCTTACCAAGTGCAGTTATAACTCTTAGGATATATTCAGGTCCAGTCTTCCATGCTTATTGCTCTGTGTCCTCTGAAAGAATTGCAGAGGTCTGGTATTTACAGGTTATACTACAGAAGGACCAAAACCAGCAGCCATTTCTTTCAGTCTTGGATTCACTGTGCAACTGTCATTTACTCTGCTTCAAAGCAGATGGCCCCTATTTGAGGATATGAATTGGATGTGCAGGAAAAGGGCTATTTAGGAAGCAAAATTTGACCTGCTCAAATCTAATAAGCAACTTGAGCAAGGTTGCCAGCAATTATGGTTGACCATCACTTCAGTAAACTGTTATATCAGTTAGTCTGTCTATCTAGTCCAAAAGGACCTTGTACACAAAAACAGAGAAGGCAAGTTACCTCTTAGCAACTTGCAAAATATTATTAAAACCAAAACAGGTGACCAGCCTGGTATCCAGACTCAGCAGCCCCAAGGCATGTACCTCTAATTTCCACTCCTCCCCACCACTCCACTAATTCCCTTATATTCAAGTATCTACAAGTGAACCTTAATTTGGGGGAGAGGGGGAGAGTGGGAAATTAACAAAACCACCAAAAATTCCATCCAATGTGTTTTCCCATTATTTATTTTTTAGTTACATCTAAGGTTTTTGTTCTCAGTAGCAGGCAGGAGCAGGGAAAACAAACTTGATTCTTTGTCAGAATCTCACTCATAAATCCTATGCAAGATAGTGTAAACACATGTGCACTGTTACAGTCTCTTTTAGCAAGGAAATCTGTTCCCCTGCAAATGAAAATGCTGAAATGGATATTAACCATGACTCTTTCTACTAAATATTTAGAGCTATGTATTTGTCAGTGTTTAAAATCCCTGCATGTTTAAAGTCTAATTCATAAAACCTAAGTTTTCTGTACTTCACATTAGCCTAATAAAATATGTACACTTATGGTAAGGATTTTATATATATATATGTGTGTGTGCGTGTGTAATTACAGGTTTGAATAAATATGGAAAAATGGAACGTGGGACTTCCCTGTAGCATTTATCTGGATGCAAGCTTATACAAGCATACCTGCCTGCATGGCAAAAAACAAGTAAACCCATTAATATGTTGGATGTCTGGCTTCCCTATTATCAATTTTGTGTTTACATAATCTTCACTTGTTTACCATATACACAGCTCTATAAATATGTGGAAATACATATATGTCCCATACTTGGGTCACTTTGGTGACCCAATCAGTCACTTTTTCTCTGTTACCAGTAAATATCTGCGCACTGTCAGCGTGACAGGCAAAATACTTAGGATGGTTTGCATTAAAGATACTGTCGAAGACGATACTGAGCAATAGCCATTGCTCTTTGGTTGACGTGCAGCCAGTATTTGCTGATGATAAACATGGCAAAACCTGAAATATATAGTTTTTAAGAATAACAGCACAGCTGCACATCACAACTGTGTTCTGAATATAGAAAAATACGTGTAAAAAATAAGCATACAGCTGGTCATAAATCCTTCGTACTCTTCTGTCCAAAATTCTGATAAGCTGAAGAAAATCCTCTGAAAAATACAGTTTTCCAGATTTCCAGATTCCAGTCTGATACATCATGGGAAAATTCAGTTTAGCATAACAATAGAAAAATCTCACAAGGCATGTTTTAAAGTGTAAAGAGCAAGATAACAAGTGTACCCAGCGTAAATTGCATGAGTATCTGTGTACAGTAATTATTTGATTACGAAAGGCCATAAATGAGAAGACAGTGCTGCAAATTACAGCACCCAGCATAAGCACCAGGAAGCCCGAGATGTTTTGATCAATACCTTCAAACAACTTCTTTCCAATTATAAACTTCAAACTTTGTCACTTCTGTATAAAATAATGAGGTCTATGTTTCATGTAGTGTCATGTGTCAGGGATGATACTCAGTAGATACATCATTAAAATGACTGGATTAAAATTAAAAACGTAGTGTAGGAGGAAGGGAGGGAAGCAAGAAAGGAGGTTAGGAAGCTACATTTCAGGAATGATGCTCAAAACACTTTCTGTTTTGGTCAATCTTGTATTATTTCAGTCAATACTGAATCACATTCCTAAGAAATATATATACTGTAAAATGTATAGAGATCTTTTTATAGGCATACTGAAAAGTATTATTAGTTTATATTCTAATCCTCGCTAAGTATTTTAGTAATACTATCTAATGAATAACAGAAACGGCTGTGTTTTCACACTATAATTGCGTTACGTGTAATTCACCCCTGTGAATTCCTTACCAGATGGTGTATTGGTGGAATTTAGTGGATATATAAACGGTGAATTTGGACTGAAATAAAATCTTTTGCTTGTGAAATGTATTTTGCATTCCATTACTGATTTCAAGACAAAACTCTGAAATGCAAAAGCTGGAAAATCAGCAGAGGGAAATAACAAAGGAGTGTTAATGCACCATACAAATGAATCACTGCAATTCATGCTCGTCATAGACTATATTTTTCTGCATGCTCAGCTCTCACTGATGTTGTGAAAGTGGGAGACAAAATTACTATTTATGAGGTTCGTGGAGGACACAATGAATGGTAAATAATATTGAGGACTGATCAGTTATACAAAGTGATGTGAAATGCTTGTTAAGCTGAACATATTGAAGAATTATGCAGGTAAAGAGTAGAAAAACCAAAGTTACAGGAGCAAACCTTGTGTTTTTCGGCTAGTAAATCTTGTCAGACCTTGAGAATAGACACCAGAGTCTTGACTAGCAGAGTTTGAACAACAGGCTCAAAGTCACAGGAGTCACACAGCTCAGCAAAAAATATGTTAACATGGTGCTTGTATTTCAACAGGGAGAAGTAGCAAGAACATGATTTTATAATGGCAGTGGTAAGAGTGATACGGTTTTGTTATGATCAGCTTTACAATCCACATTCCAGAAAGAATAACTTAAAAGTGGGAGAGATCTACAGGAAAAAAAAATAAATATACCTAATGGTTGGAGAAACCAACATACAGTTTGAGAGATGGAGATTTGACCAAATGAGACAGTTACCAAGAAGAACTGAATAGAACAGACTATTTCAGTTGGAAGGGACCTACAATGATCATGTAATCTAACTATGTGACCAATTCAGGGCTTACCAGGTTAAAACGTGTTCTTAAGGGCATTATCCAAATGCCTCTTAAACAGTGACAGGCTTGGGGCATTAGCCAATTCCCTAGGTAGCCTGCTCCAGTGTTTGAACAACCTCTCTGCAAAGAAATGTTTCCTCATGTCAAGCCTAAACCTCCCCAGGTGCAGCACTGAACTGTTCTCATGTGTCCTGTTACTGAATACTTGGGAGAAGAGGTTGGCACCTCTCTCTCTATATCCCTTCCTCAGGAAGCTGTAGAGAGCAATATGGTCACCCCTCAGCCTCCTTTTCTCCAAATGAAACAAGCCCAAAGTCCTTAGTTCCTCCTTCCAGCTCCTTAACGAGCTTTGTCGCCCTCCTCTGGACACATTCAAGGACCTTCAGACACTTCTTAAACTGTGGGGCCTAGAACTGCACCCAGCACTCAAGGTGAGGCTGCATCAAAGCTGAATACAGCAGGATAATGACCTCTTTTGACTGGCTGGTTATACAGTGTTTCATCATGGCTTGACTTTGCAAACGAAGATTTGGGAAGGGCATTTACCCACGCTTACTACAAGCGCGCTGATGACTAAGAAGGCCAATGCAGGATAGGCAAATCCGGCTACAAAAAGCACAGCAGAAGGTCTGCAGGGTTGGGTCTGCCACTTCCAGTGCACCTTATCACCTGCTGTTTCGTCCCTTGCCTGTCGCTCCAGGGCTTTGCAAGTGTGGGTAAACCCTTCCGGCCTGCGCAGTGGATTTATTTTAGGTGAGGCACAGCGTGCGCAGAACTGGCCTCACCCTTTACACCTGAGGCTTATCTGCCAGGGCCTAGCGAGCTTGGACAGTGACAGCAAAGTCCTCAGGTCGAAGGTTTAATTAGAGTATCCTTCTCTTAGATGGATGGCCTTACAGGGCTACACGAGCTCCATCTGCCCGAGTTTGAAGTTGGAGTTGTCCTTCTCCTAGGATGGTTGCCCGAAGGCTAGTGAGCCCATCCTGCCCATGGACACACCTTGTCTGACCCTTCATTTGAGAGCTGACTGGCATGGGAGACCCTACCGGAAGCATAAGCCACCACCAGCATAACTCCCAACTTCACAAGGGCACGCAAGCTCTTTCCCCATGACAAGGGGGTGTCCGTGAAAGAGTATACAGTGTTTAATGCACCAGGATAGCACAGTAACCCAACTACTGTTTGAAATATCCTGAAGATGAGAAAATACTTTATAATAAATGAAACTTCAGGCAAGTGCAAATGTGTCTTATGAATGATAAATAAATTCACACCAGATTTAAGACCTTTTTTTAACAGAATTGTGTTTAATCATATGAAAAATACTATGATGCTTTTCATTTAGAAGAGGATGAGGGGAGTTATTTTGAATATATGCTTTAAAAAATATTCAAAACCTGGGCAAAAGTCTTTGATAAAAGTTTTGAAGGATGCATTATTAGATTTTTGGGTGATCATTCTGAACCTTAAAATCTCAAGATGGTATTCATGGACCAAATGTAGCTAACAATCCTTTCCTAGAGACAGAAACCAAGGCAGAGATGCTACTTTTTGAGTAAATTAATTGTGTATTGGGTTTTACAATTTAATTTTGTGACCTTTAAGATCCATTTCTTCAGTAAAAGAAAATATTAGGGATGATGTCTATGGCTTTTTCTCCCTTTGGTATTATTTAAATAACCACCTTCAGTGAAATCAATTCAAGCTTTACTACATATGGTATCCACCACTGAAGCTGGGATTTTCATGAAATTAGGCTTTTCAGTGGGATGCAGACCCATATTTCCCATAACTCCTTAAGTGCAACAAGGACTGGAAGATTTTGCTGTTAATCTTGGAAAAATGACAGCCATAAAAAATGTTGACTCATCTCACCAGTGGATCTAAAAAACCACCATTAGGCTGTTATCACTAGGAACAACACTGTGTGGGTTGTGCATGTGCAAATGATCACAAAATCACAGCTGGTATTTCTAATTCTGTCCAACCCAACAGATACATGTTCTCAGAAGTATCTGAGATAATTACACAACTAAATCAAACCCAAATACTGAATTCCCAAGGGAAAGAATCTTTAACATGTGTCATACATAACTATTGAAACATTTACTTTCCATCTGTGTACTTTCTAATTTTTCTTGTCACACATTCTAGTCATTAATAATGCTCATAACCAGATACATGTTTACACAACTTACATCCACCGCTCCAGACCCTGCTGAGAGACTACACAAACTTGTTACTCTAGCATCCTGTTTAGAGTGATTGCATGATAATTTAACTTGAAAGTTCTGCAGGCATTAAACCAGAAAATTATTCTGTATCACAAAGAGTATTGCCATTGTGTAGTGGATACTACACAAGAAATTGCTTTTTGAATAAATGCTTTTTCTTTCACTGGTTTGCCATCACAAGATGAAAAGCATCACTTTTCTCACATATTGCATTTCAAGACAGACTCCATTCAGATAACATGCAGTGGTTACAATTACAGCTTTAAATCCAGAGTGGTGTTAGTCTTCTTACAACGAATGTAATTCACAAGAATTTTTACAATAGTGACAGGGAGAAAACTTCTTTTCTAATGTAACAATCCCCATTGCAGCATTTCATCCTTCCACAATCCAGAACATAGAGGCTTTTCAGCACCAGAGGGACACAAAAATTCCTATAAAGCCTTGTGCACACAAGAAGAGGAATTCAAAGCTGGGCAGATGGAAAGAAAAGGTAAAAAGTTGTGGCAGTGTGTACCAATTCAATTGTTAGAACTCTGTTTATATTAAATGCAACCCTGTGAGCAACTGACTCATGAATAGCTCTCATATGCAAAAATAATTAACAGAAAAAGAAGGCTGAACATAAATTTTTTCACAGTTCAAGTTTTTTTACTCAATGCTGAGTAGAATTAATACAGTTTATTTTGCTTACATTCATAATTCAATTTCTTGAAAACTAATTTTTAAAATAGTTTTAAAATCATATACCAAGCAGGCTGTTCTATGAAGATACATATATGATAGTATGGGGCATAGATTCTACAAGTACCTTTGAAATACTCATATCAGCTGTGATATCTGATATACACATACTCTGCATATTATACACTTATATTTATATATAGACTTGTAAAAACAAACACAACATTTTGTCTTGTTTTCTCCAAGTTATAGTCAGAAGATGTGCAATCACAGGATGAACTAAAGCTCAACCTCCAAGTGATTCACTCCAGCTGCTATGACCCATAGACAGAGCACAGTTCTACCCTGAGATATTCATGCAGGTCTCCTAAAAGCACTAGGAGTCACTAAGGTTGGCCATAGGACTGTATCTGTAACTAAACCTGAGAACTAAAACTATTCCATGAGTTAGATTGCTTACATTTTTCTCTCCATGTGTGTACGTTCCACTAGGCAGGGAGAAGGCTCTTGTTTAGCACCTCTAAATAAAGATGCTGAATAACTGACAGTTTATTTATGAAATATTGTATCATTTGGTGTAACTACAGCTGGCATAAAAATGCCTTAAACATATGTGATTGTTTGCAAACCTGTCCAGTGAAGGTGAAAACAGTAATGTTTTTTGTCTAACCTTTTGCACTTGAAAATGTTGGATATAAATCACAAAGTTTTGCAAGTTATATTTTTTCAAACACTCTGCTTAAAATATGCATAGAAAATATGCATTATGTTATAAGTACACACATAAGCAGTTTACACTGTATTGCCTGTTTTGTAAGTGGGAGTTGATCATACAAGTGCTTAAGATGCATTTCCATAAAGCAGCAGGACTCCATCTCTGTGGTTACTTAAAAGTGGCTTTAGAGCTAATCTGAAAAGCAAATTGATAAACCACAAATAAATCACTCAGGGACAAGTTAAGTGCAAAACAGTTAGGAGGGCTGAGAGGCAAACTCCACCTCTGCCCATCACTGGGGCAGGGCACACAAACATGCTCTTGCCTGCTGAGCAGACAAGCTCCACTCTGCTTTGCTTAACCCAGCTATCTGCCTGTATCCCATCTGCTGCGCCAACATTGTCACATACAAGCCTGACATCAGCCAAGTGAGAGGGTTAGTGTCCCTCCTGCATGGCTGCTAGAATCACCTGCTGGCAGAGCAGATGGGATTTGTTGACAGATTGAACCTACGTAGACTACCTGCCTGACAAAGCTGGGTCTGAAGGGGCTCATCGGCCATCTGAGCATAAAGCTGAGTGTTAGCCTGCATCACTGTGTACAGAGACTTGCTTCTGAGAAATTCCTATGTGAAAGATGTGATTTTTCCCATGGTCACATATCAAACGATTGACAGAGCGGGAAACAGAATTCAGGAGTCCCAGATCAAAGTATCCTAATTTATAACTAATAGAGACAGAAAGCCACAATGGGAGATGAGGCTGTCTCTGTCAGTCTTCAGGGAAACAATCCTGCTGACAAGGAGAAGTATTTCATTGTTCAGTGTAAGTTTGATTTCTAAATGAACAGACATTCTTAGAAATGATTACTTAAGACTCCCTCAGTATTTGCACATCTTCTGTCTCCGTGTTTCTAGCAGCTCAGCACGTCATTAGAGCACTGCTGATTTTAATGACTGGTTGCCAGAAAATGGTGCAACTAGAATAAAATGGGGAGCTGGCTGTGCTGAGTAAGCTACTGTCGTTTACTTGCAGGGTGGACATGGAGTCACAAGCACAGAAGGTGCACACAAGTTCAAGCTGTCTTCTTCCCTTCGTCTTCCATGTCAGTGCTTTGTTTTTAATATTATTCAGACACTTCATGTCTCAGCAGTAAGTCTGAAATGTAAAAGTCAGCATTTCCACAGTACAAAAGCCAAAATCCATTTAGGAAACAAAATGTCTTCCACTGAAACAAAAACAATGCTGTGAACTACAGCAGCAGTAATCAGAGTTGGAATAACTGAAAGTCAGTTTTTAACCTACAATGTTCCATAGAGAATCAAAGAACTAACTACTTATGTGAACAGGAGGTGTGGATTTCATGTATCTATACATCAGAATGCAAATGCATGCTGCAATTATAGCTTTATGCATATTAACATTTAATAACTTGTGTTATTTATGTACATAAACTATATTGTACTATATAGTACCATATTTTCATGACAGCCCTCTATTAAGCAGATCCTACTTTCTTTATCATGAATGGAGACGTAAAATACAGATGAACCCGTGAACCCATTTTACTGCAGAGTCCATAACAACTGTTACGTTAGAAGAGAAAAAAACCCCAAACAATATGGACAGTCAAGACCCAGTATCCTGAGAAGCTTCCCTGATCAACAAGTAAGAGAGCACTTCTGAGGCGATAAAATACTACATAAATCTTCCAAGAAACAGATAAGAAAATAAGCAAGATCATAAATCCTTAATATTCAACTCATCTCAACCCCACTGAAGAAACACCTTTTTTAAAGTATTTGGTTATTTTTTAACTACAGCTAACCAGTAAAATGAATCAATATAAGCTATAAAAGAGACGATCGCATAGGGTGTGAGGGTAAATTTTCACAGTTCAGAAAAGAAAAAGAGCCAGAGCAAAGTGAGAACAGCAAAGTTCTGCTGATCTCCCCAGGCAAGTGAGATGGTCTTTTGTTACAGGTGACAGGTTTTTTGTCCCCAGATAATTAGAAGAGTTAATATGTTGCTATAAATAAAGGTGGGTTGAAAAATAAACTCCATAAATTGACCATCAGTCTTTTTTTCCTAATGACTGCAAACAAAGTTGTCTTGTGTGATACAAATGACAACACACTGCCTGTCATGCAATTGTTTCCAAACATTCCTTAATTAGCCTCAGCCATTAACCTTCAGTCAGTGGATCATTGAGGTCAGGATTGGGGATTTATAATCTAGTCAGTTTACACTTATCTCCCCACAGAGTAAGAACTGCAGAGGGGCCTCTAATCAGAAGTGTTTCCTACACAACCTTACAACTCAAACAGGACAGTTCGCCTGTCCACAGAGCAACCTAGGTTTCCTTGTCAGCTGGAGGTAAACTAAGACTACCTGAACATGCTTCAGTCAATACCGATTTTCAGCAGGAACTTTGGTGTTTGGGCAAGCAAAATTTCATTAAAATTATCTACTGCAAACAGAAAAGCATCTGCTTTTGTCAAAAGCTGACTACTAGAGAAGTTTTCTTTTGTCTAATAAGGGAAAACCACTTGAAACTTTATCATGAAAATCCAGTCTTTCTCATACTCCAGTGGCCCTGTTCTGAACTGTGAGGTGGGCCACTGAAATCTCCCAAGCCATGTCACAGACCCAGGATGCACAACAGGGGTGGAGTTAAAACCTGTGGTGCACCAGAGGATAGGTGTTGCAGGCTACTAGCCCACGGACTGAATGGCGGTGATAGGAAAAATCTCAACTGTAACATCTGCTATGTACAAATAGGTAGCTTTTCAGCCAATTTTTTTAAGCAGAACAAATGCCACCACTTCAAAAAATCTTATACATACGTAAAGCAAGACGGTCAAACAGAAACATAGAATCAGAACCATTCAGGTTGGAAAACACCTTGAAGACCATTGAGTCCAACCATTAACCTAGCACTGCCAAGTCTACCACTAAACCATGCCCCTCACTGCCACATCTATGTATCTTTTAAACACCTCCAAGGATGTTGACTCAACCACTTCCTTGAGCAGACATTTTTATTAATATCCAATCTAAACTTTCCCTGGCACAGCTTGAGGCCACTTCATCTCATCCTATCACTTGTTACTTGGGAGAAGAGACTGACACCAACCTCACTACAACCTATAAGGCCTTCTCGACTCTTCTGCAGGCTAAACAGCCACAGTTCCCTCAGCTGCTCCTCACAAGACCTGAGCTTTAGTCCATTCTCCAGCTTTGCTGCCCTTCTTTGAACACAATCCAGCACTTCAGTGCTGTTTTAGAGTGATGGGCCCATAACTGAAAACAGTATTCCAGATGCAGCTTCACCACTGTCGAGTACAGGGGGATAATTCCTTACCTAGTCCTGCTGGCCACATTATTTCTGATACACACCAGGATGCTATTTAGCCTTCTTGTCCACCTGGGCACACTGCTGGCTCATATTCAGCCAGCTGTCAACCAACACCCCTATGTCCTTTTCCACTGGGAAGCTTTCCAGCCACTTTTCCCCAAGCCTATAGGATCACAACATGATGTTGTTGTGACCCAAGTGCAGGACTCAGCACCAAGCCTTCTTAAACCTCATACAATTGGCCTCAGCCCATCGATCCTGCCTACACAGATCCTTCAAAGACACAGACATGCTGTTGAGCCAAAAGACTGCAAAACCCCCTCTCAAAAACATCAGCACTCTCAAAGTACCTGATCCAAAGCTATTAAGTCAGTAAGACTCCATTAGCACCAACTGGCTTTCTGTCTGATCCCACACATTAAGGTGGAAATTGTATTCCTTTAAAATACCCCAATGAAATTAAAGAGCATTTCCAGTGAAAATATCTTCATGATCTCCTATTACAGAAGCTGTACTTTTGTTATTTAACCAGAAATACTGAAAGTTTGTGTAAATGTAGTGTATTTCACTCCATGCTTAAACATTTTGTTTAAGCCCCACAAGTGGTAGTTCCTTCTTTGTTTGAAAATGAACTATCTACTTTTCAGTGCTCGAGCTGCAGTAGGTGGAAATTAATTTAGACCCTGGCAAATCAGGAAGAATCCACCAAATTATTGACAGCTTAAACTACAGAGTGCTAGAGGAGCCTTGACTGCTTCAGGCTACTGCCCACCATTTGGCAAGGCTACTAAAAGATTGTTAACTTACAGCTATCCTATTTATTTTTTTTATTTATTTTTTTGTAAGACCTTCTTATAGACTTTCTGCTGAAGAGTAAAGATCCTACAAAGCGGAAGAAAGCCAGGAAGGCATGTGGTTGAGCACCAAAGAGAGAGGACAGTCAATAGGAACAAGAACAAGAGTAAAGTTAGGGAGCAAAAGCAGTAAGAAGAGGATACTGAAGGAAAAATAACCAGCTACCCCTGGCAGCCTCCACATGTCACTCTAGAAGCCCTTCTGAGAGTTTTACGTGAGTGAGTGCCCAGGGAATAGGCCCATGGATACCAACAGGCAAAGTCCTTTCTGACATGGCTTTTCCTGGGTGGGAGAATGGAATTCTACCAGAAACAGGCTGACCAAGCTATGTACAAAAGGACCTTCCCTGTATGGATCATAGCATTGAAAACAGCCCACACGTGGCTTCACAAATCTAATTAGGCATGGCACAGGGGAACAACAGATATTTCTGTGTCTAGGTTTATAGAGTCTTTGGCTTCTCTCTGGAGGCTACCAGCAAGGTTACCAGTGACTGCCAAGTGTAGCGATGGTGTCATTATAGAAACACCTGTCCACGGGACCACAGCAATACAGCTCACCCACGAAGGCCGACAAACAACAGATGGTAGCAAGTTTTGATCAGTACCAACATGGACTGGATTTGAACCAGCAAGTTAGAAGTAAAAAGGTTGCCAGCTCATTTCTTATTCTTTTGAGCTATTTTTTCCCCTGTTAACATTATATATTATGTCTTACCTTACATGAAGTCCTAGAGAAGGACTCATTTAAAAAAAACAACAGCTTTCTCTTTGCTGTGTAATACAAAATAAAACTGGCAAACTTGGATGCCTACTGTTTACATTTTACAGTAAGAGGGCAATTTCACACTGCCTACTACTGCTGCTGCAATATTTCCATACCCACTTTTTTTGTTTGTTTGTTTTAACTCAGTTCATGCCAGAATTAAAATGAGAAGACTCATCAAAAATGTCAGGTCTTCTCCATTATGAGGAGTCTGTGCCAACCCTCTGCCTGCATTTCTGTTGTGTTATGATATTGATCCATTTACAAAACCAGGTCAGCTCTGTGGCTGGCCTAGATGAAACAGCAGGGATCCATCCCTTACCTGATTCCTGCTGCCTGTCAGCCAACCGCAGCTACTGTGCTCCTGCTCAGTACTTACTCCACATGTGGTTGTAGGTCTGGTTTTACTAACTCGACTGTTTCCACCAGTGTCACTCAAGGCATAGGATTCCTTAATACTTAAAATCATCTGCCTTGCTCTCATTCAGACATCTTTTACTGTCCACAGAAAGTCAATGAATCAAAGGTGAAGCAGAAAGCTAAAAGTTAAAAACATCCAGGCAGATTGCCGAAAGCATACGTTGTAGGGCAGGCATGATGCAGTGATGTGTGGGTGGCCGGCTGCTTGTCTGGCTGCCTGCCTGCCACTCTTCGCACATCGGCAGTACACCTCCAGGTTGCTGCTGTACCATAACCAGCCTCAATGGCACAGGCTGCCAACGCTTCAGGAGACAGGCACAGGCCTCTTGTGTTTGGAGAGCTTTTGGATCTGCAGTTATTTAGGATTCTATTTATGAGCCTGTTGTGTAATAAAAAAGCGTGCTGGGGGAAAAGAGTGGCTTTTCTGTACCTCAGACATTATTACTTGGACAGAAATTAAATTATAAGCCTTTATCACCACTTCGGAGTGGAAAGCGCTGGAGGTTATAAACCCCCTGGGTAAAATCTTAACCTAGTGGAAAGCAAAGGCAAAATTACTGTTGACATGAATAAAGCCAGGATCTCACTCTATATATCTGTGTGTGTGTGTGCATAGGTGTGCTTACATTTTCATAGAGAATCAGGATTACTTATTAACTGTCAAGCACAGACTGCAGCAAACACTGCCCACAGCATCATTGAAGCTTATGGAAATGTTCCTAAGATTCTCACTTCCTTTGAAGGTACCAGTAAGAGCCAAATAAAAATGTCCCAAACCGAATGTGGGTTTTGGTTTAAATATAATTTATTTGTAAAATAGCATGCTTGAGTAATTACATGATTTTTTGTTGTTTTCTGAGATTAATATTCATTTGGTAAAATGAGAGTGCATTATTCTGTGTTTTATTAAATCACATTAGTTACTGAGCTTTAAGTGGCCTTCTCAGTTAGAAACAAATCTCACAACATTGGCTAGTAAGTTTTGACTGTAGATACCATATAAAAGCAAACTGGTTGTGAATGCCTTATTTTTAATGCAGCATTTATTATTGTGTCTGTATTGTATCTGTAATTTCTGGCTTTTTCAGAAGCAAGATATACTTAGCTTTGTGTTGCTATTCAAGCAAAAAATAAGAATGTAAAATTTGTGATATAATCATTCCTAACTCATCTATTTGCTTATTCTAATGTCTACATGGAATTAGATCTATGAATTTTAAGGAATTACCCTGTTTGGGTTTTTTCACTTAAGCACTTTCTGTCAAAGGCAGATCCCTCAGTGATGTTAATGACTACAGAACCTTTGGCATACATGGAAATAGAACAAGTAACTCCACCGGAAATCTGCTCCAGGTAACCAAAATACTGCTTTTCTTAACATCTGCTAAGTTTCACATTAAGTTTCACATTAATTGACTTTTCTCAGTTTATCTCACATAGCCACGCGTCTTTTCCCACACAGCTCGCTGGTGACCTCCTTCTGACTGAACGGAAATGGAACCCTTTTTCCAGGTTTGCCACCTCAGACCTTCTCTTGGTTTTCAAGAAGCTGTTCCAGTCATCTTTCGGTCTTCACAGTCCACTGTATCACAGGACAGGATTCATTTCAGCCAATTCTAGCTGTTCTGGTGCAGGTATCTAATCTACACTTGTAAAATCCCTCAGAGACCCCAGAGAAGGAAATACAAACGGGATAATTTGTCTCATCTTTACTGCAACCAGATCCTGAGATGCCCAGATTGCTGAGTACCTCTTCATCGTGGCAAACTCCACAAAAAGGTAAGACACATTCAAACTTTGAAAGACAAGGATGTTGCTGATCACGAACTAGGATAATGGACTTTTAGATGGCAAAAGCTGATATATGACAAAAAAAACCCGAACAGAAATAGAAAGGATTTAGTTACTGCTTTCACCCCTGATCCTTTTCTTGCTTCCATGGAGGGCCTCAACAAACTCAGGGAGTGGTGGCAGACACTGGCTTATCCTCCTGTTCCTGCAGCACATTTTTGCTGTATCTCATCCCCAGGACATGGGTCCCTCCTGATTCTTTCAGCAGTTTCTCAAGCTGTCCTCTAATCATAAGCCCTTAGCACCATGATGGGAACTTCTCCCTGCTTCCTCTGCTTCCCTGACTCAGTAGTTTCTGGCACCTGGTCCCCTGAGAAGGCCCTGCAGCTTCCCTCAAGAAGGTGCAATCTCCCCTTTCTTGTGGACAGATTTAGGGCAAACTCTTCAGAAGATGTGCCAGGAGAGGAATTCCAGGAGCTCACCCAAGATTTTTAATACTACTTTGCATCATATGGAAGAGCTGGAAGAGGGAATCTCACAGTCTGGACTGTTACTATGAGTAACCAGTTCACCTCCATTTTTTTAGCAGCACCTGATTGTGACCACTTCTTTTAGCTGAACTTCAAAAGGGACAATCACCCAATTGCTTATTTCCATTTTTGTACATTATCCAGAAAATGTGAACTGCCTCATGAAACAAGCAGTGGTAATGCTGTATGTACTTTCATGACATTTAATTTCTTATGAGGCAAGACAGAAGAGACACACCAACACCACAGCTGGTGTACGATCTCATAGACTTGGACAAAAAGACATTGAGATGTTAATCCAATTTGTTTCTGTACAAAGTACATTTCATTTAATTTGGAATTTACAAATCAAAATGTACTTATAATTATAGGAAGAATGGTACCAGCTTGTTTATAATTGCTAAACTGAGCTATACAGCAATGGTTTATGACTAGCATAAACCAAGTTCCTCCTACATTAGCCCAACTTGCCCAATCTTTAAATTAAACAGAAATCCACCCTTGCTCTAAAGAGACCATATATTGTAATTAAAACTCTTTTTAGAACCAGTAGTTTTCTGTAGCCAGACATTGCACTTCTGCGCATTTCACCAGGCTCGGTGACTATGTTTATGTAAGGACACCTTCTAAAGGGGTATGTGCTCAATTTGACAATGGGTGGATGGAATCCATCTTCCTTAAAAGCCGCTTAGCAGAACTGTCCTTTTCCTTTTCTTTTTTCTGTCTTTTTACCTTAAGCAATAAGAATATATTCATTACAGTCTATGGGACCTTTCTTCTAAATTGCCACTAGCTTCTTCAGTTTGTTTCCTTTACACAGATTTACTTTTATTGATACAGACCTCTTACATCCTTAAATTCAGTATCAGTTTACCTATGTTCTTTGGAGAAGATACCTGCAATGACACAAATAGCAGCTGTCTGGCCAAGAATTAACATACTGATAAGTACCTCAAGCCCCTTTAACACTACAAGAGGTATAGCACAGATAGAGGCAATATCAGCTTTCAAATCTCTCCATATAGGACAAGGGGCTCCTTTCTTATCCTGCTGAGTCAACCTGAAATGTACCACATTTCAAAATATTATTATTTTTTAGGAGCATAATGCTTTTAAACTAGTTATTAAACACTCTGGAGCCTTACCAAAGACACCAACCCCCAGATAATTTTGTAATAAATAATAGTAGGGAAAAAGTAGCTACTGCAAAACCTAATTAAGTATTTTGATTAGATCATACTTGCTGCATTTTGGATGCTGTTTATAATTAATTTTATTACCTGATGTCTGTCAGTGCTGTTTTTTTCAACTACTGCTTTGTTTACTTAATTGAGCAGTTTATAATTATCATTTTGGAAAAACAATTTTTCCTCTTTACTTTTATAGCTGATCATATTTACTAGGCTTTTTAGCCCTTTCAGTTTCAATACCCTTCATAACACTGGCAGGATTAACCCTAAGCAACAAATCATCTTTCCACTTGCAATGGCAGGGTGCTGAGCTTTGTTTCCCACCCACAGTCAAACACAGACATTCCCCTACCTTCAGTCACCTTTTCCTGCAACGTGCAACCTATTCCCCATAACACCAATCAGTCTGTGGTAGTGAATTCTTGCACATATGGAGAGGTCTGTGGCAGAGGAGTGTCTTCTGGACACAACCAGTCAGCCTTGCCATGAAATTACTCCAGAATCAGAGCAAGTGCCACAAAATCATTCTGATTTTGCAGCAAGAAGGATCCACCATAATTTTCAATACATGACTTTAGACTCTGAACAACCAGACTCCTCATTTGTTTTTTAGGTTTCACCTTTTGAAGTAGGTTATTTCCTTTCTCCTACTTGGGCAAGGCAGTAATTTACTAAGAATATGAAGGCACACACAGCCAAAACTATTTTATGTTGCAGAGTGGGAAAGTACCTGTAAAATGTGTCAGTTGCACAGATTGAGGCACTACTGTGTGGAAAACAGGAAGACTGGGTATATCACACTGAATTGCATGTCCTTGAAAACTAGAGTGAAGTAACAGGTATGCAATGAGATTTAATAGTACAAAGTGTGGAGTCATGAATTAAACAGAAACTCCTACCCTCAGGTATGAATGTGATTGGACTGACAAGGAAAAAGAAGGAATTGACTGGTAGCCTCCTCAGTCATAGGATAAAAAGGCCATGAGTGCAATGTAACTGTAAAGAAGTAAATGTGATCCTACATCACATCAGCTAGGATGTTTCCTGTCGGGAGAAGGGAATATTGCTTCTGTTGTACATGACATTGATGAGCCCTTTACAGTAAAACTGTCACAGTTCTAGTCATATAAATTTAAACTGATATTGTACAGTGGGGGAACAACAGGCTGATAAGGAGAATGGAGAGCTCAGAGTAGAAGAGACAAATAGCAAGAACTGGTCTAGCTCAACCTAGAAACATTAAGAGGGGATTACATTATTTAACTTGAAACTGAAAGAAGGCGTATTTTGATTAGATAAAAGGAAGAAGTTTTTCTCTGTGAGGGTGATAAAGTGCTGGAACACATTGCCCTGAGAAGCCACAGGTGCCCCATCCCTGGAAACGTTCATAGCCAGGTTGGACTGGGCTTTGAGCACCTAGGTCTAGTGGAAGGTGTCCCTGCCTGTGGCAGGGGGCTGGAAATAGATGTTCTTTAAGGTGCCTATCAACCCAAACCATTCTATGATTCTAGATGGGAAGCTGAAGTAGAAATGGGAGGCAAAGGAAACAGAAACGGAAAGACAGATGCAAAGAAGCAGCGATGGACTTTGCAATGGCAAAGAAGCAGTGATGGGCTGCTCTATAAGATGCATAAGGAAGACCACAAATGCATTATTTAACCCAAACTTTGTAAAAAAAAAAAAACAAAACAAAAACTGTTGAAAATTAAAATTCAGAGTTGATTAAGAAATCCCATCCAAACAAGAGAGCTGAAGGGAGTCACTTGAAATTTAAAGGGTTGAAATAATTACTCTCAAAAGGAGTACAAGGGGATAAAAATTAAACAAGCCTTGATTAATTAAATTTGTTT
The DNA here is from genome assembly GCF_033783945.1 of Neopsephotus bourkii. Lineage (NCBI taxonomy): Eukaryota > Metazoa > Chordata > Aves > Psittaciformes > Psittacidae > Neopsephotus > Neopsephotus bourkii. The sequence continues at coordinate 5,985,801 of NW_026901456.1, read as the reverse complement.
GTAAGGGAGGGAAAACAGTTTCACACAACTGGTATGTGTCCTACAGTTCACAAAGAAAGAAGAATACTCACAAAAATATTTGTTGTCCAGTCATGAAGCTACACTACCCAGGAAGATGGTTTGCACATCAAATTGGGATACTGTGCAAAAGATGAGGAGATTTTGCTTCTGCATGCAGTAAAATTTCAAGCTTGCCATTGCATTTCTGTGATGGTTGCAAAACAGCTTTACATAAGCAGCTTTTATAATGCTCCGTGCAGATCAATAGCTTTAGGTTGGAATTCTTTTTTCCCCCTAATCTCCTATTACAAGAGTACTTGATTGCAGACAGGAAAGATGCTTCATTGCGTCAGGTACTATCAAAAAATATGAGGAAAGATGGACTTTACCCGGCAGAATACAGAAGATAGATAAAGGGCAAAGGAGAGAAGGTTATTGCAAACCCCTCCATAATACATTTTGGCAACTGTGACACCTAACTCCATATTTATAGCAATTCCCTATCTTGACATCCAGAAATGGGAAGGATAGCAAGTGAAATAGGAGATTTTGCACAGTAAAGCAAACTTAAGTATCGGGCAGCTTTTCAAAACAGCTGTGCTAGGTTTACCAGATTGCATTATGGAAATGTTAGACACCAAAAAATCATGCATTGATGTGTAAATAAGGAAAAAAATGGGGGTGGTAGGCTGGGAAAGAGAATTCCCTCTGGTATTCCTCCTGCCAGAAAACAAAATCAGACAGCTTCCACCCACTAGTCTCTCCTTATCTCCCCTTCAGTTTCCAATGGCTTGCTCTGCAAAATTTCCCCAACTCTAACAAGCCATAAAACCTACTGAGGATTTAAAATTACTGTTAGATTAACAAATTTTGACCCTTTGTCAATATTATCAGGTTGTGTGAACTAAAACTGTTTAGCTGATCTTTAAGCAGATATTTCTAACCATAGCTTTTCTTGCTGTTGTGCAAAAAAGCTCTCGGTGTTGCCATATGGTCTGAAGCAATATCTAGACTTACACTTCCTAGGCCAGTGAGAAAAAAATGTAATAACGAGAGGAGGAGCAAAGAGGCTGTAGGCAAAGTGGCTTCTCCAGAGCTTTGATTGGAGAAGGAAACAGATTTGTTTCCTTTGTACATTAAAACATTCCCACTCCTGATCTTCACATGCTTTTTATTCATGATGGTGTCTAAGAGCTGTGGGTCAGGGTCAGTTGGCCATCTGGATGTCAAAGTGTACATCTTAGTCATAAAACTAGATGCTTTCTTGTGCTCAGGAGTGGTTTTGATATCTCCAGGTGTCATAATTTTGAGAAGAACATTGGACAAACTTTGTCTTACAGCTAAACAGCAACCCTTTAACGAGGCAGAATGAAAACCACTGACTATAAAATAATTGAAACTCAGAGTTTATGTATGAATCACTATTCTGTGGCCAAAATTCCTCTGTGGGTTCATATTTTATTCATCTACTAACCCCTTCCAGATGAAAGGAGGGATGTATACCAACAAAATTAAACATTTCAGAGCTTGAAGGGAAGAGCCAATACCTCTGACTCAATTTCGTCAGACTTCAAACACGCAATGCTGTTTGTCATGCATGGGATTCATTTGCAGAATGCACACAGCAAGCAAAAATCTATACACACAGGACTGGTGCAGGTGATCCAGCGCATCAGAAACATCATAGATAGCAAGCTGATGGCATTGCATACACTTTATGGATGTGAATTAAATAATGTTAAAACAAAGCTGCACAAGCTTGCAGGATAAATTCATGGGAATAACATGTGTTCACATTTCGCACTGGCAGCTGTAGCTTCACTGAAATTCAAGTATCTCCCGCTGCATCAAAATCACTCATAAAGAGGTGCTGGCAGGTGATTTCCCCATGTGTAAATGTCATGTTGCATTAGCAAAATAAAAACTAGAGGGGCATAGTCATGCATCAGATCCTAGATTAGGCAGCTAATCTCTCTAAATAATCTCTTCACAACCTCTGAACAATCCCTATACAATTACAATCACCAGGAGGCAAGGGAGAGAAAAAACTCCACAGGGCGATTCAGAACTGAAGTTTATTCCAGGTGCACTGAGTAGCCCTCCATGGGCTCCTCTCTTCAAGTAAAACAGACTCCCAAAGTGAACTCCTAAGGTTATTTATCTAAAGAAGGATGTAACAATCCCCTCTACCACTTACCAACTTTTTATCCTCTACTTGTTCTCGTGTTTAAAACATGTACTGTCCAAAACCAATTCCAAAAGCCTCAAGCTGAAATAAACTTTGGCTCCTGACACAGCCTGTTCCTTTGGGCAAAGCACGAGTCTGCTGAAGTCAAGTTGTTTCTGGGAATATCCATCCAAAGGGTGGCGGAGGGTATCTCTGAGTCAAAGCCCATTAACTGAAATCACACTGAACAAGCAACATGGATTTACAGACTGCCAGTTCGAGCACTGCTTTGTCCTTCAACTGAAACAGAAAGGAAAAAGAAATCTGAGCAACGTACCAGCCAAGCATTTGCCTGGGACCTTAAGAAAGTAGCCGGCATCCTTTATGTATGAGATAGCATAAGTATTAACAGACTTTGAGAAGTTTTGCAGTGAGATTCATGGAGCTGGCTTAGAAAAAACTGCAACTGAGACAAACAGATTGAAGGGGGACAGCAGGCTAAGGATAAAATAATTATTCGTGCACCTGCTCAAAAGCCTTTTTAGTTTGTGTGCCATTTGGAAAGCATGAGGGTTTGTGCAATTTAATGATGCTATTATGGTTCCAAGCTCAATGTAACCACTCATACGTTACTCCTCCTGAAATATTTAACAATTAATAGAGATAAAAGGCCCTATCACACAACACATTGTGTCAGGATCATGAAGTCAGGAAGGATAAGCTCATACATATCCTTGTTGTTCCATAGAAACCCTTTCTCCATTTAGAATATGCCCACTTTTCCTGCTGTGTTGTCAAATGAAAGCATGAAAAATGAATAACAAGTGGAGCAGGCTCTAGAAAAGCAGCTTCAGCTTGGAGAACAGATATTGTCCCAGTAGATACGCCCCTAGCACAAGGGAAGAGATTTAAGCAGCAGTAGTTTGCAAGAAGAAACAAATAGGCATGCAAATCTCCAAGGAAGAAGAGGCCCCATGTTGCTCTTTTCAGTGAGGTTCCCTTTTATGGAAAAGCCTAAGAAAGTAGAACACAGCCATTTTTTACACTAGTTTGAATAATAGATACTTAACACAAACCCATGGATTCAGAGGAGATTAGACAGATGAAGAAAAAAAAAGAAAAAAGATTCCCAGGAAGTACATAAATACATTAGGAAATGTAGGAAGGTGTGAAGAGGAAGGGTGAGGTGAGAAAGGAAATGCAAATAAGGAAATTTTACAAGCTAAAGCAGTGCTGGTTTAAAACACTACTTTTGTCTCAGAAGGAAAAAAAAATAAGATCACTGGTGATGCATGGCCACAGAACATGAATGAGCCATGGAGCTGTGTTTGCAGCTAATCTCGGGGGGAAAAAAAATACAGAGAAACTGCTATGACTGGTGCAAGTGCAGATTGCTATTTATGTTACCTGAAAAGCCACAACTCCATTCTGCTTCCCATCGAATAAGTAAAGCCACAACCCCATTCTGCTTCCCATTGAATAAGTACATTAGTTAGGAATATGGCTAATTTGACAGAATGTAAACACAAAAGGTAAAGTGTAAGGTGGAGTTGTCTGGAAAGGATGCATTCTACACAAAAAAATGATAATGTCTAGCAGATGACTTTGTGGTTCTACTTTTCAGCTAGGTTTTCTAGGAAAAGGAGGCCTAAGTGCCTGTTAATGTCTGAATGGTTTGTTTGTCAGCTATCCTTCCTTCTCAGGAATATGTTGGCCAATTTCAATCAAACCAGAGAGCTCAAAAGTAATGTCAAAGATACTCCCTTCCCACAGACTGAATCAGCGGGGAGTGTGTGTAAAGGTGATAGAAACATAGAATGGTTTGTGTTGGAAGGGACCTTAAAGCTCATCTAGCTCTAATCCGTTCCCGTGGGCAGGGACACCTTCCACTAGATCAGGCTGCTCAAAGCCCCGTCTAAAAGATGCTGTTAAGGGCCCTAAAGGAGACAGAGGTTTGTTTGCACTGCCGGATCAGCCCTTACTACACACCAGGAAGCTTCGTGGGACAAAATCCCAGACCTCCCCGGTCACCTGGACGCACCTGTGGTTCCTCCTGACGCCCTGCCGGGGAGGACTCTCCTTGGGAGGACGGGAAGGTCCCGCGGCAGACGGCGGGGCGAGAGCTGGTGCACGCACTGCCAAGGGGGTGGGGGGGAGCACAGCCGGGGCCTCGCCCCCTCGCACACCCGCCCTGTCATCTATTCCCTCGGGCAGCAGCGGAGCCCTCCGCCGGGGGCAGCTCTGTGCCTCGGCTGCCCCAGCGGCAGCCCGCCCGGGCCGAAGGGGGGGTGCAGGAAGCGGGCAGGACCCCCTCCTGCGGAAGGACCGCACCGCCCCCACTGCCCCGCGCTGCCCGCAGGTGGCGCTGCCGGCAGCCGCGCTCCGACCCGAAGCCGCCGCCGCAGCCGCGCCGGCTGGGCTAGAGCAGCCCCCCGGCGCCGGCCGCAGCCCCTGGGCCCGCCCGCGGCTGCCTCCGAGGAGCCGTGCCTCCCCCGCCCGCCCTCCCGCCGGGCTCCGCGCCGCCTCCCCCCTATCCGCGGGCAAGCGCGGCGCCGCCGCGGCCGTCCGGTCGCTTTCCGCACTCCGCTTCCCGCGCTCGTTGCTAGCGGTGCGAAGCGGTCCGGAGCGCAGCTCCACAGCCGGCTGGTGCCGCTGCCCCGGCGTGCCCGTCTGCGCGGCGGCGGAGCGGCGCGGGAAGTGGGCGAGCGGCGTGGGGAATGGAGACGCCCGACAGCATCCCCGGGGCCGTGTGACAGCAGCGGCGCTCACACGCGCGCACGCACCAGCCGGCCCGAAGCCGGAGACGGTGCAGAGCCGGGCAGCACCGCCCTGCCCCGTCCCAAGGGAAGCCGGCATGGAGTGAGAGCAGCGTGTGGCCGCCAGGTAAGGAGGGAAGCGTTACCCAGAGGGTAGAGGAGGAATGCGGGATCGGGGCTTGCGTTTTGATGTCTTCACCCTTACGGATCGTTGCCGCCGCGTTTTTTCAGCTTTACCCCCTCCCCAGAAACGCCCTTCCTCAAACCCCCCGGTAGCTACCGCGGCCGTTCCGGGAGACACGGGGCGCGTTACTTATGTAACCGGGGGTCTAGCAGCCTCGGCCGCTTTCCGCTGGGCAAGCGGCGAGGTGGAGCAGTGGCAGATGGGGACACGAAAGGTGCCTGGGCTGGCCCCGAAGCGGCCGTTTCCAGCTGCCGTCGCGGGAGCCTCCCGCCTGGGAGCCCCGGCACCAAGCCATCAGGCAGAGCGCTGCCGCCGCGACGGGGCCGGGACTCCTCCGGGCTCTTCGAGCCTCGGGACTAAACCGCGGGCACCAGCGGGCGGGAGCGACCAGAGACGACGTCCCGCCTGGCCACCCGCTCCCCAGCGGTGCTCCAGCGGCAGTGCCGAAGCCGGGAAGAACTTCAAAGCGGGGTTCGGAGGGAGATGCTCTTTTGGCTGCTTCCGTCTCACTCCACCTCTGGGAGGGCACTGGGGCCCCGCCGCTGCTCGGCAGGGAGTTGAGGTGCCTCCCGGCTGAGGGCTGCCGGGGCCAGGCTGAGAGGAGACTGAGCTAGGTTGAGGGATCGGTGGGGCCCCGGCCCCGATGGGTAGGCAGGGAGAGGAGAGCCTCCGCCGGAGACAGCGGGAACGGAGGGGAGGACGGAATTTCATGAAGGGGTGCCCGTCTCTTCTTGATCGGAGGGAGAGCGAGCTCCGTATCACCATGGCGACCTGAGGGAGGAAAGAGCTAAATAAATAAATAAGTAGGAGATAACTCCCCCCTTTCTCTCTCCCGGCCCCCACCGTTGCCCCTTCCCTGCCAAGTCCGGTCCCAAAGGTGGGGAGCAAGGCACCACAGGCAAAACTTTCCTCTCGTGATAAAATGGGGTGGCGAAGGACCGGGGGGACCGAGATGGGAAGGGGCGGCCCCACCCGGCTTAGCGAACCGCGGTTGCGGGGACCCAGGTGCCCCCGAGTTCCTGTGCTTGCAGGCTTTTGTCCGGTCGCGGCAGGCGGAGGAAGCTGCTTCGGGAAGAGCTCCCCACTGCTACTCCCCGCTGTGTCCGCCATGCCCCCAGCCGCCCGCTGCCCGTTCTCCGGCCCCTCTGCGCACCGCAACCCACGGGCGCTTTGTTTGCGGCCCTGCTTCAGCACCGCGGACAGCGGCAACAGCACCCTGGACAGCGCCGGGGCCGGTGGTCCTGACGGCGGCCAGGGAGCCTGCCAGGGTCTTTGGACTGGGGCCCTGCGCTGGGAGGACCAAGTGCACCCCCCGCTGCTGTTCCCGTGCCAGAAGCGGCTGCCTTTCTCTGCCAGAGCCCGCCTTGAGCACGGTGCTGTTTCCCACTGGGTGCAGGGAGCCAGAGAAAGCCTCACCTCAGGCCACAAAACTTTCCTGAGCCGAATGCATGGAGGAACTGAGAGCAAACATGTTAACAAATGTTAACATCTTTCACATGAACTTGCTCGAGGTTGCTTCTTACGACTCTTTCACACAGGTTGCTTCTTAAGGCTCTTTTGCAGAGGTTCTCTGTAACCTGTTACGGCTGTTTCTCTGGCAGGACTGTTCACATGCACGACATTCATAAAACATGTCCTGCAGAAATTGAAAAATATGTGCTCTCAACTTGTTTTCCTTAAGAAAACTTGTTGAGAAATTGCCCTTGAATAAATTGCACTTTTAGCTCTAAGAAGCTATCCTATTGCTGAGGTGCAAGATTAGAGAGCTGGAGTTTGTGTTGGTCAGACTGACATAATCACCTAATCATTAAAACACCTCCTGTTAAACAACTGTTCTCCTCAGACATTTGGTGACCAGTTTAAAGCACTACACAAGGTGGGGGGGGAAAGTATTCAGGTTAGTGATAATTCACCAAAAGCGAAAGCATTGATAGGTTGTAAATTATTGGCTTAGTTTTCCTATACGTATCTCGTGCTAGTAGTTACATATGCAATTATTGCTTCAGACTACCAAAAAAAAAATCTAGAAAAGCAAACAGCATAATGAATATTCACTGGGGAAGATAGAGATGGATTAGTCACTTTTATGTGTTCACTGTGTCAGGATGTTCTTTTTTTCATTAAGCAAACAAGATTTATTTAATCTTGCCTCAGTCCTGATAGGCAGTAAACTATAGGTACATGTAGAATTATTGGGTTTTGAATCCAAATACCCAGCCTTTTCAGGTTAGGCTTTAACTATAAGCTGTCAAATCACACAAACGATTGTGTTCCTTCTTTGTTATAAATTGTCTGTTTCAAATAAGTCCTAGCTTAGTAGTGGCAACCACATAGGTGAGTCCTATTCAAGCATGGAAGTTTGTCAGGATTTGTGCTTATGCAGGGACTCCAAGCAAATTCATCTCTAAGAATAAAAAGTTGAAGACTTTTTAACTGTAGATCCACATTTCGCCCTAGCTACACTTCTTGACAAGACAAGGGAACCAATGAGTTAAGCCTTTATGGAAATGGAGACCTGAATTTCTTAGTGACAGGCCTCACATTTTCAGACCTATATCATGGGTAGTACGGAAATAAAGGACAGAACTGTAAGTATGGGCTTGGAAACTCGTTACTTTCCTGTGGGAAAATGAGGAGAAGTAATAGAATACAACTCTTCAGGGCATTTGCTAGATCATTTATAATACTTGAAGCTATTGATTGTGTTATATAAGGCAATATTCCTGCAGTGTGAAAATTGTCTTATCAGATAATTACAAAAATATTTAGCTTTATGAGCAACATAAGAAAAAAGTCATAGAAAAATCAACAGAAAATCCCACAATTACAACCTCAATCATTTTAGTAAAAGGCAGATTTTTTTGTACAATTACTGCCAGTGCATTTACATCATGTTCAATATGAGCTTCAAAAGATACATAATTTCACTGCAGAAAATGCTCGTTTTTAATAAACACACATTTGTAGCCTTGTTTTATATTCAGTATTGAAACATGGTGTTTTGGAAGGAAGACAAGATCTCTCCTTCAGAGTATGCAAGAGAAACAGAATTTCATTTATATTTTCATAAAATATCCATTACAAGGGATTTACTGAAATTTTTCACAGATACAAGCTCTAAGTTGTTCTCTCACGTTTAAAATACCAGAAACTCTGGACACTGTTGGTGTAAGGTTACTGAGTTTGTCATGATCTTCTCTTGGTATTTTTACATATACAAGCAGATTTTTATTCAGGAGTTGTTTACATGCTTCTATAAAAGTAAGAAGTAAAAGAATTCATATTAGCATTTTCCCACATAAACTATGTCCCACATAAATTAAGTAATAAGGTTGAAGCATAATAGAGAACACTTTTATATATATATAAATATATATATTTCTTTTCATTGTTGTTAAAAGCTTGGGAGCTCTGTTCAGTGTTTTCCTCACCTGCTTGCTACAGAATGTTGCTTTTTATTTGGGACAACTAGACACTGGCAGTTTTAAAAAAGAGATACAGTTTAGGTTAATGTTTGTTACATTTATGTGGATGTACAATTTTTATTGGTGGAGGCAGTTTGATATTAGCGAACAATAATCCTAGTGTATATTAAGTATCAATATATAAATATTGATCATGCAGAAAAATACTGATGTTTCTTAAACAATGAATGCTAAATTTACCAAACAGTAAACACAAGAAAAAGTGTTTTAATCTCATTCCCACTTGATAGTAAATTCCTGGAAGATTTTTTTTTTTTTTTCCCCCAAAAAAGCCATCAGATGCTTTCCTGGAATGCTATTGCTATTGGAAATACAATTTTATTATACGGGCATTTTGAATAGCTGAAATAAAAGTACATAAAAAAAAAAGGTTACTAACTCCATTTTTCCACACACTCCTGCAATTTTGAATTGTGCCCAAGCATGCTGGCTGTCATGGAAGCTTGAAGCCTTTTGATGGAGCAGTGTTGTGGAGTCCCTGTCAAAAAGACAACCCACAGCAGGCCACCCCTCCCCCCGGGTACTGCAAGAGGTGAATGGGAACAGGCTTGTCAGTGTGGGGGCTGGAGGAGGAAAACTTCTGTAGTGAAAGGTCATGTGCTGAGACTAGAATTTTTCAGTCATATACATTAGTATGGCAGCTGCAAAGGTGCTGTGCTGCAGGTATGAATCATGACCATAAGGAGGCTCAGAGCACCATCCTCATTTAACTCATCACCCATGGCCTGCCTGGCAGAATACCACACAGGGACAAGGAAATATGACAGCTAAGGAAATACATCTTGTTTGCATTTTAAGGTCTCATTAAAATTTATTTTTGCTAGCTAGTAACATGCAGTCTATTCACAAGCTTTTACATACGACCAGCAGAACATCCTGTCTTCAGATAGAGGACAAAAAAGGAGTAAATTTTAAATGTCTTAAAAGATAGACAATTTCTACCAGCAGTTCATGCAAATGGACCCTCAGAATCGCACAATGCCTAGTAATATCAGTGAAAATCTGAATGAGTACAAGGACTGTACACAGTCCTGACTGAAGAATGCTATTTCATGCCATGAGGTTGCTGAAGAAGCTCTAACACAAATGAGCGGAGCCACTAACAGAGGTTTGCTCTACAGTGTTAGTAAAACGATATTTGGATTAAAAAATGGATAAAAGCCCATCGATTCCCTGCTGCTATTTGCCAGTTACAACTTCAGGTCAGACATTAGTAGTAGACCCAGGTCTGAGGTACAGTATGGTATTGCTGATATAAGAATCCAAGACTAGAAATCATACTATTACTATGAGTCTAATCGACAATAAGATCAGAAGTGCCCTCAGAATACACATTGCCCTATCATGATAATAAATATCACCTTAGTATTAGAAAATGAAGGACTCATCAGGCTTGCACTGCTGCAAAATGAATGCAAGTATATGGCTGGAAATGTGAATTCACAATACACACCATTCTTCAGTTTCATAATATTTTCTTCCAAGAAACATTTACTTTCTTATCTCACTTTGGTAGGAAAAATTATTTATTATATCTAAGGGCAGAACTACCATTGCAGTCAGAAAACTCGTAGCTTGCAATTCATGGGAGTAAATTACAGTTCCACAGAGATTTAAGTTTTTTAGAGCATTTGCATTAATAGCACTGAAAGTATTAGTGCAGACAGTGAAGTCTCATTCAAATATTTAAGCCAGAGAGCCTGCTATTAATCCGTACTGCAAATGACCTACCTACCCTTTCTGTCATGTGCACAGTGAGTGGTTCATACTGAGAGACCTCAGCTTCAGACTTTGACATGTACATGGACATCCGAGCCTTCAGAAAAGTCTTCCAACCAGAAGTATCTGACTCATTCTAACGGAGAGACTTCAGGAGCTGGCACAAATGTAGATGTGATCTTTGCTGTTTGGCCTTGAGGCAGTGCCACCTGATCCTCACATGCCCCATGGCTAAAGTCAGTGGTTGATGACAGTATGGGTGGGGAAACGTGCTTTAGCACAAGCTTGGATATGGTTCTACATCCCGTCACAGGCCTACAGAAACAGCCTTAATCTTGACTGATTTCACTTCGTACTCTTTGACCTGACTAGGTTGGGTCTTTAAGTTCAACCATGCCTTTAGAAAAAGAAGTCCTAGTACTAATTGCTACAGTCACAGCATCAACAGTATTTCATAGGCAAATAAATACTAAAGATCATAGGTTTATACAGCTGTTCTGTATTATTCCACATTCATTTAATCTACATAGACTGCTGTAGCCTGACCTGAAGAAACCACCCTGTGCAGGATTTGTTGGGACTCTCTGGAGCAGAAAGCTGGGGCTTGTTTTCTGACAAAAGCCAAGTGCTGGCATTTGTGCTGAATTCTCAAAAAAACCCACTTCTGGATAAGAAAACAATAATGTGCAGATGGAAAGGGTAAAATAGGAGTCTGAAAGAATCAAGAAGATGATGAGAGAGAGACTGCATGAGAGCACAGTTAATTCAATGCTCTAATCAACTGTGTTCTGCAGTGCTTTATCATAAGCATCCCTGCATTAGGCTCACCAGCTCAGAGCACTTTGCAGCATTGCAGGAAATTCTCTGCTTTTTGATTCCCATTTAAAAAAAATAATCTTATTGTATCTTGTCAAAACAGGCAACTTTGTCAGTGAAAGCAGAGGAGGAATTATCATATAATTTAGTATTTATCATATTAAAGAGGAGGGGCTCATTAGAACAACAAGCAATTGCCAAATTATTCCTCAAAGTATTAATCTAAAGAATGAGAAATAGTGATATTTCCTACCTTCCTGCTTCTTCTCCCCCTCCTTGACACACAGTCTGCAATTTCTATCAGCTTGTCAGATCAATTTCCCATTCCTGAAAAGAAGCATTTATGCTAAATGATTGTAATGAAGAACCTTCTTCCAGCTCAATAGCTGTCTGGACATGCAAAGGTAATTCCCATTGACTTCCATAGGTCCAGATTTTCACAGAAAGTTCTTCAAAAGGCAATGCCTGCTTTGGAAGTATAACATCCCTGGGATCCCTATATCATCAGTGAAAAGATAAAGGGCAACTCTAAAGGGCAACTTTAGTCTACCAAAGATCCCAATAGGCTTCTAGAGATGTCAGATTTTGGTGCCTTAAGTTTCAGGGGTTACATCTCAAGTAATCAATTTAATGTGGCAATTTACAGATGCAAAAGGTGTGGGAGATGAATCCCTGTCTTCAGAGCTCCCACACAGAACTGTACCCACTAAACTTCTTCATTTGCATGGTCCTACATCACTGTCTTCCTGAGTAGATTATAAAAATACCAGATTATGTAGAAACCAGGCTTATTTTTTTCTCCCATTGTTTCTGATACTCTCCAGCTGCAACATAGGAGTAGCTCAGTGCTTCCTGGTTTCAGAGGTGGCCTTAGACTATCAGAGCTGGAACCAACAGCAGGAGCAGGGAGAACATAATTATGCAAGGAAATGGAAGGAAACCTTTCTTAATAATTAAAAACAGTGGCTATTTAACGATACCAAGATTGCTATCAATTGCAATGGACTCTGAACCATGACCTCTGTGTCAATGCAGAGAGGAAAGGAGGTTGAGCTGAGAGCAAAGTAAAGGAAACTGTGCCAGCTTTGGTACAGTCCTAGTGCTGTAGTCTCCTTAGTATGCAGCTTGCTTTCTCTGGTATAAATGCAGGAAAGTATATCAGTTAGATGGGAAATAAATAAAATGCGTCATTTATCCTTTACTGAATTGGAACAGAGATTATCAAATCTTCACCCACCATCATTTTTACAGGGGAGGAGGAGAAAGGAATCTATTGGATAGCAGCTCGTCAGCAGTACCCAGTGTGGTGTGTACACCAAACTGGGGCCGTGTTACAGAACAGTGTCTCTCCAGTAATCTTTCAATCCCTGGCTGTTGTGAATTCCTGTATAAGAATTCTAACACTTCAAGAAGTTAATCATGTTAAATAAACTAGATACATGTTTATGTCAGCCAAGTATCCTGCAGGGATATATACAATCTTTGCAAAGCCATTGGATTCCATCTATTAGGCATAATTGCATTAAAGTATAAAGTGCATCAGAAGTCTTTCAGGATTACAAACAAGGCAATGTTAATTTACTTTCCAGAAATATACCAAAGTTACCACTGAATCAGAAAGGAAAACAATTAAACAGAAGATCATGGTTACTAAGAAAATGTTCCTACAGTATCTGCAGTATTCTAGTGATGGTAACTTTAATTACATGTAGGATATTTACAGTATGAGTTAGTGGTAGCTGTTGATAAGCATTGACTTTGCACTTGTGAGTGCCATGCAGTGTGTGAGAACATGGCTCTCATGTAACTGCTCTCCTGGCATTCATTGCCATTATTTTGTTCTCTAAAACTGGACTTGAACTTTTAAGAGGTCACCACAAACCATCCCAGTGCCAAATTCTAGTCTGACTGAGCTCTTCATTGCTAGTCAGAGACTGCAAAGCTATGTAAAAATTTAAGATGGCCAAAATGTTGAACAGGTAGGAAGGAGAAGAGCTCAAGAGGAAATGAATAAAGACATTCAAAAAGGGGAAAGGACAAAGGCCCATAAACACTCCCATATTTGGAACAGTCCATTGCACAGTTCTGGGGTGGCTCACTGAAAACAGGGCTGATTTGCAACATCCAGATGTTGCTGATCACTATTTCCCTTATCTCTGCACCTTCCAACTAGCAAATTCATGGTTTTACTTCGAATCCACCTCTTGCCAGATCACAGGGCTCAGAAATGCATTTCACAGGAAGCTGCAGCAGTTAATCTGATAACACTACCAAAGCCTTTGCCTTCTGGATATAGAAAAATAATTACTAAGGTATTCTAAACTGCTATCCAGAAAAGAAATAGTATGCATTGTGTATATATGGCAAATATATATTATTATCACACTGCATTCCAACAGTGCTTGCTGCAAGAAATAGCTTTGCTCTTTCATGAAGTAAGATGTAACAACAGCAGAAGCTGGTACGTCTCCAACCAGAATTTAAACTAAAATACTTTATAAAGTCAAAGACTTTAAAAAAATATATAAACAGACAGAGACAATTAGGAATAAAATCTGGTTTGAACAGTTTGTAAAGCATGGAAGCCAATGCTTGATTGTTGCTTTGTTTTAAATTACAGCTGCATGCAGAAGCCAAACTGGTGGGTTTGGGGAGTCACACACAGCTCACATCTTAGAAGAGAATTAAGCTGCTGGCTAGCAGGAAAATCAGGTAGGACCTTAGAGATGCTGAAAAGAAAAGATGTATGATACTATCATGAGGAGAAATAATAATAACAGAAAAACCCTGGAGGAAGCCTTGCTGGAAATATGTATGCATAGTAAATCTTGCCAAGCTGTAACAGAAATAGAATCACAGAAAATATGCGATCTTTTACATGCATTTTAATCAAAGAACATGAAAATCATTCCATTAACTTCAATGGGTTTCATATCAGATCTTAAATGTAAATTTATTTTAAACAGGCTAGTATATAGGAGATAGAGGTCTGACATACAGCTTCCTCAGTGGATCACAGGATGACTTCATTACTTAAAACTGTCATTGGAAATCTTTGCATAATCCAGCCTAAATTTTGTTCCTGTCTGTGCTACATAATTGCAAGGGTGTGGCCAGCAGATAGAGGGAAAGGGATCAACTAACATGTTCTAAAAATGTCTCCAAATAATCCAAATAATTTTCCTTCATGATGATTTTAAGATGCAGTTTCTCACATTTTGCCATAATGGAAGCACATTGTATATTTTCAACAGAGATGGCTGTGTATCAACCCAAACATTTACCAGGAGTTTGAGCCTGAGTATTTCTGCTTGACCTTTAATAAAGATCATCCTGCTTTAGTTCCAAAGCATGGATTTGTGAATAAACATTAAAATATCTTTAAAAGCACATTATTTTAAAATTAATGGCTGTTGCAAGCTGCATGTGATGTCAGTCAACAGCGGTCAAGGTGAGCATAGTTGAAATGGTCAAACTGGAATCATAAAAAATGTCATCTGTTTTATTTCCTCACATCAACCGGTGAAATACCATAACCCTTTTTTAAAGTTCACAGTAAAGTCAGATGTATTGCTTCTTTCCCTTCATTGAGTTTTCCATAAACAATAGTGCAGGATCAGATCCATATCAATTTATGGCAATAAGTCTATCCATTCCATCAATTTAAAAACAAAGCAAAAAATGTTTAGATCAGCTGTTTATAAGGATAACTATGCTGAAGGAGAAACTAAGAGAAAGGAAACGGTATTTTAGTGTATATAAATATATAAAGGGGGAGTGTCACGAGGATGGAGCCAGGCTCTTCTCAGTGGCAAACAATGAAAGGACAAGGGGTAATGGGTACAAATTGGAGCACAAGAGGTTCCACTTAAACCTGAGAAGAAACTTCTTCTCAGTGAGGGTGACGGAACACTGGAACAGGCTGCCCAGGGAGGTTGTGGAATCTCCTTCTTTGGAGACATTCAAAACCCGCCTGGACACGTTCCTGTGTAACCTTATCTAGGTGTTCCTGCTCCGGCAGGGGGATTGGACTAGATGATCTTTTGAGGTCCCTTCCAATCTCTAACATACTGTGATACTGTGTGATTATGCCTGAAAGAGGTATCATGTCTTGTAATCATGCTGCACTAAATCCTGTGTGAAGAGGACCTTTTCAGTCGTAAGCAAACATTAGATTAAGGCTAATGAAAAAATATTTTCTTGAACAGTAGGCCCAGTAAAACGCCAAATACATAGGCAAGGCTACCCCATATAGTACAAGGCAAAGCAAACCTAAGGAGCTGGGCTGTGCAGTTGGGAAAGGTGAGAGCAAACACTGGCAACTGACATGACAAAAAAATCTTCATTTCGTTCTCAAAAAAAGGGCCTCAGGTGCACCCCTTATGAACAGTAGAAGGAGAAAAATCGGGCTTCTCTTTTTGCAAATTACATAGAAGAAGAACTTTAACTTTCTACAACAATTCGTTTTCTGGCTTCAGGCCAATTTTAATTTCAGTGAAATCTGAAGTTGAGTGTGGTTGGTCCCAAAGCGTACATCCACAGTTCAGTATAGCCTTAGTTTAAAGACTGGATTTTGATTGGCTTCATAGTCAGTTGAGCATCATTGCTAAAGATGTGACATCAAACAACAAAAAAAAAACAACAAAAAAACAACAACAACAAAAAAAAATACAAAACCCCACCACAAATAAAACAAAAAAAACTCACCCCAAAACCCAAAGCTAAATTTCAAACCTTACTCTCCATTTATAACTGTAATTACCAAAGCCATACTAAATAACCTAGAATTAGCAGTTTTACTTAATCATACACACCAACATAGGAAGCAAAGAGGAGAACAGTATAGTTCAGATGCAGCTAGATAAATATGTATTAACGATTAGTAGAGAGGTCAAAATTAGAACTATTAGAACTAAAAGTTAAAAGAAATGTTTAAAAAGTTTCTCTCCCCAAACAAAAGTGTTTATAGAGGTAACTTACCTTTATATTGCCTATGAATATTTCCTCTGTGCCAACTCATTTCCCATGTCCTACCAACTTCCAGGATCTTGGTCCATGTAAAAAGACTCTTGTTTAGTATAGTTATTATTCTAATTTAACCCCTATTATGGACCTCTAATGAACTCAGAACAAAACCTAATGAGCAGTACTGAATATAAGCCTTAAAAAATCATTTCACAGGATTGTAGAAAAAAATAGATCAGAAGAGACTTCTGAAGTTCTCTAATCAAATTTCACCAGTACTAAGCAGAGGAAAATAATCCCTTCCATCAACATGCTCTCTGATTTGTTACTAACGCATCCCAGTATATGTTCACCCTTCATTGCCATAAGGGTAAACAGCTGATCCTTGTGCAACTTGCCTCCTATAGAACTCTCAGGTCCTATTCTGCAGTGTTGCTACCAGCGAGTTGGTTCCCAGTCTGTACCTATGCATAGCTGGCTCTTCCCCACGTGCAAAACTCTGCAGTTGTCCTTGTTCAGCTTCATGAGATTCTTGATAGCTCATTTCTCTTGCTTGTCTAGACCCCTCTGAGAAACATTATACTCTTCCTGTGCATCAACTTCTCCTTCCAGTTTGGTGTAATCTGGAGGTTGGCTGAGATATCTTCAGTCCTGTTGTCCAGGTCTCTGATGAAGGCTTTAGAGCTGGCCACAATAGCTATCAGGCACCAAGGAACACCATGAACTCTTAGACTTGAAATCATAGACCCTTCAAGTTTAAAGGTCTAGCCAGTTTTCCACCCCTTCTTTCAGTCCACCCATCCAGTCGATTTGCTCTTGTTTGGCTAGCAGAAGCTATGGTACAGTGCCAAAAGTATTGCTAAAACTTGCTACTCTCCCCTCATCTACAGACCTAGTGACAGTAGAAGTCTGTCAGATTGGCCAAGCATGATTTACCAAGGGGTAAGTCCAAGCTGACCATTTCTGATCATGTTCTTGTTTTTTGTGTGTCTGCAAATAGCTTTTTTGGGAGTATCCTCCATAGTTTTCCTAAGGACTGAAGAATAGCTAATCAGACTGTGATTCCCTACATCTACCTTCTTATCTTTCTTAAAAGGAAGGTGTTTCATTTTGCTGTTTACAGTCATAGGGGAGCTTTGCATGTATTTGGATTTTTAATATTCTTATGTTTGTTCTTCTCATTTTTAAATTTCATTATTCCTTCCACCGCGAGTATCCTTGCCTCTTGCTGCTAACTTGGCTGATTCTCAGGGTATAATTTGATTTTCTATGTGAATAGTCTATCATCAGATGATTACTTGGCAACCTTTTTCAAATTTGTGTCATATTTCTGGAAGTTTTATTTTTCATTTGTAAAGCTTTCTCCTGCAGAAAGTAGCCCAGATATGGATTTGGAATTTTCCTTTATAAGATGTTACCTTTGTAAAATTCCTACCCTTGCTAAATACTTCAGCTATATTCTTTCGACGTGCATGTGCACTGTAATGGTAAGCTGCTTAATTTGGAGAAACTTTTAACTCATCTGCAGCAAAACAAATATAATTTTAAAAATATTTAATCCATCACTTGGCAAATATTTGTTGTGTGAGTAGCTTTGCACTACTGAAGTCCATAGAGCTATCTGGGCATATATAGGATATAGGTGCATAAGAGTTTTGGTTTGGTTATTTCTGAGTCCTTACCATTAGCTTGTTTTCTTCTTATACTTTCAACTGTAATTTTTTTTATGCCAGTCATACATAAAAGGTAGCTGCTGCTTTTGAAGTGAATGAGAGTTTTCCCACTCATTTCAGTGGGAATAAATTGAAACCCTTAATTAAATTTTGTCAACCTATATCAATCTTTGTGGAAGAACTTTAGCATGGTGATATTTTCCTCATAGACATAGCCTTGTGGGATAATAATTGAAAATGTGAATCAACTGCACTGACTATCACAAAATCAGGTGTTTTTTTTTGTAAGACAGTATAATTTCTGATTGAGTTACACTGCTTCAGTAGTGACTTGAATTAAATTACTGACATTTCAGTCCACTAATAAAAGCACAACAAGGGCATTACAAGGAATTCTGAAACAAATATACCCCTGCACTGCTTTGGTTTTGATCAAACTCCTTTCTCCAGCTTGTTTCTTAACTTCATGAATACAAGTGTGTATGGATACACCCTAGGCCACCAGACCTGTTTCAGGTACTGAAATAAACTAAACACTCATTATTTACTCACCTTCAAGTGGCTTATCTTTCTCTGTCTTCTTTTCCCCATGCTCCTTCTCCTGATCCTTATATCTGTAGTAAAAAGCATTTTTTCGTCATTCATTTTGTCAAGGCTGCTAAACAAAGCCTTTTATCCCCACTGGTCCTCTGAAAATGTGCCACAGTTACCCTTCACACTTGGAGGGACTTTCCACATCCTTCCTGAGGGTCTTCTTTTCTTTTTCTCAATGTATATGAATGAGAAAGCTCAGGGGTATAAAGGTATGTTGAAAAATGAACCAATTATCCTGTTGTGAGGAGTAGACAGATTTCAATTTCTCAGATTAGAAGTGCATAAACTCTATCTCTTAGTACATGCCCTCACTAATACTGAAATGGTTTTCATTTTCCCACTGGAATGATATGTTCCATCTCCTATTGGAACGACATATTTTGTCTCCAAGAGCATGCAGGGGTGAAGTGCTAAGAAGTGCTAAGAACAGAGCACCCACCACAAGGAGACAGAGTACCCCATTTTCTAAGCAGAAAGCAATTATAGCCCTTATTAACCTGTACTCCTTCTACAGGCAATGGGACCAGATCAAAGAACACAGTCCTTACTAAAAAAAAAAAAAAAAAAAAAGAACAGTTTCAGTTTAGAAAACAAAGCATCAGTGCAAGGACAATGACTGGGAGAGCAATGTTGTAGGGCTCTGTTTATTCTCTCTCAGACTCATCAAAAGCTCTGAGTGTTCAGATGACACATATTCAGTTTACAGTAAAATAATGGGTTTTGCTAATTACTAGCACTTTGAACTTTTAAGGAGTAACTCAATGTGAAGCTCCTCTGCCTCTAGCAACTCCCACAGAAAGAACATTTCAAGCCTAGCATTGCTACAGTAAATGCAGCACGCAGCATCTTACAGCTCTACATTATTGACAGTGCCATAAAAAGAAGGTATGATGAAAAGAGATGCAGGCCAAAGTAACTCCTGATTTGCATGCCATGCATTCTCTCTGGTGTTGGACAGAATGGATCATACACTGGGAGACAAATACTCAGAGGCCTGCTGAATATAGCAATCTTGTACCAGGCAGAAATTGTATCCCTACAGAGCTAGTTCCTCAGCATGGGTGGGCAAGGTACAAGAAGTTGACCCACAGACAAACTAGAGTGTTTTCCCAGTCTTGGTCAGGTTCTTTGCTGACATAGACAATATAGCTATTCTGTACTATGCTGGCTGGCTCTTAGTGTCTTCAGTCTAGTGCCATGAATGGAGAAGATCAGATTCCAAAAGCTTCCAGTGTAATCTCCACATGCTACTGATGATCACACAGCTAAGCCTACCTGGGGATTTCTGAATGTCAGAAGAATGCCATGGTCAGCTACTGCAAATGGTCAACTACTTTCACAGAACCAGGATCACAGGGAATCATAGATCAAATACTAAGTATGCATTTATGCATGCTTTTTATCAGGTCACTGAATTAAATCAGTGGGCTACACCAGTTTATTACATACACACAGAGATGGACATTTTGCTTGGTACAATTATCCTCTAATCCAAATAATCCGTGTTAAAGAACTTCGTTCTCTTAGCTG
This sequence comes from Neopsephotus bourkii, assembly GCF_033783945.1. Classification (NCBI taxonomy): domain Eukaryota; kingdom Metazoa; phylum Chordata; class Aves; order Psittaciformes; family Psittacidae; genus Neopsephotus; species Neopsephotus bourkii. Next base: position 5,965,912 of record NW_026901456.1, on the reverse strand, counting down.
TCACAAACTGAAGTTGTTCACCTTTATAATGAAATTCAGTGCTCCATTCCACTGTCACTTTCCTCATCAAGTAATTCTTGTCTTTCCATGCTGCTGCAGTATTACATAACCAGCCTTGTGCAAAAGCTGGATGCAAACCCAGCTTAAAAGCTAAGCTCGACACAGCACAGACACGTTCAGTTATCTATTTGGAGAAAAGCACAAACTCTCAGCTGACCAGTTCCCACTACAGTGTAACAGTGTTCAAGTGTCATAAGTGTGATTCTTCCCTGCGTTGACCTCCAGAGAGTCACACATATACCTGAGAAAATCAGGAGAGAAGGATTTGACAACCACTTTGCAAGAGTGTGAACAGCATGCAGAAACAGGTCTCCAAAACCACGTACTGACATTATCAGCAGGTAAAGTAAATCCGTCATCTAAGTCAGACTAACTCCCAAAGGTGCAACATTTGCACACACAGGGCATGATGCACAGGAGAATCAGGTCTGCTCTTGATAAAGGTAGTAAAATTACAATATAAAAGAAAGGAGTGGTGGAATGGAGAGAGCAGAGAATGATGTTTTAACAGTAAAGTCCAAGAGGACACATTACCTTTCTAAACTCTAACATTTCAGTGAAGGAGTTTTAATCTTTCCTTCAGCAAGGGTGTGAATTTCTCCCAATGTGCCTGAACAGAGATTAAAGAAAACATAAAGGTCAAATCTCATGAATAGCAATACTGGTTACTTTTTCTGAAATCCCACTATTCAAGATGCACATAGGGCCTTAAGCTTCATTCTGGGCATACAAAGCATGACACAAAACACAGTGCAGAGGCTGTGGCTGAGCCATTTTCAGATCCAAAAGTTCAATGTGGTGCTGCTCTCTGGAGAATTATTCCTACCAACAGCCAGAACTTCCTCAGACACAGGCACACAACCATGCTAACTCTTCCATACAACATTTAGAACCTAAGTTAGCAATGCCATACAATGAAATGTCCCACTATTAATTCACCACAGGATTCAGTGTTTCCTTACAACAAAGCAGCAGAATTCATGTAGGCAAACAGGTCGGTAAGCCACTATACCAACAGCTCTAAAGAGCTACTAAACACAAGTTTCAGGATGGAGCTTTAAATATAAGGCGTTGACAAGTATCACAATGTACATAACAGTGATGAGTGCAGGCAGTTCCACAAGAACTGTCTTGACTCTGAAATATTTGTCAACCTGCATCACTAAGGATGAGGACAATTCTTGATCCCAAGCCTTGGATTACTTTTGCAGGGACTGTATTTCCCTTTCCAGGAAGGTCAAGAGTGGAAAGATACTCGGCACTGAATGTGCCACGTAATAGAATTTCATTACACTCATGAAGGAAAGTTGTGAGATTGGACCATAAAATGAAACAATCATAAACATTTTAACACAGGAAATTTCAAAGACAGAGACAGTAGATGATTGTCTAGATTTTGCAACATACCAGTAACAGAATAGGACGAAGAGAAGAGATAAAGTTGGCTACATCCATCTTTGGATACAGACCATTTCTAGCTCCTTAGTAATCATCTGCTGAGATCAGGAGTAGACACATCATCCTGGTAGGCAGAAAAAAAAATCTATTCCAAATCTATTACAAAAGAACTCTAGAATTCAGAGGATACATTACTGCCAAGCTGCCCGAGTCTGAACTGACTAACTGAAAAGTTACTCAGGCTTACCTGTACCACTAAGCATGCTTCTTACTCCAGGCACTGATACTACCTTGAATGAACAAATCAAAATAATTTAGGAAGCTCAAAAGGCTGGAGCAAAGGACTTAAGGGAACACAGGGAACATAAGAATCCATAGTAACATAAGAATATCAGTATATGGTCTTGGCCCATTCTTTAACTGAAGAGCCAAGCTCATAAGGACTAGGGTTCAGGCCCCTCTGCTCACATGCTATAACTGGGATGTAGTGTGGCTTCCTTGAAAACACAATGGTGTTCCACAAGCTAGTGGTAAGAGTAGTGCAACCTCCTGGCAAAGAGAAGACCAGTTTATGCTTATAAACTTCCTCCTGGAACAGGATTTTAGCTGTCCTTGAAGGGATAGATAACAGAAACTTTTAGGAAAAATGCCTTCGCCAAGCATTGGAACAGGCTGCATAGGGAAATGTTTGAGTCACCTTTCCTGAAGGCATTTAAAAGTCATGTAGGTGTGATGCTCAGGGACATGGTTTAGTGGTGGACCTAGTATTAGGTTAACTGTTGGATTCAGTGGTCTTGAAAGTCTTTTCTAATCTAAATGATTCTAGGATTTTAGATATTTGTAAGCCCCAATAACTTTGACAAGAACCTAAATTCAAAGGCATGTACAGGGCCATTTATGGGAAAGTCATAAAAATGTGAAGTAAATTAATGAGTCTATCCATTGAACAAGTCCAATTATTTGCCTTTTATTTCTTGTCTTTCTTGCATTAGCACAGACATCTTACAAGATGATCAAGACAACATGTTAATTGTGCAACAGAGGCTTAAAAAGGTGGATCACATGGTAGGTTTGTCCAGTGCTTATCCAGCCATATTATGTATAGGGAGGGACTGACTAGATGCAAGTGTCCAGTTAATAAATGAAGAGGAAAGGACCAAGGTGTTAATACTCTGGGGATTTAAAATAGGTCACTGAACTAGAAGGATTAGTAGATGAGTTCTTTTGTGGGTAATTAGAAGAATCACATGGATTGCAGGAGCTGCTGGTCATAGGGATTTGGGGGATTTTTGTAGAAAACTGCAGCAGTTAAGGAAAGCTGTCCTTCAGAGAAAGGGCACACGCCCACACAGGCACACACACACACACACAGAGGAATCCAGATGAAGTATAAGCAATGTGGTAAGAGATCAGCTGAGCTAGCTTGTGAATTTCACATTGACTTTACAAGAAGGAAGTACAGACAAACTATGTCATAGCATTAAGAATAACTGCTGAAGGAAATAGGGGCTGACTCTGGAAGCCAAGAAACAAAAAGAAATTCAGCTTGCAAGAGGCATCAGTGATAGCAAGAAATTAGTCTATAAATAGATTAGTAGAGCTGGGAGAATCTTGGCCTGCTTCTCAACAGGAAGAAAAGCTACAGATGATACTCAGTAGAATAAAGAGTATTTAACATGTTTTTTTGCATCAGCTTTTACAGGAAAGGCCTGTGGTGAGCAAGGGACTGCTCAAATCAAGAAGGAAAATCTTACCTTCTAACTAACTGGGAAAGTACAGGCTACAGTGTATATAAAGCTAGATGTTTTCAAATCAGTTAATGAATGCATTAAAGGACTGTCTGAGACAACATCAACGCTACCTTGTAGAAAACTTCTAGCAGACTGGAAGGAGTAAGTGTGGTGCCCGTCTCTAACAAGAAGGATGTTTGCCAGAAAAAGGAAGAGAAACTGGTGAGTTATGGACCACTCACCTTAATGTAAGCTCTTTAAAAAATAGAAACTTCTTTAGGCACCAGAAAATATAATCTGAGAGCTGCCAAAATGGTCTTATCAGCAGCACATTGCATCAATTTCATTCAGCTCTAGATTAGCACAGGCTACAAAAGAAGCTGAGGCAGTCATATAATTTCATTTTATTAAGACATTATAACATCTGCCGCAGTATTCTAATAAGGAAGCAGTGAAACTTGGTCTAGAAGATATTACCTGGTCATGGTTACAAAACTAATTGTAAAAGTGCGCCGGGGAAGAGTTATCAGTGTTTCACTGACAATATAGAAGGATGCATCAAGTTGGGTCTGTAGCATGTCCAATTTTATCTTAAATGCGTCGATGCTCTGCATCACAGAATCAACTGCACTTGCAAAGAATGCAAATGTTTTAGAAGATAAGGTTAGCATTCAAAAGGATCTTGGCAAAGTGAAGAAGAGGTCTGAAAGACCAGATTTAAATTCAATAGCAACACAGGCTATTCCCCTAAACCAAGAATAATTGGCTGCAAAAGGAAAAAAAAGACTGGAAACAACTGAGGAATGATATACCTTTCCCAAATATGCTAGATCTTTCCTATTCCATCCTGAAACATCTGATTCTCTCTTACTCTAGGGAATTAGAAACAAGAGAAGTAGTGCATTCTGCTCCTGAGAGCAAGGATCTAACAGCTAGGTTTGATCATGCCTGGTGACTTTTTACATTCTTTCTTATGCTTTGCTTCCACAGAGCCTCTGCTTCAAATGGCTTCAAAGTTTTTTTACATTGCTTCCAGCCAAATGTTTCTTCAAGGTGTTCAGCACTCCAGAAATGTAGGACAGCTGTTTTATCAGGTTGCCTGTAAATTACAACAGACTGATTGTGTCTGCCAGGAGCATCCTGCCCTGTGAGCAGATATTGAGAAAGAATTAAGCATGCTTGGCTGCTTCACTGAGACATTTGGCAGAGGAGGAGGAGAGAGGAGGCCTTTACCCAGAGCTCCAGAACACCGACTGAGTCACCCTGGACTCAGGACCCCATGAACAGCTATGACTGGGGAGGAGCCCTGATGCCAGGCCTAAAATGTCATTGATTCGAAGTCTGTAAAACATGTGATACGAATTGAAGAGCCTGGGAAAAGCATCAGTACACAAAAGCATATTTTGATAAAGAGGATAATAAAAAAAAAAGTCTATGTCCTTTTCAGTCATGAGTATTGAAGCAACTGAATGTTCTTTTCTCATTTTTGGGTGGAAATCACAAAAAACAGATGTTACACTATGCTAATTTTTGTCATTGGCATCTAGCCCCCTGGCAAGATTAAAACAACTGTTGGCATCTTTGGAGCAGCTGGGCAGCAGAGCTGCTTCCTTTACTTACACAATACCATTCTGAATAACCTTTAGGCCTAAGATTTTGTTGCTTTGTAATCCATGTTTTGGCAGTGTTCCCTTCCACTCCCCCTGTTTAAATGTGTCATTCCCTAGTCCTCACAGAACCTTATACCATAAACTTTGATGAAATATAGATGAAAAATCTGTGACATCTTTGACATCCATTTAACTTCCACTGCAAGGAGGAAGGTTATCTTTGCAGTTTAACTTCTTAGTATCTTTCTGAATTCACACTTGATCAGTAAAGCAGGATAAACAGACTTCAGTGTGGTGTCACCTGGATGTCTAACATAAGTACGTAATTTCACATAAAATGTTGAATACTTCTGACATTAGACATATGATTTAAAAGTTGAAATGGCAGTCACTGGCACATTTGAAGAATAAGCACTATTAATTCCAGAATTGATAGGTGGGATAAGAAAAGATATTTCTTATAGATTGCAGTTCTTTTGCTAAAAGCAAAAAGCTCCTAGCTCCTATGTGAAATGTCTAGGAGCCCCAGATATCTTCTGGAGGCAAAAAAAAAAAAAAACCACCAAAAATTATTTTGCACACGACCAAGTGTACAAAATTTGAAATGTGTCACTGAAACAATATAAAAAAGCAGAATTACTATACGCTCGGTTTGACAACAAACGTAACTTTGCCTCTGGCTTAGTTAATTGTCATTAGGAAAGCACATATTAGTCCAAAAGAAAACAATCTGCAGCTTATCACTTCTGCAGTCTACACTCTAAGTTGTAAGATCACACAATAAAATACTAGACATTGCTATATAATGTAAATTCTATAGGTGGGTGTTCCCAGCAGTAAAATGGGAGATATACTTAGTAACTAGAAAAAAAAGAATCATGATTCAGGGGAGAAGGGGGAAAGCTAAATGGAACAGTGTTTCGACACTCTGAGCATTTCAATGGTTTTTATCATAATGTTTGTTAGAAAGACTGCGTTTGTTCAGACGTTACCTCTTGAAAGTGTTTTTATACGAAGCTGGGAAATAGATAGATACCTTTCAACTAAATGACATCTTACGTAGCCAGTACTGTAGGCATTTTATTTTTGCCCATCAAGTTAAAAACTGAAAAAAAAAAAAAAAGTTTAAAAGATTCTTAAGTGAACTGAGTTTTCAATTACATTGGTGTAATAGGTTGCCATCAATGTGCTAGCTTAACAGAACCAATAGGATACTAATAATATATTAAAAGCAATTATATATGACTTAGAATCTAAACACCACTCAAAACCATAGTGTCTATGGGACATGCAGAGCTGCTGTGACCAAGCCCAACAGAAAGGCTTTACTAATGATAAAATTTTCATGAAGATAAGCAAGGGAGCACAGCTAACTAAGCCACTGTAATCATAAAGTGATGGCTGGGACTATCCTCTGACAGGGACACACTGATACCAAACTGTCCTAAAATCCCAAACTTTGTCCAAACACAGTTACGTCCAAGTAGCTTGTCAGGAGCAGGCTTTAGCCCATTACTAACTCCAAAATGATACCTGAGAGTGGCAGACAGACAGTCAGCATAGGCCAAAATTATGCTCATGGGCACTCTAACAGTTCAGAATTACAGACAACTGAGTTCCAGTAACCATAATTTTTATGTGCCTTTTTTTACTTACTCATGCAGACAGAGCCTTGGAGGACAGAGGTGAAAGAGGCTTACCAGAACTTACCACATAGCCCTAGACTAGTAGCATCATCTATTATTATGCCAACTATTCCTCTTTGATTCTAGAAAGAAGAATGTGACTACTCTGTGCTACTGTACTACTATATCAAGAATACATAATGCAATGGTGAAAAATTGTTATAATTTCCAGTATATCTTAATAATAATCAGCCATTTCAGTCATGATAGCTGTCAAAAACGCAGGCATCTGGAGTAAGTCGGACTGCTCCCTCTGCAGTCTGTCAGTGAAGAGGAAATTAATTTTTTCTGTCTCAAATCCTGTTTTCAGGGGTATATAATGATCTCTGGAAGTACCTGCTTGTTGCCTGCTTGTTGCCTCCTTGGTTTTTGCCTCAGTTGACTACAGAAGGAGCAGAAAGGGCATCATTATTTAAGAAGGAAAAAGGTGAAATGAATTCCACAACTGCCACCTAAGATTTCTTTAGTTTCTGTAGGCTTTTTGAATATACCATCTATGAGAAACATGGTTGCATGGAAAATTCCACTGAAAGTTTAACTTGGTTCATATCCTCTTTAAAAGAAAACAACCTGTTTCTAAAGGGACAGAGCAAGTTGCTGTTAGTATTAAGGAGTTCCTGGCTTTTAACCTTTGTTCAGTACACTGGATCTTACCAGCAGAGACAACCTTCTACATCTGGAAGGAGTAGATATTTTCAAGGGTGAATAGTGTGATGAAACAGTTTTTTAAAATTGGGGAATACATTCAATGTAACATCATCGATCATTTGTGAAATATCTGCCTGTACTGCTTCTAAGGTTTTCAGGCAAAATGGTGCTTTATGAAATGAATTTCAAGTAAAATGGTCCTGATCTGAGGAGATGCTATAACTAATCCTTTTCCAGGTTTTACTGGATGTGTGTAAGACAGAGATTGATTACTGAACATGGATACCAAACCTGAATATTCTTTTAATAAATATAGAAAAACCAATAATAGATATATATCTGTAAATGCTATTTATATGTCTTTGGGAAACATAGACAAAACTCTGCAGGATGTATTTTTAGATTACTGCATGATTTCACGTGATTTGAATCTAAATTTAATTCAGATTTATACTGAGTAACTACCCCGTTTCAAGCCCCTAGAAGCTGGAGATCATTCCAATAGATTATTCAATAACAAACCAAGAATTTTACTTTTGATGCGTAAAATTGTAAAAATATATATTTACTTAACAGAAGAGGTGACTAACTAGTTGAAAAAACAACAGTGTATCACCCAAAGGCACAGAAGAGACTGCTGTCTAATGAAGAGAAAGCTGTCATTGCATTAAGCATTCCTACAGTTATACACTTTAGAACATTCTCATTAAAATCAGGTGATTCAACTTAAGTAATTTATTTGGACTCCGTCTCTCTTCTGGGTTGAATATGGACCTACAGAAAGGTGATTAACTGTTGTCAAAGAGAACCAAAGTCCCTAAGACATCTGATAACACACGTCCCATGGTTCCCAGGAACCATAGCCCACGCATTAATATCAGCCAGTGCTTTATTCCAGGTCTGTTAAGCCTTTAGCTAAAATTCTAAATTTTGGGGGGCAGAGCCTGTAAACCAAGGGAATAACATGACTCACAGATAGGGTCTTCTGTTGTTTTAAGAGTAGGGGTCATCATTATTTCATTTGATTTTACTCCTGTAAAAGCAGAATTTACCACATAACCCTAGACTAGTTCCTTGTCTTTGGCAAAAACATTTTTCTAGGCTATCTACAGGTCTTATAATGAGAGCTCAAGAAGTCATGAATCCATGTCACACCTGGCAGCTGAACCCACAGGTTATTATGCAGACATTACTAACCATTTGTGCTTCTGTTCTTCTTGCTTTAACTTTCATCTGTTGTTTCCCATTACACATGCCTTCCTCCACCACATCAGAGATATTTATAGGACTACCTGAACAGTGATTAGTTACAGAGCTGGAATAAAGTTGTGAAATAATTCCATATAGACAACATATGGCACACTGGCTTAATCTTGGCATAAACCACAGGCTTATGAAAAATGTTAGTACTTCTAACCTATATGATCTATTAATTCATATCCACGCATTTGCCTTTTGTAACAACCTCCCTTCCCCTCCAGTGTTTCGTAGTGAGCTGTATCCAGCTTCAGGTAGGCTGCATAGAAGCTTTTTAAGCCACAATACATTCAGTTATTAGTAAGTACAGAGAAATGCCAGCTCATAATAAGCCAAGATATAATATTTAAATATCTACAATTTTTGTCAGTTCTGAAAGTGATGAAAGCTTGCTAATGCCATTATGTATGCAATTCCATGCCTCTGCTTCAACACTGCAAATCTACAAGCAACTGTTATTAACTGTTTTCTTTATTAAAGGTTATGTAGTCAGAAGTCTGCAGAGGACTTTGTTTGACTGTAAATAACAAATTTCCCTCACCAGTTTTCACTGTGAATCACTCTTATGTTCTGGTTCTGTCAGAATAACATCCCTTGCAAGCATATTGAAGGTACCCCACTTGAGTACAATATATAGCATGCATTAGAAATGTACGTTGTTGTCTGGAGAGAAGGATTTTCCTCAATTTCTTTCTCCATATATAGTCTTTTCTATTAATTTGCCATGAGGGGAATTTAGGAATCAATAAGGAGAGAAGAAAGGAGTCCATCAAAAATTACTGGCAGGAATAACAAGGAAAATAAGTGTAGTAAAATTAAATTATGTGCAGACAGTGTGTGTATTTATGCCCACATGCTTGCATACGTGAGCACACAACAAGATATGTCTGTACACTTGTGGACTAGGGTGCATTTGAAGGGACAGCTGATTCAATACCTTTACTGTAAATTAATTTGCAACAGTCACCCTTCTTCTGACAGTCAATTGCTTGATATGTGTATGATCTGCCTATGTGAAGAGGTGATAGCGCAGCACAGAGGTATGCAAAGAAGCAGGAAATAGCATGCAAATATGTTCAAACTGGAAACAGGAGTTCAGATAGTAGCAACAGAACAGGTCATCCACCTAGCATTCCTCAAAAGGAAGTTAGCCCACGTGTGTCTGGTCATGACAATGTTCATGATACAGTTCTAACATGCATACTTCATAAAGATGAATGAGTCCATCACCAGTGTGCTTCTAGAAGACAGGGAAAAAATATGAGATACAGAGATAATACAGAGGAAGAATAACCTTAGGAACTCAAAATCTCACAAGATTACTCTAGCACAGCAGACTGCAAGATTCAGAATTTCACTGCCCTGGTTGATTTCTCACTCTTTGGAGCCATTACAGTAAATTTGAGGGAAAGGAATGCTGCCACCATGTTCTTCCAAACAGATCATTCTCCTACCTCCTCAATAAAAAAAGCAAGCAATACACTTCTGAAGCACAAATATTGCAAAACCTTTTAATTTTCAGAAATCTGTCTGAGTTAGGGGAAATTTAGGAAGCCCAGTTGATGAGCAAATTTTTTTCCTGCTTTTAAAAATACAGCATATTTCGTTCTGTAAGGTGTTGAAGCCTTGTGTGCTGTTGCCATTGAATGTGCTTTATAATGGAAATGTAGAAGATACCAATCCCCAGCATGTGTTTCCAATTAAGATTCTTCATTTTCTGCTCAGATGTTATAATTTGACCTGATTAGCTCTTCCAGTTATCAGAGCTCAGCTTCTGTGACTTCTTATCTTATTCGACAGCTAGAGTCTGACTGCATATTTGGAGAGGAAACAGCCATATCCCTCAAAGATCAGGGAATTGTTCTGAAGATCATTGGCAACATGAAAAATTTAGTGTGGGTCAGGGGACACACTTCCAGCCTGTTTTCTGTCCTTGGGTCTCCCATGCCTGGTCATTCATTGTAAAAAGAAACAATTAGCACAGCTCAAACTGCAACTTACATCCTAACAATACAGATAGATGTCTATTTTTCAGGTACACAGTTTTACATAGCAGAGTTTACTGCAGTAGAATAATCTGCATGTTGTTAAGGCTTAACAATAGGAAAAGTTGTTTCTTTCCATCAAGGAATCCTCAGTGGTGTTATCAAATAAGGAGAAGCGAGAAAGTCCTTTCTTAAGAACTACTGTCCTTTGTCAGCTAGAAAAGAGCAGTATATTATTTATGGAAAGCAAACTAGATGGAATCAGAGTGAAAGCAACTGACATGAAGGGTGATAGATGGAAGTACCAGATGATTAAATCTGAGCTTTGAAAACGTATTATATGTCACGTATAAAAAATACCTCAGCATGGCTGTTAGGTAAATTGCATACAATTACCAGAAGTTACCTTTTTGTATAGATTTTACTTCAGGTTTTTATTTCATGTGTTGGCCACCCATATTCAACCAGTGTCATAAAAATCTTTTTTAAAGCACTTCTATGTCATGCAAAGGCAGCAGCTGCCTCTCCTCACCTTCCCCGAAGACATACCAGTACATACTATGCAGCCGTTTTCAGTGTCTTGTTCTGCCCCAGCAACATGAAGGAATAGCTAGACAGATGGGGAAAACAGGAGCAAGTTCTCCAGCTGAGAAAGGGAATGTTTTTAGAACAGAGCTGCATACGCAAAGACTTAGCCTGGAGGTGGGTGTTAACGTAACTTTTTTAAAAGTGACAGTAAAAATGCAGTGCCCATAAATGGCAGGACAGATGGATTTCTCTCTGCTTTCACGGGTTATGCCTCAAATACAAAGATGCATATGTATTTCGTGTGTGAGGTGACTTTCCTTCTGGGTAAAATGTACTCCTAGTCATTGCACTGAAGCCTTTTGGTATTGATAAAGCCATAGATATAAACTGGGAGTTTTCCAAGCCCTGAGATGACAGGTTTACACTTTACTGACAAAGGTATCTGTTATCTGTAGTTTTATCCTTATGTTTGCTCTAAACAGCCTGCATTACACTTGCCCATACTGAACCGTACTTTCAGTGTGAACATGACCATGTTAAACAGAAGAAAGCTATGTGCTTTGGACTTGTGGAGAACATTTACTGCACCCAATGAAAGGAAGTAGGACTTGTCTAATGAAGAAGTTAAAGCTCTAGTTTCAGCCCTTTTTCTGGGTATCTTTTCTAACCAATCGAAGGAGACAGACAGCTGCAGAGGATGATTCCCCATGCCATCTTTAGGGGATACCAAAGCAGTGTCTTTTCTTCCCAATTACCTGTAGTGACAGACAGGATGATCCACAGAAATAGATACTTAACTTGTGGGTGGCTGAAGTGAGGCGAGGTGAATGCTCTTCTAAGCATGTTCACACAATGTATTAATAGCAAGCCTCCTGTAAATGCTTGCACCAGCATACCATGCAGTAAGCTCCCCACAGAGACCCATCTAGTCTAAGCAAACTGCAATCTGACCCTTTGGGAGCCAAATAAATGAGAAGAAAAAAAAGAAAAGAAAAAAAGGTCCATCAGCCTGTATATTATTATGTTCATATCTGGAATTACTAATGTTTATTTGTTTCAGTGCAGTTTGGGAGGTTTCACCTCTGCCTTTCCAAACCTTTTTCAAAAGTAATCCTTACTCCTGGAGCTAGCTTTGCAGACTGTGTGGGATTGCAGTGATGCAGATTGTACTCTGCTAGAACTTTCTAGCCTGAGTTGCACTCCAGACACCCACAGACTTGCACTATAAATTTTAGGCTCATAAGTCTCAATGTAACTTTTCGAAGTGGGATAACAGAACCTATATCACTCACATGCTTTTATATATTAAACTGTTTTAAACTAAAGTCTGGATCCTGAAGTCTAGCTCATTACCAGACCTTTCCAGTAAGGTTACCGTAACTGAAACTAGAAAGGCTGAAGGAGCAGGTAATTAATGTGCTTAGTGTGGGAGGAAACAAGCAAAAGAAAAACAAAAGGATCTCTGGATTTCTGTGAACCACAATGTGGGGGGGGGGGGACTGGGAAACCAAAGCTCTTTTTACTGTGCCTTAGGAAGCTTCATCACATCGTGTTTCAGTAACAGGAGTGTTCTCAAGAAAAAAGAGACAGGAATATACAAGGTTCTACCTTCAGACTCCTGCTGAGCAGTAATGGAAGTATAACTAATTAAGGGCCTGATCAAGGGCCCACTGAAGCCAAGGGAAAGCCTCCCACTGTTTTCAATGGGCCTTGAATCAGGTTTAAGTGCGTGGAGTGTAAATATGACTGCATTGAAAAACGTGATGAGCCTATGTCTGCTTTCGGCTGGGGCTGACTGCATTATCCTGTGTGGCACCAGACCTGCTCAAAGCTTCTCAGGAGCTTCACAAGGTCAAAACTTACTACTCCAAAAAGGAGATCTTGAGCAAATTTACTTTTGATCTGAGAAAAGTAAATGGTACAGAAAGCCTTGGGAAAATCCGTGCTGAGCCAAGCTTGTGCTGCTCCTGCCACTGGTTGGATGAAAGGGAAGAAATTAGTAGATCTGAAAGGATTTTTCTCTACCTAGAATTGGTGAGACCACACCTGGAGTATGTTGTCCTGTTCGGGGCTCCTCAGTGCAAGAGAGACATAGACACACTGGAGGGAGTTCAATGAAGGGCTACAAAGATGATGAAGGGTCTGGAGCATTTCTTCTATGAGGAAAGGCTGGGAGAGAAGGGTCTGTTTAGCTTAGAGAAGAGAAGCGTCAGGGGGTTTCGTGGCTTAAGCCCAGGCAGTAACTTAGAACCATGCAGCTGCGTGATCACTCCCCTGTTTCTTCCTCCCCCTGCTCCCAGAGGGATGGGGAGAAGAATTGAAAGAATGTAACTTCCATGGGTTGAGATAAGGACAGTGCAGTAACTAAGGTATAACACAAATCACTGCTGCTACCACAAATAATAAAAATGATAAGGGAAATAACAAGGGAAGAGAACACCACTTGGCTCGCCACTCACCAAATGATACCCAGCCTGACCTGAGCAGTGATCTAGCCCTTCTGGGTAACTGCCCCCAGTTTATATAGTGGGAATGACGTGCTGTGGTACAGAACACCTCTTTGGTTAGTTTGGGTCAGATGTCCTGTCTCTGCTTCCTCACAACTTCCCCTCCTCACTGGCAGAGCAGGAGACTCAGAAAGTCCTTGGTTAGGGCAATCACTACTTAGAAACAACTAAAAGCATCGGTGTTATCAGCATTGTTCCCAGGCTGAAAGCCAAAACCACAGCACTGCACCAGCTACTAAGAAGGAGAAAAATGACTGCTACTGCTGAACCCAGGACAGTGTCCACCCCTTACTCCATACTATTCATGTCATGCTCAGATTCAACATTTTTCAATACCCCATCACTTTTGTCTCTCTCTTTCTCTCTCTTTACATACACACCCACACACACACCCACACACACACAAAGAGAGAGATAGTGCATGGACCATTCTGTATAAAGCTGCCGAGTTCATCTGGTCCATGATGTTGGGCTCCATCTCTTGTAACAGTCTTTCAGAGCAGGAGAGACTGTGTGCAGTGTTGGACTGTTGCCTGCTGATGACACCCCGGAACTCGTCTGGTTTCATCAAAGTTCATTCTTTGTTGGGATGATGGTCGGAGAAAAGTCAGGGCCAGTTGCTGGTGACCCAAAGGCTTCTGTTTGGTGGGCTGTGAAAGTACTACATAGAAGGCAACATCATACAAGTGAGTTCATTGCGTGTTTTCCCTTAAAATCAAATCCTCTTGAGGCACACATCGGACTTCCCCATTTTCCCTCATTACCCACCAAGTATATCTGGGTCCTTGAGCAAAAAGCAATCCCACATGTGGGTTTGCCTTTACCTGAAGTAGAAATAACCCAGACTGTCTTACCCAGCAAATTCTTTATGTGCAGCACAGGAGCTTTATCCCCCTCTACAGTATGTAAAAGTTCTGACTGGGCTGGGCCAGCTCTGTTGGCAGATCCCCTGGTGTTGACCAACCAGGTGGCTTTTGGTAAATGTGTATCCCAGTGTTTGAAAGTTCCCCCACCCATTGCTCTCAGTGTAGTTTTTAACAGCCCATTGTACCTTTCAGTTTTCCCAGAGGCTGGTGCATGGTAGGGGATGTGATATACCCACTCAATGCCATGCTCTTTGGCCCAAATGTCTATAAGGTTATTCCAGAAATGAGTTCCATTGTCTGACTCAATTCTCTCTGGGGTGCTGTGTCACCACAAAATCTGTTTCTCAAGGCCCAGGATAGTGTTCCCGGCAGTGGCGTGGGGCACAGTGTATGTTTCCAGCCATCCGGTGGTTGCTTCCACTATGGTAAGCACATGGACCTTGCCTTGGTGGGTTGCTGGGAGTGTGATAAAATCAGTCTGCCAGGCCTCCCCATATTTGTATTTCAGCTATTGTCCTCCATACCAAAGAGGCTTTAACCATTTAGGTTGCTTAATTGCAGCACATGTTTCACAGTCATGAATAACCTGGGCAGTAGTGTCCATTGTTAAGTCCACTCCTCAATCACAAGCCCATCTATATGTTGCATCTCGGCCCTCATGGCCTGAGGTGTCATGGGCCCAACGGGCCAAAAATGATTCACCCTTATGTTGCCAATGTAAGTCCATCTGAGCCACTTCAATCTTATCAGCTTTATCCACCTGTTGGTTGTTCTGGTGTTCTTCAGTTGCCCGACTCCTGGGTACCTGAGCATCTTACATAGCATACCTTCACCACCAGGTTCTGCACCCGGGCAGCAATATCTTGCAACAATGCAGCAGAGCAGACGGGTTTACCTCTGTGTTGCCAGTTGCTCTGCTTCCATTGCTGCAACCACTCCTTACAGCACCCGGGATTCCCAGGCGGTCTCCCATCCACGTATTAACTTGAATTAGACAGGATCGGGCTGAACCAGGTAGCCACTGCTGATCTGTAGGAACTGAAAGCTAATGACTCTATTAGCAAATAACACTTGGTTTTTCTTTTAAATCAGATTCCTAGCCAGCTTAGTGCTAAGCTGGAGAATGGAAAATCTGTTGTTGTGTATTAGTCCTTAGATTCTACAAATTATTCTTTTCAAGTCTTTAACCATTTATAGTACAGTAGTCTAGTTCTTAGTGAAAAAAATATTTTCACCAGTTTACTAGTGTGGGCTGGCCTATAGCATAGTCTTCATATGCCTGTTTCTAAGGTCAGTCTTTAAAGGCTGTGACACAGCTGACTACAAAAGTTGACACATCAATATCATAGGAAAAAAATATCCAATTAGTTGGAAAAGCTTTTTGCAGTCTACATAGGAGAATGGAGAACCAAACCTTTGATTTCCAGTGGTCTAAGCTGTGTTAGTCGTCTTCTTTACATCCTCTTAAAAGGATAAGTTCAAACCATCTGGGGACTTTCTTGCATGCGCTGCTTCAGAACAGCCATACCTTTTGCCTGCCTCAGAACACAAAGAAATAAAAGCCTACCCATTCAACATCTGTGTGCTAACTTGTATTGTAGGTCAGTAAATTAGACTTAGAGAAGAAATGTAATAGAATATGCTAACACCCAGGAAGGAAAAAGAAAACCCAACCAAAAAAAGAAAAAATGAAACCCAGCTCATATATGAGCAAAAACCACAGAATATTGTTTGTTCTGTTCTTAATTCTTCAATCAGCAAGAAAACAGCCACAGAAGAATCTATCCAGGCTGGAAAAAAATGTGTCTTCTTTCCATCACTATAGTAATTCTAAGTTGTAAAATGCATATTCTTTTCCAGCAAAATGGAGATTAGTAGGCAGAGAACAGGAATTTATCAAAATTATTTGTCAAGTCAGGCCTGTTATTACCCAAGTTAATGTAAAGTAATACACTGCCAACTTTTTAACACCCTCTTCAGCTTGATAGAAGAAGGAAGTTAAATTAGTAAATTGGTGCAATGGCAAATATTTTACATATCTGAAATGCTGGAATTCCACATGCCAGCAAAGTCAGACGTAATACTCTGTTCTCTAGTTTGCATCAAAATAAAAGCATATCCTTAGTTCCAACCAGAAAACAAAAACAGGTACAAACATACAAGCGCACACATTATGCAAGCTGGGTAAAAAGTCAGCTTTCCCAATGACCAATAAAAAAGGGAAAACAGAACTAGGGGTCAAACTGTATCTTTTTTTTTTTTTTTTTTTGTCTTTCTGTTCTTTAATCTACCAATTGGTTAATGAATGCTACGGCTGAATCCAAACCCAGCCTTATAAATATGCATTATGTGCAGAAGACTAAACTGGCCCTGGCAGGAATATAGATATGATCAATAGTAGCTGATTTTTACAGGATGGGTTCTAGGTAGAAGAAATGAGTGATTTCAGATTGCAGTTGATTTTGTAGGTGTCTCCTCCAGGTTAACTCATAGGATTGCCTTAAATTTATTCAGAGTATCTCCTTAAGTACTAATTTACATGTATTTTCTTTTTCATCAACGTTCTATTGCTAACTAACTCTGAAAACCAATCATTTCCTCTTGGAAAAGAAAAAAAAAAGTAAATACAGAATCATAGAATGGTTAAGGTTGGAAAGGACCTTAAGATTATCTAGTTTCAGGGAAACATGCGGAAAAGAAATTCAAAACCATGAAAAGTCAGAGATAGTCAAAATCCTAATAAATAGAAAACCAGCAAAAGTCTTCAGAACAAAAAGGAAGAGATTTTCCCCTTTTCATACAAAAAGCAATTTGTGTTCTGAATTGATGCATCATTATGTTGACCAAAGAAAAATGTATATCTCACTTGGCAAAGTGATTTACCCTCACAGGCTTAAAAAATGGGTACATAAAGCACCCTTAAACATGATGCCATCGTCACCATTACCACTACCTATCATCATCAGCTGAAATCCAGACTTGCCTAGTAATGAATGAATGAATCATACCATTGCTCTGTATGAGGTGGCAATAAAGTTTGGGTCTTGATATTATTAAGTAAACATTCACATTACAAAAATGATACATATATAGACTGATAGACATATTCATATACATACCCATACATCCATATGTGTATATATATTCTTTCCTTGTGAAGAAGCATGTGACAAGAATCCTTATGTTAAACCTGTGCTGCAGGTGGTTGGTTTAGACAGCACAAGCAAATCCCTGCTCTGTGTTTAGGTAGCTCGATTCGAACTCAACATGCTCAATGCAAACCTCTTCCCTGAGCTTCTCTTCCTTGGGAAAGTAAAAAGAGAACCATAGCAAAAAAGGAAAAGAGATGCTAGCAAGAAAATATTCTGAGAACTTCATTTTTAAAATGTTGGTTCCACAGAAAGGTACAAGGCATTTCTTCACAGTGACATAAAAATATCTCCCTCCAAAGACATACAAACTTTTCACTACGTGTTCATAAAGCACCAGGTTTTTTTAAAGAAAAAACAGGTAATTTACTGTCATGGTTTAAGCCCAGGCCGTAAATCAGAACCACACACTCTCCCCCCCCCCCCCCTTTTCTTCATTCCCCCCACTCCTGGAGGCATGGGGAGGAGAATCGAAAGAATGTAACTCCCACCGGTTGAGATAAGGACAGTGCAGTAACTGAGGTATAACACAAATCACTACTGCTACCACCAATAATAATAATGATAAGGGAAATAACAAGGGAAGAGAATACAACTGCTCACTACCCGCTGACTGATACCCAGCCCGACCAAGCAGTGAACCAGCCCTTCCAGGTAGCTCTCAGTTTACATCCTGGGCATGACTTGCTGTGTTATGGAATACCTCTTTGGCTAGTTTGGGTCAGGTGTCCTGTCTCTGCTTCCTCCTGGCTTCCCCTCCTCCCTGGCAGAGCATGAGACTCACAAAGTCCTTGGTCAGATTAAGCATTTGAGCAGGAACTAAAAACATCAGTGTTATCAGCACTGTTCCCAGGCTGAAAGTCAAAAACACGGAACTGCACCAACTCCTGAGAAGGAGAAAAAATGACCGCTACTGCTGAACCCAGGACAAAAGTTATCTCCCCAAATCAAAGATAGGGAAATTGCAAATAGGTAGTTTTTCAGATTCTCTACAGATGCTTGTGCAATTTATTTGTTTAAAACAAAAAGACAGACTTCTTTAGATGAGTTCCAGCACTATGCTTCTGACTGCATCCAAAATGATAAAAAAATATAGTATCTTTCATACAAGTATTCCCGTTTTCTGATTAGAAGACTTATAAAAGATTTTTGGGGATTGAAGACATGCCTCAGTGCAATCATTTTTGGACTAGGATTCACAAAAAAAACCCAAGATTTAGAAAAGGCAAGGTCCTTATTTTACCCAAATTGAACATGTTTTTACATCATCCAAATCAGTCCGTTTATTTTTAGACATAATTGAACACCTTAGAGCACTCATAGAAAATCTGTATGGATTGTTTCCTATACTAGACAGTTTGGATATTTGGCTCAGAGCCTAAGGAGATTACTTCTGGGCAAAAGTAAAATGGATATTTCAAAGATCCATGTTACTTCTGAAATATTTGCTTGGTAGGAAGTATTGCTGACATTTACTACTATTAAATGTTAATTTGTACAACTTGAAAAAATCAATATTTAAAACTAATGATTTTTCAACAAGCAAGAAAAATAATAGAATACACTGTTGGGCAGTTGATAAGGAATGGTAAACACAGGTGTTCAGGATACAATTTTGCTAACATGTGCCAAATTACAGTAGCAAACAACATTGTCAAGGCTGCATTATCATTTGTATTGGCTATTTCTACACTGGTTAGAGACCTGACAATTTGTTGACATAGGCATCTTAGCAGGACATCCCAGCACAGGCATATGCACTCTAACAAGAACACAGTTCTATAATATGATACATCATTTCACTTGGCACACATGAAATTGTCAGAGACATGATGCCACCTCTTACTACGACTCCAGAAGCTATTTTCCATCAAAATGTGAAAGTACTCTTATAGCAGTAAAGAGATCCTCATGTAAACATAGTTATTAGAGTAAAATATGTAACACATAGAATGCAACAATATCCTAAAAAACTCTCAAAATACATTTCAAAGCCATTTTTCAACACTGCCAGTACACCGTGCTACTTGCAGCATAGATTACAGCTCTCACTTTGAAGAATTAGAATTTCTAGTACTAACAAGAGTAGCAATACAACCCTGGTATGGTACTTACACATTATTATTTAGGAATAGATTAATTTACACATCTTTACTATTTTCCGGGGGGGGGGGGGACAACAGAAAAACAGAAAAAGAAAAAAAAAAAAAGAAAAAGGAAAAAGAAAATGACAGGTTTTTCTAACCTATTTAGATGCCAAAATAAGTAGAAGTGTCCCACAAAATACTTTCAGAGCTGGCTGGACATCTACTCCCATTCGTTTCTCAGTGTCAGTGCCTGTATAGTTTCGATATGAACTTCAGACAATTTTATTACTTGACACAGTGCTTCCCAGAGTGTCAGTGTGTGAAAGATGAGTGAAAAAAGACCACAAACAGAAGGTAATAGAAGGTGCCTTTTCTCATGAGTGCAACCCATACGGCTAAATGAAAGTAATACCCTTCTGGGAAGCCCCAAAGGAGTTAAATAATCCACAAGGACTGGCAGACAGATGAATTAATTCCTTGCAGGGAGCTCAGCAATTCAATCTGGGGTACTCCTAAAAGGAGACTGGGTATCTTCATGGGTTACAGTCCATTTGAAAAAAGTGATAAATAGCAATAGAGGCCACAAAATCTCCCCTGTCTCACCTTCCTCTTTCAATTTCCATTCCTGATAGACTGTACACATATTAACAGCTTTCTATGTCTTTCGAGGGTATGTATTTCTGGCAAGGACATATACTTTTCTGTCAGGGTTTACAGAACATTTTGTTCTGCACCATGTATACACATGCTGCTGGATTCTACTCCTATTATATATTCAAACAGCACACATAAGATTGCCATCACACAATCTGTCTTAAGCAGTCCCAATGAGCAGAAAAAAATCCAAACCATGATGTAAAAAATTAATCACCCTTTACTAATTCTTATGCAGAATAAGATGGACTGAGGCACACCATGGGAGAAAAACACTAAGGTATCTGTTCCCCAGTTCTCCTTATCCATTTTTTTCATCCATCTGCACCTGCTTTTAATAGCTTCATGAAAGCTTGTCATTTCAGGAGCAACTATCCATAATGGAAGTGCTCTATCAATACAAATCCTCATGTCCCTCTCCATTATGTCACCAAAAAACAATTTCAGTGGCACTTAACCATCTGCTTAAGCAGGTGTGCAATTGCTTTCCTGACTAGAGAGGTTTTGCAGTATTACCACCTTAATCCATGATGAAGGCTGGCAAGCAGATGAATAGACTTTTTCAAGAATTCTAGACCACCAATAATTTTCTGCTTAGCCAAAAATACTACAGCACTAAGTGTACTTTGTACAGTCAGCAGTAGATCATCTCAGGAAGTGCTGGAACAAAGGAACTTATGCTATTGCAGAAGAAGGGAGAAAACAGTGTTAAATTAATTCCTAAAATGGATTAATTAGTGCATATTTTACATTAAACTGGTACTCCTGTTCTACTGAACGACTTCACTTGGGTACAGATAAAATGAAAAATCAAACTAATTTTTCATGCATGATGTAAGATCTAAGAGACATGCATTTAAAAAAGATAAAACGACAATCCATTCCAGTCAGGAGTGTTACACAGTGAGTTCTTCTCCAAGACCTATCACATCTGGAATAAGGAGGACGTAACTTTGCACCCTTCTGAGAAGACATATGGCTATAGCAAATTGAGAAATACAAAGAACTGCACAGCAACAGAAAGTTGTGAAAGCAAGTGTGTGTGCAATAATATAAATCGCACCCTGATTAAAATATTTATCTCATACCTAGAAATTTATAACTTAGACAAACACACCAAAACAACTATTACTCTAGAACTGAAATTGTGTCCTGAAGTAAACATAATGATTGTCACAGCTTACCAAGACCTTCAGGGAAACTGCTTAAGTTTAATGAATCACAAAACTGTCACCATTTCAGCACCTGAAGGTTTATGCTCTGCACCATCTATAGGTAATACTTGGAACAGAAAAAGGCACAAATTCCTGTGGAACATGTGGAAAAAATTCATGTGGAACTTATGGAACAAATTCTTGTAGAACTTCTGTCCCACATGAATTCTGCACTGCCTAGCAGTAAATTCAGTCCAAGCAATGTCTCTTGCTCAGCTGCCAATTGTCAAAAAATTTCCAACAAATTAATGTGATTATTTTCAAAAAATTAATGTGAAATCTCTAACTACTCTGACAAATGTGGTTGAAACTGACCTCAAAACTGCCAAAATGCTTAAGTAGAGGGAAAAAAAACCCATCATAGTCAACAGACTTGTTTCAGTAGGAAACCAGAATAAAAAAGAATGATAGCCTTTGAGTAATCTATAATTATATATATAAAAAAAACCCCAACCAAAACAAACAAAAAAAAAAACAAAGAAGTTGGCATAGAAAAAGGTATTAACATCAATGTCACCAAACAGAAGAAATTAGGCATTTGTTTCAGTTACATTGAATACCAATCTTTGGGGTAATATACATTAAAGTGCAAAGTAGAAGTCACCAGTATAAATTGTCTTTAAGCAGTGCCAGAAAAGACCAGTGATTCATCCATCCAATTTCTGCTGTTTTGGCTGAGGAAAAAAAAAAATTAAATAAAAATTACTTGGACACACATGTCCATGTAACTGAAGATTATCTTCTTACTGGAGTGATATTATTCAGCTCTTCTCTCTATTAGGCTGTTTTCATGCTCTTCTATCAAACACATAGAAGCATCTTGGACATTCAGGGTCTAAAGCTAAACTCCAAAAGCTAGGGTTCTTTTACTTTTTCCTCAAACATTATTCACTAACCCATCAAACTGTGTCCAGTCTCCTGAGGTAGATCTGAAATAGACTGGTACTCCTCACATAGCCCATCTTACACAAGTAGTTGCTCAAGACACACAGTACTGCCATGTTAGCACAGCACTATATCCAAGCTAATAAACTCTGCTTCTCAGCAGGCTGGTGGGATACTCTAGGATATCCTGACATACTGACAGCCATTCTGCTTCCAGCCTCCAAATCAGACCTATGCTCTACTGTGCAACCCTCCTCCTTTTGCATAACTCAGGTGGTTTTCTCCTGGTTTTCCATGTCTTTGAGCTGCCTCAAGCATTTCTACCCCTACATGAGATTCCCTTTCCCCTATCTGGCATTATCTTCCTTTTGTCCCACTTCTCTCTAGTCATGCAACATGAGCTGTTCTGCTGAATACAGGTGATTTCCTTAGGACTAAATACAGAAAGCCAAATTCTGATGTTTCTTCCCACAGAAAGCAATCTTGGTAATCTCTTGAGGAGCAAGGCACCACTCAGTTTGGCTATGTTTGGTACAACCGGCCCTGAAAAAGGAGTTCAAGATTTTAGCTCACTAAAATCAGCATCAAAAAGAAGGAAAAGGGTAGCGAGGGAAAAGCTGTATACTTCAAATACCACACATTATTTGTATTGTAACACATTATTCTGAAGAGACCATCAGAATCAGAGAACACCAAAGGAATCAGATATAAATCACGGTGCATTTCAACAAAATATACAACCAAAACATGGATGGTTCCATATTTGGCTGTACATCTAACAAGGAAGGCCAGTGGGGAGACAGGGTGAAGAGCTCTTTCTGATTTCTCTAGTCTAGCTCAGATTGCTGTCATGACTTTCCCTAATGAAGATACTGTGTATAACTTCTGTAAAAAAGAACATACAGTATTGTGCTAAGCAGAATGAAGAAACAGTAATAATTGTGCTGAAGAATACATCCCAGATGTCTCAAAGTGCTAAGACAGTTTTTGCTCACTGAAGAGTTGTACTGAGGTGTTTCTCTTTCCAAATAAGGAAGCATAAGATAACTATAAAGTGCTGAGGTTAAATATTCTGTACAGATTTTCTGGAAGTGGAGCTGTGATGTGATAAATCCAATAGTTTTTGACTACCATTAATTATGTGTTTGGGTACACCAAAGTAATTTTCTGGATAGAATGTGACCTTGTGGATAAGGTCAAATGCAGTCCATAAATAAGGAAAAAAACCAACAAACAAACCACCAACTAAAGGAACCCCTCCTAAGCAGAGAATTAAACATCCAGAGGTGAAGCTCTCATGCCTGCCTAACGATGTGACAAACTTCTCCTTTGGACACCTGAGTAGCAGAAAAAAAAAGGTAATTATCATGTGACAGCTTTCTTTGCATACAAAGAATTGGTAGCTCCTAATGGGCAGGTGTCCACATAAGAAAAAACATTAATTAGTACCCTTGTTGGCAGCCTCAGCTGAGAAAAACATGACTAAATGAGCATGGAAACTGAAGTGCCTTCTGTGATGGTAATTTCATGTACCCACACTTATTGTAATTTGGAATGTGATTTTCCATTTAGATCTGAATCACTGAAAGGGTCTAGTTGTTGTGACAACATACAGGGATAATGACTCTATTAAAACACTCAAGGTCTTATTTCCAAAGGTATTCATCACCCACACCTTTAATGGGATCAGAAAACTTTTGGTAGCTTGGAAAATTTGGACACTCATTGTCATTTCAGTGCAAAAACTGGCAAGTAAGAATTATAAGAATCAGTGCAAAAACTGCCAAGTAAGAATTGTGAGAAAGCAGTGACTATCTACATAATGAAAAGCAACATCAAACTTTAAAAGAAAAGATTTGATAATAAATGACGAATATAGAGAAGTGCTAAGAGAAAATGTTCTGTTTTCTTTCAGTTTGCATGAATTAAAAAAAAAAAAAAAAGCAACAATAAGTGTTGGTCCTGGGAATTACACACATCAGCAACTTCCTTCAGTAGCAGAAACACAATTTCAAATAGTATATGAAAATTGAATTACAAAGTTTCTGGAAAACTTGAAGGTAAATTGTATTTTTTCACAGGCACACATTGTAAGCAAGTATGGAATGATATAGAAAAGGCAGGTGTCATTTATCCAGATCCTCAGGAGTATTGCATGAAGCCTTTCACAAGAGACTGGTCCCCAAGGCTGTAAAACAGAAACACCATTCTGGGCTCCAAAGTACTGTGGAGCTGTCTGCAGAAAAGACTGATAGTAACCTGGGAAGATCAGGGTTGTTCTGATGATGTTCCATAAACCTGATTTATCTGACCAGTAGCAGAAACAATTGCACACCACCTCACAAAGCCCAAACAAGTAATTTTTCCCTCACCTAAGTGTTTGGAGTGCCTGCTTTAAATTTTCCAGTTGTTATTATAATCATTATGATAAATACCATGTTCTTTTAAGTTGCTTGATATGAAACCCTTAATAGCCATGATTTATACCAGCTTGCATCATATTAGTAATTACATAGCAATCAATTTAACAAAATGAAAATCATTTATCTAAGGAGTTGTATGATCAGGGTTGATTTCATAGGATGGACAGAAAAATTAAGATATCTTGTTACTACTTTATACTCAGAAAAAGAAAATTGGTTTATCTCCAATAGAATGAAAACCAAAGTAGTCACTTTCATTTGGGTCTTTTCAAATGCTACAGAAGAGCCTGGGATAAAGTCAGAGCCTTTTAAGCCCTGATCCTGCACTGGAACATCTCTGTCTAGATTGAGCCTACCTATGGTTTGACCACATCCAGCAGAGCTTCATAAAGATGTATAACAGGTCTGCCTGTACTTAATTTTGCAATCAGATCTTATATGCCTATGTTAGAAAACATTCTCCAGGCTTCTGCAGCTGAAATTGCTCTGGAAAGAAACAGAAAAACAGAATGAGATTAAAAATAGTCCAGAAAGCTGCACATCAAGGCTTTGCACAGCAGAACGAGCTGTTCCATCAAATGGTTAGGAAAGCCTGGAACTGATCTCTTGTAACATGAATGACTAAAAGTAGATATTTATTTTAAAAAAGAAAAAACCCCAAACCCCCAAGAAAACTGCACAAAACCTAAAAGATATTAAAAAATGATGAAACATCTTACCTAAATCTTGTCCCCATTTTCTGTGAGTAAAGATTAATTTAGCCTCAAGTTACCTAGACTTTTCTGAAGTGCTAAGCATTTAAGAATTATGCAGCAGACATCAAAATCAAGTCAAGTTGCAGAACTCAGATTTTTATGTATCGCATCTATTTTACACAGTGGGAGAATGCTTATGTTAATAGGACAGTATGGGAACTGTCATGTGCTTATCTTTTTATTAACCAGATTTGGACATAACTGAATGAATGTTGGGCACAATCTAGAACTTGGGAAGGAGGAAAGATACCACTGAAATAGGAAATAAGGATGTTTAAAAAACTGGAGGAAAAACAAAACACCTCTGACTACAATTATTGTTGATTAAAATTTCACAAAACAGCTCTTAGCTCTTATATAATTCAGAGTAATAATGAACTTCCTCATAATTTTAAAATGCAGGAGACAATGGAGTTCCTATTGGGTTTGCATGGCAAGGTTTTGGTAGCAGGGGGTGGCTTCTGTAAAAAGCTGCCGGAAGCTTTCCCTGTGTCCAGTAGAGCCAATACCAGCCAGCTCCAAGATGGGCCCATAGCTGGCCAAGGCCAAGCAAAGCAGCAACAGTGGTAGCACCTCTGTGATAATAGATTTAAGAAGTTAAAAAGAAGCCCTGCATAATTGTAGCCAGGGAGAGAAGTAAGAATCTGTGAGAGAAACAGCTCTGCAGACACAAAGCTCAGTGCAGAAGGAGGCAAGGAGGTGCTTCAGGTACCAGAGCAGAGATTTCCCTGCAGCCTATGGCACAGATCATGGTGAGGCAGACTGTCCCCTGCAGCCCATGGAGGTCCACAGTGGAGCAGACATCCATCCGCAGCCCATGGAGGTCTGTGGTGGAACAGATATCCACTCACAGCCCATGGAGGACCTCCACACAGGGGAATGCCTGGAGAAGGCTGTGACCCTGTGGGAAGTCCGAGGTGGAGCAGGCTTCTGGCAGGACCTGTGGCCCCATGGAGAGAGGAGCCCACACTGGAGCACGGTTGCTGTGGGACTTGTGAACCCACAGGGGACTTTTGCTGGAACAGTCTGTTTCTGAAGGACTGCTCCCTGTGGAAGGGACGCATGTTGGAGGAGTTTGGAAGAACTCATGGGAAGAGCTCGCATTGGAGAAGTTCATGAAGAATTGTCTCCATAGGAGAGACCCTATTCTGGAGCAAGGAAAAAGTGTGAGGAGTCCTCCCCC
Source organism: Neopsephotus bourkii (assembly GCF_033783945.1). Lineage (NCBI taxonomy): Eukaryota > Metazoa > Chordata > Aves > Psittaciformes > Psittacidae > Neopsephotus > Neopsephotus bourkii. The sequence goes on along the minus strand of NW_026901456.1, from coordinate 5,939,288 downwards.
TGAGGAGGAAGGAGTGGCAGAGAAGATGTGTGGTGAACTGACCACAACCCCCATTCCACATCCCCTTGCACTGCTGGGGAAAAAGAGGTAGAGTATTTGGTAGTAAAGTTGAGCACGGGAGAAGGGAGGGGTTGGGGAAGGTGCTTTTTAGGATTTGTTTTTATTTCTCATTATCCTACTCTGATTTGATTGGTAATGAATTAAACTGATTTCCCCAAGTTGAGTTTGTTTTGCCCATGACAGTAATTGGTGAATGCTTTCTCCCTGTCCTTACTTCAACCCACAAGCCTTTGCTTCTGTTTTCTCTCCCCTGTACAGTCGAAGAGGGGAGTGATACAGTGGTTTTGGTTGGCACCTGACATCCAGCTATGGTCAACCCCTCCTTGAGTTAAAAAAGATAACTGTAATGTTTTTTTCTCAAAAACCTTTGTTAGCCACAAACAAAAAAGTCTAAGACCAAGAAACCCCTAAATTTGAGTAATATAACCAGAAAAATGACAAAATAACCTCAGAGACTTCTAATTTCTATACCATCCAGTACAACATGGTGCAGCTATATCCAGCTGATCCGAAACTGTCCTATCTCACAAAGTGGCGACACTACAGTCATGCCAGTGACTGTCATGCTAAGCTGATGAGCTAGAGCACAGTGGTGATGCAGCTTCCCAGCCTAACCCCTCCACAGATGTGCAGCTGTATTACAGCTTATATCAGTGGCATACAGGACGTCTCCACACTGGCTGGTGCACTGATGAGGCATGTCTTAAATTTACAGGTAAATGAACTCAAGGTAACAGAAACCAAGAACAATTTTCAGCTGATAATAAGTTTGTGCTTAATGTGCAATAAAGCTCTGATGCTCTTGTGAGTCTGCTGCCTGGCATTGCCCTCTCTGAGTGCTGGCTGTGCTAGTGCAGTTATGGGGCAAGGTGAGCATTTCACTCTTTCATACACAGGCTGGGCCTGAGCATACTCCTGCTCTCCGCTCTCTCCGCGCTATTGTACAAAGATGTTCATCCACACCAGGAGCCTTCAGCCTTCACAGAAAATATAGGCCCATGGGCAGCTCCAGAGGCTGCTCTTTTACTATAGTGCTGCTTCTACTTTATACATAGAGGCATCCCAGACAAGTGGGAAGAGTGCTTAAAACAGTCAAAAAAGGTGAAGGAAAAGGCAGAGCTTTGTAATGTTGAAGCAGCAGGGACTCCTTTGGAGCAATAGTGAGGGAAGGATGTACACAGTACAGGAGCTTAGAATGCATTAGGAAAGAACAGTCATGTAGGAAGTGATGGACAGCCTTCTTCGAGACATCAAAGTACCACAGAGCAGCCTAGAAGATGTATCTATGAATGGTAATACCATTACAGTTTGATATCTCTGTAATGGAATAAAATGCTTTATCCAATGCCATCTCCATTACAGCATATATTTTTTCCTTTTAGAAGTCAATAACTATTAATATTTTATTACTTTAAACAATTAGATTAAAAGCAACAGAAATACCAGGCTTCATGAGCTGACCTTTCATCACTAGTATCAGACATATTATTTTTGGTGGTCAACTTAGAACTCAAGCTAGTACATTTGAAACCTCTCCATTATATGGCACTGCATATATATAAAGTGCTATCAGCTGTACTATCTGAGAAACACATAGATTTGCTATGTCTGACTTGTAAATATTTAGCCTGATTCACACAGTTTGTCCAGATATTCCAGTTAAAATGTCTTCAGATCCCCAAGACACAATACAGGTGTCTACATGGCACAATACAAAACACGTCTAGGTAAAAAGCTAACTCAAAATACTAGCAGCACAGTGCAAGGCTCTTGCAGACTAATTTACTTGTTGACAGGTACCATTCTTACAGAAGCTGTTTGGGGATCTCTAGGCAGCCTTGCACTGTACTGAGCTGGCGTTCCCTTACAGAAAACAGCCTTTGGTTTTAGTTTAAAACAATAAACATGAATGCTATATCTGCCTCAGCTGATAACAAGCACAAATCTCTGAGAGCAGTCAGAACCCTTTGTCAGTTTGGTCTAAGTACCAGGAGAGCATCAGTGCAATTATTTTCACCCTGTTTTGCATTTTTATTAGTGAACATTTTATACTTCTGTCATTTATGATCATGTATAATATAATATATTGTACTCATTTTTAAAATGAGAATATCTCCACAGAGTCTGAAGACTTGAGGTAGTGCTATGATTGAGCCTGCATAGCTTAAGCAGTAGACAATACCTGCTGCAAAGATGTACAGTCTATTTAGACAGCACGTGTGAGTTTGAGGGGTAGAGAGAGAGGCATGCATGCTGTGAAACCAACAAATAGTATGATACTTTCACAATCATTCTTTTTGTATGCGTGGGAGAGTGTGAAGAGAGGGAGAAGGAAGGTTAGTTATGAAGTTAGATGGAGAGAAAAAGCAAGGGAGAGAGCATTTTAGGAAAGGTGATGGGCTGGATAAGAAGAGAGAACAAGAAGAAGAAACAGCATGTGCGGTGAGGAGAATGGGAGATGAAGGGTAGGAGCAAACCTTTATCACAGCAGAAGAATGATAGTCAATACCACAGCAATTTCAGCGGAAGGCTTCATACCCCCAGTCTTTGGCCATATCACAAGTAAGTAGTTTGATTTAGTCACAGATTAAAAAAACAGACAGTTGCATTTCAGATAAAGAATGAATGATAGCCTAATTGCAGAAACTGCAGTGACTTAAAGTGTTCAAAAACTATGTAGATGTGGCCCTCTGTGATATGGTTTAGTGGTGGTCTTGGCAGTGTCCTGGGGTAATGGTTGGACTTGATCTTAAAGGTCTTTTCCAACATAGCTGATTCTACGATTATGTGTATTTCTCATGAGTTGAGCACGGCCACCAGCAATTTATCTACTCAAGGCACCTGGCTAATTTGCCTTTAGAGGTGCTGGTTTCCCTCCATATAACTTGCTTAGACTGTATATACAAATTTTCAGTGGGCTGAACTTATGTGGCATGAACTCCAAGCCATATGGCTGAAGGTCCCTGTTTTGACTGTTTCTGCTGCAGCTCCATTATCATCTTCATTAACACTAAAAACACTGTCAGACTGAAGGCCAGGGTTGTAACTTGGTGCATTTAAGGAAGGAAGAAGTTTCACTCTAAGGTGTAAAGGTCACTGATAACAAAGTAGTCATATGGAATGTTCTACAATCTCATTTTCTGATTTTTCTGTGTGGAAGACAGCAAATTGACAACAAAGTCTTATTTCTTAAATTAGAAAGGCCGATTTACCTCAGCATTTCTGGTTTTTAATGATTTTGCAGTTCAGCTGAAAAAGATCTGTGTAAGCTAGCCTGCATATCAGCATAAACAAAAGTTCAATTTTCTGTCAGAGAGTAAGTAGTAAATGGGAGGTATTTCAGGTAGTTTTCAGTAGACAGGGAGGTATTTTCATTATTAACCTTTTTACATCATCTGACACATTACTTGTTCTTTTTCAACATATCTGCTTTTGAAGATTTCCTTTTAAATATATTTAACAAGAAAAAGCTGCTAAAATTGGAAACTGTGAGAGATACTTTGGTATAATCAATTGGAGCCAAATGTGACACTGAAGACAGTTCTTGTCTAAGAACTTTCACTGAATGAACATGATCATAGCACAAAACAAAGAAAAGTGTCAGATCCCCTAGTTGTATGTTCATCATTGAAGTCTCACAGGGTACCTGAGGAAATAGGTTCAGGTTTGAAATGTTTGATCTGCTCTATTCAGTCCTGAGTTATTTTTACAATGCATCAAGGCAAGTAATACAATAATAAACAAAGCTTACTTGATTAGATCATTAGTCTCTTAAATAGTTTAAATAATAGTTTCTAGCTCAAGCATGCTTCTACATATAATTTTTCATGTAAAAATCCCTGTCTATAGATATTTATTAAGTGACTCTTGTTGAAATCTGGAATTTAATGCTCTAAGAATACAAACAACCAGTTGAGATTTTCCCTTTGAGGGCCACAGAAGCAATGGGTTCATAAACCCTAAACTTATGCATTATTAACAGTGGAAAAGATTGTAAGTATTCTTAAGTCTTATTTCTATAGTCAACCTCTTCTTTTGGATTTCTACCAACTTTTTAAATAGGGTAGCTGCTGTTACCTCAAGAAAACTTGCATTTCTTCTATTTTGATTCAGAATATATAAATGAATTGTGCCTTAAAAAGGCAAATAGCAGTTTCTTAAGAGTTTGATCCAAAGGTCTTCGAATTGATAAGAACATTTCCACTGATTATAGAGCTTCTCACCATGCATTAATTGCACACAGCCACCCAACCTGCAGTCTAAACATTTAGATGACAATGCATACATAAGATTATCCACTCTGTCTTGAAGAATGTTTGCTGATATGTAATTTATGCTGGCTTGTCCAATGTAGTTTTAATAGTCCTAAGTAAAAAACTTTCCAACCTTTTTACTATAGAATCACATCACTTTGTTGCTAGGATATTCTTGATTTTCAGCTTATACTTACAATTGCTTAATTTCACAATGTAGGCTAGAAATGATATATGAAAGACTTAAATACTCCATCGCAATTACATTTATCCATAATTTGTTGGAACACCTGAGCTGAGTTTCTCAAAAACAAGCAGCACATATAGTTCACTGGCTGTCAAAGTATAGGCATGGAAGCTTTCCTAGTATTTAGTCAACATAACCATTGTCTTAGAAGAGATGTATTTTCACTGGGATCTCAGGGAATCAAATAAATCTTCAGATATTCTGTAGGGTCTTTGAAATGGGACTTGAAAATTAAGATGACATAATTTACCCTCTAGAGCAAAGAAACTAAGAAAATATACCCGCCTTTAATCACATAATAGTACTACAACATTACTTAAGACCTACCCCTTTTGCCCTTTAGATACTCAAAATATTTCTTTATTAATCTGTCACTGTGTAATGTTCCCATTAGTTCCTTAATGGCCACTTCATATGAATGCTTAAGTGACTCTTCTACAGTTAACAGCAGAAACAAAAAAGTACTTAACAGCATAAACCCCACAGAATTGTTAGTAAAATAATCTGCATCTTCTGTCAACATTCCGTCAATAAATTAAGGATATTTAAATGCCCATCGTTCTGAGGTTTGCTGCCAAAGGTAGGATTTTAATTTTTTTTTAGTTTTATATTCTCTGCAATCAATTTTAATAATCTAAAAACATAAAGTTCTTTAGGTTATTTAATAAAAACTGAAAACCTGAGACCTACTGCAGCTTAGATCTTACTTAAAATGTGGAAACATAAAGTCTTTTCCACCTTTCTTCTTTTTCTATTTTTGCTTTGCTTTGCTTCATAAACATAAGTATTCTTCCTCCTGAAAACTCTCAGATTATTTTTTTCTCTTTATCATTTTGTTAAAACAAGATTTTTATTTATTTATGTTCTGGTAGGTGCAAGTACATTAAAAATACGTTCATACATACTCAGGAGCAGTCAGCAACATTTATTTATGCTGCTTCTGTTCCTAGAAAGATTTTCTACACTCAGACACCCTCCTCCTGTTTAATATGTGCATATTTGTTCCTCCTAGTTAGAGAATGACAATGTATTTGCAATGGATTTAATACATGACTGTGAGCTTTGTATCCTGAGTCTGAGGGGAGTTGACAAGCTTTTCTAGAATTGCTGCTTGATTCTCTGCCTGGAAAAAAACAGAAATTTTTCCATACATATTTCACAGACCAAGTGTGAATGATGAGTAAGTTAACTAAAAACTATGAGAAATATAAACCCAGAGAAATAAATTCAGTTCCTCCTGCTGTTAATGTACATTTCTTCCATGTAAAGCATCTTATATCTAATACTGAGAGTGCTTTATGACACCGGAACACATTAATGTGCCGTACTCACCACTACTGCTCGGTAACTAGCAAACGAAGCTAAGGTACACCCATGGTGAACTCTGCTGACTCCACCTATTCAAATACTGTATTTTAAACTCATTCCAACTGATGCAAATTGAAATCACCTCTTGGGGCAAGCTCAGGATAATCCTTTGAAATGTATTCTTAGCAATTCAAACTCTGGGATCACTGCAATGAAATGAAGATTTGCTTGCTAGTATTCTCACCTTTAAAGCTAAGGATGAAGCCAATTTGATTGAGATCACACTGTGCTGGGTCCTGCACAGATGCAGTCATTATAGTGCCTACCACAAGAGTTAATTCTAGAAGACAAGACAAAACAAGCTGTTTGCATCAACAACCTTTTTGGGGATAGGCAAGACAGAATAATGAAAATAAACAAGATATGCGCTATATTTTTTAGCTTTGGGACAGGGAGGCACGGAAAGCAACTCCCATAAATCTAGACAGGTCTTACATACAGCTTGGATTTTGGTGATAGTAAAATAATGCAATAACACAACTCATCTCTTTATTAGAGGTTGTAAAGATGGACTATTAAGGTTTTTTTTAGCTTTGTTGGATATGTGTCCTGATAGAAATTAAAGTTCCTGCGGCAGTTTTCATAAGGAAGAGCTCCAACTCCCTCCAACAATCCCTTTCCACCTAAAATAAGCTATGCTTTTGAGAGCTGAGTGTAGGCTATTGCTAAAATGAATACCACATAATGAGTGCAGCATTTGCCTACACACCATTGCCTAACAACCAGTATCTAATTCATTACTGTAAAGCATTTGAGGATGTCACGAACATGAAAGACACTATATAAAATGAAATTCTATAATTCTCATTTAATAGTGTTTCCAACATAACACCATTTCCATGTAGTTTGAAAAGTAATTTAAGGTATCCCAAGATACATTACTCTAAGCTAGTATTTCAGAAAAGGTTCTTTTCCATCTTGCTTATTGAATTTGCATTTAGTGATTGCATAGCTATTGCCTTAAAGGATATATCAATGAAATTACTAGGGATTTGCTTCTGAACGACTTTCAAAAGTGACAAACCTTAACAAAATGTATGTGTAATGGATATAATGTGTTTGAGTTCTGATCCATAGCTTAGCCATTACCAGACTGACAAAATACCACTGGAAATTTTTAGCCAAAGTTCTATACTAGTTCGATAGGTTCCTAGGATGTTAGTGCACCTCTGCACTTGTGAACTGGCAAAAGTTTTAGCCATGCAGCAAACAAACAAAACAAGGATAGCAAACTCATTGATTTCTGCCAGCTGAAGCTAACAGCCACTGAAGAGGAAGCTACAGGAAGTGACCATGTCCTTCCATTAGAAAAATTACAATATAATGTACTCTCTTGCCCAAGAATTTTCCTTACAAGACAAGTGACCTGGGTACTCCATGTTTTGATTCATATCTGGAATTTGATGCAGTTTTCATTCTCTGCTCATGCATGACCCTGAAAAGGTTAAGTCTGCATTGCCTTGTCATTACTGTCACCTATCTTGGTCATCCTCTGACAGAACCTACGTCAGACCATGCAGCATGGGAAGTCAGGCAAAAAGAGATTTATACAAAGGTGCTTGGTTTTATTTGTCTGAGAAGGGAAAGAGTGATGCGAAAGCCACACTTTCTTGTGTTTGTACTTAGAGCATCACAGTAAACCCATGAATGTTGCAACAGCATGATAATAATTTAAGAATAAACTCAGTGCAAGACAGAGCACCACAGTCTTGAGGTATTGTAGGACTGGGCAACTGTTCATTTGTATGAAGGAAGAATAAATGAAGGAAATACCTCAAAAAAAAAAAAGATAAAAAAAAAGAAAAACCACTCCATTAGAAAAGGAGAGTTTGCAACTTCTTTCTTATACCCTCAGCTGAATGAAAGACCTTACCAACAGTGCAAAAAAATATAAAGAAGCATTTTAAATAGCCATTTTTGCTAGCTGAAGTTAACATGCTTCACATACCAATTCCAATTTATATTTCACACATCCCTTCCTGCATCAAAACAATATAATATATGACTTGCATTTTAAATGCATACCATTTAAAATATGAAGAGCAGGATTTCTTGCTTTTTATGCACCCAGGAAGATGGTAGTCGCCTCACACAGGTATGCAAGAGTGGCTGCTAGCACAGGTCTGCACACAGTCCAGTCTTTTACCAGAGCAGCCTGTATCTGCCTCTCCCCTCAGGTTGTGACAGATTTCAGTTCTTGGCCCCAGAATAGGTACACAGTCAGCAACAGCAGAAAACACAGTCAACCCCTGCAGAAATCACTCCATGCTGACTACATAGCTACAAAGAAGAGGAGGAGAGGGGGGAATAAAAATGAGGCTCACTGTGTTAGGAAGGAAGGAAAAAAAAGGCCTGCTTTTCTTTATGTGCTTTCTGAGGTGGCAATTCTGGTTTACCCAGTGTTCCAGAGGGAACACTACCGCAGTCTACCCTTAAAGGCAAGTTCTGTTCTGAAATGAAACACTGTGTTGTTTGCCTGTTTTTTAAAAATGACAACAAGTCTTTCTCTGCTGTCAGTCTATATTCAAAATCACAGCTACTGATGCTATGACCAAAAATATGTTTTGCTTTAATGCTTATTTTTCCAAAATTAATGTGTTAGAACTCATTCCACCAGAAAGGAAGGAATTCCTTCTTTATCTGCCATCAAAAACCAAATTTCTTACAGCAAAATATGCCATTTTAATAAAACAGAGAAGCAGAAAAAATTTCTTAGATTTTCCAGGAGAACTTCATAGTGTGGATGTGTGCACATACTAGTGACCATTAGAGAAAGGGAAAAATGCAAAACTTGAGATAATAATTTCATACAGATTTTAAACTTCAGTGATAGAAGTAAAAAAAGAAAAAAAATATATATATTTTTAATAGAGTACCTGGAAAATAGGATGTCTATTTTCTAAAGTGCCCTTTTGAAAAACAACATTCACACAAGAATATCTTTTATCCTCCAAGGAAGTAGGAGCAGGACTTCAGCAGCTCTGGTCATTTCTCTTAGGAAAAGTAAACCAAACTCTTTCAATATTTTCAAATGCAGGAATTAGTTGAATCTTGCTGCCATTTCATGTTATCTCTCTAATAGGGAAACTAACACAGGTGGCAGTATCCTAAACATAGAAATTCAGCTTTCTTCTTTAGTCTGCTATGCTCTAACTGCTGCAGTGAAGATATGCAGGCTCTTACATGTGAAAGTTTCTGTGCTTACCTGTCAGTGGCCTCAGTCCACTACTGGAGGAAGAACTACATTCTGTTAGTGCTTGCCTTTACCAGCTTCTTCAAAACAAATATTTTATTATTAGCTTGGTATATATTTGATTCAAAGGCTTAAAAACATAATAATTTAATTTTCTCCTTATATATTATACTTAATACTTTCACAGTAAAAGGAAATTACATTCTAGTCTATGTCCTTATGATAGAACTCATAATTATTAAAAAGTATTTATTAATATTCAAGAGCAAAATATTAATATTTAAAATCTTATTAGTTTAATAAATCCAACCTTCCCTCTTCAGGGCTCAACATTGATCTTCCCCAGCTGATCATTCCTGATAAACTGTAAGTTCTTCACTGAAAAGAAGTGGTTTAGGGTCACACTATAAAGCAATATGGACACAAATTACTGATCATTTTTCACAGTGCTGTGCATTCATTTAATGATTAATACTGAGCAAGAAATTGCCATATGGGATATTTTGGGTTTTTTTAATGGGTACTGTTGTACTACTTCTTTTTTCCTCCTTTTTTTCTTTTCATAGTAATGCATGAATCTGGTGCTGAATGCTGCATTATCAGCATGGCTTAGGGCATTAACCTCACTACAGATTCAGGACATAACCTTAAACCTTTCTCTTAATATGAAATGCTCTAAGGGGTATACATACAGTTTTGAAGCATTATCTGCTTGTTTCATGTGTTAAAATGTTTCCTATTACTATGATATATGAGCTTTTTGTTAGCAGAAGTCTAGCTTTCTGAAGGGCAAGTAATAGCATTTGATGTGGAAAATATTCCTTTTAGATTTTTTTGAACTAGGTAAAGCCAGTGCTGGGGTAAGACAGAGATGGACAGACTTTACCTTCTTTCAAGTTATGAGATGATCCTACTCTTTTAAATAAAGCAGGAAGGGTAGTTCTTGTGACAGCCTAGCACCTCTGCAACAGGGCCTGCTCACTTCATAGCTAAATAGAATTGGAAAACTATGCCTATACTGTCAAATAATGTGTGGCAGGGACCATTCTAATACCATTCTCAGCCCATGGCTTGCCTCAGTGTTGTTTGTTGATATAGACCCAGCCAAAGAGAGATGCCACCATGCTCAATCCGGTCCCTATACATAGCAGCTACTGCAGACCATCCTGACCAGAAACCTGCACCTTTTCCCAGAGCTGATGCAGGAGGCAGGGGGTATCTGTTTGGTGTTGCTGCCCATTAAAGTCATAGTTTGGAGCAAATGCTCTCCTCTAATGAAGTTTTTAGGGAAAAAAGGTTGCTTGGATCAAGAGCTGCCGTCTGTACATCTATGGCTCCCAAGACCCTCTCTTGCTGCCTTGACAGAGGTGGAGGCAGGCTCCCACATCAATTGTTAATAAGTGTTGACATCTGGCCCTTTTCCCTTTGGCTTTTCCAACTGGACTGTGTCAGCTGTAGTTAAAACACATGAACAGCTGGTCTGTTTGCATTTTGAAGACAGCTGTGGGGTAAAGGACGGGTAGCCGCTAACTCTGCTTTCCCACAGGGCTGGGACTGTCACAGAAGATGCTTATACAGTTTCAGGGGTCATAACGGTGACAGCAGCCCCACCACATCTTCTCAAAACCAGATAATTAGGGTTTAAAGGGCTGTGAAGGGCTGAATGTTTAATTCAGCCCAAACTTTGGCTCTGGAATCAGAAGATTAGACTCAGCCTTCATTGCTCTGGCTGAGGCCTGCTTTGGGGCATTGGTAAGGGGAAATCCACCAAATCCAAGGGCTTTTGATTGACCAAGCCTTCTGCCAGAACAGGCTTAGTTAGAACAGCTACAAGTGTATGAAATGGGAAAACAAAACTGGATTTAAAAAATGCTGCCCCAGACAAGTAACAAAGACAAGCAGGTTTCATTGGGAGTCCCTCTTGTATCAAATGAAATAGTACTTCAGTCAGTTCATCTCAGTGTCAGACCTAGTACTATCCCAGTCACTCTGGCTTCTGTATGAAATTTATTTATTTCTAAATAAGCAGCTTCTTTCCTTCAGTGTATCTGTTCTGTGTGATGGCCATTTCCATATCTTTTGTCAAGAAGCCCTAACAGACTTGCAAATTTTAGTGCAGAGTAAAAAACAGAGGATTTCCTCCTCCATTATATTGAATATCTTCAATTACTCCAGCTAGATACGCGCACACACACGGAAAAAAAAATACAAATTTCACTCTTCATAGTTGATACAATCCAGAGGTTACAATAAAAAACCCAAACCAAACGCAGAGGTGCAGGCTCTGCTTTTACTTTAGGAGTAAAGTTCAAATTCTACATAAAATAGAAATACATAAAGGATTAATGTCCTTTCCTCTCATTGTCACTTGCAGTCAAGTGTATTTGTATATATATACATATTATATATATATATGTTTGCTTTTTATTTTGTCTGTTCCCCCAGGAGAAGCCCAAAAGAGAAAGAGAGATGGCCAGATTGACAGAGTCAATGAGTGAGTACAAATAGAAAGTTCAACCACTTTCTTTTTCCATGTCACAAAACCAGAAAATAGTGTTTGCATTCAGGGATCTCATTCAGCACTGTCTTCCCACCTAACCTCATCGCAGCTCATTCCACTCCTAAAAAAACCCTGGAATACCCAAAACAAGGACTCCTGTTTTCTTCATGCACTGTTTAAATCACCTGTATCTGGAGCTACTACATGTTTGACTTCATGAGCCTGAGTTTTACTTATATAGAATTTAACTACTTGTGGATTTAATGAGTGCCTAATTTGCTTGATTCATTTATTGCATACATTCCTCCACAAGCTTACAAAAGGTTGCATTAAATCCAGTGCAATTACTCAGTGCCAGATTCATCCAATAGGAATCATGCCCAGAGATGTATGTGAAAAGCTTGACATTGATTTTACTGGTTTCTAAGAGGTTTGCATTGTCTTAAATCTGTAGTCAGCGAGAGGTAGTTTGTACTTCTGCCATAATATGGGATCTAGATAATGGAGCAGTGCCTATAAACACTTGTAGATGAGACACTCAAAATGTATAATCTACTTCTGGACAAAATTTTGAGACAATTTCTCTTTTCCCAAACTTGTCTAGCTGCACAGCCTATGCAAGCTTAAATATGATTTTAAAATGGGAGAAATCTTTTACTCTGCTTAACCAGAGACTATTAAAGACACAGAAATGCATAAGACTCGTTTACATTAGAAAGTTGTTTCCAGTTAATTTTTTCTGTTTGTGTACCAAAGGACTGTTCCTTGGTCAGCAGTTGCCTGCCTTTTTGCTTTCCCAGCTCACTTTGCTTCCTTTTGAAATCATTTTCTATATCTCTTTACATATGCCATTGCAAGGCAGAGGCAACACTACTAGCTATAAAATATTATTTCAGTATCAGAAAACCTATCCTACAAAAAGGCACCAGAGACCCGAGAGACACAATAGAGGAAGCAGCACATCGATTAACAAAGACCTTTATTCCTAAAGCTTCGTGCATAGATACAGGATGCAGATGTCAAACTGAGAGCTCTTCTGCTCCTTGGCAGAGCATTGCTAACCAGTAGCAGACTATAGGCAATGGCATATGATACATGGCAACCTACTGATAGGTAGTTGAACTCAGAGTACTTAATAGATTTCTTGCTATGGAGGAGTGCACTGTTATGTGAATGCTGTTCTGTCCACTTCTTCTCCCCAACTGTCTGCATCTCATAAGACCTGGCAAAGTTCAACTTTCTAAGGAAGATTGACAGGTGATATTTTCAATTTTTTGAGTTACCAACAGGATCTGCATTCCTCTACTTCCTGAAGTATTCATAAGTAGAAAGAGGTATTTCCTTATGGTGCAGGAAAGCCTAGGTGGTAACAGTGGAAATGATAACATTGCAGTTTAGCAAGGCCCAAAAGAACAGTGATACCAGACCCTACAGAAACTCTCTGCTATAAAGAATAGTACTTTTGCTCCATTAATCTCAGTGGGTGTACAATGTTTTTCTTAGAAACATCCTGTGACCCCATAATTTCTCTAGCATTACTGGATGCTGGATAGCTATATAATTATATCTTAATGGATGTGTGAAAGATGGATGGAACAAAGGATGAACCTATTATCAATGGTGGAAGCAGATAAGTAGTGTGTGACCTATGTGTTTGGTACTTGCTGGGCTTTGCACAACCTTTCTGAAACAAGGTGAAAGAATGTCACCAAAAAGTGGTAGGGGAAAGTAAATAGACTCTTAAGGAAGAGTCAGAGAAGTGGCCTCTATAAAACCTTCCAACTGATCAGGAGCATGAGCTAAAAAATTCACTGTGCACTTCTTTTAGGGTTTGTGTTTGTCTTCAAATTACTTTTACGTGACTTTTTTAAGGTAGCATGCTTCTCAAAAGGATTTATTGCTGCTTTCTATGAGGATTTGTCCATACTTCATGCAAGCCTTTTGTGAAATTTTCAGATGATTTTATGACATATTTTAAATTATTTTTAATAAACCATAAACTGCATTGTAAGCTGGAAAGAAAATTCTTAGTGAACATAAAACAGTGTTCATTTTAAAGCAATTGCCAATAAAAAGGGAATGAAAGGAATGGGAAAGCAACAAGCTGGGTCTCTGGTTTGGACTGCAGGGCCTTTTTCTTGGAACTGAGAAAAATAAAAAAAGTTCTTTGAGGCCTTAGAGGGTTTCAAAGGTCGCAAGAAAAAGTTTTATCATGGTACGTATATAACAAAATTATTATTTGCCTTTCAGTTTCACCCAAGAGCTGTGCTTCTCGTCTCTTTCCTCTGTTCACATCTTTTCACAGTTCCAGAAAAAATCAATCATCTTCCTTCCACTGCTCTACCTTTTTCTCTCTATCAAAGTGCTCTGATGAAGTTACCAAGCACTGCTGTCTGCCCCTTCTTCTCCATAAAGATTCTCTGGATGTTTCTGCAGTAAGAAAATCCCCATACCTGAGATTCATGTCACATTGTGCCCTAAGAGGAAGACTGGGAGAACACTGATGCAGTAGTTGTTCCAAGCCCATTATCTTTGCCAGCAGGGATAACAGTCCGTATTTTTGTCATATTTTGTATTTGCATTCTCAGAGGACCTGTCACATTGTAAGGAAGACTGGTAAGGAAAAAATGTTTTAATACTTGCTGTCCTATTTATAGTAGGACCTTTATGATGATGTAAAGATATGAAATATTATGACAGAGCCCTGTACTTGTGTGTGGTGAGAGAACTGCCTGATCTGAAAGTTAAAAAAAAAAGGAAAAAAAGAGAGAGGGAAAATCACTTTAATGCAACAGTTAAAGTGCAAACTAGAAAGAAATGTTGTGCTAAATTTCTGGGGATAGTCCCTTAGAGGTGATATAGAAGCAGAAATGCATACAAAACAAGACCACTCTTTGCCCCAAGTTATTATTTTACAACACTTCCACAGAATTAATAGAAAACCACCATAATTGCATTGAACCTCAGGGAGCTGTCCAAGAATTCCTTTATATTGCCTTAAAGTCCGTATGCATTTTGAAATTTCTTTATAGCCTGGGTTTGGCAATTTACCTCATATAATCTCTATATACTTAAAAGCTGAGCATATAAATGAAACCCAGAACCAAATTATTTTCCCTATGAGCTTTGGGGTTATTTTTTCTTTCCCTGTTGTTTTCATGCTTCCCATGAACTGGTGGTCATTGTTAGCCCAAATGATGCCATCACCTTGTCTGCAAATAGCTAAAGGACAGCAATCAGGGTAGGAGAGAAAATATTAAACAGTAGAGGAAGGTATCAGACATTCAGCCTGATATATTTGGCCAATTTGAAAACCAAGATATTCAAAGAAGCATCCTGTACAGAACTACTCAGTCCTTAGGAATGATCACCATTTTAAATACTCTGGGGAAAGAGAATTATTACAAGACATTTAGTGAGTAGCCAAATATGGTGATGCCTTGATAATTCCTTAGAAAATTCCCTCTAGAGTCCAGTGTTATACAGAAAGAAATTTCTTCTCTAGTTCCATCAGTTTCTCCTTCTTCTGTTCAGGTAACCAAGGTGTGCAGCATGTTCCTGAGTTGCTTTGGGTAAAAGCGAGCTATCTACATTACATCCCCTAATTGGTATCTGTGGGATGTCTACCTTATGTCAGAGGTTAGTTGGTTGCTCTTCTTGCAACATGATGGCTCGCCAACTTGGAGAGCACCTGCAAAGCTCTCCTCAGGGTCCAGACATTTCTAAACACCCTGTCAGAGATGTGATTTTGGCTGAAGACCAAGTGGGAATATGAGTGAGTCCCTTCTCTTTCATCCAGTCGGAGCTCTAAGGTTTCCAGGTCAGCGGTGTACAGACAAGTCTGTATAAACTCTTCTCCCTCAGGTAAAGAGGAAGTCCAAAGTCAGCTCTGAATTATGCAGAAGCGTGGATCTACTGTGCCATACAATGGCTTCAGTATAATCGGTGTGTGACGTGAGCAGTGTGAACTTGCTACAGGCTAGAAAATGAAATGGGCATGGTTGGCTGCCTTAAAGCATTTAAAAAGAAAAGGGACATCCAATTAAGATGTTCTCCAGCAGTAGGGGCACATCAGTAAACAGTTGTGTTTGTTCTCCTACTCAGTTAAGCCACATGGTACACCTGCATGAGGACAGCCAGAGGCAGAAGAGCTGGTTTAAAATACTGATGTTCCTTCATTTGTTACAAAAATGTGTACTCCAAATGTCTGTAAATTTACTTTCAATGACAGTGAAATAATGAATACTGAGACCTTAGATGACTCCAGGTAAAATCTTTTGAATTATGGATGCTATGAATTTTACTCAGGGGGGAGTAAAAAAAACCCCAAACTATCAAGCTAACCTGAAATAATTTAATGAGCAGGCAAAGCCTAGGAGGGATCTGTTTTGTGATGGAATGCTTTTCCCTAAAGATTTCTTTTTCTTGCCTCCAGTGTCTGAATCTGAAGTGTCCCTACTGCTCTCTCATACTTATAGAGAGGATTTATAAAAAGAAAAATGTTTCTGATTTGAGCTAGGTAGAAGTCACAGAATTTTCCTATTTCCATGTGCCAGGGTAGTCATCTGGATTTTCTTGAGCAATTCCAATTATTTTGAGTTATTTTTCATTACATGTAAGAAAAATTTATGGTACATTACAGTAAATTCATATCCAATATATTCTTTCTTGATATAGGATTTTATGACTTTTCTATTTCAACTTTTTTCTTTTTTTCCCTACTACATCATTTCTCTTTGTCTTTTATTCAGAAACCTAACCTTTTCATTATCACATAACAAGTTGGTGCACGCATATATGTTACCTTGTGTGAACACAACATCAGTTGTACATATACAGAATCAGGACTTTGGGAACTGATCCTAAAGCCTGAGTTTCCATCTCATTGGTCTAGAATACTGATTCTTCAGTCTCAGGAAACTAAATTATTTCTAAGTACAAATATCCAGTTCAACACTTCCCACTGATAAAAAGTATGACCAATTTGTTAGGAAAAGCAGCTTCTTTCAGTGTAAAATTCAAGTGCAAAAACTCCAAAGCACTCAGAAAACTCATCCAAGAAAGACATTTCCCCATGCTTGAGGAAGTTAGAGGCATTTGTTTTCAAGATACCCAGTTACTCTTTTATGGATAGCCTTTTATGAGGGCTGCCAAGAGCAGAATGGGAAGGCTAGTTTTCCACAGTGTATTCTCATCATTTCTTACTTTTCAGTAAGAAGGTTGTTCTGCTGTGACAGTTATTTCTTGGGGAGTAGTTTTGTAGCAAATATTAAGCCATAGAGATACATGTTCTATTAAGTGAAACATCTAATTACTGTTGATTTGATACCTTATATATAGGTTGATAACATTTATTTCAAAACCAACTCCTTAATCTTTGGTCAAATTTAAATTACAAGTAACAAGAATGTGTCGTTATTATTACTAATAATATTATTTCAGCAGAAATTAGCTGATGCATATAATGAAAAGAACAGAATGAACAATGCTATTATCATTAAAGCAAAATACAATCTATTCTTCATGATAAAGTTCAGGTTTGAGAGAAGAAAGAAATTCTAATACAGGAGTTAATTATACAAGAAAGCAAGTTCTATTGTTTCAGTGATACTCTATAAGGGGCTTAGAAGAACTATGAACTCATATATGCAATAACAAACAAAAGAAATTTGTCTTCATCAGGAAGCTGATTGACAGTATATCCAGTCCTCAGTATATAACAATGTGAAGAGCATTTGCTTTGCATTCTCTCAGCTTTTAAGGGTCTTTTCTTTAACTTCTCTCTGCAAATGTGAGGGACAGAAATATTTTTTCCAAATGAAAACAAAGACTCTCATATATTCATAGGACTCTAGAAGCTTAGGTTTTTAAAAAATATATTAAATTTTTATAGTACTGCTTGTACTACTTTGCTAAGCTAAAATCTTTGTGAAAATTAAACTCAAAATACCAGGAATGAGGAACCAAAATTATGAATGAAGTAAAACTTTGTTTCTAGTTAGGAACTATTATTACCTATAGACTACATTGTACTGCTTCTTACTGGAACACAGTATTTCTCACTACTTGTACCTTTAACAACATTTATTCCATTGAGGTTGCAATTTTCCATGGTCGGTGTGTATTTCTGTAATTCCCTTATTCTCCTTAGCTCAGGATAGACCCATTTCTAAAAAAAGAGTCTGTCGTCAGCTAAAACTGGTTAAGAATTCTCATAGAATCATAGAATAGTTAGGGTTGGAAAAGACCTTAAGATCATCAAGTTCCAACCCCCCTGCTATGGGCAGGGACACCTCACATTAAACCATATTACCCAAGGCCTCGTCCAACCTGGCCTTGAACACTGCCAGGGATGGAGCATTCACAACCTCCTTGGGCAACCCATTCCAGTGCCTCACCACCCTCACAGGAAAGAATTTCTTCCTTATATCCAATCTAAACTTCCCCTGCTTAAGTTTGAACCCCATTACCCCTTGTCCTGTCACTACAGTCCCTAATGAAGAGTCCATCCCCAGCATCCCTACAGGCCCCTATAGGAAGGCTGCTATGAGATACTGGAAGGCTGCTATGCCTTCCAGTGCCTTTCTTTCGAATTGCTGTAGTCCATGGCACAGCAAAGCTGAGTTTTCCAGTCACAGGGTTCCCAGATCAGGCACTCATCTTCTATACTAAATCTAAGTGGTCTAGACACAGCTATTTAGATAAAACCTTCACAGCTTCCCACAGCACTGCCTTCTACAGAACCCAGTCCACAGTCATATTGCAATAACATCTTCTGATCAGCAGTAGCACAATATTTTGAATGCGTATGAGACATGGTCTGACATACATTTAGGTATAAGATTGCCTTTAGAGGGGAAATACGTGCCCAGTTTTTCTCAGCACAATTGGAATTAGTTTAAACGTGCAGAAAATTTATATTCAAAGCAGAAGTCACTTCAGATTTTAAGAACCATTTTCTGAGGACCTCAGCATGGGACTTAGTTGCCAAAAATGTCAGTTAGCTGGCTAAAGCTTTTATTGAGACAACATTTTCTCATCATACCCTGAGTAATATGGGTATACTCACATCTGGGCCATTTAGCGTTGCACCCTTAACTGTGTATTTCCAGCTATCTGGGGCTTGCTTTCACAATCTCAGTGCTTTTATAACGCAGAGGGTTTTTTATATTTATTTATTTAACAGGCACTTAAATCTTCCAAAGGTATTAGCCAACAATGGACTTCTGTTGGAGAAGTGAGCAGCGCTGAAAGACCACACTGAATAGCCTAAAAGCAGGAAGTTCATATTCATCCAGAATAAAGAAGTCATTAAAAATATCTAACCAATTGTCTTCACAGGGAGCAGATGAGTTGAATTAAAGGATGAAAAAAAGGATCAACGTTTCTGAAAGCTGTAGAAAACTGTCCAACCTGGGTTAGGTTTATTGAGCTATTAAGCAGATAAGAGGCCATAATGGATTTTATTTCTAGGAAATAAGCATAGCATGATGAATAGTAAAGAATGATGGCCAATATTTGAGAGAAAAACAATCTAGAAAAGGTATTTGAGATGCACAAATACAGCTGTTAAACAGGTAGTGCCATAAATGTATTGGATTTTGAAACCCTTAGACTGAAAACAAATAGCAAAGGGATCCAGCAACAAATGCAAAATATCGTAGACCATGGTAGGATAAAGTATTTGATGTGAAAGAAAAATACCCCCACTTCAGTGGAAATAAGGCCCAGTTGCTTTTTTCAACACAAATAATGAGAGAAAAGTCTCATCATGGTGTTTTGACAGATGCATTTTAAAAGCCTTATAATCGGATATTAAATTAATCCCTAAAGGTAGACTACATTTTCCATGTATTTTTCACCTGCCTCCATTGCTCTTCAAACATTTTACAGGGGATAATAGGGACCACATTAACCATATTACAGGCAAAATAATGCCTACAAGTGAAAATCTCTCTTGTTCACAAAACACATTAATTCAAAGTGTACTATTTCTGAACCACTGCTACACTCATAGCTCAGACTCTTCTAACTTTATTTACCACTATTCTTTTTACCATAAAATATCTTGAAGTACATGAGGAGAAAACCAAAAAGACTCCAGTGAGAGTCATTGCCAACAGTAAGAGAGCTGTAAAACCAACAACGAAGAGACTGGTAGGACCTGTCCTCCTTTGAGTTAGTGCAGCACTGTTTTCAGATGCAGGCATAGCAGTGATTGTTCAATAAGGCTGTTCTGCACCCCAAAATCAGTCTATTCCAGACTTCAGCATTCCTCCCTTTGCTGTCTTAGCCCAGGCATGCTGCAGAAAAGGGAGGACACAGTTGTGTGCAGCTGCTGATGCTCGCTGTTAGCACTGTGCACTGCATGAAATTCTGCCATATAACTGCTTCTTCTTCCTAGTATAATCCCTCCTGCAAAGATTTCCCCTATTTCCCCTCTTCAAATATTTTCCAGTTTGCAGAACCCCTGTCTAATCACCTGGTTAGATTTTATAGTCCACTTCAGCATTCAAGGCCTCCAGTCCTGGTTGTTCTTTGATGAACTTCCTCCACTTTGTCATCATCATATTTCATAAGCACATTTCTTAATCCACATTCCTATAAGCAAAATAATGGAGAACAGAAAAGCTTGAACAAAAGAAAAAGAATCCTGCTAGCAGCAAAAGCAGGCATGCAGCTCCTACTCACCTGACATTTGAAAAAGAATGCTCAAGAAATGTGGTATTTCACTCATTTCACTCTCAGCACAGAAGCAGCAGCAGCAAAATTACTTTGAGAAGCCTAGCTCTTGCACTGGTATGTGTCCTTTCATCTGGAAGTCTTCTTTCAACCTGGAGTTGGAGCCCAAACTTGAATTTTTGTTTAGTTTGGATTAATGTCTTAGGTCTTCACACACACAGAAACTGCTATCACTGACCATTGTTGAGCTACGAGAAATTATCAAAATCAATAATTATCCAAAA
Source organism: Neopsephotus bourkii (assembly GCF_033783945.1). Lineage (NCBI taxonomy): Eukaryota > Metazoa > Chordata > Aves > Psittaciformes > Psittacidae > Neopsephotus > Neopsephotus bourkii. Next base: position 5,918,701 of record NW_026901456.1, on the reverse strand, counting down.
TAAAATCCTGTGCTTCCTCAGGACAAAGAAGGGTAATTTTGGCCCAGCTGATGGAATAGTACCTTAGCTAGATGCATTTCTCTTCACACTTCCTGACCCTCTCCTATATGGAGAGGAAGATGGCAAAAGACAGGTATCAGAAAACCTTAATGCCATCATGTCTGAGGAAATAGTTTTCAGAGCATGCAGCCTATGAAATGCTTTGCCACAAAGTACTGTAGAGAAGATAAAGAGTTTAAAAGAGGGCTGTTGAGTTATATGCATGCAATTTAGTAACTCTGACATGAAAATATAAGGAGTTAGAAGATGAGCCACTAGGAGGAAGGCTAGAAGGAAATGATCCAATAATCAATAAAGCTAGGCAAAAACATCTTCTGCAGATGGTTTCACAGAGCTTCACATGAGTTTGCTGGAGAGATTGGTTTCTATCTTTCTCCCTTATCATCACCTATAAACACCACCTATTAGCATCACCACCTCCAGCCCCACAGTAGGACTATCAGCAGTTATAAGGTAACTTTCCCTGTCTTTCTATAGTTCTAAGGTAGGGACATCTTTTAATCCCCTGGCAGTATGGGCCACCTGTGTCCACTTGAGAAGTGGAAAGAATTCCAAGTATGGAAACACAACTATTCCCATTCGGTTGCAAGACCTTATTGATCCTGTTTGTTCAATTCCCAAAGGCAAAGGAGCAGCTTACAAACAGACAGAAAATCCATTACACTTCTGAAGCTGAAAGAGTTGCTGGCCGCTGTTACAAGGGTTTTCACTGAACCTGTCCTTCCCCAGCTGGGCTCTACCTCATCCAGCTAGCAGAGGGACTGAGAGTGGTGTGCCTAGAGACTGCACACAAAATCCACAATGTATTTGACTTGTATAAACACATACTTGCTGCCTCATCTCCATCAAGTCTGGTCACATTTTAGTGGTATGCAAGTGATTAGGCTCATTTAATTGGTTGTTTTATCAGTTTAGATCTGATACTCTTGTCTGACTCCAAATCTGTATCCGTGTGTCTTCACACAGCTTGCAGTTTATGCACAGAGAAATATCAGGCTCTATTCTACTACAGCTGATTGGGAATGACTGATACAGAGATGATTATGCTTCCAAATCATGACACTTCAAATTACCATTTTCATTCATTCACAAGAGCTATATTCACAGAATGATTGTCATCATCTGACATATTTATCATTGTCAAGCATAGCCTGCTATCTCTTCATCACAGGTTTCCTCTGTTGCTCCCAGGAACTTACACAATGGAGTCATGTCACGTGTCATGAAACGTTTGCTAACCTAGCTGCAAATCAAAAGGACAATAAATAGCATGATTACTTGCTCTTAAAAGTGGCACATTTTTGTTGAGTTTAGAAAACCTATACTTTCACTTGACAGATTTGGGAGGCAGTTTAAATTCTTGTTCTGCTCTGTTTTCTAGTATTGTTTGAATAGTTATTTTAATGATAGGCAAAGAACCCTACTGAAACATAGGAGACTCTGCGCTGGTGTACATTTTCTTCTTTTTATTTTTTATTTTTTATAGGGCACAAAAGAACTATCTACATACCTCCTGCTAAGTCAGTTTGCTTCCTATGGCATATTGCTCTTGCATGTGGTTGAGTGTCTTTTTGGTGATAACATTATTATTATTTAGGGGAGTATTACTATTTAAGGCACAAGTAACTCATGCTGCTGTACTAATTTGTGGATGAATGCTGCATATTTTTAGTATGCATTCAATCATATGTGCTGGGCTGTAATGTTTAAAAATGAATTCATGAAAAGCATGATACAAGACCCATTAAAGACAACAGAAAAACTCCTACTGTTTTTTTTTTTGCCTCCCTGATTTGAAAAGGTTCCCATAATGTCAACATGAAAAGGAAGGAGTTCATTAAAATTATTTCTTTATGTCAGTAACTTCGAGCAGGTAGCCCCTTTCATTAAGGTATGACCTCTATGACTGCTAGTCAGGCAGAATGGTCCAGACAATGGAGAGACTGATAATGTCAAGGTCTTAAAAGTTGTTGTGTTGCCATGTCTTTAGCATGTGATTGATAGGTTTTTAAAACCCAGTGCTGTCTTGGTTCATTCTGTGACCCTACTGAAAGACATTCTGCTCTGCGTTTTGCCAAGCAGCTGACTTGACATTTACAGAACTCCCAAAGGCTGGTGCTTTGCAGGTGTAAGAGCAACATTTTAAACAACTACACTTCAAAGCAGCTTGAAATGGTCTAGTTTTAAAGTACATTTCTTCAAATGTTCACCCTTTCTTCTCCTTTGGGGTAGATCCGAAACAACCATGTAGAAGTCCATTTGCAAATAGGTAGACTGGTAACAAAGCTTGAGTCTGACTGCTGGCACAACTCTTGTTCATTGTTCAGAAAGATCTATACAGCTTTGTACAAATGCCCATGAAGAACAGTTAGGGGTTCATAACTCAGAGGCCTTCCCTCAGAGATGCAAAGGAGAAGGAGTCAGTGGTCTCTATGGCCATTTTTGCAACTTGAATCAATAAGTCAAACTTCCTGGCCGTGACAATCCTGATTTGAAGCCCTGGAGAAACATTGTTGATGGGAGGAATTAACAGTGGGATTTAGGCTTCATTCTGTCGAATTGATTTTGTAAGAATTGGTATGTCAAACCATTTACGCTTGGGCCATTTACAGTAAGTGTCCGTTCCTTCCCTGACTGCCCCGCTGTTTAGGAGCAGGTGGTTGACTCCTTCTGCCTCATGAGCAAAGTCCAGCTCTCCATGAAACATTTCACTCCTATTTTGGACAAGCCAACTGTAATCAAGTCCTTCTCCCTCCCACCTCCTCTTCCAAATCATTTTCAAAAGATCTTTCAGACCTATTTTTCAGACCTTCCTACTCAAAAGTAGAAGGTCTGGAAATGCCTCTTAAATGCTGTTGAATTTGGTCAGTGGATTAAATTTCTTTTAAATGATCACATTGAATGAGGAATAAACAGACTGCATAATAGCGTATGTCTTAGAAAACTAGGGTAAAGATCCAAGGCCTATAATTAAACTTGATTAAGGCCTTTCCAGTAACTCTTGAAAGTGTTGTTGGTTTAAATGCAGTTACCCTTTTTCCATGGCATTAAACAAACAGTCATAGCAAAAGAACTTAGTAATTTAAGAATAAGAGGAGGCCAGAAAGCAACCAAATTATACAAAATTTATAATGTACAAGGAAAATGAGCGCCGAGAATGTGTATTTTTAACTTCAGCACTGCTGTTAGATGATGGGTTTTAATTTTAAGAAACTCTTTTCAAACTTCCTTTAGAACAGAAGCGAGGTTTTACCACTGTGGCAAAAACCATTTATTTTTTTTTTTAAGAAAATACACTGAGAAGGGGGCTGAGGGAATCTCATCTTTATCAAGAGATTATAATTTCAAATTAAGTCTGCATTGTGTGTTACTATAGAAACTCCCATTTTGTGGCATGTTTGTGGGGAAAAAGTCAGAAGTTGCATTTTAATGAAGGCAGATCACACATTAGCTTCCTCAGTAAAGAAAAAAAAAAGATAATAAAAAAAATAGAAGTTTCTATCGGAACATGAATAATTACCCAAAATAAGGTGAGCTAATTAAGGGCATGGAGAAGGGATATTAAATCCTGAAGTGACAATATGTCGTGTTCATTTTTCAACACTAGTCTCCGCCTTACAGATTATGTATTAGATACTGCAGGAGTCTGATGGATTGAGGGGCTTGTTGCCATGGAAATATTTGCTGCTTTGCTGGTATTCCCTACAGAAAGTAAAGGATTTTTTTTCTTCTACTCAGTTAGACAAATTGGCTATATATAGCAAGAGATATTGGAGAACTGAAACAGCAGAATCTGGTGGGGGGAGGCTCCGGGGGTAGGACTGACATTTATAAGAATTATAAGAATAACAATAGACCACATATCGGTGAGGCATAAGGGAGTCTGCTGAAAGAGAGAAAAGAAAGGGAGAAAGGAAGGAAGGAAGGAAGGAAGGGAGGGAGAGAGGAAGGGAGAAAAGAAGGAAAGGAGGGAGAGAGGGAGTAAAGGGAGGGAGGAAGGGAGGATGGGAGGAAGGAAGGAAGGGAGGGAGAGAGGAAGGGAGAAAGGAAGGAAAGGAGGGAGGGAGGGAGTAAAGGGAGGGAGGAAGGGAGGAAGGAAGAAAGGGAGGGAGGAAGGGAGGAAGGAAGAAGGGAAGGAGGGGAGGGAGGTGAGAAAGGGAGAGAGGGAGGAAGGGAGGAGAGAAAAGAAGAGAGGGAGGAGAAAAAAGGAGAGAGGGAAGGAGGGAGGGAGGGAGGGAGGAAGGGAGGGAGGGAGGGAGTGAGGGAGGGAAAGGGAGGGAGGGAGGGAAAGAAGGAAGGAGAGAGGGGAGGAGGGAGGGAGAGAGGGAAGGAAGGAAAGAGAAGAGGGAGGGAGAGGGAAGGAGGGAGGGAGAGAAGGAAGAAAGAATACAGAGGGAGGGAAGGGTGGAGGGAGCAGGGAAGGAAGGAAGAAGGAAAAGGTGCTTAGATCACATATTCATAGTACACCTTGATATTAGGGGCAGGGAGGCCAACAAAGTAGAACAGGTAGCGTTGCCTAAAAGAAAGCTACAGCTGTTCTTGGTTCACTATGCATGAGGTGGTTTATAGCTTCAGGGAGAGTTAAGAGGTAAAAATCTCTAAAGTGGGAAAAAAACAAATAAACAAAAAAAACCAAACAACCACAAAGAAAACAAAACCCAACCAAACACATTAAAAAAAAAAAAAAGAAAAACACAAAAACCCAGAAAAACAATGGACTTGCTTACCACTGAAATTGTCCATGTAAATCACAATTTGAGCTCCAAATATAAGCTGCCACCTTCTGTTCTTTTTTTTTTTTTAAATCTTTGCTCACAGCATTTTTAAAGCAAGGTGTTGATACCATTTCCATCCTCCTCTTGGCACAATGAAAGCAATGTGCTTAAGTCAGATGTTAGGGAGTACTGTCTCTTATGTATAGTTCAGTCTGTTGCTCGGAGGTGTGGGAAGAGTGTGACAATGTGCTTTCATTTTAATATTAGCCCATCTCAGCCAAGCATTTACAGATTACTGCAGAGAAAAAAAAAAAAGGCTATTTTGTTTCTTCCTCTTTTTATCTCCTATCCCTTTTATACACAGAAATGAGTGAAGCAATCTATAGCATTTGCCCTGAGGCTTAGAAGGACACTACTCCAATAAGACAGATAAAGCAGCTTTAACAGTCCTTGGTGTTAATTCACTTGCCATTCCCCTACACATATTCTTTCTTTCTTTCTTTCTCCTTTTCATGCTAATCTATCATTATGGTTTTTACTCTTTAGAGCATCAGACACATACACTGACCTGTACAAAAGACAATCTGTGGCAAATCATTAACATAGCTCTTGCACCAGAGAGTTCACACTTACAAGAAAGAAGAGCACAACAAGGAATCTGTATTTCAGTGACCACAACTGACTGACAATGTCATGACTATGGAACACCTTGAGGAAATGCACTTTTTAAGGGTGAAGAGGCAAAGGAGAGAAAGCAGGTCTATAAACAGGATGTGATTTCTTGTGCTTTCTGAAAAGAAAAAGAAGTTTCAATTTAATAAAAAGAAAGAAAAAGTGCTAGCAGAGAAGCAGAAAAATATTGGTAACACAATTGTAATAGTGAACACTGGAGTGGGATGTAAAAGTATGTGTGCAGAAGGGAGGAAGAGGAAATAGCAGCAGCAGCTTTACGGACTGTGTTTCAGTCTATGCATATTATACAGAGTGTGCATTACAGCAGTTTTAGTGATGTGATTAGATAGAAAAAACATAGATCATTATAAAACATTTAAGCAAGTACTGCAGAAGTGAAGGGAAAACCAGGGAACTAAAAGATAATACTAAAATATTGAAATGCTATGGAGACAGAGCGCTCTGTTTACACCAATAACAAGAATTGGGAACGAAAACAAGAGACTTTTTGAAAGGGATGAAGAGAGTAAAAAAACCTTTCTTAGACATATTAACATTCAGCTGTCAGGTAGGCCTTAAGAAAATTAAAATAGAAATCAGAGCATTAACTACAGTTCAATAAAAACAGAGAAAAGTTGGGAGAGGGGGAGAGAAAGGTTAGAATCCTAATATCCTTTTTTCACCTGTATAACCTCATAAAATCCAAACCTCCATGAAAGTACAGGGACTAGAAGATAGGTCCTCACATAACTCACAGTTCAAAATCACCATGCAGAGGAGTGAAAGGGAATATTGGGACAGAGGGATCAGGCTAATGGGAGTGGGGCTAAGTGAGCAATGGTGGGAGGTATGGAGGTAAGCTTTCACTCCTGTCACCAGCAGATAGGTATATATATATGCACATACGTATATATATGCACGTGTGTGTGTGTGTATATATATATATAAACCACACAGTTGTTGAATCAGAGATTAATGGGGAAGGAGGAGCTGCCTTTGGGTTTTTCGGTTGGTTTTGGTTTTACTGTGGTGCCTTGTTTTTTCTGAAGGGAAGGCTGTTTCTTTACCAATAGCCTACACAAAGTAAATGAAAAAATGCACCACGTCATGGCAGAAGGCATAGTAGAATCATCAGGAATGAATAAGAGTTTGTAAAAAAAAAAGGAAGAAATTAAAGGAGCTCAGAAATGGCTGAGATCCATGGAGAATGAGCAAGGGGCCTGAGAGTCAGAAAGAGAACATAAAACTCATTATAAAATTCAATACATTACAAAAACATAGCAAAGATTGATTAACTCTTTATTAGAACAAACAAATGAAAATGGCTATTAGCAAACTGAGCAGTAGCACTTTCAGAGGAGTAGTTTGACTCTTTCATAGATGTGACACAAAAAGGCAGTGAATTAGGGTTGTCTGAGGTGGACTCTGTTGCTTTCGAAATCCTTAGCCACAGCGTGTCTCTCCATGATCAGTTCTTAGCAATTCAGAAGTATTAACTACCTAATCATCATTATGTTGCTGAAATTTGTCACTGTGGACTAAACCATGTGTCCCACAAAACCATAGTATCCCATTCCTGACATCTGGCTATTAAGCCAATGGGACATTGTGCTTAAATAAACACCAGCTGTACACCTGTTTTATAGAAGTTTGATGTGGGTAGGCATAAATAGCGAGGATTTTAACTTTCCACAGAGGGCTATATGTTTCCCTGCCAAGATTTTCAACACAAAATGAAAAAAAAACTGACTGGAACAAAGATCTGGATGGGATACATAGTATCAGGCATTCCCAAGATGGCAACAGAACAACAGCTTTTGTCTCCCACCAGCAGTGAGGAAGATATTAGAGAAGCGTCTGTTATGGATTCACGCTCCTTAGAATCCATTTATACTGGCTGGTTTGGGAGCCATTATAATTTACAGTCTGTCATGTAAATTGTTCCTGGTCTGCAAAATCCATTAGATAGACATACCATGCCTGCACACAGATCACATGGACTCAAAATCCTTGGGGATTTGGCTTTTTAAACAACAGATTATTGCCCACGTTCTCTAACTACTTCTGCAAACAGCTCAGTAATTTTAGGTTTTAATATCCTCCTCAACTCTCTTGCCACATAACTAGAGGTAATATTTGATGTACTAGGGATTAAAAACCTGACTCTTTTTTCCCCTAAAATACAGTAATTTTCATGTGCATGAAGTGTTTCTTAAATATCTTCAATAGATGTACATACACACACACATATATGCACAGGTTTGTGTGTATGTAAATGTATATGTATCTTACACAACCTTTGATTAGATTGGAGGAGGTGGTGAAGGACTGACTTCTTGGGTGAGAATTTGTTTTGGCTTTAAACCTTACACTGCCAGCAACATGAAAGAGAAACTATGTACAGCTGATCTGTAAATGACAGTGATGTATAAGAGTATGAGCAGGGGAAAAAGCAGTTGTCTCAGTACATATTCTGTCCCCATCACTACTAACATGTCCAGGTCACACCACTCGCTCACTTTCAACAGGATATCCAAGTTCTTTGCAGACTATAAAGGAAGTTATTTATGTCTCCGCCTTGCAGACAAGAAACAGATGGCTCAGAGTTACCTGACAAAGGCCGCTAGAGAAATGAGGGATGAGGGCTACAACTAGCGATGTTCCAAGCCCCAGTACATTTGCATCTCAGCTGGCCTTCTGCCAAAGGTGCTAAGCTTCAGTGCAAAATGTCAGGTGCAAAGGTATGGTAAGCAAGATTAAAACCAGGATATCCAGCTCTGAGCTGAGCACCCAGAAATTTAAGAGAATGTGGCTGTAATGGCAGCCAAACATGACTTTAATTAAATATGTGCGTAAGCTTTCAAAAAGGACAATTAAATGAGAGTCAGAACTAAATGGCCATCTACTTACAAAGTCATTATTTATACTTACAAATTTTAGAAGTGGAAAAGTAATCAGATGTACAACCAGCCACCTTTTCACTGCATATCCTTGATTCGCACATTTAACACCACTTATTCTGCAGGTGGAGATTTCCCAAAGAAAAACCAAAACATAATTACAGACCATACTATAAGTACTCACGTCCTAATTTTGCTAACACTGTGGCTTTTAAAAGATTTTTAATACAGCTAATTTTGCATACTAGCTCTCTTTGAAAGGAATAGGAAGCTACCTGTCATGATACAATCGTGGGATATAGATGGAATACATGTGTATGTTCCATCAGTAGCAGATTAAAATACAGATCCCACACTAGCACAGCAAACTCCCTCCCCCATCCTGTGGCACAGAAATAACTGATTAAGTGTCATAAGGCAGCTCCCATCCTGCTTGAACCAAGCACTAGAGAACTAAATTACACTGAAATAGCAGTAGGTGTGTAGTACCAATAGTTGTGCTACACAATCAGGATACTCAAGAGGAGAAAGGCAGTTTGCTCTGAAATGCAGTGCCAATGGGTCTGATGGGCAGAGATGCTGCTGAACCTGTGATCTGATTCTGCTGCCAGTTCTGCCCCTTCCCCCAAAAGACAAGACCTAGCTTTCCTCAATGAAGATCCCTTGCTGATAAACAGTATCTAATGTCAGACCCCTGAACAATGCTCTTCCTTTTTGGCACAACGCTTTCTAGCAGAAGAAAGCATGGAAGTCATGACCAGATAGCACCACTGTATCTATTTTTCCTCAGAAATGTTCAGTCTGTTTTAAAAGAAGTGAGGCTCTGGACAACATTCCCCAGTGCTATAAGTCACCACTGATTTTGGAGGAATGTGTAGGAAGATAGTGGCAACCAGAAGTCATTTACTGAGACAGTGTAAAGGAAATTAACATCAGGCCAGGCCAAGGCACTCCTGGCCTCACGTCAAACATAAATGTCTTTGCAAAAATCACAGACAGCATAATTTTTCAAAGAAATACCCCCACACAAAAAAAAAGAGAAAGATTTAAGCTATCCCAGCATGACAGGTTGTAGGGGTGGAGAAGGCTGCCAGATATTCACTGCACTACAGTTGTGTTCACAGAAAAACTAGGTTTTCCTCTTTCATTTTTTGGTAAAATTTCTGGGCTACTTCTGCCCACTATTCCTATCAGAATAAAGAGATCAGTCTTCAAAAACTGAAATAAATCCACATGGCAAGCGTTTGTTTTTAAAACGTCAGTTGGAGATTTAGCATCAAAGAAAGGTGAACTGGCAATGTATTTGCCTTTGCATATCATACAAAAAGTCAGCTGAAAAAATCCCTGAGAATATGTTCCTACAGTTGCAGTGGAGAAGCACTTGAATTTCTCATCTCTTCCTGCCTACAAGACACATCAGTCAGTTTTCACACCAATGTGAGCAACAGAAGTTACAGCCATGTATGACAACAAGCAGTAGCACAACACCTGAGATAATCACATGTAGAAAAGGGATGCAATTTATCAAGCATTTCATATTCACTTCCAAAACCCGAACAGCAGTAAACCATATCACTATTTCATTGAGAGAAATGAACATACATTTCTTCAAATCTGCTAAACCAGTTTCAAGAAGAGCTGAGGATCTGCCCTGTACATGGGTTTACACAAGGGTGGCACAGCAGAAAGCCCCTGCCTTTAGAATTGTAGTCTCAGTGCTGCTAATTCCCATAGCGCTCATGGTAAAATCCAGCAACTGTTCAAATATTATGACTTTAAACTGTGTTTCCATCTAAAAATCCAGCATATTTATAAGTTTTTATCTCACACTGAGAAGAGCAATAAGAATTTCTTCTTAAAACAATATTGAAATGGTCACACAATGGACTATGAAAGCTATCTTAATATCTGGATTTCAATGCAAGGAAAGGCTGTAGCACATCCAATAAATCTGGAGTCTCTCCAAGTACATATACAGGTTTTAAAATAAAAACCTGCATTCCATACAAAGTCATAAAAAGTAAATTCTTTATTTTTGGTAGTTCCCCCACAGTTGAAAATATTTAAATGGATTACAGTCCTTTAGCACCATCTTGAGAATAAAGTGACAAAGTTAACATAGCATTATTTTATTGCAGCGGTCATTTCATCTATAGTAGTGTAGAAGACTGATGGGTTAACTCCTTGTTCTTTCCTCATCATTATTTCACATTCTTTTATATTCACCTCACTAAATGCATCCAAGAACAGGAACGTATGTCACCAAAGATTATTGTTTGCTACTAGCTTTATTATATAAGCAATACAGCTCAGAAAATTGTAGAAAGCTCTGCAGCTACATTGGCAGGACCCCAATGATTTGTTGTTTTGAGGCATACTCTAACCAGTTTTCATGGAAGGCAGTACAGGAAAGTTATTTTAAAAGTGATAAATATTATGAAGACTGTAAGAATAGGACAAGTAGGAATTGTTACTCTGTGTAGTGAGCAATTATTTATTCCAGCTTAATCATATAAATAAAATGCTCCATGAAAAATCACTCTTAAAAATTATTTTAGAGCTTTTTCCTATAAATAGCTAGTAAAGCATTCATTTCCATTTCCTTAATGCATTAGGAACAAAAGGTCACTAAACAGGAGCTAAACAGTTAAAAGGAAAAACTGACACAAATATTTTTTATCTCCAGTGTGCATCAAGACTGAATCTTACACAGTCCTTACATAAACCTAGAGTCACATTCATGTGGCATACACGTAGATACATACACAGGCAGGTACGTAAACACACATAAGATAAATTTTCTAGATATTGACATGCGGAACTTCATATGTCTGAGGCTGCTAGAGGTGTGGCATTACCAAATTTAATAATATTTAGCTGAAACGCATTTCATGCATATTTCTGCAAAGTTGCATAGACAGTACTTCAGTCACTGCTGTCTGGGAGGTTTTAAACTTCAGCTCTGATTCAGTGCTTATGCAAATGCAAATGCAATAGATAAAGCCAGGAGCAGCTGAGAAAGATGCCTTGCAAGCTTCCCCTGACAAGTTTGCCAGGACACCTCATCCCCATGCTAATGTATTCCTCCTGGTCCTGCAGGTCCTGTCTCTCAAACACATGGTAAGGAACAGATGAATATTCCAGCTTCTCATCTCTGCAAGTCCACTTCCAAGCTCCCCTGCAAGATTCATTTTAGCACTTACAGGCTGTCGTTATTTCCCAGTAGTGCAACCAAGCAGAACATAAACAGCGTGGTGGCAGGCAGAGTTTGTGGTTCTCAGAACCTACAGCTGTAAATGTGAGAACCACCAAGAAGCTTTGTCTTGTCTCAGGGTGTGTTCATAGGAAGTTATTTGCACATATTCTTCGCTCAGCCTAAAAAGTCTATCACAATACTTCATAGAACCAAACAAGGTGAACAAGTGCCTTCCTTCCCATCACGCCTCCCTGCCTCCTTCTGCTCCCAGGGTAGCATTACTCATATCACAGGCTAGCCGGGATGCATGGCACCAATGCTCTAACAACTGAGATTTCTAAGGAAAAACAAGTCCTCTCTGATAGTTTTCCATCTGTCTGTGTTCCCTCACTGGCTTCTGCACCAAGGAAGCCCACAGAGTTATATTACATGCCCACACTAATTTTCTAAGGACAAGTGGGGAAATTACAGTTGGCTTATGATGCATTTTGCCCTCAGCTGGGAACATTCAAACTGAATCATCACCTTTTTTCCTCTTTCAGTGCTTTCCACACAGGAGGTGGTCACATCTCCCATCACTGCTTGAAACTCAGCATGAATGTATCAGCCTCTGCAGAGAGCCACTGCTCTCCTGTGTCTTGTCCTTGGTTCACTTGTTGAGAGCTCCATACTGTACCACAGACAAGACTGGAGGTAAAAGGGCCAAGAAGAATACTCTAATCCCCCATCACAAGGATATGAGGTTTCCCAAAGAAACAGAAGATTCTGGTGACAGCACTGTTGACGTTGATAGTAAACAAAAACCTATAGTTCTTATAAAAACATGCTGCCTGAAAATAAACCCTGGACAAAACTGAAAAATAAGTATTCAGTAAAATAGCTAAAGTTACATAGCAGATAAAACCTGCCTCTTTGGTTTCACTCTTCCCATAGGGAGCTTTGTTTTAGATCTCACTGCTTTGAAGGCATGAGCAGGTTTCTGGTGCTGGCAGTGGCAGTCACTGGTGTGGAACTCAATGCAACAGCGTGTCACAGTCTGTGATATTTTATATTCCAAATTCAGAGCTATAACCTATGAATGAATCAACTGACAGAAAATAAAATTATGCATAAATACCCCCAAAATCAGAGCACATTCTCATTTAAATGATTCCCCTGGATCCAGTATCCCTCAGTAGAGCTATGTGCCATACATCTAGGTCTAGAAGGCCAAAATTTCCCGTGCTACGCAAAACCACAGTGCCTCCAACACTGTGCCATATATAATACTAACAGCTTATTTGGAGCAGTGATGCTTGATGGGTGCAACAAAGGTTGATGCACATGGGCATGTTTGCATACAGATCCTGTCCAGAGACAACTTTAATCTAGCCTATAAAACAAGCAGGATCAAGGCAGGTCTTACAGCTGAAAAATACTTACGTATGCACAGAGTGAGTAGGAAACATCGAGAAAAGAAAAAGGGGAATGTTTCTAACAATCCATTATATAAACAAGAATAAAGCAATCTGAAATATATCACAATGTTTGTGCAAACAAACAACATGCACAAACTGATTATCATAACATTTCACATTACAATTGTAATGGCTCTGGGTAGCCTGACATTTTGCTTTGAAAATGCATTTTTATTTTCCCCTCAGCTAAAATTGCCAACTGAAGGCTGGATTTTGGTATTCTAGCTTTCACATCTAAGCTTGCTTCATTCCTAACAAAACAGTCTAATAACAGAGCCTTAGAACTAATAAACTTCCTAGCCAAACTGAAAAATGTCCATGCTTGTGCTGCAATAGACTTTTGAGCATCTTGTTGCATTAGATTGTAGAAAACAGAAGCAGAATTAAAAATCTCAATATCATTTCAACATAAGAAACATTTTTTTTTACACTGGAACATCCCTGGAGATGTGGTACAATTCCTATTGCTGGATTTTCCAGATGTGATTGGACAGGGTGCTAGACAATCTCGTCACCCTTCACCACAAAAGGTTGGGCCAGATGATCTTTCAGGGTCCCTTCAAACCTGGGCTATTCTACTGCTCTATGAACAATATTTGAAACATGACTCTGCCCTTACAGCTAAAATAAAGCATCGGTTGTTGTAGAAGTGGATGGAGGAAAGTGAGACGGATATTGCCCATGTGAAGGAACACACCATCCTATTAAAGCTAGCTATTATTTGCCCCTTTTCACTCATACCCTTGTTCGCCTTTCCTCTATTTGTAATTGTTCGTATAATTACATTACTTTTGTCTTAAACATAGTAGCATTAGATAGAAGAGCTTCCTTTCTGGAGAAATGAAAATCACATGAGATTATAGCTCTTCTTATCAGAAATTAGCTGAGAAAGCATCAATACAATTTTTTATCTGATTGGCCATTATAAGCATTTACTGTTTCCAGTATTCCAGAACAGACTCTAAAGTCCTAATCATGCTACAAGCTAAAATGGTGTGGGTGGATCATTGCACTTTGTTGCTGAGCTGGAGCCTCAGGATATATCTGCAGTGCAGTCCCTGCTGTGGTCATAACTTGTGCAAGTATTCCCCACTAGTTTTAAACTAGCTGGTTTAGACCTGGTTCATAATAAAAAAGTAATAGCCTGGAAGTTCACACCGGGCACAAAATCTGCCTGATAAAGTGACAGATCTGGCAGAGAGTGGTAAAGGCTTGCCTTGGGAAAACTAAGGATGCTTCCAGTCGTTGCTATGGAGGTCATCCTCAGGGGCTCTGCCCAGTGCTCTGAGCTGCTTGGCAGGCAGCTCTTCAATCAGTGTAGTTCACAGCATGGCATTTTAAGGCAAACAATCAACAGTACTTCTGACATTTCAGCCTCAGTCTTACCCTGTCATCAATTAAGAAACTGAATAATTACTCAAGTAGCTAGTCTGGGCTAAGCAGAGTCAGCTCCTTTCTGTTTCAGTGGCAGTAAGGGCAACTCAGCCTTCAGGGTTTTGTGGATCCACCTCTGCATGTACGCTATTTCTCTTCACTGACCCACTGAAGTCCTGAGCTCCTCTTCCAGATCCTTCAGTTCCCTTTCCTGTGTTCATCTAATTACATGCTGTACCAGACCTTTACTAGAGATGCCTTCATGGAGATTCCTTTACCAGAAGTCTTAGAAAAGGCATCTTAAATGTGGCTCAAGACATATGCCTATATTTTTAAGTGCAGTGTCTTAAGTAAACTCACTATTCCAAGGAGTTCACATTCTCACAACTTGACAGAATCACAAGCAGCCATATAACTTTTTTGTAAAGCTGTCTGATAAGAAGCACGGTGTTCTGTATACTCTACAGAAACTGAAAATACAATCCTTGCCCTGGGGCACAGGATCAGAGAAACTAAAACTACTTATGCAACTCAGAGCAAGAGATAACTTAGCAGTGAATTGCTGAAGCTTTATTTCTTATACTACTTATTGATTATTAAGTCACTTTGTGCAGCCATTCCAGATTTTCTGTCTATTTTACACTGACATTACAGATGCAGGGAATTTTTTTCATTCCTATGAACTAAAAAATCATAAGCAGGACTACAGGAAGAAGACAATCAGCTAACATGGGAGGAATTCTTGTCTGCTTCAAGAATGAGTCAAAGGTACCTAACTGATCCTCCAGCTGATCACAAGCCAGTTTTCCAGTAAGTAGTATAAAATGAAAGGATGGATAGTATGACTACGACAGCAGCAACTGTCTAAAGTTCTCTCAGCTATAGCCAATATTTTATATACTAGCTACTATCGAACTTCAGAGAGGTCAGTCCATTAAGCACTGCAGCAGTCCCACAGCATACATAGAATTTTCATCAGTGTTACCTCTGCTCAAAAAATTCATCAGATCTCACAGGAAGGCTGAATTTAACATCTGTTTTGCTCTGCTACTTTTCATTAATCTCATTGCTAGTGCCTCCCAATCTCTCCCAGTGACTTCATATCCACAGGTATAAGGAGGGATAACAACACTAATTTGTCTTTGAAGACCTTTACTACATATATAAGAACAGATACATCATATATGTGTTTTCAAGCAAAATATTTACAAATATTGAAAGAGGAGTTCAATGACCAAATGCATTCAACGTATCTGAAAATCAATCCAACTCTGCATCAGTGTATTGTGTGCATAGTTTCTAGGCATTGCTACATGTGAAAGTCCCCTAAGCCAACCAAGCCAAGGAATTCAGTGATAAAGCCAAAAAAAACAAACAAACAAAAAAACATAAATATAGAAACAAAAGGTTAGAGAGCCTACAGTTTTACAGTTTGAAGCTTCTGATATCACTTCAAACTTTTCTTAAGTGTGCAAGGGTAAAATAATCAATTTGTGTATTCCATAAGCAACCTGATCTTGCATTTCCGTTTATCATTTAAACAGCAAAGAAATGTCTTGCAACAATCAGGTAATAATAATAACAATATTTGTAAATACTCTTTTAAAAGCCAATTAGGACTGAAGTGAGAAGCCCAGTGCATGTTGCAGTGAAAATGTGCCCTGACCAGTTTGTTTTGCTATCCAAGGAGGATGTAAGCAGTCTATTAGACTTCTGGCACGACAACCAATTTTACCACAGGGCACTACAGGATGGAATAAGGACAGAATTATTTCCAGTGTTAACTCTGGGTCTGAGTCAAGCTCTTCACATTACTTCGCATTTGTATTTGCTTAGGTTGAATAATACTTCTTTAGCTGTTTGAGGGCAAAAAGAAAATAGCCTGTTTACCAAGAACGTTTGGTAACAAGAACTCTATTTTCTCTCTAGTTACTTTAAGGCACTGCCATACTATCTGAGCTCCTCAGAAACATTAGTTTTACATTTTCATAGGACTGCAGGGTGAGGCAGTATTGCCCCCTGAGGTGCAAACATAGGCTTCTATTTTCAAGAAGGCTGAGCTGAGCTGTGGTGCACTGCAGCAGGAACATAATTGTTTGAAGGGGGCAAGAAAATCCAAAGCCCCCATTATCAGTGGACATGTGACAGAAAAAAAAAATAAATCTGCTGATAAAACTTGCTACAGATCCCAAAGGATATTTATGGAAATGTGGGGAACAGATTTCCTGGGTTCTGTGCCTTTGGCACAAGTACAGTCTTCTTCTGGGATACATCACAATATAAATGTAACTAAGGTTGTTAACAGAAATACCTCAGGCTACCTCAAATGCTCATTGCTAGCTCCCCAAATAGTCTAAATATGCCAGTTAGCCTGAGAGGAAATCTAGGAAATCTCATATACACACTCTGCACAGGAAACCAATACAGTATTAATCACTTGAGTCTAATCCTGTTATTCAGCTCACAAGTAAGGAATGCACTGCTATGTTTTATCTTCATCAACAGCTATGTCTCATCTCATTTGGAAAGATGGAGTAGGAATAGGGAGCTGGTAGAACTGAATTATGCCTACAAAAATGGTGCCTTCCCTGTATGTACTACCAAGTGGCAAATGTATTTTTTCAGGTTGACAAGCAAAACTGCTTTTCTTTCACAAAGTCTGGTTCACCCAAGTGCTATAGTTTACATGCTGTCTAGAGTCTGTGTGTGATCATCTCTCCATTCAATCACAAGTAGCATAATGTCCATTTGACCTCTAAGCTGAGAATGGAAACCACCAGTAAACACACAATTCGAAAGCTTAATTTTACTTTTCATTATTAGCACATGTATGCTCAGTTCAAATATTTCAAATGGGTAGGTTTCTATGCGCATTTGCAACAGGCAGATCTCAAGCAACAGAGTAAAGGCAAAATGGAAACACAGATCCCCAGCATGGCATAACCAGCTTCCTGACACGGGAGAGGCACCTACAGGCCTGGCAGATCCTCTTGGACTAGAGATGCAGAATTCTGTATTTGTGCTAGAAAAGGCCCTCAGGGATGTGCCCAGCTGCCATTATCTAACCAGTGAGCACCAAATACAGACTAGCTGCTCTTACTGCCTTCACTGGGAAATGCCCTGGAGTGACTCTTTCATTGAATTCCCAAAGACTGCTTAGGTACAGGGAGGGTTGTTTAGTGTGCTGTGAATTCCTTTGCAGAGAGTAAGGATTCTGAGGGCAGCTCAGAAATAGTACAAAGTCTCAGAATGCAGACAGTACAGCTCCATGTCAGCTGACAGTCACTCTGACAAATAAGATGATATGTGGGGAAAATTCAGAATTTCTCTTTCTCCCTCAAGCATGCGCATGCAAAAAACCTACTCACCCTTACTCTGCAGTACTAGAAAAACACCACAGTGTTTAAGAGCTCATGAATGTCTGCTACTGCCAGCTCATAGCAAGAAATATTTCTGAAGGAAAGCAGAGGACTTTTATTTTTTCTAGATGAAACTGTGTGCTGGGCAGCTGCGTGAAACATGTCACTCATACAAGCAGAGATATTGGTATCTTGGAGTACCACACCAGCACTGAAGCACAGACAGCAAGAGATTGAAAACAAATTTTTCCCTGAAGCACCTTATGATGTTCAGCAAAGAAGCTCCAGCAATGGAATTGGTGGCCATGAAATGCAAATAAAACCGAATTCTAAACTACAATACCAAATATACCAAAGAACCTGCTGATTCGTGGACATAAAATACCTCATATGCTCTGCTTATCATTATTAGTAATATCAATACATGCATTTATTTTATTTTAGTACTCTAAACTGTTGAATTAACATCATCTTGTACCTGGTTTTACTAGAAAAAAGTAATACATATATGCACATGAACAAATGAGTGCAAGTATAGATATACATGGACTGATGTGCATGAAGTCTTCCCAGATGGTTAGCACAGAGATAGAAACAGAAGCCAAATGTCTGATACTCATTCTTGCTGAAAGAATAGCCAGAAAGAGCCTGGCATACCCAAATTTCCCTGACAAGAGATACTAAGATGACATCACTTATCTGATGGTTATTTCTAAGCAGTAAGAATGACACAGCCACTCAGAAAAAGTCCTTAGAAATAAAACACAAGCATCACATTTTGTGAGGGCTTTTTTCTGTGTATTTTTTGCTGCCATTTTCCAGCAATTTGTCTGTTGGGTAAAAAAAAAAAAAAAAAAAAAAAAGCAAAACAAACAAACAAAATACACACAACCAAACCTGTGCCTTAGAATCATTAGATTTCTTTCTTCCTTTGTTCACCTTCCAAATACAATTACTCCTTTTGGGAGGCAGACTATTTTCATCTACTTTAGTGGCATATGATACTCATATGCTGATCAGTAATTTGCAGTGGTTTTTGATGTCTTGTTTTCATAACTATTACTGAAATCCTTTCAAAGCCTTCCACATCAAAATACACAGTCTTTCATTAAATGTCATTTGGATTGTGTCATCAAGGTGACACTTTTATTAATTTCCACTCCAGAGCTAAAGCATGCTTGTGTATATATTCCTTCTTCCTTCCACTTACAGTTCTTATGGTCTTCTAGTCTATAGCCTGGTCTGAAAGCTTCTCATAATCTCTTACCAACTATGACAGTAGGAACACTGGAGCTCAGACTAGAGCTCAGTCATCAGAAATTGCTTCATGGAATGAGCTCTTACTCGACATGATACAGGAGCTGGCAAATGAGAATTGAATCCGTAGTCTCTTAGGCCCATCATTCTTTTGCAAGAATGAATTCCTCCTATATTTCTGCCTCCATAAAACATGGACAAACAGGAAACTTTCCTGTAGCAATGTGAAACACTGACTGGTTGAAAAAAGCACCCTTTTTTCTTACTAAGCAATTTAATTTTATCCTTTTCTTGAAGTTTACAAGCAGTTTCCCTTTACCTGATGCAGTCCAGGGGGCATTTTATGAAACCTCAGAATGACCAGTGATACCATCTGATTTCCAGTGCTGTGTCAGGGAGGTCTCTTCTGAGGATTCTGCACAGCTTAATTTAAGTGCCCATTTTAGATGCTATGAATTAGGGAACTTTGGAAGATATCCTCTCCCTCCACTGCCTATGGAAAGAATCTGGGAAGATCAGCTTCCAAGTTGATTGAGCCTAGGGGTACATGTGTTCGTTTCAACTGTAAGTTTCCGTATTCACATTACAAATCCAAGTCAATAACCTTCACCTCAGCATGCATAATTCTTAAAAATGAACATACTTCATACGACTACTTGTGAAGGAAAACGTGGATTTACTAAAATAGAGTGCTAATTTCTTTCCTGTAGTATCTGACAGAAATTCCTCCTTCTGAAAACCTGTAGTAAAAGCACAAGAGTCAGCAATTTTCAGACAATGTCCCAGCAGGTCAAACGCTGAAGCCAGCCAGGAGTTAGGGGAGTATTGTTTCTGTCCTTATACACTCTACGGTTTAGCTATAGGTTTGCTTTTGCCTATGTCACCCTTACAGGTAAAAAAATCTTTCAAAAATCATCTTAGCCTTCCAAATCAAAACCAACAAGTTTTGGAAACAGTGGACAAACAAACAAAAAACCCTATAGTTTGCACCTTTTTAGGTAGGACATTCAGAGGTCTGTATGCATGCTGTAATTGTCCAGTCATGTATTTATTGTGACAGAAAAAGAAGCTGCATTAAGCAAGATAGTAAAAGAATCAGGTAGTTACGTCTAATATATTGTTGAGAGCAACCAAGTTCCTTTACTAAGTTACCTCCAAACCTTTAAATATGTAGTTTGCTTCTAAGAGCCTTAGTAAGCATTCAAAATATAATTTGTTTTGGTGGAATAATAGCAACTCTGTGTTCTAATGAATTATTTTCATGTGCTTGCCCTCTCGGCTCAGAAACCCACCACCTAGGCTTTTAGATCTTGATTGAAGTGTTTAGACCTTTCCATTGGTCTTCAGCCAGTTGTTATTGCTGTGCACAGTGTCATATGTTATAGAATAAGCCTTTAGTCTGTTGGGTCAGTTATCCTGACTCTGTTCTCTCCCCAAATTCTCAGGCACCCCAGCCTACTCACTGACAGGGTCACACAAGAAACAGAAAAGGCCTTACTGCTGTGCAAGCACTGTTCTGCAACAGCTAAAACATTCCTGTGTTATAAACACTCTTTTGGTCATAAATCCAACACACAGCACCATACGAGCGACTTTGAAGAAAATTAACTCTATCTCAGTCAAAACCAGTACACAGAACCACTGGCCTCTCCCATCAGTGTTGTTTGCTATAGACCAGTCAGATGCATGAAAGGGAAGCCTTGTGAGGGAAATCCCAACTCATGTGGGAAACTTGTAGGAGAAAGAACTGTAGTGGTGGAACAAGGAGAGCCTGCTGAGCGTAGTGCACTCAGCCCACGGGATCTGTACAATGTGTCATCCTTTAGTGATATTGAATATGCAATATGATAGGAGAACAGTCTTTAAAAATGTCTGAAAAATACTTCTGTTAAGAGCCTTTTTGTTATTTATAATGTTTTGCAAATGCAGTGCCACAGACTACATGCTGGGATTTTGTTTCATAGTAAGATAAGAAGTATTTCTATACCATTAATACACAACATCCCCCTCCACATAAAAGAGACTCATAAGGAAAATTTTTGGTGAAAGCTTACCTAAATAATACAGAGGGAATTATAGCAGTTGCTAAGACTCCTACACCATGAGCCAAGGAAGACCCATGTGTGTCATTTCCCTAGTAGTCTTTTTCTGAAGAGCCCTTTAAAAAAAAATCTTTTGAGTTTTGCAGGCTGCTGGCTGAATCCTTCACCAGTCATTAGATTGGCTTATTTCATGTGAAAACACATCAGAACTTCTTTATAACTCTAACTATTTCATGGAGGAGAATGCAATGTGACATTCTTTGGGTGACATCCATTGAATCAGAACATAGCTGTCTTGACTCACATAGCTAGGAATTCAATTGTAATAATACAGGTTGCATCACAGCTTGATGCAGAGTTCTCAGGGTAAAAGGAGAATATGCAGAACTGAGGGGCAGTATTGATTCCCCAAGTTATTTTCCCCTTTCAATACCCAAGAAGACTAGTGTGGTCTGCACCTATCATCATATTTACATTACACTACAATTTCAAGACAGTGTCCCCGCTTCCGTGTTTGTCACTCAGCCATTTTATGCTAAAGAGTCACATTTAATGAGTGAAAGGTTAAATGTCTGATTTCTATGCACATGAGCTTAGCCTGAAGTCCATATGATATCTGGGTAAGTAGGCAGGACATTAGTTGTTGTGAAGTATTTCCTTTCACTGATCAACAATAAAATACAGAAGTTAAGACAATTTCCTACATCCTCACAACATTCATTATCTGAAGAGAGGCACGTTTTTGTGGATTTTCCAAGTTTAAGAGTATCTAGAAGAGGATTCTTAAACTTGGAGAAGATGGCTGGCCCATTCCTTATACTAGTCATATCAGTGCCAAACCATGGCAGCTTGCCCAGTCTCAAGTCCTCCAGAGAGCACAAGCAAACTGAAGAGCTAAAGCCAGGAGGATATAACCAATTTTGCAAGCTGACTGAAATGGCAAATAGGATTGTCCAATTTGGTTGGCATACCAGCACAGTGAAAGAATCTCCTGGTCATTTAAGTTACTGCTCTGCTGGCCAAGGGGGAGCTGTGGGAGCAGGGACATATGCAGCCTCTGGAACCAACCAGCTGTTGGATGACCTTGAAGCAGATGTTTTAGATAGAAGCTTCCTCAGTTTGAGTTACATGTTACAACCTGGAAAAGATACAAGGGAAGAAGCCTCACATCTGTTCCCAGAGCCTTTTTTCCATCCCTAGTCCCATTACTGGAGAGGAAGCAAATTCTAATCAAGACTGTGAGTGTAGATGCAAAATCAGTACAAAGTGGTATGTGCTCTGTCACCACCTAGCCACAGTTCTTATGTAGATTCTGGCTTTTTGCAGAAATAAACCCTTCTTTTCCCCTAAGGGTCCTGAGTCTAAAACGTTTAGTCCAATGAAAGGGCTTCCATTTCTTCTGTTTCAGGATTAATAGTGAAGTGAGGCTGTAAATGATTTAAAAGCATAATCTACAAAAAACATTTAACTCTGAGAGTGCGAAGTGCTGACCTGGGAAAAAAAATCAGTCATTTTTCTTTTGCATGCTGTTGTCTTGTTGGTTCGAAGCTCTGCTGTGAAAATAGGAAACTTAGTTCAGTTGCCTTTGAAATTAAACAGCTATATCAGACTTAGCAATTTGGAGCTACAGGAAGGCATCAGTCAAATGCTTTTAATTATTCACATTCCCTCCTTGCTCCCTCCTTTCTCTCTCCTCATTTTCCTCCAAGTGATCAAAACCTAAGCTGTTGTTTATGTCATGGAATATCCAGCAATTTTCTTATGTTTTGCAGATAGCAGTCATGAACTTGTACGTCTGAGCAGCATGAAAATGTCTGCTGCCATGTGGTCTAAGAAACTTGACTGGTTGATAATAGACGGGTGCATTGGGTGCAACAGTGCAAATTTTTGACAGTGCTCTATGATGGCTGTGAAAGTCTTCATAAGATCAGAGATGACTTTTACTCAATGTGGAGCTAAAGTCATTTAGGCCTTAGAGATTTCTCCGTTCCACACCATCTCTCATGACCATCCAGTTAGTCCATCTAGAGCATTCTGAGATACCTGTACACGACATCCTGAGCTCTTTTCACTTGATGGTCAAAGGAAGTAAATCAAAGGTATCCTAAGTACATATGTAAGCAATAAAGTTCACAGGAAACCATGGTACATCAGAATCTGTTGCTTGTGATACTAGCAGGTATTTTCATTACACATAGAAGCTTTGTTCTCATTATTATTGTTAACAAACATGATTCTTCTGGTTGTTAGCCAAAACAGATATTTCAACAGTTGTCACTGTGGATGAGAAGCTGGTAAGTCACATTGACAGAAAAGCTTCTCAAGCCAACCTGAGAACAAAACTCTTGCAATAATATTTCTGTTCTCAGAAACAAGAAAAACTAATATCCAAATTCCTGTATAATCCACCAAGATGATGATGAATAGTCAAAGTAACACAAAACAAAATCTTATTAAAGAAATAGGAGCCATCAATAACAACTGCTCATAGCTGGTGGAATCATCAAGTAAGTAGAGCAACATTTCTGCCAGGCACAGTATAGCAGTAGAGGGATCAGGAAGCTTTCTAAGGAAATCAGACCACACTTGACATACAGCAAGTGCGAAAGCCACAGCAATGCTTCCTCTCTTCCCCAGCACAGTCTTGCTAAGCATATTTCTTTCCATGCAGCTGGGTCCCTACAAAGCCCTCTAAGGACAATTCAGCAAAAATGACTCCTGAAAGTATGAGAGATTCATTGCCTTGCTTGGAACGGTGTTCATATTCTGTGTTAAATTAACTTGTGATGGAAAGATATCTTCTGCTACAAACCTGAATGTACTTCAAAAATAGAAAATTCAGATTCACATAGGATGCCTGACCAGAAATATTCACACATCTATAAGATTTCCAAATACTGTTTTATAAAAACCACAACATATCAAAATCTTTTTTCCTGAACAGCAGGGCATTTTTCTGTCTGAAACTGAAGGTGCTCACCACCTTCTTCCCAAGGGCTTTCAGTCTTTCTTCCTTCATTCTTCCCAATTCTTTGAATAGTCTTCCACTCGGGTACAAGAAAGACTTGTGAGCAAGCAAATTGGTGCTTAACTCAGCCCAATTTGCTCTTGCACTACTACAGATTTCTGTGAACATGCAGCATTTAGCAGGAGGAAAAGGACTTGTCCTGCCCCTTCTTATACTTCACTGCAGGGCAGCTTAAGAATGGAATGGTCGCTGCAGAACACTGTGATACTCTTCATTCTGCGCACATTGACTGATGCTTCTGCTATTTGAGTAGGGTGAATTTAAAAAGGAGAGCAAGAGCTACACTCCCTCAATATTCAATAATAGCTGGATCAAAATAAGCTAGTAGCAAAAAGTCACATGATGCTCTGAGTTGCAGCTTCCCTGAAGGAAAAAGTAGAAAAGATTACGCAGCCTCCTTTTTCCCTTTTTTTCTTTGTTAAGTAGGGAAAAGTCACTTTTTCTTAGAAAAACATCGCTTTGCATCTTGGCAGTTTAGATTAGCACGCTTTCATTTTCATTCTATGCCATCTATGTTTCCTTTGGCCTGTCAGCAACTCCAAATGTGAACAAGGCAAAAATCTCAGCAGCATATAGTCAATGAGACCATGCTCCCTGGCTGACAGCACTACAGGACAGTACAGTAGCAGCCTAGATCCCTTGCTCATTTTGAAGAGGTGGTACAATCTGAGCTGCTTCATTATAAAAAGGCAACCATATGGAAAGCCAAGAGACACTAATGAAGCCTTGGGCATTATCATGTATTGATTTAATACTACTTAATGTCTCAAAATGACAGGAAAAAAAGGAGCTCAGAGAAGCCCAAAGGAGCCAAATAATTAAGTCAGCAAGGCAAAAAAGTTGTGTTCAGCTCTGGAGTCCTCAGTACAGGAAAGATATGGACTTGTATGGGCCTGTTGTTGTCCTCCCAGAGTAGGGCAACAAAAATGGTCACAAGGATGGAGCACCTCTCCTATGAGAAAAGGCTGAGAAACTTAGGGTTGTTCAGCCTGGAGAAGAGAAGACTCTGGGGAGACCTTATTGCAGCTTTTCAGTTCTTAAAAGAGGCCTATATGAAAGACAGAGAAAGATGTTTTAGCAGGGCCTGTTGCAATACGACAAGGGGTAATGGTTTTAAACTAAAAAAGGGGAGACTTAGGCTAGATATAGAAAATAAATTTTTTAAAATGAGGGTCGTAAAATACTGGCACAGGTTGTCCAGAGAAGTGCTGGATACACCATCCCTGGAGACATTCAAGGCCAGGCTGGATGCAGTACTGAGCAACCTGGTATAGTTGAAGATGTCCCTGCTCACTGCAGGGAGGTTGGACTAGGTGACCTTTGAAGGTCCCTTCCAACCCAAACTGTTCTGTGATAAAACTGCATTGATTCTCTCACACTAAACAGAGTTATTTTGGTAGCAAAATGACAAGGAGCAATATGCAGCACCATTAGGTATTTTTAAGCATCTGCCCATTCATCCTAATTAAAAATATTAAATGCATGCAGAACGTTTGAAAATAGCTTTACTATCTTCATCTCCCATTTCTGCAGGAGAAAATAAATCTCACATCTTATGGCAACTTGTATTCTCACTGTATCTCCCATCACATGAAGTTCTTCACTTCCTCTTTCTTCCTGCATTCCTGCATATTGGGTGTATTTACCTATCAACCACACCTTGAACATCAAAAATCAATTTTCTTCCTTCAAAATAATTCATATCAGACAAAAACAATTAATATAAAAAAAAAAAGAATTAAATGCAAAGCTAGCAGCAAACTTACCTATTAATCTGCTAGCTTTGTTTTTGGTAGACATCTTCAGGATAAATGCACTGACTACTCATTCAAATACCCTGAGGGTTATATCTTTGAAGATTTAAATTCTGGATTTTGCACATTGTTTAGATTGAACTCATTATTGTTTGGAGCAACAGTTTTTAGGATGTTAATCCTTCTCTGGATAAATTGAATAATAAACCCCCCCCTCAAGGGTTGTTAAGAAAGTCAGCTGTACTGACAGTGCCTTTCACAGAAGGCCTGGTTATAAAATGGACTATGTTACTACCTGTAAAAGGCTTATGGATCATGAAGGAATGTTTAGGATCAGTTAATGTTAGAGCACAGTATAGACAAGTGTGGTGGGTTGACCTTGGCTGGATGCCAGGTGCCCATCAAGCCATTCTATCACTTCCCTTCTCAGCAGGACGGGGTGGGGAGAACACAGGATGAAAAATACTCCTGGGTCAAGATAAAGGCAAAAGCAAAAGCAAAGGTCATGCATGAGGAAGCAAAGGAAAACAAAAGATTTCTTTCTGCACTTCCCATCAGCAGGAAATGTCCAGCCACTTCCAAGGAAGCAGGGTTTCAGTACAAGCAGCGGTTGCTCTGGAAGACAAACATTATAAATAATGAATGTCACCTCCTTTCTCCTCCTTTCTCTTAGCTTTTATTGCTGAGCAGACATCATATTGTATAGAGTATCCTTTTGGCCAATTTGGTCAGCTGTCCTGGCTATGTCCTCTCCTAGGATCTTGCCCACCTCCAGCCTACTGGTAGAGGGTAAGAGTTGGAGAGACAATCTTGATGCTGTGGGAACACTGCTCAATAGTAGCCAAAACACTGGTGTGTTATCAATACCTTTCTAGCTTACCAATACAAAGCACAGCACTATGAGGGCTGCTAAAGGAAAGATCAACTCCGTCTCAGCCAGACCAAATCAGAGAATCATAGAATCATAGAATAGTTAGAGTTGGAAAGAACCTTAAGATCATCTAGTTCCAACCCCCATGCCATGGGCAGGGACACCTCACACTAAAACATCTCACCCAAGGCTCTGTCCAACCTGGCCTTGAACACTGCCAGGGATGGAGCATTCACAACTTCCTTGGGCAACCCATTCCAGTGCCTCACCACCCTTACAGTAAATAACTTCTTCCTTATATCCAATCTAAACTTCCCCTGTTTAAGTTTGAACCCATTCCCCTTTGTCCTATCACTACAGTCCCTAATGAAAAGTCCATCCCCAGCATCCCTGTAGGCCGCCTTCAGATACTGGAAGGCTGCTATGAGGTCTCCACGTACCCTTCTCTTCTCCAGGATGAACAGCCCCAACTTTCTCAGCCGATCTTCATACAGGAGGTGCTCCAGTCCCCTAATCATCCTTGTGGTCCTCCTCTGGACTTGTTCCAACAGTTCCATGTCCTTTTTATGTTGAGGACACCAGAACTGCACACAATACTCCAACTGAGGTCTCACAAGGGCAGAGTAAAGGGGCAGGATCACCTCTGACCTTCTGGTCATGCTCCTTTTGATGCAGCCCAGGATACGGTTGGCTTTCTGGGCTGCAAGCACACACTGAAGCTGGCTCATGTTCATTTTCTCATCGACCAGCACCCTCAAGTCCTTCTCCGCAGGGCTGCTCTGAATCTCTTCTCTGCCCAGCCTGTAGCTGTGCCTGGGATTGCTCCGACCCAGGTGTAGGACCTTGCACTTGGCATGGTTAAACTTCATGAAGTTGGCATCAGCCCACCTCACAAGCGTGTCAAGGTCCCTCTGGATGGCATTCCTTCCTTCCAGCGTATCAACCAAACCACACAGCTTGGTGTCATTGGCAAACTTGCTGAGGGCACACTCAATCCCACTGTCCTTGTCAGAGATGAAGATGTCGAACAAGACCGGTCCCAACACCGATCCCTGAGGGACACCACTTGTTACTGATCTCCAGCTGGACACTGAGCCATTGACCACAACTCTTTGCGTGCGGCCATCCAGCCAGTTCTTTATCCACCGAGTGGTCCATCTATCAAATTGATGTCTCTCCAATTTAGAGACAAGGATGTCGTATGAGACAGTGTCGAATGCTTTGCATTAGTCCAGGTAGATGACATCAGCTGCTCTACCACTGTCCATCAGCTCCGTAGCCCCATCACCTTCCACTAGACCAGGTTGCTCAAAGCCTCATCCAACCTGGACTTTAACACTCCCAGGGATGGGACATCCCAGGATGACCCCTGGAAGTGTTACAACATAATACTTTGCTTTTCCTCTCTGACTTGGTGATTTGTTCATACTTCAAAATATGTGAGTTTTAAAATCCATTAAGATACTAGAAGGGATTTAATTAATGCTATTTTGGGTTTTAATTAATGCTAGAGTATAAGTTAGGTGAAATTCCAATGGAGCAGGAGCATTCAGCCCAAACTGCATCACCCCTCTGAACCTCATGTACTTCAGGATTCCTCATTTCCAGCCACCAGCATATCCTGCACTAATCTGCAGCATCCTCTTGTTTGCTGTTTTCTTTCTGCTCAGAGGCTACTCCAGGCCAGCAGGTTGACAGGCAACTGAGGATGCTGTGACAGCTGAAATCTTCACACTGGCATTTCCTAACTTGTAGTTCACAGATAATGTATCGGACAAAAGACTCAGTGGTTCTGTTTACAGCCTGATATTTTGCCCTCTGCTATTACATATTTCTTCAGGTTGAAAGAGGAAGAAAATGTGACATCGCTGCTTGTCTGAGAGCAAGAAAATATTGGGACTTTCCATTCTAACCCCCAATCTAGCATCCAGGCAAACACATGAAGTTATGGACATTTATTCAGCTTCACAGTGGGTTTCAATGTGGCCAAATTAACCTACTTGTTCCCAGCTGTATCACCTATTGTTAAAGCTGCCTAATTCCCATTACAGCAACACTTCCAGCTTGTTTAACTCCCATCAGAATAACTGCTTGGGCTGAAATTTTCTGTGCTGAGGGTCAGCTTCAGTTGAAGCAGTTTACTGGATGTGGCAGTGAGAAATGAAGAGAAATTAAGAAATGTGCTTATTCCAAAGGTCCAGGAAAACTTCACATTCCCAATTGCTGAGCACATACATTATGGAAGAGCATTTAATTACACAAAACCACCTTCTCTTGTTTCATGGGTCTTCTCTCATTCAGTGCATAAATATGTGTAGTGCTCACTTGACTGGAAGATATTTGGTATTTTGTCTTATTCTTGTTATCTAGTGTGGCTTCACACTTTCTTTCTTGCAGACCATTTACCCACGGCTCAGCAGACAGAATTACTGACATCCTCATGGGGTTTGCTGCAGAGCCACAGTAAGACAAAAGAAAGCTGACAGAAATTTGCACTGTGTTGAAGAGGCTGACCATAGTAATAGTGTGGAATAATAGATAACTGAGCTAGGCTTGAAAGCGTGGCAGCAAAAAGAGAAATGACAGTAGATAAATATTTTACCAAAGAATATCCCTCTCTCAACACCCAGGTGCAATTAATGGTTCAACTGTGTCCTAAAATAATTGGTTACATTACACTAAAACCATGCATTTTTTTGCATCCTCTTGCTTCCTCCCTCCTAATTTCTTCTTCCCTATATCAAGAATAATTTGGGTGGTGACCCTGCAAACTGTTTTGCTCATGCTGGCTCCTGCATCCATGCCAACCCCTACTGAATTCAGCAAGTCAAGACAGATTGGTAGGAAGGGAGATTACTCTACTTATGCAGTGTAGATTTAAAAGGAGAGCTCATCATACATAGCTTTAGTACCTACCAGAGGGTAGAAGAATCATGGCCATCTCTCTTAGACAAAGGAAAGGAGACAGCACATTGAAAGATTATCCAGACACATAGGCCAAATCAACCCCAGATGGTGCTGAACTCTCTTCTTTGACCATACAAACAACCTGTTAACACTGAGTTCTAAAACTAGAGTAATAGAATCATTTAAGTTGGAAAAGACATTTAAGATCATTGAGTTAAACCATAAACCTAAGACGGTTAAGTCCACTGCTAAACCATGTCCCTAAGCACCACGTCCACACATCTTTTAAACACTTCCAGGGACACTTGGAGTATTGAGTGAAGTTCTGGTGTCCTCAACATAAAAAGGACATGGAACTGTTGGAACAAGTCCAGATGAGGGCCACGAGGACGATCAGGGGACTGGAGCACCTCCTGTATGAAGATCGGCTGAGAAAGTTGGGACTGTTCATCCTGGAGAAGAGAAGGCTGCGTGGAGACCTCATAGCAGCCTTCCAGTATCTGAAGGGGGCCCATAAGGATGTGGGGATGGACTCTTCATCAGAGACTTTAGTGATAGGACAAGGGGTAATGGGTTAAAACTTAAACAGGGGAAGTTTAGATTGGATATAAGGAAGAAATTCTTTCCTGTTAGGGTGGTGAGGCACTGGAATAGATTGCCTAGGGAGGTTGTGAATGCTCCATCCCTGGCAGTGTTCAAGGCCAGGTTGGACGAGGCCTTGGGTGATATGATTTAGTGTGAGGTGTCCCTGCCCATGGCAGTGGGGTTGGAACTTGATGATCTTAAGGTCCTTTCCAACCCTAACCATTCTATGATTCTATGATTCCATGATTCTATGACTGTAGTGATAGGACAAGGGGTAATCGGTTAAAACTTAAACAGGGGAAGTTTATATTGGATAAAAGGAAGAGGTTCTTTACTGTAAGGGTGGTGAGGCACTGGAATAGGTTGTCCAGGGAGGTTGTGAATGCTCCATCCCTGGCAGTGTTCAAGGCCAGGTTGGACGAGGCCTTGGGTGATATGATTTAGAGCGAGGTGTCCCTGCCCATGGCATGGGGGTTGGAACTTGATGATCTTAAGGTCCTTTCCAACCCTAACTATTCCATGATTCTATGATGTCCACTTCCCTGGCAGCCTGTTCCAAGGCTTAGCAAAACTTAGCAACCCTTTCAGTGAAGGCATTTTTCCTAGTACCCAACCTAAACCTCCCCTGGCACAACTTGAGGCTGCTTATTCTCATCCTACTGCTTTTTAATCTAGGAAAAGAGACTCACATCCACCTCTCTACAGCCTCCTTTCAGGTAGTTATAGAGAACATAAGGTCTCCCCAAATCTCCTTTTCTTTAGGCTAAACAAACCCAGTTTCCTCAGCTCTTCCTTATAAGATGTGTTCTCTAGACCCTAAACCAGCTTTGATGTACTTCTCTGGACATGGTCCAGCACCTCATGTCATTCTTGTAACAAGGGACACAAAACTGAACACAGTATTCAAGGTGAGGCCTCACCAGTGCCAAGGACAGGGGGACAATCCCTTTCTTAGTCCTGCTGTTCACATTATTTCTGATACAAACTAAGATGCTCTTAGCCTTCTTGGCCACCTGGGCATACTGCTGGCTCATATTCAGACAGCTGTAAACTAACACCCTGAGGTCTGTTTCCACTGGGTAGCTTTCCAGCCCCTCTGGAAATTATGCTTACATATATTTCTGGACTGTAGACATAGACAGTACCTGTCTATATCTCCCAAGCCCATCTGGCCATGACTCTGCTTTGCATATCCTAGTCTTTCAGCCAGCATGCATTATCTTCATATCAAGTATGTCACATGAAGCATCACGAGGATGCCATATGTCATCAGATGGCCAGCAATACATACGAGAAAAATCACACAGTAAAACCACACCAAAGTGAAGACATCTTGCCCTTGATCAAGGGTGTGGTGACTGAATAAGCCTAAACAAAGTCTTGAACAACTGTAGCTCTTTTGCTGAAAGAGCCTACAGAGGTCACCACATTCCTCTCCTCTTTTCCCCTAAGACAATTTTCACAAACTGCTTTCTCGTATCTTACAGACCCACTAGGGTCTTACTTGCAGTATAGCACTTTAAGCAAATGACTGACGACTGGTAAAAAGGACAGCAAGGACAAGAACTGAGTTAGGAGGTTTCACATGACTTGCACCATATAAGTAAAATAAAACAATTTCAAAGACACCCACATCCTTCCATTAAAGGAAAGCCCCCAACAATCCTGGGGGAAAAAAAAAAACATACAAACAAAAACTGACCACAGAAAAGAGAGACATTTGTGTAATTTTACAGATCTGTGTGATTCAGGCACTGGTAAGGTCTAGGGGCAGGACTGGTAGGGGCAGGGGGCAACCCTGGTGGAGTCAAGGTGAAAGAGGGGAATTTTGTGCAACAAGACCAGCTTGAAAGCACATGTGCTGTGCAGATCATGCTACAGCTCTGTGGTGCTTACCCTTCTCGATAAATCCATACCTTCATAACAGCAAGCAATACAAACTCTTCTGTGTTGGAAAGTGAAATTTTTTCCTACTTTCTCTACTGCTTTTAAGACCAGAAGAGACCAAAAGTTCTGTATAATACTTGCAAGAATATTTCACCCCTGTAGAGGGGTTATTACATTGCTAATGCATTCCTCCTACACTCCATTTCCAAACTAAGAGAAGCCTAAAAACATTGGGGGGCGGTGGGGTGTGTGTGTGTTTGGTTGGTTGGTTTTGACCCCAATTATGTGAGTTGATCTATTAGAAGGTATAATTACATTCCACAGGCAATGTGAAGTCATCTTACCTCCCATGCAAGGGTAACATCAAGAACAATTTCCCACCC
This sequence comes from Neopsephotus bourkii, assembly GCF_033783945.1. Lineage (NCBI taxonomy): Eukaryota > Metazoa > Chordata > Aves > Psittaciformes > Psittacidae > Neopsephotus > Neopsephotus bourkii. Next base: position 5,886,254 of record NW_026901456.1, on the reverse strand, counting down.
TGTTAAAAGTAAGTCTCTTTTCTTGTTTAGGTTTCTTTTACGGCTCCCAGCCTTGCCGGTCCCCTAATTTCTTCCTGTTTCTGATTCTGATTTCTATGCAAGCCCAGAAGAAAGTTGGCAGTGTTATGAACAAAGAAGACATACATCCAAGTACTATCTCAGAATGAAGGAGATACAAAAAATCAACAAAACCCCAAAATAGAAAGCCAGCTCTTTTGCTGAACTTTCTTTTTGTACCCATGTGTACTATACCTCCTAAATTGCCCATGCATCTCATCCTTTCTTGCACCTGTCTCAGCTTTCAAACCCAGCACTTCACGCAAAATATATGCTTAACAGCATATTTGTAAGTTCTGGGAGATAAGGGGAAAAGCTGCTTCTGATGTCAGACTTGGAGGCAGGGAGTCTGCAGACTGCATTTTTTTCCCTATAAGAACCATCACTGCTTGGCATGCACAGCAGGCTGTGTCATCTTTACCACTCACTCCCTACAATGGTCCTTGTAAAGCAGTTCAGACAGAGGGCAATGAGCCATTTCCAGGGGGAAGGGAGCGGCATCATGTACAATATCTGTCAAAGGAAACAAATGGGCAGGATGTGGAATAGATCCCAAGAGAATCCTAATCAAGTCGGTATCAAACAAACCCTCCATATGCTGAAGGAACATAACACTAAACTCCTTTTGAAGTTAAAAGTAGTACAGTCCTTTCCTATTAAAGCACAAGTAATAAGGCTATATCTTAGTGTAGCTTCTGCCGGTTTTTGTTTTTTCCCCACACACTGCAATATTTGAAGTACTTCTTAAAAATAACAAAAGTGGGGAAATTACATTCATGGTTTTCTGTTTCAAATATTTATATGTTTTTACAAAAGTTGAGGGAGGAGAGCTGAGATGTACATATACATGCAAATAAACATCTGGGAACTGATATAACCATTGAATGCAGGAAAGTTTTGGCAATCAAAGATTATGCATGCAATCTGGACACAAAAGAAAATAAGAATGTATCTTTCATAGGAGAAGACATAGGGGAAGGCGAGCAGGTAGCCAGCAAGCAGTTCTCCACATCAAAGAAAAGCCTGCTTGTCAAATCAGACTGTTGGCATAAGGAGAAAAACAAGATCAGGAAAGCCTGTAAAGCTATTCAGGCACTGCCTATGGAGAGGGATTTCACTCCTCACCACCATACCGTGCAATACAGCATGCCAGCCCCATACAGCGCAACCCTGCTGAGGCAGAGAAGCCCTTCCCCTCTCACCCACCAGATGCTGCTCTGACCCTGCAGACCACAGAACCCAAACCTTGTTTGTAAGAGCTCACAGCACTCTGTCCACTTGTGTAAACTAGCTAAAAATCATGAGAGGTGTACCTTCACTAGGTAGATCCATTGAGCAAACGTCTCAGTTTGCAGCTGCTGACATGGTTACCTGGCTGGAAAGCATTTAGATAGTAGATATCTGCTACCTGCAGGTTTGTTCAGCTGGAGAAGGAGGCAGAATTCAGTAGCAAACAAGCTAGGTGTAGCCATCTTACATTAAATGGGTGCACGAATGCATGTAGTCTGTGACAAGTGACTTTCATGTCCATATAGTGCGGTCCAGACACAGGGCACAGGGATCAGAGGCACATTACAGAAATCAGGGTATCAGGCAGCAACAAGAAGCTGAGTCAACACCTCAGCAAGAAAGACTCAGAAAAGCTGGTAGAAAAGAGTCACTTTTACCACAATTCAGAGCTCCCCTGATATCGCCGAGCATGAAACATTCAGAGTACACCCCAAAAATGTACCTAGCAATGGCTGACTTTTACATCTGGAGATGTGCTCTTTGTAACCACCCTTGCTGAAATTAAATAAATTGCATTCAAGAAGCCTTCAGTCTGTTGTACTCTTGAGTATCATAATGGCAGTGGCCAATAATATCTGGAGTCTATCACCATGGAAGATGTGAATTTTAGTCTAATTTTGTTTTCTGTCTTGGCACCACTGAGAGGTGAAAAGCTGTGAGCAATCCATGAAAAGATTTCAAGGGAGCTTCTTCTGGCATACAGATGTTATAACTTTAGCTGAGGTGAGTTACATAAGGATCTGTTAATTTGTGATAAAAAACAGGTTCTTCTTGTCCGTTTCTAAAACATAGATCAGCTTCCAACAAAATCAAGCTACTTCTTCAATCAATGCAACATCCTTTCTCAGTTAAACAAAGTGCATGTTTCATGACAGCATCTGGCAGGTGCAGATTTACAAATTATTAGCACATTTGTTTTTGCTAGAAACCTCATTCATATCACAAAATGAATTGTTTTGTTAGCTTATTTGAAGACAAGGTGATTTCCTTATCATGTTGCCCTTAGGATACTCAAAATACCACTTTTGCAGGGGAATTTTGTTTTATCCTCTTTTATGAAACAGAAAAAAGAGGATCTATATGTATATACACATATATTTGGTCTAATTCAAGCAATATTTAAAGCTGATGCTGATAAATTTGTAAAGGCAAACAAAGAAAGGTGCATGTCAGATAGTACTTAAATGTCTATTTTTTAAATTGTGATTAAAAAACACTTTCAGCTCAGCACCCTACCGCACAACAAAGGCAGCAAATCCAACAGTGCAGGAACTTGCCCACACTTCAGTGGGATAAAGCAAGGCATGTTCAGTATTTCTGGTACTGCTGTGAATTGATTTTCAGTGGAAATAGCTTCTGATTGTCTGGCATGGGCCTTAATGATTCTATTATGACTGTAGACCTTTCCCCCAGCTTTATTTGAGGCTATTATGCTTATGGGCCATACAGAATTTTGGTCTTGCCAACTTTGAGGACCAGAAAAAAATAAATCAGTAAAAGCATCTGCTGTTGATTGTTTAAATTAAAAGCATAGAGCTCTCTCTTCACTTGAAATCTGATTTTCTTCTTCGCATAGTACTCTTAGCAGCATACCTTGCATGACATCTCTAGCTAGCATAAATCAACAGAGCTGTAGTGAAGACAGTAGCTAACAGCCAGAGACTCCTCCCTTACACTATTTCATTTTCTCTGCCCTTTTAGGAATGACAGACATTGGTGCATGCTTAACTCACCTTAACACACATTTTCCCACCAAGAGTGTTACTTACATCTTATTCCATTATTAACTCAGGCCACCAGGTCGAAAGGTTGTTGTGCTACTGTCGTACCTTCATGACGACATGGGGGGTTGTGTTCATTGCACCATGCTCTAAGCATGGTGAAGAGGAGGCCTTTAATGCAGTGCAAAAAAGCAAGTCTGCATAAGGGGAACCCACACTTTGAAGCTGATATGGTTGGTACTCCCCAGGCTATAGGGCCTCAGTCATGTAGGTTTCACACCACAGCCATGACCCCTTTGGCTTCAGCAATAGGGCAGGGCTCCCCCAACAATCTCTCAGGTGGTGGTACCCCATATGCACCTTCAGAGACAAGGACAGCCATGAGTTTGCTGTCAGCAGTGTCCATGTGTGGAAGTGAAGGACCTGCAGTTAGACCCTTACTACAGTTTCTCCTAAAGTTGCTCCCAGCTGCAGGAGCTTAGTGTCTCCTCTTGCATCAGTTTTCCCCTCTCTCAGCTATGTGGGGCTCCCTGTACCCCAGCAGTCTGCAAACACTTGTGCAGCAGGAGAGTGCTAAGAGCTGCTTTGTGCTTCCCATGATTTCAGCCATAGGAAATGCACAACTCCAGCAGAGTCACTATAAACCTTTCATTTGCCAAAGGCACTCCAGCTGTGCAATGAACTACCAGTGTGCAAAAGAGAGATTTCCCCCCAAAAGCAGGCAATGGCTGGGAGACCTAAAACTTTAAAATGTCTGACTTGCAGTATAGCATGATAGAAATTCATCTGTGTCTTGAAAAGGCTTTTAAAAAAGTCTGTTGGAAACCCCAGTAGATTAAGATGCAGGCTAGTTTTGCTACAAATGAGGGAGGTATGTTGTTTTGTTTGTATTTCCTTTGGGAAGCCCTAACATCCAAGCTTCAGGAAGAAAGAAAGCATCTACTTAATTTCTTTACTCTCCTGTTTTCTTTTATTGTCCTGCTTTCTTTCATGGGTTTCTTTTTTTTCTTGTGTGTTTCTGTGAACCTGTTACTAAGAGCCAGAGTCACTGTTACCCACGATTACAGGGTTTATACAGATTTGATCAGAACTTGAGTCCACCAGAAATTTGGAATTTTACATTAATAGCCTTAAACCCAGGAAATTTCTGAGGCTAGAATTCACTGAGTGTTTCAGCCCCTGTGGTTTCTCCTACTGTCCTCTAGAAAACACCTTCACATGTGCTTACCCAGATTCCAGAAAACACCAGTGCTCAAAATTATACCCACTTCTCATTAGAGAACCCAAAAATTTAAAATCACTTTCACCAGCTGAATCATTGCTGTTCATGGTCTTGATCAGAAAAGGAATCTCATTTAGGAGTCCTGTTTACTATTCAAAGGGACGTGGACAAACACAAGAAATGAGCCCATGTGAACTTCATGACATTCAACAAAGCCAGATGCAAGGTCCTGCACCTGGTCAGGGCAAGTCCCAGTACTGATGCAGGCTGGGGGATGAAGGGATTGAGAGCAGCCCTGCGGCAAAAGACTTTGGGGTACTGATGGGTGAAAAGCTGGATGTGAGCTGGCAGCATGCACTCACAGCCCAGAAAGCCAACTGCATCCTGAGCTGCATCAAAAGTGAGGCTAGCAGGATGAGAGAGGTGATTGTGCCCTTCTGCTCTGGTGAGACCCCACCTGCAGTACTGTGTTCAGCTCTGGAGCCCTCAAAACAGGAAACACATGGACCTGTTGGAGTAGGTCCAGAGAAGGGTTCAAGGTCAGGTTGGATGGAGCTCTGAACAATCTGACCTAGTGAAGATTGCTCATTGTAGGAGGATTGGAGTAGATGACCTTTAAAGGTCCTTTCCAACACAAGCTATATCATGATTCTGTGATTTATATCTGGAGTATGAAACTTTAAGTCAAAAGGCAGGACTATACTAGTTGTACCGTTACTGCTCTCCTGGCTAACATTATGCCTTTTTAATTCCTTCCTGGAATTACAGAATGCATTTGTGACTATGCTGGATCTCAATACCACATGAATTGCATATACAAATGTGACTGTGAACTGAAACAACCTTTAGGTTAATCTTTCCTGTGGACCTGGGGAAGATTTTTATTTAGTTTTGCAAACACATTGTGTTAGCCATGGATGGCTGGTGAGGTTTGGCTAAGTTACATGTTGTCAAACAGCATCCAAAGGAAAGGAAAAGTGATTATAGAACAGTTTGTTTCTGAAGGGACCTTAAAAAATCATCTAGTTCAACCCTGTGCCATGGACAGGATCAGGCTGCTCAAAGCCATGCTAAGTCTGAACACTTCCAAGCAAGGGGCATTTACAACTTCTCTGGGCAATCTGTTCCAGTGTTTCAACTCCCTCACCATAAAAAAATTCTTCCTTTTGTCCAATTTAAATCTGCCCTCTTTCAGTACAAAATCAATGTGACTTGTCCCACCAGTACAGACCTTGATAAAAATTCTCTCTTCATCTTTCCTATAAACTTCCTTTATATATTGAAAGGCCACGATAAGGTCTCTCTGGAGCCTTCTCTTCCCGAGGCTAACTGTGAAATATAGTTTAAGTTTTGGTCCTGGGCAAACAGAGTCAGAGTCAGAACTGGTATTTAACACAGAAGTTAGAAACAGGAGCTCTGGCCTTTATTTACTTGTTCTTCTCTAAGTAAGAAATGTCTGCTTAAGGAGACAGGGGAGAGGACAGTTTAACACGTTCTCCATGAGCCCTGTGGAGTGCAGACAGAATCACAGTCATATTAATATATGATAATGCATTTAATGAGTCCTGCTTTTTGATAATTTTATGTTGCAGCAAGTGAAAATCTCATTTGGCTGTGATTTGCACTGTGCCAGCATTAGATATTAGTCTGCGTTAGATCAAAATCAATGCTGTCACTGAAGTATCCATTCCTTTCATTTCTCTAAATAGCATTTTGTCCTGATATATTGAGTCATTGCAGTACAAGCAATAAAAATCAGTAAATTCTTCTGATTTTATTTCAGGGTATAAACAACTCTTAATTCATCCCCTCTTCACAGAAGGGTAGGACCAAACAGAGTAAATTTAGATAGGCTTTATTTAGAAAAACTTATATATTTTCCATAGGAGCAAATAAAAGGGGCTATTTTGGGGAGAGGGAAGGTGAAGAAGAGTAAGAGAGATGGAGGAGGCAGCACAACACAGTGGGATCATGCCCATTTGGGTGTCTGCCAAAAGAAAACAGATCAATCCATCTGAATGTTGTCATTAGGGATGTGACAGGTGCCAGCAGGTCCTAGACTGAATGGGTTGAAAGAGCATATGTGACAAAGGGGAAGTGATAGTGGCCCAGATAGAATAGAAAATAGACTGATCTAGACTTCATGTGTCATTCAACATCATTTTTCTGCTTTACATCATGCCTAATATGTGCCGCACACACTATAGTTGCCTGGGTAGCCTTGATAGCAAATCAGATTGGCAAACACATCTGTTGTCAATAAACTCCCACGATTTTACAGAGTTCCCAGTCTTTGCTAAGGCAACTATCTTGTGTCCACTTAACAGATTGCAGCCAGTCACGCAGCCCTGGGGAAAGCAGATCGTCAGATCAGAGTCTGCCCTGTGGATCAAAGAGGAGCAGATGTGCTCTCATTGGGCCAAGAATACTGAATAACTGACTCACAGATCAAAGGCTGCTCAATGCTTAATCGTCACATTAGTGCCTTCTCATATCAGAGGTAACCCAGAAAATCTCAACTCTCCGACTGATTAGCCTACTTGTCCCAGAAAATTTCTTCCTTCAGTCCCTTGCTCCCCAGTTGTTAGTTTAGTCTTGATGTAAGGCACAACAGCTGGCAGTTCCTGGATAGAAGACAATGTTCCCAAGCTTCTGTCTCAGAACTTGGCTATCTCTCAAAACTATGGCACAATATGCTACTTCTCACGTGAAAAGGCAAAACAGCTTCATGTTAGTAACAGCTTGATTAAATATGAGATAGAAAAGGCATGGGAAAAATAAAGCTGTGGAAACACTTGCACTTCTCTCACTCAAGCAGGTGTCTTGCTCCTCCTCACTTACCGGCTTTCTCCTTAGGCTCCTCTCCCAGAGTCCAGGCTAGCTCACCAGAGATGTGCAAGACTTCAGTGCCTTCTATGCAGTTTGCACAAAAACTTTATCCCACCCTATGTTTCCTGTAATAGTTTCCTGGTTCCAGTAAATGGGCATGAGGAGAGTCAGAGGAAAATCGTACAGCCCAGACAGTACCTCTATCATACATTGTTTCCACACATAGCTTGTTAGGGGAGCAGGGGCCAGGCGCCCCAGGAAATAGAATGCGTTGGAATGGTTCTGAGAAAAAGATCGCGTTGAAAAACATTTTTCTTTGAAAGCCGAAATGCTTAGCAAGGTGGGTTCCAGTTTCAGGAAAACCAGTACGGAGAAGGGATTTGTAAGGCTTTGAACTAGGCTGTCAAGTCAGAGGGACTGCAGAAGGGAAGCCAGGTTGAAAATTCTGATTCTGCCAAGACAAAAAGGTATGTTTTCCACAGATCCTTTTCATAAAAGCACTCTAAAGTATCTGGTTTTCCTTCAGTGCAGAAGAAAAACTTCACAATCTCAGAAGCTGTTTTAAAACCTGCAGAAGCTGTCATGAAACACAAAGTGTTCCTTTGCAATTGTTCCCACAAATCGGATAGCTTTTTAGCTTTAGCTTTAAAGACCTGCAAGTCTTTAAACAGCCACAGGTTGAAGTTGAGTTCTGCAAAGGTGCACAAAAGTCAACAAGTGTCTTGAAGAGATTTTATAAGATGCCTCTAATATACCTAGAGATAGGCTACTTCTCTTGGGAAATCTGAAATGAAAGCACTTTCTGGAAAAGTCAGGTGGTTTTCAGAGTCTTTCTGACCCATCATTGAAGAGTGCTTAACCCATAACAAATAAGAGCAAGGCATGTAACTCACACTGCAGCTGTAGTAAATTCCACGTGCAGCGCTGGATTGCAAGACTGCAATCAGTAAAAGAAACACATTTAGTGATTCTTGTGTTGGCAGGTAGCAGATGAACAGCTACAGGGCCTACTAAAACTACCATGACCACAGATCATTTCCATGTCCTCCCATGTTGGGAGGACAGACAGAGAGCTGAAATGAGAGCCTCAACTGTTTTCACAGTTAAAATCTTTCTGTTTTTTCAACTCTCACTTTCTTGGAGATTGGGACGTTCTGCTTTGTTTCTTAAGCCTTGACAATTGCACCTCATTGCAGGATTCCAAAGACAGCGGGAATAACCTCAGTTGCTATGGCAATTACTTGCAAGGGACAATCAAAATAAAGAAATGTTCATTTGAGTTTACATCTCTGTTGACTCAGGTGCTTTTGGATTCCATGGAGTGTGTGGCTTCTAGCTTTAAGTTTGTAATTTACAGCTTTAAAAGCAATCAGCTTATTTTAAATATGTATGTTGATAGCAGTCCTAAGTTAATTACACCTGCCTGTCAAGCTCCAATGCATGATAAAACATACTTCAAAGGTTTTCTTGACTTTGTAGGCAACTGGGTAGCAAAACCAAAGATGTGATGAAAAGTATTTAATCTCACTTTTGTAGATTTCAATGTCTTGTTACCACCTTTTTACAATAAGCTCATGCTAAAATTTAAGGATGCTTTTTGGTGGTGACCGGATACCTGTTAAGTACTTCCTATTGCAGATGCAAGCCAACCATGCTTAGAAACAAAACTTTATGAAGCGCCTCTATAATTTCTTTTTCAATCATTCACATAATGCATATTACAGAATGAATGAAAATTAAAGTCTAGATGGGAGCATCAGGCAGGGACATATTCAGGTTTCTATGACTCAGCTCAGGGAGCCTGGGAAGGCAGTGAAAGCAGGCAAAATACTGCTGAAAGGTTATTTTCACTGTGCTGCCTACAAGTCATTGAACACTACAGGTATTTTTCACCTTCTGGAATCATGTGTTATGTGAGAATCTCGATACAAAAGAGGAGTTTCTTCTCAGCCATGACTGCAGAGGCAACCTAAGGATTCAAAAACCAAAATGCAAGAAGGAGAACAACCTGAACATAATGGTGTTTACTTCTAAACTGAATCAAAGTAGAAAATTTTCTTAATGTTTGTCCGCTATTTAGAACAGACTCAACTTCATTATTTGTTAAATCATTATCAGAAAAAAAAACCTTGCTAGAAAGATGTAATAACAGAGCATATTCACTTCATTTCTTTTGTCTTTCTAATTTGTGCCCTTCTATGTTTCTAGATTTTTATGTATTAGGAAAAAAAATCCATTATTAAGGTGCCTTGATAAAGTTCTGCAACCAAAAGGTAATACTGTTTAAATTAAGACTTGAATTTACTTGCAGTATTCAACCTATAGCTTGGATGGGCAGCTGACATGGTCCTCAAGCAGTGCCAAGGTGAATGTCATAAAGCTAATGAACAGCATCCTTCACTTGGTCCCCTAGAACTTGGCAACTAGACAAAAATCTTTTATGTAATTTATTTAACACATTCTATATTCCCAATATTAGGAAATACGTAAATGCAGCAGAATATTTTGATATATAGAATCATATATATAAAAATATATATATTTAGCACTCAGTGTGTATATATACGGGATATATATATTCTGAGCATTGAATAATCTGCTTGAAAGTGAGCTGTGCAAGCTTTTCTTAATCATTGGTTACAACCAGTTAATAGCTGGTTTGTTATTCCTTTTTATACCCTGTATTTTTGTAAACATCATCCCGAGGCTAAAGTGTGTTAAGAGCAAATGAAATAATTCTTTAAATAAAAAGACTCATCAGACACTTCTCAGAAAGGGCTTCAGTGTCAAGTGACTTGAATATCCCTGCAAAGAAAGCTCTATTGTGTGAACCGTATTGGCTCACCACAGCTATGAGAAAGTATTCTCAAAACTCTTTCTAGAGGATGAGACCTGACCTTCATACCAAAATGGCAAACATGACAGCAAGACACCCTGCAGCAGCATGAGCACCTTGCAGTAACCCACTCTCACAGAACAATGCCAGTGCTCAGAAACCAAGATTTTTAACATAAATCCCTCTTGGCATTTCTCCTTCTGAATGTGCAGTTTCTCATAGGCATATACATGATAACAAACTATCAGGCAGCTCCAAGGCCAAAGGCAGGTTGATTCCTTTGGAGAGCTGTGCTCTCCCATACACTCTTAGGGGATGTCCAGGGGCAGTGTCACACAGCTGGAGAGGTACATCTGTAAGGCAAGATGTCCATGTGCAGGAGGTGGTCCCCCCAGATTATGGTCTGGGCACAGCACTGCACTACTACACCAGCAGCTCTTTCAGGAGCCAGGCTGGTGTCCCCATGCAGCAGGTCACTGTCACTACGCTGCATGAAAGCACAAGCTCAGGGCTGTCAGACATACTGGTGGTTCCAAGTGACAAATTCAGAGTTTCCATGTGTTCTCCAATCCATCTAGCCAACAAAGAGCAACAATGTCATGGGATTTGTGTGACTAGTCCCAGCTGGAGAACCATGCCCAGATTTCAAACACAACATACTGAATATTTCCAGCAAACTCTCTCATACCAGTTCATCAAAGGAAAGTGGAAAGGGAGGAAAATCTCAGAAATATTTATCAAACACTTTCCAGCACGAGTGCCAAGAAATCATGAGATATTTGTGAGTAGAAAATGAAGGAAAATTATCAAATTCTGCTCCAGAAATTATCTTCTGCTCTCTTTCTGAAATAGTTTTGGAAGAAATCTAGCTCTTTGCTGAATAAAAACCATCTCATACAACGTATCATCTCTGGCTCAGCTGCATATTCATTTTCCACTTGGGGCTTTCCTTACCAGCTGTAAGAAGTTCCACAAATGGGCAAAGAGCCCAAGTAAATATCTGACATAAGAAGTTTACTGCAAAAACTAGAAAAGCAGCATTAAGAACATGGATTACAGATAGGGTTGGGGGTTTTTGCACTGTCCAGCCACTAGAGGGGACAGGAGACACTCGGCCAGCGGAGTACATCACTAAACGAACAGAAAGCCATACTCCGAATATAGAAGCCTTTTATAAAAGAACTCTTGGAAGAGCAGAATAGAAAACACAGAGACCATATAGAAATGCTCTACTTCAAAAGTAAGTTCCTGCACACAACCTTCAGACTGCCCTTCTCAGTGATGCAGTTTTAACTTTCAAATATGCAGATCAGGGAAGCAAAAGTACTCTTGCTTTTAAAAAAAAAGAGTAAAAAAAGGTCCAACCTTGCTCTTCTGCAGACAGAACGCTCTTGGGAGAGGAGTGTGATAATTAAATTCACACTAAAGCTCAATTTTCTAACTGGAGGAAGCTCTGCATTTTCCTCAGACAAGAGAAATCATAATTGAGCTGCCTCCTTCTCACAAGTTCTTCCTTCTAATTCAAGCAATTAAAAAAAAAAACCAAACCCAAATGAATAAAAAGTGATAGGGTGAAGTTTTGGTTTAACAACAAAAGCATACATTTATTCCCAAGAATAACCTTCCAATTGCTATGAAAATTGTAGTTCACGTTCTGTCTTCTGCAGTCAAGGTGTTTCCAGATATACACAGCTAACCAGATCTGATAGTGCTGGAAACTGTAACAGAAGAAGAGCACTGGATGTGCTTGAAAACACAAAACTTTAAGGAAAATTCTGGAAAAATTAGTAATATGAAATTGATGTCACAGCAAATAAAACTGTAGCAATGTGAAAACTTTTAACAGTTTTACAATAGGAAAGTTTTAATTTCTTTAGGGTTACCTGAGACAAAGCTAAAAATATTTAAAATGCTATCTGAGAAGGAGGAGAAGCAAAGCAAAAATCAGTAACTCTTGAGTGAACCTTCAGTCTTGGGGAAAAATTTCAGATCACAGGGCTTTCTCCCAAAAATGCTGCTTTTGACAAATGCCACTCTTGCTTGGAAATGTCCTAGTGACAGCCAAGTGCAGCTGAGATCTTACTCTCTGCGTGGCATAAGTCGTGTTCTTCCCTTCTTAGCAGCTTATTTGAAGACAGCTATTTGAGTTTCCCTAAAAACCCTCTTTCTGTACAGTAGGCTTCACAACTGCAAAATATTTCTCCATTGCATTGGACCGCTTACTACAGAATGCAATCTCAACAAAACAAAAAAAAATCATGGTTTTCAGCTTTTCATTTAATCAGTGAGATTTTCAGATTTCTGATTCCTGACAGTTTTGCATTCAGACCTCTTCTTCTCCCCTGGTACCCACCCCAGTCTGAAATAGACCATTACACATCCATTTGAGTACAATGTCCTGTTTGATTTCAGTCCAAAAGGCATCCTTACTAAGAGAGCTTTTAGGAGAGGGGTCCATTTAAAAAATGCTATTTAGGGTGGAAAAAAAAAAAAAAGAAGAAAAGATAGAGCTTGTATGCAGCAAAGGATAATTATTTTTTTTACTGACAAGGAATGACTTAGAAGAGTACAGCTGGTAGGAGGTGACTGAATTTGTAGCTTGCGTGCACACTAGGTTAGTGCTCAACAAAAAGCTGCCAACTGCTTCATCTGAAATGCTGTTACAGGCTGACTAATTCCACAAAAGAAAGTAGAGGTAATATTGATAGTCTTAACAACTACCTTGGTGTGAATAATTATGTTAATGATAGGTACTGAATGCTGAAAGACATTGTTTAGACAGAGCCGGGGTTGTAAACTGTATTTTAAAATGCAGAGCAACATCTCCACTATGGCTTCCCTGATTTATCATTGGCTGTTACTCATTTTTTCCTTCATGATTAACACTGTCTATAACCCAGAAATTTAAGACTATTTCAAAGCTGTGCTTTTCTACTCACAAGTACGAAGCTCGATGGTTGTTGGATTATTTAGCATATTTCGTGAGGAAAGTTTAATATATGATAACTTGAAGTGTTCAGGGTGCGTGTACTGATAATTGGCACCTTGGCAACTGCTTTGAAAGTATGTGAGAATAGTGCACAATTCAAAAAAGACTGTGAGAACACAAGATGGTACTGATTTCCACCATTTTTGTAACCAAAACCTGTGCTGTAAAACTCTAAAAATCAGAAAGAGCTACAAAAATGCAAAGAAAAATTACAAGGGAAAAAGAAAACAGAATATCCAAACTGTATTTTGCATTCAGTAACATGGTGGCACAACCTTGAAATTAATTGTATTCCTCTTTCATTTTAGACAGATAAGTTATTGAGAATGAAAAGCCTAGTGAAAAGAAATAAAAAACAAACCCCAAAACACATAAGTCTTCTCTGCTGCTCCATTCTATTGCAACTAACATATTATTATCTCCCACAACTATTAAAATCTACTTACTGTTTTTCTTTGAATCCCTTCATTTATAACAACAGATTCTCTCCATTTTCAAAGCATCCCATTTTGCCATTCCAAGGACTTACCATACATCCTCCACTTCATACAAAGCAGAAACTATGAGTGTAAGCAAATGCTAATAATATCCCTTGCCAACAGAGTGATCATCACACTTCTTTCATACTGCTGTTTGCAAGGGTCAGGAGAAAAATTAAATGCCTTCAATACTTTTAATATTCCTTTCCATAGAAGAAGCTTCTGTAGAATTTGCAACTTGCAGGAAGTCTGATTGCCCTCATCAAAGTGGATCTATTAAAGCTATATAATCCCAGAAAGTATATTAGCAAGCATAAATCCAAAGCAGGCTCCCACGTTATCTTCTCATATCAAAGCTAAAAAGCAGAGAGTTTTCAGGTACCAACTAGCCTAGAGGACTCTACAAAACATGTTTCAGGTCTCTTTTCTTCTCTCTTGCCCTTGTTTGTAAGTAACTGGATACAGGAAAGTTATTCTCACCATTTAACAATAAATTTTCTTTTCCACCGTGAGTTGGGTTTGGAGCTACAAAACCCTTTTAGGCTAACGCTTACAGAAATGAAGATCCACCACTCTGTAAGCAGGCTGGGCTGCACCGCCAGCACGAATTGCTGCATGAGCTGCTTTTCCCCTGTCCTCCCATCTGTACATACGACTCTGAACAGACTCACAGGGAAAACCAGATAAATCCAAAATCTCTTCACCAATACAGTTATTTCTTTTTCCTACCCACCCTTCTCCCCCTTGTGCGTTACTGGCAGATCTTACTTTTCAGCATCCAGGCACTAATGTAATACTGAGTCCTCCTGCTATGTAAACTCCCTGCATGCATTACTCCTGTGGGGAAGCAGCTTCCCACACTTTCTCCCTGGCAACCCTCTCTGCATGCACTGCTTCAAGTTAGCAGGCACAGAGAGCCCAGGAGTCCTAACTAGCACCCAAATAACCCCACAGCAGGGAGTTTGGCAGAGCCTCAGTTGTAGGAAATAATGTGTCCTGGATTTAACTGCATTACAGAGACAGCTTGTACATTCTTTCTCCTCTGCAGTTGCATCTTGCAAAAGGGAAGAAAACCAAATAACCTCCCAAACCAACAGTGTTACAGCTCAGAGCTCTTTACCTCTTTCTGAACTTGCTGGCTCTCAGTTGCCAATGTCAAACCACACTGCATTACAGCAGGGTATCTTCTCTGTACCCCCTTATGAAAGCACCAAACCCACTTCAGCAACAGCCACTTGCACAAAAGCATGTAGGTGCCACCATTACAAAGTGTACATGCTCTGCTTTCTGACAAGAATTTGAGCATTTAAGTAAAGCAGGATCTGAGGCCAATACTTGATCCAAGCCTAAGTGCTTTGCCAGGTCGGAGAACCCATGCTGCAGAATTGCCAGTCCCCTATTTTATCCACTGATCCTGTCTTTACATAGGAATATAGGGTGTCAGTGTTCCCTCCTATGGATACAGGCCTGTTCTCCAGCTCAAAGTCACTTGACCAGAAGCCAACAGTTTCTTTTTATTACGAGTAGGAAGAGAATGGAACAGAAGGACTGAAACTTTCTGGTTCTGCTAGTTCCAGAAGGTTGGAACTAGACGACCTTCAGGTCCTTTCCAACCATATCTATACTATGATTCTATGAAAACAGTGACAGGTTTTTGAGAGGAGAACAAATGCTGGTCAAAAAGGTCCTTTAAAATCACCAATTCTGATGCACAGCCTAGTATGGCCCCTGAAATTTCACCCTGAATTTCTTGACTAAACTATGACTTCCCTTAGAGGAGATTCAGGACCACCCTTATTTGCATCAAAGTTCCTAGGATAACACCACAGAAGATCAGAAGAGTTTGGCCTGCCAAAGAAAGTGCACTGCCTTTCCCCTACCAATCTGGAGATAATACGTTACTGCCTCCTACAAACATACTTACCAGTGCATCCGGCTATATGTTTTAGCTCTTATTATTCATTTTGTCTGGACCAAGTAGCATAAGCACACTTAAACAATACCAAGATGATGGGCAGGGTGAGTGGGGAAGTAGCATTCCTTATAGATGTGAAGGAGAAGCTCTACCAGACAAGGCATACTAATGCTAAATATGAAAACAAATAATCAACACAATTGAAAGAGAAGGAAAGTGAAAGCAAAAAAGACAGACAATTTGTTAAAATTGATCACAGATGAAAAGCAAGAGGTTGCTCATTTAGCCACAGCATCCCTGCAATAGGAACATCCCTGCAAATAGGAAATTGTGCTTAATTTACATGTGAACAGTGTTACAATCTGATTGCTTATGCTTAGGTCAGCCATGAGATGCTGAAATCACCTGTAACTAATAAACATCTATCACAGTCAGCTGTTTTAAATGGCTTGACAGATTTGTTAGCTGAGACAGTGATAATAAATACATTAACATGGTGAGGGTGTAGTGCCTCGTGTTGTGTGCTGGAGGCAGTCCTGTGGCAGTTCAGGGCATCGGCTTTTTGTACTCAGACTTAAACTGAAGATTAACTTAGAAATGGATTTTCAGCTTATTTGGTACCTGCAGAAGTAACACCCAGTGTGGGTTGTTATACATTTCCTTGTTCTTTCTGAAGGTCTGTAAGTCACGTTCTTTCTGTTTTGGAGGTGATGACTGGGTCCCTAGAGAGTTAGATGACTATGCAGCAGCAAGTCTCTTTGTTGCAAATCTCCTATTTACCAAACCTCAAAAAAGATTGTCTGGGACCCTCAGACAAAGCTATCCTTAAGGTCCCTGTACATACCCAAAAATGAGAAATGTGAGGAGAATGATGTATCTTCTTACGTAACAGTCCACAGAAATTATGCCATTACCTTTTTTATTCCAACATAACAGATGTGTCAAGAGAGTGAATGTCGTGTTGCATTACTATAATACTCTTATCCAGGCCACCTTCCCAGTGTTGTGTACGTGAACAGGCGAATTGTACTTGCTACCTCTGGCACCCTTCAATGCAAGAGAAGAAGTCTAATTAGAGAAAAGAAGTGCTTTAGTTTCTACTTCATTGTAGTTCTGCTGATCATTTCAGGTTCCTCCAGGAATGCTGATCTACAAACTCACCGCTCTCTCAAGCTTTAGAGAAAAACAGTAGGTCCAGCAAACAAACACATGAGGCAGAATGAAATGCTTACTCTGCTACTGCTCCCTGTTGCTTGGCTGAGGAAGTATCAGATAAAAATGTCCTTGATACGGCTTCATGCACTGGCCTTCCAGGACAAAATATCAGTTGCACAAGCTGAAGGGGGAGTAAAGTCACCATTTCAGGGCTCAGTATCTGGGATAGAAAAAAAAATAAGTTGTGTTTATATACAGATAAGAAAGTGGTTCCTGTGCATATCACCCACTCTTCCTGAATGCATATTTATTGTTTTGTATTCCATATATCTCAGGTCCTCATTATCTGTTTCACACATGACTCCCACATACTCTGTGGAAATAGAAATAAGTATGCATTTGTTAACAAAAATAAGGTATTGGGATACAGGGGAGGTGTGAAAGTCAGAGATGAGCTCAAAATCTTAATCCAGTCGTTATAAAAACTGTAATAATAATTATCATAGAGTCATAGAATAGTTAGGGTTGGAAAGGACCTTAAGATCATCAAGTTATAATCCCCCCTCACCTCAGACTAAACCGTGTCACCCAAGGCTCTGTCCAGTCTGGTCTATTTCTCAAAGTGACAAGGGTAGAGTAAACTGACAGACTTTCTACTTTTCTACCAAAAGGTTGTATCTGGGTAACTCTCAGCCATACTGACCTTTCCACAATTGATATTGCAAAGAACTTTTCTTCTAAAGCTTCTCTTTTAGCACCAACCTAGATGTGCCTGAAATTTACATTGAGACATAGGCTATGAGGCATTTTAGTGGCAAATATTCACTGAACAAATGATGTTTTAAGTAGTCTATGTTAAAATGTTTACATTTGGGCCAAACTGGGTAAATATTTTTAACTAAATATTGGTTTAATTTTTCCTAAGGAGGAAAATATAGCTATTATTTACAAAAACAGTATTATATTTGGGGTTAGATTAATAAAGAAATGCAGGTTGCATTCCCAAGATAATCAGTAAGAGTTAAGACCCTTCTTACATATTCCTCACCCTTCTTCACTCCCAACACCCGTAGTAAGTATCAGGCATAATGGACAGCTCAGGCTCAGATCCTGTCTTTGCCTTACTCAAAGGCAAATCCAAGACTCCTCACCCTATGTAATGGCCAAGTGTGGGTAGCATTAAAAAAGGAACATGTTTAAAGAATGGCACCACCTTTGCTCCTCCCTGCCGTGTGACTATGATTTTTCTGAACATTGAGTTATAAAACCAAGCTATTATTGTTTATAGGCAGGCAGAATAATTTGCTGGATCCTATTTTTAATTGCCAGATATTCTGAAAAAATCTCCCATCCAAATCAATCTGAGGACATTTTTCATTTTTCTGTTCAACCACCAATCTTAAAGCCAGTTGTTTACAAAACCATACTCTGAAGGCAAATGAGGATGCCTGTTCAAAGTGTGAAAAGAACAGACCAGATTGCTTCTGCATACTAGCCATTGGAAGAAAGAACTGCTTTGAAATTTTGATTTTTGCCAAGAAGTCCTTTGCGTCCATCTTGTTCATTGCTGGCTAATTACCACCTTTGCAAAGAATCTACATGGTTAGATCTCCTTGGAAACTAGCAAGGCTAGGGAAAAAAATAAGTCTAAGACTCTGGATTTGAATTCAGAAATGGTTTTATAGCAGTGACTTAAGGCCCTATCACCTCTGATGTCAACTGATCACAGCATTTACATGAACAACAAAGCTGTTCATCAGGATAGTTGTTCATCCTATCAGGATAGGGATAAAATATCCTTTTTAGCATCTGTCCACTTCTTATGAACCCATCCTCCTGCCCCTTAACCTTGAGGATGTCAATGACTTCAGAAAGAGAAACGCATATTACACAGCTGAGAGAATATAAGAAGTGCTGTACTATGCCATGGTAGTGGGAGCACGTAAGCCTGTCAGTCCACCTACTCCCCCACAACCCTACTTCCTGTGTTAGACCTCTTGGAGGGAGCATCCCTGCCCCATCCTTTCAGTGTCTACTAAAGACCTATTGTCTATGGGCTTGCCAAACCACTTTTGAACTTCCTGGTATTGTCCAACTGCATAGCCTCCCAAGGGCAACAAGCTTCTGAAGCCACTACCAGCTGTTAAAGGAATACTTTCTTGTAACTCTTTTAAAAACAATCTCCTCCTAGTTATGCATGATCCACAGAATATTGGGATTCTCCGTCTCCCTGCCATTCTTCTTGGCCTTTACCCTCTTTTGACTTAAGAATCTAGGCTTTTTTTTTTTAACCATCTCTTTGTGTGGCAGATGCTGGAGCTTCTCCACCCCTTTGGCTGCCCATCTCAGCTACCTTCTCCAGTTCTTCCATGGCCTCCTGTGGTCAAGGGACCATGCATGCACACAGTACAATAGGATGTTACCTGGTTTTAGAAGGTGGCTCCTGGCCCTGAGAACAAAAGGAGCTGTAACTATCTTTTTTTTTATTTGTTTTCCAAGGGGAAAACAATAATTCCTGGCAAAGTATTACCCTTCTGCCACTGGCCTCAGCCTCACAAATGGGCTTTGAATTAGTTTTAAACAGAAGAAAACCAGAAACCTACCCAATACACAAACTAATTTGTTTGCAAATGTTCCACTCATTTCATGCATGGAAAGCCAATCTGAAGCAGCCAAGCTCTATTTTTACCATCTCAGTTTTCCCTTTAATTTTGCTTCTGGATGCACAAGAAGTGTGTTCTTGTTACCAGCCTATTCATGTATCAAAGCTATCCTTTGCAGGCTCAATACTTTTGTTTACTGCATGGGAGCTGTTTTCTCTTTAAAAGGTCAGCTCCTTTATCAAGTGTGTCTTTAAGTGAGTCCAACTACGTACACCTGACTGAAAAAGACAAAGCATTTACATTTTATTCCAGTATATTTATTGTTTCATGCAGTAGCTCTAACAAAGGCAATCTGGATTTCTGATGCCTATGAGCAAATCACTGAAAGATAGTTCATACCTTTCAGAGATAGATTTTCTCCCTATGCAAATCAGGGGATATATGAAAAGCAGAACTACTCTTCTCTCTCAAGATTCTAAATGCTATGAAAGCTTTGAATTATTTGTGCTCATGCTGAGCTTTGCTAGCTCCAATAAAGATACATGGGCTCTGCTATCTGAAGGCTAATGTACCATCTAAAAAGTCAATTATTTAAAAAACCTAATAGCAGTTCAGCCTGTTCTGATATAATCCATATGTACTGCTGAAAGAAAACATAAATCCAAAGCAGTGTTTTTTGTATGAAACTCTACATTAAAAATCAAATGCCATGAAGAACTCATAACACATTTGCAGAAACTGGATGTTGTAACCTAGCCAGGTGTGATAAAAGAGCTCAGCAGGAAGGGTTCTGGTTACCTCTCGAAGTATTTTACTTTTAGAGAGGAAACTGGCGACCTAGTGACTTCTGCATGGGACAATCCTGGTGAATGATGGGTTATTTTCATATTAGAAAAAATGAAGAGCAAATCAAAAAGACTTTTGCATACTTTTTAAGAAAGCAAGAAAAACAAATAAAACCCCTATGTCACCCAAAATAGACATTACAAAGTCTTTCATATAGGACCTCAATTTCGAGGTTATTTATCCTTTCAAACAACTTTGTTTCCTAAACCTAGGTAAAATTTCACTGTGAAAATTTAAATTCTCAATCTGTTGCTAAAAGCTCCTAGACTTCAATATTTCGCAGTCAAAATATCCCGTTTTTGAGAGCCTGAAATCAAATGTCTTTTCCTTCATAAAGCATTTTGGAAAATTTGTTGGTCAAATTGAATGCAATTTATAAAATGTTTCAGTGGTTACAGTACTTTTGTTGTTACCTATTTCCCTATAGAAAAAAAAAAGCAATTACAGCAATTTCACAGCAATGTCTGATTCTTTTTTTTGAACAAATTTATAGACCTATTTATTATGTAGTTTAAGTGAAATAATGTATTAAATGGTAGTTTAGACACCACTGAATTGTTTATTTCAAGACAAAAATTTGATATTTGTTGACATGGAAACATTTTTTTGTGGTTTTGACTTCAATTTTTAGTCATGCTGGGTCTCATATTGTACTTGCCTGAATATGTATTTTAACAAGTTCATGTGCAGATGGGTATAAAACCCTGTATAGCTGGTACTTATTGCAGAAAGGTTATATTGCTTTTTCTTTCAAATTCAACAAAGATTAAGAAAAAAATCTGGATTGAACGAAACCAGACACATGTTCTTTCAATCTTTTGTTCCAATTCAACTAAAAAATTTCTTGGTGGAAAAAAAATAAAAAGAAGTAGTTGAATCAGTTTTATTTTCTTGCATTCAATTTGCTTTGCACACAAAGCCACAAGCTCTGGCTTATACAAACCTGTTGCTGAATGTGGAATTTCTTCTATCAGATATGAGCATTAGGGAGATCCAGCCTGTAGCTGCAGTCTCACTGCCTGGAAATAAGAGCACACAACCCTTCAGGCTCTGCATAAAACAGGAGCAAATTTTTTGAAGATACTTCACAGGGACATTGAGTGGAATAGCTATTTGAAAAAATATTTGACGGTAGCTTTGGGAGCAGCAGCACTCATGAAAAAGAAACATTTCTAGCAGCTCCCTCTTATATGGATTCCTTGGCATTCGACAGTGTGGTTAACTCAGTCTGTTTTCACAACACTGGTAGGAATTTAGTGTTTCTGAGATGTCCACACACCATCAAATGCTGCTATGCCTACCTTTCAGAATCTAACTGAAGATCTCAAAGAAATCTAAAAACCTAAATATCAGCCAAAATTTCAAAAGTGATTGGATGGGGGCCAGACAGAGGGATGGATAAGGCACATTTCCTTAGGAAACGTGGCTGAAGTACTGTTCTGTACTTTTTCAGGTTATCAAAATACCACAACCTGAAACAAAACATTGATCCAGATGTAATTATGGAGGTTTTGAAACATTTATTTTTTCTAAATGTCTTTTTAATTGTCACTTATAGCTTCATGTCTCAGTTATTTTTTTCTCTACAGTCTATAAAATGCACAAAGTAAAAATGGGAAGTAGTAGCAAGAAAGTAGGTCTTTCTATTTCACGGTGACTCTTTTGGCAGGAAAAGGGGAAGAAGCTAGTGATGGCCTAATTATTTAGCTTAAAGAAAGCAGCCAGAATCCCAGTATCATCTGCAGTAAGAAATGGAAGAGGAGTGGGATGGAAAGAATATGGCGGCTGTTCTGATAAACTAAATAATTGTAAGAGGGATAATTGCCTGGTCTCTAAGACGTTGCTGTCTTTGAGGCAATGTTTGAATGTAAGAGCTTGGTTTTGTATGTTAAGCCAAAGGAACAATGTCATTCACCTCAAATGACAGAAAACTGTGTACATCCACCAAGTCACCACTACGACAAATGGCAGCAATCACAGAAATGTGAAACAGCATCTATCAGAAAAAATGTAGTAATTTTTTTCTCAAAAATGTGTGCAAAAGTTAAAATCCTGACAGATTTTCAGAAGGGAAGGGTGCCTTGCTTTTCTGACATGCATTGCTCAGAAGTAAACGCCACTGGAATCCTCCTTTGACTGCAAAGAAGTTTTCAAGAAATAAATTTCTATTACCAGGTAAAAAAAAAGAATACTAAAAAAAAACCTTAAAAAAAATAGTCTTTGTCTGTTTCAATTTCTCCAGTCTTCTCAGCTCCTTCTGTAGCCTCATGTAACTTTATGCAATACAGAAGGAAAACCAATAAATACACTTAGGTAATTATCTGTGACCTGAGGGCAACCTGTTTGGTGTGCAGCTGCATGTAAACTGAGTGGGGAAGCACAATTTAAGGAAGGAAGTTTGTGACATTTCTTTCATTCTTCTTTTTAGAGCTGAGCAGTAGGACGAATCAAGTATCCGCACTTCAAAGTCGTTCTGTTCTCTGCAGTCATGTTTCTTGATTTAAAAAAAAGCAGACATAGCAAGTGATAGTTCTTTCTAGCTTAAATGCCCTGTCTGTACCAGTGGTATTCAAACTGCTCCCCCAAAGCCTTTTGCTTCACAAGAAAACTGCCGATGGGCAAAATCATCTGCAAAATAACAGTCATGAAGAGAGACGGGCTCCTGGGTGCCTGGGTGTGTGTGTGCTACTTTACATTGTAGTACACACACACACACACACACACACTACCCAGAGTGCAATTGACACGTGGTTTCCACAGTGAATGACCATCTTGACCTAGGGAAATTTTACTCAGTTTAGGTGATGTTTTGCAGAGAAAAAGTAAGGACTCAAAGTTATCTCAGATCACCTAACCTTAAACTGATCAGGTACGATCAGTATCAATATATAGCATCTTCTGCTCATTTTTCTAGGGAAGTACTAGAAGTTCTTGTGCTTGGTATTCAGGCTTACTCCGTTACATAAGTTATTGGCTTTAGTTGACTGGTACAGCATATTGATTGATTCAAGTCCTTCCTTTCTGACAAAAATATCCTTCTCCATTCTTCTTATGCCTTAAATTTATGATAGTTCATTGATCAAAGCAAAGCAAGCTGTCAGAGTATGTCAGTGCAACAGTCAAGATGGTTCCAACACCTGCTCAAGGAGCTCTATGAATATTCAGACACAGTGTTGTCTCCAGGTTGTTCAGCAATGCAGGCAAAAATTGTATTTGTCTATCCCAAGGAGGAAGATTCAAGTAAAGCCACCCTTACTTCAGAAAGGGTACCTAAAAAGAACGGGAATAGAGTTGGCATAGGAAACAGCAAGGAGAAAAAAGGGCTTGCTTCTTCTGCCAACATGACAGTGGGAAAACAGGTGGTATCAGCTTCTTCTGTGAGGGTCCAGTTATCTCCTTTCTAGTGACATAACTGGGCAGATAGACTTTGACAAGGGCAACAGTTGCCTGCCTTGATCTGTAAACTTTTCACATACTGGAATATGCAACATGCCCATCACCTACCTGACTGCATCTACAATTCTAAGTAAAACCAGGCCAGGGATTGGTCTGCATCCTTGAGAGAAAATGGTACAGGATGTCTACACCATGTCACAGCATATGGCCCTGAGTCTTGTGTAGACTTCATGTCTCTTGGTTTTAAGGCATAGTAAGTATATTGACAGTGATTTTTTTTCCACTTCAAATTATTTGAAATAACATAAGGTCTGTGGTGCAGACCAATGTTACACATTGCTTGACACAGAGGTGACATGAGGGCCTGTGGAGAGGTCTGAGGAAGCAGGGTCTGCTGATACACTGGGCAAATGACAGTGAAAGAAGCCAAACCTGATGTGGTCTTATCCATGTTGCCTAATGGGAGCAGAGCCTGGCACATATTGTCCCAAATCATTCCCATGTATTGTCTCAGAAAATTAGCTGGCATGATGCAAAGCCAGGACTTGTAGCTTGCTAACATTTAGCAGTACAGATTATCAGCACTGGACAGGCCAGCCAAGCTCCTGTTTACACTTCAGCTTCCAGAAACAACCAGAAGCATTCTCTTGATGTCAGTGACATTACAGGTGCAGAATTAAATGAGTCAGTATTATCTATAAGAAAGGGTCAGCTGATCAGCTAATTTTTGTTTCTAGAGTTTTCAGTTGGGAAAATTTTAATGGGGGGAAAAAAAAAACGTAAAAACAAAGATATGAAGAAGGACCTGATTCTCTTTATCTCTTCCTGTAAAACTTGAGACTACTCTTTTTTCAAAGTAATCAGTGAAGGAAATATGTGGAGAAACCAGAATTTAACCAGTCCTCACACAACTGTCCTGGGAGGCTGAGCTGTAACTCAACAGCTCAGATGAAAAAAAAAAGCTGAAGATGAAGTCATACTCTTCTCATGGGTGCATCGGGCAAAGCAAAGAGCAATGGGAACAAGGTGCAGTGATGGAAGTTCCAACAGGATATGAAAAAAATGCCCCAAAAGTTCTTAATGTTAGAGGTGGAGCATCTGTCAGGGCCCAGAGAGGCTGTGGAAACTCCCATCCTTGCTTTGAGCAATGTAATCTAACTTTGAAGTTAGTCCTGTGCTGAGCAGGGACGTCCCGTCCAACCCAAAATATTCTCTGATTTTAAGCAGGTTAAAAATCTATTTATTTTTTATTTCTAGCAGTTAGAGTGTGTAAACCAGTTTAAAACTGATAACACTAAGGTGAGTATATTTCCTTCATGCTGTCTTATTTTCCTGGTACTTCCCATAGAGATGAAAAGATGAGATCTTGGTAAATATCTGAAGAAATAGTGCAACTGACAAGTAAAAGTTTTTGCTTAGTACATGTCATAGTAACTGGCAGAAATAGCTGGAGTTGAGTAACTGCAAAAAGAAATCTCTCAGGGGCACATAAGACAATGACATGTTACAGCAACTCAGGGAGACGTATATCTGATGCAGAGGCATCAGAAAGCAAGCATGTGGCCAGTATTTGCAGCTATTAAGGGCTGTCAATACTGTGAATCATTAATGATCCCTATTATCCCTACTACAGCAGTTGTCAGTAGTTTTGCCACATGGAAATACTAGACATGAGCCAAGGTCTAATGTTGCTTGATGTGATGACTCAGGGTGGGACACCTGGGCTGTCTCTGGCACTGACCTTGTCCACTGCTTGCAGTAGAAGAGACAATATTATGCATTTTCCAAGTGCAACAAAATGCATCCTTTTTATCTTTCTCAGCTTCTCAGAAGAAACCCTGCATCTGAGAAGGCTGTTTTCTGCCTTGGTTGTGAATAGAATAAGAGCATTATAGCAAAAGACTGAGGTCTCACTTTTTTCAAAAAAGATACAGTGCCTCTTTGACTTCTTTGTACATTGCTATGAGTAATTGCATGCAAGAGTCTCTGATTTTACTGCCAGTATTGCACACTTATCATGGTCAGGGGTCTTCATTCTGTCTTTCTGGTAGTCCTCCATTATCTAGTCTTCCACTCGTAGATCATAATTTTCAGTGTAACCACTGCTTCCACCATCATGTTGAACCTAATTTCTCTTGTTCAACATTATCAGGAACTGCATGGAGAATCTATTACTTTCCTTTTTGTAGCTCTTACAGCTTGTCATACTCAGACTTTCTTATTCATTACCTGCTTAAGGTGAAAACACCTTTTTTTTGCCTTTCTGTTGAGAAAAAAGTGAGGAGGTGGAGCGTGAAGAAGTAGTGAGCACTACACAAGGGTGATAGACTATCTGCCATAAGGGATTGGAAGATATTCTTAATTTAACATATAGCTAGTGACAGAGATTACTTGTACAGAGGAATATTGTAAGAACATGGCACAAGTCAGAAGTACATGTGCAATATCAGCAATAGCCCATACATATGCTGAGGTGGCTCAAAAGAATAGCATCTAGACTGCACTCAACTGGCTCACTCCCAGACACTCTGAACATCAGTCACAGTCACCACACGCATGAGTGAATGAGTAACATGTATGCTGACCTCAAAAACATAGGCTTTCAAGAGAAGCCCTACCTGCTCTGAACCTCTTGAGGTTTTCTGGAAGCCAAACCCCCAGCAAATATCTTTTATATCTAGACTAATCAGATGGAAGCAGGGAACCTTCCTTATTCTAGAAATCTATTTTTGATGACAGGCATTTGCACTAGAGATGGGTCTGAATTAACATTGACTCCAAGCAGTCAGATTTCAGGTAATAAACAAGTTTCATAACCCAGTTTGAGATCCTCAGCTTATAGGAAGGCAAAGACATTGATAATCAACTGTCTCCACATCTTTGCAGGTCCAGAATGTGTATCCTTATTACACTGCTCCATATATGTAACAAAGCTGAGGCTGTTTGGCTTCCCTGTGCTGCAAACGAAGCTAGGTTTAGCAAAGCAAAGGTAAAAGTGGCATTCTGGAGCCTTCAGTGGTAAATTCTGTAGCAAAATTGGTTAGAATCCAAGACAAAAACTACAAGGTTAAATGACTACCAAAAACAGAGCTGTGGATTTTTTTAATTCATGTATCAGTTTCCTTTTCCATCCTTCATAATAAAAGGGCCAAGAATCAGAAATGAATGGATATGTTTGTACTGCATAGAGGCAAAATGTACCCAGGCTGATTTTTTGCAGCTATACAAGGTTAAAAACTAAAATAAAAGAATTAAAATAGTAGACCATTGTTTTTATCAAGTTGTGTTAGAAGGCAATGATGAAGCAGGTAGTGTGAAAAAAAGGTATCATCTTTACATCCTCTTTTCTAATCAGAAACATACTTCAATTTGCATTTCTTTTCTAGTAAAAACTCTGCTGAAATAAATTTAAATCACACGCATGCTCTCTCTGAAGTTATATTTGTGATTCTATGGGTGCAAACAAGTAATTTCGCTCTTGAAGAAATGGGCTAAGTCAGTGTTGATTGAACATTTCAACATTTCAAAATAAGGACTAGACGATATTCCCAGCCAAGCAAATAGATAATCTTGTATTGATTTGAACAGCACAGGAGCAGATCTTATTTCCTTTCTTTTTCAGAAGAAAATCTGCATTTTGTGACTGCTTACAGTTGTTAGCTGGTCAGAAAATGTTCCATTTTCTTCTGTAAACAAGACTCTTTCTCCTCATAGCTAGTGGTAATAACACTGTTTCTTGCAGTACAGATTACCTGGTCTCACTGACAGTGATACAGGCTGAGTTCATCAAACAGGCAAATCCCCCTCTGTTCTAAGAATATCTGCTCCTGTGCCCTCAGTGCTCATCAGACATAAGATTTTACAAATCTCGGAAAGAGTGACTAATACCAGCCAGAGATCAGGCAAAGCATTTCAGAACCTTCCCGTCTGCTTCCTCTCTCCGACTTCTTGCATCACAAGCAAGAAAAGAAACAGAAAGACACAGACTTAAAACAGAGTAATAAACAATGCAGAAAATGTCTTGTGCTATGGTGCCTTCTCCTGATGTCAAAGCCTGACAACTTCTTAGAGGCACCAGGGAACAGAAACAGCCACCTGGCACTGCCAAATATTCCACAGATGAGTTCAATGTGAGGGAGGCTTGTGATCACACCAAATGAAAGGTGAATACTGAAGACTGTTCACAAAACGCAAGCTCAGATCTTACAAATGCAAACATACAAGTAACTAAAAAGTTAGCCTCATCCTATCAGGAAAGTGGGGTGTGACATGCATGCAGACAGAAATCACAGTCAAAATGATGTCTGCTTGACGTTTTTATATGCGCAATAAAGCCCTTGAGAACAATTTGTAGGTTATATTTTTTTAAATTAGTGAATTTTCAGTGAATTTGTATACAAACCACTCACAACTGTGTTACAAGAGATAAAATTAGTCTACTAAAGTACAGAGAAACATTCACTGAACTCTATATCAGTTTCTGCTATGAAAAGGTCAGTTCTAAAATGTAATATTCTCTGTTGAAAATCCTAATTATTTTGCAGATCATCCTACAACTCTAATACAGTATACAGTGAAAACAGGCTACGAATATTTCAATCAGACAAGTTTGCCCTTTAAATACATCCTTTTGCTTTTGTATTTGTACAGTATGATCACAAGATTTCTGAAGCACTACCAAAGTACAAAAAAAGTCACACTGTCAATGATAAAATGATTGCTTTGAATTACAATAACATGTTACATTCAGAGTCATGGAAGTCGTGAGAGCATCTTCTCTGCATTTCATGGTTTGTTGTTGACACTGGATTCATGTTATTTGGCAGAATCTAAAAAATATGTGCTTGAAAACACTGGACTGTGCCTGTACAATGCTGTTCTGGAGTAGACAACACCAGGGCCACAATACTGGTTCCATCTTTACTGGAAAATAAAATGTTCCCGTGCACTGGCACACAACACCTTGTGTGGTAAAATTCCTAGAAAAGCTCCTGGCATGGTTTTGACCAGTGCGGAACTTAGTACACTCAATTTCTGGCTACATTTCAGGTGTTAGCATGGGACTCAAGACTATTGCTAATAAGCAGACTGTATGAGACTACCCTGCTTTGAAAACAACAGGCATTCAATAGTACAAGTGTGGGCTGCATCACTCCATTTAGCCTCCATGCTGAAGAATAGGCCCAGGCACATTCAATTTGCTAATATAGCCATAGCCAGTACATAGTGCTATGATAAACACAAGTGAACTATTCAGGGGCTTATTTAGGAGCACTCCTTTTGACTTGTTGGAAAATAAGTCACTAAAATCTCATACATCACATACACGTTTGCCTAAAAGACTCACTGAAGCAAATGCTTTGATCAGAATAGTCTACATTGGCCTAAATTGGCGCAGTATTTCTAGCTGACCTGTGTGTTCAAACAAACAAAATGTTTGCTGGGAGAGAGGTAACTGTTCCAAACTAGGGACTTTTTCTTTGGTATCTCTTTTAATTTTTTTCAGTACAGGTTAATATTATGTATATATTTTTGTCATGAAGAAAAGCAAAGAGAGTAAAAATAGCTCTCAAGTGAGATAGCTGCTATCCCCTGTTCCTGGAACCATGACAGCCATTATATAACTGAAAAGAAATTTAAATTATATAAACAGCATAAGCTAATTGGTTTTAGATCAAGCAAAAATATAATTAGTTGAAGTGTTTTGTGGCAAAGGCACTGACAATATGTAGCTGTTCCTCAGCCTTAGTGGTGAAAAGGGATCCTGCCATGTGTTTAAAACTTATTCATCAGGCATTTCCATGGAAACACACAGATGCACAATCCTTGGATCACTTATTTCAGAAACTGCTGCTCCCAAGGTTCCTTCTGGAGTGAGAGCTCAGACCAGGAGACAGTGATGAGCTGTGACTGTGATCTAGAGACTTCCCCATAGATGTATTTGTTGAGTCTCACAGCAGGATAACTTAGGTGAGGAAAAGTGTAAAACAGCATCTTGCATAAAGAGAAAGACTAAAAACTTGACCTTGATTTTCATTCTCAGAGGCTGCTTCAGAGCTGGGAAATGACAGCACTGGAAAGAGCCTGAAGAGTTTATGAATTGGTCAGGTGCCCCCAGGGAGATTAACATGTGCTAGCGAGATGCTGTGCTGAGGGAGACTTTGGTTAAATGTAGTCACTGGTTTTGGTTGTCGAAAGCTGCTCGCTTATATACCCAGACGGCAGTCAGCTCTGATGTGACCTCTCAAGGTTAAGAAAAATCCTTCCAGGTTGGAAGGGGCAGGTCTCTGAAGCCTGTTTACAGTGACAGCCCACCACCATGTGCTGAAGAGCACAGCAGCTCCTTGCTCCTGCTACCAAACCTATGGCCACTTGAGAAAATGTGGCCCTTAGCTCTCTCTGTGGGTCAGCTCATGTGCTGTGAAAGACGGGAAAGGTTGGTTGCAATGCACAAGGGCTTGAAATCAAGAAAAAACATTTTGAAAGCATCAATAATTGTATGAATAAAAAGGTGATTCACTGTTAGCAAGTACTTCTATAGGAAATATATGCTGCATGAAAAGCAGGCTACACTTGTGCAGCATGTGACTCGTAGGCATTCCTGCATGGGCATGTCCCTTCAGATTTCTCCTGATGCTAGTAATAAAACCAGCACCTGTGTCCCCTCTCAGCTCTGCTATGGTTTTTAGCACACTTTTCTGTTTCTGGTAAGAGATGCTCAGACACGGAAGTCTAGTATATGGTTGACTTTAACAGCAAGGTTATAAGTAAGGTATATTCTCAAAGGCAACAGGGGATGCTTGCACCCTGTTTCTGAGTTAATGTCAGGCACTAGCTGGGAGGGTAAAGTAAAACATTCAAATGTCTTAATGAGCCACATTAAACCAGCATCAGTAGTCCAACATACAGTCCATTCAGGTCTCAAAAGCCAGAGCCTTCATAGGCTGTTCATAATTATTTGAGGGGTCTATTACTGCATGATGTGATAGCTCCTGTGGACTGAAATCCCCTTAGGCACAATAGAGAGTTAAGCGTAAAGTGTGATGCCTTAACTTCAAATCTTCTGACTTTGGTTTAAGTCTGCCTCACAAGGTTCCTGCAATGCCTTTTTATTGTGTTGATTTCGTCATACATTATATAGCATTAGTGATAATGCAAGTAGGCACACTGTCACGAACTGGGGTAAGTTCATTCAGAACTGACTGCCTTGTGACACAACTTCCAGCTCTGTCACCACCATCAGCCTGAATAATGCTCTATTTAGAGGCAGCATCAAACTGAAGAGATGACACAGGATGGAGCACACAGTCTTAAAAACAGTACTGCTATCAGGTTTTCATGCTACTGTTAATAGAGAGTCAGGCCAGAGCCTTTCTTGTAACAGAAAAGGCTGTGGGCTGAACAGAAGCTTGGCTGTCAATGGAGCTGGCCAAGAAAAACAACCAGTCTTCAACACTTTCTTTTTTCCTGGGTATTTCAGTAATCCCTAAAACTTTACAAGGGTCCGTGAACTTTCTCCACAGGGATGAGCTCGCACATCTTGAAAAAGCTACAGATGCTATGATACTTCACAGATGATCTGCTATGTAGCACAGGTCTCTAAGAGTCAGAGACTAAAATATTCTTCAGGCTATACTGACCCACCAGAAGCACTTCTCATGAAACCCTCTGGACAAGAGCTCAGGTTTCCCCTGAGCTCCTCCATGAAAATGCGTTTGGCTCTACTGCCCAGGGCAGTGCCAGGTGGACACATTCAAGCCTCTCCAGTGCCAGAGACAGGACTGCTGTGTCAAGCAGGAGCTTTGATGGTTTTACGCCTCCATTTCCCAACCAGGCAAGAGGTACTCAGAGGCAACCAACTCTTGGGGAAGTGAAGTACTTCCCAACCGAAGCTGCTTGCTCTCAGCTCTCAGCTTGAAGGTCACCACTCACAGCACCAACACCACATAGGTCAAAGCCCTGACTGTTCAGGAGAAGCATCTCCATAAACCGATGGTACAACATCATACCAGTGCCGCTATATTCAGAGTTAAGCATCTAGGAGGAACCAGCAGAAGGTTCTTCCCTTCACAGCCTGGTGGCAGAAGCAGTTAGCCAGAAAGGAAAAAATTAGGAGTTCAGGAGCTGAAATTCCTGCAGGAGTAAGTCCCAGAGAGCAGAAGGTTTTCCAGGAAAGGCAACAGTTACTCCAGACCTCCCAGTGTCCTCAGCTTCATGCAAAACACATTTGATTAAACTACTCTCCTCCCCAATATGCTCTTTTTTTTTTCTTGTACATAAAGATAATGAAGCTATTTATCTCAAAATGCTGGGAAAGTAAAGTTAAAAAGAAACGCAGTTACAGGCATTTTGGGGTTTTAAATACCTGTAAAGATACTTACAGAGGAATGCTGTTTATGCCCACACAGTTAGAGAAAAAGGTACATTTGAATCAAAGGCCACAGGCACACTGAATTAAAATGAAATCATGTTATGAAGTACTCTATGTTTTGCATTGCTGGGAGAAGGACACACAATTCCCTGTCTCAATATCAGCGAGACATTGATTTTCTATGGAAATGTACTTGAATTGATCTTGGTATACATTACTCTGTAGATTGCCTTTCCTTCAACAAGAGTAGGATTGTTCTTTCTTAAAACTGATGTTTCTTGTTTTTTTTATAAACTTCTTATACTCGTTTTATATTTGCCCCATAACAATGCAATTGATAGAAAAAACAGCTCAACAATTTTTCATTTTCTCTGCTCATATTGTTGTCTAAAGCCCCCAAGTGAATCCATTTCCTCATTATTATCTGCTATCTCCTAGATCTTACTTGGTGCATAAGAAATCTCATATATTAAACTGTTAACGGGGGTGAGGGGAAGAAAGATCTGCTTAAACACATCTTGCAGAATTTAAATATGGGTGTAGAAAGGATGACCTAATAGATAGGAAATGAGACATTTCCTTCATAGTATTTCTATTTAGCAATAAATTGAGGATGCTTGGCATCATTTGGCTTTTCTGTTGTGCATTTAATAGGTGAGCAAAGAATGAGGATAATAATTTTATTGATTACTAGCAAATTACTAGCAAATGCCGGTACTACCAAAAGAAGCTGTGTGTTGACATAGAGAAATAATAAGAAAAATAACGCCTGTCTTTTTCTTGTTTGTTTTTCATGGCAGCTAACGTACTGGAAGAAGACTCAATGGAGCAAGACATAGAGAGCCCTGTCGCTATTCATCAGCCAAAGTTGCCCAAACAAGCTAGAGAGGATCTGCCAAAAAATATAAACAAAGATTGTGCCAAGAGAAAAATCCAGAGGTATGTTAGGAAAGATGGGAAATGCAACGTCCACCATGGGAATGTCAGAGAGACTTATCGTTACTTGACTGACATCTTCACTACCTTAGTCGATCTCAAGTGGAGGTTCAACCTGTTGATTTTTGTCATGGTTTACACTGTGACCTGGCTCTTCTTTGGAATGATATGGTGGCTAATTGCCTACATGCGAGGAGATATGGATCATATAGGGGACAGCACGTGGACCCCATGCGTCAGCAACCTCAATGGGTTTGTCTCAGCCTTTTTATTCTCAATCGAGACAGAAACCACCATTGGGTATGGTTACCGGGTCATCACGGACAAGTGTCCCGAGGGAATTATTCTGCTTTTAGTGCAGTCTGTTTTAGGTTCTATCGTCAACGCTTTCATGGTTGGCTGCATGTTTGTGAAAATATCCCAACCCAAGAAGAGGGCAGAAACCTTGGTTTTTTCTACAAACGCAGTTATTTCCATGCGGGATGGAAAGCTGTGTCTGATGTTCCGAGTAGGAGACCTTAGGAATTCACACATTGTAGAGGCATCAATACGAGCCAAGTTGATCAAATCCAAACAGACAAAGGAGGGGGAATTTATACCACTCAACCAGACAGATATCAACGTAGGTTATTACACAGGGGATGATCGTCTCTTTTTGGTTTCACCACTGATCATCAGCCATGAAATTAACCAGCAGAGTCCTTTCTGGGAGATTTCCAAAGCCCAGTTGCCCAAAGAGGAGCTAGAAATTGTTGTAATCCTAGAAGGAATGGTGGAGGCAACAGGTAACATTTCTTATACTTTGTATAAGGTAAATGCTTTAATTTTAGAAAGGAAAACAGTGGTTGTGCTTCACTTTAAAAGAATCACTTCAATAGTCATTACTTTTGAAAAAAGCATCAGTTATCTGGTTAGCTTCAAAATTAAAAGCATGCCCAGTTTAACTGTCTGTTCCATCTTGCCTAATGGAATTGGTGTTTTTCTGCTCTGTTTGGAAAATGGGATAGCCTTTCTCATTTTCAGAATTTTTCACAGCATGTCACCCAGTTATTTCTCATTCTACTCAGGAGCAACCCAACTACGAGGACCTTATGGGATAAAATGGTTTAGAAAAAAAATCAATACAAATCTCTGTTTTTTGGAAGCACCATTGTTCCTGCTGCTTTCAATCACCCATGGGTAACTGCAGAATAACTGCCTGCCATGTGAAATTCCTGGCCTGTTTGGATCCTGTAGGAAGTGATAATGTGCTCAGTTTTCTCTTTTTGCTTGC
This sequence comes from Neopsephotus bourkii, assembly GCF_033783945.1. NCBI lineage: Eukaryota > Metazoa > Chordata > Aves > Psittaciformes > Psittacidae > Neopsephotus > Neopsephotus bourkii. Next base: position 5,852,336 of record NW_026901456.1, on the reverse strand, counting down.
TTGGTTGGTTGGTTTTGTTGTAACTTGTAACATGGGGCTTATTCCACATTAGTTCACAAAAGATCTGCTGGTTTCCTATTTCACTGAGGCACCCTACACACTGCAGAAGTTTACAGAACACTTAAAGCTGATAAAAACAGATATGGCATGTTATGTCAGTAGAGACTTGTTGAAAGGCTATTTGGTCATTACCTAAAATTATACAGCAGAACACCAGATATCATTTGATGCAGAGAAAACAATGCCTGGAATTCACAGCAAAGGGACTAGTAATGTTTCTGCTCTGCATTAAAGCCAGAATATAGTGGGAGTATATAGTCTCTAAGGCTGCTGTATTTCCCACACTCAGAATGCTGATATTCGTGTTCTAGGAGGTGTTTTTTCCTGTTAATGACAGCATCAATCTCTGAAGTGAGTAAATGTAATCAATAAAAGGGAATGGTGATTAGAAAATTAAGAAAATATATGCTTGGGGAGGAAGGAACACTGAGTATAGGAATAGGAGAACAAGATTTTCCATTTTTCACCACTACTGTAGCAAAAGCTAGGGAATTTTGAGGATGTGGATTACACATCTCTGACAGAGGTACAACCTTTCTAACCCTGACTCATGTTTTGCAACTGGAGCCAGGAAATAAAGAGCAGTCTTTTACTAGAACATGTGTGTGTGTTTCACACTTCTATTATGTGGTGTCAGAAGAAAACTGCATTTGTCACCATATAATAAATGTGTGAGACAAAAATGGAGCAAAAAAAAATTTGAAAGGAACTTGGCAGAGAATTTGAAGTGGTAAATGCAAGGCTTCCAGATTTTGCAGGAAGTAGGTGATACTGGAGAGAAATCAAGATGAAATTGGTGTTTCTGATACGGTAGGCACAAGATTTCAAACATCTGCATAAACTTTGGGTGAGACAACGAGGAAATTGCTGTTTTCTAGCAACTGAAACCATTTGAAATTTCTGAATTGCAACTAAATGAACCTGACATCCCACAGAGCGGTGGGTATTTTCATGTTTACTGAACTCCATCTTTTCTAGAAAAATGATTGGCAAGTAGTAGAAGAATTTAAAAAATCTCACAGAAAATACCTATATGATCAAAAGACAGTATACTTCTGCAGTGCATCAAATGTAGCTTAGCTGTCTTCAGCCTCGTTCCTCTTTATTGTTTAGTCCTTCCTTCCTTATCCCATTTTCACCCCTGCACACTCACACGGCTCGCTGGGCTCTCTTTAGCTGCTCTGATACTCAACACATTTTTCACTTCGTCATTATCATCCTTCACCAGAGGGGGCTACCTCTCAGACTGCCCGGTCTGGCAAAATTCAAGTTACAATGCTAGAAGAGTCCATATTAACAAAGAAACTGGATGCAGTGATTTGAAAGCCCACTGAAGCCATATGGGACTAAGGTGTTACCCTGGCACTGGATAGGTAGCTTCATTTACCATTTTAAGCTTCTCCATTTTGTTCTGTTTGGGTTGGCTCTCCAGTTGCATGCTATATGAGTGAGGGCATCAAATAATGTCCCTTAACTATGGCATCAGAAAGATTAATGTCAATTACCAGGACAATTTCTAAAGCATGCTTGTGTAAGTAGCCACTTGTTCTGTGCTTTGCCCACATGCATTGGTTTACTTTTGTTGAAGGTGCAATCAGACCCACTTTCCACCAATTACAGATATTTTCCCTCTTTGAAATTACAACTATATATATATATATATATATAATTTCAGTTACAATATGGAAAATGCTAAAAGCAAACTTAGGCCATCATACATTCAAATTTCCTTCCTATGCCCTATGTAGAGTGAGAGCATCAAAAGCAGTTGCTTACAGCAGCAATCTCCAACTCTGGAGAGCAAATGATACACTACCCATCATACCTGCCAATAGTGGTCCAAGTCATGGCATACAAAAAAATATTAAACCTGAAGCTAAGAAATTGTGACCTCAGCTATAGCAATATCACTGTTCAGCATCACTGCTCGTGGGTCAAAACCAGATGGGAATCATTAACTTATGCTATTCATCAGGAAAACAACTCCCAAGTTTGACCAGTGGAAACAATCCTTTCTCTATTTTCAGGTTTTCCCCACTCTGACAATATTTATGTCTTTAATGAGAAGTAATACAGTGGAAAATTCTAAGCATAAACATTTGCTATTCCTTTTACTCTTTATTGATGTTATTCTGCTTAAACTTTTACTGAGCAGATGATATCATTTTATACATATATTATGCTTTCTACCTCAAGGGCTCCAAAATCATATCTACCTGTAGTATGAAACACTGCTGTTTATGTAGTATCAATGCAGTGAACTCTGCATTGCATGTTAGGACAGGAAATTAAGAATAATGCATTTTATTAAAGTTGAAATAATTAACCAAATTAAATTCAGCAGATAAATCAGGTCAAGAACCCCTAATTCTCCTTTGAAACATTACGATATCTTTCCGAGATGCAAAAGAAGTACGTATGTCTTCACCAAAGCGCATAAGCAAAATATGAGCCTAGAAAGCATGACTACACTTCGACTGTTCACATCATTCTGCTATGAAGATTACTTTGAGGGCAGAATTTTCAACAAGGCACTTTCAATAAGACATGAAGTCAACCTGACTATTTCATACGGCATCAGCAGAAACTCAGAATAAGACTGCTTTTTTTAAATGTACATTATGAATCCTTCCAATATGCAATTTTCTGTATTTATTTACAATGACATTCAAAAATATTCCCTTAAGTTCAAAGGATAACACTCTTGCAAAGATTCACTTGTGGTTTTGCTGATACTGATGTACATCTCTCAAGTGTCCAAAACACCCAATCATGGTGTGAAGTTTGTTAGGCTGCCATGAAGCAACCAATGAGATTTCATGAACAGGTGGTAAAAGTCCAGCCAGATGTCACCATATCTGAAGGACACATCAGTTATTTCCATGTTTTGCAGCCCTCATTCCATTTCCTACCATACTAACAACAGGTAGGAGTGCCAGTGTAATGCAAGGATTTATACTAACTCTGCAAAAAGTAGAGCAACATTCACCTTCAAAAAGGAAGCCATTTCTGAGGCACTTATGCTTCTTTTAGTGTCAGACTACAGCTGTGGCACTAACAGAATAGCCCAATACCAGCAAAAGCTCTGGTCCCACATGCAGCACTAAAAAGCAGGATTCTGACATCCCTCCACTCCTCAGGGGAGAGCTGTAACAAATGCAAAAAGAACTAACTGGGAAGAACATGACTGACACACTGACCTCAGTTCAATAGTGTTTGATATGTGACACTCAAAATAGTTGGCTTATTTTAAAGTACCACAACTGTTTTAATATTATTTTATGGAGACCACTTAAAGAGATTTGTTAGAGAGCAATTAAGAGAGCTGTTAGAATATCCACATTTATAATAGTGGAATTTGAGAAAATGTTGATTTTCAGTGTTTCTCCTTGGACCAACAAAGAAGCTTAGGCTCAAAGATCCAGAACTCTGCTTCCCTAAACAGCAGGCACAAAAGCTTGAATTTGAAGAACTTATTTGTTCTGAACTATAAACAAAAATCTACAAGTAAGAATTTTTTATAACTTAATAGCCTCTTTTTAACGAAAGGCTTCAAACTCAAACCTTTTTCACTACTGAAATCTGTTTTTAAGGGCGCTCATATCATCATAAGCAAACTAATTATAAAAAATTATACAAGACCTCCAAAATTATAACTCCAATACAGGAAATAAATTGAGAGCAAGAAAAAGTAAGTCTTTTAAATGTGGGAAGATCAGGTGGGAAAGTGAGGAACGTAGCAATATCTGGAGAACCTGAGAAAGAAACTGAGACACTCAGAGAGAGGGATTCACACAAAAAAGAGAAGTATCTTGAATAGCCCATAGCCTTGTTGGTAACGTGCTACTGAATCATAAGCAGCCTGATTTAAATACCTTCTCTAAACCTGCTCTGATCTACAGAAAACAGCATTTTCTAACATATTAAAAGAATATGAAGTTTTTCAAACTACTCAAGCCAGCAAGGCCCTCAGACTTTGAGAAGCTGTATGTGGCCAGCAGGGTGCACTAGAAGATGCTCTGGCCGTTCTCTCTCCCCAAAAATAACATGAAAATTGAAATAGTACCAAGGAAAGAAACTTATCTACACATTTATAACTGTCAAAAAATAAGCCGCAGAGCTTGACATATAACTGGGCTCATATGGATTATTTCACAAATAAACTTGTAATAGTGTGCATTTATAATTCTGACACACGGGTAGCTTGAGAGCAATATTTGCAGATTGGTTTATAGATATGTAAACAAATACACTTGCCAGCTGTGGAAAATGTGTATAGAAAATAATAAAATGTTCACCTAAGTGGTTACTTATATAGTAGATGATGCTATCAACTAGACAAACATTATATAAAGCTGTTCCCACTCTTCACTACAGCCCCTTTGACTGATCTATTGTCTTTTTCATTTCTCCTGGATGAGTTTCCATATTTACCCCTTATCCTTGCTCAAACCTAGTAAATATCTCCCTCTGACACGTATGTTAAAAGTTCCAGCTACTCAAAACATCTCAACAGATTCTTTTGCTCTCTCTCCAAATAAGCATTGCTCCGATTACAGATTTTCTACTAAAGGGTTTCTTCCACTCTTCAAAGAAGAGATGTTTATGCTCTCAAATTGCTTCTTAAGGGGATGTAGACCAAAGGAAGAAAATAACCTGGATTTCTCACACCCACGTGTTCCTGCAACACAAGTGGTGAAAGCGGATTTGATTTTTGTGCTCCGGAATGTGACCAACATATATTTACTGAAATGCAATTTAAACAGGGTTAAGAATAAATGGTTTCTGGTTTAAGATGGATCATCATCATTTCAGGAATGGTCAGAATACAATGGTTCTCCAGTCTTTAGGTTCTTTTTCTGTTTTTAAAGTTTTAACATCTCTGTGTGCTAAGTGCTAGACATGGCCATCTAGTTCACCCTATTTCTCCCCATTTCCATAGCCCTTGCCAGTAGTCCCCTTCACCTGTATTTCTTGGTCACATTTTCCTTTTGTTAATTCTGATGAAAGATTTAATTGTTACTTATTCTAACACAGAAAACTAGGGATGTTAACATGTGTAAGTGCAGTTGTGAGCTGAATGCCAGCAATAAAAAGCACTGCAATTTCTTTGCAATATTTGTTTCAGGAAGTTTTCTCTACTGGTAGAAAGGATTAGACTATCTGGTGAAGGAGACTGTAAGGCTTAAATAAGGCAATTACAATTTCACAATAGTCAAAACAATAGGAAAAATTGCAAGAAGCCAGGCAGCAAAGTTCATGAGAAAAGAGATATGCTGGTTATGAGTATTTCAACCAAAATTTTGGTTAGAAATTGAGATCTATCTCAGTCTCAGGGAAGGCAGGGAAAAGAGACTGCACTTTTTTTTTTTATAGCTTTATTCTCTGAATAGTTGTACACTATACAAACATGTTACTGGTTGCTAGATAATAGGCTATTGTCCATCTTTGATACCTTTCTCATCAGTTAGTTGCTCAGCTTTTCACATCTACAGCGGCCCTAAGATTTCAGCCATAATACTCAGACTCAAGCAGTAACTCGTGTTAAAACATAGGATCCCTAAAACACATTTTTGAGGCCTCTATGCATTAAAAACACTTTAATATAGCTAATTAGATGTTATTAAAAAATTATGTTCTGAACACAAATCAAACCTGCAGAACAGCAGCTTTATTTTGCACATCATATCCTTACAAACTACAGTAGGTTTCTGTGGCCACAGAGAAAGGGCTGTTTCCAGTTCTTGGCACACTTCCACAGACCTCCACTGTCAGCACTGATCCTTTTCTAACACAGTGGCAAGCACAAAGTGATACCCAAAATTTTGTCTTTGCTCACCAATCCTCACTCGTGAGGCTGCACACATTATCTCTTGTAGGACTCATGATCTCCAAGGCCAGAAGAGTGACAGGATCTCAGTGCTGTGCTTTATGTTCCCCTAGCAGAGGGCACAGTCGGAAGCCTCCTTGATCAGCCCAGAGTTTACTGCCCACCACCAGGCCACTTCTCCTAAAACCCTTCTATACCAGACACTCAACAAATACTGTTGCCTCCAGCATGGCTTCAAGCAGCTGTGTTTTCCAGCAGTTTTAGTCCAGAAGCAAGGCATCTGTGAAGGTGATAGTGTGGAGTCGCTGGCTCTCCAGATCAGCTCAGACATTGAGGTATAACTGAAGGGACTAAGAAAGTAGAGGCTGAGCAGCACTGGGAAATGCTTGTGTCCCCGACACCCACACAGACTCCATCACAAAGAGCTCCACTTTGCAAAAACAAATGGATGATTCTCTGCAGAGGGCACAGCAGCATTATCCAGGTCAAAGGATTCCCCAGGCAGAATTAGCTCACTGAATATTTTTCACCTGCTTACAAAGCACAGACATGATTTCTGAGCCCTCCTGAGAAGTGCTTCAGGACAATGAAGTACCTTTTACATCTCTGAGCACTTTTCAAGACAATAGCTATGAAGTGAAGCATGCTCAGTTTGTCCACTTGGACAGTGTAAACAAAGGGTCAGCACTGAAATGGCTTTATTTTTTATATTTTTTTAAAGAAAAAGTATAGTTAGCATTTCTAATTTTAGACTTCTGCTTTTGGCCATCCAAGATTGCTACTAACCTGGAAATTAAGGCTGCTAATAAGCCCCTGTGCTGAAATCCCGAGGCACACACTGAGTCGGTTCAGGGCAGTGTTTCACCCCTGAAACTTTTGCCAAAATGAACTGACTCTTTCATGTTGATTACCTTATTCACTCATGTTTGATCTCCAGATATGAAGCACACTTAACTAGCCTGCAGTTCAAAGCCATGGGAAATATTTTTGGCAAACTCTTCCTACCATTATTTCTAAAAGATCTTCTCACTTCTCCCCTCGGTGCTTATTTACTTCCAACTGTATAATAGTGTTTCCTCCTGTTCTGTCTCTACAATTACTGAACCGTAATGAAGGATAAGCATTACACTCCTTGATAACAGCAAGGCCCTTCTGAAGTTACAAGTATTTACACTGGTTTCTAATGAATGTAAGCAGATAGATTATTCACCTTCAGCAGGAAGCTTTCACCAAACTGAGTAGAGTAGTAACTATAAAGTCAAAAGTGACCTCAAAGATTGAAGAACAAGCAAGCAAAGAAAGCTGTTAACTAAATCAGAAATTCAAAGTCAATGTTTGACAGATTAAAAAGAACAAGGCTACAGACTGCAACTAACCCCACTGGCTACATAAAGTACATGAAACAGAGAAGACTTACAAGTATATGCTACATATCATAGAAAGCCATTGCCAGCACTAAGAACTCCCATTATGGCGTATCTTCTGGGCTTCCCAAGGCCTCTAGAATGAAGTCCTCAAGGGGTTCCAGCAGAAACAAATTACAAAAAATTGCAATGGTCTCAGTGGTTTCAATCTTGGCATTTCAAGGAAAATCAAACACAAATTTGGACTCACTGACATGCTTTGCCAGTTTTTCACCACCCTGCTGAACTCTAGTATAACCATGTAGCCAAAGAGGGCTCAGGGAGCTGCTCACTTGTGTCACTGAAAAGCAGCAAACTACCACAACACTGGTGACTCTGAGCCCAAGTCCAAGCATAAAAGCACTTCCTTCTGTAACAATCTGTATAACTGGTGAGCAAACCACATCTCATTTTTGTGGTTGTACTCCACTCCTCACTTCTGCAAACCTGCTGTATTGGCAGAAGAGAGAGAAAGAGAGAGGATCTTCCAGGAGTGATGAGGCAGCCACTGTGACAACAAATACAAAAAGCACAAACAGCTCGTGTGATCAGCTTCGTGCTCTTGCTCCCTCACTCTCTCTCTCCTTCATTCCCACTAATCTCAAGAGAATTCAAGAAAAAGTCACAATACTTCTTGAGATTTCTGTGTTTCCTGGGTTTGAGTTTTGATTTGCTGGTATTTCTGTGGAATGGAATTATTCTTTCATTTGAAAAATAGGATTTTAATAAATATAGGATTTTTACATTTCAGGTATTCTGTTCTTGAACCTCAGCCAATAAAGAAGCTTGATTTAAAGAAACATTCAAAACATGAAAACAAAGCAAAAATGAAAGAGATCCTCAGAAACAAATTTTCACTGGCCATAAGAAACCCACTTGAGATTACTAAGGAATGAGAAAATTTTATTTAGAAAACCAATTCAGAGGGAATATTTGCATCAGCTTCCCCTACCTCCTGGAAATAAATAATGGGAAGGGTAACACGCACTCTTGCATATTTTTCTGCCTTGCAAAGGATGCCGGTTGTAGTTTCCCAGGCTCCTCCCAGCAATTTAATTTTACAAAGTCATGAACTGTACAAATATTTTCCCCAGACAGACCTGATCGGGTCTTGATCTCACACCATGAGCACTAGAAGAGGGCAACTGCGTATAGTTAGGTCAGTGTGAATACAGGCCACTGTCATAGCAAGGGAAAGGGGCAAGGCAGCTAAGACATCTTCTTCAGGACAGTTCACAGCACTGGCCAAGGCTAGTAGGGGAGCCAAAGCCCCAGAGATTTGTCACTGAAGTCATAGCTGCTACTAAACAGAGTTAGAAAAGGCCAGCATGTCTCTGATGTCACCAAAGGAATAGTGAGAATAAAGGAGGGAAAAGACAAGGTGAGGAAAAAAGTTAGAAACACCACTGTTTACCTCTGCCTTTAGGCACAGGCTTCCGAAGAAGATGAATGGGTTCAGGTTCACATGGATAAAGAACATGGCTGCCAACACTAAATTCATCAGAGCAAAATGAGTGAAAGTCTTTGCAAAATCAGTTCTAAGCAATTCATTAAACTACAGCTACTAAGCTACAACTATAAGCTATTCAGCAAGTTGATGACACATACTCAAAGAAGTCCTTTTGGTGAATAAGGCCAGCTACATGCTGGACTGTGTTAGTAAGAGTATACACTTAAGCTTGAGAAAAGTGACTCTTCCTCTCTGTTTACCACTAGTGAGACCACCTCCTATGTGCTGTGTTTAGTTCAAGACTCCCCAATATAAGATAGATACGGACTTAGTGGAACAAGTCCAACAGGGCCACCAAGACAGTCAGATGCTGGAGCATAGGACACACACAAGGAGACGTGGCAGGAGCTGGGACTGTTCAGCCTGGATAAGGGTCAGTGCAAGGGAATCTTACCACTGTCTGAACATACCAGTGGGAGATTATAGAGAAGATGGAAGCTGGCACATCTCAGAAGGGCAGGGTGATAGGACAAGAGGAAACATGCACAAGCTGTAATGCAGGTAATTCTAATTAGGCACTAGGAAATAATTATTTTTTTTTCCATAAAGCTGGTAAGATCCTGAAACAGGGGCCCAGGAGGATCACCAGGGAAATATCCATAACTTGACTGTATAAGCCCTGAGCAACTCGAAATCTTTGGCTGTGCTTTGTACAGTAGGTAGGGCCAGATGACTCCATAGATCCCTTCCAGGCTAAATTAGCCTGTAATTATAAAACTCAAAACCAGCTCCTCCTAGTATTTTATAGATGTGAAGAACTGAATGGCTTTGAAAAATGAATAACATCTAACAGCTTTCATTGTTCTCACACATCACCATTTAAGAAATTGTATTACATATACTTGAAAGCTGCTCTGTGGCCACCACTGAACCACTGGAGACAGTATTGCTTCAGATAGGGGAGGCAGAACTGAGTAAGGAGCATGACTTCACTGATGTCAGCAGGCAGGCAGCATGTGCAACCAAGCTTTACTCCAGGAGGTCTAATGGAAGAGGAAATTTTAAACATGTAAGCCTGCACTCCATCAGACAACCAGTCTTTGAAGAGTGATCCAAAGATTGCACTAACTCACAGCATTCCCTCCTTGTCTTGGATTTTGTCCCACTCCCCTGGCCACAGGCACCCTCTTTTACATTTTTCTGCCCCTCTAGACAGTGTGGGAGATTGAGATGGGCATCCAACATTACTACGATCATTCGCCTCTTTGTCCATTGGATGGGCTTTGTGTGATTCAAACTGCCAACACAAAATCCAGTTACAAGCAATTACTCCATTACCATTTTGTTATCATTATTGTTATCGCCATTCTTGTCACCATCATCATCATCACCACAACTGGCAGCCTTGTATCTAGCAACAGAGTCAAAACGTTTAAGTTTGTCTTTGGAGGAAGCCCTAAGGCATATCAGGGCTGACAACTTCTATTCCACATTTCTGGCTGATGCAGGCTAATATGAACTGAAGAGACATGGACTTACCACTAAAGGAATAAAATCAATCTGACTATGGCAGAGCTGCCAGGCACCACCATAAGAAAAAACATCTATGACTCAGCCAGTCCAACTAAATTATGCTGGCACTTCTTTTAACCAGCTGTTAGGTTCTTTTTTTATTTTTTTCACCCTTGCATAAGTATTAATTTATTACCCTTAGATCTCCAGGATGGGAAAATACCCCTTCCCTTTCCATAATTTCCAGATTCTTTTTCCATTAGTCTCTTTTTACAGTGAGAAGACAACAAATGAGCTGCTTTTTCAGATATAAGTGCAGCAGTGAGTTTCTATCCGCCAATAAAACCATGACAGATGCTGTGAAAAAGTGTAGAAGAGTCCAAAGCCAAAGGTTTTGAGTCAGTCAGGGATTCCTGTCTGGCCCAAAATCTTCAAAGACAGTGGACATGTCTATACAGCTGTGAAGCAGAGGAGGGTTAGATTTGCAGTCTGAGGAAAATGCCCTTTCCTGCCTTGAGGCGAGGGCAGGCTCTTTTGAGAAAACAGAGGCCAGTGTCTGCCTTCACAACACAACTGTCTCACTCTTTGCCGGCACCTGACCGGTCACAAGGCTTTGTGGGTGATTGACTTGGTCTCATGTTGTGTGCCCTTATTGCAGCAACTCAAACCTTTCCAGAGCATCTTTGCAGAGTATTCATTTCAGAAATACAAGCTGGAAGTAGCAGTATGTTTGTGTGTTGAGACCACAGCAAAGAGGTCTCCCACAGCACTTCCACCACAGTCTGCAGTTTGGGGCAGGGCAGGAAGGAGAGCCAACACCAAGAGAAAGGGATTGATATCAGGGCAAGGAAGGTATCACAGCAGCTAGTGCCGAATGAGCACAAACCCACCTTTCACAACTGGCCTCCTCCCAGTTCTTTCACTGAAGAACAACAACTGGTCTGTTCCCCTTTTGTATTTTACAATTAAATCGTTCTTTTTAATTCCCTTTCTGTAGCAGAGAATAATGAGAAAAAGGTCTAAGTCCTTTCAAAAGAAAGCTTTCCAAATAGATCCAGTACTCATTTTCCAACTTACAGTTGAATTAGAAACAGTTGAATGAAATTTGCCTGTCTGTGCTCTAGAACAGCTTATTTTATAACTGGGCTCAAATTCCTCTTTAAGACTCTTCCCCCAGGGCTTGAACACAAGTGCAACAGGAATTTAAAATCCTGTTAAATTAGTCAAGATCCAGTGTTTAAGACATTAATCTTAACCTTGCTACATCTGCCTTCCTTTACCCTCCAAAGCGATATAAAATACTGTTCAAGTATTCAAAAGCTATCAGTGATAGAAATCTAGTTCAGAAACATCTACCACTGTGTATCAAATGTTTAATATATATTTTTGAGCCTGATCCAAAGCTCTCCCAAACCTGTGGAGTAGGTCTCCGTCTCTAGTAGCTTTTGAATTAGGACCCTAAAGGAATAAATTGAGCTGTGCAATGCCTGTCAACTCCCTAATGGCCTCAGAGAAGAAGCAATTAAGACTAATTAAAAAGCAAACAAAAGATTAGAAATAGATAAGTGTTTATGAACCAGATAAAGTACTCATACTGGGAGTTTTGGCTATTAAAAGGGGACTTTGTGACATTTGAGGAGACTCCATACATATGGGAAGAACGATGGTATCAGACTGGGTATCTTTCCCTCAGGCGTGCTGTATTGCAGCACTCCTGCAGTTGTTCTCCACAGCCATCATTCTTCTGAGTACAGATGGAACAAGCTGTTCCACAAAGACAGCCCCAACAGATCTTGAATATTTCATCATACAAACTGTTCACAGCAAATACAAACACTGCTATGTATGAAAATGCTTGGTCCTTTAAAATACATCTTATTCTATCTCCCTTACTTATGTACTAAATTCACAGCCTCCTACCACACTTTCCATCTGTCATATGGAGTTTAGTGCATAATCTATTACAGAAAAAGGAACCAAGAGCCACAGTTTCATCACATATAGCAGGTCCATTACAAATACGTCATAATGATTTCATTTAAAAGATAACAGAGCTAGAACAGAGAGCTAGGGACTCTTGTAAAAATACGCAGATATCAAGGCTCATCATCTCTATGGCAGCCAAGACAGAGATCAGCTCTGTCTCAGAACTCTTTTCATTACACTAAGTAAATTAAAAAAAAAAACGTAAAATATCTCCAGGAGTTCTCCTGGAAATTTTTTGGAATTCTTTTTCCTTCAGAAGCAAGGAGGTATCTTGAGCATCAACCCTGTTTATAATATGAGGCCTGGACATCACTGTTCCAGCATTGCCATGCTTTTCTCCTCCTTATTTTTTCATATTCTCACTTCCTTTTCAGCAGACCCAATAGGCAGACAATCTTATTTCAAATAGTGTTCTGAAGAGCCCAACAGCCCAACTTGTGATGCCGAAAAGACAACAGCCAAGTTTCACTGATGTCTACAAAGCAACCAAAATAAAATGCAGTGAAAGCTATAAATAGTCATAATAATTTTTATCCAGCAACTTATACACTATCTTCCACCTGCAGGGTGCAGAACAGTCAGGGCATGATAGCCTAGTGCTGTGATTCTCCCATTCCCACATTCTTCAGTGAGTTTTGATTTCCAGCTTTATGCAATGCTCCACTGAGACATAAAAACCCATGTGGAGGGAACATAAAATTACCACATTCTGGCTTTTTGGGACAAAACACTAATGTAAATCTCCAGTGTTGCAATATCGGGGCCAAGCTAGAGGTGAAAAGTTGTAGGCTGATTTGCATCAAGTTGAAAGGAGCTTTGTGTGACTCAGGAAGACAGATGTAAGGAATTGCAACAAAGTGGAGGGATGGCTCATGGCAATTAAAAGGCTTTTAGGTGTAGTTAAGGAACGATGCCTTTAACTTACTATGTCAATACCCCATCTTATACATTAATATGGGTATAATATGTATGTGTGTGCATGTGTATAAAACAGCTGGATGAAAATATAAACAAAATATATAAGTTAATTCATTATGTCTGTCCATGAGGATGAAAGAGAGCTGATCTGCTAAACTGGCTTCTGGTATGAGTTGTTTCTTCTGTCATCTCCAAAATTACTTAGTCTAAAACCACCCCAGAGCCCCTGAACTTCGGAAAAATGAAGACAGAGCAAAAAGTAATAGCCAAAACCTAAATATATAAATATCCAATGCTCTTTCCACTGAATATGAACCACTGCTTTCATGGTTCATTTAATAGAAATGTGAGACACATCATTCAATGCGTTGGTGCTAAAACACAGTTTTGTGGTCACAGAAAGGCTGATGGCTTGCGACCTGAAGGGAGCTGAGCAAGGCAGAATACAGCAGCCTGAACAAGAGAACAGAGGCTAAATTGTCATCCTCCCCAAGGCAAGTTTTCAAGGTCTGGTTTGACTCTCAGTTGTCTATTCAACAGATATTGACAGGGATGCTACCCAATTTTTATGGACACCTTCTATGCCAGACAGCCAGACACTTCTCCCGCTCTTCAGAGCCCAGACCCTCAGCAGGACACTAAGTTTGCTTCTAGGCACCCGGCAGGATGTAAGGACACAAGAAAAGTGTGCACTGTCCTGCAGGGATGCAGGAGGTATCACATCACCCATGGAGGCCCAGGTAATTTTGAAGCAGCTGGAGTCTGCCCTTCAGTAGCACCCTTCAGCCTCATTTCCCCAAAAAGGCTAGGACAAAGCTATCACTAGCTACTGGAAGAGCAGTATACTTCAGCCAGATACCTTTCCAAGTAAAAACATGAGATACAGAATGCCTTACCTCTACTATTCCAGCTATGCAGAACTTAAGAAAATAAGGAAAATTCAATTTTAAAGCAATTTAATAGCTATTTCATTTGAGGATGGACGTAACTCACTTAAATGGACAGTACATAACATACCTGTAGATCCTTTAACAAAAGGAGAAGAAAATAACACAGAGCAGGAAGGGGTGAACTGTCAGTAAGATTAGCACTCAGTGCTGTGAAAGCAAAAAAAATGCAGGGTGTCTCATAAATCCATATTGGCATTTATATGTGTTAAAATATCTTTATCGTGACACCCTGTAGCATCACATTACAACTGAATGATGAAGCCATGCTGATATATAAAGGATATTCCAAGCAGGTAGTGGTAATGCACAGCAACTGTATTTTCTATGTAAGTCATGAAATTACAATAAGCTTAGCCTAGATAATCTTGTAAAAGTAATATTTGTACTGGGGTAGCACCCTTCTGTTCTCCAGACTGTAACATATTGAAATACCATTAACATGAGTCTGAAAAGCCTGGTGCTAAAGGGACCCTGAAAACAGCTGTAACCTGCCAAGGAAGAAATGCAATTTTCTCAATCAATTTTTTAACCACAGATTGTTAAAAAACACTGAGTTTTTAAGATCACAATAAATACCAGGGAAAGTGTTTGTGCAGAGGGTACTCAAATATACATGGTCACTCAAATCCCAGGCAAAGTAACGAATGAGGAACGGGGTCTTTTAATTCATTTTATGGATATAGGGTTTACATTTGTGGAAAGAAAGATTAAGGAAAAGTAGAGGCATTGATACAAATCAAAATACACTTGCTATCACAGAACATCTTGCAAGCTCAGAGGCCGATTTCTACTTTCATTGTCATTCTGGTTATTAGTTAAGGGTCAATTAGCTCCTCCATCAGAGATCAGTAATTGCGCTAAGAAAGAAAGTAGCTGCTTTCTGCAACCTGGCATAAAGTATTTAGAGCATACATTATAGTTAATATACGTTTTCTACCAGTTTGAAAGTTGTATAAGTTTGTCAAGGAGAAGGAAGTTTATTTGTGAAGAAGTTTTGTTTACAGCATAAAATCATTTTGATAATAAAACACAGCCTTTTTCAAGGTACCCCTATGGGCTGCTATCCAGAGGGCACTTGTTTATATTAGAGTGCTGAGACCCTAAGTTGAAGGAGTTGCCAGTGTGGGTGAGAACACCCTGAGTCCACTGAAATCAACAGAAAGAATCTTGTTGCTTTGAGTCAAGTCACCAGGGCTTATTACATTTGCATAATAACAACACTGAGATTTTATTGCATCCAGAACATAATACACTAAATCTATCTCAGATACTGTATTTATTAGGTTTTCAAAGCAGGTTTTCTGCTTCCTCCTCTCTTTCTCGTGTTGGAGTAATTGAATGCAAGAGCATTTGATTGAAAAAAAAAAAAAGTACCATGTGAGCAGTACTTCAAGCCTAAATATAAATATTTCAAGCTCTAAATCTGCACTCTCAAACTGTGCATTCTGTTCTTCTCTTCCACACTGGGATAAGATGTGAAGGGAAAAAGACTGTTCAGATCCAAGCCTTTTGACCTCATTTTGGCTTTGGGTTAGTCCCACAAAGAGAAACTAGGAACAGGCCCAGTGAAGAAGCCACGCTGCAAAATTAAGACTTCTTCAGTGGGCAGCAGTGAGAGGAGCAGAGGGACTGAAGCTTCAGGGGTAAAGCTATTCTCCTGCTTCAGAAGAACAGACCTTTCAGCATCAGCAGTTTCCCAGCTGCTGCGGCTCACACACAGCATCACGCTCATCCAGCAATGCTGCCTCTGCCCTCCAGCTGCCCTTGCTGCACTTGGCTGCCTGCACTGGTGCCAGCTCTGGGTAAGTGCTGAGCACGTGCCCTAAGCCAAGCCATAAATTAAAGGGCTGTTTGCAGCACACTCTCTCAGGCTGCTGGGCTGCAAAGTCAGAGGCCAGTTTGAGACCCCCACATGACTCAAAGCCCAAGAACCCTGGAAGGGGAAGTTTCCCATGCGGGAGCAACACTGGCCCCCCATCCCCATCCCCGTCCCGTTTCCGCCCACCCCCGAAAGGGGAACAGCATTGTGCAGCCTTGAGTTAGGACTCAGGTCTGGCCAACAAGAATGAAACAGACCTTATGACTGGATCAGAAAATAAATCTCTGGACTGTTGTATTACAGACAGGCAGACAGTGGCATGACCTGGATGAGAGAGGAATTCCCTCTCACCTCACCCTCTACCTCTTTGTTTTTGTATCTGATAAAGTGAACACACATTTCCCCTATACTTGAACTGCACAACTCAGTAACAATTTAGACTAATTTTGAAGGCAATTTGCATGGATGTGAACAATTACAGAGAAGGCATGTCAAGAGATAATCTAGCCCTGCATCTAATGTTGGTAATGCACTTAATGATAACAATCTTACTCTCCTGGAAGAGAACATTAAACCTGTTCAAAACACAGTATTTTTTCCAGATGATAGTATTTCTTCCCTCCTACATCCTATCTACCTTAATCATCTGACTCCCACATAACTGGCTCGACTTCAATGACAGTCTCCTCTACTTGTTTAAAAGTCATGTTATTTCCACTGCCATCAAAAAGGCATGATTTTCAAGTGAAGTTATTAAGTTTCCAGTCCAAGGAACAGTGCGTGGGTGCTACTGAAGTAGACTTTCAGGAACGAAAAAGAGATTCCCTCCTTTCTACCAGAGGATTTGGTCTTCCTTCTGTCTGGGGCCTGAAGACACCTTTCTTTAGCATAAATTTTTGGCTGTCTCCAAAGGAGTGAGCCCAGTGATCTAACCCTGGCTCCATCAGAAAGAAACTGAAAACCTTTCCTCTATGTGTCCTTCGTGGTGCTGGATGAACAGGAAAATACTTGGCTATTTAAATTTATAATAATAATTTTGTTTATAAAAATAATAATTTATTTTGGCTTGCTTGTGTCCAAAGTCGCCTAACCAAAACATTAAAGACATTGGGCAATGTATGAACCCAGGTTTCCCCTGGAGACTCCATAAGGCCATGTTGTCTACATGTCTACAAACCAGGGTCCAAGTGAACGTGATCTGCTAGAGCTAAGAGCAATTATGTCTGACCCACATGCCTGATCCCCACACAGCTGCTAAGCCACTCATATGGGACACAGAAAAAAGAATTTGTAATGTTTTCTGGGGAAGCACAAGTGAAAAAATATCTCTTCAATTCTGACCTACAGCTTTTCACCTCCAGCTTTGTATCTGTGCTGGCAGCATCATGGAATTTAATAAGCTTTACTGAGTTCCAACTACATTTATATCAGCCTCCGTATGTTAGTATAGACTTTGTCAAATGACAGGGTATTTTCAATGTTGTGACTGACCTGAGCTAAGGGCTGAGAAATCAATCTCAAACCAGTTCTGTTTTGTAGGTTTCAGATTCTTTTCCACACAGATTGCTTAGCAGCTGTCAAATCACTGCAGGTCTTCATTTGCTGAATCCAACCTCCCGGAAGTTTACTTCATTAGCTGCCCTTTCACAAGATCTTTCAGCTCTGTTCAGTCCCTCTGAATCCAGCAGGATGAGTAGACAGAGAGAAGTTCCAGCTGTTACAGTAGGAAAGGTTTATGAAAACTGTATTATGCAGCACCTACACTGCTAATGAATGAAATCCTCCAGGTTCATTCTTAAGAGCTAGCATTGTTTCAAAACCTCTCAGAGCCCTTTAATCAAATTACACCCTTCATACAGGTAAAGATTATACTTGATGGTGTGTCAGTTTCACATACAGGCATCTGTCACTTTTTGACAAGGAGAGAGAGAAAAGAATAGATAAAATGAAAAGGTAAAGTTTTCTATCTTCCCGACTGCCCTCCCTTAAGACAAATCTGCCACACAGAGGCCAGATTTACATTCAGCTCAGATTTACCCGAGTTGATCACCTGAAAATGCTGAGTTAATTGTACAGCTTGTAGCAGGACTGTTACCAGTACCAGGACCAGAATGGCTCAGGACACAAAAATTTATTCACATCCTTTGAACATGTGAAGCTTGCTCTGCGCTCCTTTAGCTCATACTGATGTGCACAGTTCAAAACCTTCAGCTATTGTTATTCACATTCTAGGTTGTGTTCTGGCACTGACAACCTACAGGTACACCCTTACAGTTATGCTTCTCCATGCTGCCATAAAACACTGAGACTTAAAAGTAATACTTTCTGGAATCAGAACGTCTTCCTCACGTTCTCCGTGACACACCATGAAGCCGTACTAACTGATGAGGCAGAAAGGGCATGTCTGCTCCTATTCCAGCCAATTCTCTACAGCTTGTTTTCCATCACACAGTGTTTTTGCTGAGCCTGGATGCTATCTGTGCTGCTCTTTGCATGGCAATCCTTCAGGGAAGTGCTGCATGGGAGTGGGTTGGCAGCAATCTATGGGTTAGCATAGAGATTTTGTCCCCTCAAGCAGTACAATGTATCAAAACCTAATGCAAAACAAAGAATCACCCCTACACCCCACCTGCTTAGATGGTCATGGCTCCTGAAGGCCTCTCCCACTGAGGCATCCGCTCCACTCATGGGTGACCCAGCTGAGTCTGCTTCCTCACACTTAGCACAAAAGGAACAGAAAGGGAAAATTCAGGCCTGTGCTTTTCTCCTGTCCCAGCAGCTCATGTACCCAGGGGAAAAGAAAAGATGCTCTTGACCACCAAGTTGCAATTCTGTCCCCCAGATTTCTCAGTCCTGTACTGCTGGCCCTTGCTGACTGCCCCAAGAAGGAAGACTCCTTTAGTAGGTGATGCTCTTGGTCTCATTACTGTCTAAACAGGGAGTTCTTTTTTCTCCTATTCTCAAACAGATCTCTGCTGCTGAATTGTCTAAAGACTTTATGCAGCACAACTGAAATGTATCAGAAGTGGTCTATAGCCTCTCTACATCAGAAGAAGCGTATGTCAGATGTGATGTCTGGTTCTTTGATCCCTGCTTTTCTGTATTTGCATTAAAAAGACAAGGTCAAAAATGCCTGTCTGGCACTTCAAATGAAAACTACTGAGTTTTAGTTGCCATTGGAGTTTATTCCTCAGTTTCTTGCCTCTGTAAAAACAGAAAAGCTGCATTTGGACCATCCTTCCCCAGGATGGAAATGGTCTATAGTTATTCTGGTCTCACGTAATAAGCACCTTGAAAATAAGCATAAGTTTTTATTCTTGTTGTAGAGATGAAATGACAGGTAAGGTATGTCTCTGGAAGTGCTTCAGCATTCAGCATAGATTTGGCCCATGGTTTTATGCCTTGCTAAACTTCATTGCATTGCCCAGGTTGGAGATGAACTATACAGGTCCAAAGTCAGTCCATTTGAGAGCCATCAACTGTGCTTAAGACCTGTCCATTTGTCTAGATCTGGACCAATTTAAATGAAATAGGTTCCTTTAAGTGAAAAACAGCAATAACCTTAAGTTCATGAGTGGAAAACATTGTCTGTATCAAAAGAGCAGGGAGCCTGTCTAGGCTCTTGAATGATGACAGAATTAAGCTGTAGGAAGTTTAAACTATTGCTATGTGATGGCACCAAGTTGTAACAGTGACCAGTCTGATTGCCTATTCACTGCTGTTTCCTTTTATAGATGCCCCGTTCATGTTGGTTTCCTGTGGGCTTGTGTTCTCATCAGAAGGGTGAGGCAGACAGTGGGGTTCAGGTGTCCCCTCCATCCATTCAGTCCCTCTTTCAGTGTCTCTCCATGGCTTGGAGTCAGATGGACTTCAATCAGCAGATTAAAACTGAACAGCTAAAGCTGTTTACTGCCTCCTGCCAGCCTCCTCTTCCTTCTGAGAAATGTTGTCACAGTTGATGCTGGTTCAATGGACACAATTGCTGTTGCACCCTGTGGTTTTCCAGGGTATCTACAAAAACCTTCCAAAACCCTTGGTTCGAATCACATAAGCATGGAGTTAGTAAGTGGGTGCACTGAAGGGTTTGGGTAGATGGTAAAACCCACAGACTTAGCCTTTAATTTAGTCTCCCCTTCGCACAGTAGATGCACCAATGCCCCACTGTGTCAGCATCCCCCCCAGATGCCGGAGCAGCTGGTGCCTAACTCGGAACAGTGTTCATTGACCAGAGCCGTGGGCCAGCAGGTGCAACCCACACCAAAATAAAGGAACTGACTCTTTAGTCGTAGCTGAGGAAATTAGTTGCAAGGAATCATTTATCTCTCACTGCTTTTTAGGCCTCCTTCCAAGTAGGCAGCCCAAAGTAACAGGGACCCACATGTCGTGATTGAGTGGAGGAACGGTGGCAATGCATAGCACCACTTGAAGTTTTTCAATGCTCTTCCAGTCTTGGGAATATATTGCCTATCAATAGCTTGTAAAATTATTTTTGCTGTCAGCCTACAGTTCTAAAGCAGCAATGACTCAGACTCAGGGTGTATGATTACACCTCTCATCCTACTTCTTCCCCAGAAGCCCTTGCTCCAGACATACCAGGGCTCCTGGAAGATCCCTTCTGGCTGACCCATATTGCCCTGCAGTTCCCTGGGACAGGGAAAAACCTCCAGCAACAGAAGGAGACTGCTTCAGTGTTCTTTCACACCACTGAAGCAGTACAATGCAGCATTAACACATGGAACGATCTAGTCCATTAACTTTTAAAATTAGCTTATCAAGGGAGATGGCAACACTTGTGGGAAAACAAGGCGTTCAAAGCTTCTTGCAAATCCAAACTGTCCTCTAAAGCATCATACCTCATCAGCTATACTTGTAGCTTTCTTTCTTAGATATGACAGTGTAAAAAGTCTGTGAAGTGAATTTTCTTCTGCAGCTGCCATTTAATCTCTATCTTTCTCCTGTTAGCAACACAGCCACAAGCTACAGCATTATTCAGGAGTTTTGCAGTATCAGGGCTCTGATTGTGCTCCTTCCTTTGTGATATTTGTTACAGCAATTTAGTTCAAAGTACAACAATAACCCAAACAGCAGCAGGCCTGCCTGATATGGCTTGAACATAGCACTGTATGCAGTGGAGAGCTATTGTGGTATTGTTGCTAGGTATTGCAGAGTTCACGGAGCTGAATTATACATTTTAGATATTAATAGCAGCCTCATTACCTTGGGCTGACTTGGGCTGATTTCCTTTGAATTAGTTCTTTTGTTGTCACTCCATATGGCACACTTGGATTCAGAAACACTCATGTGATTAAGCAGTCACACAACAAAAGTTGAGACATTTCCCAAAGCTCAGGGATCTTGAAGAGAATCCTCATTCCCACAGAGACTTTTGCAACCTACTCTCATCCAGACTTGAACCACTCCCTTCCAAACCCCACGAAATACAGCAAAAAGATACTTTAGACTCTTGCAAAGCTTACATTGGGCCATCACCTTGTCATTAGCTTTGGACCCATCAGCTGGCTGGTTGAAAACCTGCAGAAATGGGATCATTGGTTAGCCCAAGATGCACACATCACAGCTAAAGCAGTCAGTTCACAAGGAAACCATATCGTATTTCTCTTTCTCACTACCGGTCAGGAAAGTAAACAAGATATCAATCAACTTCTCTTTCACTCACAGACACATACCCACATTGACATACAACCTGGCCAACTGCACAGAGGGATTCATTAAATTAAAGCCTTCATACTTGACCAAAATTTGAGGAATGCTCCCTGAAATGCTGGGTTTGAAGCCTGTATTCAATCAGGGGAGTAGCATATGATTAGCTGTGCTTTTATCCCTGTGCTGGCATATGAAAGGATCATAGCGTTTTTTGCATTAGTATGCCTGGTGAAGTCAGAGCAAACCCTTTGCTCTGTGATTAATAATGTGTTAAGCCACAATTCCTAATTATTTCAACTTTTCAATGGTTATGGGAACATTTACAAGACTGATGGCTGGACTGTATACTGCCAAAAGGCTGAAAGAGCTATCATTTATTACAGGGCTTTTTTGCAGCCAAAACATGTAATAGTACCCTGGTAAACTGTGCAGAAAAAGAATTATGAGGTTTGGTACAGCATTTTCCCAAACTGGAAATCAAGTGAAGCTTTCTGCACTATGAATGTTTTTGTGTATGGGGAGAGAGATGAAATGCCATTATACTTTCCCAAAAATGTAGAACTCAAGCATTTCTTCATTGAGATAGTGTAACAGAACTTCACTCACTTTGTTTGCTGATTTAATCCCATCATACCACAGTATTTTGTGGTGATTTGTTGTTCGGTTTCGCCATATGCTTATAGTAGCCTGATCTATCCATCACTTCCCAATTATTTTCTTGTAACGACATCTTACTGTCCCAGTGCTTCTCTGAAGTTTGTTAATTGTCTTCTCACTGCTGCCTGTTAAATATTCTTCTCCTCCCATCATAGAGCAGAGGTAATTTCCATTTGATGGTAATCAACTTATGTCATTAAGCATTTGAAGGGACTGAGGATTTCCAAGGCTCACACATCAAAGCTGTGCTATTCTGGGTATAGGAGAACCACAAAATCATGGACTTTGGTATCGTTGTACATTTTATCTGTACCTGTGTGCATACATGTGAGCATGCCACAGCCCCATGTCATCAGAGAACCAGCAGGCAAAATCTCCATTATTTTGATAGTAGAAATTTTTCAATCATGATCAAAAGAAGAGAAGATCTCCACTGCACAGAGAACAGGAAAAGGCTGAGGAAGAGCAATTGTGACTCCAGGAAAACACGTTCACATTCTATGACATTATTTACCTCATCTGCCTTCAGTTCCCAAAACAAGCTCTCCAGTTTTGTCATCCATACCCTGCGCTGGTTAAAGCAAAGGAGAGAATTGATCTTACAAAAGATTTTGAGCTCTGCTCAGATCCCGGTAATAAGCAGACGTTTGCCTTATGTTGAAACAACAGGACCTGAAAAAAATGCTCTTCTGAAACTTTAGCACTCCATGAAAACTGAATCGTTGCTTTAGGCCAGAAAATCCTCCTGGTTTACATCAAAGGACAGCAGACAGACAGTATGGCTTAAATTACTATCAAAATGTATATATCCTCACCTCACTTTGCTACACATGTTCTACAAGGCCTTAGGGTAAGTCAGTATTATCTGCCTTAATTTCCCCATTGGAAAAACAAAAGTAATACTATTGCCTTTCCTTGGAGACTTTTGTATAAAAGGTTACAGGAAATAAGACCCAAACATTACTTTTTGTAATGATAAAGCCTCAGTAATTCATTCCCCGCTGTGATTCTGGGTTCTGATGCAGATGTATTGGCATAATACATTCTGTGCTTGCATTATTGTATTTATATTGACCTCCATTTCCAGTAAAATCAGAATAAAATGTAATTTAAAAATTGATAGGAAACACAAGAAGCAAATAATCCAGGTTATACCAAATGAGTAGCAGCTAATGCTCTATGGACACAGGACCCAGCATGTGGCAGCTCCGTAGCTGCTTCTTAAACCAATGTGCAATGTCAGGGTTTGGGCTTTTTCAGGTGCAGCTACATCTTTCACTTAATTTCCAGTATTCACATGCATGCTGGGAATAAATGATTGCAGGGTTTTCCTCCCTTTTCCTTCCCTTGAAGAATAAGAGTCCTTATTCTTCAAGACACCTCTGCCTATGTCCTTATTCTTCAAGACACCTCTGCCTATTCAGATCTCAGATTAACCAGGCAGGAGTTCAGCCTTGGAGGGGTTATGAACATTTATTCACATCAGGGCCCAGATCCTCAGCTGTGCTTTGAGGAGAAACAAGGGGAAGAAACCAAGGTGGCCCTATCAATCTGTCACCTCTCTCAGAGGCACCTCCAGTTTTGCTTAGATAATAAAGAGCCTTGTGCAGAATTTTTGCTTCCTTTATCTCTCAGGTTAAAAATCTCTGCCTGGAGTAAGTGCAAAGTGCAGGCAGTGGCAGTGGATTTCATTTGGAAGCCAGGGAAATTTTTTCTCATGGTGGGAGGAGAGAGAAGGACTCACTGCATGGCACAGAGATGGCTGGATTCAGCATTCTTGTGATACTTTCTTGAGCTACTCTCAAACTCACATTGCCTTCATCAGCCTGCCTTGTCTCCAAACTCCTGCATTATTCCTCTCAAGTGTTGTGATTTACACTATTTGAAGGGAGTATGACTAGCTTTAAAGCCATCTTTGAGCTCCCTTACTACCAAAGCCTGGCTCACCGCAAGCATGGAGAGAAGGGGTCAGTGAAGGTTCAAAGAGGCCATGACAAATTTTCTTTCTCTTTCCCATCCTGGAGGTTAAGTGTGCCTTAGGAGCACGGCAGGAGCCAGAGGATTCTGCCTCACAAGTATACCTCTGCTAGATTGCTTGGGAATTAGCAAGGATGCCATGGAGGTGTAAAACTGTGGAGATCTGAGTCAGGTCCACAGTCTGGAATAGCTATATCCTGATGGAAGATGCTACTGGTTTGAACTGCTGCTGGATGAGACTAGAATCTGGCACAGCTTTTCCGTTTGCTATGGCATACCTTTTTTTTTAAACCCTCACATTAAACACTCATATGCAATGTTAGAGACAGAGCTCTTTGGCCAGAAATGCCTGGGTTTGTTTTTTTAACCCTGTTCACTCCTGAAGTGGGAAGCTTGGTCTAGTTTATTTTCTGCGAGGTGGGATACCATCAGAGTGAAGGATGTCTAGTTTTTGCCAAGTGCTCATTGTACGAAGCATGTATCAACGAAGTGCTCAAAATTAGCAGTGGTCTGGCAGCAGTAATAAAAGCTGCAAGAAAGAGACTGTGTAATTGTGCTTGTCATGAAGAAGAATATAGTCTGCAGCTGGTGTCCAGAAATGTCTCAAATTTGTATGGGAGTCAGAAGAAAGACAAGTAAGCTGCTAACCTCTGTCTCAAAGGGAGTTCAGCAAGGTATCTCCTTCAAATACTGTGCTCCTGCTGGTGTCTGATCAGCACAGGCATTTAAAAAATAATTGTTGCAATAATCTGTCAACAATATTTTCCGGGCATTGCTGCTTTTTTCTTAGTTTAGAGATATTTGCACGTTTCAAACCCTTTGTAAGCTATCTCTTCTGGTAGAAGAGTGCCACCTCATGACTGAAAGAGAGGCATGAAACAACCCACAGCCGTAAAGCTGAAAGCACTTCAAGTGCTCACGGCCGGGGGGGATAGGAGCAGCTCATGCCCTCTGTACCCAGCCAGCTTTCCTCCGGTGCTACAGCACCCTGAGGCAAACACCCCTTTGCCAAACAAGCGCTTTGCGTTGCAGGACAAATAAACTTAGCATCTTTGCTGAACGCCAAACCCATCCTCACTGTTGAACAGAAATAAATTACTCAGGAGAAGCTGACATTGTGAAGGCTTCTATACAAGGTGCTTCTTGTTTTGAAAGCCCATTTTGTTTCTGCCTCAAGTACCCTTACTGTGCAATTTTGAGTACGACCCTCTTCTTTCTTTCTCAGGTAGCTTTCTCCTACATAGCCCCCCTTTCCTCAAGTACATCATTTTTTTCTTACCAAAACAACCAATTTTTCTCTAACAGTTTAATATTGTTAAACTAAGGAGAATTTGGGGGTGCTAAAAAGTCCCAATGACTTATGTTGCTTCCATAAACGAGGTGCAAGTGTCAAAGAAACTCAGAATTTCTTTGCTCTGTCACTAGTTGGAAATGTTCATGGCAAAATCAGACACATATTGTCATGGACTGATTTGTCTATGCTCTTCCCAGAAACAGTTTAAATATTTACAACACATGAACAAGGAAGAGAGCAAAATAGCTTTTTGCTGTTTTCTTGCCTTCCCTCCCCCCCCCCCTTTTAAACAAATTCAGGCATTGAGGAAAGTGCTGGAATTAAAAAGCTTGGGCTTGAAGTGTGCTGTTCCTGTTTTTTCCCAGAATAGAAATGTCAGGAGAGTAGTACCAAAGCTTTCCTAAAATCCCAGCTCTACTGCTGCTATTCTCCCTTATTGGACACATTGCTAAATCCTAGGCAGTAATTAAAGATCAGAATCAGCTTCTTCCTCACCACCTCAAATAAAACCAAAGTCAATTAAAACCAAGCGAAGTATTAATTTTTCTAAAATGATCATTGATCTACCAGCAGGTATATTAATAGCACCTATTATCAGACAGGATGCCAAGCAGCTAAAATATGGATACAAATTTTGACATAACTTGAATATTAAACAGTGTTTCAGAAGTGAAATATTTTGCATCTCATTCCCTGAGGCAGGCAGTTTTTGCTCAGTCCTGCATTTCAAAAATACGCTGCTAAAGTTGTCAGGTAGCCAACATTATTAACCTGAAAGCATCAACTTAGTAAGTCTCATCCTATGAACTGAATTTATAAAAAAGAAGAAAATCAAAACCCACTTGTTATTCAGTGGGAGGATTTTAACAGCGCAGATGATTTTCTCTGCATAACTGCTAGAAGGCCTGGAAAAGTTCATCAAAAATCAGAGCTGCATGAAGCCTGGGATTGGCTGATTCTTGTGATAAAGATAGCAATATCTGAATCAATAAACCTAATTTCAATTTTAACTAAAGAAGTTTGTTATTATGACAGATTAATTTTTAGGCTTAGTGTGTTTAACAGTTTCCCTTAAAAATATTTTTATAAAGGAGTTAGCCAATCACACTAGCTACTAAATAGCATGAACAAATATTTGGTTGCTTAAACTCTCTCCCATTAAGAAAATGAAAGGGTGTAATGCTAACGAAACTAGCCCAGATATTTCTCCTCCTCCTCCCAGAGCAGGTAAGTTAGCTCTGGGTCACGTACAGCATGGGGATCTTGCGGTCAGAACCACAGCACTGCGCCCCTTCAGCTCTTACACTGAAGATTTCCAAAACCAGGGAATTTTTCCTCATATACTTCAAAGTGTACGAGCAAAATTTCTCCACCTGCCAAGTGCTGTATTGCCAGCAGGGCACAGCAATGGGAACAAGGCTAGAGGCAGGCCCATACTTAAACCTCCAAAGAGAAGACAGGGAGCTGCCAGCTGAATTAAGCACAGGTTCAGCCACCATCACCAAAGAGCAACACCTTCAAGGAGCTGAACTTTGTCGAAAATGCCCAGAGAAAAGGATGTTTGCTTGGTTAAAGAACAAGAAATCAGCTGTTCTGTTATTAGCCAGTGCTACAGAGCTGAATCAATCCAGCTCTCACACATCCCCATGCTCAGCTGCTTTTGGTAGGCTGATGTGTGATAGTAGCTAGCCTTCTCAAATAGTAGCTAAATTCATCAGGATTTAGAGCTTTCTTCTGAAAAACATGGAGTGCCTCTACATCAGTCCTTTTGGTACTCATTTGGGTGAAATATAAATCAAAAATAGAATATCTGAAACTCAGATGTCTTTAGAAAAAAATATTTCTACAAGTTGTCTCTTCTAAAAGCAAGTACCACCTACTCACGTTTAGCTGGGTTTCCAGCCTACCTAAAAGGATGCACCATTATGAAACTGCCCAGGCAACCCCACTGAAATGCTTTGTTGCTTACAAAAAATCCAAGTGATTTTGGACAGAACATGATTTCTCTTTATTTGTGTTGCATTTCTGACCATCACCAACATCTGCCTGGCAGAAACAAGTGTTTTATCCTGAACTTTTCTTTCATCTCCTCCTCTGATTTCACAACTAAAGCAGGCTTCAGCAATGCCATTAGCCACAAAGCTAGAAACAACCACCAGAATGCTTTGTGGGTGAGTCATTGATTTTGTTGTCAAAAAGCTAGTGACCGTCCTTATTTCCTGAAGTTTACACCATGCCACACTGCATGTCACACTGGTTTCTCTTCAGTCCTGGGTTCACAAACATTTCCACAGTAAAATGTGACATTTTTATAAAAAGCTCCAAGTCGGTGATGTTCAGGATAGAGCAAACCTTGGATGTCCTGCTCTCTTTGTAAGTAGCATTTTAAGAAGAGAAACAAAAGCCATCCAAACATGCAGACTTGAATGACATGTTTAAGAAGCCTGCACAGCAAGAGGTGAAATAGATCACATATCTATTTTAATTAAATATTTCTCTCACTGTCATGACAGCACAAGTGTGCAGCAGGTACAAGCTGCTACAGAAAATGCTTCTTTCACAGCAAGCACCATTCTGACTAAAGGGGTTTTTCCCCCAGCTACCCCTTGGCTTTAATGCTGATGTGGGATTTCAGCATGCCCAAACATGCTGTGTTCTAGTCTCAGCCCCAGCCATGACTGTGTGCTAAATACATGCTCCTCAAGAAGCTTGAATATGCTGTGCATTATGTAGCATGGAGCCGATATAGCAGTCAGCTGTGTTTCTCCAGAAAAGGTTGGTTCTCTGTGCATGCATCTTAGAGGATGACATCTCAGAAGGGCTCTCACATAAACAGTATCTTTGCAGCTTTCCAAGGCCAAGTTCATTTAGGGTCTGTATTCTCAACATTTGAGCAAGCAACCTGCAAAGCATCCAGTTCTATTAATACCTTCCTGGGAAGCTTGCTGTAGGTGCGTCTGATCAATTGTGTCTTGCAATGTAGCCTGAACACCTTGGAGAAGAAGCAGTTCCCATCTAAACTGCGTATCAAAACTGGAGTTTTCAAAAAGACAGTGTTTTATCAAACTGTGAAGCTTGGAAGCGTTAGAGGGTGCATTTTATTTTCTTCATTTCCTGCCTGTGATCTGTACCTGTCTCATTCCCACCTCCTGCTTCCCCAGCAAGGAGCGTGGAGAGAGGAACCTGCTTTTGAGGTACTGATCTCATTTAGACCTTTTTATGTGTTTATGCTGAACAGGGAAGAACAGAAGCTCTTCTACTGGTTTATTCACCAAGATGGGTAATGCAGCAGCTGAACCAGCTCCTTCTTCACCCTTCTTTTATCTAAAACTCAATCTTCCTGGGGCCCTCCACCCATTCACAAAAGGTGCAGGAAAGGGCAGGGGACTTGTATCGCTGGCCACCAGTGTGTGGCTGGCAGTCCCCCATCCTCTCTTCTCATGGTGCTTTTCTGAGATGTTTTTCCCCAGCAGCAGTGAACCTAGTGACTGGAGAGACCATAAAACAGATTGAGCCCAAAGTGCTTTCAAAGGCTGAGATAATTAAACTGGAATATTTGTGTAAAGTATATATTTCGTGAGCTTCTTTGGTATAAGAATTAAAGATGTTGCTTATGAGCCAACATGAACCCCTGAAAGGGCTGTGATTCTTGCTGGCTTGACATCCTCTCTGTTAAGGAAGCAAGTTAGCAAGGCAGTTCAAGAGGTCCAAAACTATAAACAGCACTGTTAGCCCTGAGGTACTCCCAGGGGTCTTCACACGCCCTGCCACTGAGGATCCCCTCTGCTCCATGTCGTACCTCTGCTCTGGTGGGTCAGGTTGTGCTATATAGTGAACTGTCCTGCCAAGACCTTTGTCCAGTGAGGCAGCAGCAGGTGTCTCAGCTGAAGCCCTGTGCCTGCTCCCAGGTATTTAGCAGGGAATTGCAGAGCAGACTGCGCGCACACCAGAGGAAGTCATCCCATCTGCAGGCCAGAATTCAGGAGGAAGCCCACGGATTAACAGCAATGTATTTTTAAGAGGTCAGGACAGGTCTGCAGCATTCTGAAAGCAGAGCCATCACAAATAAAACCATGTACTGCAGCTTCTTATAGACAAAATTCCCATATATCCTCCTGTGGTGGATACCTGTTAGGAGACATACAGCACTTGTGTGGTGCTGATTCAATGTTTGAGAAACCACCAGATTTATAAATGTAGCCCAACAGTCAGACACATAGTAGGGTACAAAATCCTGGTACTTCATGCTCCAGCTTCACTGAACTGGGTTTCCCATTTCCAAGGGCTCCAAGTGCCAATTCTGGAACAAGCTTCTCTCTCTGGTCAGATACTGTGTTATTTGATGTATCAAATTTAACAGATTTAGTTGACAGAAAAATGTAATCATCATCCATCTGAAAAAGTACAGCTGAAAACAAAATGATTAAAATTCATCCGCATCAGGCAGCTTGATGTGCTGGGCATGGCCTGAATATAAGGCTAAATGAAGGTTAACTCCAGGCTGAATAGTAACTGTACGATATCTTTGAGAAGCTGTTTATTGAGAGTATATGTAGTACTGTTAGCAAAACATGGCAGCACATTTGAGATTGAACCAGTCAAGCTTTTCTGCCTTATCGCGTACCATTCTCAGACTAAGCTACATGCACTTAAAAAGCAAGAAATTAGACACAAAAATACTCAATTAAGTATACTTAATTTCTGATGGGAGAAATACGAACCAAGTAAATCAAACATTTATAACTCAGCATTTTTCCATTGAAAAATATAATTTTGCTGGCTTTGAAATCTTTGGGCATAGGGGGGATGTGCATTTTTTGAATATTTTAAAAAAGACTAAAACATGGCCATCTTTTGCTGATTTAGATGCTGCATTGTGCAGGATATCACAGTTGAAGAAGTCAGACTGAAAACAGATGCTTTGACCGATCCAAGTTAAAACTTCATTTAGAATTTAACTTAATATCAATCCTGTGTTTTTCATACTTGTTATTGGTTTTCATCCTGTTTAGAAAGAAGTAGATTTTGGAGTGTCAGAAAGTCTCACTGGATTGAAATTATGGCTTCTCATCAGCTCAGTTGCCTATGCATAATCCGCTGTTACGCAAACATGACCTAACAATATAGGCCCCCTTCCATGGGGGATATGATTTTATTACCACTGCTTGTGGTCAGGCCAGCTGCTCCAGCCCACTCCATGGCAACTTGCATTTTCTGATGTGGAGTCCCACCGTCAGCTGTGAGATGAAGACAGCAGCTACCACAAAGGCCTCTGATCAGAATTCACAGATGGAATTAGATCAAAGCTATAGAATTTCAAATACAGTGATCAGCTTCTCGGTCTGATTAAATAAGAAATACAAAAATAGAAATACCAAATCACTTGAATCATTTACAGGGAAAAAAAAAATAAGAACCGGTATTAACATAAGAAAGGGAAACACAAGACCAAAAGAAAGTAACAGTGAAAGTTAGTTCTTTATATTCTCATAAGACAAAAACATCTGTCTCCCCTCCCTTTCTCTCCCATTCACACACAGATTCTCTCTCCAGTTGCTGCCCCAGATCCTGGAGTGGCCATGCTATGATGTCGCTGAGGCATGGAGAAGACACACACACCGTTCATAACCCACAACATCAGGCTGTCATGCACAGATTCCCAGGAATGCTGAAGCAAAGATACATTCAAATTCTCACATTGCTCAGCATGAGACAAACAGCCAATTTCCAGGTGTGTTCTGAATCAAGTTATCAGAACCCCAGGGAATTCCCCTTTGCTAGCTCTGAGTGAAAGTTTAGATACATGTTTATGGGATTTTTACTCAAATAAGGCTAATACCCTGCCTGATTTCTTGTCAGATGTACCCAAATTCAAAAAGGAGGGGAAAAATATCTTACCAGAGTAAGGGCATGTAGTGACAGAACAAGAGGGAATGGCTTTAAAATGAAAAAGGGTAGATTGAGATTAGATATTAGGAATAAATCCTTTACTGTGAGGATTATGAGACACTGCCACAGAGGAGTTGTGGCTGCCCCATCCCTGGCAGTGTTCCAGGCCAGGTTCGACAAGGCTTGGAGCAACCTGGACTAGTGGAAGGTATCACTGCCCACAGCAGAGGGTTGGAACCAGATAATCTTTAATGTCCTTTCCTAACCTAACCAATCTATGATTCTGTGGTATTTGCATCATTTTCCAGCAATGACAACTGATGATTCTGACAATAACTTGGTGGCACTATGAAAATTTTGTGCTAAGACTCTGCCCTTTTTTGAGGCAATAATTTTCACACCAGGGAGAATTGTTTAGTACGAATTTGAGAGTGAGTGTCTCAACGAGGAAGAGGATGTACTGCAAGCACCTCTACTGCCTTTGAATCCAAGCATATCCCTTGTGGCATGCCAGTTAAACACACCCAGCAAAGCAAGGTAATTTGCCAAAGCCCACACAATGTCTGCAGGAGAACCAAGGTGTCAATCAGGAGCTCTTGACTCCTACCCTTTTGGTTGTTATTAATAGCACACATTGCTTTCTCATTCCTCTTAACATCTATAAATAGCAGACTGACAAATCTTGCACCAAATATATGTGAGACCAAAAGGTCATCTTGGCAGAGACCATCTCCCCGCCTTGTAGTGTACTGCTCACTGATACTTAACTAGCCTAAAAAGTCACTGCAGCTTTTCTGAGCCCTACACTGAAGTTGCAGATGCACGGTGCACATTGATCTAATTAACTCAGTATTAGCACCATCATCACAGGTTTAAATAAAATTCCCCCACCTTCTCACCCTCACCTCAGGCAAAGTGCAAAAGTCAGCCTGAAAGCTACGGGTCAGGACCTCCCCCTTCTTCATAATTCCTATAGCAAAAGGGTTTCATCATGAGCACTGACACAGAGGCTGTAGGAATTAATCTCCAGGGCCATAGAATCTCCTACATGATTGGTTTGGGTTTTAAAGATCCTGATGATAAAAATGAACCTTTTGATGAAGTAGATCAAAGCCTCTACCTTAGTGATACCTCAGCAAAAGACGTTACGAATAAAGCCAGTGTGAAAGAAATATAATAGGAGCATTGCACGTGCATATGGAAATCTCAGCTCCCAGCTAGACACCCCAGACCAAATTCTGTACATGAGTGAAACTCCACTCACCCCAGAAATTGAGACGCCCCTGTTTTCTGTGCACAGTTGGGTCCCCTGCTGCTGAAGTCTTACTCCAGGTTGAACTGTGAAGGAAATTTCCCATGCAGTGATTGAAAACCAGTGTTCTTATGGGATATCCCATTCAATTTTGTCTGCCTCATTCTGCGAAGTGTGAGGAGGAAACTGCTGAACCTCGAAATCAGCCTGACATTGTGGCTGTCAGCCAAAGAGATGCAGTCAGCAATGCGCCATAATTCTTGCCCCTTTCATTTCATTTGCAGTCCATCAGGACTGGAATTTGAAAATAAAAAGTCCTGTTATAAGGAAGACTTCCTCAAGTAAAATAAAAGCTGAATGAGGGTGTCACTGTGTCATCTGCAGTAGACTGACGTGGAACTGAAAATCACTGTATTTCAGCCCAAACATGTATTTGATGCTGTGATTTTGAAGTACCCTTTCCCCCCTGACTTTTAACAGCATTTTATTTTTGACGACTCCCATCACAAAGTGAAATCATATACAGTAAGAGTGCATGACACAGCATATTATTGTGTAAGCTACTATGAAATCGTAAATTAAGTGCACTGTGAGAAAATGCATCAGGTCACTCTGGGTCACCACACCAAACCCTTGTAGCACTGTAAGTGCAAAGCATAAGCCTAAACAGCATTAAACATCATGAACAAACTGTAACCTCAAAATAACTGCACAGGTCGACTTTCCAAGAGTAATGAATCTGGAGGTGACATCAACTTTGATATTAGTTCTCATCAGTCAAAGGTGGGGTTGTAACCTTACCCACCTATCAGCAACAGCTTAGGGGAATTATTCTGTCATTTTCTTAGGCTGCATGGTGCAGATGTTAACCTCGATAAAACCTTTCACTCTAGCTGCAAGGAAAATTGCTGATGGGGTACACCAAAATAATGTCCATGCTCCCAGCCAGGCAGAGGGAGCCACTGCAGCCTGCACTCTGGAGAAGAACAGCCCACATGTTACCATGAACCAGAGCCTGGTCCTGACTTCTTGCTGAAGCAAACACGATACAATGTCATGGATGTCAGGCTGGACAAGGCTTGGAGCAACCTGATCCAGTGGAAGGTATCCCTGCCCATGGCAGGGGTGTTGGACCTGGATGAGCTTTCAGGTCCCTTCAACCCAAATCACTCTGTGTTTCTATGATATGTGACCAAGCCCTCTACAGCATCCCCACCCCAGCACGGGTACCTTGCAGCAGGAGCCCAGCTGTGTGTCAAGTTCCATGCAGACAGAAAGCGGCTTGGCATGCTGGCTCCTGCTCACAAGCCACTCTTCACTCTGCAGCATTGCTCATGTCTCTGTGCAGTTCAGCTCCTCACCTGCTGAATGTGAATAATAAGCATTTAGATGATAAATTAAAGTTTAAATTACACTGCTTGTATGGTAATGAGACTATCCAAAGTAGTAACTAATTGCTGATTTGAGATACATGCAGCTAATCCCAGCACTGTTAGCAGCAACTTTTTTGTTCCCATTTGAAAGCAAAACAACTAAAATGTTGCCAGGTTAGCTTGGTCACTTCAATTAAAAACAAAAGTCTCCTTGACCCAATGCCCATAACTCAGTTTGCCTCTCTTGATATAACAAGGACCAAAATTCAGCTTGCAACTTGCCTTGCATAGTTGTGACCCAGGAGTGGAAACAAAGGAGCGACAGGAACTGTGTCTACCTTGGTGGGTATCTTTCACAGAGAAGTGGCAACTCTTACAATGTGTGGGTAGATCCTATAAAGCTCTAACTGAACATTAGACATAATAAGAAAACAACCTACAATGAAGTAAGGTGGCAATTAATTTTACAACTCAGGTAATTTGCCCAGCAATCAACTATTTGCACAAAACTCAGTCGTGGTTCCCTCGCCTGTGCAGACACAAAACAAACAGACAGCAACGCTGTCATTAAGACCTAACAGAGAGCTGCAACATATACAAAGGCTCATCACCGCTCATTAAAAACTCTTCTTGTTTAAGGGAGTGAGACAGCAGCAAAGGGCAGCCGTCAGAGGTCTCATCACCTCGCAAAGTGTTTAAGCTACAGCATGCAGCAAGGTGAACAGGTGCAAGCACAAGCCTCATGGCACTGCAACCTAATCCTGCCACGGCCGCCCCACCGCGCCGGGCAGCAGGGACAGATGGTGCAGGGAGCTGCAGAGCCGCCCTGCGGGGACGTGCAGGGGCAAGCAGCTGCCCGGCCCAGCGGGAGCGCTCCTCCCTCATCACCCGCTGCGCCGGCTCCGTGCAGCGTCCATCACAGCAGGGCCTGGCAGGGCAGCCTTGAGGTTTCCGCTGGGCTCTGACGGCCCTTCTCAGATCGGCTGTTCCTTCCAGTTACAGTTTTAGTTAATGGAGAATGAATTATTTGGGTGTCTTAAATTCCCATCTTGTTTTGTAAAGGTCCAATTAATGCTGAGCTAAGTAGCTCCAAAGGCTCCCCGGCTCTCCTCTGCCCTAAAGGGATCCAATTAAAATGAGACACTAGTCAAAATGTCAAACCACAATCATTTTTATAACCATTGTGTAACAGATCTGTAGCTACATATAAACCACGCCATCACTGAATAAACCACGCAGTACTTGGAAACCTAAAGCCTAAAATGCCCTCACTCAAGATGCAGCCTCCCCTGTCAACCAAAAGCATGTCCAGAACTTACAGGAAATAATAAAAGTCACATTTCCCTTTACAGGACAATTGAAACCAAAGAATATCATGAAACATGTAAATCAGGCAATAATATATAGACAATAGCAAGAGCTTAAATGCAGAGAAGACAGTTCAGAAGGTCTGACATTTGAGGACCTGAAGGATGTCTGAGCCAGCACAGGCAGGGGCTGGTGAAGCCACCCCATGCAGAAATGCAGAAATGAATCTGTTTTGCTTCCAGAGCCGTGCAGGCACAGTGACAGTCACTTCAAGGGACTACACAACTGTGGCACATTTTAATCTGGAATCCTTGTGATCCACTTACACATTCTTTCTGTATTAGCTTACTCAAACCTTTAGAGAGCATATAAGGTCTCTGTCACACACACACATCCCTCACTAGCTAAGATCTTTCTCTTGATCAACTTTCTTGCTTGAAAAATCCTAACTCTTTCATTCTAGCTCTGAAAGTATTTCATCTGGCTGTGGAAAAGAAATGGGTATTAAATCATTCCTGAATGGGAGACTAAATTAAAAATGGAGACAGGTCAAGATTTCAGATGCGGGTTTGTTTTTAATGAGCTCTAAGTCTAACGGAATTCAATTAATCTTCTTGACTTCTGCAGAAAATCGCCCTGCTCTTTCCCACCAGTCAAACAAATTTTTCCCAGCCAAAGCAGCAGGATCCCTGGGTACTTGGTCTGAGCACAGGAAGGCAACACTGCTTCAAAGGGGACTCAACTTTATTCTTTTTTATTTTTTATTTAATCTAGTTGCCCTTGAAATGAAAATTCCAAATTTTCCACTCACTTTGAAGCTGAATTTCAGCAGCAGAGTGAGGGATTAGAGGAGCATGAGTCTTAGGAATGGCACATTCCTTTGGGGAAACACATCCAGGGTCACTGGTCTTCATGCAACACCAAGGAGCAGCAAAGGAGCTGGTCGGACAGCAACCCATGGAGGTGCCTGGGACAGCAGGGAGGACATGGCCACCAGCACTGGCTGCTGCTGGCCCTCTCTGCTTCTCAGACCACTGGTGTCCCAGGGTGGGAAGATCCTACCAAATACTGCACCCAAACTGCTGGATCTGTGCAGAAGAATGGTGTGAAAAGCAAATCTCCCTTTGGGAAAGCTGCCACACAACTAGTGTGTTTCTCGTATCTGTAGTGCTCTGTAAGCTGCCAAGTTCCTCTCCCTCCATCATTTTGTGGGGGAAAAAAAAAAAACACAAAAAGATCTCCTTTAGACTACAAATCACATAGGAAATCTCACAAGAGATTATTTTTGTCATACGGTTTCATGTCCTTCTGTCCTTCCCACCTGTGATATGAACAGAAAAAAAGATCTTTTTATTTCTATTTGTGCATTAGTTGAGAATTGAAATGTGAACATGTCTTGTCCTGCAACCCTGAGAAAAACGAAGGCTTGAGTATTTCCGCCAGGCATAAGGAAAGAGAAACTAAGATCAGTGAACACAGTAGGAGTGCAGTGGCATTTCTGCCTGACTGTGGCAGGTAGGTTCAGTGCAGCAGTTTTCATACTTAAGCTTTTCCAGGCAGTCACCACTCCAGAGGGTCTGAGGCACTGCAGTGAATGGAGGGAAAAGCTGAAGAGGGGCTGAAGTACCGCAGTGTGGTATAAGCTGGTAAATGTCTTTCTAAACATATTGTCAAAAGTGAAAAAGACAGAGTACCAATAAACAATGGTTTTCACCCAGAAGCAAGCTGTCTGAGCTAGGAGAGGAAGCTCAGGAGAATGAGGGCAGAATTATCGAGAGCAGTTTGCACAGCCCTGAAACATATTCGAGACATTAAACTATCAACGTTTGCTCTTCCTGGGCCTCCCAGTGTGACTTTCCATGATGCCGGCAGTGCAGAGAAACAATGTGCGCTTCTACAGACTGCCATTTGTGCCCCTCAAATTAAACTCCTTTTTTTGATTGCTTATGATTACCTTCTAAATAAGTGATGTGTGCCAGGCTTGTCCTGGGGTTATGTAACTCGATTTACTGAGTACTCAACATTTACTGTTCAGCTGAAGTTTGCTTAGTAATACATAACTAATTGTGTGCAAATAATCAGAGAATCATCACATAGAACCATAGAATAGCTACGGTCGGAAAGGACCAACCCCCCCTGCCATGGGCAGGGAACACCACACTAAACCATCTCACCCAAGGCTCTGTCCAACCTGGCCTTGAACACTGCCAGGGATGCTCCATTCTCCACTTCTTTGGTTAACCTGTTTCCTGCTATCTTAACGCTTAGGAGTGAAAGGGGAAACCCAGCAGACCAGGAAAAAAGGTCAGGAGAAGTGAATTTGAGAGGCAAAAATATGCTGTCAGCAAAGCGGGAGTAGATGGAGAGAATGGATAGGGGCCACGAGGATGATAATAGGGCTAGAGCACCTCCTGTATGATGACAGGCTGAGAAAGTTGGGGCTGTTCAGCCTGCAGAAGAGAAGGCTACGTGGAGACCTCATAGCAGCCTTTCAGTATCTGAAGTGGGAGCTATAAGGATGCTGGGGAAGGACTCTTCATCAGGGACTGTAGTGATATGATAAGGGGCAATGGATTTAAACTTAAACAGGGGAAGTTTGGATTGGATATAAGGAATAAATTCTTTACTGTGAGGGTGGTGAGGCACTGGAATGGGTTGCCCAAGGAACTGGTAAATGCTCCATCCCTGGCAGTGTTCAAGGCCAGGTTGGACAGAGCCTTAGGCGACATAGTCTAGTGGGAGATGTCCCTGCCCAGGACAGGGGGTTTGGAACTAGATGAGCTTAAGTTCCTTTCCAACCCTAACTATTCTATGATTCTATGATTGTAGTGCTTCCCTGAGTTTTTTGACTGAGATGGGACAGATTCTTCAAGTACCCGGTCTGTGTCATGGCCAGGTGTTTCTTCACCCAGAGAACACTCTGGACTACATTCTGAGCTTGGAAAAACTGCCTATCTCTATGCGTCTTAACAAAAGGTAGCCTCCTACAGATCTTTTTGCCCTATAGCAGCTCCCAGAGTGAAGTCCAGCAGAGCTGTGAAGGAAGGTACCAAAGAAGTTAGTCCCATTTATCTGAATCCACACACTATCACAATGTCCTTCAGCAGTTTCACTGATGTTTGTGCACTGACCACTAGCCCAAATCTCCAAGCAGCATAACTAAAAGGCAGACCCAACCTCTAGAGGAACAAAGTCAACCTATGAATCACAGGCTCATAGGTTGGCTGCAGTAGAGAAAAGCTTCTGCATAAGTTCCTCAGTTAGCCTGGGCAAGTGCTGAACGTGGCAGCATGGGTTTGTTACATGCCAGGGAGCTGATGGATGACATGGTGCAAGTTACGTACACTCTCAGTAAACCATCTGAGGGTCATCAGAGGGTGAGTTACTCATTGGTGAAATACAGAAAGCAGAACTACATTTAATAAAGAAATGTTAACCTCTGGTCACAGTCTCACCACTTGTGGTTATGTACACGCACAGAAGGAAAGAACATCAAACAGGTTACACACTGTAAAACTGCTTTCTAAGCTCAACCTGGTATGATGTCAAACCTAATCCTTTTCTGGCATGTGCGTCTTTATATACAGTTCTATTTCTATATGAAAAAATAATTACGGATTTGGGAAAGCAGTGGGTCCTTACTGCAGCACTTCTTCCTTTTCTGTTACAGGAATGACCTGCCAAGCTCGAAGTTCATACATTACGAGTGAGATCCTGTGGGGTTACCGTTTCACCCCTGTCCTCACTCTGGAGGATGGATTTTATGAAGTAGACTACAACAGTTTTCATGAAACATATGAGACCAACACACCAGTTTACAGTGCCAAAGAGCTGGCAGAGATGGCCAGCCGAGCAGAACTACCCCTGACATGGTCAGTTTCCAGCAAGCTGGACCAGCATGCTGAGCTGGAAACTGAAGAGGAAGAAAAGAGTCAAGAAGAACAGAATGAAAGAAACGGTGATGTGGCCAACTTGGAGAATGAGTCCAAAGTGTAGAAGCACCAGAAGCATAAAGGCCACACCACCTCCTTTATCTTCTACTTCTTTGCTCCCTTTTTCTTTCTCCAACATGCCTTTTTTTTTTTTTCTTCCTTGTTATTCTTAAGTCTGGGAAAATAAATACTTAAGTTGTGAAACATCTCCCTGCCCAGTTTAAACAAGAGATTCACAGACTAAGCAAAGGCATGGGTTAAAGCTGCAATACCCATTACTTATGGTGGAATCTCAATCCCCACCCTGGTAATGACTCCTGACTTCCTCGGCACCTCTCTGTGTTCAGACATCCAGGTTTATTCACACCAACAACAACTAAAAAACCCAAAAGCAGTGGGAACATATACAAGGGATTTAAAAGGAAAGACGAGTTAATGCTCATCAAAGTAATGGGCCTAGGCTCCAGTTTTTATGCATTTCAGGACAGTTTCCTGAACTCGGTGACAAGCCTCTATGAAATGGGCCTTGCAGCTTTAAGATGAAGGTGAGCAGAAGGATCTGCAACCCAACATAATACTGTACATATGCCTTATGTAATTACTTTCTCTTTACATTTAGTAATAAACATAGCATGTACAAAAGTACTGTAGTAAAGAACTTCTAAATAATGTACACAGATGTGTAATTAATGTAGGTTTAGAAACAGACTTCTAGAAGTATTGGGATGCAAAAACTAACTACCAACCAAGTAGGCATTTCTCTTCAAATATTTGGAGTGTAACATTGACTTTTTTCCCCTATCTATGGCTCTCCTAGTGCATGACATTTTCTTCAGTGTACCAGACTGGCAGCTATTTAGAGTACCTCACTGTTTACCAAACAGATCGTTTCACTGACTCTAAAAAGCCATAGGTCTGGGAGAGGGCAGGGTAGATAAATTTATAATTTATTAGTAATTACAGATTACTGCTATACTGTGAAAATGTTTACAAATAAGGCAAACCATTCCTGGTTATTTTTTTGGCAGTTCAACCTAAAATCTAGGCTGTGGCAAACTCGTGGCAAACCAGAATTTCCTGTATACTCTTAATATAGCAAGCATGTTTCATGTGAAGGTATTATCCTTTATGTGCAATATCTAGGGAAACTAATCCCTTCTCCCCACCTAACTATGGGATTTCAGCAGAGTAGTTTGCTACACAGACAACACAAGCCATTGAAAACCAAATGTTGCACCTTAGGAAGTTTAGCTACCTAGCTGCAAATGAAACAACTGAATTTCACCTGAAGCCAAAATCAATGAAATTCACTTGTTGGCAGCACCGGTGCTTGGCCAGTCCTGCAGGGTCACAAATGGTGTGACATCCCTTGGTACATGCCTCAACAGGGTTTCTCGGATAAACACAAGGTTCCTGCCACCCATGCTCAGGAGAGTAGTTCCCTAATGACTTTCTTCACCTTAAGTTAGCTCCTTGGCTGTTGTAAATCAGTGTAAATCCTGTACATTTGACAACTTTAACGGGGCAGTGATATTTGCATAGCTTACACACGAGTGGGGAGCTGAGGTGTACAGTCACAGATCCACGGACATGCTCCCTAAGGGGCTGCTCACGCAGTGCGGCATTGCCCAGTGCTAAGGACCGCTCAGTCAGGCCCAGCGTGCATAAAATGCTACCTGCTGAAAAAGCATTGCTTTTGGTGGGCTTTCGCTTAGGCCCATCGCAAAGAACATTTCTGTCAGCAAAGGAGAAGAAGCTGCAGCAGCCTTAATTTTGTTTTTCTTTTTATATCTGTCTACTCCAGCAAGAAAGAACACACTGAAGAGAATCCGAAGCATTTTTTTACAGAAACATTTATGCTAAAATAGAAGAGCAAAAAAACAACATAACCTCAGGAGAAACTTGGTGGGCAGGTGGGAAATTTGCACTGTGATACAGCTTTCACATTAAATTCACACCTATTTTCCTTTTTCTTTCTTTTTTTTCTGGAAACAACTGCCCCTTTCTAATTTTCACAGAGTGTGGCTAATCAGTGGGAGTTTCTTTCAGATCCTCTAGCTGTGCTTCGTGCTGAGGCAGTCAGAGTGGATTGGGGGAAAAGGCTTGCACACTAGGGACTGGCAGATCAGGCTGGATAGTTTCAGCTCAGTATTTTCCCTAAAAGGCTTTCACAAAGCAGCATGATGTAAGGAATGGTGCAGAATATAGATTTTTGTTCCCTCCACCCAGGATGGCCGATTCCATTAACTTGGTAAAGGTTACTTACACTTAATATCTGTGAGATAGCACTCATCTGGCTACAGACCTTTCAAAGCTCATTCTTCTGCCCCAGCATCAGCAGCTGCCAAGTGTTCCAGTTCATCCATCACAGTCCACCCATGAGGCTACCCATGAGGGGTACTGTTTTTAACAAAGGGTGTCTCCGCAACTCCACTGGAAGACAGAAGCCTTACAGCAGAGGAGTCAGGGGTAACACGGGATCGGTAGCCACCAGCAGCCCACGCATGTCAGTCCTAGCAAAAGGTGCATGAGCTGAGAGCAAAGCACTCCTCTGAGGATAAACCTGCTTTTCGCTCTTGTAATTTACTGGGCCACTCTATAATTCATTGCTGCAGTTGAACAAAAGTTTGTGTTAATCAGAACAGCAGCTCAGGGCCCTAATTAAACCTTTTTTCTGTCCTTTAGCACAAAAACCAGACTTTTCCGCCACTGGGGCATGTGCATGTGTAAGCTATAATTTTGTGAATAGGGCACTTAAAGCTTAAGGTGTGTGTGTTTGTCTCTTTCTCTCTCTCTTCCCCCTCCCTGTATTTTATTGTCTTTGGTATTAATGTAGTAAGGACTGTAAAGTTTATGAAATCTCATTTTTGTAACATAAGCTTTAAAACAAAATAGAAGCCTCCAAAGCTTTCAACGAGGAAGCTTCACGTAAACTTTGTACTAGAATGTCCCTATCAAACACCTCTATTTTTCTACAATGATTGATTAAGCAGTTTAACAATGTATTTTGTGTCAATGATTTCAACTGAACTGGTAAAAAGAAAATTAAGAATTGAATGCTGTTAATTAACAATGGATTTTCAAGCCGTATATACCGAGTGGTGTTTTCATTAACAGTAAATTACTTAACCTGGGAACTTCATCTTATCCTAAAGTAATGAAATACTATGAAATATCAGTGCCAATCAATATTACTATGAAATATCAGTGCCCTATGGGAATATTTTTGGCAAATCACATTTAAGGAAGATGAATAATGCAACATCTTAATATAATTGGCTACATAATCAGTCCAAGAGCCATTACATCTTTATACACTTCACTGATACATTTTGATGCCTTTTTCACAGAGTGTCTTGTGATTTCCAGGAGCAAAAGGACTTCCAGAGGTAAATGTGAGCTCTCAGTAATCTACTGCAGCTCTCAATTTGTCCTTCGATGAACAGAAATGCTGCAAAGGTGCTTTGTACAGACTTCATGCACTGCTGCACAGCCCTCACTGGCTCCTTCTCACTTTTTAAGTTTCTTTAAGTTTTTTTTAATAACACTCTAATTGTCTCTCTCCTGCCCAAGTTTCCAAACTGGGTATTTCAGGTGTTGATAACAGACATAGATGTGCTGCTTTTAACAGTGCAACACAAATTTGTACCAGGCAACATTCTGACCTTCAACAAATACTTTAAGCTCAGGCTTATTAATAAATACCACGTTACCAGGATTAAAATGAATTTCAGAAATTATTTCAAAATAAACATAAAAAACCGCAAACATTCTCCTAGATGTGTGTAGCTGTTATGATCTACATCTATGCCCTACAAAACCACAGCCATTGTCACTGATGTGAGCCACCCTAACAAATGTAACTTGCTGCAAGAGCGCAGGCACCTGCAGCATATGGAGTGAGGATTGCACAGTCAGAGCTCTGTGCATCCCTCTTGCCAGCACAGCAGAGGAAGGAGGCGGTGTGCTAGAGAAGGCTCCCCAGGAGGCAGCTGACAAACCAGGTGAGACAAAGTGCTGGCAAATACAAAAGGAAAAAGCTTGCTGGATGGTTTGAAGTTAAGTTCAAGGCAGACTCTGGCTTTAACTGGTGTGCAGAGTTGCCTAGACCTGGAGTTGTCCGTGTTCTTCTGCTGCAGTTAAAGAGGAAACTCAGGCCTTTCAAAACCAGGAATGAACTCACTCTTCTCTTTTCAGCCACAGGACCGAAGTTCCCATTTCACTCAGCTGCACACATCATGCTACATAGGAAAAGGAAGACCTGTTCTCTTCAGCCCAGGGAGGTTCAAAGCCACATCCCACTTCTCCCAGGAAATTAACCCTGCCATAACAGCAACAGCAGAGCCCCAGCCACTATGCCAAGGGCACAAAGAAACTTTAACTCCTTGTGTTTGTAACAGAAGAATGGAAAATTCCTCATTCCCTGGGTCCATAACAGCCTCCATCCTACCCATCAGGGTCTTCCCTGGCTATATGGCAGACCTCAGGCTGGGGAAGGCATGGGGAGCAGGTTTCTCACCTCCTGAGCCACTACAGCCAGCAGTCAGCTGCTGTCTGCAGAG
This sequence comes from Neopsephotus bourkii, assembly GCF_033783945.1. NCBI lineage: Eukaryota > Metazoa > Chordata > Aves > Psittaciformes > Psittacidae > Neopsephotus > Neopsephotus bourkii. The sequence goes on along the minus strand of NW_026901456.1, from coordinate 5,808,500 downwards.
GTGCAGCACGATGGCCTTCGCCTAAGTTTCTGAATGCAACCAGCTACCACATCTCCTAGGGGGTCAAATTCCACAAGCCCTGGGTTTGATGTGCTCTGAACATCATCACCCACCAGACCAGCCTCACTGCAAGGTAGAGGTGGAGGGAAGCCAAATTGTTTTATCTCACTCCAGCTTCTCTGTCAGATGGGTACAGCAGCATGCAGCCCTGAGAGGATGCACGGTGTTACACCCAGAAGGGGTATCTGTGACCCCTATCTTTTGCAGACTTGAGTTTAATCAAGTGGTGAATTTATACCACTTCCTCCAGTTATTTAATGTGGATGTGAATTAGAGGATCAATGTTGAACATGTGGTTTGTCTACATGGCAATGGGATGTTTGGGCGCCTCAGGTAAGACATTTCTTAGCAGCTACCACCAGAGCTTCTGATAGTGAAACACAAACTTTTAACTATTATGGTACTCACTGTCCATCAAAAAAACTTTCTTTTTGGAAAATCAGTCTCCTTAACAGCCACATTACATCACTTGGGCACTTTTTAGGCTATAAATCAGACCTAATAAAGCAAGAACAAAAGTTGGCTTCTCTTCCACTCTTATTCCTTCAGCTCATAAAGATGCTGTCTGGAAACACACACTTGGAAAACAGGCATAAATCCGGGCTTTGTGCTGTAAATAATTCTTAAAGACAACACTTTAAAGCTTAAATGATGCTCTTTTATGCTAACTGCATACATTTTAAACTTCTAGGATCTGACTTTCTGGAGGGGAGGGGTGATGTTAGACATTCTAGGACATGCTTCATTTTATGCACTTAGTTCGAGCTTACCTCTACCAACTTCCAGTTTTCAGGTCCTCTGGATTTCCAGAAGTTATAATCCAGTGGGAACTTCAGTGTAATCACATACTTAATTTACCACTTACCATTCTCCCATTTACTGTCTATATAGTGATGCACTAACAGTTTCACACAGATAGCACACAGACGTCATATCCAAAGATAGCTTTCTGAAGAGACTCGTATATCTTGCTATTTCATCTGAAGTGTGAAATCTGTTTTCTATTCTAAGGGAATTCACAAGTGTAAACCACAGCTCTTTCCTCATGCTCCCTAACTTGTGTGTGATCCACACAGAATAGACACGCAAGGGATTCAAATAATACCAGCTGCTTTGATTTTTTTCTTTTCCTCAGGGGCAGGACTGGGGAGAACCCTCCCCACCTGTTTTTCTTGTTGTTTTTCTTTAAATCAAAGACAGCAGGTCCAAACTCAAAACTGCTGCTCATGGGCAGGCCCCTGGAAGCTACGAGCACCTGCTACCAGCTTGCTTTGAAGTCTGTATCAGCCACCATTCCAAGCCATAAAGCTGTTTTCCTTCAAATGATTACAGTCAGTCACTTGCACTAACTTTACTGGAAGATTTAAACTGGGAGAACTGGTGGAGGACTGTTACCCCACCACAGTTTCCTCCACATGTTTTTCACAGCCTGTTAGACTGGAGTGCTCTGGACTTCTTCCAGCTCAGGAAAGGAGGGTGCCTGGCTCGTCAGCGTGAATCCTCGCAGCCACCCTCCCTGGCCACTTCCCCATCATTGTGGCCAGGAGGACGCAGATTCCTCCCTGAAATATCCATTCTAAAAACGTGTGATGTGGTGCTTGAGATGGCACTGTTCCATTTCAGAAAGGATAGCAATGCAACGTACAGTACTCAATCAACCTCAGGTGCACAGCACGTTGTACACAGCCTTCTGCTGAGCTGAGGAAACAGAGCTAGAGCATTGCATCGCTAGCAGAGCCCTTTAAATGTCTCAGGAATCTTCCAAAGAATATAACTCTAATCAAATTAAAATCCAAATAAAAAGGACCTTTTCTAAAATAGATTATATCTTAATGAGAAATCTCTAATCTGAAAATATCAAATTGGGGGTGGGGAACCCAAACTTACACTTTGAAGTCACTATAATGAATCTTGTTCAGATGGTGATAGGAGTTACTTCATTTTCACAGCAAAATTTTGGGTTTAGATGGGAGGGATTCTAGAGCTAACCTCCTAAATCTCTGCTTGTGGTTTTCAGAAATGCTGAGCATTTACCAGCTTTTACCAAGATCAGTAGGAATTAGGAGGCATTTCTGTGAAGAGAGACCATCTGCTCAGATGACTGCCAGAACTTTGTGCTGTGCTGCCTTTTGCTCCTGCTTTTAGGCTCCCTGGGAGATGATGGAGTCAGGAGGGGTCTCCACCTTGCTGAAATGCCATCTGCATGAAATATATGCCAAAGTCTAAAAGAACCCACACATGCTACAGGAGGTTTTAGGCACACGTATTTAGGCACCCCAGGCATCACTAAAGGCACTGTCAAATGTGTTAAAGATGCTACCATCTTTATGACTTGACTCTCTTAAAGGCATGTTATTGATAACAGAGTTATGGTACAGGAGTGGGGCAAGAGGAGGAGGCTACAGAGCTTCTACTTGTGCTGTAGCTTCTGTACAAAAACATGGAAGCCATCACTTAGTGGAGAAAACAGCATTCCTCATTTGTAATAAGATCAATACTTAAAACACGGCAAAGCAACATAACACACTTTCTAATCTAAAGGTAAAAGGGTTCTTAGCAAATACAAAAGCTCCCTGGAAAGGGAAAGGAATGGAAAGAAGTGCAAAGTCCAAGATGAAACCCAATGAAAGTCTTAGCCAAAGGGCAGGGCCACTGAATCAAGAGTTCAAAGCTAAGCCATGCTACTGGCCATTTTTAACTTTTTGTACACAAATATTTCTTTGACATGCATAAAATCACTATTGATAAATATAAGGTATCATGACCAAAACTATTGCTTAAAAAGGTTGAGTAACTAAATCATCAGTACTGATTGTAAAAAAGCTTTTACCCCTTGACAGACCCAAACTCAAAATGGACTTGAAGAGAAGACACAGCAAGATCACATAATATGATAACTAATACTTGGAAAAGGAATTAGGCTTCTGCATAAAAATACTACCTTTCAAAAGTAATTCTAGTTTTGTACAAAAATAATTTCAGTCTTTAATATTAATTATGGAGTATTCTGTTCATTAGTACGAATAATTAGAACAAGATCAATATAATGAATTGCTTCAGAGAAAAAATCCACAAAAATTAAAATGCACCACATTTACTGTGGGGAATATTCCATTCACAGTTTTTTCCCATTACATTTCCAAAATAAAGAAATGAGGCGTTGCAATATTAGTACAAAATGTTTTGTTCAGCTGAAGACTTTCTTGGAATAGGTTGAAAAATCCATTTTTGCTCATCTTTGCAAATAATAAACAAATTCAGCCCACTGAATTAACTACAGTTGCCTACTGTAAAAATCAGTAGGTTTCTCTTCTTTTTCCTTTTTCTGTGAAGAAATCTACCACCAAGCTCACCCTTACATTATGAGTCAGTCACTGCCATGACTCTGATCACAGCTAAAATTAGACGACTCCAATATGACATTCTGTACATTTTCACAAGAATGGACTTGTGAAGTGTTAGGATCAAAATGTTCAGGACCCACCTGGGCCTTGGGAAGTGTACGCTCAACCTCCTGCTGTAACCAACTCAGAATGAAGTTTTCAACCTCAGATGTTAAACACAGAGCTGTGGAAGCTCAAGCCAGATCTCATTCCTCCCATGACAGTTTCTATCCATCAGGTCACAAATTGTCAGTCAATATGTTGTGATCTGTTGCCAGGTTGGATGGGGCTTGGAGCAACCTGGTTTAGTGGAAGGTGTCCCTGCCCATGGCAGGGGGGTTGGAACTTGATGGGCTTTAAGGTCCCTCCAACCCAAACCATTCTGTGATTCTATGATGGTGAACACTGTGACCTTAGAGTACCTTCAGCAGTAATGAATTGGAACTTGTTATCAAGGTTTTTTTCTTGACAATTCAAGTAGCAAGACAATGCTAAGTAGCAGCAAATAACACTTCTTTTGGAAGCCCTGGCTAGAGCCTTCAAAATGGGGAACATTTTCCTCTCAGCTTGCTGGCCCTTCAGTCATCTGTCTTGCAGGCAGCCAGCTGGTAACAAGTCCTCAACACTGCCTTCCTCTCAGCATTTTCTGTGTGTGCAGTAAGGACAAAGGCAAACATCTTCAAAACGATGTGCCCCAAAATCTTCATGGTATGCATCGACATTGTTCACTTGACATTAAAAAAAAACCAATCAACCACAAAACCACACCTAAAATCACTTTTCTGTTGCTTAGTGTGGTCATTTTACAAAAATTAACTATGAAAGTTAATTTTTAATATCAGAGTGGGAAGTAGTTTAACTGCTAAACAAACAACCAAATGACAGTATATTAAAGGTCTGGGTCAGTACTCCAAAGCTTCCTTTAAGTTATATTGCATTTTAATATCACCAATGGCCTGAGAGGCAATTACTACCATCTTTTCTTCAATTTAATCCAGCAAATGAACAACCAGAAATTAAAACAACTACTTCAAATAAACATGAATGAAGATTTTGACTTTAGTTTAGAAACTGCTTTATAAGTAGTCACAAATACCAAAATTTTCAAAGCTTGAAGTCTGCTATATCATTCCCACTGGAGTAAGAAATAATGCAATCAGATAACAAATCCATTTCTGCATAAATCTCAGAAGTTGGATGCTAACATGATTCGCTTAGCAAACTAGGAAATAGTATCTACCCTAGAAAACTTACGTAGAAGTTTATGAATAAGGTACTAAAACCCACATGCACAACTCATCTTAGGAGATAAGGAGGAATCAGGAAAAAAAACTTTGGTGGAAGATGTAGTTACCTACTTGCTGTGACAGCAGCGTCTATATCATTATTCTGTCAGGTAAGGGATGAGGTAGGTTTGCAACAGTAATCATTTTGCTATTAACCTACCTTTGTATACTTTTGTCTTTCCTTAAAAACAATTTGAGTACATCTATGAATGGGTAATGATGATAGCATATTTATTAAGAAAGCACAAGAAAATCATGTATTTAGAGAACTACTTAAATTTTACATAAAATACATATAAAACTGCTGTTCTAGGAAAATTGTTCATCCACTTTAAAAGAGAAATATTAATAAATAAATTCTTTTCTCTGGAACAATAAACAGCTTCAGACACTGTCTTCTTTTAATTTGCTTACATTTAATTCACTGAAACACCAGTGTGCTCTTAACAGAAGGAGAGGCTATAGGCAGGAGCTGAGAATGAAGACCTCCTTTCCTTAGTCCACAGTCCTTAGTTCAGGCTCCCTTTTCTATATCTTTGGTTTTCCAGAGTATTTCTTGCACAGTTCCAGGACTCAGGGGAAAATCGCACACATGTATTTTGTGTAAAATTTTTCACTTGACTTTGATTCATTGCAGAATTAATTAAACTCTGAGTGAATATAACTGGAGCTGGGCTTTTCCCCCATACCACAGACCAATAAGACAAGACTCCACCTTTTGAGACATGATGGATGTTGCTAGGGGTGTGGGTGGGCAGGGACCTCACTGCAGCCTCAGGTCTGGAAAGTGGACCACATCTTTCATTGGCTCACATTCTACCCACTTCAGCCAAAGCAAGCTACATTCCTCATCAGGAGTTTTCATTCTTGGTTGATTTGGCAATTGATTTATCACAGAATTAGCAAAATGTTGAGTTAAAGTGTCCAGTTTACCTGCAAAGTCACTTTCGCTTGACCCACAAATGCTAGCAGCGTGCATGGCTTAAACACAGGCTGCACGGCTCCAGAAGTCCTCAAGAGTCTCTTACTGTGGGTACTTGGCTGGGACTTAAACCAGCCAGTACAAAGCTGGCACAACACACACAGGCATATGTCAGGTATTGCTTTTATGGTACCACAGGAATATGCACCAGCGTTAGCCTGAAATCAGAGGATACTCAGTCAGAAAAATTGTCTGTCAGGAATCTATGTGTGGCAAAAACTGATGGGGTTTGTGTTGTGCTTCCATAAACATAGTTCTTCTTCGTTAGCCATTAAGGGTTGCATCAATTCACATAAACATTGATAATTTGCTGAAGGAAAAGAAACAAGGGAGAAAGAAAAGGAGAAAAAGAAATGTGTCACTCTCCCTTTATCACCTGAATAACCATCTAGTAGATGATATGCAACCTCTTGTGTATTCTCACTCTAGTATTTTGTAGCTCTTTCGGTGAGGGCTTTTTCAATTATCCAACATTACAAATGCCAGTGTTTTAAAATTTAAAATGTTACAGGATTATCTTGACAGACATAACTTTTAAATTGGTAAAATACTTTTCTATAGGCCTTATGCTTCTAAATTGATAAGGTGGAGATGTAAGATCTGCCTCCAAGCATTGTTCTAGTAAGAGTTGCATCACTGCTACTAGGATACTTGAAATTTAATAATGCTTCATTAGGTTATATGACAATAGAACAAGGCTATTTTCTCTAGCACATATGTCTGAAGTTCTGCTTTGATTTATAGGGAAAAGAACAGCTAATAAGCTGTAAATACAAAATTTTAAATAGTGAGTTTTGCTGGGTAATGATCACAGTCTCTGAGACATTTTGGAACTGCTTTTCAATTTGCAGGTAGCACTTTCTCACATTATATCAAAGTATATTTTCCTTTATACTTTCTCTGAATGTTACAACAGATCATCGTGTAACATACTGTAACCAGATTTCACCTGAACAGGTATTTCTTTAAAAGTGCTTTATACAAGCACATTTTAGTTTACCAGAACTCAGTTCTATCAGTGGGAACTCAGCTTTCTATTCTGTACCTTGTCCTTTGCCTCACCTGTCATTTTGCTGTACCAAATCCTGGCCACCCACTGCACCGCATCCCAAAGCAAATCTCTGCTTCTTGCTGCTCAAGTTATTTAGAATTTGCTTCTTCTGAAAAGCCCATAAGAATTAAGTCTAGCTCAATCTTGTTTGATCATTATTTGGAAAGTGGAATAAACAGAATGAAATTAAAGCCATTTAAACTCCCTTCGTGCCAAATTTATATCACATTAAATAACTTTTGCATATGGACAAAGGATAGCAAAAAAAGAAATGAGCTAACTCTTCAAAGAAAATTATCATCTTGCACAAAACTAGGAGACCCGTTGTTGTTAAATGAACAACCACTAGCCTACACCCTCCAAACAACACACATATTTTATTAGTGTAGCATGCAGCAATAATGCTATCTGTTTTTTGCTAAAATGTGCTGGTAGAAGAGCAAGACAGTAACATTTTCATCTACATTTTAATTTTAATTCTGTTGTGTTTTGTTTGTTTTTTTTTTTTTTTTATTTCAATATGAGAATTGAAGGTATCATGACACCGATTTAGGAAATTCTGTCTTTAAGCCCAGGAACGGAGCTGTGTGCCCAAGGTCATGGGTGTGCACAAATACCTCTCCCAAATTAGAGTCTATGAACATTATAAGAGCTACTCAGCACATTGCAGGATCATCTTAAAACCATTTGGTTTTGTAAATGACACATCACTGAATTCCATTTAACATGGTGGGCTGCAAAGCTGTTATATTTACTCCTCAGTGAACAATAATAACCAGGGCGTGCAAGTTACCAGTCTAATTCCAGACACGCTCAATGTGCTGCCTGCATGTAGCTGTTTGCTGTCCAAGACATCAGGGAGAGAAGACACATCTCCCTCCAAGTGAGGGATGCCCTTATGCAATGACCAGTAAATACCAGCAGAGATGGCTGGAATCTTCTTAGGTAAATTTTCTTCATTTGGAGTTGAAAAAAAGAAGACCCATGTTGCTGGTTTGGTAAGGCTCTCCTAGAGCTCAGTTAACAGAATCAAGTACAAGGAGTATTTACGTGAAATAATCCATTTCATAGGGGGATTTTTTTGTTTTGCCTTTGTCTCATCAGGATCCGTAAAAAATGATGCTTTCCTCTAAGTTTCTTACAACTCAAGTTACTTGGAAGCTGAAGGTCCAAGGCAGGAAGGCCTCTACCATTTGGTCCTCTCTGCCAAATGTCATGCTATTATTGCTGGTTAACAGTTTACCATAATGACATCCTGTGTTTTATGTAATACTGAAAGGGAGTGGGAAAATTTTTTTGTTTTGCTAGATGTTTCCCCTATAAACAGCAAATCAGGCCAGCAATGATCAAATGCACACAGACTTCTTTAACTTACACTGCGAAGAAAAGAGAGAGCCATTAGCCAGACAGCTCCTCCTTCAGCTGTACTTCATGGAAAAATCTAACCCTGTTGTCACTCATCCCAGCCAGCATGTTACTTTTTCACTGAGCCTGCAGTATTTGCTTTTAATTCCATATTCTTGCCCAAACTCAATGACTGGAAAAAAATAGTTCCCACCCATTGAAAATTATAATTTCATGAGAAAAGTAGATGGATTTCATAAGCATTTTCTTTCTTTCTATCTTTCTTTTTGGCTAGCTTAAGTTCTTTACTTTCTTTGAGCTTTATCCACTCTGCTTTCTTCCTGTCACGTTCCACCCTTGACTGATGTGTGCAAGTGTTTCTGCTTTCCATGCCATATCAAATGTAGTCTCACTGCAGTCATCTGATACAGCAGTCCAGCTATTTCTGTAAAGATTTTTTCTCTGGTGTGGATTTGGTTAGCTCCAGAAATCTAACTTGCTTATGGACCTCCGATGCACCAGCTCTAGAAACTTGCATTTTATATTCCATTACTCCACCGATATGACTGAGAAACATCCCCTGCAAACATATCTTACTATTTTTACAAATCCTTCTAATAGCATTACATTCTCAGATTTCTTCCATCAACGGCTGTGGGATTTTTTCAATGTCTCATTATTATTAATAGCCATTCATCCTTCATACCTCTTACCTCAAATTCACTTTCAGTTATTTCTGTGTTGACAGTTGCAGCCTCTGCACTTTCTCTAATCTACTGTGTATGTCTTCCCTTCCTTGAATTATGTTCTCCTGAAGCATCCTATACTGAGTTAGCACTTTCATCTTTCTGCCCCAGAAATACAGCACAAATTACACCTCCACTACTTTGTAGCAAATGGCCTTTTTAGTTCCTCATCAAATGTCAAAATATTCTTTCACTTTTCCCAAGTTGAGGAGTTCAGCTTTGTGAGGGTTTCTTTGCTCATGGTATACCTAGGCAAAGTCCAGAACTGCAGGACTCAACCATACTTCCACAGGTTTTCTCATCTCTTTAACGAAGCGCTGTAAGATTTTGCTTTGCCTCTTCACTTGAGACTAGTCGCAAACTACACAGTGCTTTTCCTTTGTTTCCAGAGTGAATGAACAGAGGTATCCATTCAGGGGAAGTATAATATTTTGCCTTCTTTACTATGTCAGTCCGTACCCAAAAGAGAAATTATTCAAACTTCATGAAGAAATCACAATCAAAAAAACCCCACAAGAATGAAAGTCTTTTATAAAACACTCAACTTCTCACTGATTTTTGCCGGGCGCATAACTCAGAGACAAAGAAGTGAAGTAGCTTGTCTAAGGCTACACTGAAAATCTAGCACAGAGCTGGGCATAGACCTTAGTTTGCAAGAATCAACTTAGTCCATTAACCCTCATCTCACACACACAAAGAATAACCATGGGTCAAAATCACGTCAGTGCAGATGGGAAGTGGGCTGCACGCATATGAATTTACTTTCTCCTCTCATGCCTGGAGGCAGGGACTGCTCCAGCCACTGTTACTGGGAGGATGAAGAAGGTACATGTATGAAGACATTACCTTCCCTCCTCTTCAAACCCACATGTAAAAGAAATATTCTCTCCTTCTTCTAAATTAATACTTGAGGGTAAATCACATAAAATGCATAAGAAATGTACCGGAGTAAAACAAATAGGCCTTTTTAATAAATACATCTTCAGTGTAGCATTCCAAAATAGATTTCATTAAAAATTTCCCTTAAGAGAATACCTTGAAGTTATAAAAAAAATAAAAATAAAAAATCAAGTGTTGAGGCACTTGTTTTAATTGGCTTTAACTCCTGCAGTCTAAATGCAAAGTATGAGGCCTATTATAATTTGGATGGCTGGTGCTTCTAAACATAGTGTCAGAATTCGGTGAATGAAGAGAGGGGTGGCAGGCCAGCACACATGCTGCCAAGCGAAACAGCTACTCTGGCCATGCTGCAAAAATCAAACACACACACCGAGCTGTAGCTATAATTAGACATGGACAAATCATGTTAGATGTGTTAAGAAGCTACTTTAATTCAAATATTTTATTTCTTAAGTTTTTCTCAAGTATGCCCTTCTACTGATTTGGACTGAAATGTGTTTCAGATAGTGCTGAAGAGTTACCCTATCAGGGTTTTCCTCCCAAAAACAGTCAACAGAAATGTGCATTCTTGCATCTACTTTTTCCTGGTTCTCCTATTACCCTGCCTCAATCCTTCTCTCTCTTGTTTGGATTTTGCAGCATGCCTTCTTGAACTCACAGCTGTGTCAGTTTGGCCACCATTCGTAAAAAAAGGGACAAGGAGCTTTTTATGTAATACAGCTGAAGCTGGATGTGGATTCGGTGATGAAGGAGAAGGTTGCAGGGCAGGCAGGCAGGCTTTGATCCAGCCCTTACATGGTCATAGAAAAGGTCTTCAGTATCATCCCCCCAGCCACAGCAATCACCCAAGTTGCAAAGAGAGTGGCTACAGTAGAAAGCAGCAGGGGCAGCGTTTTGTACCACAAAGTAGCAAGGAAGTTTTCTTGCAGCTTTCAACAATTAGATTGTGACTGAAAACAGTACCCTAAGATTGAGAGCGCTTGTTCTCTTCTGTATCTGTCAATCATTTTGATTAAAAATTGTCCATACGCTCTCTAATGCTTTCTTTTCTGTCCCTGGTTCCAATGAGAGTAAAGGGAGTAAGTTGCAGAGTTTTGCTCTGCTAAGCTGATGTACCGAAACAGAAAAGTTTTGACTTCAACATTTCAATTCCATTTCAGTTTTTCAAGCAAACTGATTTCACAATATTGCACTTCCCACATAAAAAGGTGAGTAGGTTTCACCACACTATACCGGGCTATACCTTCAAGTCCCTCTACATGCTTTTTGTTACTTCTCATTAGGTAAACAGCCTGACTCTTTCCAGTCTCCCTCCATGACAGCTTTTCCATTCCCTTCACTCTCCGAGTCCTTCCCCCTGGACCTTTTCACTGAGCTGCAGATACCCAGCTGCAGGCAGCGTGCTGTTCAGTGAATTCCCCAGCTCGGTGAGGTGCCTCTCAAGTTTCTCACAGCTTTCATGAACTTTGCCCAAGTTTGCTACCCAGTGTCATTTACGGGATTTGCCATTGTGTTCCTCACCCTCTTTCCAAGTGTCTTGTAAGGATAGAGGTCCCAATCCAGGACCTTTTGCTTGTCATTTCAAATATTGTTATTGCTTTCATTTGCATTGTGGTAACTTGTACCCTTTAAACCAGAGTGCTGCTGTCCCTCCTTGCCCCTAGGCTCCCAAAAAGCAACTGCTCAAGAGCAGAAATCATTTACACAGGTGGCTTCAACCCTTCTGTACACAGCCAAAGCTATGCAAATGGAGCGGGAATCACCCTGCTCCCTTTGTTTTCCACACCATGGAGCAGAGTAAAAGACCTATACCTTTTTGTTAAGAACAATGTTTGCTTGCTTTTCATTTAAATAGACAACCTGGCAATTGCAGCTCAGCTTTCTATGAGGTGAAGAAGCTCAGAGCACTTTGTTATTTGCTCTATTGTCAGGCACTACAATTTAGTTTGCCACTAACACTTTGGGTGTTGGTTTTTTTGAACTCTTACCACACTGATATCTTTCCCCAACCAACTGCACCTTTACTAAAGCAGGACATGTCAAGGTCTTGAATCAAGCTGAGTCAAACTAACAAGGGTTTGTGGCTTCTGGTCTGAATTTCCACAGCAATTAAGCAAACATCTGGTAAAATGATTTACAGCATTAATCTTCCTTTTCCATGGTACGCACTGATTGGGCTGCATATAAGTTTAGAATCATAGAATGGTTTGGGTTGGAAAAGACCTTAAGATCATCTAGTTCCAATCCCCCTGCCATGCAGGGACACCTCACAGTAGACTATGCTGCCCAAGTCTCTGTCCAACCTGGCCTAAATTTAAACAGCCTCAGCTTGATCTTCAAACAACCATTTACATCGTGTCATAGAGAAGGTACCACTTATTGCCTGAAGGCAGGAACAGAGAATGTTTTTGAGCAAGGGGATCAAAACCTACTTATACTGCAGATGAAAACTGGTCAGCATGCAATGCAAATATGTTGGGTCTGAGTCAGTAATTACAAGACCAGTCACCAGTGCTGAGGACATACCATATTCTTTTTTTCTCAGGCATAAATATGTTTCAGCTGAGGAGAGTCATAATAAAATGAGAAAAATCTGGACTTCAGCACTTCTCAGCTTAAGCAATTACAGACAGCTCTGCTTTGGACAACAACGGATTGTGCCTCCCAAGTTGTTTTCCTGGGCAACCCTCGCCTTTTGCTTAGCAAAATTCCATATCAATTCTCTGGAAACAAAGTCCTCTCAGCCTTTTCCACACCTGTAACACAAAATGCTACAAAGACGCATCTGAACGGAAAACAGAAATATTTGAAAGAGAGCTAAAAAGCGTTAATGAAACACAGTACGCAGAAATGGACCCAAAATGTGCCTGCACTGGCAAAAGTGACAGTTATGTGGAGGACCAGAATCTCACCACTCCCAAACACCCAGCAGCAGAATCCGGTTCTTCTCGAGCTAAGGCATCTTCTCCAGATCTGCTTTCACATGACACCATGTCAGACAGGAAACTGCAACTACCTTCACTTCACAGGGAAAACAAAGGCATGGAAAATTTGTTGTAATATAAGCCCAATGCCTTAGACTTTAGGATGCTGCCTGATTGTTTAACCATTCCTCCCTTGGGGGAAGGAAACTGGGCTCTTTTGGTCATCCAACACACACTGTATTAGTTGTCCTTGTTCAAATTGCAGCCTGCTACAGAGGTCATGAGCTGCTTGTTCATGCTGTTGAACATTTTTATATTCAGAGCAGAAAATAGACAGACATTGCCAAGAAGAGAGGTGAGCTCAGGGCAGCATAAGCACTCACCCACAAAAGATATTCCCTTCTTCCTTAGAAGAAACAAGAATTTAGGAAAAGGGGTTTTGGATAGATGTCAAAAAACATCTTTTCTCATAATAATTTCCTTAAAACAAGGTTTTTAGTATAGTAATCTTCAACATTTCATTATTAAAAATTAGTAAGCTATTAACAATTATTTTTTATTTCTGACTGTAATGAAATGAGCTGATTATTACCAATCCAGACATTACCATCCAGAAATCGTTTGTGCCTTTCCTCATCTTTTACCTCTACAGCTTTGAGTGACAGACAACCACTTCTAACAGCAATTTACAGAATTTAGTGACACGACTTAGTGGTGGTCTTGGCAGTCCTGGGCTAATGGTTAGACTTGATGATCTTTAATGTCTTTTCCAACCTAGTTGATTCTATGACTCTACAAGCCTTACAAAAATGGCAGGCATACAATGAGTACAGGGAAGCCAGTGCACAACTGCAATAACACGAGCGTGTGCAAAGTTTTCAGTCTTTGCTTAAGTCACACTGTGCCAAGTTTGAAGCATTTTGGATGCCCCTACCATTACTGTGCATGCAGAAACAACAGCACAACATACGAAAGCATATTGAGCTGTGTAAGTGCAGCAAATCTGATGTGCACAGTGCGTGCAACAGGCTGAAGACACACGTTGTAAGCTGTCTCACTGACTGTTTACAGGCTACTCGGGTAACTTTTTGTACCAAATCACAACACATAGTTTTAATATACAGCTTCATCCAAACTCCAGCCTGGATGCTTGAGTTTCTTTCTCAGAAACATTCAGAAGGAACATCTAAAAAGAAGAAACAGCCAGCAAAACATAGACTGAGAAAGGCAACGAAACTTCCCAGCCAGACTCCGTGGCTTGTGACCATTATAACAGCTGCTTGTGACTATTGTAACAAAAAAGGAAATCATGTACCTTGTAGGACAACTGCCACCATGAATCTTTCTTTACTTAGCAAAATAAATGTTACCTCAACTGAAGTGGCAATATATAATATTGTGGAGTACATTCTTCTCTATTTTTCTAACTTTTAACACTGATATACTTGTCCCTTTTGTTCTCCTATTTCTCATCACTTTTTAAAAGTCAGTGGTTGCACTTATGCTTGGAAATTATGAATAAGTTTAAAAAGAAAACATTTGTTTTACTTGATAATCCATTTTTTCTAAAACCTGATTGGTTGGATGCTTTTTGTATGATTTGTAATATTCAACATTTATTCCAGTATTCTTTTCTTATCAAGTTGCTGTCAATGATATTGTCAAAAAGCAGAGCTGGTGGTGGTATCATCCATGAGAAAGACCACTTTTAAGAAAATTAAATTATTTCTTGCTTGTAACAAATACTTTAAGACACGAAGAGGACTTTTACTCTTCAAGATAAATGGCTTTACAAAGCTACCAAATGGCTCCAACTGTCACATGTATTTTGCAACAGGAGAGAAACTATCTTATTACTCCTTGAGATTCCTATCTAAGTCTGGTGACCGTAACACAGTGAGCTGGTTTGGACTTCTTAGCTGTAAGGCCAGAAGTACTAGCTTAAAAGCTGTTTCTCCATTTGCAGTCATTTCTAACATATTTCAAAATAGGTCACTAAAAATTCAGCAGGAAAAAGATATGTGAACGATACTATAAAGCTCTGGAAATTCTGCTCCTATATAGACCTATCAGCTTTGATGGATAATCTCTGGAGAACCGCATACCAGCAACTAAGCACCTTTGTTGCAGCTGCCTGTCACAACAGTGCCAAGCAGGCATGGCATAAGGGAATATGTGCCTGTGCCTCTGTCACGGTTTGCTGCTTGACACCTCCATTTGAACATGACTGCATTAGCAGTGCGAGCACATATCCAAGGTTTGCACTGGAAGAAATCTCCCCTTTGCCCAGTTCCAGTCCAGGAGGAAATAATATTTGGCATATCCTGTGGAGGTACCATCTTTAAGTATCTAAAGATGGTGTAAAAACTGCTACAACTTACCTACCTTCATCAGAGCTCTAGGGTTTTCACATACTGCTCATCCACACCCTGTAACATTTATATTCACGGGCTGAAGAAACCTGTTTACTGATCTGACAAAGAGTGCTTAGTGCTGTAAGAAATCCAACAGGTAGCCTCAAAGAGCCTTATCTCGAGATGGCCCTTACACACCAGATTGACAGATGCCAAGTGCTCTATTTCCAGGCAAAACCAACTGCAGACCACTCAGAGAGAAGCCATGCAAAAGTTTTCTGGAAACCTTGCACAAGATGAATGGGGCAAGGAGCAGCTATCGGCAAGAAACCAGGTAGAGTTACAGCCCAGGGGACTGCAGAGACTCCCAGAGGTGTTTGCTGGTTTGGAGGGCTCCCTAAATTACCTTGAAGGTTAATAATATCTACCTGACCTACATTTTCCCCTTCTGTAGTGATAGTCTGCCCATGCATCAGTCAGTCTCCTCACAATCTCTACCACAGTGAGTTCATAATCTTGAACACAGATGGTGTGACACAAACACTGTATCACAGTAGGCAGGTAGAGGAACAAACTTTAATGTAATTAGTTAATAACTCCTTTCCTCTGCTCCTCTTTTTCTCTTTAGGTCCTCAGAACTTCGGCTCTGTGGTGGCTCCTCCTTTGTAAAGAAAAGTGCAGCACTCTGGAAAGGACATTCATTGTGTCCCCCCATTTCTTGTCTTCTGCCAGAACTAGAAAATCTGAAGAAGAGGAATCCTTTGTGGATCTTTGCAACAGACTGGGGGTCTGGAACAGACTTGGGCAGACTGTGCAGAAAGACTTCTAAGGTTATAGTAAGGAGGAAAAAGATGTGAATGCAGAAATATAAGAAGAGAACAGTTTTTCTGAGAGTGATCATGATACACTTGATAATATTTTCTTGTCTGTGTTTCTTCTCTTGGTTACCATTATTAATCCATGAGAAGCATCAGTGGTTATAAGCAGCTACATTAGTTTTGCACCATAGTTATATTAAACATAGCAAAAAATACATATATTTTCTCATTTCTCAGGCATGTTTTTCATTGTTCTGCCCAAATAAAGTATGAATTAAACTACTACTTCTGCTCATGGAAATTGTTACCTTGCTTCTTCGAGGTATTCCAGACTGTTCTACCAAAGCAGCCTCTAGATGGCACATATGAAAACGTTAGAACAGCTATCAGGAAAGCAAGCTTGCTTAAAACAAACATCTTTTCGATGTTGAGAGGTATATTGTGAATACAATTACAAGTTGCATTTGTGTTATCAATATGTGCTAAAAATCCCATCATTCTCAGTCATGTTCTCCTAAGTCGGTGACCTCAGTTTACAGAAATATTTTTGTACCTTTCTGAACTTAATATTTGATCAGAGAGAAAGTGACTAAATGAAACAGAAAACGAGATGCCATAAAGATTATTTCATTTTATGGCAAGATGGATAATTATAGGTAGGACTACATAAATTACCTCTATCCTGAGTTTCTATTTTCAGTCATTTATTCAAATTATCGATAACTACTACATTTAGCAACTAAACCACTCAAATAATTTCCACCTAGAATAACTAAAATCCCAATGTTTTCCACTATGAGAAAAGTATTTTCTTTAAGCATATGATTTCCATCATTTTCAAAACACCCAAGCAGCCAAAACTTCTAAAGCCAAAAATCATTCTGAATATTTGAACAGGAAACATTTTGACATTTGAACCAGGAAAAGCCCTTACTAAAATGAAATTCCCTATGCTGTACTTTGTGAAAGAAGCAATGAAGAGTAAGGCATAAAAATCTCAACATCAGTTCTCTTATCAAAGGAAAAGCATCTCAAACTGGCAGAGATCTGAGAAAATTGAAGGCTTCTTTACCTTCTATGGGTCAAAATCACAAGCAAAATCTGCCTGGAAAGAGGGGACAATGGTAAACTTGTTACAGCCATGGCCCATGCAACTGGAACTTGGATGAGAGTAGTCTGCTTTCCAGAGGTTTATCTCTAAAACCGGATGATTTCACTACTGGGTGCTTTGGCTGTACAGCCAATTTCCACATGGCATGAAGTGGCTAGAGGAAAAGCCTTGGCACAAAGACCCTTTCACCATTACAAGGAAATAGAATCATAGAATCATAGAATAGTTAGGGTTGGAAAGGACCTTAAGATCATCAAGTTCCAACCCCCCTGCCATGGGCAGGGACACCTCACTCTAAACCATACTACCCAAGGCCTCATCCAACCTGGCCTTGAACACTGCCAGGGATGAAGCATTCACAACCTCCCTGGACAACCTATTCCAATGCCTCACCACCCTAATAGGAAAGAATTTCCTCCTTATATGCAATCTAAACTTCCCCTGTTTAAGTTTTAACCCATTACCCCTTGTCCTACCACTACAGTCCCTAATGAAGAGTCCATCCCCAGCATCCCTATATGCTCCCTTCAGATACCGGATAAAAACCTAAAACTTTATATTATTGAAATTGTCGACAGGAAGAAATAGTGAACAGGCAGGTTCCTTTTTGAAAAACAAAGACTAGAGATGTTCACCTGAGGGCACAGAAAGATGAAAGAAAGATAAAACAAAATGGATTTAACTTAGATGCCAAACACCCTTAATGGGAGATACAGCGCATAAAAACTATCAGAATAATTAGAACTATCTAAATGCCAGAAAATTTTTTCAGCAATGACTTGTTAGATCAGTGCAGAATTTTTTTTCAGATGTGTTTGTCTTTTCTTCCTGAATGTCCAAGAAATCAAACTTCATTCCAAATGTGCTCCTCAAAAGCAAGTTTTATGGCCATATGCTCAACTATTTGGACAATGTATGTGAACATTCATCTTACCATGGATAATATCTTGTCATCAGGGATAAGATATTGTTGCAGAGGCAGGACTGAAGTCTTCAAGCACTTCAAGCAAGTACAAAGACCGAAATTCTGTTCTGCATCACATGGGTAGAGAAGAAAGGCATGGGCAGGGGGAGGACTCACTCTGCTTTAGATCTTATTAATTCATAGGCTGCCTCAAGTCTTCAAGGTTAAGTAAGTTGTGGCAACTTCTCTACAGTACTTATGGGCCATAAAATTCTACATGATCCCTGTATCTCCCTTACATGTGCTATATGTTTTACTAGAAGCTGCACTTATCATTGAAAGACCAGTACCCAGGGAGGATGCTGGCAGGCAGAGTATTCATCAGATGCATACCATAAACCACAGTTCAAACAAATACTGTATTGCATTGTCAAATCATAACACATACGTGGAAACTACCTTTAAAATAATCTTACAAATCTGCATAAAGAATGGATTTTCTCAGGGTCTCTTTGCTTTATGTAGCTATCCTATAAGAAAAAAATAAACATAAAACTGGCAGGACAGTGTTGCAATATAGAAATGTTACTGGAAATCTGACAGGATCCGCCAGCATAATTTACTGATAATTCATAAAATTAAAATTATAAAAATTTATGGTAAATATATAGTAATTATAAATCTGAACTTCAAGGACAGAGAGCAAGCGTAATGACACAACCACTACTTAGCAGTGCTCACTTCCAGTTAAACCCAATATAATGAAACTTAACCAACTGATTATCTTAAGAATTGTCATGGTTTAAGCCCATTTGGCAATTCAACCACACAGTCTCTCTCTCAGTCCCTCCTCCCCCGATTCCTCACTCTGCTCCCAGAGGGATGGGGAGGAGAATTAAAAGACTGTAACTCCCATGGGTTGAGATAAGGGCAGTCCAGTAACTAAGGTATAACACAAACCCACTGCTGCTACCACCAATAATAATAATGATAAGGGAAATAACAAGGGAAGAGAATACAACCGCTCACCACCTGCCGACGGATACCCAGCCTGAATGAGTAGTGATCTAGCCCTTTCGGGTAACTGCCCCCAGTTTATATACTGGGCATGATGTGCTGTGGTATGGAATACCCCTTTGGTCAGTTTGGGTCAGGTGTCCTGCCTCTGCTACCTCCGGGCTTCCCCTCCTCCCTGGCACAGCACGAGACTCAGAAAGTCCTTGGTCACAGTAAACATTACTGAGCAACAACTAAAAACATCAGTGTTATCAGTGTTGTCCCCAGGCCGAAAGTCAAAAACGCAGCACTGCACCAGCTACTAAGAAAGAGAAAAATGACTGCTACTGCTGAACCCAGGACAGAATTAAATCAAAATTCTCGAATTCATGTCATGCTTCCATCTGACATTCCAAAAAACATGGTGACTGGGTCTTGAATTTAGGTATTTTATCACTATCACCTATCATACTTTGCTCCAGTTTCTGGAGCCTGGTACTTTCTGCAGCCTAGAAAAGGCAAATTTCAACCAACAACAGACTTGCTTTCTATGGTTAACTTTACCAACTTCCAAGAAATTCAGTTTCCAGGCATCCACAGGTTGAAAATCTTTTATAAACACATTAGCCTTAATGACATGCTTCTCTCTCTCCTTTTGTCTTTCTTTATGTGCTAGACAATGAGAAAAATGGTAGAAGGTTGAATAAAGCAAAAACTTTCCTGCTCTTTTCCCTTTATACTTTGCCCCCCTTTAAAAAGCTAAATTAATAAACAAGTTAAAAAAAACCCAAAACAACAAAAAAATCAGTGAGTCTCAGGAATAAAGGTGGTAATAGACTCTCTCAGTCATTCTCCTTTGTACTTTACCATTAACATTCATTAATGTATAATTACTTTGTTTCAAAGCCTTTGTCTTCTTTTCTGCTGCACCCTGTCTCACGTTTTCATTCTGTTGTGGTGCTGTGTTTACTATTTCTAAGAAATAAATTATGCTATAAATTTTATTCAGTTCATGTTGCTTCTTTACTTCTTTTTACTGCCTTCAGTGTTCTTTATTCCATCTCTCTCATTCTTCTTCCTTTAACTATATGGTTTATAGTCAAGTGTTTGCTTTCAAACTGTAACTACTATCATTTGAAGCCTATATCATGTTTATAATTGATTCTTTGATTCCTAATAAATATAAATTTAAAAGAAATGTAGAGGCAAATGTATCTTCTGGCTGTTTTATCGCTACTATAATTTGCAATTTGTTATAAAACATACCAAGAAGCCTTAGGTTAATGTCTTTCTCCTTCCTTTCCCCCACAGAACTTAAAATCTGAGAACAGGACATTAGATGTATTGTATGATGCTCAAATACTGTCATAACATGGAACCTACAAAAAGGTAGAAACCAGATAGTTCATGGTGATATTGTGATGATAGCCAAATAGCATAAGGTTAATTTTTCAGCATGTCTGAAAGTTGGGTGTTTTTTAATCACCATTGTATTATTTTATTCTTTAACTAGTAACTTGCATGCCTACTGCATTTATGAAAAAGGCTTCTGGTAAGTCTTAACAAAGTGAACCCCTACCAATGTAAAACTGGTTTGCGTCCATAGCACACATAGAGGTGAGTCTGCAGGATGCACATAAGTTCTGCAGAGCTGACTCCAGCCATCTGCAGCATTTTGCCTGTGACCGAGATATCTGGAAGCATGAAGTCCTAGTACGGAGAATACCTGCACATTTTCCCTGCCTTCACAATGACTTAGACTCCTGGACTAATTCCACATTTGAGATTTTACCTCTTTACCCTTCCCCATCCTTGTGCTACCCTTCTGTTTTCAGTGTAATAGAACATACTTGACACCCATTTCTCATCACTCTTGTACAAATGGTTTTAAACCTAATCCCTCTTCTTCTTTAGGAAATGCTTTAAAGCCACAAGGCTACATACTTCTCCTTTTGGATTCTCTGCCTGTCTGAATCAATCTTGAATATTTAGTTCTCAAATAAGGTAATTTTAAGAGATGGGGTGCACAGTGCCTTTTCTTTCCTCTCACCTTCTCCTCTATCCTGAAAACCCATAAAAAAGGTCATACCCCTATGGTGGTATGGGAATATCTTTTTGAACCCCTACGGACAGGCAAGATCAGAATCCCATACCCCTCAGATTTCAGCCAAATGCTTTATTCAAGGCTGAATTATTCAAGCATTACATTGGACCTTTTCTCCCTGTGTGCCTGTCCACAAGTATCTCTAAACTACTGTATGAACTGACTCCTGAAAGGTTCAACTCCTTACTGCAGTCAATTGATTAGAATGGATTTAACTGAAGAGAAGAAAGACAAGGGAAATGGATAAGAGAGACTAAGATGAAGGAGGAGGAGAACAGAGGAAGAGATAAAGCAGAAAAACAGGGAAAAGAAAAGAAGGGAGGTGGGGAGGAGATAAAAGACCTGAAAAGGAGTGATAAGAAGCCAAAGTAGGAAGAAAAAGAGCAAGAGAAGGGAAAGAAAGGCAGGAAAAGGAAGGAAGGAGGCAAGACCTGTAAAGCAGCAAAAAGCATTCAAAACACTGTGAGGCATTTAAGAAGAAAAAGCAGCCAAAGCAGGGAAAAATAAAGGGGAGGGAGGCTGTGGTAAAAACCCCTAGACATGAAAAGCAAGGACAGGCAGTCGAAGCAGTGACAATCAGGGAAAACCAGAGAAGGGAAAAGCAGCCTGAAAAAGTTAAAGAAGTGAAAACCAGAAAAGGAAAAAGTAGAGAAGGGAGGAGGAAAACAAAACACACCTGAAAAGCAGCAGAAAAAAAACCTGCATAAAGTGAAAGCAGGATAATGCAGACAAAGGCAGCCAAAAGCAGGGAGAAGCAGTGAAAAACAGGGAAGGGGCAGGCAAGGGAGGGAAGCAAGGAAAGAGGGGGGAAAATGAAAAGATAAAAAACAAAGCAGCAAAAAAAGGTCAAAGGAATGAAGCAAATGGAGAAGGGGGACACAAACACACGGCACCTGAAAAGCAGTGGAAAGTTGTCAAAGCAGTTAACATGTAGGACCAGACAAGCAGGGTAAAGTCAAAGCAGAGAAGAGGCTGAAAAACAGGGCAAAGAAGAGGAGGCAACACCGAGGAAAGGAGGAAAACCAAACAAAATAAAAAGCAGTGAAAAACAGGGAAAGGGGGGGGGGGGAGATCAGAAAAGCAGTGAAAAGAAGTAGAGATACAGGAAGGGGGGGGGGGGAGGGAGGAGGAGGACACTTGAAAAGCAATGAAAATAAAGCAGCAAATACCAGGGAAAGAAGTCAAAGCAGTAAACAGCAGGGAATAGGAAGGCAAAAGCAGGGGGTGACACAGTGGGAAGCAGGAAAAGACCTGAAAATCAGCCACAAAAAGTCAAAGCACTGAAAAGCAGTTGAAAAAGCGTCAAAGCACTGACAAGGAGCAAAACCAAGTCAAAGCAATGAACAGCAGGAAAAGAAGGACGAAGGCAAACAACCTGAAAAGCAGGTAAGTCAAAGCAGCATAAAGCTGGGAGCAGGGGAAAAAGTAAAACAGGGAAAAGAAGTCCAAACAGAAAAAAGCAGAGAAAATAAGCCAAGACAGTGAAACACAAAGAAGAGAAAGGCTGGGAAAACCCAAAGCAATGAAGAATAAATACACCTGAAAAGCCTCTGAAACACAGTGGAGAAGGAAGTGAGAAGAAACCTGAGAAACACTGAAGCAAGGAAAGGAAGCAACGAAAACACCTGAGAAGCATTTCAAAGAATGGCTACAAAGGGGAAAGATACAGAAATCATTGGAAAGAAGGGGGGAAATACCTGAAAAGCAGTAGAAAGCAAAGCAGTAAAAAGTCAGTGAAGGAAAAGCAATGGTGGGAAAGGAAGTGAAAAAAGACAGGCAGGAAAAACAAGCAGGAAAGATAGGAAGTGAAGTCAACATAGTGAAGAGCAATGATGGGAGGAAGGCACAACCTGGAAAAAAAAAAAAAAAAGAAATGAAAAAAAGAATGGAAAATAACAGAAGTCAAAGTAAGCAGGAAAAGTCAAATCAGGGAAAAGAACAGAAAGCGCAAAAAAACAGAAGAGAAGGGGGAACCTGAAACACTTGGAAGGGAGCTAGAATGACAAGCAGGGAGAGGAAGCGAAAAATAGGAGAGGGGGGTGAAAGACCTGAAAAGTATTGAAAAGAAGGGGAAAGGTGTTGCAGCAAGGCAAACCGGGGAAGTATGACAGGAAGCACAGGTAGGAACACAAAGCAAGGAAGACAAGCACAGAACAAGACAGGAAAAGCTGTGAAAAGACAGGAAGTGAACAAGCAGGAAATGGAAAGAAATACAGTAAAAAGAAAAAGCAGGAAGACTGGAAAAGCATCAGAGGAAGGCAGGCAAGAGCAGTGGGAACAGCAGGGAAAAGACAGAAACAACACGGAAACAAAAGGTTGGGGGGGGGGGAATAAGAGGCTGAAACATGGTAAAAGGAGAAAAAAGCAAGTGGTGAAAAGTGTAGGGAAGTGGGGATAAGGGTCAGAGTGGAAAGTAGGGAAGGAGAGTGAGAGCAGTGAAAAACAATGGTAACTTGGAGTGGGGAGGAAAGGCCATGCAATGTTATTGTTTCTGAAGAGGGAAATGAACTACAGTTTCCACTGAAGAGTATTTTAAAATGATTTTAGCCTAAGTTAACAAAAATCTCTCATTGTCTCCATGAAAGAACTGAATATGACACTTCTGGTTTTCTGTGGCTCTTAAGATTCCTACATTTGTCTTCCCAGGTCACTGAAGTTATGTCTGGACATGAACCTTTTACACTGTCACTGTATCAAAGTGACCTGTATGGATACACCTGATTTCAAGGCACCTCTCACTGTAATATTTCTACATGTAGCATGTTTTGTTTACAGAACAAATGTCTTTACATATAATAGTGTTAGCTCTGTGTACTGAAGAAACCAGACTGATGTGAGATAGCATACGCAGAGTACAACAATAAAGCGGGTTATTCCAGTATAAACTTACAGTGTTTTTCTTGGAAGAAACACTAACTTAGCTAGCGTACAAGAAAATAGATAAAATTCCTCAGACACAAGGCGAACATTTTGTAGGGGCAGGAAAACAATTCAGATGAAACTAAAAATGCACAAGTGCTGTGGCACACTGCAGCAAAGAGGAGGAATCCCACTGGAACCAAACTGCGCTAGCCCTGCATTAGGAAAGAAGACAAGTGAGACTAAAACTTTGAAAACTATATTCCCTTATCTTATTCTTGACTGCAAGGTCTCCAAATGGAGTTTCCTTTGAGTGCAAATTACAGAAAGGGCTTGTTCACTGAAAATGCAGTATAGCTCAGGATGTGCTCCCTTCAGGACCCACTGTTCTTCCTGCTTTAAGTACAGAACTCTGTCACAACCTCCCTCCTCATTGTAGTTAAATGATAAACTCAACCTATCAACTGTTAACATTTGCTACTGGGAAGGAGTATGAAGTGAGTTCTGAATGAGCTACAGGTTGGCAGGAAAACCTGAAGGAAAACAGATGCATTGGAACACCACAACAAGCTGTATAGAAAAGACCTGCTGGTGAGGGGTAAGGGAGCTCCTTGAAGAAGACAGTCTTGAGATGGGGAGTTTTCTGCTTGAGATCTTGAACTAGTTTCTTCAGAACAAACTCAGTTTTTATTTTTTCATATATCATTTTCCAATCACTACTAATTGTCTTGACAGTCAACATCTTGTCAAATTAATCTCCTCTCCTCCCACTTCTCATGGGGAGACCTACAGGAGATGGATTTAGTTATTAATTTCTATTGTCTTATTTATGCTACTCTTCATTACTCAAGACCATATGGAATACCCCTAAGACCTGAAGTTTCAAGAAACTCTGAAAATCCATGGGATTTTGCAAGAGATTTATAACCTAGAGCTCAGAAGGACTCACCTCTACAACAATCACAAAAAACTGGCTTTGAGAAGCAATGTTTTTAACCCTTTCCTCATCTTGTAGTTATTCTTTTAGGGACCAAGCTGTGCATTGCCTTGAAAACTAAGTCAAATTTGTTTATATACACACTCCAGAAAGTCAGCACAGCAACAGAAAAGCCAGAGTTCTTTTCAAAAAAACCCAAAGGAAAGCTACCAAGCCAGATCTTCAAAAGTATAAACTACTGCCCTACTATTACATTAAGCAGAGAGAACTAGCTGACATTATGGAGAAAAATTAATGGGAAAATACAGTGCAAGCATGTTAAGACAAGCCTGTCCCATTGTCAAACATACCAACTTTCAACACCCTTTAACAAATAAATGTTTTGAATTAAAATGTTGGTATGTGTACAATTTGTAAACAGTGATGATATATGATTAAAAAAATAAAATTAAGCAATCCTTTAGACTGAAATTGTATTTTCTAGGAGTAAACCTTCCCATCTGTTGCTCCACTAGCAAAACATCATCTTCCCAGGTTTTTGTAACAGACTCTACAAGGAGGCTGCAACAGTGAAGAATCCAAATGGTTAATGCATTCAAGAGAACATTGTATGTACAGAAGCCTTTATACTGGAGACCAACATGTTTCAAGGAGATGCTGCAACATTGCCTTAGAGTACACAGCAACTGCATGAGATTTGTCCGTCTGCATGCAAACCGATGTGGGAAGCAAAACACCAGCACATTTTTGTATTTGTTTTGTTAACTGAGCATCTTTAAATTTGACATGTGAGACGCAGTGTTCTAGAAATGTAATACCCTTATAATCAAAACGTATGCCAAGACATCATTACAATGGTATTCCAGGACACTGGAATTTGCAGCAGTGGGAAACAGAAATTGCTGTTGAAGCTGTTCCTATGGAGTACTTGGAGGCTAAGATACAGACTGCACAACTTACCAGAAATGAGAAATGCCTCTTGAAGATGCACAGGAAAGAGAAGAAAATTCCAGTGTACTACACAATGAAATTTAATGGCATTGCCTCATCTACCTAAAGCCACATTTCATTCTCGTCCAAAGAGCATGATCTTGTGCAGGTTTCTCAGTACAGCCTCCACTGAAATTCAGACTTGCCCCAGCCCAGAATGCATCTGCTCTTAAGGATTATTATTGTTTGGCTTAGAAATCTGTTCCACACGCTCTTCCTGAAAAATTTATGACATTTTTACTATCATGATAAGTACTGTCTTGCCAGTGAGAATATTACTTGCCTTAATTTTCAAAAAATAGATGATGTTCTTTTAAGACTGAAAATATTCTGACTATTTCCCTTAGATGCTAGTTTTCTGCTTTAGGTTCAGCAGCTTTTCACTGTAACACTGTGTATCATCCTTTAGCTGGAGTACTTTTCACTGTTGCACACTGAGGAAAAATTGCTTGTTAAACAGAGGAGGTCCTGCCTTAGGAATGTGGACCTAAGGTAGATCCACAATAAAATATCTTTCAGGTATAACAGATCCTGTGCCCCCTCTACTCCATGGCAACAATTATTTTTAAGGATACCTTTGGTCAGTCTCACTTCCATTCTCATCCTGCTAAACACAGAAGTTTTAATAGGTAATCCCTCAATAAAATACTCTGCTTGGGTTTAGGGTTGTATTCCTACAGCTCTAAAACTTGATTTATAACATCTGCTGTGGTTTGCATCTTTTAAGGTCTCACTAGACTCTGCTTTCAGCCCATTTTAACCTACACATCTCAGCCCTAGTTAGTAAATAAATTAAAATCCGTTTCAAGTTGCTAAATGCTGACAATCCACTATGCATTACTGCTGCTTCTGCCAGACTGATCCCTCCATATGCTCATTTGGTCTGCCATCAGAAATCAAATCCTCCTCCTTCCAATTTAGCCTAAATAGCAATAAAATAATCCCATCTTTCATTTCTGCTCTCTTGCAAACTTCCAGATGCAACCCAGGCCTTGCCACTTGATAAACAGTTAGGATTCAAACCTACCTTGAAACAGAACACGCAGCTACATTCTAGACATCTCCCATGTTAATTACTGGAAACCAACCTTTTGTGAAAAACTTATTTTCCAATCAAAGCAGAACCGTTAAGATTCATTCAATATGGCCATTAAAGTTTTTCATTTAGCTTCCCTCACATGATTTCCTAGGACTACATGAAAGAAATTTCTTGGTCTCTCTTTCAATTAAGGACTGCAAAATTCCACTCAAGCCAAGGGTACTTCTCTCACCTCCCTATGCTATTGTTCACACTGGTTAGAGTCCCTCCCACACAGAACACCTCTTCCAATTCCAACCTTTACTCTCTTCTGAATTGTTTCTCCTCACTTTCCCACTAGAATCTCTGAACATTGGTTAAAGTGAATTATGTATTCTCACTCCTGTTCACCAGAGGAGCCTGAAATTTAAAATTTTAACTACCACCTTTTGTCTGGTTTATGAAGTGTATCACATTTTCATACCATTCAAGTCCTCAGAGATAGTCACTGTGACCATCTTGTGATTGAACTCTGTGATGCTCTGGAACATCTAGTGTAAAATATAATGAACAACAGAAACTACAAATCCTCTTGGGTCTACGCAGACCACATATATTTGATAGGGCTAGTATGAAAAACTGTTGCAATAAAAACAACGCATCTTGATCATTAAGTAAAAAATAGTTCAACTATTGTTACGAGGTGGAGAAATAAACACCAACGGCAAACTTTTCACCATCAGGTTACTTCTGTAGAGCCCCACAAAATCAGGGATATTTAACAGAAAACCACAATTTGGCATGGTATCTTTCTCTCCTTGACAGATGTAAAATACTGTGCAATTCTAATATCCAATCCTTTAATCACTTGCCAAAGTCATGCTATATAAAAACTATCCTCATGAGATCAATACTCAGCAATAACTCTACTTTGTTGTTACTTGTGTAATCCTGCCTAAAAAGATACTTAAATACTATTCAGAAGTTCCACATAATGATCTTACTGATATGTATTTTGTTCTATAAATCAACACGACATATTCACCATGCTGTGTCAGAGGGTTAGAGCTTTAGATTATTTCCTCATTAAAAAATGATGTCCCTGATGGGTTTCAAGAGGAATTATCTTCCAAGGTATTTAAGAGGTTTCAGTTATCAAGACTAAAACATAAGCACATTGATGGTTTAATGAAAGTAATGATGGTAGAGTGATAAACAATGAAGACAAGCCACATCTACAGGTGAATCCAACCCTTCTGTAAACCAGTCCCATTCAGACATCATTATACTTACAGGATGGAAGACCACATCCTGGAAAAGCAGCAGTTCTGAAAAGGACTTAGGAATCATGATGGATTATCATCTAAATTTACAATCTTTTAATGCAAATAACTGAGACTGAAAGATTTAAAAATGCAATCCTCGGAGGTATAAACAAACAAGCGAAGATATAAACTGAAAGGTTCAAGAATGTACCTGCACATACTACACGCACACAGCGATACCCAAATCACTACCAGACGCTGTATGCAGATCTTCCGTCCATGCTTTTAGAATGGATTTTAAAACACCTGAAGTTTCAGAAGAGCTGAAAAAGCTTTACAGTTAGAGATTTAAGGAACTCCATCTATATAGGTTATTTAACATATTTTTTTATGTGAATAAAGTGAAATAGTTTAAAACTAGAGTAGTTATTTGTTATTCTAATAGGCAGCTAGCTATCTGATGGCCAGCAGCTGGAACTAAACAGTGCTAAAACTGAAGGAGAACTAAGAGTATGGAAATCTAGCTGAATCACTCAAGAGACATGGAAAACCCCTCACACTTCAAGAATCTATATGAAAATCAGCTATCTTTTTCAAAAGTATGTTCTACTGCACCCAAAAGACATGGACTTCATGATGCAGAAACAACTAGATTGAATTCAAGGAGTAATGGCGTGCCAGTCAGATTATTTCATGACCATGGTCACTTCTGGCCTTAACATCAGCTAGTCTGTAATAAGTAGAAAGCTGCAGTGCATATAAGAACATTCAAACTAACAGATGATAATATAAAGAACTCAAACTACAAGTACAGTCCATCAGAATCAAGCAGAGCTGTGTTCATACATCAATGATTTGTATACCTTGCTGTTTCAATTAAAAACTCAAAATTATCTGTTATGCCTCCAACTTTTACTTTCATATTTTTAAGTCTGTTTCAATGTATCTGATATTTACATATTAT
This sequence comes from Neopsephotus bourkii, assembly GCF_033783945.1. Taxonomy (NCBI): domain Eukaryota; kingdom Metazoa; phylum Chordata; class Aves; order Psittaciformes; family Psittacidae; genus Neopsephotus; species Neopsephotus bourkii. The sequence continues at coordinate 5,779,504 of NW_026901456.1, read as the reverse complement.
AGTATAATTATACCTACCATACCATGGCTTGGAGTAGGTTAATTGCATAGGAAGATTTACTATGTTTACATTTTTTCTTAAATTACTCTTTTTTTAAAAAGCACAGTAAAGAGTCTGAGGACAAATTATTCAACTGTTTATCATACATAAGACTGCATGACTATAATACAAAGGGCTTGTCTTTTCATTTAACGTTACAATATACACAGCAAGTCCGGACTAGATCTTACAATCTGAACACAGGTATTTAACCTTTTCCATGCTGTTTATGTTTACAATGCACAGAAGTCCTGTAACCAAACTGTGTAGTAAAGCACACAAAACTGGACTGTAACATAACACAGTATGCAGAAGCACTGGATTTTATGATTTCTTCTTTATGCAGATTTTCTTTTTAACTGCTTTATTTTTTGGCGCTTGCTAAGGTGCGGCAACCCGCGCACACAGAAATTACCCAGATTTCGTATTACCCTTATATTCCTAGACAGCAGTAAGTACTGGATTCCTTTTTATATTGCTAAACTCAGCATCTTGTTTCTAAGGTGACAGCCTTCCAAATCCTGCCAACTTCTCTGAATTACAGAGTTAAAAAATAAAACCAAAAATAAAAAAAAAAAATCATCCACAGGGTTGACATGTCAATAAAAAAAAAAAAAAAAAAAGACTGCTTGATTAAAAAAAAAAAATCATGATTTACAAGGAAAAAAATGGTTAATATCCCAAGTATTCATTCCCATTCGCATGGTAGTCAGCTGCTGCACTGCCACTGTAAGTATACAGAATTCCACCTTTTAGTCTGAAAGAATGACTTCGCCGCATGGAACTGACCAGTCTGAACTCTGAATTTTCTGCTAAATTAACTTTTAGAAGGGCTTACTGGCAGAGGTAGATCACTGCTTCTGTAATATATAATGGGCAAAGAATGTTAATCTGGGATGGGCAATCAATGAATTACCCTTCTTTCAAATGTTTTCCACGGAGCTTTTACTTTTCATCCAAACAAATCTCTGAATGGGCCCACAAATTTTGCAACTGCCAAGCTGACTGTGTTATATTAAGGCAGCATTACCCAAAAATTAGGCACCTGTTAAATACAGCCTGCTAACCTCAGGTCTCATGTGAGTGTTTTGCTTTACTCAGACTATTATTTTGGACCTGTTCATGCAATCAAGGTCTTGCCTTCAAGTTTACAATTATGTTAATAAGGAATACAAGAATCAACTGCTGGTTTCATAGCTTCTGGATCTAGTGTCCCTTTTAGCTTCAGAAGCCTGAACACATTTATAATGTAACAGATGTTATAGTCTTGAAGTAGATGTCAATCTATTATGTTCAGTACACAGATTGCTGTAAATGTATTGGCTATGAATTCAACAACAGTTCCAGTTTTGTTTAAGCAATAGTACAGCCATAATTTTCAACTGACATTTAAAAATGGTCTAGTTACACCTTGTGTCAAAGTGCAGAACTGCTACATTATTGGTTACAGACATCTATGTGCTATAAAAACAGCTTTGGTACAATAAATTATCAAAAAAGAAAATAAATTTTTGTAAAATTCACAGCATAATTGTGAGGCAAAAAAGCAGTCACATAAAATTCTGCATTTTTAAAAATGTTCAGGATGAACAGAAGACGTCTTTGTGCAGAAGTAATGGTGGAGAAACCACGTGCCGAGAAAAAGCAAAAGAAAAAAGTAAAAGCAGGAAGGGACACAGTTGTAGCTATTTCCATCAAACGCAAACCACTACTCCTGTGACCTTCAACCAATAAGGAAGTCAACTTTATGACACACGCAAAGTGACCTTGCAATACCTTACAATAAGTGGGTCACAAAAGTCTATTTTAAAAGAAAGGCCTCTTGAATTACCCATTCTCTGTGTTTTCAGCATTAAGGACTGTCTGCAAAAGCATGTCCAAAAGTGATTGCATCTGAAATGGTAGGCTCTTCTAACTTAAGAGTCCAAATCCATAAGGCCAAAGGTTATCCCAAAGACCACCACTTAGACCTCCCCAGGACTGGCCAGGACCGACCCGTTGATTGCTTCTCAGTGCACCTCAGTTATGAAACCAGTCATATTTCAATACTAACTGACTGTGGTCTCCCAAAACATGAGACCCACAGAATCCCATTACAATTGCTGCTTTGATCCTCAGTAGATTCAGAAAAGGAGAGTTCTGATCACCGCCACTTAGCATGCTCAATGTGCCTTACAAACTCCATTACAACCGTCCCTTTTTACAGCTGAAGAATATATATTTGTGTAATCTGAAGGTCCCTCTTTCTTACAGTACTGCATTTCTGTGCCCATGTTTGTCTGGGGAACTAAAAAAAATATATATATATTACTCACTCCCCTCCCACCCAAAAACTTCAAAGGGCCTTTTTATAAACCATGTGCAATGCCTTTAAAAAGAAACTAGTTTGGAACTACAACTAACATTTGAACAATAACCCCTGTTGAATGAGACCAAACAAAAAAACCCTCCCAAAAAACCAAACTATGACTATGTTGTGGCAGGTTAAAATGGGGGAAGCAAAAATGAACACCACTAAGCTACCCATTAACGTGGGTCCAGAGATGGCTCTTAGAAAAAGAAAAACAACAAAAAAAAAGAACAAAAAACAAACAAACAAAAACCAACCAAAACAAAACAAAAAAAAAAAAAACCCAACAAAAAAAACTTCATTGTCCCTTTGCAATCTTTTCAAGTTTAAAAAAATAGTCAGCTTTGCCCTCCTGTAGCGGTTCAGTGAGTTTATCTCCTTCTGATTCAAGCAGCTTTGCACTTTGTTTTTGGAAAAACACCACTTCTATAAAAACACACAAGAAACAAACTTAGTTTCAGTTTAGTCACGAGCTAGCCACAGGACTTTGCTGAACACAAACTCCTGTCATGGGAGACTCTTCTCTATCAATTCCTTGCCTCATTGCAAGGTGTCCTTCAGTCATGTAATGAGCAGGACCTGTATTAGCAGAAAACTGGTATGTTGGATGTCCAGCTATGCCAGTTTCTTGGCGCGGATTAGAGTAGACTGTTAAATTCATGTCCATAGCTCCATTCTGTCCAAAGTCCAAGGTATTAGCAGCCACTGGGCGGTTCTGATAGGCCTGATTGCCTTGGTTACCAGTAGAGGAGGAAGATGTAGAGGAAGAAGTAGTTGAGGAAGACAGGGATGTCATGGAGTGGTGACTGTGGCCCACCTCCATAGAATCCTGGGTGGAGGAGCTGTTTGTTGGAGAATTGTAGACTCTTGGCCTGGTCCGGCTACCCAAGGCTTGCTGTCCATGATGGTGGTGGTGGTGGTGGTGATGGTGGTGGTGGTGAGCGCTATTTCCGTGATGATGATGTAATGCATTCTGTTGTTGAGGGGTTACATGGAAGGTGGTTTCTTGAACTGGATGGTTTTCAACAGTGACCTGTGTAGGAGCTTCAGTGGCTGTCCAACCAATTGGAGGAGGAAACTGCTGTCGAACCTATGGTAATAAGCAAAATAAAAATTAAAATGCTTACTTGAATCTGTTCATTTGCAATATATGAGAGATATTATGATATTATGCTAATTTTCAAAAAAGTTAAAAACCCTTGTAGCTGCAGAATTATTCTAGAAGTGGAAGCACGCAGTTACAAAGAGTCTCTAATACACTTTTCTAAGTATACCTTAAGAAAAATGAGCTCACTTTCTGGGTGTTTTTTTCAAACAGTTTAAGTAAGTGCAGTATGTGACCTTACTGTGAAAGTCACAGAAGCAGCTCTATGTAATAGTAGCAATAAACAACATAATATTTGTACAACCCTTAGAAAAATAAGGCCCTGATGTCTGACTCGGGTCTCTGGATACAATAAGCATACTAAGCTAAATTAGTATGTTGTAGTTCATATCTTGAATAGTGTCAACAGCATTTGAGGAGTACCACCCACACCTCTGGAAGAACACAGGTGATTAAAGATTCCTAACTCCACATCAATTTGTTGCATAAATTAAACTGTCAGCTTAGGGACAATTTATATTTGTAACCATTCTGTACTAAAATAAAAATATTACTGAATTATTTGTAGTTAATGAGTTGCTGCTTCTTTCCAACAAGTACTGAATAAACTCTAGTCCATCAACGATAATGTTGGTGAAGTACCCAAACATCATAAAACAGAATTAAGAACTCCAGCAGGAGTCCACTGAAGTACAAGTTTATTCTCCACTGGGTTGGAAGATGCACAGTTCTGTGTACCCTTACACACTGTGCAAGGTAAGCACTGATAGCTCCATCTGACTTACTGCTATTAATACAAAACCTTCACTACTACAGAATCTCTGAAAATTTTTACAGATGCCTTCAGTAAAGTGACTGACCTAACATAAACATACAACTACATAAGAGCTAGTTCTGTGTCTAAATGAGTTCAAACTTGAAATGAAAGCATTACTTAATTTATAGGGATTTTATACTTTAATATTCTCAGAAAAGTCATATAAAGCAAACAGACAAAAGCTTTACTTAACCATACCTGTGGGCTGTGTGTTTCACAGTCCATAGCTTGAACAGCAGCAGTGAAGTGTCCACCACTATGTCGATGCTGGTGTGTGGGGTCTGACCGTGCCCTTCCACTGTTGCTTGTTCCAGAAGATCCACCTATAAAATCATAACATGCACAATAACTAAAGAGGCACAAAACTTAAAACTAACCTGTAGAACAGTGACAGCACGAAGATATGTAAACTGTTTTGCAGTAAAAATACAAGACCTATAATAACATTCACATTTTGGCTCATCTATTTTCTACTTTTTGTTGGAGCAGCTACCTGTTCCAGCCGATTAAAGCAGTCAATGAGCATGACTGATATATTTGATTTTTAACCAAAAATAGAATATTTATCTGAAAAAGACTCCTTAGATGTGATTAACAAAAATTATTATGTTATCTGTTAATGTGAAATATTTACCTGAGCTTGAAGATGTACTAGAGGTGGTTCCTGAAGACTGTGACTGCTCCATGGCAGGACTAGTTGACACACTGTTACTTGTGTTTGTACCTTCGTCTGCTGTTTTCTTAAAGAAACTATGCTGTAGGGCATAATAAGGTTGAATTCGTGTCTTAGGGTCATAATCAAGCATCCTTAAGATGAGGTCTTTGAACTTCAAGTAGTCAGCTACAGTATGACCCGATTCCCCAGCACGGCGTCCACCCGGTCCTCCTGTTTCAACTCCTAGTATATTGTGAAGTTTACGAGTTCCTGGTGGTTTGTATTCCTGTTGGGAAGTTAGAAATTGCTTGAAGTCAATTTATATATTAAGCCTTGGATGTGCACAGTTTAAACATGCCATAAAAGGAAGTAAAATAAAAGTAAGAAACTATTTAACACTACGGAATGTGTTATTTCATTAATTTGTCTTACAATGTGGAACAATTAATAAACAACAATAAAGCTGCATTTTCAGTAAGGCAAGATGTAAAACAAAGTAACATCTCACTTTTTTTTATTATTATTAATTTTATTTACAGAAACTGCCAATATTATTGTCCTAGTTATATAACCTACCCTTTTTCCATCTTTGGTCTTCTTCAAGTTCCAAGTGCTATCTGGCAACTTCTCAAAGAACTTTCTTGCTTTTGGTGCTTGGTCAAGGATGTGAGTAGGTGGTATCCCCAGAACTTCCACTATCTTATTCATTTGATCCACCTGTTCCAAATAAAGAAATTTTGTGAGGAATGTATGACAGAGCTGAGCAGTGTGACACAGTGACATTCTCACTGCACAGGAAGCAAATGGAAAAAAAAACCCAGACAAGTTTTAAATTAATTGTGAATTTAAAAAAAATAAAAATCCACTGTGTACAAAGCAAATTAGTGTATAAGGAGTAAGAGGGAGGACCCAGAAACAGAAAATTACTAACAGGCAATTTAGAGTTCTGACAAAAGACACTGCTGTCACTGATGCTTATTCATTTTAGAATTACTAGACTTCCCTAATTTATGCATTAGAATTAAACAGATGAAACTCATGATGAGAATGAACAAAAACAACAAAATCTAATTACTTGTACCATAATATAGCTGCATACCTCATTTGCCCCGCTAAAAAGAGGCTCTCCAGTGTGCATCTCAACTAAAATACACCCAAGGGACCACATATCAATTGCAAGATCGTAAGGCATTCCCAGTAGCACCTCTGGTGATCGATAAAAACGACTCTGGATATATTGATATATCTGAAATAAAAGCATATAAAGGTAATAAACAGCATCCAAAGAGCACTATTATGATTATGTATTACAAAATAGAGCTACCATGAAACACATTTTTGGTGTAGGGAAAGCCAAGGTATCAGTGATACTAAAAAGCATCTAGTCATTACATTAATAAAAATACAAAAAATGCCAGTTAGTTAATTCTTACTAATAATAACAGTTCACAGTGTGTTCACCCTCCCAAGAAAAAGAAAAAACAAGTACAGATTCACTCTTGATGTCAGTATTTTACTTTTTTAGGGTTGATGAGTGTAACCTCATGCAATTATAGATAATCGCACAAAATTTTTCTCTGCTATCACCCTAAGAAAAACCATTCTGCAAGCCACATCAGAATCGTGTAACACTTCAGACAAAACTGACAGTAAAAGATCAAAAGCCAGGATTCTGATGTGATGAAATTATCAGGTGATTCTAGGAACTAGAAAACAACACATCGGAAAAAGCAACCCCCTTCCACCACTGCTTAGTTCTCCTGCTCATTTCATAAGACACATAATTCTATCTTGATTTTAAACTTGGAGACTGGCTTAAACATAGGCATACCAAAAAACCACACCAAAAAACCCCAACAACCCCACACCAAAAAACAACCCCCAAACCAACCAACCAACCACAAAAACAAGGGGGGAGGAAGAAACAACCCACCCAACTCCAAAACCCTTAACAAAAAAGAACCAAACAAATAACACCCAACAGAACTGTACTTCATATTCTAAGCAACACGTAACTTTATCCAGCACTTTCCACAAAGGTACTGGTATTTCCCCAATGCTTTGTAAATTAACTTTAAGGAATAATTACCATAGGGGTGTGTATTTCTGCTTTTTAACATCTCAAAACTGTATCATTGACATACACAATCCAGATCTCGTTTCACCTCCTGGTGTCTCCCTTCACGCCAGACTAAGAAGTTTCTAGTTTATAGCAAAAAGTCCCCCTGTTAATCTACATATGTGTTTCACCACTGCTTTCCATACACTAATCAATATTCCAAGCTGTTCTTCCCAAACTTATTATGGGGAAAAAGTGATGGGGTACCACTGGCCAGTCCTGACTCGTCAAGAGAGAATTGAGGGCCTTCTGTTAAAGCTGGTCCATGAAACTTCTTAATTCTTCTCATATCCCATCTACAGCATTACTAGTCCTACTTCCAAAACTTCACACCTTTTGAAACGCTGCGTATTTTGGGGAGTTCTTTTGTCTGGTTTGTTTGGTTTCTTTAACATCCAGCTTTCTCAAAGGAAAAAGATACCATCCACAACTTCATAAGTAAAACTGCCAAAGGTACACAACAGGACCTGGGAAGGCTCAAAATCCCCTTTTTTCCCAAAGACACTGAAGTCTAACTTTTATAGACAGAAGTCTTCCTGACCTCTCCAGCTAACAGCTTGTTATCAAACAACTAAAGCAAAGGTACCCTGAACAGAAATGGTCACTTGCTCAGCTGAACAGAATTCTTTCAACCAGGAAAGAATTTACTATAAGGTGAAAGCTGAACAGAACATCCTGGTAAATTCTGCAGCAAGCAAATTGTCAGTACAAATCAAACATTTGAGTTATACGATGCAAAGCTCTTTCTAAAGAAAAGAGGCTTTGGCATCCAAGCAGAATTATTTATGATCCTGAATTATTTATGATCTTAATATCTTGTATATTAAGTACTGTATATATTTTAACATTTCCTCAAGCAAATAGAAAGGTAATTGGCTATGCTGGAGAGCTTCTAATAGCTCAAATAAAAGCATGTACTCATCTTCAAAGTACATGAACAACATGACACAATTACAAATTTTTGGTCAACTATTTAGTAATACAGATCTATCCTAATATGAAGAACTGCTGACAGAAAATAGATTTGGCCCTCTGTCCTGGAAATGCTTTTCCCATATGCATCTTTACTCATACTAGTACCACCACTAAACTCAATTTAGTCTTTCCACAGTGTCGTGGTTTAACCCCAGCCAGACAGCTTTTCACTCACTCCCCCCCCATCTTGCCCTCCTCCTATTCTCGGGAGGGACGGAGAGGAGAATCAAAAAGAATGCAACTCCCACGGGTTGGGAAGTGTTTGTAAAAATGGGTTAGTAACCAGTTATCTTTAAAAGCCAGCTTCTCCACTGTCTCAACCCTCAAATATCTCTAAGGCACACTAAACGCTAAAGTATGAAGAGTATCTATGAAGAAAAAAAATATTTATTTAATAGCACTGCAGACTTCTACAATCAAGTACTGATGCATTCTGCACTAACATAGCATACAAATATAACCAAGAAGAAAAGAAAGATGGGAGATTTATCACTATGGTGAAGGTTTAACTACTATGGAACTAAACCTCATATTTAAGGCTCCTGTGGATTGCTGATGTCTAAAACCCTATGTAAATATTACCTGTATTTCACTTAAATAATTATTAATAAAGTTTAAATTACTGATCTATATGATTTTTTTCACATGTTTCCAACAGTAGCATAAACAGAATTTTTCCTAGTACTCACCCTCTGTCCAAGCTGACACGAACTGCCAAAGTCAACAATCTTGATAGCGCTTCGTTTGGGGTTACAGAGCAGTATATTCTCAGGTTTTAGGTCACAGTGAATGATACTAAGTTCAGGAGTCGCCAGGAAAAGCAGTGCAGTGCACATCTGCTGTGCAAATTTTCGTGTCAGGTTCAGTGAGACACCTCTGAAGTTGGTGTTCCGCAACAGATCATACAGATTGTAGGACAGCATTTCAAAGACTAAGCAGAGATGGTTTCGGAACACGAAGTGGCGCTTCAAATGTACTTTAAAAAGGGGAAGAAAATAATTAACACATATCCTGTGTCTACTAATTACAACACAATGATTAAATATTTTAACCAATATGTAAGAAGCTGACCTGTAAGACAATATAGTGTTACTTTTTTTTCCTGGATCTATGGTTATTTACAAAATATTGTTCCCGTGCCTGAAGTGCAGGGGGACATTTTATGCATCTAAAGTGTCCTCAAGTGTACCTCAGGAAAGCTACATTAACCAAAGAACTACTTAAAAGACAGAAGTACTATTTTTTTTAAATAAGCTATAACTCCCCTATTAGAAAAGGCCAACGCATCTTTGAGTAAATAAAAATCTCAGCAAAAAAGAAAAGCAGCACAAACTGTATAACACAAGTTTTGACACACTACTTTTGATCTTTTTCAAGGGAAAGTTCATTTTTCCATCCTCCTAAAGCTAAAACTGTATTCAAGTCCAAGCTGACTAGAACAAAGTGCACATACAGAGGTATTCTCAACAGTAAAGCAGATACTGCACTTCAGACTGAATTATTTATTAGAAATTTCCCTTATGTTTATAGAGAAAATATTTGTCGGATTGATTTAAAATATACTGACATTACTGCAATTTGTATGCTGTGACTCCAATTGATTACTTCAATTAATAAAACTGATCAATATCCATGGGCATTATATTCATTTCAATCAAGCAAAAATCTCAGCTTATGAAATCAACCAATCCAGTCCAAATCCACTCCAGTTTTTACATGAAATAGATGAAAAATTCACCACATGAATCTATTTAAGGGCAAGCAGGATTCACTGGTCTGTCAATCATTCAGGTTGGTTGCCACAGAAAAGCTACAACTGAAATAGGAAAAATACTTTGGCTCTCAGATAAAAAGCAACACATTCTCCTTTTTGTTATAATAAAATCTTGAACCAGTATCAGCACAATGAGGATTCAGACTTTCAGTTATTACTTGGTGTCCTATGCCAGTTCTTTATGAGTCCCTTACAACTCAATTCTAACAGTACAATTTGCTTCCAGCCTGATGCCAGTTCCTGCAATACCCTCATTGTCTAGACCTTTCATATTTTCTCATCTTTGTCATAATTCCACTATCCTCCCACCATGAAAGCACCAGCACCTTTTCTTGTGGTCTTTGTTCACTTGATTCCAGTACCTCCCTACACCACCTAAGCTTGCTGGAATCACTACTTACTCCAACTGATTTATAACTACCAGCATGCTTCTGGCCAGGTAGTACCACTTGCAGCTGCCACACAGCTCAGACAGCCTGGATAAGAGCTTAACTTGCCGTATCTTCCGTCCAATGAAGACATGAAATTTGAACATTTCTCCTCCACTCTGCCACAAATTTTCACAAAACTTTAAGACTTTAACGCATTCTTACACTTGTGTTGGGCTTAGTCTGAAGGAGAGCAGTCCAGTTTGAAGGTACTGAAGATCTGACATAAGTGTAAGCAGTTGAATTCATGTTCCTAAAGATCAAGCTACAATGTATTTAACCATGTTCTCTCCGAAATCTACACTTTACATTACACAGTATATTGAAATACTTGCAATGCTTTCAGCGTTATTCAGCTTTTCCTAGCATAATGTATCTAAAAGACTAGGAGAGGGAGCTGTCCATATGTCCTACTGATAACTTACTTTTTACATCAATATGCTGTATGCTCTAATTCAATGTTGTTGCAAAAGTATGTTCATAAACAACTGTTCCTATGCTTAGATACATCTTCCAGTGAAGTGCCTGGAGATCTGTTTTCCATGGTCAGTATTTGCAAAGCATGCAGCACAAGGTATTTATTAAAAACATCCATTTGGGATTTTTGATCTTTACTGATGCTGTCATGTTCATTAATACAGTATTAACTGAAAGGGAAACTATTCAAATATACCCTAACAGACTTGGAAATCCTCTTGAAACAAGTCTAAAATCACCTACCTAAGCAAAGGCAATATTATTCGTCCACTGTTCAAAATTATACTTTTCCCCCTCCACCCCCTTTCCTTTTTCAGCACTGCTCTCTATGTAAAGCCATCCTGCCTTAACTGACAGAGGGAGATTATATGATGTTTTGGTCCATTTCATTTTACCTCATATTACAAACAGAATCTCTAACAATTTAAAATTCCAAGAGCTTATCTGATGAAGCTGTAGTGTCTTTATTTGCTGTGTATTAATATGAAACTGGTCATGACTTTAATGCTCCTAAAACACCTTTCCAACATAGTATGCTGTCAACTTCAGATTGTAAGCAAACATGTTGTTAATAAATGTAAGTTTAAAATGCCTAACTTCTACACTGAAGACATAAATGTACTGTGAACATATTTTATAAAACCAGTTAAAATTCAACTGAATACTCATCAGATAACAGCATCAATGCATATTAACATTATTTCAAAGGTTTCTTTCTACATTATAGAAAGAAAAAATAGTAATCCAATACATATATTCAAATCAGAAAGCAGAGGTGTTCGTATTTCAGCTTCTACAAACTAAACAATGCTTAAAACCAGTTTCAATTTCCTTAATAACTTTTTCATATTTCTCCATCTCTCTTTACAACATGCTGTTGCAGTCCTTCCATCATGTCTTCTCCAAATTCTCCACTGCAGAGCATGGAAAGGATTTAGCAAACTTCTATATGAACTGACTTAATTTCATCATTATTATAAAGTTCACCTAGCAATATAACGGTAAGTCAAGGGAACACCATTCCCATTTACAGGAACTATCAAAACTATAAGCTTCAAAGTATTTTCTGAGCTCTGAATTCCAAACCTTAACATTTACACAAGTCTTATCTTAGCTCTGTTATACAAAATTTTGAGATTTTTAATACATACACTCAAAAAATAATCAAGCTAGCCATAAAACTACTAAGTTCTAAGATAATAATAAAATATATTCAAAGTAGTGAAAGTGATTGCAACTACCACAGATCACAGCTTCTGTGGAAAAGCCAGTCCACAGCAACTCCTTCAGGTGTCCATATCAACAACTGGAAAAAGAAAATACTACAGAAGATCTCAATGCTACAAAGTAACAAATCTGTTACCACAAATAATTTTATGTATTTATCTTCTGGATCTTGTCCTGTTGCAAGGCAAACTAGAAAATTTGCACCAAATACATATTAATGATTTTAAAAGTTATATTATTCATTTTGTTTCTTTAGCACCAGAAGCCTCTTACGCTACACAGCAAGACCAAAATATGCATAACTGAATAAAATTAAAAATTCAGAACTATTCAAATACCTATATAGTACTTCATCTCTGTGTCATGTTTGTTCATAAGCTCAAGCAGTCGCACTTCAATCTGGGCTTGGTTTAAGAAAGCCTTCTTGTTTTTTATTATTTTGATAGCCACCCACTCCTGTTCCACTCGATCATAAGCCTTTACAACCTGAAAGAGAAAAGTCAAACACATCAGTAAAATCTCTCTAGTTTTCAAAATATAGCAAAACTCACTCTCTAACTTTCTTCACTTTCTGAATTCAGAGAAAGTATTTCTAGAACTTTTGTTCTTGCCAACTAGATTACTTTTATTATATTTCTTCCCCTACTTGATACTACAGTAAAGCCACAATAAATGACATGATGATTATTGCAGTGATGTCACAAAACAGAACTGAGGATCCACTGAGCTTCACTGAGGCAAGCATTATATCTAAATGCAATTATCAAATCATCAAACAAATACTGTAAAACAACTGGCAAAATCTGAGAAAAACTAACAAAGCAACAAAAGAAAAGTTTTGTCCTGCTTCCAGCCTTTTTCTCAAGCATTCGCTATAGCTACCAACAGTCAAAATAAATGCTGGTAAGTAACATTTATAATAGGTAACCCCTAGCACTAGGCTATTGTTTTAATTTAAATCCCCAAAACAAACAGCTAAAAATGTGAACTGATAGCAAAAGTCTGAGGAGTTGCTCACTGCAAAATGTATTATCAGATGTACATAACAAAGTATATTCAAACATTATCTGCAGTAACAAGAACCAGCACAAAACATGTCTCGAGCAGGCACTTGGTGTAACAGGATTAAGAGTCTGATTTCAAAATGAACAGGAATACCACTTCAAATGAAATGCATATTATGATTCACATGAATTATAGGTTGCTCAGCTGATACACATTACCTGTCCAAAAGATCCTTTGCCTATTAAAGAGTCGATTTCATAACGATCCATCCACTTCTCCCCATTTTTTACAATATAGTCATAGTTGTCATCATCATAGCCATCATTGTAAACTTTTCTCTCTTTTTTGTGACTGGAATCTTCTCCTTGGCCCTGTTGATGCCGCCGTTTTTTTTTTGCATAGTAAACCTAAATGTGACAAGTATAGTACTTAAGAGCACTTTTTAGAACACTGGTACAATAAAGAATAGGATCAGCTTTTATAATTATCATACTTAATCCTGTGATTTTAAAATGCAACTTTTATTACTGGAAAAACAAACAATCTTCTCCTGCTACCTATTTGAACTCAAGTCATAATATCAAAGCAAAGTCCTGATGAATAATTTTAAAACTCAGAAAGGAGATCTAAATAAATGTACTAGAAACACTGATCCCTACAGTTCATAGGTGCAAAAAGACAAATATACACACAGCAAAATTAAAAACTATTAGTAGCCTAGAAACAAGAATTATCAGTTGCTTTTCCACAAGACTGGCAAAGAAGTATTCCAAAGAAACCAGTAATCACTGCAGAAATCCCTTCACGTTCCCTACAATTTCCAAGGAGTTAGAAACTATATTAACCATGTAATTTTTATACGTTACAATTGCCAGCAATATTTAATTATATAATTTGGGACATTTAACTTTTGTATTTTTCTTACAAGTCCTTAGACACATTCATAAAGGTTTATAGCATGATCTAGAAAAGCATTTCTTTATCATGCAACAGAAAAGTTCAGCATTTATTTATAAAACAAGGGAAAACAAATTCAAGGATGAAATATTTCCTGTGTGCTGGACAGAAAGCAGGGTCATGACATCAGTGATCTCCAATGAAATGTGAACAACACAGAGAAAGTAAGATTTCCCTTATCTCTTTGTGAGATAATTAACAGCAAACACACTTAATAATGTATTGTAAGAAAAACTTTCATATCAATACGCATTACAAAGACAGCTGGAGCCCTTACCTCATTAATATGCTTGTATGTTTTGATCAAATCTACGGAGAGCTTCCTCAAGGGAGCAGTGGCTGGATCTCGGAAAGTTTGGGGCATCCGCCTCTGTAATATGACCGTTATCATAACTCAGAAAACAAGTTAGGAATTTTAAGGATATAATTACTACACTAAATTGTGATATCCCTCACAGAAATGACCTATTTCATTGCAACATTTTTTCATCAAGCTAACATTAAAGAATGAAAAACTAATACTGGAATCAAAAGAAATTATTTTTAAATATATTTAATTAATAAAGTAAAAAAAGAAAGAAAACCCAAGACTTCTATCTCTCCTCCCGTTATGCCTAACAGGCTTAATCCCAATAGTTTTTCTCTTGGTTAAAATACAACTCTTTTGTTGAGAAGCTTGCTGACATTACTCTATCTCATGACTGATACATGAATTGTAGCCATATTTCATGTATAGCTGCATTAAAACGACAAATAGAAGTTAACAGTAGTAAGTACTGCAGAACTGTGGCATTTTGCCACATCTAAACTGTATACAATTCAAAACCAAATCACCTCAGATCTAACATGCTCCATAACATCCAGGCCTAAATCTAAATCTAAAACCCAAAGAAAATGTGAAGAAATCTAAGGAATGAACATGAGCACCATACCTACTTTCAAAGTTTTAAAACAACACCGCTGAAAAAGTAGTTATGTTCCTCATCTGTGTTTCCTACAATTGACTATGTTGGCAGAAAATATCTTCAATAGCATGCTATTAATTGCTTTCATGAAGAAACAAGATTCATGTGTGATAAATTCACTAGTGTGCTGCTTTTTCTTTGCACACATATGCCATGTAAATTCTGCATCTACGAAGAGACTTCCATTCCTCTGTTAAGATTTGTTTGAAATCTCAGAAGATAAAGCTCCTGGAAAGACAGTTCCAGGTGGCAAGCTGGAGGCAAGCAACAGACCCAATAAAGAGAAGGCAGAAAAAAACTAACTCATGAACCATTTCATTAGGCTAAACCTAACTATCTGCTCACCCGACGCTTTACTTAGTAGCACAGCTGTAGCACCAGACAAGCTCTATCAACTCCTCTATCTCACCCAGTGTCAGGGATGGGGGGTGGCACGAACGGGGAGCTAGGAGATAGAGGTGAGGCTAGTGTTACTGGTCCCCTAGCCTACATCTCCATTCCTTTTCTTCCCAATAGCAGAAAAACACTGGGAAAGTTTAAGCAATTCCACTGGAGAAAAGCTTATTCTTATTTTATTCACTGTGAGGGTGGTGAGACACTGGAACAGATTGCCCAGAGAAGCTGTTGCTGCCCTATCTTTGGCAGCGTTCAAGGCCAGGTTGGACGGGGCTTGGAACAACCTGGTCTAGCGGAAGGTGGCCCTGCCCATGGCAAGAGTTTGGAACTAGACGATCTTTAAGGTTCCTTCCAACCCAAACCATCCTATGATTGTTATGTATGGTAAAACAACTTCTATTTCTTTACTCGCTACTAAGAGGGTTAGGTGACTGAGCACCACCACATTCTGCCTTACAGCTCTCATCTCATGCCATCAAATATGCTGACACTCATAATTCTTCACTTCTAAATGCTTCATCTTTCTGCTGCCTCCTGGTACAGCTAAATACTGACATGCAACCTCCTGCAAAGCTGAGGAAAGATCATGAACCATCAACAAAAATAATGAAACTGAGTTTTATATCACTATTGCTTAACTAATAAATCAACCAGAGAAATGTAACTGCTCCTCTGCCTTTTATGGTATGTACTATAGTACTATACTATGTACTAAAGTGGCTATGCAAACACCTTTTATTTTTCTTTTTTCCCCTTAAAGACGAATTAACAAAACCACATTGAAGTGACCCAGTTCTTACAATAAAGCGACAAGAGTTTCTGCTTCTGAGACTGGACCTGGATTCAGGTACCCAAGGAACCATACTAGAAAGCTAAGCTCACATTCTCCTCCAGTGGAAGCACAGACCAACATGGGGGTAAAAACCTAAAGCAGCGAGCAAGACAGAGGATGAAAAAGTGACATAGCTAAAGACAGAGGGGGAAGGCAAGACACCTGCAGTCAGTTTTCTGCGTCTGTGTGAAGCTGAGACTCCAAACAGGTACAAAGCTGAATGCTCCCCAGAAACAGCAATTCAAAGCTTTGATGCATCCCTCTCCAAATACACCCACAAAACATTCTTACACCCCTGCGAAGCTGCTGACTTGTAGTCTTTCTGATTAGGAAATGCTTCTCAGAGAGAATGTAATACAGTTAAACTTCCCTCTGGGAATTCTAACCCAAGTCATGCCCTAGGTGTTTGTTCCTGTCAATTCACCTTTGGATGTGCCCACTACCATCAATTTCCCTCAAACATGTTTACCAAATTAATTTCTTACTTCTTTTATTATTACAAGCATGGCCATTTTGTAACCATCAAGGAAATCTGTTTTAAAGTTTCCTAAACAAATTGACAGTTACAAAATATTTTTGTTTCTTCTTTCATGCCGTCTATCAAACCAATGTGAACCATTAAACAATTCATACCTAAATGTGGTCTCTTTTGGTTCTCTCCCAAAGCACTTAACAGCATCTAGTCCTAATCCCAACTGTCAGTGTTACAGATTTCAAATGCACGTATTTCCCTTAAATTTCTTAATCTGATTTAAAGAGATTATTGGGACACTGGCAGATTTTGCTGGTAGAAGAAACCATGCTGTGGTGTACCAATACCAGGAAGGACCAGTCTCCATCCTAGGCTGACATGATCAGCACAGCATGTCTGTTCCACAGGCTACAAGTTTCCAGGAAAGACTCTCAGTGTGGAAGAACTCCATTGCTCAGATCAACTACCCAGACATCAGGTTGCTATGATTTGGAAATGGAATTTGTAGGAGAAGCACTCATATTTATTTTCCAATTTATAAGTGAAATTTGCCTGGCTGCTTAAAAAAAAACCCCAACATTCTTATTTAAACCCTGAAATAAGCAGCCTGGTTAAAAAATTAAAAAAAAAAAAAAAAAAAAAACAAACCAAACAAACAAACAAAAAAACTAATTTGTTTCTGTTCCCTGATCATAAATACTCAAAGCTCGGCAGGCTGCCCCTATGCTGCTTGCAGCCAGCACCTTATTTGAAAACTGTGCTTTTAATTACGCATTTAGAGAGACACACATTTCTAAGGACATACTTTATAACCTGTACAAACTTCTTTAACAGGTACTATTTTGCTCTCCTGGGTTCATAAAAGTTTTGGGAGGGAGAAAAGAGAAAACTGACCTCTCCTTCCCCCTGTTATATCACAAAATCTGTAACATTCTCTTGTTTATCCAAGATCCTTTAGAAGCCCCTTGTTGCCTTGGAACAAAGTGGTCATTATACATTTTATACATTAACACTCTAAAATTCTTTATCACTGGGGTAATACTGATTTCCCTCTTGCCTTCAAAGAAAGAAGGAGGAATTAATAAGGGGGGGGAGAGGGGGGAGAAATTGAAAGAAAAATAAAAATTCTATTGCACAAGCTTCAGTCTCTATCTGGTGGCCAGAGAGCAACACTGCAACCTCAGATCTTCCTAAAGATATGCTTGTATTTCAGGAGTGAGACAAGAAACTACTTTCCTTACAATTATTCATGTCAGTAAATACCCATCACATTCTGACTGGTCCACTTAGGCTTCAGTGGAAACAGTTCAGTTATGTGGGATGGTACCATGATGAAGATTATGAGTGAAGAACAGAAATTTGATTTTCTTACCTATTCACCAAACACACAGGACATAGTGCTGAGAAGCAACCTTTAACTAGTTTAAACAAAGAAGAATCTAATAAACAGAAAAAAAGGGTAATTGAAAGCCCACTCAATACATTTGAGACAAAATGTGTTTTAACGGAACTATGACTTTAATTCAGGTATACTATTTTAAGTAGCACTGTCATTGAGGTTTAATGACTGAAGAAACAGACAACATATTTCTCTCTCTTTGGATATACACTTTGCTATCTAAGAATCAGATGACACTGTTCCTTACTAAATGCGTTTTACTTTGATTTCAGGAAATTCTAAGCACATATATACTGCTGATGGAATGCTTTAATTCAGGTTTTAGTTTTAAAAAGAAAAGATCTATCACCATCTACATTCACTTAAAAAAAGAATGAGAAATTCTGCTTGCATATAGTACATGTTCCATTTTACAAACAGAACAAACCGTGAAGATTTTAGCAAGAATCCCATTGTAATAGTCTACTTAATAGACTCCCATATTGAAGAACTAAATGGACCAAACACATCTCCTATGCCCCTTACTATTCAAAAACCTTCTTGCATCACAGTAATATAGGACAGGAAGTCAACACTAATCCCATATGGTGGTGAGCAGCCACATAATAGATGATGTCTCCAGAGGGTCAACAAAACAGATGTTCAGTTTCTATAACCACAAGCCACAGTAACACTCTCATAATAGACAGTAAACTTCAGGTTTTTAAAAAAATGGCCAAAGAGAAGAAAGCGTATGTGCCAGAGAACAAAACAAGATAAATCCAGGACTATTCTTCAAACTAACTGTTCTCAGAGCCAGAACTGCATGGAGGTAGGGACAGAATTTCAGTTCAATTACTTTAACCACTGCCTGAGCATTTCCCTCCTATCCCAGCTTCCTTCTCCAAATAAATAAGGTTGCTTTACATAAGTAAATAAAAATAGCAAGAAAAGAAGGGTCATCTGCCAAGATTTCACCCTATTTGATTCAGCCTAATCATTTTAAAAAGGAGTAGTGGAGAGTAAGACAAAGGGAATGAAAAACCTCACTCTGAAATTCTTATTGCCAGAGGATAAACATATTTTTCTAAAATATATCCAAAACAGATGAAAAGTGAAAGAAATACTTTTACTGAAATGAACTGCATGCTCACATTCACTGCAGATGCTGGTGAAGTCTGACCATCACTAATAATAATGTTACTGATTAGATAGTTGAAGTAACTGAACTGAAGGATTTGCTACTGCCTGCTAGAACACACTGACATTGCAATCAATAAAATCTCTGGCCAGCATCTGGTTGGCAAAACCTAGAATTCTGCAGGTGATAAATGATCTTAGATACATATAGAGAGACAGATGTTCAGCAGTCAGCCCGACTTTTAAATTCCAAGTATTTTGTGAAAGCTAAATTGTTGGAATTTGTTACAAAATCTGGCCAGGAATCTCACCTCAACTTTTTTATCAAGTAAATCAATCCTCTATAGTCTTTTGTACTTAAAAAAGTTTCAGGCAGTCTGAGTTTCCATGATGAAGATAAACATTAGCGCAGCCCAAAAGAAATACTTGTTTGAAGTTCTGAAAACTTTTAAGCTCTTATCTCATATTCGCATCAGGCCACGCTGAACTCTCAAGATGCAACCAGTTGAAACTGGACAAAGAAATATTACTGTTTGTTACTGCTAAAGAAGAAAGGTCCCACAGATCTCCTCTTTTCTACTCACTCCAGGCTGGATGCTCTTACTGCTTTCCTGAAACTGTCTGACACTCATCAGAGAGGTAAGACCACACAACCAAGAGCAAGACCCCATCCTAGCAGCAGGCCTGGCACTTTGTGAATCACAGAGTTAAAGTAAACAGAATCCAACGGTTTTCAGGAAACAAAAGCCTTAAGCCTAACTACTGAAGAAAAAATAAAAATAATAAAGACAGAGCTGGAAGTTTTTAACTGTAATTTAAGACCTCATAAATAAGTGAAAAACAAAGCAATCTGGCCAGCTTTGAAGTATCTTCCCAATATTTGTTCCTTGCCAATGATGAGATGAGGTTTGGGTGACCATAGCCATAAAGCAATAGGTGCAAGAAAAGATTATGTAAATAATATTTTAAGGGTAACGTGTAATATAAATACACATAATTTATACAACTTTAATATAAATTGACATTACTGTTTCCCGACCTTTAATCAGCAACTGTGAATGATTCATAAAATACCAGAATATGGTCTGCAAGCCATTACAAATAAAAAAACCCAAGCAGGACAGAACAGGAATAAAAACAATAAATTAACATTCAAGGCCTTGCTTCCCCATTATTTGGTTATGAATGAAAATCATTAGAGGAACTTGAACAAGACAATACTTCTCCAAAAAGGGAGTCAGTCCTCAGTAAATTGAAAGCCACAAAAATAACCTGAACAAACATACTATGTCAGATCATCTCTGCTATTTATCAAAATGACATTGTTTACAGAAAATGCTGCTATTCTACATGCTAAAATTTAACAGCTACTCTTAGTAACTGACAAGCAGTATCCTTGTGCATTTTGCTGCAGCCTAAAGAAATTTATTTTCAGAGAGGAACTACTTGCTATCTATTCTTTCTACAAAACTTCAGCATCTCAAAAGCTGACAATCCATCCTGGCTTTTATTTTCAAGCAATTAAATTTTGTCTGGATTTGGACAAAATACTTTGTTTCAAAGTTCAGCAAATGTAACAAACAAGAAAGTAACCGTCGTAGCATTCGTATTCTCAGCTCCTTCGATGAAAGATCCACTCTAAAATACGTAAAGTTATTAAACAGGGGGGAGTTTATTGAACGATGGAATATTGAGAGGGCTGGCTTTCCCAGGCAAAAGCAGTTTCCCGAGGCAGAGCACCGCCTTGCAGAGAGGCAGGCAATGCAGTGCTGCGCTCTGGCCGGCAGATGGTGGCTGAAGCTCGGGAAAGAATTCTGTCTGGCGCTCCCATCATAATCATCGCCGAGCCTGGGAGCCTCCCCGCCCGTTTCACTGACCCACTATCCTACCACTAAATCGACAAGGAGCACTCTCAGGAGAAAAGGGGCTGGCGACTCGGTATCAAGCAACTGTTGGACGCTTGCACCTAAATGGGCTACTTCTACACTGTGGAAACCGGTGGCATCAAAGATGACCCTATGGTCTAAGTTGCTGATGACCATCACTGCATTAGGAAATACGGGAAACTGAAGCTCAGAGACCTAACGACTTGTCTGGATACAAGGCACTGCAATTAAAAAGACCTACCCCTTAAGAATTATATTCTATCCACCAAAAGTCACCTTTTTCTTCCTCCCATTTTTCATGGCTATATCAGATCAATCTATCAAGCTTTCTA
Source organism: Neopsephotus bourkii (assembly GCF_033783945.1). Taxonomy (NCBI): domain Eukaryota; kingdom Metazoa; phylum Chordata; class Aves; order Psittaciformes; family Psittacidae; genus Neopsephotus; species Neopsephotus bourkii. The sequence continues at coordinate 5,758,175 of NW_026901456.1, read as the reverse complement.
CAACAGACATTCAGCCTTTTTTGCTGCCCCAGTTAAAAATATGATCTTAAAGCATACGTATTTGAAAACACAGGACTATGTCACTTTATGTGACTGAAGAGAGGCTGCCATTACTAAAAGTTTAGTCTGACACTAGAAGCTTTAGAAAACAGACAAGCACATAGCAGAAAGAGCTACTGGTGAGGAGGTTCCAACAGAGGAATAAACCAACTGCATGAGGACAGTTCAGAAAATGATCTCTGCAAGAATTTCTTGGAATTGACATATACAAAACAGAACTGCTTTTATCAAGGACAAGCTGCAGCACATTCAAGGCAATACCCTGAATGAAAAGGATTCCTGTAGAAATGTCATAAAGAAAGAATCTGTAAGATGTACATATCATTTAAACATGAAAACCTAGATGGCAGGTATGCAGATTACAGCTGGAGCAAAAGGTAAGATGGTAGTTCACAGCAATGGAGAAACAGAACACAGAACAAAGCCTTCAACAATAGAGGGTCATGTCTTTCATAAGAAGAAAAATTTTAAGAGTTATGTTTTAATCAAGAAGAACTGGAGCTAACAAAAGGGCTATTGAAAGAGAAAGAATAAAAAAAGTTTTTGCAGAGACAAGGACTAGAGCAGATGATCTGACTTTTTACCATAGAGATGTTAGCTGTATTTGGTGTTGCAGATCAGACTAACTAGTGCAAAGGCAAAAAGCCACTGAGACTCCTCAGCAGAGGCTCATATAGAACCTTCATGCCAACCTGGAGAACTCTTTATGAGCCTTGCTGATGGGAAAAGCACAATAACTCAAAGGAGGAAAGAGTCCCAAAAAGCAAGTAGTCAGAAGACTTCAAAAAGGTGACCACTGTCAAAGTCAGGGGTCCTTGAAAGCAGCTCACAAAGGATAAAGGACTAACAATTCTGATCTGCTTAAGCAGAGAACTATTAAGACTGCAACACAATTACAGTAAAATAAGACGACAGAATAATGCAGAAAAACCAAACAGAACTGGAAAAGACTTAGGTGCGAAGACAACTTGAATGGCATTATCAAGGTGGCCAGCTGATCATTTCTTCATATGGGTAACTTCCCAGATCCAACCACAGCTTTTTCCCTGCATTTACATCCTCATTTCAGTGGCCTGCTTTCTTTGGTCAACTCTTGCCTATTCTCAAAAAACTATTCTTCAGCTTTCTATTACTCATGTACCATTTTAAATCCACTGTGACAACAAACAGCAACTGATGGCATTATGTCCTGAAATGCTTTGATTTTGCTGTTTGGTTTAAAAAGATGAACAACTAAGCACTGATGTACACTAAAACTCACAAATACGATACCAGATCATAGTGCTCAGATAAGCACCCTGAGGGTTTAAGAACACAGTAACTTTTCTTAACTGGCTGACTGACACCCTAACCACATTGTGGAGGTTATGGGGAACCTTTAACCTAAAAAAAAGTCACACAAAATACCTCTGTAGATTTCTCAAGCTAAATACCATTATATATGAGCAGATTTACTCTTCCTACTGAGTGGCTCTCATGAATGTATAAAACATTCTTTGCCAGCCTTCACAGAGCCCTCCCTAGTCATTACAGATCTCCAAATCCTAGTATCAAATATCCCGGCACTTAGCTTGACCATTCTCATCCTCTCTAATCCTTCCCTCTTTCTGCATAACTGCCCTCCTACAGAGCAATACCAATACAGTATCTCTTGGTGGTACTGTAGATTTATCTACTGAAGCCATCTTGAATACAAGGAACAGACCTGAACCTGCTAGCAGCAAAAGGCATCACACTCCATCCTCTTTAAGTGGAACATGCCTTACCATCCTCCACCAAATTTTGAAGCAGTGACTTAGAGAATTCTGAATTTTAAGCTTTGAAACATATCTGAATTCTAAGCTTTGAAACATATCTGAATTCATGTCTCCACAACTGGGCTGTGCCATTTTTAAGGAAGCAACAGAATAATCTCTTACACAGGACAATACTACATCAGCAGTTCTAGCAACAAAAAAAGCAGTATGGAAGAAATACTAATTTTGGCAGCTCAAAAGCATCCATAATCAGCATAATCCCTGTTGTCATTTTACCTCTTTGCAATACTAAGTAGTAAATTAGTAGTAGCAAAACCCCAACGATCACATAGCTTTAGCTTTTGCTTTTTCTTTCAAATAAAGTGTACCTTCCTTAATAAAGCATCTTTCATGCAAACCTCTGTATTCCAAATACACTAAACAGTGACTCTGCTTTAAAACACTGCCCATTAGAATAAGTAATAAACAATCACATTCTAACATCAAACAATCCTGAAAGAAAAAGCAACCTAACAAAAAAAATAATTAAAACTTTTTGTCCAGCTTTCCATTTGGACTACCTTTCTAACCCCTCGTTTAATAAATTTTAGAAGTAGAATAATCACAATAAATATGTACCAGAAACTTATTCCTCCACCCATCCTTGAAAAGTCAAGAGTCAGTTAGTTAAAAAAAAACAAACCAAAAAGCAAAACCAAAAACCAAACACAAAAAACCACACCAAAGCAAACCACAAAAATATATATGCCCTGATCCTGTAACTTATGAGTATACAATATATTTAGAGAAAGAAATGTTACATCTAGAATTACTTTTTTTGTTTTTACTTACCTGGTTTGTTAACGTTAGAGGTTGCTGAATCTGGTCAGCATACGATAAGGCAGAAACCTGTTGGTCATTTATGTTCTGCTGACGACGATCACTGTACTGCTGATGCGAATGGGACATCTGTCCAGCCATCTGAAGGCCAGCAGCATGGAATGAAAACGATGGTGCAAGCCGAACAGATGAAGGTTTGCATGCTGAAGTCTCTCCTCCTGCAAAGACAATGTGAGTTTTTAATGAAGTCAATGACTTGAAAATACCTACCTCAGCCTCCCTCTCCTAGCTTACACAGCTTATAAACACTAATAATTTCACTGTTTCAACATACACAACAAATCCAGAAATCATCCTCATGTAATTATCACCTAGCTGAAATGCTTCTTCCCATTTCATTGTGATTATTTATTAATCATTAATTCCTATTTGTCTCTTTCCTAACATCTGTGTCATAACTCAGAATTTGTCAGGGGTTATTTTCAAAGATATGAATTTTGTGTATGGATTCCATGAAAGCAGACAAACCACACAATTTCTGCCTTTTAAGGTTGCTCAGAGCAACTTTCTGGACTGCCTGTACCAAAAGAAAAAAAAAAGCTAGTGCCCAGCCTCAGCAGCTCATCTTCCCTGGCCTCGGATGTTTATGCCTTCCAACAAACCACTTAGCCTACATTGCCTACATTTTTGATCTTCCACCCTTCTTCCAACGCACACGGTACTCAGCTTCTTGACTCCTACTGCTGAGTTTACCACGCTATAGGTAGCAAGCACTGTAACTTGAATTAATTCCTTTTTGGGAAAGTGAAATTAGACTGCAAGAAGTAACTGCAAAGCAAGAGACAAAACACTTGGTCTCGAGTTGCACAAGAATGGCAAACCGTATAGCTAAAGTACTAGATTCCATAACATCCTGAAAAATGCCAAATTCCACAGGCAAAGAATCTGACACTAATTAGGACAGATCCTGCACCCCTCAGCTCTTGTTTCAGACATCTGTCAGATGACATTGCATTGGTTCATAGTCTACTTGTGTCTTGATTTTTCCTTTAACAATGGAGGACAGAGTAAAGTACAATTTGTTTTTCTTTGTTCACTAATGGAAGTTCAGCACATTCTACATTTAAGACATATCCTTTCGGTTTCTGATGACTGCTCCAGAGGGATGACATTCTCTACATGGTTTCATGTTGATACCACATAGAAGACAAGCCACGAGGCACACTGCATCCAACATCGCCACCGAAGGAATACATGCGGAATCAGAAGCTGAAATCTGGAAGCAAAATTACTGCTGAAGACTGAATTTAGAAGGAAGATGTAAAAAAAATCAAGCACCTAATCAGCAAAGGACATCCCAATTTCCCTTACAATCTAAATCGTGCAAGGAAATACAATCAGCAGAAAAAAGTATATAAACACCACCCATCAATTCGACTTTTAATTTTGACTTCTCATTATTATGTTAAGAGGGCTGAAGTAAAAATGTATGATAAATACCCACTGACAGACCACTGGCATTTTACTCCACTGTGACAATTCAATACTTCTGAAAGACCAGCAGAACAAGCTACTCCAGAAAATGAACTGGTTGCGCACAAGCACCCACTTATTTTCACAATATTTCATTAATCTTCAAACATTTTACTTAATAGGGAAAAAAATAAAAGGGGGAGGGGGTATGGATAGAAAACCCAAACCTTCATGAAATAACTATGATAGATGAAAACTTTTTTTGTGTGCATTTTGGTGACTGATGACACAATGAAGTATCAAGATGACCTTACAGGTGAAAAAAAAAAAATCCTGACCTAAACCCCTTATAAGCTAAGTCAACTTAACGCTGCACAGAAAATTACTCTGACTCTTCTGTAAAACATCCATTAAAAACTGCTTTGTGATTTTGAACACAAATACAGATCCTACTAAGCTCTGAAACTGTCCTCTAATATTTAAAGATACAGTGAAAATATCAGTTAAATATCTGAGTGTAAACTTTTAAAAATATTTGCATCTTTTTCTATTTTGTTTCTTCCAACTAATATCTTATGTTCACCTGTGAATTGGGCAACAGATTGTTGCCTTCTTTTTGAAATTTAAAATTATGTAATATGAAATTCACGAGTTTACATTTAAATACAGGGGAAAATATGTGCAGATTCCAATGTATCAGCTATCTCTCTCAAAGATACCATGGTTCCTTTATATACTAACGCATGTCAGACCATGTAAAAACTGTAGATACGCTTTTTTTCTCACTACTGTATTTTCTTAAAATCTAAACTCTATTTGTACTAAAGAATTAATCATTCATCTATAATACTTGGTAAATATAGTGTACATTTACTTTTCAACACATACTGAACAGTCCTGCAAGAATGGGTGAACACATGTAAGACATTTGCTGGCAAGTCTACTTTTTGTCTTTTTAACTTCTGCTGATTTTCTGCTTAACCTGAAACACAAATAATCTCACTTATCAATATCTTGGTGATTGCAAAGTCAAAACAATATTTAAATCGGACAGTCAACAAATACCATTAATTCTAAATTGTTGAGCCAATTACTTTAAAGGTTTTATTTCTTGCATTATTTTTTTTTTTACCTCAGGCCATAGGTTCCCAGCAGCATACGACATATTAAGCAACTTAGGTAACAATTAAAATTAAAAAAATTTAAAAGTTCTGCACTTGCACATGTCCCTAAAAAAGCAGAAAGCTCCCATACATGCACACCAAAATCCCAGTAGCGAGGAGTTCTCACAATTTTACTTCACAGGACTAAAATTATAACTATTCCACAGAAGAGCAGTTGTAATACCAATGTTTCAGTTCAGCTTGCAACTTTCTGTTCCTGCGCACTCTTTTCTCCCAAGTCCACTAGCAGCACTATAAAGCTGTAGCTTTCCTGGTCTTCCAAACTGATGATCATCAGCTGGACCAAGTCAGTTAATTCAACATCCATGCCTCAGAAAAGAGAGCTTCGTAATTTGTAACAAAATAGAATCACGGTGAAAACTTCTATAAGAACCCCAGTTTGACAAATAACTTATTTTATTCATTCAACTCAATTTTTTAGGTCTTTGGGTTTTTTTGAGATTAAATGTTTGTGATTAACAAGCAGTTATCTATCTACTTGGAGGGAAGTCACAGACAACCTATGATGCCAATATACATAAATCACAACTGTACTCAACAAGGAACTTGTAAACTATTGCTTTTTTTCACAGACAGAAAGAGGGACATTATTAAACACAAGAGCCTGATTAGAGTTGCATGATGTGAAGTCTGCTACAAGTAGGTGGATTGAAATTGGCTACTTCATATAGCATGTTCTTATACCAAACAGAACAGCATTTTAATAGTCTCTCTGAAGACAGAGTATCAACCCTCAGCCATGTTAGCAGTAAGCAAGAAGTACCTGGGTCAAAAGTTTAAAACTGTAACTACAAGGCTCTGAAAGAACAGTAGCCAAGTAATTTTCACATTTATGACTTCTGACTGTCACTGAAACAGCAACACAGGAGTTCACAGTTCCTGTTGCCAAAAGCAATCTTAGCTATCAACAAAAACAACCGGAGTTCAGGATATGATCCCTGATGAAATACTTGCCCTTGCCACATTTCAGACTTTATTCCATGATACCTGCATCCTACTCCAGGACAGCTAATCCCAAGAGAACACTCGTAACTTACTATTATGAGACAAGAAACACCTAATGACACATTAGGAAGAAATAAGGGGAAAAAGAAGAACCAGCTAGAATAGCAATCTTGACCTCGTTTTGTTTTAGGTTGAGGAGTCAGTCAGCTATAGAAATAGGAACATCTGTGTTACATCCATTAATTGATAATTCACAAAACTGCTGGCTGAAGTTAATTGGGAGGGCCAATAGATCAAAAAAGTGACCTACTGAACACTATGGGAGTTCCACAATCCACAGGAGCTCAATGCCACGCCACATCTGTAACTTCCACAGGAAAAACTACCTAAGGAAAAAGGTCTGTTCAATCATCAACCTTTCTTTCTAACCACTGTAAATTTAAATTATTACATGTTGTGAAGCACCCTGGGAAGGAAACAAAGTGACAGAATCTAAGAGATTACAGATTGGAATGGGTAAATTATCTTTCAAATGGGGCTTTCCTAATGTGTTAGTTCAGAAAATGGCATAAAAATATGCACCTTTATATATTATTGTAAACTGTAACAACTTGAAGTACAAATAACATTTATTCGCCAGTGATGACACTAAATCAAAACTTGTCATAAAGAAGGTCCAGCTACAGAAGATATCCCTTATTTCAGCCTTGAAATTTCCTTTTCTCCTGCATTCACGAACGTTAACAGCCCTTCATGAAATTAAGCTGTTCAGAATCTTCTATTTCATTAGTGACACTGCATACACAGTAATACAAGCAAAATGTAAATGGCAGCAATAATAACTTCTTGGCTTTTGTAAATTTACTGTCTCAGGAAAGTTAGCAAGTGAGGAACAAGTCAGCATCAACACAATGCTACACTATTGTTTGTGCAAACTGCTGTTAACTACAACCAGAAGAAAATGTTTAAAAGGGGACCAAGAGCACAGGTGTGATGATAGAGAAAACTTAAATTCTAACTTCCAGATGGGTTCATAACTTAGAGCTATTTGAAAATACAGACACTGCAAAAATGGACTGCCCTGACATATGGAAGGAGGTAGGGTTTATTTCTTTAAAGTATCATCTTAACACAGCGGAAGAGCACAAGTTCAAGAATATATTTCTTTATTAAGTGAGGATGGGAAATACTTCCCTCATTCAAAATAGCTTTGTTTAAATGACTTTTCCAACTACCAAAGAAACCTGTATTTTGAAGTAGAAAAGTACTTGAGATGGTACTTACTGAACAGTCTACAAATGAACTACAGATGGGTTTAATATAGCAAAAATTTTGGTATGACTTTGCATAGATTTTTGAAAACTCAATGCAGTTTCAAAAATCAATTTCCTACCTCATCCATTTTTGACATTAGTCTACATAACTCATTTAGACATCACCTATTCCCAAGATATCATAAGGTAAACAATTGATGCAACGCATTTCCGGCCTTCTCCTTTCAACATAAAGCAAGGCACAGACACTCACCAACTGACAGCAAAAAATTGCTGGTGACAATGTGCCACCTCCAGAGGGGATCACTCTTTCTGAAATAAACTATGGTCATTCTAATATCTAAGGAAACAAAAATTTCAAATGAATTTTCCCTACAGCTGGCCTGCGGGAAGTGTTCTCCAGACAAGATGGACTGATGCTTAATAAATTTGGAAGCCATGCTACAGCCTTTCCCACAGTCAGTGACTTAGCAATGGCACAGCTTGCCCAGAGAAGCTGTGGATAACATATTCTTGGAGATACTCAAAGCCCAGCTAGTCACAGTAGTGGGCAACCGGCTCTGGGTGGCCCTGCTTGAGCAGCGGCAGGTGGACCAGGTGACTGCCAGAGGTCTCCTCCAGCTTCAGTGGTTCTGCAATTCTGTACCACAAACATCAGCACAAAGTATTTCTCCCTTTGAATCACAGAGTTGTTATATCAGCTCTTCTGTCATGTGAGAATACATCTGAAAATCCCCACAGCAATTAGTTGGTTTCTTCACATTTCTGTCACCAAACTCATTAAATACATAATGTGCTTCTTGAGGTATGTATGTAACTCTCTTTGTCCCTCTGTCACAATTCTACCAAAATATTCTATTTAGGTGTACTCATAATGAAGGATAAAACAGGAGACAAACTCACATTAAAATCATTAGAACATTAGAAAAATCACAGAATCAATGTGATTGGAAAAAGACTTTTAAGATCACCATGTCAAACCTTTACCTCAGCATTGCCAAGTCCACCACTACACCATGTCACTAAGGACCTCACATCTAGATGTTTTTTGCAGGCATGGTGATTCCAGCACTTCTCTGTGAAGCCTGCTCCAATACTGATATCCCTTTCAGTGAAGACATTTTTCCTAATACCCAGTCTAAAGCTCCCCTGGCACAGCTTGACACCATTGCCTCTTCTCCTACCACTTGGTACTTGGGAGAAGTTACACTCCCTTAATACTTCTTCATACCTAGGTACCTCACAATTACAATTGATAGGGCAAGTTATAAAAGATTGCCTTCAAGACTGAGAAAAGCATCTTCCAGTGCAGCAGCTGATCTCGAATTCATGACACCAGGATACACAGAATTCTCTACTCAATAACTAAACCTTTGCAACAGCCTTAAACATATTTTAGTGTCTATTGACTGTGAGCAAGATGAAGCAGGTAAAAGCAGTGAAAGTCACACCACCCATCTATTTTATCTTTTTAGAAGTTCAAATGCAGTCATTCCCCGTGTTTGAGAACTTACAACTAACCTGCTATCTGGGTAACTGGTTTCTTCTAAAATTTTAACAACTTCATAGCCTCTTTTGTACCTAAGTCCCCTGCCTCTGACTTCCAGACAGTGATTACAACTTCCGCAGAACACGGGCTGTTTCCTAGTAACATCACTGTCCCCATTTCCCCACCTCTTTGTTCAACTCAGCTCATAGAACAGGCAAAATTTCTTATTGGATCCATAAACTAAAGACCTGTAAAGTATGGCACAATAGCATTTAACGGCAGAAATAATGCAGAACTAAATTTGAATCAGTGGCAATATTCCTTAGGGGTTTATCCTGGACTGCTGGGTCATCCCATTTTGAAGTATGAAACTTTCTCCACTGCACAACTTAACCTTATGTCATTCCGTGCATTGATAAAACTTTTCTTCCTGTTCCTCAATGTTTTCCCTATAAAGATCATTGTTTTGACCCTGAATGTTTTGAGTTTTCTTTCACTTCTTCTCCCTCCTACTTCATCCTCCCTTTCTCTATTCTATCACTGCTATCCGATATTTGGGTCATTCAGCAATGGGCAGAGGTACTCCATCTCAGTGATATGTTCGCAGCTGCCAGAAAATATGACTAGAAAATAAAAGTGTGAACTGTATTATTCACCGCAATGGGCATTCTCATTTCCACACCTGGAGCTTGAGAGCTTGTGGGCCTATACCACAGACTATGTTAGTTCTCACTACTTCATATGACTGGTTCAGACTTCAAATATTTTTTTTCCAATCCATGCTATGCCACTGTAGATGAAGGCATACACCTTCGTGGATTTTGTTGCTGAAGTGTTGTTTTTTTTAAATTCAAATTACAGAATGTGAAAACAGCTAAATATCTTTTAGAAGAAAGTCCCGTATTAGTTAAGGAGCCCTACGGCCTTCTTCCTTTACATCAGATCTACCCTTTTTTACAAAGTTAAATGTTTTGCAGAGTTCTGGTCAACTTCATTTTTCAAAATCCATGCTTTGAAAGGTTCTCAGTACCAATAAGCATTATACGATACCTCAGCTATTACACTGAGTACCCCTAAGAAATGAGTCTGGAAAAGTGAGAAGACCAATCGCTGCATTGCTTTAATATCTGACCACCTCTGTGTTGTTCCACCATATCCTAAACCAGTGAGCAACAAACACTTGTATCTTGAGAACTCTGTTCAAATAAACCCACATTTAAGACAAGATAGACCTACACAAGTTCTGCCTAAACACAATAAATGTCAAGCACTTGGGATTTTAGAGTTTACAGCAATCATCTTTTAAGCAATAAGCAAACGACAACCTGAACTCTAAGTGAACTACAGTTCTACTGAAACACTGCTTTGCCCATTGTCTTCATGTGCTGCATTTAAACTGACCACAGGAGAATGTAAGGGCACACGGACCTCACTCAGCTTGCTCTGGAATGAGGAAAACTGAGAGAACCCAGGGAACAAAGGGAAATTACCTGCAGCAGCTACTGTAAAACAAACAACTCCGTTATAAATATCACACACTAGTTCCTCCAGAGGAGGAGGAACTATATTATTGTGGAGGAATTATATTATTAAGAATGGCTACTTCAGAAGCTATTCTACAATAACTATTCAGTCAACTTCCTTGTACAGAAATGCCAAACCCTACTTTCTCTCAGAGCAAAATTAAACCCTAAACCACGTTGTTGAGTCGGCCAATACATCCAGCTGACAGAATTCTCGTTCGTGCTCCTTCCTAACAGACCTGCAAAGAAGACCAAGTGCTTAGAAAGGGATTTTAAACTACTTTTGGGTATTGTCTTCCCCATCAGTTTGCAGATTTTTGACATGACTTGCATATCACATGTCTGGATTGTATGGCAGAGGAAGAGCAAGAAACCTGGAGAAAAGGCAGGTCAAGAGTAGGTTTCATTAGCTCTTCTCACACTGTTGTACCTGTCTTGGCTATCCTCTTCCCTGGATGAGCTGCAGCAGGAGGTGAACTTCGGACAGGGCTTAGTTGTATAAACATACTTTATTGCTTTTGTGCACTAAGGCCTGTACTCAGGGGACACTAGTTTCCTTTGCTGTAGAAATACAGTGGACAAGACCTGCAGCGGCGAGAAACAGTGGTGTGAATCTCTCCCTAGCCACTTCAAAATCTAGTATCACAAACACCAAATGCCATCCTCACTATAATCCTCCCACACAGGAGAAGGAAATTTCTAAAACTCATAAGCAACCTATGATTTAATCTAAGGGCAACACTATATAAATTTGAGTTTTATCTGGAGAATCTTAGAACTAAGAAAATTTTGAGAAAATACTTTATTTTATAAATGAAGCCCCAGATTGACAAAATTCTCGGATAATACCTACAGGAAACACAAGTACTCTAACTTTCAAAGTAAAAATCTGAAACTCTAAGAGAACTCTGCTTTTACATTTCTATTCTTGATAAGCAGGCTGCCTAAGAGCACATCTGAAAAAGATCTACAGCCCCACAAGTACACAGTGAGAATTTAATTTATGTATAGGTCTTCATACAGACCAGAAGGCTCCACTTAGGTATACACTGTCCTGAAAGAGAACAAAAATTGAAGAACACTGTGCACAGAAGTTCTGAAACACCAGAATATTTCCACAGTTTTAATTCAGTGCCTCTTATAACTTACGATATTTAGTTACATGAATACCCTACTTATTTTAAGGGATAGAATGGGAGTAGCACTCACTGAATAGGCTGCTATAGACTAGATCTTTTTATTTGCATTGTATTTAACATAATATCCCTTGACACTCCTTAGACTGTGCTCCAAACAAAATTATTACTCTCTGCATATACATTCTATCGGGTAGTCACTGGTTTTGTACCCATGTCATTTACAAACATCAATTTCCTTCTGCAGTATTCTTACAAGACTGGATTTTATCCTTCTCTACAGAAGAAAAACAGCAGCTTCTCACAGAAGCCACCCCTTTTGCCTCCTGCTACCAAAACCTCAGCAGGCAAACACAAAACAGGGAAACACAGGTTAAACAAAAAGGGTCCCATGATTTTAAACTTCTGATTTTCTATATGTAGAATTTGAAAGACTTTACAAAGACAAGGAACATATAACTAGTAGATAAGTATCTGTTCTGCAGAGCTCCACCAAGGAACAACTTCACAGGTTAGCTCTCAAGAATTTGGGAAAAGTAAACCAAACCAAGGAGGGCTCAAACAGGTGTTTATTTCTGTTTGCAAATAAAACCAAAGAAGAAGGGGTACTTGATTCATGTTGGACTAAGTAGTGAAAAGCACCAGTTCTTTCAAGCAACAGGATACTGACATAAGAATTACTCATATCAAACCAAAGATCCATACAAAACAGTGTCCTGTCTCTGAAAGTATCCAACAGCAGTCATCTTGGAAGAGAACAGGGATAACATACAGCAGTAGGTGTCCACATATTCACCTAGTCTCCAGTCCAGAAATTACATGAAGCAGAGCCTTTGTGATTAATGTGTATATATACGTATATAGGCCCTTAGTGACACTGTTTAGCAATGCACTTAGCAGTCCTGGGGTGACAGCTGGATGATGATCTTGGAAGATCTTTTCCAACCTAGCTGATTCTGTGATACACATTATACATCCTTTTCTTCCATAGACTTTCTGAACTACCTTTTGCATTTCAGGTTTTAGCACCCAGAAGATCTCAAGGCAATAGACTCCATAGCTTAATCACAGGTGGTGTTAAGCACCACCTCCTTTTGTTTGTTGTGAACTTGCCTTTTTCACCTGATGCCCTCTGTTGAATAGTATCAAAAATTAAAGCTGCCCTCCTGCAAAGCAGCAATGATACTGACATGAAGAAATAACTGAGGCTTCACATCAGCAACTTTGTTTATTCTATTGCTGGGTGACAGGTTTACTTTTCTAAGTTCCCTTTTGAAACACTGCCTTCATGTGATCCACTAAGAGAGGATAGTCCAGTATTTGGAGAAGAAGAAACATTTTCAACTGTGCAACTGTATACACACCAACATATTTATTATTGAAGGGTTTATCTTTTTCTAATACACACTGCCATGTTGTAACTCTGTCCAACTCTTCATCGTAAACCTGTTGCTTGAGAAACACTGGTCAAATTCAAGGAGTTTGGCTGATGATTCAGCCCAACATGGTATTTATATTATGCCAAATGAATATGCAAAACCAAACAGCTGAGTAATCAATACTTAATTATTAAATATTTAATAAACCACATTTAAAAGACTTTTGCTTTAAAACTAAATATATATTAAAATACTCAAAAGACTAAAACACTAGGATTTTTCAGAGGACACCAATGCTGATGAAAATGTGCCTAGGCTAGGGTTCGGATACTTCTCTTTTTATCTTCCCCCAACAAATTTAAGTTTCTTTTATGATTTTATGCCATTATTCTAAGGTTGTGTGGTTTCTGAGCTTTCTAATTTAATTAAAAGCCTGCCATTAAAAAAAAAAAAGGAGAACTATAAATACAGGGGAAAATGGAAATTTATTTTTTTATGATCATGGTGAAAGTTTGTAACAGCTTTTAAAGAAGAAACAAAGAACAAAGTGTGAATATTATTCCAAACAAAGGTTTTAAAACAACTACTTAATTCTAGCTACATAAGCATATTTAATCTAGGTGAAAGGCCCACACCTGTCCTGCAGCTCCCAGTGCAACCTGTGAAAAACACAAGTACAAATAGAAAGCACTTTTTTTGGTTTTTTTTACAGAAGGTTCTGTCAAATTCAGTAAGTAGAAAGAGTGTAAAGGAGAAAAATAAAAACATGGTAATCTCACAATACAGACAACTGGAATTTAGTGACACAAAGTTCAAACGGACATGACTTTATGAAAGATGTTCCACTAAACATGCTATAGAAGAATCTCAACATACGCATTTCAGAGGCTTCCAGCAAACTCCAAGTACACACAAATTGTATTTTATCATAGTTTTTAGCTTCTAAAAAGGACTATAAATCACAGTTTCCCTAAACGTTTGCTTTATTCAGGAGCAATCAGATTTACTTCTACTCTGTTTTCTGAAGGGTTTACAAAATAGTCAAAAAAATTAAAATTCCACCAAGTTAAAAATCAGATTTACACATATGCTGCTTTTTAACAACCAGCTTTGGTCTTCATGATGAGCGTAACTTGCAAATGGCTGCAGACTATCACTCATCTGCACTAATGTGCTCCAATCTTTAGTTCAAAAACCAGAACTTGTTTAGTCCTAACTACAAGCATTAAATCATGAAAATGCTGTCTGTTCTCTTGGTATTAAAGTACCAATTAATCCAAATTGGTGAAAATTTGAAAAATATTTTGTGCACAAATGCTTTTCAAAAAACATTACACATAAAATAGTTGCCAAATGGAACCACTTTTACTAAAGTTCCAGTTCCAACTGAACTCAAAAGGATCCAGAATCTGCTGACAACACAGCTGTTATACCTGGTCAAAAATATTCCAGTGGAAGTAATTTCCACCATTACCAGTAAGTGTCAGGTGGTATCAAAGCTTAGGCATATTCATACCGATGCTAAGGGGAACACGGGGGGAAAAAAAGAAAAAAGAAAGAGAACACAGAACCAATATAGATGGATTTACTCAGTTAAATAATTCATTAACCTCACAGTCGGTTTTACTGAGTCGGGCAGAAAGAATGTGAGTAGTTATGCAAAGACAAAGAAAGCCCATGATTTGGACAGCTAAGGAAGACAGAAGGGACTTGGGGAAGAGGACTGAAGAAGGTGAACTAGCCCATGACTGTAAAAGCAGGTTTGGAAAACAGAATGAGAAAAAAAAAAAAAAAAAGAAAAGAAAAAAGAAACAGATGCAGATTTAAGCAACAGAAATATTTTAAGATCAGATGTCCCAATATTCTTAGGCACGAATGATATATAGGGCAGAAAAATGAAACATCCAGACTGAACTGTTACAGCTGAGGTGGGGCTTGCGGTTTTGCTGTGAGGTTCTGATTTTTGTCGTTAGGTGGTTTTCCTGAGGGCGGTGGGTAAGACATGTGAACACACCATTTTTAAAAGGCAAGTGTGTGTTCTAGAAATAGATTCTTCTATACCCACACCAGCTACAGATGCTTATCTCAGACACAGAGGTTACTGCATTTTATAAAGTACTGTTATTAAAGCTGACTTTATTAACGTTCCACAGCCACGCTTTCTGCATATATCTGGTTCCTTCAATATTTAAATTTAAAAAATGGGGGGCTGGGGAGGGCGAGAAATTAGGTGGGAAAGGAGCGAGCGCAGTCCCCTTCCATGCACACAGCACTCTTTCCTGGTCTCAAGCTATTCCAGTGAAGATTTTCCTGCTAATGAAGGCGGTGTACATCTGCACACGCACATTTCACACACACATACGCCCATCGGCATCCCAAACCCCCCCCCGCCCCCGCAGGGAAGCGGAGCGGGCCGGGCCAACCCTGCGAGCGGCGAGCCTGCGCAGCACCGACACCGCCCTCCGCCCCCCCCCCGGGCGCCGCTGCAGATCATTAACTGCTCATTTATCAACGCCGCTCACCAGGCAACACAATGCAGCAGCGGCACGGCGCGCGGAAACCACCCCGAACCCCCAGCAACAGCGGGTAATTAGCATAGCCTACCACCAGAACCCCGCCGCCTGATTGGGCGAGCTCGCCCGCCAAGTGGCCAATCGGCGGGGACTATGCAAATCGCAGCCCTCAGTTGCCAGGGCAGAGCTGCTGCCCGTTGTCCAATCGGAAAACGCGCAATAAACAAGAAACGCGATTGAGCTTTGTCACATTTTCAAGTTGCTGTTAACACTTTCAAGTTTAAAGCAAAATTAGCTCCATCTACCGAGGATTAGACTCCTGTTCTACATTTCACCCCCACCGCAAGGGCAGGGCGATGCAGTCATGATACACGGGGATTACAGCTAAGCGCTGCATTAGGATTTAAACTTCCCTTCCCGCAAAATAGCTCTGCTCCGGGACGGCCTCGATAACGCCGTCTGCACGGACGAGAGGCGAAAATAGCCGGAGAACAACCTATGCGGACGCTTCCATTTGTAATAGCGCTCTGGTAAAATGCTTCAGAGAGCTCTGCACAAGAGACAGGCTGAAAAGCAGGGAAGTTCCCCGTCACTGCCTTAGTTGGATCACCTTGTGAAATTATCTGGGCTTCTATACGCTATCAGACAGTACGTGCTATTTATCATACTGCATTCCCTTTTCACAGGCACCAATTTTCTCTTTGTTTGCTTTTAAGGAAGAGGAAAAACACTAGAGAATAAACGTCCTTTATTATATACCCCACCGACAGATTTTAAGTAAATTAATTTCAGTTCATTTGTCCAAACTGAACATAAGAAACTGAAGTAACCATACCCCCCCAACCAATTTACAAAATTAAGCTCATCTAGAAGAATATTTGTTACTAAGTGTCTGTGCCTGTGACAGTGCGAATATACAAGGGAGTGCATCAGCTACTGACCATCACCACTTCCAACACTCCTCAGGAGGTTCTCTTCTCACACGCACAGATGTGTGTTTTGAAAACCGGCATCGCTCAACCCCCGTCAAATGAAGTCTCTAAATGCAAAGACAGACTTACTCTGGAAGCAATTGCCTCTCTCTTCAAAAGCAGAACGCAGCCGCACAGCTTCCCTCTACACCGTGGCAGACGCAAGTGATCCTGTGCATGTTTTACCTCACGTTCCAAAGCCCGACGGGGATGTGAAAGTGCTACTGCACCTCACTCACCTGGGAGGCTGGTGGTGGCGTGTTTCTGGTTCTCAAGGGCTTGTGGAAGGGGCCTGACACTGGCAACTGACATCTCCTGTCCAGGTACACACCAGGTACAGGATACAAGCAGCAGCAGCAGCAGCCACCTCTGTGTCTCAGATACTCGAAAGGACTGTGACACTACTCTGCCCACTGCTCGGCTGAAGGAGAGCTACGACTTTCTGTCAGCCACTAACCTGGGTCACTGCTAAAGAGGAGATGGGATCTGTATTTCTCTGTCAATCCCTATGACACTCAAAACTTTTCCGATCGGAATCACAGGATTTGCATTCTAACAGCACCCAAAATGTCAGTTCTACCGCCTGATGCTAACAGAAATCAAAGTTTTACTGGCTCCCTTGTTTAGAAAATTTAACAACTTCAGATTGGAAATTTTAACAATAGTAAAACTACTAAAAGATTTCCTTATATGGCCTAAATTACATGCAATTTTCTTCATATGCACACTAACACCTCTGACACATACAAAAAATCAATTCTGTCTATTCTTTACTTCATGTTAGCTTTTTAAACTAAATTACTGCTTTTTCATTTACGGTCATCCAGCAAACCCTGTAACAGTGCGGCAGCAGCAGCAGCAAAAGCAGCAGCAGAATGTTATCTGACCACAGACTTTCAAGATTTTCCAAGCAATTCAGCCTGGGTCAGTACTTTGCAACACTAATCCTTCTCCTAGTCTGCTCAACTATCCTCTCAAAGTAATACTTTTACCAGCAGTTAAGTAAGTTTCTTGTGCTGGTGTGCATTGCCTTCGCTTTCCCCCACCTTCGAAGAGAATATAATAAACATTACTTACAATTTTCAGTTTATAGTGCAAAACCAATTAAAGACTGACTACAAATTGCCTGCTACATGGCAACAAATCAAATCATGCAACTGGTATAACAGGTGAAAAACACCCAGTATTTTGTACCTAACCTGTACCTGTGGCTAGCAGCTAGCCTAATGCCTAAACTTCACTTTTCAGATCCCACATGCATTTCTAGCTGAACAGAATTAAGGTTAGCATGAATATCTGAATCATTTTTAATGCTCTCTTTTAATCCATTGTACAAATGCATATATATATATATATATATATATATATATAAAGGAATCTTTTCCTACGCACAAAAACCATCAAGGGAAATAGAATAATTCAAGTCATTTCCCATTTGCAGTTACTGAGGCACAAGATATATTTAAACAGTTGGTAGAGAAAAAATGGAAAGCATCTACCATATCAATGTACAGCTAGCATGCCAAACCATTAATGTAAGAGCTAAACAAGGGATGAATACATCATGTGCAATAGTCTCACATGATATAAATTATTCAATACCTGACCAAAGAAAACAGCTTTCAGGAGAGAGGGGAAGGATCTGAAAGTACTTTTGTAGTTTGAATAAGTACAGTATTGTGAATTGATGCAAAATCTTTCTAACTCTACTCCACATGTATTTTCAAACTTTCTCACTGTGCTATGTCAGTGCAACTTGCATTCTGATGCTTACCATAAAGGTGGATTTAACCTGATGAAGTGCTGAAAATTCTAAAATCAACCCATTTCTTAAAAAAAGAAATTACTTGTACATAAGCAAGTGTGTGTTTTCAGAGCTTGTATGTCCCCTCCTTCCACCTGCAAGATCTGGATAATGTGTAGCCCTGTTGATATTGCAAGTCTTTTTCCTTTACTAATTTCAAACTTAATAAAACACTTGATTTGGGATTGCTGTGCTGGAACAAAAATTAATATTATTGCAAACCTAAATCAAGTCAAACAGAAGCCTTTTGTAGACTTAGATACACATACAGAAGGCTTTTTAAAGTGACAAACTGAACAACAACAAAAAAGAAATCTACCATTATAAATGACACCTCGATTATGGGGAATCTGCTAGGGTGGTAATTCCAGGGAAAGCCTTCAATGGCTGATTTCATATATCATCTTAAAATAGCTAATTCCACTCAAACTGAAATTTACAGTACATGCTTAGCTTTGGCAACTAACAGAGCAGTTATGTTGCATTTGGAAACAGGACACTGTTTTTACCCTCTGTATTAATAACAGAAGTTCAGTACAGTTTCTAAAAAAATGAATACTTGGAAACTCCTAGCCATAGTGTCCTTATTAATCCATATGATAGTTCATAAACATAATATTCAAAAAAGGTTTTTTCCTCACTCTGAAGTAGAATGGAAGCACCAGAACTTTTTTTTCCCTATAAAATATTCACAAGCTCTAAGCTGTAACTAATTTTCATGATGTGTTCTCAATGATTTGATAACTGATATTCTAACACCAGCATTTTATAACAGATTTCTCAAGCCAGTCCTTACTTCCTGACAAGCTGCACTCAAGACATCTCAAGCCATTAAACAACAGATCCTTCCCCAGTAAAAAGTTGTAATGTTTCCACATCTAGCTAGTGCTCATCACAGAAAATTCCAACTAAAAGCAGAAATAAAACCAAGCTTTCACAAGTACAGTGAAAACTCACAATTCCAAAGCACTTACTTGGAAGACCCATTTCCTGCCTTTGTAATAATTTCTGTATTTTGTATACACACTTCTAAGCTTAAGTAATTACTTCTTATGATTTGTTTCATTTTGAAGTACTAGCTTTCAATGAAAACAAAAATCAAGTATGATTGAACACATACATGCAACTAGAAAGCACCAGGAGACAGTGATGCCAGGTTTCATGAATCCAAACACCAACATGACTCCAAAGCAGGACTCACTGTAAATCACATTTATTTCGCTCAAGTAGCACAAATTTTAAACCAGAAAAATTCAAACAAACAAAAAAAATCACCAACAAAAAAAAAAAAAAAACTGTACTGCTATTCCTTCAGGATAATACTATAATTAAGAAAATTATTTTGAAGTCTACCTCGTATATTTCCTTCAAATGTTTTATTGTTTCTAGTATAAACTAAGCAGTACGTATTAAAAACTTACAGCTATTAACTTTTTTTCCCCAACACCAATAATAATGAGAGTGACACCATTCAAGTACCAGAGTTGTGTAAACTTAAAACCTTTAAATTTTGTCTACATCTTCAGCTACATATATCTATGAATCTTATGCCCAGATTACAAAATCTCTGTGGGCAGAGACTGGAATTCACGTTTGTACTGACTCGGCTACTCCTTTCCAAAAAAACACCACCTCTCTCCTCTACGGTCAGGAGATGCATAAATCAAAGACAACATGCTCCAATTGCCATGCTTAAACTGCAAAACTTAAGCTTCTCTTTCCATCAGTCTCTGCTTCTACAACATGCCAATTGTCAGAGCAAGATACTGAGAGAGATGCCTGTGACAGACATCAATATGGGGAGCAATGAAGAGACAGCAAGGTACACTCCAGCCACCAAAAAAGACAGGTTACTTCAAATAGGGTGCAGAAATGGGGCAGGGAGGGAAGAATTCATTATCCTAAGGGATATATGAACTACACCAAGGAAAATCCGACCAGATGGGTTAGACATGGGTTTGGTTTAGGTTCTTGCTTCCACAGAGTGAGAACATCATTCCACCTAAGAAGAGAGACTTGAATATTTTTATGGAAAGGGGGATTATGTAAAAGTATTAATGGGACCCAAACACTAGACAGACAAGCAATACTTCAAGGTTCAGCTAACAACTGTGTTCTGTGAAAAGATCGCCACAAGTTCAGTTCATAGCACAGATGCTAACGAAGTTGTAACCCCTGCAGGCTTTTAATTCTTATGGAGTTTCAAACACAACTGTGCCAGTGGTCTGGTCAGAGTGTACTTCCAGTTCATAAGCACATACTGAACATTACATTTACAGGCACCAGACACGACTGTACTGTAATTCAAAAGAACCACAATCTCCCAACATGTCATGTCACCAGGGGTCTAGGCAGTGCAAGTCAAGAAGAGTTAAACAACACACAAACAGGTTATCTCAAAAGGTTAGGTACCAGTGCATTTCAAAGCTTCAGCCTGATGGTAAATTTTAGAAGTGTGTTCTCAGTGAAGAGAATGAAACATACTTTATCTGATTTAGAAACAACAAATTTTTTTATATATATTTTTTTTAGGAAAAAAAGCCACAGAACAAGAAACTTTCTAATACAAGCGCTTTTTTTGTGATAAAGCACCTTATCTCTTCAGCTCTATGGAATGAATGGGACAGGTTGAATGGGACTTCGAGCAAGCTGGTCTAGTGGAAGGTGTTCCTGCCCATGGCAGGGGTGTTGGAAACAGACGAACTTCAAGGTCCCAGCCCAAACCATTCTGTAATTCTATGATATAGCCAATGCTTATGAAACACCTTGCTTCATATATTACATCAAGCTACCATAGTAAGGACTCTGGCAAACGTACACTTTAAGAGCCACATTTTAACAGCATGACTCTTCTCTACCAAGTAGATGGATGCCAAGATAAGAGGGAAGAAGTCTGAAGTGCCCTCCCCCCATAAGCAGACATAGTAGACTGAGGACCATGTTAATTACTGTAGGAAAAGATGCCTGAAAAGGGGTACAGAAGGAATGTTACCAACAGCAGGGCATAAACTAGAGCTGTCATAAAGCAGTCTTTAATAGGACTTTACTGTTACTACAGAGATGAATTTTTTGGGGGAAAGTGTAAAACAACCATAGTATCTGTCACCTATAAGACATTTGCAAAAGAAAATGAGAACTGGGTAACTCTGCATTCTCATCCAGCAGACTGCCATTAAGCCCAAGCTTTTACCAAGTACATCTAAGGGTTCAAAATCCTTATCAGAAGAAAAAACAAAAAAACACAAACAAACCCACAAACCAAAAAAACAACCTAGGGAATTGGTGCAGAATGTGCAGAAGAAAACCCAAACCACCTGCTCCTGCTTTGTAGCATCAGTCATTTTGCCAAGCAGTGGCAACACATGAAGCTGCTATTTGCCAAAGCATCTGGGTTGAAAGCAACATGGTGTTAACTGGCACTGCTGAACAAGCTAGCACAAAACTCTTTCAAAATGTCAGTCAATCTCAGGCTCTTCAAGACTTCCATGGGAATTTGAAGAAATACCACAATTCTTAGCAACTTCAGAGCGAGCTATCACATACAAACAGAAAGTACCAGAAATTTCCCTTCTTTTTCTTTCTCTGCCCCACAAAAGGGTAAGGGGAGGCTTCCTATCATCTCTGGAAACAAAAGGGACTGAAGAAATGGAGGAATGGCCATTATACGAGAGATGGAAGAAGTAGACTCATGAGAATGACACTGTACTGGCCATTCTTAGCCAACTACCCAGCATTTTTAAATGACAGCAGTGATTAAACTTTATGCTACAAAATAGGAATCACAAGGAAACGCAGATGAACAAACAGTATTAAAGGGACTCAAGTCACAGATAACCTTCTTCATGCATTAATAATTATTTCATAGTGAGCCCCAAAACTGTAGAGAAGATGGATAATAACATAGCCTGATCTGTCCTCCTATATAAGCATGTTCTGAAGGCCATGGAGGTATTTCTGTGAAATACTCATTTTATCAGAGAAAGCAAGCCAAACCATCTTCTTGGACATGAGAAACAAGTTTGTAGTACCAGTGGAGTCCCCAGTCAGCTCCACTTCAGCCTCCATAGATTTTCAAGAGAAGCAAAGTCCTCAGTAGTAAGCCTCTAAGCACGTTCACATTTGTCCACAGCACTGTTTTCTGTAGACATGAAAACTGTCCTAAGGTTGCCCCAGAGATAACTGCAGAGCCTGCAGTTTTGGTTGCATATGCTATTGTTCTCACAACTTTTCTAAATGGTCTGTCTCTACTGTACTCATGGCTGTGACATTATGGTGAACATCTCCTGAATTCCCAGTAGGCCTGAAAAACTTGGGAGATATTTCACAGGTGTCACCACATGAGAGAGAAGAGACAGGAGAATGGGAGATTAGTCTTGTCACTACAACGCAAATCATAGGTTTGCACCTGGGCACGCTGCAGACTAATGATAGGAGCCAACTATCTCCCTTCTCATAAGGCACAGGATTCAAGACACTTATCTGTCTGCTTGATTATGAGCCTGAGAAAAGTTATCTGTGAGAAAATCTTGAAACTTGCTAGTGCTCCTGTCTTGCTTAGGGTTAAAAGCTTCAACAAACAGAAGACAGAGACAGGTTGTGCTCATCATCCAAAAACAGGGCAGCATATCTTCCTGTCATGGGGAGAACCCTTCCACACAAGAATATAACTTGATAGGCTCCTACAGCCTCATTTAATTTACGTTGCAGCATTTGTCTTCAAACTTCTCTTCCAAATTTCCAGTATCGTATTTGAAGAGGGAATAGGAATGAACCCTTTTGTGGGAAGCTACAACTCTTCTATTTACAGAAATTCAGAATCAAAACATTAAAGTATAGTGGCTTAGTGACGACAAAGGAAAAACACTCAACTATCTAACCTTGACATGTTAACATGGAGCTTTACTAT
The DNA here is from genome assembly GCF_033783945.1 of Neopsephotus bourkii. NCBI lineage: Eukaryota > Metazoa > Chordata > Aves > Psittaciformes > Psittacidae > Neopsephotus > Neopsephotus bourkii. The sequence continues at coordinate 5,734,942 of NW_026901456.1, read as the reverse complement.
TTGGTTATCACAGACATACAGCTGTGCAAACAAAGCTTTTGAAAAGCTCTCAAATAAGAATACAAATTTATGCATATATGTCCCAATCTGTTTCTACTTGCCTTCGGTGTAACTGAATATGGTGCCAAGAGTTAATCTACTCCTACTACAAAATATTTTAATAGATATGTATATAATGTGTATCTACGTATCTAAAATTTATCTACGTACATAATCTATGAAGTCTAAAAGCTAAATTCAGTTCCAAAACTGGGGAAAGATAGATGTCTTCCCACCTTCTCTCATTTCACATCTTAGCTTGTCTTTCCCCAGCAAAATTCATCTACTTTTTGAAAATTCTTTATAAAAAAGATGCTAGTATTTCTTAATGGTGCTGCTTCATACACCACTCTGCTCTATTCTGTTCAAACAAGTAAGGAAAAGCTTTATGAGAAGCACTGGAAGACTAACTATCCTTCTTCAGTTTGTGTGTGTCCAAAATGGTGGGGAGCTGCATATAGTTCATCCATTGAGAACCGTTCATCCAAACTGTAATCAAGTACATTAGACACTAGCTATTCTGCCTACTCAGATGAGGAACTGAACAGACAGGATTTAATTATTGAAGGCCAGAAGCATGTTAGGCATACAGAATAATACTTAGAACTTAACACACTTATCTTTTCCCCTGCGACTGTACGGAGGACCCCAGAACAAGGTGGAGGAAAGATACTCCCTGACACTTCAGAGATGAGCATACCGATGCTTCTCGAGGAGCATCCTGCACAGACACTTCTAGGAACTTTGTAAGGCATTTCTTATTTCCAAAAATTCCAAGATCAACTCTGCAAATACTTTGTATCTTTGAGAAAGGAAAGACAGACCTCTGTCAGAAGTCCATTAATCCAAAGGGTGCAATACCTGTCTACCAGGTCTTTGATGAAATTTAGCCAATTCATTAGATAAGTAACTGTGAAGCTTATCTTGAAAGGAGAACAAATCACTCTGTTTAAGTAGCCCACTACATAGACTTGCTCGTAAGATACCAATTCACTTTTCTCTAAATTGATCAAAAGGCTTATTGGAGAGAGAGATTAACCATCTTCCTAATGGTTTACTGAAGCTTCTTTGAAAGACAAAGCTACTGCTAATCTGTTATCAAGGATAATGTGGATTTTTGATGGCAAAAAGATACTGCTAATAAACTCAGATCTTTGGGGAAAAAAGTGTGATACAAAGTGTAACAATAAAATACTGTTCAAATTCTCTTAAACTATAACGAGTGCATTTCCCAACCAATGCACCATGAGCAGGCCCATTTGTGCAAAGCAAGAATCCCATTCTCTTCTCTGCCAATCCTCTCCTCTGCTTCCAAGAAAAAAAGGTGAAGTAGAATTTTCATTTATATTACATAGACTGTAGCTCACAGAGTTACAGGACACAAATTATTCCTTAGCTGTCTTAACATACCTTGAGTGTTTACATGCGTCTGAGTTGAATACCTGTAGCCAGACTGAAAGACTTCAAGTATAAAGACGTCACTGTAGATCTGGCAGTGTTTTTAACCCAAATCATTGCTCTAGACGAAGTTAGCTCCCAAATTCTATTTAAGGAAACTGCCTTCTATTGAAAAAGTGGAGTATTCAGCTAGCTACATTTTGGTGGCACTTTTTCTCAACAGAGTGTCAGAATTTCTGCATTTGGATGGCAGCCTATAGAGTCTGGATTTCTCCCAAGAAAAAATGAAGTTTCTCTTCTTGCCTCTCCCTGGAGCTCCACATGCCTCCAGACATTGAAGAAAACACCAAACAAACAAAAAACACAACAACTACTTTTTGCCTTTCTCAAGATTCAAACAGTTACTGCCTGGGGCTTTTTGCTACCAGTAACTTTGTAGGAATACAAAGCTGAACACAGCATTCTGAACTGAAGTTGCAGAATCCTCACTTGAAAATTGACCAATTTATTTGGGTGTGAAACAGCCTCTTTTTCTCAGGAAAATATCTTCTTCAGAAGAGAAACCATGAAGACCCATGAAGTCAGCCTAAACCAGAGGACAAGAACAACTTTACAGAGACAGTTTGTCAGAAGATGGAAGAAAACTTCTGAAGAAATCCTACAGAAAAACAACACAAATTTCTCTCTGGCTTTGTAAGTGAGAAAGAAGCACAGGAATATTTCTGCAAGTCCAGGTGAGGAAAAATGAGTTACATACATATATATACACACTTACAGATACTATGTATACATAACAAAAGGTAAAACAAAGTTCTCTTTGTTTTGACCCAAAAGAAAAGAAAAAAAAAAGGCAATCTTCTCCTGAGACAACAGTTAAGTCCAACAGGAAAAGAATTCTACCAGTCCTTCTTTAAGGGCTAGTTGGTAACAGTGGACTTACTAGTTCAGTAAACATGGAATTAGCATCTGTACTAACATATTCAGCTAGGCTGAGGAAGGTTCCTAAACACAGAACTATGATCCACTGTGTTTGTAAAATTTTAGAGCATTCATAGCATCCATTCCAACTAGCACTCTTCCCCAGTAACTCCTGGGAATGTGTGGCAGTCAGCATGTTCCAGGAATCCTTCCCAACAGGCAGCTTTCAGGCAGCCACCCAGTTTTCCAGGGTAGGACAGTTAACTAGCACAGATGTGTGCTGTTCCATGCGATTGGCTTCAGTGGCTGGGAACATTCAATTTACAAACAGAGAAGTAGGCCTTTTTGGCTGTGAGATTTTATTTTTTAGATCTCTTCTGGGCTCTCTTTTGGCATACTATACAAATAATGTCTTCTACCTATCTTCAGAAAATCTCCAATACTGAAAATGGCAAAACAGAAAACATTCAGTTGTGAATCCATGTTTTCTAAAATACTGGGGTGGTGCAAAGCAAGAGATACGTCAAAAGCTATAATCTAAAAACTGTACTGGTTGCTTGAAGATTTTGGCCTGTGCATCTGCTTCTTTGCAAGGTGCTTGGTTTAAAAGAAGCCAGTGCTCTAATCAGACAACTGCACAGCAAGATTAAATCAGGAACAATTAGTTGATACTGAGGACCACCAAGTACAAAACATACACTTGCAGAGATCTTCACAAACTGGTCTAAACTGAAGTACAAAAGAACATGCTGTATTTTTTCAGTTATTATCAGAATCGTCCTAATGCTAAAATCAAAGTTTTCCTTCAACATCTTAATATGCCAGTTTTGAAAAACTGAATTTAAGAGAAAGCTCCAGAGATGTGAATATTTAGCTTAAAAAGCCCACTAGCTTTTGGTTTGGTTTTGTGGGGTTTTTTAACAATCTTTAAGGAGTTAACACAGAGCCTACTTAAAGCATCACCTTACATAAAAATATGGAACACTACCTAAAACAAAGATGTAAATGAAAGTATGATGGACATCCGTTGCTTTCACGGGTATTTTGATAAAACTTGAAGTATTTCACTTTCTAAAGGGCAAACTCACCCTTTCATTCCTGGGCACAAAGTCTCTGTATTACTGAAAGCTATAAAACTTGATAAACGTATTTGTTTCTTTTTATTACTATATTTTATTAAGATGATTCAGTACATGTAAGCAAATATTCCGTACCTCCATTCCATACCATGAAGATATCTCTTACCAGTTTTATATTCAATCCAACTCACAGGGAAGGATCTAGGAGACATTACTAGCAAGCTGGAACTCATATTACCATGACAGGTAAAATCATATATATATTTTTACTAATTTATAAAATCTTGGCTGTCTCAGTTCAGGCCACCTAGGCACATTTAGTGACCTTGGAGGAACATGAAGATGGATCAAAGTCCAACTACATATAAACTAGCATTTTAAAAAGAACCCATCAATATATGGCCATATTCATTCCACTTCTTGGGCTTCTACAATCGCTGCTGTCTGTACAGGGATCTTCATGTATTGCCAGAAACAGTTATTTATTCCTCTGGAATGGTGAGACAGCTCTGAGGAACTGTGGACTGTAATGACAGCATTACAATCCTGCTTCTCTATTCAGATGCCTTACTGCCTACATAACCAGGTAAAACATTGCTCGTGTCCACAAACCAGGTAAGAATGAAATCAACTTCATCCACCTTTGCAAACACGATCCTTCTGCTTCATTTCCTGGGAAAGCACATCTATCGATCCTTCTACATTATTTTGTAGGCAGTGCAAACAAGTGGCAAGTTCACGCCAAGATAGTGACCTCAACAGGCAAGATGCACAAGTACGAAATTCTCTGTGATCTTAGTAAAGATACCGTGAGACCAGATAACAGTATTGGATGGTGTTATACCAAACTTTAGGTTAGAATCTCTGTTCACACATAAAGTGGATTCAGTAAGCCAATGAAATACAAGTCAAGAGTATGCAAAAAAGAAACTAGTTAAAAGAACCAGAACTAACCGTAACCAGTACTACTAAAAGCAGTACTGGTTCCAATTTTTAACCAGTAAAGCAGAACTTAATACTATGCTTGTATCCTCATTTTTTTGAGGGACCTTTAATAACAATTTGTTAGGAAAACGCAGGCACCACTACACTTCCACAAGGGAGGAGGAAAGCTGCCACCTGTTTCACCTTTATAGCAAATACGTTCAACAGCTGTCTCTCTGCAATATACTAAAATCTAGATCTTCAAAGGTATTTAGGTACTGAACTCAGCAAAATGTCAACAGGCATTAGATGTAAGTATCAATGAAATGCTGGGCTCCAGAAACAGGGCTGTAGAATATCACTTTGGTTGATCAATGCATGTTGTGCTGCATATTATCCACTGTTGCCAGGATAACTGAAAGGTCAAAACTGCAAATTTGATGTCTCACCACCACTCATAAAAACAGATGATTGTTTCTTACCCTCTAATCTAATCATTGTCCATAACAGCTTATCAACAAATACGTATCTGTGGGAATAGGGTGTCGAGATGAAAATCTGAAAACTGAAACATTCTCAGTTTTACGACATTTTTCAGTATTAATCATGTTCCTCAGTACAGACGGTTTTAACTAGACCCACTTAGATTATGTCTGAACAGCATCTACTGACATAAAACAGCTGACAAGCATGTGCTTAAGTTGTTTTATGGAAATATCCAAGCTAATAAGCATGGATAGTTGACTGCATATTAAGACATGGAAACTATCATAAAAGCTGGTGAGAAGAATACTTACTCCCCTTTGTATAACTAGGCAAAAAGCTCCTTCATCAAGTCTTAACGTAAGTTGCTCTGACAAGCTGGTACTATCCCAGCTTGGCATACCAGCTAGGCATCAAGTTAAAGAAACATGTGGTCACCACTGTCCAGAACAGCGTTTCATATAAACGTAACAAAAAAAATGTAGTAAGGGATGAATTTAACTGAACAGGAAACAGAGAAATAACAGGTTTTAAGATGTCATTTTCAGCAAGATTTATGAACAGTATTTGCATAGTTCTTGTACCCCCCTACCTGACAAACTATTATCAACAGAATACCTACCAAGAACTATCAATTAGTCAGAAATGACTGTGAACCCTCTCTCATTGTATCTTAAAACCTAATGCCCAAAGAATATAACTGTTCAGGGATGGAAGGAGAGGTCATTCACATCTGACTGCATGATTTATAAAATAGGATACCTCCTAAAAACACTTATTCCCCTGCATGGACTCTACATAGCATATGCTAAGGAACTACAGTGGTGCATGTTTAAGTCATTGTTACACTTGTTTAGAGCCAGGACTGGTCAAAACTGGTGAATTTAGGCTATTCTGTCTCCACAGACAGCAAATCCAAATAAAGCTATTGCTGTGTTCAATCAAAGATTTGCACCGTAGGATGTATTTTAGGAACGCAAGACTTCAGACGTGATTCTTAAAAGCTGTAAAGGGCGAGTTCCTGAACTACTGTTGCCCATTGCAGAGTTGAAGGGAAAAGCTTCCTCTAGATATAAACCAATAGCCTTACCCCAAAAAGCACTGGGCTAAGATTCACTTCAAAGCCCATCCCCCCTCCTAACTTCACTTGACAAATTCCCTACCCCAGCAAACAGTATCACTCCATGAACTCAGTCAGCTACCAAATGCACACAAAGCAGGACAAAAAAAAGCTGTCTGTTATACAATATAATGCATGAAACAGGAACAGTCACACTAGCAAACACCTTAGCCAGTAAGTCAACATGATACAGCATAATAGCAGGACTATATTAGCAGCTCTAAATGGAGTCTAGCCATCCTATTACTGTGTTACCCAAGAGAACCTTTACTTTCATTCACAGACTGAACACTCTGACACCACAGGGGCTTTTTCATTACAGCTGCTCATGTGATGACTTTAAGGGTTATAAGAAAGACTATACTTGTTATGTTCACTGTAGACCTCAGGCACTCTCAGTAGACTGACCAGTAATTCTGGAAGCGTACCATATTTTTTGTAATAGTTAAGATTGCAATTTTTAATCTGAACTTAATTTTTTTGTTCTAAAGAAAACTTTTGTCAGGTCTAAGTGAGTCTTTGCTCTTAGAAATAAGCAATAGAAATGAATCTCAGCCTCACAATGTATCTGCTGCAGTAGTTCATTAAAGAGAAATGTCCTCATCACCCAAGACTTCGTTGAAAGTTACCTCAAGGAAAAAAAAAGTTTTTAAAAGAGGAACACATAAATGATGATTCAAAATTAATAAAAATTACTTTTTTGAAATACTAAAACTATAGATGTGTATCTTTAAGATACTTTTATTTCAAGCATTATACAGCAATGTAATGGTTTTGAAAGTGCAACACTCCTTTCAGTCTCCTGTCTCAGTGGTCCCCTGTGCTGACATCTCAACTGACAACATCTGTGCTGACAACATCTCAATTCCACCAACACAAGAGAGGGAGACTTGCTGCAGTGGTGGTTGGAGCTCTGCGTCCCCCATTTCTCCCTGTTCTCCGGAAGAAACAAGCTGCTGTTGACTACTGCTACCCAACACACGCCCCTGTGAGCCTCGATGAGCAGTCTTATGAACAGCTTAAGAAAGAATATTTCAATTACTTTAGCTGCAAAACATAAAAGAAACTTCCAGATGTGGAAAAAAACCCCCAAGACAACTACTAACAGGGCTTTCTACGGCAATTCACACCTACCCCTTTTAAGAGGAAGCAAATTAAATAAATACAGAGGCCTCTAAAGGTTTTCTGGTTTAGATGCTTCAGTCTGGAATAAGAAAAGCAGCATTCTCCACCAGGCTATAATTCCATGCCAAATCCTTGAAACAGGATTTTTGTCATTTGTTTCCTCTTCGATAAGGACTGAGGCTGAAAACCTAAAACCTTCAGTATCACAGGTACTAAGCACTTTTGGACGAGGGGAAAAAAAAATCCTTTTCTGTTAAATAGGCAACTTCTTTTTAAATATGGATGCAAGAATCTAACTTTAGCTGTCCAGGTTTTCACATTTCTGATCTCAAATACAGAAAGTAGAGCATTAATCTAGTCTCTTGACTTCAAGGTTATCATTCATTGAGGTCAATGACTCCATCTCTGAAAAGCAGAACTTCAAATTTCAACATGATAACTGTTGCCCTTCAGGACGCAACTGTGTTCAGCTCCTTCCCAACTGCTTTCTCACAACTGCTGACAAAAACTAACAGGCAGAAAGAGAGCACAAACATCTCCTGCAAAGGGAGTTACCTATGTAAAAATAGTGGTTAACCCTAAAAGCATTCTTCTCCATGCAAAGTGCTCATTAACTATCTATATTTGAAGCTTCCATGAGTACTGAACAACCCCCATCTCTTATGTTATTTTCTTGTTATCTTCTGTTTACGTTAAACTTCTGTTTATCTGCCCAGCAAAGACCTGAATAACCAACAAAAACTGCCCGTAATGATACAGTCATATATGTGAAGAAGTTTCTGATGGACAGAATCCATCCAATTGGAATGACAGTCACAAATCAGAAACAAAACCGTAATCAGCCTGTACTGTGCTTCTGTCTGGAAAAAGCACATGGGCAAAATGTCCGTTCCATTATAACCCAGTTCTGGTTTTATGCCAACAATATCCATCTCACAAAAGACACTCCAGGTATATGCAGTTACTTAAGTGGAATCATAAATAGTACAGTCACCATTTCCAGAAGAAGATGCAGGTAAGTGATAAAAAGGTGATGCCCCAGTAAGTTTCTGGGGTTCCCTGGTAATTAAAGTGGCTCTCAACAGAGTAGTTAAAAGGCATCATCAGAAGTACTGGTGTAAGGTAATACAGATGAACTTCAAAATAGCATCAATATTGGACACAGTTTTTTTTTCTGACTATAGAGTAACAGTGAGGATTTTTTTTTGTTTTGGTTTGTTTGTTTTACTACTGACATACAAAAACATTCTTCAAAAGAGCTACAGGCTCAATGAAATCAGTAGCTAAACTATTAGCAGTATGAGACATGAGGGATGTGGCCCAATTCTAAATTTTTCTTCTACTCTTACATAAAACTAACACCACTTGCAAGACTATGAACTCAACCCAATCCAAGAACTTCACAGAAGTCTTTACACTTGTTGCATTTTAATAAACAATGCAACTGGGTGGGGGGGGGGTAGGGGGGTGCATGTGTGGACAGGCAAACATCTATACAAGTATGTACAATTTCATTGTTCTTGTACTATTTTTGATGAGTAGTACTGGAATGGCGCTTTTTTTCCCCTCTTTTTTTTTTCCTCTTGAAAACATAACAATGTTGGTGTCTTTTTTCAAAGAGCAATATGACCACTTCCAATATTTTACCAACCTTGAACATACCATTTTCACATTTTATATCATTTGCCTGGTTCCCAACATGTCTGGTGCATTCAATATATTTTCATGACAAAAAGAAGAATTCAATACAACTAGCATTTTTTATCCATTCTCTACATTCAAATCTACCTATGAAAATGCAAATGTGCTAAAAAGTTTGTACATGATAAATCCTACTGCCCAATTAAATGCAGAACAACCAGCTTACACTTCTTGGTAATGAATTTACATGCTCAAGCTACTGAATTAGTTTATGCAGGCATAAGAATTGGACAAAAATACTATAATTATTTATAAACTATGTCTACTTAAGACATAACTGGTAACAGTTACCCTGTTTCCATGCTGCATTTACTATGCAGAGAAATGTCCCCCACTATGCTGGTCAATGGTCTTGTGGGAGATCTAAAGATCTAAACCCAGAACAGGTATCTGTTATATTTCATATAAAGTGCATCTCATCAAAAACCAGTTCAGAACATGCAGACTCTTTTTCCTTCCCTTCTGCTTTCAAGAACAATACTCCAACAGTAACTGTTACCAGTTTATCTCCTCTGAGAGGATACGTGGTGTTAAGGAATGGATCCCTCTGAAACTTGTACTTTTGGTTTAGTAGACCTATACTGGCCCCTTATACTCTCAACTCAGATATGAGTCCTTTTCTTACAAAGGTTAAGGAAGACAAGAAGCTGTAAGCTCTTTGAAAGCTTAAAGATCAGACAACTGATGCTTTTTAGTTACTTATATCTAGGCTGCAGCTAACTAGAAAAACCCAAGCCAAAACCAGAAAGTTACTTGTTATAAAGCAAATCCATTTTTATAAGGTAGCCTCCTCAAAGAGGAGGGAAAAAAGTAATCACTAGCCACAGTCATATTTTGCTTAACACGTGTAGGAAAGATGTAGCAATTACTTCGAAAACAAACTTTTAAACGTAAGATGAATTCCTGCTCATAAGTGAACAACACAATCCCAAATTTGATGCTACTACACCATAAAAAGTAACCACTTGTTAGTATGATTTTTCAGCACAGTAACTACAACCATAATGGTAGTAACAGCATTGACGCGTAGGGTCCCTTTCTTTCACAAAATGTTCTGGGGACACTGACTTTAAAGTACAAAGAAGAGAAAAATTCACATTCTGAAAATATTTTTTAATTACCAACCACATTCTAAGGCACTAACTTCATTATCACGACATGCATTTGTAGTACACAAGCATATCTGAAATATAAATTTAGCTTTTCTTCCAATGAGATGAACCCCCCAGTTTGCTTTTTGCATTTTTTCACGGAAAAGCTGTATAGACCCTATAAAATCCTACAATAAGTTATCAAGATTGACAAAAAGCAATTATTGAAAAATCCTTCAGTTCTTCAAACACTATCTTAAAGTGTCCTTTTCTGTACGTGTTCTACGTATTATAGCTGCTAAGAACACAGAAAAAAAAAAAAAAAAAAGCTGTAAATTTCCTGGTAAGTCAACTTGGGAAACAGGATTCAATATCACTATTTACTCTTTTTTCCAATTTTTTTTTTTTTTAAGAACAATGGACTTTAATACATTTCTGTGTTTTCAGCTTAAGTGGTGATCTAAAATTCAAGTATTCCAAGACAGGAAAAAGTGGAAAAAATCTCTTCCTCAAGAGGATTATTTCCCTTAGTTATACTGTGGTTAATTTTAGGGTTTTACAGTAGGTCAGTTTTCAGTGAAATGAAGTGATGCCCACTATAAGAAGTAATTTATTTACCCTATGGAAACCTTCATCCTTTAGCCAAAGGTAGCTTCGACACTACCAGGCATCTCTCATCACTCACCCAGATCAGTAACATTCAGAAGCCAAGCCTTGTTGAAAATGCAAAAGAATCATCCTCAGTAACCACAGAACCTTTGAATTCCTGGCCTGAGCTCTCACCAGCTACTTTAAACTTGAGAAAGGTATCAGCAGAGTCACCATATGACTCTTCTTGTTTCGGCATTACACAATAATTATGGTACATTTCTTCATTTTAAGGCATGCAAACCATGTTTATTCTCAGAACCTCAGCATACTAATATTGGCTCTCCTAATAAACAGAAAGCTGAAAATAAATCTTATTTGTCTAACTTCCAACTTGTATGACACATCAGAAGCCTCAAAGTCTTTGCCAAGGTACGACTGTTTTTCACTCTGTATTTATCATGGAACTTCCAAGTAGAGAATTACGGCTTTAGAAGATAGAATTACTACTTGCAATTCAGAATCTTGTAGGCATTTCTACTCTTTAAGCTTGTAATTTTACAAGGTCACCATCATCAACAATCCTGACCAAAACTGAAAGTGCTCGAGTTTTAAACCAGATTAATGTATTACAATAAGAAACTTACTTCTCTCAAACACTATATGATCCATAAGGTACTATTTAATATTATTATCTCTCCTTTCAGTTGTGGGATGGATACTTTTAAAGCTTTCAACCCATTTTCTCAATATTTAAGTGGGGCTATATTTAAATCTACACCCTGAGAAGCACATGACCTACAGTGTTATCAACAACTGCCTACTAGACAAGAATTCCACAAGTTTGATGGGACATCAAATGATCTGAATTTGAGACTTTAAATGCTATTCCTCTAGATTTAGACATTTAAAGCAAATGAAGTATCACTTCAGAGTATTTTTTTTTCTTTCTCCTCTTCTTTGCCCCACCTAATTTTAGAATTCTTGAGACCCTCTTTTACTTGAGCTATCAACATACAACTTACAACTGAAAATGAAGGAATGTTTAGTTTTCACAGAATGAAATACCCACTTACAGCATCTTGGTCTTAATCCAACATGCTCCATGTAAATATACCCTCTAAAGCTGTTTATGCATGAACAGCTGATGCAACTGAAAACTGTCAATCAGGAGATGATCTGCATGCATACGTAAATCTATCTAGCTTTTTTTCCAGCCCCAAGGACTGATGGGTTTTAGAGCTGAACAAGCACTCAGAAAGATCTGTCTTATCTGTACTTCACTGCTACAGGGCTCAAAAGGAGATAACAAACAAGACAAGACTAAAGGCAGTACATTTAGTTAGCCTCTCTAGAAACAAACACTTTTTTTTTTTTCCATAAAACTTTGGAAACAGTATTTCCATTCAGGGAAAACATTTTCCTCATAGACAGTTGCAGAAAAGTTTCAAAAGGCAAAGAAAGATTTTAAAACTTTGCAGGTTCTTCAACATTCTACCTAGGCTGGAACAACATAATTGTGGAGATACAGAGAATGGAATAGAAATAAATAACAGATTAAGATCATTACAGATTTTTTCCCCTCTAAAAGCCCTTGAAAAATAAGATCACCTGTATGCATCGTCTTCTTTCAAGTCTCATATCATCCTGCAGGGGTGTGGGGGCAGGGGGAGTCCAGCAGCAAACAACACTGCAAAATGAAGAAAAAAGTAAATGTAAATACAAAATATTAATATAACTAAAAAAAAAAAAACCGTAAACCTTCATTCTACTAAATCTACACAGTGCTTAGTTCAACCCTAGCTCTCAGATATAACCACAGAGATAAACCAAGGTAGTTATGAAAAAAAAGAATAAAAATTAAGTTTTCCAACAGTAGAAATAGAGACAAACATTACAAAGACTACCCTCCCCTAACATTAGATGTTAGGGGGCAAAAAAAAAAAAAACCTAACAAAACCCTATGTAAATGTCGATATTTCAGGGATTAACTTAAATTTCAGCTGCTCATTGGGCTCTTCTGAAAATTAAGATCATTCAAAAAAAGCTCTTCTCAAACCTACCAAAGTAAAATTATTGATAGTTATTCATCTTTACAAAGCCCTTCAATATGGGGATTTTTATAGAAACTCAGGACAATATTTATAAAACACAACTGAACTTCTGTGGGATTTTACCAAATCAACAAACTACAGAACTGTAAGTGCACATAAATCCATAAATGTGCAAGTCCATTTTTATCTCATATCTCACCTGAAACTGAATTAGGTTCACCTTATACCAAATTAAAATATGTTCAGAAAAATAAAACTGTAACTTTCTACAAGGCAAAGATACATAAAGACATGAGTTTCTAGGAGGAAATCTCCAACTGGAGTTAAAAGAGAACAGTAGCATTATGCTGATTAAAAAACAAAACCAAACCAAACTCCACAACACCTATCAACCAACCCCATGTCAAAGTATTTTTCAGGTATTTGCTTTTCACTTGTTCTCAGAAAAAATCATCACTGGTACTCTTCAACCTACGAAAATATCAAAAGCACTTACAAATTACTGAGAATTTCAGAGAACCTCTGAAAATTACCCAACAGTTCAAATTGTAGAACCTAGATTATTAGTATTTAAACACCTCCTCATGTATGTAGCTCCAAGAAAGTGTGTCTAGACTAATATGCACTTAGATACTGCAATTTCAGTGGAAAACATTGCAGTTCATGTCATCAACAGTGACCGTTCAAGCACTCACATTCTAAGCCCAGCCAGCTTTTTTGCCACCACGCTGGTTTCTTCCTTGTGCCACGGAAGTGTGACACGCACACACAGAGACACGCACACACAGAGACACACACACACAGCAGAGGTGCGACAGTAACACAAGGAAGAATTATTTTTTTGATAGATGCAGGACCATTGCAGCAGTTGTATTGTTTTTTTTTTGCTGTCATGCCTCCAAAAGACAGAAGGGGCAAACAAAAACTGGCCATCACATCATGAATCAACAGCCTTGTTTTTCTACTGCTGAAGTTCCACAGAGACCTAGAATGTCACTGCCATATCCACAGGAGCCATGAACTTGGCAAGGCTGATGAGCATTGCCTAAGGCTACACAAGATCCTACAAACTAGGCATTCTCATGCCTAGATCGCTTCAATTTGGATAAAAGATTCATTCTGGTACGCATGCTAAGTGCATACATCACAAGACAGTGTCTTGTACTGAGCTTAGTCCCACTAAACCTAGCAGAAGCAGGCACTTATGTCCAAGAACAAGAGAAAAGAGAGAGCAAACTATCGTTCTTCTTTACACTAAATAGTTCCTGGGTTTAAACCTAGATTATGTCCAGCACACATGGGTGTCTTAGGGCTACTGAAACCACTCTATAGCCAAGATACTTATGGCATTATCTATTACGTTATCTATGGACTATGGACTATCTAAAGAAAGCTTTTTCAGTAGTATCTGCAATGACTGAAGGCACTGCTCTTTTGTCTTTATCACCCTGTAGCTCTAATACAGTAATGATCACCTCTCTCACCTGCATCAGCATAAAGCCAGCTTCAATCCTAAACCAGCTTAGTTAGAACTATCAACAAACATACTTTGAGCAAAGCTATCTGACTTTCAGCCAAAATAGATTGTAGAGCATTCATACATCATCTTCTGCCAGTTCTACAATGGGAATGGTAAGCTCCAAAAAGCAGCACATTAGCACATCTCCCGCGCTTTACAACAGAATGTTGTATGAAACTGACTAAAATGCTAGCAACATATAGCTCTGTTGTGGGCAACAGACTGCCAACTCTATTCCTCTTTCCATAAGAAGAGGAAATCAGTTGGTAAGAACATGACATCCAATAAACACAGACACTACCAAGCTATAGCTACAGAACCTGAAATCATACAGATCATTTTGTCAAAGCAGGAAAGAAACTTCATACAAAGTGGAAGTTATGCTTTTTTGCTGACTGGAAATTAATCTAAAATATTTTAAGATCACTTATAAGACTAGCTCTGAACAAGTAAGTCTCTTTCAGAAAATTCTCGAAGTTGTAAGAACAGAGAAACCAAACTGGAAAGGTAACACACACAGACTTGAACTATTTTAGAATCAGAAGATGACATTAGAGCTACTGACAAAAAGGAAGAGTTGCCGATGTAACTGTAAAGTCACGGGGAATCAATGTATCTGCCCACTTCAGAGCTAACCAGCAAAACATACCCATCACAAACCAGTGCATTTCTTCAGTCTCCTTACAACTCTCTATCATCAGACTTTGAAGAACTGGATAACTAGTGTGGAATTAAGACTGGAGGAGGTGTCCACTGTATTCCAAGAAAACATCCACAACTTAAAATGTAACTTTAAAACATCACCAGAGAATAAACACAATGAGTTACTGTGATGGTAAAAGTTATCACAGACACACAATATAAAAGAGTAACATTTTAAACTTTGGAGTTTTGTTGGTTTGGGGTCTTTTTTTTTAATAGGTGCAACCAAATCACATACAACAGCTGCAAAGGCAACACATTAAATTCAGTAACTGAGCATCTTCTGTTGTGCCTCTGCACTGCCAAGTTCTTAAAACCGAAAGCCCTTTTATACAACCTGTACAAGGGCTTCTTGGTTTAGACACTAAATTGGTGATAAGAAGAGGCAAGAACAAATCCCACTCATCACACAGTCTGTAAGAGCATTACTACAAGAATTCCTTAGTAACAACATTCAGTGGGCTTCAGGAACCCAGTCTGATCTACCTACTGGTATAAAACATAAGTGAATTGGAAATAAAGGAGCAGAGGAAAGATGGAAGGAGAAGAAAGGCATTGAAAAACAAACTATTGAAAGTGGTACAGCAAACGAATAAAAGCTGAAGTCTTTCATTTAAACAAAGAGAGCAGTTCTTAGAAATCACCTGTGTAAGAAGCTACTGTGCTAAAACTTTACTCATGCTTTTATTTCCCATTTTAATTACTGTTGCTTTCTACTCTTCATCTTTCCTACCCACACAATGCTCCTCTGATCTCCTCAAAATACAGATAATGGGATTACCTATCCAAAGCACCTCCATATTCATGAATAATTTCAAGTGTAGAGTTCAGCTTTACTATAAAATGTTTAGTTCACTAAGCCAAAGATGCTGAGCATATTTTATTCCAGGTTATACTCCACCATATTATAAACATGGTGAAAAACAAAGCTTTTATGTATGCCTAACTCTTCCTTACACCATAAGCTTAGGTTGCATGTTAGCCTGTGAGGAGTAAATTTTTTTCCATTGTATTTCTTCAGAGCATCCACTCCTTCCTTCAGAACACTCAATACACAACTTATGTCAACAGGTTCCCTGTAAGTCAAAGCTGCTTTCAGAGCAATCGTACTTGTAAAAACCTAAAAGTGCAAAAAAACATTACTAACATCTCTCAGAAGGAGTTTTACTTCCCTGTGCCGTTTCTCTTTTTTGGGGGATTTGCCTGGTTATCAATCAGATAATGAGATTTTGCAAATGCGGATGATTTTATTACATTATGAGCACAGTAGGAAGCCAGTTCCAAATGGAGCAAAATAGTAGAAGTTTTTTTAAAAAAATGTATTATTTCATACTTAAGAATGTACCTAAGTCGTATAGTATGTTGCATCTTCTGTTTGTGTAATAGATAATTTAAAGCACCTAGAGTTAAAAGATTCAATCCAGTTCTATCCAATCCAAGTTTGCAAAGTGTTAAAGGTAACCAGCATAAACACCTTTATAGAAAGGCCACATTTTCACTACAATTTTGTGTTAATTTTAAGCATACATGAAGAATTATTTCCATGACAAATTTAAGTAAGAGGTCTCAGAATATCAATAATAGCACAGCCCAGATCTTGAATTAAAAGAAAAGTCTGCTGGGGAGGGTTTTGCTTTTTAGATTTTACTAATTAAAATGCTTTGTATACGCTTTTACTTCCCTTATTCAGCATCTTTGTACTGCAAGATTCAATACAGAACCTTTTGCAAACTAACCACAACAAAGTTCTTGAAGTTTCTCCTCTGTGAAAAGGTTATTTTGTAATTTCTGAAGTCACACTCATTAAGTACCACAGAAATCTCTTCATATCTCATGACTACACACACCGTTCTCAGAGATGAACACAATTCAGGTCACTGACCCTGGGTAAATGCAGGCAGGCCTGTTGCTAGCAACATAAAATATAAATAATTACTTAGAAGCAAAAATATTTTTTTATTTACTATAAAAATTATTCTACAGTATACAAAATTAAATTGAGATTATTAACATACATACTGGAATATAATGGATCTAGATGTATATACATCTATACAATATCAATTTTTAAGCTCTTGTCATTCTGCATTTTAACAGCCTATTCTTGTAACTAAGCACAATCAATTATGTTATTTGACATAAGACATACATGGTAAAAGATTCACCAAATACATCAGATTTGGTGTGTTATTTAAAATACTGCATAATAAAATGTGAAGCATAACTAGTGTTACTGGAATTTAAAATAAACAAATCTCACATGGTTCTAGCAATTGTCAACTTCCAAGACTACTTCCCAGAAAGACCCAATTGAGGAATTTCAAAATCACTGGTTTTGCTGCACCTAAAACACACAACATCTTTTGTTGCTAGGTAAAATCCTGTGTGTTCAGATGCACAAATTAACATACATCTGAAAACCAAACACACATGCGCATATTTACTGCTTCTGTTCTATTTTGGACCAAGACACTGGCTATCCGAAGTGGTCTATTCCCCCCCCCCCCCATTCATTCTCTTGAATTATTTCTTATATATGACATCACGACTACTTCACATATCCAACATACAAGCATAACTCTGTACAAGCTGTCTGGTTCACACACAAAATCACATACATACATAAAATCAAAAGAAGGCATGGTTTCAGCATGGAAACCCAAAACATCCCTCCCCTTTCACAGTCGCCTGCGTGTTACTCCACCTGACAGCCACCATACTGAGTACTAAAGCAAAATTCAAGTCATTCATGATCAGCATCACATTTAGCATGTTTCCAAAGTAAACACAGATCCCCATCTTTAGGTTTTAAAATTCATAATTCAGAAGAAAAAATAATTACACCCCTCTTCAGGTTAGTTTGTGCATTCAAAAGAACTACAAGCACAGGCACCTTCATATGTCAGTTTACTCAATGCATAAGAAAGTGAATGTTACTGAAGGGCATTTTTTCTACCTGCTTTCCTATTTTGGGTGAAAAGCTAGCAACAATCAAAACTGAGTTTATACTAGACTTCACCAATATACCACTCATTCTAAGAGTTTGCATTGTACTTCATACTCCCAGTTCCAAATGCACGCTGATGAACTAGAAGATTATGCTACTTACTAGATCAAAATTTGTGAGATACTTATGAAACAACTGCATCTAAAACAAAACACACTCTACCATAATTTTTCTTGTGTACCGTAAAATTATTTTTGGTGTCCCAAAAAGCACTAATTCCTCTAAAAATATACTGCAAGTTACTAGTTTCACTCTTATTTACAACACATGATGAAAGAACCCATCCTTTAAGTGTGAAAGCATGTACACACAGCTTTACTAAGATCAGAGTTTCTCACCCAATTCAAACCTGACAAAGGCAGAACTAGAGGTGCAGTAGAGCAAGAATTTCTTTCTAACAGCAATACTGCTTAAGCAGCCTGTATCCTTTCCAACACTACCTGCTTGGCTGAGACAGTGCTACTATCACAGGGTCACTCAGCAAACAGCACTGGGGAAATGACCTGGTGGAAAAAATGGAGGGGACACCACTATTTTTCATTCTGTATCACTCCTCCAATCTGGTTCACTATAAAGGCACAGCAGTCAGGCAGAAGGAACAAAGCTGGGACAAAAAGGGGCTTCTTAGGCCAGTACTGGTGTCAAAATGCTGAACACTGAAGTGCACTTAATTCTATCACAGAAGGACCTAACAATAGTGTCACACCAGTATTAATTCAATAAGACTTTAGGGTGCAATCTGAACCTCTGAAATTTGTGATTTATAACATACCATTCGTTTTAAACCTAACCGTTTTTATGTAAAGCAGTGTGTAACTTCTAAAAAATGTACTACTTTCCTTGTATATAAAGGAACCAAACAGTGTAAAACTCACACCTGACCCATACAGCTAGACAACTTGGGATTTGTTTTTTAAATACCTATTTGTTCATGTAAACTCCAGAATAAAGGCTATGGATTTTAGGAAGAATCAAACCAAAACAATTGGGGCAAGAGAGGTAGAGAGAAGAAATAACATGTAAGTTCAAATACTTGAGATATTTTAGATAATTTGCATATGCTTTTTTTCTTACTCATTGACTAAAAATATTAATTTTAGAAGCACAAACTTAAAATATTTTTCAGTACACCGACCATATAAGGAATCACAAATTAAAGGGGGGAGTGGTTATTTTTATTACTCACTTAATAGGGTCAAGCAAACCAGACACGGTTACATTTTAACCACTTTGGAAAAGCAAACTCATGCCACTGTGTTTATATTCCCCTCCCTCAACCAAAAGATGCAAAGAGATGCTATATGCAGGAGTTGCCCATCCCCTTCATTATCAGCTAAAATACTCGTAACTGTTGGATGGCACTGAACTCTTAGAACCAAGTACTTGCTTCTGTACTGTTTAATGGCTTCATTGAGTAAAAATGCAATCACTGAAGGGTCCCATTTACATGAATCCCATTTACACATTCTAGAAAATAATTTTAACCCAAATTCCCATAAGCATGAAGACAACAAAATTCCAGGAAAAGGAAGGGTATTTATGAAACACAGACACTTCTTAATTCTTTCTATGTCAGCTTACAAAAACAGATGTGTGTAACAAACTAATTCTTTTTCAAGTTAACACATATCCTACCTATGATTTCTTTCAAAGGTGACATCTGATATTCAGGGGGATTAGTCTGGATGGTTCTGGTTTGGGTTTTTTGGGATTTTTCTTTGACACAGCCATTTTACTTGATATATTAAACATGAACAAAACAATATCACATAAGTCATATTTCAAAGCAGAATATCCACGAGGGCTGTAAACTAGTTTACCCAGGGCAATGTGCTCTCACAGTTGTGAAATGCTTTTCAGAGCTGAGATTTTTCTATAGAGGTCCTCAAAAAGATTGATCATTTCATTTACAAAAACTGTTTCTGTTAGTTGTGGTTGGGAAAAGAACTTCAGATATGCAAAGCAAAACATATGCCACTATATGTTTGCATTCATTTGTTAACAACTTTAGACCTAAAAAAGTCTCAAGACCTTTCCTACTTTTCCTACTTCTCCCTGTCTATTTTTCAGACATGAAGCAAGCAACTGAACACAGAATTAAAGGAAAGCCTAGAATTTCCACAAAACCTGGGCAAACATCACTCAATTTACAGATATTTACTACAATCTTGATACTACTACAGCTTACTATTCCTTCCAATTTAGTAGTCATTAACTACTACTTCCAGTATTTGTCATACCCTTTATTTACAAAACAGACTACTTGTCAGAGACCTAGCAAGAAAAGGTACTCACTACTACTTCCACTTTTTAATCCTAGAGTTCAGACAGCACTTGTAGTGCTCTGCAAACATGCAATGCCTACTGAAATGCTTTTACCGCTCA
Organism: Neopsephotus bourkii; assembly: GCF_033783945.1. NCBI lineage: Eukaryota > Metazoa > Chordata > Aves > Psittaciformes > Psittacidae > Neopsephotus > Neopsephotus bourkii. Next base: position 5,714,809 of record NW_026901456.1, on the reverse strand, counting down.
AAAACTGCAAGAGCTCAAACATATAGATAAGTATGGATACACACACACATGCATACTACATATGTATGGGAGGTAAAGGCAGTTCTTTGCAAATGCAGACTATTTTAACTGCAACGACTTTACACTGAGGAAGGCAACAGTTTCTGTCCAAAAGGTTGCTAAAAGGTATATGCGTATATTGAAAAAAGAAGTATTTTTACAGCTACCATGGTTTCAAACAAAACATTATAACATTCAAGAGACTTCAGCTTTCTAAGTGGCCCATCCTTAACAAATCCAGATGTTACTGCATTTTGACATCATGACTGTTTCCTTATTTTAACTGTTTGCTTTATCTTTTCCCCTTTTAATTCTGTCCTGACGCATATAAAAATCCATATCATGCTGCAATGTACAGGTAACAGTAACCAGGAATTAATAAATTAATAGGCTACTGTCATGTTTCAGTAAACACTACTGTAACAGAACTGACCAAAACCAGAGAGAATGTAAAATCTTACTCAGAACACAACAAACTCCATTACAAAAATACTTTATATACTTATATAGATCACTCAGAAATCATCTGTAGAGCTGCTGTCAGATGTCTAAATGAAATAAGACTACGTCTCCCTTTCAACTGCCCTGGTACAGTAGTATCTTTAATCTTGAAGGCTTCCAAAATATTTGAATACATGAAGATATGCACACCTATAGTCTTCCAAAAAAAAAAAAAAATAACCAACCACACACAACTGTAAACTGCTGGATAGCTCTGTAAATAGATGATGCTTACTTACAAGACTTCACGTAAGTGGCTTGTTTCAGCTATACACTGGTTTGTGTACCTTTTAAAATACTTTTTGACATTTTCAAGCACAATACGGACTAGCTGCTGTTCAACCGATTCCCACGTGACAGCTCCCACTGACAAATGCAGTCACAGAATGACTTGGGTTGGAAGGAACCTTAAAGCTACCATAGTTCCAATCCCCCTACCATGGGCAGGGACACCTTCCACTATACCAGGTTGCTCAATGCCCCATCCAGCCTGGCCTTGAACACTGCTAGGGATGAAGCATTCACAACTTCCTGAGGCAACCTGTGCCAGTGTCTCACAGCCCTCACAGTAAATAATATCTTCCTTATATCTGATCTAAACCTTTGTCTTTCATTATTCAGGGTATTTAGTCTGGATAGGCACATACACAGCCAGGTACTCTCTGGTCACGTGTTAACCATATGCCTAGGTCTTAAACCAGCCTTCACTCCATAAATCCCCATACCTTACGCTAAAGCAGGTATAACTCTGATATGAAAAGCGACAATGCACAAGTGCTGCTGATATCCTTTCCACTTTAACATAACAAATCAGATTTAACCGCCCAAGCTTCAGTTTAGGCTGAAAAACTGGAACTTGTCTACTTCACCTTGTGTCCAAAGAAACTAAATGAACGTATTTAGTTCTCAAACATCAGAATTCTCCTTAATGCATCTGTCAGACTTCACCCACTTAGATAGGGTTTTCTGAGGACACTTGTTCAGAGATGGGTTTGAGCAACTGCACTTAAAAGGTAGTATAAAAGAAATAAATTTCTTCAGTTGCAAATGCATACTTTCATTACCCTAGAAATCCTGCAGAACTCAATGTAAACCTTCTCTGAAAAAATAGTAATACTCTTTAGCCCTTAAATCATTCAAGCAGCTGGCCAAATCTAAGTCAGCCACAACATCATTCTGATGTTAAAACTCATCAGCCACTACGAAAAAGTACTACAATTATAGCTTAAGCCCAATCATTTAAGAAACATGCCATGAAGGACAGTCTCAGCTCAAAGCTTTCTCCTTTTTTTTAATTTCTCTCAGGGAAATAGGCAAAACACAGTTTCCTTATCATCAGGTGCTGATTCTTTTTATGCAGGACAAGTTCACCGGCTTCACATTTATATTGAAATAGTCAAACTCAGTACTTCAGAAACAGGGTGCACACTGCCTCTCAAGAAATGCAAGGGGAAGAGACTAATTTAGCATCTTGACAGCCACACCTAAGACAGTTTTGGCTCAAACAACTATTCCTAAAAGTAACTCTAAACACACTCTTTGAAGCGGAAGGAGATACGCTTTCTCTATTTGCACAGCTCAGAAGTCCCAGTGTGTTATTTCTTTTCCTGCATATCCCAAGCATAGTACTAAAATGAAATATACATGGAATAGCCGTGCAAGTGTAGTAAATGGGGACAAAACCACAATCTAAGCTTGTTTACAGAACTCAGATTTGCCTTTTATCTATCAGTGCTAAAACACTAAAAGGGAATTTAAGGATTACTGCTAGGATTTCATGATATTGATAAAATAACTGGGACCCTAAGCTGGGCAAGAGGAGTTAGAAGTTGTTTAAAGAAAAAGAGAAGGAGTCCCTTATTTCCAAAACTACACATACCACAGCTGCTCTTCCAACTCTTTTTAACTTGGAAACCAAAAATGAAGGTCCAGCTTTTGTCAGACATGTCAGTACAGAAATACCATGTTTAAAAATCTTGTTCAACATGCTTTCAAACAGCAGTTCATATGAAGTTCAGCAGCTCTGAAAATTGACAGTGGTCAAGTTCAGGCTCCATGACAACCAGATGCATTCAAAATAGATGGTGAACTGAGTTATTTCATTAAACTGAGTTATTTTGTTAAAATAAGAATACTCAGACTGCAGCTCCCCAAAAGCCAAAGCTGACTTAGATTTGGCTGCTCTTTTCTCACCTACAGCTCTCTTTACCTTCAACCACTGAATGCAGACCAGTCTCTTGTACATCTGGCATCTGCCTCAGTCCTGCTGAGTCAGTTCTGCAATTTAGCATGATGTAAAATATTCACCTTTTTTTATCAGTTTTCTGCTGACTCTGTACACCTCCAGAGCCCAAGTCCAACTTTCAGCTTCAAAACCTACACAGTAAATAAGAACCTAATTGTGTTTTTTTAGCACATGCATACAGCTGACACATTTATATTCTGCATAATACTACTTGATCACAGAAAACTGTATTTGCATTTTTGTGTAGTCTTTGATATTCTGGACCTTTGAAATTCACAGTTCTTAGGTTAGGGCCAGAAGTCCAAATACTGATACTGGAAGTAAGGTAGCCATGCTCTAGGACTGTGATGTGGCAATAAACAGGGCATTCTGCTCATATACGGAGAAACTATGCACTATGGGACACAAGATAGTGATCCTCGCCTAAGAAGCTCACTATCTAAACAGACCGTGTTTGTCCACAGAAAGACAAAACCAGACAGCTCACAAACTTCAGCTATCTATAATAAGGTTTGCTGTACAGGCTAAGAATACAGTATAACAGAAGTAAAAAGCAAGATAGCTAAAGTATTTCTGACAGTTCTTGCTAAACTGACACAGAGCACCTTGTAGACCACAGCTAACATCTGGTTTAATAGCAACAGTAATAGACCCCACCTCTACTTCAAGAACACAAGTGAAATGTTTACAGGCTTTTCTATATATAGTTTGTGTCTGTCATAGTAGTCTACATAAATAAATTTGAAGAAATAAATTTAATCAGGCACGCCAACTACAAACGTCTCTGATGTTAGGAAGCAAAATGAACAAAAAAAGACTTCACCACAGTAAAATCCAGCATCCTTACCATTCAGTTCTCAATGTTCCCGCCCAGTTAGACATAGAGAGGCCTTCACAATATGCTTTCAGTCCTAATTGAGGCTCAGGCTGACTACTACATACACTCAAATACATTTCAGTAAGTGTTGCAAAGTATTTGTACTTCAACATATGAATTAACAAACATGAAAACGCAACTTCTCAGATTAAGTCCTTCAGAAAATTAATTTAATTTCATTATTAAAAATTTGGTTAAAGCCCCTTAAATAACTGGAGAATGAGTAGAATATAGTCCCACTGATACAATCTATTCTGTGTTCCATCTCTACTCCCTTACACTGTTTCCACATATCATTCCTACCTTGGTGGTTGTGCTGTATTGACATAATTCATACCATATTCTTCCACTGAGAAAATAAACCATTATCCAGGAGCCTGTAAAATGTTTAAGCATTGATTAAATCCCAGCAAGTTTCTTCTTCCTCTCCCCTGAAGGTAAGCACACTCATGACTGAATTGGAGAGTCATGCTTCCTTTCCTCCCCCTCTGTCCCACAGTTCTTTGGTTCTTTTTTGTACGATAGCACACATTACATGGGACTAGAGGACAATTACCAAAACACCTGAGAAGCCAGGGATCTAGGTATTCTCATTGGAACTGAACATGTGGTTTCAGAGTCCTGCCATCTAAGGAGCACACTAAACTGTCAAGAAGGGCAGCAGTCCCCCTCCGTCCTTCCCAACTCTCAGGTCCACAGCTGTGCCCCCTTCCTTGGAAAGCTTTTAGTGTTTTCACTGAATAGAGAGTAAATTCCATGACCTAATTAAAAACTATTCACATCCGTGTCAGGTTCATCTCCTGCCAGTTTAGTAAACTGAACTAGCTCTGCAAATGGAAGAAAAACTTAAAGCTGTAACAAAAAGTTTAACAGGCCTTTTTGTGCAAAAAGATGCTGGCTCAGTTTATGACACACAACATAACTTCCCACCAAGTATATGCCTTCACAAGCTGATCATACTCAGGGTTAGTACTAATAAGAAAAGAGCAAGTCACAGAGAAGGCTCACCTTCCTGGTGCTTTCCCACCTCATGATGAAACGGTTTAGGTAGCTAAATTAGCAGTGAAGTTTTTTTTTACCTTTACTCACACAGTTTCTTTTGCTTAGCTTCTTAAGCTGGCCCAACATGGAAAATCAAAGCAAAAATGCCAGCAAAGAGAATTTGCAAGTATGCTTAACCAAGGGAGAATGTGGGCAGACAGCCTCTTGTGATCCAATGCAGGCTGCTGTCAAACAGCCGTGTCATATTCCCCTGCACCATCCAGACACCAGAGTAGGCAGTAGTTGCAATGATGAAGGCTACAAGTCCATGTGCAGCCCCACCTTAATCCCTCTTGGTCTTGCAGACCTCTGAACCAGGAAACTACTGTAATTTTTGTATCATGCTCATGAGGTAATCTCTAATGCATCTAACATCACAAGGCACTCTAATGCATCTAACATCACAAGGCACTCTAAAACTACAGTAAAGTCTTCAAAGTAGATCAACAACAAAAAAAAAAAAGCACAAATAGGTTTTCCTCTTCTTTTCTTCAATACAGTAAATACATGAATAAATAGAGATTCCACGTTTTCCTCACATCATTCACTCCAGAACTACAGCCCTAACAGTTCTCAGAATGTAGATTACTGTCAACTCCAAAAAAATCTTAACAAAATATGAATCATCCTAACATAGTATTTTTTAATTTAACATAATTCAACATGGGCTTAAGTTCCCCCTGTAGTCCGTTTACCATGGCCTTATCCCCAGTTAAGGAGACGCTGACCCAGAAGACTCTGAAAAATGAGATAAATTAACAAACTTCAGTAAATATTCATATAATCTAGTGATGAAGCCAAAATACCTTCTTTTACAGATTTAAAACTCTGAGGTCTTGTTTTCCTATTTTGTTAGCAAAATTTTGCAGCTACCTCTGCGGTAGTATCTTAGTATATACCAAGATTTGCTTTAATATTATGCTTAACAGTAGGGATGAAGGCTGAGTTTTAAATGGTATTATAATCCATTAAGAAGAATTCAAAACCCTACTTAAGTCAGGTACACATGTGGATGCATGCACACACAGGGAGACGAGCCAGTACAGACAGTGGGTATACATCAACCAATGAAAGCTTTACCGGGGTACATTCATTACCACATTGAACAGAGTTTTCATCATTCATGGCAGCTCTGTACTCTTACAAACTATTGCTACAGGTAGCTCATTTGAGACTCTCTAACATTTGTTCTAAAAGGAAAAAAAAAAACAACACACTACTAAACCTAGAATGTACTCGTTATATTCTAATATGACCTTCTACCAAACTTTTTTAGATTTCATTCAGTAATTCCTCATCAAGCCTTCATCAATGTATGGAATATCCCACAAAAAGATCTAATTTAAAAGTATTCACAGATGAAGAAACCATGACACACTTTCATCAAGTGGAATAGATTGTCCATTACCATCAACCCTGTATTATCTCCTGGCTTACCAGTACAGAAGACAAGGACTTTGTGGTGTGGAAAAAATTTTATGATCTAACAAGAGGTTGCAGATACCCTGCCACACAGTATCTCAGTCTGAGTTTGATAGCTGAGAGTTCAATTCACACTCATGTTTATACCAAGTTACCTTTTGTAAGCTTATCCTCAGGAACTGGCCACATGCGTACATAACTACACGTACACACCTCTTTACCCCACTACAAATGTGACTTTGCATTCCCTCAAACAAAAGAAAGTTAAAGCTAAGGATGAAGGCACGATTGCTAAGCCAATCTAATAATTTGCTGCTACCAAAAGAGTGGAAAAAAAAAGGAGAGGTATTGGGGAAGGTTCTGTTCTGCCCACATTCATCCTCTTCGCAGTCCTCACTGCTCTAGCTAATTTACCCCAAAGAAAACCAACTTTTTTCAGGTGTGCTTACTGGTTTTCTCATACACACAGATGATGGCAAATTATTTGAATAAATAGTTTGGTTTGTTTTTTTGGTTTTTTTTTTTTATGTTCTAAAGGTTTAAACTTTGCAAAGAACTTGGGACTTTTTTTTTTTTAACTGTATTATATTATGGCACTTAATGTGTAGTTCAGGCTTAGTCTGTCAACTTGGGATAATGTTGATTTGAATCCCTTTTTGAGTACAGTCACTATGGAGATGTATGGAATTCATTTATGAACATTCTCTGACGGTAGTCGTAAGAAAAAAGTCTAAAAGAAATCTCTCATCGAGATAAAAGCCCTGGAAACTCTCTGTCACTGTGAGCCCTTCAGATTAATTTTGACTACCTAGACTTTTAGGATGCCAAACAGAAAAAAAAATGACACTTTGGGACAGTCTATATAAACTTCACCAATTCCAGCAATGAAATAACGGGTATAAACTGATCCATCTAATGCTCTCCAAGTTATCTGTCTTTTGTTCAGGAAGCAGCCACTGCTCTAAAACTTTGACAAAATTATCTATTTCAGTAATTCTAGGACATGACAAGATTATGCAACTTTCTGATTATTTAACAGTACCTCTGCCAGCATCAGAAGTTGTAAGGGTTCTGACCAAGGGAGTCTGATTTCCTGTAGCATTTTTTTTCCCTAATAAATATTCCTAAAACGATTTTAATAAGAGGTTGCAAGAAGGAAATGAGGACAAATTTAATAAATAAATAAATAAAAGGGCTTTTAAATCCTGACCTTACAAGCTCCAAAGAGTACTCAGGATCACCACATCTGAGGTATCCAGGAAATAATAAGGAAAAAAAAAAAAAATAAAATCTTTCTTGTCCCACTGAAGTCCTTGCAAACTACCGAGAATACCTCACTAGATGGAAGGACTTCAAAACAAAACCACTTTTCCAGCAGATCTTCTTCTTTAATTTTCTACTAATGCTACTGAACTGGTGCATTTCATGTAATGATGTGGTGTGCTTTTTAACAAAGCTTGCTAGAAAAAAAGGTAGCATTCTATATAGACCTGCTGTTTCCCAATTTGTGAAAGAGCTCAACAAGGAGGTCATCAGCATGATCTGACAGACTCCGAGGATGAAGCCAGCAGAGGTATCCTTAGGAAAAATGCAGTTTTTTCAGATGTATCTGAAATAGTATAGCAACATATGAAATCACAGGGGCATAGCAAAAGGGATAAGAAAAGGAAGATTCAAAGCAAGGTGCAACAAATGGACCAACTGCAGCCTAACAGACTCATCTCTATAGTCCTTCATGTGACCAGTGTCCAGTGCACGGCAAAAAGAAAACTCTGACCATGACAATGTAGTCATCAAGACAGTCACAACAGTGAACTCCCTCAAACCATCAACACCATATACTACACTGACATATTCTTTTCCAACTTAAGTTAAAGCCACATTTAATGCCTTCAAAACTGGAACTGCCCTCTTCCCCCTAACCCCCCCCCCCCTTTTTTTGATAAACAATAAAACACCACCTTTGGAAATAAGCCAGAACTCCACACTGCTAATTTGAGACTTCACTTGAACTGAACATAAAGGAGATTTAATAGCTTCAGAGCTTAAGAGAAAGAGATCTCTATGGAGTTCAGTAGTGCTACACTGAATCTATCTGAGGAAACATGGATCCTCACACAGATTTGCAGCCAGGCTTGATCTCCTTTTTTGCTCAGAGAGATTTTTATTCAAAATATTTCAAGTTAGCTTCATACTTGATCTACAGGAATTACTAGAAAGCATAAAGGCATACTTCATGGTTGATTTTGTGTTTAGCAAAGAGCAAGAGACATGCTAACCTATACAGATTATATCTGCCACAGACAGTGCTTGAAAATACTGAGCAGTCTTCCTCCCTTTCATGAAGGGGTCAAGGAGATGGATGACATCCTGAAGGGCAACAAAGACAGCCAAAGTGGGAAGTTCTGAAATGCCAGATAGTCAACTCAAAGCAAGTTAGGGAAAAAGAGAAACAAGACTTTATGAAAAATACAATGGATTGCTAAGAAGGGCATGGGACGGGGGAAAAACTGTCACTAAACATCAAAGTAGTTGCACCACTATTTGACTAAGGAACCTCAACTACTCCTAGAAACTGAGTAATGCTGTGTTGTTTGTCACAAGACAAAGGTCTTTAGCCATGAAAAAAACCAAGCATTATGAACAAAGTTAACTGCAGAGCAGACTGCAGCAAGACTCAAAGCAGAAGAGAAGATGGATGGGACTTCAAAAACAAAACCAATTAAAACAAAACAAAACAAGAGAAGCCGTAAGCCACTGAAGAGATACAGTATTTATGACTAATACTCTTATTTACTAACCAAGAATGAACCAACAGAACATTTTCAAAAGGATGAGAGAGAAAAGGGCATGAACAGAAGTTCAAAAATTTTAAAAAAGAGCCAAGTGAAAGCAAGGAAGAACTAAAAGAAGAGCACAAGTGAAAAGAATGCAAGAAAACACGTGCATAAGGAGTAAGCAGGAGAATTACAAAGCACGACAGTTAGAAAGCAAGCAGGAAAGTTGGAAGAGAGAACTCATCAAGCAAGACTGTGGTAGCACATCTTGAGTGTATGTAAGCAGGACAGCATCAGAGTGGGAATATTAGAGAAGGAATGTGCATGGAAGTTTGAGATAGCAAGCAAAAGTCAGAGCGGCAGAGCAGGGAGGGGGCAGGGACAGACAGATTGGTGAGTGAATTACTACAGGAGGGGTGGCAAAAATTCCTCAAAGTGATATTCTCCATTAAGTAACAGTGCTATCAGAGCCAGTTAACCAACCCCTGCCTCTTCTAGGAGGAACCCTGTTCCTGTCCACCCACACAACTCATTCCATTATCTTGTCAAATGTCTGAGCAGCAGCACAGTGTACCAGGTCTGGGAACCGATCTGACTGAAAAGTAACCTGATTCTCCACCCACACACACATCCAAATGTTATATATATAAAATTATATATTTCAGCCAACTCAGTTTCCAAGTCTGATTCACTGGTTGGTCTTACAAACAGCTGTGCCAACACAAAGCAGGTGGGAACAAGTAGCCAGAATCTGGAGAGGAGAGCTGCTTAAGTGGTGACTGCCTTCAAGGAACATATTGTTGCACACTTTGCCTTAGAACGACTCTTTCAACAGTTTCCCTCAAAGTGCTTCAGTGGCTCTACATCTTGCAGTATTAACTTCACGTTAGTTTGCTAATACTTAAACTGTAAACCAAACACATACAACATCAACAGATTAAATCTTGTGCATATCACACACCCCTCACAGATGAGGTAAAAAAGAGTTGTTTCTTTTCATCTTTTTGCTTCTTTTTTAAATCAATTATTTCAAATTTGGCATAGGTACAGTTTTGGGGAGAGCAAGTTAATTTTCGCTACACTCAGAGAAACATACAGACTTCGCTGGGTGGAAGGAGAAAATGGTTTAGAGTAGAAGGCAAAGGGGGTAGAAAATCAATGTTGCTTATGTTTTTCTCTGTGTATGCTGTTCTTTGCTGTGCTGCCCTTCAGCATTCTCAGCACTGAAATTCTGTATAAGCCTATGGTCTTATCTCCATATTAGAAGATGGAATTACCTCTTAGTGAAAAAGAGATAATGAAGTCTTCTCAAAGAAGATGATGATAATGAAGACTTATCATAAAGATAATGAAGTCTTCTCAAATTTTCCCCAAGAAGGTATAGTGGCAGCAGAAGACCAATAGTTTCAATCTTTACTCATCAGCTTCTGTTAGTTTGTATCCCTTCACTGCCACTACCACCAAGCAATGTCTCAAGACTCAGTAACAAATTTGGTCAGCTGAAACTAGAACAGAAATTATTACTGTGGAAGACAGTATTTCAGACATTTCCTTCATGAAAGCCAAGCATATCCAAGCATGCAAAAGTGTGGTTTACACACTTGGTATACACTTACAAAGTTAACCCACTGCTCCTGGAACTATTCACTCTCAAGTGGTTGAGCCACAAGACTGAGAACTCAGTCCTAAAAGATCAGGTAGAAGAGGTGGGACCTTCTATACTAGTAAGATGGAGACGTTTCAATCATACAAGCCAGGCAAACACCATATATGCCTTTTTCTCCTTCTCTGTGAAAAAGTTTTATAGATGTCACAGAATCAGAGACTGTGTTAAGAAATGTTATGGCAGGCCTGATGAATTTTTGTATGTTTTGCAACATAATCTTTACTTGCACAGTCAAATGTTATTTTATTCACTGAACAGATGCTTATCATGTCTATCAGGACAGGACATGGAAAACAAAGCAATACAGTTAATACCAGCTATACCATAAATGATACTAATTACTGAAATACTCCATTAGTTATTTTCAAAATTGAAGTATGTGTATCAAATGGGAAAAGAGACTGCAAGCAAAAAAAAAAAAAAAGTTCTTTATGGTTTTTTTTAGACAAGCAAATCCCCTTTTGGAAAAATGAGTTTGAACTCTAAATGCCCCAAATTTCAAAAAAAAAAAAAACTTAAGTTCCTTGAACAGAACTCTATCTGGATATGCTGAGTCACTCTCCAACCTGAAGAGACTGCTTCTCTGTGTTACAAAGCACTCAGAATATAAACTCAAGTCAAATGCAACTAGAAATACACAGTATACTGCTATTAAGATGTAAGACACCTAAACCCTTAACCTCAGCTCTGTCCATTGCATCATTGTGTAACTTTGGGCAAGTCACTTCGCATTTTTTACTTTCAGTCCCCTTTAAAAAGCAGTTTAGTAACATGTATTTGTCTCCTGTCAGCAAAGCAAAAACTGCTGCATGTATGGAAAGCAACATGACATTAAGCACTATACAAAATACCTAAAATGACCAGAACTCCTCTCCTCACCCCAAACCCCAGAAACTCAGTGCCTTAGCTTAGGCTGCCAACATATTTGGTGGAGGTTTTTTTCTGTACATTAGATCTTAATAATTGAAAAATATTTTCACATGATGCTAAAAGAATCAAAGAATCTCTTAGCAGTTGTTAGATTCAGATACTAAAATGTTAGACCTCTGCACACAAGCCTATGAGAAAGTTACAAACCTGAGACTAAGTGCAAGGTCTGGACAGTGTGCAATTATTAACAACTTGTAAATATAATCAATTTTTTTTAGGTACATCAGACCACCAAAAGCAAGAGAGTTTTCCTGGTTTTGTCAGTATTTGAGTGCTTAACTAAGTTAGGGAATTTTTTGGAAATAACTAATAAGGTCAAATACAACCCTACAAAGGCTCTCAAGATTAAAATGTAAGAGGAATGACCATGCTTAAATACATGGAATATAAAGCATACCTGTTTCCTCAAATATGTAAATAAGATGGCATTGTCAAATTTCAAGCTCACTAGTTTTAGAATATACATGATGACTAACACACACCCTAGACACTGTATTTTGGGACCACTGTACGCTTGCTAAAAACATACCCTGAGCTCCAGCCTCACCTCAAACCACAGATCTCAAATTATTTTGTTTGATGCAAACAAAACTTTGCTTTACATACAAAGATCCAAATTAACATTTTTTTTGTAAACAAAGTACCAGTAGTCAAGAGAATGAAAGCATATAAAGAATCCTGTATCAGAAAATACCAAAGGAAAAATTTTCAGACATGGAACTCTAAAAATTAAATTCTTCATCTCATATTGAAAATTTGGGATAGAAATAATTACATATTCTCACATTTCAATAAACTTAGGTAGGAACTATAAGACTTAAATCTTAAAAAAGAACCTGAGGCTAACAGTATGGCAAAACAGTTGTTTATCTGTGTAAGCACTATGTAGACCTAAATGATACTTTGACAAAAAAAAAAAAAAAAGGGAAAAAAAAAAGAAAATTGTGAAAAAGATATAGAAAATTATGAATGACATTGGGAAGGTCAATGAAGTCCCTTCTCTCTCATTACAGACCTTGGAAATACACACTAAAGGGCATCAAACATAAACTAAGGCCAAGTAAATCTTTTTCGCGCACAAAAGAATTATTTACTGATCTCACTCAGGACATGTCCCTGATGCAAACAAAAAATAAAACATCCCACAACAGTTTTTAAGATCTATAAATTATTACATTGGACAGAATGGGATAAGAGAAAAAACAACAAAAAAAAACCCTTCTGTTTCAGAATGTAAACCTACCATGAACTCATGAACTTTCCAGTACTAGGAAAACATCTAATGACATGAACTACTCCAATTTGGTGTTTCCTTCATCCTGAGGTTTTCTTTTAGTAAGCTTTCTAAAAGCTTACTGAGATAATTTTTTTTGAGGTTGGTTATTAAATAAAAGCCCCACACCCTACAAACACTGATAGCCTATACACACACAAATCATGGATACAGACTGATCCTAGGTCACTGATTATCTCTAACATTTCCAAATGCAAAGCACCACATGCATATACTGGCAGAGCTTCAGAAGATCTCTTCAAAATGTCAAGTTTGTCACACAGGTACATTCCTTTCCTTCACATACAAAACACTGAACTCGATGTTCCTGTGTATCAATACATGCATTTTACTTTTATATTTCACTTCCATTACAAACTTTTATATTTCACTTCCATTACAAACAGTAGCTAAAAGCAAACAAACATATTTTAAAACATCTTTGGTCACTTTGAGGAACATTTTTATAAATTGTGCAGAAGAGAATGATTTCAAAGCATGACACTTGAACTTTGGGTACTATAAAGCGAACCTGTTTTCTCCTTTCCTGAAATATCTGGATGCTGGTTAAGAACACCTATAGCAGAAAACCATAATGATATACCTACTTTATGCATGTATACAATTATTTCTTCACATTATGAGAAAAAAAATGGGAAGTTAATCTGTATTTTAAAACAGAGAACCCTAAGATAAGACACGTAACTTGGCCAACATGTTTTTCTTGCTTTATTAACTTTTGCAACAAGTTAAACAGAAATATTTTAGCAAAAAATTGTATTTTGGTTTACTGCAATTGCCTAGCAGTATGCAAATTCAGAGGCACTAGGTATTACCTTGAAATGCACATTTAAAAATTGTCTCAAATTCTAATGGTTTCTTACATGAGAAAACTATTACATAGGTTTTTAGTCCACATCACCTGAAGCAAAGCCAATCTTGACTTAAGAATGACAACAAAAGTTGTCAGTGTTATCATTAACCACTAAGGTAAGGCAGCCAAGTACTTGTACTCCAACAATCTGTTGCCACATGTGCAGCTGGATTTCTCAAGGTTTCAAAACTAAGCTCATAAAGTTTTAAAAGGCCCATGCTGTGAACATGACTCTAAGTTAATTTAACTCCATAGAGATACGTAAATGAATGTTTCGATGGGTAAAAAGCCTGAAAGTAGACTCGTATGGACACTGTGAAGTGCAAATCATGATCGCGCACTTTGTAAAATAGGTGAAAACATCCCCACACAAATCCTACAAAGACAGGAGATAACCCTCTTCTAAGGATCACATCAGATGTCATTAATGACTTCCATTCATGCCTATGTATTATTAGTTCTTAAACCTTCTATCATTAAGATTTTGTACAACAGACTTCCATAGACTCACAAGCCTTTTTATTTATCAAAAGGAAAAACAAACCACGAACACATACACATTTACACAATGCCAGAACAAAAACGCTACATAAGAGAACATTGGGACTGAATGGGTATGCACCTCAAAGTCATGAAATACTGATTAAATGGAGAAAGAAATAATACTTCCTTCATGTTGTACAGTACAAATCAAAATGGGTATCAGGTCCTGGGTAAGGATGTACTCCTCTAAGTAGTACAACAATGCAAAACCAAGCAATTTTTAGCTATACCCTTATAATAAAAACTTTAACTATAGTTTATAACTCAATATCATATATACTCTTTCCTCTCAGCTTTCAATATAAATTAATCATTTATGATGCTGTCTCTAGTAGACACAGTTCACAGAAAACGTTAATTCACTTAGGAACTAAGCTTGTAAAATGCCATGTGTATTAAAAAACAATAAAACTGTCACAAAAAGTTTAAGATAAAAGGGTCATTCAAAATGAAGCTGTAGTTAACTGACCGTTCCCCACAACTGTTCCTACTAGTACTTCTGATCTGGGGGAAAAGGATAATGTCAGTTTGTAGCCTTAACATATACAGAAGTTCACTTCAGCAAACATCTGCTCTCAGTGGGAAGACACAGACAGGTATGTACAATCACATACATGTTCAGCATTTGCAGTAATGCTCATTTTCCTCTATAAGGGCCTGCCATAAATCTACACTTCTGCAGGCACACTATGACACTGACAGGAAAGCCACACTAAATACAGGAACACAGAACTCTAAGCTTGTGAACATCTGATCATGGTGAAAATGTACATTAACCTGCATTATTCCACAACTACAACTGAGTATTTGTAGTATTTATGAGCTAACTTCTACTGGGAAGCAAAGGGAAACTATCAGGATGTTCACACAACAACCTCTTCTTATTAACAAAGACATCAAGGTATTTCAAACATTAACTTGGAGTTCTTGCCAACCCATTAAATCAGTACCTATTTATCCCTAAGTTAGAAAGAGCAACAACAAAGAAGCCAGAACTAGACACGATCCAGGAAAGTTACTGACCTTCCAGTATCAATAAGCTTTTGCAAGACTGTATTAGAAACTGATTTGTTTGTTACCACACACATACCCCATATGTATTTCATGGTTTAAGTCCTGTTAAAACTGTATTTAAAACCCAAGAACATATGGTGTTAAGTAAGAAAAAATCTGTAGTTACTTACAACTGGACAGATCAAACAGAGATGAGTGTAAGGAAATTATTTTTTCAGGAAAATGTAGAACTAAGTAAGTACACATTAGCTTCCCTACCAGACAGTATTTTTATTCCTCTTTTTACACCCCTTCCTTCAGTAGAACAGTAAACTGACAGTATGGACACAGAACTATTTCCCTACAGAGGAAGTGGATAAGCTATGCTCCAATTTGCTCCTCAGTGACAGGTCCACTGGCAAAGTAAATGAGAAATTATTAGTAATTTACATAGTTTGCAAGAACACAAATTAAGACTTGAACACACAGGCAAACGGGATTTTCAGGGAACAAAAAAGTCAACTACCAGTGTTTGAAGTCAGGAAGCCAAAATCCAGCGAACAGAAGGCTTTGGGGACACAAGGATTTAAAATTCCACTAACAAGTTTGATTTAATCATTAAAATGCCTTTAACTATGGTTGTGATACTAGCCATTTTACTGGTTTGATTATTTTCAGGAACTCAAAATTCAGTCAATTTTTTTTCTATTACATTTTGGAAAGAGTAACTCTGCCATTAGAAATTAATGGAAATTTGTACATTTCCACTCCTCTCCTATTTCTTCATCCAAATAGATATTAAAAAGAGGAAACCTTTCAACACATGTATGAATATATTATTAACTATTCCTTTAAGTGACTCAAAACAGAGCCTATTTTTATTTGCCTCTGGTGAAAAAGAAAAAAAAATTAAGGTTTTGGAATGTTATATAATACAGAAATTGAAAGCTTGGTTTCTCACAGCTGGAACAAAACTGACACTTAATGGACTTAATTTCACTTTCATTTACTCAGTTTCACTTTCTGGTTTTTAGTGCTACCCAGACCCTGGAAACTCTGCAAGGAGCATGTTTACAAATAAGTGCTAGCTTATGTTATTTTAATTACAGAAACATTTTCACTGCTTTTAAGAAATGATATATTCAGAGCTGAAATTAAACTGATTATGTCTTCATACAGGGTAACTGAAATAGCTAACTATCTAGGCTTCAGAGGCTCCACAGTATTTGCACTGTATGGACATAAGCAGAGCTGACTGGGAACAATCTTCCACCGTTTCCCTAGCTCTTCAATGGGTATTCTCCTTGTAAATCATATGACAGGACATTTCGGAATGAATCAGCATATGATTATATCAGTACCTTTCATACTGAGCCACTCCATCTCCAACCTTTTCAACTGCAGAAAAACTCACCTATCCTTTAGAGACTGTGGAGGGAAAGGGGGGAGGAGCAAGGGAGGTGAAAGGAAACCTTATGAAGACAATGGGACTTAGCTTGTCTCACCACTCTGCTTTCTAGCTAAAGAGCTCCTTTTTAGATCCGTGCTCCTAGGCAAGTAAGCCATAATCAAGCACCCACAGGTACTGGACACCGAGTATTAGTGGAAGCAGAGCTAAACTCCAAATAAAGCTGTGGTAAGTATGAACTAGAGACCTATTCTAAAATAATAAAATACATTTGTACTAGTAAAAGCAGTTGCTTTTTCCAGTTACATCTGGATAAAAGAGAATCAAATGAAGAATTTTACTTTCCTTCCCCATAAGGAAAAAAAGATAACCAAAGAATATTTATTACAAACTGTTACATTAACTGTCACACTCCTAATGTTTAGGCCATTGCAATTCTATTGGTATATTGTGTCATATCGAAGACAAAGTATTAGGTAACTGTACATACAGAATTTGTCTTCCTAGAAACAACAATTGTTTCTAATTATTGAAAGTTTCTCCAGTGCTCGGTAAACCATCAATAGACTACAGTTCCCATAACTCTCCTCTTGAAGGACCCATGGAGGTAAGGAAGAAAAAAGAAAATGGGAAGGAAACAGAGAGTATTCCCCTTCTCAGAATGTCTTATTTTTTTTCTCCACTCATAAGCTTAGAAGAAAGCCATGTTTGCCCAGAAAGAGTTTTTGGTATTATTTCAAATAGTCTTAGAGAAAAAAAGAAGTCTCACTGCATAAACATATGAAGGCTTTTAGGCTTCTTAAAGTCTGATGAGTAAGAAAGTTATTACATAAATTAAAAAAAAAAAAAAGTTTCTTACCAAGCTCTTAACAAAAAAAAAAAAAAAGATGAAACTGTAAACTTAACAAATAATCTATTGTACTCAGTTATAAAGACAAAAGCAGCAGTTCTCTGTAAATAATCCTATTCTAAAACAACAGATCTATTTACAAAAGGATTTCAGAAGTTATACAAGTCTCCCATGCTCCCATAAAACAAAGGTTCCAGAAAATTTTTTACTTAATTTTGGAGAACAGCTCTCAAAAAAAAAAATTAAAAATTACCATAGAAAAACTAAACATATAGCAGGTCTTTAATTCTTACTCAAAATATAAGATGTAACAGCAACTTACAACCTACAGCCCCATAGTCAAAAAACACCTAAAATACAGTTTTTTAGAAGAATGCTGAAAAGATAATCTAATTATAGCAACAAAACTGCTTCTTTGGTAAGAGTATGTACTAGTCTTTACCACCCATTTCAGTTCAGATTAACCTGTAAAATGCTATCACAGTAAATAAAGGTAAATTTTTTCATGTGTTTAACTACACTTCTTGCATACTACCATATGACCATGTGGTAAGGTTTCAAAAACATTAGCATAAACTAAAAGGGACTTTCTCACTCTATGTTAAAATGTTTACCAACTGATTTGAACTGAAATGACAAAAGCATCACAGTAAGCCCATTCAGGCAAAGACTAATAACACAGTTAACCCAGACACGTTTCTTTGCAAGGCCCTATCAGAAGATTTTTAAATATGGTATATGTGTTTGCACATGTCCTAATTAAATGTAACTTTAAAAGCTTAAACAAAGCATGGGAGCTAGTACTTTACTAGTACCAGTCACATTTTGCTGCTTTGTTTAAACTATCAACCAGCTTGTTAGAAGTCATTTATAGACATCACATGTTAATTCCCAGTCAATGCAAAACCCACCTACTTTAAAAATTGATAAATTCCCAATGACTAGCTCATTATTTTACACAAGTAAGAAAATACTACCATAAACTGACACTGAAACAGAGAACTCTTGGCTGCTATTAGGTAAAATTATCCTTGTTGCAGCTTCTCCATCACTGTCCAACAGGGGGGAGGGGACTGCAATGACAAGTTCTAAATTCACCCAAGTATTGATTCAGGAACTATAACGCTGCTGCTCATGTAACAAATTGTCTTTCTTACCTATCTGCCTGGTAACAATATTAAACTATTGTCATATGTAAACAAATACACAAAACATTTTATAGAAGAAACTGCTCTCTCTTCTTAAGAAGACCATACTCTCTATCCAACTTTGAACAAGATATACTTGCTTTACTCAAAGAATATTAAAAAACCACGAATTAAACTCAATGAGCTTCATAAACTTTGACAGAATTTTTAATTCATGGCAGAAAATGAAAATTTAACACTTCACACATATTCTACTTCGGACTCCAAATAAGAACACTCTAATTCTAAATAATTAATATAAGGCAAAACCATTAAGTGTAGTTTATGAAAGTAGTCTATATATACACACCCCTCAAGTTCACCAAATATATATAGATAATAGCTAGCAAATACTAGCTCATACTCGGGAGTTATTTGCAGTGTTAGTATTCTAATTCTACAAAGTATAATTAATTTTCCAAAATTATCCAACCTACTGAGGTTGGGGGAAGGGTGACGTGGACAAAAAGACAAACAAGTTTACCAAAACTTTTTAGGGCTACAGACTATTCCAAAGAGGTAAGTTAAATTCTGCTTGGTTACAGGCAGGTAACTGAATACTGTGATGAACAAAATGTTTGCTTATTTATCACCAGGTATCACTGACATATTCTTCAGCTTCACACACCTTTTCTTAAGGAAAGAATGAAATACCAACATGATAATAAAACAAATTGTTAAGTTGTACTTATCTGGATCCCACTATAATACTATATCCATGCAAGTGTGACTATACATACCTACTGGCAAAAGTTTACAGCACACTCTCATTCAGATTAAAACAGTAGGTTGTCAAAAACACGCTTGTTGATTTATTTTGTAGTCAGATATTCTGTCTTTGTTAATCTTAAAGAACAATGAATGTTTATTTCCCCAGATGACTGTGGAGTAATAGGAGAACTAAGTAACAGCAGCAATCTAGATACATGATCAAAGAACCCCTACATGGCTTTGGACAGACTAAACCAAAAAACTTCAAAGCTGACTGACATTCAGAACTGCACAGATTTCGAAATTTCAAATTACAGTACACTTAACTGAGTTTTCTGATTGGGGGGGGGGGGGGGGGAGGGAAGGGAAATGCCACTCCAGAGAAGGAGCACCCTCTGTATTGGATGAGGTCTCCAATTTCTTCAGCAACACAACGCTGAATTCCTAAAACACTGCAGCGTGCTATTAAAATACAGAAGTGCCTCTGTGTCCCTGCACCTATTTCCCAAGTGCTTCTTTCTCCTCTTCCCCATCCCCCCGCCAGAATGACAGTCATCTCACACAGGTACTCCTTCTACATCGGTCTCCAACTTCCCCACCTATCACTCAATCCCTCACACGGGTGCAAAAAGGGGCACCCAAAGCCTCCACCACAACAGGTGCCTGCTCAGCTGATGGTTCAACTCCTGACGCCCTCCTCGCCTCCCGCTCCCAGACCGGGGAGAGACCTCGCACCCGCCCACCGCAGGGCGTTGCGCATAAGAGCGAGAGGATCCAGGCGAGGTCTCTTCCTCCATTGCCGGTTCCGCGGCCCACCTCGCCGCTCCGCTTCCCAACCCGGCAGCGACAGCCTCTCCAGGACGCCGAGGGGAACAGGGCCGCAGAGGCCCCGGCGGCCACCGCTGCTGCCCCCCGCCGCCGCTGCCTCCCGGCCATGCCCGGCCTGCCCCAGAAGGGGGCGGCGGGAAGGAGGGCGGGGAGAAGGCTAGTCCCGAAGCCCGGTGCGGGTCCCGGCCCTGCCAGCGCCAGCCCGGCGTTCGGCGGGCCCCGGCATTCTCCAATCTCCTCTCTCTAAGATGGCAGCGCAGCTGCCCCCTGCGCTGCGCCCCCTTCGACCGCGCCGGGCCGGGAGGTGGCACCAGCTCGTCCCGCTGCGCAGCTCCCCGCCACCGGCTAAGGCTTTTTACTTACCCGTGTGGGGGGCTGCGGGCCCAGCGCCCCGGCCCGGCTTCTCCCAGTCGAGGCCTCTTCCCTCGGGCGGCGGGCGCGGGTAGGGCGAGGAGAGAGCGCTTCTCCCAGCCTCGGCCAGGGGCCCCGGCGCGGCAGCGCCTCCCTCTTGTGCGCTCCGCAGTCCGGCCGCCCCGCCGCGCTCGGGCCCGCACGGCTGGCGGCGGTGGCGGTGCCGCTCGGGGCGCGGGGGCACCGGCCGTGGGGTCTGTCCACTGCGCGCGTCCCTCTCTAGGCGGCGAAGAGGAGGGGGGGCCCGGCACGGCGGGCGGATCCGCGGCGCTTCCTGGCCGGGCTGGATTTTCTATCGCTCACAAAATGGCGCGCGTTCCAAACCTGCGCAGCGCCCGGCGGCGGCGGCAACGGCAGGGCCCGGCCTCACCTCGGCTCGGCGGCGACGGAGGTGGCGGCGGTGGCTGCGGCGGCGGCGGCGGCCTGAGCCCGGCCAGGCAGCGCGGGGACAGCGGCGGGCGGGCGAGCGAGCGGGGGGAGGAGGAGGAGAAGGAGGGGGTGGGGGGGGAAGCGCAGCGCCGTACCGAGCCCCCGGGAACTCCTCGCTCCCTCCCTCCCTCCTTCCCTCCCTCCCCCGCCTGCCAGCCTCTACCTCCTCCCTCCCCGCCCGCTCCTCCTCCTCCTTCTCCCCCTCCCTCCTTCCCTCACGAACCGGCTTTGCCAGGCCGTCGCGCTGCTGCCGTTAAGGATCCGCTGCTTCTAGCCGGTCCGCGCCCGTCCGCTCGGGACGAACTTCTCGCGCGTCCCCGCCGGACCCTCAGGGGACGGTTGTTTTCTTGGGGTGCTTTGTTTGTTTTCTCGTGCGATAACGCCTGTCGGGGTGGTGGTGGGGAGGAGAAGGGAAGGAGGGGAAAAAGAAAAAAAAAAGAAATAAAATAAACCCGGGGTTCGGGCGGGAAGAGGGTTTTTTTTAAATAATTAAAAAAAAAAGGTAACTGACAAAATGGCGGCGGGGCGAGCCCGTTTCTATGGCAACCGTCAATCACGGGGCCCGGCTGCCCCACCCCGGCCGGGCGGGAACCGGTGCTGACGTGGGGCAGGCGGGGAAGAGAGCGACGGGTGAAGGGCGGGCCCTGGTCGCCTAGGCAACCGCTGTTCATCCCCCTCCGCCCTCGGGCGTGTGACGGTATCCGTGCGGCCGCACCGCTGCAGGCCGGGATGGCCTCGGCGCGCCGGGCCGTGGGGGAGGGGAAGCGCCAGGGCGGGGCGGAAGCCGGTAGCGGCGCGGGGGGAAAGAGGTGGAGGGGAGCAGCTGCCCTTGTCCCTGCCGCACGGTGGGCGCCTTCACCGCCCTTCCCCTGCCTGCAGGGGGCGCCGGCAGCGCGGCGGCCTGGGGGAAGCGGGGGACTGCGGCCGCCGGAGGCGAGGCTCCTCCAGGCAGGGCTAGGCCGAGCGGAGCAGGGCCGGGTTCCCGCGCCACCCGTCGTATGGGAGGCCACAGGAGGGCTGCGGGGTTCTTGGGACGCGGAAGGAGCGATGAGGCTGTGTCTCCGGGATTCTTGGGCACGCAAAGGTCCTTCTCGTCCCCATTCTATAGTCCCTATAAAAGAGGAGAGAAATCCACCTAGCAGTTACCTCGCCTGGCAGGCGCGCTGTAAGTGTGCTCGGCCAAGGGAGCCTCAAGTTGCTGAGTGAAGGCACCTTTCCACTCGCAATTGCAGAGCATCAGTGCAGCTAGCTGAAATCTGTGACAGGGATTTCTAAATTCTGTTTTCTGAAATGCCCACAAAGATCAAAAAGTAGAGTATGGCCTTTAACTAATACTTTAATTCTGACATGTGATGCTTTAATCTAGGCATTTTAGTTCACAGCCAGCTTCCTTGAAGAAATTAGGGCGTACTGCTAACACTTGTTCCATTTGCTTTTCTTCCTATCTCAGTATTTTTTTACCTCAGTATAAAAAGTGGACATAAGCAGCCAAGTATAGGGAGACAGGTGCAGTAACAGCCAAAGTCATAGGTCCCCCAAATAATGGAAGTGTTGCTTTACAAGTGCAGTATCACACACAGCTGCTGCTGAAAAGCACAGCCCAGAGTCCCTCCACCATCAGCCACAGTCCCTTGCCCCCATTTTTTGACATCAGCAGGAATGCCAGCACAGTCAAACTAACCAAAACACTCATCTGAAATAAAAACTTCTCTGCATGACTGGGAGAAATACTGGTGCACAGGAGACGGCAGGAACATGTGGCAGGGGAATTGTGGGACCCCCCCACTGAGCAATGCATGGTGTTAGCTTAGATTAAATCATCCATGAAATTGCACCTAAAAGCTGTGGTAGGTGTCTGGGAACACCATGATTTTAGCAGATATTGCTCATTTGCCTCAGCCCAGAAAAACTGAGAGGTCACTTTGGGCTGCTTTTGACACTTCTCTTTGCCTGCAGATCAGACCGGAACGTGGTTCTTGCCCTGGGATGAAGAAAGCCAATGTGCATGTTCTGCAGCGTAGCCAAGGCCCAGAGGATCCCCTGTTCTACCCAGGGGCTCCCAAGCTAATATCATATTCTGGCCTGGAGTACCTGCACACACAGTGTACTGTACAGGAAATCGAAAGCATATGGAACAGCATTGGCTGCATGTGCTCAGCCCAGTTCATCAGTAAAGGAGGAAGGGCAGCTCTGCTCTTGGGGATCCCCAGGAGGACTTTGTAAACCTTGATAACATCTCTTTGCCATTCTGAGTGAACAGTGATGCACAGTGGTGGAACAATTTCTCTGTTGTTCAGTGCTAGGTAACTAACACTGAAAGGTCTTACACCTTTTACTCTATTCAAGCATGTAACTCGTTGGGGTTTGGGGCTGAGGTTTTTTTGAGAATAGCTGGTTTTCCCTTTTTTTTATGTGTGGGTTTTTTTGTTTGTTTTGGTTTTTTTTACTAACATTTTTAAATATACTGTCTTCATGAGTTTGTGCACTTGCTCCATGGTCCTTTATTTTGCTGCCTATACCCAAGCTTATGGTATGTGGAAATGGGCTGAGATAAAATGACCTTTAAAAGGTAATGCCCTTTTTTTTTATTTTCCAGCATGAATCATAGAATAGTTAGGGTTGGAAAGGACCTCAAGATCATCAAGTTCCAACCCCCCCTGCCATGGGCAGGGACACCCCACATATATCTTTTTCTTGTGAATATTGTCTTGATAATGAGTAACCTGTACAATTCTTCTCTTGTACAACAGTACTCTCTGAAATGTCCATTTCATTAAAAGCATGTATACACACTGCAGACGGTCTACAGCATTATCTGTTTAGGTCCTCCACAGTTGAAGTCTCGAAGCTAGTAATCATTAAGGAACAAGGCCATTGTGAACTGCAGTTCTGCCAGAGCCCTGCTTCAGCCACAGAACCTGGAACTGGAGTCAGCATGGACTTGCAGAAGTACCAGTATGCATTGGGAGGTGGACTTGTGTCCTCTGGTGGCAGTATGTTTAGGGCTGGAGTTGCGGATCTGAGTGTCTTCCAGGCTGGAACTCTACCAGAATCGTGCCAAACCTGGAAACCTGGCACACAGGGTGGGAACAGGACAGAGCTTGATCCTGGCCCTGGGAGCTAGGAGTCTTTTTCTGTGCAGCAGATACAGGTAAATTTAGGCCTAGCATTTGGGAAGTGAAGGTCTTCCAAGCTGGGACTCAGCCAGAATCTTGTTCCATCTAGGGAAGTTTTGTTTTGATTTTAAAACCAGGTCAGATCTGTTGTGTAACGCATCCCATAAATGGCTGTACTGGAGTAACCGAGAAGTTAGTATTGCATAGATGTGGGTGGGAGTAAGGGGCAGAACATGAAGGTACATTTTAACTGGTTTCGCTAGTGAACTCCATACAACAGGCCAAAAATAAATATGGCAGCAAGAGACATTACCTTCTAAGAGGTTAGCTTTGGAGAGAAGTAACTGAGATAATAGACTAAAGATGGAGCAAGGAGAAACAACTTGTGATCTGGAAGAAGGGGATTCAAATAATTGTTAATTTCTCCTACTTTGTTCAACATAATGTTATCGTCTCTTCCTTTTATTTTATTTTTTTTTCCTTAAGGAAGGAACTGTCAAACCAGGAAAGCCTGAGAGTCCTTTTTTTCTTTTTTTAAACTCTATCAAGAAACCACCTAGAGTAGGTTGACAGTATTTCAGAATCACACTTGAAAATAGGAGTTTGCATGCATTCTTTATGACTTAATAATAGGCAGGATCCTAAGAAATACTTGTTTTTCTTCTCCTGAGAGATTAACCCCTCAGAAAGCCAAATATGTTGGGCCAAATGGAACAACAATAAGCAGAAAACTTGAGAGGGAAAAACCTCCCAAAACCCAAACAAAAAGTCCATAAAAATGAGGAGGAAAGGATACAGTATGGAGAAATAAGATCTAAGAGAAAAAAAAAATACACAACAGTCTAGAGAAATAGAACAGATGTAAAAGAAACAAAAATCAGCATAAAAGTTTTCCTAGTTCAGCAGGTACAAGCTGACCTGATACACAACATTCAAAACATTAAATTACAGTATCTTAATTGAACATAAATTTCCCTTACAGACAACCTCAGTTGACTCTTCTGCCTCTCCTCTTTCAGTATGATTGTGCCGAGAAACATATTCCTACCGTTTTCCTCTTCTTTTTTTCATCTGTGCTGTTAACAAAGTAGACTTAGGACCAGTGCAGAAATGGTTGTAATTGGAACTTAAATAATTCAAGAGTTCCTCAAGGTGAAGGACTGCACAGAAAGTAAGCTGTAGAAACTACAGGTTTCCCAGATTGATGGCTATTATTATTATTGGTATTAGGGGGGAAAAAGCACACACTTTGTCATCTAAGGGAAGAATGATACAGATAAATGTAAAGTCAGAAATAAATACTTCTGTTTTCCTACTTCTCTTTTATCAGAGACTGAGATCAATACATTAGAGAGGAAAGCTGAAAATTACATAGTATTAGTTTCATCCTTTGAGGCTTCTACCCAGCAAAGATTAGAAAGGAATCACTCATTAGGTCTGCTTGGGTTTTAACTGTTTTTTTAACTTTTCTTCTGGTAGTAAAAGGATGGACTACTGGTGTGCTAAACATGGCACTTTTTGCATCCACAGTGGCCAGGTCTGCTCATTTATTTGTTGTTTTGTTTGCTGATGATTGTGGGCATAGTCTACAAGTCTGCGTATGATGCCAGATTTACTTACCTGGGTTCCAAAATGTTAGAAGCAATAGGTACTTTCAGAACCTTCCTCACTTCCTGTGGAAGATTACCGGGACTTCATAACTCCTGGGCTAGGAATGTCTACTCACATAACTAGTATTTAAAAATATCTTTTTAGTTATTCAAGCCAGTGTTCTGCCAATCATAGAACTAAAGCAGTATAGTTATTTCAATAGTAATTTTTGCAGCCTTCTGAGTACACACTGTATTAGTAAGACAGTCTCTACCATTTTGGGGATGAAGATGTTTTCCTAATTAAAGTGCTAAGTACTTTCCAAGTCTATGGAAGCTGCTCAGTATCTTATCAGCTTGGATCCATCTATCCCTGCTTCAAACTATATATACTGATTTTGTTGTTTCACCCACACAGTTAACTGATAGTGGAGTGCAGTTATGGGTAACATATCCAGTTTTTCCCTTTCCAATATTCCTACACTGAGTAGAGGGGTCTATTTGCCTCTTTACTGTATGTTCTGGAAGTCTTCATTCTGTGATCCAAACCCTAAAAAGCCCGTGTAGCCATGCAGTTTTCTCTTGGAGTGTGTGCATTTCTGTCACAACTCCAGGCTTCCTTCACACCAGTCATGGGCACTCTGACCTTTCCAGGACTTAGTATTTGTGCTTTGGATAGATGTTTCAGGCTAGATGATGTGTTGTGCCAGTAGCAATTCAAATAATTCTTGGTATCCTGCACATCCTCTTTGAAAGTGGCCTTCTTAGGCAGCAGACCCAGCTTGGAAGATCTTCAGAATATAGAAAAATGGTGATGATGTCAACTGTTCTGTTAACTTGTGTTTCTCAGGGAAAGCCACCACATAGCGCAGTCCCTGTGGTACTAGGCCACAAACTGAAGTTAAGTCCCAGAAGAAGTTCTTCTCTCTGGGTTACATCATTAACACTTCAGAGAACACCATGGCAGCACTCAGACAGACTTAATTCTAAATCAAACCATCATCTGGAGTGAGCAGCTTGTGTTTCGCCTGTCAAAAAGGTTCTGCTAAGTAACTAATGTGGTCCATCTCTTTTTAGGCCAGAGAGGTTGCCATGGTAACCTATTCAAATGTAGATAGATATGCTTTTGAGTCATCATCAGAGCCTGGCTTTGATAGTACAAGGTTTGGATTGACAGCCAGTACTGCATATTGTGTAGGTTGGCACGCCTCTGGACCAGAAGGTCCTGGAATTGCTGCTATTGCTGCCGGATGAGGCTTGCTACAAAAAAAACATGTACAGCTCCCTGCGTTTTCTCCGATATTCTCCTCAATGGCAGTCATGTATTCCTTGGTGTTCTCACTCTACAAAGAGGTAGGTTGAAGATCACACTCCTACGTATGACAAGTTCCTCACTCAGTTTAAAAGTCCTTCCCCAAAACAATGGAGTTTTTTTGGGAAAGAAGCCTCTGGGAAAGAAGCTGTGTTACTTATTTTAGGGGAAATGTATACTTTGAAATAGTATCACAGAAGTCCTTCTGAAACCACTTTCCATGATAAATACATTTGTAGGAAAGCAGTTTCCTGTTAAAATCAGGCATCCTGAAAAATTGCAATTATTTAAAACTTTTTCAAATCAAGTGCTACAATGTCAAATGTTTCCCATCTGTGAGCTTCTTTACATCCTCAGTTTCCAAGTCCTAGAGGGATCTGGTTTCCCTGTGTTTGAAAAAGATGAAAATGACATTATGTTGATATAATCATAAAATTTCACTCACATCCATGAGGACTAGTACAACACAAGTCATGTCTCTAAAAATTCGTATTTGGTTCTGCTGATTGTAACACAGCTAAGTTGAATTCATGTACACCTGTTCAATGTAAAGCTTTTGCTTCTCTGTAAGAATTCCTGGAAGTCAAAAACTGTCCTCAACCCTGTTATAATCAGGTCCTTCTTTGGCAGCTTCTTTTGAAGCTCACCCAGTGATACGAAATTAAGTCTCCTTACTCCAGTTGTGCAGCAGAACCTACCTCTTTGCTGGCTAAAATGGAAACTTTGTTCCTGATGTCAGCAGAAACCTTTATGTGCTCCCTCTAGAGGGGTATTTTCTGTGAAGCTCCAACACGTGGTATCTGCAATATCCAGACTTCACAAATCTGTTCAAGAAAGTTCTTAGAAGTATGTTCTACTAGGTACCTACATAAGCAAGAAACCTCCTGCTAGCTAAGATTAAAAAATTGTGACAAGTTCTAAATCACATTTCTCTAAGCTTGCCACTTAGGGCACTTCATCATACCTAGAAATCGTTCTTTGAGCAGCACAAGCAAGAATTCTTGGTTGTCTATCCCTTTTTCCTCCCAGATCCTCTATCCCCTCCCAGTCCAATACATTATTTCAGGTTTTCAGATTCCCTTAGTACCTCAGACACTGAACTACCCCAAAGCTCCAGTATGTGACCCTGCGCTATCTGTTGAGCAAACAGAACTGTAAACTGTGATTTATTTGAGGTTACATGGATAGAGCTTGGCCACTTAGCCAACCAAACAGAAGCATTAACGGTTCAACTTAAAGAGTTAAGCTTTTCCCAAAGTGAGAAATGGTTAACTAATTAACCAGGATCAGTTCTCAACCCTGCATCAGTTTTCACAGAACTTCTTTGAACCTCTTCTATTCAAGACCTCCGCCCAAGAAGAGTCTGTCAAATCACAAAGTGGCTGATCATTATTATTAAAAAAACCATTATGAGAGATGGGTCTGATCAAAAGGCAGTCCACTCAGTCTAATGAAATCAGAATAAAGAGTTTCTTTCCAGTATGCCTTTACTGTGAGGGTGGTGAGGCACTGGCACAGGTTGCCTAGAGAAGCTGTGGCTGCCCCATCCCTGGCAGTGTTCAAGGCCAGGCTGGATGAGGCTTTAAGCATCCTCATCTTGTGGAAGGTGTCCTTGCCTGTGGCAGGGGGTTGGAACTAGATGATATCAAGGTCCCTTCCAACCCAAACCATTCTATGATTCTATGATATAAACTAAACCAGCTGTGTGTACATTACCTTTATTTCAGACTTGGATCCCTGGCTATCCACAGTGTTGTGGCCCTTGAGTGTATTCTGTGGCACTGCTAATGTAGGCTAATTGCTATGTGGGCTAGTGCTCCTTTTTTGTAGGGCACACTTTTTAGGGGCCTGCAGCTTCACCGCTGTGAGCTATTCCAAGGAACTGGCAAAGCAGGCAAGGTTGGTGCTGACCTTATGCTGAGAATACCCCTGCCTTATCATGATCACTCCTGCATGGCAGCAGCACAGCCAACCAGGCCTGTGGTATCAAATCCCACAGGGGTAGCCCAGCCAGAATGGAACTACTAAAATAGCACATCAGCTGCCAGGCAGGGTTTTTCTGCTAGTGCGAGGATATCCCTCAAGTATTCCTGCTATAAGCTCCCCAGGCTGGCTGTAACAGTCTGGGGAGGGCAGAATGCCACAAGCACCTGTGAGGGAAGCACGTGTGGATACAAATTCTGAAACTGGGGTGGGAAGAATAATGTCATATGAACAATTTGGTGCTAGCGTGTCAGCCAGCTCCCTCTTCCTGTGGTTAAGTCAGGTCCTAGTCCCCTCCAGAGGTGTAATAGGGGGAATGAGTCCAGAAGGTCACTAGATGGTTTGCGGTGAGTTAGGCTGACTTGACTCTGTTGGACCTTCCAGTTTTCCATTCCCATTCTTTTTAAAGAGGCTACAGGGCTATACAGAGGCTATGTCCTAGCATCAATGTTAGTGACTTCTACCCCAGAGGGACTCTACTATTAAACTACTTGCCTGCTGAACTCACCTGCTAAGTTAAAAAAAAATAAAAATTAAAAAAAAAAAATAAAGATAAGAATTTTGGAGAAGTGTCAGTTCTCAGGAAATCAGAAAACCTTGTGAGGGGTCCAGACCCTCCACAGAAGAGTGTTCATTTATTCAGCAGAGATATGTTTGTGAAAAGACCTGACCAAAAATGGCTTGAACCATCCCCAAACCAGTTCAGGAAATCCTGAGCTGGGCCAGATGCTTGTGTTTTGGCAACACTTGCTGGGCAAGAACCGGCCTATAAGCGTTACAGAAAGGATAGTTGAATGGTTGCTCTTCATTAGTGGTTTTCCCTTTACGGGAGTGTGTATTGGCACATGTTGTTGCACTAAGGTCAGTTCCAGGTTTTACACATTGAGTAAATCTGTGGCAACACAAGACACACAGCTAGTACACAAGTGTGCTACAGCTGTCTGAAACTCCTGCAGTCACACTGATTTGTTTAGGATACATTTACACAATGACAAAGTCGTAACTACAGATTGAATAAACTTGTGGTCAAGTGTTGTCAGTGTCAATGTATTTGGAGAGCATTTTTAAATAAAGTCTTAAATCTAGTTTAAATATAAATGTCTAAAATCTGCATTTTGGCTCTTAAACAGTGGTTTAAGATGCTAAGCATGTTGAACTATGTTTGACTTTATCCCTCACTACTGTCAGTCACATCAGCTTCTGTTATGTGTATGCAAATACTATAGACCTCCTTCTGCTCACCTTATTTCCGCACCAGTATTAATTGTGGAAGCCTTATACAATTATATGATGTATGGAAAGAAGTGTTTTATATCGGAGATGATGGACTATCAATAAGCATTGGTTGCATAAGTGAAGATGAGGTGTGGTGTTTTCTTAAGTGCTGTGAAACTTGATCGTGAGTGGGGGAGAAAAAGGCCTTCTGCTTTTCTTTTGTTACTGGGTTTTGTGCATCTGCATTGGTGTTTTTTCATAAACAGTATTTTAAACTTTCACAAGAAATCTGTCATTCACAAGAAATCTGCCACATTTTACATTGTAGAATGGACCAGGTAAAGGTGGCAAGTCTGTGGAAATGTGAAAGATTTCATTCAGCAGCAGCTGCTCATGAAACTCACTATGCCAGTGGCTGCACAAACGCACTTCTTTGTTCTCTGTTAAGTGCATTGCCCATAAATTCTTTCCCTTCTGGAGAATAAAATTAACATAACTCCAGATAGCTAATATTTTTATGTGTAGGGCCCATCAAGTTTATGGATGCACAGACTATCACGCTTATGAGTGCACACATCATCGAGTTTATAAGCATTGCACATAACAGTTATGCTCACAGCACATAAAGTTTATCTCTTGGTATATAAAACTCAGTTATGAGAAACAAAACCTGAAAAATTACTTGATTCACATTTTTTTCCTTCACCGTTCCAACCTGTACGTCATAGCAGGCATTTTCACAATGAGGCTCAACTGAATTTTGTATGTATTGACAGAGGATTATTTTTCCTCAGGTATGTGAAACTGGGACTACTGTAGCCAAGTTTCAGGCAGAACATAATTTTGAAGACTTCCAATTAAAAATTATAACAAAGCTAAAGAATATAGAAAATTCAAAGTGCCTAAAAACTAACTTGTGAATACTCACAGCAGAATCCTACTAACTTCAGAGAATATCCCAAACATGTTAATTTTAAATTCTTTTAACACAACCTTATCTTTGCTATAGCCAAGATGTGTCTGTAGTAGCGTAGCCAAGATGTGTCTGTAGTAGCGTAAGTATATAAAAAATGAAGGTAACATATCTACTCTGACTTATAAAGTTTATGTGTATCAGTATTGAATGTAAATCCCATATTTGACACTTAGAAGTCTGAATTAATACATTTTCTGAAAAACCAGACTACATCCATTTAATAAAGTAGTAATTACACAGTGCCAATTGTCTACATGGGAAACTAATCATAGAATCATAGAATAGTTAGGGTTGGAAAGGACCTTAAGATCACCTAGTTCCAATCCCCCTGCCATGGGCAGGGACACCTCACACTAAACCATGTCACCCAATTCTCTGTCCAATCTGGCCTTGAACACCACCAGGGATGGAGTATTCACAACTTCCTTGGGCAACCCATTCCAGTGCCTCACCACCCTTACAGTAAAGAACTTCTTCCTAAACTTCCCCTATTTAAGTTTTAACCCGTTACCCCTTGTCCTATCACTACAGTCCCTAATGAAGAATCCCTCCCCAGCATCCCTATTGCACCACTTCAGATACTGGAAGGCTGCTATGAGATCTCCATGCAGAATTCTCTTCTCTAGGCTGAACAGCCCTGAAAATGAAAATGTAATGAAAAACAGTGCTCAAATTGTCACAGGTACTTTATACCTGGAATGGACATTTCCTAGACGATGAAACAGAGTACAGAACACTGTGTTACTTAGCTCATCTACTTTATAACTGCTAACTCTCCCTTCCCAGTACTTAGCTACTCTAAATAATACTCATTACTAGGTTAATGCCAGTTGTCACTGAACAGAGCAGTTCCTCAATACATTGAAAAGCCAGCTCCCCTGATCAAATGGTCAACTAGATGAAATAAGATGTATTTGAGTTGTGTTATGGGAAGTTATTTACTTTTTATTAAACTAGACAAAGTTCTAATATTACAGAACATCATAGGATGTATCTAAGATGTAAAGCAAGGGCTGACAGTGCTAATCCAAAAAGCAAAGCAAAAGCAGTATTTATCAAAAGAAGCCCGATGCCCGAGGCTAGTCTTACAGACACTTTTGCTGAGGCTGAATTCCTGTCTGTACCATCCGACTCTATCATCTCCTTAATCTCAGAGATATCTTCTCCCCACCTCCCTCCCCATTTGTACCTATCTCCTTGCCTGCAGTAACTCTGCTCCTTGTCCTCTCACATTCAGTGAGTTACCTCTCTCCTCAGAACCTCAACAGCAACAATGCTGAAGAGACAGAAGAGACATTCTTCCCACTGGAGGTGCGGGTGCTGGAGCAAGCAACTTGAATTAGTCCACTGCTGTATTAGTTGGAAATCATCAAAGTTTCTACTGTGCATGGGCAACTGTCATTCTTTAGACATCCGTAATTTTGCTTGGGGAGGATAATATGAAGGATTGTCCTCTTCTGCCCTGCGGAGAGAATCAAGTTTGTTTCAAATAGGTCTCAAAGCCAGTGTTCAATAAGCCAGGCACAGAATATAATCAACTAATACACATGGTATGTAGTCACTGAGACCAGATTCTCTTGTATGTAGGATGCAGAACCATATTTTATGTATGTGGAATGCATCGAGTGTCTTGGACATGCTGTACTTGTGTGCACAGTGGTCAGAGCCTTGGGCACTCATAATATGAAATTTGGGGTAAACCTGAAATGAACAGAACTACTCTGACACCAGGGCAGCACCTATATTGATTAAAATCTGGTTCCAGAGGACTGAGTTTTCAGTTAGAAGTCTAAAGGTTGTACACAAATCTAAAAGCACACATTTCTTCCTAATTTCATCCCGAGAAACAGCTGAAACCTTCCTGGCCTTGTTTGTTTGGGGTTTTTTGGGGGGTTGGGAGGGGGTGTTGGGTGGTTTGGGGTTTTTTTGTCCAGAACATTCAGGCTGAGTTCAGGCTCAGGCAAACATCCAAATAATTTTTATTTGTTTGTTTTCCATTGTTTATAGGCTTGCCAAGCTTTAACTGTCCTGGGTGTTGCTTCAGGCTGACACCTCCTCCCCTCTTTATTTTTTTAAAGGGGAAGGAATAGGAAGAATTTGGGGCATTTTAGAAAGGGCAATATTTTGGTGTTGAAAATTTATAAGCAACTGGAAAAACAAGAGCAAGTTTAAAAGGCTGGAAATGTAAGCAGCAAAAATATTTCTAGTTTAGATTTTCACAAGAAAAAACTGTCTTTTTCATGTTGCTTTCCAGGGTAGTAAAATCAGTGTGTAATAAATTATGGTACATATACCAAACTCTGCGTCATAATTTTTACCCAAACCCCAGATAGCACTAAGCATCATCTACCTCTTAGCCAAAGAGACAACAACATACATTTTTTTTTACAGGCAACAGACACGTGTCACTTTATGTGCTCCACAGAAGAAAAAAAATCTTGGTTAAGAGTTAGTTCTGAGTTAGGGAAGTTTTCCAAGCATTTGTTGTTCCTTTCCCCAACAGTATCATAAACTATGAAACAGGGCTTTCTGCAACAACTTCCAGTTGTATCTCAAAATTATGACATTGACTTTGCCACATTAAGTTCTGAGAGAAAAGGTGTTAAGTTACTGCTTCTTCCAAGCCAACAGAAGCAACTGAGAGACTAAATATGACTCCCACAGTACATCTTCTTTTACATGTTTCATTTTAGGGTTAGAAGAAGAATATTATCTAATTATTTATATTATTTAGAACACATATTTATAATATATTAATATATTTATATATTGTTTATACTATGTTTCCTATACATTAATGATACCCTATTAACAGTATATGATGTTATTATATATTGTAAATATAATATTTAAATAAAATTCACCTATTCAAGAATTAACCATATTCCTAGTCAAGTGACAAGGTTTGTGTGTGACACTGATTTTATGCACCTGTGATAAAGACTGCAATTAAGTTCTGGAGTTTACATACCACTGATGGAGTCACTATCTCTTCCTAGCTGTCTGATCTTCTAAATGTGGTCCTCTTTCCAGTGCCCTGCTAGTGCAGTGGAGACATTGGGCCTGGACCTGCCACCTCCAAAATGGAACAGCATCTGCAACAGAAATGTCAGTGGCAGAATGGTTAGAACCAAATTTAAGGCCATTACTAGGGATGTAAGATAACTTTGTGAGGAGCATAATTAGCACTACAGCAGCTTGATATTCATACAGGACTGTAAACAATTTTAGCTATATATAACCTAGAATGAGCAGTGTTTCTTGCTGCATCAATATAGATATTTCAGTTTTAAATATCTCCAGCATCAAAATAAAAGATTTATTTTCTTCAGACTTTGATTGTTGTCCTTTCCTTAATGGTGCCACAAGCCAAATTTCATCTTTTGCATCATGATTGTGTGACGTTTCAAATGGTGACTAACAGAAAATGTCTTTTCCTTCATGCTATATAAATAAAAAAATAACTGATTTTGCTTAAGTTTCTCGATAACTCTTGAGTTGAAACAAAGCATAAAAAGCTCTAGTGCAAAAGGATTTTTAATGAAGAAGAAGAGAAAGTAGAAAGGATAACCAACCACAACCTTAGCTAATACAGTTCAGTGCAGCAAGCATTATAATCTGGTGAATGTGCAACAGCTGATGAGCAAAGATGAGCATCTTTGATACAGTCTATTTTCAGGTTACCTTTATGCAAATGAATAAAAAGGTTTTAATTCAAGCTGCATTGAGGTAATATGCCATGTCCTACCATACACACATAAGGAAAGAAGTTCTGAGCATGCAACCACGAAGGGGGAAATGACACTGTCTTTCTTCTTATGTGATAGTCACGCTCCCTCTTGCATTCTTACTTCCCACATTTGGGCTCTTGTCTTTTCTGTTTCTCAAAATGGCAGTGGCCACCTTAAACAAACATACAAACAAACAAACAAACAACAAACAGAAAAACCAAAGTATTTTGGACAATTCATTAAGATTTTCCTTTTATTTTTGGAGAAGGATCTTGAGGTGGCCTCTTTTCACACAAGGAGGTATCCTTTTTTTCCACCATGTGCTCTTTCTTTCTTTTCTTGCTTTCTAAGTAAATTTTCTCCCTCTGCTCAGTGATACACCTTTGTAGCTAGCAGCTGTCCCAGTCATCACTAGCAGAACACTCAGACACCAGCATGCCTTCCCTGCAGAGGGCTGCTGTGAGGTGTGACCTACTTCACTGCGTAACTGGTTTTGACACTACTTTCCAGCTATATGGACTAAGATTTTTGATTCCTGAAGACATCAGTGTTTCTCTCAACCTTTTATGACTTTGATCATAGTAAAATAAAATCCACCAAGGAGTGTGTCCAAAGGAGGGTGATCAAGATGTTGAAAGGTCTTGAGGGCAAGACTTACAATGAGCAGCTGAGGTCACTTGGGTTGCTCATCTTTGAGAAAGCTCAGAGGTGCACCCGACAGTCCACAACTTCCTCTAGGAGGGCAGTGGAAGGGGAGGAGGTGCTGATCTCTCTACAGTGGCCAGCGATAGAACACAAGGAAATGGAATGAAGCTGTGTCAGGGGAAGTTCAGATTGGACATAAGGAGAAAGTTCTTCACTGAGAGGACGGTCAGTCACTGGAACAGGCTGCCCGCAAAAGCGATTATAGCACCAAACATGCCAGAGTTCAAGGAGCACCTGGATGATACTTTTAGTCACATGGTTTAGTTTTCGGTAGTCCTGCAAGGAGCAGGTAGTTGGACTCAATGATCCATATGGGTCCCTTACAACTTGAGATATTCTACGGTTCTGTGATAATGTTAAACTTCATGGCCTCTTAATCTTCTCTTTTCTATAGTATTTGCCTGACAAACTGCAGTATTTGGAACTTAAAACTCATCTAATATGGTATCTGGTTTCCAGCAGCAGCCAATAAAGGATGCCCAAGGAAGAGCTTACAAAGTACGCATGTTATCTTCAAGCATTACCAGGGTCCAGTAATCTGTGGTTTGGAGGTTTCTACAATGTGGACAGTGGGGGACATTTTCTTATTTAACAGTCCTTATATTTAATGGACTTTTCTTCTGTTAATTTGCCAGTTGGGTTTATCTCCTAAACCCTTTGCATCTTTCAGCAACCTACAGTATCTTGCAGCAAAGATTGCCTCTGCTTAAAATCATGTAGAGAACACAACTTTTTTGTTTCGAACATGCCTCCTACCAGCTCCATTAATATTCTTAGTACTCATGTTGTAAAACGACACTAAGTGTCTCCATCTTCATCTGTTCTCTGCCACTGGTGATTTTGTAGACCTCTGTTGTATCTCCCCATAGTCATGTTTTCTTCAGAGTTAACAGCCTGTAGGTATACCTCATACAGAACCATTCTGTTTTCTTTGATTATGCTTGTCAAATCTTTTCTGAATCACTCCCAGCTCTATTATGCTTTTTTTGAGATGTGAAGGAAAGAACTGTACATACTATTTAATATGCAGAGAACTATGGATTGATACTGGGGTGGATGTGCTACAATGTTCTGGTTTGTTCTGTTCCACTTTTAATAATTTCCAGTATTTGATTTGCTTTTCTCAGTAAAAGGGAACATTGTGCTGATATTTTCATAGAAATATTCATTAAAACCCAAGGATCTCATTTCTGAGTGGAAACTCAGCTTACAGCCCATCCTTGTATATATAATTCTTTTCCCTTGTGCACTACTTTACACAACTGTATCAAATTTTATCTGCTGTTTTATTATCCAGTCACTCAGTCTTGTAAGGTGTCTTTAGTTCTTCAAAATCACCCCTTCAACTGTATCACAATTTGTCCTCTACCTTTCCTTTACCTGAATAGCTTAATATCGTTAGCAATATGTGATATTTCACTGCTCACCCTCTTTTTCTAGATCATTTATGAATACATTAAGCAGCACAAGTCACAGCACAGGTCCCTGCAGACTCTTCTTGTGATCTCCCTCTATGAAAACTGACCTTTTATTTCTGTTTTACTTCTGTTTCCTGTCATTTAGCCATTTTTTTGATCCATTCCTCTTGCTGCTTCTTGTTGCATAAAGATGCTCTTTTTTTTTTTTTTTTTTAATTATGCTTTGCCTGGGAACCTCGTCCCTATAAATCCTGGTAACTATTAAACATGAGATCTCCCTTGTCCACATATATCTGTAATCCTTGATATAATGCAACAAAAGCTGTATTGTCATATTTCTATATGCATACAGTGATTCTGCTCTGTAGGACAGATATTACTTACTCAGCATAGACAATGCAACAGGCTCACTTGTGTAGTTGCCTGGGTCTTTGTGTTTGCCTTTGTCACCTGGTTAGCAGGGAAAGGTTACACACTGCAGTTAGTAAGTCAGCTCTTTGATACTTGAGTTTTCTTAGAACTCCTGGATGTAGTCCACATGGTCTCTACGATGTCTTGCTTATGTTATCTGTTTGTTCTCCAACTTCTTCTGCCTTGCACTTATGTTTGAGACAGGTATGCTAAAATGCCCCATAATGCCATGTTCCGGCTGTTGCACTGTGAACACAGATGCAAGAACTTGAATGTAGTCTTCTCTTAGGGTCTTGCTTTCTCTGAGTGTTCCTTTTACACCCTGACGGTCTATCGGGCCTACCCACTCTTTGGCAAGCCTTCTGTTCTGTTTTGGTTTGATTTTGATTGGGCTTTTTCTCGTGCCTTGGCAAGTCAGTCCTCAAGCTCAGTTGTGATCTGCCTATCATGTTAATGTAACAGAATTTATGAACTCACAGGTTTTCTGCATTTCCAAAACAGTTTCCAGAAGATACCTTCTTGCTTCTACTAACCTTCTTTACTTTGTTTAAGCATACTGGCTTCCTCTTCTTCTGTGTCTTTCTTTATAATGTTCTGAGAAGTTGGAGTAGCCCATTAATAGCAAGAGGATGAAAACTAGGTTTCTCTTGAATACCAGAGAATAGGCGTAAAGGCCAGAATTCACCTTGCAGAAGAGTTACTCTCCATCTTCCTGTCAACAGAAATTTTCTTCTCCATAACTATAGGATTCTTTCTCCTCTGACATTCCTAGTTGATGCCAAGGCCTGTCAACCAGCAGCTGAGGATTTCTCTGAAATGTTGAGAGAGATCTAAAACTGGAAATAGAGTGGTTTTGAAAGAAGAATCTTATACATATATTTGCTTTATTGCCTGTGAAAATTATTGGCTAACTTTACTGTGTACATGTGTGTGTGTCTATATGAAAGTTAAAAATGTCCATACAGTTCCTTACCCTATTTTAAAATACTGCCATACAAACATAAAGTATGTCATTAAAAATGTGTAGTGTCACTCAGCATTTTCTGACGGTATCTTTTAGACACCGTATATAAAATATGCCAAGAAAAAAGCTATTTTGAGGAACAAGCTACATAATTTTGCCTTTATGTGAGAAGAAAACTGAAAAAGATCTGTGTACTATCTCACCTAGCTCCACAGTCCAACAGTCAGGATACTGAGGTTGCAAATATCCAGTCATTAACAAACCTTAAATTGCATGGCCACTTACATACTTCTTACAACTAGCAGAAAGAAACAAGTGGATAAAAACTAATCCATAAATTGTAATTTTAGACATGGAAGTTTAACAGCTATTTATATCACATTAAAATGTAAACAGCTGAGAATATTGATATCAGGTTCTGATGGTTTCTTTCCAGTCCAAAATCAATATTTAATAAAAAATAAATTAAAGAGTTCTGTTACATTAAAGTCTCCTTTGAGGCCACTATGAAACAGCTATGCAAAGCTGATTGATTATAAAAGCTGATGTAAAATGTGCAATTTATACTGCATTATTAGCAAGCCCATACGCTCATTTCCTGAGAAAATACAGCAATTTCTGTTCCTTTAAGTGGCTGCTCTGACCTAAGTACTGGGCTTGATGACCAAAGGAATAAAAAAATTATCAACTGAGATCAAACTAGTGGGTTGATTGACCCAAGATGCTGTTATCTACATAAGACTTGTCATATGGAATATCCAGCTCCCAGATAAATTCTGGGCAAGATTTTCTGTTTAATATAATCGTGGATATGTTCAGTATCTATATAAATATCAAATTCTTTTTCAAGTCCTATCAGCATTCAGAAAGTTAATTTTACACATTTATCATGTGTGACTCAAATATTATTTTAACATTCTTTAAAA
The DNA here is from genome assembly GCF_033783945.1 of Neopsephotus bourkii. NCBI lineage: Eukaryota > Metazoa > Chordata > Aves > Psittaciformes > Psittacidae > Neopsephotus > Neopsephotus bourkii. The sequence goes on along the minus strand of NW_026901456.1, from coordinate 5,675,458 downwards.
ATTTTTTTTTTAACACTGACTACTTCAATTTATTGCTGCTGGCAGAAGTTTCAGTAGGAAAATGCAACTTACTTTCTACTGCTTTTATTCTACATATTTCTACCATTCTATAGTCTATCTGGCAACTTACCAAACAGTTCCTTTACATCCACCAGTTCTCACACAGAAGTCTGCAAATATTACTATTTTGTTAAGAATTTCTTTCTCCACATTTTTAAAGATGCCAACTTGCACATCATCATACACAACCCCACAACACCCAATATCAACTTTTTACACTACAAAAAGTTACCATTTATTTCCATGCGTTGCTTTCCAATTCTTAAGTATTTCTTTTTCAGGATAGGGCCTCACCTGACACTGTTTTATTTTCCTGCCAGACTATTCCAGTAATTTTTTAAATGTCTATATCACATGTTTTGTTTTATCTACTGTTGGCTGTCAGCCCCTGCATATGTCATATTATTTTTCTGTATTTGCTAATTCTTTTGAGACGGAAGTAAAGCTCAGTGTAATTTTCAGTAATTTCAAGCCCTTCTAAAACTGTCTAATGACATTTATGCTAAGGTAATTCCTTTAAAAAATGTGCATGGCAAATGAGTTAGTTCATTCTTCAATACCTTTGAAAGTCCTTGACTAGTATTACCTCATTTATGGAATTATATGCATTTAGTTTCTTGCCTTCCTATCACCATTTCCTGCTTTTTCAACACCTTCCAGCACTGCCTTGTGGCCTGGCACTATAAAATTAGGTATCTATCTTGACATTTCCTGTAACACATCAGTTTGCAGTGGTTTTACTCTCTTCAGAAGAGTCCTCATCGTGCTGCCACTGAACACAAAAAACTCTATAGGTTTCAATATCACAGAATCTAGTCCTTGTTCTTTTTACTTTCTAGTGGCTGAATATGGTCCTTAATTAACATGGGCAAAGAATGCACATCAGCATTCTTCTACTCATGTCTCTTGTTTCCAAGCCTTTAAGCATTTACTTTCATTCTACCTCTATCTCTCAACTTTAACATGCTGTACTGTTTGGCTTTCTTTTAGACCTTTTATATGGACTTTTCCTCAGCTTAGTTTCATCTTAACTAGCTCTTTCCACATTCACATTTGAACGAATAGGTGTATTTTGTTGCCTTCTGTAGCCTTTTCTTGTTTATACATATATATACATATGATATGCATAGTTCTTTTAAGTCTGATATACTTTAAAGGATAAGTTTTACTGACAAAGAATTTTCCATGCAATGGGAAATGTTTTAGAAAACATTGATTAGATTTAACATATAAATAGTCCCTGTATGTGGTACACAGATTTTAAGTTCATTATCTTCCTTATTTCTAATGCATTCAGAAACACTACCACTTATGTGTCACAGTGCTGGGATTAGGTATGATTTCTCCACCAAAGATAATGCATTTCAATATGCTTCCTGTTGCTTAGTGTATCAGTTACAGTTATCTCTTCAGCTAACTCCTTTTTTAGTTAGGAATAAAGAATAGCTTTTCCACTCATGTGAGCTAAAAACAATTTTCAGTTTATCAAACATACATAACATTATATAAACCACATAGTGCTCTAGAACTTGTCCAATACATGAACAGTACTTGGAATTACTATTTTATTAGACTTATCTCTGATCTCTTTCAGTAGTATATACTCCATACCCGTCTGATGGCAAATAGTGAACTTTCAAGTACATTTCTATTGTGACTGTCTATAATGTGTACATTCAGATCTGGGTTGAGGCAAATATAGAAGCCTGATCATTCTGAACAATTTAAATGTATTTATTAAAATCATGTCCCAAAGGAGATCAGTTTCCTGCATAAAACAAATGTAGGTATCTTTCTACTGAAGTTAATATAATTTTTCCATTTAGTTTCTGTTCAGGTTCATGTTACCTGAGTTTCCTAGTTCAGTTCTGGTTCAGGCTCAGCAAAACTCAAAACCAACTGAAGTTCAAAGTCAAGTTTGGGTTTGGTTAACTTCTCCAGCAGTATTACATCCAAGATGAATTCAAGCAAAGTATGTAGTCCAGTTCTTTGTGAAAAATTCAGGAAAAAACAGAATACATTTATTTAATCTTATTCTCACAGCTTAATACAGCACTGCATGAATTAACAACAGCAATTACAGAAATGAAGTAATAAAGGGCTGTCATATCAAAGTAGCTAGTGCATTTCTAAATTAATTCAGACCTCCCAAGTAAAACTATGTTAAAGAAAACCAATACCCCCCAAATACTGAAAAAATAAAAATAAAAAAAAATTAAAAAAAGAAAAAAGGGGGAAATAAAAGAACTACTTAAAGGGAGGGAAATATTCAGTATGATCTTGTCATTAAAAATGCATACACAGTGAGAACACCTGAGGACTGCAGAATAACCCTACTGTAATTACCTAACCTGTGATTCCTCAACTCGGGAATCTAACTAGCACCTCCAAATTCCTAAAAGCTGAAGAAACAAAAAAAAAATACCTTCAAAATTCTGCTACATGTCACAGCAGTGATGCACATGCACATAATCTGTTGGGAATATCTTATTCTTCATCACAGACCACTGCTGCTTGAATTGCCCTGTAGAGATCCAAGCTGTCTCCATGCGTCTGGGCCTGCACCCAGAGGCAGTAAGCCCTGTTCTTTGCCCCTGGTGCCACAGGTAGTGGCTGCCAATCCAGGCATGGTGACAGATGAGCTGCCTTCCCATCTCCAGTCTGCAGGCACCAATATTCCCCTGAGATGGCCCTTAACCCCTTTTCCCTTCTCATTCCTTCTGCATTTCCAGCCTGGAGCACGGCCGGGGCAAACAAAACACAGTTGCATCTTCCTGAAGGCCCTCCCAAGCACTGGCCAAATGAAGCCTAAAAATTTTCAGTCTCTCCATTTGTCCATATTTGGAGTTGATTTTTCAAGTGGACAGAAGCAGCACGCTCATGACAATGAGAGAACTCAGTGCCAAAATTGAAGACTTTGCTCTGAAGCTTGAACTGTTTAACTTATTTTGCTGAAATCTTTCAAAATAATTCAGCATGAGGTGGATACTCAGTAAAGAAGATTTGTAACTTGGATCAATCGAAATAAATCAGTTCCTCCTAAAGAAATCAGTTCTAGTTAGGCCTGAAACTAGTAATAGGACAGAAACAAATAACAGAAGATATGGTCACTAGATGACTCACGATCTTCCCCTCAAAGAGTTAGATTTTACTCTAGTAAGCTTTTTATCTTGTGATAAAAGCGGTCAAAAGGGGAAGGGATGATGACAATAAAGGAACAATAAAAATCGGTGTCAGATTCTGTCAAGCTGAATTGATGAGGTTGGTATTTGGCTTGGGCATCTCTTAGTCACTGTAACCAGTATCAGCTTGGCCCAGGCATTTAGAAACATTGCTGGCCACATCTGCAAATCTCATTGTTTTGGACAACAGCCTTAATAGTCCACCAGAACATACCTTGCATTGGCAGTCATGGTCATGAAGGAAATAACCAACACTGGCAAAGAAATGCACTATGAGTATTTAACTGTCAATAGAGAGACTGTATTTGGATGCCGCAGTCCTTGGGAGCCAGGGAGCTCCAGAGTAGTTTGTTTGTGATGATCTGTGTTGCTAGGCAGATGGGCAGCTACAGCTTGTACCAATAGGAGCTTTTTCTGGACATGAGACTTCAGTTCCTAGAAATGAGTAACTGAAGTACCTTTAAAAAGAATGATAAACACTTGATTGTGAAAAATACAGTTTTCTGAAGGCAACTATACTGCTTAGGCTCATATTTCTCTATTTCTAGTTCTCCTTTGTGAGGGTAAAAAATAAAAATGAAAAGAAAATAATCCCTCTTTACCTGCCTCACAGTAACTAGTACTTAGCTATATGAGGCATGCTTTGATTAGTGACATTCAGTAAGCAAAGTTAAGTGCTCCTTTACACTGACCACTTTCATTCTCTCTTCTCTGAAACTAACACTCAGGAATGACTCACATCTCTCACTTCTTCCCCCAAAACGAAAGATGCTCCTCATTATGAGAGTACACACTTTTTTGCCAAGCTTTCCATAAGCACTCAAAACAGGAAGAAGGCACAGTGATGAGGTGGTCTTCAGTACTGAAGTGTGCATAGGAGTGAAGAGGAATAGGACAGAACCATCTTCTTGGCCTCACGTAGCTGAGAGGACGGAATGCAGACACCAGACTGCTTCATGTAAGCTGTGAGCTCTTCCCTCCTCTCGCTTCAGGAGCCCCTCCATGCTCAGGAATGGTCTCTGCACGCTGTTGTTTGTGTGGAACTCCCACAACTGACAGGGGCTGAGGGTTGTTTTTTTTTAACTATATGAAGCTTAAGAAAATGTATCTTTAGATTGATACTTTTAAATACCAATCTTGAAAAAGCACAGTTATTTCTAAAGAACAGAGAACAGCTTCTTCATTATCTAGTTTCTTCTGGGTACATTTGCATTACCTGCTTTCATGGAGAACGTGCCAGGAGACATCCTCAAACTCCAGTCAAGAGACCCAGCTTCAGCAATCAGGCTTCAAAAATCCCTAATGCCACCAATGAAAAGTTCCATGAGTGCCTCTCTTGGGCCACCTCTTTGGACTTCTTGGAAGACAGCATTCCAGAAATCTGTTTTGACCCTTCAGCTGTACATTTCATACACATTTGAGTACAGCCAGCTTACAGTAACTGCACTGTCCACTTCCACTTTCTCTTTATTCTGGCTTTCAGTGGTTCCAGTATTTTGATTGCTAGTACCAAAACCCCAGAAATGTATCACAATCCTCTGCTCCTCCACCAAGCTATAGTTTAAGAGTGAATTAGCAAACTCCTACCTTTTAAAATTAGGCAAGGATGGTGCTGTAGGCTGAAATTTACTTGTGCTTCTAATATCTCAGTTAAATGGCTGCACTCACTTTTCAACACAGTAAGAAGAATGACTTTAGAAAAGCATTAAAAATCATAGCTAGGTTCATGATTTATAGATTTCCTTTGGGACTTGAGATACCGTTGATGTATAATTTCTGGTCCCACTGAAATCACAGGAACTGCATATCCATGGTTAACACCTGTAAGACTGAAGCATTTCTCTCAGTACTAAAACTTGACCACACACATCAACTGTTCACCTGCAACATTTTCCAGACCACCTGTTTCTTTGCTTCCGGCTTTTAGGAGAAATTTTCACACCGTTCATTTTATTACATGGCATTGCCTTCTGAAATGTATCCAACAACTTGCCAACAACTTTGGGGAGAGAGGCTGAGATGTATTTTGAAACTCAATATACTGAATGTGTAACTATAACAGCGACAAATTCAGTCCTCGTATGCACAGGCTCGTGTGACTGTAAGGCATGCATAAGACTGACCCCTTCAGTGTAGGCAAAAGTATAGACGACGGACTCTTCCCTTATCTCCCATTGTTACTGCGCTGGTTAGAGTACAGCCCCCACGCGCTACCACAGCTCGGCAGCGGAGAGGCAGAGGGAGCCCTACGCGAACACCAGCAGCGGTACAGGGGCGCCTGACCAGGCAACATCGCCAAATGCCCGCTCGCTTGTTCCCGACCACGGCCCAGGGACACCAGCTCTACGCACAGAGATCCGATCATCAGCTCCACCCCTCTACTGCCACCAACGGACAGGGCGCGCACCGCCCTGAGGTAACGGCTGCGCACGCGCAAAGCCTCTTCCCCTCCTGCCCTCCGGGATCGACCGTTACAGCAGAGCCGCTCTGCGCATGCTCCGCCTTCGCGCGAGCACCGCCGCCGACACGTCCCAGCAGGCCAGCTGGGCAGGGCCAGGCCAAGCCTGGTGGCGCCCGCAGCTTTCCCATCCCGGAGCAGCCGTCAGTCCCCAGGGCGTGCCGCCGCACCCCTTCTCGGCCCCACGGTCTCCGCTAGGCGGGAAGAACACTCCTCCCCGTGGCTATGACTGCCAGAAAGTAGGCGGAGCCAACCGGGAAGCGCAGTCACCGGCTGAGAAATGACGCCACCGGAGACCCGGATGTTGGCGGGATAGACACATGCACACACCTTCGCGGGCGGAAGCGGGCGGCTGGGTCATGTGACCAGCCTGTCGCCACGTGACACCGAGCGGCTGCTGCTGCGATGGGGACGGCGCTGGACATCAAGATCAAGCGGGCCAACAAGGTCTACCGCTGCGGGGTGAGTGCGGCCCCAGCCGGTCTCCCAGCCTGGTCTCCCGGCTTTGCTCCGGGACTTGCCGGCAGGCCGGGAACTTCCTGGCCGCTCTGAGGCAGGAGGGCGCTTTCTGCTGTGTGTCGTTCTTTACCGTGGAGATGGGGCTGTAGGGGGCTTGCAGCCTGTTGCCAGCGAGCTGGGGGGCAGATTTGCTTCCACCCTGCTTCGAGCTTTCCCTCTCCATCAGCGCTGCCCACTCCGTGGTTCTCCCTTAGCTCCTCTACCGAGAACGGCACGGATTTCTCCTGCCTCCTGTAGCAAAGCGGCCCTGGGCTTCGGCACGGCTTTAGGATTAAAGCCTGCTTTTTGTTCTCCCATTGTCCCCGGCTAGCGCGACGGTGCTGAGGGAGGACTTCCAGCAAATCTCTGCTGAGGGCGGCAGGGCTTCGGGAGGGAGGCAAGGAAGCAGTCACTGGGTGGAAGGAAGGAAGCCCGAGGAGTGACTGTGGAGTTCACTTATGGGACAGTGTCGTTCAGTCATTAATACTTGTGGATTACAGCAAGACTGGTGCTTCAGTCCAGTATATAGGTTAGAGTCTTGTTTCATTTCTGTGCTCTGCAAGAAACCTGAAAGTGGCTCAAGATGTTTGCACCTGATAAAAAATATCCTCTTAGATGGAGTACTTATGCAAGAGCAGATCAAAATTTTGTTTTTCTTTCCTGCCACTGTACAGAAGTCTGATTTCTTAACTTTTTTCACTGATGTAGTTATTGATAGTAATAAAGTGATCGTTCAACTTCTGCAGCTACTTGGAAAAACGTGCCTTTTTTCGTTGTTGAAGAATTAAGCACAGTTAAAAAATAAAAAAAAAAAACACTTGGCTTATGTTTTCAATATTTTTTTAATCACTATTTTTCTAGAAATATTGTTTCAGCTGAAGTTTTCAGGTTCCCCTTTTAATTTTTTTTTTTTTTCGTTATCCAGCCACACACTGGTATTCTAAAAATCTTTTCACACACTGCTTTCCTGTAAATTAGTAGTTTTGGTTGTTACAGTGTATAAAACTTGTTTTGATGTATTAAAGGTTTTTAATGCTGGAAAACTAAATTTAAACAGATTTGGATGAAAGGGTGTGCAGCATCTGTTCTGCAGATGTTAAATTACCTAAAGGATGACTTTCATAAAGCTAAATTACCAGTTTGTGAACAGCACATCCTTTAAGTATGGTGTCATAGTGGTAAAGGCTACTTTCTGTGTCTCACTTTCACACTGTTTTGCTAATGCAGTGTACTAGAAGGACCTTATTTATTTCAGCACTGTATTGCTATGCCTATTTTCAGTTTCTTCACATGGCTTGCTTTATATCACTTTAAACTACATTATTTTGTAGGAAAGGGATATTTCTTACGTCTTTAAGCTGAAATTAAAGAAGATATTTATAGTTAGTAAATCTGTCAGTCTTTTTTCTTTGCTTCTACTTTAGCTCCTGTGAAAAGGTTTATAATTTTAGTTCATTAACTAGGCCTGAAATTTGGAGGTCTCGAGTGATGTGAAAACATGATGAAAGAACTGTACACTAGAAACACATGAATTTTTAATAGAAATTTCATAGGAATATGAAGGAATTACAGATCTCTCTTCAATTACATGTAGAATGTACACTGGTTTGGTTTTGAGGTTTGGTTTGTTGTTTTTTATTTTTAGGAATTTACTGGTTATACTTAAGTGACAGTAGCTATGCTAATAATAGCTTTAGTCTATGGCAGCTTTCATCCCAAAATATGCTTGCATCAATGCTACTTGAAAATGGAGTCCTTTAGTAAGAAGAGTACTTAATCCCAGCGTGTATGTCTAGTTATTCGTTTGAAGGTGCTAGGGGTACTGTACCTAGACTTGATTTCCACATACACACACCACCCATCCCTAATGTATTTAAACTCACATTTGGATTTGGGAGAAGGTGATGCCTAAATTACGCACTGGTAAAATACTCCTTTTGTTATGCCTGTTGCATCATAACAGCATAAAAAATTGCTGAAACATTCTAAGTCATAACTTTCCCAAGATCATGCCACCCACCTAGCATTTAATTTCTGCCACCTTGTGCTGACAGTATTGGCTATGCAGTAAGCTAGATCAAGGGAATGGATAGTATTTGGTTGCAAGACATTCAAAAAAGTAGTAACAGTAATAAAAAAAAATTATCATGGGCATCCTTTTTAGTTTTTCTTACAAATGTCTTCCAGGTAAAATACAGGGTATTGAACAGTTGGTATCAGAACAGTCTTGTGTATAGCCAGAAGAAGAGATATAGTCGAGCAGGAAATTGGACAAAGAAAGTGGGGTGGATGAAGAGCAGTCTAAAGGATCTCAGCCTCTGATCTTAGGTGAGAATAGACCAAAGAACAGGTGATAGCCAGCCATGGCTGAATTCAGCCACTCTTCAAAGGAAGAATCAGCATGACATTACCATTACAGCACTGATTATGTGGATCTTGAGAGCATGTAGTCTGGATGAAGTAGGGTTTTTAGCAATCGGCATCTCTCAATCTGTTTTGTGTACGTCAACCAGCATCCTTACAACTATGGAGTGTATTTGCTATAAAACTATATTTCCTCAAGCAGTGAAAGGGTAAAGGGAAACAGAGGAGAGACCCTTATTTAACAAGTAACTGTTCTGAGAATTTCTTAACGGTAAATTCCATACTAAATAATGTGATAAACATACTAATGTGATAAACATACTAAATGCTGTAATAAACAGTAACCAATTTCTGTATTCATTATTTACAATCACCAGGAACTGGAGGAACTGAGCAAACAAAGACCTTTATTTTGTCCAGACTTCAGTTTGAGAAAAGGTAGCTTAAACAGGTTGCTTTAAATTGTGAGTAAAAAAGAAGCTTCCCACTTGCTGGACCAAAAAAGTAATAGCATTTTTAAAGAAAAAAAAAAATAAAAAGGGGATTTAAGAACAAAAAGGCAATAAAATGCATCCTAATAAGTAGCAAAATATGGCTTATTGCAGTAAAACTGTGTTTAAGTTTCTAAGAACAAAAGATCTGTTCAGGAGACTTTTTATTTAATTGGATGGAGAATTCTTGAGCCATTGAGGCTCATTTAATAAACTCTGGAATGCTAGAAGAATGAGGAGACAGGCACAACTAATGATGCATTTTATCTGGAAAACCCAAACAGGATGCCTGGAGGAATTCTGAGATTGATAATTAAAATTGTAGGCTGAAAGGCCTGAAAAATGCGTTGTACAAAGAAAGGTACTATAGTTAACATCAGTGAAAACTTTTAGTGACAAGTGAGTCCAAAATATTTTTAAATCAAAATTTGCCCATAAGGAAGCCGGTAACTCAGAATCATGCAGCTGCTTGCTCACTTCCCCCCCCCCCCCCCGCTTTCCGCCCACCCCCAGAGGGATGAGGAAGAGAATCTAAAGACTGTAACTCCCATGGGTTGAGATGAGAACAGTCCAGTAACTAAGGTACAACACAAGTCCCTGCTGCTACCACCAATAATAATAATGATAAGGGAAATAACAAGGGGAGAGAATACAACCGCTCACCACCTGCTGACCGATACCCAGCCCAAACCGAGCAGTGATGTAGCCCTTTCGAGTAACTTCCCCCAGTTTACATACTGGGCATGATGTGCTGTGCTATGGAATACCCCTTCGGTTAGTTTGGGTCAGGTGTACTGTCTCTCCTTCTTCCTGGCTTCCCCTCCTCCGTGGCAGAGCATGAGACTCAGAAAGTCCTTGGTCAGACTAAACATTTGGGCAGTAACTAAAAACATCGGTGTTATCAGTGTTGTTCCCAGGCTGAAAGTCAAAAACACAGCACTGTACCAGCTACTAAGACAGAGAAAAATGACTGCTACTGTGACCCAGGACAGTATCCACCCCTTATTCCATACCATTCACATCATGCTGAGATCCCACATTTTTCAATACCCCATCACTCTTGTCGCATATATATGTATACACCCTCACACACACAAGGAGAGAGATATCATTCCTTAGTGCATGGACCAATCCATATAAAGCTGCTGAGTTCATCTGGTCCATGATGTTCGGCTCTATCTCTTGTAGCACTCTTTCAGAGCAGGAGAGACTGTGTGCAGTGTTCGTCTGTTGCCTGCTGATGACACCTCTGTGTCAACAGTTTCACCTCTGTGCTTGGCAAAATCTTGGAGCAGATTCTCCTGGAAGGCATGCCAAGGCACATGAAAAACAACAAGGTGCTTGGTGACAGCCAGCATGGCTTCACCAAGGGGAAATCCTGCCTGACCAATTTGGTGGCCTCCTATGATGGGGCTACAGAACTGATGGACAGCGGTAAAATAGTTGATGTCATCTGCCTGGACTTGTGCAAAGCGTTTGACCCTGTCCCACACGACATCCTTGTCTCTAAATTGGAGAGACATCAATTTGATGAATGGACCACTCGGTGGATAAAGAACTGGCTGGATGGCCGCACACAAAGAGTTGTGGTCAATGGCTCAATGTCCAGCTGGAGACCAGTAACGAGTGGTGTCCCTCAGGGATCGGTGTTGGGACCGGTCTTGTTCAACATCTTTGTTGCTGACATGGACAGTGGGATTGAGTGCGCCCTCAGCAAGTTTGCCGATGACACCAAGCTGTGTGGTTCGGTTGATACGCTGGAGGGAAGGAATGCCATCCAGAGGGATCTGGACATGCTTGTGAGGTGGGCTGATGCCAACCTCATGAAGTTTAACCAAGCCAAGTGCAAGGTCCTACACCTGGGTCAGAGCAGTCCCAGACACAGCTACAGGTTGGGCAGAGAAGTGATTCAGAGCAGCCCTGCAGAGAAGGACTTGGGGGTGCTGGTCGATGAGAAAATGAACATCAGCCAGCTTCAGTGTGTGCTTGCAGCCCAGAAAAAGGACATGGAACTGTTGGAACAAGTCCAGAGGAGGGCCATGAGGATGATCAGGGGGCTGGAGCACCTCCTGTATGAGGATCGGCTGAGAGAGTTGTGTCTGTTCAGCGTGGCGAAGAGTAGGCTGCGTGGAGACTTCATAGCAGCCTTCCAGTATCTGAAGGGGGCCTATAGGGATGCTGGGGAGGGACTCTTCATTAGGGACTGTAGTGATAGGACAAGAGGCAATGGGTTCAAAGTTAAACAGGGGAAGTTTAGATTGGATATAAGGAGGAAATTCTTTCCTGTGAGGGTAGTGAGGCACTGGAATAGGTTGCCCAGGGAGGTTGTGAATGCTTCATCCCTGGCAGTGTTCAAGGCCAGGTTGGACGAGGCCTTGGGTAGTATGGTTTAGAGCGAGGTGTCCCTGCCCATGGCAGAGGGGTTGGAACTTGATGATCTTAAGGTCCTTTCCAACCCTAACTATTCTATGATTCTATGACACCGCGGAACTCGTCTGGTCACTGCTGAGCTCGTCTGGTTTTCGTCAAAGTTCATTCTTTGTTGGGATGATGGTCAGAGGGAAGTCAGGGCCAGTCGCTGGTGACCTGAAGGTGTCTGGTTGGTTGGCTATAAAAGCGCTACATAGAAGGCAACAGTATACAATTGAGTTCATTGGCTGTTTTCCCCTAAAATCAAATCCCCTTGAGGTACACATCAGAATTCCCCATATTCCCTCATTACCCACCAAGTATATCTGGGTCCTTGAGCAAAAGCAATCCCACAAGTGGGTTTGCCTTTACCTGAAGCAGGAATAACCCAGACTGTCTTACCCAGCAAATTCTTTATGTGCAGCAGAGGAGCTTTATCCCCCTCTACAGTATGTAAAATTTCTGACTGGGCTGGGCCAGCTCTGTTGGCAGATCCTCTGGTGTTGACCAACCAGGTGGCCTTTGGTGTGTATCGCAATGTTTGAAAGTCCTACCACCCATTACTCTCAGTGTAGTTTTTAACAGCCCATTGTACCTTTCAGTTTTCCCAGAGGCTGGTGCATGGTAGGGGATGTGATATACCCACTCAATGCCATGCTCTTTGGCCCAAGTATCTATAAGGTTGTTCCAGAAATGAGTCCCAGTGTCCAACTCAGTTCTCTCTGGGGTGCCGTGTCACCACAAAATTTGCTTCAAATTTTCCTTTTCCCTAAAAAAAAAGGTGAAGTAATTAGTATATCTGAGTACTGAGGTTTTAAAGCATCTAATGACTTGTTAGTTGGGTTTAGCAGGATTTTTCTATTGAATGTGGTCAGTTTCTGTCTGAATAATCAAAAGAATGCACAGTTAAGATTTGCAGGTGGCTTGCCTAGAGAAATAGATGTGGAAGAAAATGATCAGGAATATTTAGTAAATGTGATGTACCTGAACTTAACGTGAATTTTTAAATTGTCAGGTGTTTGTCCTAAAAGTGAATGCCTGTGATGTGGAAAGTGGAATCTAAGAGGAACCTAAGGCATCTTGTTGGTAACCATCTGACTGTGGAATTGCATGCTACCAAAATAAGGATAAGCTTAATCTGTAGATGTATAGTGGCTATCAAATGGAACGAGAGAAATGTTAGGCATTTCTCTATGGCTTTAGATATGACATCCTCTCCTATTGCCAACACCTCAAAATGAGTGATGACAGATTTCAAGTGTTCTTTAAATCTGCCTTGTGGTTTGTTGTTTATTCAAAGCTACCTTGCATTTGAGAAAACAAAAAAAAAAAAAAGAATTACACTGATTTTATTAGGGATGCTGTCAAGTGATGAGATACAATCTGAAAGTACATAATATCTAGCTGAAATTATTTTTTCTAGCTCATGAATGTAGCAAACAGATCTGACAGTGTAAAAAGTTAGATTGGAATTAGTAAAAATTTGAACAGTGAAAGCAGTTGGCCCAACAATTTATGGGATGCCATAATGCATGTTTTGATCCTTCCAGTCTTTACAGAAGGTTTATGGATACTGAGTAGCTGCCTAGTTCAGTCAGAAGTCTTTCAGTATGGCTTAGGACTTGAGATTCTGTGCTGTGTTATGAACCATTTCATGTTATTGATTGAAGATAATTCCAAATTGTCCTCAGCCAGACCTGGGTAACTCTGCTCCACAACTAGAGAAGCAAGGGGTTGTGCTGCTGGATCACATGAAGCAGTTGTTCATCTTAGTTATGACCTTGGAAGTGACAGAAGCTTTCAAAGCATCATGTACATATCTGAGTGGTAAGGGATTGAGAACAGAAAGCTGAAAGAGCTTGTTCAGGATTATTAACCTGTGACAGTCTTCTTACAAAGATGTTTTGTTTGCAGCCTAGAACATGTACCTCACTTCTCTGTTTCACATAATACGCTGGCCTTCGTATGGGTGGTTACCTTTTTGAGATGAATAATTCTGTGTAGAGCTGTATTAGCTTAGTTCCATCTTTCAAAGTTTTGTCGCCCTGTGGTGAAGCCATGAGGAGTTTCTAGTAAGTGAGAAGGGAAGAAGTGAACAAGAACAGCTGATTGTAATTTACTACACTGTAGTACAAGGGAATTGATTCCAATGGTGACATTCTCTGTGCCTTTAGTTTTATGGTGTTAAAGCTGAACATTTGATATGAACAATACTATTTTAGTATGACATGATGCTGCATAGCTTTTGCAAGTGGTACATATTTGCAAATGTTTTGCAAAACTAGTTTTCTCATAAATTGTGTGCTAACTGTAAGTATTTTAACATCTTGGTAGGCTTATGTTCTTTGTTTTTTCCTTTTTAGAAGGACAAGTTTACTGACAGCTTTGTATTTAGAGGGGTCTCTGGCCTTACACAAAATGGCTCTTCCCCAGAAAATGCATAGTTGACCACCTTCCGACACATCAAACAGAAATATGAATATTATACAAATAAATACTATTGCATCTTTTTCATGATTCTTCCCTCTCCCCCACATCAGTAACCTTTAAAAGCTTTGTTAGAAAGTAGTCTTGAGGTGGGGTTTTTTTTATTTCTTAAGAGACATTGAGTGTTATAAGAAAAATTAATATATAACTTCAAGTCACTCTTCGTTCTGCTCCAACTGCATACATCTTTATCGTGTGAAAGTATGTAGGCAGTACCTCTGGAATAGGTTTTTGCTGTGTGGTGGGAGACAGTTCTCATTTATTAAATCAGTTCGTATGTTCAGGATTGTCCTTGCTTCTTATAGTTCAGCTGTACTAGTTTTTCAAAGCAATAACCTAATTGCTTGTACTAATTAAAGCCTGATAGCAAAGCAGTACAGTATTTAGGTCAGCTTTTCTTCACTGTTCTTTTGTGCTTGTGCCTCCTGTTCCTGGCATTTCCCAATTGCTGCAGGTCCTCTTCAGACTTGCAGTGTGTCAGCCTTTGTTGTGATGCTTGATGTTCTACTGTCCTGTTCTGCTTTAAACCCCCTGACCCATTTTCTATATCGTCATCCTCTATGTACCTCTAGTAAAGGCTGGCAAAATTCAAATAGCATCCGTCAGAGATGTACATAACTAGACTGGTTTTAACTGGTTGAGTGAAGAGTGGGCAGTCTCTGAATTATTCTTTGTTTGGATTGATCTGTAGTTTGGTGTCTAGCTTACAAGCCTGGTGAAGGTGCAGGGAGCATTACCATACAGCAGAAGAGAAGGCTAGCCCCAAGGAACTTTCGCAGGTTCTCAAATCACTTGCTCGTATTTCCAGGTGTGTATGAATGGTTGACGTTGAACACTGACTTGGAGTGCATTCTTTGTTGTAGGAGAGGGGAAGGATAAACTCTGGGGTATGTAAAATGAACTGCATGTTGTTCTCCTGCAGTTAATCTCTTTTTTTTTCCAGTGTTAGAACTTCTAAGCTGATACTTTCAAGATGCAGTGTTCTTGTGCAAATACCATTTAGTAGACAAAACATTCTTAATGGGATAAGTGACGTATTGCTTGACTCATACAACTTGTGCCTTCGATTTCCCATTGTAGCATGGAATTTCCTGGTGTAGCAGAGCAACTATTTATTTATTTATTTTAAACCTATTCCACTCCACTCTTGAAGACAGTCTTATTCTCAGCTTGGCCATCACTTTCACAGTTACGCCTTCTCTTTCATCTCCCCTGTCTGGCTGTCCCACTCTTCATATAAAAATTCCTCCTGGGATTTCATTCTATCGTGTGAAATTGAACTTGTTTATTACCAACTGACCTGATACTTGTTCATGAGGGATATTTTTCATCTTTCTGAAGAGGAAGATCGTGAAACTTTGGAAAGAAATCGAAGCTTGAATCAGTACTTCTGCAAGGAGAGGACAGTATTTTTGAAGAAAGAAACTACAAGTACAGAATTCTCTTCCTCACACTGCTTTTGGTATCAGTATTTGTCTTCTCTGACAAGATTAGACTGTTCTCTAGGAGCAGTGTTTTTGAGTTTGGAAATCAGCTAGCACACTGAGTAACAGCTACAGAAGAAATTTATTTAAACAAATATTTTCCTGTTGTCTTTTCTCCTATTAGGAAGTTCTTTCTGGAGTTGTGGTCATAACAAGTAAGGACACAGTCCAGCACCAAGGTATCTCGTTAACAATGGAAGGATCAGTAAATCTGCAGCTTAGTGCCAAAAGTGTGGGTGTGTTTGAAGCCTTCTATAACTCTGTCAAGGTAAGACCTGTGCAGATCAGTATTTTTAGCACAAAACCTTTGTCTTTTTTTTTCAAATTAAATCTTTCCTTAATGACTTTCAGGTAGTTACAGCACTTCATGCTATGTTAATGATAGCAGAAAAATGCTGAGTATTATCTAGTGATATATGATGACATCTTGGGAAGGAGCTTGCACTATTTTGAGTTTTCTTTGGGGCTGAAATACAGTAACTGAATGATGCTCTGTGCTGTGAATAAACACCTGAGTTTCTCGAAATTCAGGAAGTCTGTTCAGTGGGTGTTGCTGGTCCTTGAAATGTTGGGGCTGTCACTCCAATCTAAACGTCTTAATGTTTATCTTTGCAGCCTATTCAAATTATTAACAGCACCATTGAAATGGTAAAACCAGGGAAGCTTCCCAGTGGCAAGACAGAAATTCCGTTTGAGTTTCCATTGCAAACAAAGGGCAACAAAGTTCTGTATGAGACATATCATGGTGTCTTTGTTAATATTCAGGTAAGGCAGTCATTTCTGTAAAGAAAATCTGAACTTTTGTTAGTTGCAGCATGTATTTACTCTAAAGCAGCTTTTATTCCTTGGAAGCAGAGGGTAAAGTTTTGCAATAAAGTTTTCATACTGCAGTGTCTTTTCCCTAATCAGAAGAATGAGCAGAAATTAGAAATCCTTTGAACTAAGTAGCTTCTATGCTTTCCTTTATTAATACAGCATTCTTCTGGTATGTACTGTGTTTTCTAAATATAAATTAAGATTAAAAATAATGATACCTGTTAACCTTCAAAGTACTGTTTTGGAGGTAGTTTCTAGGTTTTCACTTAGAGTTTCTTGGAGTCAAACACTTTCCACAGGTGGTAACACTCTTAAATGTGGCAAAGGAACCATCCTGAGATCTCAGAATCCCATCAATATAATGTTGCTTTTAGAAAAAAAGAGTGAAGTCTCTTCTCTTTTTCAGCAAGTTTAAGCTTTTCATTGTAAATAGTTGATAGTAGTAAAACTAATTAAATGTAACATGCGAAGTGTAAGAAAGAATTAAAAGCATACTGGAAATAGGAGCTTTGGGTTAAGAAAGATCTGTTAATTTGCTGCACTTGTTAGATCTATCACAGCTCTCATACAGAGTTATGATTTTATTGAGAAAGAAGTTGCATTTACCATTTTGTAGATAACCTGTATAATAGTACATACCCAGATACAAGTGCGTGTACTGGTTGCCTAGGACCAGTGAGACTTTGTTAGCGCAGTAGACAAAAATAACTGCTAATACTAAAATGTTAAAAAATAAGTTTATTGACTTAGCAGATCCATTTTAAGATACGGGGATAAATCCTACAGTAATAAGGCCACTTAGTGTTCAGAATCTGTTTTCCTGCATTCATTTATGAGAAGTATCCTCTAAGTAGAGGAAACCTTTCCATCACTTATTGTTTCATGCCTTCCGTAACAGAGTAAATCTTTTCAGAATGATGGTATTAACAGAACAGTAACAAGAAGTGTTGCCTGAAATACCTTTACAGAGCTACTGTGATCCCTCCTTATGTTGTAGACAGCTACATTTTCTTCATGAAAGAAGACTGCATCGCAGTGTCCTTCTGGTCCAAACAAATGTGTGATTTCAAAATGAAGACTCAGACCAAAGTGTTGAGAGCTTGTAGCGTTTTCAAAATCATGAATTGCTTGCTTTCCTGTGGAGATGAGTAGTAACATTTCCTGCCCAGATCTGTAGGGACCACATGCTTGTAACAGAATCTTGTGGAAACACAGTTTCAAAATTTGACCTTCTTTTGGTTAAAAATGAACCATAGTTGGGTTAATTTGTTTGGGTTTTGGATTGAGATTTTGTGTGTGTGTGTTTGTCCGGGTTTAGGGATTTTTTTTTTGTGAGGGAAAAGTCTTCAGCCATCTCTTGAATGTAAATTCTGTGTTAGACAATGCTTTTTGTGACTGAGGAGTGCATTTTAGGTTGGGCTGTTTTTTTTCTTCAAGGAAAAAGTTGAAGGAGCCATTAAATGCAAAAAAATTCAAAACTACTGCTGATGGAGAATCAGTGGGTTACAAAGCTGCTGCTTTATTCTTTGTGCGTGTGTGTGTGGTTTTTTTCTTTTGTTTGTTGGGCTTTGGTTGGTTGGGTTTCTGTTTGGTTTATTTTTTTTCCACTTGTAGCTCACTGAGTATTGGATTTGATGACAAAGTATAAAACTGTTGGCTATTTAGTTGAGCATATTACAGTCTGAGATTTAAAAACAAACACTAAGAAACCAAAAACCCACAGGAAAACCCCCTACCTACTAGCCTATTGGAAGTATCTATAAGAAAAATTCCCTTGTTTTTTTTGTCTACATCCAGATGTTTAAGTACTTCTCATGTTTTTTTCAGCCTTGGCTTTCTTCCTAATGTAACATCTGTTGTTTGTAGAAGGTATGTCAAAAATGGTGCAGAACTGGTCGAGTTGCTTTCTGCATCCAGATAACTTGCCTATGATCAATATCAGTTGTTTTAAAGTATACTTTAATGGTGAATATTTGTTTTGTTTGTTGTTCCTTCATATACATAGCTTCTCTTTACAAGCTGGCGATAAAATGTAATTAAAAGGTTAATCATTAGATTTCAGCCCACCTGTGAGAGCTGTGCTCTCCTGAAGAGGAAAATGTAGTGTTGAGGTGCTGTTTAAGGAACAGTTCCTAGGCCTTTGTCAAAGTCCTGTGCAATTTAAAAGCAAGCCCCTCTTTCTTGATCTAGGTATTAGTATGTTAGCTGGGGGTTCAGTTTCAAGATTCAAGATTTTGTCCTCTTGCAGAGACCTTCTAATTATCTGCCGATGGAGAGGCTGTAAGCCAAATTCCAAGGCCTTTATGGTCCTGCTGCCTCCCTGTACTATGTTCCCTGGTCCGAGTGAAGTATAGTGCAATAATAGAAGGTTTGCTCAACAGTGATCAGCTTCAGTGGAAACCGTAGTCTATATGGGGTGGGTAAAGGTAATGCTCCCCAGCGTCTTTCTTGCACGTATATTCAGGTTATGTGCAAGAGACACATCAGAGAGACATTCAGTTATTAACTGAATCAGCCCCTAGTTTGATTGCACCTGTTTTTACCAATTCCTCATCTGTAAAGAAGGAATGAAAAACTAAACAAACAAAACAAAAAGAACCCAAACCACCCCAACAAATTCCCTGTCTTGTAAGGATGTTGAACAGCTGTGTTGCAGATGCTGAAGTACATGATCACTGTGATAATGAAGGTCCTACTGTTTTTCAGTCATTGGTTTATGGCTCCTTTTTTTTAGGGGAGAAATGGGAGGAAATTGTCAGCAAGGTTTTGAACAGTGAACAGCAAAATTAACCTTGTTGCCTGATTTTACTGTCCGCTGCTGCTTTTAAGTTCAGATGTATGGCTGAAGACAGTTCCCCATTAACAGTGTTAACAGTTATGTGCATATTTAAATTCAATTTTACAGTAGATTTAAAATTAGAGGGGCTATGAATATATCTTACTGATAATCACGTATCCAAAGTATGTTGAAAAGCAGTACCATAATCACTCTTAACTGAATGTAATTTGGGTGCTGAAGGCATAAAAGAATACCACTCTGTCAGTGAATTAGTCCCTTAATCTTACAGGTTATGTAATGCAGAAGATATGGAAAGCTTTTGCAAATGACTAGGGGACTGTAAACTCAAAGATCAGCTTTCATTTGGGAGTACCTAAAATCACTATACCTCTTACCTGTTTACTAATCTGTTTTAAATGATGCCTTAAATAAGAGTAACGTTCTGCACATATGCAATAAAAAGATGAAAAGTCAAGAGAAAGAGAGGAAATCTTAAGTCTCTCTTTTTGTTCTCTGCCACCCTGTTCTTGCTAGTATACCCTACGGTGTGATATGAAACGTTCTCTGCTGGCAAAAGACCTAACTAAGACTTGTGAATTCATTGTCCACTCACTGGTAAGTGTGATTTGTATTAACTATGCAAAGTAAGATTATTTTTTTTTTCCACTTTATGTAGTTTGGCAGTAAGGCGTGAAAACTGAGTAAAATCATGTAATTCGTAACAATTAAATGTGTATATATATGGATAGGGATATGTACGAGTAAGGAAGAGGCCTCAAAACAAAACCATCCAGAAGAGATAGGGTGTCAGTTGCTTCTGATTAGAATAACACGTTTCTGTTCATTTAAAGAAAACAGTATAAAGAGGATTTGGTTTCTAAGATGATTTTATACTGTACTGAGTTTGCTCTCTTATTCATCCTTTCAGTTCTGAAACACAGGTGTGGTTAAACATTATGGTGGTGGTCTAAACACTGTTTCAGATTATCCAGGCATTTGTTAGCCAAAGATTCTAGGCATCCACAATGCCTGTCCCAAAACCAAGAGTTTGTTGGTGAAGAGAAGGTGTCTGATGTCTGTTATTCAGATGGCTAACTACAATTGAGAGCCCTGACTCGAAGTATCAAAGCTGGGATTGCATCAAGTTGGAAATAAGAAGCTTGTCAGCTTAATCACCTTTGCTATTGAGTAAGCCCGTGGTTGGCAATATGGTAAGATAACTAGGTTAACAAATATCCACATCCTGCAGTTAGCAGCATGGAGACAGCATTCTTCTTCCTCCAATGGAGATACCGTTGTGAGATGAGATTGGCTTGTCTCCCAAGGAACGCTATGCTGCTTTGTTATTTGAAGTTCCTTTATCAGATTGGTTTTTAGTTTCTATTGACTTTATGCATGTCCAGAGCATCTGATGTCAGTACAGCCTGTGCAGGCCTAATTAAGTATCTTTTTCCACCCACAATTTGTTAGAACATACTGTTTGTACCATTCCTCTGAACTGTTAACAGGGCAGTAAAGTATTAGACTCTTTTGTTTTGCTTATGAATAATGGTGGAAATGAGTTATTTTAGTTCTATAGTACCTTTTAAAAAATTTAGTTGCTTTTTTAAAGATGTAGCTAGGTGCTATGAAGAAGTTTCCTGTCGGTAAGATTTCATTTTTTTTGAAATACTATGCTACACTTTATTGGTCCATTATTACATTATAAGTAAGCCACACTTGTCAAAATAGTGAACAAATTACATACTGTGCAGTTTCCTGGGTTTATTTCTTGTTCCCACTACAGCACTTCTTAGATCACAAGTCAGTAAATCATGAGTCTCTCAGTCAGGGTGGATTAATGAGGTTTTACTGAACATATAATTCTCGCTGTCAGTGCTCAATGTACCATTTCCCTTAACCTTATTCTTTGCCAGAGTTAGTCATTTATGAGAAAATACAGTCAAGTCTTCTGCTAATATCTTCCATCTTGCAGCTGGGCAGCAGAAGCTATTTTGAATTCTTAAGTAGTGAGGGTAGATCCTAACTAAGAATTCAAGTTAAGCCCATTGGTGGTGGTGTGCTCTGCCAACTCCCAGTTATATGCATATGGGACTCAGAACTGATGCTGTGCTGGCTACTTATTCTAAATGCATCTCACTGAGATAAGGATGGAGAGGGAGGTCAGTGAATGGTAAGCAAAACTTGCCTTCGTAATTCAGAGTACAGGCTTCCATCTCAACAGAGCTCAGGGCTCATTCAGCCACTTACAGAAAGACCTCTTGGTTTTGTGATAAATGGTGTGAATACATACTGAAATTTTTTCTCTAGCATGGAAAGCTAACCTGGACCAAGTTTTCTTTATTTTACAGTTACAGAAGCTGGAATGCTAAGCCTGTTCAATCAATGCTATGCTTGATTCCATCATCTGAGGATGGAATGATGATTTGATGATCTCCTAGTAATGTGAGGATGGCTTATGAGACCTGAGTTGTTATTGAAAGGGCAGCAGACAAGTTCAGAATGCTCAGAGATGTTTGTGCTCAAACATGTTTGAAGCAATGAAGCAAGTTCATTTATAATCTCCCTCTTTCTGGCCTGCCCAAATTCACCAAGTATTAATAACAAAAGGAAACATTGCAAGTAATATATAAAATGCAATTATTTGTAAATACAGAAATGTGAAATTTAACTGTTTTCTAAGGTGTATCTTGTGCTTCAGATCATAGAATCATAGAATAGTTAGGGTTGGAAAGGACCTTAAGATCATCAAGTTCCAACCCCCCTGCCATGGGCAGGGACACCTCGCTCTAACCCATATCACCCAAGGCCTCGTCCACCCTGGCCTTGAACACCGCCAGGGATAGGTAGTGTATTTCTGTATTTCCAGGTGTGTTAGTCAACAGCATGATTTGGTTTTGTTTTCCCTTTTTCTCTTCCTCCCCCAGTGTAGATAGAGTGTATGCCAAAACTTACAAATGGAGAGCACAGAGGTGGTTATTTGGCAAACACAAAGTAACCAAAAATTGACATGGTTTTGTTTCTACAGTTCAGATTTGTGATGCATTGTGACTTGTATTTAGACAATGTTGTAATGTTATTTAATAACAAAGGCAAGAAATAATCTTTTTTATTATAGATGCATACTTTCAGTATGAAGAAATCCTGAAAAATAGCACATCCTATATAGTTGCTTGACTTTGTCTTTTTGAATATTCTTGTGTGTGTTTCGTAAATCATAGTTTACAGTTTAACTCTTTCATTACTTGTAGTCACAGAAAGGGAAACTGGTGCCAAGCCCAGTAGACTTCACAATCACTCCCGAAACTTTGCAAAATGTTAAAGAGGTAAGGCTTTTCATGTTATTTAAATGTAATGCCTCTGTGGTTCTTAGTGAGAACGAGAGGGGAATGGTGAAATGCTGTCCTGTAGATAATCAGTTCTCTCTTTCCCCCCCTCCCTTTCTCTTTTTTCCCCACTTTTGTAGGCAGTGAAGTGATTCTGCCTGATCTCTTGTGGTGATGGTGACTAATGTACGGTGGACCTTTGTCCAGTAATGGTTAAACAGTTTTGTAATTTTTCTGAGTGAAAGACAGCAGCAAAGCAAGAAAAACCATTCTAAACCTGGTGTAGTCGAGATCCTTTAAAAATGTACATTTGGATCCTTGTTTATGCCTCTTTCTACAGCCCCATGTGGCTTTGGGAAGTCTGGATGAACATTAGTAACTATTTTGGTCATTTAGCTTTCTGAACACTTGTTTCTGTTTGTCCACTGAAACGTATGTTCTCTTTTTTCCCCGATTTTCCTCTTGTGCTCTTTTTGTTACTGTTTTCCTGCTTTAGGATTCCGTTCTGCATCCCCAGTTTGTCTTCCATTGCTCTTGGTCCCAGGCTTCTGAATTTAGACCTACTTTTCCACTTGTTTCTCAAAACAGACCTCTTATTCAGCTGTCCAGTTGTTTCATGCTATTGTTGACCTTATTTTACATGTTCTCCAAATCACTGTGGCTAGAAGGGACCTCTAGAGATTGGTTAGTCCATCACCTGTGCTTAGAGCAGAGTCACCTTGAACAGGTTGCTCAGGGCCATGTATAGTCAAGCTTTCAGTATCTCAAAGAATGGGGACTTGCAACCACTCGGCAGCGTTACAGTGTTTGACCACCCTCACAGAGTTAAGAATAAATAATTAAGATAAGGGTGACGTTCAGGAACCTTTTTTGTTCATGACAGCCTTGCGAAGATAATTAAGATTGGCCTCAGGGGAACATGGGTCAGTTACCTCAGCACTTGTGAGTGCGTCCCGTAAGGTCCAATGGGCTTGTGTACATCCAGACTGTTTAAATGTTCTCTAGCCTGCTCCTTCTCTGCCAAGAATAACTCTTCCTTGCTTCAGACTTCCCTTGTGGTTGCAGGGGCCTGGGATTTCTGAAGGCAAATCTTATCAGTAAAGTCTGAGTTAGAGAAGACATTAAGTACCTCTGTCCTTTTCATGTCTCTTGTCACTAGGTCTGTGTTGTCCTTCCTGTGTCTTGATTTAACTCCAGGTGCTTTTTGGCTTTCCCAAAGCCATCCCTGCACACTTGGATACTGTTTTTATGTTCGTCCTGGGTCACCTGATTCTACTTCCATCTTTTGTGTACTTCTTTGTTATGATTTTTATCAGTAGTATCTTTTTTATCCATGCAGGTCTCTTCCTACCTTTGCTTAACATTCTGCATGTTGGAATAGGCCATTCTTGAGCATGGAGGAGGTGATTCTAGAAAACAAACCAGCTAAGTCCCACTGAGTTAGAGGATGAGCAGGTTGTGTCCAGCAGCCTCTCATGGCTCATGGTGACTGCTGCATGCTGAAAACAAGTCTTTCTAAATGTAAGGATATAATAACTACTCTTGTTAGTAAAATTTCTTTTGATACTACTGCTAAATAGTAAGCTCTCAGCAGTCTGCTCTTCCTATGAACCATGTTCATAGGAAGATTTTCTATTTCTTCTTTCTCTTCTGTATCTTGGTAAGTCTACTCGCTGGCATAGCAAGCCATGAAAGTCCATTAAAAGCTCTTTCTTAACAGACCTTGCGCCTTTTGCTATTTCAAGTACATAACTACAGAAGTAGGTTCTAAAACTTCTGACATCTCTGATCCAGCAGAGCTCGGTGTTTAATTATGGAGCTGTCTAAGGAATAGTGTTGAATGTGTATGGTAGCACAAACAGTGCTAGCTGGTCTCAGAAAAATGCATGAAATGTGTGGTCTGAAGTGACTACCCAGTGGATAGGTAGAAAAAGTCATTGTTTTGGTTATACTTAAAACATTAAAATTTAAATTCTCTGCTTGTCTGGAGATATGACAGACCTATAGTTTCTGGTGGACTACTAGAAAACTGATCAGGAGGTTTGAAGTAGCTGAGCAAACACAAAGGCATTGGATGAAAAACCAGGATCGATGTGCTTCTGTGTTCTTGATTCTCTGAGGGGAGTTATGAACTAGATGGCAGGCCCCATGAGGGAAGACCTACCTAGGATTAAAATATGAAGAGTGCCAACAAGAGCAGTACCTTTTAAAAAACAGGTCTCATAGACTAAGTTTGAGAAAAGTGGCCTTGAGTTCTCATTCTGCAAGTTCCTTTTATCTCTGTCTCTTAGCTTCCTGACCGCTAAGTTTCAGGGCATAGCTGTATGATGTCCCAGAGAAACAGCTCTCTGTTTACTGACAGTGGTGATGAGAAGAACCTGTGAGGGATCATACAATAAGAAAGCATTTTACCAATACATCATTAGGACTAGGTATTTCATAGGATAGTTTTGTCAGGGATGTAACTTCTGTTATTTAAGTTAGGAGAAAGGCATGAAAATTCCTCTTTTTATTTCCCCCCAAGATTTGTTTTGAGTGGAACAGCTAAATTCTGCAGAGGTGTTGGGTATCTGAGCAAAACAGTCTAAACAATAGCTACTGCCGTTGCTACTGGCAGCCAGGACTCACAAGCAAGCCAAACATATTGGGAGGAAAAAAGTTTTCGACAAGAGAGGTGGTTTGGAAGAAGGGAAAATCAGTAACATGGGCAAGGAAATCCAATGCCACAAGCCAGCGTGAACAGATGGTTGGAAGGTGGGGTCTAACATCAAAGATGTCAATAACAAAAAATTAAGGAGGGAGAAAATAAGGCTTGCAAAAGGAGAAAGTTAGAGCAGGATGCTCAAACAGCTTGAAGAAAGCTGGATGGTGAAGATACAAGCTGAAGATGTGGGTAGAAAGCTTGACTGTTTCAGTATGCCTCCTGCCAGAGCTTTTAACTGCGTCTTGTGGCACACAAGTTTTTCTGCTGGCAGAGAATATCTGTGGTGCCTGCTGGCCTAAGAAGGGGAGGGCAGGGGGAGCAATCCCCTGCTTTGGTCTTTCATGGAAACTGATTTACAGATTGTCATCCTCACTCAGCTGTTCTTACTGCGCCTTTCTTAAGAAGTAGGAAACATGCTTGCTAGTAAGAAAACGTTGAAAGTTAAGTGTGATCTTGTATGTAAATTAAGCTGTTAATTGTCCTTAATTGGTGTCTCAGTACATACACAGTATGCTACATCAGAGGTTTTGAAATGTCTGTCTTCCCTCCCAGTGCTAGTGACTAGGAGAGAGAAATGTTAAAGGGTAGGAAAATCACTGAAATGAGACTGTATTGTAACCTGTAACAAAATGGGACCAGCATGGGGTTCTTAGAGCACTCCTAGCCTGCTTGACCATCCTGTTAGTTCCTGCCAGCCTGCCTCCTTCACCATGCAGTTCTGACTTCTGGATTCATTGCAATGGCCAGGTTTTGTCAGGAAAAGCTCCTGTAGATGGAATGAGTAGGGGGGGTGATGCATGGCAAGGGGAACAGGGGTACTAAGAGATATCTTAATGCATCTGCATAAGGATGTGTATGCAAAGAGATTATTCGAGTTTCTTGAGGCATTTCTGAACTTTCAAGTTCTTAACTTTGCAGCTTTTGGGGATCTCCTACATATTTTGGCACCTTTCTGTAAGGTTGGTTTTTTTTTTTAGCCTGCTTTTACAGTTTTGTCTTTTTCTCTTCCCCCCTCCCCATAATCTTTTTAGAGAGCCTCACTTCCCAAATTTCTCATCAGAGGTCATCTCAGTTCTACAAACTGCATCATTACACAGCCACTGACAGGGCAGCTCATAGTGGAGAATGCCGAGGCTGCAGTCAAAAGTATCGAGCTGCAGTTAGTACGTGTGGAAACCTGTGGTAAGTTTCTCCATCGATGGGATGTGTATGGAACAGACTGCAGTAGCTACTGCCTGTGCTTTTCCAGCTTAAATATGAAAGATTGTCAAAAGGCATATAATTGAAAAGACTTTGCAAACAGTTGTTTTGTGCATTAGGTGGAACAGTCTAAACATTACTTTAAATAACCTCTGCTATCCTTAACTCAGACTGCTCACGTGAAAACGTGCAGGCCAAAAGGAAAAACGTTTTGCCCACACGTATCTCACCCCCTGGCCCCAGTGCATCTTTGTTTTAAAGTTTGGCCACTGTGTTCTCTTTTTCCCTTCCCTCTGAATCTCCCACTTTCACCAGGGTGCGCGGAAGGGTACGCCAGAGATGCCACAGAGATACAGAATATTCAGATTGCTGATGGGGATGTCTGCAGGGGCCTGCCAGTTCCTATATACATGGTGTTTCCCAGGTTGTTCACCTGCCCTAGCCTGGAAACAACAAACTTCAAAGTTGGTAAGTGTGTGTAGGGCTTTATGCTGTGTTGGTGTCTTTCACCTGAGGGCAGTTTCTGAGTTTCACTTCAGTTTCTGGCAGGTAACAGGATAAGTCACTGCCAACGCTGCAAGAAGCACCAAGGACATCACTCTGTTTCCCTGCAGTCCCTGAACAGGAATGTAGTCTGCTGTATTTCATGTAGATTGAGAAAATACAGCCCAAATACTTACAACTAAAACTAGTTGTGCAGCTGTTAAGCTACTTCTCACTACTAGAATTATATGGTAAAGGGACAGGAGCAGCAGTGTAATGGCAGGGTTAGGGTTTTTTCTCTACCAAAAAATTGTATGTGTTAAACACTTGAGTAATAGTCCAAGAATAAAATGCCAAGATGATCCCTTCCTTCTTTCACCATCACTGAGAACTTCTCTTTCCATTTCCTCTCCTTTTTGTTTCCCATTTTCCTGGTGCACAGACTCAGGAGTAGAAGTAAAGTTAGGCTGCATGTGGCTTTTCTTTTTGCATGTGACTTTGCTTTTCTTTATCCATATCAGCTACTTCTTCCTGCTTTTTTTTTTTCCTTCCAACATTTTCCTTCACAAATACCTCACTTGTTCAAGTAATTACGCAGAAATTCTCATTGCTAGCCTGGTTTTCTTCCCTTCATCCTGCTGGAATCTGTTGGTTTTCTTTCTTGGCTTTATTGTATCAGATTGAAGCTACAAGTCCTTGCCTTCAGGGTCCTTCCCAGCTGAAGTCCCTGGAACACCTCAGACAAATGTGCACAACTAGTTTCCCAGCTCTGCCTATCTGTTTACCTGTTCCCTCAAGAGCTCTCTCACACCTGATGTGTACAATGATGTTTCCCCAGAATACTTCTACTCTTCATTTTTTGGCATTTGTAGCTGTTGAACAGCAATTTACAGTGACAAATGGCTCCTGTTAGTGTAGGATCTGGTTCTAAGAAGTTACGAAGATTCCAAAACAGGACAGTTATTTTCAGTTTAATTTGATCTCTGGCTCCCTTAATTTATTACCTCTACCTGACCTTGTATCCTGTCTGTACTTAGGATTCATTATCCATCTGGTTTTGGTTTTGAGCAACACAATATACTATCCAAAGAGCAGATTTTGAAATTTTATCATAGCTTGCAGGTTTATTAGATGTTGGTGTTCAGTTTCATAAGGCCATGTGTGATGCACGGTTCTAAGGTTCTGTTATGTGCTGACAGCAAAGGAGGAGTCTGCTCCCCAGCTCTTCCATTGCTGTGCCTGAGCAATGCGTGTTGGTGTGAGCCATCTTTCTCAAAGCATCTTAATCTTGGAGGCTTGAACTCTGCCTGTTGTCTGGAAAACCAGATGTCACAGTTTGTCAGTGATACAGAAATGAATCCAGAGGAATCCCAAAGATGTGAGAACAAACCAAGGTTCTCTAGGAATGGTCTGAGGATTGGGTGGGATGCCTGGGGTGGGTGGGGTTCTGCCTGGGGTACCATGTTCATACCACAGGAGAACCCAGGGTACTGGAGAGGCTTGGAAGAGCTCGAGAAGTGCTGTGCATGAGAGCAGGAACTGCCTGCCTCTCCTCTTACTGCTGTAGTTCAGATCCACAAGGGACCCTTCATCAGGGACTGTAGCAATAGGGCAAGGGATAATGGGTTTAAGGTTAAACAGGGGAAATTCAGGTTAGATGTAAGGAGGGGGTTCTTTACTGTGAGGGTGGTGAGGCACTGGAATGGGTTGCCCAGAGAAGTGGTAAATGCTCCACCCTGTCGGTATCCAAGGCCAGGCTGGACAGAGCCTTGGGTGACATGGTTTAGTGGGAGGCGTCCCTGCCCAGGACAGGGGGTTGGAACTTGATGATTTTAAGGTCCTTTCAAACCCAAACCATTCTGTGATTCCATTACTCTTAATTTTGTTATTCCCCCCTCTTCTAGAGTTTGAAGTTAACATTGTTGTCCTTCTGCACGATGATCATCTCATCACAGAGAACTTTCAGCTGAAGCTCTGCAGGATGTAAATGGCCAGAGGAGAATCACCTGAGGATTTAACGAAAAAGGACAGAATTCTTCAGAGGCAAACTGAAATTTTATCAATTTCTTACTTGAACTGGAAACACATCACTTCCTTCTCCCTCCTGGAGGGTCTTGTGTCTTCAGTTCCCTGCAAATCGTGCTAGCACTTTGCCTGCCTCACAATAGCCTCACAATACCAGACAGCCATGTCAGGTATCTTTCTGACTCCAACAACCATGTTTTCTCCGATTTTCCTCTGACAAATCCTGAAGGAATGATTCTGTATATTTGTACAAGTTGTAGGAATATGTAGTAAGTTTCGCTCTTCATTTAATTTTGTAATACTTGTTCCAAAGGCCTTTGAAGACTTCTTAAACATAGTAAGTCCTGTTATATATGGTGTATATATACTGGGGGGGAGGGGATGGGACTTGTAATATAATACTGAATCGTGTCTTTGAAGGCATAATAAATGGTGCTACAGCAACACAGGTTGGTGATGTGGGATGAATATTGAAGGATGAACGTGAAATAAGTGATGTGTAACAAATAATGATGTGAAATAACAGCAAGTGTGTTTTGGTCAAAAAATGGGGAGCACAAGTCCGTACCAGAGGAATGCTTAGAACTGAGGTTCTCGTGTATTATATAGAGTATAAGTGTAAATATGACAACTTGAAAGGACAGAATTAAAGAGAAGTGCTTGAAATGATTTCCTTTAGCTGTAGCTAAAGTGTAACAGCACTGTGAAGCAGGAAGCTTCAGTTCTAGGGTTAGCCCTGGTTCTGTATCACCTTTAGGAATAACCATCTGGAATTCTTACTTTTGTCTTACAACACTCTTGGGCCAGGAGGGGGTAGATATTTACTAGAACGTAGAACACATTAAGATTAGGAACTGGTACAGGATTAAGGGAAGGTGCTCTCTCTAGTCTGGCTGGTGCTGCAAGAGTGCCACCTGCTGCTCAAGTGCCACTATCACATCCTACCATCAACGTTGCTTTGAAGGACGGACTTTGTCCATCCTGCCCCAGGCCCCAGCGGGCAGAATAGATGTGATTAAAGCCCAGCCGGTAACTCAGTACCACGAAGCTGCTCGCTCACCCTTCCCTTCCCCCGCCCCCCCACCCCCCCCAGCAGGATGGGTGGGAGAATCGAATGCAAATCCCACGTGTCAAGGTAAGCACAGTCCGGTAACTAAAGTATAACATACTACTAATAATAATAATTTTAAGGGAAATAATAAGGGGAGTGAATATAAAACTAAAAGGGGAAAGGAAAATAAACAAGAAACACAACTGAGGCACAATACGATTGCTCACCACCCTCGCCTCCCTTAATCTGCTGGTCACATTCCTTTTGATCAGCCCAGGCCATGCTTGGCTTTCTGGGCTGTAAGTGCACACTGCTGGAGCATGTTGAGCTTCAGCCCCAACCATTGGTCCTTTTCCTCAAGGCTGCTCTCAGTCCAGTCCCTGCCCAGCCTCCAGTTGTAGTTCAGATTGCCCTGACCCAACTTGGGGATTGATTGCTCCAACCGTTGGTCCTAAGGGTCAAGGATGTGGGCTAATGGTGTGACAAGCTAGAAAGATGATGTATATGTATCCCCCCCCAAGAACATAATGGAAGCTGAAAAGAGTGCATGTGCTGTTATAGCGAGCAGTGCAGTACATGGATGTTCAGGCAGCAAGGCTCACCAGCCTACAGTAGACCACTCACCAGTAACTCACACTTAGCAAAAATATCACACAAAAAATACTGCTGCAGCTGCTACAAGTTTTATTTTTGATCCAAGCGCCTAGTAATGTAGTGATTAATCACAAAGTAGTTTAAAACTTCATCTGGAGGATACATATGCATTTGGGGGAACATCTGATTCCTAGAATTAGCTAACAACCTCATATAATAAACATAATAGTGCCTGTATCCAAACAACAGTCACAGTTCAGTTTCAGGGTGGTCAGGCTGTACACTCTTACAAGTG
The DNA here is from genome assembly GCF_033783945.1 of Neopsephotus bourkii. Taxonomy (NCBI): domain Eukaryota; kingdom Metazoa; phylum Chordata; class Aves; order Psittaciformes; family Psittacidae; genus Neopsephotus; species Neopsephotus bourkii. The sequence goes on along the minus strand of NW_026901456.1, from coordinate 5,644,752 downwards.
TACGTAAGTCTCACAAGTCTTACAGTGGCAAAGGTACTCAGGCAAGCTCAGACTTCTGAAGCAGTAGGAGAGCCAGTCTTTCAGCTGTCTGCATTCTATACCTCACTCTGAGGATGAACATCCACGCTGAGAATACAGATGCAGGTTTGCCTCATCAAAACCAAATATCTTGTAATTCTGATTTAAACAAATCAGCTCTTCAGCAGTGAGGCAAATTCAAATCATATTGTGAGATTAATAAAGAACTGAGCCCCAGTATTACAACTTAATGATAAACAAAAAGAAGGAATCACATGAATACTTAAAAATTCTTGCTTTAAAGTATTACTAAAAGTAATTATTTAATTTGAATTATAAGCTATGAATTTATGCAGAGTAAGGAGCTGCAGTTATGTGAACTGCATTCATAATGAATACAACAAGCCTGATTTGAATCTTGCAGTTCAATTCTAACTGTTTGTGCCAGAGGAAGGTAATGTCTTGGCTGTTCCAAATTCTGCTGGTCTGGCATTGGGGTCACCTACTTGTTTAATACCAGAATTTATTTTCAGGGTGGTGTAAGCTCTGGAGGATGGTGCATTCATCACTCCTGCAAAGAGTGAGGCACCACCCCTGGAGAAAAGTGGATAGAGTAGTTTCAATATCCCTTAGCCAAAAAACACAACTAGATTTGTGTGCTGCCAGCCTCTAAACTACACTGGCTTCACACAGCAAAAGTGCTGGATCTTGGAGGATGCCAGCTTAATTCTGCAGGTGCCATGGCAATACCAGTATCTTATGCCTTAAAGCTCAGTGGTAAACACTGCAGCAGTCTGAGCTCTGCTACCATTTCAATATAGCCGGGGTTCTGTCTCTTTCTAGGCATCATGTTTCTGTTCCTTATCAATCATGGTGGTTATTCTGCAGCTGCTTTGCATCTTACTACAGTGTGTTCAAATATAACAAGGTTTAGGTGTATTTGTTCCGTGCAGGAAGCTCAGGGAAGTCTTCAGGTAACAGAGCATGAACACGACAGATGGGGCAGGTACTCGAGTGTTGCTTGAGCCAGGTTCTAATGCACTGCAAGAACAGGAAGATGTTGAGGACACAAAGCCCAGTATCAAGAGTTCAGTTTAACTAAGTTAGTAATTGTCACTAACAGGCAAGCACAAGGTATTCTATGTTATTACAGTTTGCAGTAGAGAACCATTCTCCACCTGTGACCCTGCGCCCATCAGTTTACATTTGCACCTACTTTGCAATAACAAATCTGCAGTGAACAAACAAGGAAAAAGTCACAGGCAGAAGCATCCAGTTATTCTCACATACTTCTGACTTCTTACTACAGGAAGCTGTATGTGCAGCTGCTAGCAGGTGGCAAATGCAGGGCTTACAGCAATAGCCCGTTCTGTAAGTACACTGCAAACAACTCTGACTTGACTACCAGATTCATCCTCTGAAAAGTAAGCTTAAATTCACTCTGATGAATTACTGTTTTACTTAGAAATCTAGACCTGACAATTTTCTGGCACAGTAAGGCCGTGTGTGTTGCAAGTCTTGGAGTACAAAGTATGGAAAAGGAACGGAGGTTCTGAACTGCTCTTAGGTGCACATGGGTTAAGATGGGAAGGCTGCTTTCAGAAAATGGAACAAGGGCATAACTAGACAATGTCCATAAGCATTTGCATCTAAGCAATAAGAACAAAGTCCTTACTTCTCTGTGAAAACGATGCCCACATTCTAGTTCACACGAGTCTCTGCTTAGCTCATCATGACATATTGTGCAAGGATCATCACTGGAGGCCTAGACATAAAACACAGTTATTTGAAAGCTGGCAACAATTAATCAACAAATTCTAATAACTTAATGGTGTTACTAATTTTAACAAAATCTATTTAAGCCTTTGCACACCAAATGAGTAAGTCAATTATTTTTGCTAGCAGTATTTGGATTATTTTATGTCTTACAAGAAGCACACAGCAATCACTTCCCATCTTGGAAACAGTGGAGAACTTACTGTAAAGTCTCGTTTCTTCCATTTTGATTTAGGTGTTGTTCCAACATTTCCCCAGGGCTGGAGACTCGGCTGAGGTGGATTCTTACTCGAAGCATTTCTAAGTACAGGTTTTGGCTTACGTGGGGTGGCGACATGTTCTGCAGGGACTTCCTGACCCTGAGTTCCAGCCTGTGCTGCTGATACAGAGGATGGTGACTTCACAGGTCTCCCTGTTGAAGTTGGTGCCTAGGCAGGTATTGGAAAAGAATTTGGAACAAGTTTGCATTTCAGAGCCTGGCAGCAAAGGCAAGGTTGCATGATTTTCTGGGCTGTGCTGCACCAGCTCCTCTGTCACAGATGCAGCTACATACACCACAGTACCTTACTCTGCTGCTCCAGAATGAGATCCGTCACTCTGTTGAGAATTTCATCGAAGCTCAAACCTGACAGTGTGTTCCCATTTCTTCTTTGTACGGCCTTTATGTAGCTAGTGAAGTCTGAACTGGAGGGGCAAAGACAACACTGATTATGTCTGAGTGGCAACATGATGGCTGCTACCAGCATAGTTACAGCGTGAGAGTACACATTAGCCTCCATGCTTGATTCATGGCAGTGAGAAGATACTCAAATGAACTGCACCAAGTTCCTGCTTCCAATACCTCGCAGCGATTAGCATCTACCTTAATGATAATACACACTTCCATCCCTCACCGCCCCCCCAAACAATAAAATAATGCTACTTCTATTTGGTAGTGGCTCTTAACTGGGGAAAAAACCCAAACCACATCAGCCAACACCACAGGTCTGTTCCCTTAAGAAATGTCTCACTGAGTGGCAGGGAAGGGAACAACTAAGACTGCTCATGAAACAGAAGCCTTCTAAGAAATCAGTTCTTCTTGTACTGGCTGTTCAGAACTGTTACTCAGCATAGCATTACATTCATGAAAATACCTGCTGTAGTTTGGGAATATGCTCTGTAGCTGTGCAATAATATTTTCCAATGGCTTTGGAAGCGCTCTGTTGGTTGGAAGTCTGGGAGGCCTCAGTTGTGTAGCTGAGTCATCCTGGTGCTTCTGGTTCGGCTGGACATTCTGAGCATTACTTCCAGAAATCCCTGACAGGCAAGTTGTTGGGACTTTATTGGAATACGATCCTTCCAGGGGCTTTGAGGGTGTTTTCACTGATCCACCACTTGCGGAACAAGCCTTAGAATTTGCATATGCTGGCTTAGCTCCAGCCTGTGTATTAAGTGAAGCATGTGTTAGACCTTTATCTTCAGAACTTGAAAATGCAGGAAGTAAATTTGGCTGTGCAGGTGCAGAGGAACACATGACGATGGCTGGGTCCCTGTCTGGAGGCCTACTTTGTTTTATCTAGAAATAAAACGATTTCACAGGAAAAACAGTGATTAAAATAAATTGAGCAGATCTCTCGAGCATTTGCAGCATGAACTATGACATGTTTGGTCATGCCAAGGACCTGGAAGGTCACATTAATTTATCTAAACTTGCTTCACCTGGCTAAAAGCAGTGCACAAAGATGCTCTGTAACAGGTACTACATGTAGAGCACCTGTCTGAAACAGGATTCAATAGGACAGCACATACACAGGCTGTTCCTTTAACTGAAGACAAAGCTGTTGGACAGCTGCCAGTTAATACACAGGTATACCTTGAAGTTGGTAGTAGAAACAACTGCTTTAAATAAGTGCCATCAGTTTGGGAATACAGATTTCACTGCTTTTAATGAGTTACATGATCTCTATGTAATTCAGTGTAATTTTTTTTTAAAACCAGAAACATGTGTCAGCTGTAGTCATCATCCTGAAAACTTGGAGCTCGCACAAGTCAGGAAAACTTCTTTTTGCACTAACAACTCTCTTCCATAAATGGGAAGAACTCCTTAAAATCAGTTTAGTTATTCGACCCCATGTCTGCTACTTCTTTCAGAGCCTGACTCCTCTAGGAAGGTGGCTTCCTAACACACAGAATTGAAATTCTGCACTTCTTCATAGTTGAAGTTGAACCTGCTGGTTCTTGTTCTATGTTCTTTAGTTTAGCACCTTTTCGAAGTGGTATTTTACCATCCCTCTGAAGATGTTTAGTTCATTAATGGAATTAAATAGGGAAAAAAAGAGTTTTCATTCAGGTCTTCTTCATTTGGGCTTAGTAAAGTCCTCTCAAAGCTGAAAGAATTACAGATACCCCTTCTAAAAGGTTACTCCTGTATTACTGCAGTAAAAATAGATAACAAACGCAGAACGAGAGGCTCAACAGTCACTCCTCCTCAACCTGTAAACTGATGGTAACCAAAGGATGGTAACTTAAGTTACCTACATACTCTTAAGAGATCTGTACCAGTAAATAGAAAGGAGAGACCTAGAAATAAGTGGGGAAGAACAGGCATGCAGGGAAGTGTAAGTGTAACAATGACTTGTGAAGTCTAGAAAAACTGTAGTAATGATCATTAACACAGTATTAGAACAGAGCCTTGAATCTAAATTGTACCAAAAAACAACCAACCAACCAAAAAAAGCCACGACTTTCTGCAGAGAATATATATAAAAAGTTGTCTTGCCTCTTCAGCAGATTCATGGATTTCCTATGTGTGTGCATTATGAAAACGTTTCACTTACCGAAACCATTATCTCCCCTATTTTTAGGGATGTCTGAATCATCTTCCCCTTACTCCACACCATCCCAGGTACTGTGGTTTCTGAATGCTACTCGTCTTTAGGACTGGGCATCACCTCCCTGCCCTGGTTTCAATTTTGCCATCAGTGAACATCTGCACCACTGCTGCAGCTAGCTTGACTATATTTTATCACTGTCAGGTGACTCCCCACAGCTGTGCGCATGGACAGTTCAAGGAGTACTGACTTGATACTTGATTCAGAGCAGCCCCATAGATCAGGAATTGGGGGTGTTGGCTGATGAGAAAATGAACATGAGCAGGCTTCAGTGTGCTCTCACAGCCCAGAAAGCCAACCGTATCCTGGGCTGCATCAAAAGGAGCGTGACCAGCAGGTCTAAGGAGGTGATCCTGCCCCTCTACTCTGCTCTCGTGAGGCCTCACTTGGAGTATTGTGTGCAGTTCTGGTGTCCTCAACAGAAAAAGGACATGGAACTGTTGGAACAAGTCCAGAGGAGGGCCACGAGGATGATCAGGGGGCTGGAGTACCTCCTGTATGAAGACAGGCTGAGAAAGTTGGGGCTGTTCAGCCTGGAGAAGAGAAGGCTGCATGGAGACCTCACAGCAGCCTTCCAGTATCTGAAGGGGACCTGTAAAGATGCTGGGGAGGGACTCGTCATTAGGACAAGGGGTGAATGGAGCATCCCTGGCAGTGTTCAAGGCCAAGTTGGACAGAGCCTTGGGTGACATGGTTTAGTGGGAGGTGTCCCTGCCCATGGCAGGGGGGTTGGAACTTGATGATCTTAAGGTCCTTTTCAACCCTAACTATTCTATGATTCTATGACTTTGTCCTTGCTCCAGGAATAATCACAGGGTATGGAATTAACTAACATGACTTAAGCAAAGCATCTGTGGAACTGTTGGCCCATAACAAAATGTGTTTAAGTAGTATCTATCTGGGATGTAGTCATTGCAGATGCATTTCCATAAATGGCTATGCTCCATCTAGTTCACAACAGATAGAACTGGAAATTGGTTTTGGTATTTGTAATCAGTTACACATGTCGGTGTAATGGGGCCTTGTCCCTATGGATTTTGGTGCTACAGGAAAGTCACGACACACAGAAATATTAGTCCCAATTCAGATAGAATATGAAGCATTTTAAAGTTAAACAGCTTGAGACTCTCAAAGGACTTGATAATATTCTTCTCACTGGCCACCATGCTAATCCATAGTCACCTTTTCCTTTTGACAATTACCTGGACTTACGGAGAGACAGCTTACTTTGTATTCAAGACCATATATTCAAGTTCTTTATGTACATATCCTATAACAGGTAGCCATGCTAATTCAAACTCGAAGAACTTCTTAACAAACAGCTATCAAATGTAAGCTACATACTAAGATGCTGGGAGGAGAAGGAAGATCCTCAGTTTCCATTTTAGTGAGGCAGTTTCGTGCACCGTTTTTCACCATCTGAATTTTTTCTTCATACTCAGTCTGCAGAAAAAACACAAATTATCCTCCACATCAGCATTAACTAAAGCTCACTCTGTTTAAAACGGCATGAACACAACTGCTTTTTTGAAAGACACCCGTGATATACCAGGCCTTTCAAACGGAGGTGTGAGGCTACCATTTGCTATAAATGAGGTACTTGCACTGATGCTTGAAACAGTTTGGGAAACCCTTTCTAGTTCCTAAAACTCAGTCTAGACATTTTACTTCTTAATTTTTCTGTTGTTTTTACAGAAGTTGCATGGATTATCTGAAATGCAAAAAGTACAAAAGAACCAAGAGCAAGAGTGAGATGCAATTTTGAAGCAAATGTATAAAGGACAGATTTTTGCCTTTATGAAATTGAAGACAGCCATCGTGATTTAACTATACTTAAATAATCTGGACTTAAATCTGTGCCTTTCTTTTGTAATTTAAAAATTGCAGTTCAGCATTTGCAGGACAAGCTACTGGTGTTTTAAAAAAGGAATGCAAAATTACTTCAGGTATTTATTCTAATTTCCAACGTTCAACTTAAAGCTCTTTAGGGGAAATTAAGGCTTACCTCTACTTTTTCCAGTTGTTTCTTTATGTTTGAAATAAATACTTCCCAGGATTCAGTTTGTGACTTCAACTTAGGCACTGCTGAAGCTGAGCTGCTGAAGCATTCAAGATGGCAGTTAAACTCCAACATTCCCATTATTTTTGTTCAAGACCATTGGTTTTAGTACCACAGTTAGTTCTTTTCCCTACCGGCTAAATCACAGTTAAAGATTTGAGCAACTTTAAAACCAGTTAAATGACCAGTACTTGGATCCTATCCAATCGCAGAAGTGGGTTCCTCAAAGGTAACTTGGTATTTTCTGGCAATATAAGGAAATGGAAACTGGCATAGGTTTTTAAAAAGGTAACAGCAAAGGCTTAGTTTCTTGTAAGGAAGAAAACAATGTTGTTGTATGCCCAGCAGCTTTGTTTGCACTCTTCTTTGTTTCCATTGCAGCCCTTCACAGTGATACTGTGCAGGAATAACTAGAATGTTCCCAGTAGCCTGATCTTCCCTGGATAAGAAATAACAAGACTGCTCCTGCTTAAGTATCACACATCTTGGTAATTTCATTACGAAGAAATCCAGCTTCAGAAAAGATGTATTTAACTACTATGTTTCTACGCACCTTTCAAGCTGACATCCCTTTCTGAGCAAAACTGACTTGTTGAGATTAAAAGTTATCTGTATGTAGCTACTAATAGTGCTGAAATCTCCGGTGTAAACTCTCCATACCTGCTCAATGACTTCAGCATCTTGACATTTGCTTCTGCTTTGGCAGCTATACCATTTAGCTTGCATACTTGAGTTTCCTTCCAGTTTTTGAGTACTGATATCTGTAACAAAACAATGTAAAAAAAACCCGTGCAGTAAAAGCAGTGCTGTAGCACAAGGGATAAAACCTCAAATAGACCTTAATAGGCATGTGAAACAATAGTTTGGTGATACAGACTACAACACATACAGAGTTCCTACAGTGAGCAATTTCACATGCAATTAACAGCCCTGGCAGGCCTTCAGGAGGATAAAAAGGCTGCATTTATTTCAGCTGATAGTAGAAAGCTTCCATAAATGTTCCATTTGCAATTTACCCTATATATACATATATATCTATATATGTATAAATACACACTTAAACTTTTAAGTAATTAAGGCAACCTTTTCAATACTGCATAGTTGAAAACTAATGTCCACCAACAATCTAATCTTTTTATAAAAATCCCAAGACAGCCTGCAAGCCCTTCTTACGAAGGGAGAATTGTTCATGATATTCAAAGCATTTCCAGTATAAAACATACTGGTTTAGAAAAAGTCTTGGTATTTCTCAGTACTCTCCTTTCAGTGAAACACACACGCTGGTTGTTACATTCTGATTCTAGCTCATAAAGCAGCATCTATACATTAGCTAACCACGACTTACTTTAAACAAGAAATTTTTCAAGTTCCTATGGTTAATTCTTGCTAATGGAATCGATTCATAACAAGGGTAAGTATGGAACTCAATCACTAGTTGAATTTTACTTGGGGCAATACTACCTCCCCCAAATTCTTTTTATCACTGGTCAGTAATAATAATGTGCTTTGATGACCTGTGAAGTTATCTGTAGGATAACATCATGGACAGCACTTTTGATATATGCTTATGAAAAGTTTTAGATGCTATTTAATTAGTAAATAAGGCTTCACCAGTCATCTTCCCCACCTATTATTAGTGCAAATGATCCAAGCTTTAGCAAAAGTGGTTTAAGATATTTTGTTTGTACCTCTGCTTTAACAGCTCTTTTCACACACTCTTGGTAGTTATCTTGACTCTTTTTTATAAGCTCTTCCAATTTTACTTTTTCACTAGCAAGTTTATTACTGTGAAATAGAAAAAAAAAAAGAAGTTAAATATTTGAGTAATGTTTATGACAGACGAGTATTTTAAACTTATGGCATTTTGGAGGTTTTCTACAAGTAAACTCTTCCTCAGAATGGCACATCTCCATTTACATTGTTCAGCTTGTGCCTTCAGGTACAGCATCATGCTCATGCAGCCCTACTGCTGGCTCCACAGGCACAGCCTCCCTATTTCTTCACCATTTCTCACTGTGCAACCTAAAAAGTTTACAGGAGTTTGCCTACTGCAGTCATGCGAGTGTGCCTGGTCACATAAAGAATGTACCTATAAATGGAACCTCGTCTTTGTACTATGTGCAAATGAGTTACTTTCAGAAAACATGAAGTAACACTAAGTACGTTTAGGACTACAAGTGTGTGGAAGTGCAAAGCTACACATGGCAGTTCAGTATGTCTGTACCACAGCCAACTTCTAACACGTGTTCGAAAACACAACATCATATAATCAAGGGAAACGTATGAGAGTATGTTGAAAAGACAGATTTTTATTATCCTAAATATCTAAAAGAAAATAGTACTTACAATAAGTAAACATAAACTAACTTCAAATAAGAGATGGAGGTTAAAGTGCTTATTTTTTCTAAGCCTTTAGCCAAAGAGATAACTCAATAATGATGAGTCAGCAGAAAACTGTAAATATTGCTGAAAGGTACAAGAGTTTTACCTGGTCTCGAGATATGTATTTAAATATTCTTTATACTGCTTTTCCTTCTCCTCAATGGTCTTCAAATACCTAGAGTAATCAAACATTTATTAAGCTTGTTCTGAAAAATGTTCATTAGCAAATACATAGCATGTTCCTATACAACAAGAACTGCACAGCAGTAACAATGCTGTTTAATACTGTAAGTACATTTAAATGTACTCCTACTTAAGCAGTAACTAATGTAAAAGCAGACTGATGATTTTTTAAGCCAAATTTACCCCAAACTATTTAGACTAATGATAATGCAGCAGCATTCAAGGCCAGAAGTCTTCTCAGGTCTGTGAACTTGCAGAGAACTTAAAAATACAGTAAGAATTGACAAATCTGACAAGAGAATTTACCCTAAGTCAGTTTCATCAGTTATCTAGAAGCTATTTTAAATATTTACCTGTAACTTAAAATATCAAAATAGCGAAAACAGACATGTGCATATTTCATAGAATCACAGAATAGTTAGGGTTGGAAAGGACCTTAAGATCATCCAGTTCCAATCCCCCTGCCACGGGCTGGGACACCTCCCACTAAACCATGTCACCCAAGGCTCTGTCCAACCTGGCCTTGAACTGCACCAGGGATGGAGCATTCACAACTTCCCTGGGCAACCCATTCCAGTGCCTCACCACCCTTACAGTAAAGAACTTCTTCTTTATATCCAATCTAAACTTCCCCTGTTTAAGTTTTAACCTATTACCCCTTGTCCTATCACTACAGTCCCCAGCATCCTTATAGGCCCCCTTCAGGTACTAGAAGGCTGCTATGAGGTCTCTACGCAACCAGTTTGCCAGTGAAGTTTGCCAGTTTGCCAGTGAAGACCAAGGCAAAGAAGTCCTTCAGAACCTCAGCCTTCTCCAAATCCAAGGGCAGCCAGTTCTCCCGAGAGTTTCCTGAGGGGGCCTACGTTGTCCCTAGTCTTTTATTTGCTACGTACCTGTAGAATCCCTTCCTGTTATCCTTAACATCCCTAGCCAAGTTTAATTCTGACTGGGCCTTAGCTTTCCTAACCTGGTCCCTAGCTTCCCAGACCATACCCCTGTACTCTTCCCAGGCTGCCTGTCCTTGCTTCCACCTTTTTTAAGCCTCTTTTTTCCTTTGAATTTTCCTCAGCAGCTCCTTACCCATCCAAGGAGGTCTCCTGGCCCTCCTGCTGCACTTCCTTCTAGTTGGGATGCAAAACTCCTGAGCTTGTAGCAGGTGATCCTTGAATATCAACCAACAGTCTTGGGCCGCCCTGCCCTCTAGAGCTATATCCCATGGAACCTTACTAAGCAGGTTCCTGAGGAGGCCCAAGTCTGCTCTCTTGAAGTCCAGGGCAGTGAGCTTGCTGCATGCTCTTCTCACTGTCCTGAGGATCTCAAATTCGATCATCTCATGATCATTGCATCCGTTTCAGTCTACTACTGTGATAAACACCTATCTGGTTACACAGCCAATCATCAGGTTACCTAAAGATTTCTGAAGTCTTTGGAATGCTGCGGAAAAAGCTACTGATGATACTGCATCAAATGACACACGATTTATTTTTCATTACGTCAGTGACATGATCTCATGGATACTTGTTGGCCACAGTCGAAGTTGCTTCTTGCTCCTCCACAGCCAGGAGAGCCCATTGCCAGGGCAAGAGCAAGGTCTGCTGCACACAGACAAGGTTATGATGGGCTTCACATACTGATATTAATGATTTAAGTTCTGTGGAAAACTCTGCAGACTTCTGTTGAGATAACTCAATGGATACACCCAGTTATGTGGCTCTGGCAGTCTTACTTGAGTCTAGGAAACAAGTTATAGGACTAGAAACGGAGGAAATGTGCATTCTTGGATGACCCTCAGGCTACTGTGGCAGAAACAGGCAAAAACGCTGACCAGAGTTTGGTTGGTTTGACTGTACAGTAGAAGGAGGAAGAATGAAAATGGAAATGAAAATTTAAAAGTAATGATAATGCAGTAGAGGAGCACACTGAGAAAGCAACAGTAAGTCATGAAGGAGAAAAGTGAAAAAGCAGTGCTACAGGATTCTGGAAAATGTTGAGATCTTGAACAGTGAAGAAAGTGGCATTTGTTAATTAGGTTAAATAATGCTGTACGTAGATCCTATTAACAGCAGCTCTAATCAAGAATTGCATTTAACTCATTTTAGAATGACATGATCAGGGCAACAAGTCTGATTTTTCACTCTGCATACATCATGGTATCAGGAGATACTGAAACCAGAGTCTATCAGAAATCACTGTACTTACAGCTGCTTAAAAAAATAGAAAAATAAAGGGAGAGTGAAGTAAATCAGTATTTAAAATTAGTACCTCTCATTGGTATCTGTATGCTTTTTAGCTGTGTTCCTTAGTGCTTTAAAGTTCTCTTGACTTTCTTTTTTCTCCTGTTGCCATTTTTTCACTCGCATTTCTAAGTCTCGATGAAACCAATCCAGTTCAGTCTTTGATAACTAAAAGCAAAAAATAAGAAAATATTATTTCTGAAAACACTACTTTATTCAAAAGCAAGTTAGAGCAGATTGCTGGCACTTACGATCAACAACTAAGTCAGTGGAAAATAGTACAGTAACATGACTTTTACTAATGGTTAATTTACTGTTACTTCAGCTGTTCAGTGTGGGCAACATACTCATAAAATGCTTCCCCCTCGACTATCTGCACTCTTTGTTTATATGGCTTGCAACCCCATTTTGCAGCCAGCTAATAGAAGAAACCCCGTTCCACAGTGTCACATGCATACTGAAATCCAGATCAAAATGCAGCTCAAAATCAGAACTGATACCGTTGTATCAGCACTAACAACCAGAAAGTTACTATTCATAACAGAGCAAGGCAGCAGTGGATTTTATGGCTGCCATAACTACTGAAGAAACTCCAAACAAGCAATGTAGCTAGCATCCATGAGTCATTGAGAAATATGAAAAAAATACTGTTTACAAAAGTGCCTTCAATGCCCATGGATGAGCTCACCCACCCCACACACTGCCATGCTTTCAGCCCAAACCCTTCTGAGCTCATGGTTTACCGAATGTTGGTAAAGAAACAGATGTGAGATTCCATAAGCCCTTGTTTGCCAGGCTACTTTTAGGCAATGGCAAAGCTAGAGCTCAGGAGCTCCCAAGCTGCAGTACAGGAGTTTGCTTCAACATGCCATTGGAAGGAAAAATATACATAAAACTGAGACTGAGTGACAGGCTCCATCTTACTAAAGATAAAAGAGATGGCATGGGGAGACAAGGCTTTAGCATCATCTGAGTTTTGTTTCTTAAATGGAAAAAATCCTTTTCATGTAGACCAATGGGCAGCCTGTAGAATCTACAGCTTTAACTATAAAATTAATCCTGTCAAAGAGATAACAAGCTGACAGTGTTATTTGGGGATGACTCCTCTTGCTCCCAGACATTTCCAAGGAAACAAAGTCTGTCAGCAAACCCAATGTATCAAGACAAAAGAGAGTCAGCGATGTAGGGCTCTTTTGTTCTCAGGCTGAACCAAAAAAACTGATGCCTATCCACTAGATGGAAGCAAACAATATCCTGCATGTCTGAGTGTGTTCAAAGGACGATGACAAAGACTGGGAGGTTTCCCAAGTTAGACTTCACAGCAATGAGGACTGCCTCACTGCAAGTTTCAAAACCACTGTTGATCAATTACAACCAATTTTGTGAACCAGTGCAGTTTGTCCTATTGCTGCACAGATAAAAACACTACCTCAGTCTCTTGAACATTTCTCTTTATGAGCTCTTTTAAAGCACTGGTTTCTTCTGAGCTTCGGCTTTGTAACTGTTCATATTTTTCCTGTGCTTCTTTAAGTTGTTCTTTTAATACTTGATGCTCCTTTTCCATACGTAGGATATCTCCCTGAAAATAAAACAGTTACAAAAACAATCTAGCGTTTGTTTTCACAGGGCAGCAAACATTTATGATGTCTAAAAGGAGCAGCCTGCTGTCAGGTGAGACTCAAAGTCTTGAGTCTGGTTGGGGTAGGTTTTTTGGAGGGGTTTGTTGCAGGAAGTATGAGGGGGTTGTGTTTAACAGAAAGTTTTGTAAGTTTCAATCCAGCTCAGGAAATGAACATTCATGCCTGACCATGAGTGGAATGTAACTAGTTCAAAGGCCACATTTTCTCACTTCTATCTCCTGGTACAGACGTAAGACTGCCAGTAACATCAGTCTGAGCTGTCTATATGCCCAAATGGAATATTTAAATCAAACCTCCAGATTTTTCGAGAGGAAATACTAAATTTCCCTAAAACATACTCCAACAGCTGAATAGCTACAGAACAAAGCTCCAAAACCTTGCTGTGAGCCTATGTGAAGTTTTCAAGGACATTACAGAATGCAGCCTAACATGAATCATGGGGCAGGACCCAACACCACACACCACCAAAGAAATTAAAATAAAAAAAAAATTTGCTAAAACATATCATTTTCACAGAACTTTTTTTTTTTTTTACTATTAAATTTCTGGGCATTCCTTTAGCATTCTTCATTGAGAAATATGAACAAACATGTAGGTAACTTACTTGTTGCATTTCAAATGGATGAAAAGGCAAAGTATTAGTTTCCCTATCAGCTACTTCATGATTTACCTAGAACACAAAGAATCATTAGTTGATTAAAAAGCTTTCCAGTTTATATATGCAACTAGTAGGTCAGCTCTGTTTTGGAGCTTTGGTACCTAACCTACAATATTACAAATCCAACTCCATCCCAAAGAAGATCTATCTACTAAGTAAATAAGAAATCACACAAGTGTTTCTGAAATAGACTTCTGTCTATAATGAAAGCACTTTCATTGGTTATGATCTTTCTCTAGTTTAATTGACCATGAAGCACTTACATTGAGAACAGTTCTCTGAGTCTTCAAACACAGTTGTGCTCTAAATGTCTGAAAACTTAAGATTTGCAAAATCAGTGTCTGCCAGCTCACTGAGGAGTTCTGTTTTGTGGCTCCTCCTAAACTCAAGATGGACTATCCAAATGCCTCTACTTAGAAGGGATTACACTCAAGGACCTTCCAAGTCCCTGCTTGTTTTCCTATCATACCATCCATCAAGAACTTACTGAAAGAATAGAGTTCAAAATCTAATCATGTGTCAGATTAAAGAGCCAGTTTATATTACTGTTCTAACAGGCTATCAGAGTCTATTTTGTCAGAGTAATAAAATCAGAGTCGGGTAATGCTGAATGAAGAACTGTGGCAGAGCAAGGCAAACGGAAACGTATCTGTGACATTTTGATCTCTTCTAACCAGAATTCTCTAAATTAAAAACTGCTGCCTTTTCTGATCTCTCTTTGTTGTGTGTGTTCAAGAACCAAACAGAAATCCCATTTCAAAAGCCCAGTCAGCCAAGCGACCAAATTCATCTGCCAAGACTGATGGCAAACTAGCTTTCAGCAAGTGATCAGGAAAGATCTGGAGTGAAGAAAAGTTTTGGAAATAAAGTAAGTTTGCAAAAGAAAAAAAAAAGTTGACATTTTCCTAATATAGAAAGCAAGAATAAAAGGACAACTTACCTTAACAGCTTTAAACAGCTGTTCTTCCCTTAATAACAAGAAACAAATGAAGATGAGGAACTCCTCCACAACAGTCCCTCTAGTATGTTGGATAATCTCTCATAAACGGATGTGTAAAACTGCCATATCCGTAACTCTGAAAACCCAGCATCTTAGCCCAAAATACTTTCTGGAACAAATGTGGATGTCATTTTTTGTCTCCCTGTTACTGGAAGTATGTTTTCATGAGTAGTGTATGCTGTTCTAACTCTGGGGTACCATTAAAGAGTGAATGTTCCAGACACTATTCTGCTCAGCTGCAAGCCCTGCCCCTTTCCCAGTGTTCAGCAGTACTTTCTCTTTTACTGTAGGCAGTAAAAAACTTTCAGTTTTTACTTCAAGAGAGAAAAAGAAATGTGATGGAACTTGCCCCCTGAATTCACCATACATCTGGGCCACCACCGTAAGACCATGAGGGAAGCACCAACCAGCAACTGTTAGAATGCACAAACTAAATCCTCAAATATTGTGAAAGTTAAATCCTTGAACTGATTAAAAATGAAAAATGATGACACAGACAGACTTTCCTTAACCTCTAAAGTGAAGTTTAAACTGATGTATGTGCACTAGTTCTCTCCGTTAACCTGGATCAAATGATCTGTGAAAATTTCAGGCAGAACAAAATTCAGTGACCAGCTCTTTAAAGAATTACAAATGAAAACCAAGAGTAGGTGTAGAAAGTGTCAGCAACTTAAACTGCAAGTTCTAAGGAAGTGCCGAGTCTGATAAACACCTCAGTTATCTTCCAACTCATGGCCTTTTTTTGGGGAGATAAATACTAGAGAATGCTAAGTATTACTTTTAAGATCCTTTACATTTAGGTGGCTGGGGTTATTACTTGAATATTTGATCTTGAAACTCTGTACAATATTCAACCCTTTGGAAAGTCGTAAAGAAATCATTCAAACAGGAGTTGCCATTTATCACTTAAAAGCACTCAAATAACTGCTCATTTTAATTTCTTACCTGAACAGCTATCATCCTTGTCTGAGGATTGCTTTTCAGTAGAGGTACATCTCTACTTTCTTTTTCCAACTTAATAACCTCTATACCACATTCAGCTTTGTTTGTACTATTTTCAACAGCAAAACTGTCTTCATAAAATGTATCATCTGAGTTCTTCATTTGGCACTGAGGGTCTTCATCTGTTTTTATTTCAGGTGGTATAAAGCTGCCACAGACATATTTTCTGTCTGAAACTGCTGATTCATCACTATCCTGATGAGCTACATGACCAGCATAAATGTAACTAGGTTGTTGGACAATATTTGATGTGAGAGGCATATGAGAAGGCATTAGCAATATTCTTTCATACTGACAATCCCAGGCAGTCAGAGGCAAAAATAAACTAGGATTTTTAGAATCAAAGCACTTCAGTAAAATGTCTGGAAATGAGGAACCCTTTTCTATGATATCAATATTCTGACTATATAAAGAATGCACCGGTGTACATGAAATAGGAAAAGAACAGGGCAAATATTGTGGAGTCTTGTAATTTGCTACTGTTAAGTCTGAAGATGTTGATATATGGGGCTGCTTAGGATAAGATAGAGGTTTAAATTCCTTAGCAGCTGGATTTAGTTGTAGTTTGTTCTGGAAGGAGTAAGCTTTTGGCGTATCACAGGCTATATAGCTTCCTTCTTCATTATCTCCAGTCTCATTTCGGTTTGTATTTTCTTGAATAAGAACTTCATGCTTTCTTAAACCAATAAGATTATCCACCATAATAAAGCGAAGAGATTTCAGAAGAAAAGATCTCAGACCACCTTCATCTTCTACAATCTTTCGAACTTCTTCGGGGAAGTGTTCATATTCCCCAACTAGTAATTTATCATTAATTTCCATCGGGCCATGCTGCTCCAAGATTAGAGAGAAATATCTTAAAAAAGAAAAAAAAAAAGAAGTTTACATTATCAAAGTTTTTTTCCCCATGTAATTCTAGAACCTTTTTTCACATGTTGTACTTTCACAATAATACTTAAAAGCGCTCCTAGAACAAATGAAGAACAACTATTTCAAAGATGGTGCTCTAGCCAAACAATCATTTTCTGCAATACTCCTGCTTATCCAAATCTTGCTGAAACATGCAGCTATTTCAAACCATTAGTACATACTTTTATGTACTTATAGAATCATAGAATAGTTAGGGTTGGAAAGGACCTTAAGATCATCTACTTCCAAGCCCCCTGCCATGGGCAGGGACACCTCACACTAAACTATGTCACCCAAGGCTCTGTCCAACCTGTCCTTGAACACCGCCACGGATGGAGCATTCACAACCTCCCTGGGCAACCTATTCCAGTGCCTCACCACCCTTACAGTAAAGAACTTCCTCCTTATATCCAATCTAAACTTCCCCTGTTTAAGTTTTAACCACACACCAGGCCCCCAGGACTCAAATCATGGACTTAGTTCAAGATGTTATAAAAATTATGAAGTAATATTAAAGCCTTTAAACTGCTAAGCACAGAAATGTATACATACTCATACAAGCTCTCACAGGTTGGATCTGGGTTATTATCCAAATGTCTTTGATAGCGGTTACTATTTGAAATGCCACGAAGCACTTCAAATTCCTCTAGTTGCCCCCGAATATATTCTGGGATTACAAATGGTTCATAAGAATTTGTAAAATCTCTGTACCATTAGGAAAAAAAAAAAAAAGAAGTAAGTAGTGCATATGAACAATAATACCTGTTTCTGAAAAGAATTGTATTCGTCACATATACTGAAACCAGAATATACTGTATGGTAACTACACAGTGCTAGAAATACACCCCAATAGCAAGCTTTTTTTCTAACAAGCAGAATAAACAGTCCCCAGAATACTTAACTGGTGAAGTTCTTAACTAACCTGCTACAATAATAGGGTCTAGCTCTTTCTAGCAGCTTTCACATCCGTAAGCAAGAGTAAAACCAGGCTCAGGATACAAGAACGTGACTCCTGATTAACACACAAATTCTGAGCAACATGCTATAGATGACCTCAATTCAACATCATAATCTGTTTGATGCCTAAGTTCAGCTGTGACTATGGAGTATGTACAAATACATCAAGTAATTTCTTGCTACATTAAAATGGAACACAAAGCAGGCAAGATGTTACTTGAAGGCATATCTTATGGCCTAGAAGATGTATTGGGCTGCAGCCTGACAACCATTTGGTTACTTCTGACATTGTTAAGATCTTTAAAATTTTAATGCCCCTTACACTTGTTAAGATCTTTAAAATTAACGCCCCTTACATCTGCCCTAGAAGCAGGGAAGTAATGGCTTCACACAAGCTTGTGTCAAAACCACTTACATGTTAACACAGACATGGTTTTTCTAAGACACTGTCTTCCCTGGTACATGCAAAGCACTTCAGAGTTTGGGCAATAAGCAAAGATACATGATGGTACTTACAAAGTATTTTCTTCTATAAGTATCTTATCTTCTTCTCGTGCTGCTGTACTAACTCCACTGGATAATACTAGAATAGACTAATTAAAAACAGATTATTATTTTTTTCATCTCACAAAAGAATACGCAAAATGTTCTAAAGACTACAAGTAACTTATTTACACTGACTCTTGTTCTGTAACTTTATCATGTTCAGAGGCTATATTATGAACTGCAAAACTTTTAAGTACAATAATCAGCAGTAAGCCATAGCAAGGAAGTTCTTAATTTAAAATTACTAATTTCTTTTTATTTTGGAAAAAGAAATGTTGGGATATTCAACCCAAGCTCCCTCCTTTTTTTTTTTTTCCAATTTCACCAAAATCCTACATGTGCCTCATTTTCCTTGGAGTTTGGCTTAAAAACCAAACAAGAGTACAGCTTCACTTTGTTAGGACCTCGGTATAACTCTCTTTCAGTCAGCTGCACATCAACTGACTCCCTAGGAAACTCACCCTTTACATCTGAGACCCTTCAAGCTTTAATAATTTTACTCCAAATAAGTCTGAGTTATTAAAAACATGTGGAACTAGGGATAAGAAACCTGTTGCCCTTATGTTCACCATTACAAATGTTTTAGTTGCCTTTTAATTTTTATTATCCAATAACTTTAGAAATACACAGACTTGTACAAATTCATCTGACTAAAAAAAACCTGGCGATGAAAGCAGAAAAACCTTAAGTTTACTCCTGAAATTCTAGTAAAATTATAAAAAGGTGGGGGCAAGGAGGAAATGATGAAGACTATCAGGAGCTTTCATTAAAGCAAAATCCTAGAAAAGCAGGATAAAAGAGAGTATAAGCTCCAGGTACAACTATTACACCTTGAAAAACCTATAAAATACTTCACAACTAACAATATTTTTCTGAGCAATAAATGGAACACTCACATCTTCAGCCCATAAAAATTACCAGAAAAGACAGTTAAATACATAATTTCAGATTTACAGTCATGAGGTAGAGGGACACAACTGTCTTTCACAAAACAATGGGTAAAGTGCCCTTCTCCAAATTTGCTATTTATCAGTGCAAAACAAAGCGGAGCAGAAAGTATTTATTCCATACAGCATTCAGTGTACTGCACTCACATTTCCCCAAAATAAGACCAGAACAGTAATTAGGAATTAAGACAGCAGACAGACTGAAGGTACTGGTATCCAGTCACAGCCAAAGTTATTCATAAATAACTTTTTTTTTTTTTAAGTTTAGAAATATATTTTATATTGAAAAATCTGTAATGTAACAAATGCAAACTGTATTGAGGTCTTAATAGCAGTACTCTACCTCAGGAAAGACTACTTTAAGAATGAGTATTTTCATAAATACCACAAAGTATTTAGGAAAACAGCCTCTATACATGTGAATGCCAGCAATTCTAAACCATATTTGTAGTAAGCAGTTGCAGTTACTGACCCTTGAGTCTTTCGAGTTCTTCTTCCTGTTTTTATTTTTAACTTTGATACCATTAGTCTGAAACAGAAAAATTAAAATTCTCATTTTTTCATTAGAATAAAATCCTGATGCATTTCCAAACCCCAAAATTTCATATTAAAACTCTCATTCTGGTTTGACCAGCAAGATTTACAAAGTATGCAATCTTCTCACTCTCCACTCCACCCCCAGGTGGAAAACACAAAAAGAAACAGAGCTTTGTAAGACTTCATCCATTTGGTTCTTTTTCACCATTTTCCTTATTAAAACACATAGAATATGGATTTAAAAAACCAGAATATACTATCATTTCAGTGTTTCAGCTGATTACTCATTGCTTACAGCATAAAGAACTACAACATCCCACACAGCAGTTACACGTGGGCAACAAGCAGCAAACAGAACTGTCAAAATATTCTGGTCACTTCAGTTTTCTAAGGTATGCAATGATGAAGGAATTAAAATGCATCTTCACTTTTTAACAGGACTGTGATTATAGATTAAGATAACTCTGCTAAGAGTAATTTACAGTCTATTTTAGGATATAAGTAACATTGAAATAGAAATAATTTTACTGTAATCCATTCTTAGATTTCCAATTCATGAAATTGAAAAGCAAAGAACTTTGCATTTTATTAAGATGTATATTAACTAATCAACTCTAAAGATTTATTCTATATGAAAAGTAAATCTTGGATTTGTACAGATATATTTATCTGCAGGCTAGAATAATCTTAAATGACAGTGCCTCAAACACATGATTAACCAAGATACATAACATACTTCTGCCAATTAGGGTGGGTTTTAATTAAGAGACTAATCAAAAAGTGATTCAGAATGATGTATACTTTAAGATTTATGGGTTGAATCTGAAAGGCATCTATAAATTGTAACGAATACATGTAAAATATGCCTAACTCACTTTGAATTTACTTATTAGTGAAATAAACATCAAATTCCTAGCCTTATAATTTAGTGACATCTGAAGGTAAAGATGAGTTATACCACCTTGTTGCTTTGGACTGTAAAATGTACAGTACAGTTAATGTCCAAAACAATATAGATTCAAGTTACGTACACTCAAGGAAGAATCACATTTCAGTTCAGCTGTCATGGTAAGTATGCAGATACAAGGGATGCCATCCAGAGGGACCTCAACATGCTTGAGAAAGTGGCCAACACAAACCTCATGGAGCTCAACAAAGAAGTGCAAGGTCCTACATCTGGGCAATGCCAAGGCACAGCTGGTACAGGGCCAACAGCACCTCCCATTTGAAGACAGGCTAAGAAAATTTGGGTTGTTCAGCCTGGAGAAGAGAAGGCTGCATAGAGACCTCATAGCAGTCTTCCAGTATCTGAAGAGGGTCTCCAGGGATGCCAGAGAGGGACTCTTTAACAGGGACAGTAAGTGATAGGACACAGGGCAGTGGGTTCAAACTTAAACAGGGGAGATTTAGGCTAGATACAAACAAGAAGAGTGGTGAGGCACTGGAACAGACTGCCCAAGGAAGATGTGAATCTTCCATCCCTGGCAATGTTTCAGGCCAGGATGGACAGTGCCTTGAGCAACCTGCTCTAGTAGGAGGTGACCCTGCCCATGGTAATGGAGTTGGAACTAGATGATCTTATGGTCCCTTCCAACCCAAAACATTCTACGGTACAATAGCTAATAAAAGTATCTTTTTTTTTTAATTCCCCAATGATACTTTCAGAGAAACATTTTCTGAGTTACCACCAAACATCTAGTATCAAGTAATACATAAATGCTATTCCCACGTGCCTTATTTTCCCTATCCAAAGGGGGGGGTGCACATCTGCTTTCCCTAAAAGTTCCTCATCTGCCTTCTTGAAATGCTCATAATCTAAAAAGTACCTTGTTGGTGTGTGCTTTAACTAAAGAGAAAACCCAACAAGTATTTTACTGACAGAAGGTTAGGAAAATGGTATGCTTCATGTAGGGACAGGGAGGATAAAATAAAAAAGTAAGTAGATCTCTTATCCAGTCTGAAGAATGACGATGTAAAATAAACAGAAATGCACTTCTCTTTTCCACATTTTTAAACACTAAACACATGCTTTTTTCTGAACTTGTATCAAATAGATATTAATTTCACTCACCGATATATTTTCATTTTCTTGCTTCTTTAATACAATGGTAGGGTCATCTATTAAAAGGATAACAAAGTCACATTCATAAATGGAAAGAATAATATTATATGTAACTTCTAAGCTATGAAATGAGAGTAATAACTATTATAACTCTTTATCAAATACCATGAAAGCATCTCAACGAGTGCAGCTACAGAACCTTTATGCTTGATAACAAGATAAATACTTATTTAAATACTGAAAGAGAAATACTTATTTTGGCTGGACATTATATATACATAAAGAACAACTCATGTGCTGGTTGTGGTACGTGAAACAAACCAGCAGAATGTAAGCTAAGAAAGGGTGGCTTGCCTTTTGTGGCCATATTGCACTGAACACCAATGATGCCATATAATAAGGTGGATTGTAGTTTGCTGAGGTTTCGGCCCTTTTACAGAGCCCATTAACTGTGGTGTAGAAACAGACCAAATACAGTGCTTGTAAGAATGATGATCTTTGCATACTTACCCATTTTATCAAAAAATTCATCTAAAGCTTGATGAAGAAATGGAAAATGTTCTCTGTTGTCTTCTAATAGCCATATAAAACAACGGGTTTTCTCTAGGGGCGGTTTTAAGAAGTAATCTCGAATTTCTTTGTCTTCAGAACCAGTTGTCACATAGTCAAATTTCCTACCATACTTCTCATTCCAGAGTGTGGTTAAAATAGAAACGTCAAGCTCTTGTAAAAATTGTCCATATTGAAGGAGAAAGTTCTTTGTAGCTGTCAGACCTAAAACAGATTAAAAAACCCAAAACATTTCATTCCAGTTTCAGAGTTTTAGTGCTTACAATGCAATATTTCTCTTCAAAGAGGAACAGGTTTTTCTAAAAACTGTGCAGCAGATGAAACAATTTTGTAAAACCTCTTGTATCTTAAAAATGCAAACAAAAATGGTAAGTGGAGTTTATATAAATTTTACTTGTAGTCAACACCAAATTATTATTTACATAATAAACCTATATAAATGCCTTAAAGAGTATGGACATCAGAGTTCAAAATTAAGAACCCAAATCTCATCCAAGGTTTTTTTTGGCACGTTACTTTCTTTTTGCCTGCACAAAACAGACTTCTATCTTCACCCAATTATAAGTTCAATAGGAAACTACTGAGTAAGGCAACACTGTCAAAGAGCACCATGTTAAATTACTTCCAAATTAAACAGTCAGCTAAACTTTTATGACAAAAAAAAAACCACCACAATTTACTTTTCTGAAACAAAATTTTCATACAAATATTATCATTTAAGCCTATTCTGGAATTTAAAGACATTAAAAAAAAAAAAAAGGTTAAATTTTCCCTTTCCTACACACACAAAGCCCTGCCTACATTAGAATGCTTTACTTGCAGAGACAGGAGCAGTTGTTTCTGTGCTACCAATGGTCGCACTTTCTTCTCTAGAAATCCTGGCTAAGGATCAAGTAAATGAAAAAGAGGAAAGCTTTACGTTACCATTTAAAGTTAAGAAAGCAAGACTAGAAAACAGGGAGGTTATCTTTTCATCTATAAGCAAAACAAGTATGACAGAGTACGATCTGCTATTACATAAACATATAGCCTACCCGAGTTGTTAAGATCTTTCAGCCACTTGCACAATTTGGGATCCACTTCTTCCAGCTCACTCAGCACATGGATAAACCCCCTTGTTTTTACTCTGTTTTTTTCCTGAATTAAGTAACTGATGAGCTGCTCCATCACTTCATGTGTCATGCTACTAGTTTCAGAATATGATGTGTAGTCTTCCTCACTGATTACAAACCATGAAAGTAATTCCTTTAATAGTTTGGAAGTATCATAAACAGCTGCTTTTATCTGCCCAGCATTTCGACTGATACGCTGCAGAACTCTATCACCAGCATATAAATCCTGAACATAACCTATAATGGGATACAAAGAAACAAACAAAGTAAACAAGATTTCATGTCATAATTTAAAACACCAACTTTAAAGTGCAGGTAAGTTGGACTAAGTGGGGTTTTTAATTATTTGCTTTATCACAACACTGGAAATTACAGAATATATAACTTCCCATACAAACTAGGGGAACTCACAGCATTATGAATTTGACACAACATTGTTTCAAATTTGGTTTACACAAAGAAACAACCCTTAGCACCTTATGTACATTTCAGAGAGGAAAAAAAAAATGACCTGCCAGTAACCATAGCTTCAAGCAATTGTCTATACAGAACTGTGTGGGCTGCATGCCAGCCCTCATGCAGAGACAGAATTCCCCCAAGCATCAGTTCTCAGAGCAAGGGCACACTTCTGAAGCACCTTTGCCCTGACCCTGAACAAGAGGGAAAAAGATTACTGGTTCATATCAGCCTTCAGCTTTCATCATTCTTCAAGATCATACATTCATAGAATGCCACTTTCAGAGCTCGACTGACAGTAACATCAACAAAAGATTTAGATCTGAAAACATTTTTTTAAAGAACAAAGCACTATATATGCACGGGTCCTGATGAAATCCATCCGTGGGTCCTGAAGGAGCTGGCAAATGAAGTTGCTAAGCCACTGTCTATCATATTTGAAAAATCATGGCAGTCAGGTGAAGTTCCCAACAACTGGAAAAAGGGAAATATAACCCTCATTTTCAAGAAGGGGGAAATGGATGACCCGGGGAATTACAGACCAGTCAGTCTCACCTCTGTGCCTGGCAAAATCTTCGAGCAGATTCTCCTGGAAGGCATGCTAAGGCACATGAAAATCAACAAGGTGCTTGGTTACAGCCAGCATGGCTTCACTAAGGGGAAATCCTGCCTGACCCATTTGGTGGCCTTCTATGATGGGGCTACAGAACTGATGGACAGCGGTAAAACAGTTGATGTCATCTACCTGGACATGTGCAAAGCGTTCGACACCCTCCCACACGACATCCTTGTCTCTAAATTGGAGAGACATCAATTTGATGAATGGACCACTCGGTGGATAAAGAACTGGCGGGATGGCCACACAAAGAGTTATCAATGGCTCAGCATCCAGCTGGAGACCAGTAACAAGTGGTGTCCCTCAGGGATGGGTGTTGGGACCGGTCTTGTTCAACATCTTTGTCGCTGACATGGACAGTGGGATTGAGTGCACTCTCAGCAAGTCTGCTAATGACACCAAGCTGTGTGGTTCAGTTGATACGCTGGAGGGAAGGAATGCCATCCAGAGGGACCTGGACACGCTTGTGAGGTGGGCTGATGCCAACCTCATGAAGTTTAACCATGCCAACTGCTAGGTCCTACACCTGGGTCGGAGCAATCCCAGGCACAGCTACAGGTTGGGCAGAGAAGAGATTCAGAGCAGCCCTGCAGAGAAGGACTTGGGGGTGCTGGTTGATGAGAAAATGAACATGAGCCAGCTTCAGTGTGTGCTCCCAGCCCAGAAAGCCAACCGTATCCTGGGCTGCATCTAAAGGAGTGTGAGTAGCAAGTCGAAGGAAGTGATCCTGCCCCTTTATTCCGCTCTTGTGAGACCTCACTTGGAGTACTATGTGCAGTTCTGGTGTCCTCAACATAAAAAGCACGTGGAACTGTTGGAACAAGTCCAGAGAAGGGCCACGAGGATGATCAGGGGGCTGGAGCACTTTCTGTATGAAGACAGGCTGAGAAAGTTGTGTCTGTTCATCCTGGAGAAGAGAAGGCTGTGTGGAGACCTCATAGCAGCCTTCTAGTACCTGAAGGGGGCCTATAAGGATGCTGGGGATGGACTCTTCATTAGGGACTGTAGTGATAGGACAAGAGGCAATGGGTTCAAAGTTAAACAGGGGAAGTTTAGATTGGATATAAGGAGGAAATTCTTTCCTGTTTGGGTGGTGAGACACTGGAATAGGTTGCCCAGGGAAGTTGTGAATGCTCCACCCCTGGTGTTGTTCAAGGCCAGGTTGGACGAGGCCTTGGGTGATATGGTTTAGTGTGAGGTGTTCCCTGCCTATGGCAGGGGTTTGGAACTTCATGATCTTAAGGTCCTTTCCAACCCTAACTATTCTATGATTCTATATTATACCTAGAATAATTAAGCATTGTAAGACAAACAGTTCCGCGTACCATAGGATTCAATGAACTCTACAGGTATAAGCCATGCCTGAGTCTGCATTAACAATGTTTGTACGTACAATTGTAAGATACAGAGAAGTGCTCCTGTCACTTGCACTTCTCCAGTGTACGAGCAGATTTGTTCTTATTTGAAGGTAGCTGTGGCTGCTAATAAAACTAAACAAAAAACCCTTTTTGATCTAGGTCTCCCCTGAAATTGGTGCCTCAACCTCTAGAGCAGCTTGAGAGATTAAATTAGACATCTTTTGGAAAGATTTTCTCACAAAATTTCCCCAAGCAAAAAAAGGAAAAAAAAAAAAACAAAAAAAACCCCAAACCCCCTCAAATAAACAAACAAAAAAAACCCAAACCCAAAACCCAGGGCTATATATATGTTGCCTCCAAAGAATTCAGTTTTCTTACAGAATTCACTGGGGACAAATTAGAAAGGTTGGCCAATGCCAACACATTTTGTAGGACTGCATTAAATTGCTTCATGTTGACATACTCCTGCATCAGTGTCCCAACTTTTACCCACAGTACTTCAGGGTGAGTATTCTTATAAGTTTTAATGGCATTTAGGACAGCCAAGTCACATACATACACCTGAGTAACCTGCAGTGGATCCAAGGACCAGAACTAAAGCTAAGCCATAGGAAAGCAAATAGGGGAAGTGCCACTTAAAGAGGAAGAAGTGCCAGGATATGTCACTGAGCAAGCAACAGGGTTTTAGAGAACTCCACGTATGCCATGTATAGGCTGAAAAACTTCCCTCAAACTACTTAATATGAAATTCTACAAATAAATTAACATGAGAACTATTTTAAAAGTAATAATATGGACAAAAATATGTAAATAAAAAAAACAGCAACACAAAACAAAACTATTTTTCTTTGCACTCTAGCTTGCCTTAGAAATACAGAACGCTGCAGACCAACATAACTGGAACACAAAAGCTGAAGCATTAACTGACAACATATTCACAGGTTGGAGTATTTTGTTTTCCCAAGTCCTCTAAAATACGTTTTTCAAGTCACAGAATCATAGAATCAACTATGTTGGAAAATACCTTTAAGATCATCAAGTCCAACCATCACCCCAGGACACTGCCAAGATCACCACGAAACCGTATCACCAAGTGCCTCATCTACACAGTTTTTGAACACTTTAAGTCACTGCAGTTTCTGCAGTTAGGCTATCATTCATTGTTTATCTGAAATGCAACTGTCTGGGTTTTTTATCTGTAGCAGTGTCCTAACTTATTGGTTATAAAGCTTTTCCTGAAACTACTTTTAAATAGATGTACTTGGACTTTGAGCCTCTGACCTCTTCAGACTGCTTTTTCATGAACCAGTGAAGCAAGAATAAGGGCTTTTTACAAGGAATTTAACCATATATTAACATCCTACAGTTACCTAGAAACCAAAACCAGAACTGAAATAAAAGCATCTCAAGTAAAAATGCATAAGGGGATTATGTTGAATAGTAGCGTTCTGCTATAATTTGACTTTGGACATTCAGAATGCTAATTATGCTGCCTCACGGCAACTTAGAACAGTAATCTGTATTTCCACATACCACTCTGAACACTGTATTGATATTGTTCTTTTCCCATCTGGTTTTCTTCTATTTTCCTTTTAGCAGAATTCTGTGCCTCTTCTCGTGCACGTCTTCTTCGTATTTTTTTTTCTTCTTTCATTTTTAACTTCCTAAGACTGAAAAAAAGCAATTAAGCAGTGAGCCTAATGTTATTTGAGATAAGCTGCCAGGAGTTTTATTTTTTCATGTCTTAAAGCAGAATGGAGCACATAGCTATTGTAAAATACTATGCTGAAAAGTACAAATATAATAAAGCTAGTTTTCACTTAGAAGTTGAAACCACAAAATTTTGTTAGTTTCATAAAGTATGAGAATATCCACAAAATGCAGTAACTTTTACTTCCATTTAAGATGTCTGGATTAGAATTAATTTAATACTATCAGGTTTTTAATTCGTAACTCAGCATTTTGAACCAAGTATTAATGCTGTATTTCCTTAACTTTTAAAAATCAATTTCGTTTATCATCTCATCAGGACTCCTCATTATTTATAACCTTATTTGACTGGAAAGTGTAGACTTAGTTATGTCAAAGGTACATGCATCAACAACTGAAGTAGCATCACTACACAGTGTTTATTTACACTTTCTAAAATTCACACACAGTTGGTTATTTAGCAAATTCTGTGGAACTGAGGTGCTGAACTTATGCCATACAGCGATACCTCTCCCATACAGCTAAAACTCTTGCTGAGTTTCTTCCCTCTAGCATGAGGGACAAATAGAATTATGCTTGCAGTCTCAGACTGAAAATAGAGGTGATATTCTAATCTAGACACACATGCAGTGGACGTCAACTGTAATTAAGGCACTCAATCCATTTAGAATAATAACAGACACACACCACTACCACCACCACCCCCCCTTTTAGTATTCCAATTGCTAAGTATCTTAGCACAAATGAAAGACATGTATGGAGAGCAAAAGTAAAGAAACAGTTCTCAAGCTCTGCACACAGCCTTCAAATCACACTTTCCCCAGACAACATGTTACTTCCCTGTTCACAGATTTCACAATGAAAATAGGTTTGAAGTATAAAGACTTAAAGATGCTCAAACAACTTGTATTAAAAAACTATTGGTTCAAAATTGCTGAGAAGCTCATGGTGCAATAGAGAGTTTATCCATTAATACAAAAGTGTGGTAAATCAGATTTGCATCAACTCATATCCTGTATATGTGAAAACAGTTTTGTGTGACCAAATTGAAAATGCTGGTTTTGAAGTACTGTATAACCACTACAGAGCCACCAAGAATTCATTCAGCAATACCAGTTAATGCCCTTCTGTACCTTTGCTTACAAGCTAACTTAAATGCTTTTGTAATTTGTAATTCTGTAAATTGTTTTTTTCTAATTTGGATCATAACATATTTTACCAGACCTTTTAGCTTACCAGAGGCAAAGGGCAAGAATAGCTTTCCAAAGTATTTGTGGTATTTTAGCAATTCTTAAAAAGGCATGAAAACCAATCCTAAACTATTTTGTTCTCAAATTGCTTCAACTTAGCTTTAAACAGCAGAGAGCTTACCTTGAACATTTCTGTTTAATAATGGCTCTTGGTGGTTCCTTGGTTTTTGTGATTTTTTGTTCAAACTACCAAAATAAGTGACATCATATTAATTAAATTTGGGTTACAATGCAACATTACTGTTTCAAAAACCCAGGAATGAACATTTGATGCTTTGGAAAGCAGTAGAAGTAATGCTATGAAAGAGATAATGCAGCCTACATAAGCCTCATGAAGGCCTACCCAAAATTATCTTGTACTGCAACAACTTGGTATATAGCAATACATCTTTATCTGCAGGAAAGACAGGTTGAAAGATAACACACGGTCAGGAAGAACTGGAGGCTGTTTTGCTTCACCAGTGGGCAGGAAGCAAACTTTACAACTATTGTTTTTTGCTTCTCATGTATGGATACTGCTCTGGGAAGAAGTATCCATCTTCCTGCTACAGAGGGTAAGAGCACTCTTCCAATAACACCATTATTTCTTTTAACAAGATTAGGTCTGAGTTAAACTAACAGAGTTCCTTTCATGTCACACAAACTAAATATAAAATGAAACTCCAGTTCCCATCCATGACAATTCTAAACCATTATAAAATAATGCCTGCTCACCAGAAGAACAGCTAAGAAGAGAATGGGTAATTAATATTCCCAGCTAATGTTCAAATTCTGTAGTTAAGATGGCATATTACTGATGAGTTTACAGTTACATTCTCATCTTCATTTTATCTGCTTTACCAGAGTAAATATTTTAAGGATTATTTTCGTATTTTATATGAACATTAACTTACTTCACATTTTACCAGACCAGAAGAACTGAAAATAACTATTTTTGATATAAGGCCTGTACAATCAGGAGTGAAACACAATTCTTGAAGAAAATCCTGTAGGAGAAAATGGTACAAATACATTTAAATTCATACAAAATCTATGTTTTTATACAGATTACAATTTCTTAATTTGAGATGCCCAAGGTATTTAAAGCTAGCACAGTACTAAACTCCTACTGGATGAGGGAAGCAAGTGACAACTGACTTGACAAGGACTGCAAATGAAAAGGATCCTAGATCTATGGCACATACCTGTTATTCCCAAACCCAGGGCAAAGCCCCTCCTCCTTCAGCTTCACATTCAAGAGTCAACTTTAAGAATATTCTTTTATGAGTTCATATACTGCCTGCATTTTCCTTCATTTTATACCAGCTGCTGATATTGTACTTGGTAAAAATCCTTTAGACATACTCAGTGTCAAACTGTTGCTTCAGCAGCAAGACTGTAGAAAGATCAAAACTTCCATATGGGGAAGACATGAATGATACAAGTAAAACAGGCTAAGCATACTAAGCCTTCACACAGACAGTTTTTTCTTCTGTAGACAACAGCAAGCTTTACCAACACTTGCATGTCAGACAATTTAGCAAGAGATTCCTCTTTCCAGTCTCCCCTCCTGCCATTGTCATATGGGTGAAACATCAGGCTGTAGCACTGCACTTATCCCAAATCAACGGAATGCTATAATCCTAACTAAAACAGGAAAAAATAAAATGCTTAGAGTTTAACACAACTCTTACCTTATCATTTTTATCACTGTAGTTTGTTGTTTTCAGCTTTTTCCAACAGCTGATATGAAACTCCACTCTACATTGGTGACAGCAAGTAATACGTATAAAACCCTAATATTGCGAAACAGTATGAATTTAATGTGTTTTAAAAGAGTAACCAAAAAGCAATAGAAAACAGTGAACAACTTCACAGTAGACAGGATAAAGTGGTATGTTTCAGATAGCTCTATGTAAAAATTAAGTCTTGTTTCCAAACCCTTTTAAACTAAAAATTTACCTTGAAGTCTGGGTCTGTAAAAAATATTTGGATTTTGGAGTGGCCATGGCATTGCTGGTATCGACAAATTGCATCTGGTTTTGGAGGGAACTTGCATTCCTCAATACAATTATTTAAAGTCAGCTGAGAAAAACAAAATGACATAAGGCAAATTGCACAGAAACCAGGAAAAGATTCAATATCTACTTACAAATTTCTAGGGAACTCTGCAGTGAAACACACACCTGTTTTGAACAGCAATCGACTAATACCAAAATAATAACTTTTTCTAGTGAAAGCTATGAAAGATTATCCTTTTATGGCAAAATATTCAAAAGCTCATTTGAACTCCTATCAGCTAAGTACGCATAACTTCCCTACATGCAGGTTTATCTTGGACCAATGTTTTACATGCTGACCAATTCCAAATGCGTAAGAATACAGTAAGTTTTCCATTACCAAAATGATGATCCAGATTACTCAGATAATGTGCCAAAAAGGGACTGTCTGTTCATTTCTACTATTTCCCAGCATTTCAGGAGTGCCTCACCTGGGATCTTGGCTACACGATCAATTATATTCCCAGGGACATCTCAAAGCTGGCCCTGCACTGGAGGTACTGAGATCTAGAATGGCATCTGAGTCAAAGACATTACAGTGGCTTTATGTAAAGTCAGTGAAAGTCCCACAGGCTTGGGAAACCTCCTCCTTTCACCCCCCTGTGGGAATACAGGTGACCTGCTAATAACCTCAGGCAGTCGAAGAAGTAAGGGAGGTGACCAGAACAGCCATAAAACATCACAGATGTGAATAACAAACGTTGGTATGCAGCATATCCTGTGCGGGTGGACACAAGCTAATAAACAAAGATAATGTAAATTACAGTGTTGGAACTGATCAGAGCTTAGCTAGTAGAAAAACAAGGATAACAGCTGAATAGTTAAGATCTAAAAATAGCTTGCCTAAAAATAGCTTGTATGATTTTGTATAAATATGGCAAGAAACTCAGTAAAGGTGATTCAGTTTGCACACGCATTCTGTCTTCGTCTCATACTTCACTGCAGCCTTCTCATCTTTCTTTGGCCTTTGCAATGGGGGAGACAGAAAGGAGGATGACAACTGTATTCTTTTTGAAAGGCCGTTTGACAAAGTAGTTTTTATGACCTTTTATTCTTTTATTAAACAAACCTGTAAATTCTCTGTTCGTGTCTCTTCAATGACCTGAGATGTTGTGGGCCAAGTTAACACTCCAGGGACAATCTTGTGATTAACCATTGTTCGTGATTTCATGAACTGATCGAGCGCATCTGAAAACCTGCAGTTTGAAACAGGTACATGTTCAGAATGTTCATGAATAACTTCTGCACAGCCTGTAATATTTTCACAATTAATTTTATGATCCAAGGAAAAAAAAAAAACAGGTAACTGTAAGAGTATGTGGAATGAAAAAGCAGCTGGTTCATTAAGTTATCTCTTTAAAGACTCTTCAGTATAAAAAAATCAAGGAGTGAGCCAGTATGCCAGCCTGGCTAAGAGGCCAGAATCCAGGCATGGATATGAGGCAGACCGAGAGCCTACACTGATATTCAAGGGACCCATGAACACGGGTGTGTTTGTCAATACAGAGAATGAGGGCATGTGTATGATCACAAGGGACCTTCAACCCTGATCAGTCAGAGAGGAGGCACAGGACTCCGCTACCTATACGTATATTTTACATGGGTTCAGGTAGTGCTATATATGGGAGCAGCTCTGCCTGGGGTAGTCTGGGTGGCCAGCTGCCTTGTCATGTGTGTGTGTGTGTAACAACTTCTTTGAAACACACACACAGCCTCCCTGCAGGTCCTAACTGCCAAAGGAAACAAAGCCACATCAGTGGCACTGGGATGCAGATACCTCCTGAGTCTCAGCACATCTGGCTATGCTATGGCACTGGGAAGGAGGAATCACTCTCTGACCAGGTGCTTTTAGATATTCCACGTGAGCAGACTTTAAAATTTAATACCAAACTTAATTTATTTGGCACTGTATTGGGTTTACATGGCAAGGTTAAGCAGAGGGGTGAGGACCAGTGCTGGAAGTGCGGACCCTGCGAGGAGGGGCCAGAGCTGCCTCAGTTCCAGTTGGCTCTAGTGAACCCCACCACAAAGCACAGCTGAGTCCCTCAGGGAAAATAATGGCACCTCAGTAAAAGCATGGATAAGAAAGGACAATATAAAGGACTGCACGGCTGTGAGGAATAAGGAAAAAGTCTGAGAAACAGCCCTTAAAGCACGAAGGTGAAAAGGAGAAGATGAGGAGATGTTCCTGTCATGGAGCAGATTCTTCTGCAGCCCCTGGAGAGGACCTGCTGGAGCAGACAGATATCCACACTGCAGCCATGGATGACCCCTGCCAGAGCTGGTACATGTGCCCCAAAGCAACTGTGGCTCGTGGAAAGGCCACATGCTGCAACAGGGGAGGAGTGTGTGGAGGAAGGAGACACAGAGACCCAGTGTTAGGGACTTATCACAACCCCCATTCCCCATCTCTCTGGGCAGCTCAGGGGAGGAGGAGGTAGAGGAGTCAGGAATGAGGGAGTCAAGCCTGGGATAAAGGTGGGAGGAGGGGGAAGGTGATTTTAGTTTTTTTTTTACTTTGTTTCTCACTATCCAACTCTATTTTAACAGACATTAAATTATTTTTCCTCAAGTTGAGTCTGGTTTGCCCTACTGATCTCCTTGTCTTTATCTCAGCCCCTGGGTCTTTTCTCCCTTCTCCCATTGAGGAGTGGGAGCACAGTCGGGTGAGGGTCTGGCAGCCAGCCAAGGCACAGCCAACCACAGGCGTATGGAGGATTTTGATTAAGTAGAGCAATACAGTGATATACTGAAATCACAACACAAGCATAACATAGCAATTGCAAAACACAGTTGAATTACTACAAACTTGATTCCCATTACCTGTCCCTATATGCTTACTGTCACAATGCTGGGAAGAAATACTGCCAGGAACACCTGGGTTGACGCCAGCCCAAGCCCTCTGCTCTCAAGTTTACTAGGTATCCACTTTCTGCACTTTATGTTTGGCTGAGCCACCCCAAACCTCTCCCCATGCTGGTCTGCTTAGCTCAGAAGTTATCTGTTTCAGGGAACTCGATGACTCACTGGTGCAGCTGCCTTATCTAAAACCAAGGTTACCCTCCCACCTCCCTAGCGCTGAGGTAAGTTAAGCTTTCTTTACAATACTTTTTCCCTGAGATCATCATTTTTTGCCCTTCTCTTTCGAGCTCTCCTGCACTGTAGTGGGTGCTAGTTGGTCATACCCCTGTGCCCTGAACTCCTCTCGATTCAGCGGCTTCCATTAGGTCCTTAGCAGTAACAAAGTTGTAATAAATCAGTCTTATATATGAATTTCATAATTAACAAAGAATAATTAAAAAAAAACCACATACATTTTCTCAAATTAAAACGTGGATGGATTTTTAGCAAAGAATGGCCACTTTCCCAAGTCAGCAAGTGCCTACATGGAGCTTGACATGAACCGAGGATGAAGGAGGACGTGGTAAAGAAGCAAAAGTAACAGTGCAAGCAAGATATGAAGAAACTGGACTGTGCTAAGATACAAAACAGTGGACTGATAGCAAATTTTAAAGGTTAAGTCATCATACACTTATGTGATTGTTACTAGTTGCTGTGTGCTGCAATATGTATCAAAGTATAGTATACTAAGCTATTGTATATGTAATCCAATCATAATACAACAAGGTATTGAATATGTATCTAATTATACTACAGGAGCTATTGTAGATGTATCCAAATATAATAGAGCAAGCTATTATAAATGTAACCGTAGTTGCTGTGTGTTACAAGAAAATGTATCTGATTATAATACAGCAAGCTATGGTAAGCCGAGGCAGAGAAACAGTATGAAAAGGATTGATGCTCTACAATAAATGGCTTTTGTCTGATCACATTAATCTCTGACTGAGTCCATAGTTTTTCTGCGGCATTGAAGCTTTATATAATACCAACCTGTTTTGTCTGAGGTACACCTTTCCAATTCCATAGTATGCCAAACAACCAAATCTTTCTTCCTGGTACTGTTCAATTATTTTCTTAAACTGGTCTTCAGCCTTTGCCAATGCCTTCAAAATAAATTTAAGACAAAAATATGTGGTGCTTTGACAGTATTTTCCTCCTTTTTTTTTTTTCTCCATTAGAATGGGTCAGAAGGCCCTATTCTTTCATCAGCTTGATGAACAATAAAGGGAATTAAGCAACCTCATGATCACATACAAAGGCTTTCTCTTTTTTTTAAAAAGAAACTTATTCTGTGAACACAGGCTCCCTCTGAAGTAATGAAATTAAATGATTGAGCTCACTGAGCTACAAATGCCCGGACACTGTTAAATTCACTGTAAGACACTGAATATTTTTAAACACTTCAGGAGAAAAAACCAACAAACCAACCCGCCCAAAAACCCCACACATCTGTTTCGGTGTTTTCCAGAACCAAAAGCATTCTCCTTCTCTTGTTCAGAAGCAAAATGTTTGCCTTAGAAGCACTAGTGCATAACACCATTACAACAAAGTGGAAGAAAAATGACTGACTATACTTCATTAATTCTTAAGCATCTCATCTGAAAGCTTAAGAAGAAATTTTATGAAGAAATTTGGTGGCTTACTTTATCCAAAACCATTAAAGATCTAGTCACACATATTAAACCATATGATTCTAAAATGTGACAAGAACTTTCCTTCCCCACTCACGTTGTCTGTTAGGAAGAGACAAAAATGGATGGCCAACAAGCTGAACTAGTTTTGAATAAAAGCTATATAATGCCTTAATATCATACCTCAGGTTGTCCTATTCCAAGAAGAGCAGTGGCATGTCCATAAATGATAACAACGTAATTAATAACACGCAGATTCAGCTGCTGCAAAGAGAGAAATTATAGCAGTAGCACACACAAAACCACTTTGCTGGTAACTAGACATTGCCTACTGTGAATTAAATATCTTTGCTACAACAAAGCTAGGAAACATCCTTCTTTATCATAGCCTCTATCCAGATTTGTGATAATTAGCATAAAAAGTGAAGGTTAACTACACCTTTACTACAGGACTTTTGGTGCCCCTATGCATTTCAAAGTGATACATCCTAAAACCTCTGCTTTTAGAAATGGTATAACTACTTACAGCATTCTAGACTTACTGTGTTGACCTCATGGAGTGCAGTTTGTCTTTGCTATAGCTCATGTTAAGAACTGAGCAGGTTTTTCTAGTTTTGGGTTTGGCTGGGTTTTTTTAATTATAAAAAAAAAACAAAACACACACACACACAAAAAAAAAAAACACCTTCTCAACCTCTTTCTTCCTAATAAACTGGATTGCAATTCCAGATGGATTGGTGTGTTACTTGCTTGGACAGATTTATTAGCACTGCAACAACCATTATTAAAATGGGAGCCTGAAACATAGCAATGCATGTGCACATGCACTGCCACACAAAACCTAATACTACAGTAAAAGAATTTAAAGGAATCTGAGAGACAAATGGGTCAATGGCTGATTGGCTAGATACATATACACAAACTTTCAAAGTATTTGCCATCAAAGAGTTACCTGACCTGAAGAATATCCTACATTATTATGAATAAGGGTTAAGCTGAAAACATACAGTAGTTTCTTATCAAAAAAGGTATTTGATAAGACTAGCTTATATTACTCATTATTTTAGTATTTTTCAGATTGTATCTAGAAATGCAATGCATGCTGAATGTTACAAAAATACTTCCCTACTATGGTTTTTTATTTAATCCTGTTCTCACTTGTAAGCTCCTTGGCATACTTATCAGTGAAACACTTGGCACTGTAGTAAACATCACTGGCAACAAGTCAAAAATAATGACTGTTTCAGAAGAAGGAAAGAATGAAACATGGTATTGAAAGCATAAATCTCAAGTACTCCAACAAACTAAGTTATTCCTCTTGGTTTACCTTTAATTCTGAAGGATTCAGAATGCTCAACAATCGCGAGAATGCTTGTTCAGCACTGTGACATCGCTGGTCCATCAAGGCTGTATAACCATCATGGACAAGGGATTTAACCTCCTCTGGGAACATAGTTAAATCGACCTAGAATATTTAGGAAAATAGGAAGTCCAAAAGAAAACAGTTTTTCCCTTTTTTTTTAAACAAGCAAACTATATGCTAAAATCCCACAGACAACTGTTAAAATTCTGTACTTCGTACAGTTCTATCACAGTGCCACTTTAAAGCAGAATATCAGGTACATTTTTAAAAACTTTTCAATTCAGCTTCTAAAAATTTCAGATTTTCATGGACCTACTGCTGCTAATCTCTTTAAAGTCTAGGTTTTGTTCTAAGTTTAGATCCTTTTTCTCTCCAGAAAGTTTCACGTTTAGTTTCAAGCATCATTTTAACCATTCTTATAGCTAAGAAAAAGCCCTCAGACTTACGCTTTTCATCACTTGTACACTCCATTTTGTGTACGAACGTTTTTGCAAAACCTGAGAACTATTTCCTTCTGCCTACACTTTCTCTCCATCTAGGTTAATAGCTAATGCTGGAAGGTTTCAGAATGCATTATGTTATTAGCCTTTCACTTCAGATACTTCCTGAAGTCTGCGGGAATTCCCAGCAGTGAGACTGTAAATCAAGACAAGCAGCTGCAGATAAGATGCATCTATTCCTTTGATCTGTTGAAAAACTAAAATAAAATTAGCTTTGGGAAGCAGATCACTGTGCCAGGGTAGCAGTAATTTGACTATTTAAGCTCTTTCAACACCTACTGCTGCAATCATAAACAAAATACAACGAGTAATAAGGAAGCCCATATGTGTAGTTTATGCCACTACCTCATTTTAGTATGAATTAATCTTCAGTATGAAGTAATCTCACTTTACAACCTTTTTGCTAACTGCCCCTTCCCTCTCTCCATATATTAACATTTGAGCCTTGGATTCTGAAGAAACCGTCATGGGCAGGGAGAAAGTGAAAGAATGGGAAGGTTGCGAAGAATGGAACATAACATAAATGTGTTCCTGTGAACTGAATTAAGCTTTTGACATACTAAATTTAATATATGTCCACAATGTATTTTCCCAAGCATCTATGAATTTTGATATTATTCTGTCTTCGTCCTATCAATTGGTCAAAAAGAACAAACATAAGAAAATATCCATCATCTAATGACATATATAAACAAAAGCTTGTATGTTGGCAGGGCCAGTGGAAACTACAAATAGGTAAAGACCAAAATGCAGAAATGTGAAAATGAAAAAACTATTAAGACTTATTTTAGTGTCCTAGGACTACTGATACAAGTTAATGCTGTCAGACCATATAGTTACAGAACAAAATAAAATATAGTAATTCAAAATTAAATTATTAATGTTAAACTGCATGACATATGAAGCTGGTTAAAAAAAGTACAAACCTTATTTTCAATAAGAATAATAATGCATTAGCCTTACAAAAATAGGTATTTTAAAGGAAATAAGGGGTCATAATGCAGGCAGAACATGCACCTTCTCCTGAATCCAGTTTTGTCTTAAGATGCAATTAAATCAGAATAGAGATTTCTGATATGTACTTCCCCATATTAACAGAGAGGAAATGATTAATTATATATGTCCCCATGATTTCATTTAAGAACTTTGAGACACTCATCATTCATTGTTGATGAGATGTGAGAAGGAAAATTCTCAATTTATGAATTTTATAGAGTTTTAAACTGCCATTCAACAAAATGTCCCATGGATATTTCCAAATGTACATATCAAACACATGAAAACATATTTGGTCAGAACTTTGGGAGGGGTATTATAAATCCTTGAATGATTTTCAGTGATTTTTGTAGTTTCTATTACAAATTAAGATACAAGAGAGCTATATTACTAAGTCATGGTTTTGGCTAAATTATTCTGTAACTATACTAATTTTTGTTACATTAATTTCCAGTGTGAGGTCCTACAGAGGGGAAAGAGGAGAAGCAAAAAGACTACGAGCAACAAGACAGTATGAATCAGTGCAATCACATAATCTTTGTCTCCTGATAAAAGTCATGCCAAACATGAAGTGTTAAATTTTTGAATTAACTGGGACAGTGTTACTAAAAAGTGACAAATCATTTACATTTAAGGTCATATGGTAATGAATTCCCAGTTACCTGTTGCATAGTACAGAAGAGTTTATCTTGAATGGCTTTAGATTCTATCTTCAAATCA
Source organism: Neopsephotus bourkii (assembly GCF_033783945.1). NCBI lineage: Eukaryota > Metazoa > Chordata > Aves > Psittaciformes > Psittacidae > Neopsephotus > Neopsephotus bourkii. Next base: position 5,605,747 of record NW_026901456.1, on the reverse strand, counting down.
AGGTGATCTCTACAAGTAACAGGACAATGGCATCAAGAGTTTGCACTTGTACTGTATATGTAATTTTATTTTCAAGAAACAGCAATTTCTGCACTTTTATCAACCACATCACATTTGCCTACATGCTAAAGATGATTATGGCACACTTTCCCAATCGTCGTAAGTATTATAACACTATCAAAGATTATGATACTGTTCATATAGCTCATGTATTTCTGGCTCAGGAATCACTAGGGCTTCAGGGAAGTAGCAGTCTTCTCCATAATTTTATTTGTTTTGTCTTCTCCATCTTATTCTCAGCTGAGTTGATCTTATGAAGGGGTGGGAGAGGTGACTAGAGAACTTCCCTATACTAAAGGTAGCAGCATAAAAAGGTACTTAGGCCTCTTTCCCCTTCTCTACTCTTCCTAAGTACAAGATCCTTTATTCCAGCTCAATGACCGCTTAAAATACTTGTAGCAGCTATGCACAGCAGGGGCAGGGAGAGCAGAGAAGTGAGGAATAGAGCTGTTCTACCCAGCTCTTCACTACTGCAGCAGAAAACACATGCACAACTAGGGAATAGGAAAAGTACAATAAAGAGGCAAAGTATTGCTTAATACGCTAAATCTTAATCCCTAAAATTGTTAGTCAATACTTAATGCTACTATAGTGCCTTTTGCTATATACATTCAGTTCCGTCTCACACTTGAAGCCATCAAACACTCATCATCTGAGATAATTTTTTTATAGTGTCAGCCAAGCTAGTTACAGAAATGGAGATAAGACTAAGACTGTAACCCACCACGCACCTCACTTGTCGAGAAATAGCATGTTTTGTATATACGTAATAAAATTCCTGTGAGATAAGCAATTTTGTCGATGGTTCAGTTAAAGAGGATTTGCTCCCATGGTGAATTCTAACATTTTTTACCTCCCTCTTAAAGTGAGAGGAAAAGGAAAGCAGTGGCTACCCAGTCAAAGAATGTAAATGACCTCTCCTGTGACAAAGTTTCAATTGTCTTAGCTACAGTGGTATTTAAAAAGGTATGGAAAAATCTAAAAGTATTGTACTGTAATAAATATAGATTAAGAGATGGTTGGTTTTGTGGTCACACTTAAGATTAGGATTGGGAATAATCAGGTTCACCTCCCAGGTTTCCTAAAAGTCGGCCTCTTCTGTATGAGAAAACTGTCTTAAAAAAATAACGCTTAATGAAAACTTCCCTATTTTAATGTAAGCAACTTATTTTGCTGTACCCTTCTGTTCTTAATCACCCTAAACACAACTAAAAACACTAGCTGAAGAAGCATACAAGCAAGAAGTTACACTCAAAGCTTAACTTATCTAATTTCACAGCTCAGGCTGAAACACTGAAAGCTTCCACCTCTGCGTGTCCTTGAATAGCTAGTCATCATTTGTCTCAGTCACCTTACAAATACGTCAACAGTAACAGTTCTTTACTCCTTAGCTATCTATTAGATGAGGGAATATGTTGGCATATGAAACCACCTATAAATGCAGCGATTTCCCCAAACTTGTTTGCAGTATTCTGGCCCCAGTATCACTGGAAAAAATGATTTCTTTTGTTCAACAAGTGTTATAATGGATGGAAGCATAAATTTTGTCTATGATTTTGTCCATAATGTCTATAATGCTTTTTATCTTGACTAATTTAATTTTGGCCCCAAACCATCAAATATATTCATTCACATTCAGCAAGTTCTACAGCGAGTATACATGTACTTAAATTAGACATTTACATGGTTTAAGCAAAAATTCAACACTACAAACAATTTAAAGGCTCTTTAAGGAGAAGCTTTTTTCCAGTATTGAATTCTGAGACTGACTTACAATGCTTTCCTCACAGTCAAACCTCTTCTTCATAGTAAGCATATGAAGTGCTTTAAAAATTATTTGGTACACAGAGTAGAATTAGTACAAAGAGGCCTTGAAAGTAAGATAGAGCTTGAGTTACACTGTGGTCTAAGTCTGAATGTAACAACTGGACCAAGATTCCCATTTTCTTGGCTGCAAAGGAAGCATGTTTTTTGTTACAGCTATGCTGCGTGACTTGTTTGGGGGCAACAGTTTTTAAACGGCAGTTATTAAAATTATGTGTTCATTTACTGAAATCAAGTAATAACTCAGGCTTTTTGTGAAAACTGGAATTTTGTCAACTTTAATCAGTTATCTTAACACCAACTATATCCTGAAGAGTATATAAACAACATAAACAAGGCAATTAGCAATGTCAAGCAGCAAGTCAAAGTTGCATTAACACTTTCTAAGTACTGCATAAAATAATAACTAAAAAATAAGCCAAATTTCTTGCCTTATCTTTTCAGAGTCACCAGGTTTTGGTCTTCCTTTGTTTTGATGACTTTGGCCTGTAGTAAGAGAAAGTATTTCAAACTAAATTAACATCACCTAAAACAAAGGGGAAAAAATGCACTCAGAACTCACCATTTTGCTTTATATATAATAGATATTAAACAGTCACAATATCATAAACTATCACAAGCAAAAGGTTTTTCAAAAAGCCACCTCAGTGTTTTAAATTATAAAATTTCATATTATTTTTATGAAATAGTATAGGATTTTATTAATCCTACACAGGGGAAAAGATACTTTAAATAAACAGAAGACTCTTAAAACTCTGTAAGATATGATCTGACTCTACAATACTGTAATAACTGTTAAAGTTGACTGTAATCTAAAGAAATCTTATGTAAAACCACAGATCATATTATTCATTGTTAGTTGATAACCAGAATTTTGATAACCAGATCACTATAGATGTTGAAGTTTCACTACAGAAAACTTTCAGAGGCTTCAGTAATACATCGCTAAAGGAGTTAAGTTCAACTCACATTAATCTTAGAAACATGAGTCAGATCAAGATAAAAGTCCCTGATTACAAAATAAAAATGTTTAGTATGCGGAAACAGTGGACAAAGACAAGAAAGAATCTATCATGCAGCACTGATTCATTTCTAACTCTGTAACTGATTGCAAAACAAAAATGTTTTACTACGTGAAAATTCTGGATGAAGACAAGAAAGAATCTATCCTGATACTGACTCATTTCTAACTCTGAAACTTAACATCAAAGACTTAACACAAAACTTTACTAATACACTTTCCAACTTCAGCCATCTAACATTGTCCTTGATCAGTTACAGGGCTCTACAACCTGAGTAAACAAATCCTTAGTAACAAGGAAGAAAACATTATTGTAAGTGGCCAAAACCAGGAAGCCATGCCATTAACTGCAAAATAACCTCTCAACTGTTTTCTGTGGGATTAAAACATAACATTAGGCATCTGAACATGCACATGCATAATCATGATGAAGTCAAGGTTTTCATTTTCAAGAATTTTATGTTAGAACTTTACAACGCGTTAAGAAAATACACTTAAGGAAGAGCTGCCTTCCAGTAACCTTACAATTACACAAGCAAGGCAAAAAAATACATTTCTGGACTGTTAGGAGATCAACAGGCAGCTGACAAGCACAGTTGCAGAGCATCACATGTTGCTGGTGCTCCTTATTACACAGAGTAAGTGGAAGGGATGCAGAGCAGCAGATTTTTTTGCTAGTTAAACCTAATGGATTTTACAAGACTTACGCTGAATTACCATAAAATTAAATTTCAAAAAAGGACTTATTCACTTTATATATAAAGTTTCATAACTATCTATGCTTTGAATTGTTTATTTCATGATACTTAAGTATCTTATATAACTGGACATGAAATACTGAAAGACACTGATTTTTTAAAAACACAAATCTACCTAATTGAATAATCTCACTCAAGCCAGCAGGATGTCTCATGCACACATTTTTCAAGTTAAATCATAGAATCATAGAATGGTTAGGGTGGGAAAGGACCTTAAGATCATCTAGTTCCAACCCCCCTGCCACAGGCAGGGACACCTCACACTAAACCATGCCACCCAAGGCTTCATACAACCTCGCCTTGAACACCGCCAGGGATGGAGCATTCACAGCCTCCCTGGGCAGCCCATTCCAGTGCCTCACCACCCTAACAGGAAAGGATTTACTCCTTATATCCAATCTAAACTTCCCCTGTTTAAGTTTTAACCCGTTACCCCTTGTCCTGTCACTACAGTCCCTAATGGAGTCCCTCCCCAGCATCCCTATAGGCCTCCTTCAGATACTGGAAGGCTGCTATGAGGTCTCCACGCAGCCTTCTCTTCTCCAGGCTGAACAGCCCCAACTTTCTCAGCCGATCTTCATATGGGAGGTGCTCCAGGCCCCTGATCATCCTTGTGGCCCTCCTCATATGCATACATGTCAGAAGCAATATTTAATTAAAAAGTACTTAATGACATAACATTTAAACTAATCAGAACAAAAATCAAGCATCACAAAGACTGAATGCATTCAGAACTGCTTCACAAACACTTCTTGAAACTGTCGCACATGAGTCTGAATGGTGTCTGTTGAAACAGTTCATACACATTAAAAACTCCAAAGCTACAACAATAATCATCACAAACTCCTCATAATAGAGTCAATTAATGGTTGGAAAACAATAATCCTTTTGAAAGCCTGAAAACACTTCAAGCATATCATCATTTAACCATTTGGAGAGACAGATTACCTTTTCATCATTATATAGGTTTCTTTCCCTTAAGGAACCAATCTATCACTCTAAACAAAATCCTAATTAAGATAAAGGAATATAAACCTTCCTTCCCACCATCAAAAGAAAGAATTTAATCAGCATTATATTTTCATTGACTGATCTGAGTCTTAAAAGCCATTCAATAAATATGATTTCAGAAAAAATTCCTACAGAAACTACTCCTCCCATATACTACCCAATTGAAAAAAATACTACTTGCAGGTTTTTTTAAAATACTAAAATAAAAGTAACAAGCAAATCCTGCTGAATTATAGCTAAAATACTTCAGGAGCTATATTAATTCAACTGCAAACATGACTCACTTACCCCACAAGCATTTTAAAATAGTAGAAGTAGCATTGCTTTTGCTAGACATTCCGACTAGTAGCAAACAATAATCCTTAACAGAAATGTACACATGCTCAAAAAAATAATACATGCAGACAAAAATTGAAATTAAAAAAGACAGTAACTTTAAGATAAGATATGGTGGCATACAGTTCCTCTACATTAGGTCTCCCTGCAAGTCTTGAGCCTTTAAACAAAGGCGAAGAAAAAGAAAGTTATTCTTCCCCACCCACAGTAAACTTGTATCAGCGAGGCATTCAGAGCCTAACTCCTCCTTTCAAATCAAAGCAAATCAAATACTTTCTTCTACTGATGTAATTGTAGCAGGACACTCTGCCTGTATGGTGTTGAAACAGCTCAAATTTCACCCTACTTGTGAAGATTATCAGTGATGAAGGGAGGTCACACTGGTTTTGGTGTTGAAGAATCCAAGACCAGCCAAACTGAACAGTCCCATAAAATTAAGTATCACAATGATATGAAACCAGATGTTTCCTGAGAGAGGAACCAACAAGGATGTGAAACCAGGCATTTCCCAACAGAAGAACCAATGAATGGTCACAAAAACTCATCTAAAGATAAATTCTGTTTCACTGAGCTGGAAAATCTAGCCTTGTAGAAAATGACTGACAGTTAATCACTTTCTACTACAACAGCTTAGTCCCAACTTTCAGCAACAGGGATTCTAGCACACCCCTTCTAGGAAAGTGTCAAAATTCCTCCGTTGAGTGGGGACACCCCTCAAGGGTACTCCACCAGGCTGAGCAAGAGAGCTGCCCACAGTCACTGGTATGGGTAAGATCAATCTTAATGCTTAAGCTAGCTTTGAAACTATTGGTTTAAGGAACAGTGAGTCTAGTAGATTGTAGTTATAGTGAATTATAGTGAATAGTTAAGTCTAAGAATTCATACTGTGTAGTAGCGTAATGGATGAGAACCTAACTGAGAGCTGATCCCTGCTCATGACTGTGAGAAACATAACAAAGTATGTTTTTGATTAAGTGTATTTGTTAAAGTATGTATTTGTTATGGCCATTTGCTGGAAAGAGGCAGGAAAACATAAGCGTGCAGCTGTTCCACGACCTCCACATTTGGCCACACCAGGGTGCCTGGCCAATGCTCTCAGCACGGCCAACAGCAAGATCATGAGAAACTGCACAGCCACATGAGTAAACAATTACAGATCTGGCATAAAGCTGGCTGTGTTTCTAAGGGTATAAAAGCAGGACCCTCTTGTTCCCAAATCTGAAGCCTCACCTACAGGTGGATGTACTGCGTAGGAATTTTCATAGCTACCCAAGATTCCGAGCATCAGCTGCAATGGGGCTACCAGGCTGAAGTGTGGGCCTGGATGATGAGGATTAGGTAGTAATTGGTGATGTATTTCCTTTCAATCACTGTTCTCTCTATGCAGTAATGGTCTGATGCATTGCTAATTTTCCTCTGTACTATTCATATATTATATCTCTCTGACTCGCTTTATTGTGCTTGTTCACTACATATATGTATATAGTGAAAACCTAATTTGCTGTAGCATGCTTGTTTAATAAACTGTTCATATTTTACAACTAATGTGTGATCATTTTGTAGAGTACCCTGCCTATTCACAAAACAAGTAGATATTCTGATTAAAGTTCTCTGGCCTAATCATATAATTATGAATTATCATTACCCATTAAAGCGTTTATTTTACTTACGGATATATCAAGTTTGCCATCCTTAATCCTGCAGGACTAAGTGGTATAAATGATTGATTACGCATCTATAATCCCACTATATGCATCTATAAAAACACTGTCCAAGTCTGAGACTAAGACTGGATCCAGCCACACCAAACCTCAGCCCTGAGAAGGAGTTTAGAAAACAAGGGGATCCTTTCCGAGCCTTGTGACTGAACAGAAGAGCCTTCCTTACAGCTTTGTCTGAAATACATCTATCTTCCACTCTGTCTGCAATAGTAAGAGTGAAGGGCAGAGGAGGAGGAAAAAGGAAGAACAGAAAAAAGAAAACTGGAATGAACAGAGTTTTCTGAAATTACTATGTTTAATACAACATTTCAAAGTCCTCTGATTCCTTTAGCCTAGAAGATTTTTCAGTTCTCTCTCAACATTCAGCCTTTCATTATCCCTCTTCCCTCAAAAATAAGCTATCCTTCTGACATCCTGCCCTTTCACCAGTATCAGCAGTGCAGGCAGAATGCCAGCACCCTGCTCCCCCACCAATAAAGGCTGCAGCACACTGCCCACATTAGTCATGTAAAGTGTGATTCTCTCAAATCCCACTACTGTTAGTGGAACCAAAAGGGCAGCACAACTCCTACCTGCATTCAAAAAGCATTTGCATGATTTGGTCTTGCCTCCAGGTGTGCTACACACCAAGTGCCTCTAGCAGTCCACTGGAGTTGAGACATTGCTTATAACCCTGTGTTTGCAATTGGAGATTGCACAGGTTGCTGTATGGGTGTGCTGGTGCTGACCTTTACCACTGCCTCAGTAAAGTTTTGTTTTATAATGTGTCATCAGACTCCATTACTACTCAAACCACATCTTCTAGCTCAGGAAAACATCTGGACTCCCTTAGTTGTCACTTGCTTCAAACTCATTCAAAATTTCCTATGGCTTCCAGGCATCTTACATTCTGCTCCTTGACACCACCTTCATATATTCCTCTAAACTGATTTGTCTTCCAGAGCTTGACTTCCTTTTTCTAAACCCCTTCCCTGATCTATGCTTTCTGCATTAAGTTCCTTCAGCACTAAGGTTTCTTTCCTTTTTTTTGTTATCCTACCACATAACATCTTCTCCACGTTTGTTCTGACTCTTTTTTGCAACCTATCCCACATTTTCCATCTCTCAATAAATCCTTCAATTCTTCAAGATGTTTGCATATGCTCAAAGTCCGCAAGAGTTAAGATCACTTCTCCTACTGCCCATTTTAAAGGAAGATCTTGTAATATGTCTTCACTAGTTTCTTAAAATCTAATTTTGAAGTGCTCTGCACTTTGGCACCTATTCAATGAAGTATTTAAGTATGCAAAGTCCAAAGAACAGTATGGCTGGACACTCAGAATGTCAGACTGTTGAATGGTCAGGACTAAAAGGACCTCACTGCCTTGGAGGTCACAACTTTAGAATGCAGAGTAAGTGCGCAGCTGGCCCAGATTCAGCAGGAGTATTGCATACAAACATCATAAATAAGAGAAATTTTGGGATGATGGGAAACATCTTACACTTTCTTGGTTACAGCAGGTTTAGCAAGGAATAAAAAACCCCAGGGCAAAATTCAGGAAAATATTTCACTTTGAAGATTAGAACTGCTTGCACTTCACTTTCATCACAGAAAAGTAACTCTGGAACTGTGGGAGCCTTGGCAGGGGGTAAATTCTCTCTAACAGGATTGTGTGGTGAGTTTTTGTATTTGGTTGTTTCTTTGTTTTTTCTTTTAATTCATTAAAAAAACCCAAACATGAACAATAAATCACACCAACTTCTACCTCTTAAAGTTGGTAGCTCAAAATTCTCTCTGACAAATATTTTGTGGCCTCCTTCCTCTCTAACTGCAGGATTATTTTCTTAAGGACCTATATGGAACTTTTAGTAATCACAAATGAATTATGAATATTGAAACTACCTACTTCTCTTCAATTTGGATCCTTTTAGATCCCGTGTATCTGTCTCAGAAGGAGAGAAGGCATTTCTAGCCTGTGAGTCAGCATTCTACTTTTTACTTCCAGTTTAAATTCTGAATTAGTCCATGTAAAGTAGATTCAAACTACAAAGGCATGAAAGAACACAAATACAGGAGAGAAAATAGTATTAAAGTAATAGTATGCTAACAGGAAAAGAAGTGAAACATAACAGCTTACCTAACAGTTGTGAAAGTAACAATAGATACACTTTTGCTTATTAATAATGGCAACAGCAAAGACACAGCCGATTCAGACTTGACAAACAGCAAAAGCAAACTCACTTGGTGGAAACTCCAGAGACCAGCCTTTGCTTTCTGTCCTTTGGATGTCAGTCACCTAACGACAAATACAACAGCTTGGTTTTACACAGATAACAAAAAGCAAACAGATATCACTCTAAATTTAAACAAAGAACTAAGATGCTAATGTTTAACCAAAGAAATTGCAATGACAATGCAATATATTATGTCCCAAATCAAGAGATAAAAATAATTTCATTAATCAAAGTGCATTTGTACACTTACACTTTTTTCCCCAAGTTAATATCAGTTTGCTATCTGCTAGTGTGAGAATACTAGCCTTTTTTCACATTAATATTCACCCCCAAGGAAGATAAACTTACTGACTTACATTATGAAGATTTTCATAGCAGGAAAGCAGATGAAAGCTTTCACAAGACAGTCAGAAATCTTCAAGCACTTCTTGTGAATTCTGTAAATAGTTTTCTTTTTCAAGAAGTTGTAACTTTCGTTTCCTTTCCTTTTCCCGTGGACATTGGTTTCATTTTCCCCACTAACGAGTCATCTGGGTTTTTTGCTGCCCCACCCTCCTGTGAAACTTGAATGTTTTTTTTCTCCTGTGCTAAATTGTGTTGACCTCACTAGCACATTCATTTTATGTATCATCCTGGTTTTTTTTATAGGCCGAATTATAACAATTTATTAATTATCTTACAACAGTAATGCTACGGACAACCAGAAAGAGGCACAAATGTTTCTTATTAAGGATAAGTGTGAAAGAGAACTGTCTGTATGCAAACTGGAGGTTGATTATTCAATTTTTAATTCCATGCCGTTACAGCAGGACTGTCACAGTCTGCATGCATCTAGCAAAGCAAACCACTCAGGAAAATTTAAGCACAGGAATGGCTTATGGGCTTCCCATGATACTGACCATAAGACAGGCACTAAGCAACAGCTGGGGAATTCCAATGACATCCAGTAGTGAAACCCACCCAAAACAAAGTAAGCATCAACAAAATCCCCTAACTTCCCATTTTTTTAGGGTGTGTGTTTGTTTTTTAAGGAATAAAAAAATATGTACTGATTTGGGCTGGGATAATTTTCTCATAGCAGCTCGTATGGTACTGTGTTTTGGATCTGTGATCAAAAATGTTGATAACACAGGGATGTTTTAGTTAATGCTGAGCAGTGCCTGCACTGTATCTCTTCTGTTCCAAATGCAGCGCCTCCACCAGCAAGTAAGCTGGGGGTACCTGAGAAGTTGGGAGGGGATACAGTCAGGATAGCTGACTCCACCTGACCAAAGGGATATCCCAAACTATATGAGCTCCTGCACAGCAACAAAAGCTGGGGGAATAAACTCCTTAACTCACTTTGCTTGTGTATGCAGCTTTTGTTTTGTTTATTCAACTGTATTTACCTCAACTGATAAAGACCAGTTTTCTTACTTTTACACTTAGGATTCCCCCCCCCCCCCATCCTGCTAAAGGGAGTGAGCAAGCAGCTGTGTGGGAATCAGGTGCCTACCAGGGTTAAACCACAACAACATTGTACGCCATTGCCCTTTCACCAGTAAAACATCCTAACAGTCAGAATTAGAGGCCTTTTTTTTTTGATGGATTTTTTTGATCATCCTTCACTAACATGGATCTTTAGTGTAATTATTTTTCAGAAACAAAAGTAATCCACGAACAGGGAATAAAGTTTGCTCTGTTAAGCTTCTGTGATGCACTAGACTCCTGATAGTTTGGTTCAGGCTCCAAAGGAAGTAAAGGACTAGGCTGTGACCAGGCCATGAAATTCTCTAGTTCCAACCTGTTGTTGAAAAGCCAAAGGGCCAGGGTGACATAGTAATATGTATGAACTTGGAAACAGGATTAACGCATAAACAGAAGATGGTTCTTCCAGAACTAATTTGGTCAAGGAGCAAAGGACGCTGGGGGTACAAGAAGTCTTTTCTCCATCACACATAATTTGACCAGTAGCCAACAACTTTATTCCATATACATGAGTGAGCTTTTTTGAGCTCTCCCTCTTAAGTAGCTGGCAGCACAGCAGTGATTCCTCACAAGGTTACTGCTTGTGCTTGAACGATCCCTTACCAACTGCAGGTCTTTGGTAAATGATTAATATTGCACATGACCCCATATCACAGGGCATTAAGTTCCTGTATTGGTAGCTTTGAATCATTATTATATCCTCTGTGCAGTAGCATAATAGATTGAACCTTGCCATCAGACTTCCTTAAGCCTCACTTTTACAACATCTTGCTTCAATAAAACCACTGTTTGCTGCTACTTTTGGCAGTGGTTCTTTAAGCAGTCTAAATCTCCCCTTGACAGCTTCTCCTTCTGCTTTAAGCTTTCCTCACCATATAAGTTAATATTTCCGCTTGTAAACAGTCTTACAAAATGAAAGCATATATCTAAAGAATTGCAAAGGGCTACTAAAATAACAAACTCATCTTGCATTTCAGAACTATACCACTCATTTTAAACATATAAGCCAAACATATTTGAGAACCACAAAATCCTAGTTTTAAATACAATCCAGTTAAGCATACTATTTAACCAGCATTTTTCCCCATGCAAAACCAAATCTGTTTACAGAGCCCAAAAATAATGATTTATAACTATGCAAATACATTAACATCACATTATCAGTGCAAAACAATGCTCCAATATAATCCATAGACAGGGCTTTTGCTAACTTTGGTTAAAGCAGCTTGCACCGAACCCCATAAAGTCAGTACACATTAACTAAATCCTCCCCTAAAGCCAATGGGAAACCCACCTGTGAATGACATTGACAGGTAGGACTGGACAGTCTATTAAATCAGACATGACTTCAAGTCTACTTTCAATAAGCCCGAAGAGACCTTTCCTCCTTTTAACATACAGCCTCCACCTTCTCAATTCAAGCAATCACCTCCCACCTCCTTTCAAATCCAAAGTTCTGAACACAGATTTGGTATTTAAATATTACAGGAAAAGTGCACTTGGCTGAGAAAGCAGACAATTCTTAAAACACAGTAGCTGCAAAATCTCAGCTACACCATTAAACAACACATTCCAGGATGATGAAAATCAACAGTCTTGCAATGCCAGCTGTAGAGTAACTTACCTTAATATCATGGCTTTGATGACAATAATGATCTTTAGGATCAGACTCTGTTCTCTTTCTGTATTTTTCTGTTCCCTTTTGTTCTTGAGAGATTATTAAATGGAATTCTGAAGAACTGTAGTCTCTGATATGCAAAAAGAGAGAACCCAAGGTCTTTCAATGTTGATGTCTTTTCCCCGTATGCAGGACACATACCGCACATGTATAATGAAAAAAAACCCAAAACATATAAGCCTAACCATCACACAAGTGTGATGGCATAAACACATTTAAAGTATTTGATCAAACAGCCATTTTTTTATACCTTCAAACTGCACTGTCCAAAGCTATGCAAAATATAACATCAAAAAAAAAGCACATCATTTTCTAGAAAAGGGACAGGAACTGAATTACTGCACTTTAAAAAAAATTAAATAAATAATTTGGGTAACTAATGAAAAATCTTGCCCAAAGCCACATTTTATTTCTGCAATATAGAAACAAAATTAACCTCCTGCAGAATTTTCAGGTTTACAAAAAGCTATTTAGTAGTTTCCTTAGTGTACTGATTTTGAATGACAGATAGCTCATCACTACAAGTAGACCAATAAAAATGAAGATCTTTCAGACAAACGTTTAATACAAAAGTTACAGCATATATGGTAACTGAGCTGAACCTGCGAATATGGAATCTCTCTTACTCTCTTCTCTCTGGGCAAGGCAAAAGCACAGATGTGGTAAAACCAAGTTCCTACAAACTAGGATACACATTCATTTGTACCATTGCCAAAATGCATTTGCTAGCATTCAGTTCCTCAAGTCAGCTTATCCTAGCGAACTTCATATAGCAAAGATAACACAAAAAAGTGGCCATGACTGCCCTGACATTTTCACGCACCAGATTTCCCCAACAGTGAAGTACTTCAAGTTGGCAGGACAAAGATCTCCACAAAAACATAACTGGAGAAGGACTTTTTACATGGACATGTAGTGATAGGACAAGGGGAAGTGGCTTTACATTGAAAGAGGGGAGAATTAGATTAGATATTAGGAAAAAATCTTCACTATGAGGGTTAGTGAGGAACTGGAACAGACTGCCCCGAGAAGTTGTGGATGCCCCATCCCCGGAAGTGTTTGGGGCCAGTCTAAGCTGAAGGTGTCCCTGCCAATGGCAGGGGGTTGGAACCAGATGATCTTTAAGGTCTCTTCCAACCCAAACCTTTCTATGATTTCCCCCATTTATAAAACTTAATGCCGAAGGAAACTGCTTAGAAGTGGAGTATGTCTCAACCAGCTTATTTAGTTCCCAGAAGTCCTCCTTACTCCTAGGCTACACTATGGCTGCATTTCTGGTAAGTTTATGCCTTCCATTTTTATTCACTCATAGATGACAAAATTTAAGCAATATATATGCTATATATTACTTATACTAAGAATTGCTAAGTTTGAAAAAGGAAGGGAAACGTGGCAATTACTTACTTTTTCTCAACAAGTGACTTTTTTGGTTTCCGTTTATGTTGTTTAATAGCTATAGAAAATTATATAGGAAGGGAAAAAAAAAATATTAGCTAGTTTCAAAGGAAAGTTACCGATGAAGGAATTGTGCTGTTTAAGGTAGATCTTGAAATCAGTAAAGGTTACCATTGATTTCTTCTAATGTCTTCTTTAATTTCTCATTTTGTTGCATAAGGTCCTTAAGTCCACCAAAAACATTCTTGCAGAGATCCTGAGCCCTCTCATTGGCTTTCAAAGCCAGTTCATGTTCGCCCAGCAATGACAGTGCCTTACAGAAGTGGTAGTGACCCTACACGGACATAAGTTTGAATTTCAAGAATTCTTTCACACAAGTAAGAAAAAAGTTTCTATCCAAACAAGCTGCAACAGACAAAGTAAAATTTTATATACTCAGAAGTTACCTACTCCATCTATTTCAGGTCATATGATGAATAATCAAAGTTTTCAACTACTCAGAACTCTGAAACAGAATTGACTGGAAGTAGTGCCTAGCCTCCGGCTTTGGAAAAGAGCAATTTTGATTTTTCGCCTGATCTCAACTACTACTTTGCAATTCTGTAACTATCCCTTTATTTACTCTTTTTCAGGCCAAGAATATTGGGAAATACATGCTGTTCATTAACCAGGATTTTTTTATTGTAAGGACTACATATATGCTTTGTAAAGCATTGTGATAACATAGCTACTCACAACATTGTATTTTTCTTTACAGATGCAGAACACCATGTAACAACACTTACAAGCATGTAAAACAGTATTTTTAATATAAAAATACAAGCAAACTATGTACTTGGCTGACTGAAGCAGAATTCTTAGTCCAAAATGTACTGCGCTAGTTCTACTGTCGTGCAAATTTACTGTGTTGAATGCAGATGAGAATATGTCACATCTATCTGGGTCAAACCTGTAACTAAGATTCCAGGTTCTTGTAGTAGTTTACAGTACCAACAAAAGACAATTTTGAAATTGTATATTAAACTAACCTTTGGCCAATTAGGCTTCAAAACTATGGCTCTTTTTCCATCAGCAAGGGCTCTCCTTAGAGAAGAGACAGAAAAAGAAGAGGTATTTATTACTTAAACTTTAGAAAAACCTACAGACCAGATGTACAAGACACTGTAAAAACACAAGTGAATAAAAGAAGAGTTCATTCACCTGTGTGAAGGCTTGGCCAGATAACACTTCTTAGCTGAAACTTACCTGAATTAAAAAATTACACTCTAAACAATTTCACCCATCAGTTATTTATTCCCTCCTCCTGCCTACTAGGTTTTCCAGCATTTCTGCATATGTATGCCCCCATGCCTTAGCTGGTGTATAATAAAATGTTCCTTTAAAAAGCAAAGCCTTATTAAAAACCCTTAACAACAAACCTAAATATTTTGACAAAAATCATCTTAGAGAGTAGTTATATAATCACAGCCAGAGTGCAAATATTAACTGCTGAGCACTGAAAAACAGTAACCTCCAAGACTCCTGACAACTAAAGCCTGAAAAACATGCTTGACTCTGACTTTTTATATACAAGGTGTCATGGAATAACTAGAATTACAATTTTGATCAGAAGAGACGCAGACTATCCCTATGGCTACAAGAGAAAACACAGAGCACCAGCGATGGCCTCTGCTGCTTTCAATGCTGTCCACAGCGGACAGTTGAAGAATGTATATACCTTTGGGATGCACCACTCGCTCTTCAATGAACTACAGCTATGTGTTAGATACGCAGGATGTATTAAATTACCACAAAGAGTGGTCACATAGGGATTACTTCAGACAAGGAAGTTTACAAATAATCTCACACTCCTTTGATCGCTGGGTCATGCTGACTCAGTGAGGCCTTTACAAAATGTCTGCAGTGAGACCTACCTGCAAAAGCTTGAGGCTTTAACAATTTTACCCCCACAAAGGGGAGGAAGATGGGAAAAAACCCTAAACAACCCACACATGTTTCACACAAAAGTCTTCATAAATTGCCTAGTCACTACCTCTGGTTTTTGTAAACCTTACAGCAGGAAAGCTTGTACACAGGGATCTGAAGGAGGACAATGAGATGCAATGAAAGCTGGATACTAAGGAAAGGCCTGAAAGAGACAATAATTCTAAGACAAGGCAGTAACAACAGAATTTAGAGATGTAGCAATACATTTTAAAAAATTAGTAAGAAATAAAAGACAGTAGAACTAGTGATTGAAGTGGGAGAAATTGCACCACACTCATATTGCAAGGGATGCAAACAAAAGGAAAAAAGTGCATGAGTAAGAGACAGTGGGGTACAGAACCTCAAGATATGCAGTTAAAAAAAACACCTGTAGCGTTTGACCTGTTCTCTAGTGTATGCTTTTGTGCTTTGTTTTTACCCACCCAGTCTTTCCTCCAGTGCCACCTTTCGACAGTCTGGTGCAGTGCTAGGACAGCTGCTCCAGTGGAGCAGAGTCAAAACATCACGACATTAGGCCAAGCTGCAGGGAAAGGCCCTGTCCCGTAGCAAAGCCTGGGAGGTGGGAGGGAACATGATCACTGCCTCTCATGAGGCTCTGAAAATGGGAGGAATACACACACTTTGGAAAAAGCTTCCAATGCTCCAGCAGATGATCTGGAGAACACTGTTAACTGCCTGGTCCCATAGTACAGTATTGCCACCACTGACAACAGGATGTAAGCTACTGAGTTTGTAAAAACCTCAGGTCTGAGGCAGGTTTCACCTGCCTGCTGCTTTCTTTTACTTAAGTGTGACATCAACTTGTCTAATTGATCAGGTGTGTATGGTTAATTTGAGCTACTTTTTCATCGTTGTGCGGTACAACCATAGATTTAGCTGGAGTAAGTGCTTGTAACTATCTATACAGAATGAGGTATTTATGATTCCAGAACAATGATGTCCTGTAAAGAAATACAACCCTGGTATGACAGCAGAGGCCTTGAGAAGTGGAGACACAGCATGCCACAAAGGAGTAAAGGCAGGAGATGACAAGAAATAGGGCACAATCTTGGCACTGGAGACCCATGGCTATAAACAATTCACCAATGGTCAGTTAAAGACATGTCAAATCTGGACAAATATGACTTTAAGACAAAAAGTAATATCCATAAAAAGTACTAGGTGTAGTAAACTCAGATCTAACAGGGTGCCACAGACGAACAAAGACAGAGCAAAGGTGTAATAGCACATTAGTAAACACAAAAGCGAACCCAAGTGAATTCTAGAGTGAGGAAGAAGAAACCATCAGCATGAACATCACATTTCTCATGGAGAAGGGCTCTGTTCACCTACAGCTTTCTAACCCCATTACTACAGCAATGGAACTGCCAACTTTGGTACCCATTCAGAGGAGCAGTGGAAGAGGGGAGGATAACACCAGGAAAATGGGCAAAAAACTAAAAATCATGTGCATATCAATTTTAATTACATTGATATTTTTCTTTTTATTTCAACAATTAGATCAGGGCTAATAAATATTAGAACATTAAGACTTCAATTATACTAGCAATAAATTCTTGGTTTGGCTTTACGTAAAAGGTATACATTCACCTTGCCCATAAACATGATTTTTAGATTAACAACTGTCTTAACGAAAATAACCCACATACTCACAATGATCCAATGATCTCTTCTTCAAGAGGTTTAATAAAAATCACAATACTCACAGGTACTGATATTTGTTTTTCTTGTTGTATAAGGCACACATACACAAATTTTAAGTGGTATTACATACTGCCAGAAGATACATCTAATATTACTCATTTTTCTTAATGTCAGCTTTCTGAGATAATAACATCAGAATTATGATATACTTAAGTTTTAAGAATATTATTTTCCTAAGTACATTGACAGTTTTAAACTGCAGGATCACAACATTTCAGGTTATAAACAAGGGATTACTTACTTGTACTGCCGTGTGAGAATTAAACAAAGAGCTCGGTTTCCATACAGAAGGTGGTTTGCAGGACTTAAAAAAGAAAATTATTAAGAGTTAGTAATGTATGTTACTACTGAAAATCTTACAGAGAAAATAAAGTAGGCTTTCACAATAACTGTCTGCAAGCAGTCTAGCAGCAATTATTTACACGTTTCCTTGAATACCCCCACTGATTTACAAGTCAATGAGAATATTAGCTTCAATTATGTAATAATTCATAATATTTGGTCCCACGAATGTGACTTCCAACCAGTTCAAGTCACTTTCAGACTACCTTAAAGGAAAAATAAAAAAAAAATTAAAAAAGGGGGGGGAGGAGGGAGGAGGAAAACAGCAAAAAAAAAGAGCATGAAGCACGGAACATGGAAAAGCCAGCTTGACTGCTTGGCCATGCAGACTAAGCAGTTGCTCCAAAGAGTTAAAGAATCATCCCCAATGTACCTAATGGAGAATGAAAGCAGGGAACCAATAAATGTAATCCAGCAACCACTTGAAAGAAGACCAGGGGAACATGCAGCTAGTTAGGGATGGAATGAGATGATCAAGCAGAAGACAGTCAGTTCACAGTGGGAGAATGAGAAAGGGAAGACAGTGCACAGAGCAGATGAAGAAGGATCCCCTAGCTGCTAGACAACCCTTCCCCTTCCATGAGCGTCTTAAGGATGATTTTTAACAACTAGCTGTCACAATAGTTGAGCTCTACAGCCCTTGAAAACCATGAAACTTCCTTTGCTCTTTCCAAACCATGGGATTTCCTTTGCTCTTCCACTGAATTCTGTTCATCCCTTCCCCTCATCAGCTACCCTGTGCAAAGCTGCCTTAGCCTGCTCCAAGATCCTGGATACAGTCACATGACTGAAGTCAGCCAACCCAACTTTTCAAGGAGGCTGAAATCAGCTTCAATTTGGGATTGAAATGTATCCTACTATGTGACATAAAATTCGAAGCAAGGATCACCAAACTAACCCTTTCAACTGCACAATTATAAAGCTACAGTCTTCAAAATGAAAAAAATAAGCCTCCACAATCAATTTTTATGAAAGGTGGGACTTTACGAATTTCACCATATTTCACAGACACAAGGACTTGTAAAAGCAGCATTTGCACAACTACAACACAAGCAGTGATATACTCCAAGCCTGCATTCTGTAACTACTTGACATTCCACGCAGACTATAGGAAATGGGCAAATGCTCTATAGACATGAGACAAATTCTCATTTAATCTTTTTAAAGAAAGTCTCCCTGCCCATTTACAGAGCCCGGGAAAGTCTCTAAAGCTGTTCGGCAAATGACTTCTGAGAAGAAATTAAAAAAGACTTACAAAAGGAAATTAAGTCTTTTGCATACACAGGTGCCAAGACCACACTTTAAATATTTGTTCTTGTTTACTTGTTCTGTGTCATAGCTGGGATGATAAACATTTGCAAGAGTTGGTCATACTGTTCTGCTGGAAGAGTACTCAGGAAAGATCATGCCAACAGCAGCTGTTCACACCAGATAACTTATTTCCTTTCCTGGTTTTACTATACTTACTGTTAGTCCTTTTAGACCAGCTTTAAGCCCTAAGAGGACTTTCAGGGCAGTACAAGTGCAAACAACCATTAGCAACAAGAAATAAAATAGAACAAAAAATCTGTTAGATACTTTAAAAAAAAAAAAAAAAAAAAGCTATCATTCGGCCTTCAAATGGCTCATGCAAAACTATACAAAACTCAGCATAAATCTGAATAAGCTGAATACATGCTATATTACACAATCTAGTTAACCAGTTAGTTAGTTCTTACCAAAACTCTATGGCTTTAGTATATGACATTATAGCACGATCAAAGTTTCCTTGGGAAAACTCCTCATTTCCCTTCTGTTTCATAGATTCACTGTTCTGTGAAATCAAGAAAAAACAACTCAGTAACCACTGTAACTAAACTCATATGCAACGAGAAGCAAACTGACAAGAGGCACTTCAGTTTTATGCTTACAGAAACAGAATGTTACATATGTGCTATTAGTTGTAATTTAATACTTTCAATTCACTGCAATTAATAAGCTTAGAAGTGCATGAATGAAAATTTTTGCAGACAAGAATGCAATGAACAATAATTAAAAAGCAGGACTAACTTAAAAGCTCTCCTGAGTTCCATAGTGCAGCCATCATCAAAAGTGAGAATGTGTCAAATAGGAAAGTAGGCAGAGTACAACACAGTGCACACAGTTCCTTACTCAGTGCCTTTGAGTGCAGTTCCTGAACTACATAATTGTAGCAAGGAAGACACAGGAATTAAGAAGACCTCTATAGAAAGAAACCCTACACATCTACACTAAAGGAACACATGGCAAAGAATTTGAGAGCATCTTATTTCTGTATTAAAAGGATCAAGTTGAAAATCTTCTACCAACATTAACTGCATTTCCTTGAGCTTTTTGGGGGTTAAGAAAAGGAACACTTTACAATGTATACTGGCAACATAAACAACTAATTTGTTGTTTATTAGGATAGGATGTCTCAAGGTAACTATGTCAGGACAATTACTTAGCATTACCTTTAATCACCTGGTCATTTTCATAATCATTAAAAACCCTCAAAAGATAACAGAAAGTGAAAAGCACAAACACATTCTGATATCTTCTCTCACCTTCCTACAGTTTTCACAGGTCACAGCTTTAAATTCTTCAACTAAATTACAATCTTCCAAAGCAACTTTAGTAATACAACCTTTGCCTGGAGACAAAATTCAGAGAAATACAGTGGGTGAAAAAGTTACCAATGACAAGAAGTAGTGTTTATCT
This sequence comes from Neopsephotus bourkii, assembly GCF_033783945.1. NCBI lineage: Eukaryota > Metazoa > Chordata > Aves > Psittaciformes > Psittacidae > Neopsephotus > Neopsephotus bourkii. The sequence continues at coordinate 5,585,512 of NW_026901456.1, read as the reverse complement.
GCTGCTGCTAAGAATCACACTGTTTTCTGACTGGAAGCAAAATTTGACATATCAACTAAATAACAGAAACAAATTAAGCAAAAGAAACATTCAAAAGGAAAGGATTTATTTATTATTGGGCAAGCCCAAAATAACTGGCTTCAGACTGTAAAATGTTTAAGTACTTGTCTAGTTTCAAGCAACCAAGTGAAAGTTGACTGTATTTTAAAGAATTTGCATTTTAAAGATCTGTAAAGATTTGTATTGTAAAGAATTTGTACTTTGGTTCTTAACTATTAAAAGATTCTTATCCTCACACATACGCTCAATTTCTACTACACTGTTACTGCAACAACTGAGTTAGAATGCACATATGCAAAAATACGGGAATAGAAGCCACTTCTATTCCCACATACGGGAATAGAAGTCAAATACAGCAGCCTGGAGCTTTTTGTAGTTTCAGAAGTTCTACTGCCAGTGCTAGTATCTCAGGGTAACTTCAGTGAGCTACATAAGCTTATTTTTTAAATAAGACTAACCTATTAATTAGTATTTTGACAAAAACCTCTGCCAAACATTTAACAGAAAGACCCAAATAGTATTTCAGGCAACTTTCAAGTTAAAACAATACAGGGCACACGTACATGGCATAAGCGACACCAGTGTGCAAAAATGTTCTGTTCAGAAAGGACACGCTCACTGTAAATATGACCCACATATAGAAATTCAAGGAAGAATTGACAAAAAACAAGGAAAAAAACCCCACACCACCACTATTTTCCCTGTCACTTTTTGAGTCGCTCCCAGAGTAATGAAATACATGCAAACATTCGCTATTTCGTAAGTACAACACAAGTGACTTTCCATACCACTGTTTCCCCAAAAGTGTTAATACTTACAATGACCAAAGAAAACTTCAAGGCACATTGAACCAAAATCACCGAGTTTCTCTAGCCTCTGCAGAATACTGAGATCACCTGTGTATCTGACCCAATCAAGTCCATGCCCAAAATCAAAGACACCCTATTTCAGAAGAAAAAGGAAAATAAAGAAAAAAAAATAATTCTATACAAAGCAAAGTCTTAAAACAAAAACACCACCACGCAAAACAGCAGCTCACTGACAATATAGTGGAAGCATTCCATGTAAAAACAACAAACAATACTATTGTAACACTTACACTATGCACTTGTTAATGATTTGTTAGCCTTTGAAACAGACAACAGTTTGTAAATACAAATATCTAGATAACACAAGCATAGCATAATAGAGCATATTCACAAAATGAAAACAGTCATTCCTTCAACAGGAGACAGGGGAGCCACTCAATTTACAGAATTTGATTTAGAAACTTCTTTTCAGTGACTGCACACAGAATTGCTTCAGTGTGAAGTGACAAGCCTGATCAAAAAAAGGAACATTCTCCAGGCTGTTAGACACACAGGCAGGGCTAAGACCCTATTCTGCAAATCATTACTTCCTTTCTACTAAAACTGTATTTAATTGTTCGAGCTACAGAGCTTTAACTGAAGGAGAGTGATTGCGTGAAGAATGTCCATTGCCTGGGATATTCCCACATTACCTGAGCCAACAGATTTTGAAAAATAATGTAAAAACCCACATGACTAAGACAAACTATCATTAAACATATAGGAACTGGGTGATCCAGCAGTAACATACAGTTGTACCTATTCTCCCATTGCAATTATCAGCTATGATACTGCCTTCTAATTTCAACGTCTTTAATTTAGCTTTTGCAGTTAACCTACAGCAGACAGCAGAAACTAGACAGTGGGAAGAAAACGACAAACACAGGGAAACTAAGAACATTCACTGTCCAAAGTTTACAAGATGAAAAATGTAACGAGTAAAGGTCTACTATACACCAAATTCGGCAATGGCGATGGATTAATAGGTTTTCAAATCACACTCTTGCTCTTGACATTCACAGTCCTTTAGACTGAATTGGTATCACTATTTGATAATCTCATAAAAGATTTCCAACCCATCTCCAAAGAAGAGAACTTCTGCATCATTTCAGTAGTCCCCCACTTGTAGCGCTGTAGCCCCATCATACAGCACTGTCATTGCTTTATGCAGAGTTTGCAAGGCCACAGGGCTGTGACTTGTCACGTTTATCCCGAGCTTGTTCTGACATGCTTAGATCTCTGTTTTAACTTGGCTTTAAGTGTAACAGAAATTTTCCTTCTGATCAAGCGGTTATGACTAATCTGGTTTTAAAATGAACCCAAGGAGACCCTAGGATGAGGAAGAAGGAAATGTCAACAGCAGTCCTGGCATCGGAGAACTCCAGCTAGCAATGGCTATACCCACCACTCCACACAAGAAAACACAGAAGCATTCACTTCAGGATCCCAAGAAACAGTGCAAGGGTAAGCATAACACTGGGAAAAGAGTCAGATACTAGGAAGTGTGTGTATTATAATTTTAATTGTACTATTATTATCATTAGAGAGTTTTTCTGTTTAGTAGTATTTATTTCTTCATTTTCTTTCTTCTTCTTCTGCATTAGTTCATTCTGGAAGACATCTACTATATAGCAACAACTTCTTGCTTTTGCACATAAGGTGTATTTATTTGCCTTTTGCGCACACCTAGCCATTCAGCATTACACACCAATACCAGCACAGAAACAGAGGACACTCCTTTTGGTCTCCTTAAGATACTTCTTTTGCAATTCCTGTCACACACAGATTTTGGTTTGTGACTCAGAGCTGCAACAGCTGGCAACTCCAGTCCTGTATCTATATACTTCAAAAACTTCAGACTCAGTTTATTTATGCAAGCATTTTCAAGTTCAGGATATTTGTATAAATATTTTGGTTTTATTCACACATAAAGAAGCATTCCTATTAAAAACAATTTGAGAAACTTACACGTTCTACTCTGCTGCCAATACTCAGTACACCATGAATAAAAGTTGGAATGTTCTGGAAGAGAGATAGAAAACAAATAAAAATCAAGTTATTTAGATCTGATAACTTTAGTTTCTATCTGCTGAGGCTCAATAACATTTTCTGGTCTGGCTCAATACAGTACCATCTGGACAGTTTGCTGTGGTCCATCTCAAAGTTTCAAGAAATATTTTTGTATTTGGTAGCAAATCCCCTACCATTTTTGTTGAAAAATAAATAAATGTTGACATGGAAATAGGAATGCATGGATGTTGTTACATCTGGTTAGGAAAGTCAGCCACTTTAACCACCTCTGCAGTTATCTACATACCAAAGAACCAGCTGATACATCCAATGAAAACCACCCAAAACAACAGTACTTCCTCCTCTGAGACCTTATGCTCCTCCAAATAAAATTTACTATCTTTTTACACAGAGGAGATACAGCCTGAGGTAGTTAGAAGAGGGAAACAGAAGTAAACAGGGAGAGAGGAATATGCACAGACTCTCACACATAAAGATTGAATGAGAGACTACCAGAGAAGGAAACAGCACAAAGAACTCATCACATGAGATAAAATGGAAAAAGTGTAGGGACACCCTGAAGTACAAGAAGGTGAAAACAGAGCACTCAGATAGCCTAAAGGAGGAAGCAGCAAAACCAGCATAATGATGTATGAATCCACAAGGTAACACAGTACATGAATATCGCATCAAAGAAAGTTGCTTGGGGTTGAGCACAGAATTTTGATAATTCTTTTTTTAAACTTATCATACCTAAATTAAAAATAAAAGTTAAAAAAAATCTCTTCCCTTCAGCTGGTGAGAACATTTGTTATATCATTCTCTCCTCTGCACTGTTCTAAGTCAACAACAATATCAAATTTTAAGTATCATTTGTTGAATGAGGGAAAAAATAGTATTTAACTTGCACATCCAGGAATGGTGCCATTTTCATCACAGTTTTGACCCTTAGGAATTTACAAGGGCCCCAGTCAACTATATTCTCAACTCTGCAAATACTTAGTAAGTTACCCAAACTGTAATAGAGCCTGTGACACTCTTTCTAGAAAGCTGCAGTTCAACTATCAGACAAGTTATTCACTCCAGCAAAAGGAAATGTCTAATTTAACATCCCAAGATGCATAAGGTACAGATCTAATTAACCTATTATACTTGAAAACTTACATAAAGTTAAAATATAGTACTTACAATAACTTTTTTCATGAAATCGAAAAGGTCTTCCAAAACCTCCAAATCACAGAGTCTCTTCCAATTCCAGTCTAAAACCTGTGAGCTGCTCAAAAAACAGAACAAGTTTCTATTTCGGAAAATAGCACTGTATTATATGGTCATCATTACTACTATTTACGGTAATTAGATCTAAGCAGGACCATGGTTACAAACTCAATAGTTACACATGTTATCCAGGAAGCCAACATCAGCTGCTCTGGATAGAGGCAGAGAGCTGACATCATCTACTTGGGACTTGTGCAAAGCATTCAACACTGTCCTGAATAACAACCTTGTTTCTAAACTGGAAAGACATGGATTTGATGGATGGACCACCCAGTGGATAAAAAACTGTCTGGATAGCTGCACACAGTTGTGGTCAATGGCTCAATATCCAGCTGGTGATCAGAAACAAGTGGTGTCCCTCAGGGGTCGGTGATGAGACCAATCCTGTTCAACATCTTTGTCGGTGACATGGACAGCAGAATTGAGCACACCCTCAGCAAGTCTGCCAACAACACTAAGTTATGTGTTGCAGCTGATACACTGGAGGGAAGAGATGTCATCCAGAGGGACCTTGACATGCATGAGAGGTGGCCAATGCCAACCTCATGAAGTTTAACCATGACAAGTGCACGGTCCTACACCTGAGTTGGGGCAATACCAGGCACAGCTACAGGTTGGGCAGAGTAGTACATAGCAGCCCTGCAAAGAAAGGCTTGGGGATTTTGGTTGATTAGAAACTGAACGCGAGCCAGCTTCAGTGTGCGCTTGCAGCCCAGAAAGCCAACCATATCCTGGGCTGCATCAAAAGTAGCAAGACCAGCAGGTCAAAGGAGGTGATCCTGCCCCTCTACTCTGCTCTCATGAGACCTCACTTGGGAGTATTGTATACAGTTCTGGTGTCCTCAACATAAGGAGGACATCAAGCTGTTGGAGCAAGTCAAAAGAAAGGACACGAGGATGATAAAGGGGCTGGAGTACCTTCCATACAAAGACAGGCTGAGACATTTGGGGCTGTTCAGCCTGGAAAAGGAAAACCCTTTCTAACCATAACTAACTTAGGCCACTGGTAAAAACATTCCTGTAGGCAGTTTAACCACTACTGAAAGTATACAACTAACTTTCACTGACAACCCCAAACAGAAAAAAAAACCAATCCAAAACAAAGGTTGATTAAATCACTTTGAGAATATGATCACTTACTTCAAATCTGCTGCCAAAGAATTGCTTTCACTTTTGAAGAGAAGAGGCCAAAAGATGAGTATTTTAATAACGTTGCAGCATTCTATTAATACGTCAACTGGCTGACTGCACCACACTTCACAGGGATCAACATCTTCAAGAAAACAGTTAGGAATCAGACTACCCAATTCAGACGTTACAAGTAACCGAAGTCAAAATAAACATTCAAACCATAAGTTATTTCCATGCTGTATAACAACATAACCAAAACAAGAAAATTTGAACATTCTAAATACATCTGGCAGCTTCAAGTGTTTTATAAACTGAAGAAGGAGAGAGAATTTATATGGAGGTATAGAAGCAGTATGTATGGGATCATACAGGTCTGCTGGAAGGCTTTACATTCCTTGCTCAAGGAATTGCCTGTGTTATGAACTGCACTGATATGTTATCTATTTGGTACTGAAGGAGCTGGTGAATGAAGTTCCTAAGCCAATGTCCATCATATTTGAAAAGTCATAGCAGTCAGGTGAAGTTCCTGATGACTGGAAAAGAGGAAATATAACCCTCATTTTCAAGAAGGGGAAAATGGATGAGTCAGGTCTCACCTCTGTGCCTGGCAAAATCTTGGAGCAGATTCTCCTGGAAGGCATGCTAAGGCACATGAAAAACAACAAGGTGCTCGATGACAGCCAGCATGGCTTCACTACGGGGAAATCCTGCCTGACCAAATTGGTGGCCTTCTATGATGGAGCTACAGAACTGATGGACAGGGGCAGAGCAGTTGATGTCATCTACCTGGACTTGTGCAAAGCATTCAACACTGTCCCACATGGCATCCTTGTCTCTAAATTGGAGAGACAACAATTTGATAGGTGGACCACTCGGTGGATAAAGAACTGGCCAGACAGCTGCACACAGATTTGTGGTCAGTGGCTCAATGTCTGGCTGGAGACCAGTAACAAGTGGTGTCCCTCAGGGATCAGTGTTGCGACTGGTTTGTTCAACATCTTAGTCGGTGACATGGACAGTGGGATTGAGTGTGCCCTCAGCAAGTTTGCTGATCACACCAAGCTGTGTGGTTTGGTTGATACGCTGGAGGGAAGGAATGACATCCAGAGGGACCCTGACATGCTTGAGAGGTGGGCTGATGCCAACCTCATGAAGTTTAACCATGACAAGTGCAAGGTCCTAAACCTGAGTTGGGGCAATCACAGGCACAGCTACAGGTTGGGCAGAGAAGCGATTCAGAGCAGCCCTGCAGAGAAGGACCTGGGGGTGTTGGTCAATGAGAAACTGAACATGAGCCGGCCTCAGTGTGCGCTTGCAGCTCAGAAAGCCAACCGTACCCTGGCCTGCATCAAAAGAAGCGTGACCAGCAGTTCGAAGGAGGTGATCCTGACCCTCTACTCTGCTCTTGTGAGACCTCACTTGGAGTATTGTGTGCAGTTCTGGTGTCCTCAACAGAAAAAGGACATGGAACTGTTGGAACAAGTCCAGAGGAGGGCCATGAGGATGATCAGGGGACTGGAGCACCTCCCATATCAAGGCAGGCTCAGAAAGTTGTGTCTGTTCAGCCTGGAGAAGAGAAGGCTGCGTGGAGACCTCATAGCAGCCTTCCAGTATCTGTAGGAGACCTGTAAAGATGCAGTGGAGCGACTCTTCATTACGGACTGTAGTGATAGGACAAGGGGTAATGGGTTAAAACTTAAAAAGGGGAAGTTTAGGTCAGATATAAGGAAGAAATTCTTTCCTGTTAGGGTGGTGAGGCACTGGAATGGGTTGCCCAAGGAAGCTGTGAATGCTCCACCCCTGGTGGTGTTCAAGACCACCCTGGACAGAGCCTTGGGTGAAATGGTATATTGTGAGGTGTCCCTGGCCATGGCAGGGGGGTTGGAACTAGATGATCTTAAGGTCTAATCAATAAACACAGTGTCTTCTAAATGAGGAGCCTAACGCGGGCTGTGAGCTGTTTAATGGCTGTTAATGTTCAAGGTAAAACATGAGCCTCTTCTAACTGTACCCCTTCAATTATTTTCTGCAATAAGTCCAGAGTAGTGTGGCTCATAGCAACATGGTACAATAAAATCAGTAATATTATTCCATTTTTTTCGCCAGAGGCCATTACATGCATGATACATGGCTCTTTCAAAAATATAATCCATTTCCCTTAGAGATTGTCTTTAAAAGGTAAAGATCCTTTTTACACTATTGAGATGGCATCAACCATTCTAAGCGCAGAAGCAGTATTATCTGAGATCCTGAATATATGCAAAAATCCATTCTACATAGTTGGCTGTGCTCATGAGTGTCCAACATGTTACAGTTTTGAAGAACTTGACATACTCTTGAGCCGCTTGACTTTCTGCAACTAAAAATTATTTTTAAATATTGCAACTTCAGAATTTTACCTACAAAGATCAACTTGAATGTATCTTTAGATCCATACAGCTACGATATAGCTACAATTAACACACAGGTAACGAACGCAAGCCTAAGTCACCATCCTGGAACATTTACTGTCTGCATATATGCACGTATTACTAAGGATTTACCTGTTCTCACAAATGTACAGCAGTCTTTTGCACATTATGTGAAGAAAAAAATGAGAATTCTTCCAGTGTAAAAGAACATACTAATGCTTCTGCTCAGAAACAATAATTTTCTACTTATTCAGACAAAATAAGGAAAAAAAGTGAAATAGCAATCAAAAGATCTAAACACAGCATAAAAAGTGTATTAGAAAGTATGTAATATTGTTTTAGTTTATATACCTGTTTTAGGCTTCTTTGGTGATCGCTGTACAAACACTGCATGACCCTAAAGATAAACATATTTTTTTAACATTGTTCATCTCACAAATGTGTTACAGTAGCTATTATTGCTGAACTGGTTTTAAATACTAAACCAACACAAACTGTTTACATTAGGGGAAGGGAGGGATAAGAGCAATTTTTACATTCTGTCACTGACTTTATTTCTCAAGAAAAGGTAATTATTGAACATACTTAGACCAGTATAAAAGATGCGCTTTGGCAGATCTTTATTCTTTCAGTGGCAGACTTTCTGGAAATACTAGCATGCTATGTGCAAAGTTGACTTACTATGTGCAAAGATGATTTACTAACTTGACCTAAGGTGATGACAAGCAATCATGTGATTTCACCCAAAGCAGTATTTCTGAACTACCAGAGTGTTACATGCAAATCAAAGCTTACTCTCAGAAATAAGCTGCTATAACATTGACATACTTAACAGACCATGACAACCAATGACAAAGAGGAAAAAAAGTATTATTTCAAAATCAGTTAATCTTGAAAGATGACTGAACATCTCATTCACTCCACAGAGCAGATTTTACTACAGTATTTAAAACCAAAACAAACCACACACACACACCCCCAACACACACCCTCTGTACGTCAAGCTCAAGGTGGTATTCCCACCAAAGCAAAGTTGAAAACCAAGATTTAGCACCTGCACAGAACCAAGGGCTTTCTTTCCATAGCACAGCACACACATCACCTTAACAGATAAAATGTCTAGTATCTTATGCTAACACAGCTGTTAAAGTACTTCATTTTGTCCACAGAACACACAGGGGAAAAAAATAAAATCTTTATTGATCTAACCAATTTCTAATGAGACCCAGTACTGGATTGGTAAATTCAATTTACCTCTACTTTTAATTTCTGCTTTGGAAGAATAACACTAGGCCAGCTAGCCTGCATTTTGCAGCAGCAACACTTGGATAAACAACTCATAACTGAATTCTCCAAGGAGCAGGAAGTTTAACTACTACAGTGTTTTCTAAGGCTCCTGAAGCATAGCAAGCCAGGGAAAAGAGCAGTAAAGGAAAGCAATCTTGCAAGTACTAAAACAGAAGAGTGCTACAGTTTATTCAATGAAAGAAACAACTAAAATAAGTAGAAGCTTTATTGGGCACAAAGGGCTAGAAAAAAATTGTAAGAGATGACAAGAACACAGAATGGGTGAACACTGTTGTTAATTTGCAGACTTGAACTTACATGAACTAAGCTTTGACTGCTCTGCAGTTACAGGAAGTGAATCTATCACTTGGAGATATAGCATCCCAAATATGGACTAGATACACAGCCAAACAGTTGGTCAAGTTCTCCTAATAGGACCTATACATCACCATCTCATTTCACATAGCTGTATATGCACTAAGTAAAACTTACTCGATAGCAGGATACAGTCTCTATGCTATACACCACTTTAGTACTTTTGAAAGTGAATAACAGTGGTATAACGTACTTTTGCATCAGTTTGAATTAACCAACAGTAGCAATTACTCTGCAGATCAGATATAGGTATAAACTCCACTGGAACATCTTGCCAGTTTTTCATCTAGTTCCAACCCTACTTACCAATTCACAGCAAGATTTACGATCAGCATAAAAAGCCAGGCCTGCAGACTCAGACTTGAGTACAGGTTCACCCATGGTACATGATCCTGAGAGAAAAGGATAATGAGAAAGGCATGAAGGGAAGAAGCAACTAACATGCTTTGCAAGACTTGAAATGATCACAGTATTAAATTACATTTTGCAAGAGTTTCACGAAAGATGTGTTCTTATTTTCAGACAGCATAGGTTAATGCGCTAAAGAGTATCTTAAAGCATCGGTCAAAAGCTAGTTAAATCGACTGCCATTCTCCCAAGTCCCCGATGCCTGACAAGACTCCAGTGCGCTCCCTCACACCAGACTGGCAGCAGAGGGACGGGCAGTTCCTACCAGCCGGACAGAGGGCAGCATCCCAGAACTATTGCCACGTCCCAGGTGAGCGGAGTCAAAGCCCCGGGCAGCCCCGCCTGATAGACCCAGCGCGGCAGCCCTGGCCCACGCCGCGCATCCCTCTGCTGCTCGGCGGCTCGCCCGGCAGCGCCCGTCCCTTCCACAGTCCCGCTAAAGGCGAGACTAGAGCCGGCTGGGCTTCCCGCCGCCGTTACACCCCGGAAACCCCGAGGCTCGCCACTGACGTGTCGCAGCCCAGCGCTTCCTGCCGGGACAGCCCTGCCCGTGCTCGGTCCTCCCAGCAATAAAGAGCTTCAACGACCCAGAGGAGCTCCCCCGCGGCTCAGCGCCGGCAGCACCAGTGTCCGCCTCAGGCTGACCGAACTGGGCCCGGCGTCACTCCGCCGGCAGCTCCGGAGACACGGGCATCACCCTCGCGGATCCAGCCCCACATGGACGAAGGGGGCTCAGGAGCCCGGCGAGACACGGGGAGGTGGGAAGCACCCGCCGCCGCCGCCCCACTCACCAGCCGCCGCCACAGTCGCTACCCCTCGGCTCCGCAGGCCCTCAGCAGCTCCCACCCGCACCCAGCCGGGCTCTGGTGACTGGCTGACTGCCGCCTGACGTAAAGGGAACTCACAAGCTCCGCGCCTGCTGCCGCGAGAGGGCCCAAAACCGGCGGGGCTGTGGGTGCGCATGTGCGGGATGAGGCCTGGCGGGAGGCTGGGGCACACCTTCTTCCTGCTCTTCCCTCCCTGCCCAGGCCGTGACCCTGAAAGGGAGGAGACAGAGGGACGGGAGGGGGGTGCGGGCAGGTGTAGGGGGAGGTTGTAGGTCGGTAACACCGCAGTTCCTGTGTGTGGAGCGAGCGAAACCGCGGAGGCGTGCGGGGCTGAGAAGAAGGGGGTCGTGCACCCACGACCGGTAACCTGTGACAGCGTCTGACCGTGTCCTCTGTGTGCCGGCCTCCCCTCTCCGCACTCTCCATTGCCGCCCCTCTTCCCCCCCGTAGTTAGAGGGGAAGAGACGGACATGGTTGAAAACTCTCCAGCCCCACTGCCGGAAAGGGCAATATATGGATTTGCTCTTTTTTTAGGATCGTGGTTTGGCTTCAGTAAGTATACCGTGTGCTGAGTACTTCACCAGAAAGTGTTGCTTTGATTACGAGGCAAATGTAGTTCCCGGTAAGACCGCCTGGGAAGGATCAAACTTGTATGACACCGTCTGTTCCAAGGATGTGTGGTGAAAAGATGAGCAAACCTGTCTGCTGTTACAAAGATGTGTCATTGCCTTTTGTAATTTCCTCGTGTTTTGTCTGTTTTGAACCTTATTATGGGACCTTTAGTAATATTACAGAATCAGATTATTTACAAAATTCTCTTCATTCTTTTGTTAGCTTATTTTACTTGAATTGCAGACATGGTTGGTATTCAGTAACCACTGTTGATGCGCGTGGTGTAACCTTCCCCACCCAAATATGGAAATTAAAAAAATAAGGCATTGTGGCCAACAGCAATGGAGAATGATTAGGGTTACACCAGTATTTGTTGGTGTGACAGATGCTTTGGCATATCACACAATACCATGTTGGAAGACCTCAAGAATCATCTGTTCCAACCTTTCATGGCAAAGCATGACCTAGACTAGACCTCCCAGCACCCTGTCCAGCTGGACCTTAAAAGCGTTCAGTGTTGGAGAACCCACAACTTCCCTGGGGAGATTCTTGCAGTGGCTGGTTCTTACTGTGAAAAATTTTCCTGTGTCCAATTGGAATCTTCCCAGGACTAATGTGTGCCCATTACCCCTCATCTTTTCCATGTGACTCCCTGTAAAAAGGAAGTCTCCATCCTCTTTGTAGCCATCCTTTAAATACTGGGGCAAATACCCTGCATGCCTCCACAGGACCAAGGCTTGAGAGAGTGAGGGCACTTTTTCAACACAAGAAAAGTTGCTGCAACTATACTGTACTCAAACAATAAACCAGGATCCTACAGTAAGTCTCACCCTTAGAAAGTAAGAAGAAATGAAAGTATTTAATTTCTGTTACTGTTACAGGAAGCCACTGCAGTTCTGCAGCTTGTGTCACTGTTCAGGTACTAATCTGTTCCCCTCAAGTTTTGTTAAACTTTTGTCTGGATTTGTTGTTAGGAAACAAAATTTCTTGGTATTGTTTTTGTTAACATGAAAATGATTATCTTGCCAACAGTCAGTATTTCAAGTAACAGCATCTGACCAGTTCTATCCAAGTACTGTAATTCTACCAACTTTTCTCAACACATGATTCACCATGTGATTATTTTCTACTGTGTTTTCCACATCCAGAGTTGTTTGACATCCTTTTACTAAGGCCTTTCTTTGTTTTGCCATTCAACTTGCAAGAAATTCTTGTCTGTCTGTATGGGAAATCAGAAAGTAAATGTTAAAGCAAATATAAAAATGATACCGTATAACCACCTACAAAACATTGTCCCTGTGTTGGGCAGGTTTTGTGCCTGAGACGTATATTCTACAATGTTTTGGTTGAGCTACTTTGGTTTAAATAGTGTAAACGCAAAATATTGCTCTAAAACTAGGGAAGCGTAAACCACTATAAATTGTACTGTTGTGATCTCTTAATTCTTTCATGCAGTGTTGTACCTCATCTGGGCTTATATTCCCGAGACTTGGCTGTTCTCACTGGGACTAACATACTGGCCTCAAAAGTAAGTTCAGCCAGTTGAACTTTTTAGCCTGAATATGTGTGTCAGACACCCTTAAATATCCTCAAATAACAAAAGTTGGGTTTTTTTTCTGTTTGGTTGGGGTTTTTTTATATAGTGGCCTTGTATTTAATCCAGTTTTTTATGATAAAGGACTCTAATCTTTTTGAAGCATTTTTGTTTATGTAGGTAAGTATCTATGGTGAGAAAAGCAATAGTATTTGGATGTTTTATGATAAATTTGTTCTCAGGAACTTTGCCAGTGAAAATACAGTAAACTTCATGGAATCATAGAGTAGTTAGGGTTGGAAAGGACCTTAAGATCATCTAATTCCATCCCCACTGTCATGGGCAGGAGCTCCACACACTAAACTGTGTCACCCAAGACTCCATCCAACCTGGCCTTGAGCACTGCCAGGAATGGAGCATTTACCACTTCTTTGGGTAACCTGTTCCAATGCCTCATCACCCTCACAGTAAAAAACTTCTTTCTTATATCTAACCTGTTTAACATTGAATCCGTTACCCCTTGACGTTTATTTAAAGATTTAAAGCCTGATAAATGTGCATTTCTTGAGCCCCATACTTTGGCCAGAAAGCGGCCAGTGGCTGAATACTTTCTCCATATAAAACAACAGTACTGTATCATCTTTTCCTGTCTTTTTCCTTTGTATAAGACATATCGTTCCAGTTTTTCAACATCCTCCCTAAGAGACTTTCTGGAGGAATATTATTCCCGGGATGATTCCTCTCATCCCTTTTCCTTAGGCCTGTAGGTGGTACAAAGATAGTATTCTTTTTAACCACAAAGTGTATCTTTAAAACGTAGTAAAAAAAACCCCAACACATAGGTAAGAAATCTATTTGAGGATCTATACGAGACTAGCTTTGGTGACTCTGCAGTCAGTAATAATGGGAGAGGCCACAGCCCCTTTTCAGAGGTGGTGTTTTCTTCTCTTGGCTGAGTTTGTGCGAGATACAGTAACAACTGCTATGTTAAAACTGTTGTATCATTAGGTGTTTGTTATTATGATATGTGAATTTTAAAATCTTCTTCCTCAGATACTGGGCAGTTGCTTTACCAGTGTATCTACTGGTTGCTGTAGGAATTGGTTATATATTACTTTTTGGTATTAACATGATGAGTACAGCTCCGCTTAACTCCACACATACTATTACAGGTAATTTTATTGGTTTTTCTGTTTTGGGTTTTTTAATTTTTATATTCAACTGGTAATTTCTGTAAATGTATATATGTAGCTGTATGTAATATAAAACAAATTTTAAGCCTTTAAATACTTTGATTTAGAAAAGGAGTTCTTGGAAGTACTGAAGGACTAGAATGAAAAGATAGCCATGATCCCAACTCTTCCCTCTGTGCCATCATATGGTAGTGGTTTCCAACTAGCAAAGAGTACTTTGTTGGTAAAACAGACCACTTTGGAGGAACAGGGGGTAGGCATGTAAAGATCTGCAAGGTTTGCACCTTGCATTATGAACTAGTCATGGGAAGAAGGGTGTGACTACCTGCATGGCAGTGGCAGAACTGGGAAGGCAAGGAGGAGTCAATGTGTTGCAGAGGAGGATGTTGTGGTATTGAGGCATAATTAAATATGTCAGTGACTGCCTGTGTAAAAAAGCTGTTCTTCGTTTTTTCTCTCAGCTTTTGTGTAGCCTTTACTCCTGCCAAGGAGACATGTTCTAGGCATTCACAACATTCTCCAGGCAACTGCACCTTCTTCCACATGAGGAATCACACCACTATTTGCAGGTGTCGGAAAAAATGCAGATGATAAAATTTGGTGCGAAATTTACTTGTTGCTAAAGCAACTGCTGAAGTTGCATTCTTTCAACAAACTATGTACGTTACAACAAACAGTAGTACATTCCAATGCACTGCTAAGGAAAAGCAATCAGTTGAGGCTGTAGTTGAAATGCGTTACTCTAACGCTGCTGTCAAGAACTGCCATTTAGTCACCCTGGTGTTCCAGGGCTCTCATTGGCACTCCCATGTCACCTTTTCTTTTGATGTCAACCCAAGAGTTTGTGTGGCTGTATGGCAGGTGGGACGGGGTACCTACTATGTTTGAAAAACAATTGTATTTGAAAGTTTTCTTTTTCAGAGGGAAAAGTTCTGTAGTTGTGTTCAAAACGCATCTGTAAAAATATTTATGCTGTTACAGGAATGGGTGCTGTGTCGTGATGGGAAAAAGCAGCCAAGATAAAGGGAGGGTGGACTGCATCTCTCAGCAAAAATTCTAGCATAGTGTGCAAGCTACAGGCTGAGCTATTCACTCTGGGTTTTTTTGCTTGTTCTTTTTATCCTTGGATAGTTAAGATTTGATGTCGTACAGCATCTTAGACCAAGTCTCAGAGAGTGATTTCAGCAGGAGGGTGGGGTTGATTTCTTCAGAGGCTCTACTAAGACATCGTGATGTAAAGTGTTTCTGATGGCCATCTTATTATACCTTGGCAAGATGGGCTTTTCAGCATTACTTATAGCACCTACGTTTATGCAGTGTTGCATTACATAATGTTTATTGAAAGGAAAAAAAAAATCTATAATGAATGAAATGTTCTTATTCTTTCCTGTAGATAACTATGCAAAAAAGCAGCAGCGGAAGAAATTCCAAGAAGAAGCAATTCCAGCACTGAGGGATATTCCCATCAGTGAAGTAAACAGAATGTTTTTCCTTTCTGAAAAAGGAATCTGCAATAGCAGATAGTCATTAAGATCTGTTTGAATAAAGGATTAGTACAAGTGTTACGTAAGGAAAATCAAAACCTCTCCAAGCTAAAAGTAACCCAGTCTCTTTCTACTTGCAGAAGAAAGTTGGGGGTTTTGTGGGTTTTTTGGTTTTTGTTTGGGTTTGGGTTTTTTTTTTCCCTGAATCTAATTAAATTTATGTTAACATTTTCCTTGAGATGGCTTGATTTTATTATACGTGCACCTTAATAACATGCCTTGGTATGAGAATTATGCCACATTAATTTATCTAACCATTCTTACAAGTTTAAAATGTTCTATTTCATGCAGATTTCTGCTTGTAATTTCCATCCAAGAATGAAAGAAATAGCTTTCAAACATAGCTTACCTCTGTTTCTCTGAATTCAGGGAGGGAAAATGTGTTCCACTGGCCAAATGGAAGTTATGTTAATTTGAAGTGTTTACATTGTAAATATACAATTCTTATCTGTAAATATTAATAAAATGTAGCTAACTTTTACCTGTTAAAGTTAGTGGTTTTCCTGTG
The DNA here is from genome assembly GCF_033783945.1 of Neopsephotus bourkii. NCBI lineage: Eukaryota > Metazoa > Chordata > Aves > Psittaciformes > Psittacidae > Neopsephotus > Neopsephotus bourkii. The sequence goes on along the minus strand of NW_026901456.1, from coordinate 5,569,489 downwards.
ATTTTATATTTGTTCTGGGCAAAGGTGTATAGTGGTCCACTTTTCCTTACACAATTCTTTACTCAGCAAAATACGTTGATCTCCCCCCTCTTGCCCCAAACCAGTGGGCTTCTTGAAATGCAAAGATTGATTGCCAGAAATAAGGAAGGTGGGTTGTGAAGATTTTCCTGAAACAGATCTTGAAATGACCTTTTTTAACCATTCTTAAGAATACTGAAAACTAGATTCTGGAAACACAGGAACAGGCAGGTCCATGTTACTATAGCGTAGGTTGTAGCAGAAGGTGCAGTAACTTGTTATGGCAGTGGTTCAGATGTTTCTCAAAAAGTGGATTTTCTTTCAGGTGTGTGTTACCGTGCAGAGAAACAGTTTTTATTGCCTTTCTTCCAAGAGTCACACACCTGGTTATCTTCAGCAGTCAAGGTTATTCAGCTTGGTTATGAAAGCCAGTGGATAGAGCTTCATTATTGTTTGTTAGGTCTATAAGCCAACTTCTGACCAGCAGAAAATTTGGTTAAAAACATCACTATTTCATTAAAAGTTAATAAGAAAGTTTGGAATTTTTTTGTGAAGAATCTTAGCCAGTTCCTTTAGAAAATGGTCAAAACAACCATCAGTGCTGTGGGAAGTCTTAAGACCTGGTAACAGTCAATCTAATATAAATATATAATCTGTTGGTTTTTTTCATCCTCTTTAGTAGTTTGCTATTTTTTTCCATCTGTATTTGAAGAAAAAACCTGCTAGGCGTTACGGATAGGAGAAAAATACCTTCTTAAAAAAGGCAAAAATACATTTCAACATTTCACTCTGAAATGGTAAATTTTAGGTATATTGTCATTTGGGGACATTTCACAAGAGTGAGTGTTTGTACATAAGCCTGATGACTGTAGGTTGGTACAATGTTTGATAGATATAGGCATGGTTGTGAACTTTTGTTTTTCAGTTTGCCCCCAGTTGCTGTTGTTTCCCCCTCCTGCCATGCTTTTGCCCTTCTTTAATTTATGTGCTCAAACACCTACATATGGGGTGGATTCAAGATTTTGCGATCAACAGACATGAAGGTGTATTTACTCTTGTGAATTCTGTAATGGTGTAGACACTGAACTCTTGCCTGTAATTTTTGTGTGTGTGTGTAATTTCCACTTGTGTTCTACATTCCTTTTGGTTTCTGAGAAGGCAATTTCGATTATAATTCTAAATTGACAGCAAGTGAAGGCCACGTTTCTGGTATCATTTGATGGAGGGATTAATTTAGTCCCCTGTTAAGGATACCCAAATCCCTTCAGGATAAAGAAAAGCTACTGGAAAATGCCCTCAAGCCCTGAAAGCACACAAATTAAAGGACTGTAAACCTTCGACAAAGATTGTATCAGTGATGAATCCGCCATTTCATTTAACTGCAGACCTCACAATTATGGGAAAACTAACAGAGGCACCTAAGTGAGTAGGCAAACTGGGGCCATTTGTTTAAGTAAAACTTGGAGGCATGAAACTCAATCTTTCTGTCACTACTGTGTAGTGGTGCTTCAAAGACACTGTAGTGACCTTTTCTTCAACTTAGGAGTAATGTTTGACACTTCAGAAATTGCCTCTGTGATCAAAATAAAGACAGTTGTCTAAAAACACTGTCATTGGGCTAATAAATGCATTGTAGGGAATTGCAGGTATTTGGGATCCATCATTTCACTGTCTTGCCTGTGACTGTGATTAAGGAAAAGATATGCAACTCTGCTAGCAAAAAGAAGAGATTCACCCTTTTGTAAATGTACAGCACACTTACAGCTGTAGTTATTTAGTGGGTTTTATATAGACTTTGCCTTAAATATTATTCAGAAAAAAAATAAACAACCCTGAAATGATTGAACTGTGTTGCTAGTATTGCCTTTCTTTACAAAACATACCTGTTCACAGACGGGGTATCGAGTATCCATTCTTCTCAGAGACTGAAGAAAAACTAAATAAATAAAGGCAAAACCCTAAATTTGCCCTCATTTTCACCCTTCTGACTTACTGGTGGTGTACTGTTATAGCACAACCTCTAGTAACAGAGTTACACCAACTGCATTGTGCCTGCTGAAATAAATGATGAAACCACAGCCTTGCATTTTAATGCACCTTCTAGGATTCTTCTGCGGTTTTTATATATTGGTGACTGATGGTATTTTACACATTTTGCTATAAATGTAATCCTGTAAAGCAGGTTCCCCCCAAATGGTGTTTGAATGAATGTCTATGTAGACATGTCACAAAAAAATAAAAAAGAGCTGTTCTGTTTAGAATGAAAAGGTTGTATGCCAAAGGTAATAATAGAGCTTTGGTTGCTGAATTTGTGTATAGGTGGCAAAGTATGTTTCTCTGCTTTCCACCTTAGCTGTAAGGAGAAGAGTAGTAGCAACACAGACTGTGTTTATGATGTTGAAGTTGAGAAGTACTGCAAGAGAAGAGAGTCATGCAACTGATTTAAAAAGGGAAGCTATCTTGAAATTGATTTTGGTCTTTTTCATTGTACTGTATTGAATGCCATAAGCATGGACGCTTCAGCGCAAATGTATGGTGTATACATATGAAGTAGTAGAAGAGTTAAATTCTTTGTGTAGCCACATAATTTCGTTCAAAGCATTGGTAGAAGAATCTGCTGCTTTAACTTCAACAGTGAGCTACAGCAAAAGAGGTAAATGATCTTTTGTGAAGTTCAAATGTATAAAGCCCATGAAGTAAAATATACAGGCACACATGAGTAAGAGGTTAGCACAATTCTCTGTGTGTTTGTGTTTACTGTTCCTATAGATTAGATGGCTGGAAGAAGAAAAGGAAAGAAAAGGCAACATGGCCTTCAGTTTCTAGATATGAAAGTGATGCCCTTGCAGGAAGAGAAAAGAACTTGTTTCAGCAGCAGTGAAATGGAGTTGTCTTTCTCCTTGAGATATGCAGGTACACTTTTGCTGTTACCTGATGCATTCTGAAGTGTACAGGCTGTCTTAAAAATATTTAGAGCTTACTATGAAATGCTGTCAGCTTGATTTGATGATCTTTAAAATAATCATTGTTTGTGATTGGGGGATATAAGCAAAAAGCTAAGAAACAAATTACTCTAGATATTTTATGGCAAAGCTCAGATACCAGTACGTGCTATCAAAGACCATCTCATATGAATTAGAAAGCTGTAATATTAGATGGTTATATTCTTGCTGCAAGCAGCATTTCTGTAAAGTTAAAAGTTGTCCTGGATCGGGTGGACTTGTACTGCCTATGAAGCAGGTAGTGTGCCTGAAGCTTTTCTAGGAGTAGGAGCACAGAAAATGTATGTTTTATTTCCATAGTGCAGATCTCTCTGGTACTCTGGTGATTCATTGGTACACCTCCATGCGAGGTGGTCTATAAACGTAAAAGATGCAACTCTACCTCAAACAGCAAGTAAAGTGTATACAAGGAATGATGGTAAAGTAACAGATTTTTACATTCTTTTTAGTGGAACTTGAGATGCTGCGAGTTATATCAGGAAAAGTTAGGCTAAAAATATACCTTAAGGAGGAGAAGCGATACCTGTAGGAACAGTGAACTTCCCAGCTGTCATTCAGTATGAGAATGGAGGTAATGTGAGGTAGTCTAAATAGTGTTTGATTCTTCCTCTTTTCCCCTGCTCCAGCATTCTGTGCCATGAGAGTGTAACATTGATATCTTAGCTCTATCTCTAGCAGTTCAGTTTGGTAAGTTTGATTAGAGTAATAAGAAGTTACAAGATCTTTGCCTTAATACAGTGTTTCTCTAATACCTAATTCACATTCATGCTGAAGCTCCCACCTACAGAAACTTACCGCTAAAGCCCTCTTGAAGAAAAAGCTTTTTGAGTACTTGCTTTCTTTACCAGGCAGTTTCTATGGACTTTAGTTTCATTTTTGGGTGTAAATGGTAAAGCATTTCTGACTTACAAACAGAACAGTTAATAAATGATTTTGTGTAAATAAATTTTGTTCCGTAATGCATCTTTTCCATCGGCACTTGAGTCTGAGTGCCTAAAATGTTTAACTCAAAGGCCTGCTTGCTGCTGTACTATTAGATCTCCAGTCAGCTCTAAAACAACTGGGATGAATGGGGTTTTTTGTACGTCTCCCTCTATTCATGAATGGAACTGTATTCTGAGGAGAAAGTTTTGGAAGCATTTAGTCTTGTTCTGCCAGTTCCCTTACAGAGAAATTGCCAAAGTAAATTTTGTTGGCATGCTGTGCAGTTTCTGTATCAACTTAAATCTCAGCCTTTTGCTAAAACCAGCTGATAGTTTAAACCAGTCTGAAAATCACAATCATATTGAATGTAATTTTAAATAATATGTGTTTCAGAGAAGGGGGTGAATTTTGCTTCCTGAGCTTATAAAGCTGCTATTTGGAAGATTGCTTTTTCTGTTGTGGCAGCTCAGTCCTACTGCTGTTGTCATTCTCTCAGTATAAATGTAGCTTAGGAAAAAAATGTGATTGTGATAGTTGTTTTTTTCCCTTAATGCAAATTATTACTGCATTACTACTAATAATTTAGCATTATTTTCTAAAGAACACTCAAAGAACTTTAATATCATGCAAGGATATTATTCCCTTGGATCTATGTATCCTCCAAGATCTTGTCTTGGAAGATCTTACAAGTAGAATTCAGGACTGTTTTATGAACATACTTTTAATTTTGATTTTTCACATGAATACATGCAATAGCAATATAAAAGTGTAGGCATTGTCTGGATAACTCCCCAGCATTCATGTACAAGTGGAACATGAACTTGTCTTTTGCTCTTGTAATTTTAGACAAAGATAATCAAAAGGCAGCATTTGCTGGAAGTGTTGAACTACTAAGGGAAGTTAGGTGGAACAGAGATCTTGAGCATACAAATTAATTTGTAAAATGCTGTGTTTCTAGTCTTGTCTTTGAAGTAGTAAGCTCATGATGAACTCAGTATTTGGGGATGCTTTGTTATCTTTTTCCTGTAAATGATGGATCATTTTGAGGTTACTGAAATCTTAGTAAGGTCAAACTGCAGATGAAGTAACAAACCAGAGCTGAAAGCTGAAAGTTAACTCCAGCCAAGTAACAGAGATGCTGTATTTCTATTAGTTCACTTTTAGTCTTCTCTTAATTATTAGCAGCCTGTAAGGGATCACAATGCATATTATATTTAGTGTGCAAATAAGGGTACTTTAATGTTGTAACATGAAAAGACAAGTTATTTGACAAAAAAAAAATTAAAGTGGCTGGCTTGACAGGAAAAGGATAATACAGTTTTGGCTTTGTCTAATGATTGCAGTTAAATATTGCCAGTCAGGTAAATAGTATGGTAATGTTACCTTAATTTGAAATGGAATTTGACAATACAGGAGAAACCAAACAGAATGTGTAGCAGAGACTGAGAAATAGAATCAGTTCAGACCAATGCAGTGTTGTCAGACTTCAGCAGATGTGCAAGATGATTTGTTTGAATATTTCCACCAGCCTTTGGCAATATCGTCATTCACTATCCAACAGTATTTCTCTAATAACAGTGTCTGTTCTACTGCTTTAAAGAACACACTTTTATTAAGATTTTTTTTTCTGTTCCAGAGGTGTAGATTTTTAACAGCACTTATGTCATTATATCTACATCTGATGCCTTGGGGATATAGCCGTTTGCAAATATTAAAATAGCTGTTTCATGGGAGACCAAAGATAAATATAGCTAATATCCTGCCTCCAACACTGGCTAACGATGCCTGCTATAATAGTAAGAGCAAAGATTAGAGAAAGAAGCTAGTAATGTTTCCCCAGAATGTTTCCCCAGCCTGCAACAATATGAAACTTCTGAACCAGATGTTACATGTTTATATTTTTTCATGAAAATCTTTAATTTACTTTTTCTAAGTAGGTAAACTCTTAGTTTCAACAACATCACAGCGTAATCACAAGTTGGATTAAGTATTACTTCCTTTTGTTTTGAATTTGCATCTTACTACTTAAATTTCATATTCAGTCATTCTCTCCAAACCACTCAAGATAGTATAGACTATGTTTATCATAGAATCACAATCATGGAACGGTTTGTGGTTTCCATGGGCTGGAAGAGACCTTAAATATCATCTAGTTCCAACCCTTTGCCATGTGCAGGGACACTTTCCACTAGACAAGGTTGCTCAAAGCCCTGTGGCACCAAACCTAGCCTTGATATACTTGGTCACATCTTCAGGCTGAAAAGTTCTGACCTGTTTTGTTGTTTGTGTAATCTATGTACTTGATCATCCTTCCCCCCTCCCCCCCCCTTTATTCCATTCATGTCAGATATGAATATAATTTTCCAAGATACAGCAGACCTATCACTCTCATTCTGGGTAGCTGATCTGCACTTTCTCAGTGGCCTCTTGTCTGGGATTTGCTGTATCTGGAAATTCTGAAGAAGTTAAAAATGTTCAGATTCTGTCTGAACATATTACCAAAATACTTGGAATAAGATGCCCCATCCAGTATTGATGTGGTTCTGTTAGTATGTAGGGCCACTGTCTACACTGTGTCTTGTGTTCTTGCATTGTTTGTTTTAACAGTTACCCCACTGGAAGCTGCTCCGACTGACCAATGCTCTTAGAAAACAGTTATTACACTGAAGGCAATGCTTTCTATTTCTCAAAATATTCAGAAGGCTTCGTCAACCAAAAACTGACTTAGGACCTGGCAGTGTTCTGCCATGCTGCTGCCAGCAAGTCCAGGAGGCTTTTTTCATGCATCTCAGTGAGCCATTTGCCAGTTCAGGCTGGTTGACCACCAGCTGTCTGGAGTTAATAACCAGTCCTCAACATCAGCACATAGTGCCACCCATTGATACTTATCCCTCCAGCTCAAAAACTCTCTCCTAAATGCAGGAAGATCAGTCTCAGTTGGAGCTGAAGCTGGCCTCCATTTATGTTGTGTTTTCCTGCAGCTGTTAGTTCATCATTGCTGTCCTGCAATAGTAGTAACACCTGCTCTTGCCATGCATATATGTCCGCAAGCATGCAGTGGTCAGAAATGGTTAGAAAACTGGTGTTTTCTAAAGATGGGACCACAGCCCACTGCTTGGCATCTGCAGGGCAGGCACTGAAGCTATAAAGGAGGAAGAGGCAGCATGGTCTCAACAGAAAGGTAAGGATTAGCAAGGAAGAACCTACAGAGTGTGCCTTTTACATAATGCATCCCTAAATGGTGACAATGTCTGTGTAAGGCAAATGGCTCTTTACTGTTGTGTGTTGGGGAGCACTGTGCTGTGTGGGGATCGTGTGGTAACTGCCATTTCCACAGGGAAAGGAGTTGGTTCCTTCAACATACCCCTCCAGGTTCCAGTAATCCTCAATGAAGGCCTGAGAAATTCAGCAGTGACCAGGTTGGTTTGGGGCATAGCACAGATTAATATGGCAGCACAGCTGCACAGGTGTCTTAATAGGCGAGAAAAAGCCCTGGTCAGAACTCTTAAGGTGAGCATGAAACACCAAATGTTGGGAGTGAACTCATCTGAACACTGATGGAGATGAGAGCTTCTTGCAAGGAAGAAGTTGGGACTTCATGTACAATAATTTGACTGCTGTGTAGAATATGTCATCACCAGCCTGTTAAGTGATCTTTGATGCTTTTCTGTTTGTTTGTGCTACAGACTGAATAATGATGAAGCTGGGGCGTAAGTAATTTTAGTATATCGTATGAAAGAAGTGAAAGACCTTTAAAATGTCTGTATTTTAGTTCCATGTGTTGGGACATGAAGATGTGGAGATGGTGAGTGGGTGAAATGTGAAAGCTGAATTTTCGTGTGTCACACTAGGGTTTACAATTTCAACTTTCAATTGTGTAGTTTCATATGTTATAGGATGCTGTCTTGTGTAAATTTAATTAATATACCTACTTTTTAGTATGTAAATTAAAATTGTAAAAAAATCCTGTAATATATGAATTCATTTGGAATCTGAATTTACTATGCTAAGAATTTAAAACACTATCACGTTGTTTAATAGTTCATTGTACTAAGAGGAAGACCTGACACACAGGGTAAGTGGCTTTGACAGCCATCTGACCTACCAACAGTAGTGTAGAAAAGATCAAGAATCTTGGATTCTGCCTTTGCCTCGTCTCTGGAGAAATTATGGAGAGAGTTTTGTTAGAGATAAGGTACCTGAAGCATAATAATTATTGAAACATAGCAGGGCTAAGTATCCAATCCTTGAGCTAAATAAAAAGTGCTGGCACAGCAAGACAAGTACTGGCAGAATCTCTGAGCATACACAGTTTATGCAAACAAAAGGTTAAGTGGACCAGGTTATACCAGTTCTCTGAATGAAACAAACTGTGCTGAAAAAGCAGGTTTTGCTAGTGAAATAACAGGGTTGGAATAAATGTGCCTACATTTACTGTAGATAATTATGAAAATCAGTAACTTAAAGTCTTCCTGAACATTAATTTAAAAGAAATATCAAGGTAGTTGGATACATATTTAAGCCTCACCAGATGAGAATAAGCAGTAAGTCAATTATATTAAAATCATAGATTCAAGCGCACTAAGCTATAGAAATAAGATTCGTATATTTTGGTGAAGACAAAAAGGTAGCACATAGTCGTTTAACATATTGCTCACAGTTTTTAATAATGACTTTTTCTGACTGATACTAAGGCACTTTTCCGATGACAGGGAGGAACCTGGATGTCAGAATAAACATTTCCCCCAGAGCTAATAAGCAATAGTCTTTGCATTTTAAATAGTTTCTTCCTTAGATTCAAACATTATGTTTCAAAGCTTTTGTGTTACTTTGGCTCTGTACATTATATTATTTTGCCCCATAATCAATTCTATTTTCATTTTATCAGGACTGCAAGGTAAAAAATAGTAATTAAGTTCAGTGCTCTTAATGTTCTTAATCCATGTTACTTAAACCAACTTGATTCAAACCTTATAATCTTCTGTTCAGCTTCAGGGTTTTATTTAAAAGTCTCTGAAAACACAAAAGGATTTCCTCTTAGTTTCCAGTTGCACTGACTCATTCTTCTTGGTAGGATAAATAGTTTGAGCTTTGATGTATTTCTTTGGTCAGATGTTTGTCCGTATGTTTCTGACAGTTCCTTTTTTATCTTTTGAGTTTTTTTGTTTGTCAAGGCTGACCCACTGCTCATTCTTAGGCTGAACTGATTTCTTCTTCATCTTCCTCAGAGTCAGCGTCATCATTGTAGAAGTGAATTGTGGCTTGTACTGGAAAACTTGCCAGAACCTTCTCTCCGATGTTATTAAGAAACTTTTGGGATTTGGACTTGGGCAAATAAAGTCTAGTAAGAAAACACATTTTAAGAAAAAAAGTAAAACTATGTGATGCTTTCGCAGCTAAGCTAAACTAGCCTGAGTGTTAAAGTCTATTTTTATCTTTCTTTGGAGAGAGAAGAATCCTAGGGTTCCTTGCCTCTTAAGATAAAATTGCTTACTAAAAGGTAATGTTGATTTTAAGTTGTCTTAGTTGCTTTGGGCATATTGCGTATTAGATTTATCTAAGGTCCCACCCTGGTAAAGTGTTACCAGAGCAGTGATGCATGCTTGAGATTGTTTGGTTTGGTTCTAGCACAGTTCACAATGCAAGTGTCCCATGCAATGGGTAAAGTTTGAGGAAGTTTGAGATTCTGGAATAAGATACCAGGTTAAGATTGGGGTGAGCTGCCTGTTGCACAGCGGCTGATCTTAGTGAATCTTGTCTCTGCAGATGGAGGAGGAGGAAGTATACACTGAGAGAGATTTCTTTCAAATTCATATTGTTTTGTACTGAATTCGTAAATGTCTTAATTTACATTTCAGGTTTTCACCAGCTTTCTCACTAAAGCAAAACTTATGTGGTCTGTACACATATGCATTTTTTGTGTGCATAGGTATCCACTTTGTCCCTATTTCGGTTAAATTTGACAGTGATAAAGGTTACACAGATTTTAAGGTTCTACAACTTGTTTACAAGTGCATGTAGAGAAGAGGGATACTCTGTTAATTTTCCTCCTCTAAACTGAAGTCCAAATCAGGAGTTCCTACATAATTAAGCCTTAAAGAACCCAGATGATAGTGGAAACCCTTATAAATCCCCCAAGCATAGGAAAAGTTTCACCTGCAATTCAGCTTTTATTCAAGAGCAAATTTAAGCAACTCAAGACACAGATCTATAACAAGTCACATTCCATTAGCAGCTGCTCACATTAATTATTTGGGCTTTGTGGGCTTCTTATCATATTAATAAATGTAAATATAAATTAGATGAGGCAGAAGAACATTATTTCTTTCCAGATTACTTTTTTCTTATTGTTACCATGTTGTTTCAGGTTCTCTTCAGCCTGGGTATCAGTCTTCATGGAGGTATAAAATAAAATCCATGGAGTCTGGTGAGTAGATAAACTTCATTATTAAAAAGAGATACTCCAGGGACAAGCTAATACTTCTCCTGAGAAGAAATATATCTTTTATTGAAAGGTGTCACTTTTCCTGTATCTGGTGATAGGATTTAACTCACCTCACTGGATGTTGAAATCCCAGGGCTCCTTTTGATCTAAAATTTACTAGTTGACCATCCAGTTCTGACTGTAAAGAGACATTTTTATTACTTAGAAGAGGCTAAAAATGAAGATTTCACTTTTTATTTCTACAGCTAACCATAAAATTCTACAGCAATGTTGCTTTATTTTTTTTTCTTCTGTGCTGCTTGTTGTTTTACTCCGGCTAAATGTACTTCAGAGAATAAATGTGTCCACAGTCTGCTAACAGGTGCACATTTATCAAAGGATTTGAGCTTGTACATCTTATGAGCCACGAAGCTGTACATTTTGCTGAAGTTTTTAGGGAACACTGTAGTGACTGATGAGCTAATAACACCACCAAATGCAAGGTCAGTGATTAGAAAAGGAAAAAACTATTTTCAGTCAGTTTAAAGGAATGGGAAGTTAAGGTTTGTCCTGATTTCAGCTGGGATAGAGTTAATTTTCTTCCTAGTAGCTGGTGTAGTGATATATTTTGGCTTTAGTATGAGAATAATGCTAACAACACACTGATATTTTAGTTGCTGCTAAGTAGTGCTTACTATAAGTAAAGGACTTTTTATTTTCTCATGTTCAGTAAGGAGGAGTGCAAGAAGCTGATAGGGAGCATGGCCCGGACAGCTGACCTGAACTAACCAAAAGGATATTCCATACCACAGAACATCATTCTTGGTATATAAACTGGGGGGAATATGCCAGGAGGAGCCAGTCGTTGCTCAGGTCAGGCCTGGGTTTCAGTCAGCAGATGGTGAGCAATTGTACTGTGCATCCACTTGTCTTTCTTGGGTTTTATTTCTGTCTTTCTTTTTTCATTGTCTCCCTTTTCATTACAATTATTATTGTTATTATAATCATTATTATATCTTCTTTTATTTAAATTATTAAACTGTTCTTATCTCAACCCATGGGTTTTAGCTTTTTCCTTATTCTCCTCCCAGTATGGGAGAGCTGCAGTGAGCAAGCAGCTGCGTGTACTTAGCTGCCAACTGAAGTTAAACCACAAGAGAGTTTTATCAAATACCTCTTAACTACACTGACCCATAGTTTGGACTTGGAATGTTCAAGCTTGATTGCAACCAAAGATCACACGAGCACATTGAAGTGTCCAAACAGTTAAAATCAAGAGACAACTGGCATCTCATATTTCTATGCAACAAGCAATAAAAAGCAAGCATAGGGAAGGTAGAAACATATGTTTTAAGTATCAAATTTTAATTTAGCACAAAATAAATTCATTCAAATTAAGGTAGGAATGAAACTCGATAATTTGTAATTGTTAATGTTACTAAATCCTGTTAGGATTGTAAACCTGAAAGCATCTCCCAAAATCACAGGGCCCTTTCTAGCGTCCTCTTCTAGGCATGTATTTTCTTCCATACCTTAAAACAAAAAGACTTCTTTTTTCCTCCTATCAACCTGATGTTACATAAAATACAGATATTTAGCTTTGCTGTAATAGAACTCCTGTTGAACAGAATTTAGAAACCATCCACTGTACTACAAACAAAGATGACTTTTGCCGATGTCAGAGTAATTCATCTATCTTTCAGTGGAAATAGGCTTCAGCATGGATATTTTGGTGGGCCCCAAAAAGCCCCAGGCTGTGGACTGAGCAAGAGATCTTACAGAATTATCTCTACCTTTTATGTTGGCCTATTGCTCTCATACCCACCTGTTTGTCTTGTAGCAAAAACGATTTGTCTTCAGGCTATTAGTTTTTTGCTTAAGGGTTTTTTTGTGTTTAATCAGGAGACTTATTTACTTTGTTTCCACAGTACTAAGTAAAATGGACTCCTGATCTGGCTGAACACTGTGATCATAATGTCTGTGTTAAATACCATTTTTCTCCTTTCATATTTACATTAAAATTAAACCAGCCTTTTTTATTGACCTGTATTTTTTACTCTCATCTCTTTGGAGTATATATTATTTTCTAATAATTCTGTATGTAATAATAATATTGGTTAAACACACATTGTATGCTTTACCTTCTCGTGCTAAAATAGACCATTTCTGAAAAACAGTTCTAATAAAAGCCAATTGCAACATCTAACTCAGTTTCTATACAGCAGAAAATGTTCATTTATGTAATGTTGTAGATATACAATAGTAAATTTAAATTACTTCGTCTTTTTTTTTTTTTGTGATAAATAATGTAACTGAATTTAGGTAGTAGGAAAAATGTTACTTTTATACAAGGAAAAGGATATTATGTGTAGGTAACCATAGGGAATATTGTAACACATGTTCTGGGCAATAGAGGTGATATTAGTTTATTTTTTAGCAGTAGTTTCATATTTTATCACTTTTTTCTTGAATCAGTTTCTCAGGTTAGATTCTTATATGTATATTCTTAAACATTATTTTTTGTAACTACACAGAGAATATTGAAACTTCTATTTGCTTCACTCCAGTGTTTGGAGTGTCTACTGATCTGTAAAGCATTGGCATTTGTATGTATGAATTGCAGAAAATAACAGTAGGCAGCATGCATCTAACTAGCAAAACCATTGTGTTTAATCTATCTTTGAAGTCCGCCTCCTAGAAACCTCAGTAACTGTGCTGAAGATACTTGCCTTCCACACCTGTGGGCTGTAGGTTTGCATTAGCAAGTCTTCCCACCTAGGCACCACACAAAGTATCTAAGCATCTTTCCTTTTCTGTGACCCAGTTAAAAAATATAAGGGCTTCCTAAAGCCCTTCTTTAGTCCTCATTAGGTCCCAAGCTACAGAGACATCTAGGATGCTGGAGCAGTATGGATGTGACATAAAGTGTAGTTGAGAAGGATCTGAGAAGCTTCTGGCAGGAAGGAGAAAAGTTAAAAAATTGAAATCAATTGTTACAGTTAAGCTTAGCTTGAAACAGTGCCAGGCTCTGAGCAGGAATGTGGCAGACTTCGCATGTGGTTTGTTTTTCTCAAGTGGGCGCAATCCCGAGTGTAAACTAAAACTTTTGAGCTGGTTGAATAAAATTTTCTCCAAAACCATAAGCTCAGTAATAAATCACAACTTCCTGATTTCAGAAACCTTAGTTTCTTGAAATCTTCCCTGTAAGCATGTGCTGTCATGAGTCAGACTCCTTTTATCCACAGCAATTTACAGGTGTCTCTGGCAAAACTTGGAACACTGCTGGAAAGAGCATTCTTCCTTAGGCTTTCATAAGGTGCCTGCAGGGAAGAGTAAGTCACGCCTTCAGATGTGTACAGTTACAGTCTCCATCATCAGCAGATAAAAAGTACAAGGTAAAGAGGTGCTGCCGGTGTTAAAATATAATAATAGAAATCAGGATTTTTTAAAGACTTGCACTAAGGAGACTTGTTTTAATATGCTGAGCCAGAAGTTGAATATGTAACTGTGTATCAAATGCTGCAAAAACTTATTCAGGTGCTTAGAACTAAGCAGGGCATTTCAACAGGTATTTAAAGTTTGGGACCTAGATTGAATGTGCTTTGATCTCTATTTTTGTTCTTTGAGCCTAACAAATCTTCCTACATGATTAAATAAATTTAACAATCACAGTGCCTTTCAAAGGCTCTTGGCAATTAAGAGCTGCTTTAAAATCCAATTTTGTGTTCATTTCCTAACTGGTTGAGCTATAGCAATATCCTTCCAAGAAAAACAATAAAATTGTGCACCTGAAAGTCTGGGATTTTTTTTAAATTCATCTTAAAGTAATTTTTATTCCAACTCTCGCTATACACAAAATACCACTACAGAATAGGCCTGTAAATTTCAAACTGAAGATACTGTTAGTTTTTTTACAATTAAGTAAATGAAAACTGCTGTTAAGAGTTGAGTAAGCAGTGCTTTCTGCAGCTCTTTAAGAACTGATAATGATTCTATATGTGATACAAAACTAGAGATACTCTCAGCCATTATCATGTTCAGAACACTTTAATTTGAATAATAATATTTCCTAACACTAAAGAAAGGTTCAAATGACTTTCTGTGTTCAAATAGTTTCAATTTCTGCACCTGTTTTCTATAAGGGTTATTTTTGTCAGCATTTAGTCTCACCATGTGTTGATTCTCTGTCATCTCACTGTCTCTGGCTGTGATCGTCCAGGGCCTCCATAAGGCAGGGCTGCTGAAAGGTAGAGTAGTGCTCCTAGTTAATTCTTTTGAAAATATCCATACAATACAGCTTCTTTTGTTAGATTCTGCTAGCATCTTTTGGAATAATATGATTTTTTTCTTTTTAACACATTTTGATTTGGTAAATCTGATTTCTATGGCAATATTAGTCTCTCTTCTGTCCAAAATGATTAAACGAACTAGACAATTATTTGCACATTTTTAACTAAGGTGTTATTTCACAACTCAAAGCAGCTGCATTGAACTCGAAATGATGATGTAATTAATACTGAAATCTTTTATTTATGCAGCATTGCTACAAAATAAAAAAGTATCCCTCCCTCTCTGACAGACTGTCTAAATACAGATTCTATGTTGGCATTAAGTGGCTGGTTATTTATTGAGTAAGCAACTCCAGCATTCAGCTGACATGGGCAATCTGATCTAATTAGTTTAAGAGAGCATGTGCAGCGGTGGGTGCTACATATGCCTCTTATTTGGCAGCAGGTACTTACAATTAAGGATGCTCTTTTTAAAACTACTTTCCACCTCTGCTGCTGTGTAACAGATCCATACAGTTGGGGAAAGATATGAAGGATAAATAAACATAATAATAACAACAGTATTTTGTCAACAGTAACAACAATAATTTTTTGTTACAACCTTAATTTTCATTTACTTCATTTGTAAGTTCTGAAATATTTGACTGAAAAGGATAAAATATCAGCAAAACAAATAAAATACCTGTTCCAAGTTAAACATTTTCAGGAACATTTTGCCCTTCTGAAATTGGAAATTATTTTCTGTCTCTTCAACGCTAAAATTACACCCAGTTTTGAAAGGAAGCTGCTGAAAAAAGGTCTCCCTGTGCCTGCCTTACCTCTCTGGGTGCTCCCTTGGCCGGGGTGGTGGGCGCTGCTGCTGCTGGGTGCCCTGGGAGCGATGACAGACACATTGCACTGCGGTCTGGAGCAGGAGACTTCCAGCTGCACCCTCCATGGCATTTGATGGTCTGAAGCCTGATGGCTGGGCTCTTGCCTGGGCCTTTCAGCCCCTCCTTTAACTTAACTTACCTAAAACAAACACGGCCTGAGGTAAACGGGGAGAAACTGTCCTTAATGAGATTTCTTTTGACTCACTGAAAGAGTTCAAAGATAGGGCTCTCAGGTTGGCAGGCTGTCCTGGGGACAGCACTGCTAGGGAAACAGAGGCTTTTTGTTAAGTTTGGTAGCGAATCACATGGAAAATAATCCATGCCTTTACCTTTCTGTCTGTTTTACAAAATCCGTATTTGGTCTATACGAAATATATGATGTAAATACACTTTTTGCATGGTCTGAGAAAACTCATCCATACCCTGTCCTAAAAAAGTTTGAGACTAGAAGAGAATTTTAAATGTACAATAATTTTTAAATTACTGAAGTATTTTTCATGTCCTGACTTTAAAAAAAATACCAAAAATTAGTGAAGGTGAGAGGATTTAAAGGCATGCCTAGTGACTTCATCAAGACTACAGGGATGTTCCTTTAATTTGATTGCTATCTGATGGATGGAGAAGAAAGCTTATGTCAAGAAAGATTACTTTGTCTATCAAAGAATCACGGTTATGAATGCCATCAATTTGAGGAATCTTTTAAAGTATACAATATATGTTTTAAGCCTACAAATTCTACTGAATAGAAACAAACTTCCAAACTTTCTTCCCACTGTTTTCATTTATAACATGCATAATTTGTAGCCTGCTACACTGTGCAAGAGCAAATATTACCTGGTGGCTGGGGTCATCTGGTTTTTATTGTGATGGTTCACTGCTACAGTTCACTTTGTTTCCTTTATTTCCCAACTACTGCAGATATGTGAGAGGATTATAAGAACCTAAAGCTGAATTCTCTTTCCACTGGTGCTAATATGCATTGACATCAAAGGGAACAGATTCAGCTCCCAAAAATAATTGGTTTCTACTGTGAACTTTCTTCCCAGAAAGCAAAAAATAATTTTGTTTGCTGAACATGGAATGTTTGTTGATTTTTAGTATGAATTAGGTCTCTTCTAGCTGATGTAGCTGAAGAAACCATCAAGTCAGTCAGTTTGAGAGGACACTGAAGATTCTCGGTGGGAGTCAGATCCTTCTGAGGTAAGCCCTGCGGCTCTCTCTCAAGTTGAGATCCAGGTGGAAGGAATGCATGTCCAGTCAGCAAGAAGAAAGGGACAGACTCACAGGTGAAAACCACTGGATACATTCTCTTGGAAACATTATTTTCCCCTGAAATTGTTTTGTATTAGAAAACACTGTATATACACATTTGTGCATCATTTTTGTGCATCCTACTGATCTTGCTTAAATCTAAGTATCTTTCTTAAGATGAGAAGCAGCTTAGGTCAGATTTGAAAGTCATTGTCTTACATTGGTTCAAATTACGCAGCTGTGTAAGGGATCAGTGTTGGGACTGGTCTTGTTCGACATCTTTGTCAGTGACATGGACAGTGGGATTGAGTGCGCCCTCAGCAAGTTTGCCGATGACACCAAGCTGTGTGGTTTGGTTGATACACTGGAGGGAAGGAATGCCATCCAGAGGGACCTGGATGCACTTGTGAGGTGGGCTGATGCCAACCTCATGAAGTTCGACTAAGCCAAATGCAAGTTCCTACACCTGGGTCGGGGCAATCCCAGGCACAGCTACAGGTTGGGCAGAACAGAGATTCAGAGCAGCCCTGCAGAGAAGGACTTGGGGGAGTTGGTCGGTGAGAAAATGAACATGAGCCGGCTTCAGTGTGCGCTCACAGCCCAGAAAACCAAAGGAGCGTGACCATCAGGTCGAAGGAGGTGATCCTGCCTCTCTACTCTGCTCTCATGAGGCCTCAACTTGGAGCACTGTGTGCAGTTCTAGTGTTCTGAACATAAGAATGACATGGAACTGTTGGAACAAGTCCAGAGGAGACTCATGAGGATGATCGGGGGTTCAAGCACCTCCCTCATGAAGACAGGCTGAGAAAGTTGGGGCTGTTCATCCTGGAGAAGAGAAGGCTGTGTGGAGACCTCATAGCAGCCTTCCAGTATCTGAAGGGGGCCCCTATAAGGATGCTGGGGGGGGACTCTTCATTCGAAACTGTAGCAAAAGGACAAAGGAGAATGGGTTTATACTTACACAGGGAAAGTTTAGGTTAGATATAAGGAAGAAGTTTTTTACTGTGCAGGTGGTGAGATACTGGAATGGGTTGCCCGGGGATGTTGTGAATGCTCCATCCCTGGTGGTGTTCAAGGCCAGGTTGGATGGAATCTTGGTTGACACGGTTTAGTGTGTGGTGTCCGTGCCCATGGCAGGGGGGTTGGAACTGGATGATCTTAAGGTCCTTTCCAACTCTAACTATTCTATGATTCTATAAATTTTTCCTGTTCTTTAAACATCCCTTCTTGCTGTGACAAATAGACGTGTTTTAAACTCAAAGGCCAAAGCTATTAAATGCTGTTCTGGGAAGCACTAACAATCTGTAATAGAAGATTTAGAGTTTAAATCTACTCCCTTCAATGTTCAGATGCTGTGGGGTGTACCATATCTAAAAGAAGAAAATATATGCATAGTCTCAATAATTTTAAACATCTATATGTCAAAATCAGTATAATTATTAGAATAAAGAATATGTTGAATTATAGTCAAATAACAAAATTATATTAAACAGCAGAATGGGTCCTGAGAAAAAAATGCAGACTTCTTAAGTAATATAAACTATAATTAAATACCTTCCTGAACTTCAGTCTGAAATACACATGTATAATTTCATCAGCTTAGTTTTATTTAGACCCAGTTTAACTTGATAGTTGAAAGGGAAGTGTGTATTACACAACTGATGTCTATAGTCCTGATCTTGCAATCAGATCCGTAGGTGACGATAATTGATTTATACCTCTGGATAGAATCTGCCAACATGGATATTAGTGCAGGACTAAAGTCTAAACTACTAACGTAGATCTCTCCAGAAGATACAAATGTGTCGTGGTTTAACCCACAGCCAGACAGCTTGTTACCCACTCCCCCCCTTCTTGCCCTCCCCCTACTCCTGGAGGGACGGAGAGGAGAATCAAAAAGAAATGCAACTCCCACAGGTTGAGATAAGAACAGTTTAGTAACTCAGGTATAACACAAATCACTACTGCTACCACCAATAGTAATGATAAAAGAAATAACAAGGGAAGAGCATAAAACACCCCATCACCAGGTGACCGATAACTTGCCCCCCCACAGCCCGATCAAGCACCGACTCATACCTCCTCCAACCCTGCAGTCCACCCAGCCCTTCCGGCTAACTCCCAGTTACATCCTGGGCATGACGTGCTGTGGTATGGAATACTTCTTTGGTCAGTTTGGGTCAGGTGTCCTGTCTCTGCTTCCTCCTGGCTCCCCTCCTCCCTGGCAGAGCATGAGGCCCACAAAGTCCTTGGCCAAACCAAAACATCAGTGTTTTTCAGCTCTGTTCCCAGCTTAAAGTCAAAACACAGCCCTGCACCAGCTACCAAGAAAGAGAAAAATGACTGCCACTGCTAAACCCAGGACAAAATGTATTCTCAATTAATTCTGTTTTTAAAGCCCTGCAAGACCAAATTTATTATGGAATTATTGAAAATATTATTTTGTTAATGAAGCTATAATGTCATGTAATAGAATTACATCTGACACTGTAGAAAAAATGTAAGCCAAAACTGGGACAGTATTACTTTATTGTACTAATTAATTGAAGTACACAACTTTAACTGGCATTTTTATGGAAAGCGTTAGCTAAAATCAGGTTGCAGATCTGTGGATTTCAGTAAAAGATAAGCAGCTGTAATAATGTAGTTTCTAAGAAAAGAAAAAAAAGGGGTAGCAGTTAAGCCAGTCATAGCTGTCTCATTTTAACAACTATACTACTATAGTTCTTAAAAGTTTTGCAATGTTCAGTTTTAATACAAGGCGCTGTATTTGGTGAAGAGCACTTCACAGTCAGAAAACACTGATTCTGTTAGTCGCTCATCCATTTTTTCCCAGAAGGCGGGAGTATTTTTCAGACTTCTGATACAACCAGAGATAAACTTTTACAAACTTGGTTTTCTACAGAGACATAAGCTATAAGATAATTATTTTGCGTTAATTTGAAGAAGTTTATTATCTTTGTGGGAAACCTGTTTTACTCATTTTTCTTGTGAAAGCACTTGTGCATTTGCCAGAATAATGAGAATTCAATATAAATTGGCATAGTCAAGGAACAGGATAGCTGTACAGCATTTATAATTTTGAATAGTACCTGGTATTTAACAATGTGACAAAGGAATATTTAGCCACTAATAGCATGCAAAGGTCCTCAAAGAGAAATTGTTGGAAAAGCTTTTATGGAATAGAGGGAGGAGGAAATTGAGCCATCCATGAAGCACAGCAAAGCCAGTCTCATAATAGTCCTTTAATGTAAAAAAGAGACACTCATCTACGCTGGGGTTACATGGTAGAGTTGTCTCACTGTTCTGAGTGGCCCCCTTTGGGAGCCTTCCCATGTGGACTGTTTGAAGAGTTAAGGGAGATTTCCTACCCTTCGACTGAAGCTAGCCTTTCACTGGGTGGGCGTAATTCTCCAAGTTTGTGGGCAGAAATGCAAAATGTGTCCTATTCACTTTCTTCCTCAAGGTTTTTCAAATTCTCTTTATATTTTTTGGTATGTGTAGCATTTTGCAACATCTTTCTATAATACTTTCTCTATGAGAAAACCCTAAGTGTTCTGGGAAGTCTGGTTAACATTACTCACTGTTTCTTTCCAAGACTTCCTTCCACCCTTCTATAGAGAGGAACTGATCGACATATTTTTTTTGGAATACCTATTTTAGTAAATTTCCTGGAGCAAACAAGGCTTTTCCTTCACAATAATAATAATGTTTCTGAATCTAAAATTCTTAACTTTTTAATCACAGCTTGTCATGATTAAGTATTGGCTACACTATAATAGAAACTAGAAAACCTACAGCAACTTTATGGCTTCAAAAAATTCTAATTGAGAACATGCCAACATACATAGAAACTTGTCTTAAAAT
The DNA here is from genome assembly GCF_033783945.1 of Neopsephotus bourkii. NCBI lineage: Eukaryota > Metazoa > Chordata > Aves > Psittaciformes > Psittacidae > Neopsephotus > Neopsephotus bourkii. Next base: position 5,548,842 of record NW_026901456.1, on the reverse strand, counting down.
GGTGACTGTTTTTCCTGTATATTGTTCTGCTTTAGATTCCTTTGCATCATGAAGTTTCGATTCAGTTTTCTCATTTATGCATAAACTTTTCCAGGTGAGGGAACCTTAAAATCAAAAAGGATCTTAACAGATTTAACTGTGTTTGATGCCACTACACATTTAAGCAAAGCATGTTCCTCATTGTGCAGAGGTTATATAAACAGTTTCGTTCTGGAGTGTGTTCTAAAGGTCAGCAATGCTTGTGCTGTTGAACTCTTACAGAGAAAGTGAATTCCAAAGTTGAGAGCTTTCTTTTGAGGTTGTATACTTTGCTTGTTTTCTTTCTTTTGATGTGCCTGGGTAAGTATTTTGACTTCCTGCAGAAGATAAGGTCACACAAAGGAACAGTGTATAATACCAAGTTAGGACCACTGGAGGCTTTGTTCCTCTCTGTGGAATATGTACAGGATATAACAGCAGCACAAGGCTGGTATTTCTCATGCTTGAGATGGAGAATTATTTAAATGATTCAAGCCTCCAACTGAAACTGTCACCTGTTTCTGCATGCATTGTGGAAATCAAAATTATGTCAGTGATTCCTACCATTTTGGATAAGTTTCTGCAGCCTTAAAGAAGTAAAAATGGCTGGTGGTGTTTTTCGTATTGGTGCCTGCTCCAAAACACACAGGGCCGATATTTTCCTTGTTTATCTACAGTGACAACGTGTTGTTGTTGGAGATCCATTTAGGAAATTCTTCTTTTAGAATACCTATGATAGTGATTTCCAAGTGAATACAAGGCCTTGAGTTTGGAATACCAAAACCCAACATGGCTTCATGCCCTGTTCAGGAAACAATTACCATGTATCAGCCACCTGCAACTTTAATGTATTGTGTTGGCTTCTTTCTTCTAGACTTATTGCATTTTTCCTCTTGCTTTTTTTTTCCCTCTCCTTTCACTCACCCACTAAAATCTGCTAGGATCAGACTGACAAATGTGTTTTTTTTCACAGAGTTCAATGTTGTGAGTACCTTCCATATAGGATATAGAAATTATTTAATAACTTGCATGCATTAATATATCAGAGGACTAAAGAGTATCACTGTTTAATTTTCTATAGTGGCAAGATGTGCTTGCAGCACACATGGCACATAAAAATCTTACAGTTTTTATTCCCTGACTCCGCCTTCAGTGCCCATCCTGGCTGAGCCCTGACTCTGTCTTGTTCCCTGAATCCAGTTAATCATCTGAAACCAGATGCATCCTTTTGCACCTGCTTTGCCCTCTGGTGGCTATGCTGAAACACATGTGAGACCTGGAGTCTGGTATCTTCACCTGGGTCTGTGTTGGAGGGGATGCAGATCCTCTTGGAACCATGGACCCTGAAATAAGGTCAGGTGGCAGTTTGGGATGATTTCTAAGGAATATGATACCCTTCTCTGTTGTTGCCTGGAAAGAAGCAATGAATACTTCGGTTCTTACTGGTTTGCCTGCTGCTTTACTGTGACTTAGCTGCAAGGTCAAATGCAGCTGATAGGATAGCACCTGTCTGTGTAGTGCAGATGTGAGTCCAGCTCCCTGTACTGCATCCATGCCATAGATGGCTCCTTGTGTGACTTACAGAGCTGAAGGGCAGGTCTCATGAGCCCTGACCCTGTGGCACTGAGCTGTTGCATTCATCCAAAAATGTTGCCCATCAGGCCAGTGTTGGCTTTGGAGAGCAAAAGCTGTAAGATTCCCTGAGGAGCCAGGCTGTGGTGTCTGAGGCAGTTGGACATAGCTCCTCCTCACTGCCCTTCATACTGGAGCCTGACATGCTGCAAAGAGACAAGTCCTCTGGCCAGCCATTTTCAACAATAGAATAGTTTGGGTTGGAAGAGACATTCAGAGGACATCTAGTGCAACCCCCCTGCAATGAGCATGAACATCTTTAACTAGATCAGATTGCCCAGAACCACATTCAGCCTGGCCTTGAATGTCTCCAGGGATGGTACATCCACCACCATTCTGGGCAACCTGTGCCAGTGTTTTACCACTCTCAGTGTAGTTTCTTCATCATATCCAGCATGAATCTCTTTTTAGTTTAAAACCACCACCCATTGTCCTATTGCAACAGGCCCTTGTGAAAAGTCTCTTCCCATCTTTTTTACAGGCTCCTTTTAACAATTTTAACGACTGTTTGTCCCTGTACACGTTGTTTCAAAGCAGAACGTTGTTTTATAAGCAGCACTAGGAGCCCCTTCGCCTCAGCGGTCACCATCACACATCGAAGCATCCTCCCCTCCCGCTACGGACGACCGCGGCGCGAAGCTCCACAGCCACCCCTGCCGAGGCTTAAAGGGGGCGGGGCGCCGAGGGCGCGAGGCCGCCAGCCAATCAGAGCGGCCGGCCGGCTCGCCCAACCGTCTCGCCCCTTTCTCTTTAGAGCAGGCGGGGCTGAGGGCGTGGCCAAGGGCGGGGCCGAGGGCGGGGAGGGGGTGCGCGCCATGCTGATCACGCTGTGCTACCTCTACCTATGGGCGCGCTGGGGGCCTTGCTCGGCAGCGCTCATCCGCCGCACCGTGCACCGCCTACACCGCTCCCGCTGCTCCTTCACCTTCTGCTGCTGCGCCGGCACCCCCCCGCTTCGGCAGCCGCGCTTGCAGGTGCCGCCCGAGGAGCGAGTCTGCCTCAGGATAGGGAACAAAGTCTTTTTCACGGACGAGACGCAGGTACCGCCCCGCGGCGTGCGGCTGAGGCTGGGGAGGTGCCTCGCCTGGCGCTGCCCGGGGCTGCTCGGGCGGGGAAGGTGCCGTGCGGGAAGCGACCTCCCGCGTTACCGTGGCAACGGGGAGCCGCCTACCGCGGCGGACCGGTGCCGCCGCGCCTTGCCCCGCGGCGAGGAGGGAGCTGTGCGTTCCCGGAGGGCTGAAGTAGCGGAGCCCGGGGGGAAAGGGGAGCCGCAGCTGTGGGGTTTGGGGCTGCGTTTTCCCTCTGGACGTGTGACAGCGAGCTTGACAGTGGCGAGCTGGGGCTTGTGATCAGCAAAAACAGTAAGTCGTGTAGCTTCCCAGGCCTGTCACAGCCCTGCTTGTCAGGGGAAGGCCTTGGTAGGAGACGTTAATACGTCTGTAGCTGCCTCCCTGCACTATTGAGAGGTAACTGCATTCAGCTTGTGGGCTGAGGAGTGTTTTTTCCTATGTAAAGCGCAGCTTTGTAAGCGCAGCTATGGCAATAGGACCACTTTGCTAGGCTGCTACTTCCATAGCAGTGGAAATACTAGCACTGAGCTACTATTTCCATATTTGTAACATTCTTTTAGCACATGTAAGGCTTTAGTCTAAAAATAAATGCTGTGTTAGTGCACTCGAGATTTGCGCCGGACATTTAAAACGGAGCCGATTGAGCTTCTGGTTACAGAGAACTGCTGCTCCCGATACAGAACGTTGTTTCAAGTGAGGCAAATGACAGGAAAACCACCATCCATGAAAAACCACCTCTTTTTTTCCCCCAAATGGCTGGTGAGAGAGGAGGGTGGGGTGAGGCTGTGATAGCCCACGACAGTGGAAAAATACCGTGCATGAACCGTGCTTCACTTACCATCATACGAAGTAAAACTGAAAGTAAGCTTGCTTCTGACTTTCAGGTTTAGAAGCAGAGCTCCTGCAGCGCTTCCCCCCAGTCATTTGAGTTATTTAAATTAATGTTGGCTTTATCTAGTTTTGTTGCAAAATAACAGAACTCGTGTGGAAGGAGTCTTCTTGATCTTTCCTTTTGGCTATTCTTTATATGTGGGTTTGTGGAAGTCATTTCAGTGGTTAGACAAATGTATGCTACTGAAAGGTATTTATGAAGCATGTTGTTAACTGAGTGCTACTCTTCAGAAGCAGAGAAGCTTTTCATAAAGTCAGTGGGTAAAGAGGATATTTTCAGTGCGGTGAAAACAATATCACAAATGCTAATGGAGCTGGTTCAAAAATAGTGTTCTCGCTCTCTAATGAGCAGATTGTTTCATACTTCAGAATCTCTCACAGCAAACTTAAATACTTAATTCCCATTTTGACAAAGCTCATTGTCTTGGTTTCAGCTGGGATAGAGTTAATTTTCTTCCTGGCAGTTCTTATAGTACTGTGTACCAAAACATCACTGTGTTATCATTATTCTCACATTAAATCCAGAACACAGCACTGTACCAGCTACTAGGAAAAAAATTAACTCTATTCCAGCTGAAACCAGGATACTCGGAAAAACAATACAAGATAATACTCATAAACCAGATAATACTCATAAAACCAATAATACCAGTCCATGTGTTTAGAGGAGTTCTGCTTCAATTACCTGGATTATTTTTTTGTAAATCAAGTTTTAACTAATTTATGCTGTTCTTTGCTCCATTTCTGCTCATTTCTGAAGTAGCTTCTCCTTAGTCCTTGCATAGTAAGCACATTTTTTTTATGTCTGCAGTGTTATTCATGCAGACTGACTTCATAAGCTTGTCAGTTTATTTGTGTTCACTGGGAGCTGGGAAGCCCTCTAGGGAACTGCTTGGCTTGAAGTTTGTCGTAAAGCCAATGTTGTTACTGAAATGTAGTTACCTTTTAAAAACATGTATTAAAATTTACCAGTTGTGTTTGACTCTGAGAATCTCTGCAGGAGATGCCTGCCACGCTGCACCTTGGTAGTGTGGTATAGAAAGGTTGGCTGTATAAAAGAGGCAGCATCATGGTGAAGCTTTTTACATCACCTGTGAACACTGCAAAGCGAGAAAGGTTAACTAGCATGCTTTTTTGGCTTCTAGGTAGCTAGCTAAATTACTTTGCTTTCTGAATAGGTATAACTGCTTCTGCACTGTTATCAGTCTTCGTTACAATTTATGACTTGCTGGTATCTTATCTGTAAAGTTGGGTGTTTTTTTTTGTTTGATCTTTAATAAAATTTTGTACCTAAGATAGTATGAAGCTTCAGTAGTTAAGTCCACTTACCCGTGGAAGATAGCAATGTTTACTCTCACAGCTTCTGTGCTCAGTAAAGCTGGTTGGATTGGCAAACTATCCCCATAGACTTAATACTGTGCAGTTTCGTTTTAAATGTGGAGTGATGTACACGTTTAGTGTGTTATAGGGAAATTCTCCTGTTTCCACATAAAATTACTGAAGACATGCAAAGCAGCTGTTTCTAGTATAGTAGTAGCAAAATACCTATTTCTGATGTTTGACATTTTTAAAATATGGCAGAAAAATTAAGTTCAATAGAATATCTACATCCCATAAAAATTGATATATGGGAACAGATTACATATTGAGAAGTTTTGAGGTTATTAAACCTGTTCTTTGGTCTACTGATTCCAGCTTTTGAGCTGTATTTGCTCCTTTGTGAGTATGGGAGAGGTAACATTTTTATAATTTAATGAAGGAGATGTTTGTCCAGTGGTCTGATAAGTGGATAGACTACCTTATGGACAAATTTATTTTGAATGAGTTATTTCGTTAAGCTTAGTTACATTCTGAATTTGTAATTTTGGTGCATAGGGACTTCATATATTAAAAAAAAAAAAAGAAAAAAGTACCCTCTCTTTTTATTTTAAATAATTTTCTTAGGAGTTTTCAAGTCACTTTTTAAATAATTTGTCCTGAGGTTGTACATGTCCACAAAACAGAAATACCTTTCTATAACTGGCTTTACAAAGGAAGTCCTTTGTAAATTAGGTGTAAAATCAGACCTATGTAGTATATAGTTCTTAGGTCACTTGTGGCTCACAGATTGGTTAGTCTTTTGTCAGATGGCTACGGAAAAGATGTATATGTCTTAACAGTGGGACTGTATGTTTCCTGGAGGATTGTTACACAACTGGAATGAATGCCACCTGGACTATGTCCAGTTAGAGGGGCTGTAGTATCTGTTCAGGCAGGTTGTGCTTTGTTACTGCTTTCTCACTGCCAAGCAGCAGACAGTGCCCTTCAGCCACCAGAAGTGAGCAACAGGGCTTTGGCTTTGTGTATTTGGGGGATGAAGAGAGAAGGAAGGAAGCAAGAAGCAGGGTGAACTGCTGTGTGAATGAAAGGAGGAGGATTGGGTTGAATGAGGGATGCTGCTGGTGGCAAATGGCCCATAAAAGTCACAGTGCCTATGGTACAGGGGTCCTGTGGTCCACTGACTTTTGTGCTCTTTTAAAACTGATAGCTGGAGTCTCAATTAGCTTAAAAGCTGAGGTTGTCACTTTCAGTTTTACTTCTGATATGTTCCTGCTTAATGGTTCAGACCTTTATCCCTATTTTTCCTCATGGGGAATGTGAAATGGTTCATGTAAGACTGAAGGGTCAGATTTGAATTTAGGCTGGGCATAAGTTAAAAATGAATTGTTAAATCAGATGCTTGCTATACAAACTTATTTTTCTTCCTTTTTTCATTTTTTTTCCCAGTTCCTTGATGATTTAAACAGGTGGAGTCTACTTCTCATTTCTCCTTTTATTTGTCCTGACAAGTTACTTAAAGCAGGACATATAGCTTTTGTGACAGAAAGCATTTCAGCTCAGACAGATAACTTGCAGAAAGTATCTGGCTCTTCAAAAGAGGTAAGTAGTTCTCTTTGTTTCTTGCATAGATAAGTAGTACAGATGGGCGATTTGGTTGGAATGAACATAAAACAATTGAAGGTAAAAAAAATAATCAATAGCAGATAGATTTTTTTATGTTTATTATGTTGTTGGAAATAAAAAGGTAACATTTCCATTAAAATTAATAACTTTTAATACTCTAGTTATGTTTTATGCTTCAAATAAACCAATAGACATTCTACTGTGATTGTTCTAGTAGCATGCTTCTCTGGCTGTGGATGGGAAGTGTAGAATTCCATTGTGACTTTGCATAAGGCATGTAGGGTTAGATACACTGAATATGAAGAAAAATGCTTGAAAGCTGTCATATTAAGGCAGATTAGAAGTTCGTTTATCTGAGTATCCTTTCTCTGACACTAGCTGAAACAAATGCCTCAGTAAGAAGCAAGCATATGTTAGGATTCCTGAAGAGCTCTTCAGGCCTTCACCAAGTGATGGATAAAAGTTGCAAGTGAAATAGAAGTCTGTCTGGAACCTTTCTTTCACTGTGATTTATAAATACAAGTTAAAGTATTACACGTTTGGATTATTTCATCAGCCTGCAGGAGTAAGGCCAAAATCAAGCTTTCAATCTTTTAGCTTTTCTATAAAATGCAGTGGGGGAGTGCAATACTTCTTGGTTGGAATTTACAAATGGTGTTTGCTTTTTAATGGATAATACTTATAAAATGGTTTTGAGGTGTCCAAATTTAAATTAAACTGGTGTTGAAATCCTTATGGGAAGCATACTTATAAAACATTCATGTCCTGGATACTCAAAAAATCTAAAAAGTGCCTTCTCCACTACTATTGAAAGTCTGAAGATGTGGATTTAGAAGATGATGTTCTAAAACTTGAGTTACTGAATATATAATATCCCTAAACCAATTATGCATATGAGTAGTATCCAAGCCCTATCAAAATACGCTATGAACTTGAGATAATGTCTCTCTCTGCCCTACATTTTATTGTTATTTTACTGCTTTTTTCCTTACATGAGGAATGCTTGCTGCCTAGGCATCTTAGCTTGGATGCAGGTCTCAAGGAGGAGAAAGGTTGTAACCCAAAGCAAAAGATAAAATTACCTTCCAGGGTGGAAAAATCTTCCAAGTGGTACAGGTTGGCCTAAACCCTTCTTAAGGCAGACAGTTGTGTGAGCTGTATGTTCTTAATGAAGAATGGACCCCATTGCCTACTAGAAAGAGGAGAAATGGAAAGACATGTATACTAGGGTATTTCTGGGTGGGCAGTAATAAAACATTTGGCCGGATCTCTAGGGTACCATAAAATCAACAGAGCCCACACATTAAACAGGCTATGCCACAAACTGGGATCATTGCCTGGGGGCAGTCCATAAGGTGTCTTCCTAAATGGCCCCTGCCATCCCCTGGCATCCTTGCTTTCTGGCATCAGGTTTCAAGCTTTTAGAGTTAAAGGAAATCTGTCACATACATAGGTGCTTGCTGCCTGTCTGTTTCCCTGGACGAGGAATATATATTTCCCAGCTCACTTGTTCTGGGAGATAATCCAGGAGTCCTTTGCTGGAGTGAACATCAAGAGCAGAGTGATTGGTAAATAGGCTTATCTAACTTGAGTGTAGGAACAGATGGACAGATTGGGAATGGGCACAGTGCCTGCAATCAAATTTTTAGTACGTTCACCCACCATGGTTGCCTCTCAGTTCTAGAATAGAGCACGTTTTTGGAGCATGTTAGACTTTGACCTCTAGAGGAATGATGTCCAGGTGAAGTGGTACATCAGGCAAAATCATTATCTCTATGCAGTTCAGAGTGTGAGGACTGGAGGCACTGAAAGCTTGTTGAGAACACTGGCACCTTTTATGCTTAAGTCTTCTGACTCTGCTTCCACTGGCCTCATTTTTCTTTGGAGCACACAGGAAGTAGCCACACTGGTTTGTAAATGTTTTTATTGCCTTTGATATAAGACTGTGGAATCCATCCAGGTGGGCCCTGCTGCTGGGAGACAAATTAGACAGGATATCTGCTATGCTCTATATATTGTTTTATAATGCACCTGGGATGTGCTGGACCAACTCATAAGGGAGAGTTGTTTGGGTGTTTGTTTTTTTTTGGGGGGGGGGGTGTGATTTTGTTTGTAATTATTTTGGTTTATTTTGTAGTGTTTTTGTGTATGTGTGTGTTTGGTTCTTTTTTGTTGTTTTTATTCGGAGTTTTGTTTGGTTTTTTGAGGGGGTTATTTTTGTTTGCTTTTGTAGCAGAGATGTCTACAAAAACATCTGTTTTGAAGCTCTAGTTTGTTCTTTTAAGGTTTTTTGTTTGGTGGACTTGTTAAATCTTGTTGGTTTTGTTTGCATTTTCTTTAGCATATAAAATGTTTGCATTCTTACGTAGATACTAATAATTTATTTGATATATCAAGTTCAAAAGTGATAGTCCAGGGAAGAGACCAAAACTGTCGTTTTATTTTGTTTGTTGTTCCTCTGTTTACACATCACTTTTAGTGAGGTGCTCTGAATTCTGCTGCGTCTGGCTGTCAACATAGACAGGGGCTGTAAGAATAGGTTGCTTCTGTGACCTATGAGGATTTTGAAACAGAAAGCCCTACAAAGAATGGCTTATCAATGATCTGTGACTGGATTCAACTGTGGTGGATCCAGAAAACTGGAGTATAAATAATTTCTCATCTCTTGCTAGGAGCTGGCTTTTCGTTCTGTATTCTGAGAAAATTTTGATGATTTCTAGTCAAAGTGGGAAAGCTTGGCCTGTTTCAAAATATTCTGAGGATTTCTGTTCTCTTGTGAAGCAAATGGATCATTGCATGAGCAGGATTACAGGTCATATGTCTTGGCAAAAGCCTTACTTTGTGAGGTTCTTTTGTGTATTCACTTTGCTTGCACTAGACAGCAAAAACTACTTGTTGCGACTTAACCCCAGTTGGCAGCTAAGTACCTTGCAGTAGCTCACTGGCTGCCGCTCCTCTGTGCTCCCCCTAGCAGGATGAGGGGAGAATTAAGCAAAAAGATAAAACTCATGGGTTGAGATAAGGTATAACAAGAATTGTAATAAAAAGAAACAGCAAAGAGAGAGGAATAAAACCCAAGAAAGTCAAGTGATGCACAGTACATTTGCTTATCTGCTGACCAATACACAGCCCAACCCAGGCAGAGATTGGTCCCTCCCAGCCAACTCCTCCCAGTTTATATACCAAGCATGATGTTCTATGATATGGAATATCCCTTTGGCTAGCTTGGGTCAGCTGTCCTGGCCATATTCCTTCTTGGTTTCTTGTGTCCTTCTTCACTGGCAAAGCATGGAAAGCTGAAAAGTCCCTGACTTAGAGTAAGCACTGCTTAATACATGTATGTTTTAGTTGTTTCTGTGGACGTTATTCTCATCCTAAATGCAAAACCCATGACACTATGCCAGTCATCAGGAAGAAAATTAACTGCATGCCAGCTGAAACCAGGGCACTGCTTTTTACTTCTTAGTTTGTCTTGTGTTTTAGTTGGTGCTGTGAAGAAATCCCTTGCCCTCTACCACAGAGAGTGGCTCAGAGTTATGTGCTGAGTAAAATGGAGAAGGAAGCTGGTATCCTATGTCATAAATGTGTGTCATGCTTGTCACTGGTGATCATGAATTGCCAACACGTAGCAGCAGGCCCTTGAGTTTTGTGCCTTATGACTGCAACTGAAGAGTTACATTCCAAGCTGTGGGTGTTGCACCAATAGACTGAACACAGTTGGGAATACCTTCCTTCTGGAAAGTGACAGTGTTGTCCAGGTCAACACTCAAGACAATTGGCTGGGGCAATTCTGGCTGACTTGGTCAGACGTCCATAGTGACAGTGGGGTAAAGTCTTGACTGATGTTGCAACTACAGTGTTTATAGAATCGTAGAATCATAGAATAGTTAGGGTTGGAAAGGACCTTAAGATCATCTAGTTCCAACCCCCCTGCCATGGGCAGGGACACTTCACTCTGTGTCACCCAAGGCCTCGTCCAACCTGGCCTTGAACACTGCCAGGGATGGAGCATTCACAGCTTCCCTGGGCAACCTATTCCAGTGCCTCACCACCCTAACAGGAAAGAATTTCTTCCTTATATCCAATCTAAACTTCCCCTGTTTAAGTTTTAACCCATTACCCCTTGTCCTATCACTACAGTCCCTAATGAAGAGTCCCTCCCCAGCATCCCTATAGGCCCCCTTCAGATACTGGAAGGCTGCTATGAGGTCTCCACGCAGCCTTCTCTTCTCCAGGCTGAACAGCCCCAACTTTCTCAGCTGATCTTCATATGGGAGGTGCTCCAGTCCCCTGATCATCCTCATGGCCCTTCTCTGGACTTGTTCCAACAGTTCCATGTCCTTTTTATGTTGAGGACACCAGAACTGCACACAATACTCCAGGTGAGGTCTCACAAGAGCAGAGCAGAGGGGCAGGATCACCTCCTTCGAACTGCTGGTCACGCTCCTTTTGATGCAGCCCAGGATACGGTTGGCTTTCTTTGCTGTGAGCACAAACTGAAGCCAGCTCATGTGCATTTTCTCATCGACCAACACCCCCAAGTCCTTCTCCACAGAGCTGCTCTGAATCTATTCTCTGCCCAATCTGTAGCTGTGCCTGGGATTTCTCCAACCCAGGTGTAGAACCTTGCACTTGTCAAGGTTAAACTTCATAAGGTTGGCATCAGCCCACCTCACAAGTGTGTCAAGGTCCCTCTGGATTCAGAATCCCTTCAGTGATTCGTATCTATCGGGGTTTGATAGAAGTATCTTCCAGAAGGAGAATTCGTTCTGCTTCGGAACTGGGTAATACTAGTGTGCCCATAAATATGTCCTGTAACTTCAGAGGTGGTATTTCTTTGTGGTACATACATGGAGATGATGACCTTTTTACTTTTACCTTTACAAGTGAGTGGTTTTTACCAGTGAGTGATCCAGACACTTGGGACCTGAGTGATACGTCTATCATGAATTTGAGGGCTGTCTCTCACCAATTATGTGTTCTGGAGTGTCTGATTTGAAGCTGTTACTCATTCCTGTGTTACAGTTGTAGTGTAACCCATAAGTTAAAGCATGCAGCTGACCTTGTGGTAAACACAAACACGGTGCCCATGTACTGTTATCTTTTTCTCTTTTTGAGACTGAGTTTGTTCACGAAGGGTTAATATAGGTAATGTATCAGAAGATACCCAGCCTGATTTCTTGTGAGGTATCCAAAGGTCACCTATATGAGTATGGCCTGGATGGTCTCATATGGGCTGTGCTAATCAGAAACTGTCTTCGAGAATGGCTTTGAAAGGAGACATGACCATTAAGGTTATATGGAATCTCAGTTTCTTCTTTCTTCTTGTTCCCTTGGGAAATAATGTAAAGTCAAAAGTTGAAAATAGATGATTTTGGATATTATGTAAACCACTTAACAGCAGTAGATGAAAAGGTAAATTTAGCTGATAGTCTAATTCTGAAAAACTGAAATACCCAAGAGCTCTTTCTCATTTTGTGCATTCAAAAGAAGCATTTTTTCTTACTGTGTTTAATCAGTATTCCATCTTGTGCGTAGTGATAAAAGGGTGAACTTCATGAAATGGTTTGGTGATGACAGTATCAAGGTGCTGGAGTTGCCATGTGGGAATTGAGCTTTATCTTCTAGTATTGGAACATATTACATGGCAAAAGCTAATTTTTCTTTAAGGTCATGAGAACAGGTGGTGCCTAATTGTCTCTGAAAATGCCTTCAAAGGAGAACAGTTGATCTGTGTATCCTATAAAGGATAAATACTGAGATATAATTTACAGTTTTTAATGAAATTGGGGCCTTATTCAGCTTTGTTTTCAGAATTTACTCAAATCACTGTGTTTGTAAATTATTTGAATTGTTTTGGTTGGTACTGTTGCTTTATAAACATAAAGTTTAGAAGGGGTCACTTTCAATTATGAGTGAGCAGACAGATTTGTAGTCTTTGTTAATGTGTCTGCCTTTCAGAAGGAAACCAAAACTCTTTTCACTTTTCCTCCGCCTGTGTCTTTTGTAGCTGAGCTTATTCTCAAAGATAGCACAGCTGTGTAGTTTGGGTTTAACAAACCTTCTTGAGGAAAATAATCTCAAGTGTGACATCTTCACAATGCTTCTTTTCTGGAGAATAGAATTTTTTGAATCTTACATGTCCAGTTATGCTTCTGATAATCAACGTGTACTTTTATTAAATCCTATAGTTTACTTTTGCTCTTTTTATCAGCATTTTTTTTTTTTTTTAGAATTTGTGCTGAAAGCCATGTCTTGGAAATACATACAAACAGAAATTTGCTTACAGAATGGGGTAATGTTCCCCTGCCTTTTTCTGTGTTACTTGAAGCTTTTATAGCATTGATCTTTAGGAAAGATGTATTTGTACTCCCAATTTGCTATCAACTTGGTGTGGATGTTGCTTTGTTTACTTCTGTCAGGACTGAATTTTGTAGCAGGCATTGCTTTCTACATGATCCTTCCTCAGCAGGTTCTTTTGGTTGTATTCAGTCTCATACACTGACCTTTCTAGTCATGAAGGGTGCACTTCTTCATGAAAGGAACTGTCAACTGAAAGCCTACTTGAGGTGTGTTGTCTTATGATACTATTAAATGCAGTAGTTGTTTTAAACACATCAGGCATCACAGACACAAGTCCTAAAAGCGATTCTAACAATTTAGTATTCCATAATCCTAGTAACTACAGGGTTGGTTTTTTTAAATACTTTCTTTACAATTACTTCCAGTCCTTGGGTTTGCTAGTTGTACTGCCTTGGCTTGATTATGTCCCTCTCTTGGTTCTGCCTACTGTTGTGCTGCTTTTCAGTAGCAGAATCCTTTGGGAAGGAAGGGCAGTTTTTATTTGCAGTTCATCTTACAGACTCATAATGCAGTTGGTATTTTGATATTTTTCTGTAACCTTTTCAAACTGAAAAACATGCATATGCTTTTTTCTAGATTGTGAAGTGGTCAGACTATTGCTCACCACTGGCCTATAAACCTGGTGAGCCTTATAAGTTAATTGCTGAAGCAACCTTAGATAATTTCAGTGACCTTGGAATAGCATTCATGGAAGACAGGCTTCAAATGGATAATGGAATGATGCCACACAAGATTGTTTGTAAGTATCTTCATTAATTGTTTTTAATGGTAGAACATGTTTGTTTCATAGCTGTTTTAGGACTGTGCATATAGTCTTTATACCGGACATTTATTTTGCACAGTGTTTGCTTCCTATTGTCATTCTGGGCTGTTGATTACTCTGTAGCACTACAGTGTTTTGTACTGTCAAATATGGAGATCCTTGAAAAGTTAGACCACTTTTTGAGTAAGTTGGTCTCTTTACTGATCTCTACATCTTTAAAAATGCAACAACAGAAACAACAGGAAAATGGATCAAAACAGTTTTTGAATAAATCCCCCTCTTTTTATTTAATGCTGCATAATCTACTGCCAATAGTTTACGTCTGTATGAGGAGATCTTTGTTTCATTCATCAGCAGTTTTGCTGCTCCAGACTAGGCAAAGGGGGTATAGTTTCAAGGGAATACAAGTGTTGTTAAGTGAAGAAGGTGATTATACTTGGATCTGGTGTTGTGTGCCAGTTGACTGTTTTGTTAATAAAGTTTCTCACTGAATTTTTTTGAGAAATTGGAAACAAAGCCGTAGGAAATTTCTTTGGCCTTATGGGAGTGGAGAGAGATTCAGTGAAATTGCAGACTTTGACTTGAAATATTTTCATGGCTCAGCAGGTGAAAAAAACTACCCTATGAAAAGTATGTTTTTTTTTCTCTCCTGTTACTTAGTTTGTGCTGCAAGTTTCACACTGGTAATAATCATATTTGCCCTTCTTTTCTCACTTCTATTTGCCCAAAGTTTTTTGTCTTTGCATTTCCGTCCTTTTCTGGGGGGAGAAAGAGGAAGGTTTAACAGTTTTTCCTATTTGATAGTTTTCCCTCGGATTCTCAGCTCCCAAGTCTTGCTATGGTGGGTATGTCTCCCTTTCTGCAGATTGAAAGCTGTTCAGATTTTTTTCATTCCCATTAACTTGTTCCAGGTTTTATCTGCAGCCTTCAGCAGTGCAAGCCATAGTTCAAGGTCTTCATCTTACCCAATATCGTCATTTTATTAGCTTATTTCAAAATAGTTAATTTCAAAATAACAGCAAGTAATTTTTGCACCCTGCCCTCCTTAAGAGGCCAGTGCTTTTTCCAAATGTTCTTTCCTTGCTTCATTGTGTCCTTTGTTGGGGACAGAGGGACAGGCAAAATAACAAGCTGGTAAATTGATGCATTTCTGGGAACTTCCTCACCTTCCCACCCATTGATTATCATTCTGTTAAGAATACATCTTCATTGTGTGTAGTACTTGTCATTTTTTACTTTTGTGCAAATATGTTTGCACTCACAATAAATGTTACTTTGTTTAAATGTGCCATATAAATATCAACTATTGTGCTCTCAGTCAAACTTTCCTGGAGCAAAGAGTCATTAAAGTGCAAATTTATTATGTTATTGGAGGAGAGGATTAGGATTTGGTGTGTCAAACAAATTCTTGCTGTTATAGACGTTTTGTAATGAAATTAAATCTAAATCCTGCCATGGTATTGATATTCATCATAGCTCTTTAAATATCACCTTGATAATCCATTTTTATTAATATTTAACTCTTTCAGCTGTCCATCTACAGGAATCTACCCTGAAAGAGTTGGTGGAGGTGGGACCATCTGTAAAAGAGCAAAGTGTAAGCAGTGCACAAATGGATGAAGTAACTCCTGCTGCTACTGTTGGAACTACTCTGAAATCAGGATTAGGAGTAGCAGAGACTGCAGGACAATGTAAAGAGGAGAAATCCAAGCTGGAGAAGGAAAGTGAGCCTGAAGATGAATCTATCAGTTTATCTGACAAAGAGACAGGTGCTGGAGAACATCATCATTTGCATCTTTCCAGCTGTCATGAATGCCTGCAACTTGAAAACAGTACTATTGAATCAGTCAGATATGCCTCTGCAGAAGACATTCCAGAACTTTCTGATGATTGCAATAGCACACTTGAAGAGAATGATGGTTTTCTGGCAAAAGGAATTAAGAGAGTAAACCTTGCTGGAAAGCCCCCTAATATATTGATTTACCTTGGCTCTGAAACTGCAAAAGTGGAATTTGAGCAGGTAAAATCAATCCTTCAAGAATGCCTTGGTGCAGACAGCTACACCATCTACCAGCTGCATGAGGAACAAGTTCTGAAAGCTCCCTGGGTTGATAATTCACTGCTGTTGGTCATTGCCACAGATGAGCCTATTTCTGAGGAGAACCACAAACAATTTATGAAGTTTTTATCTAAAGGTGGAAAGATTCTAGGATTTTCTTCATCTTTTACATTTGATGGCATACAATTAAAGAGAAAAAACAAAGTGAAGAAGGCTGTTCATGAATTAGTAGTCTCTAAAATGGACAGCACTGAAATGAAGTTAAATCTCTTGGTCAGTGGGTGTATTTTTGAGGAAGTAATGAAGGAAGATACAAGCAAAGTGAAGATACTGAGTCGATTAAATAATGCTGATAGAGACACAGTTATTGTTCATCTGTCTTACGGAGACAGTGGAGGAGAAGCTGTTCTTTCTCAGGTACTGTATACAGAAACATTAATTTGCTGAAAAAGTTCACTTTTTCCCATTGCATGCTCTTGGGGATGCCTGTCAAAGGGAGGTATAGGTGGATGTCTTAATGAATGAATAAGGACTTTGCAGAATGTCTTTCACTTGATCCTGAGGAAGCTTAAAGAATGTTAGAGAAATGTCAGTGCTGTTTCACTTCCTCCTTTTCACCATGTAGCTATGCACATGTAGATCATGCAAGACCAGAGCCAGTGGCAGAGAACAGATTTGCACAGTAAGCAAGCATCTTCAAGAGCAGAGCTGCCTTTTTCTGCCTGCTAGAGGGTGTGCAGTGATACAGCTTGCGTTTTACAGATTTTGGGAGGTGGGAAGAGGAAGAGCTGAGTCGTTGGTGGACTTGGGGTGAAAGTTTATACTGGCAAGATAAAAAAAGAGACATCCCTATGGAAATATGAGCTATGGTGAAGCAGAGAGTAAGGAGAGGATGTAAAACAAACCTTGCAAGAAACTTGAAAGATGTCTTTTCTTAAGGTTTAAGGTTATGGCAGCCAGCACTTCTGGAAATCTGACTAGTGAACGAGAAAGTCCTAGGCTTTATTACTTGTTGCATGCCATATCTAGAAAAACTGCACAACAATTCTTGCTTGAGCAAGTAACTACACAAGAAAGGTTAGTCTCTGACTGCACTGAAACGCTGTTGTTGATCTAGGTCTGTTGAGTCTGTTTTTGCTGGCACTGTCAGGTATATACTGTTTGCATCTCAGTGTTATGAATGAAGTGAACCAAGCCATTGGTTTCTTTATCAGTACTTTGATTAAGGCTAATTTTTGGATGGATGTTAGGTTTATGATGCTGGCCTTGCTATTCTGTCATTAAAAAAACCACAACCCTTTATTAATCTGGAATGCACTTTTTCTATTTACTACCAAAATTAAAAATCTAAAGCTTGTTTGTTTGTTTCTGGGTTTTTTGTTTTTTGTTAACCTCAACACGTTTTCAGTCAGTAGTATATGCTCCCTTTTTGGGTGGGGGTTGTGAGGGAGAATCTGGTCTGCTGGAAACCTGCTTTTTTGTTTTCTGAGTCTTGCTTCAAGCTTTAAACTTTAAAATGTTTAACATCCTGCACCTAACAAATAGCTCAGAGCCTCTGGGGGACAGAAATGGGGGAGTCTAGAATGAGCCAAAATGTTATTAATTCCACTTAATAATAATAATAATAATATCCCAGTAAATAGGTACCTCTCCAATGTTATGGTATTGTGATCTCTGTTAAAAAAAACTCAAACAAAACCAACACCCCCTCAAAAAGTTAAACAACAGATTAAGTTCAAGTGTTCATAATCTTTTTTGCTGTTACTCTCTGTCTTCTTGGATAATGGATGAGAAGCTTCCACGGATGTGTTAAAGGTAAATGTTGGTCACTGATTATATAGTCACTGATAACCTATCTAATGTTTTGAGTGATAGGAAAGCTGTTAAGAAGCACCATTAAGTTTAGAAAAGAAGTCTATGCTCTATAGTATGTATCTGTCTGGGTGTATAACCTGTGCTGTTAAAGTCAGAGAAATTTCAGCCATTTCATAGAAAAACTTCTAAAGTCAACCTGAAGGCATCTTGCATGTTTTGAGTTGGCCTCAGTAGGAGCAGAGGTAAACATTTTATTTTTAGCATGGCTGTTCACAGTTATATCACTTCCTTTACTGTGTCTTTACTCTGTCCCAGCACACTGAGGAAAATAGAGCAATTACCAGTGTTTAAGTAGATGAGGAATATAATGTAGACACACTTGAACAAACTTTATGGAAGATTCTAGGACCCTTTTTTACCAATATTTTAGTTACAGGAGAATTTTCTCAGGAGCCCACAGCACTCAAATTTAACTGCTCATGTATCAGGTAGCATACACTCTTCCAGCAATTATGTAACATAGAAATATTCATCGGGTTTCTTGGGAGTGTTTTTGTCTGTTTATCACATTAAATCTGCTAGCTTTTTGGAAACTGTTTTACATAGTAGCATGTTTATAGCTTTATGTAGGAAGCTGTGCCACCCATGTGCTGCGCTTGTACTAGAAAATCGATTAGCTGCTGTTGCTATCCATTTCTGCAAGTTCCTGGTGAAACCTGCTTTGCTCTACCGTTTAAATTGACCCTTCTGCTGCAGTAAAACTCAATACTGCAGAGGTTTTCCGCAGAGAAAGGGCATTACAGCATAGCTTCAAAAATCAGATTAAGAGGATTAGTGTGCCATTTTATAATTGTAAATAACTTCCAGTCTGGATTTGAACTGCCTTATTGTTTTATCTTCAGAGGACAGTGACATCAGCCATTAAATATTCTGTCACAGTCTTGTTGTTTCCCTTTTTTCTGTTCTTCCCTGCCCCCCATTTTGGCATATTTCCTGAATTTCAATAAAGTAGATCAAGTATGAACACGATTAAAATGTGCAAAATTGGAGAAATTAGCAAAGATAATAGCTTGCCATTTTCATTAAATTTAAATGCATATAGTAGGGTACAAAGGCTTCTAAATATCACAGAATGGTCGGGGCTGGAAGGGACCACTGCAGATCATCTAGTCCAATCTCCCTGCTCAAGCAGGGTCACCCAGAGCACATTACTCAGGGTTGTGTCCACATGGCTCTTGAACATCTCCAGGGAAGGAGACTCCACAACCTCCTTGCATAACCTATTCCAGTGCTCAGTCACCCTTATAGTAAAGAAGTTCTTCCTCATGTTCAGGTAGAACGTCCTGTGTTTTAGTTTATGCCCATTGGCTCTTGTCCTATTGCTTGGCACCACCAAGAGCCCCATCCTCTTGACACCTTCCTGTCAGTTGTTTATACACATTGATCAGATTCACCCTTCGCCTTCTTTTCTCTAGGCTGAACAGGACCAACTCCATCAGCCTTTCTACTCGTAACTGGATAGTTCAACCACAGTCAGGAAAAAGCTGCTTTTGAAAATGTTATACTTAGCTCTAAACTAAAACGTGTGATACCAGATACCAACAGCATTTTTTTCTTTATTCCCTCTGCACATGTCCTGCCAGGCACACTTGGAACTGGATATCAATTCTATGGATGTCCAAACTGAACAGGATTTTAATTTGCTTAAGATAAGCAATACCAAGAGATATGAAGTTCTCAAGGAGATCCTGACATCACTTGGCCTGAATTGTGAATTAAGTAAAATTCCTATGTTAACACCTATTTACCTTCTCTCTTCTGATGAGGTAAGGCTTCTGCTTACATTTCAGTTATTTGAGATTTATGCTACAAGACAAATTCAGTGTTCACTTAAATACACCTTGTTTCTTATGTAGTATCTTTGTTTGGAGATGTTTACTTATGTCCTACAGGTAAGCATAAAGTTTGGTTTCTACTCTGTCAGTATTTTGTTATCTGCCAGCAGTAGTTTTGAATTTAAACATGGGAATATTGTGCAGTTAACTTGTCAGGTATATTTGCTGTATTTCTGTTAAGAGCTTTTATGCTTATTTGCATGCTTCTCCAGTATCAAAGCACAAGGCTGTGGTAAGCTACAGAAAGAACTTATTTAAAAGACAAGATCTGGTTTTCTTTTAAACTGAGGTAGAAAGTTCTGTATAGGCTGGTAGCAAAAGGTCAAGCTGAAATTATGGAGAGTGGTGTGGCAGACCAAAGCTGAAAGAGCTGAATGAGTAGGGAAGAGTGTATGTGATTATAGAATGAACAGCTTTATTCCTGTGGCTGTTGTAATGTTTCCTGGAAATAGAATAGGTTCTTGTAATTCAAATAGTCAGCTGGCTGTTCTGGACTTCTCAATTTGAGACATTCTCATGAGGAATTGTGAAGAACATATAAAGCAGTAATTTTAACTTGTTTGTTTGTTTTTAACATGACTTCAAATACATGACAACTATATTATATTGATCTGAAGGGGTGAAAGCAGTAGGTTATTAAAAAGCAATGCAGGTTACTCAGGCTCCTTGATGTTGCTGTTTCCAGCCCATTTAGCCCTGTCAATATTTGCAGTTACCGCACTTGCCTGATTTCTGCTCCTTTTCTGTACCACTCTTAGATTAGCACAGAAATGCTAATGTCTGTCTTTAGGGGAATTCAGCAATAGAAGCTCCTCCTTGGGTGCCTGTTTCCATCAGTATCAAATATCACATATTTTTTTTGGCTACAGGACCAATCAGTGAACCAAGTGACATATTACAGCTGAAATGTTTTTTAAATAAATTATGATCTTTCAGATTTAGATAGTACTTTTCAAAACACTGTTCATTAATCTGAAAGGTGGGTATGATAAGCATTGCACGATTTATAGATTGGGAATATGTGATTTATTTTTTAAGTTTGTAAGAGATGAATTATGTTTTGAGTGATTAACTGGTGAATGTTGCTTTGGGGTCCTTTATGGGTGTGCAAGGACAGGAACAATGCAAAGTTTTCCTTCACTATGGAGAGGAGGAGGATGTGTGGAAATAGTTGCCCAAGGAAGCTGTGGCTGCCCCATCCCCAAGAGTGGTCAAGGCTGGGGTGGATAGGGCCTTCAGCAGCCTGTTGTAGTGGAAGGTGTCCCTGCCCATTGTAGGGATTTGGAACTGGATGATCTCTGAGGTCCCTTCCAACTCAACCCATACTCTGACTCTGATATGTGACTTCATTGTATGGCAGACAAGTCAGTTGCAGATCCAAACTGACTAAAATACTATTAATAGATGTATCTGTAAATTCAAATCTGTATTTTTTTTCTGTGTCTCTGAAGATACTACCAATACTTTTTGCTGGTACATTAAGCAATGCCTCTGTCTAACAACTCAGGTTGGATGTAAGAATTGATAATAATTAGGCAAAATGCAGAGAGTTTTTTTGTTGTTTTTTTTTTGTTGTTGTTGTTGTTTTTGTTTGTTTGTTTGTTTGTTTTTTGATTGTTTTGGTTTTTGTTATTCTGCTTGAATGATCACCTTTTCATGTGTGGCAGACTCTGCCAGATCCACCTCCGCTTTACAAGGGTGAAAATACTATTGGAAGTGCTCCTATCCAGCCTTCTGCTTGAAGCAGGGGTGTTGCCAACACCGCACCAGGTCAGCCATGCCCTTTGGTTGAAACTTGAAAACTTCCAAGCGTGCATGGTACAGCCTGTCTGTGCAGCCTCTTCCAGTGCTGCTGTTCCATTCTATTGATTTATTTTTTTTTATTATTTTTTTTAATACTTTTTCCCTGATGTCCAGCCTGAACCTCTCAAGCTGCAGTCTATGGCTGTTATTTTATTGTCTGGCACTGTAAAGTAGTATTTATCTCTGTCGTTCTTTTAACTCTCTTAAGTAGTTACAGATTGTTAGTAAATCCCTGCTTAGCCTCCTCTTTGCCAAACTGAATGAACCCAGCTTCCTTATCCTCCTTTTACAGATATGTTGTGTACTTCTAACCCCTTTGCGAGTCCTAACTAGCAGTTCTTTGCATAAGCTGAAGTCTGCTTTCTCAAGACCTAATTGTTGATTCACTTTCAGCCTTCCTCCAGATTTTTTATTCTTGTAGTTGCTACAGCCAGTGCTGCTGTGACCAAATATGAAACAAGTTCTTCCCTGTCTGTGAGCAGCATGTTTGTAAGAATTGGTTATCTATTTGTGTGACAGATGTGAAAACAAAACCCTTTTTTCCTAATATTAAATGTGCTCTGTACAGAAGACTTGTAGTTCATTTAACTCTTCCTTTTTTGTTCTCCACCTTCACTCTTACCATGATTGTTCCGTTCCTATGCACTTGCAATTTTCATGAACAAAAAGTTAGCTAATTTCTGTCAAAACTCGCCATCTAGTGGCATGTCACAGGGTCGCAGGCCATCTAGTAAAGATATTTTTTGCAATGTATACTGTATAGTTAAGGTTTATACCTGTTTTTTCCACAGATTTTTTTTTTAATAGTAGTTTTTCTGTGTTGGTGTGTGTAATTCATTTTTTCAATGTCTTTCACTTTAGCCACAACATGCTTCCAGAAGAATATTATGTGAAAGGATGTTGCAATATGTGTGTAAAATCTTCCGTTAATAATAAAGAGGTAGCATATTAAAATAAAAAATGAGTATGTAATAGTTTAGCTATCTAAAAAGTTACTTATTTTTCTTCTTATGTCATGCTCTACATAGGTGTCCTGGGTTTAGCAGCAGCAGTCATCTTGCTTTCCTAGAGAGCATCAATGTACAGAAATGTACCTGACAGGTGAATAATTTGAAGGAAATACTTAGATTTGTTTAATGTCAGAGTGAGTCAAGTAGTGCTGGAAATGGAGTAAGCTGTTTTGCAAACTGTAGTACTTTTGGACTTCCTTATTTATGACTACATGGAAAGCTTGCCCTGTACAAGTCACTGGGGGTGTATTGAATAGTATATTCCTTCTCTCAGAGATTACCCAAGCAATGCTCATTAACTTGAGCAAAAATTAGTTTTTTTTAATTTTTGGATTATTTTCTTATGCTTTCCTGTTATAAGTAATTAGTAGTGATTGAGCAAGCTTGATGTGTTGTTTGCAGTTTCAAAAATGGAAGAATGGCAAATGTTCTTGTTTATTGAAGTTGGCAGGTCAGTAATGATTCCTCGTGCCCAAACTGGGGGTTGCATCTGTACTGTTACATTTAAAACCAAAATGCTGGTAGACCTAACCTGGTCAGATTTGTCTAATTAATTTAAAAACTAAAAGCTCCTTTTGATTATGTGGAAGAAATAATAATTTATTTTGCTCTGCATTTTCTACTCCATTAAGAAAGAATACATATTTTTTTTCCTCATTTTAAAATTCTTTACAGTGTTATTTTTTCTTTCTGTAAGCTTCGATTTACAGTAGAGATGTGCCCTGTTCTGTGTGATTTCTTTGGTTTCTCATGCCACCCTCTTTCCTGCTTTGTCACTTCAGAACTTTTATCAGACCTATTTTCTACTATATTGTGGACATGAAATAAAACTTCAACTTTATTGTGTGAATAAGTAGCTTCTCTTGTCTTTTCCTTTGCAACAATTCCTGAACAATGTGTCTTTTTTTGCATCATTGTTGTGATGCTTCTAATAATAATCACACCGAATCTATTACTCCAATCAGTGTAAATTTGATTATTAAGACTTTCAGATCTTCCTGTCTGCTCTCTGGGTCTTGGATGGTGCCTTTTGCAATGCGATTTTGCGCTGCTTCTAAGGGGTGGATTTGATTTATATATATATTTTTTTTCCCCTCCTTAGGATTCACATTTTGAAGGTTTAGTTCCCAGTTTATATGGCTATCATGTATCTTAAAATCACAATCTTACTACATGGATTAAAAAGAAGACCATAAAATATGAGCAGGACTGCCATTATTATGGCTTCAAATTCAAATAAAGGCTCTAATATCTGAATAATGGATGATAATGTCCATCTGTTAAGAGGTCCAGATCTTACCATGTAGAATTGTACTAGTCAAACCTCAGCTAATACTCGCTGCTGTTGGTGTTGAATGATCCCTATCACCGTGTGCACATTTTATTCCCAATCATATTTCTTATAAACAAAGCATAAGGTAGGGAGTCTGGAAAGTGAGAGCACTTGTGGCAATTATTTCATCACAAGACTTTTTGCACTAAGACTTGCAGGAATGGTTTGCTCCAGATGCACACATAGGGACATTTTCAAGTTTGGTTAACTGGGAAAAAATACATATTATATCAATACAGTGCTGCAACAACAATGAAGGCAGTGTTTGAACTAAGAGCAATGTAGCATTAAAGGCATCTTACTTGTTTAATAGTTAGAGCTGCACAACTTGTTGGTTTTAAATGTAATTTTAGAGAAATATTGGTATTAAAACACAGCATATTTTATTTTTCTTTTCCCTTGATCTGATGTAAAGCAGTTAAGCAAATTGTAGACCTTTACACTGCTGTAAAAAGAAAATTCTGTGTCAATGCGGTACAGGGTGAATTCAAGGTGGTGAAACAAATGGTGATCACTGTAAGCCTGTTGTCTGGCACCCATATGTTCAGTGGCAGCTTCAAGCATAGAGATCTGATTTTTTCTGCAGCTTTGCCTTTAAACACTCAAATATTTACTCTTTTACATTGCCATCTTAAAGGATAATTTTTCAGACGTAAATGCTAGGATTGTGTTTTATTGCTGTAAGTTTCAGCATAACATCTTCTAGACTTCAAAACAAGAATTTGCTCCTTGAAGAGTGAGAGAGATTTGTCAGAATAGTGATTATTTCCATTAGGAAGTGTATTATGCCCACATGTTTACCGATCTGAAACCTCTTAAACTTGACTACTAACTCCTCAAGCTGCATTAGGCTCAGTCACTTTTATCAGCATCTTCCAAATGGGTGGTGGCCAAATGATGAAATGTAGTCAGACTCTATTACTTTGGCTCAGCTAGTAACAGTCTTTTAAACAGTACATTCTTCCAGAATAATAAACGGTTAATATGGACATATTGGCTAAAGTTTGAAGTTGGGGGTTTTAACTCTTGTTTGTTGGGGGCAGAAAGAATAATTAAAAAGTGCAACTGAATGTACTTTTTGAATTTCAAACTTTCCTTTAAGGGATGCTTTGGGATACAGAATACTGTGCTCACAAGGATGATGCAGTGTGAAGTCAGGTTTGTGTATTTGAATAACTCAGTACAATACAGCACAATCAGATCTCAGTTGGACCAAATTTACATTTCTAGAGCTACAGTTTAGACTCTGTGATGGCATCGACTGTTTTAAATTCCAAGTCTATTACGTCAGCGAAGAGAGTATGAAGTTACTTCATACTGACTGAATCTTTCTTTGAGGATGGGAAATTTGAACTCTCAGATAACACTATAATGAACCTAGATTTCAGGGTACATTTGAAGACGATTGTTGCTGAAGTATTTCCATGCATATTAATGTGTATTGTAGAACTTGAGATTCAACTGTGAAACTTCAGAGTTGTCTTTAAATTTCCAGTGCTAGAATCATCTGCAGTTATACTGAAACCCCAAGGCCCTGTTTTTATTGCCAGACAAGTTTTTGTGCTTAAAAATGAACCAAAAAACTGTATTCTACAAAAAAGAAGACTTGCTTATTTTCTCCTATCATCCTCAAAGCATAAGGATTCAAGCATTGTCCCTGCCTTTTGAGCCAGTAGGACAAAAAGCAGGAGTCCCTTGGAAGTGTTTATTCTAGAAAGGAAATTTGCTCTTTGCTCTAGCAAAAGCAGTAGCCCAAGTTACTGCTGAGAAAAAAGTAACCCAAGAGCTGAGAGAAAAGTTAAATGAATAGCAGTCTGAAAGGATTCTGTGATCACTGATAAGTGGTGTCTGAATTTTTAACTTTTTTTTAATGTTTTGTATGTATTATTTCCAACGAGCAGTGCATTGTTGCTAGAAAACTTTGTGCTTGAAAACTTTGAAAGTTTGTCTCTTGGCTAGGAATAAAAACGTCTTTTATTGCAAGTTGCTTCAGGAAAATAAAAAAGGTAGATACAGCAATGTAAATGCGTCTCTACCAGTAAAAATGTGTATTTGCTGGAATAGCTTCTTCTTTTTGGGAAACAGATTTAAGCTATGCTGTGTGTGGAATTCTTTTTGCTGGTCAAAGCTGTGTTTCTGCTAGACTGGTTAGGCAATGAAGTGCATTTGGCAAAACATTTACCTTCTGGCAGGTAGCATGCTTTGTCTCTTAAGTAGCTTCCT
This sequence comes from Neopsephotus bourkii, assembly GCF_033783945.1. NCBI lineage: Eukaryota > Metazoa > Chordata > Aves > Psittaciformes > Psittacidae > Neopsephotus > Neopsephotus bourkii. The sequence continues at coordinate 5,523,024 of NW_026901456.1, read as the reverse complement.
GAAGAATTTATATCTAAAACATAACCCAAGGACTGATAACAAAGTACTATTAATTAAAAATATTTATAATTTAAATCCATATGTTTAGGGTTTTTTCATCATAAATTCAAAGTTATTTGTTGGCTTGCAAGGCTTTGAGTTGCATGTGTGTACAGGGAGGGTGAGTGTGCTTTTGTTCAGATTGTATTAACTTTTCCTCAAATTAACTTTTGTTTCTTTGTAATAAAACTTGCAAACCACACAGACTGTAAACCAAAACTATTTCAGTGTTGTTGTCATTAATTGAAAAGCTCTTTGTATCAATCAGTGTCTGTATTCTAATAGTAGCCCCTACTGCTTGCTGGTGTTGAAGTGTGTGGTTCTGACAGGAATGGCTCTTTGAGATGGGATGGTTTGTTTTTTTTGGTTTGTTTTTTTTTTTTCCTTTATTTTGTTTTCCCCTCCATCAGCAGTTAAGGTAATGCAGAAGCCTTCTCCTGCTTTAACAGTTCAGAGCTCTCGGTCAGAGGAAAGCAGAAAGGGTGGCATTAGCTCTCAGAAGAATGGCTGACTGAAGTGTGAGTGCCTACAGGTTCCTAGTTTGTGCCCACTTCCACAGTTAAGAAGTTTGCCAGCAAAATTCTCTGCAGTTTCAGCATAGAAAAAGGCCAATCTTTGAAGTGCTTAAGCAACACAGGGACTTCTTGGACACCAGCTCTGTCATAGTGCTGAGCATAAAAAGAGAACTCAATGGCATGGCAGAATAAATCGTAGAGATGATGTATTTTTACCTCTCACTTGTGAATGGCTAAATAAATTATTATGGTCAGTTACTGTGGCTTACTAAGCACAGGGTGATTTCTTGATCTGTGCTATTTTAGTAGAGCAAACTAAAACTGAGGGGAAGGATACTTCTCTGTTTTCTATCCTTACCCTCTCTAGCATACAGAGGGCGGATGAACTACTTGAAGGTATGTGCAGTGTGAGTGAGGATGGATAGAAATTGAAAGAGAAGGAAATCTGCAGATGGGAACCAACCCTGGTTGGTTCTTTTATCTCAGTGATATTTCCCCTTGTACCTTAGTGAACAGTTTTATAACACTCATCATACAGCCATGTAGTAGATGGAGGTAGAGTAAGACATGGTATGTTTTACTGCCTCTTTCTTCTTTCCCTGCAGTCTTCTCTTATTCTGCTACCTTTATTAGTACAGTTTCCTAATAGATCTGTCATTTCTTCAGTAAAAATTTTAAACTTTTGTGTTCAAGCTACTTGATGGAGGTAAAAGCTTAAAAGTTGAGTTTCTATAGCAAATTGTATAGCATATGGTCCAGGGCAGGATGCTTTTCTAAGCTACTTATATGCCAAGGCAGCCTGTCAGTCTTGCCTGGCAATGAAGACTGACAAGCTTTGTTGTCGTAGTTTTTACTACAGTGGAACTGCCAGTCTGCCTAAACACCACTCTGACAGAAACACCTACCCTCTTCTGCTCCCCTGCAACTGGTAGGGCAACTGGTGGTGAAGAGGAGGCAGGAACTTTTTAGAGCCTTCTCATAACACCTCATCATCCCCTTATAAGGGAATAGCACAGGGAAGGGCAACTGTATCTGAATTTTCAGGTTTCTGTTATTGACTGAAGCCTTACTGGTCTCACTGGTGACAGAAGGGAGCAGCCCTCCCTCTCCAGAGGCTGAAAAGTGGTTATTTTTTTGCTTCTCTTCAGATACGAACAGCTTGCTTGGATCAGGGAGAACTATTACATTGACATCTTGCCTGGAAAAATTGTTTTGTTTTTAAAAAAACGTTTTTCCTATGCTGCTGAGAAGTATTTAGCTGGTCCTATTGAGAAAGGCTCAGGGAGAGAGAGAAGAGGAGGTGTGAGAGATATCAGAAACAGTAATATTGACTGTATGTAGAAGGCATGGAGGAAAAGACAATGGGGACTATTAAGTTAAACTGTGAGGCACAGTTAAAGGAAACCAGGCTTATAGTTAACTATAGGAAACCAATCTTACAGTGCAAAATTACTATGACAGTATGAAAGGTTTTTTACTAACTTTTGGGACAAAATGAAAGTGTTCACTAGAGATTGTTTTTCCTGGGTGCTAACTCTGTGGTCCAGGCTCAGGATCTGTCTGATAGCTGGGCTTTGTTCATGCTGGCTTCTTCCTGAATTAGAAGGCCAAATTATCTCTTAATTTGTTCACTCATAAAAGTTTCTTCAGACTTCTCTGTGGAGCTGTTTATTGAAAAAGGCTGGCATGCTGCAGGCTTCACTACACTCACCAGTAAGATGAGACTCCAGTATTGATCAGGGTCCCTCCACAGCTGACCTGTATTAGTGTTGGCATTATATTAAAATCACTGCGGATCTCTGTTGCCCTCAGAAGCTGTATGCTGTTGCGGTTTTTTTACAGCTCCTTCAGTGAGAGGAAGGTGTCTTAGCACTAGGGGTCACTTATGAGCTGGGTGTAGAGAACACACAGTTAAAGCAAAAGAAAAGGTGGAAAAAATTTTATGCGTGCTATGTTGTATATAGATTTGCATTAAAATATCTTTGCATGTTTGCATGACTGTCCTGTATAGTATTTCCTCAATTTTAAAATGACATTTTAAATTGCAGAGGAATCAATGGTATGTAGTATCAAAATATATTTTATTTTCAGTTAAGAAATCTTGATGGGAGATGGAAGCAACTCCAAATGCCTTTTGCTTTTCTGTTGTTTATCTTTAGGGAATATTTACCAAATATTTGTGGGAAGGGGAAGGAGAAATCTGGCAAACTTTCCCTTTCTTGTATATTTCTCTAATTAAAAATGTGTTTTCCTTCTTGCATGATAGCAGCAAGCATGCTGCTAAACAACATGTTAAGCCATGAATCACATTTGTAGGCATGTAATTATGAATAGCATACTGTATTAAGGTTTGTAAACAACCTTTTGGCTAGGTATTGATTTGATAAATGTTTTTGACAATCATTTGGAAAATGCAAGAAGCTTTGAGGAATGAAAGAAAATATCTTGTTTATAGCAGTCTCAATAAAAAGGGTCTCTATGCTGCTGTGAGAACTAGAAGTTAGTGCCTTTTGTACTGAGTAGCATTTAATCTTAGAGTTAACTCTGATACGAAATTATTATGTGCTGGCATCTGACCAAAGTGCCACTCATTGAAGTGTATTCTGTCATGTTTCAAGGCTTGCTTCAAGTCAGTTTTCATGACGCTTCATAATCACTTTCTTCAATGGGCACGTTCATTCTGTACTTTTAGAGAACAGAAAATTTTATTATCCTTTCAGAATGGCTCATGTAATATATATTTAAACATTTGTGAGCTTGATTCATGTCTTATGCTAACTTCTCACTCCTGTAATGATAGAGAATAGCCTTAGAGTTGAGTACACTTTCTTGAGTATAGGTCACTCAGCAGAGAGCATTTCCAGTGTGAGGCTGAATTTTCTTAGTTTCAGTTTGTCTTGGGAGTTTGTAATAGGAATGTAAACAAGGAAAGTAAAATCCAGAGTGACAGACTAATCCAAATTCATGTTGGCTCTGTGTCTAACACAGGCACGCATTCTATCTTAGTGTGAAGGCTGTAATTAAAGTGACTGGTCTTGGATTTTGTTTCAGCACTCAAAAGTTGTAACTGGTAAACCTTTTTAGAGTCAGGGTTCAGGGTACTGCCTTTGAGCAGATGGGTGATTTTAGATAGCAAGAATCCATAACTTGTGACAAACGCTCTGGAGATCCATGGCAATTTGGCATTAATTCGTTTAGTGTGACCTCACTGGTAAAGCTCTGACAAAAGTGGAGTATTTCCAAACATAAAAAACTTGAGATTCTCTGACTATCAGTGGGGCCTGTAGCTAATTTATGTAAGTGAGACTGGGGAAATGAGAACAGGCTTGGCATCAGCTGGGGTCCTGTGAGATGCTATCATGTTACCATTGCTCAGAAATGACGATACATTTCCACAATGAGAGATCGTTACAATGGTTATCTAACAATTTAATTAGTGCTTCTTTTGTATCTTTTAAGCAAATTATGGCTAGATGATATAAGATTATACAATATAATCAAAGGGAGAAGTCAAATAAAAATATAAAAGCAAGAGGAAATAGAACTGTCTTTATATTTCTCTTCAAAAAAGATAGAACTGCAAACCTCAGCTGATTTTGAAACGGTGCATTTACCACATTGAGGTCTTGTGGATATATTTCTTTGACTCTTAACATTCTTTGACAATCCATTTGCACAATAATGCCACCAGAGGAAAAAAAAAAGACTGCAAAAAAAATTTATCAGGTATGACTTGTATCAGCAGTTTATAGGGAAGGTGCTGACTTAGAGAATTCTGTTATATTTATCATTTGACAGTTCATTATAAGAAATGATCTGAGGTTTCTGATATGTTGAGGAAATCCTGAAATTCCAGGTGCAGTGGGAACGGCATTTGGCATGTGACTATCTGGCCAACATTATGCAGTTCTTGTAATGAAAATCTGATTAAAGAACAGCTGTTAGCTTAAATCAGAAAGTTGCTGTAGTTCTTATTACAGCTCTTATAGGAAAGGTTTTTCGTTTTTGTTTTATTTTGGGTTGTATTTGGTCTTCACAAGTGGAATGTGTTCCAGTTCAGTAAATCACTGTACGCGGTTACTTGGCAATTGTAGTGGTGACATTAATTACAAAGGATTTACATGAATAGCGAAGCAAGGTTTTCTCAGAAGAAAAAAAAAACCCTCAACAACCCAAACCAGAATAAATCTTCTGTCTGTTTTCTTGGTACGTGTGTTCCTCTTCTGCCAGTAAAAGTACCTCTGTAAAAGTGCTGTGTAGCTGTGTTCGTCAGGGTAGCCTATATTCTTATGGTGAGATTATACAGAGCTGTGCTTCACAGGATTACATGATTTAATTTTAAGATTCAGCTGGTCACTGTTTTATTGGTGCCAGCATTTCCTTGTGCAAACACTAGAGGATCCACGATAGTGATGAGGTTCTGTACTTAAGTATGGCACTACATCTATGTGTAATTATATATACAGACTTGTATAAGTCTGTATGTATCTGTATATGTGTGTTAATGTGTGTAGTTTTAAAAAGTTTGTATACAATCTGATTAGTTATATTGGTAACCTCAGGTTTCAGAAATTGTGTTTCTTTACCCCTTACTTAATAAATGCATTATATAGTAGAATTTATGAAAGTTGCACAGGCCCAGAGAAGATGACTGGTCCCGGAGAGCTCCAGCCCTGAGAAAAGTTGAGATGGGAGTTAAATGTCTAGTGTGTAAATTGGAGCATGCTCCTTTACTGATGAGGGTAAGAACTTTTTTGAGAGAGAAAAGCCTCAGGAGGAAGAGCTAGGGGAACTAGTTTGATACCAGATGAAAGAGAAGACAGACACTGTGTGGGAGGAGGAGTGAGGGAATGGGGCAACAGCTGAAGAGGCAGGCAGAGGTAAGAAGCAAGACTTCACCATATAGAAAACAACTCATATTACTGCATTTTTTAGCATTCCCTGCAGCTGCTAGCTATTATAATGCATATCTAATAATTTTAGCTATAAAATTTTGCTACTTTGGACTGATCATTTCAGGAGCATATAAGACACAAGACAACATTTGATTTTTACAGCTTGTTTTGTAGCGAATCACTTTCCTTATCTAGTGTGTATTGTTTCTGAAGTGTGTGCTAAAATGTACTCTTGAACTTCTTTAAGAAATATTCCAAGTACTACTTGAGAAAACATTTGAAAATAACCTTCTGAATTTGTAAAACCTGAGTAAATGTATGATTAAAATAATTGTTAAAGCCAAGCCTTAGCAGGAGCAGTATTGAGGAGGCTAGTACAGTCTGTCCCTAGTTGTTTAATGTGGGTAAGAATCAATACTGCACTTTAAGAGTAGTAGTAGTGGCCATAATAAATTTACAGGTTTTGCACATGATGAGAACAAAGATTTAAAGACAGAACAATAAATAATTTAATAACTTAAGTCTTCAGAAGTGGGTACACAGACTGCCAAGTCTCAAAACATTTTTTGGACAAACCACCCGTGTCTAGACTTTTGCTCAACTTCTTGCCCTTCAGTAGAGGCTTACTTTAAAATGAGTAACATGTTTTCTCAACTTGAGAGAAATTAAATAAAGAGAAGGTGATTTTTATTTCCCATGATACAAATGTGAAGGGATATTATGGATAAAATGTATATTACTGAATAGTGTGCATGTTACCTTTTTCTGGTCATCTTTTTTGATGTTACAGTTGCAACAGAGTAATTGGTCATCATTTCTTTGTAACTTTCAACTGATGAATTATAACTTCAGTTGAAACAGTTACATTGTTCTCATTATAAAAATTATTTTAAAGAAGGACCAATATTCAATTGAAGAAAGTGTTATCATTACCTCCTTTGCTTTAAAGCAATGTGCCTGGTTGATCTCTACCTATTGTGTAAAGACAACTTCTGAGGAACTGAAAAACATATTGAGATCCTCTGAATTTTAAGACTGAGAGAACTATTTTGTGGGAGCATGTCTCAGCATTTCCATGTAGTCAAAATCAACAAAAACAAATTCTGGGAGGTATTTCTGAAATTCTTTTGCAAGATATGGGGAAAAAAAATTGTGTTTTGATGCGTAATTGTCAAGATTTAAATAAAAAAATACATATGGTATGGTTTGACTTTGGATCTCATTACATAGAATAAGCAATTATCCATGCATTTTTTTCTGGTCTCAAAGATTTAGTTTTTGCTTTTTAAACTGGAATTGTAGGTATTACAATTAGTTCATGTAACACAGCTACCTGACAGGAACAGAGATAGAAGTTATCTAATCAGTTTTCCGTTTTTTGACTGCTTTATGTGTATATTAGTACAACGTATTAGCTGATGGAGAAGAAAAGACAGTAGCTGAAAGCAAATCCTTATTCTTAATTTTTGTTTCCTGTCGAGAGTGAAGGGCACTTTCCCAAAGTTACTGTAAGCATTGTGAGATGCATATTACCATAAGTATTTGGGCTGCTTATTTGAATTCCTAAGGTTTTGTTAGAATATGCTAAAAAAAAAAAAAAAAAAAAAAAAAAGGCAGTTGTACTTTTATCCCTAGAATACTTCTGTCATTATTTTCCTGATATCAAACATGCTTGGTTAATGTTTTGAACTGATTTCCAAAGATTGTCTTTCATGAGGGAATACTTCATTGGATCTGTGAGGCATATGCTCTTTGACTCACCTTCGTTATGCTGTAGCTTGCTAGAGGAAGAGATAGTTACTTTATGCTTGCTGTGTTCTTTCATACATCTGCTACTGGCCACTGCTGGAGGAAAGGTAGAGTTTTAAAGGGGCATATTGATAATGGCTGCTGCTTCATACTGTTTGATCAGCAGCAGCTTTCGCAAAGAGCTGCCTTTTTCTGCTACGAGTTAGTTTGTCATTTGAAAGAGAAGTTCATCAGCTCTTGCAGTTATGGGAAGCTTTTCCTTCTACCTGTTTTAGCCGTAGACAACATCTGGGAAGCAGCAATGTTTAATGTGGTATTTTAGCCAAATGGTATGTATGAGTGGCTAGCCATGATAAGAATGTGCTTTTGTTATCGCTGCTGCTGACGTTTCCTCTTGGAGGTGGGAGTGGGCTTCAATCTTCTCTTAAAAATTTTCAAACTGGTTTCTATCCTATGTGATCCATTCTGTCTAATGATGGTCTCCAATTGGCCATCCAGGAATAGCCAATTAGACATTTTTGAACTTCAATAAACCATACTACAAGTATTGCTATCCTTATTGCTCCATACAAAATAATTTCTCCATCTGCTCAAGGATGTCTTTCTCTTACAAGCGTATGATAATTTGTTGGTAAAATGTTACTTTTGCAATGACTGTCACATTCCTGATTTTATGTAACAACAGTAGCTTGACAAACTGAAAGTATGCATCAAATGATAATTGCTATGCTCAGTCTCCTGTTTTCCCAGCTCTCTTATGTTCAAGAAACAGAGACCCGAACTGTCCCTATTTAACCAAGGATAAATTACTCACTAAGTGTCAGAGACTGAGTATACAGATTTTGTCTGTAGCTTGAGTTCATTACTTTGTGTGGATCTGTTCTGAAAGTGCATTTTAATCTACTTTTTTCTTTTTTTCCTAAGTACTGATTGAAGTAAGCCCTGAAACATTTCCCTTCAAGACAGTTTGTTTTTGGAAGTTAGCTTTCTGGTTTGGGACTATTAATTAAGGGCCTTCAGCACAGGTGCTTCATATTAATCAGTTAAAAGTTCATCTTCAGAATCAGTATGTGCAGAGCTGGTTTTCAGTCTTTTAAAGGTTTTGCTTCATTCTGGCCAGGTTCTTGACTTCAAAAGCGTAGTCTGAATAGGCTGTTGTTGTCTTAATCCTTATTTCTGAAGACTTTCTTGTCCAGAATTTGGCTATTTTTCCTTTTACTCTTAGAACATGGTTCAAAAGTTTCACTTCTACCACTTTCTACGGTCAGTCAGGAGCTAGGCAGTGCACACAGTACAGCCATATATTTTGGGAGCCAGAATCCCCTTTCACTCACTGGCCGCTTGAGATAGAATGAAAAATTATACTACTGTTACTCCACTTGAAAGCTTTTATAACTTGTCAGAAGTTCGAGGTTTGCCCTGCAGTTGCTAACCTTTGCAGTAGAATACATTAGTGCCCATATGCAGCAAGTATTTACTATTTACATAGCTTTCAACAAGTATTTCCATAAGGGTGTATTTTGTTGTCTCCTTCAGACCAAGACGTTTCCTTACCTAAATTTCAATGGGAAAAGTCTAAGAAATGAAGCCATCTTGTTTTTCAGGTGTACTATTCATTAGAGTCTTAGACCAATGCAAGAGCATGTTTTGCAAGCATTGTGGTTAGATTTTACTAAATAGGTTCTTTTTGAGCTACACTGTACTTGAAGTGTTATTATTCACATTAACACTTTTTAAATATAAATAAGTAAAATTGCAAAATTTTGGTTGACAGATTGGGTCTTCCCTGACCTCTTTTATCAGTAATAGAGCATATATATCCCTAAGCACAGAAACAGGTGGTTATTCTCAGACACAAGTCAAGGGAATCTGAAGTCCTTCAAAATAAAGAATGTGCCATTGTCAAAACAAATTCTGACTGCCTGTATTTGCTTCTGTTGATCACTCCTCATATACTACCCCAATCTCAAGTCTGTTTTTGTTTGCTTCTTTGAGTGCCTTGTTTCCAAAGTTACTCCTAGAACCCTGAATTTCAGTTATGAGCTTTGACTTTGCTTCATTATCTGCAATACTGTAAGTTCTGTATGCCATGCATGGTCTTTTGGATTAGAAGCTAGTGGTGTATACGACTTTGCTAAAGTGAACTTAGCCCTAGAGCAGCTAAAGGGTTTGTCTAAATGTTTGGCCTTATCCCTGGGAGGGTTTAAAGGACAAATTAAAATATTTTGGGGTGTTTTTTTTTATTTTCCTTCCCTCCCCCCCCCATTTGTCTTTAACGATTGTAGAAATGCTTTCAGATAGTTGCTGTCTATGGAGGTTAATCCTCGAAGCTGCATGTATATCAGAACCCTTACAGTTATGGAAGGTGTGTGATTGGCTTACTGTCTCCTTGCTTTTCCTCTGAGGAGAATTTTTTCCATGTCTTGTTCTGAAAAAGTTTTCAATTTGATTGGAAGAAAATACTGAATCTGAAAGGGCTGAAAGAGGGAGAGAAAAATTACAATGCAATAGAAAACATGCAGCTAGGTTAACTGTAAATCTAGTTTGTATCATTCACTCTTACAACCTGGCATTATAGTACATGGGCATGAATGCTGTATTTTACCCCATGTTTTATGAGAAAAAATCATTAATTTGTGATAAACTGAATATTATTGATGCTTCCTTTAGAGTTCTTGATTTGCAGTCTAAATTTTACATTGTTTTATGTGTGACGTATTTACAAAGCATAAAGATTAACTTTTTTGATAGATTCTGCTAAATAAAAAGCATTGGTTTACTTTTTTTCAAAGTACCTTCAAACCATCATGCTAATATTTTCTTAGGATCCTTGATTACAAGGAGATCTTAGCTACAGTAAAAGTAGTTGTTATCTTAATACTGTTTTTTATCTTCAGAGTAGGTGTACTGTAAGTAACATAACATGCATGTTTTTGACAATATAGAATACAATTTCCAAGAAATTCCTCCTTTCTAAGATGTTTCTTTTAGTATCTTTATTATTATTGTTATTTTATTCATAAAACATTATGTCAACCTGAATATGCTTTAGAAAGGATTATGAAATATATGATACATGTTGAACATTAGCTGGGCAACTTTAGGGACATAACGGTATTGTAGTCTCTGAATTGTGGTGCATGTGAAAATGTGTTGTGGTTTCGCCCTAATATTTCCCAGACATTTCTTTAGCTCAAAAAACCCCACAGTGTGACAGAATTGGGAGTTCTTGCTCAGAAGAGACAAAAATGAGGTACAACTGAAAATTGCTGTTTGATTCTGAAGCGTGTTTACAGTGCTAAGAGGAGAATCTTTAGCTCCTGTTCTGCTATTTCATATTCATGCACACCAAATTCACTGATATTTTATGTAGAGAAACCTGTTGAAAGGCAAAAGAAACTTGATGGAAAACCTTAAAGTAAGAATTATGTATTACTGATACTAAGAAAAAATATTTTCTTAAGTTTTATTTACTTATTCTACTACTGATTCCAAGATTTTCAACAAACAATTTTATTCTCTGTTAAAAAAAAAAGTTTTGGTACCAAATAAAAACACTACTATGTGATAGCTGTTTAATAGAGCCGGTTTTACCAGCTGAATATATTGCATCTAATTTATTGCCCTATTAGCTGAGAACAAAATTCTTCTGTGGTTGTTTTTTTCTAGTCAATACAGAATACTTTTGAGAGTAATTTAAAATAAATGTGTACAGCATTTAGGAGATTTATATCTTGATTAATTCTTCTAAACATGACTTTGATTTTTTATTTTTTTTTAAACCACTTTAATATACATAATGTTCAAATTTTAGTGCAAAAGTGGAATGTCTTTTCCCTTCTGCCTGGTTTCTCTAGAGTTACTTTTAGCACAGTTGCACATGTGCTCAATTTACTATAAGTTTTTCTTCAAAAAAATAATAACAGTTTTGTTACAAAGTAGGTGTCACAAAGAATTAAATGCTCAAACCGTAATTTATCACATCTTTTTCTGGTAGGATAAATCAACACCTTCTGGTCCTCTGATTTATCAGCCCTTTCATTGCAACGCTCATTTTTGTGAAGTGTTACGCAGTGTTCTTATGTCAAAGGTAGACCTTGTTCCTACTGATCCTTTACCCTCAAAGTCAGCTTTATAGTCTGGTGCAGCAAATGGACCCCAATTACTGCGCTGTGTTATGATACCAGTTTGCCTTGCATAGGTGGCCATGTACTGTTTAATTTCTTAGATTAAGAGCTCCAAAGTCCTAAATGGGATTTCATCCTGTAACTTTGAGTTTGAACTTAAACATTATTATGGATGTTAGTAAATTATGCCACGTATGGGAGGGATTTGATACATACATTCTTTGTCCCTTTTTTTGTGTGTGTTCATGTGCTTAAAATGTAGTTGCATGGTTACATGCAATTACAGTTTTTTAAATTATGCTTGACTTAAAATTTGGTTAAATTCAGTCCTCCAGTGTTTCTTGACAGAGCTGGGAATTCTGGGAGAGGTTTTGACATTTGAATATGGATTGATTCATTTGAAAGTTTTCAAATAAAGTTTGAAATTGACTTGGCAAGTGCTTGCAAAGAATTTAATACACGTTTTATACGTCATCTTGCTCTGCTACCTGCATCATAAAACCTGCAATTTATTTTGTTGTTGTTGTAAAACTGATATTGAGCCTAAACCTGTTTTTTTCAACTTACGTACCATGTTAATGGTGCATTTGTAATGTATTAAATAAGTAATTATTTTTCCGTTGTTGTAGGTCAATATGGAACTAACATATTCAGTGTTAAGAAATGTTAATAAAATATTTTAGATTTTTTTTAAATACAACTCCATTTTTTCCATAAAAGACAGATTGAATTTTAAATAACTTCTGTTTTTTGTTAGAAACCTTGCAAAGGTCTCAAAATCAGCACAAGCCACAGTAAATTAATGCAGCACTATAAAATACTGCTTCATAGAATTAAGGAGTTTTTGTTTAAGAAGACTTTTGGCCTTTAAGAATGGAATATGGTTCTCTTTCATATGCAATATGCTTTTTTCATATGCATGGATGGCTTCAGGTTTTTTTAAGGATATGCTTTCAGTTCTGGATGACGTTTAGCCTTTGACCCAGCCACTTTCTTACAATAAACAGTTTGTTGATGAGAGCAGCTGCTGGGAAGATTGCTTCCAGACTGTTCTGTTGCAGCTGAGTAAAAAGCAAAAGCCAGGATGCACCTTACAGCATTGCTCTGCTGTCCTTCTTGTTCCTCCACTTAGCTCTGGCTTGTTGAAGACATTGTGGTGGAGCCTTCCTGAAGCTGGCCTTGTCCTGCAGCCACAAAGGCAATTACATAGTCGGGGACTGTAAATGGTAGTACTTTGTCTAAATTGGGAAACAAAACCAAATGTGTTCTGCTTTGGGCACTATGCATTCACTTTTTTTGTTTTGTTCTGGTTTTTATTGTTCCACCCTTTAAAGTATTTATTTATATATAACAATAAAGAAAATGCGAGTGCCTCTTTTCCTGTATGTTTTGGATGACTGAATGACAGCATGTGCCTTCTAGCCACCTAATTCCTAAGCTTAACACTGTACTAAAACAGAGAGATACTGATATAAAAACCTTTAAGACCATTTTTCCTTCTCATTGCTAGTTAATTTCTTTTTGTCTTATTTTTATCCTTACTGACAGCATTTTTTTTTTTTTTATCTACAGAAGGTAACATCTCATATATTTTTCATTAGTGGGTGAATTCTGACTTGGGCCCTTCAGCCTGTCTTTAGAATGTACAACTGAGCGTTGGATAAATTAATTTTCTGCCTACATCTACATAAGTGCTTTTTAAAGATAAATTTATTTTTAGATTCAAATTCAGGCAGAGATGTATGAGCAGTTGCTGGACATGTAGACTGGGAATGGGTTGAAATCTAAGATGCTTCATGTCCAAACAAATGTAACTGCAATGGAAAGGATAAGAATACCTTGCAACACTTGGTTAAAAATCTTTCCCTTTTTTGGACTAGGTATTCCACATATCAGTTGGCAAAATGGACCCACTTGTATATGTGACTGTGTCTACTCCCCATACTGCTGAGATGATGCACTGTGTAATTGCTTATGTGATATAACGCTTGTTTTTAAAAACACACTGAAGTGTGAAGACAAAAATAAGGGACTTGGTCTTTGGAACGATCTTTCAGAAATGATTAGCTTTTTCTGCCTCTCTTTGCGAAAGTATACTGCAGACTAAATTAACTACCCAAATCACTAGGGACTCCTAAAAATGCAGTTGGTTGTGAATTAAAAAAGTCACCAAACCTTGCTATCTTTCTAAATGCCCTTCCATATTTTACACAATCAACTCATGTTTTGCACCATATCTGTGTTTAGGAAATACAAAATGATTATTACTAAACTGAAACAGATTTCCTGTTTATATAGTATTTTGAGACTGCATAGCAAGTGTCAGCCAAGTAACTACAGAAGTTCATGAGAACATGAAATGAGAGTGCACCTCGGTTGTGCTACAATAAAATCTTTATGAAGTTCTTTGGGGGATGGGGAAAGGAGGGAGTGGAGAACTGGGGATTTCTCTCTTTCCTAAGATTTTTATATTATGAACTGAAACACTAAGCATGGAAATAATGGCCCTCTGTGTGCTGAATAGAGTAAGATAGATGAATAGATTCTGCTCTGACTTAGCCTAGAGAAGTAGCCTCAGCTAAAATATGTCTTCCTATTAGTAAAATATGCAAAACAACAAGTCAAAAATGAAAATATTGTAAGTAATCTGAAGATAGATTGCAATCAGCCAGTGGGGCTGTGGAGGGAAACTGTCTAGCTTGCTCAAGTTTTTGAACAGGGTCTGAACTTTGAAATTAATTATATGTAGTTAATATTAAGTGTCTTTGATATGCTTTCTGGAAATAAATTTGAATACTTCCTATATTTCCAGTCAGATTTTAAATGTGTTGTAAATAGCCTCTGTGTTTAACAGTTCTGTTTATTTTGTTACAAATAATATGACTAATAAAATCTCTTAACCTGGTTGTCTGGTTAGAGATACTGTCTTTGACACACAAGCACAAATAACGTATCTACTGTCTACAGCCTTTGTAAGTCCTGCTGAACTAGGAGAATATGGCAACTACAACTTAATTGCCAGTATTGTTTTTCCCTGGAGAGAAGAGCAACCTTTCTCTCGTCTTTGTGGGTGTTTCTATGGAGAAGGTTACAGCAGGCCTATGAGGTTATTTTCTTTCCTCACCCAATCAGTCCAGGTTTTGGGTTCTTCAGTCTTTTCCTAAAGAGAAGGGCATTGTACTGGGTTTCATTGTCCCTCCCCTTACCCCTTGTAAAATAAAATAATAGCTTTTTAATGAATGACTGTGATACTGAACTTAGTATTTATAAAATGTTTTACAAAGTTTCAGGAAAAATGAATATATGTATGTGAGTGTTTGAAAGCAGCAAGGATAGTATCTAACCTCACATTTTTTCTGCATCTTCTGTGTATTTACAGTAAGGTTTTTTTGGTGTACTTTAATATTTATTTAATTTTTAGCATGTTTCTATATTGACCTAAGTATGAACATGATTTTAAAATGGGGCTATGGTTTTGTTATGAATATGTCATCTGCTTCAGATCTTGAAGTATTGCATTATTACAGGAAGTAAAAGCACAGGCAGCATCAGAAAAGCATTTTGTGTGCCTCATTAGTCAGAAACGTCAGCCAAAACCTTGCCCTCTTGTGCTGATAGCTGACTTTTCCTGTTTCTGGCCTCCTAAGTCACTGGCATTTGGGGTGGGAGTTGCCACTGTCGATGTATTTTTTTTTGCTGGCATCAGCCTACTGCTTACTACCACGTTGGACTTCAGTTTGTTTCTGTTGGATTCAAGAGATGCTATGGAAGCTCTCCAGTGGCTAATTTCACACCTTTAAACTTGAGGGCTGTTGAGCAAAGCTGTGTAATACAAGGAGGATGTATTTTTTGAGTATATGTATATACATGAATGTATTTTTGTATTCTAAAGTTGAAATCAGATTCCAAATGTTATACACTCTTTGTTAAAATGTTCTTTTTATCAGTACTATTCTAGAGTTCATAGGATATAGATACATTTGAGATAATTCTTAAACTGAATAATACTCATTTGAAAACAGCCAATTTAATAATAAAAAAAAAAGCAAGCAGGTTACCCATATTGAAGGTGTGATATCTATAAATGGCTTTGGTTATGCTCCAGATGGGCTGTTCATGTGCTTCTGTAAAAGACTGGTACAGTATGCCTGTGTAATCTTCACTTTTTTGCAGTTTATAAACATATAGCAGTACATCAGTACATCAACTGCTAATATGTTAATCAGTGCATCAACTGCATACTCTTTTAAAGTGCAGCGAAGCAAAACCAGAGGTATTTAGTTGGAAACGATTACATTTTAGGCAAAGGAATGAGAAAATTTGTTAAATTGTGTTCTAGCTATGTATCCAGAAAGTGAATACTTAGCCTCACATAACAAGCAACAACTAAAACAGAGTATTATGTTATAGTCACAATACTGAGCCATCAGGTAGAGCATCAGTGGTTAAAATTCTCATTTTCCTTTCCAAGAAAGGAGAGGTGGCTGATGAATAGTATTTGTTTGGCTTATGGCATTGTATTTTTAGCTTTGGTTTAGTTCTGCCTCCACGTTTTTAGTAGAAGCCAAATGAATTTAGGCTGTGACTGATCCTTCTCTTGCAAAGAATTCTGTTAATACAGAGCTGAAGACCTATCATCATAGAGTTTGGTAGAAAAGATTAGCTTCCAAATACGCCCACTGAGAGAGATACTTGCATATATCTCTGTGTGTGTATAAGCATACATGTAAAATAAAAAATATATTCAAATTCTTTCTATATAAGTAGAATGTAAGAATAAAGTCTTGGATTTGGGCTTATTTTGAACCATTATAACTGAAAGTTCATGTGCTTTGTGCGTAAGTCTCATAGGTTGATAGAGCCCAGGTGCAAATAAAATCTCCATCAGGAGCTGTAATTTTCTGTTATTTTATACTACAACAGAGAAGGGTCCGTATGCAGCTGGTTTTTGTCTCTTATGTCTCCCTCTGTTCTCCTTTTAGTTCAATCTCAACTGCTAAGTAAGCATTAGGAAAAAGTGAAACTAATGATTATGAAAATAAAAAGAATATTAAACAGCAAAAGAAAACTTCCGTTACATAGCAGTTCCTTCACACACCTGACAAAACTCTTAAAATCATAGAAAGCAGATGTTAAATCATAAAAAAATTACAGCTTTTACTCATCCTTCTTTTATGTTACAATTGTTTAAGCTTTAGTTCAGCAATTTGCAGTGTCAGACCTCCAACCTCCGATACAGTAACCCCTAATAAACCTTTGTGCTGATCAGTCGAGAGTATTTAGAAAGTATGTTACTGACAATATGTGTAATACAGATTTTCGTGTGATTATATGTGTAAGTAGCTGCAGATACGGTTGTCAGTGCCTGAATATGTAACGGCTATAGGTTTTTTTGGTTGCATACTCATTTAAAGCTTTTTACCTGCATGTTTTGGGATTTTAATAATGGTCAGGGTAAACGGTGGCCAGGAGTTTGGGTATTCCCTTATGTTGTATTAGGTACCTTGCTTGCCACACCTGATCTGGTCCCAGAGGTGTGGAAGGCCAGACGGTTCCCGAACCAGCGCTTTTCATTTAAACGGCCACCAGAGGTTGCTGCAGAACGGCAGACGGAACTGAGGATAGGTTTTGTGTTCAAGACTGAATACTGAGCTTCACAACAAATCACAGTTCAGGTTCTGATGTGATCATATTCCTTTTAAATGGAGTTGAAGCAGAGGTTAACCCTGACTCTTTATATATTTTTTTTCAGAATGCCAAAATGTACTTCTCTGTGTGCCAGTATAATTGTGGGTACCAAGATGCATTGGTTCAGCATCAGTGTTTCTTTAACTTTGTGTGAAGGAGGTTCTTACAGTGAAAATTATTTTTTCTAGTATGTACTTGGACAGCACTTGTGACTTTGCTTTGTTAAAAATGTAAACATATTTTTAAAGGAATTTTTAAAAATCAGATGCTGTTCTTGATTATGTATTAATCATGTTTATATTTTGATCAGCTAAATAAAAGTGTACATTATGGAAAAAATAGCTTCAGAATTATATACATGTAACAATTCTTAAATGGTTCAGTATGTGTTAGAAACAAGAAAATTAAATGAAGAAGTAAACCTAAAAACTGTGCGGGAAAAAACCCACCTAAAAGAACATACACAAGAGGGTAAAGGGTAGGAATTGTGTGGCATATTTGTAATAATGTAATATCCCATAAATATATGCTATTTCAGGCTTTTCAGAAGGTATACTGTGGCAAAAGTACACCAGACTTTCTTACACGTAGTATCAAGTACTTTCATGTTTGTTTAGAATGTAATAATACTTTAAGCACCTTTATTTTTTAACTTAATGTCTGTCTCTTTAGTTCTGTAAATCTGTCCTTATGTGAGTTAAAATTATGGTTTTGTGTCTAGGACTTGCATGCTCAATGATGCTAAGTAAATTCCTGTGTTTGGGAAGCAATAAGAAAACGCACTTTTTAATTAAGCGCAGTTTTTCTATATGCTACCTGACAAGAATGAAAGCTATAATTTTTTAAAATATCAGTTACAGCTAATGAATTACTGTTGTGTGTGTAAAACAAGAAGGGTAGTGTGTAATGAATTTAGCAGCAGTCTGTCAAAGCTGTGGTATTACACTAACTGAAGATACAAGTGCTTCATGCAGACCAAGTCAACAAAACGCTCGTAAAACCTTTAATGCCACATCATCATTTACAATGCACATGCAAAAAAAACCCGAACAACAAAAACAGAACAAGAAAAAGGAAGAAAATATTTAAAGTTTATTTTATACCGGAAGTTAGATGGAAAGAGTTCAGATGGACTTAAAAAAAAAAAAAAAAAAAGAAAAATAATTTC
The DNA here is from genome assembly GCF_033783945.1 of Neopsephotus bourkii. Taxonomy (NCBI): domain Eukaryota; kingdom Metazoa; phylum Chordata; class Aves; order Psittaciformes; family Psittacidae; genus Neopsephotus; species Neopsephotus bourkii. The sequence continues at coordinate 5,504,843 of NW_026901456.1, read as the reverse complement.
TCTGTAACTAAAATTTATCTACTGAGTCACTCTTAGATTGCCCTGGGACTTAAAAGCTAGTGCCTGACCGCGTTTGGAAAGAGGCTATTGCTTTCTTCGTGTTATGCTCTGCTGCCCATACTACAGGGCTACAAACCAGTAAGTCTGCTGACATTCAGCATACAAAGAGCATTACACAAGAAGCAGTGTCCATGTGAAACTTGAGAATGTGTAGTTTCTGAGGATGGAAAATCTATAGAAAGGCGTTAGCAACAGGACCACTTTTCTCACTCCTTCTTAAGGTATAACAATGGGATTTGGAAAATTGGAGTAATTCCTTGGATAGATAACAGTTTATAGGAAGTTTGCTTTTAATTGTGGTTTGTGGGTTTTAAACAGTTGGCCTGGATCTCAGAGACATCTTGTTCAAGGCAAGGGCAAGAGAGCTTAGTCCTGTCTTCAGCACTCAGGGAACACTCATATTCCTGTTCCCAGATATGGCAGTAATGGGAAGGAGGAGCATATGTTTGGTTAGAAGTTTTTTATTTAAAAGTCAAATGTCTTCCTCTTAAAAATTTAAGGGCAAGAATCACTAGTACATTTTTTTTTCAGTAGAATAGAAACCACAATTTTTATGGTTTCATATATCATATAAAAGACCACTTTGACTCTAGGAGAGCTCTTAGAAATTTAAGCTACATGCTTAGCAGTAAGAAGTGCCAACATCTGTGTTTGTGAACTGTTAACTTACGGTTTCTAAAGACATGGCAAGCATCTCACATCAAAACTCTCAAAATAGAATTAGATATGTCCGGAAAGAGCTCTGTGAATGTGGAGCAGTTGTTTCAGGGTGACACCAGACAGGTAACAATCCCAGTAATGAATCTCTTCATTTCACATTCACAAAAGTGTATTTTGAAACAACCTAAAGTGAAGGACAGAAAAATCAGTTTTAGTACATAGATATATAAAATTATATATGTATGTACATTTATATTTCACATTTAAAACCTTTTGCACAGAATTGTGTGCTAGCTATGCCATTGACAGGACAATAGCATACATAATTGCATTTCATAAATGGTAGAATTTCGTAGTTGTATGCATTCTTGAGTTACATTTTTAGCTAGCTAATTAACATCTACTTTTTGTCTATATGACACTCCATTACCTAAAGATATGAGCCCTTTTAGCAAGTATTCTGCTGAGAAATAAGTAAGTTTTTCTTAGCTGCTGCTTTGTCCTTCAAACTGAGTCTTAGTAATGGACTAAAGGATTTCCAGCAAAGGAGCATACTCTCAAGTCTAGGGTGACAGTATCAAGTAGTCAGGCCAGGCTGGACTAGAGCAAGCAGAAAAAGAGGAGGAAATTGAATTAATTTTCTTATTTTGAAGTAGAAGATCATGGCTTGGATAAAAATGTTCTTGGAAGAATGTATGTCTTCACATGTGGTGGTCTTTATTTCTGTGCCTTATTTTTTTTTTCCCCCTTGCCTACAGGAAATCCATCTTGCTTTTCTGAAATGGCTTGAGGGAAATGTAGATGCTGAAGGATTAAGAGCATCCAGCAAGGTGTCTCTTAAATTTGTTTCATCCTGCGAATCAAAAATGGAGATAACACCATCTCTCATGCCAGTCATCACTGAGACAGGAAGCTTCTCATCTGAACATTTCAGCCTGAAGACATACCAACAGAATCTTCAAACAAAGAAGCTTGGGAAGATTGTTCTTTTTAGTGAAGTTACTACAACAACACAGAATCTTCTAGATGGGTAAGAAAGTGATCTACAGCATACCAAATAAGCTTTCTGATCTGGAATTCACAATTATAATCACACATGATGTTCAGAACAAAAAAAAAAAAACAAACAAGCAAGCAAAGATTATTATCTTCTAGATAGGACACAAAATATCTTTGCTTATATTTGTGTTCACAGAGTATTGATTGATAGTATTAAGCCATAAAGGGTGGGAACATCTGTGTGTGACACTTTTTCTTGGTACTGTAGTTTAATCGTTATTTCTCTGGCAAAGCGTGAACATCGCTGTAGGAAAGGTCAAGGTATTAAATACATATTTAGGAGTTTCTGTGCATTTCCTAGTACAAGTTATTTTCTAAGCTAGTTATTTGGCAAAAGTAATATAAAGTAGATTGTGGCCTTAATTTTAATGTTACTGTTTTCTCTTATTCCTTGTATTGGGTATTTCACTGAAATGCTCTTTAGTGGTTTGTTTGGATTTTTTTTAACATTGATTACGGTTATGCTAGGCATTCTTTCATCATCACATAGATGACCCTTGTGTGAATGAGCTGTGGGATACCTTTGAGAAGGTAGTTCATTAGAGTTTTGAGTGGGATTAAGTGGTATGAAAATCACAGTTACTAAATCTTAGGTTGGAGTCTATGTACAAAGACTATACTGTTATATTTCATGAAATAGTCTTCTGGAAGTTGTTGCTCCTCAGGACAGGTTATTCTATGTGTGTTTCGACCTGCAGCTATAACTTTTATTGCCAGCTACTTTTGAGTATCAGTGTTAATTTATCTGCAGAAATTGCAGATTAATTTTACTGTTGGAAATAACCTTGGGAATTTTGTTTTGGATTATTTTTTTTTAAACAACATCATCAGTTAAATCATCTTGAATGTTATTGTAACTGATTAGTTACTCACCAGTAACAGATTTAGTTCTCAGCTAGAGAGCGTAAATTGTGAGACTGATAAAAGTCACAGAATACGCCTTTTTGCAGCTAATAAAGATGATTTAGATTATAATACATGCACACAAAATCTGTAAATGAGGACTGTAGTGGTAGGACAAGGGGTAATGGGTTAAAACTTAAACAGGGGAAGTTTAGATTGGATATAAGGAGGAAATTCTTTCCTGTTAGGGTGGTGAGGCACTGGAATAGGTTGCCCAGGGAGGTTGTGAATGCTCCATCCCTAGCAGCGTTCAAGGCCAGGTTGGACGAGGCCTTAGGTAATATGGTTTAGAGCGAGGTGTCCCTGCCCATGGCAGGGGAGTTGGAACTTGACGATCTTAAGGTCCTTTCCAACCCTAACTATTCTATGATTCTATGATTCTATAACAGTATATAATCAGTTCATAGTCTTACAGTTGACACTACGAAAGAATTAATCAATTTTGATTTATGCTAAAACATTGCCATTTTTAGAGATAGTTGGAATTAAAAAAAATATTGGAAACTATTCTCTGTGAGTGCCTATGTACTTATGTACACACACATTATTAAAATGTTGCTGTCCAATTTTGCCGCTTCCCTTCCTCCAAATCTACATCCTCATCCTGCAATTGGTTTTGCAATAGCTTTTGGGCACAGAGAAACATCCTTGTTGAATAAGATGCCACGAAGAAATGAGTTATTTTATAGAAGCATTTGTAGCAATTTCTTTTTAATTTTTAATATTCGCAACATGTTCAGCCAACTGGACTGAAAGTAGAAGTACTGCGAAGAAAGCAAGGAAGTGAGAATAGGACAAGACCTTTCTTCTCGGATGATTGTTTTTGGTGGAGGTCCTCAGTAACATTATTCACAGTAGGATGAAGTATATAATTCAGGGTTTTGTGAATTTATTTAGATGTCACAGGCTAAACAGAATCATGTCTAGCCAATTTATATGTGATTATATTATCAAGAAAGGCAGGGGGGCTTAGAGAAGTGGTCTTGGTTTTTCAATGACTGTGGAACCTTTACTCTCTTATGTTTAAAGTGTTGTACCAGCAGAGTGGTCCACACTCAGGTTGCTTTTTTACATTGAGGTAGTCCAAATGTAATGAAGTGTTTACAGATGTAGGTCTTAGAGATTTTTCCCATCATGATGCAGTTTGAGTAGTCAGTTTTCAGGTAAAATGGCTGTAAGTAATTTATAGTGGGAAGATGATCCTAGCCAGATTATAATTTGAACAATTAAATCTGTTTTACATAATGACTTCTGTTTTAATAAGTTAAAATATTTTACGTAAGTATTATGTTTGACGTTATTGTAAATATTTTGTTGTCATGGACAATAGAATCATATAGTCCATGTGAATTGCAATTCAGCAAAGAGAGACTTCACATATGATAACATTTCATAAATCACTACAAATTTATATATATAATATTAGGCAATTTTTATTCGAAAAAGAAGTTCTTAGGTTTTTAAGATAGTTCCAACTGAACCAATATGAATTTGTTAGGTTATGTGTATGAGAATTTTTCCTAATTGACAACTCTGAGTGAAAGGAGACTATATCTCCGGAAAAAGACTTTCTTTGCTTGGACGAAAAATAGGTACCTATTGATTAATCTTGATTCCCAGAAAAAAATGCAATACCATGTTTATGTAATCATGTATTACAGTAAGCACTTGTTACGTGATAGACTCTCTCAGGGTCTCTCTAATTTTACCAAGGTTGCGATGATTGAAAATATGATACAGACACCTCAAGAATTTAATTGGTGTGATTAGTAGTAAATTTAGTTAGTAAACTGTTTAGCTTATTATAAATAAATCTAGCATTTCACTTTCACTACTTTAGATTTTCTTATACCTTTCCCACCAACTGGATGTCAAACTTTTGTCTCTCTTCCTTTCCACTTCCCCAAACTTCATACCCCACAAAATTAAGACGTGGAAGCAGAAAGTGGGCTGGAACTAATTTAATGGCTGAGCAACCTCACAGTAGAGAAACAGCCGGAGCCTAATAGGGGTCTTTGTCTGCATTTCCACCCTGGCTGGTAACGTGCCAGTCAAAAGTCAAGCAAAAGAAACAGGTGGAAACTATTAGACCTGTCATAAAGTTTGAAAAATTGATTCTGGAGGCTAAGTGAATAGATTGAACTTGACAGTGTTGTCCTAAAGATTCTAAGGGAAAATTCTGTAGTTTAATTTGGGATCCCTTGATTGTTCATTAGCTCTCCAGATGGCAGGTCTTGGTGGTTTGTGTATTAACATACAAACTGTGTTATCGCTGGTGTACATTTGTGTTGTAAGGTAACAGACACAGTGTGAATTCACCTGTAGGTATCTCAAATTAAGTGGCACCAGTCCAATTGCAAAATAAAAATGTATTTAAATGTCATATAGTTTTGAATTATTAATACTTCTTTTATGGTTTATGTTAAAAGCACTATTTGAATCTTTTGAGGTTATTTTTTAAAGCATTTACAATTTTGTTTCTTAAACTAAGATCTAAAATCCTTACCAAAGATTTTTTTCCTCTAAAAGGAAATTCTTTCTGTAAGTTTCATTTCAGAAACATTAACTTTGAAGATATTTTTCCTAATGCCACCTGAACAGGTTAAGCTTGCCAGAAACAATTCCACTTTCTCTTACTCTTTCTCCTCTCTTCAAAGTATGCCTGGGATTGCATGATTTAAGATAAAACTATTACTTTTGAGGATGCACCTGGTATAGTGATACAGTGTTACACTGTAGAGACATTCATATTAGATTCACAAGATTTAAAATTGATAAAGAAGCATTTCTACCACACACCAAGTGGCTGGAATGATTTCACAAGTACTTAATGAAGAAACACATTATTAGGTACATTTCAGTTTTATTCTTACCAGTGTTTTATAACCTGTTTTAACATTTTAGTTGCAGATTTGATTTATACATGATTAAGCCAGCATGTAGTACGTTCTATATGAAATGCCATTGTGGATCCGTTTTCCCCAGTATTTAGGAAGCACAAAGTGCTGTTGTTAGGAAGAGTTTGACACAGAACCAGTGAATTTTTAGTGGAAATGAAATGTGGGATGAAGTTGCTTTCATATTTGCTAAATAGGATATTTAAGTAAAATGTCAGCTTAGAATAAACAATATCCAAATGGTTAAAAACTTTAAAAAATAAAATCCTTTACATCATTGATGCCCTTTTAGGGTTTTTTTATGCTTTTCTAGATTCATATTGTTGAATTTTTAAAAATTGTACTACAGCTTTAATTTTGGAAAGTGAGCATTACAACTCATTTTATTTTAAAAACTCTTTTAGTTGTATTTAGCTTAGTTGTATTCAAGTGTGTGTGCTACTAATACAGGTATGAAGTAGTGAAAAGTAAGAGTAGTGTATAGTTGAAGGAGATTGGAATGGCACTTCAGAGGCAGAAGCGAACAAATTGAGATTGACAAACTGTATTTTGTATTAGTGATTTTTACTTTTTCCAAGTCCTTGTGATGTTTTACTCTATGTAAACACAAGGGCCTCATGTTTAGTCATTCCATGCACCTCAGTGATCTCCCTTACTCTCTATTTAAACAATACTAAAAAAAAAATATTAAAATCAGGTAAGTCATTGGGAGTGGGTTAAAATGTCATTTGAAGATAGAAACTTGCCATTAACATAGCCTTCACAAAATATGCCATAGTGTCACACTACTTGTTTTCATTCCATCATCAGGCATGCCTGTTTAAAGCCTCCCCTCTCAGATTCTGGCCTCAGAATTCCACAAGGACTATAACTCCAAGCTACAATTATTCTTCTTACAGCTATTGGCTCAACTTGATCAACCATTTTCTTAAAAGCTATGAAAATTTTTTACTACTTTTAATAATATTTTAGCTCGCCATGTCTCATAATCTAGGCTCAGGTGGGTAGAAGAAGCTGTTTTACTGTAATAGTCAAAACCAACTGCAGGTTGCGTCACTGGCCTCGTGGTTTTATCTCTTGAAGATGCATAGGTTGTTGAAGTACAAAGTCTTCAAAGAGTAATATTTTTTTCTAGCATGGCAAGACTGTCCTAGTACATTAATAGTCTGATAGAAATAAATATTATCACCAACATTAAACCCCTGTGCCCTGGTTCCTCAAGAATGTGCATTGGAGAGATGGAAAATACCATGGTGGGCAAGAACAATGCCTTTCTCTCAGGAAACAACCATTGCTGATGGATGTTTTAAAAATGTGTGCTGATAAATCAGTCAGTTGTATATAAATGATGTTTGTATTATAAGTTACATAAATATAATTTATATAATCTTTTCTACAGATAACATAACCAAAAATAGGATATTGGTTTGGATAATGAATACTACTTTGTGCAGAAAGCTCTCACAAATTGCTTTTAAAATATTAGGTCCCTTGGTTTGTTTTTTTTTAAACTGTAGTGTGGAAGAGGAATGCTTTGCTTGATGAATGCCTAGCTTAAACCATAAAGTTAGATACTAGTGGTGATAGACCTGCTCTTCAAGGAATTTTATGCTTTTAATCTACATTCCTCTCATTCAAGTTAGCCTTGATATAATATCATCTTCCTTTGTTCTTCATGTCATTTGGGTTGCTAACTGCACAATTTCTAATTTTTTTTTATTTGTAGGGTAGAAGGGCTTTTTAGTCTTAAAAGAAAGAAGTTAGTGCACTGGAATAACTACTTCCATGCTTGTTTTCCTTGGGTTTTTTTTATATTCACTATTTTGTGCCTGCCTTTGGCGCATAAAGATTAGCTCAAATAACAGAATATGTTTGCTTCTCTTAAATTAATTTCAACAGTAAGTTTTGCTAATTTAGTTTTAAATGTATAGTATTTCATAGTTTATTTTGCCATTCACTTGTTGGTAGTGTTTTGCATCATTCAGTGTTAGACAAAGCTGTCCTTCAGGCTGATAACAAAAGATCATGCACAAATTTTTGTAATAAAGCCAGCAGTGTCTTTCTTTCCTTGCCTGTAGAAAGGGAGGAATTCGGAAGTTTTTGGCACTGATTTGGTTCTGTGCCATTCCCAGACTCCTCTCTGCAATACCATTTTTCATTACATGCTTGCTGAAAGATTTCTGTATTAGCATTTGTCATCTCTTTTGCATCAATTTTCCGTGCCTTTCTTTCCACCTGTTGTGAACAGTTCTTTAGGGCACTAAACAATTAGGTCCCTATTTTCATGTCACGCACCTTGTGTGTCTGATTTTTCATGGAATTGAAGGCAAAATATGTTTCTCTTTATATTTTTGTTATGTAAAATCAGTAGATATTCTTCCTATTAACGAAGTGGGCCCCCTGCTTGCACAGTTTCTGTCAGGGCAGGGGGAGGTTTGGCATTCCCAAAGGGGATTGAGTCATAAAAAAAGATACCCGTTTTGCAGAGCAATTAACCCATGTTGAACTCTTATAGTATATTGTATTACCCTGCTGCTGGAAGTTCCTGAACAATTTGCATTGTCGTTTGAATACGCATGTAGCCTTGGAGCACTCATCATTCGTTAAATATGAGAGGAAACCCTGTAAGAGTGCACAGTTAAAACGAGAGTTAAAGAATGGAAATGTTTCAATAACATTTCACTGTTTTGTTTTACATGGTGCTATTTTCATGAACACATTTTAAAACAGATTTTTCATATTAAGATAAAAAATTTGAACACTAATGTTACAAATCATAACTTTTTTGAAGAGGATTAACTTGAAGCAGTATATATGTAAGAGAATACAATATATAATAATAATATATAAAATATTGGTTTCTATATTTATAATTGTAGCATGTTGCATGCATATTATCACTATTTGTTTGCTAACTCTGTCACAATTTTGCCTTTAAATTTTAACTTCTATTTAGTAAAAAATGTTGCTTAAGCTTAAACTATTCAAAAGCACTTACAGATTAATATCTGTACTTCATTGAGAGATTTCCATGCTTTTTCAGTCATTGCTTTGCAACATATTGTTAAGTATAATGGTCAGTTCTGTAGTGTCAGTGAGAGTGCTTATCAGGTACGCCTATACTTGCGTTCATCAAATAGCTTTCTGTGTGCCAAGAGACCTGTCACCTTATTGCCACCGATACAAGCTTGGAATATAGCCTCTAACAAAGTCATGTGCTTATAGTAATAAACTATAAAACTCAAACACAGGCATGAGTCAGTGTCGAACATGACCTATTGACTTAAAAAGGGGAGGGTAAGGCACAGCAAAACTAGATATATTGATAATATGGTCAGATGCAACAACCGCCCCGCCTCCCTAATTAACCTCATTGAGTAGCTTGGGGCTTGGACAAGTGGATCTGCATTTCTCCCCCATACCTTTTAATTGTAATTGTTATAAACATCTGACTAGTAAAAGAATGAATTAAAGATGTTGCATTGAAATAAAACAGAATAGCATTTAGGTTTCTAAGTGACTTCTTAATGTGTTTGATTAACAAACTGCCCAAATTATGTGTGAAAAACCCAGATTAGGAACTAATAAAGAATCTAGTTGGCTGGACACTGTACATGTTCTTTACACTTGACTTATGAAGGAGGTGGGCTGCAGATACTGAGCACATGCAAGTTCCAAACAGACTTCCTACTTTTTCAGAAAATGGGAATTCTAGTATGTGTTTATTTGGTAACTTCTCTGGTCATTACACTTGCTTTAGGTGATGCATAGGGTCTACCTACCTCAGTCTTGGAATTATACCTACAGAGTAATTTTTGTCTGATTGTTTTAGGAAGCTTATGGGAAGAATCACTATTGTTAGCCATGGAGACAAACATGCTGCGTGTTAAGTTTTGACTTTAACTACTTTTATTTGAAATAACAATAAAGATCTGAATGCTGAACTGTGACAAAGTGGAGTTGCACAAAGTCTGAATTACTCTCTCGAGATGCCAGTATCTCATTCTTACTACACAGGGAAAAAAGCATAATCAGATTTCTTAGAAACTCAAAGTTAGATCATGGCTTTCAGTTTCCATTTGCGCATCTCTATCTCTTCATCTCTATGCCCTTAATAGAAAAATAAAAAAAATAAAAAAAAAAAAAAAGGAAAGAAGAAAAAGAGGTTGGATTTACAACAGTATGAAGCCAAGGTAAGGACAAAGAAACTTATGGCATGGCTGTTTAGGGAAGTTAGGGACAGCACCTGTTCCAGTGTTGTTAAGAATAAATACGCTGATTTTTGTTTGGTTTTATGCTGCCAGTCAGAAGATAGTGATTTAATTTCAGAATAATTCCCTGATTGTTTCCAGAGCCAGAAACTTTCAAAGCTTAAGCAGTAAACTAAGAAAATCCCACAGAATCTGAATTCTTTACCTAAATCCCACTGGCCTAGTTTATTTTCACTTATACTCCTAGTTAAAATATTTTAAGAATCTGTTTGTATTCAAACGAAGGCTTGCATTTATCACACCTCATATCATTTAGCCTAAAATGTCATGGCCTCTAGAATGGTGTGTAAAAAAAGCGAGGTTCCCCCACTGCAGTTTTGTGATCCCCAGGATTGCTATAAAATGCTGTACCTCATGTTGCTTTCAAAAGGATTTACTGGCATTGTTCTTGTTGCCTAAATGTTAAATATGGATGAACTTCCAAATGTTTTTTGTAAACTTGAAATGGCACTGTTTTACTGAAGATACTGTCTAACATTAAAAAAACCCACAAAAGTATTTTAAAGGCTTCTTCCCTAACACAAAGTTTTATGGCATATTACATTAAGTAGTTACAGAATACAACTATAAACTGCCCCATTTTTCATTTGATGTGTGTTTGAATGTATCATCAGTCTGTCCATTCACAGATGAAGAGGCATTCAGAAGAGAAAACAAGAGGAGAAAAATAAAAAAGTAGGGAGATGGAGGCTGAGACCCAGAAGAAAGGAAATAGAAATAAGGCATTCAAAGGAAACAATTCTTTTTTACTGGGTATTTCTTTAGCAAATATGCTAAACTTAAGCTGAAATAGTGTGGATGTAGGATGATTGCAATATTAATTAGGGAAAAATCTACATGTTGTCAGAGCGTTTAGCAAACCAAGTACTGATCAAGCCCAGTACTTCCTTGTGCAAATGACAGACTGTCTACTAAAAGGTAATTTAAATTGGGTTTGATTTCTTCTAAAGTCATAAAGGCTGATAATAAGTCCACTTAAGCATGTGGTGGTTCCATTTCTTTTTTTTTTTCCTTGAAAACTGGGGAGTATGAGGAAAGGGAAGCACTTTATTTTTTTTGAGGCTAAATGACAGCTTTGCTTACAGTCATAATTGAATCTGCAAATTATGATGTCCTGCTTTGTTTATTTTTAGTCATCCTTCTAATCTGCCCTACCATCATGATAACGCCTAACCAACATCCTGCAAATTGCTTATATTTCTTGCTTTCCAAAATGCAGTTTTACAACATATCACATTGTACTTTATGGGTATTGCGTAATTCATTAAACTGCATTTTACATGACAGTAGAAGAGCTTCAGAATTCATTCCACCTGACTATGATGGTTTCTATCCATTAACTTACTATCTTTATTCAAATCCCTACATAGGCAGTTAAAATTTCAAAATGGAATTTCATTCACCCTTTTCTAAGCCCCTAATGTTTATTGATAGACTTCAATGGGCAGTGGGCTTAGTGAAAGAGAACAATGTATTTTTATACTGCTGCATCATCTTTCAGCTAAAATATTTCTCCCATATAATCAGTTGCTTTGTTTAAATATAAGACTTGGTTTTCTGTTATGTCTAAAGGAGAAACTAATTTGGTCTTGCAGACTATTTGCTACAGAGCCAGCTTCCTTTTAAGGGTGCGTATTGCACAATATGACCATTGCAGTGAAACTGAGATTTACGAATACTGAAGGAATAACTTGCAGATAATGCTTTAGGGTCTAAACATAATATTTCAGTCTTCATTAGAATAAACCAGGACTTGATGCCCTCAGAACAAATAGTTTTGTGATGTACTGATGTAAATGCAGGTGTCAGGGGTATCAAATAGGCTTACGAGTTGTTTTCAAACTGTGTATTACTAGCACTGGATATAGATCTTGGATGACATACTGATCTGGCACCAAAAACAGTTTCTTTCCTTGTTGAATTGCAGGATCATTAGGGTTGTAAGGGACCTCTGGAGATCATCTAGTCCTGCCAAGGCAGGGTCACCTAGCACAGGTTACACAGGAATGTGTCCATGCAGATTTTGAATGTCTCCACAGAGGGAGGCACCACAAACGCCCTGGGCAGCCTGTTCCAGTGTGCTGCCACTCTCAAGGTAAAGAAGTTCTTCCTCATGTTGAGGTGAAACTTCTTGTGTTTTACTTGCATCCATTGGCCCTCATCCTGTTGCCAGGCACCACTGAAAAGTCTGGCAGCCTTCTCCTGCCACCCACCTTTGAGATATTTATATGCATTAATGAGATCCTCTCTCAGTCTTTTCTTCTCTAGACTAAACAGGCCTGGCTCCCACAATCTCTCCACATAAGAGAGATGCTCCAGACCCCTAATCATCATTGTGGCCCTGTGCTGGACCCTCTCCAGAGGGACTTCTGAGGAACCAAAACAAGCCCTAGGAGAAAGAAAAGTGTTTCTATTTATTTTCTTAGGGTTTTTAAAACCGGTTTCCTCCAATAAGCTGTTTGTGCTGCTGGCTTCTGAAACAGCAGTTTTGTCAAGATCATACATTTGTGTAGTAATACAGAAGAATGCCTATATGATCTCAGTAAGCCGTCTGTCAGGCTTACATAGTTTAAAATGTTGTCCATAGATGCAGAAAAAAGAAAGAATATTATTTTAGAGCTTTTAAATTTCAAGACCAGAAATTAGATAAAGAATTCTCACTCAAGTCTTGATTTATTAGCAAAAAATAATGTGTATATTTTACAGGGAGTATGGTACCAGATATAAAACAAATTGCTGGTGGCCACCTGCTTTAACGTGCATTTAAAATCTTGTGCAGTAGTTGATGTCATGTAGAATTCACTGGATAGGGAATAATTTTAAGTTAGTACACCATGTCAGGTTAACAAGGGTTGACGCTTTCCATCACAATTTATCTGTCTGTTTGAAAAAAAGAAAAGTGAAATAATCACCTTTTGCCAAGGTTTTTGAAAAGCGCGTGTGAGTGGCTTATATATGTCTTGTGGACATGCAGCATAGAATGAGAAAGTGCTGGAAAGTCAATAGAACACTGTGACTCCAGCTTATTGTCCTGTTGTTTTGTTTCCATCTTAGCATTCTGCTGCCATTCAGTGGTTAGATTTATGTGGTTTTCTTTGGAACTAAGTGCATATTTTTCTGGGGCATGTTTTCTCCATCAGAATACTGACAATGTACAGGCAGAAAAAATAGATGGAAGATGCCTTTGCATGCCACAGTACCAGCATGCTGTAAAGCCTCAACGAGGAAGGAATCCTTATCCCAAGAGGCTTCTTACTTCTAAGAAGTAATGGCAATTAAAGATTTTTAGTGTGGCTGGTTGAAATGCCTGCTGCATGGAAACAGCCTAGAAAACTACATTCAGGCACAGAATATCACCTTTGCAGTGGAACTGACTATGCTAATCTTGTCCCTAGGAATTGAAGTTTGTTTGATTAACTCAGGATTTCCACAGAGCCATGTGCTGTAGCCACAGAGCTGGAAACTTATTACAGAATATATTGTCATAGGTATTTCACTGCGTGCTATGTTCCTCAGGGGTTTTTTAACCCTTCTCGTGGAGCAAGATGACAAATTATTTTGCTTAATAGCCAAATGTGGCCTTCACATGCACTATAAATGGTATTATAAAATGGTGTTAATTTGGTCTAGTAATTTATAAATTATAACTTTAGGTATACAAAAGACATCAAAATTTTGAGGCCCTTTTATCCTATTTCTTAATCTCTGTTATAGATAAGGATTGCAAATTCATACTTATCTTTTGTAGACAGTGAAAACAAGATTTTATATTATGTTTATTTCTATTCCCAATATTTTCCTCGCATGTTTCCAGTATTTTGCGTTTATCAGTAATTTTCATTTCCTTAATTTTTAGTGTTTTATTTGATTGCACATTTGAGATAGGTAAGATATAACTTTCTACAATTTAATTAATTAGCATGAATCACTAAAACTAGAAATTGCAGAACTTGTGTCTTTTTTTAAATGTAATTTCATGTTAAAATAATTCTGGTGGTTACTGATTCACAAGTTAAAAAAAAAAAAAGAGCAGGAATCAGTCTTATTTCAGTTAGGAACTCAGATCTTGACCTGGTATATGCTGGGGAAAAAAAAAATGGTTTGGTAAACTGTATTGAATTGAGCTTTTCCTGTACTTTATTGTCTTAAAACTCTTCAGTGGTCTGCTTTAAAACCTGCAGTTCTGCACATGGTTTGGAACAAGTAAGATGTAATTATTAAACACTTTAAAAAGTCAAGCTGACTTGAAATGTGTAAATTACACATACTTCTGATGTGTATCGTCAGGAATTTGCATGCTGCCTTCTTTACTTTCCCTGTTATTTTTTATTGTTTGTTCTTCAAAAACCAGTTAAAACATTTATTATGCTAGAGAATGGATTCAAACTTCTGACAGTTTTCACAGTATAACTAAGCATTAGTATCAAGTATGAAATTCAGCACAGTTCCGCCTTCTTTTTAACTAACAGCAGAAATAGTTAAAAAAATGTAAAACCAAAAGGAAAGAATGAACCTGAAGCTGAACTGTTTTCAGCTATGGGTTGCATAAATAACAATTATTTTTTTCCTACTGTTTTATGCAGAAATAGGAGTAGACAAGAAGATACAAACAAATGTCTTTTGGGGACATCCACAAGAATAGATGTAAACCATTGTATCTTTAATACCAATTGATACTATTCTGCAAGACTCATCAGAAAACTCAACACAGGATTCTGTGGAAACCAACTAGTAAAGGGAACAGGGAAACCATTCACTCTGAAGATTTTAGATACAAGACAATCAGATTTTTGGGAGTAGGGTGAAAGGAAAATGGGAGAAAAAGTAAAGTTTGAGTAAAAATGAAGACTTCTTTTTTTATGAAGTCCAGGTCGACTAGTAAGCAGGTCCTGTTATGTGTTGGACATAACAGTTCAGTCTGGGAGAATGTCTTCTGATCATCATTAGCTCATTGCTGAAGGTATGTTACTGTTCCAGACTCTTCTGGCTTTTATTTCAACATGGCCTGGACATAGAAAGTGTAATAAGTATTTTTGGGAGTGCAGATAATTGGAACATTAGGATTCTATCTGATAACCTGTTCTCTATCTAATATACTATTTAGAGGTTTCATCATTCAGTGGTCATCAGAACAGATAGCATTTAATCATTGCCAGAATATGTTTCACTACTAACTGGGGTACAGCTGAACAAAAACTGTGAATAAGGAACAAATATTCTCCAGTTTGCTGAAGCTGTGATACAGGGTGTTCATGAAAACAGAATTATACTGGCTTAGAGGGAAAATGGTAATTTGCTATGAGGCATTAGCTTAATAAACTGGTGTGCCAACAGGAGAGGTTAAGAAGGGTGAAAATACTGTATTTTGATATTTTGCCAAGTTAAACAGTGAAATATTGTGAACATGAACCAAGTGAAATGGAATGCTTTCTGCTTGGATTTGAAACCCAAAATCTCGGTGAGTGACTGACAATTCAGAAGTGGTAGAGTGTAAAGTAGATAAGTACCCTTCCTTCCCTGCTTCCTCTTCCACTGAGGAAAAATTGCTGAACAAAAATCTGAAGTGCTGATGTGTTTATTTTAACACTGGGAAATACTTATTACTTCAAATATTTGCCTGCTTGTATATCATATCTATTATACCACATGTGCCACATACAAATTAGACATGGCTCATAAAGTGCAGTAACCCTAGATTTTTCAAGATTATGGATGTAAATTTTCCTTTTATTTAACTGTTTTCTAACTCATGTCAGGGAGGCTTCCTAGTGATGGAGGTCTGTAGCTTTTAAATTAAAATCCTCAGCAGAATTGTTCCCGTACTTTACACACACACTTTATTCAGTTCTGTAAAGAGATGTCTTCAGATGATGTTAGAACAAGAAATGTAGAAAAGGAGGTTGCATTTTCTAGATCCAGAACCAAGTTCTCTCAATTACTTGGCTAGTTGTGCAGCTGCATTTATCTAGCACCTAGCACACGTTCTTGGAAATAAGGAAGATCTTTTTACAGTGATGGTAACTATACAAGTGAAGCCTAAGCTAAATTCAGAGTACAGATGATTAGATCAGAAATTAATAAAGTATAAAGATATAACTAGTCAAAGTATGCTATAATTTCTTTTTCACTTTTCTTCTTACTGTGACATAATTCAGATTAATATTTCATGCGTGTGTTTACCTTGTACTCTATATCTAATGGATGCTGGCATGGGAAACTTCACATATTAACTTGGCTGAAGAGAAAGTTGGTGTTTTTTTACAACAGCACCCTACTGTGGGCTTCACAGAAGAGATGCCAGGCAGCTTTGCAGACCAGCCTGCTGGGACTACTCGCCCAAATCTGGCTGGCTGTGGAGCCAGCTGGCAGTCACATCCAGTACAGTGCTAGGTGACACAAGTGGACTGCTGTTCAGTAAATTAGGGTGGTTTTTTCCTAATTAAACACAGAATTGCAAAAAATCTTGTTGTGAATGTCTTTACAAGCTTCAGCCATGTACCTATTAAAAAAGCTAAATTATGGCAGTTGTGTATTATGAACTACCTTCTAATTTTTAAAAAATCACAAACTTTGAATGTTTTGTTTTGAAACTGTCATGTACTTCACTATTTCTAAAGGTCTGTTTTTATTGTGTGATATTAATATCATCAAGGGAATGAGCCATAAGGCAGAAGTATTTGCCTAGTCTGTGTTTTCAGTTTTATGTGTTCTAGTAAATCTGAGGTGCTTCGTTCTGGTTTTCAGGTTTCAAAATACATTAACCATCTCTCCATCTTATGCAGTGGCTCATACCCACCTCATTACAAGGAAGGTAGGAATATGATCCCTAGATGTGGTTTTTCCTAAGTAGGTGATTATTGGTGTGTATGCCATTTGTGCATAGATTTCTGCACTGGACCATATTACATAGCATATTAGGTCTTCCTAGCATTAGTTACATTTACATGTAATTTTTTTTTCTGTGTGAACACATTCTGGAGGGTGGTTTTGAAACACTGATATTCGTGTTACTAGGATATGTGTGGTGTCTGCATTATTTGCTAGTAATCTGGGTTGGATTTGGTTTCAGAATATGTGAGCTAGTTTTATGTCCACTCTGATTTTACCTACGTCTGTTTTAAAGCACCAGCTGTATGGCAGATGCTCACATTAAGGTCTTGTGTTTCCAGCAGAATCAAGAAATTCTCAGGATACCTTATTTGCTTCTACTACAGATTTTTCTCCTTCAGACTCAGCCAGTCCATAATCATGAGTATATGACCGTTTCAGTCTTTTGTCAAAATCTGACTAGAACCTGTTTCCCTCCTTAAATTTCTCCTCTATATTGCTTCTCTTCTGCCAGACCATACTTGCTGAGTAGCATCTACAGGGGAAAAGAAATCCTCTTCTGCTGGTTCATCTCTATCAACTTAATTTTTCTCATTACATGCAAGAGATTATGACATGTTTATGCTTTGCTTTGTTCTTCACTATATCCATGTCCGTAGTTCTTTTGGTCATTCAGGAGTCTGGACTACTGCTAGTCAATCATATGCAGCTTGTATAAGTAAATGGCACAAGTGATCTAATCCTCTAACAACAAATGCCTTTATCCTGTCCTTCTTGGAGAGCAGCTTCTTTTTTTTGGTGACTGCAATCAATCTACTTGGCTTTGCGATTATTTTTTTGTTTGTTTCTGAAATTAGAATCCCCTTGCCTTGCCTTTTTTTTCTTTCCACTGAACTCTATCTCATAATTCAAAGCCTTCTGTTTAAGGTGGTACAACAGTTCTGCAAGGAAGTGGGCTCATAAATTAATGCCAGAAATAGTACTGGCCATAAAGTACTCAGTGTAATATTTTCTCTGCAGTAATCCTACTGCTGCTTCAGGACTGACTTTCTGATGTTTTTACCTGCATGTAGAATCACATAACTTTTTCTTGAGGCTGTGTGTGGTTTTAAGGATACATACAAAGTAGAACTGAGTACAGCGGTTGTGTTTAAATTTATCTGTCATATTTGTGCCACTTTCCAACTTTTTTTTTTTTTCCTTTTTTTAAACCTACAGTTGTTTTCAGCAGGATCTAAGTATATGGGTCAAGGCTACGTGCTCTAACTGAAAATATCATTTGAGAATATAATTTAACAATCCGGCTTGGGATTTCTTGAGTAGTTTCTTCTTTCTTCTCCACGTGGTTCATAATTTTGCTTCCAGAACAAAAGGCACTAGCCCTCTATATATATTTATTTTCAGGTTTTAGATATTTTTCAAAAACATACTTGCAGAAGAGGTTTTATTTATAATGCGTTCAGGTACGCTGGTATGTCAAATGTATTTGCAGTTGAGAGCTTTAATAACGTAAGCATGTGAAGACTTCTTAAAGGAAGCAAGTATTTACTTCTAATCTTTTATATGGTAAAATTTATTCTTACAAAGTGGTTTTGCGAATAAGTAGATTAAAAAAATGTTACTCTGATTTTTTTATGCTTGGGATATGAGCAGGTTTGATCCTGTTCTGGAAACTAGCTAGAATAGTTTTCAAGGGTCTTCCCCAGCCCTTTTTAACATGCAACTATTATGCTGTGTGTTTTCAGGGGCAAATTACCAAAACCAAGTTGGATTATAACATATTTAAGAAAAATAAAATATAATTTGGTTCCCATCCTTTAGTTCTACTGCTCCGTGCATCTTTGGTTCATGAGGTTTATGATAGGCTAATATTGAAAAAAATTTTGTGGGAGCTCTTTCTTGTGTTGACAGAACATAATTCAGAGAATTACTAAAATAACACTTTATTTCAACAGTTGGGAGAGTTTGGATTGTTAGGTTTCACTTTCAAAATCAGCTAAAAAACCCTGACTAAAATGAAATTTGTGTCTCAAATTCCAAATGACATCAGACAAGTTGCTTTTTCTATGGAAGATTTTATAGCTGTAAAATAGATGTAAAAAAGGATGTTGAAAAAAGTTGCAAAATAACTCCAGCATAAATGTTTCTGGAAAAAAATAATTTCTTGCATAGTATCTTATCACAGAGATAAAAAAATAAAAAGCCAAAGGTACATCCTTTTATGTTTGAATGTAATGGTCAGCAAGCATCTTTCTAAATTGCGTTGTTAGGCTGCACGTGTTGAATAGATGCTTTTCCTATGGAAACCAAAAGTTTATGTGGATGTGAAAAGCTTTGCAGAGTACGGTGAAAAATGTGTTACACTGAATTTTTTTCAATAGGGCACAGTATGATATATACTTTTTATGCCTCCAGTATTGTGGATTCTACAAAACAGCACAGAGAGGATGTAAACCAAGTTATTTTTGATTTGTAATGTAGGAGATTTCTGATTAGTTGCACTTCAATGATTACAAAAGGGTAGTGGCACTGTTGATATAAATTAAATACTTGTGTCATGCACAACAGAAGCATAAGCAAGAAGGAAGCCGTGGAAGTTCAGCTAGGAATGCAAATTGCACCCTTTGACCCACTTCCCACCTAATTGAAGTGGGTTTTCTGGTAACAGGTCCTAATTTAATTCTGCAGTGACGTCACAGAAAACCGCCACTCCTGGAACTGTTTCTGCAGTCCTTCTGCATGGTTCTGCAAGCAATAAATGAAGCTTTCTCAAACTATCCTATATATGTCTTTGGTCATTTCAAGTATCTTTTTAAATGTAGAACAGCAGTAGGTCCAGTTTCATCAGCTTTAGAATTCTGGTCAGAAATTATCCCCCAAATCCCTCATGCCTCAAATCAGGGAAGACAACACCTTGGACATACTGCTGAGGGAAAGGGTAACAGGTTTTCCAGGAAACTCTCTGAACATTGTGAAATGCTGCCTGAAATTTTTATGCCTTGTCACTGTATATCTCCTGAAATACACTCAAATAGCAGTGATGCCAAAAATTAGGAATATAGTCAGTGGCTACTGTTCTTCTGGCAGTTGTAGCTTCCAGCTCCAGTTGGATACATATCCACACGTATGAAACTGCTATATAAAATAGATGTCTCTGGAGGCCCAAGTTTCAGAGACTATAGTTTGTAATCTGGTAAGGGTTGCCATTTTTTATGTTTGCATTACAGCTTCTGCCAAGTACTTATGACAGAATTATGGAAGTATGAAGTGCTTAAACAGAGACCTTGAGAAAGAATTCCTCGGAGGAAACAATATTTCCTTACTGTGGTTAGGTGACTGGATGTCTATAGACCACTATTTCATTTGCACTGCGCTGGGTAAGTGCTGGTTCATGTGGGTGGCTCATTGGTTTGTTTTGCTAGGGATGCAATATTTCCTTTTCAGGCACTGCTGCTGCTGATAGATAATTTATAGGTTGATGTGTGATAGCTTTTACTCCTGTACTGTGATGCAAACACTAGTTGTCCTTTTTAAGAATGAATGTTACGGATGAGTGCCGCCATTTTGAAGTACTGCCCAGTGACAAATTGAAGATTGCCAAAGAAACCACCTGTCTAGTTCTCTGGGAGAATGAAGCTAGCAGAGAAGTCTTTGAACTGTCAGATACATCCAGCATGCCTTTTTTTGTGGGAACATACATAGAACTGACATCGATGAAGTTATGTTTAGAAAGAGCTAACTCTGAGAAATTCAGCTGCCCTAAGACAGTAGAACATCAGCCATTTCGAGAGGCATAATGAGCAGCTAGCTACACTCCTAATTCAGACTGCTGTAAATAGATAAAACTGTTTTCATGCTCTTAATGTGTTTCTCAGGAGAAGGTTGTCTTCTGTTTGGAAGATGTGTCCACTTGCTGGTTCTTTCCGAATGGAGATTAGTGGGCTGTAATTTCAATTCAGTGTCTGAACAGCCAGCCTGCGTGAGCTTCTGAAAGTGTCTGAGTCCAGCTGATAAGCTATAGAGACTTTCACTTGCTTGATTTTGGTCAGCTCCAGCAAGAGTAACATCTTCAGCTGGTGAGAACTCATCTATCTTGTTCTCAGGCGAGTTTGTTTGGGAAACTTGAACTAGAACTTGAACAGACATCTAATTGAGGTGAGAGTGAAGGACTCTGCTCTATGGGGCACAGGAAAAGGAGGGACTGTATGGGTTGTGTATATTGGGGAAAAAGCCTGATTATTTTTCCTTTTTCTCCAGCAATCACAAATACATGTGACTGTTCAAGCACCATCGTTTTAACTGCCGTTTGCGTCTCTCATGTTTGTGAGCTGGTGCAAAGGATTGAATGTGGTAATAGAAATTCACCTTACTTATTATTATCCAGATAGATAACTCATAGCTGCAAAGTTTTATTCAAGAAGCTGACACTTTTGCAACCATGCAATAAACAGAGGACCAGAGCTGTCAAGATGATTTCTTTTACTGGGATTAGAGCCATGGAGTTTTTAAAAGATAACAGTATTACAATGATAAAAGTCAATAGCATTTTCCTTAAGTGTCTCAGTAAGCTATGTGAAGCTTGGTAGCTGGGTAGGTGACAGTAGCAGACAATTAGCAATTTTAAAATCAGGCACTTTATTTCAAAAATTTGAAGCAGAGCAAATCTGTATTAATTCTTAATGGTGGATGCTCTACTTCAAAATCTGTTGATTTAGTTCATATTAAATGTGTGCTGATGCAGATGATGCCCTGTTGATGTTAGAGGAGAGATGGAGGGGGAGGAGGGAGAAGAACTAGAGATTTAACAGCCAGAGAAGAGGAAATAGAACGACTCTTGATGACTTTCCTAGTCAAAATACCAACATGAGGGAATGACTTATGTGCCATGAAGTAGGTGTATAGTCAAATCAGTCTGGATACCAAGCTTTTATGGGTTCTCTGAACTAATTTCAAACCAGCATATGCAACACTATTGTACCTGGTTGAGCCTGGATTCCTTACCTGAGTTAGCCTGAGAATTGTGTTTTGCTGCTTTTACTATTTGCAGATGCTTGAGCTCACTAGTGAAAGAAAGTCTGGGAATCTCACATGAATCTCAATTGCTGCTTTTAGCTTGCTGCACACATAAAGTATTGGATTACTGCCTGCATCAGCTGTAAGGACATGACTTGGTTCTAGAAAATTCATATGCTGCAAAGTAATCTAAAATCTCTACCTAGCAGTGATGCTTATTGACAGCCTGGTCAGTTATGCCAAGGACATCTTTCTTCATTATAAACATGCCTTCCCTTCTGTCTTGTCTTTAAGCATAGTTTTCCTAAAATGGAACCTAACAATACATTAATATTAACAGTAAATGTTCAAGTCAGCGTTTTTAATAATGGGGGGTGAACCTGTGCACCTCTGCAAAAACTCTACTTGCAGACTGAGAGGAAAAGAAAATCCCACAGATTTCACTGGGTTTAGGTTCTGTTTTAACTTTTTAAATCACACTTAGGAATGTAGTTTCAAACCTGCAAGAGATAATAGTGGAATAGCAGAATCCAAACTATGGAAGATCTTAACTTTAGAAAGTAGTTGTGTGTATCCACTGGTGTATATACTGCACTTGTTAAAACAAGAGGTTACATAAATATTTGAGTTTTTAAAGATCTATCACAGTCTTTTTTAAAGTTAAATGTTTTATTATCCATATTTGTGTATAATATCTTATTTCAGAATTGATATTAAGCATGTAAATGGCAGAAATGTGGATTTGTCACATAAGTAGTCATAGTTCTCTCTTGTTTCTTCCTTGGTAAATCCAGCCTTGCCAAGAGACGAGGCCAGATTATTTTTGTGCTATAGAAATCATTCCAAAACAAACCCTCTCTGTAGTTACATTATCCTTCAATGTAAGGAGCATGTTTGGCTTACATATTGCTGACATCTGCCAAATGTTTCTTTACCAAGTGTTTAGTGTAATTTGCAGTGAGCTGGTGAATACTTAATGGTCTTTGTAGAACTTCATCTTTTATGTCCTCCTTGGTTAAAGCAAATCCTTTCATCATCAGTGTTACCTTTGTGCTGGGTTTTTTTTTTTGCTAGTTAGATCGTGCATTTCCCACACCCAGTTTCTTTGGGATTTCTGGGATTTCATTTGGAAGCCTATGGGGTTTTTTAATTAAGTGATACTGAATAATATCCAACGGATATTAAGTGGTGTAATGAAGGGATACATTTTTTCATTTAACTCCTAGTAAAATGTAAGGATTTTACCTTCTTTAGTGTCCCATTTTAAGTTGTATAGGCAAAGTTGGATCAGTATTGAAATGGGAAATTTAAAAAGTTGGTGGAAGTGGTAATGATAGCTTTTCTTCTCGTCCAAGTCTTTATGTGTACGTGCTGCTAGTTCCGTTTTTATTAGGAAATGTTACTCCTTTTTCTTCTCTCTCCTTCCTCACTTCCCCAGGGAAGAAAAGTATTCCAATCAGTTCCATAAAAGCAGGTTAAGCCACTAAGAGTAGCTTTGCACTGTGAATTGAACCATTTTGAAAACGGTTTGAATTCTGAGGGGAAGACTGGAGATGGGGTAGTTTATATCACTAAACTTTCCTTTTTATGGTAGGAAATGTACCTGAAGTCTCTGGAATTGCCGCAATGGGGTTGTACATTTTTACAAACAAAGAATAATGTTAATTCTATTACCTGCTCAGTCTCAAGTATATAATTAATGACATTCTGCTCAGCTACGTTTAACTTGAAGATAAAAATCACATGAATCGAAAAGCTTAGTTTACAGATTATCAGTGGTAATCTCCAGACTCCTCAGCCCTACAAAATAAAGCTACCCACTTCCTTTACAAGAAATAAAGAAATCCACAGTCCATTTAGAGTCTTCTAAATGCTAAGTGAAGGAAAAATGGCTTGGAAAAAAATTCATAAGACATTGAAAATATCCTTTCTAGTAAGTCACAGAGAAGATGGATAGGGTGATAAGTTTTTAAAGCAGGCAATATTGGGCCAAGCTGAGTAAAGACAAGTCTTTATTGATGGGAATGTTTTCTGAAAGCTCTGATGTTTGCTTTCAGATTTAGCTGTTGTTTGGACAAGAAGGGCTCGTATAACTTTTTCAGATCTGTATAAGCACAGCTTCAAGGTTGCAGATATAAAGAACTTTTACAAATTTTAAACTTTCATCTATGTTAGCTTATTTTTAATTTTTCCAACTGATAGTAGGAGGTGCTGTTTAGTGTCTATTTCCTAAACTGGGTTTGCTGTAAAATGTTCAGCCAAGTACCTGAAGTGAGATCTTCTTCACATTTGGTACAAGCCACAAAATTTTAAGCTTTTAAATGCAATTTTACTACAGAATCATTAATTTTCCTGTGGTAAAGTAGAACAGTAGAATAGTCTTTTTAAATGGCTTATAATTTTTTAAAATAATTAATTTTACTTTTTAATAGATCAGCACTTGCCATGAATTTATGAACTTTATTATAAGAATGCAGACTTTGATTTTAGTGACAGACCTCTACATCACAGCATTTTTCCTCCTCCTTTTCATAAATGTCTTCCCTATGTTGAAATATTTCAGGTTTATGTATTACAAAGAGTTTTTCCAATGTATAATCAATATAGTTCCAGGTGGAAAACAGGTTCTTGAGAATGTAACAGAATTGGTTCAGGAAGTCTTTCAGCTGCAGGTTGCTACTCACAATTGGGCCCTTTTCCCAGAACTTCTGTTACAGATCTGGTTTATAATCATAGAACTGTAGAATAGTTAGGGTTGGAAAGGACCTTAAGATCATCTAGTTCCAACTCCCGTGCCGTGGGCAGGGACACCTCCCACTAAACCATGCCACCCAGGGCTCTGTCCAGCCTGGCCTTGAACACTGCCAGGAATGGAGCATTCACAGCTTCCCTGGGCAACCCATTCCAGTGCCTCACCACCCTTACAGTAAAGAATTTCTTCCTTATATCCAATCTAAACTTTCCCTGTTTAAGTTTTAACCCATTACTCCTTGTCCTGTCACTACAGTCCCTAATGAAGAGTCCATCCCCAGCAACCCTATAACCCCCTTCAGATACTGGAAGGCTGCTATGAGGTCTCCACGCAGCCTTCTCCAGGCTGAGCAGCCCCAACTTTCTCAGCCGGTCTTCATACAGGAGGTGCTCCAGTCCCCTGATCATCCTTGTGGCCCTCCTCTGGACTTGTTCCAACAGTTCCATGTCCTTTTTATGTTGAGGACACCAGAACTGCACACAGTACTCCAAGTGAGGTCTCACAAGAGCACAGTAGAGGGGCAGGATCATGCTTCTTTTGATGCAGCCCAGGATACAGTTGGCTTTCTGGGCTGCGAGCGCAAACTGAAGCCAGCTCATGTTCATTTTCTCATCAACCAACACCTCCAAGTCCTTCTTCACAGGGCTGCTCTCAATCTCTTCTCTGCCCAACCTGTAGCTATGTCTGGGATTGCTCTGACCCAGGTGTAGGACCTTGCACTTGGCATGGTTAAACTTCATGAAGTTGGCATCAGCCCACCTCACAAGTGTGTCAGGGTCCCTCTGGATGGCATTCCTTCCCTCCAGCATATCAACTGAACCACACAGCTTGGTGTCATTGGCAAACCTGCTGAGGGCGCACTCAATCCCACTGTCCATGTCAGCAACCAAGGTGTTGAACAAGACCGGTCCCAACACTGATCCCTGAGGGACACCACTCGTTACTGGTCTCCAGCTGGACATTGAGCCATTGACATGCAGCCATCCAGCCAGTTCTTTATCCACCGAGTGGTCCACCTATCAAATTGATGTCTCTCCAATTTAGAGACAAGGATGTCGTGTGGGACAGTGTTGAATGCTTTGCACAAATCCAGGTAGATGACATCAGCTGCTCTACCCCTGTCCATCAGTTCTGTAGCCCCATCATAGGAGGCCACCAAATTGGTCAGGCAGGATTTCCCCTTAGTGAACCCATGCTGGCTGTCACCAAGCACCTTGTTGTTTTTCATGTGCCTTAGCATTTCTTCCAGGAGAATCTGCTCCAAGATTTTGCCAGGCACAGAGGTGAGAGTGACTGGTCTGTAGTTCCCATTTTCCCCTTCTTGTGTTTAACACAAAGTCACCTGATTAACTCACACTATAGCTCAAGGTAGAAAGTTTACTGGGTACCTTCTCAAAGATGCAATCTTGGAAATTTCTGTGCAAGTTAGGGTTCCTGAATTCTGGAGTACTAATGAACAGCTGCAATGGAAAGATTTTAGCTCCTTACCGCTTTTGCTGGGACTATGGTCAGGGAATTATGTCTTAAGCAGTTCTTCAGCAAACTGTGTTACTGGGTTGTTCCATTTTGAGGAAGACTGGTGAAGAGTATTTCCAGTCAGTAACATGTTTTAGACTTACTGAACATCTGTGTTCTTGTTCTGACACTTAAAGGGCCACTGACTCCAATTGTTAAGAATAATTTGCATATTGTAACCATGCTTTGTAATCAAAACTCATTTGTCTTTGGTCCAACAAATGAAAATTTCGTAACAAGATTCATAATTGGTGTTTAAAAGTAAAATCAATCATTTCTCCATAATTGCCCAATTTATAACCTTTCTTTTACCTTATGCTTCACCTCATAGAACTATGGCAGTGTGCTGTAGGTAAAGAGGAAAAAGAGGAAGGAAAATGGGTTATTTGGTGAAGCACAGGGCATGTGATTGTTGTTTGTTGTTGTATGAAATCACAATCAAAATTGACACAAGTTGCTATTAAACTCTATTTCCTGTGTTAAAAAAAGTCAGTATTAGCTAAAAAGAAACCTGCAGCAGTAGATTTGCACATAGACCTTAATGAGCCCAATTGACCTTCTGTGCTGTATTTACAATTGCCTTAAAATTGTAAGCAGATGTTTGAAAAACTTTTGTTAATAGGTCCCTAACATCTGTTTCACCAATGATATTGCCCACCAAAGCAGTTGCAATTAGTAGAGCACCTAGTGCATGCATCTTTTTCTTATTGGTGTAGATGATCATATTTCTCCCTCAGGTATTAAAGTAAAATCTTATTGGCACTTTTATTTTAATAAATTCTACAACATATCTTTTGTAAAGAATAAACTTTTTTCCACCAAATGCAGAGTAATGCAATAGTTTTTCCCTGTGAAGTCTTAAAAAATGCATTACAGCACCGATACATCCACTAACACTAGACAAAATGCAGTGGATGGTGAAAAAACAGAATATGAAATACTGTGTGCAACTGAAACTTTTGATAGCATTTGTCCACTTTTGCTGCTCATATGCATGATAGAATGTGTGTTTCAAGTGGAAAAAAGGAAAATTGAAAGGAAGAAAATCTTAAACTCTGCTGCAAAAAAAGCCAGTGTCATTTGCCCATTAAAGTTCTTTTATATGACATAGTTTCCATTTATGTGAGAAACACAAAAACCTGTCTGCTTGTTCAGTTTATATAGCACTCTTTTCAAAGAAATTGTTATGACAGTCTGCAAGGGTAAAGGTTCAGCTTTAACCTTGTGTTGGTTGCCAGCCTTCATAGCTCTCGCAGCTTCATTTTTTTAAACTACAATTTAGAAGTTTTCTTTAACTCCTACTTTATAAAATGTAATATGGAAAATGCAACGGGGGGAGAGCTGTGCAAAGCTGCCAATGAAGTTTCCACTCCAGTTGTTTCCATGTGGACTTTATTGGAGATAAGTCACTGACAGAGGAAAGACAGATAAGTCTTTTCCAAAGAGAAGAATCTTTTTGGAAATGTTCTGCTAGCTCCCAAAGCAGTTGCTAGCCTTTACAAAGTACAGGAGCTTACTACAACATCCCATGTGTCTTTTCAAACCTGTGAAACGAAGACTGCATTATGCATCAGTCAGAGTTTGTCTAAATAGAATGTATTTTAGCTATATCATTTTGACAATACCATAAGTACCGTCTGTACAGCATCGTAAACTCTCCCTGAGAGTAAGGGAGGGAGCAAGTTTATGAAAGGGAATTCTTATGAAGTGCCACATCCCCCGATGGTGCTACGATTGAGTTGTGGAATATAACTTGAGATGCAGAACTACGTTATTACAGAGTTGTGACCAAGTGTCTTGCTAGCTTACATGTATGCTGAATTAATGCTTAGATCACCATTATTAAGCTTACCATGACACTAGTCTTAATTGTATGGAAGCTATATTACCAAGAAGTATTATTGTAATCATGATTTTCTGTGGTTAGCAGCAAGATTAGTAGAGGGAGACTTTTTAGAAAGATACAGTTAGAAAAAGATTTGGGGCTCTCAATCCTACAATACACGGTGATTTCTACCAGATGTAGAAAGAGTTTGGGGTCTGTTGTCTTTTCTATCCAAGGAATATCAAGGGCTGTCATTAAAGGTAGTCCCCTACTTTTCGGCTTGTGTTAATGAGTTTCTAGATTGAAAAAAAAGAATAAATTAAAGGAACTTTTTACATCTTCCCTTCTCTGTAGTGACAAATTAAGATGAGAGTACAAGAATGTGTTACTTATTTTCTGCTAGCATCATTGTTCTCAAGAATATTCCAATGTGTTGTTTTTCACAAAAGCTTATTTTCCACAAGGAAATTTTATAAGTTGAGTTTATGTAGTGACTGTGCAGATGTACTGTTACTGTTTGAAAGAACTAGAATAGTCTCTCAAGTCCCATTTTCCTTCCAAGGACAAAATGTAAGCCATCTTATTTCCTATTCTTTATGTGGACCTGAAATCATGTGGATAGTAATGAAACAGGTTTTCTCTCAAGATGCCAAAAAAAACCCTATTTGACTTGTCGCAAGGGAGACGTTTTTTCATTGTTTATGTAGATAAATGTAAAAATAGAGAGCATGGTTATGAAAACCAGCTGATACACAGAGGCACTTCTGCAAACCACTTCTTTTTTTATGTGGTGAAGATCCTTTCATTAATACTTCGATTTATGAAATGGAGGAACTGCATATTTACTACTGTAAGTCATTTCCAATATCTCTCCTTTATAATTAAAATATGTTTTCAAAATAAGCAGTAGAGTTAGTACTGTATAGGTAAATGATATATGCAGTTCAGCTTTTAAAAGTTTTTTTGTTGTTTCACCAGAAAAAGCTTCACTTTTCACTTGCCTGGTTTTGTCAGCCTTCTGTTTTGAAGTAGGCTAATCTAAATTTAATCAAAATTGTCAGGGAAAAACGTTCTTACCATTAAAATAAGACCAGAAGGGTTTCTATTGTGAAAACCCCCAAGTTTTTTTGCCAAGTTTGAATTCGGTCTAGTGGTTATATAGTGCTTTTTAGATTTTAGATGTAGCCTTTAAGGGGGGGTAGGATGTATGGATGTGCCTATGGGGTGTAGGAGGCTAAATCCTCACTAAATTCAGACTTTCTCATAGGAATTGTTGGGAAACTGTTTTGCAGTTGATATTTTGCATTCATTGGAGTGTCCTTGGCACCTGTGACTTTGTAATGGAACTCATTCTAAATGTCAGTCTTCTGTAAAAGTCATCAGATTTTAAGACAATGAACAATACACAAGAATATTCTTTAGAATTCCACTTGTATTTATCAAATGTTTCTGTCTTTAGTTTGCACAAATACCATCAATAAATGGAAGCTTGTGCTGGTATCAAAGGAATACATTACTAGAGTAAATTCCTCTTTTCTGTCTTTCTTTTTTTTTTTAAGGTAATATATTATCTGTGAATATTAAACTCATTTGATAGACTCCATCAGTAAGTAATCACCCTCCATATATGTACCAGATTGTAATCAAAGAATTGCACATTTTTTCTTGATGTAAACAAATACATAAAATACTGCAGATAGACTTTAGATCAATATTCAACCATTCAACTTTTCCTCCATTAAATCTGAATGAGAAACAGATTACATATATATATTTAAACTTTATTTTTTAGATTGCAGATAAGTCATCTGACATTATTTTATGGTCTCAGACAGCACATTGTACAGCCTGGAGAAACAGTGAGGACATCTGTGAACTATGTATAAGTCACCAAAGATTCCACCAGGGCCACTGTATCTTATTTCTTTTTCTGCACCTCTAGTTTCTGTGGACACTGAAGATGAATTTAAAGCCTTTCTTATTCTAAGAAACAAAATGGATGCTGGCTTGAGGGTTCTAAATTTATTTAGTGTGTAAAAAGTGTAGAACTGGTTTAATGTTCAAAATAGGTTTTTGGCAAGAAAAATCACAGAAATAACAAACAGAAAAAAAAAAAAAACCAACCAAAAACCAACCAAATTTGAAGTAATGTAGAGCAGTCTGATAGATTTATTTTTTTTCTAGACAAGCCTGCATACAAGTTTCATTTACCGTAGCAGCGTTATTGTTGATATATATTTTCAGTAGCAAGTCTCAATACTGAGCTCCCTGTGGGAGTGGGTATGAGGTAGAAGATAGTGGACACTGCTGGGGAGCTGGGCATTACACCCATGCTGGCATTCCATTATCTATCAAATTTTTGTTTAATGAATGATAGAGACATTTATTCACATATAGGTATTGTGCAGCCCAATCATGTTTTACAGGTTTGTAATTGAATCAGTTGTCCTATCTTAAGTAAAAGCTGTATTCAGCCTACAATTAACAAGTGATAAATCCATTCTGACTGCAGCTTTGTGTATGCGTTGTACTGTGCTAGTTGTTTGGCATTTTCTGACATGAGCTATTTTAGTGACATAAATATGATTAAACCACTTCAGTTTGGGATAATGTTAGTTTTGCCTTTCTCCTGTAATGTATTTTCTGCCTTTCCTCTGCTCTGTCATTTCAGTACTTGCTTAGGTAACATGATGTTACTGCAGTTCCTGGGGAAGCATGGTAGTTGTGGGTCAGCTCGACAGCTTTAAAGCTATTCCTGCTCTTGTCTATAGGCAAAATGTTGAGCCCTGGACGCTTGGTTTTATTTCGAGATACTGAAGTTTAAAAATACTGCAAGGCTTCTTATAAGATCAGAGGTGTTACACTGTAGCAGAACCTGATGAAGGCATCACTGTACCAACGCACTTGTATGTTCTTATAGCCAAATAGGTTGTATAAGGCAAACCAGATAAGTTACTTGGAGAAAATATGTATTTATTCTTCACAGACATTTTTTTGCTATGAATTGTTTTGAGATGAAGGTGAGCTCAAGTCCCATTGCGATCAACTTCCTTTATAGGTTTACAAATGCATCAAATCAAGTGGCATGAACTAAGAACCTGAACTTTTCCTCTGAAGTCAAACCTATAAGGTGAGATGTTATTTTGAGAAGCTGGGAGCGGTTGAAGTGCATCAATAAGCAGTGTATATGTGTTATGGTTAAAGACAGCTCTTGTTTTTCTAGGAGATAACTTTTTTCTTTTCTTACAAATTTATACACTGCTATATAGAAAAAGACCCCCAAAATGCTGTAGAGGGAATAAGCAGCAATTTCAAGTGTACCTGGTAGAAAGTCTGACTAAATGTATAGAATTTCATGGCTTCATGTGGGCTGTATGGAAAACAGTAGCATTCATTATGTAGCTTGACATAATGTTCATGATTGCAGTTGACTTGCAAATTTCTCTAAAATTACACTTCTGTGAGAAAACAGCTCTTTCAATGTGTAAAAATTACCATTCGTTTCTTTAGTTT
Organism: Neopsephotus bourkii; assembly: GCF_033783945.1. NCBI lineage: Eukaryota > Metazoa > Chordata > Aves > Psittaciformes > Psittacidae > Neopsephotus > Neopsephotus bourkii. The sequence goes on along the minus strand of NW_026901456.1, from coordinate 5,473,547 downwards.
TGACCTCTGTTGATCTTACTAATTCTTAGTTATTCTCATATGGTCTAGTTTTGCTGGGAGGAAAATTGGAACTTTAAAATATTTTATATTCTGTCAGAGATTTAGGGAGATTATTTCAGGGAGTTATAGCAGCATCCATTAGTTAAGGTAAGATGCAGTTCTGGTTTCCATTATAAATCTTTGAGAAAACTCTAAAATTCAAGTTTCTTGAATTCCGTTTAAAATTGAATGTGCCAGCCATGAGGCTTTTTTGTACATCTTTAAAAGTTAATCCAAAATTTGGTTAAGCATTTAAAAAATTGCAAGTAAGAAAATTCAGTAAACACACTGCTGGTTTTATGCTTATTTGTTACAATAATACAGCAGTTCTAAAAATCATAATGTTAAAACTATATTCTCTAAGGGAGATACAGTTGTTTCTACATTTTTAATGATACCTGAACTTCTTAACATTTAACCTCTTGTACCTGGCATGTTATTTGGGGAGATACTGTAAGCTGTGGTGCATGCAGCTGAAAAACTGGTTAAAAGAATTCCATATAAAATCTGTTTTCCCTCCACTTGCTCATTTTGTGAGCAAGTGGAGTCTTGATTTGAAAGAGCTGTGCCCTGGAAAGGCAGTGAGTGCATCTGTGTTGCCTATTTAGATCAGAAGTGAGCTTCTGAAAGGAATGTGATTACACTCACTCACTGCTCTTTGGTTCATGTTCCAGTGTTCTCATTGTATGAACTGGATGCCTCTCAGGTTAAACATACCCAGAAGATGTGCTCTAGAAGTGCAGCTAGCACGTTTCAACTAGTCATTGGCATTCAGTCCTGGAAGCAGGCTAGAGTTACTACAAAATTTATCCCCCAACCTTTTTAGAGCGTGGACGTTGCATCCTCATCACCAGCTGTTTTGCTCTGCAGGTCTGCTCGTACTGTGTTGCACTGCTTGCTGTTTACACGTAACCAGTGTTACATGCAATGATAGAGATACCAAGTAGTTTTGAGAGAAATGCAGTTTAATCAAACTGATTATACACTTCATAGGTTCATTCTTCTGAGGCTGGGCTACAAAAACCTACCGGTCTCTTACAGATGTGGTTAACTACAGAGATTTCATCTGTACTTTAGAGGGCCTGTAAATTGAGTTAAAGATAGACAAATAAATATTTAGCAGTCTGAATACTGAATTTACTTATGGAAGTTTGTGTTAAGATTTGGTGTTATAATTGGTTTCTTTTCATGAAATGAATTATAAAGGATCTTTTTTCCATGTATTCATGTTTTTCACTATGTTTGAGGATCTCAAGTGTCACGACAAGGTTTTTATTATGGATTTTGATGGTGTATGATCTGTTGTGTTTCGGGGCCTGTCAGTTCCATTATTTAGGTGTTTGTAGCAATGACAGCATAAAAAAAAATAAATCAAGTGATATTTTCTCCCAGGTAGGGTTAAGAGGAAAACAGAAGAATTTAACAGAATTTTGTGTTTCTTTGTGAAATGCATGGAGTTGTCCTTAATTTCCTTACATTAGTGCCCCTCATTTATCTGTCTTCAGTAAGGCTATTATTTCACAAGTTTTAAAGTGCAACCATTTCAACTTGACCCATCACAAAACACTAGAATTGCAGTTAAAAATCAAAGTTTCTGTGTCTTTTAACTACTCACTAAAATGTTGATACCTACAACTAGAAAAAAGGTCACTTATTCTTAATAAAATCTCGTGGGTTTTGGCCTGAATTAAATACTATATCTCACTACCTGTTATTTTCATGCTGCAATTATTGTCAGTTAGCAGCGTCTACCTACTGGGTTTAAAGTCTCACATTCAATACCAAGGTTTGATCTAAACAGTTTTGTACTATTTAAACCTGTCAGTCAGAGGGATGATTTATTTTTTTAACCAATGTAGTTGTATTTATATAATTCCTAGAATAAATATAATTATATAGGTATGAGGATATATTTCCACCAATTTTTCTTATTTCCCTTTCCTGTCTAGCAGTGTAGCTGTAAAGCAGTACAACTTTGTATATGAGCAAGCTCTTGGGAGAAACAAAACAAAACAAACAAAACCAACAAAACAAATGAAGAGGTTATTACCTTGTTACATATTTCTCATTTCACTGGCCAAGCTCCCTGTGTGTCAGTCCCATTTCCTTAGTGTCAAGAGGACGTTTCTTGATTTGTATATTGCCAGCTGTGTGCCAGTGAAGTTTGTGCATTTCTGAAAAAATATATTCTTGAATGAGAAAATCCTGTCTTTTCATTCCTGTCTAAACACAGGTACGATAGTTTTAATTTTTTTTAGTAAAAGCAAGATTTCCATCTTGTATTTGTAAATTATGCTTATGGAATACTTTAGTAAACAAGATTTACTCAATTAATCAAATTTACAGATTAGCTTATTGATCACAGCTATTTCATGCTGAAGATCAATGCTAATGTACTTCAAATATTTAATTGTTAATCCATTTTTTAATTAATATTGATGTCTGTTGGTATAATCCCTGCTAATTTAAAGTTTTTTGGGGTGCAGGAAAATATTTTCTTATCCGTTAAGGCATTTATGGGAACAAAAGGACAAAACCCAAACAATTTTCTGCATATAATTGGAAAATGGTGCTCTTAGGTAAAGAATTTATCTTTGAGATAGTAGTTGTAGAGGTATATTAGGATGCAATGTATTACATTTTATACAGATATATAGGAAAAGTAATACAATCTTTAATGTTTAGGACTGGGAATTTGTTCTGATTTTAATCAAGGAGATCCGTATTATCCTGATTACTGTAAACTATTGCTACAGTTCTGTAATATTCTAATGTGAATTGCTAGCTATGTCTGGATGGTACTAAATGTAAAATAGGACAAAATTACTGTAGATTTTATATCTCTACTTGTGCACTTTCTTGCTCTTACTTAACTAGAACAGTGGATAAGAAAAAATGCTGACATACAGGGTAAACAGCACGCTTAATGGTGACTTGTAGGACTTCCTACAGTCAGGGTCCAGCACAAGGTTACTGGTTTCATCCAGCTGGTGGGAGGCACCAGTTTCTTGGTGTGTTTGGAGAGTGGGTTGCAAGTAACAGTGAGGAAAGACCTTAGTGTGCTGTTTTCCCAGTTCCTCACCTGTCTCTCCCCCAGACTGAAGGTCTGCCAAGCCCAGACTCCATGGTTGGCTGATCTTCTTTGGGCAGTTTTTCTGTTCCAGAATGATGCTTCAAGGAGGTGGGAGAAAGATGGAAACATCGATGCAGCTTAGATCAACCTGACCTGCTGGATCATGCAGGCAGGCAGCAAATCCTCAGCACAGCAAAATACATGGTAGTAACACAGAAAAGGAGAGAGAGGGGGTAAGCTAGATAGGCCTTTAAGCTTACTTGCCCACATAAGCTAGAAATAGATTGTGCAGAAACTTCAAACAGGTTCCTGCTTTATTGGGCAATTAATCTAGTGACACTATCTCATACTACCAGTAATTTTTCTGAGGGTGGGAAAATGAACTTTCACGGGATCAAAAGTCGGAGCAGCATCATGACTAAATCCTCAGTAGCAGCACATGCTATTTAATCCACAGTCTATTTTAATCTCTTTTTTTTTTTAATAAATAAAGTTTCTTAGAAATCATTTATATATAAACTTTTAAATATGAAACTCTAAAAGGGGGTTATTTAGATGGTACAGTGAGGCACTTAGCTTAATAGATCCCACATATGCCATTTATTGCATACTTCTGTTTATTGCTTAAGGCAATAATTCCCTTAAGTGAAACACAGTATTTTTTCAGAATTAAATAGAATAATATAAATTGCTTCTTTACTCACTTTTAATGTGTTAAACAGAAAATCTCTCTAGCAGATGAAGCATGAAGTCCACTGTCATCATTGGTATTGTTATTGCTAAAATCTCAAGCATAAATTAAGTTAGCTAACAGAGAGCAAGCATTTTAGTAAAAGCAAGATAGCTCTCTTACATTTTCCCATAGTTTAGCAGGTGAATTGAATGCCTGTTGAGTCAAGAAAGCAAACAGCATTCTTTGTCAGCGTGCTAACTTGAAATGTACACATGCTGGGCTTTTGTAGTCAAGGGGAATCCCTCACTGGGCTCTAGCTCACTTACAAACTCATCTCTTGGCATGTGCAGTGCTATATGGACAGAGACTTTGCCCAGCTCTGACTTGTCCTTCAATCTATTGTAATCTTCAGCATAAAACAAAAGAGCAATGGGTCTGCACGTGCAGAAGAACTGTGAGGTGTGTGCAGAGTAGGCTTGAGCTGGTGAAGCCTTTGCAGATACAGACTCACTGTCAACCCCTTGGAAGAATTCCTATTTTACAGTATTGGGTGCTAAAGCAAACAGATTTTTGCTCTGTTGTAGGAGCTGGAGTCGAAGGATTTAAGTCAGTGAAAGTGTCAGGCTGTTGATGGATTTGCTATATACTGCTAGATAAAACTGCTTGTTGGTACTCAATTACTAAAAGCAGCGTGGCCAAGCAGTAAAAATCTGATTTTAATATGGTTTATGCCATCACATGGAAAAAGCCTTTTATGATTGCTCTTTTAAGTAGATAATAATTGAATGTACTAAACACATGGACGGAACAACCTCTCTGAAACAAGCTTGGCTTTGGTGATCAGGAGCAGATTCTTACTGAAGTGTCTGTTTTTTTAATGACATACTTGTCAACATGTAACCTTAGAATATAGATGCCATGGTAACAGTTTTAACACAGTCTCTTTAAAGAGCATGACTGTGTGGAGCACAAATAGAAACATCTTGACTCTTGCAGTCTTTTAATCCACTTAGAGAAATGCTTTTCAATCCATCAAGCAGCATTTTCTGGATCTTGTTGAACATCTGTCTGTCTCGAAATTCCTTGGAATAAAAGTCTGAGCAGGTCCTCCCATGCTGTGCTTGCTGTAGACCTTAAAATGAACGTGTAGACGTTAGTATTTTGATATTAGATTTGAGTTGAAGAATGCTAAATAGAAAGCATTATGAAATTCACTTGGTTGTATTGTAATAAAAACATACTTCTAGTTGTTCCTGTACACTGAAATACTTAAGCATGTATATTTTTTTTTAAGCATGTGGATAGCTTAGATGCTTGGTATCTTGTAAAAGTCATACACTTAGACACGTGAATATACCTGTGTATTTTGCACATCTATGCTGTGTTAGGGTCATACTGGCTCATAACTGGGCAGTTTGAACAGTAAAGGCAGTAGCATAACTTCTTCTGACACAGTGTGAATGTAAAAATGGCTTCATTTGTTGGCAGCTGTGTAATGCTGAATGTTTTGCATAGAGTCTGCCTTTCTGTTAAATATCAGAGTACTACAGCAGTAAGGGTATCTTTGGGAAAAAGCAGTCCATTGCTTAGGGCCATCTAAGGAATAAGCACTAAGATTCCTGGTTTCCTCTGGTTTGGGGAGATTTTCAGGGCTGGTTATGGAAGAGCCCTACAGGAAGGTGTTGAGAGTCTGGAATGGTTATTCTGCCCTTTGGAGAGCTTTCAGGTTTACATGTGAAAATTATATGCAGCTATCAAAATGCAATAGAAATCAGTAACATTTCTGCTAAGTATGGCAGAAAAAAAAGGGCCTGGATAGGGTCCCATCTGATATCTTTTGTAATTGTAAGTGTGCTTTTGCCAAATGCAGTTCAATAACTTACCCTTTCTGGTATTGATGCCCCTCTTCTTTTCAGCGATAGCAGTAGTTTATTTCCTGTAATAGGCTTATGTTCATAACCTGATAATAATTGATATTCTAGTATGGGAAAGTAAGTGCAAAATGACAAGCAGTGCAAAAAGAAGTCTTGAAAATGATATCACCATTGTCTACATACTTTTAAAATACAAAGTTAAATTTTCCTGAAATATTAGAAATGTGGGAAAAAGAAACTATGTTGGATTTCTCTATCTATGTCTATATCTGTTTGTTTGACAGTAACATTACCTCAAAAATGTTTACTATAGAAGATCGGACTTGTATATACGTTACTTCTTCCATGTTGGACTATTGTGGGCAGTACCTTCTAGATCCACTATATATTGTTGGGCAGTATACTTTTTACTTACACAACGATAGAGTAACCTCTTCATTCCTAATGGAATTTAATTTTACTCCCTAATTTAACAGTTAAGACATAAAAATATATTGGCAGTTTAGCAACTGGGAGCAGCACTGTCAGGTTCTCAGCAGCAGTAATTCCCTTCAAAATCTGATTTTCAGTCTAGTTTTACAAAATCACTGACTTCTCAGCAGCACAGCGGTATTCTGTTACTACAGGACCATTTTTACATGCTGTGTGTGTCTTTTAGTTTATGAGAAAATAAGACATTCCTATAAGTTGACTTTCCAAGAGCATGGCATAGTTTTGGTGTAACATCAGACTTGAGATAAGTTTGTGATGTAACTCCTATCTTACTAGTGTGTATGATTTGCAGTTCTGTTCCCCTTTCTACTTCTTTGCCTCTCCCTTAAAAAAATCAAGTTCAGAATAAGCAGTATTTTATTAGAAGGTATATTTTCTGTTCCTTTTTCTTTCTCTTTATTTCAAACTGGAGAATAAAAGGCTTCTAATTTTCAGTTATGATCTTCTCACTTAAGCTTTATTTTGTACTAGGAGTTATACTGTGTGGCTTCAGTGTTGTCCTGAAGAAAACTATTACATCTTTTCTTCATGAAGATTTATACAGGTTTTCTCACAATATTCTTTCACAAATGTAGTCACATCTCATGAAGTGTTAGTTTCCAGCTTCGTATCTTTTACGCAAGGAAATGATATAAAAGGTTTTGCAGAGCTAAATTTTTACCACCAACTTCCTTTTCCGGTAGTACTTTAATTAAAACCAATGCATGTGTGCTATGCTGTACAAATTAGTTATATTTATTGCTTCCATCTACTTTTGATCAATAATATCCTTTTGGTACTCTTCTGACAAAATATTAAGGATGGAATCTGGAAATTCTGGAAGGCTGAGACACATGAAGTTTCTATGTAAATATTTATAAACCTACATGAAAATAAATACTACCACAAAAATAGCTATGGAACAGAAGAAAGTGATGAGCTGAAGTGGAATTAACATTATGTTTTTTAGGTTGCCTTCACTAAATTGTCTTTATGGTTCTGTAATAGAATTGTTAAAAATGACCAGCATTGGGTCACTTTTATAACTTTTTAAAGTTCTGTTGCTCTGAATAATATGAAAAAAAAACATTACCTTATTTTCTGGATAGAAGTGTGTGTTAAGAGCTATTCAGCTATAGAATTTTCAGTGAAAAGGCACTTTTTAATTGCAACACTGAGTACTGCATTAACTTTTAATTTAGTTTTTATTTTTTACTTAATTGCTCCTAGTGGCCTTTTTTGTAGCTGTTTCTCATGATACAGTTATTTTTGTGAGGAAAGGCTTTATCGCATTAAGCTTAGGTGAACTTAGGCTAGTCCATTGTACTATGGAAACTATGTGTTTGGTTCATTTCCTGTGATTTTAGAGTGTGAAACGTTTTAATGTCAACCTTGCAATCTTCCACTAGCCCTTCAGTTCCCTTTTTGAAAGATTAAATGGACATCATTTTGGTTGAGGGAAAAAAAACGCCTTGAAACTATTTTTTTTTTTTTTCATCTTTAAGTAGGTCAGTTTGTGGTAGTCAGAAATAGCGGAAAATATTAGTTTGGATTTTCCATCTTCTCTTAAAGTATCTTCAAGATGGTGCTTGTGTGCTGATTGCAGGATTATATCACAAAAGCAGACCCAACCGAATGTTAGTTTTGTGACAGCTTAGCAAAACGTGGTGGTACAAATCCCTTCCCCCCGCTTAGAATGAGAATTGCCCACTGCTGAATTGCTCGCTTGTCTTGCATGTTACATCCTAAGTTTGTTTATATGTAGATGTCAGCAAGCCATTTTAACGAATAGTGTTGACTATAAACCAGCTAGATGAAGTATGATCTCAAACGGTCATAAATTCTTTTTGCCAGAGTCTTTTGGCCTAAAAAACTAAATTCCATTCCTTTTCTGAATTGAAGGCGGTTGAACTCTTGATCGGTTGTGCTAGCAAAATCGTAGCACATTTTAATCACCATGCTAGGCAGCATATATTTATGATGAGAGGATCACAAATGAGCTTGTGGAAAGGACACTCAGCTCTGTTGTTTTTTCTACATTTATTGTATATCAGATTTTATCAGGCTATAAATGAAATGGGCCTTTTCTTACCATAAGAGTTATTCTGGAATTTGACAATCAAGAAATATTCTATGAAGCATAGTTCATTATTAGTGATAAATTTTATGAGCTATGTAGTCTTAAATTAGGAGTGACGAGCATGTGTTTTACTTTCTAAACCTTGAGAAGTGAAAGATAATACAAAATGCATGTTTTCAATGCAGTTTTCTAAAATATTTTGCCTTTTTTTTCCCTAAAGTGTGTGCTTTTTGTCAAGATACCTGCTTAATCCAGTTTTGGTAACATTGCTGCACACTTCTTAACCTACTTCTATTATATTTTACTCCTATTATACTTTCTATTTTATATTTTTGGTGCTGGAAACACCAAAAGATTCTATGTATACATGAGGCAAAAAGTTTGCTTTTTGATTCTCCCAATCATACTTCAACCTCAAGACAGCAGCGGTAAACAAGTTTGTATTGCCTTTTGGTATCTTTTTTCATCAGGAAATTAGTAATTTTCTTTCATAAAGATTAACATAATCTAAATTCAGATAATACAGTTCCACTGCCCTCTCATAATTACTCAGAAAATTTGCCCCGAAAGATGAGCTAAGTGTATTTTCTCTTGGTTCCCATTTTTTATTCTCTGTCTTTACTGATGAATAAGGATTCTGGTTTAGAACTTTCAAACTTTCGATGTTGCTGCCCACAGAGCAGGAGATATCCAGATGATATTAAGCTGTTCAGAGGTTTCCTTGTTTTATTGCTTGTAGGTGCTTAAATTGCTTAGGTACAATATTCAGTTTTAAAATCTGAAAATCATCTAACTGTATCGTTATGTACAGACTGCATGTGTATTTGACAATGCTGTTGGCATTTATAAAACTCAGCAGTGGTGTGTAAGAAGTGCCACTTTCTCAGGTAGTAGCTTGATAATTTAATTTTCTTTCTTTTTGAAGAAAACAAACAAACCTAAACATATTTTTATATGCTGTGTTTGCATATGCTGTATACTAAATAAGTTTTGTATGTAAATAGTTGCTTAAAGGAGGCTTCACTGTCCTCTTTTGCAGCGGATTCGCAATGACATGGAAACTGTGAAAATTTCTATTTACAATGGTAGTGTTACTATATGTTTATTTTTATTAATCTGAAATTTTTAACAGTTTTTTAGGAGATGATGCTGTTTGCAGGTGCATCAGAAGAGAGGCGTTGAATGGTTTCTATCTGACATATTGTAACAAAAGTCGGTTCTTTAAGACCTTGCACTTTTAATGAAACATCTTATTGTCAACTCTCAGAATCTACTAGTGTGCCTTTTGGTGACGTTGTTGAGAATTTTAATGCATTTTAGTTCTCATTCGGCACGGCCTATGTGCTCCTCACGGGAGGGTCTTTAGAAATAGGATTAACTTCTAGAGGAATGCATTAGCCATGCCACAGAAGTAGGCAAAGCTCTAACTAGCCTGATAGATTGCTCCACGCTTCAAATCCTTCTAACTACCCCCTCCCTCTTTTTATTGACAGCTTCTCATTGAGCGGCTAGAAGCATTAGTGTATTTAGGAGTTAGATGTTTTGTATGATCCCAGGCTGATCTCATATTCGCTTTCTGAAATTAATTCGACACTGCTTTACATGTTAATCCGCACAGGATTGATTTTGGGAAGGTCAGAGCAGTGCAGCCACAGAAAATGGAAGAAAAGCTCCACTTAAAACAGCTCATTTCAGTTCCCAGAAGTAAGTATAGATGCCTTTTCATTGTTACACTTCGCCAGCTGTAGGAGACTTGGTCATCTTACAGAATACATCAAATAGTGGCATTTGATGGGATCTACAAGGAAGTTGAGCTAATTAAATGTAGCTTCATTAACCAATTGCAGTTTCCAAATGGCACAACTATACTTTGAAAACCTGCAATATAACAAAAAATTCCTGTCTTCTTTTAACCATCAATGTAACTGCACAGTGAGAGCAATCACACACACACAGTATAAGATAATTTGGTATCTTGGTTTTCATTTTTCTCTTGTTTGCATATTTGTAGAATTTTCAGAGCTGATAAAGGTGGAGATAAATACATATGGAAAAAGCCTTCACTGGTGGCTATGCTGATTTGGGACCATTATGGATAAATAGAATGTTTTATTTGGAGCTACACAAAAGTGCAGGGGGCTTGAAGGGTAAAGTATTGTAGCAAGAGCAGAATAAGGGTATCTAATAAAAGAAAGTACTACAAATATTGAGAAAGTGTAACTGAGTTACAGCTGCAACTTGCTGAAATGGTTCCTTTCATTTGAAAATAAATGACTCTGATGTGGTGGTAATTGCTTTTGGTATTTAACAATGTAGATATTAGTATGAATTCCAAGTGAAGCACAAAACCAGATTGTTCTTTACTGTGTGAATTGGCTTAAAAGTAACTACTGTCTATTTTATATTAAAATGCAAGAGAAAGTTATTAGTTATAATTCACTTCCGATGTGTAGATTCATTAAACCACCAGAATTTAAAATACCAGGAAATTAAACATTTTTACAGTTTGTCTTTTCACCTTTTCTATTTTAATTTTCATGAGTACAATGTACATATAACTATTTTACAAGAAAAAAAATTGATTCACATTTGTTTTGCAAGAGTTCAAACTCTTTTAGGTAAAATTTGTCCCCAGAAGCCTATAAATATCCAAATCTGACTGCATTTCTCCCTGAAAAAGTAGTGAAGTCTTTTATGGAGTTCAGATGTGCTCCATTTTTGTCTTCCTTTATTTTTTTTTTTTTATCTTCTTTTTTTTACTCTTATTTTTTTTTCTGTTACAATGAATTGAGCTCTTTTTCTTAAGGTCAGAGATGATTAAAGGTCCATGTAACCCTCCCCACCAACTATGCCAAATCAGTTTAGCCATTGTGAATATTATTGTACAATGATACACACAGCATGGGTTAAATTTGGCACTGAATCTGTGGGCCTTTTCTAGCTTCAGCATAATCTGACACTATTTTTCTTTCATGATCTGTGGGCTGTACCAGTCCTTCCTTTATCCAAGAAGGGTCTGTTATTTGATGGTTCCCTTTCAGAAGACTTGCTCTATGCAGAACTTTATGATTTCCAACTATGTATAGTATAATTTGAATGTATGTTTTGGGGCTGTCAGGAGTGAATATAGTCTCCATGTTTACCCGATCATATTTGGCCTTAAAGTGTCAGATGTTTAATCCAGTAATAGCTTAATATAAAGAGAAAAAATAAGTTCAGATTTAAAATCATTTCAGATCATAATTTCTTGTGATTTTTACATCAAGGTAGGTAAGGCCAAACCTCAGGTGAAGTATTTATAGGGGGGAATAAACACTTTTGTCTTTACAACTCCAAACTTTAGAAAATACAACAAAATAAATATTAATATGACAAAATTTATTTTTCCTGTCAATATATTCCAGTAGCAGACTCTACGAGAAAGCTAGCAGTACAGATTAGAAAACTTTCAAGTACCTTTTTTTATCTGGAGTACTCCATTTGAATGCAAAAATAAATCCTCAACTGCAAGCAGGAAGATAAATTCCATTTCTGACATATTCATGCCTTGATATTGTACCCTTTTTTTGGAGAAAGGAAAAATTCATTTTTTAAGAAATTGTTTTGAGCTGTTACCTTACATCAGTAGAAGCTGTAGGATTTTGGCTGTGAAACTCAATATGAAAGTTTTACACTTGAATACAACTTTTAAATACACGCAAAGTAGTTCTTGGCCATCCCTGGGATGGTACTTAGTGTTCTAAATTCATTGAACACATCTTCCTGGAATTGACGTTTATATACACCTGCATAAATACAGAGCAGGGATGGCTGGATGGTTAGATCATTTCTGATAACAAGACTGCTGGTGCATGGTAATATATAGAATCAATTATAAAGTTACATAGTATGTCTTCTCATTTTTTAAAAGCTTTGGGGGCTTCCTTTTTTGGTTTTGGAATCTACTAATATTGAATATTCATCTCTTTGTATAAGCCAAAAGCAAACTTTAAAAAAGCAAAGAGAAACATGGAACTGTTGGAACAAGTCCAGAGGAGGGCCACGAGGATGATCAAGGGACTGGAGCACCTCCCATATGAAGACAGGCTGAGAAAGCTGGGGCTGTTCAGCCTGGAGAAAGATGTGTGGAGCCCTCATAGCAGCCTTCCAGTATCTGAAGGAGGGCTATAGGGATTCTGGGGATGGACTATTCATTAGGGACTGTAGTGACAGGACAAGGGGTAATGGGTTAAAACTTAAACAGGGAAAGTTTAGATTGGATATAAGGAAGAAGTTCTTTACTGTGAGGGTGGTGGGGCACTGGAATGGATTGCCCAGGGAGGTTGTGAATGCTCCATCCCTGGCGGTGTTCAAGGCCAGGTTGGACATAGCCTTGGGTGATATGGTTTAGTGTGAGGTGTCCCTGCCTATGGCAGGGAGGTTGGAACTTGATGATCTTAAGGTCCTTTCCAACACTAACTATTCTATGATTCTATAACCTTAACAGTTTTCTGAATTCAGATATTTTCTTCCTTCTTTGGTACTCATATAGTGCTCAATGGCATGAAATAAAGAATAAAATTGAGGGTGACAAGCCAAAACCCACAACTGAATGCTTTGATTTAAAATATTCATTTGTATTTACAGGAAATTTCAGTAATGTCGACTAACATTGAAGTCAGTAGTGTGAATCTTCATTCCGTATTTTGTTTTAGAAAATACACTTGTGGATTAATTTGAGAAAAAAGTAAAGAATACTCTTTAAATAGAAAATACTGGTCTGGGCTAGTTTTCAGAAAATGTCATGAAAAGCATGGAGCATTTCAACCTAGTGTAACTATTTGTTTTGTGTTATGCCAACGGAAGAGTTGTCATAACAAGGTTGAATAATTTTGTTGAAGAATTATCATTGCTGTGAGTAGATCTTGACAAGACATTTTGGAGATACAGATCTCTTTTTTTTTTGGAGGAGTAAACTGTGAAATACAACTAATTCAATCTTTGCTGATTTGCCGTATTCCCTTGTCTTTGCTTGTCTAGTGAAAATGTTCCTGAGCATTATGTACAGTCTTAAATACTCATGATTGGAAAGAGATGAAAACCAACTTGGGAATCTTCAGAAGACAATTCAGTAACTAGATTGGGTGGGTTCAAACTGCAGGAAGATTGCACAGGATGATTGGCTACATGTTGACCATGATGACATCTTCAGGGATCTACATATACTATGAAAAGAAGTGACTTAGTGTTGTCACCCTTGAGCCTGTATCCCTCTTATGCCTGAGTGATGGCTACTAGCACTCTGCAAATTAAGAGTACTAAGCAGCTTTTGTCCTGACTGTTGAGCAGCTTTCTCTCAACTCTTAATTCACTCCATCTTTAACTCTCTTTTTTCTTATGCAGCTTAAAGTCTCCTTAAGTAAACATAATTGAATAAAACAATTCACTATTTATAGTAATGGCCATCTATCATAAGAAATAATGCTTATTCATAAAGTAGAATTTTGTACACCACCACAGGTCTTCTGAGATTATCCTGTACTGAGATTATCCTGTACTGTGATTACCAACAAGGGCTCACAGTGTTCAAGGACAGGTTGGACGGAGCCTTGGGCATCCCTGTCCATTGCAGGGTGGTTGGAACTAGATGATCTGAAGGTGCTTTCCAGCCTTAACCATTCTGTGATTCTATGATTCTGTGAACTGTTGATAGGTATCTTTTCCAAGGTTCAGTCACTTTCTCTGTCCATTTTGAGAGAATGTAGGAGTGTGACTTAAGAGAAGGGGACTCTCAGTGTGTGAAAGAAACCAGCTTCAAATGCGAGATTGAAGATATGTAATGAGCAATGTATGTGTACAAAGTATACCTTTTCTGATGAAGAAAGATGTAAAAGTCATTGCTTAAGTGCAAATAAAATCGCTGCATAGGCACATTCATAGAAAAGAAACCCATTTACATGTAAAGGTATCGCCTTTGGCTCAGGAAGCCTTTGAGGTGCAAGTTGTTAAAAGCAGGAAGACTGTCCTGGAAAGGTACGGCTTTGTGCTTGCTCCCATCAGTTATTCTACCCTGGCCGTGCTTTGTGGTTGTGGGGGGATGCTAACCTAACTGAATCTTTGCTTTAACATAGCATTGTCTTTCTTACATTATTGACTCACGAGCTATTATGGCCAGGTTTGAAAGAATCATTCTGCAGTGTGTAACAGTTTAGTGTAGCTCTTGAAGGATGTTTACGTGAAAGTTGAAGGTAAAATGCTGCCTGAAGGAGGTCTTTCTGGTGTGGGACGAAATTAAAGTTTAAGAAGAAATGAGCCTTTAACCGGTCAGAGCAGAACCTGATCCTTTAAGTATGGTGTTGCCACTGTGCAACAAGAGTTAGTGTGAAAATTTTGTCCCAGAGTTTATTTTTTTTCCCCAATAGGTTATCCATAAAAAAAAAAACCCAAACCAAATGCATTAATTTTAGAAAAATAACTTTGAAAATATATACGCAGTTACACATATTAAATTTGCCTACTTGCTATGAAGAGCTGTTTGGTTTTGCATTTGTTTTGTGTGCTATGAATTCTGGTAGAAATCCACTGATGAACTGAGGCTGTAATTATTACTTTGCATAGCATTTTGACTGTGTAAAGTAGTGCATGTGTCATGTACAGTACAATGTTCTAACATATGTTGAAACATCATATGGAGTGCCATAGTTTTATCTTTTTCAATGTCTTTTATGCTGTTTGGAATAAAAGGCATTTCTCAATCCCCTCCTCCAGCCATGGGCTGTACTTTCAATGTCTGCCACTCTAGCCAGGTTCTGAAATTTTCCTCTCACAATTACCTGCCTCTTATATTTGTTCAAAAACCTTGTTTTAAGTCTGTTCCTTTTTTTAACAGTTCCAGCTTGTGGAATATACCTTCTTTTAGCCTGGATACAGCTGTTTCCCATCGCATAAAGAATTACTGGTTGTGTGGGGAGACTTGAATTGCCTTCTTCCCAAAACTAACAGATGGCTTAAAGATACCTTTAATTGAGGCTGTGTTGCCTTTGAGCACTTACCAATTGGTGATTTTGGAAAAAGGGCTTGTTTGAGGAAATCTGATGCCTGCTACAACACATAATTATGCTTCTTACTGAAGGTCTGAGATTCAGTATCCAGCTTTCCTTTCCCCCTTTGCCCTTATCCAGAAAAGGTGGAGAGATCGTTTGACAGAACAGGAGTCATAATGAATAGGAAACATTTCCTAAAGCTGTGGTAAAAAAGTGTAAAGGGTATGAATGGAAGTTACTTGTTAAAAGGTGTTTCTGTGTGCAATCCTCTACAGTTACTCAGGCTTTAATATTAATTACAATCCCTCCTATAAGCTTAAGAGGTTTATTGAGAAACTTAAGTAAAAATCTTCCATGATATCTTCTATTGCAGCCATCAAACATTGCCCATTAGACTTTAGTTTGGGATAGAAATTGTGAGAGGGAGCAATTACCTAATCCTATGGAAAAGCTGCTTCCATTCTTAGTTCTGTATTTCACAGGTGAAAATGGTCAGTGAAAACCTACTGTGCTTCTGTACACCTCTGCCATAGATGCAACTAGTAACAGTGGCTCATGTTTCTGTTTTCTGATCCAACTGATTCTTAGGTACTTGCTCTTTGCCCTCCAGACCTCCTCCTGTGGCTCAACGATGCTCGGTTTCACATAGAAGAAAAATGTTGAAACAGCTGTAAGGAGACTGTTAAAACTATGCAATAGGGAAAAGAGAATCAGTGCCCTCCTGGTTTTTACCAACATATAAGGAAAAGAAATTATGTTGGTACTCAGATTAATTAAAAATAGCTATGAGGGTACTTGGACTTCTGGGTCTTTTCCAACTAACCTATGGATGTGTCATTGCTGGTGGTTTGATTTTTAAACTGCAGTATGTATTTGCAGGGTTTCAGAGGCTGAGGCACCTTAAAAAATACACGCATAGCACCACAATTTGAGGTTTACAGTAGCATTCTACAGCTACTAAAATATTGTGATTAATCTGAATTCTCCCCGAGCATGCTGACCACTGAGGGCAGCATCCTTAATCTTAGTTTAGGTTAAATGTATGGTAATTTTTTTTTTAACTAGAAATCATCTCAGAAGAATAAAAACCCAAATAATAATTAAGCAAATATATTAAAAACTTTGCAGTCACAGAAAACATGCAGTTTACGCCTTGTGCTTATGTGTCCTCCTACCTGTCTCTGGTGGTATTTTTCACACCAGAGAAACACATGTAAAGATGTCTTTCTTTAGGTGCTTTATGAAAACATTTGATTACTGTTCTTATTACATTTCCAATTCTGTTTTTTTTAAGTGAACAAATATATAGCGCCTCTTCAGATTTTCTGACATCAGCTACCTTGAAATTAAGGCTCCATACAAGATGGAACCAAAGGGGTGGGGTGAGAGAAGAGAAGTACAAGGACTGATTTGTTTTAAAATCCACTTTTTTAGATGAGGGAAATGATTGTTTCTAATCATCATAGATTTTCACATTCTTTTGTCATATCTGATTGCTAGTCTAGCACAGAAGGGTGCAGTCAAGTACCTTGCATATGTAATTATTTCTGTATGTAATTATTTCTAATTGCTATTTAATGTAATAGGCCATAGTGATCTAAATGTTTTAAAATAGTAATAATTATTCTTACATCTCCATAAGCTTCAGCTCTTAACAACTAAAGTAAGGCTGACAGATACGTAGGTTCTTTGCACAAAGATCAGATTCTAAAAAAATCCAAAGGAACAAAAACTCACTGTTTTGTGACCATGGGATCTTAGTATATCAATAGACAGTACTTCTGTTACTTAATCATCAGTTTGGTATCCATTCTTGTTTTTTCTGGAAGTCAGTCTGTAGACTTCACCTAACAAATTTTGTTTGCATGTAATATTAGGCAAGTTGTCCTGAAGTCTGAAATCCCATGCAGGGTAAGTATAGCAAAAACAGTGGCAAGCTTCCTATTGCTCTTCTAGTGTGTTTCATGCCAAATCTTCAGGGAGTATCTCTTCAGATGGGCAAAATCATGCTAACCTGCAGAAACGTCAGCAGAGATGCCAGTAATTTGACAGTTGACGCTTTATGCTGCAATATTAACATTGAATTGGAGTGGGTTGTATTTTATGGATAACGTAGCCCTGCATGTGTTTTTTAGGATAACCTGTACTATTTATGCATGTGAAGCATCCCTTTTGAGTATTACAAAGCTGCACTTCTGAATGCATCCTCAAGATTTAGAAATTAAATACCAAATTGGTTTTAATAGCATGGATTTTTTTTTCACAAAACCTTATTCTTTTTTGTCTTTAGCTTTTGTTGTGAAACTTTCTTTCTGTAGCCTGATTACTGAATATTATTTATTGTTTTGAAAGCTCTGTGAACAAAATTGTATTTTAGCTTGCCTAATAAAATATTTCATACAAAATTATTCACTATCACCTCCTGTGATTTTTAGTTATGTTCACACAGTTCCCAGCTGCATTATCTACCCCCAATGTAGAAAATTAAGTCAATGTAAAAGTATACTCTGTTTTTTAAAAAGAGGTCACGAATAGCCTTTCTTCCCTTGCTAGTCACCAGTGTTCTTATTACGCTTCATTTATATAGTTGGAGGATTTGGGAGAACCAGCTGGGCCCCCTGTCTGCACTCATCAAGAGTTAATTTCTGAAAGAGGTGCTGTTGTCATGAACAAGTGCAGAAGGTACTCTGGTGGTCCTGCCAAACAACAAGAGCTCTTAATTAGCAGCAATGTTCAATCAGACTGCTTAACCTGCCACAGAGCGGAGGAGGTCATGTTCCTTCCTGATGCACTGCCAGCCTAAAAAGCACCCAAGAACTGATCCCAAACATTGGGATTTTTTAAACATGTACTTGGTTCCTAGAGGCAACGAAGGCAAGGCATGATCTGTTCTGGAAAGCTGTCAGCATTACAGTGAAGTTTTATTTTTTGAGGGATGTAAAGAATTCTTATTCTGTATAGAATGCTTTGTGATTTTTGAGGGAAAAATATTTTTCATCCTAGTACTGACAAATATGAAAATTCATAGACTTTCTATGGCTTTATTCTGATCTGGGAGGGATTGCCTTGGACTCTGGGTATTTTGTGGAAGATTTGCTAGTCTTCAAAAATAAAAGTGGAGGCCAATGATGCTTTGCAATGCATTCTTTGTTCTCATCAGCAGATCTTGTGATATTTCTTAACGACTAATGATGTAGAACGCATGTCAGAGTTATAGTGGTGTGGCTGCCTTGGAGGCCTTTAGCTGTAACGTATAGCACAGGATGTAAAGTGCTAGCTGATGAATTCCTCTAAAAGTCAAATTCTTGAGTTACTAATTATTGTATATAAATTATGAGTGCTAGATGTCTGCAGATGTAGGGAAGTATTTTGTAGAATGGGTATAAATAGCACATGAATAAGGAGCTGAAACTGAATAATTTATTGCTGTATGAGCAGCTCCAAGAGGTCCACTAAGTAGACAAAATTTCTGAAAGCAAAATGCAGCAGATGCCAGAACACCAGTAATGATAAAGTTTCAAGAAAACTTGTCACTTGAAGCAATGAAACTGCTTGTTTGCCCTTTTCAGTGGTAATCAGTAGCTTAAATAAAAACAACTAAAACAGGCAAGCAAGCAAACAAAGTTACACCTCAGCTAGAACCCAAGGATCCACATCTGTTGGTTTATACTGATTATTTCAGTTGATGGTCCTCTTCCACTGGCAGGATTTTGGTTAATACTGCAGGAGGAAAAGGCAACATTTTTATGCTTTCACTTCTTTTCCACCTTAGTGTTCAAAACCTGAAAATTGACATATAAAGATGCTTATATGCTCATTACCAATTAAAAATGGAAATAAAAAGCTGGGGCCCCATCTTAAAGTGAAAGAGTGTCAGGTTTTTTTCATTAAAAAATCTCATTATGCTGCTTACGTTGAAAACTATCTTACTATTGTAATAGCACAATTTCACTCAGTTGCAAGGGTTGGATAGTTAAGGGAATGTTCAGCAGGGATTAAAGTTGCAGATGTAGATGATTACCAGGAAAATCAAGGGGTGGAGGAAACTGAAACTAACTACTGTTTCAAGAGGTGCGCAGAAAGTTGTCAGTAAGTCTGTGTAAGACATTTCAGTTCTACACTCATTTCAACCTTTCTTTCTTTTTGTTTGAAATATACAAGGGATTCTGAATATGGAAAGAATAGATCCCAGAAACTTTTCGTTTGTTGTATCACAGGAAGACGCTGTGAACCACAGAGCTAAAAGAAACTAACTACTTGAAGCTTAATTTTATAAGGAACGGGCTTAATAGTGTAGAGATTTTATTTTTTTCCCCAAAGAATAGCAATATTTCTTTGTTTCTTAAAATTCTCTATTTGAAGTTATTGAGATAATTGTTAAAGTAACTTATTAAAACAAGAAAAATACTTGCAAGACATGATAGCGCAATTTATTTAAAGATAGGAGCGATTTTAGCAAAAATTTAACTTCAGTAGGATGTGAAGGAACTAATAAATGAAATGTCAGTAAATTAACTTTGTATTTTGTGCTTTAACAATGATGGGAATTTAAGACAATTAATACCAAGGACATGTGTTACTCTATAGGAAGAACAAGCTGAAAATATGGAATTCTTATTTAATACATAGTTCAAAATTCATGCATCCTTTATATTTTTATATTTGGAAATAACTATATGTGCATATATAAGGGTATATGCATACACACACAATGAGACAAAATTGGGGGGGGGGGAATTGGGAAGTCTCTTGCGCTGAGAAGACTCTTTGATTTGAAGGTATACTGTTTACAGTAACATTTAGGGCCAAAATGAGTACCTGGGCTGCTGGGCTGAGATAAGTAATTTCTCTGGTGTTGTTGTTTTGATGTTATTAAGTCTCAGAACACATAAATATTCACTGTTAGTAAAATAGTTACCTTACAAAGCTATAGCTGTCTGATAGCTGTTTTCTACCTGTGTAAGAAAAGGTGTCTGTGCTTGCATTGCTTGATTACTCTCCTAGATTAACTCCTGAGATCGATGCATATACTGTACACTATAATATGGTTTACACGTTAATAGTGTTACGCACAGGTGAAATAAAAAGGACTGTTTGTTACACTTGTAGAAACACTTTTTTGGTGGGGTCATTTTTATGCTCTTAGAGCCTTGGAGTTTTAGGACAGTGATCATCCAACTTCTTTATAAGTAGTTTAAATTAAAAGAACCAGTGCCGATAGTTGTATGTGTAATAGTGTCTTAAGTGTATCAGAAATAACTTTTTAAAAAGTTGATTACATTCAGAATGAAATAAAATTATAATAAGAACAAAAGAGTCTTTTGAGGAAGAAAAGGGACAGGTCGTTGTCATAAGTCTCTTTTATGAGATCTTTGCTTTGGAGGGGGAAAAGCTGGCCCAAAGAGGCTTCTCGTACTGAAGATGTGTAAATGAAGTAGAGTTTAAGTGTATGTAGCATTTTGTAGTCTTTTTTATCTAATATATATCATTTGAAAATAGGACCTTCAATGTCATTAAAAGCAAGGATGATTTCTATAAAATAATATTATGTTAATGTTAATAAATGCAACCTTTCATTTTTAATTTTGTACGTAGGATTGACCCTGGAGAGTAAGGCTTTTTCTTTTTACTTTGTAATGATTTGTGGGATTAAGTAGATCAGAATCACGCCAGGACAGGTTATTCAGTATCTCTTTTTCAGCACAGTTTGCAGGTGCTTGTGCTCTTAAAATAGAAACAACTGTGTGTCTGCCGTCACTATTGAAGGAAGTGTCTTATTACAAATGGTGGCTTGCTGTTAGAACTCTTGCATTCACATAATTCTGTATGATGAAAAAAAAGGCTCCATCCATTTTCATAGAGGAGATGCATGTTGGAAGTCTTACAGTGAAGATACTGCGTTAATGGTTTTGTTCATGGGTGTTCATCATGATACATTGTGTACATTGCTCTGACAGCTTTGTACGGCTCAGAATGCAGTGTATGTGCTGAGTAAGGATTGAGACAGTAATGCCTGCTGTTTTCCTGAAAAGCGTGAGTGCTCTTTGTTAAGCCAGCTTGTTATTTGTAGGATGCCAGTTATTATCTTCTGGAATTTGTTTTTCTCTTCCAGTTGCCGTTTTGTCTAATTGTATGGTTTTATAAGTTCAGGTTCTCAAAGATAAGGATGGGAATATGTAGGTGGAACTGAAAATGAGCAGTTTCACTGCTGAACTAAGAAAATTCGTAAACCTTGAAATATAAAGTCCTACTTTTAACCTAATGGTAACTACATAATAATTATGTGCTCTTTGTTTGCTCTCTTTTCATAATTGAAGTTAGATTAGGACATCTGAAAGACTGGATTTCCAATATCCAGCCCACAAACTGAAGCCTAGATTCAGTGGAAAGCAGCAAGAAAAAGAGTATATCAACCCCTAAGGCAGTATAGTTTTCTTAATTATGGTAAATGTTGTATGGGTTAATCAGTATATCAAAAAAAGAAAAAAATATATTTTTAAAGTTCATTTTATGAGCCTAAATGTACAAGTAATTTTTTGACTATTCATACTGCACTTGACGGTGAGGTTTTCCTTTCAATGTCTTGAAAAGTCTCTTATAGCCTTAAAGTCTTTCAGAAAAAAGTTAATCTTCGCCTGTTTTTGTTGCTCATCATCTTATTCTTGTTTTGTCTTCTCATCTAATTTTTAAACTGTAGTGTCTTTGAAACAGAGACCAGTTTTACTGTATAATAAGTAACAAAATGAAGTCTCCTTCATAATTTGGAGAGGGTAATTACTTTCAGCCTGAACTTCTCTTGCAGTTTTCAGTTGAAAAATATTTTCCAAATTCCTTGCTGGGAAAAGGAAGGTTGCGTTGTGCTTTGCTGACAAACAGCTGATGTGTGTTGTTGCTGAGGTGATTTCATACAATGAGTAGAAGTACGGTGTTTCCCATTGAGCTTTATTTCTTAGGTTTTGTACCTTTAAAAAGGTGTTGAATGTGCAAATTTCTCAATTTTTTTTTCTCAAATAAAGTGAGATACCTATATTTTTAAAATTAAGGAGGATATTCCTTAAGCAGAAGTGGAGGCAGGCAACCGTTTAGGATGGATCATGCCCATTGCCATCACTAAATGCAATTGCACTGGAATTTTAGATAGGCAGAAAGTAATTGCACAGCTGGCAGTTAGCCAGGTATCTTGTATTTCTGTACTATAATACCATGCATAAAGTATTTCATAGAATGAAAATAGAATATTCTGTGTATTGCAATGAAGTTAACAATAATTACTTCAAAGGATACTTGCACTGTAATATGCCCATGATTCACAAATAATTAAAACTTCAAGACCTAAAAGTATCTTACAGCTCTGCACAGAGATGAACCTCTGTTCAATTTCGTCTGTAATTTCACAGACTGGAGTGAGATTTAAGCATTTTTTTGCAGTGGCTGTACATGTTTTTTGCATCAGTATATTGGGACTGGGTTGTGTGTCTTGGAATGCATTTGAAAAGTCTTCAGTGGTTACAGATGTATTTGATCTCATTTGCGTCATTACAAGCAGAAGAAGTCAAAATAATTCTTTCAAACTTGATTTGATGAGTGTCAAATGTGTATTTTAGAAAAGAAGAAGTGTCATGAAAGTTCACTGTTTTTTCAACTTGAAGAAAATGATTGAACATTTGATTAGCCACCAAAGAGAAGATGCTTGTAAAGGTGGGAAGGCCTGACAAAGTCAGTAGTTTCTTTTGTGCTTGTATATCGTTTAATGTGTAGTTTAGCTTAATTTGTTTTACTGTATTCAGTCTTGGATCTCTACTGCATTCATATGAGATCTGGATATTGTGTAGGCACCATCTCCAGGAGTACTGTACTCATTGTATTCTAAGGCAAAGGCACAGCCTATTTGAATGCATGCAGTAATGTCATATTTCTGGCACATGATGCATGTGGTTATGGGAGAATAAAATGTTTTACATAAAACCTTTTCCTATAATAATTTTTCAGTCATTTGCACATCCACTGTTTGATTTGTTAAGGGCTTTAATCCCCAGCCATGGGGTATGTGATAAACATCATAGTTATTGTTAAGGACTTTAATCCCCAGCCACGGGGTATGTGATAAACATCATAGTTACAGTTCAATCTTAGACTGTTGTGCTATTGTCTCTGATTTTTAGAAATACATGTTATTGATCTGTGTCACCCATGGGATCGGAAACGGTGCACACAGTCCTTCACTGCCTGCAAAGTTAGAAGTTCAGAACCTGAACAAGGCATGTCCTTCAAATTGCTTCATATGAGAAACTTTGGTAAATACACAAAACTCTTCATACCATTACTCATGCAGAATAGTAACACAGAGTAGTAGACCAGTAGTGGCCCCTGTATCTAAGTCACCAACTGTATCATTTTTCAGAAACAGTGCTGCTATGCTTTTTGTGCGTTTATACCATCATCCCTCTGTGGGTTTTGAAATGTTTCACCAATAGTTATCATTTAGCTTTCCAAGAGCTCTTAAAAACACTGTAGATAAATAGTGATTAAGTGCATACTAACATGGGGAAACAAAACCACAAAAATTATGATTTTACTTTGGATGCTCCAAAGGCATACATGAAAAATTGTTTATGGGAAGATCCCATACTGTCAAAGTAGGATTGAATAGCAAGTAGTGACGTCTAGACAAATCAAATTGATTTTATCTAATAATAGTAGGTTGAAACCAACGTTTAATCCATTCCTTACATGCAATCTTGAATATCCAAAACTGCTAGAAGAGGGGGACTTTGATCAAAATGTCAGTATTATTTCCCCTCCGCTTTGATTGACAAAGTTTTTCTTATCAAATGCAGACTGATACTGATGAGTTTATCCTACTCAGCTTCTTGTTTCTTTTCTGTGATTATATATGTATATACATAAATATATATGTATAATTTTCTCTGATTAAGTGATGTCTAAAGTGAACTCTGTGATGCCCATGCCATCCTCATATGACAGCCCAATACACGCCCCTAACACTAGGGTAGAAAAATGCTCATCAGGACTACAGAGCTTTTGTGGCAGTAGAAACTTAATCCCAGTTCGTCTGGGAAAAAGGCAGCCATGCAAACAGCTGCATTTCATGAGGCCTCATGGCAAACTGCCTTGCAGATAATGTTTTCACCGAGTTGCAAGACAACCGAAACCATCAACATACAGTTCAGAGATGTCAGTCAGCCATACAATAACTTTGCATTGTTTGGGAAGGCGCATCTGTAATTATGTATTACTTCTTTCAATTTACTGGATTGTAAAAAAAAATTCACTTAGAAAAGGCCCATGGGATTTTACTGATGAGCATGTGCACTGCCAACAGAAGGGGAGCTAAGGGGGTAACTTCATTTTGACTGCAAACTTTTTTTTTCACTTGCTAGAATGAGTTAATTTTTGCATGTTTATGTGCACCTAATAGGATCTTACAGGCATTGTTTGGACTTACCCTCACAGTGTCTGTTCCACCTGAGAAGAATTGATTAAGTTATAGTGAGTTTTGCTTAATGGACAGAAAAACAGAGCATTCTTCTGCTATCACATTCTATATTTTATGGTCTTCTTTCTCAAATTCAGTCATCTTTTCTTTGTGAAGTATCCTAAAAGGTAATCAATAGAAGGAAATTAAATTATAGGAACTCTCCAATAAACACAAATAAATGTTTACATCAGAGGAGGGATAGAGTGTGATAAATAATCAAAGATGTATTTTATCTTAACTTCCAGGAAATTTTCTTCACAGATTTTAAAAAAGCATTTAAAATTGAGAACTTGATGCTGTGTTTAGTGTTTTTTGGAACCCGCTTTACTTTATCTGATATTGGAATAGCTAATAAAAGTTTTATTGCTTGAAATATGTAACTTGAGAGAAGAATTTTTTTACTATTAACGGTTTTTATAGTAGCTTTTTAAAATGGATAGTCCAACCTTCAGTTCCTGCATTAGATGTGAAGATTTTGGTACATTAAAAATAAAGTCTTTTCATCTTTTGTTGTTGCTAAACCACTAAGAATTTCCAGGTAGTGTCACACTGTAAATATGTGCTTCCTAATTTCAAACTGAGAGTTACACTCCTTTTGTTGTCTTTGGCTTGAATTGCTGCATGTCTCAGCTTTCAGGATCTGTATAACAAAAAACTCCATCAGAGAATTAGGTTCTGCCCTGCATATTGACAGAGGTCTTTTTGATCATGTCTGCATCTGATTTTGGAATGAATGTTCCATTTCTTGCTGCATAGCAGTATCTGATGTGTAAAAGTGCTCTGCCTGTGCTGAGCATTTAGCATATATCTTGCCTGTTAGTAAACTTCAGGCTCTGCTTGCATTCTGATGTATAGCCGTGGAATTAGTGTAACACTTCTGCAACTCAATACCTGAAACAGTTTACTCTCTCTACAAGAGAAATGCCCCTAGAATTCCAGAAAATCTGTGTGTTTATGATCTGAATATGCTCATCATAAGAGCCCATATATTGGGTGATAGTCAATTTTCTGTTTCAAAAGTCAGTTCTTTCTCTCTGTTCTGCTAATACTAGTGTGAATGTTCTGTGTGAGAATCAGTTCCCTGTGATGGATGGTCTGCAAAGATAAAAGATGTGCCACTGCTGTCTAAGTAAGTCTTGTGTTCTATCTGTACTTGACCTTGTCAACCTACAGCATGTAAATTCTGGCCCCATTTGAATTTTGTTTATTGAATCATTTGAGCCACCCAAGTGAAGGCTCAGAGGCTACAAATTACACAAACACAAAATGATGGTTCCTGACCCAGAGCTTGCAAATTGTGAATGAGAAAAAGACCTACAGGGACAGGGTGACTATGGGATGGCAGATATAATTATAGTGAAAAGAGTCTCAAAAGTGAATGTAAGAAGCTCATATTTGCTGCAATAGAGAAATTGTCCTACAGAAGAATACAAGGCCAATACAAAGATGAATTTTCCAGTTTTATCCTGTATGGATAGGAATACAGTGTTCTGTTATGTTAGTCTTATGTCCATGGTTGAAAAGTCAAAATTATTTGTGGAGTGCTTGTTGAAAAAGTCATTTAAGAAAAAAAAAAAAGAAAACCAGCTGAAAGGAAAAATATTTTCTCACCTTATTTTTTCTCAGTTATATTCAACACTAAATACATCGTGAAAGGTGGAGGAGACAGACAACTGCAAACACATGACATTTACAACTGAAACTCTATTAATTCTCTGAAGAGTTTCTTGTTAAAATTCTATTAGTGGAGAAAGGGAAAGGTGATAATGTTTTCTTCAGTGATCTTTCTCCTTTTAGATGCTTAAATCCTTAGTATAACAGCTGAAGTGTTTAAACACACTTCTTAAAACTAAGACCCATGTTGAGTGTACATTACCAAAGAGCTTCCAACTCTAAAGCAGGTTATGACCCATTGGATCTTGTTTTAGGATACAGCTATTTATGGGTAAATGTGGCACAGAGTAATAATCAGATGCAAATCATTAAATGAAGATAGGTTGGTTGGGTATCAGTTTTCAAGAGAGGTTCTGGAAGTTTGAGTCAGCAATTGAATGTAGGTTAAAAACCAAGTTTGCTGTTGTAACAAAGGAGATGAGGACTGAGACTGACGTTCATATAAAAGTGCTAAAAAATGTGCTACATATAAAATGAACAGAGTAATCCTTCCACTTCTACTCAATGCTGGGAGTGCTTAGCTGGAGTTATTGATCGTTTTCAACACCAAGCTTCAAAAGGTGTGGATTTGCTGAGCGGAGTACAAAGCAGAGAAATTGGTTCAGAGTTTAGGAAACATGACTCCTTAGATGGGGAGAGTGGGATATAAAAGGGCTATGTTTCTTTCATCAGAAGAAGACAAGACTGATATAAAGAATCCTTTAATCAAGTCACTGGTTCCTTACATGGAGAAAATGAATAAGCATTTCTCCATTTTCAGTGGATGTGGGGCAACATTTTAATGCAGAATTGCAGATAATAGTATTTTTTTTCTTTAAAATTGCTGAAGAAAGGTAGTTTGCTTGAACAAGCTGTTGCTTCTCCGTCTTTCTGAGTTTTTATGAGTAGTGTGGAGAAAGTTCTACCAAACATGGAAAAGGAAGGAATAAAGACTTAGATATCACTTGAGGTTACTTTCAATCCTCTGTGACTGTGGTGTAAAATTGTATCCTAGATTTACACTCTAGCTGTCAGCATAGGCCTGTTGTTAGAGTAGGGTTTCAGTTTACTTCTGTGCAGCTGTGGCTCATTTTGGTGTGATTATAAATCTGGGTACAAGGAGCTAGCCTTCTGCTGATGGGGTGGATTTTTACTTTGCATAAATGTGTGAACTACTGATCTTTTTCCTTCTACATATTTATTTATTTCTATTTCTGAGTGGTTTTGCATCGTGCCATATATATGTGTGTGCTGGTGCTTCCCATTTAAGACATTCTTCCCAGCTGATTTTTCTCCATCTCCAGAGCCAAAGGAATTTACTGCAGACCACCCTAACCTTGCATAAGACCTTACTGTTTCGTTTCAAGTAAAATACCACCATGTCTGCTCACAGTTTCAGCTTGAGTAGTGTTAAGTACTGCTAAGAATCATAGTATCATATAACTAATCCTCCAAGTCTTCCTCCTTCTCTTTGATGCTTGCTTCTCTTGCATACGATCGAGTGGTTTTGCTCATTCACCTACTATCCAGAACACCTCTACTAAAGCCTCACATCTGACTAAGCTTTAGTACAACTCAAGTTGCAGGGTCTACTGAACACCTGTTTTATAGAAATGTATCAGTAAAGCTGAATGAGAAAGTTTCTTTTCTGCGCCTGTATTTTGCTTTCACTTTACAGCTAAAGAACACACACACACAGGAGAAGGAGGACCCAGAGGTCTGTCAGGAGGTTCAGAAATTATTTATGACAGATTTCAACTATTACTTTATGAGTACTGATTGCCTATCTGGCGAGCAAATGCAAGAATGGCATGTCGTCAAGCACATCCCCTGAGAGTAGTAATGGACAGCAGGACTTGTGACCAGATTCTGGCTGTTGAGATACTGTAAAAGAGTAACACTGAAACAGAAATGGGGGTGAGGGAGAAATGACAGGGGATGAGCTGTCAGTTTTCTTTGTTTTTCATACAAGAAAGTTGAAATGCTGTTTATAGTGATATACAGTTAGAATTGGACCTGTTACATTTGTCAGTACTTGCAAGTGATTCCTGAGATTACTAAGGTAATGCCAGAATGAAAGGCATTTTTTCTTTGGCAATATTTGGTATATTCAGACTTCATCATCCAATATGTGCAAATGCCATTGCTCAGGAAAGTGGCAAGATACCAAGTTCCAAGTATAGATTTACCTGGGGACCTATATGGCTTCTTGGCCTCCACAAACTACTGCTTAAGCAAGTAGGCATGATTCAGATACATGATTCAGGATGGTTGAGCAGCCCTCCCCAGTTGAATGTCATCTCTTTTCAGCTCAGTGCTTTGCCCATTCGTCCGCTTCTCATGGTAAGGTATTTATACATGTTTTATCGTCTTAAACTGGGCATTCCTGTGAACTTTACAGAAGCAGGAAGTTACTGCTTTTCTTGCATTTGAAGAATATAAAGTAAAAAGGCTACATGGTGATCTTTGGGTTTTTTCCTGCCCACCCTGACAAAGAGAATCCACTGTTTCAGGACATGAATATCAGCTACATTTGTTTTGAGTCTGTGGTTAAAATCTACATTATGATGACTGTTTCTGAAGTCTACAGAGGATACTGTGGCCAGCATAAAGTAACTTCCTTATTTTGAAATTCATTCTTAATCACCCATGAAATTAACTATTGGAGTCTGCCTTCAAGTTGGCACAGTCTAATAGTAAGGGTTTTAAAAATATTTAACAACAGAACTTTTCTGTTCTTTATTTACATGGTTTTGGATGTTGGCTCTTGCATGAGAAAAGTGCTGTATGCTTTAATACTGAATTTAGAAATCTTGTGGTTTCTGTTGGCACTGTGAGGGAAGAGCTAGTATAAGACTCTGGTACTTGATGAGACCATTTTTGTGTGTTAATCATTAGACACATGAATACAGAGCCAACTGAGTTCAGCTATTGTGTTTATTGCCTTTTTTCATTCACCATAAAAAAAATAAAAGGCAATAATTTTTCTGAATTACTATCTTTAACATGATCTGGAACTTGGAATCAGAAAAAAACAAAGTGTCGTGAGTTGTTTCTTCACACAGAGAACAAGCAATTGCTGGGATGTTCTATTTAGGGATGTTGAAGTGTAATGTTCAGGATTTATAACCCAGCTCAGTGCTTCATTTCAAGTCAGCTCAACAATGAATTTGAAGTGCATATGTCTTTTACCCCTTATGAAGGTTCTAGTTAGGATAGCCCATGTTGCTACTCTGGCTGGTAGCCAGACTCCTCATCCAAAAGTGCCTTCCCTGTGAAGCATTGCATAGCTTAACAAAGAGGAACCCCAAATAGGATGGTAAATGTGGCTACTTAGTGAAACCTGACACTTCAGGGGGAAACTGAGGCATACGGAAGTCTGGTAATGTTGCCATGAGTAGACATGTTTCAAGGTTTAAATCATTCACAACTTTAGTATTTCCATATAGTTGAAACAACTTATACTTTTGACTAGGCAAAAAATGCCCCCATAAAACATTAAGTATTTTAAAGGAAAAATGCCTTTTTTTTCAGGCAAATTAATTCCTCCTCCTCTTAAAGGGTAGTGGCTTTTCTGAATGTGTATTTTCTGTGAAAAGACCTTGTATAAGAAAAACATCTGATTGGGTCTTATAGTGCCTTTTAAAACATAATATTCTAAACTTCACTCACTAAACAGTGTGTTACAAACAATAACTAAAACGGCAAATTGCCACTTTCCAAGAACTTCTTTTAAAAATGTCTCTCACTGGAACATTTTTTCTTTAAACAAAAAAATACCTTTTTTCCCAGGCTTGCATTGAATTTATAATTTTGTATTAATCTCTTACATCATACTTAAGAAATTTCTAGGTGCAACACATCTAGTTTTTTTAATGGTAAAGGAGAACAATATTGACATTTTGTCTGTGGGAGTTTTGCAATTAAATTCTGAGCTTACTGATGTAGAAAGAATACAGTGCCTTTGGTTGCTTTTGCACAGCAAAAACACGTTAGTAATATTTTCTTCAAAGATTTTGTATTTCCCAGTGCTTAATGGAAAAAAAAAGCATGCAAGTAAAAGAATCGTGCTTTACCTGCCAGTCTGTGAACCCAGCGTTGATTTGTAATAGTTGTAACACCTGGGCAAAATTATGCAGTTGTAATTAATGATGAGTAACGTGTCAAGTTGCCATCTTCATGATGGTGCTCATAACATATATTGTACAATGAACCCATGTCATAAAAATAAGAAAACGAACGAGTGTTCAGATCTTACAAGAAGTCCTGTGTGTGTGTTTAAATTACACAGTGAAAGGCAAATGAACATTTTAAAATTGAGATTTGGATGATTTTGGCCACCAGTGGTAATGAAGAAATTTGCATGAAATTTTAGCTAATTCTTTCTCACATTAAAAATATTTTACAGAAAGAATGTTTAACAAACCAAGAGGTCCCTCAAAGGTAAAATCTAATCTATAGACCATAAGAAATCAAACAATGGAAAAATATGCTTCTTTTTTTTAGAGTAGGAAAACTATGGAGTGTACCATTGGAAAGAGGAGAAAAAAATATTTTTCAGTTAGCAGTGGGTTAGGAAAGCTAAAACTGTACCACATCCTAAATTTTGAGCACAATATATGTTTCAGTGATGAAAGAAAGAAAAGCAAATCAGAGAAGAAAATTCAAAGGATTTTACAGTATTCTCTTACCTATAAATTATTTGTGATTTTAAGTATGATTGCTCTACCAGTGAGGAGGGGCACAAGAAGCTGAGAGGGAGCAGAGTCGGGACACCTGACCCAAACTAGCCAAAGGGATATTCCATACCACAGCATGTCATGCCCAGTATATAAACTGGGGAGAGTCACCTGAAATGACTGACTGCTGCTTGAGTTGAGCTGAGTATTGGTGGGTGGATGGTCAGCAATTGCATTGTGCATCACTTATGTTTATTGGGTTTTCCTTTCCCCTTTTAGTTTTATGGTTCGAGTTTGAGGGAGCTCTAAAGATCATCTAGTCCAACCTCTCCTGCAACAGGGAGGGACATCTTCAACTAGATCTGGTTACTCAAGAGCCACATCCATCCTGGCCTTGAACATTTCCAGGGATGTTCTGAGCAACAGATGGCTGAGCAACCTGATCCAGTGCTTTACCATCCTTGTTGCAAAAACATGTCTTCCTTATATCTGGTCTAAATCTACTCTCTTTAGTTCAAAACCTTATTTCTTGTCCTATTGCAACAGACCCTGCTAAAAAGTTTGCTCCCCTCTTTCTTATAACCTCCTTTAAGTACTGGAAGGCTGCTATAAGGTCTCACCTGAGCCTTCTCTTCTCCAAGCTGAACAATCCCAACTCTCTCAGCCTGTCCCCACAGGAGAGGTCTTACATCCTTCTGGTCATTTTTGTGGCTCTCCTGCAGACCTGCTCCAACAGGTCCACATCGTTCTTAATTGGGTGCACCACAGCTGAAGGCAGTACTCCAAGTAGAGTCTCACAAGAGTGGAGTAGAGGGGTAAGATCACCTTACTTGACCTGCTGGTCACGTTTCTTTTGCTGTAGCCCATGATACAGTTGGCTTTCTGAGCTGTGAGTGCACACTGCCAGCTAACATCCAGCTTTTCATCCACCAGTATCCCCAAGCCCTTTTTCGCAGGACTGCTCTCAATCCTGTCATCTCCTAGCCTGTATCAATACTGGGGTTTGCCCCAGCCTAGGTGCAGAACCTTACACTTGGCCTTCTTGAACCTCATGAGTTTCACACAGGCCCACTTCCCCAGTTTGTATATCTAATGAAGTGTGATGAAATTGCTGTTAAATGTGGCATCACTACAGGCTGCATTGATCTCTGTGTTTTAAAATTTTTATAGCATCTGTATTGTGCTTGGTTTGGACAAAAATGGTTAGAACTGGTTTTGATCAATATACTTTATCTTTTTATTCCACTCAGAAGATTCTATTCTAATATGTTTTGATAAATATGTTTCACTGCATTCCAGTAACCATTCTGCTTATTAAATCTTGGCATTGGAGTTTACTTTTTAATGATATCTTTTTTATTTCCATTTGTCCTATGTTAACTTTTCAGTATGCTTCAGGTAGCCTTTTCAAATAAGGGCAATGAATTTAAAAGATTGCTTACTATAGGAAAAAAAATAAATAAACTGTTCAAAACAGTAGAGGTTTTTGCTTTTCAAATTAAAAAATTGAAACAACTTAAACTTCTAAACTCTCCTCACATCTCCCTCAGAAACTCCCTCTTTTACTATAAGTTTGTGGTCTTGATGATATTCACAGAGAAGGCGATTTACTGAATAAAGAAGTTCTTTAAGTTTTCAGTTTTGGAACATTACCAGTGTGTCTGAACCCAGGTTTCAAGTTTTACTGGCATTTTGTTGGCAAACCAATTTTTTGGAGTCCTTTCTTATTTGGGTATGTTTCCTGACACCTTTGGCTGTATGGTACCGTGTTTTAAAATTCTCTTTTTCTTTTTTTTTTTTTTAAGAGGAAAAGCCTATAAACATATACAAAGGACTAATTATAAAATACCTGGTATAAAAATAGAAAGACAAGAAAATTACCAGCTGAAAAATGCAGTGAGCATTAAAAATGAGCATTTAATGGTAGAGTTTTACCCTGTCTGGTCAACATGCCGGATTCTCAAAGCAATTCCACAAGTAAAGCATGCACTATTCTGAGGCCATAATACAGTAATTTAAATCAAGTACGTGGGTGGTAAGAAAGAGGTGGTTTAGTCTTCCCTCCTATCCTCTGGCCTCTTTTACTGTTGCTTCGCTTTTGCCAACAGCAATGTTCATTTATGTTGAGCCAGATTAGAGCACTGATCCAGCTGAAAAGTAACTGCCATGGCTTTGCTGTGCTTACAGTCTTCCTATGCATTGCAGTTTAGTTGAAGCAATGCTGTTCTTAGTGCACTGCTCTCAAAGACTAGCCAACTAATGGAAGTATATGTAAGTTGCTAACCTATGTTACTCCTATTATTGATAGATTCATCATCATCATCATGGCTTGACTTCGCGAACGAAGGTTTGGGAAGGGCTTTACCCACGCTTACTACAAGCACACTGATTACTAAAAAGGCCAATGTGAGATAGGCAAATCCTGCTGCAAAAAGCGCAGCGAAAGGTCTCCTTGGGTGGTATAGGCGGGGTGCGATTCTTTCTACATTGTCTTTTCTCCTAGAAACTAGTCCTGCGTGAGTTCTCAAAGGAGACAACAGCATTATGTCATGACTAGTATAGGACAATCTTTTTGTAGCATTTATTGAAGCAAGGTACAAGAAACTAGAAATCCAAAGTTCCAGAAGTTAGTTTTCCACAAGTCTGGGCCACTGTAACACTTTGTCATGGTTTAAGCGCAGCCGATAGCTCAGCACCACACAGCCGCTTGCTCACTTCTCCCTTTCCGTCCCACCTCTGGGTGCGATAGGGAGGAGAATCAAAAAAAGGTAAACTACTGCATGGGTTGAGATAACAGTTTAATAACTGAAGTACAATATGCTGCTACTACTACTAATAATAATAATAAGAGAAATAACAAGGGGAGAGAACCTGAAACTAAAAGGGGAAAGGAAAAACCAATAAACACAAATGATGCACAATGCAATTGCTCACCACTCACTGACATATACCCAGCCCGACCTGAGTAAAAATCTGCCCTTCTGGCTAACTCCTCCCAGTTTATATACTGGGGATGATGTGCTGTGGTATGGAATAACCCTTTGGCTAGTTTGGGTCAGGTGTCCTGTCTCTGCTCAGTCACAACTTCTTGTGCCCCTCCTCACTGGCAGAGCATGAGAGACTGAAAAGTCCTTGATCAGGGTGAATGCTACACAGCAACAACTAAAACATTGGTTTGTTATCAGTGGTGTTCTCAGACTGAAGCCAAAACAAAGCACTGCACCAGCTACTAGGAATGAAAAAAAATTACAGGTGAAACCAGGAAATCCTTCGTCCTTCTCGCTGATGTAGGACTTTAATGTATCTAAGGAATTCTGACAAGAATTTGACACTAAATGGTCCTTTCTGTACTAACATTGCTATAAGGAAACCCACTATAAAGTGAAAGAAGCTATGAATTTTTGTAATAGAACAGAAGAGCACATTGATGTAATAGTGTATTCTGGAACATATTTTGCCTGCTGGATATAGGCAAAGTTATAACCGTGCAGAGCAGTAAGATTCCTACCATTTAAATAAGCCTCGGTAGGATTAACAGTTTAGGTGTTGTTCTGCATGTCTCAGCTGTGGGAGTCAATCTTGCATATTGCACCTGGTCATGTATAAAATACTGCATGGAAAGTAGAAGATGGATAAAACTAAATATTTAGTCCATACAAGAGTGTGAAAATTACTTTAGCCTAGGATCCTACTTGAGGTAGAGAATGGGATTCCAGTGAGCAACCTTTGGGCTAAATTGCTAATTTAGTAATTAGTAGCTCATGGCTAATTTCTGACTGATTTCAACCAAACTTAAAGGACAGCTAGGAACATCGAAAATTCCCAAGTTTCTGTACATTTCCTGGAGTCAAAGAATCACTCAGATTGGAAGGTATACCCCAGCGTCTGTAGTCCAAGCTTCTCCTTTCAAGCAGGATTAGCAATGTATTCAGACCAGCTTGTTCAGGGCTTTTTCAACTCAAATCTTGGAAATCTCCAGAGACAGAAATACTGTACAGCTTCTCCGGGTACCCTATTCCAATGCATAGTCATCCTCATAGTTCACTGTTACTCATGAAATTTATCAACATGCATGCCATCTCTTCCTACAGGTCATTGGCAGAGATATTAAGATAGTAATAGGATACGTCTCAGGTTAAATTCCTCAGGAAGTGCAGTTGTATCCAGCCTACAGGTAGATTACAAACCATTACTTTTCAATCACAGAATCCAGTCACTTTTTTACTGATTTGGTACCGCATTCATCTAGACCACAATGGCCAAACTTGGATACAAGGTTGTTGTGAAAGATTATCTTGAACATGGTTGCAGCATTTGCCCTTCTCCATTCATCTGGGACTTACTCTGATCTCCATGACCACAGTGATAGAAGACAGCCTTGATGTGCCATCAGCCAGCGCTCTCAGGTGCACCCCATTTGCTTTTATGGACTTGGGTGAGATAAGATTTCACAAGAGTTTTATGAAATCAGTCCTTTTTTACTCTTGGTATTTTCTCCTTGAACTCTGTCAGTATGTGTAAAGGTCTGGGAGACTTTGTTATTAAAGACTGTGGTAACGAATGCATTGAGTAACTCAGTGTTATCAGTGTCCATTGTGCTTTTGCCTCAGTCAGTTGCAAACCCACATTTATTATTTTTTTGCTAAACCCAGGACACTTGTTTATTGTTATCGTATAGCAGTAGGAGTTCTCTTTGCTGTGTTTCTTGCCGGTCTCTACTGTAGTTCAGCTTCAGCTTTCCTAGCATCATCCTTGCTTGCCTGGACAATGTTTCTGCTTTTTTTTGTTGTTTTTTGGTAGCATTTCTCCTTACTTCCATCTCTTTTGAATATTTGTTCTACAGTCATGAATTCCCTTTTCAGCCAAACCAAACTCCTTGTTCATTCGCTTATTTTCCTCAGTATTGTGATGGACTGCTATTTTGTCAGTGGGAGACTCTCTTTAAAGATGAGGTCTGTTCAGCTCGCTTGTCCTTCAGAGCTGCCTCATATAAGATGCCATCTGTCAGATCCCTGAATAAACTGAATTCTGCTCTTGCAAAATCCAGGGTTTGCACTGTGTTACTTGCCCTTTTCATTCTTCTCAAGATCTGGAATGGAATTGGTTCATGGTTGCTACGGCCAAAGCTGTCACAGAATATCGCCTCCCCAGTCAGCTCTCCTTTATTTGTAGCAGATCAAGTTGATCACTAAAGCTGATCATCTGATATTTGTATTAAGAGCTTGTCCTTAGCATCCTCCACAAGTCAGCTGGATTGCTTGCATCCCACTTCATTTGCCCTTTAGCAGTTATTGGGACATGGCAGTCTCTCCACAGGAATCAGGATCTGTGATATGCAGATGTCCTCTGCATATGTCCAGAAAGGCTACTTCCACTTCTGATTAAGTGGAATGTTACAGACTCCCACCATGATGTCATTCTTGGTGGCTTCTCCTCTGATCATAGCCCCCCTGCTCTCAGTGAGTCTAGTGCCCATTTTACAGAAGACTTCTGTATCTTTGAGCTCATTTAGGTATTTGTGTTCTTATGAATACAGGCTACCAAGTAGGAGAGAGAGACACGGATCAGTGCTGCTAGCAAGGAGTTCTTAGCTACCTATTCTGCTTGGCCAGCACGCCCTCTGGCAGGCCATTCAGCACACAGAGCTTGGAATGAAACATAGCATCATGTAGCTGAGGGCTATGAAAAGGAGATGGAGGGCAATGGAAGCGAGTTTGGGAGAAATATTAGGCAAACTGCTCATTTTGAAATTGGACATAATGGACAGAAACAGTAGATATAAAGTGGTAAAGCAAGTGTTCAGGGCACTTTTTAGTTCAAAATATACAAGAAACTGGTCAAAAGGCATATTTCTTACCATTTGACCAAAAATTATAAGGGCTTTTTTATGTTGCTTTTATAATACTCTATAAACAAGCTATTTGAGAGTGAGATTTTCAGATGAGGAACTTGAAGTAAAGGGATAAATCTGTTCCTGACTTACTCTCTTGTGCCCAGGTATTTTAACATCTGGAATGCAATGCTGCCTGTTGTAATACCTCTGCAATACTGTAACACAGCAGGATGCATTAATGAGAGTTTCAATCTTAAACCCACAACATCAATGAAATTTATAGTTGTCAGGCCTTTAACATTATTCGAACATAGTTTTTGTGGTTTCAATTCCTATTTTACGTTCATGTAGGAAGAAAAGTCATTGTGTTGACTAGCCATGAAGACAGAGTCCTCCTTAGACTTGAAATTTCTATAAAACAATTAAGTATTGTTTATTACTCTTGACAGTATGCACTACAGGGCAGAGGAAGGACATTTGTATGAAAAACTGTGCAAGAATCTCTTTCAATATTTTGGCTGGTTTAATATTCTTGAATACCACAAGTGCCTTGCTCATGTTTTGGAAAATACCACAAAAACGTTCAAAGCCGAAATATTTGTTATTATTATTTTTTTATAAAATGGCATGAAATTCTGTTATCATCTTCTACAGTCATGTAGGTGCCATCTGATATTCTTCCTGATGCGTAAATTTGTCTTGAGACGTTTCACGTTCCCTTACTCTCGTATCTAGTGTGGTCTTTTGACTTATGCGCACAGCAAGTTAGTTAAAGAGCCCAAAAAAGAACAGAGGATTTCTTGAAGAAAAAGATTTTGTGGGGGAAATGTGGTGAGCACTATGATTAAGTCACTCTGCAGAAAAATTAAATTGTTAAATCTGCAGCTGATTAAGTTGAAAGCAGAGAAGGGAAGTCGATATATAAAAAAGTGCACGTACAGTTACTCTTTCTGGTAAGGGAAATCCGAGTTGTTTCTCCCAGAAAAAAACTAACAAGCACACACAATTTACAAAGCTCTGAAGTTGGGAGGTTGGAGGGGAGGCAGTTGTGTGGGGGGTTTTATCATCATAGTCTTCATGGTAATTCCAGCACAATCTCAGGAAGCAGTAAAAATAAATCTATCT
Organism: Neopsephotus bourkii; assembly: GCF_033783945.1. Taxonomy (NCBI): domain Eukaryota; kingdom Metazoa; phylum Chordata; class Aves; order Psittaciformes; family Psittacidae; genus Neopsephotus; species Neopsephotus bourkii. The sequence goes on along the minus strand of NW_026901456.1, from coordinate 5,435,526 downwards.
GTCTCTTACTGTATCAGTCTGGATATTAACTTCCCCATGTTGTGTCTATTAAAGAATTTCTTCCTGGCCCTTAAAAGTCTCTCCATTTAATACGTTGCTACCTGCTGCCAAGCCTCTAATGGTTACATTCATATGTTCTGTTAATCATATCTCTTTGTTCTAGAAGCCTGAGTTTTGGATTCATAATTAACTTTTTTTCCCTGCTGTGATTACTTTCATCCCATCATGGCAGCACATGACTTTTTTTTTCTTTTTTACCTATTTAAAAACAAATCTGTAAATGGAGAAGTAACAGAAACCAGTGTAGTCTCTTTCGAACTGTACTTCCAAATTTAAATTAGATTTTCTTGTTACAAAACCATGAACTTGGTGTTGTAACTGAAATCACACTGTTGCCAGAAGACAGGGCTGAAGCCTCATGAGCTGCGGAGGATTTTCGTCAGGTGGCAGCATAGGAGGAGGTGTATTTTTAATGTTAAAGGTTGGAGGTAGATAGGTGAGTCTGGTATCAGTGTGTAATCTGTAGGGTCCAAAGGAAAGACTTATTGAGCTGTATTTCACGTTAACTGGAAGGGGACTGGCAAAGAGATCTGACTGTTGCTCTTTGACAGTGTCTCACTGACTGAGGAGTAGTAGTGTGGGAAAACATTGTGGAGCCTGTGACAGCTTCTGCCAGTTTTGGTTCAGTTATTTCTAATTAGCAAAGGCATTTGTGGTCCAGAATTTGCTTGGCTTCTCCAATAACCTCCCATTCTTATAGTCATGAAAACAAGTCAGCCTTTTAAAAGATATTATGAAACCTTATGGTTCCTTCTTACATTTTGCTACTGATACAGTCCCAAGAGTTACTTACTGAAGCCCTGGTTTTTGACCCATGAAGCTTAGAGATGGATAGTTACTTAGTTTGTAGCTTGCATATAGATGTGTGCCTGTGGGTGGCAGGGGGACACTTCCGCTTGCATCTGATCCTTGCTGCCTAGGGTTACTTGCTTGGTTTCAGAACTTGAAACACCTTTCATATGTATCTGAAATTCAGAGGAAATAATTTTGAACTCTTTGCAGACTTGGACCACACTTATCTGCAAGACAAGATTGCTTTTATATGAATGAACAATGTCGTATTTGTGCCATGTTAGAAGCAGACTTTTAGGCTATACATCACTTTCTGGGTTTATGTTGCTAGCAACATCTTGAATATGTTTTATCTGTTAAATAACTCTTCCTGAAAATGGAGGAAGATCTCAGTACGGTTCAAATCTGTTTTAAGGTGGCTTGAATGAAGTTCTCACAGTAGATTTTTTTCTTCTTTTTTTTTCAAGTCTAGCACTGACTCATTTGGTGGTGTTAAAGTGCACTTTCTACTTATCCCCAGAGGAAAGTTAGTATTCTTTTAAGTGAAACTATTTTAAAAGCAGAACACAAGCCTAAAATAAGCCAGTGTTCTCTAGAGTTCTCAGAAGGTGTAGATTTATTTACTGTAGTTAAATCATAATTAGTTCTCAGGGGATAGTGTATCTTTTAAACTGCTTTATTGCCACCATATTGGTTTTCTAAATAATCAGAAACTGCTGCTCTTATATTCTGTAGTATGAACAAAAATTTGCTGTAAGTAGAAACAAATGTCTAGAATTGCTAGTTGTCACTTACTGAAGATAGTGACGCACAAAAAATAAGCACTTCAAGAAAATGTAAAGAAATACAAAACGTATGTTATCAGAAGGCACCTTAAATAACCTATGGCTATAACTTTTTCCAACGTAATAGATATAGTAATGTTTTACGTTATCGTTTTTCAGTTAATCTTTTTTTAATATTCTAATGCTTTTTGGTCAAGAATAAATGTTAACTGAAAATGGATAAATGGTAGTGCAATGTTAACATAAAATATGACCTGATATTTAAGCCTAGATTTTCGTGAATGTAGCTTAGTGTTTCAGCTGATAAGCATGGGGCTTTTTTTTTCCTAATTGGCAGGTTAATGTTCGAGTTGCCTGAGGAGATGGGTTTAATAGCTATTGCTGTTCGCCAAATACAAGGGAAAGGTAAGTTTCTTTCCAGTGCTAATAAATGTGTATTAAATATATAAGATATGACATTTTAATGTCACCAAGTCTTAAAGATACATTGTGAGTATTTTTGACAATATAAACTGCAGAATAAGGTTGTCCTCTTCTCTTTCCACTTGAACTGTGAATTCAAACTCAAAATGTAAGTTAATATAGACCAAAGTAAACATTTTCGGGATTTTTGGTGGCTTTTGCAGGAATGATTTAATGGTCTTCAAGTTTCTGCCAAAAAGTCTCCCCAGTCATGGAAACTGCCATCACTACATTTAGTATAATACAAGTCAGGCTTCCAAATCAGAACTCCTTTTTGACTTAACTGAAGCAAGACTGGGTCTTGACTTGCTCTGAGGTAGAGGATAGTGGAGTCTGCAGGATTTGCCTGAACTGTCGTGTGGGCTTTCACAGTCTTTCATAAGTTCTGTTCCTTTCCCAGGAGGGTATTTTATTAGAAGAAGCAGCATCCAGCTTAACCAGCTCTTTGGAGCATAGAGCTACACAAAGGTGTTTACCTGGCTTTTGGTACAGATCTAGCTTGGGTCAAGTCAATTCTCACTATAGATGGATTTCTAGCTACACATAGAGCATCTTCACGAACACTTCTGCAGATAGCAAAGCAAGATTTTTTGAAATGTGTATGTTGCAAGGTACCAGGAAAATCCGGGAAGCCAGTCATTTGGAACATTCTAGGAATTTGAGTAGCAGCATACACGTTAAACAACCTGCAGTTTTTTTGAGGAAAAAGGTTCACGTTAACCATTTTTCTTACAACGTTAGTTTTGAAACCCCATTACAGGACTTTTGGTAGATTTTTGGATGGATACTATTAAGTCTGTCATTTTTCTGGTTGTCTACACAGTGACATGTTTTATGAATATTTTTTTCTTGAATTGAAGTTGATTTTTTTCCTCTCCCTACCCAGGTCGTGGTGGAAATGTTTGGCTCAGTCCTGTGGGCTGCGCACTATCCACTTTGCATATCACCATTCCTCTACATTCCAACCTGGGCCAGAGAATTTCTTTTATTCAACACCTGGTGTCCTTGGCAGTAGTAGAGTCAGTTAGGTCAATACCAGGATATGAGGTATGTCATTCTAATTTATCTCAAAATTCCTATTTCCATTTTCATTAAATTCCGATTTTAACTATGTCTTATGTGTAAAATGACTGAATGCATAATATAGTTTTTCAGCACTAATATAGTGGTAAACTTAGCCTTCATATATGCTTGATTATTTATGTGTTTTAGGAAATCTAGTATATATATGATGAATACTGTCTTTTACTGAGCTGATTAAGTAGACTGCGCTCATTTCACTCAGTCTTATGAAACTTAAGACTCAGTCTTCAGCAGTAAAGAAAATGTCAGTGTTGTTTGTCGAACAATGGAGGTAATTTGTTTTGATTTTGAAGGAGTTGGGGAAGAAGGAGAAGGGGGAAATGAATAAAACTGACAAACCCTTTTCTATTTTTTTTGGTTGGTGCTGTTTCAGTGGTCACTTTATCCCTTTTAAAGGATTTTTCCAACCCTTGTTTAAGGTTGAAAACTGATTTCTAAAGCAAGAACTTAGGACTATTGCTCTCAAGAGGGAATCAAGTGTCCTGTCATCAGTATTAAAATGAAGAACCAGTCTTCTTCATCACCTCATATATCTCCTTTTTAATGTTACTATTTCCTAATATTTGCTAACTATAAAACTTTGGTATTTTACAGAAGTAGTTAACTAAAGCATATGTTTCCTATATTACAGAAAATCAATGACTTATACACATTTACACATGAACTTTATTATAGTGGCACCCAGTAGCTTTGCTGTAGTTTAGAGTCTGTCAGCCTTTCTATTAAAACCTTCTAACTTCAGTGCTTCATAACTTGACTATAAAAACAAAATGCTTCAGGCAAAAATTTGCAATATAAAGTATTTGGCTACAGTGAATAATTTAACCATTTAAAAATAGAAAGTCAAGATTTAGTTTTATAAAATATGAGTCTGACTGGGGAAGGAGTTAATTTATGAATGGAGGTGATTTTGCTTCTGTATACCTACCCTGGTGTACTGTGGCGTTTTTTGTTTTATTCCATTCAAGAGAAAAAGGGTTAGAGGTTTAGACTGAAGTACTATATATTAATATAAAAATAGTGTGTACCAATAAAACATGTACTGTACATAGCACATGTACAATACATAGCTCACTTTGACCAAGACCAAGCTACTAAATATCTTTGATAATACATCTGCCCTAGACAGTGAGTGAAACCAGTGTTAATGGTCTGGACTCAAACATGTTAAAGCAAGGAAATGCAAATATTTATTGGGAATTCAATGCTTAAATTTTCCCTTTTGACTTAGGTAATGCAGGGCTTTTCTTTAAGTCGCATGACCACCCATGCCATGCAAACTACAGTAGCTGCAAACAATGGGCTAATCTATAGGTGAGCTTGCATTCTGTCTTCAAATTTCTGTGCCTTTGTGGGTGCATATCAGAATCTTAATAATATTTTAGCACACTAAAGTTGTTCTCTATGCTCAAAGTCCATTTCAGGATTTCTATTAAAAATACTGAGACACCTGTGTCTCAGTCATCATTTTTAGGTTTGACACAAATGTTGACTGTACTGAGCAGGAGGCAACTGAGGCCTTTGTTCTGGTTCCTCATGTTAAAAATCTGACCACTCAGTTGGCAGTTTTACTGTCAGATGTTAGTGCTACAAATGCAAATGGGTTTTATGTCAAGAGAATGCTTTGCTTTCCCATTCTGAGAATAGCAGACATCTCTCTCTAGTAAGTAAAGATAATAACGTGCTCCATTTCCAGCATATTTTGTGCCACCCATTGTTTCTTTGACACATGGATAGTTGGGCAGTACCTTGTAACTCCATTTTGTGGCAAAGTCTCTGCTTTGTGGTTTACACCGTGAGAATAGCTAGTTGATTTGCTTACTGTCACTTCAGTTGCAGAGCTAGCGTCTGGTTTTCTTACAGGTGTATGTTTTCCTTAAGTAAGACCTACTGAATAACCCTTCGGAAGATCTCTTAACACTGATAATACCATTTAACTATGTCATACTTTGCATGTCTCAGGAGTCTTCTATAAATCTTTTCCCAGTGCGAAGTCATTTTCCATAATGAATATGAATTGGTGATACTTTCTCTTAGAATGCTTTGATAGCAAAATCAGGTAGTATTTCCTGTCAATGTATGTGTAATGGACTCCCCTCTGGCCTTTTAAATCTGTCAGGAAAGTAGACATGGGCCCAGGTGCAGTTTTCACACATCCTGTAAAGGGATTTCATAATCTACAATAGGAGGGAATGCAGCTCTTGTAGTCCTGGAGCACCTCCCATAATTTGCCCCTGGGGATACAGTCATATGCAGTTTTTCAAACTGCAGGAAGCACATTTGCTTTCTTTTTGTATTTAAGTAGCCGGTGCAAAGTTCAGTTCAGTTCTGCGGTTTCAACAAAAACTTCTCTATTGCACTGGAACGGTGTCACACAGCACAGTTTGTGTTTCCAGCTCCAGGGTGTTGCTTGAGCATAGCTGCTGAAAGCGTAAATATGTTTAGGACGTTACTGAAGTATTTACGTAGTTGTGAACTGGAATTTCTCCTTTCTGAAATTCAGGATGTCACTGTCTCCTTGTCTGGTTTCTGCAAGGATTCTCAAATACCATGCTGATGTTATTGTAGGCTTACCCTGGTTGTTTGTCAGCAGTGAGCCACAGTGGCTGCCACAGTTTGCATCCTTCTTGAACAGATACTGAAGGAAATGAACTGTATAAAACCTCACAGTTTTGAGACTTAAAATCTCTGGTATCCTTAGAGCCTCTTTTGGTTACTCTAAGCCTTTTTCTTTCCTTTTCCTTTTCTTTTTTTTTTAAGAAACAGATATTTTTATCTGACAGCTGAAAACCATGTTACTGTGACTTTTTCAGTAACATCTGTGAAGCAGTTAAATAGGTACTCATTAGGAAGATCAGTTGGCAGTATCACATTTGGTGTGACAAAGAATTGCAGAGATTATAGAATCTGGAGTGATGAATGACCTGTATTCCTATAATCAGTATCAGAGGGCAAAGTGTTCCTAAATGTATGTTTTTTGTTTCTTTAGGATATTGATCTGCGAGTAAAATGGCCAAATGATATCTACTACAGCGACCTTATTAAGCTTGGTGGAGTTCTGGTAAACTCTACACTTATTGAAACAACATTTCATATACTTATTGGTAAATGCCTATTTTCAATCTTTGCTGGGGTTTTTTTCTGAATAAATTTGTTATTAATGTCTTTATGAGTTCAAACAATAAGGACAAGAACATACAATGACAGAGCCATAAGGAAGTAAAGAACAGTATTAAATCAGAAGGAAGCACAAAAAGTAAATGTTTTTCATTCATCTTAATTCTGTATGCATTACAAGAAAAACGTAAATGCAGACATCTGGGCTGATGTAGTGGACTTCAGAGAAAGAGCATTTCAAGAAAGAGAGAAAATGTCCTCCTTGATCTATTGCAAAGCTAGAATATTGAATGCTGAAAAAATGTATCCATTTTTATCAATTTTCTTTCTTTTTTTTTTCTTTTGCAACATGACAAATAGAGAACATGCCATTTAAATCAGGAGAAAAAGAGCTACTTATACATAATGCATTCATTTCTCCTTTAAAAATTAATTCATAACTTGTTCCTGTTGATATCTTTCTAGAAACTGGAATATTGCTAGTGAAGCAGCAGTGAAGTAATGATCTCATTAATTAACCACTTTCTTTAGATCTCTCTAAAAGTATCTGGGAAGGCTGGGTCAGAAAGCAAAGAGCGACAGTCTCTTAGTTCATTGTAAGACAAACGGTCTACCTGGAAAGCTGGCTCCAAAAAGGTAGCACAAACAATTTCAGAAAGACTGTACCTGTATTTTCCAGCAGGTCCCAGTGCTGTAACAGGGGAAGACATTAAGGTGCACAAATAAGTATTGAGATGTTTTTATCATTTCAAGTCTGATAATCATCCTGCTATTTGTTAAGGAATTTTTTCCCCTAACCAGCAGCAGCACAAATCTGTCAGACAAGCTTAGAAACCTGCCAGCAGAGCTCTAAGTTCTGGTTCCAAAAACAATTCTCTCTGCTATGTTTAAGAAAACTAAATGAAAGTTACCTAGCAAGTCATAAAGGTTAAAGAAGATGATAATATTTGGTTTATATTTGAATGTAGCACAGGAGATAGGTAAAGTATCTTGCAAAGAGAATGTGGCCATGATACCTCCTTCTGTGAAACATGCCCAGCCATTAAATTTTCAGTTCAATTTTTATATCCTCAGTCTGTAAATAATCTACATGTACAGAATGGAAGTCGCACTGTGACACTTAAGAAGTCTCTCTGTGCCCCATCAACCATTTACTGCTTCCATAAGTTTTTCCAGAGCCTGTTCTGGTTAACACAATAAAAGCAAAAATGGCTCAAAAAATAGTTCATCTTTTCAAATATCTCTTTGCGCAATACATATTTGTTTTACCTTGTGTTTCTTACCCTAAACACCAAAACATTCAAATTCAGGAAACTTTTTGTATGCATTACCTACGATGTCCATAGGAGTCATCTTGGTGGTGGTAGGTCTGAGTATATACAAAGATGTACATTTTTATCAACATTCTTTCACATGAAGCTTCTAATATTGAAACTTATTTGCCACTTCAAGTGATGTATGTCACTGAGTGATGTAAAGTCATTTCAGTGATGCATGTCACTGAGAGTAGTAGGAGTGACTCATAACTTCTTGTGTTAGTAGTGGCAATGAGATCAAATTTTCACAGCAGGGAAGGTAAGCCAGATGCATCATCCCCTTTCTACAGCCATGCAGATTCCTTACCTAGAAATCACTGTTGACACGACACTCATGAAGAGTATCCCATATGAGTGTAATGAAAAGCAAAGATCATCTACATGGCTTCACTGCTCTGAGAAGTACCTCAGGAGAATAAGGTGAAAGACAAACCTGCTTTTTCACCTGTGCCGTGTGTTCAAGGCTTCATAGATGACACAGTTCATGTTCATACTTTTAAACATGGTGGGTTTTTTTAAATGGAGCCTTTGTTTTGTTTTGGGTTTTGTGGTTTTCTGTTTGGTGGGTTGATTTTGTTTTTTTAAGAACTTAGTTGTTGCAGGCCTTTTGGAAGAAGAGTTCTGCAGAAGAATATACTGTGTTAATGTAAGGGCCAGACTCGGAACAGACATCAGTAGCCAAACACAAGTGGAATGCAAGGGACAGCCAATGTGCTTGACCTGCAAAAGCTCTGTCTGCCTGTATGCAGCTAAGGCATATCCAAACAGTGCACAGCTGCTGAAGGCAGGATTAGCTCTAGAACTGGAAGATGTGTTAGCCACATCAGCACACTGCAAGATCAGTGCTAAATGTTTCAGTCTTCTCACAGTCTTCTCTTTTTCAGTCTCACATGGGCAGAGATGCCCTAAGAGTCCTGAGCAGCTGGTGTTTTTCAAAATAACTGGCTAAATTTTTGCCATGGTGTTTATCCCCAGATGTTTCTGCCTCAGCTGAGCTCATCGTCTCAATATGTCTCTCATGTCTGCTTCAATTTTTGGATTGCTAACTAGTGATCTTCATATGTACAAGACTGAGTGCCCTGAGCCTGCAGATGGACTCCAAGGCCCTGTTACGCTCTGTGACAGTACTAGTCACAGCTTGATGGCCACAGTCACTCTCTCTTCACTTGTACTGTAACTGAGTGTAAACAGCTGAGTTGTTTTTTGCTGGCATGACACATTTTATCTTCCAGTTCATTTTTCTTTCTTTGTCTCTTTACAATAATACTTTTCACCTCATTTCCATAGGATCAATGGTGCTGGTATCACTGTGACTTTCTTTGCATTCATTCTTCAACTAGTTAAAATTCAAAAAACCCTTTTCACTGAAGAGATCCTTCTAGATTAGTCTCATAAATAGCAAATGTACAGAACCGTGCCTCTGGACCTTCTTGCAGATGGAAGTGTATCATGTCTAAACCTGATTGACAGAGAGGAGTTTTATCCCAAATGTGTGAGGAAAGAAAAATCCAAATTATTAGGAGAAAAAAATAAACAGGTAATACAATATATTTCTTTACATCCCTCAAAGCCTGTTTCAGCAGGCTGCAAAAAAGGCCCCGAGAGCCATATTTAAATAAAAAAGGCATTCTGCCAACATTATTCTAGCTGGAGAAATTCAGTGAGAGACTTAAGGCTTCTAAAGGATATGCTGTGATGATAGATTAAGCAAACTGGAGTCTTACACGGCAAAGTTAGATCTTCTGAGCTTTTCAGAGCAAGCCAAACCAGGCTTATCAGCAGAGTAAAAAGGCTTGATTTTCAGAAAATGCAATCAGCTGACTGTAGTTAGCAGAAAGGTCTCTTAATTAAATTTTAGAATGAAAGATAAAACTCTGTCTTAGAGTATGAGCAATGATTTACTCTCGATTAGCTAATGACCTGTCAGGTTCCAGGGAGTAAAAACATTTCTCACTTTGATGTTATTGCAACCAGTGTGCAAATTACCACTTACCATCTTCCTAACCCTCATTGGTAGGATGGTTGTTGAAAGACTGCACTGGATTTGCTTCTGCAATTCTGAGGAGGCATTTTAAGGGCAAAGAACAAGTAAAATCTGGATTTCCCAGTAGTATGATTTAAAGGTATAAAAGACTGAAGAAAAAGAGCTACTGGGAGCATCCTTACAGACAATTTTAGCAAGTAGTTGAATAAAGTACTGACTTTCTGGCAGTAACAAAGTACTAGTATTTACAGATCCTGTCCTCTTCTTTTGGTTTGTCTTCTTCAGGCTTTGGATTTAATGTTAATAACAGCAACCCCACCATATGCATCAATGATCTCATCACAAAATTTAATAAGGAAGAAGGGAAAAATCTGAAGCCTTTAACTGCAGACTGTCTTATTGCAAGAACTGTAACTGTGCTAGAGAGGCTTATAGATATTTTTCAGGAGAAAGGGCCCAATGGAGTTCTTCCCTGTTATTACAAGTACTGGGTACACAGGTAAGTGTAATGTTCTTTTTGAATGTTCCACTAAGGAAGTTGGAAAGAACTCATTGATATCTTGTCTTTTTCTTCTTTTTTTTCACTAGATTGCCTTCAATACTAATGATTAGTAGTTTAAATATACTCCCAAGTAGGATTTCTCCTAATAGGATTTCTACTTTTTTAAGGGAGAATAAAAATAACACATTGTAAAATCAATTGGCTAGCACAAGTTAAAAAATTATTCTAGGTATTTTACTTGTATCATCTCAAAACAAAGGGAATTGGGAATGATTTGTTAAGCTAGTGGTGACCTGCTATACTCATGTCTTTTATTAAAAAAAAAAAAAAGGTTCTTAGATTTACTCCAACTCTGTTAATTCTATGGAAAGAAATCAAGCAGGTAGAAAATGCTGCTGAAAATCGTCCTTTGTAAAGAACCAGTGTAGTGGGAAATAAAAACATTCTGCTAGACATTAGTCCTCTAAGCTATTTGTAATTGTTTGTGCAGTGTCCACCAATTAATCTCTAACTGTCTGGTTCTCTTATTTGCAGTGGTAAGAAAGTCCACCTCTACAATGAGGAGGGCCCGATTGCATGGATAGTTGGGATAGATGATTATGGATTCCTTCAAGTTCATGAAGAAGGCAAGGGTGTGGAGTCTGTGCACCCCGATGGCAACTCTTTTGACATGCTGAGAAACCTCATAGTCCCAAAGCATTAACAGCCCTCTGAGCTCCCAGTGCAGAGGGAGGTTTTTTTGTATTTGACACAAGGAGCTAAACTTAAAGGTGGTAAGGGTAGTCAATAGTTTGGGGTTTTTTCCTTCTGATTTTCTGATATCTTCGTTCTGTGACATGGAAATTTCAGCAGCTAAGAAGAGCTAATTATCTCTTTGCTGAATGCCTTTATTCTTTTGAAACACATCTGTGTTGCCATTCTTCGTAAGCATCTATTCTTTAAAAGGAGCCTCATTGCAATGAACAGACCTTTATTTTCATTTGCACTCTGTATTTGAGAAACTGAAGTGGCTAAATATTTCTTTTTGTGTCTCTGTGGTTTTATTGTACTTTAGCACAATACAATACAATCTTTACGTTTTTACTGTGTTTTTTAAACTGAGTTCTGGTTTATTCACTGCCTGCCTTGGAAACAGCTAGGATAGCTCATCATATATTTCTGAATTACCGGGATTACCACTGTGTTCAACTTCAGGTCTAAGTGTAAAGTCCTGCTGATTTGATTCTTCTCCATGTGGGCCTGCACAGCATTTTACCATCCTGTTCTTTGGTCTCAGGTCTGCAACTCTCTCATGGCTGCCTTGAGTTTTTGGAGAGTTTTCCATCAGCACTTAAGAACTGTGTGTGCTTATCCAAATTATTGGTATTTTTCTTTTCTTAGTCAATTTGATTTAAATAGATAATCTCATATGTCCTTTGAATCAGAGCCTTCCAAGAGGCCTTAGCCCCCTTAACAATAGCCCACTGGAGTATTGTATCACGTAGTTGCAACGTTCTTATCCAGGTTACTGTAGAATCCCATGTCAGGAGAGGGAAGTTTTACTCAGTAGTTTAGAATTTAATAATGATTCTGTTCTAATAGCAATGAAGTTAAGCTAATAAATAAATTAAAAAAAATACTCAGCTCTTAACATGCCTGCCATAAATAACTACTACAGTAGAGATAAAGAGAAAACCTGCAGTTAATCTGTGCCCAATTATCTTCCATCGTTTCTTTTGTCACCCTCTTTCCCAAGGCAGAGCATCTGGTTTTGATACTGATCATTAAAAGCAAGAGGTTTAACACCTGCTGACCTGAAAGCAGCTCACTTTGGGGGCTGGCTGCACAGTTGCAGGTTAGGTGTAACAGCTTGGTCATGACTGGAAGGCATCGTGAAGCAGGCATGTGGGAGCTTCTGCTTTATGGCAGCTTGTTGTTTTTTTCTCCCAGGCAAGGCGAATTTGCCCCAGGAGGCTTGGCCACCACAGCACTTCAAACAGCTCTCTGCAAATGAAAAGTTTGTCATAAGTGTGATGTGGCCAGCCTCATTTCCTCAAGTAGGCAGCATTGCTTATTATGTTACCTCGTCCCTACTGAAGGTGGATCAGCCAAATTGGTTTCCACAAAGGACTTCTGTCTGCTAGCCAGAAATGGGGTTTTTAGGTTAAAGTTCACCTCATAAACAATCTGAACATGCTAGTAGATTGTTTCAGTTACAAAGTCAAAAAAAGTTGTAAAACAAGGAAACTAGTCTGTAACGGTAATTTAGAGAAATCCTCACATATTAGGGCTTAGGTGGCTTGGCAGCAAGTGCTGGAAATTAAGTTGTCCCTGTTACATTTAGAATTTTACGCTCCATATCACAGGAGATTTGTCTGTATGCCAGGTTGTCCATACCCTGCTGTTTTGTTTCCCTCCATGGTCCTTATCATATGAGACAGCATACCAATATTTCGTAGAACTGGACAGTGGAGTGCAGACAGCTGGTAATGGGCATAGTTGAAATGATGCACGTGAACACCAGTTTTTAGTTTTTCCCACCAGATGATGTCAAATCTGCTTTGGGCTGTTAATTTTTGGCACCTGTATTTCAGAATTACATATTGATACATATTATAATAAAATGAAAGTTGAGTTTGGTTAATAAAGTTTAACTAAAATGGAGAAATCATTTATATATACATATACAAAAAAGGGGGGGGTGGGGGGTGTACACTTACACCTTCCTTATGCATCTTCACTTCTTTTCTGCTTTTCTTTCAAGCAGTATATAAGCAACGTGCTGCTGCAGGTTGCTGTGGAAAGCATAGCCCTGGTACTGTTTTGCCAACCACAGAGCTCTACAAAATTTTAGATCCGTACCTCCATCCAATACGTGTAGCTAAAACACTGCCTCTGCTTCAGTACTGTAGGGTGTGCCTGAAGGAAGCACCTTTAAGTTTGCTCATATTCCAGGTAGACTGATGGGTGCCTGTAGAGGTATCTTTAAATAACCAGGTCATACATCAGGTTTCGATGTATGACCTGGTTATAATGATATGTGACCTTTAATTTTTTCCTTAAAACACACTTTCCCTTTGGGAGGGACAAGTACTGTAAGGGAATGATGGGGAAGGATGGTAAAACATGTTCGTGTGTGAAGTGTATGATGGACCTGCAAACCTTTGCTCAGTTGCACCATTACAGTGTCTGACCAGCAGGCAGATGGATTCTTAATAGTAAAACGTTTCAGTATTTCCTGGTTGCTGTTGTTCCTTTTTTATTTCTTCATAGCCTTCTTAATGGAAAGGTTGTTCTATTCTCACTGTGAGTTGTAATATTATTCCAGAAAATTTTGCATTGGAAATAAATTTGACATTAAACTTTCTTTCTGCAAATGAGAAGTAACCAAGCGTGGATGCGCCAAAGCATAGTTGGCTGCTGTGGGAACATTGCCGCTTTGCCTCTACCTTTTAGTGGCCTATTCTACGTGTATAAAACTACCTGTTGTCCCGAGGAAACAGCCTTGGGTGGACAAAGCTTTTGGTACACACCTGACCTTTCCTTCAGAAGAACCAAAGAACTTCACAAAGAGCATTCCCATCGTGTAGTGAGCGGCTGTCAAGGGTCCTTCTGAGTGTCAGCTGTTCCTGGAGACAGCCAGTGAACCTTCCTGAACCATGCTCACTGTAAGGTAGATAGGGAACACAGCCTATTGTCTTACTCTTGTTAAGCCAAATTTGGCACACCCAGAAAGCCACAACATTTTTGTATGAAAATTGTTGATATTGTTGTTCTTTATTTATGGCAGACAAATGTGGTGTAGAGCACCTCTGGACATCAGTACGGAAAGAATCAGACAACTCCAGATCCAGAAGTGATGCACTGAAAATATTTAATTTCATTCAACTGTCTAGATTGGTAAAACACCTCTTTTGTTGTGAGGTGATGTCATATCTTAAACTATTTTCTTGATGAAGTGCTTTCAAAAATCATTTATTACGATGTCTGTGTTTCTGTGACTTCATTTTTTTCCTCCTGGACTCTGCTTTAGCATTTCTCATTACACATTGTGAAAATATTTGTAGGGGTTGCTTACCAATAGGAAAACTTCTGCAGAGCAGACTGAATGTGTTGGCACATGTCTGTGCTCAGAAAGAAGAGTAAGCAGGTTGTGTCCAGTCAGTGCCAATGCTGTTTCCAAAGATTTGAAAAAGTAATAACGTACTTCACATTTGAGAGTTCAAGCTGTACATCTCACTTCTAGTAAAAGCCTTTATAAGACTTCAGAGTGTTTTTTAAACTATATCCAACAAATCAAAGGTTATTACCTCAAAATAATATTACATCATTTAATTCTTTGTGCTGCTGCTTCATTGTACAACAGGGTTTTTTCTTCCTTTTTCTGCTTCAGCTGCAAGACATCAGCAGCCTAAAAAGTTGCTCTTTGCAACTACTTTGCAGTATGTATATATGCAGTAACTATATATATAAAAAATTGAAGTGATTTTTAATATCTGTCATGAAAAAGATTTATTCTGCAAAGAGCTGATATGTGGGGGTAACTGGTTTGATAAAAGCATTTGCATGCACGTGGTACTGCCACGATGCACCGCACTATGCAGACAATAAAGAAATTAAATCTGGACTGAGGAAAGAAGAGAGGTCAAGAAATGGTGGTGGGCTGCGGGCTTGTAACACACAACTGCGAGAAAAGAACTGCAGGGAAGAATCATGAACTGATGTGTTTGAGCCTCTTGCATTAGCACATCTCATTAGTGATTCTGTGGTGTTTTCAATTCTCCAAGAGTCTGCCTTTAAAATGCAACGTGGCTAAAACACAAGAAGTAAAAAAAAAAATCCTTCTATTTTATAGCACGTTAACTGTTAACTACAATACGCACTGCAATTGAAATAAATTTTCAAATATGGATCATTATGTGCAACCTTGTGTTTTGTAGTAAAAAAGAAACCGCAACTCACTTTTCCTTTGGCTACAGGATTTTATTAACATTTTAACGGTTTTGTTTTACATAATAAATAAGCAAAAATGCTTTACATTTTTAGGGAATACATATATAATTCTGAGCATTAATAGGTTGTTTGGTTTGCGTGCTTTTTCACCTACATTTGCCAAATAGCTTTTATCTGCATCATATAAAAAAAGCAAGATCTAATGTTTAGGAAAAAAATGGAATAATAACATTTTAACATATTCTCTGTGTTGTAAGTATGACTGAAAGGGTAAAAAAAATACTTGGTGTCCTGTTTAGAGAAATACTGGTATTCTGGCAGGTTTCCCATTCATTGGCACTTTCTCTCAGTGATACCTTCTCCTGTTCTACATCTGCTGTCTGCTGTGCTTCATTTCATTAGATTCCTTTAATATCCTTTTTCAGATTACAGAGCTACCATGACCAGGAGGGAAGTCTGTTTCCTTATCACATTATTTACACTGTGGTGTTTCTACTAATAAGATAAAAACTTTGAGACCTTAGCATGGGGTTAGTGTTTCCAACTTTGCATTTTGGTAAAATATTCCCTCTCTCACTTTCTCTCTTTCTCCCTATCGTTTATTTGCTCAATCTGAACTCCCTGAAGATTCAAATCCTATCAAGTCACAGGACAGAGGTGTCTGTAGTGGCTCAGATGAGTGCAGTAGAGAGAAATGAGGTTACCTTTCATAATATATTCCAATTCACACTCCACTTCCATGACATAATTTTTTCCAATTATTAAAACCATTGCCACTGTCATGGCTGTGCCGCATTCCGCCCTACAAGTCTGCTATGAACATCTGTAAATTAACTGACTAAAGTAATCTTTTTTCTCTTAATATAATTGACTCACATTCCAGATGTGAACATGCAATTGCTGTTTCTCTTCTGGAGTGGCAGGAAAAATGTTTCACACATTTCATTTGCTTTTTTTAATTGCAGGTCTTTTCTAAACCCTTCCCTGCATTATCATATGTGAATGTGTAATTGCTTTGTTATTGCCCAACAGGGAAAGTTCATGTACGTGAATATCACATGCCATAAAACATCTGTGGGAGAATGATGGAACACCTCCTCCGCTCAGGCTTATTGAATAAAGCCTGGAAGTGTGAATAACAAGGTAGACGCTGGAAAAATATTTTGTGGTATTTTGCTGAAAAATATCAATGGTATTTTTTTAACCGAAGCCTAATTTGTGCCTTCCTGAAAACATGTTTTTACAGTGAGAAGTACTTGCAAGAACAGAAAAAAACCACTAGATTAACCCTACGTGCAGCAATGCCACTAATGAGGTACAGAGAAAAGTGTAGCATGAGAGTTATGCATCAGGTTTCTTTTTAATGATGCAAACAATATCAGTTACTCCTTTATAGGGCATGGTTTTCATTTAACAGAATTAACATACAGGTCTTAGCATAATTGTATCTTTTAAGGAGGTGGCTCCATTCATTAGTGACCCTGGCTGGGAAGGCTATGAGCCAAAGCCATGGTAAAAAACAACCTGTGGCTCATTGTTTCAATGTATGAAGTCACACTGACAATAGTATTCACTCATCGTATTTCTGTCATTCACCCATAACATTTCTATAGGCTTTCTCACTTCTTTAGTGTTAGATGAACTAAGGAGAGCCCAGTTACACTGAGCGAGTGAATGCGCTGCTTTGGTTCTATTCTGGTAGTGGCTGATGAGGGTTTTCTTGTTATATTTTTCATGCAAGATACTTTCTTCAGCACATGAAAAATCCAGACAACTGTGAACTTCCAAGTGAACATCAATTGAACTTGATAATAAAGCCTTCTCTGTTAACCTTTTAATAGGAAGCAATATGAATACTGAAAATGGTAATTTCAAACATATGTCTCAAAAGTGTTTTTGTGTACTCATAGCAATAAATATTCATATATAGTTGGAGATGACACAATATTATTGCTGCATATAAAAGAGGGAGAACATGATTTTTAGAGGT
This sequence comes from Neopsephotus bourkii, assembly GCF_033783945.1. Lineage (NCBI taxonomy): Eukaryota > Metazoa > Chordata > Aves > Psittaciformes > Psittacidae > Neopsephotus > Neopsephotus bourkii. The sequence continues at coordinate 5,418,503 of NW_026901456.1, read as the reverse complement.
GTATATTTGATTACATGCATACATACATTCTGACAACATGCAATCCATGGACAAATGTTTCTCCGTATTGCACTAGCCAGGTAAGTGTTTTCCTCAGTGGAGGTCTCTTTAGAGAGAGTCTGACAAAAGAGAGAAAGATTTAAAACTGTAAATTAGCCTTGAACTGGGCCAAGAACCAGCTAAGTATAACTGATCTGCATCTACAACAACCTTTATTGTTGGTATTTACAGCCTGATTTAGGGAGTCATTCATTGTGTTATCAAGAGCACACAACATTTGATGAAGCGACTGAAAAACAGAACCGGCTGACTATTGTCACTTAAGAACTGATGGATCCATATGTCCCATATGTCACTTGTAAACTTTACAAAGAAGTAAAAAGGGGGGAAATCTATTCCTAAAAGGCTGCACAAAACATTGATGTGTGCTATATGATTCTCTCCCACTATGGTTTATGAGCACAGAGACTTGCAGAGTGCTCAGTCTCAAGCCCCAGTGTGCTCTGGCCCTGCTTTGCTTCAAGTGCAGCTTGGGGTTTTGTGGCTGTGTAGTGACTTTCGGCCTTCCAAATTCAGGCTGTCCATTGGCATTATTTGTGAAGTGCACGAATCAGTCAAATATTAATCTCACCTTTGTGCTGACAATGAGATTTATGCCTAAGGAAGCTCAGTGTGTTAGAAGCCGAACCTTGCAAACTTCAGAAGTCTACTCTACTGGTAAGTTTAAAATAAAGCATAAATGTTCATTATTCCCTTGACTATAAACAGAACATTTCTGGTGCTATTATCAAGAATTTTTGACTACCTGGTTTGAAAATCTGCACAGCATTCTCCCAGAACACTCAGTGAAACACACCTTTTGAAAGTTTCTTTTTCTTATTACAGCATTTTATGGGGAATAGTGTTTAGTTCTTGCTAGATGATTTGTCCCAATTTGCCATGACAAGACCTGTAACCCTTAAATAGGTATCTTTGTATGTATTAATTTGTCATAGCATTCCTTGTCAAGGTAAATGGTGGTGGTAACAATCTGAGATTGGTGAAATCCATGTTAAATAAATTCAGATTTTATTAGTTTAAAAACTTTTGGATAATTAATAAATAAACTTGCTCAAAACTGAGTTCTCTTTAGTTAGTACAGTTGTAGTACAGATACTGAAAATCACCACTCTTTAAACAAAGTTCATCTGTCAGGGTTTTTAACACATAGGTGGAGTGTTGATGTCAAGTTTCACACCATTTGTCGAAAGTACCTAACTAGAGTGTAAAGTTTATGACAATGATAAAAAAATCTTAAATGTATTTTGAGAAGGAGGGGTTAAGGAAGTGTTCTTTATATAGATCTCTGCATATAACACCTATCATTTAATTTTGTTGCACACTATAAAATAACAAAAATAAGATCTGTAACATGTCCGTCTTCTCACTGGCACCCGAGTTTTATCTGTGACAACGAAGCATGGAAGCTAGATGTAGGGTTTTTTTCCTGACCTTGAAGGTACTGTTACACTGTGGCTTGCCAGGAACACACGAGTCTGTCCCTCATTAACCTTCAGCTATGCTCAGTAAATGTAACCATTTTATAACCAAATGTTTTCTCATGCTTTTTGCAAATCATTACAGTTTGGCTTCTCAATAAAAGGTAAGTATGCCTCTATTACCGTCACCTTCCATTGGCTATTATTACCGAAGTTCCAATATAATGGGGTAGTGCAGATTCCTTGTGGGTTTCTGGAGAAGAAGCTGATGAGGGGCTTTGGTTTTTGTAAATAAATGTATTTACTTCCTCGGAATTGTATCCATAATTTTCTCCTACGTGTCCTGTTGCTGTACATGCTGAAGTTTGAAATGTACCATGTTTTGCTAAAACATGGTGATAATTTAGAAGCACAAATGGAACTTGTCCAGAGGGTCTCACGTCCATCACACGTTCACTTTCAGAGTCATGATCCAGCTTTGCAGTCATTCTCTCATCATTGTCGAGTTCATCAAGGTTTGTAGTATGGTGACTAATGTGCCCATACTTGGGTTCTTTCATACAAATCCTTCTTGTTTGCTCATATACTGAGGGCACTGGCAGGAGATGACTTAACTGTCCTATAGCTTTAGACTGGAAACATTCTGATTTTGGCAGCAAGGAGCTCGCTATTGCGTTTGAAAAAGAACTTTCATTAATGCTCATTTTTTCTTGCAGGTCTCTGTTAAAAGCTAATTTGTTTTCTTCTTTAATGAGGTGGTGAGGTGGCTGCATCCTCATGTCTATTTTGTTGGGTTTCATGATGCCAGAATCATAAATCTCTTCTTTGTATCTGCTGCCTGACATGGGTGCTGCACAGCTTGTAAAGTTGTCGGATAGAGCTTCTTGGCTGTATCTTCTGTTTGATATGGGCACTTGCAGGAAAGAGAAAACATGTTAATTACTGACAGTGAGCTCATATAATAGTTAGACTCTTAACGCTTTTTATAACTGAATGCTAATACCCATTTGGTTTGGGCCAGATCCAAGCCCCAAGGAAGATGTCAGAGACACTCCCACTTGCTTCAGTGGCTTTGGGTAAGTCTCCTTAAGACAGTGCTGAAAAGTTGAAAAAAACAAAAACAAACCAAACCAGAACCAACCCCCCCCAACCAACCCATTCATAAGTGCCAACAGTGCTGATCAATTCCAAAAAGGTTTTCCATGTGACATGCCCATTTGTTTATTTGACTAAATAATTATAAATAACTATCATTGTTAACATAGTTAAATAAGGGAAATTAATCCAAAGAAGTATTTGGAAATACTGCTATATTTGGAAATACCTGCTATCAAAAATCTTGACCTTAAGTAAGCTTTTTCAGAGATTTATCAAATGATTTACCAAAAGATGGGTAGCATTAATTGCATGTCAATGATTTGGTGGTTAGTGTAAAACTGAATGTATTCTTCCTGTCACTTTGGAAGTGTATCAGATCCTTTCCTTGTAAGGAAAGAAGAGAGTGTGCAGTGTTAGGTGCTCCTGTGTCAGTCTCTTAATTCATGACATGTATATGTGACAGATCTAATACCTAGAAAAAGCCTTTGCTTTTTCTCTTTGAAAAACTATCATCAGACATGGAAAACACCTATTGAAAAGCAGCATAAATACTTCTTGAGTAATTCTGTATCTCTCCTTTTAAGGAACTATCATGCAATAAAGCTATATGTATAATATTTTAATTTACAACATACACTGAGAATATGTGAATGTGGGAGTACTGAACTGAGTATGCATGGAAAATCGGAAGCTAGATTCTTAAATTTTCAAGGGAGTGTGAATCTAGGATTTCTATTCATGCTTGTTCTCTAAAATCTATTGAGTAATCTTAGTTTTCTGTTATGCTTCTGCATGGTAGCTGAACTCTTGAAACAATTTGAATTAGTTTCATCGTTTTCAGCTTGGTTTACCCACCTTTTCCATTTTGTACACTCCTATCTGCAAATGGCAAGAGAGAAAGCCACTGGTTTACTCCTGTACAATATGGCTAAAATTAGGTGAGCAGTATTTATTTTGTGCACTGTCTTGTATGAACAGTTTGGCAGTTATACTGCTCCTGCAAGGCATATTTGAAAGTTTTATGTTAAAGGTTAAATGAGGCACTTACTTAGCAAATTTCTCACATTAAACCTAAACTCTGTTCTGTGCCATGCTCACTGAAATCCCTGGACACCAAAGTGCCTTTTCTAAAAGGGATTTTCTGTTTTTCTACAAAATTTATTCAACATCTGAAAAGTTTTGGAGGTGCCCTGTAGTGGTTGCTGATGTAACTGTAGCTGCTAATAATTAAATATTCCCTGTGCTATACAAGACTGGCAAAGCCTTCATGTATAACAGAGGAAGCAGAAATAGCTCAATTGTACCTTTTTTACATGCAAAGCTTCATCAATTTCAGAGGGAGTTCACACCACATAATTAACACCAGAATTTAAACAGGAATCTGGATGCAATTTCTTCTTGATCAACCCACCACCCTCCTAGAAACAACAACCCTTCAAGTTATTCTTTTTAATTTCCATGTATGCGTTTTGTACCAATAAGTACATACGGTCCTAAGTAAACCAAATTCTCATCAGCTGTTGAAAAATGACCTTCATAGATCACAAATCAAAACAGGGGTTCAGCCACATATTTGAGTGTAGCTTGGAAACTTTACCAGTGTAATAACACTGCTATAATTTTAACTCTGTGTTTGGCATTTTTACTGTGAAATAAGTATGCATGCTGAGAGCTACTGCCATATAACTATTATGGCTTAACTAATCTGGTGTACTGATTTCAGTGTGTTTCCCAGTTGAGACATCCACAGGAGTGATGGGTTTGTTCTCTTACTGCAGCACGGAGTGTTTTTGCTTTATGGCCCTTCTCCAATCTCTGAACAAAAGATTCTCCTTTTCCATTTTTAGAGCCCAGACTTGTAAGAAGCTGAAGTATCACAGCAACCAGTTGGCCCCTGTCCTGTTATCTTCATTTTTATATTCTCAAATTCTGTTGGGCTGCTGTCTGCCTTCTTGGTACCAAGAAGTAATTTGCATGCTTGGGAGATTTACAGGATACTATCTATTTTGTTCTATCCCGTTTCTCAAAACTGGTTTTCATCTCTTCTGTTGAGGAAGAAGGTAAGCATCTGGTTAATTGTTTGCAGGCTTCCATTAAGGATGTCAGCACATTTGTGGAGTTAGACCAGACAGTTAACCAAGTTGTGTCTGCAGTGCAACAGAGCATAGTCATTTCTGTCCATTCACATTCAGAACAGTTGCCGGAGCTAGACTTAAATCTGCTTTTGTATTTCTTTGCAGACAAAAACCCAAGGATGCCCTGTAACAGACTCCTGCTGCAGAGCTTTTCATACAGAAGTTACTAGAAAGCTGATCGGTTCTTTGTATTGCTGTAGAAAGGCAGCACTCCAGGATTTCTTCCATCCATCTGGTACATGGGCAGTTGCCAGAGTACCTGCCTCAGCAGGTGGATGGGGATCCCATGCATTCTGCCCTTCTCCAGTACTGGAAATGCTTTACAATCCTTGAAGTCAATGCATTAATTTGGGTTGCTTTCTGGACCATTCTTCTGCCAGAGCAACTCAGCCACACCAAATAAGGTAGATACACTGCACATTTCTAGAAGGCCTTTTATACTAATTTACACTTCATTCAGAGCAGCCTGCAACTGCAACAGCAACCACAAATTGAGTCCTTCAGGCACCATGTCTTCATTAATTCTTACCAAGTAGCTGTGCTTTCCTGCTTGGCATGCAAGGTACAGCTTGGGCAAGTTGAGGGAAAACCAGGAGATAAGAGCCCCATCACCTGGCAGCCTGCTTAGATTTCAACATCCAACCATCCAAGTGGGAACAGGAAAGCTACTCTAGCAGGTATTGGTCTTTGTCTAAAACACGTCTATTCATAGTTACAGTATACTAGGGTGATCTTTCCTCTGTCAAACATAGTGTGCAGTGAGGAGCATTCCCTCCTCACTTTTAAACAGTGCAGTCAAAGATCAGATGGTGCTCAGTGGGGAGAAATGCTTGCAGAAAAAGTATTTCATTCACAGACATGCCTTTCTGCACCAAGATATTAATAGGCAGAGCTGCTCCTTGTTCTCTTATTGGCTGTATTTCAGTACAAATGAAAGAAAGGCATCTTGGAACCAGGTTAAAGCAAAGGGAGACTGGTCCTCAGCACTGGTTGTTATGTGAAATGTGTGCAGTCTTTATCAGCAGAGTTTTGCATCCTGGCTGTGAAAACCATTGTCTGTTTTTAGGATACAGCTGAAGCCCTCTTCATGCATGTTTGTCTTGCATATTTTTTCTTGTGTTTTATGATCTACGCTTATCGCGGAAGAGTTAATCTGACAATTACTGTATGTTTTGAAAAGACAATATGCCAACGCTTGAATGCTGACATGTAGCCTGTATTTCTTAATCCTTTGTACAAGAGGGACTAGTGAAGAGGAGCAATTACCCATTCACTCTGAGTTTTGCTGAAGACCAATGAGCAGAACAGCTATACTGCTCAGGTCATGCACTCCTGGGTCACAAAGGCATGTAGATATTCCTCTGTGTCAAACAAGGTAAAGATACAACAGGTCTCAATACTGTCTATGCCCATGAATAACACATTTCTTAGATTAGCTCAATATCTGTGCTTTGTCCTGGTCTGAACTCTAATTTAAAATCATCTGAGGCAGGAGCTGATGTTGCAATTATTACGTCCCCCGTTATTGTCCCTCCAAAAACAATAGTAAGGTAACATGATCTTCAAGACCTCTTTGTCTCTAGCAGAATGCACTTTTCAAAGAAGATGTCATGTATTTCTTCTGGTAGTCACTGGCTGAACCTGTGGACTTGGTCTGGGGGAGGAAAATAAACCAGGGCTTTTTCACAGGTTTTCTTAGTATTCTTCATAATTTCCCGAGCTTTGGCGTGATTAGCAGCACCAAGCTTCACACAGATAGTACAGACTGGCCCACAGCATAACTTGATGAGAAGTGGGTACTGTAGCAATGTATTCATTAAATGTACAAAGGAAACTTCCCTGGCTAAGAATATGGTTGCCTTCTCTGAAGTGTTTCTATTCTGATGACTAGGCCAGCAGGAAAGAAGTGGAAGAAGCTTCGAAACCAGATTCTGAGGCAGCAGCATCTGATTTGCAGGCAGTTTTATCTGCTACGTGCTTTTCCAGAGCTTTGACGGCTTGGCATGATCATCTTAAAATCTCTGATCTCTCCAAAAGAAGCTATTTTCCATAGAGAAAAATGTCTCTGGCCTACAGCATTTTTGGCAGATGCTTCTATGGATGTGATGTGGAATAGCCCTTACATCCAACCCGGTTGCCAGATGTCATACTTGGCATTGCCTTTGGATTGAAGATAATGATGCTAAGCAGATCCACTCTGCTTTGAAGCTTACTGGCTGTCAGTTTTTCAGCGAACCACTGGAAAAAGCAGCAGTTGACAATGTAAGGAAGATCAGATGCCCCTTTCAATTCAAAGCAAAAAGTCGCTTCCAAAGGTTCAGATTTCTCCCTGACACCAGCTTCAGCAGAAGTACAACAGGGCTAGTTCTACCTCAGAAGGAAACACTCTGGAACAATTAGGTATAAATCCTCTTTGCAGTGAAGGCTCCATTTTAATTTCCCTTTTTGTAACATTGTGTGAACTAAAGCAACGACCTCTGACCAGGCTTGAGTTTGACCATATTCTTTTTTCCTTCCAAAACAGTACATTTTAAATGCTTTTACAGAGAATTAATTTTACCAAGTAATTTTTCATCAAATGTCCAATAGGTAAAGACCCATTAAAATGTTTCATTTTAATGATCTCATAATCATTCTAAAATCATAAAAGGATCCATTACATCTGTACTGAAAAGAAAACCCACATATTCCAACCTAAGCAACAAAATCTACGTAGAAGAAGAACCAGAAGTAAGAACTACTGGCATCACAGCTCCATTTTCCTGTTCATGAGGAAACTGAAAAATATTAGTTGCTTGCAGGTTTTTGTTGGGAATTCTTTTTTTTTTACCCTAACATATTTAACAGTGTTCCCGTGGAATCCTTCTGGCTTGATGTTTACTAGGAGTTATCTGCCCGTACCAACCAACCGACAGCAAACTGCATGTCTGCTGCTAAGCTCACTGGGTTTTTCTGGCAAGTATTATGGCCACAATCAATTTTACAGACTGTTCTCTGAACAGGCTGTTCTTTCCATATCCATTCTCAGTGTATCTGATGGCACCCTCTGACCAGCAAGGGGTGGATCTACTTTCTCGTTCAGTCTCACGGCATCTATTAGTCTGGAAGCAGAGAAGAAAAGCCAGGCTGATTTCTATACACCTAGGATAGCTTTGTTCCTGCAGACTTTCTGGGGAGGTGCAGGATTTACTGCAGTCTTTATACATAGTCTCAAAAGATACAGCCTTTTCTTCTTTTCCACAAAGATACAGCATCTTTAGAAAGGACAAAATCATTTCTCATTTCTGGACTAAAGCTACTTCTTTTCACACCCAGTCTACAACAGCAACAAAAGAAAGCCAGCACATCAGAGGACCATAAGCTCAAGAAAAGCACTTAACCTGCACTAGGCTGTAAGAAGAGCTTCAGTCTTGCTCATTTTAAACTTTAACACAGAACAGTAAGATAAAACACTACAGCCAGTGAGGTGAGGTCAATCAGCTAGGTGAGGCTGAATGGTCCTGTGAAGGACAAAGCCCTGGGCAGAAGTTATTTGCTCCTCTGTGGGAGACACATTCAATGTCTGATACCGTTTTCTGTCTGATGTAGTAAGCTCAGCCTTTAACATGGGCAGATATTCCCTTCAGGTCCAGGATGTCATGTCTCTAAGTGAATAAATGCTTGTTTCTGGTACTCAGGAATCTTGAGCCTGTCTTTTCTATAATTTTTATTTTAAATTTCCACTACTACTTCCATCCCATCCTCAGTGAGGCTAGAAGAAAGGGGTGCTTCCATCTAACTTTGTAACAATATGTCAACCACTCAGTCCTCATTAATGATTTTTTAACTAATCAAAATGGTGTATGCAGATAGATGTAAGGTATATGAGATCTAAAGATTAGAGTGTATCCTAAGCTTGCTTATGTTAAGATGGCTTTGCAAAGTTATTTCTTATAGGTTGCCATCTCAGAGAAGCCAGTGTCTTTAGTGCTTCCTTTGAAGTATTTGACCTGACCATAGGCATGAGTGAAAATGCAGTTGGATGGGGAGGAGCACTGAAGACATTTTCAAATAAAGCAGAAGACAGTGCATTATACTTACTTGTTCACTGGAGTAACTATAAGGTAAAGACAGACAAAATGGCTTCATACTCAGAAAGGACAGCCTTCAGTTTTTATAGAAATAGATCACATTTATTTTAAAGTCTGTATAGGATCTGAAGTATATTTGTTTCTTTCTGACTTCAGATGGCTTACTGGAGCAATTGCGCTGAATAACTGACTGACAGTGCAAACACGAAGATAAACTGTGCTGATATTAAAGGAGGTGTTATTTCAGCCCTGTTCTAAAAGTGATTCTGGTGATCACATTTTTGCAACTGATGCCTTGATAATATTCCTAATCAAGTGTTGATGGCAATTGGAAGAGGGATATAAATACTATAAACATAGTGGTTGTAACACTTTGCTGTTTCTGATTTCCCGTATTTCCTAAACACCTTGTAATTCTTGTTTCCAAACTACAATTACAGATCTTCCCCAGACACCCACAGCTTTTCTTATTTTCTGTTTTTTAAGTGACACCCACCTTCATAACTCTGTGCAAGGTTATGTCGGATGATGTTCACTGGCTGATCAGGAAGATTTTTGGATGGTGACTGGCTGTTGGGTACCAAGGAGTTGGCATAATGCCACTGGCATTCTCCATTTGTCTGCAGAGTACTCAAGAAAAATCGAGCCACTTCACAAGGTGCTCCTTGAGACTGACCAAACTTTGAAGGCAGCATTTGTTTTTTGCTACTGAAGACATGAGAATCTACAGGGAAGTGTCCATAATGGTAAGAGAAAGGCAAGCTATATGACGGGGCATATACAAGTTCACTGTTTTCTGAATGGAAGTTTTGTTCTTGAATGGTGGCGGCATTCACTGCAGGGCTGGATCGCCAGTTTCCCACCTGGCTGCATTCCAGTTTGTCTGTTTGGAATGAGCTGTATTGCTGGGGGGGGAAGAAGAAAAAAAAGGAGGGGAAGAGAGTTAAATGACTAGCTTTAATATGAAACTGCATAACATATCATACAGGCAGCCAGAGCTGGGCCTCCTTAAACTCCAGTCTCACTGGCTAAAGGGACTGGCTTACCAGTGCATTTAAAGTTCCTTGTCATCATGATAACTACTTGCACTTAACATATGAACAAAAAAAAAAACCAAAACCTAGTTTTTCATCCTAATTTTAAGGTTTTATTTGATAGTTTTGTCAGTTGCATTTAGCTATGAAGTGCAGGCATTTGTAAATGTTAGTGGGTAGAAGTTTGTCACAAAGCACAGGAAATTGCTGATTTATGGAGTAGCAGACCACGAATATGATTTTTCTTTTGTTGGCATGACAAGATTTAGAATGGTAGGAACACAAGACGTGTCCTTCAGATCAGCTTCTATCACAGTAGTTTTCTCTTCCCACTCTCTTCCACCCTCCTCTCCAGGCTTCAAATGCTTTTTGGGCTGTCACTGTTTTGAATGCAGTATATGTACTAGCTGCACTCACTGCTAGTTTAAGGTAATAGTAGCCCTTCCATCAATGTTCATTGCAAAGTCTCAGAATATGTCATGGTGGGTGTCAGCCTCACCCACCCAGTTTTATGGACAATCTCCACAGTTTCCTTTCATATCTGGTTCTAGCTCATCCAGTGACAGAGAGATATCCCAAATCCCACTCAATGCTCTGTTTGCTAGGATTCATTCTTATAACATGTTCTCCAGCGTAAGGAAACTGCTAGTACCTATGTGACACAAAGAACTTTGCATATCAACAGTGAATGAGATGCATTCTACAGCAGCAGTTTCATAACACAGCTATTCTTAGTACATGATTTTCTTCTTTTTACCAAGAAAGCACATTGGTTTTGAAGTACTTTACATACTCCATATCCAAAGGTTTTTGTGTTTGTGTCACTTGCCAGCATTGGTTTGTACTGTATGTGCTGTCCATCCCAAGAACAAAAGAGCCTAATTGCATTACAGCCTACAAGGGAGTTCTTGTGGCAGAGCATACTATAGTCAGTTCATACAGTAAATTCAGTTCTGGATGGTGTCTATCCTCCCTCAAGCACTCTACAACAAGAATTGGTAAGAAATACTGCTGAAAAGTTACCTGTTGTGGGTAAGGCGTTGTTCTGAGTTTTGCTTTCATTTTATTACTTTTGGGTTTCACTATTTTCCTTGTTTCCTGCGAGGTAGATACTGAGTTTCTGCATGAAAACTGTGATTTAGAAATGGTAGCCTGGTCCAGTGACAACTGAAGTTCCTTAAACTCAATATCTCTGCAAAAGAACAGTCGAATAAATTACGTACTCAAACATACAGCACAATTCCAAAATAACTCCTTTGAAAATACACGTTAGCTTTCACAGCGTTTTCATTTTCATTCTTCAAAGATTTTCACTGAGTCTGCAGTGCGAGCCCGGGATGCCAGCAGGCGGTGGATCTTATGGTCTGAGGCCATCCCCACACAAGTCTATCAGAAGCGTTCCACTGGGAGCCACATTACCATCTTTGTACTAAATGTCTCCATTCTCTGAACCTAAGCTATGCCAACTTCTCAGCTATTGGTGGCATCCTGCAGTTTGGAATCACAGCCATGTCAGCTAATGGAGAAACACAGATCAATTCATCTGTCTACTACATAATCGGGAATTGGTCTCTGCTCTGGCTCTTACAGTTATCCCTGAGAAAAGGAAAAGGAGCCATGTTCCTCTCCTGTCAGCACAATGTGCTCGTAACTAGATCACATGAGGTACAATGTCATTTTTCTGATAGTCTCTAGACCTTCATTTCTGCTCTGCTCTGTTCAGTTTTTTCTGCTCCACAGACAGGGCAGATTTTTTCTACAAAAGAGGCTAAAAAAATCAAGAACAGACTGTGGCTAGTATTTTGGAAATACTATTTGATACAGTTCTGATGTTTAAATGGTCTTCCCTGGTTTTGTCAATAGCCAACAGTGAAGCGTATTTTTGAAAGTATAACTAGTAAAACTCCCTACTTTTAATTTCTATCTAGAACTCATTTCAATCAATTTTTAATGGGGGATAACCTGGAAGTAAATTCAGTTCAAGAATATGCTGTTCTATCCCTGGTACTCTGTCCTCCTTTTTAGTCAAATCACTTGCCTCAGCTCTTGGGTCTCAGGCAGGTTGCAGGGCTATGTCTTTCCCTCATGCTGCTGGCTCTCACATCTGTACAGAAATGAGGGCAGCATTTGCCAGTGAGTCTAGGGCTGAGTTTAAGGAAACACCCTATGGGTTCTCAACTCATACACATTGACTCCCCAAAGTCAGGTTATCAGAGACAACATTGCAATATGCAAACACACATGATCCTACCACATATATCATGCAAACATATCTTACTTTCAGCCCATATAAGAAATGGACCAGTCTAGTAAAAATAAAAGAGTGTACAGCTCTCTGCTTTTTTACACTATTCACACAAGGGGTGCCCACTATCCCTGTTTTTCTTCCCCCTCCCAAAACAGTCTTTTCAGTCACAGCCTGTTTCACTATTACTCATCTCTCTCATTCAATATAGATTTCTGTCTCTCACAGGTTTATATCAGGATAGAAATTTCGTAACACCTTCATGACTTGAACAGAATTCATAAACTGCAGGTCCAAAGACCTGTACTTTCAGAAGCTCAGTGGGAGCTACTCGCCACTGTGTGTAGTTTTATACTCAGTATCTCTGCAACCCAAGGCAAGTGAGGGAATCCTCAGTGATTCAGCTGTCCCTGAAAGAAGTAATGCTTCCTAATGTATCTCTGTTTCCCAGACCTGACATTGTAATCTCTGCTGGGTAGCAGTAGCTGTCACTGTGTCTGGACAGCCCCAGCGCAGTTCTGACACCAATTACAGAACTGGGGCCCAGATCTAATGCAAACAGCCACAAGTAGGATTACATTCAAGCATATGGTGTATGAGATAATCATGAGGAATACTAGCTCTTTTTAGCTCAATGTAACTAAAAGAGGGAAGATATGAGAAGAAAGTGGCTGTAATACGCAAGCACAGAAGGATACACAAGTAAAGCAAACTTAAAGGATTTAATTAGTAATGAATCAATTACTGGTAACACACAAAATGAATCAATTACAGATAACACACAAAATTAATCTATTACTGGTAACATGTAATGGTACAAAGTATTTTGACTTACGTAAGGACATAATTGACACTCACTATGCAGTGAGGCCGTGATGAACGGCTGTTATGCACAATAGTAGCATAGCTCTGTACCCAGACCCAGCCTCCGTGCTTGGACAGTAGTCGATAGTACTTGGTTGTGACTTGGCCTTTCACCAACACTGTGAGTACAACACAAAAAAAGCATTTCTTATTGCTTTGATTCGTGACCACTTCCTGGAGAGATTTATCTGCAAGGAAGGGACTTTTGTCTCTCATTTCCCTCCCTTAAACCTCCTTGTTTTCCAACCAAACTTTAAATAGCACCCCTGCAAAGACACCTGTCCTGCCCCTTTCACAAGGTAACGTTATTTTTCACAAATAGTATGTCTTAAACTATAAAGGTTTGTCTTCCTTCTTTTCCCGGTCACCCTGCTCCTTTACACTTAGACTGCAAAAACACTTACTGTTTCTAGTCTTCTAACTGGAAAAGAAAAGTTTAAGGCAGCAAACGTATTTTGAAGGGGACACACCAAGCTTGAATTTTTCCAGTGTATTTGGAAGTGCTTTTGTCATTCATAGGTTGATGGATTATTGTGTATTTTGCAATGTATTTTATGATATGATGCTTTTTCCTCTGTAAGCTCTACATTTTGAAGTTTGATTTTAAAAGGTAAATTTATAATGGTATTTGTTTCTTCAGCACACAAATAAAGATAAGGACAGAGAGGTGAGCCACTTATCTGATAGACTTCACTAAAAATATAATCCTCTATACTCAGATTTGGGTTCTGTGAACAAAGATGTTTTGGCATAAAGCTATGGTATAATAAGGGTTGTGTAGCATGTCTAAATATTTAATCTAGCCACAGGTATTTCTGGTTCAGTGCCAGGCATTTATCTAATGATTCACTAACAGATAATGCCCAGCATTCAAAGGTGGTTCTTCTCTTGTGTGCCCCTGGAGAGTTCCTCTTACTCTTCCACACAATCAGTTATTTATTTTAAACTAGGAAATAAGGGACTGATCTTGCTACATAAACTATATTCAAAACCAGTGGTCAACAGCAACAATTTCTTTATACAATACATGATGAAGATATAGAAGTAATTAATTTGCAAATGTAGGGCTTGCAAATGTAGGGCTTTTATTAGACTGAGCTTAGTAGCAAAGGTCTCTGTAATTTTGTTCTCTAATAGTACATGCTTGGTGCAGAAGCAGATACAAACTGAGGAAAATGAACAACAGCTTTTGCTTTAAGCCAACTCTAGTAGAGCAAATAACCACTTGAAATGAAACAATATGGACTTTATAAATAGTACTCATAAGAGATTTTTCGGACAAGGAGGACATTGAATATTAGATTGAGAATTAAAAGATGCATAATCTTTGGTAATTGCCTACTGTTCCGTAATTAACTCTGTGGCTGTTGGTCATCACTGGGGTTGACTTTTTGTGTGTTCAGCTGTTACTTTGGAGGGTAGGGAGTTGTAGTTTCAAAAAGAATCAGAGACTGCAGTACTAGTAAAATATAGATGGCAGTAATGTGAATAATGTGAATAGACCAATGCTTACATTTTGGCCTGGATCATCTAACAGCTTTCTTTTTTTAATGTGGTCTAGGATCTTCAGAACTGTCTTCATGCTAGTTTAATGGTCAGGTTTCCCTCGAATTCAAAATGCCTTGCTACTCAGTCTTCCAAGATATAAATTAATGTTGTAATGGATCTCTAGCTGTAACAAAGTTCTTCCATGTGCGTTGGGATTAGTTTTGACTTTCTCACACTGAGTTTTTTTAAATCCCTCTTTTAGCTCTCCAGTTAAGACAGTATTTTAAAAGATGTGAAAACCACAGAGAACTACAGTGTTCAGTTTTCCTTCCTAATTATATGGATAAACCAATATTTCTCCTGGGACAGGGGAGGACTCCATGTCTCCTGCATTTTTAGCAATCTGAGGAAAGTCTGACCTTGGCTAGGGGACAGTAGCTGTGCTTCTGATACAGTAAACGAGGTCAATTTCCTTTTAGCTCTGTGTTAAATTACCATGTTTGATGCTGATTGGGAAACCTCATAAGTGGGAGTGAGGTAAATTCACTACCAAGATGATCTGTGCAGGCTAAGACTTCTTGGTGGCCTCCACTGCAATCAAATGAGGAGGATTCAGTGGCTTTAGCCTTGGCTTTTAGATGTGCCATTTGTAACTGGGTGTTCCGCTGCTGTGGTTCCCTCCTGGTTTAGCAGGCAAACTGAAAAAGGCACTGGGCTGGCTGGGCTGGTCCATCTGATCTGTCATAGATGGCTATTTTAAAATGCTCCATCAGGCTCACGGACATGTGGCTGGGAGTTCTGCATTTAAGGATACAACTAAGAGAAATTGACTTTTTGGTTCCAACCTCACAGCAGTTACTAGTTTAACTTCCCTGGCACACACAGCCTGGCATGTCATCGGCCCAGACCTCAAGCAGCATGGTCAGTGGATGGTGCCTTAGAATCTTCTAAGGCAGAATCTTCTACAGTTCTTCTGCCCTCTTAAAAACCTTTGGAGCTCTGTCAGAAAGGCTGATTGCTGGGGAAGTAAAAGTAAACTTAATGCCACAGACAGAGTGTAAACTGTGCTCTGCTATAAGATAGGTTCTATAAATACATAGGTTAACTTCCAGGAAGCAGCAAAACTGTGATGATGACATCAGCTGGGGCTGCGGCTGGAGCTGGGACTAGGGATTGGGCTTGGGCTTGGGCTTGCCTTGCCAAGGCACAGAGATGCGACTCTTGTGAAAGTTTAAGTGGGAAAACAACGATGTAGTAACATGTGGGATTCACAAAATCATCCACGCAGAAAGATAATGGTACAAATGAAGTGACTTCTCTGAGGCCAGAAAAATATTTTGTCTATACTGGAACAGAGGGATATTTTGTCTGTACTGGAAAAGATTTTCTATCCTGTCTTTTAGAATGCAATATCCTTAGGCAGGGACTCATTATTTGTGTGGACACATTTCCCCAGTTGCAGAGCAAACACTGTGTATATTGATGGTACTATAGAAATAAATAACACTAGTTCAAACACCAGAAGCTTTTTCATATAGCTGGAAGCTAATCAGATGTTTAAAACAGGAAGCACTGTGTGCTACTAGCACCCTTTAGGCAAATATTCACATCTACATTTTCTTCACGGTCTGATGTTCTTGTTATATCCCTTCTAACTAGTTCTCCTCGCTGTTTCCTTTGTTTTGTTCTCTGCACTGCCCAACTCAAAGTTCAGTTGTTTCAGGTCTTCAGTTTGGGATTTTTTTTCCTCTTTGAAAAAGCAATTGCTTACCCTAGTTTGGGATTTCCTTTTTTATTTTTCCTTTTTTTTTTTTCTTTTCCTCCCTTAATACTGTTATTAGGTGCAAGATGTTTCTCTCCAGATTTCTTCATCAGATGACACTTAATCATCAGATTGCTTTAGAGAATGGGATGTCAAACTTGCCAACCTTTTACTGTTCACATTCCTCAGACATTTACTGATGGATTGTGGGGGAGTTATAACAGTGCTCCCCAGAGGAAATTTGTACATTTTACATCTGTTTTAATAATTCTTATTACTTGGTATTCTAACCATGATTGTATGCTGTTCCCACTGTTGCCCAAGAAATAGCCATTATTTTTTGCTTCTTGGCATTTATTTGCTTTGAAACTTTCATAAATTTCTATGCACATGGCTCACATTTTTTTTCTCTTTGTTTTTAAACTTACAATCACTTATCTCTGTAATTCAGAGTACCTAGAGAATGGCTTTTAGTTATTCTGCTTGGTTGAGGGTTTACTTTCTTGGGGGGAAGGTGTAATTCTGTAAACATGTTTTGTCTCCTTATTTAGAACTCCAGCTGTACATGGATCAAACTGGCAGCCAAAGTACAAATTTTCTACCACACACAGAGAATTATTCATCATTCTGTTCTAAAATGGAAAACTCTTCCCCAGAGATGATTGCGGTTATAACTACATCATCTCTATACTGGTTAACATAGGTATTCCAAATAGTCTTGTGAAGATAGTGAGTGGTATTTTATACAGGTCAACAGTCACATCCAGGTGGAGCCATTAACACTACAAAGACAGTGCCCCCAACAGGACATTACTATATACCCTGGTCATTCTAGTTTTTAGATTGCAATAGCCCAGAACATTCAATGGTGTTCTGGCAAATACGAACTTGCTGTGAAGACCAGCTTCTGCTTTCCCAGGTGTAATACACACTGCCATCAGCAGAATTTGGCATTTGGAATTTCAGCACTGACTTGCCAAATACAGCTACAACCTCCTTTATATTTCAGATCCTCATGAATAGCCCATATTAAGGTGAAGAACCGACTACTTTCTCCTTCAGGGAGCCTAAAAGAAGGATTTGACTCTGGCTGCTTTCAGCTTACAGGAGCAATCTGGGAAAAAAAAAATCACTGACATTGGTTTTTGGACGTCGTCTTTGCATCATATGGGCTGCAATAGACTGAGCCAAATCCAGAGTTCAGCTATTCCCTCAGTTTGCTTCTCAAATTAGTGTGCTACTGAATGAACTACTTCCCAGATCCAGATGTTTGAAGATATTATTAGTGTCTCTGTTGGAAGATGGGAAATTATTAAATGTGTAATTTTTTTCCCTGACACTCGATTCTCCAAACCTCACCCACATGCTATTAATGAATATTAATCTAAGGAAGTTTTGGTTTTGCAATTCACTTCAAACATGGGATGATTATTAATAACATATTTCAGAGGCACGGGGAGCTGTTGCGTAATTTTTACTTCAACAACAGAGGCCAGGAAAGCTGAGATTTCCCCCTCTCACTCACTCGCTTGCTCTTGGATTTTTCCTCAGAAGTTCACCACCCAGAACCAAGCCCAAATTTTCAAAAGAGCCCAGATCTTTTAAGTTGACAGATAAAAGTGGCCAGATATTTTTACTTTTAATCCACCACCCAAGCACGGCATGTTGAGTATCTCGATTATTGGCAAAACTAACGGTTTCCTTAAGTGACAGCCAAGCACTTTAGAAAATCTATCTACAGTCAAGGTTTGGAAAGCTTTCTCTACTTTCCAGCATAACACTTGCTCTCTGCAAAAGTTCTCACTCTACTTCACATATTTCAGTCTAGCATTCTTTTTACTTACACAAATGATGAGCATATCGCAAATGGAACACATCACAGCCATGAACATGGTGGTAGAGGGTTTTTTCTATCAGGTCTTGGGGCTCATATCCAGTTAATTCAGTCACCCTGGAAATGGAAGGTTCCATAATAAGCAAAATCTCTAGGAATATTCAATTTCATTAACCTAACATTTGATTGTGCCAACAAATCAGGTGCCTAAAAATTGCAGGACAAAATGTTAGTTTTGGAAAGAGAATCCTCATCTTTATAAGAAAATAAACCCTCTCAACCCAGCCAAAACAAGGTGCAGCTAGTTCTCTGGCCAGCCTTACACACAGGCAGGAAAAAGTTCTTTTACTTATTTCCACTTTGGGCTTTTGCCACTGCCATGCATGATCCTTTGGACAAAGATCCAGTTGAGGAGCCCTTCATGAAACAATAGACCTACTCTTGTGGACTGCTGACACATTTTCATTTGCTTTTGTAAATATAAAAATGTAGCATGTATGTTAGTCCATAGAAGCTGTGATCATGGTCTATAAATAAATTTAGGTTAACACCTAACAGAAGGAAGCAGGAGCTTATTCCAGCTGAGAATGTGGAAAGACGGGGAGTTGTGAGGATCGCAAACCAAGAAAAGAAAGGCTGAAGGTAGACTTCAGAAGAATGTCCTATGATGGGAAATAGGATAATGGAACAAATTTGAAACAGCAGCACCTCTGCAGATGTTAAAGACCCAGACTACACTGAATCAGAGCTGAAGAGGCAGATTTCATGGTTCAAAATGGACTTTTGTTTATTTAGCATAGTTGCTAGAGAAAAAAAAATCTTTAAAGTACAAAGTACAACTCAGCCATAACGTGGCTTGGTTACCTAGTGTTGCTGGGGATGTTTTACCCTGTCCTGGGCTTTCTGCACCTAAAAAGGCAGAACAGAGCAGAACATGCAAAGGCATGTCTACTGTAATAAGCAACAGAGTCCATTAGCAGGCTATCTGTAGAGTAAAACTGCTACTGCTGGGGTTCTACTGCTGCAGCAGCAGGTGCATTTGCATAGTTTAATTTTGGGACTTTTACTTGGGAGTAGCTCCAGTTTAGACTTATGGGCTTGGAGTGCCTTAGACATGCTCTTGGAGGCTGTACTCCAGTTTAGATTGATTCAGAAGGAACACAGTTCACGTGCGCACGGTCTCTATAACTAGCGCAATGAGTGGGGATGGTCAGGACATTCACAAGTCTGAAACACTAATGAGATACACTGTATCAGAGAACAACACAGTAGGGTCTACAGAGATAAATAGATGGGTCTCAAGCAACGTGTCATCAAGGCAGCAGACAATTTGATTACTCTTTTAAATTAAGTTTTAGTGACTGTTATGTATCCTGTTTACTCATACCCTGATGGTCAGCAATAGTGTGGGCCCCACAGAGACTGGGGACTTTACATTCTACTTGAGAGAGAGCATTGAGGAGGAGGATTCTTCTGAAGGAAATTGAAAACAACCAGGAAAAACAATAATGTCTTCATGGTCTGATGTACTATAAATACAGTATATTTACATCCATACCTCCCCTAGCTGTGCCTTCATCTGGGAAACTCTTGCATGCCTTTGCTTTAGTCAGGGACTGCCACTGTGGGGTGAGCACGTGGTCTCTTTCTGCACCAGGATATATGAATATATGCTTGTGTTTCTCCTCTACAGTGTGTGCTGTCCCTTGTAAGTGTGGCTTACAGTTCTAGAGGCCCAAATTCTCACTTAAGCCTACCAGCATGGTGTAATACCGGTGAAAGATCCTGTTCAAATTTCAGTGCTCCTTCTGACTTCAGTGCAATTAAAACAAAGGTAGCAGTTTCATCCCACTCAGTTGGTACGTACAGAAACAGCTAACCCAAAACCAAACAAAATGCCACAAACCTAAGACAAGTGTTAATTTTTCTGGAGGCACAGCCTCACTTTGTAGCTGGTTTTCCCATGGCCAAAAAACCCACCCCATCATCAACTGTTTTGAGGACACCAAAACTTTTGAAAACAATCTAGAAACAAACTCAGCTGCTTGACCTCCTTAAACTAGCCCCTCAATAAGCCACGCTAGGGATTCTGGGCTCTAAAGGTTGTTCTTTGCATGTGACAGGGCACACAAAAGGAAACAGAGTTTGCCTCGATGATCAGTTATGTCCTTTAAAGCCTTTATAAACCATATAGCAGTGAATGCATAGGATGCACCATGAAACTCAGAAGCAGCAGATCACTTTGGAAGGAAGCACCTCCTTTTTCCAGTGACCTTGATAAATGAACTCTTCCATATTTCAGGTGTCTAAAAAGGCTTATTTAACTGCTCCTTCCAATGGCTTTCATACTGGCCTGTCTGCTGTGACTGTTACCTCTAAAGATCTAGCAACAGTTTTCCTTGTATGGATACCAGAATCAAGCCTGAAAACAGTTTTGCCTTATTCCTAATATGTCCCTGCTCTGAGCAAATATAATTTGGTTTGCTCAGCTGGAAGAGCAACAGGCTTCAGTAGTGCTTAATACCCCTGATCGTCGTGTGTGCAGACAACGCTCATCTGCTCTTTGGTAAACCCAGCTATATGCAACAGCCCTGGTTCTTTCTGTGCTCCTGTCAACACCTCTGGTTATACAGTTTCCTTTGAAGACACTGTGTCTCCAGGCAGTTCCTCTTAGGCACATAATTTCATTTTTTCTGCATGCAAGGACATGTTGCTAACCCCCTTGTGCTTCTTTGTAGCTGTTACATTAAGTAAAGCATGCCAAAAAAGGAAGGATTCCAGAAACAACTAGTTCTTTGTATTTTAGCAGCTGATGGCCCACTGTCTCGTTGACTCAGCATGGCCAAAGAGCATGCTCTTTCATGGTTGACCTGCCATGCAAAATTTCCTCACTGGATACAGACTCTTTTTCGCTATTACACATGAATATCGTTTCTGCCTCTTGCAAATCCTGCATGCCAGACAAATGACAGACTATGTGACATACTGCTCCACATGCAGGGATAGGTTGAAGAAAGATTATCTTGTCAATAGCCAAATCTGTTATACTGTGTGGGAACTGGGCTTTTCCCCTCAAGTTATCTGGAGCTGCACGTACAAAGTATCATTGTATACTAAAATATACCATGTTTCAAAAAGAGGGAAATGAATCTTTTCACGACTCCTTCAGTTCTGATTTTGTGCTCTTCTTAGCTGGTATGTGAGCTACATAAGCTGAGAATGAAGACAGGGCTCTCTTTCCTCAGCAACAGCCATTTTGACAAGTTTTGCGTAAGATGGCAGTGTTTTCATGTAGTAGCCAATTCATTTTTATTCTAATCCCATTAGTAGGGTTGGTTTCATTGTTAAGGAATTACACTGAAGAGCAGAAGACTTTTCTTACTACTCTGTCAAAAGCTTTCTGGATGACCTCAGAAAGCACTTCAGTTGTGCTTGTTTTGGGCTTTTGCTTGTTTGTTTTGTTTTACTTTGTTTTGGGATGATGGTACATCCTTATTCCTTTTGCTAGCTTAGTATGTTCTTTAAGGTAAAAATATATTACTACTCATCGATCACTTACTCACAGCAGGAAGGCTTTAGTTGGCTTTCTGAAACTGTAAGTAACTATAAGTTAAATTGCTAGCTTAGTATGTTCTTTAAGGTAAAAATATATTACTACTCATCGATCAGTTACTCACAGCAGGAAGGCTTTAGTCGGCTTTCTGAAACTGTAAGTAACTATAAGTTAAATTGTACATGCTCTTATATGCTGGCACTCAAGACAAAGTATGGTCTATCCAGATACCTGGAGGGCTTTGAAGACCCATATGGTTTTTGTGTCATTGATCTATTTTGGATTGCTTTATTTTTTCATGGATGTTTTGATCTGTTTGGAAACCATTGTAGCTTATGATAACACTTGATTTTGAAAACATTTTATGCTGGAAATGAAATAGCTGCTTACCTGGAATCTAGGAATATTAATTTTAAGTCCAAACTTGCTCTAAACATAAACATGTTACTGTGAAGTTTGATCTCAGTGATTGCACTGGGAGGTAAAGATTGACCTACAGCCACCAGTCCAACAATTTGGTAACAGGAATCATACAGAGACATATCTAGCATATACTGCCGTATCTTCAAATAGCCGCTGCAGTGGATCACCTGGCATGAGAAGAAAACACACTCAATATCTGATGGCAATGGAAGAGGCTGCAAGCCAACTGACCACCCAGTTTCAGTGAGGTTACAAAGCAATACACCCTTATAACACTTACATACTGCATAGTCTATTAAGGCTTCATAAGTGCAGTTAATTTATAAATGGAGATTCAAACACAGTAAATGCAGGTCTTGTGTTTACTGCAAACATGATTAATTCAGTATTAAAATACATGCTCTTTGATGACTATCTAGACTTCTTCTAGTTAATACTTTAAACCCTCTTTAATATAGATTTCTCATTGATACAGTCAGAATTCCTGTTATTAATCAAAAAATATAGAAGGTGCTTTTTCAGATGGTTCTCTCTCACACACACAGAGATATATATAAGCATTCATATTTTAATGAGCTATTATTCTGATGAAAACCAGACACTTTAAAAATCCAGTGAAGATTAATGCATCACATTTATAAAAATTAACTGCTGTATGTGTAAATGCACTAGAAATGAGCTTAAATAAGTTCTCCAGTAAAGTTCACATGGCGTTCTTTTGACATATGACCAAGCCCAGGGTCTTGAGAGCAGACTTTTGAATCCCCATGTACAATTCCTGATCAGACGAGTGATAACTTCAGTGTTAGACTGTAAAAATTCACTATGTCAGCTAAAGAGAGGGTAAAATTGTAACCTGGGGATTATCCAGAGCATAAGATTTATTTAATGTAGTGCTGGTGTTCAGAAACCATTCATGCTCCTTCCAATTTTCTAGTCCACACAGCAGGCATACTACACATCATTCAGCTTAATTCTGTATTAGCTTGACTTTTAATTGTGTCCAATGGAAATGAATTAATTTCTACTTTCAGGGGTATTTAGGTTCAGGGGTATTTAGTACCCCTCAACAACCTACTAAATAGTCACCTGTAAATGGGCTCCTCCTGTATAACCTTCCTTCCTCCTCTCTAATCACCGAAGTGATTGGTATGTTTAACACAAGTACAGTAGCAAGAGAAACTTATTTAAGATGTCTCTTCAGATCCTACTCATTCCCATACTATTTGACTTATGAGGTTTTCTTGTGCTTCAGCTAATCAGGTGATATTTTCAAAATTATTAAGTCCTGACCCTAAGTGCTGTCAGAGAATAAATTTAGGCCAACTTCTTTCTTGATAAATACATCCTCAAATATTTCACTGCAATCTTTTAACAGTGAGCAAAAGAAAAATGAAGGTGATCCCTATGTTATAAATGAGGAGAAAATAAATAAATAAAAATTAAAAAAGAAGAAGAAAAAAACCCACTTACAAATATACAGAGGTATCACCATTACAGACTCTTTTGCCTGATTTCCAATTCAGCTTTGGGACAGAATCATTCTTACTGGGAAGCAGCTGAGCAAACATGAGTCCATGTAATGAAGAATTATCAGTCTAACCAGGTAGATAGCAGTGTAAATAGACAGATATATGCCTGGACTTTGAACACATTCTTTTAAAGAGCTCTGCTTCTCTTGTGTGCTTTCCGTTTTGTTTTTGAATGACTTGAACAAAATGAATCCTCACCAGACTGCATATGAAGTACCCTTCTCTCCTGATGCTTAAGGAATAGAATTACACTGTGCAGCTCAAAGAGCAGCAAATGCACACTGTGGAGCTGAAAATAAGACTACGTGAATGGCAGGTGTTATTATAGAATCTCAGCATTTGCTGTAGCTTCTCATTTAATGTAATAAACAGGAAACTAACACAAATGGTAAGATTTATAAACAGACTTGGTGGATTAGTACAATTCAACCCCAAGTTGATAATAACGATTGTTTGTGGTAACGTTACAGTCTCATCAATGTTGAGGTAATTCTGGTCAGGCCAGTGAAGTGACTAGTACGACAGGGTGGCTGCTCAGCCAGAGCACAGTAACACCAAGGCAGAGGGATGTGGGAAGACTTCCAAGTTCCTGCCTCACCTGCCTCCAGTTCCATAGGGGAGTACTACCCAGCTGTGTGCTCTCCTTGCATGTCCAAGGCTGTCCTCCAGCCAGCTCCCCAGTCTTGAAGATCAGGAATCAGTATGTGGAAATGTGCCATAAAAGCTAACTCTTAACACACTGTGAGAGACTAGGCTTGCATTACTAAGGGAATCTGCAATCAGCAGTGGCAATTTTTTGACCTGTTCTGATTGTTTCCATCACAGATTTTGTTTTCAGCTACACATAGGTAAAAACCACTACATAAATCAAATTCTCACTTCTTGAATACTTGGGGTGGGGGCTA
Organism: Neopsephotus bourkii; assembly: GCF_033783945.1. Classification (NCBI taxonomy): domain Eukaryota; kingdom Metazoa; phylum Chordata; class Aves; order Psittaciformes; family Psittacidae; genus Neopsephotus; species Neopsephotus bourkii. Next base: position 5,394,082 of record NW_026901456.1, on the reverse strand, counting down.
AGATGGGGGCTGCAAAGCTTATATACATTACCTTGTAGCCACTGCATGTCAATCCTGCATTCCTCTTGGCTAGGACACACTTCATTCTCAGGAAAAATGACCTCTCAATTTCATATTCTGAAAGCACAAACCACACTGATCATTTATTACTGAAGATTTCAAAACTGTCCATAATATTGCCTTTCATTATTTAACAGATGTATTTATGTCTCGGCCTTTGACAGCCGCAGAAGTCAGCTATTCTACTTTCCTGCTCAATCTCTGCCCTCAGAATTTATTTCACCTTCATGTTAGGATTCCCTGTGAAAACTGTACAAGTCAGCATGACTAGGTCTCCAAATTTCTGGTTTTACCACCATTCATAAGGCATTCACCTTGTTTCTGAACATCTGGGTACCAGCCCAAATTGGTAAGGTAAGGAAATGTATCCTTTGGAGTGCAGGTAAATGAAAGTACTCTCCAAAATAATAGTAGAATGGGAAACAAGAAAATTCATTGGTTTTGTAGTAATTTGAGTATATGTTGATAGTCATGCCTAGACTGGAGAACTTCTGACTTCCATATGCAATATTATTACCTGTTTCATTGACTTCCAAAACCATCTTGGTAGATGGCTTTTAAACAAATGTCTTCATGGGTAACCTCCAGAAGTGTTTAAAGTATTGCTCAGGTACCCACTTATCTTCTGCTAAGAATAAATTATTATTATTTTTAACATTAATTATTCTCAATAACAGTTCAGACATCATTAATTAGTTCAGGTTTTTTACTGAAAGTTGTGGTTTTGTAGAACACAACTGCAGCAGGAAAACACAACTCATTTTGTACGTTTGTGAACAGAAAAATCAGGGAAGTAGAGAGGTATTCAGATTTGTTGTAATGTGTATTACCTCCTAATTCCTCACAGAGTTTGATCCAAAGTCCACTGTAAACAGCTCAACTCTTGCTTCAATTTGATTTAATTGTTATGTTCCTGATTTTTGTGCATCCATCACCCAATTAACACCTCTTAGCCACACACCTGTGTTGGCTTGAGCCTCAGAGCACTACCTGGAACTGATAAACTCTATATAAAAGTTCTGAGTTTAAAGGTCTGAAGATACAACCACAGAAAAAAGATTTAGTGAAGAGAGAAGTACGACGTATAGTGCATCCCAACTAGAATCAGCCTTCTTGAGTATGTGAATTTTCCATTTATCTTCCTAATGCAAATTAGATCCATATGTGGAAAAGCAGGCACTTAAATGAACTGGCATATCTACTGGAGCTTTAAATACAAATGTATACTGTTTGGTGGGAGGAAGCCATACAGTACAGATTACTGTTGCTGAAGCATGATCTCACAAGTAAAGAATGGATTTGAGAGTTGGGAACATGCAATTCATGGCTTCAATACAGATTTTCTGTGTGACTTAACACTAGTTCTTGCTCTCTTTTTGCCACAGTCCCATGCACACAAAATAAAGATAACTTTCTCCCTTCAAGGGGGCAAGGTAGAAAAATAATGAACAGTAATGAACATATAAAGATCATCCTCTCACATGGAGTCAGTTGCTAGCAATTTAAATGACTTTCATTCTTCTATAAGAAAAGATGATTAGTGGAAGCAGAAGCAATGCCTTAAATCTGTCATATGTCCTGCCACAAGACCTAAAAGGTTCTCTTTCAGTGACAAACTCCTTCCAGACACCTTATTCATTAGACTTCTATTTGTTGCTTGCTTCATTTTTAAATGTTACTGCAGACTGGTGTGCTGCTACCAGAAACACCCAGTTCTAACTTCATTTTTCCACCAGGAATAGGTTCTGAAACACAGTGTGGTTTTTAGGCATCTATAAAACTAGAGTAGTACCTAGACTGTAAGATAATAATTTGCTTTTATTATTGAAATTGACCATCATTGCATTATTTTAGAAGAGATCTTGTGTCTCTGATTTCATTATGGTAGATTGTAAGCAAGAGGTCCCCTGAACGCCAGTCCTTGTAACTAGCTACAGGCTGTCTAGGAAACCAGTAGAGTGTTTAAAACAATTCCAGAACAAATATGTTGTGTGGTGTAGGAGGCCAGAGTAAATGAAACTAGAGTTGCCCCCTACTTCTAAGTGGTGTGTCAAGGAAGGTTGATAGAATTGTGATTCAATAGACAGAAGAGTAATAATCAGTAGCTCTGTTGTTATGTGCAACCAAGTGCAAAAATCTGTACCTGCAATTTAATAATGATGTGTTTATTAATTATTGATCATTGAATTAATAGGGGTTTAGTAGTGTGTTGCTGAACCAACAAAGACTAGTCTCTTAAATCAGTTTATCATACACCTGCCATCTAAAGAGGGAAAATTTACCCATGATGTAACTTGGGACTCATCTGGGAGCTTCTGTTTTTGAGGTTTTATCTAGCTGATATGAAAATGCCTTAAGTAATCAAATGGAGAGATGGTCCACATGGCCAAAAAGGAATCTGGGCCCTGACTGACGTACTGCTTTACCTGAACAGGCCAAAGTAATGTATGCATGATGATAAGTGTTCCTCCTAAGTCTATTAAGGGTGATTGATAGTGTTTGTGTGGGAGCCCAATGGTGATGCAAGAGTTTCATCCCCACACTGGGGAGGAGGGCAACAGGAATTGTCTAAAGGAGAAAAAGAGAAGCTGACCATTCCCAGATGGTCTGAGACCATAAGAACTGTTGAAGCAGTTATTTAGTAATGAAGAGTGTCTACAGCACAGGTGGATGCAGAGCGTTACAGCTGGGATTGTTACAATGGCTGGGTAAGGCTCAGGGTTTTGTCAAGGTGTCCAAAGAATAACGTGCAGGGGTCAGATGGCATCTGGCATCTTGATTGCAGGATTAGAGTTGAAGAAAACAAAAGCTACCAGAGAGAGATGCTTGTAGGTGTGTGTGTGAGTGCATAATATCTACTAGCAAGCTTTGAGACTGACTCACTGGCAAGGAAGAGCAGGACCAGACCATTTATATTGTTCATGCTTACGTGAGTGCCATTAGTGTGCATGTGGTGCCTGTAAAAACACTGTTCTTCTGTCTGTGTTGACCTGTCATCCGTAGGCTCTGTGTACACACATCTTTGTGTACACCTACTGGGAATAAAACCATCTCCAGACCCTATCAAGAGATTGCAAAATACTAAGAAGCAGTAAGACCAAAACTGTCACATAAAAAGCCTAGATGTGCAAGACCGTGAACAGTGTGAATTAGTATTCACATTAACTGATACTTTTGCCAGTGTGACTCCCCAGTAACCTGCAAAGTAGCAGAAGGGGGTATCAAAGCAAAAAAAGAACTAAAGTAAATTTGTAATTGTGAAGCTGATTAGGAAATAAAAAGACCCTGGCATCCTGCTGGATGTTAATACATCCATCAATATACATCCAGGCTGTATCTGATGCAATTAAGATGGTCTACTCTGATGAAGAGAATGTAGAAAGAAAATGAGGTACTTAAAGGTTTAGCAAGCCAAGAGAGAGATGTTGAATATTCAAATAGGAGAAATCAGATGAGTTGTGAGAAGAGTGATTACTAATGCATGCTGTCCTGCTGCAGAGGTTAATCACAAAATTGTGGGGAGGTATTAGGCATGAAAGCTCAGTTATAAAGCTGGACAAAAGGCCTGTAGCTTTAAATAGCCAGCACCTGCTCTAAAAGCAGAATGACTGAAGATGTGCAAGGATGTAGAAAACTCTCAAAGGAGATAGAAACCCAGTAAATGTAAAACATTCACTCCAGGGTTAAGTAAAAGGTGAATGTAACCAATTATTCTTAAGAGTTAAGTGATTTTATCAATCAGAATTAAGTTTTGAAAAATATCAAATATATAACAACATAGAGCATCTAGACATAGTAATGTAATTATTGATATCGCTAATGTTCTTTCAAGCAAACATGTAAGCACAGCACATGTAAATGTCAGAAAGAATCTTAAGCTATCAAGAAACTAAAAGTGGTTTGAAACAGAGAGGAAACTGATTAAGTTCTACCAGTTCTTAAGTAATTAAAGACTGTATGTTGAACACTGAGAGGCTTGGGGCATCAACCATCTCTCTGTTCCAGTGTTTGACCACCCTTTCAGTAAAGAAATACTTCCTAGCATCTAGTTTAAACCTCCCCTGATGCAGCTTCAAACCATCCCCACACATGCTACCACCAGACACCAGGGAGAAAAGCTCAGCACCTCCCTCTTCATGTCCTCTCCTCAGAAAGCTGTACAGAGCAATGGGGTCACCCCTCAGCCTCCTTTTCTCCAAACTAAACAAACCCAAAGTTCTTAGCTGCCCCTCACAGGACATTCCTTCCAGCCCTCCCATCAGTTTTGTTCCCCTCCTCTGGATGCGTTCAAGGACCTTCACATCTGTCATGGGCTGAACCCAGGACAGCATCCTTCTTAAACTGCAGGACCCAACACTGCACACAGCACTCAAGGTGAGGCCACACCAATGCTGAATACAGGGGGATAATTGCCTGTTTTAGCTGGCTGGTTATACTGTGCTTGATGCACCCCAGAATGCGGTTTTCCCTCTTGACTGCCAAAGCCATAGCCAGCTCAGCATCAACCAGCACGCCCAGAACTCTTTCTGCAGGGCTGCTTTCCAGCCACGCCTCTCCCAGGCACTTGAGGTTTAAAAAAAGTGAGCAGTCACCACATGGAGATGGCCAATTTTACAGCAAATCATGCTAAATTTCACTGTTGTTGTATCTCTTATTCAGCACTATTTCTCTGAAATACCTACTCTTCCAGCAACTCCACTACATACGACAAAATTTGCCCATTTAATTGCACCTTCTGTAGCATTTGCTACAGCCATCTGTAATTCTGACAAACAGCTGTGTATTGCTATGAAAGGTTTTACTGAAGTTCTCCTTTACAGGGGTAAGTATCGCAGAATGGATCTGCTTTTCCCATCTTCCCCCTTACTTTCTATGCCAACAACTATTTTCCCTCTTTACCTAAATGTGACTTGTTTCCCTTACCCAAACAAGTTCAAGATAATTGGGAAATCAATCCTTTTTTTCAGAAGTGAGTTGTATAAATTTCAAAGTTTGTACATTCTTCTATTCAAGTTTTTTTTTCAGAAGATGAGTCAAGAATATGTCTCAATAGCTGCTATAGTTAAAAAGAAACCTCCGGCCCCACTTCTAAATTACTAACTACCTTGAAATTCTCTGATGATGGCTTCATGAAAAGCAGACCAACCATCTTAGTAAAGCTCTTAACATTTACCAGAACTTACTGATGTTGTGTTTGTCTACTACAGGAATTAGAGATGAAAAGCAGAGCTTTAGGGTTCTTTGTAAATGTTTGCCCTCTCATTTTTTGGCATAGTGCTTTTCTTTACCCAGTTATGTGGAACACGATCGAAGGCCTATTTTTCAATTCCAAACAGTTCCAATATTTGTTATAATTTGGATTTTCTGATGATAGCAGATTTCTGATTATTTTTTTTTCCTCCCTGTATCAATGTTTAAAATTTGAAAGTGATTGTCTTCTTTCCAATGCTCCACAAATTTTCATTGAAATCTCTTCAAGAGTGAATGGTGAGACTCTCATTTTTCATTCTGGAATTACAGTTTTCCATTTTTATCCAACTGTATGATTGGTAATAGTTGGAAATGAAAACTGATGCAAGTAAAAGGCTAGTTTTGATCAACTTGATTGTATTCCTTGAGCAGATTTCTCTGTCTTTTCTGCTGCTCTTTTTTGGAAATGTGTAACTGAGGTTACTGAGATTCTGTCTTTTTCAGTATGTCTACTAGCAGATATTTTAATTAAATTGACATGTCACTTATAATGAGTTTTATAGGGGGAGGTACTGCAAATCAGAGTCCATATTCATGTTCATGATGCTCATTTTAATAAATTAACTCTATGTTTCCCTCATCAGATGCAGAGAAGTTTTTCTGTTCTACTAATGTATTACTGTATCTGCTGATCATTATACAGAGGATCCCTCCTTGAAGCACTGCTACAACATAATTGAGAAGATTCAGTAAAAGCTATAAATAAGGCAGAGAGTAAATGGCTTAATTCAAATCCTAGCTCAAACTTATCCACATTAATATCCTCACAAAGTTGAAACACAGCAACCTGTGAATGAGAACATAGAAAAACATTGCTGTCTATGGCTGTATGTAAGCTGGATGTCTTTCTCACATCACTGTGTACCATTTCTACAAAGCATACCTTCTCCACTTCCTTGTCTTTTCTTAGCTTCTTTTCTTACCTTGTCTCCACTTCTCCTTCTCCTTGTCTTTTCTTAGCTTAGTATATCATGCAATACAGTTTGACTGCAAGCGCTAGTCAAGAATGAAATAGCCTGTTTATATTTTACAGATTTGTATTTTCTTACTCTCATACCAGAATAAATATCATGATAAATAAAATTATTCTTGCTATTTTGGATAAATACTTTGTGGAATGAAATAGCCTGTTTATATTTTACAGATTTGTATTTTCTTACTCTCATACCAGAATAAATATCATGATAAATAAAATTATTCTTGCTATTTTGGATAAATACTTTGTGTATTTCTTCACTCATATTGCACATGACTGCCCAACAGGATTCTCCAAGCATTTCTCTGAAATTATGGTAAGCTTTATGGAAGCCAAAGTTGTTCATCCCTGGGGGTATAACTATGAAATCCATCTTTGCTTTCCAGTACATCTTTCATGTCTTTTGAAAGAAAACAGTCACAAAATTCTGTGGTTGGTATACTGCTTTCACAGTGGACTGAGAAAAAAGATCATTGTAGGGTTTTTTTACAGCTTCAATTCTCATGCCTTTATTTTCCCTAAAGTAAAAACTACTATTTTATGTTTCTTTCCCAAAGCTTTCAACTTCTGACAGTAGCAAAATATGATATTGTTTGTTGCAGAGCCACTTTGCAAGTTAATATATATCAGCATGCAAATGGTACACTGCAGCACCATGCACTACTTTAAGAATGTATGTCTCATATGTCACTACAAAAGATACAAAGCCGCATTAGAATTGGAATCTCTTGACACAGTTAATGATTCATGTGCGCTCTGCATGGCAGTTTGGGTGTAATGTCAAATTTCAGCTATAATGTGGGAGAGGAAACTTATTCTCAAAAGGCACATGTAGACCAAAGCTCTGTGCATGTGGTCACCTGCTTCTACCTTCCCTCCAGTCCAGCTTGTGTGGAGACACGTGCCTGCTAAAGCTAGTGCATTCCTCTGGAGAGAAGGCACATGTGTGATAAACTGCACTCTGTGTCCCTGCTGGACTGTTTTACAGGGTGGAAACACAGATACCACAAGATCATGTCTGGATAACACTTTATGGCCCATCCCCCAAACACTCTGCATGGTTTTGCCTTTTCAGTTGGTGATTTTCATCTTACCCGCTCTATACTATGAAGTCCCACATGTTCTACTCTTATTCATTTAATCTGCAAAGCATCTGTGTCCCACACAGCATATCACTGACTTAGAAGAACATGTGGGTATCTTGGCTAGTCTCCTGTAAGCATAGCAAGGCTTTTGTGAGACACAGGAAAGCTACTGCCACAGCTTCTACCCCTTAATTTTGAATGAGGGTGGCACCAACTTCTAGAACAAATAAGAGGAAAAAGCCCTGTATGGCACATACAAAAGAAATGCTTGTGTGATAGCATACACAGTTTTAAGGTAGTCCTTAAAGCTGGGAATCCAGGATTGACCAACAGGGCCAGCATGAGAAGGGGCTTGCGAATGCCTTTGGCAGACTTTCCTTATGACAAGATCAGAAGCAGGACTGGAGGAGTTAGAAAATGATGATTTAGACATGTAAGCCTAGTTCATACTGACTGTCTTTATTATCACTATGCCAGAAAGAACAGGGCAAAACTGAGGTTGTAACTGAGACAATTCCTCAATGTTAAATACTGTGTACAAAGATATATATGAAAACAACATTCCCCTATTCGTCCTTGGTATGTGTGGTCAAAACGGATTCCAAGAGAGAAGAGACAAAATGGTTACACATACTTTCCTTTCTCCCTGTTACACTGCAGCATCATTACCTGCAACACGCAGGTTACAGGCGTAAGTATTTCAGAATATTCATCTTTTTTGGCAAATGAATGACACCAGTTGAATGATAAAATATAAATGCTTTACATGGCAAAACTGCAAATTATATGTAGAGATAGAGCAAGTTCCTATGCACATGCTAAATTGAAAACTGAGGCTTGTGTCCTGGGTTGGTTTGCCTTGGTAATGCTCCTGCTGTGGTAGGAAAGCAATCAGTTCTGTTGTTAGCCTGTGTCCTAGAGTTCCAAGCTTGCATGAACTGCCCAACTTCCCTCCCCATTTGCACAGTTTGTTCTGTGTTGTGACTGTACTCAGAATCCTGTCAGAGCTGCACAAGGTAAATTGTCTCTTTTGTCATTCCTGTCATTCAAACTCAGCTGTTTGCTAGCATTTGCTCGAATTTTCCTTTGCTCCTATAAGTGTTGCTTCCAAGCTCTTCTTAGTGAGGAAACTTAACAGGACAGTAGTCAGAAAGGAAAAGAACAGTTTTTGTAGTCTGAGACACTCTGCTCTCTTTGATATATTTTACTGTTAATTACCAATGGAGAAGAATAAAATACTGGGGTGCCAGCAATCTGCCTTCTTTCCCACTTTTGTACATTCAAAATGGTAACAAGCAGTGGTAACAAGATCATCATGTTAAACCATTTCTTTCAGTAAGAGTTCTCCCATAAAATATTTTTTAACTAATTCAAACGGAAATCCCTATCAACATTTGTCCTTTGTGTATGTAGTAGTAGAAAAAAATTCTTTAAAACTTAGGATTAAAAAATAACTTTCCAGATGTACAAATTTCTATTCTCTTTTTTTAATATTGAACAGAACATATGTATGGAAGAGGTTCTTCCAGGAGAGGAAAAGTATAAACTGGCTTTTACTTCTTAGCTGACTGAAATAGAGTTGTTAAAGCATCAACCAGAGTGGGAAACCTGGCACAATGTATGCCACATTTCTTGTGTAACTTACATTAGGGTTATAAACAGTCATATAAGAATTATCATTTGCAGACAGTTGGAGTGCCTAGAAAAACTACAGTATTCCTCTTTCCCTTTGTCTGCTCTGGGGAATGTTAATACATGTTGCTTTTAGCATACCGTGCCTTGGTGTGCAAGTCAGCAAAAGTTGGAAAGCTATAGGCATTTTAAAGGATTGAAATATCAGAAAAAGCATATGAAACTAATAAAAGAGACGCACAATGTCGGACTCCAAATACACACACGGAAGAGCAGCACACAATGCTGAATCCTATTCAGCGTTGCTTCATTGCTTGTCTCAGTTAACCTGAGGTACAAATACCTCTAATTTTACTTGCTTGCTTGCATTCAGCTGCAGTGATGACAGATGGACTGACAAGTTGCACCCAGCTTGCACTAATCTGATATTTCATGCTAAAATTTCCTTATTTATTCTTACAGATTGGGTTCAGGAGGTACAGCATTTCCCCAAAACCTCCAGGTTTGGTAAATGTTGCTGCTACAAGCCTACCACTCTGAACTGCTGCTAAAGAAAAAATTCTGCAAAACTGATTGGAACAGACACACTTTTAACAGCAACATCATTTGAGGTCTTAAGGTCATGACTTCTTGTAGTACGGGCATCCCAGCTTGTGTCAGTATGTTGTTTCCTCTAAAGAGCGTGGTAGGAAGGTGTAGTCAGTAATCCCAGTGTGGTCCTCAACATTCAGTCCCTGAAAGCCAGGACTAATTCAGACACATTCAAAACGCTTATCAGCTCTGGACAAAGCACTTTGTAACAGTTGCTTTGTAAACCTCTCTCAACATTTTATCCCCCACCATGCTAGTACCAGAATGCTTTGCTGCTGAGCTGTAGCAGCTTAGACTTAACTAGCCTGACAGACGTTTAGTCTTATGCTACGGATGAGGTGAGGTGAGGTGAGGGGAAGTGAGGTGAAGTGGAAGGCAAACTCCTCACGTGCCTCCATGTAGTTCTGGAGCTATTGGCTAGGCAGAATCTTGCATGGCACCATGACCTACTAGGTCTCTTGTACTAAGCAGAGGAGATATGCAGCATGCACTGGCTCTCTACAGTCAGTCATAAATGTAACCTTAAAACCTTCCAAGATTCAGAAACTACTGCTATCTAACATCCCCATATTTTGGAGCCCAACCACCCTGCTGGATGACTATCTTCTGCTCCAGCAGGAGAATCGCATCCAGTGGACCCAGTTTGTTATTTCTTGAAGGAACAAAAAAAGAAGTTCTTTCAGAGTTGTAAGTCCACAAGGAGAGACAGCATACATCAACACAACTTTTCTACATCCTAAGAAATCAGTTTCTCAGTCCTACACCATGGAACAATTCCCAAATTTCTGTTAGTTAAGTGTTGCATATATTAGGATAGGGGCCCAAGAATCCTTTTATCAGCCTATGCAACACATACAGATGGTATAAGGAGTGGAAAACTGAGGTGTAAGGCTTCACAGGTACAAAACTAAGCCAGAACACACTAAAATGCTGCAGACGAGTAATACATTAAGCAGTGTTTGGAATGGTATGAAGGGATGAAGGGGCAGTGAAGTCATCTGAGATCTGAGCACAGCCAGTACACATCGTTCGCGTCATTTGGAAAAGATCAAATTATATTCTTTTCTTTTTTTTTCTACTACTCTATCCCAGTTGAATATAATGGATTAATTTTGTTGCAACTGGTGCAAAGTTGGCCTAAAGTCTCATGTGAGGTGATTCGCTAAGGCATACCCTACCTTTAATGTCTGTGTGAGAGAGATTATTCTTTTCCCAACTCCAGATCCCCTCAGAAAGAAAGTCCAGCTGTTGGTTTCTTTCATAGCAAGGGATCAGTACATATTGCTTTACATTTTCAATGCTGGTCATGCAAGTAAAAAGGCAGTTTAAAGACTTTGTAAGTTACAGCTGAAATTCTCCAAAGCCTCCACAGATCATGGGGCTTATGGCTTTCATTGAGTCATAGCTTGCGCACTTTAAAGGCCAGAAAAAAAGCTTTAGATCATAGGTGCAAAACTGTACAATGAAGTTCATTAAACTTCAGTCTGTTACCCCTGTACTGAGCTCAGTAACTTCTGTTTGCCTTAAGCGTATCTTCTATAAAGATATACAGCCTTGATCTGAAGACATCAAAAGAGGAAGAAACCATTGCTTCCTTCAGTATTTTGTTCCTGTGGTTAATCAAACTCCTAGTTATAAATGTGTATATTATTCTAATTTGAGCTTTTGTGGTTTCAGTTTACAGACATTGGCCCTTGATATGTTTTTTCTTCTAAAACAGTCCTTTAGTTCCCAGTATTTTCTTCCCTTGGAAGTATGCATAAACAGTAATCAAGTCACCTCCCGTTCTTCTTTTTGATAAGCCGAACAGATGGTGTTCTTTCATCTCTCATTATAAGCCTTTCCAGTCCTTCAGTTATTTTTGTGGCTTTCTTCTGTACTTTCTCTAACTTGCCTTTCCTTTTTTAAAGTGGACAACAGAATCATACAGAAAAATCCAGTGTCCATTTCACTAATACTATTATTCGTTTCATTCAAAATTACAATTATTCATCCTTGCTATTCCTCCTCACTAGTTCCTTGTTTTTATGCCCAAGGATTTCCTATTCCCCATTTTGCCACAGCTTCACAATAGGAGCTCACACCTATCTGTTTGTCCTTTATGACTTTTAAATGCTTCTCAGCATTGCTGCCCTCTAATTTCTTACCCCAAACTCTTTCCTCAGAATAACTTGCTGCAACGTCATGCTGGATTTATATAAAGAGTGATGACTCGACAGCCAGTTCACCAACATTCATTTTCCCAAATTTTATTGCATTTAATATTGCTATGAAGTCTGACAGCATATGATTGATTATTCAGGAATTTTTACTGTCCTTAAAAAAAAAAAAAAGTATCTACTCTCTGTGCTTGAAGATGTGGCTTGTTGCACCTGAAACATTAGGATGTCCAAGGCAAATATGAAAAAAGAATTAATAACAGGTGTAGTTTAAGAAGGCTTTTGCTTTTTAAACTAATGCATCATTTCTGAGGCTCAGTTATCTGAATGAAAACAGAGAAACTCACACTATGTCCGATTTTATGCAGTGAGCAATAATATGCATTTCCCTGAGAAATAAAACTCATACAAATAAGATTTCTAGAGCTCAACAGCTGCAAGGCTTCTACCTTTCTCCTGGCTTTCAGGTCTGGTCTTTCAGGAAAGCTTCTATGGAACTGATGAAGCACTGGATTACAAGGGAAGGTTTGAAGAGAATAATGAAGGACAATGAAGATTAAAAACAAATGAAAAAAATCAATAAAGGGACAACATCAAACTTTACTAAGACTGTAAAACTGGCGGTTAAAAATAACCTGTACTCTGAGTTATTCAGTACCAGTAACAGAATATCACAAAGTATAGATATATATGTTCATGTTTGTGATTTTATTTCTATCATAACAGATCTTATCCAGCAACAACTGCTGAAATAGCAACTGAACTAAAAATGTGCATACATATCTGAGAATTAGCTGAGAACACAACTTGAGCAAGTAAAGTTGCATGAGCCAAGCTGTACATTTGTGTTATAAATGTCTGTGTCTGCAGGGCAGTATTCATTTAACTCCTGAGTAATAGGACAGATTGCGGAGATCTATAATACAATAAAGTTATAAAAGGAAAGTTTTTGTTAGACCCAGTGACTTGATGATTTATATGTTGCTTAAAATATTAAAAGAGATAAAAATGACAAAAAAAAAGCTCTTTAAGAAGTCTGTTTTCCTTTTTATTAGGAAAAAAAAAAGAGCCACTTTCAACTTCCCTCTGTCCTAAGTTATTTGTAGAACTCCATGTTTTATTTAAATATTCAAAATACTTATTAAGATACAGACAGAAGTTGCTTCATTCCTGTTAAATAGGTTTCAGGGCTTAACTGAAGAAAAATGGGAAACCAGCTTTGATTTCCGCAGGCCAGGTAGTTTCAGGCTATACCTCCAGAGATATATATATATAATGGGTATGCTGGGAAAAACAAAAAAGGAACTACTGGCACAGGGCAGACAAATATAAATAAATATTTGGTCACTGTTCATTTTAAAAGATTTATCTATGGATTCTGGATATTTTAACACACACACTAACATGCACACCGATGCATCATGTGAGGAAGAGACACATAGCAGATTTGCATAAAATAATCCCTATACAAACCAGAACTCATCTTAACTCCTTTATTTATCTTCTCCAAGTCTAGAAATCCAAATAAGCTCCTGTTCTTCTGAGGTTTCTATCAATTTCCTCTGCTACTCAAAAATTTAGACAAAACAAAACATATGCAAATGGATCTCATTTCAAAGTGAATTTTCCTTTACTTTTGCACTATTGAAAAAACAGAGTTTGATGTTAATAACAAACAGCATCTATGTAGAATGAGGTAAAGAAAGCTACAGAGAACGAGGCATATATCTCGGGCTAATTATACCATCAGCAGCACTTCAGACTGAAACAGTTGCAAGTACTTAATTTAACAGTTTGAAAAGTCTTTTCAAACACAACCAGATCAGAATTACACTTCACAGTGATGAGAATTTGTTAAGAAATAAATTTGACCATAAGTAGCTAAAATGGGAGAGACCTGATTGTTTCAGAAAACTGATGCTAACAGGCTAGATAAGCAACCAGAGACTTCCAGATACAAGCAAGAAACAAACAGTTCCTAGCTCTGGACAAAAACCCCCAAACCTTATGGAACTGCTGTACTAGTGTACTATCTCACTGCTTCTAGAAAACCAGAGTCATGATACTAAACAGAGAACAGGAAGAGTTGCAAGCTTATGTGCATTTGCCACAGAAATACTAATTCTGATCAGTGGCCAATGACTTTAAATTTGTAAAAAATATCCAACTAATTTTTTTTTAATTGGAATAAAACCAGAAAGCTATTGCCATTGATAAGGGAGTGGGTATATATCAGAAGAACTGCATGAAAAGTTACAGGCATATACCAGAAGTATCACCTTTGTTTACTAATAAGACAGGAAAAAAGAAAAAAAATGTTGGGTTTGTTTCGGTTAAAAAACCCAACAAAATCCCTGCCTGATGAATGTGCAAACTATGAAACAAGCAAGTAACATCTTCAATCAGAGAAGTCCATCAAAATGAAGAGTTTGGTTCTCAAGACATCAAGGGTAACAAGACAACCTCTGCTGTTGTTGGGAGGAAGAAGGAGCCTAAAATAATTCTACCATTTACACCACTCAGAGCAGTACATCTGCTTCCAGGCACATTAAACTTCCCCACATGCAGAGGGTGCTGGTGAAATCACAGCGGTCAGAACTGTGGTGAGATCACAAGGTACAGAAAATGCACAGGCACCAGAACTGATTCTTGTACAGAACTGTTACAGAACCATAGTGGAAACCCAAAGCTCCTCCTAACTTTAGGAGATATGCCTTAAGAAGGCCAGTAAAAACTAGCAGGATGTGAGCCCCAACTGATTAAGCAATTATGAAATGCATGTGAAAGCACATTTTACATGATGGGAGCCAGATTATTTTTGATATTTTAAAGTTCAAAGCATTGCCTCAAGGAAACAAATAGTGCAAAGATGAGCGTATTTTTGTTAGTTATATAGTAGTTATGACACTGAAGTAACAACGTAATACACAAAGGGTTACGTTAATATTTATGTGTGGCGGCTGAGTACAGCCAGGGTGGACAGTCTGATCCAGGCGTTCACATAATCAATTAGAGTTCTGCTGTCTTTCCTGACACTCCATCCAGTTTAGCATCATACTGTATGGATACACGTGGATGAATCATCTGCAGCACCTGAACAGGATGTGTGAAGAGGCTTGGTGAATCAGTGGTCCAGTATCAAGGCAAGAGGACATTATTTTCCTGGAGAGGTCACTTTTTATGGGAGTTTCTAAATCTAGGTCATTTACAAAACCCATTTTTGCTCTTCCTACAGTGGAGGGTATTAGGTCTGGCTTTTTGTCCAAGTTTCAAATTAAACAGTTGTTTTTAAAACATTAAAAGTGTCCTGGGTTTAAAACATTAAAAGTGTCCTCCGATTTTCCAGTTTCCCAGAGGGGTTTTTTCCTCTAAGACCACATAGCTGCAGCTGCGCACAGCTAGATCATTGCAACATTCCTGCAACCTCAGCAGTGATGACAAAATAAAAGAGATTAAATGATCCCTGAGCATAATCTAAAAACTTGTTTAAAATGGCACGGAGTCCATGACATGAAAATCATTATTTAATCTAGGATACCTTATTCCCTTTAGTACAACAAAATAAAATCCTAGGTCACAGTTTCAAGTTCGTGCTCCTCCTCCATTCATGTACATAGCTTCATACTGAATAAATATGAACTTGTCACGTTTCAGCCTAGGGTTATAACTTCTTTTAGTTTTTCAGTGGTAGTTTGATCACAGATCACACAAGTACCTTGCAAAAGGTGAGGATGAAGAGGCTGGTGAGCAGTAAGAACAGCTGTCATCTCATCATGATCAGAAGGATGTATGTACTCATAAATGCTGTTACCAGTAAGCTCCACCTGTGAAGAGACATGTAACACATGAAGCAGTGCAGCTGTCTGATTTTCTTTTTCCTGTCCCAAAAGCATTCTTAAGTAACCTGCATACACCACATCTGGGTAACTACACACCATTTTTAAAACATAAGTTTAATGTACCAAAACCGTGCTCCTAATTATACCCATTAAACTAAATTAATTCCTTCTTCATCAGTAACTAATATTAAAGGGGCTTCTGTGGGAATTTCTGGTGATGATCCTGATACAGAAAAGATGCTATTAGAGCTGGCAAATGAAGTGATAAACTAGAGCAGCTGCAGAAATGTTAAATTGCTGCAAAATTGCATAAAACCTCTATGAATGGTATTAATGTTTCTTGAGAAGACAAGACATTCTAAAAAAATAAGTTTCTGCAGGTTCCCAGAGACTATCACCTGCATTCAGCTGGCAGCTGAGATTTCAGAGCCAAACCACTAGACTCACACAATTCCTTTGTGTCTTTTCAAAGATGATCCACCACACTCAATCCACAGTAGTGCGAAGAGTTCAGAACAGTAGCCAGTGAATTCAAAAGGCAGGCAGACTTCCATAGATTTTCATGGGCACTGGATTGAGCCTTTGCTGCTTTAAGCAAACATGCACGGTAAAGACTAGAACTATCTTAAATATCTGTGTATTCCCTCTTCCCACTTGAACTTTGCTCACACAAGAATGCATTTTTGTCTTTCCCACTGTCATACCCATAATAACTGTTACACAAAAAAAAAGGAATAGCGTACACGGTACGTCTTTTTTGCTAACTCTATTTGCCACATATGAAACTCACCAACAAAAGTCTCCAGATACATGCAGTAATTGATTTAAGGAGTGAACCAATACTTTGAGCCTGTGTTTTAAATTAGTGTCAGGCTGCCCAATTGTTCGGTGTGCCCTGATGTGCCTTGGGCCCCCAAGATCAGAGACAGCTGAGAGGTGAAGTAATTTAACCTATTATTCTCAGCCAATCCTACTGATTTGCTAAGATGTGTGAGTTGCCCTTTCTTTGGAATAAATGAAGTTGTCTACCCCACAAACCAATCTCTTCCGAAAATGTTTCTCATCGTTCCATTTTCTGCATTATTCATGGAATGTCTCTTCCCAAGACTATGCAAACTAACTTTCTTTTTCAAGCCATCTATTCCCCACTGCTTCTCTTCAACACCCCCTCCCTGCAAAAACAAAAACACCAACACTGATTTGATATTCTAACCAGAATAAAATTTCACTAAATAAGGGGGGACAGAAGGGAGGGGCAGAGAGAGAGAGTGAGAAAAAGCAATGGAGAGATGGAGAGAAAAAGAAAGAAAGAAAAAAGACAAAGATGTGAAGAAACATACAGATGGAAAGAAAAGAAAGGGGGAGAGAGAGAGAGGAGAGAGATGGAAGGGAAGGGAAGGGAAGGGAAGGGAAGGGAAGGGAAGGGAAGGGAAGGGAAGGGAAGGGAAGGGAAGGGAAGGGAAGGGAAGGGAAGGGAAGGGAAGGGAAGGGAAGGGAAGGGAAGGGAAGGGAAGGGAAGGATTATTTACTCTGGTTCATTTATATAATTTTCTTTAGAAGTTCTCCTTCAAAAGCACTGGCTGTTCCTTTTCAGGATTGTAACAGGTGGGGACCTGTTATAGTAACACTTTATATTCAAACTTTACTGGAGGGGGAGGAAGGAGAATACACAATCTCACTGTGAGTCATGCTTCTCAATGCTTTTGTTTTTAATAACATGGGAAAAACACGCTGTGAATGTTCATAGTTTTCCCCATAAATATAATCACCTACAGACACATAAACCAAGTTAAAAAAAGTTTCTAACAATTCTTACAGTGACATGCATTTCATTGGCCTAGATGCTTGGTAAACCAGATTGTGTGTGGTTTGGCTGATACACTGAAGGGAAGGAATGCCATCCAGAGGGACCCTGACACGCTTGTGAGGTGGGCTGATGCCAACCTCATGAAGTTTAACCATGCCAAGTGCAAGGTCCTACACCTGGGTCGGAGAAATCCCAGGCACAGCTACAGGCTGGGCAGAGAAGAGATTCAGAGCAATCTTGCAGAGAAGGACTTGGGGGTGCTGGTTGATGAGAAAATGAACATGAGCTGGCTTCATTATGTGCTCGCAGCCCAGAAAGACATCCATATCCTGGGCTGCATCAAAAGGAGCGTGACCAGCAGGTCCAAGGAGGTGATTCTGCCCCTTTATTCTGCTCTCGTGAGGCCTCACTTGGAGAATTGTGTGCAGTTCTGGTGTCCTCAACATAAAAAGGACATGGAACTGTTGGAACAAGTCCAGAGAAGGGCCATGAGGATAATCAGGGGACTGGAGCACCTCCCATATGAAGATAGGCTGAGAAAGTTGGGGCTGTTCAGCCTGGAGAAGAGAAGGCTGCGTGGAGACCTCATAGCAGCCTTCCAGTATCTGAAGGGGGCCCATAAGGATGCTGGGGAGGGACTCTTCATTAGGGACTGTAGTGGTCAGATAAGGGATAATGAGTTAAAACTTAAACAGGGGAAGTTTAGATTGGATATAAGGAAGAAGTTCTTTACTGTGAGGATGGTGAGGCACTGGACTGGGCTGCCCAGGGAAGCTGTGAATGCTCCATCCCTCGTGTTGTTCAAGGCTAGGTTGGACAGAGCCTTGGGTGACATAGTTTAGTGTGAGGTGCTCCTGCCCATGGCAGGGGGGTTGGAACTTGATGGTCTTCAGGTCCTTTCCAACCCTAACTATTCTATGATTCTGTGAAAAAAGTTATCATAGAAAAAAGTAACACTGTGGTCAAATTTCAGACCGAAAGGAGTATCACCTGTGACCCTGTTATTATTTTTTCTTTGACTAATAGTGATTTTGCTGAAGAGCATGTTTTGCCTTTTAAATTAAAACAATTGTATCAGAGAAGACAGCTTCCAAAAAAATACAAACATTTATGGGTGGCTATGTACAAAAATGCTCTCCCTTCAATACAAGGCATTTCTTACAAAAGCAACATCAGCCAACCTGACTAGCAGCATCAACTGTAGTAATCCAAAAGATGTGGTTGCACCTCTGATGTTACCAAGCACATTCATAACCACATCAATGTGCACCTACTCTCTTGCAAAGTATAATTCGTGGGTCTCTCTTGCTTTTCGAAAAGTCACTACCTATTTCAAAAGGACTACTTCCAGAAATACATGTTTATTCACAGGACTGAACCCAAGGTCATAGTTTTATCCAAACTGTAATTCGTTTCCAGGGCTTATACCTAAATTTCAGAACTAAAGTGCTTTGTTCAAATAATGACTAGTTTTTCTCATTACACACATAGGAATATTTTCTACTCTGATGTATGCATTTGCAACCCCAGCAAAATCAGCAGGAGGTGAACATACAACACTGAAACCAAAATTGACCGTAAAAATGTGAGTGGAAACATAAAGCTGCCAGCGAAGAGATGGGGGCTACATAAGAGTCAAATAACCAAAATATGTATACATAATTTTGAAGCTGACCACAGTCTCCTGCTACACATAATGCATGCAAGCCCTTTTAAAGCCTACAATGAAACACTGAAAACTTACAAAAATAAATTATATGGTTGGATTCATAAACCTCAGGCTTATTAAACCAGCTTCCTTGATGCAGCTTTTTAATATCTGTAAATACCTGCTTACTACCAAATATCGCTGTTTCCTACTAAGAGGTTTTTTATGTGTAACTCAGCTGCACATTTTTTCCTGCCAAGAAATTATTCATAATAAACACAGAGGACCCAGTAGATGGATTCTAGAGCAAATAATTACGTATTTTGCCTTTCATATACTTACTTGATGAAAGAAAAATAAACTTTTGAAAAGTTCAGATGTTTGTGGTTAAATATTTCAATACTTATCAAAAGTCGAAGATAAGCTTGGCTCACTCATGGACCTAGAAAATGGCTGGAATAAGCTTCAGACTTTCAAAATCAAACATATATGTAGGCATATAAGTATGTGTCTTTCACCATTGTTTCCTAAGAGGATTTTCCTCTCCATTCTGTGTCTTTGGACCCTAAGGGAAAAAAATATTTGGGGAATTTGAACCTATTTGTTATCCATGAAAAAAAAAAGAGAGAAGGAATTGGCCCTCTCAGGTAGTATAAGTCAGTTCAACACTAGCCTGAGGCCAATCAAAATTTGATGGAGGAGGGGTTCTTAAGTATCAGTATTTACAATATTTATCATTACAACTGAGAGCAAAGGCAGATTAAAATCCAAAGGCACAAATTAAGTGATAGGTCCACAAGTAAAGATGCAGCCTAGTCAGAAGTATTGTTTCTGATTATCTGATGCTGGAGACAGAAATGAGTAAAGCAATGCTGAAAAACAATCCTTAATGTTGGTTTTGAATTTTAAACTAGCTTAGCTACACCAGCCAGTGAACGGTTATTCAGCAGCTCTAATTTCTTTCTGCTGAAGTTAAATTCAAGATCAACTAGAAGATAAAGGCTACTGTAGTAGGTCTCCAACAAAATCCTGCAAAATATTTTTAAATGGATTTTTTTTATTTATGTTAAATATATATTTTTAAACAAATTGCACTTTAACTGGAAATCAGTGTGTGGACTAGTTAATTGTCAAGTTATTTAATAAAAGGGCCTTTCTATGCACACCCTAAAAGATTTTCTACAATCATCATCACTCTGGTCTCAGCTTGTATTGGCTGGAGCTCTATGAGAGCACTTGTTGAGAATATAGTGTGGGATTATGACTTGGTGAGAGAGGCTTGTAGAATTTGCTTCTACAGACCAATCTCATTCTTGCTGATGGCAGTGGCAAAACTCCCAGTGATTTCCAGAGAAGTAGGAACAAGAACTCATTTAGAGCCCTGGGAAGCTTACAGGAACATCCTAGCGTTAATGTATTAATATCCTAGTACATGGGAGTAGCCTAGTATTAATGCTAGTACTATTTAAAGCAAAATTGCCCCTTCACAAATAGAACATTAAGTCATAACAAAAAGAGTTAAGATGCTAAAACACCATGGGGGGGGGGGAACCCACTGCCTTGTTTAGCTGGGATTTTGTATTTGTAAGCAAAAAATTATGTGCTGTGAAACTGATGGAGAACTTAGTGTTTTGAGAGTCTAAAACATGACCTCAGATTTGACATCCCTCTGTCCTCTCTGATCTATAGCTCTCTGGGGAGTTCAAGGATACAGCCCATTCATTTACAAATCTCTGCTAAAGTAGATTATTTGTGATTTTGCTTATGAAACTTACTTCAATAAGCAATATGACCAAATCCTCTAATTTTCAGCACCTCTTGCACTGAGGGTTTATAGGTATTTACATATGCAATGCAAGTGGAATTCAGTCTGTGCAAATAGCCATAAGGGCGTGAGGGCTAAGTATGACTAAAGCCTGTGTGATGCTTTCAGTCCCCTCTCCTTGAATGTAGTAAAGTCTGTTTAGTGCCCTACTGATCCCATAGTTCTTTAATTTTACCAAATCACTGGATAATACTGAGACCTAGAAGATCTGATGATTTGATGTTCCTCAAAAGGAAAGAAGAGAAAGAAACAATTTCTGAACAAAACCTGGAAGATCAGTTAACACTTCTTCAAACAGCAAGCAGCATGGGACAATGAGAGACTGCTTCAGCAAGGACAGGTGGGAGCACTCAGTGCTTTGGAACAATTGTACTGACTAAATTAATCTATTCTAGCAGTCAGCAGGGTGGTGGACCTTTTAAAAAAGTTAGGGTGAGAAGAACTGTTAATAAGGCTATTAATTCAGAGTAGAAAATAAAACATTCTCTAGGACAGTTTGATCCAAAACAAAGCAATATTCAAAGTAATTTGAACATGCATTAAATGTTATGAAACAACTAATACTATACTGTAACAGACTCAACCGAGCAAACTGCTTGGACTAAGAATGTTCCCTGGGCACATTTTTTAAAGTTGGCAGAAAAAAAAGTAACTACATAGAATACCGGTTCTCAAAATTACTTTTTCTGTAAGAGATTACAAAACCAGGGACTTTATTTGCCATTAGAAGTAGTGTATCTGAGATTACATATTTGCATTTTCCAGCTATTTAGAGCTGTATTTTTTCTCACAGGTACTAATTCCAATATCACTATTACAAACACACACCCAAAGGACTTCACAGTTTTTCTAAACTAAAAAAATGTTAGTTACTACCAAAGTTGAAGTACACGTATAATCTCCACAACTCAGACCCTTCTCTGTTTATTGAAGAGCCACAAGGCATATTCCCCCGACATTTTCAGGACATCCTGCTCTCTCATCAGCTTCTTCCCTCTGCTTTTAAGTCTTTACTTTATTGTTGGGAAGTGTTTGAGATACAATACATTCTGAATAGACACTTTTGTTTCTTGCAAGTCCCATCCAGGGCCCAGTGAAATGAATTAGGGATCTTTCTATTGAACTTCGGCAAACTTTCTGTCAGGTGCTACCAATGCATTTGTGTTTACACACAAAGGTAGGGAAATTTGCACTCTGCGATTCAAGCTATTTGCCCTCATGCCTATCCCAAAAAGGCAAAAATTTAGAAATGTCCTTCTAAGAAAAAAGAAAAAAAACAACCCCACAATAAAACCCCCTTATACTTCTTGTGCAGAACAGTAGTAAACTGAGTTTTATGAGTTCTATCACAACCATATAAAACGCTTTACTGAAAAGACCACTGAGCTGGAAAAACTCAGGAAAAACTACCCTGAATTCCATGTGAACACTCATAAATCTGCCCCCCTTTTCTTTTTCTCCTAAAGCACATTTACCATAAAACTCATGTTCCACATCAGATTTCCTCTCTATTTCATAGCAAGTCTCAATATCTTACACAATTTAAAACATATAGACTTGAATTCTAAACTTTATTTCAGACGTATAACATTACCATGCAGGCAATAGGTTTGGGTTTCAAGCGCTGTATATATCTGCAATTTGCAATATCGTATTATTTATTACCCTTCTTAAAGGTAATGAGGAGTAAAATACAATGAACAAGAAAAGATATAAAGACAGTCATGATGTGGTTGTAAGTAAAGGAAACTTGAATATTTAAGTAATGCCGTTTGTCAGAGAATAAAGTTGAACCTTCAAATACACCTAGAAAACAATGTCATTATATACATGGCATGTAACATACCAGTATTAGGTTCCAAAACTAATATCTGTATTTAGTAGATGGACAGAATAAATCACTCATACCTGAGATAAGCCAAGATGTACAGAAGCTGTTTCTGAGATGTACATTATTTTGCCATCTGATGCTACCACGAAAACAAAGCCATCTAAAGTCTGAAAGAAAGATAAATACGTAGGTTAAAAAACAAGCACTCTATTTAAACCATTTACAGTCAAAAAAGTTCTTGGAGTCTTTTGGAGGGAGATTGCCATCCAACTTCAACAGCAGCAAATAGCAGCCAAATTTAAGGAACAGAAACCTTTATCTGATGCTGTTCCTACAAACGCTGTGACACATGCACACATTGTAAAACCCAGTTCATTCCCCCTACAGATGCTAGCTTTACTGCTTCACTTTATGTTAACATTCTCCTGTTGATTCTAGTTATTTTAGTACTTTAGCACAAATCGTGAGCTATGTGGTACTTAGGGGAAAGTCTCGTACTACACAAGCCATTTTTTTATGGTATAATTGGCAGGAACAGCTTACCACTATTTGCAATATTTAATGATACCGTGAGCAATGCTTTAAATTTCTTTGACTGTATTTTCAATAATATCTCTCTGAACAGAGGGCTATCTGCTATGTAACTACATGAACTTAGAAAAAGAAAGTAAAATAAATCAGCATTCAAAACTTTATCATGCTTGAAGAGAGATACTTATGCTCATTAAGCTATAGTCATAAACTCTGGATTAAAAATAGGCAACACAAATTGCAGACTTGAGGTCTAATCCTACTAATTCATATTGATAGGATATTGACTGGAAAGTGATTATTACTTACGTAAGTAAAAACTGAAGTTTAATTTAGTCTTATATGATCCATACAAGAAAAATAATCGGATGCAAATAGCACAGGTTAGGCAAAACTGACCATGATTTGGACATACAAACTACCAGTTTGGAGGTACCTTGATTTTTCAGTGCCCAATTTGAGGCTTTTTTTTTTTGGAAGTATCTTATATCCTCAGTCAAAAAGTATCCATTACCACTAACAAGTTTAAGAAGCTCTGATTGACGTACATATGAATATCACTGGAAAATTTACTTGGAAGGAAAAACCATTTTTACAGTACACAGATAAAACAAATGCCTATTTTAATGCATCTTTTAAGTTACTGAACCAGGAGAGAAGTAATAAAATCCTGTATGCTTCATGCTCTTACAGTGCTGCCTCAATAAGAAAGTATTCCAAATTATTCTCTGGCCTACTAACGATTGTACAGCACGTAATTGAAACCAGATTACTCTTTGCCTTTACTTCTTTTTTTCCCCTCCTTTTTTTTTTTTTTTAACATAAATTAGATTTTGTAGAAGTATTATAATGGGAAATAAATTATTGCACCCTTAGCCATAACTTCACTTTTGAACAGTCATTTTGCAATTGTGCCACCCAATATCATAACTAAAACCATGTCAATGCTTCCACTACTGCGTTATATGATGCAGTAGGTCTCTAACTTGCCTATGCAGAGAAGTATATTGAAGCTGAAACTTTGCATGTAAGGTTTCATTCTAAAAACCTTTAAAAGACGTTCGTGGCAAATATATGTTTATTAGAATGTGAAGCATTCATAATTCAGAAATAACTGAACTGTAAAATGAGTATTACAGGGGATTAGCAAATAATCTTACTGAAGTTCATTTAATGCCAGGCAAAATGTGAAATAGCTGACACGGAGGAGGAGCAAGTGTGACAACAGTTATGGTATAACTAGATTTATATTTTCTAGGTATACTAGTGATTTTGCAATGTCTGTCAGTACACCAGCCACTTAGAACAACGTTTTCAAGCCTCTGGATACCTCCACATGAGGTAACTTTCAACTTCGTCGATTTCCATGGACTATATGTGGTCAGTAACGCATGTTTCACATCACGCTGCCGAAAGCGCAGGAGAAGGGGTGATATTTTGCCGGGCTTCGGTAACAACTAAAATGCCGGAGGACCTCGCACAGCGAGGTCCCGGCTACTAGCCCACAGCGCTGCCTTTTCACCTCTGCCGGTGTTGGCGGCTTGCTCGAACTTGGGAAGGGGGGAACTGTCACAGAAACCGAACGGGGCTTGTGCTGAGCTTTGTATCCCCAGCAGAGTGAGCGGCTACAACAGCTCCAGCTCTGTAACCAGGAATTAACCTCCTACAATAAAAGCGGCCGTTAAACGATTACAGTTTACTAGGTCTTTAAAATCGGGGGGAATGATCCTTGCTGTATGAAGTTCACGTATAAAAAAAGTGGAGCTAAACGTATTTTACCTTTTTTCCCGGCTACCACTTCCTAAAGTCTCCTACGGGGAGTGTGGGGAGGGGAATTCAAGGAGGGGGGGTGTGAGGAAACTCAGAGGAATACCAGATCAGATCAGCGGGGATGCGAACAAGGGTATGTTCAGGTGCTGACTCCCACGGGGAATCTCACCCAGACGCTCGCCCCCTGCCTGGGAGCCCTGCCCTGTCTCACGGGTTTCCTCTCCCGAGCCACTGGCAGAAAAAGGTGATCCCGTTCCCGGGTGTCAGGAGGCCTTCCAGCCTACACCACGCTCCACGTTGCCACCGGTCGGCGGCTGCCGGCGGGACATCCCCAGCAGCTCAGAGGAGTCTGACTGTCGCTTTTGCGGCTTGGGGACACTTTCTGTGCACAGAGAACAGATCAGTGCTACGGTAAGCTGCAACCTCTTACTAATATCAAAGGCGTAGGGGCGGGAGTGATATAATAACTGAAGTTGTTGGTGTCTCGTTTTTTCTCCCCTCCAAGCCGGTGTGCCCCTGGGGAGTAAGAGGAAGGCTTCACCCGGCCTCCTATCGCGGTGCTGAGGAGAGGAAGAAGAGGAGAAAGAGAAGAGGCAGGAGACTGGTCGCAACACAACACCAGGTTTCCAACACGAGAGTAGAAAGGGGTCCACTACCTGAAGCAAGTGGGATCCGAGCTCCATGGCCACGTTATCCAAGGGCCCTATCCTGCTTGGCTGTCCCCAAGCGTCGCCCAGACCTGCAAGAGAACCAAGGAGCTGGTTAGAACTGGAAGTGGTGCCTGGCGGGCCCCATGCCTCTCCAGAGGGACACGAGCTGCCCGCAACCGCCCGCCCTCCTTGTCCCGCAGGGAGCGGGCCAGGCCCCGGCGTAAGGTTCAGAAGGTGGAAAAGGCTGACTCCCTCCTACACACACGCGTGGGAAGGGACTTACTCTGTTTCCGAGGGGGAACGGCTTCCCCACGGGTGAACTTTCTCCTTCCCCGGAGAACCGCCGCCTTCCAGCGCTCCCCTACAGCTTCCCCTCGCCCGCTATGCCGGTACCTTCCTGTCAGCAGCACTGTGCCTGTCCCCGCTTCCCCAGCTGCTAGGGTGAGTGAAGAGGAAGGCAGGCCACACTGAGAACCTGAGGGACGAGCCGCCCTGAACGCGGTTGCAAAGCATCCGGCTCTCCCGCAGCCTCCCCAGGTGCAAACCAGAGAAGGGTTCCCACACAGAAGGCACAAGGAACCGAGAGACACTCTCCCTTCAACTGCTGCCCCGGCCACGCGTGCTCCCCGTGGGAGGTGCGGCAGGACCGGCCCCGGCACCCGGCCCCCCTGCCCTCCGCTCCTGCAAAAGTGCCGGTGCTGACGACTCCTATGCTGGCCAAGGCAGCTCCCTCCTAGGGAGCCTGCTGAGATGGTTAAAGAGGGGCTCAATTGGCGAGAAACTGCCCCGACCACCTCTTCACCTGCGCACTGACAGGACGGAACGAATGCACAGCTTCGCCCCGACTGCCCCTGCCCGTGGGAAGCCCGGACCCCGCTTACCCAACCGCCCCGACCCAGCTCATCTGTAGCGTTGTCCGGCTGGCTGGGGACGACGATCGCCCTGGTGACAGCGAGAGGCTATTGATAGACCTGTGCCAGGAAAGGGCTTGGAACGGGAAGACAGATCTGGGGGTGTTTTGTTTTGCATTTCTTCCATGAAAAGGAGGCTTGCACCAGCTCCCCACTACTCGTGCCACCCGAGGAGCTTGAGACTCATGCCGGCACCTGATGGCAGGCCCTGCAGCATGCCGTTGCCAGCAACAGAGCACAGATGGAGAGAGAAGGGAGGAGAAAGGGAAGGATGGGACCGCATCTGTTTAATGCCTCATTTTCGCAGAGAAAGGACAGCCCTAGGGGCCACAGCACCGCTTCTGAGAGGCCACGGGGCCCGAAGGGTGTTCCTGCCCGTGCTTCCCTGCAGCCGAGAGGCGCTGCGAGGGACCGATGTCAGGTGGGAGGCAGGGATGCTCGGTACTGCCAGTCTGGCTGTGCTAGCTGCCGGAGGCCACGGGAGTCCCGTCTATAGCATGCGATGGGTGCACAGCCCTGCACCCTTTAGCCTGGGCAGCCCTCGGCGTCCCTGCAAACTGCTGTGCCGCCAGGAAGCTGAGCGCCAGCTTTTCCTCCGGTCCTCTTTCACCGATCAGGTGTCTCCAAATGAACCTTGCAGTGGAACTGCAAGCTTTCAAGGGAAAAGGGGCTGCAGCGGGAGCACCGCTCGGCTCCGTTTCGGGAGGTAGAAGTTGGCACCCAGGCGGGAAGCTCTGCCCTACGCTCCAGCCGCAGAGCGTTTTTTCTAACACCCCACCTGAATCCCACACGGATCAAGGGATCCTTTGGCAGGGTGTCCTCAGGTAGCTCCGGTATAGAAACGGCAGGAGCTTTTCTTCCCGCCTTCGGGGCGTCCCTTGGATACCCAGCGTGTCTCCCCAGATCGCGCCGCGGAAATGCCTAGTGTGCGGCTTCGCTTCCCTGTGGGTCGGGGAATTACTCCTTCCCTTCACCCGGAGAAGTCCTTGGCCACGCACTGAGAAAAACGCTTTGAAGAGCCAAACGAAAAGTAATACTTTTCTAGCGCAGTTGCCCAATTCACAGTTTGGAGAAGGCTCCTAACTTCCAGGGTACCGTCAAAATGTTATTTTAGCTGAAACGATGATTGCCCCGGGTCGGAAAGTTTGAGGATGGCAGGAACATCCTGTAGCCTCTGTCCCAAGACGGTAACAAACTCTAACAAGAGAGCCTGTCCTAGTGCTGAGTGGCTTGCCCTTCTTTCGATTTCCTAATTGCAAATCCCGAAACACGGATTGTAACCCTACAAGGGGGCTTACACATACCTATATAAAAACTGTCCTGAAACGAGCCCTAACTTTCCGAAAGACGAAGCAGATTTACTCTTTGAGGCACTCACGACGACGTTTTTCACTACCGAACAGTGTTTCCCGTGTTTCTGGGTGGCAACCTGGTTCATCCAGATACGGTTTCACAGTATCCCCCAGCTCTCCACTACTCTGGGGATTCTTTCTTGACCCGGATCCCCCCCCCCCCCAAAAAAAAAAAACCAAAACCAAAACAACAACCCAACCAAAAGTCACTTCGTCAGCTTTCAGTATTTAAATTGGAGTTACAATTGGGAACTCGCATCAAACACAAACGTATTTGTTGGATCAGCTTGGCATTCGTCGAAGCTTATTTTAAAGCCGACGATTTTATCGTTTAATCCACCAGCAGATCGCTTTAAAGGTGGAAACGAAAAGAATAAAACCTTCCTTTTAGATAAAGGGCTGACGCCCATTAACTTGTCTTCCGAGAGATTTGCAAACGTCCTGCAAATATGCGGATGCAACAGGCTCCGCCGAGCCTCTCCTGCCCAGCCCGGGGATAAGGCACATTTTCACTCACTGGCCTGGAGAGAAGCCAAAACAGCTCCAGAGTCAAACCGAGAGCTTCCTACATCGTTCAAACGAACAGGGATTTGTTGGGGAGGCCCCGGCCAGGAAGGGCTCTCCGGTGGGGAGGAATACCGGTATCCAACACAGCTGTGAGCCCGTGCCGGACAGGTCATTTCGAAGGAAACTTTTAAAACTGCACCGTTGTAGTATGAATTACCTGCGACTCTGGCCCAGAAAGCCACTTCCCTGCGGGAGAGCATCTTTCCCGCAAGTGCTAAGACACTCGTAGGATGGGCTGGTTCCCGACCACAGCCACTTTGCCGCGCCTAGGAGTATTGGACCGCCTACGGCCAGCGCCTCGGGCCGGCTCCAGGCGCTGCCGGTAGCGTGAAGCCCGGGGAGCCAGCGCCGGGCTCAGTGGCAGGAGCTGGCACTGCGAAGCGCTGCCTGCGGAGAGAGTGACTTGTCGGTCCCAGACACAACCTCCTCTCTCCTGACATTCCGCCGCCGACAAACATAGATAAGAAGAGCCCCTCCTCGTTTACCTGCATTTACTGAGGTCTGTAACGGCCGCCGGTTCCGTTCCCACAGGGGAGGACAAGGACGGGCACGGCGCGGTGCCTGTCAGGCAGCACCAAGGGGGAAATAACCGGCCCTAAACGCAACTGTGCCAGCCAGCAGCCCCCCCCCCCCCCCCCCCCCACCCCCCTCCAGGCGGCTGATTTGGCTCCGACGGCGGCTTCCCAAGGACAGAGAGGTGGGTTTGCACAGGCCCCCCAAAGTTCGAGCTGCTTCTGCCTTAGGAATACGTGGTGGTTCTCATACAAATGCGTCCCCCTCCCTTTGTCAAACCCGGGCACGACTTCCCCCACCCCCCGCTTTTTAACATCTCTGGCTGTTTTTCAAGGTACCTCAACATTCACTTTGTACTGTTTCCCAGTTTCCAGGGCGGAGGGTGAGTTAAACTGTAATAAGATCTAGAAATACTTGGGAACAACTCCCACCTTTGCTCTCCAAATACATAAATTCGTAGACACACACGTTTGAAAGCCCGGTAGCTTTTCTGCTCGGGATTCTGCTAAAAGAATTACTTAGCGATGTATTATGTTAAGTATCGGGTTGCCCTGTAACTTGGAGCGTTTCCTCTGTGTCTGCTGTACTCCCCCGGAGCGTGCGGTCCCCCAGCGCTGTTCAATCGCCATCCTTCATATGGAACCTTGGGTCAGCTACAGGCGCCGAGATTTTCAGGGCTGCCTCTTCTGGGGGGATTTCTCCCCGACGAGAAAAGGTTGTGCCTTCCTCGGCAAGGAGAGCAACAGGGAAATTACCGGGGGGAGCGGCGAGCTGCCAGTCCCAGCATTTGACGGAGACGCGGAAGTGGCGGCCACTGCCCTCAGTCTGGCTTTGTCTCCGTCGTTTAGGACAGGCACTGGGCTGGAAGAGGAGAAGGATGGTGTATGGCAGTTCGTGGCGTGGGCAACCAGCAGAGCTGACGCCTTGCCCCAAGCCCCCACTGCAGCAGGGGGCGAAGGATCTCATCCCCGAAGACGCAGGGAGTCGCGCCACTTGATAAGAGGGGCCGAGAAGCCGGGACGGGTCAGGAGCCGACGGGGAGCAGCCGGCCGCGGCGGGGATAACCTCTGCTAGGCAGGGGAGGCTTCCCTGCCAGGGTGGCTTTGCGAAGGTGAAGGGCTGGGGTAGATTAACCTCGGCAGGGATGTGCCGGGCCGCCTGCCTTCTCTCTGTGAACTTCAGCATCACAGACTGGAAAGGAGGCCGAGGGCTGGGCAACGGGAACGGTGGGTGTGAAGAGCAAGAATTTAATTTAAAGGAAAAAAAAAAAAAGTACTAAAGAAAAGAAAGAAGAAAAGAAACCAAAACCCAAAACCAAACCAAGTCCCACAGATAACCAAAAAAAAAAAAAAGAACAAAGCAAACACTAAAACAAACCACACGCAAAAAAAAAAAAAAAAAAAACACAAACAAACAAAAAACAAAAACCTCACAAGAAAACCGCCTTTCAGCCGCCCGCCAGGACACCCGTACAAACCCAAATCCGGCTCTTCCCGGCCCATACTCTTCTCTTCCCAGCCAGCCAGAAACACCAGATCGTATTAACAGGCCTGAAAGTGGGCGCAAGACAAACAGGTCCAGGGCAGCTACCACGCCAGTGACCCTTTCCTTCCCTCCCTCGCATCAGGGCAGGAGAGGCCGAAGCGACACCACCACCACCGCCGCCACCCGTTTCTGCAAGGCTGCTGCCGGCTGCGGCTCCCTCCGCCTGGGAACGGCCGCGCAGCTCCATGGAAGCACTAATGGTACTTTTGTTTTGGCAAGACCTTTAATGCCACTATTAGCGGTTAGTACAATAGAGGCAGGGTTTCGAGGAGGGAATACTCACGCCGTCGGCTGCGGCTTTATTTATTTATTTAATTAATTAATGAGCCTCTTCCGAGTGAGTATGAAAATGAGATGAAATAGCTGCAATTCTCAGTGATTTTCTTAAAATATACATTCACAGACAGGTTTAAATAGGGACCGAAAACTCTGGATGCTTCTAGTAATTCCTGTTGTCTGCGTCTAGGCGTAAGGAAGAGATCTAAGATCTATCGCTCTGTCATATTATTCAGGTCATTTTGTATAGCGCACATTATCTTTTGTGACACTTATTAATCAGCTTGTTCCCATTCGCTTTAAAGATCCATAAATGTGCAGTTTTACAGTCAGTTTTGGCAACTGCGTCGAGGGTGGGGGCAGGGTCACAATTTAAACCAGTCTGCTTCTGGGCAGAGAATCGCGGGGTTTGAAAGCGATTTATTCTCTCGTCTCTTTCTCTCATTAGCTCATTTTCAGAAAGAAAAAGATCAAACAGAACAACAAACCCAAAGCCAAAGCAAACAAAAACATTAAATACTGACAGTCAAGACAGAAGTCCCGTGGTGTATTTTTGTTCTACAGCAATAAATGCCTTGGCAAAAAGTCAAAACACTAGAGAAGACGATCTTACAGAGCGGGAGCTCGGGGGAGGCTGTAGGTTGCTGTCTCCTGGTCTTTATTTCATGGCTCTGAAGGTCAGACAGACACCGCTTATTTGTGATCTCGGAACAAAAAATTGTGCCTTCTCCGCACCTTGAACGGAGAAAAGAGTAGAAACGGGAACAGAAGTCTTTCTTGCAGCCTAATCGGGCGCCTCCGCGGGGAAAACCTATGAGTTCAGTCCAAAATGTGCATCTTTGTGAAAACCCTGGCCGGAGCCTGTCTGAACCCCCTCACAAGCCCCGTCGAAGCGCTACGACCAGACGCCGCGGTGAGGGTTCCAAACTTTGCCTAAACTATGTGTCAGCTTGCTCTGGAAATAAAGCGGGAGGGGAAGCCATCCACTGGAGTTTTTAAAAACACAGACCTTTCCCTCTCTCTCTTCCCCTCAAGTCTAGACAGAGCTGGAGGCCAGTTTTATAGCTGGACAACGCTCCTGATCATGCTGGCTGCAGTTACTCCGGGCCTAGCACATGCTGGAGGCGTCTCAAGCCTGTCCCCTACCCTGCTACCGCGGGCTGGAAGAAATAAACTCCCTTCAGCCTTAAAGGGGTGATGCTCCGGAGCTGGCTGGGGAGACCCGGAGCGCTGCACAGGCTGCTGGAGCCACTATGTGATGACTCCCGGGGGAGCGGGGCGGCGTGGCTCTCACTGCTTGGGCAGCAGAGGCTGGAGGGTGGCAAGTGGGCTGTTACGTGCCCACCTTTATTTCAAGTCCCAGGACCTTAGACGTGAATCTCCATCTGGTGTCACGTCCTCCCCCCTTCAGGCCCCCCCCCCCCCATCTGCTCCAGCGTGCTCTAAGGGGCGTTTTCCCCAGGTGTTTCTGACCCAGAATTTAAGATGCGGAGCCGGGCAGCCCTCTCAGGTCCCCGCCTCCGCCCCCCTCCCCCCCAAGTAAAGACAACTGAAAACCACCAGCCGGGTATGGGGGGGAAGAACATTCTTCCCCTCATTCCGCAGACAAATCTCGAGGGAAACGGAAACTGGGGTGCTGCAGGACTGTGTGCCGTCGGGCATCAAGCGCCCTACTGCAGCCACCTGTCCAGCTCCCTTCTCTGCCCTTCACCCTCCCAGGCACTAAACGCACGGTTCGGGGACCGGAGGCAGTTATTTCCCCGGCCTGTCATCCCTGGATGCAAAGCTTTGGTTTTAAACGTATTTCCACCCGTACTTAAGACGATGAAAGATCAGGAATTCGCTCTATGCACTTAAACGTTGCTCTTAATAAGCAGAGTGTGCGGAAGCTCACGCCCGGCCTGTTTAAGGAAGACAGACACATAAAACACACCCGAGCTGTGGGTATAAACCTGCTCTCGGGGTCGTCTTGTTGCTCTTGAGGATCAGTAGGGCTGCAAAAGCAGGGACACATCCGGCAGCATCTCGAAACGTGCCACTTTTTTTCCCTCCTAAATCAAAGCCATTGGAGGGCATGCTCCCCAGCCAGGGCCGGCGAGCGGCCCCCGAAATTACGACGCTCTGTTTCTCATTGGGAAATTCCCCGATGGGGGATAATGGCTGGAAGTCGCAGCGGAGCAGCGCGTCGCTCCCCCTTGCTCCGCTAACCGGGCTTACTGCGGGAGCACAAGCCAAAGGAGCCCTGGCTTTCCGTAGCACGGCTAGTACGTGCTCTCGAAATTACTGAATTAGATGGCCACAACGGTAAGCTTCTCTCGATTTGGGAGTGGGGGGTTCCTCCTCCGCTACGCTTATTTTCAAATATATATATATATGTATATATATAAAATTTTATCTGCAGCCTCTTAATAAAGCTCCTTAGAAACCGCGACGGAGAGCAGACTTTGCACTCTGGAATTTGCTAATTCCTTCAACATCCCCCCCTCCCCGTCCGGAGAGGCACAAACAAATGACAAAGGGGGGAGCTGGGCTTTATTTAGCCACCCGTAGACGCTAACCGGCGTTTCATTCACGGCTCAGAGGCGGCACGGGAAGAACGGGGGGCCGACGGCTCCCATGGGGTGCCTGCCAGCCTCTTTCCCTCGTCCGAAACGGCCCGACATTGAGTCCTTTAGGATTGTAGGGTGCGAGGCTAGCTGGGCTGTTTTCTACCAAACACCGGGGAAGAAAGGAAGGAAGCAGAGCGGGGTGTCAGGCCTCCTCTCCCCATGTCTCCAAGAAGAGCGACAGGAACACCCGGCGCACACCGCACCGCACGGTCCCGAGTCCTCATGGTCCCAGCTGGGGAGCAGGGGGGTTCCGGCTCTGCTTGGGGCAGGTTGGGCTCGAACAGGTCTCCCCCCACTCTCCCCGGTCCCGGGAGAAGACGGATGGCCTCCTTGCGAAGCCACCGCGCCTTTTTTTCCCAGCCTGCTTCCCAACCCCCAGAAAACTCCAATCAAAATAATAACACCACCACCCACAGTATGTTTTTCTCCCCGAGGCCGTGCCTGGGCACCGACAGGAGCGCCGTGCCGAGGGGCCTACCCCTGGGGCCGGCCCGGCTGCCTGCCGGGGCAGCAGACACTGGGTACAGCGGAAACGAGCGGAGACCGCTTTCCTCGGGAAAGTCCCCTAGAGAAGATGGAGCTGAACCTGCCGCAAAGGAGGAGCGGGGAGAAGAGAGGGATTAACCGCACAGCTCTGATACCCCCCTCACCCACCTCGCCCCGCTGCCACCCCGGCACAACTGCCAGCTGGGGTCCCCGCATAGCCCTCACCACCGGCCGCGGCTCCCGGAGGCTGGGAGGGGGGAGAGGCTCGTTTTCCCACGTGCGGCTGCAACAAGCTGTTCTCTGCCTTAGGCCTCTCAGGATCAGGGCTGCTCCTTGCAGCCCGCCCGACAGCCCTGTGTCATGCCTTGGCTTTCGGGCAGCGAGCGCAGCGCTGCCGCCTCTGCCCCGACAAGCCGGCTCCCTTCCACTCACGGCGGCTTTTACCTCGCTAGCACCCCTGCAAGCACCCTGCTTCAGATGCTGGCTTGTCTCGGATTATGTGTTCCCCCTCCCCCAGACCCCTTTGGGGCCGCTGGGCTGCCCCATGCCTCCAGTACGGGCCGGGCGGGAGGCGGACAGCCCCTTCCCGAGGAGCCGGGGTGGTTACCTTCGGGGAAGACTGCTCGCATTTTCAGGTAGCTGGTGGTGAGGCGGATAATGGATGCCTTGTCCAGCTGGGAGGTAATGGCCGAGGGCAGAGGCAGGAGTTTGGCCAGTTCGTAGAATTCTCCATTTTCTTTTTCCCGTCTAGTCTTTGCCGCGTTCTTGGATTTTTCCTTCATCGCGACTACTGCAAGGCGAAGATGACACTGGCATATTAGACCCGATTCTTCTGAATTGCAGGGGGCATGGATTTCGGCTTCAGAGTTAGTATTTTCGTTTAAGTAAGAGAAGGAGGGAATTCACCCAAATCAAATGAAATTATAATAGTAAAAAATAAAAGTAAAAAGGGAGGAAAAAAGGGGGAGGGAATAAAAGTCAACCCAACAAAACAAAACCACCAGCAACAGAAATGGTGCGAAGAGGAGGGATGCGATTTCTGAGCCACAACCACGACAGGCAAGGCAAGAGAAGTAAGTTCTGTTCTGACCCTGCGATATCTGCCGCTTGGAAACAGGCTGGAAGACCTACAGGAATCCCGGTCCTCTGCCTGCAGCTGGAATCGGAATCTTCTCCGCAACGGGGAACAAATCACCGGGTTCCCTTCAATAAGGGATTTCTACTCAATCCGGCCTCGTCTAAAAATAATAAAAAAATATATTAAAAATAGAGCATCCACGCAAGAAGTCATTGGGTTAAGCAGGCTGGACCAGTTTTGGACATTTTGTCTCTTGAAAAAAAAAAGAAAAAAAAAGGAAAGGAAAATAATGAAAGACCGAGCTGCTCGTTTAACGCCGTGCCAAACGATATGGTCCCTGAGCGCGCGATGCGAGGAGACGAGCAGGGAGCTGGCGGAGCAGCCCCCCGCTAATCGAAAGTCAAAGCCGGTGCGGAGGGAGCTGGCGGCTGGAGCTCTCCGAAATCACAGGCTCGCATTTTCTTCCGACGCTTCCCTCTCGGCCAGCTCTCGGCGTCTTGCCGCAGAACGACGCTTTCCCCGTCCTCGAGAGGCTGCTTCAGCGGCGCGGCGCGGGGGGCGCCGTGACCCGGGGGGCGGCGGCGGCGGCAGTGGCGGGGCCGGGTGGATGGCTGGGCTGCAGGCGCGGGGGGCTGCTGGCCGCGGGGCTGCTCCTGCCGCTCCGGCCGCTGCGCCCAGCTCCAAGTGTGGTTCTCATGCGGAGTCAAATTAAAGGATCCGTTTTCCTTGGGACCAGTGCCACTTCAGCGTTGTCTCTTTCCAAACAAGTCCGAGCGCTGGCAAAGGCGCGGGATTGATTCTGTTGGATTTATTTATTGTTTGTTTTTTTTTTCTTTTTTTTTTTTTTTTTTTAATTTCCCCTCCTTTTAAAGAAAAAGAATTTGCAAGATCAGGAATTGTTTCTTTTTATTCTTCTTATTTCTCACTCATTTAAATCGTAAAGCGGTGGCTTTTTGCACAGATGTGCCTTTCAAAGGCAGAGGGAGGGTTTGCTACATTCACCTCCCGCAAGCAGCAGCGATCCTCACCATACGGCAAGGATCGAAAGTAAAATTCCCCTCCTCTCGGAAATCCAAGCCGCTGCGCTCCTTGCCTGAAAGCACCGGTATCTCCGGGTTTGGTTTTTTTTTTTTTTTTTTTTTCAGAGGCAGAAGGAGCTCTGAAGTGGACCCCTCTGTTAATTCTTTAGCAAAGGCTGCAGAAAGCCAGGAGAGCCTCAAGAGGGGAGGGGATAATGTGTCCGTGACGTGTCCTCCCGCGCAGCGCCCTCAGAGGGACCCAAATACAGAGGAGCCAGAACAGAGCCGCAATTAGCACTTGCCATGGGACGGAAGGCCGGGGCGGGGGGAGCGGGGGGCGGAGGCCGTTTGACTGCGGCAGCCCCATCCCGCTCCCCCCGACCTCCTTCTGCAGCCGTGAAGAGCCGGCGGAGACCCGCGGTCCCTTCCCCCGTAACCTGCCGTCGCTCACGTAGGCGCTTGGTGCACCGGCCGTGACCTCGCGGCGCCTGGGGGGCCCTGGTATCCCCCCACCAGGCACCCGGCTGCCGTCTGGGGCAGGGACATGCGTGGGGCCGTGACCCGCGTGGGGCCTCCATCACCAGACTCATTGTAACGCCATTAGGTCATTCGAGCACTATCCCCTTTCTGCTCTCACTCTGGGTAGAAGGGGCAAAATGTACCTGAACACATATACCTATGTGTGTGTGTATCATGTATACACATGTATATTCATATTCATATATAGCACACATTTATACTATATATGAACATTATATATATATACTGCATGTATATTACACGCGTGAGTATGCATGTATATATGCATGTACGCAAGTAAGTACATTTACAAACGCACACATACATATATTTACGGGTGCCTCCTCGCACTTCTAAGTGCGGTGAGACGAAAGTGCGGGGCCGAGCTCCGGATCTCCGCTGCTCCGCAGACCCCCTCGCTGGTGCCGTACCGGTCGCCGCTCACCAGCCCCTGATGTGACTCTCCGCTACCCGGGGGGCCGCTGCTGACCAGGGCTTCACCCCGGAGCGGCTCTTCTGGGGAAGATGAAGAAATTCCCTCGAGCGCCCGGGCTTTGCTGCACGGGGCTCACGGGCCTGTAACCGTGGAGGGTGGGGGCACCTCTGCAGGGGTTGCCACAGCGGCCGCCACAACATGAGCGGTGGCCGGGTCACCCCTCCCCGCCCAGAGACAGCGCTAACCCCCGCCCGGCCGGAGCCGTGCCCGACCACGCTTTGACTGGGCTCCTACCCGTTGGGAGCCTTTCGCTCTCCGAGGGTACCGTCGTGATGCTGCAGAGGACACTACGGCCGGGACACGCACGTACATAGACCCACTTCCACGGGGAACCGGACTGACCCATTGCCCCCTGGGGGGAGCTGGGCTGCAGCCGGCGACTGAAGAAGCAGCGTGGAGGAAACCCTCGGTGTGAAGAAAGGGAGGGACGGGACAGAGCTGCGGGCAGAGTCCAGCGGGACTCGGCTCCACAACCGCGGGCACGGGGAGGGCGCGGAGAGGAGGATGGGGTCGCCCGTTTGCAAAACACAATGCACCGGTCCTTAATATTAATCCCCGCGAGAGGTCTGGCTGGCGAGCGAGTGTGTTTGCTTAAGATCGCCCGCCCCTCTGTAATTATCCTATTACACCAGAAAGGACCCGGCCCGCCGTTGTCGAGGGAAAGGCCACGCTCTTTAACCTCCCCGCAGCAGGCGGAGGCCCCGTCTCCGCGAGCGGGACTTGCGTGGCCCCCAGCGCCCTCATCGCTACCCCGGTTCTCCCCTCCCGGGCTGTCTCTCTGGGACGCGCTGCCAGGGGAGGCCGGTTGCCGCACTGCTTCTTGGAGGTGGCGAGCGGGAGGCTGGGACACCTCTCCAAGCATTTGCCGCTTGAAACGTGGGGCAAACAAGGGGGACAGGCGCACCGAGGGGCTCCCGGGCCTCTCCGCCAGGGTTCATGTCCTGGCCCTTCCCAAATTCACCGCTCTCCCAGCGCAGGTACCCGGCACCGCGCGCGTCGTCTGCTGGCGTGTCCGAGGGGGCCGGGAAAAGGATCTCTGTCCTGCCGTCCCGGGTGGGTTTAAGCTAAAGCTGGCTTCCAGGTCAAGGACAGCTTGAGAAAAACGGTTGCACAAGGGAGCCCAGGCGATGTGACCCGGTTTTTACCTTCCTGTACTGTCCTTTTCGCACGCAAAACAGGAGCAGACTCGCAGGGCTCCCGCAAGGTCACCCGTCGCATGGGGACACTTTTGGCTTTGGGGACGGCAGATGTAGGCGGCGATTAAACCTGCCGCAATATTTTTTTCTTGATTTTTTAATTTTTCCTTTTCTATTTCTTTTTCTCCTTTTTTCTTTTTTCCTTTTTTTTTTTTTTTTTCCTGAATTATGCTCCGGCTGGGACTTTTCGCCAAGCAAAACAAACCAAAATTAATCTAGGACAAAAACCCTACCAGTCGAAAAGAAACTGCAGCCTTTCAGGGAAATTCTCAAAAGTCAATACAACCTCCGCCCGTCGCCGAAACTGGACTCATTAGCACAGGTAACAACAAATTTACGGGGGAAAATATTATATAGATATATGCCTGTTGAAAAGTAGCTGTATTTCAAGAAGGTCCTAACGAGTCCGATACACGAAGCTCCGCAATACTTAACTCGAGAAAGAAACTGTAAGGGACGTTTCTGTGTCCTGTAAACAGCATACAGGGACAAAAAATGGGCTCCAAGGCAAGAGAGAGGGGAGCACGTTATGTTCCTAAAAAACGACGGTGATTTGGAGAAAGCACAGGTTTGCGAATGTTTGCAACGTAATTCCGACAGAAAAGGTCCCGGTTGGTGCAAGGGTGGCCCAAACTTATCGAGGTGCATTCGCAATATTCGACTCGGGGAGTCCGAGGTGGCTGCAGGGACCTTCGGGGACGGGCTTCCCTCCGTCCGTTTTAGTAAGAAACTCCCCTCCAGGGAGGAAAAGAAAGGAGGAGGAAAACCCCCACAATTAATTACCTAAATATACATATCATATTTTCGCTGGTAAGCTATTGAATCACACACACACAAAAGCATTGTTACTTAACAACATTTTCCTGTGATTCGAAACGAAGAAACTGCCCCGGGTGGGAACTCGAAAGCGAGTGTTTCTTTCCCAGGTGAGCTGTGTTACAGAAGAATATTTCACCTCTTGTCTTTTCCTTCTTTATTTTTTTTTTCTTTTGCCTCGCTCCTCCCCCAAAGTTTTAAACTAAAAATGGAAAATAAAGACGAAAATATGTGGATGAAACCAGCCTCCAGCACCCCACAAACAAAACTATACCAGCAGCTTCTCCTCTGCTGGTCTCGCAATGCGCCGGGAGCCACCGGGGCTTGCGCAGCGCGGCCGAGCTCTTGCGCGCCCCACGGCTCGCGTGCGTGCATGTCTTTGTGTGTCTGTGTGAGTATTTGTGTATGTCAATGTGTGTGAGGTGTTACGCGGGTCCAGCGGGAGCGCAGCACACGCGTGTCCGGCATTAGGAGGCGAGATGCCGGGGCAGGCGCTGAAGGAGCAGCTCAAAAGGAGGGGGGTTAACGCCTTTTTTCTGGGGAGGGGGAGAGGGTAATCTTGGAGGCAAGTATCTTCCAATTGAGGGAGTGGGTCCTGGCACACGCAGGACCCCCTTGGTACGCGGTGGAGTGGGCATCCCGTTACTACCCCCACCCTTCTTCCCCCGTCCCCTGTCCGGCGGCGGCTGCTCCAGCCGGGAACCGCGCGGCGGGGGTATGTGTGTTGGTTGCAGGGGAACTTCAATCACCGTTTGCAGATGTCGGTGTGTTTTGGTAGGGATGCTGGTAGGGAAGAAGGGCCCAGGCAGGAGTCAGGTCAGGCTGGGCATCCACTCATTGCTGTGGAAGTGGTCCTGGTACCAGCTGGTCAACTGTTTAGACAAGCACCTTTGCAGGTCTTCCACATTTGTGTGGTTTCCTGTGTTTCTGTCTCATGTGTTCATATAATACACGCAGTGGTAGATGGGTCCAGGCTGGGGAGAACAGGGCTGTGGGGCCAAGCACAGTGCAGGTCATAACTTCTGTCTGATGTGCTTAGCTAATGTATTAACTGTGAGAAATACCACCAAGTTCCTCAGGAAAGAAAATATCATCAGA
Source organism: Neopsephotus bourkii (assembly GCF_033783945.1). Classification (NCBI taxonomy): domain Eukaryota; kingdom Metazoa; phylum Chordata; class Aves; order Psittaciformes; family Psittacidae; genus Neopsephotus; species Neopsephotus bourkii. The sequence continues at coordinate 5,353,947 of NW_026901456.1, read as the reverse complement.
TATTTTAACATTTACAGGCTGCAACATCAGCAATGGTATGAGCTCAAGAACTAGCAGCTCTTATCGTCCCCAGAGGAATCCCTTGTATTTTTTTTCCTGTAACTACTGTTCCCAAGTGTGGATGTATACACACACACGCTCACACACACAAATCCTATAAATGCTAATAAAACAGATTCCTCAGGATTTGTTTAACTTTCCCTGGCACCGCAATCTTATATTGATATTCAATGGGGTTACTAGTGTGCATGAGGATTACTAGTTAAGTATAGACCGTAGGATCAACCTTCTAGTATGCCACTTGAACATGTCCCTGCAAATAAGTGAGGTAGGAAACATAAGCATTGACAATACGATTAATTTGCACTGCAGACTTGAAAGGAAAAAAGGAAGTTAAATCATGGTGCTAGAATTATTAAACTATGCAGAATTGAGGCCTCCGGTTGCAGGGGATCATTTTCAGCTCTTTACTTGAAGCTGTATTACTGCTATTGTCCAACCTTTGCTGGCCACATGGGACAAGATTTGGCAATAAGACAGAAAATTATTTCTACTGGGCATGAACTGGAAATATCCAGCTGGGGCGTGGATCCCATTTCTAATCAGAGTGGAGGGAAGGAAAGCTCAGTGCGCTCTCTCGTTACTCAGATAGCATTTTTAGTTTGTCAAAAGCAGCTTGAGCTAACTGTTCAGGAAAATATCTGCTGTTTAAATATGAAATAAGGATGTTTTGTTTTGTTTTTCCATAGAACTAGTAAATTTATTTTTTTTCTGTACATGAGGTAGAGCAGGGTACAAGGTGTACACAATGTACAGTGCCTTTACATAACATACAGTGATAATACAGGCACGAAACACTGTGGGAGCTGTCAGAGTTGATGGACTGATCCAAATGGATGACATTTGCAAAAAATATGTCGGAGTTAAAAACACTGAATGCTCATGTTTTTGGGTTGGGTTTTTAATTTCAGTTTTTTAAGGAGAATAAAGTTATTTTGTTAAGGCAAACTTCATTCCTATTTTCCAACTGGTCTGGAATTTGACAAATTTTCTGAAAGTATTTTCATAAAATTCAGATAATTGATACTAATTTTCATGACCAAACTTTTGTTTCTCCTCATGTAAACTGAAAACCGTATTTCAAATTTTAGCTGCAGTTGAGCGTTTAAAGGGTAAAACCTGTCCTTGGGAACAGAAGAGGGAATGTATTAATCACAGAGAGGAAGCTTCTAGGATCAAGAAATAGGAAAAACCTAGTAGGAAAAACACACAGTGGAACATTTCTACCCTATCTGTCTGGAACCCTTTGAACATTAGAAAGTCAAAGTAAGTATTTTTATTTACCATTTTAAAGTTATGTTCAGTGACTTGAACTTGTTTTCTCAATGGCCCTCAGCTCATATGAATAGTGTGACTAATCTAGTGGAGATGAGTAATGGATCTGTGAGGAATAGAGGAATTCTGATGCAAAAACATCTCTCTGTTTTCTGGTGGTATTTTATGCTTCTTGGCATTCGATATATTATATAATTGCTGTCATAAGAACTTCAGTAATACTTTATGGTGAAGTTTATAAATACTTTAGTCATGATTTAGAAATGATGAATGGAAAACACTATACATAATTATGTGACATTTTACCATGTTCTAAGAACATTCACAAGCAAATGTATATGCTTTCATGAACTACTGTACCTTTGATTTGTTGTTACATCCTGATTCAATATTTTTGCATTTGCCCATTGAATGCTTTGTAACACATGTAATAGCTTATTTCTAAATAGTTATTTTGCCATGTACGTGCAGGCAAATTTAAGAAAAGATTAATCTATTCACATGGGACTGGGACATTATTGCAGAGGAGAAGGGATGAAGAAGGGAAGCTGAGGTTCTAGGGATGGTTGCTTTTGTGAACTTAAGACCTTAGCCCTGCAAATGAAAGTCTATCAGCTAACTGTCCTAGCTTAAAACAGAATGGAATAATCACAGCAGTGTAGCCTCAGCAAGGCGTGACAAGTCACTGAGAAGAGTGGGAAGAGGGGGTCTGTCTACTTGCAAGTGTGGTTAAGATGATTAGACAGGTCTAGCATGGGCATGGGAAAAAAGATTCACAAGCTCGGCTCTTAGGGAACTGGTGGTTCAATGGATGCAATGCCTTCTGGTTCAAAAGGCAGAGCAGAAGGCAATCTCATACCACAGTGTCTTGTTTGAAATGGATTGCAAGTCTCCCAACCTTCATCCTTGCAGAGTCAAGGCTTTTCCTGTGTTCAAGGAGCCATTTGAGCTGACCTCACCAAAGGCAGAATGCAAGAGATGTTCCCTGCCTCTGTTCATGTCTTTCCATTATAAAAACAGAAGCTGTTTGCTTCTGGTCACCCTGAGCTTCCCCAGTAGCAGTGAGATTGAAAAGTTATGCCACTTGGATAGTAATTGCCACAATGCAACTGCATTTGCCATTGAAGCATTTCAAAACCATCCTCCATGGACACACAAGGCATTTGCTTGTATTGGTAACTCACCCCTCAACAAACTCACACCAGCAGGTTTTGCAGCTGAACTACTAGTCAGTCATCAGATGTATTTGAAAGGCGAGCTACTCTGAGTATAGGAACTTGCTGCTATTTCTTATTACTGTTTCCAGCTTTGGCTATAACTCACATGCCTTCTTCCTTTTGTCAGGGTTCATATTATCAAGGTTTCCATGCTTTATTATGGGAACTTGGGATATGTTCGATCATAACTGAACAAAGATGACCTAAGTTCAATCTCTGCTAACAACGGAAAGATACACAGAAGATACTGCCCTCTAAAATGATCTGTTTGACCTTTAGACACTGATGCTGAAATTTGATCCCCAAGACCCACCAATACCAAAGAATTAGACACTTCAGTCACTGGATGCCATTTAAATGTGCTCTCAGTTTCAGAGCTCAAAGCCAGATGCAGAAAGGGACTCAGGAAGAATGCAGATGCTGAAGTCTAAAATGGGAACGCTGAGCACTTCCACTCAGTTGCTGCCTAATTATGGATATATCTAAAGCCCAATTTTCACCACCACAGCTCCCCAAACACACCCCCAGTCGCATCTCAGCATCAGCACGGCAGAGCTAGCATGGTACCTGATGCAGACCAAGGAAGCAAGTATTTCTCTGCTTCTCTCCTTTGATCTGTGCCCAATACAGTCAATAAATACACTGCAAAAATGCGCTGAAAGCTTCTTCCTCTCCACGATCAATAGGAGAATATGTCCTCATGCATAAAACAAGGAGGGGTCTTGAGGATCAAATTTCAGGTGTCACTCCCATGGGAATCAGTCCTCTGGCATCAGTTCTTCATGAACTTCTCCAACCTGAGTACTTCCCACAGGCTGCAGTTCTTCACAAACTGCTCCAGCATGGGTTCTTTCCACAGGGAGCAGTCCCACAGGAGCAGGCTGCTCCAGAGTGGGTCCTCCATGGGGTCACAAGTCCTGCCAGCAAACCTGCTCCAGCATGGGCTTCTCTCTCCATGGGGCCACAGATCTTGCCAGGAGCCTGCTCCATTGAGGGCTTCCCACAGGGTCACACCTTCTTCGGGCACCCCCCTGCACCAGCATGGGTTCCTCCTTGGGCTGCAGGTGGGTATCTGCTCCACCATGGACCTCCATGGGCTGCACCATGGGTTGCAGGGGCATCTCTGCTCTGTTGCCTGGAGCACTTCCTCCCACCCTTCTGCACTGACCTTGGAATCTGCAGAGCTGCTTTTCCCATGTATTCAGGAGAATATTGCAGCTCTCTGGCAGCAACTGCACAGTCACTGTGTTGTGGGCTTTTTTTTCCCCTCATGTTTTGTTTTTTTCTTTTTCCTTTTTTCTTTTTGTCCCTCCGACCGTCCCCCCCCTTACAACTGTTACCCCAGAGTCATTACCAGCATCACTGATGGGCTTGCTCATGGCCATCGATGGGTCTGTCTTGAAGTTGGCTGTCATTGGATCTGTGGACAGAGAAGCAGCTTTTAGTACCTTCTCACTGAAGCCACCTCTGTAGTCCTCCTACTACCAAAACTTTGCCATGCAAACCCAATACACTTGTGTATTAAGAGTATGTTAGAGGTATCAGACCATTGTTCACTTGAGTGTGTGAAGTGGGCGCTTTACTACTGAATTAATTTCATTGTGCATAGAAGAATCAGGATTTATTGGGGGAACATTTTATATCTTTTCAAAGGGGTTTTTATTTGCCTGTTTGTTTTTAATGTTTATTATTTGAGGACATACACTGAACACAAATGCATTAAAATTCTTTGGGGTAGAATGAGATGCAGGACTTCCTCCTCCTAGCCAACTGCCCTGCCAAGCAGGATGGGGTCACGCTATCTTTTTCTTCCTTTCCCTTAGATTTTCTAGGCAGAGCAGCCTGGATTGAGCAGGAAGGACTGGGAGTCTCAGCTGCATTTATATCCTGCTGTTGGAAATGTGGAGATAAAAGTCTGAACTTCCTCAAAGGCAATTGAACTTGCCCCTTATTTCATGAATTCAGGATCACTCTGTGGTCTGGCAGGAAGATGAGGAAAACTGGTGCTCTGCTTCTAGTCTCAGAACTTAAAAAACATTTGCTTTTTTGTTCTTCCCTTACTCCCCCCATCTACAAACAAACAAACAAACAAACAAAAAACCAAACCACCCCCCAAAAAAAAAAAAAACCCAAACAAAATAACAAATTAAAATGTTAAAAGAAATCCCAGACAGGGAAGCTCATGATGAGGAAGATGTTTAAGTCTGATGTATGAAAAAGGCTGTAAGAACAGTGCCACTCCCTCAGCATCTCCCTGTGAAACACTCGCTTGGGTGTTACAGTGCTCAGCTTTTTTATGCATTCTCTTCAGCAGAATCCAATCCCATAGCGGATTAAGTAGCTAACCCTGAGTTTGGAAATGATGCTGGGATTTGGATTATTTACAAGGAGCTCCAACACTTGAAGATTTATGTCTTCAAAAAAATATTTTTTTTTGTATTTTCCTACCTTAAGCAACCAACTAACCACACAAACCAACCAAACTAAACCAAAACCAAGAAAAATCTGTTTTGCGTTACAATGGAGCAATACATTAAATTATTCCACTATTTTCTGGTGCTTCTTAACTTGGAGTTGCCAATATTCCTGACATCTTATGTTCTCATATAACCATCTCCATATAACGAACCTCAGCCAGATAAGATTCTTGGGCTTAAGTCTCCAAAATGGTGGACACCATGCCACAGTGGAAAGAAAGACACCTCCTCTCCACCCCTCCTTCCTTCCAAAACTGTGTAGAATTTTCTTGCATTTCCAGACATGCAATGTACTTATTTTCTGAGATAAGAAATCAGCAGATTCCCCCCATCAACAGAAACTGATACATACTGTAGTCTACAAACACTTCTTTTACCACTTGAATGGTTTCAGAAAGGCTTTTATTTCTTCACCTTCTGCTACCTGATATAAAAGACAAATTCTGAATGTGCTTCCTTGTCTCTTCTCCTTTTTGAACTCAGAGCCCTTTCTGCATTTATTTTCTTCCAAGTTTTCTCTACTTCAGGGTTTCTCCATCACCAGAGACATGCTATGAGCATATCAGGGGACACCTTCTTGTGGCGGGGATTGGCAGACAACTGTTTACCCTGAATAGATTGCAAGTATCACACAGTGCAAATACTCACAGCGGGATTGATTACACTGATGTCTCTGACCCTCTGAACACGTGCAGCATGGACCAGAAAAACCAGACGGGATGTTAGACTGAGCTGAATATTTGTGCAATTAGTGCAAGATAAATATTCTCCCAACTGCCTACTCAGTGCTTTACTGACTGTTAGAGACCTATCATTAAGGAAGTTTGTAGTCTAATTCCATAAACATATAGGATTTCAGGCAGGTCAGTAGAACAGACTTTAAACTGAAACATACAAAAGCAAAGTGAGAGGAAATAAGAGCAAGAACACAGAGAATATTATTTATCATGAATGCCTGAGAGAATCATCTAGAGAGCTGAAATGAATTTAGAAGGAGATAAAGCTGACAGATAAATCTTAACCAAATCCGAGATGAGAGAACAGCATGATTGGAGAAATAAAATAGATGTGGTGATGATAGCCTCTAGAAGAGGAGTGAAGCTCTGCAGAAGTTCAAACCCATTTTCAATAAGATGTTTTATCTCTGGGGATTACTCAACCAGAAACTACAACTCCGCTGAGATTTGTCTCAACACCAGTAAAAATGCACAGGTCTGATACTGCAAACAGAGTTCCTGCGAAGAGGCTAAACTCCTCATGAATCAATATCATGGTCTTCAGTATTAACATGGCTTTCAGTCAGTGGAGGCTTTTTCAAATGATGTAATGTTTTTAACTTGATATCCTACTCTGTAATCCTAGTGAGGACAGAGATGTTGTGGAACCAGGCAATACTGGAACAATCTTAGCTTCCCTATGAGCTTTTGGTTAAATGGCTTAATAATTTCTTAGGTTCAGCACCTATGACACACAACTTATCTCCTGAGACAGATGTTTACTATCTAGTGAAATCAGATCTGATGCTGAAATATTAAAAAGAAGGACATCAGTCCTGCCTGCCTATGTTCTGGTCCACCACAGATATTCACTTTTGGTTTTGGTGTCCTCTGTTTTTGTAAACCAAATGAAAAGAATTTTCAGACTCTTTGGGTATTCACATCTACATAAGCATATGCTTACGTAGGACCTTTGATAACTTGATTTTAATGAAAAGGTAAATTAAGTAAGGAATTCCAACTCTTAACTCTAAATTTCCCAGGGTTTGAAAGATTAAATCAAATCTGTAAGGGCATTTTACCATAGTAATTTTCTTTTCAAGTCTGTGATTTATGTCCTCTTTTTATTACATGAACATTTGTCTCAATACTATTGGATTTAGTCTACTAATGGGTCTCAGCTGATTCTATTTTACTATCTGCAAATTTTTGCACACAAAACTAGACAAATGCCATGCAGGGGTAAATTAAATCATGCAATTTAGTGAAAAAGCAGGTTACTGAGAGAATAAGATTTTAACTGTTGGTTGAAAACAGCTCTGCCTGTGAACAATGGATCCTTGGTGTTTACTGTATACTATCTGTCTAAATACAAGGATTACTGTGGCCTCTGGTGTAGCAACTGGCTGGAGGTTCTCACTAGTAGCTGCTATTAGTAGCAATGACACATTAATTGAACTTCACTGCTTCCAGGTGTGTGGCACACTCCAGGGTCACCCAGTGCACTACAGTTTCATGTGTATTCAATTACTGTAGCGTTATGAAGGAATGCAACATGTCATGCATTAAAATGTCAATTACCACTTTTTATGGGATAGTGAATAAAATAAACCAATAAGCTTTTCATAGCGCCAGTTTTGTCTGCTTGGTTGCTGTAAGCATCCAATGAAGCATGCCTTCATCCCCATCCTCATCTATGCAACCAGAAGAGAGAAATATATTTAGAAATTACTGCTCAGTGTTAGAAATCGTTAGATTACTTGTGTATGAATGAGTGGCTTGGATGGATCATGTGGTATTGTTATTAGTGATGCATCATAGAATGGGTAGGGTTGGAAGGGACCTTTAAAGCTCATTTAGTCCAATCCCCCTGCCATGGGCAGGGACATCTTCAACTAGATCAGGTTGCTCAGAGCCACATCGAACCTGACCTTGAATGTTTCCAGGGTTGTGGCATCCTGTTATGAATAAATCAGTAATGGTCCACCTCAGTGATTTGGTCTGAGACACTCAATGTCATGGACAAAAACTCTCAGGTGTTTTCAGGGACACAAAACAGTTGACACCCTGCTCTCTATCTGAGTCAGCTGTAGCGTCTTTGCTAGAGCAAATCTGGATGAGATTCATAGGTTTTTCCTGAAGTTTTTACAGTGTAAATGTTCACACCAGAGACACCCTAGGAAATCTCCCCCTTTAAAGAGAAATGCCTTTTTTTTGTCAAGGTGTTTGTTCTCCCCAAAAAGGTCTTTTTCCTGCTGTCCCTTTGGGTGAGTTGTTGTTGCGAAATCCCTTAGAATCCAACTTTTTGGATTAAATAGAAGGCTGAATCTTTGAAAGCAAATTTGAGCTAAAGGATATGGATACCCTTGCAATATTACTATTGTATAATATTTTCACATCTTTGAATATTACTATTGTATAACATTTTCATATATCTAATTATGTTCCATGAGACTTCAATGCTCATAGTCTTTACTGGTAAACTATTTTTAAGATCTGTTTTAAAATTATTTATTTAGTATGAAATTCTGCTTAAGGAGTGAATGATTACCAAGCCACGTGGGCCATGCCATGGTCAGCTGAATATTTATCGGCAGCATTTTTTTGTGTCACTGCTAAAGCCAAAAGTTGTTGCATAAACCTTACCTGAGTAGTATTTATATAGAGAGCTTCATAAAGATCAAGATAAGTAAATTACTAGATAAAGGTAGGTATTTATTTTAGCATTTAAACTCTGTAGCTTTTTAGTTTATTTCCATAGACTTTCCTGACCTTGGAAGCTGGCAGGGATAGAAACTTCCACAGTGCTGGTAAGGACACTGGACCAGCTTCTTACATCAATAACATCCTGAAGAAGTATTCTAACTGCTTTTAACTAGGTCTTTCAAAAGCTATTGTAATCTGTGAATTAAGAGAGTGAACCTTTTATATGAAAGCCTGGGAACAGTGGAAAATAATGTGGTCTGCATTCATGCATGGTATGCTCTGTACCACATTAAATTTTAATTGACTATGTTTCCTACAACTACAGGAGATTTTGCCCCTGATTTTGAAAGTTCTTATTGTGAAAAAGAACCCCCCCCCCCCCCCAAAAAAAAAAATAAAATCATCAGGCTGGAATCACAAGCATGCAGCAGAACCAAGGTTAAGAATAAGAACTGAACTCCAGTAATTCCTTAGTTTCTCCACTTCTCTGCTGGAAATAGGTTCTGAGAAAGTATCATCCCTGGGAGGCTCCTTGTCTATCATGCCAAAGCCATGTGGTATTTGGCAGTGTGATGTAGAGTTCAACCTAGGAATAAGACAATTTTTACTAAGGAATATGATAAATTTCCTGTAACTTGAGGCCTTTAAAATTAACTTGGGTGTGCAGATGCATAATGTGCTGATTCATAACCCCCAAGTCTTATTTCTAGCTCTTCAAACTTCATACCACTCCTATGAGCCTAAACACACAAAAGTCACAAGGGTAGCATTCTGTAACCTGGATCCTGCTGGAGATTCAGGGAGATGTCTGAGAAAGAGAAAAGAAAACTGTAATCATCCTTTCCAGTCTTAAAATCTACAATTTTGTCCTGAATCATGTAGAAAAATGCTTACAAAGTTAAAAAAGCACTCTTGTTTCCCAGTTTTATCTGTAATCACACACAATACCTAGTTGCCTACTGAGGAAATATATATGCTAAATGAACACATTTTGTCAGTTTTAACCAACCAACCAACCAACCAACCAACCAACCAACCAACCAACCAACCAACCAATGACAAAAAAAAAGACCCTAAAACAGTCTAACAGTTCTTTAAGACCCTGAGTTTCAGAAACAAATACATTTTCATGGGTTCTTCAAAAGAATGCAGATGCATAAAGAATTGTATACATCCTTTCTGTTGTGAGCAACCTTTTGAAAGATAGAAGGATAAACACATTTTCACAGTCTATAAAAATATCTCTACACATACTCATGCATATAAATACATATATGAATGGTTGTGGAGAATATTAAGTTGCACATCATTACTTTAGAGAGCACATAAATGGCTCTTTCTGATCTCTGTATTTGTGAATAAAACCCAAACAAACCAAAACCCCATGAAACTCTAGATCACACAACATTTCAAAATGAAAGTGCAAAATACGGACTGTGACCATTTCTTATTTATAAACATGTGCTATAAAATGCCAGAATATACACTTTATTTTTAAATTCAACACACAAGTGGATATTGTTTTAAGTAGACATTCAAAATAGTTCCCTTGAAAGACTAATTCTCAAAGTAAAGAATAATATGGGTAATTTGAATAGTGCCATTGAAAGGAAGGCAATTCAGAGACAGCCTTTGGCTTTTCATGGTTGTGGTGAACTCTTTGATGCAATTATTTCCTGTTGGCACAGATCAATGATATGACACAACACGTTGCCTTGTGGGGTAGCAGAAGACAGATAAACATCTTTGGAAAATTTTCTTGCCTTTTTACTTTAGGTGTTTCTCTTGGACAGTTAAATTAGGAGTGTGGGTGCCCAGTATGAGCCATCAAAGGTGCTAAGTTTGGTTCCTCAGAGCACCTACATAAGGGATTTCGTGTGAGATTCTGTCTCAGTCCCTCTAAGATATATGCCTCTTAAAGGACAAGACTTTTCCTTCAGTGAGATCTCATCATCTCATTTCACTCACTTCAGCAGAGAACTTTTCCTGCTCTATTAAATATCTATTCTGTCATTGTGTTTTGGGAGAAGACCATCCATCTATTAAGAACTGAGCACATTCAATTTGGACAGGAAGCGTTAATGTATTTTGTACTCTGTTGACTGAGGCCTCTGTGCAGGCAGAATATGCCTAATTTTAAGTGGTCTCGCTGACTTTTGGGACTGCTGACATGATTAAAATTAAGCACAAGTTTCAGTCCCTTCCTGAATCAAAGTTCAAATGAGATTCTAAATGGTTGCTTGACTTTACATCACATTAACATTAGCAATTTCCTGGCTATTGTTTTTCTTCCACCACAGTGGTGACTTTTCCAAAATAGATCCCTCATCTGACTGTAAAGGTAAATGAAAATCAGGCCCATTAAATTTACTGTCTGTAAAACGCTAATGCCTAACAAACAGTAGCTTTACATTTAGATGGCATTTTTATCCTGAGGAATCTCAGATCACTCTATAAATCCTGACCTTGGTCCTAAAGTCACTTATATATGTGAGCAACTTTATATTGTATATCAGACAGGATTACACATAAATGTGAAATTACTGACAAGCTTTAGTGTTTGCATGTTGAAGAATTTAATGTATAAGTGTCACTCTGGAAAAAATGTTATTAAGATTGCACTCTATGCATAAACAATACTTTCCATTCAACCAACTTGCAGAAATGTGTGCTGTTTATCATATACCAAATAATGTTTCTTGTCTGCATCCTTACAGCTGTTGCCTTCGTATTTTTAGAGGAATGCAAGTAATTCCAGGATTTATTGGCAACTGTCACAAAGAAAGTGTTAATGAAAATGAGAACTGCAAGCCACATAAACTAGGCATCACTTAGAGGTTTTCACATTATATTTTCAAATACTGTAAATACCAGATTAAAATTCACTAAGCATGTGATGACATCTGGCTGTTTTGCCAGATTTCATAGTCCTATTATGTTGACTAATCTGATGAAAAGGTAAGTTGACCAAGTCTGCAACAATATCATTCATAACTGTAACTTCTATGAATTCTTCTAGACTGCAACCTCAATGTAATATCCAGACAAGGCATCCTGATTTAGAAAGCTTTCCTAGGGTATCCTAAAATTATCATCTTTTTTAAATTTTGAGTATTCATCACCCTCTTGGCAGTTGCTCTTGCCCTTCTCTTTTTTTTGTCCTTTTTTGTTTGGTTGGTTTTGGGGGGGTTTTGTTTTGTTTGTTCGGTTGTGTTTTTCTTTTTCTTCTTGATAAGAACACAAGAATTTGTATCAGAAAGCTGAGCCTTTTGTTGTAAACACTTATATTATGTAGCCTTTTCGCAGGCTGACCACACTACAACTTAAATGCAGCTAGGTAACTTTTTAGGCCCTTTGCAATTCCCCAGTCCTTTTGACAGTAAATACCTATCAATTTTCAGGTATAGGGTGACACCATATTTACAACAGAAAAAGAGGTTCTTACATGTCAGCCTAGAGGGAGTTGCTTTGCAAGATGCTACTTAAATAATCCTTTAAGGGGAAGCTTTTTATATGCTGTCTCTAGGGTCCTTTTGAATTGGGAAAGTATCACAGCATCATGCCCATCTTTTAAAAGTCCTGAACATGCTGTAAAATACCTGTTGACTTACTCAAAGAAGTGTCCTGATGAAGGTAGACTTAATCATGTTAAAGCAAGATATAAAAGACAGATTCTTTTCTCATTTCTTTCATTCATCTTGACACTTTACAATCCTGCCTGTGCTAGGGTCACCATGGGATTTGCTGTTTTACTCTTGTTGGACAACATTGCTCGTGGTGGGAAAGATTCTGAGATTAGCAGCTGCCTTTGAAAAACAAATGCCCTTCCCTCCTTCTCCTTCAGTAGGTCAGTAAGTCTTTTGTTCAGTTCCACATATAATAAAAACAATGTTACAATAGCAGAAAATATTCTGTATCAATTACTTGTCTTACAGGAATTCAGTGGGATAGAATTTGTAATTTTTCTAACTTACATAACTTAGGATGCAATGAACAAGAAGGGCATTCATACTTCTATTTTACTAATATGTTTTAAAAAATCTGTTTTCATCCAAGAGAAAATATTTGATGTGATTCCTCTATTTGCTTCAGCTGAAAAAAAAGTATTTGCCAAAATCATCCAGATAACGTGTCTTCTTAATTTGCCTTATAATACATAGTATTTCACACACCACATGAAATACAGTCATATATCTGGAGGCCTCTGTCTGTATTCAGAACTTGTACATGTGCTAGATGCTGATTATTCTACTCAAGCACTTCTCATTATTCTATTTAAGCACTGATCACTCAGCATAGTCGAAAGATGAGATAAAAATCAGCTTTATTTCTTATTCTGAGAAAAGCTGACATCAGGATCAATAAATCCTGACAGAAGCTATTAACATTTTAATGAGTTACTCAATAATATTCTAAAGATGTGTTGGCAAGTCAAGCCTCCTTTGATTAAGGACAAATTTCTTAGACTACTGTAAATATATATTTCAAGGTCCAGAATGCAAAGCTGTCACTTATCAATCAAGAAAAAAGGGCAAAAGTCATGACTAAAGAAGCTAAGGAAGAGGCTGTCCACATGATTATAATGATTACTGTACATGATGGAACTTTTTAAGATGTCATTCATCTTAACCAAACAGAGTCAAATATTAGTCACGGGTTTGTGTGTTTGTTGTCATACAATTGAATAAGAGTCTTCCTACAATGTATAGAAACCCCATGATGTTGGGAGCAGTCAGACACATCTGTACCTGGTTGAATGGAACAGCAAATACAGGGAGTAAACCAGGCGAATGGGAAAATAAGTGTCTCTGCACACTCTGCTGAGCATCAAGAAAAAGGCACAAGGGGCCAACAGGAAAATATACTTATCTAAGGGTGAATTTTGCCCTTTAGATTTCATGATTTAATTGTACTAAAATAGACCAGGATTTGGCCTAAAGAGAGATGGCACCTGACATAGTGTTAAATGTTGTAATAAATCTGTTAGGATCATGCTATTGAACATAATGCCAATAACTTACATGAAAATCTTGGCTGGCTTGCCATGCTTACAGAATATTGACTTGAGTGCAACATTTTAATAAGCAAATATGAGTCTTTGAGCACAAAGTCAGATGTGACTTTTCTAGTGGAGGCAGTCCAAGAAAATCCAGGGTACTGCAATAAAGCTGGACACAACAAACGGCTGTAGAGAAAAAGACAAAGAAGAAAGATGGGTAGGTCACATAAAATCACATTAGCAAGTCTTCCCTGTAAGTATGAACATATGGACACATGAATCATGAAACCAGCCAAAAAGAAACTTGTGATATTAGATAAGCTTCTCCATGGGCCTGCCTTTATCACAATGAAAGCATTCACTGATTTCAGTAGGAGGTGTTGCTCTGAATATGAGATCAAGCTTTTGTCAAAAAACAAATGATAAAGGGCTGTAAACACAGAAAGGGCAGCAAAATGTTATCAAATATTTTGTTACTAGTGGTAAACACCTTGAAGATATCTTGTGATGTTCTATCACCTGATTTTCCAGTTTGCAATGTAAATGTTATCAAGAACTGCAAAAATATCCAAGACATACTTTCTGCACCAGCAGAGGATGCTGAAAACATGGAATTGAAGGTCTAGAGTCTGATGACTTACAGTTCTTAAAAAGCAAATTTAGACAAAGACTCAGAACTGTCTCATCCAGTGTGGAGCACTTTGATGTTTTGTAATGAGAAAACTTCCTGTAAAGGAGAACAAGGAAAAGGAAGCAAAATAAAAAAAGAACACAAAATTCGAGCATGTTAACTATTCTACACAATTCCCTCTTTCATAGGTACTCATATTTATGGGCTTAAAATGCTGCTATATGAAAATGCTCTATTCTTTCATCCATTTCTTGATAACTTCTGACAGGTGCTCTGCTCAGAAATGAGGAACACTTGGACTTCATAAGCAAGAGGATCATGAGACTATTAGGTAAATTGAAAAATCATTCAACAACTGAGGCTTTATTGCAATCAAGTTGCTGTTGGCACTGACTAATATACATGACATTTATTTACCTCTCTGAAGGCCTCAGTGCCTCATGACTTAAATCAGCATTTACAGGACTAAGTCTTGAAAACGAAACCCCTAAGAGAGTCATTGATGCCACTTCAGTATATTGGGCATGTGGCAAAGGGATGGATGCCATCCAAACTTATAGGTATGTTATGTTTTTCCTTTTGTTTTGAAAATTTGGTCAGGTATTCATTGCTCATAAGTATCAGCAGTCAGGGATAACTTCGTACACAGCTGTATTTTTTTAAATGCTATTTTGACTGAAAGGCTCGTCTTCCAGTCTATGTATGGACAGCACTGAAGATTTGCTTGATGAAGCATAAGTTGTTGTGAAGATTGATTACTCTTTTTTTTTTTTTCTACCAAAGTTCCTGCACTGAATGGGATCATCCACATCATCCAAAGGTGAAGACCCAGTTCACATTCATGTAGAGACTAGATATTAGAAAGTTCCTCACCATATAATTTTTTAGACGCATGAAGTCTTTGAGATCCCTAAATCCCTTCTTCTGCAAATGTCTAGAATGTCCATAATCCCTGCAGAACTGTGCAGGTAGGGTTCAGGCTCTTCCTAGGGGCTACTGAATAATTTTATCCAGTGCAGACGTCATGCATAATGTATAAGCAAGCCTAAGCGCTAGGCTAAGTCCCTGTCTCTGTCTTCCCACGTGAGGAGCCCATGCACTTGATTAGAACATCACTGTCCTTCTAAATACAATGACTCTTGAAGGGTTTTTGTGTGTGTGACCCGGCAAACAGAGAAGTGTCCAACCTCAGCAGCAGCTCCGTCACCAGGGTACCGTCTTGCGAAAGCCTTGAACAACCTGTGTCCTGAGAAGTGCTTCAGCCGCTGAATTAGAGGACAAAAGGTTATTGTGATGACTGCAACCTCTTGCTCTTTTTTAGCCTGTATGATAAAGGGGGAGAATGACCTCTTGCTACACTGCTGAAAGGAACAACAGCCTGGGTTAAGAGCCTAACCTCCAAAAGAAGCAAAATGCATGAGATGCTGCTCTTTAAAGCATTTTTCACTAGCTGATTTGTGTGGCTCCCTGCTCAGCATGCTGGGCTGAGTCCCAGACAGCACACAGGGGAGCCAGCATGTAACCAGGGCTGGTCCAGAGCCGCGAGGCAGAGGAGACAAGGGCATCTACATCCCTCTATGGGCCTAATCTAAAGGTCCAATTCAGATGTCACTTGAAACATGTGGGTTAGATTCAGTTTTAATGCAAATGGGTTCTGGTGACTTCACTGTAGCTGCACAGATGTGAACCTTTATAGGTTCTTGTGAAAGCCATGTTTTTCAAAAACATCTCATTCACTTCTGAGGAACTTTCAAGGAGATAAATCAAAATCTTCCTCTAAAATGCTTGAAGCCCTTTCCATCAGATAGGTCCAATTTATCTGTTAAAACCAAAAAATAATAAAAAGCAATTGGAAATGAAAAACCCGATTCCTATTAATGCTAACAGCCCTTGAATGAAGGAATTGAAAATTCTGAAATAATTAAAAATTATGTTTATATCTATTCTTTTTTTCTAGTTGTTTTTTCTAAGTTTTCCTCCCTTCCTTTAACTTTTTCTATATTCCTGATTATTGACTCTTCTGTTTCCTGAATTTCCTCTATTGATTCCTTCTGTGGTGGAGAGGCTGGATCACCTCCCCTACCCTGCAGGTTCTGCTCCCATCCAATCCCTGAAGGGCATTCACCCTTAGCAGAGTGGACCGTGGCTCAACTGATGATCTACTATAGGTCAGTGAGGTCTGTTCTTACAGAGCTACCATCTATCAGGCTGTTCCCTGTGGTGTCTATGCTATCCCCTACATAGCACTTTACCCTCATTCTTACCAAATTAAATACTTTTAAATGCTATTTCTCAGGTTCATAGCCGTATGCATAATTCAATTTTACTATTTCACTGTTTCAGTGTCTTCCCAAACCTGAGTCTTCTGCAAATGTGATTAGCACATTGCTTATTCAAGTCAGTAATGAAAATATTGACGTACCAGATCCCAGCACAGACTTCTGCAAAACTGTGCTCAGCACAGCTTCACATGCCACTACTGACCACTGACAGCTACTCCCAGGAACACCACTCCAGACATCTTTGCATGCACCTCATAAACCTATTACGTTTTCTCCTTTTCCAGTCTGCCAGTACATTCTGGAATGGGGGAATGGTTTCCCCAACATCCTCTGTCAATAGCTTTCCCATTCTGTTCTGTGGTCTTCCTTTCTCTACTTGTGTAGCAAGTATCACCCTTGCTACCTACCACCCCCTACTTGCACCCTTGGTGCCAGGTTTGGGTTGGAAGGGTATTTCCCTTCCAGAGATCAGACCATCCACGACTATCTCTCCCCTTGTCTTGAGAGCGTGAAGAATTTATATACAGTGTTCTGGGAGTTGCAAGATATTCTGTGTTACTGCAGGGTTCTGGGGCAGAGGCAGTATGCTTGATCCTCTTCTGCCCTCTTCCTGCAGCACAGAAATGACTGAGTTTTTGGCCAGAGGACCTAGATTTTTTACAGTGCTTTGGGTAACGTTGAATGATTTAAGATTAGTAAATTGAATCAATGCTTCATGTACTCTTTCAGACTGGACCTCTGTTGTAAGACAGGGTGCCAAGTGATCCTTCACTGTCTGTGTTTTTCTGCATCAGATATCCTTGGTGTCCCATGTGAACTGCATTAATTTCATGCCTCAGCCTCTCTGACTTTGTCACTACATGGTTATGCTGTGTTTCTGTGCTCATCTGGAAGTACCTGATTTAGTTTCTAACTTTGGTACACTCTCTCCTTTTGTTTCAGGCCTGTGAAAAGAACTCAAAAAGACCATTTTGGTCTTGTCTACACCATTTTTCCATTCTTTTCATTTGGTGGTGTGTTTGTAAGACCATTTGCTTTCCATTCCTTTTATCCAATTTCTTGGGAAAGTGGTCCTACAAAGTCTCTGATTTTGCTGAAAATCACTTTCATGAATGGATTCATGGTTTATGTTTTATTGCTCTTCCTTCTCCTTGATTGTAAGCTGTGTCATTTCAGTCATCTTTACTCAAGCTACCTTCTGAGTGAACCAGTTCCTCCCCAGAAGCTAGAATTGCGTCAGGAAAACACTTCCTCTCTAATACATTTCTTTTCTTTTAGAATATACAGATTAAAAATAAAGTGGACAACACTGTGCCCCCCCTGTTTTCTCTCCCTGAAGATTTTTTGGTAATTAAAATATGCACAGGTCACTGAACTTTGTGCCCTGAATGATTTTTTCAGCTGCAAAACAAAATACTCATCCACTTGACCTTCCTGATTTCACAGGCAGGTTGAATTTGCAGACCCATTACTAAGCCCGTTCCTTTTCTGATTTTATAATTACCTTTCTCACCCTCTACTCTGTTGGTAAGAGTAATTCATGCTTCTTTGTATGTTGCTTTTCTTTCTTTTGTCCCAGTTTAGACCTCTCTTCATTCAAGTAACAGATTGGTGTACAAAGATGCTCTTCTCCTTTCTCATGATGTTAGCTCCATCCATACTTAATGTCATCACATGGGATGGGATGGCCCCTGGGAATGTCATCTGTGCAGCCACACAGAAACACTAGCTCCTGGCAGGGAAGCTGGAGGGACATACTGAGATCAGTACCTGAACCTTGATCCTTTATTCCTGTGGCTTTGGGGTTATTCTGTCACTCAGCGTGACTCCTGACAGTGTCATTGCTGGTCAGAAAAATGGAAGGCAGAGATGCTACAGTGTTGCCTGATGACTTTGCAACTTTTGTTTGACTGTTTCAGATTTAAGTTCTTTGTAATTTGCATACCTCCTTGAATGTGAAGCTTGGTCTGCCAGTGTCGACCTTTGTTGCATCTTTCCTCAGGGCAACTGCTGTCATCTAGTCTTTCTTTCTGAGAGTGGCAGTGATGAGTCCCATGGTCTTTATGACATGACTTTCGCTTTTCCACTGCCCTGTCCTCTAGAAGATTCATTTCCTATTGGAATAAGAGAATAACCTCCACATCCAGGGGACACTTGCCTCTAGGTCAATCTCAGTCTTTTTGAGGTTGGCTAATTCAGGTTAATTATACACACACACTCATATAATACACACATAAATTCTGTTAAGAAAGCTTTGTCCATTGCTGGTGACACCACAGACATCACTCACTGCCTTTAGGATATAACCTCCTACATTTTGCTGCCAATTGTTGTTGCTCTTGCAATTGTTATTAAATCTCAGCTGCTTCTTCTCTGGCTGCTCTCTTATTTACCTCCAGAGATATTTCCCCAGCAGGCAAGCTCTATACTAGGTATCATTCCCAGCCTCATTTCACTGCAGTGAATTTGGACAATCCCAACCCACAGTTTAGGTCTTGTCTCTGTCTCTCAGAGGTGCAGGAGAGCAAGACTTCCAGAATACAGTTCTCTATTTAGACTGAAGCCATTTTGAACCACCCCTTAAAAACATTTGTAAGCCATCCAAGCAATATGTGATCATTAAAACAATGTCTACGGAGGTGCCAGGATATTATTTATGTATATTTGGGCCAGATACTGTGTGTAAGTTCAATAAAGCCAACAACACTTCACAGTTGCATTGACTGATACGATCTGTCTCTCAGAAACTGCTGCATTTTAGTACATAGTAAAATAAATGGCCTATGCTTGGGCATCAGAGAACGGCTATCACAGTTTCAAGGATTAGCAGCAGCTCACAAAATCCTTAAACTTTTGTTGTCTTCATTTTGAGGAAGGCTTCAGTGGGCTGTAATTACATTCCACCTACCCTGGCCACTGCTCTCTGAGTCTCCATCCTCCACCACCCTCCAGAATGGCTATTTGCTGTTTTTCCTGAACAAACATAAAGCTTCCAGTGAGGCAATGCAATGTTGGTTACTAAGCAGCCTCTGTAAAGAGCATGCACTGCTTAAACCCCCTCCCCCTTTTATCACTTAGATGTTATCTACACAACAGACCCAGTTGTAAGCAAATGCAGACATTACAATATGAGCAAGCTTTAGCTTTCAGCTCCCACATTATGCTTTTAACTTGCTATTTATTTTGAGGGAATTGAATAAAATGATGGTGACTATTCTTAGCTAAAAGTATTGGGTGCATACTATCCAAGAAGTCTAACAAAACCATTTAATATGCCCCAGGAAAACAAATTTATAGTGCAGGACAGATTTAGTGACTTCATTGCTCAGATTACCAGTTGGATATCAGTTTCATCACCAGCAATCTCCAATTTCCTGTTTTGCTTATCATAGAATTACTGTTTTCTTTTTTTAATGTTTGCATAGTGCATTTGGCAACAGTTACACTAAGATTAGATGCAAGGGTTTTCTATGATGGATTAAAGACCATGTTTGTTTTATGGTATTTTAAGAAATAATAAAAAAATCAAGGGCTGAATGTATATAAAACATGAATAGTGCTTATATATTTTTCCTTTTTACTACTGGAAAAAGTATGATTCATGGCAGTATGTGCATTAGTACTCTGTAACCATTGCTGATTTGTGTCCTGCTTTGGAACTGTTCCTTCTTACTGACTAACAAGTGCCACTAGACCTCTGGCATTTCATAATAATGTTATATATGTCTGGTCTTCACAGAAACTTGTTTGTCTCTTTTGTCTTTACCTGTATGAATCAGACACTGTGTCATCTCTTTGTACTTAAAAAACCTTTTCTATTCATCTTACAAGTTGCCTGGTCTTGCAAAAGCCTGATCCACCGCATTGTTTCACTTACCTATGAACCTCCCTTACTGCAGATTTTTTTTTTTAAGGATAAATGTATTTCTTTGTCATTCAAAATCATTCTGCGAAACTGCAGCTTTTCTGTATAATACAGAGCTTCAAAGACAATTGATAAATCTCCTCAAAACTCCTTTCAAGCTTTAACATCTCATTTGCCTCTCCTAAGTTCCTTAGAAGATTCCTGAGCAAAAGGTTTGTAGTTGCGTGGAGATTGTCCAGGCAGACTAACAGGGGTCACTGCCAGGGATGTGTGGGCTGCCAAGGAAAGGACTTTTACCTAGGAATAGTGCACTAGTTCTACATATCTCACAGCTTTAGGTTGGGTCTGTGGCTCCTTTACAGAATTTTAATGTAAATTTTAAAAAGTACAGAGTGCCGCATTCAGAGCAAAATGAGAACTCCATCCAGGTGACCAAAACCACACTTAAGAGTTCTCTAGAGTGAAGGAAGAAGAAAGGAAAAATATGAGTTCAATTTGTGGGTCAGCAGGTTGTGACATTGTGCAGTTATTAGATAATGCATATTTACCAAGTATTCATATTAACTGTACCAGGCAAATAAACACATTACTAATTTTTATCTAGGATTAAAAATTGGAGGATAATATAAGTAAAACTACTTACTGAAGCAGTATGAACATGACTTAAAAAACCTAAATCTTTCAGTCCCCTTTACCAATTGACTGGAAATTTCTTTAATGCTGTATTTTTCATTTTGAAAAAAAATACATTGTAAGATATGCTGAAATACAAGCCCAATATTAATGCACAAAATAAATTATCTTTCATGCCTATATTAAGAAGTTACAAGAACGCAGTAGATTTACAAATAAAGAAGCCTACAAAAAATGTCTCTTGTTCTCTTGCACACATAATACTCTCCTGCTTGAAAAGTAAACATTAGCTAACAGACATTCAAACTAAAATAATAATTACTCATGCAAGTAATTGTTTCCTATTTGCAAGATCTGACTCGTCTACTTAAGCACTTACAGTATTGAGGCTGTCTCCTGCTTTTCCCTAAAGAACAATACAGCAGTATTCAGAAAATTTTCCCCTCTGGTGTAGGTGAAGTTTAAGTTCACAAGACCATGTGTGGGCTTCCACGTTCATCAGTTTGGGGAAACAAACTGTTAGGATCAAGAAATTTTGAGCAGAAGTCAAATTAATACCACTGCAAATCCTTTTCCCACATCTCCTTTGCCTTTGTAAAAAGATGGACTTCCCAGTAGGTGTTTCGCAGGCAATTCTGCTAGCTGGATCAACGGGGGGAAAAGTAGCAATGTTTGAAAATCTGCCACCTAGGGTCCCCAAAAAGACAACCTTTGCAGCTTTTATTGCAAGCATCAAATAATGCATTTCATAAAAGAGGGAAGAGAAATCACATGTGTACACATGTCCGCATTTTTCCCTGTCTTCCTTCACTCAGACATCCAGGCTGTCATGTGAATGTGGCTAGTACTTGCATTTATGCAAGTAAGAAGGACTTGAGCCATAGGTCATCCCAGTGAGCATGTTGTTAGTGTGTATGACAAAACAAAGGTTAGAAATTATCTGCCCTATGTGAGAAGGTTTCCCTTCCTTTCCCTTCCCACTTTAGCCACAGGGTGTTAAAGTGTTGTGGTGTATTAAGTTGTTAGCCATGAGTGGGTTTAGACAGGCATGAAAGGTTTTGGCATATTGTTTTTTTAGGTTTTGACACCAGCAATTGCTGTATTTGTAATATCACTGTGACTCAAACCATGTTTGATTTGTCTAAGTAAAATAATGTTTAATTTATGGAATAAATTTCTCTAAATATATTGTAAATGTGTGTATTGTAAATACGGATCTAAATGTATGTCTATAAACAAGCATGACAGTAAATTGTTTTGAGTGATAAAGGGTGTCCCTGACAATTAGCTCTTAAGAGCTTTTTCCATAAAGAAATTGTGAAAGTCCAGGGTAAATAAACTGATGTCAAGATTCTGCTTTTCTGAGTGGTTCTCTGGTTTTAATAACTGTTATTAAAGAGGAATTGATTGGTAAAGTAACCTTAAGTTTCTGACCCTCTGCACAAAAATATGCCCACAGAATCACACTTTAGTGCCCAGTGGATATGTCACCTTTGCTGCTTGCCCTGATAAGCAAGGTGCATGGGCTGTGGTGGTTTTACAGTCTCAGTCTTTAGTCAAGAGTAAAATTAATGCTAAGAAGTGAAAAATTTACATTCACAGCTTGGCAATCCTTTTTTATTCTGCTTCACCCTTTTACTAAGTATATCTGCTTAATTCCAGATAATCGGTTTTCCTAAACCTTTCAGTGAGCTTGAAATATCCAGTGTTAATGCACAGCCAGTAGAGGAGGAAAAAGTGGTTCTGGTGCAAAGCCAGAATCCACAGTGATTACAGGGCCATGAAACCCATGCAAGCCATTGATGGAAGGCTTCTTTTAAGCAGTGCTGAATCACACTCAGAAACCTACCCTGTGTTTATTAGCCAAAGACGTATGAAATCATGTGTCCCTCTACTGTGTAAGTGTACTGCCTGCACACAGGTCTTCCACAGGTTCTGTAAATCTTCTAGCTATGAGTGGAAGAGAAGATGCTAAAATGACCATGCTGAGGTTTTCAAGAGGTACCACATACCTTACAAAAAAGTTTTCTAGCCTGTTCAAATTATTTGAAATTTGATCAATGTATTGAAACACTACTTTTAGTATGTGCTAGCCCAACCATTTTTTCAGTAGCATATGGGTTCAGATTCTGTCAATGCCTTGGATCACCTTCCCCCCCAGCCCTGAGCTCTTGGTGGGGACCCAACTGCTCCCTTAGCTTGTGTGGAAAGAAAACGATTCCTGTTTTCATGTGCTAAGCATATGTCCATGCTCAGACATGTATGTGGTCTTACCTCCGTATTGCTACTAAGGATTGCCACTGCAATACAGTCTATTTTGCTCTTTAACTGTATTTTATTTCAACAGGTGCCTTTTGAGTTGAGCAGCAATTCAACTAGCACTCACCTCCCATCAGGGCACACGTCTGCAGACCTGTAGCTGCTTATGCCAAGCCACATTTGTCCTACTCACTGTATATTCAGATTGCATTTCTAGTAGGACTTACTACTGAAGAAACAGGTCAAGCATGCAGGAATTTTTGACAAAGACTTCTTTAAACAGCCCTATCAATCTATTGTGTACTGTATTTCACTCACACGTTATGAAATAAGACTAGGGAAAATGTTCATCTGTGAAAAATTCCCCAAAGAGAAGCATGTCAAGACTGCTAGACTTTCCATATTGTTGTGAATGAAACTCAAAGTTTCAAGTATCAACCCTCAAAAGAAATCACTAGGGATTTCCACTGATTTCCACCCCCTCTCAATTTTAAAGTAACTGCATTAAAAGTATGTGTGTTTATACATTCAGGCATAATGCACACAAACAGAACAGTGACTGCTGCTCCTGATGCAGTGAATGACCAAAAAATTGGCTGTGGTTCAGAGAATACTCCATGCTTTGGAGACTGTCATGTCAGGCAGGGATTAGATTTTACATGAATGGTGATGAGGATACTTCTACTGACATGTGGGGGCTGTATGTTTTCTTGCCAAAGGGGCTGAGCCACGTAATTCATCTTTCTCACTGAGAAAGGATCACATCAGCTACAGAGACTCCCTATTTACATAGGGAGGAATACATGGTGCACAAATTGAATGTAGCTATATGTTGAATCCAGCATAACAGATTATTAAAGCTGTCTCCCTGTTGTTATTTACAATTTCTTACCTTTTGCAGCTGGCTTTGATACAGACCAACTGTTGTCTAAACACAAATGAGCAAAAAATGAATCTCTGCAGTTGTATAAATGTACTGTTTAGAGATATTTTAAATGCATATTTTGTTTCAAGACTCATCATCACTTATCATTTAGGCATTATGGATGAGTAATAAGCAGTCCTGTACAAGACATGTCCTTAATTTTTCTGTGATCACTCCAATTTTATTATTACTTCTTTTAATTTCTACTTTTCACACCTTGAGAATGTATTCCTGTTGGATGCAGAGCACCCAAATAAATATAGGAAGAGCTGCAGCATCAAATATCCCAACAGAAGTTGTCTATTAAAAGCCAGTAAACACATTTTTATGATTTAAGTTTACTTTCAATACCCCAGCTAGAGTAACAAAAACACAAAAATCAAGTGTTTCCATTCTGCCTTATATGTGGTATATGCCTTTATCATTAATATTTTTGAAGAGTTTATTTAAAAGCAGTTACTGGTAGTATGTTGTTTTTGCAGAGTATAGATTTAGTGGACCAGACTTCTTTTTATTTTAAATCAGTATGTTTTTTTTTAACTGAACAGCACTGATTTTTCTTGCTGCTTACATGTATAATACAATATTTAATGAAGCTGGGAAGCAGTTAAAAACCCCTAGTAAACATGTTTCAGCTTCTATCATCAGAGTCACTGTATGACCAGGTGGGTTTATGTTTTGGAACCATTCCCCAGGCACTTTTGGGCTGTGCACTATATAGGTATGCCATGATCAATTTCTGTTCTCCCTTCCATTTTTTGTAACCAGCTCAAATAAAATAAGACTGCACTTAGACTCTAATACCAAACAATAAAAACTTGAGACTAGAAGGCTTTAAAAATTTTATCTGTCATTGTAGCTTGGCAATTTTGGATCTCTTGAGTTTGAGTAAGATTGAAAGTGATAAAATAGATACAATAAAACAGACTGTTCTTATGATATATCCAGAATGGCCAGAGAATAAATCCCACTAGGCAAATAGATTTCCAGCATACCTCTAAGGTCTAGAGGTCTAAATAAACAGAATTAATTTATTAGGATTCACTCATTACTCCGGCTGACTGACCCAGTACCTGTGTTGCAAAAGCAGTCATGGCCTCTGTATGATCTTGTAATCTTCAGTTTTGAGTTTGTGGTTCTAAAGAAAACAAAACTGGAAAACTGGAAGCTTAGCTGTTACCTTGTTTTGTTCCAGTTTCCACACCACGTAATGATTTAGGTCATGCTTGCTTGAACATTAAACTATGCCTACCAAAAACTTGCCAAACCTAGCTCAAATGTGAGGCTCAGCTGCAGCATCATGGTGGCAACCAAAGTCAGGATGCAGCACCATGTTATTAAGCACTATAAACTAAACAATCCCTATTCAAAGAATTTTAACAGTAGTGCTAAGCTTCTTTTACCAGAAATGGCACGAAGCTAGAACAGGATGAGGACTGAATTCTGCTTGGGAAGTCCAGGAGGCCTGAAGTGTTTTCTAAGACAGCAAGAGCAAGTTTTGGGAGCACAGCTGCACATGTGGAACACTTTCCTCTGTCTCTGGTAGCCAGATTTTAAAAGGAGTGGGATTCATTTAATATACCATGTGAAAGCATCAAAAAAAGGGAGATTGACCTATAACAATAAGGGTATGTCTGCACTAGAAACTGGCTGAAGATTTTGTGCATTAAAGGATCCACAGCAGCTGTTGTGCAGGCAGTATAGTAACCACAACTTATTCCCATCCTTATAGTGTTTCTTGCACTACATCTTGGAGCATTTCAACGGAGAAAGGGGCATTCCTCCATAGTGCAGCAAAGTCTGGCTACTGACCATGGAAAATATACTCAGGCAGGGTTTTGAGTGTGATATCACCATCCTCAGAAGGCTGAATAGTTTTCTGCCATGGGAAACAGGCCTGTTAGTTCTCTGGTCTGTTGGGTGTATCCTGTTTAACGTTTGCTGTGGTGTCCTGAGGAGCTCTGTATTTGACCCTCAGGCAGAAGAAACGAGGGAGCGGTGCCTTGGGGAGCTGCAGATTTCCCATGTGATGTATGGTTGGGAGCTTGAAAGATTTGTCTTTGACATCTGAGTTGGAGGCCAATAAATCTCTGCCTGTTACAGCAGCTGCTTCAGAAGGAGAAAAGACCATGTGGTAATCGACATGGAAAAGGGACTTGGTACTCAAACTGACAGAGAACCCTAAGAATTACTGCCATCAACTTAAGACCCAAGACACTGCAAACATAGAGCTTGATACGTGTGCAAATCAAAATCAAAGATTGCCTAGTCTATGAGATTAACACCCACTGGATCTAGCTGAGACCAAGTGCTGCTGGTCACAACACTGTTGGCCACAGTAGAAATGATTACTAAAAGATGGCTATTCTTTTGAGGGAAACCAGCAATGAAGACAAAAGATGCTAGAAAAAAACAAATGACAATTTTCTTCTTACCCCCCCTGGAAACCTGGGCAGAGAAATGTGAGTTTGATCTGTTTCACCTATAGAATCTGCTGCAGACTTGAGAGCCATGTCTTGTATCTAAGGTCCGGGTCCAAGTCCTCTAATATAACCTCACTTCTTGCTTCATTAAAATTACTTGGCGAAAGTCAGAAGTACCATTGCCAAAATAGCTGCCTCACTATTGTTTTTATTCACTCATATTTCCCCCTGATTTTCACTAGAAACCACAGCTTTCCCAGTCTGGGGATTCCTTTTGACACTTCAATAACAAAACACATTTTGCTCATCACTTTCTCCCAATGGGAGTATCATGTACCGTGTTTGTATCTTCTGCATGCTAGAAACACTCTGGTCGAGATTCAGAACTTGCAGCTCTAATGTGTGCTTCTTATCTGTGTCAGACAAGGCAGACAAGAGCTTACGAGGAAAGAGATGCAATCTGTTTTTTCATCTTCTCTCCCTCCAGATCTAACCTCCCTGTTCTTACAGTCCCTGTAATAGTAGCAGGAGAAAGAGAGATACTTCAGATGACTGCTGCGCTAAATATGAGGTGTCTTCAGAAGGAAAGCCTTTCCACTGTAGAGCATTTGCTGATTTTCTCTACAAAAAGTACTGATGCCACTGAGAAAAATGCTAAGATGTATGAGAACAGCCACAGTCATCAGACTGTAAGGCAAGTTAACTGTGAATAAGGATCCTGTTGAGTTCAACGAGTCTTTTGTGATTTCCAATGCACTAAGAAAAAATGCCTTGAAATTACCCAAGAAGTATGTTAATAGCTGACTAATGCACAAGCTGGCAGGAATCATTGCTGCTTGAGCATGGCTCATTAATCTTGCCATTCATTAAAAACATTCTAAACCTTTTAATAAACAGTTTTTATTTAAGAAGTAAAGATGAGCGAAGTGCACTTTTTGCTGGGCAAGTGAGCTCCCTGTGAAAATAAAACGCTTTGCGATTTTTTGCATGTGAAGACATCTTTCTTCCATCACTAGGTTTGGAAATGCACAGGGTACTTTCCACTACTGTAAACTATCAGGGCTAAGTTTTTAAAGTTTTCTTTTCAGCTTTGCAAGCTTGCCCTTTCTAAGCAGAAAACCTCTTGGCACTGATACTGAGCCCATTTCTGCGTGGGACAGGCAACCTTTCTCTCCAGTGAGGAGCTGGGGAACAGAAACAAGAGGAGAGAGCTTCTTGCTCTGGACAACAAGCTCCGTGCCGGCCCACAGTATTCAAATCACCACTTCACATCAGTTCAGAACCAGTTGTGGTTGCGTTTGCACATGAGAAGTCACCTCAAGGGTCTCCTATTTCTCCGGCTTCTAGGGAAATACTGCACAAACAAACACCTGGGACAATTTTTTGTGCTGGGGGTATTGCCTTCATGTTCCCTTTTGCCTCTGGCTGCAATATGAAGTGTTGTAGTGGAATAAGTGTCTCTGTTCAGCCTTATTGTTTGGGACCCCTTCATCTGTGCAGCATGACTTATTCAGTGCAGTAGTGAAAATGAAAGATAAACTGCATTACCATTAGTAGTTACAGAAACATGATTGCTTTTGGTGATGTTTTGTTGCTAAACACGGCCAAAACAACATCAGATGTTACGAAGTCCTGATTGCATAGAACAGAGAGGTAGAAATAAACACAAAAACCCATCTGATCAGTGTTATCACTGATATTTTACATTCATGTACAGACATAGGAAAACTTTTCTAAGTAAATGCTCTTCAAGGTTTCTACAATAATTTTATTTGCCTTTCAAAACAACCCAGGCCTCAGGAATTATTAATGCAGCAATTAGTATGCTGATCATGCCCAGCATGTTTAAATCTTTATTGGCTGTATGCACCACCGAAAGTTTTAGTTTTATTAAACCTGAGCCTCCTACATACTGCTGTTTAGTGTGTGTTACAAAACTAAGATCAGCTCTGAATGTAATGTAACCCACATGTTGGATTGCTTGCTTCAGTGACTTACAGAAATATTTCAGGTAGCAAGTATTTTCTTAGTACTCTGTTATAAAAATATGTCAGGCACACAATGTTTGCATTATATGTTCCTTTTCTGTTATAGAAAAATAATTCTGCACCAAACCCCTGTGATCCATTCTGAACAGTCATTTACACCAACTGCGTATCAAACTAGTATGAATCATGTTTCAGTGAAGATTCTGTGGTGAGATAGACAATGGGTTAAATTAAGGTACAGTTATCTTCATCATATGTAGATAGATAAATAGATAGTTAGAGTACATACTTCATATGCAAAGCAAAAACTTGGCATAGGGTGTAGGTTTTATTCATATGAAGGAAGAGGCAAGTGCAGCTGAGATTTATTTTTTTTTCCCAAGCAAGTGTCAGAGGCTGTAGGAAATCTGCCAGGCATGATGCTAGGCATATTGATCTCTGCAGAATTGTCTTTCTTTCCTACGCTGAAGACAAAACTGTCAGCATGACAGAGCAGCCTCCTGAGAACCCCTGATCTGAGCCCCTCAAGGCAGCGCTGTCCTGCCCACTGACTTGCAGCATTAACTGTCCTCTTCCACAAACACAGTTCCCCTGCCACAGCATCCAGTTCCAATACTGGTGTTTTTATCACCTATAAGAAAGAGCTAGGCCTGATATGATCTGTAAAAATAATTGTAGAAGATGATGAGAAGGTTTGACGTATGGTTAAAAAGTTTTATTTCCTTGCACCATTCAAAGAACAGGCAATTTGCCAAGTTTGTTTCAGATTCAATCTGCAGCTATTTATACAATTAATCTGACTAATGGAGCTAGTCTAAAGAGACTTCTAACAAGACAGTATTTTCCCCCTGTAACATACAGTTTAGTTTGGTTCAAAAAAATGAACTTTCAGATTTTCTCTGCATCTGACATCCCCAGCTATCGATCCCCTTTCCATTCCAGGTTACCATCTTCTCTAAAAGTGGAAGAGGAAACGGGTTTGCTGCTGTGCTTACACTGCTGCCTGCCAGGCATAGTGATCTGATACAATGCATGGGCACTCGCTCTCTTCTGCCACCTCTGCTACAGCAAAAGCCTCCCACCTGCGTCTTGTCAACACTAACATCCAAGGGCCCTGGCTAATATCTTAATTTTCTGTGGCAGGATTTGCCAAAGTCTCTCTGTCAGAGCCCCCTTGTGTGCAGGATTTAGGACTGAGGGCAGATGGAGAGCTCTGCATTTGCAGAGCACCAACAGCACAGACAGGCCAGTACTCACCAAAGTACATCAGCAAAAGGAACCTGAAGCTCACCACCCCACTACTCTGTAGCCCACATCTGTGTTTAAACATATTGCACTTATTCTCTTATACTGAGATAGCTGGGATAGATGTTTTCCAGGGGGGAAAATAACCCTAAAAACTAGGTAACTCTTGGATCTAGCCAACAAATTTCTGCTCCATCAGCTGAATGCATTTGAAAGTCAACACACTCAAGGCTTTGTTGAAGCTAATTCCAGCACTTAGGATTTAAGTTCAAATCCCCCTCCCTTACCCACAAATACACACATTTAAATGTGGTCATTTGAGTGCTTCAAGTCATCTCAAATTCCATGGCATCCACCGAAAGAAAGCCAGTCTAAAGTCAACAAAGCCCACAATGACACTGTAAAAAGAGGTGCTTTTGGGAATTCATTTCTGTTTTCTATGTTATATCCA
This sequence comes from Neopsephotus bourkii, assembly GCF_033783945.1. NCBI lineage: Eukaryota > Metazoa > Chordata > Aves > Psittaciformes > Psittacidae > Neopsephotus > Neopsephotus bourkii. The sequence goes on along the minus strand of NW_026901456.1, from coordinate 5,323,795 downwards.
CCACTGTTTGCCCAATTGCTAGCCCTAAAAACACAGTCTTAAAGTTAAATTGATTCATCTTGTTAATCAGCATAAGCAGAAATACAGTTTTTCAGATTTAGTAGAGCCCTACTCAGGCTAAACAGAATATGAAAAAGTCTAAAAGACTAAAATATGATGTAAAACAAGTGTTTGGAGGATTTAAGCATAGTTTTTTCAAAATTCACAATGACTGAAATGCAGACAGTAGCAGGAGACAACATAATCAAAACCCCAGAACTGCTAAAACCACTGATAATTTGGCTATGAACTGAAGCAGGTTTTTAGGTACTGTATCTGTTCCTACTTCAGTATCTTCCCTCCAACCTACTAGACTTATTCATCATATCTGTACTGAATCTGGGCCAGTTAGCCCACCTCCTTTTCTCTTTTAAAGCACACATACAACCAATGCTACTACAGAATAAATATTTCATAGATCAGAGCTAACTTCCCACCCTCCTTCCAACCTTCACATGGAGCAACAAGGCTCTGAACAGCTTGGTGACTTTCCAAGAACAGCAGTGGGTGACTAAATAATCAAGAAGGTAAACCTCAGTGTTTCCAAAATATATTCTAGTCCTTGAGACTGCTCCTTGCTGATCCAGTTTTTCATGGTGGCTGCACAATGAAAACATATCTCAGATAATGTATGGATAATGCCTGGACCTGAGCCAGGTGGCACCCACTTGGAAAAGGAGTAACCAAGCCTGGGCGTTGCAGGGATGGGGACATGCTGCAGAGCCCAGGCTTGGAGCAGCCTACCTGCGGAGCTGAGCTAAAGCAACAAGTTCAATGTGGGTGGGGAGGAGGAAGAGTGCAGCTGGATGTTACTGGTAATGTTCAAAACATGAACCTCCACAACTGTGTTGCTGTTACCAATACCACTTTCTATGGGAGAACTAGGGGACCCACCAAACCCACCCTTCAGTAAGGGGACGCTGGCTGCTACTGGGGCTGCTACAGCCCTATAGTAAAGGTTATTGGATATTCAGTTTGATAATTGGGTTACTCTGACAACCACAGATGGGTATGTATGTGTAAAATAACCCTCTTCACTTTATCCATTTGTATATTTAAATAGTCTACTCATCACCAAGAGACCTGAACAACTTCCTCTTTACCTACCCTTTCCTTCCCTCCTCCCCTTAATACAAGGGACTCCATCTCCACCTGTGTACACAGCTGTGTAATTTTTCCCTGGTTAAATACCCTGGAGTTTTACATCTGTTCCTGGCATTTGCGGTACTGGGCACTGGCAGAGAGAATACTGGGGTGGCTAATGATCATTCCCTCAAGCATTTATCAACTCTTTTTGAGTGTAATAATGAGATGATACTTTCAAGCCTAGTACTCTGCTGCTTTTAATGGCTTGCCTCATAGAGTCCAAAAGAGTTTAGTATTAAATTAAAATAATTAACAATAATAATAAGAATAATAATAAGAAGAAGAACAAAAAGTAGCACAGAGGTGTTGCCACAAAACCACCTGTTCAAACATCACCAAAAGAGGAAATCCTACATTTAAAATAACACTTTTTACATCCTGGCATTACCTAACAGTCAGGGTTGCCTGCTGAAGCAGGTAGGCTGTTGTTGGTTAATTTTTTTTACATAAATAAAGATTATTTTTTTCCAGCTTGCCTGTATGAGTTGAGTCATATTTAGTGGCTTATCCAATTTATACCTAAGTTTTCTCAGGGCTCAGGTAGAGACTGAAAGAGAAACAGAGTTATACTGTATTCTCATTGTGTTCCGTGTGGCTTTTGTCTAAGAAAAACAATTCTCCACCCTTTTCAGGAAGCACTGAAATTTGTCTTTACATCTCTCATCGAACTTTCATTGTATATTTGTATGAAAGCTGAGCTGAAAGAGCACTTCTTCAAAGAGGTGCTACCAAGAATCCATTGTTGTCTGCAGCTTGCATTAAAGCCAGTGGATTGGTTTCATTTTCAATTACCATTTAGAATCATACATATATGCCCCATTTTTATCATCAGAGCTGGAGACCAATCTAGGTAAACTTGGCAGCTACAGGATGCTCAAAACGTGTGACTGCTTCTGCAGGAGGGTGTGATTTAAGTCCTGCTTAATAACAATGAAGCAAGTTCCTTGCTGGCGTGACCTGCTCAGCTGAATTCATCCTCTCTTGTCTTTGTCATCACTGGGAAAATAATTCAGATTAAGCTGAGTGTGACTCTGAAAGACACCAGCCCAGCTGGTTTTTATCGCCCTGTGAGTACATGGGTACATCCATCTTGGGTTGGAATCAAATGGCTGAGTCCGAGGTGGAGGTGAGGGGGCCTGTGCAGCATCTGCTGCGCAGCAGCTTGGCAGGACTGACCTCAGGAGCAGGAACTCCCTCCGGTGACTTCTGTTAGCTTTTGTGAGCTTTGCTCCACATTTTGGTCCTCACACAGAGCCTCTTGCAGAGGACCACTTACCCTCCATCAAGGTGCAGAAGGAGAGAGTGGCTGACCTCTCCCTCTGAGTCCACATGCCTGCCTGTGCAGAAAGTCTTCCCACCACTCGCTGACAGGCATTAATCACTACACTGCTGATTTGTTCCTTCAGGACAAACCAAAGCTATTGGAGCACAGCTTGCTGTGTGTTTCAGTCTGGCCTGACCCCAAAACTGGCTTGCATTATAAGCATCAATCCTCTAATATATACATATATATTTTAAAGAAAATAGAAGTGTTCTTATCTAATGTATATAATTTTTTTCCTCCTGCTGAGGAAGACGAGTATCTGACATCACAAAAATACTTAAACACACTCCAAGCTTAAATACCACAGGGGATTTATTCAGTACTCAAACATGTGTTAATGGATGAGTTTAAGCACATGTCTAAGCACATTGCTGACGTGGGGCCTAAGACACCATATTTTAATTTTATTTTTGTTTTTATGAAATTTATTAAATACCCATGCAAATAACTTGGTGAAACTTGACTTCTCTGGAAAAATATTTACCAGAAATTATTTCTTAATTAAAACCTGAAGCCATAATTTTTCATCTGCAGATGATGTGCAACATTTTTCCAGCGTGAGTTTGATGTGGTACAAGATTTCAGGTACAGAGAAGAGAAGGAAGGAGTAAAGGTGGGCACTTTCATCTGGAAACTGTAGGGAAATATGACAGAGGCAAGGAAAACCAGCATGCACGTATGAACAAATATTACAAAAACATATCCACGGGTTTCAATCAACAATTGCTGAGAAGGCAGTTCCCGGGAAAAATAATTATTTCATTGCTTCACACTGAGATTTCTGAACAGATTCAGCAAGGTTTGTGTTTTTTTTAATATAAACTTCATTGGAAAATAGAGTTTCAAAACGGATGCAACACAGTGAGCATCTGGGAAGAAACTCAGTTGAGTTCTGTGAGGTGCAGAGCTTGAAATGCTGACTGTGTTTTAACGTCCTGCAGCCCCTGTCTCTCCCACCCTGCCTGCTCCCACCTTTCCTGGCTGCTGCTCTCCTGCTTGAATTGGAGCCCAACAAAGCAAACTGTCACAACAATTGTAAATCAAAACCTACATATTTCTCAAAACTGTATTGCATTCTTCCAGGTAACCAGCTTCTTTACTGCCCTGAGCTGCAAATGCTGAAGTAGATAGGAAGTATAATTTGACTGCCAGTCTATAAGAGATGTGAGGAGGTGCAGCATGTCTAAAAGGGTCTGTATGTATAAAAGAAGACTCGGAGCAAAGAGTTCCCATCTGTATGCTGGGGATCTTTACAGGATGAAGTCTTCTCACCACCATACCCATGGATAAGCAGCATCTGAAAGTGCAAGAACTCAGCACCAGCTGCCATATTCCGTAAGATGCTACTTATGGAAAGTATTTAACCCTTCTCTCCAACACACACCTTCAATGATAGAGCTGGGAAAAGGTACCTGCTCTTAACAGGTTTTGTTACTGCAACTCTCTGATGTCTTTCAAGCCAGCCACTGGGGTTTGCTGCTTCTGGCATTAGTCTCAAACAGAGCCTTGCAGCAGCACCACATCAACTCCAGGATGACAGTACTCGCATATAAGTTCTGTTTAATACTTCTCCAGCAGAGTCACTGCAGGGCTGAACCTAGACCCATAAACACACATCTGGAGAAAACTCAGAGTTTATGGTTTGAGGTGTTTTGCTGTAGGTTACTGCTTGCTGCTTCACAAAATCCTCACACTGCCCTTTTCAAAGCTTAGTGAAGGAGCTGTCATCAACCACAAAAGCCAGCCAAATCACTGAGGATACATTTAAGCACAAGATTTTTCTACACTTGGAAAACATGGGGGGAGCAAGAATTGCACATGCCAGTGCCAAATATGATGGACACTGTCTCTGGGGAGCAATTGCACCAGGGACCCCACCAGTGGGAGGTACTCCAGTTTTAGGGCCAGTGCCTTTGAGCTCAGAGGGTCCTTCCTCCTGAAAGGCGAGAAGCATACCTACCCCACAGGAGGTTGTGTGAGGATTAGCTCTCTGTAAAAACAGATGTCTCCTCTGTGGATTGCAATTTATATTGTGCGAGAGGCCTCGCCCAGGTCTGGGTATCGCTGCCGCCAGCCCTGTGCAAACAACATGGACTGACAGACAGTCTGTGATAAAGGGCTCCTGGCCCGAAAGTGTTGGGATAGGTGATGGAGAGAAACGTGTGGATAGGAGAGGGAGAGGAGGAAGATGATGGATGGAAATATAAAAGTAGCGGGATATCTTTGTACTTAAAAGCTGCCAAGTACTCCACTAGGGCTATTTGGTTGAAACAAAATGCATCTGAACTCTGAAAAAAATAGAGCAAAATACTGTAATTGCAATACAAGAAGCCTTATACTTACTTATAAAGCCAAGAGCCAATATGTACTCATGAAATAACATTTAAAACTACTTTTAAGCTTTAAGCTGTTTTTTAAATAACACTCAAACTTTTAATTTAAAGACAGACTCCTGGAAAAAAAGAAATTAAAATCCATGTGGACTTTAGCAAATCCTGGGAATTTGCCCTCTACTCTTCTGTCTCTTTGTGGGAGAGCAGAAGCTTTGTGAGGGCAAAAATCAAACTGCTGTGAGAGGACAGCAAATCCCAAGTAGAAACATCTTCCTCCTTCCTTGAGGATGCAGGTACCTCTCCTTTATCTTTCTAGACAGGATATGTCCTGGGGCCAAATGAGGCCAAAGAAGAAACTGGCCTCTTCACATGGCATGGTGGCTGAGGAGCAGCACACCACAGGATTTTTCCAGCACAAAATACCGATAGGGTCAGCACAGGTTTGTTACTTTCACAACCTTTGGGGGAGCTAAGGGTATTGTGATTTTTAAAGGAAGTTTGCAGCAAGGAGGAAAGTAGGGTTATGGATGAGGGCCAAGGAAGCAGCCTTACAGAGCACACCCTCTAAGGGATCAGTTTGAAGGCTGAGTGGTTTATGATGGATTTCCCCATGAATTATTATGCTCCATGTGGCTGGAGGGGCAAATCCAAGCCCTGCACAGCCCACTTCTAGTCCATGTAGAGGGAGCTGTTAACTGGGAAACTGAGCAGTGAACAAGGCAAAAGTTACTTAGTAATTTTCTTGTGAGAAACAGCAGTGAGAGCCAGTAGTTGAGGGATGTGTTACAGTTAAAACAGCACAATTATCCCCTTTCTTCTTTCATTCTAGCATTTATTAATCTTTTCTTTCTCCAGTCCCAGAGGCTGGTTCTCCTCTTGCATAGGAAATGAGAGTCAGGAAGGGCACCACTGAATTCAGTGATTTGTCTGGGCTCCATGCAGTTAATGTTGAATTTGATAATTTCCCATTCAATGAATTTCTGTGAATGAGACAGTAAGAATCTATTCCGTCTTCTGAAGAAGTACTTGAAATAATCATTCATTTATCTTAATTGGTGTGTTAAAAAATCTTTCCAGACGAGAACTTACTTACAAAAATATTTCTTTTACTTCTTACCTGTGATCATTACTTAAGTTTAATGCAACAGCTAATCCCCCATGCCTGATAATTTATGTTCAGTCAAGTTGCCTTTACAGTCATAAGAAAGATTTGTATTGAGTCCAGTGAGAAAAGGCATTGGGCCCCTGATGAAGGCCCTGGCCAAATTCCTGCATCCTCTGCAAAGGCCAGTAACAAAGTGAAGAAGATGGGACATAAAGAAAAAGATGGAGAGTAAGCTACTGAGGGAAAGAAGGATGGAGAGAAATTTCTAACGGTCTTCCAATGGAAGTTAATGCAACAGTCATACTGGCTCTGTCTGCAGAAACATGCTTTTAAGCAATTGAGCTTAGCTCTGCCTTGGCATAGGATCAAACCTCACAGACCCCCATGGAAATCTCCCATCCTATTCTGCGCTAAGCCTGATCTGAAAGCAGGTGAGATCCTAGTGTTAACAGTCCACTTCCCCTGTTGTTTCTATCTCCATGGTGAATGACTCACAGATCCTCCGAGTGGTCTTTGCAGGTAAAAGAAATAAACACACTATTTTTTTTTAAGTGGAATAATTTTAGCATAACAGATACTTAGAACAAATCAAAAGCTACAGCTGTGCATAAAACTGCTACCTGTAAGCATTTTCATTCAGTATCTAGGGTAATCTGACTGCAGAACTCTTAAAACATTTTCCTGTTTTGCCATGTGCAAAGAAGAATACTGTGTGGGATTGTGGGTTTAAATCAAGCTGTACTTTTTCACAATTGTGAAACGGGAGGAAAGAAGAAGAGATGCAAGAAAAAAGGATAAAAAAAACCCAACAAACCAAAATCATTGACCTTGTACTAAACTACTCAAATCACATTCACTCAGCATAATTTCACAGAGGTGCCCCTGGGTGGTCTTGCTTCCAAAGACAGAGCGAGATCTCTGTCTGATGCATTTTACTGTATTAAGCTTGGGGAAATGAAATATATCTAGAGGTGGGAACTTGCTTTGCTTGCAGACATATCCACTGGGCTTTAGGAGTGTTTGGAACTAGCACTTGGGAGTTTTCAGTCTTAAACTGTGAAGGCAAAGGCCCACCGCTAATGCCGGGGGTTAACTTCATAATTTCACACATTTGGTCAGTCTCCACAAAAGCAAATTCCTTTGCATGGGGGGCTATGTGAGCTTGCATGTTGCAAGTCTTTTACAGGAGGGTTGGGTTGCATTTCTTGCACATAATTTAAGAAGAAATGGATTCTAGCTAATGTAGGCATGTAATTTCTGCTGCCTAAGGGCTACTGAAGTCAAAAATGGAACATGGAAATCCCTGGGGGAACCTGAACACTAATCTATGGTCCCCACTCATAAGTGCTGCTGTTTTCCTTCTTACTAGAGACCTTTTCTGAAATGAATAACATCATTCTGGAAAGCATTTGTCGCTATCTCAGGTGTAGAGCTTTGCATATGGAAACCCTGTGCTTTGGGGTCAGCTCTTCAACAAACACGCAGGCTGTTCTGGCAGAAAAAAAAGAATAAGTAATATCCTATTAATTTATTAGAAATGTAGACAGTTATGTCTATAGTACCCTTAATTATAGATATGCAAAACAGTCACTTTCAAAATAGCAGGTCACAGGATGACCCACAGCCCTGCTGTAATTGATAGCAGGCTTATGGGTACGTCACCTCCCTTTTGCCCACTTACACTACAGATTTCCACATGTGAGTTAACATTTTAAACCAAGGCACAGCTATGTGAGCGGGTCTGGTGTGATGTTACCCTTCTTAAGCCTAATTTCACCAGAACTGGAAGGACAAGCATCAGTCAGTTTGGAAAAAAAGATAGATTTTATGTCCAGTACTGCCTGGGCCAGAAGTCAGTGCTTATTCATCATACTGTAAGTTTCTTTCTCCAACAGGCTGAGAAAAAGAAAACCAACATAGTGATGGCAATGAAAAGGATCTGGTTTACATTATCAGAAAGTCTCTGGTGTATTTTGCACCAAAAATCTGTTGTGACTTTGGTTCAGTAATTTTCATACCTTTCAAGCACTTCAGATAGATACCAAAAATCCATGGTTAGCAGAACTCTAAAAGGAAGAGAAATTTCTCCTCCCAAATGATTGTACATTTGAGTAACTGAGAAGGTAAAACTGCAAGCCAGCAGTGATGTGTGGGAACAGTTCTGTGCTCTCACAAGTCTTGCACAAAGAAGTAATATTTCCTTCCATGAAAGTTCACTAAAATGAAAGTCCAAAGCTGTTGATCTCCACTAAACTAAATCTTTGGGTTATGTGTTTATATGTACAAGTTGCCCTTTTTTTTGCAATACCCTTTTTCCCACCCCACCTTCTCCTTTTTGTTATCTTGATGTTTCTCACCATACCTGTTGGGTACAACTTCAGCCTCTCTCTACTCCCAGTCTTGGGGTATAGGGCAGCACTCGCCAGGGTAAGATGAATGAGCTCTGTGCTTCCTGGACCACTGGTGGGCTGCAAGACATCCTAATGTGTCAGACACTGGTAGACCCTCTCTCCTGCCACAGCACATCTTTCCCACACTGGAAAGAAATAGGACAGGGAAATAGTGAAAGAGGTGTCCTTCCGACGTCTTTTCCTGCTTTGTGTTTGACTAGCTGGCCAAAATAATAACTCAAAAGTAGGATGTTACTTAAATATTTCTTACAGAGGTTAGGATACACTTAAGTCCACTGCTTGATTTCCTGATAGGATGAAGCAAATGTGCATTTGCTATTATGGATCCTGCTCTGAAGGAAAAGACGAGGAAGAAAAGAGTCTGTGCCACAGCCAAGAGGAAAGGCTTGATATTAAACTCTCAGCCAGCTCAGACATTTGGCATTGCACTGCCTCTTCATGGTGAAAACTTTCACATTTAAACCAGGAACCTTTTATCCAGACAGCTAATTTCTTTTGTTTGAAATGCCCAGGAAGCCTTGCAGCGCAGTGTTTCACAGGGTTCCCTCCAAGTTTTCACTTTGGTCTTAAGAAGATTTCATCTACAAGTGCTTTCCTTTTCTGATAGATCCAAACAAGGCACCCTGCTCTCTATGAAGATTAATTTAGATTTTCTATTGCAGAGGCATCTACCCCCAGCCACGTGATTCCCTGCCTTTTGAAAACTAGGTAAAGCCTGTAAAGAGGCAGCTGTGTTTCAAGCTCTTTGAACAGTGTCTCTTATAGAGGAGGAGAATAGATAAGCCGTTTTGCAAACACTGTTAGTGGGGACCAATAATCAGTGTAGAAGAAGTCTGCATTGGGAATGAATGTATCAATTTACCTCAGGCTGTGCACTTCAGAGATGGGCTTTGCCCTAGATTGGGTGCATTTTAAGCTTGGCCTGTAACCAAAATTTAACCATTTTGTTATGACAGGGGTTTGTTTCTAAATTGCAGATTTTCTCTTTTGTATGAAAACACATGCTGATGACACTCTAAACCTGCCTCTTTGGGTGTTTTGCATCATGAATAGACACGATATGCATGTGAGCACTTGCTGCTTATATATGTGTGCATGTGTAAATCTATCTATCTATCTATCAATCATCTCTCTATCTATGTGCAAATACATGAAATGCAATTCAAAACTTCCCTTTTCCCCATAAGCCAGCTCATAAGATGGCTATAAAATCATGCATTGTACAACACATCGATTTGTTTATTTGCACTTTTCCTATCGGCACTAAGGAAGGGAATCCTGGGAGCTGTAAAGCGTCATTATTTGCATTACACCAATGTTTTCATCTTTTTGGTCTTTTATTCCAGTGCTTACAAACCTTAATTCTGTTATATACAAAGCTAAAAGCAGAAGACTGAAAAGTGCTCTCCCCTAATCTAGCACTGTGCAGACTGAGGTGAGATGAGCACTCTAAGAAAATTAACTGGCATCATTGAATTCCTGTGACTTCTGCAGAATAAGTGTTTTGGTGACTAGGTGTGAACAAAGTCAAGTTGCCTGTAGTTGACTTTCAGAAAAAGGTTTCACACCCTGAAGGAAGATAAGCACACCCAAGACACAGTAAGACACTTAAATGGGGGAACAACGTTAAAGGAGGTAAAGCTGAAAATTAAGATAGAAACCTTCAAGAAAACAACGGAGATTGTGTCTACTTAAAAAGATCAATGATTCAAAGTGACTAGCCTGAGACTATTCAGTGAGTCACTTCAGCTGAAGGCCTCTGCAACTCCAGTATGGAGGAGGCTTTAAATTTCTTTAAATCAAAAGTACAAAAAGTGGCCCAAGTCTATCCTAGTGAAAAGGAGAATGTTTGTAAGGAAAATCTTCAGACAAAATGAGTAAATAAAAAATTTTTTTACCAAATGAGAGGAGATGCAAATGGCTGCAAGGATGGTGAAAACAGAACAGGAGAAAAAGCTGAGAACTGTGATCTCAGTAGGAAAATGTAAGTATAAAGTGAGAATTTCCCAAAGTAAAGCTAAAATAATTTCTTTTTTTTTTTTGAAAAAAAGCAAGTAGCAAAAGATTCATCCAGAAGTTCTATTAAAAAACCCCACATCCAGTGAGAATAAGTCAGGCACTAAATATTCTTTTGAGATTCAGTTGAATTCAAATACCTTGCTTTATCTTCTGAGAAATACACTGTTGTTGATAATGAGAAGCCATATAGAAAGGTGACTATAGAAATGGAAATGACCATGGCAATGAAAATGAAATTATGATGCCAGTAGAAGTTATTTTATCAATCTGATAAAATGAAGAAGCGGGAACAAAAAACAGGGTCTTGTAATAGTGGAATACATATTTTAGAAGAGGTGCTCGACCAGAGCTTGAGTTCATTGGTCTAATCTCAAGAACACATAAAAGAATAAATGCTGGGGAAAAGAAAATATTTAAAAGGAGAGTACATCAGGATATAAAAATATGTGACAAAGGTTTATGATCATGTCAGACATTCTAAACTCTTTGATAACTGATTTTTTAGATGAAGGAAATCTATGATATCCACCCTGTCTGGCCTTTGTAAGATATTGAACATGCTGACACTTGGCTAATCTTTAGGAAGTAAAAAAGATGTGGATGAACTCAACTGTTGAAAAGAAGTAAAGAAGTACCTGACAGAGAGGCAAAACCAGATTGTAATGAAAACAAGTATCAAGCCAGAGGGAAACTACAAGGATAATTCTTCAAAGATGGATCTAATATTGATGCAAATGACTATCTCAAAGAAAGTATGAACTTCACCAAAATGTTAGCATGCATTGTCAATATGTAGAAAGGGTGGAATATTCAAAAAGAAATGGCGCAATGAAACTGGATTAGTAGCTAGCAAAGCATCCTGTATTTTGGGAGAGTTAAAACCTAAAGGCTCTTTTTATTGGATACTAACAGATAAAGAGAAGTTACTGTTGCTGAGCAACAGAGAGAGAAAATATTTTAATATTAGTCAAATAAAAGAGTTTTATTACAAAATTGCACTAATGGTATGCTGGATGTCTGAAGTATTTTCTAAAACCCAAGAAATAGGCAAGTTGCTGGAAAGATTTTACATATTCAGTTTCACAGCACAACTGAGAGTTAAGGAAAAATATTCCCAACTTCCACAGCAGGATCTGAGGGATATTCAGGTTCTATCACTGCAAATACTGAAGGACTGCACGTGCCACTTGCGTGACATAGACTAGATTGGTGCATCAGATTTAAGAGCTATTAACAGCCATACAGTTGTCCATCACTGTCATTCCAATGGTGAACTAGGATGAGACTGTTTTAGAGGAAAAGAGAATTCTTCACTATTTTTTTTTCTTCCCAAGTGTATGCTTTGGAAAGGCAGTACGCAACTACTGAAGCAGATACTCCCCAGTCTGAACAAAGCTGAGCAGGTTCCCCGTATCATATGAGTAGGAGCTGCTGCAGTTAGTTAAAGGGTGACTTAGTGCTCAGGAAGGCACTCACCTCCAATGAATCTGTGACTGCAATTCTGTAACGTTTTAGTAGATAGGACACAGCTTAGTGATTCAAGTGGTTTAACAGATGTAGGATCCTTCTGGATCAGCTTAGAACTGGGACCATTTCAGTCCACTGAGAAGGAACCTGGTGAAATCAGGAAATAAAAAAACAGAAATAAACATACATGGTTTGATACAGGCATGGTCGGGATTTATAGAAGGTCATCTCCTATTTCATATTCCAGACAAGAAGTAAGATCTCTGACCTAAGTGACCTCTATTTTTTCATCATACAGATGATGTTTTGCTTTCCACCACAAAAACTTCAGAGATACAATCTGGTGTGGAATCCTCTAGAGCTAGTGCCATTTTTAGAGCGTCTGAGACAGTCTTTTCTTAGTACTTTCCACATGTCAGTGAAATTACTATTTGCAACAGAAAAGCAGACCTGTGTGTAAATTTGGCAGTGGAGTTCAGGAAGGACCATCAAGGTGTCTCAGAATCAGTCCTTCTCTGCTTCTGTTAAGTTACACTAAATCTACTAGTAGTTAAAGGGAAGCATTCAGATTACTGCTTTTGCTTCTGAAAAATCTAACTTTTGCTCTGTTAAACCTGATTGCAATATCTTATTCTAGACTGAGAAGGGCTTTCATGGCAGCTGCCTAAATTTCTCGTAGGTTTAAGACTACAGAGCCCTACCAACTCATAACATTGTTCCAGCTATGCTAATTAGGGCATTAATAGCATGCATTAATAGTGACGACCTATGCCAGAACAATTACTCTTATGTACAAACTTCGGAGTGATTAAAAGATTACACATTTATTTTAAATAATAATTTGAGAGTGCTCTTTGCAATGGCTATACTTAGCACAATCATCATTTGTATTTATGTCACTGAAAATGATATCTTAAAAGAGCCAGCCCTGCATTTAAACACTTAGAACAACAATAATGAAGCCTCTAAACTGCTCTCTAGCTCTCTCTTTCTTTCAGACCTTCCACCACAAAATAAAATAGACAACTAGGAAGATAAATAAGCTGACCTGCCATACAAGTTCTACAGAAAACACACGATACATGTGATTGAGCACTGACCCTGAAGAAAACAATGTTACAGATTTTTCCAGAAATGTCCCCCTGCTACATACACATTAAGGCCTCAGCTTCCCGTGCCTGATCTGGAAAGGTTTAAAAACACACAAGAAGGACATGGTTTACTGAAATAGAACAAAATTGTAAAAGTGAATGATGCGTAGATTTATTGTAAGACAAGAACTACCAAAAACATTTGTCATGCTTTTCAATTCAACTGAAAAGGGAGGTGTTTTTGATAAACCTGACATTTACCCTTTTCACATTGCATCCCTTAAGGAACCACTCCAAAATAGCCAAAAACAGATTTTCTTCCAGAAGTCAGGTAACTTGAAATTAATGAAAATGGAAGGTACTAGAAACCGCAAATAATTAAAAAGTGTGTTGAACATATGCTCATAAGAAATATTGCTAGTGAAATAAAGGAAGACTTGAACAAGAAGAGAACAACATAGACATAGGTGGCTAAAATATTTACAAAAATGACATACCACTGACAGAAGTCTGTGGAGACAGTGACCATTTTTATCCTGCCAAAGGTTTGCTCACTTCTTTAGCATCCACCACCACAAACTGAGAGTCTTACTTTGGTTACTTGAAGCAAATACCACAGCATACCAGAATGGGTCCTGAGCATTCTCTTGTTTGTTTTCAAAGTGTGATCTCCTAACTCGAGACATCCTTCCTTCTAACTCAGGTGTATTTATAGGTCCAAAACAATAATGCATTAAAAAAAAAAATAATATATATATATAAACATTTTCTGTTTTTGCAAATACTTGTTCAAGATTAAAAAACAAATAAAATCATTGAGAATGCCTTAAGAATTTTTGCCAACTTCAAAATGCCAGGAAGGGCTTTTGAATTGTAGACTATATACTTCTTTCTATGCTTGTGCTTCAAGTCACCTTTAGTATCATAATGATGACTATCTACAATTTCAAAATGCAAGACCTCTATTTAAAAAGTGCAGTCATGCAAATTATATGTTCATTTTGAAGTAACAATTGGAATCAATGAGTAGAGTCTATCACTACAGAGAGTGTAATTTATGAAAGCTCGTAAGTATAGAGCTTTTGTTCAATAGAAGTTTTACTATGATTTCAAAGGAAGCAAGTTTAGGGTCTGCAAATATAATTCCTTGGATTTGTCTCATGATCCTGCCATTTATAAATCACTGTTTTCTTGAGGTTATGCTAGTTACATGACATTGCAACTTAAAGTCTCTTTCCCTGAACTCTTTTGACTGAATCCAGTTATGAGTCTTCGACTTGACTTGAAAGAGCTTCATTGTATTGATCCTTGATACTCCTGATGTGACCCCCTTACTGTTCCTCTCTTCTGCCCAGAACTCTGCTGTTGACTACCTGCAATGTGCATCTCACGAGAGATTTACATATATGTTAATCCAGAGGCATGCATTAGCAGTTGGGAACAGTTTTGCTAGATCACCATTCTCCAGCCACCGTGATAAATAGACCTACATGAAATCTGATTAATTAGCAATAAGATATGTATTAGAAGAGGCAAGGAGCACTCAACTCAAAACAAGCATGTCTGACAAAGACAAAATTCATTGAATTCTTTTACAATGAAGGTGATAAAATACTGGCACAGGTTGCCCAGAGAGTGAGTAGATGCATCATCCTTGGAGACATTTAAGACCAGGCTGGATGTGATTCTGGGCAACCTGATCTAATTGAAGATGTCGCTGCTCATTGCTGGACTAGAACAGTCTGGACTGAAGGGGAGCATTAAAGGTCATCTAGTCCCACCCCCTACAACAAGCAGGGACATCTTCAACTTGATCAGGTGTCTCAGAGCCTCATCCAACCAGGCCTTGAATGTTTCCCAAGATGAGATATGTACAGCCTCTCTGGACAGCCCATTCCAGTGTTTCACCAAATTGTGAGATTTCCATCTTTGAAGGTTAATGTATTGCTACCAACATTGCTGTAGGTAAAGGAGAGCAGACGTAGTCATCACATTGCACTGATCAATCAAACCCCCAAATTTTGCCTGTGGGAAATAATTCTTTGTTTTCATTTCTTTCTCCACTACCTACCAAGTACCCTTTCAATACAGTGAACTTTTCCGACTGGAAGAATCAGTGCTGCAACAAAACCCAATAAAACAGCTGAATTGAAAGTATGGATATTGGACACATTACTGCATAGATGTTAAACTGGGAAGGAAATTTCATGGAAGAAAATACAAATAACATTTGAATTAATTTTCTTAAGGCTGGTTCAGGAACACATTTTGATTATTAGTCTAGATACACTCAGTAGAAAAGAAAATGTGTCCATCATTCCTTCGATTTTAACAGTTCCTCACATATATGTGTCAATGTAGCATCAACAGAGAAGGAAGAACAGTGATTTCAACTGGTCATGTAAATCTATATTAGAGGTGTGTTAGAAAGACCCTATGTGGAATGGAGTTCACATTTCTTCTTCAGTTTACAGACAATAGGAGTTCCACAGAGAAATAGAAGATGATCAATGGTCCTTCAGAGCTTGGTCAGAAATGGGAAGTGCTATTAACTTTGCGTCAAAGCATTAAACAAAAGGAAAAAAATACTCAACACATGCACACCTGGTCAAACGGATAACTTATTTCTTAGGAAAAAGTCAATATGGCTTTTATAGTAAGAAATCATGCCCTTGCAGATCTCTTAGAATTACCTGAGACAACAGGATATGTGCAGATGTGTGTGGATGCACTATGCATGTATAAAGTTAACAAATTAACTTAACATGTGAATGACAGAAGAATAATTCAAAACAAAACAACTAAAAACAGCTTAAAACTTGTCTCTAACTTCATTATGAGTTTTGAGTTACCATTAGAGAAGAGATTCATAACACCTGAAAAGAAATTATTTGCCATTCCTGTATTTTGAAGTAACATTTTTTTCTAAACATCCGTTGATCTGGCACTGGTTGTTCTCGAAAGTGGTAGAGGGTGTCATAAGAGATTCTATATCTCATCAAACCTGTTCTTCTAGGGGAATTACTGTTGAAAGGTTACGGAGGAGAAAGCTTCTCCCTTTCCTTCCGAAGGGAGATGATAAATTCTGTTACAATGTGGATGTGTCTGAATGCAAATCAAAAGGTCTGTAATACACACTTCCTACAGAAGAAGAGTTACTCCCTGGGTTTAGGAGAGAACAACTGCTTCAAGCTGTCTCCCCTTGCTCCCCTGTCCTTTTGCATGAGCGTGTTGAAGTTGAGGCATTACATTTGATGAAATCCAGGAATTCAAATCAATACATCATGGAATCAAGATATGCTCTGGAAAATGTAGTTCCTGCATCTTTAATATTCTCCATTTCCTTTTATCCTCAACTTCACACTCCCAGGAGCTTAATAGCTCTTAGTCAGCTTGGTGGTTCCAGTGCCGCTCTTCTTCCTGCTGGCAAACACATGCCTTCCGGCTCAAAATGCTGATGTACGTTGGACAATCTAATTTATAATCCTAAATCTTCTGGAAAGGGCTGCAGAGGCCAGGCCATACAGGGCTTTCCAAACTAATTCTGAAAGTAAAACAGTATATGCAGCAGATGGGTAACTTTATCTAGATTTCAGAGATTTAGTTACATGAAAGTGAGAATATAAAAATGCTTTCGCATGTAGCAGAATACTGTTGAACACATTTGGAAAGGATCAAGTCAAGACTACCTAAATCATTCAATAAAATCTGCTACATAAAACATCTAATAAATTGTAATGGCAAGGACTTGTGCAGAGAGGCTGAAATTCCAGCTATGCTCTGAAAATAAAAGTTTGGTCACATAGTCACTCTCTTTTCTTTTCTTTGCTGACTTTACTAGCCATTGGGCTGGAAGTGTCCAGTTTCACTGGAACACCACAGAAAATGTTTGGCACCAGTCTCAAAGGAGAAATGATTTGGTATGCTGTGATTTGCTTTATGATTTTGGGGATATTTTATTAATCCCTGAAGTTTCAAATCTCTTAAGACCATGATTAAATAAAAAAAACCCCAAGACTCCCTTGGTGCAAAGGCAGCTCCTGTCTTTAAGAAAAACAATCATAAAACTCCTGTGACAAAGCAATAATGATTTCATAGTAAATTGCGGAGTTAAATAATGATAGTATCTCACATGAAAATAAAACTTACTAATTCAGTTAAGCACTCTGTAAGTAAAACTGGAATGCTGCTAATAAAATAAGATTTTTGTAATCATGTTAGTAAGAATGATAGCCTTATGTTCCATATCCTGTTCCTCAAGTTCAGTATCTATAAGATGTAGTGCAAGAAAAAAGCCCACAATATACACACAAAGAATCTGGAAGCATCTGTTTCTGTTTTTTCTTCTAGCCAGTAGGTAGGTTGATTAAATTGCATTTATCTGCATTTTAGCTGCTGAAATGCCTTAAAGACATAACAACCAAGAACAGGAAACTATTCAAAATACACAATAACATGGCTCTCTTAGAGACAGTATATAAGATGCTTGTTATTAGTTACAAGTTGTCATGATCCAGGAATTAAGTTCAGTCTATGTGGATCTTAGAAATTTGACATGTTTTCTCTTAGTAACATTTTTAAACAAAAGTAACATTGGCCAACATGTTCTCCTAATGTTAAATGTGACTTATGATGTCCCTATCGTTTTAACTACTAATTTAAACTAGTTTCAATGAGCACTGAAGAAGTCATCATGAAGGGACCTGAAGATACCTTTGATATATCAGCATAGCCTAAGCAGGAGTAAAGGTTTCCTCAGAGAACTTCTTCACTACCCTCCAGACTGTTTTTGTCTGTACTTTTTGTGTTACATTTGAATCTGTAAACTTTTTGCTCATTGATGGCTTATGAATTCAGTGAGACAAGTCTGCATGGCCCCTGCAAAAGACGGCACACACGTTCAGTTCATGTGTTACGAGCAAGCTGGCTCTGCCTGGACTTGAGCTTCCTGGGTATGGCTGCAGTGCTAACCATTTATTTTCTCTGCAGCTTCTCTCCATTGAGGCCAGGCCATTGACTTAGCTTAAAAAAAGGGGTCAGGTTGTAGCTGTAGAGTGGGAGAAACTGTACAGTGTAAAAGGACTACACACAATTTCCAGCTTGCTGTTTACACTAGCTCCTCCAAACAAGATGAGAGTGGTATGAAGGTATGACCACAATTTGGTGAAGTTTCAAGTAAAACCATCTGCCCAATATGGAGGGGATGTAAACCAGATATTAAAAAAAAACCAAACCAAGCAGCTGGCATTACTACTGCAGCACAAAAAGCTAAGGTTGTTCTTGCAGTAAGACTGTGACTTCCATGAGCCAATATTTGACATAGTTTTTTAGCTCACTAATGTCTGCTTCTCTTTCAACTGGGGCTCAATTCCAAGCACTCTGATATTACTGAAAATACTTGTATCAGCTGTAATGGGTATTTGATTGGAACCAGAAGTAATAGATAACAAGTAGGGGTTTGGAAAGCATTTTAATGTAGCAGAAGTACCTGAGCACAGGAGAACAAAACAAAAAAAGAGTGGTAATATATTACCACAGGGTCAGAATACCAATATAATGACATCAGTTTAAAGAAGACAGTAATAGCCAAGTCTTGCCTTGTGCTTTAAAAAATGAATCTGACATAGATAATTATGTGGAAAAAGTCTGCATCACGGGTAACAAAAGTTGAGTCATAATCACCCGGTGAAAACCGCATGTGTAAATCCCACATATTTCCGATACACAGATGACATATTTCCTATACACAGATGATCTTGCACTTATTACTTGAAATATTCTTTACAAAGGTAACTGGGAAGTATGTCCCATGCTTACTTCCACCCTCTTGGACTAGAAATGGCAGCATAATTTGCTAACAGCACCAGATAGGAAGGGTGTAACATAAAAAATACCAGTAATTTAAAACTTCCTTCCACTGAAGCAGAACTGACAGAAAACATTCATGTCCCAGATCCCAGGGACCAAGAAATGCTGCAGAGAGACACACACAGGGCTGTCATCCAAGAAGGTCAGCTTTCTCCTTCCATTGCTGGCGGCAATGCAGCAGGGCACAACCGACCATCAGGAAGAAAAAAATATTTACAGTACAAAGTCCAATGGGAGTCCAACATTCTTGAAAGAGCAAAGTGAGGGGGAGGAAGGAGGGAGAAGGTGTAAGACAGAGGGGAAAAGGATGCATGATGTCCAATGCGTGGGGTAGTAAACCCTTTTAAGAAGCCAAGACATACCAGATGTGAATCGCTAAAGGGAAAGAGGAGGAAGAAAAATGTGTTTAACTTGAAGACCACCATTTGTGGAGACTTGCAGTAAACCCCGACTGACTATTCTCTCTCCTAGGACAAGCCATCAGGTTCTGGCACTTCATTCTCATGATAAATATTACAGCAAGAACAGAAAGAGACACAAACCAAATACAGTTTAACAGCAACTTGTAGACAATAAAATAGGAAATGGTGCATACATGAGATATTTTTATTATGGTCTTGGTTTTTGCAACTTTGCAGTCTTCCTTGGATGACTTACTAGTCAAAACCTATTCCCATACCTCTGTATTTATTATTATTAATATTATTATTACTACTACTACTACAATAAAGTATTTTTCTCGTGTTTCAGAAGTACCTTCTAGTTTTCCTACATTTGGCACAATACATCAAGTTGCTTACAAGGAACCTCATGACTCCCAGCCAGGTTCTGAAATACAAATCAGTTGCAAATGTTTTGGGGTGGTTGACTGATGGATGCAGTAACTTTACCATTTATCCCATTTTTTACAATTAGCAAATATTAGATATTTTCAGGACAGCAGCACTTTCCCTTTTTTAGAATGAAAAAACTCAAAAACTCTTGAAAATTATCAAAACAGCTGTTAAACACATTGATTGGTCTGCTGCTTAGATTATTGAGTATAGTAGTGGTGTTACAGTGATGAGCTTTCGTAAGAACTAATGTAAGAGAATAATTTCTACTATAATAAAATACACTGTCAAAATACAGCTACCTGCCATTCTTCATACCTTATAGAAAACACTTTCTTTCCTGTATTGGTGTTTCAGCTTCTTCCCCCCATAATGATACACTTCATCATTTCAGGAAAAAAACAGCAGCTTGCAGAACAGTCCCTATGCTGTCCTGGGCTAGAAGGCTTTTCATTTATTCTCCCTCTTTCCAGTTCCAAACTTGTTTATAATTTAGAGTTGTTCTTTTTAATTCCTTTTCCCATTCAGCATGTCACCTGTGATTTACATGAATAATAAAAACAGTCAGAGGTGCACTGATGAGGACTTGCATATTTTGGAAGGCATATGAAGCCTAGTATAACAGGACATAAGCCAAGGTCTAAGGAACTGTGACTATATCAACAGCTTGAGCTAAGACATTTTGCAACTTCTTCATGCCGTTGACCCCCGACCACCCTCAGAACGAGTATGGACAAGGAGAACCTCGTCTGCTCTGACACAGGAATTCCACAAGAAATTATTCAAACAGTTACAATTTATTTAGGGGTCTCTGTGTGTGTGTTTGTGTGTTTTCCAGAATATCTTAGCTTGCCAATGAAGAGTGAAAACCAAAATGGCTCTGAAGAGCAAATGCATGTTGTTGCATCAATGACTCTGCTGAGTGTGTTGTGAGACTGCTTCACACTGGGGAAAGAAACCTCTGGCAGAATATCTGCAGGAAATATTTATCTGGGACCTACCCCTCCAGTTAGTTAGCTATCTCACTTTACTTTGAGGACAGGAAGTCAGAGATTTTTCTCCTCCGTTCATATTTCAACACCAAATGAATCTTTCTCATTTTGCAGCATTTAAAATACAATTCTACCACTTCAGGATCTGAACATATTCACAATGAATTAACCTGTATTTTCAGAATTATTAAAGACTACAATAAAAAACAAAAGAAAACCATCCTTCACAAAAATGATTTTGATTCTCTGTTCCCTCATGTCCCCAGATAATGTCTTTTTAACAACACGAGATAGCAAAAATACAATTATCTAAGCTCTTTTTTTTTTTTTTTTTTTTTTCATTTCTGTTCCAATGGGCTTTGGAAATGCCTTTGGTAATACACAGTCTTAGTCCACAACATAACACATGAGTGCACCATCAGTCTAAAGACCAGGTTCCACTTCTGGTGCTGATGCTAACCTATTGCAAAGAAGGGGGGAAATCACTGTGCCAAGCTATGTCCTTTTATCTATCTTTACCGTATTTTGTCTTATATTTACACCACAGACTCTGAGGCAAAGGCTGTCTCTGAGAACCTACAGATACTGGCTAGAAACAGAAACCTTGGTCTGATAGGGTTTTCAGGTGCAACCACAATTTAAAAATAGAAAACATCTATTTCTGAGCCTGGATGAATTTTTGCAACAAGTTGCTGCAAGGAGATTCCATCATCTTCCTCACTTCTGCTCTTAGGCATTCCCAAATTTTGTATCTCAAAATAGGAGCTCGAACTCAGCTAATATGGACTGTCAAAACTATATTTATTTGCCTGACACCATGACAGTTCACACCAGCTGAAAATCTGCTTTGCACATTTGAGCTTCCACCCGGTAGATGATGTTCCATAACTTGCATAACCAAGACAGTTTTCAAAGTTAGGCATCTCAAGCGGGGTAAGGAGAAGACAGAAACAATGTCATTACTCTTATCACACTCTCTTTGCCTATAAATGTGCTGAAACTCCATGCTTTTAGCCAACAAACCTTACAGTGACTTTTGTAACTAAATCTTTGACAGATGTAGAAGGAAAAGGCTTGTGCTTTTAATTTTTAAATATACGTTAGTACATGCCTACCTCAGTTGTTGTTTTTTTGTTTGTTTTCTTTTTTTTTTTTTTTTTTTTGCTACTTACCCTCAAAGAAAGAAAGAAAAACATTTGTTTATTCAGGAGAAGAAAACCTCCAGAGGTTTCTGTTCTTCATTTCCCACCTTGAATTGAAAAACTGTGCTTGCTTAATGATGTAGCAAAAAATATACGTTAAATAATATACATTAAATGAGTGCTAAGTCTCAACTGTTCTATAGACTTCAGTTTTTTGAATAGGAAGTACTGAAAGAATGTAGAAAACTCTTCAAGAAAGCCATGACTGCAAGAAACACTAAAATATTTGTTGAGTAAATTAGAACAAGTGTTAAGTAGTTGCAAAATAACAGGCATTTAGGAACTGGGGAAGCTAATAGACTGAATACATTTTCCATCAAGTTTTATTTGGTTGTTTCTAACAAAGAACTAAGAAATCAGTACTCTGGTGGAGTACAGCACTGTATGTCCTGTAGCATTAAAAATCTTATACCACCCACATTGCATTGCAGATGTTTAGGAAGAAAAAAAAGTTTTCAGTAGTTTGGATGCCTAAATAAATGCAACTTGGGGGGAGCGGCAGTGGTGGAAGAGCTGACAAAAAGCCCATCTCAGAGAGTTCCCTGCAAGAAAATGGCAAATCTGCACATCATCCTACTCTATACCAAGGCTCTGTGTGCATTATAGAAGCAGTAGAGAAAATATTTACCTCTGTGCCTTGAGGATATATTATAATACTTGTCTCTTTCCTCACAGACTGAAATACACTTGGACAGAGTTAGTGATAAAGGCTACAGTAATAAAACAAATCAGAGAACGCTTTGCAGTAAATGCCACTACTCCAGGCTGTCACTGACATCCCAGAGGGTATCTGTTGGCCAATGTGGTCTCATTGGTGCTCCTTCAGATACTCTGCTGCTGCAGCATGATTTTAGAGACAGTCGCTTTTCCTCTTCCTCTAGCCTTGGCCTTTCTCTCAGTTACATCCAATGACTCTTCCTTCTAGCTGTATCTTTGGAGCCTCCCCATTTCCACCACCAAGCATGGTGCTCAGTAGCTGCTTCTGGAGCCTTTCCTTCCCTCCTTCATGTACAGCTCAGATCTCCATGGGAGAACAGTTGAAATTACCATCCGTTACTGCAAAATCCCTGGATGCCATCTGGGAAACCAACCTTTCCATCTGCTCTGTCACATGGGGAAGATGCTTTGCTGTTGTCGTGGTTTAAGCATCTTAGCTCTCTCACTCCCCGCTTTCTTCTTCCTCTGGGCTCCCGAAGGGGTGGGGAAGAGAATCGAAAGAATGTAACTCCCATGGGTTAAGGTAATAACAGTCCAGTAACTAAGGTATAACACAAACCACTGCTGCTACCACCAGTAATAGTAATGATAAGGGAAATAACAAGGGAAGAGAATACAGCCATTCACCACCTGCTGACCGACACCCAGCCTGACCTGAGCAGTGATCTTGCCCCTCCAGGTGAGTGCTCCCAGTTTATACACTGGACACGATGTGCTGCGCTATGGAATACCCCTTTGGTTAGTTTGGGTCAGGTGTCCTGTCTCTGCTTCCTCCTGACTTCCCCTCCTCCCTGGCAGAGTATGAGACTCAGAAAGTCCTTGGTCAGAGTAAACATTACTGAGCAACAACTAAAAACATCGGTGTTATTAGCATTGTTCCCAGGCTGAGAGTAAAAAACACAGCACTTCTCCAGCTACAAAGGAGAAAAATGACTGCTAGAACAGAACCCAGGACAGTTGTGGAGATGGCTGAATTTTCTTCAACTGACAAAAACCGAAAACCAAGCTCTGAACATTTTTATTAAAACCAGAAGCATGTTCAGGTCCTGGTGTTTCACCAAGACATAAAACATATTTCCACAGGAAATTAAACTGTTTTCGAAGTTTCCAGCACTCCTCTCCTTAAATCAGCCCTAAACTTCTTCAGCAGCCACATGAACTCTCTGATAACCTCACTGTGCCGTCACTGTGGAAAAGGCAGATGGAAAAAACTCTGATTGACACAAAGAGGAAAGGATGCCTCTCTACCAGAGGCATCCAGCAGTAATTGTCTGCTTAATCCCTTCTGTGCCTCTGGAAACATCCTTCATCCTCACTGTAGAGCTAAACAGAGGCTGTATAGCCATCCTGCTTTGCTTGGGGGTACAGTGTGGGTAAAGACAGCCAAGACACTGTGCATCTCCAAACAACGGCTATCAAGCTCTTGCAGTTTTCTCAAGTCAAAACAGAATCTTACTGACACTTCTCAGTGGGTGCAATGGGATCTTTGTTGAAGGTTTTACAAGTATGGCAAAGTTGAGCTTGTAAAGGAGCTATCAGTCAGGAATGTTATGTGTACAGCTGTGCTCTACCTCTTTTTAGAGCCTAAAACTCACTTGAAAGGGTTGGAAACACTCTGAGCCTCACCAAATTCAGCATTTTTCCATTCTCTGCCACCCCTTTTGGTTTCCGTTGCCTCTCTTTTCATCCCACTTCTGCAAAACTGGTTTTCATGCAGGGATAAATCACAGGACCAGCACAGACCCAGGCTCCACTTCTCACCTGTAGTTTATCCTGTCTTGGTTGAAAGTACAGTCACTTTTAAAAAGGCTATTTTATTATATTTTTATGGCTTAGATCATTATAACTAATGTTTGTAACTTCTACTTGGAAGTTAGGTTCAGCCTTTGATCTTCTTTAAGCATATAACTTAGACAAAGTTGTTCTATTGAACTGAAAGAGACTTACATTCCTGAAGTCAAGCATATGCACAAGCTTTTTAAGAATTACGACTTCAACCTAAGTCAATCCTAAACCTTACATGAATTCTGGATATTAAAAAGAAAAATGTTTTAAAACCCAATTCTCTAAGGAAAGAAATAAATACTTATATATGTCCACTATATTATGAAAACTACTGCACTTGAATAAGACAGCCATGAATGTTTTTTAGATTTAAGAAAATAATTTTGAAATAAAATATATCCATACATACATGATTAATGTGGCTTCTCTGTTCTCTTCTGCTGGAATTATTTATATTCCTAGTAAGCGGGGGAAAATTCTTTCCAGCTAAAGAAGCAGCCTCTTTTATGGATAAAAATGTGCTTTCTTATTTATTTATTTTTTTTTTTACAGAAAAGTGGAAAAAGGGTCTTTCAGTTCGACTTTCTGACATCAAAATAATATGGTGAAACTCTGAATATGATCTTCTCCTCTCTTTGCTTTCTACCATGTCAAACTTTCATAACAGACTTCAGCAACACTTAGAGACTCCAAAGAGGCATTTAGTAAAATGTATGCAATAGGTAGGTAGCCATGGCCCGAAGAGCCTTTAAGGAGAAGACAGGAATGGAGATAACACAGACAAAAAAAAGAAAGTAGCGCAATTCAAATACTAAGCAGCAGTCATCCCACACCCATTTCCTTGTTACCATAACAAAATGATTTCCCAGTACATGCATTTATCATAAAGACTCCTACAGATAGCTGTGCTCAGCAAGATCCCAAAGATTCAAGTCAAGAAAACTCCAAGAAGCCAGATATTTAATGAGCAAAGAAAGAAAACTGGATAGAAGTGCAATTCACATGTCAAGTAGCCGCATCGCAAAAACAGACATTATCCAGGGAAGAAATGTTAGAGCAAAAGATTTTTGTAAGATCAGGTTACTAAAAAGTGGAGAGCTCTTGATAAAACCCAGCAATTTGGGCAAGATCCAGAAAGTGAGGAAGGCTTCCTCCTGTAGGGTTCCCTCTCTTGCCAGCTCAATACATGGTCCACTTCTTCAGATTATGGAAGCTTTCTGACTTAAAGCAGTGTCTTAAGACAGCGGTGATGTCCTCATTCTCTTCTTGAGACATGCTGTAATACCTGAAGTTGCTACATGTCTCTTCTAATTATACCTGAGGAGCATTTTGGGCCTTGCAGTAATGTCTTTTTTGGCTCTCCGAAGTGTCCAATTCACATTTGTTTGTAACTGTGGGAGACTGGGTTCTGGGATCCCAGGGATCCAATCCTGATTCCTTTCCACTAGCTAGTCCTTAGACCAGTTACCAACAGATCAAAGGCAACTGATTGCTGCAATAGCATCTTCCTTCACTTTGCCAAAGGATGGTCAAATAGAAAATATAAGAGTTTGCAAAACTAGACTGGTATAGAACAAAAAAGGGGTAGGAGCTTTCAACCAATGTGAAGAGGCCAGAGATGAAAAAACAAGCTCAAACTGGAAATCGTGTAGAGACCAAATACAAAAAAACAGGAGCGTGGATTCAAAGAGTAACAAGGACAGCAGGAACAGAAAACAGTCTTTGCTTACAGATCCACTTCCTGGTGTGCAACTTCTGACAGCACGCGGGCAAGATTATGTCTTGAATCAACAGTTTTCTGAATGCCTTCTCAAAAGCAGCCTTTTCCTGTTACCTAATCCATGCTGAAGATCTTTGATAACAAATAAAATACTGATAGGTTATCAGACACAAAGACATTGTGTATCTAAAAGGTCCATTTGTGAAAGTAGAATAATGAAACTCTATAGAAAGAAAAAAACCCAGACATATTAAAAAACCTAAATGCTGCCTGGTGGAGACATAGATAAGTTTGGTTTACATATTGCCTGCACCTCCCACCTGCCCCAAAAGCAACAAAGGCAAGAGGACCTCTGTTCCTAGCTGTGCCTTCTGCTGATGAGACAGAGAACAGCAGTAGCTCCCTGTTGTGAGCAATGCCTCTAGGTGGCTCTTGGTTTCTAGGAGGCTGCCTTGCAGGGGCTGAAATATCACAGATGAGTCAGGGAAGCCAAAGAAGAGGGGAGAGTGTTGTCTTGACATTTAGGGATTGAACAAACAGTACATTTTTCAGAAATGAATGTCAACTATTCATGGCCTCTCAGCTACCTATTATTACTTCTCTCACATCCACTTGCAGAGCCAGAATTTTTAAAGCAGTTTCAAATCATAATGGGTTCTTCACTAATTAAAAAAATAAAAAAATCCTGTCAGGGTAGATAACCAACTGTCTTATTTGCCAAACTATCCCAGCAAAAGCCTTAAAAAACCCAGTTTGCTCTTACATCATAAAAAAAGAGAAGAAATTATTTGCTTCAATGTTGTAGATGTCTGTACTGGTCCTACTCAAGGTAATAGCAAACCCTCTTTCAATTTAACCTCACTGGGACACTTGGCTATGATACTTTAGTATAGGTACACAAGTGAGTCAGTCATAAGTTACACTGAAAAGCGAATCAAATTGTATGGTTTTCCATTAGTGAGTAATAGACGGGAAATGTGAAATGTCATTACAGGGCTGGTTAACCATCTGGTAAAAACTCTCGTATGAACAGTGCAGATGAACTACATTGAAATATTAAGGAAACATCAACTGAAGCTATTTAGCCCCCCCCAGAGACCTATAGTTCACGCATGGTGGGAAGGTAATAATGTCCAATTATTCTGGAAACAACTAAACAAGTCACTGTAAAATTATCTCATTTGCACTGGATCCAACATTAAGTATTTTTTAAAATATTCATCATTCATTCCAGGTAACAAAACAAAACAACCAATCAATCTCCGAGGAACTGCCCATAAATCAAAAGGCCATACTGAGAAGCTGCAATTTTTCATTATTCCAGGAGTAATATTTTAAAGCTGACAAGCTGACGGGGTGGTCCAGGTCTGTGACATTATCACATCTGTGATGAAAAACCAAGCTTTACACAATTATAGTAGTAATTGTTACTCTAACAAGTTATCACAGAACTTGTGGGAAATCAAAGACTTCTTTTTTTTTTTTTAAATCTGAACTGAATTTACTTAGCAGACAAGTTATTAAAATCAATATTGGCCAAATTATAGGCATGTTGCTACTAATACCCAGAAAAGATTTGGTTTTCCAGTTGCTTACGGTGTATAGCCACAGGCTTTCAGAAAAGACTCATTTCATGGATAGAAATGTAAATTAAGCCTCTATTTATTTCAGAACAAGTTGATGTGTAAAGGTTAAAAATACTCCAGTGAATGGCAAATCAGGTAGTAAATTTAAGGCTATTCAGTTTGTAAGTGGTGCATGTTGGTTGATCACCTGATGGTGGTGATAGTATGTAAATATAAAGTTGTCCATGGCTTTACATCCCCATCTGCTGAGCATGTAGTTCAAGATTCTGACAATGTCACGTAAATGCCTACTGAAACAGGTAAAACCAGGACTAGTAAAGGTTTTGGAGGGTCACGTTGGATACTCACCTTACCTCTTAAGCCACTCCTAACTGCTGCCATAAGTTAAAGTATGAGTGAGCAAATCCTGAAAGTTCTTTAAATGCATGCACCATGTGGTGATGATTGGTTGAGGAATTCATGAGGAAGATTTGGAAGAGAGAAGGCAAGGCAAAAGAACAGAACCTAAAAGCCTGGTTTAGCAAAGCAATGGTTTTCAAACGTATGAGTCTTCTGGTAGACATGCAATTTGGCACTTTTTTAAAATTATTTTATTATTTTTTTTAAACTCAGAGGCAATATCAGCTGCATATACATATGGTTTGGGAATGACTTCTGTTTTAGATATTCAGTTTAGGAAAAAGCTTCATCCAGGCTTGAGCTGCAGTATAGTTTGCTGTTTAGGGACTTGTGTACAGCAGAGCAAGGAACTGCAGAAAGGAGGCTTTGAATGTGGACTTTGAGCATGTATAGTATCATATACAGGCAGGAGCATCCCACAAGACAAGCCAGTTCCCAGTGGACAAATGGTATCTCCATAGAACACATATTAGCCAGGGTATAGTAATAATGTGTTTAGGAAACACCCTTTTGCACTTTCTTGGCAAACAGTTTGGTTATAGCTACATATGGGATGGGGAAGCCACAAAAGTTTTGGGTGATACGAAAGACTGTGGGTCTAAACTATCCACTGTTTTACCCAGTTTGCTAAGTTCATAAACCAGAGAATGTCACATATATAAAAGCTCAAGCTGACATGTTGTCGCATGGGCAGAAAGACTTGACTGATTTGTCCAAGTTTCTGTACCCAGTGCCATGTTTAGATTTAACTCTTAAATACCTCACATAATTGCCAACAAAAACTGCGGACAAGACAAGAGGTGTTACTTCTGTTGCATTCAGATGCACACACACACAAAAAAGCAGCTAAGTTGTCTCTGCTTTATGCCTCTGGTCTTCTTATTTTGCCCCATTTCTTATTACATTAGCAAGTTTACTATAAGATAAAGTGCTTACTTTCCTCATTTTCATCCACTTTCTCCCCCTGCTTCTCTCCCCAGTTGTCTTATCCATTAAAATACAAAGAATTTTTATGTTTTTACAAACAATTTTTCTTTTAAAATTTTGATGATACAAGGACACCAGAAGTTTTAGAAATCAAATTGCAGTATATTCAGATGTAGCTGCTTGCACAACAGACCTTCTATTTTTGGACATTTATCTTCTCTATCCGAGCCTTTAAGCTTTGTTTACATACTCAAATCCTGTTGTGCTTCTCAGGCACCAGTAGCAAAGCAGAAATCATTAGGTGGTAATACGTTATCAGTTGTCAAAAAAGACAACTTGCAAATTCACACACTCAAACTTCAGATCTGGTTCCTTCAATCTTCAGCAAATTCTAACAATGAATAGCACAGCACAAGTCTAAGTATTTTAATGGCAGCTTTTAAATCACAAAATGCTCAGAAAGGAATATGGTTCCATTGCCAAGAGCTTCGTACTGCTGAATCTGAAGACATCTTAGAAATTTTCTCCAAGTCAAACTGCAAATCTAAGGCTACATCTACATTAGCAAGCATGTGGCCTGATAATGGTGGATTTATAGGGTGAAAAAATGGTGGTGAGTGTCTGATGCGCAGATGACACATGCTTCAAGGGAATTTACTTCAGGCTAGTTTTATAGTTTCAATCTGGGCCTGTGAATTGAATATGTAGAAATAATTGGAGAGCATTAAGAGCAACAGTGGAACATGTTGTCTGGTTTCATTTAATCTAAAAGGAACCAGTTTATGTACTTGGAGATTGCTCTGTGCTGTGACCCGAAGCGTGGTAAGTGGCAATGATCAGAGCATCACTAATGTAGCTACATCCTAGCTAATTGTCAGTCTGATTTACCAGAAGGTTCAAATTTATGTTTCCTAAGAAAATGACTAGCAAATTTAATCGGAATAGTTATGGTCATAAAGATATCTCAGTGATAACAGGACTTGTCTCTGAATTGCCAGAATTTTCCTGTTCCATTGTATGACCAATTTAATAAAAAATAAATTGGAAATTTCAATGTGTCCTTGCAAAATTCCTGTATATGTCAAACCTAAAGACTGAGGACTAAGGAGAGAATTTGAGCCAAGTCATGGTTCATAACCTGGTCTTGAGACTGTTCCAGTAACACCACCCTGCCTCACGCCAGTTAGATTTAGAGATAGGCTTTGTGCCCAGCATCTATTTTTGTATATAATTACAGACTTAATGTTTGTAGTATGGTCTTTGTAGGAGGAACTGTCTGAGGAACCTTCAAACTACACTAAAAGTCTGAAAGTGAAGATAATAGATTAATACAGCTCAAGCACACTCACGCTCCTTATCTGCTGCAATACTGGCCCTTGGTCAGTGCAGGAAGGTGTCCTCTATACAGAAGTGCGTGCAATGTTTCGATGTGGAAGTGGCGGACTGAGATTAGGATCACGATAAAACAAGGCTTGATTTCAGCATGTAATGTGAGGATTATTGGCTATACCTCAGAGATGTTTTCTTTTTGTACTCCTCCTCCACTGTCTTATGGATTGTTGAAAAGCAGGAATTGACCCTGCTAGTCAGCAGGACTGATTCTGCAACTACTTTTGCTTCCCTGCTTCCACCACCCTCAGAAATCTTTAGCCGTGCCATGCAGGCTTGTCTTGAATAACAAACCAGCACAATTGGCAAGTTTCTGTACAAGATCCACAGAAAATAGACAAGTAACTATCAATTTCAGACACAGAGATGCAATGATTACAGCATTAATTACACCTTCATATATGCCTATATAGTTTTGTGGAAGATTGCTCTGATGATAAAACAGGCACTACATTTCAAAGTCATTCAATAAACCCCCAAGAATAAACCTAAAAAAAACCTAAACTTTTGCCTCAGAAATTACTCACAGAGGAGACTTCTGCATAATCCTGATCACAAACTGCATCTACTAAGATAATATAGAAGATCATAGTGCTGCAATTCTTAGAACTGAAATTGAGACCAAAGCCAGCTTTGCTCTCATGTTTCTGGGTGATACATCTTGACTGGTTGTATATTTAATAGGCACTGCCAACCTTAACAGGCATAAGGTTGGCTGTTAAGGTTGACAATTAAGACTTTTAGGTCTGGTAACATAACATACTTTATTGACTGGGTACTATTCATAAAGTAAATCAAAACCTCTTGGCTTTACATTGCAAATAACCCCCAAGGAGACTGAATTATTAAAAAAATATATGGGATCTTCACCTACAGATTTCTTCATAGTTTTGATATCCTGAGACAACTCCTATTGATATAAAAACTGTTTCGGCAATACTTAGCTAACAATGTTTGTCACTTCTTGTGGAGGGAGGAAATCAGTGGCTTAGTTACCATATGACTAAATATGCACCACAGTCTGTAAACCTCTGTTGCATCCAAGAACTCATGTCATTATTACTGTACACTGTATACTGTTCAGTTTAGCTGCAAATGATATTCCTCCATATTCTTTTTTTAAGAAATAATGTTTTATAGCAAAGCCAGCATACATTCTCACCCAAGCCAACTTTTAAGACTGATGCTCTGCTCTTATTTGACCAAAAATATGGATTTTTCTTTAAAATAAAGTATTTTTAATAAAGTCTTTCATTTCGGGCTGCTGCTATGACCAAAAAAACTGGACTTCTTTCACACCAGTTCTTTTAGAGATAATTGCTGGTGCAGTGCACAAGCACAGGGAAACAGGCCACGCAGCTGAGGAACAGATTTTGAACTGAGCCATGTAAGTTGTTTCTCAGTTGCAGAACTTGGGATTGCTCCTAACGAGTCCAGGGAGCAACTGGCTGGGCTTTTTATATCACCAAGAATTGGGTGAAACCAAGATATAATGTCAGCCTGCCCTGCACCCCACTTCTAGGAAAAGAAAACCTGGCTATATAAGCCAAAGGACAGCTGCAGTTCAGTACAGACAGGTCTCTGGATAAAGTACGGTGCTAGGCACTCCATGATGGCACACAGCCTAAAGACAATGAAAAAAACCCAACCCAATATTTTAGGAGTTGCACCTAATAGGAATGTAAAAACTAGGTGGGGTAATGTCCATGTAAAGTTCTAACCTTTCCCAGAGGAAAAGCAGGCTATGGAGAATAAGTGGAGGAATGTAAAACCAGAAGAAATATAAAGCAATATTTACCTTCCAGAGCAGTAAATGCTTGAAGTACACACGATTGGGCACAAGAGCTCATACCTGTCAAATCAAGTCAGTGAAATTCTCCAAGCCAGTAGTCTAATGAAAGAAAAAGGCACCTCTATGTGCCACTCTACTTGTTTGTGATCATCTTCCTGACAAGCACATGGTCTCCCAGATGTGGTGCAGCTACCATCCATGTTCCCCAGCAGCTGCCTTGCAGGAGCCTCTACAGGACTGAGTGTTGCTGAAGCCCAGCAGCTGCCTTGCCCCACTCCCTCCTGATGTTGTTTCCAGCCCCCAAACCACAAGGAACCACTTTACACAAACCGCAAGCAAGGAGAAGATTGTACTGCAAACGCAGTGCTCCTAACGCTGCAAGGGTAATGGCAGAAAAAGAGATTGTAAAATCAGAGCAACTTTGGCACTTTGCAGGTGGTAAAAGACCTCTCTACCACTTACTCCCTTCTTGAAAATGTTAACTGAAGAGTTTTGCTTTCACAGTATTTGGCGTTCTCTCTCTCCATCTCTCTTACCGATAAATAAATGCCATGGGGAAACAGGCGAGGTTTTCTTCTTCTTACTTTGAAACCTAAGAGAGCCCAACCTTTTTAGTTTTAAAAGTTTATTCAAAGCATCAGACTAGCTCAACTACTTGACAGCTGTGACCCATATGACTATGACAATGCAACATGGCCAAGGACAGCTGTGGTTGCAGACCACTAATGGCATGTTATAAAAATCCATTTTGGAAAAAAAAAATATATCTGGTAACAAAATTTTCAGAGCTTATTGTATATATGTGGAATATAAGGGCTTAACCAATGCCCCAAAGGAGTTCATGAAAGATTAAGTGCTATTTGGTGAGGAAGATGAATGAGTCAGCAACAAACCAGGGATGTGAAAGGACATTCAAGGATCACACATTAGCTGGTATCATAAAAAATGGTTTCAGTCCCCCATATAGCAGAATGGCACTTTTTCCTTTTGTTTTTCCTGTCACAAGACCCTTTTCTTTCACCTAACTAAAAGTAGCTGTGCATTAATAACTTGACCAAATGAAGGTCAGGGGTGACATTAAGAACTTATTTGCAAGTCATGCTTGGAGCTAGTAGGAGAACCAAAAAGGTTTGAAAGAAGTCAAACAGCAAACATCTGTGAAGATTATTTGGCTGTTTTAAAACAAGAGAGAAGTCTCAGGGTGAATGCATCTATTTCCATTGCTGTTAACTGGAGATTCAAACTAATGTGATACACACCCTACTGAGCTTGCCTGCTTTACAACTGGATACAGCATTAAAATCACCCCAGAGACACACACACAACTCTCCCATTTTTGTGTGCGCCTGCATGGAGATCAGGGTCCTTCACCTGGGATTCATGGAAACAAAGGTTTTTCAGATCTTTTTGATTAACTGAAGTAGTGGTTGACAAGAGCAGATTAAAACAGGGTGCTGCACAAGGTTTGTCAAAGGTGTCCTTTCTAAGACAGAGCAATATGTTAGTTCCAAGAAGTATTTCAGGGGGAGCATAAGGGGAAATGAGCCATGATGCATCAGCTGCCCATTTTAAAGTAAATGAATCCAAATTAGAGGATGAAAAAGCCTGGGGGGAATAAATACCTCTCAGGTCCTTAAAAGATGTTAGATCTTGGATGGACATCTGAGAACACAAGTAGAGAGCTTATGTATGAGATCTGCTCCATTTCTCTCTTCTTCCCCTCTGATGTCATTCAACATGTTGTATGTCTCTCCTATAAAGAGTTACTTTAGAGATTTTTAAGAGCAGCTGTTCCCATGTGCATGTGCCCTTCCCCTTCCCAAATTCCATAGGCACAGATGGCAGGGCAGCACAGACAGTACTCAACTAGTGTTCCTTGGTTAAGGTACAAGCCTAGCAGGTGAGAAGGAATCCTGCCTCCCAATCATTGCTGTCAGGCAACATAGCTCTCTCCAAAACACTTGGTTTCAGCTGATTTCAACTTTCCTGGACCATCATTAAGATTCAAAACAAACCAACTGAATGTACAATGGAAGAGTACTGCTCTTGTGCGATGTCTCCAGGAGAACCCTTTCTCTAGCAAGTCCTTTAGTCAAATATGCAGGCCAAAGAGTTTCAAATAAAGTTTCTTCAAACCCCCAGAATCCACATATTTGTGCTTAAGCCATTAGAAGAGCCTCTGCCCTCCAGTAACTTTCCTAAGCACCCCTGTTGCTGGCTGATTTGGCACTCCATAGGGCTGTGAAATTCCTCCATTCTCTATTTTAACCTCCATTCTTGGCAATAGCTGGAATTTGTTTTCAGAAGCAGAAAATTCCATTTTGGCAACAACCCAAGGGCAATTAATGAGAAGTCATCTGAGCTTGGGTCTCAATGCTAGAGTCCGAGCAGACGATTTGCCTTGGGTCACAAAAGCATTAGTCCTTCCACACAGTGAAAACTACTGCTATGCTTTCTCCTGCTTGACTTTGTCCATTCCTGACCTTACAAACAATTGTGATTTATTGTTATGATTATTCATATGTATTCCAGTATCTGCTGCTTCACGGACATTGTAAGTCAACATCTGTAGCCTACATAGTTAATAGGATTCCCCTGTAGGAAAATCCCGCTAAAGGAAACTCATGTCACAGCAATAGTAGGGACAAAAAATATTGTACTATTTTAACTGGGCATGTGCATTACTCTGGCTAGTAACACACACATACAAAGTGTTTCAGAGTTCAAACAGATGAACATGTCAGGCTTATGATGAGCAGAAGATTTCTACACCTCATGGAAGGAACAAGTTTTAATAATATATCTTAAGGAATTATTTTTTCCTAACATTCTATATGATTCAGAGTACAGTAAATTGAATATTACTAGAAAGAGTTTGTCATAACCCTCCACTGTTTGCTGAAACATAAAGCTTTTCAATCCCAATTTAGAGACATATAAAAAACCCAGAAAAAGACTGTTAGGTCATCTGGTCCACCCCTGGCAACCCAGAACTGCTCCTCAAGTTTGCTAGTGGTTTGTCTGATGCAGTACTCAGTGAGTCAGGCGTTTGGACCTAGTGCATCACCTTGGGGAGACTCTTGCACAGTTCAGTAAGACTAATCAGCTAAGAAATTGTTCCTGATATTGTTTTGAGTAATGATGAGATCAATAGGGTGGATATCTGGCTTACCCTAGTAAGACCTGTTGTTGGGTTCCCTGCTGCATTTCAGTTTTAATTTTCATCAACTAATCTGCTTTACATTGAACAGATCTGTGTTTCCCTTAGAAGAAATCTCACGCTAGCCCTGTACACCCATCACAGAATAAATAAAATAGATAAATGCTGAAATACTTGACCTACTTGTTCAGACTTTGTGAAGACTCTGCCAAACTTCCAGTTCAGATGTATATCAAACATCTGAAGGAGGCATACTCTCTTGCCTCATCACCTACAACAGTTTGTTCCAGTGTTTTTTTGTTAAGTACTAAACTTCAGGAATATTACCATTCTTTGCAGGAGTCAGCCCCTTGAAACCATGTAAGAGTTTTATACATCTGCCAAGCCTTGATGATATAGTGGCAGTGGGATTTATTTTTTTTTTTTTAAATAAATCAAAAGTGAAATGTCTGCAATTGAGATAGGCCCAGAACATGGGATCAAGAAAGCTCCAACAGCTGTGAGCACGGACAGTGAGGCTGGGTGACTCTGAACCCACATCTGGATTCAATGTTGGGCTGGTTCCTCTCTTTGAAATGATTTGCACCAAACGCATCAAGCTGAAACATCCATGACCTTTCCAGGGAGGCAAGGATAAGGAGCTTAATGGCTAATGCAAAGATCTGCCTTTTGCAGACTTGGCACTTCCTAGAGTCTTTACTGGTGGCGGCATTCATAAAACAGAGTGAAAATGTATAGCCCTGTATTCAAGAAGAATATTGGATATGTCATTCAATAAATGCTTCATGATTATGTGGCCTTGCGGTAAACAAACAAGTTTCCAATCCAGATACCAATGTCTGCAGCTTCCCCAAGGCAGTTTAGCATTTCAACCCCATTTCTTTAGGAAGGGATGTGCATCTATGAGACTCAGCCATCCCAGGGCATCACGTCTTTACGCATCCATCTGACAGACCCGGCTGCTGATTCCCGACGGCGCCAACACAACTGCCCATTTCCTTCCTTGAAAACCGGAGGAGCTTCGTGACAGGAGAGCTCAGCTCTGGGGCATCTTCTAGCCGCCCGGCCCTCGGTCCCGGCCCCGCGGTCGGCACCCAGGGACGCTGGTGGATGCCGGCAGGCACAAGGGAGAGCAGCGGGCTATGCGGTAGGAGCAGGGGTCACTTGAATAGGCAGAGCACACTGACATCTAGTGGGTATTTGGGAAAGTATTTGGGTGTTCCCCCCTGCCCCCGCCCCGAAAAAAAAAAAAAAAAACAACAAAAAAGTACAAAGAAGCGTTTTGTAGGAGGCAGATGACTGAAAAGGACTCTTGAAGTCTGCGCTGAGACACTTGGCTTCACTGCTCCCACTCAGCAATGCATTGCTGCCTGACAAGAGAGCATCCATCCCCAACTTCACATGGTTTTGAGGACAGGCGAAATTCTCATTTCATATTCCTCCTTACCAGTTTGCTTTTCAAGCCCTGACAAGCAGAATTTGCAAGGTATTCCATAAGGGAAGGAGAAGCATGATTCTCATTTTGTTGAGGAGTTAAAGTGGTGGGAAATGTTAACTGTGTATACAAAGAACCATGGCTCCTGGGAGCCTTCGCTTTTTGCGCTGGGAGCTGTTAGGTTCACCAAAGTCCAGTCCTGCAACACTGGTGATATTATCTTCTCTCATTGAGTGTACATATTTAAGAATTAGGGGTTAGCAGAAAAGAAAACCTTTATTCCTCAAGGACAGTCATCCCTATACCCATAGTGTTTCAGAAGTGCTGATATGGGATTGATCTGCATCACAGTTTTCCACAGAAGCAGCTCACAAAGGGAGAAAAAAAAAAAGATTGCCTTATACCACCAAACTATTTTGCAGCCTTTCTCCTCCTTCTACTATATCCCCATCATGTTCAGCTCTCAGAACATCAAAATAAGTGGAAGGTCTGGAGAAGAATATTTATACTTGCCCAAGGTGTACTGTTTCTGAAACAGCTTTGGCATTAGGAGAAAGATTGTATTCTTGCTTGCCTCACCTCTGCTCTGGTCATAGTTTGCACCTATTTTCCAGGTGCAGTCAAAAAGTCCCATCTATGATTCTGGGGCCTGAGAGGGAAAAGAGAACTCCAAAGGCTATAATCAACCCAACATGCCTTCTTGCAAAGGGAAGCTGCTTCCTGTAGAGGAATGTAGCAAGAGAAAGGGATAAGGAAAAATAGAGGTAAAATACTTTCAGCTACATGCTCCTGATATAACTTTCTTCCTTAGTTCAGCTCCAAGTTCAACTTCCTCCAAGTTCATGTTTCAAAAACACCAGGTGACCTGATGGAGGGCTTGAGAGGGAATGGGGGTAGGAAAACCAATTATTCATCCTGGTCTGACACTGAAGGCTGAACTTTCATGCTGTAAAACATACTGCTGTAGGTAAAAAAGGGAGTTGAGATATGTTAGACTGAAGGGAACCCATATTAGTTGTCATGCCCAGCTGCACTGTTGTCTCCATCTCAGTGACCACAACTCCAAAGTTCAGAGGCTCCTGGTCTCTAGGAAACTGTAAATAGCCAGCTGAACTTGATGCTCCCATTCCTACATTGTATCCCACACCAAACAGGCACACTTTTTTTCTGACACCTCTACTCCCATGACAAATTCAGACAGCTTGGGTCATGTACTACCAGCTGGTTACTGACACAAGACTCCTCCTAAGCAAAGGATCTGCCTACAGCATTTATATGTGGGAAGATGTGTTTCTAATTCCTACTTTTAAGGTCTCCTTCAACACTGCCCTCTAGTAGTTACTGGGTTTGTCTTCTGCAGCATCTTCTAGTGATCCATGTCAGATGATATGAGAGAGAACTGTTGGCAATCACCTGATGTAGACAGGAGATCAGCTCTTCACTTAGCATACAGCAGGACAGCCCTACTGGGTGAGCATGTCACTCACTGCCTGTGGCTTCCCAGCAGTGGGTATACCATTTCCCCTCACAACGCAGTACGTCTCAGCTCTAATCAAGTGTGTGATGGTATTACCCTTTAGTACTTGTAGCCCACCAGGGATTATCACCACCAGCTTCTGTGCTGATGTTTCTGAAGCATGCAGAGGCAAGTTGCCGGGATGTCAGAGAGCTGTACAGAGAGCGTAAGTCACCGCGGTGGAAAACAGGCACTTATTGTCTTTCCTATTAACTGTGTGGGTGAGAGAGAATGAGTAACAAAGCCTGCTTGTTGTGTTTTTCTAAGCAAGGCATATAAAGCTGATTATTTGTAGAATGAAATATGTAAGCTTAACCTGTGTATTTGTTCAGGACTCTTTTTAACCAGCCAGGGTTTAAAAAAACTCCAGCTCCTGCACCAGCTGACTTCATAGGAGTACTAGCCTTATTTAGTGCTGTTCCAAATGAGGATTTTCCCCCTCTCCCCCCAATTATTAAGAAGTGGGAACAAATTCAGAGAGAGAAGGAGGGAGGGAGAGAGCAAGAGTGATCTTAGGGTGTTATGTTTTCACCTGAGAAAAAATAAAGGTCTATTCTAGCCTGCTGTGACCACCAGTTTTAACTGTTTGGCATTCTTGTCGTTTGTAACTAAATAACAGTAGCAGATTAAATTTTTTGATACCTTATTGATTTATTGCTTCTAAACAGCTTCCCTTCCATGACTGCAGAAGTCAGCATCAGAAGCTTACATTCAATTTTAGGTCCAGCTGTGAAAAACTCAGATTTTTCCAAGAAGAAAATAACAAGCAGAGGACAGCGTCCTGTATACCAAAATAATAATAATTAAAAAAAAAACAAAACAAAAACAGGCCAAATATGCATAGATTTGCAAATTTCCATTTTGCAGTAATTGTCACATAGTATTTACATTATTTCTGTGCAAACTTCAGGTTTTGAGAACATTTACTTGTTCACATCATATGTTGCCAAAAGTCCATAGATCCTTCCTAGCCTTTGGACGTGTACAGACAGTTCTGACTAGCAGAAACTGTTCGAAAGGAGCCAGAAAACTGGTTCACACACTCCTGAATACATATTGAACACATCTTTGCCG
This sequence comes from Neopsephotus bourkii, assembly GCF_033783945.1. Taxonomy (NCBI): domain Eukaryota; kingdom Metazoa; phylum Chordata; class Aves; order Psittaciformes; family Psittacidae; genus Neopsephotus; species Neopsephotus bourkii. The sequence goes on along the minus strand of NW_026901456.1, from coordinate 5,284,465 downwards.
AGCAGTAACCTAAACAGAGCCAGCCTGTAATTAAACCCAAGAACTTATTAATTCACAGAGAGCAGAGGCAGGTGCTATGAGTGTGTTACTTCTGCAGTTTTGGTTTGTGCTTCTCTTGCAAGAGTTTTTCCTACTCTCCTTTAAATGTTAGGGTAAAATTTACCTTTCCAATACACAGCAATGAAATTAGCTGTAATTAACAAGGGAACTCAAGAACTGAGGACATTAAATTCACACTCTCAAGCCCTAAAAAACTGCCTACCTTTCTACAGTTATTACAGAAGCCAGCAAAGGAGAATAAGGACATCTGACTTATTAAGATCCAGTGGCCTACATTTTTGCTTGAAGGAAATGCTGATGCAGTAACCTGAACCATATCTCATTATTTTCCTAGCTCTTTGCCAGTGCAGCCTATTCAATATAACATCTTGGTGGTGCATATCACTCAGCTCACTGCTTGCATTCGTGCAGCAACGCACCTCAGGGTTGTGGTGGCACGGTGAGACATGCACAAACCCTTCTCCATTATAAGCTCCAATTTTTCCTGCCCAGATGAAATTCCACTCACAGGTGTGGGATGTTTATTTGTGAGAGAGGTCTAGAGAGTAGTAATGTGTACTGCATAAAAGGTCAGGCAAAAAGTCTCATATAAGAAGCAAGGAAGATGAGGGAGGATTTAGATACAGGATGAAAATTGTAAACCTGGCTTTAATATTGCTATTATGCTTCCCTGGGAGGGAAAGTATATGTTAACAATTTTATATTCAAGGTAAATACAATACAAAAGTAAACCTCTGAGAGATTACGGTGCCTCTCCCTTCTACTCAGGCTATATTTCTTTTTAAAGTAATAACTGAACTTCCTTCACAAGTCCTCAATACTTCAAGCAGTACACAACAGCATCTCAGTTCCTGAGTTGTAAACTTACTTATATGATTGAAATAGCAAATGTCATCAGTAAGGCTGCATTTGTCTATTACGATCATTGTCTGTTAGATTATTGTTCAATATAAACCTATAACCTGGATGTTGCTTCTCCCATATATTAATGCAGAGCAATTGGGACCATGTTTGAAATATACACTGAAGGTTTGTTCCCCTGAGGGTTGTGCCTTATGCCTTGATTTGGTTATGGATCACTTTAACCACAGTAAGTTTGAATTTACCAGCCAACTTCGACCAGACTTGAGAGAGCAGAAGCTTCTGAGAATTAAGTTCCTAAGTGTTTAATGAAAATAAGCAGCTAGGCAGACAAAACTGTCCCTATAAATGCTTCTAGTGTAAGAAAAGCAACAGCAGAGCTGCATTTACTAAACAGCACAGAGACACCACAGGAAACGAATTTTTTCAGCCCACTTCTTACTAAAATACAAGTACTTGTGGATCATTGTTACAGGCCAGGTGTCCTCTGCAATGTGAGGGCTGGGACCATTCTGGCAGACGAGGGGTCATAAGAGGTGCAGAAGTCCAACTATACAGGAGCCTACCTAGAGCTGTACAGAACATTCAAAGGGAAACAGGTGCTGAACATAGGCGCCAACTCATACGCCAGTTACTCAAAATCCCTTCAGCTTCCTAAAAGCCAAAAGTATCACAGGTTATTACTTACAACCTCCCACTCTAAAATTTCCTTGGACTTAGCTTGTTTAAATGCCCCAAAAGATATGAGCTTTTGGGCAGAGCAGAGCAAAATATTTTCTGTTTCAGGTTCTTCTGGGAAGAGCAAAAATCAAACATCCAGCAAAAAAGGACCTGAGAACCAAAACCATACTCAAATGAGCTTTCAGTCCAGCTTGGCTATGCTTAGTTGAAGCAGCCACAGCTGGAAGACTGGGGAACCTCAAAACTCCTGCTTTCATCAGAGCCCTTACAAGGAGAAGTAAGTAAATGGTGTAATTTTTTACATATGTTACACTCTGCCTCTGCTAACTCTCTCTCAGCCAAACACAGAAATACTGTCTCAACCTGCTTCTCACCACTCTCTTCTGCATTTAAATTCCCAGTGAGGCAGATCTGGGGAACTCTACTCCCCAGTTTAGCAACCTAAACAGGCTGAGCACCTCTGTTTCCCTGACTGTAGCCTTGACCTTAAACCTTTGAAGAGTATACGGTCTATAACAAAGTTCTGCAGAGGGCTAACAAGGAAATGCACACAGCACCAAATGAACAACCAGCTGATGCACCAGCAAAGAGGATCACTACTGGTGCCTCCAGGAAAAAAGTGTCAGGTCATAGTAGTAGGTGACCCTACTTTGAAGGGCACAGAGGTACCCATCTGTTGGCATGACCCATTTTTGAGGGAGGTGTGTTGCCTAGTAGGGGCTCGGGTCAGGGATGCTGCTGAGAGGCTGCCTGGCCTAATAAGTCCCGCTGACTATTACCCATTTCTTGTGGTTCATGTGGGTGCTAGTGACACAGACAGCAGAAGCCTGGAGAACATTAAGAAGGACTACAGAGCCCTGGGAAAGGTGTTAGGGGTTGTGAAACTCAGATAGTTTTTTCATCAATCCTCCAGGTCAAAGGGTAGGACCTTGAAAAGACCAGATGGATCTGGCAGATTAATAAATGGTTACAAGAGTGGTGCCATAGTCAGGGGTTTGGGTATTTTTGGGTATTTAGAACATGGGACTTGATTTGGGAGGCCAGGGCTGCTGGAGGCTGGTGGAGCTGGTCTGACAAAGAAGGGGAAGAGCTGCTTTGGTAGGAGACTTGCCAGGCTGGTCAAGGCAGCTTTAAACTAGATGTGCTGGGGGAAGGGGGCATCGATCCATCCCAACACCCCCAATCAGTTGTCAGTACCTGTAATAAATGCTTGAAGCAATGCAGAGCTATCCCAGCTGCTCCAGCCAATGAGTCGGCTTCATTTGGAGCTTGGCTTTTGTATAGAGCTAACTCTATACACATGCCCATAGTACCTGGAATAAACAAGAGGAATTAGAGATGTGTGTACATCTATGGGGATATATCATTGGCAACACAGGAACATGGTGGGGTGGCTCCTATGACTGGAGTGTTGGAATGGAAAGTTATAGGCTTTTTAGGAAAGACAGACAAGGCAGATGGAGACGGGGAGTAGCTATTTAGGTCAGTGATAGGCTGGAGAGAATGGAACTCTGTCTGGGGACAGGTGATCAGTCAACAGAAAGCTTGTGGGTCAGAATCAAAGGGAGAACAGCAATGGGGGACATTACTGTGGGGATCTGTTACAAGCTGCCTGATCAGGAGGACTCTGTGAATGAAGCTCTCTATAAACAGATAGGAGAAGCCTCACACTCACAGGCCCTTGTCCTCATGGGGGATTTCAACCACCCTGATATCTGTTGGAGGGACGGTACGCCCCAGCACAAGCAATCCAGGAGGTTTCTTGACTGTGTGGAAGACAACTTCCTTCTGCAAGTAATAGGGGAACCAAGAAGGAGAGGTGCCATGCTTGACCTTGTGCTTACCAACAGGGAAGTGCTCATAGGAAATGTGACACTCCAGGGCAGCCTTGTCTGTAGCGACCATGAGACGGTCGAGTTCGAGATCCTCAGGGCAGTCAGAAGAGCGTGCAGCAAGCTCACTGCCCTGGACTTCAGGAGAGCAGACTTTGGCCTCTTCAGGAACCTGCTTAGTAAGGTTCCATGGGATATAGCCCTAGAGGGCAGGGCACCCAAGTCTGTTGGTTGATATTCAAGGATCACCTACTGCAAGCTCAGGAGTGTTGCATCCCAACTAGAAGGAAGTGCAGCAGGAAGTCCAGGAGAGCTCCTTGGATGGGTAAGGAGCTGCTGAGGAAAACTATAAGGAAAAAGGAAGCTTATAAAAGGTGGAAGCAAGGACAGGCAGCCTGGGAAGAGTATGGGGATGTTGTCCAGGAACTAGGGACCAGATTAGGAAAGCTAAGGCCCAGTTACAATTAAATCTAGCAAGGGATGTGAAATATAGCAGGAAAGGCTTCTATAAGTATGTAGCAAAGAAAAGATAGACTAGGGATAACGTGGGCCGTCTCCGGAAGCTACTGGGAGAACAGGTTGCCCTTGATTTGGAGAAGACTAAGGTTCTCAATGACTTCTTTGCCTCAGTCTTCACTGGCAAATGCTCTGACCACACCACTCAAGTCGCAGATGTAGGGACTGTGAGAATGAAGACCTTAGGCCCACTGTAGGAGAGGACCAGGTTCCAGATCATCTTAAGAACCTGAACGTGCACAAGTCCATGGGACCTGATGAAATCCATCAGTGGGTCCTGAAGGAGCTGGTGAATGAAGTTGCTAAGCCATTGTCCATCATATTTGAAAAGTCATGACAGTCATGTGAAGTTCCTGATGACTGGGAAAAGGGAAATAGAACCCCCATTTTCAAGAAGGGGAAAATGGATGACCCAGGGAATTACAGACCAGTCAGTCTCACCTCTGTGCCTGGCAAAATCTTGGAGCAGATTCTCTTGGAAGGCATGCTAAGGCACATGAAAAACAACAAGGTGCTTGGTGACAGCCAACATGGCTTCACTAAGGGGAAATCCTCCCTGACCAATTTGGTGGCCTTCTATGATGGGGCTACGGAACTGATGAATGGGGCAAAGCAGCTGACGTTATCTACCTGGACTTGTACAAAGTGTTTGACACTGTCCCACATTACATCCTTGTCCCTAAACTGGAGAGACATCAATTTGACGGATGGACCACTTGGTGGATAAAGAATTGGCTGGATGGCCACATGCAAAAAAGTTGTGGTCAATGGCTCAATGTCCAGTTGGAGACCAGTAATGAGTGGTGTCCTTCAGGGTGTTAAGTGTTGATGACCTATGTGTTGAACACCTTCAGGGTGTTGAGACCGATCCTGTTCAACATCTGTGTCAGTGACGTGGACAGCGGGATTGAGTGTGCCCTCAGCAAGTTTGCCAACAACATTATGTGGTTTGGTTGATACACTGGAGGGAAGGAATGCCACCCAGAGTGACCTGGACGCGCTTGTGAGCTGGGCCAGTGCCAGCACCATGAAGTTCAACCAAGCCAAGTGCAAGGTCCTACACCTGGGTCGGAGCAATCCCAGGCACAGCTACAGGTTTGGCAGAGAAGAGATTCAGAGCAGCCCTGCAGAGAAGGACTTGGGGGTATCGGTTGATGAGAAACTGAATATGAGCCAGCTTCAGTTTGTGCTCACAGCTCAGAAAGCCAACCATACGCTGGGCTGCGTCAAAAGGAGCATGATCAGCAGGTCGAAGGAGGTGATCCTGCCCCTTTACTCTGCTCTCGTGAGACCTCACTTGGAGTACTGTGTGCAGTTCTGGTGTCCTCAACATAAGAAGGACATTGAGCTGTTGGAGCAAGTTCAGAGGAGGGCCATGAAGATGATCAGGGGACCGGAGCACCTTCCGTATGAAGACAGGCTGAGAAAGTTGTGTCTGTTCAGCCTGGAGAAGAGAAGGCTGCGTGGAGACCTCATAGCAGTGTTCCAGTGTCTGAAGGAGGCCTACAAGGATGCTGGAGAGTGACTCTTCATTAAAGACTATAGTGACAGGACAAGAGGTAATGGATTTAAACTTAAACAGGGGAAGTTTAGGTTAGATATAAAGAAGTTCCTTACTGCTAGGGTGGTGAGGCACTGGAACAGGTTGACTAAACATGTTGTGAATGGTCCGTTCCTGGCAGTGTTCAAGGGCAGGTTGGACAGAGCCTTGGGTGACATGGTTTAGTGCGAGGTGTCCCTGCCCATGGCAGGGGGGTTGGAACTAGATGGCCTTCAGGTCCTTTCCAAACCTAACTATTCTATGATTTGTTCTTCAGTGTACTTACTCATGCACATACATAAAATCAATGCATGAAATATGAAATGTATGTGGTTAACGTTATTCACAAAGATAATACTAATGTATAAATTTAACTGGCTATAGCTACATACCTGGATAAAGGATACAAGAGGAAAAAGACCTGAACCAGTTACATCCTGAACAGAAGACTTTAATTCCTTTCACTATTAGTCTCAGAAGTAAGAGAAAATAAAACCAAACCCACTATTTCTGTTCATCCCCCAAAATATAACTCATCACAAGCTTGAGAGAAAGCTGTTATTTCCTTCCCCTCCTTTTGCAGGAAGTAGGTGCTGCCATAAATCCTTGTGTCTGATTGATGAGACAAAGACAGCTTTTCAACCTTCATTCCAAATTACTTGACTTTTACAGCTTTAAAAATTGTGTCAATATTGCCTTTGCAGTATAATATTTTTGTAGTTCTCTTTGGATCTATTGTAAGTTTGCTTAAAGATAAAAGAGACGATAATTAATTTGTGTGAAAGAAAAGGCAGATCCTTAAATCCTTTCCTGTTGGAAAGCAAACTGAAGTGTGTGCTTAGTAGTGGTGGTAGTTAAGGGGTTTCTCATATTTCTCCTTCTCCCATGAGGAAGAAGGTGATTTGATTATATAGGAGGATCCACTTACAGTGTTTGAGGACATGAATTCAATCCCAGGCTGTGAGTTTTAGCATTCTTATAGAGATTCCATTATTAGCACTACTTATCAGCACCATGCTGGTAGAATAAGCTGTTGGTAAAGAACTGTCTCAAAGCCTCCATTTGCAATACTCTACATCCAACAAAATATTGCTATTAGTCACACAAAACCCAGAACAACCTTAAATATTCTTCAGCTGGAACATTATCTTTCCCTATGCATTAAGCCAAATAGAGAGGCAGGCCTCATAGCAAATTGTCCAGGGGTCTTTCCTGGAGCTTTCCAAAATTGTTCTGAACAAGAAAATTAGACGCTGAAGGCAACAGTACCTTTTCCTTTAGCTTCAGCAAAAGTGGGCTATATAAAGAAGCTGCTGCTGGAAGCTCACTTGACACAGACCACTTCTACTATCCACTACTGGTGTATGTCCAGCAGACTCATTTGTGCTATGGTCTTCAGATAATGTGCAATGGTACGCTGTGACTACTGCAGCCTTCAGCTTGGCATTTTTGTTTCACTGGAAGTGAGGCATTTCATATAAATGTAATAAACTTTTCTAGTCATTGCACTGAAAGTGATGTTCATTATGAAGCAAGAGGATTTGCATCTGTTTTTACCAAGTGAGATTCTGCCCATCCTCACAGGGAACATAGCTTTTATGGCAGAATTCAGCACATGCTGCTGTTGCATTTAGTTTTGTCAGTTCCTTGTCCCAGTGTACCAGCTCTGTTCTGTCTTTAAAGAAAAACTCTGCAGCTCTGTGATGTGGTTGTCCTTTAGGGGAGTGCTTTCAAAAAGCGAGGGGACATGTCTTCTGCCTCAGTCTCTTGAGTTAAATACTGGGTAGATCCGCATATACCTAACTTAGTATTTGGGCTGGATTTCCTACAACAGAATTGCCTGTAATTTATTTGTAGCCATTTCTAGTCACAAAATTAAGTATACAGCTTGTAAGAAACAAACTGTAGAAAGAAAATATTCAGGTTCTGCCCCACTAGCTGCACTCCTTGTTCCCCTTGCACCACCATCTCATCCACCACCCCTACAGCTAAACTGGCCACAGAGTAACTGCAAAAAAAGATAACCATGGGTTTCCACCAGCTGGAAACTGAAGGTGGGTCAATAAGTGCTTGTAAGGCAGCTGTACTCACCTGTGTAACATCAGTGTTCACTCACTGATGGCAAACCAACCCAGAAGGTCCCAGCTTTTACTACATTACTATACTAGTTTCAGTTGGCTATTTGTATAGTAAAGTATTGGTCAGTAACAATAAATATCGTAAGAGAAATTTGTTTGCTCCTCGTTGAAATAAAATCATTTTTCTGAATGGATGCAAGAGATGGGTTTAAGACAAATGTGGAACATGCCAGATCTGACAGGGATTTGAGAAATTTGGGTCTAGTGGACGGTGTCTCTGCCCATGGCAGGCGGTTGAAACTAGATGACCTTTAAGGTACCTTCCAACTCTAACCACTCTGATTCTACAACAACATAAAGTGCATGAAATGCAGATCAGTTCAACCAGTCACAGGGCTTACATTAAAGAGAAAAATTCTGCTTTCCCAGACTGCAGGGTGGGTCCTTTTGGCTATTCACATGAGTAGGAAGAGAAGACTTGACCCTTAAAACAAGTTAATTATTTATATCCAAACCACTTCTTAAAAGATTCTTGAAAGGTTTGAGAAAGGTGTTAAGAAAGGTACAGTGTAAAATCAGAAGACAACAGTTATACAGCAGAAGTACACTGGGTTTGATCTTTTCTACTGCACCAGCTTTATCTGAGAGAGATTAGCATTTACTAATTTTTCTTGCCATTTTGTAATTTACCTTTCTCTCTACTCAGTTTGAGCCATGGCAAAGCTGATACTTTTGGCTCTGTTGTTCTTCAAGATGTTTCAAATTCAGTAAGTTATATGAGGAAAAGACCCCGAGAGAGGCAAAAAAGAGATGTGTGAGTCATGGGGAACAACTACCAAAAGGAACTGAGGGAGAGCATCTTTGCAGGCCAAATATGTTTCACACATCTTGAGCTCTTGGCCTTCATCCCCTGTATAGCTGCACATCTCCCTTTACCGCCTCTCTGCTTCAGGAGCTTCGTCTTTCCTTGTGGCAAGGGCTCTGTATATCCTATCCCATTCTCTTTCACTCCCATACAGTAGCTTTCATTATTCCTTATCCCAGTACTGTTTGTTTTATATACAAGTTCTACAATCCTCACATTCAAGAAGCTTTATTTCCTTTTCATCACTTCTCAATTCAAAGTTGCATGCCTGTGTGTTCACCACAACTCCTTCAGTTGAACATCCAGGTAACTGAAAAGGGGAAAAAAAAAAAAAGCTTCAACTTAAGGAAAAGAATAATAGAATTTGCTGTGTGTAGTGAGTTTTTATGGAGTATTTGCTGATTAAATATACAGTGAGGCACACTGAATATTTCTGCTAATCCTGCAGTACATAGACTATTATGGAAAGGATGCAGCTCCTACAGTACTTAACTGTTTTGGAAAAAGTTACTCTCTGTCTTCTGGGATACTTCTACACACAAAAGACTTCTTGTTGGTTTTTTTTCTCAGCATGAAGCAGAGAAGCCAAGTAAACCACTGAACTATAGCACCCCCCTCCAGAGTGGGGCTATGAGTCAGCTCCAGGGAGAATCTAATCAGCAACCTGTCATCTTGCCTGAGCTTTAGGAGGATGGGGGAGGTTTCAATTACTTTATCTCTTCTCAGGGAAAATACCTATCACCTGGTTTCTGATGCCAAGTACATCACAGGGAGATGGGATTCTAAGTTCGTGCTTTTAACTAAACCACATTCCTTTTTGAAGTGGGGCTCGGCAACTGGGAATGTCTCTTCCCTGCACATTAGAGCAGTGCTTTTCAGGCTCCCAGACTCCTTTCATGTACATTTTTTTCAAAAATGTCCAAGAGATGCTGGAGCTCAAGCCAGTGCAGTGTGAAGAGAAAGAGGTTCCTAAATCTCTTTTGGTGCTTTGGAAAACGCTAACTGCTGTTCCTACTGATCATAGTGAGAGGAAGAAGGAAGAAAGATGGTCTGTGAGCCATGCCTGGGCCGTTTCAAGATTTTACAGCTGAAAGACAAGATCGTTGAAGCCAGTTGTTTAACTGGACCAGCAGTCCAGAGGGAGCACAGAGCACTGGTGTGAAGTGCTTTCTTTGGCATGTCCGACTCAGGAGACAAGTCTCATGAACCACTTATGGGTTCTGTGTGCCTTTTTGTGGTTAACTCGAGCTTGAGAACGTATTGCTTGCAATAGTCTAACTTAGAGGTGATGAAAACATAGTTTGCTCAGCCAAATTCCACATCCAAATGTGAGGGGCACAATTTCCTGGCAAGTTTCAGATGAAATTAGGTGTTCCTGTTGTTATTTTGGTTTCCTGAAACAGAGCAATGGGAAGCTTAGGTCCACATCCATCTTAGCTGCAGGAGGGCCAGTCCTTTTGACAGATGAAATCACAACTCCTGCAGACCTATTGGTTTCTCCCTTTTTTGCTACACCCAGTTGATTTCTCCCAGTTATTCTCCACAAGAGAGAGCCTTGTATCTGTTTTTCAGCTTTCTTCAGATTGTAAACAGTTGGAACATGTGTTGCCAGGGCATGGGAAAGAAGAGGAACTAAGGCTGCTGGGATATTGGTGGCCCAAAACTCATGGGGTCTTGTTCTCCTGGCTCGTGGTTTAACACAGCCAATAAATAGGAGGAGGGTGATGACACTCTGAAGAATTTCACAGCTAAAGGTCTGATTGAAAATACAGGAACTACTTTGCCTGAGCCTATTTGTTGTGAGGCCTCTGAGATGGCTTATATGGTCAGCTGCTGGCGTCAGATTGCCCTCCTCTGGAAAAGTTACCTGTTTCTCTGGGCTGTGTCCCTCCTGCCAGCCGGTTTCCTTCTAGTGCCAGCATATATCTCTTGCTTGCTACGGAGGTCCTGACAGGTCCTATAGTTGTCTGTCATGGATCCTTGATAATATAGCACATTTCAGCAGCTTTTTAACTTGCTGACTGCAGATTGTCATTGGCAGTTTTTCTCTGAAATGAGCCTTACATGGTTTTGACACTTAAGGACACAATCATCACTCAGACAGCTGAGAGTCACTGCAAGGCAGTACTGATGGATTTGAAACCTGGCCTATTTCTTGCATTTTCAGGGTACTTTGTAAGGCCTTTCACTCAGACCCTATTAAATATGGAATATCTTATCATCAACATGCTTATATCCCTCAGCTGAGCTCTTGTGCTGGAGATTCAAATGATATCCCTTTCTGGGTTCAGAAGACCTCCCATGTTGAAAAGTCAAGTAATGTAGGGTAAATGCAAATGAATAGGCAATTAGTATATACCTGTGCTGTATGAATTAGAGAAGAATGTGATTCAAAACTGTTAGTTCTAGTATTATGACCTTGGTTATTTTCAGTTCTGAGCTCTTGCTGGAAAGATGTGTATTGAACAGGTAGTAAGAGTGGTTTTATTTTCCCTTTTTTTTTTTCCTTTTAATGGCTGTAAAATTTGCAAATGCTTTATGCACCCTTATTTACTTTGTGATTATTCAGCAAGAGCAGTGCTTGCTCTCTTGGCCACATTTTTCAATTGCTGTAATTCTTTTTTGTAGGCTTCCCAAATAGCTGAAGATGCAGCCACACAGTCTCAGAATGTAATGGCAGCCACTGTCACAGTACAAAGCTTTGCCTTCCTCATATTTGCTCACTTTCATGATATTTGAGACCACATCATGAAGCCTGTCCTGAAGACTTGCTGCTATGGTGTGAAGAAGATCTGGGCTTAAATTCATGCCCTTAGAAGGGATCTCAGTTCCCTCTGAAGGAAATTGGAAATGTGGGAACCTTTTCCAAGCACTCGGCCTAGCCTGCTTTGTGATCAGATATCCCTGTACCCCCATGTCTTCTTTTATATGATATGGGTCATACTGTCTAACTTCTTCTATAGAATGTCTTCAAGATAGAACTAGAGGGAGGTAGCAAAGAAATATTATTGCATTCTCCAGGGTGAACATAGAAAGCCTCCCTCACAGCAGATGTTCCTCAGTTCTGTTTTGTCTGGGGAGCAGGTACATACCCCTGTCCTCACACACCCTGAGTGCCCAGCCTGACATACGCAGCCTTTCCTCTTCACCACAGGGCATAGAACTACCATGGACACGTTAGCTATCATCCATTTAGTATGTTGTTTCCCACACAGCGACTATTGAAACTTATTATTTCTGCTCACCTGACAATGTAATTCTTAAAATGATTTAAGAGTGAAGATTTTATATTCCCAAACAAACAATGGCAAAAGCTTTTGCTGACCTACTCCCACTTGCCTCAGGACCTGGAAGCAAGCTACAAATTGCACTTAACTCAGTGAACAACTATAGATTCTGTGTGTCCCCTCCTGTGGGTGAGAACTCTCCCATGCTGCTTACAGTGATGGGGTGATTAACAACCTTCTCCCTGATGCATGGGGCCAGGAGGCTAGGAGGCAAAACCAAGCCTTGGCTGTCCCTGGGCTTTGCCAAGCTGTTTGCTCCTGGAGAGTCAGTGGTGATTTGTCTTATCTGCTAAGAGAGGGAGGGAAAGAAAGAAAGGTCCTACTGTAGTGGTGCCTCCTTTAGGACCCCCAAAGTGTCTGATGCCTCTGACTCCCATCAATTTCAGCTGGCATTCAACAATTTACAAGTGGCAATGCTTGCTGTGGTGCAAGCCTCTTCTAAATTTTGATCTCTTCACCCTGAAATGCATGCTCATTTTTTTAGTTATAAATGGTGTCATTCTGTTGATCTATTCTAATTTATATTAGCAGCAACTATAACACTTTCTGTGTATGAGTGTCTTTGGGTTTGTGACCTGAAGGCAGACAGGGGAAAGAAGTTTATTTTACTCTCTCATAGGTGTGCCTCTCCCTGAAGTTCCTCTCTGCAAATGAGCTCCATAGTAATGAAAATCAAGTAACACCCTTCTTGGGTTTTTACTTTTAGCATGCTTTTAGTACATTTCCCCCCCCCCAAAAAAAAAAAGTGATTTCAGCATCTGGAACTCCCAGGACCAAAGTGGGCTGCTCTACAGTGGAATAGAGCAGTATAATAACAGGGGTCTGAAATTCAGATTGCTTTCATAGTGTGCCCAGAAGCAAGACTTTCAACTGTAATTATTGTTAGATAATTTTTAATTTTATTGAATTAACTTTTTCTCCATATCACTTATTGTCAATAAGGACTTTTTCCTTCCCTGGACCGTTGGGTGTGAGGCAAAATAACTTGCAGTGTAGTAAAACAGTAATAATTGAATGGTGACATATACAGATGTGGCTGGTGAGGTTTCAGGATTATTTTCTCAGGGGAAGTCACAAAATGCCAGAAGTCTGAATCTGTCATTTACCTTTGGTTTCAGGAGTTGCACTATTCAGCCTAAGAATACGTAGTTTTTACAAACAGAATCTGATAGAAATAGCGTACGTCTTTGTTAAAACTATGCCTGGTAATAAACCCAGACCTCCAGTATTTTAAAGATATATGTAAAGCCTTAGTGCCAGCTACTCAAAAATCATTTAGAGACCAGCAACACAGGATCAGATTCTGCTGCTGTTCCTCAGCGTGAGTCATTTTTTGCTTCCACTCAAGCCTTTTGAGGCTAATTTGCAATCAGATAAAACTCAGTGTGAGCAAGAGCAGCAGGGCTGGACATGAGTCACCTGGAACTTCGAAAAAATTGAAAAATACCAGAGGCACCTGAAATTTTCACTGAAGACCAGTGGTCACCAGCAAATAATGACTGTTATAGTGGTAACAGTGAGTCTTGGCTTCAGTGGCCTTTTACTACTCTGAGTGAACTTGCCAGATGATTATTGTCTTGGCACTTGATGCAAAAAGCCTGTAGCTTTCCATGTTTCTTAAAGCTGAGTATACACTTATTGAATGAAAGCATTTATTAAACATATGGGGACAGATTCTCAACAGGCATTAAATAACTTACCTCCATTTGCCAAGAACTTTTGCGTATTGCATTTTATGATGCTGAGAACTGCAGGTTGCATAGGTGCAAAATGGTGGAAAATGGAAATAGGTGGAAATGCAGCTTCACTATGAAAAGCCAAACCATTTTATATCTCCTGATATCACGTAGATTTGAACTCTGTGGTTTTGGATTGTCCACACATTGCATGTATATTAAAAGGTCATGAGCGGCACAAAGACATTAAAGAGGGAATGACTACCTAACATAGGAAGAGAGGGACACACAATGAAACTAGGATATAGCAGGTCCAAAACATTAAGAAAAAAAAATGCTTTACCCTCTTCAGTAGGACACTTGATTGTACTTCAAAACTCTTGCATGGGTTCAAAAAGTAATTGGACAAAAAAATGAAAGAAACAGTCATTAAGGTGAAACACTAGGACAGCATTTTGGGGACAAGAAATCTGTGATCATCAGCTTGCAGGGACAATATTCTGGAAGAGCAACGCTACATGCTTTTCCTATTTTTACTCTCTTTCCTAAGCCTCAGCTACTGGCACTGTTTGGGACAGATGACAGGAGTAGACGGATCTTTGTTGCAACTCAATACAATTTTTTATATTCCTATGTAAAACGCTTCTTTTTGAGCAAGCTTGAGAAAAACTTGCACAGACTGCTGTATATTGAGATAAACACTTAAGCTATAAACTGGAACTAAACCATAACCCAAATCTCCCAAATAAAATGTCTTCAGACATAGGATTTGGTGTGATCATGTCATCAGACACATTGATGACAAAAAGAATTACTAGATGAAGGGATATTGTGATTTCAGAATTCAGGCTGATTAAAATTAGATGTTTGCAGTACCTGGTAAATTTTTGTCCATTCCACAGATTATCTCTTTTGATCTTCAGGAGAATGGTGCAAAGCCTGAAGTCCTCTTCAGCTTTCCCTAGCCTGGCTCAACTTCCACCAACACAAGGACTTTTACCCACATAGAAGCATTTACAGTTTTTCCAGCAATGGTAAATATCAGTAGATACCCCATCCTCCTGTTTGAATATAGTGTGCTATTAAGGTTCAAAACTAAGATTTTGTGATAAAAGAGTCTGACTGTGTGACAGAGGTGCAGAGTCATAAGTTAATGTGAACTACGGGTTGCTGGCAGACCTTCTTCAGCTCAGGTAGACATCACCAAAAAAAGGAGCTGAAGACTGATGTTGCTTAACACTACCTTGTATTCAAATAATCTGCTACTCCAAATTATGTCTTTAATTTAATGAATTCAATTTAATTAATGTCTCTGAGTTTTTCAGCAGCTGAGGTCATTTGGCATTCACGATAACCAGCATGTCCTCTGACAGTTTACTCTGGTTTACTGAAAATAATTTGACACCACCCAGAATTAAATTCTTGGCTCATGATTCATTTAAATGAATGGAAACATCAGTGATTGCTGAATGTGGGTCTAACAGTTTCCTACCTTTGTTTCTTTGTCCTATGTGTAGTGAAAGAAACCCAGGTAGATAAGTCAGAAAATATCTAGCAACAGATTCAGCTGCTAGTCAGAGCAAGGTCACACAAATGTCACAAAAAGGGCCTGCAGGCTTTTATTGCCTCCTTTTTCTTTTGAAATAACTCTTTTAAATGATTCACCATCCATACAGCCCACCACACTGCACTGCTTTATCTATCAGCATCCAGATAAACTACTCCTAATGGGCAATCATGAGGTATGTTTATTCCATAGCATATATTAAAAAACAGGAAAAGGAAGGTAACTGTGTGTGTGGAAACAGGCTTATACCCATATCCTTAATTACACTTTAAAGCAGCTTTAAAAAGTGAGAGAGTTCTCACTGAAAATCTGATATGTAACACAAAAAAAAATTGACCCTTTTACAGTACATTGTGTCCTGGGACCAGGCAGCTAATGTGGTCTTCACAGGATGCATGATATTCCAGTGATACATGGTAGAATGGAGGACAAATAAAACAGAAAGAGCAGGGATTAGATAGTTTTGGTCCAAAAGGTATTGAATGGCCCTTGATAACTCATGGGAACTATTTATTGATACCTTCTATGCATTACACATTCCCATTAAGTGATTTCATTTCCTTATTTCTCCTAATCACCTCACTTGGTTTAGAAGTCTTTTGCTCTCTGAAACCTAGGGGTACACAGATAAGTTCAGTTTCTCATGTGGCTATACTTTTTATTATATGTGAAAAGTTGATACAGTAAAAGTAACTCCTTGGAGCCAGCAGGTCTGGAGCTTTCATCATTATGAATCGCTGC
Source organism: Neopsephotus bourkii (assembly GCF_033783945.1). Classification (NCBI taxonomy): domain Eukaryota; kingdom Metazoa; phylum Chordata; class Aves; order Psittaciformes; family Psittacidae; genus Neopsephotus; species Neopsephotus bourkii. Next base: position 5,268,761 of record NW_026901456.1, on the reverse strand, counting down.
ATCAAGGAAGCACTGGCGGGTTAATTGCTGTGTTGCAGTCAGAATAATGTGACTTTTTCCATCGTTGTAATGGGCACTGACGAAGTCCTTGGAAGATGTGGCTGCCTCAGAAAAGTGTATTGACACCTTGGAAATAGTATTAAGAGACTAGTAATAATAATGACACTAATAAGACAGTGATGCTGTAATGCTCAAATCCTTGGAGCCATTATAATAACTAACACTGCAAATAATCTCTGCCAGAGAGAAACTTGTTCCACTTTGGGGTACACCACTTGGAAAAAATGCCTTCATTTTGTGGAGCAGGGAGAGACTAGAGAGAGTTTTTGCTGCCTTTTCACTCCCCCCCCCCCCCTTCTCCCTCTTAAAAAATAAAAGGAAGGTCTTCATATCTTTTAGTTTGGCAAAACTAAAAAACCCAAAACTATTCCTTACTCCATCTGACTCTCACATGTCATTCCGGGGCCATTCAGTGCTTTTACTGCCCATGGCTTGGGGAGCTGCCAACAACCCAGGCTTCTCCCTAGCCAGCCTGATGGCACCTGGAGAGCAGGAGGCTTCTCTTCCTTCCCTGGGAGCAGGCAGAGAATCACCCCTGCTGCCTCCTGAAGCACAGCCGGGTGCACGGCAGAGCAGGGAGGACTCTGTGGCTCCCAGGGACAGGGTGATCTGCCCTGGCCACTCCGCACTACCCTTGTAGACCTTCCAGCCCACTTGAGGCAGGGCTCGCAGTGGACTGTGGCTCACCCAGATCACTGCTGGCACTGCTCACCTCTGAGCAGGGAAAAAACCTGAAGGTAAACTGGAACAAGGAGGAAATAAAAACAGATAGAGTACATCGCGTATATTTCTATTGGCTCTGGCTGCTGGGCACAGTATATCAGCAGCCTTGAGTTCCCAAAAGGTCCCTCTTTTGCAGATATTTACAGAGGCATCTTCATCATTCAACTAGATGACACCTAAATGAGTGACAAATAAATCTACAAGAGGGTATTTCACTTTCTTTGGAACACAGTAAAAGTATCTCCTATTCCTTTCAGCACCTAAACTAGATACTTTCACTGCTGGCACATGGTTTAGGGGAAAAGGCATTCAAAGGAATCAAACTTGCATCAGCCAGTACTTTCCAAATTAAATACCTATCATCGTACATATTTTTGAAAACCAGGCTACCAGCAGTGTGAATCATTTTCCCCTGTATGATGCTGAGCCTTTTGGAAGACCTTTGCTTCCACAAGGTTTTGTACTCTTTGTAGCAAAAATGATTTGCCATTGTTTAAAAAGATATTGGTTTTCCATTGCAGCTCTTAGTCACATTTGCATAGGTGACTTCCTGTGGTTAACACATTAGCTCTAAGTGCAGAGCCATGTGTCATTTAAGGTTAGTAATGAAACAGTTCATCACAGACAGACAGTCTGTTCCCTTCTTGCTGGAAAAGAGAGGAGGACAACATACTGTGTGAGAAGCAGTGCCTACTGACACTGCATCATGCTGTGGTTCCTCTGAGTTGGACTGAGGGACACTGCCCTTCCTTTGCTTTCAGATGATGAGGGGTAAAAAGCCATCTCATTTTGGAGAGACAGCATCCCAATGGGTAGGAAATCAAATAAGGGAGCCAGGAGACCAGCATGGTTATACAAGGAACTACTGGGCAAACTCATGTGGAAAAAGAGAATCTATGGATTATGGAAGGAGGGGCTGGCCACTTGGGAGGAATACAGGACAGTTGTTAGAGGATGTAGGGAGGCAATTAGGACAGCTAAGGCCTCCTTGGAACTTAATTTTGCAAGTCTGTATAAGGACAATAGAAAGGGCTTCTTCAAATACATAGAGGATAAAACTAACACAAGAGGCAATATAGGCCCACTGCAGAACGAGGTGGGTGCCCTGAAAACAGAGGATTTAAAGAAGGCAGAGGTGCTGAATGCCTTCTTTGCCTCTGTCTTTACTCCTGCAGACTCTCCCCAGGGGCCCCAGATTCCTGTAGCCCCAGAAGGAGTCAGGGCAAAGGAGGAGTTTGCTTTGGTAGATGAGGATTGGGTTAGGGATCAATTAAGCAACCTCGACATCTATAAATTGATGGGTCCTGATGGAATACACCCACGGGTGCTGAGGGAGCTGGAGGAGGTCATTTCTCGGCCACTCTCCATCATCTTTGGTAAGTCGTGGGAAACAGGAGAGGTGCCTGAGGATTGGAGGATGGCAAATGTCATGCCAGTCTATAAGAAGGGCAAGAAGGAGGACCCAGGTAATTATAGATCAGTCAGCCTTACCTCCGTTCCTGGAAAGGTGATGGAACAACTTATTCTTGACACCATCTCTATGCATATCAAGGATGAGTGGGTCATTAAGAGTAGCCAACATGGTTTTACCAAGGGGAAGTCATGTTTGACCAACCTTATAGCCTTCTATGAAGAAGTAACTAGGTGGAGGGATGATGGTAGAGCAGTAGATGTGGTTTTTCTTGATTTCAGTAAGGCATTTGATACTGTCTCCCACAGCATCCTCATAGACAGGGAATTGCTTGAAAGAGTGCTGCACAGAGCCGCAAAGATGATTAAGGGAGTGGAACATCTCCCTTATGAGGAGAGGCTGAGGGAGCTCGGTCTCTTTAGCTTGGAGGAGACTGAGGGGTGACCTCATCAGTGTTTACAAATATGTAAAGGGTGAGTGTCAGGATGATGGAGCTAGGTTTTTTTTCAGTGATGTCCAGTGATAGGACAAGGCAATGGGTGTAAACTGGAGCATAGGAGGTTCCATGTGAACAACAGGAAAAGCTTCTTTACTGTGAGAGTGACAGAGCACTGGAACAGGTTGCCCAGGGGGGTTGTGGAGTCTCCTACGTTGGAGATATTCAAGGCCCTCCTGGACAAGTTCCTGTGTGATGTACTCTAGGTTACCCTGCTCTTGCAGGGGGGTTGGACTAGATGATCTTTTGAGGTCCCTTCCAGCCCTTGGGATTCTGTGATTAGCCTTCAGACACCACTTAATCCTGTTTAAGGGGGTTTAAATGTTGCATGGGTCTGCTAAGCCCCCTCACAGGGGGAGAATTTTCACCTAAAAAGACCAGCTAATAAGAGAGCTCCCACCATCTGCTCAGCCCCTAGAAAACCAACCAGCAGTGGGCACAGAAACAAATTCTTACCTTGAGATGAAAAACAATCTGGATACAAACTGAGAACGACCTGTGTTTTGTTTTAAATGAACCCACTTTCTCTTACTTATTACACTACTTTACAATTCCATATAGACAGAAAGGATTAATTTCCCAGTCATGTCCAGGGAATATGCCCACTAGCAGCCATTAGATGTAATTCATCACCTGTTTAAATCCCACGTGCATCAATAGGAAAATTAAATTCACTTTCCTTTCAAGTTTAAACATCTCCAAAGATATTCCCCAGTCCAAGGCAGAACTTAAGCAAATGCTTCACCTTAGGCATGTGAGTAGTTCTAGTGATGTCAAGTGCTTTCCTGCACAGGGCTGTGATGCATAGCAGACGCACACCTGCACCATAGAACAAACACCCAGCAAATGCAGAAAAGTTAAGGCACCAGGGTACTAGAAACACACTTGATTATTTTTGAGGTCCTGTGATTTTGCTCCTGTCTGTGAGATTTTCAGTTGGAAGAAAAAGCCCCAGCAAACCCAGGGAAATTAGCTACACAAAGGCAACGTTTCAAAAGCACGTAGTTCTCTTGGTCTCTTGGGGAAAATTTTACACAATCCTAGTTTCAAAATAATGTTAAGGTTGCAAAATTGAGCAATCATAAAAGTCAGGAAATTTAAAAAGTTAGTACGTGTCTTTCAATGTTAGCTCAGCAATAGCAAATATATATAGTGGGAGAAGTTTATACTTGCAATTTCTGTGTTAAATATAAACTTTAAAGTATTCTCTTTGACCATTAATAAGCAACATAAACTATATTGGGTATTTAAAGTCTGTAAGAAGCATCTTAATCATAAGAATTTCCTGGCCTTGGAATTCAGAGGGCTTGGTTTTGAAATATAAAATATCACTGATGTGATGCTGAGCCATTTTGACTCCTTCCTCACTCATGGGTGAAAGTCATCACTGGGAAAGAAAGGGAATTTCATCTGTGTTATAACACAATTATCACATCAGAATGATTTTGTGATGTTTATGAAAGTCTATAATTTACACAGTTAGGGCACTGACTTAATCTTTTGGGGTTTTTTGAGAAGTAAGAACTTCTGTGGCGAAGAGACCGCAATGCTTCCCCCTTGCTGGCAAGAGAACTAAACCTCCCAAACCAAATGTGCTCTACCTGAATTAATAATATGGAGCTGTTCCTTAAAATGTTTAAAATACAGAATGATCTTTCCAGGCCAGATGTAAGACTTTTTCAAATCTACGTGTCGTGGTTTAACTTACCGTGAAAACCTAAATACAGTGTGATGGTAGTGTTTAGATAAGACAGATGTAGAGTGCAGCTCAGGCTTGGTATTGCAGAAACGCTGATCCTTATAAATGAGCTGTATTGCGCTCTGGGATTTTCCTGGCTGAGTCTTTCAAAACCCAGGCTAGATTAAATCATCACAGCTGGGCAGAAATACCAAGAGTTAAAGAACTACTTTATGGGAGTTGTAAGAGTGTGAAAGTTTTAAGAAGTTAAATAATTACAGCACTCTCTGAGAGTTACAGGGAAGATGAATGAGTTTGTAGCCGACAGTCCTATTTATTCTGATGTCGTCCTGAAAGACAAATGGAAGTGTCAAAGATGTGGGGAGAATTTCCCTCGCAACAGAAGACGTAGCTATCAAAACAATTACAGGTCGAAGTGCATCAGTGAGGAGTCCCACACATATTCAGCTCAAAGGAAAGATAACACTGGGAACTCAGTGCTTCCACCAGTTTTTATGTTACGTTTAGTGTCCCAGGTCTCATGCAGTAAGTCAGTTAATCATCTGTCAGCTTGTTAAAGGAACTAAGCCAGCCTGGGAATAAAATACATGTCCCATTAAGGTACATAAGTGTGAGGACCTAAAGCTTTATGTAAAATCTCCATGAGATCTCCACTTGTGAGGGTGTCACAAGTCCAGTGTTGAGGCAAACACCTAAGGGAAAAGAAGATCTTTGTTTTGTGTTTATCATCCCTTTAACCAGAGGGACTTTGTGGGAACTGCTCTCTGCTTACACCAGCACGAGCGAGTTTGAACGCATTTTCAGATATGTCTCCAGTGCACCTAAATATTGTGTAAGCAATAATGGGGAGCTTGGTTGATATGGAGCTACCAAATATCTGTTCAGAAATGTACTTGCAGCAGCACTGCCAGCGGACCCCCTGGGCTCTGCCAAACCTGAGCAAGTGTCACCATGTGCGTGTGGATCCCTGGACTGTCCAGGCTAGGTGCAGGGAGTGTAACACACGCAGGCAGATAGGATGTGCCGCACAGAGATTGCCTGTATTTCTGCCTGGGAGTCTTCCTGTAGACACACAGGAATCAAAAAAGGCAAACAAATTAAATAAAACATGTGAGTGGACTGTGAATGCCCATGCTGCTGCGGGCGGTTGGGATGAAAGTTTATTAGGACAAGGGGGGAGAAAAAGGGAGAGTCAAAGGCTGCCCTAAGCCAGTGTGCATAGAAATCATAGAGAGATGCCCCACAGACTCCGGGCAGCTTAGCTTAGATCCAGCAAATGGCCTTCCCCCTCCTCCCTCTGCTTTGTGGCTGCTGAGTGAAGCATGGTGACCCAGATCTTATTTCAGGTTTTGCGATGGTGCGCATTTTCTCCCTTAGATCTTTCAACAAGAGAACACCAGCCTTTCCATGCAGGACCACTAAAGGGGTGTTGGTGGGACTGAGCTTGGATATAGGGGTCAGAAGGGGAGGGCTGGCTGTGCTGCCAGCCATCAGTTCTTGAAACCCACCAGCAATCCTGGAAATGAGAGGCTAACTGAAGATGCAGACCCCTAACAGTTTATGCTACCAAACTGATAAACTTCCTTTCAGTCTTTAATGAAGTAATGGTTCAAATATGCAGAAGGAGTTTCTGAAACCACCTGCATCGTAGGATAACACTGACCAAGAGCTCTGCAATGAGCAGATCAGTGCAAGTAGCAGAGTTCCTTTCTGGGGTCAGTTTATGTAATGGCTGAGGAGGAAAACATACCATAAAACACCTTGCAATGAAGATGAAGGTTGCAGAAAACACCTTGCAATGAAGATGATATTAAATTGGGCTGAAAACTATTTCAAGCACTGTTAAGTAATGTAAATAACGTGAGAGCAGGAAGCAGAAGAGGAAGGAGGAGTGAGCCCAGGTGAGACATGGATAATAAAAAAGGTATGATAATCCTCCATAGGTATTTGCAGTGCATACACATTAGCAAGGTAATTTGTTTAGGCTGATTCAAGAAAATATGGCTGGGAGAAAGAATATGAGGATTTGGTTTGCCTCTCAGGGTGTATTTGCAAACTGTGAAGCATAGCGAACTGTAGAGAAGTCTGCCACAGGAAATGTTAGAAACTCCAAGGCTTGAGCCATTTCAAAACCGACTGTGCAAATTCACCCAAGAATAACCTGGAGGGAAATGCTCATAGCACTGGCAGGCTGTGCAAGCACAACTGTGTCCGGTAATAAATTACAGTAACTCGGATACAATAGGTAGCCAGCAAGCTACACACATGTGAACAGGGTGACAGAGCTCAAAACTGCTGCCTCCCAAGCTCTCAGAAGCCAAATACTGTGTTGGTTTAAATTGGTGTAGCTCCATTCCCATCACTGAGTGACAGCGCATGGATTTTTGCTAGCTGAGAGTCTGGCCCAAGGGCTTCGGACCTTCAGGTTAAAATAGCTCCATCATCTTGTGGTATTCCTGGGTAACAAATACTCTGATTTAGCTGTTAGGCTTTTGTAATCTGACTGGGCAGCGGTTAATTTACCAGCTCACATTTGCAGACAGGAATCCTCCAGGGCACAGAGCCCCCTGTAAGTTCTGCGTCATTCTGGCTGCAACCCTTCCTGCAGATGTTTCTGACCCGAATCCTTTATAATCTGAGGTCCTGATAAAAGGCCAGCCTACGCACACACTTCCCCTGGTTCCAGCAGATCGTGTTCCAAAAATGGATATGGTTGTTTCCAACAGGAGGCTATCGGGAGACTTTCTGATGTTGATTTGGCTACTTTTATTCTGGAAGTAAAAGTGTCCACAAAGATACTGGTACACAAACAATTAGAGCTACAGTTTCCATGGCTTTTGCACACATTTGATTGCTCACCAATACCATGCATCAATACTGAGATAAACTCTTATCTTGCCTTTTCCCTGTATCTCAGCTTACAATAAAATGTTGTATTCAGTTTAGAGCAGTAGCTTTGTGGTCTCACTGTAAAACACCAGTGTTTCAATCACTGATGAATTTACTCTCAGTTAAATTATTTCCATTTTACACATAGAGAAGAAAAGCCAGAATTATCTGAAATGTTGCCCAATATTTAGTGTGGAACCACGTGCCTGATTTTCATAATACTGAGGATTTCATAGCACATTTACCTTGTTCTGTCTCCACTGAATTTCTTAATTGTTATGCTTGTCATGTTTTGTAACCCCTAAAAATGAAATTTGGCACCTGTGATTTGCCCAGCACTCCCCAGAAGCTTTGGGAATAGTGTGGGTAAAACACACCTGACAGCAGCCTTGTTTGTCTCATTTCCATGAATACAACCTATTACCCTAAACCTAACAAGGGATGGGCTCTAAAGGAAAAAAGGCTGTTTTATCATGTACATATACAGTACTTAACAATGTTTGTGTGTTTGCAGGCATCCAAATTAAGGTTACTTGGACAGCTACTACTAATTCCAGCAGAGTTTCTTCCAAAGCCACAGTCAACATGTAAGAAAAGAGCCCATTATTTCTAGTATGTTACGCTGACTCATCTGGAAGTGCCTCATAGGCATACAAACACCTCCTAGATTCAGTAAACCAATTTTAGTGAAAGGATTGACTTTCTGAAAACAAATGAAGGTTTATAGAGCATATTTACTACAATGCTCTTTTAAGATGTTAATGCTATAAAGGGCAGAATTAAGTAGCCATATTGCATGTAGAGTACACTGTAAATGTACAATTCATCATATCCTCCTCTATGTTATACTATACAGAGGAGCCCCTACTGCATCATGGATGTTTATTATCATTCAAAACTAATAACCTTGGCTATATTCAGTAAAAAATGAGATCATGTGAGCTGCAAGTGGTCCAAGCACATGAGCTTTTGTTCACATGCCAAGGTCATGCACATATATCCCTCTGTCTGAACACATCAGTCATTTTAATATAATCGGTTTAGCTCACAGATAATTTTGTCCTTTCATTCTTTTTTCCATGCCACAGGTTTTATGGGTGGACTTTGAGACCCAGTTATAGATGTGACAAATGATTTTAAGTTTCCCTGTTCTTGGAGCTTGAATCTGAGTGTTACAGAGTTGAGCCTTTAAAGGTTTCTCAAAATAAGCATCCAAACCACAAGCTGCTCAAAATCACACAACTCTTTTGAAAGGCCTGGTCCAGATGAACAGTTTCAGAAATATCTATGTGTGCAAGTTTGGGAAGATATATATACACATATGCATATACATATATACAAATTCTGGTTAGTGTCGCTTTGCCCCTGTAGCCTACTCATGCCACGCAAACTGCCTTACGTTGCAGTTCTCATCCCTAAAACCTGGGAACAGGCACTGCCTGAAGCACCTTGGTGAGGAGATCCACTTGTCCCAGCTGCCCCTATCAACCCCCAAAACCAGGCAATTGACAACAATGAATTCTAAACCTTTCTCTGAAGGTACCTTCCTCAGCCACTGGTTATCTGAAGGACTGAAATGACAAGATTCCCAAATTTGGGTAGTAAAATAATATTTTTAAAATTTTTTTTAATATTTCTTACATAAACAATTTATTATAATTTATTTAAATTATTTATTTAAAATTTATTAAAATCATAATGGGATCCAAATGTGGACCAGGTCTTTTTTCTTTGCAGGCTTTCTAGTTTTTCCAAGTCTATTGACTTTCACTTAGATGAATCTTTAGGTTTGAACCTCTATAAAAACCCCAAATAGAAAAAATCCAAAAGTGAAATACTTCTGTGATAGCAAAAATTTGGAGTCCACTCAAGATTATTCCAAAGCGGGATAACGTTAAAGCCAGCAGTGATTGGTGGAGAGATGATACGTGACGGGTTTCAGGCAGGAACAAGACATGAAATGGATGGCAGTACTGCTGGCGGCTGACAGCACCCACAGCCAAGACAGACACCTGAAAAGCTGTACAGGCAGATCACCCTGACACTCATGAGAAGGAAACAACGGGGTGGCACAAGGCCAGTTACAACCCAGGGGTGCCTTACGGGGAAAGAGCTGGAGACTCCGTAGATCTGAGGAGGGGTTAAGGCTCCTCCTGTACATCTGGCGGAGCAGCAGCTGCGCTGCAGTGATCAATGCCAGCATTTGCCGCAAGGACTTGTTTCAGAGAGAGGGGGTGGGAGTAGGTGTAGGATCAGGGTTGGTTACAATGTGCCTTTTAGTCTTGCATTGGTTTCCTAATCTCTTCTTTGAAAAAACAGAGAGAGGGGGAAGAAAAAGTTTTGCTGTGAACCCGCAGGCCGTATTTCCCCTCAGATCTATCCAGCCATCGCCCACATACATGGAGGGATCTGTTCTTACCAAGCTCAAAGTGCCAGACATTTTTTTCCCCCAAAACCAGTTCAGCAGAAGTCAGCAATGAAAGCGATGAAACAAATGAAATGATGGTGTTAGAGAGGGTAACCTCACTTGCCTGTATGGCCTATATGCTCAAGTAGAGCATGCCTTACAGCTCTGATCCATCTGGCACTCAAACATGGACCCAGCCTTAATAATTCAGGCTGTGTGAGATTAAGCAAGCATGTAAAACAAGTGTATACTTAAGGGCCTGGCTCATCTGAGGTCCACAACAGCAAGTGCTTCAGGTCTGACCCTCCACTGGTCCGCAGCTGGCAAGGATATCTGTGAAGAACATCACCACATTGTGCCACTTTGTGCTCCCAGAGCAGAGGTTGAAATGGCCAGATTTCTGGGGGTTTTGAGAGAACTGGTGAAAAATGTGAGGGGCTGAAGTGAAAATATTGGTTGGTAAGGATGCGCAGAGTAAAAACAGAATTGCTGAACTAAAATCTGCTGGCAGAACTGTCGGCAGCCCAGGGTACAAGAGGCTTTCTGCAGCCATAGACTACACGAGAAGAAACAATTCACAGGTCTGGAGAAAGGGTCTGGAAAGCACAGAAACAAAAGGATAAGACTGATATGGGTAGGGAAATAGTAAAATGAGAAACAATGAAAGAGACAGCAGTAAAACATGCATCTGTCGTTTAATCCTGGGTAAATACCCAGATTAGTGACATTAGTTTCTGCTGTTTATTTGGAGCTTACTTTGGAGCCATATCTTTCAAGGCTAATGCAGCTGTGGAGTGCACAGTGAAAAGCACAGCCAAGGATTTATCCCAGCTATGGCTGGTTTTGTACAACAGAGGCATTAGGCAAAACTAAAGTTTGTGTGCAAAAGTTGTCTTTCCAGCCCTTGTGTTTATAAAAATAAAGATGCCATGAGCTGGCAAAGCAAGGAAATTAAAAATTTTCACAGTTTCTCTTAAAAAATTTTCACATAATTTCACAATCATTTGGTGCTTAGATGGTCTTTGAAGGTTATGAAGGCTAAACATGCATGCTGGCTCTTGATTCAGTTATGGGGCCTTGGCAGTGGGCTCCATCACCCTATGTACTGAAGCAAAGTGACAGTGCTCATCAAGCCAGGTCTTATTGCTAGTACAAGCCAAACTGTGTCAAGAGGAGGAAGAAGATGCTTTGTCTGAGATGATGGCCTTGGACAAGAGCCCAGGAGGCTGCTGGTGTAGCTGCTAGAAGGGTGAAAACAACAGGCACTACTGTGGCTAAAAGGGGTTTCCCCTGGAAGAAGCGGCTTGTGTCCTATGTACTCCACAGCAGCTCAGAAGTCTGGCTGAGCAAGCCAAAGGCAGAGACAAGCCATTTCAGGAGCATGCTTGGTTTGAGAAAGCCATCCCTGCCTTCTCTGGCAGCTGCGCACTGGGCATTAAAGCTACTGCTCCCCCTAAGAAGTAAGCAGCCATTTTGCCAATTTTCATTGTTTCTGGGGTAACCCAGAAATCATCATCTTCACTGTCCCACAAAGGCTGGCTCCGGTTTGCTCACTAAAAAATATATAAAAAAACATGGTCTATGCAGAAATGTACTTTTTTTTTTTTTTCATAAAAAATGACTTGGTTTTGTCCTTGCATTTAACTAGGTCAGCCCACGAGAAACATCCCACCAGCTGCTCACCTGATCCCACTGCAGTAATCATCTTCCTTTTCTAACCTGTTAAGAGCAAAGCTGTAAGGTGAGACATTTTAATGAGTCCATTGATGTTCTTGGAGATAAATGCATTGGGTTACTGCTGGTTTTGCCACTTGCCAGCAGGCTAGGGGAGGCTGGTCCACAGCAGTTAAAGCGTTACAAAGCACCAGAGGCAGCTGGCATCTACTGAGAAAGGCACATGGAAAACATGACGCCAAGCAAGTGGGGCTAATTAACACCAGTTTCTTAAATTAGAAGGCTTTTAATGGCTAATGTTTAAAAATAACACCTTAATGACACCTAAAAATAGGTGCTGCCAAGCCCCCTAGTATTCTGACCTTCATTAAAATGGGAGTCCATTTCCCACGACTGGTGGTGTAAATCACATTTACCTTTTATATTCTGTTCTCCCTGGGATTAGCTGCAAAGCCTGATGCCTGACCTTGAAAGCCTATTTGCAAACATGCAAGAGTAACCTCAAGCACTCTTCTGAATGGTGTGCAATATACCAATACAATGTGTGGGCTGAGTAATTGGATAGAGTATAATCTCAGGTTGCACCCTTCTGCAGACATGCACAGGGAAAAATACTGAGGGAGTGGGGGACCATCAGATCAGGCAGACACCAGGGATGTGAAGCAGTGCTGGGCTTAGGGCCTGGGAGACATGAGCTCCATGTCCAGTTTGGTTGCAGATATCCTGTGCGACTTGAGTAAGTCGCTCATCTTCCCTCTGTGCTTCAAAGCACAGCCCCTCATGGTCCTGAAGGGGTACTACCAGGATAATTTCTCTAAGGTGTCTGGCATGCTTAGATACAACAACAATATGCCTCACAGGAAACAAACAGTAACATCAAAAGGGAAAATACTGCTTAATTTTCCTTACGTTTAATATGTGAGCCAAATACAAACAGTCTGGAAGGCAAACATATGTTGAGGACTTCTTCTAGAGCTATTATCCAAGCATGTGGTGGGAAAAGAAATAAGATTATCTCCAGTACTGCTGGAGATGACCATTTGCTTGCTTTTGCTGTGCTCCTCTGTGCTGTGCTTGGCCCTAACCTGTGTCCTGTCATATCACAATAGTCTGTGATAGCTGGTACAAAGAGAGAAATCTGCAGCTTGACTTACCTCAGAGAACGCAGACACATCCCATGATACTTACCTGGAACAGTTATTTCTGACATAAAACCCTCAGTATTTGTCTCACTATTTGAAAATTGGGCAAATTAACAACCAAATAAATTTAGTTACTTTTATTTAAGATTATGTAAAGGGTATCTGAAAGGCCAGAAAGTCCTAACAGTATGAAAATGCCTTCCTAAAGCTAGCTACACCAAAGGAAAGCTGGTCTTTGGTTTTTATCTTCCCTTCCAGTCAGAGGGTTGGGAACTTCTCTGCAAAGCATTCCTCTCTATCCTATGTCTGCGCACAGCAGACATGCTCTAAACAAATGAAAAGGAACATGTGTAAGTACAAGACTGTCCTGCCTAGCCCATATAATCCATGTGCCTTCCAATTTTTTTCCTTTCTTTTTCTTTTTTCCTTTCCTTTTTCTTTTGTTCAAGGCAGATTCTGGATTGTTTCAGGAAGAGATGCCCAACCTTGCTATGGAGAGATTGGTGCATACTGTGACAGTGTTCTGGAGACAAACGTCAACACTGATAAACACCTCAAGCACTCCTGCCTCATTAGTGAGATAAAGGGAATGTAAACCAGCTTTCACTTTTCTCCCTCTGCGTCATTTTGTCATTCTAATGGTCTTCATTAGCTTGGCCAGATGGTTTTACTCCCTTCGCCTGCTCAGGCCGTCCTGCAAACACTTATGCTTTCTTCTACGCACATGCGTTCAGCATATGCATGGGTCTTTGTAGAATTAGAGCCTAAATTTGTTTCTGTTTCTGAATTCCAAGTTGGATTTTGATGCAATAGTTATTTTATATATTAAAATATCAGGTTTCTGCCCACACACATAATGCATGATGTATAACAGACTTTGCAAGGCAGCCATTGGAAAAGACCACTTAATTTGCAATTTATACAGAAGGAAGAGTTATTTACTATTCCTTGTTTTTCATCTAGAATTTATACATGACCGAACTGTGAAGGTGTTGCTCCTCAGAAGCTCCATGATGTACATCTGGTTTCACGTTCTGTCATTTCACCCACAACCTAAAATCATAAGCTGAAACTCCACAGAGGCTAATGAAAATTATTCCCCTTTGAGTTGCTTTATTAAAATGCAACCTCAAGAAATACTGGCAAGTCAGGAAAGCGACTTTAATCCAATACTTGTTATCCTCTTCCACAGATTTTAAATCACTCTCTTTGCTCCTTACTTTGAGCAAATATATCCTTATTGTTTTCCTAGTCCTGCTATGACCTTCTGGGAATGTTTTCATCATGTAAAGTAACCTGCAGTTCTCTACTTCATAAATCTCATTCATTCCAAGTGTTAACACTAACTAATTCTCTGCTTTAGAAAGAAAATTATGTTTGTTTTTTTGAAGAGTCTGCTGGGAAGAGGAATATTTGCATTTAAAACATTTTTTTCCATTTCATAAATTGTCTTGAGTTTTCTTCCCAGCAGGCAACAGAGGACTGTTTATATAAGCGAAGAGGGAAACTTGCTTTCCCATTACTTCCACAAAAGTACGATTAACAGCGATAACTATGCTAATTATTGAACTAACTGCACTTGGAAGGCACCTTACTGGCTGGAGAGGTAATGCATTTGGGTAATAATTAATTCCTTTTTTCCTCAATTACCTTTTATTAGGAGAGCAGAAGGTGTCAAAGTAAAACAGCTGCATATCTTCCAAGAAAAGCTCATGTTTTCCGAAGGAATTCAAGCGGAGGTGCTTTATTAAGAGAACTAGGCAGGACAAACATTAACATGGCAAGCTCGGCTGTTCAGTTACTTGGCTTCTCCCTAAGCCTGCTCGGCCTAATTGGAACATTAATTGCTACTATTCTGCCACACTGGTGGCGAACGGCACATGTAGGCACCAATATTATAACAGCTGTGGCCTATATGAAAGGGCTTTGGATGGAGTGTGTTTGGCACAGCACCGGCATCTACCAGTGCCAAGTCCACCGCTCCCAGCTGGCGCTACCCCGTGACCTCCAAGTCGCCCGTGCCATGATGGTAATTTCCTGCGTCCTTTCCGCGCTGGCATGTGTGATTGCTGTCATTGGTATGAAGTGCACTCAGTGTGCCAAGGGGACTTCTGCCAAAGCCTCCATCGCAGTCTCTGGGGGGATCGTTTTCATCCTGGCTGGTCTTGTCTGCCTGGTACCTGTTTCTTGGACCACTAACGACATTGTTATAGATTTCTACAACCCCGTGCTTCCCAGTGGGATGAAGTATGAGATAGGTCAAGCTCTTTACCTTGGCTTTGTCGCCGCATCTTTGACGATCATTGGTGGTGCTCTGCTCTGCACATCAAGCCAGTGTCGTGGGAATGAGACACCTTACCAGACACAGCCCAGCAGCATAAGAAGGACTGCTCCCTCCTATCGACCACCAACTGTCTACAAGGGAAACCATGCTTCTTCCCTGACATCTGCTTCCCATAGCGGCTACAGATTAAATGACTATGTGTGAGTTCCCTAACATTTGCCTGTGAGACACAGCTGCTTTATAATTTCTGTGCATGGCATAAAACAAAGCTAAGCTAACTTCTAAGTTATAAGGGTTACAATACAAAGTTTACCATTGTTTGTTTCTTCCTTTGCTTTCTTTCTGGAGAAAGAAAGAACGTGAACACAAAACTGCTTGCTGCAAAACCTGGAAAACAAATACAGAGGAGGCTGTGGTATTCCAGGGACAGCACATACCTGCCTACTTTCAATTAGAGTTTTCCAGGCAGCTCAAGAGCTGTTTTGCTAGACGTAATGATTTTGTTTGTAGTTTCCGTCCTGCGACAACCACTAAAGTGGAACTGGCCTCAACTTGTTGTTTGAACAGTGTTCCAACAAAAGATGCCGTCTTGCCTAAACCAGAGAATTATGTGGCGAGACACAGTGATTTTCCAGCAGTGACTGCCTGCTAAGTTTCTTTTTTCCATAGTGCATGAATGATTCGTTATGACAAGGTATTACTTTTGCTTTGACTTAACTTTTTGTTTGGTTTTTTTATAGTCCCTTGAAATATGGATTTCTATAGCATTGTGACAGATGTATTTGACAGTATGTTATAGCCAATATTTTAAATTATACTATAATGTTTTGACCTTATCAAAATAAAATTTTAGCACATTTTTAAAACAAGACAATGCGTCATAATGGAAACAAACCATCTCTGTGGATCAGAATTGGGTCTTTAGAAATGTTGGGAGTAGAACAAAACTGGACATTTGATGTTAAACTTTAATTAAAAAAATAGAAAAAAGCAAGTATCAGAATTTGTCAAAGAATGGGTATTTAGCTCTTCATCAGATTTAGCTGTCTGTATGCATTATACAGAGCAGAAAAACAGTTTCTAGAATCCTGTCCCCAAAGACCATGTGATGAAATGTACTAATTTCTTAGGCTTTGTCCTGGATCTTTTATGCCTGGGATCCTGACTGATGGTGCATTAGAGTTAGTAAGAATATTCCCATCTACTCCAGCAGCATTTGGGGCACTTCCATTCACCCAGGCTTAGGTAAACAAGGCAGCCTCTGTGCCAGCAGAGGTTACACTCAGGGTTTGTAACTGTTGCCGGTCAGGTTGAGTATAAAATCAAGGCATTTACTTCTAAAATGCTTGCAAAATGGAATCATTCCCCAGTGTGTTCAAACAATTAAAAACCAAACTAATGAACAAAGAACCCCAGCCATCTCCATTTCATGTTACAGCACAGTCCAGTGCAGCACACACTGTGGTATACAACTATGACAAATACAAAAAAGCTGTTAATTTTCCGTTAACCCCAGAAAGTGATAGGTGTCTCCAGAGCAATGTATGGACCAACACACTGACATTTAATAGGGTTAAAAAAGTGCTTCCAAGACCTGTGAGGCAACTACACTTGGTATACTTCATTTGGCAAAATGCTTCTTTCCAATTACGTTGCCACCTTGTAGCACCTCCAGAGTTGGGATCCTTCCAACATTTCCCCTGGTTTCATTCTGACCCTTCCTTTTCATGCCTGACCACCTTGCCATTTCTTTTCCTGTTGGCTTGAATTGTGACAGTGTTTTTCATCATGGGTGTAAGTTATCATCATCACTAGTTTTAAAAAACAAAATGGCATTTCTGAGCAATTTGCTGAAACACAGAGTAATAAAAAGGATCTGGGACCAGGCTTTGGTGATTGACCATTAACAATGGATTATGAACTCCTGTTTTATTAAGTGTAGCTATTACATATGATGTGAAAGAAAACCATCTTAATAACAGACTATGGGGCGCAAGGAACAAACAGAAACTGCTTTGTCAAGGACTTCTTAGAGAAGATGGAGTCAAACTGTTCATAGCCCACTAGAGTTTTTCTGGGATGCCTTTTTAGGACAAAAGGTAGCTTAATGAAGGTGGTCAGTTATGTCGTGTTTTTTCTGTATTTGCATTACAATAGGTCTAGCCAAGTGATTACAGTATCAACTTCAAATAAGGGCTTTGGACAGCCATGAATACTGGAGCACAAGTCCAAGTGTGGGAAATGGGCTTGTGTCTCATTAGGTAGTGTGTTTGCTATATACTGATAAATGAATTCACTTGCTAAGATAATTTGTGCAGTGGGAATACTTACATGTAATGCTATTCTTACCACACAAATTCCCAGCCAAGCAGGGTATGTGACAGTAGTAAGAACAGCTTATAAAGTCTTCTTAAAAATACCTGGAAGTGCCCACATGTCAATGAAGAGAGGGAAACAGTTTCTTTGCCAGGGGGCTGTGAACCAGTGGATCTTGCTCCATGCTGAGACTGACATAAATTTATTCTTCTTTCTTTGTTTTTTTAAGCTGGTACTGGAAACAAAAAACATATCCATTCTAGCAGCCTTAGAAGTCTGGATGCACCTACCCCAGACTGACGTATGTGTTGATAACTCAAGCTCCTCCCCTGCTCCCCTGCTATCATGGAAGCTGGTGTCCAGACCTTGCTCCCTGCTTGTGTGGGGCCTGCCTTGGCAGTCCCATGCAGGCAGTGCAACTAGGTACTGCTCAGAGACGTAGCCAAGGAATGAATCTCCACTGCACCTCCTTTTCTGAGTCACCACTTGGTCACTGGTGGCATCGATATGAGTGCCAAGGAAAAGGGATGAGTTTCCTTATCCATCAAGGTGCTGTTTGTGGGAACATGCTCTTTGGCAGCTGTAACTCAGCAGGAGGGGAACTGGACAGGGCTATGGAGGAGTGCTGCCACATGCCACATTCCATTCTGCCTGCATGCATCCATTGGGTTTTTGGAGAATCCAAAATCTGGAAGCAGATTCTTTTGTTACTTGTTTTTTTAGATATCTACTTTTTGCCTCCAGCTCATGGGAGCTGAAGTGCCAGCCTGCCCTCCCAGTGGAGGCACTGCAGGGAGGCAAGGATGGGATCCAGGGCAAGCAGAAATTCCTTTTAGCAGTGCAAGCATTGTCTGCGAGTGTGATTGTGGTTACACTGTGTTTTAATCAACTTCAGTCTGACGCTCCTAGAGGAGTGGGATGGGAGACTTGGCAGGGAGGCATAGGAGGAGGACAGGATTTGGCAGCAAGAGGATATTGTGGTTAGCTCTACAACACCAGGGCAGAGGGGGGATTCTGCTGCAGGATCAGGTAGAGATGGAGGCACCTGAGGTAGGGATGGAGGCTGGGCTCAGAGAGGGCACTTTGCTACTGAAGTGATGAGATTCCATTTCCCCTGCCTTTGCTTCCCTAGCTTCCAGCCACCACTTTGCACTCTGGCTCTCTTTCTGGACCAGTTTGCCTTCTTTAAAAGGCAGAAGACAACTACATCAAAGATTGGGATAATTTTTTGACATGGAAATTAGCTAACCTAGCTATTGGAAAAGTGTGAGTAGAGCCACAAAAGGGATGCGTGGAAGGGCAAGGGGTGTGGGAAAGGAAGAAGAGTAAGGACTGGAGTAAGTGAGCAAGGATTTCCCTTTCGGTAAGCATGGAGTCAATTGGCCAACAGACAGGCACAGCTGTCTTGAAAACTAGCACCTGAGATGCACTGTGATGTTCACTGTCACAAAGCCAGCCAATGTCACTGGCAGACAGAAGCTCACTGGGTCATGAACTGGTTGGCATTTTTGGTCTGTTTTCTCCACAATACCCAGTGCAAGTACTGGAGTGAAATAACTGATAATCCATAGCAAAACTTAACTCATTTCTTCAAAAAGTGTGTCTGAGTTAACTAATAAGATGAGGAAATTAACTAAATTCAGTCATTAGAAGTTCATCCAACCTAAAACAGAAGTTCTTCCCTGCAATTAGCTGGTAGTTAAGGTTTCCACATCAGTGTATTAAGATTAATGAAAACTGTGTCCACCTGTAAACATCTACTGCTAGTTTACTGTTTACTTTGCTGTCTATCCCCCAGGATAGTTTGCATATGTACAAATGATGGGCAATAGTAAGGTATGTCATGAGGCTCAGGAGCAGCTTAAAGAAGACCTTTTTCTTTTCTCCCCAGCTGATCTACTAGAAGATATCATTCCTTCCTTGCATGCTTTGCTGTGCTGTGCAACATAAGAAATATGCTGTTTTTCACGTGTTTTCTTCAGAAATTATTCATACAGCTTAGTCCATGTGTTCTCATTATCCACATTTCCTATTCTTACCACTAACTGAGCACCTGGTCATGTTGATTTCCATTTTAATTTGTATCCATTCCTATTCTCCTACCTAGGACATGTTTGAAGCTAGTGATAATCCTTGAACCAGGCTTGATCCTGACCAAACATGACTCAACTGAAGTCATGTTACCTTTTTTTTTCACAGTAGATCTAGATAGGTATCCCCCTTCACTGAGAAACCTGCCAGTTTGTAAGAGAGCTTTCAAAAAACTCAAACATCCAAATGGGCTTAAAATACTCTTAAGAGAAGAAAGGCAAGATATACTGACCTCCCTCTTTTTTCCTTCAAAGATTTCCTGTGGGAAAAGGTTGTTAATTTTATTTTCTGCTTTAAGCATGAGGAAAATACATTCATTTCATTAGCTCCCTCCTAAAAGATCTTTGGTAAGCAAACTGTTAGAAAGCAGAGTAAATAAAAAGAGAGAATCAATACACAGATTTGATCTGTTAAGAGCGTATGAATATACTTCTTATATATGTGTGGATATATAAAATGGGGAAATTCTGGCTCGATCGACTTTACTAAGGTCAGAATTTCACCCATAAGCTCATTATTATTGTCAATACTTCCAGATCTATTACAGAGCTTTTAACTAAAAGGCCTCCAGAGCAAAGAGAATCAAAGTCATGGGAGTTTTGCCCCTGTAAGAGAAATGGAAAGGGAAGACTGGAAATGGCCCTTTCACAAAGTGTTTCATATTGAGCAGAGTAGTTGCAACCAGTGGCATGTACAAGAGCCCTCCCTTCCACTCAAGTCAAGGACAATCAATTTTATTTTTAAAATGTCATAATCACTGGTATTGATCAACACTCCCCAATGTGGGTGCACACGAATCCACAGTGGCTTGGGCTATTGCCACTTCCCCAGCAATTCAGGCTCAATTAGGCTGCCTTGCTAATGCATGTCAGCTTCATTTAATTACTCTCAGGCCCGCAGTGTGAGAAAAGGGCAAGCTGACAGAGTAATCCCACACTTCCACTTTGCAGTGAGCTGCCTATTTGTTTTATTTGTTCACATTTTAAAGGGCTAAGCACTTGTTATATGGAAAACACAGGAGAGCAAAAGTCAAGAAGTATTAATAAGCCTTGGAAAACAGAGTTAGAACTCGATTGCTTGTGCAAAGAATTGCTGATGTTTTCAGTACTTTGAAATTAGGCTGGATTTTGTAGCTAGGGTGCTAATGAGTAGCATTTCTCTTATGGAAAACTTGGTAAAAATTGAGTGGAAGCAAATGTCTCCTAACACTAGGGAAAACAGCCTTTTTATTCGTTGTTTGGCTTATGATGATAACATGGCAGAAGCAACCTCTAAAGGTAGCTGGTAATGAGCTGAGGTTATAGTTTCTTCCATAATATTTAACATTAACGTTAACAAATGTTAATAAATTAGGAGACAGGGAAGAGAGGGATGGCAGCAAGCCAGCAAAAGGGAAATAGCCATTAATCACCTAAGATCTCTAATCTATGAAAGAAGCACATGTGCAGCTCACATTTCCCACAGCAGAGCAGCTGTGAACTGAAACAAAGAAATAACCTGTGAGTACCAAAGTGCCTGGCTGTATACAGAAGCTCTTGGGCCTTTGCATCTAGATCTGAAACTAAATACTGGAGGAAGAAAAATGCAGGCAAAAGACCTCCAGGGGGACTCCCTAGGCCAGGGTGCTCCCTTTATAGTTGGCCTATATGGGCTTGGCCACCTTCCCATCACCTGAGTAGAGGTTAGGTTTCCTGCAGGAATAAAGATATCAGAGTAATGCTTAGAAGGTGGAGAGGACTCACTGCCATGAGTCCTGAACTACCAGCTCCAAAACCTGATGCATGCCTAGGGAATCAGACCTGCGTCCCATAAGAGGCAGACTAAGGTCTCACTGTGTTTACCTGCAGAGCTGTGCCTTGTGTCATGTCTGACAGAACTATAGTAGGAAAACATTAAAAACGTAATACAAAAAGAAACTCTGATAGCAAGGATGATGTGATGTCTTGCCTCTGTTTTTCTGTTTTTCATTGATTTCTTATTTTCTTTTCATTTCCTAGCTATGACAGGCCTCTCTCTTGTTCCTGGTTTCCTCTGCTCCAGACTCGGCAAGTTGCTTGGCTTATGAGTTTACTTCTATTCTAGTTTAAAGCTTGCTGAGGGCAGTGTACATGACAGAAATACCAAACCTATTGATTTTTGCTTTTTAAGTCCAGTTTTTCCAGTTTTTAATTGCCTAGCATACAACCTGCTTTTTTCCTCAGGTTTTTATTCTTGTTTTAACTGCCAATAAACCAGTGTTTTTCAGTATTCTTTTCACAATAAACTTAAAAAAGAGGATACCCACAAGCATAAAAATAATTCTTCAAAGTTGTTTTATGGTTTTGCTTAGTTATTTTATATACATATTTATGTATTAATATATTTGTATGTATATATTTCACCAGCTTTTTCACATTTGAAATTAATGAAATCTTATTATGCCTAGGGATGCTTTGTAAAATTACCCTAAATTGATCACTGTGTACTCTTACACACCTGTTTATGAGATGTATATGCTATGGGTATGGACTACAAATTCTTTTTGTGTTACAGGTTACTAAACACAGGTCTTTTTAGACATTTAGATGCAGAAAATGCAAACCCAGGTTCTGCATCCTCTTCCCCCTAGACTTTCTTGACCCACACTTTTGTGGAGTATGTTTGAGTTTAAAAAGTTACATTACACAGCTATTTCAATATAACAAAGCAAGAAGAAAATTCATAACTCCAGTAACATGATCACTGATGTCTATGGGCCACATGCCAGAAACACTAAAGCCAGTAATGCACAATTTAAACTGAACTACAATAGGTTATTAGCATAATAAGTATACACAAATGTACCTGGTGAAATCCTCCTGAAATTAGGAGTGGCACTGTAAATGCCACCCGTTTGTAAAACCACTCTATTTTACAGTAAGAAGAACAGGAAGAAGCACCACACAATTCATTACACATGACCACGTTAGTGAACGCTTGAACAACAACCGTCATTTGGCAGAGAGGGAAATCTGCTCCCATTCAGAGTCAGAAGATACCCAGTCCTGCCAGCAATGCCCCCGGCTGGGGAGAGCACTCCCTCTGTACCTTCTCCAGCCACAGGCGGGTACTGAATGGCAACAACTGCCTGCTGAAGCTGGTCACCCTCTGCTTGCACAGGGCTTCAGCATAGGAGTGGTGTGGTAAGGACTCCAACATATGACTGAAAGAGGGGTCCCCATGTCTTCTTGTAGAAACCTCATGAACTGTCTGGGTGAGATGCTCTGCATATTGACCAACTTCTACCATCTGAGAAAGCCAGACATGGCAAAGTGTTGAGAATTAGGCCAGACCTAAGCATATTAGAAAAGCCTTCACCTAAATGAATGCCGTCTTCACCATTATGCCTGCAAACTAGAGGATGTTCGTGGAGGGCCTAGGCAGCACAACGGAAAGGTACCATCCTCTTGCTATAACAGGACTGCTTTCACACAAGACAGAGTCATCTCCTCAGTCCTTGCCTTGGTAGGGAAAGCCAAAGACAGTGAGCCTGTTGTTTAAGCTTGTTGGGGTCTTAAAAGGAGTCATCCTAAATAAAAAAAAAACAAAAGCTCAGTATATTTCTGGCAATGTATCTATGGTGCTTTGTATTTTCTTTACAGTAACTGTCAGTTACATGCATTTTTGTTTGTTTGAGTGACTGCTTTTTAATATGCATTTATAACAGAAGGCTTTCCGGGCATCTGAAAGTTGGGTATTAACTTATTTTGCTGTATTTTCTCACAAATCCTTCATGTGTGAAAAGGGATGTAATAGGTCATTTTGTACCATGGCTGTAAAATATTCAGGATCTTTAGAAACTTTGTCCCTCAGTATCACAACCAGTGTAAAAGAGATTTGATATAAAGCAGTTATTGTAGTTTATTTGGTTTCTGTTGGAATATCACAGATTTAAGTTTTTTCCTAAACTTTTTAGTGTTTGTATCATTCTCAGTTATTCAAAAGGTGGTTGGTTGGGTGTTTTTTTTAATAAAGGAAGATTAAGAAAGAAAGTAAGTGAGGCTTCCGTTATAAGAATGTAGAGAGATGATGTTTCAGAAGAAGAAAATAGCCAGAAAGAAATTTTACTTAAAACTAAAAAGGTTGCTGCTGTCAGATAATGAATATTTGAACTAGTCTTCTGATAAAACTAGAAAAGGCAAGCAATCAAATGGATATTAAAATGGAGTATGGTTACTTAATGAAAGGCATAATGGGAGGACATTGCTCCCTTGGACAAAGGGGGATAGACTCAAGAAACCAGAAGGATCCTTCCTATTTTCTTATCTGGCAATTAAAGTTTTAAGTACAAAATTTGATGGAATATGAAAACAAACTATTCAAATGGGGAAAAAAAGGTCTTCATTTTTCTTAGGGAATGGGTAGTGTCAGAAGTGATTTGAGAGAAGGGCACCATTAGTGAGAGGAATCAATGGCTACACTAAATGAGCAACAGGTATAAGGGCCTCTAGATGGAGATTTGTCTGCCAAAAACCAAAGGTGGGCTGGGCATAGATGAATAGTTTTAGGAAGCACCGGCTAGACTTGTTTCCACAACCCCCATTCCCTGTCCTGCACTGCTGTGGGATAGGAGATAGAGAAAATCAGGAGTGAAGTTGAGCTCAGGAAGAAGGGAGAGATGGGGGAAGGTGTTTTAAGGTTTGGTTTTATTTCTCATTATCCTACTCTGAATTGATTGGTAATAAATTAAATTAATTTCCCCAAATTGAGCCTGTTTTACCCATGACAATAACTGGTGAGTGATCTCTCCTTGTCCTTACCTTGACCCCCAAGCTTTCTGTTATATTTTCTCTCCCCTGCCCGGTTGAGGAGGGGAGTGATAGAGTAGTTCTGGTGGGTACCTGCCATCCAGCCACAGTCAGCCCATCACAGGGCAAAAATATGTCTCCTGGTTTCTAAGATACTGCTGAAAGATAGAGAAATAGAATGCAGCAAGTTCTTTGTCAGCTGCTCAAAACTGGAAAAATAAAATGAGGAAAAAAGAAAGAACTGGTTGGAGACATCATTCTATATATCCTTTACACAGAAGTAGCATCATGACAACATACAAGCTATCCAGTACTTTAGTTCAAATTTGAGTGGAGCAGCTCAGGAATTTTCTTATAACCACCACTGACTACTTGACATCACATTTACATCTAACTACCCTAAGTTTAAATGCTCACTAAGCATGGATAGGAATGGACACAAACATAGCTTACATTTGCACAGTAAGAAATTCAACAAAGTAAATTGCACAGAACAGGTTTGAAAGATATTTGGCAGGTTATTGGTCAAAGATATTGCCACAGTTTTTTTAAGGATTTGGTCTGATGTAATTAATAACAGAAAAATGGGACCACACAAGAACCAAAGTTTAAAGAAATACTCAGACAGGTTATGGAAACTTCCACTTACTTAGCCAGGATGGCTGAAGTCAGCTACAGAAAAATCAGCGTATAGAAAGAAAGAAAAAAGAGACCAAAAGTAGTAGTTGCTGGAACATAACCTCAAGTTCATTTCCTTTCTTCAGGCTTGTGCGATGTAAAATCCAAGTACCTACACCAAACCTGTGTTTGTGAAAGAAGCATCACGATTCTTTGCTTTGCTGCAGTCAAAGGTATTTCACAAAAAGGACAACTTTATAATCTTCTTTGTATACAGTTAATCTGAACAGTTGGCTTTCTCTGAGAAGTTTAAAGAATACTGTTGTTACAAGCATGTATGGAAGGAATGATTCATGTAAACCTATTAACTGAGTAAACTCTTTCCCATTCCTTTTGTATATGCATCACTCAAAGGTAGTATTACCAACACTGAAGCACTCTGCAAGACAAAAAGAAAGAGCACTGACTTATACTGGCCATTAATAAAAAACATTGAAATTGCTTGAATTTATTCATATTGTTTGAAAGAGGAGGTAGATTTAACACCATCAGCTTCCTACCTTTAATATGTGTTTTTAAACAGAGCACAGAAAATATCCTTATTTCAGTATTTTGTTTACAGAATCAATTATTCTTAAAGATCAGATAAAGTTATATCAGATTTGGGTTACACCATGTATATGAAGTTTGTTTTCTCCTTGGTGAGTTCCATCACCTCCTGAGAGGAAGGGAAAAACTGGCCCTTTTAATCCCAGGCAACAGCTCAGCAAGCTGCCTGGCGTTCAGCTGTTATAGTAAACCATCCTCTAACAACCCCTCGTCTGTTGGCTTCTTTGCAAGCAAGATGAACACGAGTTGGCTGAGGTTCATTATACAGATATACACATAGTAATGAATATATAATGAAAACTGAATATCAGCCTAAATATTGTACAGTCAGATTTCCCAAACCTTTATGTCTAGACTGTATCTTAAGTAAATCACTCACTATGCCTAAATACTGAAAACAAATTTTTAACCTTTGGAGTCTGGGATATTATAGGACCATCATACACTGTTCAGAGACGAAGAATGGAGCCTATGTTTCTACACCTTTCAGACACTAACTGATGGTATTATTAGCTACTAAACAGAGCACCAAAAAAAAAAAACCCTATTTACCATCTAAACTTATAATCATTAATGCAAGGGAAATGTCAAACATGGGTTACCAAAGACAAATAGAAGAAAACAGACTTAAAAAGTCAGCTTTGAAAATTGGTTATTTCCTGACTTCTCTAGCTCCTCTGCACATTCTTTCACCCATGTGGGCTGCTGAATACAACCCTGAATTTAAAAAAGATCTCTGCTGTTTGCCCAGCTTTTTAACATACTCACATACTCACTCATGGCTGCAAACTCACATACTAATTCTTATTATTTTTGATCCATCTTCAGCAATCAGACATGACCAGGGTTAACACTAGTGTTTGCTCCTTTATTTATGGTTGACACTTGGATAGCAAATTATGAATGTTGAAAACGTATGACCTATAGAAAAGCACGTGGCTGACTCCATGCTTGCAGGAAGGTGCTACTGCATTTTAAAACGTTACTGGATAGCAGACAATTCTAAGAAAAATATACTCTGCAGTTCCACCTTCATTCTCTATCTCTATTTTCCCACACCCTAGATAATTTGTACTCCTCGTCCCATGCAATGGATTATTACTGCTACTGCATCAATAATCAATTAATAATCTATTTAAAGACAAAACAGTCTGGATTTATTGGCTTTTGTGAGCTGAAATTTCATCTTTTGCAAATGAAACTCTTATTCTACATCCACATCCTATTTACAAACACTGTAACTTTCCTTTTCCTATCATCAATAGCAGGCAAGCATTCTGCACTGTTGGTCAGGTTAAAAAAAAATTGAAAGAAGCAACATTTCAAGTCAGATACTGTGGGTGCTTTTGGTCAGAAAACATTACTCAAGAAATTATGGATTTTAACAGGTGTTTACACGTCTTTTCCGCCAGGCTTTCAGTCTTTTCACTGGCCCTTTTAACTTCTTTTACGTCAGTAAACTGTCCAGTTGACTGTTGAGAGAGCAGAAATAAAATCACAATTGTCACTGAGTTATTAGTATGTTACACACAGCTACCAAGCGCTGTCCTTGCCAGAGGGTTTGGCATTGCCAATGGGTGGCTAATGGAAAAGGATATAGCTGACATTCTGAACTATTTATTTCACCTGCAGGATTCAGCAGATGTAAAAATTAATGTCTTCTGAAAACTAGCAGGGACCAGCTGAGATTTGATTCAGTTGCTGAAGAGTGAAACAGATAGATTTTAGCTTTTCTTTAAGAGCAAAACTGGGCATAAGCAGACTGGGGGTTTCTGAAGGAAGCCTGGATAAAAGATTCTTACGTGCTCTTACAAATATCCCCTCTTCTGATGGTTCAAGACATCAAAGGAGACCAAGTTAATAATCACAACATTTTTACACCAGCTTTCACTCTATCTTTATAAATAAAGATCTGCAAAATACAGAACATAGCTTAAACTTCTTGATAATATGTCTTAAATTTACTGTCACCACACCCTTACATCTGGATTTGTCTGTGGGCTTTGAAACACTTCTGTGCATCAAGGGACCTAAAACTGCCAAACACATTGAGCCCATCTTTCTGATAGCTATAGCTGCTATTATAAAGCAAAAACAATGAATAAAATAATCTTGCTGATTGGGTCTGATAGAGTAGAAATAAATGAGCTCCTGCGCTAAGAACTGAATAGTGATCTTAGATTAGAAAAGCTCCTAAGAAGCCCTGTTGAATGGGTTGTAACAGTAGTAACAAATAGCTCGAGTGACCTACCCAACAAGAGGCTTAGCATCTAGCCCCAGATATAAATTGCATTATATTAATAAATGCCTAATGTCTGCTACATTTGTACCCAGCGTTTCCACTGTCAGCATTTAACTCTTTGACCCAGGAAATCCTATGAGATACTTGAAATATGGAAGGTATTATCCTGCCCTGTGGTATCTACATGTGGCCTGCATCACTGGCTGTCTTACAAGCACTGATGGAGTTGACCTCAGAGATCCCTCAAGAGCTATGTAATGGTTGTTATTTCCACTTTTTAATGATGAATACCAAGCAAAGAGGAGAGTTAGATGGGTGCTGGCAAGTTCATTAGAGAGGTTTTAAAAAGTGACTGGCCTGGGCAGCCCTAAGCAATGACACCCAACCCCAGACCCAGGATGAAGCAGATCTATGATGAACCCCACCACCCCCCGAATCAGCCTGAGACATCAGAGCTGACTATCAACAACAGAGGCCGAGTACAGGGCCTCTGGAGCTAATCACAGACAACTGGTGCCAGGGGTAGGATACTCAAGGAGGATTATGCTTGAAAGCTGTACTTCACACCAAGTGCCCATATGCAGCTCAGACATCAGACATGGCAGAGCACTTCAACACTTATTTCCCAGTATGTGAACACATCCTGTGCCTGGGACAGTGGCAGGGATTGAATCCGCAACCCATATTGATGCCACCCACAGCGGGCCTATCTTCCATGTCCAAAAGAAAGCAGTATTTCAGCAGAGGATGAGCTGAGCTACCGGCCATGCCTGATTCAAACTTCAAGTTATTCAGTGGGGGTCAACTCCAACTCCTGTTTTACCTGAATGCATGTGGAAAAAGCCACCTACAGCTCCCTCTAGGTTAATCACAGAATCCCAAAGGATGCAGCCAATAGCTCCTTTCCTATTCAAATGCAGTCTGAATTGGGTATTAACTACCTGCTGTGTTTGGCAGATCTCTCATTCCTAAAATAAATAACTGTATGAAAAGTCATAAACTCTATATTGGACTTTTTTGTAAAAAAAAAAAAATCAAAAAAAATCAAAGTACTGTCAGGATTTTAGCAGCCTCACTTATTGCAGTAAATCTGGCTTCCACAGCTGTTCATGCTGTACTGTGTGCTTCAGCCAAGTGCAGCTACAGTCCAACATTTCCTTCTTAAAGTATCCCTTACTCAAAGCAAAGCCAAGTGAGTTTTGGACAGGACTAGCATGCTAGAAATTATGAATGTGCTCTTATTAGAGCAGGTTGCATGTTTTCCATTAAATATTCATTCAAATAATCCAGCAAAATGTTTGTCAAGATGATAGTTACTTTGGCTAAAGAACACAGTTTTCCTCCAGTCTCCACCAAAACTCACCCATATTTATCACATCGAGAATCTAAGGACATTAATGAAGATCTTGCTTAAACACGGTTGAGCTCCTTCACTGGTGCCAGATCCTGTTCTCCTGTTTTATAGCTGTACCATTTCAGAAATTGCTTGGTTCTCACTAGGGACAATCCTTTTACAGGTTCCACTGCAGCTCATAAAAGGGAAAAAAAGGGAAGAAAAAAAAAAGAAAAAAAAATGCAAAAAAAGGGGAATGCAGCATTTTCTCCTCCTGCCTGTTAGAAACCTGCCTGGGTCAAGCTGAGACTCACAGACTGCCTCATAAAGTGGTTTGGTTTCAGTGTCGTGGTTTTCTGGGCAAAACCAAACTTACCTCCACGCATTCCTGCTGCTGCCCACTGTTACCATTACTGGCTCAGTGTGTCTTTTCCTATCCACCTTGCTTCAGGAACCAGCCCTTTGTGCTGATATGCTCTCTCGGGCATGTCTCCATTCACGAAAGTACCTCTCTTTCCCAGGACATAGGTGTCTTCTGCTTTTTTCCCCAATCCTCCTCTGAAGCATCTGCCATAAGCCTTTCTACATTGCTCTCTTCTGTGCTGGGGACTCTGAAGGCACTTGATTTCGGCAGTCATCTCATGGACGGCCTGAAGCAGGCCCTGACCCTGCAGTGGGCTGTGTGGGTTTGTGGGGGTACGTACCGAGATTTGCGTGCTCTTCCACAAAGAGAACAAAAATACTTTTGTCACCCAATTTCATACAGCAATTGCTCCACAGGGCGTATCAGAAATGATGGATTGCAAAAATGTCTTTGTTCTCAGTTAGCAAACTCATCTTTGTTTCATCCTTCCTTTCTTCTTTTTATTACTTTCCCATTGTATGGCAAATGCATGTTTCCAAAGCCTCAGCATCACACACACACACGGTGCAGTACATTTATGACAATGTGTTGCCACAGATCAAGATATCACCATTCACTTTTTAACCCTGAAGTCAGGGATGTAAACATGGGCTGTATATACAGCAGGGTTTCATATACATAAAGTCAAGTCATGAAAGATTTCCTCTAAAAACCAGAGAACTTCAGTATTCTATTAGAATTACAGACCTTATTTTGAATCAAAACCAGAGCTAGCAAGTTGGTTAAATTAATAAAGTTAAAGATTAGCAATATTGCCATCATGTGGCTAGTTTGAGTAAATGCTCGGGCACGATCCTGAATATATTAAGCACAGAAAGCAGATTGCACCTGAATTCTGCTGTTAAAACTGAGAGGCAATATTTAAAGTTATTTGCTTCTGTTACAGAATATAATTATCCCCCTTTTACAGTAATGATTTATATAGGAAGAATGCGTGCGCAATAGATAAGGTTATGTTACCCCTTCCAATGTGGCCCTTATCCTCCTGGAATTTATAGGCTGCATTTAAAAATTCACTCAAAAATTACTCTTGAATTATCCAACCAGAAACTACCTTAGTGAACATTACCTCCTACTGCAGAAAACAAGAAGGAAGAATAAAGGACAAGCAGTTAGTTTAGACGCCCTTCATATTTGAAACAGCTTGCAAGTACAATTTTAACATTCAAACCCCTGGATTACTTTTTATCTTATTACTGCTATAATAATTTGTTATTTTCATTAATTTTATGATATTTTCACTCTCTCCCCTCCCACTCCCTTCTCTGCAGTATCACAAAAAGCTCTTCTGCACTGACTGAAAAACTTATGAGTAAAGGAACTTAACACAGTCTACAACAGAAGAGTCGGATTTTGCTTTGTTAGCTAGTTAGAAAAATTGGATTCTTTATATCATATTTACCAAAAATGAGGTCAATTGCTGTCACATGATATCTCAGCTCCTGGCAGGAATTAATATGAACAACATGTCTTAGATTTGCCAATTTTGTAGCAATAGAAAGCCTGTTCACACTTGACAATACTCCATGGTTGTGGCTAACTTGCAAGGCCATCTTGAAAACTGCTTCTCTCTTTCTGGGAAGCCAACGAGTGAAATAGAAACAACAGTGTATTTACTACCTGTGTCTACTCCAGCAACTAATACATATCAGGCATTTGCAAGGTACCCCGGTTGTCTTGGTTGAAAATACTATTTAGGCACAAAGTGCAGTTGCTTTATCCACTTTCCCCACTACAGAGGATTCACCATTCCAAGGCACATGTTACCGTAACCAATAACTCCTCTCTGTTACTGTACTGTCTGCTCCAGATTACGCACATTGTATTTAGACAAAATATTCCAGCAAAAGACTGTTCCATGTTATTACTATATATGCAAGCATGAAACACAGATTTAGCCAGTTGCTGGCTCCAGACATTGCCTCCTGTAATAGTCAATCATACAGCAGAGATGCAGCATTTTCATGGGGTCAAAGCTCAAATTTAGAATACTAAAGCACATAGCCAACATATTATCTCTCTTCTACTTGCAGAGTAAATCCATACCTTCTTTCCTGTCCTGCTATTTATTTGTAAGTATATCCAGCTGGTGCAATCCCGCTGGTGCCAGCAAAATGGAAAATAAAAACATCTACAAAGCTCCTACAGCTCCCAGTATGCAGGAGGCAGCACTCAGTGATTTAGCTCAAACCACCCCTTTAAACTAGTTCAGTTAAACAGGCTAAGATCACGCAGATAGCCATAGCCATTCCCATTTCCATCTGGCCTATTTCCATTTCCTTTAGCAAACAACGTTTAAGAATTCCTTATTTCAGCTTTGCTGAAATCAAAACAAAAATGCCTGCCCAGCTTATTTATTTACTTTTGCTGGCTAAATATGCAGCATAAGTTTAATACTGAGACAAAACCTGACATTAATTATCATCATCATTGTTGCGCCTAAGAATCACATCGTGCAGGGGAAGAATCTGTGGAGAAATGTCAGAGAAATAAGACCCTTTAAAATTAAGCTTTCCTGGTGAATGTAACTCATAGCAAGAAAAACACTGTAAACGGAAAATATTAAAGAAGGACATCCACATAGGCAAGAGTATGTATGCATGATTACGTCTACTCGATGCACAAAATGAACCTACCATCGCTCCAGACAGCCAGCTTTAAGTAAATGGAGCACAAAGAAACTCCTAACATGAAGACTTTGGGGCATTAAGGCAAACACCAATAAGCCCACACATAAAAGATACCAATAGTTCCCCTGTTAAAAGACAAAAACAGGTTCTTCTCCTTTCAAGAGCGCCAGGATCAGGTTTTCACAGTCCTGGACAAGCCCCGATTTATGACCAGTTTCCAGACAAAAAGAAATTTGTGAACCTTTTTAATTATTCATGCTCTAAGAGGCTAACCCTCTCGGGTTGCAGGCCAAGAGGCCTCAGGACCATGGGTTTCTGGGGCTTTCAGCTGAGGGAATGAGCAGCCGGATTCTCAGCAATATCACTTGGCTGAAAGTGGCTGTCAGGCTCAAGAGAAACAGCAGCACACGCTGCTTTGGCAGACACGAAAGGGAACCAGCAGGGGAAAAACTCAACTGCTCCCTGTTTGCACAACCAGCTCTTCTGCTGATGTTTGAGCACCTGCAGTGTGGGCACTGGAGCACTTGGGCAGCAGGGCAGGCAGGGGCAGGTTATGCTGGCGGGATGCTCAACGGGTCACAGGAAAGCTATTAGGCTGCTAATGCATGGAAGGGGAAGGAAGGAGAGCAGGAAGAGCAGTGGCAGGGAAAAGGCTCTCAGTAGAGGCCTGAGCAGCCAGATCAGGACAACCGTAGCAGCCACGTCTCTGGAAGCAGCTCTGCAAACTCCCCAAAGAGCGGCACTGGGAAAATGGCAGTGCCCCAAAACCCTGCATGTGAGGAAGAACAGACCTGCTGTGTGGGGCTCTGGGCTAGGCAGGGAGAATGGTAATTGGTACCATGTGTGGGGATTTTGATTCAGAGCTTATTGGCAGTGTAAGGGCTGCCAAGAAGGGCTAAGAGATCTCCTGAGCTGGACTGTCTGGAAGGTGGCGCAGAGCGGGCAGAAATACCTGGTGAATGTAGTTCTGTCTTGCACCTTGAATGCTTTTTGGTGGTAGAGTTTTCTCACTACGAAAATCCATGCCAGTCTCTCTGTTAAGGCTCCCAGGATCTCTGGCTGGTTGTTCCGTAGCCAGAAGTTCCGATGGATATGTGCACAAGTCTCTCATGCTCCTGCAACCTGGGGTATTTGTCACCACAACCCAGAATGTTGGCTAAGCAGAGGTCAGCTGCTTGGATACTCTGCAGGCTTGCCTGACACTGCTGCTGAGTGAAGCACTGGAGACTCTGCTCTGCCACAGAGCTTGCAGCATGGAGGAGACCTCTTGATCAGACTGCTGTATTTTCCTCCCAAAAACTCTTTCCTTCAGAAGCCTATTCTAAAGCTTTACTCTTCTCCAGGTGGAAAGGAACCAAAAATAATAACTTTTTTTTTTAAAACAACCAACCAGCCAACCAAAACCCCTACACTAATAAGGTATAGAGATGACGAGAAATGTCTTTAAGCGGACAGAAATCTGGAAGACATGTTTCTGCTCAGTTTGCTTATTTTGGGGGAATGCTGTCACCTACTGGCAGGAAACTGCAAAACTGAGAGTTCTGTGGCAAGAAAACCTTTCTGTTCCAGAGGGGGAAAAAAAGCCATAACAAAACCCAAGAGTACAACTATAACTCAACCCGGCAACCTAGGTGTTCTTGGGTAAGAAGGATCATCCCTGAGCTGAGAGTCTTGCACAGGAACTCTAATGACACCGAATTCCCTCCCTGCAACCTACCACTATCAGTCTTTGGGTTCCCATCCACTTCTTCCTCCCAAATGCCAGTTTCTTTCAGCTACCAACCTTCAAATTTCTCTCTACATCCCAGCTCAAAAAAGTTAATCTACGCTGTGACTCTTCCTCTGCCAGCCATCTCCATTTCTACCTACACTACTCTTCTCCTTTTCTATGTCTACATTCCTTTCTCAACTCATGTGGCAAACAGAAAAAAAGGACGTACCACCGAGTAGGGGCATATTGTGGTTTACACCCAGTCAGTAGCTAGGTAGCACGCAGCTGTTTGCTAAACCCACTTTCCCTCCCTTCCCGAGTGTGATGGGAAGGAGAATGAAAATGCTTTGGAGCAACCATGGGTTGAGATAAGTACAGTTTAATAGCTAAAGTACAGTATACTACTACTACTGATAATAATAATAATGGAAATATTATGGGGAGAGAATATAAAACTAGAAAAGGAAAAAAACCCCAACCGAATAAACCCAAGTGCTGCACAAAACAATTCCTCACCACCTGCTGACCGATACCCAGCCCAACTCGAGCAGCGATCAGTCCCATCCCAGCAAACCCCCCCCAGTTTATATACTGAGCATGATGTGCTGTGGTATAGAACACCCCTTTGGCTAGTTTGGGTCAGGTGTTCTGCTTCTTCCCTCCTCACTGCCAGAACATAAGAAAGTGAAAAGTCTTGACCAGGCTTAGTGCTACTGAGCAACAGCTAAAACATTGGTGTGTTATCAGCATTATTCCAGGCAGCAATGCAAATGATACATAAGTAAGAAGCTGCACATCTTCTTGCTCTTGCTCACAGAACACGTTCCATGCCTGAGGTTTGCTTGCATATTGCTCTTACACCTGTCACGCTCCATGGCCACCCTCTCTTAGGCTCCAGCAGCTTTGTGTAACTCTGCCCTCTTATTTTTCTTTTACTTTTAAGGGGCTGGACAACAAATAACATGGCAGTGCAGCCTTTTAGCAGAGGTTAGAACATATAAGATGGCATTCTTATATGTACACATGTGATTAACTGGTTTTGACTTACAGGTGGGGCATGGAAACATTTTTCTCTTGCTCCCACCCAGAGCAGTAGTTACTAGCATTGGTGGTGGCAGCAGCAGGTCCTGGATGTTGAAATACTTGGTGTACCTGTACCAATGGGTGTACCACAACTTGGCAACTCATGGCAAGACAGTTAAAAGTTGGTCAGAGCGTACACCAACCAGATGCGCCACCTGCCTTCCAGATCCCTCCCTCTCTTCAAAGTGGTTTTCAACAGAAATGATGCTTAAGACATTCTTGGAAAGTCTGGGGCTGCCTGTGGCATTCCAGGTTATCATTTTACAGTTCCTGAGAAACGCTATCACCGCATGGACTTACCATCCTTAGTTAATTATAAAGTGCAATCCATCAGAAAGCAAGCCCTGTTGTCTTAGAAGGAAGCTTGTAGGAACAATACAAACAATTTATTTGCTGATAATGTATATCTGTTGCATAGATTCACCTACAGATTGTTTTTCTTAAAAGAAAACTGACTTTTCTCTTTCCTCCTTACTGCCAGCATTTTTCCCCCAGAGCCCCAGAAGGAGGAATCCTGTTAGAGGAGTGACTTCCAGTGGTCGCGCTGCACTTTGTTTTTACACAGAAGTCCCGTGCTTTGTGTGCCTGCAGCCTGGCATTTGTCAGTCCTTCATTTGCCTCATGAAAAAAGCCAGATGGTTTCAGGTAATGAACAAACATTTTCTGACATGGGAAAGTGATTACATATACATACAGACACATACTTAAATAGAAAAGTATGCAGAACTGGGACATAAAGATGACTTTTTTAAGAGATCTGTGATCAAGCCAGAGAAGTACATGCAAGAGATGCAAGAAAACCACTCTGAAAGAGGGAAAGGATCACTTGCCCTTGACATGAACTCTTTGAGACATACAGCCTTCTGCATTGTCTGATACTTTAAATATCTTTGTGGACTATGTATGCAGTAGCCATAGTGGATGTGTTTACTACCCATCTTTCACTACATTTCATGCACATATGCGAAATCCACGATTCTGAGGAAGATGGGAATAAGTGATACACAAAGACCATGTATCTCCATGCACTCCCATTACCAGTAACTTCTCCATCTTAAACATTAAATCACTTGCTCATTCAAGCTATGCCAAACTGGAAATGGCAGCATTCACAGAATTATAGAAGGCTGGACAGGACCTCCGCAGGTCATCTAGTTCAACCCCCCTGCTCAAGCAGTCCCTTTTGTCAGCCAGAAGAAATGACTATGTGACTGCTCCTTTTCTGGTTTCCCATGGGACTGGTGTGTGGGATACTGACACACACGGTACCAAATGTGTTGACAGGAGCAGCACTTGGACACCCCCGAGTTCCATGGTTCCCAGTTTGGCAGCAATTTGCTGCCTCTCACATGAGTTAATTCTGTGAGTTCAGCTCCCTGCTTGTACTGCTGTAAGGTGAAAGACGTAGACAGGGCATTTTTCAATAATGCCATCTCATCAGGATAGTACAAGCAGCATAGCAGTCCTCAAGAGTGGTTAAGAGCCTTGCAGAAAGCACTGAGCAAAATGTGACATACCGCATTCACAGCTGGAATATGAACTCAGGGTCCACTTGAAGTACAAACAATTCACATGGCCAATTAAAAATGACATTTATGTCAAACCTTGAGCTGAAGAGCACCCTTGAAAGAATGATGTCTATGCTGTACTTTACCTTATGAAGCAAAGAGTTTAAATAAGACTGGGCATGTTCTGTTTTGAAGCAGAAATTAGCGCATGACAGAAAAAAAGAACATGAAACCACTTTCTAGAAACACTGCGAGAACAGTTTTCAATGTCTTAAATATGAATGATGTGGGCGGATGGCCCTTTGTAGACTGAAACAGATTACAAAAAACAAATCTACAATTCTGACTGTCACAGTGTTAAAGATAGTAATTTATTATGCAAAAGATGGCATCCAGTTATAGAAAAAGTTTAAAAACCTAGTACCATATATATTTGACAAATAGCCAATAAGTAACAAAATGAACAGAGAAATAGGAAATCATAGTGGCAAGAGACAACTAGTACTAAAAAGGGAATTTCTATTAGGGAAGTTGAAATATCAGGTATCACATTCTGACAGATCAGATATGAAAGTAGTCTCCAGCAGTGAAAGCCGCATTATCTTTACAGCTCCAATTACATTGCAAGGCAGAGTGAAAATAAGCTGAGCAATCATAAGAAACAACACATAGATATCACCTGAATGGCTACGGCATGAAATGAAGATGAATACTCTGGCAATTATTTGCATCTGAAGACTCAAGACTACAGAGACCAGGTATGCCAGTAACACTATAATAATGTACCCAACCTACTTGTTTTCAACAGAAAGAGCAGAGAGTAGTTTACATTGAAATATAGTGTAAAAAACCCCAAAATAAACAACAAACCAACCAACCAAAACCCCCCCAAAAACCTTATCTAAACAAGATTTCAAAATACACATCAGGATAGCTTTGCAATTAGCATTCAGAAGTGTAAATTTCATTTCAAAGGATCCTTTGCAGTGCACAAAGCCCACTGCAGTACTGTAGTAATGGGTCACTGGCATACAGAAAGGGGAAATAGCAATCTCAATCTGGGCAAAACATAAAACAGCAAGTGCAGCAATGCATATTAGTCAAATTATTTGCTTTGGCTATCAATTTTCAGGTATCTCTACAAGCTTCAATTTAGGTATCTCTCTAAATTTTTTTTTCGTGAAAAAACAGTTTTAGATGTGGCTTTGCTTGGTAATTTCCTTTACATTCCTCACTAGAGGAAAACCCAGGTTTGGGTAAGTTTATTTAATCTCCATCCTCTTCTCAGTGGTTGAAGGCAAAGATACAGTTAACGTCTTACAACTTTCTGCTTATTAACTTGTTGAAATCTAATTGTAGGCAATGTATTTCATCTGCCTGAAACCCTGACACGGGTTTCCTCTCTGTGAAATAAGTAACTTACACACCTTAAAACCAAACATACCCAGGGAAGAATGAAAGTCAACGAGCTTTAAAATGAATTCCAGCTTTTCCCTCCTGTGCATTGTGGAACTTCAAATAATAGCCTAAATTACGAGAAAAAAATCTGCTTAAAACTTCCACATGCTAGCATCAACCAGAATGACTATCCACATTTTAACAATTATCTTTTTAAAATCAAGTCCATGATGTTACAGAAAATTTAGTGGATGAGCTCAGAATACTTGGGAAGGCTGTCTGCACACCACAGGAAATCCAGTGTAGTGATTTTCAGATATGTTGGTCTCACTGTTTTCAATCTGCAGGTCTTAGCTCAGTTTTTAAATGCTTAGTCCAAGTATGAAATGCTAAAAAGAAATCAACTTTTAGAAGTCTAACATAACTGGACTTGTATTGTATTGACTGAAGAAGTTAAGATTTGGAAAAAAAGGAAAGGGGGAAACGTCTAATGTATGCGCTCAAATCCTGCTGCCTCAGGGAAATCTCATGTCTTTGCTTTGTTTCTTTTTAATACAGAAACTAAACAATTCAGAACTTTCTTCTACTGTTTAATGCTTATAACAGGTCTTCAGAGGGTTTCTTCCCTTTGTTTTCTAATTGCAGTTACAAGTTCTGATTTATGTTTTTTTTTGGGGGGGTGGGCTTAAACCACAACAAATCATTAGGAATGTGTTTAAGTCCTTAGAAACTCAATTCTTTTGTCAGACAGGCTACTGGAAAATGTGACAATTTATAAACACCAACCTTGGGACTTTGATGTAGACTCTTCAGTTACAGTAATCAATAGCCATATTTTCCTCAATTTCCTCAAGCAGTGGCATTTCTTGAAGAATGCTTT
Organism: Neopsephotus bourkii; assembly: GCF_033783945.1. NCBI lineage: Eukaryota > Metazoa > Chordata > Aves > Psittaciformes > Psittacidae > Neopsephotus > Neopsephotus bourkii. The sequence continues at coordinate 5,230,367 of NW_026901456.1, read as the reverse complement.
ATTCAAGAAGTAGGAAAACTTAAAAGTGACTTCCCAATTCATTTTTCCTCAGCAAAGCCACCTTCCTGAACCCTGTGCCTTCTACTGACACTTTCTTCACAGCACTACGTCAAATACACAGATGGTACTTTAATCAGGAATTGAGAATTTCACATTTGCAAAAAGAAATGCACTCTCAGATGCACATCTCCTTCAGACTGTGAAGAGTCTACTAAAAGCTTAGTCTTTATCTGTTTGAATTACAGACAATTTGATCTTCAGTAGATGTAGAAAGAGCCACATCCTCAGTTCTAGGACGTTTCGATGCTGGGGGCTTTTGAAGGCTGTCATCAGATGGTAAAGGCCTCTCTGAAACAGGAAGATAGCAAAATCATTAAGCTAAGTAAATCCAGATTAACAAAGTAAATTGGTCTGCTGAACAATTCACCACCACTCACCAGAAAAAAATCCAACCAAAAGAAGAAAAAAAAACAACAAAAAACCCCAAAACACACACAAAAATAAAATCCAAAAAATAACAAACAAACAAAAGACCCAACACAAAAATCACACCACCCCAACCCCGGTTTGAGTGTCCAGCACACTGAACTATGGTGTGCTGAAAACTTAAGAGTCTTTAAAACACACGTGTAGAACCTGGAGAACATTACAACCAAGTGAATTTACTCTTCTCAGTTTCAATGTCATCTAATCACAGAATCATAGAATAGTTAGGGTGGAAAGGACATTAAGATCATCTAGTTCCAAACCCCGTGCCATGGGCAGGGACACCTCATGCTAAACCATGTCACCCAAGACTCCATCCAGCCTGCCCTTGAACACTGCCAGGGATGGAGCATTCACAACTTCCCTGCGCAACCCATTCCAGTGCCTCACCACCCTTACAGTAAAAAACTTCTTCCTTATACCTAACCTAACATCCTCAGTTTAAGTTTGAACCCATTACCTCTTGTCCTGTCACTACAGTCTCTAATAAAAAGTCCTTCCCCAGCATCCTTGTAGGCCCCCTTCAGATACTGGAAGGCTGCTATGAGGTCTCCACACAGCCTTCTCTTCTCCAGGCTGAACAGCCCCAACTTTCTCAGCCTGTCTTCATGCAGGATGTGTTCCAGACCCCTGATCATCCTCATGGCCCTCCTCTGAACTTGCTCCAACAGCTCCAGGTCCTCTTTATGTTGAGGACACCAGAACTGCACACAATACTCCAAGTGAGGTCTCACAAGAGCAGAGCAGAGCAGAGGGCCAGGACCACCTCCTTCGACCTGCTGGTCACGCTCATTTTGATACAGCCCAGGATATGGTTGGCTTTCTGGGCTGCAAGTGTACACTGAAGCTGGCTCATGTTCAGTTTCTCATCTGCCAACAGCCCCAAGTCCTTCTCTGCAGGGCTGCTCTGAATCTCTTCTCCACCCAATCTGTAGGTGTGCCTGGAATTACCCAAAAACTGACATACTGTCACACAGCTGCCCAAGAGCAACCACAGTGAGAACACACCATATTATCAAAAGCTTTCAAATACTCCAGGGCAATGATGAAGCTTTAGAATCTGCAACTAGTTTTAGGTTTGTGCTTGACTATGCTTGTGTTACAGGCTTATTAAGTCTATAATAAAAAGGATGACTGGCAAAAGACTGCTGCATATTAATAGCCACAAATGCAAGTAACAGAACTTACCATCTTCTTGTTCTGAGGAAGGAGCTATAGGAACTGCATCTGCAGGGGTTGGCGTATCTGCCTTCAGTGGAATCAAGTTGACTCTCCTTTAAAAGAGTAGTAAGAGTTCAATTGCTTTAAAGGCATTATTTCCATAAATGATTTATTTAAAGGTTTACTTCATATAGAATCAGCTTAATTTTAATGTAGTTTAGATATATTGTACATTTTTTCTTCTTGCTATATGATAAATAGAACATTTTTCAGAAGTACTCTGAATACCACTAGTGATCTTTCCCATTAGAAAGTACTCTTGCATAGTTTATATGGCGCTTCGCTTGATATTCACCTTCAGAGCACAGTATCCTGATCAAGTATTTTAAAATTAAGACTGTCTGCACTACTATTCCCTAGCCCTGTCCACTTTAGATTCATAAAATTGCAGGGAATTCTTTTGCCCACCAAGGTCCAATAATAAATTTATTTTCTTCTGCTACATCTCTTTTGGATGGCACTTAAAAATTAAGCACAAAAGTGGCAGAGGATTGAACCATTAAAAAAAAAAAAAAAAAGCCTTGCAAGTAACACCATACATGCCAGTAGAAGATGACACCCATGGCATAATCAGTTGATAGGATTAAATACGTTTCTCTCTCTTAAAGTGGTTAGCTCCATTTGTCACCCCACCCTCCAGGAAAAAGTTGCTTAGATCTACCTACAGCCCTTTGACTTGTTAGTTCCAGTACAGACGAACACTGGTGTGTAGAAAGCCATCATCTCCAAGATTTTCCTTGCAGCTGTTGATCAAATCCACTATTCTGCTTTCTTGTTCACCACTTCCTCTCTAGCCACCTACTAATTAAAACATTCCTATGAGAAGCTATAATAATCTCCTTCAGCACTAAAATAGCCTTGTTTTGCATGTCTGTCCCCTCACTGATGCACACCAGTTCAGGGTCTTATATTGCAGGCTGTTTGACAATCAGTACATAGATTACAGAAAATTTCTAAAAACCTAGATCTTCGACTTAGGAAGTGACCTCAATCAATGCACGAAGTCTCACACCCATGACAGAGCACACTGAAGCACTGTCTAGACTTGCACTCTTCATAAAATATTTCCTGTCAGAAGAGTCTTTAAATGATTCTCATCAACTGAAGACTTCAGGTACCATCCTCATACTGAAAATGGAACCTGAAGACAGACACCTGTCACTGTCATATGGACAAGACATAAGGGTCAGGTTAACTTCGCTACTAGGATCCGGGAGACATTTTGACCTTCCAGTTGCAATACAACTGGAACAAAAAATACCATGTCAAGAAAGCTACCACCAAGACACCATCTCAACCTTTAAATGTAGCACAAGCACAGCCTGTCTCAGCCTGTCAGTATTTATAACTGGAAACGGCAACATAAATCTCACCTTGGTGTCCTGCTCCATGCTTGTAAAGTGTTGAGAGTAATTCTCCTGGGCTGGTTTGCTTTAGCACCCTGGCTGGCTGACTGGCTGATTTTCCTCTCATCAGAGGATGAGACTGGAATGTTTTTTACAACAACAGGTGTGGAAGGCAAGTCCTTACCAGCAGCTGTGGGTGTTCTAGGTTGGAGAGTGACAGTGCTGGGATCAGTGACCCTGCTAGGAGGAGATGCTTCTGTCAGCCTAGAACCTGGGGAAATGACTTTGTGTGGCTGGCTCTTCTTCACTTTCTTCTCTGTTACACCAGAAGTCCTGACATTGATCTGTGGCTTCTCCTTCAGTGGTATTCCAAGTTCATCCTTCTCAAAGGTAACAAATGAACAGTATCCATCCATGGAAGAGATAGCAAGAAAGGCTCCATCGCTGGACCTATTTGGGATTTTTTTTTCCCATTAAGAGTCAAGGTCAGAAATTTCCTTCAGTCCTCATCCCTGTACCTGTAACACATGCTGTACCTGTCTTTTCCTCCTCCCATCCCCAAATACATGCATACATTTTAATAAAACTGCAGTCAAATGAAAGACATCCAATCCAACTGAACAAAGATCTTCAATTCTGGCTTTTGCCTGTGATCTAATCCCTCTGGTGTCATCTGTGATCACCTGTAACATGCTGCTGCCAGCACCTGTACGCACAGATACACAAATATTTAGTCACGGTTTCCGAAATATTGCTGAACTCTCCTCTTCAGACCAGCAGAGCAATTCAAGCTCTTTGGCTCTGCTCCTAGCACTAAGGAGAGGCAATGTTCAGATCACCATGGTGCTCACCTGAATGGGCTCTTTATGCTTATTTCACCAAGCAATGTCTACCTATCACTGATTACAACCACTTGATTTTCTGTTCTCTTCCACTGCCCTTTTCCTGACACACCATGATTTTGGCAGTGCTGAGCATCAATTAGAACTCTGAAAGAGAGGCCTCAGTGTGGCCCTCAGCTTAGTTATATTGGCTAGAAAGGCATGAGAAAAGAAGCCTTGTCCAGCAGAGGGGTGTGTCCCGATTGTAAGACTGGTTCAATTTTCAGCTTCAGTTCTGATCCACCACATCAAGTCAGATGAATTATTTCATCCATTAAATGAATAACCACTGAGCAGAACTGTCCTGATAAAGCAGAATTTGGCCAGGATACAGACACCTAAACTCAGAGAGATGACTTCCAAAACCTCTGCCTGAACAATGATTACTTTCCATGGACACCTAGAGCAATAGCTTTCATAAAAATTTCCATCTGCTTGTCCTCAGGATTTGCACCTTGGTTCTCAGCAGATAAAGAACCACAATTCCCTGGTTTACAGGGAAAAAAAGAAGCGGCTTGCTCTTCACACACTGCAATGACAGTGACCACACATGCATCATAAATGAAATAAAAATACAAGACGCAAGATGCTGTGCAGAACTTCAACACATAAAAAGGACATTTCCCGCATCACAACAGATCTTAGGAACATAATTGCCTACCATGAAATGTCACTCAGGGTGTGATAATGTATGTTAGAAACATAACCAAAGGGGAAGGACTGCTCAGTATCATAAAAAAGCACAGAATCTTCTGAAGCAACAGCAAACACCAGTCGATAGGGCAGATCAAACAGAGCTGGAGACGATTTCTGACCAATTCCATCTAGAATGCAAAGGAATTAACACACTAAGAATTTTTTGCATTCATTGAAAGGTAGCAACTGCAGTAGCTTAGCCATGAACCTAAAGATTACATTAATCAGTATCGAGATAATAGCTCAGAAGAGAGCACTTCTATAAAAAGTAAAGTTTAACGTCAAGTACTAACATTTCTCTTGTCTGAAGTTTTCCCTCTATTGTCTTAGCTGAAGAGAGAGAAATCAGCAGCTTTGTCCACATGGATTCTTATTGCTTTGTTTTGTGAAGTTTGTCATATATATTCCAGGTGGAATTTTTCAGCATATTCATAACAACTTTAAGACTAGAGTCCAAACAAACACACCTCAGAATATAGTGTAAATCAAGGTCACAATAAATTTATACCACTGCGTTATATTCTGTACAACTCAGTCAAAACAATGGATTTAGCACTATTTGTGTTACCTTGGGTTCAGCTCCTAACTAGTCTTTTCATTGCAAAATTACTTCTTTTTAAGGCCAGATTATTCCAGCTTCCAGCAGAAGCTGCATGCCAGCTACCTGCTTTCAGAAATTTCCAGTATATAGGGCTCCTGATGATTATGGAAGCTATGCACTAAAGCCATTAAAATTAATATAACATAAGGTCGTCACAACTCTAGATTTCTAGACTACCAAAGGTTTTCACTTTTCTGAGTATACGTTGCAGAAACTAAGCATTCCATTTAGATGTGTCACAGAGGCCTGCATCAGACACGCACCTCCTTTCTTTGCAACACACCATTACAACGAATCTAAAGATTATGATGAAAATAGAGAACACAACAACTGGTCATCTCTAAATCCTTTAAGGAATACCGGAAAATGATCCTGTAATGAAAGATGCAAAGCTCTGCCTTTTGATCAAAGACCAGTCCTCTTAAAATATAAACACTCCTGGACACACTGGTCTCACAGTAAGGCTGGATTTCAATTTTCAGGTAAGTTTCCATGCAACTTCATACAATCCTTTCCCATCCTCAGAACTCCTGTTCTGGCCAATAATACCAACATTGCTTTGAGTTTGGCTTTTTTCAATAAACACCGATGGTTGTTGCAAACTGTACCAACTCTCTGGTGCTTCTGTGATGTGGGTAGTTGAGACTAACAGAAAATATTTCAGTGGGTCACTCCTTTAGTGCTAAGCCAAGTTATTTACCTTTACTTACACTAAACAGTAAAAGTTTAATATTAAGCAGTGTTAGTGTAGCCTAAGAGGCTAAGTAAGAACATTTATCCACTATATCAAAAGCTACTCACAAGGTACTTAAGGTGAATTCAGCATCTCAGAGTCAAGAAAAAGCTTCTAAGATGTGGTAAACACTATCTTAATGGAGTGTTAAAAGGCTAGGACATAAAACAGTAAGCAGCCACACTGGCCTCTTCACATATTTGCTGCAAAATCATACTCCCTAAAGGATTTACAGTACCTTTATTAAATGCTTGTCTCAACTCAAAGTAGACTGGGCAGCAGCGAACAGCAAGAGTTGCTTTTCCAGGACATGGCAGGTGACCCACAGGCCTTTTATAAAGAATCAGTATTTTAAAAATCAACATTGCAATTTTATTTCTTATATAAAAATATATTTTCATCTTATTAATCTCTACCTTTTAAGATTGTTTCTGGAGAAAACATATGTGGTGTTTGTTACATTTTCTCCTGATTCAACACAGCCAGCTGCAAAAATAAAGGTTAAAACATTACTCATCTACTCAAAAGGGTACTGGGTACACACTTTATGTCCATAAACATTCTACTTCTCAGGAATTAGGCTTGTCAGTTGGGCAAGAGCTGTGCAACCTGAACACAACTTAAAAATATCCCAAATGTTTATTTAGTGCTGGTTTTGTTTTCCTTACAGAGCTCCCCGTCAAAGCTTCTTTTTGATGTTGTCAGACATCTATAAAAGCAATGCTTATATGGGCAAACTGATCCCCTCCTTGCAATGTTATTTTTACTATAACTGCAGAGTGTTCTTAAGAAAGGATACAAACAAAGAGAGACCAGTCAAAAAGAACTACTCATTATTCTTCATTTCTATTTTAACAGAGCTGTATTATTGCAATTTACATGTTTCAGTACAGAAAAATGCCATAAATATTATTTTTATCACAGCAGAAAGCTGACATTCTGAACTGCTAACAGAAGAATATTGTAAAGTCTCTATTTTCTTCAATAAGAAGACTGAGGAATGGCTTAATTAAGATAAATAAGCATTCCCTAGCAGTTTGAAACCAATCCTGACACATGTTCAAACTAAGAGCATAATGGACACAATGTAAGTTATAGTGTACGTTCTCACATACCTGGAGTGAGTAAATAGGAGCCATCAGGAGTAAAACTGAGCCTGCGGAAAAATGACTTCATGCTGTCATCGTGGAACATCCGATAGCTCCTAGCCTGTAACATTGAAAATAGATTGTGTAAAACGCCATGAATGTTTCAGCTGGAATTCAAGTGAGAGAAGCCATCCAGTTGTACAGTAACTCGACGGAACTTCTAAAATAAATGTTTTAAAAAAAACACTGGCTCCTTCAAACTCACTTTCTGCTGTGCTATAAATTCTTCACAGCTAAGAAAAATAGTTCTTGATCCCTTTTCAGCTACTAATCAAAACACCCACAAGCAGTCACATTAGAGCAGTGATTAAAAAATAGTAGTGACCTGGAAAACAACATTTTTTAACAGTCAATGTAAAAGCCTGCTCTTTAACATTTAATTTTAAGTATTAGAGGTTTAAAGAGATCTTACATCAAAATGCTCTCTCTCAGGCCTGTTCTTTAGTCTCTATAACACTGTTACAAATGTTTTTTACAAAAAAGAGAAAAGGAATAGAAGGAATTAAAAAAGTTATAGCCAGCTTGGTGGTGTTTTTTACTGTTACTTAAAACTGTTTTGGACAAAACAGCTCTTTGTTTTACCTCCTTGAGTAAGATAAAATTTTGTTAAGTTTTCCACAGTTCATATTTTTCCTAAAAAAATCAGACTACCTTTTTAAAAACTTCAGGCTGCTGACTTTAAAATACTCTTGCTATATCATAACCATTAATAAACTTAAAGCTTCTGCAAGACATATTTTAAGTTTGCCCCATAAGAATTCACTATGCATACTATTTTTCCATGCTATTTTTAATATTTACAAATACATTTTGTTACTATTTTAAACCACTGAACTTGCAAGAGATCAATAGCAGCAGGCAGTGCACTTTCTTAGTCATTTCTGTAATGTTCCAGGAAACCTGCATCAGTCTCTATCTATAACATGCAAAGATGAGATAAGAGACAAAAATGTCTGATATACAGATTACCTGAATGGAAAACATTTGTGCCTTTGGTTTCACAGAAAAGAACAACTATATAAAACAGCACCCAACACGTTCCCCAGAACCATTAGTAGAACAATGTACCTCTCCTTCAGCTCCTGATCCAGATACAATCTTGGTAATATTGAATGCTACACGCTTGGTCTGCGTGTTGTATACCCGCAGGACCCTACACGATAGAGAGTACAGTTAGTGAGGAACATCTTCCTTTCTCCCCAAATTTCACACAACACTGCAGGATCTCACTTCTCAGTCAGAACCGTCAAATATAAATGATAATCACACATTAATTATGATTCTGTTCATGAGACACTACCAGAGGGACACGCTTTGATGGCTAAATAATCAAGGCATTGCTAGCAATTATTTGACTCAATAAGGTTTGTGAAGTAGCAGCTTATGCATTCAGAGAGGAATGAGGAAATTAGCAGACAGTGAATTGCCACCCCATTCCTACCTCTGTTGTAGTAGCCAGTATGTTTCTGCAGAGTGGAAACTCACTTCAAAGACAATTTAGCTACATCTCTACGCTTTGGTTTCCTTTGGAATGAATGTAAACTGGAGTACATCTCTGTACAGAACATTGGAACTCCCTGACTCCATCTCACTAAGACAGCAGGTAGTCTAAGTGAATGCAACTGCTTGTCTCACCACCCTCTCTTTTCTGTCAGCTCTGACCTTCACTAAATTATGCTGGCTTGGCAGAAAACCAACCTAACACAGAAACCGGACAGCTTTCTGCCAACTTAACGTGCTGATCCAGACAGAATACTGTATAGGGTTAGGAATAAAAAATAGAAGGTAAGGCTGTGGCATGCAGCTTGAGGCAGTTGTGGAACTACCAGTTTCTGAATGTCACAAGATACGCTGGTCTGGCAAAAGGGGGAAAAGGTCTCCCCAGCCTGGGCTGAGGAGCACTCAAACTTGGCAACTGGCCTGGCTCCTGTTAGATCCCCACTGAGCCGAAGCTATTCACTAGTCTTGCAGAAAAGTATCTGAAACCTCAAGAGGTGGGAAATCTCCCCTCTTCAGATTAGTCAGCAAGTTAGCAAGTGACCTTGCTTGCAACTTCGCTCCAGGACAAAAACTGGTGTATTATTCTATTATTTGTGTTTCACTGCTGTTCATTTTAATAAAAGCACAGAAATCTCACACAACAGATTATCGGAAGACCAAGACTCATAATGACCTAGTTGGCATTAACTTATAATTTTTCTGACCCTATTGCGAATCTTAAATCAATATTACTTTTTCATTATTACAGCAATTTTCTTTGCAACGGGTGCCAGATCACGTGCATTTATTAGCCAGCTGTGAACCCCTTCAGAGCAGCACACATGCTCTAAACAGTTTAAGCTTATTTAAAGTTTTGATAAGTGCCAAGTTCATAATGTGTGTGTTTAGCTTTCCCAATGACATCACTTAGAAAACTGCTGGGGATGAAGGGAGGGAGAGGGTGAAAGAGAGATATCAGTGGAAAACAATTTTAACTTGTTTAATAACCTGTTTATACCTTTCTGTAAAACAAGGATGAACTTATTAGCTCATAAACAACCAGAGAATGCAGCACCCTCTTAAGAAATATTTGGTATCTGTAATGATCAAACTCATGGAAGTTTATTTTGTGAAGAAAAATTTCTACAGAAGTTTACACAATCTTATTTGATACTTAGAGACACCACTTAGACTTCAGAAATCATTTACTATAAGCAAAAGATGAACTAAATTATCAATTTACTTTCACATCAAATTTCTTCAGGAATAATCTGAATAAAACTAAAGTAAAAGTCAGATTTATCCTGTACATTTGCTTTTATTTCATCCTCAAGTAAGAAAGAATATTAAGGCAAAACACATAGACCAATAGCTCACCTGTCACAACTCAGAGTTGTAATGTACTGGCCTAGAGGATCCCATGTTATCCCTTGGACATAACTCTTGTGTTCATTTAATATTGAAACCTTCTGTCCTGCAATTACAAACAGTTTTCAGATTCTAAGATCAATGTGTTTTTAAACATTTCTTCATATCAAGAAAGAAAACAAAATATTAAAACATGTAGAGAAAACACTTTTTAATGAAACTTTTAACTTGATAGCACCTGATAAGAATATCAGAAATAGTTGCTTTATTTCTAGAATCTTCACAACTGCAGTATATTGTGACATGCCAGTTTAAGGCTTGTTCCCTACAAACTTACTCAGATAAGCAGCTTGGCTTAGGCCTTAAATATGCAAGGTAAGTATATTTCAAAACAGAAGTATTTCAAAACCTCTGTCATTTAGAAAAGCCTGTAAGCTGCCAACAGTTTGTACCTCAAGGACTTAAGCCAGTGATACTCTATTTGTACTGAATAGCCCTATGGATTTTTATTATTAATTTTCTTCCAGCCATTTTTTAAAAACCATGCAAGCTTTTAGCTTGGGTATTACTGGAAGCTATCCCTGAATCTCCTTCCTTTCATGTATGTACAATTTCCAATTACAGAGCCTACATTTTCCAGTAATGGATGCTTACTTCCAGCTTGCTATTTGTGTCTCTGCCTAGAAGGCACAAAATGCCCTCTATGGCATTAACTGCATGCTAAAAGAAAGCAGTGAGAATGGAAGACCTTACACATAAATAACATACCAGCTTAAGAGGCTATTGAGCTTTTTTTAGTAATAATTCTAATAGATATGTGCCTTTAAAGTTGTTACAAGCAGTCTGAGATGCAAGAGACATTTGGTCACAATGCCACTACACATATGCTCTAAGCACACACTCTCTTAAATGCATATTCATGTATTTATTAAAGACATTTGAAAAGGAGTATGTGTACCTGTTTAAATGGGAGCAACATCAGACACCCAAACCAAGAACACAGAATTTCAGCAGTGGAACATTTGTATTTTCATGTGTGTGTGCACTGAAAAATTAACCTGGATTCTATTTTATTTTTCTTAATTAGACATTAAATATTAGAAATGTGAGAGAAAAGGTTAACTTTAGAGAAAGTTAAGTATTTCCACATTAAGTTAAAAGTGAATGTAACAATAACACTGCTAATAAGAGAACGTCAAGCCATCGTAAAGCAACCTATCCTAGGTGTTACTACCAGAACTTCTATAGACTGGCCTTTGTGGAAAATATAAGCAATCTCACTCCACTAGGATGAGAATGAACAGAAGTGTTTTGCCTAATGTAGCCTAAAAAAATAAGTCATATTGTGTAAAACAAAGACTTCATGCTATACTCGCTTCCCATTTTTTACATAGGTAGGTAGTTACCTGATACCAGTCAAGTTTTGTTTCTTTGTAGGGGCTTGAGGTGGAGTAAGTAATATACAAGTTGCTTGTATAGGAGTTCATGTTATTGTATTGCGTAGGAGTTTATTTTAGAGGGAAACTGTAAGTTTTGCTGGCCTGAGGATATATCTATATGCTAGGCTATCTGCCTCACAATCCTAGAAACCTAACAATCACAAAAAAAGACACTTTCAACTCTTTTGGTAAATACCATCAGGAACTTCCACCAGGACTGAAGACACAGAAGTGATAAAACATAGCATTTACCTTTATTGACATCCCACATTATAGCTGTGTTATCTACAGAAGCAGATGCCATGTAATTTCCATCTGATGTCCAACAGATATCATACACGTCTTCTAAGTGGCCTCTTGAAGGCAGAAGAGAAGAAACCAATTTTTAACCAAAAAATTAACAGCTACAAAACATGAGTTTTATGCATTTTTAGGTTAAAAGCAATCAGAGGCAAACAAAGCATCACTGAAGTAAATGAACAGCATGACTTTCAGCTTTTAAAAAATGCTTCCACATGCAGAAGGTAGAAGAACATTTTAAAAAAGCACATCCTACTATTTAAAACAAGCCTGCCTTTTAAACAGGTCTTTTTCAAAGATAATGAAACCCCCATATTTGAAGTCATTTATGAATTTATACCTACAGATCCAGAAACAAACATTGCTAGGATTTGTACAAACAGAAGATAAAATACTACACCCAAGCAATTAGGAAGTGCTACTACTCAAGAAAATTTCCTGCATTTTTATGGGTTTCATAAAAGCAGTAAACAAACATTCATACTCAGTGGAGTCATGTGAAACATGGAAAGTTAAGATTAATTTAGATGCAGTTGAACAAACGTTGCAACATATTCAGAAGCAGCCAGAAGGGCTCCATCAAAACAATTTCTATTTCTTGTTGTCTGAAGACTTATCATGCAGTGTGGTAACTTCAGTAATAAATATCTGGAACACTAAGTTTAGAGAAGGGGGACTAGGTTTGTTTGCTTTAAGAGATTAACTCTAATGTTCCTAAAGGATCACACTGGTGCTTCAAGTAATCCCACTAGCACTTTCAAAATTACTCTCACGTAAACCTCAGCAGTTGCTATCAAAATATCAGTTGTGGATAGCAGAGTTACTTATAAATCTGTAATGATTTTATCAGTATAGACAGGTACAGAGCAAACCTCTTAACCAGGTACTACACAGAAAGCAAGGCAGTGTCGTACATACTGCTCATTCAAAATGCATTTCTGAGTCCAGAACCACTAATTTCTTTCAGACTTCAGCTGAGAGTGAGAACAGAACACTCTCGTAATTCAACTGCCAGTGGTGGTTTGATGTATTACCATTATCAGCTAATAATTAGTCTTAGGCACAGTGTGTATATTCTATCATCGTACACTTGCAACAAAAGCTGTATAATGCAGTAGATTTAACTACTAATGTGCATTAGTTGAAAAAGACTAGTCAACCCTCACAGCTACCATCTGGCAAAATGTCATTAATCATTTCATCTGACACTTTTTGCTTTAATAATGATCAAAATTTCCACTATAAAGCTAAATAAAACTCCACGCTTATTTTATATATCTCTGTGCTAAGCTTTCAGTGACTGTAACCCTCAGGAACCAATTTCAAAGCACATCAGTTATGTCACACAAATGCCAACTCTGCCTTAACAGAAGACAGAGGTTGGTGCTCTATCAAAACAATAAAAGTTAAATACAATAAAAGGATGAGTATTACAGCAAGAAAATTTTAGAGGGCACTTAAGTTCTACATCCACTGAAGAGAAGTCTGTACCAGATGATAAAAAACACTGGAGAATCAAAAACACTGAATAGAAAAACTAATAAAATATTAAGCTACCTTAAAGTTTTAACAACTGCCCAGTTCTCTTTGTTGAGCTGAGCTTCATCTTCTTCCTGAAAAACCAATGGTTCCAATTCTTTGCTATCATTCAGCTTCCACAATAAAATAACAGCATCTGTAGAAGAAATCATAAGGAGCTTCTTTCTTTCCCAGTCACCATTTCATTAATGCATTACATTTAGTTCAACATTACAATTCTCTCACGTAAGACACACAAAAAGCAGCTCTCACCATCTCCTCCAGATGCTAGGATCTCACCACTTGGAGAGAAGCGCACAACATTTACTGCTTTTGTATGGCGGGCAAGGTTGGATAAGAATTCCACAATTGCTTTTCCATCTGGTCCCTTTTCCACTTTCCATATCTAGTTAAAGAAGCATTACAAACAGTTTTCAGGAACAAGATGTAATATATATGCACCACATTAATCCACAATTTATTCCTTGGGCAGTCTTTCTGAACTTATCTGAAACTTTCATAGCTAAAGCTGCAGTTGTAACATAAATTTTCCCTCTATGAGCTACAGCTGTGTACTAGGTGTATATGACAAGGTTTTGATATCTGGGAGAGGCTTCAGGGGTGAGTTCTAGACAGCTCAAAGACACTACCTTTGTTCCACAGAGATGGAACCTCTGTGATAACACATTTAAGGAAAGGTGAAAAACACTGCACAACAGCTATGAGAAAAGAGCAAGAAAAATGTGAGAGAAATAGCTCTGTAAACACCAAGGTCAGAGAAGGAGGGGAGGAGGTGCTCCAGGTGATGGAGCTGAGATGCCCCTGCTGGTAACAGAAGTTGTCCCGCTGCAGCATATGAAAGTCCCTGGAGGAGCAGATACCCACACTGCAGCTTGTGGACGACCCCATGCCAGAGCAGGTAGATGTGACCTGAAGGAAGCTGTAGCATGAGGACAGCCCATGCTGTAACAGGCTACCGGGAGAAACTGTGGCCCATGAAGAGAAGCCCACACTGGAGCAGGTTTGCTGGTAGGACCTGGGACCCCATGGGGGACCCACGCTGGAGCAGCCTGTTCCTGAAGGACTGCTCCCTGTGGAAAGGACCCACACTGGAGCAGTTAATGAAGAACAGCAGCATGTGGGAAGGACTGTGTCCATGGGAGGGACCCCATGCTGGAGCAGGGGAAGAGTGTGAGAAGTACACCCGTGAGGATGAAGGAGAAGGAGAGACATGTGATGAATTGACCACAGCCCCATTCCCCATCCCCCCGTGTTGCTCAGAGAGAGGAGGCAGAGTCAGGAGTGAAGTTGAACCTGGAAGAAGGGGAGAGATGAGGGGAAGGCATTTTTAGTTTTGTTCTTATTTCTCACTACCCTACTCTGATGAGAATTCGCAATAAATTGAATTAATTTTCCTAAGCTGAGTCTGTTTCACCCATAGTAGTAATTAGTAAGTGATCCCCCTATCCTTAACTCGACCCATTGTACCACTCCCCCAGTCCTGTTGAGGAAGGGGAGTGACAGAGCAGCTCGGTGGACACCTGGTGGCCAGCCAGGGTCAATCACCACAAGCTGTAATTATATTGCAGGTTTTTTTAGTGTGATGAAATATATTACTGAGTATTTTCAATAAATTGAAAAAAAAAGAAACACCACCCAACAACCCAAAACACAGCAACAGACAACCAAACACATAATACCACTCTGTCTTCATTCATCAACAATCTCTAGCTTCAAAGGTATCTGACAAGCCTATAAATATATTGTAATTCCATGCTATTAAATCACTGTATTATTAACAGATCTGTCAACCACAAACTGTAACAGTCTGAAAAAAGAAACCCTGATTACTACAGGAGAAAAACACATTAGCTCCCTTCAGAAATCTGAGCTTTGCAGTATATCACAAAGGCCAATGGATTTACTGGTTTCAAACAGATTTGAGCAAGAATTATAATTCCAGTTTGCCACTGATCATAATGACAGCATTATGACAGTTTCATATACAGACACTTTTCCAGCAATTCTGGCTTAAGAATTCCTGATCCCACTTGTTCTCAATTTTGCAGTGCATAATAATGCCACTCCTACTGCTCTACTTGGGCACTGGTTCAGCCATGACAGCAACATTGTTATGCCTCTGTATTTTGGGACTAAGGCACAGATAACTAAATCCCATTAGGTGTTTCAAATAATCTAGTCTTGGGTGCAGTCTCAGCTGAGTAAAACAAACCAAGACAGAAAACAAGATAGCAATTAGGCCATGGTAGGAATATACCAAACAATGAAACAGCATTAATTAAAACCTCCGTAACTTTTGCCAGTTTTCCCTCTTCATGCAATGGTCCTCCAAAAGAAGATACAGCAGCAGAATCTTTCATGTCAAAGATGACTGAAATTTTTCAGGCCCTAAAATATGTATACGTATAAGCATGAATATATACTCAGTAAACTATATAGCCAAAATCCCTGAAATGCATACAGCACCAGGTAAGAAGTCAATCTGCCAGTGAGGGAAGGAAAAATTTTGGCTGCGTCTACTGGAATAACCCCCTGATTTTTAATCACATTTATCCTCTTTACCATCTCCAAAAGAGGAATTGTAGTCATACACGTATCATAGCAGTTATCATTCGTAATAATTTGTTAATAAATACTTTAACAAATATTGGCATATTTGTGACCACTATGTCTACCTTCCATACAGAGAAGCTGTTAACTAAATAGACAAATAAATTCAATGTATTTCTCTGCAAGGAAATCATGCCTTGCTTGGCCATTAACTTTATTAAAGGAGCTAACCAACATCCAGATATAAAGAACATGGTTTATGCATTGCACTCAATTTCCCAAAGCTTACCAATCAGGGCTTTTAGAGAAACCAACAGATCACTGGATGATGGGAACAGTCCTTGCATTAAGAATTTAGAAGATAGTAAACAACTGCCTGATTTTGCAAAAGTGAATGCTACAGCGGCATATTTTAAAGCTTGTGCTATTCAGCATTTTCATAAGTGATTCTCAAAAGCATGAACAACTGATTGCAAAGTTTGCTAGCACCAACACAAATTCACTCAGCAGAGGCGCATCTGAAGCTGAGTGAAAAGGGCTATAGAAAGACTTCATACTGCTGAGCGACTTCTAAAATGGCAGACAGAATTCAAATTTGATGACCAAAGAAAGATTAAACCTAGTTGTTTCTCACTACCCTATAAGATTTTGACCTAAATTAGCAGTTTCTACTGAGAGTTATCATCCAACAATCAACTAAGGCAGTTTTCTAAGAATAACAATGCAACAGACAGAAGCAAAACTCAAGGACAGTATGCAAGGATAACAGGAATCTCCTATTTAGCTGTACAATCTCACTCTCCTTAAACCATTCACAGCCAGTGTCATGCACCGGTCAACAGTCTAATGTCTTGGTTACCAGTCATTTCACGCTCTGCACAAACTATGAAACCAAACCAAACAGGTTTAAAACTTACCCGAACGGCTGTGTCCACACCTGCTGAGGCCAGTCGATTGATCTTCCCATCAGCTCCGTGCTGGAAGTCCAAGCTGTAAACAGGCTCCTTATTATGCCACACTATTTCACAAGTAATGACCTTCATGTTTGCTAAAGAAAAGAGAGTAAACGCCAAATAAAGCCTTGTTTTTTTATGACTAACTCAATCAAAGTTAATGCAGATTTGGTAAGCGCCGCAGAGATCCCGTGACAATTTCACAGTGGAAACTGACAGGATGATTTAAGTAAGATAATTCCAAGTGCTAAAATCTATTACAGCTACAGTTACTGCCTAAGCACTGCATGAGAGTAACAAACCGCGTCTCTCCGCGGAATCAAACATTGTGGCAGAAGCGCGGGACAGAGTTACAATGAAAGCACACGGGGGGCACACACCACAGCTTTCCGCTTTCAGCCCCGGAGCGAGCCCGCCCTGCCCCGGGCAGCCCCAGGCGGGACGGGCACTGCGCGCATCCTCCTGCCCTCGGAGTAGTACCGCGGCGGTGCCAGCAGCGGTGCACCAAGCAGCCAGGATCACGGAGAGGCGGGAAGGCGCCGGGTGGGGGGGACAGCGGGAAGGCGCCGGGTGGGGGGGCCAACGGGAAGGCAGGGCCGCCGCTGCCCACAGCCCTACCTCCGCGGCCTGGCAGTCGCTCCCTGGGCAGCTGGGCAGGAAAACTGCCGCCGGGGCTGGCGATACCGGATGCCTGAGGAGGATGCGCCACACGAGACCCAGCGCCACACGAGACCCAGCGCCACACGAGACCCAGCGCCACACGAGACCCAGCGCCGCGAGCACCGAAGCTAACTCCCAGCTCTCTGCCCGCTCCCTTCCTGCCCCTGCCCCTGCCCCAGCCGCTACTAACGGCCGGGGAGGACGGAGGATACCCCGCACACCCCCAGTCCTACCCGCTGCACCCTGCTGCCTGACCGGGCTTCCGCGCTGGCGCCACTTTCCCGCCCCGCGCCTGCGCGCGGCCTCCTGGCCGCTGGCTGCGAGGAGCACCAGACGGGCGGCAGCGCCCCCTGGCGGAGGCGGCTACAAAGCGGTGCCTCAGCCGGCCCAACCGCGGCCAGCAGGGTTATGTCGTGTTCCCCACACCGGCCCGGTTTCGGACCCCGGTGTGCTGCAGGGGCGGCATTGCTGTATTCGAGATGTTTTTACATTTAGGCTGGTTAAAGGGCAACCAGTCCCCAAAATCGCCGTTCCTTTCAAATGCACACCTTTCAGTGTGAAGTAATAATAAAGAAATTACACCCTTCGAAACCCAGGCAGCGAGGATTGCCACTCAACACAGCTAGGCTAAAAGCCAAGACAGTGCAAGGCCTAGTGCTGAAGCATGGAAGCAAACTCTGCAACTCGGAGAGAGTAATAAAGCAGGTATGTTTATTACAGTGCTGAGTGCAAGGGGGATCGCTCCTCCTAACTTGCACACCAAGGGGTTAAGCAAGCAGATCTTTATTACACACAAACATGCATATTCATTAGGTTCCCGAGAGTTCAGCAAGGATATTACAATTACTTCAGGTACTCATTATCGTAAGTCTCCTCCCTTTTGGCTCTTCTGCACTGCCCTCTGATGGTCGTGGGCAGGGGTCTTCAAGATGAAGTAGTCTTCCTCATGCGGGTAGGGGTATTCCAGACGAAGTAAGCAGTCTTCCTCAGTATGCACTTTTCACCTTTGGCACAGTTGGATGTCCCAGTAATCACAAATCAGCTCAAAACAGCTGTATCTGCAAGTTTCTGATAGCTGGCAAAGATTTAGAACAGTGCGACCTTAGTAACAGAGTAGGGCAGGCAAGGAGTATCCCAAGCTAGCAGATGTTCAGGAGTCACAGTCTCCAAACTAACTGATAATTAGAAGGCTGGTCACTCATTAGAAGGATGGAAAGAAATAATTCACTCTTGTTAGTAAGACTACTAAATTCTGTTATCACACCACAGACTTACAACACAAACATTGTTCTCTATCTTAGACCTAAGTTAAAAGTATCTTAACCCTATGTTTTCCAGGCACTTGCTTTCCTTATATCAGTGCTTGACTTGAAATCTCACTTGCAGAGCAGGACACACAAAGGTAAACCATAATGTTGAGCCCAGGAACTTGCCTGAAACTCAGTTAATGCACACCCCAAATCGTAACAGCACTGCTTTCCATACCCAGAGCGTCTCCTGGTGCAACCCTTTACACAATGCCACCTTGCACACCACCATCTATTAGTCAGCTGTATTGGACAGTCAAATAGTGGTCAGGGAAGAATGGTTTGCCTCAGCCCCCCAAAACCCCACAAAAATACCTGAAAGCCCTCAGTCTCCCATGCTGGGGAATCAATCAACTTGCCTAAATGTAAAATTTCATGAGAGCCAAGTCAACATGAGCCAAGAGCCTAAAGAAGTAGGGGGTCCCACCTCCCCTAACTCTGTTGTGTTCCTGTCACTTCCGCTTCAGCACCAGGACAACAGCTCTCTAACAAGGCTTTTGTGAAATACAAACTCAATCCTCTAATTGAGATAACAGGGTTTTATTGAGGGTGAAAGTCAATAAATGAAAAGCAACAGTGCTGGGCACGTGAGAGTAGCCAGAGGCGCACTGATTAGCATTTGTTACAGATTTATATACTTTCACTATTGCATTACCTATATACATATCCTTAATCCCCACATATAGGCAGGTAATAAAACTAGCTCCAGGAACTTATTATCATAAGTTTCCTCTTGGTGCCTGTGCACTGCTCTCCAGTGATCATGGGCAGGGGTCTTGAGGATGAACTAAGCAGTCTTCCTCATGTGGGCAGGGGTCTTCAAGATGAAGTTAGCAGTCTTCCTCGTGGTGTACTTTTCACCTGTGGCACAGTTGGATGCCCCAGTAATCACAAAACTAGCTGAAACCAGCCGTATCTGTAATTTCCTGATAGCTGGCGAAGTTATATAACAGTGTGACCTTCATACAAAATTTATTGCAAGCTAAACAGGACGGGCAGACGGGTATCCCAAGCTAGCAGATGCTCTGGAGGCACCGTCTCCAAACTAACTGGTAAGTAGAAGGATCACAGTATCACAGTAGGTTAGAGATTGGAAGGGACCTCAAAAGATCATCTAGTCCAATCCCCCTGCCGGAGCAGGAACACCTAGATAAGGTTACACAGGAACGTGTCCAGGCGGGTCTTGAATGTCTCCAAAGAAGGAGATTCCACAACCTCCCTGGGCAGCCTGTCTGTTCCGTCACCCTCACTGAGAAGAAGTTCCTCAGGTTTAAGTGGAACCTCTTGTGCTCCAATTTGTATCCATTACCCCTTGTCCTTTCATTGTTTGCCACTGAGAAGAGCCTGGCTCCATCCTCGTGACACTCCCCCTTTATATATTTATATACACTAATAAGGTCACCCCTCAATCTCCTCTTCTCCAAACTGTAGAGACCCAGCTCCCTCAGTCTTTCCTCATAAGGGAGATGCTCCACTCCCTTAATCATCTTAGTTGCCCTAATGGTGTGAAGTAACTCACTCATGTTTAGTGGGGCCACTAAATCCTGTCATCTCACCACAGACTTACAACACAAACATTGTTCTTTACCTTCGACCTAAGGTAAGCTAAAAGTACTTTAACCCTGTTTTCCAGGCACTAGATTTCCTCATATGAAGTCTGTGCCCCCCACCTCCCCCCCTTTTCTTTTACCTTTACAAATTCTTTTGCTGTGTGACTCCCATTTTGCTCAAGAGTTCTGGCCATTTTCCACTTGTCTAAACTTGTGTCTTTAGCCAAGCTTTGTTTCTGTTATTGCAAACTCCACATAGCAACACCTATGATTTGCAAAAGCCAAAACATTTATGTGTTTATCACACTCTGAAACACAGTTTTGTCCCAAATCCCAGTTGAGAAACAGTCTTGTAACTAAACATGTGAAGAGGTGCAGGCAGGCATTGAGCTGCTCTGCGGCTCAGTCAGGACCTACCAAGTGTGCTTGCATCTTTGGCTCAAAACCAGACCGAGCCAGCTTTCTCTTAACACGAAATACTTAAAATAAACCCGAAACACTGGCTATTCTGCATAGTCTTTATTTATAAACAAAACCATTGCATTTGATCACATACCAGCTTTGATCCTGCAAACTCAGATTTATATATTGTTTTGTTTTTATTTTTTACAAAAAATACATTTTAACAAGTAAATAAAAAACATTTCCATTAGTTCACTGCTCTCCAAATGTAAATGTACAGTGTAAATCTGCCATTTTTAATACAGACATATGCTATATTTTGCCAACTGTCTACAAGAAATTCAACTGCAGAATCTGATGAAGCATAATAAATAATGATTAAATGGAAAACAAAAACTTTTAAAAAGTCATACAAAGTTATATTACAGCCACCTCTTCAAAAATCATTCAATTTATCCTTTATAAAGTACAACATTATTTCATTACCCTTACTGACATAGTAGAACAGCGAGCATCTTAAAACTGAAATACTGTCCATCGAAAGAAACTGACTGAACCACAACTAAAAGGAACATAATTGAATTAAATCAGGACAGTAGCAGTGTGAAAGCCAAAAAACTTGGGCTTATAAAAAAAGACTTCCTAGAAATGAGCATATTGAACACTATCTCATAATTTTTTTTTTATTTTTTTTTTTTAAGCAAGAACCATTTTTTCTTGATTACGGTTTGGATGACAAATACCACCACAGAATAAAAGCTGGATTTGCTGTCTCTGCCACCTTTCTTCTCATTCCTGATGACTTCAAAGGAAAAGCATGCAACTGACTGAGAACACAGTCACCACTGTAACAGCAATTTCTCTTGGTACCACTTTTTCCCGCTTCCTGGGAAGTTTTTGCATGAGCACTAGGGTACACACCTGGACTTATGAACCAGCCCTGCTGCATTCTAAAGGAAGCTACAGGTACAACCAAAAATCCCTGTGACTGCACTCAAATACAGACAAGCTCTTGGATGTAGGAACCAACAATCACACAGCAGAGGCAGGACACAAACAGGCATGTGGTTTCCATCACTGAAACAGCTGAAATATCCCAGCCATATCCCATGGAGTTGTTTATGCTGCAAAGCTATGTACAGGTAATGTTCTTTAGTGACATCAAAGTCCAGAAGGGAGCTAAATATCACCCGTGTTCAGGATAA
The DNA here is from genome assembly GCF_033783945.1 of Neopsephotus bourkii. Taxonomy (NCBI): domain Eukaryota; kingdom Metazoa; phylum Chordata; class Aves; order Psittaciformes; family Psittacidae; genus Neopsephotus; species Neopsephotus bourkii. The sequence goes on along the minus strand of NW_026901456.1, from coordinate 5,208,503 downwards.
AACCCTTACAGATTTTTTCTTGCTTTGGTAGTAAAACACAAATATAATGCATACAGCCAAAATTTTAATCTACTAGTTACATTTCTATCCGATTAATGCAACATAATGCAATTAAACAATACTGTAGTGTACAAAAATGTTACTAGGATTTGTTCTGAGATGAAAATCAAGGAAAGTTCTTTTTTGCATTTTTATATAATCCACTACTTAGATCATAGAAGAGGAAGGAATTGGAAGTATTAATACTTATATAAGATCAAAAGTCAAAACACTTTTGCAGAAAAGTATTAAGATTCCTAATAATAAAAATAGTTGCAAATTTAATTAAAAATACATTTTAAAAGCAAAATCCTTAATTAAGTACATCAGTGTTGGTCAATACTGACAGTGTTCCTTTAAGAGGAAGCAAAGACAACACCCACCCACTGCATCTGTGGGAACATCTGAACGCAGACTATATACACTTATTGACCAAACTATGTCAAATATATAAAGCAGTATATACAAGTTTGAATCTAAACAAAGGTTACAATGGAAGATCAAGCAAGAGTCTGCTAAAATCTTAAGACACTAAGTACTACTAATTTCATGCATTTGTTCTACGACTTGTCCTAAAATTTCATCTACTACATCAATATCGTAATTGACTTGCTGCAAGTCTAGATCAGGCATGATCGTAGCCAGAAGCTGTCCAACATTGACTCGAAGAGAACGTAGTTTCAGGCTGTGAAGAAATAATTAGATATGATTAGATGTAGTTTTATGTTCAGAGTACCTTTTTAAACAAAGCTGGATTAATACTCTGTAGTGGAACAGCTGAGTTCCATACTTGAATTCCAGAAACCAAAAAAAAAAAAAAAAAGTGATGCAGTTAAAGCTGCCTCAAGATAAATTCAAAATCTACCAGTTTTTCAAAGCTGAGCCTCTCTAGTTTTAATTTTGAAGGTCTATATTCCCTTAGTTTCAAACAAATACTAAAGGTGAAACTGAATTCTACCTTTCCCAAAAATAATCAGAAGTATTTCTGAATGGTTTTATTTAAGTTAGCAAAAAAGTACTGGCACAATCCTTTATTCCACAACACCTTTTTATTTCTCAAAACATAAAAACCCCAGTAACTTTATACATTTAGAAGCACAAACTACTATCATCTACGGACACAAGAGAAAAAGAAGAAAGAAGGTAGCAAGGAAGAGTAGTTTGTCAAAAGGCTTTAAAAGAAAGAGAAGGTAAGGTAAGAGTTACAGTACAGCTAACATATTATGTTTCCTTGTTCTGCTTTCTTTCCTGGATCCCCTTGTCCTATCCTTTTCCTCACTTAATTGCTTCCAAATCACCCATCCCTTCTCTTGAGCATTCCTTTCTATCACCAGTTCTTCCATCACCTCCAGTAGCCAGTCTTATCCCAAAAGGACTTGTGGTGGAAGCTACTTAAAAGTCCTACATATATTTACTAATTCTTTTAGGAAGCCCAAGTCAGATGCTTTAAGAAGAAAATGAAATGCTGGCAGATAAAGGGGAGATCTATTTGCTCATAATAAAAAAAAAAATAAGATTAAAGGACTGTGTGGAAAACTCCCTGTCCATTGCCCCCCAACATACTTTCAAAGCAGGGCTAACTCAGATCAGGCTGCTCAGGACCTTCCTGTGTTTTGAACATGTCCAAATATGGAGATATCACAATCTTCCTGGGCCCCTTTTTCCGGATTTGACTACCCTCGCTGTTAACACTTTTTTCTCTCAAATATTGGAACAAAATTTCCCTTATCACATATTGTGCCTGTTGCCTCTCATCGTATCACTAAGAAGAGGCTAGCTTCATTTTTTCTGTATCCCCTATGAAGCAGCAGAAGAGAGCAATAGGATTTCAAGGTAACCTACTTTGTGTAAGGTTATTTCCCTCAGCTTCCCCTTCTATATAATATGCTCCAGACTGTTACCCATCTTGGTGGCCAGTGCCATTCATATTTCAGGGAGCCAGTGCCATTCATATTTCAGGGAGCCCAAAACAGGGAATACTGTGCCCAGTTTGGTCTCACAGTGCCCAACAGCAGGGAAGAATCACTTCCCTCAAACTGCTGGCTTAACTCTTATCAATATAGCCCAGTAGGCACTTGGATTTCCCACAAGAGTGCACTGTCAACTCACATAGAACTTTTAGTTACTAGCATCACAGGCCACCTTCCAAGTTGCTTTCCTATGGGCAATCTCTAGCTTGTTTAGTTGCATGGGGTGTTTCCAACACAGGTGCAGAACTTTACAGTTGCCTGTGTTGAATTTCCTGGAGAGTTCTTTCAGCCCAGTTTTCCAATTTGTCCAGGTCCCTCAGCTGCAGCCTTACGTATCAATTGCTCCTTACAATTTAATGTCTTTGTGAATTTACTCAGTTAATTTTGCTCCCTCATCTAGGCCATTAATAATCACTGGCCTTGGTATTGACCCATGAGCTCAGCAGTCCAGCCAATTTTACAGCCCACCTCCTAGTTTACCTACCTAAAACCATACCTCATAAATTTTTCTATCATGACATTATGGCAGCCCACACTGAAAGCTTTGCTCAAATGAAGGTCTACAGAGGTGGTCATCTCACTGTGAACAGCAATGAGGCTACAAAGTCATAATATGCCCTCAGTAATCCATGCTGGTTGTTCCTAATCACCTTGACTATCATGGGGCTGCAGGTGGCTTCCAAGGTAGATTTGCTCCAGTCTTCCCAGGGGCTGAGGCTACACTGACCAGCTTGTAGATCTGCATGTCCAAAATACGGGCACGACAACTGCATTTTTCCAGGCATCAGGAACGTCCAACTGTCACCTTTTGGAGATATCATCACAAGGCCAGCTCTCCATCCACTCATCAGCTCCCTCTGGTACATCTCATCTGCTCCCATGGACTTCTGTATACTGAATTAGCTTAAATGGTCACTTAATTCAGTCACCTTTTATTACAGGTAATGCTTCACTCCCTAAGATTATACTTGGCTTAGGGACCTCAGCAAGCAGAGGGCAGACCTTACCAGTAAAAACCAAGATAAAGAAGACACTGATTACCTCAGTAGCTTGTGCCTCATGCACCGGGCCACTAAGCACCTGCCCCACTGAGCAGCAGGTCCACACTCTTCTCCCATTGCTGCTGCTATGCTTACAGAAGCCCTTCTGGTTGCCCTTTCCAGGCCTTGCCTTTGCTTTGAATTCCATCCTACCTGCAAAGGCAGTATACCTATATTCCTGCTGGTCTGCTCATCCATGCTTCTATCTGTTACGTGTCCTTCTTTCGTGTGTTTGCTATTTCTACTAATCAAGAGCTGCCAGCTCTCTTAAAAATAAGTTTAAACCCTTGTTTGGTTCAAAGATACACTGGACACAAACCAGTGCTTGTTTCCAGAGAACTGGTCTGCAGTTAGAAGTTCTTTTGGAAAAGGAAAAAGTAAGTTTCAAAACTACCCCCAAACTCTTCTCAGTACAGTACTATTGATCAAGAAAGAAAAACAGAACATAAAAGTGAAGTTCATCTACACAGCATAAGGTAATGATCCCCTCCTTCCTGTCTCCTTTCTCTCTCCTTTTCTGCAAGTTGTGTCAAGAAATTATTTAACATTTGTGATATTTTAAGTGTCAGTGGGGCATTCTACTGTGTAATGGTCAATCCTCACGCAAATAGCCAAATTATGAAAAAATAATAATAAAAAAATCACTTGATTTAAAAAAATGTTACTGGAGTTAGGAGTCACAATAAGCAGTAGAAAAGAATTCCAAGAACTGCATTTTATTATACGATTATCAGACATAACCTTCTTCAAAATGTTGCAGATACAATGAGCCAACCAAAATCTTCCTTGAAATAACAGTCTAGAAAGAACAAAACTGATACCTTTCTCCATCAGAAAAATTTACAGAGTCTTCTACATTACTGGTGGTAGAATCATTTGCATGTGCTACTGCTTGTGGAATTGAAGCTTTTAACTGTGCGAGCTCTGCTTTCAGTTCTTCACACTGACAGGCAAATTGATTTTTTTCCACTTCTAGTAGTTCAACCTGGGAAGTAAATAAAAATTACTTTATACGTAAAAAAAAATTGCAGTGGATTAAAATAAAAGCATCTTATACAAATTTACACCGTTTTAACTTTACTGACTGCTTTTAGTTAACTTTTCAGTGAGACTGTAATATATGACAACCTAGACAAACTCCTTTAAAATAACCAGCTGTCAGCTGAACAACTGTATCTGTACGCCCCCTAACCTTGCTCTGTCTCTTTTGTCTCAAGTCAAAGCCACTTGGAGCCTTGCATTCTCTCCTAAGTTTGCTTATTTCTATCTACGAAAGCAGAACAGGAGATCCTAGGATAATTTAGTATTTCTTCTAACTTTTAGGTGGCTTGATCAGTTAGTGGACTGAAGCATACAACACCTTGTGTACGAGAACTATGAAACACCCATTAAAAATTAGAAATAACTGGTAATTTGAAGGATATCACTGCTTTAACAAACATACCTCGCTTTTATATCTGTCTCTCTCAATGCTGCACTTGTCCAGTTGCCTGAAAACATCATCCAGTTGCACAGCAATTTCATCTACCTCACTCTTGTTTTCACTATCTGCATATCCAGTTTTTAAGTTCTGCAGGGTACTACATTGTTCCTTCAGATTTGCTATTTCTTCTAAGGCCTGTTCATACAGAATGGTCACTTCTGACAAACTTCTTTCACAACCACTTTCTTCTTTAAATGAAGGAACTGTCTCAGTCGACTGATGGCACATTTCTTTTTTTACATACTTATTATTCAATTCAAAAATCCTCTGTTCCAGCGTTTCTACTTGTTTGGTTAATACTTCACATTTGTTTTTGTACGTTTCTTTTTCTTTGCTTAATAACTGCAGCTGATTTTTCAGTTCATTTCCAGAATCTACGGATGTCTCGGAAACAGCATTAACATTGTGCTCTTTAGTTTCCATCCCTGCCCTGGGAACTTGAATAGCAATGTCATCTTCCATCTCTTCCTTTTTAACAACTAATTTTGGGAGCTCTGTCTGTGTCGATGAGTTCAACTGTTCAGTTTTTGATTCTGAAGTAGGTGCACTGCAAGGTTCTCCAATGTCACAGTTTTCTTTCTGCTTCACTTCTTCATCCAAATTAATACATTCAGTTTTAACTACAGGAATATCAGAATCTGCTGAAGGCTTTGGAGTACTGCTCTCCTCTAAAATAATGACATCATCATCAAGGTTGTTGAATGTTTTGTCATTTAATCGAGGTGTCTTTAAAGACACAGGTGTAACGCAAGTAGGTGTCTTCCGTTTAAGACTGAGAAGCAAAGTATTAAACTGTTTATTATATTGCTGAAATTATATTGCAAAGTTAATTGTTTCAAACTATGTTTAGGGTTTCTATAAGCATTATTAAAAGCTACCACTCAGTAACCAGAAAGGGATGTCTCCCTGCATAGCATTTTAAGATGTGTAGCCAAAGTACCTTTCCTGTGAACACAAGTGGCTGACATCCTCACACTGAATTATCACCTTCACACATTATTGAAAAACAGACTAAGACTCAGTATTTGTGGGAACATCCCCCCCACCCCTCATTCCACAAGCATTCCTTAACCAGCAGAAGAAAAAACATACTGTAGAATGTAGTTAATACAATACAGTCTTTTCCTAAAGAAACCAACCACTAAGGAACTTTCTTCGCCCGTACACTCTACTTTTTGCTGCATTTACTTTTACACTTCACAAGGTTTCTTGGTACCTTTAATCAACCTGCTGCTTTCTATGGTCCCAAAAGCGACATATGAATTTTAGCAGCTATCAGCTGAAGACAGGATTACATCAACACCATGGTTTTCATAACAAGTTATTAATTTTAGAAATAAATAGGAATATGCTTTGCACAGGCTCACTAACCTGTTATCAGAATCAGAATGAGGTGAAGATACTGATCTATTTAAAGTAAGCAGAGATCTTCTGACAGAAGCATTTGATGTTTCTGGTAGAAGTGATCTTAGAACAGATTCCTTTCCACTCACAGCTGAGAATGTTCTGAAGTCTTTACTTGAAGAAACAGGTGTTCTTACAAACACTTCATTATTGACCTGTAACATAATATTAATTAAGAATTAAAAGAAACAGATATTAGTAGAGTCTTCAGAATAGGTTTAAGCAGTTCTAACTATCAGCCAACATACAAAATTCTTACCAGCATTTCTTACATGTACTACAAATATCTCCTTGAACCTTACTCAGTATTCTGCAATAACTAAAGCTAACTTGACTCTACAATGCAAACCACAATTTTCTTAAATATTGTACAACCCCTACCCCCAAACTCTACTGATACCTGTGAAGTGTTTCCTTCATGTTGGTTTAAGACATACAACATATTAGAAAGCAGCAAATTCTATATCGTAATTACAGACTTTTACCAGATTTCTTAGAGGACTTTGAATGCTGTACACTCCTCTCAATGCACAGATTTACTGCTGTCAGAAAGCAGCTTTCTGATCTTACAAGTCTTTCTCTAGATAGCTATTTTTAAAGTACTGTGTAGAACCTCAGGCAAGAGCTTTTCCCAAGCTGTATCTGTCTGAAGCTTGACCATGATACACAAAGAACGGGACAGCCAACTCTGGCAAACCTGCTCAGAATTAATTCAGCTTGTCTAAAGGAAAAGTACTTTATTCATAGAAATTACTTTTTTACTTGGGTAAACATAACTGGAGAAAAATTAATACAATGAAGTATATAGGTTAAAACGGCACATGTAAAACATCTACTACAGAAATTGAGTGATCTTCAGATAGCACTTTACTTTGAAAGCAACTTAAGCCAAAATCATGATTAGGAAATTTGATTCTGAGTTACGATCTACACACTCCAATCACTTCACCATGCTGATTTGCATCTGCTTTTAATCTGAATTTAAGAGCCTCCTTGCAAAAGTACAGCTACTCCAAACTACTCTGCATCTCCACCCTCCACTCCAGTTTTAAGGACATCTTCACTATCTCCTCATAATATCTCTCTACAACAAATGCACTTTCAATAATTAGATGTCATGCTCTCCTGGATTCAGCAGTAGCAGCCATTTTTCTCCCTCTGTAGCTAGTGCAGTGCTGTGTGTTTGACTTTCAGTCTGGAAACAACGCTGATAACACCGATGTTTTTAGCTGTTGCTGAGTAATGTTTACTCTGACCAAGGACTCTGCGAGTCTCATGCTCTGCCAGGGAGAAGGGGAAGCCAAGAGGAAGCAGAGACAGGACACCTGACCCAAACTAGCCAGAGGTATTCCATACCACAGCACGTCACGCCCAGTATATACACTGGGGGCAGTTACCCAGAAGGGCTAGATTGCTGTTTGGGTTGGGCATGGGTTGGTGGGTGGTGAGCGGTTGTATTCTCCCCCCCTTGTTATTTCCTTATCATTTTATTATTATTATTATTGGTGGTAGCAGCAGCGGTTTGTGTTATACCTTAGTTACTGGAATGTTCTTATCTCAACCTGTGGGAGTGACATTCTTTCAGTTCTTCTCCCCATCCCTCTGGGAGAGGGGGGAGGAAGGAGGAAGAGACTGAGAGAGCGGCTGTGTGGTTCTGAGTTACCAGCTGGGCTTAAACCACGACATGCTGGAAAACTATAACGCTTTTTACAACATCCTGGGATACCTACACAGGTTGTTAGGTCCTGACTTGAGCCCTAGATTTCTGTAGAAATCTGGGTGCAAAGGAGGCACTGGGCCTTGCTCCCAGAGCTCTACATCAGGAAGGGGCCATGCTGTTTCCACTGGGTACTGATGAGCAAAATGCCAGTTACAAAAAACACCCACCCTAATAAATACGATAAGAAATTAGAAATACAAGGAAAAGTTTCAATACACAGACAATACCCAGAAACTTTTGCAATTTTAAGAGGACTCAACAAAACCCTGACACCCTGCTCCAACCTTAGAGTGGGTGGCTCACTGAATTCACTTTTTTACCCCTCCACTGCTCTGCTCTCTCTACTGGCAAACAGAGGGCTCTTGCAATACAAAGAATGTCTCCATCAAAACACATTTTTTTTTAAAAATGAATGCAAAATGTAGTAAAGCTAGATCCAGCCACAGCACATCAGATTTCATGTTGCAAGAACATGCTACCTTTCCTATTAAAGCTGGCGCCAGTGATCACATTTTGCCATTCAGTCCACTCTGTGGTTGTATATTTTCTTAATGAGGATCTGAAATCAGCCCCCTTCCCTTAACTGACAGTCTGCCAGAATTATGCCATTTTACCAACTGCAGAAATCATACAATCCATCTGTTGTCTGCAGCCATGCAGGGGAAATATTTTCCAAAGAGAAATGTGGGTTGGCCCCAAAAGTATGTAATTATCCAAATTCTGAAATGTTTCAGATGTTTCAAGGTGCTCTTGGACCTGATGCTGGCCATCTAAGCTCCTATAAAGTCTTTTAGAAGAATGTACATAACTAAGCTATTGAGTTGGCAGGAAATTTTTGGAGTATAGGACCCTGCTTAGCTTCCAGTAATCATTCTAATGCCATAGAAGAGCTAGGAGTGGCTGATACATTTTCTAGCATTTTTTTTGTAAGAGGGTTTTGTCCCTCTCAAGCTCCTTCTTAAATACTACATACAAAGCAGTGATGCTTTTCCATCAGTGGAGAGCAAAAACAGAAGATTGTTGGTTTACTAATAGTGCACATAACCTGTACAGACATCTAAATGAAACAGGATGTTGAACCAGTCAGTTGGTCACCAGCTAAAGCAAATGTCAATTCAATGCCTGGCCTATTCAATCAAACTGCACAGTACTGTTGCCAGCAAGAACAATTTCACTACCAAAATCAGTTTCCTATCAACTTCAAGAGTTACCTGGTGGCTGAACTCCATCCGCTTCTTCAGTTTTTCCCTGTCTCTGTCCAGCAGCAAGGAAGAAAAAAAAAAACCAACACCAAAAAGCTTAGATTGAACATGTGAATTCATTATAAAAACAAACCAGCCTCAAAATCTAAAGCAAACATAACACTCCTTTATCTCAGTTACATACAACAGCTTAACTTCAAAAAAAATTCTCTCTTAGATGAAGGTTTATTTTAAAAATTTGAAAAAAAAAAAAAAAATAAAAATTAAAAAAATAAACCAACCCCGAAACTCCCAGCTCTACAACACCAGCCAGCATTAGTTAAAATTACCCAAGCTAGGTTTTTTTAAACACACCTTTGTTAAGAATCCTCTTATTATGAAATAGGTGTATTGAGGTATTCAGCTGGTTCAACACTGAAAAATCCTTGAATTTCAGTCCTTGAAAAATAACAGCTCCTTAGACAAAGTCTCCTAACAGCCCTAGTAGCCCGTTTCTGTAACATCCCAAACTATCTTAATCACTTACTACCACAAAACAGTGCCCCTCTAAGAGCTGTACTTGAACACCAATTGCTGCATTGCTCTCCTTAGTAGCTATTAAATGAAAGGCCCCTTTTGTTACAACTTTCCTAATTTTGATTTAGGAGGGCAAACAGGTATTATGTCAGAGAGAAATCTGAATGTAATGCCAACATGCTACTAGAAAAAAACCAGTGCTATTCATCTATTCACTGCTACAGTCAAGTCTTGATTTTAAGGCACTATTTTCTGGCTGGATATATTTCCAGAAGAGTTGCAATTACACCACAGGTGACAGTAAAGGGCATTTAGTTTTCACATTCCTTTTCTAATGCTGAGACACTTGTAAGAAACTCTCTAGTACTCACTTTTTCTTGTAAGTTTTCTCATATGTAGGATGTATTAAGTCATCATCTTCTGGTTCTTCTGGCACATTACAATTCCTGAGTCAAGGAAGGGGAAGGATTTGGGGACGGGAAATGAAAAAGAGCTTAACATCCATGCTTATAAGAGGTGATAAGAACTAAAAGCAGTACTGAAATATTCATCGAAATCTAATGTTACCGGAATTGTGGGTCGGGGTTCAGTGAGCAGAACCACTTTTCTGGCAAATGCTCTATTCCATCTGGCAGCTTCCGCCATTTCAGACATGAATCACATTGTACCCATGTCTGATCAGGCTGTTTTCTGCAATGAAAAAAATACCAGCACTTTCACATGAAAAGTTCATTTTCATGACTGAGTGTAGAACAGTAATAACAGTATGTAAATTTCTTCTATTTAGAAGCGATACTCACTGTATCTCCTCAACTGGCAAAGCTAATGGGTATTCTCCATTTGCCTTTGTTTTCATTTCGTTCCAGTAATCATTAAGCTTCTCTCCTAATGCTGCTATTGTAAGTCTGAAAAGTTTTTAAAAGACCACCATAAATAATCAAATCCTAGCACAGTAAGAACCTTTATGATCTACAGTGAAAAAACAAACACAAACCACTCTAATGTTTCTATTTGCACAACAGTAAGCTTTTTGCTTTGAGAAAAGCCTAGAAATCAGAAATTGTGTGAAGCCTTGTTTGTCAATAAATAAATTGCTGAAAATATGAGTTGGAGCACAAAGACTGAAATCAAAGAGTCCTCAATTCAGAAGCACCATGAATTTACAGAGCAAATCTTGAAGCTACATCACCAGTTCAACCTCAGTCATAGAAGAAACAAGTACAAACCCACCTCTGCCAATCCACTACCTAGCTGTGTAATTAGCTGATATTCCCATATACCTATGGAATTGCAGGTTCATGACTACTCCAAGCTGACATGCAACAATATGACAGGAAGATTGAAAACTTACCACTGTAGTATAAAGTCAACATGTTGTTAAATGGAGCAGGCTAGTCCTACCCTAGGTTAATTTTTAGCTAGTTTCCTGATCAGGGCTCATTGTGCAGCCCAGTGACTACCAGAGCTGGCACACACAGGAGGGAGCCGTGTGTAACAGCAACAAGCCCCACAGATGAGGCAGAGGTAAGACTGTCTCTTGTAAGCATGCTGAATTTATATCAGGGTAAAGTGGCTAGGCAACCTGAGTCTGAAAGCCAGTCGATCCCTGCTTGCCTTATTCCAACATTTAAACCACCCTGTACCTTGAACTAACACAAATGTGTTTGCAGTGAACCAGTATGATGACCTAGAGAGTTCTGATTTAGATCACCTCTGAACACAAGTCATGAATTTCTGTGCCAGAGAAAAGGGAGTACCACAAAGGCAGAAATGAGCAGCAATACATGGATGGGATCACGTCTCTTCTGGAGGGGGAAGAAGGGACGGTCAGCTTACACTGATCATGAAACTGCAGCATCAGTCTTATGTTTCTGTTTTGGGCAGGAAAGTTACCTTCTGAAAACCAGTAGCACTCTGCAGAAAAACATTTATAAAGGAGATCTTTCAAGCATAGTATCCCTCTGTGCCCACATTACATGTTGGTTTTCTTTTAAGAAACATGTAAAAAGCATTCAGTACTCACAGTGCCAGTTTGCAGGACCGTAGTGCAAACCCTGGTCAAGACAGATGACTGTACTATGATGTTCCTAATTCCTCCCTTTCTGCCAAAGGAACTGTTAGTGCCACCACACAAGAAAAGGTTCAGGGAACATCTGTATTGAAAAAACTAACAAGAGCTATTTTCCAGTTTGACTGACTACCTGATCTGCTTTACCATGTTTTTTTGTTAAGGGTTCTGCCAGCACAATGGTGATAGAAACACAGGAACTTCTTAAAACTGACAATATCACTGCAAAGAGCAGCACAAACTGTGGGTATCAGTTAAAGGTACAGGCAGACTGAACTGCAGTGGCTGTAGCAGCTATTAGGTCTGTTGCTCCTCCAGGGGAATGCTGTTTCAACAGCAGGAATGACCAGATTTATAATGCTCCTCAATTGCTGCAATTAACAGGTCTGTTTATTACAGCCCTCAGGTGTGGTTTCTGCATTATCTTTATAGGCTGAGCTGAATATAAATCAGCAATTCAGGAAACGCATGGTGGACGTGTTGCCAGTGGAAGCTGAGCCACAACTAACTGAAGGGCAAAACACACAGCCTGAAAAAGGTAATGAATTCTCCTGCCAAAGTTTACCCTACTTATGTTTGAAAGTTAATACCCTAAATTTTCAAGTCTAAGACACAAGCATTAGGGCACATAGAAGGAAAGTACCTGCTTTTTTAAGTGTATATGGTCAAAGGAGCCATCAAGAAGAACAGAAACAAACCTGACTGACAAGGGAGGTAGTGATAAGAACAATCCTGGTCAGTCACAAGAACTGGTAAGAGTACATGGAGTGTGAGAATGGTTATTTTTTCAGTTCGGAGGACAAGGAAAGGAAAAGAGAGGAGCACAGAGAGTCATAAAACCCGACCAATTAGCATTAGCAAAGACAACAAGAAACAAACCTAGTCAGTCATGCTAATTGACAGGCTATCAAAAAATACAGGCAAACTAGGATTTTGCAACCGGTAAGGATGCAAATCTGAGGGTCCAGGATGCTTGAAACTATGCCAACTGATGAGGCAATGTGCATGAGCAAGGAGGAGCAGGGAGGGACAAAGAGGGGTTTGACAGAAGGTACAGAAGAAGCTGGTTGCATGTAAAACAGGTTCAGTCGGTACAGTTATCTGGACTACAGCTAGCCCTATCTTCTTGTATATTATTTAATAATTTCTTAAATCTCTACATATTCTTTAGCCCATGTGTATGGCAAGAACTAAGTCCCGGCTATGGGTGAGAGCTGTGTGTGAGTGGATTTGCTGCCAGCTCCTGGAGTCAAGACTGAATGTGTCATGCCAGTTATTGGAGCAAGCAAAGGTCTCAGCTGCCACCCACTAAGGCAGGAAGTGCATTCCCCCAAAACACAGCTCCTGGGGTGGACCAGTGTGAGTTAGGGTCTCAGCACTGGCAGCTGGAACAGGACCGTGTGTTACAGCTCATGTGCCTGGTGCTGGCAGGGGGGACAAGTGTCTGCATCTTCACCAGTCCCAGTGTACTGGTGTGCATGGAGCGTGCACATGTATTTCCCTCCAAACTGGACTCAGCAGTGAACAGGAGGCCCCAGCTCTGGGCAGGGATATCAGGCAGGCATGGATACATGTTGGTATACCCAAGGGAACTTGCAAGTATGAAGTGTCTGTGGTATGATTACATGAGTACACACACATTTGCTAGCGAACAGCAAATCACTAGCCAGTGCGTAGGGGGCCTCTGAAGCAGGTAAGAGCCTGGGTCCAGGCAAGGATGCCAGAAGGACAGAGGGGCCGTGCTAGTACTTGGGGGATCCACAAATGTACATGTGCTTGTGAGCCTAGAGTGCCATGTGTGTGACTTCACAAGTGAGATTCTATCTCTGCCAGCCTAAGAGAAGGAAGGGGACTTGGCTGTTTATGCTTTATGGGAGTCCTGTATGTAACACCTTGTGTGTGGCAGTCTCTGTAACAGCCATGTCAGTGTCCTCTGTGTGCAGCTCTGGGACATGTGCTCAACTTTGCTACTGGTTGAACCTGCAAACAGGAGGGTCGTAGCCACATCCTGCAGCCGGGGTAGAAACCCCAGGTCCCCAGGCTGGGCTCCAGCGGCCAGGCAGGACGAGTCCTGAGGCAGAACTGCTGGAGGAGGCAGCTGCTCCTAATACCCCTTTTAACATGAAGCAGCACAGAAAACAGAATACGGCCAACAGCCCTGTCATCATGAAAGGAAAAAGTAGTAAGACAGCGTCCAGTCCATTCTTTGGAATGAAACCGAAAAGAAGGGCTCAAAATTATCCAGAAAAGCTATTCCAGAAAGGAACCAAACAAGAAATGTTATGAAAAAAAGTTCACAGTGTGGGATTCGTGTATCACAATTTTAGTCAAGTGCCACACATACCCGTATCTTGGCAAGTTATTCTGTGCTCATTTTACAGTCACTGATGGGCAGAATTGCAACCAACCACTTTTTAGGGCACTTACCTTACAATGAAGTGGACTCTAGACGCTCTAGACTTCACTGACTGAACAATGAATTCAGCATGACAAGTGTACATCCTGCCCTTGCTGTTCAGAACAGTCATGCAGTTTAATGATGGCACATAAGCTTTTATTTTTACTACTTAGAAGTCTTTAGTGCTAAGTATTTCACAAGGAACACCATTCAATAGAAAGTGTGCAGAAAACGTACAGTTACCTGTATTCATTTGTGTAGTCAAAATCTTGTTTGTTATGAGTGGGTTTTAGAAAATTGCATTCAATGATCCCAACTACACCAACACCCATGTTGTTTGCCTGTAAGAAAAGAAGATCTAGCAGAAAAAACAACATATACTCTATGCTAATACTGCAAGAGTCTGTCAGAGGTAATCAGCTATGTATGCTAGGTAAGATCAATTTTCTGGCTTACAACTCTTCTCCAAAACCCAAAATCTTGACACAAGCCTGCCAAATTATTATTATTATTAAGTAATAATAATAATAATAATAATCATAATAAAGTCTGTTCCACCCCTCTTTTTGTCCTGAGAGATATGTTCAGGCCTGTATTTTATGCATCAAGCTTAGTTTCAAAGCCAAACATTAAAACAATCACATAAAATTTAGTCTGAGCAGCCATTAAGAATTGTATTAAAAAGGTAGTTTTGTAAATGATGTATCAATATCCTAGTTCCCATCTGTATTATTTAAAAAAAAAAAAAGCATTTGAGTGAAAATGATTTTCTGAAGATGTTAAAATATTTTTGAGCTTTAATTTTTTACCTTTAACTGACAGCCAACTCTTTCATAAGCTTTGATAAGTCTGTTTTTATGGTACATCATTATTCCATAATGATCTTTGTTTCTGCAGTTAAATCCAAAAGTAATTCTTACTGTTCTAGCCTTTTACCAGATATTAAGGAAAAGTTTGGCTAATCTCATAACCACATAGACTTACTCTGAGTGTTCATTCTAAACTGGGTCCTGGAACTTTTTTCTATTAAGAAAATTCCTTCAGTATGTCTTAAAATAAAAATAAATACATGAATAAATAAAATCACATGAGTGTAACTGCAACATACCAATCAGAATCCAGTTAGTTTACAAAGAAAGTCACATCATTAAATTCAGCATGCAATGATGTAAATATACGTAAAGGATACATTCAGAAATTTTGGCCTATATATATCACGTTCAATGAAGGCAAGGCTTTTGGACACCAGCTGTGTTTTCACTTTTTGTCCTCGCAGAATGATCTGCATTGTTGGCTTCAGATACAAAATACTGCAATAAGCCTACAAAACAGAGTAACTGCTGTTACTAAAAAAACCCCTCTGAAACATCAAGGTATGAAAATTTTGCAATACACATTACATTTAGGAAGACAAACTCAAGTTTTAACTCGGTTCTATTAAATGTGGGGCTTTTTTCCAACTTGAATCCAGAAAAACAGGATACATGTATCACAAATTAAATCAATAGCAATTGAAGGACAACTTTTACACATGACATATTAATCAGGTATCTGAAGATGCAGTGTTAACACTAAAAGAGCTCTCAAGCATAGAAGCCTCTTATTCCCCTATCGAGAGATTAAATATTCTACTACAAACTTCAAATAACAAATAAAAACATGTTAACTTTGCTCCAAATGATTATATATAGCTTGATAATAGCTACATCTATGAATTCTAATTCGCATTTCATTTACCATTACATTTACAACTTCTAATACTTGAAGCAGATATAGGGCTTCAGCAAGTCAGAATAACTGAAGGGTTTAGTTCAAGTGAAATACTTCCAAGTATTATTCCCCCTCCCCGCCCCCAAGAAGCGTGCCCAGAAAAATTAGAAATTGCAGATAAATTTTCTTACAAAAAGACAACTTCAAAGCTTATAAGAATCAATAGTGGAGAAAGTGATCATATCAATTTGCTTACAGGAAAGTTTTGTCCCTGTCTGCGTGAATGCATTCAAACAACACAGCTGCTTCCCACAAAACCTAGAAATAATACTTTAAAAAAGGATAGTTTTTGCTTCACAAAGATCCAGATGGGCATATGCATGTATACCTGCACTACAATGGAATCTTACTTTGCTGAACACCACAAACACTCCTATTTAACTTCAGAAGCTACTTATCGCATTTCCTGATTTTCTCCTTAGTGGATAATGATGGCTGTATGTAACAGCAGAATATATTTGCAAGACTATATAAACCCCAGTAAGTTTCTTCTAACCAGCAAACGTCTACAGAAGTTCACAAATACATTCCACCTTCAATTTCAATACAGATGTTGACATACTGCCCTAACATTTAAATTCTGATATTTGTCTCCCTCCTCAATCAACACATCTACAGTATAGCACACTATATTACATAGTATTACATTAAAAGAAGAACAAATACCCTCCAGCTTCAAAAAATGAACAAACAAATTTTAAAGAACCTTATACATACTCTCAATGAGTAGTCACTTTCTGGAACAATCTGGTCCAGTCTCTCTTGCTTTTTATATCCTCTTTTGCCTGTTTCATCTAAGTCTTCTGGAATTCTGATGTCATATTTATCCTTGTCAAAGTCAAACTCCGTTTTTTCATTTTTATCTCTGAGAAGTAATATTAAAAAAAAATATCCTTATTATGACAAAAAGGAAGCCAATACAAGATAAGATACTGTAGTGGACCCAGGAGTTATCATAAAGATGCAAGAGAAAGAGAATTCCTTTGAGCCATGGTGGTTTTCCACATAGCTTGGAAAGAACAAAAATACTTATATGTACAGGCAAGAATTACTGGCTTTTGAAGTCTGGAGTCAGCAGCATCTTTCTAGAGGGATGTAGTACTTTCTAAGCATCTCAACTATCATAAAATTAACAGAAAGCCAAGTAACAACAATTGTATTTACTTGTCTGAAGTAACAGATTTATAATGTACCTATTTAATTTCTCCTTCTGGCAACAGCAATGATATCTTACCGAAGGAAACTATGAAGTCCTTTACTTTTTCCTTCCTTATGCTTTGTTACTTGAGGTATCAGCAAAAGTTCTCATGTAACAATAGTCTTTCAATTGTGCGAGCTTGAATCTAGTTCCTCTATCACAGCTAACTGCCCACAGCCCTTTGGAATTACACCACAAAAAAAACCCTAAACTTGTAAGCTTGCATACACAGAAAGGTAACAAAGTAAGAGAAGGATACAAGGAGACTGGAATTCATCTTACCTTCTAAGATTCCAAATGATAATTCTTGTTCCTTTTTTCCCCATTATAGCATCTAGCTCTGCCAGTAATTTCTCCTCAGTAGAAAATAAAGAATGTGTTAAGATGGCTTTCAGGCTGTTTTTGGATTCTGCTGGATCACTTATCTGTCGTAAGCATTATGTTAAGGAGAGTAACTTTGAATGAAGTAAGCTTTCAGAACAGGAGGACATTTCCACAACAGTATCCTGTACTTAACTTCACAGGTTCTCTCACTCCACATCTGAGAGCTCCTACAAATGCAAAGGCCTTAACAAATTATAGCCTTTCTTGCATCTTACAATTTATTTAGAGTATCTGTAAGATTAGACAAGGAGACATCCTTTACTGATACTGTCATCCAAGTTTAGCATGTATCCACAACTTTTCATCCAGAAATTGTTAAAAGGATATGATGGTTGTTAAATGTCACTATAGGAACCATGACATGTTCTGCTTTTGTGACTTCAAGGAAAGTCTGAGATAACAGGCCGACACTCATGCTTTCTCCATTCTTGGTGAAGACTATTGCATCTTTACCCAGGCGCATTGATCCTGACTTAAACCCATTTCCATACAGTCCTACCGGAACACGGCCATTCAACGCAGACTTCTCACTGAAGCCAAAGCTGAAATATATGAAAACATCAGAAGAGTGTAACAGGTCCTATAAAACTTAAAAACCCAAAAGATGCATGCAAGCCTTACCAAACTAGATTCAAGTACAAGTTAATAGCTTGCTTTATAGACCAGGAACAATGACAATGTACAGTTATGCAAATCCTGAAAGTTATCTTGCTAAAACCATACTGCAAGAATCCAGATAAATTTACTTTCATCTTTAAGTATGGAAAAGAAATATAATCTATCTGGAATTATGCAGTAAGCATTCCTATGGGATTCTAATAGTTATCTTGTGGCTTCACAATAAATACTAAGAAAAGCCCCTAAAGCTCCCCTCTAATTGCTTGAAAATGTGCCATCTACATATCTTCCATTAGTAACTGCATGACATTTAAAGTAAACCAGGTAACTGTATCTAGAACACAGAATTTAACAAGCAAGCTATTACTTACAGTGGCTAATAGGAAAAGAAAAGTAACAGTTTCAATTCAAGCTTCCTCAAGTTTACACACAGATTTATCTGCAGGCAGAGCAATCTTTCATTCTAAAAGAAAGACTGAACAGCAACTTCTTTGCTAACTGTAGAAGCTGCAGAAATATTTCAAACCCTACAGCACATTTAAAGATAAACAAACCACATCAGTATAATTCCCTTATGTTTTCCACAACACCTTCTATTTTGAATATTCCAGAGGGTTTGAATTGAATCTCTCTTCTTCCCCCTTCTTGCTTGCTTAACTTAAACAAAAGCAATCAAATTAAAATATTAGGAAAAAATTCAATTTTCCTTAGCTCCACTATAGGGCACTACTGAGTTTATACAGTACAACCACTGCATAGAAAGTTAAATGGGAAGGATGACAGAAAGGATAAAAGGAAATTAGGAGATAAAAACACTGATAAAGTTGTGAGAGAGTTTTACTAGCAACTGCCTATTCTACAGTCTCACTTGTATAACCACTCACCTTCAAAAAAGCAGGTTTATAAACAAAATTAGTTGATTATATATGAGAAAAAGGAATAACCTTAGCAGTAACAGAACTAGGAGCTGGAATTTTCACAAGGAAATAAAAAATGCAAAAGAGGTTATCCACCTTAGCATTTTGTGCAGCTTCTCTGAGTTCATACCATTTCCATTATCAGTGAATGTCAAGCATATAGTGTTGTTTATCACCGTTTTGTCTATCCATATCTGTTTAGCACTCACATCTGGATCATAAGCATTATCTGAAGAGAAAGAAAGCAAATAAGGGTGAGATACTAAGAAGCAAAAATTAAACAGTTTAAGTCAGAACATACTTTAAAGTGTTGTAATTCCAGTGAAGATGTCAGATAATAACTCTTCCAAAGTTACTTAAATCCGTATGTAACACCCAACAGAGCCTTATGTAGTAGGAATACATATATAATCAATCTGCCAAATGTCAGGCTTGCAACACTGCCAAACAGCTATATGGAGCAGCTGTCCCTAACCTCACTGTAGTGTTGTGTTTGCACATATGTTTATTTGGTGAATATGGCAGCTTAATGTAGTCCCCCAGTTGTGGGCCCGTGACACTCAAGTCACATGCTAAACTAATGAAGCTCTGAAATTGCATCCATTTTTCAGCTCCACAGCTAGGTATGTAATACCAATACAGAAATTTTGTGCTGGCACTGATACAAATTTCTCAGCTAGGTCACTGAATATTAGGCAACTTTTACACAGAAGCAAGAAACCATAGCATTTAATAAAACCTAAGTCTCCTAAAACACTACCTTCTTTATAGATGAAAACACTAAATCAAAATGTTATGATGTTTTGAGAGCTGCATCAAAACTTGGCAAACCTTGACTGGAAACAACACACAATTTCCCAGATATTACAAGATGACAGTAATACATAGGCGAAAATTTAGGTGGAGCTGAGCAGCTCAAAAATGAGAGCAGAAAATGAAACTGAAACAAGTTTCTACTTTCATTTCCTGTCTCCCAAGCAGTTGTTGCAATATTTACTTTCTCCCAGCCACACAAGCATCTTTTCTGCCTGGCCCCTAGAAGGCTACAGTCCAGAATGCAGACAATGTATCACTGATATACATGGCTGCAACAACATCTTACCTGCTGCAGGCCTGTGGGCTTTTAAACTGGGAAATGGATTTGAAATACTACCACAACTTCAGATAATAAAATTTGAGATACTAAAAAAGGCAAGAAAAAAACCTGAAGCCCAGCTCCCCACATCCCACACAGTTCTGTGAAATCTAGAACCCTGACACCACAAGTACAGGAGATACAGGTGAAAAAACTTGTTGCTGGCTCTGTTACAATGTTGCTTCCACATTAACAGAACTGTCACAAATATACCTTTTGCTAGTGCAAGTTGGTCAAATTTGAGAAGTCACAACTTCTACAGAAAGTACAAAATGCTTTAGTTTAAACTCTGCTTACAGGATTTGAAAGAGCTTGCAGCATTGCTACTGCGAGTGAAATAGAAACTGTGGCTCCACAAATATTTCTTGTCAGCAACGCTCGTTTAGATTTCATCTGCCCGAACACCATTTTCCTCACATCTCTTTTTCTCCCTTCCCCAGCACTGTGCTCCTCATAGAATTTGCAAGGGGGAAAGCACAAGGAGAAGGAGCGATAGGATGTGATGGCAGAGCAGAGGGCAGTGCCCCTGCCTCACTGCCTGTTTTGCAGGTTCAGCTGAGAGCCATAAATAAACAGCTCTAGTCAATACTGCGGCCTATAAAAAGGAGTCACAGCTCAGTAGCTTGCTTTCTATAAGCATAAAGTATGAATTATATCCACAGTGAAACTGCACTGTTATTGTGGATGAAAATATATTTCAGCAAAAGAGGACATTTCAAGTACAATTGAATGGTTGGAAGCATTCTTCCAAGACCATGATCTATGAAGGTCTCCCAGTTTGTCAGTGCACCAACTCTCTCTAGATGTCCCATTTACCCTCTTCAAAGTATTCATTAGTTTACCAATATTTAATCTGACTGAGTACTAATGGGAGAAGCCAGGCAATATAATCATCAAAAAACTCTGGCAGGAGGGGCTAGAGCTTAAAAGGCAAATTTCAGCATACACACCATTAACATTTTAGGCAAGTTCACATAAACTAAAATTCAGACCTCCATAACGTAACAATTGGTAATATTTGGCATTTGGTTTACAGTATAGCCTTTCCTAGCATGTGACAGGCAGATTACAAAATTCACTTAAATCAACATGACTAACTAAAAGCCTTTACAACCAATATGTTGCTATAATGCTTTTTAAGCTTTGTTAAAGCAACACATATAACAAACTTGAGGCAAACTTGAGTCTAGATGCCTTGCACAGCACATCTACCATCATTCAAGCCAGGCAGGGTGACGAAACAGCTGAAATGACCTGCAGTCAATGGCTTTGGTTTCCTCCTCTGTGACAGCTCTGGCCTTTACCTAGCTGAAAAATTTCTACTTTCTTTTGTTAGGTTAATTTTCAAGATTAACAACAGCAAAACGTGCACATAAGAAGTGAAGGAATGTGGGACCAGAAGAGCTGCTCCCTTTGTCAGTAGCAAACTGCTAGATAAGCTTGGCAAGCCTTTCTAAACCACACCTTTATTTTGAGGAACCAAAAGAAGGCAGCTAATCGTCCCCTAACTCAGGAAACAAGCAACCCTGAAGGTATCCAGTTAACTGCTACTCAAAATCAAAAGCAAGATGATCAGCAGGAGCTAATAAACATATACACAGCCCTAGCTAACAAGAGGACAGTGGAGAGAATAACATAAGCAGAACTCCGAGAACACTGACAGACAGACCATTAAAAGGAACCACTCTAATATAATACTGAAGATGTTCAGCCACTAATTTGGTAGTCCAAAAGAAAATTAGGATACTTGAGGAGTATTGTGATGTGCAAAAATTACTACTGAATGTTTTGAGGAAGCACTGAAGGGAAAAGTCAAAGTGCATGTACAAAGAATGGTATAATGGGTGGAAGGTTGAGGAGAAGAGGATAATACACACTGATTTTGTGCAAGCTGGCTGCTGGTCAGTATGCTTTTATGGCTGGACTCTGTGCCACTCTGCTCTTACTGAATGCTGTTTCTAATGATTTCCTGTGCTAGCATGAGCTCTGATCTCAGTGTGTGCCTGCACACATTTGTTTTGCTAGCAAACATCAGGCTGGACAAGTTGGAAGAAACCAGCAATTGGTGAGATCTAAGGTCTAAACTAGAGACTGGTAAGAAGCCCAGGACAAAGGTACTGGAAAGACTCCCATGTCTTGGCAAAACATCCAGAAACGCGAAAAATAATGAGTGGTGAGTGAGAGTACACGTATGTGCCACTACTGAACTTAAAACCCAGTTAGGCAGGAAGCAGGAATAGGGTAAGGCCATATGTACTGTTCATGTTTCAAGCACTGCTTGTGAGTTCTTGCAAAGTTACTGGCCTCCTGTCTGTGACAATCTGTCTGTGGCCAGCTGTGTTTACAGGATGCCAGTATACATACATCTTTGGAATGTGCACTCAGCCTTAATACTCTCTGGGCCTGAGAAGAGAAAAAAGCAGTAGTAGATTTGCATTTGATTGCACAGGAGAGAAGCAACTTGCTCCGTTCCACAGTCTTCTATATTTGGCAACCCTTAGAAAACAACACAGCAAATCATACAAGACGCCTGCAACCAGTATCAGGTATTGCATATGCTGTTCAGAAAAAAGTTGTAGCGAAAATGAGTGGTTTGGGTTGGACAAAGAATCACCAGAGACGTTAGCAAAAGTTATTTTAATAGGAATTTATAAGCGATTCAACAGAATTTGATGGCAAGGAAAAGGAAACTGTGTTAGACTTGGTAATACAGAATCAGGCTAAAGTAATTTATACAGAATTGGACTGAAATGAGGTGCAAAGAAACTGGGTATATGAAGGAATAAAGGTGACCCTTCCCATGACGAGTCACAAGGTTCAAATATGACCCCCTTGCTTTCTAAACTCCTCCTTATAAAGAAGTCCAGGTGCAGCTGGACTCAATGCTAGTTCCAGGCTTGGTCAACAGTTTATGCCTAGATACAAGATGCTGTATGTGGGTCTAGCAGGAGTCTAGATTTTGTTCACAGTTCTAAGGTGAATCACAGGACTTCCAACACTTTATTATTAAATAATACACACACACTTACAATCAAATACCTAAAATAAAAGACAAAGAAAGCTATATATGTATATGTACCTATATATGCATGTAAATAATGTAACATATAAAAGATCCTGTTAAAAATTCCCCTCAGATGCAGTGAAAATACGTCAGCTTTTTCAGCATTCCTCAGTGGGAAAAGGGTTGAGTATCAGTGAGCAGAAGTAACAGCCCTGATAAACAGTCCTCCTATTTTGTAAACTTGAGAATTTACAAACTTTGAGAGGCTTCCCACTCAGAGGGAGATACCTGGTTGCAGGCAGGTGCAATTCAGGACAGCCCAAAGTCTCTCTCTCTCTCAAGTCCACTATTTATAGGGTCATAAGATTATTTGCTTTAGTCATCAATAAATTTCCATCCTGGCCTCACTTCTATATCCGTTCCATCAGTTGCACAACTCCAATAGGATATTCCAAGTTGTCAGAGAATGACTGATTATCCCAAAAGTTCTCCTTGTACAGTCAGGGAGTACTCAACCCCAGCCTGATCTCTGTGTGCCACTCCCCATCTCTGCCAGGCAACCATCGTTCCTGGTACAGCCAACTCCTTGCACTTAACACAAATTCCTGAGGCGGGGGAGGGAGGTATGCACCACCACAAGTCAATCTGATTGTACAAAACAAAAAAACAACCCCAAAACAAACCCCAAAAAGTAAGATTCCAAATGGTAACAGGATCAACTGCTCCCCCCACCTGAAGGAAAGAAGTTTTGTAACAAAAAAAAAATGTATTACAATCAGTACTGAGGCAAAATATTGATCACATACCTATAAGTTCTGCAATTGCACTGAAAGGCCAGGTGTGACTGGTAGAGTTGGTATGCAAGAACTTTGGACAAAGCTGAAATAAACCACAAACAATGACATTAGCTTGCATTTTTCAATGATGCCAAACCAGAAGCAGTGTTTTAAATATAGTAACATTAAATGAAGCTGGTTTGTACACTACTACCTAAAGGATGTAATTTAATTTACTTTCAGATATTGGCATTCTAACACCTTTTAAAGGGAACATTAATATAGCTATTGAAGACAGAAAAGCAGTACAAAATTCAGCACAGTGTCATACTATGTTCTGAGCATGGATTACATTGTTATCCTATCAAACCATTTTTATAAAAATATAAGGAACTTTCCCAGAGGTTACATCAAAGCCTTAGCCCAAATCTAGTATCAGAAGCATATACATATATATGCTCTTAAATGTTAAAAATGTGCTAAGATGTATAACCGTTGAGTATTAAACCTTACCTGAAAGGTGAGCAGCACCTAACATACTCAAGTATCTGACTGTCCGATGTTATTGCTCCTTTTACACATGTTGATCAAATTCACCTGCCAGACTCTCTCAAGTACTGGTCTGTACTTTTAGCAATTTGATCTCATACATTTTATCCTCACTTATGATATGTACCCAGAGGAATGTAGCCACTACTAGGATTAGATAGGGACATGCAAATAAAGTACCTATTTATGGGATGTATTCAGTGACAGAAAGTATTTTCAAGTGATTTATGAATGTCTGGGTGCATGTATATTCACCTAGATCAAAACACTGAGAAAACCAGAACTAAATATCCATATAAAAGTTAACTATTTGTCAACGCAATGTCTGGAGAAATGTACCTATTAAGCCAGATACAGTTGGCATTTACATTACCACTGAGGTTATCTGTAATTATACTTTTACAAGGCCTTTAAGACAACCCACTGCACACATATGCGTAAGCCTCACTGGCATAATTATGTTGATGATGTAAAAAGTGGTGCCTATGAATACATAACACTGGAAACAGTCCTTGTAGAGTGAAGTTACTTCAAAAAACATAATCCATACTATATATAAAATTGAAAAACACTTGAAAATAGCATGTATGTACCCATATTTCATAAATTTGACAGAACTACTACGCTGGCAAACACTTATGTAGTTAGTAAAGGCTAAATTAAAGCAAGTAACCACTGCAAGTTCATGTAGCAGTAAGTGAATAATGCTGCAAAGGAAGTTCTAGAGCCATCAGTCAGGTACTGGAGCAGGAATAAGGCAACAGCCTTAGTTTTGATCAACATAAATTACCACTAAATCTCACCTCTGTTCTAAGGTTGTAAGAGCACAGGACACACTTTTGGACTGCAGCTTAATCCCTGCATTTCTCCAATGAGCTACAAGTATGGACAGACATCACACTGATCTCTTGAGGTCCCTTCCAACCCTTGGGATTCTGTGGGATTCTTCATTGCCATCTGTGCTTTAAAACTCAAGTTTCATAAAGCTAAGGCACTGTGCCCCTTTCAAATGCTTAACAGGTATGTACAAATAATTTAGAATCCAGGAACAAAATGATATCAAGTCTATTAATGGAAATCACACATATGCCATGGCGTGTGGTTAAAAGGACCTTGAATTTTCTTCCTCTGCAGTACAGTAACTCAGTAGATATGAAGATCTCTGTACCATTCTCTTCACTTCAACCTTTAACAACACTGGCAGCAGTTGCTGCTTTGCTTTCTAAACTTCATGATCACAACACACAAGAAACAACTGGGGATTTTTCCACCTGAAATTCCTTTTTGTCAAACCATAAAATCTAACAGTAAAACAACCTCAACAGCACACAAATGGACAGTCAAGCATTCAGCATCTACTCAACTTACTGCTAAAGCACTTATCTGCTACTAGCCAGTGAAAAAATCCAACCATACACAAGGTAGACTTCAACCTCTGGAGTTAATTGCTAGCATTGAAGCCTCAGCAATATGGATTCGGTGAAAAGTCCTGACTGTAGTTTTGATAAAGGCATAAACTCATAGTTGCAAGCCTCCCCTGGTCAGAAGCCAATACTGATGCAGGAAGGAATCTCAGTTTCATCAACACTGATATAATCACAAATAAGTGCCCTTGTTTTCCGTGAAGCAAAAAGCATGCATGTCCATGGCAAGAAAATCTTAATGTGTTGTCTGTGTAATACAAAGCTTCTCCACCTGTCCTTTCACTGCTGTATACCAGTGATAAACCTCAAAAAAACCCAGCACCTTAAAGAAACAGCATCTTCTATATCTATAAACAAACACCAGAATCATCCTGATCTTCTTTGGATCAGTTTCAAGCAGTAAAGTTTTGAGAAAGGCCTGAAGGTGGTACACAGAAGTGTGAACTTGTCAACATATGTAAGAAATGAGAAGACTGGAGTTGGAACGTGGGAACTGTAATAAACAGTTTCTAATATCAATTTCCCCTTCCTCCCCCCAGCAAAAGGTGACCAACTATCCCACAGAGTAGTTCACAGGAAAGCACCTCAGAGCACCTTTTGTTCACGTAAAGCACAAAAAAAAGGGCACACAAGGAAGTAAAATTAAAAATCCCCAAAGAATAGTGGTTTAGGGCCATTATCTTTTTAGTCTGCTTCAGAACATACCCAGCTACCAGCAACTAGCCATTTCCTGATTAACTCACCAGGAAATACTTAATCCTAAAATACTTAATCCCATTTTGTTTTCTTACACTTCATTCAAAGCACCACTTCAATTAGCTCACGAATACCTGAAGTTCAGTAAGTACAGTAAGAAAGAGTTAGTTCCCTGGTGAGTACTCACTTTTAGCTATGTTAGGATGACTGGGCCTAATATATTTTGTGACTAAGTGAGTTTTGTTAGTGGTTTCACTTTCCCTCCTGAGTTCAAATGCAGCCAAATTCCTTTTGGAAGTACAACTAAACCTCCCCCTCCTTCAAACTACATATACAGTGCATATTATAAGCTGCACTAAGAGGAGCATCTCCTACAATTAAGACCAGCAAATATTTAAGAATTGAGCAGCTTAACTCTCAAAAACAACAAGCAGTGTTGAGAATTATAGCTTTCCAAGAAAACTGGAGCTCTTCCATCCTTGGCAGATGATAAGGCATGCACAGATCGAATTACCACTGAAAAATATATCTTATGAAAGAATTACACAACTTCTTGGGGAACAACCCCACTGCCTTTCTTCCTCTTCCTTCCAGTTATGCAGCCTGGTTACATGACTGCGTGATGAACCCCATCAGGGAGCTGATCCAAATTAAAACCCATTTTTAAATTCTTATTTTTAACCTGGATCACATCCCTGATCTGTCTCATCACAGAGCTGAGCAAAAGTGAGATAATGCCAGCGTGGGAACGGGTTACCAGGCCTGCTCACACTGCCTGCGTTGTTTATACATACTTCTGAAACTAATGAAAATATTCTGGGGAAACCCATCCTATTTCCAAAGGACAGAAGCCTACAGAAGAGACTGTGACCATCAGCTCTCTAGTGCTCCCTAGAAAACAGAGCCTTTTACACTGTAGGACACAACCTGTTTAAAATCTGTATTATCTGCTTCCCTAGAGCAGGCCACGAAATCCCGCCCCCAGTACCAGAGCCAACCTACCCGCACAAGAGAACTTCGCCCGCTCAGCCCAAGCTAACCGAGCAGAGTTTGTGCCGCCACGGAAGGCAAGCAGCCCGCCGGCCTCTCCCCCCGCCAGGCCAGTGCTGCTACCAGCGGCTTCACTCTCCAGCGCAGTGCCCGGGGGTGGGTAAGGAGCTGCCGGGAGCGGCACACGGCGAAGAGGAAGGTGCTGGCTTATTTTAGGCGGAACCAGCTCTTCCCGACACTTGGCCGACGACTTTTCACCCCTCAGAGAGGCCGAGGCGCCACTCCCAACCCGGGTGGGCTCCGCTCCCTGCTTTCCTTGAGGGAAAACGACGAGCTGTTTCCCAGCAGCGGCAACCGCCGCCGCAGCGGCACGGCAGCTCCCTCCTCCACAAAGCGGCCTTCCCCCAGCCCGCCCCTCAGCCACCGCGCGGCGCCGACGGCAGCCGAGAGGAAGAGAGCCCGTCCGCTGAAGTGCCCGTCAACCCAGCCGGGCTGGGCGCCTCTCGCCCAGCACCACTCACCGCGCTGAAGCGGATGCCTCCCTGTGTTTTCGCCGCCATCTTTTGTGCCACAGCGAGAGCCGGGGAGGGCGGGAGAGCCTGTAACCCGCACTTCCGCCTCGCCCCCTCCACTCGCGCTTCCGGCACCGAGCGCGCCGTCTCGCGGAGAGCGGCGGGACCGGCTGTGGTCTGGCGGCGACAGCTGCGGAGGGCGGGGGGGAGGCTCGTCCCTGCCGGCCTTTGGGCTGACAGCCGGGGCTGTGGTGGCGTTGGCACCGCTCCGCGCACACGCAGCGGGTAACGGGGCTTTTCAGCGCTGGGAGCCTCTGAGGTGCGGGATACATCGCACAGCGCTACAAAGGAGGGACAGACTGCGGAGAAAGGGTGGAATATGAAAAGCAGCTTTCACAAAATCACAGAATGGTTTGGGTTGGGAGAGACCTTAAAGACCATCCAGTTTCAACCCCTTGCCACGGGCAGGGACACCTTCCACTACACCAAAACTACTACTCAAAAGCCCCGTCTAACCTGGCCTTGAACACTGCCAGGTATGCAACAGTCCCTTCGTGGGACAATCCCTGTGCCAGTGTCTCAACCACACTTTTAATCTACACTACTCTACCCGCTCTAAATCTAATCTAAAATCCATCAAATCACACTCCTCTGCCCATAGGTCTTCAAGCTCAGGTGTACTGAAGACTGTCCTCCTTTCAAACGAAAAGGCTACACTTCCAGGGCACTTTTCCCTAAATGTATAGAAACGCAGAGGACGGTTTTTGGAAACCCATGCACGCCAAGAAAGACTTACGGAGCAGCAGTCCTGAATTTCTCAGGGGGAGGCACTCCCTCCATGATAGGGGGGCATCAGTGCCTCTCAGTCAGTCAATGACACCCCACCCACCAGCCTGCAGCAGTAGCGGCTTCCTCCACCTGCTCCATGCAGCTCTTCCGTACACACAAACCCAGAAAACTCATCCTGAGACCACAGAACCAGGATCCCAGGGTGGAAGGTTCAGGACGCAAAAGATAAGGACGTAGGAGTGAGAGCAGTAGGGGCACACCGTGAAAGGATGACGAAGGCAGGGATGCAGTCTGTCCCCCAGGAAGCATGGGGCTTAGCACAGAGCTGCTGCTCCATTGAAACCGAATTTGAGAGCTTTTACAGAGTCAGGTAAAAGTTAATGAGTGTGCAGTAAAAGTAATATGAAAAACGAGACTTGCCTTTGAAAAGGTATTTCAAAGTAACATTTAATATTATTAGAAGAGTTGCATTCAAACAATACATTTAACCATTACTTAATGCTATGCATTTCAAGCTCTGCTGTTCTATGGCAATCACCTTGGTTGTACCTACTAGCTTTTTCCTTCAGGAAAATGAAATCCCTTTGAATATGTCGCCCTTTGCATATCATGCATTGTGGCTATGCTGTCTCAAAGCTGAAGTATCCAAAAGAGAAAGCTTGGTTATCCTGAAAACAACCAAAGAACTACACAGTAAAGCAAAAGCATTTTCTCCACTGTTCTTGATACTGAGTTCTAGGCAAAAGTTTTTCAGATTCATCTACAGTTACCCTGCCTTGGCAGTACCAGCATTAAAGCAGTAGAACCCTCCTTCGCATAGATTTAACAGCAGTAGCATAAGAAGTAAAATGACTACAGTTAGTCCCATATAGAAAAGGTATAAAGTTACACTGCTAGAGATACCTTTAGGCTTATGTAGCTGCCCCTCCACCACCCAAGGAGGACTTGCCCTTTCCCCCTTATTCACATGCTATTTATACTGATAAAAGATCTGCTTATATACTAATTTTTAAAGAACTTTTTCTTCTTCAGAATTATATTCTGCTGCAGTGAAAGGATTCTGCAAGTCACAAGTACCTAAGGCCATTTAAAGCCGCCATCTGCAGAACCACAGGACAGAGCTAAATGTCTGTATGAAGGCATGAGTTCAAAGCAGTTTCTGGAAGGTAAGATCAGCTTAGAAGTTAGACAGTTATAAAGACCTAAGTCACAGATTCTGTGATTAAAATGCACCACCACAGCTAAGGAGGAAGTGACTGATGTCTGATTCCCTGCACATCTGAAGTACAGGCAGCCAGAATGGGACATTCCCTTTCGAGGGGAAGGATGACAAACCCCTCCACCTAAGTAACTAGTTCACCACCTCCAGTTAGCAAGGAAACTATGTGAAGACATGGGTTTACAGCTTATGGAAGAACGTAAAAATGGAAGGTTTGATGGCAGAAAGTTGTCTTAGGTTTTAATAGCCCACTTGACAGCATCTCAGTATTTTAAGGGAAACACCCAAGTATCTAATCCAACCATCAGAAAGCTGAAAGTAAAAATATCAAATAATCCTGAGTATTAGCGATATTCTCTTTAAGAATTACTGAAGATGTGTAAGTAATGAACACAAACATTTAAAAAACATTCTGCTCCAGTTTTCCAGTAATGCTTTAAAAAGATAACTTTTAACTTATGCTCATTCCAGTACCATTAGAGAACATTAATAAATTATATTAATACATTCACATTCTTAGTAACTACAGGTTTATGCTTCAGGCTATCATTTTCCTTAGCTAAAAAAAAATCAAAGTAGCTGTAAGAATTCAAATTTAAGTTTAAGCATAAGCCTGTTGCAGTATCACCTTCATAGAGCATTACAGTATTAACAGAGTAAAGCATGATCAGTGTTTCATTACTTTAGTTTATAATACAAAGATGAAATTCATATTGTCGGTAGGTAAAATACACTGCAGAGTAGCCTTCCATGTTTTGAAAAAAAGATGAAACAAAACCATCCCTGTCCTCACAACCTGGAGACATCAAACCACACATTTTGTATGTCCTTTCTTAATTAGCAAAAACAAGAGTGGTGAATTTCAGTACGCAGCACATTTGCCTCAGTTGCAGTGTTCCAAATAACTCTAGTAGCACGTAACAGTCCACAGGTATATCTTACAAAACCAATTCCCTGAAGGCAAAGGTGTATAAAAAAAAACTCCAAACAAAAGCAGACAAAGCTTCTCATCATGAAAAATGATAAACACATCCCTGCCCAGACAAACCAGTATTGCAAATTGAGTCAGACAGTCCACCAAGTATGAAAATTCAATGTAGTTCATCTTCTCATTTAAAAAATATTCTACTAAGCCTTTTGTTGTATGCATTGCTATGACGGTACTTATCTACTGGCCATCAGAAGTGTCCTTCAGACATGCAGCTATACTGTTTGGTGGTAGAACTAATCCCTGTCTCCCATGTCCTGGGTGGTGGCAGCAGTGCAATTCTGAAATAAGCTGCACCTTGAACATTACTGTAGTCATGGCATGGTGATGAACTTCCTACCTCTTTTAACACCTAGGAACAGCCAAATACATTCTTTTGTATTAAAAAAAAAAAAAAAGATAATTTTATTTTCATTTAATTAGGCTGTTGTATGCAGCAATTTATATTTACACAGAATTATCTTCATTTAGTTGTATTTCAGAAGTTGCAAAGTGGCCTTAGTCACTGAAAGAACAGTTTTTTAATTAAAAGAAGAAATTAGAATATTTTTAGTCAAGTAATTAAAATTAAAAACCCTCAAGTAATGTAAATTACAAAATGTTACTGCATAGCTTTGTCTTTTATGAGTGTTTATCTTTTATTTAGGAATTGCTAATCCTGAAGAATACTATTATAGTACAGAGTTGAAATTACAAACATGGTTAAGTCTGCAGTTATTTGCACAGTGCTGAGACTTATAAAATACATCTGTTTGAAATTTAGGTCATTTGTATAGAACAGATAAGTTTTAGGGCAAGTTAAAGAAAGGAGAAGTAGGAGCATGCTTTAACATCAGAAAATGGCTTATCTGCAAACTGATTGTATACTGACATGCAGTATTGGCTTTTTCTTAAATTTACTTTCAGAACACAATTCCAAAAGCAGTTTAAAATCCTTACTTGAGAAGTTACTGAATAAATGGTACAATTGCTACTTTCACCAAGTCAAAAATATTCTTCCTCTATGTACAAAATCTCTTTAATCCTTCACATTGAAAAAAAGTAAAGCAATACAGTAACTACGATAATTGCCACTAAACTGTACGTTTTTCTTTTCCCGCACAGGAGCTGAAGAATCCTGCTTTTTAACCCCACTCAGAAGCCTGGATTACTGAAGAGCACTCCATAACGGCAGGAAGAAAACCCAAAATGTAGTTTCAAAACTAGGGAAAAAAGAATTGCAGTAAAGTTTTCCCTTTTTTTGCTGTTTCTTCACCACGAGTCAAGGGCCTGACATGTGGCTTAACTTTCCATGTTTTCAAGAAAGTCACATTCAACATTCTCTTCAAGCTCTTGCAAGACCTTTATGCCATTACTACCGCCAACACAGTCCACAGGGGGAGACGCAGGAGTATGTGAATTCTGGGACTCACTCCTGTTTGTTGTAAATGCGCAACACAGAGTCTTGAAGAAGGGCATAAGCTGCGTGATGCTGGATATAGAGTGGAAGTTCAAAAGAGGAAATTTCTGCTTCCTGGAAATTGTCTCAGTGCTATTCATTTCCTGTAAGCAAACAAGTTGAGGTTTACTAAAGGTTTTGCACTAAGACACAATTTTATGCCTTGTCTGAACTCCTGTGCTATACTGTTTTTCATGCTAAGAGATCCACAGCCTACAACTGCATCACGATATAAATAGTATAAGTGGCATACAGTTACTTCCATATTTGGATTCAAGGTTCCATTATATGAAAGTCTCATAAATTCAGAAAACTGCAAATTTGGACTAGCCTTAAGAATCAAACAACCATATTATCTCTGAGAAATACTAATGCCTGTATTTTTTTTCTGGAAGAATTAAAATGAAACCTTGACAGTAAGCTATGGTAAAGTTTTTTGGCAAAGTACAGCATGCGCTTTTTTATGAATATCAGTCCTGTCTGAGGTTAAATTGTTTTCACTGGGTGGTGTGGGAAGACTTAAGGTAACAATAGGAGAACTGCCTCTTGTTCCATCACATTCAAATGCAATCATACATCTTCAAGATCTACATGTGAAAGCAGGCAGATAATTTTTAAAAGCCTCATGAATTTTATTAGACTATCTAAAAACCTCTTGCCTGACTTAAAATCTTGTCACTTGTTTAGAAAAATAAGTTAATGGATCAAAAAAAAAAAAAAAAAGATTCAAGTGAAGCATTCTTTCTTTACCCCATATTTCATCTTCAGCAAATCCATGATTCTTATAATGTGTGGTCTGCATTCCTGATGATTTTCTACCAGGTGAGAAGTCACAGTAGATGACTCTGTGTCCACCTCTGGGACAAATGCCCATTTGTACCTGAAACAAATGGATTATTTACTTGATAAGAAGACAGGCAGAAAAAAAATCATTGCTTGGACCATATGTAGTTTAGTAGAACACTGGTTTGTTTACAGAAAGGGCAGTCATAACTACAATTTTATGCTATTACAAGAGATGAATTTAATGAACAAGGATATTACTATCATGTCAGTATTTAAATGCAACAAGGTCTAAAAATATCTCAAGTGTGTGCAGAAGGAAAATGAAGAACAGCCTCTGTCTTTTTCTTCTCCAATTTCTCCAAGTTAAAGAACCTTCTAAGGAGGGTGTTGAAATCCTCCTGCACTGACAAGCCCAAATTGTTTTTCAAAATACCCCAAATTACATTTGTCTGAGTAACAACATCTGCAATTGTAAAAAGAACTGGTGGCAAAATTATGTCTACCAGAAAATAGATCTGGATTACTTTAAAGGGTAAGAGTGGTAACAACCCAAAAAACAGATAAGTAATTAGAGTACTTACATCTGAAACAATTGCATCCTATCAGGTGGAAATGAAAGCGCTGTGTCCAAAAACTTACAAGCTGATAAGTACAAGGACAGCTCATTCTGGTTTATGTCAGATCCACTGCCATCACCTGAGGCTTTCTGTTTGCTGATTTTGCTGTTGGTCCTGTGTTAGTTACAATTAGGAAACATGCCATTAAAACCTGAACCTACTAAATGTTTTTCATTCAGCAAAACAGAAATGTACATATTTACACAAATAAGCACTCATACTTCTGCACAAGAAAAACTACTCTTGCTCTGTATGAGCATTGTGATTAATATAAAAGGCTGCAGGAGAAAAAGTAATCAAAAATATTCAAAAATAATGGCAACACGTTAAAATATTCAAATGCTGACTTAGCATCTCTTCTATTTTTGTATGCAACTAGTGTCACTGAGTGTTTGAACTTATCACTATTTTAGCTGCTGAAAAGGGAAGTCCTAAACTATGAGTCATCAGTACCAGAAATACACAAGTACAATAATAAAGAAATCCCATTGTGTCCTCCCTATCTTAGAAAATTATGTAAATAAATAAATAAATAAATAAATAAGCAAATACAGAACAAGCACAATCATTATCTGCTTCCACAAGTACTCTGTCAGATGAATGGTAATTCTTACTTTGATGGTTCATCTTCCTCAGTTAAATCTTCTTCAAGCTGTAGGAACGTCTGAATCTTTAAAGAAATAAATTATTTTTTTCAGGGATGCTGAAACATTCATACAACTCAATCACAAAAGAGATATCCTTCACATACTATAAGGAACCACAGACTCCTAGCTTACTCTTACGACTTGCCACAAAATAGCAAGTCATGCAAGAGATTTCATTAGCAGCAACAACAAAATTAATGAAAAAGGTATTTCCTAATGTAAAACTATTGTACACTAATGTAAAACTATTAAAACATTTCCTTTTTCAAACAGGGAGTCTATTTGGGAGGAAGAGAAAGACGAAACGGGAAAAAAACACACACTAATTACTTATTCCTTACCAATTCAGTTACCATAATTGGCCACAATGAGGTTAGATGCTGAGGTGAAATCCTTAACAGAAGAACTCTGAAGAATAGAAACATTTGTGCAGCAACGATAGAAGTCTGCCCAGTACGGAGGTTCTCAGTTAGTCGTTCTGAAGTACACATGAAAAGTAAACAAACAAAGAGTAATATTTTTCTGAAAATGTGTTGTTTTCGGAAATAAAAAATGCAGGCAGTTGCAAAACAAAATTTGTGCTTTATCGCCTGTTTTGGGTTGAATCCCTTGCACTGTAGTAACAAAATTGTGATTCAGGGAAAGTCTGAAGCCACAGTGGTTTTATATTGGAAAAATTTTTGTCAAAACTGACATTTAAGGAGAAGAACAACAGCTCAAGAGTGGCTGGAAAAGTGGCTGCCACAAAATAATCACATTTTCTGTTATATTACCAGACCAAAGTCTTTGGAACACAGATTCCTGTCCCCCTCGTAATGAGATTATTTATTTGTTAGAATTCAGAGATTCACAGCACTATAACTTTTGTTAAAAACTTTTTAAAAATGGATGTGTTGGAAAATAGATGACATTCCTTTCCTAAACAATTTATAGATGTGTTACAGCTCAGGTGAAATTACAAATCTTACCTTGTATTAAGGGAAGATAGAGATGATACTGATCAATCTCTCCACTGAAGACAGCAAAAGCTTGCCGCTTTAGCAACATCGCTTTCTGCTCAAAACTTGGGTACAATTTTAAGGCGCTACTCTGCATATCTGTAATAGAGATAACAATTATCTACCATGTAAAAACTTCTTGGAGTTTGGGCGAAATTAATTCCTACGTCCTGAAATGCCTTAAAAAGAAAAACTCACTTTGGTTCTACTGATTGGTGAACTAGTCTTGCATTGTAAACCTTCAGCTGTTCTTTTAGAAAATCTGAAAAAGAGACTAAAGCTGCTTTTTCTTTTGAAGCTCTAGCAAATTTATGAGGTCCTATCCCACTCTTTCCCCCAGAAATTACTCCCCTGCACTCTCATGAAGCCTGAATTAGAGGTCAAAACGTATTGCTCAAACATCTACTGTAGGGGTGCACCACACTCCCACAGCTCAATGCCACTATAGAGACACCTTCAAAATTAGCCAAAGCCTTCTTGCTTTCTAACAGGGAACATCTGCAAAAGGTCACACTTCAGCAACTTAAAATTATGGTGAAATGTGAATGCAGGAGTACAGCATTAGCACTTCTAGAACAAAAATACTTGTGGTGTGTTTTAGACATGACCAAAGCACAGAATTAACAGCACAGTTTTTACCTGTGAATAAAATCGGCAATATAATCAATTATGCCGATGCAGCATTGTCTGTATTTTATTGATACATTAGTATCTTAAAAATGCACCCAATAGCTCAAAAAGCAAACAGATTTCAAATTAATGTAGAAATAAGTTATCAGTAGCTGGTACTTACTCATCAAATCTTTAAACATAGTTTTCTCGTGTGTCAGAAGATGATCAACAATGGATCTCCAGCTGAGTAAGATACAGAAGGAATTAGATACTTGGAGAAAACTTTGGTACAGATTCATCTCAGAAAAGATTCTGGTCAAGCCTTTCATACAATAAAGAGTTTCCAAACAGTATTCAATATGTAGACTCTTATCTGGTTTAATACCTATTGCATTCTAGGTCCTTCAGCTCTACTGTACACAGTTCCCTCATCATTAAGGGGAGTATCAGCATAAGTTTTTTCTTATGAACTATAATGTAGTTACACTAATTATAACTAATATACTTTTCAGTAGAATTAGTAGTCAAGACCCGTTTCTAACATTATTGCATTCTGTAAGAAAGTACTAAACAGAATTTTCCTTCCAATATTAGCCATTCTCCTTTAAAGCCTTTCTTTGTGAATTCAGAATAGAATCTTGGAGTGCTACAGCCTCATGTCTTACTGAGTGCATGAAGTGTCCATCTGGAAAAAAGCTGGATCCATATACAGTTCGAGAACTTCTTTTTTCCAGGCTCGCTTGGTGTAGGCGTATCCGCTCAATGAGCTGAGCAACTGAGCACCAGCACGAAAACTAGGAATGTTGTAGGCACTGAGGGAAGAGAATAATAATTATATATATATATATATATATATAATTTTATATATATACACCAAAGTTAAGTTTATATAAACAGAAAATAAACTTCAGGGCTCCCCACAACTTCTAACCAAATTCTCCCAGTAATAGGCTATGTCTACAGGAGCTCATAGAGCAGCAGCAGATCAGCAGAAGCTCCTCACATTTCTAGTGTACCTTGTCAGGGGAGATATTTTCAGATGAGATGTGTCGCAGCACAATACTGCTTGTTTCCACTACAGGTGTGTTTCAAAACTTCCCTGAAAAAGATTTCCAATAGAATTTTGTATCCCTGTCAGCAGACCCCTTTAGAAAGTACCACAGTAGGCTTCACCCAGACAACAAGTGTATCTGTCGGTTCTCATGTCATTATCACCTGTATAAAAATCTCACACACAAGCTTTTTTCTCCTTGTGCTGCCCTATGCAACATCCCATGCTAAATTTCGACACCATGTTCTGCAAGGTGCAGCAGCACATTAAGAATCTGACTGATTTGGTTAGGGGTGAAGCAGGCAGAAAACACTGTAACAGACACAATGGAAAATGCACAAATGTAATTAATGGAAAATAATATTTTCCCAAAATTTCTCTGCATCATTTTTAAACCAGCCTTCCCCACCCCTGAGAGGAAGCATGGAAAAATGTCTTCAAACCCTGATGCACCCTGAGGCTTGCTGGCTTTAACGCTTACTTCCCAGTGACTCTCGATCTATCAGCCCTTTTAAGCACGGCTGGTTATATCTTCCCTGACCCTCTATACCCTATTTTGCTCTCGACTGTATGATGGCTAGTGGTTTTGACTGTGGTCTAAGTAACACTTGGGACAAAAATCCTCACTTCCTCGCTGTCCACGAGTGGTGGCTGGTGAAGTGCCCTCCCACACTTCAGTATAGATTAGTCTGCTTAGACAAACGTAGTAGCCAAAAGGTAAAAGCCAGGAAGACGGGAAGCTTGACAGCAGCTACAGCAGAAACATCTGGAGCACAGAAAAATGGAACTGGTAGCAAACAGGGAAGAGAAGGGGAGAGTTGCTTCCTTTCACTTGGCAGAGCAGCAGGAAGCAACCCTCAACAAACAAAAGGTTTTAGTTCCTGAGTGAAATATGGTTCATACCTTATTAGAATGGAAACAGAGGAGAGGACAAACAGATGAAAAAGCAAAAGCGTTACAGTGTGGCCAAAAAACCCAATTAGTCTTAAGAAAAATCACACGTGCAGAGAGGGGAGTCACCTGTGGTTGCGTAGGTAAGGAAATACGTAATAAAGCAAACGTGAAATCAATGGCACAGCTTTCTCCTTCTCATCGCTCCGGTAAACCATGTCCAAAAGAGAAGCAAGAACCTTAAAAAGGAAAAGAATGTCCCTTTAAACCTCCAATTGGTATTTCTGCAAAAGGAGAAAGCATGCCGTATTTCAGGCTAGAATGTGTGTGTGCATAGGATGTCTCAATAAAGATTTAAGCTCCCATTTAATCTATCAGGAAAACCTACATATTCTCCTGCTCAATAATATCAATAAACAACCACCCCACAGATGAAAGCAGCAACTACAAAACTTTTTCCTACTTACTTCTGCAAGGAGGGAAAGAGCTTGGACACTGTATATTGAAGGAGCAGAGGCAGAAACCATTGAAGATGGTACCACTGATGTATCTGAAAGAGGCAAAAATAATCAATTTTCCTTTCAGACATGTTTAAATTTTGCTGTTTCCTAATTTGCTTCCCAAACAGAACTGTTAATTGCATACTGGTATTAAAGTGAAACGCTTCTGGGTATGTTGCCACAATGACATAACTCATGCCCCATGTTGTTCTGTCCCATATATTGCATGCATCACTAGTAAGTTTTCCTCTGTGTTATACACGATATGCAGATATTTACTAAACCCATTGAGGCTAACATTGTTATTGGAGGACAATGTATTTTTTTGTTGTTTTACTTGACGTGTATTACTCCCATGTCACACAAACTACACACCCTCTAACACCTTGTATTCTTCACATAAACAGAAGAGAGGAAGCAGCAGAAAAGTCAGACAAAACCACATTACCGTTCACATCTTCAATGTTGAAGTCGTTTGGTAAAATCTGAGGCCGAGCTTTCACTTCTAAGTTCCGGCTCAGCCAGCTAGTCTGTTCTAGAGAAGAACCAGCAACAGTTCCTACAGCCTCCAAGATTTTTTGGGTCACTTCCTATAACATAACCAGGTAACACACGATCAGATGAAAGCTATTATCACTTAGCAGATTCAGCAAAGTCCTTTTTATATGGAACATCTCAGGACAACCAGAAGTAGTCACTTTTATCTCTTAGAAACATAAATACTTCTCTGATTTAATGATTGTGCTCTCAAGATAACTAACTACTGCTCACTTCAAATAAGATCAGGCAAGAAAATGAGAAGCAGGAAAAACTTTGTTAGCTTAAGATGAAGGTTTTAATCATGATTTGCCATGCAGGCCATTACCATTAACTTAATATCAATTTGGCATCAGTCCTACCACAATTTACATATTGGCTATTATCTGTCAAAGACATGATCTGAATTGTTCATCCCCTCAGAAATGGCATATCAATGCCTTTACTGTTTTCAATACTGTTCCCTTTTATTCCTTTCACATTTGGAAACCATCAAGTGAGGCAGGGCTTTATTTTATGACAATACATCTGCTCCTATTTCAGTCTTTCTATTAGGTGTAAGCAAGACAGCATCAAACTATGAGCACAGACACTTCAGCATATTTAATTCCCAGAGAAATGAAAAGCTGGTCACTCTATCAAAACCAAATCCCAAGTATCCAAAGCAAAGCAGAGGTCACTTTTGAAGAGGCTATAAGATGGCAAGATGGCAAAACTGTCTTTTTATTATCATTGTTTTGCTGGCAAGCCTCTAAAGCAGAAGTGCAGATTCAATTTCTCTGTTGGCATATTAAAGTACTGTAACTGTAACACTGTCTAACCTCATACACAGCATTACTTTTGCTCAGACCTAAAGCTGCACACATGTAGGTAGTGCTTTAAGTGTTCTGGTGAAATCACTATCAGTGTAGGAACAGAATCCTGCTCTACAACACCTCTTCTTTACACAAAAGGTGAGCTGACAGTCATTTACATTGCCAAACACAGCTATGAGCTTCAAGGATAATTATGCTCCTAATTTTCCCAGATAGTTTTGAGATTTCAGTGCTTACTCATACAACATAGAATCATAGAATAACTAGGGTGGAAAGGACCTTACGATCACCCAGTTCCAACCCCCCTGCCCACCTCACACTAAACCATGTCACCCAAGGCTCTGTCCAACCTGCCCTTGAACACTGCCAGGGATGGAGCATTCACAACATGCCTAGGCAACCCGTTCCAGTGCCTCAACCCCCTCACAGTAAAGAACTTCTTCCTTATATTCAATCTAAACTTCCCCTGTTTAAGTCTGAGCCCATTACCCCTTGTCCTGTCACTACAGTCCCTAATGAAGAGTCCTTCCCCAGCATCCCTATAGGCCCCCTTCAGATATTGGAAGGCTGCTATGAGGTCTCTATACAGCCTTCTCTTCTCCAGGCTGAGCAGCCCCAACTTTCTCAACCTATCTTCATACAGGAGGCGGTCCAGTCCCCTGATCCTCCTCATGGCCATGAGCTCATGATGTCATACTTGTGTTATGATTTAAATTCTGAAAAAAATCATAAAATTACATAGGGAAACAGCTTTGAGAATTCCATAGTTACCACTGCAATTTCATGCATTTTTCACAAAATTTTGTTGGAGACATTCTGTGTATCACGTCTCTCATATTTGAGTCTCCCATATTTACCAGACCGAAGTCAAAATATGTGGATGCACATTCACATATAAGCATAGGAGAATTCAGAGACAAAGTACAGATCAGGTCATCTTCACTTTTACTTAGATGTACAGTGCCAGACTTATGAATTAAAAGGAATACATGTATACACTGTACCTGCAAGTCTTTTTGGTCTTTTTTGTTTTCTAGAGTAGGTGTCCTAGTCACAAAGTCATTCAGTGTGCTGTGGGAAAATCAAGTCACTCCAAGTTAGTAATTGGACAGGTCTACTCAATGCACCTACAAACCTTATGCAGTACCTGAGAAGAAGAAAGTGTCCAGGAGGAGCCAAGTTCAACTGCACAGACTCTTTGAGAAGTCCTAATAAGGACTGGAAGTTCTCCTGCAGGGCTGAGACAGGCAGTCTGTCAAAAACAAAAAAAAACAAAAACCAAAACACACACAAAGTCTTAGGTCAGTTAAGGGAAAAACAATAAAAAACCCTGCAACATACATGGGTAACATCATGGCCTAAAAGCTTCCCTCAGGATCAGATCAGTCCTTTAGATCCTGCACCTTTCTAATAGGAACATGCTGGTTTGAATATACTCCAGATATTCCTCTCAAGAGCTATTGTAATTAGCCTGAGGGAGAAGAGGAAGGTGACAGAAGATGTCTCCTCCCACAGATTGGAGAAAAGCTGAAAGGTGTAATTATTAATAGTTCTGACAGATGTCTCCTGAAGTGCAGTGATAACAGCAATGCTGAGAACACATACCAGATTAGGTCTCAGGACCAGCAATTTTATCATATCGTAAACCAGTGTAACCCAACACAGCAAAATGATAACTTTTAACCCAGCACTCAGAGGTGATAAAGAGGTGATAAAGAGCACCACAGGGAACATACACAGCAAGCAAGGTGTGACATAATGTAATCCTGAGAAAACCAATTCAGAGCAAATAAAGCTACATTGCAACCAGAGACTGTTAAACCAACACAGCGAATGCTTATAACACATTAATTTTAACATGCTCTGGTAAGATCTGTCCTTATCTCAACCCTCTTCAAGAGTGCTAAAAAGGACTCTGGTGATTTAAGCCAGCTGTCAGCTAAACATCACACAGCCACTCGCTCACTGCACCTGGTGGGATGGGGGAGAGAACTGGGACAAGAAAAATAAGAAAGTTAAAATGAATGAGTTGAGATAAAGACACTTTAATAGGACAGAAAAAGAAGGGAAATAATAATAATAATGATGATAAAAGAATTAGAATATACAAAACAAGTGATGCACAATGCAATTGCTCACACCCAGTACCCAGCCAGCTCCTGAGCAGCAGTCCCTGGCCAGCTTTCCCCTTGGTTTATATACTGAGCATGATGTCATATGGTATGGGATAGCCCTTTGGCCAGTTGGGGTCAGCTGTTTCCGCTGTGTCCCCTCCCAGCTTCTTGTGCACCCACAGCCTCCTCACTGGTAGGGTGGTGTGAGAAGTTGAAAAGTCCTTGAGTTCATGTAAGCACTGATCAGCAGTAACTAACACATCAGTGTGCTGTCAACATTATTCTCAACCTAAATCCAAAACACAGCACTTTACCATCTACTAGGAAGAAAACTAACTCTATCCTAGCCAAAACTGGGACACTGATCCAACAACATGGTATCAATATCCCTAAGCACAGACAATATGCATACATCTGTAAATGCTAGCAGCACATGCAGTATGCCAGTCAGAGGGCTGTGTCTTCAGGGGGAAGAAAAGGAATAGTTTAGCCTACCAATCCATGGCATGCCAGCTTATTTTATCTCCACAGCTTATTGAATACGGTATATTGTACAGTCTGATATATCCCAAGGCTTCCGTGAGGAAAGCCAAGTACATGAAGAGTTTTGATCAAAGGAATGTTTCCAATCAACTGCCTGAACCACTACATGTCCAGCACAAACTGCACCCATAGCAGTTTTATTGAATTTTTAAGTTCTCTATCCATTCATTTGGCAACATAGAACAGATAAGAAGAAAGATCATAACAAATTATACAAGTTTCTTGCTAATGAGAGGCCTGAAGTACCATGCAGTATTAGTATGAAATCAGGCTTTCAGAGTGGCATTATCAGTAGATCAAATGGAACATAATTTCATAGCCCAGTAATTTCGTGTCTATCTGTCACTTAACAATAAAGTAGCAATAATCATTTCCTATATTGTGTTCTGTGACATTGGGACACAAAGATCAAAGTAAAGCAGAAACAGTGATGCTGGCTATTATCCTAACTAGAGTAAACCAGAAAGTTTATTTTTATAAAGGCTGAATTACCTTTGAATGAAAGCATAACTGAACTGCAGCACTGGAATATCTACAAGAGAAGATTTCTGAAAAATAAAAGCAAAACCACAATTATCTGCCAGAAGATTAAAAAAAAAAAAAAAAAAAAGAAGTTCCAAGCTGTTGAATATTTGTGTTCAATGCTTTCTTCTTAGAAACCACTTGTACTCCAACAGGTGACCAACTATGTCTATAGAGCAGTATGAGTGAATACAGAGCCTTAATACAGGACCCTAGTTCAGAAGCACACACATCACTTTGGAACGTCTGTTACAGTTTATTCAGAGCTGTAGGAGCTCCTGCAATGGTGTGCACAGTAGCAAAACTCACTTCCTTGAAAACCAACTGGAAGACAGCAGACACAGTGTGAAGCACTGTTCAGGTAAGGGTAGAAAGATAGAAGTACATCATTAAGTTGTATATCTGCAGCAACTTCATGAAAATTGTCAGTGTCTTTGGTACGGGAGGACCCTATACCTTTTCATTACCAGTAACTTCTCTAGAAGAACATTCTGAAGGATGGACTTACACTGATGGATAAAAACACAGAAACCTATATTCTGGAAAACCTTACTTATTCAGGTGCAAAAGAGAATCATACATTTGAAAAACCCAAACTTTCCTTCTAGCAATATTTAGATGACACATTGGAATAGATCCAGAATAGAATGTATTAAGAAAATGGGATTATCGTAATGGTTACCTCTTCGCCCTTGATTTGTGATGGTTTCTTGACTACCTCTTTGATTAGATGTAATATAGTGTCAATTTTCAATGTGTTAAGTGCACATATTAAGTCCACAAGAATAAGCTGAGATGCACTAGCCACTGGAACAATCTGACAAAACAAAACAAAAGACACAGCCCTCAGATCACTGTAGCAGACAAAACATGAAGTTGAAAAAAACAACTTTTTGTGTGATTACTCAAATATCAATACTTATACAAAACCTAAATTGGACAAGTTAAATCAAGCATGCAATAATTTGCCATATAAGGATCTTCTCCCAACACCTTCATGAAAACAACTTCATTATGCTCAAATGAAAGCAGGAAAGAGATGTTCTATGCCAAATAAATGCTAGTTTCATGGACTACAGCTCTAACCTTTCTATGGAAATAGATCTGCTTCAAGGTCTTTAAAATACAATTGGAAAATTGCA
The DNA here is from genome assembly GCF_033783945.1 of Neopsephotus bourkii. NCBI lineage: Eukaryota > Metazoa > Chordata > Aves > Psittaciformes > Psittacidae > Neopsephotus > Neopsephotus bourkii. Next base: position 5,164,481 of record NW_026901456.1, on the reverse strand, counting down.
ATCTTAAGATTACAAACCAGCACTGAATAAAAAAAATGCCTGTTACTATCAGACTTAAGACTGCTACACTGTCGTTTTTATTTATTTATTTAGTTTTAACTGTAGTCCTGATGCTTTATGGAATTACATATAAATAGGAGAGTTTCAGATTTTTCAGTGACTTGCCACGTCACATGTAAAAAGTCCCAAAGAATCTATAAACAAACCCAGAGTTCAGAACTGATCATATAAACGTAACATTCATCTGGAAAACTAAGCGTGCCTTTCTTCAGTTTCACCTTGCTTTTACTTTGATTCCTATGAGGTTTCTTGCTATTCCATACTGCTGCAACTGCTGCCATCAACTGGATTCCAAGTTGTGCTGTCAACGGATTTATGAAGTCCAGTATTTTAGTTCTTAATGTCTATAGAGGGGGAAAAACAACTGTCAGTGCTCAACTTCATAAGGCAAAGGCTATTTCATAGTTTGTTAACATTTTTCCTTCTCCCAAAATATTCAGAAAATATCAAAGAATCTCTTGATATACTTGGTAGTTGGACCAGTTTTAATAACTTGAGTTAGTGTATCCTCCTTACATATGGAAGATGCATTTGTTGTAAAACATTGCAAAATAGAAAAAAATAACTTCTGTGTTCTATTCTCCCTTCTCCTACAGGTATTTTCACTACATTTTATCAATATCGACAAACAAGAAGGGAAAGTCTAGTATTTTTATTCCTGCAGGTATGTTCTACTGCCTGTGGAAGGTGCTGACAGTTCAGCGGCGGTTAGCTCTACAGCAGCTATTAACAGAAGCTCACAGAAAAAGCAAAACATTAAACAGATCAGGATGATGAGATACACAGCAGTTTAAAAGGACTCCTACTTTAGTTGCTTTAAAGTAGACTGAAGAAGAGCCTTTAGTTGTTCCAAAGAAGTCAGTTGGTCTTTTTTGAGAGTCTTCCTTCTTTATAACACTCCAGAGAAGAGACATGGTATTAATGATGCGAGGTAATTCTTCCAAAATGGCATTCCTAGCATTTCTCAAGTTTGCAGGTTCAACTAAACAAGAGGACTAGAAAAAAAACCCAAAATATGAATATTGAAATACCTTATATTATGCACCACAGCGTAACTACTCTTAGGAGAGTTACAGACAACTAGGAGAATTATAGACAACTTTTCTAATGCCAACTTTAAAAATAATTCAACTATTCTGTTTCTGAAATATACTGCTGCTATTAGAATCTACTGAATTTGTTGTTCACTATTTTGACACTGAGAATTGATTTGTCTAGCAAATCATTATTAGTATAACATCCTCTTCTGACAAATGTTACAGAAAATAAAAATTGTGGAGAACACAACAGCATGTTATAAACTCAAAAGAAAATAGAAGACTTTGTTAATGACAAAGCAACTGTAGACAAGCTACATGGGAGTAATACTTGTGTGATCAAGATCATAATGAACATCTTGTACTTAGGATTAACTTTCCTGTCTTCAAATAAAAAAATAAGTTCCCCTCTCTTACAGTTTTACTTAGTTTACTTCTTTTGGTTTACTATGAGGCTTCTTTAAGGTTATCTTCTCGTCTAAAACCTGCTTTATTACGTATATTCACTTCTGAAGGAAAAAGTTTGATGAACTGCTGCCAAGGCATCAAATAAGTGGTAGGCATTAAGCACATACCTTTTTATTTTGAGTAGGGTGATCCAGAAGGCAGAAGTGACCAATGGTTGTCAGGCCTTCCAAAAGGGTTAGTGGGTAATCAGGTGTAACATTTTCTCTTTTAGAAGTTAAGCTTTGAAGGAAAAAAAAAAAAAAAACAACAAAGCAAAACAAAACCCAAACCAGTTATAAGGCCAAGTGTTATTTCCTTGATTAAAAATTCCAGTAGAAATCTGTTTCTGTTCAATAGTTAAAAGAATACCGGAATGACCAGACAGGACTGTCAAAACGAAGGATTCACAAACTACACTTGAACAACTCTGTTTGCTTGTCTAGATCTTTCAGAATATTATTCCCCACCTGACCACGAAACTTTAGGTTTCAATTATATTTTCCTGCTCCTTTCACTTACTGCCTGTTATCAACAGTATCACTGTATTTTTCTACTTCCCTGTATCTCTCCTCAATTAGTCCTCCAAAATCCCCAGTCTTGTCAAAACTGGGAACTTCTTGTTCACTTGAATAGCAGGCAGAGAGGGACAAGAAGTATCACAGCTGCTGGTCATCCCTGCTGCTGGCCCTCTTTCTTCTCTTCCTCCAACTACAGTGAGCCTGACTGCAACAGTATGTCCTCTGCCCCACACAGCCTGGAGGACCAGATGCCTGTATATGCAGCAGGGTTTAAGGATCAAACTCTGGGAGCCGCAACGCTAAACCAGTAAGTTACTATGCACTACTCTGTAGCAAGGGGAACTCCTCAGCATAACAAATCCCACATTGCAGACTCTTACCTTGCAAATGCTTTTGCAGATGTTTTCACAGCTTCATTTTCATACTGTTTGACAAGCTCATCCAGGTTTTTACATATCTGTACAACAAACGGAGCCACAGTCCAGCCTAAGGACTTCCCAAAATAGGGCAGGGAACATGTCACTAAGGCTACCCAAGTGGGATGCATCCCATGGCCATACTCTGGTTGCAATCCTCTAACCACAGCGGAGACAAATAATCCCTGTGAAGTTATTGGGTGTGGATACACATATTGCATTGCACCAATAGACTGCTGGAAATTAAGCGCCTGCTGCCATTCCTTAGAGAGGTCTGGTTGATTCTCCTGCTCCCCATGAGTCTGTCCAAGATGGTGCTCCAAGACAATCAATACCTGCAAAAGCTTCAGTAACTCAATTTGGAGTGGGTGTTCACTCCATATTTGATCATGCCCAAAATTTATTAGGCTCTCTTCAAAGAGTTCTTCTTCAGAAACATTATTAGCTCCATCTGCCATAAGAAACTCATACCGCTTCTGACTTATATACATAGATGCAGATAAGGAAAGAAGAACAAACTCCTGAATTTTGCATCTTCCTAGCAAATTGCGTATGAACTCTACATTCTTATTCTCTGCTGCCTTTGCCATAGTAGCTAGCTGCGTCATCATTCTAATCAGTACTTCCACACTTTTAACCTGAACATCTCTGTTGCCAAGCACATCTCGGTGTGTGACCTTCAAGTAGCATGGATAATATGAGCGCAGAAAACTGAGACAGAGGTAAGTGAGCAGTTCTATTAGAAGAGAATGGGGACACATGGTTGGGGACTGAGTCTGGAGCTTGCCATAAAAACTCTGCCCTACAAGAGCTTCTTGATGGCGAGCTAAGAGGTTGTAAATAAGATTCAAATGTGCCGTGGAGCTGGTATCCATGCTTGTAGTAGCTACAGCTTCAATAAATTCTTTAGGGTTTGTTTTAAGCACTGCCTCCAGAACAGAAAAAGCATACAATACCCTCTTAGAATCATAAGGCTGCAAATATAGCAGCATGTGTTTGAACAGAGCTTCAATCATCTCCTGTTTTTCCTTCTGTTGCTTGAGCAACCTAGAATTGGTAATTTCCTGGAGCTCCAAGTCCACCTCTTCATCACTTGACAGAGACTCTGATGCCTGAGTCCTCTCAGAGTCAGCACGGACAATGTTTAGCGCTGCACTGGATTTTGAGCTTTCAGGAAGGAATGCACTGAGCAGACTCACATGATTTGTGGTCTCTTTGCCATCAGTTGCAGCACTGTCATTGTCCTCATTGCTCACTTCTTGCAGCTCCAGAGAAGGAGAAAAAGAGGATGTATTTTCACTGTCATGGCCTGTGCTGGTGTCTGCTGATTCTGTGTGCTCACTATTGTCTTGGTCACCATCTGCTTCATGTAAGATAACTGGATTATAACAGCCATCATTTTCAGGCTGTTCAGTTTTTAACTCCAGCTTCTCTGGATCTTTTTCCACTTCTGCCCAAATTGCTTCTCTATCCACAGTAGTAAACTGACTCAGTGGAAGGTTTTCCTCGGAATTGCTCTCAGAGATGCCAGACTCTTTCAAAGAGGCCTTTTTCTTGCAAAGCAAATCACGTATATCTTCTGGAAAAAAAATTACTTGTTTTGGGGTTTGTTTTTCAAAAAGAGCATATAATTGTTAATTTCACATACAGAAACATAGAACAGTTTGGGTTGTAGATTACCTTTAAAGATCATATAGAACAAAACATGCTTTATATTAAAGACATCGTTGTAAGAAGAAAGAAAAGGTTACAAAGCTCTCTGCTCTAGTATTAATTGTAATGTGTTAAGCTAAAAAAAAAATCTAAAAAAAGCAATTGGTTAAGGCAAGAATTATCTACTTTATTTTTAAGTGCTTGAGCAGGGCTAACCTATTGTATGTGCAAGAGAATAGGATCAAAACATTAAGCTGTTTCACTTATGCTATGACTCCCTAGATGTGACAGGGGTTTTTTTATGCTTCCTGAGCATAAAATGTTTGCTGAGATCAGAAGGGAAATGAGAAGGGTAGCAACAGAGGAATTGTGTTTGTATAGCATCTAATAAACAGGTCCTTTTGGATGCTATAAATGTCTGCCATCTATTTGCCAATCAAGACAAAAAAACAATTATGCAAGCTGACAGCTAGATTAACACTAATGAGACAGACAGTGACAAGGAAGTTTCTTTACACAAAGCTACCAGACACTTCTCCACCGTCTTCCTGCTCTGCTCCAGAAACAACCTTGGCTACTTGAGCCAAATGGTGCAGCATCTCATATCAATACCATTCTCAGCAACCCCAAACCTGAACAGATTGACAACCTTCATAGGACTTTGAACTTGGAGCAAACCCTGGCTCCATGCCTGTCGCGGTCTTCCTCAGGTGCTCCCCACAGGTGTCTGTCACACACATTGTGAATCACATATGACACAGAGATCATATGTGATTCACGGTGGGTCTTATGGGTCTTAAAATGGACATCTTCCAGCTGTCAAATTCAGCTTGTCCACGTAAAGATGCTCTGCCACATTCTTAACTCTGGGTGGCTGAAAGTCATCTTCCACTCCAAACATCTGTCTTTGCTTCTACATCCTAGCTCTGGTGATCCTTGAGACATATGCCACAAGGGCTCAGCTCTCCTCTTGAATCAAGGCAGATCTTTGGACAAATACATTTTAATTTTTGGAAGTCAGCAGAATTAGAAGGGAGGTTTTGTGTGCTGTGCCTTAGACAGCAAGATGTTCCTCACAGCCTCTGGTTATTAACACAATGCTGAAGGAATCATTAACAAAAATATTCTGAACAAAATAATTTGATACAAGGGTGCATTGTGTTCAAGGGCAAGACTGGGTGGAGAGAGTAAGATTTGCCTGTCCATCCTACCTAGACAGGTATCCTGTCATCCTACTGAGACAGTTCCTGGACTGACACAGTCACCAAACTGCTCCTGGATTTCATTTGGTTGCAGACCTAGTTTTGCTCGAGAAGGGATCCTGTACACACTGAAAACACATGCAGTGTGGATCATCTGGGAATAGCAACGAGAAGTGTGGCACAAGATCCCACAGCAAAGCAGGGAGCAATCCAAACTAACAGTGTAGGTGCAGTCACCATAACAGAAATGATCATTAGGCCTTCAAGTAGCATAACTTACTCCTGAACTCTGTTTTAGGCATCACTATAGGTACTAGGATGAGGAGGAATCTATGGAACTGATGCAAGACAACTCAGGGTAACAGCATGCCATTGTATTTCAGAGACTGCCTTCAGTAGGTGTTCAGGAGTATGCAGTGCTATATTAGCACTTACAATTTTAGTCCAAGAACAGTTTTACCTGCTGAATTTTTCTGTTTGATGTAGTGGATGGACGTGCGCTGTGTCTTTGGATGAAGCAGCAGCAGCAGGACTGGTTCAAGAATCCGTGCAACATCATTAAGTGAAAGAGCACGGATCAGCCAGCCCTGTGCTGCAGCACCAATTGCGCCATCTGAACAATTGAGACTGTCCAGTACCACAAACAGAGACCTGAGTGAAGAAATCAGAATGAAGAAGTACAGTTGAAATCCCTAAAAAGGTTAATGCAAACAACAAAATAGTGGCAGGGAACAGACAGTGCATGTTAAAGTATGCACTGGTCAACGGCTCATGTCTGCTAATGATAGCTTGATCATGCACATTTTCTGGAACTGAGGTCAAGTACACATGCGTTTGTAAAAGCAAGGCCAGACATATACTCACACTCTAGAAGAGCAGCATATTTTAAAGTTCTTTCACATATTTATTTAGACAGATTCTTAACGCTTTTGTCCCATTTTATACAAGGTTATAGTCTTGTAAATAGGAAGTAAAACTAAGATTTTTCATAAGTAGCTGATTCTATTTTCTTTGGAAATAAAAAAATATGTTATGCAGAAACTTGTTTACAAGCTACTCATATGAAGCTCTTTCTATAGAAAATTTCTTCATACAAGAAAGTGCACCATGCGTACAAGGTTCCCCATGCTTTGCAAATGTAGTAAGATCTTCCTTTTGCTCTTGTTTCTCTTTTTGTCTCTACAGAGAACTTTCCTACCTCAGAAAAAAGAACATAATAAATCTTGATATAGTTAAACATATAAATGTAAGTTCAAGTCAGTGGAAATGGAAAATACCTATCGAAGGACCGATTGTGAGAAGTCACTCTGCTGCCTTGGATCTCTCTGGTCAGGTGCCACATGACAGAGAATCTGAACAGTGCTTCCAGCCTTGTCCCCTGTGCAAGTAAACAAGACAGATACATATTTTTTACAGCATTCATCTTTAAGTAAAGTTTTACTGATTCTTAAACCTTTAGCAGAACAATAGCTATTGTGTAGGTGACTGCTAATCCTTCTCAGGTAGTTTTCTGTCTTGCAATAGACTAAATCAAAATGCCATATACCCATGAATTCACAACCAAAATGTAACAGCCACAGTGTTAATAGGAGCAAGAAAAGATGTGCTGATACACCAAAAATGTATTTCGGGGCTCTGGTGTGTAAACACTTTAGTCTTGGTTTAGTGCTAGGGAGGTTTAAAAGTTGGATGACAAACAGGAAGACACTGGTATATAAGGTAGTATTTGTTATTGGTAATTTTGTTTGAAAGCTTTTAAAAGATTTCCAAACTCTTAAGTTGCAAAATTGTAAGAGCAAATGTATGAAAACAATACCAAAGACTGAAGGTGGCTATTTTAAGTTTTATTGTGCAAGGCACTTCTCACAAATACATTGTAAGCTATTAAATAACTATTCTGACTTACTATTAAACTTAGTCATTAAAATAAGTAAGTAAAATAATTAATAACTGGGTCACTTAAAATACAGCTTACTTATTATGAGAACTAAATCTGAGCCAACATTAGGTTGACATACATTTATAAAGCAATAAACTCTTTCATTGGAATATGCAGTTTACAATATGAACATAGAATAAAATTGATTTAGTTTTTGGTGGAGCTGGGTCAGTTTGGAAATGCTGACAAAAACTGCAGGCTTTTAGATAATACATGATTTGGGCTGAAACTAAAAAGCTTCAGTGACTGAACTTGTATCCAGGGATTAAGTTTAGCAGTATTCCTGTGATGAATAAATTCCAGGGAATTGTAACACCATAAACAGAGTCTGTCAGACTCTTGGAAGATATAGAGACCATGGAAGTGAAGACAGGGGTGGAAGGGAACTGGAAGCAGACTGAGAAGCACTGGAATAACTCTACAGTGATGAGGGGACTTCAGTGAATAAAGAACTTACTTTATCACGATCCAAAAGTGCATGGCAGATAATGTCTTCACAGATATTTGCCGATGGTGCCAAGCAGTGTAGCCTGTAGAACAGCTCCACACATGCAATATGATGCTCTCGTGTCTCTTTGTTCAGCTGATTCCAGAGCACGCAGGCTACTCTCTAGAGAAAAATAACATCAACAAGTAATTTATATTAATAATAGTAATTTATTCCCTAATTTAAAAGCTTTCCATTGCGCAAATCGCCTCTACTACCAAAAGGCATTTCCAAATTGCCTTAGTTTAGCAAGTACAAATTCAGGTTATACACTCAGACCTAAAGGAATGTAACTCTCCTACCCTGGTAGGACAGGTAATTGAAATGTATTTGCACGAGAAGGTAAGAAAAGCATTTCTGCTTCTATTTTCTGGGTCAAAACTTAACAGATTGTTCATGTGTCAAGCACAGCAATTGGAAACACAGTAATTAAGAAAAAGATCTTGGAACCAACACTCATACCAACACTAATATCAAAAAATGTTCAGGAGAAGAAAAGAATCCAAGGAGGATTATTCAGCCACTAACATTTTCTCTTATCTGAAAACTTAGAGTGGTATCAAAGTTTTCCAAAGCATAGTTTTCAACATAATGAAACCAAACTCTTCAAGTCAGAAATCAAATATATCTACCCCCAAGAATTTGGGCACAAAACCCAAATAGCAATTTGAAAATAACCTTTCACTTTTGAGCATTCTGTTGAGAAACATGCAGAAGAATGGAATTGCTTTGCAATGCTTGTGGAAGCAAAAAAAAAGCAGTGTGTCACTGTTACACAAACATCCTACCCCCATCATCCGTTCAAGTAACATTTGTTTTTCCACACCATCCTTAGAAGTTCAATGTAGTTGGGCATTAGAAAAGGAAAAGCAAATTGCACCTGGTAGAAATCTGTTTTCTCTGAGATGATCTTTAGGACTCCAGGAGCAATGGGAGGAAGGGTGACCATCTGTAGCTTTCCAAAGAAGGGGTTGTGGCCAGACACTTTGTATCTCTTCATTCTATCTTCTATCACAAGTGCCAGTGACTGGGAATGGTTGATCACCTCCAGCAGCGTGAAGATGGACACATTCTGCACATAGCAGTCATTTACACAACAGCATATTGTCATTAAGGACTTCAGCCACAGAGGGAAGCTGGCATCACAACCTTCTCAGAGGATAAGTGAAAAAAAAAAATAAATAAATTAAATAATCACAAGGTTGTGGTCATATTTCCAAGAATCCTTCAACCAAGCTCAGAGGACCAAGATTCAAAAATGACTACCCAAATCCAACTGCCATGCTGGACACCATCAAGTCTCTTACTTCAGGAAGGACTTGCTTCAGAGCAAGTTATATTCTTTTCCCTATTTCTCCCAGCAGAAAGCTCTTGCAGGACCTTGGTAACCCAGTAAAGAATGGATTTCTGCTTTCCATTTTATGCTTACTCACACCTAGTTTTTACAGCTGCTGCTTTCCAGCTCTCGTCAAAAACCACAGTGGTCTGCAGACCCAAGGATGCTCTTTCCCATAGAATTGAGGCGTATCAGTTCAGAAACGGTGAAGCACCCAAAGAACTGATATGGCTAACATCAAGTCAAGCCATCTTTGCCTATCCTGAGTGAATAATCAGATACATTTTTATTAAGGCTTGACTGGAGACAGTCTGAAGTATGAGTTCTCGCTTCAAACCCAAATGCTTTAACTGCTTTACTATCACAACTACTCTTCCTTCTCCGTATCAGACTTCTGTATCACATTTAGGCCACAACTTCATTATCAGAGGTCTTTTCTTTCTGTCTTTAAACCTTACTGTGTTCTCCAGGATGTGCAGTTGAAAAGAATTTTGAAAATAAAACTTCTATAACCCTAGGATGATATTTCAAAGAAACATAATTATGAAAGCAAGCCTTGTAAGTTGAGCTACACTGCTGACCACATGCAAGGCACTGCAAATATGCAAACACCCATGTCAGGCAGACAACTCGCCCATGTAGATGATGGGCATATCATCGCATTGTTGGGGAAGACAGCAGAAATTTGTAGTGAGGTGAGGATAAGAACTCAGTTTATCCAGTTTCTCACCATTCTATACACTGCAAGCCTGTCTTGTCAACTAGTCTTCAGGCCAATAACTGCTTCTGTTAAAGCTAATGAATGAAATTGAACTCCCAGAACAAACAGGCCCACCAGTTATACAAGATTATTCTTTCTTAGCTTACATTGGACTGGACTTTTTTGAATTCTGAGGTTTACGGAAAGAGCTTATTTTGCTTCTGGTATGGTTCAGAGCTCCCGTTTTCTACCTACACCCATCTTCCTCTAACACAACAGATTTCCTGAAAACCCTGAACCATGCCACAAGGCTACAGGCCAGAAAGTCTTTGCATCCCTTCAGCTACAAGTTTTGTAGTGAAAGCTTTCAAAAGAATGTGAATTATAAAGCTTGGTAAAACTTGTCCCTCAGCTGCAAGACAAAAAACACATGCTGATGTGCGGAAGTCTTTAATTCACATGCAACTTGCCTTCAGCCCTGTCAAAAGACATTACTACTGGCCCGTGTCACACAGCGCACACTGCTATTCTCTAATGTTCAAGTTTCCTAGTAAAAAATCTTTTCTTACCAGGAACGTGAAACAGAGAGAGATACAACTGTTCCATTTCTTCCTCTGAAAGATAGACTGGGAATGTGGTACAATCCAACAAAAGGTGACAAGCTGCAGAGAAAGCTTCCTTGCAGTCACCTCTAAGGGGTCCCAAGACAAGCATCACTTGTTCAAAGTCCCACTCTTCTTCTTCCTTTTCCTTTTTATTACCAGAGTTGGGGTCAGAAGGAAGAGGATTAGAACTCTTGTTCTTGAATGGTGACCCTCGAACTGAGAACAAGTCTGAAAGCATTTGTTTAAACTGAGGTACAGTGATTTGCTTTGCATCCCATGGGCTCTTCTTCTTGCTACCACTTTCAGGCAATCTGTAGCCATTCTCTTTTTTCTCTTTTCCACTCAGATTCATTGCTGAGATGCTTTCGTTACTTGTTTCTTGAAATTGCATCCCAAAAATGTATTTACTGGAAAACTTGGCAACCAGCTCTTGGATGCAATATAAAGTCTTCTGAATGCTCCCCCCTTTCTTCCATACATCATCTCTCTCAAGGGTCACAGTTGGCACCCCCAAGTGCTGAGAGAGCTCTGGAGAGGAAGTGCTTAGACCAATTCCACTGTCTTCTGACTTCAGGGGAGGGAATGATGTCTCATCCTCCTCCTGCAGCACAGACTTAGTCTCCAAGGTTATGTCCACATTTTCCTTTTTCACTGGGCTCTAAAACAGAAATGTTAATGTGGTTAATGTTGCACTGCATAGACCATTTTAAACTACATAGAACTGTGGCAGGCACTAGGGAAGAGCAATGACAGAAAAAAACCCCAAACCCTAGTATTTGCAATTTCCAGATTACTTTTACAAAATCATGAGACATAGTTATTTGTAAGCAATTAATTTCAATTGCATTTAAAACCTAACAAATGTTTGTATAATCCTCACACCTTGATTCATGAAACACCAACACACCCACAGCTACAAATCGAAATGTTTCCTTAAAATCAGTCCAAAACTAGAACAGTATTACACATGTTGGATTATTTCTACTCAAATGCATGTATCTGTTCTACTGAAAAATTCTGGCAGGCTGTGCTTGTGTGATTGCTTTATGCCATCTATTCCTCACTCCCTATCATGGTCTTTTCACACAAATAATACCACATTGTGTTAAACTAAAATATTAATTGAAAACCTCGCAAACCTAACCAGCTGTAAAGCTGGGCTTGATTTGCTACTTGAATCTTTAGCAACTGCATTATACTGAGTGCTTTTCAAAACCACTGAGATCACATTCTTCTGAAGAGGTAAGATTATAGCTTCAGTTTCAGACAAGACTCTATACTCCTTCACTGTCACAAATAATTCACACAGGTCAGAACTTAAAACCCAGTAAGTCTAACAAGGCAGCAGATAGCTCTGGAAGGGGTGAAAGAAGGTAGTTTCAGAAATCTTTATTGCTGCAGTTACTGTGTAGGTTTAAGTTAAGAGAATTAGCATTTTAAAACGTTATGTCACTAACAATTTCAAACATCTACAAGTAGTTGAAAACCACCTACCCCATTTCCACTTCCTGTCTCAACGTCCAAATAGGAAGGAGGCATTTGCACTTTGCTAAGCACCTTAAAACAGGTCTTTAAGGCATGAGTGAGTTCTGGTAAACTTAATATTTCCATATTTTCCAGGAGAGACTGCACCATATAACTGAGCATCTGTGGAAGATACTGAGTCTGCACTTCAGAGTAGAGTTCCTAAAATAAATAAACATTGTCTAAGATAGTTATCACATATTACTGTCTATATTCATATTTCTGTCTATTTTCAGTATTGTCATATTCAGCTGTCTAACAACACAGGTCAGTGATTGATAAAGTCGGTTCATGAATTGTTAACCTGTACAAACCTACTTAAGCACTATTCCTCCTTTCTTCATTCTAAATGATGAACACTAAATCATACTCCAAAAATGTTATTATAGCTAGCCAGTTACTAAGAGACCCAAAAGCCCCAGGAAATTATTCATCAAGATGCAAAAGGTATACTTTTTCTTTCCCTTGACAGAATCACCATATTTTAAAATGCAAATAGTTTTTATTTTGCTAGGCAAATAGCATGGGTAGCCATACATAAGTCAGCATATAAAACCATACTTTGCAGGGCATAGCATGCATATGTACACATATGTCAATTTGCCCATTTTCATCTTAGGTAATCACAATATGAATTATTTGATTTTAAGTTTCTTAATACTTTGAAGCAGTTAGCTTAATGTTGCCTTACCAAAGGAATCACATCAAGAAGAAACACCAAGAGCGTGCAGAGCTCTGAAACTGTAGGAGGAGTGCTAATATTTTCAAGAAGATGTCTCGCCTGTGTGGATTTGTTTCTGGATGGAGAGAAACATTATTATGTAAGCTTTTTCCTTGTCAAAATTCTTATGACAATAAAAAGCTTCATTAAACCCAGCACGAAACACTGAATGAACAGCCAGGCTTTTTGAAGCAAAGTAAAATGGAACTTCTAGTATAGCAAGATACAAAATTCTGTCAAAACCACTTTATTGTAGCTTGCACGTGGGATACTACAGTGCTTCGATTTTCAGATTGAATCTCTATGCAATCTTACTGAAGTATAATCTTCTCCCTTGTATTCAGAAACCAATCAGTATCTCTATTTTTCTTCAAAACCCACTTGTTCTTCCAAGAAAGACCTCTCAGCCTCCCTTTCCAAAACTTTTTCTCCTCTGTCATTTTAAAGATAATTTCTTTTGTTCTCAGGTTGCTACTTTCCATCAAAACGTTTACCTGTTTGCATTTTTAATTACTTTAGGATTCAACTTGCATACCTGTCTAATTCTAACATGTTTTGTCCCTTCCAGAATTTAAATGTTTCAGTAAACACTATTATCTTACACAAATAGATCTTAAGCGGCATTTCTAAGAGGAACATGTTTGACAACATAAACACCTGAAACATTCTTCAAAACATTTGGTCATGTAATCCCAAAGAAAATCTGTGCTTAAGGATGTGATCAACAAATTGACTGTCTTGACGATTTCTGAGGCATTTTTGTTCTCTTTTATTGCACTGTGTGAAAGGAAAAAGGAAAAAAAAAAAAAAGAAACAAATATTAGTGAAGATTCCAAGAGCATGCACACCACAGTACTAGCTGATGCATTCCAAAAACTTCCCCCCTCTACAGGCTAAATGATATTGATTGCTTTAGACCAAGGACTAAGTCATTCTGGAACAGCTAGAGTTTAAGCATCTTTCTCCCAGATGAAAGAAATCAAGCTTTCAACTTTGAGAATCAAAAGGCTAAGAGTTCTGTCACCAGACTTATTTTTGGCCAATATAAGCGGGTTTAATCAACACAAATCACACGCAGTGCACTTTATTTTCTTCTCTGCTAATGAAGAGAAATCGTGTCTAGAGAAAAAAAGAAATAATAGAAAATCTGATTTTCCATACAGAAGGTCACTTTAACAACCTGACCTTCCTTAAGTTGGTCAGATTTCAGTAATTTAGCTTAATATAACTGATACACTTTCAGGTCATAATTGAAAACTTGTAGCTATACCTTGTAAGTATGTTGCCACTTTGATTGTAGCTAAGCTCGAGATCAGAACCAAGTGCATCCTTGCAGTAGGAATAAAAGGCTCTAATAACTTCAAGGAAGAGATCCCCAACAACCTGTGGCCCTACAAATGAAGGAAAAAATAATCTGGTAGTTGCACCAAAGTGATTGCTAGGCAGCTCAGTTGCAAACTTGTATAGACTTAAATTAGGGGTAGGTAGATGAAAAAACAAAACATTCAGCCAAGCAGGAGAAAAATGCTTTTTAAAATGACAGATTTTTCCAGTTACAATAAAATTAAATATGTGGTTAAATATATGCATGCATTAATTCTACTTAAATATCACCTGTTGTTCATTTTAGGAAATTTAATTAAGTGATGCTTGGAAAGCCATAGTACTGGTTCTACATTAGACTTGTCACTTCAGTAAGACACCTACACTGCAATCATTTATAAGTGGCCATAACCATAACCATGAATCTGCAGTTCATGTGCCAAAAATACCCTCCATGTATGTAACCATAAGAAAAACAATCAGATTAAACAATACACATTTAACATAGCAGCCTTGATTAAATTTCCAGGGACAGAAGATGGAAAAAACAGCAAATTGAGACACTTTAAATGCTGAAATATATCAAAAATGCATATTTATACACAGTTTTAAGAGTAAGGTACAAAAGTTAGGTGTGTGGGGACAACTGCATCCATTTTTCAAGGGTGACTTTTATTATTTTACCTGAAATTGTCTATAAAGGAGGTGAACCAGTAACAAGTACAATATCCTAAACATGGAAGCATTTAAAGTAGCATAAAAAGATTCCAATTAGTACTTCTAAAAAGGAAAAGTGAGGTCAAAGGTTCCTGTTATGTTTTAGTTTGCTACCTTTAAGAAGCTGCACTGCTGAATCCATTTCAAAAGGAAGTGAAAGTCATATTGACTTAAGGCTTAATAAGTTATATTTTGTGTGCTGGCTGGATCAGAAAGCTTAAACTGTGTAATGCAGCTCAGCTAAATCACCCTTATTTGTAGTTCCGATTAACACTGATTGTCAGCCAAATAAAACACACAACAGTTATAGTATTTGTCATCTAAATTAGACTAATCCATAAATTTTTAATGCAACAACCCTAGTGTCTTCTTCAGCATTTTCGTCAGGAAATAAAAATGCTGTATATAAGAAGTTTCAATCACAATACATTTTGGTTTTGGGGTTTGTTTTTTGTTTTGGGGTTGTTTTGGTTTGTTCTTTTTGTTTGTTTGTTTTTTTAAACAGCTGAAAAACAGCTAAAACCAGTGGAAGGAAACATTAGCATCACTGTCTTACAAGCAGACTAACAGCTGCTTCTACTAAGGTAGCATTCATTTGTTAGATAAGAAATAGAGAATCCTTATTTTTCCTGGCAGCGCTTTGATAATTCTTTAACAGGAAATGTGTTTAAAAGTACTTGCCTGACCCATGAAAGAGGATAAGCCTACCACATACAAGATCCTACAAAACAAACTGCCACCCAAGGGTTTAGTCTCAGTACATGAGTTTTGTTCTAAATCTATGCTTAGAACATAATTTCAGATTTGTCCACACATATACAGTTCTTACAGAATACTATTAAATCCTAAAACTCTGCCAGGTCATTTTGGCTTTGTTTTTACACACAGAAAGGAGAACTTGACCTTTAAAACAAGGGCCAGCAGAGCCTCGCCCTTCTGGCACTGACAACTTCATGTACACAACAGGACAGACATGTGACAGTGAAGAGGAGGAAATTCTTCATAGCTCAGTCATGAGGTCTCAAACCATAGCTCCCACAACAGCATCAGGCTGGCACTAGCAAGCAGTGCCACTGACAGAGGCACCACTACCTCCCCACACCCATAACAGGTTATTTCCAGTTGGAGCCCTGCAGGTAAATGGTACTGTCCACTTTGGCAGCAGTAGCACCATACACAAGTTGCTGTGGGACTACACTGTCTGGAAAAGGAACACAGTCATGAGAGTCTGATACAAGCATCTAGGGAGGCCTGCAAGCACAATCAAGCACTGGAAACACCCAGGCAAGAGCAGCATTGGTGGTTTTCTGCAAAGGAGCCTCTTTGTAAGACAGAACAAAAAGAGGCCTAACAGTGTTTTTAGCAAATAAGCTCCAAGGAATGAATTGAGTAAAATATTGAGACTAGGGCAGAAGTAGTTCTTATTAACAGGTTCCCCAAATTGCAGTTCTGGGCACAGAAGAGTGTTATCCTCACTAGGATAAATCCATATTACAATGTAGTGCTTTGCAGAAGAGCCAGAGGTAACCTGGAGGGAATGCTTGCTCCAAAGCACCATTATGAATGAGGTCCAAGGCAAGGAACACAGCCCCCTGCACACTAATACACAGTGCATGCATATTCAGAACTAGGAAGAACTGTGCAGGGTGTGTCTTAAATCCTGCTGTCAAAGGCAATTGACAGCCAAGTTCTAACAGGCATTAGCAGTCATACAGAAGTGACAAGCCACATTACCTATTTCAGGTTTGTCAAGGAGACTAACTAGGATGCGGAACGGTTTCAAATAAGCTTGGTGCTGTTCCTCTGTATCAGACTCTGGGAATTTCTGCTGTAAAATTTCAATCAAACTCTAGTAAAAAGAAAACATCAAATTATTATGCAGAGAAGAAAGACTGCCATTTTACTAATATCTGAAGTGTTTCTAAATTTGATTTTGTTTTGTACTGACTACAATTGAATTTCAATTTTCCATTAAGGGTAGACAAATCAATGATGTCTTTTCATCATCTGTACTCAAGAGCTGTTGTTACTCAGAGAAGCATTCTTAAATAATTCAGGTAGTTCATCAGAGATGCTACATTTTGGTTTTGTTAGATTCCATTTGTATTATAACCACATCCAATATTTGGATAAATACAGCAGAGCAGGCATTCAGGTAGATGAAAATACAACCACCAAAATGCCACTATCTATAGGGACAGAAAGTGAAGGACAACCCAAGGAGCACAGTGAACAATTCTAGATTTAGTTTGCACTAAAACATTTGAGAGGATCACAAATGCATCTGTATGCAGAAAATACCAACCTCAACTAAAAGATCTTTAGAGTATTTTCCAAAGAAATAAATAGCATGGTCTTCTGAAGTTGAGTCTGGAGCAAAAGTACCACCTTTAATATCAGAGCCTACAAGATAAACAGAGGCATCAAGAGTACACAGAAACACTACAGTACAGAGCACTACACAGATGTCATTTATACAAATATTGAAATTATACCACATATTTAACCTTTGTCCTTTCAATACTTTGCTTGAAACAAACTTTCCTACTTCCCAAAGACAACCCACATATCACAGTTTGAGGTATCCTCATGTGCTGTACTGGACATAAATGAAAACCAAGGCCTGATCCACACATGGGGTCAGCAAGGAATGCCTTCATACAGCTACTTGGCTGCAGCTCTTGCCCTGATCACTTTTTGCATCTTCATACCCCGTTAAAAAGAGGCAGACGGGGAGAAGGTATAGCTCTCTTATAGCCTCTCCTTCACAATTAAGCCCATGGGGGAATTAATAGACTATTACTTCCAGAAAAGCAAGGTTAAAATAGCACCCCACTCTTCTTAGTCCAGTGAATCACTTCATAATAAATTGTGGATGAGACTAAAAATAATCAGATACCCAGTGATCCAGGACAAATTAATCTGTGAAGCGTAGACTTATTTGCCAAATAAATGCTTAGTTTATTAAACAGATACTTAATATATGGCAACTAAACAACACTTTATTTTATCATCATTCATTAACTGCTGAAAAGGTGTATTGCAATTTTAAGCACTGACTTTTTTTTCCTCTTAGGTATTCAGAATATTTGATATAATTGTATATTGTACAGTACCTAGCAACCATGCATATAATCTTCTATTGAGTGACATGTCTCTTCTCAACAATGTTTGTGTAGCAGCTGACAGAATATAGACTAAATCAGTCCTGTGCAATAGAATAGTGCTTTCATTGCAGTCCTAGGATGAAAAACAAAGGCATTTCAGCTGCTTATGAACACTGAAACAAGTCAAAAAGGTAATGAGTTGGTTTGTGGTTTGGTTTTTTTAACAGGTGAAGAAAACCAACAACAAAAAAATCAACAAAGTGTCAACAACAAAATATTCTGTATAGAAAAAATCTCAAGAAAGGGAATCTGATTCAGTTGTGATAATTTTCATATTTAAGGTACAGAGCTACAAGTTAAGCTAAAAGTACTAAAGACTTCATTATATTATAACTTCACACCTAAAAGTACTTGCTACTTTCAAAACACTGGGTATACTACCAGGTAAGTTAGAAAATGATGGAGAACAACTCTAGTTTCAAGCAATATTTTCTCTCTAGTCTTTAACAGAAGTATCTTTGTTTAGCACAGACAATTCTAAATGCTGAAATCCTAGTTAAAAATAAGCTTGATATTTATTCCACATGCCTTTTCTCAGGCCTGAATACTTCAAGAACATTACAAATGTCATGCAATAATCACTGTGAAAGCATGAGTCTGAGAAGCAGCAGTCTCCTCTACTATTAAAACTGATGGAGGAACAAGAAATTGCAATATCTGTTTGATGATTTTGGAGGTACAAAATTCAGACTTTTGGCAATAACAGAGATAGAAGCTGGATTGGTTTCACAGCACTTTCTTGCACAAAGTGTGCATGCGACAACACTAAAATAGTCCTCTTACCAAAGCTGTAGAAAATGGGAAGAAGAAGAGAATCACTTCTAGAGTGTTTCTTTGCACAAGGACATTTGAATCCAATACTGATACACACAAAGACTTTATCTGTTAAAGAAAGCACAACAGAGTTTATTTCATGATAGCACTTGAAGTGCAATCACTGTTAATAATCATAAGAAAGAAAGAAAGAAAACTTGGCTACATGTAAGCACTGTTTTTTTAAGAAGCCATTTAGCTCCTACCCACAAAGTGGGTTAAAAAAAAAGAATGGGTAGAGAATAAATGTCAGGTTTATCTTCTGAACTGAAACACAGTCGGTCTTTTAAGGTTGTATGCAGTACCGATTATCAAAAACTACAGAAGCTTCAGAAGACTTACATTCTGCAGGCTAACCAAAATCTGTATGGGAGAGTCCCTCCTATATTTCAAGAAAGATGCTCCCATGAAGTAACAATATTAAGCAATTCTGAAGTGTGGACCTTTCAGCCTCTCTTTCTCTCTCTCCAAAATGCTAAGAGCAGGTTATTGTAATTTAATACAGAGAAGGCATAATTTCCTAGTATGCTTGTATTGTGGTAGATAAAACTATTCTATGAGGAGCTCAATGAACTTACTGTGAGCCTATAATCGGTGCCAAGCATGTACTTCTGCTGTTTTCCAGACAGCTCTCTGTTGATGTGACTGACAACAAAAAGAGAAGCAGGCAGCCTGATGGATGGGCCAACCAGGACACTGCCCCAGAGTGCTCCATAGAACACTTCCTGGCCCATCAATAAGGAGAGCTTCAAAAGCAGAGCATCTGTTCTGTACGGAAATATAGTTTGCATGAGAAAACAGATTTTTGTTAGTTCAGTTTGGTATCATAAAAAGGCAATCATACACAGAATTAATATTGACATCATTTATTTGTTTTCCTCATCTTTGTATTATCAGTATTGCCCATTTCACATGAAGATGTCTGCATCTAATTATACAAAACCAGTAAAAAATCTTTTGTCCCTGTGCACACTTATTGAAACAAAGCTTCTGTGGATACTTTAGAAACTTGCCAGAAATTATCTGCAAGCATTTAGCTCTGACCAAATTACTGTAGAGGTGTGCAATAGTGAACTGGAAATAATTTAAGATGGTGCTAGCTTCTGAAAGCCAATTTAATCAGTCTGGGATCTGGAAGATATCCTACAAATTTGTGCTTAAAAATGAATGGGCTCAATCTGTAAGTCACTGAATGAAGAAAAACATGAGATAAAATAACACACTGTCAGCTACTGCACACATACTGAAACCAGTTTACAGGTCATAGATATGAAATATATATATACTTATAAATATGAAATGTATACTGACATAAGTTTATAAGTAATCACATTGGAGGTCCTGTGACTGAAGCCACATTTTCTGCTTTTGCCACTCTGTCAGTACTCCAGTGGTTAAATCACAATATTTACTATAATGTAGTAATTAAAACCTCACATGAGGAATGTAGAAGTGAGAAAAGAGGAAGATGTCCAGCACAGAAGAGGGAATACCACCATCCCCTACCCCTTGCAATGTGATGTTCTTTTCCATTTCTTTATGAAGTAGCCCTCAAGCCATTTTTCCTTTCATATTTTGTGTAGGTGTGTGTGCAAACTCATGCATATGCATATGTTTAAGAAGAGAATAGTGTCCAGGCTGAAGCATGACCCGAGCTAGTACTTCCACCACTTTCAGGAACAGCAGATGATGTATTACTGTTAGTCCTCAGTGTTGAAGATTCTGAACACACTCAGTGGGAAGCCTCTCGTGAAGTCAAATTTAAAATTAACCTAACACGTTCTGAGAAGATACCTTGGTCTATCTTTCTTGCTCCAGAATCGTTATGATAAGTAAACTAAAGACTTTCTCATGTAAATTTGTATTTCACAAAATTGTATGATATTCATTTTATCATGAATCTTTCACAGGGAAACATACAGTCAGTTCCTGTCTGTGGTGCTGTCTGTTCAAGGTAAAGAGGAAAACAGTGCCATTAACAATTGGGGAAAAAGCATAAAAAACAGAAGTCAGATGTTGGAAGTTAATCTGCACTTCCCATTAACTCACTGCTTCAAATTTAGTCAGTTTCAAAATAGGTTCAGTCTCCTTAAAGTGACTTCAGATAGACAGGAGACTTAGTTCCAAGGGAACCCCTTTCTCCCTCACATCCCCAGCAACTAGTAGGGGAAAAAAGAAAACTATACACAATCACTTATAAGCCTGCCTGACAAAAAGCACATACTAAAATTTATGTTTCTACAGGAGATATAGAGAGGTATATACTTGTCCATAGATCTGGTATTCCGGAATTGGCAGCTAAATGCTATTCACCAAGCTGGGATCACATGCAATTTACTTTTACCCACTCCATCAATTAATATGAGCCTTCAATTTAATACTTTTTTGTAAAAAGAGGCATTAGATGTAGAACTAGCTAGCTTTTCAACTGTAATCTTTGCAGCCTAGCGTATCTCTCTCTCTGTTTTGGGTTCTTTTCCCATAAAGAGTACACACTGCTATTAAGTTTCAAAAAGAGCAGAGAGAACAGCCAATACATCCAGACTGGTAGTACAGAAGGAAGCACATTACCAATGCAACATTTAGTGACCTTTCTAAGCAAAGAAACATTTGGATGAAACCTAAGGTGTCCAAGTTCTTAAACAATCTTACAAAACAGTTATGGTAAGTGAAGTAAAACCACTATACAAATGAGTGTAGAGTTGCTCTTGTCAGCACACTTCCTGATCCTGACTTTATCATATTAAATGCCACTGTCATTACTGCCAGGGCACCCAAAAGTGAAATAGATACTTTTTTTCCACAACAGATTTTCTAAGAGTTTCCTCTTGACGTGTTTTCATAACCTGAGGGTAAATATCTGATACAGAAATACAGGAGAAAATTCAGCTGCTCTCTTGTGTTACAATATTTAAATAGAATTTATCGGTAAGGCAGTGGTTTGGGAATTCAGATTAATTATTTAGGAGTTCAGAGGAGCTTTAAGAAATAAGGTTTTTTTTGTTTCTCTCAGTATTTCTATTTTAACCCTCCTTTTCCTCTTCTCCTCCTGAGATAAAAACAGAAGGGGAAAAGATTTTTCTGCTTTAGCACTATCTACTGCATCTTTCAGGGACTCACCATTTCTCCACCTTTAGAAGCTCTTTTATCAAGCCTTATATCTAGAGAGCTAAGAGAATTTTCTTGAGAATTCCTTAAAAAAGCAAAATACTATCTATTGTTTTTCATTAGCATTATTTCTCACCTGTCATAAATTTCTGATCCTTCTTCCAGTCCAGGCAGCAGTCCAATTACAAAGGCTTGAAGACCAGGCAGGAGGGACTTTTGGAGGGGAAGAAAATATTTCTCATACAAACCAAGGAGAACAGGCCTCACTGACATTGCTGCATTTGCCAGCAGAGGGAACAATCCAGAGCTTTATTAAAAAAACAAAACCAAAAACCAAACAACAAAAAAAGAGAAATATTAGTTAATTAAAATAGACTGTGAAATGCATATGCTTTTAAAGAGAAGCTTACCTGTACAAGAATAAATCCTTGGCAAGCCATTTTGTCCCAATAATTTTAAAGATTATTTCATAGGTTTCTAATGCCTTTAAATGCACTCCACTGGGTAGTGCTGGATGCAAACACTGAGATAATCTTTTACTGATGATCAGCCGTCTTGGCAATAGAGAGTACTTCAGGTTACTCTGAAGAGCCTGTGGAAGAAAGAAGATGATAATAAGTAGTTATAATGTAATAGAAAATGCACATGATGACTGTGTGTCAAAGGCTTCCTACTAGCACATTGAAAAGAGATAAATACATTCAAGAGTTTTCTCTCATAAATGCACTTTGTTACACTGAAACAGGAGAATTCTGCAATTGAGTTTTCATATGGAATCAGTCATGAACAATCTAGAAAAGTCTGATCTTACTTTGCTTATAGCTGGAAAAGGAAGTTAAAGGACAGGACAGGGTACCCTTATCGTATCTCCAGGGAAACCAGGGAAGTGACAAGAAATGCATTTCAGGTTTTAAGGACAGAGAATAAAGCAAAAAAGAACTAACTTTTCTCATAAATTTTAATTTCACTTGTACCTGAAATACAAGCAAAAAACCTTCTGACCAAAGCTGGCATGACTGAATGGGACAACAGCACCTTAGAGTTATTTGTAGTTCTGCATGGCTACATTTAGTAAGCGTTATTAACTACACCCACTGTACTGAGAAATAACAAGTAAAAGATCTTCACAACAGGAAACGGTTAACTAAGTATTGAAGACAGGCCAGGTCTCTGGAAAAAAAAAACCTGTAGCACCTTTCTTTGGAAAGGTTACTCTTTTCCTTTAATCACGCATGCATTTCAGCGAGGTTAAGAAGTATGTCTCATCAATTCAGAGACAATTAAAGATGTTGCAAGCAAATGGCACTTTAGCCTTTGATTGCTTCCTGCTAACGCAAACAGATGTTTCACTGTGGATTGACATTTGCGATATTTTCAGGATTAGGTAGATTCTTGGCTCTCCTAAAGGTTAAGTCATGGTCTTCTCCTACTCAGTGATTTTAAACTTGAGGTTCTTCTACCCTGCCTGAAAAAAGGTTTTGAAAAAGCAGCAGACAAATGAACCAGCATTTCCTTGCTCATTTACAAGGAAAAAACAAAAGCAGTTCAGCAGTGATCGTGGCATTCACTTGAATGCTGAATACTCTCACTGGCAGTAAGAGAAAGAGATAAAACCCACCATCTTTCAAAGGTGTGTGCAACTTAAGATTTTGCAGTTGGTGGGCATGAGAATCCAAGCATACAGCAACATTTCACACATGAAACTAAACTAGCTTATACGTGTGGAGTTACTTTTAATATCTTATATTTAAGAGACTTACTCATATATTACATGAGTAATATTAATTCAATGGTAAAGATTGAAATCTTTAATACTTGTAAGAACTTCAAAGACTGCAGGAAAGCTGACCTTTGAAACATTCTGTTCTTATTGGTCAGTATGTATTTGCCTACACCCTCTGTATATATATATAAGAAGGTAATTATAGGAAAATATGCTAGTGGTAAATATTTTTTCTCTCATGATTGAACAAATACCATCTTAATATTCTTCAGTTAAAATTTAAATATCAACTAGGTAGAAAATGAAAACATTTACTGTTTATAACACTGAGAACCTGATCCATTACAGAAATAATGCCATCTCATAAAAAAGTCATTTAACTTATATCATTTCCTAAGGATACTAAGCAAATCTGCACCAGTCAATAAAAACTCCTCTTCACCAAACATCAGGGACAGCTAAGCAAAAACATCTAGTCAGAACAGGAAAAAATACTCCAGGCATACTAGGAGTCAAATAGTGGATATTCAGGGTTAATTAAATTTTAAGTATTTCTGCTGAGTAACTCTCAAACCTTCACATGTTCAGATTCCATCAGGTGAGACTACCTTAGAACAAGACTACATCCATGTATGTGTGCCAACTATACTGCTTCACCTAAAGGATCGGAATACATCTCTGTATGGGAAGCAAGATTTGAGCAAGATTTGAATACATTTGTTATGATCCTCATAGATAAGCTGAGTAGAGTTTCAGTCCATCACATCAGAACAATTCTGAGATGAAACTCCCTTCTCAAAGGCATGCAATCTTTTTTTTTCCTGACTTTGGTGGAAGAAATACACAGTTGGACACAAACCACAATTCTTCTTAAGAGTGGGTGTTCCTAGTTAACAGTTGTCTCTGATCTTCCAGCACATGCAAGGAATCTTAAACCACACTGCAATATGTGAGATGACTGTGGTTGCACCAAAAGCCATTCCAGCAGCGAGGTGGGCTGGCTGCTACTTTGCTGAAAGGTAAATTTTCAGATTCTTAGCAGCTTCTCTGCTGGGAATGGCAAGGATCAAAGAATTTTAAAAGGGTTGCAAGACATTAATTAGTAGGCTGATCTAAAACTGTTCGTTGAAGTAAGAGTGACATGATAATATGCATATTTAAAATTGTTAATTAGTTTCTTTGAGCTGACAGGCAAAGCTTTTTTAAATCAAGCTGAGCTCACACAACTGAAAAAGGGAATCACTTGTCTGTGAGACATAGGACTGCTGAAATACCATTACAATTTCAGATGCTACAGGTAGTTAGTGTTCTGGTAGCAAGCCTGGTATCACTGGCACTGCATGCAGATGAAGATCCCATCCCAAACCATCGTTTCCACATGCAGAATCCAGCACAAATGACCACAGATGGACAACTCTGCTCACGGATTTCCATATCTATTATTCACCCACTCTTTTAAAGATTCTTGTAAGCTTAATTTTATTGTCTTTGATGGGCTGAAGCCCATTCATGATCTACTTTCCCTTCATGTATCCAATTGGTTTCCATACGAGCAACTATGGTGGCAGAAGTGCTAAATGCCGGTGGAACTGCTAGAAAAGTTTGGCTTAAGAAGCCTGAACTGCAAGCAAGTACTCCACACTTAATATATAATCCCAGGGTTTGGTTTTCAGAGAGCAATGAGAAATGAACAGTCTCAGAAACCCAAGAAGCACTTGACCTACCACTGCCTTTTAAAATAAAAGCTTTAATCAGTAAGTCAAGAAAAAATGAGACATGCAAAGTAATGACTTGTGTCCAGGTGCATGTTCAGTTTTCAACTTTTTACAGATTTTTCCTTTATGACTGACTAGAAAACACATTATACACACTAAAACTTTTCTAATGCATAAACATGCTCGGGTTTTATTTGAATGTGAGCTTTAAAGGACAGAAAGGGAAGGCTGTTCTTTGCAGCAGTATATACATGTGCCTTAAAACAAAACACAGACACACAGAGGAGTATTTGCATTTCCACACTACTGGTTTAAGTCATTCTGCACTGCTTTATAGCACCACTAGAGATGTTGTAACAATTTGCCTAGACATTAAAAAAAAACCCCAAAACAAATCAAGTAAATATTTTTATTCATATAACCAGAATTCCAGAAAATAAAGCACATACATATATATATTCATAAGATTCTATACGACTAGGAGATACTATGATTCTTGTTTTAAACAACATTGGTTGGGAGGAGAAGAGAAGAAGGAGAGCCTGTGATTCCATTTTCCTCCGATTAATTTTCCAAGTTAAAAAAAAAAAGAAATCTAAACAGATTCCCTAAATATAGCAGCATGAAGTTCAGACATAGTTGTGAGAAAACTGTAAATGAGGAGAGCTGGAGTTATATTAAAAAAGGGGGGTGGGGAGGAAGATGTATAAAATATCCCTTGTTCAGCACACTGCATTTGTGTATCGGGTGTGGTGAAGTTCCATAAAGCAATCAGAAGACAAAGTTTCCGTTCTTCTCAGAGATATGAGGCTTGCCTTCAACAGAAGGTAAATGGTGCTTGTGTTTGTTATTTGGCCAAAAGATGTTATAAAGCCATGGCAGAGTTTTCATATGAAGCAACTGGTGTAATTAATGACTATGCTCATTAAATCCATGTTTCAGAAGAATCCTTCTCTTCTTTCCCCTCAAGAACAGACATATTGTGACATTAAGTATTACTACTGAAACAAACAACAATTGCGCAGCTGCAATGATTTTTGGTCTTTCTTTCTTCCTCTCCTCCAAACGGATGGTGTTTGGTTGAGAACTGGCTGCCCAGGATTTGGAGAAGGCTGAGGTTCTGAATGACTTCTTTGCCTCGGTCTTCACTGGCAAAGGCTCTGACCGCACCACCCAAGTTTTGGTAGGCAGACTCAGGGACTGTGAGAATGAAGACCTTAGGCCCACTGTAGGAGAGAATCAGGTTCAAGATTATCTTAAAAACCTAAATGCACACAAGTCCATGGGAACGGATGAAATCCATCTGCAGGTCCTGAAAAAGCTGCCAAATGAAGTCGCTAAGCCATTGTCCATCATATTTGAAAAATCATCGCAGTCAGGTGAAGTTCCCGATGACTGGAAAAAGGGAAATAGAACCCCCATTTTCAAGAAGGGGAAACTGGATGACTTGGGGAATTACAGACCAGTCAGTCTCACGTCTGTTCCCAGCAAAATCTTGGAGCAGATTCTCCTGGAAGGCATGCTAAGGCATATGAAAAACAACAAGGTGCTTGGTGACAGCCAGCATGGCTTCACTAAGGGGAAATCCTGTCTGACCAATTTGGTGGCCTTTTATGATGGGGCTACAGAACTGATGGACGGGGTAGAGCAGTTGATGTCATCTACCTGGACTTCTGCAAAGCATTCTACGCTGTCCCACACGACATCCTTGTCTCTAAATTAGAGAGACATCAATTTGATAGGTGCACCACTCGGTGGATAAAGAACTGGCTGGGTTCGAAGCCACAACGAAGAGTTGTGGTCAGCGGCTCAGCATCCAGCTTCAGACCAGTAATGAGTTGTGTCCCTCAGGGATCGGTGTTGGGACCAGTCTTGTTCAACATCTTTGTCGCTGACACGGACAGTGGGATTGAGTGTGCCCTCAGCAAGTTTGCTGATGACACCAAGCTGTGTGGTTCAGTTGATATGCTGGAGGGAAGGAATGCCATCCAGAGGGATCTGGACACACTTGTGAGGTGGGCTGATGCCAACCTCATGAAGTTTAACCAAGCCAAGTGCAAGGTCCTACACCTGGGTGGGAGCAATCCCAGGCACAGCTATAGGTTGGGCAAATAAGAGATTCAGAGCAGCCATGTGGGGAAGGACTTGGGGGTGCTGGTCGATGAGAAAATGAACATGAGCCAGCTTCAGTGTGCGCTTGAAGCCCAGAAAGCCAACCGTATCCTGGGCTGCATCACAAGGAGCGTGACCAGCAGGTCGAAGGAGGTGATCCTGCCCCTTTACTCTGCTCTTGTGAGAACTCACTTGGAGTATTGTGTGCAGTTCTGGTGTCCTCAACAGAAAAAGGACATGGAACTGCTGGAACAAGTCCAGAGAAGGGCCATGAGGATGATCAGGGGACTGGAGCACCTCCCATATGAAGACAGGCTGAGAAAGCTGGGGCTGTTCAGCCTGGAAAAGAGAAGGCTGTGTGGAGACCTCATAGCAGCCTTCCAGTATCTGAAGGGGACCTATAGGGATGCTGGGGAGGGACTCTTCATTAGGGACTGTAGTGACAGGACAAGGGGTAACGGGTTAGAACTTAAACAGGGGAAGTTTAGATTGGATATAAGGAATAAATTCTTTCCTGTTAGGGTGGTGAGGGACTGGAATGGGTTGCCCAGGGAGGTTGTGAATGCTCCATCCCTGGCGGTGTTCAGGGCCAGGCTGGACAGAGCCTTGGGTGACATGGTTTAGCGTGATGTGTCCCTGCCCATGGCATGGGGTTTGGAACTAGATGATCTTAAGGTCCTTTCCAACCCTAACAATTCTATGATTCTATATTCACCTTGAAGTCTCTGAATCAAGAAAAGCCTGCAGAAACTAGAAGTAACACACTTACTTTCTATTGAAAGTCAAATTAAAAAAAAAACAAACACAACTTCAAAACTGCAGTCGAAGTACTAAAAATTAATATTGTAAGAACTTATAATCCATGCATTTACACACTTATGATCAAAGATAAAAAGCACTTTTTAAGTGCTCTTTTAGGGCAAATATTGCTATAATTACTGAGCAAGTCGAACCATGCTGTAAGCATAAAATAAATCCCTCTAGAACAATTGATTTTTCAAATGTGACAATATTTGCTTTCGTTGTGAACTCTAACTAGAAATGAAGATCTTGTTCAGAAAAGGGACGCTGGCCGTCCAGCCAGGCTCAGTGGCAACAGTCAGTAGTGAAGCTTATGTAAAAGTTACATTCCATCGGATATCCAAAAACTGTTGAAAAGTTATTGAACTAGGTATTTCTGCCAATATGTACAGCAAAATCCTGTCCATTATTGTCAAACAGATGCAGGTTGGTGGTTTTTTGGTAGATTGGTTGGCTTTTTCTTTTGTTTTTTAATATATATGGATTAAATGAAGAAACAGGCGAGTTTAAACATGCACTTGCCAAAACCCGTAAGATTTGTGCTCTTCTACGAATAAGTAAATTTCATAGACTTACTGAAAACCTTCCCTCATAATTTTCTTACAAAAGCAGACTGCGAAATTCAGTATTTGCTACTGCTCAGTTCTTCATTTTGCAAACTGTGCCACTTATCTACTCTGCCTGCACCCACTGTTACAATTTCTTAATTGCCTGAAGTTCTTCCTACATGAATACTTTTATATGTATTTTATGTAATATACATATCTGTTTATACCCTGAATAGACAGTGACAAGCACTTTGGATATAAGAACTGTGTTAAAAGCACCTATTTCACCAATAAATCTACATGTGCTGAACCACCACCTACTTCTAGGTTTAAAAAGACAGTACCTCTGCCCCCAGCATTTTTCTATCAGTGAGATTTCTCAGAGATTTCTTTTTACAACATTAGAACACACTGGCAAAATCTGCAACAGCACGATCACATTTTAGCACTAAGACAATTGAGAAGAATTACTGTATTCTGGATGCAGCAATCTGTAAGAACATCTGAAAACACCAGTCACAAAACGGTGCTTTCCAAACAATGAAGATACACAGATTTACAAAAAGAATAGAAACATGTTTCAAAGCTGTATTTGAAAACAGTGCTGAAAGGAGAATAACTGTACTTCCTGAA
The DNA here is from genome assembly GCF_033783945.1 of Neopsephotus bourkii. Classification (NCBI taxonomy): domain Eukaryota; kingdom Metazoa; phylum Chordata; class Aves; order Psittaciformes; family Psittacidae; genus Neopsephotus; species Neopsephotus bourkii. Next base: position 5,135,176 of record NW_026901456.1, on the reverse strand, counting down.
GCATACAGTAGCCTATGCTGCAACTACTATATCACTGGTTTATGGTAAATAGAGCTTGAACTGACATGAAGCACACAGAGACAGATATTTACAAGTGGAATATATGTAAATTTCGGAGCAAAGCTGAAAACTCTCTTTAAACCATTAACATCCACTTTTACTGTCTGTTTAATCCACCCAGTTGCATCTGTCCATTTAAATTCTTCTGTAAATATTTGCAAGCATTACTTTCCACTGTTTTGCCTTCACCATGATGCACAACACACACTATTTAAATTACCCCCCCCCAGAATCTTTTCCTTACAACTTGGGGCGTAGTGTAAGTTAGTAAATTCTGCCAACTCTCCATTCTTCACTCATATTCACAACTGGTACCTGCAGTTCTATTCAGAACACTGCAGCGGAGATTCACCTTACCTAGCCTTAGAAGCCTGGGTCAGCTAAACAGCATGGACAAAACCATAGTAACTCACCTCAGGCTTCCTATAAAAGCAGTGAGGAACACAAGCAATTTTAGGACAGCATTCATCTGACCTACTTTAAATAGCAAGAGATGAGCTACAAAACAAAAAAAACTAACCAACAATCACACATACAAACCCCTCCCCTCCTCCCCCCGCTTATTTCTGTCCCTGTCTAAAACTGATGCAGGGTGAAGCTGTCTACACTGAAGTCATGTGAAGTTAGATAAGATTCATCTCCCTTAAGTGACAAAAAAACACTGTTTCTAGATCTGCAAACTGACCTGTTTGGCTGCCCATTCAGATTAAAGTCAACCAGTTTCCCTGTTGCTTCCCTGGTTCTAGAAGCATAGGACCAGGTTCTTCTATGGTTCTAGAACCACAGAAGCAAAAGAAAAGCTATGAAAAAAAACCCTTTCAGTTTAACCTTGGCAGCTAAGAAGCAGTGGAAAGAAGTAGCAGAGTTGTCTCTTTTCACCAGGAGAAACAGCAGCAAGAGCTCCAAGATCACTTGTTTCAGCCAAGGCCAAATGGATCTGGATCAGCTCCCTCCATTATTCTTCTCTTAAGTAGCAAAAGCCTGTGCTGCTTCCTCCAGACCTTATATCGAAGGGTAATGCCACCAAGCTTCTATAAAAAGAGGCATGTGCGTGTATTAAACTTGTTGGATTTAATAGTGCAAAGTGTTGTTGAAGCCTTCATACAGGAGAGAAAGCCTCAGAAAATATTAGACCTATATAAACGAGAACACCCACGATTAAAGTAAGCAATACTCTAGAAGCAAGAAAGTACTTCTGAAATGCCTTGACTTACACATCCTCTTTCAGCATTTTCACATTTGCTTAATAGGCATCACTGAACACCAGTTACTCACACCCAGATTCCTGAATATAACCATGTGCAGTTTTTAGAAACATTTTTATCATTGAGATACTCTTGATCTCCTCCCTCCTACCCATTCTCAGAACTGACTGTAACAGAAATAAGGCTCTTAGTTAGAAACACGTTCCCCTCCCCGCAACACTAACAGAACTCAACAACAATATTTATGGTTTAGGATGTAAGAAACCAAATAATCATAGGAGTTAAGAGAATAGATATTGACATCTACTTCACAATCTTCCTTTTGGCAGCATACTCCCCTGATATATCCTTATGTTCAGGTAACAGACAGAAGCAGATGAACACTGTGAATGATTTGCCCTACCAATACTTAAGCTCCTAAAATGATTAAGTCTATAAATACCACAGCAGATGGACTGGTGTAGCAGCTAAAAGCTCTTTTGTTTGGCTTCTACTATGCTGCTACATATTTAGCAATTCTGTACCTGAATAAGAGTTTCAGATGGGTGTTAATCAGTTCAGTGCATTCATCTAGGTCAAGATAAAAGATCAAAGCCTACCTCTTGCCAAAGGTAGGAAATCTCTCATTAATTTTATTTCTTATTTTCCCTTTTGGGAGCAGCATTCTGAAGGCCTCTAACTTGCCTTAGTGACTCAGCAGGAATCATGATGAAACAGTGAAGGCAGACATACGTAAATCCTATTGCCAGAGTGATATTTAGCTTCTCTCATCTGAAGAGGAAAGAACATGGCTACCCTTAATTTGGCAAATGTTTTCTCAATTGTCAAGAAGGGTAGGAAGGAAGACCCTGGTAATTACAAGCCTGTCAGTTTCATTTCAGCACCTGCTAAAGTAATGAAGAAAGTTATTCTGGAAGTTACCGAAAAGCATTTGAGAGACAACACAGTCATTTGGCATACCAGCATGGGTTCATGAGGGGTAGATCATGCTTAACCAACTTAATTTCTATTTATGACAAGGTCAGCTATCTAGTTGACCAAAGGAAGCCAATAGGTGTGGGGGTTTTACATTTTAGCAAAGTTTCGATACAGTCTCTCACAGTATCCTGCATAAACTGCCCAGGACGCAGATAGACAAGTCCATAATATGCTGGCTGAGCAATTGGCTGATGGGTCGCACTCAGAGGGTTATAGTAAATGAGGTTACATCAGGCTGGCAGCCAGTCAGCTCCTCAGGGTTCAGTTTTAGAGCCAGTGCTCTTTAATGCTTTTATAAATGATCTGGATACAGGAATTCAGTGTACATTAAGTAAGCTTGCTGATGATACTAAACTAGGAGGACCTGTGGACTCCCTCAAGGGTAGAGAGGCCTTACAGAAAGATACGGATAGACTAGAGAGCTGGGCAATCACCAACCATATGAAACTTAACAGGACCAAGATCTTCTACCTGAGACAGGGTAATCCTGGTAATACATACAAATTTGGGGATGAGAAGATGGAGGGCCTGCCCTGCTGAAAGAGGTGTGGTGGTTTGAGTTGATGGTAAGTTGAATATAAGTCAACAGTGTGCCCTGGCAGCCAAAAGGGGCTGACCATGTCCTGGCATGCATCAAGCACAGCATAGCTGGCTGGTCGAGGGAGGAGACTGCCCAACTCTACACATCCCCATCTTGAGCACTGTGTGCAGTTTTGGGCAGTTTTGATCTCCTCTCTGTGGTGACCAGCAATAGGACACAAGGAAATGGAATGAAGATGCATCAGGGGAAGTTCAGATTGGACATTAAGTAAAGGTTCTGCACAGAGAGGATGGTTGGCCACTGGAACAGGCTTCCCACGGAAATGGTCATGGGACCAAGCCTGTCAGAGTTCAAGGAGTGCCTTAGTCATGGTTTAGTTTCAGGTAGTGAGTTGTACTAGATGGCTCTCATGGGTCCCTTCCAACTTGAGATATTCTATGACTCCATAAAATCTATGGCTCTCCTCCTGTTTAAACACCGTAGAACCAAGGCAAACAACAACAGCAAAATCATGTGAGGCATCTATCTGGTAACAACAGATGTTTCCTCATGAATTCTGCGGGACTTGGCTCCTCCCACCCGTTTCCTTAATGACTGTAACTACTCTTTCCCCACGCATACTCAGAGCATTATGGGACACAAAAACATATACCTTGTTTCTTGGGCAGGAGGAGAGGACACAGTTCCTAAGTGTTTTCCCTTAAAAGTTATTTTCTTTCTTCCATTATTCAGCATATTTTCCATGGTCACACAAAAGACAACACCAGCAGCAAATCAATTGTTCCCCCAAATACAAAGGAAGGGCATGGTCAAGTAAATGTGGTCTTTAAATATAAATTTTGACTCAATATATTCTAAAACTTGTGACCTCCTGCTCTTTATAAAGAGTTTTCTAGCTGCTGTAGAGTGAGTAACCAGCATCCTTAAGTGCTCTTTTGCTGCAAAAAATAAATTAACTTAGCTGTAAAAAGGAAACAAATACCATTTGAAGAAAAACTCTGTTGGTTTTACCAGGAATTCTCACATTTATACAAAAGACACAGACTTAGCAGCGTGATTTTTCAGTTTTGATAAGTACTATAAAGTTAATAACAATACAAAGATCATAAACAAATGAAAAATATTCCTATGACACTGTACCTTATTGAGTTTGCCAAGGGAAGATATAAGATCTGCCCATTCACTTGATGATTCAAAGTTTCTCAAAGCTTTCTCAATTGATGAAGAATAATTTCTGTATCTGTAATCACCAAGTAACTCCTGCTCTTCCGGATCCATCTTCGGTTCTCATAGCAAGGTGGAATTGCCTGATAAGCTAAAACATGTACACAGTTACAAAAAGATAACCCACTTTTAAATTTTGGCAAACCTAACGTACTGTAGGATAGTAAATATGTAGAAGCTGTGATGGATCACAATAAACAGGGCACCTGATCAAGTTTCAACACAATATTAAAAATAATTTAACACACATGACTCCAACTCCCCACTGTCTGTTTTAGAAGTTTTGCAGTCACATTTTCCTATTTATGAAACATGTTTTTTCCTTCCACGGATGTGGATCCCTCGCACAGTAACAATGAGAAGGAATATGAAGTCTCACTCTAGACAGTCAAAGTACTGACAAGGAGATAGGGAGAAAGAAGTAGTTTTCATAACCTGTCATCTGTGATTTGAAAGGTTACCAGTAGCTCTGGAATGTGAAACATTTCATATCGAGATACAACTTTCCAAAGGAATTCCATTAAAGGATCTCTCAGCCAACAGCAGAAGGAGCTCTCAGAGCTCTGCATGTCAACTTGGCAACAGCAGCTGCTGAAGTACAAGACTAAGGTATTGTGCCAAGCATCGTGGCATGCACTCTGATTTTTCTTTATTTTACCAAAGAGTACCTATATATATTTATGGAGGATAAAAAAGTTATCCAGACCTGATTTTCTCACATTCTGTAATGCATTTAGATTAAAAACCCCAAACACACCTGTTTTAGAACAACTGGAAACAAGCGTGATTGGATTTTATGCACTGAAAAGTCGTATTTTCACTCTATGACACTAGTTCTGTTAGCTAATATAAAAAGATAATAGAGAGATGCTTAGGTTTAGGAATGTCAGATTTAGGTCAATTTGTGCTACATGACTGATAAAGAAGAGAAAGCCAAGTCCCATAACAAAACATTTTATAATGTTTCTGAAAGACATCTTCATTCACTTTCCTACTGTTAGGACACAAAAATAAACCTAAGCTGTCTCCACATTCTTTCAAAGCAGGTCATCTCTCACAGCATTAAAAAAAAAAAAATCAATAATTGTCTATTGTTGTAAATAATACAATCTTTAATAAATAATCTTTAATAAACAATAATAGCTCCATCAATGGTAGTAAACTCTCAGAAACAGAAAACTGCTGGATACACCAAAAAATGAGAAAGGATTTTAAACACAGGATTAAACACAGGTTTGCACTCCCCAGCAGTAGGATTCAACCTCTGTAAATGCAATTGCTCTGTCATCCAACCTAGATCCACGTCTATGGAAAAACATAAAGTACTATCACACAATGTCATCAGGGCTGGTTTTGGTTGGTTGGTTTTGCTTGCTTGTTTTGCTACAGTAAAGATTTAATTTTCTGTTTTCACCAGGGTGTATGCAGTGCTTTTCACAGCAGAGAGAGTAGGAAAACCATGCAGGGTATAACATTAATCAGGCATACAGCTACTCTTGCTCCAACAAGATTTAAAAAGACAATAACCCTACCTTAAAACCTAACAAAGCAGCAAACTTGCAATATAATGTCAGCACAAATTGCGAGTAATCTGATATAGACACTGATATATTGCCCTGCCATGGCAATAAATTGAACCCTATTTCCCTCATCTCATGTAAGTACCTTAATCATTGGCTGCTGGATTGTATTCATACTCCTCTGAACAAAGTATGAGCTAGAAAGCATTCTAGCATTTCTCTGCCAAGTCAAGAGTGCTGCCACTTTCATAAATAAATTTGTCCAGATCATTCAGAATCCAGCAGCCGTTTTGCTGACAGAACACATCAAATTCCTTCATCTCTAAATGCAAAGCAGGAGCTTGAATCCTTTAGAGAACAGGAATTGATGACATTATCAGCAGCACTTAAAGAGGTTCTAAATAGTCTGTGAAAATCATATCCTAAAGCATTCTCATAGCATTAAAACCTGGTCTCTTTAAGTAAGATTTAATTAGGTTATGAGTGTAAAATAGGATGTACAATTCAAGAAAAACAAATGAAAATCCAAACAAACAACAAAACACAAACAAAACTTCATTTGGAGGAGAAAAAAAGGTGTTATCAAGACACTTTCTCTGGACTGTGCTGTGAAAAGGCAGGCGAATGGTGTATTCCCACCCAGAAAAGCAATGATGGACATAATTATTTAGTGTGCATTGACTGCTAATAGCAAGGTTTGAAAAAAAGCCAATATTTAAATACGGCAAACAGATCGTGTTTGTGCTTATATACAAATGCAGGAAGATTAAAATTATAAGCAAAACAAATGCCAGTCACCTTCAGATACGTCTTCCAAATGCCGGATTGCAAACTTCCTCACTGAATGGACACGTTCATAGTTACCCGTCAGCCTTCCGCATTATCTGCAGACAGGTGAACGGGGCGGGCGCTTTGCCTCTGATCCCAAGGAACGAGGTTCTGCCTCCCCGGGCTGCGGAACCTCTGCGGGTTCCCCCCGCCCCGGACACCCCCCGCCGCCGGCTGCTGACCGCTCCAGCGCCCGGCTGCGGCTTGGGAACCCACGGGGCGGACACGCAGCGCCGCGCCAGGCCCGGGCGCCGCGGCGCCGGGGCCCCCCTCAGGGGCAGGCATGGGCATCCCGGACCCCGCATATGGCACCCCGATTCCCCTCTAACCTCATAGCAGACACACGCCCGCCGACGGCGCTCTCATTCCCCCTCCCTCCCTCCCTTCCTCGCCCTCCTCCCTCCCCATCCCCGTACCTGCGAAAGGCCCCACAGACCTCCCTCGCCGCCGGCGGCTGCGACGTGTCCCAGCTCGGTGAGGGACGGGATGGGGGAAGAAATGGGGAGCGACACTCCGCAGTCTCTATGGCAACCGGAGAGAGCAAAAGATGCCCCCCCTTCCGCACGACAAGGGCCGCAACGCAGTCGGTAGCTGGGGCGATACCACTGGATGCAGCGCGGGGAAGAGGAAGCTCGTATACTGGTGCAGAAGGAAGAAGGGTGTCCCCGCCCATCGGCGGCCGCTCTCGTCTTCACCGGCTGCCAAGCCGCGAAAGGAGGCTGCCAGTGTCGGTGAGCGCTACAGCCCGGAGAGGGTTACCCGGCAACACCCGCCCGGCGGGAAATGGCACGCCCTGGTGGTCAGACCGCGGCGCCGAGCGCCCCCTGGCGGTCCGGACTGAGTACCTCAGCACTCCCGTCCGTCCCTACTGCACCTCCAGCGCTCCGGAGCCCCGCGGCCGGGCGGGCTCCGGTGAAGGGTCGGGGCGGAGACCTGCCGACCGGTGACGCCCGGGCCCCTCCCTTCTCTTGGTGCATAGCCGCGGCTGGGCTGGAAACGAGATGGTGGCTGCGCGGAGCCACAGCCACGCGTGTCCGTGTGACCGCCGCGCTCCGGTGAGGGCGGCGAGAGCGGCGAGAGCGAGCTCAGCGCCTCCTGGGCTGTGAAGCCAGTACAGGCGCGTTTAACAGGTTCACTTCTCTTCCGGCTGGTTTAGGCACGAAGCGCTTTCGGCAAATAGTGCAGAGGCAGGTGGCACCCGGATCCCGCTGTCACGTTCGTGGTAGGCTCGAGTTCAGCAGAAGCAGCCCTTGCTCTGTACAACAGGCTTGAAAGAAAGCTCATGTGCTCGGGTCTTAGTAGTCCTACGGCAAATTAAAAAAAAACAAACCAACCCTAAACTATCAAAATACCCATGGAAAGTAAAACACGTGATCCTGTCAGGCAAAGATTTATATTATGTGGAAATGTGTTATTTAACCTCAGTTTCTTTCGTTTCTTTCTCTTTTTCTTTATTTTTTTATTACTCTTTTTCCTTCTTTTTCCTTCCCTTCCCCTTTAACATAATCCTGGTAGCTCAAAATACATCCCCCCCCTCGCCCCCCCCAAAAAAAAAATAGATCAAGGAAACCCCACCTGTTCAGTTATTAAAGATGAGATCATAGAAACTGTTGTAAGTTTCTTCTGGATGGATATTGTTGGAATACTCATGGCTGGCATTCTGATGGATGCATTTGGAAATGGATACTGTTTCAACAATGATCTCCAGTAAGCTTTATGTTACTATCTTTTTTTTTTTTTAGATCACCTGCCTTTCCGTTTCCTAGCGAGATTTTAGTAGCACTATTTGGTATGTTATTTCTTCTAACAAATACAAGCCACAGTAAAATGCAAGCAGTCATTTGCACGCTTTCCTGCGGCCCCCAGGGCTCCTGCGTGTGTCCTCAGTTTGGGAAGCCAGCATTTGCAGTGCTGATGAGGTCAATGCGGGTGCCCAAAATGCTGGGTAACCTCACAGAAATGCCTAGCAGGTGTGGGAAATGTGTGTCACAAAACATCAGAATGTCCTGCAGTGATTTACAGCTGTATTACAGATGTGTCATCATTTTAAAAGACAAATCTTAAGAAATGGGGTGGTATTAGAACACTCAATCAGGTTGCAGATTCAGGTGGGGGTTCCTCCTACTGCGACAAACACTTGAATATTTCTCTTTAGGTATACACACCAGTAGATACACTCAGTACCATGGGCATCAACATAGCTTAGCTTTCTAAAATGCAATGCCAAACAAACAAAACAGACAATGCCCATCAGGCCCATCAGATCAGGGTGTCTGACTATGTGGGCATGTACCTGAAGATTCCTTTATTGTCAGCTCCAAAATGAAGTTTTTGCAGAACAAAAAAGAAAACCAAAGAATTTCCATTGTAAAATATCATGGTTCTTTTTTTGTTGTTGTTGTTGTTGTTTTTGCTATTTGAGATTAAAAAGCTAAAAACATTCCTAACATGAGGTTAGAGTCTGAATTATATTCTGCATTTATGTGTTTTAAGTTACACTGAATGGCATATATAATCTAAATTTTCTTGACACATTTTTAGGCTTAGAGGAATACTGCAAAGTCAGGACACTACCTACATGTTGGGTTATGCTATTATAAGAGATGGGTTTAATTAAAATTATCAGTGAACATACATGAATTTTCAAGAGTTCTTATCATCTTCATTATTTATACAGCAAGACACTTCAGTGGAAAAGTTCAATGAAACAACCTGCTGAGCTAGGTATATTCTCCTCAGCATTTTAGATAAACTGGCATCAAACTCTTGAGGCATGTCCACAGTTTTGAAAACAAATGCACTGTACTACACAGCATTGGAACCATCATGAATCCAAGAGTGTGTCCCACCCTACAGTTATCAGCATTGCAGGGGTCCCAGATAGAAATGACCTGGTAGTAATCCCCTTTAGATTCAGAAAGTTTTAGGGCAGACCTGTCTCCTTACTGACTACCCCTACATCTTCGGATCATTGGCTTTCCAAAGAAAGCTCTGCCAAACAGCTGGCCTGCTACAGCCTGTGAAAACGCTGGCTGTGCTGTTAACTAGTACACTGGGAGCTGCTTCTTCAGAAAGTCCTGAAGGCCTTGCACACCGTTTATACCAGCTGATGAAGCAGCAGGTACAGCTCCTACTCCCAAAGCTTTGCCACTGCTGCTATGTCATTCCCAGGAAACTGCCTCCACTAAGCTCTCACAATTGTGAATCCAGTTCCTTTATTGTCCCATGTCACCACAGCTACTGCACAGCCAAGCATTTTCTTTGGCTAATAAATTCCAAAGCACAAATAGCAGTGACATGCTGTGAAAACAAAAGCAGTAAACCATGCGCAAAAGTTTTATACAATACAACAGATCATTATTGCTTTATCCCTTTCCTAACCCTTAAACTTTGAACAATTAACCACTCAGCAAGTGTGCCAGCATCTGAAAGCAGAAAAATACTTCCAAGAAAATGGACATGGGAGAGAAGCAGGGAGGTAACTTAAAAAAGAAAAAAGAAACAAAAAAACACACCCAAAGCAAAACCCCACCATTTTGGTTGAACAATACAAGCCCTGTCCAAAGATCCAGCCTGCCACACATGCAGCACAGCCTGTCCTTCAATGCTGCTCTCAGCAAACAGCCCTCCCATGCCAGTCTTCCTGTCCTCAGGGACCCTCTCTCTGTGCAGAGTCTCAGCTCTCTTCCCAGGACACAGCTTCCTTCATACCAGTGGCACCTCACAGGGGTACGTGCTCCTCCTGCATAAGCTTCTTCCCAGCTCTGACTGGTCCTGTCAACAGCCAGTGTTTTCTGCTTCTTGTTTCCATCTCCTAGAGCTGAGGTTGTACCCATCCACACAGCTGATTCTCCTTCCACAGCTGCAAAGGTTGTGAAAGGATGTGTCCTCTGCTCTTCTTTTTGCTCATATCAGGAGAAAATGTCTGTACTATAATAAGTTTCACCATGAGAAATACATTTCTGCAGATGACTACTCAGCCATCACCTTCCACTTTGCTTCCTTCCCCTGAAACAGGGTAAGAAAGTTGAACAAAGAACAAGTGCTGTGAAAGGCCTTAATATAAGAATATGAAATACATCTTTTGAAAAACTTTCAAACTTATGGTTTGGCTTGAATGTAAAAAGCAAAAACAAAAACAAAACCAACCAACCAACTAACCAAGAACGCCCCTTCCCCCAAAAGATCCTGAGCTAGGCCTAAAAAGGAGCCTTATAGACTACAGCGGGTACTTAGAAGCTTATCTGAATTTAACAATGGATACTACCCAGCAACAATAAACATATACAGGACTCTTACAGTGTGGTCTTTATGCAAACCACACAAAAGCTGGGGCAGTTTGTTTGAAACATTTGTACGTGACAACCAGAAGGCCATGCAACTTTTGGAATTTAATGTCTCAAACAGCATTTCAAGTTTGAAGAACAAGGGATGATTCACCACTGTCGGATTACATCTCTCATAGTTGGGCACAAATCATTACAATACCAGAACAGCCCTATTTTATTTTGTTGAGATACCATTAACACAACTAGAAAAGCATACACATGGCTGTATTAACCAGATGGCTCTTGGAGTCATCATACTGCAGGCAGCCTGCGGGTAGCACATAAAATGCATTAAGAACTGTACAGTGATTTTGAACAAGTCTGTTGCCCTTAAACTAAAGGCCTCTGAGATTTTTTTCCTCATGGAGACCAGATTATCAGGAGAACATTTGGGGCAGCACTTGCCCTTCTCCAATAAGCTCTGGGGCATGCCTCATCTGGCAATACTTCAGTCTTCATAAAAACAATAGGTACCATAGCCTTAAAGGACCAACTAATATTCGTGCCTTTGTTCTGTGCTTGTAAGTGATAACCACACATTATTTATGTCCAAAGTCTTTCACTCCAAGGCTACCCAAAACACAAACTGTACTGGGGAAGCTAATATAAACCCCATTCAGCTAAGCCACAGTGGCACTGTCTTGCCAGCTCCTGATTAAGAACTGACATGTACACTAGCAATCTGTCATTACTAGTAACAGCTTTATAGGCAATTGTTTCCAGCTCCTTTAGATTCTCACAGCAAGAAGAGGGCAGTGGCTTCCTGCTGCCCAAAGCAGCAGAGTGGGCATCTGCCCTGCAGGGAAGAAGGGACACGGCTCTGTTGGCTCTGCCAAGAATTTTGCTACAGCTTTCATGTTGGCTGGCAGCACATGGTGGAGAAAGAGCTGCCCGGTGACAGCCCCCATCGCTACAGCCCCCTGCAGCGAGCTGCCCCACAGCCTGGCACTGTCTCAGGTGCCCTGCCCTCACATTGCCCCTGCTTCCACCCAGTATTACCATCACATCTCGAACTGCCGTAGCAAACCAAGAGTTTTTGAAATGCAATCATCACAATCTAAAATGAGAAACCAAATTTCGTGCTCTCCACATCACTGCTTCCTTAACTTGTGATTTTGCTTGGATGACTTGTTTTGATTGACATGATCATTACATATTTCAATCCTACCTACATTATAACATTTGCATTTTCTCTACTATGTCAAGAGCACTTAATCTTTAGTTTTTCCTTATTAGAAGGTTTTAACAAGGAAAGTTCCAGCTGTGCAATAAATGAACTGGAAGTTCTGAGAAAGTTTGCTGTATCAGATCTGTAGCTTGCTGTCTCTTTATATAATCACACATTCTACCTACAAACTCAGCTGCAGAAAATGAAAGCATACTTTCAAACATATTATTTTAATAATGGAATAAGCCAGTTGGAGGAATACAAATCAGTAAGTAATCATTTATTGTCATACATATTAATAGAGGCAAATGATTAACAGACATATTAAGAGGCAACTGATTAAATTTTCCTATTAATGGCATATCACAGCAATTTTTATTTTTACCCAATTCCATTTCAATGGCAAGAAATATCTATACAACAATAAGTCCCTTTTGGTCTTCTTAGTCTTCCCCCAGACTGGTCATTCTGTAGGGCAAAGAAACTCCATACAATCTCCAGCCACAACTATGGCCCCCAGAAAGAGCTCTATTGTGCTGAAAAAGCATAAGGCATCCACTCCCTCATCCTAACTCCATGTCAGAAATCTGTCTAGGGGGGAGTGGGAGAAGGGTTGGCAATGATATAATTAAGAGTAATTCAGGTAAACAAGGTCAGGTACCTCTGCATTAGGGCAACATGAAATTAGCCTGTATCATCTGGGCTGGAACACCCACAAACCAGATTCTGGGTTACAGCAACGCTGTAAGCAGGCTAACGAAGGCTGTTGCGAAGTGTGCCCTAGTGCAGACTCAACACCAGAGGAGTACTGCAACTGTGAACCTTCGGTGTAGTGGCAAAGGACCCTACTGCTGCAGTGGATAGGATGGGTCTACTCTGGCTAAATGCCCTACCAAGGAACAGGCTAATCCACAGTCATATTACCAGTTCATGGGTCCACGTACACAAGCTTACCAGGTTTGAACAGTTTTTTCACTAACAAACTGGCCATGAGGACCATCAGCATTTGAAGGCAAAAGGGCCAAGTAAACTGGGGTCTCAGCCCCTTCATCTGGTGATTTAGGGGCTTTAGGACCTGCCATGTCTGTTCTCACCCATCCAGGACAGCAGGCATTAAGAAGGATGTGGTCATCTTTTCTTTTCTCATTTAACATCCGGGCGTGAATCCTGGACAAGACTGTGACACCAATTTTGGAGACCCCATAGGCAGTATTTGGCCAACCCTCCTTCTCATGCACACCTTTTTTTGTATCTTCCACAAATTTAGCCATGAGTTCCACTAACTCATCTTCAGTGATAGTGTCGCTGCGAAACTTCTGCTGTAGTTCTCCGCTGCACTTTCCCAGAGCTGATTTACTTAACATACTAGAGACATTCACCACTCTACCTGCCAAAAGACAGTAAACACCAGTTACTTTTACACACATTAAACAAGCCCAGGCACTGAAGTGGACTTGCTCTACAGCTACATACTCACTACTTAGGTGAACACCTGTAAAGTATTTTGTGTGGGCTATTTTGCACAGCTTCTGCCAGATCACTGTGCTGACAAGTGTTTCTAGTGAATTTCATTACAGAGTGTAAGTTAAGGTATGAACCTGCAGTAACTTTCTATCAGACTTCAGGTATGATTCCAGGAAATTGCCTGGTACAATCTGTAGGACATTCATGGCAGGAAGGGGTTTTCTCATTAATGGCAGCCAGACTTCACTCTCAAAGTGCTGTGGGAAAATGTTCTCATTTCTGCAACAGCTCAAATAAAGTGCTGTGAGAATATACCTCAAAACCCCCAAAATAATATAGAATTCAACAACTGCAATCTAGTTCTTAAGGCAGAGACCCCATCAGCTTGTTTACAGAATACATGAGGATTTACAAATCTCAGCATGCAAAAATGCAGTAAGCTATTTATCTCGCAGCACTTCAGTACAGAATGATGACTCAGCTGAGTCAGTAATTCACTTATCACCAAACTTATGTTGTGCTGCTTCCCTGTTTCTTGCTAGTTTACAGCCATCCAGGTGATGAACTAGTGAATAAGAAGATTTACATCTTAAAAGCCACAAAAATTAATCCTTTTTATTAATGACTTCATTAATACACCCACACAGTACAGCAAGATACACTCCTCTTGCTGTGGGGCAGTGTGTATCTGAGACTGAACAGGATTTACCACCTAATGAAGACCAAAATTCACACAAGACTATTCCTCTACTTGTTAATGTTATACTTACCATAAGGCTTCACAAGAGGCAACAATTCTGTGCAAACATTTCTTGTTCCAAAGAAGTTTGTCTTCAGTGTAACCTCTGCTTGGACCGCAAATGGAGTTGTGTCATGCACTTACATAAGGGTTCAAAAAAAAAAAAAAAAAAAAGAGCATTATTATTAAGGGTTAAAAAAAAAAAAAAAAGCATTATTAACACATTCTTAGTAATGAAAAGACCTCACTTTGCAATATTGTATTAATCACAGAATCATAGAATAGTTAGGGTTGGAAAGGCCTTAAGATCATCGAGTTCCAACTCCCCTGCCATGGGCAAGGCCACCTCACACTGAACCATGCCACCCAAGGCTTTGTCCAACCTGGCCTTGAACACTGCCAGGGATGGAGCATTCACAGCCTCCCTGGGCAACCCATTCCAGTGCCTTACCACCCTAACAGGAAAGAATTTTTTCCTTATATCCAATCTAAACTTCCCCTGTTTAAGTTTTAACCCGTTACCCCTTGTCCTATCACTACAGTCCCTAATGAAGAGCCCCTCCCCAGCACCCCTACAGGCCCCCTTCAGATACTGGGAGGGTGCTACGAGGTCTCCACGCAGCCTTCTCTTCTCCAGGCTGAACAGTCCCAATCTTCTCAACCTGTCTTCATACAGGAGGTGCTCCAGTCCCCTGATCATCCTCATGGCCCTCCTCTGGACTTGTTCCAGCAGTTCCATGTCCTTTTTATGCTGAGGACACCAGAACTACACACAATACTCCAAGTGAGGTCTCATGAGAGCAGAGTAAAGGGGCAGGATCCTTGGACCTGATGGTCACGCTGCTTTTGATGCAACCCAGGATACGGCTGGCTTTCTGGGCTGCGAGCGCATACTGAAGCTGGCTCATGTTAAGTTTCTCATCGACCAACACCCCCAAGTCCTTCTCCGCAGGGCTGCTCTAAATCTCTTCTCTGCCCAGCCTGTAGCTGTGCCTGGGATTGCTGCGACACAGGTGTAGGACCTTGCACTTGGCTTGGTTAAACTTCATGAGGTTGGCATCAGCCCACCTCACAAGTGTGTCCAGATCCCTCTGGATGGCATTCCTTCCCTCCAGCATATCAACTGAACCACACAGCTTGGTGTCATCGGCAAACTTGCTGAGGGCGCACTCAATCCCACTGTCCATGTCAGGGATAGAGACGTTGAACAAGACTGGTCCCAGCACCAATCCCCGAGGGACACCACTCATTCCTGGTCTCCAGTCGGACATTGAGCCATTGACCACGACTCTTTGCATGCGGCCATCCAGCCAATTCTTTATCCACCGAGTAGTCCATCCATCAAGTTGATGTCTCTCTAATTTAGAGACAAGGATGTCGTGTGGGACAGCGTAGAATGCTTTGCAGAAGTCCAGGTAGATGACATCAACTGCTCTACCCCGTCCATCAGTTCTGTAGCCCCATCATAAAAGGCCACCAAATTGGTCAGGCAGGATTTCCCCTTAGTGAAGCCATGCTGGCTGTCACCAAGCACCTTGTTGTTTTTCATGCGCCTTAGCATGCCTTCCAGGAGAATCTGCTCCAAGATTTTGCTGGGAACAGAGTTGAGACTGACTGGCCTGTAATTCCCCGGGTCATCCAGTTTCCCCTTCTTGAAAATGGGGGTTATATTTCCCTTTTTCCAGTCATCGGGAACTTCACCTGACTGCCATGATTTTTCAAATATGATGGACAATGCCTTAGCAACTTCATTTGCCAGCTTCTTCAGGACCTGTGGATTGATTTCATCAGGTCCTATGGACTTGTGTATGTTCAGGTTTTTAAGATGGTCTTGTACCAGATCCTCTCCTACAGTGGGCCCAAGGTCTTCATTCTCACAGTAATAATGAGCTAATCTTGTTTCCATTTCTCCTTAGCTGAAGGTTTCAGCTTTGGCCCAGGAAAGCTAGTTGCATCACTCTGTAGGTCATCTGCAAACTCAGAGGACATTTGTCTTTCTGCCTTTCATATGGAAGAGACAAGGAAAAACTGCTGTCACAGGATGTTCTGCCCAACCTGCTCACTGACCTGCCTGTAACTATTGGCACCCAGCATGCAGAGTCCGTGCTGCTACCATCACATGCAAGTAAACTTAGAGGTGCCCTCTCCTCTTAAATGCATAGCACAACACTTTGCCACAATCCTGACATACCAGGTAAGGGAAGACCAAAAGGCATATCCTCAATTTAGGACGTTGCCACTAAAGGTACAAAAGTTAAGGCTATCACCCTAGTACTAACATCCAACAACAAGAGTATTCTATATCCTAATTCTTATGTTGTCACATCTTGGGTTCTTAGCTGGAGCTTGAAGATGGAACAGTGTCAAACCACAACAAACACTGTAAAAGCTTCTATAAAGACTGCAGGGGTTAAGATTTGGTGCATTTTGGAAAAACAAAACAAAACACCCTCCTCCCCTCCCCCTGAACCAAAACCAATCACCCCAAATCAAAACCCAAACAAAAAAACCCCAACCAATCCCAAAACTGATAGTCATGTCATAAACCATTCCCTGAACTGGCAGATCTGTGCTAATACAACAAAAGGAGTGGGAATTAGCAGCTAGGAAAGGGAGCTGACTTACGTAAGCATAAGCAGATATAGAACTGCACGGTAAGGATATGATTTCATCAGACAGAATTGACAGCTTGCCACCACCAAAAGTGTAGTAGTATGTGCCATCAGCTGACAACCTGGTTTAGCAGTAAGACATATGCATTTTCCACTTTGAGGGGGAAGTAAGAGTTAAAGTAACAGCATTCCTCCTCTTCTGTTACACTGCTCTCTTTCTGGCAACAGGAAGGCCACCCACACAGATTAGGCAGGTCTTCACTTGTCTTCATAGCCCAGACCTATGTTAACTCAGAAAAGCAGTGACACATCATTTAGTACTTAACAGTTGTGGTTTTATTGCAAAACACATGAGTGTGCTTTAATAACTCAGTCATTCATACTCTCAAGCAGTGGGCACTGATGGCATCAAGTTTTGCAAATCACTTGAATTTAAATCTGTGACATGATGCCAGATCATGACCTATTGCAAGAGTTAACAACAGTGGGAGAAGAAACTAAAAACCTACACAATTTCAAACTTCTTCTCAATCCACCTTGGAAGAAGACAAAAAGCTTCCCTACATTCCAAAACCTACTCATTTGTCTAACAAGATACATTGCTTGTAACATCTAATAAATACTCCCCTGATTTAACAAACATTTCTACAGTAACTGTTCTCACAGAAGCTTATCCAGAACACAACTCATATGTACATAATCATCTCGTACATGAACAGTTTTTGCTGGACTATCTGTAGCACAGCACAGAACCAGACAATAAATGTAATGGAATCCAATCTTTGACAGCCAGCAATAACACATAATGCTACAATAAAGAAAGGAAAGCATAAATTCTGGGATGATAGCAGAAACTTTGTGAGGCTTGCATAGAAAAGCCAATCTCAGAAGCTAGAATTAAAACCAAAATGAGATAACCATCACAGCAAGTAAGAACTTTAACACACAGGTGTTAAACCCTCTAGCCTTTGTGCTAGATGCTTACACAACAGTTACGATTAAGAAATGTAATAAAGATGTCAGTTGTATGACCTACTGCTGACTCATAGTGAGCTGTCAGCTTGAAGAAAGTCTAGGCTAAACATCTAGAAGGTACTTATGAATAGAAAAATCCATGATGTAGTAAAGGAACTAACAGAAACACCACTGCTCACACTATTTTACATATTTACCTGTTATATGTCCTAACTGGAGATTTGAAAAGCAAACCCAAAAAATCCAAACAAACCAGAAAATATGGAAAGAACAAGTTTGTACTAGTAGGGAAATGAACTAGTAGTCACGCTTGTGATCGGCTCTATCTGGAGTTAACTCTCAACTTGTTCTCATAAACATATACAAGGATAATGCACTCTTCTACCTTACAACTGTTGTGTCTTTCTCACTTTCCCTCCCTTCCTGTTTAATAGAAGATGAAAGGGTTACATTCTCGCTCAGCACAGCAAAGTTTAGGTTTAACAGATCCATAGGAAAAGCTATTTCACATTACTCTCTCAGCATGCTTAAGAAGGTAGGCAGCTTGCCCAGCCAAAAAAGTAGCATGCCACTGGCACAGAAGTCCCATATAATAAGCTTTGTAAAATGCCTTATGAATCTACTATACTTCACATAGCTTTGCAGCACATTGTACTATCCCAGACAGTATGCTTCCTTACCTTTGAAAGCGATCCCTGCATTGTTGACCAGCACATCCAGCCCTCCATATTTCTCCTTTAAGAAGTCACGGAAAGCTCTGATGCTCTGCAGATCATCAATATCCAGCTGATGGAAGAGCGTACGCAGTCCTTCCTCCTGGAGCTTTTTCACTGCTTCCTGGCCACGGCCGGGGTCTCGGGCTGTCAAATACACGTCCCCTGGGAACTGGTGGCATAGAGCCCGAACAATTGAGAATCCGATCCCTTTGTTGGATCCGGTCACCACAGCCACTGGTACACTGGACATAGCTCCTCTCTGAATGTATGTCAAAGTGACAATAACTGCAAATAGCAAAGAAGAAAATTTCACATTCAGATGGACAAAGATGGTTATCTGAAAATGGAAGAAAGTATTTTTTCTGTAAATTTTTATATAGAATTACCCTTTGATTTATGTGAAACTACATTAGAGTGCACACTAGCATACTAAAGTAGCATGAGAAAGCCACTTCTGGCTTTAGCATTTTGAAGACAGGCCCAATCAGGAATTGGGTTAATAAAAAGCAAAAAGTCAATGACTGACCCGCAGTACTAAGTTAACTTTTGATGGGAGTAAACTCTCCTGCACATACACTTTACAGCAACACCATTTCCTTCTGAGGATATTCAGCTGGTTCAGTTCAAGCAGTGATGCAGCCGAAGCTGAAAAACCCAGGCTCAAATACAGGGGGGAATGGTTTGATCTTCAAGTGTCAGGCAGGAGAACCAATTCTGGTGTTTCAGAGAAACAGAGGACCACAGACTGACTACAAATATTATGTTCAACACATTAGACAACTCCAGGTACAAAGTCTGCTTGCCCTTTCTTTTTCCCTCCTAGAAGTAGCACATTTAAAGAAGACGTACTTCCCCCATAAAAGCTTTAAATACTGGGTTTGCTCAGTTTTGACCTAATTACTACCTTCCTTCCAAATTAACTTGTAACTATTAGTAGTAGGCATCCAACGAAATACGAACCAGCTCCTGGCCAGCTACCGACTGACTGCACCAGGACGAGAAACCACCTTCCCGCTTCACACTCGCACTGCGAACGGGCTCTTTTCCCTCGCTGCCCCTTCCTCAGGACCGGTTTTTCCCCCTAACGCGAACGCAAAGCACACCCGACAGCCCCGATGAAGCCCGGCTCCTCAGGCGGCTCTCCGCGGGACGGGAAAGACCCCGGCCGTTCCGCGCCCCGCAAAGGGGCTGAACGCAGCGAGGAGCTGCGGAGCAGGCCCGGCGGGGCAGCCGACACTGCCTCACCCACCTCCAGTACACCGCCTTCCCCCTTGCTCCTCAGCTCTGCGCCGCAGCGGAAGAACGAGTCGTCAGCAAGCACTCGCACACCGCGTTAACCGCAGTTAAAATGGCGGCGGGGCAACCCCGCCTCCCGCGATCGGGCCCGGTTGGGTAGGGTCAGGGCGGTGCGGCGGTGGCGGGCAACGGTAAGGAGGTGGTTCCTGCGTTCTCTACAGCAGGTGGGCCGGCGGCGAGCGGGGGACTGGGGGCGGTGGGCAGCGTGTCGCGTGTCCACCTTTGTTCTCTGCCCCGTCGCTGTTCTAGCCCGGGAGGGAGTCGGGAGTCGGGAGTCGGGAGTCGGGAGTCGGGAGTCGGGAGTCGGGAGTCGGGAGTCGAAGCCGCTGTAGGTGTCCTCCAGTGTGCCGGTAGCAGGGGAAGGTGGGCCTTGGCCGCCGGAACCTATGTGCCGGCTGATGATCCCGGTGAGGGGCAGCACTCCTAGTCTCAGCGCCTCAGCGTGTGGGGTTCAGCTAAAAGCAGTATTGATGAGGGGAACTTAAATGTACGTTTCAGCAACAGATTGAAGCGTAAAGAGCCAGGCTCATGGTGTTCATCTATAACACGTGCTGGAGGTGTTGGGGTGTAGTGTCGTGGTGCTGTATGGAACTGGGGTGTTTGGTGGTGTTGATGTGGGGTAAGACTCTTTCCTGCAGCGCATGTGGTCAGGGAGCTCCATTTTGCTTTTATTGTTATCCAAATAAATAAATCATAGGATGATTTGGGTTGGAAGGGACCTTAAAAATACGTTGTTACAACCCCCCCTTCCATGGGCACGGACACCTTCCACTAGACCACGCTGCTTAAAGCTTTGTCCATCCTGGCCTTAAACACTTACAGGCACGGGGCATCCACAGTGTGAAATAATGAGCTCACTCCTCTAAATGAGATAACAAGTTTTTTTTGAGGGACAAAGTCAATAAAGCAAAAGCAACAGCGCTGGGCGCATGACTGTAGCCAGAGGCGGGAGCGATTAGCATTTGTTACAGGTTTATATACTTTCAGCATTGCATTAGTTACATACATATTCATAATTCCCGCATATAGGCGGGGAATATTATAACTAACTCCTGGAACTTATTATCATAAGTCCCCTCCTCTTGGCTTCTGCGCACTGCTCTCCGGTGATTGTGGGCAGGGGTCTTGAGGATGAAGTAAGCAGCCTTCTTCTTCTAAGTATGGGTCTTTAGGATGAAGTAAGCAGTCTTCCTGACGGTGTACTTTTCACCTTTGGCACGGTTGGACCCCCCAGTAATCGCACAACTAGCTGAAACCAGCCATGTCTGTAACTCTTCTGGTAACTAGCAAAGATTTTAAAACAGTGTGACCTTCCTGCAAAATTTGTTGCAGGATGGGCAGACAAGGAGTATCCAAAGCTAGCAGATGTTTGGGAGGCTCTGCCTCTAAATTAACTGGTAAGCAGAAGGATGGTGTGAAATAACTCATTCATGTTTAGTGGGGCCACTAAATCCTGTTATCGCACCACAGACTTACAACACAAACATTGTTCTTTAAAACTAAAGATACTTTAGAAGACTGGTGGGAAACAAGTCATGTTTAGTGGGGCCGCTACATTCCACAGACTTAACAACATAAACATTGTTCTCGTTCTAAAAGCTAAGTTAAGCTAAAAAGTACTTTTATGTTTTTCAGGCACTAGCTTTTCTTATATCAAGCCGCCCCCCCCCCCCCCATATTTTACCTTTACAAATTCTTTTGCTATGTAACTCCATTTTGCTCAAGAGTTCTGGCCTTTTTTAACTTGTTGTCTAATCTTGTGTCTTTAGCAAGCTTTGTTTCTGTTCTTGTATACTCGTACAGTTATATCCACATAACCACACCTGTGATTTGCGAAAGCCAATACATTTATGTGTTTGTCACACACAGCTCATTTGGACAACCCATGTCACTGCCTCACCATCCTCACTGTAAAGAACTTCCAAATGTTTAATCAAATTCTGCACTTTTTCAGTTTAAAGCCATTCCCCCTTGTCCTGTCACTACATGCCCATGGAAAAAGTCCCTCTCCAGATTTCTTGTAGGCTGTCAAGCTGTAAATGCTGCTTATGCCAGTGAATTTTCAAAAAGCAAATGTAATGCAAGGATAGAAAACTTTTAGTTCTGAGCACATCAACTCTAGTGTCTCTTTTCCTGTAGAAGATTATGGATGTGTCTTGGCAAAAGTGATGTTTGAAGGTAAAGGCTTCCCATCTTCCCTCAACTATCACCCACCCTTGTTTAGAGACTTGCTTGTAGTATGTTTTCTAAACTTTAAAGAGGCAATTTATTAAGCAGGCAATGTTCTGATTTGTCTTACTGAAATTAACATGCAGTATTTGAAGGGGACTTTACATATGTGCAGGTAACTTTTTTCTTTTTCATTCAGGTTGTCTAAAAAAGGTGAAATCTGTTACTTAATTATGAAGAAAAGTAGAGGTCGGACAGGCCGAAAGAGAAGAAGAAAACACTTGCAGATTTTGGGTGGAGGTATTATCTCCAGAAGTACTGTTGAATAATAAAATAACCAATTGTTTGTCAATGTGTCATTTTAGGATATATATTTGTCAGACATTTGTGCTTTAAAAATAACACGCATAAATGTTAGCTTTTTCTATGCCAATATTCTAACACTAGTTTACAATCCCAAGAAGAGCATGAGAATATTGTGAGTTCTCTTTCCTGGCTAATGGCAAGTACTACATTATTCTTAAATTCCTTGACCCTTAAATATGCTGTATAACTCCTGCAGTTCGAAGAACTCCTAGTGCCCAAGGGCACTGAAGTTAGTAAGCTAGTTTGAGGGGAGCCTTTCTTGCTATTCTGTTATCATAGAATCATAGAATAGTTAGGGTTGAAAGGGACCTTAAAGATCATCTAGTTACAACCCCCCTGCAATGGGCAGAGACACCTTCCAGTAGAACATTTTGCTCAAAACTCCATCCAGCCTGGCCTTGAACACTGCCAGGGATGGGCCATCCATTATACTATGTTAAAATGCTTTTCTGACTATACAGTAAAAGTTTTTAATTTCCTTTCTTTTCTAAGCAAGTGTTATTTAATAGCATGAGTCTCATCTTTTTTTATTTTTAGTCAACTGCAGTCACAAGCTGGAATACATTAAACTTAAGAAGTGGCTGAAAGACAGAGGATTTGAAGACAGTAATTTAAGGCCAACGGAGTTCTGGGGTAATGTTTTAATTATTCATTGTTGCAATAAAGTTTCGATTCTTCTAAGAATCTTAGATTTCTGCTTTCATTTTGAATCACACATGTGGCTGGCATAAGGAGAAATGCCAGTTACCTTTAGTCTTTTGAGGACTTCTTCCAAATGGACGTGAATGTCATTTAGCATAAACAAGTAGATATGGAGGCCTGAAGTAGTGTAAACTGTTTCTTGTAGAAAGATAAAGTTGTGTAAAACTCTTGTGTGAAAATACTCTGGTAAACTGCAAAACATGTTCACCTATGCTGAATTCATTGTAGAAATCAAGATTTTTTTTTAAGTGTTAGTAGCACAGTTTCAAAGAAGAAATAATATCTCTTTAAGCATTTTCAGTATCAGACTCTGACCCTGTTATAATTTCTTCATCTTTTTTTCCCCATGTGAACTCAGCAGATCTGGTGATACACATAAGTAAATGATATTAGAGGTGGGATTCACTTAGTACTGTTTACAGTGAAGGTATATACTTGTATTTTTTCTCTTTAAGTAGATTATGTTTCAAAAACTTTTGAAATATTAGAGAGTAGAGATAACAGGATGAATCGGAGAAAAATATTATGAATAGAAATTGTAAAGTTTAGTTAAAACTCTGAAAACAAGGACAGCAGCCAGTGATGAAATATGTGTTTAAAGAAGAAAATGGGAAAAAGAAGTTGAGTAATTGCTAGAGTTGGACAGTAAATGTTGCAAGGAAGGAGTGTTCACAGGCTTCTGTAAGGTGAAAAAAGAATCCGAGAACAAAGAAATGTATCTGGAACAACCCATAATTGTCTTTTATGATTTGTAAGAGGTTATGTATGTTCTTTTAGAGCTTTTTCTTGCTGATCTGTTAATTTATTGCAGGTTATCAGAGTCTCCTGTATTTTACAAATATACATGCATTTAAGCAGTTCTCTTTGTTCCTGCTTCAGGTACAGGAAGAGGACTGATGACAACAAAAGCTCTTCAGGTTAGTAATGTTGATTCTATTGAAAGAGCTCCTTAGGTTCTTTTGAGATGTAATGACTTGCAACAAGTAAAGCTCAAAATTCTGGACAAGGTCTTCACAGTCCCTGTTGTCAGTGTAACTTCTGGCCTAGTATCAGAATTTGCGGTATTGGCATATCTGTAGGATGATGTCCTATGTACCCTGAGTGCTTGTTGGATGAAAATATTCCTGTACTCATTTACAGAGATTTAGTATGTAGTCTAATGTTTCAGTTTAAGGCAGTCAGTGGCTAACTGAAACCAGAAGGAGCTGGCCCCTTCCCTCTATGCCTTCTCCCTCAGCCCTGGCTCCCACAGCTTCCTTTGCACTTGCTGTAGCGATCTTCCCCACTCATGTGGTAGGTTGCAAGCTAGATAGAAACCTTTTAAAAATAATTACTAGCTTTGATTCTTCAAGTCTCCCATCTTAGTTAGTGCTGATACAAGGAAGAATGGCATATCAGGGAGGGGGATGGAGGAAAGGGAGGGGTCTTTAGACAACATTTATCTTTAGATTATTTTAGCCATAATGTAAATCAACAGCTTTAACCTCACTTTGTTGGAGTCTTCTTTGTTAGTAGACCAACTAACAGAAACATAATTTCTCAGATATTCCCAGCAGAAAAAGGGAATGATAGAAAAAAATACTTTGCACTTTAGGTACTGGCACAGAAAGATCAAACTGTTGACTTAAGAGTGCCTCTCAGAAAATAGGCTTGTTAGAGAAGTTTCCTAACATGTATGAGAACAGTATATCAAATAATGGGGAATCAGACCAGAACCTTTTGCAAATTAGAGTATAGCAGGAAGTAGGAAGGAGGTGCGTGTAGAGAACAGTGTATGTTATCATGCTGGGTCAAGGCTAGAGTTAGCTGTTGAAGCCAGAGGCTTAGCTTATCCACAATGCTGTGAGTCTACTGTAAATGAAATGAGAGCTAGACTCAACTGGGCTTGAGCAAGATATGGAAACTCAGGAGAGAAACTGGAAGGGGAGAGTGTTGACTTGATTCATGTCCTCTACAGGCATGGACATACATAGCTCAAGCCAGGCATGAAAGCTAATTTACACACACACAGCAGCTTGGCAAACAAGGTCAGGATAGACATGACCTATAATACCCCTACCCCATGCTGCTGTGTTGATAGAAGCACAGCTGTTTGTGAGATCTACTTTAAAATATATCTCAGTACAAAGAAAATCAGTAGATAGGTAACACACTTCTTGTGAACATCTTTTTGCAGGTGACAGTTCCTACTGACTGTGTCATCCTTTGCTGGACTGTGACTGTCTTTAAACTATGCTAGTTTTCATCAAGTTCAACAGCACTTCTCTTTGTTTCTTGATATTAGTGTTCTGTGGGGAGTGTTTCTCTGTTCAGAAGTCATGTAGTAGGTGAGTCATGTACAACTGACCTTTACTATTCTTTGTGTTTATGTTTTTTCTTCTCTCCCTCAAAGGCAGGCAGGGGATCTGATTATTTCATTGCCTGAGAAATGCTTACTCACCACAGGCACTGTCCTTAGTAGCTGCTTGGGAGAATACATTATGAAGTAAGTAAAAAGTGACACTTCATGGGTAAGCTGGCCTTTACTGCTGATTGCTCATTAATCATCTTAAGTGGTAGTAAGGCTTTAAATTGCATATTCAAACTTGTATGACTGTTGTGCATGTGGAATCATCAGATAAGTAAGGTTTGGACACAGAGCAGAGTTAGGCAGAGTTGAAGTGATGGTTCAGACTTGAACTTGACCTGCACCTAGAGACAGCTTGGACCTAAATGTCAGATATGAATGGTTTCTTAGGAATTTGCAAATGTGATTCAGGAGGAGAAGGATGTTAAAATGGGATTGCAAAGCAGTCATGCAAGCATAGCCTTTTAGAAAATTTGGAACAAAGACCTACACTGGACATTGAGTACTTGTTATGTATCCTAAAAAAACCTACCACCCCCCAAAAAACCCCAACCCAACAGGTGACCCTGAAGTTGTTACTAAAAACCAGCTTTTATAGACCCTTTGAAATCATCAAAAGGACTTAGAGATGAACTACAAAAAAGTTTAAAGTAGAAGCTATTTATAACATTTAAAAGAACTAGCAGAGACATAAAATACTGCTGCATCCATTTCCTATCTCACCTCTTTGTATTCGCTGTGTTGGTGTTTTTATTCTGTTTTCTAATAGATGGAAGCCTCCTGTATCTCCCTTGATAGCACTGTGCACATTTTTAATAGCAGAGAAACATGCTGGTGAAAAATCTCCATGGAAGCCATATCTTGATGTTTTACCGAAGACATATACTTGCCCTGTTTGTTTGGAGCATGATGCAGTAAGCCTTCTCCCTGAACCTCTAAGAACGAAGGCTCAAGAGCAGAGAACGATGGTCCATGAGTTGTACGTGTCTTCCAAGGCTTTCTTCTCTTCCCTGCAGCCTTTGTTTGCTGAGAACACAGAAACTATTTTTAACTATAGTGCTCTAGAGTGGGCTTGGTGCACTGTTAATACCAGGACAGTATACATGAAACATTCACAGAGGGAATGTTTTTCTATTGATCCAGATGTTTATGCTTTGGCACCATATTTAGATTTGCTAAACCACAGTCCAAATGTTCAGGTAAGAAACTAAAAACAGATCACTTAATTTCTTTATTTGTAAATGCATTCTTTATTTTTAAATGCACTATCTCAGTACAGTATGAAATTAGGTGATGGATTAGGAGGGTCTGTGAGGGATCTCGTAGTGGGAAAAATGTCTACTGGGGACGTGTGCAGGTTGAGTACTCACGATTATAGTATATACCCTGGAGCTTGTTTTTCAGCCCAAGGTAGTTGAATAAAGGTGATTCAAATGTTTCAGTTTACGTAGCAAAGCAAAGTTAAAGGGAGAGCCCACAACGGCTGGGCGAGATTTGCATCCAGAGTAGCTATATGGAAGAGCTATTGGTAAATATAACCCTACCCTCCTCTTCCAGAAGGCTCAGCTCCTGAATCTGAAGTTAGGTGGTCCCTGAGTTACTTCACCTCTGGCTGAAGCCTTTGAGCAGCCTCAGGAAAGTATATAGAGCAGTCCTACCTCATGTCAGGGACTGCGTGCCAGCTCAGAGTTGGGACAGCTCAAAAGCGGCCAACTCTGCCTGAATCCATGTTTATTTGTGGATTTGGGGCCTCTCTAATAAGTCTACAGAGTTGGTGACACACCCTGTGGTTTAAGGTTTTGATGTATGTTCTTCATACTAATGGGTTGCCTTTTCAGACATCTGTAATACTATCTGTTTTATTCCAGTGTTAGAGAAGTGTTCAGTACTGTTGGATTTTAATACTCAAGGTCTGATTCCTTTTTTCACCCTGTCCTTCTGCCAAGAGTAAGACCTTTTATTTTTACCTTTGTGAAGGTAAAGGCTGCGTTTAATGAGCAGACAAGAAGCTATGAAATTTGGACAAATTCACAGTGCAAAAGATATGAAGAAGTGTTTATCTGCTATGGGCCTCATGATAATCAGCGACTGCTACTAGAATATGGATTTGTTGCCATGGATAACCCTCATAGCAGTGTTTATGTCTCATCAGGTTGGATTTATAGATTGTCTTGACATTGAAAGGCACAATAGTAGAGAACAGAGCATGTGAGCATGTTCATACTGTCTGCATTCAACAGGAGATGTCAGTGAAAAAGGATAACTAAAGGATAATGAAGAAATTCGCACACATCCATATACATAAATGCACAACATGGACAATGCATATTAAGGCATTGTTGGTTTCTTTTTTTAGGTACCATGAAAACTATTTGTATTCCCAAGAAGTGGAATAGGCCTTGGTACCACTTTTAACTGCGTAGAATTGGAGTTTCAAAATTTAAAGTGTCTTTGGTAGCTTTTCCTTTTGTAAAATTGCAATTCTTAGCAGCATATATGTAGAGATTCCAACTGGATGTCTTAGATTGTACCATCAACTTGAGGATTAAAGTCCTGATCCTCATAAACTAAAGTTACTGACAGTAGTTTGTAACTTCAGCTTCAGTCATGATTTCCATTATAAGGATACAATCCTGGAGATTGCTGATGGCTTTTGAGTAATAGATACATTTTTGATTCTGTTAAAGTTCACCAACATTGTAGCAGGTTTTGATCTTTGGCCTATAGGTGTTTGAAAAATATGGCTGAAATGTCATTTCAGAATTGGGGATTGTGGGTTTCCTCTACATACCATGTATTTAAATATCTAAAATATGTTTTTATGCAGATACTCTTCTCAAATATTTTCCACCATTGGACAAGCAGAGAAAAGCAAAACTTTCCATTCTAAGGGATCATGATTTCTTAGAGTAGGTATCTGAAGTTTTTTTGTTTCCCTATGAGTTTTTTCTGGGAGTCAAATTTTGCTTCTACTATCAAAATTCAACATAAAATAATATTTTTTTAAAACAAACTGATTTACTTGCTGTTTGTGAGAGAATGTAGAAGTAGTAAACACCAATATCAAAGCTTGAGATAGGTTTCAAGATGCAGCCAGTCACCTGTCTGTGGATAACAGCAGAGTAAGGGGAGTCAAGGAGTCCTCGAGTTCTGAAGAGCAGATCTCTTCCTGACACTTATCAATAAGAAAGCTATCATGCTGTCAAAGACCACCTATACTTTCTGAATCTAGTTCCTTTTGACTTTTTAGAAACCTGACCTTTGGATGGGATGGACCATCTTGGAGACTCCTTACTGCTCTCAAGTTGCTGTGTCTTGGTGCAGATGAATTGTAAGTTTCAGTACTTGGAATATTTAAACAATGTTCATGTGTCATTTTCCTTTTATTTGCTCTTTGCTGGCTGTGTGTGAGATACCAGGACAATTGTTTTGTATCTCCTATATCTATCTCATTGACTTCAGGTGAGAAGAGAAAAGAAGAAAGGCAGAGAACACCACAGAATGTAAAGTCATCGTCTATTTGCTGCTTTGGTCTTTTGCTGTCTTCAAACACCCCACTGTTTTCCCTTTCTATTTTGAGAACCAGATATTACTTTAAGGTTCATGCTCCAGACCTTCTCTCTGGTTTGATGGGACGTTAAATGCTATTGACCTTTCTTGATTTCTTTGAAGCATGTGTTCCACAGACTGCGTCTTAAATTTTAAGGCCAAGTAAGTTGCTGAAGTTCATCTCCAGTGACTGTCAGTGCAAGTTTGATCATTTGTTCCCAATGGCAAATCTGCCTCAAAAATGTTTACCTGGGATTTGCTTGTAATAGTAAATCAAACAATTTGTCTTGTCCAAAGATGTTTATGCTTTGAAGATTCACTGCCGAGTGGAATAAGTTGATTATAAGAACTGAAAATAAATCCCCATGATACTGGTTACAAGCCTAGGTGACGTGAAGTTTAGCAGAAGCCATGCTAATAAGTTCTGGGTGAATAGCTTTTCCTCCTCACTAGTGCTGCTGAAGTTGATGGCAGCATGGCAGAGCAGTGAAGACCAGAAGCATTGGCCTAATTGCAGGCTGTGTCTTTAGCTGAAAGGGTGGGGGTGGAAGGTTGGTATCACTGCTCCAGATCATTAAATCTCCCCTCCCTTTTACATGCCTCATCACTCTCATAGCTGAATGTTGTGTGCCTTTTTCACGTATTTCACCTTAATTGCCTGTGCCAGTGATGTTATATTAACCATATGTTTATCATTGAGCTGGGGAATACAGCAAATGATTGTGTTTAAACATTTTGGTTCTAGTAATTGCTGGAGGAGAACGCTCCTTGGTGATGTAATTTCAGCCAGAAATGAACAGCAGACTTTGAATATAACAGCAAAAATATGCCATTTTTTAATAGAGGAGACACAGCACGTCCTTCTCCAGGTAATTTGACTGGAAGAGCAAAGTAGTCCAGATTGCTTTCTTTCCTAACATAAATGTACAGCAGTGTAATTTTTTTTGGGCGAGAATAGCAAGTGACAGAGGGAATTGACTACACTGAGGTGGTGTAGAATTTGTTTCCAGGCTGACTGACAGAATTTGTGGCTGCAGCAAAGAAAGGAACCGTATTAGAAAGCCCTGTGAACAAGTGAAAAGTATTTAACTTTTCTCTGCCTACATTATCATTGGGTTTGTTGAGGTTACCTCTTAAAAGAAAATGCAGACTTGTATGAGATGGGCACATAAGATATTGCAGACCTGCCACGAGTACCTTGTTGCAGAAAGTGAAGTCTGTGTTCATTAAAGTCAAATGAACTACTTCTGTGAGGGAGGTCTGTGCTGTTAGAAAAAGTCTCTCTTTCCTTTTCGAATTCTGGCAATGAAACGTGTACTTAATGTCATAGTTGAATAGCTATCATGTAAAAAGGTTATTAAAACCACACTTTCGTAAAGGAAATGCATCTATGCAGAGAGTATGAGGTGAACCTGGTCTTGTGCAGCATCTTGAGGATAGTATGGGCTTAAGAGCATGGTATCAGATAAACATTACCCTTCCCTTCCTCTCCTTGTTTTCCATCTGCTTCCTTTATTAAAAAAAATACTATTTGGCATAGTTCATGAAATCATTAAGAGGGATAAGCTTTTCACAAATGTTATATTCATGTCCAGTATTAAATAATCTAAATTTCTGGTAATTTCATCTCATTTATATAAAATTCAGATTTCCCAGTTGAAAAGGAACAAAGAGAACCTGCAAACGTGCCTGGCTTTGGTAGAAGCATTGCACTTGGAAAACCTGAAGATACTACAAAAATCAGCTGAGAGTCTTTGTAGCTTGAGTATGGCAACAACTTGACCCATCTGGACCTGTGACTGATTGGAGGTCATTTGCCATGGATGTGCATTGCTGAACTGTTTTAGTGGTCCTGAACAGCAAAGAATAATGTACAAATCATCAAAATATGTTTAGTTTTGATTACAGGGTCACAAAGGACTCTCTCTTTATTTTGCTCTTTACTGACCTTCTTCAGTAATACATAAGGTTAGCCCAAATGGTAGGGGAGAGCACAGGTGGCTTTCATCATATCTCACTGAAATTATGGCTGCTGTGAATAGAACGGTTTCTGGGGTAATCTGAGCAGCCCTAGGATTGTGGGCTTGAGCAGTCCTAGACTTTACAGCTGCCTGTGTGACTAAAGTATGGATCACAGGGTCAAGCAGATACCCCTCAGCATGTATCTGGCACTTGGCAGAGAGGAAGAGGACAGAGCCATTTATATTTGTCTTGTTCTTGTCCTTTACCTTTCCCCTTTACCTTTCCCTCCTTTACTCAAAGCTCCCTCCAGACTCACTAGTTCATATTCTGGCTCCTCCTGCTGAGAATGAGAACTGAAAGGATATATCACTTTGAACTCTGTTTCTTGTTTGGAAGACCACCCAGGCAATTAGTTCTGTTTCCATTTGTTTTTGATGATCACACTGAGAAATGTTCCTACCCTGTTTATAAGGGGATGGTTTCATGTGCTGCCTTTCAGCATTGGTTCTACTTAAGTAGGAAGCTTGAGCTCCCTACATCGTTCAGAGAGACTTCTTCAAAACACATTTGAGGGCAGGAGCTTTATTTAAGCTGTACAAACTTACTTTGTGATTGTGTTGTGATTATTTTCCATTTTGTGGGGAATCATATTTCGTAGAATTTTTCATTACTGTTTTTAGCATTTGTTAAGAGCTATGTTTGTAAGTGTTAATTTTTGTATGTATGTTGCTTCATTTTCTACAAGACCTGTTTTTGAAATAAATGAAATTGTATACAGCAGTAAAGGCATTCTAGATAATCTAACTTAAGGAAAAATACAGGTGGAAACTTAGGTATTCACATGCACTTTCAGACTTTCTTTGGTATCTTGTGAACAAGAATGTTATTGTGTAAACTTGCTTGGGTTTGAGTATTCCATGTTTTTTTTCTGTCTCTGTTGGGACAGGAAATGCTGTGATACCTGGAGCTCTGAGAAGGGTTCTTCCTTACCTACAAGGGTATGCTGGTTTAGCTTCAAAATTCTGTGGGAACTGAAAAGTGTAACTGTTTGCTGTTTACTCAGTTTCCAACCCAGAAGTTCTTGGTTTTCAGGTTTCATCTTCATAAGCTCTTCCTAGGATTAGGAAGTTCTGAAAATAGGCTTTTTTTTCTGCCTTGTTTACCGCAATGCACCGAGACTTTTTTGCAGTCAGGCTTTCTTATATTGTTCATATGGAGATGCTGACAGTGTGTTGGTGCTTTACGTTTCAGAGCAGAGGGCAGGGTGAATGGGTTGGGAGAGGAACTGATGTGTTTTCTGGAGCTAGATGCACATTTATTCCATCTTTTGGGCCAATTTACT
Source organism: Neopsephotus bourkii (assembly GCF_033783945.1). Classification (NCBI taxonomy): domain Eukaryota; kingdom Metazoa; phylum Chordata; class Aves; order Psittaciformes; family Psittacidae; genus Neopsephotus; species Neopsephotus bourkii. The sequence continues at coordinate 5,103,085 of NW_026901456.1, read as the reverse complement.
CTGATATTTGCCTAAACTGTGGTTTTAATCCCTCCAAGTCACTTAACACCATGTTTTATAGTCTAGTCAGTTCCATTCTGAAGTACTTCTTGGGGTGAGATGCCTTTCTAGATCTGGGGATACAGTCTCTAATAATCTCACCAAGAGCAATTCCATCAGCTTAATGAAGGTCCTTCTGTACCACTGAACCTGTCTGCAGCAGAGATAAGGGCTGAGGCTTGCCAATTCATTTTTATTAGATCCGTAAAAAGGTCTGCAGAAGTCACGGGTGACATGGAGAGGGTGGATTGTGAGTGAGCATTCACAGTGCAAGAAGTAAGGGTTTTCAAAGGAAGCAGCTGGAAGAACTCAGGTTCAAAACTACCAGAATGTGATAACATCCATTGATTTTAATAAGGGATATGGATATAAAAGTTGGCGTGGGTACAGAGCACGTAATACACAGAACAAGCAGCTATTGGCAGTTACCAGCCAGCAGCCAACTTTGGTCTTATGTAGTCCCCTGATCTCAAAACAGTTCAAGTTTGGGAGAATATTGATGGCAAGTCTTGTAAATGCTTGACCTGTGCTTGCTCTTTTAAGGTCTTCAAGGATGGACAATTTGGGAAATGGGGCACTGGGCTAGTGGGATGTGTTTTTGAACATGTCCTGCAGTTTTGTTGATTACAGTTGAACTGCTTGACCTCTCACTTTTTTTTAATAAGAACTTTTTCATTCTGTGAGAGCATATGTGTTTCACATGTAATAATTTTATAATGAGATGGTGCCAGAGTTAAAGAAGATAAGGATATTTGGTTGTTGGATTATTTTTTTTTTTTTGTTTGGGTTTGGTTTTTATCCTGGAGATGGCTGTTTTCAGGAAAACTTATGTACATAGTGTCTTGCACCGTGGATACTAGTTTATTTGCTTCAGTATAGCATTATACACTACGCATTTATACCAGCTGGTTTGAATATGGACTCTACTTGTGTAACTCCTACACATGCTCCAGAGGGTGTAGGGAGGGGATCTGGCAGCGCAGGAGAGCAGGCAGTATGACCTGCTTGTCTGTCTCTTGCGTGAAAGCACAGCGGTAAGCCCCTACCTTTACCTTAAGCCATGTGGCAAGTGTTCTGAATAGACCCATGTGTGTTTAATGTCAAAGGCAAAATCCTGCTTGAATAAACTATGGAACTGGAACTAGTGCTTTCGAACGCACATCAATAACAATAAAGTTTTAACAGAAATAAACCAGAATAACAGGTCTTGATTCAGCATTTATGTGTATATATGCCTAGTAAGAAAAAGCTTAAATTCTTTTTTGAATCAAACCTAAACTATGTGCAAGACAGGACATCCTAAGGTGGGCTAAGAGCCTGAGAACGTAACTGCACTGGGAGTGTTCTCCAGCTGTCTTACACGAACACTAAATCAAGTTTTCAAAGAGTGAAGGTGCTTGCTCTCAGCCTCTAATGTAACTAGAGCCCCACTGAGCTGCAAGTATCTTAATCGCTTAGTTTTGGTGACGTGCTGTTAATGTTTGACTCTGGCTTTCTGTTAGTCTAAGAAGGGACTTAGCTGTGATCTCATTGTGGAAAGACATACTTTATTTCCCTCTGTATAAATTTCCTTTCAGATTGTATCTGCAAATCTCAGCAATAGTAGGAATAAACCCCAGCTTTTATCATTAGGGATACAAACTTGGCCATGGCAGTGAGCTAGATTCTCTTCCACCTTATGCAGTGTTACTAAAAAAGAGCTAAAGTAGGAATTCATTCTGTGACTGCAGTGAACACACTGGGCTTAGATAAGTGCAATGAGAAGTTTTATTTCTTGTAACAAGAGAGTGAGACAGGAATAGCACAGCTTGAAATTATTTTTTTTGGGGGGGAGGAGGGGCAGTTGATTTAGTGCAGTCTGAAGTCATTGAAAAATGACAAACTTGAAACCTCACGACAGTGTCTTTCCTGTGTCAATTTATGTAAATACAGCATGGATTTTCTTTGATCTTCCAGAGAGAGTGGCTTCCAGTTTACAGTTTTCCTCAGCTGTAGTGAATGGAGATCATCCATCATTGCTAAGTGCCTTCAGACCTGTCTGTTTCAGGACAAGATAAGGCAGTATCAGCTCTCATACCCTGATAATTAAAGCTTTTAGGTACACTATGAAAACATTTCAAAGATGACATTCCCAAAGAAAGGAGCTTTTAAAAATTGTGTCTCAAAGGGTATGTAGCCCTCTGTGCCTAGAAGGTAAAGAATACACTTTTCAAAGTGCCACACTTTAGCATACTTTGAAGTGTTTGTTTGTACTCAGCACATCTGTAGCTACAGCAATGAAGACAATGAACTCTAGAACACAGGGAAATTGTCCCAACAGAACTTTATGGGTTTCTTTATGCAATAAATAGGAATAGAAGTTGTTGCGAGATTTTTGAGGGAAATCTTCATGAGGGAAGGATGAAAGAAGATGAAGTTGTTTCCCTCATTTTTGACCAGCAGTTGGAGCTGAACCGTGTGAAATTCATAATTTTTATAATTTCAGTACAAAATCAGAGAAATTGCAGCTCAGTGGCTGAATTCAACTTAGAAGAACTTGATTTTATCCCTGTCTAACAAAGCTTAAGTAACATCAATCTGCTGCAGGTTGGATGTGAAAGGAAAAAACTCCAAACACTTCCAGTTCATTCCACTGAATGTTTTAGTGGATATCTATAATTACAGAATTAAGTTTGAGAGAGTGCTGCAATAAGCTATGTTCAGTGGGAAGGCAAAGATACTCAATGAATCCTAAACTAAGTTGTGTAAAACTAGTGTAAAACTAATGCAATCTCTGTGTTGTCCACTAGATGATGCAACTGTACTACAGAGAAATAAATTACAGTATACACATGCAATTATAATCCTATGTAATGTATTATATTTTCAGTAATAAAAAGCATTGCCTTCAATAATATACTATGGTTTTTGTTGGATAAATAGTTGAAAATGTGGCTTTCTTTCTGCTGGTTTGAAGTGAAACTTGAAGCTTTGTAATCTATCTTTTTTCAGTTTTATTGTATTTTAAATTTGTTGGAGTTGCTCCTCTCTCAAGTTGAAACATGTCATTCTCAAACTATCACCTAAGTAATATCACTAAGTAATATCACTAAGTAATAGTTCAAATCATCTTTGTTACATTAACTTGACCCTAATGGTGTAACTAGTGGGGCTGCAGTTGAGAACTGTCCACTCCTGTGTTCTGAAACAGCCAATGTGTGTGTACTCCTCATGTGCTTAGAGCCCCTTCAGATTGTCCCAGTTGCCCTACAGCTGAAAACAAAGCTGCTTGCAAAGCTGCTGTTTTCTCCTGAAGCCCTCTTTCCTGTTCCTTAGCTCCTTCCGCTGCCTCCACTGCTGGACCATACTGCAATAGGCTAGTCTTGAGAGCACTGAAGTGGACTGGGCTCTAGTGCCAATCTGTGCATGATAGGAGGTAGGTATTTCCAGTGTACTTTTAATGTAAGAATGTTTTTCCTCCTTACATACACCTGTACTTGCTCCAAGCGTGGCAAGGCCAGCTGTGTTCGCTGTTGTACCTCTCCATTAGGGTGCCAGAGTTGGGCTGGAGAAACTTAGATGAGCACTGTATTCCTTTCAGATTCATTCAGCTGGCACTGGATTTGATATTTTAGTAGCTCCTTCCTGCTGAGTCAACTCTAGAAGGAGCTGGCAGAGGCAGTTTGGCTCTTTTGACCCTTGGCAGACAATGATGACTATGGAGAGGACAGAGGGACATTCTCAGCATGAGGCTGGTGCCATGGGTATCTGTACCACCCTGCTTGGGCTCACATCCAGATCCTGTATCTCTACCCTTAAGAAGCCAGCCCTCTTTGCAGCAAGAAAGTGCATTTGTACATCCTTCCCACGAGATGAACTTTTCATAGACAGATGCTTGGTGTGGGTGGGTCAGTCTGCAGAAGATGTTGGCGAGAGATCAGAAGGGACCATGCCATCTTAGCATGACTCATGCTGCTCTGAACCATTTCTGTTGAGTACTTAGATGGTGGGATAGCCAGTTCCCATCTCAGGAATGAGAAAATACTGTGCATCGTGGGAGACTCCTGAAGGCCTGCTAGGAGTGCAGTGTGGGGTGGGCTGGAGAGATGTAAGGGGACGAATGAGCTAGGACAGCAAGGGTGGAGTGATCCCACTTGATAGGGTATGTGCTAATAAGGAGCACAGACACCTCTCCGCCTTTTCTCTGCCTGTAAGTTCATGTAGATAACTGGACAGTCCTGCTGCTCTATCAGAAATGTGCTGGCCAGGGTGGCCATTTCTGGGCAGAGAGTGAAGGCGAGAAGGGTAAACCCTTAAAAAGCATATACTGTCAGGCAAGTATGTATGTGTGTGTCTGTGTGTGCCAGTGCCATCCTAGCTTCATGAGAGCCAGGCTCTATGGTTTACTCAGCTGTGTAACCCTGGTTTGGCATTTTTTCTGCAGGGGAGGAAGAACACTGGTTTTGCTAGAGGGAACCTTTTGGTTGTGCTGGTTTGTCTGGGTGTCTCACTGCTCCATGCTGTCATGCACAGGTGGAGATGGGTGCGGAAGGCTCAGTGTTGCCAGGTGGGAAATCTCTCATATCAGGCTTCTGATACAGCAGTGTAGTCTGCCTCTTTGTCATGGACACCCACGTCATGCCTCCCACAATCACCCACTGGTGGGGTTGTCCTGCTGTGTGGAATAGGATTTAGAGGATGTGAGGTGCTCTGGCTGGGATGCTCTTGAATGTGGAGCTGTCTGGTGAGGTAGAGAATGTGTATTGGAGGAAAAAAAGCAATGCAATTTTTCCTCTGGAAGTTCAAATGGGGTGCTCTTATGATCACTCCTTTGAACATGCTCCAAGGCTAAGATGGTGTGGATGGTCAGAGAGCTGGGCTTTGTGCGTACAGCCAACTGCATTAGCAAAGGCAGTGTACATATGGTAGTTGACTGTTCTTTTGTGTCACATTTGATAGAAACCGGCTAATGTGCTCGGAAAATGCACGAGAGTGGAAGGGAAGAGTAGCATATTGAGATACACAGAGATGCATTTTCTCTTTCATACAGGCTAAAGTCACAACAGAAAATCAGAAATTTTGAACCCAACCTTAAGCTTAACCATGCTGGAGACAATCGGCTACGATGGGTGCTTGTACTCATCCAAAGAAGTCCCTGCCTATGTGAATGACCATTCCCATTCTAGATACAGAGAACCACATATGCTTGGCACAGGCTCTGAGGAACACAGCAGATGAGTCTGATCTGAACCTCAGAAGACTTAACATTGTCTCTGTCCCTGGCTGCTTCCAGCAATAACTGTGAAAAATCAGCTTATCACATGTCTATTTTATGCTGATTTAATTCCACTTGGCCCAAATGGAGTTACACCTTGCCTTTGATATCTGGCCTCAGGGCTTCATTAGGCATAGCTGTAGTCCAAAGACTGCTGACAGCAGACAAGCTTGCTTGCTTTTGTTTTTTTTTTCTCCTAAGAACAAAATTCATTGCAATTACAGGGGAGTTACTACAGCCTGACAGGAGGATCAGAGAGCACAGCTCCTCTTCCAACCTGCTGTTTGCACTGGAAGCACCAGGGTGTAGGCTGAACTCTTGCACTTGGGGAAAGCTGAGTGTGTTTGTGTGAGAGAGAGTGAACTCAAGCTCCCCTCTGTGCAATATGGCTGGATGGGGTGAGAGGTGGCCAGGCATGGTATGGCTCAGTCTGTCAGCAGACATGTACCCCAGTCATGGCACTCCTGAAGTGCATTGTACTTGAATCATGACTTGGGATAACATGGATGTCTCATGGTCACAGGTTTGCACTACTTCGATCTAATCACTCTTGAGATAGCTTTTAATCTCTCCTGGTGCAAGCACAAAGGCAAAGCCATGGAGGACCAGCACATGGCACAGCTGCAGTGCCATGGTCAGACTGCCATATACCTGACTTTTTACTGAAAGGAGTGTTGTGCAGGTGGGAAAAGCAGAATTTGGTTCTCACTCTGGGACATGCAGAAGGCAGAGAGCTCCTTTAGCACATCAGTGCCTGGAGTGTGCCTGACCAGCCATATCACATATATGCAGTTGAGGAGTGCAGGAAAGGCTTCTTACGTCCCATGAGAGCAGCACATGCTGGTCTTAATGTATGTGTGCCAGGCAATCGATCTTCCCCTGAGCACAGTCTGATACAGGTCACCTGCACATCTTCTGGATACCTGGCTCTCCATAAATAAAGTCACATGCACACAGTAAAGCCACCCCATTTATGCCTGTGGGGTTTGTTGGCAAGGGAGTCCCTGGTTTATACTTCCCTGAGAATAATCGGGGATCTTGGGGCAGGACTCCTTTCCTAAAGCTGAATTTTGAGCTGTAACACCAAGTGTAGGTGGAAACCCTTATCACAGCATTGATTATTAAAATATTTTTTTCAGAATTCTTGGGTGAATCACTTGATGAGAATAAACCCCCTCACCTTAAAGAAAAGAGAAGCAGTGCTGGAAAAACGATGGATTAAGCAGTCCTAATTTCAAAATAGAATGTTTCTGTTAAAGAAAACATGCAGAGAATTGTGAAACAAAGAAACCCCAGACCATTGCAAAATGAAACAGCATGAAAAATGTTCTTAATGTACCCACATTCTCTGGAGTTCCCCTCCCCAGCTTTCCCCACTCTTTCAAGATGAAAGTGAGATTTGAATCTAAGTCAATAACAAGATGCAACTGTTGAATGTCAAGTAGAGGGGGAAATGTAAGCATTACTTGGATAATTCAGAAAACAGCTGCTGCAGCTACGCAGTGATGTATTAGTTAGAAGAGGATGCTACTCCCCTTGGGAGGAAGAGGCAAATTTCTGGTAACTCGGTGTCCTAGGGACAACAGGCAACGTAGTTATGATGCTGTGGGAGCCCAGGCCAGGCAGGGGTTGGGGTGGGGATGCTTCTGAGGGTCTGGGCTTTGGGGTTTTTGTGCTACGCTTCCTCCCATCTAAACGCTAACGTGCCTCTGGTGGGGTGTAAAGTTAGAGATGGTGTGGCGAGCAGATACCATGATGCAAGAACCTGAGTAAAATAACCTTGACAGTCTTAGGTAGTAAATTTATTGCTAAATAGACCACAATCCTTTGTTTAAAAGGAGAAAAGGTCAAAAGAGGACTACTAGTCAGTTACTGACATAACTCTTTAAACACCTCTTCCAGCCATATACTTTGAGCATCTTTTGCTTGTCTTGAAGCCCTCCATGACTGATAAATATTTTTAAAAGTATATGCTGACTGTTCCTGGCTGCAGGTTGCAGCTTACATGTAAATCAAGTGCTGCTGACAGAGAGTTCCACTGAACACCCTCTTTGCACTCTGACCACTTCAATACTGGAGAATCATTCTCTCCATTAGTGCACTTCTTATATTGTGAAGAACGATGTGGAGCAAAGGTACTAGCAACTCCTCCTTTGTTTATGGCTAGAAAATATCTGACTGCTTAAAAGAACATGAAAACGAGTTCCTTTCCTATTACTGTCGAGCAAACTTCACCTCTGCGCTCAGCTTCACATGGAATTTGTCAGTGGCAGGAAGCGTAAAGCCTACCTTGTGAATATATAACTTACAGTCACTTCACAGGGAGAAAAAAAAATCCTTTCATCATGTTCGTTTTTCTTCACTGTTTTATTTCACTTAAAACATCACTCACTACCAAATGGTATTTGTCAGTAGTAATTGGCAAATGCTGGAGGCGGTTTTCAAGGCTGTCTGAATGGAAAATCTCAAAGCAGTTGTCTGCACTGAAAGAAAATATTACATTTGATCTTTTTATGAATCCTGCAGACATGATGTATGTCTGCATTCCTTCGCTTGAAGAATTCTTGGTGTTTGGGTTTAAATGACAGGAAGTAACACTTCACTCTTATTTTGCGCTATTGTCTGAGAATTAACCACAACATAATGGTAATGTACATTTTTTTTTATGCTTTACAGAGATTTGTTTTTATTAGCCATTTATTGTGGGTTTGCTTGTTGGCAAGGTTCACATCTTCTGAATGATAACTGCGGCTATTGTATTTCATCTGCATTTGTATTTAGTTGTGTATTCCTTCTGATGTCTTCTTTCTAAGTAATGTCTCCCTCAAAGATTGCCTTGCAGTAAATCAGCTTTCCCCTAATGCGATTGTATGAATGTATTATTGCTCTTGTCACCTCTGCCCCTGCACTTTTTGGTCATCAAGACAAAGGTTAGATAGCATGTAACATTAACCTCATGGTACAAGCCTGCAAAGCTGGGATATTCCTAGTGCTGGGTGAAGCCCAGTTCTGGGGAGTGGAGGACACAATAGCAGGTGAACAGTAACTTTCAGAGCCACTGACAGCCTCAGTCACTGCTTAAAAAAATGCCACTGCTGGGCTTCTCAGCTTTTAAAACCTTAATGGCATGTAAAGTGTAACTGATTCCCACCTTTCAATAATTTTAACTTTGGTTTTGTATATAACAAAATGTCCACTGAGGAGTTCTTTTACCTGCAGTGTTGATGATGGCTAATTCTGCAGCATGCTAACAGCCTGGTAGCACAGATCAGGCATGCAAAATATACCTCTGTCCAGAGGTGAGCATGTTGTTACTGGCTGCAGACCTGCTGCCTTGCATCTGGAAAAGTCACTAATGTGCTGGCTGAGCTATTTCCAAGCATCTGAAATCCCAGCCTGATGCCTGAGCTCCCTCAGCACTGTTGCAAAGCCCTGAGTTCTCTGCAGTAAACGAGACCTCGTCCAGCAATGACGTAGTGGTACCGTGGTGGTACCATGGTATTCTCAACAAAAAGAGACAGGTAAGCATCTGGCTTTTCCTGGGATGTTGCTCCCATGGAGGGTGGCTGCCTGACCCGTCCTCTGCTCCCATGCCATTGAGGGCCTCTGCTGTCAAGATCTGCATGGCAGGAAGGGCTCTTTTCTGCTGTCACTTGCTGACTACTGGACCAGAAAGTATCACTTTAAGGTCTTTCTAGAAAAGGCAACATTGCTGAAAACTTCTTCAGAGAGCACATTTACTGTCACCCAAGCACCTGACATCTGCCTTTCCCTGCCATCATAAGGCTGGCCTGAACATACCAGTATTGCATGAAAAAAACATGTGCTGATTTCTGGTAGTGTTTTACTTGCGTTCTGGTTTCCAGCTGTACTGAACTCAAATTTCTTTGCAGTAATCGCAAGAAGCAAAGATTGATTTTCACATGCAAGCTAGAAGCTTGATTTCACAAATAGAGGCTTTGAGCTCTGCAACAAGCAGGGGTTGTGGGCAGTTCTCAGGTGTAGCATCTTGGTTATATCACCAGAAATTAATGAAATACTGAAATCCTGGCCATCTCATGTGAGAAAACTGTGCTATGTGGCTTGGTTTTTTGCTGTCACTCATATAGAAACAGTGCTCCTAGTGAGATGGGTGTGTGTGTACAATGTATACACAAACATACATGAATATGCATACAGTTTCCTTTTAAATGTCAACACACCCTTCAAAACATAGCGTAATGCCATGGGAGAGAAATGACAGCTTATTTGCAAACATGCTGTGTTTGTTTTATTTTGACCCAGAAATGAATTAAGCTGGTTTTCCTCCATGAAGGATTGTGGGATTCGCACTGAGTCATTGTGGGACAGTTGGCCAGGGGAGGTCAGATAAGGCTTGTGTGATTGCAATGAGAGACTCAGTAAGACAAATTAGGTGTCTGGGGTTCCCTCTTGGGGTGCCTGTGGGATATGCAGGGGGCTGCAAGTGGGCAGGGTCAGCTCACAGGTTGGGAGAGGGGACTGAAGGTGTTAACCAAGGTCGTGGGTGCCCCTCAGAGTGCTAGAAACACTGCAGGGAGCTTGGGGAGTGTCACCCTGCAGCCATGCTGCCTCTGCCCCCACCTCTCCACCTGTTCAGGGGTGCTGCCACACTGTGCCTTCCATGCTGCAGTGCAAAGCACAGAGAGCCAGGATGCTTCATACCCAGCCATTCCCCCTGCATGGAGGGCGCCAGGCTGCTGGGAGTGGTGGGTTGAGACTCATAGGAAATGGGGGTTGTTACTTTTGCTGCCTATGGAATAACTTGGGGTGTATTACTTGGTATTTTATCTCTCTTGTTCATCTGTAGTGGGAGCTCACCCTCTCCTGTGTGTAAGGATGGGTTTCCACTCTTCTTGGGCAGAATTCAATGAAAATACCAATTTTTTTTTGTATCCTTGTTACTATTCAGCCACATCTGCTGTAATCTGATGATTGTCGCTTTTCCACAGTTCCCAAATTAATGGCACATCACAGATGCCTGAGCCAATAGCACAGTTTGTTAACAAAATTATGTGAGATCATGAGCAAAATTAAAGACAAACTGCGACAGTCTTCTATCCCAAAAAGTTTTGTGGGCCTTGTTTAGTTCGTATCCTCAGGCAGTTGCTGTTGTCTTCTTGTAAATCTTGTGTGACAGTATTCAGGAATGTTTTGCTTTATTTTTGTCATCTATCAGTGGAACAATAAATGCACAAAGAACCCTTCGTTTTTCTCCCCTCTGCTGACACATGGAGCCAAGGACTCGGTGATGTGCGTGAGAAATTATCAGTCTTCTACAAAAAGTGGCAATGAAATGTTTTCACCAGAAGTAGAGGGTGTGATGCGGGACCCAGCAGAATAACTCTGCCTTATGGCACTTAAGGTCTTACTTTATGTGCAATTTGTGTAGGGCTGTGTGGTCAGTGAAACGGCGTGAGGAACCGCAGAAATCCATGGAGATGTTAGAACATCCTTAAGGTGAGAACACAGGAAGGAAGGAAAAGAAAGAAATAATTATGCTGAAAACATGGGCAGTACAGGACCACAAACTGGTTCTCCATACTAAGAAAGACATAGATGTGACTGTGAGGCATAGGAAAGAAAAGTTTATGTAATAACCGTAAGGATTTCAGAAGCATTAGCTTGGTTTTCACATGAATGATCACTTCTGAGTATGTGATGCACTTTTTTACAGCAGAAGCATTCTGCAGAGATGTTAGGCTGCTGTTGTATGGAATCATACAATGGTTTGGGTTGGAAAGGACCTTAAGGTCATCTAGCTCCAACCACCCTTGCCACTAGACCATGCTGCCTAAGGCTCCGCCCAACCTGGCCTTGAGCACTGCCAGGGATGGAGCATTCATCACTTCTCTGGGCAACCTCTTCCAGTGCCTCACCACCCTCACAGTAAAGAACTTCTTCCTTGTATCTAACTTGTGTAGCACAGTATCAGCTTGCTGTGTACCTTTCCCCAGGTGTCAGTTGATGGGATACATTTTTAAACAGCCTTTTAAACAAAACCTGTACACTGGTCTCTGATTAATTGACTCATTATATTTGAAAGTACATTGAAGTTCCAACCAAGATCAAGACTACTTTGAGTTGAGGCAGCCATTAGAAGTTGTTCGTTCTTTAAGTCAGTTGCTCTAATTTTTACATAATACTTTAGAGCTTGGAAATTCTACAAATGCATATCTTAATGCTTTAATAATTCTTGCAAAGTTTTGATGGCAAAAATATAATTTTTATCCTTAAGTATGTGTAATTTAAGGGTCTGTTTCCAAGTGTTCATCTCCCTTTCACAATGCATACAACTGAACTCAGATTTAAATAGTTTATTGATTGAATTAATTCATTTAGTGCCCCTTTCAGATAATATATGTCTGTGCTCTGCAATATAATTTCTGTGTTCAAGAGCCATTCAGATCTGCAGAAGTCCATCAGAACGAAAAAAAAAATTGAGCTAGAAAGTGCTTCCTCCTTTCCTAGAACAGTTTTTTTATGGTCAGAATGAGCAAAAAGCATTTGTATCTGCCAAATGTGCACTGTTTTTGACCTTTTAAGGTTAAAGAAATGAAGCCTTTCTTGGTGAAACTAGAACTGGTTGGCAGTTCAAACTATTTGGGGTTAAATTCAGTTCTATGTAAAATAGGTCTTCTTCCACTTTTCAAATACAAGCTATTTGAATAGGAGCTAAGAGATGTCCGGGCCATATCTTGGCCTTTTCTTCAGGAATAGATTCACTCCCTGCACATTTGTTCATTGATGGAGACCCTTTGAAGTCAATGGGGTTTTTAAATTGGTGATTAGACTACTGTCAGGAATACAGGTGTCACCTTGTGACTGTTGGGTTGTAGTATATGAAAATATTGGTTCAGTTCTCAGCAGCAGTCAAAAAAGGCAAATAGGTTATTTGAGATTACTGGGAAAGGGAGAGGGAATGAACTGATTTTCAACCTCTGTATACCTCCTTTTAGATAGGAATAATATAACCTAGTATAGTATAGTATAATGCATTGTATTATAAATAATATAACACATGCTGCTTTTTTTATCACTTCCTGGTTACAGCAAAACTAGTGAAGGTAAAGAGAAGAGCAGAGGCTGAACTGATCCCTGCAGAGAGTAAGTTTAAACACATCAATTTACATCAGTTTGGGAAAACAGACAAATGGGACAGGAAAGGGTTATTATAGGAAACTATAAAATCCTGAATAGCATGGGGAAGGCAGATAGGGAAAGATTAAATATTCTTTCTCAAAACACAAGCAGTAGGGGGTGCCTGGTGAGATTATAGAGCAAAAGACAAAAGGGAAAAGTTTTTCACAGTAGTGCGCAATCAGTTTATTGGGCTTATTGCTGCAAGATGTCCTCAAAGCCAAAAGGAGAAATGGTTTCTAAAAGGGTCAAGACAAGGACAGAGCTGATGATCTGGATGCAAACTGGAACAAGACCAGTGCGCTTGTTCTTGTGTCACGTTTTTTCCCTTGAGCATCTGTCCTGTCTGCCATCAGAGACTGGACACTGGAATGAATTATCTTAGTTCCCATCCAGAATTGCCATTTCTTTTTCTGTATTCATATTCAGAAACTGCCAGATGATAGCTCCACCAATGTATGTTTTGCTGATCACCTTCTTGTGTGTTATATGTCTGTAAAACCAGAAATGGGGCACAGAAGGTAATTTCGGCTTCTTGAATAGATAATCTATGTGCTAAACTCTTATCCAAAGCAGCTGAAAATGTGATTATGCCATTCTATTTGTCAGTAAAGCAACTCACAATAGACCTGGTTCACAACAGCTAATTTCTGAAAGATGTCCATGAGGTTGGACTAGCATAGTGCTGAAGGAGCACTGTGAGATTGAGTGTGGTAAAATAGCTTGTTTCCAATTTTGAGAATATTAACTTGAGAGAGAAGTCCGACTGACGAATGAAATTATTCATGGCAGAATGAAAGGAAATGATAATATAGCTTCCGAGAATGATGAAGTAATACTGTGGTACTGCAATAAACACGTGAAAGTTGAAACAAAAAGGAACTGGCATGGATCTGCAGTTGTTTCTTAAGGACCAAAAACGCAGTGCAGGGCCCACATGTTACCAGGTGATAGAGTTGCTTTTTGGAAACTTGCAATGTCTACTCTTTTACCTAGACAAATGTGGCTATTAAACTGTGCAAGTCTCCTGTGTTTAAGCTGTCTCGCTTTGTGACTTACAAACAGACTTCAGAATTGCTCAACATTTTTATTGTTTAAGTATTAAGGAGTCTTTCTTTGGCAAATCCTTTCTGGGTTACCGATTTTGTCAGGATAAACTGGGGAAAGCACTGGCACTGTAACAGTGTCCTGCTCCTTCTTAAACTGTACATAGTTTTAAATCCTATAATGTTTAAAGGAGAAATATGAGCTGTTTAGTGGATTTCTGTGGCGTTTCAGGATGCTAGTCTGTATCAAAACAAAGTGGTGTTTTATTGCTGCCTTATAGTTCTCATCAAAATGCATTGAGACCTAAATGGAAGTTTTTAAAAATTGAATTGGTAACCTTGGCTCATTGTTTCTCTTAGGCAAATTTTCATTTCTTCATTTAAAATTATTTAAAATAAGAAATGCTAACGGATAGCTAGTTTAAGCTTCTATGGCTTGGATTTTGTGCTTCATCACTTAACTGCAGACAAGCTTATTTTTAAGAAGCTTTTGTAAGGAAATATATATTGAGGTTTAAATGTCAGATCCCAAGGGAGCTGAGAACTATGCACAATTGTTTTTAGGCTTGGATGTGTGTGATGTTACTTAATGACGTGAATGATGTTTTTTGCCTTTTTCTGCTCTTTCCAAGATGCTTTTGCAATGACATGCTTTTCTGAAATAAGATTCTCCTGTTTGTGTTGTCCATTTATTAGTTTAGGAAGAAACCAAATGAACAATTATGGAAATGTCACTCTGGGGTGCTAGTGACAAGGAAGTTAGGGTGCCCCTGTTAAACAGGGAAAAGGAATCAGACCATCTGACTTCGAGGTCTGCCACTATGTACCCTTTACCTGTCTTTTGCCTGTTTCCCTGCCTGTGGGAACTGGCAAAAAATCAGTACAGGATTTTCTGGATGCTATTTTGGCTGTAGGGAGAGCAGATGCTCACTCTCTGCCCCTAGCAATCTCTGTATGGGAGACCCTCATGTTTGTTCATATTTGTTGTTCATTTTGGGGAGGAATAAAACCATTTGCAACACCTGTTCTCATGTAATGATTACTCTGTCAAGGATTCAGCAGTGAGGTATGAATCACAACATTACACAGTGCTGTTTGCTTTCATAAAACATACATGATGCAAGAGGGGTCACATCAGATATTTGCTTATCTTTCGGCTTGTTTGAAAACCAAACCACAGCCATGTTGGGATAAAACAACTGAGGTTAGATAGTGCTAGTAGCATGCTGTTAACTCTTCTCCCAGCTTACCACGAAAACCTCAGTGCTGATACACTCTTGCAATGTGTTCAGACCAGCAGAGTAATTAAAAAAAGTAGCTTGCTGTAATATTGCAGTTGGCTCTCACTGAATGGTGTAAGGGAACTGCAAGGACATAGTAAAATGTTCCTGCAGCTACTCCTCTGGGACAGCAAAAAGTGTAATGCCAGTGCCTTTCCTAGCATGGCTGCACTCCCAGGGGGACACATCTGTTTGAGAAAGCACAACAGCCGAGGTTTTCAAAGGTGTGCCCAAAAAAATCGATCTGTGTCAAGTGCTTGATTGCCTTAGGCATCTTTGAGAGTCCAAAGTAAATGTGATTATCACAGCTTACTGTTCCAATGTATGTACAGAGCCAAAGATATGTCTTAAAGACAAGAAGTTTACAGCTTTTTCACTGTAATAATATTTTTTTATTACACTTCTGATGGATTTATAGAGGACTGTATCAAGGAAACAAGACATGGGCTATGTGTTATGACAGCTCCTGCAAACATATCTGGGGTGGTGCGCTGCTGGTTCCAGTGCTGATTGGAGTGCAAGGAAGCATCAGTCACTGGTCTGAGATGTTGGTCACTTCTCAGATGATTAGGAATACTAAAGATCTCATTGATTCACAGGTTATTAGAGCTCCATCATGTTTAACCATCCAAATAATCAGAAAGGCATTTAGCTATCTGGCAGTCATTTTGATTGTGAGGAACCAGGTGCAATTATTTGCAGGCAGTATGCATGCAACAATGCATAGGCACATCTTTTGACTGCAGGATCAATGTACTTGCCATAAGTTGTACTGACACAAGCTGCTGCATTTTGGTCATATTGCCCTGGGCCTCACACTGCCTTGTGTAACTTGTGCAGGGTGAAAATCTACCAGATGAGGATGGTTGCATTTCATTCCTGTGTTGCACACACCTTTGTGAATCACAAAACCACCACCTCAATGGCCCTCATATTACCAGGGCATCTTTGCTCTATGACATGTTTTAATGTGAAGTCTGTAGGATTTGAGCACTCTCTGGGTTCAGCTGGCAGCTGAGTACTGCTCAGACCATGGTCTCAGTCCACCATGCAGTTATATATTTCAGTTGGATGTTAACATAACAGATTTCTGTATGAGACTTCAGCCACTGGTCTTTGTACCACTAAATGGTGAGAGAGAGACCCCTGCCTTAGCTCTGCTTACACTTGGGATGTTTTGAATCCGCTTGTCTCCTGAGATAATTGCTTCTTATGTCACATGCAAAATACAACAGGAATAGGACAGATACATTCAACGTGCCCTCAGGTGTGTATGGTGTAAATCTTAACCAGGATTTTTAGCATCTGCAAGGGCTTTGCTGATGTTTTTTGTGAAGCTCGTTCTGTGAAGGTGCTGTGCTTTTCAGGGTGTAACACTGGTCTTGGGACCTTCAAATGTGAACTTCTTCAGCCTGAGCTAAAAAATCAAAATCCTGACTCTTGAAGTAGTAGCAGACAGTCATGTGGCCCACCCACTGTGTAACGCTGCCAGAGCACGACACTGAACATGTGTGTCTGGATGAGAAAAATCCACTCTGGCAAGTGCTCCTCTTCCCGTGTTGAGGTTTCCATCTGTTTTCAGTCATTCTGAAGGGATGTGGGCAACACGCCTCTTGAATATTTGAATAGAACTGCACACTTCCGCTCTGAAGAGCAAAAAACTCCTTGATGATAAGATCTTTGATGACATACTGTAGTTTTCTGCAGTGAAGGATTGCCCACGTCCTGTGCTATGAGGCGCTGCACATGGAAGAGCTGCTGTTGTGGTTGATAATCTGCTCACTGGAGATGACATGCCAATGGCCTCCTTCTTCCCAAGGCAGGGGTGGAGAGCTGTACATCCCAGTGCTGAGGAAAACGACAGCAGGTGGCAGAAAAGACAGTCAGGGTGAGTTCCTATGCTGAGACATTAGCTGTGCTTTGGCAACAGTGCTATTCACTTGAAAAGGCAGTGTGCTTTTTTCTTTTCTGTTTTTGTATTGTAATGTTGAACATGGAATTTACCACAGCACTTTCCAAAACAAACACACCCTCCCTTTTGCGTCACATGAATTTTCTGTACCTGCTGCAATACAAAACATGATAAAGAATTAGCTCAAACAGATTGTAGGGCAAATTGTGGCAAGGGTTAAGAAAGATAGCTGCTGCTGTTCTGCTGAAGTCTTCCTCGAGCTGGATGTACCAATCTAAGCTATATTTTATAATTTTACTCACTTTGAGCATCAGATTCCTAATGCACAAATACTTCTCCTGGATTCTGTGAAACGATCTTCCCCAGGATAATCTCATTTGTAAACACAAGATTAATCTTCATGCTGATGAGTCAGAGGTACACCTCTGTAATCCCGGCCATCACCTTCTGTCCAAACAAAAATCTTGCTGCCTATTGGCAGTCTTCTTATAGGTGTCTAGCTGTTGGCTCAACAACCCCATGACTGTAAGTGTACAGTAGCAACATTTTGCCTGTCATTCAGTTTATAATCTGCATATTGATTCAGGGCAAACTATTGTCCAATTTAAGCAGTGGCAAAATTCCCTTCCCACCCCCCCCCAAAAAAAAAGCCAGAAAGCCCCAAAGATGTTCAGTAACAACTTCTGTACCTTTCTCTGACTTTAATAGGTCTTTATCTGTTAACTGCAAAATAGATTAGAGACAGGATGAGATATTTTCTGAGCCACCTATTTATCGCTCCTTTGCCTTACTGTGTACAACTAATTGTACTTGTTTTCCTTATGTTTCTTGCCTGCATGTCTCTTGTTTTGTATTTCAGATGCAGAGTTTTTGGAGCATGGGGGGATTTTGCATGATAAGGATTTACAGTACGGATCACATTTGGGCCCTAGGTCAAATGAAAAACTTGAGAACACTTAAAAACAAAAATCCACACAAAGTCCATAAAGAGGACTGTGGAGTATTGTCTATTAAACCACGGTACATGGTCAAAGCCTGCTCATCTTTAGCTTACTAATCTTTGCAATTATGTAAAAATATTGGCCTTTTGTCCTTAATTACTAGTTGAATTGAAGGACTGGGCTTTCTGTGCAGACACACTGCTGCTATGAAGCACTTTGAGGTTTCTTGGTATTGCGGGCACCCATTGACAGCCTGTGTCTGGAAATGTTTTGCTGATTCAATCTACAGTGCTTTATATATCTCTGAAATCTATCTGGAAAACTGCTTTAAAAAATAATCTTTTAGGTTGGTTTTCAACCTAGGGCATTTTTCCTTTGTTCCAAGGCACAACTGCAGGAAAAGGGCCACTTAATGCTTTTTCTGATGTTTGTAGTTTACAAAAGATCAATTTTGCAATATGACACTGCCATTTTGTTATTCAGATAGCATATGGCAAAATCAGTCTTTCATTTCTTTACAAAGCAGTTGATCATGTCAACAAAGGTATTTATAATATCACAACTCAGGCCTTAGCCCACACTCTGGACAGCCGAAACTTTGGTGATAGGCACCAGCCTTTGAATCCTGTATGATTTATAGTAAACTGGGCTGGATATTGACTGGTCAGTATGTGCCCTTGCTCTGGGCCATCACTGAGCTCCTTTATGTGCCTGGGCAGTGTGACTGTCATTAAGCCACAGAGCTGCTGAATTTAGGCTTTCCAAACATCTTCTATTAAGATGCTATAAGCATCTCAGGCAGATCCATTTGTATACTCTTAGGTTCAAGTGACATGAAACTGAGGAATAGCTAGCCTTACTAAAATATTTCTGGATGCATTCACAGTTGAAAAGCAGAAGAAATAGAGACCCAAAGAAATTATTAAAACCCTGAATACAATTCTGCAACTTCTCCTCTGATCATTTCCATGATGATTTAATTGGCACACCTGCTTTGCTCTCTCCCTTATCCTCTCTTAGCAGGGAGCAGTCCTGGGGACAGCTGTGAATGCTGTCTCACCCATGTTCTTTGCACGATTTCCAAGCTTTTCTCCTTCACTCTTGCGCTTTTATTGAAGGTTGTTTCAAGTTTCTGTGGGTTAAAAATTTGGCTCCTTTGCTGGACTGAAGCCTCCAGCATTGCTGGTCCTTGTCTCCCCTGCCACCCTTTCCTGGATTTAGGTTAGTTATTACCTCACTGTTATGAAATGTATGCTGTAAAGTCATGCTGAAGGTGACTTTTAAAAAAGAGGCTCTCGTGGCTTTCTGTAATAAGAATAGCACCCATAATCTGTTGTAATCATTTCCTTCATTCTTCACCTGTGGGAACAGCATAACCATGTTGGCTTATCAGAGAGTCAACCTCAAGGCACAGGAAGTCAGAGAAAACTTACTGGAGGTTTGGTGTTGCTGTTTGGACAGTTTCTCATGTTCATTTGATTATTAGGAAAACATCCCCTAGACCACAATATGCTGCTGTGGATTTCAAACTGCAGCTTTTTCTTGGGCACATAAAAGGGTTCAAAGGAAGGGAGTCCCCTCTTGTGGTTGGGGTACACAATCCGTTTCTGGAAGTACTGAGGTTCGGGCAGAGGAAGAAACCAGCCAGGTTTATTTTCATTGTTGGGAATGAGTTGCGGTAGCTCAGCAACGAAAGCTGGAAACACAAAAGATAGGACGGCTGCCCGCCCGCTTTGTAAACTCAGTGCAGGTGGCTGAAAATAATACCTGAGCAAATATCACCAGTCACTTCTGAAACTTTCATTGTATGAACATTTGCTGTAGGTGGTTCACACATCTATTGGCGTTTGCTTGGCAAACAACCTGCTTGGGAACAAAAGAAAAAGGCTTCCAAGGGACAATTATGCATTAATTAACCTTATAGATAATGTTATCGACGTTACTTTTTCTGCCATTATGAACTGTAATGCTGTTCTCCATTTTAATCTTAACATTGGCACTGCTTGACTAACTCCAGTGTTTAAAGGTGGTAAATTTTTTGGCCTGGACTTTTTGGAGGCTTCTTGACAACTTCCCCTTGTTCCCTTATCCCTGAGACTGCATTTTCCTAGGAAGGAAGAGTCCAGTTGATCAAGTAGCAAACTCTGCAGTGTCTACTCAGCTCCCTGATTCTCCTTCTTGGATATGAGCAACCTTTTAATGTTTGCAGGTCTCAGTTTTCCTCTGTACAATTGGAAAACTCCATTATCCTAGCCTCCGAGGACTGCAGAATTATCCATAGAAAGATACATGTACTGTGGATACATATTTCTGCCTGTAGGTAGGTTTTATTCAGATAGGGAATTCACAGTTTTGCAAGCTCCATTTTAGATAAAAATTCATTCATATTGCATGAAGTGGTCTACAGGGTAGCCTGGGGAAAGCTTTCTGTAACTAAAAAATCTGGCCTTCAGACTAACCATGGATAAGGTGGGTATTTGGAAAAGGAATTACCAATTGCATATTTTTATAAAGAAAGAATATATATATATATATAAAGCCTATTTAGATTGTTTTATTTTTCACTGTTCAAGTTCAGTGTTGAGTGATCAGGTCTGGAGTTTTGGTGTGAGCCTGTCTATTGTATTAATCAGCTCAGAATGTTTAATTAAGATCTTCAGGAAGAAAATGTTTTCCAGCTTGGTTTTGAGAAAGCCACCAGCAATTTCTTTTAGCCCTATTATATAGAAAAATAATTTGAAATATAGAGTCACAGAATGGTTTGTGTTGGAAGGGACTTTAAGTTCATCTATCCAGTTTCAGCCTCCTGCCATGGGCAGGGACACCTTCCACCAGACCAGGTTGCTCAAAGCCCCGTCCAACCTGGCCCTGAGCACTGCCAGGAATGGGGCAGCCACAACTTCCTTGGGCACCTGTTCCAGTGCCTCATATGGCAGACGCTTTAGAACATTTCAGAATGATATACATTTCCTTGTACTGCCCTTTGAGTTACTTTTGGGCTTGCCTGAAGTGTTGAAGATCCCTGTAGAATCAAACCTCCAAGACCTCCTCCCTCCTTGCTTCTTACACCAGAGGGAAGGTGCCCTGTATGGTTTGGGCACCTGTGCCTGTACCCATGGGCTGAAGAGGCAGGTGTCTTCCTCCTCCTTTTGTGCCTGCAGCTGCAACCCTCCAACTCCCTGTCACACCAGTGTTGTATCTGTCCCTCATTTGGCTGCTGTGACCAGTAAGATTAGGAGAGGACAGAGCCAAGGCTCCTTGGTGCCCAGGTCATAACTAACAAAAAGGGAAACCTCCCCTCCTGCTCTGACTAGTGCCACAGAGTGATATTCCCACAAGATGATGTTCTGCCTTTAAAATAACTTTATTACACATCTGCGAAATAGCCAGAGCTTCATGCTCACAGATGTGAAAAGCAATTATTTTTTTTTTAATGGGAGAAATACAGCTCCTCTGGGGATAATTTAATCTCTGTTGGCTAAAGCACTGCCTGTGCCTGTGTTTAGAGATGCTCTCACTCCCTCTTTTTAGAATAAGAAAAAACCAGCTCCTCAGGCTCCTTCCCCCAAGGCTGAAAGCACTTGGAACTGCAGGGCTCTTCTTGTCTAACTGATAAATATTTTAAGGTTTGAGCTTCCTTTCAAAAACACATTCACAGAACCAGACGTAGAGCTCCAAACACCGTGGATCTCACTTCTGAGGCAAGCTTCCTGCTTTGCCCTGGTGTTTGGTGCTGCAGGATGAGTGTGAGCCCAAAACAATGGACATGGCCTGTGGCACTGGCCGGAGGATCCAGCTTGCAGAAAATCCTGTATCCTTGGATGGGGCATGTCAGCACAGTAGGGAATGAGGAACGCTCCAATGCATGGGGTCTATACTCACACAGGTACAATGTTGGCAGCAACAACAACAACCCCCAAAACTTCAGTATCTCCATAGGATTCTAGGAAGATGTTAATGCTCATAAGTGGAATAAACCCCAACAACATAGCAAAAAACAGTTCTAGCTCCACAGAATAGTGGGGCTTCTTTGTTGTTGGTTTTCATATGGGTTTTGGGTTTGTTTTTTTTTTTTTTTCAGAAATGTAATTTTTAAAAATACACTGAGTAGTTTTAGTTTATTGGTTTATTAGAGGTCAGAGGTTTGTACTTAGTATTTATATTTGTCTTGGTTGGTAAAGCCCCAGAACATGATAGTTCTATCTCTTTTAGCGTGTCTCTGTGACTACTGGAAATACCTTGGTAAACCTCCTCTGTTAGAAAACCTTCTAGGAGTCCTCAGGAAAGGACCAGTGTGATGTTGAGACAGCTGCTAATGCATGTTCCTTTTTCTTTGGAGGCCAAAAGGGTATGGACTTTGCTGTACCATCAGCTTTTCCCAGAAAATCACATACTAGTAGTTATGATGAAGTAAATAATTTGGTGGAAATAATTTCCTGATCTCTTTGTTACATTTTTCTGGTGCTTGTGGTCTTGGTGGCTGATCCATAGCAGCCACCTGTGTGAAGAGGGCTCTGTTTGCCATGGTTATCCCGGCGACATCATGGCAAACCTGGGCCTGGGGCCATGCCTTGCTCTAGCAGTAGAAATTAGACCTCAGCCCTACCAGTGGTGTGTCCTTCCTTTCTAAGTCCCCTCCAAAGCTGGCTTCCTTTGGCTGTAGGTGGGGTTTATGCTGCTGCATTGTTCTCAAAGTCCTGAGCCCTATTTACCCAGCTGGTGTCAGTTCAGAGCGCTGTTTGGATTGCTCTGTAGAAAGATTTGCCTGAAAGGTTTGCATATTCCAAGAAACCACAATGATTAAGTACACATGAAAGAAAGCATTATGATGAATAATCAGGACATAATCAATGATACCCTTTTTGCATTATAAATGATGACGCTTATACTCAACAGCTTTTAGGCAGAGCGTGGGTGTGACAGTTTGAAAAACAGCATATAGCATGACATGAGACCTGTCAACTCTTAAATGAAGTAATTAATGACCTGCTAAGCATGCAGATTTCAAATGTCAGTTATTTTTTTTGAAATATCTCAAGAGTAAAAAATCGCTTTCAATTTATCATTCCTATTAGTAAAGTCTCAGAACACACAAGTGCAATGAGAAATAAAACTGTTATGACAAAACAGCTCTATGCTTTTACCACTGAAAAAATAAAGTCAAACGTCCTCTGAGATTCCTCTCACTCAACATCCTCTTCAGTGTATCATGTTAGACACAGACAGCTTTATTTTTTGTATACTCTCACTGGCTATAATTTAGGACATTGTTCTCAAGGTCAGAACTGGCTGCTTAAAACTCAGCCTCAAAAGAAAACCATGGCTTATTCTGCTGGATATCTGTTCCTGGTCCTGCAATATCTGAATTTGTGTAACCCTTCCCACAGGAGTTGACTGGTATCATAAAAAGGACAGGTTTCAATTTTAAAGGAAGTTTATCAGTTTTCAGGTGTCTGTCGAGTCTTGTAGTGTACGAAGACACACATCTACCAATGTTTCCTTGCTCTGCTCCTGGCTGCAACTTGTTCTGCTAGCTGTGGCTCACTAACCATTGCAGATCTGTAGGGTTTTTTGTATAATTTTATTTTTTGGTAATAATGCATGGAAGATGCAAAACGGGGAAATTTCTTCTCTGCAGAAGACTTTAAATATCTTCTTCGTGGACTAAACAGGGTTTTTAGCAAAACTCCACATTATAGGCTAAGGTGCTTGTACCCAGTACTGGAAGCTGATGGTGTGGGAACTATTCACCCCATACATGCTCAGGGGCAGTTTTCAACTCAATCTTCCTTCTGTTGATACAATCCACTTTCTGGTGTGTGACCCCTTTTAACAGAAATCTCTCTAAGCATAAACCAAATGTCTCTAAAGCTTATCTCTTGGTCACCATTTGCCACCAGACATTAAGAAAGTCTTCCTTCTCTTCAGATGTTTTTCCCTTCTGCCATGTTTTGGAGATTGCTATGGGGGATGTTGGCTAGATAGTGGGAAGGTGTGGGTGTCACCTCCACCTTTACACTTACATTTGGCCTAAAAATGACCATACAGATAACTTTCCAGAATTTATTAGCATTAGCTGTCTCGAGTCTGGCTGCTTACAATGTGCCCTGTTCTTACGAGACAGTTCTCTGCAAATCTCATTGGCCATTTTCTTTGAGTCCTTGTTCAGGTGGCTGTTCTGGTTGTATCATTTGATAATAACAAATGCTGCATCTGATGTATGCATGTCCCTTTCCTGGGAAGCCTGTAAAAAAAGAAGGAGATC
Organism: Neopsephotus bourkii; assembly: GCF_033783945.1. Classification (NCBI taxonomy): domain Eukaryota; kingdom Metazoa; phylum Chordata; class Aves; order Psittaciformes; family Psittacidae; genus Neopsephotus; species Neopsephotus bourkii. The sequence continues at coordinate 5,079,190 of NW_026901456.1, read as the reverse complement.
TCAGAGACTCATGATTGCATAAGCAGTGTATGGTATTGCCTGATAAATGTAATACAGAGTCCTCATCCAATGGTTATGTACTCAGCCTGGGGATATGGTGATGACCTTGAATGAATTCTTCCATTCCCCAAAATAGCCTTTCCTTAGACTTCATTTCACTGAGCATTACTGTTCTCCTTTCTCTACCTAATTTTTTTTTAATTCACATGTTCTCCTTCACATCTTTCAGCTTTATTTGTTAATTTTTTTCTTGCCTTTCTCTGATCTTCCATAATATTTGGGTACTGAGTATTCAGCCTATCCTTATCCATGTAATCTTAGTGCTTTCCTTGAGCTTTTTCCCAATCTGTCTGCCAGTTTTCCTTCCATTCTTTAAACTCTTTGCAGTTTTCTCTCACATTCCCATAGTAGTATGTACTTCAGTATCTTCAGGGTTTTTCTGCTTTGGTGGCCAGATCCCTTGCTCTTGTTCATCCCACTGCAGAGGGCATGTAGACTGTGTGTCTCTACCAGTGTGTGGACATGCATGGTGCCTAAATTGCTAACATTGTTGGAATGGGAGTGGGGGGTGCTGCAAGCTTGCAGCGTCTGTGAAGGAATAGTAATGCAGAGTGTCCTTGAGAGTCTAAAATGACCCATGAGAGCACATGAAGGGGCAAGTGCAGCTCCCAAGGAAGGGCAGCACTAATGAGCTGCAGGAAACAAACACCGTGCTGACAATACCAAATGCACTGGAAAGATGGGTGATTTCCTTGCGCAGAGGAGCACACATGAACAATCCGGGGGTTTGTGCACAGCTGTTTTCTCTTAGTGGTAGCCCAGAAAAAACACATGCTGTGAGATGTGTGTGCCCCATGTTGAAGACCAGTGGTGTCTCAGTGCATCTGCGGGGCACTGTCTCCTCCTGGATTGTTTGAAGGGAGGCTGTGAAACTGAGGTGTCTGAGGGCAGGCACAGGGATATCTGATCTCCCCACCAACTCATGGAACCACCTTTGCAGGGGCTGCGGCATGGGCTGCCTGCAGGCAGGGCTGGGGCTTCAGACAGGGGCCCTTGGTCTGGGATGCTGTCAGGGCAAAGGGTGTGCGTGGTGCTCCAGAAAAGGAGATACAGGCTGTGTCCTTGAGTACCATGGTGAGGCTGTGATCAGATCGTCTCTCTGCCATGATGTTGAAGCACTGTTTTTCATTACTGCACTGTTCAAGTCAGTGACCATAGCCAGTATCTTCTTTGTCTGAATGTTCAGCTAAACTCTGATCTTGTACCAACACCAACACCCCCCCCCCCCCAAAAAAAAAAAAAAAAAAGAAAGAAAAAGGCTGGTTAACAAGTGAATTGTTCTTGTAAATTAAGAAGGCTTCTGATGGCTGAAATAAACACTTGGAATACTTCCAGACTGGGGTTAACTTATCAGTGGCAGTGTATACAAAGACTCCCTACACTGTCTCCCTCAAATAGCACTACGCATTTGTGTTTTGGTACAGTAAATCTTACCTTTTATACGGTTTTGAATCATGAATGTTTAAAATAAACAAGGCACAGAAGAGGTACACTTTAATCTCTCTAATGACATCTGGAATATAACATGAAGCTCAAGAGATTATAATTTAACAAAAAGTATTTCTTAAGTGGTATCTTAAGATTGTGTTTACCCTATGCATGCATGCATGATAAAATCTCATTTAGATGCTTTAATATATGAAAGAAGAGCTGATATGGTGTTTGAGGCACTTTGTGCCAGAAATCATAATCACTGAAAACTAATCCTGGTTTAAAAATCAAAATGCCCAATTTTGTTTAGACATCTGTCTTGTAATGTTCATGTGACCAATAATAGCAGCTTTGCCAACTTATTGTGATAAGAAGATTTGCATAAAGATTAACGCCAACATCTTGCAAGGCTAGATGGGTATTTTCTTCTCAAGGAAGAAGAAAGGATACAGGTGTGCTTCTTTAGTCTGCTTCCATAAGTACCGTCTGGGGGGCAGAGCTGCCCTGCTCCATTACGACAGCATGCTAACACGGTGCCTCTGACTCTGCCAGCTTTTATTACTAGCATAGCACTTAGTTTATTAGTTTGAGTCATACAGAAGAAAAAGGCATCAGCAATAAAATAAAACACAGAAAATATGAAAGCAGTGGTGTCATAGAAAAGATATGTTTTGATAAATATATTTCAGGGGGTTGGTGCTGGCTGTTCGTTGTGGAGATATATGAAACTTCGACTATGCCAATGTGCAATATTAATGCATTCTAAATTCCTGTCAGCTACGGACTGATCCAAAACTCCACTGAGATGAATAAGAACCTTCCTACAATTTCAGCGGGCCTTATATCAGAATCCACGTATCTGCACACAAATAGGCAGGTGTGCACCTTACACAGAAGAGAGCAAAACTAATTTCTTCAGGTGCTGGAAGACAGCTCATATCATACAGTGTGTGAGCCAGAATGCTGTCAGCTCCAGCTAGTTCATTATGACTAGCTCCTCAAGTTCCTAACTCTCTATGTTAGTAAATGTTGTCTTTTATCTAGTTACTATGTGCACTGGAGATCCTTATCAGGGTAATAAAATAATGGTTTTAAGGTATGATAATTTGCCTTGTTAACCCCCAGCAATCTCCATTCCTATGTCAGTGCATGTGGTAAACTGATGGATACATCTAACCTAACTTTTTCTTCTTTTTTTATTCCTTTTTTTCATGACTTCTCCTGAAACTTTTACTGCAGTTCATGCATCTTCTTGCAATTGCAATCTGGAAAATAATCCCCTGAAGGAGCATACTGTATAGTTTAAAATAAAAAAAAAAAAATCTCTTATAATGCCAGGGGAGTAATTTTACTTTGAAATAATTTACAAATGCTTTCTACATTTGTACTGCATACTCATATGCATGATATGCATGAACTGCATATTCAGATAAACTCACTCTATGCAGAGTAACCTGCACTTCTTACGGTTAGAACTATGGTGGAACTGACTAACATCTGGGAAAGTCAGGGTACATCTTTCCAAAGCTTCTAAGTTTGTGGCATCATCATGTACAGGTATCATGGCATGAGTGTCTGCATTTATTTTAATGACATTGCCCTCATCAAAAAACAGTGTTTGAGAGTCCATTTTATTTAGGATGTCCCAAACCCCCCACCTTGAGCTTTTGGTTGAATGCAGTTGTGCTGTGTTTCTTTGCCCTCTATTCAACATAAATATTTATGGCTCTTCTCAGCCATCCTGGTTCACATCTGTTTTCTCATGTTAAACCATAGACAAGTCAAAATTAAAGTTCTCTTTAGGATCCTGGTTTTCTCTGAAGCTGACAGGGTCATGTTCATTGGGGGATATACTTCATATTTCCTTACAGTGTGTAGGAGCCAGGCATTGAGATCTGAATGAAAATTGTGGGTACTTGTTTGAAAGATTACTTTGAGTTCTGTGGAACTTTATTATTTTTTCTTTTTTTTTTTTTTTTGCTCAGTGCTTGCAAATTAAAAAGAAAAACACCAAACACCACCAAACAACAAAACAACAGGAATCCCTTCTGGGAATGTGTCTTAGCACTTGGAGAATTCTGTGCTGTGCTATGCTGTGCTACCTTAGCCTAGCTTGATGCTTCCCTATGTATTTTTCCATATATTTAATTGCAGAGATACGCTGTTTTGACTTATTCTGGTCTCTTTTGCAGAGTGCTGCTCTGCAGCAATGGTTAGTCTATGTACTGGCCAAAGAATCCCATACTGTTTTCTGTCTCCAGCCTGATATCTAAGCAAAAGGTTGGGCTGGAAGCTCTCAAGGTCCTTCTGAACTGAGTTATTTGAGGAGGTTCTCTTTTTTCCCCCTAGCAGTATTGCAGTAGAACATACTTAACAGCATAATTAGCTGTAAAATGTGGCAACATGAACAATCAAATCTTTATCCTGTTGAGGCTCAAAGGACTTTGCAGCAGTCTAGGCTGTCTGATCAATTGTTCAAAAAATGGCTGAACTTTGAGGAAGAACCAGTGATTTTTACACAATGGATTCCCTTTGCTCTTTGGTGAGAAAAGAATGAAATGAAATACGTCTTTCATTGCAAATCTTGTCAATGACATGTCAAACTGTAACCACAGTGGTATAATAACTGGAACATCATGGGCTGAGTCTCTGCTGAGCTCATTTAGAGCCTATTTAGAGCCTGTCAGTCCCCAGCGACAGTACCAAGAGTATCCAGGGGAGATTAGCTTTCTAACTTTGTCACCTAGCTGAGGTCTAACTCTTTGCTACAATGCCCAGAACAATGTTTTCTGAAGAATAATGCTCTGGAGCAACTCCCAGATGTTGGTAAGAATATCCCGTTATCCGCTTTTTGGAACAAGCATTTGGGAAGTAGTTTGGGCCCCACCAGATGTTTTCCATTACAGTCTGAGGCTTGTATCAATGTCTTATGTCTTTGGATCAAGCAGGAGTACCATCTTTGCAACAGATTCAATACTTTTCTGACAGTGGTTGCCTTAAAACCTCTCTCTCAACTTCTCTGTGCTATGCTGCCACAGCTCCTGTGTTTGGTGCTTCCTTGCTGCTGCATTTGCTAACTTTTCTTCCCCAAAATTTCTAGCAAAAGGGCAGAAGAAAAGCCAGCTCCACTGATCAGTACCCTAACCTCTCCTTTTTCTGTATTGAAATCAAGTGCCTTTAAGCCAGATGTCTTCTCCTTAGGACTGGCTCTGTGCTGATACTTTGACCAACAGTGGGTGCTCTCACTCTTTTAGTTGCCTGGTTCCGTTAAAGAGCTTAATAGCTTCTTTACAGACCTCTGCATCAAAGCTGGGCATTAATTACACTAATCACTGGTTTAACCCGTAACACTATTTTTTCGCATGTCATGGATTTAAAACTGAGAACATTTTCTCTGGCACTAATTGCTGTTTCAAATATACAAATTGTTGGTGAGTCATTTTGTACATATCAAATCCCTAGCCTGCCTCTGAAGGTATACCAGGGCTGTGGTCATCTGCACTGCTGTCAGTACAAAAGCTGTTGTGTAAGAGTGAAACTGTTGCACTACCAATACTGTCTGGAGAAGACTAGAAGACTGTGCAATACAGCTTTGCTGCACAAAAAGAAGCATATTCACCTGAGAGGTTCCATCAGAAAGTCAGTATTCCAGAAAAAAGCATACTGCCATGTTCTTGTCTTCTAACTTGCACAGTCTTCTTGTTCTAGGAGGGAGCAGATATTCTCCAGAGGGTTGCTGAGATGATGTGACCTGGTGGTGATGGCTGGTGTGGTGGTGGGGTGGGAGCTCTGTCCAGAGCAATGGGAGCAGCTATTCATGCAAATTGGTTTTGATTTCAAGGCTGGACATGAACTGGTTTGGATGCCCAAGCTGGTGAAGCCAAGGGCTCTATTTTGGTGTTTCACTTCAAAGTGTCAGCTGAAACATTTTTTTTTTCTGTCATGTAGGTGGACTACAAATTAGATGTGTGGTGAGCACTGGTTGAAAAGAGAGACTATCACAATGACTTTACAGCAGTGGATTTTATAGAATGCCTCAGTTTGCCAAAATGATTCTGTTTTGCATCTGCTCTAAGCAGCAGTAACCCTATGTGGAAAACAATGCAACACCCTTGAAAACCAAATGAGGTCTCTTTCTTCTAAAGATGACAGCTGACTCTATTTTTTTATGATGTCTTTTAAAGCTGCTAAATTGTTGTCTAATCCTTACCTCAGGGCTAAAAGCCTTTCAAGAGAACAAACACATGTAATATGAAAAAGGAAAGGTCTGTGCTGCACACTCTCCAAAGCAGCTTGTGTGCAGATAACTCCTCAGAGGTTGCATTCAGATGAGCAAATGTGACAGAAGTGCATTCAGTAATAACAATATCCTCAGTCAAAGGCATCGGCTGCACTCATATGCACTAAGCCTGACTTCTGAAGTCTTTGAAAAAATGAAAATTGGCACATGTGGATACAGCACGGCATTTGTGAGGAGGCTTGTGAATATACTCACGTTATCAGAAAAGCATCTGTCTGGGAAAATTTGAGATGTTTCACCTTCCTGCCCCCCCCCCCCCCCCCCGAATGACAATAATTAACTCATTTTTTCTATGTGGCTGAGTTATACCATTTTGTGGCAGCTATTTTATTTAAATAGGTAGATTAGCAGAGATTTTATCTCAATATACGTAGTAATATTTAGATTCATAGAGCCTGCTCTTTTGCAGAGAACTGCTTAGGGGAATCTTTCTCTCTCCAGAACTGGAGTTTTTTCTGTCAGAGAAGTCAGCCTTTGGTTTGGAGTAGTTTGTGGGCAAAGTCACAACAGAAACGCCTCAGAACAACTTCTTTCACATACTTAAAAATTTCTGGAGACTGGGAGAACTTGGACTCCTCATTAGATGTGCAAAGATGTGTAGAAGGAAACTCTAGGGCTCTTTTTCAAGGCTGGACATCAAAGGTGTAATATTAACGAAGACATACAAGCAGAGAGTATGCATGAAGGAAATGTGAATTGTGCCTACAGGATCAGGTGAGCAGACTCCAAACCTAAAGTTGTACCTGATTTGACGAAGCATTCTGTGTAGTTGGACCCCTGCATCCCCTGACTGCCTCTCAGATGGGCTCCTGGTGCAGGCACTCTTGACTGTGGGTACAAATTCACTTTCTGCTGTACCCTGCAGTGTCTGCTGGAGAGCTGCTGTCTTGGTGAGCATTTTTGCCAGTAAAATTATTCATGAGAACATGTGTTCAAAAGGTCCTAGGAAATTAATTTAAACAGTCAAATGAATTTTCATGGGAACTTTCTATTTTATTCATCCAGAATTAAAAAATTAAATAATTATCCAATGAGTTGCCCCATGTGTCTGAGAAGGAAAGGGTATCATGAAATAGGTAATAATCAGATTACACGCTCACCTTTTAATATACATGCAGCACATGTTATTTGGGAAAATCAGTGCTTCACCCATGGTGGGTGGAGGGTAATGTGAGTCTTTGAAACAGACCCTGAATACTTTCCGTGTCTGTCTCTTGCCATGACAATGCCCGATTTTAAGGATAGCCAGTGCTCTGGCATAAGGTGTCGACTCATGACACAGGACTGACAAACTGACCCAACACCACCTTCCAAGGTTTCATTTTTCTGCCAGGCTGTCATCTTTTACACCTAGATAAAGAGATGATGCAAATGAACAAGACGTATTTCTAGCAACAATCTGTGGAGAAGCTCACATAACAGAGGCTACTTTGGGTAGCAATATATAGGCTCTTGAGGTGTATCTTCGCTATGGCTGAGCAGGCTGTTTTGGATGGTTTTGGAAGCCTGGGGCTGGACTGTGGGCAGTCCACAGAAAGGAGGAAGGCTAAGCAGAGCTCCCCTTCCGTAGATTGTCACGAGATTGCTCGGGTAGCAATCTTGTGACATCAAGCTTTGTACTCTTGAATGGTTTTGTTTTCCTTTCTACGGTGCAATCAGAAATACCATGGTCAAAACATTTTGGACTCCCTTTTCCCAGGTTTTTGCAGCTATTCTCTTTGGGTGTCCTATTTTCATGCTTTTCCTGAAGGGAGGTCAGAGAATTTATTTTAAAACACCATGTTCCTTTCTCATCTTGCCTTGCCTTTCAGGTAAGGGTGTGAAAAGGCCTGTACTGCTAGTCCATTCTCTGCTGCCTGGATCGCTGTTGCTTCCCCTGCCACTGGGTGGGGTGCAGGATTTTGGTGGGTGCAGATGTGCCTGGTTGGGATGATTAGACATTTGTTCTTGCCTGATGATACTGGGGCAACCTGAGCTTTTAGTGCTGTTAATGCTACCCCTACGCAAGTCCAGTGTGTATTTCCCCACAGACAGGTAGGTCCCGTGAGTGATGGACAAAAAGGTGGCTCTGCCCTTTCTGGCTGATGATATGAGAATCATTTGTATCATTCCTCTCCTAAGTAAATATAAACTCTTCCACAGTAGGCTTCTCCTGGTATCCTTAGCAAGAGAAATCTGCGTGTCTTTCAGTGTCTTTGCACAGAAATAAGACTGAGAAATGAAACACTGTGGAGGGAAGAAGCAGAAACTCACTGAAGGCCAGTAAAACAAAGCAATGTGAGGGGAGCATTAGCCATGCTAGGAAACTGCTGCTTTGCTCAGCATGTTTGAATTGAAAACCCACTTCTAATTTTTTCACACAAGAAAACAAAAAACCATCAAGACCCTCATTTTGTGCCTCTGTCTGTCCACCTATTTGAGACACTCAACTCCATATGTTCTTCCAGTGCTGCATTTTGGGATTGATTTGGCAGGAAAAAAAGGCAGTGGAAAAGAGAGCAGACAAGCTGTACTCATTTACTTGTGGCTTCTAAGCACAGGTAAGAAGCAGTTACCCCTGGGGATATTTTCACCTGACACTGAGGCTTGTGAAGAGGCTTAGAAGTTTGTATCACCCAGAAGCAGCTTTGGCTCTATGGGGCAAATTAGCTTTGAGGCCCTCTTAGATATCTCGAAGGCTGAACTGTATCTGTGGTTAGATCTCCAACATTCAGGAGTGCCAAGGAGCAGCGAAGCCTGGAGGAGATATTCCCAGTCTGACTCTCTATGGCTTCCTCCTGTGATTTTAATTCAATGTGCCTGGGAGGACTTGCTCCCTGAGTTCTGGTTCCTTCTAGGAGAGCTATCCTCAAAAGTTATTGTCGTCTAAAAACCACTAATGCATCCAGAACAAGGTGTTGTTATTCTGAGTTGAGTTCTGATTTTGTTTTGAGTTTTATTCCTCCTTTTTTTAATTATTATTATACTTTATTTCAATCATCAAACCGTTCTTATCTCCACCTGTGAGTTCTACCTTTTTCTGATTCCCCTCCCCGTCCTACCCAGGTTTGAGAGGGTGGGAGTTAGATGAGTGTGCGATCAGCTATGTGGTTGCACACACTTAGTTACATTCTGGGGTTAAACCACAACAGAGATGTAGACATGGGGTAGCATCCAAGAAGGGTTATTTTGCTTTAAAATTGCATCCTATCTCAGTTGGGATTAATTTGTGCAAGTGGACAAGCTCTCAGGTTTGTGGGTGTGTAACAAATTCAGAATTAGGCCCCAGAGTTTTATATCTGAAATTGCTGACGTATGCAGTCACAAATGTGCCACTTTTGTCCTTTTGCCGGTAATTTGTTTACCCAAGAAATTGCATGTTTTTCCCCACTGGTCTTTGGTAAAGTTAATATGGGAAACAACTGGCCAGTGGAACTGGTTAAAAAAAGCAGAAGAAAGTTTTCTGCCTTCATTTACTTCTTCCATCAAATAAAAGTAATATTTAAAAAGTAAAAAAAAAAAAAAAAAAGAGTTCTGCTGCTTACATTTAACTCCAGCGCCCATACACACAGTTAGGGTAGCCACCATCTGTTAAACATATTGCTTGAAACATCTCATTGCCTGTGTTTTAATAGGCTATATATTAAATTCTGAACTTCTAAATAAGGATACAGTGTAGTTCTCAGTCTGTATCACAGAGATCTCACTGGTTCTACACCAGCAGTGCTGCTTAAAAGTAGGGTGTGACACACAGATTTTGTATTATTACAGCAACTATTTCCAAGAATTTCATATTCCTTTTTTTGACCTATTTGGTTGTCTAGGATTTGGGATTGGGGGGATATTTTTATTTTTTTTTTAAGGTGAGAGAGTTTAAATCCTGCATTTTATGCAGAAATGACTTGATTTTTATCAAGAACAAAACCTTGATGGAGTGGGAGCATAAAATTAACATTTTTGCTTACCCTTAACCTCAGACTCAAGCGTGTTTGTGTAGGAGTTTATTCCTAATATTTTCCTGCATTATCCTGATCTGGTCACTAGATGTTGCTAGGTATCTACGTTAGTAATCATTTTGGCCGATTTAACTTCACTATTCTATAGGTGTAAGCAGAGAACATTAATATCTATAATAACTTGAAGTTATTTCAGTTTAAAATGTTATCAATAAAAATAGCTCTCACTTTCCTCATTTCATGTTAAAGTTGTGTCTTTCCTTATTAAGAGACTACTGAGCAAATCAGATTTCCCCATTGCCCCAAACCTGGATTTCATTTCTTAATGCTTCCGATGCTTTGTAAAACGTTATTTTCCCTGCAGAAGCCAGGATTTAGGTAAACAGCCCTTACCATTTAGGACCTGAGTGTGGCCTATGAGGAAGAGCAGGCATGACCTTACTCTGGCTCTACAATGCGACCAGGGGACCTCTTGACTTCCCCCAGGCTGCTTGAGAGTCATTTATTCCTCCCAAGACCTTTCTCCTCATATGGCTTCCCAATTAAGCCATGTTTAATATTCGCAGTATGTGACTGCTTCCCAGTGCTGCTGGGTAAAAGCAGTTAAATATATATAAGCTAACAGCACCAAACAGTCTCTTCAATTGCTGATTGCTACCTCTTTAGAAAAGGGATTTTGCAAGAATATTGCAGTGTGAGGATTTTTGGCTAACAGGTTACTTTCATGTAAGGAAGATGTGCTACCTATCATCTTTCACCTGACTAGTCCTTAGGAAAGGCATAAAGATGATCACTGTTCTCAGAGTCACCAGACATCTGTGGAGATAATATTCAGCTATTCCCTGAACAAGTGTGCTCCTGAAATTTTAGTCAGATCTTGAGATCTTAGTCAAAGTTTAAGCAAAGCTTAGTCTCTCAGTTGGCAGCTACCACTGGACTCACATACGACAAACTTCTTTTAACTGCTGAGACATGCCCTTTCCTTGAAATATTTCCCATATCAACAGCTTGTATAAAAGTGGCAGCTCTTGAACTCAGTGAAGTGCTTCAGTGAATAAGAATTAATGAGCAAATTTAATTTTTTTTTCAAAATGAATAAGTAAATTTTATTTCAACAAAATTTTGAATTCTTAACTTTAAACTTAATTTCAAAATGGTTTCAGGAAAAATTACAAAATAATTAGAAAAAATAGGAAGGGTGGAGAAGAGCATCCATGTAAGTAATTCTGCATTAAGTATATTAACAAAGACTTACCAGTTAAAATGTCCACATGCTTCACTTAAATGCACTTGAATATTTTGTGGCTAAACCAGTGGTATTTTTCAGAACGTGTATATTCACTGTGGATGGAAATCCTCCGGCCAGACTTTGATTACCTCAAGGTTCAGCGCTTAATCTAAGCCAGCAGTTCAGCCTCCCCAGCTCTAGCAACTGTGATTCATCCCATCCTAGGTGAGGTGACTAAGACTGGGAGGTTGAATTCACCTGGGCACATGCTTGTCTCTTTTGACTATAGAGGAAGCTCAAATGGCTGGCTCGGTAAATGCCTAACTTCTGAAGGCTGATGTTAGTTGAACTGAGGCTGAGCCTTTCTATAAAAACATGCCAGAGCATGGCAGGTAGTGCTTTTCTTTCATTCTTGCATGTTCTCATGTTGAAAATATTGAAACAAAATGTTTTGCTTATTTTTTTGATGAGCATCCTAAACCAAGAAATACCTGAGTGGCCATTTGGTCTTAGGTGCCAGGGAAAGGAGAGAAGAAAAAGAAAAAACATCTCTGCCCAGGGTAAATTTTGATAGGCAGCAGGGAATTTGGAAAAAAAAAAATAGAAAAGAGAAGGACTCTGAGGGAATCATGAGAAAAAAACAAAATACTCAGAATTAACCTGAAAACTTTGAACGAAGCTCACTTTTTCATTAAATTGTATCTGTCCAGTGAAAAACAGGTTCTCTATTTTTCTCAAAGCCAGCTGTCGTCAGAAAGAGCTTGCTGAATCTGGCTATCTGAATCTTTCAATTTACCACTGTTCTCTACAAGAGAAATACAATTTATCTCTTCTTTCCTTCACTATAAATATTTGAATCAATCTGAAAGGAAAGTGTGAAACCATCTTCTACATTTTTATAACGTAGATAAGTGCTAAAGACCAGGAGATTAGGAAAACCTATGTATTATAACACTGATAATCCCAGCATTCAAGCACCAGCTATGATTTCCTTCAGAGGATTTGATTATGTGCACTCACATTGCTCTCCTAAGGGGACTGAAAGTAAATGAGCTTCGCATCCCTCCTGGGAACCTCAGGCTCTCTCTTGTAATTGAGTCTGAGACCATATTTCAGCAAAAGATCCCCTAAGAAAGTACTTTGCTTCAGGATATAATCTAGGAGCAACTGTTCCTCTTCCATTGTTGGGAGAAAGGGAAACGATGTTGACTAGCATGTGCTTTTAGCCTGTAATGTGTAGGCATCTGTGGGCTTCTGTCTTTAAGAGGTCTGCTGAAGGTAGCAGAATCATTCAGGCACAAACAGCTGAAAAATATTTGCCTATGAAATTGGGTATATTAGTGGGCAATGAAAGAAAATGCTTTCCCATTTCATTTTCCCAAACCAGTAAAGAGCCTATAAAGGTGAGATTTATTATGTATTTTTTACAGTTCTTATATATATTAGTTATCAATAGGGTGCATCATATTTTGCAAAGGTGATGTTGCTCTTTTTCTTTCACAGGTGAAGTGACTGAAGAGAGTCATGCTGTGACTTACCAAATGCTGAAGAAGTCATTCTGTATCTCACATACGTATAGTTGCCTCAGTTCAACGACAGCGTTGGTCCAAAATGGGCAAAACTGGCTAATCTGAGCTCCCCCTCTGGGTTTGGGTGCCCAAAGTACCTTGGCAAGGATGAGGTGGGGAGGCAGTGTAAGCACAGGATTTAGTTCCTGTTGGAGATGTGGACACAGGGCAGTAGCCTGGCCCAGGGTCACGCTAGCTGCTAGGTCATGGGCTGCTGTGGTGCAAGGAGAGGGGTACCTTGAGGAGTCAACCTGCTCCTTCCTGCTGCAATACCAGCAGGTTTCTAGTTTCCCCTCTGCCCTGGCTTTCCACACACCAGTCACTCCTCCTGACGCTCCCTCTCTGGCTTTTGCTGACCCTCTTCAAGACGGACCGGAGGATGGCAGATTCAAAGGGAGATGTCAAAATTGCTCTCTCTGTCTGTCCTAATGCTTGGCTGCCCAGTCACTGTCCTCTTGCATTTCCAGACCTCATGTTCCTTGCATGGGGTAGAAGAACGCAGCAGCTTGGGTAGATTGTGCTGCTGGGAGACCTCTGCCATCACTGGTTCCTTGCTTGTAGAGACTCACCATTTCCTACAGTACAGCTGACAGGTTGTCTACTCTCCCCCTGAAGGGTGTGCTTCCCAAAACTGCTTACCATAACATTTTTTTCCTTGACCTCCTGGCTCTTTGATACACCCACCTTTGCAAATCTGCTTTTCTGCAGTAAGTATGCTGTGTGTAACTATGTACACACGATATTTATAGTGCTGTTTATTTATTTTTTAGTTCAAAGGAGAAGGAAAAAAGAAAACTTCCATTTTTAACTAAATTTTGCATGCATGGAGAGAACTCTACAGATTCAGATGTGTTAAGTATCCACACAGTTAACAACATGTCACTTCGTGAGAGAATTTTCATAATTAATGAACTGGTTCAATTTGCTCTGCCGCTTGACTTTGATTAATACATTTTTGAGTGTTCCCACTGGGACTCTGTCCAGTTTGTTTAGTAAGCTCTTATGTCTATATTCAGTTCATGTGCATGGATCAAAGTGTAGGCACCAAATACTGGCAATATTAGGCTATGGTGCAGCCGTTCTGACTCCACTTAAAAAGAAGATAGCAATATATCTTGAATCAAGTTCTATGTGACTCATTTGCAACATAGAAAAGAAAGAAATTTCACACTGTATTGTGTGGAAATGTTGTGATTTAAAAGTTCACCTCACGCAAGCTTTGCCAATTAAAGAGGTATTCATCAATCCAGACAGTAATTGTGCGGCCCCAAACTGGCGATTTGCTCAATATTAAGCACTGAGCTGCAAAACTTCCATAATTAACTAACGTAACGACTGTTACCCTTCTTTGCTCAGCTGCTGCGACAGTGTTTACATGCTTACCTCACACATAATGCTTTGCTCCCCCCACCCCCCCGAATCCATCACAGAGCACAAGGATGTGCACCAGGTTTTAGAAAGGGGTCAAATCTGAGCTGGTCGAAGGCAGGAGGAGGAACAGGACACAGGTGCAGGGGGCTGTCTGCAGGGGTATCATGGAGGGGGTGATGTAAGGGGGTGGCTGCTCCCATGGACTCCCAAGGACCCCTCCAGGGATAGATTCTCACTGCAGCTGCCCCACTGCAAGCACTGGGTAACCTCCAGCCAGATGGGGCCAGGGGACACTCATTTCAGGAGACGATTTCTGTCTAAACAGGATGGTCCAAGGAAGGAGAAGGATCTCATGGCTATGGGGTGTTAATTCACTCCTTGCTTGGTCAGGTTACAAATTACCTGTTTCTGTCAGAAGCAATATTTAGCGTCACTAGGATCCCAACAGGGTGCAAAAGGGGCACAAGTTACAGGTACGAATGTTTCTTTTTTAGCAAAACTCCGGTGTTCAGAAGGAAGCAAGCAGTTCCTTTGGTTTTCATCTTAAAGGAGATTGTTAAGCATCATTTACCTCCCAAGTGTCATATTATGTGCATTTCTACATATTCTGTGCTTTGCGTAGGTGCATAAACGTCACTTTGCCTGATTAGCATTAATGAGGATGTTGGGGAAAAGGGAGGTTTTGCCACATAGTGCAGAGGGCCAGCCAACTCAACGTTACCGTAGCTTTATTTTGAAGGCTGACATGTAGTGCTGAAGTACTTCTCTGGCTCTGTTTCCTGGGGTAAATGTCATTCCCAGAGAGCTGGAGGCATGAAGAGGATCAATGACAGTGTCAGCCCCCAGAGAAATCCTTTGTAGTAAGAAAATATGAGAAGGCTCAAAACAAGTTTTCAGTGAACACTTATGTATATCCACATCGCCTCAGGGTTCCCAGCTCTGTGCCCTTGGCTCATGGCACTGTGTTTCCAAATGAAGGCAGTAGGAGAACCATATCTTAAGCTTATATGGTTTAAATTAATTAATAGAATTCCCCTGAGCTCAATCTCCACTTTCCCTGGAGGTGACGGGGACCAGGCAGTTAATCACCAGCAGTAACAAACCGTCATGCTTGCTGCCGTGGTTTTGTTCAGATGTTATAAGGCTGAATGATATTGGATAATGAACAATGGGAGACAAGCTGATGGAAACACAGAGAACACTGGCAGATTTAAGTGCACATTGTTTAGCTACTAGTGGGAGAACAGCCTCAGAAAAAAATGTATTTTGTAAACTTTTCCCATGGGGTTCCTGCTCTCATAATACTCCAGCAGGTTTTATAGCCATTTATTCCTGCTCTGTGAGGACACCAAAGCAGCGTTTGTATCTAGCAGCTCCGTTGGCAGCATTTGTTCTACAATTTATGTCTTGTCATCTACGCACTTGCAAGCAGTCTTTGACCCAGCAAAGAAACCTGCATGCAACATGCTGCACGTAGCAAATAAGCCTGCAAATACCTTGTAAGGATGGGTCCTTGTTCATTCAGTGCTTTTAGTCAAGCAGTCATTTTCATTACATACATTGCAGGTGACAGCAAACTGTGGGTTGGTTAGTGGCTGTTTTCCTCTAGCATATACTGAAAGCACTGTAAAACCAAACCATGCATTAAACTAAGCATGCTGTCTAACATGGTATACACACAGATTTATATACCAATAGCTTACACATTTGAGCAACTCCGTCCTTTTCCCATCCTTACCTGCAAGCACTTTCTCCTCTGAAAGAGGTGGAGCAACTCTGATAACGCGAGAGTGAAATATAGCTCTTTATTTTCAAAACAGTGTATAATGTAAAAAAGTCCTTTTAGCATTGGCTGATTTTTTAAACCTTCTTTTATATGGAATATATATGACTAAATGAAACAGAGCACAGAATAAGTGCTTTCTCTTTTCCAGTTTATTTGATTTGTCTGTTTGGCATATGCTTTTCAGGGGTCCATTTTACTCCTTGCCCTTATGCTTTATCTCACCAAAAAAAGTAATTAAACCAAGACCGCTGTGCTGCTGTTGAGTATGTAGGAACTACTGCTTACGTGATGATCTTTGAGATATATGCATGGCCCCTGGGGGGAGCAGGGGCTGTGAGGAGCCCAGGCTGTGAGGGGCTGTACCATGTGTCCTTCATGAGGTCTATGTCAAATGCATGAAAATTTGATGGTTCCACATTCCAGGTCTTGTCTCACTGTAAATAACTTATATTTGCTTTACTTTGATTCTTTTGTAGCATTCACCACAAATCCTACACCTTTAACATCCCTTCATTCCAGGCACACCAAAGGCCCAGCTCTGCTCACAGCGTGGTCCATGGCCAGCTCCCTTCCCAATGTGGATCAGTTCTGGATCTTTCCGGGCATGTGTATATGCTTTAATAATGTTGCTTTGGGTCAGGTTTCATTCTGTACTTTTTACACCAGGATACATTCGCATCTGGCTTTTGTCCTCCTGAGAACTGAAATGTTGAGAGAAGTTTATAGTTGGGAAAATAGTTTGCAACTTTTTACCTTCCAAAAATACCCGGTGTTGATTTTAGTATTATTGTCACCTTTATTTAGGTTCTTCCTCTGTCAGAAAACATGAGGAGTTAGAGGAGATAAGGTTTTAAAAGGTGGAAATACCAGGATATTTAAGAGAAGAGGAAAATTGGCATCATTGACTGGAAAAGCCAATGAAGTCCTGGAAAGAAAATTAACAAGGCTGCTTCTCTTCTGGTACAAGAAGCAGGGAGGGAGGAGGGGAGCACAAATTAAACTAGCAGATGGAGGATTTACAGTCAACAAAAACATCCCAGTGCAGTGTGGGGTGAAGCTGCAGGTCTCGCTGTCACAGACCAGAGGTGACCGTAGGATTTTGCTGTGTTCAAAGATGCAAATGGCACGTGCAGGCACCACCTCCATCCCAGCCCCCAGGTGCGACCCTTCATTTCCATAGGAACAAACACTTGCTGGATGAGTCAAAAAGGGGTTCTTCCTTGTCTAGGGCAGGAGCAGTTAAAATTCTTCTTTGTGCATCTCTGCATCTGGGCTCCAGCTGTGAAGCATCCTAATTAATTTAGATGATCCTTTTTTTTTTATAATAAATTCAAGTGTAGCATCATTTTTTTTATAATAAATTCAAGTGTAGCATCGTTTCCATCATAGTATGATATCATTGTAATGATTAAGCACCTTTGTTACACACCCCAGTGGATGCAGGAGTAGGAAAACAAAGAAAAAACAATAGTCCTTACCACCCAGAAGCACAGTGTCCTGTTCAGTCTAATAAGTGTCTTACTACTTCAGGGAAATCAGTGTATTAACTTAGAAAATGCTGTGCTAACTTTTCTGGTCTCAGAAGCATGTGCAGAAAAAGTAGTGTTTGATCAAAACAGGATCTGTCACTGTCATCTGCTAATGAAACACTGCAATTGTCATTCTGTGTTTCTAAGAATAAAGGAGAAGAACTGGTGCTATTTCCCTGCATCTTACAGAACACAAAGGTCAGTGACATGCAGAAAATGGCATTTCATTAACTAGACATTTGTATTATAAACATTATTCCTAGACAAGCAGAAAGTCCCAAAAATCTGAGTCACTCCGGTTTGAATAGATGTTTTGTAAGGCCAAGAGCAGACCTTTATAAATAAAGCATTGATGAAATAGTCACTTTATATCAAAAAGGGAAAATTTTGTATATACACATGCAGTTTTCATAAAAAAGTGACATGATTTAGAAGCTTTTTTTTTTTTTTTTTTAAATGTGTAATACTACCAGGAGGTTTATTCTGTCTAACCAGCATCTTATCTGGTTGCTAGCCTGAGATGTGTATTTTTTACTGAGCATGTACCTGCCTCATCTCATACTTGCACTTAGTTTATAACTAACTTCTTAATCTTGCTTTCCCTTAATCTTAGTTATGGTAATGACCCTTAAATGATAATTTCGAGCTACTGCAATGATTCAACCTGTGCCCACTGAAGAAATGTACCCGAATTTCAGGTCTTTCAAACCTGAAGACAGTTTCTGTTGCTTAGAAAGTCACACCGGCCTGCGCCCTCTGACTCCAGGCAAGCTATATCCCATGCAAGACTTCCCTGAAGACACTGTTTATTGAACACTAGGATAACATTGCTCCAAACCTCAGCAGGTGCAAAAAAGGGACTCTCAGGTGTGTGTCCTGCCCCACCAAGGCAAGTAGGGTGCAGGGCTAGGAAAGCAGATCTAGCTGCCTTTGCTCAGCTGCTAGCCTGCTGAGCTATCTTAGGCTGGGGCCCTTCTGCAGCTTCACTTGGCTTCTGGCTCCTTCATCACTCTTGCTCTTGCTGTGGATGTAAGCAGAAACTTTGTCCATCCTTTTGACCAAATCCTGGTATCTTAATGCTGAAGGTGTCCCTGAGTGAGGCTTACTCCAGAGAATAAAAAAATGAAAAAAGCATTTGAAACATTTCTCTTGCCTTATTTTTACAATGTCTTCATTTTCCCTTGTGCTTATGCCCTGATGAAATTGTCCTGATTCTCTACTCCCCTGCACAGTACTCTTCTTGTGGCTATGGAAAAGGAGCATCATGAGAGCTCTGGTGTCAACCAGATTTTGCTGTGGACAGATGTGGCTATAGCAGTGGTACGGAGTTCTGCTTTCCACTGCAAGATGTATTGGCAAAAGTTTCTTGATATTTCCTTGAGAATAGGATGATGTTTCTCCCATTGAAATCACACATGAACTCGTGAATCCAATTCTGCTCTCATTTGAGACTAAGAAAAGGATCAGAGGGAAGAGTGCTATGTTGGGAATGAAAGCTCTTTGCAACTGACAGTAGCAAGTGAAAATGTGTGAAAAGGAAAAAGAACATTAGGTTATAAAAGCTTTAATGTTGGGGGGCTTAAAGTAAACTGCATCTCAGCATTATTTTATGTTTTTTTTTCTTTCATTCGTGTACCCCTGGAGAGTAGATGGCAGAGGTACTGCAAGAACAATTAGTTTCTCTGGTAGATCAACTAGGAAGAGTAATTCCTGAAGGGAAACCAAGAGTAGTATGTGCTCATATGATTCCTGTATTGGGACTTTAAATGTCAGGGGTTTGCCTACCCACCTGCCAGGGCAGCGTCAGGAGGCTTGAGAGAAGCATCCTGAGAATAAACAAGATGTTCTGTTTCCCCTATCACAGGAGAGTGTCTTTTCTTTCCTGTTTGTTGGCTTCTTTAATTAATCTTTAATGACAGCAGATGTTTTGTTTTCGTGTATAAAGCTAAAGCATGTAAAAAGTTATTGGAGTCATGCAGAGATATAAACTGATACTTGTCTGTCAATCTACCTTTCTTTCTTACATGTTTATACTATTTAGGAACAAAACAGATAACTCCAGGCCCACAGGTGGCTGCTAAAAAGACATTTTCCCAACACTGCTAATGGGAAAGTGTGCTATGGGATGTGGTAACAACCCAAATACTAACAAAACAAAAACAGCTTATTTGCATGGATTTCATTTGCTTGCCTTTTTCTTGATTGGGCAATTTGGGGTTGAGATTTTAGGCACAACTTCAATCAGCTAAGAATAAAAATAAAAACTCCTATCCAGAGGGCAGGAGCAATTAAAGACAACTGTGGGAAACGTCATTTGAAGAAGAACATTTCCTTTCTTTATAAATTGTACTGAATTTGTGAAAGGGCACTAAAAAGATAGGAGTCATGACTAGAGACCTGGTATATGTGCTTCCTCCTCCAGGTGAATAGCCTCTCTAGTCTTCCCAGGGCTCTCTCCTGTTTTCCTCTGTGCTGGCCCTCATCATGACATTGCTTGGCTATGTCGGCAGATACCCAGAGGCGAATGAGAGGGTGAAGATTGTCTTCAGCTACATTTCAGCTTCCAGGTACCTGGCAGGAGATAGAGCACTGCAGTGATATGCGTTTCAGGACTTCCACCCCATACCACAGGGCAGCTTTCACAAGATGATGCCCTATCCTACGCCTTTCTTCCCGCACTGACATCTTTCCCTCCCCAAGTGGGGAGACCTTTTCTTGCTGCTGGGGACATGCAGTGGGTTGCCTCCTTTCCTGAAGGCAGAAGACATGGCTTAAGGACATGCTGGCTACAACTTGTGCCTCTCCTGAACCTTTAGGAAGTCTACTCCCCTCTGCACTTACCCCGAGACCTGTCCTTGTGCATATTGCATGTTAGAGGAAAGATTTAGTTTATTCTGAAGTGCTGGGAGATGAAGGAGCTTTGCAAAACACTGTGTGGTCAGAAGAGGAACAAAGCCAAATATACCCCAAACATCCAGAGACAGCCTGGGGATGGAAAGCCAGGAATGTGGAAATCCTGCCTGCAGTTCCGTAAAACAGCAACTGGCTGGCAGGAACAGCTGATGCAGGCGGTTAAGCAAATGTACTCTTATTTAGAGGACACAAAAGGTGGGTATCAGAAAGATGTGCAGCTCATGAGAATAATGTCCCATTGTGGACGGTGGTATTTGGCATGTGAGCATCCTATAACTTTGAGGTGCTGTGGTTCCAGGATGCAGCTCTATTCATTAGGGTGGTTGGCAGGTTTCTGTGCTGTTTTGATAGAACTTGCAGTATAATGCCTCTTCTGCTGATCTCACTAGACGTGCACATTGCCTCACTGCCCACAAGAGAGTTATTGCACATCTCTTTTCTCAGCTCAAAGCCTGCATTTCAAGCTCAAAGTGCTGCATTTCATCCCTTACCTTGCAACATTTGCACACCACATGAGTGGATGAACATACGGTTTTAAGGAGTTACATTTATTTCAGAGTGGCTTAATGCAGTGTTTGAAAGACTTTTGATGGATGTACGTAGGTGAGTTTTCGTAACATGTCTAGAAAGAAAGAGGCTGAGTTAAATAATTGAAATGTGAAAAAGTGAAAAAGGTGGCAAGAGTGCAGATAAGCTGTGTGTCGCTATGGAGTAAGGAAGTCCCTCCAACCCATGTGAAATAAACCTCGGTGTTCCTTGATGCAAGACCATGAACACCTCCTATCTATGCTTGCCATGCAGCTTGACTTCTTTGCCATGAGTATTCACAATGCATGTTCCTGGTGCACGCTTTGCTGGCATTAGCTTCAGCCCTGCAGGAGGGGATGGGATGGTGGCCAGACATTCTCTTACCCCTCGTGTCTGCTCATGTCTTGCCCCAGGGATATTTACTGGGATTTCTGCTTTGTAAAATGAGCACTGGGCAACAATCTCCCTGTTATTTATACACCTGTGTGCTTCCTGGTGCTTAGGCTACAGGTGGGATGAAGGTTTTGGATCTTCTGCTGTGGTGTGAGATGGTACCCACAATTCTGGCAGATCATATAATCACAAGGAGGTGGGATAAGTTACTCTTTAAATATGCATAGGGAAATATAGCTTGAGATCCTTCTTACAACACTGAAGTATTTTGCTATTGAAAGTATTGCTTCAGGAGGAAAAGAACCACATCTCCTTGAATAAAGAATATGTCCTTCAGATAGGTCTGTCTTATCATTAGATTAGATCATTAGAATTACCTTTCTCTCTGAGCTGGGATTCCTAGTTTTGCAGGAGAGATGTTTTGTTCCTCTGTGAGAGGAAATTAGCTCTTACCATCACAATATTGCCATCACAAATCACATTTTCATTCATTTGGAAAGGTTTAAGGCAAAACATTGACGTACCACCCATGACATGTGCTGAAATTGTGTGCTCAGCATGGAGAAACTGACTTGTACAGAACAAAGCCATGGTATGTTTATCCATAGACTTCATAAGTTAAGACTAAACCCAAACTTATTTTGAATCCTTCTGCCACTTTGTCTTCCACTTTCTTATATGTCTGGGTCCTGCCTGTGAGTTGAAACATATGCCATATTGGAGGAAAAAGGCTGTCACAGCATCTCTGGACCATCTTCAAGGAAAAGTGTCAGAGGAGATGTGCATCTATGAGATCTTCAGTTTTCCTTTAATTCACATAAGAAGCTAAGCTATCTGCAGGGAAAACTTTTGAGTTTTCCTCATGTTACTATTTCCTCTTTTTAAAAAAGAATAGCTGAAAAAACTCTGAGCTGAACTGAAGCAACATGGAGGCTGTGCTGGTGGTGCCTCCCTCTCGGGGGAAATGAGCTGATGAACAGTCTGCAGTTTTCTTTGGTCAAAACAACTTACCTCTGTTAGCATAGGAATGTTCTTGATTTCCTGATTCGTTGCTTCTACCCATGAGATAGAAACCTTGGAGGTTTCAAAGAGGAGCACTAAGTCAAATGTAGTGCTTTGGTCTGTCTTCAGCACACTCACTGACCTAGACAAGAGATTTTCAGTGTTCACTTAAACCTCTGAGAAGCAAACATCTGTGAAGATCTATGTGAAGATGGAGATTTTTGCCATAGATTGTTTTAGGTTTTTTTCAGGGGCTGGTCTGAGATTTCAGGAGAAATCCTGCAAGAACTGAGAATTATCTTGGGGATCACTATGTTCAATTATCTCGAGGTTCACTATGTTCAATTATCTCTAATGTGCCTTTTCTAACTTAAATCTAAGGTGCGCTGATATTAAGGACAATTTAACCCAAATAAAACATTGCAAAAGGTATACAACTTTTGTGTGTAGAGATGATAAGATCAAGAACAAAGCTACATGTGTCAGGTATTAAGTTAGATGTGATACGAAATACTCTACCTGTTCTACTACTGGACTCCAAGTGAGCATTTGCAATTAAGTAAAAGTATTAAAATGTTAGTGTTTAGAATAATTACGGAAAAGATTAAGATGTTTAACATTTAATATTAACTTGAGGCTGCAAAAAGTATCGCGATTTGATTAGCTCTTAAACCATTACATTAGCTAAACTTATAAAGCCTGAATAATGAGGAACTGTTGCTTTAGTTCTGTTTTCTGTCTTTCTTTTTCAAGGACAACTACTGGATCCATGCTGTCTGTCTGTCCATACTGGTCTTGGTTAAACCACAACACTGCCTTAAACCTGAATGAATTTCACTTAAATTCATGGAAGAACTTAACATTTCAAACAGGTGGTGTTCTGTAGCTACTTGTGAAAATTTAAGGTTGTGTGAGGGAGAGAGATTTGCATTAACACCCCACTGAGAGGAGTGCCAAAGCACAAACACCACTGGTACATGATTTGTTTGAATTACCAGATACTCACTCAGCACCACTCAGGCTATAGCCCCTGCCATGTTGTTGTAAACCAGTAATTACATCATAGGGAGAGCAGATGAATCTAAAGTCTGCTGGCATGGAGTGAAGTTACAGATGTGGCAGAAGGAGTAAAGTCAAGGAAGGGAGTGAATGCAATGAGAAATCATGGGGAGCTGTAGGGATGGATCTGTAAGAAACCATGCTTTATTAGTTCCTTTGCTCAAAGCATGGGTTTCTAAAATTAAATGGCAAGAGTCCAAACCTTGCATCTGAGATGTTCAAAGGACCTTAAAGGAACTGGGTATCATATACTCATTGAAATTCATTGATTTTATGAACTTCTCAGAATCTTGTATGAGTCCCAGTCAGCAGAAGTGCAGTTGGGCTAGCAATGATGCAACTTGCTGATGACATTACTAAAGGCAATTCTGTAGATAGCATTTTAGTTGGTGACTTCTTCTCAAACTTAATCAATTTAAAAAAAAGAAGAAAAAGAAAAAGGTGAAAACTCTGGGGGATTAAATATGGTTAAATAAGGCATGATGCAGCTGCCATTGAGGCATCAGAAAGACTCCCAGTATTTCCCTAAAAGACAGCTGGCCTGGGCTAGAAAAAAAAATTTTAGCAGCTCTTCTGCTTTTTTTCCCAACATTGTTAATTCCAGTCATGTGTGAGCTTTGATGATCGTTATGAGCCACTTAGAAAAGGAGGATAGAGTAATCCCTGCTGCCTTCCTACAGACTGCAGTGGATCATGACCACTTCCACTTCCATGCATGACAACAACCCATTCAGGAGCTGGGCTTGCACTATCACTCTGGCTGTCCCAGACTGCTTTTTCTACATCTTTATTTGTGAAACTGGAAGGGGGGCAATTTTTTCTTTGTTTCTTTTTCATTTTCTTCTTCCTTCAGTTGCCCGTAAATGAGCAAGTACGAAAGGAAAGTGGAATGGAATGGTGATATTTGCTATTACCAGTTGTCGTGGTTTAAAACCAGTAAAAGCAAGATAACAGAGAATCAGGCCTCACAATATCCTGATATGAATAGCTATGAAAAAAGTAAGAAAAAAAAAAGTGAGCGAGCCAGATTTTCAGGATGTGCAAATCATGGAAGCTTTATTGTTGTCAACAGATCTTCATTCTTTTCACCTCCTTTCGCATGATTTATATGGCAGAAAAGCAGACACAGCAGCATGCAGAACTTTCTGACCTATCTCTGAAATATTTAGCTTGCCTTGGAGTTGTCTGAAACCAGAGATATCAAGAGCTGCCAAGTCTGGAACTTGGATTATTTTAAATGCTGTATTGTTCCCCTTGCAGGGTGGTGTGATTGCTACACTCTCCTCTTTCCTTTACATACCAACAAACTGTAAAGCAGCTTTCGCAGGGACCATGAGTTTCACTGTAGCCCTGAAATGAAAAAATTATGTTTCTGCTCAAGCTGTTGCACTTACTCTCAAAAACCTGTGCAGCTTTGCATCTTCCATGGCTCCTCCTGATTTACTTTCCCTTATGCCCGCGACACTGCCAACACTACGTGGTGGGACAGCACCATGATCTTCTCTGCTCCTTCTGCCTGGCTGTCATCTACAAAGTTTTCCATAAAACTCCCATATGTTCCTTACATTCTACATATTCAAATCTGTCCCAGAGGTCTACTACTGCTCTTGTTAGTGATTGACCGATCATTTTTTTCTCCCTTATTTTTCTGGTTGTTTTGATGCTTGTGTGGTAATCCACACTGGGGAAAGGGTCACTGGAAAAAACAGAAAACATACATCTGCTTCTTAAGGGCAGAGCACAAACTGAAATACCGGAGATGAAAAACAATCTAGAAAAGTACATTCTGAAAAATGAAGTTCTGCTTCTCAAACCGAGTTAGCATTGATGTTTCTCCAGAGAGAACTGTTGTTAGAAACTTGGCCCACTTGCATGTAATTTTAGAATATGATCTGCTGATGTTTATCATCTTCTAACATGGTTCTGTAATTCTGGGACTTATTAACCACTACTCAGGGTTATTTTTTTTGGTTAAGATAAGGAAAAATCAGGGTCCTGTAAAGTGAGAGTTGTTATAATTTGACAGAAAGTCTCCTGGTATCCCCAGTGCATGGATTTCCTACTTGGATATGACAGGAAAAAAAGGGAGCTGTTTGCAAAATGGGTCAGCAGTATTCCTTACACAGTGCAATGCTAGTGTTAACATATATCACAGGCTTTGTTTTTGAATTTCCTTGAAGTAACGCCAATAGGAAATCTCTGTTATAAAAGTAGAGACATCTCTGTATTTATCAAGGAGCTATTTAGTCCAAGTTATTAGCTTTTAAAGGCTAATTACTTTTCAAAACCATCAGAACAAGCTGGATTTCTTTTGCTTTCTGTTATTTTCTTCGTTGGGCATTGAAATTCATTAGGTTTCAGTGATCAGGACAGACAGAAGTAATCTTTTGCCACAAAACATTATTTATTAATTCAATAGTTTCTTTAATGGGTCTCAAAAATCTCATTATAATTCATATGTCTTGCTATGATAGTTTTTATTCTCTTCTAAAACAAATACAAAGATTGCAGAACATTTTAAAGTTGTTATGCTGATTTTGTTTTTCCTGGAAAATAAAATATTTTGAAGAAAATCTAACATAACCGTTGGAGATGGCAATTTTTCTCTGTAATAGAAAAGATACAATTCCTAGCACTGCCAACTCCTTGCCTCTTAACATGAATTTGGTATGTATTATAGGTTAAAGATTATAGTTAGATAGCCTTGGCCTCTGTTGCATGATATAAGTAGAAAATATTGAGTATTCATATTCTTAACAAAGTCCTATGCAAGTCTCCCAGTGTGAGCACTTAAAAATCAGAACTAATCCCAGCTAAACCAGGCTATATGATCAGTGGAAAGAACAAGCTGGTTCTGCATTACAGTCTGAAAACTGTGTTTTTATGTCACCAGGTATTGTTACATATTAAGGGAACTGAGATTTGGTACTGAAAAATAATTGTTACTACTTTATAGCATTCCTGGATTTATGCAAGCAGTAATTTCATGCTGTAGGGGATCAGCAAAAGCATTTTTGTATGCTACTTCTTGGGGTGTAGCACTATTTTCTTAAAGTAAATACGTAAAGGCAGAAAAATATTTGTACCGTATCTATCCCTGGGGCCCAATGTTCTAAAAAGAGACAAAGATATCTCATGGTAAAGTTACTGTGTGAATTCCCACCCCCGTACACATTAAGCTTTTCAGTCATTTGTGCAATATGGGGAAGCCTGAGATACAAAGCCCATGAAAAAGCCTTAGTATGTGTAGCATTTAGAGTTACCTTTACAGAAAGTATTATTTATGTTAAAAGTGATGTCACAGGAGTGGCAGGAGAGGGAGGAAGATAGTGGTCTTCCAGTACTTTTACCCATCATTGCTTTTGCTCCAAATTGTTGCCATATGTGGGAGAATAAAGGTAGAGAGGTATTTGTATTCTGAAAAAATAGATGCACATATTAGTGATGTGATACATGACACCTTAAGAATTGTTTTCAGCCATAAGTAATCTTTAAAAATGAAATCTAGCTATTGATTGAGATCAATGCTTTTCATTGCTAGGAAAATGTTTGAGTAGATTGCCTCTTTTTCCTGCAAATTCAAGGTTTCCAGCTCACTTTGGGTCAGAATACATTGATCTACAATTTTAGTATTAAATTCATCATTTGTTAAGATACTGATAAAATGGATAACTGCTTGCCCAGCAAACTAAAAATTCTACATCATTGAATTTGGAATAGGGCTGATTAATCTGGTAGAGAGAATTTCTGTAGATTAGTTAAAAGATGAAAAACTATAGGATAGTGTGTAGACACAGGCAAAATTGGAGTTTGGATTGAAATAATTTACAGCAAAAAGGAATGAATGTATGGAATAAGTTAGCAGAGAAAATAATTTCACAAGTGTAAATCAATTTAAGGGGTTGCCTTGATTTGTTTCTGAAACAAAGTAAAGGTTAAAAAGCATAGCAATAGACTAAGGAAGATGAATTTACATATTCAGAACATGGCTTTTCTGGAAGACATCTTTTGTACCATCTTAGGCATAACTGGCTTTTCATTTTTAACTAAATATGTAAAGTACATATTCGCCTTATGCAAAATAATGAATCTTTCCAGAAGACTACTGACTTAATTATTCCGTGAACAGATGTTATCTATCTAAATTGTGTGTCTGGTTAGTTAACCTAGGTCAAGTCATATCCCTCTAAAGTTGGGCAGTCAATTATCCAGCTTTCACAAATTAATTCTCCTGCTATTTGAAATTAATTCTTTTATGATAAACAAGCCTTCATTTGTTGTTACATACATCTGAAAGATGATTTCTGTAAACTTTCAGGTGACCGAACCTGTGAGCAAATCAAAAAAGCCACTGCTGGTACCATTATCAGTTTAAATATGCAAATAACAGTAAAAAATACTTTTCCTCTTAAAAGCTTGATCCAAAATGTTTTGATATGTTTGATTTTTCTATCCAGATCATCAGATGCATTTCTCATAGGCTTTAGAAGATTTGGGTAGGGCCTTTATGCTTATCTTTAATTTCCTGGCTTGCCTGAAGGCATTCGGTGCAAAATGCTCCTTCTCCCTTCCTGGGTTGTAGTAGTGCTGATGATCAGAAAGTGAAGCCTTTCCCGACATTGCTCATCCTCATCCCTTCTGGTGACCCTTCCATACAGGAAAGCTGCAGAGAGAGCACTTGTGGATGATGTTCTACCACTTCAACAAAAATCATATAAAGGATGAAGCACACTTAGCTTAATATGGCAAGTGTGGATTAAAATGCTACTGCAGGCAACACAAGCTGAGTTGCCAAATTGAAGTCACTGCCTCCTTTGGGTCATTAAGTTGAGCTGCTAATTTTGTGGTCAGAATCAAATTTGATGTGCAAATTAGGGAAATGTCTCCTAGCCAGCAAATTATGTTTTTCTACATTAAATTGTAATTAAGAATTTTATACACTGTATCATTTAAAGCTTTCTAGTAAAACATATTGTGCTGTAATGATCTATGTAATGTAACTTGTATGTAAACACGTATATGTGAATATGTGGTATATATGTTAAACAGAGGTTGTTCTTGGAATCTAAAGCTAAACTGCACGTTGCAGACTTGGAGTGGTGCTTCTTGTCACCCTTTTCATACACAGTAAAGAAGCATATACCCTTTGCCAGGACAGCTGCTGCATTTTACTTTTATGTTATTGAAAGAAAGACTTCCTGGATATGCAAAAGGTAAATATTGTCTTTACAAGTGAAACTGATGTGATACAGATGATTGGCACTTCAGGTGATGGGCGACTCAATTTACTCTGAGGTTTACCGTGTAATCTCCATCCCTGGCAGTGTTCAAGGCCAGGTTGGACAAGACCTCGGGTGACATGGTTTAGTGTGAGGTGTCCCTGCCCATGTCAGGGGGTTGGAACTTGATGATCTTAAGGTCCTTTCCAACCCTAACTATTCTATGATTCTATGATTCTATCTTTCTGAGGCTGACTCAATGGGAAGCATTTTGACATATATCTTAATATTAAATCTGTTGTAACTGCTTCAGTAATGCCTGGGAGAAACAGTGAGAGCCTGAAATTGCACTTCTTGCTATCTGGATAAGAGAAGAAATACCAGGTGCCCAGTGGGAAGCATTGTGTGTCTTGGGCCATGGCAACAGATCGGTGAAGGTTATTGGCAGAATTTGTTTTACCAGACCTGAGTTCATCATTGACAGTGCCCTGTTCTGGAGTATTAGATGTTGAATAAACATCTAAGAAGTATATAAAAAGGACAGCCTCTTCCCTGTGGGGGTTGATGCAATACACAGAAGTAGAACAGAAGTCAAAGCAACAAAGATATTTATAAATAGGAAAATGCCAGCTTCCCAAGTGGTCTATCACCAAATTTAAGCATTTTTTTAAATGAACCATGTTTCCTGGTTGAAGACCATTGAATTTTACTTTATCTTCTGCATAGCTCTGCTTCTTTAAAAGATGCTTTGTCTCCCAAACTTCTGTTGCTGGAGTGTAGAAGGACAGGATGATTCTGTTCCAAAGGTTATTGTGATAAATTTCCTGAATTCCTTCAGGCTTTCCAAAGTTTTACTTTCTCTCCCCCATCCCCACCCCTAAAAAAAAAAAAGAAAGATTTAAATGCAGATAATTGTCTATTTCTTTTTGTGCCAGTCATAAGGCAGCACCCTGTGTTCTTCTGCATGCAAACAACCAAAATATCAGTATTTCTACTATTACAGTATCATTAGAGTTTGCTGTCTTTAGGCTCTGTGCTACACAAAATGCAAAGAAGGCCTTGCCTCTCTATGAAACTGTTTGTTATGTAGATCTCATAATCCTGAAATTTTTGAAAGAATTCAGCCTCCACTCAAACATACAAGTAAGGTTCAGGTTTATGGGACTGCTCTGAACCCAACAGCACTTACAAAAACGTTCAGATGAAGGTTTTGTTCTCCCAGAACAGTTCCTCACACAACATGTTAACATTACTCATCACTAGAGTCCTGACCTGTTATTTCTTTATTACCTAAGTAAAAGCTGAACGTGTTTTGTTTTTTTAAATCTGTCTCATACTTTGTCTACTGAGAGTTGCTTTCCTCCACTCATATGGTTTAGGATATTGCTTTTTGTAATACCTTTCTCCACAGTTTTCTGTCAGAGAAAGGCATTTTCCTAGGCCACCCATGTGTAGAAGGAGATGGATTGTGTTGCACAGAGGAGGTTTTTTCAGGCTTTCTTCCCAGCCACTTGCCATGAGTGTTTGTACATGTCACTTCTGTTGCTTGGTGTTGATGGGAAAGACTGAAAGGCTCAGAAGCAGAGCATACTCCATTTAGCGCCTTACAGCTTTGGGAGACTGGACATGAGGGTACATTAAGTTCACTGCTAGCTGTCCTCCACATGATTGGCTTTCCCCTCACTCCCTTATCACACATACCTTGCCCACATGGTGAAGCAGGAAAAACTTGGCTTTGAACATCTTGCTTGTGGTGCCTTTACCGAGCCAAGTGTTTGTCAGACTTGTAATTCCCACTAATCTCCCTCATCCAGACTTCCAGTTTTCAAATAATTCTTTTAAGGCTTGAAATGGGAAGAGAGGCTCACCAAAGATAATGGGAATATCTTTTGGTTTCAATGAGTTCAGGATTTCTGCCCAACATCAAAACTGGGAGGCTATTAATAAAGGGAGTATGGTGTGAACAGGAAAAATATGAGGATGTGTGTGAAGCTGTAAGCTCTCACAAAATTCAGTGCTTGAACTTTGAAGATGATGAATGGCTTTTGAATTTTTAATTTCAGAATATTAATTACTGTTTTCCTAGGAGGTGTGTTCTAAACCATTCAACATGGTTCTCAGGCTGCAGCTTTTCATTTCTTTACTTTGGCAATGCAAAAACGTCTTAAAATAAAAGATATGATTGTTCCTGTCTTGCCTTGACTAAGTCAGAGCTTTGGCAGGGTCTGTTCCCAACCATCAGGACAGATGTGAAGACAAGGAGATATATGTTAGGTGTCAGAAAACCAGCCTGAATGCTCTACACTGTGGCTCTCCTGTTTTCCATGGATCAGGGTTCTCAGACCTGGAAGCAGCAGTGGACATGCTTACAAGGCAGCAATCTGTGTGGATCAGCCCTTCATGTCACCTGACTAGAGTCTGGGGCTGAACTGGACGTGACTCAGGGATGTTACTCCTGCAGGTGAACAGCCTAACTTGGTCACAAATTCCAGGCCATAGAGTCACCAGCCAAGTCCTTCCCACTGTGGGTGCATCGGTGCCAACAACTACAAAGCATCACCTGACAATTTATTTTCCTACATTTCTCCTCAGGAATGTGTCTCAGGGTAGCTTTTTTGGCAAACACTCTTACTTATTTCTTTGTATATAGTTAGGATGTACTTAAAAAAGGGAGCATGGTATGCTAATTAATTTTGGTGGTCATGGGACACCACCACGGGTATCACTTTGCTTCATATTTGGTTGGTAAAAGGATGCGGGACACATTTTCTACTTTATTTTTAAGGCAAGTAGAGGAAAAAAAGATCCAGTTTATAAATGTATAAAAAGCTTATATATATATATGTATATATATATATATAAAACCCTACTTTAGAATGTCTATTGCGAATAGCTGTATTTGTGTTGCTGAACTTAAACACTGACATAATTATACAATTTTCAGTGTAGCTGCAACAGGAAAGTAGACGAATAACACTCATTACCAGCCTTATTCAATGAATTCTGTCTTAGGGTGCCCATCTATGGAAATCAGAAATATCTTCATCTGAGTTTGTGGAGTTACTGTTGTGAAACACAGGTGGTTCTCCTGAGTAAAAAACGAGGAATAAAAACCCAGTAAGAATCAGGCTGTGGCTCCTGAGTGCACAGTCTGTTTTTATGTGCACAGCAGGAAATATTTTGTAGAAATCCTGAGTATTTCCAAATATCTGACTTCTCAGAGGAGTAAAAATGCAATCAAAGTATTTCCTTTCAAAACTGCAGCACTTTATTAATCAAGGGGGGTTTGTAACATGAATTTCATTTTCAGAAATGTTTTCTAATACATCTGTTTATTCATTTTTTTTTTAGTAACCCAATTAGATCACTTTTTCATCAGGACAGTGAAGTTGGTGCTACTCATTAAAAAGAAATAATACATATATATTATAGTATGCATGGTTACCATAGGAAATGTTTAAATATTTCCTGAGTTAGCTTTAGCCTGTCAGTGCTAAAATAGATCACGATTTGATGAGAGCAATTATGACTGTCCTTTTCAGAATGTTCTTTGATTCCCTTTCCTTCAAATATAAAAGCTTTGGTATGATACATACAGTGTCACAGATTTTATTAGTCTAAATCATCCCTGGCACATCTGGATGCACAATTTGGTTTATCTTGTGATTTAAGATCCTTGTCATTTTTCCTCATATTATGCCTTTTACTGTATGTGCATGTGCTGGCACACTTTCTCCAATGCGTTTTAAATACAGACCTTTCAAATAAAAATTATTGCCCCAGTTGCACAATTCAGAAATGTTCCAGTGTTTATGGAATAGTTTTGTCCACATTAAAGGACAGAGATTTACTTTCTTTTACTTTAATTTATTATGGTTACTTTAACATATAAAAAGTCTTGCAATCTTCCCGCTTCTTTTTCCAATCACTCCTGACAATCTGTTCAGATCATATTGTAATATGATTATTCTAGGCCGAACCAAGGGTTGACACCCCCAGCAGACATGCCCTGCTCTTTGGTCTCACCATGTGGCTGGAAGGGCTATCTTGCTGCTGCATAACTTCCCTCAGCTGCTTCTCCCTCCCTGCTCCACGAGCCCCATGTGGGAGTTTTGTGGTGAGCCTCATTTTTAACATCACTCATCTGCTGCCCTCCCTCAAGACCACCATGCTTGGGAAGGGACAGCCACATGGGAACATGCTGGGTAGTGAAGCTTTGTTCCCAGTAGGAGATCACTGTTGCTAAGGGGGTCAGCTTTTGGATGGGAGGTGGAGGCTGGTTGGATATACCATTGTGAATGGTATATCTGTTGCTTTCTCTGTTGACTGAGGCATATTGTCCTTCCACATAACGAGTGAAATAATGATACCAGTATGCAACAAGCCTGGGTTTTTATCATGGCAGGTTATTGCACAGCCAGCCAGTATTTGACCTTTCTCGCAAGACATACTGGCAAAAGAGTAGTTTTTTTTCTGCTAGTTTGGTCTTATAAAAGAGAGGCCAGGTAAAAGAAGCATAGGTTTGTGGCTTATCATACACAGCAAACGAAAAATTTAACGGGAAACCTCTGAAAGCAGAAGTACTGAATATTTTTGTCCTTACCTAGGGTCAAAAGGCTGTCTGAACCCCAAAACAAGTATTTGAAATCTTGAAGATCCTTTGGGAAGCTCCTCTTTTGCAGAATAAAAGAGCTAGAGGCCATATACCAGGCTCTTGAAGCACACTGAGATCTGCCCCAGAGAAAACAAATTTCTAAAGCCATTTGCCTCTGGGGGCATTGGTGAGGCTAAAGATGTGCAGTACTGCATGGCAAGACCTTGCCTGCTGGCACTGATGGTGCAAAGCCATGGAGAACCATATGGAGAACTACCGCAGCTGGCCAGTGGCAGCAGAGAGGACCTTGAGTGCCTGCATGGACCCCACAGACTCCTGCTGCACCACTGCTCTGTGGCACATCTGGAGCCCTCACTGCTCCTGGCATCGACGTGCTGACTTTGGCATTTTGCATTCCAGTTTGAAAGGAAAGGCTCACCCAATAGCTGGCTCCTCCAGGACACTTTAGCATGACATGTCCCTCACCACCTCTCCTCATGTGGATTTGATCCTGCCTCACAGGCACACTTGTGGCAGGGCTGTGACTGTCAAGGAGGGCTGAGTATGTATCTTTGGCTGAGGGTCTGGGAAGCCTGACATACAGATGGTCCCATATTTGTTTGAACTGGCTGTGGTTCCTCATGTCACTGGGCAAGAGTGCTGAGTGCTGGCAGCAGCACTGAGCTGTTCTGAGTGGGTTGCAGCCCCACCAAAGGAGGAGCTGGTGCTACTGGGAATCACATCTGCTCTGGGACAGAAGAGAATACTGTAGGCGGCGGAGGAGGAGGAGGAGGAGAACCATCAGGGCTCTCTCGGAAATTCAGGGCACTTGAGGGAAGTGAAAAAAAAAAAGATTCAGTAAACCTTTCCCATTGCAAATGTGTTGTTACTGTTGGCAAAATACATGGGTTGCAACATTCTGGTTGCTTCTGCTAAGACATGAGCTGTGTGCACTCTTCTGAGAACACCTTAAAATAAAGGCTGACTTTGGCAATAACAACATGCTTGTAAATAAAGAGGTTTACTTTTGGGAAACCTTATTCCTAACTGGAAGCATTTGAACAGAGCCCCTGAGGCTATTTTGCTTTCTGCTGTATACAAAATAAAGATTCACAAGCAGGTCAATATGCTTTTTGCTTTTTGAATTAGAGTGTTTCTCATTAACTGGGTGTAGCTGAAATCACTGTCCTGCAATCCAGTGACACTTTTCCAGCAGAGATCTTTGACAAGCTATGTGTATGTTGCAAAAGCACACACTGAGCAACAGGGACCTGCTTCAGAGCTGGCTTAAATGAAAGAGCAAATTAGGTACATAAAACAGCTTAAGTAGGTATATATACAAGACACAACTTGTCTGCTGTGTTGGTAGAAGCAGGGCTGTAGCAAGAAAAGGGGTGGTAAAGATTTGCCAAGTCCTTGGATGGCTTGATTTGAGAAGCAGTGGCTGCCTTTGTATTTTAATACATGTTTTGTCTCATAACAGCACTGCTGAACACTGAAACCCTAAGCTGTGAACCTCAGCCTATTGGCAAAATGTCATGGCTACTGCTGGACTGCAATCTCATGTCTTATGCAAAGTCATGGGAAAGAAGATGAAAAAAACCACTTTCCAGGCTAGGTTGCCAGCAGACCCAAGGACTTGGCCAGCTTTCACTCCAGGCCAAAAGCTTAGGAGCGACTATCTGAAACTTCGTGAGATAGACACCACTGGTTTAGAGTCTTTAAGCTGCACATCCCAATTAAACCACAACAAAAGCTTAAAGAGGAAAGGTCAGACCTGTGAAGTGCTATTTGTTTTCACTGAAACTTCATCTCCCACTTATCCTCAGCCTAACCAGCAGTGGAATCAATTACCACTTGTCAGACTGAAACCTGACCCCAGAAATGAAAGAAGGACATGACCTCGGGGGGGGGGAGGAAAGAAACCACGAATGAACCACTTTCTCCTGCACCGAAGGGTTAACAGGCCTGATCCTCTTCTCTCCCCCTTTAAGAAAAGATCAATACTGCTGTTCTCTACATTTACTCTTCCTTTCATCGGGGATGGCCAGTAGGACAGTGAGGTTATTGAGATTAGGTTTCATAAATTACTCCATTTAATAATTGAAGACAAAGAGGTTCCATACATTTTAATAGCATTTAGTGTAACTGTTCAAATTTGTAGGACTCGTAATAGATCAATTTCAGCTGCCATTACCACTTGAGGTAATGGTGCTTTCACTTACCAAGCTTCTGTTAAGTATAGTATCAGTTTGTCAAAAAGTGGTCAGGTCTAAGGCAGTACCTCCCACCCTCCTTTCACACAAGCCTAGAACAGCATTCCCAAAGAGGCACCTACAACACACTGGGAACAGTGCTGTTAGTTTAGCTTGCCTGCAGTGTTTTCAGTACGTAAAATTATGTAAGAGCATTACTTCTGACATGTGGAACTACCCTGGACTATTCCTGTTAGAGCACCAGAAATGAGTCAAGGCAGGAAGAGTACCTTCCTATGGTTCCATTTCTGAATGCAAGAAAATGCAAACCCTACATGGAGCCGAAAAAACCCTCTCGTCTTGGGAAGGGGAAGGTGTCCCTTTGAGCAGTGGGAGTCATGTAGCTTGTGGCCAACAGTACAAGCTAACACCAGTCTTGCAGGATTAAAGACACTACTCTTTTTTAAGCACACTCCCCCCCATTCCCCATCAAAACCACTTTCTCTACTTGAGCAGTCTGTCATTTGGGTTTTGTCAGCATACAGTCAGCATGATGATTTCGGCTGTGTTCCTGTGTCTTTGCAGGCATGCTCCTGGGTGATGTCTATGGACATCTTAGCTTTGGTTTTTTTTGCATATTGGTGTTAGTCTTGACTTTAACCTGTCTGTACACTTTGCTTCACTGTATTTCCCTTCAGTTATGCTATTTGTGCCACAGACGATTCACATTTTTAAGTGTTCAGCTTTATTCCCACAGCCCTGGATCTCTCCAGAAGTTCTCAGGGTCACTAATCGTACTCCCTACTAATTTTCTCTAGGAAAGAGTTACCTACACAAATGTTAGTAATACCTCTACAGCAGATAAGAAGTAGATACTGTTTTTTGTGGTATGT
The DNA here is from genome assembly GCF_033783945.1 of Neopsephotus bourkii. NCBI lineage: Eukaryota > Metazoa > Chordata > Aves > Psittaciformes > Psittacidae > Neopsephotus > Neopsephotus bourkii. The sequence continues at coordinate 5,043,186 of NW_026901456.1, read as the reverse complement.
CTTGGGTGCTGAGCACAGCCCACAGAGCAGTCTGAAGAAAGAAGGTCTCCCAAAGGGGGTGTTGAATGTACTCAAACATACTCTGAATTTTTGAAGGCCTGCTGCCAGGACCCTATTGACACATCAAGCATGAAAAACTGCTTGGCACCAGGCATTTCTCAAGCAATTCCTCCTCCTGTGTGTTGTGGAAAATTTTGTCAATTTGGACATTTATTTTATGCTTCAAAGATGTAAACAAAGGGATTTTCAGTGTTCCTGTACTTTGGTGTTACATTATCTATTCTTTTCCTACAACAGTCAGCCAGGAAAAGCAGTTTTCTGAATTTTATTGCTCTGCACTTCCCTGAATAAAGCGGCTTTCTTTGCTGCTTCTGCCTCAGAAAAAAAAATAAATTCCTAAGGACATTAATTGTGGAAACATCATCAAACCAAACCAAGCAAATAGAAACAAATTATCATCTCCCATTCTCACTCCCTTCCCCCATTCCCATTCACTGAAAAGCAAATAAACCAGACTGTATTCTGAAGGAGGCAGGAAATGAAAGCAAAGAGGGACAATTCAGAAAATCAGACATTTTACTGAGCTGCATGGAAAAATGTCTTCTGCAGTCCTGATTTTGCTGCCTGGTGCTAATCTGGTGGTGATTTAGAAAAGACTTTATGCGTAGTGCTACAGAGGGGAACCTCTCTGGTTCCCTATTAAATCAGAAGACTGTGCCAAACATGAACAAGCAAATACAACAAGGTGGCCCATGGGGTCTCTGCTCTCTGGCTGAACAATATGTGGGATGTGATCTGGCATGGATCAAGTCAGGAAGTAGAAAACCCATGAAATGTATGAAACAGGAGATGCAAGCATCTTACCTTCTTGTGGCTTCATACTTCTAGTCTGCATTTGTGAGAGAGGTCATGTGTCCCAGAAACCTTTACCCTTGCTATGAATTCTTGAAGACAATGGATTAACCCGCACAACCTGGAATTTCTTACGGACTCATGGAGAAGTGCTACATACACCATAATTAATCTAGCATACCAAAAAATGATTGCTTTTCACCTGGACCTGGCATGACTTCTAATTAAAATCATGAGTGCAAAGTCACTGTGGAGAGATTAAAATGCTTAACATTTGTCAGCTACACCCTGCTAAACACATAAATTTACAGAGTATGTCCACAAGTGGATCACAAATGGAGAGTCTATGAGATGTAAAAATAAAGCTTTTGGGGGAAACATTTTAAAACTTTTGGACTTTTAAAAAACAACAACTGTTTTTCAAAGGAAATGTCTGAAAATTCTACAAACCCCATGTTTTTCTAAATAGCTGAGATTTTTGGCTTAGAAGAATAAAGACAGAAGAAAAGTCTCAGACTTAATACCTGCTTGGCCCAACAGCCCATTCTGTGATGGATGGATCCTTCAACAGGGCTCTTTAGGCCCCAAGTTTCCCTCCTCCAAGACTCCTGTATCCAGGGTTGGATGTACTCCTCTCTTTTTTATGTCTCCAGAGTCTCAGCTCTACTTCTCTTGCTTTTTGCTCAACTTTACAAGGCTAAGTCCCTCCCAGGCTTCTGTAAACCCTTTCTTCCCGGTTGATGGAGAAGGCTGTGGAGAGGCCATATCTGGGGTGCTCTGCATTTTCCCCTACTCTCACATCTGCTTTTGGCCCATGGCTGGCTCTTTAGCTGCCTGCCAGCTGGAACTGGGTTTTGGCAATGGGTATTGTGGCCTTGCCTGGAGCCTGACCTTGAGTCTCTCCTCGTGATGCCCTTACCAGGGTACTTCAAAGAGAAGAAATATGACAAGAAAGTCACTGCCACTCACACAGCTGTTCCTTTTCCATGCATGTTATCACCACTTCTCAGCAGAACCCAGAAGCAGACCACCACTTTCCATTTTCCACCCAGCACTCATGCTGAATTTCAGCAGTACCTGTTCCCTATTTTTTTCCTTGCACACTCCAGATAGCAGACTTTATTAACTATCACCGTCACTTTGGTTTATGAAATACTTACAAACTGATGAAGATTTTTCTCAAAGCTATACATTGCTTACAGGTCTTTTTGCCCAATAATTTCTTTTTAGCTTGTGGGTTGCTCAAAAGCAATCTCATGAAAATAGGAGTTGGACTTGATGATCCTTATGAGTCCTTTCCAATTCAAGATACTCTGTGATTCTACTGGGGCATTTACCCTAGATCCTTGTGTGCTTTCTTTTCGTGTTAAAGCCTTTTGGTATCTCATGCTTCATCAACCAGGCAAGACTGGAAACACGTTTGTCTCACATAAGGATTTGAAATTTGCTCTAAAAATGTTCTGTGATATTCTTTCTGAACTTTTGTGTTTGGGAATTATTTTCCTGCCTATGGAGATCCCTGCTAGAGTATTTATCAGCAGTGAATCCAAAACCTGTGTGAGCAGAACTGGAGTATGGACTTCATATTCACTAAGGTTTCTTTTGCCAGCATTTGTCCTGTTCTACTTTTGTCTTGTCACATGTCTGGGTAGCCAAGTGACTGCCCAGTCATGATTACTTATCCTGATTTATTTAATCTCAGGCAGATGGAGGCACAGGGATTGCAATTTAGGAAGGCTTTTGAGCATGTGGCTTTCTCTGTTCCTGTTGCAAAACAAGACCATTTTCCTGAGTGGGACATAGGGAATGGTGGAACTTCTCACAGATCTCCCCATTGCCTACAAAAGAAAAAGCACTTCTGCCATCCTCTGCAGATGCTCATATGCCTAAATTAAGTTTAGGTTTAACATTTATTAGATCTCTGGGGAACAGATGATACAAAATGATCAATGTGATTTTTGTTAGGTAATCCTTTGCTCAGTGCTTTGTTGCCACTCAAGTTTGTTAAGGAGAGATAATTCAGCTCATCAGCCACTGCTTTTTCCATGTCCTCATTAGATATACCAGGGACAGGCTGATCCCCATTGCTGAGGACAAGTCAAGTGGATTGGCTGTATCGATGCTGCTGAGCACTGACCATCAGTCAGAAGCCTTGGCTTTGAGAGGGCTTGCAGGAGTGGTTCATAAAGAGAGCCAGAGAACAAGGTAATATTTAAGTAGTGAGGGCTAGCATAGCCCTGGTGCTCCAGCTCCCCCCTGTGCTCTCTCTTGCTCTCTGGTATAGATACATGTGAGCACCTCACTAAGGAGGGCCTCAGGATAGTGTTGAAAGCCTAGAAGTATTCTCTGGCTCTGCCTAACACAGTGCTTTTGTGCTGAAGATGAGAGAGTGACAACAATATGTATTGCACGAGTACTTGTGTAGCATAGTCAATAATTGTCAGCTAATTCTTTGCAATATGAGCAACTTGCATGTCTGCAAAGTACTTTTGTTTGGTGAAGCATTCTAGCTGAGAAAAGATTGCCATGGTATGCAGAGTGGAAAAGTAGTGAGATGTAAACATGTCCAAAGGATAATTCCATAATCCTGACCAGAAACAGGAAGGATTTTAATTTTCATGGAAATTAATATTTAAAAAATGGAGTGAATAGTCTTTCCATCTGTAGAGCTACAAACTTTCCAGGGCTGCATGAGGGGTCATGAGTTTGAGAGCAAGCTCCTCCTGCAACCGCTAGGATTAACTTTGTAAAAATAATCTTGGCCACCTGTGGATTCAGTCCATGTTATAACTGTTGTGGGAATGAATGTAAAATAAGTGAATTTGTATTTCTTGTCTTCAAGGTGCATGCAGAACCTGTATGGCAAGAAGCTGTTCTCAGGATGGAGGTGTTAGGTTTGGCTCTGCAGCTCATGTTTGTCAAACTGCCAGTTTTGTGAGGTCCTGGCTGGGAGGGTGAAAGGTATCTCACTGCTCAGTCCTATTCATGGGCTGTTTATTGTATTTGGCCAGGAAATATTCAACTAGGTAAGCTGAATGAAGCAAATTACCTCAGTGCCTTAATGTCTATTGCTGAATCCAAGTGGTGTTTGAAGAGAGCCAGCTGACTACAGCGCTGTTTTTTGTTGTGTTTTCCGATTATCAGATGTATTTATAGACAAATACCAGTTATAGAAGTAATATAGAATATATCTCAGAGGGCAAACAGCATTTCTAATAGAAGTTATTTCGTACAGCTAATATTAAAAGTCTGAATTTAAATTATGTCTGACTAAAAATCTCGATGGAGGGATGATTTTTAATTAGTGTTCCCCTTTCATCTTCTGTCATGATTTAAATTTCCACATTGATTATCGTAATCAATTCACATGCATTCCTTTCCTCCTCTGAAACCATGCGGGTCTTTAGCATAAATGAGATGATGTGATAGAGGCAAGACAGTGGCCTTTTGATCCCCATTATAATTTAGATAACAGGTTTTGTTCATGGCTTCCTATATTATGCAGATGACTGAGTTATGAAACTGGAAGGGTTAATTCTCAAGATATGAGATTCAAATTTGTTTCCAATTTTTTTTTCCCCTTTGCTTGCCGGTTAAGAAATAGGCTTATTAGTAGGAAGCCTATTGTAGCAAGTTGGTTGGATTTAGGTAGGGTAGGATTTAAAACTCTTGAAGGGGTCTAGAATGTAGACTTGCATACATTATTAACTCCCATGAAGGCACCTTCACTGTCAGTGAGGAGAAAGGAGCCCTGTCAGAGTGCTATTTAGGCTGATGCCCAAAATAGATGAATTAGAAGGGAAGATGAACTGTACCTTAAAAGTATAGGGTTTCACCGAGTGTAAAGGGGGCATGGACATGAGCCTCAATGTATCCCACACCTGATGTCTGTTACTGTTCCAGCTTATCACTAGTGGGGAGCATTTGCATTGTTGTCAAAATGCCTGCTACACTGTAGTAGCAAAGGAATGTGTCTAATAAACTGTCTGCATGGCATTATTTCTGGAAATACTGTCTAGGAAATAATTGTATTATCACACTTGCTCTTTGGTACCGTTTAATATTTGTGCCCTATTTTTACCATGTAAAAGAATCAATCCTCACAGCCTCCTGCTTTTGCCTCCCCTTTAGAGATGGTGAAACTAGAGCAGAGGCACATCGGAAACTGGAGATGCTGAGCTTCCTCAGATTTCAAGGGAAAGGATGTCCCAGAGTGACTCAATCAGTGTTTTGAATGTTCCAGCATAATTTCTGGCAATATCTCTGTGGTAATACTTGGGATGATACAAAATGCACCCTTCTCCATTTGGAAGAAGGTGATGAAACCACATCCTCAGGCTTAAACTAGAAGCACATATATTTGTGCATATTATCTCATTTCCTCTGTGCAATTTTTGAGGCTATGCGTGAAGGTCATTGCCTAGTGAGCAAGCACTAGTTCCACCCTTGAAGGCAGTACTGATTCTTAATTTGTTTGCCCTAAAGAGACCAGGGATTCCTATCACCCTCTACTCCAGTCCCCTGGGAATAACCAGACCTTGCAAAAGCAAAGATCTGAAGAATATTTTCAATAGTAGCTGGCTTTTGTGAAGGCTATTTCTATGTCTCAGGGCCATGGCTGTATTGAAATTCTTCATAAGAGAACATATCACTGCCTAGAAGAACTTTTAGTGTGTGTTTGAATCCTTAAACACCTCAATTTATACTCCGTTTGATATTAAAACAGTGCTGAGAAGTTAATTTGGTATCTACATACCCAGATAGACTTAATATCAATTATAGTATGGTTTTGATTTTCCTCCCTAAAGAATGCACAATCTAAATAGAAAAGCAATAGAAAGGAAGCATTGAATTGCACAGGGCTTTTTGGTCAAAATCATATTTGCAAAAAATAAATAAATAAAAAGTGGCTGAATAAAATCCACTAAAGCTGTATATACATCCATGTCACATCGTGGCAAAAAGTCCCTAATTCCATTCTGATGGTAAAACTGTAACATTCATTCTGAAATAATTTTTCACTTCAAACCTTGTCTAGGGTCAATTTAAAAGAGGCAAAATAAAGAATGCAACTAAAGCCTCCTGAAAGAAAATGCACTTGATTTTCTTTTCAAGAAAGTGATGTTTAAAAATTTTCAGGGAAATATTAAGCATGAGGTTCATGTTTCTTTCTTGGGTTTATAGGTTACTTCGGAGTTAAGTGTCAATTATTTATACAGCTCTTATCACTACCATTTTATGGATGGGGAAATGAAAGAGAGAAGAAATGACTTGTCTTAATCACATGGGAAGTCTGTGGCCATTCTGGGTAGGGAGCTTTGAGGCCCACATCCCAGCGTAGCAGTTCAAAGCTTCAACCACAAAATAAACAAAACAGTCAAGTTCTTTTTATAGCTGGAAAGCATCGCTGACATATGTCGAAAGACCCATGTGAGTTTCACACTTCAAGTGTATAAAAGTGCTCCTAATATGCTCTTTAGCCAGATATCAGTCTCTTGCACTGGGTTAGAAATACCAATTTTAATGTAAAATGTGTGTTTTATGTGGTTTGCTCATGATTAGGATGTTGTATCACTCAAATCTAAGGATTTCTGGCAGCATATGCCAGCCCAGAGCTTCATCTGATCTGTGGTAACAGGAAATGGTGGTTGCCTCTGGTAAACATGTTCTTCTTCTGAGGTCTGTGATGAGAGCAGCACCTATGCAGACTCTGAGTGTCCCAGGCATGTAACATCACCTTGCCAGGAAGTGACATCAGGACTGAGTGACAGAGTGTCAATCCTGTGCATTATTTAGTGTGTGATACTGTTGTGGGGAGGGTCTGCACACTGAAGATGATATTTTCTGAAGGAAAATAAAGGAAGGCAGAACAGCTGATTAGTTACTATTATCAGACGCTAATGGGTGTCGTGTTGATAAGACGGTAACCAGATAGCATGTAGAAAGGGTTTTAGTGCTAAGTACTCCATTGCCTTTGCGTGATGCCTCATTACTGCAGTTGGATCCCCTTCTCTATGAATTTTTAATGACCTCACCATTTTTCATGTAACTCTGACTCCTTGCTTTGCTCTCCTTTTCATCCTGTCCAGGTCCTGAGCTGAAGTGGAAATGTGCTGTGTGATAGTTATTGAAACTTCAGCTTATCGTCTTGCAGCATGCACCCCTCTTGAGAAGATGGGAAAGAGAATAAATTTTCAAAACCCAGGTTCAGATGTTCATTGCATTACACTGACAGTAATCAAATTTTATTGCCTGTTCTGTGGTGGTTAAAAATTTATTTATACAAGCTATGGAATAGATACAGCACAGTTATGAGGACACATGTTTGCAAATGGGCCCCCAAAGTCCTCTTCACTGAGATGGAGTGTGTGAGATACATTCTCACTCTTCTATGCTCTCTCCAGTGCTTGTGATGCTTTGCAAGGAGCAGAGCATAACCTTAGGGTGGCTTGCAGGAGGAAGACAGCAGGTTAAAGGAGGAGAGGCACAGACAGTCCAGTCTCCTTCTTCTGGCCAAGGCTCAGAGAGGTCCCAAGAACCCAGGATGAAAATGACAACACAATTAGCCCAGTAAGGGAGGGGGTAGTTACACCATTTCCTCATTGCCTTGTGCCAGCACTGGAGAAGAGACAAAATTCCTTACTTGGATGACCCACAGTCAGCGTCTTCTAAAAACAGAGATACTCATATTTTTTTTATATATTAGACAGGTGTGCGCTAATTAGAGGAACTTCAATCCATGCCAACTAGTGAGAATCAGTAAACTCTCTTTGTTAAGATATGCTGGAAAAGGGTAAACTCTATATGGTCTTATTTATTTCCCTTGATACAGCATATAAGGACGCAGATCTTTGAAATGGGAAGGATAGAGTGGCTGAAAAAGTACCTCAAGTCTTTCAGATGATGTGTTATGCTTTCAGTTTTGTTGTTTATAAATGAGGAGATCTTGGAGAGCGTCTCCTTTGGACCCCCCATCTGACACCATCTGGAGGATAACCCTTTGGCTTTCAGCTAGTTTTGGCTGTGTACCTGCCCTGCGCATGGAAGTCCTCAGCCCAAGGGTCTGGCTTGGCAAGTTCAGCCTTGAGTCATGAAGCCCACAACTGGGAGCAGAGCAGCTTCTCCCAAGTGTTTCTCAAGTGAGTAAGACCTGATTTCTGAAGGATTTCTGAATTCTGAAGGATTTCTGAAGGAGTTCCTGCTATCTCAGGTTTGCACCGTCTGCTGAGGAAGGAGTTTTCCTTGTGGTATTATCATAAATATTCTACAGATCCACGATCAGCACTGTTGGTTCCTCTGTAGATAATGCATGTCTCAGAACAAAGTTCCTCAGGGCTGCTACCCTGGCTTTCCTCTTTTTCAAGGGTCTTTTCTGAAAAATGAGACACAGGGTCTCACATCTTATTTTTTATCTCTGAAAACATCTGAGTCACACTTCCACGAATAAGAGGACAAAAGACAAGGAACAAACGGTGTGTCTGGTATAAATGATCTCACTGTCCCAGCTTGCTAGACAAATGTTTATATGTCCAAATAAGCAGCACATTCAGCTCCTTTGCTGATCCACTTGTGATGCCCGATGTGCTCATTGATTACGTCATGATGGTGCTGATGATAACATAGGGGGAGAAAAACCGTAGAGCAGCGCCAGGCAGCAAAGCTTGTGGACTGTGATAAGGCACTGTGCACTTGAGGAATCTGACTACCAGAAGCAGGAGACCAAACAAAACCAAACCAAAAAGGATGTTGGTGGGCTAAAATTTAGCTCCAGAATCCCAGTCACTGTATTTGAACAATCTGTAAGCATAAGTTTTTTTACAGGATCTCCCTTTATAAAAGCTTTCTAATAATAATAAAAATCACATAATAGCTTGGAGACAAGACTCTTATTTTTTGTCCTGCAGGCAAGTGAAAAATTACTTTGTTTTCTCCTTTGGAATAGTCTCTACCTTGCCTTTGTTCTAGAAAACGGGACAAGTATGTGTGCAAACACAGAGCAAGAAGATAGCTTTTACCTGAGAAAGCTAAAGAAAGTGTGATAGATTTTGAGAATAACCTTGTTCTTGTGTTCTTCTCCCTCCTTTTTGCATTATGAATTTCTTATACAAGAATATCAAAGACTAAAAATTGAGTATCACTTGATCCTAATTTTTGGGGGTAGAAGGGTGTTCATGTGGTTTTTGTTGTTTTTTTTTGTATTAAAATTCACAAAGAAATTACAGCCATTTTAAATTCCCTGATCATCAACAGACTTGGAAACCATGGGATCTCTTGAATACTTAAATTAATACTTTTGAAAGTAACATTACACTTTTCCCTCTTTCTCTCCACCCTTTTCTTTTGCTAGTTAGCAGCTTCATCTAAATCCTCCTCTATAATTCCCGTTGAGCAGAGATCTTAGTGCAAAATTTAATCTGCTAATCTGCTTGCCTTTACCAATTTCTATGAGCAGCTTAGTGTTCCTATTTCCAAGCTGACAACAATATTCTTAGAGTCACATTGTTGTCAGAGGCCAGATTCAATTTGAGAATTGTCCAGGAATTTACAGCTTTCAACTGCTTTTCAAATTCTTAGTTGGTCACTGATGTCAGAGCTAGAAGTGAAATTCTAGGAAATCAAACTCTTATGAATATTTTAAACCTACAAAACATTATGGAAAAATCAAATATTTACTAAAACAGAACATGCAGACGCCTGCACTGCTAAAAGCTGCAATGTCAAGTGCAGAAAGGAATCAGCCCTTCATAAAATACTTGCGATCTTAAAGATCTGATGTGAAACTCCAAGATTTTCTAGATCAGTGACAGAACTGTATAAAACTATGGAAAAATGTGTACTCCCGCCAACATCCTCATGCAGTCGAGGGTGGCTATAGATCTGCCTGGCCAGCTGAAGTGAGCTTTGTTTTATGCCCAACATGGGATTTTACCCCCTTTGTCTGACACTTGGGTGTTCTCAGGAGGAGAATGGTTATTCACATGCCAGTGCCACCAGCATGCCCCAATGCTCAAATATAAACCAGCTGGGTAGGACTCTGGGGAGCCCTATAAAAGAGGTGAAGAATCCTCCTCCAAAGACATGGAGTGGCTCCAATGAGACTCCTTTTCTAATTCTCCTGCCTTTCACTGCCAAAGAACATCTCTCTGGCTACTTTAATCTGCAAGATCCATCTTACTTTAGCCGTACTGAAAAGGACTGATGTTTTGGGGTTGTGCTGTGCTATATTAAAATCCATATTTCAAACAATAAATGCTTTCCATTTATCCAGGCTAGCCTCTTTTCTATTGAGCCAAACTTTCAGGCAGTTAGCTAAACCTTTCAGTAATATGAAGCACCTTTTTCATCTTGTGCCAACACTGTAATGCCTCCAATAATTTATGTTTAATTTTTAATACAGTTATCTATCATGAGTAATTATGTGGGCTGCTCACAATATTCCATTTTCTGTTATGTGGTTTTTCTAAAGATCGTGGATTTAAAAAAATACCACGGTACTACTATTTTTCTGCTAGATTTCCTCTGAAAAAGAAATATTGAGGCATACTTGAAGATACGGTATGTCAGACCCTGAGAACTTCTTTGCTCTGTCTTCAGATATACTGATACTGGTGTGAGGACCAGTGAAAACTGCTGTGATTTAGGTGCTCCACAGCCAGAGAAAGGTCTGAGCACAGTACAGGGTTATTTTGCTGGTGTTTGTGTGCAGGGTTCAGGTGCTGGGGACAAAATTTCCTTGCTGATGCTGGTGCTGTTGATGGTACATGTCAGTACTGGAACAGGCTTTCACTGTCATCTCCAATGGGTAGGGAAAAGCTAGGTCTTTCCCAACTTTTCCACACTTTCTATGTAAAAAACTTTCTCCTCTGAGCTTGTGAGAGTAGATAACAGCACCTGATGGTTGTGCACCTCTGATGCTGGGGGAGGAGTCCTGCTGCAGTGTCAGTTGAGGCCACTGCAGTAGCTTGGTTGTGCAGGGAGCTTGCTTGAAACTGCAGGATCCCTCCTGTAATGTCCCTTTCTGCTCTGCAGGGAGAACTGGAAGGGTATGATGCTTTCCAATGGCACAGTGGAAAATATCACTCCGGGCTCAGAGCCTCTTACACCAGCAACATCCGTGAAACATTTGCCTATCTTGAGCGACAGCCTGTTCCACACGTGCAATAGGAGCAGCTGGTTTTGTTAATCTATATTTGGCAGTAAACATTTATCTGAGTACCAGATCTGTCTGAGGGACCTGAAGCTAAACTCCTAGGGGTCATATAAGTTTTCTGTCCAAATCTACACTTTGAGATGTGTATGTTATTTCTCTCAGGCTCAGGAGCTCTCTGTATGAACACTGCACTTTTGGGAGGAAAAAAATGGCTCTTTCCTTTTTTTCCTGGCCAGACCACAGCTTGTCCTGACATGCTCCTTCTCTGGGAATTGGGACTGGGATATGTATGGGACTGCTAACGGAAATCTGTATCAAGGAGGCCATTTAAGTGCTGGATACTTGTCAGGGCCATTTCCACCCTCCGTGTTGGTGAAGAGGCCTTGGGACAGCAGCATTCCGCTGAAATGGCAGTGCTTCATGAGTGAATGATACATTAGATTCAGACAGGTCATCAAAGCTTACAACTGCCTTTGTCCAGGAAAAAGAGAAAAAGTAAAAAACTTCTCACAGCAGACATGTCTAAGTTTCTGGCTCCTATACATGTACCTGAATGCTGAATGCAATAGATTTTGTCATACACACTAATTATTCACATAGAGAAGACATGGGTGAAACCAAATGGCCACTTCATTACAGAGCTTGCACAGACAGTCGGTAAGGAGCAAAAACAGTTTCCAAGAAAATATTTTCTGCATACAGTTGCTTCAGTTCTGATCCTCAGAGAAGGCCCAGACAGTACCTTCAAATGACAGAAACTTGGAAACTAGTAATTGAAGATGCCATACATCATGGTTTCAGAGCTGTTGTTGGTGCAGTGCCTCTGACATGCCACCCTGTCCTTTGCTGATGTGAGGTCAGAAGCTTTCTTCCCAAGTGGTGGCACTTCAGCTATGCTCAGAACTGTTGCTACCTGCTTGAACTCATTACACTGCTCTCCAAGTCTTTATCAGACCTAAAGGAGAAATTGTACATCCAAAAATCTATCCGTTTTTCTTTTTTTTTTTTTTTTTTTTTTTATTATTTGGCCTAATGGAGGCTATTACCTGCCTTTATGAATGCTCTATCATAGGAGAGCTGCAACTCTAACACTGCTATTAAAGGCAAAAGGGCTGCAGGCTTGGCCTCATCAAAGCCTGAAGTAAAACTTCCTTTGACGTCAGTGTCGTAAGATTTCACCCAGAGAGCAGTACAGTTTATTTTGGTAGCAGTTCAAGATTTGCTCATCATATCAAATGTTTCACCACATATATAGGTAGCATTGAACAATAGAAGATATGTAGGTAAATCTAAGGCTGTAATTCAATCTAGGACCTTTGTTGATGTCTTAAACTGAGAGTCAAGCAGCTTAAGTAGTTTATGACCGGCAGTAGAACTCCCTTGATTGAATTACTGCATAGGCATTCAATTGCATAAATGTATTGTTATTTATATGATGTGCCAAAGCCCGATTTTAAGTTAACTGTGTCAGGATATAACTAATGGAGAAAGAGTGGTATGGCATTACAGTGCCCCTTAAGCATGGAAAATGAATGATGTGCACTGTGTTCTGTGCTTATGTAAAAATAATTATTGTAGTGCTGTAGGGAATTAGTTCCTTCATATTCATGAAAGGAAGGAGAACTGGAGGTTGTTAGTCAGAAATGTGGCCCTATACCAGAATGTAGGACTTGAGCAATTTCCATTATTGTTGTCTAAAGTCTGAATCCACAAATTTTAAAAATTCTCTTAAAGGAAAAGAAATGAAACAGCTTGCAAACAGGCACAATAGATAAGAATGTTATTGATACCACAAGGGTACGATATTGGGCAAAGGATAACGGTGATTTACAAGAGTCTTCCTTGGCTCTTAGCACCCCTGTGCATACATTGGGAAAGCATTGAGCTGTAAGCACTGATCCCCATGGAACCACTTAACTGACAGGTGGGAGCTGTTTGCTGGCTGCAGCCCAGGTCTGCTGTATTGTGTCCTCCCAGGGGCTGCAGGATTTTGCTCTCCTGTTTTGCTGGAGAATTGGATAGCTTTACCAGCAGCTTTCTAGGGGAGAGACCAGAAAGCACGCACGTTCAGATCAACCCTTTTTGGAGATGGTCAAAACTGCTCAATAGCAGTGCAGGCTGCCTGTATCATGGGCTGTCATGGCAAATTGGAGCTGACAGCTAGAAACTGCTCACATAGATTTCCTATTGCTCCTTTTAACTAGCCTGTATTAAATTGCACCAAAAGGGCTGACAGCCTTAAAATCCATGCCATTATATCACATTAAGGTCTGCAAAAATCTGCCTGCTTTCACAAATTTCAAAGTCAATTGATATATAAGCCCAGTAGACATCCTAGAGCCTAGAGATACAGTAAACCCAGCACACATATGTGAGTGTTCATTCTGCATCTAGGCCCACATACAGTTTTTAAGTATTGTCCCATATCAACATTCCTCAAAATCCTATACATAAAGGAAATTCTTTTAATAAAGAAAAAATAACTTCAGGCATGAATAGTGCCTTCAGGAAACCTTCTGGCTTAACATGGCTTTTGAAAGCACTGTTATAACTTTCCTTTTGTCTTGTAATAGCTTGTGTCTGTATGAGCATGGAAGAAAAAGGTGCTACCTGTCTTAGCAAGGAGTGAAGATGAGTACTTGCATGTCAGGTAGAATAAGGATTCAGTCCTGCGTGTAATTTTTAACACACAACTTCTGCAAAATTTTTCCTCTAACACATCTTCATCACCTTAGCAAAAACACTGAGCACTACAGATAGTATTCCATAACCAGTTCGGCACAGAAACTCTCATGCCAACATTCTGATCACAAAATAATCTTTTTTCATAAACTTTAGGATTCATTGCCATTCTCATTCCCTGACTAATTGTGGTGGTGGAAATGGAGGGAAATGAATTATGGTTCTGCTTCCTTTTTATATCAAGTGTGTTTCTCTTGCTATCCTGACTGTAGACTGGCACTTTTGGCGGAGTATTAATAGAAGATAGTTTTCTTTTAGATCTCTAGCTAGCCTCCCTCCAGATACAAATGAATATAAATAACGTATATCAAGCACTGCTAGATAAGTTACCTCTCTCACACACATAAACCCTTGGAAACTAATCAAACTTCTTTCCTGAAGGGGAGTTTATGAGAAGCCAGGCAATGCTTAATTTGACACTCAAGAGGTAAAAGACACTTAAAACATGTTCCTCTTGTCTTCCTTCATCAATATCTAAGAAAGAAAATCATTCATGTCATCCATGTCACATTTTAAAAAATCCCTTTCACAATAAACCCTCAACATGTAAAAAATACTGCACACAAAAAGCAGTTAGCTTTGACGTTGTCTGTATTATGGTTTCATCAGTTCCTTTGGTCACTGGCCTTGTGAGCAATCTGCTCCAAATCCTGAGAAGAGCATCGGAACTTCCACAGGTCACCCCAGTCTGTAGCAATGGCAGCTTGACCTTGGCGCTACTTGAAAAGCAAGCTAAGATTGGGAAGGCCACTTTGCTAGCCTTCCAAACTCTGTGGCCTAATAAAGCAGACAGACCTTCTGCAGAGGAAAATAAACAATTAACAGAGCTGGCTATGTCCTCAGCTGTGCTAGAGGGATTACATCATGATTTATGCACACAAACACAGACATTTTTTAAAGATGGAGTCTCTATTCATACTTTTTATCCAGATACCTAATGTTTAGCCAGTGTGCATTGGCCCACTATTTATTTACTTTTAAAATACTGGATTTGGATAGTAATAAGATGTGATATTATTAACTGCAAAGTTTTCATGGATTCAATTTATTATCACAATCAAATATGTCTCTTAGAGTCTCTTTCTGTTTTGTAAATCTGTTTGGACATGGCTTTGAAGGTCTTTGTTGATTTCTTTGGTCTTATGTTATGTCAAGGAGTAAAGCTGATTTTATAGGAGTGTGATAATTTCCACTGCTTGGTTCAATACCAGTAACAATGAAGAATCAGCTTGGTTGATTTTAATATTGTTAAAAAAAAATTCTTGCACCAAGCAAAAGGGTGAACCATGGCTTTCCTTCAGATAATTAAAAGGACAATGTCTCAAAAGCAGCCTGGGAGGTAATTTGTGACTCAGAGTCTTGCACCAGCAAGTGCATTGGTTGTCCCTCACCCCTAAGAGCCATCACCCTATCCAGGACATTTAAGAGCATTTCCACTCAGACAGCCAAAAATTCTTTGGCGTCCTGTCTTTACATGCCCCACAAGGCACTTGAAATCAGATGTCTGATTTTATGCACAAAGTTGTGTAAACATATTTACTATTTATATCACTAGCAACTGCAGCAAAGATTTAATCCTCAAGTTTCCAGGGAGGGACAAGCTATATATGTTGCAGCTCCAGCTCTGCTGCCTTCAGTAGGCCTTCTCCAAATAGATCATGTTGGGTTGATGCCAAGAAAGTGGTTCATCCTTGACTGAATACTGTCCTCATAGCTTGGATGAATCTATTACAGCTGGTTCTTTCTACATTAGGATTAATGGGGCATAAACAAGCCCATGGCTAGCAAACAGGTTGTTTCAACCAGCCATGACAATAAAAAGCCCTATAGGAAACATGATTATCAGAAACCTATTATGGAAATGTGAGGAACTGCTAAACAAACTTGCAAGTCTTAGTGAAATAAAACTTTTCTTTACTGCTTTCTGCATTTTTCCAGTCTGAGTGCAGCATCTTTCAATAACATAATTAAGTATGTTCCAATGCAATTTCACCTTAAAATTTATTTCCTCTTTTTTTTTTTTTATTATTAACTGTTGGGAACTGCCTGTTTCTATTTTTTCTTCTGACAAAGTTGATCGAATGGATTTGAAGTTTTTGCTGGACTGCTGAGGCTGTGGAAAATGTTACAGCTCACAATATGCATAACTGCAGTAATTGTGCTGCCTTCTTTTCCCTCTTAATAAATTAATTTAAAATCCCAAATAATTTTGAGGTAGTAAACACATGGCAATTGAGCAGATTTTGCAGAATTAAAATGAAGATACTGAAGTAACAGTGATGAACAAAACTTCCGGGCTCTAAACAAACTTAGAGGAGAATGACTAAATCAATGCTGTTTTTAATTTTATTTTTCTTACCAAAGGGAAAAAAAAAAAGAGTCATGAATTCTTATCAAGCTTCCTTAAAGGACAGCTTGGCATTGGCTCTGACTTCTTAAAATTAAAATTATATTGATTTTCCATTTTATTAAATAAATGTTCCTCCCTCAGCTTGCTTTAGGAAAAGAAAAATGTTTTCAGTGCAATTTTCTCTTAAGCCATTGCCTGGACTTTGACTGTGGAATGCACATCTACATCCAAATTAAGAGACAAAGGGATTACCCAGAACAGCTCTTGTTTCAAGCCCCTGGTGGCACAGTGAAAGTTTCACCCTGTCAGACAAGTAAACAGAATGCAAGTTCTTTCAGGTTACGCTGCAGAATAGTTAATTTTAGAACTGTCCATGAACCTTGTTTAGGAAAGAAA
Source organism: Neopsephotus bourkii (assembly GCF_033783945.1). Lineage (NCBI taxonomy): Eukaryota > Metazoa > Chordata > Aves > Psittaciformes > Psittacidae > Neopsephotus > Neopsephotus bourkii. Next base: position 5,026,696 of record NW_026901456.1, on the reverse strand, counting down.
TCGGTGTAGTACATCAAATGCACTGTAAACTCCATCTTCTCCCGTTATCCCCCTTGCCGGTGCACCTCACTGTGCACAGCCTGGGGCACTTCTGTCTCTTGTAGCTTATTAAACATGAACCATGCTAGTACTTGTACTGCATACAGTCTGCTTCCTGCTCCCAAATTTATTCTATAAATGCACTGCTGAAAATGGTAGTTGTATCAAAGTGGGACCTTAATGATGTTGAACCCTTCTATATTACAACTGTTAATTTCTAAATGAGAGAAGTTACAAATTGCATCCATTAGAGCTTGTTGGCTTCTTTTGTATCTTTGTGGCTTAGGAAGACTAGAAAGACCTTTTCTAAATCTGTCAAGTATTTAAATTGTCCCTTGACCTCAGGGGCAAACACACATTTTTGAAAGTGAAAGGACTAATGCAGGCTGTTGTTGTACTTTATACTTAGGATGGAGAATAAGTAGCTGCTGTGGTGAAACATACAATGCAGTCTGGTGCAAGATCCCTTTTTTCTCTCCCTGGTCTTGTGGCCAGTTTTCCTGTAAGATAAGGGAAATGCTCCAGACAGGTCAGTATTAAAGAAGAGGGTCTCCAAAGGAGCTATTAGTACTTTCTGTAATGCTATGTGTGATTGAAAATGAGTAACTTGGTAAGATAGCTATTGTATTATTTGCATAAAGGATTATAAAACACAATTTAAGCCCTAGAGAGATGCCAAAAAACCTTTCTTTGCTTGAAAAGCCAGTTAAGACTGTTAAGCAACATAACATTCTTACCCCATCGCATAATTTACAAAACTCAAGCACTCAAGAGCAGGGAAATGAATAATTTAGAAGGTCATTAATCTCACACTGCCCACATGATAAACACAATTATCAATCTTATCAAGTATGGAGAATTGAATATTTCATCACAACACAAGGACATCACTCTGACTGTAGCTACAAAGTGTTTCATTGGGAGACACCAAGCAAAACCAGAATAATACTGTCCTGAAATACGACAGTTAGCTATGAGTACATTAGTGACACAGACTGATAGGGCTGCATGTGAGCCTAATTTCAGGTGAGACTTAACCTTGCGTTCCAGTATTTCCTGTTTTGCCTCATATATTCCACTTTTAGACACTTTTTTCTTATCAAACTCCTGTGTCAGCTGATAAAATTACTAGATAACATTTTAAATGAAAAGCGTTATGTTACCAAACTAAGGATAATGCAATAGAGAAACACTCCAAAGGTAAAAGCCAAGGCAGGCTTTTTTACAATAGCTAATTCCTTGAAGCAGACTTAGTAGTGGACGAGTTACTGAGCTCATTGAAATCAGAAGTGGCAGGACCTTGGTCATTAAACCTCAAAATAGGAACAAGCCTGAATTCTGGTCATGGTAAACCCGGGCTGAAAGCCTGGAGGGTGGGCTTACCATGCCAGCTATTACTGCCAGAGTGCAGAGGACATTTTTGGATTTAATAAGCTATAATCTGCGGGTTATGTTGATAGCAGGGTACTGCTGAAGGGCATATAACAGCATGTTACAGCATAGCTATAACACCATTCACTGAAACAAGTTCTTGCTGAGCTTCCTGGGTGGTTCATATTGGTAGATAGGTGGTGGGAAATCAGTGCAGATGGCACTATTTGATAGAATCATATAGTCACAGAATGGTTAGGGTTGGAAGGGACCTTAAAGATCATGTAGTTCCAAACCCCTGCCATGGGCAGGGATACCCCACACTAAACCAGGTTGCTCAAAGCTTCATCCAAAGCCTTGCTGATCCATCCCTGCCCACTTCTACAGATGGGGCATCTACAACTTCTCTGGGCAACCTGTTCGAGTGTCTCAACACACTCATAGTAAAGAATTTCTTAGTAATAGCTCATCTAAATCTGCCCACTTTCAGTTTAAAGCCACCCCCTACACCCCCCCCCCCAGGTCTTATCCCTGCATGCCTTTGTAAAAAGTCCCTCTGCAGATTTCTTGTAAGCCCCCTTTACATACTGGAAGCCTTTTTAGAAGGTGTCCCTAAAGCCTTTTCTCCAGGCTGAGCAAGCCCAGCTCTCTCAGCCTGTCTTCATAGGAGAGGTGCTCCAAGATCTATGATCATCTTTGTGGCCTCCTCTGCACTCACTCAAGCAGGTCCATGCCCTTCTTATGTTGAGGCCCCAGAGCTGAGCACAGTACTGCTGGTGGGGTCTCATGAAAGCAGAGCAGAAGGGGAGAATTCCTTGCCTCAGTCTACTGGCTTTTTACATTTACCTACTGGCCAATATAAAATGAGCAACATCCTCATCTGTTCATTTCCTTAATTTTAAATGTCTATCTTTTGCAAATGTCATGAGAGGTAAGTATTTCTTCCCTGTTACATATCAGCTTTAACTAGCTTTTGAATCAAAACTATTTTTTTCTATGCTGGTGTGATGGTATTTGAGTATAATGGAAGGTTAGAAATTGCTCCTGGAACTGTGCTCCCCTGTCATACATTTGAGATGATTTTTTTTTGGTAAAAGCGAAATAATACCACAAGATCTAATTTTAACTACATTTTAAAAGGGAAATGTAATTCTGGTTTTTGAACAAATAATAATGCTTTTACAGAATCATTCTTCTTCAGTGGAATTACATAAGAAAACACCTTCTCTCTGACATTTTTACAGGAAATACCAGGAAACTGAGCATTCCTTACCTTATGGCATTTCCATAAAAACAAGTTTTCATGCATTATTTTATTTAGAATCAGTAAAAAAACAGCTTTGCTTGTGTTACAGTATTTTCAGCAAAAATCTCAAGAATATCCTTCCTAGACTTGCCAACCATGTGTATACTCCAAATTACACTTAATTTACTGTGCTTATTGCTTACACAAAGCAGTCATGTCAAGCTTTTATAAACATGTTTCTGATATTATTTGGACAGCAAGGGCTGTGTATATTTTTCACCTGGGCTCATGGGTTCACAAATAGATTTCAGGAGCCCAATGTTTGTGCTTTTCTTGATCACTAAATGAAGATTCTTCTTGACAACTTTCTGCCTTAGACCTTACAGAGGAAGTTATGAACCTCTGCTCTGCATTAACCAGTTAGCATCTCAAATTATGGCAGCTGACAAGACTTGCAGTTTTCTTTCTCTTTCCAGAACTTCCTTTTTTTTTCTCCAGCTGTTTTCATTTCCCACTGACATGTCAGGTTTTATCGTATTTTTCTCTTGTCTTCTTACTTCTGCTCCCTCAACTATAAGACCTTTACCTTGCCCAGAGTAAGCTGCTAATGCTCTAAAGTTGTTGGTCCTTGACTAATGGTCTAGTTTCAGGGGTTTGGATGCTTGTTTTCAGTTTCAAACATAGTCTCCTATGCTCTGAAGAGATCTTATGCAAACTACTTTAGATCTGTATGGGAGTCAGTAATAACTGGTAAATTCCAACCCTACTGGGGTCTTTGGAGGTTTTGCTGGAGATGTGAATCTGTCTCCTCACTTGAACTGAGCTGCAGAGGGACATAGCTAAGGGCAGGCTCTGAAGAGCAGCTTGAAGATTACTTGGCCTTTGCTGCATCCTTGTGCAAGTTAAGGGAAACCACTTGAAGGGAGGTGAGCTTGGAGCAGGGTATCTTTTCCATCTCCAGTCAGTAGGCCACATCCTGACACCACCCTAGCCAGGAGAAGGGCAGCAGGGAGGCATAGGGGTGAGGCACCAGCTCCAAGCATTGACCACATTCTTCAGGATGGGGACAGGTTGAGGCTGTGCCAGGACATGGTCTCATGGGGAACAGACCAGCTGCAGCAAGGGGACTCTTGACTGGAGATCTGGAAAGCAGTTTTCACCATGTGAGTGGTTGAATGCTGGCAAGGATACACACAGGAATCACACAGGAATGCAAGGATCCACAAGGATCACACAGGAATGCTGTGAAATTCCTCTGCCTCGCAGTATCCAAAGCACAGGTGAAACAAGACCCTTAGCAACCTCATGTAAGTTCAAACCTGGTCATGCTATGGGTAGGGGTGTTGGGCCGGTTGACTTCCAAGAGGTCCTTCCCAACAAAGCTGTTCAATGATTCAAAGTTGCACTGCTATAAGCATGGAGGGAATCAAAGACTTAGAAGTAGACACCTGTTATTTTTGAGTGGTTTCTTGGAGACTGTATAGATATAAAGATGTCTCAGCAGATCTATTTGAAAATAACTGTTTGACCCTCCCTTCTCCCCAGTAGTCCTAAGATTCTTCTCTCCCAATTGATCTCCAAGATAACTTATGGATTAGAAAGAATAAAGGGTGCAGATGCTTCTTGTGGCATGGGACGGGCAACTGGTAAGTCAGGTGCACGGGAGCCTTTTCGTCTTCATCCAAGCCAATGAGTTTCAGTAGGACAGGAATTCCTCTCTGACTCCTAGCAGAAGGCTCTGTATTGCAAAGTTCACTTGATCCTCTTCTGACAGCCAGAATGGTATGAAGACTTGTAACATTCATGCTGCAAGGCCATTAGCAATTCTTGTACTTCAGGTGACTTATTAATATCTTACTTGACAAGTCAGATTTAAATGCATGTTGAAAAATGACTTTATACTGTCGGAGCTCATTAGGTTTTATGCACAAAACAAAATCATTATTCAGAGATTTGGAACTGCTTTACTAAAGTGGGCATGTATTGAATATCCTCAATGCAATTCTTCCTTCTAATATGGTAATTCGTTATCTGTATTTAATTATCTGCAAGGTGAAAGGTTGCTGGGCAGAGTTGTTCAGCAATAGCCCAATGGAAATTTTTAAGTACTTTCACTCTGGGCTGACTGTCTTTGCAGATCAATCTTACTGCTAATGACAACCAATACTTTCAGATGTGATTACAGACTAGCTCCATCTTTTCATGAGCCGAGACTCTTTGGAATCATATGTATTGATCTTTTTAATAGAAGTCAAGAAAAATGAAATTACTGTGGCTTCTTTTTGCAAAACTATGATAAATGGGAACTTGGAAAGTTACAGAAGATTTTTTTTTTCTGTTGTGGATTATTTTAATCTCTAAAAATGATGGTCTTTTTAATAATGTTTGTCTTTCCATTATGCACATTTGCAGCAAGGCCAAAACTTATTTTTGTATTTCTTTATATAACCACATTTAAGCAAAGACATGTCAGAATTGCCTGCTGGTATACTTAGGTAACTATCAAGTAGACTCTAAGCTAAAGGATAAAGATGCTTTTAGATGCCAGGAGATTGCATTTTCCAATACAATTGGTTTAATCCAATTTTTAGAATAGTGTTTTGGGATGTCTGCAATCAAGTATTCATTTGTTTCTTATATAGAGCTTACCCTTCATTCATGTAATATTGTGACAAGAGACTTTACCTATGTGCATTTTCTTTCTTCCCAGAAGTCTCATACTGGCTTTCATTTATCCAATTTTCAATGGCAATATATGTCACATAGCTCTGCCTTTTGCTTCATACCGTTTTTCATGTTTATAAACCTCTAGTATTTTATAAGGAAAAGTGCCTATTGTACCCTGCCCCTGAGGCGTAAAGGACAGTGGTTTTGGTTTATGTTATGCTATAAACATCTGTACACCCCACTGGGAATAATATTTGCTAGTTTGACTTCTCATTCTTGTGCCAATAGAATAGAAGAAAAAATGTTTTAGATCTCACACTAATTGTAGTATTCCTCTTGGATAAATTCCACTGCAAACGTTGTAGGTAAGATAAATTTTAGTGACATAGTAGCAGAAGAAAAGATATGGGTTAAGTCGTAGGAATGGTGGAAGACATATACTGGTGGCTCCCACTGGTATTAATGGGAAGATAACACACGTGTCTTACAGATATTTATAACCAGAGTCACTGGCAAACTCTCCTCAGTTTGAAGGGCAGTGTCATGTTTTCTTATTGCCTGACTGAGCCTCAATTCTTTTCAGACTTCTATGTTGTAAATCCATGCTCTTTTCAAGCTTATTTCCACAAAGCAATTTCCTTTTTTTTCTAATTACACTCCCATAATTTTTAACTTCCCCTTCACTTTTCATTATGCCTCATGCCACAGCAGTCTTCAAGACCCAGTCATTTGGTTTATTGCTGTCCTTGAAACTCAACGCTTTGGCAACCTGCATCTTGCCATTTTTAGAGGTCCAGATTTAATCCCATTCTTGCATATTGTCAACTTCAGAAGTCTGGGGTTTTAAAGTCATGATCCACAAAATTTATGTTTAGTTCAAGAAGTTCCTAAACTGTGCATGATTGGCAGTGTACACTGAGAGTGCTGTGTATCTGTCCTGTTTTGTTTCTCCTTATTTCATAACCTACGTGCTGCTGCTGGCCAATGTTGGAGGCATATTAAAATGGATTGTTTTGCATAGATCCAGTGTAAAGGTCTTCTACTGACACCCCTATCCCACAGATTCTTTCCCTAGTTGTTCTTGCTGTGCCTACTTTACTTTGAATATGCTGTTCACGGGAATTATTATGCTTACAATGTTGAAAAAACCTCCCTGATTACAATTTCATGTTAAATCTTCTTGTGATGGACTACATCTTTTAAAAGTGAGCTTTTATATTTCATATCAACTGGGGTCTGTCTGTATGGCAGATGGACTAAACCAGGTGATAAAAACATTTTGGGGCATGCTGCACTCAGCTGCACACAATCCAGTACTTACATAAGAAGTCTGGGTCAAAAAGTTAAAAAAAAAAAAAAAAGCAATTATCTAATAATTGCTTTAGGTATACTTTGGTGTTTTCATTAAAAATAGTGAATGATGTTTCAGCATGTCTTGCAACCATTTGTGTTCAGTCAAAACCAGGCATTTTTTTCTGTGGCTTTCTTAGACTTTGTTTTACAGACTAGTATCTGACTGATTTTGCATAGCAAAGCTGTCCCTTTGTTATGCAATGAAGATGCAAAATTAACCATGTTGGGAAGAAGACTGTAGAATTTCATCACAATTTATTTCAGTTTATCTGGGAGTGTCAAGTTATTCTGCCAGTATAGCTGTAGTGATGAAGAATCCGTTTCTTCAGGAAAACAACATTTTTGGCTAAAAGATGCCTTGGTTTGAGCACTAGAATCTAATTTGTTGGCATGTTGAAACAGAGTACACTAAAGTTGCCACCTGAAAGATGATTAATACTGCTGTTGTAGTCTTGTGGAACTCTGGTTTTGTGAAAGATCTTGGTTTTGCCAGTAGATAGCACATGTATAATACAGAACAATATGCATGTGCTGGAACTGGATGATCTTTAAGGTCCCTTCCAAACCAAACCAGTCTGTGATTCTTCCATCCTGTTTATATGAGTTCTGAGCTCAGATTAAACACTTTTGGTTTGATAGTTTTTAGCAAGCATGGTAAGGTACATGTACTGAAGTTTTTAATAATACATCCAAAGCAGTCTGTATTAAATAAACATTCAGTTTAGTCCACCCAACACGCACATAAGTAGATATGCTTATGTGAATATATACTTTAAGCTCAAAGGTCAAACTATTCCTGTGTTACTGCATCCCTTGAGGGGTCTCCCTGTTTATTCGAATAACCCAAATAAGATCTTTCTTGGTACCTGTATCACTTATATGTCAAAAGAAGAAGCTTGATATTGCTTCAAACTTTTGAACCTTTTTCTTTTTTAATTAAACCCTTTATGGAATAAGCTTGAAGCAAAGGTTAGCTGTACAAATAGTGTTTTACCTTTAGAATAGCTTGCAGGATTAGGCAGGATGTAATTTTATATTTTTTGTTAGAGTTTCTCATCTGGGTAAGAAGAAAGGTGTATTGAGATAGAAAGAGAAACCTAAAATTAAATGAGATGATAGAAGCTAGAAACAGTTTTCAGCATTTTTTCTCATCTCATCCCTTAATATTTTTTTGAGGCACTCTGCATCTGTTTCAGCCTACCCACTTAAATAGTAAGTGTACTAGGGTGTTTTTTTGCTACAGCAAGTAACAGAAGGGAATGCACCATTTTCATGATCATCGAGAAACTTGGCTCTGCATCTCCTTAAACTCTTTTGCACAACTCAGAGGGGAAATTCATCAGCTTTGGCTGTCTAGAGCTTTATTATCATTCTTTAGCACCATTGCTTTTTGATATGTGCAACACCCACATTGTGTGAGAGCTAGTCCCTATTCCATTTCTATAAAGACTGCTATTTTAGACTCTGACAGATCATTACCACATCTCATAGCACAGTCCAGTCAGAAATACACAGCAGTTATCACTAAAAGTCAGCATTTCTTGCAGTTATCAAGTAATGGCATCAAATACCCATGGTTATTTCTCATTTGAATGAGAGAGGAAAATAGTTTATCTATCTATCTATCTGTAGTGCTACTTGGTAAATTTTGTCAATTTTAGTGTTTACCAACTTTAGAAAGAAAGATTAATTTGGAAAAGAAGATGGAAAACACGTAATAACCTATGAATAAAGAATGTGAAGGAGGGAAGGAAGAAAAAGAAGGCATTTTGCAGAAAAGAGGAGACGGGGCTGAGCTGAACATCTGTATCAACAGCTTTGTTAGATCTGTGTGTCTCAATGTAGTGAAGAAATAAACTGGTTTCCACTGCACTTCTTGAGTGTTGCTAAAGCTTCACAAAGGACTAGATCAAAGAAGAGTATTCACCTCTCAATGTGAGCTCTAGTTCATCTGTCATGGTTTCTTTCTCCAACTTCAGTGTAAAAATGACTGAAAAGTAGTCAATAAGTTGAGATGGGTTTGCAATGTTCAGGACTACAATTTTGGTTATATTGGAAAGATCTGTGATATTCTGACATGGCAATGAAACAGTTAAATCTGTACTGGGTATCCCCAGAAGAATAAGTCATACAGTAGTTACTCAAAATGGGAAAATACTTGGGTTGGTAAAGAATTTTTTCCGTTCTATTTTTTATGGAAACTTTTTTTCTGATGAAACAATTAGATTTTTTTTTTTTTTAATGAAAAGTCTTTAATGGAAATCAGCTGTCTGGGGGTTTTTTTGATTTTTTTTTGGTTTGGTTTTGGGGTTTGTTTGTTTGTTGGTTGTTTCCCCCCTTCCCCCCCAAAAAAATTAATGGCTTTTTGTTGAAAGAAGAAATTCTAAAGAAGACAAGAAAAGAATACTTCAACAAGATCCCCATATTTGGAACATAGAGTTGGCTACTAATTGGTTAAATATTCTGCTGTCTAATGAGTCAAATTACTGACAAATATAAAAGCTGGTGTTCAAAAGAGTGCTTGATCCTGTGCATATCTAAGTGTAAATGGTCAGAAGAGTGCTGAAACATTTCTCTCAGGTGAGGGTTCCAACCCAACTTCCATGCAAATAAACGAAAATATTCTTTTTTATTACTGTACAAAGAGAACGGAGACCTAGGATCTAAGGCTTGCATGAATATGCTGTGTGCTGAGGAAATGAATGTTAGGAGACCTGCTGCAGCTGATGGCCAGCAAAGGGAAATTCATGTCTGCAGATGGAAGCATGACAGCTGGTAATGGACTGTAACAGAGATTGTTTTCCCTTTGGCATTTGATAACTGTTAATTCTTCATATACCTGGCTTCCACCAATGAACACAGTACTTTTTACTGATAAGAAATTCATACTGTTAAACTCCACATGAACTCAAAAAATATTAAGGTATAAATGCTTACAGGCAAATATGAACAGAAAATGTCAGAGAAAATTTAATAATTGAGCTTAATAAAATAAGCTTGTTTTGGAATCTTGCTTTATATGTTTCTGAAAGAACAATCACTCTTAATGAAACTAAGTCAAGAATGAAATGTAGTGTATGGCTAATTGGGAAAGGATCGATGGATTTTGAAAAGGCATAGGAGTCCTAAAGAAACAGCAGTTTAAACTAGTGTTGATTTAACAGTGTACTCTGTTTATCTGCCCTTCTGCCTTATAAGGGACTAAATATCTAATACAATGGCACAGCACAGGTTGTCCTTGTTAGGAGGTATGGTTAGTAAACCAGTCTCTCGTGTGAGGCCTTGAATAAGCCAACATTTTGATTTGAAATGAATGCTGACAAGCCTTCATATCAGTGTAACCTATCATCAGATACTTATCCTACACAACAGATTCCCCATTTGTTTTGTTAGAAATAGTTTGTAACACTAGAATACATGACTAATATTATTTTCTGTGTCCCTTTATCTGTCAGTCTAAATGAATCTATGGTGATTCAGTTAGCTCCAGCCTACCCTTATTCCCCATGAAGGAGCAAAGGACAGAGGAATGGAAGCAGCTTCAGCCTTCTAGTTCACAGCCAGGCACATTCTGGTAAGTGCATCCCACAGGTACAAGCAGGGTAAGGGAAGTGAGGAAAGAAGGAAAAAGGAAGATGAATATTGCACAACTGAAGCTGTAAATACCAACAACTGGACAAAACAGAGAATAGACAAGGAATACAGCAGAAGTCACAGGTATTCAGTTATGCAGATAGAAACAGAGAGAATGAGTGAAAAGGGACAGAAACCTTGGAGAGTTAAGTAAGGGAGAAAATGGTCGTGTAGGGGGTTGGCAGAGAGGGCAATGGAGACGAGCAAGTAAGTATAAAAGCAGCCTGAGCTAGAGACAATTTGCTTGTCAAATTCAGAGGTCCTGCTGCAAATTATGGAGATGTGCCTTAAAGATGTCTCCAGAATTTCCTAGCACAGAAGCAACAGGGAAATGCTGGGCTGCTACTACCCCTTTAGTAAGAGTAAAATTCAACACACTATCTGCAGCAAAACATGCTTGGACATGATAGTGAGCCATCTCCAGATTCTCGGTAAGGGCTGCTTCATCTGTTCTGTGCACGGCTAAAGAAGATTCTGTTTTCATGTTGGTCCCACAGAAGGTCCAGCACAAACTTTAGACCAGTGAAGATGAAAGTCACATCACATCGTCACATTAATCACATGTCACATCACACCCTGCATTTCTTAGCATCATATGCTCTAAGAAATGTCTCACTTATGTCTCTCCTGGTTTTGCAATCGTGGCAAGATGAGCAGAGCCACCATCACTGCTATATTTGTGCTAAGAACTTTCAGTCTGAGTGGGAAAATATTTTTAAGATGTCCTGTGCTATTTACATGACATGCACAAATCACCAATTCTGCAATATGAGAAAACACCCACTCTCTTCTCACTTGTCCTGGCCTGGGCTGAAACAGCGAGTTACAACTTTTTCATTGCTCTTCTACTCTTGTTGATAACTCAGTTTGGCAGTCTCTTTTTTTCAAGCAATATTCTGATGAAATAGGTGGCAAATATCAGGAAAGTGTCTGAAAAATGCATTACAAATGAAATCTTCTCTCTTGTAACAGCTCATAGTATTTATTGAATATAAAATTTAATCAGATGATCAAGCAGGGATGGCAAACTTTGCATTTAACATGTTATCTCTTTGTATTTTCCTTCTAATTATTTCCATATGCCTCTTATCTGAAAAAAAAAAATTATTTCATCTGCTTCTTTGGCTTGAATAATTCTATAGTGTTCTCCAATAAGGATGAGGCAAGTTTAGCCAAAATCATCTGTGTGACAATGCCGTGGTGGAGAGCACTTAATTTAGCTGCAAAGTGAGAGTTCTGGGGAGAAGTAGAACTAGTTTTGGGGTAGCTGTCCACATTTTCTCTTTATGAACATGAAAATGAAGAAAATAAGGTATGATTGACTTCAGAGCTCCTTCAGTATGTCTTGGTGTATTATTCCTGAGTGCTGCACTGTTTCTACTCTTCTATTTCTATGCTTCACAGAATTTCTGAAAAGTAGCAAACTGTGCATGTCTTACACAAGAACAAGTTATCACTGGCAACTCTCTTATAGCTGCTTCAGACTTCAGTCTTCTGCAGGGTCATAACATCTGCTACACATTTATAGGATTCCTACTAATATATTAAAAAAACCCCAGATTTATTATGTGAATGCTGAATTGTGGAGATTTTTCCACGTGCTGAAATTGGTTAGTAGGTTACCCTGAAAAGCTAAATATAGCTATTTTTATATTTTAACATATAACAGCATGCTCAGTGCTGCTATTTTGGTCACTCAGCCCAAACCAGACTACACAGCAAACAATGGAAAACTTCCTTTGCTTGCAGGACTGGGCCTCAAGGCTTATTGAAGTACCAGTAAAACCATGTGCAAGGAAATGCTCTCTTGTGCATGTTTCTAGAACCAGAATACAAGTTGCTAGGAAAGGTTTCAAGGAAACGTGTCCAAGTCTTAAAATCAGATTTATTTTTTTTTTTAGAGGGAGAATGGACCAACTTCAAGAAAGCATTTATTATGAGAAAAGTTACTGAGGTCCAGGCTAGACTCTCCGGATCTCAGCTGAAGGGAACAATATTCTTCTTGAAGTCCTGTGGATGCATTTTGTATGAGGTACCCTGCTATTTCCCTAGGCAGGAGCAGAATTTTTCTCTGCAGCTGTGTTTGAGAATCACCTGTGATTCAGGTGAATGAGCAGTGAATAACCAATCTCCCATTCCCTGCATCCTGAGGCTGTGCTGTGAGTGACTGGCTTCTGGCTATTCTGATGGAGCATCCTCTTCTCATCAGCTCCTTATGAAAGCCTGGGCTCTTTTTGCTTCCTAAAAAATGTCTGTGTGTCCAGAAAATAATTTCCCATTTGCACTCTAGTCATAACCCTTAGTGCAAACAGCAAGGGCTGGTAATCCAGTTTACTTGTGCCTCTTCTGTTATGATCTTTATTTGCCTAGTGGGTGGGTGGTGATGACATTTTCCTACAGGAAAATATTAAATGCATAACCTTTTCCCTCTCTTGGCTCATCATCATCCGCATTGTCAACGTTGTCAGACGTCAAGTGCCTTGGTTTGAAGTCAGCAGATACTCCTCCTGTCTGGACATGCAGCACTGCCAGCAACGCCCTGGAGATCCTAGCCTCCTGAGTGCCACTCTTTGTGTGACTCTTAGCCATCTTTGACAAAGAGAATGTTTTTCATGAACGACTACGGAAATCCTTGGTCAAGAAACACAGCTTCCCCCCTACTTGCCTGCTGCCAGGAAGCTCTAAATAGAGTCTCTGTAGTAGTATTTTTTCTTTTTTTTTATTACTTCACATTAGAGTTCAGTCCTGAACTCTAAGCCAGAATATCTAAGCTGTGCTGGAACTGCTGAAAGGCTACAGACCTTTCTGAAAGTTCAGGTATTTCAAACCCTGAGAACATGTGTTATCGTTTACATCACATATTTATTCGAGAGAGAACAGCTCTGCTCAAACATTCTCTCTGCCTCCATAAGACCATGTTTGCCCAGTGACACATCCTCTGAAAAATACCTTTCACACTTAGTTCCCACCAAGTCTTTGTCAACTTCCCCAATACTCACCAGTGCACAGCAAGTCTCATGGCAGCCAGTCTTCCTGTCATTACAAAGGCGGTAGCATTCTAGCCTTGGACATTTGAAGGAAAAAGGGTGAAGAGCCAATCAAACACTGACTTTTTTTCTTAAAAATCCAAACCAAATTTAGCTCCTTTGTGAGCTTTCCAGCCTGGTTCATGAGTTCTGAGTGCTAATATAATGGAAGAACTTGAAATGCGTCATTGCTGACCAGCCCAGGTGTTTGGGTGTATACAAAAGGTTATAGAACATGTTGAAAGGCAAATCATTTTATCCTGGAACATGTGTTGTCCAGCAATACTTTTAGGCAGTTTTCTCTTAAAATTTGGCATATTTCAACAAATTGGGAAAAGACAGGAAATATGTAGAATAAGCCCTTTTTCTGGTTACTTTGAAAATTGATACCTCAAATAGTAATTACTATGTTCAATTAATCGTGAATGACTCCTTGATAATTTCAGGAGCAATAGCTGCATTAAAAACATTCTGGTGCCCACAACAATTGCACAGAAGCAAGATAACATTCAGTAGTGGTGACAAATGCAGAGGTACTGGCCTGTGTTGTGCATTATTTCTGGTTGTACTGAGGGTACAGATTGCCCCATCATAGCTGTAAGAAGGCAGCAGGACCTGCAAAACTCCAGGGAATCTGGGAGACAAGATGATGTTGCAAGAAGAGACAGAAAGCAGAAAAGACTTAGATGCTCGCTGGGCGGTTGTGAGAGGAGCAGTGGCAATGGGTGCAAGGACTGTAATAATGGCAATAAAGTAGCTGATGGTAATGGGAGCAGCTATGAAAAAATAAATGTGATAAGAAGAAAGGAAGAGCTAGGGGCAAAACACTCAAGTACTGAACAAATATATAATAACTCTAAAAAATACATTTTGGAAAACAGTTCATCAGGAGTCCTCAGTTTTTTCTTCCAAAGTTAGTTACTATTAACAGATGTTGTGTAATGTTGCATAATGCCCAGATGTATTTGGTTTTCTCCATCCTATTCCTGGCATAAAGTGTTTACTCCATTGTGTGAGTAAAAACTGCTTTGCTGTCAGCAGATGCCAGGAAGGAGTATTAGAAGTGGTTCCCTAGGAGAGGACTGGGGATACTGTCTTCTCACCTGCATCAGTCTGTGATCTCTATTGATATCAGAACCAGGTACTTCTGGGTGATTTATTTAAATTCTTTTGTTAGGTTATTCATCTACAGAGATATTTTCCAATACCAAGCTGGTCCTGCCGTTACAGATTGTCCCAGTCAGATGATATTGCTTGCAGGTGTCCTGTATTACAGGGACATTTTCTGTCCCACATAATGGTGGAAGACCTCAGGTAAGTTTGCTTTCCCTAAACTCAGCCTTAGGCTGACAGCCCTGTATCTGGGTCTGGGCTATACTTGCCATCTTCAGGTGTTTTGCTTTGTTTATCAAAGCAAGTGCTTAGAGAAGGGAAGTATACAAGTCTATCAATTGTACATGGTGGAACTGAGCTCACCATCTTCTTGATCCTCTGCTTTGATTTTGTACGGGATTAATCATACTTCCTACAATGTCTCACAGTTGCAAATGCTGCCCTGCATATCTACATAGAGGACTGAGTGCAGCACAAAAAAAAAAAAGGAAAAAAGAAAAAAGTATGTAAGTATGTGCTTATGGGGTTTCATTTTGCCCAAGCAAACAGTTAAAAAAATAAAGAAATATGTGAGAGTTGGCAGATAGTTCCTAGAGTGAGGGCTAGGTCCGACACTGGTGGGAAGCAGGACTGGACAAAAGAAGAAAGTGTCAGACAGAAGTATAAGAGAATCTCATGTTTTGGAACTTTTAGTGAATTCTCAAAGGCTCAGTACAGGTTTTCTTTGTCAGGGCAGGTAATTATCTCCCAAAGCACTCATCAAGTTGCACCGTAATACCACAACCTTCTGGGGAAAACCCAAGTGAACTTTTTCTTGGGAAGGGGCATAAAAAAGCTTCCAACATCGTGCTTAGGTTCAAGGATAGCAACAGACGCTGGTCTTGTGGAAACATTTTATTTTAATTCCACAATATCCTCTTACGTAAACACTGAAACACATTGAATCAATTTTTCAAACAAACTTGTAAAATCGGAAAATACACCAGCCTCTGATAGGCAGAAGCATTAATTGCCAGGAGCACAAAGAGGCATTTAAACATCGAAGCATTCTGGCAAAAATACAAATGACTTATTTTCCTTCCATGCCCTTGAAAATAGCTTTACTAAACTCTGAGCTTCCTATGATGGAGGGTTCACCATTAATCACCTTTATGACATCTCATATGTAGGCTGGGGATAAATTCATAGGCCCTAATCAACCACTTTCCTGAGGAAATTGGCCAAATCCCTACTCTTTGAGGAGGGAAGCGGGGGATGAATCACAACAACTTTTCTATTCAGACAAATCTCTTTTCAAGTGCCCTTAAAGCTTTTTTTCATATACAGCAAAGACAGCCACACAGGAAATAATAATAGTTTAATCTCTTGAAAAATTTCCTTCCTGCACTGCAGCAGCCTTTCAGACAGGTAGTCAAAGCACGCCAAAGAAAATTAGCCACAGCCGATGCCAAAAGCAGGCTGTTACATTAGCCTTTTAGCTCTGTCCCTTTTCCTTCCATGTGAGCAGAGAACAAGAAACTACTCATCTCCCTGACTAAACACCCTCTGAGCTACATTTTGCTGTGCATTAGTAACACTCACAGGCCTGGGGAACTGATAATGGAGAACAGAAGACACAGAGGGATGGGTCCTGCAAACACTTACTGTGGTACCACTACAGTGAATAGCCTCACTGATTCACATCCCAGGCCAACAAAGAGAACTGTGTTTGTAGCCTCCCACACATGTGCATACTTACCAGTAAGTATTTGTAGGATTTTTACAACTTGTTTGTCGTGGCATTTTTTTCCTTCTGTGTTTTTCTCCCTTTGACTTGAAATTCTTTGCTTAACGTTGTCTAAGGAGGAAGAAGAAAATCTTCATTTTAACACAGAGCTAGGCATGAGTCAGGGCAATACATCATCACATGGAGTTTCATTTTGCTTGGGGTTTTTTTTTCACCTTTTTTGCTTCTAGTTTTCCTGTACACATGGCAAACTACATTCTCAATTTGCACTGCAGTGGCATGGCAGGTTAACATGAGTGCTGAGGTAGATAAAGAAGCCCCTAACCAAAAGCTAGCGCTTGCCCCTGTCCTTGTGGACTGGTGCCTGCTATAATTATACTGCCTGTTAATTTGGTGATAGTATTGCTGTTTGAACCAGATTTCAATGTTTACACCTCTGCAATACTGTCTAAGGAGGTATGAAATAAAATCATTGGTATAAAGCACTCTGTACACACTTGTCACAGCTAGAGCATAAAAGGATAGCAGTAAAGGGCTAGAATGGTTGAAAGAATTTTGCATTATATTTTAAAGGTGCTTCTTTGCTTCATTGCAAACACCATCATGTGAAATATACGTATTTGCCTGCTTTCAGTGCTGTTTCACTTGAAGTCAGCCCTGTGTCACTCAAATCGTTGATAGATTTTCATAACATCTTTACGTAGAAACATTTTTGTTCTGAGTTCATATTAAAAAGGAGAATAATAAAGTACACCTGCTGAAGCCTTTTTCTAGAAATGATTGCATCATGGAACAAGAGTGTGTGCTTGTTTTTTCTACGGGCATCCCCAAAACAGAGATAAATCCTGTTCATAGAAAATATGGGGATTTAAATGAATTAGAAGCTCTTTAAAGCAAGAGGAAAGATCTCTGCCAAGAAGTGAAATGCCATGCCAGGTCGTGTGGCAAACAAGATGCAACAGCAGTTTCTCTCTCATTTGACTTCCTCTGGAGCAGCAGAAGAAAAGTCCTTACTAAGCGCCTATGGCACTGCAAAACCCAGCATGTGTCCTAAGCCAGCTTCATGATGGCCTTTGATGTTGCTACAAGGAAGGCTAAATGACCTCAGCTATACTCTGTCCACTTACATGTCAGATTAGTAAACTCATGGATTCATCCTGTGTTCAGTGCTGACCATGTTTCCTCTTCCTGCCTATTCTCTGGAGGTTGCTTCCAAGCATGTACGGTACAAATCTGAACTCAAGTGATATCTCTGGACACAGGCAAGAGAGAGCCAGAGTCTAGAACTTCTCCAACTCCAAATATTCTGTTCCTAGATGCAGAGAGGCTGCCCGGCAGTGCAGAGGATAAGAGTAGGAGGGCAAGGAATTTTCTTTCCAAGTGGCTACTACAAGTGGTATAGGTGAAAGGACTCATAAAACAAGCCTTCTGCAGAAAGCCACATTAGATTATTCTACAGAAGTGCTGTCATTTGTAATCAAGGTACCACCTGAAAGTGCAAACCAAAATCAGGGCAATCCAGAATGAGAGGCATGGTACATACAACATACTAGAAGAAGGCAGCTTCTGGTGTGAGGTTATTGCAGTATAAAGACATCTGAGATACCAGTGGACTCTGGTAACAGAAAAGTCTATTTCACCCTATTGTCTACTTCCTGGGTGCAATCTGGGAAAATTCCATATAGTAACAGAAAGAGGAAAAGCCATGCAAGCTGGGAACCTCATGTACTTTGGCCTGCCACATAGTTTGTGAGACTTTGAACAGGATGCATTACCTCGTCTGAAAAGATTTGTTCCTTTTTGTTCAGATTTTGCAAAGGAACAGACCTGTAGTTACTGCATTACCAGTATCCAGGGATATAGTTCAGGTTCTGAAGCATGTATACCTCAAGGACAGAGTGAGGAAAAGCAAGTCCTGATGTAAATCACAGGATTGATACTGTACTGCTAGGAACTTTGTTTTAGTTTCTTCACGAAGCCATATGCTGAATAGCTGTTGTTTGCACTTTGTGACAAAGATTATCCCTGTTACTTGCTAGACACAAATGACAAGGATGAATCCTTGTTCCTGAGTGCAAAACTCAGCAGTCCCATGTTGTGTTTTCAAGCCAGTACAACAAGCACTGTGTCAGACATTGGAAGAAACAAGAAAGTGTCTTTGTTTCTTCAGCATCAGTATGTATAACAGCAGCTTCACATCTGTGCACTTTTTTGCATATTTTAATTACATAATGGCAGCAATGAAATACCTACATGTAGTTGTTATTTTTCCCATAATATGTCTAATTGTACTTCAGTTACGTTATGGAAACAGTATATACTTGTAGTGAAAAACTTGGCAAGTCAGATGAAGTGAGATGTTTTCCATCAGTATTTTTAATGCTTCCTGTTAATAGAACAAAGGGTTATAAAACTATACTTGTTTTTTCCTGAGCTGTACTTTCTTCTCTTAATAAAACATCAGCTTGATTTTGCAAAATAGTAAGAAGAGAGTAAATAGCTATACTGGCCATGTCATAGACGAAAACGTTTCCAAAGAGATTGCTTTTTCTTCCCAGAAAGAAAATGTCCTGCTGAGCAGAGGCCGGATCCAGTGCCCACAGAAGTCAGTGGAAGAACTCCCACTGATGACAGTGGATATTGGATGAAGTCCCATCTCATTCTCATGTTTAAACGCTGAAAAATCAGTTGCCAAGTTCTAATGAGTACAGTGAAAGCCTTGTGTTATATAAGTTACTTACAATAGATTATTACAACCATTAAGAAAAGCTGATTAATTTTATTAAAAGCATATTTTTGTTGGTTCCTTTTAAGCTGTTCCCAAAGTCTACACATATCTTCTTCACTTTGCTCTTTTGAATCCCTGTTTTATAAACAAAACACAAACAAAAACATGATTTCCTGTTCGTTGTTGAAGACTGGATTTATTCTTTACATGGGAAAACGTTTGGTTGTTAAACACATGCGACAGCACATGGCCTTGTTCAAACATCCTATCAAATTAAAAGCAGATTCCAGCTCTAATGTTCCAGATGAAGGGCATGGGCCTGGGACAGGCACTCACATGAAATTGCATTGCATTTAAGAAGACTGTGATCAAAGCACTGCATCTCATACAATGAGTGAGTGGCAAATCTGTCTTATCTGAGCATCAAGGAATAATTATAGAGAATTATTTGATCTTCCACTAAGGTAAACCTCACAATTATGATGCTGATTGAACAGGTTCTTCTGTTTCAGGAAAGCAACATTAATACTCAGTGCTATAATGCACTTACCAGATGGTATTAAAGTATCTTCCTAACGCTTCAGTAATTGATGTCTTCTCAGTCTATTTTTTTGCTGATCACTCCCTGCTCAGGTTTGTGCCATCCTGGCAACATGGTAACATGCAAGATATTTTCTGATGACCCAAGGTGATCAATCCTGAACTGTTTGTGTATCTGGATATGACAAAAGCAGTGCAAACGCCCAGTTAATGGTACTTTGAAACCAAGTGAACAGGTCAGACCCTTGATCTTGGTATATGCTTGTCTTGTGAAATACAGTTAACTTTTTGCCAGCTATAGCTTGATTTTGCAGATATATTATGGAGCAGAAAACTTAAAAATAGAATTTACCTCTGCTGTTAACAAGTTTTGACCTTGCTCACATTTGTTGGGGAAAGTAGCTCATAGTACCAATTAACATGAATTATTAACTCCTACATTAATAATTTATTTATTAGAGGGCTAAAGGCATCAGTCTTTGCCAGCTAACACTATTGAAAGAAAATGAAGAAAACAACACAACTCTAATTATAACAGCTTAATGAGGATGTCTGGAAGATCTGATGTGATTCAGTCAGTCTAAATGCTCTTTATTTCCTCTCTGAAACCACACTGGGTGCAAAGAATAAGGCAGTTAACTACAGTTCCTGTAGTGCAGGGTTTCTTCCTACTTTCTGAAGAGAGAAAGCCCACTAAGGAGAGCTCAATTTAGACATTATTAAGGAATGATAGAGGATGCCATAGCCTAAACAGTATGAATGCTGTCTCTCGCAGTAATGAACTATTCTAGTGGTGTCTGAATCACTAATGGTTTCAATAGCCACTAGGAAAACTTCTCTATCTCAGAATTGTACTGTGCAGTGGTTTCTTGATTTCATAGGATCCTTCCTTTGTAATCTATTTGGACTTTAACTGCAAAGGTTGACTGTAATACGGTATCACTGCTTGTGATTCCTTTACACATTTTTGTCAGAATGCAACAGCAACAACAATAAAATCCAGTATAGCTTATCAGGCAACCTCACTCAATGGAAAACCATTGAGTTGTTCTCTTGCACAGATGCTCTTTTCCAGCCATCCCATCCCCAACTATCTCAAGCAATTGCATCACATTTCTTGTTAGTAGCACTGGTCACATCTTTTCTCTCCTGTGGCTCTTGCTGTGACATATAGAAACCTTCCTGAGATTCTTTGCTGAAACACTATCTTTGCTAGTTCACACTTTCTCTTTTTTGTCAACATTTTTCATTAACATGCATCTTTTTTCCTTCCTCCTGAAGCTTGTGGACAATAACTACAGGACTGCACAACCTCCATTTAGGAATATTGTAAAGTGAAGGTCTTTTAAATCTGTACTTGTTTCACCGTCTCTCAGTCACCCTGATCTTCTTGATAACACTTCTTTGAATATATTCCAGTCTAAGTTTATTTTTCACCATTACTGCTCACATGTGCTTTCAGACTAGTTCATGTTTTGAGGTAATCCTTTGGATACAGGAGTGACAATCATGAGATGGAACAATGAATAATGTTGTGTACTGCTCCTCCTGTCATTTGTTTCTTCAGAAATAAAAAGCTGATTTAAAAAAAAGGTAGGGTAAATTCACAACTTGTACCATTTGTATGAGCCATTATTTTTGAATTTTTGTGAAGATTCTTCCAGTTTAAAGAATGCTGATCTATGCAATAATATTTCACTTTCTTTCAGTCTTTGGCCCACAAACATATAACAAAGGTTTGCTGAGCAGATAAGCAGTATTAAAATGACTTAGAAAGACTAAGATGAACATTAAATTAATCAGACAATGCTCTGGGGGAAAATCACCACTAATTTCAGATTTTTCATCTCCCAGAAATCAATTATTATTATGTTTATTGATATTGTACTTGTCACTACTTTGAATATTTTTTCTATAGTGACAGAGCCTAAGACAAGGAAGAGGTGAGAAAAGATGGAGTAAATAACTTAAAGCTTCTTCCTAAGGTATCAGAACATAGTAACCAGCTATGTGTGAGTCACTAAGTAGGAGTAGTATGAATTATGGGAAGATTTTACATGTGCAAGCATCTTTTTGATGAAAAAGATTACACAGCTCTACTCACAAGTTGGGTGAAGTACAGCTAGGACTTAGAGATGTTTGTGACATCTATAAATTTCATTGATTTTGGCACATGAAAGATTAAGATTGCAAAACACTTTTTGTGAGCAGATATTTAAGTACTTTTAATGTCCTCCAGCAGGAGTTCACGAATACTTCCCAAGTAAGAATAAAAATATTCAAGAAATAAGTGGAAGATGCTGAAACTTCAGTTTGATAAGTATGACAATAATGTAACTCTGAAAATAGGATGATAAATATGGCAGGGCAAAATACAGTGTCAGTGTGAACCAAGGGAAAGATACTTTCTAAAGGACCTATGTCAGGTCCAACAAGTTTTCACTCACTAATGGTGCCAGGTACCGCACCTCCTTTCTCCCTCCATGAACACCACAAGAGTGGAACACAGTAAGTGCCATGGACTGTTTCATCCAGGGAGTTATGCTAGCTCATCTGAATTATTTTCTTTTGAATCATTAAAATTTTCCACTGGAAATTCCACTGGACTCTTTAAACTGTGTAAAAAATGTCAGAATTTGGCATTTTGAAATTAAGACTAATTTAATTTGTGTCAGTAGGGTTCGGGGCAAAGAACAGTTAGTGCTACAGTATTACAGTCATGACTTCTCATTAAATCAGGCTTCCTACTTTGCAAACATTAAGTTCAGCTTTGGAATTTAAGAACAAATTTGATTTTAATAATAAAATATATAAAAAATTTCAATGGTTACAGACTGATAACAACCATTATTATGGCTGTCACTGAATACTCCTATAAATCTTGTTAATGAAATCCCAATATTGGAGTCCTCTAATCACAACACAAGAGTTAGTGTTTAACCTTTCCCCATGATACAAGGTAACTAAAGCCTGCTGCAAGTGAAGATGCACATCTATTAGATTTAGAAATTGTCATTCAATTAAGTTAACATTTTTTGGTTTTAACAACATTAAATAGATGCCCCAGTGTCACTGGCAGGCATATGTTCTTGTTTTTCTGTATAATATTTAATTTAGATCATGCCCATACCGTGTGACTGAGATGTGAGAAGTAAAGAAGGGATTATGATCTCATTACAGCTATGACAGAGCCTTCTGCTAACAGGGCTGTATAGAATCTTGGACCCAGAAACTCTAGCCTCATAGTTTTTGCCTAGTATCTCTGCATTGTGTATTGTAAGCGTCAGTTGAACTGACTGAGAACAGGCTGCCCAGAGAAACTTTAGCTGCCCCATCTCTGGAAGTGTTCAAGGCCAGGTTGGATGGGGCTTTGAGCAACATGGTCTAGTGGAAGGTGTCCCTGCCTGTGACAGGGAATTGGAACTGGATGGGCTTTAAGGTTCCTTCCAACCCCAAACCATTCTATGATTGGTGTTAGCCTGAGGGATGCCATAACCTCATCTTCATGGGCTGAGTCAACATATCCAAGGAGGACAAGCTCCTTGCCTTTGTAGTCTGGCAGATCAGACAACTGTGTGCTTACTTGGCATACTGAACGGAATATTTCAGTTGGGAGGGACCTACAATGACCATTTAGTCCAACTGCTTGACCACTTCAGGGCTAACCAGAAGTTAAAGCATGTTATTAAGGGCGTTGTCCAAATGTTTCTTAACGAGGTTTAGTGACAAATCTGGGGCATTGACCACCTCTCTAGGAAGCCTGTTCAAGTGTTTGATCACCTTATTGGTAAACAAAAGCTTCCTAGTGTCCAGTCTATGTCTTCTTTGGCACAGCTTTGAGCAGTTCCCACTTGTCCTATCATGGGCTACAAGAGAGAAGAGCTCAGCACCTCTCTCTCCACTTCTCTTCCACATGAAGCTGTTGAGAGCAATGGGGTCACCCTTCAGCTTCCTTTTTGCCAAACTAGACAAACCCAGATTCCTCAGCCACTCCTCAAATCCTTCATCCAGGTAGCTGATAAACCCTTAACTATGTAAACGTTGGTTCACTGCAGCACCTCCTATCAGTGCCAGAAGTGGATAACAACTAAAAAATAATCTAAATTATATATCTTTGATGCTAGCAAGACAATACCTGTAAAATAATGTACTGAGCAGAAAAGTTGTCTTTTCATTGGATCGTTAGATCTCAACCATGAGACAGAGACACTAGTTAAGCTTTACGTAGGCCATTAGGCATGCAAAGTTATAGGAGCGACAGATTTTCTTCCATATTAAAACAACAGAAAAAATGCCAGAACTGAAAATTATCTTGTTTGGTCATCAAAATATCCCAGTTTGTTGGCTCATAGTTATCTCAGAGGTCAGGAATTTTTGATGACAGAAGAATCCAATTAAGATCTGAGGAGGGAATAAGAGAATTAAGAGAAACAGAAGGAAAAGCTGTCTGTTTGGGTAGAACGGAATGTTGTGCCAGCCACATGCAAAGAAGAATGAATATTTTCACTTACCTTTTTTTAGCACAAACTAACTCCATGTAAAGAGTTGTCGTGCAGTCACTTGATGACAAGCCATACCTGAGTTTCTAAAAAAACCCCAACAAGCTAAGGACATATAAAGGCATAATGAGGGGCTAGAGAAGATGTTTAAATGCCCCAGAAGAGCAGATGGCAGAATTGTAGAGGTAAGTTTTTCCCTAGTTTTGGTGAGAAGACAAGTTTCAGACAGTATAAAGAAATGCTAAAGCAGAAGACCTTTTCTAACCTTTGCTTTCTGGGTGGAAGAAGAGCTTACATACACCTTAAAGGCAAGGGAGGGAGCCCCAAGACAGCTTTCCTATGTCCTGGAAAGCTGAAGTGGAAATGCACTGCCAGCTGGAGTGGTTCCTCCCCTGGGGTCTCCACGCAGTTGGATTGCAGCCAAGGGTGGTGGCTGAGTGCATGTTTCCGGGCGACTTCAGCACCGGCCTCCCAGTGGACAGTTCCCACCCGGGATACCGTTGATTAGGCTGCGGGCTGGTGGCCAGGGGCCAGCTGCTCTTTGGAAAAGCAGAGAAGAAGAAACCACTACCGTGCAAACTGAAAGGAGTGTGCAGGGCATAATTGACCACTTTGATCTGCTATTGTGTGTGGGTGAAGCAGGGAGACCACAAGTTTAAAGCTGGACTGATGGTTGTGAGGAAAAATCTGGTTTTCCTCAGAAAGAGAGGAAGAATTACAGGAAACTGGACAAAACCTAGGGTTTTTTGGGGGGGCACACTTAAGTAAAAAACATCTTATTGAAAGGAAAGGACAATGCTTGAGCAGCTGAAAGTGAGAGCATTTTGAGATGAAGCTTTTTCTGGGTGGAAGAGAATTAGATTCACCATGTGAGGAGGATGAGGACACAATGGAAAGGGTCTTTTGTATGATCTGTTCCCCCATTTTAATTCATGAGCTTAATATTGCAAACCCTGATTTAGTATTCTCGTCACCATGAGGCTGGGGAGCACTGTTCTAATGGCTTCACCTATAAAAGCTGGGGTGAGGACAGGTCTTCATCTCTACCTTCTTCAATATCTGTTATGAGAGATGGCATCTCCTGTGGAAATTGGCAGGAGCTAGAGTAAAGGTCAAGAATTCTCTTTCATCAGGATTTCCATGGCTTCTATATATAATCTCTACACAGCCACCATCCTGTAGTGGGTGCACAGGGGGAGCTGAATGTGTATATCTAAAAAAAATCCAGATTCATTTTACCACCTATAGTGGCTCAAGTACTCTTCCTTCTAGACCCAGCTTAAACCTCCTTGGAGAGAGGGGTCATCTTTCTAAACGAATCCCCATAACAAGCTACCAAGTTTGCTCACCCATTGCACACTGCCAGGCTGTGTCTTGATTGCATCTTTCCAATACCTGCCTCAGCTGTCAGCCCAATCCACATGCAACTGGGATGCACATAGAAGGTTAGCTGAGTGTCAATACTGCAGTCATACACATTCTCCCTTTCTGGCTCTGTAATCTTTATTGAATTTTCATTCATCATTATGAGGAACTCCTTCAGCACTGCAAAGGTGCCATTTAGATGTGAGTGTATTCAGTCAAAGCAGCTTAAACTCTTAATTTATTGCTTGTTAAACACGTTAGCTCTGCTATCAGAGTCACTCTTGCTGATGTAGTACTGAGTATCTCTCAAAGAAAGCCAGTGCCTGGGCCAGAAGTGGAAAGTATGAAAATGGAAAAGTCTACAGACCTCATCTCCTGGCCATGGAAGTAGATGTGCATAGGGACTGTGTAGAAGAGCTGTGAGACACACTGGTAGATTTCAAAGGCTATTTCTGATGTAAAGACATGACTGCTCACTTCTAACCGAAGTGTCAATTTCCAGGCAGAGCTACCTCCAAGAATTAGCCCTGGAGAGTAACAATTGCTTTGCCACTGTGCGGTTACTGTTGGAATCCATTTGGCATACACAAAAATACTTCATGGGATTCTAAAGAATTCTTTGGATACTGTCCCTTAGAAGTATGGTGAGTATCACAGCTTTCAATACTTTTTTTTTTTTTTTTTTTTTTAATAGAGACCCCATAAGTGAACAAAGGTTCTTGAAGCTCTTCACTTTAGGACGAAAAACAAAACACGCGTAAACTCTGCTGGTAAAACCATGGCTGACAGGGACTGCTGCTGTGTTTTATGTGTGTGCCTTGACAGTAGTGGCAGGGTGGTGAGTAACGGACATTTATTATTTCCAGCACCCACCTGTGACTATTAAAAAGTAGTGGGAAACAGACCATTGAGTATATTTAACCATTTCTATGTCATTTAACTTCAGAGCAGTTATGCTTCTTTCTGGTTTGTGACCACTTTTTATTAGTTTCTCCTATTTTGGTTTACAAAATGGAGTTAAGGATAAATAGTTTTAAAGTAACGTCATATTAGCACAGGGAAGAGTCACTCCTTGTGTTTTATTTTTGGTTTTACTTCCCTCATAAATGCAAGTGACATTAGGGAAGGTTATGAGAATGTCTTTATTTTAAGCAGAAATAGCATGGAGTTATTCTAAACAGAAATAATACTGTTAGTTCAGGCAGAAAGAGATGAAAATGAAAGCTAAAGGGAAAACTACTGGAAAAAAAAAAAGGGTTTAATATCTGCTTTTGAAATAAAAGAGTGCTATTAACAACATAGATGGTTTGTGTTTCTTATTCTGAGTTGACTTTACCATGACAGCATCCCTTTAATTTCAGAAATCATTAATGAAATTAAAAAGAACAACCTCCTTTAAGAAAGTGTGCTGTAATGCACTGCTTTTCATCATAAGTTTCTAGCTCTACAGTAAATTTGTTTTGGACTGTACAAACCCCTGCTTGACACTTGAACTGTGGTGAAGGTATTTGAGTTTACAGTGCCCTGTTCCCTAGCCAGAGGTTACTGCTGTCATGAGGTCATTTGCCTGAGTCAGATAAACCATTACACCTACTTTGTGAAACTTCTTCAGATATTTCCTTCTAATGATCATTTACAGTTTCCTTTTTCAAGGCATTGTGTCTATTTCCCTCTTCCTTTCAAAGATACCTTTTCATCATTCTGGGGTCAGTAAACGAATGTGGAACTTTTGCTTGTTCGGATGCTTGAAAATCCTTCAGGTGATTGCTTTCCCTGCTCCAGAGATCTCCTAATTCAGACTTTATACACAAACACAGACATACACACAAATTGATCCTCTTCTTCAATGTCATAAATTTTGATGTAGTTTAACATACTGAGTTGTCACCAATTTGATTTTCTAGGTCAAAGAGTTCAACCTCCTTTAATCACTATGTCCATAGCTCTCCGTTGCATTCAAAGAGTTCTTCTGTTCAATTTAAACTGCCTACCATTAAGTTACAATCTTTGCCTCAGCTTTTCCTCCATTGTTGTCTTGGCTGAACTTATTGCAAGTTTCTGCTTAGGGCTTTAAGGAGCCCTAAGCCAATTTATGATAAATTTGATGCTGTATAAATATTTGCAATGACTATGGAGGGATCCCATGTTTCTAATAGGAAAAATGATGACAGCTTGCAATATGTGCTATAAAATACCCTGCTGTGTCTGCAGTTGTTTGGAGGTTTTCTTTTCTCTACATTTTTTTTTTCTTTGCAGAGATCTCCTTTATGCTAATCCCGTGTATTTTTGGCTCAAAGTCTTTCTGAAGCAAAGACCACATGAACAGAAACAGGCTTTGCCAAAGTCACTGGGTATACTACAACATAGTGATCTTCCAAGTAGTTTGGAATGGAGTAGCTTGGACACTGAAAGAAATCCAGCTTCATTTCACTCTGGTCTGTCTGGCATATAGCTAAGACTTGCTAATGCAGGTGACTTCTCAAGAGGGTATGATGGATAATAAGCTGAGATTCAGTTCATGCTGAATTTAACAACTCTGGGCTCAGCTCTGCATCAGCCTGTCTGAGCTTGAAGCTGGTGTCTTTGGAGTCTTCAAACTCCTGTGCACTGCTGATACACTAAGAGTAATTTGACTCCCATCCTTTGAAGCTAAATGCAAGTCACAAAAATCTTTTCTGTATATCAAAGTTAATTGATGTTTGCAGACAGGCAGACAGAGTTCACAGTAGAAGGGCCAGGTAGAAGGTTCAAGGCCAGGTTGTATGGGGATTTGAGCAACCTAGTCTAGTGGAAAATGTCCCTGACCTTGGACAAGGGGTTGATACAAAATGATCATTAAAGTCCTTTCCAACCCAAACCATTCTGTAAGGAGATGCTTCCTAGAATCATGGAATCATAGAATAATTAGGGTTGGAAAGGACGTTAAGATCATCAAGTTTCAACCCCCCTGCCATGGGCAGGGACACCTCACACTAAATCATGCCACTCAAGGCCTCATCCAACCTGGCCTTGAACACTGCCAGGGATGGAGCATTCACAACCTCCCTGGGCAACTCATTCCAGTGTCTCACCACCCTCACAGGAAAAAATTTCCTCCTTATATCCAAACTAAACTTCCCCTGTTTAAGTTTTAACCCGTTACCCCTTGTCCTATCACTACAGTCCCTAATGAAAAGTCTCTCCCCACCAACCCTATAGGCCCACTTCAGATACTGGAAAGCTGCTATGAGGTCTCCACGCAGCCTTCTCTTCTTCAGGCTGAACAGCCCCAACTTTGTCAGCCTATCTTCATACAGGAGGTGCTCCAGTCCCCTGATCAATCTCGTGGAGCTCCTCTGGACTTGTTCCAACAGTTCCATGTCCTTTTTCTGTTGAGGACACCAGAACTGCACACAATACTCCAAGTGAGGCCTCACGAGAGCAGAGTAAAGGGGCAGGATCACCTCCTTCAACCTGCTGGTCAGGCTCCTTTTGATGCAGCCCAGGATACAGTTGGCTTTCTGGGCTGCGAGTGCACACTGAAGCCAGCTCATGTTCATTTTCTCATCAACCAACACCCCCAAGTCCTTCTCTGCAGGGCTGCTCTAAATCTCTTCTCTGCCCAGCCTGTAGCTGTGCCTGGGATTGCTCCGACCCAGGTGTAGGACCTTGCACTTGGCATGGTTAAACTTCATGAGGTTGGCATCAGCCCACCTCATAAGCGTGTCAAGGTCCCTCTGGATGGCATTCCTTCCCTCCAGCGTATCAACCGAACCACACAGATTGATGTCATTGGCAAACTTGCTGAGGGCGCACTCAAACCCACTGTCCATGTCAGCGACAAAGATGTTAAACAAGACCGGTCCCAGCATCGATCCCTGAGGGACACCACTTGTTACTGGTCTCCAGCTGGACATTGAGCCATTGACCACAACTCTTTGTGTGCGGCCATCCAGCCAGTTCTTTATCCACCGAGTGGTCCGCCTACCAAATTGATGTCTCTCCAATTTAGAGACAAGGTTGTCATGTGGACAAGTTTGCACAAATCCAGGTAGATGACATCAAGTGCTCTACCACTGTCCATCAGTTCCGCAGCCCCATCATAGAAGGCCACCAAATTGGTCAGGCAGGATTTCTCCTTAGTGAAGCCATGCTGGCTGTCACCAAGCACCTTGTTGTTTTTCATGTGCATTAGCATTCCTTCCAGCAGAATCTGCTCCAAGATTTTGCCAGGCACAGAGGTGAGACTGACTGATCTGTAATTCCCCGGGTCACCCGTTTTCCCCTTCTTGAAAATGGGGGTTATATTTCCTTTTTTCCAGTCGTCGGGAACTTCACCTGACTGCCATGATTTTTCAAATATGATGGCCAGCAGGTTAGCAACTTTGTTTGCCAGCTCCTTCAAGACCTGCCAAATCAGGATGGATTTCATCAGGTCCCATGGACTTGTGCACGTCCGGGTTCTTAAGATGGTCTTAAACCTGTTCCTCTCCTAGGGTCTTCATTCTCACCATCACTGTGTCTACCTTCCAAGACTTGGGTGGTGCGGTCAGAGCCTTTGCTAGAGAAGACCGAGGCAAAGAAGTCATTCAGAACCTCAGCCTTCTCCAAATCTTGTGTAGCCAGTTCTCCCAAGAGCTTCCTGAGGGGGCCTACATTGTCCCTAGTCTGTTTTTTATTTGCTATGTACCTGTAGAATCCCTTCCTGTTATCCTTAATATCCCTAGCCAAGTTTAATTCTAACTGGGCCTTAGCTTTCCCAGCCTGGTCCGTAGCTTCCCGGACAACATCCCTGTACTCTTCCCAGGCTGCCTGTCCTTGCTTCTACTTTTTATAAGCCTCTTTTTTCCTTCTAATTTTCCTCAGCAGCTCCTTACCCATCCAAGGAGGTCTCCTGGCCCTCCTGCTGCACTTCCTTCTAGCTGGGATGCAACATTCCTGAGCTTGTAGCAGGTGATCCTTGAATATCAACCAAGAGTCTTGGCCCCCACTGCCCTCTAGGGCTATATCCCACGGAACCTTACTAAGCAGGTTCCTGAAGAGGCCAAAGTGCTCTCTTGAAGCGCAGGGCTGTGAACTTATTGCGTGCTCTTCTCACTGTCCTAAGGATCTCAAATTCGACCATCTCATGATCGCTGCAACCAAGGCTGTCCTGGAGCTTCACATTTCCAATGAGCCCTTCCCTGTTGGTGAGCACAAGGTCAAGCATGGCACCTCTCCTTCTCGGCTCCTCTATTACTTGCAGGAGGAATTTGTCTTCCACACAATCAAGGAACCTCCTGGATTGTTTGTGCCGGGCTGTACCGTCATTCCAACAGGCATCAGGGTGTTTGAAGTCACCCATGAGAATAAGGGCCTGCTAATGTGATTCTTTCTTTTCCTATCTGTCTATAGAGTGCTTCATCTGCAGGTTCTCCTTGATCAGGTGGTCTGTAACAGATCCCCACAGTAATATCTCCCATCGCTGTTCTCCCTTTAACCCTGACCCAGAAACTCTCTGTTAACTGCTCACCTATCCCCAGACAGAGTTCCATACTCTCCAGCCTATCCCTAATATAAATAGCAACTCCCTCTTCGTGCCTGCCAGGCCTGTCTTTTCTAAAGAGTCTGTAACCTTCCATTCCAACACTCCAGTCATAGGAGCCATCCCACCATGTTTCTGTGATGCCTATTATATCATACCCCCATAGACGTGCACACATCTCTAATTCTTCTTGTTTGTTCCCCATGCTATGGGCATTTGTATAGAGGCATCTGAGCCGAGCTCCAAATGAAGCTGGCTCATTGGCTGGGTGGCTGGAATATATCTACGTTGCTCCGAGCATTTATTATAGGTGCTGGCAGCTGACTGGGTATGTTGGGATGGAATGATGTCCCCCTCCCCCAACACACCTAGTGTTCATCTCTTTGTATAGCTTTTACAAGAGCCAGAAACAGTAGAAACCATCTAGCAAGAGAGGGACAGAAAACTTTTTGACCTGATTTTGTTCCATGAGAATTTTGCAAAGCAGGATGTATAGGAGATTTATATATGTAACACTGTTTGTCTTTTATAAGAACTAATAAGCATCACAAATACTTTTGTAAGTTGTTTTGTTTGGTTGGTTTTTATTTTTAATACCATTTAGAATGGGTATCCTTCCATCACAACTTTCAAAAACAGAGCAGCTATGTCAGTTGTATAAATTTAATTGAGAATCCAGTAATAATCCCTGAAAATCCTAGGGTGAAGCTTGTCATGCTGTTGAAGAAAAGAACCAAAATCCTAGTGACATTGGGTGGTCTAGACTTCCATTTTTAATGAACAAGGCATGGTACAAAAATGCATGATATAATTTTCCAGCTGTCTAGAAGTATCATTCTAAAATATGTTTTCATCATTTTTAACTAGTATGATACCCTGGAATTTAGAATACAAATAAGATTTCTGTGATATGGAGTCCAAACCCCACACGTAACAGCACAGTATATCTTCATTAACAAGAAACATTTCTGTTGATTTCATTTTGCAATGTTTCATATTACACATAACAAATATGTATGGTCACCTAAATGAATTATTGCAATTCAATTTGGAATGATTGCATAAGGTTATTGTATTATCTCTAGGATGCCCTAGTCTCTGGGTGTCAAAACTGTTTTTATTTAATGGAATAACATGGCAAAGTTAATCAGAGTAGGTTAACCTCTATGGGAGTCAAGGTCACAAACACTCCGTCGCAGCTGTAAATGGGGAGCTTGAATTCTTTATTTATTTCTGTTATTTTTTAATTTGGAAAAAATATATATGAGAGAGAAAAAGACAAAGTGGAAAAAAGACTCACTCCTAGTGAAAGTCTTATTGGGATTTACAGCAGGAAATCTTTTTTCTGCAGAAAAGTCCTGCAAGGTAATTATCATTAGGAGGAAAAGTTGTACCACAATCAAGTCTTTCCCGGAAAATTCTTCATTATGGCATCTGTCTGAGATTTTACATCACCTTTGAAGGAAATGAAACAAGTGTTTTTAAGAAGACCATCAGTGTTATTCTAAGATTGCAACATACAGTGCTAGTCTTCTAATTGTTTCACCAATACTTTGCTTTTTCTTCTTTGTCCTGTTTACTTCATCTAGCTTTTTCTCTCACAACAGGCTAATGTTTTTAAATCACTGAGTCAGGAATTGCCTTTTGCCTCTGTGTGGCTGCAGCCTGCCTAGGTAGGGTCTGCTAAGGTTGCTGGAACAGAAAGCTGAGTGAGTAACTCTAGTTAAGTAACAAGCTGAGTGTGCGCAGCAGGAGTAAAGCAGTTCCACAAAGACAATAAACTGCCTGTTCAGGGGGCCTTAAGAAATAAATCTGATCTGCAGATTTTTTAGAAGGCATGTCACTGTGCATGTCAAACACAATGTTGCTTGGTAACAGAGAAGGCAAAAACCCAAAAGACCATCTGAAAAACAGCCTACAAACTGAAGCAGATGTCTGCAAAGTGCCTTTGCTCCTAGCTAATCTCCCTAGCATCATCCTCTTGGCTTTTCATACTGGGTTGGCTAGACAATGATGGGGAAAAGGACCATGCAAAAAAGTTGCTCCCTGTTTCACATAACAGTTTTTTTCAGGTAAATCATTTCCCACCTCCCTGTAGATGAATCTGACTTTGATCCCCAAAACATCATCATTGTCATAGTTAGAGCAACAGTTCATCTTAGCTTGCTATTTTGTCTTTGGGAGTCACCAGTAGCAAACACTTAAGGAAGGACGTCGGAGTGAGTGGATGGGGCAATGCCTCCCTGGCATATCTATCCTCCCATCATCTGGGATCATCCTGGTCATGTGTCCCCCACTCCAGACCAACCATCTGGGGTTGCCTTGTTCTGTGCATAGTTTGTTGAACAGAAACCAACAAAGTGCTTCTTGTTCAGACTCAGGCGCTGTCTCTGCCAAGTCTGCAGCTGTGGTACAGCCTCCCCTCTCCAAAGCCACAGAGTTTTGGGTAACCATCAATACCGACTCCTCAGCTGATGACAATAAATAGACACAGAATCCCTGAGCTCTCTTGCAAACAAAAAGGAGCTGCTGCATGTCACTGTCTTGCAACAAATGATTTCCGTTCACCCAGAGTTTTGACTGAATTTCAATCACAGGCTTAAAGAGTTAGCCTTGGTTTACTCAGGGGAACAGGGCTGTTTTCAGTGGTCAGCAAAAGGAAGGCCTATACTGTTCATTAATATTTCAAAAAGCCAAACAGCAAAATGACATAATGAATGATGTATTGTCTCCATTCCCTCTACGTTAAGGCAAAGCAATTGTGGGGTTTCTAGCTGACAGCCGGTTAAAAGAAAAATCCCTCAGATACCAGCAGTGCTTCTGTGATCACATTTATTTCCCCTAGAACTGGTGGCTGGATCTTGTACTGATTTTCTTCACTCCGGCTGCCTAGGAGCCAGTTTTATTCTGCCTAGCCTTCAAACCTCTTGGCAGTGTGTATTAGCCCTGCCTTTAGAGAACAGATATTGTTTTCATTGCTAAGGCTGTGATGTTTTGAATTAGAGTCCCTATATAGAATAGTAAATTCTCATCCAGAAACTTGCCTATGGATGATGCTGGTGACAGGATCTGTGCCTGAACAGCACCTAGCTAGGGCTCTCCACCCTACAAGCTCAGCCCCAATTAGCCTGAGTTGGCCTGCCTATGCAGCTCTCAGCTCACTAACTGTTGTGGACTGTGCAGTCCCAAGGTCCCTTCACTGTTGTACATTAGGCAATCCCTATGTTACTCAATGCCCCCTCACTCACATAATGACTTCTAGAACCCTAAATCTAGATTCTTTCATAAATGGTATTCTGCATCTTTCTGTATCTTTAAGTACCTAGTTATATTCATGCAGAATCTAACTGGCTGAGAAGATGAAAGCACTTAATGTTCAGATTAGAGGGTTTTTCTGCATGTGTTCACCATGAGGTTTTCTATGATGAAAAATGTTAGTGAGAATGATTTAACATCAAATAGATGTCTCTGAAGCCACAAATTTAAGTAAGTATTTCCCAGTTTTCTTTATAAAGTGTGGTCTAGTAGGCAAGCAGCTCTTCTGTCATAGTAACATAGGGACTACTTCTTATTTATAAATATAGACTCTGAATATGTAACATTTTTACAGAATTAAAATATTGACTGAATTCCTGAAGTGGTACTGACATTGTTACTGGTAGATGCAGGAACCTGACACTTCTACATTTGCTTGGTTAATGTGATATATATGGTTAGGCATTAAGACAAATATTTCACACAATTTGAATGATATTAATGTAATACAATAGTTGATGGCTGAAAACCACAGCATTTTTTGAGAGTACACAGATGATGGCACAGAGACCACATGGAGACGTGTCTCAACTATCCTGGTGTCCACCAGTGTGAGGGCATGTATGAGTGTGATTTCACCTTAGGGTTCCTGCAGAACCTCCTCCACTGACCTTGCTCATTGGTGTGCCTTGCACAGTACTTGGAACCACTTCAGTGTTCAGCTGATAAAGCTGTTATTTTGGTCTCAGTTTAAAAAAGTGATTTCTCACTTAACCTAAGATCTCATAAAGGGTTCATCTTTAGGAGTTAAACACCTAAAGGAGTAATAAAAGTTCTGATTGTCTATTGGTACTAGTCAAGTAAAAAGGGATTTCATTTTTTAGTGATAAAATATATATTCATGGTTTTAATGACTAAGCTTTCAAGGACTGCGTTATGGAAGTAGTTATTAGATGCCACTTAAGAATGCAGATGCACATTTGACACTCAGAGCAGATAGATTTTAGGTGCTTTGTGATTAGACTACTGCTCTGAGAATATTTCCTAGGGAGAGTCTGTGGAAAAAAGATGTGGATATAATGCACATTTCTTTGTCACCTTAATTGTGGGGAGGCAATGAGCACTTCATAGCACTAAGTTACACTTTGTTGGTAAAACCTCAGGCAAACATGTGAAATAGAGTAAGAAGGAAAGGAAGTTGTTTGTGAAAAATGGTACCAGGATTTTTCTATTAAGGGAAACCCAAAAGCTTATGAATGGATATGAATGAGCTTAATCAAGACAAGTTGTTTTTCTGGTAAAATAAGTTAAAAAAAGAAAAAGTGGCATAAATCAACAAAGTAATAGAAATATCAGCACCAGGTGGAGATTGAGTGTAGAGAGGGAGCTAATGGAGTGGGGGTTTAGCCTTATTTTCCTCAGAAAATAAAAGTCTAAATTTGAAATTATGGGCTCATTTAGTAATTGACTTTTGCAAGATGCTTATGAAGTCTGGTCCTATTTGTTGGAGAGATTTGTCCTAAACTACTTTTATTTCCTTACTGGAAGTAAGAAGGAGAGTAAACTGTCATCTCGTTATTATAATTAACCCCCTTTTCATAGGTATTCTCCATGTGCATGTATAGCACACAAAAGAAAAAAACCAGACTTCTTAGGGAATGTGCTAGACAACTGCAGATATGTGTTAATGACAACAGCTTGTATTGCAGCTAATGCAGAGATACTGTTTCTCGTCCTCTAATGTTTTTGTGTGGCCACGGTGAAGTTTGGAAGCAGGCTGGCTAAGATTTTTACTTATTAGTGAATTGCTCTTGTCTTTCACTGAAAGAAAGTTCCACAGAGATCAGAGGTTTGGATCAGACTCATTTGTGGTCTGGAAATCCCTATCTGCTTGGACTGCATGAATTTGTATTAATGAATCTGGATTCAGCTTCTTTCAAAAAATACAAACCAAAAAACAAAACTAGTTTTTGTTAGAAGGGATTAAAGAATGATGAATTGCAAATGAAAACGTTGTTAAAACCCATGGATCCTGTAGTTAACTTTATATAGACATGATACTGGGTATTGACAAAATAAATATTCTTCCTCACACCAAAAAACCCACCCAAAGTTGAAAACGGCTTCCTTCATAGAAATATAATCTATATTGAATTTCTGCTTTTTTTTTCAGACTGGCATCTCTGGACATTTTTTCTTTCCTACCATGTCACTGTCACCACAGATTCTTCTCAGCTCTTCCATTCCTTTTGTTTTAATCCTGGAAATCTCCGTTATGCTCCTGTTACTTCTTCTGTGGGTTAAGAAGAGAGAACTATGTGAAATTTCAGTGGATGAAAAGATGGATGTCTTTTTTCCAGTGTATTTCCTGAGAAATGAATGAAAAGCTTCATTGGGAGGATAAATTGACCAATTAGTAAACATAATGCATAGAACACTTTTAAGATTACAGATGCTGTAATCTGACGGGAACCTCTCCATTTCAAAACAGGAACATGATGGAGTTCTAATTATTCTGCATTTGGAAGAGCTGATAAATTAAACTGTTCATCCCCAAAATATGCAGAGTATCTAACAGGCATCTGATCCTGAATTTCAAATCAATAGGGTTTAATATTTCACTAGCAACCATACATCTGAAAATCAATGCTGTCAGGGTTAGTAATGTTCTCCTATAGAAGCAATAGTTACAAGTCGAGACTGAAGGCAAACTTTCAGCAACGAACTAACATAAACTGCTCCAAAAATCTTATCTGCTTTTTTAAAGAAATAAAAACTATTTTACATATTGATTTTAAAACTGTTAGATCTTTATTTTCTAACCAATAGAGCAAAGTAGAGCCATTGAAAAACAAGGGAAAAAACAAGAGGCAGTTAAACATTTGCAGTAACTTGCAATATATAGACTTCTCTGGAAAGGATCTGTTCAGATCCATATTGATATTTACTGCTTGAAAAAACAACCTTGCTATAGATATTCAAAACATGTTGTATTGACCAGTACATGCCCATACAATGTAAAACTTTTCTGTGAAACGTTGCCATGAAAATGGGTGAAGTATTCAAGGGTCCCTAAGTCTGTACCTTTCTTCAGGCTGTCCTCACAGCCCAGGCATGTCTTTGGTGAGACTTGTCTCCACAACCCCCCTCCTTTAATGTGCTCCTTCCATATCCACCACACAAGAGATGGATTTCAACAGCAGTGGAACTTTTTAGTTTGTGTAGAAGGAGCATTGACATGGTGTGATAGGCTGATCCCAAACACTATTCCACCAGTCCAGAACAAAGCTTTCTGACATGTTTTCTTAATGTCTGGCACTGGCATGTTGTGAAGATTGGGTAGGATTTGCTACTGAGTGCACATCATTTTAGAGCTTGAGTGAGCCTGGAATTGAAGGATTAGCTTTTTCATGTGTTTTGGCCAAAAGATGAGATCACTTCGGATGATCTAGCAGGACACTAAAGAAGAGTGCTGCAGAAATGCAGAGCCTATAAAGCTAAGAAATGTATTACAGCAGGTGCTTCAGCTACTTAGATATATTTCTTAAACACCGTATTCTGGACTGTTGCAAGTCCTCAGAGAGATGATAACTTATTTTCAGATGCTGAACTCTCTAAATTATTCCCAGAGAGCAAAGATGAGCTTCAGGACTCATCCACTTCTTGCTTTCAAAATGACAGAATGCACATCTGTGGTGGTAACCCAGAAGCTTTGAGAAATGACTGTTTGGTTATATTTCTTCAGTAACTATTCTGGGGTCACTGCAGCTCCTCGGATTTTTTATTATTTTTTTTGGGGGGGGGGTGTTGGTTATTTTTTTTTGAGTGTGTGTGATATTTTATTGATATTTTAAAAAAGCTGTTAAAAATAGACAGTTTACAAATTATCCACTCTTTTGCTGACTTCTGAATGACAAATAACTAGGCTTCACTAACCTAAGGAGGGAACACAAATAAGGCTGACTTTTTTGGTGAATATTATATATTTGACCTCTTCAGTACAATGTAAATAAGGTTTGCTCAACCGCAAATTATTCCTAGTTTGAGAAATTGCATGTAATGGGTTTCAGCTTATTTTTACATTTAGAATACCCTTAAAATTGATTCTACAACGAGACACCACTATCAGAGGTAGTATGCACATCCTTATCTTCGTATCTTGCAGCCTGTGCCTGTGCTGTTCCATACAGCACAAGTATGAGAATTTCTTCCTCACAGTCCCTATTTCCCAGAAATCATAATGTGAGGCAAAGCCCACATCAAGAAAAATTTGAAAATCTTACTCATGGTAAGAGTTTTCCTGAACTCTCACCCTCATTTCCCCACATGAACAGCACTGTCTTTTTCTTTGCTGATCAAAATGAAAGACAACTTAAGGTTACAGATCAAAAAGGTACATATCCCTCCCACTGCCTCCCAGTGGCTGTAGCACTATTTCTCACTGTTGTCATGGCTTTGATGTTTAGAACTATTGTGCTAATGTGACTGTTGCAACAATATGATCACAGGGTTTGTATCAACCTAGATATCAGGCAAAGTAAAAGAAAAAGATAAAAGACAATAAACAATAAACAAGCTTGGTTCTTTCCTTGCTTTGCTTCATTTACAGTGTTTCATACTTTTAGCATCCTTCTCAGCTCATAACTCTTCTGTTTAGCCTGGAAACTTCAAGGCTCATCTGCAGCTAACTGACTGTGACTGTGGGCTGCTAGGGAACAGATAACATAAGTATATTAATGGCCATGTGGTAATTTCCCCCTGGGAAAAGCCATTTTTAATATGTGTACATTAATAGTAATGACCTATTTGTATCCTTGTAGAAAGATATGATAGTCATGATGACTTTGGACATTGTTACATTATGTTTCCAGTTGCAGAGGTAAAAAAATGTAATCATATCTACCTCTATATGCTTATTATGTGTTAGGCAGTACTCAAAGGAGAAGTACAATGCTATTGCTGAGTCTAAAGGTGGAGCGCGCAGAAGACAGTTCACTGAATGATGGAGAGATGCAAGAATAAGTCAAATAAAGGAAAGACTATGTTAAGAAAATACAGCCATGTGTCTCATTTGTCTCGTAACGTGTAATGACTGTAGTGTTTGGGCCTCATTCACTCATGAGAAGTTAAGAGAATGACTACACTTGTAAGCTAAAGCATACTAGGTGATTCATGGACACTGAAGCACAATTATCCACAATTGTAAAGACTGATTGCTGGCATCGTTTCAACTTGGTTCATTATTTGTTTTCCAGGCAATTCATAGCCACATCTCAGAATTAATATGGGAAGGGCAATGTTCCTACCTTCTAGTAGACATGAGGCTCTGCCTCTTCTTCACTGGCTTCCTGGTATGGACCCCAACACCCTCCCAAGAGGCCTGTTAATCTCTTCACACACCTCCCACTAATGCCCTCACACAATGTCCAACAAAATTTTTGTGCCATGCTATAGAAGGACCACTCTGACCCTGTTTTGGACCTCAGATAAGCTAACAAACAAACAAAAGCAAATATTCTAGTGAATGGACACTGGGGCAGGTCCACACAGTCCTGTTAAGGGCAACTGTCCAGCCATGCCTGATGAGGGACAGGGGAGGATCACAAGGACTGACTTCTGCCCAGATTTGCATTGTTTTGCACAATGAGCTTAGCCAAGCAGGTGACTACAAGAGCATCACCTGATGTGGGTGTGCCATAAAAAATAAACATCGATTGACTATATAAACAGAGCAGAAGCAGAAGTCCTTCAAATGACTCCTCATCCCTTAGTCACCTTCAGCTTCTCAGACTGAGTTAGTCTGTCTTGAACATGCAGGTCATTGGAGATTATAACTCAGTAAAAGACCAAAATGTTGCCATAACAATTTCAGATCTTTTCTGGTAGTGTTTCTCCTCATACATGTTTGGATCACACCTGCCTTTCCGCAGACACATCAGCTGGGTGATTTGCAGTTAAATAGCTAATATGGCAAGATCTCTCATCTGTGTCTTTTCTAACTGACAAGCTCATAATTCTTATCTGAGTCTCTTGTTTTTGGTCTTTACTAATTTTCCTTTTTGTTTGGTTTACAAATCTGATCACTAAATTTCATCTTAACATGGCTACTGTCAAGATAATCCAATTCTCCCTGGAGAATGTGCTAGCCCTCCTACCATTATGTTACCAGTCATTAATGAATAGCAGAGAAGATTGTCACAGGCTGGACTCTTGTTACAGCCCTAGTAATCTCCCAGCAATCCAAACACTCTTCTTTCATCAGAGTTCATTATCAGCTCTCTTTAACTAGTTTCTTATGGCTCTCTAATAATCTTTATCTTCTCCTGTTACCTAATAACTTCCCAAACAGCACCAAAGCAAATGTCTTACTGAAATATGAATAGGTCTAGCAGACTCCATTGACTTAAAACTGAATAAATCAGTCATCACGTTATGTGAAAGGTATTAGATTAGTCTGGAATGATAATCTTTTCAAAAAAACATGTTGATTTAATAGCAGTTTCTATTTTTGTCCAAGATTCTAATTATTCTTTCCTTCAAAATTTGTTTTAAAGCTTTACATACTGCACAGGTCAGACTAATGAGCCCAGAGTTACCTGAGTTAGAAGGGGGGAAACTCCTTAAGTGATACATTTGTTACTTTCTGAAGATTTCCTAAGATCAGCGATTTGACAGTTTTATTAAAAACTTTACCTAACAGTGTTCAACTGTATGAAGTTTCACCAACCTCTTTCTGCTGTATGCTGGGATGACCACTGCAATGTCTCCAGTTGGAGGAAGTGAAGATCTTTGTTTCTTGCTTTCATCTCAATGAGTAGCCATTTCTTCCTGTACCTTCATTCTCATTAGGTAGCTTTCATTTTCTAATTTCCTGTATTCAGTAATCCCTACTGAATGTGAAGCAAATTATTGGTTTCGTATGGGGTTTGTTTTTTGTTTTTTCTCCATTACTTTTAATCCTTAATCCATCCTCAACATTGCAAGTACCCTGCCTCTCTTCCCATCATCCTTCACTCCTATTTATATAACTGAAGAAGGTTTTGCTGTTCTCCTTCCCCTCACAAAATTCAACGAAACTTGGATTTTGGCAGCTTTCTCTTCCCTGTGCTTCCTGACCTCCAGGATGCAGCTGTCTCTGCTTCAGTTTCTTTTTAACATCTTTGCCCGAGGGCTGTTCTTGTGCAGTGAAGCACATATGCCCTGTGTTGGGCTCTTTGCTGTTTCATGTGCAATCCCTGTGCTCTCAGAAGAAGGAAGGGTGACTGGATTTCTTCACTTTGCTATTGCTCATCCTGCTTACATGATGTTAGGTCATGTCAGGTTTATACTGATGCAACATAAAGCAACTATTTTCCAAAACAAAGCATAACCCTCGTACCCATGTTCTCAAGCCCTGACACTGACTTCTTTGCTTAAAATCATAACATGTTATTTCAGGTGTGTGACTTGGGTAATAGTATACATACTTAGAATACCGGGATAGAAGCTGTCCAAGCCAATATGAGTTTCAAACTTTAGAGGAAGAATTAAGGAGTCAGGCTCCATTTTCACTGTGCATTAACATTTTCTTTTTTATTTTTCTTTTTTTTCCAGAGGTGGGAACTTTTCCACCAGTGTAGTCCAGGCTGAAGCCCAGCATACCCATATTTTCATCTTGGGACAGATCAAGGACAATTCTACAGAGGTTAGCAGAGTCAAAGGTACATTAAGGTATTACCATGAGAGAAAATCAAAGCACAGCAGAATGCAATATTTTAAAAAAGCCTTTTTAAAACCTACTTTTTTTAAAGGACTTTTCCTAGAAGTAGTGTTTTAAAGGAAGTCCAAGCAGAAAGAGGTATGGTGTGGACTTCAGAAGAATGCAAATTGTCCTTTCAATTATTGTGGTTGTGGCTGCACTGGAAGAGATAATACCTGTGTTAATACAATTATTGTGTCTTCTGGTTTGCCTCCATTTCGGATTAGCAGCCCTTTTGACATATTCAGAAACATTCTACTTTGGAGGCATTATTTAGTAACAAAGTACTGTCTGGAATGTGTTTTGTAAACTCGGGGTGAAAAGTTATCTCACATAAAATCTTCCTTCATTTAGAGATACACCTAAGAATACAAGCACCAACTGGCATTCTCTTATTGATCCACAAGTTTCCCTTTCCACGGTGGTTACCAGCCATGTCCTTTGCTGTTAACCCCATGTCATTTGTGGCTAGAAAATGAAGACACCCAAGTGTGCTATTGTCAGTCCCAGTCCTCAGCCAGACTGTAACATAGGAGCCTGGGGAAGCCTAAGTCCGCAAGCTTCTGATGCCTGGCTCAGAGAGCAATCCCAGTGCTGCCAGGCAGCAAGATGACAAAATGGATTTCTATGATGCAAAAATTAGACCTGATTGATAGGAACCTACTTATAAAATGTCATATCTTATAGATGTGGAAGGACCATAGTGCCAGTGATAAAGCGAGATTGGCCAGGTCTGACAAACATGCATTGGAGCTGTATTATTGACAGTGGGGGATAGTATTGATTGAGCTGCCAAGCTTATCATATTACACAATTATGGTATTAGATTTGCATTTTTAATTCTTTTAGAAGAAATTGGCCCAAGGCAATTACAAGAAAGAAAAGCTATGATGGAGCCTGCTGGTCCAGAATCATAGAATCATAAGCTTTTAGAAAGAAGCAGCCACTGTCAAAGAAAAATTTTGCCTACCAGACCCATGACAAGGAAACAATGGAAACACAAAACCAATAAAGCTTCAAAGGATTTGTTCACAACAGGGTTGTCTCAGGAGACAATAAGGCAAAAACATATGACCGTTAAACCTGGGCTAATAAAGATGAGATCTATGGGCTGTTTGCTTTTTACAGATCACAACACCCATGGATATGCAGCCTATAGAGTCCTGAAGAGTTCACACAATGTCCTCTCTTTCTTACAGCACAGTATGCAAAGGAGTTTCAGAATTCTAGACCTCATCTCTGCAGAAGTCACCCAAGTTAGGAGCTAGACATGTAGCTCTTTTGCAGGCCAGTGACTCGTGCTCAGTACAATGGATGAGTTGGACATAATCTCTTCTCACTGCTCACTGCATAAAGTGGTTGTAAGAGTTAGTTCTCCTGGGATTTTCTCCTCCAAGGAAACTTCTTAAGGACAGCCTATAGGTCCAACCCTCTCTTGGCCCACTGCAGGTCTTGTGAACTGGACATGAGACTTTTGTGCCTTTGCTGTTGCACCAGTGAAAAAGACCCTGTTCATTTCTGCTGTTGTTAAATGGAAAGAATAAGGTTTTCGAAGGGTCTCGAGACCAGCAGATGAAATGGTCTGAGTGTCAGGGTTTTGTATTATGTATCTCCTTTTTGGAATACCTGATTTTTGAAGAAAATCTCTGTGCTGAGGAAGATAAACAGATTAATCAATGTTATATTAAATGATTCCTCACTCTCTCCAGTCCCAGCTTATCTGCACCAAGCTAGCTCTTTGACTTGTTAACAGCCAAAATTCTGATTTTCAGCTACTGGATGATTTGCATCCAGGGACCACTTTACATGTTTTCTGGAGACAAGAAATACTAGAACCTTATGATCTTGTAAGGGCTGGAAAATTTCAATGGTAAATTTTCCTTTCTCAGATCTACAAAAAGGCAGCAAATACTTCTTTGGAAGAACATCCAAGTCAGCAAAATCCTTAAGGTATAAAGGAAAACAAAAAAAGGTAAAAGAAGTATGCAAACTTGCTTTCGAGCTTGATATAATTTTTGTTAGGGTCAGACTTGAGCTGCCAAGGTGAGATCCAGAAGGTTCCCACAGCTTAGGGCTAGTGTCCATAGCTGGCCCAAACATTGTAGAAAACCTGACAGAGGTATGTCTTTGTACATCTAGTGAGTCATCAGTGGTTTGAAACAGAAGCAGGAAGCTAGGTTTAGGGTGAGAAAGGGGGCAAGCATGTCAGAGCGATCCCTGGCCTCTCTTCAGCCCTCTGAAACATCTGCACTAGGCAGATGGCCTGGGGAAATACGTCTTGTGCTCACTGGCCGGCCCAGCAAAAACACTCCCAAGCTGCTCAGTACTTACCAAAGCTAATGTGCTTCTGAGTCGTTATGCTGGTGTGATACTGTGTGTGTGACTGTGGAGTTAGTGTGAGAAGGGGTTGTTGTTACAGATTAAATGAGTCTTCTAACATGGTCAATAGCTTCGGTATTTAATGCTGAGATATTGTCCAATCGGTCAGGGCTTCTGGGTTGTGTTGGTAACAGTTCTGCTCTCCCAGTTACAGGAACGAGCACTCTAAATACCCTAAATAAATGCTCTGGAAGAAGCTTTTGTTAGGATCAAAAGAAAGGTGTTAGTGAATTACTTTATAGTGCTGCACCACTGCTATTACAGGCAACTCGTCAAGATAAGGGACAAAGTATATATGACAGCAATACATAGCAGAGGTAATTTGAAAGACAACATAAAAATCAATGCTCTACCAGTTCAATTTTTATTCACTCTTACGACAGAAAAAAGGAAGAACTTTTAGAACACATCATGCTTTAATACAGAAATGGTTTAGACTGGGGAGTGGGTGTGGCAGTGCATTGTGATTAATGAGCTTTACTGTTATCCTTTCATGGCATATTAGTCTGTTTACCCTTTGGTTTGCATGAGTGTTTCAAATAGCAGCATGGTGGAAGAACACATTTAAAATAACTCTGATTGTTAAGGGACAAATAAAGGTCAAAGGCATTCAGGAGAAAGGGAAGTCCCTGAAACTTATTTAAATGATTTCTTTTCCCTTACTGATTTTTTTTCCCCCAGTTGATGGCATCCTTTTCTTATGAGTATGTTA
Source organism: Neopsephotus bourkii (assembly GCF_033783945.1). NCBI lineage: Eukaryota > Metazoa > Chordata > Aves > Psittaciformes > Psittacidae > Neopsephotus > Neopsephotus bourkii. The sequence goes on along the minus strand of NW_026901456.1, from coordinate 4,981,803 downwards.
ACTACCATCACTGTACTAATATACTTTCCAGAGAAGGCAACTTGAAAAATATCTAATGCCAGTGTATTATACATTTTCCAAAATGTAATAAGCTCCTGGTCCAAATATTTAAACTTTGAATTGTGCAGGACTTGTGTGGAACACAGGGTTTATGGTCTTTGCTGAACCATGATCCTTTCTGTCCTTCCTAAACAATGTGATTTTCTTTTGCAGGTACAGCATAGATATTACACATTGCAGAACTGGTTTATGTTGTCAAGTACACTGAACTTTGGAAAGAATGGAATCAGCAGATCATAACGGATAAACAGGTATGATTGCCCATCAACACATACCATCTAATGGTTTCTCCTGTATCAACTCCGCTATCATAGCATTTTGAGACGAGTCATTAAAAAACACCTAACTCAGTGTCATAGGTAGCAAAAGACCTCAGATGGCCTATTGGAAGACCCTACCTCAAGTGAAGCATTAATCCTAAGTACATCAAGGAACAGTATGGGGGGAGGAGTGGGAAGGGATAGGCCTTAAATGAGCCCTCTTTCTTACCCAGTCCTGGGAGGAGTATTCTTCTGTCATTCTGTCTTTGACAACTGATCAACAGCAAGACAGTAACAAATATCTACAGAAAACAGCTGCCCAAACAAACAAAAGCATAAACAATATAAATCGAACTCATACACACACACACACATACAGAAGAGACCATTGACACCTATGAAATAAAGAATTTTCATTCAGAATCAGCTCATATAAAGAGAATTTTTGCTGGAGCTGGTCAAAGAGTAAAAATTCAGTGTCATGAAACTTTGAGGGTTCCAGAAATGTTTTTGTTCCACCCTGGAATGAAAACAAAACTTTAAGTACATTTTGCTGTTTTGGAATTTTGTCAAAAATTAATATTTTCAGATTGAAAACCTCCAGGTTTTGGTATAGGCCTCCCTCTGCTTTTAGTCAGAAACCCCAGGCTTCAGAAATCTTTGTCAAAACCAATATGTCTTCACTGGATACTTCAGCTTTGATAAACAACATATTTTAATGAGACAACGTTTTGTTGAAAATAGTCCAGCCAGCTCTAGCGGCGGCCTTTGTGAGATTGGGCAATTGACTATTATTAATATTGCTAAATCTTTCTTTTCAAAGGCCACCGTGTCTCTTGATGATCACTGGACATAAGGAATTAATTACTTGGGGTGGGGGGTGAGAAGATGGTGAAGAGGATGAGGGAGTTAGTAGTGTGGTTTATTGGACCCAGGCACGGCATAGTAATAAAGCTACCCACAGCCAGGTCACAAATCATTCTTTGTGGTTTTGATGTTATTTAGTTGAAAAAAGAGAAGCACCTGGATGGACACTTGGTTATCAGGGCTGGAAAAGCCTACCATTGGCCATGGGCCTGACCCTGTCACCACTCTGCAACACAGCAGTCAAGGACATTGCCTGGCTGTGAATTCTCTACACACCAAGAGCCCTATCTCTTTGGTACTGTGTCAATGCTTTGTGGAGCTTTTTGGGATGAGACGGGATTAGATGGTGGGAGAAGGCCTCATCTCATCTCTGAAGTTGATGGATATGTCCCTATTTCTCCTCTGCCCTCACCTTTCTGTGCTGTCAGAGTTTTGGCAGTGGGGAGATGCTTTGCTTTTTCATAGGGAGGGTGCTTGCTGGGAAGCACACCATACATACAGCAAGGGGCTGTTAGGACCCTGGTGCATGGGAAACTTCTGAGAGCTGCCCCACAGCCCTGCAGGTGCATGCAAGGGTCATAGCGTAAATGTATGTATAAAGCTGGACTGTGTCACATCTATTGGTTCAAGAGCCCAGCATGCTACCAAAAGTATCTGGGTTGGGATGTGTGCTTAATCCCTTCTGTCCTCAGGGTGAAGGGGATAGATAAAAATCATGCCATGTTATACCTGGCCTCTAGCTGCCTGCCCCAGGGGGTACTCTGCTAAACAGCCAAATGAGAAAGGCAAAACTGCTGAATATAAGCATAGAGGGGAGAAGAGGGGGGAAAATGAAAGGAGTGTTCTGTTGAAGTTTGACAAATGAAGCTTGTCCATCCTCTCTGAAGAGGCTGAATGCATGTTCACAGGAGTGTGGATACATGGGAAGAGGCTCTTGTGGAAGGTTTCTCTTGGAAACACTGGAGCTTTTGGCAAGGCTGTGCAAGGGACTCAGCTCTCTTCAAGATGCTGTTGGACATAGAAATTAGACTGCATCCAGCTTATCCGTCCAGCTTAAGTTTTTGGTCCACTATACAGGGGAAATAAGAGGAAAAAAACAGGATTTGTCTGTGGCCTTCTTTTCCTTTCTGGTGTAATGGTGTCAGGACACTGAAAGGCCATGCACTTCACTCTCCCAGGATATCACACACTGGCCCTGGTTACAATGTGCCAACAAGTCCTCAGGAGAAGGAGTTTAGGTGTAGAATATAATTGGCAGGTACAGCTTTGATTGCCATGTGTTTACATGCAGAATTCATTTCAAGACATTCCTACTAGGTGACTGTAAAAAAAAGTGTGCTAAAAGAACAGTAGGATATTTTCCTTTTCTTATGCACTATAAATTAATTTGTAGGCAATTACTGCATCTTGAAGAACTTTCATTTGCGCTGCAGGAAGCAGAAGATTTTTTTTATTATTATTAGTTACTGATGATTCAGATCAGGAGCCATTTATCACCTTCTTATTTTACAAAAATAACTGACCAGTTTTCAGTGCAATGATGTCTATGGTGCTTGTGAGTGCACATACACATGGGTAAACCATTTACTTGGCCAAGAAATTGGCACGAGGGAAGCAGTTCTGTCAATTACACTTTTGATTTTCAGGAGCAGGGGAGATAGGCTATTGTCAAACCTCATCTGGCTCCAAATTATGTTATTGCAGTGCTCTTCTTGTCAGATGGAGCACACTTATTTCCTGTTGATAGTATATAGCTAATGGGAGATAATTGCACTGACAGATTTAGAGAGATCAGGCAGAGTTAAGAGCCAGAGTGTTATGAAGGAAGAAAGAGGAGGAGAATGTGGTTTCACTGACAAGCAAAAGCCACAGGGAGACAGCCTTTCACTGGGCCTAGGCAGCTAAAATCCATTTACACCTTTGGAAAGCTCCTCCATGATTTGTATTAGTTCACACTTCAACCACAGTGCTCATTGATTGTGATATATAGCTTCCGTGACCAAGTTATTTTATCAATCAATCATCTTTATAATGTCATTCTGCCTACACACCATATGATCTTCTCATGACAAAAGATGGCCAACCAGAAAAATCATACCTGTGCCAGCCCTCTGTGCTGTTGATTTCTACACCTGAATATGCAGGTGGGGAAAGAGCGACATAAAATCGTTGCATCTATAGCACTTTTCCATGAGATGAAACTCGCAGGACCCTCAGTTATCTCTATTTGAACTTATCAGGTAGAAATTACTCTTAGCACACATTTTATCTATTGTCTCTGTAAATGTTTTGGCTAAAAATACATACAGGAAAACCTAGATGCAAAGATAAGGCAAAGAAATTTTTGGCTAAGGAGGTAGATTCTGTATTGGAGTCAAGATGGCCACAGTGACCACAAGATGGATGGAGGCAACATCATCCGCCCTCCTTCCTCACTTACCTCCTTTTCTCCTCCCCACAAGAGTGAGGGTTACACAGTGGCTCCAAGACTGCAAACCTCTTGCTTCTCACCCTCCTCCCTGTCCAGCCCTGTGGTCATTATGAGCTTCTCCTGCCAATGCTGTAGGGTTACTTGGCTTTTTGCTAAACTTGGAGGTTTTGATGTTCAGCTGAAATTCTACCTGGTTTTTGTTCTTATCAGTCATGCAAGAATGAGTTGGTGAGAAGGTTAAATAAGCTGTTGCTATATACATGACAAGAATTATGGAAAAAAATACAAGCAATTGTTGAGATAAAAAAATGGATTTATAAAGTTAAGTATTAGACATTTGCTTATCAGTTAATATGCCAGGGATTCGCAGAAGTACTTTTGTGTAAGGTTGATTCTTTTTGAGGGATACTTGAGTCCTTACACAACTATGATTTAGTAAATCATATTTATGTAAAGTACATTAAAGTAAATCATTAAAGTAAATTGGGGTGATGAGTTTTTACATGAAGTGCTACATTTTGTTTTGGTGGTGCAAATGGAAACCAGAAAAAATTCCAATTCTATTTAATTAAAATTTTTCTTTGCCACACAAGGTCACAAAAAGGCAATGAACATAGTGCCTTCAGTCATTCAAGTCCTCTAAGTTCCAGTCAATAAGTTTATAGCCTTTCAACTCTTCTGCTCTTAACATAACTTAAAAGCGTTGGAGTGAAAAAGTAGTCTAACAAGTGCTCCTGCTGTAACAAGACTATTAGTTTCATTGATTTTCTAATAGTAAAACCTCCAACTAAAATTCAAGAAAGAGATTAATACAACTACCTTTTAATAATATTAACTTTCATGAAATCAATATTTTTTCTCATCTTACACTATACTTTGCTACATACCAGCCACTATACAAGTGGTGATAATCGATACAGAGCCTGTGTATTTGCAAGGACCTTTTCAAAGACTGATGTAGTGGACAAGGATTAGACAAATCTGGCCTGAAAAATCAGTGCCACTTTGATCTCAAATGTCAGCAAACTGTTGCCTGGGGCTCCAAATGATCCAGAGGGTTTTTTTTTGGTACTAATTGTTGGGCTCATCATGGTCCTGATGTAATGATGGAAGTTATATTCTTGGCCATGGTGGAGCAACTGTTTCTGTAACAGCACTGTGCTGCAGAGGCCAGGTTGCAGAATCTTGTAAAAATCCTGTATGTGAAATTGGTAGAAAGCTTGAGGTGATTACCGGGCTATAGGAGAGTTCACTGGTATTCTGAATACCATAGAAAAAAAGAGCTTGGAAAGGACCTCTGGGGATCATCTGGTCCAGCCTGTCTGCTCAAGCAGGGCCACTTACAGACAGCTTCCCAGGATCATGTTCAGACAACTTTTGAGTATCCTCAAGGAGGGAGACTCCACAACGTCCATGGGCATCCTGTGCCAGTCCTCCCCACAGTAAAATTGTTTCCTGATGTTCAGACAGAGCCTTCTGTGTTTCACTGAGGCAAGGACAAGTTTCACACACGGCTTAGTTGTATCTGTTAAACCTCTCAATATTTAGCTTACCAGCATGTGTTTGCAACCCACGGACATTAATTACCACTGTAGGCTGATGGGAAACCTCAGATTAGGATCCCTAATGTCACCACCCCACAGGGAGGCCAGTGAATCAGGATGTTTTGTGTCTCCTGCCAGATGTCCACAAAGAAACTCAAGGTCCAGGCATGTTTGTTTCACAGACCTCGTGACTGCGTGCACGTTGGATAAATCAAGGGGAATACCACACTCTGGTTTCATCCTTTAGCATGTCTCACTATGTTAAAATTTGTGCCATCATCCTAGGGCAAAAACTGAAGTTCTCACTTCAGTGCGTAACCAGGGTGGAGGGGAGGCGGACCTGGAGGCAGGGCCACAGGCCATTTCTAAATAGTAATCATGCGGATTTGGTGTCCATCTGCAATTCCACCTCCAGGGTCCATCTGGTTTTACTGGAAACCGAGCTTTGAAAAACGGCTGGAAAACTTCAGATCCAGTAAACAGTCCCCACTACGTCTTCTGCCAACATGGGCAAAACCACTTTATAATCACCAGTATGGGTTACCATGGGGGCTCCATATACCCTTGCAGTGGACACTACCTACACCTAATTGTAAAGATAAATATATATGATATCAACAAAAGTTGTGATCTGTCTTTGAATCTCATATTGAATGATTCCGTGTCTTTTCCCTCTTAGTATGAGCTAAATTCAACTAATATTTGGCTGTGGTAAAATATCCCTCTGCTGAAATTTAGAGAAGTCTCAGATATGCTGTGAGAATCTACTGTAGGATTAATAATGAGGAAACTCCTTATTATCCGCACCCGCTTTCCTTTCCAATAATTAATCTGTGCAAAATATTGATATAAAAGTTTTGCCAAAACAGATAGTCTCCAGAGAATGGCGCTTTAAAGAAGGTGAGATTTTCATAATAATTATTATGTCAAGTTTGTAAGAAATTACCTTGTATGGCTTTTAAAATTACTGCTTTGTAAGTTTGTTTTCTGAGAAAAGAATATTTCTGTTCTTTTAATGCTTCTGTATTGTATGAAAGTCATCTTGACAAACAGAACTTTTGACTTTTCATCAACTCTATTATGAAACTTTGTTAGCTATTAGTTAGGACAGAGTTAGGACAGAGACCTAAATGTCAAAGCATAGAGGATATGAAATGAAATATATTCCTTCTTGTTTGCAGGTGTAAGTTATATGCCTGAAGATAAATAGTTATTTTGGATATTGCTAGGATATTCCAAATGTTCCCTCACGATATAAAATTGGCTTTTAGGTATCCTACCTGTTAGAAGAGTGGTGTTAAGACACATTATATGGTGAATTTCTGTACATAGCAGAGTAACTCTCAAGTAAAGAGCATTGCCTGCATCATCATGAACTGTCATTAAAATAGGTAGCTAAGCTTTAAAAGGGTGAGTTTGTGGTTTTGGGAACCTTCTTGCATTTTGCTGTACCACTGAGTGAACCCTGAGAGCAGGGAGTCAAACAATGGTAGCAGGCACAGAGCTGAAAGCAGGGGGTAGCTGCTGCCAATCCTTCTGCAGTGTGTAACAATCCTTCCCGTGCTGTTTTTATGCATGAACAAAAACTGAAGAGAGAACAACAGAGAGGGCATTCATGGCAGGGTTAGGAAAACTTTCTCCAGATCTTCTTGATTCAGTGTCAGTTTCTGCTTTTTCATTCCCAGTTCCAGAGTACTTCTTCCTTTCTTAATACAGCATTGGTATTGCAAATGTTTTTGGAAGGCAAAGTGTGCATATGAAGAAATTAGTTAAGCAGAAAACCCAATTTGTTTCAGAAGTGACTCTGATATACACACTATGAGGAAGTCTGGTGATGTTTTCTGTGAGGATGTGTGTTGTTTCCACAATCTAAACAAAAAAAAAAAGACAAAGGTAAGTAATGACTGTTTATAAACAGCAGTCAGTGAGTCAGAGCCAATAGTGGTAAATCACAAAGGTTTTTTTGTTGTTTGTGTTGGTATTTTTATTTATTTTTCCTAGTTTATAATCTGAATTTCTGTATCTTTCCTTCCACTGTCCCTGCTGCAACAGCAAATACCAGATCCTGGACTGCAAAATCACAAGAACATGACAGGTTCTTTAGGATTTCTTATTTATTAACTTAATAATAAATCCGCACTGTACAGAAGACACATTGCTACAGAAGCCTACCAGCCTGTAGGGGCTAGTGCATCATACACCAGGGGAGCCCAACCAGGTGGATGAATGATGCCATGCCATGATGTGCAGTAACCATCTCCCAGTGCCTGTGATGAAGACATGGGTCTCACCTGGGTGATCAGCACAGCTGCCTTTTCCACACTTGCAAAGGCAAATTGTGGGAGAATTAAAGCTCTGCTAGGCCTCCTTCACAGCCTGAAATCCCGACTCTGTCACACTTAGGATAGTTCTGCATGCAGTAGAATGTGGCTGTAAATAGCAGGAACTAATGGCAGGCTGGGTTTGATGGGGCCTGTGGCTCTGGCCAAACAATTTTCAGTGCCTGTGAGCACACATGCACACACAGAGAAAGTGAAGTTCTCTATCCAGCTTAGAAAGACACTGTTCCCCAAATGAACGATTAATGTTTAAAAAAAGTCTGAAAAATGGATATCCCTTTGACCTTTCTAAGGTTTGTCATTTAGTTGACATACCCATTACCTCAAAAATCAAATGTGTTTGTCTAAACATTATTCTGATGTTTGGTTTGGGCACCAAAGGTCAGACAGCTGACCACTAACTCGCTGACAGTGATCAATTCAGTCTGAAATCTTGTCACTTTCCCTGTTTATTCTGCTATCCATCTCTGCTTTGCCAGCCTCCACTGCCACTTTCTGCTGTTGAGGCGCTTTTAAACCTAACAATAATCCAATTTAGAATTGATCAATGGGAACGTGTGGTCAGTAAGCAAAATGACAAAGTCTGCATACAACCGCTGACCACAATCTGGTGGTATTTTACATAGGGCTGATTGCAAACTTAATATATGTAAACGGCACTTAACCACAACTGTTCTGGCAAAGAAGAGGTGGTAGGGACGTAGGTTTTGTGCGCTCAGAGCTGACACTCATCTCATGCAACAAACCTGTGCGGCCCTCTATTTCTTTATTTGGCTGCTTATGCTTGGTCTGACACAAAAGAGTTTACCACAGACAACAGCAGTGCTTCAGGTTTTGCTGTGGCTCTTTTCCAGCCAAATTTTGCTGTGAAATCCAGCCTTGTTACTAGGAGAAATTTGTGCAGTTACTAGGAATATCTCAGAAAAAAAAAGCCCGCAAGCCCACACTGAGCTGTAAGCACAAAGTAACAAGGCAAGAGAAGGAGAGCTTCCAATTCGCAGTGTTTATAGGCTTTTTATTTAAAGGGAAGGAATATGAAGTACCATGGGGTTGTTCTCTTCATTTTAGTCAGGTAACACAGAATGAAAGCATAACAAAAAGAAGGAACAACAACTTAAAAGGTGCTTCTTAGGCTCACACAGAGAACCTCATAATGCCCAAATTAGAGCATCCCACATAGATAAAAAGGGTATTTAGGTAAATACTTGGAGCAAAAATCCTCCCCAGCTTTCTAGGCACTTTTGAAACATTGTTTTCATCCCTTCTACTTGCCCTGGGAGACCCCTCAGTCTTCAGATCGCAGCTCACAGGCCAGAAATGGTGCGTGACAAATGATCAAAAAGTAAACCACTATTGTATATTGTGTGTTCAACATTTTTCATTAGCTGCTAAACCAAGCCCTAAATCTACTTTGCTTGACTGCCCATATGACTGTGTGCAGGACAGAAGACTCCAATCTTGGAAACTACACCTAAGCCTTGACAGGGGAGACTGATTCACAATACATGCTCATAGTGGCTGTTCAAAGTGTATTCTAGGCTCTGCTGGGAAAGAGAAAAAGACTACTGCAAGTATTTTCACACACATTAAAATTGCAAGCACACCTATGCCCAAGTGTTCAATACTGGAGATACGCTGTGTTTCACCAGTGTATGCCAAATTTTACGGCAATGGTTTGCACAGCCTGTGATGCATGGGACAGTGCATGCCACATACACTTATTTCCACTGCTGAGATTCAACTTTCTCTGCTATGGAATGACATCTTATCTCTTCTATATGGCACTTTTCATATCTGTGCTCTGATCTACTCACTGAGCCTGTGAGATAGGGCTTCTTTTGAGAGGAATTTGTGATTTGACTATGTATCAATCCTTCCACTTGTCTTTCAAGGGTTAAGTTCCTTGTGAGGGTTGTTTTATGAGGTGCACATGCACTGATTGTACTACTTGTGTGCAAATGAGCTGCCCAAGCAATGAACTGCAGCTCTCACACCCTTGCTATCCTTGTGGACCTGTGGCAATCCATCAAGGTGAAGAACAGGCTCAGTCCACAGCATTTTCATCCATCAGCATGTCTCTTGGGAAATGCTTGTTGGTGTTCCTGGGACAATACCATGTAATCAGCCAAAGAGCATGGCAAAGATAGCACTAGTGCAGATGGCTTCTCTTTGCTTTTGTTTGGAGGTGGGATAGGCCAATGGGCTGATCCTTGGCTGCAGTTTTCACCTTCAGGCCTCCAGCATGCAGGAGGTTCTGGTATTATGATGTTCCACCTCCTTGTAATAAGGAGGGAAAACACAAATCATAATGTAGGAGACCTTCTCTCCTGGCAGCATTGCAAGGAACACATGAAAGCATGAGTTCTGGGCAGAGCCACAAGCGCAAACAGGTCTTGAAGTCTCTGTTCCAATAGGCAAAATACTATCAATACAAAAGATGGTGTCATTGGTGTCATTTTGTCTGCTGTGTTTGGCTTTTGGTATATTAGAGTACTGCTCTTTCTGGAGCTGCACCTCCCTCCAACATGCTTACCAGGTCTGCAAGATACCTCAGGCTGTATCTTATTAACTCCAGACTTGTCACATGGAGATCATTCACTCTTTCAGCATCCTTGTGACTTCATGACACCAGTCTTCTGTTGTCAGAGATTTTAGATGTCTTGTCATGGATTATTTTGATAGGACTTTTTCTAAAGGGTGGTGGGAACAGTTTGGACTTCTCTTGAGAAGAGAACCCAAATTCCCCAGGGTGCTGTGGACCCTTGACCCATTCCTTTCTTCTGAAACTGCCTTTTTATTGTGTCTCTGTTTAATCCTGCAAAATTTATGAGGTGGACCCTAGTCCCAGTGCTGCAGCCAAGTTGAGGGACAGAGTTTCAGGCCTGGCAGATTTCCTCTTTTTCTATTGTTTCTCCATCCTTTTTTGTCATGGTGAGGAGCAAAGGGAAAACTGCCCTTTCAACAGGCATGGCAGACTAACTTCAAATAAATTGGTCCTTGAAATAATCTTTTAAATCTCTTGTATTCAGTTCTTTTTGCCAAACTCAGCTATCCTCTCTCTCCTCATTCCATCTTCTCCTTCTCCTCATTGAGGGAACCTTTCCATGACACCTTGCTTTGTCAAGAGGATGAACGTTTTTATCTTTTATGGGATAAAATAAAAATATTTTTTTATTTGAGCATCCTCCTAAGATTTCCATTGCCGATACCCTGGCTTGAGTATGCTGGAAAGCAAATCAGCTGGGTATTATTTGGCTAGAGTACAGATATGTTAACTTCACTATTTGAGGATAGGAGTTGTCTTTCTAGTGAGAAATCGATGTACATCTGAATTATATGTGGAAACATTCAAATGCTTCAAAATAGCTCCTGACAGGTGTGCATAGCAACAAAAGACTTAGCTGGGGAACATTTTGAAACAGTTTAAACAAATATTTTAATGAATTCTTAAGTTATCTATGTAGTCAGGCTTTGCGTGTCTATTTGCATGTACGGACACCTAAGAAAGCATCTTCTCTCATTTTCATGGAACCTTTCATGCCTGTAGAACAGATCCACTGAAACCTGGGTTTATTGGCCTGATCCATAGGAGCATAATTGAGCTGTCTGTAGTTAGCACCATAAATGCTATTGAAATCACAATTTATGTAGTTCTAATATCTTTCACACACCAGGACAACTGCCTACCTATAAAGCTGGCTAGACCACAGAACAGGTAAGTAGTCAGTCAGTAGAAGAGGTCTTCTTGGACAGTAGCGGAAGAACTACTACATTTCCGAATTTGGGGAGGGTTATTAAAAATTAGGAGGAAAGAAATCATGGGACATGATTAACAGTTCTTAAACAGAGCTAGTTTACTATGTGTTGATTCATACAGATCCTTGACATGCAAGATCCGTTGCTAGTGCAAATTTACATGGGTTCTTGGAACACCAGGGTGTTATGATAACAGATAATAATGCTGTGGCTCCAATCCCATGTATTTCAGCTGACTACCATGTTCTTCCCCCTGGCACCACCTTTTTTGTCTTTAAGAAATTATATTAAATTATAATGTTTATTCATTAGAAAAGAACTGGTGATTAATTGACAGCGTTGACATGCCTGTACTAATGTAGCCAGAGATCCAGAGATGGACTATGTGAAACAATGGCTTTCCAGATACGATTCCTTTCATTCTTCATTTCTGAGCACATTTCTCTGATCGGTAAGTTCAGATAATGCTGCAGTATAGCAGATTTAGATTTATATCAGCTGTGCTTATTTAAACTTATGTTCAGATCATATTTTCATGTATTCCTCCTACTCAACAGACATTGGTTTGTTTTTAAAATAACATGTCTCAGCAATATAATCTTCCTTTGATAGCCTGTTCAATATATTTTTAGAATGTAATTAAACCATATCAGTACAGTGACAGCAAATTGATGACCTTTTAATTATTTCAGGATAGCTGAATGCATAATCATTTCTCATATACCTTGAGAAAGTAGATAATGCTTTGTGAATGAGTTATACATTTAACTATGGGAGGGTCTTTCTGGTTTTCACTTTTAAACATATTATCTAGTTCTTGCTGTGCACCAGGAGGATGTGAATAGATGTATATCCTGTCCCAACACTTGCTTTACTAGGAGGTTTGAGTAGCTGAATCCTTCCAATCCCAGTAACATCACAAGCAATACATGCCAGGAGATTAAGATGAGTGTAACCGATGTGGACTTCTTTTTTTTTTGGCCACTTCTGGGTTTGTACTGTGAACTTTGGGAGTTCTCATGGTCCTTTATGATTGACCTAGCTGAGCCATTGCTGATGAAGTTGTCACCTCCAGCACAGATGTAGCACAGCATGGCCGAAGCAAGCTGCTCATCATCTGCAAGCGCAAGCTTTTCATGGCAGGACTTTGGCCATGGTACTTACATTTAGAATCCAAGGTGTCTGCACATTGCAGACAACAGCTATGTCTCCTGGGGAGCTTTACATTTTTCCAATTTTTAGGAGTAGCCCAGATAACAGTGGTTGCTCAGGAAGATCAGTTCAAATAAAGGTCCAAAACTAAAGCAACTGAGGCTGAGCATCTGGTCTTTGTCACCTGCATGGGTAAGGATGTGGGAAGATGATAGACATTAATTTAATTTTTAGTTTGTTACCATTGATGCTGATCTGCACAGCTAACTCTTGAAACTCTTGGGAAGCTAGTGGGCTCCATACTGACGTGGGAATTACTACAGTAAGAGTAATAGAACAAGTCCTTTAAACACTTTGGGGAATAGCATTCCATGAAACAGAGTACTTCTAAAGACTTTGCCTCGTCAGCCTTTAACCCAATAACCAAGTACAGAGTGAGGGCTTGTACAAAGCTGAAAAAAGACTGGATGTGGGAGATGATGCTTTTTCTCCCTAATGAAATTAAGTCAGATATTTAATCTTTAGAAGGACATTTAATGTCATTAATTTGAGAAAGAAGTAGGACTGCTTTGTAACAAAGCAGCTCAAGTAAATTATCTTGATTTATTATTGTGTATGGGAAACATACACTGTGTCTCAAGTAGCTTTTTGCTTCATAAACGAATCAGGCTTATGATTCCCAGTCATACAGTATACTTCTTCGGTTTTGTTCTTGCTGATATTTTTTGGTTGTTTTTTCTCTCTTGGCCATTTCCAGCAGTTTGAGTGTTTCTGCTACACTGTTCATATAAAAGATTTCCATTAAGAGCATGCCTTTATGATAATATCGACTTCTAGCATTCTTTTAACTGGTGGGAAAGGGGCAATAGGACTTTCATGAAGAATGACACCCACATACTTTTACACATTTAAAAAGCAGCCATAAAGCAGACTCAGAGACAAACAAGACTGGGTGCTTACCATATGACTGCACAGATCACTGCAAGTAAAAGGTGGTCATCTTACTGCACTTATCGTCAATGAACAAGTATTGATTAAAACTTTCTCGATTGGAAATCCAGGCATTTTTAAGATGAACAACCTAGTTTGTGCCATTATCTAATTCATAAAGTTTCTGCTGTGAGTTTGACCATGCAGCATAATTTTGGCCAATGCAATGCTGTTAACTAAAATGGCTATACAAGAAAAAGCATTTTCTCCTTTGTTCCAGAAACTTAGCATTTATTTTCCACCAAAGGCATCAAGCTGCTCACCGCAGCTCCTTGCCCAAACCAAAGGATCTCTACTTCAAACATTATCAGCTGTGCCCTACAGAGTTGCCACAATTCCTAACAGATGGAGGAATGTCTATACAGTGTATTGTTTGGATTAAACTGCATGAGGACTGTATGTGAGTAATATTCCACTATGACTTAGAACCAGCCAATATGGGAAAATTCAGTGGCAGCACTGAAATCCACAGCTCATGTTATGTATTGCAGGCTCTACAGTGTGATACACTCAACTGAACACCCCTGAAACAGAGAAAATGACATTAAAATATCATAATATTTTTTCCAAACTACTGGATTTCCTTGCTTTTATTAATGCTTTTTGACCTGAGCTTCTGTGGTTTAATTTCCTGTAGGTATCAAGTAACAGTGAATCAAGCAAAGACCTTAACCTTTAGTCCCTTTTGCATTTAAAGCTGCCTCATCTTGACAGTGTTTAAACTGGTGTTAATTCCTCTCCTTTTCTTCACCCTCCTCACTCAGTGCTTGCTCTTTAGCATTGTAGAATATCAACCACTCTGTATACTAATCTACTTTCATTAATTGGGTAGCTTTTGAATACCACCACCACAAGAGACAAAGTAAGCAGTTTTCTAGCTACAGTTAAATATGGTTTGTTTTGCCGATGTGCTCTGGGACTTCTCCAGACAGAAGCTTGCACCCTGCAGTGCAGTGATTGCATTGTCTGGCACAGTGGAGTCACAGCACTGATCTGAGCTGTTTCACAGTGGTACTATGAGAGAAACTAGGTGCAACATCAGGGCCCTGCATTTGCAGCAGATTTACTCTCCTCTGATATAGGCGTGCTCCAGCTGAGATACCTCAAGCTTTCAGCAACATCCCAGGGTTATCAAAGATACACCATCTGTGAGCTGGGGAACCAAGAAACTACTGACTTCAGAAATCACTTAAAGATGAAGGGTTTAACCTACGCTGCAGGAATGAAAATAATACTTAGCATAGTTGCATCTTGATTAATTTTCTACTGTTTTCCATGCCTTGCATTTCCTTACTTTTCTTTTAAACATCTCTCTGTGGAGCTGACAACCTAATCTGTCATCTATGCCATACCCTGCTTACTTTTTATGTTCCTTTTGTTCTAAATAGAACCTGTAAAGACCATGACCTGTTACACTGATACAGAAGTTTTGCTTGCTTCTTTGCTTTCTTTCTTGCATCTAAGGCAACACTCAGGAAAACATGTGCCTGCTAAAAGCAGGGCTCAGGTGAGAGAGCAGCCCTTGAAAGCAACTGAGCTCCCACATGCCAGTATCTGTGCTAACAAACAGCTTTCACTCTCTTTCACATTCTTTGATTTAAGGGTTTCATCTGTCTCAGAAAAGTTTAGCATAAGTGATCAGAGGTATGGTTCTATGAAGAATTTGTGTTCTGAAATAGGAAAAAAATATTTAGGTGTTAGGTTTGATGCAGTTTTTACTTTGTAGCTGAAAGGGTCTTGGTGAAATCTCTGGGTTCTGTGTCAAAAGCAGGTCACTTTAAATAAGGTGAGAGACACTGTGAGGGTTAATAGATACGTTTATTTTGTGTGTGGTTGTAGACATGCAGGAAGACTAGTTACGAGTACTGTTCAGTGGGCTAGCCTATGTTAGCATTTTGCTAGCAGAATCCCAAGCACTCTCTCAGACATGTACCCCAGGACTGGGCAGCTTGGTACTGGGATGGTTTCCCAATGAGCAAGAGCAGTTAACAGACAGGGCCCTGTGGGTGGCTGGACCTTCTTTCTTCATCCTGATATTGTGCTGCACTGTAGTGCCATGTCAGCAAAACACCTCCAGATCAGACTGTCTCAGTCTGGTCACTGACATGTCCTCCTTATAGATCCTTTCTTTAGATTTGTGGAGCTTGCAAGGGAGCCCAAACCCAAGAGCCACTTCAGGGCTGCCAGGATCAATTTCCTGGGATGAGAGGGCTTTGAGGAATTTGTGTTTTTTTTTGAGACTATGGAGTCTGAAATAACCTGGCCCCTTCAGGCTGCTGCATTTTGTCTGTGGAGCCTAAAAACTATTTTGATGGTTGGTTTCCACAAAACATGTGTATTTTTACATTTTTTTCTTATATAAATGTGTGGTGTTTTCTCTCATAGTACACTGAAAAGGGATTTGAGGAATTAGTCTGGTTTTCTGAAGGAAGTTTATACCTTTCACAATATTTTGTATCTATCCTCTTTGCTGCTGTCACACCTATTTTCCCTTTGGTGAACTAGCTCTTTTTTGATCCTGCTGTTACAGGTTTATACATCTGGAAATGTTACAGTTAGAAATTCTCTGAAACTCAGCGAGCTTTGACTCAAAACTTTAAGGAGTGGCTGAGGAAGGTTTCTCCATCCCTATCCCTCCACAAGGACCTGTGCATTTTCCTCTGCTGAGGTGGGCAGAGAGATGTGGGGAAATGTGCTCCGAGGCAGCAGAGCCACACCAAAGCTGTTCTCTTTTGGCTGGGCACTGCCTTTCCAAAGAAGTTTAACACATATTCCCTGCCTGCATTTCTTCTCTTGTCCTTTTGGTGTCATTCTGTTATTAGCAAGGAGAGCAAAGAGCCTCTTAATTGCCTCTCCTTTTTAGAGCAAGGCAGAGCTGGTAGCAAATGGTGATACCTGCTGAAAAGACATCAAGTACAGCTAATCTCATTAATGTAAAGGATGGAGTTAAGCCTGTATATCAGCCCAGTTCCTACTAAGGTCACTGAGAAAGGTTTGCCCATCACTTTCAGTCAGTAAGGTGACTTCATACTCAGGTCAGTGGGGCTCAGCTACAAATGAGATTGGGTAAAAGGTCCAGGGCAGCCCTCCCTGGCCCTGACTTGGCTCAGCCAATGTCCTGGAAAGCATCTCTGAGGATTGTGTTGTCCATATGTGGTGGCACAGACAGATGTTTGGTGCTGCCTGAGTGGGGGGAGGAGGGCACCAAAGTTGCCTGGAAGTGCAGGGCTGGCCTGCAGCAGCATCACTGACACCTTGAGAGGACCAAAAGTGAAAGAGTGCCTATTCAGTGTACTGCTGTTAAAAAACAGAAGTCTAAAAATGAAGTTTAAGAGATAAGATGGGCACGGGAAAGTGCTGCGTGATCAGCTGCTGTGGGGTTGTACTGTAATACATGGTAGAGCTGTATCAACACCAGGGTATTTTTTTAATTTACTGGTTGGTCTGGAGGGAAAAGAAATGAGTTGATAGGATGTTCTAGCAATTAAAAAAAAAAAAAAAGGTCAAATGGACCATTTCCTTTGATCTAAAAGAAAATCCTTGATTGAAGGAGGTTTTTAGATTCCTTTAAGTTGTGTAAATTAATAAAGTGCATACAGTGAGTGGGTTGGTGCATGTGTGTCATGGTTGTGTGGATTGACCTGACTGGCCAGTCAGACTGAAGTCCACTTTGTGCCCGCAGAGGAATTGCACAACACTTTGAGTCTGTTAGGCTGAAACATGTAATAGCTGTTTCACGAGCTACAAAACTGGGAGGCACTTGGGAAACAATAATGCAATCCTGTCAGTCACTTTGAGAGGAATAATTTCTGTGGAGCTATCCTGCAGAAGACAATTTAGTTTGCCATCTTCCTGAAACCTACTCTACCAGCCAAAGGCATGAAGGAAAGCATTGCATTTGTGTAGATCACAAAAAAATGTTTTAATTTTTCTAATGAGCTCTTTTCAAAAAGTAGTTTTTCTTTCTTTGAGTGCAGATATTTATAGCCATTGGTAAGGGCTCTGCTTGAATGTGTGTATTAAGTAACACCAAGAAGAGCTTCATTTTCCTTCAGACTTTCATAAACTCTTCTAGAAAATTGGGAAATATAAAAAAATGTTTTAGTTTCTTCCCTTTTTTTCCCATCCTCACTTTGTGAGTAAGTCCGTTTCTAGGAATAGGAAGTAAGTTGATACAGTTGGATACCAGGCATTACATTCTGAAGCACATCAGAAAAATATACTGTGAAAAAAAGAAAACTTTAATGAACTTGGACAAATTTGCATTTTTGCTGCCTTTATTTCAGAACCCTGCTGGATTATATTATCTTTACTTGAAGTTCTCAACATGGTAGAAAATACTTAGTTATGAGTGCAATGGAAAGATTTTATACTGCCACTTCTTGTGCAATAACCAAGATGCTGAAGAACTGGAGTGTTGATTCTGATGGCAAAGCATTCCGTGACCCAAATATCTGAGCAGAGGGACCACCAATACAAGAAGGCATCAGTCTGCTCCAGAACATACTTGAAATTATTTCCTGAAACAGGATTGTGCCAGTCTTTCCTTAATCTATAGTAACAGCAATGAAGTTTGAAAACCAAAGGGTTTTAAGCACATGCCTAAAACTAAGCAAACCCAATGTCCCCAGCCTATCTAGGGCATTAACAAGGCTCTCACTGACTTCCACAGGTTTTGAATCAGCTTTAGTCTTGGCTGGTACCTTCACCCTCCACCAGAGTTGTCAGGGGCTGGGCCTGTGAACTCTTCTTCACAGCCATACCAGTTCTGCAGATTGCTTGTCTTTGCTGAGACCCTGCGAGATGCTGCATTGGGTGTCCCTGTCACCATTGCTTGGACAAGCTGGTGGATGTTTTTTGGGAAGGAGAGGTGTGACAGAGAGGAAAGAGACTTGTGGTATTACCTTGTTCTGCTCAAGTCTTTTTCCCTCTCTGTCTCCTAATGCAGGTGATTCAGGATAGAGAGCTTGACAATTCTTATTAGATAAAACATTTTAGGTGTATTTGTCTTTTGATTTTGAGGTCTTTCCTCCAACTCTTCGGACCTCCCCATGCTGATAATGTGCTGACAGCTGGTGTCTTTAGGACGAGTGATTTTCAATTTCTTTTCCAGTATGCTTTTGAGTGATGTTCTGTCAGACAGCAGGAAGAAAAAAATACATGTTGGCTTTTTTTAAATCCTGTACCAAGGTGCTGGCCTCCTTCCATAAACCCTATTCTCTACAGAGATAGAAAACAGAAGTACTTTTCTGAACCAATTCTAATCTTGAAATATAGAGTTTGGTTTGAGGTTTCATGCTGAGGTTTGTAGTGACTCATTTTGCAAACAGGTCTACTCAGTCTCTTCTAGTTACACCTCCTATTTAAGGTAGAAATATGCAAGCTAGTACATAATGCATACTGCTTGCATGCTCCAAACCACAAGTTGCTCAAAAAAGGCAAAGCGGTGAATCCTGCTGGGAAAGTTCAAAATAATGAAAGAACAGCCACTTCTTTCTCTGTTGCTGTTTATGACAGCTATATTTGTGATGCCAAGGCACATGGGGAATATAAAACTAAAATATAGTTAATAAAAGCCTTCAATCAGTGCTAGTTACTCCAATGTTCTGTCAGTATCTTCTACTGTGATTTCAGTGCTGTTGATCTATAGAAAATATGTAGCTTGTTTAGAAAGAGAGTAGGTATTCTGTTTCCTTTTGCTCAGAGTATCACTTTATGTCTTACAATTTAAGACATTCTTATTCTGACAGAAACTATCTTTGTTCAAATGTGGATTAATAGATTGTGATCTTTTAGAGTAGGTAAGCTCCAAAAGGATGTTTCGTCTTTAAAGAGATGCTTGCTGCATAGCTCTAGAGTTTGCAGAATGACAATAAAGTATTAGAAAAACCAAGAGGAAAGTCTAGTGCTAATGGAAACAGATGTATTTTTCCATGCTCCTTAAGAAAAACAAAAGCAGCTGCCACTTTTTGTTGAATGGTATCTCTGATTGGACTGAATCTGTTCTGTGCTATTCTTCTGCTCTAATGGGGGCAACTAAAATACTCTTCTGTATAACCCAGGGGAGTAGTTAGCCATCTCCTCTTAATTTGAGTGATCTTTAGATTTCTTATATGAGGTTCTGAATCAGACAGAGTGCTCAGAGTCAGCTCTTATCTCTACATAGTAAATAAGGTTGAAATTTAAAAAAGGCCATTAGCAATCAATATGGCTAGGAGATTTAATTTCCATCACATGCTTGCTTTGTTTTATAGTTATACACCCTAAGAATTCCAAGGTATTATTTTCTTTATTATTATATTTGTAACCTTTTTCTACATAACCTGTCTTTCTTTGCTCACACTGTTTCCTGCTTGACTGGTCAGCTCTTACGGTGTTGCTGCCTTGTTGAAGGGCTAGAGGACAGTGGTCTTACTGGAGCAGTGGCAGGCCGTGCCGACTTGTGGCTAAGATGTCGAGGGAATGATAAAAAAGAGTGGCCAGCACCCTCCCTTGAGCTAAGAAGTACTCTTCTTCTGATAGCTTGGGAGCTGGGGCCAATTTACGTCTCTGATCCTTCCACCTATGTGAGAAAAGCAGAAACCATTCCAAATGCAGCTCCCTCAAAGCTGTTCTTCAGGATAAAATGCAGCCGTTCAATATAATGGTTTAATAATATACAGCATTTTTTGTAACTCAATAGACCAAACACTGTTGGGGCAGATGCTGGAATTGCTCATCCCTGTCATTATCTTTAGTGATAAGAGCAACCTGGCTCAAAACAGAGCAAATAAGTCAGAATTAAATACTAAAATAAAATAAAATAAATAAAATTGTTGGATATAACAGGAAAACTGGTAGTGAATTTGTGCTGTAAAGTTAGAAGTGTTGCTTGCCTGATACATTGAGGAGTCTGTATCTGTTGCAATGAGAATGGGGGTTTGCCATCCCAAGACTAAAAAGCAGAGAAATAAGTTAAATGAACCAAGGAGCGAAAGCCAGCTCTTTTCCCCAGAAGTTCTCAAAATTGCTTATGGTAAGTCTTGTAGCATCCCCTGTTAAGCAAAGTATCTATCTCACCCAGAAAAATCTGAAAGCAATCCCTTGTACAGTCATTTTATCTTTATGCTGGTGGTCTCCATGAGATTCATAAAGAGGATCTGGCTTCAATATCAACTAGCCCATGTTAAAACATTGATCTGAGAAATGAATGTAAAAGTAGAGAGTAACAAAAGTGTAGTGCTTTACTCATTCTTTATTCTGGAATTATGAAAACTAAACAAAATTACCCAAAGTCAGGTCTAGTTCATATTGGATGTCTCTGTTTCACATGCTCAAATGTGGATGCGGATGTTTCACATACTCAAAAAACAAAAAATATTCTTGGTGTACACTGTACATTGCAAAATAGTAGAATTTTGATGCAATTCTAAAAGCACTCCTAGAAGTAGTCTTCTAATCAACAGAATTTAAACAGCAAGTTATGTTATATAGTCTACAGAAACAGGTTTAGCTCTGTGTGTTCCTAACACAAGAGTACAAACATTTTTCATTCAGTTTCTACAGCACTTTTGAAGCATAAAATTGATGCAACCTAATGTATGAAACTTCTGTTTCATTAAGCCTGTTGCATCTGTATAGGAATAGTTTAAATTTACTTTAAAAAAAACAAACCTAGTCCAATATCACCTTAATTTCTGATACTTTGTTAAGACCTGATAATTTAAAAAGCTAGCTGAGACTGTGGCTGTGCTCTGGTGTAAGCTGGATTTAGGTACTTGCTAGCAGTTATTAAATAATGCAGTAATACATATTTTGCCATATAAGCAGCTGGTAGGCAGACAGCATGCCCTGTCAGGAATGATCCTTTAGTGCATAAACACAGAAAATTCAATACCTGCTCTGAAAACTGCATTTTTTACTGATGTCACTTATTCTGATCTCCAAAGGGCATTTTTTCTATTTGTAAGCATCACAGACTGTAAGAGTCCCAGAGCCTTCAATGAAAGACCTGAACCTATCACAGCAAAGAAAGGACTGAAAGGGCAGGTTTTCTGGATGCTGCTTTGTGAAGTGATGGTAGTGCTGTACATTTCAAACATTTAAAGGACAGTGAATGTTTTAGTTGAGGGTTAAAGTGAGTATTAATAGAATCATAGAATCATGGAATAGTTAGGGTTGGAAAGGACCTTAAGATCATCTAGCTCCAACCCCCCTGCCATGGGCAGGGACACCTCACACTAAACCATGGCACCCAAGGCTCTGTCCAGCCTGGCTTCGAACACCTTCAGGGATGGAGCACTCAGAACCTCCCTTGGCAACCCATTCCAGTGCCTCACCACCCTTACAGTAAAGAGCTTCTTCCTTATATCCAATCTAAACTTCCTCTGTTTAAGTTTTAACCCATTACCTCTTGTCCTATCACTACAGTCCCTAATCAGCATGGTCAGGACTTTTTTCTAAAAGCCTCCTCAGCTAAGAATACCATAAACTGCACTTCTTCATTGTGAAGGAAAAATTCTGTTTATGCTTCCCCCCTCTTCCTTTTTGTATTTAGGCGCTTAATTAAGTTAAAATATTTTGTTTTATTTATGCATGCCTTATTGTATGTATACTGCCACAATAGCATTTGAAAATCCCTCTCAAAAACCCTGTGGATTGTGGAAAAACAGTTTTATCTTTTTTTGTTCTTTAAATCAGAGCCAGGTAAGGTGTAGCTGTAAATAAACTCCATGAATCAAAGGGTTCTTAACCTAATTAAAGTTAATGGACACCAAATAGGCAAGAGTATGTAATAATTCCTATCAATCAAGGATTAAATTTACAGTTGGTAAACTGGATGAGGCTGCAAGCACACTTAGAAGTCAGGATTAAAATTGAATACAATCCTGATAAATAATATAAATAATTTGGGGAAAAAAAAAAGAATATATTTGCCAAGAACAGAGGCAAATGCAATAAAATAAGAGCAACTGTTTGCAGAAGTGCAAGAGGAGAATGACTGGCTGGGCAGAAGTATGGCCAAACAGCACTTGGGTGGTTGGTGGCATTCACGAAATGAATACAGACTGGGGTGACTCAGCTTCATGCTTGCCTTGCACTCTGAGGGAGGGTGCTGCAGTTGGGTCCCACTGCTCCATCATGGGAGCTGTCAGGATCCCACATAAACACCCTGGATTCTGTCTGCTTGCCCAAGGACACACAGGAACCCATGGTAGCGTGTGGGCTGCAAGCTGCTTCTCAGGTCTGAGGTACATCGTCAGCAAAGGTCTGCCTTCAGATGCAGATCTGAAGATCTGCCCTTTGGCATTTTGGGATATGGACGCTAATATTTTAATGGTTATGAAATACACCTGTTTTCTTCTTTTAAATGAAACATGCTGCTGAGCTGGAAGGCAGCATTAGCTTCAGTCGAACCCTTTTTCTCAGTACAAATGGAATAAAATTCCTGGGTTAAAACAGTTGTTTATATTATCATTCTCAGCCTCTTCTGTGATAAACTGAATGTTCCTGTCCAATCTTACCTCCTCAGGCTTAGGAGTACAAGATAGGCCTCCTCAGGGTACAAGGAAGGTCTTCTGGCAGCAATGTTTCAACTAGTGACCACCCTGTTGCAAGTTTAGTGTTTGAAATAGGAGAGGTAAACAGATATACCTATATAACTGAATTCATAATCCTGTGCTCTCTCCAGTCACTGTAATTTTATGATCCAGACTTGTTAATGCTTGTCAATGTTAATTCTATTGCAATTTCTTGCAAAAACAGCTGTTATCTTTCAAAATTGCTGTTTGTTGTGAAAGTTCAACATGTATCAAGAATTTTGCTTAATATTTCACAGCTTTCTCAATTTCACTTTATTACCAAGGTACATTTAACATAAACACCAGTGCTGATACCTGACTTAAGCAAAGCATTGTCATGTTCTTGAAAAGAGCAAGGTGATAGCAACAATGGCAGTGTGATAAATCTCCATTCTAAGACAAAATAACTTTTCAGGAACAATTTTCACTGACAGAAGATCCTGCAAGGTAGGACTCCAATGTAGAATAAATGGTCAGAACAGATATCAGAAGTGGTTATAATACTCATACCTTTCATTCTAATGTTATTTCTCAGCATTTTGGAGGGTGCTGAAAGAGGTGCGTTTTGGAGGGTGCTGAAAGAGGTGTACAACTTTTTAAAAGGACAAAGATGTAGCTTCATCCTGGAAACATAGAGATATTCCCCCAAAGCCTTTGTTTGCCCTAATATTCCATAATGTTAGGCTTTTAGAGTCAATAACCCATTAGTAATCAAGAGATGTATCATTTATTAATTATGCACCATATTAATATTTAATCTTTTGGGTTGCCGAGCATATTTCTAAATCTACTTTTTAATTACATTAAAAAAAAATAAATCTTCAAGGCAACCATTAGAAAAGTCATTTTTCTGCGCATTATGACTTCAATTACTTTGAAACAGCTGTCTGTGAACTCTTTGTGATGGTACAGGACTTGGTAAAATGGCCATCTCAGCTCATCCATGCTCTTCACTCATTTGAAAGCTAATTGAATATTAGAGCAAAGGGAACGTTACAAAGAATTTCCTATGAGCACTAAAGTACCCTGGAATTAGACCTGGAAACGTGGTGCCAACTGCTTGCCACCACCCACTTGGCAAGAAGATGCTGGACACTGATAAACAACCATCTGTCTCTAGCCCAAGCTGAGATTTCTGGCTTGGAAAGCACTGTGAAACAGGGGTATTGAGACTTTGTGTCCCTGGGGTTGGAAAGCGCGTTGCCCAGACCCATGTTCTTGCCTTGGAAGAGCCAGGAGGAGTCAGGCAGTTGTGTCAGCTCCTCAGAGGTGTGCAGATGCAGGATCTGCCTCAGCCAACTGCAGCAGGGTGCAGTCGAGTGGTGAGGACCCTGCGCGGGATGGGGCTGGACACTCCTTTTGCCTCACCCAGGTGAGTGCAGGGTTCTGAGTCCTGTGCAACCTGCATGAGAAGGCAAAGCTTTCCTACACAGCTTTGAAGGGGTGCATTATTAAAAATGATAACAACATTATGGTAGACCGGTGCCTCATCAAACTAAGCATGTGCAGAGGCAAAACACCAAGTACCTGGTTTTCCAAAAGATGAAGTCTGATAAGGTGTTCCACTTAATTGCCATCTCTCCTTGGCACTCCTTGAATCTGCCAGTAGAAGTGACAATTGCAAGTCACTCACTAGAAGAGATACTCTTCCCCCTGCTCACGTCCTCCAGTTGTAAAGCATTTGCTTATATATAATGACCAAACTGTGATTATTTGGGAAACAATAAAGGAGAGAATTTGTTTGAAATATATGAATTTCGGACTGAAATTTTCTATACTCATGAAATAATTTTAGAAACAGCCTCTAGAAAAAAATCACTTTATAGGAGAATAAGTTATCTATGAAGAAAGAGGTTTAATTATTTTGAACATTGTGTCTATTGGACTATACAGCTGAATAAGGATGGAAAACTAAGGAAGTTAAGATGAATTACCTGCAGCGTTGAAGTCAGTCTACATAAAGAATATACATCAAATCCCAAAGGGCATATTCTCACTAGGAGCATAATGGCCTTAGTTTAGTGGAACTTATTCTGCTTTATAGTCCAAACCAAGAAAGAGCAGTTCTGCACGTGTTTAAATCTGGCAACATGCTCCTGAAATAAAAAGGCGTCTGAAGTCTGACTCTGGCTGGAGCCCTGTATATTGCATGTGACCCTGGCAGCATTTAATAATGGACTCAAAACCAAACAAATTACAACAAAGAAGTCCAGCATTTAATTCTCTGAAAACTTTTACGTCCAAATCCAAAGCTGCTAATGATTTACTCTACTTTAAACCTAGATTCTATCCTTTCTTAAAATGAGACATTATTAGCTTAAAAATATTTTTATAAAGCTATTGTCATCTATGACACAAAGGAGAAATATTCTTCTTTGACAAACATATTCTTGTATCAATCTACACAAAATTCAGAAACCAGGAGGAACTTTTGTATTCTTATCACTTGTGTACTCTTAAAATATCTGCTTTTAAAACATTATGTGTATCATAGAATCATAGCATATGTATATAGTTGTATATATTTGGCTTAGAGTAGATTGAACCTGTTGGAAGGTATAACTTGTCAAAGTTGGATCACACTGCAGCCCCTGAAAAGGACTATATCTGTGGACTCCAGGTCTCCTGGGTTCAATTCTCTTCTCCCAGCCATTGATGCTCTTTATTGCTCTCAACAACTTCTCTTTCCCTCCATTTTCCCATGTGAGCCTATTAATTTATGAAGTGATGGTGAGTCACTTAATGATGCTGATGATGGGAAGAGTGCCATGGAAGTAGCCAAGCATGATTTCCCCAGGGAGAAGGTCAGAATGGGGCCTAGGGGAAGTTTCTGATGATGGAATTGGGGGGCCTTATCCCAGTGAGGCACTGGTCAGGGAGAACATCTTCCTAGAGCCTAGTGGGGAAAGCAGTTCCTTGGGATTGTTAACTTGTCTCCTGACTGGTCCCCTTTTGTCTTCTTGTTAATGCTGTGCATACCTAGGAGAGGAAAAAGTTATTAATACTTATCCTCCATTACATACCTGATAAAAATGAAAGCTGATTTTTCCATAAAGCTATGCAGTTGCTGGTTCCTTGAGCTTTCACAAGACATTAAAGGAATGGAGCATTATCAAAAAGACATTCTGTTACAAAAGAACACTAATCAATGCTGAGAACATTGGTTATAAATTATTCAGATTTTGTTGTAAACTACTCAGATCTTAAAATGCCACCAACTCCAAGCCCTCATGGTGTGCAGCACTGACAGCTGGATACAACACTGTGATTTCCTCACCTGGGAAGTTCCAGCACAATACATTGTATCTTGCAGCATCTGAATAGATGCAGCACAGAAATGCCTGTTTCAGTAGATTATAAGGAATAAATCACTGAGTGGCCTTGCCCCCAATAGAACTTGATCGCTGTAACTTGTTGTGCATTCTTCCTTCACCACACATTAATTTTTAATGAAACCATTTCAAAATAAAGTCATAATGTGAGTCATAAATCACAAAACAGCGGTAATAAACCACTTTGGTTTATATTAGCTCTGCGCAGATGATACTTAAGCATTTCCACCATTAGCAGGGAATATATAAGCATTCTCCACACAACATTTCCTCTATTACTTCCATCTTAAATTGTGGAAATGTGGGAAGCAAAGCCAGTTTCAATCAACCTCTGGGTCACTATTTATTCTCTTAATTGAATGATCGTATGCTAACGAGTGAAGATTTTTAGCACGTTTATGACAGCTGCTAAGCATTTTTTTTTTGTGTGTGACTTAGAGTTATAAAAACAACACTCTTGAAATGGAAAATAGAAAGAGAAAGGGGGTGGGAGTGGAAGGAAAGGCATGGTTAACTGACACAAGGGCTAGGCAAGGGTGGATATTATTTTATTATCATGTAGTGCACAGGCAGATTAACTGAGCCTAAAGGACCACCTCTTCTTAAAAGGAGGAGCCATCTTGTAGATCTGTAACACAGAATATTAATTTCATATTTTTTTACTGATTTTTTGTATTACTATAATTACTTTTGCAGGATATGCTGAACAATTCTTGCTGATCTCTTCCCTGTACTGTGGACCTTAACAAGACATGTAATACATGGTAATCGGGACTAACTCAAAAGAAGACCTAGACTCTGCAACTAACAACTCACATAACACAAGTATTTGGGGTCTCATGTGTCTGGAGACCTGCACAGAGCAGCCTTTCTTTGCTGGACTGGCTTTCTAGACACAGATCTGTTTGCAGGACATGTAACAGTCTAGACACATCCAGTGATGTAAGATTGTCCTCACCAAAGCAGGGTCTTACAAAAGAGTAATATAGACTATTTCTGCTCACCAGAAACCTCCTCTCTCCTAAACTTGGTAATGTCCCAAAGCTAAGAGAATACGCCTTATGCTTTTGTCCAAAGCATAAAGGGTCAACACTGGAATAAGTAAGATAATTTGTAGCCATCATCTAGCACTTTATTATAATTCTGAGGTTTCAATAATTTACATAATAATTCCCTTGGCAACATTCATAAGTGTTTTCTTCTCCACTTCCAAACGTGCAAGATTCCTGGGTCCCATAACCTGTGGTGACCCCTTAACTGGGCAAAGTGTATTTTCCAATTAGAGTTATCCTTCTGCCTTCATGACCCCAAGTAATACAAAGTTTGTGTTTGCACCTGCATTCAGAAGTTTCTGAGGGATTTGGGGAATGCTGGAGTATAAATGAATATTAACAATAAGCAAATATATAATTCCTGGGTTTGGAAAGGGAGTCGTATCATCAATATATAGAGGAACAACAAATAATATGAATTTAAACACAATCTGAGGAACGATGACTGATATTCCATAGAAGTTTTGGTTACATGTATTCATTGTGAAAATTACTGCATTTTCATAAAATAATTTTTTGATACCTTAAGAATATGTCTAACATCAGTCAGATCTAGCAAACACCTTGCAAGTTGAGTCAAATGTACTAGCAGCTGAGGAGTCATAGGGGTGTAAGACATTTAAATAGCCTGTCTGCTCAAGTTCAGTGGAGCAAAGCTCATTTCTGTACACAGAGAGCTCAGCCCAGAGGAGTTGGCTGTGCCAGCCCACTCACTGCCCCTCTGCCTCCGTGGGGTCACTTTATGTGCTGCCACGTTCAGACCCATCAAGCGCTGGCTCCAATGAGGCCGTGTCCTCTCCAGGCAGGAGCTAGAGGAAGTGAAAGCTCTTGGACGGCAGCCCCCCTCAGGTGTACCTCTGCAGCCAGCAACAGGGTCTGTGGTAATTAAAGAATCCCTTAGGCAAAAAAAAATGAAATGGCTACAGTGATTTTATGACAAGCAGTAAATGCAAAGATTGACAGAAAATAGGCAGCTCAGTGGAGGAGTTTTGCCCTCAGACCAAACCTTCCCGTTCATGAAATGAAGGTAGGGGACAATATGTGTTTGGAAGGTGCCTTAGGAAGCTATCTGACCCACCGTTCAGGATGGAGGAGGAATGGCTGCACCAAGACCACTTGCTGAGGGACCATCTCAACCCTACTAGGTGTCCCAGGTTCTGCTAGCATCCTTCTCTCCTGCTTTTGTCTGATGGTGTCTAATGGGCATCTTTCCTTCTGTGTTTATTTTCCTGTGTGCTGCATCAAAAAGGTAATACTGGTTTTCTTTTTTTTTGCAACAGCCTTGATATGTACATAAAGACAATTACTATGTCTTCAAATAGCTGTCTCCTCCAGAATAAACAGTTCACTCTTTTTTTCCCTATGATCTTGAGATGATAATTCTCAACAAGAGATCTCTTTTCAATATTACCCTTCCCTTAACTCATCTCTGGATCTTTCTATGAGCAGGGCCCAGACTGGCTTTTTCATTTCAGCTGACACTGAGCAGAAAAACTGCTTCACTGTCTTACAGACTCCACTATATGTCCCAATATATGTTTATAATTTTTGCAGCAGAACAGTGTTAACGCAGAAAGTCTGCCATGTGCTGTATGCCTTCATTCATATACAAACTAAACACACTGTGCCTACCTGTGAGGAGCAGATGATACAGAATGCTGAGATTTTGTGACTCACAACTTAAAATGAAAAGTTAGTTTCAAGAGTCTCAAGTACTTGGACTCAAATCAGTCATTGGAACTTCAGCTGTGAAAATGCCACCCTCGATTGTGCTAGGCTGTTATCCTTATCCTGACTCATATAAAGGCTTCTTTAAGCCTACATATAGAGGGTAGGGATTGAAGGAGAGACTTTCCAAAGCCAAGCACATAAGTCTGTTTGTGATTTTGAGGGCACCCAGTTAGCAGGTGCCTCTCCAAATAGGCCCTGTCAGCCCATCCAGGGCTTTCTTCAGTGGTTTGGGGCACGGCTCCTCTGCAAAAAGACAGCTCCAGCTCCAGGCTAGCCTCATGGAGTAGGCTTCCTTTCAGGCAGATCCCCAGTGACATGGACTTTCTCTACACTCTGCATCAGGGGTGAATCTAGCTTACAGGGTACCTGTAGAATGAAACAGACTTAAGAGTGAAAACAAAGGTAGAGCAGGAGCTGAAAATGGATTATTTTTACCTTAGGACAGCAAAATAGAAGGATCACAGTATCACAGTATCACAGTATGCTTGAGATTGGAAGGGACCTCAAAAGTTCATCTAGTCCAATCCCCCTGCCGGAGCAGGAACACCTAGATAAGTTTACACAGGAACGTGTCCAGTCGGGTTTTGAATGTCTCCTGAGAAGGAGACTCCACAACCTCCCTGGGGAGCCTGTTCCAGTGTTCTGTCACCCTCACTGAGAAGAAGTTTCTTCTCAATTTTAAGTGGAACCTCTTGTGTTCCAGTTTGTACCCATTGCCCCTTGTCCTGTCATTGTTTGCCACTGAGAAGAGCCTGGTTCCGTCCTCGTGACACCCCCCCTTTAAATATTTATATACACTAATAAGGTCACCCCTCATTCTCCTCCAAACTATAGAGACCCAGCTCCCTCAGTCTTTCCTCATAAGGGAGATGCTCCACTCCCTTAATCATCTTAGTTGCCCTGCGCTGGACTCTCTCCAGCAGGTCCCTGTCCTTCTTGAACTGAGGGGCCCAGAACTGGACACAATATTCCAGATGAGGTCTCACCAGGGCAGAGTAGAGGGGAAGGAGGACCTCTCTCGACCTACTAACCACCCCCCTTCTAATACAACCCAGGATGCCATTGGCCTTCTTGGCCACAAGGGCACAATGTTGGTTCATGGTCATCCTGTTGTCCACTAGGACCCCCAGGTCCCTCTCCCCTACACTGCTCTCTAAGAGGTCGTTCCCCAGCCTATACTGGAACCTGGAGTTGTTCCTGCCCAGATGCAGGACTCTACACTTTCTCTTGTTATATTTCATCAAGTTATTCCCTGCCCAGCTCTCCAGCCTGTCCACGTCTCTCTGGATGGCAGCACAGCCTTCTGGCGTGTCGGCCACTCCTCCCAGCTTAGTGTCATCAGCAAACTTGCTGATAGTACACTCAATTCCCTCATCTAAATCGTTGATGAATATATTAAATAATACTGGTCCCAGTACCGACCCTTGAGGCACTCCACTAGATACTGGCCTCCAACTAGACTTCGCCCCATAGACTACAACTCTCTGGCTTCTCTCCTTCAGCCAGTTCACAGTCCACCTCACTACCTGATCATCCAGATCACACTTCCTCAATTTAGCCGCAAGGATGCTGTGGGAGACCATGTCAAACGCTTTGCTGAAGTCAAGGTAGACCACATCCACCGCTCTGCCATCATCCATCCACCGTGTTATTTCCTCATAAAAGGCTATGAGATTGGTCAAGCATGACTTCCCCTTGGTGAAACCATGTTGACTGCCCCTCATAACCCTCTTATCCTTGATATGCCTTAAGATGGCACCAAGGATAAGGTGTTCCATCACTTTCCCACGGATGGAGGTGAGGCTGACTGGTCTATAGTTACCTGGGTCCTCCTTCTTGCCCTTTTTGAAGACTGGAGTGACATTTGCTTTCCTCCAGTCCTCAGGCACCTCTCCCGTTTCCCAAGACTTGGTAAAGATGATGGAGAGTGGATGAGACTGTTTAAGTTCTTGATTAAAAGTAGAAAACTCAGTGCTTCCTCTGAGCACTTGCCATCACTGGAAAGGAAAAAACACACTTAAATTCGCTATATTTACCCTCATTCACCATCCTTCAGAAGAGAGGACAATGACAAATCCATACCAGGTACTGGCAGGAACCAAATGTGGAACTCCTCTTTGCCCTTTTAGCTTGGATTTCTTGTTGCAATAGAAAATTAGTCCGAAGACCACTGTGAAGTGAATCAGTAAGATCTGTTTGGCTTTCAATCAGGCATGCATAGTAGTATATCAAGTGTGTGATACAAAGTTTTCAAACAAATAAAAATCACCTATTTTTTAGACAGCGGTCTGGATGCATTAACAAAGTCATCTTTTTCTTCAATGTAAACTTTAAATTACTGATTTAAATGCTAAAGAATGCATGCATGTTTTACAAAACACCAAAGCTTCTTATAATCTAGATGAACACAGATTTATTTCAATGCAATTTACCTGCCTTTTCTCTTAAAACTGCTTTAAGCAGTACCTAATATGTAGCAGGAAATGGTTTCAGTGAGTATGTGCCTGCACTGCTGCAGTTTTGAAGGAGGTTCTTTAAAAATATATATTTTCTTAAGATAACAATTTTGAAAATGATTGCAAGAAGGAAATATATTAGCAATTAAATTAGCGTGTTTTAGCACAACAAGCAATAAACTGCTTAACACTGAGCTCCTGTGAATTAAAAGCCAGAACAGCACTGGACAAAAGTCAAGGTTATGCTGACACATTTATTTCTCAGTAAATGAAGACTGTTTAGTTTTAATGCATTTGTGGTTAGCAATAGTTTCAAAAGATCAATGTAAATTCATTTTGAACTAGTAAATAATGTCTTAATGAGACTTCTGACAGCATGCTTTCACACCTTATGGTTCCTTACCTTTAAAAATGCCCAAAGGTGAACCTATTTTTCCTGGCATTTTACAATAAACAAATAACATCATGCAGTATTTTATGACTTCTGTCTGAAGTGTATTCGAGGGAAAAGCAGTTTGGTTTTAACAACTACAGAACTGCAGTCGTTCAGTCCACAGTGTGTTACTGTTCTTTTCCTACAAGGGCTTAACTCTGACTTAGGGTAGAAAAGAAGTTAAATGTTCTCTTTTTTTTTTTTTTCTCTGTCACATGAATTAGCTTATATGAAATGAAGTGCAGGGTTTTACCATAAACCTCTTATGGCATCATAGAATCGTAGAATCATAGAATAGTTAGGTTTGGAAAGGACCTTAAGATCATCAAGTTCCAAACCCCCTGCCATGGGCAGGGACACCTCCCACTAAACCATGGCACCCAAGGTTCTGTCCAACCTGGCCTTGAACACCATCAGGGATGGAGCATTCACAGCTTCCCTGGGCAACCCATTCCAGTGCCTCACCACCCTTACAGTAAAGAATTTCCTCCTTATATTCAATCTAAACTTCCCCTGTTTAAGTTTTAACCCATTACCCCTTGTCCTGTCACTACAGTCCCTAATGAAGAGTCCCTCCCCAGCATCCTTATAGGCTCCCTTCAGATACTGGAAGGCTGCTATGAGGTCTCCACGCAGCCTTCTCTCCTCCAGGCTGAACAGCCCCAACTTTCTCAGCCTGTCTTCAGACAGGAGGTGCTCCAGTCCCTTGATCATCATGATGTAAACCACTTGCCATGCAGAAACTTGCTGGTGTCTATAAAAGCACTCCCCCATTTTCTAGGTAGAAACCCAACTCAGTTGCCATGTAGGTTTGTTTGAGTCCTTCTACTGGTACTTAATAGGTGTGGAATCAGACATATGGTGAATCCATCATGGTAGCCATGAGGATTTTGCAACATGAATCTGAGGTGCCATCATTGCTCACAGGGGTAAAGCCACAAGGATGTGATGCAGGCTGTCCCAAAAGAGTCATCAAACTGGTCTTTCTAGCACAGTACTGATGGATATACAGAATTTGAGTCTAGCAGGAGGGCCTATTTTTTTTCAAAAGTGCAGCTTCATGTCAGTCTGTGAAGCCAGATGAGTTGGGTTGCAACCCAGCCGCCCTCCCAGTGATACCAGTGGCTTCTGCAGGGCTGTTCATGTGACTGACAATATGCATCTGCTTTCTGACTTGGTGTTAGTTTGAGCCAACACTACAGGTCTTAAGGAAAAACAGGAAACATAAATCTTGCAAAAAATTTAAGAAACTTCTAAAAATAACTCCTAAGCTTGCATATAATAGATTTTCAAAGTCTGACACCTTGCAACTTGCCAGGTCTATAAGGGAGTACTCTGGCAGTCAGATGCATAGAAATATTCCCCCTACTAATGATATCCAGCTCCCTTATTCTAGCTCTAATAAAGTGACAAGAACAATAAACTAGATCTTAAAACTGTCATGTCCTTGTGACTGCTATCCATCCCTGACCTTGAAGTAATGTAATTCAGAGGAAGGGATTACTAAATCTTGGCAGGAAATAAGTATTTCATTGGCTCCTGTCTTCTGATGAAGCAAGTTGCTGTTTCATGAACCATTCCTCAGTAAAAGCACATGTCCGCAAATCTACTTCACTGTCAGTTCCTTTTCTTGTTCCTCCACCAGGGCAGATAGGATGGTGGGGTGAGTGCTTCCCAAAGCACCTGCCCTCATTGAGCTACAGATATACTCTGAGGGCTTTATAAAAGTTGGTGCTTTCCTGAACAAGGATGTCAGGGTGTTATTATAGGTATTTTGATAAGATTCTTCATTGCCTTTAATGGATTTGTGATTGGGCCCTTGTTTCTTCAGGTAATCCATCCTAGAGAAGGCTGGTGCTTATTGGCAGAGTGACCCAGAGGCAAAGTAATGAAGGATCTAAACTCTGCACCGCAAACTGAAAATTTTCCTTTGACTATCCATGTCTGATATTTCATTTACTTCCTTGTTTTCTTGATGTAGTACTTTAGAATGCCTTCCAATGAAGTCATTCAAATAATCTGTATTTTAGAGCACATCTTGAACAACCTTGGTAAAGGCTGTAAGTGTCTGAAGACCTTCAGTGAAAAATGGATGCATCTCAGTGGAGCTCCCCTCACTTCACAGGTCTTATAGCTGTACTTGCTTTTGGGACTACAGCTTGAGATATGACCAACCCCTTGTAGAAATGAATGAACTAAGAAGAAGTAATTAATGCATAGGAATTTTAGTTGAGTGGAAAAGCACGTAGAAAGATTGTATGGGTGAAACTATGTGGAATACAGGTGTGAGCATGAAGGCCTGAGACCAATCCTCATAGCACACCCCAATCCAGTAGCAGAAAAAAATAAAGGAGGGAAAAGGAAAGAAGAAAGCAGCCTTGGAAAACTGGAAATAAATGAATCAACCTAATCAACCTAGCAGGGTGAATTAAAATAAGAGTCCATAAAACTTTACAAGGAACTTCTCCAAAAGTGTAAAGAGAAGAAAGTTTTGAAAAGTGATCAAATATAACCTGCTCCAGTAATTATACTTAAAGAAAACAGTTATCCTTCTCAAAATCAAACTACCACCAGGGTGTTATAATAATAATAACGTACAGCAATTCCAGCAGTCTTGCAGGAGATGAAAAGTTAAACAGGAGAAGTGATGTGGAAATGCTGGGTTATTTACCTAGATTAATATTGTTTGAGGGATTTTCTGCATTTGACCTTTAGCAACCTTTGCCTGAGGAGAAGAATTAAGCTGTGTTTAAATTCCTTTTTCACAAATCCTGGGTTTGGGTTTTGTTTTGTTTTTTTATTAGTGAAAAATTCACAACTTCTTCAGAAAGATCATTCTTGAGAGAGTACACAAATATGTCTCTTGTGGTCTCAGCAAATTTTTTGTTCACTAACACAATTTTGCATCTTTGACAAGATTGTCCAAACATGTAACCAAAACTACACAGTGACCTAAGTGGCATACAAACAGCATAAAACACTAAGAGCGACATTAAGCTGTCAACTGGTTTAAATAAGTATATAAGGCAGCCACACACTAATGTGTCACAAAGATCTGGTAGTATTGTCATGATTTAAGCTGTTTTGTTCAAAAGGAGGATGGGCTGCTAAAGTGTCCAAACCAGCTTTCATTATTTCCTTTCTGTTGTTTTCAGTGTGACTGACCACATTCTATTTGACATCATGATGGTGAGATGTGTCTCTTTCCCCAACTTGATGTGTCTTTGGAGCCCTTACATAGATCATTTTCTGTTGGAAGGGATGTAGGCAGCTGCTTGCAAGCTCAGCTCAACAGGCAGGGGTGCAGGCAGGCACTTGGAGAGGAAAAAGTTTGTGTGGCAGCGAAAGGGAAGAGCTCTTTTCGGGTGCTCTCTGAGGGTTCTGCTGTGCTGTTCACGTTGCCTGTATGCAAAACAAAGTAGCTGAATTAGTGATACAAATGCTATTGAAACAAGTCCGACTTTCTGTGGACTTCAGTAGGCTTTGGACCAGGTCCTTTGTTACACTTAGTTCTCTGGACCAACTTTTGGTTTTGGCTGGTTCTGTAAGTTTTACCTGCACCTCTGGAGGCATGCACTTGATCCAAGAGGTCATGTGTTTTTAACAGCTTTATGACACTCCACCTCTAACCTTGACTTGTAGGGATGTAAGTTTGTGAACCTGCACCTGACTGCATAACTGGACCATAGAGTTAACAAGACACCAGTGAATTTGCTAATGAACTTGCCCAGAAGGTACAGGAAAGGGTCAGTTATGCGTTTTCCCCGAGACAAATTGAACCATAAATTTTACAAGTTTTTGTTGACATTAATTGGGTTACACTTGTGTAAGAAATTCTTCTTTCTTACTCATTTGTCTTGCAAATTGTTTGCAGTGCCAAATATTTCTGCCATGCCAGTCACTCAGCCATGTGATTTCCAGGCTTAACAATTTCTCTGAGACACCACAGACTCAAACTTCACTGTAGTTTATTGCTCAATAAAAAAACAAAAACTTCAGATATTTCACCAGACTGCCGTTCTCGGAGGGTCAAAGTAAAACTCCCATTTAAAGCAAATTTTCTCCCAGCCTCCTTTTTTTTTATTAGTCCTTTATTCACATCTCAAAACCACTGGGCCTTGAACAAAAGGCTCTTTTCAGAACAGTCACTTCTGTTCAAGATTAAGTGAAGTGATTTATTACATTTATGTAGTGTTAGGCAGTGATCATTCAGATGTTAAATTAATGGACGTTTCCTCACCAGTTCCTTGCCAGTTCCTGTGGTACTGTTAATGTACCATTTGATCCAGAATACATGAAATAATCACCTCACTAGCTCTGGAGAAAAAGTTGTCCTTTGTCACTGCTGTTAATCCCCAGTAGGTTGAGTTGCCATGCCCAGGCGTAGAGAGACCTGAGGGAGTTTTGCATTCAAAGTCTGTCTGACAAAAGCAGACGTGTTTGTGTTGTGCTGTGCTCTAGGGAAATTTGGACACTCCCAGGAGCCACTCCATGGCAGAGGTACACAAACTGGTGAGAAGACCTAGGAAACTGGGGGTAGAAAGGCTAAAGATACGCATTGGCACATTGGCACATCACTGTTCTACCTAACACCCCTATTGGGATCTGCAGACTCAGTCTTCAAGGCACTGGAAAGATGCTTGCTGTTGGAAAGGAGATGCTGGAGGAGAGGATGGCTACTTCACTCACTGGAGAGGTTGAGACATTTTCTGAATGAATGTGTGCTGGGAAGAATACAGAAAGAACAGTAAATGTAATTTTAGCTGCAGCTCCTGAGAGTGAGATCCTGCATTATGTAGAGTCATAAATAGGGGGTTTCCTCAGCTTGTGTAAGGACAGCACAGCGTGACTTCTGCATATCAAAAGCATAGGAAACCTTGAAGGAGTGTACTGCAAGTAATTGATTAGTACCTATAAGAGAAAAAGCAACACACAAAGGAGTTGCTTTGTTTTGTTGTTTTGTTTGTCTTGGTATAAGCTTCTTTGCAAAAGCCAAATTCTGCAGACTCATAAATGTGCTTGCTCGTAACTGGAAAAGCATTGATATTCTGCCATCCTTAAAAAAAATGTGGGTTTCCAAATCTCTGTGCTCTCCACGCTTCTCAGGGCAGAGATCCAAGCAGAACACTCTGGTCTCAGAAAAGATGACTGAGAGGTTTACCGTCATGTAGGGTCTCTCTGTATGATTTCAACTCCAACGGGTATGTTTAACAGTAAGTTGCCATGACACAATGATGTGGCTTGGACAGATGTCCAGAGTAGTCCTAAACGAGCTGGCTATGGTCCTGGAGAGTGTATATTGAGGCTGATGCAGGTTTCTGCTGGGACTGATGCAGCCTTCATGAGGCTCATGGTGTACCAACTCTGGCAGGTTTCTGCTGGCTGAACCAGCGGTGGTACCTCTGCCACGTACTGGGCTGTGTGATCAGGACTGTGATCATGCTGAGCAGCTCATGTCCTTGCAGGATTTTTCATCAAAGCCATTAAACAAAAAATAGGCTTTTAGGGATTGCCTCAGTCTCTTCTTATTGACCAATTTCACTTTTGCTGCATGGAGCATGTTTGTGAGGGAGCTGAAGAACAGGAGCTGTTATTCTGCAATAAGTCATGTGGACAATACATGCTTAAATACATGCTTAAATACTCTGAATTAGATTGGTTTCCTCACTAGCGAGGCAATGTAGTTTGGTGTATGCTCAAATCTAAATATGTGGTTCAGTCCTATTCATGCCAATGAAATCTAAGCATGTGCTTAAAGTTGAGCAATTTGTTGAATTGTTGCAAAACTGAGCTGCCTTTGTAGAATTAATTAATCTATCTGAGCTACTTTTTATGTATGCGACCCAAAGAGAACTGTATGGCTTCTGTGTGATTTTTAAACATATCTTTCAGTTAAATCAAGGGTCCAGACACAAATGGTACTACACATTATATGGATTTATGACATTCCCTGGAGGATTCTGGGTCAATAAAGCAGTGAATGGATTACAAAGAGGCCTCTAAAGTGTTTGCTGGAATTTGCAAGGAATGAATGAATTACTGTTTGTTTTATGGCTGGAAAACATCTTTCTCTGGATGCTGCAGATCAGGCTGACTGACAGACATAACATGATTTTGCTGTGTTTTGAACAACTGTATTTATTGTACTCAGGCCAGAAGCTGAGAAATAAAAGTGAAGCAGAATGTCGTAGCAGTATACTATTAAAACAGAATAAAAAATACTATAGGTTCAATGCAAATGATTATTTATTATTCAGCATGGTTACTTTTCCTGCAGTAACTCACAGGCTTCTGCTAGGGCTAGTGCTTCATTGTCAGGCAGACATGTTGTCCTTTGTACAAGAAGCTTGTACCACACATAAGCCTTATATAATTGCCTGGTTTACATATATCTAATTTGAAAGGAGGCTTGAGTTTTCTAAACAACTAGAAGAACTATTGCTGAGCCTTGTGCAAAGCAGGATGGTTCATCTCCAGCTGGCATAGAAGTGTTATGTGTAGATACAACCAAATGCAAGATGCTACAAGCAGAATTTTAAAGTATGAAAAGCTAAGTTGTTGTGCAGGATGAGGGGCCAAAGGAAGAAACCTCAGGTCTGCCCAACACTTCCAACGATGGCGGCCGGCTTCCCTGCTGCACACATAGGCTCTAGGGTGCCTGAAAGTCAGCTACCCTCTCTGTCCTTGCCATGATGGTCTGGTGGACAGAAGGGATCTGTCATTGTTTGCCTAAAAGGCTAATAAGATTTTGGGCTGTTTTGATTTCAGGATGGTGGAGCTCAAGTAGCAGGAGGTCTGACTGCGTCGTTGCTCCTTTCCAGACCAGTGGTTAGGAGACTGCTGTTGATCCTCTGTCTTGCCAGAGGCAATCGGGAATGCTCTTTGCTGCAGCCTGGTTTGACCATCCAGAGTAACCTGAGAGTGAAGAGTGGTCAAGGAGGGAAAGATTAGTCCTCTGAGGAGATTCTTGCTTTTCTGAGTTGTGGCTTATGCTACCAACAAAGAGCATCTAGTCTTTGATTCCTGCCTCGCATTCAGTTCCTGGTCCTTGCAGTGAACAGAAACTCCTTTCTGTGATTTTTTCGCTTGGCTTTTACTCCACTTCTAAATTCCATATCAGATTCACATAGGAAAGATTT
Source organism: Neopsephotus bourkii (assembly GCF_033783945.1). NCBI lineage: Eukaryota > Metazoa > Chordata > Aves > Psittaciformes > Psittacidae > Neopsephotus > Neopsephotus bourkii. Next base: position 4,942,701 of record NW_026901456.1, on the reverse strand, counting down.
TAGTGGTGTGTGGTGCTTGCTAAACTCAGAGAACAGTGTTAGTTACCTTACAGCTTTCAAAAAAGCAGCAGTCTGTTAAGCAGTGATCACATTCAGCAACCACAAGATGCATTCAGGGAATTGGTACTGTCAGCGTTTGATATTAGCACTCAATGGCATAACTGTAATAATTAATACATAATGATAATTCAAGGGCTAATGAAATTAGTAATGCTATTACTATTAATACTTCTCACTTGCACAGCACCCACTATGTTGTGTTGGGGGGTTTAAAGCATGTGTCTCCCCATTCTACAGGGAGACACAACTTTTGTCAGTTTTGGGGAATTAAGGGTAGATTTTCCTTTGGAGGAGGAAAAAAGGAAGCTGAGAATAACAACAGTAACAAATAGAATGAAAGAACTGGAGGATCTTTTTTTCTGAATTTATCAACTTCTTATCAGCAATGCTAGCAAATACATGTTCTAGGTCACTTAACTGAATGGAAAACATCCAACAATACTGCCAAATTAAATGACAATAGAGGCTTTCTACCTTGAGTTCAAATAAAGCACAGACAGTAGGAGGCAATGGAAAGTCCATTAAATTTTAATTTGCTTGTCATTAAAGTATGCCATTCATCTGTAATATTACATGGCAAGGAAGTCCAAGTACAGAAGTGTATGGCTTACAGTTCTTAATGGTCTTCTTATAAATTTCTGTCTGTGATTATGATCAGTTCTTTCTTATCATCCATGAAATTTATGAACCAATTTATTACATCAGCTGAGTGGAAATATCAGATAATGCAATGCAATAAAAAGTAGATACTGATTTTAAGAAATCAGTGTGTCCTCCATGGTCTCTTGTGAGAAGAGCTAGAAGAGAGCACCTAATTACTTCAGCAACATTAAAAACAACTGCAACATAATGGTGTATGGAACCATTTAATCAAAATGGACACACAACACTCTTGTAATTATATGAAAAGGTCATGGAAATCATCAATTTAGACGAATATGATGTGAAGAATATGACTTAAAACTTCCAGTAAAGCTATCTCCTGGAGATTATTTGAACCACAAAAAAGTGGTTTGTATTTCCAGTTTAATAGCTGAGGGCACAATGCCATACTGTGTGTTTTGGCTTGTGAGATCTCAAAGCAGAACTTTCTTAATTGGAACTGCTCAGATACCCAGCATGGAGGTTCATTTCAAGTAACATACCTGCTGCTGGAAAATATAACTGCCTACAATTTAATTATATAGAAGCTATACGCTGGCTTTTTGATTGGTCCTGTGAATTTCTCCACAGAGCTGAAACACGAATTCATCTGTTTTAGCAGAAGCAAAGGAAAAGTGAACTGCTTTCAATTTCCTTTTTAGTATGCAGTAATGGATAATTTCCAGCTCTGGAAAAAAAAAAAAGCCAAGAGCCCCAGCTTATACCTGGGGGTAACCTAGTTCTACCAGGTAATATAATCTGTTTTCTTTGCTGCAGCTGAACAATGACTGACCTCGACATCTTGATTTTGGCCAAGACAATGGAGCAGGAAGAAAATCTGCTCCTGGAAAGTGGTAGATGCTTTGAAGTGAAAGGGAAATACACGTTTATGTGACTTAGGGTAAGGTCAATTAAAGTGTAGACATGGGGGATTCTTTTATATGGCACAAAATGCACTGTGCTCGTACCGAAGCCTGACATTGCCTGGGCACTGGAGAAAGAAAATAACTGCATTATAATTTGCCCGTGCTATTACATCTTTTCTCCATTGAGCTCAGGATCCCATGAGGTTGGCCTCATTAATGGAGCCGTTTTGCTTCTTGTAGCTGTTTGGAACTAGTGCTGCTATCTTTGCACAGGCATTTCTCGTGCTCTGCTTGGTCATGTGTGCACTTTATTGACACGTCCCTAGAAGCTGAGCTGATCAGATTACTTTATAACATGATATTTTAAAGCAGAATCTCCAGCCTACTGGGACTGCAAAGGAGTACTTACAAACCTGGGAGGAAAGATCAGCCCCTGCTTTGCTTCTCACATGCTTCTGAGCTCCTGCCCTGTCATTGGTGTTGCTGAGCACGTCCTGAGAAATATCACTGCTTCCAACCCTACACTTAATATGGAGAAAAGGGGCCCTGGTGCCATTTTTGGAGATCTGTGGCATTGCCCCTTAGTACATGGGTAGGAAAAGAAGCTCCATGGCTGCTCACACATTTAGCCCAGGAGCAGGTTCCTAGGCTCAGGCTTGGTACTTCACTGTTCTGTGTCAGGGAGCTTGGTTGGTTGTGAGGAGTCTTTGCAGCTGGGAATTTGCAGTTAATTCACAACCAAAACAAGGTGAAATGACACAAGTGTGTGAGAACAGTCCTTTTCAAATATTTGTGTAGAGATGATACTTTATCTGTGCCTAGCTACAAAAGAATTGCTTTAAAGCCTGGTTATTGCCATGATCCATGTTGCTGAATCGAAAACGGTTGAAGGAGCTCAGTGCAGCTCTGGCTCCAGAAGGGGAAAGTGTGGTGCATGAATAGGTTCTTCTCTGGGGAGAGAGAAACAGGATTTGGAACATACTGAGCAGACCAGTTTTGCTGGAAGAGATCACTTTGATAATCTATAGTTTTAATAAAAAGGAGGGATTTAAATTCAAATATGAAAAGGAGCTGAAAAATCCTACAGATGCAGCTTCATTTTATAGTTTAAGATTAAAAACACTTTTTGCCTTTAGTTATATTGTCTTGAATTTGTTCTGTGGGGTACACAGTCAAATCTGGCTGTCTCTGCTAAGATATTTGGCAAGTGTGAGAACTGTGAGTCAGTTATACCTTTTGAAAGAACAAATTTATAAAATAGGAAATTAAAAGGAAGGGATTTACCACTATATCAATTTTCACTTATTTTTCATGGTAAGGCATTTCTTTTTTCAAAGCACATGTTGTAAGCAAGTGAACCCATTAGTCCAGGCATGTAAGAGATAAGAGAATCAAGCTTATATTTCTCATTTTAAGGGGCACTTGTCTGTGGATTTACAAAAACTCTGAATTTGATAAAGCAAATTCACAGCTGTACAAAGAAAACTTGACCAGGTCATGTAAAACAACAATCTAAAGTGACAATTTGTTACAGAGTAGGTGATTAGGTCATTTCAGTAAAGGAGAAAATATAATTGTCCAGCCATCAAAATGTCTAAGCCTAACATGAAATAACATTCACCCTTATTCTTAACTAAGAGACCAAAACGGAGTGCTCTCAAATTCATAATAAGCAACTGAATGAACTGCCCTAGCCACCCAGCAGCTTCTCCCTTACTGCATTTTACACAAGATAAATCATTGTGGCAGTCTCTTTGGTCCCTATGAAGGGCTCAGAACATTTTCTGTCTCGCAGCCATCAGCACTTAACACTCACTCTTGCAGCTCTTGTTGTATCTCAGCCTGTGCCGCTGTATACACAGCAACAGAGACCACTCCATGTCCCCAAGGGCTTTTGGCAGAGGTTAGCTAATGTGCAGACTGAAACTTACTGCGAGTCTGTCATGCTACCAGAAACATCTGACCCATACTCTGTTAGGGCACCATCTCAGGAACTTCAGATCTGCACCAGGCATGATCATGGTGGAAGACTGCAAAACATCACCTGCAATTTTTGCCCTGGTGTGTGTTGCTGTACTTTAACCATGGCATCCATGCCAGTCAGCCACACAAATGCATGCTGGGCCCCATCTCTGCAGGTGTCAGAGCCTGCAGGAAGGAAAGTCATGGTCAGGTGTTATGAAATGGGAGCAGAAGCTGTGGTCAGAGCAGGGAAGTGGTGCCTCTGGGGCTCCAGGTAGGCTGATGGTCCCAGGTATACCCACTGCCACTGCTGCTGGGTGCCATGGCTGGGGCTCATGACTCTGAACTTCCAGGGCTGTGTGTCTCATGCTACCACAATCCTTGTCTGTGCAGTTGTTGAACCATTGCAGCTGCTTCTGGGCTCCCTGACCATGGAGCCAAGTGAGTCCCCAGACTCAGCTTGGGGGCCTACAGCTGGCAAGGACAGAGGATGGTGAACATTCATCTATGCCTCTCTGGCAGAAGAAAACAGCATTGTAGCCATCATGTACCATGTTGCAACATCAGTTCCACCAAGGTCTCTAGTCATATAGCAATAGATGTAAAATAAATCCAGGGTTATTTCTTTCCTCACTTAAGAAGTTTTTTTCTGTTCCTCTTCCCCTCAGCCCTTCCTCTCTCCTTCCTATAAGCAGGAAATTTCTGTTTATATTCACATGGGCAGTCACGCAAAATACATTTAATATATTCCTCTCACCATCTGTGTGAGTCTAGTCACTCACTGGAATAACTCAGCCTCACTGCTATAGGTTTGCAGGTTCCCCTCTGCTTCTGCCAGCCCCTCATCTGGGGCCCTCAGGGCTACCTGAGATATAGCTGATGAATCTCTTGCTGCTGTGGTTTTACCTGCTGTGTTTACCACATGAAGCTGCCAGCTTGAGAGGCTTCTGCTGCTGGTTTCCTGCGTCTGAGAGAGCTGTCGAGAACCACAGGTCAGCTCTCCTGTGGATTTGGTCCTTGTTCCCTTATCACTGTTAAGGAGATGTGATAGAGTGGTACACCTGTGATACTGCTATGTACCTGCGCTGTTGTCCCTGCCCCTGCACGTGGATAGAAGTGTGGACAGTAGACGCCCGGAGGACAGCCCCTCTTCCCACCAACTCACTGCACTTCCTAGCCATCAGCAGTCCCCTTACCATGGGGTCTTGGGGGGTCCATCTGGCTGCCAGATAGCTCCCAGCCCTGGAGTTTCAGGATGCAGGTTGCCAAAGCACAGCTTCTTCAACAGAGCCAAACATCTGGTGCAGCGTGTTCAGTACCCTCCAGTGTGCCAAGCCACACTGGCATGCCTCTTGGCATCCTGTGCCTCATTGCAATCAGTGTTTTGGTTTCTGAAATTTGCCTTGGCGCCGCTGCTTGCTGTCAGTATGGTCTCAATGGCAGGCCTCCAGGCCACCCTGGACAACCTGCCACTGTCGACCTTTCCTGTCTTCTGCTTCTTGTACCCTAAACCAGCTCTCACTGGATGGCCATGGGGAATCTCTCTGCATGCCCTTGCAGCTCTCTGGTGTGTTTCAACCATCTCCCTGTGTGTTTTTCTGTCTTCTGATGCTGGAAGGATGAATTTGGCTCACACAGATAAAAAGGCTATTTGCAGTCCCTGGCAGGGGTGTTTAGATAAGAAGACTGTTAGGGTGTGCGCTGTTCCCCAGTGCCTGGAGTAAGGATGTGGAGTGGGGGAGATACAGAGCCTGTTGGGATGGTGCCACAGCTGTGCATGGGGCAGAGCAAGTCAGACCTGTCAGTCTGGTCCCTGCCACCTGCAGAACCTAGCTTCTGGAAACAGCCGTGATCATGCCCAGGTGTCATTTCCAGGACCTAGCAGGGCAGCTCCAGCACAGAAGCCACAAGTGTAATAATATCTGTGTAGTGTGGAAAGTCAGAGAGCCACTGCTCCAGCTGGCGATACGGCCCTAACCTTATTTAGCAGCATAACCATGTATTCCAGTTGTATATGAGCTAACAAACAAGACAGGCCCAGGGCACAGGTTCAAGTGCTAGCCTGTGATGTGTTTCTATTTATTAACTATTATCAAACTCCTTGATCAGGTTTGGGCCTGTGCCAACTAGCACTCTCCTAGAGCAAGGTTTGGAGATGGTACATGCTATTGTCTCCTCCCAGTCCAGATGTAACCATTGCTGCTGGGTGGAGACAGCATGGGGGAGGAAGATTTAACCTTATGGATGTAGCATGTTTCCACCTAGCCTCTGGGCCAGAGAGCAACCCTTGTCTCTGTTTTATTTATTGGTATGAGCCTAGCCAGACAGGATCAGCCCCTTCTTTTGAATGTACTCAGCAAAAAATTAGTTTGTAATCTGCTTGCATGACTGAAAGCAATTGTCATTCTCACACAAACAAACAAAAACCTCTTGAGTCAAAAGAACATTATTAGGGCTGCAAAGACAAGCCTCAGAAATTAGCCATTGCCTGAGTCAAGGATGCTTGTGCAACCTTTATTTGTAGCCTTTATGTGCTTGCCTTATGACAGTCTTCGCTCACTGTCTGCATGCTATTTTTTCCACTGAGCTTCTGCTTCCTTCAGTGCACAGGATGGGCTGAACACAAATAATTACAACTTTACTTCTGTCCTCAGCTTAATGTGTGATTCCAGCCTTTACTTGTTGCACAATGTTCAAAGCCCGCTCTGAAGATATGGCTATCAGTTTCCTCATTGTCTTTCCTGTGGTACACACCAATAGCCTGTGCATGGACTCTACAAACAAGAGCGATATTTAACCCCTGATGTCCTGCTGAAAGTGTAGGGTATAAGCCGCTTGTTTTACAGTTGCCAAACATCTAATAGCTTGAATATTTTATTTCTAAGAGCCTGGGAATTCTATTTTTCAGTCTGCTTAACAGTAACATCAACATCCAGAAGAGATGCCATTTGAGTTTCATTGAAGTTATGAGTTTCATCATTTTGGCAAATCAGACCATAAAATGTTAGGTTTGGCATTCAGAAAATGAAGAATGCATGACTTTTTCAGACCTGTCATCATGCAGGCACACTGTGGCAGAGGCAAGAGTAGAATTCAGCTCCCACAAGGCAGCAGTCATGCTTTTCTGTTCCTCTAGTCCCCTGACTCATTGGCTTCATATTTTCCAACCTCTGCAGCAACTAAAGTAGATGTGTTTCAGACTTTATCTGCTTTACCATGCTGTCTTGGGTCATGCCGGGAGCTGGTATCCTCCATTCATTCAGCAGAGCAGTTGCCATGGAAAAGATCACAGAATTAACATGCCAGCTCTGTCTGGATCCTACCCTAAACCCAAACCTAAGTCTTCTTTTTTAGACCTGTATGTAGGTAAGGAGCTTGCTAGCAAGCCATCATCCCCAGCTATAGGTATTGAGCAACCTGGACATCTAACCCAATTTCAAACCCAGTCTCTTTTGCTCAGACCCAGACATCTCTTACATAATCAAAGATAAATAGTCCTAATTACAGCAGCCCCTAGGAAGATGTCTGTGGGCTGGGACCTTACTGCTATCTGTGGTTTGAACGCAGAACTGAAGTACCTGGAACTGATTGCAGAGAGCTCCTGCACTGGAGTTAAATCAGTGGCTGTTAGCAAACCCAGGTAACAACCCCTGGCAGCACCAGTAGCCGGGAAGGATGAGGAGAAACACAGTCCAATGAGGCACTCATAGATGTTTATGAAAAGAAGAGAAGTGGCTGGGCTCTTTCTGGCCTTTGAGGGTGTCTAGTGAGCCCTGAAGATGCTCCCCCCAAACACCCCTCCTGCCATGTCCCCTCCACGCTAGAATTTTCAAAGCTGCTGCTTATCTGCAGCAGATAATGTCACAGCTAGTACAGCTGCTCATGGGAACACAACTGGGGAGACCTAGGGCCTTCTGAAAATACTGTCCTCTGAATATGAAGAACAAGCATGGGGAGGTTCAGGGACTCACTTTCCCCTCTAGTGCTTGGTAAACATTTTTCAGTAGTTCTAAAAATAGAAAGTTTTAGACAGCTACCTAAGCAATCCAGACTCAACTAATATCTTTATTATATGAAATTAAAACTTCCTGCATGTGGCTCGCTTTTAGCTACCGTTATCTGTTTAATAGTCACTGAGCTAAGCAAGAAAAGCGTAAGAAAATAAGCAGATTTATGTTAGATTTCTTGCACAATACAGGCAGGCATTCTCTTTTCTCTAGTGACCTTAGAAGTTCCCATGCTTTAGTACTTGATGGTTTGTTATATGCATTCACTGGGGGGGTGGGGGGGTGGGGAAGCATATGGTTGAAAATAAGTTTTCTGAGCTATAGTTTGCCACATAAGTATGGAAAATGGTGCTTCAGATTTAAACCATGTAGTTAGTACAGGCTGACTGACTAGACTAGCTCTGCCTCAGTTAGGTTCTAGATGTGCCTGGTGTCCCACTTGCAGGTCAAATCAGACTCCACAAGGTCAGCTACCACTCTTGAGCACTGCCTGCCTAACTCCAAGTCTGCTTGGTGGCAGCCACTCACCACTGGAATTTGTTTCTGAGCATTACAGAGCTTTTGGACTGCCTGCCCTAAAGCAACTGTGGCCAGACAAAGGCAATCTCTTTTCACATAGAGCAGAATCCAAAGCCTTGTGAACTTAGCTCTCTCTGTTTGGCGTTACTGATCCGTTAGTCTAAATATGGTACATGGCAGTTTGATGGAAATCATTTCCAGTAAGAGAGGATGTTTCCTCAGCAATTTTCAAGCTGGCTCTGACTCAGGCATTCTCATGGGAGCCCATTTAACTGGTCATTAGGGAGACAGCAAAAAGGCATTGAGGAATTTTGTAACAAAGATGTGCATCCTGTATGAAAGACCTCCTGAGAATCCTCCTGGCCATTGGCTCTGTGCATGCTTGAGAGATTTTATTAATGCTGCTGAAAAAGTATTGCTCAAACTAATCTATTATTTGTGCATAATTTTAAAGATGCTGTATTGTACTTGTTCCAGCAATGTGATGAACCACTGTGCTTGTAAAATGCTGTGCTCAAACAAACCATAATTAAATGTTTAAAGTCGATTAACACCCTATATTGCAACACAGTAATCGATGGTGGAAGGGTTGTAGTTACCAAATGAATAACGGGAAGAAACATCCAGAATTTGCTAAGCAAAGTCTTCTTATAAGCTAGGACCAAAGTAAATATGTCAAGAAAAGAGGCTATGTAATGAATAGAGATTGTGAATTGCCCTTACAAAAGCCATAAGAAGCAAAATAAGTATTCCTTCATAACACATACTCTCTTATTTACACCTTTTTGTGCATACATGTTTCAAGGCAAATCTTTTCCAGATTAGCAGTGCTGGAAATTAATAAAGTTTTAATCTTCTAAACTCCCTGAATATGCAGATGTCTTTAGGTGTCATGGCTGAACCCACACATTTTGCTAGGATTACTAACACAATTAAAACCGACTCATGTCTTAAGAGTTGCATTGGACTGAATCAAGTAGCTGGCAGAAGGGTGGGTGTAAGAGATGGCCAGAGTTTTGGTTTCCAATTCAAGTCATCCAGTTGGTGGCTGCTTCTGACCCCAAAACACCCCAGCATGGATGCCACAGGCCAAGCAACAGCCCTCCTGCTGAGGCAATTCTGTGGGTTTGGGATGCCCCAAAGTTAGTTGTCCTCTACAAGTCAGACAATCCTGAGAGAAGAGGGTCTGATGGATAAGCAACACATAAGGGGATCTTCTCATCCAGACCCTGGCATTCATGCAGAGAAAATGTATAAGACCTTCTTTATTGACCCCTCTTTGTGAGGATCAGCCTTTAGGCAGGCATTTTCATTTGGAGACACATTGATTCTTATCATTAATAGTAAGACTGTTGAATGTTTACTGCCAAGTCAGACTGAATCACAACCATTTTCTGCCTGAATAAACAAGAGCTATCATGAGTGAAATCGTGTTGCCTAAATGTTAGAACAAATACCTATGAGATTGCAAATTTGGTGACTGGGCATATTGGCTTGGTGCTACATGCAGAAGTAGTGGGTCTGAGAGGGAAAGGACTAGAAAAGGAACAGAAAAGCACAGGGAGAAAACACACAGAGGAGAGAAAGAAGGAAGTTTGGGTAGATGTACAATAAATTCTGTAAAAAAGACAGTGTTCAGGTGCTCTGCACTGAGAAGTGGGACACACCATAGGTGAACAGCTCCTTAAACTTGCTAGTCAAGGATCTGACAGAGGGAAGCACTGACGACACTTTCCTCTACCCTCCAAATGTCCTTTCCTTGGATAGCTGGATGTTCCCTATGGATCTTTACATTAATACCTCATCTCTGTGATGATGCTCTCTGTCGTTAGTGCTATTTTAACTCTGCATGCTCTTGTTATTCACCTGAACCTTTCTGATGTCCTACTCCTTCATGCTAAGCTCTTGACTTCAATAACTTCTCATAGCCAGGAGATTCTTAGCCTAACAACATCCATGAAAAAAGACTTTTTTTAAGCTGATGTAACTGACTAAGCCTCTATTTTAAGCTACAAAGTCCAGTTTAACCTTACCAATGGATAAGATTTTAGGCAACCTTACCAATGGGTGAGATTTTTAGGCAATCTTATCCAGTGTACATTAGCCAAGGCATCCCTATAGCTGAATTAAGTATGTAAAGGTTTAGCAAAAGAAGCTTGCTGGTACTTGTTTTGAAAAGAAATTCCTGCAATGAGAGGCATGAATTACACATAATTATTGACCCTACAGTGTAAATACTGATGATAGGAAGTTTTTAAACATTACATTACTAAACCAGTAGAGTGTTTATAGCTATAGAGACATCAGTGCTTTAGCAATTAAATGCATATTTATGAACTCTTCTAAATAGATGTTATTAATCAAAAAAAATCAGTTTTAAGATAATTAAAAAGCCCATGTTTCAGATCCAGGATTCTAAATTGTCTACGAGCTGTTATAATCTTTAATTTAAAACTACGTAAATAGCCCACACATAACAGCTTCTTTTAGTGCCTGTTCCAAGGACCTTAAGTGAATGTAAAGTATTTCCACTGACTTCAGTTAGCTTTCAAAAGACACTTAATCTCCTGCCAGCATTACCTGCTCACTGTTAACTGCTCTGGCATGTCCATGCTACTCTTCTGGCCCTTGCAGAGGAAGGAAGGGAATGAGGAGTGTGATGCCAAGAAAGATTGTGTGCTCTATTTAACAGTGTTATCCTGATGGCACTCAGCTCATTTCTCATGCGATTTTTGCTGTTGGTCACTGATGACGTGTTGTGTGAATGATGGAGAAAAGCTAGTTTTCAAGTATTCAGTTGGAGCTGGTACTATGCAGAAATGGGACCTGGTCTGTGCAGTACATGCTCTAGGTCCCAGAGCGAGAGAGGTCGGTAGCCCTGTGCTGCTGCAGGAGAAAGTCTGGGGAAGACCTGGAGAGCACAAGGCTTGATGAGATCTAGGTCCAAAGGGTGGTTTGGACCATAGGGAAACAAAGACTCAGGGGAGATAGACTGGGTTATATTGGCAGGTAGGAAGAGTATGTGGGACCAAGGTGAAGGGAAAGACATCTGACCCATTCAGGTATTGTGCAACGCTAGTGTCACACTCAAATCTTTGTCTTAAACCTGATGATCCACCAAAAGCTTGAAAGCAAACACACTAATGGAGTCCCCCACACCAATGGGCATTTCATCTACAACTATAGGAGTAACGTGATGATCTTAAGGTCCTTTCTAATCCTAACCATTCTATGATTCTATGATTTCCCAAATCGTCCTTGCAGAAGGGGAATATTACACAGTCTGCTATAATAACTGGTCACCAAGGGCAGAGTTAAAAGACTGGATTTTAGAGATGTGATTAGACTGAGAGAGAAAGTGACAGGATAGAATTCAGTTTCATTTAGAAAAATGTCACCACTTACAAGTCCCTTTCCTTACCCCTGAGCTCTCATGTTTGTACTGCCGCAGCTATTTAAACATTAGGCAGGTCAGGAGATGATCATACGTGCAGAAAAATCAGGGGATGCTGATCACCTGAGCTGTAAATGTAACTGGTTTGAACTAAAATAAGAGCAGCTGTTCTGTTAGGTTCAGGATTTGAATAAGCACCAGTGTTTTAATAACTTCTCTTCCTTCCCTTTCCCCTTCACTTCCTTACCTCCTGCCTTTGAGTTTCCATGTGGTAATGCAGCCTGATGAATACTAGCAAGTCCGATTTCCAACCAGGCAAATCCAACTGAAAGTTGGAAGGGTACTACTACCCCAGTCATTAGGCCTTTGTGGACTTGCCTGCCCACCTGCAATTAATTCTCTCCTTTTCTGCTGATATGCAAAAAGACAGCCTGGATGAAAAGTCCAATGATTTATTTACCTCTGAATCAGTGGTGGGACCTGACTTCTGTGAGCTCCTGACACCTCTGGTAGGGTCTGTGCAGCTTTTGGTGCTGAGCCTCAGCTCAGCTGCCTCCAGTGCTGGAGAAGGATGTTTAGAGCCCAGGATGGAGGGGAGAAAAGCCTTGAAATAGTTGTGATCTTTGGCTCCAAGCCGAGGAATTTTGGCTATCTCTGGAAGAGGGGAAGTTCGAATAAATTATCCAAGTTGTTGTAGAGATTATTACTCCCTCTGGATCTTCTCTGGGGAAGGTGATGATGGGAGAGCCCGGGAAAAGAAGCTGCTTAAGTCTGATAGAGTGAAGGCTTGTGCTCAAAGTTGGGCCAAACTGACAAAACCATCCCACGAGAAAAGTGTGCAGCGGAGGGACCCAGCAGTGGGTTGGTTTTTTTTTTTTTTTTTCTGGTTTTGCATCTGTGGACTTTAAATATGGCTGCAGATATTGCCAGGGTACAGAAGAAGTGAGCTGAAGGTTTCTGGGGCTTTCTGCCAGCTTTTTGCCCTGTTGAGGGACTTTCTGATGACAGTGTCACTCTGAAGAGCCAGAGAAAGGGGCAAAGCTTAAGGTCTTGCTCCAACCCTAGCACCTCTTGCAAGATGCTCTCAATGATACTGGATTTGAAAAGCTATATATCCCTATATATCGTTGTGCAAAGCTTCTGCACAGAAGGTGGAAAATCACCCCGTCATCTCACTGAGGACCAAAGATATATATTCGGTATATATTTGATACGGATGATACTTTAAAATGCCCCAAATGACAGCTTCTGTTGCTCATGTGAGAAAAAAGAACAACGTGGCTACAAAGTGGTCTCTCTGAATTTCCCCTCAATTCCGGGAGGGGGAGGCATGAGAGAAGGGATGCCAGGCGCCTGCTCCCCATTGCTGGCGAGGGGACCGCCTGGGAAAGCAGTAGGTGAGGAGCAGGATGCCGTCTGCTAGACGTGTGCGCAGAACTCTGCGTGCAGCGTCTTCGGGGCGAGTCACGGGAGCAGGGCTCGCTGTGTGGCCACTGCTTCCGCAGCGTATCACTGCTCCCCCCCGCTCCGGGCCTGGATGGGCTCTGCATGGAGAGCCTAGACGGAGGAATTTCTTTCTTTACACAGTGGGTGTTAATCAACATTTTGGGAAATGCAATTACAGGTTCACAAGCTGTGGAAACCTCTGGGTTTCCCACACTTGGTCGGTACGGTCATCGTCTGTAGCTCAGGTCTTTCATTAGCTGCCAGGGACACTTAGCCTCTCACATTGTCTGCGTGAGACTGGGAATGTTTTCTGAATGACTAAGGTGCCAGCCCTGGAGGCATCCGTGTAGGTTTTGCAACAGCCAGCACTAGGCTTTTCCTAAGAGAATTAGGAACGCAGTTTTTCTGGAAGCCGAACTCTATTAGTTGGTTTAGGTTTTTATTTTTTTTTCCAAAAATCCCTGCCATTTTGTTACTAGCTTTCCAGCTGAGCATGTTAGACTCCTGGCACTGCTCATGTACTCTGCTGCATTACTCAGCTTTCGTGCTGCCAGATTGAAATGTCAATGCAAGTAACTGTCAGTCTCCCAGGAGGTGAAATGTAGAGCACCATTCCCCCTCCCTAGGTAAGCGGTTTCAGGATACAGCTCAGTCAGTTACGAGAAAGGTTATAGGATATGTTGCCTGAGGTAGTGTGTGGCTGGGCTGGCCAATACACAATGCCCTTCCCAGTCCTGACTTCCCAAGAACACCATGAATGATGTGGAAAAATAATCTTTTCCCATTACGCGCACTTTCCTGAGTCGTTCTGCTAAATTTTAGTCCCGTTGCCATTTTTCTGCATTCCTACATGGCTATGTCCTGAGTGCTATGTCCACTGAAATCCTTTGTTATTATAAGCTATAATTCCTCTACCAGCTCTCAGAGGTCAACGTTTATAGGACATTTATATCCTGACCTTAAGGCCTTGCCTATGCAGAAAGGCTGTACTGCTCTAGCCTTACTGGCATAATTTGAGTAAGCCAATTTCTGCCTTTCCCCCACTCCTCCTTGGTGCAGATGTAATCACACAGCTATAAAGATGTTTATACAAATTTGGGTTATTCTTACAGAGAAAGCAGAGTGTGTTTTATCACAGCAAGGCAGTTTTATTTCAGTATAACTGCAACCCCACCAAGCCTGATGCTGATCTAATTACGGCTAATTTTGTACAGAAGTGGATCCCAGACAGAACATGCTGAAATGTTGATATATGGGGGCAGATGCCTACACAGGGCTACTGTCTATGTCTTACATATGCAGTGATGCAGAACTCCCACCTGTGGTGGTGCAGACCTAGCACTGTACAAGAAGGTTGTAACACTGACTAAAATAATTGTATGCACACAGAAACTGTGTTTAGACAAGGTGTATAGAGAAACGCGACTTATTTCTATCATTTCTAGCCCTTCAGAGGCTATACTGCCCTGTTCTAAGTCAATCCTGACAACAGCCAGAAGCATAAGGTCCATGAGATGACATGTAAGGTTTGGTCTAAGAGATGAAATATCAAAACTATTCACTGTTCAAACAGGCAGCTCAAGAGAACATGTGCTTATGAATTAACGCTTCATGGTCTGAAGTACTTATAGTGTTTCAATTCATTCTGAAGGGTTTGGGAGAAAATGGCCCCTGTGTCTGGAAAGAAACCTCACACTGACCTCATCCAAGGAATCTGGATGGCTTCTTCCTGTTTTAAAGGAGCAAATAAAGATGAATCTAAATGAAATGGCCAGCAAAACTTCAAGCCAAGTCAGTTACAACATATCTGCAACCACAAGCCAATTAGGCCTGCCCTGGGGGCTTAATACAGTGTACTAGACAATGCCAGTATCTTCAAGTCTGTAGTGCTTTCTAGTCCATGCAAAAAAACCAAAACCAATTGACTGAAAAATAGGTAAATAACAAACACGTTATGTAGTAGATTTTTGAACATGTAATATTCATGCCATTTCTCCAGGGCACCTCAATTCCAGGACGAGATGAGACTTTATTGAAGCCCCACTGACAGTAAAGCACTTCTTAAAGGAATGGGGATGTTTGGCAGAGCTTCAGCACTCAGAAACTCCTTGGCTGTGTGCAGCTGTACCCTTCCTTACTGACTCACATGCTGATCCTGGAGTCTGAACCAGCTGCCCCTACAAGTTCAAGCAGCCATAGGCCTGCTCTGACAGCTTATTTATCAGCTGGGAAAGTCCCATATGGCCCATGACATACAGGCTGACAAACCCTAACATCCTCAGGGTGTGTTTTGTTTAGTCTTCACTTTCTTGGTCATGATATGGTCCTACATGGGGAAAATGGGCTGAAAAGATTTGTCTTTAGCCAAACATTATAGCTGGCTGCTAATGACAGGTCTGAGGCCTTAAAGTTCTACTTTGGTAGTACAAAGGGATTCCGGTGGAGACTGACAATCTATCCAATAGTAGCAACTTTTAGAAAATTTGTAGGTTTTCTAACAGCAGTAGCAAAACTGAGGCTGTGGTAATAGCCATAACTTCTTCCCCATTGTCCTTAAATACGATGTGACTGCGCAGTCAGGAAGCACACTGTCTCTTGTATTGTGCATCCTCAGTTCTTCATGATCTGCAGGGAAGATGATCAATGCAATTTTTAGACAAGATAAACTGAAGTTACTATCCATTTTCCTGCTGTAATCTAGTCAAGGATAAGAATTTGCTTTCTCTTCCCGCACACCTTCTCAATCTGTGGATAACACCCTATTTTCAGTAAAGTCAATGGACACGGACTTCTGCCATTTCCTTTGGCAGAACCCAGAATTCACCAACATGTATGGAAGTGCTCATATTTTTATAGTTTCAAGCACATCCTCCCTACATCAGTTAACCTGCACTACTGTAAGAGTATTCTGCAAAAAGAACTCCCCAGATAGCCCGTACTGTCATAGAGCCCACACAGGACTGGCAGTGGGATACCAATAGCAGCAGGCAGCAGTGCTAAGCAATGGGGGAATGGGAGCGGGCCTGGGAGAGCTTGGGATCAAAGGGACCCTGGGGTGAGAGAAAGGGTTGTGCTACACACTTTCATTTGAGTTACCTGCATAAGTGTACAACCTGCTCTGTTTCTGCATAGCAGGATTTTGCTTTTTGCAGCTAACCTCGGGTTATACAAATGATTTCTTACATGGTGCACTGAGCAACACCTAATCATTTCCCCTCACACAGGGGGAAGTTAATGATTGTTTAATGTGTCTGGAACAATGATGTCCCATGTTTGGCTTACAGGTCTCTAAGGCTATCCAGGAAGTTTAACTTTGTAGTATTCAAAAGCTGAGCTTTCCATTTAATTAATGTTGGCATTCTTTTTTGTATTCCCTTCTGTTTTAATTTCCAAGAGTTCTTTGCAAAACAAACAGAATCTGATTTTGCAGATTAAAACAAAACCCCACATTCATTATTTCACATCAAACATCTTCTTATGGATGAATGAAGAGGGGAAACATCTTTGGGCTTCTGATAAAGAAAAGAAAGATCCCATGTCTTCTACCCTATGGAAAAGAATCTTGCCCTATGGAATTGCAAGTTTCTGCACAAAAAAAGCACTCAGAGCAGCAGCTCACTCTTTCCTGAGTGGCAGAAAGGGCCCAGCAGCGCTCTGTTGTACTCTGTCAGGAGGGAAGAATAGAGAGAAACTGATGTTGAAGTAATGGCAGTGGTGACCTTGTGATTTTCCATGCAGACCTCCCCAGCTGGACCATAGAGCTGTTGCTGGTATCAGTCTGTCCTAAGTCATCCCTCTCAGTCATAAGGTATGCCAAACACTTCTACTGACTTACTTCAAATGCAGTGTAGGCATATTATCCTTTGCTTTTGTATTTCATCCTAAACATGTGAAAACAGGTAACTGATCTCTGTGGAACTAGAAGGTTTCAGGTACCCGAAGTCTCAGGTAGTCATGTTGAAGGATGAAAAAGTCTTAATCAAGCTTCTGGTTTCTATGCTGTTTTTTTTTCTGAAGCTTGGAGCCTTAGAGCTACCTTGTCATTCCAGCTGGACTTATTTCCAGCCTGGGGCAACTGTGGGTCCAGGTAAGGTAAGATCATTGGGAATGCTTTGACTTTTCTGCGAGTAAGTCCATTAGTCAAACATATGTTACTGGTGGCATTTGTTACTCTCATTTTGAAATTTCACATTGCGTTTCAAAGATAACATAATGCAGAAAAATGCTTTTAATGATCAATCTACAAGGGAGGGGAAACAGCTGTTCAGGAGATCAGAGTGGATAATGTAAATGCTCTCAGTGCCTGGGGATGTAGACAAATTAGGGAGAGTCCAGAGGAGAGCTACAAGAACAATAAGAAATTTAAAAACCACGGTCTGTTAGGAAAGATTAAAGGAAGTAGGGGGCTTAGTCAAGGACAAAGGTTGATAAAGGGTATATAAAGTCTTTGAATATTTAAAGACTCTTATAGGATGGCAATCAATTTTCTTCAACTCCACCAAAGGAAGTACAAAAAGAAATCTACTCTATTTGTGGCAAATATAATACACCTTACTTACTAGCAAAAATCTCTTGCTGTTTTTTGTACCTCTTTTTAAAAGTGCATGATAGTGAAATGGTAGAGCAGGTTACCGAGGAAATAGTGGAACTTCTTCACAAAATGTTTTCAAAGACTCAGCTAGACAGTCTTCTGCCAGAGATGCCTGGTTACACTTAATCTTTCCTCAGTGCACGGGTTTGTACTAGATGAATTTAAACTGCACAAACATTGATGAGAAACATCTCTCCATCATGTCTTAATAACCTCCTCTGTGCAGTGTGGCCCCTGAACCCAACATAGCTGAAAATAGACCATTGTTTCTGGACAAGTGGACTGAAAAACTGGTCTGATGGAGATTTTAGGGAATTAGCAGTCTGCATTAATGCCTTTCTGTGACTCAGGCAGCCACAGAGACCGTTGCTGACTAAGTTACTGAGCAAGGCACAGTCTTCAAACAGGTCCAAGGACATCTTGGGTGCTCTGTCCTCAGGACTTTCTCTGTTGTGTGGAAACTAGGTGATATTTTCCTCCTCACTATCAGCCACATGAGCCTCTTTCTCTCCAGACTTGCTATCTTTTGTTAGGCTGTCTGGTTTGGATCTTTGTGCATCATCAAAGCAACACTCACACTCTCCTTGTTGAATCAGGTAAACTGGAGAGAGCCTAAGGAAAGGATGACATGCATAAGTAGTGATTTAACAAAAAGAGGCAAGATGGAAAGACCTGGTTTGTTCAACAGGGGGAGGAATAACAAGTTCCCAGTATAACATCTGTCCATAGGGAGCATGTTATGGGACCATTCTCCATGTCTGCTAGGAGAAGGGACAGGTGAAAAGCAATGTGTCCTTTTCTCAACTTGGGCAGCTTTTCTGTGTATGCTGCCCCTGCCCTCCTCCTTCACTAGTCCTCACAGAGAGAAGTCACTCTTGCTCTGAGCCTGCAAGACACCCAGTTGTCATGTGTGTCGCCGGTGCTGGCTGCCCTTGGCCCAGTGAGGCGGATGAAGAAGCCATCCTCCATGAACACCAAAGCATGTTAACAAGAGCCTGTGTGAGCTGCCAGAGGACATGATATGAGGGAAGCTTACTCCACTTTGCTGGCAATGAAACAACTTTTCTCTGAATAAAAATATCCTTGAGAAAGAGAGTCTAATTTATAGTTAATAGCTGGAAGGTTTTGTGAGAACTTAGCAGGGGCAGAAAGCTCTGGAGTCTTATGGTCTGGGATATAATAGAGGAGGATGGTTTAAGTGAATACTCAGGGGTATTATTTTGTCTTGCGCATGTTTTTTTTCTGAGCCTGGTCTCTTCCTACAATACGGAGCATGTGCTGTACGGGAGCAAGACAAGACAAAGCTAACCGTGTAGGTCATGACTCTGAGCATTTGGGAAGCTGCTCTCCAAATATAAAAGTTAAGGTAAATATCTGGTGTTTATAAATGCATTTTGCATTCTTAAGGCCATCGCTATTCCTTGGGTGCCCTTTGTTAGTGTAAATAATCTTCATCTTGGTTTGTGGCAAACCTCAAATATTTGACTTCAGTCTCAGCACAGTTGAGCAGACAGTATAGGGAGTTACTAATCTGCTCCTGTGCATGGCTTTAACACTGTAACTTATCATATTAAATAGCTCTTGACAATGAAACCACAAATTTTCCAAAGAAAACAATTACAGAGGGTTAGAAGATCCTCCTTTTACCTAGTCTGAATTTGCTGTTCTAAATATCCAGGTGCCAACCATTCTTCCACTCCAAGAAAAATGTTAACTCTTTCTCTCCATTGCATCAGTTTTATTAGTTTCAATGAAAATGGGGGAGTTGGAGGGGTACAACCCCACTAACACCAAGTGTGTGCCTTTGCCCAGGATAAGGGAGGGAAAAGTAGCTGTGAATGGATGAAGGTGCTGGGGCACCCTGCTGTGTGGATATGCAGCTTGAGTCCACATCTCTGCAAACCGCTATGCAGGCTCCTGAAGTGAGTGTGTGTGTTTTGAACACTATCATCTGACTTTTGGGAGTACAGGGAACAGTTGGAGTATGTGGGGAACTACACCTTTGGAAAGCTCTGACCAGAGCCAGATGGATCCCAGATTCCTTGGCTCTGAACGCCTTGGATTGTGCAAAGCGGGTGGCTACATTGATGGAAAAGTAATAAATGGCTCAGCACAGGGGGTTCTTTGTCTCCTTCACTCATACCTCTTAACATGAAGAAAGCAGAAGTTGCAGCACAGTTTTACCCTGGTCACTCCAGCTTTGGAGCACTGTTTGGGTAACTGGTTCAATGTGCCTGCTTCATAGCAGTGTGATTGCCTAAGAGGCCAGTGATTCAGAGCTGACTATGTTTGAATAGGAAAGTAGTCTAGAAAAATGTTTAGTGCATGTGGCAGCTACATCTGTGCTGCAAGAGACATAGAATCATAGAATAGTTAGGGTTGAAAAGGACCTTACAATCAACTAGTTCCAACCCCCCTGCCACAGGCAGGGACACCTCACACTAAACCATGCCACCCAAGGCTCTATCCAGCGTGGCCTAGAACACATCCAGGGATGGAGCATTCACAGCTGCCCTGGGCAACCCATTCCAGTGCCTCACTGCCCTTACAGTAAAGAACTTTTTCCTTATATCCAATCTAAACTTCCCCTGTTTAACTTTGAACCCATTACCCCTTGTCCTAACACTACAGTCCCTAAGGAAGAGTCCCTTCCCAACATCCCTATAGCCCCCCTTCAGATACTGGAAGGCTGCTATGAGGTCACCATGAAGCCTTCTCTTCTCCAGGCTGAATATTCTCAACTTTCTCAGCCTGTCTTCATACAGGAGGTGCTCCAGTCCCCTGATCATCCTCGTGGCCCTCCTCTGGACTTGTTCCAGCAGTTCCATGTCCTTTTTATATTGAGGACACCAGAACTGCACACAATACTCCAAGTCAGGTCTCACGAGAGCAGAGTAGAGGGGCAGGATCACCTCCTTCAACCTGCTGGTCATGCTCCTTTTGATGCAGGCCAGGATACAGTTGGTTTTCTGGGCTGCGAGCGCACACTGAAGCCAGCTCATGTTCATTTTCTCATCAACCAACACCCCCAAGTCCTTCTCTGCAGGGCTGCTCTGAATCTCTTCTCTGCCCAGCCTGTAGCTGTGCCTGGGATTGCTCCAACCCAGGTGTAGGACCTTGCACTTGGCATGGTTAAACTTCCTGAGGTTGGCATCAGCCCACATCACAAGAGTGTCAAGGTCCCTCTGGATGGCATTCCTTCCCTCCAGCGTATCAACCGAACCACACAGCTTGGTGTCATCGGCAAACCTGCTGAGGGTGCACTCAATCCCACTGTCCATGTCAGTGACAAAGATGTTGAACAAGACCGTTCCCAGAACTGATTGCTGAGGGACACCACTCGTTACTGGTCTCAAGCTGGACATTGAGCCATTGACCGTGACATGAACAGCTTAATTCCCAAAGAGTCTTTGGGGCTTAACTGGCATTGTACCTGTGTCAGCCCCGAATTTAGATCAAGCAGCTCCTTCTTCTCTGCCATCTGAATTTGGAAGCAAATGAGTTTTGCCAGTGTATTCCTGAGGTGGCGAACCTGAAGGATGTACATGCAGCCACTCTAGTTGCAACGTCTCCATCAGGCTTTAGCTACTTCAGCTAGCTTTAGCTAGCTACTACGATAGCTGTATGCACATCCTTGTAAACAGAGCAAGTGATTCTTTGCTGCATTTCTTCCCATCAGCACAAACACGAAACCCAGGCGTCTGGTAACTGATTCTTACTCAACAGCCCAATGAGTAGTGCCTTGCATGGAGACATGGGTGTCTTGGTCCTTCTTCTGCCTGGTTGGGGCCATCATTTTTGTCTCATGCGATGTGCCAGCCTTGGCTGTAGGGGACTTCAGGGTGAAAGCTTCCTCCCTAGAAGCTCTTGCATTTGGCAGAAAATGCTTAAACATGTACTGTGTTTCAGGCAGAGTGAGAGCGACTGTATCCTGGTGAATAGGATTTCCAGTAAAACGCCTCAAATTAAACCTTCATTCCAGTGACTCAGAGGACACTTTTAAAAGGGGCAGCAGTTGTCCCAGTAACACAAAATTACACCCTTCAGCTGCTCAGGGAGTTGCCAGTTTTGCTGATCTCCTATCACATATTTAAGTTTCTGGCAATGTGTTCGAAACAAAGCTGAACTCTCTTATTCTCCCTTCAAGAATTGTGTTTTCTCCTTGTTTGAAGCCACTTAGACACACCTTTCTGCCAGTCTGGTCTATGCTTCACTTATAAGTCTCCATTTGTCTCTTCTGCAACCACTTTCGCCTGTCTTTCCCCACTAGCAGTGACCCAGGCAGAATCTGCAAATCCAGAGGGTTGACCTGTCTGTGGTCTGTGTGGTGGTAGGGCGTGGGTGGTGGGGGCTGTTCCTGTCAGCGCTTGGCCAGGGTGGGTTGTTTCCGAGCTCCAGTTTCTTCCCACCCACACGGACGGGACACACAGTGCCGGCTGGATTTCCCAGAATGAGCCTGGCCAGGAAAATGCAGAAACCTTGGCTTCAGCTCTGGGTTTTGGCAAAGTCCTCTCCCAGGAGTAGGGCTGGTAATGGCAGCGTGGTGTGGCAGGGAGGCTGGCTGCAAACCCAAGCAAGCAGCTGGTACCAGGAAAGCATCTGTATTTCTTTAAAGAGAGAAAAAGACAAACAAGCTCCTCTTTCAACTGGCTGAGGTTAAAATGCCAGGTCTGGCTCTTTCTCAGCTCTTCAAGCCCTTTATTGGGAATTATTTCCTCAGCCATGCCCTGGATACCTGCAGCTACCAATTTCCCCATGGAAGGGATCAACAGCTATAGCTCCTTGGGAAATGCTCTCTCCTCCCTTCCTTTCTGGCAGGTAGACGTAGCTCTTGAACTTTCTGAGGAATTGGTTGCATCAAGGATGACAGGCAAATAGCAACAATGACAAATTTTGACTGTACTGAATGGCTTGTTGAGGAAACCATGAAGGTTGTAAACTGTAGGTCAGTATCTGACCTTCTCAATGGTTATTCATGTAGATAACCCCAAGCTTTCTTTTGTTGAATGGAGCAGATGAGCCCTGCCTTGCTGTCACCATTAAACTTGAGGGACCTATGCTGAGCTACAGCAGCTTGGAAACCGAGACAGAGCACAGAGCAACCCTTAATTTTAAGAGGAAAAAAGTTGAGAACATGAAACTGCACAGAAACTGCAGAATTTCCTGGATATGATGTAACTGTGCTGGCCCTGCCCACTCTCAGGGGTGAAGTTTACTCCTGTGGGATATGCTGAACTACCTACCTAACTAATGGCACAGGTCCTCGGCAGAGGCATAACATATCAGAGAAGGCAAGATCCTAAATCTGGCAAGGCAGAAACAAACCTGCAGATGGTCCTGGAATATGTGGTTTGCCTGATTGATGTTATCCATGGAGTTACAGGCACACCCACATCTATATCCTCATGGAGGTCAGAAACCTAGACTTGTAGGAAAAAAGTATGATTTAAAAGCAGGGGAAGACAAGCAAACTGTGTCTAAATTTCAGAAATTTGTAGTTAATTTAAAAAAATATTAAAATTCTGGTAATTAAATCTGAGCCACTATGAGTAAGACCAAAAGTCAGTGTTGTTTGGCTGTCAGCAGTGACTAACAGCAAACACTAAAGAGAACAAGCATTCAGTGTTACCATCAACAAACGTACGTACTTCCAGCTTTCAGCAGTGTGTGACTCCTGAAATTTTTGAGCCAGAAGTTGTATCTGCATCTTGGTGTGAAATACTATTTGATGAGGTTTTTCTCCTCCTAATTATTCTGATTCATATTTCTGGTATCCATGACACTCTGTGGCAGTGAGTTCTCCATCTGAGAGGGGGAAGATTAGGTTGTCTCTGTTTAGAATTAATCTGATGCATGCAGAGGCAAACATGATCATAAATTGCAAAGATCATGAGTGAGTCACTCAAATTAGTAATGGATTCCAAAAGGTGCCATTCAGTTTCTCTTGCTGCCCTCCTTTGAGACATGGTATTACCACATAGAGAACTTGGAGAATTGGAAGGGACTTAATAAACTACCCCTGTATTCTTTCATATATTTTTTATTCCATAAACAATTGTTGATTTAGTCAGCACTAACTTTTGAACTTTTAAAGACATGTTGCTTTGAAATTCAGTTTGAAGAGTATTATTGCAATGCTGTAATTAACTTGGCCTTAAGCTGGGAGTGGTACAAACAAGCAAGCTTTCACAACATTTTAGCTCAGAAAAATTGACATCATGAAGACATGTTTTCCTTACTACATTTTCCTGTATTTTGTCTACCCTATCAGACAAAAGTATTATGGTATTTCTTTTCTTTATTTGATTGCCTTACCCTAGATAAAAGCCATATACCACTATTTATGTTGCAAATAGTGTTATCTGTCTAATTAGCTGTGTAGGCATATATCATTATGTTTTACACAGTTAATGGAGAAAATCAGAAGGCCCATAGAGTACCAGATATTTTTTTATGGACTATATGATGCTAAAAGGTAATTTATCAAGCAGAAAGAAGCTTGATATAGTGTGTATCATTCTGCCAGGCTGTTATTTGATAAATGCTTTGGCAGTGTGCAAGTACAGTGCTCAGGTTAAAACACCTTTGGAAGTGTCATTGCCCTATAGAAAAAGGTTACCCCACAATGGATGTATAGCCATATGAACAGAGGTGGCAGGCATTCTGCTTGCATCAGTGGCAAGTAGCATACACTTACGGAAGAGGTGTGAGAAATAAGATCTGTGCAATAGCACTGTGCATGAGTACCCTATCTGTGCAGCTGTCAACTTATAACTTTCGGACATGGAAAATATCCTGCACATTTTATTTCAATAGTAACCAATGTATCTAATTGCTATTCCTCATCAAACTCATCTTTAGAATGTGAAGAATTGTGTATTTCATTGCTCTGAGGACGTTTGTGTTTCCACTTGCTTATAAACCTCTCTAGGTCACCTGTCCTATTTGGCCAGGAGTTGCCATGGGTCTGACACATTGACCTGATATGCACACTACACATCAGGCCTGTGCAGGGAGTTTGTGAGCCTCTGTAACAGCCATTCATCGCTGGTTTGATAGCTGTGGTGGGACTGGCACAATGTACTCCCCTTGGGATGCTGGGCAAAAAGAGTTTAAAAATGCAACCACTAAGATGTATCGAATCTCTGTGGTTAGACCTCAGGTACCCTCCACTTCACCCACTACAGTGAGGCACCTCTGCGCCTGTCATCCTGCACATGTAGCCACTTCACAGGGAGAGCCCAGCAAGGGAAACCACAGGCTGAATGAAGACAAACTGTCATTTCAGGATTCACACGGGAATATAACTTATCCTCTGCATTATACAAACTCAGTAATTATGTCTGTCAGTGGGTTGATATTTTACATAGATAATGTTCACGTTACTGGCTGACTAAAGCAGCTCTGGAGAGCAGACTTTCAGTGTGAAATATGTTTATAAACTAAGCTTTCTCTTACGTTTGAGTAATAGTTGCTGTAGCACCAACTGAATATTTTTCTGATAGAGATGCCCACAATTAGGAGATTAATTAAGCTGACGCTTTAAATCCTACTGTGATAGTCCTGGGGTGGTTTCACACTGCTGTTGCTGAGTTGGTTTTACGGTCATGCTTGTGGCACAGGGTGGTGCAAACACACATTTCAGTCTAGGGTTCAGCCTTTGGGAAGGAAGGTTTCCTGAATAACAAATTAAGGAATGAGAATTCCTCAATTCAGGCATGTGTCCAGGTCCTCCAGACTCCAGGACTTAAATGGAATTTCCCTTGCACTCATCTCCCATACAGTGTTTGGCAGGATAGGGAAGGGGGCAGAGTAGTAGGAGTAGGACCTACTTGTTCCTTGCTCTTCTAAGAGGGTTTGAATTAGTGTAAGACTGCGAGCACTGGATCCGTACTGCTCCACCTCTTCCCCACAGACTGAATGTACATTTTTGTTTCTTCCCAGGTAGAAAACAGGTTGAGAGGAACTACGTGAGGACTTCTCCAAACTGTTCAACACCCCCGTGTGGCTTTCACAGTAGGACTATGTAATAGTGGGGACATTTCATGAAGGTTAGGAACATGCATCAAGGACATGATGGATCACTAAACATGACAGTCTGTGATAAAGATACCCCTTTGAAAGAAGTGGTAATTCCTCTTACCAAGTGAATATGAAACAAACTGTGCTGCTTCTGCTAAGGGAAGGAAAAGGGCAGAGCCTAGACATAATCCAAAGCTAAGTGCTGGTGAGAGAGCTTACTCCTGAGGAAGCTGCCAACCTTTGCATCCAAGGCAGCAGCAGCCAAATGGATTCCCAGGGCTTTTGTGAGAGAAAATACAGGCAGTGGGGCTGCTCTGCTGCCCACAGAAATATGCATGCCTTGGCAATGGCATGGATTGCCCCAATCTAGTCTTAGCAATGCCTCTAGATCTGACCTTAGGTGTTGGCCAACCTAAGTCTGAGTTTGTTGTCTGGACTGTCTTTACAGTGAGTGGAGAGAAAGAGGCCCTGTAGCAAACAGTCCACCTCATTCAAAGATCTATTGCAAAGAAGAGACAAGTTGTCTCCTGGAAGAGCCTGTTTCTCAGGACTCTAATAGAAAACTGTGCAATCAGTGCCGACACAAACACCAGCACTGTAGGTATTTCTGCTGGACCACCCTTTGAGTTAATGACCCCTAGTGAACATAGCCAAGAAAAAAATTCTAGTCTGTGAAGAGATGTGTTAGCTTTAACTAGGGGCTCCCCCACTGAAGCTACTTCTGTGGAGAGTTGTTGGGACTGGCATTTCATAATGGTAAATGTTCTTAGACATATGTGTTAGTTCCCAGCTGAATTTGACTGAGGTGTTTCTGTCAGATGGCACTGGAGTTTATCAGCTATTAACTTCTTGTCAAGACCATGGAGTGACACCATATGGACACTGCATCACTATGATCTCTTTCAAGTCTTGCCAATTTATTGAAATATTTTAAATGTCATTCCAAAATTATATTTCCTTTAAAAACCAGAAGGAATAAAGTTAAAGAAATCCTTGTCCTTAGGATTGTATACTATTTTATATTAACCTCCACAATTATGTATCTTCAAGAACATGAAGCTGATGCAGCAGGTGTGGTATGAACTACCCTTGTATTTCTTGCTAACAAATGGGTTGTGTCATCTAAGAATTTCCCTGGGTTAGTGACATGTTGAGTTACATTATCTCTGGGAAGAACCGCACTACTGCACTTCCCAACCCTTTCCAGAAGACTAGAGAAAACTCAGCAGCTATTCCACATCCTTACAGAAAACACATTGTCTCTTTTCCTGGCTTTTGCAGAAAGTAACTGGGCTCTGAAAGCCCAGATGCTAGAGGATTTTACTTATAAAGTCAGAGTGGAAAACAGTGATGTCATTCTTTTTATTATGTTAAAGCTACTGTTCTACCCACCTCCTCTCAGCCCACATTGGGTCATTACAGACCCCTTTATGTTGACAGCAAAGAGACATCTTTCCTGAAGGTCACCTTTCTCCAAGGAGCCACAAGTGTCTACCAGTCCTTCAGTGCCTTACCTGTGAATAGCAGGTAACAGTAGCCCGTGACATAAAGGGAGTCACCTTCTGTTTTATGCATTCACACCTCTGAAAATGGATGCCTTTCCTGAATATGCATGCTCTGCAGAAGTCTTTGGGGACCCAGAACATAAGAAAATTAATAGTCTACTTCTATTGCTGTATTCAAGATCACTAATAAGTGGAAGAAATTGAAGAACATGACTTCTAAAAGGCTGGTGTGAACCACTCTGATTAGACTATGTTGGCACTGGCTCTATCCCTCCTCCCAAAGCTGTCCTGCAAACATGTGTCTGCCTCATTTGCCATGAGTTATAACAAACTACATCAGCATCCTTCCTGTCTGACAGGCACCCTATGACAGGAATATGATTAATCTATATAAAGAGAAATCTCAGGGCAAGAATCCCAGTTCTTACTGGTTTTGTTTGGCAAACCAGCACAGATACTTTTCCACATATGACAGAAATTTTCTTTCTTTGAATGCATTGATGTCCAAAATTCAAGCTCTTCCAAGGCCTAGTGGTAGCTGCCTAGAAGTAAATTAACATTCACCAAAAGAAAAAAAGCCCAAGGTAGAGTCTATTGCATCAAAATACCCTACCTAAAATCCTGTGATTAACCCACTTTTTACTCAGTCAGAACTAGCTGGAATACGTCCAGGAGAGCTGAATGCTTAGGCTCAATACAAGCAACCTTTGCACACGCACAGTACCCAGGATTTCTGATTGAAAGAATCACTTTGTTCTAGAGCTGTAGGTGACAGGCGCATGCACCTTTCTGCAGCAAAACTGGAGGGTGAGTGGTTACATACTAGTCCTGTATTTCCCAAGCTCCACCATCAACACACCATTCTGTTTTGAAAAGTTGTCAAAGTAGTAGCTTTGTGCTAGATCTAGGGTTCTTTTGCAGTGTACTTCCCATTCTTTGAGATGTGTGTGTTGGATCTGGTGGCAGTTTTTTGAGGAGAATGACGAAGGACTTTCCCTTGAAAATGTGCAACTCTCAACCCAACAGCGATGATCAACCTCTTATGTCTCAATGTATCATACACAGGTTAATTACACTGAGTGCTTATGTGCTGCATTATCCCTTCATCTTGCAGTCATTCTTGCAGCAAGTTGCAAAATGAGGCCCCAGGGGTGTGAGCCTCTAGCACATGAACAGAAAATGTTCATGTGCCCAGTCTTTCAAGGGCTTTCATTCTCACAGCATGTGTGGTTTTCATGGGGCCTGATGTCTTTGGGTTTTGTTCCGGTATTACAGAAGAGTATAATCTATTCTTATGTTTTTCATTTGTTTGCTGACTGTGCGCAAGTGGCAGCAATGGGAAAGGGGAAACCAATGGCAGCAGAAATGGATACAGTCACAAGCTGTAATGAATTTGACACCAAAAGGAAACTTCCATGGGGTGCCCTAGATGGAGACTACTCTTCTAGTGATGGAAGTCCTCGCAGGGAAAGTGCTTCACATTTGTTTTCTCTTTATTCTTTCTCTATACAAATTTTCTTCAAATAGTGACTTTCCTTTTTCTTAACAAGATCCTGTAACCAGAGCCCTCTCAGTCAAGGAAAAGAGCTATCAGTTATGTTCCTGGCTTTATTAAAGCTAGCCTAATAAACTATTAATATTTCCTACTCTAATTAATTGCATGGAATTTATGGGAAACATGGTATTTGCAGCATATCACTTGTTTTGCTGCAGAGTTAATAGTATACTGCAAAAAGTAAAATAAAAAGGGGACAGAAGTATTATACAGGTAGCAGCCCAAAAATGAAAGCAAGCTCTTGCGACATAGGGGAAAGTCAGCATTTGCTGGGGAACATCCAATATCAGTTTCAAGCCACATTTTTCTGTTCTTGTTAAAAAAGTGTATGGATTGCAACTGCACAGTTGGAACTAGTTATATGCAGAAGAAACTATAAACCCCAGCCTGTGACTAACATAAATAAATTTAGTATTAAAGTGGTTTAGAAAACAAGTTTTTAAAAAGCATTCTAATTCAGTGTAGTTTCTTTCTCTCTTCCAGTTTTGACACAGTACAGTAATATCGGTGTTGTGAGATATTCAAGGAAGAATAAGCAAATTACAAAGAAGGGAAAGAAGGCAATCAATGAAGGTGATCTATATCTCATTCACATTGTTGAATAAATAATAGCAGAGGAGCTCTAAAATTAGATTTGAGAAGAAATCTGAACTACTTCAAACATGGTCTGATGCACATCTCCAGTCTAAGAGCACACTGGAGAGTCAGATTGTCAGCCGGGGCAGATTGACTGAAGTGAATGGTGCCTTCCTGCCACTTGCCTGACTCCTCCTGGCTGGGGCAGAGATGTTTATGCTAGGTAGAGGGAGGATGTGCAAATCACTGAATTCTGGAGGGACTGACCAGTTTTAGTTTATTTTCAAGAGCTGCTCCATATGTTGCAGAACGGAGCCTTGCCAACCCTCTACTGAACTGCAGGAGCCAGCTCCTCAGGTTTGCCATGCAAAAAACCTGCCTTCCACGAGCTGCATCCTGATACAGAATGAGATGGGGTTGATAGCTAACCACAGATATTCCCATTCCTAATCCTAGGTGAAAGAGGAGGATAAGGAAGACACCAGTTAAGCCTGGATCTTGCAAATTCAGAACAAAGATCTGACATCATATGCAGGAAGAAATAAGAACCAGCCTGGCATATGTCTCTGCAATTAAGAAGCAATCAATACCAGTGTGAGCTATGGAAGCCGTGCTAGCTTGAGGTCTATCCCACTGAATTTGAAGATTAAATAGCATTAAGGTATGCCACTCAAAATGCAGCCTTGCTGATGTTCACATTTGCTTCAGCACCTGCTTAGGAAGTGCAAGATGTAACTCCCTCTTTAGAGCAAACTGCTCATTTGTTATAAAAGCCCAAACCACACCATGTGAACACTGTGAATCATGTCTCCAAGATCCTTTAGCATCTACTCCCTAACCAGCCATTTTACCTTGCTATTTGGTGAGGGTTTTGTGTTCCTCATCTCTCTCAAGGGGAGCAGGTCTCTGGATTACAGGCCTACCCTTAATTTATTTTGTTAATCTGGCTCAAGCCATGGAGTTTAACTATTCAGATGACCTGAAAGACAATTCCTTCCAGGCAGCTATGACTGATGATTGATATGACTCAGAACAGCTTTCCAAAACCAGTGCGTTGTTCATCCATCTAAAGAGACACTCTTATACAGACAAAACAGTTTAAAACAACAGAAGCTCATGCATCTCTGATCTCACCTAAATTTTGTATGTTCTTTGCAAATTCAGAAGCCAGGCATGTCACCAGATATGATTTGGGAGCTATGAGTTGCCCTTCTAAAGCCTTTCTTGTTGCTCAGTCTCCCAAGAAGCAGCTGATTATTTTCTTTCCCTTGACCTTCAGGGGCTGGAGGTTTTGGCACTTGTGTCTGCTTGTTGTCTTTATGTCTAGAAAAATGAGTCTGTTAACCTGCCTGGGGTCTCCCAGATCTTGACTGATACTTCCTTATTGCTTAGTTGAGGACTCAGCACTTTCTCTGGATATATCTTACCACTAACCAATCATTCCTTTTTCTGCCTTTACACTTCTTAAAAGAAACTTTGATTGATTTCATACAGGTAATGGGAAATTTCCAGAATTAAGTTAATGCAAATAGTAGGTTTAGGTTTTTTATTTGGTTTCTGAGTTAAAGAAAACCAAGAAAATTATAGTTCGGGCCCAAATGTTGATATAAGCTCTAAAAATCAGTGCCTTCCTTAAACAGGAAAGGCTTTTTGCTATGATACTGAAGCGAGGTGCAATAAGCCAGAGCTGATAGCCCTTCTCCTAATTCACAGCAAGATAGGAAATTGGTTACTTTTACCATGTGTCCATGAAGAAGTAACTGATTCCTAAAATATTTGTGAATGTTACCTTTGAAGTCTCAAAAATATCAAAGTTTACTTTTGCATCATTTTTCTTTCATTTTCATTTGGGACATGATTTGCTGAGTTTGATCCCAGCTTGCAAAGGAATTCAGATCAAGTGAGAATGCTTTTCTTTTTTCTTATTTTTTTTTTTTTTTCCCTAGAAATGCCATCAGGTCTAAATATAATATTGGAGGATGAAGATGTGCATGTCCCACATGGCCCACAAAGAGAACTTTTTGAGGGTACAGATGGTGACTGAGCACCTAACTCACATTTGTGCTTTTACAAATCCTCTTATTGATGGATTAATCAATAATGACAAAACTTTCTGAGAAGAGCAGTAAATAAACCCATTCATCCCTCTTCAGTATAATTGCACAGAAGGTCAGATCACTTTATCTATGTATGAATGAAGAAAAAAATAGCTCAGATGGGGAAGGGAGCCCTGGAAAGGATGGACAAAGGGATGGACATCCCTTGCTCTACCTCTTCCCAAGTGTCCAAGAGCTTCCCACCTCCTGGCAGCTTTAAAGGTTACTTTTAAAGGTTACTTTTAAAGGCTCCTTTTGCCAAAGCAGTCAGATTTACAAGAACTGCTCATTTCTGAGTTTCCCATTATTTGGAAATGCCAATCCGCTTCAACCTCCGTTACTTTTTGAGTGGGAAAACCCTCCTGCTGCTGACTGTGGAACCAGTAGCTGGACAGAGCTCACTGGAGGGACGGCTCCCTGGGCTCTGAGGAAATATTATCGGAAACACAACACAGTTTTAGCCAGCAGCCTAGGAGAAAGACTGTGGGAGGTCAAGTGAAAATACTGTGGTTGAGAAGGGCTGAAAAAGAAAAGGGAAATGAATATCAAAGGAGACCTCAATGTTTGTGTTGGTTTGTTTACAAAGCCTAAAGATTAGGAGCCAGACTTAATGTCTTGATTGAAAAAATTAAGATGATTCATAAGACTGAAAAAAAGTAAAACCCTTTAAAAAGAAGAACTTCAAAACAATGTGTCTGATTAGACTGGTTGTCTGAATAGAAATAGAAATTATACAAAGAATCAGCCGAGCAGTGTCACTGACAGAGACAGAGTCGATTTCTCACCAGGTGTCTACTTCCTCTGGCTGAAGGACTTTGGATTGATTATAATGGGTTACAAAAATGTGTGGTGTGTTCATTACCGTCAAAGGTAGTGGATAACTCTCAAGCAGTGCAGATATTTTATTTATGAGTGAATAAAATAATTTTATAGCTGCCTATCACTGATCTGCAGTGCTGGAATGGAGTAAAATCAAAGTTAAAGCAAAGAGAAAGATTTGAGGGAGAGGGAGGGATTGTCATAACCTTGCTTTGCTTTCTTTGGTATTACTTTTGTTCTTTGGTTTGTTTCTGACTTAGATTTCTCCATTTTCATTTGTGATTTAAAGGCAAACAAAAGTGTAACAAACAGGCAGGCTTTAGTAAAGAGATGTGCAGTGTCTCTGATGTATTTGAGGGAACCTTTGCTGCTTGTGGTTTTGTATATGGTTATGGTAAATAACTATCATGCTGATTTTTGTGGTCTGGCCTTTGCTGTGAGTACTTGACCACTGGAGACTCATTTAACCTAAATAACCCAAACCCGTGCCTAGCCTTAAACTAACACCACCACAAAAGCTTTGAAACCCCAACCACAGCAAAACAGAACACCCAAAGAGTGACCCCCAGCGAGGAGGTGACTGGAGTCAGGGCTAGATGGAGCGCTTGCTTTCAGCACACATCAGGGAGGGCAGCCCTGACAAGGCCTGGCAGCGGAGAGCCTCGTTACGCCTTGGGTTTGTCACTACGAGATCCCCCTTTCCCCATGGCTGGTTCCTGCCGGTTCTCTTAATAAATGAGCCCAGATGTGAGACAGAATGACAGAGCTGAGGCCCCAGGCACATCTCGGTGTACCTCACAGGGGGATAGCCTTGACAGGGGGCACTCAACCCGAACTGACGTGGCGGACAAGGCGGAGTGTCCCTGTCTCTATACGCTCTTCAAAAGCACCAGTCTCCGGACCTGGGGGGCCTTCATTGGGTGTGATTTCACTCTTTGTAGGGAAATTAGTGTTGAGCTTGCTACCCTGGCAAAACTAAATTGACAGGACACAAAGCAGACAGTGACTCCCACTCAGAGTACACCATTTAAAGTACAAAATGTTGTGCATTCTGCTGATCGCTACCAGGAAAAGACCCTATGAGATACCCTGTTGGCTCACAAAAATGATCCATTTTATACATATACACACTGTATACATATACATATATATACACACATTATATATATATGCACACACAGAGATTTTTATAGACATATATATGCACATATCTCTCTATGTATACACACATTTTTTAGCCCAGAACAATAACTGGGGCAATGTGTTTTACTATGTGAAAGATGAAAAACCCAGCTGGAAGTGTAATAAAACACAAATGACATGCGCAGGGTGGGGGAAAATTTATCTGAAATTCACTGAACTTTCTAGGGGGATGTCACTCAGGGACATATGCAAGCAGTGAACCACAAAGTCAGAAGCACGACATGAGCAGGAAAAGGAACTCTGGGCAGAGTTCCTTCAGAGCGTGACATTTATGATTCATCTGACTATAAATTTGTGTCCATCTGAAGACAAGATTTTTTTTTCTTTGTTTTCCTGTGGAAATTTCTCACATAAGTCTTTTTGGTTTCCAGCAAACAAAGAGTAAGTTTTTGACTTACACTTTTTGGAAGATAGTTTCCTGATAAACACAGATGTTTTCCAGGAGGACAGCTGACTTCTAAAATAAATTCAATGCAGTTAAGCTGTTCACTGAAAAAGTGACAAACAATTATCTGAATTCTGTTTAATGCAAAGGAGTGCTGTTAGGGCTCTAGAAACAGCAGGCAATGAAAAATTCCATCTTCCGATGTTGTTTTCCTCTTTTGTTTTCATTCTTCCTCTTACCTAAATGTCATCAGTCAAGCTAAAGCATCATTGTAAGGATTTGATTGATAATGAGAGAAGATGTACAGAGAACAAAGGTTAACACTGCACTGACTGTAGAGTGATAAATCAAAGCATGAGGTCATGCCAAGTCTGATTTCCCCCCTTGTCCTGAAATCTTATGTGTGGCTCAAGCTTGGTTCAAGTATCCATTTTTTTCTCCTGTGGTGGTGATTTTCTTATCTTTCTCTTTCCTATTGTTTTTTTCTTTCCTCAGGTCAGGTGGCAAGAGATGGAGATAGGGCTACCCAAGACAGGGGTGGCAGGTAAGAGAAGCAGTCACTGGAAAGTGCTGTGAGCCAGTTGCTCGAAATAAAAGAGACTGGCTGCTGAGATTCCTTGTTTGCAAGGAACAAACACCTATTGAGACTTCAAAAAGGACCAAAAGATTTCCCAGGGGCCAGAAATGGCTGCACAATCATTGCTGCCATTCAAAAAGTCATCACATTGATGGCATGACTCTCAAACCAGAAACTCATCCGTGAAGACACATCAGGAAGGTGGAAATACGGGTATAAACACTTTAAATTTACTGCTTGGTCACCTTGTTTTCTGTATTTACAAATATATATATTGTTGCTTATAACCTCCCTTTTAGTTTTGTAGTTTCATCCATCCTTGAGGAGCTCTGCATAAGAAGATTGCCATCCCAGAGCTCTGACTGACTTAGGTCCTGTAACACCCTTTTCTCAGCTTCCAGAGAGAAAAAACAGAACATAGTTTACGTTCACTCTTCTGGTCTGCTCTGCAGAGTGCAGGTCTGCTCCTGAGCCCAGCAATTTCTCTCCTGTATTCACCTGTTTTCCTCATCTCACTTTTTGTGCACAGCCCCTTCCATTCTTTCTCTTCCAGCTGTTAGCAAGCGAGACTGGGAAAGCATATGAGCAATTGGGCTGCAGAGAAACCTGTTCAACTGAGGCTAAAATTTCCCTTCAGTTAGCCAGGGGAGGTTTGGTTAGGGCTTTTTTTCACTTACAAGAAAGGAGAGACAGAAGCCAGTGAAGGAAGCCAGTGCAGCTGGCAAAGAGAAATTAGTCTACTGGAAAATATACTTTCTTCCCCACCTCAGTTTTATAAACCTGACCAGAAGACCAAGCCAGGAGATGAAAACTGAGAAACTCAAACTGTACTAAATATATTTTTTTCTCAGTTCTTCTCCAGAAATTGAGCCAAGTTGAGGAGTCAGTGACAGCCGCACTGAAACAGAGGTACAGACAATAACTTAAGCAAACCACATTCTTCCTCTGTCATTGCTGAGGGGCACAGAGGGAGATGATAGCTGCTGAGTGATGATGATTTCTTCCTGTTGGGAAAGAAATCATGAACAGACAGCTTGGTATTTGTTTTATGCCATTTGTTTATCTTGCATTACATACATCTGTGCCTTTGAGCAGAAGTAGCTGCAAATAGCCTCAGACATCAGTGTGCGGTTCTCAGGAAACAGTGGCATGAGGAACTGACTTCTGTGAGACAGCAAGAGGGAGGAAACTCCCTTGCTTTCTGCCATGGCTTTGCTCCCATTGTTACAAATTGAAAACCAGCAAAATCATTCCCCTCAATGTTGCACGCTCATTGCAGCTGAGAGTAAGACACTCCAACAATGCCATGGGGCCATCCACATTCGTGGTCAAGGGCTAAGACAAGGTCGAAAGGCCTGCTGGATGGTGAAAGGCTTTTGGAGAATTGAGAAAGACTTTTTTTCTGAATACCCAACTCATCACCTCAAGAAAAAGCCCCGACCCTTGTATCCCATGACAGCATTAAATGATTCATCCAGTTATTTGTCCAATGTCCAGCAACTTGCATCCTGACAGCTGCAATGCAAAAACGTCTCCAAATTCAATGGACCACAGGCTTCACAGAGCTGTGCGGGAGAACATTAGGAGCAAGCTGAAAGTGTTACTGGAGCTGGAGCTCATCAAAAGTGTGATAACTGTGCTAATTGTAGGAAAGTTTGGTAAACACGGTTTATTTTGAACAGGTTTCTCCTTTGCCATGGCTGTAATCTATTTTCATACAAAAGAAGAAGCTTAGACTCAGATAAGAATCTAGGAAGTACTTTCTAAAACTAAAGTGTTTTACACTTTGAGTAGTGAAGTTTTAAAATATTTTCTTGCTCCAGTTTTGTTATCTTGCAATTGTGTTGCAGTTTTGTTTTTCAGCCCTTCAAATCTCTAAGCCTGGCAAAACACAAAGGCACAAACTAACCATTTCTGAGCATCTCTTTGATTGTGCATTTCAATTTAGGTATTGTATAGAGTACTGAAGTGTGATGTTTCTGTGACTGTCTTGGGTCCTTCCAAGAAATTGTATATGGTGTTTCTAGATGAGCAAATTCAGATTCTGTAGAAACGTTTTCCACTACTGCTTCATAGTTTCCACTAATCTGAACTTCACATGGAAGATATACTTCTCTGCATTTGTAAGATTATGACGAAATCAGAGGCAAATCTATTTCATCTTACCTCTATGAAATATTTCTAGGGGAGCAATGTCACACCTATCTGCTTGTATTTACAGCCTCAAGCTAATCCAATAGTCAGTATCATCACACTTTTTATGACAACCTGCTTATACATGTGTTGAAGTGCTTTCCTGGTTTGAGGTGAGCCCCTTTGGACATCCTAAACAGAGAAGAGATTGTTTGACTTGTGCAGCATTGGTTTCATCTCACAGAATCATAGAATAGTTAGGGTTGGAAAGGACCTCACGATCATCTAGTTTCAACCCACCTGCCATGGGCAGGGACACCTCACACTAAACCATCTCACTCAAGGCTTCATCCAACCTGGTCTTGAACACTGCCAGGGATGGAGCATTCACAGCTTCCCTGGGCAACCTATTCCAGTGCCTCACCACCCTAACATCTTGTGAGTCATCTTGTTTCTTCCATTTCATTTTCACTGTTGCATGTTCTCATAGACCCCTGATGTAAAACACCCCCAGGCAGTGATGGTGGGAGAGGTCCCTGTTGTTCAGAAAACAAAGCCAAGCTGTGCCCACAACCACAATCTTCTGGGCTGGGAAAAATCTCTGAAGCAAAGCTCTGTGGACGTGACATGGATGACTGGTGGGCTGAGTTCAGCAGCTTGCTCTATGCCCTCCCTCCCTTGTCTGGACAACAGGCTTTAAGTCTCCCACAAAAGATCAGTTGCAAAATCTTCTGACATGCTAGTAAATAATGGAATAGCTGGAATGAATCAGAGCCTTAGCTTACACTTGATTCACAGGGACTCTGCAAAATCAAAGGGGCAAATTGATCTGACAACATCAAACTACTCAGTGTACAACGTATTAAAATGAATTTCTTGTTAGCTGTTAGGAGCAGCATCTTGATTAGTATCTCTGTACTGAATGTTTTCCTGGGGTTGTGCCAATGGTGCCTCGTTGTCTGATTTCAAAGGACTGTAATTGAGTGATAATTGCAAGTTCCTATTTTGAACCAACACTATCTGCAAGCCCTGATAAACTTCATAGCCATTTAGCTAGAAATCTGAGAACTCTAAACAATTTATTTACAAAGAAAGATACAGACATCTTTTAACATACTATGCCAATTGCCTGCCCTCCACCGCAAGGACAACGCGTGCATTGGCATTTCAATGGCGCCAATTAACAGCATGCTGCAGTTTGGGTTCTTTTTTACATTTTTAAACCAGTTTTCTCCCTTTGACGTGGTTTACATTAGCCATTTGTTCAAGCCTTTTCCTGCCTGCACAGCCAGAGTAGTTTTGTGGTGGTTTTAGACTCATGAAGGCTAGTTGAGATAATACCTGATTTCAGCCACTTGGGATTTCTCATGCTAAGTTCAGTGAAGAGAAAACCAATTCTGAAGTGATAGATAAAGGTAAGGGAGAATAAAGCACAGTGTAGACATGAAGAAAAGTGTTATTTAACTTACGGATGCAAAGCTACAGTCTGGTTTTCTGCTGGTTTTCTCATTTGGCTGTTAATGTCTCATATGTCTCTGAAAGTGACGTACTCAGAATTACATGCTGGCTTGCCCCTTTACCTCAAAGCTTTGTAAAGAGTTAATTTTCAGTGGTGGAGAGATGGATAGTAAAAAGAGACTTGGACATCTACTGCTCTACAGACCTTCCATAACAGTATAAGCATGGTGCACATTGGATATTGAATTCCTGCTGTACTTATAGGAGATATATCCTATAAAGTTCTTGGTGGTGCATTGCCCTTACTGTTTTGGAAAGCTTGCCTATGCTGCACCTGATCCTTCTGTTCTGCAACTATTTCTGCCCCCCCTCAATTTCTGCTAGCCAAAACTGTAGAGAAAACAGTTTCATTCCTTCGCAGCAGCCCTTTTCGTGCTAGATGGCAGTAATTCCTCCCTCCAACCTCCTCTAGATGAAACACCCCCAGACTTTATGCACTTTATGCTGACTCAACAGCTCACACCACCCACTCTCCTGTAACTACCCAAAGGCAAAGGTGGGCATCTCGCCAGGAGCATGGGAATGGGGGGGATGGGCAGGATGGACACCTTTGGGCAATAACCCCTCCAGCTGCCTCAGCAAAACCTGCTGGAGCCTGTTTGCCAGAGGTCGGCACTGATGGCCGTTCCAGGCTCATCTGTGAACTTAGCTCCACTTGCTTTTGTCATGAGTGTCAGGAGAGCACAGGAAACCCTCGTGTTTGTTATTCCCTTCTTACCGCAATCTCTAGGTTTCAGTCAGAGATAATTTAAAGGGGTTATCAGTGTTTAGCTATAAAGGAAGCAGCAGGCTGACCTGCCTTTACCAATGCCCAGCCTGTCTGGGGTCAATACTGCAAAAAACTCATTTTCCCTTGTTTCTAACAATAAAGAAATTGATTTGCAGGTCCAGTGGGTTATATTTATCTATTTGCCCATCAGCAGTATACTGCGTGTGCATGTGGGGAAAAGCACCTCTGAAGTTTTTATATAGATTTCTGCTCTGTGTAATGCTCATTCCATGAACTATAGCTATTGATGGCTATTGGCCAAGATTTTTTGTGTACTTTAAACAACACAATTCATGTGAATGGCAGAGTGCACTTACCATACTGGTTGTTATGCAGAATGCCTAACTTTAAAAAGTCTCTCCTTTAGAAGAGAATACAGCTCTTCGAAAGGCCACACTCTCAAATAATTAGACCAGCACAGCTGTATGCTCATGTAGTTTGCAGACAAATCTGAATCGAAAAGCGCATTTGTTTGATAGCATGATAGGTCTTTTTGTGTTTCAGCCTTGGAAGCTTTTACAATGATGGCTGAAAATTCTATAGTCTTTATTTTGTTTCTCTATAACTTGCTGTCTTTCTTAGAAGAATATACTTGCTGTTCTCAGCCTGTGTTCCATAGAAGATAAGACATACCCAACTCTGCTGTGGATTCACCCTGATAGAACACTTTGGAGAGAGCTGCAGTATATCTTTTAGATTTGATTGTGAATCTCTTGACTTTTATACCTAGCCATACACAGATTGAAGAAGCAGATGAAGTAATCGATTCAAATGCATTTCTTTGGAAATTGAAGGTGCTTTTGCCACTGACATTTGTGACTTGCTTCAGGAAATCAGCACTGTTTCAAGATAGAAAGTATACTTTTCCTTACAAAATGTGAAAGGCATGGGTACATCAAGTCCATTCTCAATACTAATATAGAAATTAGCTTTTAGAAGAATCATCTCTGCAGCACTCCCTACCCTTTTCTCTTTCTTTCTGTCTGAAATTACCACAACCTCCTAAATTAATACTGAACTTGCTCAAACCACACATTTAGCTGTTGCCATCTTGCCTTTAGTTCTCCTCTCTACTATCCATCATGCTGTTGCTTTATCACACGCTTGAAAACTATTGAACTCTCAGTTGACTCTGGAGCAGCGCTTCAGAAAGAAAATTGCCTGACAATTTTCAAAAGAGAAGTTTCAAAACCCACCATTTTATCGTGATGTTTTCTGTTAGATTTTACTTTCTGAAAGATGGGCA
Organism: Neopsephotus bourkii; assembly: GCF_033783945.1. Lineage (NCBI taxonomy): Eukaryota > Metazoa > Chordata > Aves > Psittaciformes > Psittacidae > Neopsephotus > Neopsephotus bourkii. The sequence continues at coordinate 4,902,810 of NW_026901456.1, read as the reverse complement.
AGTTCTTGTTGGACCTGAGATAATCATACAGGTAAAGTAATGCCTTTTTGACACCCTGACTCTCCTTTACCACCAGATGGATACTTTCAATCTGATGCAGAGATATTTGTTCTTGAATTAGCCCATTAAGATTTTTAGCAGCCTTGGAGTAGGACAGCAGATGAAATGGGAATTCAGATGTCAGTGTGAAAATAAGGAAGGTCTCTGGCCCACTCCTCTGCTGAAAGCACGACCATACCACTCCAGGTGCCTTTATCAGAAGTTCCTGCATACTGCTCTGTTTTGGCCACAGGTTTTGGTCAAAAGTTCAGGTCTAATGACAGCTTTTCATTAAATTAATAAACTCCCCCCCCCCTCCCCTAGTGACAGGTTTATGGAAATACTTGTTTTTCAGACAAGGCTTTAATTAAAAATAAAATAAAAACAATACCATCTATTTCTTCTTACATATGAAATTGGACTGGTTATTTATTTTATTTATAAATAAAGAGTTATGAATTCTTCTCTGTTAATAAGCTTAAATCATCCTCTCTACCATAGCTGTGGCACAAAGCTGACTTGCAATTGTATGTGTGAATGTATAATAAATGGCAGCATGACCTCTTCAGAAAACCTCCCCAAAGATTTATTAAACTTATTTTCCAGCTGAAGCTGGTTTATATAGGAGCCAATAATAATTAGAAACACCATAAAAGTGACTACGGATATTGACATAGGATGTGTTGTAGTACATCCCGCACAATTGCCTTCTTTGCCCTCATTTATCACAGAGGCCACCAGATGTGGTGAGATACCTCAGATCCCATGCCATCCTGTCAGGTCCTGCTGCTGGGCTTTGATGCAGGAGAAGGACCCTCTTTGCTGCCAGTCATGCAACCCAGGACGCAGCATCTCTGCAGGGTGACAAGCTTCTCCCTAATGTTTGACGGTGAATGTAGAACAAGTATTATGGTACTTTCCCTTTAAAATTGCCAAACTAATTCATGAGAGGTCAAGTAGCCACTGTCAATCCAGAGTCATATACCTTGATGGAACATCAAGAATTAAATAAATAAAAAATTGATTAAAAATGTAATTGAACACATTTTACAGAATGACGTATGTTCAGCTGTACTTTCATTCTCTGAACACAGTGAGTAAGATGATAAAATTCAGCAACTGGTTACAAATAGGAAACAATATTTGTTTGCCCTGGGAGCGTCAAGGGAAGTGAAGCCATTGGTGGAGCACTTGTAGGCAGAACTTGCTGAAGTTTCTGAGAGAAGACAGTTTTGCTTTGTGTCACTATCAGTGCTTCACCCTACTATACTACTTTGGAAAGAAACGGCAAGCTAAAGAAGCAGTTTTCCTCTTCCAAGCTACATAAACCAGAAAAACTTCATGATGGAGTGAGACCTACAAGACCTAAAAACATACAAATGACTGCTGATACAAAATACTTTCTTAAATAGAATCAAATGCAAAACATTTAAGTTCACAATTTGTGTCCAGAATATTTCACTAATAAGAGCTAATACATAAGAAGGTGTCAAATGTAGTTTATTTGGATCCCAATTTCTGCCCAAACAGAACACACCACAAACCGTAAGCAAACAAAAGAATAAATTATCCAGTGATAAGGAAAGCCAACCGTATTCTGGGCTGCATCAAAAGGAGCGTGACCAGAAGGTTGAAGGAGGTGATCCTGCCCCTCTACTCTGCTCTCGTGAGACCTCACTTGGAGTATTGTGTGCAGTTCTGGTGTCCTCAACATAAAAAGGACATGGAACTGTTGGAACAAGTCCAGAGGAGGGCCACGAGGATGATCAGGGGACTGGAGCACCTCCCATATGAAGATAGGCTGAGAAAGTTGGGGCTGTTCAGCCTGGAGAAGAGAAGGCTGCGTGGAGACCTCATAGCAGACTTCCAGTATCTGAAGGGGGGCTATAGGGATGCTGGGGAGGGACTCTTCATTAGGGACTGTAGTGATAGGACAAGGGGTAAGAGGTTCAAACTTAAGCAGGGGAAGTTTAGATTGGATATAAAGAAGAAGTTCTTTCCTGTTAGGGTGGTGAGGCACTGGAATGGGTTGCCCAGGGAGGCTGTGTATGCTCCATCCCTGGCAGTGTTGAAGGCCAGGTTGGAAGAAGCCTTGGGTGGCATGATTTAGTGTGAGGTGTTCCTGCCCGTGGCAGGGGGGTTGGAACTTGATGATCTTAAGGTCCTTTCCAACTGTAACTATTCTATGATTCTATGATATCATTAACTCTTTCCTAACATTAAAAAATAATACTCTAATTATTTAGATTTCAGGCAATATTATTCCTTTAATTTGACCCCAAAAAGTATAAATTTTAATGTAAAGCACCTATTCATCAACTTCTTAACAACTTGTAATAAAAATTACACGTTTAAGAAAGTAAACAAGAATATAGATTCAAAAATCTCCAAATACAGTACTCCAATTACTTGAATTAAAACTCCTAAGCGCAGGAAGGTGTGATTACCAGCCCAAAATAATCACAGCTCTTCCAAGTCAGCATTTTATAACTGGGGGGGAGTATCTTCACATGATGACAGCAGCCAACAGAAGCATCTCACCTGGCTCCCATCTCAGGAAACACAGCCCACACAGGTTCAGGTTTTGATCAAGGATAAATAGCAACAACCCCCCCACATCCAGGTCAGCTCTCACATGCATTCCCACCAGCACCTAAAAGCAAGGAAGAAGAGGAGGAAACTTCATATTAACAGCAATTACACTTAACATAGGCTCCCATACCAAAAAGCTGGCAACAAACTTCACCTCCAGCCTTCATGCCTGAGGTTTGTCTGTCTAATTAGCCAACATGGAAGTTTGGGTTTTTCATGCTTCCCCTTGGGGAAAGCTTGGCTTTAAGTCCAAATATTGTGGTCACTCTCATCATGTTTTCCGCAGAGTAGTGCTGGTGTAGCTGTCTTAAAATAATTTGAGCTTTTCAAGGAAAACAACAGAAAACAACACCTTAAAAAAAAAATCTATTATGGAGGAATAGGAAAGCTTTTCCTGGCCTGCTCCTTGGAAAGACTTGAATGTGTGTGTGGTATACTTATATATGCATATGTATGTAAATAATTAGAGGAAACCTGTAGCTGATAGTGAGATAAGGAGCAGAAAATAGGATCTTAAACGAGGAAGAATCAGGCAAATTCTGTAACAGGGCATGTTGTAAGCTATGGCTACATTAATGAAATACAAGGACTAACCAAGGCTGGCTTCCCCCAGCCTCACACAGGGATCAGCCCAGCCCTCACTCAGAGGAACCTCTCATGCCTGTGCTGGACCCCAGTGCTCTCACTGCTGCCTGTGCTGCAGAGAGCTGAGTCCTACTGCCAACGACGGGGTGTTGGGGTTGTCCCCACCTCCCTCTGGAGGATTGCTGGGGATGCCTCAGGGCAGGCAGAGGTTACACCTGCACTCTATGGATGCCCCACCTGCAGCATCCTATGGCAGCGTCCCCTCCTGCAGCACCCTATGGCTGTGATCTAAATGTGGCCACCCCTGCCCTGATCACACACGCACTTGATGTAGCACAGATGTCTAGTCCTAATCCCTTAAAATAGTTGGCACAAACAGCTCAGAAACACAACCTGATTGGGTTTTGCTCCTAAAAAAATTAGTATATAACATGTGATGTAACATTTCTCTTTAGAGCTAGCAGGGATCTAATGTCACACAGAGAAAGTATCAAAGTTACAACACAAGCTGACTGTTTACTATCTTTAACCAAGTGAAAAATATCAGCTGGTTGGGTTGGTTTTTGTTGTTTTGTTTCTTTGGGGGGATTGGGTGAGGAGGTTGTGGGTTTTTTTGTCAGCCATTTAACAGTATTTTATCTGAAACAGGAAACAAGGGTTACAGTTAGGTCAGGTTATAGGGTCACCCAGACCACTGAGGAAAACAGTAAACATACGGACAGCAAACCCTTAGAAAGTGAGAAGGGAAATGTTGCCTTCACAAAGACTAAATCAATTATTTTTCTGGAAGAGAGCAAAATGAATGAACGGGGACTTCAGACATGACAGCGAGCAAGGACCTGAGCTAATGTGCAGCTGCGCTTGAGTGATGCTGTGAATATCCTTTGTGTGTGTGTGTAGGAAAAGGAGAGAGGAAAGGTGAGAGTGCGACAGTAGCTGGCAAAGCCCAAAGTCCTCTCCAGCACCATTTGAATTTAAGAAAGGTTTGTTGCTTCTTAAAAGTTGGGGTGAATCCAGCATCCTCAGGAGGGAGCAGGCTGCCAAGTCTCTGTCGGTTTGGAGTTTAGGCATTTAATCAATTACATTCCTATTGCCAAGGTCGTAAAAAGAAAATAGCTGTTCACTTCTGTGCCCCATATGTAAAACCAGTAGTGATGTTTTATTTCTGTGGTGAAAGCAATTTAAAGAAACACCACTTATACCAAACAGCCCGTAAACAAGCATGATCTATCCTGAAGATGATGTTTCCAGGGCTGGCTTTTGTCAATCTGAGCGCAAGTAAGAAATACAGGCAATGCCTTTATTTTTCCTCCTCCTCAAAAGTGAACCTGGCTGTTTCCCATGAGGCGCACACAGCCTTCCCTCCTTTCCTAACAGCCCAACTAAGGCTTCGCCAGCCCAACTCAGGTCCCCAGTTCCTTGACCAGCTTCTCTCCTGTGACAGAGCAGTCCTGAACTGAAGCCCCAGCATGGAGCAGGGGCTCCCATGGGATTGGAAAGGAGGTGACAGTGGCCTACAGACACTGCAGGACACTTACAGGACCAGTTAAGTGGATCTCATCTGCTTCATGCCTTGCTCTTACAATATGTCATGATCAAAAAGCGGATAAGCTGTCTGACATGAGCTGTAAGGACATGCCTGCCAATGGGTGTTATGAGCATGTCTCAGAATCGTAAAATCATATAATGATTTAAGTTGGAAAATTCTTTTAAGATCATCGAATCCAACCGTTAACCTAGCACTGCCAAGTCCACCACTAAACCATGTCCCTAAGCACCATATCTGCCTGTCTGTTAAACATGTCCAGGGACAGTGAGTCCACCACTTCCCTGGGCAGCCTGTTCCAATGCTTGACAACCCTTTTGTTGAAGACGTTTTCCTTAATATCTCCCCTGGCACAACTTGAGGATGTTTCCTCTTGTCCTGTTTCTTGTTACCTGGGAAAAGAGACTGATCCCCACCTCACTACGACCTCCTTTCAGATGGTTTTAGAGTGGTAAAATCTCCCCTAGGCCTCCTTTTTTTTCCAGGCTAAACCACCTCATTTCCCTTAGCTGCTAATCAAGCAACTTGAAACGTCAAGACTATGGAGCTCTCAAAGGTTGGGCTGCAAGAGGGGAGAGAATTAGAACAGTGATTTTTTTTATGTTTACCTTTATGTTCTTTGCCCATGGCCTTGTCACACAAATTAAGAGTTTCTCTAATACTGGTCTTCAGGGTGAATCTCTCCACCTTTTTATTTTTGAAGGTATAAACCCAGCAAATATTTAGTAAGGTGTTTATAAACAATTGCATTACACTTTATTGTCATGGTATAATCACAGATGCTCAGTAGAGTTAATGCCATGTGAGAGTGTATACCTAAGAGAATAAAGAACTGATACACTGAGGAACTTCAGTTATATATGCCAGACTTTATTGAATGAGTATGATTTTAAACCCCACTAATTTCTTGTTAAGCTTTTTTAACCAGAAAATGAATACTTCCTCAACAAGCATCTTCTACACCCAATGTGAAAGGTTCGCATATCTTGATGAACAAGAAAACAGTTTACTTCTGTAAAAAGTCCAGTGAAATTTCATGCTACCAACCGTGATACAGTTTGTAGATTAACAAATCCAACATGATGTTACACAAACCTTCCCAGATACTGTCTTTCTGGCAACTTGTGCCAAGATTGCTGCTTGACACATCAGCATTGCTTTTATTTTCCACTGGTTGAGACTAAATCAAAGCATAAATTCATCATTTCTTTGTAATAGAGTCCAAAACACCCCTGATGATACAATGCCTCCATCCTGGCTCAGGACACATGAGACACAAAAGAAAATTGAGCTGAAGTAAATAATGGCAAATGGTGTTACAACATCCATGACTAAAGTGAGAAGGGCTCTTGCTGCATGTACAGGGAAGAATTTCCCAGTGTGGAAAGGGCAGCCTGACAGCAGTGGTTCTACTTTATGTCACATTGCACAAAGGTGAAGATGGGCTTCATTTTCTCACTGCGATGCATGTATGGAGCATCTGGCTGCATGTTGCACATAACTTTCTATTTGCTTGTTGCACGTGTCAAACACCTAGGCAATAATTTTAAGGATTCCTTTTAAGATTATTTTGTCAGAGTTTCCATGAATATTCCATTTGGAAAGGGCAGGAAATATTATCATGTTCTCAGGTAACACATGCTGCTGTGTGGAGGCCAGGTCTTTGCCCAGTAAGTTACTTGCCAGGCTTTTAAAGTTGGAAACAGTGAAAAAGGAGCACTTTGACTGTGCACTGGTGTCTAGTGCTGTTTCAGGTGCCCCAGGGTATATTTCTGCTGCTCCAGGGAGTGCAGGTCTTCTCTAGTTCACATTTAACATCCTGGTAGGGATTGTTTGAATGCACCAGTGTACCCCAGATGGCCATCAGCAAACTGTGTGGACAGACTACCATGCACTAGGTGCACTATGCTCAAACAACAGATTCCTGACACACAGGGGAATTTTAACACCTGGTAGAATAAAATGACCTGACCTTATTCCTGATTAGGCTTTCACAGAGCCCTTATTTCCTAGGGATTTCTTCGGGGTGGTAGAGCAAGCGTTCAGCTCATAATGTTGATGGATCTGCATGGGGATGCTTTACACCCCATGCCTTGCCAAAGCTCGGGGCTGGGGTGGGGGAGACGACTGGCTTCTAAGTGATGCAAAAGCTTCTGAAACAGAGAAAATGCCTGCACCAGCAGTGTTTTCAGCTGAGGTGGCTGTAAATATATGTGCTAAGTTCAATCAAACGTAGCCTGTTGGGAGCCCTGGGAGTATAAGGCAAACACTGGCACCACTGGGAAGCCTGTGCTGCCACATCTTCAGCATGGCATGAACCCTGAGCTGGCCAGGCTGTAGCTCTGAAAGGGGCTGATGATGCATCTACCTGCCCTGGAATTGTACTCACGACTGTGATTTAAGAGCACAAAAATGTCTGGAAGGAAGTGTAGGCATAATTTTCAATCTGCATTGCCCTGCAAGTGCTTTCGGGTAAGCAGCCCACACAGATGTATGTTGCAAAATACAGTACAGAATATGAAGTGATATAATCTTAAAAAACATAGGCTTGGCTGAAGTATAGCATAACTCAATAGCGACCACTTAATGTCCTATGCCCTCAGTTACCTTACTTCTAATCCTCTGTTGGCGTTTCTGTGCTCTGTATGTCTGGTTGTAAATCCCTAAGGGCAGGGACCTTTTCTCTGTTTATTGCAGACAGAAGTATTGGTCCCAAATGAGTCATGAGGTGCTAATGTGATTCTGAGTAGGTATAAGAATGGGTCATCTCTAGTTTTGAACTGCTGTGGTTGCAAGTTTGCAAAGATCTGTGACACCTCACCCATATAAGGGAGTGGAATTTGGCTTATTACCCATGAAGAGCTTTGTAATGCAGATTAGCCATCCACATGAGTTGGCTTGGAGAAGTTAAAAGTTATCATAAGATTTCCTCCATAACTGAGAAGCCACAAGTTTTGTTTATGAATACCCAACAACGCTGAAATTATTTGTGTTTGTCTTTAACTAGGAGAAAAGTAACATTACATATGCTGAGATAGAGGACAGAAGAAAAAGACAGGCTCTCTCCATTACCATTTGAAAAGGCCACTTTTAAAGCTCTGTATAGGACTTTAATCCAGAGCTTGTGGGTGCCATCCTCTGTTCTCTGAAGTTAAAGTCAAGCATCTCTCCTGAGAATACCCTTATGTGTGGGCATTACATGAGACTAGAAACGACCTCACCCTTGTCATCCATGCCCCAAAGGAATAAAATAAACCATTACAGGCATCAGATGCAACTCTTTTTGTGACTGAAATGCTGGAAGGAGCAGAATTAGCAGGAGAGTTTCCAGTCTGGAATAATTTGATTTTGTAGTTCCTGAACACTGCCATTCTTATCTCACACTGGCAAACCAGGGTCACAGACTCATTTATACAAACGGCTGACAACTACACCAATGCTGTCCTAACTGAATGGCTGCTGTTGCCTTAACTTTCTTGCAGCAAAGAAGAAAAAGCCCACCTCTTGCTCTTCCCTGTAGAAGATACTGTAATTTCTTGCTGTTTTCTTAACAAGCAGAGCTACCTAACAAGGAGCATTCCTGGCGATCCAGATAAAACTGCTTCCCAGGACAGAACTTACAGTCAAATAACCACCCCCATCCTAGGCAATACTGAGGTCTGGGCAAGGCTTTGTCTTGCCCTAAAGCAAGAGGGTCATGATTCACAGCACCAGCACATCTGACACCTGTGCTGCTGTTTAGTGACTTCCCTGTCACAGAGTGTTTGGGAATTAGCGTCCTTACATCTCCCTGAACTTTGTTAATTCCTTGGGACTGGATAAATGCAGTGATAGTTGGGCAAATGTATTTGTTCCAACACAGCAGATAAATCTCAGCTATCTCTATTCATAGTGGAGCATGCAATAATAATGTTTTCTATTTACATGCCACATTCCACTTCCTTCACTTGTCTGCACCTCCATGCAGTTTGTGACCTGGGAGCAATAGATACACCAATAGCTACTAAATGTGTGGACCTTCCAGCTCCGATTACTACTTATTTACAAGATGGATGATATACGAGACTCAAGTTTTTCACTGTTACTTTTATTTTCTCAGCTACTTATCCCTTGCTGAATACTGCCACTATTTCTACTGGGCAAAGCGAACTTTTGGTCTGATGCAGAGGACAATCTTTCTGTCATAAACCTCAGTGACTTAGGGGGTAGATACCTCATGCCCCAGCTTCCAGATGGCTGTGGTTTTCCTAAGCCTGCTTAGAGAAGCTGCTTCTAATCCTGGTAAGCCAAAAATGTTTCCAAGTGAGCTGAGCAGCACCTGGCTTTGACCCTTTGAACAGGTACAAGACTCAGTTCACACATATAGAAAGGGAAGTATTTGTTAGAGAAACTGAGTTTGTGGGAATGTGAGAAGGTTACAACACTTTACATCCAAATTTGCACCACCTATGAAATTTTGATTAAATTCTTATTTCCTATGAAATATGAATTATTTGTCTGGACAAATTAGCAATGAAACATTTAAAAAATCTGTAGTCTTAATTACCTCCTAACTCTTCATATGATACTTCAAACCAATTCACTTCATCAACCCTGCCTATTTGATGTAAAATATGGATGTTCATTTCATCAAAGCATGCATTGAAGGTGCTGTATATTTAATCACAAACAAGGAACTTGTGTTTCAAACATGGATATCTAATACTTTTCAGCCAACTTTCTATTAGCACTGTGTGCATAAAAATAAACTTAATTCTATATTGCAAAGTTCTGTGTCATAGGGTTTTTAAATAATTAATTGGAAAAAGAATTTACAGCTATGTAATTTCTTGACTGCTGCAGAGTTGCAGTTTCAGAGATCAGTTGGTGAGATACTGTCATAGGCTAGTGAAAGCAGAGGTGTTATACGGTCCCAGGTATCCATCCCACTTCATCCTGTGTCCTTTGATGGTGTTAAGAGGAATGTGCTTGGAGCATCAGCAGGGAGGCCAGCTGGCACAAGTACTGGCAGACTCATGCAGCTCTCCACGCTGCCAGCCTGCCTGTGTTTTGCCTGCTGCTGTGGGGATGAGAGTGAGGGTAAAAGGCCCACTCCAGAGTACAGCACAGTTGACCCTCCCTGCAGAGCAGCTCAGCTCAGAAGTGGCTGGCAGTGAGCATGCAGAAGGCTGGTAGTTTGTGGGGTGTGTTCCCAAGACATATTGCAAGAAAGACTTAATGGCAGCTGTGAAAACCCATAGCCACAGCTCCCTAATAATCCATTCTGGTCCTTTGCTTCAGTGGGGGAAAACAATACTGAAAAACGGTTATGGAACTCCAAAAGTAAAAAAGACTCTCTTTTTGGTTTTCTGCTTCATTTCACTGCAAATGGTATTTGTTAGTGCTGCATTTTCTCTTTTTATCTCCTTCATCTCAAGTCAGCTTCCTCAGCCAGAGGAAGATTTTGTTTACTCTTCTCAAAATGCTGTGCATTACTTGCACACATGTTCAGTCATAAGATTAAAAATGTTAATGAAACAGCAGCTGACCCAGCACTTGTACTGGAACAGCCACAAGGGAAGGGTATTGAGGAACAGGAGCTTTATGCAGCCATGGTGCTAATTAGGCTCTGGGCAAAGCAACACCATTGCTGGAAGAATAGGATAGATTGTCCTTTTTCCACTGACTCTCTTGAAAAACTTAGGCCGAGGCCAAGAGTGTAATGGCATGTAACAGATGGTACCATCTGGGCACTGCAGGCGTCACGGCACTGACAGCCTGCCCTCCAGCCAGAGCAGTTGTATGCTTGGCTCCCTGTTAAACGAGTGGGAAGTGCATGGAAAACAACGGCACAGCGCAGCAGGTATGTGGGGATGGAGGTGGACCCTGCTGCCAGCCAGTCTAGCATCAGTAATGGCACCCCTGCAGTTTGTGCCAGTTAAGAACTCGTAGGCAGCAGCCTGCTTTCCCTGAGCTTTAACACCATGTGTAAGACTATACAGCATGAGAAATGAGAAAGCCAGTCCTCTGTGACTCCCTCAAGCTAGCTGCAGATCCTCTCCACAGCCCTGCTGGTGCCACTATGGTTATGAATTTGGAAGAGCCTGAGCCAAAAACCTTGGGCCCTGTTTGCTCTCCATCTTGGCAATTCTCACCCAAGACAGCAGTCTGAGTTATTCCCCGGCCCTGCTGCGCCACAGGAGCATCTAATGGTGGGCACCTCCCAGAGAATGGAATTAGTCAGCTCTGCTGGGAAGTGCTCAAGTGAGCTGGAGGGAAGGAAGAGGGTCTTTGGGCTTATTGCACTCTCCCACCACAGTCTAAGGGCTACCATTGCTACCACTGAGGTTTTTGTGCCACCACTCAACCCCAAGCTTTCCAGAGGACAGCTGGAATAGAATACCAACACCTGCTCCCCAGATTTAAAGCCCCCCTCTAGTTTTATCAGAAATCCTTCGCTTTATGCAGCACATGATCTGCAGGGATGGGCTCACTGACAGCTGCGCTGCACAGGGAACTGATACGTCAGTGTTCTCTTGGAACTTCTGTTCTGGTGTGATACTGGTCTTGTTCCTGGAGTTGTTCTGCTATGTGGTTATTTTTAGCACATACATTTTTGATGCAGATGATTCCAAAGGGGTATAAAACACATCAGAAAAAAGTGGTGTCTTTGTAGGGGTGACTCATGCCACTCTAATGGCAGCAGGTGAAGCCCAAACTTTAACTCCTGCAGTATGAGCTTCCACAGGGCAGTAGCTGTACGCTTAGAGGATGTGGAGGGGAGTAAGGTTCATGTCTTCAGCTTGGACCTGCTTGCCTGTCAACCAAAACCAGGTTTGCTATTAGGTTGGGTGGGCATGAGCTGTGTACGTAAAGCAGAAAGACCATGTCATTTGATTTGATTTGCTCAGCTGAGGAGGCAATGTTCCCTCCTTCCTCAGCTCCTCAAATCCATGCTTAGAAAAGGTTGCTAGCTCTGACATAGCAGAGGGCTCTAGCATGGCTTTTGTTGTTATGGGACTGTGTCCTGACAGCTCAGAGGACAGGCAGGGCCCCCTAGCATCTATCTGGTTGCACCCAGTTGGTTGTAGGGCATTTTCTACTTACCTGGTACTCTTCCCTGGATGTGGGATGTTCACACTGATTTCTGTTTGAAAGCTCTTGGGTGTTTCCAGTGTGCAATGAGAATATTTTTTAAATCACCAACATGTTTTGCAGGACGTGAGATCTGTTTCTTACCTAGCTGTACAGGCAGTTCCTCTGAGTTGTGAAGCAGAAAGAAGCCTGGCCACAGTAATAATTCTGCCTGTTATTATGGAGCAGTAATTATTGTGCCTGACTGTGTTAGTGGACTGCGATGTCTCCTGCCCTCTCTGCCATTCCCCATACAATATTGCTTCTGGCTAACTAAGAAGCCAGTGCAGAATGAAACACCTGTATTCTGTGTGCAATACAAGTAGTTGGAAGAGGTTCCCAGGAGACCCATCCACACTACTTGCCAGTGTCTTTACTGAGGGTGAATTGGAAGATGAATCCATTAAAAAGAATGGGGGGAAAATCAATAATATAATTAGAAAACATTACATGAGGTAATGATGCCAATTAAAGAGCAATGCACCCATTTACAAAGGGCTTGGACTGACTGGCGAGGGTGAAGGGGTGCGAGCCCCTGTAGTACAGACATCCTGCTCCCCCCAGCATAGGGCTGGCACTGCTCCCAGCACCGTGCTCCTGCAGTGTAGCATCAGTGTAGTGCCGGGAATCAATGGGCACCCAAGAGGGAGTCTAATGAGGGCTAAAACTCTCCTCCTCGTCTCAGCAGACCAAGGCAGACCTGCTGTGTGTGTTGTTGCATGCCTGGGGGGTTGCTGTGTGGGTCAGTAGCATGAGGCTTCTGGATGCATCAGCTCATCCATACAAATAAGAGAAACACCACCCATAAACACCCCAGAAACAAAGAGAAAGAGGTAGAGTAGATGGAGAAACACTTATTCTGCTGCCCAGGGAGAAAGCAAAGAGAGGTTTGGGGCAGAGCTCCTGTCTGAAAAAGGTCTTGAAAAATGTTATAAGGAAGTGTATGCTAGTGTCTGATCCATTCAGTGTCCAGAGAATGGAGGCAGTTTGTCTTCTTTCTTTAACAAAAATGCACTTTTCTTCTGATGGAAGCAATTCACAGAATCCCAAAGATTTTGGATTCAGAGGAGTGTTAGCATGCTAAAGAGAATGTCAGTTTTAACTAATGGCAACCAACAAGAAACTCCTTCTTCAGATTTCTTAGTGTTCTTCAGAAAAGGATAAAATAAGTATAACTTCCAAATCATATTAAAATCTGGTTTTGAGTAGGCTATGATATGCTCTGTGTAGCATAAAAGCTTACGTTAGTTGTGTGTAAAGAAGCACTAGATACACAGTAAAATGCATAAAACATCCGACAATAAAAACGAACAAACTTTTATTTTATCTTCTTTCACCTTGAAAAGGAAGTCCCTCCATGAGCTTCCACCAAACTCCTTCACTTTCTGTGGCTGGGGCCAGGTGTGAGTACACAAAACTAGAACTGTCTGAATTGTCTGAACTTTCTAATGGTTATTTGTTATTAGAGTGGGAGCTGTTTCAACAGCAAAATATTTTGAGGACTTTTCATTTTCTTGATACCGCTTTTTCTTTGTGCTTTTCTTTTAAGCCTTTGCCTTCTTTCCTTCAATGCAAGAAGAAGAATTGAACAAAACATAGGAATCTGCTTCGTGACTCCATGGCAGCTCTTTTTTTCACATGCTATGCAAGGAAATCTACCGTATTTTTGTATGAATCTTTCACATGTTTGCATCCACCTCTACAAACATGAAGTGTGTGCTAACGTAACACCCTTGGCTCCACTCATGGGGGCGAAGTTGGTCGATGAATGCATATTTGCAGACTGAAAATTTTCATTTTGGCCTGTGAAAAAGTTTACCTTTTCTCCACTCACTTTGTGAAATATTGTGAAGGATTTGAAGTGATGAAAGGGAGGACACCCTATATGCTATAATGCTCTATTCTTACCTCCAGTTATGAGTTATTTGGTTTTGTGGCTATCTTCATCATAATTGAAGTTAAAAGTAATTTCCACCATTTCAATGCCAAGTGCCAGTTTTCTCCCCTTGCATCTATAAATTGTCTTTTTTTAACAGAAGTCTTCCCCTTGATATTTAGCTTAAAAACATGCGTAAACACTCACAGGCCAGACCTTAAGAGTTTAGATGTTTGGTTTGAGGAAATGGTTCTCTTTCATCTGTTGTTCAAGTAAACACGTACTGGAAAGTGGTACTTCTGCCTTCTTCTAGGGCCCAGATGATTCTTCTCTCTTCTTTCTTCTTTGCAGCTCATCAGCTACACAAGGGAAACCAGCACTTTATGCATTGTTCCTCTGAGGCTATTGCTACTCTCCCCTTCTTTTCCTCTTTCAATCTCAGCTGATGCTCAAGGGGGGGAAAGCACTTAAGTGTCTCTTTTGGGGCTTAGTCTACATTCCTCTCAAGTCTCCAGGATGCTAAAGGGGACCTGTGGGGGCTTACCATTAATAAAGTATGGTTTTAGTGTTCATTAGACATCCCCCCTGTCCCCTCCTCTCTCTTTTCATCACTTTGACTTGTGCTCTCATCAACAAACGAAACAAGTTTGCAGCCAGTGCACTGGATGAGGTTGTGATGTTGTTTGGAGTATGTCCTTTCTGCACAAGACAAAACACAATGTTACCTCCTTCTTTGTCTTAGCATGTGTCTTCCTTATGAGCTGGATGAGTGAGTGGAGAAAACCAAAGAAGTGTGGGACAGGGAGATGCCCTCATCCTGCAGGAGAACAGGAGAGCCCTGCATGGTGACCCAGCCGTCGTGGCCTCCAGAGAACTCATGCTTTAGCTCTGCTTCTCATCTAATTTTACTGTAATTACCAGGGCTGTTCCAACTCGGCTGAGTGCTACAGGCAGGAGGTAAAATGAAGACATGATTAAAATAATTGCTAGGTGTGGCTGGTCTTATGGTGCTCCGACAGCCAAGGGAGCACCATGTCATGCTCATGTGAGCCAGGAATCAAGCTCACATCGCTTCTCTGTGCAGAGGCACAAAGGTGGTAACAATCTGCTGCAGCGTGTGAAAGGTGAGGTTGCTGCTGCCATCAAGTTTAGGAAAAATTACAGGAAAGAAATATCAAATGTGAGCTGAAGTTGGTGTTTTTCTATACATACGTCTTTTGATATGAGAACTTTTTAGCTAACCACAACATCCTTTCTGAATAAAACTCCTATTTATTACATGTATATACATGATTCTTAGTGTATCTTTAAAAATAGTTCAAAACCAAGCAAATCCCGCTTTCCTAGTGGCTGTGTGTTTGATGAACCATAACCCTGTGTGTGTTTTCAGTCATACAGACCCAAGCTGAATACTCTTTCGTAGAGTGTTGATTTAAAACTGGTCTTTTTTGCCTAGAAATATTAAAAGCTGGCATGAATGTATCACCTGGAAGTCACCTATTTTGACAAAAAAACAGTTCATACATGCAGCTTCTTTCAAATTTTTTGACACTGAAGTATAGGGCTGCTAAAAGTGTTGCTTATGCATTTCCTATTATAATCCAGAATCCCATTCTTAACTCTTTCCACTCTAATAATCTTTTGGGAGAATCTAGAAGGGGAAACTTCAGCTATTAGACCACGGCAAAAAAAAAAAAAGGTGAATCAGAACAGTGTTAAATTTGGTGCCATTTTGTATTAAAATTCATACCATCTCAATGATCAAGGTATGTTCCTTGGCCGGTGCTGCTTCTCCTGTCAGTCCTCCTTTTTCGCTGTGCCTCGGCTGAAAGATGCCCTGATTCTAGTACATTTGTGATGGCCAGCTACAGTCAAAACCCCGGTTTGCTGAACTTCCTCAGCAGGCTCAGTGCATCAGGGTTTATTTAGAAAAATAGCAATGTTATATAACAATCATCTGCATTAATACACTGCCCTCCCAAATAAGGTTGCTCTGACAAGAAAACAGTCATCCTTGGACACCAGTGAGCACCAAAAGCTTCTGCACTGCCCTTCTGAGATTCATTTCTGAAGTCTGACTGATAACTCAGATTTAATTCAAAGGTCTCTATGGCTGCTCTTTGTCACTCTGGCAATGGGAAGCAGCCAAAGCCCAGTTATGGTAACTAGGAAAATCAAGCTTAAAGCTGTTTTTAAGTCTAGAGAAATGCATAATATGTCAGTGAATGTGGCTGCTTCAGTCACAGATATTCTTACAAGAGAAGATTTAATTTCATCATTAAAGTCACTGCCTGCTAATAACAAGTACAGGTCTTAAAATATTGTTTAAAAGTCATTCAAACTTAATAAAACTTCTTTAGTCATTAGAAATGCTTGGCTTAGATTCAGCATGTCACATTGAGTCACCGCAGTGTGCCACATTATAATTTCCTATTTTATTTCACACCCAATCCTTCTCACCCTAATGATTTTATCAGAAAGCAAGATAGAGAAAAACGAAGTGCCTGAAGACACAAGGAAAAAAGTTCATGTCTGATGTCATGGTGTTGAAATCGGTGACTTAACACTGGATGTAAATTTGGAACAGCGGCACTCCACGATACTAGAGCTGCAGTACACTTTCTAAGTTACAAGTGCCATGAAAAGCCTGCAGTTTCTGAATACCCAGAGTACGGATTACAGAATATTATGTGTTCTTTTCAAAATACTTTATAAATGTTAACTGATCCTTCTCTACAACTCATTTGTGAAACAGACATTGTAATTTTCATCACTATTTAGCAGATGGCTTATCCATCTCAATTTCTTTACCTGCTCTCCTTAAAGCTACTCAGAGATTTAATGCCAAAGTTGGGACTGGAGCTCCTGGGTACTTATTATCAGACTATTTCCATCAGAAATGGCCTACTTGTTTATGCTGTAGGACAATCTTCCCACCTAACAAAAATCAGAAAATGCCTCTGAAGTGTCATTTAACCTTAAACTGCTGAAATCAAAAGGTGTTTGGGTAATCTGTTCTAAGCACATTTCAGTAAGTAAGACGTGATTTTTCCTTAGCTGGTATAACAAACCTCAGAGTACTCATTTGTTGTAAGAGAGAAGAGTTTAACTGCCCAGTACAATTCTCATTTATAATGCAGCTGTAATACTTAGCCCAGATGGTTATTTTTTTTTAATGTATGACATTCCTTAAGAGAATACTGATTTGGAACAGCAAATTGAAACTTGAGTCAAAGGAGAGCAGAGGTGGAATTTCTTGGAAAACACTGGAAAAGCAGACATAGGCAGACATAGGCTGAAGGGCAAGATGAGACCACTGCAGTACTGGGATGCTGCCTGATTCTGCCCTTATCTGAGGGGAGTACCACTGGCTCTGGCACAAATGAGTGGGTCAGACTTTCTCCTTCTTTCTTTCCCTTTTTCACTCTTTTTGTCTCTCTCTCTCTTTTGTCCCTAATCAGAACAAAATGTTACAAAGTCTTGTTTCACATTCCGATTCAGGGCAGGAAAATATTTTAAAATCTCAAAAAGTTTTGCAAGATGGGAAAACCGTTTCCCAGACAGGTTTAGCAATGTCTTCCAGGACTTTCAAACAGCTGTGAAGCAAGACTGCCCCTCAGCCTCATCCATTTTGGCTATCTCCAGTTAAATGAGTCTTTTCAAAGTATTATATCATGACTTCATTAAATCCCACAAAACTGTTTCCCCAGGAAATAACTTGGAGCCAACTGGATTCTAACTACCTGCTGTATCTCATGACCCTTTAATAATAAAAAACATGGTTGAAATAAGTCTGCGCATTGTGTTGCTCCCGTTCCCTTGCTCTGTAGCCTAACCTGTCACAGGGGCAATTGGAAAAAATCTGTTAAGGCTTCACTAATTTCTTTCCTCATTTCCTTTAGCAATCCTGGTAGCTGCCCAGGACACTTAGTTTTCCTTAAGAGCATTCAATTTTTGGCACAAGACTTTTCATTTGTATCTGCTCATAATCTGTCTCCTCCTGTCATATCCGGAAATATGATCCTTTTGTTAAACAGTTAATTTGCTTCTCTTTGCAGAGGGGAGAGAGGGGGAGAGGGGTTGGAGGGCTGCCTAACAAACCTGCAAGATCCTCCTTCCTTTTATTCTACTCTCAATTATTATTTCTTACTTTCATCATTTTTCTATTGTGAAAAGCATTTCATCTTTTCTATACACATCTAAAATATACAGAAGATCAAACCACCCTTATGAATGTGCTCCTGGACTAGATCTTTGGCTGGGGAAATCTGACACATCCCTGCCACAGGCAAGAGAGCAACCTGGATTTACAGCAGCTGGGGCTCTGATCTAGAGGTAACAGTTTGTCCTTGCCTACCTGATCTTGATTAAGCCTCCAGTGTGCATGGTCTGCACGGTTTGCTTCCTCCTTGAATGGTTTTAAATGAGAGAAAAGTCCAGTTACACTCATTTGTGCACAATATAAATGAAGTGAAAGTGCTCTATAAGTGAAATTAAGAGCTAAACTTCACTTTAATTATTTCTCTCTGTGCTGTATCACTCTACAGCTCCTCATTTCTGACGTGGTGCTTGCTGGTGACACAGCTGCAGTCTGGCAAGAGACAGGGACTAACCAATGATGGTTGAATGGAAGAAGCAGCAGCTGCCAAGGATTGGATTTCTGAACCAAGGTCTGAAATGATCATGCTTTGCACAAATAGCTAAAATCATGTTGGCAAGAGGCTTCTATATAGTTTCAAATGGTTTTAATGGCGAGTGAAGACAAAATGCTCTCTCCTTAAAAATGTTCGAAGAAAGCTGCCATGGTAATAAAACCACATTCACCACAGTAGAGTCTGTTATTGATGCTTATTTGTTATAGTAGGGCAATAATTAAGATTGTGACCTTCCTAGCTAATCACTGGTCGTGTCTATCAGCAGACAGCAGAGCTGCCTTAAAAAGCTTGGGAAATGCCCTGCAATTCAGAGGTAAAAAAGGCAGAAAACCACACTCCTGGCAAACAAAAAAGCAATGAATTCCTCCCTCCTCCTTTAAGTTGTCAAGTGCCTCTTTTCCAGCAGGGTATTCAGTTCTTTGGTTAGGTTTTCTTTAAAACATGTAGTGCCCATGATAAAGTGGCTATTGAGTCTGAGAACAAGAAAGGAATGAGAATAGGAGAGAGCTCAGAAGTCAGGGCTTCGGGGTTTGGCTGCAGTTTGATTCATGTTTGCATTATCCCACCGGTGCTGTATTTGTTGCAGTATTACAAGATGTGGGTGCTCAGGGCAGGAGCCTGGCGATTGTTTACTTGTTTGCTGGACAAGGAATTATTTTAGAAGTTTGGAATTATGCCCCTCTCTAGCTATAGGCTCTAGAGGATGCCATAATGGAAATAAAAAGAGTTGAATTCTAAATGTTACCTGAATCCTTTGGATATTTCTCTTTATTTTTTTATTTAAAAAAAAAAAAAGAAAAAAAGAAAAAAAGAAAAGTACTTTGAGTATGTAAAAAAAAGGCCCATCTAGTGAAGTGCTTGATCTATAATACAGAAATAATGTGCTTAGAGAAAATGCTTTCCACATTACCTGATATCGAAGAGGAAGGGTGTGTTACATGTTGCATTTTCTCCAGAACTGCAGATGGGCTATCATGCAGCTGTTCTTTAGCCATGTTTCCACAGTGACACTCTTGTTCAAGCACTGAAATCTCCCCAATTCAGTTTGCAAGGAGCTCCTAAGGCACTTTAAAAGTGGGATTTCAGTGTCCTTGTCATGCAGGTGCTTCTGAAAACCACACTAAACCTGAAAACCACTAAATGCTATAGTTGAACGTAATTAGATTTCCATAAAATAATAGGCTAGAACTTAAGAATATGCCTAACTGTTTAAGGGGAAAAGTGAGAGACATAAAACGTTTCCAAATAAAACAGAAATATTTTTATTTAGTCTTGTCCTCTTATCCTTCATTAAGAGCAACTATTTTCATTTGTGACCTTGGATTGACACAGAGGGCTGTAGCAGGACTTTAATCACTCTGCCTTGACTTCAGTTCAAAGCATAGAACCATAGAATAGTTAGGGTTGGAAAGGACCTTAAGATCATCAAGTTCCAACCCCCCATGCCATGGGCAGGAATTCCTCCCACTAAACCATGGCACCCAAGGCTCTGTCCAACCTGCCTTTGAGCACTGCCAGGCATGGAGCATTCACAACTTCCCTGGGCAACCCATACCAGTGCCTCACCACCCTTACAGTAAAGAACTTCTTCCTTATATCCAATCTAACCTTCCCCTGCTTAAGTCTGAACCCACTACCCCTTGTCCTATCACTACAGTCCCTAAGAAAGAGTCCCTCCCCAGCATCCCTATAGCCCCCCTTCAGATACTGGAAGTCTGCTATGAGGTCTCCATGTAGCCTTCTCCAGGCTGAACAGCCCCAACTTTCTCAGCCTGCCTTCATATGGGAGGTGCTCCAGTCCCCTGATCATCCTCGTGGCCCTCCTCTGGGCTTGTTCCGACAGTTCCATGTCCTTTTTATGTTGAGGACACCGGAACTGTACATAATACTCCAAGTGAGGCCTCACGAGAGCAGAATACAGGGGCAGGATCACCTCCTTGGACCTGCTGGTCACGCTCTTTTTTTGATGCAGCCCAGGATACGGTTGGCTTTCTGGGCTGCGAGCGCACACTGAAGCCAGCTCATGTTCATTTTCTCATCAACCAGCAGCCCCAAGCCCTTCTCCACAGGGCTGCTCTGAATCTCTTCTCCACCCAACCTGTACCTGTGTAGCATCTATGTTTTGCATGGGACTCTTGTGGCATATGCTAACTTGCTTGTGAGAAACCAGCTCAGGACACTGCTTATGTGGCATACTTTCCAATAGGATGACTGTTTTCCATTTATGAATAAATAATGTTGAAAAAAGACATTCACATGTCTTTATGACAGAAAAATAGGAGAAAGAGAAAGAATCTATTTGTTTTGTTACAGAAGGTTTAGATAATTTATCTTTGTGAAATGCAAATGAATGACAAGATGATTCAGGGTCTATTATTCTTATCTGACAGAATGCAAATTTGTCAAGGAACAGAAAGTCCAGTGTAGGATTTAACCTATATATTTTTAGGAGATAAAAAACTATTAGATTGCACAACTTGTACCATATATTTTATGTACTTTTATTCAGCCTGCAAACTTCAATACTGTTCCATACTTTTGGCTATCATATCAATTTAACATATTCTCTGATTTCTAAATAGCACAAAACTGATATAATTCTATCCTTAGAGATTAGCTGAAACAAACTTTTACCCTCTCTAGGTACTGAATCAAGCAAGTGCATTCTAATAAGTGTGCTTATTCATATCCTTGAGTAAGTTTCCGATACATTCTAATGCATGCAAATTTGTACAAGGGACAAATGTCACTTATGAAAGGCAAATGGGACTAAATACCTCACACCCACTGAAAACCATAGGATTCAGTTTCAACTGAAGTCAGTAAGACAATCACCAATAAAGGGTATAACAATCTTTTAAATGTGATGTTAGATTTCCCTACTAACTGAAATGCTAAATTAACAGTGTTGTTTCAAGGCAGGCACAGGCCTAAGCTTGTTTCAGTTGGAATCAGTGGTCCTGCTCATACTGGTCTGTATGGTTCAGGGTCAGTCTTTCAGCAACATTAAGTAAACACCCTGGAGGTGTCTCTCACTTTAACTCCCAGTAGTTCAATCCCGATTTATATCACAAAGGCTAATTACCAGAAAAACAAACTCAAGCCTGGTGTTGTAGTTCTTCAGAACTGATCTGAGATAAAAAAGTGCCAGTTGTTCTTGAGCTTGAGATATGTCTCTGAAGGAAATGTGATGGCCCATGACATACAGGAGTTTTGGGGTTTGGTCTGTCCTCCTTCATGGTACCAGGGCTAAGGAGATTTAGAAACTGGATTTTTTTAGACTTCCAGTAATCCAATCTTATCATTTAGCATTGTCGTGGTTTAAACCCAGACAGACAGCTTGTTACCCACTCCCCCCCTTCTTGCCCTCCCCCTACTCTCGGAGGGACGGAGAGGAGAATCACAAAGAAATGCAACTCCCATGGGTTGAGATAAGAACAGTTTAGTAACTAAGGTATAACACAAATCACTACTGCTACCACCAATAATAGTAATGATAAAGGAAATAACAAGGGAAGAGAATACAACACCTCATCACCAGCCGACCGATAACTCGCCCCCCAGCCCGACCAAGCACCGACCGATACCTCCTCCAACCCTGCAGTCCACCCTAGCCCTTCCGGGTAACTCCCAGTTACATCCTGGGCATGACGTGCTGTGGTATGGAATACCTCTTTGGTCAGTTTGGGTCAGGTGTCCTGTCTCTGCTTCCTCCCAGCTTCCCCTCCTCCCTGGCAGAGCATGAGGCTCACAAAGTCCTTGGCCAAACCAAAACATCATTGTTTATCAGCTCTGTTCCCAGCTGAAAGTCAAAACACAGCACTGCACCAGCTACCAAGAAAGAGAAAAATGACTGCTACTGCTGAACCCAGGACATTATCCACCCCTTATTCCATACCATTCACGTCATGCTCAGATCCCACATTTTCAATATACCATCACTCTTATCTAAGTGCACTCTCATCGTAGTGCATGGACCAGTCCCTATAAAGCTGCTGAGTCCATCTGGTCCATGATGTCAGGCTCCATCTCTTGTAACAGTCTTTCAGAGCAGGAGAGGCTATGTGCAGTGTTCACACTTGTGAATAACCTGGGCAATAGTGTCCATTGCTAAGTCCACCCCTCGATCATGAGTCCATCTCTGTGTTGCATCTCTGCTCTGATGGCCTTAAGTGTCATGGGCCCACCAGGCTCAAAATAATTCACTGTCCCCTTCAGCAGTTTCTGCAGCTTGTAGCTGGGCACTCCATACAGCTGCCTTCCATCTCCAATGCTTCCGAAGCACTGGAGGGGCCCAGTGGACTACATACTTCCCATACTGTCCCACATGCCCTGCCACTCATGGCTGTCCAGCCTTGGGGGAAACCTTTTGGTCCTCCCATATTGTTGTCTAACCCCAGACAAGACCCAGACCTGACTCTGCTTAACTTTTGAGATCAGACAAAGTGGTGGTGGGTAAAACACAGTCTGCGTGTGTGCCAACATGCTGATCCCCATCACAGTCAGCAGGCAGGTCCCAAGGGTACCTAAAGGCCATTCAAAACCTTCAGAACTCTCAAGCGATGCTGCTGTACTTGTCACTGGGGCTGGTGCAGCTGCTGTGCTTGCCGGCTCTCCCACCACCAGCTTCTCTTTTCCTGAGTCCAGCTCCTCCTCCTCTGCCTTGCTGGGAAATGCTGCGGGGTCTCCTGCGTCCTCCTGGGGCTCGGCGGGCGGCTTCCGGGGAACGTTCTCGGCCGTCGCGGGGCTGAACTCGGCCGCGGGGCTCGGCTCCTCCGCCGCCTTGTCCCACTGCTCGGCAGCCGCCTCGTTCCGCTCCTCGACCGCCCCGACCTCCTCCACCGGCAGCCGCTCCCTTGCGGCCTGCGGTCCCGCTCCCGCTTGGTCCCCGGGGCCGCTCTCCCGGGCCGCTTCAGCAGCCGCCGGCTCCCGGGGCCGCCCCCCCTCGGCTCCCCAGAGCCTCACGCAGACGGAGGCGAGGGAGAGGGCCAGGACGGTGAGGAGCAGCCGGACGGCCAGGGACCAGTCCATGGCCACGTCCGTGCCACCCTGCTGCTGGAGCCCACCCGTATTACAAGTCATTGCCATAAAGTACAGTGAGACAAGAACCTTAGCCCAAGCCCCACACTTGATAAACACTAACACAGCAAATACCGGCTCTAAGTAAGTTACAACATTCTGAAGCTGTGAGATCAAGTGGAACAACACTGCTAAACCCAGGACAAGCATGGGTGTCTCCACTGGCTCATGTGTGATCACACAAAAGCACATCAAATGTCTCTGAGGGAAAAGCTAGAGGAGGTTAAGTCTTCCCCAACAGAGATGTAAAACTCATACCTCTATAGTGTGGCGTGCCATAGATTCTCCTTGAGCTCTTGCTCTGCATCACGATAAATGTGCAGCTGTGGGAGAATATACACATAAAGAAAATAATGGCATCTAAAATGAAGTACATTCATATATCGCCCATCAAAGGGCTAGGAGAGTAAGTAGGACAACAAAAACAACTGCTTTTTTTTTCTGTTGTGTGCACTCTCTTCCAGTTTCTTAACAAGTAGAATGAATCACCATGGATTCCTGCATAATATGCTTTTGTACATAGGTTATGTTAGCTTGGGGTGGTAGGTGAAGTGCAGATCGTAAGCAATCCTCCTGGTGCCAACTTAATTGTGTTGCAGAAAAAAATGATTAAGTTCTGAACAGAATAAAGGACTGTGTATGTGAAAATGTTTGTGTCTCTGATTTGATGCATCGGCGTTTGTGGATTGTCAATGTTATGGCAAGATTCAATTTAATCCAGTATTTATATTAAAATCTGATTCCTGCTATTCACATTTCTAGATTATTTTAGTTACAATTGTCCTGATGTTTTCAGACACGTTTATGTGGTGCTAATGCAAAGCAAGCATCCCAACTAAAATGAGAGGTTTTGTATTGCATAAAGCTGAATACTCCTAATTTACTCCAAACAGTAGTGCTGTAGTTGAGGAATACCTAAAAGAAACTTTAATGTAAAGTAATTAATCTAAAGTCAAATTTTTTGTACTAGTTATTGCTTATCAATGACTGTGCCACTGGTGAACACACTTGAGATCGATAACAAATGGGTCCACCTTAACTCCAAAAAGGGCAAAAAGAACAACACAGAGGCCAAAGAGTGATTTCATTATACAAATGAAATGGAAAAATTCAGTGAAATTCCATCCATCCCTAAGGACAGGCTCCACTTAGAGGTTAGAGGAATTGCTGAGAATGATCTCACATTTATGGGCTCTGTAACTGTCATTCATTAGCAATTGTAATGTGATTATGACTCAGATAAAAGCAACCAGAAGACAAAAATGCCAGTTGACAACTTGGCCAGTTGGAAGGCCCACAACAAAACCTCCTTGTTCCTCTTCAGAGCCAGGATTTCACCCTTGGAGTTTACTTGTTTTCCACAGGATGCACACAAAAAAAGAAGCAGTCCCTCCAGAAGATACATGCACTTTAGTGGTCTGTAAAGGCAGGGGAGTTTGCCTATGTATACTGCAGGAACACAGGGTGCTGCACAGCCTCTGTGTCCATCAGGGATAGGGACCATGCTTCAGCCAGTACCCTGCAGTGATTTTGCACCCTGAAGAAATTGTCAGGACTCTTCTTGCTTGACATGGGACCATCACAGCCTGGTCCTCCCCTACTCCACCTTTCAGGAGATGACTAATGAGTTTGTGCTTGTGCTGAGCTACACTTGCAGGGAACTCAGCCTCCTCCTTCCTCTGTGGTGGCCTTATCTGCAGCAAGTAGGTTTAGAAAGGCAGCATGTCTCTGAATGCATTCTCCAGGCATGGTTAACCCAAGGCTTAACCACAGCCAGCTGATGTGTTTTTATCTGTATTGTGTCAGGAGGCTGATGGTGTGTGTGGAGCTGTGGCTGTCATGGTGACAGTCTGGCAGGGTTTTTCTTGGGGTGTCCTTCTCATATGCAGGAGTCAAAGCCACCAGGAGTGGGTGTGTCATCCTGCCACATGGGTCTTGTTAGCCCACCTTTGACAGGAGCAACTCTGACAAATGAACCTTGGAAAAAACTAAGATAGGGTTTTGGGTTTCTGCTAGCAGTTATTCCCCACAATGCCAGTGCCTGAAGTAGGTAATTGAACCCTAAACTTGTGCATGTACATATTCTGTTTAGGGCAAGATTCAGCCTCTGCAACTCCTCTAGGAAAAATCTGGCTAAAAATTAGGCACCTGGCAAACACAAAGGGGTGAGGAGCACAAGAGTGTGCTTGGATGTTTTCACCAGGAGGGGAATTTTGAATTCTCTGGAGGAAACTCAACTCTGAGTACAATACTAGCACTCCCTTTCACCTACTGCCAGGCTGTATTTTATGTCATCTAAGTTTGCTAGGAGAAGCCACTTTGTCTTCTCTAGCTGCAGCAATCCAAACATTTGCCACCTACAGGGAGAAGCGATGCCACTTTGATGGTGAAGTTGAACAGGCACTTGCTGGTATTGCAATGGTTTTGCTCATCTCCTCCTTGCTTCAGGCTACCAAAAATTCTAGAGGTGTACTCAAACATTTGTGCTCCTAGTTTAATTTACAAGATAAATTGAGAAGCCAAAATGTTGGTTGATCTTAGGGACCACTTTGCCAAACGGGTCCTTGAACCACTGTGATGCCAAAGCCCATGGGAAGCCTATGAGGACTGGGATGAACAGTCTGAGAAGAATCCACAGGGGGTCAGGGGAGTCCCATGGGCTTCCCAATGCTGAGGAACAGTACACTGTTCATCACTGTTTATTTTTTTAATGCTATTAAATGCTTGCTGTCGTGGTTCTCACACTGTATTTTTTTTCACTCCCATCGTTTTTTTCATTCTGAAGGTCCTACTGAATTCTCCATCAAATGCAGCCTGTTAGCAGGCAAGCATCCTGCATCAGAGCAGAAGGGCCAGAGATGCCCTCAGTTCCACCAGAAGAACTGGTGAAATCCTTCAGTTTGTGGAAAGAGTGCATGGACACAGTAGCAGTAGATATCAGAATAAAACTATTGGGCTGACAAATCCTGAGGAGCAGAAAACCTGTGCACAGCAGAGAAATTTCTGAGCATGGCCTTGGTGCAACTGTGCCAAATATTCCTTGTGTGTCCCTATGATCTTAAAAAGGGTCAACTCACAATCTGGTTGTTGGCTGTATCGTGCTTTCAAAAGCTGGTGCACTGGCTGAAATATTACCCCATGCTGTAGTATGGAAGTTGGCTTCAATGTGATTAGGTTTTTATTCCATGCTTTTTTCCTCCCTTCTCGGCACACATATTGACCTAGCTAAGTACTAAAAATGTTTTTTCTAAACTGTAAGAAGCCTGCTGGAGATGCATCTGAGTGCAGCGCTCAAAGAGCTATGGATAGATGTCAGAACTGCAAAGGCTGGTTTGGTTTTAAGTCAGATGGTACGTATCTTTTCAAGGGCTCTGCAGATGCACAAAATGCTTGCTCAAAGCACTGCCAGAATCCAGATCTACTGATAATTAAAGAAAACACATATATATATATGAGGGGGGAGAAGAGATATGAGAAATACTCTTGCTTTTTCCAACATTTTTCTCATCAGAGAACAGGAGATCTTGATTTTAGAAGAGCTAATCCCAGCAAAGGCTGCCTCATATGATGGTCATGATGTCTCTGCTGGCACATATATTTATAGTGAGATGTTCAGGCCTCCTGCTTTGTGGGGGTATCCAGCTCCAGTTCCCTTCTTGATCACTGAGAGAGGAGTAGTTACAATGCTCAGCAAAGGCATCTAGAGTCAGTGCTTGGGGGATGTGTGAAAATAAAGAGCATGAAGGAGGTCTGAATAGCATTGTCTACAAAGAAAAAAATATAATGAAGTGAATACTTCTTAATTGCTCAGAACGTGTGTTTTACACTGCCAGCCAGATCAGCCCTTCTCCTGGCATCTCTTCTTCCCCCCTGTTCCCTCAGCGATCATATTGCAAACCTAACACACTTGGTTCAATTCCATTTTTAAATTCAGCATTGCAGATTCTGCCCCAGTGACTGCATTTGTCTCAAAAGAGAACTCGAACAAGAGTTCAAACATGTTTTATGTGGGTATTCAAGTGCCTCTTGGAGCCAAGAGAGGAGCGTAGCTGAACCTGTCTAAGAGTGTATGTCCAGCCTGAGAGGGGCAGCTCTGACATACACAGCTGTGTTAAGGACAGTAAAAAGTGGCTAGCATGTAGGCATGAAAACAAGCTGCTGTTTAATTCCCAGCTCAGCAACTTGGGTTGAAAACTGTAACAACTGTAATTATCAGCAAGATTCCAAGCCAGACAATTGAATCACTTGTCTGAGCAGATGCCTTTGGGGAATAGCAATAGAATCATAGAATCAGAGCTGCACTCCTCATCTTGTAGTACACATACGTGCTGTACAGGAGCATAAAACCCTTCAAGGGGTGGCTCTGCCATTGCTGGCATACTCATTAACTTCCTATCACTCACCAATTGGGATAAACTCAGGGGGCAACTGTTCCCACCAGCTCCTGCTCAGCCACTTGGTGCCACCAGAGGCAGGGTGATCCTGGCCCCACTGAGCAGCCAAGGGAGATTGTGAGCACTGTGGGGTGTCCTGTGGGCTGGGAATCCTGCCAGGTATTCACTGCAAGGCGTAAAGGGATTCCCCAGCCTCATAGTCCTGCCCTTGACCTCAGCAGGAACAGTAAGCATATACGTTTTAAAGCAAGTGAATATTGTAAGGTGGCCATGGTGGGTTTAGAAGCATGTCTTAGACGTGTAGTTTGCTATAGCTGGATGAAATACAAATAAAGGAGCTACCCTTTGCTGTAGCTAGACTGAATTAACACACTTAAACGGCTTAATTGAACTTACTTTTTGTGAGCCTGGAGAAAATTGCAGTTTACTGAATTCCCTCTCACTGATTTTTTTTACCCCTGCAGTCAGAGAGGATTAGCTTCAGGCAGTGGATACACATGTACCCAGGGGAAAAACTACCCTGGTTTTGTTCACTGCTCCAGAAAAAAAGCACAGTGGGACTGAAATGCCAGAAGCCTCCCTCCGATCATTTTTCTTTTTGAAAAGTGCATATTTATTCCAAACCTTGGTAATTTCCTCCATGTGCCTTGAGCTGTGTTTCTAGACTTGGGAGAAAGGGATCTCACCATGTTAAAGATCTCTTTGCTGTGTGACTAAGATTATGTCCCACTGTGGATATTTCAGTTTTAAAAGTGAGATGAGACCTGATAGTGATACCACATTAAACACATCTCCTATTGATCCTTTCTAACCTTGCAAAAGGGCTGCTCTGCATTAAGTACCTTTTACTTCAGCACTGCTGATGGGACCACAGATGTTAACTGCCAAGCTAAATATCCTCAGAGGTCAGCAGACAGGGCATTTGAGAGGTCATAAAGTAATAATTTTCTGGCTAAGAAACAATAGGAGTGTTTATCTCTCTGCCCTCTAACTCAGCCTGAGGACATGCTAGAGACTCACTCTGAAATTGATTTGCAATATTTATAAATAAAAGGGAATTAATAAAAGCTTTTCTTCTTAGTGTTCCCTCCCCACTGCATAGCATTTTGATGTATCACAAATCAGCTTGATATGTCAAATTATTGCACTTGACTGAACTGATGACAAAAAAGCTTTGTACTAAACAAAGCTTGGCGCTTACAAAGGCATATTTTCAGACCATCCTCGCCACTGTTAAAAGCTACCAGCCCTATACAAAGACCTGAAAGTAAATCACCTAGTCTGTACTGAGGCACAAAAAACCATCTACAGCAGATGAGAGAAAAAAAGACATTCTGCTTTTTTAGACCGTACCTTTTGGCTGTCTGGTGTGTCTCTGCTGTGCCTCTGCTGTATGCGGACAGATGGGGCTGGCTGTCCTCCTGTCTTCTGGAATGTCCTTGATATCTGCTCCACAGGGTTTGATTTCCAAGACCACTGTGGAAATGGCATTCAGGTATTGCTGCAGAAAGGACAGCAATATCTTTGCTGAGCTGTATGGGCCAGAGTCCCAGCAACCATTAAAGTAGCTGAAATATGGCAGTTTTTGCCATTTGAGGAGCTGGTTTGCAGGCTCAGCCATGAGCCTGCAAGACTTTTCTTGGTTTAGAGCTTTCTTGATTTGCTTACCAAGAAAGCAGAAAAAACAAATGCCTGTTATTTTTTCATTATAGACGTCAATAAAATCGTGCTCATTTTCTCAAAGAACCAATGGGCAACCTAACTCACCTTTGGAGTCCTGCTGCTGGAACACCAGCAGATGCTTATAAGCACATAAAAAGATGCTTCTGCTTGTATGCTAATCCTTTCATTTTCAGTCCACTTAACTTTAGACATTCCATGACTCCTTGCAATCTGTTTTTTTTTTTCTTGTTTTCTGAATCAGATCTGTCTGCTTGCACTGGGCACCTTGGCTTTCTTATTCTTTGGGGGAAAGGTGCAGTACATCTTTTCTCACATTCTGGTAGTTGCTTTTGACAGGGTGATTAGGTTTTAGCCCTGTTTTTTCTTTCTCTTTCCTTTTCTTTCTCTCTACCAGTGTTTTGTAAACAACAACAAAGCCCAACCCCAGAAAAACAAGGGAGGGAAAATACAACCCTTTGTTTGATACATGCAGCAGCTTGAAAATGAGGTGAGTGTGTAATGGATAGTGCATGTGTTATGTGAGAACTGTGGTGCCTGCCAAAACATTATTGTTGTTACGTGTGTGTGAGAGGAAGATTAAGCTAATAGACTCATGCCAGCCATCTCTGAGGTACATTGTGGGAACCAAGGGGGTGGACGTTCTCTGGCTGAAATAATATGTGTGTGAGTAATTCTCTCCTTGAATTTTGAGTAAGACCTTAGGAAGCAGTCCTGTTTTGTCTGTAGCTGGGAACGGACAGTCCTGTGCAATGGGAGATGCTCCTAGTTTTTAACTCTTTGTTTTCAGGCAACACTATTCTGAGCACTCGGTGAGCTTGGTGCTAAAGTCTCCCCACTGGCAAGTGTTGGATAAAGGAAGACTGCTTGTGCTGCAAGAGTTAGGAGGATGGAAAATTTTCCTTCCTGAAAAAGGGAGGATAAGTAAAAGCTCAAGTATTCCCCAGACACTTCTACTAATGATAATTTAAAAACTGAATGCACCATTCAAAGCATTTTATTTTGATAATTTACAACTATAAATGTGCTTTTTAGTCAGTTACTGTAAGTGACTGATAAGCAGAGCTTTCTTTCTGACCTGTTCAAGGGAGCTGTTTCTATCTCACAGATGTAGAGACAATGCAGAAAGTTATAGTTGTGTCTACTTTTCAAGGAAACAGGCCTTCTGTCAAGATTTGTTTTCTTGCTCTTTTGCTTCAATGAATTAGTATCCTTCAGTGAAAATCAGCTGGCCCAGCTTTACCACTGGCTTTCCTATATTTGTTCTAGAGGACTCTTCTAGCTTGAGTTGATTCTTCCTTTTAGTTTACTAGATTTTTAATACTGAATGTAGCATTGCTCTTTACCCTCTGCCTGTTTATTTTTCTTCATGATCTGTTCTGCTGAAACTTATAAAACTTATTTTGAAAATACAAGCAGATGATGCCCAGCAGATCACCTTCCATTTTTGTTATATTAACTTTTTTTTCTAATAGGTAGTCAAGCACTAGCTCTTTTTACAGAAACTGCAGGCTTTGACCCTTGGGGATTTTTCTTGTCCAAGTGCTGGACTGTGTTGTCTAATTAGACTCTCACTCTCCTCTCCAAGTACTAAGGTGAGGTCGGCTGGACTGTAATTCCTCTCATCACTCTTGGCTCCTTTTATTAAAGCATAAATGCTAACAGTCACTTCACAGTCTTGAAGAACTGATGCTGTTTCAAGGCTTCAGTATATCTCCCTATCAGGATCTCTGCTCTGCACACTTAATTTCAGCAGATTGCAAGTCCAGGCATCTTTGAGTCTCATCCAAAGTTACTGAAGTCAAAAGAAAAACTCCTTTAACCTTTCACCACCTTCACTCCTCAGCTCTACCCCCTCCTGAGCTTGTATCTGAACTTTGACAGTTGGATTTATCTGGCTGAAAGGAGGTCTGCAGGTTGGTTAGGGAAAACAAGGAGGTTTGCTGTGTGTTAGGAAAGTACATTCCAGCAACACAATAGATAGATATTATACTGATAGCATATCACAGCAGCACCATGCGTTTTATTTCCCACTTTTTCTCACAGGAGTAAAAGCAGAAACTTTAGCAGAAGGCAGGAGCACTGCACAGAGAAGATGGAAGAGAGGCTGGGTAACCCCTGGGGAGATCCTTCTTCCCACCACAACCATCACCCCACTGCTCCCCCAATCCTCACACAGAGAGCAACAGAACACACCAAAAGGAGCACCACTGTGCTTTTAATCTAAAAGCCAAAAAATTGCTCAAGAAAGATGCTGCAGTTGACAGTTTTGCCACAGGGTAACTTCTCTGTCAATGGAGAGAAACACAAAGCCCAGCTTTAGAAGAAGAATATGCAGTTTCTTCTTTGGAGTCTTTGCTAGCCAATACTGCAGAGAGGAACTACACCCAGATCACATTGAGCTCTTATTCCCCAGGAGAAGGTGTTGAATTGCACAGGGGTGACCATGACAGTGAGCCATGCCAGGCAGAAAAGGTTCTGAGAGTGATAATGAGGTTTTTGGAAGATTTTATTCAACAAGAAGGAAAGACAGGCAACTTGTCAAATACTTTCCTTGATACAAGCTTTGCATTTTTTTCCCTGTTCCTTCTATTCTTTCGAAATTTGATCAAAGCCATGGCCTGCCTCTGCAGAGTTCACCTCTTGCATTCAGGAGAGACCTGGTGGTACAGCTGTCATTGTTCAGACCAAAGATCCAGTCCAGTAGCCTATTCTTCTTTGCTTAAGGGAAACGTATAGGCCTAAGGCAGGTTTTTCATGGTACATCCCTGATGCCTGCCTTCCTGAAAGTGATACTTTAGAGATAAGCTCAGTCGACATCAAGTCCCTGGGGGCTAGACATCAAGCTTTCACTTACACAAAAATGCCACTAGCAGAACCTTGCCATCTAAAAAGGGAAACATGTTGAAGTGGTTTATTGGTCTGGGCAATGCCCCTGGGCAGGATGTGGAGGCACAGATGGATCAAACCCCTGAAGAGCCCAGAACCCTTGTCCTGTGCTCACTGTGTTGATCCAGGGGTGCTGAACACCTTTAAGAGCCTCTACTGCAGTGTTTTCCAGGCTGGATGCTCAGCTGCTTTTGTCACAACTTTAAATGGTTTGGCTCAGCCAAGTCTCTCCAACTGCAAAAAGGAGGTAGAAGGGCTCTTTCTCTCTTCCTCCAGCTAGAAGATGCATCAGTTTGACTCACAGAATCATAGAATAGTTAGGGTTGGAAGGGACCTCACGATCATCCAGTCCCAATCCCCTTGCCGTGGGCAGGAGCACCTCCCACTAGACCATGACACTCAAGGCTCTGTCCAACCTGGCCTTGAACACCGCCAGGGATGGAGCATTCACAGCTTCCCTGGGTAACCCATTCCGGTGCCTCAGGATCCAACAGGATGCCGGGTGCAGGCTGCTCCACGCAGTGCCCTGAGCCTGGGCACGCTGTGATTCTGTGCTTCCATGACTGATTCCTTGTACGTGGCCGTATTTCCCCCAGCTTGGGGAGCAGCCCGAGAAGCCTTGGTCAGCGCTGGCACAGGCTGTGCCCGCTGGCAGCACCAGACCAGGTGGCCTGCAGCCACCGAGGGGTCAGAGTGAGTGCCCAGAGCTTTGGTGCCGAGCCCGAGCCCATCCCTCCCCACAGCTGCAGAGAGCCTGAAAGAGCTGCTCTGCCAGGGCAGGGAGCCCACATGAGGACAGCTGGGGTGCCCCGGCACCCGGCGCCAGCCCCACAGCCCCTCCAGCTCTGCAAGCTCAGAGCAAGTGGGAACTGCTTGTCTGCCACAGCCACGTGTGATCGCAGTGAATACAAAGAGAGACTGGGCCAGTAAAACGTCAATAAATGTATTTACAAAACAAAAAAATAAACTAAACAACGAAGAACAACTGTTCTCATCAAAAATACAGCTCTTCTACCTAAAACTACAACTACACTACTTAAAAGTACAACTCTTATTCTTAAAACTACACCTATTCTATCTAAAACTGTAACTCCTATGGAAAACCGAACAATCTTCCTAAAAACCAACAATCTTCAACAAAAACAGGAACTCTTCTAAACAAACCTTCAAACTCCAGAAACCTTCCCTCTTCACCAGCCCTGGAAAGAAGCAGCACAAGGTCATTTCAGTGAGGCTCCTGACGGTCATTGTGGTTGCCACATGCTGGGGAGAGCGGGACTCTGCCGCGGGGCGCAGCCCTGGCTGGGGCTGGGAGCCGGGCTCTACGTGATCAGACTCGGCTCGCGTGTCCCAAAGGCAGTGCAGGGCAGCGTGGTGGTGGCGCTTGTGCCGCCAGGATGAGGCCCCCGGGCACCGTGTCCCTGCAGCGGGGCCGTCACACACAGCCCCAGCCCCAGCGTGGCAGCAGCCGACCCCCCCTGGCTGCCAGCAGTGGATGGGGGGCACGTGCTGCCTTACCACAGCTCAGTCCAAATCCGTGGCATCATCCTCCTCCACCTCCACGTCCACCTCCATTGGCTCCCCCTGCATCCCCAATTGGGTCCTGCTGGCGGCCTCTTCCTCCAGGTCCTGCATGAGTTGGAAAAGCCTAAGGCAAAAGCCAAGCAGAAAAGTGCATTGGTGCTGCCCGGACCAGTGGAGCGCAGCTGTGGGACAGGGGTCCGGGCACCCCGGTCCCCTCTCGCTGCCCGGGCAGAGCCATGGGGCACTGGGGACCCAGGCACTTCCCCAGCAGGAGCTGGTGGGAAGCCGGGGGCTCCTTGTCCAGCAGCACCCACCAGCTCTGACAGGCTGGCTCCTGCAGCTGGAGGATCCTCTGCTTCCTGCGCTTCAGCGCCTTGCGGGGCAGTAAGGGCTTCAGGACCTGCCAGAGCAGAGAGCACAACAGGGGTGAGCGGCCGTGCTCCCTGCCTGCGGGGCCAGGGCACAGACCCGGCCCCGCACCTGCCTCCGCACCCACTGCCTCCTTACTCTCCGAAGGCAGCCCTTTGCGTCCTCTCCTCCACAAGGGCTGAGCCCGGCCACCAGCAGGACAAAGGTGGACTTCTTTTGGGGCTGCATTTCGGGTTCCAAGATGGTGTCCGATGGGCAGGGAACAAGGAAATGGAGCTAGGAACAAGTGGAAAGGGCTGGGAGTAGGGCAGAAGGGCAGAACAGGAACAGGGCAGGAGGGACAGTTGGGTGCAGGGTGTGTGTCCAGGGGCAAGGTCTGTGCTGTTGCCTGGGTACGGGCAGTTGGCGCTGTAACGCGGGTGTTGACATCACCCCAGAGTTCCAGAACTGCTGCAAGCAGGGTGTGGGGAGAGCCCTGAAGGGGCTGCAGCTCCATGGGGGACATTGGGCAATTGTTATGTGATCCCCTGAGATGACAGAGGCACACTTTATAGAATCATAGAAGAGTTAGGGTTGGAAAGGACCTTAAGATCATCTAGTTCCAGCCCCCTTGCCGTGGGCAGGAGCACCTCCCACAAGACCATGACACTCAAGGCTCTGTCCAACCTGGCCTTGAACACTGCCAGGGATGGAGCATTCACAGCTTCCCTGGGCAACCCATTCCAGTGCCTCACCACCCTAACAGGAAAGAAATTCCTCCTTATATCCAATCTAAACTTCCCCTTTTTAACTTTGAACCCATTACCCCTTGTCCTGTCACTACAGTCCCTATGGAAGAGTCCCTCCCTAGCACCCTTGTAGGCCCCGTTCAGATACTGGAAGGCTGCTATGAGGTCTCCACTCAGCCTTCTCTTCTCCAGGCTGAACAGCCCCAACTTTCTGAGCCGATCTTCACACAGGAGCCGCTCCAGTCCCCTGATCATCCTTGTGGCCCTTCTCTGGACTTCTTCCAACAGCTCCATGTCCTTTTTATGTTGAGGACACCAGAACTGCACACAATACTCCAAGTGAGGCCTCACGAGAGCACAGTAGAGGGACAGGATCACCTCCTTCGACCTTCTGGTCACATTCCTTTTTGATGCAGCCCAGGATACGGTTGGTTTCTGGGCTGCAAGCACACACTTCTGGCTCATGTTCATTTTCTCATCTACCAACACCCCCAACTCCTTCTCCATAGGGCTGCTCAGAATCTCTTCTCTGCCCAACCTGTAGCTGTGCCTGGGATTGCTCCAACCCAGGTGTAGGACCTTGCACTTGGCATGGTTAAACTTCATGAGGTTGGCATCAGCCCACCTCACAAGCATGTCAAGGTCCCTCTGGATGGCATTCCTTCCCTCGAGCGTATCAACCGAACCACACAGCTTGGTGTCATCGGCAAACTTGATGAGGGCGCACTCAATCCCACTGTCCCTGTCACTGACAAAGATATTGAACACGAGCGGTCCCAGCACCGATCCCTGAGGGACACCACTCGTTACTGGTCTCAAGCTGGACACTGAGCCATTGACCAGAACTCTTTGTGTGCGGCCACCCAGCCAGATCTTTTTCCACCAATTGGTCCACCTATCAAATTGATGTCTCTCCAATTTAGAGACAAGGATG
Source organism: Neopsephotus bourkii (assembly GCF_033783945.1). Classification (NCBI taxonomy): domain Eukaryota; kingdom Metazoa; phylum Chordata; class Aves; order Psittaciformes; family Psittacidae; genus Neopsephotus; species Neopsephotus bourkii. Next base: position 4,866,807 of record NW_026901456.1, on the reverse strand, counting down.
TTGTGTGGGACAGTGTAGAATGCTTTGCACAAGTCCAGGTAGTCCAACTGCTCTGCCCCTATCCATCAATTCTGTAACCCCATCATAGAAGCCACCAAATGGGTTAGGCAGGATTTCCCCTTATTGAAGCCATGCTGGCTGTCACCAAGCACCTTGTTGATTTTCATGTGCCTTAGCATGCCTTCCAGGAGAATCTGCTCCAACATTTTGCCAGTCACAGAGGTGAGACTGACTGGTCTTTAATTCCCCGGGTCATCCATTTTCCCCTTCTTGAAAGTGGAGGTTATATTTCCCTTTTCCCAGACATCAGGAACATCACCTGACTGCCATGATTTTTCAAATATAATGAGTAGCAGCTTAGCAACTTCATTTGCCAGCTTCTTCAGGACCCACGGATGGATTTCATCAGGTCCCATGGACTTGTGCACGTTCAGGTTCTTAAGATGGTCTCGAACCTGATCCTCTCCTAAGTGGGCCTAGGGTCTTCATTCTCACAGTCCCTGCGTCTGCCTTCCAAGACTTGGGTGGTGTGGTCAGAGCATTTTCCATTGAAGAGCAAGGCAAAGAAGTCCTTCAGAACCTCAGCCTTCTCCAAATCCTGTGTAGCCAGTTCTCCTGACAGCTCTGGAGGGGGCCTACGTTGTCCCTAGTCTGTCTTTTATTTGCTACATAGCTACAGGATCCCTTCCTGTTATCTTTAACATCCCTAGCCAAGTTTAATGATAACTGGGCCTTAGCTTTCCTAATCTGGTCCCTAACTTCCCGGACCATATCCCTGTACTCTTCCCAGGCTGCCTGTCCTTGCTTCCACCTTTTATAAGCCTCTTTTTTCCTTCTAATTTTCCTCAGCAGCTCCTTACCCATCCAAGAAGGTCTCCTGGCCCTCCTGCTGCACTTCCTTCTAGTTGGGATGCAACACTCCTGAGCTTGTAGCAGGTGATCCTTGAATACCAACCAACAGTCTTGGGCCTCCCTGCCCTCTAGGGCTATATCCCATGGAACCTTACTAAGCAGGTTCCTGAAGAGGCCAAAATCTGCTCTGTTGAAGTCCAGGGCAGTGAACTTGCTGCACGCTCTTCTCACAGTCCTGAGGATCTCGAATTCGACCACCTCATAATCGCTGCAACCAAGGCTGCCCTGGAGCACCACATTTCCTACCAGCCCTTCCCTCTTGGTGAGCACGAAGTCAAGCATGGCACCTCTCCTTCTCAGCTCCTCTATTACTTGCAGAAGGAAGTTGTCTTCCACACCATCGAGGAACCTCCTGGATTGCTTGTGCCGGGCCGTACTGTCCCTCCAACAGACGTCAGGATGGTTGAAGGCCCCCATGAGAACAAGGGCCTGTGAGCATGAGGCTGTTCCTATCTTGGTGTCATCAGCAAGCTTGCTGCCCATGGACGCTTAAAAGTGTCTTTGGGGTTACGCCTATCATTTGTTCTCTTTTCAAGAACAGCCAGTGTGAGCTGGAGCCACCTTCCAGAAAGGTGCACTGATGCAATGGTTTGTGCCATGCTAGTCTGCATTCAGAAAAGACCTGACTGAGTCTTCTGACGCTTGCCGTTGCAAAAAAACTGGCAGTGTCCCTGTCCATTCTCAATGCTTTGGTGGGCAGCATGTTCTTGTTTGGACAAGGGCTGGTGTTGACACTAGAGCACTTGATGCGGAAGTTGCAGAGAGGGACCTCTTTGTGTGCGTGGTGAACAAGTTTTCCCCTCTTGTGAGCAAAAGGGTTATTTCCTGGGGTCCAAATGATGTCTTTTTACTTGTTGCAGAAGCCAAAGCTGAAGCTGTTGATCACAACAAACAAAGAAATGACTTTTTCAGATGTCTGCTGGGGCGGCTTCTTTTCCCCACCCTAAGTGCGTTTTCTCCTCTAACTTTGACTGACAAAGCAAGGAGCTTCTCAGTTCCTGTTTGGTCAAGCCCCTAGAGCTGCCTAAGGCTTGGTTGTGAAGTCCTGGCTCCTCATGAAGATGGCTTGGAGTAACTGCCAATGAGTTTTTCTCAGGAAGCCTTTTCCTCCTAGTTAGGATGAAGGACTAGACTCCTACCATGGTATCTGCCTTGATGGCCTTCCTCCTGATTCTTACCCATAAACACTCAACCCTATCATCACCATTATTACGCCCTAGATAATCAAAACACTCCCTAACATACAGGGCTACCCCACCACCTCTCCTTCCTTCCTTCTCACCTCTGAAGAATTTATAGACATCCATTGCAGCACTGCAGTGGTGTGAATCATCCCACTATGTTTCTGTGATGATAATTATGTCATAATTTTCCTGCTGCGCAATGGCTTCCAGCTCTTTCTGTTTGTTGCCCATTTTGCATGCATTGCTGTTGATGCACTTCAGTCTGGCTATTGATCCCAACACCTTTTTGAAGGGAGAAGCCCTAATCCCGACGTGACCATTCTCTGGTGCTTCTGTGGCTTGTAACATATCAATAACCCTTACACCTTTGCTGCCACATGGATCTCCATTCCCTATGTCTAAATATTTACCTATCTTACAGTGGGTAGAACTACTTCATAATGGCATGATGTTTTGAAACGTGCAAATGGGACATATCATAGCAGTATGAAATATAGAAATATATGCTGTGATCTTCCTCAAGTCTTTATTATATGTTCCCACATATTACTGGATTTTTTGCAATTTTTCATATCCTGAATATCCCTGAGCCTGATTAACCATTGTCTCCAAATGAACAGTGTCACTGAAGCCAAACACTTTATAGCATGTTGCATTATGATCCACAGTGGTTGCCTTCTCTCAGCTCCTGATATAAAGAACAAAATGTTTCATCTACCATGTATCCTATAGTGATTATACTATTACTATGAGGAGCTCATGTACTCATATGCCCTCTAATAGAGGTTTTTAGTGTGCTGGAAGTGAAATCTTCCTTTCTTACCTTGCAGGGTCAAATTAATTCTTTACTTTCTATGCCAGAAGTACCTGGTGTATCTCCACTGAAGAGGAGAACACTGAAGGATCAAACAGGAAGCTTAAGACAAGTGATCTCAGAGAGAAACCAAAGACTTTTGACTAAACCTACTTAATGCCAAACGATCAAGGCTTTAGGGCTTTGCACAAAGCTAAGGAAAAGAACTGGCCACTACAAACAGAGCCCTTATTTTGCCACCTACCTTTGCTAATTCCTACTGGGTGCTAAAGAGTTACAGGGATCTTTTGTTCGTTCACCCGAGTTAACATGGTTTAAACTTTGCCCACTCTGCTGTAACTGTCCACAGTAGTGGTGGCTGACGTGGGGCACAACTGTGAGTGCCCTACCAGAGCCCTGAATGCCTGCTTATCTTTCTCAGTGTCAAGCCTGCCTTTTGTGTGTGAGGGAAAGCAGGCAGGGGAAAAAGGAAGCAATTGTCATGAAGAGAAAGAAACAGGGAAAAATAGCAAGAGGAATTTGCTGACCAAGCACTAATGGTTGAATTTCTAGGCTAAAGAGAGCATTTCAGGAAATTAAACTGAGAAATAATGCATTTTCCTCTGAGATGACTAAATTCCTCTGAATGAACCGTTTCTCTTGTGTTCAGCCCAAAGCATTCGGAAGTTATGAGTCAGACTAAAAAAATCCCTGAGATTTTTTTTCCCTAAAAATGAATAAATGCTAGATTATTTTTTTTTCCTAATTATCTTTTCTGTCTTGAGTACTTAGATACTTGACCCATGCTTTCAGAGCTTTGTCAGGCATTTTACTTTAGTACTGTTACTGAAGGAGTGGTGCTGGTACTTGATTTCAAATATCAATTGCAGTGAAATTCTTGCTCATATCATGGGTGGTGGTGACACTGTATTTCCTTTGCACAGCCTTCTCTTACAGTCCAGGAAAAGCCAATATCACTGCCTTTCCAAGGAGTGTGATTCCCCAGTGTTATTCCCTGACATAAGAGTGCTGGTATATCAGCAGGTCTGTATGGAAGTCAGCAGGTTGATGCTGAGCTCTAAGACCTGAGACCCACTGGCGTTTTGCCCCAAAGCTCCCTATCATGCTCACGTCTTGGGAGTACAAAGGGCTATTGGGACAGTTTTTAAACCTTCAGTGGGCTCGGTGCACATCCTTGCTAGCAGCTGCTTTTGTGCAGGTGTCAGAGCTGGTTAGTGTGCATACTTTGGGGTGACACTGCCTGAAAAATGCATGCAAAAATGAAGCTGATCTCTGGAAAAAGATTGTCCCTGGCAGAGCATTATTTACCCTGGCATCATGCTGTTGGAGAGCTTCTGCTTAAGTGTCTCAAGTGTTTTCTCAATGGTTGAGTTTTAGCTTTTGATTCTGTAGATTTAGGGCTTGATAATGCCCTGGGGAAGTAGGTAGCAAAATTCTCTGGGAGTATGATTAACTGTTTACTCTTGAGGGTGGACTGGGTGATAAAGACGCTGAACACCTGAGGTTCCCAGTCAGTTTTGGGGGAACCAAAAATGCTTTGGTTTTGGCTGTGGGTGCTTGCCACATCCCAGCCAAAGGGGCTCTTCCAAAGATACTCTTGGGAAAGAGAGTACATAAGATTTGTCTAGCACATTTAACGAACTGCATGTCTTTCTGCTCCTGGGGGCAAAGTGATTTATTCCCCAGCTTTCAACAGCCCATAGAAAAGATACAAGTGAGGATAAAAAGTAGTTCACATTATTTTGATTATTTAGGCAACCAAGAACAAAGTCATAGGTTGCATTCACACAGGATAACTGAGGTTTTCCACCCTGAGCATGTTAATAGTCAAAGGGGAGGAAATAAGAGAGAAGCATTCCCCAGTGCGGTCAGAGCACACACAGGGAGCTCCATTCCTGAGTCACTCATTGCTTCCTTAGACTCACTAAGTAGGGTTTACCTTTATGACCAACCCACTTGGTTACTAAGTGGCAAATGTGCTTTATTTAAGTTTTCCTCCAAACACATTGACCACTTTTTGGTTTAAGTGTCATAGACAGGAATGAAGCTACATTTCCCTAACACCAGTGTGTCACCCATAGAGACTTTCTGAAGAGAAGAAAGGACAGCCTGAAGTAAAATGTGGTTGCCAGTATTTGAACACACACTGTTTGTTGACGGGCAGTTTTCAGAGAACATTTCTTCTTGATAGCTGCACATTGAAATCTGGCCTTTTCTGTTTGTTTCTGCTTTGAGCCTTTTTGGAAAGAGTCACTTTCAAGTTAACATTAGAGAGTATCTGTAACAAACAGTTGCTGAATTTGTAGCCACAGACATTTATGCTGAATCAGTCTGGCCATCTGAAATACAGAACATGTCTGCTAGACAGCCCAGGTTTCCCATCAAAATAATTAACATGGTTTGAATTCTGAGGGCTGACTGAATTGTGGATGAGTTTTTCTATGAAGATATTCTTATAGACCCACCATCATACGCCTTCCAGGAATGCTGCATATTAGTAACTGAATCAACATCAGCCTCTATAAAGCAAGGGTGTACAGTTATTGTCCTTTTTCAGATGGGAAATCTGAGAAAGAGGGGGCAGCTGCCATTAAATGTCCACAGAGGATTGCCTTCCTCTACATATTTCCTAAAATAATCTCTTTGATACAGTATATGACTGATGTGAGGGACTATTGCTTAGCCTGCTGGCAAGGCTGAACTCCCTTCTGCATCATACTCACCTGCTCTCTTGTTGTCTTCTTTCTTATACTTAGAGACTTATTTCTCCTTGACTTCTTATAGTGTAAGGGGCCTTGATGCCTGAATGAAGTGCATAATCCTGATTTTAAATAATAAATAATAAGAGCAACAATAGCAAGAGCAAAATCAAGAAAATACAATGACTGAAGCTTTAAAACATGCATGGGATTCAGCTTCAATTTGTCTAGTCAGCTTTACAAACCTTAACCCAATGTGATTTCCTCAAAGTGATACAGAGTCTGTGCTGTCAGGAATAATATCCTGGTGACCTAACCCTGGGTCACAAGCAATCCTCCTTTTCTAAATAGATAATTGGAAAAAAAGATGCATAGCTCAAATACATGGCTCTAGATTCCTTATTTGTTTTCAGATCTAGAGCAACTGTGCTGAGATCACTCTTATAACTGCTCTGAGATCAGACTCTTGCTGGAAAAACTCTCTTGCGAAACCATTTCAAAGAGCAAATGTAATAAAGAGTAATTGTGACACTTTCACAAGCTATCTTGCAGCCAAATATCAGGGTAAAATGGTTAAACATTTAAAATTGCCTACCTGTTTCTTTGTTATTGTATTTTGTTCTTCTATTTGTGGAAAAGCATGATAAGTGAGAAACACTGGTGCTGATGACTGCAGTGAATTTCTGAGTCTCAGGACTAATCGAGGTGGCTTTCATAAAGGGAAGAGCTAGACACTCTCGAGTGAGATGAGGGAAGAAAGGAGGGGGGAAGTGAGAGGATCTTGCTGCATTAAACACCACTTTCTGTGGAAACAATTAGTGCTGTAAGTGTATTCTTGAGGACAGGCGGCTTTACAATGAGATTACTTACAAGCACCATCTCTGCTAAAACGCCCATAAAGAGTTCCGCAGTTCTGAGAAGTCATCTTCAGAGACACTGCTTATTGGAAGTCACAGACAATATTTCATGCTGTACTCTTTTGAAATTAACTAATGTTTGGGTCATACTCAGCCTTCCAAATTGCCAAAATCTCCAGGGCTTTGCTGTAGGGAAACCTGATGGACTGTAGACACTGCAAATAGTTTGCAGCCCGCAAGGCAATGTCTTCCGGGATTGTTAGCAATATGTAGGGGTGGTCTGAGGTTTGCAAACCAGTGTGGGTTCAGAGTCAGGTTCCACTTTATCTGAACCACCAAAGTTTTTAGAGTTGTGGGTTAGATGAAAGAATGTGTTTCCCTTCCCTGCCCCACTTCTGTAATGTGCAACTTGGGATAGCTGGGTTTTGTAAAACCTCAGGAGCTTGCTTTTTGACCCTGTAAAACAAAACAAATCTGGGTGCAGCTAAAAGCTTTGTTTAAATATTTCTCTCTTTTTTTGTTTTTATTTTTTAATTTATTTCACCCCCTACAGCTTACACCTCAGGTAAGCAAGCATCATCTACCAGATGTAAGTTAACAAGAAGTTTTATCTGGTGTAAGTTATCTAGCAATTGCCTGCTACAGAAACCATTTCTAAAAGTAGCTGGCTCTTCTGGTGACTGAGTGCTAGTTGAGTTGAATGATTAGATTTATAGCACCAATCCCTACGCTTTTGTGTTTGAGACATCAGAGACTGAGAACAATATTAGGTAAGACCAAACAGTTCTTGCAGCAAGGAAGATCAAGGAAAAGAGTTAGAGACATTTTCTCACACTCAGGATGCTTAATAACTTGAATAAACTTCTGAGTTGGGATGCAATTTTCATCACTGAAAATCTTTAAGAACAGGATAAATAAACACTTGCCAAAGATGCTGATCTTGCTGATCTACATTTTTTCCATTACATAAATTGTAAGTCAGCTTTAACATTTGTTTTACTGCTGCCATCATTTCTCCTTGCTTTTGTGAGCAATTCCATTTCACCAACAACTATCACACTTGAAGGCTCTGCCCAAAAGCTAACATTGTTTTTTAGGGAAATGCAGGAGAAATTTTCAGATTACTTCCTCCAAAGGAGTTCTTGGGTTTTTTATTGTCATGTTGATCAAGTCAAACTCATTTCATCTGGCCTGGGCCTTCCTGCTAAGTCAGTACCTCATACTCAGTACCACAGGGCTAATAGCCATCAGTTGATTACACATTTGTGTACATGAGCGGTGCAAAACTAGACAGGTTATCTTTTGGCTAACTTTGGAGGCATTATTTTCTGGTCTCAGGTTGGATTTATATCTGCGTGATGCACATGCAAATGAGACAGCCTCCTAGAGTGGTAGTCTGCTGGGATCTGCAAAATAGCTACCACCTTGTTGTCCTGTTAGGTCTAAGACAAAACCCTGCAAAAATGGGCCAAAGCATCTTCTATCAATACTATTTGTAGCCTTGCTCTGCCTGCTCCTCCAGTGACAGCTGGAGCAAAACCATGGTCTCTCTAACATCCTAATCTCCTTCATTCTTGTTCCCATGCCATTCTTGTTCCTCGACCTCTTCCTTTACCGGCATGGACCAAGCCTGCTTCTTAATCCCTGAAGTGGAAAAACTGAACTTTGACCACACTGTTGAGAAAACACGCACCAGCTCATTTTATGTATTCTCATTCTTGAATCCTACCACTGTCATAGAGCTGCGAAAGGGCCCAGAATAAAGTAGCTTGCAGGACAAATCCTGTCCCTGTCTTGTACTAGCTTCATCTTAGCTAATGCAGGTAAGCAACTCAGGCAAGTGCTCAGATTAGGTTCAGAGCAGGCCAATCACAACTACATTTTGCAATTAGCTTGAAAGAATTTTGCTGCACATTTTGACTAAAAATAATTTGTAAATTGACCAGAGTCTCTAACATGGAAGCATTACAGATATTTCAGGGATTGATTTATCATGAATAATTGAAGTGTAGTATAGAGACAATAGTCTCTTTTAAATATGTGGTATTTTTGAGATACATTTCAAAACAGGCAGTGGTAGAACTTCACTCTTACCGCAGTGTTTGGACTGGTTCCTATCAGGGTTCAGGCCTTCCTCAGATAAGAAAGGAGTCAAATCCAACATGTTATTACTATTTGGCCTTCTAGAGTTATAAAACCAAGCTTACTAACTTTTATGTGATGATATCCCCCATACTAGTCTGTTCTAGAAGAATAAGATGACCAAATGCCAAAAATAAAACAGCATTAGGTGCAACACCTTAGTGAACATTCCCTGACCACATCAGATACATTGTGAAAACAGTATGCATTAGTAAAGATCAAATGCAATAACATCACTTTTACTAAATAACGAGTCTATTGTTTCTAGGCTTATGCAAAAATACATTTGACCTTCAGGATTTTGTGTTTTCCCAGAACTATAGATATTAATTGATTTAACCCTAGTGCCTTTGATGATTTTTCACTGACCTTAGCAAAAGTACTTTTGTGCATGCCACTCTAGAGGACATTACCGTAGAGGACTTGGTGCAAACCCTAACCATGCATAAACCAAGAAGAAAAATAAACGGTCTGTAAAGAAAGGTCTTCTCTGCTATTCCATGGCAATGTATGATTGAATTTCACATTGATGTTGAATAACATAAGTAATATGACAACAGGGTCCTAGTCAGTGGGCCTGAGTATCAAGTTGGTCCAGCTACAGCAGAGCACCTCAATTCCCTCCCACCCTTGACAGGAGTAGATAGAAATGGGGCTACATTTGAGTAGCAATTTAGAGGAAGACTATTATGCAAGCACTGTGCCTTGCCTGATACACTGTTGAAGCTGATACCTGAGAGACTGGAAACTTGGTGGTGCTTCTCCATGTACCTCCCCACAAGTTATTCACAGCTCTTGGTAATTCACAAGTTTCCAGCTTAAGTATTGGAAAGGAAGAGACACTAATCATAGCAGCAGGTTTTCACTTTGAAGTCATGTCTGGCTTTTTCAAAATCCAAGGCCTTTATTTCATCACTTAGACTATTCCGCTCTTTAGACATAACAGCTAAAATTCCTGAGAATAGCATTTGCTGAGATTTTTCTGTAATCTTTTAATGCTTTCCAATACCCAGAGTACAATTAACATTATGCCTAATGGATATTGGATATCTGTAGTATCATCCCCCTCCCTCGCCTAGACTATAGATGCAGTATTTCCACATAACCTCCTCTGGGATGTTCATTTGAATGGTGGTTTTAATTGCATTGCCTGGTACTGGGAGAGGGGTAGTATGTCATTACACAGATGAGCCATGCTGCCTATGCTTATGTCAAGGGCGTAATGACTGTCAAACTGACTTTTAGCTGCAGGTTTTTTTACACTTTCTGCTCTTTTTTGAGCATGATCCGTAGCTAGTCCCTAACTCTTCCTGTAGCTTCTAATGGTTTTCCACAACACAGAATTTCAGATGTGAAAGATTAAACAAACTATACCTGCTACATGTATCCCTCATCTAAAAAAAGACTCATGTCAAATAAAGATCTGTAGATACTACATTATGTCTTGGTTTACTCAGAGTGCATTTTGGTCTGTTTTCCTCTGTCTTCCAAATTAGTTTCCTAAGAATCACAGAAGCACTGAGTGCTGATCTGAGGTGACCTCTGGAGAATATCTAGCTTGAATCCTGCTTTTGGGGTTTGAGCTATTCCAAGGATTGAGACCTCACAGTCTCTCTGTGCACCTGTAAGTAGTTGTTTTGTTTTGTTTTGCTTTGTTGGTTTGGTTTGGTTTGTTTAATTTAAACAAAATTCCCTGTGTTTCAGCTTGTGCCCATTGCCCCTTGTTCTGTCACTGGGACTTCTTTACTCCCCCCTCACCAGGTATTTATGCACATTGGTAAGATCCTCCAGAGGCCTCTCTACTTGGGATTGAACTTTCCCAGCTCTGCCAATCTTCCCTTGCATGCTAGAAGCTCCACCATCTTAGTGGGCCTTTTCTGGACTCACCCTAGTATGTCTATGTTTTTCTTGCTTTCTCTAAGAAATTATCAAAAGACTTTCATGCTCTTCAACTCAGGGTAGTAGGTATTTAAGTTAGGAAGGAAACTTAAGACTATGGGTTCCCAGGCCATCTTCCTTCACCAAGAAGGTGAGCATAAGCATTTCCATAAACATCTTGGAAGAGATGAATAGTTCCTCAGAGCTGAGTCTTTGGACTATACGTAAATCTTCATCATCCTCTGAAGCCATTGCATTCTTACTTTAGAGAGAATTTCTACAACTTCTGTATCTTTAAATATATTCCACAAGTCTCAGTGTACTCGGCCACTGCCCTAGAAAAAGGCTAATGCATCTGCACAGTGGTGCAGAGATGCCTTTCTCCCTTCATGGAAAAGACATGTAAAACCTGACCCTAAGACTAGAATATGAAAAGGATCAGGCTTAAAATCAATAACTTTAATGCAAAACTAGGAAGTAGAGAAATGTAACAGGATAACAACTGCCACTTGATCTAGCAGAACTTGTCACAGCTGGCAGATGGACAGGGGTTTTAAAACACTGGATGAAACTGAAACAGCAATTAACAAGCGGTATGGAGAATCTGGTATTTACGTGGAGTACATCTTACCTAGAGTACTAATATGCCTGAAATTTTGGAACAGATTTTATGCTCTTAAAAAATCCAATTGTATTAAAAACCAAAAGAAAGGACATTTAAGTGTTTATGGAACAATACAATTCTTCTGGAAGATTGTGGGAGAAAGAGATGGTACAGAATTCTGGTATTATTCTTTTGTGAGACTTTCTATTCCACGTATATCCCTGAACTTGTGCCATTCAAACACATGTGCCATCCCTGCTGGAGATGTGAACATGACAGAACAGGAAGGAGTTTGGAGAACAGGTAATTTTTAATGCTGTTTCCTGTCTAATGGAAAGTACTCCATCAAAGCACAGTGCCATGAACCAGGTTTCCTCACTGAAGATTTCCTAGGTAACATGCTTAATGCTCACATGGTTTTAAGAACCAAATATTTTTCTAATTGTCTGCTGGTTTCATGTTGTGTCATGTTAAAATCAAGTTAAAAAGCTGGTGACATAGATAGGATGGAAGCACTGTTTGGGGTTTTTTTTGACACCCAAAGCCAGAGTCCTGCCCATCAGAAAATGGAATGCACCACAAAATTCTTACATTTAATTCTTTGTTAGACCATTCAGTTTTCAATCCAAACCCTATTCTGTGTGAATTTATATGCCATCTTTTTTTCTTTGCTAGAGGATGCAACATGATATAGGTATAGATCAAGTCGATGACAAATGGGCATGGGGAGAAGAAAATTGGCTGGTAAAAAGGGGAGAGACCTTTCTGATTTAACCTTTGCATAAATAAATCAACAATGATTTTTCTTTCATTTAGTCACTTGTATATTTCATAAACATCTACAACTGTGTTTTCTGTTTTGCCTTTTGTTATGTTTCTAATGTAACTAGATCACAACATATTTGCAGGTGTAGAAAATCTATGGTATGAAGGATGCTTCTGCAAATACTCTGGCTTGTGTGCCCAGCCCTACAGAAGCTCAGACCAGACTGAGAAATAATACTGGGTTCAAGAGAAAACAACCTGAGTCTTTCTGTGGCCGCACTGATAAGAAAGGGTCCTTGGCATGCAGGTAGGCACTGGGGAGCAAATTCATAACCCTTAGGATTTGCTCTGCCAGCACAGAAGGATCGGTGTGGGTGTTTATCACCAACTACAGAGGTTAGGATTCGCTCCCCTGAGTATTATGCTATCACAGACACATTGCAGGGTTCTTCTGCATGTTTTTCTACTCAGATATGACTTCTACTGATTTTAGTTGTTGCTATAAAAATCACATTAAAACCATCTTAATGTTGCATGTTTGACTCAATTTGCTCTTTCCAACAGGTCGTATAAAACTTTCAAAATTTTCCATTTCCTTCATTTCTTGTTAGTCTTGATCAGTGCTAAGCTCTCGCTCTAACACACTGAGTCAGTGATCTAATCCTGGAAGCTTGAATTCCAGAAACTTACTTACTAAATTCCCAATTTGATACTGTCTGTGGTCTGGTAAATTTGGAAAACCTTACCCACAAAATTGAGAGAAAATATAAGTATTTTCTCTGAGTAAAATCTTTGCCCCATGGTAATATGCACTGCAGACCAAACTTAGTCTGACCTCAGGGTATAACTTTGTTTTGTGTCAGTTTTCAAGATTGCAACATGCATTTTGAGTTCATACTGGAATGAAAATGAAATTTTTGGAACATGTTTATTAAAACAGAATATGTCAAAATATCCCTTCTGGGCCAAGGCTTTAGACTTCTTACGGTGCACACCTATTTATTAGTCCATATAATTCTACAAAAGTCTCTGTGTTTGAGTGAGAGTGATTTTTTTGTCACAGGTAACTTGAAAAGAGATAAGGCCTAGTCTTAAGTGCATTAAGGCCAAAGTCTTAAATGCTTTTACCCTGACACAGCAACAAATCTGTAAGCTAAAAGAAGTACTACTCTTTCTGCCTCTCTGTTTCCTATGAATATGTCATCCTCACCACTTAACTGAAAGCAGTGCAGCATCCCTTGGGTATTCATAAGAAGACTCTACCACAGGTTATACTAAAACCTATGCTGATTTTAGACCCTTTTTTTGCCCATTTCCTAGTATTTGATTCCCTACCTGCTTAAGTTCTGCTAACTTATGCATTTGTAGGCCTCTGCATGGGTTTAACCCAGTTGGTTTAAAGTCAGACCTTAAGTTAAATGGGTGCAACTGTCTTGTGTAGATAAGCCCTTGGAGGCACTCTGTCAGGCACCTTGCCACTAATCCACCTACAAAGGTAATGAATCTTGCCCCAGGGGGAATAATCTTCTGATGTGTCAGAGCAAAGATGCCATAACACTGCCCTCATTTAAATCATTAGCCAGTCTCCAGGTACATTATGTAGGCTAAGTAATTGTAAAGTAGATTTTTGGCTCATTATATTCTAAATTGGGCCCTGCAGAAAGCAAACATCCATTTGGTTGGGTTCAGGGCACCTTTACAGTTATAGATCTCAGAGAAGAAGTCTGTAATTTTATCTTTGAAAGTGGATCCAAGTGTTTGCTAATATCCTTTACAAATGATCTCTGGCCTTTGGACAAGACCCTCCACTTCTACTTTTTACACATACATATATAGTCTGGGAAGAGCGCTGCCTTCTGTGGGGAGCAGCATGCTCCCCATCAGCCCAAGGGGCCCAGGGGAACACCTGCACCCTCAATGGCAAGGCTTCCAGCTTCCAGCGGAAAAATGCTCTCTTGCTCCAAGCTGCCATACAGTCAATTCCAGCATATGCATATGTCTTCAGAGTACTTAACATTTCAGAAGCCAGCTTGTAGCAATTAGTGCTTGTTGTGTGATGGAGACTGCTGTGTTGACTGAGACAATTAAGAGATCAATTAGTGCAGTACAGAGTGCTTAGAGAGGTAGCCTTGGGTAACTTTGAATTTAAAGGAGTACTAAAACACTTTTCCCTCCTGTCTGGTTTTGAAGGTAAAATTAGTTTTGTACTACTGTAGCCCACAGATTATTTTTTTTAAGTAGGGATTTCCATGAATTGGAAGCACTACAAGAGAACACCTAAGCCTGTGTTTCTTTTTCTTGTTACGTCTGAAAATATGCATCAGATCAAAGATTATATGCTCTAAAAGGTCCAGCCTGACTTCTAATGAAGCCTGTGACAGGCTAAACATACCACTCTTTTCTTCTTAGAAAAGCAAAACGAGTCCAAGTCTTTATCTTTTCAAGCTGGACTGGGGCTTAAGGCCTTTATTAGATGATTATTTTTTTCCCTATTCAGCACTGGTCAGAAGTTTATGGATGAAAATACCAAGTGGACATAGTTCCTCCAGCCTTGCTTGGTTTCCTAGCCAGGCTGCTGAGGAACCTGAGCTTCTGAGGTTTGCGATCCCTGAGCTGACTCACTGTAGCAGTGTTTCAAGCATGTCAGACGGCAGTGCTAGGAACCTTGAATTTCTGGAAGTGGAGGCCAGCAGAGGTGAAACTAATAAGAAAGTCTCAGGAAATTATATATTTCAGAAACACCACGCATGTTTCCTTTTAGAAACAGTGTTTGGGGATTTCTGGGTCATGAGAAGGTCTTGAAAAAATTGATGTAGGTCCTGACCAAACAAAACCACATTAAAAAAGAAGGAAAAAAAAAAAAAGGAAGAAAAAGAAGAAAATGCATTATTAACCCCAAATCCTGCATTTCAGCTGGTTCTAGTCTTGTTCTGCTTTGAAATCTATTTATGTCCCTACAGAAACTTTCAAAAATCAAGAAAATATGCAGTTTGTAGTCCAGCATTGTCTTTATTGCACCAATCGCAATACCAAATGGTCAAATAGATTTTATTGTTTAAAATGAATTTTGTCCTCATAATGTTGAAGAGTTAAAAGAATAACATGGAAGATTCTATTTCACTTGGGTTTTAAACCTGTCTGGAACCGCAAACTGGATATTTTCCTTACCCTGCTCAGAAACAGCAGAAACCAGCTTGTTTTGCATAATCCCAGAAATACTTACATGAAGATTTTAATGGATTTACTTATCACTTAGTGCTGCATTAATTTCAGTGGTCATACTGTATTCACAGAAAAGGACCCTCCTTTTGTTTTCCTGGAACTGGCTTTCTGGGCACATCTGCTGAGGAAGGACACAAGAGAGAACATGAAGGCATAATTTACCCCAGAACCCTTTTTTTTAAAACATGGTTTTAAACAGTCTTATGAGACCAGAAACAGCAACAAATAATGAAGGCTTAGACAGCATCATAACCCGCCCTGTGTCTAAAGTATCCCAAAACACCAAACTGTGGAAAATAATATATTTAAATATTAATAATAATGGTTAGAAGTGATTAATGAGGATGAAGCAATAA
Source organism: Neopsephotus bourkii (assembly GCF_033783945.1). NCBI lineage: Eukaryota > Metazoa > Chordata > Aves > Psittaciformes > Psittacidae > Neopsephotus > Neopsephotus bourkii. Next base: position 4,851,374 of record NW_026901456.1, on the reverse strand, counting down.
CCTACAATTGTCTCTCTCTCCCCTCACATAAGACAAACTAAAGGAGCATTTGAATATGATTTCTGGAGGTGCTACATTTAGCAGAAGGTTTAGTTCCAAGGCTTTTATAGACTTTGGTGACAGATTTATTACAAAGGAAGAAAAAGGATATTTATTATTTAAGGATAAAATTAGACTCTTTTACTGAGATTGCAGAGAGTTGTCCATGATGACATACAGTAAAATGTTAACTTTTCTCCAGGCCCTGGTGACAGTACTGATGGGATGGGAGTACCAGTCTAGGCCATGTGAACCAGGCTCCTGGTCTGTTACTGGCACTTGTTTAGCATGTGATCTTGAAAAATCCTTTGATGGGAGTCACATCAGCAAAGTTAAACTTCTACAATGAATCTTTTCTCCCTTGACTCCCTTTACAACCCATCGGAGGGTTTGCCCATGCTAAAAATACGGCGTACAAGTCTGGGCTGCTGACCATTTCATGTCTCTTAAATTCAGATACATTTCTTAAATTTCTTAAACCTCACTTCCTTGCCCCAAAGTAGCTATTTCAAAGGCAACTTGGTTACTGAGGGAAGTAGCCCTAAGCAGTGTGGACAGCAAGCAGCCTTATTCACCCGGTTATTGAGCAAGGACCAGTCCCTGACTTTTTTATTTGGGACTACAGGCAGAACCAGCAAAAACTACAAAGAGATGCATTTCTGGAGTGTGTTTCCATTTACCATATACTAACTGTTTACATAGGTTGGGTGAATCACACTCGTTGCATCTTGGTTTCCACAGAATGAGAAATTATATAAAATAGTACACAACCATGTTGAAGTACAGTGACTGCTTTGGGTAAGATATGCATCACCTGAGGAGAAGAAAACAAACAACACATATAAGGTGTTTTAAAGAAGGCACAGAAAAAAATTAGATCAACCCGTGAAGCAACTACCAGACAGTGATTTGTTGGACAATATTTAGGAGGTGAATGTGCATAATGCTGTTTAATGTATCACTGGACTTTTGGACCAGGTTCAGTGTAGGCAGCCTGGTGTGGTTGTGTCCTGAGTTGGGCTGGGAAGAATAGACTAAGGTTAGAGTGAGCGAGCAGTGGGGGCTGGATATTGTGGTGGTGAAACAGGGTCCCAGGAGCCAAAATAGCACTTTCTATGAAGTGCTCTCAATCTATCTCCCTCTGCACTAGGCATTTATGTGTGGTGTTGTAGGGAGTATTTCACAGTACTTCACAGACTGGTTCAGTAAAGAAAATCATGTCCACAGCCTTTCATGTCACATGAATTTTAAGATCACAAATCCTGGCTTTGAAAACACATTTGGCTTACCATGAAAGTGGACTGTAGAAAAACAAAACAACCATTCCATGACACACAGTCACCGACTTTTTTTCCCTCAAGAATCAAGGAACAGGCAGGCGTGGTTACAGAAGGCATTTCTTATTGAATCTGTCCAAAAGATGTTGTAATATTTACATGGGTACAAGGTTGTTGGCCTGAAAACTATTGTGTAAGGAGTCAGAATTGGAATACAAATTCAAATTTAACACCAAATAAATAAAGTGGCATTAATGCATGGCTTAGAGAAAGAACTTTGGCTGGGGACTCAAACAGCCGATGTCTTGGCAGTCCTTTCTGTGGACATCAAAGCATACTTATGGGTTCCAACCCACCTGCCGCTGCCGGCAGCGGTGTTTTCACCCCAAGCGCGTTGGTGCTGCGGACGGAGCGGGGCTGAGCTCCAGGCAGCATCCCCCTGCAGGCGCAGGCATCCCGGGCGCTCCGCAGCCCAGTGGTGTCCCTCCATCGCGGTGCCCGGAGCCGCGCAAGCTGGCGCGGGGTGGGATGGAAGCCCCTCTCCGCACGGCTCGGCGCCGCCCGCCGCAGGTAGCACCCCGGGGAGGTCACGGTCCCCCGGCAGCCCTGTCCCGGCAGCCCGGCGGAGGCAGGCGCTTTTCGGGGCCGGTGCCGATAGATGGCAGGCAAAACTCAGTCCTGCCGGACCTGCAGCCGGGAGGACGGCAGAGCCCGAGCACCGAGCAGCCCGGAGAAGCCCCTGTGATGGCTAGGTAACCTATGATCCCCGGAATATCGGGCTCTTAACGGCCTCCGATGGCTGTTGCGTGTCTTCAGTGGCTCGGACGGGAAGTCAACACAGGTTTAAAGCTTTGGAACAACGGGTTCAGCCGGCCCAAGGGTAGTCTCATCGTCGGTTTGAAGGCATAAACCTGTGCTATTTCACAAAAAATCAAAGGCAAACTGGGTAAAACATCTCCTGCGCAGATCACTGAGTTATTTCAGTTAAATTTCAGCAGTCATTGAGAACCTTTCTCAAGCTTTAGATCACTTGGATTTCACTGTGGTGCCTGACATAATTTCATCTGAGTTAACACCTGCAATTGACACCACATTTCAGTCTCCTCGCGCATTTTTGGCTTGACCCTATTCCCAAGCAGCAACATCACCCTATGTTTCATCCTGACTCTCAAGATATGGCACTTTTCTTGCCACACAACGGGACAAGTGTGCGACTTTTTTCCCCAGCTAGCTTTCATAGCAAGCAATTTTAAGAAGACCCAGAACCCCACCCCAAATCAATGAAACAAAAAGACAATGGAAAGTACTATAAAGTTAATATTTTTATTTTAATCCTCCCTCACCGAATTTAAACAGAATTCATGATTCTTAAGCCATACAAAATTTGTTGCCTGTTTCTCAGTCTTTGTTTTACAACTCTTGCCTGTGAACACAATATAAAGACAGGATCTAGCAAGTGTCCTGACCACAATGTCAGAGCGGCTTTAGACAGGACAAAACAAAGGCTGAAGTGGAAATGGGAAAAAAAACCCCATGTTTTCCAGCCAATTAAAGCACAAGGGAAAGTTTGTTTTCTAAGTAAAGCTTTTGCATACACTGAAAAAGGAGGTGGTGGTGATGGTGGTAATTTTAGCTTCAAATGCCTTCTTAAGAATACTCTGCTGTTGTACTCAGTAAGAAACTGAAGCAAAGGTTTTCCCAAGTATGTGGCATGCAAAATCCTTATTTCAGATTCAGACTGTTTAGTGTTCCTGCTGAAATATGTTTCAGTCCAACCTGCCTTTTTCTCAGCACTCAAAATACCTCACAGAGCACTGTGCATGCTTGTGTGGATATGGGGAAGATATGCACATGTGTGCATACAACATACATACTGGGGGTTTTGTGCATTAACACGTATACATGTGTCGTGGTTTAAGCCCAGAAAAATGGTTTAAGGAGAAAAATGATTGCCACTGCTGAACCCACGACAACATGTGTGTTTGGAGATGGCTGGGAAGTGGAGAGTTTTATAGAATCACTGCCATGATATGTGGTCCCTGATAACAGTATCAAGCTGCATTACTTGGCTTTGCAGAATAGGTAGGAATTTTTATCATCCTTCTATTGCAGAGCTGGGAGCATGGAAAAGTAATCTAGAACCTGAAGGTTGCTCAGTGAGCCTGCAAACATGGACAGGTGGAAAACACAGGTTTCCTGATGCCCTGAGTCACAGGACAGAATCCACTTCCTACCAGAGCCTGGAGATACTAAACATCTCAACAAAGCCCAGATATATCAAGTCTATAGCTTGCACAGTGCATAAAACCCAGCCCCAAAATGGGTCAAAAAACACATGTGCAATTATCAGCACTTCCCTCCTCAGATGAAAGAGTTGCAGAAGCACATGGGAAGACCAGTATGATTGAGAGCCCCTTGGGTATTTAGCATGAGGACTGGGACTTTAGGGCAGTCAGCTAGAAGTACTTGAGGTCAAAAAGAGGAACTCATGAGTGGTTTGAGCTGGGGATTTGGATGACTTCACTGTTCGTTTACTGTTTGCATTGGAAGCATACACAACCTAGCAACTACCACTCAATGCGAAGAAAATACTGTTTGGGTTTGCGTGGACGTATGTGAACTCAAAACATAAGTGGATGTGTCTGAATTCAAAATATATGTAATTCACAAGCAGAACTCAGTCGCGTCCATTCCCAACATTAGCAGAGTCCAACTTTTAAAGAATGTGAATTACCAAAAACTTTTTTTCTACATTTCCAAATATTAGAGATTGTCTTGAATTGAAAAATAAATTAATATGTGCCCCAAGTTGGGGCAAATCTGGACCCATGTTTTGTAAATCACTACATGTTTTATAAACAGCTAGTGCAAATGCTTGTCCCCACCTCTGAGCTATTAAAAATCTAATGCAAATGCTTGTATTTTAGGCTTTCTTCAATGACAGATGTGGCTCAGGGATAATCTCCTGTTAGGTGCAAACCTCTCACCACCGCTGCTTGGGAAACTAAATATCACTTAGTCTTATGTAATTCAAAACATGTTTCATCAGGCAGGTGAACACAGTGCTGAGAGTTCAGCAGCAGTTTACCTTTTGAGGGGGAGGAACTATTCATTATGTCTCACAGTCCTGGAGATAGGCCCTGCTGAAAGATGTCTCCAATTATGTCTAAGCACTACTCCAAGGCAAGCCAAAAGGTTTGAAGGTACACTAAGGCTATGACAAGCCAAACATTTGTCTTAGCCCCGTGAGGCAAAAACATCATCAGATCCTTGTATCAGAGCGTGCGGCATAAAAACATGAACAGAACATATTGTGGCACACACGTGTGCGTGCCCATGCACATGCACACATACGTGCATGCACTTCAGGTTGCCGTGACCGCCAGGAAGAAATGCCAAACAGTTTTCAGCACTTTGGCTCTGTCCTGACTCTCACTCATTCATGGGCACGGAGCCGAGACAGAGCCAGGTTTTCTGCTGCAGCCAGACTTAATGCCTCATTACTTTGCCCACCTCTACACAGGATATAGCATTTTTAACATCAGTAGTTAGCATTATAAGCTCTCATAAATTATCCTGGGCCTGTACTGCTGAAAATATGTTTCAGTGCATGGCCCATCCATCCCCTGCCCTGTGAGGTGAGTGGGGTACCAGCTTTGTGAACCGTGTCTGTTTTCCTTCTGCCTTCGTTTGGTCACCGTTCAGAGCCTTTGAACTGGCTCCAGTAAATGTTTACCTGCTGCTAATGTAGATTTCCCATGAGATGTACTAGGGTAGTATGAAACCTGTTGGACATGAGCAGCTCACATTGGGCTCCCAATGAAAATCTTGAGGGTGGGAGCAAGCGCTTCTCTAGCCAAAGAAGGTGCAAACTCTGTTGAAGGAAAGCCATTGCTGGGCATGCCAAGGGATAATAAACACATTCTTTTTTAGAAGGAGAAAGGAAAGGGCAAGGAGCAGGTCCAGGGTATGCAAGTAGTTTAAAGTCACTGCGAAGCTAACACCCACACAGACAAGGGGGAGCTACAGCATGCCAAAGGCCACCCTTCATGTCAAAGACAATTAGTGAGTTGCAAACTGCTATGCAACCCTGTAGGTCCAGATTCTCTGCTTCAGCCGCAGCCACCAGTGAAAGATGACACATGAGACTCTCTACCTCAGAAGCAACCTCAAGAGGTTTTATGACTCACCACACACATCTTTGAGGTATAGTTCCTTTCTTCCTCTCATCTTTTCTCTTCAGAACAAGAACTTGTCAGGAGCACTTTTTGTCTGCATTCCCCTACAGGAAAAGAAGAGGAAGGAATCATCATTATTTTTTCCTTCAGTTAACACACTGATGCTCCAACCTTACACTGTTGTTTCACCGCCTTAAGGTTTTCCCATGATCAGGGAGACCAGTGGTGAGCACTGGCAAAAATGTCACCCTCTTCAGCTGTGGTGCAGTCAGGGGGCTTTTGGCTAGTTCTGAGCTTTTAATTAGCTCTAGAATAATTCACAGCAGCAAGGGGAAACTAAGATCTTTTGAGTTAGTTCTGGGACAGGTCAAATTCAGCCTACCATTTGGAGGAATGGGCAAAAGTATAAGCAGATTGTGATGATAAAGAGAAACTGTGGATGAAGCTATTTTACAGCAAGATGCATAGGCCACACGTGAATTCTCGGGGGCTGTAAGAAAAGGTGCCATAGATAACCAGCCTGAAAAGGTACGTGGGATGATCAAAAGCTACTCATACATAGGCCCTGCTTGCCACATGGGAGAAAGAAAATCTGTCAAGGAACGTATGGACTCTCTCCTACACAAGCTCCAATGAGAAGGGCTTAGTGGTACACTGAAAGAAAAAGAACATCACCCTCAATTTCTACCTCTCAAACTCCTGTATCTACCAGGGTGTTTCTGGTTTTATCCTCTAGACTGGAATGGTCTTTTGTGCTCAAAGTTTTAATTAAAAGGCACACACAAACAACCTCCACATCAGTTACAGACGTTTTGCATTCACAACAGACTTTGGTTTTCATCATATGACCTGCTTTTATAACCAGCTCAGTTAACATTTTAATTTTAAAATGTAGTTAACACTTCGAGGAGCAGTGCTCATTTTCAAGCAACAGAATGCATACATAACCTCAGGGGCTTGGGCTTGTGTTTGTTTTGACCAGCACAGTTGAAATAAACACCAACTTTGACATACAAATCGTATCTTTCACCCAGGGGAATAGCACACACTAAAAAAAATGCCAGCAAGTCATACACCTGAACATCAAGGAAATCACTGGGAGGCCATCAGAAGGAACAGGGAATTGAGGGGTGAGGGTGATAAAGTCAGAAGTGTTGGGATTTCAGGGTGTGAAAAGAGGAAAAGATGACCAGCCTGTGTGTGCTCGCTAGGCATGAATGCAGAGGGCAGATCATGCATTTCTCACCCCTTTGGGGCTGCTAATCGTATTCTTAACACTGGCCGTATACTCAGGCGGGATCCTGACTTTGCACACTTGACACTCTTTTTGGCAGCCACTGCTTCAAGTGCATGCTAAGGGAGTGTGTTGAATAGTGGGATTTCTTGTTCATTTTCAAAAGAACAATATACAGCAGCTGTAACAAGTGCCCTGGCTATCTTTGTGAGAGTTTACTATATCAGAAAGGGGGGAAAATAACCTTCTCCACATGGAATATACTGCTGTGGAGAGACAAAAGACTTCATTAAAACCAGACTCACAAGAGCTTTCTTTAAAAATTTTATAGCTGTTCAAATGTAAAACATATTTAACAATGGCTCTTTTGCAATGTTATAAGCTTATTTATTACTCTATGTATGTTCATAAATCATCCTTTTATCCTCCTTTTTATTTTTCCAAATTAACACATTTTCGATAAAAGAGATTACGAGAGAGATGATGAAGTGCTAGATTCTATCTCCCCTATCTTTTGTGCTCCTAAAGAAAAATCATTAAAAAAAAAAGGAGAGAATGGGGCAAACACAACAAAGCTTTGCTGATGGTAGTGATCAGAAAGGGTAATAAGGCTGCCTCGTCTGTGTTCATACTTCTTTCCTCATCCTTTCTATGACCAATATTCCATCAAATGAGCTATGGTATTATGAATGCATATAGCGTGCTGGGATGTGGATCCCCTTGTCAAGCCTTTCTCTACACAGTTGCTTTCAGAAGCATAGATGCTGTAGGCAATGTCAGATAATAGGACAGACATTTTCCATTATAAAACTCAAGATTTCAGTTGCTTACAACTTAGTCGCGTGCTAGAAACAAGTGCTCTAAATTTCACAGTTTTCCAGTAGCAAACCTAGAGAACAACAGTGCCTTAATCTCTTTGTCAGCTGTGTAGTCTAAATGTCATGCTGCTACTGAGAAAGAAATCTCATCCTGAGAGAAAAGTTGTATCACACAACTTTTGCAACCATCAGCACAGCACAGAGATAAATGCAACCTAATCTATGGCAAGGAGCTTGTGACTGATCAAGTCTGACAGCACGATAAAGGATTTGGCAGCCTCCATGGGTAGCTTAAAGCAATGAAGGGAAGTACATACGTTATGAAGTATCTTCTCACATGCCCAGCTAGGCATAGGATCCCATTGTGGTGCAAGGCAAGCAGTGTCCTCTGCAGTGTGATATACACTGTTTTTAGAGAGGACTTTCTCTCTTGCTGGGTATACAAGGAAGACTGGCTTCCTAACTTGGTGCCCTGGTGAGGTGCCAAAGTCAGATGGGATGAGTCTGTCCCCTTGGGACCCTAAATGAAGGAGGAAGGAGCAGTGTGGCTTTTCTTTCCACCCCCTGAATCCCTGCTACGAGAGAGGAATGGGGAAAACTTGTGGCATGACTGAACACAGCTGAACCTTCTGCCATATCCCTGGGGGAGCTTCCCAAAACTGCATTTGCTGGCTATTTCTGTTATGCCATTCAGCAGGGGGTGAGCTAGAGTGGGATGTTGTAAGGCCTGCCTTACTGTGCTCCATACCAAGGGAAGTCCCTGAATGACAGATAATGGCAGCTTCCTCTCTCATTGTGCAACGCTGATAGGAAACTTGTTAGGGATGTTAACCCACCTTGGAAAAGGTGAGAGAAGGAAAACTGAACACAGTTTTTACACTGCTGTAAAATCCTGACAGCGAACTACCATTTTTAGTGCAGTCATACAGGCAGCTTTTTTGGTCAGTGGTTCTTAACGTTAGCAATTTGATAATCAATGTATTTTGGCCACAGATTTACCCTGCTTTCTTCCTTAAATAATCAAGACTGGGAAAAAAAATAACCCAACGAAAACCCAACCTGAAAACAACCCCTCAGTCCCCCCCCCCCCGCCTCCCCCAGCCCAATTAGAACTGTATTCATACACTTTTCAGATTAGCATTTTCGAAATGCTCATCCTTAGTGCAGAGTGGGGCTGCAGCATCTTCCAATTATACAGAGCAATTAGAGAAGATCATCAAGACATTCTGAGGTCTCATTAGGGAGAGTGTTGGTTGTTACAGACATCTTCACAGATTACAGTAGTGTCTAGAGTGCATCAGCCCCCCCTCCTATACACACACTCTTTTGGAAGAGTTAGACTGTGACTCACTCCTATTGAAACAATGGTCAATGCTCTCACAGAACAGTCCTTGCCCTTTCTTTTAAAAAATGCCAATCTGTTCACACCATCAAAAACACTTAAAACAGAAAAAAATCCACTGAATTTATCCATTTTTTTCAGTTTTCATAATTGAGTATTCTCTGGTAGACAATTTCCAAGGCAAAATTATTGAGTATTTCCTTATGAAAATAATATGAGCAGGCTGTGCCTCACTTATGGTGGGGAGTGTGAATTTCAGTGATGAAAGAGCTGAAACAAATAAAAATAATATTTTCTTATAACTTTCATGGTTAATCACTGAATATTTTCACAGTCTTCGTGCTTTTGCTTGTGGAGCATGGCGCTGGGCATTGAAATAACAAACCTGTAAATTATCATGTTTTCAGATCAGTGTAGAGGCTTGGAAAGGACTTAAGTCACACGTGAAGCTCATCACAGCTTTCTGCACAAACATATATTTCTCCCTAAAAACACAATATTCTTGCAATGCATTAGAGTACAGTGGGAGCTGCTCAGGGCTCTGGCATAAACAACTTTAACAGACAGTTGTGCTGGCTGCCAGCTGTGCAAAAATCATTTCTCTCCCCACTAATTGGCTGGTTCCATGCTCTGGAGCAGACAAAGCTGTTTGTGCATGGCAGCTGAAACAGCTACCAGAGGAAGATCCTGCTGGAAGTGGCAGCCCACCCTGAAAAGCCAAGACCTGGGATCAAAAGGAGCATGTACAGGAGTTTGCCATGGCACAGCAGCATCACACAATGCATATCCTGACTTGCCCATTTGCAGCGATTCCTATCATGCAGTCATGCAAGAGGCGGCAGCCGCTGACTAACGATGCCATCCCTCTTTTCTGATCTTAACACACTTCTGCTGCTGTCTGTCCAGTGCATGTGCACTGCCATCTGCAGAAGGCAGCATGGCTGCTCAGTTCTAGCACCAGGAATGCAGGTAGTAACGCCCTACCCAAAAAGTTAGATAACATGATAACTAAAATAACCCTTTCATTAGTGATATCACACTGCAGTTTGTGATGCCACTTTCTGTCATCATTGACTGCTGTCGAGGTCAGAAGTGGTCACCAGAATGATAAAAGGGTAAAATAGTCAGTTTCTGATACAAGAAGCCACTTATATTTTCCACAGTTGTCCTGAATATTGCATTCTCACAACCCAAACCCAACCCAATACCTAAAGCAAAAATTATACAAAAATACTATGATAAAGTATTTTTTGAGACTGAATATTTCTGTCCTAACACAACATCACAAGAAATACCACTGCTAAGAGCTGTGTGCAGGAAGGTACACGTTGTACCATATTAAGATGCAGAAAAAGTTAATATTCCCTGTTGCAGTGGAAGGTAATTCTTTATTATCAGCCTTTATCTATAGATCGATAAGGAGATAGACAGACAGCCAGTGTTTGTAACACATTTTCCAGAATACCTGCTTAGTGGGAAGTTAATGAATTCTGGAAGAATTCATAATGTGTTCCCTTTGCTTAGGAAGTTATTTCTCAAAGGCAGAAGTTACTTGCCTTTCTCCTTATTTACGTTGGTGCTTATATACCCTGCTGTTGTCTTCGGCTTGGGTTGTGTTAATTGCTGCTACTGGTTGTCATGGAGAACATTGCATAAATCCAGACAGTGAAGAGATAAAAGCAGAGGTTTTCAGTGATATTTTGGTTCATTTTGGAATGCTGCATTTCAGTTTATGGAGCAAATTTATGGGAAAACCAAAACAAATTATTACAGGCAGCACTCCTTTTAACTTCAGAAGGCAGAGGAATGGGGGAGTGATTCCAGACAGTAAACAAGCCATCCCATCTGCAGCAATAACTGGCATGAGCGGCATTCTTTAGGAGATCAACCTTGAATGGTCCCCAGGGATCAGGTTTCTGGCATATTGCACTCTTGATGGTACAAGAAAATCAAGTTCAGAAATGTTGCATTAACAGCATGTGTCAGTGTCGACATCTTCACTTTAATCCACTCCCTTGGGGGTCACAATGTGCTCTCTAACTGGTTACTGCCAAACAAGTACTTATAAAGTATCTGTACATGAATATAGAGATACTTCTTAAAATCAGAAAGCCAAATTTTGCCTTTACTTCTGACCTCTGCTCCTCCTTAAGGTCCTGGGTTGACCTATAGGCAGTGGGATTATTTCTACGGGCAGTGCTTTCCCTCTCAAGAAGAGGCAGGTATGCCCAGGTCTCAGCCCCTCTGTCCCCTGTGTGACACATCTGCATTTCTGAACATGTACAGTGACATGCCAGCTTTCTCTGAATGTCTTCCCTGAGAGCACGGGGTGCATAAATATAGAGAGAGGGAGAAAATGAGAGGGAAAGCTTACAGGCAGAAGCACAGTTGGATGGTAACACTGGAACGTGATGCTTTATTTGTCTCCTCATCCTTGTTAGTTTATGTCACAAAAATAGGAGCCTCCTAATGAGGGCAGGGATTGAAAGCTGAAGCACCAGGAGACCAAAGGTCACTGTAAAGATTCACAGCAGTTTAAAGGCATGCTTTACTGCATGTCAGGCTTGGGGAGGAGGACAGCAAAGCTTTTGGAAATTTAGAGCTAGATAACTCTTTAATGAAAAGTGCATATATTTCATATGAATCATCTCTTTGACTCGGCTGAGACAAAACAGAGGTATTTATTTTCCAGACTGGTATCTTTAAAACTCTACAGTTTGGGGTATCGATTCTGGCCTCAGGAAGTGTTTTCTGTTCCTTCTATAATCATGAGGGTTAAATTACGATTGATTTTACTACGGATTAAATATGTTTGCACTGCATTAATCACTAATGAAATTACAACTGCTTTGAAAATTTACCTACCACCAAGCTCAGAGGCTGCAAATAAGAAAGAAACATTTCCTTGGGTGCAATCCACTGGTTTGTTTTGTCAGTTTGCACCATCCATTCCCATCTCTGCCTGTCCACTTTTCAAAAGTAGATGTGGATTTATTTCTTTTTAAGCACCTGGGAGTTTTGGAACCCTGTTACCTACTAATTTTAATGGGAATTGGATGGCTATCTCTCTGCAAACCTCAGCTAACATATTTTCACCCTTTCATGCTTGTTCTTGCCTCCTCTCCCAGCAGTCCTATTTTTAACACAAGGAGGTCAGCTAGCACCCTGACAGATATTCAAGCTCAACAGACTTGCGGCCTGGCTTGCCTTTCTAGCCAGTGTAGCTGCCAATTCACATCCGCTTTTCAGTCAGCAGCCATGAGATCAGCTGTTCCAGTCTCCGGGAAGCTCTGCACCCGGCCAGCATCCTCCCTCTCCCCGCCATCTCCTCTGGCCGGCAGCGCAGCTGCAGCACCACAGGCAGAGACTGGCCGGCCCCGGGCGCCAAACCTCAGACGCGAGGCGCTGTGCAGGAGCAGATGTCATCTGAAGTATTTGGGCAGCACAGGAGGGACTTCTCAGGCTGGCAATGAGCTGCCCATTGCCCCTTGGAAGGCACTGTTGGCACGTCCCTGAGGAGATGGTGGGAGATGCTTGCTTCTGGCCCAGCCTGAACACAGCTGAAGACTGCATGGCACCTACTCTGAGATAGGTGTCCCAGCCACCTCCAAGTCAAAGCTGTGTCATTAAAGTCCTTAACATTTAACTGCCACAGGTATCAAAAAAGCACCTTCATGTAAGAAAAGTCCCAGAAGTTACAAACTTTTACCTCCTTTTCCAAAAGATCTTGATTTATTTATCCTCAAGTAGCTGGTAGGTAAAGTTTATTTTGTGTGATGGACTGCTCTTTGCAGAGCATTTAAACTTAGTGTGGGAAACAGGGAGGTTCATATGGTTTTAAAGTAGAGTCTTTGAGTTGTACGGTCACCCTGTGGCTCCCAGGAGGTAGAATTTGATCATGGCCTATGAAAAGCACTGCAACCTCATGGCAGGAATGAAAAATGTAAGATGCACCTTTTTTCTGGCCATCATTGCAAGATTTAATGTGCTCAGCAAGACTGCTGGATCCTCAGTTGGTGTCAGTCAGAGAAGTATGTGAAGCACCGGAGTTATTCTGGTTGGTAGCAGCTGAAAGTAATGTAGCTTTTCCTTGTTTTGCCATTTCAGATATCCTTCCTCTGTGCTTTGGTTATGAAAAGCAATAGGAGTCGAACCCAATGTTACTGAGCCACCCTGGTCAAGTTGATGCCTGGTGACCAGGTTAATCTGTAGGTCCCATGTTGGGGTTGAGTATAGGAAGCACCAAATGCCCTGGCACCCTCTATTGGCCTGTCCACTTAGAGTGATTTCCTCTTCTTGCTTTTATAGATTCTTTCTCTTTTAACTAAAAGAGATATTTGCAGTTAAAAAGAACTGCTCCACATATGCACACATAAATCTTTGTGGCTTTTTTTTCAGGCTATGCTCAGCTCCAATGATAGTCTCCCCTTAACTATGTAAAGATCTATTAATCTTGAGTCAAACTATTAGACAGTCACACTAGAACGGGTTTTGAATTAAACAAAAATGAAGTTAGTTCATGCACCATAATTCCAAATGCTTTTGTTGTAATGCCTGTGAATCTAGGACAGATGTTTCATCTTACTATGAGATTTTAAGTTCATCTCAATTTGCCCGGCTAGGATGAGAACCAGGTTCATAATAACACAGGGGTTCTTCATTGATGAAGAAAAATCACTGGCTGCTAAAAGCTACAGAGCAATTACCATTCACGTGGAAGGCACCACACAGCGGAGTTGCTGTGGTGCCTGAGGTCTGGGCTCCCCTGGACCAGGGCACTGTGAAGGAGAGCGCAGGGAAGCATCCTGGCCAGCAAGGCACTGCGGTTGCCAAATACCACATCTCCTTGCCGCTGGAGCCGAGTTGGAGCGACGTGATGGCACTTCATCCGGAGTCATAGAGCCCTGATTGCTAGTGTTGTTCCCGTGGTTTAAACCACAAGACCATCCTTCTTATGCATGCATGAAAGTCGTCCTCCTGACATGTGCAAGTAGCGTGTGGTATGCTGTAAATTATAACCTTATCCGGCCAGTAATCATTTTCCTGAAGAAGCAGTCCTTCCATTTTGGTCATATATGCACCTTGCTGACAGAGAGAGATGCTGTGCAAATCCCTGGCTGTGAGTAGTGTAATACCTTCAGTCCTGCAAACTTAGGTGGCACATGTACTTCATCAAAATGTGCAACTTTTAACCGGTAGGTAGCTAAAGTTTCAGTTGGGAAACCACAAACCAATAGAGTATAATAACGCTGGTGACTGGGGAAGAAACACGTCTGTGCACTGTAATTACTGTCCAAGAGGCCATCACTGACAGATAAAATGCCAGTCTGTGGTGGCAGCGGGAAGCCACACGCTGGGATGAAAACGTGCTGTTTGCAACATAAACATCTCTGCTGCAGGAGCCAGGTGGATATTTGCATCTCTTTCACAGGCTAAATGAAACAAGCAGCTGACTTCGCATGGGGCAACTCCTTGTTTTACTCACCTGTTTTTATTTCCAGATGGAGGAAAAGGCTGTAGGAGTATACAGTGTTGTATGGTTGTTTATGTATTTTCTTCAAATAGCCTCATATCCTAGGGATAACAGCAATAAAAAATGCTAGGGTATCTGCAGTGGTGGACTATCCCCAGTAGAAAATACCAAACATTAAGAATTTGATATACGTCAACACTGGATGTTTTGACAAGGACCAGTAGGAAAAAGCAAAGAGAGGTGTGTATTTCAGTTTTTCAAGCAGGCCTCCCAGGTTTTGGCAGCAGTGAAAATGCTTACATTGCTCTTGCATTTCATATGTGATGTATAAGTCTTCTTTGAAAAGTCTCTGCAGTGTGAATCAGCCAGACACACTCCCTGGGATGTAACAGAGAGGCAGCTCTTGCTTCTAAGCTGAAAAGAGATTTAGTTGGTTGTATGAAGTAATTTAACTGAAGAAGTTAACTGATGATCATCATTTCTTCTGAGTAAAGGTCTTGAAGAATGCTGTGTGTATGAATGCTACTGAGACCTTCTGTGAGGGTGATTCCTAATTACACTAGCTAGCTGGCTTACCACAGTCAGAATGGTTTCACCGTAAAGAGAAACCACTGAATAAAAGAGAGAAAAATATGACAAGAGGGTTGGCAGGAAAAAAAATCTCTTCATGTGAATACCACAGTTTTTGATACATAAAATTTCTTTTAAAATATAAAATTGTTTATGAATTCATTAAAATTTGCAAAAACTGACAAAATTTCCATTGAAAATCCTTTCATTAAGAAGTTATTCAAGTGAATTATTTATTTCAATGACATTTTTCACCAGATTCTGTTAAGAAAAAAATAAGGGCTAAACACTCAACTGGCGCTATAACAAGTACTGGTATTGTAGCCACTATTTTAATTAAAAAGTAAAATAAAATCTATTATAATTGTTTTTAGACATCCAAAATCTCTGCTTTTTCCATGGAAAATTTGGGTGTGGTGGTTTTTTTGTTTGTTTGTTTGTTTGTGTTTTTTTGGTCTGAAGATGCATCATTTCTGAAGACACTGGAAAACATTCCTTCTGTTTTTCAGTCAGGGAGTGATAAAATAGCCACAGGCTTTCAGTGTCTAAAACTCAAACCACAATTTTTTTATGGAAGGCTTAAGACATATAAGAAACTGTACACAGAGAAACACCAGTGCCATCACAAAAAAATGCAACTTCAGTGGTCTGAAATCAAGTAACTCAAGCTCAAGAAATTCCTCCCCCTAAACCTAATTTTTAATGGCAAAATCATTTTCATCATGTTTCATTTGCAAAATCCTCTTTTTTTTATTCCTTGCTAAATGAAAATATTTGCATGTTGCTCCCTGGTCTGTTTTAATCAGTATCATAGTGCATCTTGTTGCTGTTATGAAGTGCAGGTTTACTTTATCTTACCAGAACAACTCCTGGTATTTCCTAATTTTGGAAGTCTTATTCTGTGAATTTACTGTTACATTCATTTTGGTATCATTTACATTTACCGTAAATCATCCTTATCCATATTTTGCTGATTTTGTTCAATCCTGCATCCCGCTCAATTTTCCCAGTATCTTAACGAAAAAGAAAAAAGGCCAGAGAAGGGTCAACCTCAGAAACGGTCTGCTCTGCTCTTTGAAACTGAGTAAGCTCAACCACAACATAAACCACTGTAAAAAATGAATGATGAGAATACCTTTGCATCCATGGCACATGGGAGGAACAAACTAGTCATAAACCTTCCAATTGCTTCTAACCACAAGATTTTAACAACAGCTGGCAGTGCTGTTGATACAACTATTCTTAACACAGTTGGAAAATATTCTTAATATTCAAACACTCTCTTTCCTAACCTAAAAACCCTAATGCAAAAAAAGCAGGCACCAGTAAAAGAGTCAGTCCTAGCCTGACTGAATTTAGGAACAAAATTCTCATTGACTTCAGGCTTGTGTGGCTTCCAAACCAACAAAGAAGAACGGCAATAGGTGCATAACACAAAACATTCCTAGTGTATCAAATTAGTATTACAGTGGAAGATTTGAGGGGATTTATATGCTTCGTTGCAAATAAATTCTTGTCTCTTTTCCTTGATGAAATCAAGAAATACAGTAACCTTGCCTCAGTCTAATTACCCTACTTGTATTTATGCAATTTTACTGCTATGCTTATTTCTATATTAAAAGTAGTTCTGACTTTACTTACGTAGATTCCATACTTTATTAGAAATATGATGCTTAAAAATTAGTTTTCCTGCTTTTCTTTCCATAGTATTCTGGTATTTCCCTGTTGTTCTGGATGTAGTTACAGGAGATATAACATTCTAGTTATAAAAATGAGCAAAAAAGATGAATATGAAATGTAAATTGGGTCTATGACTTTCCAACTCCTGTTCTGTGTTGTCTGACTGCCCCTCCCCCCCTACATTTTGCTGAATTTTACTATGGAGGTTTATCAGGATGAGTGGTGGCATTTGTTGTGCCTCTGATCCAGAAGGTGCGATGAACGGTGTGATGGCGAAGCCATGTCTTGTGGGGCCCACTCCCCTCCCATTACTCCAATGTCCCTATGCCAAAGCTCAGGGGTCACTTCTGCATCAGGCTGCTGTCAACAAAAGGAGACAAGGGGACAATCAGGGAGGTAATAAGTTACTGCAGCATGCAGTGTATTGATGCCTGGAATACAAAAGCCATTTCTTTAATTTCTATGTTTTCTTGGTTCCTATAAAGATAGGAAATACTCTGGTCAGACACTTCCCACAATTAGGATGCAAGTGGGCTAAAGGACCTCTGTCTTGCTCTGACTCCTATCCGTGGGGTTTACTCACCAGGGATCATCCTACCTCTTTTGCTTACTGATGCATAACAAAGGTATCAAAGACCCTACATGAAAAAAAAAATGCTGTGTCTACTTATTTTAAGGAGAAAGAAGGTCACATGCTTGTTTGATTTGATACCTGGGTCACTCAAAAGCATATATACAAATGCAGGTGTAGAGAGATTCAAAGGCTCTTTCTGGGGGCCTGGCACCCTTTTAGCTCTGGAAGATGAGGTAGCACTTATTTTTCCCCTGCCTCATCAATATGGAGCAGAACCTGAGCTAGCAAAATATTAAACCCCATGGGTTGAGTCCCCTCCTGGGCTCTTCCTCTGCTGGTGAAGTGGCTGCTGCACTCAAGCTGTCAGGCAATGGGGCTTGCAAGGCAAGGTCCCAGGCAAGGAAAGGGTGTGAGGAGGAGCCAAGCAGAACAGCGCCTTCTCCAGCATCAACAGCCCAGCCAGAAACCAGATCCCAGGCCCTGAGCCACTGGGCCACACAGAGACTAGTCTAAATTTCATGCACTTTCCTCAAATGATGATGTAATTCAAAACTTATCCAGAGTGGACAAAAATTAATGACTAAGCGGCTTCTTTTAGGTCACACCAGTCATGCTAGCAGCTTTGTTCAGCATTAAACGTGGCTTCCATCAGGGCTGGGGAAGGGGAAAGAGGGTGTCACCCATCTCTGTCTCTCACTCCCATCAAATACATGTCACACACTCATCAAATGAGCCTAGTTTCAGAAATTAGCATGGGCATATGGCTGTGCTTCTCTGGTATCGAGTAACATCCTTTGCATGCTGGTGTAGGGAAGGAAATAGCAAGGGAAAAGGGGAAATGAAAATAAGTAGAGAAAAAATCCCACATAAAAATAGAGGGAATATTAGTAAAGTGGAGCTTATGACTCAGTTTTCTAACCACAGCTTCAAGGTCCTGGTTGCTGAACAGGATGTGACTTAATGCTCTTGTAGGGACCATCTACCCAAAAAAATTTTGCCACTCACAGAGAAAAGTACCAATTTCTGCTTTTTATGAAGAAGAGGCAGATGGTCATTTTCTGTGTATTTAGATCAGCAAATCGCTATCATGAAAGCGAGTCTTTTGATATCTTCTTGTGTGAGTGCCTTCTTCTGAACCCTTAAAGCCTAATTCTATTTTAAAAACCAAAAATCTCCATGCATGCCCAGCACATCCTTTCCACTGGAATATTTAAAGTTGGAGGTAATTATCACAAAAAAAATATGTATTATCTGCTGTATTATTATCTCATCTCTGTAAGCATGTGGACCCAGCAGGGAAGCTGGGCTCCAGTGCAACTGTTAACCATTGCAGATTGCAAAAGATCAAACGTTGGCAATAGAAAGCATTACTGCCTGCCAGTTACAGTGACATAACGTGTGCACATTGTCACTGCAGTACCAAGTGACTTGCTGAACTTTAACTCTCATGTAGCTTACAGTAACTTCAGCTGACAAGCAATTGCTTGTGAAGTCTTTGCAGTGTTTGTTAAGCTGTTGTCCAATAAAAGCTGTATGACACGGCCCCACCTTTGCAGCCCAGATCATGCACTCGGTTATGCAGATGCTGCTCTGAGCACCAGGTTTCTTGCTGCCTCTGCCTTCTCTGTAGCATCCAGCCTTTCTTTTGCATGTGAATAATGGGTGCCCAATGAGCAAAGCAGTGGAGAAGGTGATGAAGCTATGGGTAGCACTGTCACATACTGAAGAGCAGACGTTCTCCTGCAAAAGTTTCCTTGGGCTAAGGTTGCTCAAGAATGACAATCTGACTAGCCAAGGACAGGTGCCACAGCTCTGCATCCAAGACTCAAAACTGTCCTCTGAAGAACAGTGTGAAAGAGTAGGGTGAGAAGGTAAGGGTAAATTGAGAAAAAGTTCTGGAGATGCTGCCTATGTATGTTTATTTGGAAGTTCATTGATTCAGAACTTGAAGTGGCTTTTCTTTGCCATAGGCAATGACTAAAGTCTCCCCTTAAAAAGAATTGCAAGCTCATTTTGAGTAAATTTGTCACTGCCTACTGCGTACCTCAAAAGCCCAATGGACCTTGCAGCTCAAGAACTGAACCTGAAAATTAACTGGAATGGCACATAAGAGAAATATGGCAAGATTTGCAGAATTATTGCAACAGCCAGTTGGTAGTGGCTTCTGTCAGACTGGGTTCTGACCTAGTTATGCAGGAGGAAGTAGAGCTGGGATCTTGGGAAATCTTAGGGATTGAAGTGTTTAGACCTGTTCTGCTTCAACAGTATGCATAAACCATTCCCGATTAAGCTGTACTAAAACCTACTAAAGCTCAGGCAAAATCTATATAAAAAAGACATGCAAAACAAACTAAGTCCTCCTCTCTGTCTTTTTTCATGCCTGTTATTTTGTAAGAAAATAGATATTTTTCTCTCCATTGGAATTTTTGGCTACGAAATTTCCTCAGACCCAAGTAAGAATGAGTTTGACAAGCAAGTAATCAAAGCAAGCAAGACTTTGAAACACCTTCATATACAGATGAAGGCAAGCTGTCTTTACTAGCTCCTCCTATGATGTACGTATGAAACTTATTTAAATAAGAAGTCATTTATTATACTATTTTTTAACAGGTTACTGCTGGATGGACCCCTAGAGATATAAAGTGTTCAATAGCATGTGTAAGATAATTTTTCCTGGGTAACTCTTACAGTCCAGCAGTGGATGGATCAAATCTGTTGTTTTATAACTAGTTTTCTTTATTGATTGCACAGAATTAACTAAAAAGCAAGCCAGGGCACAGGGCACCTTTTGAAATAAGTGTAGAAGTCCTGCTACACTTGCAGCATGACTTAAAATAGGAAAGTTCAAGATAAATCTTTATGATCAAAGCTGTTTAACACGCTGCTGTGTTATTAAAGTTGTCTATGCACTTACTGCAACAGTGCCATTGGAGCACTGTACTCCTCACACCCGAATTCCTCCTAGTCTTCAAAACATGGAACCTCCCAACACTCTCTAGGTGATGATAAGATGCTTGCTTTTCATTTAGCAATTGACACAAATTTACAAAGGCAAAATATGCTTGACAAACTTGGTATCCTTCTATGATGAAAGGAATAGCATGTTGGATGGGGGACAGCGGTGTATATAATCTAAATTGACTTTGGTGAGGCTTTTGGCACTGTGTCGAATGACATCCTCAGGCAAACTGCTAAGTATGGACTGGGTAATGGACAGTGAGATGGTTTGAAGAGCTTAGTGGCTCAATGAGAATTCTCAACAACTGGGCTTAAAGGATGTGGCATGAAGTCCATCAGAAGGTCAGTCACCAGTGGTGTACCCCAGGGGTACATACTGGGGTCAATACTATTTAACATTGCCATTAATAAACTGGATGATGAGGCAGAGCAAACCCTCAGCAAGTCTGCAGATGATACAAAACTGGGAGGCATACTTGATGCTCCAGACGGTTCTGACATTCACAGGGACTGAGACAGGCTGGGCATCAAGCAACAAGTCTCATGAATTTCATCAACAGGAAATGGCAATTCTTGTGCTTGGTAAGGAGCAACCCCAAGCACCAGTGCAGGCTGAGGGCCAGCCAGATGGAAAGTAGTTTTGCAGAGAAGGACCTGGCAGAGTGTTGCCAGTAAGTTGAGGAAAATGACCTTTCCTTTCAAGACAGCACTGGTGAGGTCACATCTGGTGTGATGTGTCCAGTCTGGGTTCCGCAGTACATGAGTAACAGGGACATACTGGAGCAGGTCCAGCAAAGGGCCACAGAGATGTTTAAAGGACTGAGGGTACTGGGTCTGATCAGCCTGGAGAAGACAAAGGCTCTATATTAGATATATAGATATTATCTATAGATATTATATATATTATATAGATAATATATAGCTATTATCTATATGTATACCTGAAAGGAGGGTGTAAAGAAGATAAAGCCAGTCTCTTCTCAGTGGTGCCCAGTGACAGGTCAAGAGCCTTTCACACATGTCTGTATTGCTGGATTATTGGCTGTTGTTTGCTTTCCTTCTTTGGCTACAGCTCTGCATGTCCCAAGTGTCTCAGCTCCACTGAGCAGGGCACAGGCAGATCCTTTTTCTCAAAAGCCTGTAATTTTGGTTGGGAATCTTTCTGGGAAGCAGAGGTGTACATTTGAACCCTCCCAGGATGAGGTAGGCATTAAGCCCAGATCATCCCCTCTCTGTGTGAGTTTTTAGCTGCAGAGAAGCAGGGCAACTTTTGTGTTTTTGGAGGAAAGCTGCAGTGTCTGCTGTGTTTTTCATGGCACTCATTCCTTCTGTTGGGTGTCAGCTATGCTGAGGATGCCAGAGGATGTCTCAAGAAAGCCAGGTCTGACTTTCCTGAGCTGAGGCATACGAGAGAGGCAAAAAGCCCTGCAGAGATAGCAGTAAGCCAAGTCATGTGTTTTAGGTGCTTTGAAACGTGATGGACAAACACAGCATGGGAGGTGGCACTCAGGATCACAAACTTGTCATGGGGAGCCTTGGCCATTTCTTAGTCTTGTGTGAAGTGCCCCGGTTCCTTGGTGTCTTCACCTTGGTCAGCCTGCCCATGGTCACATTTCTGCATATGGTATGATTTCAGCAAGCCGTCAGTTTTACTTTAGCAAGCCACCCTAGATGGCCACCTGAGTACCATATGCTCAAAACTCTGCCAAAACATCTCAGAAAATGTTTTATTTTTTCTTTTCTTTCTTCACAAGTATGCACACACCCTGGCAGATATAAGGGGACAAGTATTAGATTTGGAGCAAATAGGACCAGATACCATTCTCCTACACATCGGACAGATATTGTGATCTCACCATTCTGTTCCCAGGTACTTTGGTCTGTGTCAGGAGCAAGCCCATCAAATGCTGCCCACAGTGCTTTTTATCCCCTTTATTATTCGTCAGTTCTAACCCACAAGGCATTTCAAACATTAGAAATGGTTCAGTGCATAATGGTTTTCCAAACCATGCTGCATCTCTGTCTAAATGAGAAAAATAAATATCTGGGGAGCTTTTGCACATGTCAACAGTACTCAGTGAAGCAATATGTGTAGGCAGCACTGGAAACAGTGACAAAGTGAGTATCTGTGCATAACTTGGTAATAATATCATCACCGTCTAGACAACTCAACAATTAGCATCCAGACATACCGAAGCCTTCTTTAAGAAGTCTCCAACAATAAAAAAATATATGCCTCCATGGGGAAGAAAGCCACAGCTCTCTATCTGCTACCTTGCACATGTGCATTCAAATTTCGTTTAAAAGGTTGCTTTCTAAGATGAGCCACTTTTCCCAAGGCCACTGCTGAATGCATGCTTACAAAAACTACAATTGATGAAGATCTTCCTGTTTAAACATCTGGTTTAATACTCTTTGTGTATAGTAGTTGCTAAGCAAAACTGTGTTTGATATGGTAATTCCCATGCACTTCCTGTGCTTCTGCTTCTTTTTTATTTAGTTTGAAAAATGTGATCTTCAAAACTGTACCAGTCTTGGGGAAAACTCAGGAAAAATAAAGACTTCCTGCACAAAGTTATGACTTCCAGTGAGAAATCTGTAAAAGCCCTATCCCAGGACTTGATTGTTCTCTAATGCACAGGCCCAAGGCTGGTCTCGCTTCCTGATTTTTGTCTGCCCACCAAACACAGCCATATTACACAGGGGTAAGCTCAAGGCAAAGACAGAATGCTGGCCTCAGATTTTATTGACACAGGAGTTTATTACCTGTGCTGCAGACTTTGTCCCAGAAAGGTGCAGGTAGAAATGACATTATTCAGAGGATCAACATGCATAGGGAGGCAGAAAACTGAAACTCCCTGGTTATTCCAGCTGAAGGCAAGACTTATCTCTTCCTACCTCTGATGACTAAACCTCACTAAGGGCCATGTGGGTTGCAGCCTTCAGGGAGCCTTTGTCCACAGGACCCAGTTCTGGCTGCAGGCACCATGATCCTTTCTGGAGGGATTACTGCTATACACCACAGGCGATGTGTGGAAAACTCATGCTGCCTAGGAATGCAGTGAGGAGTCCCTGTTTCACATTTAAGCTGGTGAATATGTGTGTGTGCAATTGTTAATGACATCAGCAGCACCTTCATTGCAGTAACTGGTAGCATGATGGCTAAGGCATGTTTTTTTCAATGGTCAAATGCCAAGACAAACAGGAATAATTTAAGTCATCGCTACCTTTCCATCCCACATAAACTGAACTGTGCTGGGAAACAGAGCCCTGAGGTGCCTTTATCCCCTTGGTGAGTTGCAGGCCAATCATGGAATTGGCTTTTAATTCTTCCTTGCTTTGAGGACCAGCCCCAAAGCCATGAGTGCTCAAACCATGAATCATACTCTGCTGCTGCTCTGAGTGCATCTGATGGCTTCAAGCTCCTTTTCCCAGAGAGCAATATGAGCAATAACCCAAAGATGTAGAAAGGTCATCAGAACATGACAGGGTAGTAACAGAAAGACATTTCTGTACAGTACTTCCCACACTGATATAAAATAGGAGCAAGGTGAAGTGGTTCAGACTAAACTGGTAGCTGGCTCTGCAGTGTTTTGGAAGTGGGAGAAACCAAGTGCCACATTTTTCAAGGCTGCTAGCACAAGCTCTTTGTTCTTAGCGCAGTCAAAGTCTCCAAGGTAGACAGGGCTTAAAAAATATGTGTCTTTTCCTTGGGTAGTTCAGCCTGGCTGCAACATCCATGGAAATGCTATGCTCATAAACTCAGGAGGGTCAATAGTTGAGCTAAGTGTGTCTAAGGTTTGCTTATGACTAGGAGCAAAAACATGCGAGTGTAACTCCCACCCCGAGTTCTGTAGATGACTTGAACATTTTGATGAAATGTCTTTCCACACCCAGTGGTAAGGGAAAAAGCCATGGTCAATATTTCAAAGGTTCAGACTTGGGAGGGGATGGGACTCACCAGCACTTGCTGTGCTCCAGCCTGAAGCCAAGTTTAGATATGAACAACCGAATATAGAGCAGTACAAGGCTACTCATTCCCCTCTGCCCTCATACTTCAGCCCTCTAAAGATCAGCTAATTGATGACAGGCTTGGATAGCCAGTGAGATAACTGTACATTTGTATGTGTATGTGCATGTCTATGGGGGCAAATGTTCTCCTGACAACCTATGGGCAGCTAACTGGCAGATTATTTTCTCTGCAAATGAGAAAACACACACACACAAAATATCTTCTTCAGTTCAGGATTTTGTCCTCAGGGCTGAGGAAGCCATGGGCCATACCTTTCTTCAGGAACCTCACTTACTTACAGTGTAAGCTGAACCCAGACCATACTACTAAGCATCCATGCTCCCTGGAAAGAGCGAGCAATCTGCAGGACATCTAGGGAGGCTTTGGGGTGTTTGCACTGAGTTTCAGCAATCCTTGTCACTCCCATTGCCTCCTGGTTCATCACATGGTGACTTGGACCTCTTATTTAGCTGAACTTATTTGCCTTAAGGGAGCAGTTCAGGCCGTGGAAGAGGTGTCCAAAACCATCATGGCAATACAAATGTCCAGTTATCTTGGGGAATCCCAGCACAAGGCTGCTACGCAGAGCGGCATTCCCCTTGCTGACATTTGCCCTCCCCTTTCTGCTTTCACATTCTATGAGCAGTTCTGCAGGAGGAGGAGGAGAAGGAGAAGGACAGGGGATTATGGCTGTCACAGCAGGTGGCTGCTTCTCACATGCCTCCACTGCAAGCTGCCTTTTCCAGACCGAGGACTTCATTGCTTGCACAGAGTACTTTTTAAGAGGGTGTCCTCTAGTACTCCATAGGTATTTCCATCATGACACTTTTCCATGTCTTGAGAGAGATGGCTTTTTTTTCAGGAATGTACACAATAGGAAACATTTTGTCTGAGTTTCATTTTCATTGTGGTTTGCTTAGGCTTTAATGTGCACGTCAATTCTGACAATACATTGTTTTCTCTGTTCCTCATTTAGAGTCAGAAATCAGTCTGCAACACGTAATGCTGTAATTGTGCAGATATCAGCCACTGTTGTACAAAATCCCATTTCCCCTCTTGATTAGGCTGGTGATGTCCTGTATCATACTTTGCTCCCCAGGCTGGTGGGATGGGCTACATCAGGGGCCTGGTGCTGCCCAAGCATTCCTGCCCCGAGTGCCTTCAAAAGCCTCCTTGTGTGGCATGGCTGGATGATGCTGTTCAACAAATCAGCCCTGGACTCACTCCTGAAACAAACTCTGTGAGGCACTTGACCATTGCTGTGTTCAGTGTTGCTCTGGAAGTGAAGGCATTGCTAGTACAGTGCTAGGAAAAAGGCAACCTGCGCTCCTTATTAACTTCATGAACTTCATGTACTTGAAGCTGAGTTTCTCATGTAGCAAGATAATCCCTCAACTTAAGGATGTGCATAGGACTTAGGACTCTAGTTTCTCTGGTGGCTCTGGTGTGATTTGTTATATCTGGGGAAAATAAGAGTGAATTCCGGGTGCAATTATCCCATTCCAGGTTTTAAAGTGTGTGAAAGTGGAGGCAAAAAGCAGTGAGGTTATGTGTGTGTCTAACTGACGCAGAAGGTAAGAAAAGCCCTCTATGCCAGTGCTGCCTTTTGGATTTCAGAGCAGCCCTAGAATGCTTTCCCTGATGTTGGGAGAAGCATCTGCCTTGGCCACTGATCTGAAGTCTTTCTAAGGGAAATGCTCTAGCCTGGAAAATTATTGTACTGTTTCACAGACATATTTGTGAAATCAGAACATCACCACGTAGGACATTATTTCATCTCTGCATACCTTCAGACTTTCCCCCTTGACCATTTGGGGAACACTTTGGACAATGCAGAAGCATCTGTGAAGGCCAGAGGGCAGGAGGGCAAAGAGGAACATCACTTCACAAATCAGAGTGAAAACAACGGCCTTACTCCAGACAAGCTACTAGCCTGAAGAAAAGGGGGAAGGAGACACTTGTTTTTAGCCTCTTTCCCACTCCTGGGTGATGTGCAACTAGCTGTTGCATTCACAGTCTTCGGGGAATGCAGTACATGATTTAATTCATCACTGGCTGCTTCTGTGGGAGATGAGGTTGAGTTAAGGGATGGGATCAGTGAAGCAACTCCCACACCGAGTTTTTAAACAGTCTAAGCACAAAGACTTCCTTGGAAAGCTCCTCTTTAGAGACCTATTTGAAACTTAGCTTGTCCATGTAAGGATGGAGAACTCCTAACCAGTTCTTTCAGTGCAGCTTGGAAAAAAGAAAAAAAAGAAAAAGAAAAACACAGAAAAAAAATAATAATAAAAAAAAGCCCGTAGAACTGATTCATGTTCCTTTAAGAGGGGTTTCCTATCAAATCCCTTTTGAGCCTGGTTGCTGAAGGCAGCAGATTCCAGCAGAACTTCTTTCACCAATGGACACAATTCATGCTATTAAAATAAAGAATAACACTGGCTGTCCTGGCTGTGTAGGTGGGTGAGAAAATGTTAACAGCTGCGCTCACGGATCTCCACTGGAGGAGCAAGCTGCCAGAAATACTTTTACTGTGAACAACTGTTCTAAATTTGGTTACCTGCTTTGTATTACTCAGTAGCCAGGCTGTCTTCGTAGCTCTTATCCTATTAGATACGTAAAGCACAAATACAAACGCTTTTCTATCAAAGACAGATGATTCCACAGGCTGTTATCAGGACCCCTGGGAATGGCAGCGCTTGCTACGTAATCAAGGGTTTGTGGTGTTTTTGACAAATGAGGAGGAAGCAACTCATTTGGCACTGGGGGAGGCTCTGATGACAGCCCTGTGGGAGAGCTGAGCCTGAGGGTGACTGGCCCTGCTCCCATTAAGGAGAGGTGCAGGGCTGAGACACTCTGTCCTCCCTGAGACGGGAGCCCCAGGAGGGATGGTGGGCTGCCAGCTTACCCAGCAGAGACCCCACTGCCAGCGGAAGGTAGAGGCTACATCCCCAGTGATTCGGAGAAAACTCCAGGAACAAACTTGCCAACAAAGTTTTCAAGTCCCTGTGTCCTTCTGTGACAGATCAAGCACGTTCAAACGCACCCCTTCAGGCTAAGCTGGAGCTGTAGTGCCAGCAGGAGAATGTTTTGTCTTCTTGCTGATAGAGGAAGACACTTGTCTCTTATATTCACTGGAAGGTTATCCACCCCCCCCCCCCCCCCCCCCGCTCATCACACAGAGTACTTCCATTTTAGTGCTGCCCAGTGTGCTCTGGTTCATAACCAGGGTTTCTACTGTAGCTGACTGTGAGTTCACTACAGCAGAGAAAGTCTGGCATGGGGGTATTTGCACTGTGCCTGGTATGCTGTGTCCCCATATTTGGCATAGAATCCTCTCAATATCACCCTCATGCGATAGTGAAGCACTAGAAGTGTGGAGGGACTCTGAGCTTACTGGAAAACACAACTTTTTCCCTTTTTGAAAAAACTCATGCTTTGCCACTGAGACACAATAACATCTTTTGGTTACAGACTGCATCCTTAGCCTGGTTTTTTTTCATGTAGCCTTCAATTTTCTGGATGAAATGCTTTGCTCTCAATTAACTGTAGATGCAATTTAATGAGTAGGCCAAATGGTGATAGTTAGGCACATAACTAACATCTGGAATGTGCAGGATTAGTGGCTTAGTTAAGACCCCTTAATTAAAATGAGGTCATCCGGTCTTCCCTTCTCTCTTCATGTAGATGATGTATGTTTAATACTGAGCACTTGCTGATATGTTATTAGGACCACATAAGCTGTCTTTTAAGTACCAGGGAAATTGTGGCTTTGATGTGTCAGGTACCTAATGAAGATGAAATTCATGCTGGGAGCAGTATCAGGGCAGACTGCAGAAAAGATCTTTCTGCAAGCTTTGCTCAGTCTTTCGTGTAAGGCTCATTGCTTCAGCAAAAACTCCTGTCAGTAGACTCTTTCTAGGACAGACTCAGGTGTTCATTTAAGGAGCAGCAACAGATTATTCAGATACTCTGTGTTGAAGCAACTGTTTGCAGGACCCCTCTTTAATGCCACTTGGGGAATGGCTTGTCACTGGCACATTTCTCAAATGAAATCTGGAACTGTTTGTTCAAAATCCATAGCACACTTAGCCAGTGATTGGTAGCTAGCATTGTCCCGCGTGGGAAGCACTGTTTTCCCCATTTAAATTTGTTCTCTCTTTTTGGAGGGATGACATCTGTCCTGTCTCTTGATTAAAGAGGGGTGGGCAGTAATTGACCTCACATCACCATTTTTGACATCAGCATTTCTGCTCCATCCACCCTGGTCTCTGAATAAGAGCTGAGTTGTCCCTGTCCCTGTCTTGAAGGGAGATGTCTCCCCTGAACTTGTCATCCAGAGTCCCTCTGTTGTCAATGAGGAGAAACAAGAGCAGGGGCAGTTCTGCTCACCTGACCAGCCATCTGGAGGTAAATTGTTCCCCTCCAGAGTGTTTCTTTCCCTCTCAGTCCCCAGGAGGGGACATTTTGAACATCAGGCTGGATGTCAGATGAAGCATTGTGTACTGATGTATGCTGCAGATAGATAGCTGTGGCTCTGCGCAGCATAGAGCCCTTCCTGCTGAGATAGCCTGTCCATGCCCCCAGTTATTCCAGCTGGTGAGGGGAGCAGTTGGGGCTGCTACAGCTCCTGCCTTGGGCTGATAGTCTTGGCCAGGAAGCTGTGCTGCTGGTCCCAGGGCAGGAGGCAATGAATCTTGTAGCATATCCATGAGATCAGTGACATTTTGGTTAGGGCTTCATGTCTATTAGTCACTTGTGGCAGGGTAGGAAGTGTGTGTGTGTGTGTGCGTGGGTGGGTGTGGGGGTGTGTGTATGTGTGTGTGTGTGCAGGGAGAGACAAGAAGAAAATTCAGGCATTGTTTGATGTTATAAAATTACCATGTGGTGCTTAGAAAATGCTCGTACTACAAAACTCTCTGACTTGTACGGACTTATCAAGCAACACAGTGACCGTATCAGCCTGATAGCAACAACCTGCTTCTGATATCATCATCACTGCTGTGCATCAGGAAATAACTCCACTGATGTTGGCAGGTTTGTGCCATGCCAATGCTGGGGATGATAAAAACCATGTAACACTTACCAAAAAACCTCCAGTGAGATGGTTCAGTTAGGACCTACAGCAGGCAAGGTAGACCTGTGGGTCCATTTCTATGGTATACACTGCGTCTGAGTGCAGTGGTTTGGATCTGAGTCTGCAGATGCTTGATCCTCAGCTGTGTCTAAGCTGCACTTAGTTCACCTTGGGGACTGTAGAAATAGTGGTTCTATGCTACATTTACCCCTCCCTGCCTTTTAAATCTCATTGTTGAGACTGATCTTATTTACACTTAAGTTTTTCTGAACTTAGAGAGGTATTCCAGCATCTGGGGATGCCACCTTTATTTTTTGGCCCCATGCATATCCCAGCAGACAAGGACCTCTTAGCAAGTACCCAGACTGAGCCTGGCCATGATTTCACACTGAGACAGACTCCTAACCATTCCTGGACACAGTTTTTGGACTACCTTGCCCATCAGTCTTGGTGAAAGTCTGGCCTGCTGGAGCCAAATGCAACCTGCATATTAGACATTTGCAGGGAAACCTTGAGTTATGAATGCGCCTGTAAAGAAGTAGACAGGCTGTTATGCTCTTAATCCAGTACCTGTGAGTTCACCCTCACATGAAACTAACTGGCAAGAGGGCAATCTTGCATATGTGAGCATATATCATCAAGAAGGAGCTTGAAAATTACAGCACATGAGATGCCTTACCTTGCTGATACTGTTGAGGGAATGTGTGTGCCCTGCACTTGGATTTGGGATGGCCAAGGAGATACAGACAGGCTGTGGGAAATTTTATTCAATGGGCTGAATTTCTTTCATACTCATACTGGCTCTGAGACATGAAAGGGAATCTCCTAAGATAATATCAGAGGACTGCAGATAATTTTGTGAGTGTGAAAGTATCCGGCATTCCTACCAGCGGTCATGCTGCCAAACCTGCTAACAAAATCCATGGATGTCGTGACAAGTACTGAAAGAAAAATACAGTTGTCTTCTCTATTTTCTGTTGCCTGCTCCTCCTTCCTCTTCTCTCCCAGGGGAACATTATGAACTGCAGGAGCTGCTAAATCTCCATCCTTAGAACAGCAGACACTAGCCAGAATTGCCTTTGCTAACTTTAGAAATGCTTTTCTTGCAGCTGAGGGAAAGTACTTTGGTGTGCAGGCATCCAGCATGCAAATGCTTTGGTCTTATTATCTCATCACCATGTCAAGATCCTACAAGTTGTGTTCCCATTATCTGTACAAAATGGATTAGATGGGTGGATGAAAAGGGCTTGAAAAAGGTAAAGACAGATATATGTTTAGTTTCTTAAATGTCAGAATGAGGCAGCTTCTGTCTTCTGTCATGATACAGAAGAAAAATGTGCTATTACTCTAGGGGTTCAATTTATTAAATATATTTATGCCTACAAGACAAGCCTTGTCTTCCTGGGTCTTTAAGTGATCCTGAACTCCAGAGGAAATAAGAATTGAACAAATGAAGAATCAAAAAATAATAATAATTATTTCTTGTGAAAGAATTTGTTGGAGGGGGTGTTTGTCTGGCCAGTTTCATTACTTGTGCAGGATGAGAAATGCCAATGATCCTTTGGTAATGGAGGGACATGGAGATGGAAGGGATTAAAAAAATAAGTATTGAAAAAAAAATTAAAGTAAGGATTTGATTTTCATTCAAGCACAAAAATCTACAGTTGTAAATGTGCTTCCACCTCAGCAACCCTTTTATGGGATCTTGGATGCTTAGGGATGTTTGTGTAATTGCTTCTTGTAAATGATCTTCTACTCTGCAACACTTTACAGTAAACCACTTTCCTTTGCCATCTGTTATCCAGTTGTTTTAACTGGGTTTCCAGTTATTTGTATCAGTCATTTACAAGAACCTTTTTAACCTCCACAAAATGAAATAATTGAAGCCTATCTTCTTGACTCCTTTAGCGTAGTGTTGATGCATGCTTAAAAACTGAGTGACTGAGGGTTAAAATTCAGCGCATGATAAAGAAGCACTAATTTGCAAATCAGCAGCGAGCAATTTAGCCTTGCCAAAATTCTTCTTCCTTAAAGCTCTGAGCATAGATGTTTAATTGGAGAAAGTAGCATGGGGGACCTGCAGATGATTTTTCATCTCTAGGTCACTTTCTGACCATGTGTCATTATCAGCCATAGGCTGGTCAATGTAAATGAATTTAGTGACTAAAAATGTAGTTTTTCTAACACAGAGATGCTTCATGCCTTTCCAGAAAGCTGAGTTTGGTGAAAGTGAAGTCTCTGAAGACTGGGAGGTGAAGAGTTAAGATGGTACCTGCAGGCTTTTTGGGGTAGTACAGCTTCACAGCCCATGATAGTCATTTTAAGAGTGGCTGAGAGCAGACAGTCTTTTTCTCCACCTCCCTTTCCTGTTATCTACCACAAAGTAAAGGCCTCTGCTTCTCCTCCCTTTCCCCTCCGTCGGTGACATTTGCGGTTCAAAAACGACTACCATGTGGAAGTGCTTGCTGCGGCACACACGTATACGACCGACTTACATGGTACCAGAAATGGGACTCTGGCCATCTGCGGCACAGGAGCCACCACAGGGGACACTAGCTTTTGGGACAAGAGGAGGAACATGCAGATGTTATCACTTCTGGAGAAGCTGACTCTGCTCTGAAGGACCACAGTGCTGGAGTTGCCACACCAGGGGTTCCCCCTGGAAGATGTCCTTAGTGCAGACACGCTGCTGGCACAGTGTCAGGGGAGGGCTGGGCGGAGAGCCTGCCTGCTTCCCAGTGGGAAATGAGAAACACCAAAAAGCCACAGTCGGGCACGTTGTGGCTGCTGCGGCAGGCTGCAGAGAGGAAGTTTGGCACCAGCACCCCAGGCCACCCCTGGAACCTTGGGGCAGGCACGTAAACAACCCCCTGTGGCACACCATGAGCTGCCCCCCTGCTTTCCCTGTTATCGTGGGAGGCATCTTCCCCTCTAGGCAGGGATGTACGGAGTATAGGGGTGTTCTCTCCCTTGGTCCATCATGCATGGTGAGTAGTTCTCACCAGGGAGCAACAAGGGCTGCCCTCACCCAGGATTTCTGGGGAGTAAAGGGAGGCAAGCTCATCTTGAAGTGCTTGAAGTGTGCTGGCAAAGTGTGGGTTTGCTTGTTTGTGGGAAGGGGGAATGTTAATGGGCTTGCTTTCTGCTTGGGAGAGACAGTGGAAAGGAAAAAGGGCAGCAGGAGGGGGAGAAAGGAATCCAGTGCAATTACAGAGTGACAAGCAGAGCAGGGGGGATATCAACAAGAAGACAGCATTAGAAAAGAGAGAGACTAAAGAGGAAAAAGAGGATTTGATAAGAAATTGAATCTAGTGCCTATCCTGTGTCCTGGGTGTGGGCTGCACAGACAGGGTGCTTCACCCGTAATTCATACAGCAAGCTTCCTTTCAGCTAGGAAAGCAGATTCATTTCTTCTTAAATTAAACAACAGTTTTAAAAACACTGATGGCAATTTCAGGCAATAAAATCATTCACAAACCCAGTTTGCCCTGTGGGCTTTGGGGAGGCAAGGTCTAGTAGCAGGGACCCCCACACTCTTGTTGCTGCTGTCATTGGATGTCTCCAGCACTGGGAGCCACTACCACCATCAGGTTTATTACACACTGTTTCTCTGCAAGTAGCGGAACAAACAGCCATTCACAAGAAAAGGAGATACCTATGCCCAGTTGTCCCTTCTCACTCAGAGAGGTGACAGAGCTGGTATCAAAACCCCTTGAACAAAGAAGAAAATCAAGTTCAAATGCTCTGAGATATTTGAACATTTGTAAAAATAAAAACAATCTTCATTGTAAAAACAAAGTAGTCAGGGTTTTGAGGATATTTACCAGAATATTTTGAGAGTCTCTGACAGTGATAACATGCATTAAAAAAGTGAGTGTCACAGCAGCAAAATGCAGCATTGTTGAGATGTCCTTACAAGAATGCCTCATCACCAAGGGACACACGTCAACATCAAATCAAGTATTTGGTAGGTGAACTTCCAGATGCCTGAAGCCAATGGGCGGCTTGCTGCTGTTAGTGCAGCTAGAGTTACATTCAGTTGCTGCTGGCAGACACTGTGAAAGATTTTCTAACTTCATTTTCTTGTTAAATATGACCAACTTTTCTCAATATATGCATGGCTCTGCCCTTTGCTCTGCCCTGGTCCATTGCATCTGAGCTGCGTCCTTCAGCCTCCATTCTAGAGCAGGGTAAACCTCTCCCTTCCCATGGTGCTGAGTCAGCGCTTAACAGGGGCGTTATTGTCCTTCAGTATGTGTTGTGCAGATTATTTTACTATGAAAATTCATAATTTGGGAAGAGCATATGGTTCTGATTCTAACTGCAGTCTGCATTTGATCCTGATGTAAACAGAGCAGCTTTGGACTCAGAGACTCCCACCATTTGGCGAACAGCAATATTTCGGATCTAGTCCAGCTCTCTCGGGAGTGCATGGAAGGCTTGCCGTTGATTTCAATAGTAGCAGGCTTTAATGAAATAAAATATTATAGGAAACTATATATCCCTGTAATCCTTCAAATTTAGCTGTTCTGTGGGGGGAAAATAAATAAATAAATCAGAGAGGCAAATGGAAAGAACTGAGCATAAAAATCATCTAGAGAGCAGAAAAGGAGGGGTGATGGAGTGTGACAGAAAAGAAGATAGAGAAAAAAAGTAAGAAGGAAAATCAACGGGGGAGAAATGTGATGGAAGGGAGGAACACAGGCAGGTAATATTTAAAACAAAATCAAACCAAAAATAGCCAAGAAAACAAACAAACAAAATCAATAACATACCCTCCCCACAAAAAAAAAAAAATCAAAAAAATAAAACCAGGAGAAAAGCAGAACACAGAGACAGAGCAAAGAACTATATTTTTTGGTGGGGGTGGAGAGAGAGAAAGAGGAATTAAGGCAGAGGGAGTCCCGGGTCTGATGCAGCAAGATAAATGTTAAACCCATATTTATACATGAGTAACGCACTGGCAGGCCTGGAGTTAAGCACGTACTTAAATGCCTTGCAGAGCAGTGACAAAATAAAAATGTGCAGAGGAAGGAGAAGGTCAGAGGGGAAGGGACACAATCCAGTACTTTTAAAGAAAAAGTGTCTAAAAGAAACTAGACATAGAGAAGAATAAAGACATCTCTTTCATCTTTCAGGTGGGGGGTACTATAATAAGAAAAGTACTGTTTTCTTTATAGTTGTTCAGACTCCTAAGCTTTACTTGAGCTTATATCCCAACAGCATATGAGTCTTGGGAAGATGGGTTTTACTGAAATAAGAATGGTTCTTAGACTTACCCTGAGACTGATAAAGCAAACAAATATCCTCTGCTATTCCCTACTTTGCTTGGTTGTGTTGTTGACTCTTCCTAATCATACCAACAAGAGCTAAGTGAAGCCTCTTGCGAAGAACTCCCTAGTGGTTTCTTCTATACCTACAGGCAGGTTTCGGTGATGACTACCTGCCAGTAGTGGTGGCTGGCTCTGGTTGCTTTCCCAAATGTATTTGCAGGAGGCAGATATAATGAGAAGAGGGTAATCTATGGCTGAGACCAACTAGATTTGAAAGCTGCATGGGATTTTCTGACTACAAATGTGCTCATGAATTTCACAGCTAGCTGGCTCTGTTGAGGACTGCTACAACTGTACAGCTGTGCTGTCTCTGCACTGGCCTCATGAGAAAACATGTAGAAAGCTTAAGTTTCTTCCCTTTTTTGTTTTAAAGCAAACTCAGCCATAGCACATACTGCCCACCTTTATCAGCAGCCATGTCATACTTGGCTCTGTGTCCTGGACAAACCTTACCAAACCACACTAGAATTTATTAAGTAGAAAAAAGTTGTGAGAAGTTGGGAACTGCAGGGTACAACCTATGCTGTGCTATTCAACAAAAAAGAAATCCAGCTTCCCACAAGTAGCATGAATGTTATTCTTAATAACTGCTTGAAATTTCCACATACTCATAAAATTCCCTTAAAAAAGACTCATTAGAAGCACTGCGGAAATGGATTTAAAACAAAACAATTTTTCTCCACACCTCTGGGCTGACATTTCTTGGCAGCTGAAATTTGGAGCACTCTCAGTAGAGTTAGCAGAAAAGAAAACTAACTCTTTGTATATTCAAAGAGCAAATCCTTATTCACTAAAGCTGTTGCAGTAAAGACCATCTCCATTGCTTTGGAGATGAGGGTACAGGCACCCCCTCATTCAACTAATCTGCATGGCAGTTAGAAGCCAGGACTTATTAACATTGTAAGTGAGGTCATCTTTCTCTGAAAAATAAAATGATAAAACCCCTTCTCCCTAAGCAAAGACACGTCATTCTCTGGGAAATTGACTTCATATTTTTCCCAGTGCTGCCCTTCATGCATAGGAGAAGCTTTTTGTAAATACCCTGAATGTTACTTCATTATTTTACTTTGTAGCTTCAAAACTCCCCTTCACCTGAGTGAAAATTTGGCACAGATTAGACTAATGCCACAGATTGCAAGCCTGATCTTCACTCTTTGCTACTGCTTTTCCCATCTGCTGTGTACCTCACAAGTAGACTGAACCATCTCAGGTCAGGACCTTTATTTTTGGGCCTGCTTGCAAATTCTGGGTGCTATTCAGAATGATCCCATCTTTCTGGTTGGACTCTCCTCAAAAGCTATGGTTCCAACCCAGCATCTGTCAGCCATTAATTGTTAATGCATGGACAAGTTACAGTTAGATATTTACACTGTGTTGATATAGCATCGTACCAGCAATTAAATCCTAATGGGAAAAAATAGCAGTTGCTCAAACCACATGATAAGAGGAAGAAAAATTCAACAACAGCAGATTGGGCTTTTTGTATCTGTAGTGATGCAATTTCTGGATTGCCAACCATTGTGGAGATACTGGAGCTCAGACTATTACACTGGTGTAAAGTGTGACTGTGGCACTATCTGTTGGTTCCTGCAGGGGGAAAGATCTCTTACCCCCATTGTTGGTAAAAAGGGAAAAGTACTGCTCCAGGCCACATCCTTGGTGTATGCCATCAATCCACAGTTCCTGCTATTAGTACTGACACATTTCTGGTGGGTGAGGAATCCCAAAGGGGACCCAAGAAGGACAGGAACTCTTGCTCTGTGCAAGGATCTTGTTTCCAGACACCCTGGTTACTGGTCATGGTTTATCTTTCTCTTCCATGAAGACACAACAGGTGACACAGATTCAAAGAAAATGTTGCAGGACAGAACCCTGAGGAGGAGCAGAGCAACAATAAGATTGTCTTTTAAAGACAGCTGAAGTGGTGGATGTTGCTGCCAGAATGGAGCAATCACAGCTTTACGGGCTTAAGGAAGGTACTGTTTGCTTTTGGTGAATCAGAGTGAGCACAACTGTGCTCTGGCTTCTGTATATTTCCATTGGGCACCTCGGGGAGGAAGCTGGAGCTGTAATTGCCCATGATCCTGGAAAGAGGTAATGGTATCCCCTGACATACCATGTGTTTGTTCATCGCTGCCAAGGTTAAGACCTGGCCCCCATTCAGGCACCACACAGAGGCACACGACTTGGAAGCTCTGAGTCCCTTTCTAGTTGTGCATCCCTCATGCATGTTGGTGCATTAAAGGTATGAATTCTCCTATAGGGATTTTGCCATCTTTCGTGATTTTATTGAAAATCTACCTCAGCTCAGGTTTTAACTTAAGTACCATAAATAAGTCCTTAAGACAGAGGTCCTACAAGTGAAAGTGTTTTGGTTGGGATTGTGTATGTGAGTTTCCAGTCTGTTGAGCAGACAGCCAGACAGATTATTTATGAGCAAGATACATACCTATGTGATTTTCCAAATTAATTTAATATTGATAGGTCTAAAAAGAGAGGGAGACAGTAATCAGGTTGCTTACATTAGAACAGAGACT
Source organism: Neopsephotus bourkii (assembly GCF_033783945.1). Lineage (NCBI taxonomy): Eukaryota > Metazoa > Chordata > Aves > Psittaciformes > Psittacidae > Neopsephotus > Neopsephotus bourkii. The sequence continues at coordinate 4,814,275 of NW_026901456.1, read as the reverse complement.
TGACCTTGGGAGCCGGGCACAGTGAGCATGCAAACATCTTTCACTAGGCAGAAACAACTCCAGCAGCAGACTGAAGCAGAAAGCAGATACAGGGACCTCATAATGGTAGAGTTATGGCAATATGCTAGGAGTAGGAGGTGGAAGGGAAAGTTCATGATCTTCTGGAAGAAAATTGATTTGAGTCTGCATTTTCCACATTCTTGTATGTGCCGTAGGGACTAGACAGCGGGGAAAAGGGCCACATTTCTCCCCCTCCGTCGGCATTCTTTGTGAAGCCTACCCTCATGGATGCACTCATAAAATGCCAGTGGGATAGGTCCCCGATTTTGAGACCAATTGAGATCAATCAGCTTGTGGATGCCTACAGTGCTTTTTTTGTTTGTTGGACTGCCCATTACGGCCAAGACATAAAAAGTAATGTGTGAATCCATACCTCTATGTTATACAGCATAGGTATGTAGAAAATTACTGGATGAAAGTGGGGTAGCTAGTTTAGGCAGTTCTACCTTTAGGGTGGCAGCTCAGTGGGAGGTTTAAGGATTTAAGTTTTGGCCTTTGGCATATAAATTCTTTTGTGGAGACTATGTATCAAATATAAAGGCAGACCCAATGACTTAACAACCTACACATTACCCCGACTTTCCTGCTTTGAGCCAAGTAGGGTGAAGTTTAAATTTGCTACATGTAATCATCATTACACTAAATTGGAGTCATTTATGCACATATTAAAGACAGTAAAAACAAATATTGATAGCCCCAGTGGTAACTAAATGTAAAAGCAAAAACCTTGGGCAACTGATGAAAGACAGGGATGTGGATGCAACATGGGAAGAAGCACACATTGAACTGTAAGGAGAAAAATCCTAGTTGATTGGTTCCTAATGCAGTAAAACAATTCACCATGGGATTTGTAAAAGAACTGTGAGAGTTTAAAGTGATTCAAACTGGCAGTTCCAGCACAGTCCCGGGGGACACGATGCAATAGCCATGTTTAAAACCTATTGCTGAATTCCTAGGAAAGCTGAGGAGCCAGCGCTGAGCCACCACAGAGGTTAGGAGGTGGGGGCAGAATGTGCACTGGGCCTGGGGAGGGATTGCCTCTCCTCTTAACCTCTCTTCTTAGCATCATCTATGGGAAGAGTTGAGAAACTTTGTCTCCAGGATGCCCAGCACTGCTGCTCCCTTGGGCCTCCCAGGACCCTTATACTCCAAAATTTCTTCCACGTGAAGCTGTACTGGAAACCCCTGCAGTGTTTTAAGTATGGGAACTGTTCTTCAAAAGACCAAAATCATTCAAAATGGAAGGCACTTTCTATTGCCTTTGCTCACTACAGTTAGACATGAGAAATAAAACTAGTCAAGGTCTGCATCCAGAAATAACTCACCCCACCTGCCTTAATAGATGCTTGAAGGACCATGTCCTGGTCCTTCAGGGAGGGCTTACTGCAAGTTTTGCAGTGTGGTTCCCCTCACCATTCTGTGGCAGACGAATGTGGAGCTGAGTCTGAAAGCACAGACCCATGAATCGGAGAGACTCAACAGTCTGTCTGCAGGATGCTGATGATCACAGGATGAGTTCACTTGCGTGATCGGATCTCTGCCTGCTGATTAACTGGTAAGGCTGTGACGTGTCATCCCATCAAACCACGTGGTGTGTCAACTTTCCCCAGTGCTTCTCACTAACCTCACTTTGTTAGTTGTCTCTGGCTTGAGTCCCCCACCTTGCTGCCTGTCATGCAATGGGGCTGCATGGTACAATGCATAGCTTCTGTACAGATCTTTTCTTTCGCTGAGGTGTATTAAACAAACTACCAGGCACCATGGGACAGCATGTCAGAACTTGTCTCTGAAAGCACTCCACAAGTATTCAGGGAATTATAATAGCTTGGTCAGGTCAGGGTCTGAAAGCTGTTAGGTCTGACATCACTTGATCATCAGAAGTTATGCAATGTTGATATCATATATTGCATAGCCTATTTTCCTCTGCTCAGGTATAAGCTCTTTGTTTCTTACCTCTGAGAAAAGCCTATTTGTGCTACTGCTAGGCTCCATAGGCAAAGCTCATGCCCACCTCATCATGTTTGTGGCCCCTTGCAGTGATAGTCCTGGGGAAACAATGACCTTCATCGCAGGAGTAGTGATGAGCAGCCAGCAGTGGCACCATCTTCAAGCAGCTGAGCCACTTGCAAATGAATGTCCACCCTTAAACTTGTGTAATTAAGTAGAAAGCTGAGCTGACCATGCAACACAGCTGTCCCTGCCTGTTCTCTGGTTCTTTGGATACTCATATACACTAAATAAATCAGATGACAGTGAACAGAGATTGATTTTTATCACTCGTCTCTATACTCACTAGCCAATGCAGTTTGAGAGGTATGGGATGAATAGTGAAATAGGGAGTATAGCTAATACAGCAGTCAGAGCTATGACTGCATTAGAGTTCTAATTCAATTAGTGACACTATTGCAGCATTGCACAGCTTTATAGCATCTGGTGTTCAGTATTCCTGGAAGCTTTTCCTAATACATGCCATAATGTTACAGCTTTCTTGCTACTTGATTAGTGTAAAGCTAGCTTGGATACACCTGCCTGAGCTGTGGTCACGTTTCCTAACCGTATTTTGGATGCAGGCAGAGGAAGAAGGCAGCTAAGGAGAACCTACACCTCTAAGGATTACACCATGGCGTATTTCCCTGGGTTATTCACCACGTGGTAGTTTTCTCCTGCTCTCCTCAGAGCTGTGCCAGGAAGCACACACTAGCTCCAGCGTTGAGACAGCACAGAGCAAAGAGGTGTGTCAAAACATGTGGGGCAGTGCTCACAGAGGAGGAGCTAGCAGTGATGGACATTCATCCTCACCAAGGCAAATGTTATTTTCCAACAATATAAAAAAATGTAAAAGAATCACTTACAGAATTATCCTTCTGGTTGGTGTTGCGGATGCCTATGCAGAGTGCAGTGTAATACTGTGTAATTAGAGCCTTCATGCTGCCACTCTTCCTATTAAGTTCTATGGAACAGGGGTATGTAAAAACACCAGTAAGACCCGTACAATTATCAGGAAAGCAATCAAGGTCTTTTCCACATGGAATGGCAAGCAAAGATGTGTTTCATCAAGGCCAGCTCCAGTCTCTGTTTTGCTTCCATCATTGTAAATGCAATGTTTGTGCAGTACTTGCTGCAAGAGAACAGTCTGCTACCACCCGAAGGCATGCTGTGTGCCCCACAAGTGACTGGGGATGGATGAGGACTTCCCCAGCCCTTTGGTCCCCCCAAAAGGAAGGACATTTCTCCATGAAATAACTTTCTCATCTTGAACATAAAAGGTCAGGCCAGAGTCTTGTGCTGCTGCTAAGTGAGATGCCTGGGGACAAGCTGTGCCATTGATTGTGGATGACAGTGTGTTTCCGCAGCTCCATTCCTGAGCACCTTCAGCTTATTCTTGCTGATGTTCTATTTTGAGAAAGTTTCTTGGCCTTGAACCCACCAAAAAGAAAGGCTCCAGAATGGAAGCCTTGGTGAGAAAAAGTAGACACAGAACTTTCCAGCTGTGTTCTCACCTCCTCCCAGCAGTGGTGCACACCACAGTCATTCTATAGCCCCGGTGACAGTCTGGCAGACTCTTCGCTATTGATGGGTTTGAGGAATTTTTCATGTCACATTTAAGCCTTGCACAAGTTATTTCTCAGGATCTTTCTTGGCTTGCCTTGCTATGACTTGGCTGTTAGCTTGCCAGAGCTCATGATCGCTGCTTCTTTCCTTGTCTGGACACATCTTTATGACACTGGGACAAAGAGGTAACTGAGACATACCTTCACCTACCCACCCCTCCTTGCACTCCCCTCAGGTAATGTTCCCATCAGTTGCTACTGCTTCTCAAATGCAGACAATTTTCAGAATTGGGCAATAAAGACTGGGGGATGGGGGGTTTGAGCAGAAGATGAGTAAATGATGTGGTTTTGGAAGCACTGGCTATTCAGTTTCCAGTGCCTGCAGAGATACTTTAAGTGGAAATCTGTATTGTTAGATTAGTTTGTTCCCTGTTTCACACTAGGCTGTTTAACCCATCAAATTAGGGGTTAAACATTTTAGTGTCTTTGACAAAGAAAGCTGAAGTGATATACCACTAATACCACAGGCAGCAGAGAAAGGGGCTGTGCAAGTTTGGGCTCTCTTAGCTAAATACTGTCTCTGACACGAAGTGGCCCATATAGCCACGTGTCCTCAAGCCAAATGCCTGCACACAGATTCTGAGGATGGCAAAACAGCAGTGTGAGGTGTGAGAAAGGCATTGTAAGGTATGAAGCAGCTTTCAAAGCCATCCTGTCTCACTTGTCTCTGCCATGCACACACACAACGGGGTCACAGCGGCTTTTTGAACCAGCACTTATATCTCAACACTGAAAATGTGTGAAGAGCCCCATCTCACAGACAGCAGAGGCCCTTGATGCTGGGCTCTGGGCTCTGACACACCAGAGGAGCCCTGCCTGGACTTGCCACGCTGGCAATCTGACAGCCAGTGGTTTGTACCTGGCCAGGCCACCTAGGCAGCTTTGCCTCCCTCTGTTTCATTTAGCTTGAAGAAGCCCACACAGTATCTTAAATCTGAAGAAAGCTTTTTCATACATGTCTTTGTGGCTTTATTTATAAGGCAGTGACCAGGTCAACAAAGGTTAGGTGTCCTCACACAGAGGAGGAGAGGAGGTGTTCAAGGCCTCCATGAAGGCACTGATAGTTCAAGTTTCCATGGAGAATCAGGTGCTGGTGTGGTTCCTGTGTTGGCTACCATTGCAGCCATAAGTGTCATGGTGGGAGGCAGTCTCACACTGGGTGCAGTTGACCTGGAAGAACAAGTCCTCCTGCACCTGGTCAGCACGTAATAGTGATCCAGACTCCCTTCAGACACAGTGAAGTATAGTGGGCTCAAAGGCACAATTTGCAGTAGTGGGCAAAAGCATTCAGTTCATCCTATAGAACCATAGAATCATAGACTAGTTTGGGTATTCCCACAAAATGGAAATGTGGCAGCCCATCCAAATGGCATGACATTGCATGGCAAATCAGGGAACATGGATGGTGCACAGATACAAGAATCTTGCTAGTTGTTTCCTTGACACAACGGAATCTGTGCTGGATGAGTGCCCTCATTGCCTGTCTGATGTGCAATGCTCAGTGGATTTTGTAGAATAGGGCCACAGATTTTGACCATCAGCAAGGGCACATTCCATGGTTGACAAAAGAGCAGTAAAAGCTGTGATAAGGTGCATTCCCCTCAGTGTGACCTCTGGCTGCAGCCAGCCCACTGACAAGAGCTATGAGAAGGCAAGCATCCTGCCCTCCTCATCCCATGCTATGAAAGACCACCGGTACACTGCTTCTCCTTGCTGATCCTCCAGATAAGGACATTAAATAACATATTCCCCTGAAAGTTTGCTCATCCTCAAGCAGATGTTACTGAAGATCTGAAAAACTCCAAGGCAAAGCCTGGATAGCTTGTTTCCCTTCCAAGGGACACTATCAATACCTTAATGATAGTTTACCAATGGCTTAAAACTGATTTCTCCTACAGGCAGTGGAGCACAAACTGTTAATGTTTGAGACAATTCTGAGTTTCCTGAAAATTGATCTCCACCAACTCTATCTTGAAGAGTTACGATGAATAATGTTACACTATTTTCAGCTTAATCTGAATTTCCATCTTTGTCACAAACTGCTGTCCTAATTCCCTCGCTGGCAAACCCGAGTACACACAGAGCAATTGTTTTCAATGGAGCTGTGTTAGCAGTCTGCAACCAAGAGCAGGCTTTGGTTCTTCAAACCAATTCTATAGTTTCTTCATAAATGCCCCCTCCATGCTATAAATATTGGTGCTATTTTAGGCTAGTGGTGTTTTTCTTTATAAGCCTAGCCCCATCGGAAGTTTCCTGCCCATATTTGGGTAAGTAACAAAGGACAAATATGATTTTTTCCCCCCTTTTAAGTTGTTAAACTTCAACAATAATAAAGGTATTATGTAGAGTCATCTCAAAAATATATCCCATATATCATTCTGAGATAAAGATCTTTGTCTGAGACTTTGTCTGAAAAGGATAATGTTTCACTCCTGGCGCCTGCGAGTCTACTCTTTCTAGCATAATACATATTTGTTATACAGTTACTAGACCTGGTTAGGTACAATGCCCAAACATCAGTTTGTGCTTTTTCTTTTTTTTTTTTTTGCCAATTAGCAAAGCTCATCAGCCCATTGCTTCTTCTCTACCTGCTGAATGCTAACCAAACACTGGGAACTGGTTGGTGGAGGCAGTGGGAAAGTGCTTGTGTCCCTAAGTGTTTTCCACAAGGGTGTAGGCTGTAGTGGAGTACAGAACGGCTTGCAGTCAGAGCAATTTGGGTACACTTTAAAATACCAACACAGTCATTTTCTTTGGAAATCAGGGAAATTAGGATGTGCCTGTGTGTTGCAGGAGGATTATGGGAGAAATCAGTTCCTAGAGGAATTACAGCTCCATTGAAATTCCCCTTAAAATTTTGTTGAGTTTAATTTAAAACACTAAGCTACAACATTCAGACAACACTGAAACATTGCCCAGCATGTTTCGTATAACAACTATTTGGGAATTTTCATTTTATATTTAGTTGTTCTCAGTTCGGTGTTTCAGATGTAAATATATACCTCTGTATACACAAAATATGAAGGATTAAAGTGGAGCAAGAAGTCGTAGGGCTCCTAAATGCCTAACAGAGGCAGGGCACTCAATGGAAGTCCCCCAGGTTTTGCTCCTGCAGCTTCACTCGCTGATCCGTCCCCTCAGCCGCTGCATTTCTGATGGTGCAGCAGGTTCCAGCAGAGGATGCTCCTCTGTGGCTGGGGATTCCCGGTGGGTGCTGCTGACAGCCGGCCCCTAGAGAGTCACCCAATTCACCCCATCTCACAAGATCTGAGTATCTCTAGAGACATGAATTTGCTGCTCCTCCCTTCCCTTCCCTTCCCCCTTTCCTTGTGCTCTTTCTGTGGTATGGTTTGCATCTGTTCTTTAGCCAGATTCAGATACCATAAATATCTAAAGTAAAAGTATAAAACCTATTAAAGGAGTTAAATGTGATATACTGAAGCCATGTTAAACATAGGAGCAGATTTCACAAGTAAAAGAAAAAAATTCTAGAGGCTTCTTGTTTATAATTTATAAATTGTTTTATTTGGTGAGTAGTTTCCAAAGCTAATGGCTTTAATAAACTCTCTCTAAACCAGAGTGCTTATCTCCTCTATGCTGAGGGCCAGATGGTACCATCAGATTTTTACTGCAGATTTCTGCAATTTGGCTTCATTAACGCGGCAGACAGCAGTTTCCACACCTCACAGAGGTATGTTCTCATCTTCCAGAAATGGTGGAGCTCTGGAGCTGTGCGACTCCCCTGTTTGCATTGGAAGGATCCTCCGCAGGGGAGTGATTTGAGCAGAAGGAGGTGGAACAAGCCAAAAACATTAAGCTGCATGATAGCACTAGGAAAAGCAGATCTGGAGGAAAAATTGAGCTCAGGTTAGTGCTGACCCTAGCTTGGAAAATCATATGCTCTCCAACATCCACATCTATACAGCCACTAGGGAGCTGCCTGGTTACATGTGATTTTACCCATCTGTTATTTATATCACAAATCCAAACTCAAACCTTGGAGCTTGAAGAAACAATGTGGATCAGTGTCATTCCTTGGATACCTTTTCTATAAACTGCTGATGGATCTGTATCAGGAAGTTTTCCAGGCAGGATGACACTGCTGACTCCCGCACCTCACTGACTCTAGAACTGGGGTGATGAATACATGTTCATTCTGCTCTCTGCCCCCAAAACCAGCTGCCTGCTGCCACCCTGCTGCTTCTTCAAGGGAAATTCACTCCTTGCTCCCATAGTAATCCTCAGATATATTGACTTGAGATATTTAATTTTCTCTAGTATCCCATAGTCAGAATTTCTAGAAGTCTGGAAATGGCATCTGACTTAACCACAGCAGGGAATCCCCTGTGTTAACTTACTTTCAGTTTTCCTTTCTATTTCTTTCCACCTTTTTTGCCTGTGGTTTGAGTAGCAGAGGGACAGAAGAGTAAACTCCTAGGTTTCGGTATGTGCCCTATTAAAGGTAAATATCTAGGCAAGTGTCTCCTTGTCTCTTTCTGGGTTCCTTGTATTTTTTTCTGCTTGAATTTCTTATATTTGTTCTTTTCCAAAGCTATCAGATGATTTGAGCACTTGCTAGAAAAATGATGTAAAAAAACATTGTGGAAAATAAAACTTTTTTTTTTTTTTTTTTTTTTTTAGGGATTCAGACATACTAATTCTTACTACTTTTACTTAAATTTGAAAACAATAGAAGCATTCCTACACTATAAGCTCAGTTTCAGAAATATGGAAAGTATGCTTTTTGGCTTATAGTCATCCATCAAAGTGGTTTGATTCAGAACAAATTTACAATTTGGCTAATTGAAATTGCAATTAGTGAGTAAAACAAAAATATTCAGCCCCAAAATGTAGGCTTTCTACTGTAACAGAAGAAAGGAGCAGGCTCAGATCAGATGCTGAGGGTTTGCTTGTAGGGTCCTGGTTGTAGGATCTTGACAAATGTGGTTCCCTGAAGACCTGGGGAAGGAGAGTGTCCTGCAGGGCAGGCTTGGGCAGCAAGATCTGGATTGTAGAAATGTCGCCAGGAAGCCAAGGTTTTTATAAAAGAGGGTGTAGAGAGAAAAATTCTGAAGAAAAGGTCTGTATTTTTGTCCTTGATGTGTGTCACCTGCTCATGTGTCAAGGTTGCAGATGTCTAACCATAGCTTCAATGCACCTGGAACTCCCTTACCAAGCACTGCAATAGGAGGAATCTGCTCAATAAGCTAGTCATCTAGTCAGCATAGTCACCCTTACTGGGGCCCAGACCAGCATGGTCATGTAGGTGGCACCTCTGATGTCTTGGACTTCCTGTGCAAGTGGATGACACGGGCAAGAAATGTGCTGTAGGGCCTGCTGCCCACTGATGGTTGCATTTACTTCTAGGCTGGAAACTCAGGCCTGTTTGTATTATTCTCTGTATTAAAATGGCATGGGGCTGCATGTTACCAGGGATTATCACTGCGGCTGAAATTAGCAAACAGTGAATCAAAAATTTTGTGGGAGCTTTAATACATGATGAAGGGCAATATTTCTTATCCTGTTGGAAAAGAAATTCATCTCTCTGCAGCTTTTTTTTCTCTTGTCCAATATTAAGAACTGAGGCAACACAACATTTGCAGTCATTCAAGAGTGTGCAGTTTGTTTTCCAGTAAGTCCAGCTTGCTGCTTATTACAGCAGGTACTAGATGCTGAGACATCGTCACTTCAGAGCAAGTGGAAGACAATATATCAGATAAAATCATGTGTTGTGTGAAGACAGTGGTGGAGGAAAGATTATTCTTTGTAACAGCTAAAGAGGAGAGGGATGCTCAGTGACTAACAAACGTGGATTTAGAACAAACATAATGAGGAATTGTCTCTTCTTGAAAAATCAGCTGTGGAAACCATTATTACCAATTGCTGTGGATACCAAAGTGGATATAGTGGGTATAATCTTTAAAAAAAAAAAAACAATAAACAACACAAAAACCCCACAAAGTATTAACCACATTTTTAAGACCCTTTATTTGTTATTGAACACAGTGAGGCAGCCATCATCTTTAGAGCATCGAGTCTGTATGTGTCAGAAACTAGGAAGGTAATATGAGGCAAATAGTTGCACTAGATTGGTGGATCTTTTTCACATGAGTTCCCAAAGCATCTGCCGGGTTACTGAGCTAAGTGGCCCCTATATTAATCTAGTGTGGCTGCGATGGTGTTACAAACATTGCAACTATATTGAGTGGGAAAACAACCAAAATCACATTGGCTTGTGTGTTTTTGTTGAAGGAAGATTCCAACTATGTGAGAAATGACATCTCTGTAGGGTGTTTGTAGCAGTGTAAGAGAGGGTAGACAGTGCTCAGAGCACACAGAAGAACAGACTTTATCTCCTTTGAGTATATAGGTCACTCTATAGAAGAATTTGGGCCTACTGTAGGAGAGGATCAGGTCTGAGACCATCTTAAGAACCTGAACGTGCACAAGTCCATGGGACATGATGAAATCCATCCACAGGCCCTGAAGGAGCTGGCAAATTAAGTTGCTAAGCCACCGTCCATCATATTTGAAAAATATGGCAGTCAAGTGAGGCTCCTGATGTCTGGAAAAAGGGAAATATAACTCCCATTTTCAAGAAGGGGAAAATGGATGACCCAGGGGACTACAGACCTGTCAGTCTCACCTGTTTCCAGCAAAATCTTGGAGGAGATTCTCCTGGAAGGCATGCTAAAGCACATGAAAACCAACAAGGTTCTTGGTGACAGCCAGCATGGCTTCACTAAGGGGAAATCCTGCCTGACCAATTTGGTGGCCTTCTATGATGGGGCTACGTAACTGTTGGATAGAGGTAGAGCAGTTCATATCATCTACCTGGACTTGTGAAAAGCATTCGACACTGTCCCACACAAAATCCTTGTCTCTAAATTGGAGAGACATCAATTTGATGGATGGACCACTTGGTGGATAAAGAGCTGGCTGGATGGTCGCACACAAAGATTTCTGGTCAATGGCTCAATGTCCACCTGGAGACCAGTTACGAGTGGTGTCCCTCAGGGATCGGTGTTGGGACCGGTCTTGTTCAACGTCTTCGTTGCTGACATGGACAGTGGGATTGAGTGCGCCCTCATCAAGTTTGCCGATGACACCAAGCTGTGTGGTTCAGTTGATACGCTGGAGGGAAGGAATGCCATCCAGAGGGACCTTGACACGCTTGTGAGGTGGGCTGATGCCAACCTCATGAAGTTTAACCATGCCAAGTGCAAGGTCCTACACCTGGGTTGGAGCAATCCCAGGCACAGCTACAGGCTGGGCAGAGAAGTGATTCAGAGCAGCCCTGAGGAGAAGGACTTGGGGGTGCTGGTTGATGTGAAAATGAACATGAGCTGGCAGTGTGCGCTCGCAGCCCAGAAAGCTAACCATATCCTGGGCTGCATCAAAAGGAGCGTGACCAGCAGGTCTAAGGAGGTGATCCTGGCCCTCTGCTCTGCTCTCATGAGACTTCACCTGGAGTATTGGGTGCAGTTCTGGTGTCCTCAACATAAAAAGGACATGGAACTGTTGGAACGAGTGCAGAGGAGGGCCACGAGGATGATCAGGGCACTGGAGCACCTCCCATATGAAGATAGGCTGAGAAAGTTGGGGCTGTTCAGCCTGGAGAAGAGAAGGCTGCATGGAGACCTCATAGCAGCCTTCCAGTGTCTGAAGGGGGCCTATAAGGATGCTGGGGAAGGACTCTTCATGAGGGACTGTAGTGGTAGGACAAGGGGTAATGGGTTAAAACTTAAACAGGGGAAGTTTAGATTGGATATAAGGAGGAAATTCTTTATCGTAAGGGCGGTGAGGCACTGGAATGGGTTGCCCAGGGAGTTTGTGACTGCTCCATCCCTGGCAGTGTTCAAGACCAGGTTGGACAGAGCCTTGGGTGACATGGCTTAGTGTGAGATGTCCCTGCCCATGGCAGTGGGGTTGGAACTTGATTTTAAGGTCCTTTCCAACCCTAACTATTCTATGATTCTATGATTCTATGATTCTATGTTTTTGTTATTCTATGACTTAGTGATATTGAGGGGCTGCATTAATAACATCAGCTACTGAAATCCTATGTTTATTCAGGAAGGTTAGTACTGAGAACACCCACATGACTTTCTACGATGTGCCCTACTTGCATACTGCTGGTGCTTCACCAATTTTCCCTGTCCATTTGCTGTGCAGGCACTTTGGAGAAGCAGACAAGTGGCCAGCTGGGAAGAAAGCCAGTCACATCCTCTGGTGATGCTTGGGGGAATGCCAGCCAATGAGCATGCTGTGAAGGTTTTGCTTTGAGGCTATTATTCACCACTTCATCTGTAGCAACAGCACTTCTGTACGTGATGTCCTCCATGTCATTGCCAGTCCTCTGAGTCATCTGCTCATGGAGGAAATAACTTTGTTTTCTTTTGGCTCTCGGCTGAGCATCCAGCGTAAGCACTTTCTTTTGGTCCACCTGGACTCATCTCAGCTTTGTTTAAAGTTTTCCCAGGAGCTTGTTAAGATAGTGCTTATGTTTTCTTGTTTGATGTTTGCATAGGTGATGGGGAGGAGAAATTTCCTGTGTATGCCTTTTGAAAAAAATACATTTGGAGAATCATTGAAGTGGTTTTTTACCTAAAATAATTTTTTTGAGCTTTCATGTAGCCAAAAGAGTACCACAGTGAAAGGATATTAAAAGAAATGCTCCCCTCTCCCCAAAACCCACTTTGAAGAGGTGGAGAATACTTGTGTATCTGTTCAAAGACTTACGATTTTGCTAGCAATCATCCTGTTGATCCCACATCCTCATCATATACAGTTGCTGCTTTTGATTTTGAAAATGTTCCCAGACTAATTTTCAATTGATCCCAGACCAGAAATGTATCTGTAAGCAGTTGTGTGGCTGTGTTAGGATCAGGTACTTCAAGTGCAAATATTGGTCCTAAAGAGGGACAGGGAAAAGAAACAAAACAAGGCACAAGTGTGTCTTGCTGCGGTGTGAAGTGGCATCATGGAAGAAAGGAAGCCCTATCTTGGATTTTACTTACAAGAACTTACCTCAAATGTTTGGACTATTTTGTCAGTAGTAAAAATGTTCATGATTCGCACCAAAGCAGAAGATGAAAATCAGTGGGGGATCAGGGAAGTGTTTAGTGCCTGTTTAAATCTCACTCGTGTCCAGCTAATTGTGAGTTTCAGTGTGGCTCTGAATAGAGGTGATTTTAAGCATACACTTGAATTCTTTCTGACTTGAAGCCTGAATAAATTATCCCTTTTCAGTAAATTCAGTATGGACAAGACTTTCTTTGAACTATTGTCTCTAACTCCTAACACTATATTCAGTGCTCTAAAATAAATACAGACAATCTGGCCTCAGAGTTCAGTCTCATGTTTCAAAAATAGTTTGGTGGTAAAATAGCTCTTTCTTTGTGTTTTTCTTTTTGAATGCAACAGTAAATGCTTGAGAACTGGGACAAAAGTTAGTCCTTGCACCATCCTGTCCATCACCGCTTCTTCCAGAGTTACAGAAACATAAGAGATTAGAGTTTTAAAATACTAGTGTGCTGTGACTCGGCTTGTTTTTGTTGGCCTGACAAGCCACCAGCTGCTGCAGTTTGTTTGCCATTTCACAGGCATCTCCTGAGGTATTTAAACAAGGTTTTCAGTAATTCAGAACCGTGGCCCTTCTTAAATTATATGGCACGTTTTAGAAGAGACAGCACCCCATCCGTCCTGGCCTTGAACAGTTCCAGGAAAGGTCCTGGCTTAAGATCCCTGTGCAAATATTTCCATGAAATTACGTGTGGTGACCTGAGCAACAGATAGCTTATTAAGCGAGCGATGATTTCCCCATTTCCTTGGTAATAAGTACAATGATTGAGAAGTACAGCACTTCAGTTTGGAAAAGCATGTCTTCACTTATTTGATTGAGATAAGAATAATGCTGGAGATAGGTAACACTAGAAATTGCTTGGACAGGGAAGCTGGCCTTGGACTGTCTTTATGAATGCAGACAAATCTCCCAGACAAGGGACCACATGAAAAGTTTCAGATAGATCCCAAACTTGGAGCCTCAGACTTCTTCCTTCGCTTTAAAGGGAAGTTTCCTATTCAAAATGAAAGCTGATCTCATGCTTCCAGGTGCTTTACCAGGCTGGCTCTGGGCAGCTGGCATGCTGATGATGCTGTAGTTGCGGCAGCACAGAGCTGCAAAACCAGCCCGAAAAGCCACATGGAGTAGCCAGAAACATGCTTCTGGCAGCTGCAGTTAGTCCTGCCATCCAATTTACATTTACTGTGGGTGTGCCTACCCCACGCAACTGTGCTTACAGCCTATGCACACTCCTCATCTCCCCCCATGCACACGAAAGGTGCGAACAGCAGAAGGACAGTGCTATGTAAGCAGTCATGCTCTGATTCCAGCAAGCCTGTCTGTGGTGGTGCTTAGGACAGTGAGACAACCTGTCCAAATTGACAGTGGTGGCTCGTGATTTTGAAGTTAAGCATGTACATAAGTGCTTTGCCAAGCTGGAGTGCCATGCCAAGAGCTGGGGAGCCAGTGTTTGGCAGTAAGACAGCAAAAGCCTTAAATGACTTTGGCTCTTTTACCACATTGCAACAGGGCCTAGGAAAGTTCAGTCTTCACACCTGGCAGTTGAGATAATTATCCTATCTCTTGCAAAAATATAATAGGTGCTTTGTTCGACTTGTGATGAACGGCAACAAAGTGCAATTGCTGAACTGAGATGTCAGCGTAAGAGAATAAAAGCACTGAGGTGAAGGCTTTGATGTGGCAGAGGACAGTGGCCCAGACAGTAAGCATTACATTCCATCCACTTTTTTCTCCTGAAGATACTCCTTATGTTGCAAATCCCTTTCTTAAATGCAAATCTGCAATTAAATGCACTCTGTTCCATTGTTGCCTAGTGAAGCTGAATACCAAAACACAAAACCAGGCTGCCCTTCTACAAACGCACCTTGTCACCAAATGGAGGGATTCAATAGCAGCAACTTCTGAGGCTCCAGAAGATCAAATACTTATCAGGTGTGTTTTATCTAAAACTTGCAATTCGTTTGCCAGGCACAAACAAAACAATGATGAAATCAAAGCTCTTTCTTCTTACCCTTCTCCTTTCCCAACCCTGGGGTGCCACGAAATGAGAAGAAAGGCACGTTGCCACCCCTTGCTCCAATGCTGCTGATGTTTGTGTGGCAGCACCTACATCAGAATAGAGGATTTGCTGTGTTGAGCTCCCTGTAAAACTAGCCAGACTTTTCCCAGGGAGATTTATGGTCTTTGGACTATAGCAAGCAAAGCTACACCTCTTAATGAAAACTTTTTTTCCTCAAAAACTGGCTGTAGTTCAGTGGGTAGAAACCCCGCGTGGGGGTTCTCTTAATTATTTAAATTTAGTGGTAAAATCATGAATACTGTGTTCCTGGTTCTAAGCCAGGCACTAAAAAAGTTCGTCTCCTTACAGTTCTCCTTCAACATCTTCCAATCACATTTTAAAGATTCCCTTCAGTTTAGTTAAGGTTGCCTTCTCAGCATATTAAACCTCCAAAGCAGAATGAAGTCAAAGGGATCAAATCAAGGGTCAAGCAGCATGGTAAAAATACAAACCTCTCTTTTGTTTGCCTCTGACATTTCTGAGGACACTAAGGCCTGGCAACAAAGCAGTAGGGACTGTTAACATGCATATCAAAAGCTACGTGTTTTCCAAAGCCTTCCCTTTGACCCCTTGCACTGAATCCCCAGCCTCTTTGGCAATGTCGACACATGCACCTCAAATACTACCTGAGCACTTGCTGTGTCCACATCCATCTGAGTGCTGGCAATGTATCTGATCAAACAGCCCTGCAATGGAATCAAGGTTTTACTTTGGTTATACAGCACTTACAAACCAACTGTGTTTTCAACACCTTAGCAACTAATCTGTTCACCAACAAGCAAGCCTGCATTTTTATGACGGCAAGACTATCGCCAGGTTTTGAAATGGGAGATGATTTAGAAAGACCTAGTTCTGACAAGTATGCTGGTGAGGTAAGGAATTCAAGACAGTTGTGAGCTATAAATATTCATCTCTGACTTGCTCAGGATAGGTGGTTAAACAATGATCTGAGAGCCTGCTCTCTGGGAAAACCCTCGATGGAGGAAAGGTCCTCAGAAGCCAAGGGGCATCACAGGGTGTGTTTAACCACTCCCAGCAGATCCATACTGCACAGATACTAGAGTTTCCAGTATAATGAATCTTACACAAGAAGGTAACAATTTGGTTCAGAACTGTATTTTTCATGGCTGGTGAGGAAAATAAAAATATTGACTTGTCTGGCAGAAACTGCTTTTAAAAGACACACAAACATATGTTCATATCTGACACCCCATTAGCAAAAGCCTAGGGCTATCACTGTACCAATTCAGTTTAACCTCTGAACAACCTGGGTCCAACTTTCACCTAATGATGGTTCCATTTATTTTACCAGGCATTGCCAAACTCTATGCATTAGAAGTATGTCTTGTGTGGGATGGACTTTGTGAAGGCACCTCTCCAGCAGCTGAGGTGATCTAGTTCATGAATAGCTGCTGGCTCACAAGGTTGAGCAAAGCTCCAGCTCTACCCAGCTGCCCCATGGCACCCAAACCTAGCAAGGGCACCCAGCCCTGGCAATGGCACACCTACCACACTGGCAGAAAAGAGAAAGGAAATAAAGCCTGTATCACAGAAACAAAGAACCGTTTAGGTTGGAAAAGACTTTAAGATGATCGAGTCCAGCCGTTAACCCAGCACTGCCAGGTCGACCACTAAACTATGTCTGTAAGTGCCACATCTACATGTCTTTTAAATACCTCCAGGGAGGTGCCTCAGCCACTTCCCTCAGCAGCCTGTTCCAATGCTTGACAACCTTTCAGTGAAGAAATTTTTCCTAGTATCCAATATAAACGTCCCCTGGCACAACTTGAGGACATTTTCTCAAATAGGAGTTATGTGTCCACAGGCATGTTAGCGCCATTTGGGTTGGGTGAAAGAGTAGGTGGGTGGCAGGAAAGGAGCAAGTGCTAAAGCAAAAATTACTACCAACAAAGATAGCAACAAAGATATCATAGTTTAACCACAGAATCCACAGTACATAGCTACTGAGCCTATCCCAATTATAACCACAAAATACAGAATCTTTAACCACAGTAATCAGATGATTTGACCAATATTCAACACAAGGATCTACAGAGAACAGCTCAAACACTGGAAAATAATTTTGGGAACATTCATTTCCAACATGTGCAAACATCCATTCAGAGCAGTGCCTTGGCACCACATGTGCTGTGGAGCTATCTTTTTCTCTGCAAACGCTGTAGCACATTCATTTCTGGCAGGTGATGCTGATGGAAGCAAATGAACCCTGATGAGCTGGGCTGCACACTTGCAGAACTGCAGTGTGAGCAATGTCTGCCTTGCTATAGGGTTCCCCCTGAGAGAGAAAACCTCAGCCCATGATAGAATACATGTACTTCAGCTAGCTAGCTGATCAGAAGCAAGGCCTTAAATGTGCAGATATGGCCTCAGATGATTCCCTCTATTTTTTTCTGCTCCCTGTTGGAAACTCCAGCATGAGTGGGCCGTGAATGGGCTCCACTCATGCTTCAGGCTTAGGATCATGAATTCAGTTCACAGGTTCCCCTCATCGCATTGAACACCTTCGTTCTTTCTGCATTCTTGGCCAAATGCAACTCGGAGCACACAGCTCTGCTCCCAGCTTCAGAGCAGACCTCTCCAGCCTTTTTCCACACTGGTTTTGCACTGCATTTTCTGGCTACACAGCTCTGTGCAAACTGATGTTCCTTGTGAACACAAGGTCTCTTGTGCTCAGTGACAGTCGTTGTAAATATTTTAAATAGCAATGGGAAGCTTTTCATAGTCTTCAAAGCACTGATCTAAAACTTCCAGCTGTAGATCTCATGTGGTTTATATTAGAACATGACAATACTGCAAGTTGGAATATAAGGCCAACTTTAGCAATAAAAGGACACAGTTTCCACCTATTTAATCTCACTGCATCTTCTTACAGATCATCATTGCTCATAAGGGATTTCTGGGACTCTTGTTAAAGAGATTTGGGCCTCTAACCTTTTCTTAACGATCAAGAAGACCACTTTCAGAACTTAAAAAGAAAACAGTACTCATTCTGTTCTTCTGATACCAAATTCCAGGATTGCTTTAGGCTTTACTTTTTTTTTCTTCCATTGCAAAATTTGTTCTCCTGTGTATCACAGCAGAAGACAGGATCCCTAAATATCCTGCAGGAAAAAGCTGCAGGAGAACTAAATAATCGTTGCCAAATCCCATCCACCAGATTGGAATCTTTACATCAAAGTCTGAGCAGCTGCAGCTTCAGGATAACCAGAGAGGTACTCACGTGCTTGAAGAGTGTACTGAACAATTCAACCTAACTGTCTTTACCTATTCTAAACCAGCCGTGTTTCATATAACAAATCAATAATGCGTGTTTCCCCTCTCTATTAGTCCTTTGCTCAGTTTCTGTGACCTGTTGCCAAAAGTGTTTTAAGAGGATGAAAGATGCTTTGTAAGTTAAGAACTATTAAAGAGAACTGGAAATGGGATAGAACAAAAATATGCCTTCAGACGCTTTGAAAAGAAAGTCATTCTGGTGGGATATCCAAATTGAAAACAAACCTTCCTCAGGGGCATAGGCAGCATGGATCTGAATGAAGTGGTGGAGAAACTTACATGTCTCTGAGCGCATCACATGACATGGGAATCTGTGTTGTGCTGGCCAACGCAAATAAGAGGGATGGATGGGGTGCTGCAGCACCTTCCCCTTCCTTTCGCACACATGCACATGGTCCATTCAGTCCACAAGAAAGACATGACTATTCCTGAGGCTGAACAGCAAAGAGTCTGTAAATTTATGAATACAGTTTAAGCTCATGGGGATAGACCCTCAGTAGCTTAGGGAGCTTAGGACCCCTTTCACAACGGTGGTCCTCTCCATATAGGTGAATCCTGAGGACTGTATCTGAGAAAATGCATTTTATGAATCCATTATATGTTTCTCACATAAGCATAAGCACTCAAATCCACACTTGCTGCTCTTCATTTTCACAAGGAAAGGGGAGAAATCCTCTTTCCAAGTGTGGCCATGGCCTTGCTGAGTCACATGCAGCTGAGCAAGTGAATGTAAGCTGCATGTCACACACTGCCACTGAAACTGGATGACCTTTCTGCACAGTTGCCAGTGACTGCACAGGGGATGAATGAGGTGAAAAGTCAGCCAGAGAGACCCCACTTCCTCTCCCTGCTGTGGCTGCCGTTCGCTGTGGCACATCCAAGACACTTTCTGGAAACCAAAATCTGAGGCTGTGGATGGTTGTGTTTGCAGGTGGGGCTGGGAGGTAATGAGAGTGAGTGCTACTGCAGCACAGTCTTTGGACTCAGCACAGGTCATCAAGCATCCCGGATGGGAATCAATAAAACACAGCACAAAAGCTCTATTTACCCTAGCAGAAACACTAGGTTTTGGCTCTACCTATGGCCAAAATGAATTGTATCTATTTTCACATAGAAGAATTAACAAATAGGCACATATGCATAAGGGAAAATTATTTGATTGCACTCTTTGCTATAAAATACTTGTACCCATAACAATGGCTTTTAAATTTCATATAACAAACATAGGTACTTACTGCTCCTGTCTACTTCAGCACTCAAGAGCTGGAATGGGGTGAAAAATATGGGACAAGTCACTAAAGGACTTAAATTTCATATGCTTCAAAAAATATCTCTCTCCTTTTAATACTGGATCTGGTTTTGCTGTGTTGGCATGACACAGTAGCGTCTGGAGACATCTGTTGCTATGTTTATATTAGCAAGTAATTTGGTACAGTAGGAGTGTATCAGTAGATAGAGCATTTGGTGCTGAGTCACATACTCACAATGTGCTGTTTAGGGTGTTTACTTTGAACTAAACTGGGTCTGGTTCTCAGAACCAAGCACCCCCATTGCGCATGTGGCTCAAAGCTGTCTGCAGAACTCATCCAGAGTTCAGCCTCTTACGACCCATCAGGAATTAGGGCACATTTGGTGCACACCTGAAGCACAGCTTCCAGGTTAGTTTCCTCTGAAAGGAATCCAGTTTGCATGTGCTAAAACAGTTCCATGAAATGAAACAATGTGCAACAAGCTGGAGTGTCTGAGAAATTTGCTTAAAAACACGCTCCTGCCCTGAATGAAAAAGCTGATGTATACACAGGCAGTGGAGATCAGACCTGGTTATGCTACATGTGTGCACAGTAGCTGCCCATCAAGTTCACAGTCTGGATAGATACAATAAAAAGCAGGAGATAAGTGCGACTCCTACAAGGTGAGTGTCCTGCCTGAGGTTATGCCTTTTATCAGCAGTTTTACCCATGTTAACTACTGTTCCCCTCTCAGTCAGCCCACTCAGGAGCCTGTCAAACAGCCACTTACTAGTGCTTGGGAAGGAGAAGTGAATGGGCCCTGTTTTACACTGAGGGTCCCACACATAGCTTATGTTCTTTTAACTGAACAGAGTATATTGGACATTTCTATAGCATGTCTTTTGCTAATAAAGATGCCCCAAACTGTCAGGTTTTATTGCATTTTGAAGCAGTATGTTACCTTCTGACTGGTTGACGCAAGCCTCAAGCTATATATCTAACTGAAATTCTTAACAAAAAGGAGCCTAGAATCAACATTGCTCCGGATGAGGCTGGCAGACAGCAAATGTGACACTGGGCAAAACTGACAGCCATATTTCAGCTTTCTTACAATCCTCAGTGCCTTGTATCCCTGTTTTGTGAACATATGGGTTTCTGAAAATGTCACAAAACCTAATTGTCGCTATTTTGATGAACAACTCACTCCCCTTTATCTAACTGCAAGCTCTTTAGGTTTAAATATACAATCAAACTGGTTCTTTATCCTATTTGCTTTCCCAAAGATTGGTTTATTTCCCTAGAATTGTTGCTCTCATTGCAGTTCACTACTTCTCTGCTAATACTGGGCAGAGAAGCAACTATCCTTTTCTTTGAGTGGAGTAAGACAAATAAATGGAAGGCATCTCTGGCTTCGTGGGAAGGGCCAGTGGTGAGAGCTGCAGCAACAAATGAGGATCTGAGAAACAGGCTGGTGTATTTGACTGGAATTTTTCCAGAGTTTCGAACTGACAGTCTGGTTGGTAATTCCATGGTGAAGTCCTGGTACAGCAGTGGGGTGCTGTTGCATTTACTTCCCCATTCAGGCACTAGCTGCAGTCACTTCTCTCACTGACCTGAGAGGAGAAGGTAGTTGAAAAGCCTGACTCAGTATGACTTTCTGATATTCATCTTACCAAAAGGATGAACAACTCTTTTCTAATGGTCTTTATATATCCTTCAGGAAGGAGAACAGGCAGAGAATGAAGGGCAGGAATGGGTGACAGGTGACATTATAGTGGGGATCTACTATAGGCCGCTCAACCAGGAAGACTGAGTGGATAAGCCCTAACTACAGACAGATAAATGCTGCTCTGTATTCACAAGCCCTGGTCCTCAACAGGGGACTTCAACCACTCTGATATCTATTAGAGGGATAACACAGCAGGGTACAAGCAATCGAGGAGGTTCCTGAAATGTGTTGATGATCACTTCCTTCTCCAAGCAGCAGAGAAACCAACGAGGAGACGTGCTATGATGGACCTTAATCTCACCAACAAGGAGGGTCTGGTGAGTAATGTGAAGCTCAAGGGTAGCCTTAGCTTCAGTGCTCATGAAATACTGGAATTTGAAATCCTTAGGGCAGTGTTGCTCAGCCTGGAGATGAGAAGGCTCCAGGGAGACCTTATAGCAACCTTACAGTATATAAAGGGGGCCTACAAGAAAGCTGAAATGCTCTTCCATGCCCACCTTTCAGTTCCCACTTCGGGAAAACTCTTCCAAAGTGCTCCCAGCTGCTGGCTGAGGTCACAATGCGTGGCAAAGTCCTCAGCTTGGCTTCATTTCTGCATATTAAGGAAGCAAGTTTTGCACTACTTCTGAATACCAGTGTTGAGGTCTGACCATAATAAAACTCTGTACCCTCACTGTTTTTCTTATGCTCTCTTTTTATTTTTTACCTCATCATGGGTGTGTTTGGATGTTGTGGCTGTTACTGACATAGGCAATGATTGCAAAATAATGAAGAGCCAAGAGCAATGCTACTATGTTGGGCATTCAGTGCTAAAGCATATTATTTTTAGTAAAAAGAAGGAAAAAACAGGCTCAGAGTGATATATTTATCTTCTCCTCCTCCACCTTGTACCTGTTCCCCTCAACCCTCCTTTTCTGGCTTAAGAAAACCTAATGTTTTTTCCTATAATGTGTGGGCAACTTCAGTGCATCTGCATTTCTAAGAGAGAGTGCGGAGAGAAAGGAGAAAGTGAATGACTAAGAACTGCAGCCAGGGTGGGTTTTCAGCGTTGTGCTGCTTGACACTCATTTAGTCAGGTTCTGTAGGGAACCTGGTGCTTTCTTTTTGTTTCTCTGCTCACTGGCAATGGTGATGAAGCAGCAGCAGCAATGCCTCAACCCTGAAACTCAGTCAGTGACCTGCAGCCTCAAGAGCTAATCTCCATCGAGCTGCTTCCTGCCGTGCCTTCCTCTCTTACCCTACCCAAGCCAAGCCAGGTTTAACCACTCCTTGCACAGCATGCTGGGGTGGCAATGGGCTGGCCAGCAATCCTTGCAGAGAAAACAGGGGCAGGTAGGAGAGGAAAACCTATCTGCATCCCAAATGCACACAGACATTAACAGCAACGCCAGCAATGCTCCCTGTGCAGCAGCGGCTTGGAGAGAGGCATGGGTGCCAGTTGGGTTAGGATGTGTCTGCACTGAAAGGCATGCTCGCTGGCACCCATGGCTGTGTGGTCTCAGTCTGCAGTGGGATTTGTAAGAGGAGGTGGTTTTTTTTTTCCATTGATGATAAGTGTGATCAGGAACAGCTGTTGACTGCTTGGAATAATAGTGGAGGCACTGAGATATTCAAGTCAACACAAACTGGCCTTGAGAGTTCTGAGCTCTGGCTTGCAGTGTAAGATTATCCTTCAGCTGCAGGAAGCTGATCACCCATGCCAGTAAGTGAAGTTCAGTGGAGGTGAGGTGACTCATGCAATCACTTCAGTCTGCCTGGTTTCTGAAAAGGTGGTTTCTTCTCCTCCTCCCCACCCAGGACAGCCACAGTTTTACAACTGCTGCTTCCTCACAGCTGCTGCTCCGTACTGCCTGAGGTGAGGAGGCAGCCCTGGCCAAAGGGTGAGCTGGAAATCTCTCCCCTGCTGAAGGAAAGCACAAAACACATGAACAGCCCTGCTCCCTATGGCAGATGTGGTGACACCATCTGCCTTTTCCTGCCACCCAGGAGGTTTACAGAGCCCAAGCATGAGTCTCCCCTACTACAACACTGTGAGGCCCCATTGCCATGACACCAGCACCGGGTGCCACACAGATGCCTGGGGACATTTGGGCTCCAGCTGTGTCAGGCTGGCTCCATTGAGTCACACTGGCTGGGGACCAGGTGCCAAATGAAAATAATCTCTCGTTGTGCCTCCCTTTTTATTTGGGATTTTTGAATTGGTTATTTGTGGTGATTCCCATTCATTAAAGGAAGGGCATGAGTAATTTTGTACATTGCTGGTTTGCTAGTAATGATGTCAGGAGATTAAAAGTAAAAAAGAGGACAGGAAAAATGTTACGGTCTCTTGTAATCACTTTCACTGTTTCCCAGGAACAATTAGTCAGCTTCCTTTAGCTTTTTGTGGGAGTTCTTCATGTGTCAGAAGAGTGAAATAGTCCTAAGGAAAAAAAAATAGAAAATATGATGATAAAACCCTAGACTGGTAAGACAAAATAAAAACATCTTTAATGCCTAATGGAGCCCTTAAGTGAAGACATAAGAGATGTCTAAAGCATGGACTGTAACTGAAGTGAATTGTTTTACCTCTTACATACCTACGTCTGATGGAAGAAAAGACAAGTGTGTGGATCTTAGGCAGCCTTCTCTAGTACTAATTGGGCAGAACACTGGTTGCCAGCTTACATCTTTGAAAGGACCTGTTACAGCTGTAAGTTCAGACTGACTTGTGTGTGACATAGGAAAGCTTCTGTGCTGCCAGTAAGTAAACACGCATTTACATTATAGCTGTGTAAAAAACTCACAAGTGCTATGGTGAGGGGAATATCTGAAATACTTTCCCCAGGTGCTGGGACAGGTCAGACGGAAGTGAGCTGGGCATCCCTGGTGTAGAAAGGAGTGCCTTGGGCCTAGAATTTCCCTCCTGCTACTAGCTTTCATCATTAGTGCACAGTAATATGACCTTTTCTCTCCCCTGACAGTAAAAAACATGACCCCAGCAAACCTCGAGGGACATAAGGATGCTTGCCTGTGCAAAGCAGCTCTGCTTGTTATCAGTGAATATGCTGCAGCACAGCAGGTTCCTAGCCAGGGAACAAATGGGAATACCCTCCTGGCTGGAATCTCTTGGGCTTTAATGGATGGGTGTTCCTGTTTGTAGAAACATCATTGTGTGGCAGGAAAGTACCAGCTTTGATCAAGATTTACCTGGGGGCAAACCTCCCATAGCCAGGGGAGACGTTCAGATGCAAGGGAGACGTTCAGATGCAAGGGAGTTGCACATGGCTGACTTCCTGGGCAGGTGGTGCACCCCCTCCTTTGTGTCATGGGATGTGCAGGACTATAGTCTGATTCATCCTGAGTCAGATCAGGAACTAGAGCATGGGCCCTCCATGGGCAAGTAGGTCTTATTGGTCCCTTTTTTGTTTCTTACTTTTACTTTCTCTCTCCCCTTTCTCCCTGCCATCCTCAGACTACTCTCCTCCTCCTTCTACCCCAACAGCATTTAGTCTCTTTCTAATATAAAGAGCTCGGGATTTGGATCCTATCTCCAGTTTGCAGGGAAGAAGACAAGAGGATATTCAACAAGCCTGTCCTCCCTTTGCTGAGATAATACATTCCCCCGGCTTAGCTGTCTAACTTCTGCAATGCTGGCAACAGAGGCAGCCATGGTGGAGACGAAGAGCTTTATTCACCATTGCCTGAGAAGCAAATAGCCAGCCCTGGTTTCCCCCCTGAATACAAGAAGCCTGAAAACAAAGGCAGTAAAACACCTGTGGTTGTCCTTTTCCCAGGCTCCAATGCTGTGCAAAGAGGCTCTTCTCTGTTGCAGAGCAATTGTCTCCATTAGCCTCTCTGCTGCATGGCCCTGCCTGAAGCAAAGCCCCTTTGAGTCACCAGGAAGTCTTCCCTACACAGTCAGTGCTGGAGCGTGCAGGCAGCTGACCTCGCTCCCCACGGCTCCTGCATTTATATAAAGCTCTTCCTTGGGATTTTAAGATTACCAAACACACTGTTTCAACAGAACACGGATTTTCAACATATCCTGCCCAGAGGACTCAAGTTTCCCTTCCCATGGGGACATTTTTCTCATAGTGGGAGAAGCAGCAAACCATTGTGTTTGAGTTGGAACACATTGCTTAACCATTGCTGTAGCCCCTCAAATATTTAACAATGCACAGTCACTTCAAGAGGCACTCTTGCTTTTTTTCTTGTTGATATTAAAAAACTGAACATTAATTTTTCCCCTGCCTAATTTCTCCCTTCTGGATTCAGCGTTCTGTTTCTTCTCTTATTGTCAAGATTTTCAGATCTCTGTTTATATTTGTGGAAAATAGGAAGTTAACATTAAACTAATGGTGAAAATTAAAACAATCTGTGTTACGAATACTTTGGTCATATTTAAATCTGTGCAGGGGTTTCCCATAGATGCCAACACTATCACAGTAAAAGTTACTTGCTTTCTTAAGTATGTACACCTTCTCATCATTTTATGTAAAAATCGTTTTTTGTCTTGCTAGACTGTCTTCTGTGGAAACTATGCAAGATTTTCATGAAATTACCTTAAATCCTGGACTTAACTAAAACTTATGGGTCTTTCCACTCATTTCTCTGTTGTAAATTACTTAATGTTAGAGCTGCTCTGAAGATTTGCCCAGCTTTCCAGCCATAGAATCTTGTTATATCTTCAAACTGGACTGCTTTGACTGCTTTGTCAAATGTCTGTTTTGTTTAGGACTGCTTTGAACTCAGAAAGCCAGCTATCCCACTTGGTTTTCCCGCTTTGAAGGAAAACATTATTAATCCTTATGTTAGTCTGTTTATGTGCAGCCTTTGCTTTTTGGAAAATATTTATTAACTTTTTTCTGACTTCTCGTTTATATATCAACAGATGAGAAGAATTTTTATATTAATATACAGAATATTTTTAGAAGCAAGAACAATGGTTTGACTTTATTTTAATTTAGTAGTTATAAAAAATACGATTTTCTGTGCAATTTCATGACAATATCATTGTACCACAACATGTATGATGGGAGGGATTAGCAACCTGTTGGTCTATTAATGATGCTAAATGAACATTCCCTTTTAAACTCATATTTATCTTCTAATAGATATATTGATTTAAAGAAATCAAAACCTTTTCTCATTTTTCCCTTCCCTCATGTTCCCAAATAATCATTAAAATCCACTGTGGTTTAACATGCCTATAAATCATGCAGCTATATGCACAGTAACTAACTGATGTGCTTTTTGTATGACTAGATCTTGCCGATCTTATGATTTCAGAAGGGGTTAGTGTTACACTTGCCTAGACACTAGGCAAGACCTTTTCTTTCACATAGCAAGTGCTTGTACCCTGATGAGGCATGGAACACCTTGTATCCATGCCAGGCTTTATTTGACAATACCCACATCTGTATCTTCCTCAACTCTTACATACCTCCCTGAGGTAACATGTAATGCTCTTTATCTTTTCTTTTGTGCCAAATCTCAAACCACAAAAAGCACTGATTCAGGCTTCAGTGGCCCAGAGCAGGAGACAGAGTACTGTAGACCAGGGATAAGTCTGTGGTTTGGATCCTGCTCTCTAGGGGAAGGGGTTTCTGCTTCAGACTGAAATTTTTGTCATGTCAAATCGCATCTAACATGCAGGCAGTAGATCGTCTCTGTTTTGGCAAAGGTAATGATCCTGGCAGGGGAAAGAAGGTAGATGAAGTAAGAATACTGGGTTCCAAAAATCTGCTGTGCTGTCCTATCTTTTTCTTAGTCTATGCATATGATTTTGAAACTGTTTTGTCTGCTAATTTTAGGGTGAAAATGTTAATCTTTGTCCTATGAAGTATGCTGGCACGGTTTTCTTCCTCCTGCAGTGTTCTAGGCACATTATTGCTATAAGCACGGGGTCGGGGGTGTGCATATGCTGCTGAATGAAGTGTGTGTGTGAGTGGAAAGTGATGGGATATTGGGTGGCTTTGTGCCTCCAAGGAGGGGATCCTTTGTGCCAGCCACCAGATCCCCAGGGGAGACAGACTCTGGCCAGCCAGCCAGAGCAGCCCTCTTCCTTACCAACTCAGGCTGTGCAACAGCAGCATCAGCCCAGTCGCCAACATGGGGACCCCAGACAAAACCGCCCCTTGTCACCTTGCAGCAGGTCAACCCCTCGGCACCTGCCTGTGATCCACTACGCTGAGAGGTGGTAGAGCCACCAGGTTACCCGCTGCCCTGCTCTTTTGATTGGACCTGGCCGTTTCACACTGTTGTGAGCTGCTAAACGGCCGAGAGCAGCTGTAACGCTCACGAGTCACCATGCACAGGAGCCACGAATTAACATGCAGCAGAAGAGCCATGGCAGCTCGGCTTTTTATTCGCAAGGCAAAACAATCCCCACTGGCAGCTGAACAGGCAGCCCCCTCGGGGGACCAATTACTCCGACGTGCGCTGTACAAACTGCGGCAGGCGGCTGCCGGCTCCCTGGGGGGATGTTCCGCTGGGCTTCGTGAGCAGGAGCCAGCCTGATCCTCCAGACACAAGTTGTTCCTCATGTCAAAACTGCCGCTAATGACACAATTAACTAGCGGGGGACTACTGAGGAGCTCTTAATTAGGTAAACAGTGCTCGGTGAAAAACGAGTGCCCGCTTCTGAGCATACTGGTTCGTGTCAGGCTGCTGGGAGGTGAAGCCTCCGCCTGCGGATGAGGCATCTGCTTGAAGGTCTAATTTAGGTGGTAAAACTGTAACTCAGCTGGGAATTCCCTTTCATACAGAATTTAAAGTAAGTGCTAGAAACAGCTCAACAGCTCGAAGAGACACCCTAGAAGTATTTAAGATATTTCATTGCATATACAGAAAAAGATTAATTCCTTAATCAGAGCAGCAGCAAAGAAACTGCTGTCTAGTTTTAAGTGGATCAACTGGGAGAATCTGAGAGACAAAGCCCAGGGGAAAACTACAGAACTATTTTGCATTCTTCGCATGATAATGGACCTGATGCGATGCATGGCACTTGGAGAACAAACCAAGGATCCTGCAGCCCAATACAACTGCAAAATTCATGATGCCTTGTTGCAGGGTCTGGAAAAATGAAGACCATCATGGCCATGTATTTCTTTTACCCCTGCAGTCTGTTATTACTTAGTCCTGTGTGTTGAAAGGAACCCCATGGTGTTTAGCTGGTATTGGCTGGCTGAAATTTAGACTGAGATTATAAAAGGAGCCTCAGGGAGTTGAAGTTCAGGTCAGTGGGATTTGGGCCTCCAAATCCTGAAGGCTTCTTTTGGATGAAATTTTGAATCCTGTTTTTATCTAGGTATTGTCAGGGCCTATTGCTGCAGATACCACACATGAACCACTCATTGTGAATTCTCTCGCTGGACACTTGCCTGCTCAGTGCTGTAAAAGAGTGAGCAGGGAGTGTGATGATGCAGCACAGACACTGAGATAGGTGAAGTAATATCCATGGCAGATAGGAGAGCTTACTGATGTACTGATGTTCAGTAGGAGAGTTTACTGATGTGCTGCTGTTCAGTGCTAATTGAGCAAGATCATCAGACAGCTGTTATCATCATACGGGTCAGGAAACAGTATGTCTTCAATGGATGAACATGGGTATGGAGGAATTTAGAATCTCTTATTTCTTAGCATTTTTAACAGCAAGCTTTACCAAGTCTTGTCTACTCAAGTTTTATTTTCATTAAACACATGAAGAGATTACTGGAGAATTCAGGTAATCTGTCTGTAGTATACAAGAGAGCAATTTGCACCAGGCAGTTCTAAAACCACAACCATGACCTCCAGCAGGTACAGACATAGTTTTCCAGAAAACACTGTAGTTGTGTCTCAGTCAGACCCCAGGATACTTTTTTATTTGTTTTTCATATCCGTGCAAGATTCATGCTTGGAGGGGAGACAGGCTATTGCTTAAATGCCAGTGATCTCAAAGCAGATCTCAAGTTTTCTCTCAGGAGAGTGTGACCACAGGCTTTTTACAAAGCTGTATTAAAGCAGCGTTGCTTTGTAACTATCCTGTATCTAACAAGCTAAGAAATGTGTAGAGGGTTCACCAGATCCTGTATTGATTATTTATATCATTATCTGCATATGTGGGGACTTCCTTTCTACCCATGCCAATTAGTCATCAGTACATGTTCAGATGGATACGAAGTTATGAAGTTCATCTCCCAATATAAACATCCTCTTTTAGATTGTCTTTGAATCAGTGTAAAAGCTCAATGTTTTTCAGATGAGAGCTATTAAGTTTCATGACACCTCATGACCATGATAACTCCAGTGGTACCTCTGTGTAATGGAGGAATGGAAATTATTTGTTATACCTTGGTTTTGATTTTCAGTGTTTGCTAATTAACTCTTGGAGATAGATATTAACCTCATAGCATAAAATAGTGAAGTTTCTCATGTATTGTCTTATTCGTTCTGAAATGTATTGGTTTTCTTGGTTGCACTATTTTGTTTGTGGACAAACTCTGACAGAACATCATCTTTTTCATCTGGAAAGAGCAGCGCTGGGGCAGATATCAGCACTGAATCCACTGATGAAGACAGAGTCAAGAAAACATGATAGACAAAGCTTCCCTCTAGTGTCTTTGTTAATGCGATTAGTGTGTTGACTTCCCAAGAAATAGTCATATACACTGTTTTGTTCTTGAGCTTCAGCTTTTTAACACATGGAAGGGCATTTTTATGTCATACATACTTTTTAAGGCTTCTTCTGTTTGCTTGCTCTCTTTACCCCCTTGTCTCATTCCTCTCATTTCTGTCTTTAGAACTTACCTGTGTTTGTTTGTGCTCTTTCTTTCAGCTGCACTAGATTCAGATTTCTATTTTCTGGTGCATACCAACACGGTTCGAATAACCTCTTGATCTCTGCCATTTAATCCTATGTGTGTTGTTTTATTTTTTGTCCACTGTTTCCTTTCCAATTTAGCCACATACATTCTGTAGCTCTTCTTATGGGTTGTGCAGGGCAAGCACTCAGTCTCCCTGCTGAGTCTAGGTATTTTAATTTCCCTGTTTTTGACATTAGGGTCTTTCTCAACCGCTTTGTCTGCTTCTAGAAATCCCCCTGTCTGAAGTTCATTGTTACCAATATATTTTTGGGGTATAATTCTTCCCTTTCTGAGGTAGAATTGAACTGTATTGTGGTTACCGTA
This sequence comes from Neopsephotus bourkii, assembly GCF_033783945.1. Lineage (NCBI taxonomy): Eukaryota > Metazoa > Chordata > Aves > Psittaciformes > Psittacidae > Neopsephotus > Neopsephotus bourkii. The sequence goes on along the minus strand of NW_026901456.1, from coordinate 4,784,059 downwards.
ATTTTTTTATTTAACTGGAACTGCTTATCAAGTCAAAACTAGTTGTGCCATAGAAACAGGTTTTCTATGCAGCAGTTCTTTCAGATACAGTGAATTTCCCCTAATATTGTGTGCATGGGGACAGCTAAGGTCACTGCATACCATTGTTTTGTTTGACTCAGCTGTCTAGTCTTACCCAATACTGCAAGCTCCCTACTCCACAACATTAGTGGGGTAAAATGGCACCAAATTTTTTAGAGTGAAATTGCTGTCTAATAACACATTTATTAAAAAAAAAGAAGAAAAAACTACTTCAAAGTTGTTATTCCATCTGGAGTTAGCCTGGTTGGAAAAATTCCAAAGGGACAATGTCTTGGTAAAAACCAGAAATGAAGTGAATGTAATGACCTCATTGAAAGGAATGTAATGACATTTCATAATTGAAGATATCAATTTCAGAGGGAACAATAGATTTATGTTCTTTCTTGCTGTTTTCTCACATTTTTTTAGATACAGAGAAGCAAGGAGGGTGAAAGTGCCACCCTCTTTTGAAAACGTGGAAATTGTCTATCGAAACAGAATAGCTGAACTTAGTTAAGCGTTGTTAACTAGGCCTGTCTTCCTTCTTCCTCCTTCCTCTCCCATAACAGAGCAAAGCCAAGATGCCTCTGCTATGCATGGAAAGCTCTCTGCCACAGGGTGAGCTTGTATTATCCTGTACTGCAAATGACTTGCAGTGCTGGGGACTCCAACACTGATACTGGACTGTGGCATCCACACCACTTCCTAGGATGCCTCGGCAGAGAACAGTGTCAGTTCAGAAAATTCATATGATTCAGAAAATAATGTGATTATAAGACAGTTGTTGACACATGCAGATAGTCAACAATGCAATATAGGTATATGCAATCAGGAGGACATCGTACACATGTGTCTGCAGACCTCATCAGTTTATTTCCAGCAGCTCTTCTGCTTTGGTCTTCCATGGGAGGAATCTTAGAGCTTCATTAGTGGTGGGTTGATGAGCACATGTAGCACAGGATGTGCTTTGGGAAGCTGGTCTCTCAAACCCTGACTGAAAAAAACTCTTCAAATTCCTCATGGTGGCTGAAGTTCAGAGCCCAGCTGAGGACGGGCCAGCAAATCACTTTGGTCCTCACAGCCCCGCTGGAGCGATTTTCCTCTGGTCTTCAGCTGCAAGCTGTGCACCTTGGCTTTCAGTAACTTTCAATGAGTGTTTCAATGGCAACCAGCAATTTTTCATATAATGGCTGTACCTATACAGGCTTGCACAGCTTAAACTGTGACAGTTTGAGTGGGTTTTCTCCTTTTCTTTTTTTTTTGGAAGAAGAGATTTATTTTTTTTTCTTCTTTTACATGCACCAAAGCTATTGACCGTGCTATGGCTTTAAAGCCAAAACCGCAATTACAATGTTTATTTTTAGGACCCTGGCTTGTGCCACCAATTTAGAGAAGATGTGGTTAAGCTAACTGTCACTCACTTCTACTGCTTGCAATTCTGTGTTTCACGTTTGTGTGAAGTCTGTTACCAGAACAACAGAATGTTTCTGTTCCAGTACCATAGATAATTGATAACTTGGGAGGAAGTCAATGCACCTTCAACATTGCAGTTTGTCAAGTCTTTCTTGCTCAGTTTATGGACTGAATATAAAAAGATTCATCCTTAAAAGGATTAAAATATGTAAAAGGGGCTTTTTGCTTTTTAAGATATCGCTACAAGCATTATCTCTCTCTCTCAGCAGATGATACTAAGAAACAAATGGCTTTAGAAAGGGTCGTCATAGGATATAAGCAGGATTGTCACTACTCATTTTGACAGTAAAGCTGGGCTTGGCTGCTGTGCATGTTTCTATGCTCTGAGCATAGAAGATTTTAACTACAAACCAGCAGCAGCACCAGGTCTTGTCTATGCTGTTTAAATACTGCTGCTGCCTTGGAAGTTGGGCTGTGGACTTCGCCAGCACTCTATAGCTAGCCATTTTGAAAATCTTCCCTGTGGTGGCTCTACTCAGTACTCTGTCGTTTTGTCTTGAGAAAAGTGAACATAGAACTGAGCCAACTTTTCTGGCAGCACTATAGACTCGTTTTGCTGAGGAGCAAAAGACTAACGTGTAAGACTGAAAAATCCAGTTTGCTGTGGATGCAGCTAAAAAACATTTTGAGCCAAAAACCATGGTGAACCTTCCAAGCTGAAGAGGGAAAGGAAGGAAGAGTCTCTGAATAGCTCTGGTCTTTGCTCAGACTCTGGTGCCTACAGAAAGAGGCTGTAGAGATCCAGCCTTACAGCTACAGGGGAAAGTCCCTGGGAAGCTGAAGACAAGATCAGCCCCTGCAAACATAAGGTAGAACTAACACATCAGTCACCTTTCTGGGTACAGGAGTATGCCTGGCTCTGCACCTTGGAAAGGAGCATCCTGTGGATGCTATGAAACCAGGGACAGGTCACCTGTGAACACCTAACAATAATGCTCTCATCCATCATACAAAACTTCATGAATGGCAGCAGTCACTGACAGCAGTTCCGTAACAGTAAGCATGTCCCAAAAGACAGTTGTTTACACACTATGTGAATGGGAAATACTAAAAGGGTGGGTTTGTGGCAGTTGAGAATGTGAAAAGAAAATACCTTACAAGTATAGATAGCTGTGAAAGTGCATAGCGACAAGTGTTTGAGAGCATACTGCTCAGTGACACAGAGTTTCTGCTGGGGCCCTGAGGACTGAGAACGTAAAGGAAGAGGGCTGAGGTGAACCAGCAAAGAGTATGTAGTAGCCAGGACCCAGAAAGTCACTTTAACAAACAGAAGACAACAATTAACAAGGGCTTTGCTAGAAGGGAATAAGTCAGGAAGGAAACAGCTCTCATTAGGATTAGATAACAGGCAAAAAAAATGTAATAGAAACCAAATGAGGGATAAAAAACTGGAAAAGAATTAAGTTTCTGAGACAGACACGAAAAACAATCCAGAGAAATTCATCCACTCTCTTTGGAAAAAGAGATCAAGGATTAGGTAATTTATAAAGCTGGTGAATCATCTGCAGTGAATAATTTATTATTTTGTGAATGTGGCTTCTTTTTCGGCTCAGAAAGTCTGCAAGCAGGTTATGAATTAATTGGCATGCGTTTGCCAGCTGTTTGTGAATAATGTTTGGTGCAGTTTGTTCACATGTATTTTTTGGAAGTATCAATCTTTAATCTGCTCTGGCTCTGCTCAATGAAGCAGGTAACTTATTTTGAGTTTTATCCTTTCTTCCCTGATGAGCATCATTTTTCATCTCATGTGAGTGCCTGAATTAATGATCAAACCTGTCCACTAGTATGGCCCCTTTGGTCACTCAGGGTTCTCCGTGTCTGAGACATCATCAAAGCTGCTCTCGGGGTTGCTGCTGGCAAGCTTATGCCTGTACACATGGTAAGTCTCATTGTCAGAAGGCATTTCATGGTACTGCTTCCTCAGAGGTTCAGAAGTGCATGCTGGTGTTAAATAGGTTTCCCAGTAAGATGCTCTGAGACCTGCTCAGGGTTTCTTGTCAGGATGAGCTGGCTTGGACTGGGGCTGCACCCTTGTGCGCCTGGCACATTAGAGGGTCTGCTGGGACTTTTATGTGCCAACATGTGCAGCCAAAGGGAAAAAATAACATAGGCATAGATTTCTGATCATACAGCTGTGTTCTTACACAGTCTGAGGAGAAAACTAGTGGGATCTACTAAATGCCTTGTGATCCAGGTCCTCAGGGAGGCTGACTTTTTTGATAGGACTGCTTTGCAAGACAGCAGCACTCCCCGAAGAAAGATCAAGGAGGAAATTTGTCTTGTTTGCCCAGGAAAAGGTTTTTCACTTCTGTGAGTCATATAGATTGTTTTGGTGGGAGGCATTTGTATCTTGGGGGTTTTGAGTGGAAAGAATGGACTGTCAGCAGTGGTCCAGCCTTGTGATGAGGCTCCCTTTTGGCTATATCAAGGAAGCAGTAAAAGTAATTAGATACAACATTAGGGCACATTCCACTGAAAAAAAAAATAAATCTGTGTTCTTCTTGTAGTTAGTGTGATCACAGAGGCTACTGCTAACTGAAGCAAGTCCAAAGAGTGAAGCATACTCATTGTTTTTAAGTTGATTGTGCCTTTCAGAATTTAAAATCCTGCCCTGAAATATTTGATTTAAATGCATGCCACTATTTCCGCTTCACTGCAGAACCAATCCAATTAAATCTAACTTAAAAAGAAAGAAAGTGGGAAAAAAAACTTCACGTACATAATATTAAATGACTTTTTGACATATTTGGGAATTAACAAAAAGCTAGAAGCCTATTTAATAGCTTGCAACATATATGATTTTAACAGCCAAACTTACAATAGTTGTTCTTTCATCTATAAATTAAATGTATAACAAAGCCATAATTAAAGACCTTACTAGCAAAACTTTTCAATGGTGTGTTCTTTGCAATGGACTTTGAAGCATCTTCAATTGGAGCAATGGGAATTCTTCTGGACAATACTACAAGCTGCAGATATAGCTTAATTACAAGCAGAGCTTTCAGTATTCATTCCTGCTGCCAAAATCCTTATGCATTGCAACAGAGAACTGTTTTTCCCTTGTGCTTGCTTACTAACACAGCTACAATGTGAATATAAAACAATACCTGTCTGTCTCACTTGATCCTAGACACGATTATTAGGCTTTCATGCTAATTTCCTTGTGTATTGAGTTAACACTGGATTAAGGAAGAAGAATTTCTATACGCTGTTAGGGTTCCCTAAATATTTCAAGGTAAGGCTTGGTAACTGAAGGGGAAAGGAAGTTATTGTTTAAATACCATGGTGTTCTCTACCACTGTCTCTGCTCACCTCCTCAGAGACAGTGGAGTACTGATGACAACAGCAATGGGAATTGCTCCCAATGTACCTGAGTGAAGAATGGAGGCCAGAAATACCGCCTGCTATTTAATTCAGAGTGTCAGGGGCCACTCTGGAAAATGTGAGACATGGTGTGGGAGTGGTGCTCCTGAAGCAGAGTACCTTTTCCTGTCCTTTCACATTAAAATTTTCCACACCTGATCACACTCCGTGTGAAGCCTACTCCTCCTGGAAGGCTGCGCCACAACCTTGGGTCTCCAAGGCCTGGAAATCTTCTGTGGTTTCCAAGCTAAATCTACCTGTGGCCAATATATTTCCATTTCTCCTTATATCAATATTATTCTTTGCTAAAATTATGTTCTTTTCCTCCATGGTGTTTACCTCTTCAGGTGCTCTTGGAGAGCAGTAATATCCCTTTTCTGTCATTTGTTTTGCTTGCTTATGACACATTTCTCCCCAAGGGACCCCATGGCTATTCCTTTTTCAGCAAGAGCAGATGTATATTCATGGACACAGTGGAGTTACAGCTTGCATCAAAACATTTAGAGATGAATGTATAGAAGTTTGGGTGATTGCCTTTCTAGGTGTAAAATAATGCCTGCATTGGTACAGTCTGTCTTGGCCATGTTTGGTAGCACCAAATGGTACTTGCTCTAAGATACCTCACAAAGGTTCTGCATTCCTTTTGTCTGGAAAATCATTGCCATGGAAGAAAGATATAAGCGTGATCTGCTGTATCTTTGGAAAATTCTTATTGACTTTTCAATTCATTGTCCATTTGCTCTTATCTTTAATTCACCAGCACATAAAGCTTCAGTTCAGGTGCTGAGATCAGATTAACAGGACTGTGGTTACCTTGACTGCTTTTTTGCCTTTCTCAAATACAAGAACTACATTCACTGTTTTCCAGTCCCATGGCCTGAGCCGGGCACAATAAGATCATTAAAAGTCTGTGCTGTGGACATGCAATTTCACATGCAAATCCTTTCAGAGGTGAAGATGGAGAGTGTCCAGTTTGTCCGGTTTGAAGGCAATGAGCTCTTTGAGCTCTGCTTCCACCTCAGGCATGATCATTTCCAATTCACCTTCCATTCCCATTAGTCATTCTGCTTTTGCCACTGCATTTTGCATCCTCAATGAAATATGAAGAAAAACATTCACTGAGTTTTGAGGCAGGCTGTTTACTGAAGTTATAATCTCTAAGTTGCCCTCACCAAATAGTGTCCCCACTTCTTCTTTCTTTGTTCTTTTTTCATTCATATAACTGAAGTACGTTAAGTTACTGGTTTTATTTCCTTTGCAAGATCTAAACCAGCTTGTTTTTTTGCTACTTTTCACTCTGTATTCATACTTCCAACCTCCAAGATCTACCTTCCCTTCATGAAGGTTCCCATTTTTAATTCCATTTAGGGTCTCTAATTATTCCAGATTTTCATTATTTGAGCTGGTTATTTGTACTAGAAGGAGTATTGCCCTTTACTTCACTGTTCCCTCATTGCTTTTGCTTGCGTGTATGACTTCAGAAAATTTCAGACTGCATGGTGGAGTATGAACCACTCAGTCCAGATGGCTCCAATCACTAGTTCCTTAACTTTGTCAAACTTCCTTTTTTAAATCAAGAATCTTATTAGGGGAACTGAATTAATTCCTACTCATTTGACAGAAGGTAATTTTTTACAATGAGACCTTCCAAAATGTCATCAGTATTGACAAAATCAAGTCAACAATCACTTACAGAGAAATCTGTCGACAATCATACCCAAGAATACATGGATCCTGCTGTGATTAGTCTACCTCTAAGAAGCTGAACTTTCCCACAATTTCTGTCATTACTTGCTTCCAAGAACGATGCAGAGATCTCATACCATATCAAAAGTGGTTTTCACATCCCTTCCTCCTTTTTTTTCCCCCCTCAGCTAGTCAATCAGGACTATAACTCCCTTCCCTCCTAGCCTTCATCCATCTTTTCTGTTTACATTTGAAACTCTGCGAGAGTGACTCTGCTGCCTTGTAAAGAGAGCAGTCTTGATTTTGTTTGGTCCCTGGATACCACCATAGTTATTAGTCATGTTTATATAGTGATCCTGTATCATCATGTTGTTATGACACATTTTATTAATGTCTTGGAATCTCTTTGATGCTCAGAAAGTCTGTGAAGCAGAATTATACATCCCCAGCAATGTTTGCAGCAGTGGGTTAAGGCACGCGGGGTTTGTATCCGAACACTGTCTATGTTCTTTGCGGAATATGAGACAGTTGTTATTCTAACCATAGCATACCTCATCCTTTTCATTTAAGCCAGTATCAGCACAATGGCTACTGCTAGTCCAAAGTGTTAACAGCTGTGTTAAGTGGCAGCCAACCAATTTCCTGTAACTTGTGGTGAGGTAGCCAGATGCAGAGAATATCTATATAAAGGCATCTTTTTCTTTACTTTTCCTTTCCTTTCTTTTTTTTTTTTTTTTTTTTTTGTGAAGAGGAAACCAAAAAAGCCCCCTTTTACATTTGAGTTCAGTTTTCACATCTAGGCTAAGAATACTGTGAGGGCTAAGAGCAAATGCCACCATACTGACATGCCAGAATGGGGTCAAGAGGCACTACAAGAGGGGAAATGGGATGAGGCTTACCCTAGGTCAGCTTCTGTCATAATTTTGTGTCCTTCTTGGCTGATCCCAGAAGACATACTTAGCTTCTCTGCCTTTACTGAGCAGAGCAGAACATTCCTCGTTTTGGTGTCAAATAGGAGTTTACTATCCTATGCATGTACCTCCTGGATTAAACAAAACTGGGTCTATCCAAAGCCTATGGCTGAACCCTTCATTCTGACCCTGTGGGAGCCTCCACCATGGGTGGGAGCTGAAGACATCCTTCAGGAAGCTATACCTGTAAGGCTGTGTGACTAAGGAAACAGGTCTGCCTGCTGTTCAGAGGTTAGGCAGTGTTGCCTCATTTACCTGCACAACACAGAGGAGCAGGGTGACGTATTTGTTCTGTAGGAAGTGCCACTGAGACCCCATGGAGCCATAACCGGAGGGTCCTGAGCCCACGTCCATCGATGGCATCTCCTGCCTGGAGCATGCCATTAAACAGCTTGGGCAGGAACAACTGATTTGAGTCTGGCTAAAAGGAATGGCCACTGGAAAGCCCAGCTCAGAAGAGCAAGAAGTCTCCTCTGCAAGGCAGGAGGCACTTTGTGGTGGCAGGAAGACATGTGGTGGCACATGTCAAGGTGACAGCTGGGTTTTCTCTCTTAGCAAAGTCCAGGCTTCCCCGGAGAAACACAGCCAGGGCTGGACCCTGACACCTTTCAGAGCCAGGCGGTTAGGTTAAAGGTCAGCAAGACATCCAGTACGTGCGTGGCTGAACACGCAGGGGACTGCTTGGCACACTGGGACACAGAAAACTAAGACACATCTGTGCCTGGTGCTATAGATTGCTTAAGGCTGAAATTTCCTGCACTCTGCTTCCCTCCTGAGATCCCATGCAATTCAGGAAAGGATTTGCTTTGTCTCTGTGTATGTTGGGCATGTGTATACATATATGCATGTATGAAGGATCCTCTGAAACCTACCATGCCTAGAATAGGAAGTTAGTGAACGGTGAATATTGTTCTTAAAAGGCTTTATCCACTACTAAGCAGATATGTCCCAAATTGCTTGGGAAAGCACACCATTGCATCAATGTTAGGGAGTTAAGGAGGATAGAAATATAGGCAGAAGGCAACAGAAAGTTGCCCTGGACATGTGCTCTTACCTCTGCAAACAGCACTGTGGGCTCTTCAATTATTAGATGTGGTCAGGACCTCTATTTTATGTCTTGTTTGAGCAATTTGCAACAGACTCCCTATTAAAACCATTCTGGGGGTATTGGTTTTCTCTTGACTCAGAGAGAAGACTGCTGCTTGAATCACTAACAGGAATTCAGCAGCACCTGGGTTTTCATTGGCAACGAACCACCCATGTACTAATCAAGTGGGAGGCTGTTAAAGAACAATTTCCCACCAGCTGGGGGAGGGAGAAAACCATTCACTGTGTCACACAACTGTTTAAAATCTGTGACATAAGAGTGTTTCTTTAAGAATAATTCCCTTCTTCACTGGAGCAGTGGGGGGAAGAGTGCCATTTTACTGAGTGAGCTGCTTGGACGTTGTGTGCACATGTGTGTCTAGATTCACTCAGACAACATCACTGAAAATTTCCCTTGAGCAGCTGAAAGCATAATGTAGTCAGCACAGTGCTGTAAACATCTCATGTGGACATCTGAACTGCATTGGGAAAAAGCAGCAGATAGTAACTGTACGAGCAGCCTCATACTGGGACACTGCCTTGAGGCTCTTGTGTCACCAGAATCTCTTCAAGTTGCTCAAAGCCTTGTAATTATGTGACTTTACACACCGCTTATTGCCTTCGTCTTATGGGCTTGTTACAGTACCTGTGAAGCACTCTTCTTAGAAGTGGAGGGTTGGAAATGCAGCTAATAGTAACAAAGTCACCCTTCTCAAACCACAGACAGGGAAATTCCTGATGACTCTTGAGTGCTCCGTCCTAAATCCCAGTTTGTTCCGCATCCGAAAGCTTGATATGCCTGGGGTAGATGTAGCCAGGTCCTCCCAAAGCTGGATGTGGTTAATCACAGCTTTACTTATACAGACCTTAGGATATGTTTACGCATGCGCCTTTAATCTTGTTGTGGCACAGTAACAAATGCAATGGCAAACTCTCATTCATCCAGGTAAGAAATGGCCAACAGGCTGTATCTGTTGCCACAGTGGCTGAATAACAAGACAGCTATAGTGTTAAATGCAGATCTCTGTATTGAAAGGTTTCTGTTCCCACTCGTAAGTGATTATAGAAAATGGACTCACTTGCCCACTTCCAAAAAATGAGAAACATATTTCTTAGAGGCAGTATGCTTTGTATGCTTGTAGCGCAGTGAAGCTGTTGGTTAGTCTACTATTTTTGACATGCAGCTGTTATGCAGAAACATCTGACAGTTTCTTTTCTTCAGGCTCAGTTGCTGCGGTGTCAGGAAACAGCCTTTGGTTTCAGTTCATGTAAGATGTGAGCAGGTATGGGATGCCAGTGTGATACCTCAGTAACACAAAAATATACCCTCCAGCCTGCAGAAGAAACTAGAGGTATCAAGGAGTAGGCTGATCAGTTCCAAATTCTCATCACAAATATTTGCTTTGAGGTAAATAAAAATAAAAATAAAAAATGTGCTAAATGGCTAGCTAAAACAAAACAAAACAACAACAACAAAAAAAAAAAGACAAATCAGAGTGATATTTATTTCTTTTCCACTGTGAGACCAGAGAATAAGTTCATTGACTTATGAGACATCATGCTGATGCTTTGGGTAAGAGCAGCTTCTCTCTGTTTTCCAATGAATTGCACACTGGATAGGATAAATCTGCAATGCTGTGAAACATTAAGTGCAAAAGTAGGAAAGTTAAATGAAGACCTTGAAGCACCTAAGATGGCTCAGGCTAATGACGAAAGCTTGTATGTCAATTTAATACAAAATATAGAAGAACAAATACAATATTTTGCAGGATCTACTGTCAACATTACTTCACTTTCTCTGAGACAAACGCTACCTTGGTAGGTGACATGCTAAAAACTGAAGGTGTCAGCTTTAGTAATCATGGAGACAGCAACAGGTCTTAGAGCCTAACCAATGCATCTTTCTTCTTTAAATCCTGGCAATAACTGCAAAAACTGTAGTGGTAGAAGCAGTCTCCTGTCCTCCTCATCATGAGAAGAGTACAGCTCAACCCTTGTTCTGCAGAGTGTGTATGGGCCTTTTTGGAGGTTTGGGTTTTTGTTTTGGGTTTGTTTTGTTGTTTTTTTTTTCTAAACCTCAGCTGATGAGCTGTAGCTATCTGGCTCTGTATCAGGTTTGAAGCCTTTGGCTTCCACAAGCTGTGGCTTACGCTGTGGAGAAAGAAAAGGTAAATATCCTTTCATGTGAGACATTTTTATGCTGAAATTAAGACAGCTTTAGAGTAAAAAGGTGGCAAAGCTGCTTTGCCTTGCACAGTGAGGAACCGAAGTCAGTAAGTCAATGTTCACTTTCTGCACCAGGCTTGGGAGCACCCCAAGCCTTCCTGTACCAAGATGATTGAGTATGGGCATTCCCTATTGCTTATGGCAACAAGCCATTATAGGTAGTGTGTCTGCTGTAATGCCCTTCCTTAATGTGGGGAAGTGGGCTGAGAGTTTTGGGCAAGATAGCATTCGCAAAACTGATTTTCACTTTTAGGAGCTGTTTGTCACCTTTGCTCACTGCTGCAACTTGTAACGTAGCTATGGGGCAGCCAGCACAGAATAGCTGGGGGACTGTGAAACCTGCATGATGGCAGCACAGGATAAATTAAGCTGGCTTGTCCCCTGGGCATACAGGTGGCACACATGCTGCAGCTCACTGTGAGCAAGATCTGCCTGTGTACTGCAATCTGTGGGTCAGCTTCAAACAGCTTCAGTAACAGGCTGCTGTTGTTGTGTCTGTGTTCAGAAGATGGTTAGTCAGCTCTGGCACAGACCCAGCAATAATAAAACACGTTTGTGACTGTTCCCTCTTGTGATCCTGTCTAACAGCTTCAAGGTTGCATTTGGATGGTACTTGGAAAAGCCCTGCTTTGTGTTCTTCCACATTTTCCCAAAGACCATTTGCTGACCATGCTCCAGCATTAAGTGACTTTGCAGTCTCTCTGACAGTAAAAAGTGCTGGCTGCTTCTGAGGAAGCCCACGAGACTTTGTTTTACTCCCCAAGAGTGGGGCTGGCCAGGAAAGGTCATTGTTTTGTCCTCATGTCTGAAGAATCAGAAATTCAAAGATCCTGCTTCTATTCTTCTCTTTATCAGGGGGAAGCTGCGTCATTCCTACCTAGAGTCTCAAAGATTCAAACCAGGCTAATAACTAGCTAAAGCAGAGCTGTAATTAATAGCTGCCCATGATGATGCAAAAGAGTAGCATCTCTGTCCATGGGTCAAGTAGACTTGTGCATGCTGATATGCTTTTTCAGCTACTAAAACGACTTTTGTTTTGTCTAGCTCTGCATCTCACCATGTCTTTAAGGAAAGGAAATCCAAACCTGGGATATAAACCAGAAAATCCGCTTCTGAAATGTACTAACTAAGGCAATGGCTACATCCATTTGAAAGACAGATGGTTTCTTTTTCTTTTTTGTTTCTGCTATTTTATTTTTTTTTTTACCAGCATGACAAGAAACTGGTGGCTGAAGGAAGAAAAAGGATATAGTTTATTCTCTTTGGGCTATCCTTTTGACAGAAGCAAACACTCTTCTTGCAAACACAGCTAATCCTCTTTGTCTGGATATTTTATTAGCTGAAGTTTAAATCCTTGAACCCTCACTTTATCATGTGTTTTCCTTTACTGGTGATGTCACCTACCCGCCTTCATCTAATGAGTCATATACAGCAGCCAAACACAGGTGCTGGTAGAATATAGGGCTTTGCTAAGTACTTCAGCTTCTTAACACTTACCTTATTACTTGATGAAATAGAAACATAACTGATACATAAAGGAGCTGTTATATATTAGGACCTCCCTGAAATATAAAGGAAATATATAGGAGGTCCTTGAGAGCCTCCTAATTATAGGAACTGAATGCAACAGGAGTTGTTAGTAAGGAGGGAAGGATGATTAATGCTGGTTCTGCCATGCAACCAATAACAAGTGGACTGTTTGAAAATTATTTTCTTCCTGAACATTTCCATAAGTCATGTAGGCATAAGAATATTACTGTAAAGCATCAGCCCCCTGATGCCTCCTTTCTAAAGTGAGAAGAAATGCACTGAGCATTGTGTAACTGCTGATGTCATCATGGAAAGCCGATGCTTTCCTGTTTGAGACCCTGAAAAAAAGAAGGTAGGGGAGGAAATGGAAAAAATGGAGAAGCAAATCAGACAGATGAAGAGAGCAAAGGAGCTGGGCAAACCCCTGCAGGACAGATGAGTAAGCTTTCCATTCCAAATCAAACAGCTCAATTTTGGGACAGCAACAGGTTTTCATTTATCTTCCCTACATTTTTTGAACATGCTTTGGGCTCCTTACAAGAATGTGGCTACTGTCTGTGTTCGAGACTAAACAGGCAGCCTGCTTTTTCCACTTGGCTACCTTTGCACAGTATGTCAAAAACCTGACATGGCTCTGATAGAGAACTATCTGGGAATAGGCAGTTTGGTGTGAGCATAAGCATGCAGGGAGGTCTGGTCATCCTAATTAAATTGTCGTGTTTGAGACACACCCAGAAAAACTGGACAAAATCTCCTGTTAGACTTGAAGAATGGAATTTTCCAAAGAGTTTTAGCTCTGCTCCCAAAGAAACTAATGAGACCACCACCGGGCTATGCTTTGAGGGCAGCATTCAAGTCCCAGTGCCCACATGGGAAGTGTTTCAGGGGAGGATCTCCCATGTAGGATTTGCTTGCTGGGCCTTTTTGTTGAGGCGGAGGCAAGGAGTTATTCAGTTCCTCAAGGCTGTAAATCTTCACTGCACCAGAAGCTGTGAAAAGTAACTATAAAAGAGGGGGAAATGTGAGGGCAGTGAAATTCTCAGTACAGAGATGTTGGAAAAATATTGACATTTAAAATGAAGGAGGAAGTAACCTACAAGTTAAGGTGACCCTTCCCGAACCCTTTGAACTCCTACCTCCTTCTTCCCTGCAGGCTTTTCCTACACTTTCCTCCTTTCCAGCCATCCCACTTCTGTCCCAGGAGTGACTGAAGCATGGCCTTATATTTGTTTCCAAATTTGAAAATGAAGGTGTTGGCTGACATCTTCTTGATGTCAGCAAGACAAATATGCAAGGGTGACCACATTCAAGAGCCCGATGAGCTGACAGGGAGGAGTGGGGTGGGGTGAGGGGAAAGACCAATGTAGACCATCAGTAGTCTCTGGGAAAGGTCCCACTGGAAGCAGGAGTCAGCCACTGAGTCAAAGGGGAGGATTTGGCCAGCTGTTTTGGACTGATTTTCCTTTGCCTTTTCACATCTTTTAAAATACAATGCTGGTGAGGAGTCCAGAAGCCACTTGGAGGGGTTATTGTAGGGGGGAGAGACTTGCAGGTGGTATAAGCTCCCAGCGACAGCGTTTCAGAGGCTCTGTGGTTAGGTTTACAGCTGTTGTCACAGGCTGAGCTGTGCTGTAAACCTTATGATCTGAAAGAAGTAACCCCAAAGCTGCTATGTAAATCTAGTAAGAGCCAAGGGAGAGCTGTGAGTGGGGGTTAGGTAGGGGTGAGGTGGGGGTGCAGCTGCATGGCAGGCCTGAGCAGCTGAAGTGATGCTCTACTCTATAATCTTTAGCCACATTTTCAAGGCAGAGAGCAAGGGAGGGAATAAACAAAATATTCTTTTCCCCTAACAATTAAGTAAACCAGAAAATTCATTGCCATTGATTGATTCAGAAATTATGTCAAAGAAGGTTTTCATAAAGTCATTGGAGATAAATCTGATCAGATTCATGGTAGCTAAAGCAATGCTCTAGGGTGGTTCAGAAAGTTCACACACATAGAGGAACCTGGAGGAGGTACCACACCTGACATATGTTTAAGCATTTGCTCCAGTTCATGTTGGAAATAGGTTACTAGATAGATAGGTCTGACTTAATACAGATGCTCTTATCACAGTATCACAGTATGCTAGAGATCGGAAGGGACCTCAAAAGGTCATCTACTCCAATCCCCCTGCCAGAGCAGGATCACCTAGATAAGTTTACACAGGCATGTATGTTACCAAGTCCCTGCTGTATCAGGAATGGAGGAGGTCAATGCATTCAAGATGATGTCATTAAAGGAAACCTGTAATGGCAGGGAGGAAGGAGTTACAGAGGATGAGGCAGGGAAAGAAGAAAATTGTAGCCTATTTCTCAGGAAAGATGGGCTTCTGTGCTTCACAGGGGCTGATGCATACCAACCCCAACTCAGAGGTCACTGCAATGTTCTTCACTGTCCCTGAGAGGTTTGAGATGAAGCCCACAGCAGATGGGAGAAAATGACTGCAAGGTAACCTCAGTGGATGAGTGGTGGAAGGCATGGGTGTGTGCCACACATCCTGAGAATGTCTCACAGATGTTTCTGCAGGCCCCTCTGCAGTCATTCTTTCCCTCAGTGACGACTCCCACACTTCAGTTTCTTGTAGATGTGTTCTGCTTATGACACTGGTGGCTACATCAGATTTGCCTTCAGACTGTGAACTCAGAAGCCCTCCTTACTGGCTCCATATCACAGTCTTCCTGATCTTCTTTTGTTGATCTACTTCATGACAAAAGAAGATACTCCTGTCCTGTAGAAGATATTTTACTCCTTGTCCTAAGGAGCACACAGCAACTTCCATGTTGGAGAAGAGCAGGAGTCCCTCCACTTTCATTAGGGCTGACAGCTGCCCTTGTCCCCATCCACCGGTAGTTTGAGAGGTCATTAGTGGGGAGGAAAAGTTGTTTCCCACACAAAGCAAGCACCAAGTGAATAATGGGAGAAATGGATGCTGCTAATGCTGTCACCCTGGATCATGGAGAGACGCACATTAAGAGATTTAAACCTGAATGGTGGCTGAGCAGCTCAGTTTCAGTGGAGGGGATGCAGGGGGAAAGCTCCCTTTCCCCTGTTATTAGAGACTGATGGGTAGTGGCCTCATACTGCATTGATGTGGGGTAAGGGGGTAACAATGCTTATGTGGGCTTCTGTGGGGTGCACAGCCTAAATGCTCTCTCCTCCAGCATCCCCCCCAGCTGCTGCCTCCTACACCCTGTGTTAGGACAGGATCCTCCCCCATCGCTTTCTCACTGTGGCAGGAAAGAGCCTTGTCTCACTACCACTGCCAAGTCAGTTGTGGTCCTCACTGCAGGCAAAGCATCATCTACCAGTCTCTGGTGGAGCAGCCAGCCTTGAGCAGTAGCACAGCTTCTGTGTCAGTCGGCAAAGCAGAGGAGCCAGTGATAGGCTGCAATAATAGGGATGGCCCACACTCAGCTCATCAAAAAAATGGCAAGCATGCGAGAGCTGCCTTTGGGTGCCAGGAACAGGGGAGCTCACAATGGGGTGCTGTGTCTGGTAGCACTAAAAATGTCTCCGAGAGGATGGCTGTCTCCTAGCATGAGACAAATGCTGGGAAACCTGCTCCCAAGAGATCTTACGTTTTTCCTCATTCACCTCATTCTGAGCAGAAAGAAGTGCTCTGAAAAGGCATTGGGGAAAAGTAGACAATAGGTCTTCTGCCCTAAAAAAAATAAAGTTATTGAAGAGTTGCAGGCTCCCAGATGAAGCCTGAATACTACCTGTGGCCAGTGCACCCAGCACCAGCACTGCTGCTGCAGGGAGCAGCTGCACCCAGGCAACACCCCAGTGCCTGGGAACTGCCCATGTAACGAGGTAATTGTTTATCCTTTGACATACAGAACCATTAACAACCTAAGAAGCCTTGGCTTCATACTGGACATTATGCTTAATCCTATTTTTCTAAGAGAAATAGGATTATTGTCTGAGAGTTCATCATTATTAACTTCATTGAATGAATTACTGAGAGAAAAGTTACATAGTGATTTCTGGTCTCTCAGTATTAGATGGGGGCAGCTGACTGGAATTTGCCATTTTCTTCATTAGTTCATTTGATAGTGTTGGTCCTTCTCTCAGCAAGCGAACATGTGTCTCATCTGTAGATCAGGATACTTTTTCTTTTGGGACCATAGGTTCCTACTGGTGTGTTTGCAGCTATTTGGGAACCACCGTTGCTGATAGAAAATGGCTGATGAAAGTTATATATAAGAACAAGGTAAGGTTTTATGAAAAGCTGTTTGCATGTGTATTTCTCCTCACTTGGCCCCGGCCACCCAAGCTTGAAGGAACTTTGCTTCCAGCTTTTCCATTTTGAATCTCTTTCTTTTGGGTTCTACTCTTTTTGTTTCATTTCCAGCCAAGTTACATCTCAAGCAAGTTTAAAAGGCCTTTTTTTTTCTTCTGTGATTTTGATTACAGTGATTTTTATTTTTTCCAGCATCTCAGCCTAAATTTAGAGATTTTGATGCCAAAGATAATGATGGTATTCCCTTTGATATTGAATCATCTGGTGTTGCAGGACCAAATAATTGACATTTTACTTAGTTCTCCCATTTATTCTCTCTGAACACACTACTAAGTCTAGAAAGCTTATTATGCTTTGGTTTAGCATTATGCATTGGGCTTGGCTTGATATTCCCAGGGCTATATCATAGTAAGAATTAGATTCACCTTGCAGAAATATTAAAGACTCAGATTTACTGAGGCTCCTAATAAAGTGACATGCTAATTCTGTGAAGGGAATGGGAGCCGCCAGGAATTCTCAAGAGAGCGTATCCTGAGACAGCAAGTATCACCTCTCCATACCTCTCCATACCTGATCCTTTGCACGTGCCTCTGAATGGGTGCTGGTATCCTATTCTGCTTTGCATGCAGCATAGGGGGGCTTAGACAAGCAGCCACTTCAGAAAGTTTGTGTTCGGATAGGGGTGCATCAGGGCACAGATATCTGCTCAGACCTGGCAAGGTGGGGTTGTTTTCCCCATACGGTTCCTCCATAAAATGTTATGGTGAGACATAAACTTTGATATCAAGATCTCTGGGGCAAGGAATATCTCTTTGATCTGGGCTCTTACAACCCCTTGGGCAGAGGGGATCCTGCCCTTTAACTGGAACTTCAGTACAAATAACAAATCATGAATAACCCTAATTCTGGTGGGCAGACTGGTGAGTTTGGATTCCCCACGTGGATCTCTCACCCCATGGAAGTCGGTGGCACATTTCCTATTGGCTTCAGCAGGGCTGGAATGCAGCCTTTCCTTTCTGCCTGTATGACTCTTTGCAAATGGAAAAATGTTTCAAGTTCTGTTTTGGTGCCTCAGACTCTGCTTCTTCTCCACTTTAGGAACACTTCACTTCAGCCAAATGTTTCCTTTGTCCCATAGCCCCAGAAAAGGAAAAAAAGAAAAATAAAAAGGGGGAAAAGAGAAGCTTTCTCCAGATAAGAACATGAACAACAGAAGTGTTAGAAGAGAGGATACCTTATGATCCAACAGAAAAGGAAAAACTCTTCCCACTGTCTAGATGTCCCAGTCAAGGCCAGAAGAAAGCAGTCAGCTTTGCCAGCAAAATCCTAAGCAAAAGAAATAGATGACATCCTTCTGGTGCCCCTGGACATGCAAAGTATCCGCTTTGCTGCTGTTCTGCTCCACTTTTGCTTCCAGTGCAACAGCTGCCGAATTTGTCCTGCCTTGTAGGCATAACACATCAAGCTCAGGGAAAAGCCAGGTGCTGAGGTGAAGCCTGGAAGTCCCGCAAAGGGAGGAGAGCAGTGTGAAGTAAACACAGCTATGTAAAGAAGCTTCCTTCTAGGATAAAAATAGATGGACACACACACAGGAACTGAAAATCCCTCACTTCTGTTTGCTTTTTCTGTTTGATTTCTTCTTATTCTCTCACCTTGCTGCTCCCCTCTCCCGTCCCAGATGAACAGTTGTGTTTGCCATCATAGCTGAGCTCTCTTTCAAGGGAAGATATTTTGGACTTAAAAAGAAAAAAACTAAAAATGTAGGGGTTATTTCCCAGTACATAAACCAGCAAACTCCCTTAAGGAAAAACTGAAGGTTTAATTTTGCAGTGGAAGCCTTGCAAAATCAGGTTTTCATTTCCGCTGACTGCTTTGAGTGGAAAACTGAATAAACATGAATACATATGGTGCAGGCATGCACACACATATATATATATACACACTGGCTCCTCAGCTGCTGAATACTTGCAGCTTGAAATTGTACCTAAAGATCATGACCTCAAGGACAGGAGAGGCAGCGATGAGAGGTGAGGGGAGATCATGGGGGGAGAGCAGGAGTGTCCATGAGGGAAGATCATGAGGGGAGTGCTGGGGCAGTTGTGAGGGGACATCGTGAGGTGAGAGCAGGGGCAGCCATGGGCCATGAGAGTTGGTCATGAGTGGAGAGCTTGCTGGGAGATGGGGCATGTCCATGAGGGGTAGGGGCAGCAGCTATATCGTGTGGGACCACTATGAGGGGGCAGACGTGGGGTGGCTGTGACTGGAGATCGTGAGGGGCAGCCATGAGGGGAGACCACTTTGCCCTCAGTGACATGGTTTAGTGGTGGGTTTGACAGTCCTGGGGTAATGGTTGGGCTCGATGATCCTAAAGGTCTTTTCCAACCTAGTTGATTCTGTGATTCTATGAAGAAGTGAAGTTTTGCCAGCACGGATTTTAAATCACGAGATAACACAGGGAGACAAATTATCCCTTGGAGTTGTTCCTTCAGTTCAACCAGTTACATACTCTCTGCTTTTCACCTAGTAACCCTGAGTACTATGTTGCTTTCAAAAGACAGCTCTGAATGTCAGGAGGATGAACTGCTGGCTTCTTTAACAGAGATAATAAAGAAGAAAGTGCCACGTATTGCATCAGAGGAACACAAGTAGAGGGATAAGGTGAATGGGCTAAGCTGCCCTCCTGTATGCACAGCAAACTTTCATAGAATCATAGAACCATAGTTTGGGTTGGAAGGGACCTTCAAAGGTCATTTAGTCCAACCCCCCCCCGCAATAAGCAGGGACACCTTTAACTAGATCAGATTGCCTAGAACCACATTCAGCCTGGCCTTGAATGTCTCCAGGGATGGTACATCCAGCACCATTCAGGGCAACCTGTGCCAGTGTTTTACCACCCTCAGTGTAGTTTCTTCATCACATCCAGCATGAATGTCTTCTCTTTCAGATTAAAGCCATCACCCCTTGTCCTATCACCACAGCCCCTGCTAAAGTCACTTCTCATCTTTCTTATAGGTCCCTTTTTAGAACTGAAAGGCTGCAATAAGGTCTCCCTGGAGTATTCTCCAGGCTGAGCAACCCCAACTCTCAGTCTTTCCTCATAGGAGAGGTGCTCCAGCCCTCTGGTCATCTTTGTGACCCTCCTCTTCACACCTACGTTTCCTAGAAGTCAAACCAGCCCTATTTGCTTAAAATAAAAATAAATACAAAAAATAACAAAAAAAGAAGGAAGATAAAACCCAAAGGAATCCGGAAGCTGTTTTTACCAGGAACCAGAGGCCAGGGAGCTGGCTGGGTGCAGACTGCCTGCAACACCCACCCAGCCCAGCTGCAGCCTATCTAACACAAACATCGCAGTGGCCGTTTGCCCAGAAACAGCATCGGCCGCTGGAGCCCTCCAACGGAAGGAAGCCAGAGAGAGCCCTGGCCCCGCACCACAGCCCCCCAGAAATCAGCTCGGGGGGGAGGAAGGGTGATTGGCAGCTCCCAACAGGGAGAAGAGCAGCGCCCATAAACATTGCTGTTATTTTCTTAAGTGAAGAAGCTTTCCTCCGCTTCCTGTGATCAAAAAGGGTTGTTAACAGTTCCTGTTAAAAGCCAGTGCTCACAGCCTGTAACTTTACACATGGGCTGCATTAGAAACGGGAAAGATGATTTTTTCCTCAGTGTTAAGAAATGCCAAAGGCCTTAGGTTTATCTTCAGGATTGGGGTTTTTTGTTTTACTATGTAGGTTTTGTGGGGCAGTCCATTTAGGTAGGGAATGTAAAGGACAGATGAATCTTAAAGGACTAAAAATCCCTTTAAGTCCCACCCCTATATTGGGGAAATAAGCTTGATGGAGCTGTCACCATCCTACAGGTTTTGTTTCTTATTTGCTTTTTTTTTGCAGCCTAATAGGTCTATATGAGGTCTTCCATGTATGGAAATACCTGCAAGAAGCCATGCCAGCTCTTAGGTAGCATTGTAAAAACATAGTCTTTAACATTGTAAAAACAAGGTCTTCAAAATGCTGAGGAAATCAAAAGTCAGGGATAGATCCATGAGAATTCAAATAAGAACTGAGCAAAGAATTTCAGAAACACTGCAGGTGCTCTCAAATTCATAGTCAAGCCTCCCACTTCTCTTTGACTAACAGGTCTGTGCTAGATTTACCTTTTTACCCAGGCTTTGTCAACATTGGCTGTGTCCCAAGGTCTGTGTTTGTGTGACAATATTGCACACAGATTATTTTCTAATGAAAGTGACCCCAAAACCTGTGAGATTTAAGGTGGTTTTCCCAGGATGTTCAAATGTAAGATGGGGCTACATCAGCTCAGGGGCCTTTGAAGAATAATATGCTGTTGTGCTTCAGCGAAAACATAGAATCGTAGAATACCAAGTTGGAAGGGACCTCAAGGATCATCTGGTCCAACCTTCTTATGCAAGCATGACCTAGATTAGATGTCCCAGCACCCTGACATGAAGTCTTCCTTTCGTTACCACAGGAGATACTGTTGGTGTCTCAGCATCAGGCAGACACAAAGAGGGTACCAACCTTTGAAAGGGGGACCAACTTCTAGTTCCCCTTCATGTCAAAAGGGTGATAGGTTTCACTGGAAACCCTTTCTGGTTCATGAATGCTTTGAGTCAAAGTGGCATTTGTTCACCCTGCCCCAAAATCCCAAGCTGGCTGATAACAGCAGTTTGCAGTTTTCTTGGTCAGGCTTGTGTGAGAGAGAGAACCTCAATGCGCTATTTGTAAACAGGGAGAGAGCTTTTTAAAGAAGCTTTTGTTCCTCTGCAGCAGTTGTCAGACATGGAAGAGCTTTTTTCTTCCCAGGGTTCATCTAAAGATACATTCCCAGGAGATGCATCTGACCCCTCAGAGATGTGGCCTGCTGCCAGGGGGCATGCATTTGCTTCTGCCATCTGGGCAGCAGCAGCCAGTCTGTGCTGTGCTGGTAACAGCTCTCCAGAGGAGACAGAGAGTCTGGGAGCATTTTTCTTTAGAATGGCATAGTTTGGCCATGATTCCTCATACAGACGCAGCTCCTCACTGAGGCCTCATTCTTGCAAATATTTACTCCCATGAGTAACTTCAAGACTGCTAGTAGTGAGTTGAGTGGGATAACTCCTGGGTTCTCAGCAGACACTGAGGAAAGCAGTCCTTCTGCAAGAGGGGTTTACATACATGCTCAAATGCCTTTTGCAGTAAGGATGGACTTAAGTATGTGCTTAAGTGTTTTGGAAATGAAGGATGAGAATTTCCCCACTGTCTGGGTTCAGTTTTATTTGCTGTTTATTGACAGATACTCTGTAAGGGTTGCCCAGATTCTTTGTGTAAAATTAATAGTCAAATGATCTGATTTCTGAATATATTTGCAGTTCTTCCTCCCTCTAAATATAATGAAAGCCATTACAGCCATTATTCTCTTTTACATTTGTTGCATATAAAAATACATTCTAGCGCCAAGACCTGGAAAATCAGCTTTTTCCTAAAGCTCATTTTTTCTGACTTTAAAAGTTTTATGAGTTATAAAACCCCTGAAACAATAAGTTTCTGATGGAAATGATGACTAGAGCAAAAATAACAGGTGTTGTTATAATAGTCCTAAAAGTAGAGGACATGGAAATCTAGCTCAGCTAAAAATATGCACTTTTTATTTCTTCATATTACATGTTTAATACCTTGGTTCTTCAGGCTGAACTGCAGCAAGAGAACATGGGAATCCTGGGTGCTTCAGCTTGTGAACTCTTAGCAGGCAATGTGTTTGCATTTAGGCATGAGCAGCTTCCTAGAGAGCTAGTACCACATCCTCAGCTGGTGTAAACTGGCATAGCCCTAAAGAAGCTGAAGGAGCTGACTTAGTACTAGTTAAAAGCAAAAAGACACATCTCTGTTTTGAATTGTGTAATTCAGTGCAGCCTAATGTGAGTTTATTGATGTGGCAGTCTTTGAGTATTGTCAGGCTACAGGAAAAAAAAGACAAATCCTCTCAGTTAACCTGTTTAGGCTGGCTTTGCCCATCCAGTCTTTGATCCCTGAGATCCATATGTTAGTGAAGCCTGCATTTACTGCTTAGACACATGGTCAACTAATGGTAGCCCCAGGCCTAGGCAACACCTCTGCATGCAGATAGCTAGCAGCCACTCTACTAAACTTCATCCTGTGAGCCCTGCACACATGACGGATTTGAAACCTATCCTGAGTGAGCCATGTGAAGGTGAGGCACATAACTGAGGTGCTTGAAGTTGGCCAGCATGAGTATTCCTGCTGAGTTCCTCGCCTAGTCTCATCTTCCCAGGCAGGGGACCCCTTATGTCATTATCTGCTCTTTCACATGTTTCTCTCCTTGTCTTCACCCTCCTTGCTCATAAACTGCAAGAAACTGCCTCAGCTGAGTTAAGACATGCATTTGTGTTATATACATATATATATATACACACTTATGTACTTACTTGTATAAAATCTTCTTTATATAAAAATATATTTGTATAAAAGCATCATTTGGTCAGCCTGAGCAGGAATAGGAATTCATATTCTGCTGCCATCATGGTACAGCTGCCTGGGGAAGTGATGCTGCATTAGCAATAAAGCTTGCACTCTATGAGGGCTTCCCAGCCCTCTGATGAGGGCCTTGTACATTTGTGTTAGATTAGAGGCACTGATAAGCACTGCACCAAAAGGCCAGCCTTGCTGATTGTTGTATGCTCTTCACAGGGAAGAATATAAATACAGTAATAAACTACAAATAAATATAATGAGCTGGGAACTGATCATGTCTTTAATTTCTTTCCTAGCTGAATGCATCCAGCTGTGACGTCCACTTTTTCCCTCCAAGTCCAGAGTGTGACTCAGCAGTGCCCAAGAGATTACAGCTGAATGAAAATCTTCCTTTTGCTGCTTTAACTGTTTGTTCCCAACTGTTTGCTGTGGAAATTATTTCACAGCATTGGTGACTGATGATTCAGCGTTATGTAGAGAATCCCCCTCAGCCCCCCATAGATTGACTCATCTCAGTGCTCATCAGGTCCACCTGCTCAGGACATAACTGTGGTATAAATCTCACACTCCCTTACATGGCTGAGGATCTCAGCTGGAGTGGCACATGCTTCCTGATAGCAGTACAAATGGGTTGATGACCTTGGTTTTGTGTCCCATTCCATTGCCTGCTTCTGAGCAGATCTCAATTATTGCTAACCAAAGAAGTAACTGAACTGCTTCAGCTCCGAAGTAAGGTGGCACAGACAGATTACAGCCCTGATCAGTGGGTTTTACACATATGCACGTAACTGAAGTGTCCTTACCAATGAACCCAAACACAATAGCTCTGTTGTGATTCAGTTCTGAAATATCCTTGCATTCCTCCTGAGGAAGAGAGGGGGAATCAGTTGGTGAAGCTGAAGTCAAACCAGGAGGGATGTAGTAGGTGACTGAGAAAACATAAAGTCAAATATCATTGTTGCCAGCAGGCACACACTTACAGAGTCTAGTCCTCTCAAAGGCTGTGCTGGAAGAAGCATTTTTCCCCTTTATCCTTCTCAGTGATACTGATATATTCATATTCACATAGTCCTGCAATGACAGTTCCTGGAGTTCCTCTACCAGTCAAGGATGATCACAGTATAGTTAGAGGGTAAACATGCTTGGAACTTGTAATGAACATGATCAATCATATCCTGCAAGAAAATGAAGTGATTCAAAGCACAAGCTAGTCTCTTTTCAGCAAAATCTCCTCTCTCCTCTCAAAGCCCCAGGAAAGGACCACAAGAATATGGGTACTAAATCAGAGTAATGCATTTGATTTGTGAAGTGGCACAGCAAGGAAAGACCAAAAAAAGAAGCAGACAGTGGAATGGAGAGACTGCTGTTGAGATGGGGCAATGAGAGAGCTTTCTACAGGACTGTCTCGCTAATGTGTATGTTAAGATTGCCTGTAAAGAGATCACCTCTACGCAACAGCATTGGTAAGGTGGTGTTTGGGGATAATTCAGTCAAGTGGAAGGTGGCAATCCCAAACCAGTAAAGTTAGGAGTGCTGGAAGAATGAGGGGAAGGAGAAAGAAATAAATCTCTTGGGTGGATGACAGTTTACGGATGAAGGCATAATGCATCATGACACCACAATCCATCCAGCTTTGAAAAGATCCCAGTCGTAGGAGAGCATGTAAATAATCACTTTCACAGCAAATGTGGAGCCTGCCAGATGTTTCATCTCTGATTTTCCCCAGAAGCATCTTTCAGAGACCTGGGAACATAAGTCTGAATCTGCTGTGTAGAACTGAGTGTGAGTCTTCCCAGGGACCTGCACAGGGTTAAACATACAGGAGGCATCTAAGTATTAGTGAAGAATGGGAGCTCATAAGTACACACTGAACACTTGCCCTTTCCTGCTTGTAGGGATGTTATACCTTTAGCAGAAATGAAGATATGTACCTGGGGCTTATCAGGAGGAGGACAGGTTCTTTGTGCGGACCAGCAATGGGTGGCACACCAGCACCCCACAATTTGGATTCATGACCTCCAGAGAGCTCAAGGTCCTCAGCTGCACCTGATATAGCCATTGCTTTTGTGTTGTTTTGGAATGTTTCTTCTGTCAGTTTGTCTGTCTGACTGCCCGTGACTTCTCAGAAAAGGTATCTCCACTGGAGCTTCTTGAGTAAATAGAAGATTTACTGAAATTGTCAAACTTTGACTTTTAATGCTAGGGCAGGATATCAGCAGTTGAAATGAAATTTGTCCTCACAAAGACCCGAAGTTGATTGTATAATTGAAAAAGTTAATGGTTTAGAGTGTGAGTTAAATTTCTGGACATTTTGGCCTCTGTCTAATACTGAAAGTAAATTAGGGAAAAACTCCAGGCAATTTCAATTGGGCCAACACTGGGCAGTTTTGAAAATCTCACATGAAGGTCCGTGGGGCAGGAGCTCTGTTGTGCTCTGACCTGGTGCCTTCCCAGCATTGCTGGGACATTGCTTGAATGCATTCAGAGTTGTGCCATATGTTTTTACATATCTTTGACAGTCTCTCTTTTCAGAAAGCCTGTACATTAAAGGGTAGAGGAGGAGGACACTCAGATGTTCAAAGCAGGGGCTACATCATCTTTTGTCTTGGTCTTTCACCTCAGTTAAGGCCAGTTAAGTGCTACTGTAACCTGGCTAATGAAAATCTGAAATGAAATCTAAACATTCAGCTTCTTTTTCATGATGCATTTAAATTAACCAAAAACCCCAAACTTCGTAACCCAGGACAATCTCCACATAAACAAGACAAGTAGCAGAGTACTAGGTACCAATGCAGTGTCATCAAGACTTAGACATCTCCTCCAATCCATACAGCTTTAGCAAGTTCTGCAGCAATCATGAGGGCTGTGTAAGTTTTTAAAGATGACTGCAGGACTTTACTTTAAAGTAAAGATTTCCCACTCCTACTAAGCTGCAGAAGCTAAATATATCCTTCCTGTTTACTCTCTGTGTGATTTTAAACTAAGCTCCAGCCTATAAAACATAATGCATCTCTGGTGTCTCAACTCAACAAGGAGCAGTACATCTCTGGTTCGTAATACCACATTGCCTGACTGCCTGCCTCTGCCAAACCTGGCAACAAAACACACTTCAGGCAAGTTCAGGGGACAGCTGGCAGTATCTGGATCAAATCAGTTCTGTGGTTTAGCTCGAACTTAAGGGATAAGGCATATGCTAATGTTCTTTTTCTCTCCTTTTTAGGTAAACATTTTCATTTGTAATGAGCCATCAGCTTTGGAGGCTGCAGACTGAATTCAGAGGGAGAACCTAAGGAGTACCCAGGACATGTTTGGCTTCGACAGATTTACTTTCCAGCTTCTCCATTCATGACAGAATGATAGCTGGTTTCAGATATCTCATATTTAACTTTTCTGCTTTTCTTCAGGGATGACTTTTTTTCCTGAATCTTTCTCTTCATAGCAAAAACCTGTCATAGTTCAGTGAGACACTCTGCATCGCATTCACAATGCAGAATTGCACTTAGTAATCATGACTGTTCTGGCTTATTCTCTACCCAAAACAGGCATCTTCTGGGAGAAAAGGGTCATGGGATGATTTCCTTTTATAAGCAGATGTGAGGAACTTGGAAAAAAACTCTCTTAATAGACAGTCCAAAGATGATCAGAGGCACTGTTTTGCAATACAGGGTGTACAACCTAGCAAATCCACACCTCTCTAATGTAACATAGCTATTTCTTCCCTACCTCTCTTTCTGTCTCAAAGAAAAAGGTCAATTTTGTATTTAAAAAACACTATCAAAGATTTAATGATTGTACAGTTGGCCGTAGTTCAAACAATACAGGCAGGAAAGAATGTACAGCTGTCAAGTGTAAACAGAAATGGGTACAGCTCAGAAATGCTTCAGACAAATCATTGTATGTCATCGGCTGGTTTTAATTAAGAACAGACCAAATATTCTCTCCCTTCCCCCTCCTCTTTCTTCTCCCCCTTTTTCTTCCACCCCTTCAGTAACTTAAAAGAAAATGATTTGTAGTGTATTGTCTTATTGGAGTCTGTCCTTGTGGAAGTAAGCAAATGAATATGGAAATAGCTTGACTCAAAGTTCAAAGCGTATTATGACATCCCAGGGAGACCACAAGATTGTAATCTTAAAACTGCAACAGCAGTAGGTTAGACTTGTACCTTCCCACTTTCTGCAAGGAAAGTCTTGCTTCAGGAGCAGAATCCCATCATGTTGCTTCATGTTCTCATTTAAATCATTGTTTTAGAAGCAAATTTCAGGTTGGTCACCTCAGTCAAGTGAGTTTTCTTCATTATGTGCCTTGTGCCAACATCAGGTCTGTCAGGCGGGAAACCTATATGCAATGTCTTATTTTCAGAAACGAGATATGAAACAATACTTAGATTCTTCTGGATGGGCCTGAGCCAGAGGCAATACAAAGGAACTGAGGAAGGTTGTGGTGCACACATTATTAGTTTTTATTTATTTATTTTATTCTAGCTTCTCTGGATTGCTTCTGTGTTTTGCTGTCACTGCTAGTATGGATCTCTTCTGAATCTGTGACTTCAAAAAGAAGTATTCACCAGTAGACCTATTACAGTTAAGGATCTGACTGAAGAAATAACCACAGTTATCTTTCTCTTACTGCTGTGGCACGGAACTGTATTTCTGAAAGAACCAAACATCAGTATATCATGTTGTGTTGTATTTTGGGCAAGCTTTATCCAGTTTGCTTTAGGATCCATGAGATGGATATATTTCCAAAGCAGCAGTGGTACAGTCTGTACATGTCTTGCAACCTTTTTGAAGGTTAACCAGGAGAAGAAAGCACACTGTCACAGTAGAGCACTACTGTGCACTTTGACTCAAGGGAGGAGAAATTAAGTCTCTGCAAGGAAAGAAACTATAATAGATGCTGGGGTTTACCTGCCAGCTCACCCTATTACTCTTTGCTGTGAAGAATAGCAATATGGCAGTACTAATGATGTTATTGATGGCACATCATGAAAAGATTGTAAGGGGAGAGGTGAAAAAACCACTACATGGATCTCTACTGAAACGACAGTGGTATGTGCATCTTGTAAAATGACATTCCTACATTTGCAAGTTAAATAGGTGGGGAGTGTTTCTTTAGCTGCTCACTTTTGCTGTCATTAAAAGTCCATTTCTGAGCACTAGACATTTTCTTTGCTGCTAACCCTCAACCAAGACAGAAAGGGTGCTTTTTCCTTGGAGAGCAGTTTATAGTTCCCACATTAAAAGAATTCTTGGTAGACATCATCCTATGTGCTAATGACCACAGAAAACACTAGACGTCATTGGCAAATGCAGTATTGGTTATTTCCATATTTGCTCATAATGAAGAAGCAGAAGCAATGAAAAAAATTCAGTTAACTTATGCCCACCAATGGCTCCATACCTGTGCCAAATAATGAAAACTGCAGACAGGCTTGCCTTGCATAAGATTTCCAAAACCTATTTTTATTTACTAGTTAAAGAATTTTTTTTTTTCATTTAAAATAAAAGAAATAATCTCTGGATCACCTGGAAAGCAAAATGCCTCCCACAGGATAATTGCCATATTTTTATTTTTTAAATTCTGATGTTTAACTAAAATTCTGTGACCTAAAGCATAGGGAATGGGGCTCTGGGCTCTGTCACTTAGAGAACTGGGGTACACACTTCCCCATGATCAAAGCTGAGGTAACATGTTTTCTAGACATTAGGTGAAGGCCATAGTAAAGGTACTTTTACTACACAGGACATGTGCTACAGCTGTGTAGTTACCAAAAGGCCTTCTGATCTAGGCCTTTCAGCAGTTAGGCTAGAGGACAGTTTGGGGTTTCTTAAACTAGCTACTTACTTAAATACTGTCAATTAATGCTAAATGTAGCACATGAATCTCTGCGCAGGGACTAAACCACTTTCATTTTCTTTTTTGGCTTGTCTTTCTCTCCAAAAGAGGATAGTAATTGCAAAAAGAGCTGGGAAGCAAAAAACCTTCAACATTTTGTAAAGGCTATGTGGAGAGACAGCAGAACAGTCTTGATTCTGGCTCTACGGCAGCCTAACTTGTACCAGTTCTGAGACAAAAAAGAAGAGAAAAGAAATGCAAACGATATAGAAACATGAGATGAATTAAGAAGACATATGGAGAACTCCATGAAAGATGGCCTCTAAATTTACTGGGAAACATGTTTCCTATTTGCTTCACACATTCAAATGTCTGTTTTGTATGCAGCAGAAACAGATTTTCTTGATATTCTGTGTGGGGTAAGTGAAATATGTACATTAATTTCTGAAACATAACTCTGCTGTGCACGCGTGTATGTATTTTGCACATTAATTATTATGGTTTTATATATATATGTATGTAAGTGTGTTTATTGCATAATGCTTGTACCAGGTTTGGTAAGCAAGTCGATACTTTTACCAAGTAACATAGACAGAGGCCCTCCAGATGGATCAGAAGGATTGTCTGAGAAAAGCTGCACTTTTTTACAAGGCTCAGAAGCCCAGTAAAACTTCTCTACATCCTCATGCAGCCTCCCAACAGAAAATAAAAATCTTTTATTAAATAATGTGGCCCTTTAGGGAGACGTATATGACATCATCTGGATAAATGTATTTGATACATCATGATGCACCACTCTGTGAGTGTGATTATGGAGCTCAGTGTGTGGGAGGCCTCCAAAATGGACATTTTTTCTACCTTAATATTATTCTTGTAAATAAAGAAGATCTCAGTCTTTCTGAGAAACAGGGAGGGATGTTTCCCTCTGAAATCACTAAGACCTTACACAAGATTTTCCCTTAAAGACCTGCAGAGATATTATATTACTTTCAAAGCTCCTTTTCACTCATTTTTCTTAAGAATCCATTCCAACTCAAACCAACTGAGACAAAACAATGCCTGTATGAGGAAAAAATCAAGTAAAAGAATGAGTTAGTTTCATGATTCATCAAATTCCTTAATTATTTTTTATCTCTGCTACTTATTCTGTAAAAGTAGATTGCAGCAGTTTTCATGTTCTGTAACTATATCAACTTCAGCACAGCTTAAGAAAAAATACACCTTGTATTACTGCACATGAATAAGAGACAGGCGAAAGTCTGTGTCTACGCAATGGGTCTTGTGGATATGCAGGGGGCTCTGGGATGATCCTATCACGGAGTGGAAAACTTTTGAGAGCTGGCTCCCAGTGACATTAGTTGATCAGTTTTTCTTTTTCTCTTGTTGCTATCTCTGAAAACCATAAGATGACGAGTTGCAAATAATAAGATCAGATTTTAACAGGCTTAAGAAAAAAGAGAAGTCCCGCAACATGAAAACCCCAGAAAATACTATTCTTTTCATTTGTCTAAAGAAATTAAAGATCAGGGAAATTCCCTAAGGCAATCAACGTTTCAAGTTGTGTTTGCATTGGCTCAGGTTCATATTTGGAGCTCTATATTTAACAAGCCATCCTGAGAAGGCTATATAGCCACAGCTAATGACAATGGAAACAATTTCCCTTTGCGGTGTCTGCTGTCACAGAGCTTTGATGTCTGCCTGACACCACTATGTATTATAAATCTGAAAACTATTGCCATTTGATTGAAAGCTCCTACTGATGCCTGGTGGAGGCTCTCCCCAGCTTTGTCAGGCACTGCAGCCTCTTTCAGCAAGATGAGCTGCAACATTTGCAGGAGCTTTAGTTTTACTGCATGGGATTGCTCCATGGAAACAGGTGTGAAGAGACTCTTCTCTCTGAGCTATCCCTAAATTTGTGGAGTGTGGCCCCCAGGTGCTGAGGTTGGCATTGTGGGCTCATCAGTAGTACTCCAATTGGATTAACTTCCTGGTTTGCTGTTTCTTGCTACACCACTGATGCATAGCCTTGTCCCAGAGATGCTCCTGGCCCCGCTAGTGGTGTTTCCCAGAACCATACAGAAGTGAGCGCTGTGCACCTTCTGGACCTCTCTAAAAGAGTTTTACAAGATTTTTAGAGCCCCCTTCAGCCTTGATCCAGATGTAAAAGGAAGAACTTCTCCAGATAGTTTTGCAGTAGACAAGCTGCCAGTTCAGCTAAAACTACCAGCGACAGAGAAAGACTGAATAGCTCTGGGGTTTGATTACAATGCACTGGGTTATGGAATTGTACAGTAGTAGTAAACTAATTGAAATCCAACTACAATCAGCAGCAACCAGCTGACAGCTTTTTCGCAGCATGTGCGAAATGAGTTGTAATCGCTGATCTGATTTTAATAGACAAACTATCTGTGTTGAAAGGAAATAAAAAGAAAAAAGACACCCACTGTTTCTCTGGGGAAGATGTCAACAAATAAAACATGCAGGAACAGTTTGTACTGAGGTTTTTTAATATCTTATAGGCTCAACAACCATAATTTAGAAAATCATAGCCTTTAGAAAAAGTACTTCGTAAGCTGATTAAGGACTTCTAGAAATAGAGAAAGTAAAGGTAGCATGTGGAAACTCGTACTGCCACTCCTGTGGCTACTCAAGGTAAGACATATAGAATGTTTTCTGAGTTCTTAGTTCTGGTGGCACTTTGGTTTTTAAGGACAGGGAAAATATATGAATTTAAAACTAAAGAAATAAATAACGCTTAAAAAAAACCCAAACAAACAAAAAAAAAAGAGAGAAAAAGTGTTTTTCAGCCAGAAAAAAAATCTGCTTCAGAGTCATTCAAGTTTGGTTGCCCCATGTCTTACTTGGTGTGAGTTTCTTGAATAGGCTATGTGAACCATGACGCATTATGGGGAAATTCCCACTATACACCGTGCCCACTCACCTTCTTCCTATGGACATGTGAGCTGGAAAGTGGGATCTGGCAAGAGCATTTGGAAACTGAGGTACCTGTACTACAGCCCCCTGTGATACATTGCACCATCATATCCAGCCTAAACTATTTTGCCTTTTCTTGCCAAACAAATAATGATATTTGACTTGTTACTAAAAATTGTCATTTTTACTCTCTCTGGCTTTTATAACACGGCTACTGTGAAAGCCTGTTAAGTTTCTGCGAGGCTCAAAAGTCATTATTACAGATATGGTAAAAAATTCATAGGCACTGAAAAGTAACAAACATACCCTGCCAGTATCCTATGAGTAAACAGGAGTCATTTGTGCTTTTTAAAAGAAAGAATAAGCTAATGAAAAATGACCAGGATTAGTTACATTACTATACTTTCGAGGACCTGAGTATATTGGAAATACTTGGTTAGAAGCTAGAAAGTCCTATTCATAAAAGGTACGATTTCCAGTGGAATTTCTAACCAATTTACTATTTTTGTGCAATTTGTCCAGTGTGTTTCCTCCTCTTGTAGGCAGTTATTTTTAACTTGCATTTTTCTTGTTCTTAGTTTCTGTGACTTTAAATACATTTCTAAATACAGTCAACAGCATTGGCCGCCTTATTCAGAAGCCAAGCAAAATCCATGAACGTGTTGTTTCTGCTTGCAGTAAACTGCTTGTCTACTGCAACACTAGTGAAACCAAAGTAGGTACATAGGGGATGAGCCTAGGTCTCAGAAACTCCATGGTATGGTAAAGCTCATGGCAATATTATGATAGTAATTTATTTTCTTAGTTATCTGAAATTTCACCTTTCAGGGGGGAAGAGCAGATTCAACAAGTTCAAGAGAAAAGTGCCCAAAAGGTAGCTGTGAGTAATGGAGGATGTATGACCAGAATTCCTGTTGTGCTGCTTTAGTAACAATGAAAAGATTTCAAGGCAGAGTTTGAGAGTCATGTCAAACGCCAGATCCATGAAAAAATCAGTTCCCACTGAGGGTAGGTACTGTATGGCCAGACTGAGAATGTGGGCCTGAATTTAAGTGAGGGATGTGGCACTGTGATAGGCTGCCTGGTGCATGCCAACAGCTATGTCCCTAAGACAGGATCCTCAGGGACTAGACCTCCTGAGCATGGGGCACCTAAGATGGCCTACAGGAAATGGTGCTGGCCACATGATTCCTTTCCCTTATGATCTGAGGTTAGGCTGAATATCCAACTAAAAACTGGACCAGTCCTTTCTCAGAATAATAAACAAGGCAAAAATGGTGAGGTTGCTCTTCCCTACTAGTACCCAGTCAAGCTCAAATCCCACCTCCTTGTGACCTGGAATAGGAATGTGAACCTAGTTCTCCATTCTTCCGTGGAAGGATCCTAATGATTCAAGTAAATTGCAGAGCACTTGGGGTCAGGACGGTCACTGCTTCGCTTCTGTGAGGGCTCTTGAACTCTGTATACCCCCTGCCCTCATCAAGGTGAAATGCTTTTCAACCTTTTACATCCACTCTAGGCTTAAAATTTGGGTATTGTATCTTTCTTCTTCTCTGTGTTCTCAATTTAAAGCACTACACTAGAATTAGGAATTGATCCTGGCTGAACAAGTCAGCTGTGAAGTTAACATTATTAAATGGTTCTTCTAGTTCACCAGGAAGTATTGGAGGTTTGTAGGTTAACGAGCTTTTACAGTAATCTACTGTTTAACTGAATGAGCTACAATGTGTATCGCTTAGGAAGTTGCTGTCAGAGTATTAGGATATGCTTTTATATCAAGGGTATACATAGTGCCATGTGCATGTCATATTTAATGTGGTAATAAATGTATAACAGTTTATTGAATTCTCATATTCATCAAGGTGGTTAGATGAAGGTGTGTGCTTTAATATCCATTACCAAGTACTTCTTACACAATCAATATTTAATATGCTGTAGTTACATTATATATTTAAATTGAATGGTTCTTTGGAGAAAATTGAAGTGACAGTAAAACTCTAGCTCTGGTTTGAAGGGGTGCAACAGTCAAGGTAATGGTGAGGAAGACCTTGGGCAGAGCAGCTGTGACGTCTCCCCAGCTCTCACCCATAGGCCTCTACATGTGGCCTCTTCCAAAACAGGAGACAGTCACCATCCAGAGATGATGGGTTAACCCCAGTCCTGCTGAAGCTGGTGGGTGTTATTTCACATAACCTTTGGGTGGCTCTGAGGTCTAGGGCCAGCTGTACGTAAAAATGAGTGACTTCAACTCTATTACTTCTTCGTTTAATTTCACATCATTGCTTAGCTCACTGACTGCCTAGTTCAGTCCCATAAAAAAGTCCTGAGGACCCTTCTCACCAGCTTGCATTGTTTCAAGGAGAGAGCAGATTATTTGCAGCAAAGTGCCTACTCACTTTTAAAAACCATACTCAGGTTTTTCAATAACCAGCACTGATGGTCAGTCAAAACAGGGAGTAGCAGAGGAACATGCAGGCCACAGTGCACAGCATCACATATGGAATATTACTTAAACTACTCACATGACTACAGGAATACCCTGAACCTTGCTGGTTTGATTTGTTACAGAGCTAATCCAGCCAGGAAACAGAAATAATGCCATATGATGTGGGTAAATAACTGACCACAGCACAGCTGAAAAGATCAATTCTGCAGCTGAATGCATTAACTGAAATCTCACAGTATTACCAAAAGCAGAGAGGAAAGAAAATAAAGCCAGAAACTCAGTCAAACTGAAATTAGCTGTTGAATTTAGAAGAAAATAAGTGATTTTTTTTCAGCTATTTATTCATCTCTGGTCACAAGTTATTTCACAACTTCAGTGATAAAAATGGCACCCAAATCATGATATTTAAACTAGTCGCAGGACACAGATGACTCGGCTGCAGTCCAAAGAGCTTCTCATTTCTGCCTGGCCAAAGCCAATAACATTTGCAGTTTTTCTCATGTGAGAAATGTTGAGATACATCAAACTGACTTACTGCAGACAATTCTCTGAAAGTCAACTCAGCTCTCAGCAGCAGTCAGATGGGAAATACTGTTGTTAAGACAGTAGGCAGGAATAAAATAGAAAACTTTATTAAGACACGTTTTATCTTGGACATTCATCTTGGCCCCATCTCAGGGGTATGTCAAATATGAGTGCAGGAAATATACATGGAGTACACTATGAAGGAGCATCCATAAAGAAACTAAATAAACTATAATTTGGGAAGGTGGCAGAGGGAAAGGTGTAATTGAAAGGTGGTGTGTAGTTAAAGCAGGAAGGATTGACTGGAAGAGGAACTTGCCACCACGTGGAAGCTGGAGGGCAGCCTCCGAGACAGTCAGGCAAAGGTGTGGGATATGCCAGCACAAGGACTTTTCCCCCATGGCAGTTTTCCCACGTTTTTCTAAGCTGTAGAAGTTTCTGCCATCAGATATTGTGGTAGCCAAAGTCTAAATGGAAAAAAGGGCCATTAGGGACTATGAAACACAACAGAGAAAACACAGCTTCCAACTCAGGAGATCCCTAAAGCTCTGATGGCCAGAGCTGCAGAGGAGGGGGAAGATGCAAGAAGACGTACCCTTTCTTATTTTCCGTAGGTGTCCACTACTTACCATTGCTAAAAGCAATGAAAGGACATCAGCTCTGATCCGCTATTGACTATCCTTTAGTTCTTAGGAAAGGCTCAAGGAGAAAAAAGCTTTTACTCTGAGATGCCTTACTACACCTCAAGACAGAGAAGCTTAGTGCTAGACGCTGGTCGTCAAGACACTTGCACACAAGTGACTTCACACATATCAGTAGGCCCATTAAAAGCCCTGGGACTCCTCAAGTGCATAAAATTAGGCATGTACAGAAATGCTTCCAGGTGCAGGGCCTTAAAATGCACTCTCTGTGGTCCCAGTTCTGCAAAGCATGTGCTTAACACCCCCCCCCCCCCGAAGAAATTTGGTGTGTTTGGCTGAGCAGGCACAGACTTGTGGCAGAGCTAAACCGGTGATTTTTACAAACATGTAAAGCACAAAGCATAAAATCACTGAATACTTGTTTAAACTCTGATTAAAGAAATCAGTAACAGCACAGTGCACAGCTTGCACACTGCAGTTGCAGGTTTATGAACTCCACAGACACGATGAGAGAAGAGTCGAAATTGCTCTAATAAAACCATTTATTTCTGATCTTTCCTTTCACCAGGCTCACTAATTGGACAGAAATTACGTTATTTGTGGGCATCAATTTATCATAGTCATGATTGTATGCAGCTATGGTTTTACTTCTTAAAATCTCTTCCAGAGCAATAGGATTAGGTGAGACTGTCATTAGAGTATTCCGATAAATAACAAGAAAAACCTTAAAAACTTGCTGACTGCAGAGCAGAGACACTTTAAACAGAATGCAGTGTTTAGCCCCAGGCCTTGGCAACAATTGAAACAAAATGTTTTGAAACAAAGCAAATTGGCATTTTGCTGACTTTTAATGTACTGTCTTTCCAAGCAAGACACCTGGTTCAACTACACAAAACATCTATTCAGAATTATAGTCTGAGCTTTTGTTATGCAAAAGGTAAATGAGGGCAACATGAACTCTGTGGGAGAGTCAGGTTTGGGTTTTTTTTCTTTTTCCCTAGGGTAATCTGTCAAGAATATACTGGTTACTGACAGGAAACCAGGAGCCTTTTGAGGATGTGTTGGTTTCTTTTTTGGCGGGTGGGGGGAGACAGTCCAGTGGAAAAAAGATATAAAATGCAGTAAAACCCACGAGCTACATGAACAGAAAGAAATGTCCCCACGTTTGAGCATCAGGTTCAAAAATGGCACATGTATGTGTGCTTATGTGCACATATGTAGGGGCATACCGGTATATAAGAATGGGGGATTGTGTATGTAAGGGGCTAGAAAGGTGCACGTCACAGCATTACTCATGTGCTACCTTAGGTTTGATGCTCTCAAAGGAATTTTATGATACCCCTGCCAATGATGCAGGAGTCGTTTGTGTGTTTTCTTGAACACCTGCTGTCTTGGGATTTTAATATATTCAGGCCATTCAAATCTGATCAATTATCGAGTTTATTAACCATATAGTTAATAAATAATTAACTATATGGACCAAAGTCCAGACTAATGGAGACTGCTACCCCAACTTTGGTATTTAAACTTATGGGAGGGTATAGAACCAATAAAATCCTTGCCTGCTCATTCAGAACACTTCTTCCATCTTGGATTTCATTTGACTGGCAAAATATATCATATTTCATTATTAAATGCTGGTCACACTGATCAGAAGCCCAAAGAGCTTGACCAGTTTGACCACTCGCTCCTCAGGCTCCTCAAGCTTTCACACAACAGCAAAGTTTGTCACATAAAGCAGGGTGATCTGCCAAAGTACCAACTTTACAACAACAAAAAAACCACCCTGCATATTCTCATCAAGCCTCACACCTCCAAAGTGCACAAAAAGACCTGCCTAGCTCACGCAGCCCTTGTTCAGGCTTTTGGGGAGAGGCAACAGTTGGATGCATATGCTATGCTTAACTGCAGTGAGTGCTGCACATGGAGTTCCCTTTGAAGCTCACAGGCAGAGAGCATCTCCTTGACTAACAGCTAGAACAGAGTTGCTTCGGAATGTTTGAACAAAAAGTATTTTGTCAGAGCTGCAGAATAAAAACTTCTCAAGAAAGACCTGCCTTTCACTCATTTCTCTTCCCGAAAAAGGTATTAAAAACATTGGAGTCATCTAAATGTTCCCCTTTGTTCTTTCAAAGGGGAGGGGAGGTTGTCTTTAAAAGTGTTTTTCATTTTGTAATACAAATAAACAATGTTTTTAAAAAGTTGAAATAAAAATTAAAAAATATTTGAAAGTCATTAAATGAATCCTGGTTTTGTTTGGTTTGTTGTTGGGTGGTTTGGTTTTTTTCACTTCAGAAAGGTACTTGGTATTTTAACTATTTGTCCTGACATCAATGGGTTTGGGTTTTTTTACTGATTCAAGATAGTAAGATATCAAAATCTCGAAAATTTACCATAGGATAGAAAAAAAGTATCCTACCCATCTCTACAAGAAATCACAACATGAAAAGGTAATCCTGACTTTCTGCCTGAACATGTTTTTTGGGGATGGTGAGCATGAAGGAGCTAAGTACTGCTGTCAGGGGATGGTTCAGGGAAATCAGACCTGTGCTGGAGCATATGGGTGGCAGATAAACCAGGCTGCAGAATGATGGGTCATGGGTGTTCTGCGAGATGATTCCCTGGAATAAAAGAAGTTCTACTGTAATAGTGTATGACACTTTGCTACACCCTTAAGATAGATAGTTATTTTTTGAGGCAGGAAAAACGGTTTCATTTGCTGCTAGCTGCCTGTAATATTATTTAACTACAATTATGACAGTATTACAAAGTGCTCCCATGGCGAGGTAGGATTGCTGCATTTCCACCTAGGTGGGAGAAATGTACTGGAGTAGGATGGGTAGCCCAGGTGTCAAAATAGGGGCTCCAGCCCCAGCCCTCCCTGCCTCAGTTCCTGCCTGTGCTGGCATTTATCCTCTCACCCTTCTCTTCCCAAAGCTCCTCCAGCTCCATGCCTGCCCGAGGCTTCCCAAACATCTTTCTGCATCTATTGCCCTAACCTCCAATCTTGCACATGAGAAGCCCCTAAATTGTCCCAGCAGACCCTCCAACCCTATGCATCTTCCCTGCTTCAGAGCCACCAAAGCCTCCCTTCTCACCAGCACCTCCATACTCCTGCCCCATGGCCTTGGCCTCTTTCCCTCTTATTGCTCCCAGATTCTCTTCCCTCAGCTCTCCATGCCCACTTTCTGCACGGAAACCCATCTCCCTGGCTCCAAATTTTCCCCATCCCTGAAGTCTCTCCTGTCTCCCATCTGCCCTCAAATGCGGCAGATGATTAAAATTAGTGTAATTAATCCCATTCTCTCTGTGCTAACGGAGACAAGTGCAGGAACTAAATCATGCCCCTGCCCCTTGATGTAATGCTCACTTTTGGCCCCCAGCCTACACTCATTTCCACTGGAGGGCTTTTCTCTTTTTGGCCCTTTTCCTCTTCCCAGGGTCCCACCAGAGACCCTTGGGACTTCTGGCATGCACAGAGTTTGGCTCCATCCTATGGGCCACAAGCTGCCCCAAGGGCTGCCTTGGCTGGCCAAACCTGCCTCCTTGCTCCTCATGGAGCCGCCTGGGCTCCTGGCAGAGATTTCCAAAATCCAGACAGGAGGTGCATCTTAAACTCCACCTAGATCGAGCCTGGAGGGAAAGAAAAAGCGGACATGTCTGGGAAAAAGGAGCTTTATGGTAATTCTGCAGCAGGCAACCAGACTTTTAGGATGGGAGCCAATTTTCTAGAGGCTTGAAAGGGGATGTGGAGCCCAATATCCATGGGCAACAGCAAGTGTGAACATAGCAAGAAGAGGGTGAGACTAGTCCTAATCTGCCTGGTCAGATTAGAACTAGTCTCACACCAGATGGATGCTCTCCAGAACAACAAATTATAACATATTCTTCACTCTGACTTGTGACCTAAGGCTGGCAGTGGCCATAACCATAACATTTTATTCTATTCTGTAACTGGAGGTGTGAGAGGTTCCTTAGGGAATGTGTGGAAAGGCAGCAATTCTCCTGAGCACCCTGGTGACAGGGGTGGCTGGCTGGGGTAGGTGGCCTCAGTGACTGCGGGACCACTTCCCATGGGAGTGTTTCTCCCTTGGTTTTGGTGATGTATCAGCTCCAGCACTGCATGGGCATCAGATCCACAAGTTCCAACTTCATCATTTCACAGGCCTGACAAAAATACCATGAGGGCGTATGTGCAGAAGACAGGAGAAAATGAAACAAAATAAAGAGGGCAGACTCAAATGCTCCAGACACTAACAAGCATAAGTAAGAAATGCTGCTACCCTCACCCAAAGCTGAGCAAATATGCACAGAGCCATGAAACGGAGCTGTCACTGTGTGAACAAGGAGGGTCACACAATGGCCAAAGAAGGGGACATCAGAGAGCCACGACCGTAGAGCCCTCTTCTCAGGTGCCTGGTAGGGCCAAGTCTCTGTTGGGAGGGATGAGAATGGGCTGCCTGCATGACTCTGGCAAACCATCTCAGACCCTTGGGCTCAGTTTATTGTTTGGTAAAATGAAGGTGATAATATCTGCCTCACAGGGGAGTTGTGAGGCTTATTAACATTTTGTCTAGTGCTTTGAGATCCACCAAGTGAAAGTCCTTTATGACTATTTTATTGTTATTGTACAGAGATCAAAGCAAGAGCTCTAATCTAATGCCATCCCTTTTATGTTTATACCACCCACTTGTATCCAGAAGTCAGCCTGACTGCAGAGTCTCTCTTCAGCCTCTTGGTCTTTAGAGGCTACGAGTGTTTGTTTGTCAGCGAGGTTGTCCAGGGTAACTGGCTGCTAGTCAGTCATAGTCTGAACCTTGTAAAAGAATGAGGGCAGACACGAAATTGCATCATTATTTAGCAGGGTTGGAAGTAAACCATTTAGCTCAGTATTTTCTGTGGATATGTGCTATGTTAAGTAGATAGGTGTGGCAGGCCAAAAATGTGCAGTACCAAGGCAGTGCTCTATTTGACATAATTTTAAATATACTGGTGTTTAACCTTTGGTCCTTTTATTGTGCATGGGTGGTGTTCTTATAAGTACATATATATATATATATATATATAGTATACATCTGTGTTTTTAAGCTGCAGAAGTCTGTAAATCATAGAACAGAAAACAGCATATGGGTAATTCATGGATTTTCCTTACCCTGTTTGAAGGAGCTAGTGTCAGAGTGTGATCTAATCCTACAAGATATCTTTTTTTTTCCTGTAAGGGAAAGATGCTACTGGGAATCTCAATTTATTAAGTGTATGCACTTGTTTCTTCTTGGACATCAATTTTACAAAGTGTCTTAATCTGTGAACTGTACACAAAGGGTTCAAGACACTGAAGGGTGACAGTAAGTGCTCTGTTGACAGGAGTCTGTGTGGTCCAATTATTACTAGGTGGAACAACAAAAAAGCTAAAGCAAAAGAGAAAAAAAAAACATATGCAACTTCATGTCCAAACCTGAACGAAAAGGAGGAAAAACATGAGCTGGGTAGAAGAAGTCATATTCCGATTCTTGGAAGAAGACCAAACCCCATGGCAGATATGTTTATTTTAATACTTTTATTGTATTATGTATTACTCTAAAACCTGTTCATTTGAAGTTCAGTACCAGAGGGTACAGGTCCCACAAGCAACCTAATTCTCCACTTGTGCAGTGATTCACACCTGCCTGGGTATGTAATGTAGTGCGCCTGGGTAATGGAGTTTTCTGTTTAGTGACTGAACTGAAAAGGGGGAACAAAAATGATTTAAGAAAATAAGTTGTCCCACAGTGGAAATATCTCAATTTTTGGCAAATCAAAGACTTGTGTGTTTTATTTTGGATCGCTCTCAAAAGATTCTTTGGAGCCAAAACTAAAAGTTTGGGGTGGAGGGGATGTCTTGTTTCAGGTTGCTTGCACTTTGTAGTAAGAAACAAAGGAAAACCAAAATATTAAAACAACAACAGAATGATCTTCTTTAAACGAAAGAGTAATTGAGATAAAAAATTAGGAGTTTCACTTCAGAAGTGCTGAAACGATGCATTTTTATGCTCTGGAAATGTCTCTCTTGCTGTTTTTTATCTCACCTAAAACCGATCATTGAATTCAGCTGAAATACGTGAAATTTCTGACTGCCCAAGCCTGTGGTTTTGACTCATTTTGATTTGACAAAGCAAGTAAAAGCATGTTTTTAAGTCGTTTTTATAAATAGAGACCTCGGATAACTCCCAACCATAGGATTTATCATCGAGCAACTCCACAGCCTCATCTGTCAGCAAACCAAGGCCCTACTTCATCAAAAAAATTAAAATATGCATATCTCCTGATGGCAATAAATGAGATTCTGAGGAAGGTAGGCATGTCCTGTGAAAATACACAGGCAACCAAACCCCATGTTTTCCATTAAAAGAGTAAGGGGTAGGATTTTATTAAAATTCTTTGTGCAGTTCAAATAAAAAGGTGAGCAGCAGATGAACATCTGTGACAACAGGGGCACTTCAAAGAGGCACCAGCGCTAAGCAGGTGTGAAATGGGATGTAGCTGTAGAGGGATTTTGCAATATGGGTTGTTACATTACTTTCAGTGCCCCTGTCAGCATATTATAGTAACCTATACATGCTGTATAGATACGTATGTATAGTTATCTATGTATATATAGATATATATACATACACATAGATATATGTATACATATGTATAGGTACACATAGATACATAGATATATGTGTATATATAGATATATATGTATAGTTATCTATACATACAGGTAAGTATATCTACATATACAACCTATTCATGTGTCAGTACCCCTTTTTAACCATTCAAAATATCCTTCTACTTCAAGAAGACCCAAACCTACATCACAGTCGGCTCTAAGCCCTTGACCTTAAGGGATTCCTGCGGGTACATTTTTGAACTAGCATTCAAATCTTTCACTAATAACCTTAGCAACTCACAGCCTTTGTTTGGTTTTCTACCATCAGATTTTCCAAAGTCCTCAGTGTTTGCCTACCTCTCCCCTCCCAACAAGGCCTTCCCCTGACTTCAAAGGCACGAGAGACAGGCCAACACAAACTGCCCTCCAAAATCCCACCCTCATCCATTTGGCTGCTCTCCCCACCCGTTCTGAGCATTGCCTGTTACCGTGGGCAGCAGCATATGCCAGCTGCAGGTAGCACAGTCCTGACTTGTACAGTAAATGAGGAAAAACATGCACTGATGCCTTAATGTGTGTACAGCATTTGAGCAAGTTGTTGGTTAGAATGACAGTAATTTTTGAAGATGATTGTGGTATTACCTCACAGAAACAGCTCCCCTCCAGGGTGGGTGGCACTGCTGCATTGTAGGTGAGAAATTCTCTTTGTTTTGGCTCTTCCCAAAGTAAGGAATCTAACAGATTTGTCAGCAGACAGTGTCCTGGGACTGCGTTATCTGTAAGAGTAATGCAAACTCATTTTTACTGCAGTTCAGCAATGTGGCTTGATTCTTTTTTTTCCCCAGGGTGGCCTTTTCATGTGCTAAAAATGCTTCATCATGGTAAAACACAAAGCGGGACCTTCCTTAAAATCCCACCCCCTCTCCTGGGGTGTTTGCCTCATCCAGCTCTTTGGAGGTTGGTGTGACTCATGTAGACTATATCAACATACTTCATCTCTCCCTCCTTCCTCCCCTTCATTTTCAGTGCTTGAAGAGAAAGAAAAATGTTTATGAAATAGTGCAGGGTGACAGCAGGGTGAAAGAGAGCTTGTAGAAAGCTGACGCTGCCCTGTCATTTCCTATCCCAGGGGTAGGGATGAATGCCCAGCATTAACGTACCCTCCAAACCAGGACCAAAGCGTTGCCCAAGACAGTAGCCAGTATTCACCGAAACCTACCTGCAAAACAGGCAGTCGCCAGCCTGAGAACATTTGGACTGAACTTTGCCCATGCTCTTTTGCTCTCTGAAGGCCCTGCTGTGGTGCGCTCCTGCAGTTTGTGCTCCCAGAACAACAGCCAGCCCTGCTACAGCAGACATGAAAAGCCAGCAGTGGCTTCCTCGCTAAGGCATTTTATCCTGTGTCTGCTTGCTGCCACATGCCTGGAGCAGCTTGTGTGAGAAGTGAGAAGAGACTTTGTAAGCCACTAGGAGGGACATGAAGGAACCTGTGTCTTCTCCAAACATGTGTGCCTAATCATAGAGACATAACTATGAAGACACTCTTCCTCACCTCCTTCTCTTTCCAGACCTTCTTTACTTCTGATTGATAAGAAAAAAATTATCCATGATGAAAGAGCTTTATGGAAAATCATCCCTGGGTGCCAAAAAAAATCCTGTCTGTACTCCCATTCAGTGGCAATCCATCCTTGCACTTATGCTGTCCTGCAGCTACCAGCTGCATTCCTCTTCCTCCAAACATCCTTGTGCATACACGAGCAGGATTTTGGGCAGCTTTGACCCAGTTTTAAGGTTTACAGAATCTCTGCAGCTCCTGGATGTAATTTTACAGAAAATCTTAATTTAGGCTCCAAAGAAATAACCTCTTGATGATATTAATTTGCTACACCCAGTGCTATTGAGAAAGGTTTGTCTTCGTGTTTCTTAACAACCTGTCACACCAGTGACTATATTGCAGCATGGGTCTCTGCGGTCCCTTCCATTTTCTTGCCAGTAGCTGATAGAAGTCCCCTAGGTACCTTGTGTTGTTTGGCTCTTCCCACCACTCCAAGCTGATAAATCCTGCTCACTGGGAGATCAGGCTGTCCAAGGGAAGGTCTCTGTTTGTACACTGTCTCTTTGTACCTCTGAAAATCTCTTCCACTACAGCAGTGATTTTTTTCATTATGCACAAATTACTTTGCAAAACCAAAACAAAACAAAAAAAAAACAACCCATGCTGATTTTCTTTCCTT
This sequence comes from Neopsephotus bourkii, assembly GCF_033783945.1. Taxonomy (NCBI): domain Eukaryota; kingdom Metazoa; phylum Chordata; class Aves; order Psittaciformes; family Psittacidae; genus Neopsephotus; species Neopsephotus bourkii. The sequence continues at coordinate 4,739,648 of NW_026901456.1, read as the reverse complement.
CATTCCACCAGGTTCAGCTGATTTCTGCTTCCCTCCCCTTGCCAGGAGCAGATAACCAGTATACCAGTGGTCTCTGGCTCTCCAGGTTGTACCTTGTGCCACTGCTGTGGCTCAGCAGTATCAGTGGAATTCTGCTGTCCCTGCAACTGGCCTGATCTAGTGATTCTCCAAGGCTCAGTACACAGGAGTTAATTTTGAAAGGCCAGGTTCTCAACAGAGGGAAATAGAAGCAAATCTGCAGTTGCTAATCACAACTAAACTAGTGCTATTAATCACTTGAAGTTCACACCAGGTATTTATTGGGATTCTCAGCTGCTCTCATTGAGAGGCAGTGAAGACTCCTGCTCAGCACCTTCTGTGGAGATGCTCTGGGTCTGGGTTACTGATGGATTGCAGGACCTCAAATCTGTTCTGACTGAACCACAAGGAGCATTCATAAAGTACATACAGGAAAATGGATGTTCTTTGCTTTGTACAGTTAGACATCACTTTATTTTCCATTAACTTCACTAGTATAAGCTAGATTTATGTTAGTTGAAATACATGTCAGAAGAATGTGGAATTATAATTCTACACCAAACTAAGCAAAGACAGCAACGGGTAAATTGTAATAATAAATATATAACAAGAGGGACTCTTCATCAAGGACTGTAGCGGTAGGACAAGGTGTAATGGGTTTAAACTTAAAAAGGGGAGATTTAGGTTAGATCTTAAGGTCCTTTCCAACCCAAACCATTCTATGATTCTATGATAATAGAGAAGGAAATAGAACTGAAACCTGAGATTTAGTCCCAGGCCCACAGCCCCATAACTTTCCTCACCCTAGTTTTACTCCACTCAGCTTTACAATAATGAAAGAGCTGAAATGCAAAGATCAGAGTTAAATCCTGACTTTGCAATAACTGGTCTTCCCCCCCATTCCTCCCTGTATTGCTCTGTCATTCCTCAAGCATCATGCTGATATTTTGCAGTGCCACTGCTATTTGACTACATGACCCATTTATCACCTTTACATTTCAGCATGCTCATTTTTCTTAATTTAACCAATGAATGAAGTAGCCCTAAATCACAAAATGAAAATGAGGGAAAGTGCTTAACTGGATCTAAGAAAACTGCTGGCTAGACTCCTTCTGGGAAAGCAAAGTAAATTCCTTTATTTTCAGCCTCAAGTTTATCACATACTTTCTCAGACTGAGAAAACCTCCCTCACTAGGTTTACAGTTTCCACATTGCACAACAGTTTGCTCTGACTCATCTGTACAAATCAGTCATTTTTTGATCAAGGTCCCATTTTTGCAGATTAAGTTCCAGGGAAGAAACATTTGAGTTCTAGAAATAGTCATCCCAGACTTCTTCTAATCAATTAATCCCCACAGATGGTCAGCTAGAGGCAGTACTCCTGCCTGCAGGAGACGTGTTTGGCACATTCACACTTTGAGTTTCTCTGCATGAAGTCTTCTCTGCGTTCCCACCAAGCCCTGCAGTGGTGTATTTCACCAGAGTTGTGTAAGGGCCCACCACTGTCTGCCTTGCACCCACCTCTGTCAAACCCACCTAGGGGCTCCTAACTCCTGCATGCTCAACATTATTGGTCTCTGCTACGCTAAAGGGTCCTAAACTAACCACTCATTCTTAACATAGAAGCTGTTTGATGGCCTTCTATGTATCCTTTCTTGTCCCAGTATGGCCTTTTTGAAGGGAGCAGCAGGACTGGCTGCGCACAGTATTCAAGACAAGGACACAGCAGGGTTTTATACCTGGTAGTAGTGACAATGGTTTCGTTTTTCCTTTCCCTGGGGGCAGAGCTGATACATCCATCACATTCTAGCCCCAGGACTCCATTCCTGGATGCTCACAGGTGACTCAGAGCCCAGTGCTGCATACTTATTAAAGTTATGGTCTTTTTTACCCAGGGTGACATCATTTTACAATGTTGAAATTCATCTGCCATTCTTATCTTCAGCTTAATTTCCTTCTGCAAAGTATGAATGAGTTTCTATGTCTTAGGATGCAACAGTGTTCACCATGATGCTCGTAAACAGCTTTAGAAATGGGCTGGTAGTAATGAATTCATAGTATTATAATTAATCCCTTCTATTGCCTAACATCAAATGCAAAGAAGTATACTACTTTCAAAGCCAGAATTAAAAGAAACCCCGCCAATGACCATTTGAGAACTGTGGAAGAAAAGCAAATAATTAAAAGCAATTGATGCCATCCCAGCTCTCTGCCTGTGAGCAAAGCAAATTATCCACAGCACACCATTTTCTTCTGCTTTGAAAATGTGTGCACAGGGAAAAAAATCACTCCCGAATTCTCAGGCTCATTAGACCATATTGAAAAAAGGGTATAATTGCATTAATGCTTTTAAAATATTTTTTCACATCTTTCTCTTTCATGTGATTTTTATTTTAATTTACATTTTAAAAATCGTATTTCAAATTTTGGAATCTTTCTGTTAACTGTGTATCTAACAAGGGGGAAAATAATAATGCATTTTAAATTGCAAGTGACAGTTTTTTCCTCTATAGAAAATTGCTATTAGTTACGTTGAAACTAAATGTTGAAAGATTCTCAGCCTACTCAAAAGAGGCATCATGGAATGAAGGTGCAGAAGAATTGAAAGCAATTTAGAGCAGTGATGAGCAAAAATAGGCCTAAGTCATTGCTCACAAATTGTGTGTGTGATGATGAATGGGGTAAAGATCAAGGCGAGGAGTTTTTCAAAGCAAAATTATCAGATATTCCTCAGCAGAAGGACAAAGTTCAGTGAGTGAGGAAATTGGAGCTCCCTTTTGCTAAGGGAAATGGAGAAGATGCATCAAAATAATCAACTGCAAAAGTATTTCATGGTCCATCTTTTACTTGGAGATAAATGAGGGATATTATCTTTTTCTCCCAAAGATGTATGTGTGACCAAGAAACTGGTTCCAGTGCTATTATTACAAAATGAAAGATAAATAGCAGTTAAAAGAGATGAACATGCCACTTACAAATATCAAGACTTTCAAAGCCTGCACAAATATTTTCCTTGAAAAAGAAGAAAAACTGAGCAGAACATTTAACTTCAAACCAAACAAGCAAACCTGCTTTTTAAATCTTACTTTGCTGGGTTCAGCCCTGCTCCTAAAGCACAGTGAGCAGGATGGGGAGCCATGCCAGGCACACGCCAAATTTAGGTTTTTACCAGCTTCTTCCTATCACTACATGCCCTTGTAAAAAGTCCTCCTCCACTCTCTTGTAGGCCACCTGTAGTTACTGGAAGGCTGCTATATGGTCTCCTTCTGTGTACCTTCAGGTTCCTTAGATGTTCTCAAACCTGATCTGCTCCTATAGTAGGTGATTCTTCATTCTCCCAGTCCCTGCCTTTGCCTTCTGCAACTTGGTCAGTGTGGCTGGAGCATTTATCAGTGAAGACCAAGCCAAAAATTGTTGTTGAGTACCTCAGCCTTCTCCATGTCTCAAGTAACCAGATCTCCTGTTTCCTTCTGGAGAGGGCCCACTTTTTCCTTAGTCTTTCATCACTGACATACTTGCAGAAGCTTTCCTTGTTGCCCTTGACATCCAAGGCCAGATTTAATTCTGTCAGGGCTTAAGCTTTCCTAACCTGATCTTTGGCTGGTTGCTTGGATAATTTCTCTGGATTCGTCCCAGGAATACCTGTCCTTGCTTCCAGCCTGGCTTCCATTTTGTGTTTGAGTCTCAGAGGGAAAAGTAAAGCAGTACCATGGACACAACATGAGAGGCAGAGATGGGGGACAGAGCTGCACAGCAAGGGGAGTGCTGGCTGGTGGTAAAGGCTGGTGCGATAAGGGAGGTACATCAAGAAACCCCAAAGTACAACTGTGTGATGAGGCTAGCTGGAGGGAAAAGACCTTGAGATAGAAGAGGAGGAGATGTATCTACAAGTGCTCCTGCCTGGACCTACACACGTGATACGTATTTATGAAAGCCTTGGCAGCATTTCTGGATGAAGATACCAAGTCTGCCTCTCTTTTCTTACGTCCAAATCCAGTTTTCTTAGCTGAGTTTGGTTGGCTTTTTTGGGGTTTTGTGGGTTTTTTTGAGTTTGGGGTTTGTTTTCTTTTTTTTTTTTTTTTTTATTAGGGCACTGAATCTCCAAGGGGTGCTATCTTGAAGGGAGAACAAAAGCATCCCAACTCATCCCAGGACTGATGAGCAATGACCAGAGAAGCATCACTTGATCACAAGGAGGGAGGGAAAGCTGATGGGCCAGCTGTGGGCAACCGCAGAAAGATGGGAACAGCGGTTCGAGCGAGCAAGTAATGGCATGTGCAGCAAACAGTGACTAAACGTGGCTGAACCAAACAGTCAGGGCCAGATTCCTGCCTTTCTTTGCTATAGTCAGCAAAGTTCAGCTGGGTTTAGAGCAAAGCCAAGTGGGGCTGCAAAATCAAGTTCGGTGTCGTCCAGTTTTAACCACCCCGAGTGCCTGCAGCGCACACACGAGGTTGAACAACATTTACCGTAACTCGTGTTTTCTCTGTCTCTGAACTTGGCTCCCCCCACAGGAAAGAGCTTGGAGCAGGTGGTCAGCGGAGCCTGCGGATCATGGCTGGCTCCGCAAGGGGTACTTGTGGGTTACTGACTCACTGCCGAGTTATGAGCCCAAACAAAAGGCTTTCAGATAAACCCGAAATCAAGGAACTGGAGATGACAAGGTGAAGGAAATGGTGATCCCATCCCGTGCCCTGAATGCAAGCAAGGGATAAGGAATTGGTAAAGAGCAAATTAAACCAAGGGGCTGTTTTGCTGAGGTTTGGTCCTCCTACTTGCTGAAACACCTGAAGGAGAAATCATGGGAGTGTGACAAGAAATGGCAGGTGAGGGAAAAGCTGGTTTTGATGTGTCATGCTGCTTCTAGCCTGCTAGTGAAAACCCCAAACTTGTATTCGAGAGGATATTTGAGCCATTCCATTGGGCTGAAACTGTTTGTTTGAACATATTAGAAACATTGAAATTCTTACCAAACAATTGTTCCTAGGTTAAAGTTTTGTGAATACTGCCAGAAATTATTCCAAATGCCAATATTAATTATTTTTTTCCTCTGTCACTTTTTGGAGCTAAAAAGCTCACAACTGTGGCAGAAAATCCTACCAAACTGGAAAAAGTTTGCTACTTATTTATCAGCCATGTCACATGCTGAATTTGTATGTGAGTTTTGCTTTCAAGATATGTAATATTATTAAAATAGATGCTTCCATTTCCGACATTTAAAAAACAAAGACATGAGGGCTAAGGAGAAGTCAGCTTTAAACAAAAATACATCTTTAACACTTCGTATGCTCTGGTTTTTCTGTGAATGGTGTGCAGTGGGTGATTACAGGCAGTTCACTGTTCAGTGACAAGAATGGATCTGCCCAGTGAATTGAATATTTCATGTTCCCCTCCATGTCTATAAAAGCTACTGTATGATGGGGCTTTGAGCTACCTGGTCTAGTGGAAGGTGTCCTTTCCCATGGCTGCGGGGTTGGAACTATTTGGTCTTTAAGGGCTCTTCCAACTCAAACTATCCTGTGATTATATGATTCTATGGAAGAATTTGGTGGTTTATCAGACATGAGACATGTCCTCTTAGGCTGGTTCACAACCCTCTCTCTGGAGATCTGGGGAAAGATAAAGCAGAAGGCTTTTGAGGAGCAGAGGCAGAGGAGGAGGTGAACACAGCAACAGTTTCATTTATTCACTACTATTTCTCCCAGGCATCCCTGTGTGGTGAGGGCTGTTTCTTTAGGGGACATTCTGTTTTCTTGCCTGACTGCAAGGTATGTCATCATCCTAGAAGTCCCCCACTGAAGGAGCCAAGGGGGCATGCTCAGCTCCAGCCCTTGAATGACAGTGATATGAATTTACTGTTTGCTCTATTAGAAGGTCTCCTTCCCCTCACCATCCCTCCTGCTGCTCTCTCAACAACATTTGTTTTGTGGCCTCCCATTTATTTGGTGCATAAACCCCTGCACCAACAGTGCTTTTAATATTCATTGAAAAAGAGGAAAAAACAGTCCCATTTCCTAAAAGAGGAGTTTTCATTCAGAGAGCACACAGCTTGCATCATGGGTTTGCATGCTGTAAACTAGGTCTGTCCAGATGACTCACAGCGGTTGCCAGCAGACATACCTGTACAAACACACACCCTGAAGTATTATGAATTAGTCTAGCTGCCTAATGCACTCACTGAGTGCCTAATACTGCTGGTAAAATATGTGCTGGCTTTGCTATATGGGAGGATGTTGTAAGGTCTGATCTAAAGCCAGTTTAACTTAGTGAGCTTTAGATCTGGGTTTAGATGGTGAGAAATGCCCCAAAATAGCTCTCATTCAGCAGAAGACATCAAAATGCAGCTATTTTCATGGTTCAAGTGAGGGTTTAAACACCTGGCAATATCAGGGTCTATATGGTTAGCGAACGATGCTGAGAGCCAGGTCCCTCCTTCTCAGATTCCCCAGTTTTGTGTATAATCTTGGGCCAGACCAATTAATTAACCTCTGCCAGTGTAGCAACACAGTTTGGAAGTGTGAGCTTGCATATGCATTTCTATACCAGTATAATGTGTGAACTGAGCTATACCATAAAACCAATTGCATCTATAGTAGTCCCCTCTACTGTAAAGTGTCTGTGACAGATCAGGACCACAGAATAGTTTATTAAAATTAAAAATGTAGGAAGCCAAATGCACATCTGTACTGGGGAACCCTCTGCCCTGTGCTATGAGGTTGAAAGAAAAAAAATAGAGGTCTTTCCCTTTTGTAAAGAGTGGTATATTTCCAAATATAAGTATTATGTCATTCAGCTTCCTTCAGCTGGGCAATGTGTTTCAAGTCACAAAGACATAATAATGGAGTTCTGGAGAAATCTCTTCTCTGATTTATTCTTGCATGCTACAACAGGAAAATTTCAAATGCTTTTCCTAAACTCCTCAATCTCATTTTGTAAAATAAAATACCCATTCAAGCAGCGCTTTCCAAGAACATTCCACCTGACAATTCTTCAGGAAAATGCCTACTACTCGGAAGCCTGAGTGCATCAGGAATTCAGCGGTCTTTTGCATCTTACTGGAAATTGAACTGTTTGGGTTTTGCTTTCTCTACCTTAAAAACCATTGCTGTAGCTGTGCACTTTACTGCAAGTAGCTGGCAGAGCAAAGATATTGGGAACAGGAAGATTTCAGGAATATAGATTTCCACCCTCACCAACACTATTTTTCAAGGCATCAGATTCATTCTGTTTACTTGCCTGTGTTGCTTCAAGTCAGTGGAAACAGCTCTGTCTCTCAGGGAGGCGGGGTTGGTTGGGGCTTCAAGCAGCCAAATCAGGATACAGAGGTTCAAATGAGCTTTCAAGCAGTGAGCTTGTATGGTGGAGCAGTTTTGCCACAGCAATGTGAGGTTTGATGAGATACTTAACACTTCTGAAGTGCACTTCTGAGTGCCAGGGAGTTGTGTGTTGCCTGCTAGAGCTAGCCCCAGCTGAACGTTTTAATTGCGCAGGAGCTTCTCTTCATCCTGCTGTAGCAGCTGTGATAAGGCTCCTCTTGCCTAATTTGGCCCGCTAACAGTAAGGGAGGTGTGTGGTTCTGCCTCTCTGCTTTGGCAGCTCTTCTGCAGCCTACTTCCAGAGGTAGGTGCTTCCCTCCCTTCACTGTCCAGGGAGCAGAGGTAATTAGCTGAGGCTACAAGTCTTGCTTCATACGACTGAGACTGGGTGAAATTAAACCTTCCTTGCATGAATCCTTAGACTGCAGTGCCCTAAGTGATTCCAGGACTGGGACCCTTCAGCTTTTACTATATCTTTATTTCGCCGCAATATCCAGATTAGAAACACATTGCACGGATTGTTTGGGGCATATGTTACTGTCAGATCTGTTCTGTGAGTTTCTGAAATTTGGTATTCCCATGTTTGTAAGACAAGACAGCAATTTCTGCATTAAGTTTTGGCTTTGATAGTTTGATGCTGTCTCTGAAGCAGATGGGTATTCAGCTCCATATGTCATCCAGAGCTTTGTTTTGAAAACATCCAGGGAAAGAAAAAAAGGAAGAAGGAACTTCTGTCAGATTTTATCCTCGTTCATTGACCATCACTAAAAAGTGGACAGACATTTAACAGTGGGTGTGAACACAGACACTGGAGCAATAGAGCTTCCAAGTATATCAGGCGAGTCAAAAAATGAACTGAAACTTTCTGATTGAAAAAAAACAAAGACTTTAAAATTATAAAGACTTCTGGGCTGCTTATGTCAGTTTTGCCACATTGCTTATATCAAAGAGGTATTTACAGGCTGCATGACTTTGACAAATTCTCTTGGAGATGACTAAATTATCATGTGTTCCCATTATATTTAAAAATACTATAAAAATAAGTTTCTAAAAGTCTTTACCTACATACGAGTTTTCTATTTCTAAGTCAGGTGAGAGAGTTCATTATCCAAAATACAATTTTACTTGTTCATACCAAAATCTCTCCCGCAAATTTTCTGGGCATACAATTGCCATTCAGTATATCGCCACAGAAAGGAGGAATTATTTGTTCCACCCTTAGCCAAAAAGACACTATGGAGTCATATACTTGGTCCCCACAGCTCCCGCTTTCTTATTCTTGGCACCCTTCCCTCCCTGGTTCACAGCTGCCACACACAGCTGTACCTCCTGCCCACCACAGGGACAGCTGCGCTCCTAGTGACTCAGCACCAGAAGCACCACAATTCATAGTGTGATGGGTTCAGATGAGTCCTCCCCAGCTTTGCCTTTCCTGATAGTGGTAGCTGGCTCCCTAGCCTGCCTGGCATTCATGCAGCAGGAGTGAGGGAGAGCTGGAAACATCAGCCCTGACAGATGTCTTGGGCTGAGCCCACCCTCTTGCCCATCAGTCCAGCATCAGCTGACAGAGCTGTACCAGTCTTGTTGTGGAGCCGTGTTTGTGCCTGAACACAACAGTGTTGAGACCTTAACGCAAGCCCACCAACTGTGCATGTAAAGCAGTTGGGTATTAAATGGAGGAAGGCAACTGGAGCACCTGTACAGATAACCACCCTTCAATGTGGAGATCATTGCAGGGGAGAAACAGAGGCCTTTAAAAATTAGCTATTAACCCTGCAACTAAAAATGTGCTCACATATCTATTTCAAAACAACACCTTTGGTAAGAACATTGGGTGGTTTCATCACATTTCGCTTTTTAAAGACTAGTGAAGGACTTTGTATGCACCCGCTGACATGCACATGTGTACACAAGCACATGCATTTCCTTTAATCCTTAATCCAGACAAACTAAAGACTATGTTGTCGCATTAAAGGCTAATGTGATGAAAAGATCAAGGCATTTAATGAAGTGCAAAATTCACCTTATTTATGACAAGAAATGTTGCTCTCTCCAGGTAAAACTCCGTACAGAAAATGTGGCTTTTTAATGAAAGTCATTTGCGTCTGTTTAGTATTCTGGACCATGAGAAAAGGTTTTTGTTGTTGTTGTTTTGGCACGCTAATTGCGCAGAGTGCTGCATCACTTCATTTTTCCTAACAACTCAAACGTTTTGGCAGGCAGCCCCAAGCAAGAGTGGATTACCTCTCATCTTTAATGGGATAGTTCATTAGCAGATTTGGTCATGTAATCAGGAAGGATAGTAGAAACATTGTAAGAACTTCCTAGCTGCTGTATGTTCAGTTCACCTCCTGTCAAGCGCTGGGAACCCAGACCCACCGCAGCCTCTGAGACACTCAGTTAATTACTCTCTGTCTCAGAGCGATTATTCCTGCCCCGGCTTCCTCCTCGTGGAGATTAAGCGCTGTCTAATGAATGCGGAGGGAGAATTAAAAAATCACAACGCTGAGTGTGTGGAGATCAACTGTGTGGGACTTTTCAAGCTGCGTTGTAAAGCCAGAGTTAGCGAAGTGCACATGGAAGAGAAATGTGTCCCAATTCAGGCAGCTGCCTGTGACCATTAGTGCCTAAGTAACATCATAAAAAGGTTCTAGGGAGGTCTCAGAGCAGGTTGCTTTGCAGGAATTTCTCTGCCTTACACTCATATGCATCTTGAAATACTTAAGACGCAGCGACTGAATAAGCAACTCCATACCACACAGTATTTTACTTGCAGTCAATACACCTATATCCCTACACCCTCCAATAAATTGCAGAGAGCTAAATTTGGAACTCCTTGTCAGGGGGATTGGGAGAAAATAGATGTGTTACAGATGAATGTTTTCAATAGTTTCCACAGATTCAGTCTAAAGCTCAAAATCACTTGTTTGCTTTTCCTAAGGTGGTTTTCCCTTACAGCTGAGATTTGCAACTGATGATATCCCTATAGTGAGTGACAGTATGAAACTATTTATTTCCAGCAGTAAGGAAATTATGTATTATATTATTCACAAGAGGCATGGTGTGTTCTGTTCTTGGAAGTTCATGTTCATCTGTAAGTTTTACAGGAACAAGGCTGTCAGAAGCACTGAACACTCCTCTCCCACTTGTGAAGGTACTACAAACTGTGGATTTGCTTGTAGTTATCAGAGTGTGACGACAGCTTGCTCTCAGGGAAAGCTGAATTACAGGAGCCATGCAGCAGATGTGGAAAGCTTGGGCAAACTCACTGCAATTGTCTGAAGAGCAAGGAATGCCACAGAATGCTGACAGTTATTTTTAAGTTTTGAAATGATCCTAAATCAGGGATTTGTGCAAGTGAGGGAAAAGCCTTCCCTAAGTCATCCTCATACTGTGACGTCTCAGAATAACTAGAGTTTCAGAAAACTGTTCTATAAAGTTCTGCAAGCACTGGCTCAGGATAGACACCTCTCATATGGGACTTCTCTAGCTCAGAAGCATTTTCCCCAGGAGAAGGGCAGAGGTGAGTCTAGAAATTTCCATGTCCAGAGCTATGATTAAACAAGGACCAGCTTTGCTGAGAAGGACTCTGGCAGCACTGAAGATACAATAGTTAGAATCATAAAATGGTTTGGGTTGGAAAGGATATACCCCTCCCTGCCCACTTGCAGGATCCCACATGACAGCACCAGCATGTGACCCTGGCTCCAGCTGCAGCTGAGAGCATCTGGTATTTCAAACCAGCTCCAGCCCCAGTCCCTCTTCCCAGCCTGCAGGATGGGGACCAAGAGACTCAAAGGGAGGAAAGAATGGAAGGGGGTAAAAGGCTTGGTTTGGGCAGCAGGATCCAGTGGGATGCTGGGTGCAGGCTGTTCCCCTCAGTGCCCTGAGCCTGGGCACGCTGTGATTCTGTGCTTCCATGACTGATTCCTTGCACGTGGCCGTGTTTCCCCCAGCTTGGGGAGCAGCCCGAGAAGCCTTGGTCAGCGCTGGCAGAGGCTGTGCCCGCTGGCAGCACCAGACCAGGTGCCCCGCAGGCACCGAGGGGTCAGAGTGAGTGCCCAGAGCTTTGGTGCCGAGCCCGAGCCCATCCCTGCCCACAGCTGCAGAGAGCCTGAAAGAGCTGCTCTGCCAGGGCAGGGAGCCCACATGAGGACACTTGGGGTTCCCCAGCACCCAGCTCCAGCCCCCACGGCCCCTCCAGCTCTGCAAGCTCAGAGCAAGTGGGAACCGCTTGTCTGCCACAGCCACATGTGATCGCAGTGAATACAAAGAGAGACTGGGCCAGTAAAACGTCAATAAATGTATTTACAAAACAAAAAACATAAACAAAACAAACAACAAAGAACAACTGTTCTCATAAAAAATACAACTCTTCTACCTAAAACTACAACTACGCTACCTAAAAGTACTACTCTTATTCTTAAAACTACACCTATTCTATCTAAAACTATAACTCCTATGGAAAGCCGAACAATCTTCTTAAAAAGCAACATCTTCTACAAAAACAGGAACTCTTCCAAACAAACCTTCAAACTCCAGAAACCTTCCCTCTTCACCAGCCCTGGAAAGAAGCAGCACAAGGTCATTTCAGTGAGGCTTCTGATGGTCACTGTGGTTGCCACACGCTGGGGAGAGCAGGACTGTGCCGCGGGGCGCAGCTCTCTCTGGGGCTGGGAGCCGGGCTCTACAGGATCAGACTCGGCTCGCGTGTCCCAAAGGCAGCGCAGGGCAGCGCGGTGGTGGCGCTTGTGCCACCAGGATGAGGCCACCGGGCACCGTGTCCCTGCAGCGGGGCCGTCACACACAGCCCCAGCCCCAGCGTGGCAGCAGCCGACCCCCCCTGGCTGCCAGCAGTGGATGGGGGGCACGTGCTGCCTTACCACAGCTCAGTCCAAATCCATGGCATCATCCTCCTCCACCTCCACGTCCATGTCCATTGGCTCTCCTTGCAGCCCCAATTGGGTCCTGCTGGCGGCCTCCAGGTCCCGCATGAGTTGGAAAAGCCTAAGGCAAAAGCCAAGCAGAAAAGTGCATTGGTGCAGAGCCGTGGGGCACTGGGGACCCGGGCACTTCCCCAGCAGGAGCTGGCAGGAGGCCGGGGGCTCCTTGTCCAGCAGCACCCACCAGCTCTGACAGGCTGGCTCCTGCAGTTGGAGGATCCTCTGCTTCCTGCGCTTCAGCGCCTTGCGGGGCGGTAAGGGCTTCAGGACCTGCCAGAGCAGAGAGCACGACAGGGGTGAGCGGCCGTGCTCCCTGCCTGCGGGGCCAGGGCACAGACCCAGCCCCGCACCTGGCCTCCGCACCCACCGCCTCCTTACTCTGCGGAGGCAGCCCTTTGCGTCCTCTCCTCCACAAGGGCTGAGCCCGGCCACCAGCAGGACAAAGGTGGACTTCTTTTGGGGCTGCATTTTGGGTTCCAAGATGGTGTCCCATGCATAGGGAACAAGGAAATGGAGCTAGGAACAAGTGGAAAGGGCTGGGAGTAGGGCAGAAGGGCAGAACAGGAACAGGGCAGGAGGGACAGGTGGGTGCAGGGTGTGTGTCCAGGGGCAAGGTCTGTGCTGTTGCCTGGGTATGGGCAGAACATCACCCCGGAGTTCCAGAACTGCTGAGAGCAGGGTGTGGGGAGAGCCCTGAAGGAGCTGCAGCTCCATGGGGGACATTGGGCAATCGTTATGTGATCCCCTGAGATGACAGAGGCACACTTTATAGAATCATAGAATAGTTAGGGTTGGAAAGGACCTTAAGATCATCTAGTTCCAACCCCCCTGCCATGGGCAGGGACACCTCCCACTAAACCATGCCACCCAAGGCTCTGTCCAACCTGGCCTTCAACACTGCCAGGGATGGAGCATTCACAGCTTCCCTGGGCAACCCATTCCAGTGCCTCACCACCCTTACAGTAAAGAACTTCTTCCTTATAGCCAATCACTGTCTATGTCACCACAAAGATGTTGAACAAGACCGGTCCCACCACTGATCCCTCAGGGACACCACTCGTTACTGGTCTCCAGCCAGACATTGAACCATTGACCACAACTCTTTGCATGCAGCCATCCCTCCACCCCAATAAAATATAGGGTACATAGGGGTGAACAAATTCATTAGTGTTATGAATCTTGCTCCTTCCTGCATTTCCAAGCCTTTTGGTACTATCTTGCTATCCGTACCACTGGAGATAATAATCAGGTAAATTCTTTTCATTTAGACTCACCAAAAAACACATCACTGAGTGATACAAATCCCATAGTATTCTAGTGAACCACAGGGAGTCAAATCCAGCTCACTAAAAAGCTAAAGGTTGCCACAGTGGTTCTGCAAGTACCCTTTACTAAGACATTGTGAATAACATATGGCTTTCAGCGGTATTGCCCGTTTCCTAACTAGGAGCACTGAAAGTCCATTTTTGTATTTCAGATTAGAGGCTGTTTCTACAGTAGCAATTGTTACGGACTTTGAAAAAGGAATAGTATATGTAAGAAGCACTAAATGTATAAGTGGTAGTATGTGTCCAGAGTCCAAGAGAGAGAATATCAACAGGATGTTTATATACATCCCAACCTTGACACATTACAGCTGAAATGGCAGAAAAATAGTATTTAGTCTTTAGTATTTATGAGTTAACAGCTGGTGTAGGTTCACTGTTTAAGACTAGCTTGCCTGGGAAATTTTGCCCTTGCAGGTATGCCAGTGTAGCTTCCTTTGTGGGCTCTATTCTGGAATAAAAAATCATTTTACTTCTTAAAAACACTTGTAGTCACAAAATGGAAGTACTATTCTGGAACAACGGCATGCTTATCCTGGAGTACCACCCATATGGGGAATCACACTGAATGGTAACACAATACCAGTCTTGTCCAGAATATTTGCTCTGGTTCCATTTTTTTTTCCCAAAAGGAGGGCCTTGTGACAAATGCATAAGGGTTGAGCATGCTGGATTCAGAAGACATGTCTAGGGTGCAACAGATTTAGAGTAGCTCAGAAAAAGATATTTAAAAAATTTTAGGAAACCATCTACAAAACGTTGAAATTTTAGAATTCCGGGAAAGTTCCAGTTTTTAAAATGAACAGAAGACACTTAAAATTAGTGGAAAACACAAACACGCTACAAAACAAAGCTGCCTATTTCACAGAATCCCAAGGGTTGCAAGGGACCTCAAGAGATCATCTAGTCCAACCCCCCAATTTTGACACTTATTGCTACCACTAGGGCATTGACTACTCATATTGAGTGCTGGACTAGATTGGTTTTACTCTCTCTGTACAAAATGGATGTGAGAGATTGCCACATTTCTGGTATTTTATCAGAAGATGGATGACAACCCCATAGCTCAACTAACAGGATCCAGGTCACAAACGTTAACCCAACAAAACTTGGGGTTTGGAGAAGGTCTGCTGAAGGAAGGCAGCAGCCTGTGGCCTGTCCTTGGTATGCAAAAATAAAGCTTTAATCAGAATCTAGCTTACTTTTTGATGGACAACACAGACATTAGACTTTCCTATAAAACACAAACGCACAGATCCAGCAGTTGAAAAGGTTAAGACAGAGACTCCTCTTTACAGCTGCACTTTCTGTTTTAATGCATTCTGTACAAAACCTTTTCATATGTCTGAAAAAAAAAATGCCTGCTTTAAATGATTAGGGTGCTGTTCTCAGGGGAAGTTGAAGATGTCCATGGTAACAAAATAAATAATGGAGTGAAAAATGGGTCACACTTTATTACAGCATTTGATGATATCACAGATCTTTTCTTGAAGTGTTAAACTGTGTCTTTTATTTAGTAAAGCATACCAGCCAACACTGGCATTTGGCAATCTGCAACTTATTAGCCATCGTCCTCTTTCATCAGAAGTCATTCTAAATAACATTGTGTCTGGTTTTTATTTACTGTGACTCATTCTATTCACTAAAATGATGATCTGGCAGGTGAAAGTGAGCAGCAGGGAAAACTGTTGGAGACCCTTCAGGTGAGGCAATTGGACTGGTGGGGGTGTTACAGGGCAATAGCAAACATGTGAGGGGCAGCAGGGACCCTGCTTGTGCTGGAGGTCACACAGGTTTCCAACATGGGCAAACAGTGATGGAGACCTCTTTCCAGCAGTGAGCTCTGCTCCCCAGTGCAGATTCTCCTCTAGGACGTGGAGAACCTGCCAGCGGACAGCAATGAGCCTAGCTTTGTGTTTCTTAAGAGCAGTTCCTGAGGCAGGCATGAGAGGAGGTTCAAGGTTAAGGCAAAACTTGGTGCCTTCAGGATTTTGCTGAACAGCCAAAGTTCTTCTCTTGAGATGTAAAAGCTGATACCGGGAGCAGGGTAGAGACTTAGCCCTCCTGAATCTATTTTAATTAACACCTCACTTTCTGGGAAATGGACTCTCTGGGATATTCCTTACGTAAGGGCAGAGCCACTGCAACATGCCTGGACAACCACTTGTGGGAATGACCTCAGTTTGAAAATCTTCCCTTTATTTTTGAGCTGGCAGGTTACCAGTTTTTCTGAGGCACATGGAAGGAGAAACTCATCACCAGCTTTGAGCTGATCTCTCCCCAGAATGATTCTAGGCTGAGTGGGAGCCTCCTGACACTCGATAAAGTCTGTTATTTCTTGTTCTGAATTTTTAAACTCAAAAGTTGAGCCTGACAAAGACATAGGTACATCCTGTCTCCTTGTACCCTTTGATCTGTGCTACCCCCAAAAGATCTTGCATCCAACTTAGATAACTTTGACAAATCTACCCATTCAGGCATCTTTCTCCATCTATACTTTATAATGAGAGTAGGGGATATTACCTTTTTTTCTGAGATGATGTCTGAGAGAGGGAAGGTGAGCAATATATAAAGTGCACTAAGGTCTCAAAGTGGGGCAGCCACAGAGACATGGACAAGCCACGTGTTTGTTGTAACACCTTCGGTGAAGGTGCAGGAACAGTGAGTTCCTTGTCCTGTCCCTCTCTGGGTGAATGTGACATCTAAACAACCCAAAATGACATCACTGTGCTGGTCTTGAGCCTCCACTTATCTTCATTTGTTCCATGGAAGTGGAAGATGTAGCCCCAGCTCCAGTAAATTTTCCATCTAAATGATACCTCAGTTGTATAGCCTGAACATCCAGCAAAGGAGAAAAATGTACTATGAAGACAAATAGAGTCTTTGATACAGTCATGGCAGTGGTTTTAATATATTTTTCCTCTTTTCTTGGTTTATGTCTTTTGCAGACAGACACCGTTTGGTTTGCCCATGCTCTGAGCTATGTATAAACAAACCAACTGTGCACCGGAAACCACATGGCCATGATTAGTGTAGCACTGTGCCCAAGCTAATAAACTGGGCTCTGAAGCAGGATATATTAAGTTGGGCTGACTGCCACCCTAATGTCTACCTGGCATCCATCTGGTACAACTTGCAGGCAAGGCATGGTTTCCTTTTCCTTCAAAAAAACATGTAGCTTCACTCAGTTATCTCCCCAGTGGTTAGAAGTTAGCTCTGGAGGAAAGAGCATGTTAGAGGAAGGAAATGAAACAGAGATGTTCCTCACCTGCCAAGCAAGGGTGAAGAGGAAACTCTATGGATTGTGGTCATCTTGAAATAAATTAGGGTGGGGTTAGAAGGAAGACACAGTAGAGGCAGCCAGGATATGCAAACACAAATGGAAAAATAAAAGACTTCATCCAGCGGTGGTAGATTTTATAGTGGTATAGGCCCAAAGTCCTCCTGTTGACTGAACATGGCAAGACCACAAGAATTCATCGCTCACTGCCTTAGCCAGGTATGACTGTCCCAAATAGAGGGTACCTCTTACATGACCATCCACACTGCTTTGGGCAAACACCAAAACCGCTTTGAAGTATTATTTTATCCTCTTCCTTCTCAGGTCCCAGCCTGAATGACACCCTTCCATCACATCCCAGTCCTACCTACACTGGTACCTCTGAGGCTCCATGATCAGAGGTGCCCCCGACACCTTAACATCAGCACCATCATCTAAATCCAGCTGAAGAAAAGGAATGGAAGCCAGTACAAGGAATTATCCCATCAATTCCATCCAGCCATGGAGGTTTGTAAAATTTGGTTTGAGAAAAGTGCCAAATGAAAAGTCAGACCTGTTGTGTTGGGTAACTCCAGAGGTGTAGGAAAAGAAAATTTGTATACCACAAGCCCTGTGGAAGCAGAAAGATTTTGACCTTCTCTTTCATTCCCTCTCTCATCCTTACAGTTTCAGTCCATCTCATACAGCTGCTACCTGTTTCTTTCCCTCTTGTTTCTCTTGAGAACTTGCCTCATGACTGCAGTGTGTTTGATGGAGAAGGTCTGACTGCTTTCCAGGCTGAGTCATCTAGAAGGGCAACTGCTGAAGCACCTCCACTCTCAGGTGCAGAGCATCCAGTCTGTATGTCTCTGGTGAGCTGAGGAATAAGGCACGGTACTGCAGAGGTCAAATGTATTCCCCATGGGCTGCTGAAAACAGCTATTTTATTTTGTTGCTGCCATTAGGCCACCCTAGGGCCTCCTAAGCTTCTTTGAGACAAGGAGTCCTCATTTTAGAAATAGATCTAGGGAATCATATTAAGTCCTGAATCAAGCTGGGGATGGGAGGAAGTTTGAGGTTTGGCCTATTGTAGTCAGAGGGCTTGCCTGAAATTTTCAAGCTGGAGCTGGACACTGCCATGAGATGGGAATGGAAAGGAGAAGGAGACAGAGGTCATTGCAGGTCCTCCTTTGGGGAGCTGTAATAGATTCCCGCACATTCAATTAGAGGGTTGGAAAGCAGATTTAAAACAGATTACTGTTGCTGTAGCTCATGCTGAGCAGATTCTTCACTCTGCTCAAGATGTTGCTCAGATGTGAACCAGGGTGTCCTTTTACCTTCCCAGAAGTGACTCAGGGGAGCACTATCTGTCTCACCAGAATGGGTTTAGCCCGCAATTGTTCACACCATTTTTGTAAAGGTGGCTCCCTGGATATATGTGCTATTGCAGTTAGTTAAAAAGAATTGTATCTGTCCATCATTCTTTTTCTTTTTTCTCCCTGACTGCTGGGTTGTTTTAATCCATACTAGAAATCTGTAATTTCCTTAAGCAAAATGCTCAAGGTAATTTGCATCATGACCATGCAAACGTGTGTAAACATCCCTTTTCTAATAAAACCTTCTTCTCTGGTGGAATTTGGTTGTGAAAATCTGACCTTTATTGTATTTGTGTTTGCATCTTAACTCATTCAGCAGGGACACAGAAAGGAACAGGCTGCACAAGCCCTATTCATACACAAAGCACAGCAGCAGAAGAAACACCAACAAAAGTCAGCTAGGTTAAGAAGAACACATCTGAGGGGAAGCTTTTCAGTCGAAGCCTGGGGGATGGATGGAATTG
Source organism: Neopsephotus bourkii (assembly GCF_033783945.1). Taxonomy (NCBI): domain Eukaryota; kingdom Metazoa; phylum Chordata; class Aves; order Psittaciformes; family Psittacidae; genus Neopsephotus; species Neopsephotus bourkii. The sequence continues at coordinate 4,720,947 of NW_026901456.1, read as the reverse complement.
AGGCATGGTGGTAACCCAGGGAGCCTGTCAAAGCTTTAGGGAGGAACAGGAAGCGAAGCAAGATGGGCAGCAGTCTGCTTCACTGATGGCTGGCAAACAGTCTTGTTGGGCTGCTTCCCATTCAGCCTTGGAAAAGTAATTTCCTCTCTTTTTGTCTCCATTCCCTCCTTAAAATGAGGGTGATTACTTCCTTCTTTCTAATCCTTTCATTTGTGTCATACAGTGACAGTACAGGTTCAGCTTTGTTTCTCTTCCTGTAGACGCTGGACCCCAGATTGTACCTGAGGATGCTGGCTCCTGCTGTTGTAGCAAATGAGTAGGGAAGAAATGCTGGAGGTAGAGAAAGGGGACATGAACCCTGAAAATGAACCTGCAAACAGAAAAGACACATATTAATTGGTACTATAGCTTGTCCCAGTTCTTTTGACTCAATTCATGTTGAATATGCTCCTCTCCGCCTAAAGACAGAGAAAGAAGTGATGCCACGAATAAAGGCAGAGTTTGGAGAAACAGGACCCCGTGAAATACAGCTAACCATTAGAAGGATCCTAGAACACAAAATGAAGGATATAACTCTAGCAGTACCTGAGAGATTTGTCAGACAGGGAAAACTATGAAGAACTTGATGGGCATGGAAGTGAGGAAGGGTACAGACTGAAAAGCTCAAGTATTTGAAGAGAGAGAAGAACGTCAGCCCAAAAGGCACAAAGCTGGTGCTGAGAACCAAGAGGTGACTCAGAGGACAAAGCATACTTCTCTGTATGAGAGCTCTGATCTTAGAGATTTGTATCAAATTAACATGGATCAACTGGCACAAGACGAGAATGTTTTCTCCTTCTCATGTGCTTAGTCATTTTTGGAGAAGGTGGGCAGGGAGCAGGAAGGAATATACGTGTATGAATGTACATCCGTACATACACATATATACACATGGTAGGACCTTTACGTTGCACAGAGCAGACCATTTCTGGGCAGTTCTCCATATTAAAAAATACATTCTGGCAATTTAAGTGAATAACACCCAGCCACTTCCACTTTGGCCCGACAACCGCCTTTCTTTTCTTGATTTTGTGTGTCTCCCCATAACAGTCTGCTAAGCAGAGCTCAGGGGCTTGCCAAAGCAAGCCTCCTCATTGTGGTGCCCTCCAGCCTCCCTAAGGCTAGCTCTGGTGAACTTTTGGAGGAAGCAAATTCCAGAAGCAAGAATTCACCCCTGGAGCAGGCACAGAGATGGGAACACTCCTCTGCTGCAGAGATTTCAGATACGTGGTTTCTGGCCCCTCTCTAGCACATGCAGTGTGTATTGGTATAGAAGTGATATAGTTGTGCTTTGTAAAAGATAACCTTCTTTTTTATGTAAATAGCTTTCTGATTGCGGAACAGCAAAATACAGCATAATGAGGTTGTCTGGAGTTCATGGATAATGTGAACCAAAGCCTCAAAAAAGTAAAAAGTTGCCCATTCTGTAATCAATCTGCAGTGCTCATTCAAATGGATATATCTGGCAGACCACATGGGGAAAGGAATCTAAAAGTAAGACAGAGAACAGGTTGAAAGAAGAAATACAAACAAGGTCAAAAAAGCAAATAACATAAGAGTATTTTACCAGAAGCTGATGCTGAGTGCAAAAATATGACACCAACTAACACTAGTGATGGTAACAGCATGCTAGTGGTTTTGGCTTTTACACAGCTAGAAGAAATCTCCCAGGCTGGGAGAAGGGTGCAATGAGATGCAGTCCTAGAGAGCAACTAGAGGGTTATAGAAATGCAAAGGAAGAGTCTTTGTAGCCTATAATTGCAGGGAAACAGGAGTTGTTTACAGCAACACTACTTCCTGCCTGCAGTTTAAAAGTAGCATGACAGTTGCCTTAGAACAAAGGCAAAGCAAGAATTGTTCAAAACAATTATCTTTAACACCATTTCAGCAAGAACTACTCCACGCTAGTGACAGCTTCCATAAAGCTGCTCTATGAGAGACACACATGGTTTCCCAGGAACTCCAGGCATCTAAAAGAAAATGTTGGCACTTAGGAGGTTGCCTTAATTCCAGTAATTGCTTAAAGAGTTCAAACACGAGCCTCCCTCTGGCCTTCAGCTAATCACTTCTTTTACTCCAGGCAAGATAATTTTTACATATCTCACAAAGATGCAGTGAGGGTTACTTAATCATTTTGTAAAACATTCGAAGTCACATACAACTATCAGATGTTAGGGTTGTTGTGTGCTGTCTGTTGCCATCTTTGGACACCCAGCTTTCTGTGCTCTGAGAGCAGGCCGTGCAGCGGGAGATGCTCATTCTATAACACTCTCTTCTTAGGAGCCACCATAAGAAAAAAGTTTAGTTGCAACAGTCATGTCTAAACAACATTAATATCTGACTAGGTCCATAAGACATGGCAGTTTTAAAGTTCTGGCTCAGATTTCATCCTTACCCCACTATTCAGTGTCCTGAAAGTTAAACTGACTGTATTGGCATTCCCTCAGACGTACACACAGACCATCAGGTTGGGAGCCATTTGTCTTCTGATATACAGAGAATTATCTGTAAATGTTAAAATGTTCCAGGTCTCCCAACAGTAGATGTTCTTGGATCTTCAACGTAGATCTGCGTGAGAGGTAGGGTTAGGAGGAGGTGGGTTACTTTGGAAGAAGTAATTAATGTCCATCATACTGATGGAACATATTGAAGGTACGGTTTTAATTACATGCTTATAAATGCAGGTTTTAATTAAATATGGAAACTATCAAGGATAATCTGTGTTCTTTTAAGGTGACTACAGATTTCTAGTGTGCCACAGAAAAAACATACCCATGCAGCTCCATAGCTGAAATAATTCGTTATACTGCCAATAGAGTTGCAATAACTCTTTGCAGTTAACTTTGCCCCCACAGTACTTTATTCTGTTGTGAACTTTACATATGTAACATTTAAAATTAATTACTTGACAGGTAATCCTTGACACATGTAGCACTTTCCAGGTGAACATGAATGTATTTTCTGTACAAGGCAAGAGCATTTTGCTGTGCTTATCTATGTTGTGGAGGAACCAAGAAGGAGCGGTTAAAAGGCTTGCAAGTCAGCACAGCAGGTGCTTTTTTCTGTCTGCCTGGTAAAAAATGCTGATGAGGCACAAACCCCCAAATTTTTACCATTGCTTTGTGCACAGGCATCCTTCTGGGTTTACCCCAAAGTTTGCCAAGGGCTCTGGGGGATGGCAGCTGGTGGAGAGCTGGCCTGTTCACAGGCCGTGTAAGGAAATGCAGACCAGATCAAAAAGCAGAAACAGCACAAGGTTTTAGTGATAGTCAAAACAAGTCACATGCAGTGTCTGTGGCATGTTTTCTGCCTGCAGTCTGCCTGAAGTCTAGTCCTGGAGTCCTTTAGAACTCTGCAGGCTTTATTCGTCTTCCTCTTCATCAGTGCCTAGGAATGAATGCCACTTGACTCCATAGGTCTCAAATTTCCATCAGACAAGCAAGCCTGATGAACTTCTGGGGAACAGAGAAGGCTTTGGCATAGGCTTTGGGAGAGCCAGTCTCTTGTGTCCTTAGCCATGTGGGGAACTTCTCCAAGTAATTGCTTCAGCTCCAACATGGGGAGAATGAAACAGATGTTTCTGTGCTTTAGCATGTACTGGTAAAGACTGAAACCTTGCTGTTTTGAATACCAGACTCTCCAGAGGACTCTTCTTTCCCATGTCTTCATTTTTACTGTTGTGGTCTTTTTTATTCCATCTACATTTAGTCAGAGAAGGGATTTAGAGGAATGTAAATAAGTGGAATGTATGTCTGTAAACATAGGAACAAAATTGGCAGTCCCCTGTCAAGTGGTCTGGTAAATGTGTTGACATGACAATACTGTATTTTGACAGATTTAGGAGCCTGCCTGGTTTCCCACTCTTACTTTCTCTCTTTCTCTGCCTCATACACACATAAAAACTTACCTACATTTTAAAACTGATCTAAGCAGGCAGGCACTATATTTGCCTGTACAACAGATAAACTGAAGCTTCTTTTATATCTTGAGCACCTTAAGTTAACTAGTTATTGTTACACAGATAGACAGAGGGGTAACATTCAATTTCTTTTGATGTCTGCAAATAGCTCAGTCTCACAGGCTAACAGGAAAGTCACAAGTGGAGCGAATAAGGATGCTGCCTGTGTGTCTGTCATGGTTTAACCAATGCCAGACAGCTTGTCCACTCACTCCCCCCCTCCCCCCTTCTTGCCCTCCCCTACTCTCGGAGGGACGGAGAGGAGAATCAAAAAGAATGCAACTCCCACGGGTTGAGATAAGAACAGTTTAGTAACTAAGGTGTAACACAAATCACTACTGCTGCCACCAATAATAGTAATGATAAAGGAAATAACAAGGGAAGAGAATACAACACCTCATCACCAGCTGACCGATAATTCGCCCCCCAGCCCGACCAAGCACCAACCGATACCTCCTCCAACCCTGCAGTCCACCTAGCCCTCTTCTGGGTCCCTCTCAGTTACATCCAGGGCATGACGTGCTGTGGTATGGAATACCTCTTTGGTCAGCTTGGGTCAGGTGTCCTGTCTCTGCTTCCTCCCGGCTTCCCTCCTCCCTGGCAGAGCATGAGGCCCACAGAGTCCTTGGCCAAAACAAAACATCATTGTTTTTCAGCTCTGTTCCCAGCCTGAAAGTCAAAACACAGCACTGCACCAGCTACCAAGAAAGAGAAAAATGACTGCTACTGCTGAACCCAAGACAGTGTCCTACAGCTTCGTCACCCTGAATAGCTTTTGAAAGCGGTTGGAGTCCCCAGAATGTTGTCTTCCTCCTCCTTGGCTGCCAAGAGACAGTCTATGAAAAGGAAAAATATCTTGGGCTGGAGCCTCTGGAATGTATATGCTGTCTAATATACCCTTGAGGAGGAAGTATAGTCAGCTCTCTGCAAGTGGTCATCCATCCTACTAGCCAATAATATCAGGTGCTGAAAAAGTCTGTCCATATAAATTATCCTATATTATCTAGCCATATCATAGACTGACAAGTGAAACAGCAGGATGTTTGCCAGCTGTTTCAACAAGTTTCCCTGGGCAGCAGCAGCACCCACATAATCAGCCTTATGCAGTGCTGTGGCCACAGTGAGTCAATATGACATGTTCCAGGAAAGCAAGTTTTACCCAGAAATTAGGATTGTTTACTGAATTCTCGTGAGAATACAACTGGTCTGAAAAGCTGTTTTCCCCCTCATCCCCTTCTAAAACCATGATTTTTCTGTAATGTTTTGTAAGCAGGTATCTTCAGATAGAGGAAACTCTACAGCTTGCTGGATTCTGACCCACACAGCAACCCTGGGGGGATGCTGGCCGCCAACCAGCTTGCTGAGCCAGCAGTGGATTCTGCAATGGGTCCACCTCTCTGCCCTGGGGATGATCTTGGAGACTTGCGTGCTGTGAAGGCTGCTGGAGTCATCCAGGGAATTGCCTCAGAGCAGCTGGTCTGTCCTGCAGGACCACTTCCATTGTCAGCAGTGGCTGTGAGCACCAGGCTCTTGCTGCTTTTCAGGGATGTGGATTGTTCCATTCATTGTATGATTGTATGAATGGATTGTTCCATTCATAAAGAAATACAGAAATTCTCAATGATGTCTACTAATGTGGAGTGAGGTGTGAACACAGTAGACAGGAGCCACTTCGGTAGGGTTGGGGACTTGGTTTGTATATATACTAAAAAATATAATTTTAATGAGGAGAGGAATGACTGGTTTTAATGGGGGGAAGTTGGAGTTCTTTTCAAGATGCTCCATGGGGCCTAGTAAAAAAAATAAATATCAAAATCAAAACCTGAGTGGGAGTGAGAGAATAGGTATTCCCCTTCTGACCTCAGTGGTGGAATTGCTGGACTTGTTTTGGTTTGTTTCCTTTTTAATGTAGGAGAACCATGAATTTCTCTGCTGATCCCATGTGGCCCAAGCAATCATGATGTTGTTTGTGAAGCTGCTGCTTAGCTTCCACTTCCAACTGGTGAAAACCAGGCACATTTCAGAAGTGATAAACTGCTCAGTCTCTGGTGGGCGAACAGGCAAGAGGTACCTGCAGCTCTCTTTAACCCCCCATCACATTGCAACCAGCCACTGTGCCCTGCTGCTTTCTCTACACAGCTTCCTGCACACTCCACACACCAGACAGAGCAGACAGACTCTTTGGTGTTAAATCAAGCCTGTGGTTTGCAGGCACGTTATTTGGAAATGCGGCCAGTGAACAGCTTATGCATAATGTCAGAGGTGGAGTGCCTGGATGGTGCCTTTTTTGCAGGAATCGAGGAATACCCAGAGAAGCTCTTGTGGAATGAGCAACATGGGCCACCTCTGCAGCCATCTGTGATGGATGCCATCACAACCCACCATACAGATGGCTCCAGTGCTTGCTGACCAGGAAAACATAGAGAAGGAGGAAGGGAGAAACACAAACAAAAACATCGTCACAGAAATCTTTACCATGTGGCTTTGAGAAGATGAGCATATGATGTTATTGGGTTTTTAACTGACAAGCAGAGAAACTTGGGCTTGGGTTTGTCTTTGACTCAGTCTCCTGAACTCCCTTGTCCTATCTCATCCCCCTTGCTTGCCTATGCAGAGCTTACAATGGAAAAGGCTTACAATGGAAATATCTTTGTATCTATGTAGTGGAAAACACCCGTTTAAACCGGATGTTTGAGATCAGAAGGACTGACCCAGAATCTGCACTGGGGCAGACATGAAAGCAGGAAAATTTCATTCACAAAGGTTTTCTGGGACCGGTTCTCTTCTGCCTAAGCGGAGTCACGCACATGCTGGCTCAGACGCTCCCACAGCGTTTCCAGAGCAGAGTCAATTCCTTTTAAAGTTATGCAGGGCTACATCCTTAATGGACAGAGGCCATGAGCACGACTGGGAACAATTACCAGCTGAATAAGATGTTCATCTGCAAGGGGTGCTCTTTTGCCAGCTACTACCCTTGGACGGCCCAGGGAGCGAGAGGCACAGTCAATCCCACGCCTACTTGTTTTCTTGCCCTTCATCGCCACAGTTTCAACTGATTTTGATTACTCTGGCGCCAAATAAATGAAAACATTTCATAGACATATAATCATCCATCACTGTGAAGAAAGGAAAAATGCTTGTGTACTTTATGTTTATAAATATGTTTAATGAAAAAAGGGATAGCTCTACCCTTCCCAGCCTTGTCTGGCTGCAGCCAGCATAGCTGTGTGTCATGTTGGAAAAGCCGGTTGCTGCTTACATCCTGACATGGTCTCTGGCACAGCCGCGGAGCTGGGGGTGCCATGGAGGTATGCATAGCACTGCCTTCCCACCAGGTTACAAAGGTTAGTGCCCAGGGAGAGGTAAGTGATTGCAGGTACAGGAGTGTAACCTGTGCCTGTGGGCTGCTGCACCTGGGAGGGAGTAACGGGAAAGGGGAAAGTGGAAGGAGGAAAATAACTTGCAGGCACAGACTGCTGCAACTTGGTCAGTCCCTGGAAAGAATCTGACTTGGCTCCCAGCAGATCTAAGGACTTACTTTGGCATTGCCAGGGGAACAGGAATAGAAGTCATTACTAGGAGGAGTATGACAACCTGCATGCTGCTCTCATCTCGCAGGAGCACCCAGCTTGTTATACAAACTCTGTGTGCAGGTGCTCATTGGAAAGGTTTCCCGAGTATTTGGCAATGGTCCTTCCTTACATATTCTTTCATTTCTTACTATGGGGAGTGTTTGGTTTGCCTGTTTTGAGGAGCGCACTGCTTGTCATGTCAGGCTGAATACAACTCAATACAAGAACACTATGCCCTAAAAGCAACCTTTAAAAAGGCCAGATCATCTTCTGTAAGAAGAAAATAAATGTGAAAAAATGTCATGAAAAATTGCCTCCATGATCTATCCATTATGGGGCTTTGACCCTTATGCTTTACATGTCAGATATTTTGATAGGTTACTGTTTGCTTGGACCCATGAGCACAGCATACTGTTGGCCTTTCCTGAACTACCACCTGAGCTGAAGTTTGTAGAAATAATTCCCATCAAACTTTTTTTCCCTTTGAAAGTCTTGTGAGCACTGAGCAGATGAATAAAAATGTAATGGATGAAGTGGACATATTAAATGGATAAAATATTGTGGCAAGGTGTCACGCCGGGTGCTTGTGGAGGTGGGTGCTGCTGCAGGAGCAATTAAATTGCACCACATAGTGTGAATGTGCAAGACTGTGCTGGGTAAGGAAGGAGAGAGATTAGATTATCAAAGGCTCCTAAGTTGCTGCACCTTGGCAGGAGTATCATGTAATAGCTGAGAGATACAAGTGCAATCACAAGTCCAGACACAGTAAGTTACTCTTTGTAAGGCACAGGCAGCTTGTAATTCACATTTTTATTTCTTCTTTTTTTGTTCAGTGCTACATAGCTGACACAGTGTTCCAGGTTTTGTGACCCTGTTGTAAAAGTAGCAGTGTTCTGTGTTCCATTGAAAGCACCATGTTATGAAGAGGAATTATTTTTTCAAATAATGGTCAATGATCTATTTTTATTGCATCATGATGGAGGATGGATTTAAAAAGTTTTTTTCTCCTGGCGTGCCTTGAAGCCTGTCTTGTGGCTTTTGGTGGTTGTCTTGTGATAAATGAATAAATGATTTCAGGAAGGGCAACAACACTACAGCAAGAACTGCAGTCTGATATGATCTGTAGATCATCATCCTGCCTTCCAAAGTGAAGAATGACCTTTTCTTTCTTGAAGCCAGGACACCCACAGTGGAGGGAAGGGCTGGCTAGGTTGTGCCTCCTGACAGAAACATAGAACTAGAAAGTTGGAAGAAACCTAGGAGGTTATCAATTCCCTCCCTTAAATGTAAGCAGGACCATCTATATCAACTAGCAAGACCACTATTTCAAACATTCCTGTTCTTCAGAACTTCCAGTGGTGATGAGTTTGTAGCTTCCCTGGACAGTTTATTCTAGTGCTTGGTGATCCTAAACTGCAGAAGTTTTTTTGATTCAAGTTCAGCCTATGTCTCCCTATCTGCAGTTGAAGACCATCACTCCTGTCTACCTACAATGAATACAGAGCACAGCTTACTCCCTTCCTACTTGTTAGCCTGCGACAGGTCTGAAGACCAGATTCAGCTCTCCCTTGAGAGACTGGGGAACAGCCCCATCTGAATCTGTCCAACAGAACACATTTTTTAAACACTTCTTCAGTTTTCCCCCATTATTGAGCTATGGTGGATTGTGGAGGGCATAGCGCTCCCACTGGGGTTTTGTCAGTACTGACTGCAACAGGACTGTGTTGTGTGACTTGCATGACACTCAGCACTTGCTCTTTCTTTATCCATATAACATGTTTACACCGTGTTGACTACAAACCCTGTCTTCCTCTGCAGAACTTTTGCTGAGCCAGTGTTTCTCCAGCCAGTATTTGTATATCTAACGATTGCTAGATATGCAAACTTGAGCTTGGACTGGCTGAAATTCACCCTCTTTATTCACACTCACTGGATCAAGAGCTTTTAGGATTCTAGGCATGTCTTCTGAAGTGTTTATGGTTTCCGCTGTTCCAGTAGCACCAGTAAGAGTGCCACATCTTTCCTTTCCCAGGGACTTAATACAGGGCAATCACACCTGGTACTTGTTTTCTTTGTCCTTGCTATCTGCTCCTTCAGGACATCTTAACTTCTACCTGCTTATAGGTGAATGGACCAGGAAAACATCAGAGATCCTGGAGCTGTCTTCCCTCTTTTCCAGACCTCTGAGAATTTGTTTGTTACTTCAGGTTCCCGAGAGTAGCTGTTAACAGCCCTGAGGCAGCTTCAGCCGGATGCCAAACTATCCTAGGGCTCAGTTCCATCCAGTGTAACTGATGTCAAAACACCCAAGGGCACATCCTCACTAGTACTTCAGTGTGAATCAAGAGCATGCTTTCAAAGCAAGCTTCCTGCCAGTTCCCCCAACAAAGCTTTGGTTTATGCTGTGAAGCACTCATAAGACACATGCACAGCATGATTTTCAGATGAAACTAAGATGCAAGGTGCACTCTGTCCCCAGTCAGCATATGGACCAGACTATTGTTACTTCGAGATCAATCTCCCTGATATAGCTATGATGCAAAGGTCAAGTCCTCAGCACCAGTCATTCCCTGGCATTGCTACTTCTTGCAATTGTTTTCTACATATGCTTGAACACTTGCCTCCCTGTCAACACCAGGAGTGTGTAAGCCAGCTCCTTGTAGCTGACCATTTCCATAAAGACTTACATGAAAGATGTAGTACACCTTGTGGTTTCATCAGGATCTGTTATCAGGTTTCTCTCCCCAGTGAACAACAGATTGTCTCCTTCCTTGGAGTATGAGTGTTAGGTTACTGCTTCTTCAGCACACACGTGCACGTGTGTACAATCTCCATGCAACTAGGAAAACATCCGTGGGGTACCAGTTCTCTGGAACACCCATTGCAGCCAGGCATCTGACTGTGATTAAAATACAGTTTAACCCTATGAAAAATCCCTTCTTTCCTCCTTCCACCATTAAATACATGGAGTCTGAATGTATCTGAAAGAGTCATCATCCACACGTGTGCCTTAAAGGATTCAGAAAGGACAAAAATATCTTTCCTGCACTGACATAGAAGTGAGCATAGACTTACTAAAACATCACCTCCGTTCCCAGGGAACTCGTTCTCATCTGGTGATTAATGTTAAACAGTGCCAAAGCAGCCAGGCTGAGCAGGTAACTCAAAGCAGAACATAACTGACTAAAAATGCATAAATTGATATTGACTTTCATTTAGGATACTGACCAAAGTGGGTTTTCTCACATACTCCTTAACTTAGACAATTTCAGGGCTGCTGTCCAGACTTCGATATCAAGACGTAACTGGCTAACTGCTACCCTCTGGAAATGCTATTTGAGGTTTTCTTATGATATTATGTCATTGCGCATGGCATAATATTTCAATACCACAAAAAGTATGTGCATTGTGCGCTATTGCCAAGTGATATAAAGATGCACGATGTCTAATACAGAATGAATCTGTTGTTGATCATTTCTATTCAGCTTTGATGTAGATTGTTTTAATATTTTATTTATTTAGCATTTACTGTGTCTCCCATACAACAGCTGTCTTTCTACTAAATGCCACAGAAATGTCTGAACAAAAGAAAAATGAAGCTAAAGTAATGGAATATCTTATATTTTGCATGTGTATATAAGGTACAGTTGTGTTTTGTTAGGTATAAGGGCTTTTTTCAAAGGTTTGTTCAACCTCACAATAAATTTGTTCTCTGGCTTGAAGAGGAATAAAAGGGGATAAAGAAACAACCTACTTTGTACAAGCAAACAAAAGTAAATTAATAGATAGAATTCCAGTCTTTTACAGTAATTGCCTCCTACTTGGTAGTGCCACAGATCAATTTACATTTGGGGAAAACCTTTGTAGTCATTCTTTACTCTGCTGGCTGCTGGGGAACCAAGGGCACACATCTGATCTTCAGGGGTATGCATCAGTTCATCCTATACTGCCTTTGAAAGAAGACAGAATTGAAGTGCCCTTTAGCTTAAAATCATAAAAGTCTCAAAAAGTCTGAATAGAAAAGCAAATAAACTCAGACATTTCTTAAGAGCAGGCAGAGAAAGAAACCTTAAAGGAAAAGGGCTGGCATACACTTGGCACATTGAGGCACAAAATGTCAAGCTGTAAAAGCTGGTTTATTCTCAGAGCAGCTAGATAAACTCTAAAGCAGCTGCTTTAATGTTGAGTTCTCTTCTCTCTTGAAAGCTTCTTCAGCAAATTACTGCCACTTCTGTGCCATTGTCCAAGCCTGAGAGGAGGATCAATAATGTCTATCATAGAATCATAGAATGGTTTGGGTTGGAAGGGACCTTAGAGATCATCCAGTTCCAACCCCCCTGCCACAGAGTGATGCCTTCCACTAGAACAGGTTGCTCAAAGCCCCATTCAATCTGGCCTTAAAGATGTGAAAAAATATATATATAAAATACACCATTTAAACTGTAAACTGTTCAGATCAGTAGCAAAGACTTGCTGAACAATTGCAGAGTGCATAAGCTCCGGAGGCTGGCAATACTGTTTCTAGGAATAAATAGTTACAGAAATGCATCTCTGCCACTTTGCTAATGCTCCCCTGTTTTTACCCCTTTACCTAGTCTGGCTCTGAGGCGTGTCCTTTTATCTCTGCGTCTCTGTTGTCTCCCTCCTGTCGCCACTTGCAGGTGCATGAGTGTACATTCCTACATGTCTTGACACTTTTCTGCGTTCTGTCACATGTAGATCAGAAGGCAACACTAAGCACTGTCTCATGCTTTCCTCTAGAAGCAGTGTGGCTTTTGTGTTGAAGATATGTAGTCTCCATCTCATAGTCATACCTTCATATGCATTTGGAGTTGCTAAATTGTTCCAGGAGCTCAAAAGTGGTTGGGAACGTCAGAGATCCCACACTGGGAATGGGTACCACCCCTGGAGCAGCTTGTTTTACTGGACTCCTGAACTGTGATGTGTTTGAACAGCAAGTTATTTATTTGGTGAACAAGAATATGTATATGCGCGTGCAGATAGATAGATAGGTAGATAGGTAGGTAGGTAGATAGATAGATAGATAGATAGATAAAAACCTTTGTAACTTTATGCAACTCTGATGGAGTTTATCAAATAGTAAAAGCCAACCTTTGCACCTCCAGTAGGCCAGTTAGAATGGACTTTGTATACAAAGCTTTGTGATGTACAAGGAAGGGCTTTCAGAGAGCTCAAAGGGGAACATTAACTATAATACTACTGAACCTTCAACATCCAGAGACTGCCATCCTCTTAGCCTGCCTGGGTAAATGTAAGATTTCTAGTGCCCCCAGTGAGAGACAGGTTATTGAGACATAATTTCTCAGTGGTTTTTCATTAACTGACCCAAAGGAGCACAGGAGGAAATAGTATGCAAGAGCTGATGCGCTCCTGATTAGCTAGCACATTACCCCTTCTCAGATTCCACAGAGTAAGAAATGAAACCAAACCAGGTGGCCGAAACTCTTCAGATTTTAAAGGAATAGAATAAGCTGTAACCCCTTTCAGTGGAAGTCCTTGGATTCGCTGTAAGACACAAAGGCTCCCTTCCTTTGAATGTGCATGTTAACACTATTTTTATATTTAGCAGTGTTCACAGTCTTAAGACCTTAAAGTGAGATAAATGTACAGATAATGAGATTGCTCTGGTTTTTAAAGGGATGGAGCAAAATAAAGGACATGTAACGTACTCTCCAGCAGGACAGTTCTGTGATGGGATTAGGTTACAGCCCCAGCATGCCTGAAGCTTCGTATAATCTCACAAACCCTACATAGCTAACTTTAAGCAAATAAGCGGTTGCCAGCTCTCAAAGACAAAATAAATAAACCTGAAAAAATGTGCTTATTTTAAGACTATGGTTCAAAAACCAGGGGCTCCCTTCCAGTAGGCATTAGAGCAGGCCTTTAGATGTTTGAAACAGTGATTTCTGTCAGTATCTCAATAAGCAGTCTCCTTTCATGGGTTTCCTTCTGCTGGCATTTTATCCATCTGTGTGGTCTGTTCTGAAGCTGGATATTCCATGCTACTGAAATCAGAGGAGATCCAAGGATTCCCCAAATGCTTTCCCTTGAGGGCACTTGGCACTTGGCTTTGCCAGGGAAGAAGCACCTTTGAACACTGTTCAGTTGCATGTTTTCAGAGATGAACAGGCAGCAAATGAGGCAGAAAGTAGTATTCAGCAGTTCAGAGTGGGAGAGATATCCCTGCCCTGTTGCCAGCAGTTTCTCAAACAGACACCCCACCTCCAGCTAAGGGCTGTTCTTTCTTGCACCATGAGGTAAAAAACTCATATGATATGAACTGGCAGTGAAATGCTGTTATCATTGATCCACCGGCAAGTTGGCCCAGCTTGCTTCAAAGAGATTTTCTCCTAGAAAGATCAAGATCACTGTGCTGCTGATGGTGAGTAAAGAGGAGAAAAGAGAAACAGAGCTGCAAGGTATCTGAAGGTTTCCACTGGTCAAGCAGGATTTGGAAAGATTTTTTCCCCAGGGATCCCACCTTTAATTCCAGGTCTTTGTTCCACATCACTTTTTTCAGTTAGGTTCTGGCAGGCTGCAAGATATCATAATCTTTCCAGCAAAATGGAAACCTGCAGCAACTCTCCCTGATTGCCTTGAACATTCACTGAACCTGAACCAAGAGGAACTCCTTACTAAATTGATGTATCTACAGTAGTTATTGGGAAAGCACACACGGTTGCCATGACTTCTATGTCAATGCTATTGGGCATGTAAACTTTGGGAACAGGGACTTCAAAAGATTTGATAGATGAGTACGCACTGTGACCAAGAGTTTCAGAAGCAGCTAATGGCGCAGAGTCCCTCCGCCCTCTGATAGCTTCTATAACAAAATTAAGGCAACTTAATTTTCAGAAGGAGCTGGATTTCCTATTGCCAAATTTTTCCACAAGCTCATGGTAGGAGTATGGAAAATCATTAGCTGCTACCATCAAGTCTACTGAAGGGTTATTTCAGTAAGATCGCCTTGCTTCCCAAACCAAATAGAGCTGCTCGTTTTTCTTACAGGTGTACTAAGTTCACAGCGTTAAATCTCTGTCGACACAAAAAGCAGTTTTGTATATTGCTGCTTTCTGTGTTGTGGTGTGATCCTTTTTATGCGTATGCTTGCAGCCTGAGGTAAGAGTGCTCTGGTATGGTATTTTGGGGAAGGTTTTCTTCATAATTTCTAGGACTACTGCATAAACGGTTGCAGATTCAAAGTTTAAATTCTGTTCTCAGTAACTCTAAGCTTATAACAATGCAATTACACTGAAAACGTTGTCATTTTCCTGTACTTAGCTACTGAACAAAGAGTAAAATTTAACTGAGAGGGTTGAACATCATTTAGTGCTTGTAAAAACAGAACGAACTCTTTACATTTGTTAGTTTTCCTCCCACTCTTGTGACTGCCTCTTTATTGCTACACGCTACCTTGAGGCTACAGGGAATCTTGTGCAGCTGTCACTGCAGCTTTGAATGTTGGCCAATACATGACAAGTTGATGAAGTGATGTGAACAGCACTGGTTGCTAATGACTGGACCTCTCATCAACTCACACTCCCATTCTATGGTTCACCAGCGCTTCTTTCCTTTAGGAACAAACCTTACATTAAAGACACTTTACAGTTAACTGTCAATACCCTTCTGCAGGGTATCTCCTCCCACTGACAAACGTGCATACATTTAGCACATACTTTTAAACACTAAGAAAAATATTATGTTGATTTTGGTCCCACCAGCACATCTGCATTATCAAGTACATTATACTGAGTGAAACAGTGGTCCAACGTAGGATGATCTACACAAAAAGCAAGACAAACTCTTCTTTATGGAGCAACCTGACTACACCCCATCCTGCTTTCAGCTCTTTTATCTGTTGTATGAGTAAAGGTGTGGAGGTTTCGTGGGCGGGAATACTGTAGTCTCTGGGAAAACAAATGCATTCTTTGCCTGCTCAAGAGATTTTTCTCATCACAAGAATGAGCCAAATGCAGGTAGCCACTGGCCACTGAGGAAAGCCTTCAGTCACTTCCAGTGGGGGCTGGATCAGACCCAGTTGTGCCTGTCACTGAACAGACCCACAATATGCAGGGGTCGGGCTGTTTGCTGGCCTGTAAGCAAAGGTCATAAGATACAGATACTCTCAGCCACAACAGATTTTATTGTAATCAAAAGAAGGTGAGGTTTGGAATTTCTTTTTCCCCAGCCATTGGCCTGACAGGGCTCACCAGGATGTTTGTAGCAGATGTAATGGTGGAGATGTGCTGTGGCTGATAATAGGAGAAACTCAAACATTGTTTTGCAGGATGTGTTCAACTCACAGCTGCCCTCCACTTCAATTTAGCACATATCCAAGCAAGCAAGTAGGACATCCAAGCATTTCATGTTGAGGAAAGGGGGAGAAACCCGGGCAGTACCATGAGAAGAATGTATGGAAGACAAGGCAAGTAAATCCAGCATGGAAAAAAAGGTAAACTACCATTTGACCACTCTTTCTTTTGTTAAGCTGTTTCTCAGGATGCAGTCATAGCATTAAACCTTTCCTTCAAAAAGTCTATGACAGTAACTTTTTTGCACTGGTTCAATTGTTACTTCCACTCTCTTTCATTTAAGGCATTAAACAAAACATAAAATAAATACAAAATAAAGCAGAATTCTTCTGTTTTATTTTGTGGCAAAGGTTCATTTATATGATACTACATCCCATTTTCATAGACGTCTTTCTCTATTTTCTCTAACAGAGTCCACCTGCCTTCACTGAAATTCCTGCAAGACTTGCCCATTTATTTCTCTGATCAGATTATCCCCTCTTCAAAGACATCTCTGACTTTCCATTTTCTTTTAGCTTCTCCCTTTCTCTCCTTCTCCTCTTGAGTTTTCTCATGCTGTGAAATTGTTACTGCAAATGGATGCTCCTCATTCTCTTGCTCACCCTTTCACATCACAGCCATCTTTCCTTTATGCTGCCTCTTACACCCAAAAGGTCTTTCCAGTTCCTGCTTATTAAGCATCCTCCCTGCTGCTAATCATGACTGTACAAAATTAGTCTAGTAATCATGATCAGATAGGGCAGGAGGAACAGCTAAAACTTGTTAAGAGTGACTATTACTAACCACATATAAAGAAACTTGGTGGGCATGTTCCTTTAGCAGTAGGTACCTGAATCCTTTGTACAGAATTTGGAAAATCTTCCCCAGGAATATGTTTGCTGTTTACCTTTGGTGGGCATCCATCTATCTTTCACACTTGACTGCAGAGGCACTCACAGACTATTTTGTAAGAGGACAGTAACCAGGTGCAACTCCCAGGCCACCCGCTAGTTGAGCCAGCTCATGTCATGGCACCATACTGAGAAGAGGTTGGCATAGCTATAAAAACAGCAGCCTTCCCTGGGAACCTGTAACCAACTTTGAATTTAAAGTATCCATCACTCACAACGTGAGTGAGAGACTCCTGTCATAAATGTTAAAGATTTTTCTTAGCAATTAGACAAAATAAGGTGGTTTTGCTAAAATTCCCTGTGAAATGCCAAGCACTATTCTTTAAACCCAGAGAGAAGTAGCAGATAAGTAACTTGAAGTTTTATCACTAAATTACTGGATTACTTCTCTTTCTAACGTAGCTACTTCTTATTAAGTAGATATTTAATTTCTCATTTTTGACATTTATGGGAAAACAATGAGTTTCTTCGAGAAATATCACCAAGTACATCCGAAAAAATAACCAGTGGAAAACCAGCTCATTACAATACCTAGACAATCTTACTGGTGTGCCTAAAAACACACAAAAAAAGATGGCAAATACTGTAAAAGAAAGTCTCCACTTGCTAGTAATCTCACTGAGTCCAGTAAAACCACTCACATAAACAAATGTAAGCATGCATTTGCTGTTTCACTATGTTTACTTTGTGAGTTCGCTGACAAAAGTTCAAACTGAGTCCTTGCAGATTTAATCCCAAGTTCAGTTCTTACCAGTGGTTAGTGTCAGGACATTGTTTAGCCGCCCCGAGCTGTTTCTCTATTCTATTTTCATCCAAATGGGGTTTTGCTGGTGCAGACATGGAGACAGCGTGAAGTGGTGGCACTTGTCAGTGTACAGGGTGCGCTGGGACTCAGGCTAGAATTTGCTCCCTAGTAGGTGAGAAAAGCAGAGAACTGAAAGTCAACAGGGTGGGGAGTTGCTTGTTTTTACCAGTGTGCATCACCTCTAACCAGACACAACTGTGTCAGTCCCAGGGAGCAGCACATCCCTGACAGCCACTGATTTTCACACAGAGTTTAGGGACATGCAGGACAGCTCTAGATGGGGCTGGCCTACAACCTGTGAAATATTTGCCAGAAAATTAAAAATGAACAGAATTTCTATGTGAGCTACTATGAGCGAACATGTTCAGTGTTTTTATGGATTTTTGAGACCCTTCCTTTTCTCCTCCTTCCCCACAAGATTCTCGTTATTCCTTTATTTTTCTGCTTTTTCCCTGACTGGCCACAAGCAATAGACTCATTTCAAGTCACCAGCAAAAGGCTGATGAAAACCCCTCCAAACTTTATTACTGAGAATAAGCTATTGAACATAAATGAAACAGCTCTTGTATCCAGGGAGAAAAAGGACAAAAAGTGGTGGAGTGAGAGTGATAAGGTTTCTCTGTACCAGAGCACTTCATAGCAGCACTGATGTAGCATTTTTGGTATGGCTGCAAAACAGGAAGACCAGAAGGAAGCAGTTCATTTAGGTCAGTCCTTTTTTAGCACAGTTATTTAATCTGGGTCAATTTTGAAATGAAAACCTAAAGCATTTTATTTTGAAACTACCAGAGTGAAACATTCAGGTGTTGGTTTGAAATGCTTCCATACTCTCCTCTGCTGTGTTGACTGACAGCCTCAATTCACAGGCTGATCCAGTCCCGCTGAAATGACATCTTTTGGTGAATTTTATCCTCCACATTTGTTTTAATTACTATTTTCATAACTCTTACACCTCATTCACAAGGTTATGAGAGGCCATTGTAAGCCAGATGTCCCTGCTGATGGTAAGAAAGTGCCAGTAGCAACAGCTTACTACGATACCAGTTTGCCATAACTCATGCTCTACTATTCCATGGTGGCTTTGCAGGACTGTGACATTTCCAGCCTCTCAGTGCTAACTCAGTAAGTGATTCAGACTCAAGGCTTCTTACACTGACATTCAATAACATTCACTGTTGACACATGGCAAGAGTGTAGGTGGGAAGCTGATGCTTTTTCCTTTTAGAAAGGATGAAAACTTGACGTTTCTTTCTGACACGGCTGGGTAGAGGGAGAATCATGCAGATGTTGGAAGCCTTCACTTTGGCTTCCAGAAAAGTAAGAAGCAAGGGAGAGTGTTAAGGCAAAATATAAACTATGTAATGAGCAAAATACACAGGCAGCTTCTAAACTTCTCTCATTTTCTTCTCTGCAAGATCTGTGCCAGGAGTCCTAGCATGCAAAGTTCTGACAGGCAGAACCTGGGTGATCCTTATTTTGTACTTTGGAGTTGGTGAGAGGGTGCTGTGAGGAGCAGTGTGGTGTGCCTTGGCTGAATAAGGTCTTTACCCAAACTGAAGTGCTCAAGGTTTGGAATTGCCCTTCCACGCCAATCTCAGGGAGATTTTTTTGTCCTCTCAGTGTGAGCATTTGCTCTGGCTCGTGGAATAGACAAGTGGATGTAAGAGAATGTCATTCTCCTTGTATTCTGCTCTGGCTTGCCTCCGTCCATTTAGCACTTGTCCATCCTGCCTGTGCTTGAACCCAACCGGCTTTGTCTGAGTGAGGCCAGGCCCACCACACATTTCAGTCTGTGAAGTCAAGGCTTTGTTTGTTATAGAGAAGAGCAAGGGAGTGCATCTAATATGCAGATTATGCTCCAGGGTCAAACACATCCTGCTGCATTGAGACATACGGTGCCTGTCTGGAAGATCTTGAGGGATTAAAGCCAGTCTAAATTGAAAAGAGGATGAAAACTGAGAGGCTGCTATAAGTGGAGGGAAGGAAGCCATTGTTTATGTACAGCCGGTCACTTGTAGGGCAGATGGAGAGACTACGCACCTCCCTATATTGTTGTGTCAGACCGCAAACTGTAAACCTGACCTCTGAACACCTCTTGGGAGCAGCCAAAATAATTCCTAAATCATTCTGGTTTGGACCTCTCAGTAGCTTGTGGGATTTTGCAGCCTGCAGGGTGGCTGGCCTCCAGGGCATACCCTGGTGGGGTCGGGTCACTACTGTGCTCTGTGAGGGGAAGAAGTCAGTTTAGATGTAGAGACCGATAAATCTTAGCGCTCAGAGCTTTCCCTGTGTTAATTTATTGTTCAGGTTGGTGAAACCTGAAGTATTTGCTCTTTAAAAAGTGGACTTCCGTTGAGGGTTTGAGGGAAGGAGTGGTGATGGGGTTTTTCCAAATTTTGGCAACCTCATGAGACTTCAAATGGGATCCATTGACCAAGACTTCAGAGTATGCACATGCCTGGTGTCAGGGCTTGTTTACTGTAGGTCATGTTCCAGCCAACAACCCCAGACAACAGGCCAGGCTCTGCAGTACTAATGCAGCAAATACAGTACACCTAAGTCCTACCCCATACATCAAATTAAACATTACTGGCATGATAATTTGATCTTTCCATTGTCGTGTGATCACTTGTTGATTCGTTTCACAATGTGTCAGCTTTATGACCTAAAATGGATATTATTTCCTGAAAGTTAATCATTATCTTACACTTATTCATTAGAAAGCAGAGGATGCCTAAGTACCAGTGACATAAGGTTTTTAAGGGCCTCTACAGAACAGCTTTTAAAGAAAATTGAGAGTGGCATTAATGGTGACACAGCTCACATAGCAACATTTGGATGCCCTCCTTGGGGCATGAATTGTGAAATGATCCAGCTTATTCCTCTCCTCTGAACAATGCCAGCTATGCTAACAGTACATTTGACATAGATTTATTGTAAGCCTGCAGGAACAGCTGATGTGCACCCAGCATAAAATGGTACTGTGAGCATTGCCAGCAGCCCTTGCCCACTTTTTTAGGATTCACAGCTTTGCTGTGTGTAGCAGTGGCCTGGGAGAAGAATCGTCCATCATCCTGACTGAGTGTAGCTCAGACTCACATAGTACTATCCTTTCCTTGAAAATTCAGCATGGTTAGACCTTAATAAAGCATATTCCTGTGCACTATTTACAGCTGACTGTTGGCAGAAAACTGACCGGAGTGGCAAGCTACGTGTCGAAACACTCAGGCTTTTCTCTTGCATCATCTACCCTAGCCATGAGATGACAAAACCAGCCCAACTGTTGCTTGTTGCATAGCATAGCTATGCTCTGGCCTTCATGGCAGATGACTGAGGTGAAGGTATTAACATAGCTGACATTTGCAGTGCACTGGCACGCTGCGCTGCCGGGTGCTGCCCAGAACGCTATGGATGCTCGTGGCACATGCTGTAGCTGTCTGGGTGTCTGTCCCAGCCCTGGCAGCTCTCCTGCCCTAGCCTGTTGAGTATTACAAAAATGAAATCAAATGCA
Source organism: Neopsephotus bourkii (assembly GCF_033783945.1). NCBI lineage: Eukaryota > Metazoa > Chordata > Aves > Psittaciformes > Psittacidae > Neopsephotus > Neopsephotus bourkii. Next base: position 4,699,839 of record NW_026901456.1, on the reverse strand, counting down.
GCACAAATAGTGGTTTAAAGGCTCTGATTGGTGCTGCCTTCTGAAGCAGACAGGGACTAGGGCTCCTGCAGGAAGGGTCTTTTTACCTGATGCTAAGACAAAGGGTCAGAAATAAGGAGTCTGATGTCTCCCTGCCACAGCAGTGAGCTTGCCCAATTGCACCCCTGCAGCAGCCTTGTTCCTTGCGCCTTCTGAAATACATTCCTGTTGGCCTCATCTCAAATATCTGATGTAATTTTAAATCTTCATAATACATCCTGCCTCTGGGACAGAGCAGATATATAATCACAGGCAACTCAGCACATTATATATCTTTTCTGTGTCCCTGATTTAAAAATCTGTTTTTTATATAGTGATGGATCTGTGAGGTGTCCTTGCCCATTGGCAGGGGGGTTGGAACTAGGTGACCTTAAGGTCCTTTCTAACACTAACCATTCTATGATTCTATGAAATCTGGGAGCCTGTCTTATGTGCCTTAAGATCTTCGTTCTGCTCTCTAACCAGCTGAGTTAAACTTGCACAATTAGGTTTCTGGGGCACCTGAGAAAGTGAAGCTGAAACTAGCTTGTGTGCTGGATGCACATACAACAGGTTGCTTGACTTCCAGCTGCATCATACCTTATGGCGCAACTTAACCACGTAGGGAAAACCAGAGCCAACAACCATTTCCACCTCGGCCACACGCGGATAGATCGCTGTGTCACTTACTCCAAACTTGGCCCTCTTTGGGGCTTTCTCCCTTCCAAAGATGCTCCTCTCCTTGGCTGCAGGCTCGTCCTGCCGGGCCGAGCTCCCTCTGCCGGCCCTAGCCCAGCAGCGCCCGGGGGCACGCATCCCCCTGGGCACTGCTTGGCAGCCCGGTGTTCTCCCGGAGCATCCTGGCTCCCAGACAAGCGCCCCACGGGAGTCAGCGTTGCTGATAGGTTTCATCTTTGGCGGATACTTGTTGAATTGTTTACAGGGGAGTGGAAGGAGTCCAGCGCTGGGAGCGGGGAGAGGTTTATCCCAGACAAGCCAAAAAGCTGGTCTGTTTGTGGTAGGCTCTGGAAGAGCCCGTGAGCAAAAAAGCCAAGCTTTGAGTTACCGGTCTAATTCAAGTGCAGCAGGGGTTTGAGCCAGGCTCATCACAAGGTAGCAAAGTGTTCTAACCTTCCTGTACTTGCTGCTGAGAATTGATCTGTTATTTTCTGGAAGTTAGTTTGGGATAAATTCACGATTTCCTAGGTAATACATGTCACTAGACCTGTCACATCCTTCCACACCTCGAGAAGCTTCTGTTTCAGCAGACTGACTTTTTCTAAGGGAAACCTACTGCACCCCCCCACGCAGCTCCACACTAACCCTAAAAGGAAGCCAGGATGCCCAGGTAGATTGCATTTGCACTAGAAATGTAGACTGCATGAGGGAAAGTCATTCTACCTCCATAGCTGCAATAAGCAGAAAAAATCCAAGTGCATTAAGCACCTAATCTGGTCTGGGTATCCCTGCTCCTCAGTGCGGGAGGTGCTTCTGCAGAACCACACAGGAGTCTGGCATCAGTCTGTGCCAGTGGTACCTGTGTGCCAGGGGGGTTGACTGTGAGTTCCTTGCGGGAGGAGCCGTGTGTTGTTACGTATTGGTGCTCCACCTACCAGTACTTTTGATAGTATTGCAAAGGCGGCTTGCTGTTCTTCCAAGGGAGCTCCTTCACCCTGGTAGTCACTCAGAGGGTGCAGGGGAAGTCTCACTTGGCTTCAGCCTCACTGTCGGTGCAGTCCTTTTATCACCACGTGTTTCTTGGCAAAGGATTCATGGGTTTCAGTGTGCTGAACCCCAGGCTGCACAGGTGTGAGGCGTCCCGTGCTTTGCAGTGAGGTGGAAAAGGGCTGCTCCTCGCTGTTCAGGAGAGAGGAAAAGGAGACAAAAGGTGGCACAGCAGCCATTTCCCTATGCTGTAGTAAGTGACTTTTCTCCCATCTTTTTGCATTGTCACAGCCAGAGCCAGAACTGCCAATTGATTATTAGGTTTAGGAACTTTTTTTATTTTCCTCTTATTTTTGATTCTTTTGGAAGGGAGAAGGAAATGGAATCATTTTGGTCAGGACAGACTTGTTATCCCCTAGCAAGACACAGCTAAACCTTGAGGATTTTACTCAGGTTTTCTCATGGGTAGGGATCCTTCTGATGGGAACAGGAGCTGTGCTGAAGAAATACTACTGAATTTGACCTTACGGAATTAACTAACAAACCTTTCCTGTGGACTTTTATACACTAGCAACTTTCAAGTATACCTTAATAGGTGTCAGCAAAAAGGCTCAGAATAATGTTGTTTTTTTTTTTTTTTTTGGCTCCACTGACAGTTTATTTTTCTATTTTATTTTATTATTTTTTAATAAACTTCTTCTCAGTGCTCTTTCCCCAGCCAGTGGTCTTTCCTACAGCTGATTCCTGGTGTTTTACAGGACTAGCTGCACATCCTGCCTGAGCAGCAGACTAATGCTCGGGCTTGGATTACTATTGAATAAGCAGCAATGAAATTTCTATCAAAATAATCAGTAGTTCCAAAAACCACACACAACAAAACAAGGGGAGTTGAACTAACTCAGCAAGACCATTTGTAGCATCAGGGGCGGTGAGTCACTGTGCTTTTCCCTCCCTCAGCAGACGGCACTGGTGCCTCGCGCAGCCCCGGGGAGGGCAGGTGGAGTGGGTAGGGCATGACTTCAGAAAGCTAAAAAAAAGGAAAGAAAGAAAAAGAAAGTCGACATCACTCGGGTCACATGATGCAAAGGGACCAATGGAGGCAGGTTCTGGAAAGGGGAACAGTTAAATTTGTAATTTTGGTTGTGTGAAACACTTCTTTGGGCCTCATAAACAACCACAGAACCACAAGTTGGGTACAGAGGCAGTCACACAAGAGCGGGTCCGGGATATTGGTCAGCAGGCAGGGCAAATCGTTTTGACTGCAAACCACAGGGTTTCGTAGAGTGGTAAGCATCATCAACCACAACCGATCCGCTACTTTTTTTTCTTTTTAAGAAACAATTTCAGAGTTCTTTTAGCAAAAGAACCTTATAATCTGCTTTGTGCTGCTCCTGAGGCACGGGGATAAAACAGAGCATGATGGCTGGGAGGAGGGTGGTAGCAATGACTGTTCTTCAATTTTCACTCCCCAAGGTAGAAGAAATCATATATTCCTTCACTGTAAAGAGAGAGTTTTAAAGAGGAAACAATGGCTTCAAGCAACTTATTTGAGTCACTTCCTTCTTACCAGCACTTCTTGAGAGGTAAGTACCATTCAGACTTTCTAAATATACTTTTTACTTTCCCATACTTAAGAAAATGCATGTTTGGAGAGTATCTGGGAACATTCTTGTAGTACATGCTTTTTTCCACTTCAGTCTTCTTTGAGGCACTCTCATCGAAGCTAATATCTGAGCTTTCAGGAATATCATCTCATTACTTATCAGTCCATTAAAGAGATTATAACAAGGACTCATTTAAGCTGTTCAAACAGCCATTGCGTGCTTGTGAATTTTCTCTTCATAAATCAAAATGTGCTAGAATAACCCACAAGCATTACTGCAGATACAAAAGCAGTAGCACAAGTCCCTTTTGATTCTTTTTGGCAGAATTAAGACTTTTTGAGCCACTGCCATGAAAAATGACAGCCAACAGCATACGACACATATTACAGGATGAAGCACCAGGGGCGAGTAGCAAGCTGGAGCATACAGCCAGCAGAGCGTGATACTGTTTCATTTATGCTAGACCATCAGCCTGAGTAAAGGCATGTTCACAGGGGAGAAGTCAGGAAAAGCTTAGAAACCTGCTTAAAGTTAGCTGCAACTCACGTGGCTCAGGAAAAGGAGCAGTGCGGATAAACTCAGAGATCCTGTTGATGCCATGCAGATCTCAGATGGCTGTAAATTATCAGCAGAAGCCACCCTTAGAGAAATGAAGCAGTCCTGTAAGGGCTGAGAGGGGAATTAAAGGGCTTCACCCAGCAATATGACTTTTTCACCAGTGATCAAGAGCACTCAGAGACTCCTTCTAACGTTCTCACAACCCCCTGTGGAGCTAATGATTTAGTCATGGGTTATTCAGACAAGTAAGCCAGCGACTGGCACGAGAAACTTCTCCGCTTCCTCGTAACTGCCTTCCTAAATAGCTCATGCTACAGCTGAACTTTTCCCCTTTCCACGCAAGCCCTCTGACCGCTCAAGCCCTTTTTGCAGCAGGGCTGTTCCTGTGCGGATGACAAGGCACACAAAGCCCGTCGCAGACCGCTCATCAAGCTTGGCCGGGTGCTGCCAGAGAGCAGCACTTCATAACTCTTTATAGTTACAGACTACAGCTTCCCGGCCTCGCTGGCGGTGTCGGTGTGAGTCATGAGTTATTCGTATTAATAAGCGGGCTGGGGAATGCGGAAGGCTCATCCCAGCTGCTGTGTCACAAGAAGCAGCAGCTCCGCCGGCACCCTGCCGCTCCTGCATGCAGATCAGCGCTCCCCGAGAGGGAGGCGAGCGCAGGGCAGCCTGCCGAAATGCTAGCTGCTCTCCAGCCTTGCATCAGTTCTTTTTTCTCCCCCCTCCATGTCAAAAGTTCCTCTACATCTGTCTTTCCTGGCACCGGCGGAGAGCGGAATCGCAGCGAGCCGCGTGAGTCAGTCAGCCTCGCAGCACCTTCTAGCCTGGGCAGGGGAGATGCTGCAGGCTGAGCAAGAAGTGGCTAACTGCTCTGCAGCGCTTGCAGCTGACGTTTCCTCAGCACCCCTACGAGCAAAGGAAGCAATACTGCTAGAATAACAAGAAGGATCTTCCTGCATTTCGTCAGCCTTTTTTTTTTTTCTTTTTTGCCTTTTTTTTTTTTTAGCCACCCAACTGTTTACTGTTTAATCAGTAGCACAGGAAGGCTTGCTGAGGAAATTTTGTGCTTCTGATAAAAGAACAAGACTGAACCTCATGGGGCAGTGCTTGCAGCAAGTGCCAGGGCACAGCCAGTCCATGGGATGAGATGGGATGGGGATGGCAGAGACTGTATTGTAGGCAGGAGCCTAAAGAGCCTGAGAGCAGCTGGTTGGAGACCAAGGACTGATTTGTCCAGAAAAGGAGGAGTTTCATTAAAGCTGGTTAATCCAGCAAGTGATTTAGCTCAGCACTCCAGAATGGATTTTATTATCCTCCTTATTACTGTTCTCATTTTTGCTGTTAATATTACAATAGCACCAGTATTTTGTGCTTCCTCATGGACTATGCTGGAATCTTGCTAGGCTAGAAGTCACATTAATTACCTTAAGATATTCATCCAGTTTGGGCAATCCAGGTACAGGTTCTGGTGCGTACCCAGCACAAGCAAGACCAAACTCCCACTGTACAGCGGTAGAAAAGCTTGGGCAACAGATCTTCAGTTGAGTTATAAAGTGAACGTTTTCTCATTGCAAAAGAATACTGTGTTTGAACATGGAAGCTTGTGACAGTTTTCCAGCAGTTCCCCTTTTGTTCCTTTCTTTACTCAAATGAACTTCACACAGTTTCAAAATCCCGGGTGCAGCTAAAGTGACACTCGGGCCTCAGAGCAAGAAAAATAAATCATCCCTAGGGCTGGTTGTTCTCACCCCTGTTTCTCAATGGTGTTTACATAGACCGGTCGTTCGAAATGTCCCAAACTGTCTCTTCTTTTTTTCCCGCCAAAAATTTATTGCACTCTCTCTCTTAACTGAAATCGTGAAGTAAAGGGGAAAATAACAAGTTGTTTTCTGCCATGGGTTTCACTTTATCAGTCCATGCAGTTCTCCGAGAAGGAAATCCATAACTCTTTTTTAGCCTGATACTATGTGAAAATTGGGAAAAAAAGAGGGGAGTGGGGAAGCAGAACCATTGTTCCAGCCCCTGTGAGCAGTGACAGACATAGAAAGCCTGACATATTAATTGAATGTGGTACACCACAAAGGATATGGCCCTTTTTCTATCACACCACACCAGGTCCTCACTTCTGCCACTAGGTAAAGAAATGAGGATTACACTGAAACCTCCAGCGGTGTGCTCTGCATGCTGAACACATTCAAACGTTTAATGACTCTGCTTTTAATGATGGCCTCATTTTCCTAATGGCCTCTCTCAGTTTAAAGTCTCAGCTTGGTGTTAGGAATATAGGGTAGGACCATTTGTAACTGTCTTGCTGCAGTGCAGCCTGCAGAAAAACATAGCTTCATCTTTTCCTCATATCTAGGACTGCATCAACAAGACAGTAGTTTAAGCTTTTATTATAGCAAGATTCACAGCATAAAGATGGATTTGCTGGTTATATTTAAGCTTTTATTCTAGCAAGATTCACAGTATAAAGATGGATTTGCTGGTTTTATTGAGAGCTCATGTGTATTGTCTGGGTCAATACAGTGATACCTTTTTGGCAGGGGACCAAAACGGGACCCGTTAGAGTCTTGTATAAAACAGTAAACACATAGTTTTTAAAGGGTGTCTAGATAGCTACATAATATTGCCCTACCCTATAACTTCTTTTAACTTAATAAGGACATTAGACTGTCTTGTAAGGTTTCCTAATAATTTTGCCTACGAAGGAAGATGGAATAACAAATCTATTAGCAGGGTTTTATGGAGCTCTAAATAGCACAAACCATAACATTTTACACAAGGGCACTTTTTCTTCATTTTTTCTTTTGAGCAAGGTCCAATTATTTCAGTATGCAAAGAAGATTCCTCTTGGTTTTGCTTTTGCTGTATTTTTTATTAATTAATCATGGCAATGAAGGCTTGAGCTGCAATTTTGTTGGTTACTTATCAAATGGAAATGAACTCTGGCAGAGCACTTTTACAATATGGAAAAATACACTGTGCCTAGTTTCTTCTTAGTTCCAATGTGCAAAGTAGCGCCCAGCCTCACTGTGGGTTCCTTCCTTTGTAAACGCTAAATAAAACTGTAGCAAGAAGCTCTTCCTGCTCTGAAGGGCTTCCTTCCCTGGACCCGTGGACACCCATATCTAAGGTTCAGAGACATTGAAAGCACTCACTGAAAGCTTCTCATTGAAAGTTAGTGGCCCTGACTTGCCTTATTGATGCGCTTTACATTGATAGGACCTAAAATCCCTGGTGCTGTGTGTGAGCAGAATCATATACTAGAAGTAACTCGGCCAAAGACACATTTCTCTGGGAGATGCACAGTACCTAACACTGCCATGTATTTTCATTTGCTCACCAAGTAGAAGAAAACTATCTTTTCACAATAACATAAACTCCACTGTCACTGTGTAGGGGTGAGAGAAGGTTTTCTGTCACTTTTGCAGACTGCCCTAACTGTAACAAAGAGTTAATTTGCATCAGCTTTATAAAATACTAACTGTGTCTTGCAAATAGGAAACTGAGCTAAAGCTCATAGAAACCTTGGCTTACTAGGAGAAAACAAAATTGCACAATGTCTGATTTACACAGCCTTTTCTCTGTTTGAGCCTTATTCTTTCATTGAAAAGTCTTGAGAAATATTGCGAGACCTGAACACAGGAATTCCTGTGAAGCAAGGGGTAAAGTTTTCGACAGAGATGAATATACTGCTTTGGTAAGATCAGGAAACTTTATCCCAGGCCAAAATATTGTACTGGGTGTTTAACCAGTCATACTTAACATAGTGATGTTGTGATGACAGTCTGAGCAAAGATTTAAGGTTATGGTTGGCTTGCAGATCCCCCAGACTGTCTTGCCCTTTATCATACGGCCATTAATAAGAGACTGTTGAATGGCAGCTCTGCCTTGGACCATGTTTTATCACAACAGCCAAACTCCAGCTCTGAGGTAGCTCTCTAGTGGGAAATAGAAGTATCTTCCCCACTCAACCAGTGTATGCAATATGAATAGAAAATAAACTGCATTTTTTCATGACTAGAAGGTAATTATGGTTTAGTTTGACTGCTAAGGCATGACCCCAAATGAACAGTCTGCTTATCTTTAAATGCATGTGAATGATAGTGATATTGGCAAGTTTATGAAAGTAATTTATGAACTGTGCAAGAATTTAAGTCAGAACACACAATGAGTATCGGCATCATCTTGTTATTCAAGAGGGGAGAGTCTATAGTTAAACCAGGAGTGGCAAAGAAATTACTGTTCTTGGATATAGAAATTGACATATTTGCTTTTAAAAGCTAAGCAGAAGCTATCCTAAGGAAACAGCAAGAGCATTTCTCTGTAAAACGATGAGGTTGTTCCACCAACAGAAGAAGCTCATCCAAATTTGACACCCTGCCACATGCAAAAGGGCTGTACTGGGTCCCAGTGGTCTCTGCTGCACATGCCAGGAGGACTGTCCAGGTGAGGTAGCATAAGGTCCTCTTGTGCAGTCACAGAGAGCAAGGATGAAATGCAGAGAGAGCGTGGGCAGTACAGATCTAGCAGTGCCAGCATTAGGGCAAGAAAGAAGTGGTTCTAGCTTTGGGTAAGAGGATGGATGAAAGCTGGCTGGAAAGGGACTACCTGCTCTCTGAATCCAAACCCAGCTGGGCATCTATGTCTTCCCTGTGCCAGCACAGGCCTCCTGAATGCTGGGCGTGAGCTGGGTGTGTAGTGTTTCAGGTAGAGGGGCTACCATGAGCATCATGCTGTGCACAGAGACAAGACATCTCAGCTTCATGGGGGAGCTCAGGACAGGCCCCCTTCACTGCAGGGTGTGAGCCTGCATGTGCCTGTCAGATTTTCTGTCTTCCTCAAGACTGCACTGTTCAAGGATGTGTTTGCTCAGATTTTATTCAATGTTTATGTATTTACTTGTGTTTTCTATTTGCTTGGGTTTCTTCCCTAAACCAACTTATATAGTCAGCTCACCCTTTCACTCCTATTGTTTTCTCTGTGTTTAGTCAATGGGACAAGGTATGGTGTATTTTTTTTAAACAGTGTGGGATTACAGACTAGAACACATTGCCATAAAATACCATTGAATCCAAGAGTTTAGCAGGATCTTTAAAACAGCTGGGTCTGTATATACATAAGAGTTCATTATTATCTACCAGCCATGTAAAGAAAAAAGAAGGTTTGGAAGGGTTAAGTTCTCCCTTGGTCTCTCACTGCCATATTTCTCAGCACAAACTGATCTCTGTTAAAGCTTGGAAAGAAAGCTTCCCATGTAAGCATGTCTGTCATCTGCAAAGTGAACTGTGGCTTCCTCCATGACATCTGGCTGCAGAGACAGACCACTGGCTAGGTGAATCACTAGTCTGAGAGAAGGACAAGAAAACATTATGCTACCTCATTAACTCTTCTGTCATCTTAAGAGAATGGATAATATTTGTATAGACTTGAGTCAGCTTTCCAAATAGTAGAACAGTAGGAATATCTCCTCTCTGAAGTGCATTGAACTGTAACAGGGCTGACAACAGTGGTGGTGTTTGGAGCAGTAGAGCACCTACAGAGGTCTACAGTACGTTGGTGAAGTCCATACATGCACCAGCATACCCACAATGAATGCAAGACACGTCATTCTTGCTGCCAGTGGAAAAGAGAATAAAAATTCTATATACAGATTCCCAGTGTAATCAGCTTTCAAAAGAAATGCCTTTTCTTCAACTTAGGTCCCAGCGAAGAAGGTCCTGGGCTTATGACGAAGATAGATTTTAGTCCAAAACATAAAATTCTCTATAAAGGTGTATTCAGACAATTGAATTTCACACACACAAAAAAAAAAAACAACCAAACAAACAAACAAAAAAAATGGGGAAAAAAAAAGGCAAAAAAAAAAAAAGAGTTCCCTGTGAAAGCAGGGAAGCAGAAAGTGACAGTAGCTGCTACCTGGTAGAGTTTCCAGTTCATCCTTAATACTGTTTGCAGGGCTCATCACTTCTGCTTGCGAGTGAAACTCTGTGAAATTAGGTAGTTTCACTTCACGAAGACCTGTGAGAACATTTTCTCTGGCTTTGATCTATCTGTTGGTTTTAGTTTGGTTTTTGGTTGGGGTTAGTTTTTTTCCCCCAGCCTATGCTTTTTGTTTCTGATTCGAGAAGCAGACCAAGACATGGGCTTGGGGCTTTTTCTTTTGCATTCTGAGTATTTTCACATTCAATATGTTTTCTGTTGTCTGGTTTCATGCTGAAGTTGTGATTTTGAGTTGTGCTCAGAAGCTGGCCCAAGGTTTTGACTGTAAGTTGAAAGGCTTATCTCTCTTACTGCATTTTTTTGTGAGTGCAGTGCAAGGGGACTTGAAACCAGACAAGTTTTATGTGATTTGCTACAAACATTTCTCTTGGCTGTACTTAGGGAAAGCCCTGTGATCAATGTCAAATCAGCAACATCAGAAGGCATTGACCCAGTCCTTCAAGTGCCTTTTTGTGGTCTTTAAAAGATGACCTTTTGTGAAATACCTGGTGTGTTTGGGGCAAAGTGGCACAGTGTGGGGCCCAGCATCTATTTCCTTTGTGACAAATGTCTTGCATCTTCTCAGGCCCAGCACCGCCTGCCTCTCTCATAAGTCCATTTTCTAGCTGGCTTTATGGCATATGTCTGTGTCAGATGCGTGCCTCCAAAGTATTGTGGCATTTACAGAAGCCTTGAACAGACACCAAAGGATGCCAAGCTCCATAAGCGTTGCTAAAGCATCCTACAGTTGCCTCTGGTGAAGGCAAGCACTGCGAGCTTGCTGAGGGCGTGTTAGAGTTGAGTGTCACAGCCTCTGCAGTGGGCAGACCAACCTTCTTTTCTGTCAGTGTTTGGGTATCTATTTATACTTGCTGCAGTATCAAAGGGTAGTAGAAGGCAAGCTAGCACACAAAGAGAAGGCTTTCATCTGTCTAGCAAGGATAACATAGATGCAATCGGATGGGTGTAAGTCACCACTACCCAACCCCTGGTAGACGTCAGCACACATCATGGTGGTGAGCGGGGGTGGAAGACATAACCTGGGGTTTCACTACTGTTATTATACTGGCTGGGTAGATTTAAGCTATCACGGCTTTACTTGTACATGCCTGCAGGCACGCTTCCTCTTTTCTTTACAGCCATGACCAGGAGCAGAAAAGCATATCCAGAGCCAGTTCTTAGGGTAATATCTTGGCTCCATCCAGAAAGCGATGGCTATCAACTGCAGCAGGGATGCATTTGTCCTTTAAGGAAAAAGAAACCTGTGATAAAAATACAAAGTGGTGAATAAGACAGGAGGTGAACTCTGAACGCCAATTTTGACATAGGGGCTGAAGGAAACATAGCATTAAAGTGGAAGCATAATTCACACAGTGCCAAGTAGCAGAATTACGGCTTGAGAACTAAAGGTTTTGTCTCTTTTACCTAGGAGATACTGGTATGGAATTATTATGGCATATTATGCATGGCTATAGAAAGAGCTTTGAATTGACTGGGATTTTTTCTTTGGTTGGTAGTTATTGATTTGTACTTAACTTGTACACCAAGGATATACACTTCACCTAATGGACAGGTAAGGTGTATTTCCCCACTAAGCAGTAATGAGAGACTCTAAAAGAAGCACTCTTTAGCATGTACCATCTCCTGGTCTTATACAGAAGGGCAGAGGGGACAGGACTTCTGTAAGAACAATAGCAACTTTGGAAAGCAACCCTAAAAGCACTTTCCAAGTAAAAGGCAATGAGGAGGAGGCCTCACATGTGATGTCAAACTCCACATGGCAAAGGTGCCATGGCTGCTGACCATCTGTCCATGTTGCACATCATTCAGAGCAGGTACTGATATGAGATTGCACATTATGCCCAGTTCATAGGAACTTCAATTTATTTTATAATACAGTTACTAGATAATATCAGACTTCTGTAAAATGCTTCTGTTTTTCAGGACCTAAATGTAAATGAGCTTTGGGTTTTGCATAGCTCGGGTGTAAGCAAACTCATATCTGGAAGATGCGTTCAAGCCTTTGTTAACCACATTTGCACAGGGGCCATCAAACCAGTTACTGCAGTTCAGGCTGATTTAAGTGCTCTTACATGCATCCAAATGCTTTGCAAAGAAATACAGTACCACTTTGTCCATTGTATCTCTGGACTCAGAGGAACAGAGCTGCAGAGGTTACTTCATGCAGGGTCTTAATGAGACCTCTTTCCACCAGATCACTGAGCATGCTTCTACATCAACCTGATTCCTGTTTTGCTGCCACAATGGCATTGGAATCCAAGCTTTGGGTGCAGATAGCATCTGGAAAGCATTCTGCTTATGACTGCATCTAAGGTATCAGGGTGAGCATGGAGACCTGTCAGGCAGGTTGCCCTCTCACTAGAGAAAGGACAGCACAGAGAGCTGACACATGGTTTGCCCCTCACATGCTTTCTAAGGACTTCCACTAACACAGCCTGGAGAGACAGTCACCTCTGAAAGGAAAAAAAGACACCTTAGTCTCTGCACCAATTCTTTCTTTATGTTCTGCACTTTTTATCTGTAAAAACTGATAACGTACAGTGCTAAACACCCACACATTTCTTACACTAAGCACAGAATAACTTGCTTTTTGAAAGCAAGATTCAGGTCTCATATATGAACAGGAACTTATTCTGGCTGTACCTCACTGCACTGGAGAAAATGATTTGCTTTTCTAAATGAAACAGAGTGTTTCAAGCACAGTATGTTTCCATAATATGTTGGGCTATTGTGGAAACCAAAGAATGTGAATGACTTGCTTAGGTAAGAAAGAAAGTAATAGGTTAAACTTCTTGAGTTCAAAAGCGATGAACCACTTACGTTTTAGTGTAACAATCAGAACTTTTATTGCCTTGTTTGGAGGGTTTTTTTTCCTCCTAATAGAGATTGCAATGTAAATAGTAATTTATTTATTTTTTTAGTTTCATACATAATCCAACTTTGAGTACTACTTTTGAAGAGTGATATTATTTTGTACTGATACTGTTAGGTGCATCTATTTTACACTATGAGGCAGAAAAGCTACATGCTTTTCTTCTTTCGTTTACTATGCAGGAATAATCTTTACCAATATGAACACTTTTATACCTATATAAGCCCATACCCATTCAGGAGAGTGTTGTGCTGTAACTAGACATGTACCAACACGAATAGGGATTTACAGTTCCTCTGTAGGGTGAAGTTGTGTCATTAGACAGACGTCTATATGGAGAGAGATTATTCAGATTCACATCTTACTGGGGCAATTAAAGCAACCCAGTATTTTGTGTACACAGTATCTGATCCCAATGAAACCAGTGCAAAGACCTGGCTGGCATCTCTGGGCATTGGATGAGACCTGTGATCTGGAGTCTCCTCCAGAGACCTGGAGCTGTTCTCCTCCAGATCAAGGTGTTAACACCCTGAAGTTGTGTCGCTGACAGCCCAGGTCAGAAGTCCCTTTTCACATGGCTGTCCTTATACCCTCACACATATTAAATATAGGAGGGTAAGGCTGACTCCACTTTTGTGCCACATCTTGCCTTTTGCTTCATAGTGGTGTCCCAGCCCTTTCTGCCCCATTTCTCCATGCTCACAACAGCTGCTAAATAAAAAATGTCATTTATGTCAGTTAGAGATCACATTTCCAGCTGCTCACTGATGTGCTGGCTCCTTTTTACAGGCTCATTAGGGCAGCCCCTCCAGCTACTTCCCTCCCTTTATGTGTCCATGCTTTGGGCATATCCCTGACCCACGTAGAGACAGGCAAATCAGCTCCTGTAGCCGCGTCCTCCAGGTTTTGGTATGTTACTGCTTTGACAAAACCGCATCAGTTGAAGATCAAAAGCACAACCTAAACAGAAGCGGTTGGAGGCTTTTCAAGATGCCTCATCTCCCCTTTCAGCCTTCAGAAAAACCCACTCCAGCCAGAGGGATTAGGAAATACAACAGACCCCAGATGTGTCTGAGGGGACTAGCTGGTGTGATACCAGCTTGGGGCAGTAGCTGGATAATAAGAGTGACTTTGGTCTACCTCCTGCTTTAGTGAAGTCCTGCAAAGGCACAGAATCATAGAATCAGCTAGGTTGGAAAAGCCCTGTAAGATCATCAGGTCCAACAGTTACCCCAGCGCTACCAAGTCCACCACTAAACCATGTCACTGTGGGCCTCATCTACACGGTTTTTGAACACTTCCAGGGATGGTGATTCCACCACTGCCCTGTTCCAATGCCTGAGCACCCTTTTGTTGAAGAAATTTTTCCTAACATCCAATCTAAACTTCCCCTGATACAGCTTAAGGCCATTACCTTTTGTCTTACTACTTGTTACTTGGGAGAAGAGACCAACACCCACCTCACTACAACCTCCTTTCAGGCAGTTGTAGAGAAAGATATGGTACCCTTAAGCCTTCTCTTCTCCAGACTAAATACCCCAGTTCCCTCAGTTGCTCCTCATCACACTTGTCCTCCAGACCCTTCACCAGTTTCATTGCCCTTCTCTGGACCTGCTCCAGCAGCTCAATGTCTCTCTTGTAGTGGAGGGCCCAGAACTGAACACAGGCAGTGTGTCCTGATGTATGGACAGGAGACAGCTTACCCCTGGGTATCTCTACCCTGTCCCCAGCTCTAGTCAGAAGTAAGAGAAATTTCATGTTTTGCTCCACAGTACTTATGGATAAGTAGGAACTCCTTCATGGCAGCAGTGGGGTTTGGCTTCACAGCCATGGGCCACCTAAAATAAGTACAGGGAGGTGAAAGGTTCTTCCTCAGCAAAGTTTTTCAACTTCATTTTCATCTTCAGCTTATGAATTATTCTCTCTCTGTCAGATGTGCTCTCATTTATTCATTGCTAATTTCTTCAGCAAATACTGCTTGGTCTCCAGCTTGTTCATGAACAAACCCTAGTATACACCACAGTCCCCACAGGAGAGACTTCCCCACATGAGTCACACAGCTGCTGACTGAGCAGCATGCACAGCTAACCGAGGCAATATGAGGTGCCAGCTCAGTAGGTTTTCTCCCAGCATATGACTTAAGCCAATAATTAAGCACTCCTAACTAAAACTGTAGCCTTCTCTGAAGGTTCATGCTAATACAACTTGCTCACACAGAGGTTCTGGTAAAAAAACCCAGACAAAACATGATTTAACAGAAATTTGTTGTCAGATTACAGCTTGTTTTTAAGGAAGATATTTTCACTGCTCCTTAAACTGCTTTCTCTCTGAAGATGCTCACTTATTAAGGTCTTGTACACTTTTTATTGCAGTGCATTACTGGATTTATTCTTTTTTTCCCTGCAGAAAATGCAGGCAACATTAATCCCCTTATTTGAAACTGCAGTTCAAAGAAGAAATGAAACGAGAATTAGAAAAATAACCTATATAAAAACATTAGCTGTCCTATTTTAGGAGATAATTAGCTGCAGCAAAGTTTCCCTCACTTATTTTTCCTTGGTGAGAAAACGAGCTACCTTGTCATTGAGGTTTTCATAAAATGCTGTTGTTTGCAACATTTGCCACAAACAAATTAACCCAAACATTTCTAGTGCATGACTTACATTGCTAATTTTGCTGCTAGTTTTCATTTCTGTATCTGGAGAACAAAATGCTTTCAGTTATCACATAATGAAGGAAAAAGAAAAAAACAAAGAATCACATATTTGACTGCCAAGGAGTATATATAAGCACAATCTATACCAAATATGTGTTACCAGAACCCAGAAAAGAAGGGAGGGTGTGAAAGTCAGGAAGAGAGTAAAAAAGGGAAAAAGTATTTTATTGCATGGCAGAAGTGGCATGCCTGTTTTAGCTCTTGAATTAGCAAAGATACTTCTCCTTAGCAGGCCCCTGGGATATAGCACTATTTCCACTGGGAAACAGCATTTTCCAGCTTGAATAGGGCATACTCCTAACCAATTGTACCTGACACAGTTTCAGGGGATCGGTAGGTGATGGAGGCATAGGCCCAGCTGCTGACATTTGAGACACAGGTGCTTGGAGCTGCCTTTGCCAGGAGCCAGTAATAATGCAATATAGACAACTCCCACAGGTTGTGCTCTGAGAATAATCCACTGGCATTTGTTTGGGGTTTTTTGAAGCTTGGTGTTTGAACTAGATCCCCTGTTGTTCATAACGTCATCCTACCATCTTATTGAATTGTTGACCTTTTCCTCACTGGTATCTTCCCACTTTGGCTAGAATTAGATGGATACAGGTGGCCAAAGGAAACCACGCTCTGTGCCTAGCACCTGGTACCACTTCCTTTGATCATGACATCTGTAGTCTTACCCCTTTCCAGTTGATTCCGGAAAGTCAGAAAGGGATGGAAGGACTGGCTTCTTATGGTGCTGGTATGTAATCCTGCTCTTTAATTTCTAAGCTTGCAGATAGTCCTGAGACAACCTGTTGTATATTTGGTCCTTTCTATGGAAGTGGTGAGTACACCTACAAGGTTTCTGATTTTTTTCACCCCAGATCTCAAGTTTTGTGCATCGTGCACAGGGTGCCATGGGATCTGCAGGTGTGTGTTTCTATGGGCTCTTGCCTTCCTATTTTCCAGCCTCTCCTACGAGGTTTCTGTATGAGACTGGGCTTGTTAGCTTAATTTTGGTAATGCAATGACATCAATGCAAAGCTTGAAGGTGTTGTGTGCTGGGGGCGCAAGGGAGTAGGGAAAAGAGAAGTATTTCTAGACTAATTTCTTGGCCTCTTACATTTTCATATTTAGTATCCACTAATAGATGTAAAGCTTAGTAGGCAGCTTGTGTCAGATTTCTGATGCAAATTATGATGTGGTAGATAAAAAGTGATAAAGATATTATGCTAAAGGGTTGGTTCAAGTACTAAAGATTATACCTGCAGGATTCTTTTCCTTTTTTATCCTATGGTATCATTACCTTTCAGTGTGTCTTACGATTAAAAAAATAATACAATCGTGTTAGCTTGCATTCTGCAGGGGATATCAGCACAGCACCTCCACCAAAACAGAAACCCTGTGTAACATTAGTAGCTACTTTCTTTGTGAGACTTAATGTTGGACTTCTGTGTTGCTACACCTGAGCCCCATGACACTTTAGGGTGCTATATGAGACTTTGTTAATGTTGTTATTTGGGAGATAGTTGGAATGGAAGCATACTAAGACCTGTCTTGAGCCTCAGCAGATGCTAATGATGTGATCAGTGGCATCATAAATGTTCTTGATATGTTATTAAGGAATTGTTGGGGAATCACTTAGGATAGGGATGGATTAAGATTTGTCTCAAACACTATGGGTAATTATGCTGTGTATATTAACTCTATTAAATCCAAATGCTCTCATCATGTGTTAATGTGGGCCTTCCCCACAACAAGTGTAATGTGGTAAAAAGCTCTCATGTTACTGGGGCTGTGGGAAACTTCTCATGAGAATTGTCATGTTCTTTTCTGGGTAAGCCTTGCTTCACTGGGAAATTTAAAAAAGCTAATTTGGGTCATTTGATTGAAAGCTTGCAAACCCACTGAAAATCTTCTCCATGGAAATGCTGGGCTTATGACAAAGTTTTAGATGGAAGCAGCAGTCTGAATCCAAGGCAAGTCTAGTTTGATGTCTTTAAAAAGCCAAGATATGGTGTCCCAAGCAGAACTACTGAATATTAATTCCCTACAGAGATGGATCTTGTGCTCGCATTCTCTTAACATCCAGTAAGTCTTTAATCTGAGCGAAGATTTTTCTTTTCTTGAGGAATCTCAACTATCTCTCTTGGGCTCCTTTCAGATGGGAGCACTGACACAGCCTCTTGAGTCACTGCCATGTTTTGTGAAAGCCATAGGAACTTAAGACCACTTCTGCTCTGTCAAATATAGTTAAAGTTGGTCCACAAACTAGAAAAACTAGGGGAAGTACAGAGAGAATGGGAGCAAGCACATAAGCACTACCTCCACAGAAAAGCAGGCTAATAAAGGAGCTTAGCAGTTTGGTTTGGAGTATGCTGGGCTAAAGTGATACACAAAGACAGTTGAGTACCTTCAGAAGCTACTTAAACTACTCTGGGAATAGCATGTTCCTCATCTTCATGGATGAAGAACCAGGGAAGAGTGATCATATCAGATTTCAAGGGAGAGACAAGTGGAAATAGAACCTGCATTTTTTGACTAACAGTTCTGAGCCTGACTATCTACAAAACAATCTCTTATTACTTTGAATTTCAAATCTGATCATGTTTTCATTGGAATTTTACCTTACATTCATCATTTCAGGGCCCAAATGTTGTACATCTCCGGCTGCAACTGAGCAGTCCAGTTCAAATAGCAAAGCATACAGAAAATCCAGGGAAAAATGTTTTCCAATAACTTTTGAGCAACAGGCAAACTTGAAAACATTACAAGCTGTGTGTGGACAATATGGGAACAGGAAAAGAATAACAACTACCTGACAATTTGTGATGTAAGTCTCGGTCAGCTCTTCAGAATTCCATATCCAGGAGGAGCGATGCCCTAGGGTTTTCTCCAGCCTGGCTTACCACCATCTTGGCAGTAGATGATGCTTTGTGCCTCCCTTTGCCAGCAGAGCAGCGGCGTAGGAGAAGAAGAGCAGGAGTATGGTACAGTTAAGTCCCACCAACATAGCTGGAAACATCACTGCTTGGAGACCCCTCAAAAACCTTCCGGGGTCCAGCAAAGCAGCACAGGGAGATGTGAGGAAAAAAAAACTATGCATCCATTTAAAAGTGTTTCTTTTCTTTTTTCTTTTTTCCCCCCAGAAAATATTTCTCTTTTTCCCTGCTTTCTCTAGTGCCACAACACTGGGCAGTGCCAGAAAAGCGTGAAGGTTAGAGAGCTCTGCTGCAGAGCCTGTGCTGCTGTTGGCATGGTCTCCACCTCTGCTGACAGAGGCTAAGCTTTGGCCAGGCAATTATCAAACCAGAGACGGAGTGTGTTTTGCTTTTCCTGTACCTAACTCCTGAGTAGAACTCCAGGCTGGTACTTTGCTTGTTGGCAGACACACCAGGATTCTCTGTAGGATAGCCCAAGTGACCTTGAAAGACAGAAGGTGCTTCTCAAGTAGCAGAAGCAGCAAAGCTTGGTGCAGGGGTTTTGCTAACACTGAGGTGAAAATGGGCAGTAGGAGGTGCCCAACAATGGTGCCATGAAGCTTAGCTCTGCTACAGGATCTGCTGCTGCTGCTGGCTGTGAGGACAGTTGATCATTTACCTCTTCTGGCAGCATCTCCATTCAATCAGTCCTGCCCTGTGCCTTCACTCCAGAGGGACTGCATAGCAAAGCAGTCATGCTATCCACATCCCTATGGCACATTGGGACTGCTGCACAGACCAGAGAGAAGGTGAGCAGCTTGGAGGTGCCCCTGGTGCCTAAGCATAGCACAACCACTTCCTTAATAACTGCTTTTAGGTGGAATAATGAAGAGTGAGCAAGATGGAAGCTCAGCCTTTCCTCTCCAATGCAGCCAAGCCTGTATCACATGCTTCTTGTTTTGCTCATCAGCAGTGGGCTGCAGGAAGGAGATAGGTCTGTTCCCCCCGCAGCACTCTGCCTGGGCTGCACCTGAAGCCACCCAAGCCAGCGGAGTGAGCTGAGCGGCCCCAGGGCGATGAGAAGGGCGCACGCCACCGCTCGCCCCGGAGTTACAGGGAAGCTGTCAGCCTGAGCAGAGGCATCCTGTTTGTTGAAAAACAAGTGACAGTTGAAGAAGGGTTGCAAGAGCGAGCAAACCGCAGCCCCTGCGCGGGGCTGATAACAGCTCTGCGCCGCTTCTGCAGCAGTTCCGTCCCCGCCAAGCACCGGCGGGGGGATGGCATGAGCCTTGCCGGCGCTTTCCTGTTTCGTGCCCTTTCCCGCCGCTGTTTCTTGCTGTTGAGCTTGCCACGTTTTTTCAGTTGCTAGGCCGTTTCTCAAAAGGGCCCTCTCCTGCTACAAACGGCATGGCAAGGGCACCCGGGCACCTGCTGCGTTCCCTGCACGGGGAGACCAGCAGCATCCGTGGGGCTGAGCGAGAGGATAGGGCCCAGCGTTCAAGAAGGAGGCTGCAAGTAGGTGCTCTTAAAAGTGTGCACCTGTCGCAGCTTGGGGTTTCCTAAGTTCATATCCATGCCTACCCCCCTGCCAGGGCTCCTCAGCCTGAGTTCTCCGAGCACTTCATGAGGCTTTGTTTAACCCCACGCTTCTGGAGGAGGCCAAAACTGGTAATGCAAAGGGAAAAGCATTTTCAGGCTCAGAGACCTGCGGTTAGGCATGTAGACCTATATTTAAATCTCAGGGCACTGCGGACTTAGACCTGCATTTGTGCGTGACTTTATTGCCGTGACCATCACTGACTCCCTTGGGTTTGATGCAAACCCTTTTGTGGTGGTGAAGTGTGTGTATGTGTGTGGTTTCTGTTTGCAGCATAAGGAGCCTTGACTTTGTGTGCAACATGTAAATGATGCTACTCAGCTCCTCAAAGCTAAGCACACGTGCAAGGCTTAGAAAGTTCAGGCTCACAGATGCATGGGCCGCAAAGGTATTGGACATGTGTATCTCCCTCTGCAGGAAGCTGGGACGTTCACTGGACTTCCCATGGCTCAGGTTTTCTTCACTCGCTTTAAGGTTCAGCCACGTGTTAACATAAATAGCTTTCCATTCTTTCTCTCTGATCACAATCCTGGGACTAGAAGAAACGGGGTTTTCTCTCTTTAACCAAGGATGTCACTTTTATTGAGCTTTGCATAAAATTCATCAGTATTATCAGATCGCTCTTTCTTCAGAACGATATCTCAGGAAATGTTTGTTTAAAGCAGCTTGACCAGCATTCTTATCAACCTCCATTACATCATCCTGGTAATTTTTTCTTCATTTGCTAAAAGATAGGTTTCTAGCAAGGAATTCAATTGTCAGGAAAAAGATAAGCTGGAAAATTGTTTCAATAAAATGCTGATTCACTTTTTTCTTCTAAAAGAATAATGATAAAAATGTGGACAGAATTTTAATTTCAAAGGCTGCCAAAACCACTAGCTTTTGAGTTTCATAGTTTTCCCTATGACTTTGCCCTCTTTCTTTTTACTAACATGCTCCACTGCTGTGCTAGGAGCCATACAAATGAACAGGAAAGCACCCTGAAGAATTTACAATCACGAAAACAAAACCAAAGATAGGTGAAGGCTCACTGGACCGGTACTGTCGAAACTTGCTTTGTGAGATGCATGAAATGAAACAAAAAGATAGAAATGGTTTTGGGAAGAGCTAATGTCAGTCACACATGGGGGGAGGGGGAGGAAGTTGGAGAGCCCCCTGTAAGGCTCTCTGAAGTCACCTCACTCTCCACAAATTACTCCCTGCCCAGGCTTTTACTCCCCTCCTAGTTGCAGCAAAAGAGCTCAAGTATTGGGTCCCTCGCTGTGCTGTATGGGTTCTCTCCCAAGACACATGCATGTTCCTCTCCCACTGCTCCTTCCCAGTGCAAAACCTTTCCTGGCCCCAGCATCTTGCAAGAGCTGCCCTTTGGTCACTTCCCATCTCCCTCTCTTCTGGTTACATGTTTTCTGGAGCTGCATATTCCCCATCTTCCTGCCTGGACCACGGGAATGCCGGCAATTTTTCTTTGCCTTGTAAGTGGGAAACCCCCAAGAAATCTTTCTGCGAGGCTCAGACGTTAGAAGGGCATCAATATCCATATGCTAGCAAGCATTTGAACTGGGATCTTCAAAGGAATCTGGGCAAGCCCTACTGACAGGCTTCAGAGTAACTTGCACAGCCTGCTTCCTCAGTCACTCTAGGTGTCAGGGCTTGCTGTGGTGTCTCTCAGCATAGCAAGCTGTGATGAGACAGTGGAATTGTGATTCACAAAAGACTGCTGCTGGATCAAACTTACCAACTTCAGCTTACTTGTTTGGTGCTTCAGGGGTTATTTTTAAGTGGCAGAAAATGGAGTGTACTTTCCTATGTCATTTATTGGCAAGTACGGGAAGCATACATGACCTTCTGTATTTAGTAAGCCATCTGCATTGGTTTCTTTTTTTTGAAGATTGATTTAGGGTACAAAGTCTTCTTTTCTTTTTCAGACTTTCCTTGCCACAGAGCTTACCTGGAGAGCAGGGCAAATAGTGAGTTGACTCATGAGCTGTTGGAGCCAATTAGCAAAAGTTGCTACAAACAGCTCTTCTAGATAGCATGGTGTTTTTCCAGGGCTTGTTTTTACCTCTGAATATTGAGTCAGGAGGTGAAAAACAAGCTGGTAGCTCACTGTATCATCCCCCTTCCCACCCCATGTACCCAGAGGTGATGGAGCATCCCCCCCAGGGACCAGGGTCCCATAGGGTCCTGCACCTAGCTGCTGTGAGTGTACTGGGCCCCCATCCCAGGCCCAGCCAGCAATCAGTGCTACAGCACTGTTGCCCTCACTTAGTAGAGTCACTGTTGTTTTATAAGTTATAGTAGCTTTTTATTTTGCTGGCACAAAAAGATGGCCTTTTGGTGCATGGCTTGCTTTTGCTCAAGCCTTTTATGCCCCCTCAAAGAGCGGAGAAACTTCCAGGTTATTCAGACAAAACTTTTACAAAGCAGTGTTTAAGGGTTTCAGGGTATTTGCACTGATGGGTTTTGAGTGCTGTAGTCATAAGGATTTTTTCCATCCCTTCCCTTAGGTCATTCACTGGGAGAATTTATGGTTAGGGATTTTTCCTTAGCATTCAGCAAGTTTCTCTTCTTTTCATCTAAGTTGCCTAGTTACTGTAGACTATTACAGTTTATGAATGTGTGTTTATAGTATACAATACAGAGATATATACACATGTGTATGTTATAGTATGTCCATACACTATGTATATACATGTTGTGTTTTATTTACTTTACAGCCTAAATAATACCTCTTCTGTGTTTTGCGCGCTCTGAGTGTTTGCAGGATGTGCTGACCATGCCAGGTACTTGTTACTTGTCCAAGGACAAGCTCTCCAAGTTGTCCTTATAAACCTGTTCCTTCAGCCTACTAGCTACACACTTCTCTGTGTAATGCGGCAGCGTTTTACAGTGTATGGCTGTGGCAAGGGAGCTGGGGGGACAAAGTGGCAAGTGGTACCTTCTGTAGGCCTTAATGATGGCTACTTGAGCCGGGAGCCTTGTGTCAGCCTTGACACTGATATTTTACATCACCATTGGGACCTTGAAGACTGGCCAAAATCAGCCTGTAACAAAGCCAGCCAGCAGTTGTCTATATAAAGCTGTAAAAGGGAACTGCTTTGGGGAAGATGTTCTCCACTAGGCTGCCTCAGAGCATCTTCCAAAGTGCTATGACCCCTCTGTTTCAGGTGCTTACTCCTCTGTGTGGATCTGATAGGTGGACATGGATGGAGAAAGATATGTCTGGAGCACCTGCTCCAGCACTGGGAGGGAGTGTGTGTGAGGGTGAGAAGGGATAGTTGAGAAGAAAAGATCTGAGATAAGCTAAGATAGAGCAGAGAGTGCTCAAAGAGAGCTACCATCTGGGAAGAACCATCATCATCTAGCCCAAATAAAGCCCTTTGCTTTTATTTACCCCTTCTCTTTTATCAGTGGGAGAAGCTGTTCCTTGGAAGACTAACGTAGTCAGCTGCTTTGACTTTATGGTGCTGTGATTAGCTTTGATTTCATTTTCTAGTCACCAGAAGTGTGAATGCAATGCCGTTGGCCCCAGTGAGTTTCATAGAAAGTGAAGCTGCAAAAAGCATTAGGTTTTTTCTTGTGGGAAGAAAAAAGCCACGTACACCACTAATTCCACCACAACCATTCCTTGGTTGCTAATGATAGGCAGGCTGGAGGTAAATGGGGTACTCTGCCTGGCCACAGATAGGGCAGGCTGACCTTGTTTTTTCCACCCACATTTCATGTTCATTTTGCTTATTTCCCAACATGCCCTTTTCGCATTTGACAGAACAGCAGAGAAGGGCAATAGTGCCACCCTTCACCTCCCCAAATTAGCAGCCATGCTGTGGGAGAGGAGCATGGTGCAGGAGGCTGGACTAGAAAACTGATGCTGTGTGGGGAAAAGCTTGCATCCGCACTTGTGGACAGGCCTTCCCTGGACGGAGCACTTCTGGGGTTTTTATTTCATTTTTTTTACTCTTCTTCCTGGAAAACATTTCCTTATTAGAATGCAGGAACAGAGACAGGGATGGAAAGAAGCACGATAAATCTTGAAGTTGAGTTCAACCAAAGCCTGCTGTAGGCCTGAGATGGCCATCCATTGCTTTGCCCAAGGTGCACAGTTCAGACTGAAGTTTTATTTCATATAAAAATATCATCATAAAAAGATTACCAGATTTAACCAGGTATCTGCAGTTTCCTGGGGGGCTTTGCCTCCAGCATCCTCACTCAGAGGTTTCTGCAAAGATCTGCCTCTCCTGAGTCAGCACAAACTCCCATAGGGCAAGGAATAAAGTTCAGCTTCAGGATTTCAAGCTGGCAAGCTTGGATCAGAGCTACCAGTTTAGCCCATAGGGAAAAACTTTACAATTTGTGCTTTAAATTTCTGACTCTCAATAGAAGAGTTGCTTAAGCACAGACCATGAACCTCTATCAGTAGGTTTTAGAGCAGACTGTATGGTGGTTCTCCAATCTAATTTGCAATACAAATGGCTTTCTCCTGATAATGGTCTTCCACTCAAGTAACCACAAAAGCCATTATTTGTTAACTCAAGCTACTGTCAAAAATAAGTCCATTTCCTACACAGGACTAGCAAAAGGAGAAGTGTCACTACGAAAGCCATCTGTAACGTGTTGCTGTCTCAGAATATTTTGTTTTCCTAACAGAAAGCCATACAGAAGATGGCTTGTATTAACAATGGGCCTGACAAAGCCATTCCACAAGGATTTCATTAAAACCTGAGAAGTAACACACCTCTTCTGGAGCATTTGTCACAAAGCCTTTGCAGCAGTTTCAGACCATCCTTTTAAATGAAGATGAATCCCTCCTAGGCTATTTGTGGGTATCCCTGGTTTTCTAGATGCAAAGCCACCTCTAAAAGGCAGTATTTTGGATGAAGTGTATTTGGCAGCTGCTACAGCTCTTCCAAATCAGCTCTTTCCGTAAAGACCAGGTCTCGAATAAATGTGCCCTTATTTTTAATTAACAATATTGAACTTCATTGCATTGCTTGTGAAGCCATGAAGGCAAACATGGAAGTCCAAACCTTCTGTGAGCTGATGAGATGAAGCAGAAGCAGCAGGCATACATCCCTTCCCAGAGAGCCTGACTAATACCTCAAATGTCTTTAAAGGAGAGAGGGCAATTCATGTACATATTCCATGTCATTTTAGGAGCAGGCCATGGGTGAGAAAGGAGCCGGGAAGGATCTCACTAGAGGGGAAGCAGTTGCTGGATAAACCTTGAGCTGAGCTGCTCATTAAGCACAGCAAACCCATGGGAGACTAATGTACCAACTAAGGGATCAAACCTGGCTCACATCCTTGCCAGCTCTCAGTGTAACAGGAGGGTACAGAGAGTGCTGCTTATGCTGTCCTCTGGTTTGCAAAGCCGGGTTGCTTATTCCAGGTGCATTATGTGGTTGGTGCTGGTGGCCTGCGTGCAAGGCTTCCTAGATACCATAGGACAAAGGCTCTTACTGTGTGCTTGGTGAATGCCTCTGGGTAGTCAGGAGCTTTCAATTCAGTGCTAGAGCATGTATTTTGAAAAGTCCCTGAAATGCAAGTGCCTGAATTCTATGAATGACCATGAATCAGCCCAGGTAAGCTTGCTACCAAGTAAATCAGGAAATGTGTGGTGTTGCACAGCCTGTTTGCATGCCTTGGGCTTTGTGGTAGGCTGCAAGCAACTAACGCAGGCACTGAGGGCAGCTCTGCCAAGGGGATTTCGGAGCAATCCCTGCTGCTCTCTGGATATGCCTTATGGAGGGTTAGGAGCACGGGGTGGAGAGGCATTGAGATGTTGATACGATGGCACCGCTTGATTAGATGAAAGTTTCTCCTTTTGTATAAGAGGAAGCTGCCAGGGAGCAGCCTCATTTGCCTTGAGGACAGGTGCGTTTGCTTTGTGCAGGAGATGCTGTTGTGAGCAGTTCTTTTCATGTGCCTTTGCTCCAAAGCCAAACGATGCAGCTGATGCAGAGGAGGGTCAACTGTTTGTAGATGGAAAAAAGACATAAAAGATGTGAAGACAGAGAGCTGTTTAACTAAATGATATTATTCCTAGTTCAAAACACATAAAAAATCTCTCTGACCTCTATGAAACAGTTTTCCCAGTATGCTGAATTAGCTATCTTTTCTTATCAGTATGAAATAATTCCTTCCCTAATGCAAACAATATGCTTGTCATAAGAACAAGAATAGTTGTGAAGCTCACTCTGGAGAAATTTCTGGAGGATCAGCAATACTGGCATGACTCTTCTCCTTATGAATTTGCCCCTGCCTCTTCAGGTCATGTTTTCTAATTCAGCCCTTCAAATTCTGCATTTAGAGCAGGAAAAAAAGCAAGCTGTGTAACCAGAGCTATAAAAAGGTAAGCAATAGTGTCTGGATAAGAAGGCTTGAGCAAAGCTTCTCCTCTGGGTGAGTTCCCACATGAGGCAGATGCAGCAGAGATGATCATGGGGAAGGAAAAATGCAAAGAGCATCAGAGAGGGTTTTATAGGGGTGAGGAAGAATGACAAGGGGCAGGAGGAAAAAAGGGGAGACCAGTTTTAGCTGAGAGGAAATAGCAGCAGGAGAGGGGGAAATAGAAACAAAAAAGGTGAGGAGGAAAGGACAGAAGAAGCTGCTGAAGAAAAATCTCTTGGGATAGGGAAGGAGTTGGGGCACACTTTTCCTCTCTGTATCTCCAACACAAAAATGCCCCTCTGGGCTTTAGCTCCTTTGAAGTGCAAAGCAAGTTCATGTGCTCCTTAACAGCAAAGAAAAGGGTCTCCCAAAAATTTCCTCTTACTTGCAGAAGCCCTACTGCTGCATGGGAAGTTTGGTCTTTTCTGTAAATACATGACTCTGTGAGTCCAGGTATGGGGTTTGCATGTCCACAGTGTCAGGAGACCAATTCTTATTATTCTGCTGCTCTGATGCCATGGTCCCCTACACAGTACAAAAAACTAGCATCTCATTTGATAAAGGGATTAGCTACAGCTCTGATTCCATTCCCAGGGCACAAGGCAGCAGAAATAAGGCTGTGCTCTTGCCCTTACTGTAACACCACTTTGAGAACAGGTTGGGGTGACTCTTGTCAAAAGCAACTGTTGTGCTGTTTCAAGTTTGGGGATGTTTTTGTTCATTCTTCAGGGGTGAATTGATAGTGTAATGTCACGGAAGGTATTCAGAATGAGGGTATGTTATTTCTCAATTGCACTGAAGAAAACAAAAGTGTTGTACAAATCAAACCCTTTCTGCTACAAAATCCCAAATCCCTGGTAGGAGATAAGGAGGGTTACACAGCCAACAACATTTACTTAAGTAGTGCAAAAAAGCCACAGTTCAGAGTTTGCTCCTGGCCTCTTTAATCCAGTAGCACCTGCCAAAGGACATCCAATAACCCACTCTTTAGCTGGGAGGGCTCATACAAAAGAGAGCGTGAGGTGCAGGACTCATGTTTCAGGCCAGCTGCTCGCTAAGATCGTTGGGCTTCTGGAGGAAAAAGAGTTCAGGTCACTTTTGTGGCTTTCAACAGTTTATTTAAAAGCTGGGGTGTGGGGCGGAAACTTTGTGTGTCAGTGCTGAAGGAGAAGAGCTAGTTTATAAGCAAACTGAGAAGAGCGCCAAGGCTTTGATTGTATGCGTCTTGATCAATGGTTTTAACACGAGGTTTTAAATGTTAGGTAGTACTTATTCACCAGGTATGATTTGTCCTTCCATAGGGAACAGGTTACAGCTGACTGTGGTAGGAGGTTATGGTGCAGCTCTGAAGTGATACATAGAAACTGATCTAGTTAGGAGCACAACTTCACATTTCCAGAGGTTCCCAAAGGAATTAGGAGTCCATTTTCCACTTACTTTTAAAGGGGTTTAAGGTGCCAAGCTTGCTCCATGTCCTTTCTGAATCCAAGGCTGGGAGGGGGCCTTGTCCCCAGAAAGACCCTGAGCTGCTGCCCACAGAGCAGCCACCCCACACTATATCTCACGAAGTGCTGCGGAAGGGGAGCAGAACATGAGTTTTGGAGAAAAATCTCTTATACTTGTCAGAAAACAAGTGTGGCTTTGACTGCTTCAGAATTTAGCCACAGCTGCAGATACAACAGGGATGGAAGCATCTTGTGCAGTCTCTGATTAAAAGAATGAGAGCCTCATAAGGTGAAAGCATAACCACACCCAGCCAAAAATCTGCCTGTTCCCATATCTTCTCCCCCATAAAGGCAACTTGCGGGTACTTAAGGAAAACATGTAAGAAACTTAGCAAGCTTGATATGTTTTCCCTGACTTGGATAGGGGCTTCTTTAGCCATAAACTGCTTTCAAAACTTTTGACATTCCCAGCTGCCTGTAACTTCAATTATGCATTGGGTGAAAAATAGAGACCCCTGTGATAGGTGGTGCTCAGGATTTACATGGGCAGATTAAATAGGTGGTAGGATTATTCAGCTCTTTCAGTCTTCCATTATTTTTCTTAAATAACTTAAGGTTTTATTTCTCAAATAAATTGAAGAGGGCTTGGATATATGAAGATATGAATATATAATGGATTTTTATGTAAGGCAATGAAAAAAGTAATCCATTTGCTTAGAAGAAAAGCTTTCCTACTGGAAACCAGATGCTTAGAAATGGTAACTGCATAAGAAATGAAGGCTTTAAGGATCCTAAAGACTCTCTAGCTTCAAATAAACATGTAACTCTTTTCTGTGAAAACATAATACTAAAAATATACTGAATGTATCTATTTAATTTTTTCATTATATGTCTTTAATGAAGTGTTCTTTTTAAAAGAGAAATGACAAGCCATAAGCCTAAGGGGGTGTTCTTACAATTTTCCATGGAATTCTAAATAACTGTTTTTCTTCCGCTTGATTCCTTTCTCATACACCCATTGAATTCAATGATTGGAGTTGCCAGCTTTTCATTTTCTCCTTTTTGCCTCAGACTTTACACTGAAGTGTAAAGCTGTAGTTCCAGAGACAGAGATGTGTATTTTTTTTAATGAATCTGT
Source organism: Neopsephotus bourkii (assembly GCF_033783945.1). Taxonomy (NCBI): domain Eukaryota; kingdom Metazoa; phylum Chordata; class Aves; order Psittaciformes; family Psittacidae; genus Neopsephotus; species Neopsephotus bourkii. Next base: position 4,670,927 of record NW_026901456.1, on the reverse strand, counting down.
TACCTTCAAAATAAAGGAAATTTAGCAAACTGGCAGAATAGTAAAAAGGAAAGAAAAAAAGACAAATGGGAGAAACAAGTAATGAGGAACTCTTTCGATATATCTCACTCTACGGGGGGGGGGAGTAAAACCTCAAGACAGAAATTGTTTTTAAGCTAGTGTTGAGAGTGCCCAGATGTTCTATTTCAATGTATTTCAGATGTTTTGTGAAACTTGTCTGGTTTTGACCACTTGTAATCCCCTGAAAATCAGTGCGTTCTTTAGTGAAAGGATACACCCAACTTAAACCACTTGAACTGTGTTTAAAAAAAGTAATAATAAATCTAGTCTACTGATGGCACCATAGAGAAGGAGGGAAAGCTTCAAGGAAACAATACTGAAACATCCCAATGAAAACGGTTTGCCTGAGGTTAGAAGCAAATGAATCCCGGTATGTGTTCTCCTTGGATTTTTTTAGTAGAGGCACCATTTAAGTCTGTAATTCCCATCACTGAGTACCTGGTAACTTTGAAAGGAATGGTAACTCCGGCCAGAGATAGGGTCAGCAGAACACCACCATATTCTTTAGAAAATGTAGGAAAAGATGGATTGATTTCCATTTGTGCTTCTATCTTGAATATAAATATTAATCTCGACTTCAAAAGTTAGTGCAGTAAATACCATAGAGAGCAACAAAATCATTTGGCTGAGAAATACGTTTCTCTAAATATTTTATTTGTTGTAACACTTCATGGTAAACACACTTAACATTTAGTTCACAGGCCAATGCTTAAACATGAATAATCGTGTCTTTCATACCTTTGTCTTCCTCTAGGGTAGAGAGCACAGTTGCCAAATATGGCAAATAACTTCACATCTCACAGCTTGAGGCCAAAGAATGGGGTTTTTGCTCAGACTGTCAGGTAACAACACTGTGTCAGTGTGGGACCCACCAGAAGAGGTGAAAAGGTCTGACTGAAAAATGCTCCTATGCTTTCTCTTGTCCAGGCCAGGGCATGTTGCTCCCTACCATGCCAACAAGTCCTGCTGGGGCCAGCAGTTTTGCGAGCAAGGATGTGCAGATGCTTCTTCACTGGTACCTCAGTTTCAGTGTATGTTTCGTCAGTTTCTGATCAGTCAAATGGGTCTGCACTAGGTAACTTCAACTTCAACAGTGGAAATAAACTGGAATCTGGTCCAGTCAAACTGGCACAGGGTTAACGATGCCCTACAATTTTGCCTCCTGCAGATCAGGTTTCCATTTGACGCTCTTCTACATTCTTTAGGGCAAACAGTAAAACCACCGATAATTGCCTGTTATCCAATGCACACACGACCAGCTTTCCCTGTAAAGGCCACGCATCTGCCTCTCTATTACCATCATGAGATTTATATTTTTTTGGACCAGTGGCTCTTTTTATGTACATGTCTGTTTGATGTTCTATGACAGTGAAATTTCATCTTGCCCTCTAAGCCTGTCCTGTTCAGACCATTAATTATCATGCCATAATCACTAGAGCCTGTTCATTTGGTTTAACAGCATGTGCTTACTCACTATTTAGAGTATACAGTAATTACGTTATTACTTCATCAAGAGCAAGTACTGGGTTAGATGAAGTGAGTCCGTGCTGGGTCTCCAAGGGTATGCTAGGAAAAGGGTGAAGTACAGGAGGGGTAGGGATTGCAAAGGCTGTGGCAAAGCACTGCTGGCTCGTGGCAGCTGGATCTGTGGGCAAGGAGGTCTAGGAGAGAAGTGGTGGAGATGAATGCTGGAGCCAGTTGAGAAACAGCCAAGGATCCACTTATATCTGCACAAGGAATTTTACTGCTTTTCCCCTGGCTACCTTGTAGATGGGTACCAATGAGCTTAAGAGACTGGACCCTACGCACCTTGAAAGTGTTTGAAAAGGACTATAAGGCAAGTCCTACCTCATGGTGCTGGTAACCCCGTGCAAGATGGACAAAGAGTGGCAAGTGTGGACCTGCCACCTCCCGTTTCTCTGAAGGGGAAGTGAGACAGAGGGAATAACCGTCTCGTGCAAAGTCATACAGGAAGTTCGTGCAAAGCAGAGAGTTAAAGCCAAACTGGCCGAGGAGGGATCTCTGAGAAAACAGCATAAGTGGTCGAGTCCAACTCTTTTTTTTCTTTTTTTTTTTTTTTTAATTCCATTTCAGGTTAATCCGAACTGTAAAAAAATCCCATGTATTTTACATACAGTTTACAATATTTATTTATTTCCAGCAAAGTAAAAAAAAGCTTGGCCTTGAATTCAACATTTAACTGGATCCCAAACCTCCCCCCATATTGTCAGTGACACAAAGCACTACCAGGACCCTAGAGCAGGGGGTGATACGGGGCCTGCCCTCTGGAGGCCAGGGCTGCAGACTCACGCACAAGACCCAGAAAATACTTTTTGCAAGCCCTGACTCAATGGCTGGATGACTCGTGCCCTGCCAGGAATTAAGTGTACAGCTCAGTACTTCACACGTATGTTTTTGTTTGGTTTTCCAACGAGCAGCTGAGGTGTAGGCAGCAGTCTGCGTATGCAAGGTTAGCCAGAAAAAAAATTAATCATTGGGAATTATCGAGAGACTTCAGCTGCTCTGTTTTTAAAGGCCCAGAGTGGATGTTTTCCTCTTGGCCTCGTCATGTTTTCATAGCCACTTGGAAACTCAGCACTAGCATCATCTGCAGAGATCCAAGCTCCCCTGCTGCCAAAGCGGGATAGTTTCCTACTCTCCTCCTTGATCATTTTGTCCTGTGTAGTTTTAAATGACTCAAGCTATGGTGCTTCCTACCACTTCCCCTGGGAGACAAGTTTGCAGTCCAAATAGGCTATATGGTAGCAAATTTTCCTCCTATTCAGCTCAATTTCTTTCCCCTCAGTTTCATCCCCTAATGCCTATTCCAGACAGAGGCAATGTTGTTGGAGCAGGGGGAAGCAGCCAGAGGAGCTGGCAGGACTCGCGTCAGCACCCCTTGATGATGGAAAGTGTGACTGCTTTTCGTAACACAGGTGCATTACTTGGGTGCGATGATAGGTCCTGGGCTGCTCCTGGCTACTGAGGGCTGGGACTGAGTATCGGAGAGCCAGCAAAAGCCGAACCCCTCTGTTACCCTCTCCAGCACCACTGTAAGAAAGTAATACGGAGGGAAGCCAGGGCTTTCCCTACCACAGTCTTATTTCCTCTCCTTCCAGCAGTTTCTTTTCCTTTAGTCAGGCGAAGGGCAACAACTTCAGACCTATGGTGTGCATTGACTCCTGTTTAAAATTGTCTTCCTACAGCAAAAAGGTTTCTCACTCCTCACTATTTCAAGCACGCCATCACCGTGTCCTCTGTCCTACCAAGCACACCACCTAATCCCTTCCCTAAACTTGGCACTCCGCATTAGTCATAGAAAAAAAGTTAGTCCAGGTCACTTGTGCAGGTTTCTGAGATATTTTATCCAGGGGGAGGGGAAAGGAAAGGGTTTTTCTTCCTTCATGTCTACACTTGGCAAATTTCTGGTTAACAAAAAGACCAGAGAAGCTGTGTGAACCAAAAGGGGGAGGGGAAAATCGTGCTTAGAGGTGGTTCTAGAAACAGTCGTTTTGAAGTAGGCTTCCAGCAAATTGTGTTTTCTGTGTGGAAAGCATGTCGGTGTGGTATAAAGGTGTTACTGGTATTGGATGGCGATGACCTCAGTCAATGGCTTTGCCACTCACGAGTAATGCAAGCTTTTCAACAATCAGCAGTTAATTTAATTTTGGATGTACTATATAAGAATTTGTATGCATATGTTATATTTACATATTCCTATTATACAGCAAGGAAAGCAGCTACAACCCCCTACCACTACCTTAAATTAAACTCTCAGACCTGGTTTTCCAGGTGCTGGTGACAGACAAAGCACAGCAGCCATGGGGTTGGAAGGAAGGGGACTGCATAGATACATGGCTGCAGACAGATCATACAGTCTTGAGCTTGCATGACTGAGAGGCTGCCAGGGGAGCTACAGCTCTATGGGTCCCCTCTGAGGGGCTTACATAGAGACCCAAAGGACCTATGTAAAAGACTTCACGTAGGTATTTGCAAATCACCCTACAGGGAAACGTGCACCCTGCAGAGCGAGCTTCTTGTTGCGGAGATCCCCCACTGTGAGGGAAGAATGAGGTCCACCTTTCACAGAGTTTATGCTCACCTGTCTGTGGTTTGGGTAAATGCACTGCTGGCTGTCTACAGCTTTGTGCTATGGTGTAACTGCCCCACCTTGTGCAGCACCGACCATCACAGAAACCACCTGGCTGTGGCTCCTGGTGCCTGCCCATCTCCCCAGCCCTGGCACGGAGGCTGCAGCCCCTTGCAGAGGAACATGGAGGAGAGCCTAGAATTGATAGGGGTTTTCTGGAATCCTACTAAATCACTAGGTGAACAAATGGGCTTTTGTTTTTCTGTCTCTATTTTTTATTTCTTTTTGCAAGAGCATGGAAGTGGACCAAGGAGGGCACAGAGCATGAGAAACCGTTCTGCCCCTGTACTCACAAGAGAAAAGAGGTCATCCTGGTAGCTGGTGAGAGACTCAGTGCAAAGCCCAAACTAGAACAGGCTGTAGAAACAGGATTTTAACTTTGGACATCTTCATCTCAAGAGTATTCTGTTTTGAGAACTTAATATTGTGGAAATTGTCTTAGGTAGAAACAAAGATGAAAGCTACAAAGCTGTGTTCAACTAGTTCAGCTAGTTCAGCTGTGTTGAAGGGACAATGTGGGTGGAAGGGAGGGAGAGTAACCTGCTAAAACAAAACCACGCTTCTCAAGATGCTTTACGAACTGGAGGCTGTGCAATGACATGTTTGTTGTACCAAAGTGAGTTCGTTGTATTGTGTAGTCTGGTCTAGGGAAGGATTTAAACAGCTGGAAATGCTGAGGTTGTGTAGTGGCTTCACTTCAGGAGGTGCTGCCACTGTCAAGGCAGGACTTCTGAGTGCAATGTCAGGACATAGCACATCGTATCTGTGGACACATGAACCTCTAAAATGCCTACAGACAATCACTGTGGAGAGGAACTGCCTTTTAGAAGTGAGACATGGGATAAATAAGCATGTTATCTCAGTGTTCAGTAAGTAACCCAGTGGTTATTTATTGTACAATGTGAGGATTTATTTTATTCCTTTTTTTTTTCCAGATGTGCAGACTAATTAAATTACTCAGAGAAGGGGGGAAAAATCAGCTTGATCTGACTTCAATTTGACTGAAGTCTGGATCTAAAAATGTGGTGCTTTGAAAGACAGAATAAGCAGTTTCCTGAGTCATAAATTGAGTCACACAGACCCCTAATGGTGTTTCCAGGACTGCAGACAAGCTGTTGTTCTTAAGACAAAAAGTAAAACCTTTAAAAATAAACTAGTTTGTGGCAGATTTCCAGGGAGATTTGTAATGTCCTGTGAGAGTCACTTCAAAGGTACGGATCCTGCCCCTGGGAGCCTGCATCTTTACATGAAGTGAGCAAAGGGAAAGCTCTGGTGATGTGCAGAAACAGGAGCTACATGATAATAACAGTGGGTTTGCATCCGGGGAAGCCCAGCAGCAGACCCAACTTCACTGTAAGCCTGCAGTGTGCTTAAAAATAAAGATGTTATTCCCTGAGGGACTGATGGAATTAGCTGCCACTGCAAAGCACACAAGCCCTTGCACATTTGCTTGTGCACGTAGTAATATACCCAAGCAAAACATCCCTGTACTCCAATCTGTCTCTCTCTACCAAAGGCTTTTCAGCAACAGAGAGAAGGTGATTGCTACCCATCTGCCCAGCAGCTATTCCCAAATAAATGGTGAGCCCACACTGGACATGGAGAAGCCACCACGGCTCTGCTGTGAATGGTATAAGGCATCCAAGCCCAATCCAGCAAATGTTTTAGGAATGACCCAGTGCGACAAGCTCTCCTCTAGATCAGGGAGATCCTCTGTGGAATGAGTGGGCAGCTTCATATCCTAATTGTGGATCTGTTTGCTGGTAGTCCCAGCAGAGACTGGGCTGTCTGCGTGTCTCCTCTTACCTCTGAAACCGGTCCTTGCAAAAGGAGAGGCATTGTGTACAATGGCGAATGGGAGAACTGTTTACTTTCTCTCTATTATGGATTAACCAAGGATCTTAGTCTCCACAGCTATCAGTGAGTCACTCTTCACAAGCACTAAATTCACACAGCCACAAAAATGCTGCTTTATATTAATGCTTTGGTGCCATTGTTGATGATTTCTTACTCTAACCTGTGCCAACACCACAAACATTCTTATTAACATGGGAGCTTCCAAGACAACTGATGGAAAATATTTAAGATAAGAAGAAGAAAAAAAATTGCCAGAATGAACCCAGAGGCTCCATCTTTAATTAAAACAAAAAAAAAATCAACCAAAAAAGCTAGACCTAGGTCAACTATCTTACACTTCTGACTTACCTATATTTTCTGAAGCAGATTTGGTCTTTGTTCTTAGCAATAATTCTTTACTGGTCATCATCATAATTAAACTCCAAGTGGGTGTGAGGGAGTGGGTGCCTCTATGATGTAGAAGTAACCTACCCCCTTTTTCTGATTTCAACTATGTCACATGCGTTCTCCTTGAGATTATGGTAAGAATTTAGTCTATGGAGGATGCTCCAAAGCAACACCTTTGTTCTGTCTCTTGCTCTGATGTGTATCCTGTGGCATAAGGGGATCTTTAAGTCTTGCAGCTGGCTCCCCAGAAAGGATAGCTCTACTTCTCCCCAACCATGTGTTGCCTGTTACACCATGGTGCTGGGTCTCTGGCCCATTGTCATTTCTTGACCTCCCTCTTACCCTTTCACCACCACTCCATACCCTCCTTCCTTTTAGTCCACAGTGATTATCCAGCAGGTCTGGTCTGATTATACACACATCTCTTATAGTACCTACAGTGTCAGGGTATCAAGTGTCAAGTGCGGCTTGCTTTGGTTTTGTGCCTGGAAATAGAAATCCCAACCATACTGTAAGGGGTTTCATTTTACTTTCTTGAATACAGTACACCACTCTTTGGCAAGGGAGAACACATTTAGAGAAGAATAGACTATACACAAGGATGTGGATCTGTCATAAAATTCATTTTAGTTTCCAGTTTAAATTACCCCTGCTAAAAAGATCTCATTACCATGCAGTCTGACAGCATAAAACCCTGTAGAAGAAAAAGGCCACCACCATGAGGCTGGGGGATGGAAAATAACTGTAGGTAAACCAGAACCCCTGTTTGCTCTGCTTTCACCAAACTCTGCCCAACTGATGCTGCAAATCACATCTAGGGTATGGCGTAGGGTATGGAGAGTGATCCCAAGGTCACACTGCTAGCATTGTTCATATGGGCTTGGGCTCCCCGTGTATGTGTAGTGTAGCATATCTTGCCTAGTGTGGTGTACCTTGTTCAGTACGGGGCATAGGAGTGGCTGGCAGGCAGCTTTCACTCAAGATCAGAAGGTTTTGGGAAAAAAGCCAGAAAAGAAATTAGTCCCCTGGAGTCCCTGTGGTTGCTGCTGTAGCGGAGGACTGAGACAGCCACCTGGGTCACCCCTGTAGCCTTCATCATCTGTGAGTCTGATTTTTACAAGCTGGATCAAGGATGCGGGAGGCAAAAGTGCAGGGAGGTACAGGCTGCCTCCCTTACAAATCCCCACTAAACCGGACAAGGGGACAAGGAGGGCAGGAGCCCTGGCCCTGGGCTGTGTGTGGTCACCTCCTGCCCTCTGGTGTGTGGTACCAGGAAAGGGCACAGGCAGCCCCAGGGCAGGGAAACAGGCTACCCCTATGCAAGGGATGGGATACCCCACGGGATGCCCCATTGCAGCAGCTCCCGCCAAAAAGGGGACATTTCCCAGGTGGCCATAGTGGCTGCCTGGTATGTAACTGGCCATAGCACACATGCTCATGTCCAGTGATAGGACCTGGTAGAAACCCCCAGTTCAGAAAGCCTCATAGCAAGGAGCAGCAGCAGCATGAAATGGCCCAGCTGAACTTGCTGGCACCTAAACCCTGAGCTTACAAAGGCGTTTAGGAAACTGTCCCAAGGATTTTTTTGGTATTTCGGCTGTATTTATGAGTCTGTCCCTAAATGCTTGTTTAAGTAAGTGCAGCCACTTAGGGTATTTCAAGATGAACTTGTCAGTTCCTCTGTTTCAGTGCAGGACATCTCTTCTGGCTTTGCAGTTACTCCCTGAAACACTGCTTGTGCTTTCAGGAGAAAGATGTGCTTTCCCCTTTGCAATCACTTTTCCAAGGCTTTCAGATTATTTAGGGCAGAAACATTGTCCAAAGCAAATCTGGGGAGGATTTCCTGAACACTTTAGGACATTCTTTCCACACATGTCAAAAAAACAAAAAAAGGTTTCATTTCTTCTCAGGTATGTTAACATACCAAATTAGGCCCTCAGTTATTTCCATGTCCATCTATGTCCCGTAAATAGGATGTGCCTGGAGTTCAGCATCTGCCAGTTCCACTCCCCAGCTGGCCATGCTCCTTTGGGTGCAACTAATGGCAGAGCTGTGGCCCTGGGACTTGCAAGAAACATTTCCATGTATATTCCTACCACGGGTGATGTCATGCAGCAGCACTCTTTCACAAGGGTGGGCTTTTTTCTTTCCCTCTATTTTTTTTTTTCAAGCAGAAGAAATGGATGAGTCATGTCTTACAGGCAGCTCTTTCCCTTCTTTTTCACTCATCATCAAAGTGCAAATCATGGCTTAACTATGTGCAATTGTAAATTGGTTTGGCATAGTTATGTCTAGATCCACTGAGTTTCCCACTTGTGGGAGTCTCCCATTACCCTTTTCTCCTCTCTGACTCACTTGCATGTGTACCAGTGATTTCACTACCAGCTGTCTCACTGCCCCAAAAGGTCTAAAATGGGACATATGTATATATTCCCTGAATTAGATATCTATCTCACTGCCATTTTGGCATTGTGTGCATAACCTAAGATACACCTCAGCCCCCATAGACATGTCATTCTTTTTAATATTAAACTTGGGTGCAGTAACTGCTTTTGCAGACAGGAAAAACAATTAGGACACATTTTCAAAGAAGTATGTGGAGCATTAGCCATGCAATTTGTATTGACTCTAGTGGAGGGTTCATATCTAAAGCCTTGTGCAATTGCTTTGGAAGTTTTAGGGGAATTTATTACATTGTCTACTGTTCGAGAGGTTGTGTTATTGTTTTACTAGTAGCCATAATCACCATAATGAAGTTAAGCCTTAGAAAAGGAAGGTCAGAAAGCAAATGTCTCCTAGTCATTACACTAATGCTGCTAGATCAGTTTGTACAGCTGCTGAAAAAGACTTTGCATGTACAATGGATAATAACTATTTCAGATTTATGTCGGTCCTGCATGTCTGGAAGTTGTGCTATGGATCCGCATGCCAGAAGACTGCAAGTTCAAAAAAATGCACAGGAAAAGTTGACTGCTGCTCTGGGAGACTTGTAAAATAGCAAGATGTATGGATGGGGCTCATCTCACCTATCCAGCTCAAGTTAGTCTTTTCTCTCTGATTACTGGGGGGAGAGAGAGCAAGAGGTGCACCTCCATATAGGGTTTGTTCCCATCACAAGATAAGTCTCTAAGATAAGTAGGTTGAATCACCCTCTGGCAGCGCCTTTCTAACCTCCAGTGACTATAAAGGGAGCATAGTTTAGACTGGCTTAGACAAGACAAAGCTAAAATTAGGTGAGACATATCCCACCCTAAGCTTTGCACCCAGGCAAATTGCTGTACAACAGCATGACTGGGGAATCTGAGACCAGTAGATTAGGATTGCTGACCATTTATTTTCCATGCTCTGTTATCCTTGGGCTACCATCTTGCCCTTTTAGAGAGAAAGCCCTACCCCACAGGGTCACAGGAGTCTTTACTAAATCTAGACCAAGCTTATGGTGATCCTTGATAAGTTACATGTGTAATTGTTCTTTCAACTGGGAAAACTATGAAATGTGGGAAAACAGGATTTGAAAAGGATGATCATAAGGATTCCTACCAGTGCACTCCCTTGGCTTTTAAAAAAAGGAAACTTTGGCAAGGATGCAAAAACCTTGAAGATGGGTCCACCTTCTTTCTCTCTTATCTCATCTACCTCTTCTGCCCTGCAGGTGAAATGTATGGGATTCCACAGGCTTACAGTTCCTCTTAGTTCTAGGAAAGTACTTAATTATCTCAATCACTTCATAATTGACTAACTTCCACTACTCCAAGGAGACAGAGTTGGAGTGCTAAACCCTGAAGAGTGTATAGCTGGGCAGCAAAAGCTTCTCAGTTACTGTAAGTGTGCTTCCAGGAAACCTATCTCTGTCCGCTGTTTGGCTTTCTGACTTTTATCCCCTCATTACTGGCTATTATCTTTTGGATTGGTGCCCTTCTGAACTGCAGAACTGCCGTCAGCACGCAACTTTGGTTACAATTCGGGCAGCTTTCTTACAAACAAAAAAAGTGACATTAGAAATATGTCCTGTTCAGTGCCAGCAGTCCTAGAGAGCAACTTGTTTGGGATACGTTTTCCCCCCTGCCTTCATAAATCAGCTGCCATCAACAGGAGCATCACTGGTAGATGATAAGTGAGCTGTCAGCATCTTGTCATCCATGTTTGCCAAAATCCTTATCTAAAGCAAACACAGTTCTTGAGCCTCTAGAACTGGGCTCGAGTTGTCACAGACTGGGATTGCCCATGAGCTCCCCAGCACTCCCCACATCAGGAGGGCTAGACCTGACATGTGAATGGCCTGTGTGAAAAGATTTGGCACCTGCATCTTAAACCCTGGCCAGAGCACCCCATCCAGAACTGTGCAAACAGTATCATCAACTTGTAAATCTTAGTTTACTTAGTTTTAGTAGAACTTATTTCCATAGCTTAGTGCAATAGGCTCGCTCACATGGTTAGAAAATAATCTCTCTGCACTTGCTATTTTTTAAATATTACAGAACAGAACACAACAAAACATCAATTGCATGGTGGGAATTGTAGGATTTTTTAGATCAAAGGAAGTTCAGCACTATTTAGAGGATGAGAGCTTTTCTAGCAATGAAATATATGTACAACGTATCAGTAAGTAGTATTATCTGCATTCTCATAAACAAACGTTCTTATTTTCAAGAGAGTAGTTTTAGGAAACCCTAGAAAAAAGGGAATGGATTTACCATCAATTAATCAGCAGGCTATAAAAATGTCTTAGTCAATTAGCCATACCTATATTATTAAGTGTGGTGGACTACAGCAATCAACCACACTGCTCTGGAAACTGTACTTTCACCCTAAAATTTTTTAACTTATTTCCATAGTTTGCTGGTGGCTGTTCTTTCAGGTTTTACATTAAAATAGGAAGAGATACGGCGTAAAATTCAACTTACTTTTATGTGCGTGTTGAGGTGATTGTGGTAGCTATTTGAGGAGTCAGCTATTTGCTACAAAGTACGGTCCAAAATTACCATGTTTTCTCCAGTGATGCAGGTATGAGCAGTGCTGACCTGGAAACTGCCTAGTTGTTTTAATCAGTCTCTTAACCTGTAACAGCTTTAGCCCTTCTCCTCTCATGCCAGATTTTGTTTGCAGAGGAATTATCAGAGGGGTAACTAAGGAATTAATTACACCACGCTTTGAAATTAAGCAAACTACCTTGACTTGGTGTCCACTGAAAGTATTCATGAGAAGAAATTGGTCTGAAATAGCTTGTGGACTTTAAAATGCATGTTCTTGATTACACTGAAGTTCTTATACAAGGTCTGAGACATGTTTAATGCAAGCCAGTGGCAGAGGTTTACAGAGATGCCAGCAGTTATCTACAATTTTTTGGTGCTTTCCAGTTTACCCTTGTGCTTTGCGATATGATCTCATAAACCAGACCCAAAATGCATTTCCATTAGTGCAAGCTCATTAGCAGGGTGACTGCAGTATATATATTAATAGCCTACTGGCTACCAGGGAAGATGACCAACCAATTGTTCATAGAAAACAGAAGACATTTTGCGGCCAGCCATTTCTTTTGAAGGAAAGGAAGAAGTCTGAGTCATCTGGACTTCTTTGATCAGTCCATCTCAGTAAGTAGTACAGGATGAATTTTGTAAAGCTTATGGATTTCATACCCAAAACAGTCTGTGTTAAGGAGCTATTTTAGACTCCAGATGATTTTAATTTTAATTTTAATTTTTTAATTAAAAGAAATCCTTTAATGCTTAATGAGAGTAGATAAAGTTTTCTTAATACTTTCGAAAATTATGAAAATGCTTTTGGATGCACCCTTTTTTTGTTATAGGAATTTAGCAGAGTTTATTCAGCTTTTGCCCAGGTACATCAGAACAAGATTTTGGCTGAAGTTCCACTTGCTTTCAGGTCAAGCTGAAGGGTTTTGCTGTGCCTTTACAAGCTAAATCTCTCTCCCTTAGCTGATACCTCTGTCCTTACATGATATCCTAGCAGCTAGAGAGAGGTGAAACGCTCAGACTGGCTGCTTCCTGAATTAAATGCTGGCAGGAGAAGGCTTTCAGTGAAGGATTCCTGTCTCTGACAGCTGCTGGACATCCTGATTTATAAGCAAGCCTGCTTATTTGGCCAGTCTTGCCATGAGCAGAGAAGTGTGTAGGGGCAGTGGTATGTGTGGGCTGGAGATGTTGAGTTTCTTGATTGGAAAACAGGCTCCCTTCTGAGATATCTTAGCTCAGTGCTTTAATGCAGCTTTATGGACTAGAAGACTCTGCAGGAGGTTTTGGTAGTGGATAAGAGGGGTAGTGATATGTAGGCAGCTCTGTGGCTTCATTATTTGGAAGGACCTTGATCCTCATGGTTGTTCACCTGATGAGAATCATTCTTGCTGAGCACAACCAAGCTGACATTGGTGGTGCAAAGATTTTCTTCCCTTCTTTCTGAACTGGGTGGGAAGAATGGCAGCCAGGGGCCTTGAGGGGCTTTCTGGTAGGAGTAGATGCTGGTGTTGGAGCCCAATATTTGTTTGCTGTAATCCTGTTTGTTTACAAACACTGTGCAGAGCCTTGTTTCCCTGAACGTGGCAAGAATCAAACAGACAATGGTTTCTTTGAAGGTGGCTCCAAGCCTCTCTCAGCCCAAGCCATGTTGAAAGCTGCTGTGGTTTTTTTCTTTGCAGCACCCTGCTATCACTCTGTCTCACACAGTCCCTCCTCTGTTGGCTTTGGGATCCTCTTATTTCAACCCCAAAGGAACTGACTGCTGTCTTCACATTTATCCTGAGCTAAAGGTTGCTCCCAGGCTCCTTGGGGAACAAAGCTCTCACACTGCTGGGTTGCAATGCCCTGCTCTGACCTGCTGCTGCATAACCCCGCGTTGACTTTTCCCTGCTCTCAGCTGGCTGAAATCAGCTCTGGCCAGGGTAGCCATAGGTCCACATTAATTGGCCTGGAGCTGTATGGCCCACCAAGTGACTGAGGATGCCCCTCAGACCCTTCCAGGCTGGAAGAGGTTTATGTCCAGGCTGCCCTGAGCAGGGGCAGAGGATTGGGGTCTGTCTGCACGAAGGTCATGTAGATGTTCTCCTCAGTTATACAAAAAGCAAGTGATTTTGCAAACAGCTTGTTAAGAGAATGTCTTGAGCAGCAGCATCTTTTTTGTTTTCACTAAACGGAGTTATTTTCTGGCAATTATTTCAGACCGGAATAGCTGGAGACTGTAGAGTTGTATTTGCATTTTTGTTTGAGTGCCTGCACATGTACTGCACACTGTGTTCCTTGTGAGGCAGTCATTTATTGTCCAGAAAGCTTTGCTTTCCACATCCAAGCACTAAAGCAGGAACTTCACAGGCTGATCTAGGTTTGGAGAACAAAAAGTGAATGGCCATCCTGATGTAGAGTCACACGTTATTATTACTATTATTATATTATGTGAACAAGCCCCAAACCTTCTGCAAGGTGCTGGTTTTCCCTCTTCTCTATTGCTTTTCCTTAAGATTGCATGCCAGATTGAAATCTGGTCTTGGTTCAGCGCCAGAAAGCTCCCCTAGTGGTCCCTGAAGGGAATCTCCCACCCCGAATCTCATTGTACTGCTCTCAGGAGCTGCTGAGCTCCCAAGAGCCTGTCTGGGAATCAGACATTATTCACGTGTCAGTTATTCCCTAACATTGTCTTTAATTGGTAGTTCTTTACAAGAGTGACACTGAGCTCACGGCTTGAGCAGGTACTGGAGATCGATCTCACTGCAGCTCCATGCTGGTTTTTGAAATGAAATGCCTAACTAGAGTGCCATCTACTCATGTCTAGGAAACCCACAGTAGAAAAATCTCCTAAAGGTCGTGGTTATGGTTTTTTCCATTACCTAGCAGAGAAAATGCAGTGTAATTTGTGTCAAGTAACATTTATTGGTGGCAGCCACTGCCAGTGTTAAAGGCAGCAAGAAGTGACCGAGAAAGAATGCCTTCAGCTAGGGCCTTGTGCGAGAGACTCTTCCACAGGCTTTGATACAGATTTGAGATTAGCAAGACCGTAACAAGTTGGAAAGCAAAAATCCAAAGTGTAGTGGGAAGATTAAATCCAGAGCAAAATTCTAGCAAAAAAAGTCATGGGTTTATAAGCAGACGGGAGCAGTGGTTGCAGCATGTGTTGGAGTGCAAGCGCTCCTTGTTTTGATTTGTTTCAATGGGAGCATCAAGCAGAAACTTTCAGCTTGCTGCTGAAGCAACATGTTCTCAGCCGAACTGGGTCCCCAGATGTTTTCTAGATTCACTTGAAAGGAAGTGGGGATTCCCTCCTCTGGTGTGGGAGTTTCCAAAGGCAATCCCCCACCCCCTGGTCATCAACCGGTGATGCATCCACCAGGCTATAAGTCAGGACTTGGTATTTTTCTGGAAGGAGCCAGCTCCTAACCTGAGCTCCCACATCCAGAAGTAAACATTTATATTGATCTTTATCCAAAACACATTCCTACAGCATCAAATCAGCACCTTCCACCTCGTTGGCCTGACAAAGAGCGGCATTTACAACTCACCAGTCAAGCACAGGGAAGGATTGTAACACAGAGGTGTCATCTTAGCATCATCACATTGTGCAGCCTGGCATAATGTGATGGCAGGGGGATTGATGAGAGCAGAGGTGCTCAGTGTGCTCATTTTCCGGGAGGATAACCTCAAAACCCATAACTTAACCCCAGCGACTTCAATCTCCAGCATTTTCCCTCTCCCCTCTCTGCAGCTTCCATATTCCCAAGGTTGAACAGAAGTTTGAGACGAGGGTTGGTTTCAGTGTTGTTGTTTTGCTTTTTTGGGGACTGACTTACTGTCCTTTACTCTTTCCTTTGGGAGCCCCCAGCAGGACAACCTTGGGTGCAGCTCAGCTGGCCAGAAGGTCACAGGGGCTGCTATGCAGCATGCCAGCCCCCCATGCCCATGGCTACCCTCTGAAACAGTAGGGACACAGGCTGTGGCCACAGAGCAGACTAAACGGGATTTAATTCCATCTTCAGGCAGCAGTTTGTCAAACAAAGACCTGACTGTGTCTGGCCTGGCCCTTGCTCAGCAGGGAATCTGCGGGACAGCCAGCCTGGACTAAACAAAACTTGTCAGTCTGGCACTGACTCAAGTTCAAAGCCTGATGAAGGCCAGCAGCAGCAGGCAGGGTCACTCTGCTGTAGTGGGGCATCAAGGCGAATGCTGTGGGACCTCTGCCATTGAGCCTGTTTTACCTGCTGTTGGCAGTGTGCTTCAGAAAATGGTAATGCTGTTAAGAGTAATGGTGTCTCGCCTAAGCAAACTTGACCATCCAAAACAGTGGCAAGTAGCTTGCAGCTTATTGCACGTTATTCTCAGCACTAAGAAATCACCTCAAACTGTTTTCACTGCCTTCATTGCATCTTACCTGTGACAGTATTCTAAGGGGCTTACAGGGAGGGGTTGGGGATTTTTATTTCTATAAAAAAAAAAAAATATGTAGGTTTTTTTTTGTGATTTCTGACAGCTTTCAGGGTTTCTCTTTTCCCACTAAGAGAATGGCATTGTTCCCCCTCAGGAGTGCTGATCCCACTTCCCATTTCCCTGGAAAGAAACAGAGCAAAAAGCAATGAGGAGCAAGGTCTGGGGACCTTTTGCACATCATTTGCTACTGCCTCCGAGTCTGTCTTTTGCATGCTGAGGACACTGCTAGGGACAGAAGGAGAAAGGAGTCTGTGCACCTATGATATGGCCACGAAAGTATTCCAGCCAGTCCTGATTTTCCCATCACCCTGGTCAGGCTGTGATAAGCCTACACTGGTTTTCCAACCTCTCCCTCTGGGTGGGGTGCCCCATAGGAGTCTTTCCATGCAGACTTCTGCACAGAGCTTGCTTGTACTTACAAGGTAGCAGAGCAAATAAACTCTGTTGGTACAAAGCTATGCCTGTAAATTTTTCCTCTCTTTAGG
Organism: Neopsephotus bourkii; assembly: GCF_033783945.1. Classification (NCBI taxonomy): domain Eukaryota; kingdom Metazoa; phylum Chordata; class Aves; order Psittaciformes; family Psittacidae; genus Neopsephotus; species Neopsephotus bourkii. Next base: position 4,654,563 of record NW_026901456.1, on the reverse strand, counting down.
CTTTTTCTTCTCTTCCTGCTTTTTTTCCTTCTCCTTTCTATGAATGCATTGTGGCTGCCTTGCAGTAAGCTGGCCAGAAGGGCCCTCTGGAGCCAGGGCTTTTCTACCCAAAAGCAGAAGCTCAGCACTCACTTCCAGCTGGTAGCTAACATTGTTTTGACACACATGCTCGTGGTAGAAAAGACTAATCTGTGGCATAGAAATACACATTTCTTTCCCTGCAAATCAGAGGAGGTTTATTCTATGCATGAATCTGAGCCTTGTGCTATGGAATATATGAAATCTAAGATATTAGCCAGCCCCTGTTTAAGTGTTATGCCGCTCCACAACACTGGGATAAGTAACCAAACCTCCCCACCCAGGCTGCATCACATGTGAGCCTCGTTAAGAGCATTTAAGCAGTCAGTCAGTCAGTCAGTCACGAGAGAAAATAAAACTAAATGAAAGGCAACAACCACACTGGGGAGAATTATGCACACTAATAATGGTGTCAGCACTTGCTGCTGGAGTGCTCTTAATGTGCAAAAGTGTTGTCTGTGCTTGATTAGAGCATAATCCCATCCCAGCCAGGAGTCCTCACTGGTGCCGTTGGCAGCGTGCTTCCCAGGCCCAGATGTGCTAGCCTGGGGTTGTGCTGCAGGACCCACTCCCTCTCAGAGCCCTCATCCAGGCTGGGGAAAGGAAGGACAGCAAGCAGCGGGAGGGGGGCATTTTATTTTGGGTGTTGGGTCAATGTTCAACGTATCCCATACAGTTCTAGTTTGGTACCCTCTGTGACTCAGGCCGTGCTTGGGAAAGGACTGCAACAAGCTGGCTGGGGCTCTGCAGAGCACGTGGTCACAGTGATGGAAGGGACCTCCCTGCCGTAACTGAGCAGTAGGGATGCCCGTGAGTGCTGGGTCCTGGAGGCTCTGGGCTGTGCAGCCACACATCTGTGAACATTAATTCTGCCAGCATTGCTCTTTGTCCTCACCTAACTCTCCAAATCATGTCCAGAGGGCAGATGATGTCTGATCTAAATAAATAGGCTGTTTCCTGCCTCCTTCTCCCCCTCTTAGCACATCTGTGCCGGAAGAAACCTAATTTAAGCCCTGTGTCTCTGGCACAAACAAATGGGAGTCCAAGTCCTTGGAAAGAGGGTTTTCTTAATACCTTCTTAATTCTTGCTCTTCCTTGTGGTTTCAGGTCTCACTGCATCTGACAAGGCAGGTAGCAATCGCGCTTTGACATTATTTTGTACACTGGAGTAGTCTCTGAATTGAACTCTGATGTGTGCAGCTTAACACCCTGCCAGTTTGGATTTCATTATTCACTCAGCAGTTGTGAGAATCCCTCCAGCCCATGCATCCATCAGTGAGCTTGCTGTGGTTTGAACTGGGTTCTCTTTCAATCTGCAGAATGTCTAGCAGTGCACTGGTGACTAATAAAGGACTTAGTCCTGCAAAAGCACATGTGTAAGCACATGTTTAACTTTCAGCACATCATTATGTGTCACAGAAGTCAAAGGGACAACTCACTTTCTTAAAGTCAGGTTTGTTCTTAAGCACTGTTAAGGGCTGGAGTCAGAGAGCTCAACAACTTCGCAGGAGCGAGCCCATAACAATTTTCTTCTCTTGCCTTCATAAGTCCATTCCTGAAAACACATTCTAAAGGATCAAGTTCTGCTACTGTTGAATAACACATATTCACAGTCTGGTTTTAATCAGCTGGTGGATAACTTTGGGCAGATAAGATCCCCCTTCCTATAACTCAGTTTTCCATGTGTAGAGGTAATGATACTTGCATTGTTTGCAGAACACTTAAAGATCTACTGCGAATTCACTCCATAAGAGAAAGTTCTATATGTGGCTCTGAATTAATCAATATTAACACAGTCACAAACCAGTGAATGCAGAATAGGGGCTGGGAAGGTATTTTTTGGTTTTACACAGTTGCCAGCTTCTAGCTGTAGGCAGTCTTTTCATGGGAAGACTGGAGAGAGACAGACCAAAGTTTTGCAGTGTATCTTTTAGTACAAGAGTCACAGCCTTAGGGGAAAAGGTTCTCATTTCCCTGTGTGCATACATGGTAAGGCTATTACAAGGTGCCTAAGCAGCAAAATTTAGCCTTGGTGTAAAAGGGAAACTTTCATGCTTTTCCTAGGAGAGATAAATCTGTAAGTCATATTATTCCTGCCACTCTTGGAGGCAGAGCTCTGCACATAAAATCTGGATTTCCTGGTGGCTTGGAAGTAGTTGAACTTATTTCATACCTTTGCTGAATGAGGCAGGATGACATTGTGCCATGTTCCAGCTGCTAGAATGGAAACTTGTTGACTTATCCTTGCTAAGGACCTAGCTCTTTACATTTGATTGTAAACATTTTAAGTAAAAGGCAAAACTACCCTATGGCTTATATTGTGAAAATGGTGTTGGAAGGAGGACATTGCCTCTGTGTGATCTCATGAGCCATTGACATTTCCCAGCAAAATTCACCTTTGCATCTTTCTAATGACACCCACACCATACTGTTTAACCTTTTGGTTGCATTTAATCCTGAGGTTTCTGAGGTATTCACATTTCACTGCCTATATTTGAGTCTTCAGTTATTAGCATATGAGTAATTCTAGGTTTCCAACTCTGCAGATGTAACGTCAGTTGGCTCTTAAACCTGTAAGTCCAGTTTGTGCATTTTCCACATCTTTGTGTTTTCCTTTCAGTAGAGATTTTGTCTGCCATGTAAAACAAAGTGATTATTCCATACAAATCTTTGGAAAAATCTGTTCTTTGGCACAGTGTTGTGTTGTCTGATACCTTTTTTTTTTTTTCTTTAATTTCTGGAAGGGAAACCCTTCCTATGAGGAGACTTAAGTTTCCATCAGTCATGAGAAAAACTGTTCCCTCTGGAATATTAGAGGTAAGCCTGGAAGACAACATTAAACAGAAATAAAATTCCAGATTGCTTCATTTTGAGTTTCAGCCCTGTTTCTTTGGAGGGGTTATTATTTCCAGAAATCACCTTGTTTTTTGAATTTCCTTGGCCTTTTCAAGTTCAGTGCATTGACTGCAGCAGCCAAGACTTTTGGAGCAGACCAGAGAAATGCACAGCATCTGTCAATAGATAAATATACACGTGTGTATTATACACAACATAAAACTTTGTGTTGCACTGCTATAAATGCAAAGCAATCATGAAATGTTGTAACACTGGCTTTCCCTCTCAGTTGTTTTGCTTTGCCCAAAAGAGGATTGGGGATTCTTGCAGAAAGTTGTTTTGCAGATAACTTGAGACATATTTAGAAAAGCTTCATTTAAGTTCTCTGCCACTTTCATGGTTTAGATGAGCCCACCTTTTCCTTACAGCTCCTGAAGTCTGCTCTTACATCCACAATGTGCAGTTCAGGCATATGCTAGCTCTTTCAGATTTCTTTTCATTGATTCTGCAAATTGTATTCTGATCTTTCTTAAGGCTAACCTTCATTTCTTTGATCCCTGAGCTGTAGGCAAAAAGTTTCAGTTCTGATCAAGGCAGTGATATGTAGCTGTCAGTGACTACATGCTGTCTAATTGAGTAAATGCCGAAGCCTGCATTCTTCTTGCAAGGACTGACAGGGTTATGAAATACTCTTGGTGATGGGTGTCCCTAAATAAATATTTCCTAATGCCACCGGGATCTTGATTCTGTTGCCCACTCATAGGCATCTGGTGCTATTTGAGATTCCACAGGGTTTTCCAGATGGCCTCCAGTTGCTGCTTAGCATGGCTGCCCTGTGGTGAGGGTCCTCCATGGGTCACATAGGACGTCTGCTGTCACCAGGTGGACATCCTAGACTCCTTAAGGCATCTCAGAGGGCACTGGATACCTAGTGGGGATATGTAAATCAGTTCCTAGTAGTCCAACACAATTATCTACTCTCACACAGACTTTCTAGAGATACAAGATTCAGAGAAAGAACTATCCTCAATTGAAGGAATATTTCTGTGGTTAACCACCCAAGAACTGGGTCTATGGTATAGAAAGATGCCAGCTATCCTTACTTCTCCAGATATCATGGGACATTTCATACTTTACTCTCTGCAGCTCTGAAGTCACTGTGAAACATCAAACAACATAGAGAGGGCACTGTATGGCTTCCTTTATACAACGGATTCCTCAACATTTGCTTTGGAAGAAAACAGCCTTGTTGTTTAGTATAAATGAAAATGTAATTTACTTCTCCTTTGATCAAACTGAAGCCAATCACATGACAGGAGTGCCGCTAATGCACGCTGTGTATCTGCTTTTGTCTATTCCCAGTAGGCAAGCAGTGATTGCTTTCAGTAGCGAGGCATCCTAGTGCTTGGGCGTGGTAGAGAAGAAGGTTCAAGTAATGAGCAAGCTCTCATTTCTCTCAGAAGACCTGGCAGAAGGCCCCGTCTGTTCTTTAATTACATTTCAACAGCTGTTTTTTATATATTTGTGTTTCCTTATTCAAACGTGGCTTATGAAAAAAGGAGATAAAAAAAAGGCAAATGATGAGCATGCTTTTAACCAAGAAACACAAAACTCTGCAACACAAGAAGCTGTCATGGACTAGCCAAAATCTTTCCAAGAAAAATCATTTCCTTCCCAGACCCACATCAGTGTTGATGCCACTATGGATGAGGTGGAAAGAAAACAGAGCGGGTTGGTACTAGATTGAGAGCAAAGGATATAATCTATACTGACTTGCAAGGAATCAAACACTGTTAGTTATCAGTCATCCTGACAGTGAAGTAACAGTCCCACATAATGGTACCCACAGGGTGAGTGGAGAGGAACAGCTTTCCACATCTTTCCAGGATACTTTAATCTGTAAACAACAGCTCCCAGACCTCAGCTGTAGAGCTGTGCTTGGTTTCAGGGGAGTTATTTGCAGTACTCTTACCCATGCATGCACACGCCTTCTCCCAGACATCTGCTTCCAGCTCAGGAAAACAGTAGTGAGAAAGGGTGAGCATCATCTCAACCACCAGGGTCCACATGCCATTTCCCATCAAGGCTGATGCCAGCCCATCTGCCAAGGTGTAAATACCCCTCCAAGAAGACTCCTTCAAGATCACTCATTGAGAGACAAAACTTCTCCCTATTAGTTTAGCTGATGTGAGCTAAGGGGAAAGTTTCCCAGCTGTTATGTGATGATCATCTTTGTTCAAGCAAGGGCAAAACTAAAGGAGTTCATGCAAAACCCAATATGGACAGGCAGTCTTTTAGATTACTGAAAAGGAAAATAAAGATTTTCCCTACTTGGGCAACCTCTGACTTTAAGCTAAAGAGTGGGACTGCTCTTTATAGCTTCACTGATGCATGAGAGGTTGTCTCACCCTCTACATCACGTCTCTCTGGCCCCTTCCTACTGTCCAAAGTTGTAAAAATAAATATGTGGGATGACATTAAAGGGTCATCTTGTCTCCACCAATGGTCAGTAGTATATGGTTATGGAAGATATGTAGGACTTGGCACAGCTTCCAGCAGTCAGCAGTGTAGGGATTTCTTGGGATGAAAGCTGCACATACAGTATTGTGCTTAGTAGACAGTAACATACCTTTTCTTCCATGCATCCATCAAGCATATTCTTTGTGAAGATGCTTAAACTCCTTTGAATTCATTTCTGATTTGGCCTTTACAGCCTCGTGTGGCAGAAGTTCCATGATTTAATCAAAAGCCATGCGAAAATGTCCTGCCTTAGGTCATTACAAAAAAGCTACCAGAAAACTTTCTGTTCATGTGCAGTGAGAAATAGTGAATTATTTTTTCATTCACCTTCTTCACTGTATTTATGAATTTATAGACCTCTATAGAACTCTTTCATTATTCTTCTACCAACATAAACACATGCAGAGTCTTTTCTGTTCACCTACAGGAGGAGAAAATAGAATGCAAAAACATCTGGAATACGAGTGGCTACATGCAATCTAGTTAAAGCAAGATGACTGTCCATAACTATTTGTGTACACATCTGTGTAAAAGGAAATTATAAAAACAAGAAGGCTTTGTTATCTTTGTTGGTTAATGCAGACAGAGCAAAGAAACTACATATTTAAACTCCAGTGAGACTTAGTAGGCAAAAAAGGAGGACAAAAAGTCCTAGCCTCTGTTTCCAAAAAGGCTAGCTGTGGAACAAGTTTAGAACCAAGACAGCCAAGTTCAGACTAGATGTTTCCTACTGAGGAATGTGGTGGATAATAATAAAGTCCATTAGAAGTGGCTTCCAGCCCAAAGGGGATAATAAATGCAAGATTACAGTTGTCTCCTGAAAACAAAGCTGGAACTGTTCTCAGAAACACAGGTGTTAATGAAATGCATCAAAACTAAAAATATCTTGGAAACAAATGTGCCAAAGTGTCACAATCAGCTGGTGAAAAATAAGTACAGGCATTAAAATCAAGTGCATCTCTTGCGGGAGGTGAGTAACCTCATCTTCAGAAGAGCCTATCATAAAATCTCTCAGAAATATTTGCCTCTGGTTTTGTTTAAAGGGATATGCTTAAGCACTGTTAACTTGCAGTTCTTTGCTTTTGTTTGCACAAGTGAAAGCAGCATATGTTACTTTATGAACTGCCAGACATCATGGCAGAGCAGCGAGCACTCCCCCCTTGGTGCAGAGTGGAAGGGGTTTCAGTGCTTGCCAGCATTACCAAAAGTACTGCTGAAGAAAAGATGAAGGGAAGGACAACCACTTTTCAAGGCATATCCTATCTCATTCAGCGCACAAATCCTACTCAGGCCTTGAAATATCCAGAACATGAAATGCTGCAACCTAGAGAAAGGGTTTCAAGGAGATACAGACCTCAGCATTTATAAAGTATCACCGTACTATAGCTGCTATAATTCATTTTGGGTGTTTTCAGATTAATTTCTATAACAGATTGTTCGTCCATGTAAAAATACCCAAATATCCACAGCAGACTTGGTTCTGAACATTGTAAGCTGCTCATTCAAAATAACTAACGATTGCTTTTGCTAACTTAGCATGACACCAGCCTTTGGACTTTCTTTCAGTTCTCATTCCTTTTTTAGCTTATTTGTGGAAACTTATAATTAGATTTTCCTTTTCCTAGTTCTCCCCATACCCTAGCTGATAAAGTGCCATAAATCCTGGACATCATCCATGAGTGCAGTCATTTATGAATTTTGCTATTTTTTGCACATTGCACCATATGTAAGACAAACTAACTTGGAGGCACAGTTTCTTATTTCTGGCATGCAGGAGAGTCACTGAGAGATATCATATGGTCTCCTGGCAAAAGTACAAAGTGGCTCTTGTTGTTTGATCTACTGTCTTAAACTTAAATGCAAAATCTGATAATTGGGTCAGGCAGGAGAAGAACCTTACTAATAAAGCTCTTTTCATTTCCTTTTCCTATATTTCCTCTTTTCATCTTTTCTTTCTCTCTTTCTTGGTTGGTCTGAGAAGTTGGAATCAGCTGTTAGCAAAGGGAGCTCGGCTTATGGAATTTCATCCTCTCCCCAAAATCCCCTTCTGCCTGTCATCCTTCAGCATACGCTGTTCTCTCGGCTGCCCTGCCAGGGGATTCACTTGCTCTCCTGGGCTTGCCATGAATGTTTTCTCAGAAATGTCTCAGTCATCACAAAACCTGGAACACTAAATGTGTGGTAAACATTCTCCAGAGTCATTGCCTATTGAAAAACAAAAATCATCTAGGAATCTCTTTTTCATCTAGGAATCTCTTTAATGCTATTTTTAACAGAGGTTTGTACTCCTGAGGATACACAAGCTAAACTGACACTGAACTTTCTCTGCAAGCTCAACATCTCCATCATATAAGAAGCTGAGACCTGAGCACTCACCCAGCTGAGTGATTTTTTTTAAGTAGCAATAGAGCACTTTTGTTCTCTGGTAGGAATAGCACAGCAGGAACATTCCATGGTCAGTTTAATGAATGGAATTAGATACTCCAGGGTTGCCTCTGTAATTAGATTGGCTGTATTTTCCCTCTGTGATTTTGCATAAATTCAATCAAAAAATGTGAAATCTGAATTTTGAAAAATCAGCCTACGCACTTTCAGAAAGCCCCTGGGCTTCTGAAACAGCCAAAGGCCTGTGCCCCACCACCTCTGCAGGAAGCAGCAGTCCAGCACAAGGAGGCTGTATGTGCAGCTTCATCTGCTGGGTGGCTGCTTCTCATCAGCCTCATCAGCACTATTGCCACAGAAGGGCTTTTAGGAAAGGGCTGCAGGAGCTGGTGGTTGTTGGCCAGGAGTGACTGGGTAAGAGCACTTTAATTGATCGCTAAGCCCCAGCCACAGCAGACTTAGCACACAGGAAGACCAGGAGGGCTTCCAGATCTATCATAATCATCAGTTTTACTAAAATACAATCTCTCATTCAACTTACTACACGCTTGGATCTGTGACTTTCCTCCACATCTCCACTCTGGGATGCTTGGAAGTTCTTTTGAAGGCAGAAAACAGTATTTATGGTGTATTTATGGGAGCAGTTGCCCAACCAGAGTCCTTATAAACCAAATCGACTTGCTGGTTGAGAATGCCTAAATAACAACTTGCTCAGGACAGAAACTTAGCTGATAAGAAAAAAAACCAACAACCAACCCACAAATCCTTTTAAAAAATCCTTTTAAAAAACACATCTAACTAGCATGTATTGGAAGGGGATTTTTTTAGCAAAGATCAGCTGTGCTACATTTTCACTGTGCATTCCAAGTTCAGCCTTAGATACTGCATCTTGGTCTGCAGAAGGGACACACTAACAGCTGGGCAATTTCACAGAAGAAAACATCAGAGCAAGTACAGAACACATGAGCCAAAAAATAACATTAGAAAATTGTAAGGCACCCTTAAGATATGTGCTGAGAATGGAGCTCAGGAAGAACACCAGGTTTTGCAGTTGTTAAATAAGAGAGCAGAATAACAATGCAAGGGGCTCAGAGATGTTTTTACTTGTTCCCAAAACATTTTTTTCCTTGAATTTCTCGTTTGGAGAAGATTAAACAAACTTATACAGCGAGGCGATAAGAACACAAGCAAGGACTGTCAGCAGGGCTTCTGGGTTATTTTTACTTTTGGCAGACATGGGAGGGCTCAGATCCTAGTCCATTTTGTGTGATGACTTAAACCTTTTGCAGGTTTGAATATCTGAGCTGGGGGCCAGCTTACAGTGCTCATTTTCCTTATGTGTCAGCATGACAGGCAGCTGTGTTGATCCACTGTCAAACCTCAGCCTCGCACACCACTGAACATGGGCAGGTGGTCAGGTGTCATGTACTTTACATGTCTCTTTGGCCCCATTTTACACTCTAAGTTGTTTCCACTCCTACTGTTATTGTAATTAATTACTTTATATCCCATCTAAAGTAATGTACAGTCTAGATGATGAGCCGTGCATATACCGATAACAAAGGGCTGTCTTGCAGTATGCCTTTTTAGTCATTTTATAGGCTGAACATTTCCGAATAGGCCACCATGAGAAATGAATGAATTTGTGAGGGTAGCAGAAGATGTTTGTGCTGCTTTGCAAATTTCCGCATCCTGGTCTTTGATAATTATCTTGTCTTTGTCATTTGGGGTTATTGCACTATCATTAATCTCTCCTCAGTTTGGAAAGAACTACTTCAGGTTAATATAGCTGTAACATTATTGGCAAGAAGAGCATCATATTACCAAAGTAAACAGATCCATACTAACAGCAGAGCACATTTATAGGCAAGGAAAATCACTGGCCAGACCTGGCAAGCAATCCTGGTAATCCTCAAGCACCAAGGACAACACTGTAGACCAGAGCATCACTTTTGAGGGCTGCTTTCCCCAGGATATGCCCCACCTCTCTTTGCAGCACAGCTCCACAGGAGGTGTGTGGGATACCCAGAGCTACCTGTACCTAACAACAGCTGCTTGCTTTTTTCCCTGCAGCTGCAGGATGGGTCTTTATGGCTCAAGGGTGCCTTTGAGATCACCATGAGCTAAGCAGGACAGTGGCTTCTCCCTTCTGTCACACAGATTTCAGTCACTGGAGCCCACAGTCTCTCCTGGTGGTCACTGAAATGATAAGACCCCAGAAGGGAAACGCTGCTGTGGCTCCTTCCACCCAGCAGCAGTCAGCTGGGCTGCAACCACTGCACCCAGTGGCCACAGGGAATGAAAGAGGGACAATAAAAGTTCTTAGCCATCCAAAGTCTGCCAAGAGCTGCATGGCTTCAGTTACAGCTGTTTTGTATCATTGGTTTTGGTTTTGTATCATTTTTACTTTTATTATTCCAGATTCACTGGTTCAGTATTTAGCTCTACCCAGAAATACCTTTGTTTGACTCCTTCTTGCAGACTGGCTGAAGATGGCCCAAACTTTTCGCTTAAGTGTGTTTACTAGTTGAATTTAAAAAAAAAAAAAAAGATAACATTAAAGTTTTACTTGAAAGGGCAGAAGCAGTAATGATGTTATTTTAGTTCAAAAATAAATGTGAACAAAACTACTCCTGACAGTTAACAAATACGAAATACACTTGACTTCTAAGCTATTAAACAACAGCAGCAAAATGTTCCCAGCAGTTGCTTAATGCAATTACTTGATTAGAGAAAGGCATTTCATTTCCTAACCGCTACAAGAATAAGCAATATAGCTGTCAATAATTTTGCAGTGAGGGCTGAGGGCTGGTGGTCAGCCTTAGACCACATCTTTGCATGGTCATTAACACATATCCATCAATGCACCCAGCAAAGCCTTAAGATTCTTAAGGGATTTCAGCAGTATGCGAATGACCTTTTCCTTCATCAGCTTCCAGGATGTTTTTCATTACTGAATATGCAGCCCATCATAATGTCTTACATCAATCCTCCATTTAAGTCTTAACCTGTTATTTTGAGACAGCCTTTTCTGCCTTTTGCATTAAAGTGTTGATGCGTAAGTGGGGTAGTTCTGTTTCAGAAAGCACCATCGAGCTGCAAGACATACAAGTGATTGCACGAAATATGTACTCTATCAGGAGAAAAAGGGATTTGTCTTTTCTGCAACTAGTGTTGCAGCGAGGAACTAAGGGAGAGGTGATGGTTGATCAGATGGCACTGTGCTCAGCTCCTGGCACAATGTCGATCCGTTTCCAACTCTCTTAATTGGTTCTGAGGGCAAAACTGACTCCATCCTCAAAAGACAGCTTTTTATCCCCCACAATTTTTGTTAGTGGGCAAAGGTGGACCTTCACTGGTGTTTTATTGTGATCAGGATTGCACTTCTGAAGAGCCTCTCCCAGCCACCCATCAAGGAGGGGTCTCTGTGAGCATGAGGTGGGTCCCTTTCTATTAAAATAGAATGGAAAGACAGGTGCCAGGTTTTCAGGTACATGCCCTCTGACAGGCCATGGCTAGCCTCAAGTGAACACCTCTGTAACACAAGTAGTGTGGCTGTCAGGCTACAGCACCATCAGTTTCTGCTTAAAGGCCTATCCCTGTTGCTCATCACTACTTGTAATGCAAACGCAGCCAGAGTGCGCACACCCCAAGTTAAAGAGCTGCTGGAGCAGTGTATGGTGGTAGGCCACAACAAAAATGTTCCTTATTTTTCTTTCACTCACAGTGTCCAACCCAGTCCAGCACAAGTGCTAGGTGCTGGTATCCCCAGGGTTAAGGTCATCTCTGCCATGTAGACTCACACCCCGTGTGTTTACAAAACCATGCACACATTAAATCAGTGACATCCCTTTGCTTTAAACTAAACTTCAGAGACAACTATAGTGTGGCAGGGCTGAATAGTTCATAGTCAGAAGGGGCTGTTCACACTTCAGTATCCTCTATGGCCTGAAAGGCAGGAGCATTTTTGTTTCCATAAAAGATGGAATAGTTTCCCTCATTCATCAGTCTTTCTTGAGTCATATTTATAAATACATTCTGTCTGTGTTACTAAAGGAGATGTCTTGACCATGTGTTCAAAATTACAAGTGTGAACTCACAGTGTTCTGCTGCACATAAATATTGTCTGCCACACTGTCATTCCTCAGCCTTATGTTGATGTCTTTAAACTCATTTATGGTATAAATAATAATGCTTCCTTTTAGGGGGCTAGTTCCTGGGTTGAGAGATACACCATGCGTGGATTTATTGAGAGGATGGGACAGAATTAAAGGCAGGTTTCTCCTCAAGCTCTGAGTCACATGATACAGGAGGAAATAGCCAGATTTGCTGTAAACTCTCCACCTTGCTGAACGTTTATCATGACTGAAGTCATTCATCCAGAGCAGCTGGGTGACTTATGAATGTGGGGGTTAATTTCTTACATAAAGAAAAAAGTAAAAAGCAAGCTCTAAAAAAAAAAAACAAACCCAAAAAATCCCAAGCCTAAAATATTTTAATTTAGGTTGGTGAAAAATATTTGTTTTCAACCTGAATAGAAATGTTTGGCTTTGGTTAGCATTGTTTTATACTTTTCTTATTTTATTTCTTTTTTTTTTAACATGGACCAGCCTTTAAACAAACAAACAAACAAAAATTACCAGAACGAAGAGTCAAAATATTAATTTTAAAAATACCTTAGTGAAATAAAAAAAAAAGAAAACAAAGTAGTTTATAAATGTCAAAATAAAATTAACTGCTTCAAAACAGTTTCCCCATTTTTCTGGACTAAATATATACGTGAATTTTAGTCAAATTCATGAATTGCAGTTCACCCCCCTGAAACATCTGCTTTCACTGGAAAAAAGATGTTTCCAGCTCCACTCAGAACTTTTCCGTGATGATTTCAGAACTGGGAGTATTTGCTGTTTCTGCATCCTGCTGCACATCGACACCGAGTACACCAATTTTTTTCCCTTTGCTGTCTCTCTCAGGTGTTAAGGTTTTGAGTCAGCTCCCTTTTAGAACCTTCTCAAGTACAGCTTTTCTTGGCCAAACCAATAGAGCTTAGCTTTGGCTAGGAAATCGTTTAGGACTAGTTTATGCATTTCAGAAAGATCAAGAAGGCTCTTGTTCACAGTGATACACTTGCTAGCACAGTTTGTAGGACATAGCACGCAGCTACATGCAGGAAGCCAGCATCCATCAACAGAGAGACAGTGGTAGTACAGCTGCCTTCTCTGCCCGTGCTTTGTGTTCTCCTGCCTCTCCCTTATCAGTGACTGAATTATTTACTGCAAATGGGGTTCTGATCCAGTGTGACCCAAGGAAATCAGGAGCAGTGCTGTTGCATTCCACATGCTGACAGCGCCGGTGCTCCAGGGATGGAGGGGAGTGTTGTGCAACCATTACACATGGAAAGGCAAAATCCCCTCTCCTGGAGCAGAAGGAAAATCCCCACCGTTGTAACCCCAGTCCGCCTCTGGTGTGGCCCAGCAAACATACCCCTTACTTTACCACACACAGGAGTTGCTTTCTAATTTTACTTCAAAAGGAATTTGAAGGGGAAAAACAGAATCCAGAAGTGCTTTTCTTGATGTGTTGTTCATTCTACTTAGTGTACCAAGGGCAATACTCTCTTTTCTGATCCTGAGCACAGATCAAAAGGGAAAAGCAATCCTGTATTTGCTGTTTGCATTTTTGGGATCCAGCCTTTGCACACATGTACACAACAGTAATGCTTGCAACCTGCAGCTGAGATAACTTCTGCATATTTGTAGTAGTTTTCAAACAAATTAACACAGCACTCATTTCTCTTGAAAAGGGATGCTTATAATTGCAGTTCTGGCTACAAAATGCTACTGCAGTGAGCTGAGTGGCCTGCTGAGACTGAATAGTAGTCTTCACATTTGATACTCCAGAGTCAGATACTGCATTAGTAGCAAAGTGTCTGTCTTTTTACCCATCCAGTTCCTGTATCCGCTAGTAATTTACTTGCATGAGTAATTTCCCTGAGTTTGCTCTCATACATTGATTTTTATGATTCCAAACTCCTGTCTTGCATTCATCACTGAGTGCCACACTTCACATGAAACCAGTGGGGAGTTTAGGCTTGTGCAATATTTTTTCCTCCTGATCTTTTTAGAAGTTCTACAGTGTTATCATAGGCTTCAGTGTCGCTTTTTAAGTCTTTCTGAGTGTTTGCATATCTACATACATGAGTGTGTGTAGAAATACGTAATGTGTGCTTGTATAAGTTTGTGTACACAAAAGCAACTATGAGAAATGCAACCCATTTTTCATCTGCAATGATAAAACAGAACTGTCCCAGAGAGTCTTGTATCATGTAAGAGGAAGCTATGCCCTAGGAGCCTGAATTTCACATTTCTCCCTCTTACATACTTTCTCAGCCACTTTAATTTGCAAATATGAAATGTGTCCTGCTAGTGAATATGACAAGAGATACTTTCCAAATCCCATACCTAGGTATTGTACATTGCAACAGCACAGTGATGGTGCATTAGAATTACTGGAATGTGAGCTTTCCAATTTGTTTCCTCTCCCCTCTTCCCCCCTGCTCTTTCTCTCCTCACTTGTTCCACTTAATAATGCTACCCAAAGGGGTATCTTTACCTGGTTGTAAAGTGGAAAACTATTCCTTTTGTGAAAAAAGAAATGCTTTTTATTTATTAATGGTATCTTGTTGAAGGATCAGCCCCTCAGTTTCGGAAGCTGGAGGTCTTCTGGGCAGCACTATTCAGCTCTGTTACATCCATCTGGTCCCCCTCTCCAGGCAACGGCTGTGTTGGGAGACCTCTCTCCTACCAAGCAACCTGCAGTATGATGCTTTTGAAGTCCTTCGCCTAGTTCACTCACCCGCTCACCCCTTTCAAGCCAAGCCCATTCCAATTTAGGTGACTTTAATCTTTGCCTTTCAACTGGCAGGCACATGGGGCTATCTCCAAACACGGACCATGGGGGCACACACCTGTTCTGGCTGCCCACACTTCCTGCCTGATGCTCCCAAGAAACCCAGGAGAAGGAGGCCAGCACATCACTGGCCTCCAGTGCTGGCATCCCCATGTGCCTTCCTTGGCCACCCTGTTCCCCCACACCTCCTGTAGTACCCCTGCACTTCCTTACCCCGACACAACAACTGGCTTAGGGAAGGCTGCTGCTCACCCCAGCTCAGACTGCTCTACTCTACACATATTGTGTGTACATATATATATGCACACACACACACACTATACATATACATATATATACTATATATATGTGTATCTATACGTACGTCTAAGAGGGGGGTTGCCATTTCGGCAGGAGGAATGAGAAAAAAAAGCTCCCCCTTTGGGTAGCATTATTAAGTGGAACAAGTGAGGAGAAAAAGAGCAGGGGGGGAGGGGGTAGAGAAAACAAATTGGAAAGCTCACATGAGGCAATGCAACTGGATGTCAGAGCAAGGGCTTTGATGTTAGTGGAGGAGATTAAATGTCCACATAAAGGATTGGACTCGGGTGGTCTGCACTGTTTCCTCTCACGTGCACGGCAGTGTGACAATTGCTTTTCAAAGATTAGAAACTTACCACCTTCTAAACCAGAACTTAAAAAAGAAGGGGGGGAAAAAAAAGGGGGAAAAAAGAAGACATCAAAGAGGAAGAGCTTCTGGGCAGGGTCTGAGCACGGCCTGGGTTCATGTGTCACACAGTCCCGCAGCTTCCCAGCTATAGAGCGGTACAGTGCTTTTGGAGATGGAGCGGAAACATAGCTGCAGTGTCAGACATTAAAAATGCCACTGTCAAGGCCCCCACACAGTGACGTGTCCTGAAAGGAAAGGTCACCAGCAGTGAGTTATTCTTCCCAAAGCCCCTGTGCTGGGCTGCCGGCTTTCAGCAGTGCACACTACTGAAATGATGGAAGATCTGCTAGAAACCAGAGCGACGCGACGGTAGCATAACGTATGTTCATTCTGACATGAGCTCCCCTTCGCAGGGCAGCACCTTCTGGCACAACACTTAAGAGCTTTACAGATTTTAAGCATGTTCTTAAGCCATATTACCACTACAGAACCTTAGCACATTATTAATTTTCACATTTAATTGCTTTGCGAAGTTTCAACCAGAGCCCTTGTCAGTTTCTCTGTGAGTTTTGAGATGTGAACCACAACTGTATGAAACACTCCCCATGAGAGAAGATTTATTAAACTATAATTATTATTATTACTGGGAGCAAGTAATCACAAAAGGTAACTTTGCAGATGGAGATAATCAAAAGTCCTTACTGCTTTAGGTTTAACAAAATACCCAGAAATATAGGGAGCATATAATGCTAATGCTTTGCCACTTTGGTGTTATTTTGTAAGCGATAGCTTAAAACAGAGTCTTGTGTTTCAGTATGCTAAATATGGCCTAAAGAACCCATGGATGTAAACAGGAAAATTTGGATTGATGTTAATGTGCTTCAGGTCAAGCCTAAAAATAAGAAAAGATGTACCACAAGTGACATGTGCAAACTCTCCTAACCAGGGTACTGGAGGCTGAGACTTTTGCCAAAAGCTGAAGTTTGAACTTGCAGTAATTTGGCTAATGTGGTTTTGTGAATTTTCTGCTGCAGTCAGCATTTTTATGCTCCTCTGATTATAGGTGCATTTGCAATTTTTAAAGACTTGGGTAGGGTATTTTTGCATTGAATAATTACAGAATATTATTTACTGGTTTTCCCTTAAACATTTCCTTTTACTTCAGTTATTTATTCTGTTCTTTTTCCTTCTGCACAGTTTTTCTGCAGTCTGTAATTTTCTGCAAATATCAGTAACGTTAACACTGACATATCTTTTGATTGAGACACAAAGAGGAAGTGTTTCTGTTTGGAAAGGTAATGTAATAGAAATCTGGTGGATTTTTGATGCTAGAAAAAAAACCCATCCTACGGATTAGACTGAACTGTGGAATCCAGCCAGACACTCCAGGCTTTATCTAGAAAATGTATATGCACTGAGCATGCCACATGCACAGCATTTAAAATTAATACGCTAAAACTGTGCCTGAAAAAAATTGCATTGATACATATACACCTCGTCTACTTCAGTTTAATAAACTCATTTGAAACTGTAACTCATCTAGTTTAATCCTACTGTGTTTTCTGTGTAATAACAGTCCTGGTTACACAGCTTTCACTCCCTGCATAGCCCTAAGCCCCTACTTCTTTCTCTGCTTAGACCCTGAGTCTTCAATAGTAAGGAGTTTCTCTTCAGTAAAACAGAAAGCAAGTGAATGAGATGATGAGGGTGAAATTGCTTCATTTATGGTAAAAGCACCATGGACAAGTAAATAGAGTGCGGTTACTGTGGTAATTAGTTCACATTTTTTGTCACCCTTAGAAGGAAAGTTTGCAAATCCCCCTAACAATAATGCAAGGAGTGAAGGTTTGGTCTTACTTGCAAGGAAAATATTTGTGTCTATTATTTGATGTACGAACTTTAAAGCTATTCTCGCTCTCTTCTTCTGGTATCTCCAGAATGCATAAGATATTTGTATTGTGTGGTTCAAAATACCAAACATAAATCAAAAGATTTAGCATAGTTTTGTAGGACACAGAGACAGTCTTAGCTTACTAAGCTTGAGTTACAGCATATGTTTTTCATTAAAGAATCCAATCCCTGATCTTCATTAAAAAACACCAAAAATACTGTCTATAACAAAACATCAAACAATAAAATTATCATTAGCTTTCTAGGCCATTACAAAATGAGAATCCCTACATTAATCTTACTGCTATTTGGTTTTACTAAAGAAACCTTCAAAAAGAGTTGGGGTGAGTAAAGCAGCGAGGCATTTGCAGCAGAGCAGACAGCCTGACATTTAAGAGAATTCTCCAGTTTTACTGTAATCAACATAACATCACACATGCAGAAGCAATGATTTTAAAAGTAAGTCTGGGAGATAAAAAGGTCTGTTACTCAGGGTGAAGATCTTGAAAACGTTCAAGAAAATGTCCAGACTGTAAGGAAAAGCGTATGGGATCATCATAAGACAAGCAAGTCACTGAATAAAAGCATATTGGCAGAAATGATTTGTGAGGAGCATACAGGTAGAGGCACGTCAGCTTCAGGGCAGTTCTGTAAATAAAAGTAATTTCTTCACAAGTCACCTGTAAGAAGCAGGCTCTCAGGATTTTCCCAAATGAAATGTATAAAATACAAGAAAGGGCTACTTCTGCCTGGAGATGCTGCAGGGTGGGGAAGGAGGAATCATTTCTCCAATGGCAATGGGGCAAAGGAGCAAAGGAGAGGATGGGAGTAAGACTGAGCCCGTGCAGCAGCTCTTGTCACCAGCAGCAGCCCCAAAGGGGTAGCTTGTGTTTCCAAAAACTTGTAAGTTTTAAAAAGACACATGGCTGTTGTGATGGTAGCTCCTCCTTCGTGATCACCTGGGTCTGGCCTCCAGGAGGACCAAGAGAACCCGATGAGCAGCAGGGGGATGATGAGAAGGGGGCAGGCGTGACCAAGGGCAAGAGCATATCCCACAGACTCCTGAAAAGCCCCAGGCAGGGTACACTGGTGCCTCGGGATTTAGTGCAAGCAGCTTCCACTGGTCTGCCCTTGGTTTTATTTCTAACTTTATTATTTGGTGCTTCTGATTATTTTTGGTTACTAATGGATATGTACAATAAAATGCAGTTATTTGTGGTGTTTAGATATCTCTAATTCAGAACACATTTAACAAGGACATTCAAGGACAGGCAAATACTTAGCACATGGCAGACCACATGTTATTTTTTCCTTTCATCTGAAGGACTTGGAGCCTAAGCTAGAGTTACTATTATTAATTACATACCAGATCATTAAAGTCTATTCATCACTCCTGATTCATTGGCTTTCTCAGATATCCTTTCCAGTCACCCATGCTACCCTGGGTGCAGCCAGCTATTTGGTGTTGGGGGATAGCAGTGAAAGCCAAGAGGAGTCTGCTCGGGGGAACTCCCTGGATGGGAATGCCCTACTGCCCACCACCTCAAGCTGACAGGACACAGCAGAAGCAGTGGCATACATGAACATGGATGAGAAGGTTTAGCATATGCACGTCATGGTGGATAGATGGTTTTGTTACCTGCAGCCGAGATTCTATCCGTTCGCATAAGCCAGGGGAAAGCTGTGCTCATGGATGCATCCTGTGGGTTAGATGTGTGGCACAAGGTTTTGCTAGCGCGTCCACACAGAGCTTGAAGAAACCATACATTTGCATCGGCACATCGCACCAGGCTTGTAGGGCCCCTTCCCCTGAATTCTCCCTGCAGGCTGCTGGATAATTTATTTCTTTTCAGGTTAAAAAGCTAGGGCGTTCCACCTCAGATGTGGTTGCACCTATTTGATGCTTCCAAAACCTCTGTGATCAGAAATGCTTGACAAAATTCTTTGGGGTGAAGAGAGATATGTAAAAGAAAATTATTGTGCATACTGCTCAAATAGTGTTCAAAGGATCTTCACATTTGCAAAGGCAAATAGCAAGATATTGAAAATCCCACTTGTATCAGCCTGAGTTTTTTCTTTTGGCTGAATGCTCGTAGGACATAAAGCAACAACAAACTTATGTACCAAAATAAAATTCGCAAATGGGAAGAAGTAAAGTTGAACAAAATATGCAAGAATTTAGAGCAGTGTTTTGGAGGCAATATTATTATAAGATGCAGTTCCAAAGAAGTAGAGTTCAGCACTGTCAGCTTTTTTTAATTTATTCATTAATTTGGGAAAGAAGATGGACATGCACAGCCTCATTCCAGGCCCAGGAAATGAGAGCTCAGACTATGAAGGAGTCACTTTTTTTTTCCCCTCCATTCAGCAAAAATCTTCTGTATCCAAAGTGAAATATGAGTGCAGAATAGAATAGTTGCTCCTGGGCTTTTGTTGTTGGTGGTTTTTCACTTGTACAGCTAAATAAAAATAATTTTCCAAACATAAATTTAATCCTAAATGATTTAATAATGAAATCTAATTGCTTAGATATTAGACAGAACATGAACCAAATTCAGCCTTGGTATGTACAAACTTGCCTTGATTAATTCTACCTACTTGCTGAAAGGGCTGGGTTTGGCTGCACTTTTTTTTCCCCCATCATAATATTAAAAGCTGGTCTCGAGTGAATCTGCAAAGTCGCACTAAGCTAGTGAGAAACAAATTCCCAATTTTTGCCTTGTTCTTCTCCAAGCTTAAAAAGAGCTGAGAATGGTGTTACACATAAGCTTTTCAATAAACATCTCCTAGATCAAAAGCAGCACTAACAGAGTTTCATCTTTGCAATATGAACAAATCCTGCTTCCCTTCATGCATTCAAGAAGCATTTACTTTCAAAAACACCTCAGCCTTTTGTGTAGTTGCTATGGTCTAATCCTATATAACATGATAAGATGCTGAATGGCTCCTGGAAAGCATGCGACGTTTGCCCTACACGCAGGTCTTGGTGATTTCTGGAGTGCCTGGCATTGTGCCTATGGCCCTCTTGCTGTTCTAAGCATCCAGGTAAACAACTGAAAATACATCAGTATGTGTGACAGCACCCATAAAAGCACCCTGGTCATGTGAATAAGCGAGCCAGTGCCTTCCTTAAATTAATCTGTCTGCAGGCAGGAGCTGCCCAGGAGAGAGGTGTGCATCTGAGCCTTGCTCTCCTTGTCCAGGTCTAGTGTCAGATCACGGCACAGCTCCCACACTTGGCTCACATCCCTGGGAAACTCCTGCTCACCTTAGTGGTAGGAACTGGGTTTTGGTCTGCCCTTCGAAACTTCAACTCTGCTTCTGGCTTTCCCACCTTCCCTTAGTGTCCTCTGCAGCCGCAATATTCAAATTCAATTTATTATATGTTCTCAAGTTTGAAATACTAAGGAAAGGGGAGGAGGGAGGAGAGAGGAAACCATATGTCAAAAAAGACTGAATCAAAGTGAAAGTGGTGTGTGTGCACGCATCGGAAGAAGCTAAGTTTGGCCTGATGTTTTCTATTTTGACTATTGGAAAATTTTGGTGAGATGTGGGCTTGGTGTGACATCTGTTTAGCTTTGGGGAGCGTGTACATGTTCGTGTGTGTGTGCGTGTGTGTGGCAGAGGCTGATGTCTTTCTTTGTATGAAGCTGCGCAGTATCATATGGTGATATAAAACATGAACACCCACTTAGAACATTCATGCAGAGTCTGCTGGGGTATTTCATCTCTCTTTATTCTCGCAGGTTTAACTCATGGGCTACATGCACAAAGTCTTTTTCACAGTCGATAACAGTGTCTAGGAAAGCTGTACACTGGTGATGTCTTGTGAACCAATGGCCCAAAACTGGGATATTTTTAAAGCTTCTTTATGATGAATTCATCCTAATACATTCATCCAGGCCCTGAAAATTATTACAGCTGACATGAATGGATGGTGCTCCATCTCATGTAGCTTCCTACCCCAGTCTCCTAGGGTACCAAAAGCCATGATGTGCGTGACTGGCAGAGGCACTGCTGTCTTACAGCTCCCCATTTGAGTCACCCCTGGAAATCAGGCCACCGATTTTCTCTTCTCCTTATGAGAAATGAGACAACCAGCCAAGGGGTTTGCTGGGTTTTGCTACTTTTGTCATAGTAACAGTCACAATATTTGCTTATAAAACAAGGGGATGGGGGCATAACAAACCTACTGAAGCAGAATTTATAGGAAGATGTGTACAGCTCTGCTGAAAACAGAGCCCTGTACTTCAAGGGTAAAGTGCCTGCAAACCAGCTTTTCCACCACTGCTGGCAATAATTAGCCATTCAGACTGCACTAAAAGCTGCCTGAAGGCGAAGAGACATTGCTAGTTTGGGGAGTTGCTTTAAAAAAAAAAGTCAATATATCTTTGCTGCTGTTTTGCTTTAATTTCATTCCGCTTTCTGTGATGTCTCTGTACAACCTGGAAATTTGTGGTGCCCAAAACCAGCATTAAATGTTACTCAGTTTTTCAGGCAATAAACCATTTGACATTAGTGTAGTTTCTATTTTTGTGTAAAATCCCAAACATCTGTTCCACAGGAGATGGGTTTGCTACCAAGCACTACTGTTAGATTTCTCGCCAACAAGTTTCATTGCTTCATGTGGTTTGTGTTTTGTTCTTTAAACAGTTAATTATGTTTTATTCTTTCTTCCATAAAAGCTAAATTTAGCCAAGATCTTCTCTAATCTGAAACATTTTGTGGAAATGACAGTGTTGTTAAAAAAAGCATTCTGGGTAGAGATTACAAATGTATAAAATAAGTGAGCACAGTGTCCTTTACGCCGTATCTCTGTTCATCACTCTGTCTTTGATGAGTATGGGCAAAGGTTGTTATAAATTGAGATCAAGTAGCCTACTACACACGCACATGTGTACTGGTGCGCTCACAGTCACACAAACGGACATGCACACACATGGATGCAGTGGTTTGTATGCTGCTGTCAGCAACCAGTCCTTGATTCAGTGAGCTCAAAGAGGGGGATCAACAACCCAGCTGGTGGGAATTTATAAGAAAATTTGGTAATATATTCAAAGAGCAGGTCTGGAAGAGACCTCAAGTGGTCACTCCATCCATTTCCTGTCACTAAAAAGATCAGCCTCATCTATATTATTGGTGGGGACTGTCTTTATAACTAGTCCATGGAGACATCCTGTACAGGAGATTGCACAGCTGATATCTGCTGTAGCAAGGGTTTGATGCTGCCCTGCAGCCACTTGCATGCTTTGTGAGCACTCTGGAGTGTATCCCAGTAGCTGCTGGGCTCTGTGCAGTGATACTGGGATGGGAGCCACTAATCTGAGCAGCCAGAGTAATCCTGAACATACAAAACACATCTCTCACGCCAGAAGATCACCTAAGGGGGGGAGGAGTTTTTCCATTCATTCGAGTGGGGTCAGGATTTCAGCCAAAACATACCCATTTACCAGACAGACATGAAATACAGGCACAAACTTATAAAATATTGCCAAGAATGCCGTCAGTCTTACTTATCTGACCCTCAGCTTCTGTCAGACCAAAAGATAAAGTCTGTTTATGAGAAACTGCTGAGAAATCAGTCTGTAGTGAGCGTGCTTAAAACAGGTCACCAGCTTTTCCAAACATTCAGCATCTGTATCTTAAAATGACTCCTACATGTTCTGTATGTTTTCACTTTTCCCTTTATGTATGAATACAAGGTAATGCCCCCATCATCTCTAGGATGATGAAATGGACAGCAACCACTTTTGGCAAACGAAACGCGGGCTCCTGTTACTTTAGCTCGTCAAGCTGCCAGTTATTCCTCCTTACACTCCCTTTGAACTGCTGCCTTGCTAGTCAGACCACTACATTCGAGAAGCGGAAACTCAAGATCTCTATGAAACTTCAAGTACTTTTCACACCAACCACCAGCAAACATAAATGGGGAATATCTGTGTGGAAAACTGGGAATCTCACTGTGCTGCATAACCTGAAAACCCTGCATGGAGGAGGAGCTGTGTTGGATCTTCCTGCTGCCATCATGCTTGTAACGGCAGGGAGGTTGTATCTGGCTTGCTGGTTTGGTAGCCATAGATTTCTGGACTGCTTACACCTAGCATGTGGAAATGCCTCCCATAAGGGAAACCAAGCAAGCCCCCTGCTAGATTTGCATGGCAGTGCACTGACCATTATCTGCTGCTGCTCTGCAGGACACCCCACTGCCTCTTGGCAAGGAAGGAGCTCGGTATATTTGTGTGGCATTTGCATGGACCAGCAGAGAAAGGCACTCCCCTCCAGAACTGAGCCCATTGAGCATGGCCTGCGCTTCTTTGCTGGAGGGAGCTAAATCCTTGATTCTGGTCACAGCAGCAGCAAAATGCAGCATACAAAAAGCAGGCAGGGTTGTACCTTAGTGGTTCACCCTCTTGGTGGTCATCTTTTTAATACCATTGTTACTGTTTTGACAAAAAAGGATCATGTGTTCTGTGCACTTGTAGCCTAGTTCACTCTACAGTGCAGTTCAGGGAGACTGTGGATATCATGATGTGTTTCATGGCTATGGAGGTAGTTAAGCCTTAATTTGAAATGCTTACATTTCATACCCAGGTATTAAGATTTCCTTACGTCCTTTCTGCATGTGTGCAATACACATTTATGTCCGGGTTATCCTTTGTATTGGGGAAATTAAAATGGGCAAAAATGCTATGGAAATATGCATCAGCACCCTGTATTTTCTCCAGAACTACAGTATTCCTCTGTGCTACTTCCTTCATTACTTTGCATGCATTTGCAAGCTTCCAGCCTTTGTCTTCCTGGGAATTGTGTGACACATGTTTCTGAACTTTCTGTTCAGCGCTATCAAGCTTTAGCCTCAGAAATACCTGTCACTTCCTGGATCTAATTTCATTTTGGCTATGAAATAGACCACCCAATTCGAGAAGAAAATATTGCTATCTTCATGCTAATTGTTAAATGATTTTGTTCAGTACTGAGGCTCCACTGGAAAGGAGCCAGATGTGTGGTGGGATAAAAACCACTAAGAACTGAACAAAGACCACCAAATACACTCTTCTACAGGCAACTCCTCAGCAGCATACAAAAACACAAAGCAGGCTGCTTTTCCTGCAACATGAAGCTGTTGCTGGAATGCAGCAGTACAGTTTGAACAGTTCTGCACTGGGATCTCCACCTTTTGCTCAGTGCTAAAGTACCTATCATTGCCTTGCTCTTATGCAACATATTTCCTTGCAAAATTGTCATTAATCTATCTTTCCAATGTGCTCTAAGTTTTTTTCTTGACCATCTCTTCAGTCTCCTTTTATTGCCGGGCTCTGTCTTGCTTTTATCTGCCATCAGAACTGTGCTAAAGTCGTTGGCTTTCTGTGTTGCAGATAAGCTTACCATTGTTTTAACCCTCTGTCCTGGCGCCTGGCTCTTGTGCAAATGCCTTTTTACACAAAGAGGTCAGTCAGCACTGTCCCTGCTTGAGGCTTTGCAGAAGGGAGTCCCAGTACTTGGCTAGTATGAGGAACCGCTTCCCAGGGCTCATCCTCAGCACGGGCAGGAGCCTGAGCTGTAGGGACCAGTGCTTCACCTTCACACTGCTAGCCACAGTGTTGCCACCTCGCATCCCATTTTATTCCCACCGTTGCTGGCTAACAAGTTTACCACATTTATGGATCCTTCACCAAGCCTGTAGTGCTGAATTGCTACTAGGATAGCATATATAGGTCCTGGTGTAATTTTCTGTTTCACACTTTATGGATGGAAAGAAAGCAGCAATCAATTCCCAAAGGAAATTGCAACATAAGAGAAGGGATGCTAATCCTTGCTGCTCTCACCTAAACTAACTCAGAGTGAATCATGACAGTGCTTTGCACCACCTAATGCCAGGAACCATTTTAAGGTGATTCTGAAGGCAGTCTTGATGTTCAGGGCACAGCTGGGTGAAAAGATCGTTCTCCCCACACACATGCATGGGCATACAATTTCCACAGAAAC
Source organism: Neopsephotus bourkii (assembly GCF_033783945.1). NCBI lineage: Eukaryota > Metazoa > Chordata > Aves > Psittaciformes > Psittacidae > Neopsephotus > Neopsephotus bourkii. The sequence goes on along the minus strand of NW_026901456.1, from coordinate 4,629,314 downwards.
AAGATTCCCAGTGAAGTATTTCGTAAAACAAAAATAAATATAAGATGCCATTCATATTTATGTACTGTGTTTAATCTAAAACCACTGGAAATACCATCACAAACTTAATTTCAAAATACTTCAAAACAGAAAGCATTATTTTCCCATGAAAAATAAGGGAACACGATGTCAACTATTAAAATTTCAGACTGTTTTCAAAGCAAATTGTCTGGATCAGGTCCTTTTTCTCATGAAAAGATTGAACTTGATAAATCAACATGTAAAAAATATTGCATTGGAAAATTGGTATCTGACTCCACTACGGATCATCATTTCCACTGAATTCATAAGTTAATAACAGCAGATTGTTACTAAATCATAAAATAGGAGATCACAAAGAAAGAAGATGATAACAAACGCTAAGTTTTTTTAAAGAAGCCATGTATGAAACTGGAGTCATTCAGATACGAACATGTCAGCTCCAGAGTGCTGTCTGTTGCCTTAAATCTGACACCATTCAGCAAATTTCTAATGTTTCCATAATCTGTTTACCTCCCGCTTTGCAGCATAGTATACTCAAAAATCTGTGAAGGACGGACTTGTACTCATCCTTCTTGCGGCTTCAGGTTCCTAAGGCTGATGCAAGAGCTTGGAACCCCAGCTCCCCAGCAGAAAATACATTTAATTTTCCTCCTTTGGGCAAGTGATTTGTGAGTAGGGGGAGGGCAGCAGTCACATGAAGGCTAAAGGCCGCTTGCTCTTCTCACAAGCCTACAAGTACTTCTAGAAAAGAATATTCCTTTTTTTTCTCCAGTGAGATAATATAAAAGCTCCCAAGCCTTTGGTACCTACACTGGGCTGCAATGATAACATTTCTGTGCGTCCTTCTGTGAGTTTGGGGTTTAAAATACTAAACTGATGTAAAGGCTTGAAAGATAATTTGTTTGCATTCTGACTTTTGGTCAGGCTGGTAAGGAAGCCCTTCTGTTTATGCTGTTTCTTCCACATTTACATTTATAAAGAGGAGAGAAGAAAACAGCATTTGGAAAGGATGCAACCAGTGGTGTCTAGTATCCCTGTTCTGGTTGACAGGAACAGTCAGAGAGGCATACATATTCAGGTATTTCAGAAAGGTGAATTGTTTCTAGATAAAATGACTGTAGCTGTTCTGTCAGTGTTAGCTGTAGAAAAACATAATTAATAATTGTGGAAAACCTCAGGAAATACTTTATTTTGAGTTGATTCAAAGCAAATAATTAAGAATTTAGGAAAATTACTTTAAAAATTCTTCTAGAACCAAGAAAACCCCTAAGATTTAAGGTTTCAGCTGTCAGGGCTTTTTGAACAATTTCAAAATAAAATTAAATGCAAAGTATTATTTTTCTGTAAAAAATATATAATTTAAAATTTCATTCTGAAAACAGTTATATTTTATTTTTATAATTTTCACTCCTCCTTCAGCAAAATAGCTTAAAAACGGGCAAAAAATCATGAAACATCATTTTTGCCTAAATCTGCATTACCTCAGTGGGCAAGATAATATTTTGGCCATAACATTTTATCGAGCTCTATAAAGCAGCATTTCTTTAGTGTGTTTTCTTTTATTTATCCATCCACCCCACAATTTGTTGCCTACTTTTCTCTTTCTTTCTTCCCTGTAAGGATTACTATGGGCTCTCTCTATATAATATGGCATAATCAATGGCACATGAGCAGCACTGGTAAGTGAGAGGAGGAATCCCATTTACCGGCGGATCGTATATCTGACAGTACTGTCCAAGTGACTGCTTTCACATCTTTTCAATTGTTGTGTCAGAAAATCAATCCATGACTTCAGCAAAATCTTGACACTTTCTCCCATCTACCGTTAATAATTCATGACCTCTGCTCTTCTTGAAAACTCATTTATTCGGAAGCTAAACTCCCCACAAAATGCTCATTCCTTAATCTGCTGTTGTTCTGTCATTCTTCTTCTGAAGTTAAAATAAGTTTCAACAGTGTTGCAGGCATTTTTAATGGCTAAATCTCAGGACAGGGCTGGTGATAAATTCTGAGGGTGGAGATTGTTTCGCCGTGTGTGACTCTGCTCTGTGCCGTATACACAGAGTCAAGTCAGCTAATACTGTAGTTGCATAAACAGGATGGTCTCGGTGAAGTTAATTTCCTGTAGCAGCTTCTAGATCTTGTGACAAGGCTGAGCGTGTATAAGAAATGTTCTTATATTCTTGACACACAAAAGATAAAAATGGCAGCCTTTCTTGAGGTAAATACAGATATAAGTAGCTGAAGAAGGGTTTGTGCACCATAAAGCTTCCTGGTTTTCCCTCGTTTTTACAGCTGATACAATGAAAGTACTACTTCTCCTTACAAACACTTTAACATAAACTATCTATAAAGTATCTATTAAAAGAACAGCTTTAGAGGAGAATTCTTCCTCAGCTTATATTTCTGTGGTATTTCAGAGCAAGGGAAGGAAGGAGAGAAAAAGACTCTCAGAACAGAAGCAAAAAAGTGCTCAACATGTGAAGTATTCTGGAACACATAAAACTTAGGGATTTGATCTTCTAAGTTATCCATGATGGGATTACCTATATCAAGGCAGAGATCACAAGCAAGTAAGCTCATATCCTCTATAAAGAATGAAAATATCTCCAGTAGTGTCCCCCACATACTATCTATCCTGGTCAGAGTTTTCAAGCCTATGCAATTAAACAGTAGATTTCAGAATCTGTGATTGTGGAGCATAATAAATGCTCTTAAGTTCCTCAGACAGTTTCATTAAACCCAGAAAAAGCTGGTCTTTTACTTAAAAAGAATATGGCTGGTTTGAACATTTTGGCCACAGTAATTTATTTAACCTGCTTGCCACCCAGCCCTGGAGTTTATTAGAACTAAAGATAAAGATAAAAAAGCTGTATAAACCCCTGTTAATCTCCAGAAACGGGTTCTGTCTTTTTGACTTCCTGCTTCAGACTCATCCATTTATATATCTGTAGTGCTGCTGGGTTTCAGGCAGGTTAGGCAACTGAGTATGGAGAAAGGAGATGCTCCAGCCACATCTCCCAGATTGGCTAATATATGAGCACATAAAGCCTGTCTGCAGACTCCTTTCTGCAGTTCAACATGTACAATTGTCTCCAGCTGACACAAACTCTGTTTTCATACCTACCGGATGTTCTAAATTTAAATACTATCAGTCTACTGTAAATAACAATGAAATACTTCACTCTGACAGCATTGGAGGCAGCATATGGATTCAAGTTTTAGACAACACTACATGTAAAATGCCTTTCCTTTTATAGCAGAATATATTTAGAGTCTTTTAAGCTCAGCTCCTGAACCGAGTATGATGCATCTAGTCATCCAGCCCAATCAACAGCAGAATCACAACTCCATGTCAGTGCAATACATTGTTAACTGATATGTCAGAAAATCAATTAATTACTTTTAAGTAGCAGTTAAGAGTATCCACACAATGCTGGCATGTGAATTATTAAAGAAAGCAAGGTTGAGTTTTCTCCACAACTGAAACCCTGTCTTAGAAGAAAGTGCAAAATGCTGCTTCTGCCCTGAAGCCTAATCAACATTACTGGGCAGGCAACAGGAACCAAAAGAGTGGTGGAGGGTACAAAATGGGAAGGATGCTGCCTCCCAAAACAAAGGCACCAGCAATCTGTAAGGGCTACAGCTGTTAAGAAGCCTCAATTATAATGCCTCCCTTCTTCAGAGGTACAACCACCTCCAACATGGGAATAATGGCAGACACAGCTCTGAGAAAGTGCAAACAGAGCAGTGTGAGAAGTGCAGAAAGGACCTTCTGTGTCCTCCACCAAGGGACCTGCTCAGACTTTCTGTACCCCCTGTCACTGTCTGTTATAGATTTTTGCCTGGGACTGTCCCCTGGCACGCTGAAGGGAAACATAGCCTTAATGGGACATCATCATCATGGAGCTTTCTGCTTTCCTCATGGCTTGGTCTGTTGGAAATGCTGCATGGGTGAAGAAATCAGTTAAAGTGTAGAGGTGACTGTGAGGTGCGATTTGCCTTAGGCTTCTGATTTCTCCCTCTTGTGGTGGTAAAGCTTCCCAGAGTAGGGTCTGGAGGGCTCAAGTAGGTCTTCTTAGAGTGGGCACATCTGGAAGGTTATCCCATCAGTGCCACCAGTACTGAGGCTCAGCAGGCTGTGTCATGGTCCCTGCTCTGCAGGGTGGGCACATGCACTGGGGTAATGGAAGGCTGATGGTATTTGTTATGGCATTCCTTTCATATTTGGAAAAAGATTGATGTTCTTGGTTCATCTTGGCCATAAGCAAAAGTGTCTCATGCAAATCTGTGAAATATGGCCCTTGCTCTTCTTTCTCCCACTCTTCTCTCTCTTCCTTTTGTCAGGAGCTGTGGGAAAGATTGAACTGGGAGAAAAGAGCAACCTTATGCTTATCCCAGGTTTTCTGGGGTTTATCCTCTCCATCACCATAGACAGGGATCTCCCATTGGGTGGCACGCTGGAGAAGACACAGCAATGTGTCTAGCACAAGGGTGCTACGACTACCCAAATGAACAGTGGGTTCAGGCTCCACATTAATGCAGCAGCAGCTACAACGCAGACCTCATGGTTTGCTTCCTGTGGGTTTCAGAGCTACCTTTGAACTACTCACCAGATCTCCAACAGCACTTGAGACCTGACAGATGGCTAAATGGAGATGTGGGAAAGATTTTTCTCTAAAAGCTAATGAGTCATGGTGTAACTGCGGTGCCTGGTTTTCCTTGTCTTCATGGCCTGTAGTATTTCTGGCTTTGTAGGGTTCAGATACAGAGGTCCTGTGTTTGGTGCTTTCCAGCCAGCTGTCTGGCACTGAACAATTCTAATAAATGACTCAAATTCATAATCCATACTTGACAGGGCACTCTCTGATGCACCCTGAGATCACATTTGTCCTTCTAGCTAAAATGAGAAATGGCAGGTAATTTTACACTCACACACCCCATTTTTCTTTCTTTTTTTTTCCTGTCAGAAAATGTCCATTTCTCAAAAAAGCTTTTCACAAAAAAATGAATGTACAGGATTTGAATGGCAAACATCCTTCAACTTCTGGGGTAGGATGCTGGGTCAAACTAGAGGCTGCCTCTGGCCTTCGCATCCCTGCCTGGATGTGGGAAGCCACAGTCGTGTCCCTGCTCCAGTTGTACTCAGCTATTCCTGCAGATGGGACTCACTCCAAAAGGTAAGGCAGGGAGACCCAGCTGCTCTGTTGGTGGCTAGCGCTGCGCAACCTTCACCTCCAGGGTATGGCTAGTCCTGGCCACCCAGGCAAACCCCTGTGCACTGGGAAGGCTGAAGGTTTGAAGCTCCACACAGGAGCACAAAAGTACCACACAGACAGGACGTGTTCTCAGCTAGCCCTGTATCAGGTCTCTTGGCAAACCTCAAGCAACCAAGAGGTGCAAGGTCTTCATACCTGCTTCTGGGTGTGGTTTTATTTAGCGTTTTTGCTGTATTGTGGCACATGTGCTCAATGTTGTTGCCAGTCCCATATTTCTAACTAGATCAGACACCAGTCTGAGTCCATGGACTAACTTCTGTGCTGCTGCAAGGCCAGGGAGAGGAGGGGAGCCGAGCTGACAGCAAATGTGCTCTTCTGCATTCATTCTGGTGGAGTCTGGCTGAGGAAGTCCCACATAAAGGACTCAGATTTTGTCTAAAGCACACGGCTTGGGGTAGGGGAGGCAATGGGCACTTTCACCTCTTCCCTGTGGCCATGTAATTAAAGCATGGAGTAGTCTCAGCATCAGAGAGAGAGGTGTAAACTGCTCGTGAATGTAGATACAGCTGCTAGAGACGCAGCAGGGTAGAGAACCTGGCACTCGGCGTGGATAGAGAGCTGGTATTTGGTTACGGCACGGGTTAGCTGACCTGCCATCGCTGCTTGGCCAGGTCATCGCAAAGCTCCCTCTCCTGGCCAGCACCGACCTGAGACCTTGCGCTTCCCTGAGCCTGCAGAGCTGCCGCAGTGCTCAGGGCTCAGCACGGGGATGGCCACACCACGCAGAAAGATCCCAAGCGCTGTGTAGAGTGTGCGCTGCTACCGCGTCTGATACTGCCGCCGAGGGATGCAGCGGTGGATGCTGGCAGCGGGAGGCAGCTGCCCAGCGACTGTGCCCCCAGAGCGGCGAGTCAGCAAACATGTTCCCAGGTTGCAAGGCTCCCTCCTTTTCTAAAAGTACCCATTTCACAACGCTTTGACTTTACTGAAAGGAGACAGTAATGGAAGGAAAGCTCATGTCATTAAAAAAAAAGGATAAACATGTTTTTGATCGTTTTCAAATGTCTAGGAGGCAACTCCAAAACAAATGAAATCTTAGCTGTTGTTCCAAACGTCTCACAGGGTTTGGTTTCACTGGAGAATGCATCCAGCTTCATCATGGTGAAAGTGCACAAAAATATTATCCCTATCCAAAAAAACTCTGGCATTTGAATTTTCCCAGTAGCCATGTGTGTTTTTCAGTGAAATCCACCCTTGTCCACAGGTTTGGCAATCCACTCAGAAACACAGGCAAATGCCCGTGACATCCCGCTTCCAGAAAAACAACCTGCTTCAGAAGCGGTTTGCTAAATGCTCTGCAAAGAGGATGTAGTGCTTCAAAGCTAGTTCAAGGTGGTGTTGCATGTTGAAAACAGGACGTGTGCTCCATCCTGTTTCACTCTTACTTGCCTCTTCGGTTTTTTATTTGGTCTGCATTGTGCTTTTTAAAATATGCCCCTCATTTAGCTCAGTTCAGAGAACCCTAAACACATTTCTGTTCATAAAGTGAAATTCCTTGTGCTCTATTGGATAACCTCTCTGCATGGTCTTTAAGAAAAGATTAACAGAGGCTGGATGTTAAGACAGGAAAGGAACATCAAATTATATTTCTTTCCTTGTGTGGGGGTTTTGCATAGCACAAGCCCACAGAAGCACATACTTTCTATGAGCAGCCCAGACCCTTGTGTTTCAGAAATGTAAAGTTTAGGGACGCACATGGGCACCCAGTCATTTCACAGTGATCCTGTCTCACACATTCAGTGAAGTAAAGGTTTTATTGATAACAGGGAGCTATTTGGATGGGTATCCTGCAGTTATGTTTGGGGATGTTAAGAGCAATATATAAGAAGACAAAAAGCTGCACAACTTCAGGAAACCTGCTGTTGTTAAGAGGGCTATTTTTACAGTTTTGGAAAGCTGTATGGCTAACATCACTTTAGCTGGAAAACAGAAGCCATTAATCTGCTTTCACTTTTCATATTACCTGCTAATGGGACACCATCATTGGCACAGTGTTCTCAGCTACTTCCATTTTATTTCAGACTGACATTTACTTTTGCTTTACAAAGCAATTGTAGACCTCCCCAAGAGCTAATCTTAAAATCTGTGCAATGCCTCAGATTACTGGGATTAAAAAGTTATCACAACCCTGACTGCCAAATGGTCTGAACACCCATAGCTTCAGTGAAGTCCATGAGAGTTGCAGGTTTTTAGCACCTCCAGAAAAACAGGGCTTTTGTTTTAAGCTAATTCCTTGCCAAAATGTACATCTTCTTATGTAAGTACTGGGTCACAATTTACTGCTGGAGCAACACTTGCAGTATCTATGTACAAATCAATGATTATTGCTTTTCTTGGCTCTCATAACTTCCTTTCTGCTCCCTACCATCTCCAGGCTAAGACTATAGCATACAACTGAAAAGTGTCCAGTGGGACAGTGAATGCAGATGATACAATAAAAATTCAGCCTGGGGTTTCACTTGGATGTTCATTTGACCATCTTTGCACTGTTGAACAAACAACATGCACTGTAAGTAAGAAGCATTCATCTGAAAGGATGGATAGCTTTATTCCTAGAATCCCAAAATAAGCAAACTAAAGAAAGTGGTAAAGAAAGTCTTTAACAATCTCTTCAATTCTCTGCCAACTAAGGTATTGTATTAGGGAAAAAAAGTATGAAACCCAAATCCATCCTATGGCTGCAGTTCAGTTTTCCCTGGAGATCCATCATCTCTGATAACATACGTGTATCTTGCATAGCCCCATCATTCCTTATCTTTATGTAAATGCCCAGAAGTTGCTCACACTCTGATAGATGGGCAACAAGCAATAGGAAAAGGAAGGTGAAAACTGATAATAAAAAAAAGAAACATGAGAGAGACAAGAGCTAAAGATCTGTACATTTCAAAAGCTCAAACATAACACTATATGGAGGAATGGAAAGAAGGAACCTTTTCTGTAGAGTTAGCATCTGTAGATAGCAGCTAGTGGGGGGTGCTTTATCTGCTCTGTAACAGAGGGGCTATTGCATTGCTGCTGAACCGCTGTCAGCAAAGCCCAGGAAACATCTTGCTGTGCAGTTGATGAAACATTTGCCTGAGGTCCTCCTGTGGCAGTTGAATAATGTCATAACCCAGGATTGTGTAAGAGTTGCTAGAGCAGGAGAGATTGTGCTGTTTCATTTCATGTCACTGGTCTTTCTGTAGGGTTTTCCTATTGTTGGTTGCTTTTTTTCTCTCTCTCTTTCCATTATTTTCCTTGGGGAAAGGAGTATATTTCTTGTGCAGGTCTCTCCTTTACTCAGTCAGTATTAAGAAAAAGTTCAAAAGAAAGGGAAACAACATACCACTTCTTGTTTTCCTGTTCAGTACAAGAGCAACATTCAAACAGCCCCAAACAGTTTCTGGATTAGCCTTTCCCAGAAGTACGTTTTATTTCATTGTTCCTTTTATACTGGCTGTGGTTCAACAATTCCTGTGATTCCAGCTTCAGTCGTTCCTGGAACAGATTAAGCATATGCAAAATTTTCCTCAGGCAACATTGCATGCGTTGATGTGTTTGTATAGACTATAGGTTTGTGCCCATATGCTGAAAAGTGAGATTTTTGCATTTTTATATAAACTAATACTTAAAATGCTACCAGTGGTCCTTACTTGAACTGTGACATTTGGCCAGCAGCAAATCCTTAGTAAACCTCTCAATCTCTCGTTTCCACGTGCATCATTCCCTGATCTCACTAGAAAACATCCCATCCTGGAATCTTGAAAACACAATACACCCCCCCCCCCCCCAAAACAACCAAAAAACTATACCCCAAAATAAACTAAGCCCACTTATCAGCTATGCATTTGGCAACATTTCTTTTTGTCTACTCAGATGCAACTGTTTTTACTTGATTTTGTTTCATTTTACCACTGTCTACAACCATCTCTCCATTATCTAGGAGGAGAAATGGATTACGAAAGATGAGGTGCAAAAGTAGCGGAAATAATTTTTATATCTCAGCAAAGACTCCTGTCTTTAAATTAAAAAAAAATAAAATATAGAGGGAGGTGATCACCATGTGGGCCATTAAGGGCACAGAGGCTTTACACTGCTGTGGTTCAAGAGATGCTCTGTAAATCTCCATTGCAAGCTAGGTTCTGGTTGTCCTCCAGCTGCCTTTTGTACTCTTTCAGTGACTATAGCATTTAGCATTCCTTGTAAAACAGCTGGACTAAACTTTGGTTTAATACTTTTGTAAATCTCTCTACCTGTCTATCCTTCCTTTGCTCCATTCACCTATGAATTCCTATGAAGTTGCTAAATTTTACACTTGGTGACAAGTGTGACAGGCTGATACATAAACAGTACTTGTAAACTTGCACACTTCTAGGAAGGATTATTTCCTCCTAAACACCACAGAACTGAGGTGTATATCGCTTCCCCTACAGAAGAAATTCCAAGTTTTGTAGATACTGACTCACATTTACAGTGGCTGACTTCTGTTCCCATTTTGCATACAAAATTCCCATCCCATGGATGTCACTGGGATTATTCCCATGTACAGGGGGAAAGAGTCTGGGCTTGAAATGTCCTGTATATCTACTGGAACAAAAATATCCTCCTCATAGTCCGAGTCATTCTCATGATACCACTGTCTGGTGTTAGTGACTATGAAATACTCTGAGCAGGGGAAGTCTGCAGAAAGAATCATTCTCCCTATCATTATTCTGTTTACTGGTAGTAGACCCCTGTACCTTTGAAACAGTGCATCAGCTGAAACAACAGGAACAATCCCAACCTGGTTTCTAACAGCAAAACTCTGAACTTAAATCTTCATCCACTTCCACTCTAATTGAGCAGAGAAAAATCATCTGAGAAGCTAAATGAAAATTACTAGCCTATAAATGCCTGAGGCAAAGAGAAAAAAAAGAGAGAGAGGAAGGGAGGGAGGGAGGGAGAAGAGAGAGAAAGATGGGAAGTCTCATGTGAGTTTGGTTAGTGGAAGAAAAAAAACCACATACTAAGTATGGCTGCATGTCATTTTTCAATTTGCTCATGTTAAATAATGATCTCTAGGGCAGAGAAAGAGTGAAGTGAAAAGGAAGAGCTCTCCCCTCATCTTGTTTAGTTTCTGCTGGTGTTTTGCAGTGTCTGGCCACTGCCTGGCTCTCATATAAACTTAAACATGAACCACGGGCAGTTTGGTATGTCTTCTCTATCCTGGACCATGTACCTGATGAGGAAAAACAGAGCAGCAACTGGCTTTTTTGGTAATGACTTCTTTATCTTCCTTTAAAAAAGTTTTTCTTTGCATTGCAATGAAATAGAAATCTTGATTATAAAATAATAGAAAGTCTTGGGTGAAAAAAAAAGGTCTTTAGAGTAATAGAATTTCTATTGGAGGAAAATAAGGAAATCTCTCACTGTGTGCGCATGTGTGCATTAACTTCCATGAGACAGTTGAATACGTATGGGGCTTTCACTAGCCTGGTAAGTGTGTTGCAAGTGTTCTTAACTGAATCAGTTTCTTCAGAGGAAATACTCCAAAACAGTTTTTGTTTCAAATGCAGGGGATGGGGGTGCCATCAAAGCTGGAGTGAATCGTGCTGCTGAGTTTGGTGGTGGAAGGAGATGCCCTTTCCATGTCTTTTAATGTTCAACGGTTTGCAGCTTTGCAATAGCAAAGTGATCACAGAGAACCAGATAATGCAATGGTCTTTGTCAATTGGTCTGAGTCCCAGGGTTATGATAGATAGTGATGCTCTTTTATACAAACTAAAGTCTCAGCCTATTATGCTTGATGACTCTCTAATCCCTCAAAAACCATCATGGAGTAAAAAATTTCCCATGAGAATGCCAAACATAACTTTTTATCACAATGGTAATTTAGATAAAATAATAGGAATTTTAACAAAACACTCATAAATTGCTGTGTGTCTGTAGAGAACAGGACTGCCTTTTCCAGCATCCCTGGCACCTCTTGCACAGTGTGCAGGAAGAAACACATCCTATTTTCTTTTAATATTCGGCATACTCTGAAATTTGTTTCTGTTCTATAATCTTGGGACTAGTTTTGTTTGTAGTGACTCTTTTCTGCTAAATATTTACTGAACTGAACAAATTGATACCTGTCTGCAAAAGAGCTTTATAAAAAGGTTTTGAATCTGTTTATGGTTTTTATTTTAAAAGATCCATTGAAGGCAAAAGGATGAAAGCTGGCACTGAAGAAAGGAAAATCTATTATTTTTCATTCCTACTTGAAGATTCCTTCACTTTTTTTCTCCTATCCCGTCCTTTAGCAAGTCGAAATGGCACCTTCCTCAGGGGGCTGCTGTTAACATTAACTGCAGCAATGTTTCCATCTGCAGTTAGGTGAAGGGACAAATTTTCATCTGATTTATAGGCCATGAACCCCTTGAACTCTGAATTCCACTAATTCCTAAACCAGTGTCAAGTTGAGAGGATCACCACTTGTTTCTGTTGTGGAGCACTTGGGAAGATGGCATTGAATCATTCTGCAATATACGTAAGCACTAGATAAAGCCTGACACTGAGGACTTAACAGTGCTGAGAGAAGTGATGTGCAGGCTGTGACTATCAGAGGAGCAGCCAAGTGCCATGCCCATGGGACAAGTCTGGCTTTTCCCTGGTTTGCTTCCGCAGAGCTTCACACACAGTGCAAGCGCTGGAAAAGCCTGCCACATGGCTGGGTGATTTATTAGGCTTTTCAAAAGCAGGCAAAACAGTGAGACACTATTTTTCTGACCTGTCTGGGGTATTATGACACGTGCCTAGGGTAAATGTTGGTGTTTGTGGGATGCTTTCTGCTTTGTAAGGCACAGGGATTCTTGGTGGTTATGTTTTTCATAGCATCTGATAAATTAGTGTCTTAATTTCATGCTTGCTTAAGAGCATGGAGTAAGAAGCAAATTACAGAATGATCTCAGTATCACAGAAGGGCTGAGGTTGGAAAGGACCTCTGGAAGGCATCTGGTCCAATTCCCCTGCTCAAGCAGGGCCACCCAGAGCTGGCTGCCCAGGACAAGTATGAGCCTCAAGTTAGAAACATTTGCTATATTTTAGATAATGCTTTTAACAGGTGCAGATGTCGGCAGAACACCAAAGATGTGGTAGACAAATAGAATGTTAAATCAACATTGAGAGTCATTGTTTGTGCAGTACATAGACTAGACTACCTTTGTTTAATATTGTCATGCACAGATTTGATTTAGTGGGGGTAATTCACGCCTAAAAATCATGCAAGAATGCTTTGTGTTGGCTAAGAAGGGTTTAAACATATTGCTACATGTCTGTTGCCTAACAAAGCTAAAGCTATGGCATTTACAGTCCCTAATTTCATAACTGTGCAAATGAACTAGAGGAAAAACATTAAAATATTCTGTTCTCTTTAAAAGGACTTGCCAATTCATAGGCAGCACATCGTGCCACTGGGTATCATGTGCAACATCTGTAAATGGAAAGCAGTAGACAAATAAGATCTTAAGCTAATCTTGCTAAGCTTTGTTCACTCTACAGCAAATTTCCTTTTAAAAGAGTTGTGCATTGTAGTTGGTATTCAGGGAGTCATTTATTATGACATGCTGGAAAGAATATTTCATGCTCTTGAATATTCCATAAGGTTAGGGTATATTTCAGGCCACATTTGTAACAAGACTGATGTTAAAGATATGGAATTACAGCTTTTCTTCTCACCTACCCTGACATAAATCAGGGCCCCACAGCTAGAACTGAGTAACCAGAAAACCAGGCTCATGGAGGACTTTGTAGCTGATGGAACATGGGAGGCATCAGGTTTTGTTAAATCCTGCTAGATATCATCCTACTGCACAGCACTTTCAGGACATGGGAGGACAGCCCTAAAGTGGTCCAAGCCCAGCATCATTGCCAGGGGACCAGGAGGCATCAAAAGGGAAGAGGCAAAGGATGGCAGGCTTCCTCAGAATCCCCATTCAGGATGCGCAGGAAGACCTGACTCACCTCGTCTGCTCCCTTCCCTCTCCCCAAACCACACTGTTCTCTTGCTGGAGCACAGATTTCATCTTAGACAAGTGGGAGCGGAGGCTTTGATAACCAAGTTGCACCTCATCATGACCTGGGGAAATCTGTGGTTGAGATCAAAGGCAGCAGATGACATACCTGGTAAATTAAAAATGCTTAAGAAAAAAACCACCCAAGAGGAGTAGCGATGATTTCCATTAAAACAAAGGTACACTTTTGAAGTGATTATTTGCACCTGTTTCAAGTCCCATTACTGGTGGTGAGTGATGCCAGACTGACAGCCCTGGAAATGCTGCCTTCAGCCTCCGTGGGAGGAGCAGTCTGCTCCCAAACTGGCCACAAGTCCTGTAGCAGGGCAGCCTCAGGAGGTCCAGCTTTGCCAAAGCTGATGCTCAGGGCAGACCTGCTTCCTGTGGACATGGGTGGCTGGGCTGTCCAAACACCCACAGACCTCCCACTGGGCACTCATACATCAGTCTTCTTCCAAGGGAAGGCAAAGCACGAGGAGGGAGGCTGTTCATGTCCTGTCACATCCCATCACACCTGCCATGCTTGCAGGTCATAAGGTTCAGGGATGCCTTTGACATCCCCTCTGGCTTAGTGGCTGCCAGAGGGAAGATCCCAATGATTAATGAACAGAGGCCATTCCTCTGTGCCCTGTGGAGCCCATGTGTCCTACATCAGCCATGCAAGAGATCAGTTATTATGGTTTAACCCCAGCTGGCAGCTAAGTGCCATGCAGCCACTTGTTCACTACCCACACATACACTGGGATGGGAAGACAATTGGTAAAAGGTATAAGCTGTGGGTTGAGATAAGAAGTTTAATAATTAAAATAAGGTATAATATAATACTACTACTAACAATAATGAAAAGGGAATTAGGAAAGAGAAAGAGAGGGGGAAAGCAAAATAAAAAAAAAAAACCAACAAAAAACAAACAACAATGATGCACAAAACAATTGCTCAACACGTGCTGACTGATGCTTATCCCATCCCTGAGCAGCAGTCAGCCCCTCCTTGTCAACTCCCCCCTGTTTCTATACCGAGCATGATGTTCCATAGGGGTATAGAATACCTCTTTGGCTAGTGCAGGTCAGCTGTTCTGTCTCTGCTCCCTCCTCACTGGCAGAGCATGAGAGATTGGTTAGTCCTTGATCAGGGTACGCACTACTAGGCAACAACTAAAACATCAGTGTGTTATCAGCATTGTTCTCAGACTAAAGCCAAAACACAGATACTGGGGAAAAAAAATTAACTCTATCCCAGATGAAACCAGGCCATCAGCCCAGCCATGTCCTAGGACTTGCAAGGAGGGAGCCCCATGACTTCTCCAGGAAGCCTCTCCCCACTTCCCCTGCCCTCACTGGTAGAGAGGTGATCTTTACCTTCCCTTAAAAGTTAAGCTGTCATTTTGCCCCATCCATCCAAATGCCATGAACCTCCTGTGACCCACAAAAGGTGCCCATGCAGAGTGAAGTATTGATCAGCACTGGACATGGTCTGGGGTTTGCTCACCTGTCTGAGCAGAGGCATACTGTCATACCTCACCTGGAGGTTGCTTTTTAAAGTAGAAATTTACACCAGAGTTAAATGAGGATTTAGGCTACAGAGAGCTGAAGGAACAGCAGCTTAAACAGGGACAATGCTGAAAACAAATTGGTCTTAATGACAGTGACACTGAGACAGAGAGGGACATGGACAGTGATGCTGAGACTAAAGAATGAGCTGCCTTTCCTATACATTAAAAATGAGCCCATCCCTAGTACTGCTGTGCTAGGGTATCCAGACGTGTTTTGAGTTATCCTTAGGGATTTGAGGATAGGTCCAGTGCCACCAGAAGGTCCTCATAGTGGTCTGTAAAAGGGCTCCGAATACCCTATCATGGGCATGAATGTCTTGAAAAGTCTTCATTTAACTGAATGACACAGACAGTTCCTGCAAACATTTGCACCAGCTTAGGTGTCCCCTATAATAATCAAATTACAAACCAGTTTCATGGGTTAGACTGTAATTGCAGGACCAAAAGCAAGTAACACTGAAAAAAAAAAAAAATAATGGAAAAGGAATGAAACAATTTGGGCAAAAAGAATTGTCCTTAGACTAACAAAAATAAAACCCCAGGGATGGCACATTTTGAAAGGAACACAGATTCTGGCCTGCAGACCTCCTGCTTCCCCTGCTTGTACCACCAAGGATGTCATGTAAGATTTTAGTGAAGGGCAATATATCTAGCTGTAGCTGTCATTTACAAACCCTAGGGCAACCCAGGGAAGAGATACACAGAGACATCCGAAGACAGGGTTTCATTTATTATACACAGGCATCACCATCAGTTGGTTGGTACAGGCATTGCTTTGCCAGTGAGAGCAGCTGAGCATCATGTCCTTTCACTAGTCATTGGAAGCAAGTAACATTCAGCATCTACCTATAGTTCTGAGCAGCTGGTATTGAAGCACCATTAACAGGGAGAGGTCTTACAACACTGGGACTGTACATCCTGCATAAAGCATGTCACACACACACCTGTGCTAGATATTTCTGGTAAATTTATATTATCAAACCAAAAGAAAAACTATAACCTTATACAGCAATAAGAGCAACCTCGTGTAGCAGAAAACATCCCTGCCCATGGCAGGAGAGTAGGAAATAGATTTAAGGTACTTTCCAACCCTAACTATTCTATGATTCTATGCTGCTTTTTCCTAGGCCTTGTCTTATGAGCACATGCTTTTTCCTAAGGCCTTGTCTTATGAGCACATGCTCATCCTAAACCTGAAAACATGTTTTACTAGGAGTTCAGCAGAAGATTATATGTGTCTGTGTAGCAAATGCTGGTGCTGCCTTAGAAGTAAGAGGCTTTTCAGCTGGAGTTCTTATTATTAATTAGGATCAAAATGATCCAAATGATCAAAATATTTTTCTGTTTATATTTCTGTCAATAAGGTCTATATCAAGAGTGTCTGACAACATGAACCTTTTCCAGTCGCTAGCCCACACACCCTGCAGCTGATGAACTGGCCTGTATGGGGTGGCTGCTCCCCACTGGGTGCAAGGCAGCTGGTACAGGGCTGGCACCAGCAAACCCAAGCTCAGACCAGCTAATCACAGGCAGAGTCAGGTGCAGGTGGGATGTTAAGTGGAGAAGAAACAATTTAGGAGATTAACTTGTGGCTTTGTCTGTGGCTGCAAGAATGCATTAGTGGTGCGGAGTGTGGTTAATAGCACCTTCGCGTCTCAGTCAGGCTTTTCTTCTTCCTTCCCCGGTTCAGTCAAGGGATGTTGCGGTGCAAGTCCCAGGCATGATCCCCTGACAGCTCAGAAGCAAACCCTTTTCTGCATTAAGTCATTGTTTTGTGTATGAAGTCATAGCTGTGCTGAGGAGGGTTAAACGTGAAGTGTGCTGGCCAGTGCAGAGCACAGAGATGTGGACCAGGCTCAGCTGCTGACTGCGGCACTCACGGGGCCTCATGCAGCTGAGACCAGCCCTGTCATCTGAGACATGCTAGGAGAAGCCTCATTCAGGATGGATAACATCTTCTAGCCAAATCTCTGTCTGTGACTCCACAGAAATAAGGTACCTGGGATTTACTACTCCTAATCATACTGAGATTCATGTTTGAGAGGTTTCATGTTAGCTGTGTGTTAGGAGACTTTCTGGGTTGGGACAGCAGTGTCTATCTACCAGAGAATCCTTCTCTAAAACATGGCAACTCCTGCTGTGGCTCACATGGCAAGGCTACTGCCTCCCTTTCCTGGAGGGCTGCAAAAATATCAAAGTAAACTAGTTCTATCTCACACCATCTGCTGTTCTTGATGTAGCAAACTGGATGTGAGACTGAAAGGCAGTTTCTATCTCATCCAGTCAAATTAAATCTGAAGCTTGAACTGCAACAGCCTCTTATAGAAACCCCTATGCTACATCCCTGGGAGCAAGATCCCAGTCATTCCATTGCCACCAGTTTGTCAGACAGCTACTGGAACTGCTCTGCAAAATCACTGCATGGAGCACTGCCACGTGGGCAGTGAATGAGCTACCAGCATTTACCCCACCACCAATCACCAATGGGTGATGGAACAAGGGGAAACAGAGAGAGAAATAAAACCCATCCTGACCCTTAAAAAGATGAAGGGCAGGAAGAGACAGGAGGAGCAGAGAAAAGCCACCCCTTCACAGAGTGCCTTTCCTAATAAGTATCTCAGCATCACAGTGTCATACTGGGAATAACATTATCATTTCCTTCTGAAACTTCCTGTTTCATCATTCAAGTATGTCACAGTTTCTAAATGATGAAAATAGCATAGAAAGAAGAAAAAGGATGCAGTTCGCATCCAGTGTTGCAAGACCACAACTTTCCTTCTGCCAAGCCTGGGAGGGAGGGAGCCTCCTCTGGAAACCATCTCTCTTCCTTTCTGTTATGCTGTCAGGAGCCCCTCTTCCTTACGATCAAAGGATCTCTGAAACTTGTTGACCTGAACAACAAATCCCTTGTGCAGAAGGATAACGGAAGGACATTTTGTGATTTAAAAATCTTTCTGTCTTAATTTCACTGTCTCAAATTTGGGCCAAAGTTAGTGGTGATTTAGGCTTCTGTACAAAGTTTTTCTATCTCTTATTTATTTGCAGAAAACCAATGTTTATGTCAGAGAACTCTCATGTAATTGAGGGTTTTTTTACTGGCAGAATGAGAATTGAGAGGCCGTGGATGATGTCCCAGAACTTCCCTGGTCAGCAGTAAAGTGCAGTTTGGGTGTCTGGGGAAGGAGTTGTGTTCCAAGGCTTTCAATCGCCCGCTTATGACCCCGTAGGAACTTTTGCAATTATTTATAATTCATACTTAATTTGGACTGAAAACTAAACCAACTGACTCCAAAAAAGGCAAACCCATACTAAGTAATTTGATCAAATGCAGTGTGAATGCTATCATTATATTCTGCCTATTGGCACCACGGCTATAGTAGATTATTTTTGCTAGGCTGAGTACATTCAGTGACCTGAATCTCAGTCAAGTCTGTCACCACTAACTGCAGGAGAAAAGTCTGTGCCTACCTGCACAGCTCCTGGCATAAATCAAAATGCCATCAGCATTTCTCCAGTACGAACTGAGCTCTCCAGAGCACTTGGGGCCAGCTGACAGCCAAGCTGCAGTTCCTATCTGCCGGCATGCCCTCAGCTTCAGAGGGTCTGGAGGGGGAAATAAAGTAGTTATATTAATTCTGTGCCATCTGCAGAATCCTCCTTATGCCAGATTGTTTTCCTGCTGTCAAGGTGGGTCGGATTTCCAGCAATGTCCTGAATCAAAGGAGCCAGAGTTCTTTCTTTTTCTAACTTTTCCCCCCAGTTTTCTGGTACAAGGCATCTGTAGTGCTCCTACCAGAGCAGAAGATCAAAAGCCCAAATGTTACAATTAGTGCTGGAGGTTGTTATGATGTGAATCTGAGTACCTAAAATGCCACAGAAAATACTAGGTGTGGGTGATGTTATCTGCACTAATCTAGGCATGTAATGAGCATAGTATAATGGCACACAATGCGTATTTTTTAAGACTCCAAACCAGCAAGTACTTATACCAGATGGCAGCTTTTCAACAATTCCCTTCTCCACCCCATACTCCCAAGTATTTCACGTAATTGGCTTCTCCTCTAGGGATTAGCCACATTATATTATATTAAATGACTAATTTTCCTCACTTAGCTTTCCCCCCACCCCGCTTTTAATTTTGAACTGTGTGGAGAAAGAAATCATCCAAAAGCTCTGAGCGTTTGTGTGTGTCTCTGTTCTGCAGCCCTCCAGAATGGCCCCAAAATCATCTGGGCTTCTAGGTCATGCAGTACATCCTGCTGCTTCTTGGCTTTGCTTCTACTGCTTCTTAAACTTTCCCCTCCAAGGTGCTTGTCAAGCTCTGACTTGAAAAGTTCAAGTGATGTTGAATCTGCAGCTTCCCTGGGAGCGTATCCTCCTGCCTATTTGATCTTAGGATCAACGTTGCCCCTGCTCTTAAATCTGAACTCACTTTACTTCAGTTGGCATCTGTTATTTCTTGTCTTATCATTTTTAGCTAATGAAAACATTCCCTCCCCTTCCTCTTCATGGTTGTCTTTCATGTACTTGTAAACCACAGTCATGCTGTCCCCTTGGCTTCCCTTTTGCTCCAAATTATATGTATGCATTTAATTCCTTTAATCTTTACGTATAGGTAGTTCCTTTCAGACCCTTAATCACCATAGTTGCCCTCCTCTGTAATCTCTCTCATTCATTGATATACAGCCAGAAACACAGCAGCTAGGACAAAATCTGTTGTTCCCCCTGGGATCTGAGTGCTGAGAAAGCAAGACTGGGTGCTCCCTCAGCAACAGACATGACCCCTCTGCTTCTGCACCTCTAGATAGCCTATTCTGCTTACCCTGCACCAAGTACCCAAATCCCACCCTAATTGTGCAGTGTTCCCTTTCATGGGGAGCATATACAAGACAGACTGGTGATAGGTATTTTACAGTGGAAACTTTAACCCAGTCTCCACTCCTACCCACAAGTTTACCAACAGCTGTGTAATACCAAGGAGAAAGCCATCTTACTGAACATATTCTAGTGAGTATTTTTAAAGCCAGATTGGGATGCTCCCTGTGAAGTAGAGGAGGAGAGAGGCATCCCCTGCCCTGTGCCTGGCCCCATTGCCCCTGGATCTGGGTGCTAGCAGCAAGCACACACTGCTCATCCACAGCAGGTGAGCACAAGAATGAGCCAAGCCTTGGCTTTGGCCCTCAACAAACCTCCCAGAAGAGCTGAGCTGGCATAAGGGCCAGGGGGAAGGGAGCTGGCCTGACTAAGGGAGGGGGGAGCATCAACGGGGGTTGCTGCTGCAGTAACTTCATGATTACTGAATGTCCCCCTTGGGGAAATGGGAAGGATGCTGTGGAGAAATGTCTCCAGAGGTGGTGGCACTGGTGAGGTGCTGCATCACTCATAGTTGGGCACACTGCATTGCTGGGCATTGAGTTTGCATTCATGCTGGTAGGAAGAGTTAGCTGAATCGTGTTTCACCACTCATCCTATTAGGGCTCTTCCCTACTGTGAGCTCATCCTCTGGATGGTGATTTGACTTATTCCTTCCATTGACCCAGCAAACCGCAGGAGGACCTCTATAGCTGGGGTTAATGCTGGATGCAAATTCACAGTTTAGCCTCTCCTGAAAGCTGTCTGTCCCGAGGTGTACCCTGCTTCCCGCCCATTGCTGCCACCAGTTGATAGTTTGAGTCACGAGAGATGCAGCTCTCTGGGTTGCAGTATCTGAATGATGAAGGTAGTAAAACAGTGAAAGATAACTCCTTTAATATGCAGGTCCATATATGTGCATCTATGTTTCTGGTAACATGCTGACTATTCAGGCAAATCATTCCCCATGTCCTCAAAACAAGAGTCATGTCTACCTTCTAAAACACTTTGAGTGACATGGATTTGCCTCTTTGAAAAGAAAAAGGCTCTCAGCTTCTGCACAGGAAGAATGAGACAGGCTTTTGACCACTGTTATCACCTGGAGGTCCTAAAGAGGATGAAGAGTTCTTGGGAATTTTTTCAGTGGTGAAGTTGGGTCACAGGTAATTAGATGCTCAGGTTAAAGGTATCAAATGAATATGTTATTTCATCTTTCCTCACAACCCCTCTGCTTTGCATAAACTGAGCTGCAGCCAGTTTCTCTGCTCCCAGAGCAAATAACCTTCTATCAGTTAACAGAGATCAAAGATCAGATCCCTGGAGGGGGTTCCCTGAAACAGAGGGAAGTCAAGACACATACACCTGTGCAGTTCTGGCCACGTTTCCCCTGCATCATGCTGACCATCTCACATCTCATTCTTGGTGGCAGCATACATGCACTTTGCACATCAGGCTAAAATATGCACATTACTTTGTGTGTGGAAGATCACTGCAGGAATTAAGGAGAATCTTGCCTTTTTCTTTACTGGCCACTTTTCTCTGTGCAAAGTTTCATTATTCCTGTAGTCCAAAAGTCATTTACTATAGCGATTTTTTTCAGGTCAGTCAGTGGCATTATCTACATTGGTAAATGCTATTCAATAAATATTTGCAGGGGCAATTCAGAAGCCTGATCATACAAATTTCATTCACAGGCATTAACACAGGTTCATCACCAGTAGCAACAAGGCACTCTTACACTGCTATAAACATCTTAGTACATATATTAAATTAATTCAGTTGCAAGTGGTAGGAGCTGACCCACTGAATAATGCCACCTTAAGCCCAGATGCTCCAAACAATTAAGTGCATGTGTAAGTGCATTCCCCAAAGAGATTTCTATTGCATTCAGCAGAAACGCTGCTAAGAATAGGGTTGGGCATGTTTCTAAGTGCTGGCAAGATCAGGGTCTGTAGCCAATTCTCCCGGTTTGTGCTCACATGGTACGTATGCCAGCACTGTTACGGTCTGCATTTTTTCTCCTTTAGCAAAATGGTTTGTTGCTTGCCTTGTGCAAGTTTTCTCCTGTCCTGCACAAATCCAAACCCTTGTAAACAAGTGTCCATTGCTGCCTACTTGGCCAGGGTATATTTACCTGTGCAGTGGGAACTTGCATTGCGTTCAGGCTCTAATTCACTCTTTGCAATTTAGGCTGTTTAAAATTCATCCCTAAATTGCTGCTCCCTCTCATATTTCCGAAGCTTTTGCTTAACTGTATTATGTAAAAAGCTCGGTGCTTTGTGGTCGAGTAATCCTGTACGACAGAGGCAAAACACGGTAGATAGAGATTCACTTGTGGTTTGTTTACGGCTGTAATAAATTGATGTCAAAATACAAATGTAAGTGGTGCTGAATGTGAATTGGTGAAGTTACGACACCGGTTACAATTCGCTCTCCAAAAGGATTCCTACACAAAAGCATGACTGTTCGAGAGCAAATCGTAGAGTCAGGGATGCTAAAAAGCCTTACCATGTGAGAAGAAACATCAGCTCTAAATACCCTGCCTCCCTTCCTTACTTTGCCTTATCACTGATATTCCAGCAACCTGCTTAACTCATTCATTCCCATTCTTCCCGAGTACCTGCACGGGTTGTAGTAAGGGGACAGTAAAATCGTATGGGAGTTCCTCTATTTGTCATGCAAAAATAGTACTAGGAGGAAGACGATAAATTGAATTAGCCAAACTAATTAAATAGAGAGGGAGAGGGGAAAAGGCAATCCCCCAAAAAACAACAATCCACGTATAGTTAATGTTAATAGGCATGTAAAATATTTATCTCGATCTGCATCAAAATATCCTTGACACAGTATTTCCCTGTCCAACCTCTCTTACTTAACTTACCTGCAAAAGCTTAGCTTCTGTGTAGTTAAAAAAGAATACTGTCACCTTTAGTCTACATGAACGTCCTTCATCTCAGCATTGATAATGCTGTTAAGTTACAGAGAACTGTAAGAATGTAGTATTTTCTGTGTGTTCTGTTAAATCGTGGCATTTTGCACGTTTCTGATTATCCAAGTGTGTAATAAATCAGGTTTATTTTGTATTTATAATAAGGAGTTCAGATTAAGACGGGATGTAAAACAGCGAGTGAAATTCAGCTCAATATACTTATTAATTTAAACATAATCCCTACTTCTTGACTAAAAAAAACAAAACAACCAAACAACCGAAGACTATATGCCTATTTACACATTTTAGGCGATGTATGTAGATGTATGTACATCAGTAAAGTAACTCTTCTTATCTCTACAATGCACGTAAAAAGTTATCGGCCACTAATATACCCCAGATGCCTTTTAAGCTGTCGTTTAAAACAGCCATTTGTCTGTATAATTATTTTTTTTCCTTAAAACAGAAATTTCTCCTTAATAATTGAAATTCGGAATAAATTTCATACAAGAAAGGAGCAACCGTCTAAGAGATGGAATTAAAAAAAAAAAAAAAGAGAGAAAAAACCACACACAAACCATAGAAATTTGGTGTTAAGTAGAAAGCTTTCTGCACGAAGCTCGGATGCTTTAGACGGAGACCCGCTGCAAGCGCGGTACGAGAGCGGGCTGAGCTCTGTCAGGCTCCGCCGCTGTCACTGCCGCGATTTAGGGAAAGGTTGGGGACGGCACTAAGAACCCGCGTCCTTTGGCAGAGGGGAAGGAGGGGGATGACGCGAGGGTGATGCAAGGATGAAGCTGTAACAGCCCTGCGATGGGCAACTCGGGACTCGCCGCCGCCTCAAGGGACCCGGGGCAGAGGGGGTTCAGTAGGAGCCTTGCACTCTCACGCAGAGGGGCAGGCTCTCCTTACCCGCACTGGAAGTGTGCGAGTAAACTTACACCTGACACTCGTACCCAGAATTCGGTGGGAAGCGGCTGTGCCGCTCCCCGAACCCAGTTTGGGTGCTCGGGTGTAGGCGCAAGGAGCCCTACCGCAGAGCATCCTTCTACCTGCGGCCGGCTCCAGGGAGCCAAGAGCCAGGTTCTAGTACCCCAGGCGCTCAGCCCGCTTGCGGTGTAACTGCGTGTCAGCCGGGTAGCGTACATGGCAGGAGCTCGCAGGTCGCGTTGTGCCAAAACGTGGTTTCCCTAATTCCAGAGCGTTTCCAACGCGTGTGTCGGCAAACCCGACGATCCCCGACATCCTGTCCTCGACCCGCCCTGCGCGCCCCAGTGGGGAAGCCGCCGGGGGCTCCCGGCCGGCCGCTGCTCAAAGCAGCTCCCTCCGCGGAGCGGCGTCCCAGGGGATACGACGGGCTGGAACGGCAGACCCCGCTAGGCTCTGGAGGGGACGGGCCGCGCTGGCCGCAGCGGGCCGAGCAGGCAACGACCGCCATCCCCGGGGGTCGCCCCACGGCCTCTGTCTTCCCCCCGGGTGCCCTCCGCCTTGCTGACGGCGGGCGGCGGGCCCCCTCTGCCGGCCCCACCGCAAAGCTGCACCGAGGGCCGCCCCGGGGGCAGCCGCCGCCGCCGCCTTGCGCAAGGCCCGGCGGCGGGCATCAGCGGCGAGCAGCAGCCCCAGCCTTCTCCGCTGTCCTTTACCAGCCCGGCTCCCCGGGTGTAGTCCCCTCGGCGGCAGCGCCCACCCCACGGCCGCACTGCCCCCCGCCCCGCCGCAGCTGCTGTCGCTCCCCTTCCAAGCCCGCTGGCCCCGGGGGAGCCGGCGGCCGCGGCTGCTGAGCTGGCGGCTGCGGCGTCCTGCGGGTGGCCTTGGGGAGGGGCGGTCGTCCCGGCACACGGCGGGGCCGCGGCGGGGAGAGGAGGCAACACGTGGGGGGGCGAGGGGTGGGAGGTTTGACGGAGGGAACCCTGAGCCCGGGCCAAGAGCACGCCGCGACGGCGGCAGCGGGTCGGGATCGCCCTGTTCCCAGCCTGGGTTACGCCAGAGGCGAGCCCACGACGTCCGCGGTCGGCACCAAAAACTAAGACAGAAAACCACCAAAACCAAAAAACAAACCAACTCCAACCCTGCCCGAAAGGACAGCCACGCCTCCACCCGGCATCCTCGCTACGCGGGCCCAGGCTGGCTGGTGGGGCAGGAGCCGCCAGCCCGGAGCTGCCCGCCCGCCGGCCCGGCCTCGGCCGCGCTGTGTCGGGAGGGGAGCATTTCCCGAGGCTGAGGGCCCGGCGGCCGCCCCGACAACCAGAGCGGCGATGGGCGCTCCTCGGGGCCGCGTCCTTGTCCGGGGGTGCGAAGCAGCAAGGCGGGCGGGGGACGCCAGCCCGGCGGCGGCCTCCTCTGGGGCCGCTGGCCCGGGTATTCCCCCTCAGAGGGGAGAAAAATCCCCGGAACAAACGCTGCCGGGAGTTCGCCCGGAGGGTGCGCGGGGCTACCCGGGGCGGTGCGGCCTCTGCGGCCCTGCAGGACGAGCCGCTCCGCTCCGCTCCTCAGGGACTGGTGGTCCGCAAGTGAAGAGCAAGCAAGACCTGCACCAGAGGCAGGCAGAGCCGCGGGTCTCTCCGGCTGCTCTAAGCAACCCCCGGCAAACCGCAGGCGCGGAGCATCCTGCACATGGCCGCGTCGGGCTTCGCAGCCAGCGCCCTGGCTGCAGTGGGCTCGGGGAGCCGCGGCCTGCCTCTCCCCCTCCCTCCCTCCCGCGGGCTTGGTTGCGGTGATCGCGGCGTCCCGCCGACCCGGCGCTCACCCCCCGCGCCCCACGGTAGCAGCGGCGGCGGGCGCGCCAATTCCAGGAGACCCTGGCCCGCGGCCGCGCCCTGGCTGCTCCCGGAAAGAGCCGTGATTGGCCGGCGCCCTCCCCGTATGCAAAGCAGCCGGGGGAATGACATTCCTCCGCACTCCGCCCGCCGCAGCCGACTCGCTCCCGGCCACCTCCATTCATACCGGCGGCGGCGGTGGCGGCGGGAGCAGGGCACGGGGCGGACCCCATCCCGGCCCAAAGCAGAGCGGCAGAGCCCGGCCCGGTTCGGCCCGGCCCGGCGGAGCTCCGGGCACCGTGGTTGGCCGGGCGGGCGGCAGGAAGGCTGCGTTCCCTGAGGCTCACGTGAAGACCCGAGAGCTCTCCGCTGTTGGAAATAGGCTTCCTCTGAGCGGTCGTCCCGGCTGGAGGCTGTCACTTCTAACCCTGGCTGGCAACTTCGGGGGCTTTGGTCTTCCCCTCTTCTTTCCGTCTCCGTGAGGGTGAGCGGCTCCTCCGCCGCCCGCCTGCCGCCACCTCCTCTTTTGCGGAAGGAAAGCTTTCACTCGTTCAAAGTAGTGGTTTTGGGGTTTTTGGTATTGTTTTGTTTTCCCTTAATCGGGTTGGGGTTTTATTACTGCTGTTGTTGGTTGGTTGCTCTTGGTTTTCTGTGTGTGCGCGGGGGCTTCTCCACGCAGGCTGGCGGTAGCCGTCCCGCTGGCCGGAGGCGGCCGATGGAAAAGCCATGCTTCCGAAAGCAGCCTTCCACCTGCTGCTGCGGTTAAAATATTGTTAAGCAGCCGGTTCCTGTGGCCGAATTAGAGGAAGACTGCCTCAGATACCGAAAAAAAAAAAAAGAATTGGCAATGAGTGCCGAAGTTGTTGCAGGCTGTTGTTGGTCTGACTGCTGAGGAGGACGTGAGTGGGAGAGAGAGAGCGCTGTTGCACACACAAAACCACAGAGAGAACCCACAATTTAACCAACATCCCCAAACCCAAGTTTTCAGCTGTGGACCTTTCAGCCTCAGAGCTTGTGATCGGCTGCGACCTTTCCTTAAGTTGATGAAAGACGTTACACCAAAGACAAGTGCAAAGACAGATTTAAAGCTTGAATGCCATGCGCTGAGCTTTCCTTTGTTATGATTTCTTTTTGCGCAAAGATGATTGAAAGGTCATGACACGAGTACTCTTAGAGCACCGCGAACCAAACTACTGAAGCTCATTTTCAAGGCTGCTCGAAAACAAAAAACAAAGTCTCGCAGAGAACATTAATGGATTCCTGTTGTGTTTAAATTCTCTACAGATTATATTGTAAATATTTTATGAAGTACGGTATATGTGTGTGCGCGGGCGTGTGTGTACGTGAATATATAGATGCAGTCGTAGCCAGCTGACCTTTGATCAGGCAGTCTAGCTCGCCTACCGCCTTCTCTGAAGACTGACCCCGAAATTCCCTCTCTTAAAGAGCAACTTTTGCCTGCGGAAGACGCTGATGTATTTCGTTTTCTCTTGGGACTGTAGAGAAATCACCTGGAAGAAACTGATAGGCAACTGACTCCCTGGGAAGCCCAGGCTTTGCATGTGTTTCTGACCACGTCTTGTATGCGACTTGCCTAAGTTTTTCCACGGTACTTGGGAGTTTGAAAGGAGCTTGTGCCCCGATAACTTTCTGCGCCACGGCCGCAGAGTAGATGCTCGGGCGTTGCGGTAGAGCGCCGCAAGGACGACCCCCCTTTCACTTATCGGATTAATGTGATCTGCTCTGCCGCGCCAGGAAGCCAAGAGTTAAGTCTCGGCGCGCTCGCTATCTCAGCCGCCTTCAGCAAAAAATTAACTTTGGGGACTGGCGTAGAAACAAGTTTCCCCCGGGTCCTCTGCCTGTATCCGTTTATGTTGGTCCCCAGAGAGCAGATCGCTGAAGAGTTCCGCTCGTTTCGCTGTTTTGTAAAAACTCTGTGGAGGTCTTTCACTCAAAAGGCTTGTTGTGATGCGTATCCCCGTAGATACCAGCACCAGCCGCCGCTTCACGCCGCCCTCCACCACGCTGAGCCCGGGGAAGATGACCGAGCCGCTGCCGCTGCCCGGCGCCGAGCACAGCGGCGCGCTGCCGGGGAAGCTACGCGGCGCCGACCGCAGCATGGTGGAGGTCCTGGCCGATCACCCCGGGGAGCTGGTGCGCACCGACAGCCCCAACTTCCTCTGCTCCGTGCTGCCCACCCACTGGCGCTGCAACAAGACGCTGCCCATCGCCTTCAAGGTACGTCCGCCGGCTCCCAAAATCGCGGTTCGGGGGGGGGGGGGGGGGGGGGCAGGCTGGGGGGCACAGGGCGCGCACCCCCGGGCTCGAACCCGCACTCCTACTGGGGTCAGGGCGGGATGGCTCTCCGCGGCGGGAAGGACACTTCGGGGACGGCGGAGGGTCGCAGCCGGCTCCGCGCCTCCCTCTTTCTATCCTTGCTTCTATCTTTCCTTCTGTCTTCCCATCCTTCCTTCCGCAGTCTCTGCCAGTCGCGGCGCGGCTCTCGCCCGAACTGCGGGCAGCAGCAAGCGGCGGCAGTGGGGGCACGCAGTGAGCTGGGCGGGCTCCCCCTCTGCTGCCTCCCTCTGCTGCCCATTCATAACTTTGGTAGTAAAAGGCGGCTCAGCTCGAGAGCGAAAAAATGAAAAGGCAAAAGGCAAGGCCCGAGGAGTTTGGGTGCCCTGGGGACCAGCTGCCGGCGCAGCACGGTGCAGGCGGCTGCAGGCGTCCCGGACCTGAAGGAGCCCCGGGCTCCCACAGAAGTCCCCCGCAGTGACGGCGGGTTCTTTTGCGGGCAGCCCCGCGGCGCAGCGCCTTGCCGGGGCTCCCGCCGGTGTTGACACCCGCCCGCCACCGCGGACGCACCGTCAGGTCCCGGTCGAGAGGTGCCGGGTTTCCCCCGGCCAGGCTGCCAGGAGCTCTGCGGAAAACACGTTACTTCTTTCGGCTGTTTCTAAAATAGTAAATGTCAGGGCCTAGCCTGGACGGACCCTGAGACCGCTTGGATGTCCCTTGTTTCCTTTGCTAAATCCGTGCTTGGTAGCCCAAGTAAATACGGAACCAAAGATAGGGGGAACAGACAGCGGGCACCCCTTGCCACAGGCCGCCGCCGGCCGTGCTGCAGTGCGTGGCCGGTGCTGCCGAGCGGTGCCCCTCGGCCGGCTGCGGGGAGGAATAACTGCTGCGCTTTCTTGCCTCTCCCGGCCTGCTGTCCCGTTAGCAGTGTTCAAGTAAAATTCACCCCTTTGATCACACTCTTTTTTGGCTTGGGTCTGTCGCAGACTTCTTGAATGCAGTGGGTTTCTTGCTACTGGTGTAGATACGCTTCCGAGCAGGGAAAAGAAAGATAATTATTTTTGTTACTCTTTTCTCCGAGGAGGGAGCCGCAGAGACATGCAGCTCCTAGGAGCCCCAGGGTTAGATTTAGGGTCGGGATTTGACTTCTTGCTTTCTTTTGCGGTCATTGCTAAACACCGGCTGCTTCAGCACAACTGTTTTGGAGGCGAGCAGACCCCAGTCTTACAGATAGCTTTTTGCGGGAAGAGAAGCGAGGGAGAATCAGGTCACCTCCCAGAGCTTTGGGAAATCCCGCTGAGGAGGCAGGAGTCTTCAGGGAGAAGTTTTGGGGAGAAGCGTGTCTAGAGAGTCTTCTTGATTTAAGCATATGTGAGTCTGGGGAACGGGAGGAACTAACCGTCAGGGTCAGCTCCTAAATTCACACATTTAGATTAATTATTACACTGTCACCCACGCTAATTACTCGGGAAGCTCTGCTCCTGGAAGGCAGAGTTACGGTGTGGAACAGGCGTGAAAACCCGCTCCGCCCCGCCGGGAAGGGCGGCATGCGAAGTCCCCAAAACGTGGATGGTATTTCTACGAGGGGGTTCCCTGCGGCCGGAGGCCCCAGCGGCAGCTCCCGCAGGGCCACGCGTGGCCGCTTCCCTGCCCCGGTCATCTCCCGGCGGGGAACAGGGCAGGGGGGGCGGACACACACGACGAGAGGCGGCTCACCCCGCTGCCTCTCGGCTCCCCGGGCACGGGGAAACCCAGCGGCGGCGGCTGCCTTGGTTATGTGAAAAACAAAGGCGCGGAACTGGTTTTGATAGAGCCCACGCTGCTGTCCTTCCTCCTTCCCCCCGCCCGCGGCCGGAGCAGCCCTCCGCGCTCAGCCGCAAGCCCGCTCCCAGCTTCTGCAAACAGAGGAAAGGGTCAGCTTCTCCAAACAGAGGAGAGCCAGCGTTTGTAACACTGGGAGAGCTTAACCTAGAAATACGCTTGTAAAAGCAGCCCCAAAACCCAGGAGAGCGTTTCTTAAAGCGGTGGTCTCGGAGGCACCTGCTCGCCGGTGCACCTCATCCCTCATGCCAAAACTCCGTCGTGGAGCGCTGAGCAGTGAGTCCCGAAATAGTTTGCCACATACAAAACCATCTCGCTAGAAACGCTGAGTATTCGCAAAGTCATTTTGAAAGGTGTATTTTTTAGGATCGTTTGTACCACGAACTAAAAAATTCAGTTTAGATCATTCCTATTGCTGATATCCTATTTGCATCTGAGAAAAAAAAAAGCACTGAGTTTTATTAAGTACTTGCTAACAACCATTGTGTCAAAAAAGAGTTCACATTTCCTTAGAAAAATTCACTCACAATGGATTCACTCATGAGCCTAAGATCAGGATGTCATTTCAAACCAAAGTGATCATTTCCACACATTATTTTTTTCTTAAATAAATAATGATTCCAAGAAACTTAGGAAATAATACATAATAACTCTAATAAGGTGCCATATAGATTAATTGTCCAAACGCTGTTAAGAAAGAATCTAAATCTTTATTTTAAAGGCCAATTTTGTTTGATTGATGCGGCAGAAGTAGGTAATTTAGATACCCGGCAGCACTGCAACTGTGATACTCCTCTGGCTTCTCTGAAAATGCATTTTTTTAAGAGCTAAAGACTACAACAAAGTACTAGATAACTCCAGTCAGCAAGTCCCAACTTATCTGTTTAGTCTTTTTTGTAATGTAAATGTTTGTATTTCTGTTTCTATTGTCTGTGATTTCTAAGTCTGGTTTCTTTTCTGGGCTGTGTTGTTTTTATACTTGTTTCTAATATTTTCTTCACGTGTCTTATTGCTGAGGCTGCCTTTACTGTAATTTGAAAACAGGGATTTAAAATCCTTGTCCTGTAAGAGTCAGCTCCCCTGGATTCAGGAAGGTTTTTCATCCCTTAAAATGCTAGCATATATTTCCTTAAACAAACATGCAAATATTTGTATCACAGGGAGGAGAGGGTAATGCCCTGATTTTCCCCTTTCCCTTTCTTGTGCCTTTAATATATGTGCATGCATTAAGGCTTCTCGGTAACTGTTAAGAACTGGGTGAGTGCGTTGGGTTCGCAGTTGCTGATCTTACCGGGCAGCGTGACTTACGACACAACATGGTGCAAGGAGAAGACTTCCCAGCTTCAAGTGTTCAAGCAGGGAGTCATTTATGCCAAGATCAGGAAAACATGAAAAACACGCTGAGCGTAGCACAGGCCGCAGAAACACAGCACACAGAGGAGAATAAAACCCCAAAAGCCTGGGCTGCAGAGGAATGGGAAAGAGGAAGTTAAAATAGATACGTAAAGAGGGAATTTTGACACAGTGATTTTAAGTTTGCATGTGGAAGTGAAAATAAGGGTTATCAGTGACAAATGGGAGAGCATGGAAGTGAGAAACGCAGCCTCCTATAGAAGGAAAGACTGTGAAATACCTGTGACTGGAGACCTTTCCCATATTATGGGAGGTAGCTATGGCTGGGCAATAAGCATCAAAGGCAGATCGAGTAAAGACGGCACTGGTCCTGTGTGGAAAGAACAAATTGAATGAGAAACTAATTGAAATAAGACTGGGCCATGACAAGTTTCAGCCAATTATAACTGTATGGACGTAAGCTAGAAAACACTAAGAGGAAGGAAAAATATCGAACTGCAACTCAGAGGACATGATGCAGGACTACTTCCTCTTAGAATGTGCAAAAGGGGAAATAAAAAAGACTAGCAAGATTTTTTTTTCTCCTTTTTTTTTTTTTTCTTTTTTGGTATTAGTTCTGAGGTTGCTACTATAGACTTAATTGGGGGAACAGAAACAGGATCTAAAAAAGTATGGTAGGGGACCTAATTCAAGCTCTTACTTCTGCCACAGTAAATCAAGAGAAGCACCAGATACCCATTCCTTTGTAGCAGGGTAAGCTTGTTCTGAGAATTCAGTCCTGCTCAAGAAGATAAGACAAATTTTTTCATCATTTAAAATCATAGACACAAGTCAGAAAATTTAAGGTTAGAAATCTCTGTATCTCTCGGGACACTGCATCAAAAAATGCAGCAAATCCTGTGATCCTGAATATTTGTTTGATAGCTGCTGGCACCAAGGAGCTACAGTGCAAACATTTCAGAGCAGGTGAAAGCCTTTGGCTGAGCGATGGCAGATTTCATTAGTTAAGATCACGGTTTCCATCCACCAGGTTGCGGGTGAGGTTTTAAGTCAATGGTTTGCTTTCAGGCTTCTAAAGGAAAAAAAGAAATTGTTCAGAAAGCTGTGATTAAACATTTGACCAAGGCCTGATTTTCCTTGGACTCACTCTGAATTTGTGCTGGGGCATCTCTGTTCAGAGCAGCGGGAGAAAAAGGTAGGAACTAGTGCAGCTGTGGGGATTCTGACCCTCTGCCTCCGTGAGATGATTGGTTTGCTTTCGTTTTCTTTGGGATTTTACATTTCCATCATTGTGCTGACTCCGCTGGAGCTTGGAAGTGATGCTACTGATGTAAATCAGACCAGAATCAGCTCCTGTTACTTGAATTTATTTATTGACAGTTACAGAAGTATATCCTGGAAGGTTTGTTTCATGTATTTTCCGTATCAGAGTGCATGGATTGTACTGTGCATTTCAGAGGTGCATCAGTGTAAAACCTTTTCTGTAGCTCTATTTTCTGTTCCTAGCAAACCAGGAATAGAAGTGATTCCCCAAACAGCTTCTTAGTCTACAGAGATTTTTGTTGTTGCTGTTTTTTCCCTATTTTATCATGTTAACTTGTTGATCTTCTGCGCCCCAAATTAAATGTCACATGAGGAAGCTGAGGCTTCTGCCCCTTGATTTTGTAGGTGGTGGCCTTGGGAGATGTGCCCGATGGGACGCTCGTAACGGTGATGGCTGGAAACGATGAAAACTACTCTGCAGAGCTCAGAAACGCCACAGCTGCCATGAAAAACCAAGTAGCAAGGTTCAATGACCTCCGATTCGTGGGCAGAAGTGGAAGAGGTATGTGTTTGTTCTCAACTACACTTGGGTCATGTTCACCATTTATGTCAAGTTCAGGTTACGTGGAGGGAATTTGAAGACGCCGTCTATGGAGTTTTTTGCAGCAGGGAATGCCGCAGGATCTGGCATAGGCCAGTTCCAAAGGCACAGAATTAGCTGCATGTTTTTCTTTGTTTTATCGTAGCCTGTCCTCTGCGTTACCTCAGTTTTTAAACAGTGGAATCTCATTTGGAAAAAAAGCAAAAACCTCACATAGACAGAAAATCACATCTGACTCCAGCAACTGGCCCATCAAATTTAGAATAGCACAGTATTACCCATGTTCAAAGATTAAATAGCATGTTTTTCAATTTAAAATGAGAATTTTCAGCTTGTGTAAAGACTCGTGACCATTTCAGGGCTCCAGTGCACTCTCTGCAAAAGCTGGTCTCTGCAAGAGAGTGAGTCAACCTAAAATTACAAGTAATTCATGCATAGATCTAAAAGTTTTCTGGGTTCATCACAACCTGATGAAGGCACAAGGCACTTTTTCTGCTTTTTCTTTTCTGAAATAGATGTAGAACAATATGCAGTAGTTGTTATTTAGTGTGTTCCTGCAAAATGGATAGGATAAATCAAAAGAGAACAGATGAGTTTAGTGTCGGGCTTTCTGTATCTCTGTAATAACCAGTAATTACCAGCATGTAAATAAAAAAGCCTTATAAGCATAAATAACAAATAAGAGTCAAAGTTGACTTAGGCAAAAACGATATTAAATGGTTTTAGGAAGCTGCAGTCAGTACCTGACACGTGTGGCTCATGTCGCATATGAGTAAGGAGGTGTACAAGCTTGACCCAAAACCCCATAAAATCAACAGAAGGACCCTTTGCAACTTCACTCTCTGTCTCCAGTCCATAATTTTAAACCCCATAAATTCTATCAATTGTGTTTACCTTTCTATTACAAGATTATTTTAAGCACTCTCTTGCTTTACTGCCCTTGTTGCTGTGAGTGGTGTCCCTTGTATGGGTCATGGGGGCTCAGTCAAATCCCCACAAGAGAAGCCAGTGAGCTTCAAGAATGAAAAACTATCACATCTTCCGTGTGATATTTATTTATGTATTGTGTTTCATTCATATCTTTAAGTAAAATCAGGATGTAGCATTATGGTGTTCCAAAAACAGCAGTTATTTAGGGACAATTCAGTGCTGTGACATTCACAAATCAAAATAATAGTGTCTACTGCACTTAGTTAGGTTTCTGTATACTACCTTTTTAAGCAAGTTGTGCAATGCTATCTCTCTAAATCAGATTGACTACTAAGGGCTCCCTTTCTCCCCATGTGAGCATCTGAGACAGATCCTGGTGTGTGGTTGCATACACGGTCCTTACAGACATGAACAGAATTATGAGCATGCCTCAGGGGAGTTACAAAGGTGACCCACTTCTGCTCACTCACTCTCAAAATGTTTTATTCCAAATGGGAGACGGGTCAGGCTTCAGACCAAGGAAGTTATCCTGATTATACACAATAGCCTTTATTTGCCTTTGAAGTGAAATGCATCTGTAGATATTCTTCCAATGTAAATGCAGTCAGCAATTATGGAAGAGCACAGCCCTGTTGAAACATAGGTGCAAGCAGTAAAGGCATTTTAAGAATAAAATGCCGATCCCGTCTCTCTATATCCTGCAGCATTTTTAGCTGAGGATACAGAGGGAGATGTCTTTTAAATCATGTTGTTTGGGCTGTCTTCAAAATGCACTTGGTGGAAAACACCCGCAGCTGAGAACGTAGCTTCGTAATGCTAGCAAAGAATAATAATAGGGTAATGCAGAGAAAATTATATCCATTTACTGAAAACATGAGAGATGCTGTAATGTCTAAAAGTATCAGTCATTAAACATGTTCATTTGTTATATTAAAGGTACCACCTTTTCAGTAAATGGAATTTGCATTATGATTCAGAGATGACTGTTTAGAAGATTCAAATGAATAGCTGGCAAAGTGGCGGAGAAGCTAATAAAAACAAACCTGTAGTTCAGTTCCTGACCATGGTAATGAAGCTAGAAATCATAACAGTGAACTGTGTGATTTTCAAGGTCAAAATCCAGTGGCTGAGAGTGAACAGTCCCTATTCATACAGAAACACTTGGTGAGGAGCATTGTTGAGCCCCTTACCCTGCTGTAAGTGGTTGCTGGTAGATGATCACTCATGCACTGACATAGACCTTGTTTGTCATATCATATTCAGGTGCTTGGGATCCTTTAGGCAATGGAGCGACTTAGAAACGCTGCTTGCTATTAGTCAGTCTTCGAGGTTAAATCTCATCACCTCCACTGGCTGCCCATCTTTGGAACGAGTGACTAATGTATGCTTTTTGTTTATTCCTGGAACAGGGGATTGTTTTCAAAAGGTGGGGATTGTGTGCATTTGGCACGGGAT
This sequence comes from Neopsephotus bourkii, assembly GCF_033783945.1. Lineage (NCBI taxonomy): Eukaryota > Metazoa > Chordata > Aves > Psittaciformes > Psittacidae > Neopsephotus > Neopsephotus bourkii. The sequence continues at coordinate 4,594,196 of NW_026901456.1, read as the reverse complement.
TTCTGAGGTGCTGTTCTGTTGAACTTGCATAAAACCTAAAGCGTAAGGTAGCTGCTTCAAAGGGCATTGCTTCCTTTGATACTTCACTAGAGGAAAATTAACAGAAACTTTGTTTGCTGTGTAATACTTGAGTTTGCATAAGTTCAGTAGCCACCAGTGATAATGCGATTCCAGGAGCATTATGTGAACAGTGATTGAAAGTTCACGTTGGTTACAGTCAGAGTGGATGTTTTTTGTGTATGTATCTCAGGTGATTTAAAATCCTGGCTGGAGAATAAGGAGCAGCTTTGACCAGTGACAGTTCCCTGTTCATCAGTTATCATGCAGATGCAACCATCATCCCCATTAAAAGCCTTGCTGAACTGACGGCAAGCCATCGCTCTCTCCCTTATAAGAAAGTAGGAAATTGTCATTCTTGACAGTCTTGATAAATAGTTTAGATTCCCTTATGGGGGCTTTACATGAAATCTACCAAGACAGTCCGATGGCTGTTTCAAACATAAGACTATTGTCCACGTTTTCACATAAGGGGCTGTGCACTGAATGTCAGAGAGTTACAGCAATTCCCCCTGTTGGAGGGTCTGTTCCTGCTTGTCGGCCTGAGCAGATGCACCAAAACACTGGCCGAAGCTTAGAGAACCAAGCTGCGTTCCACCGTTCCTTTCACATCTAACAGCCAGCGGTTGCCCTGTGTTGCTCTGCCGATGCCTGTTGTTCAGAATTACAGAAATAACACAGGGCACTTGTTTTCTTGACACCCAGAATGGGAGCTGAGAATATCGCAGGTCACCCAAGACATTGAGATGTTGTAGAAAAGCAATTTGGCTCACTTTCCTGAACAAAACAGATTTACATTGGAATTGGCTGGGCTCCAGAGTTACTATTCCTCACCCTAGTTTGAGAATGCTACTGGGAAAACCTGCCTGTCTGGCTTCTAAGCTTGGTAAGTACTTTCTGAAAGAAAAATGCAGTTTTAAAATTCAGCCAGTCTCAGCCCCCCTCACCTGATTACCTGGTAAAAATAAATTAATCTTTATTTTTCTCCTTCTGTTCATAAACACTTCAAACTTCAGAATGCTACTGCTGTTTTCTTAATGTATAATGAACAGGTTTAGGTTACTCTGATGAAATAAATCTTATGCAAAATGCCTGACACCATAGAGGTTCATTGGATAAAATTAAATAAATAGTTATTTTGGAGAGGGAAAGCTTCATGGCTTGGTAGGCATTACATATTTTCCTCATGGAATCATTAATCCCAGTAACTATCGTCTTTGTAGAACGCAACACTAAGAAAACCCTAACAAATAAGCATGTTTTCCAGATGAAAATCATTATTAATAGGTTATCATAATAGTAGCTAAAAGGGGAGGTGTCTTGGCTTGCTGCAGGAGATCTCGATCTAAAGCTAAGAGCTGGAGCTTCCTGATAGCTCTCCAGCAAGGCCTTTGTAAAATCTGTGCCTTGGAAAGGGCTTAAAATTGAGTCTATGTATATTTTTTCTACCCACTATCAGGATTAGAGCTATAAATAAGTTTTGTGAGAGTTTTCAGTTTCCACAGAGCCAAAGAAATACTCATTTTTCACAGGTGTAGCTGGTAGGAGAACACGAGAGACAGATTACCAAGCATAACAGCAGTTTCTGCTATCAGGACTCTTCCTTCTGGATGTTGCTTTGGGGAAGAAAAATCAGTTTTAAGCTGGGATCTCAAAAATACTTAAACTCCAGAAATTACTGGCCTGGATTCTCAGTCCAATTATTTTAGTTAGTCTTTCTGAAGTCAGAATTTTGCTCCTTCTGTGCAGCTTCAGTTTGTGGTTGCATTATTTGAGCACTTTGTTAAAATTTGGTTTCTTTTTTTACTTAAATGAATTCAAAATTGTTAAAAGTATGTGCAAAACAGAAGAGAAGGCTATTCAACAGGCTCGTAAAAATCAGTATTAAGCAGCCTTCTGGTTTCTGGTCCAAGCCATTGGAATGCTTCAGGGGACACAGTATCAGATACTGGAGTAACAATGAGACGACGCTCTTGCCAGGCAGGACAAAAATAGAAGAAATCCAGCAGCAATCAGAACTGAAAAACGAGTCAGTTTGTTGAGTTTAAAACCAACCACTTATTTATACTTTGGATCGATAAATTTATGGTGCTATCAGGATGCTACAACCAGCATGAAGGTGGTTTGGCTGTAGGGAGATGGGCAGGCCCTTTGAGTCATCCTCCAGCCCTGCTGTTGTGCCGGGCACGGGCAAGGCTGGCATGGCCCTTGGGAAAGGGAAGCAACCAAAAGAAGGGGCCACACTACTGGTGCTCACCCCCAGTGTGCGTTAGAGGGTCGATGTTTATCACAGGGTTTTTCTCCCACCAGTAGGGCCAGGAATGCTGATTTATGTGTGATTCAGGGTTGCTTAGTTGTGTTGTTAGTTTTAATCAAGATTTCTGTGTAAACCGAGTAGCTGTGCAAGAATTCACCGTGCAGACTCCCTGCACTGGTACAGAGGAGCTGATGGCTATTTCAGGCCAAATAGCCTGGGCCAGCTTTAGGTTGATCAGCAAAACCAGCCCCTTCAAAGCTACACTGCCTCCGTGCTGACCTTTGGCAGGGACGTAATAGCAGGAGGAGGGGAGGGGAGAAGACTTTCTCACTACAGCAGTGCCGCCTGAGTCGTCTTCGGCACACAGTCGCTACGTGCAGCCGGGTTTGCATGAATTGCTGATTGTGTAAGAAAGTATAAGTGTGATGCAGCTCCGCACGGGGGTTTGACTCGAAAAACATCATGTGGTCTGTGAGGCTGAGCATGACTGCGGCTGGCTTTGCCAGCTCCCAAACACTCTCTGCTGGGTTACTTCAGATTTCGTCTGGGCGAAAAAACTCTTGATCAGAAAGCGTCAACAGGAGAAAAATAATGGCAGAGTGATTTGGAGAACTTCCTGTCTCCGGGAGCATTACTGCTGTAAACAGTGGCCATGCCAAGTGCTGAACCACTGCCCTCAGTCCAATAACAATAAATCTATTTTTTGGTTCTGCAGAGCTCTGCTTGTACATTTTTGAAACTCAGGCTAATGAGGAGGATGAGGCAGACACTGTCCTCCAAGCATTTTCTCCTTTTTTTCTCTTTTTCCATGCTAAAAGGAACAGGAGCTGGGTTTATGAGGGTACTACTTAGGGGAAAAGAAGTACCTCTCGAGATGAAAACGTTAGATAGTTTCAAGAGATCTGTTTACCTTTTTATTTTCCTTTGGGTTTATTTTCCCTTTTTTTTATTTATTTTGCTGTGCCTTCCTTCAAAGGCTGCATGAGTTCTGGTGAAAAACAATACTTCTTTTTGTGCATACCTGTGTACCTGTATATGTGTGTACCTGTATCACAACTCAAATACCAGCTGCTGTTTTGTGACCAAAATAAAATCATTCTGAGAGATGAATTAGGGCCTTGGCTTCAGGGCTGGCTAGTGAACTTCAGCTGACTGGCCTAAGGCACGCAGTTCTTGTCAGCTCATTCAGCATTAGCAGAAGTGAGGATGCTACAATTTTGTTTGGGCTTACAGTTGCTGTCAGGAGAATCTTTTCCAGGATAGTCATATGCATAAACCCTCAGCAGTGTGAATCAGTCTCTGTTCCCTTCTAAAAACCCTTTAACAGCAGAGAAAAAATAGCCTTGTTTTTTTTTTTCCTTAACGCTGTGTGACTGGCCAACTCCTTTGCTCTCCTCCTACTTTTCCCATTTCCCATCATTATTTCGACACAATTTTCTTGGCCTCTCCTAGTCGACCTTATTCCCTTCATCTCTGTCCCTCATCAATCTGCCTCTTGTCCTCTTTCCTCTATTGATGCCTGTCCCCTTTGAGAGCTGTTGCCTCTCAGCACAGGTTGCTATTCCTTTGTGAGCCTTTATCACAGGAGCAGGTTTTGGCTTCAGAGTGTGCTGCTAGGAATTATCCTAAATTCTTCCCACCCTTTCCTAATGTTCCCTCTGGGGATGGGGAGCTGCCTGCCGTGTGGTGCATGGAGAGAGCAGGCAGTGCATGGGGAGGAGGTTCTGGAGACTGAGGCGAGGCAAAGGGAAGCAGCTGCTTTGAAGTCTTGATGCCATAAGAGCTCTTCAGTGGGGCGGTGCTTGGCGCGGTGTGTATGCACATCAGTTCCCTGAAGTTTAGGGAGGAACTGGAGGGAACGCTTTGCCAAGGCCACAAAGTTTCCACAGGCTAGACTTCATGCACCACAACTCCAGCGAAACCACGTCCGTATCTGAGGTCACAGGGGTTGCTCTATGTTTGGACGTTGTCTCTGGTGGAACTTGGCAGGTTCCGAGTTCGTAATGGCAGTGTTATCTCCCCCATCACTGACTGCATGGATATCCATCGAGTGACCCCAGACCTCTTCTGAGCTCTGAAATCAATGAGCATTGCATTAGCGTAATGACAGCACAAGGAGTCCTTCCTCTAAGAAAATGAACTCTGAGTAAACAGTCCCAGTGCACACTCCCATACTCAGCTAGCTACCAAAGAAGTGACTTGGCAGGTTGTCTTTTGGCGTTCACCTGCTTTAGGCCACTGCAGGCGGAAGTCCCTCACTTGCTAAAATGGCCCTGATGATCATGAAAGTGCTCCTTGCCTTTTGTATTCAGAGCAGCATGTTGCTCTTCCAGTGAACCCACACCTTCCTTGTTCCCTGTACCTGGTGCCTCTGCCTGCAGCCATGCCGAGAGGTCTTCATTGCTCCGTAGGGCAAGGAACATGTTTATTCCCAGGTCTTGCACCGTACCAGAGCACTGAGGTATGCCAGCACCTGGATGGAGAGGTAGCCAGACTTGGGCTGGTCCCAAATGAAAGCCAGTGCTGGAAAAAGGAAGAGGAACTGAGACAAAATCCAAGTCTCAAAGCACATTTTCTAGGATCATGGGACAATGCACCATGACATGAAGGTGCCTCAGAACAGGATCTGCCAAAAACCACAACACCCATTACATCGAGGTTTTCCTGGTCTGACGATTAGGCAAAAGATGAGAAGAGGGCTTTGAGGGATGAAGAAATCATGGGTTCAAATACAGAAGTCCTTGGAGAAGAGAGTGGAAGAAAGTGCTCTCCTCACCCCAAACACTGCAGCCACCAGCCCCGAGAGCCACGCATGCAGCACCCCTCTGCCTGAAAGACCTCTTCTTCCTGAGGACCTCCAGCCGCTGGGGCCACGAGTGCTGAGGATTCTGCACCCCACCAGCGCCACCTGCCCATGGCCCCTCAGGGAGGTGGAAGTGTACATCTGAAGTGCACCCTACAAAACAGAGACCTTCCCTGGGGAATTGCCATTAATGCTTAAAGCAGCCACCATGAGAGGCTGTCAGCGGGTGAGCCCCAAGCAGCAGCTCCTGAACCAAACCTCCCAGAGGAGAAGGGGCAGAGGAAGGCTCAGACTGTGGGTTCAGGCCTGCTGACCATGATGAGATGCTCCTTCCTGGAAGGCTGAGCTTGCAGCCTCGAGGGCATGGCGCTGTTCGGCAGGGTCAGCCCCCTTAGGTATCCACCATAGCTGCTGCTAGGCACCACCTGGATGGTGGGGCGGGAGGTGTGAGGGGTGTAATTTTGGACTTAAGCATTTAAATCAAACCTGAATCCCACTTCAGGCAGCTAAATCCTCTTGTGAATCTGGGCCTTAACCTTTTCATGTCTCTGTCATCACCTGTAAAGTGTGGGTGATAATTTCTGCCTCAAAAAGCTTATTAATGGTTTGAAATTATAGCTGGGTTAAGAACTATTATTAGGCTTAAAGATCCCAGGGCATTTTCTGTGAGAAGGAGGTAGCTTTGCGTTTAAGTCACTTCATTTTGAACTGTCCTTTCCATCTGGTGTTCTTGTTGCTGTTTTTTTTCCTTTCCCTGAACCATCCGGCAGTGACATAGCAGTCTGCTGAATGATCGTTTCTTCTTTCCACCCTAGAGCTGGACACACTTCATGGAGGCTAAGTCATTTCTGAATACTTATTCATAGACAGCCCAAGCTCTGGTATAGAGAAGCAGTTCATTTTAAACTAAAATGATACTGCAATAAGAAAGTAAACCCAAACCAAAAACACCAACACAGTGAAATTCCCTGGTATGCTATAGGTTATGGCTTGAAAGCAGAGGTTCAGGTTTTGGGGTAGCCTACTTATAGGGCATAAGCGATTTCTATTAGAGTCATCTCTGGGGAATAAATAATTCTACTCTCAAAATCTGTGTTTAAACATTAGTGACATGCCATTTGTATACATTACGTATATAGTACCTCTTAAAAATATTTAGACAATAAGCATTGCATTTTAAGACTCCAACTGTAATCTCCTTGTGCTGCCACTCTGTTACAGAGGCTGGGCACCCAGTAGCATCTCATTCTTCCTCTGCTGTAATTATTGTCTCCACCCAAGTTCATAAGAATTTTATAGTGGTTACTGCAGCAGCTCCACTTATAGTTAGAGGCTGCTTGGCTTTTCCATTAAAAGGTCTTCCCCCGCCCCCCCATCCCAGTCTTTTAATGCTTTAATCCATTTTGCAAACTTGATCTGCAGGCTTTCAGTCTAAGAAAGCATCCCACCCTAAAAATTCAATTAAAATAGGTCACTTGGTTGTCTTTCAGAACAGAATGGAAAAACACCTTTTCTTTATATATTGTCATACATTGTTGTAACTCTGCTGCACACATTCACACGCACGTATACATATGCCATCTCCATCAGAAAGCTTAAAAGCTGGTATTTACAGAGGATTTAGACCTGAGGATGCTAAAGTACAAATAATGTTCCTGCCAGCCAAATTCCTACCACATCTTAAAATATTCTTTCTTCTGAAATTAGACAACATCACAACACAGGTGAAATACCTGGTGGTTTTGTGTGTTTGCGGACTGATGATGGTTACATACAAAAGTGACTAATGACTATGTTAACTACTGGGTGTCACCTTAAGCTGACTATTGTAGGACACCCTGTCTTCAGAGCCCTCCTTCTTGCCACCTCGGCCCCAAATCTCTTAATCCTGTGCACTTCTCCTCAGTTAGTTCATTTCATGTCCTTTCCTACAGGCTTAAGTTATTCTCCTACCCATCTTCTGCCGCATCTCCCTTCCTGATAAATGGCCATGACCATTTAGTACCCACACTAGGTATCTCCTGCTACTCGACTGCCACTTTTCTTTCTTTTTTCTCTAAACAGAATAAATAATGCATTTGAGGTATCACTGCTGAAGCACATTCACTTCAGCAGAGTGAAATAATAAGGTGAAGGTAGTAGAAGTACTAACCTGAGGGAAGGAACCTGAAGGAAGCCAGCTGAGACTGCTGCCTTGTGCCTAACCTTTTAGACATGAGCATTTCAAATGAGTGCATTTTAAATCCAGGTTTCTGAAGTAGAGCAAGGCCACCAGGTGCCTTCAAGGCAACCAGTGGATCAGCAGCAGCGGTGGCGGCTGCACTTTTACACACATTGTCAGGGAAGGGATTAGCACAGAGGGCCCTGCGAGGCGGGAGGAGGTGTTGGAGGGTGTCATCATGACAGCACATGGGACTGGGAAGTGAAACCGCTCGTCAGCGCAGAAGTGAAACTGGCTGCACGCAAACTCTTGTCAAATTAAAATGTAAACATCTGCCCAAAAGGAGAGAGAAAAAGTGTGGCCGGTTTAGAGAGCCGAGTTCCACCCTTGCAACTCTTGATAATGTTTGTGCAAGAGAGAATCATTCTTCAGAGGACTTCAGATCAAATCCAAAGGTGTTAGTTCCTACTGTGATGGATAAAAAGCAGCATTCAAGCAAATATGGGGCTCTGGAATTGACAATGGCATGTTTTTGGGGTGCTGTGTGCTGTCATTTTTTATTTATTCCAACAGGAGGATGTTCTCCTTTTTTTTCCTGAGGAAAGGGATTTGAACTTCGGTACCATTGTAGCACAGCAAAGGGCAGGGGAAGCAACTTCTGCACCTGCTACCTGCCCAGGAATTCTCCAGTGCACAGGGAAACATGCAGTGTTGGTGGCATGTCTTGTAGGCTGCCTGGTACACCTAGTGAGTGACAAGGGGCATGCACAAAACACTGCTCTTTGTCACCAATACATGCTCACTGGAATAGCTCCTGGGGACCTGAGCCAGCTTGGTTTTAATAGCTCTAAGTTACACTGAGTATAGGACCAGCTTCTGCATCTGCTTAATTATTTCATGTCCACAGCTTGCAGACTTAGGGTTATGTTTTTGACACAGACAGTTTCCAGAAGAGTGCCAGGGACTATCCCTACCCAGATAATGGGCTTGAGGTAAAATTCAGTCTTAATGCCTTCTTGGACTGGCAGCGTCTCTATTAATGTTACTTGATTTCAGTTATGTAATTTTGGTTGCTTAATATAGTTCCTGTGTTGCCTTAGGTTAAATGTACATGTGCTTCACCAAAATAATTCCTTGAAATGGTTTCACTCCAGACACAACCTTCTTCTAGCCTTCTAGCTCCAGAATTCATAGAGCCATGGCAAGAGAAGCAGGCTGTTCTGGTGCTTTCTACCATAGCATTTACTTGTTAGCCAGGAAAGATGTTTGGAGAATGAGCAGGGAGGAGAAGAGAGTGAAGTGCATGTCTTGCTTAAGCATTTGGTAGTGCTGCAGGGAGCTGGGAAGGGAAGGGGAGAAGCCAGTGCTAGCGACGCTCCTACAGCAGCAAGTTGCATATCCACAACTTACTGCAAAGCAAATTCAGTAGTTCATAGTTGGGTCTAAGTTTGCTGCAGGGCTGCTTCTGGCCATTGCATGATAGCTTGGCCCCATATAAACCCAGAACAAAACACCTATTGATTTAATACGATGGATATTTCATTCTGGGCAAGTAGAGGCTATGTAAACACAGGTATAAGAACTTCCTGGAGTGAGACACTTGACAGAAATGTTCAAAAGTATACCTTTTGTGCTGACCCAGGCTGGCTTGGCAGGAGGCAAGTATGTGTATTTCCCAAATCTCCACCTTGACACATGCTTGCACCTACAAGACGTCCATATAAACACACAAACAGATCTGTTGCCGGTGCAGCTGATTTGCATGGGCAGTCCTTGCACTTTTTGGGCCATCACCCGGATTTGCTGACTTCTACCTATGTTTGCATTTGTCTCTTTGGGCCGTTGGCTTGTGGCAGTTAGATTTTGTAAACCATTTGCAGCAGATGAGGTGAATAACAGTTTTTTCTCATATTTAAATTCCGTGGTATCTGTGGTGCTGATGGTAAACAAATGATGTTATTTTTTTGATGGAGCTTACTTCAGCTGCAGCTTTTCTTCTGATGAAATAGCCACTGGACCAAGCACAACAGGCAAAGTTAGATTCTGACTGTGTGAAACCATCTTGGGGGTGTGAGAAGAGGGTCACCACCTGAGCACAGAATTTGGACAGTATATTTTGCAATTGGATTTGCAACTTGGATACCTACAAAAACATTTCACTTGTATGGTGAGCAGCAGTTATCTAACACAGGGTCAAATTACATTGGGCCTTCTCATCCTGTTGATTACATTGGAGCATTTAGGGGCTTAAATGATAAGAATGGCAAAATTTGGCCCCAGTGTATAACAGTCAGCATTTAAGAATGAATATGTGTGTGTGTTTGTATTACATCCTGCCCAGAGATACAGTCAGATATGTTATTAAAATGCAGTAAACATCTTCACTTTGGCAGATACCCAGGAAGATGTAGTGAGAAACTGTAAAGATGTATAAAATTGATCATTTAGCATGGTTTAATAAAAGTAAGTACATAAGCACTAAAGCTGGCTTTAAAAAAAAAAAAAAGTATCATAATCTTTCTTACTAGAACCTGGAAGTCTCTCACTAATATAATAGAAATGTCTGTAATGTAATTTGTATTGCATTTGTGTATTACATTTCATATTTTCCAGCTATACCTTTTGTCCTTGTCAGCACAAGTGTTCTTGGCTCCTTTCCTTTTTTCTTCTTCTTTTTATTTAATAATTTACTGTAACAATTAAAAAAACCAAACAACCAAACAACCAACAAAACAACTCTAATGACACTTCATCAGAATAAATCCCCAAAGCAAAAGATAGTAACTGTAATAACCACATCATCTGTTGGCCCCCCTTTCCTCTCCCTCTCCACAAGCAAACTTATGGAACTTGAACTCATTTTTTCTGCCCTCATTTGGATGAACCTTCATAAATGGAATCAATGTCTCTTTTTGTCTAAGAAAGGCGAATTAAAATGAAGTGATAAATTCAAGATGTGACCTCTCTTCCCTAAAGTGTATCTGCTCTCACTGCCCTTTGCATCTGCACATGCAGCCACTTTTAAGTGTGCCTTCCCTCCCCCAGATCCATCTGGTCATAACAACTGCTCAGGATGACTAAATCAGCACACAGGAGCTTCATGTGACCATGTTGTCACTTGGGATTCATTTTTCCCCCTTGGTTCCTCTCAAACATTCCCAGGGACCACGACTTACAAGCCTATTGCTCCCTCTAGAGCCCTTCAGTGCTGTTCTGGGGGACCACTTAAATCATCTCTCATCATGCTGGATGTGAGCTCACTGCTCTTTTTGCTTCCAGCCTCTGTCAGATGGGATGCAGACTGAATGCAGACTTCAGGTTCCTGTATTGCAGTGTAGTGCACAGGCACAATACCTTCAAATGCTTGGGTCTTAGAAACTGATCTTCACCTTTTGCTGGTCCGGGAACAGTATTGCTGAGCAAGTGCTGGCGGACAACATTATGCTTTGTGCTTCCTCTTCAGTTCTTGCAGCTTTGCACAGCATCAGGGAATCTCATGAGCAATCCTGTAAAGTCATGAGCTCAGGACAACTGGTTTAATCCATCTGACTTCAGCTGTCCAATCAGCAATGACTTCTGGGGGCTTTTTTGGTAGTACAGGCTCTAGCAAACCCATCAGCAGAGTCTCCAGGTATCATTTCAAAAGTCAGCATTGTATTTTGACCAGAAATGTTGCTGTTTCCATTATTTTCTCCAGAATGGTTCTGGCCTTAATGCTCTTGCAAAAATAAACATTACCAAGCAATTTTTCCTACTCTATTTGTGAGGCAAGACTTGATGGCAGCAGTGAGTCTTGTGCTCTGCCCTTACACATATGAGGGTATACTTGACGTCTGTGGGAAGGGTTTCCAAAGGCAGAGCCGTGTCCCACATCTGGAGAATTTAATCCTTGTGCACATGAGGTGTTTTGTGCCTAATATTAGGAACTGCCAGGGATAGCTACAGAAACAGCAACAGCCTCTGAAGTGACTCTTGCACCCCAGCAAGGCACAGATTGACAGTGACATCACCCATCAGCCCTCACACCATTGTCAAACACTCCCATGATGACACAGTAACGATCTGCTTCAGTATACTGAGGGATGGACCACAGACCCAAGCTAATTTGTGCATGGTTTTCTGTAGATTCATGGGGCTGTTTAACACAGAGGGTCTCAGATTTTGATGTTAGCTCATGAAGGGCTACATGCTGTCTTGCTGAGACTGCTAGGACATCATCAAATTGTAATCATGACTACTGAAGGCATACAAACCAGGCCAGTGTTTCAGAATGCCTTCTTGAGGTGTTTGGTCCCACTTTACAGTCACTAGAGAGGTTAGTCCCTCACTTAGGCTGTTTTGGTGGCACCCACTCCTTCCTGAGTTGAGCAGAAACACTAAGTGCTCAGTGTAGGTCTTCTGCCAACAGTTATGAGGTCCACTTCTTAGGCATCAGAAATCATGGCATATAATACAGGCTATAGTGCTAGAGAGGCTGCATACAGCCTCCACTGACTGATCTGGTATTACTTCAACCAATTTAGTCTGCTGCACATTGCATATGTATGTGTGTGTGTATATGCATTGCGCTTGTGTGTAAGTGTATTATGCAAGAGCATGATGAAAATAAAAATCTGTATCATGGCTGTATCATAATATATAAAACCAAGGAGGAGACATCTATAGTCCTACTGTCATCCCAAAACAGGTATATCCATAAAATACAGATTTCACTAACAGTACCTCTAATTTTAATCTGCCTTTGTCAACCAGACACATAAAGGATGAATAATGTAGAAGCTATGAATAAAAGTGATAAAACCACTTAATAAAGCTAAATGTAAGTGAAACACAATAACCAGGGAAAAAAACACAGCCAGAATTATTGGTAAGCAGCAATGAGTGACATGTAGGTTTATGGTTATATAGTCCTGTGGTTAACCAGGATGTGGTTAATGAATAGTCTTCTGTCAACAAGAAGTAAGCCAAGTATCTTCCTGCTTTTGCCAGCTTGTGTCACAACCATATACGGTCTCAGATCAAGTCTGTTCTGTAGAAAATCTTGAAAGTAACTTTACCTCCCTCTTCTTTATTCTTGTAGACTGGTAATGTGGCCACATTTTAATACATTTCACCACTGTTATAATTTTATACTGCATTTCTTTTCTATCTGGAAAATCAATCCACAACATCTAAAGAAATAAATGGATTACATAGTCTAGCAGAACAGCAGAAACACCTTACCTAATGCTTCAGCAGTTGTCAAACCCCAAACAAGCCAAAACCACAAATGGGAAGCAAGGTGGAAATACCTCAGATTAGTAAAAAGAATAAAGTATCTTTTCAAATTCTCTTTCAGTCTTAGTGATCTGGGTGTTGTATATAATGATACAGGGAAGCTATTTCTGGAAATAAACTATTTTTGGTATTTAAAGACTATCAAGGACACAGACATCTTTGGTCTGGGTAGATGTAGGACCCAAGAGCTGAGGTCCAGAGGCCCTGAGACAGGGATCTGAAATGATTTTTGCTTCTGTTGCAGTTCGTTCCATCTCAGGAACTGCTTTCTAGTGAGGATGTGGAGGTGGGAGGAGACTGACCTGGGATTTGCAAGGCTTGTGTTTCAGCTTCTGTTTTGTCAGGGCTGTGGTTCAGGATTATAGTTGGATTTAGTTGCAGCAGCCAAAGTGGTTAGCATCGCTGGCCACAGGCTTCCTGTGAGATCGTGGCCAAGACACTTTATCTCTCCATAGTTCTTCATCCACAGAGTGGGGAGAATATCTCCTTAATTCACAGGGATGTGATGAGGACAGCTTCCAGTAACAGCTATGTGTGTGTGTTCATCGTGATGTTGATGCAGACCATTAGCACCAGAAGTCGGAACTGCATTAAGAGATGTATTGAATTGCAAGTTAATGTGCATGGGGTTGGGGTAGGGGGAATATTGCTGCTAGAGGCAGGCATTTATATTTATACTTATGTTTAAGTTTGTATTTATTTATGTAGATAAATGAAACAAACAATAAGAATGTGAAGTCTTAAAAGGGAAGGAACTCAGCACTCAGGAGGGCTGGAACCAAGTGGTAAAATGAAGCAGGCTGATCTGTATGGGAAAGTTCACACTGAGTGTGCCCAAAGGAGGAGAGCCTTAATTTTCTTACAATAGTTCCTGGTTATCTAACTTGGGGTGATGTCCCTTGATGTCTCTTACTGATGACTAAGATTCCTGTTGGTATCTTAGTCCTCCGTGATGCTCAGATAACTTGTGCTAAACCTGCTGACAGGCAATGTTTGTATTGTTGTCCAGGCCAAAGCCACAATGAATGCATGTATGAGGTCTTATCAGAGCTGCAGAGTGTTAACTTTTGTTATTTAAAAAGGCCTGAAGTAAATGTTGGCATTTCCCAAAAGCAAATCCAGGGGTAGCAGGATCTGAACACATTACAGTCACAAGGGGATGCAAAACCCTCCCCAGCAGCCATCAGAATGAGTACTTTTCCCAACTCAGAGCCGTGGCATGCACATAACAATTTTGAAAGGCCTTCACAGTTTTCTTACAGAATAATAAAGCATATAAGCGTAATGCTCCGCTATGTCTTCATAAAATGTTTTAATTCTCTGTGGACAAGCTGTAGGGATTTTTTTTTTTCCATTCTCTTGTTTCTTGGCATTGCAGTAGGTGATTATTTTTAAAGGATTCTGGTTTGCAGTATGGAATTGATCTCATGCTAGCTCCAACCACAAAGCGTGGGATTTTACGATCTGCCTAGGGGATCCGAGCACCCAGTTCTCTTTAATTTTAACAAGCGCTGTTGATCGGATTCCCATGGCAGTTTTGGAAGAGTCAGACATGATTTCTAAGCCTTTCTGAGCTAACACGCTGTAGTAAGTACAGATAACGTACCAGCAGTCATGTAGATCAGATAAACTCTAACTGTTAGGGGGTAACCTCCTTTTTACAAACAAACTTTAGATCATTTAAATAGAAATTAATTTTTTTTTTTTCTGAAAGCCTTGAGTAGTTGCCACAAAGGGAATGCACCCAGTGCCAGGCAGTTGTGGGGTTATACACACGGCTTTCTGGGCACATGTCTGTCTTAAATTATGGACAGCTGAGGTGTTTTAGTGCCATTTGGTGTGTTTCAGTGCTACCTGAAATGGGGAGTACACATTTTCCCTACACATATGCTTACTAATGGTTTTCTTTCCTGTTGCAGGGAAAAGCTTCACGCTGACTATCACAGTCTTCACAAATCCGCCACAAGTAGCCACATACCACAGAGCCATCAAGATAACTGTGGATGGACCCCGCGAACCCAGAAGTAAGTGAGCTAATGACAGTGTTTGCAGAAGACCAGGTTGATGGTTTAGTATAGGGGTTCATCACCAGCCTCATGAAATGCAGCTATATCCAGCGCATGTGGGCAGTGAGTACGTATTAAGCCAAGGCTGTCCTAGGAATGGTTTTAATTATGCCTTCCCAAAGCCTTGTTTTTCATGGGTGTCCAGCTGATCTAGAATATGATTTGCATTGCATTTCTAAAGTATCTATCCAGGGATACCTTGGATCATACCCAAAAGCTGACAGAAGGGATACTGGTAAAAGGTGGGCAGCATATACCTTCTTATGCATCATTTCTTGCTAGTCTTGCCTTTCAGATGTTAAGAGGATTTTAAAGCATTGGAAACCAATATGTCATTGATCTAACTTTTCAAGCTCAGCCACCCTGCAAAATAAATATGTGCCTGAGAGAGGACACCTGGTTGTTGCCTTGTGGAGTTCACTGTATACCTTGAGCTGTCGTATAGATTAGGAGCACCCGTTTTCACAGGCAGACAGTCTTTCCTCTTTGTTTTTCCTTAAGTTTGTTAAAGATCTAAGTACAAGGAGGAGGTGGATGTTTGGTATCTCCATGGGAATACCCGCACCTCTCACGCAGGCAGTTGTTTTGTTCTGGTGGTGAGGGCAGGCTGTTTTGTCTGCGGGGTGAAGTGAGGGTGGAGCAGATGGGCAGGTATAGATGCTTCTGCAGCACATGCACTGCCTGTTACCAGAGGCAATCATTAACCTCAGTCGTTAGCCTGAATGGGGCATTTTCATATTTTTATCAAAATGCCCTGATGTAAATTGAGGTTTGTGGTTAGCTTCTTGAGCTCCTCCTGCACATTTGGCACAAGTTCTGCCTGTTGCTTAAGTGGAATCATCCCTGGAGAAGAGAGCAGCAGTATTCAAGCACCCACTTGAGAATGAGACTCACAGCTTGGGGTTGCTTAACTGGGAAGGGATTTGTGGCGGAGAAAAGAAAGGTCTAAAACTTCAACTAAAATAGCTTAGAAAACTCATGTCTTGCCTAGGCATTTTGTTCTTTATCCTTCGTTTGTCTGAGTTGCATCATGATGCTTCATGCATTGAGTGGAAATATCTGACCTATACTTTTTGGATTTAAGGCCAGAATTTAAAATAAATACTGCTGCCGGGGTAAGGCTTCTTATTTAGTTTGAATTTATTTTCTTGGAAAACTGTGGCTGAGTTGTCCCTAAAAAAATATCTCTGGTGAACCAGGCAGCTGCGCACATAGCAGAAGATATTTGTATATGCAAGTTTCAGATTTGCGTATGCAATTAACCTGAGCATGTTCATAGTTTGCAGACAACAAATAAGCTTTAGGTTTTTGAATATGAGTCGCTAGAATGGTAAGAAACAAAATCATCCTCCAGGCATAGCTGCTGTTGTAAATCAATTCCTCAGTTGGTATAATAGTTAATATTTAATAAGATGCTACATTTTGAAAAGGAAGTAGAGATACAATACATACTGAAGCAACATACGTATCTCCCCAACTCAAATGTATGTGAAAGCTTCCTTGTAAATGATTTCACTTTGTCATAGGCAAATCAGCTGCATAGTGGAGGAGGCTTTTGGCATGTCAAGGGAAGGTCAGGCTCCCCCCTCAGCGGGAATGCACAGCTCCCATTATCACCAAGTCATTTGTGATGCAGCATGGAAGGGGTTCATTTTTAAGTGGGCTACAAAGTCTGAGTTCTCACCAAGGGTTTCTGAATCTCGGTGGCTGCTGCAAGCTGTCTGGTACCTCCTCTCTTCTTCATACACCTGACTGAGACACAGACTGGCCTGACAAGACACACCATAGGCTATGAAGGAAAAAAAAGCAGTGCATTCTCCATTCTGAGGCAGTTCTGGAGGGCTGGGGCTGCTCATTTATTTTTCTATGCTCTAGGTTGGTGGGTGTATCCTATTTTGCATCAGTTCAATTAGATCACAGGCTACGCGTGTAACCTGTACAGAAATAGATTACAGGGCTGTTACCTGCGCAACTCACACACAAGATTTGTGGTTAGACATATCAAAACATGCATGTCATGTACTGAAGGCATTTAAAATGCTATCAGCCTTCTTGTATTGAGACTAGAATCAGAATAGGAACTGCTGGAGTGTTCCTAGTTTCAGAAATCGGTATTTGGGAATGTTCATGCTTACAGATGCATGCCTCACTCACTTGCTTAAACTGAAGAAATTACAGAAATACCAAGGTATATTTTCTAAGGTGTTCTAATTCAAAAGAAATCTGTGGAAGAGAGTAACAGGAACAAAATCAGATCCTGCTGTCTCACAGAGATCTAGAAGAAATATGCTGAAGTCCAAAACCAACTCCAGCAGTAGTTTTGATTCATTTACTACATGTTTATAGTCATTCTCAGATAGCCTGAGTCCTGAGTGTCTGCATTCTCTGAGAAGAATGCTGGAAGGTAAGGGACCAGTCCTGAGGATGGATGCCACCTGGGGCCACAGTCAGACCTTCACACCAGGATGGTTTTTAATGAACTTTACAGGACATAGAAATACCTTTTTTAAAAACCTCTAAGATTGATTAACTTAGGAAATAACAAACATTTTCTTTTGTCTTCAGAGAGTATTGGATCAAGAGCAGTTTCTGAGCCAGTATTAGACAGATTCCCAAAGTGGAGTGGGTTATTAATGCACAAGGACAGCCTTTTCAACTAGGTGTGCTCAGGGAAAAGACTTCAAAAAGTAATACAAAGCAGGATTTGAAACCATTTTTTGGAAAACAGAAAAATACTCAAACTAAAGGCTCCAAAAGCAAATACACAAAGCGCAGGCTTTATGGCTCACTGGGATGCATGGAGATGTCATGATAGGTGACAGTAACATGGTGTGTATGATCACATGTGCCACCTTCACTCTGCCCAAAGGCCTGCAGACTTTGGGTTCTTGCACATCCCACTGAACATTTGGTCAGGGTTACCATGAAGGCTGGTTTTTTGCCCCGCAGGATATTTGCCTATGTAACTACCAGGTTTGCATTTACAATTGTGATAATTACTTCTGCATAGGACTTACCCCATTGTCCTTTTTATGCCACTGAATTTCTGGCTGTGCCTACCCAGACTATACTTCCATCAAATTGTCATGGCTTACAGAGAGAGCCAAGGTACTTAAGAATCTGGCTCTTCCTCCACTGCTTTCATTATGTATTTTTAAAAACTCTTTTGAACTTAGTATTTTTATTCCACAGCTCTGAATAAATGCTTATTTTCATATATATATATATATATGAAATATATATATATAAAAAAAGAAATAATACCGCACTGTCAGGGAGAAGGACAAGATGACCTAACCCATCATTTTCTTCTCCAACTTCTATGATTCTATGATTCATAAAGCAATTTATGTTTTTATGAGCTAAGTCCATGGGGAAAATCATTAGCAGTAACCAGATCAAGAGTAGTGCTCCTGATGAAAATACTTTTGGTTAGGAAACTTGGTAGAAATAGTATGACTCTTAAATTAAATATTTCCCTTAGGCCATTTGACCTACTGTGTACGTCTGCTGAAAAATTAGGTTTTTCTTCTTTTGACTGCTTCTTTCTGTTTTTCTCATTGAATTGTTTTAACCTACATAGCACTGAAAGTTTTGCTAATGGACCAGGTGCCTGAAAATGGTGTGGAATGAAAAGGCTGCATGGATTTAAACTGAGTGGGCCTGAGATGTTGAAGGTTAAGCTGGACATTAAATATGATTGTCCTGCATTAGATACGTGGTTTTCCCAAATACTTTTTTGGCATTCATATGTCAAAGGGCAAGATGCTGAGGAGCAGAGAGGGAATAATATTGCTGAGCAGGATTTGAGAAGGAGCTTAAAAATCTGCTCACCCAAGATGTCCCTTTTTAGGAATGGAAATTTCCTTCTGCCTCCTGGGAAAGGTAGCCAGAGAGGGTGCAGGTACACCTTTGGGCAAACACAATAAAGAGCACCCCCAGATCCTGATCTTAAGTGATTCCATCTCACTTGTAAGATTCAAGGAAAGCCCATGACCTGTAGCTGATCCGAAGTAGACCTTCAAAGACCCCCTTGCCTGGCATTAGGTCTTTTTTAAGGAATCCCGAGGGCTGGTGGTGCTAAGTGCACCTGATGTGGCAGTGCTATCCCCATCCAACCTTTGCCCACACACTTAGACTCCCATAGCAGCTTCTGGAAGGGGAGTCAGCAGAGCTGGTGAGGGGCCAGCATCCCCTATCCCATGCCAGAAACAGGGCATGCTGCACATATCAGGCTTGGAAGGAATGATTCCTATGAGGATTTCACATCACTTCCACCTTCAGCCTTTTGTGCAAGGAAGAGAGAGCCAAGCTGTTCTCAAAAAAACCTTTTTTATCTCAGCTTATCAGCTCCTTCCATTCACATGAAGACTTACAGTGTCTAAAGGTTACTTAGCAGAAAATGTGTAGTGGTAAAGGAGGTTCTTACAAGTTGATTGCCCATATAACAGGAATGAACTGGGACTCCTTTCTTCCTTTGCTAGCACTAGCTGCATGCTCCACAGCATGCCACCCTCTCAGTATCACAACCCAACTTTGCCAATCGCCCTTTAAAATATGTTGGCTAAGGAACTCGCCTCCGAGAGCTTCCAACCTAAATAGACCATGTACAGACAAAAGAAAGGGTTGGGCTGCAAGAAAAGCCAACGGCTGTGCACTTACTGCTGGGTCTGTGCCTGTGTGTTTGTGTCCCCGTGTCCTATTGTCTGGGTGACACTGATGTGGGTGGACTAGTGCTTAAATTATGAGTGCACTCTGGGGACACTTGTAGTTGGCTTGTGCAATGGTTATGTGCAGTGGTGCAGCAGCAGGGGGAAGGTTACAAAACATCACTAGCTCCAATTCACACAGTGTGACTTGATGTGTTGCTGCCTCTAAATGGGTATGAGTAGGAAAGGGATTGCTGTTGGTTTCCTTCCTGAGAGCGTGTATGTCTCATTGAAGGATGGACGGAGCAGAGCAACTGGATCAGTTTAAACAGCATAAAGCAATGTATTATCGCAAGGGCATGCTTGCAGACCAAAGGAGCTGTTTCTAAACAGGCAGGGCAGTCCTAGCGGCCCCCTGGCAGCCAGAGCAGATCCATGGTCCCCCAGAGTGGCAAGGGAACAACAGCCTGAAGCATATATTCTGTGGTTGGGCACGTCTCCCCCCACTGTGAAAGCTGTGCATGCCACCAGCCCGTTTCATAATGAAAGTACACAAAGAGCAAAAGAGCAGAGAGCAGTTTGTCCCCTTATGACTTGTGTTTTCTGAAGAAAAGTGAAGAGTGAGGGGGAAATCAGCCTGTTTCCATTATACATGCAGTCACACAACCAGAATGAAGTACTCCAGTGACAGAGCACTGGGCCTTCTGGTGTAGCACAGGACTGTATAGCACAGGAGCATCACATGGCATAGGGCCACCTGAAATCGGATGCTAAAAGCTTGTCTGCCGAACAGGACTGGGTCACATGTCTGGGTGCAGTCAGCTCTGCAGAGCATCCCCACGCACCTCCACAGCCCTTGGGTGCCCTGTGTCCCAGAAAGACCTCCCTGCACCCCACATCCCAGCCGCTCAGCAAGCTCCTTCTCCTCCATGAGGGGAAGGTGGAGCAGCCCCCTTGGGGCAGGGGCAGCTTTGTGCTGGGGTTGGCTGCTTCACAGTGGCTGGTAGGGCTGGCACAGCACCTTCCTGTTGTCTGAGATTTCCACATCCCCTTGCCTGGCCACCCAAGGGCTTTCACTGGCACAGGAACCTGAAACAGTGCCCGTGCTCTCAAGCAGTTGGTTTCAGATTGGAAATCATACAGATATACCAGCAGGCACACTGCCCATGAGCTGTAAAGACAGTGAAAGCAAAGACCAGTAGCTGCTGTAGCTACCGCAGTGCAAAGATTCCTCAGTGCAAACAAGGTCCAGGCAGGCCATGTTTTATGTGGACTTTAACTGGCTAGCAGCTACCCACAGCTCCTAAAACTAGTGCTGGCTGTTCTCTATCAATTAGATGTGCAAAGGGTTATACGATTTGTGTGAATGCTCAGCACCCCCTGGTGTAACAGCAATAGGGGGGATCCTTTTTGTCCTACTCCACAGGTGGGATGTCAGTAGTTTTTTAATGCCAGCATCCTTGAAGTTTCATGGTGCAGCCACTTCTTTTCCATATGGAAAAGGTGGAACAGGATTATTTTCCCTGGCATTTCTTTGTCTCACTGCTGACTCACTTAGGAGAGCTGATGTTGGGTGATGTGAGGCAGAGAATTCATCGTTTTAGTTCAATAAAATTGTCAAATATGTGGAATACAAAATCTTGTGTCAAGACTGCTTTTCTGGGAGCACAGTAGCTCATGTGTGTTTGCTCACCTAGTTATTTGGCTGGGCTTTTTTGAAGATACACAGAAGTGTTGACAGGATAAGCTCCTTCCTTGCATAGAGCAGGTAAACAGGAAATCAGAGTTGCTGTGGAGTGGGCTAGAAACAGTGGTAAGACTGGCCCAATCCTATAGAAATGATTTCAACTCCTTTTTTGAGTCACTTAATCCCACACAGCTCTTTTTCCACCTGCCTTGAATTATTGTGATTTTAAAATGGAAACAGGTAGGTAGGTATTTTTCATTCCTTTCACTTTTTTCTTGTCTTTGTCAACCTTTTACTTTTGCACTTATTCGTTACTTTATTGCCTACTGGTTGGGTGGCTACAAAGACCGTGATGAGTATTTTTAAGTGTTTACCTATATTTGCATGGTGGGATTTTCAAGGGCTATACAGCCTCTGTCCAGCTCTGCGGAAGTCAGGGGGCAAGTAGTTTGTGGCAAAAGCAGAATTAAGTGAACGTATATTAGTTCTGAACATGCTTCCTAAGCAGTTAGTGGGTCTGACTTTCTCCTGTCAACTGCACTTACCTACAAAGAATTTGTAGCTGCTAAGACTGGTGAACAAGTCTTTGGGGGTGGGGGCATTTTCCATAGAAATATGAAAAAAGACTGAATACATACATGTCACTTGTAGTTGTGTGTGTATAAAGAAAAGCATTAATATGCAGAACCTTGGCAAGTAGGTTGGCCATAGGGGATGTGACTATATGCTGGAAGACCCTAATTCAATGAGATGTTCAAAAACCGTGTAGATGAGGCCGACAGTGACATGGCTTAGGGGTGGTCTTGGCAGTCCTGGGGTAATGGTTGGACTTGATGATCTTAAAGGTCTTTTCCAATCCAGCTGATTCGATCATCTTTTCAGTAGTTAGCTGTTTGTGCTCTGAATCAAAGATTTCCAAGTCTGGTCCTTCATCCAGTGTGCTCCTTCAGCAAGGAAGGACTTTTGAATGGCAGAGATTAAATGTGAACAAGTGAGAGGTTTGAGGAGGCTGCTGAGGCTTTGCATGACCTTGGGAAGGATGGACTTGTACTTGAAACCCCTCAGTGGAGCTGTCTGTGGTCATATATCCCCTACCCTCCCTCGAAGGAGGTTAGCTAGTGAAGCTGGGCTGTTGGATCATTGGGTTTGCAATCCCGCTGTCCCTCCAGGGTTGGCCACCAAATGCCTTCTGCAGTGCTCTCAGATGGGAAAGTTTCCTTCAGGAATGTGCTGGAGGGTAACAGAATGCGACAGCCTCTGCAACCCACTTCCTTCCCCCTGCTCGCCAGAGGAGGGGGAGAGAGGGCCTTCTCTTCCTCAGGCTCCTAAGGGAGCTGGGAGATGGAAGAGGGAGACTTTCCCCCTGTGTGGAGTGATCAGGTGCTCCCATTTGCTAAACAAGCTTTTAGCAGTGCAGGACTTTTTCTGAAACCTCTGTTTTTGAGCAGTTGCCTTAACTTGCTGGTTTAGCAAAACACCACTTGTCTAAGAGAAGTGCTGGGTAAAGCTGTGTGGCACTTTCAATGAACAGCCCTATTTTCTTCTTGGAATATAACTGGCAGAAGTGAAAATCCATTTGTGCTGCAGTCCCTCCCAGCTTCTCCTACCCATGATTATCAGAAGGTGCAGCAGTTTCCGCCTTGCAAACCCATATGAAAACAGTGCAGGCTCTTGCTTCATCCTTTGTCACTCGTTGTGAAGAATGCAGAAATGATTTTTCTCTGCATCTCCATTTGTGCCCTCACTCTTTGCTCATCTCCTACAACTGGGAATTGTAATCAGTAAATGCATTTTCTATTTGTGCTAATGATAAATCCTGGTCAGACTGTTCTGTGTCAGTGCTGCGTGGGTCTGTGCAAAACATGAGGGAGAGCAGTGCTTGGGAGAGGCCATTTCGATTCTGCTTCTGAATCGTAAAAGAAGGAGTTGTCTGTTGTGTGAGGGCACAATGTACTTGTTACTAACTGAAGCACATCCTAAAGAGAGGGAAGGATGGAAACTTCTCCGCTGACTTCTTTAATCATGGAATAGATAAGGAACAACGTGTAAAACTGGGAGGAGACACGAGAAAGGATTTAAGCAGTGATAAATGAGAAGCTGATAGATTTCTTTTTTGCTTTTTTAATAGCAGCTGACCTTTATTCTTCCTCTGAAGAGTGGTGTTGAGTCCATTAAACACAACATGCACCAGGACACCTTCTCAAGGCTGACCAGTCCAGAAAAGCCAGGCTGTGTCATAACCTTAGCGCATAAAGCTGCAGAAAAAATTAGGCGACAGTGTTGATTTAATTATTAAGGATTCTATTTGTCTGAGTCTGTCTGCCTCTCCTACCTACACCCTGCATTATGGGCTGTTCTTCATTACCTGCTCTACCTATCTTTGCAATCTAGCCGCAAACAGTTTTGGTTGACCACACCACTTCCCTCTTGAAAGTTAATACTGTTTGACTCATTCTGTACTGCTAACACCAAGCCAAAGAAAACAAGCCAAAGAATAACCTGCTTGTATGCAGTTTGGAAACTTCTCAGAGGCCCTGCTTTCAAAATGCTGTACAGTAGCTTACTATATCTCTCTGCAGCTGCAAAGAAAATGAGGAAAGCAAAAATGATTCAAGAACCTAAAATAAAGACTAAGCAGAACCACATGAAATTTATGAGCTTCCAGTGAACTGCAGTTCTGTGTAGGCACAAGGGAGCATTAGTGCAGAGGAGGGACTGCTTAGAAACTACAGATTAAAATATCCAAACCCATTACTTCCGAAAAACAGGTATTTTCAGCTGTTGTGTGGAAACACCAGTCACCAGACTTGGTAAAAGCAAAGGTCTTTAGTTCAAGGGAAGTGTGTAGAGCAGCTATACACTCTTTGTAGACAGGAGCAAAGTTTGTTACAAGTCGTCAAAGCCTGAATGGTCAACATCCATGGGGAGTAAATTTACTTTTGTGTTGCCAATTCCCCTGGTTTACAGAGACAGTGAGCAACCGGACCTGACCTTCAAGTTGCAGGTCTCCTGCTCAACTCTGTCTGAGGTTGAATGATGGAGACCTTTTACTGTCTAGAGATATTTCAGTGGGCTGATGAAACGGGTTTCTATCTAAGCTGTTTCTCTGACCTCCTAAACCATGATTGTGCAACTCACTTTCCTGTTTGTTTGTCCTCTCCAGTTCACTGCAAAGGTGGCAAAGATGTCATCCCTATCTTTTCCCACTCAGGCTGAGGGCAGGGGTGCAGATTCATCCTACCAAAGCTAACATTTGATTTAAGGTGCCTGAATTAAGAGCCTGGTCCAGTGTATTCAGCACAGAGACAACCTTCTCCCAAGGGCTGCTCAAATGGCGGCTCAGTCCTTGCTGTCTGAGCCTTGTGTTTCTGCAGATTTTCTTTGGACAGAGGTGTCTTTTTGTGCCTGTATTTTTCTTGGTTGCTTGCTGAGCTGTTGGTTGGCTGGTTGTGTCTCATTTTGCACCTACACTTTCATACATATCTTCAACTAATGATGTCTCAGCCCATGGCTGGAGGGTATTCTTATGGCAGTTTGTACGTGTGGGAAGATGCAAACTATAAAGAAACAAAAGAGGCTTTTGGCAATGTGATGCTTAAGTTGGGAGTCATTCAAACTTTGTCAAGGAGTCGGGATTTTTAAAGTATATACATTGACATGGGGGAAAGGGAGAAGAAAGCGAAGGGTATAATTTTGCAGACTAATTTAACTTTCATGAACAACTTCTTCCCTCCAAACTTCTAACGCTCAGTTCCCTTACTTTTACTTCATCGCGATGACCTAATTCCTGGGGTGAACCCACAGAATAATTGCACTTCCAAGACAGAAATAGAGGACACACATACGTGGGATTCATCAGAAGTTTTGGTGGATCCACAGCAAGCAAAATAATAGTGTTTTAAGTGGAAATGTGTTTGTGTGTTGCTGTTTGTACAGCACAGGCCTCACCAGCAGGGCTGGGGGAGAGGAAGCATATTTCCTGCCTCGCAAAAAGTGTCGAGATTGCTTTTTCTGGCTGTGGTACCTCAGGGTAGACGTGAGGCTTTTCATACGTTCATCAGGAGGTAGGGAGAGAGCTGGAGGGACCCAGCCCAGAGGAGCCTGGAGTCTTGTAGTCAGTGTGCCAGCCTCCACTTGCCCCTTTTCCTGGGGTCATTCCCCACTCTACTGACACAGCTGGATAGTGAATCAGTGACGAAAAGGGCTTTCCGCTTGCAATTAGGTCACTCACCTGGAAAATAGGAAACTGAAGTTTGTTTTCTAATATAGGCCGGGCCAGAGGGGCTTGATCCAGACCCTCCTGCCTGCTGGGAGACGGGGGGGTGTTCTGGGGCAGGACTCCCTCTCATTGCAAATTTTGCTCTACCTAGAGCGTGCTTTATGGGGCTTTTAAAGAAGCGCTGATTTAAAAAAGAAGAGCTATGAAAAAAATGAAATCTTTCCAAAATTTTGTCTAACTACTGCTAAAACATGTAGGAAAAAACACACCAACAGCTCAGGGTGCACGTTGTTGCAGTAGGGAATCTACCCCGCAACAGAGGTGCAAGTAGCTACCTGAGGTTTCCCCTGGGAAAAGTGGGGAGTTACCGGAAAGCAGGGACCTTGCTGTGTAAATCACTGTTCACTTTGTCGTATCACTGGACACTTGTTCAACACGCAGCCAAGTTGGAACACCTGCTGGAAAAATTAAATGCTCAGCAAAGGATTGCACCTGAAACATCTAGTCTGTCTGCAGCTACTCAGAGTGACAAGCAGATTTTTCCACAGAGACACTGAAAGGCTGAGGTTTGCCAGGGAGCTGATAGGAGAAGCACATGTGGAAGAGCTTCCCGTCTCAGTCTGTCTGTGCTTGGCGTTGCTTGGCATCCTGCTTCTCAAGGACAGCTGGATGTCAGCCTGGTCATCAAGTCACGTAATATCCAGACTCAATCACACGTTTCCCAGCACCTCGTGCCTATGGTCAGG
Organism: Neopsephotus bourkii; assembly: GCF_033783945.1. NCBI lineage: Eukaryota > Metazoa > Chordata > Aves > Psittaciformes > Psittacidae > Neopsephotus > Neopsephotus bourkii. Next base: position 4,568,274 of record NW_026901456.1, on the reverse strand, counting down.
TCAGGTCTGATGACCAACACTGATTCTGCTGGTAATTACAGACATGGCATGAAAACATTGAGCATAATATCCTGTCTACCACAATGTTCCTTCTGTCTGGAAAGAAGGTTTGCATTGTAGAGTACTTAAGAAAAACAGCAGAAAGATATAATTGCTGATGAGTTTACTCAAAGCTCTGACTGCCATCACCATTAGTTTTCCTCACCACGGAAATAATATTTTTAGCTGAGGAAGGAGAAAATATCCTACAGTGTGTCTAATCTAATTTTAGAATCTTTTTACTTACTCTCTTTTTAACACTATGCAAGAGGTTGGTGAGCTCTGATGCTGTCCCATACTTATCCTTCTAATGCCTGAGTGCAGTATAAGTCTTTTCCAAGTAATGGAGGCTAGAGAGGAAACCACTGTACAGATTGGTTTTATTTTCAAGCATGATTTCCTCGAGCCCAGTGGGCTGCTGCATAGCAGTGTTTGGTGCACTATGCTAAGCATGTGCATACATCCCTGCAGGATCAGGTCAGCTCTATTTGAAAGCGCAGCAAACAGAGTCCTAGAAAAGTTATACTATGTGCTTTTTCTGTGCAGGTAGGAAATCAAGGGAAAAGAGTGTGCAAAATATTTTATATCTGGGATATAATATTACTGGTTTATGCCCTTAAGGCACTATTTCTATTGTCAGCAAGAAAAATTGCTGTTTTGTGAGCAGGATAGTTGATATTCAAGCATTTCCCAGCTTGGTAGCAATATAGAAGCACTATACTTTATTTCACTTTTGTTTACAATAATGTATAATTTTTTGCACTAAAGATAGTGTGCTGACTTCCTGCAGTAATGTGAAAGAGTATATTTTCGTCTCATTCTTCACTCTGTACAGAATAATTGGATTTATTTTAGCTCCACGGCACAAAACAATGTGTACCACTTTATTAACTGGACACAATGAAACATGGCTTATTTTCTACCCCACTAGAGCTGGAGTCAAACCAAAGCCCTTAACACAAACAGCCCAGAAAAGTGGAGATGCTTGTATTAAAGTCCAATACGGTTTCAAAGCAGCCAGCTTTCATTAAACCAAAACGTTGCGTTTCATCAGTCACTCCCTACTTCAACAATGTCTGCCAGATGCTGTTATTTTCCTGTCTATGATCCACTTTTTGGGTGTGAAATGTTTCCATTTCCCCCTGGAAAAAGGAGAGGTGGGAGGCAGAGAAAAGAGGGGGAGGTATTCTGCTCCTCTCTGGGAGAAAGGGCTCCACTTAATTAAACTCCCCCTATACATGCCACCCAAATACACCCTGCTGATTTTGGATAGAAAACTTACGGATAATGCACATGAAAACCTGTGGTGTTTGTGCTCAGGTCTGCCTCTAGCTGGGATGCTCAGCAGCCATGAGCCAATGTGTCTCCCATCAGACACCTGATCCCCCAAGCTCAAATCTTTTGCAGGTATCAGTACCTCCCAATGCTCCAAATAGTCATATTTGTGAGCAAATGAGAGCAAGCACAGAAGAGTGTACTCATCCTGTGAATTGATGAAAAGAGAAGAAAAATGTCCATTAATGCATTCCAGTAGTGTTTACTTGTAAAAAGGCATTGGGTACCCACAGGAATTTCCGTAGCTTCAGCTGGCAGAATGAGAGCAATGATGCCTTTCCTCAGCCTCTGTTTTACCTGTTTCTCCCCCTCCTAATCTGAAGAGTATCTAGTGACACTTACAAACTAGGTTAAAATTAAGGCAATGGGAGACCTGTTTCTTTTTCTGCACTTGGAGACATCCCAGTGCATTGGTGCTGTTGTCTGCATGGCGCCAGCCATGGTGAAACAAGGACCAAGCAACCATTCCCAGTGAAAACCCAATGTATGCAAAACTAGGGGCTGCCAGAGCGCTTTGTTCTTGTCATCTCCACATCCAGAGCCCCAACCAGATGGCTGCAGGCCAAGCTGAGTGCTCTGCAGTCTCTTAAAGTCTATAAAACTGCGTTTCCCTCCCATTAAGAAGGAAAGTACTTTCATGTTGCGTTGCTGTAAAAGTATCGGAAAAGCTAATGTTTTCTCTGCACTCCTTGTTTAATACTCAGTGTAAAAAAGTCTGCCTGACCTCACCAAGGCAGTATTTGAAAGGGATAAAAGAAGAAAAGTCCAAAAGCCCCCAAACCCCGAGGTTTGGCCAGGCAGGCTGGATGTCCTACTCCGTTGTCGGACCCTGCAACCCACGGGGAAAAAATGCTGCCCTTTTCTTTTCTCTGCTAGTACCTGCAAATTGATGCTTGTCAAAACCCATGTGGAGGGAACAAGACAGTGGTACCATTTCACGGCAAGCCAGCTCTCTCTGGGGGCTGTAGGACAGGGTCTTCTTCGTTCAACAGCTGAATGTTTGATTGACTTCCATAAAGTACTGTCTGATCTGCAGACGTGGCAGATCCTTGTGGCCAAACCGCTGGCTCAGCAGAGCTGCACCGGTTCCCAAGGCCCTTCCTGCCACTCTTCTTCATCCTGCAACATGCTGCTGTCCTGGACAGGGGAAGCCTGGGCTTGTGGTCACCACACTGAGTTGGGAGGCCAGTGTCTACCACAGGGTCACTGACCAGCCACGGGCAAGTCACCTCATTTCTCTGTCATTCAGTTTTCCACCTGTGAAACAGGGATAATAATAGTCCTGGGCTTTACCAGGCTGAACTGAGGATAACTTGCCTGCTCTTTAAGCAAGGTGTTTAGAAGGTAACTTCAAAGTAAAGCTAATAAACATAAAAATGCAAGTCACAGCTCTGCCTGTGCGTTTATAGTGGCTTGGGAAACTCATTTATATTTGTTAGATTTTTCTGACACAGTTCTTCACTTCCCTGCTGCAGACCCTCATGCAAAACAGGTTCTGCGTTTCTACCTGCAGCAGTCAGCAAGGGTGACTTGGTGGGAAGAGCCACTTTTGGAGCTACATCTTGAGGTGACAGTAGTGCCTGGCATTGATTCTAAGCAGCTCTGTCCAAAAATGAAAATATATGGACAAAAACAACAACAGAGTTCCCCTAAGCAGGAACCTGTTGGCACTGATCTTTCATATCTGAATGCAATGGCATGGGTGGAATTTCCACAAGCCCTAGGGATGAGACAGATCTTGAGTGTGCTGATGCACCAGTGGTGCCCCCAGGCTACAGAGAAGACCCTGTCCAACAGGTGGCTAGCTGACCCCTTCAGTGCCCAAATTCAGCAGGGCTGGGCTGGGGGCACCAGGAGTTTCACTCTGTGGTTGAGCAGCACAGAGACGGGCAGAGATGCTTCCATCAGCCCAGACAGAGCTGGCCTGGGAACAGGGTGCCCTGCAGTGACCTCGGGAGGATGCTGTGCCTGGGTTAATGTGCCCTGCTCGCCGCCTGCTCTTTGGTTTGTTGAGAGCGAGCTCGGGTTTGCCTGCCCTGCCCAGCGTCGTGTGCCAGATCGACACAAACTTAGTGCCTGAGCTGGTTTCAAAGCAGGAATGTTAATCCTGCCCCAACAGCCTTAATGTGGCCCTTGTCCTGTTGGATTCAGGAGGAACTCCATGCGAGGTTGTAAGCACATAGGCTTGTGCTGCTGGGATGCTTGGTTTCACACCGGGCAGGCATAACTCCAGGTGCAAGGAGGGCAGCACCAGGGAGGTAGGAGGAGAAGGCAGGGTAGCAGGGGTCAAGTTTGGTGCTGATGCACTCCCTTGAAAGAAGATGATGTTTGGGCGGAATTTGAAATTAGGAATAAATTACACAGGGGGGAAGGATTGGGAAGGATTTGGAAGGATCTGGCTCTTGGCTCTGCAAGCCCGGGTTCAGCCTGCTGAAGTTTAAAATAATCCAAATGTATGAGGTATTTTACACTTCATGTATGACTCTGCGTGTTTGCGTTCAAGCCCAGGGTCAGGAGCCCAAGGCTTGAGGCAGAACCCAGCTTTGCATTGCTGATAGATGAAGTGTTTGCTCTTGACCAACCAGAATGTCAGATAAAAGTCTTTTTCATATTTCTTCACTTCTCCCTTCCTTTTTTTTCCTTTTTTTTCCTTTTTTTTTTCTTTTTGGAAGCCCTAATGGGTCTCTTTAATGATGAAACCGCTGCTATATAATACATCTTTTTATATTTTAATTCCCTCCCCCCCCTTGGGATAACTCACAGCGCAGTGTGGAATCCGAGACAGTTGAAGCTGTGCCAAAGGGCCTGGCAGCAGGAAGAAACGCAAGCCACTGCGATTTGGAACCATAATACAAGTTATAAAATTTAATTTTAGAAATGCAGCTACTGGGAATGCTTTTAAATGTGCATTTTCCTTTCAGTGCATAAAATGGTCCTGTGTCTCGATTGAGCTGCTCAGGCAGCGTGAAAGAGCGCTCTGTAGAGTAAGGGGCATACAGATCTCTCCAGTGATCTGTTGCTGCTTACTCACCAATACTCAAGATTGGAAGCTGCATGTTCATGGATGTTGGTGAATGTTTATGTATTAAACACTATGGGGATGTGTGGAACAGGGCACGGTGGATTATTTTAGGGATTTTGTGGCAGCCTCTTTCACTGCTGTAGCCGTGTGTTGTTGAGAGAGGATTCAACATAGGAACAGCACTGGTCATGTCCTTGTGGGGGGAATGGAGATACAAGGAAAACTACAGGAGGCAACTCTTCGTGTCAAGAAAATGAAAATTGGGAGCAGATAGACAGTAAACTATGGCATTCAGCAAAAAACAAGCATGATGCCACCTTCTTCAAGGGAACAAGGAGAAAAAAAGGTGTTTGATCTATGGGCTAGAGATCTGACATGGAATTCCTGTCAGGGTAACAGTGCTCTATGGGAGGAAGGGGAGGGGAGACAAGACGCCCTTCTTGCATGCTCTGTGTGCTGTCTTTGTGGTTACAGGTTGACACACGAAAGATCCCAGTACAGACAGCAGCCACAGGCAACAGTTAGAAATGCATTACCTTAGTCCTTGCACACTGCTCACTGCGGCTAACTAAGGCTTGTCTAGAAACCAGCCCTGCCCATGATGGGATGTCTCTGCCTTTCCAGCTGAACCTGGACATGCCCTGATGTTGCACTGGAGCTGGGCCTTTCCAGTGCCTTCTCTGTTCCTTACCAGCCTCAAAGGGCCACAGCACCGAAGCTTCATGGGGACCATGCTCCAGGGGAGTGCTCTAACTGCTGTATGGCCATGACCAAGTCTGCTGTGCACTGGCCAGTGCTGTAATGTCAGTATCTACACTCATTATAGTTAGGTATCTGGTGGGACCTCACGTTTCTGAAGCTCCCGATGCCACTAAGAGAAACTTCATTACTCCAGTTTCAATTCTGCTAGCTTCTGGTGTTTCTTTCCTATTTCTGTCTGTAAATCCATTGCAAAAGGATCAAAAGCATGGACTTGTTCTGATTTGTTATTGTATAGCCCCACAGTACTTAGTTAATTATGGTACCTTATGACAATCTGGGACTGAATTTTTAGAGGAGTTATTCCAGTGCAGGTTTAGCAGAGGGGCCACTCAATGTTTCCTCCTTTTATGCATCCCCACAGACAGTCCTCCCTTTAGAAACACCTCTCCCAGTGTGAGGTGTAAGAAGGCACTGCAATTTTCAGTGGGTCTGGTCCTTCACACTAGACCCCACAATACAGTAACAATGCATGACTTGCTTGTGTCACCTGTTCTTGCAGAGAGGTGGTTTCAGTTTGATTTCAGATGGCCAGTTAGGTACGTCACCAGTGGATGAGGGGTATGAAAAAAAAAAAACCAAAACGAAACAACAGACAACATAAATTAAGAAAATATAAAAAAAGAAATAAAATAAGTCAACAGACCTCATGTGTCAGTGAGATTTTCTGATCTTTTTCCCCCCCCTCCCACAATAGGACATCGTCAGAAAATAGATGATCAGACAAAGCCCGGGAGCTTGTCCTTTTCAGAGCGCCTGAGTGAACTGGAGCAGTTGCGTCGTACGGCCATGAGGGTCAGCCCACACCACCCAGCCCCCACACCCAACCCACGAGCCTCCTTGAACCACACCACTGCTTTTAACCCTCAGCCTCAGAGTCAGATTCAGGGTAAGTACCTGAAATCCTCACCCCGCTCGCCCATCTCCACCCCACCAGCCTGTGGAGCATGGGGGCTCGCTGCCCCCCAGCCCCTCAATCTCTGCTAGACTCCCCTTGGCCACCTTTAATGAGTGAAAGCCTTTAACAAGTGAAAGGAGGGGCTTCCTAACATACGTCTGTGTTTCTAAAGACCTGACAGATTTTAAGGGGTCCATACTGCCTCATCTTCCTCGTGTCGGTACAGCTCATGGTGTTCATTAACCTCACCTGTGCTAGAACCATAATAACTTGAAAGCTGTTGTTTTCTTGCAAAGATGCATCATGCCAGGTCTTCTTCTATGCGTAGGTGTATTTCCTGATGGGTATTTATCATTCACATTGTGTGCTTGAATGGGAGAAATACTGTCAATGCCTTGCTTTGACCTTTCCCAGGAAGTCAGCAGCAAAGAAGGCTTTGCAAAGTGCTTTGTCCCCTGAAGACAACCTCTTAGTGCTAAGACTTTAATACTGGCAGTCAGGTTTGAGTGTATTTCTGTAACTGATGTTATTTGAATGATAACATGCAGAACAGTGATTCAGGAGTCATTTCCTCCAAGGCTCAGGCTCGGATGATGTGAATGAAACCAAGATTTCTAGCTTGAAATCTTTCCTGCCACCACTAGAGCTGAGTCTGGCCCTCCTAAAACCTATTCTGTCCCTAAGATCAGATAAAACTCAGTGAGCAATGAATCAGGTCACTAAACCATCAGCTGATACGTGTCCTGCAAAAAAAACCATCAAAATGCAGCTTCATAGTGAGTTGTAACTAAAGGGAGGATGCGGAACAGTATTGGTTTTAGTGAACACGGTTCCTATTGGAGTTTTCCTCTGTTCTTCCAACTGGAATGAAATGGCCTCAATTGAGGTTCTCTGCTGGGGTTTTGGGGAGAAATAGTTACTGCAAATCAGAATAAGTTCTTTTTTTAGCATTTATTTTCAAAACCAGGGTACTCTTTATTGCATGCAGAAAAGGTTATCCATTACTTAAGGCAAACACTTGTTACATCCTATTATTCGCAGGGCTGGGAAGGACCTAGGCTCAAGTGGAATCTGCTGCAAGTGTGCTGCTGACTTTGCTGTGAGCAGAAGCAGGCGTTTTTGAACAGTATGGGAAATAAATCAACATGTTGTCATGTGCTGTAATGTAGACAGAGGTGGGCAAAAAAGACAGCTGGAAGGACCACCCAGCTCCTTCCCCCTCCAGATCCATGCCAGGTCAGGTCAGGTGAAGGATCCAGTCCCCTCACTTAGTGTTGTGATTTGCAGAGCAAACCATGCTGGGCTTCTGCTGTGCACAGCTCTGTTTCTGTAAGAGAAAGCACACATATTATTATGGCTACTCAGCAGCCAGTGGCTATGTGGGTGGAGGTATCCATCGCAGACGTGCATTCTTCAGCTTCTTGGGAACACTATATGCTTAGCACAGTATCAGGTTTAACATCCAGTATCCCTCTCCCCTGGTTCCCTGTGAAAGTACCTCGCTCGTACAACTTCAGAGCAATAGGCTTTTCACGCTCGGACATGGATTCAGCTGCTCTCTCCAGAAATAGTTTCAGTACAGTGCTCTGATTTGCTCTTTGCAAAACAGATTTTAATGTGTTTCACCTGTGGACGTAGCTCAGAAAATGATAGTGATCGTACTGCTGGTGTTCCCTCATTGATATCCTCCTCTTCAGGCTGCTTTCTCCTGGTTCCCCTTTCCCTCAGCCTCTGAAACGTGCACATTATCCATTGAGCAACTTGTTGAGGCTTGCAGTCGCTATCAGTAAAATAAGCCCCAAACTGAATCCTCCCTCATTTGGGACTGTCTTTGCTGCAGACGCCTTTTAATTTCTAGGGCTTGTCTTTTCAGGGTCACGCTATCACAGTCGGGAAAAGGGCTAGGCTCAGACCATCATTTTTAACTCAGTGTTTAAAGTATGATCAGTTTTCGGGATGATCTCCTGTGTGAACTCTAGGGAGCTGGGATATTCCTTTTGAGTTTTTTTGTTTTTAATAAGCAGTGTTACATTTCAGAACACAGGCCTCTAAAAACAAAACACTTCTGGCCTGCTCCATAGCTTGCTATACCTATCCACACATCTTTGCATCCTGGAACACTTGTGTGGAAACTCACTGAGGAGAGCACAGAGTGCTTTTTATATAGGCGTAAAATGAGGCATCAAACCCCATGTGTTGCCATCTTCCAAGTAGTAGCATAAAACTTTGCTTTAATTCACACCAGTATGAATCACAGACTACTCCTCTATTCATCCAAGTCCAATTATCTTTTTTGAAAAAGCAAAACTAACTCAAAATAGACATCTCAGACTAGTTCTTGGATTTAAAGGGGCAGGTTGCCATGCCACTAAACCACTGTTTATTTGTTGAGGTTTTCATCTATAAAAGGATTGAGGTTAATTTTAACTTCCTATTCTACCAAGTCTTGAATAAGAGCATAAAGCTGCTTGTGTCACGGATACAAGTCCAAGCAAGTTAAGAGACCATAAATTGCTATAATCGAGTTTTATGCTTCTTTCATATCACAAGGGGGGAGAAAGTACACCTGTTCATTTAAAAGATCTAACCATAACCAATTCACAGACCAAAGGAGAACAGAGGGGGAGAAAAAGCTTCCACCACATCACACATGGTTTAAGTTGAAATATTACTCTGTGCCAGTACCAAGCATGTAATGTCAAAGGATTTGACCCACCAAGTGAGGGTATTCAGTTAAAGCTCCAAACCTGACCAGTGCTGCAACCTTAATTCACCCCTTCCTTTGTACAGAGGGGAAAAGAAAACAGAGACATGTGAGCTGCTCTGAGGTGTTGTTTAGCAAAGTTTAAGCAAACCCCTTGATGAGCATTTAAGTTTATATAGAGAAGAGCCATAAATCTGTCTGTGTATCATGGTTGAGTTTCTTCTAACACCAGCCTGAATCAGATACTAAAGACACAATTACTAATTCTACAGTGGTTACTGTTAACCAGAGTAGGTAGATCTGTAATTCAAGAGTTTTACATAAATAGGAATTTATAGGCTTCCTTTAGAATACTGTTTTTTTTCAGGGCCAATAAAAATATGTTAAACACGTAAGTCATGGGGACAAGAAGGTGTTCTTTTGGAAGCATTGAGTTCATAAATTGCATAATAAACTTCCAACTAGTGGGTTTAGGAATGCCATGCAAAAACGTGTGCAATTAAATAGCTTCATTTCCCCCCCCCAAAATTAGCCCAAACAATGTTTCCAACTGGTGACTTATTAATTACCCATAGGTTAAAAAAATAAATGAAATAAAGCTATTTCTCCTCTCTCAGAAGAACAGACAATCATTGTGATCACTTTGTGCTACACGCTTCTGGTTCTTTTTATGCTTTTATTGCCTTAAAAATACCTGAGTTAGCTCGCTTGCATTTTTTTTTTCCTTTTTAGATTTTGAAACCTTATATGTTAAGTTTCGGCTGGGACCACACTTTTATGACCAAGCCTAAAATCCCTGGAAACAAGAGGTTGTAATAAAATTGCTGACAGATCTTTAAGCGAAGCAGCAGAATTAGCACCGATAGCAAAGCAAGAGACATCATTTAAAGATCAGCTCTTTGAATTTGCATGAAACGTAACGACTGAGAGATTACTCTGTTACAAGCCAGCCTTTTGTCTTCCTCTAGGTGCACTATGCTTTGTTTAAGAGACATTTCAAGGTCCTTGCTATCGTAATCTTGTTCCACCAAAACCAGCCCAAGTTTATCAGGGCTCCCATGAGCAGGTGAAACACAGGAGTGGAGTCAAGGGCGGCATTTAAGCCTGGGGAATTAAAATGGCTTGGTTCTGACTACAGAGGTATCCTGCCTTGATTCATAATATTCCCACTTCTAAATCAGCTCAATAGGCCATAGGTTAATGGAGTTAGAAGTGTTCACAGAGCAGCATTTCAGAGCAGGCTTCAACAGGCTGCCTCCATGTTTTGCTGCTGCAAAATGTAGTTTTCAGGTGCTTTTTGAGAATCTGGATTGATGTGCCTGTAATTCCCTGCCAAAAGAGCTAAACATGCGCTGAAGATCAGGGACCTGCCAACTCTTTCTGTTGTTCAGTGCTCAATGCCAATATGTTTATGTTCCCTTTGGACACGTCTGCATCTCCCCGTCTTTCTGTATCCCAGCATGCTTGCAGAGCAAGTACATGGGGCTTTAACAGCGTATCATCCCGTTTCCACTTGATTAACCACCTGACCTTTCTGTCCCAAAATACGCTCCCTGGCGTGTCAAGCAAGTGCTGCCTGAGTCTGGCACCCTTCCTATCGGCGCCGCTCCCGCCTTCCCCTGGCTGGCGGAGCAGCAAGGGGAGAGTCGCGTCAGCACATCAGCAGGGAGTGGAGGCAGCGTAGGCAGTGCGGGCAGTGCGAGCAGTGCAAGCAGCGTGGGCAGTGTGGGCAGCAGGGGCAGTGTGGGCAGCAGGTACATCATTTCCAGTCAGCTCAGCCCGCGCTGCCAAGCTCTGCTGCTTCTCCTGGATGCACAGATCCTGCCTCCCCAGTCCTGCTTGCTGTTTCCCGACCAAGGGACTACTTGCACATGTTTTGCTGGCAGCTGGGGGAGATCCCTTTTGATGGAGATCCCCTCCATCTCCCCCCTCCTACGGTGGGCAGCCTACCCAGTGAATGTGTGCTGGGAGAGATATGCTTTTTCTTCTTTCCTCTCCTCTCAATGCCAGTAGCCACCAAACAGCTTTTTCATAAGGAGAAAAGGAAGGAGTTGAAGCCACGCCAGTGATGTGGACCCAGAGCTCAAGTGCCACAATCACCGGGAGGTCGCATGAAGTTTGTTGAAGTAGTGATGTTTGCAAACCAAATCTGTTTAGCTGGAAGGGTTCCAACTGGCTCTATCAAAAAGGAAATTTTATAGAGAGAAATATCTTTCTACTGAAAGTACAGTATGTTTCTTTGATTCACAGATAATACTTTTATATAAAGCCATAAGTAACCTCGGCAGTTTTTCTTTTTAAGGGGTATGGTGTCATTATCAGCAGACTCACCCTGCTGTCTATTTATCGTGTCATAAACCAGCTTGCATCTGAAAAGATAAGCACAAAAGCATGTGAACCATATTAAAATACACAAAATAATTCTTCATTCAGTCTAATAAAGTCCACTCTGGATAAAAATCCCTCCCCTTTCACACCCCCTACTAACAAATTTATATAAACCTCCTATTTAAGGCTGTCTGAATCCCTCCTGCAGCTCTGCAGGCACAGATGGTCCCATTTTTATCCAGAGTTTCTCATATTGACCACACTGGAGCATGTCTTAGGAAGTTTGCTCTAAAGCATAAACTAAAAGGAAGCAGCAGAAATATGACTCTTGCCAACCGCAGAAGCACAAAAGTAAGTTGTCTAGCATTTCTGGCCAAGTGAGACTTCTTGTTTTGCTGTGAAACTAACACCTTCCATATGTGTATCTTGGAGAATGTTTGTGAGGTTATAGTATATACAGAATATATTGTATAGACTGGAAAATATCGGTCTGGTAGACTTATACACAGGACATGCATAATACAACTAAATAACCCACAGCTTCATAGTGTCCATTTTTTCTTGGCTCCAGCCCTCAACATCATTTTTTACACAGTCATTTCATCCCACATGGAAATAGGCTCCTTACAGCAAGAGGCATGTCTTCCATTTGGTTTGTAAAGTTTGTAATACCATTTGAGTCCTCTCCAAATAGTAATTTTGACAGGGATGAAATTCTGTGACACATTATCTCTGCCAAGACTTTGCTTATCTGCAGGGCTGGCTCTGCTGAGACACACGAGAGAGCTGGTGATACCCAGCAGCAGCCCAGGAATGAGAGCGGTCACAGGGAATTCCCACTGCTTAGACTTAGAAATCTCCTCTCTTCCCTTCTCCCCTCCCAGAAGTGGGCCACCAGTTTTGCCATTTTGGGATTCTGTAGGTGTGATACTGCATTAATAGCAGTATAGAAAGTTTTAGACAAATTTCATCCGAGGTCCAGATGAAGTAATGATCATCCAGTGTTCAAGAAAAATTTAACTGGAGTGGCAGTGCGTGCAAAGGGGGCTGTTAGTATGACCAGAGGAATAATGACCTTCCTTTAAAGAAGAGCTTAGCAGAGCTGAGTTTTTTCAGTGTGCCAAAACAGAGCCTGAGCGGGAAGATAATTACAGTCAATAAACACAGCAGAGAGGTTCAACATCAGGAAGGGAGGAGGACTATTTGTGCTGAAGGACAGTTAGCTTGAGAACAAGTGGTTATTCTGTAAACTGCCTGACAGTGAATTTAGGCTGGAAATTAGAAGATGGTTCCTAGGTATCAGAGAAGCCCTGGCAGCCTTCCAGGGTGCTATCAGAGACACAAAGACGCAATATAAAACAGATCTTGCTATGTTATGCAAGTGCAGCACACAAGATGTGGCTCAGCTGCAGGACCCAGGAGATGCTCTCTGGGCTCGTATTTTCTTCCATTCAATCAATTCTCTGCACCTGTGGCTTTAGTGAGGCAAAACAAGAGACGTGTCATTCTCTGGGACAGGCAGGAGGACACTCAGGGATCTTCTCAACTCTTTCCTCTGTTGGATCCCAGTGACAAGGTAAAACCTTTGCCTGCAAACCCCCAGTGCACCCATGTGGACCTCCAGTTTTCAGCAGTTCTCTCTATAAATCCCACCTGGGATGCAAGTTCAGTCTGTACAACACCAGCATCGGAGACCTCATGCTTTGCCTGCTATAGGGAAGACTTCTCCCATCTGAGGGTGGCAGAAATCTGTCCTGCTGCCCCCTCCACGCACATTGAGGATTCATCCCCTTCAGCCACAGATTTGTGTCTCCTCTGTCTGTTCCCACTTGGGGCAGAGCGAGGTGAGGAAGCCAGTTCCTCAACACCTGCCCAACTGCAGGGAGCACACCCAGCTCCGGGGCATAAGCCTTGCTCAAGAGCCTCCCATGTCTCCTCACATTCAGCTCTAGAAAAAAAAGAAAGGGCTTGAAATTGTTCAGCTTTTTCATCAGCTGAAGGTACTAATGGAAAGAGTTATGCAATGGTGTTTAATCCAGAAGATTTCCAAGTGTCGATATATTTGAAAGATACCAATCTTCATATTCCAGTTGCCTGGCACTTCCTGAGGTTAAAAAAGCAGTAGATAAGGGAACAAATATGTTTTTAGTCCCCAGGAAACATCTCCACTTACACAGACTTTATTCTGCTTTTTATTCCCCTTTTGTCCTCCCCGCACAGCATCCTAAAGGATGACTTTAAGTAAAGACAAGGAAATCTCAGTTTTAAAGCAGCAATCGAGAAGTTTAGAGATCTGTATTTCATTCTAAGTTTTGTCAAAGTCATTCTTTTGGCAAGTTATTTAGATCTTGATTTTTTGCAGAGCAGTTAGGAAAACTTAGCACACCAGAAAGGTGTCTTAGCAAGATCTGTGATAGCGCCCAACCACCTAAGCCATGAAGAAATCGGTGACAGCTATGTAGATGCCCTTGGAAATCCTTCTCACTGTCTAGCTGAAACTTTCGGCAGCTATAAAATTTGGCAGCTCGTGCCCAGACACTGTTTTATTTTTCATTAATCAGTCCATGTCTTTTACCACATGAGAACAACACTGAGGTGATGGATGCTGCGAAGAGAAGCAGAGCTTGCAGGTAGGGACAAGTATCCCCTGTTCAGTTTTTGACTTGCACAGCAATCCTCTCTGGTTTGTTTTGTTTTTGTCATCTTCCACTCAGTATGCCAAAGTCCCTTCTCCGTTATGTCATTGCAAAAGTGGAGCTGCTCTCTAATCCAATGCAGGAATCCTGTGCCTGTGCTGATGCTGTCAGTCTCATGTTAGTGCTCTCAGCTGCCACTGTGATCGCTGGAGAAGAGAGTGATTTACTCAGCCTCACTTCTCGGTCCTTCAGCTCTCTCATGGTAGAGGAGTGCTGGAGTAACCCCTCCAAGGTGGGCCATCTGCCTGCTCTTCTCCTCATTTCTGGGGCAACTGAGAAGGCTCAGCATCATTCAGGATGGGAGCTTAAATGCTTTCTACCTCAAGGCACATCTCTATCTGTATTGAGATTAGTTGTGTCACTGGGCTTTCTAACTTTTCCATGGGAGCACCTTATTCTGGTTCACCAGGTATCTTGCCTGCTGCTAGATCTCATGTATGACATGTATGCTGTAGATGGCTAAAGCAAATATCCCTGCCGGCCTGAGAGGCAGGTGCTTCCACTGTCCTGAACTTTGGATGGCAACACATGGTCATGTGTTTGATAGCATTTTGGTATTTGAGGCAGCTACTTCTTGGTTTGGGGGTTATTCCTCGCTGGCCCTTGAACAATGTTCTCAGCCTTTGAATAGCCCAATTGTGAGGAAGATTGAAAGTGCTGATTGCAAAACTCCAGTAACTAGAATCCCTCTCAGTTCTTTACTGACAAATCCAGTTTCTTTCCATAGCATTCTCCTCTTTAATCCTCTCTTGGCAGAACATGACATGTTTTGATACCATAGCTCAAGTTACCTTCCATGGTAAATAAAACAAACAAAAAATAAATAAGAGCTCCTTACCCTAAAAACAAACACCCACTGAAACCAGCTTATTATTCAGCAGATGCTGCCCACATGCCAGAAGACACCACTTTGGTTTTGTAATTGAATATATTCTTTTCCCTCAAATACTGAACTGAGCCTCTCCAAACTGGACATGCTGAGGGGTTAGAGCAGACTGACCACAGACACCCATACTATTTGCCATCTAGAAAACAAAGAAGGAGAAACAAGACTAGCACATAAGTTAGTACTCAAATGCTTGTTGCTGAGGTGAAAGCCCCACTTCACCATACAGAGCCTTCACAGTCTGAGTTGGTGTGGACAGCTGGATTTGGATGGAGTGAAATCAACCCCTCTAGCTCTGCTGGAGGCTCAGCAACTGCCCATGCTCATAGCAGCCAAGAGGTTTTTCAGTCAGGAGGACCAGCACGTGGATAAATCCTGCTTTCTTAAGCAGCCCAATTTATCTGAGGGGCAGGGGGCTCCTTTCGAAGCATCAAGTGCAGGCATGCCCTCGTCTTTTCCACTGCCATGCCTTTAACAAGATGTTGCATCAAGCAGATCTTCTCTAATGATCCCACGTGGTTAGAGGGTTCACAGGGCTCCTTTTACATAATTAAGTACACAGTACACCCTTAGCAAACTTATAAATAAGTTTTCCCTGTGTATTCAGTATATGATGACCCCAGCAAATGGAGGTTGTTCACATGCAAAGAACAATGGGCTTGGATGTGCTCAGTAACGCAATCAGTTATGTGGAGAAGTACACATTATATAGTCAAATAGATGATCATCTCCATCTGATCATTTTCATTCTATTTATACAGCTCTTCTCTTAAAAGCATTGAAAAACAAAAGCATATGATAGAGATCTATTAAAAACTTGTGCGTTTGTTGTCAGGGTCAGCTTGATCTTCAACAAAAAATAGCCAGGTCTGTTTCAGAGTTTCACTTGGTTTATTTGCGTTGGGCAAGATACTCAGTTCAAGATCAGTGATTCCGAGAGCTTCCATGATCTGGTGCTCAACTCCAGTCCCTTTCAGGGAGCCTGGATATCTCCAAAAAGAGATGTTTTGAATGCCTTTGATTAGGTACCCAAAACTGGAACTGGATCACTAGACACATTTCAGAATATAAACCATTGTAGTCTGCATCCTTTGTGGTTTTAAACTGTTACAATTATCAGAGCATTTAGGTATGACCTGGCCAGTTCAGGTCCCTTTAGCTTCTCACAGATCAAATTCAGGTGATCGTTAACACCAAAAAAACATGCAACCAAGATTCTTTTGCACAGGTAAAAGCTATATATATTCAGTGCTTTATTCATTGATAAGTTTCCACTATGCAGAGAAGTTGCTGTAAACTGCTATATCCTTTAGCATGTGGGAAAGGCCACATTTTGTCAGAAGCTATTCTTTGTTTTATTAGCGTGGAGGTGAGTTACAGCTAGCTAAGCAAGTGTGGCATTTATGATGATTTCAGTCCTCATTGCATAATACTACTGAAGTATATTTGGTTTTAAAAATCCCAAGTCCAAACGATGATCATCATTCTGCAGTAAAGAATATGAATAACTGCTCAAAAGAGTAGCCTCTTTGATATCCTTCAGACCTATATATACAAGAGCAATTTTACATGCAAAACCAGTTGCAAATTTGAACCCGTTACTGATTAGTTCATGGGGGAAGGTATTTACCAGAAAGCAGTGCTGCTCTGACATACATTATAAAATGAACACTTTTGTTAACTTTGAAAGGAACCATGCAGAAGGGAAGGAGACATTTCAAGCGAGTGTAAACCGAGATTGCCAGCTAACACTCACCTAGATAGCAATGGATCAGTAGTGTATTGTCATTTTTACCCCTCCTCTGCAAACACCTTTTTCTAAAGCTCTCTTTCAGCTTCCTTCAGCTTTTAAGCATACACATGGGTGTTTGTGCCAGGCACTTGTGCTGATGGCACTCCCTGGCCTCCACCCTTGTGAGCACTCTTCCATTGCCAAGCCAGCAGATATACCCCACAGGTGGATGTGGCAGGGGATAAACTGCCTGGGACCCACAGGAGTCAGCCCTGTCCCAGGGAAGCCTCTTGCAGGTCACCCTCTTCTCAGAAAGGGATTGCAAGGTCTAGCTATCAGTGTTGTGAATTGCAAGAGCCCCATGTGCACCCTGGGGACTGAGGAGCTGGAGAAGAGCTTTCAGCTGGGATCAGCTAAAACTGAGCTGTTGGGGCACAGGGAGAAACAAGGAGGAGTGGGGTTTGCCAGGTGCCTCGGCTGCAGCGGAGGGCCTGACCATCACCAGCACATCTGTGGGTCACCCTTGGGTGATTGAGCCGGAGGTGGCAGGGTGCCACATGGGATCTCTCCATGCACGTGCCTGAGCTCTGGGGAGGAGCAGGAGGCCACCCGCACTGCCCTGTTTTACCCTCACTGGGGTGACTAACGCGGACAGATGTAGAGCAGGGAGTAGGTTGAAGCAGGTGAAAGAAGTGAAGGCAGAGAGGAGAGTGCAAAACCAGGTTTTCCTGGAAAAGTGAAGGAAATGTATCCATGGATTAAAAAAAAAAAAAAAGAACTAAAGAAAGAAAGGAAGAAAAAACAGCTGTGCTAATTCTTGTGCTTGTTTGATCATGTTCAGAGCCTCCTAAACTCCCATGGAAGGGAACGGTTTTGTTTCGTGAGGGTGGTGCATATTGAGTGTGTGTCCATGTGATTTTTGTATTTGTACATTAAACATTTCCCCAAGATGTAATTCCTTCCCTCCTGCACTTCGAATAAAGTGACTTTACAAGAAGGACTGCCTCCAAACAGCAAGCAAAGGAAGGCTGTTGGGGCAAGATAGGGCAAATGTAAATGTGTCTGAGCCAGCTGCTCCACCCAGCCTCTCATCTTTATATGAAAAAGAAAAAAAGTGTTTCCAATAACTGAAACAGGCAAGGTCTGATTTGCACAGACGGTCTGCAGGCATCTGCCCAAGAAGCTGACGGTTGGCTGGTACATCCTCATCTGATTTATGTTGTGTGTGTGTTAAGCCTTAAATTGTTGAGTCTCTGGCTGGCTGCAGTGGTATTACTGGATGGTTGGTGTATGTTTTCAGCTCACAGAGCTGGCTCTGATACTGGGGTTGTTGGCGCTGAATCAATTCCAATCTCACACCTGTCTGAGACAATGAAGGCCTTGTTGCACACATCTCCACCAAGGGCTGTCATACAACTTATTTTTCACATTTGAAGAAGAAGGAAAAAAAAAATAAAGGGAGGACTGAGGAAAGGCTGTCTCCTCACAAGACACGTTCCCCGTGCTTGGGTACAGCATGCCCCTCTTTTCTTTATGGGGAAATAAAGTTATAGAACAAAGCCTATAGAGAGCCTATGGAAAGTATAGCTTAATCCCAGCATCTAAATGTGACTAAGGCTTGGTCTCCAGGGTCTTATTTGTAGGACCATGCCTGGTAGATGAGGCATGGGAGATAGGCACCTAGTTTGTGGCAGTCTTACTGGAAATCTTACTTCCAGGCGGGTTAGCACTATTGATACCTTCTTATCAGTATGCCTATCACCTGTGCCACTAACCCAGCATTTTGGGGCCATTTCTTGAGATCTCAGATGTTGTGAAAGATGCTGGGCTCAGATGCTAGTGTGGCTGAGATCCTCTGAAGTAGCTCAGCTTGGGTGGAAGATCAGCCTACCTCCAGACACCATTCAGTTCCAAGGTGAAGGCAGGAATCTGACCTTTTTCTTGATCATCCATCTTTGCCCTTGCAGTCTCCCTTCATCCACTCTTCCTCCTCCAGTTCTGCTGCACAGATGTTTTAAATGTGCACCTGTGTGGAAACTGTAATGTTTTAGAACCTTTTCCTACCCGTTCTGCTGTGCCCTGCTTCCCACTGAGAGCTGGTGGCAGAGGGAAGCAGGGGCTGCAGGCCTGTCTTATGCAGGCTTTCCTTCCACTTGTTGTGTTAATGGCATTTTTTCCCCAGCTCAGCCAGGAGGCACGTGGCCCTCCTACCTGTTTGCCATGTATCAGCCAAGGCTCATGGAGCCTCTGGAGCGAGCAGAACTGCTGCGGCGCTGTTTGTGACTGAGTCCATGGATCCAAGTGAGAGGCAGGTTGCGCAGTTCAGCAGCTTTCCCATGTCCTTTTTCTTAGCTTTTCAGCATGATCTCATCCATTTTTGCCAGCACCATCACTGGTTGTGGATCGCCAGGCTGTGCAAGTGGGAGCGGGTAAATGGAAGGCTGGGTTGTGTTCTTGTTCCTCTTCATCTCAACTCTTACTGCATCCTCCGTTCTTTGCCCCAAAACATCTTTCAAGGAGGAAAGTAGGAAGGAAAACAGGAGCGTGTTTGGCACTGCAACCCTGCTCCAATGTGGTGAGTTTCGAAAGGTGCAGAATTAGACCAAAGGCTCTTCAGCCAACGTAAGCTGGTCTTGCTCTACCAACTATGCCAGCTGAGGATCTGCCCTTCTGCCTTGTTGGGGTGGTCGTCAGCATAAAAATAAATGATTAACTATGTAATGAGTGAATATAAAGACAGATGGTAAAGTATTCTTCTGTTGGTACTTGCATGCCTTTGTTTAAGAATACAGAAAAAGGCCCTGCGGTGATGAAATGCAGACGGGAGCGTGATGTTATCTTGCACCTATAAACCTTGCTCTGAGTCCACTGGTGGCCACTATCCAGAACTGCTGAGTTCAGACACACTGGCTTGTACTAAGTAGAAATGGCGCTTTCAGTCTTCAGTAAACAGCATTTTTGCCGCAGGGCCCAAATCCTTCAAACATTTGCCTAGGTAATTGTCTGTTTTTGCCTTCTAGTGTCTCATCATCAGCTTATCTTTAAACTCAGACTGTCTAAATGAGCATGTGAGGATGGGGGGAAGAGCTGCTGGAGAGCAGGGGAATAAACCATTTCATACTTAATTCACTGGCAGGAGAGCCTAATGTGAGTGAAGCTAAGCGATCATTTTAGGATCACGGTGGGGAAAAAATGAGTAATAAAGCATATTAATTTAAACAGATTAAAGAGCTGCACAAATAAATGAAGGGTTTTTTTGTTTTGCTTCTCTGGCAGCCCCCAAATATCAACAACTGCAAAACAACAACAACACATATGCATACCTCTGGTTGAATTTCAATGAATTGTCTCAAAATGTTGCCAATTTTTAAAACTCTGAAAATGTAGACATAAAAAATACTTCAATTAGGGCAATTTCTGAAAGTTTTTCTCCCTGACCAAGCCAACAACCTATAACCTACAAAGTACCTTGTTTCTCGCCCTCCCATTGGCTTTCTATGTAAACGCCTTGTTTGGTCTTACTTAAATAATTATTCAGTATTTGCTTACGCATCACAATTATGTTTAGCTTTGAGATAGTTTCTTAAATGGGAAAAAGTTCCTTTTGCTTATAATGATGACCTGTGATCTTACTCGCCACGCCGCGGTTGTCTCAAACTGCTCAGTTCAGCACATTTCACTGAGTTTAGCTGTCTTTAGCTAAGTTTCCAAAAAGTTTTTGATGTGTCAGTGTTTCACAGGTTCATAACTGCTAACAGGGATCAACAACTTTACATGGTATTTCTGAGCAGGCAGGCTAGTCACAGGGGGTAATTTGAAAAGAGGTTATAGCAAGTTAGACTTTTCAAGCCGTTCAGAAGTGTTTAGTGCATTAAAGGTTCATTTTTGAGGTTGTCTTTTGTATAAAACACCACACGTTTCCTATTCCAAGAAAAAATCTTCCTCAGCCTGGCAGCACAACAGCTGTTTGTTGGTTAATACTGGGAATTACTCTATTTCTTCCACAACGGGACATTTTGCAACATTTGACATGTGTTGACACTTCTTTTCTATACCGGATTACAACTTTCCTTCAACACTGTTATTCCTCACTCCACCCATTCTGGTAACACCTGCCTGCACACAAACCAGAAATCATGATTGGGGTGTAGGTTCACGAAGTCTGGGGCTGCAGTGCAGTTTCCAGGCAGCCTGGTTGCACCCAGAAGGGACCAGGAGAAGGGGCAGGGAGGTGTGCAGGAGTTGGGGCATCAGCAGGTGCCCCCCTGGTCTCCTCCAGGCATCAGTACCCTGATGGGCGGCACATCCTCCTTGTTTGGGGCAGACCCCTCCCTGAGCAGCCTGATGGAGAGCATGTGTCCAGGTCATTGCTGGCTGAGTCCTGCATGCTCAAAGCCCTGTGCCTGCTTATTCAGGGGTCTCATTTTTGGCATCATTCTTCAGACGTACTACACATCTGTGTATTGATTTTGCTGAGCTTCTGCTTGGTTACTTCAGTAGCCCTAAGAAGAGAAGCACTTTTAACTTCAAGGCTCATGATGCCTCTATCTTTTGTCCTTCATATTTAGATCTGGCTTGCTCTGAAATAAATCAGTGTAATATTTAAATACAGCCAGCAGAGTGAATGTGCAAGCTTACTGAGACCTAGCGCATGTCTTGAGCATTCCTGCTTCTGTAACTGTGGCAAAAGGTTGAACAAGGATATCAGTCTTTACCTGCCTTTTAACCCTTCTTTCCTGGCTGTACTCCTCCAGCCTTTCTGGTTCGGGGGGAGTCAGGAGAGACGTCCTGCTGCCACCCGCCAGGGCCATAGGTCGTGTGGAATCGGTGATGGCCACAGCGCGGCAGGATGCTGCATTCCTTGGCTACACAGCAAGTGCCAAAGGATTTTGTAAAGGAAGCAAAGCATTTCTTAAATGGTATTTTAAATGTATTTCTGGGCTGAATGCTCCTGACAACCCAGTGAGTTGGGGCTTTCAGCACATACTTCTGGGCTTGACTCATTTTCCATTTCGGTTTTGCAGATCTCCTCAAAACCAGCCTGACAGTTTAGAGGAGCAGATCATTTAATAGAGTTTTCAACAAGTCTGTTTTAGTTCAGTACTATAATGAGCAACAGTTTCCTAGTTACCTCCTTTTTAAAAATACCCGTGCATCATTCTAAGTCAAACTGACTTCACAAATACATGTTCACATGAAGAAGACCGAAGACCTTACTTCACCTTGTAAATCAAAGCTGCACTCTGGAGGGAGGTTTCATACCAGTGGGCTCAGTATCATTTTTCTCAAGGTGACCTCAGTTGTTAAAGTATGAAGGTTGCATTTGATATGTCACTTACTTTCTCTAGGTCAATAAAATGAACCAGTGTGTCTTTAGATCATCAGAGATCTGCTTATTACTAAAAGGTGTTTTAATCCTGATTTGTGTTGGGATTTAAAAGAATCCAAGCAGATTTCATTTGCCATCCTGAATAAGGGTTTGTAGGGTGATACTCTGCTGTGTGTGCAGAGTGCCCCTGGATGAATTCTACTTTATTAGTTTATAGGCTTTTTTCTGAGCACTTGGGATGAGATCATGAAAGTGTAAATGGCTGTTATCTTCAAAGGCCTCTTTTATACTGACAAAACTTCACCTTACCCACTCGTATTAATAATCTATTGCAAACCTAATTAGTTCACATCAAGGTCAGTGTTTTGTGGTGGATAAAATGACGGTAAGCTCCAGAGAGTGAGTTTTTTCTTCCACTGCTTTCGTGTTGAAAAAAAGGAGGAAGCACTGAAAGTGTAAAAGAAGAGATTGATAAGGACTTTTTGTTTATCTGTAGGCTAAAGAACTTTAATATGGAGTAATTAGTTACCATCATCATGAGCAGCCTGCAAGATACCTTAGGGCACACTGCAGTCATCCCTTGTCACTGTGTCTAGCAGTGGACTGCAGAGACTTTCTCATTCAACTCAGCTCTTTTCTTTTGGTTTTCTGGTGGCAATAATCCATCCAGGGAACTTCCAGCCTCATGTCTAACTATCCTGAAACACAGACACAAAGCTAGGTTTCACCGTGACATGAACACATGGCTGTCTTCTTGAGCATCCTAAGGCAGAATCCCACTCAGGCAATGGCTGAGCACCAGGGTGTTGGAACTAGATGATCTTAAGGTCCTTTCCAGCCCTAACTATTCTATGATTCTATGATTTGACGATCAGCAATGCCCTCCCAGGACCAGCAGGGTCAGGTATACAGGCATGAAGGGTACTGCCCTCGAAAGGAAGGTGCAGCTAATCTTGTGTTTGCAAACTCAATGTGACTTCCAGCTCCTGGCCCAGGAGATATCTCTCCACTTCCTTTGGTCTTGCTCCAACCCATGAAAGAGAAACTTCGGAGGTGTAAATACGCTGTGATTCATTTCGCCTAACTTTAGACATCCATGTTTTGTGTGTCTCTGACATAGTCATCTGGTATCTTTGCAGCTGGGGAGAGAAACAGCTGTTCATTGGGTGTGATTCACCCTCCTGGCTTGGCTTAGATGTCTCCCTTAGGATGAAATTACTTGCACCTCACAAGAGTCTGTTTTACCCTGCTGGCTATAAAGTCTAGAGTCTAGACAGGTAGCTCAGAGGTAGACACCTACATTGTAGATCTCTCAGGTAGGATGAATCCTTCCCCAAGAGCCAGGACACCAGGAGTCAGCATTATACTTTTTACACAATTAACAGCCTAGCTCTGTCTGTGTTTTCAGGGCACGATATACCTGTCCAAAGCAGGCTGAAAGCAGCCACTCACCAGCAGTGAGATGGGCTAATTGACCTGCTTCTCAGTGAGCATTGTACCCCACCTGAGCCCAACGTTGCAGATAGACTGCTTTCAGGATGTGAGCTAACTAGCACGAAGTAGATACCTTCCCCTCAAGCTGTTTTTATGGGTGAACTTTCCCTGCCGGGGTGACATCAGGTAATTCGCATGTGCTCTGACTCAGCCAGGTGCTGAGCTGTGCCCCAAGTGCTCTGCTGAACTGAAGCTTTGCTTTCTGCATCAGTTCTCCGCCTGCTAAAATGAGGATTGCAATCATACCCTTCCTCTGGGGGCAGTGTGAGGATCAAGGAATGAATTACCTGGGAGGCGTTCACCTACCTACAGTGGTTCAGGGAAAGGTAAAGAGGAGGGTAGTACCTGGGACCTGGAGCAGCAGAAGGGAGAAGCTGAGGAAGGGACAAGTGGGACAGAAACAGAGGTGCTCCACTGTCCTGCAGGGTTTGTCATACTGCCTACTGTGGCAGTAGGGCAGGGGAAGGTGCCACAGTCCCCATGTGATTCCCCTCCAGCCTCAGGGTGGATGTGATTTCTAGGTGTGGATTTACTGAGAAGGAAAAGGGAGCAGGAACTCCTCAGCAGGTTCCACCCCATAGTCCCTGTACAGGTCACCACAGATCAATACGCTGTCCCAGCAGCAGCACGCTACCTGCTCTCTCCCTAGTACCGCTGAAGCTAATGGAAACTACAGAACCATGCAGCAAGCTGACAAGTGTATGTGCATGCACACTTGTATATGTGCATGTACATACGTGTATGTGCTTGTACTGGCATCCTTCCACCCAAGCAACAGAGCTTTCTGCACTGTGCCACCCCCCAGGCTGGGCACAACGGGACAAAAAGTGAAGTCTGCTCACCGCCAACATCTCTGTGATATCTGTTCCTGATTTCCTCACTGTTTCAGTCTGTGCTTTAGCAGTACACTTGGAGATAGGAGAGAACACCACAGCGACATTGAGTCTGGTGGCATGTCTCCGCCGGGGGAGCCAAAAGAGTGGAAAGTCAAGGTTGAATTCTTTTACTTCATTCCTTGTTGATGCGGAGAGGGAGGGAAGAGGAGGACGGGTGGTGGAACGGAGTCTCCCTCTTGAACAAATAGCTGCAGCTCTCCGGGGTGACTCATACCTCTGAAGACAAAGAACAATGCATCCTTAATTTGCAAAACTCAGCTTTCCAACTTCTGCATGTCACTGGCACCCAGAGACTCTGCAGTTTGCCCATAATGCCATCATGCTCTTCAAAGCAGCAGTGACGCCAGCCCAGGAGGAGTGTGCTCACTCAGGAAGAGAGATGGTTTATATTTCATTTGAGCAGCTTATGTACTAACCTGCTAGGGCAGCACACACGGTGATTGTGCAATCAGAGTTTTCACAGTTCGGAATTTGGAGTTGTCTGAATTTCCTGATTCTGGCACCAAGTTAGCAATGAGGCCTGAGAGGCTTTTTAGGGGACCCCCACCCTACAGCCAGTTACCATTCCTAAAACACTACTTGTTTCTTTATGGTGCATTGTGCATATATGGTTCTGCTAGTCTAGGCAGCTCATTCAGACAACTTTAAACTTGAAGGAATACACACTTCATGTTCTAGCTCCCAGATATACACAGCTAGCACAGGTGCTTTCTCCTGTTGTCTTTGGTATCATCTCCAGGTGTCTTACTAGCATTCTGAGCAACCTGATGTAGTTGAAGGTATCTATGCTCACTGCAGGGGAAGTGGATTAGGTGACCTTTGTAAGTCACTTCCAACCCAAACTGTTATAAGTAATTCTATGACTGGGGCACTGAGTTTCTTGCCACAGACATGAAGACAGCGAAGGAAATTCAAACATATGATTAGGATGTATTAATTTGGTTTTCTTCCTTTTCTGTCATCTATTTCTAAAGAAAATCTAGCAAAAAATCTTCATGTAAGACTTCAGGTTTTCACTATATTAGACACTAGAAGACATATCCTCAAAGGCTCTGGCAGATGTGCATTATTTTTGTCCTCAAGATCCTTTCTAGTGTGGTGCTGAAAAGAAAGGAGCTAGTATGGAAGATAAGTCAGGGTAAAGGATTCACAGAAACTGAATGCAAAGTACCAAATGAAAAGTAGTGGTGCTCTGCTCACCAGCACCTAATCACACCACTCCTTGTCTCTGTTTTCCCATGGTCATCTTTACTACACACTCGATCCTTCCCAGGGGCTGGTACCCACTTGTATGTCCATGCAGCACCTAGCATGCTTTGGGAAGTTCTGCATCAACATTAAGCACCGCAGTAGAACTAACAGCCTCAGCAACTGGTTTTTGCAAGGTTACTGCTTGAGGCTGGTACTTTTCCTCTTTATTCTCAGGAGTGTGGTGCCTCAGTGTGGAGAAACCCCCTCGTTCTCCTATCCCACAAGAGGTTTTTTAGAGGCTCAAATGCCTCTAGGACTTCCCTAGCCTTTGCAATACTCCCCAAAACCACATTAATATTGAAATAAAATGAATGCAAACACCAAGAAAGGAGGTTGCTGCCAAAAGTTCTCTTTTCCAGAGAATAGCTGTGGATTTGGGTAGCTCTTCCACCCCCCCACCTTGAATAGTTGCAGACGCTCAACATGTCTGTCACTGTTGTTCTCAATCAGAGTAAGTCCTGTCACCTGTTAGCAATTTAAGAGGGGCTTTTCAAGGCCACAGAGAGGTCTGAGTGCTCATCTCCTATAAATTTCCAGTGGGAATTGGGAAGCTTTACAAAATTTCTCCTGGTGGCAAATCAGGGCTTGTACCCACCTCTGTGAAACCTGCCGCTCTCCCAGCTGTTGTGCTGGGAGGTGGCTCTGTGGTGTGACAGTGGCTTCCACAGCCTGGCACCAGGACGGAAACCACCCTGCAGGGTGAAGAGGCTGCTGGTGGAATTTTACAGTTTGCTCTGTAATTTTCCAGCTGCTCGTGTTCCAGCACCGAGAGGTATGAGAATACCAGCCTTGTGTGGCTGCTGCCACTGCCAGTGATGAGCTTGTCCTTTGGAAAGTCCCCGTATTTAAGCTACTGACTAATTCTTTCAGCTGCTGGGGGATGACACACCTTTTCACAATGCTGCATTAGGCTGAGGATTTGCTGTGTCCCGAGTGAGTGAGGGAGGGAGATTGAGTCATTTCGGATGCCATGCTTCAGAGAGGGACTAGATCAGACTCATGCAGGACCACGGTCCATTGTACTTCTCTCAATTTCTCCTGAAGCTGGTGGAGCTAGGAGGCAATGCAAGACAGCAATTGGGATGAAGAGGCAGAGACAGGCATGTAAGAAATGTTGGCAGAAAGGGGAAGGAGGAAAGGCTGAACTGAAGTTTTTAGGCAGGCGGCATCTTTCTCACGAGCACAAAGCTGCATGGAGTATTTCTGTGATCATAGTCCGTTTCCTCTATTAAGCAAGACACCTCTCTGAATGAACAAGTCTAATCAAGACCATTCCTGCCTTACACTCAAAGGAAGGGAAAGTCACACCATAAAAACTGTTTCCCTTTGGAAAGATTAGCAAATCAGGCGAGGGAGGGGGGGAGATGGACAAATCTCAGACTCAGAAAAGCCTTTCAAAGCAGTTAAGGATCCGACTCTCTCCTTGTCTGCCTCCGAGTTTGACACCAGTAAACTAATCCCAGCTTTCATTCACCCCACGTCTTCTGCCAGTTGCTGCCTTTAAAGTGCTTGCCAGGCTGGCGGAGGAATTGCAAGGCTCGATGCTATGCGACTTTCGGGCTTTGACTGACAGAAATTTTTGCAACTTGAGAAAAAATGTCTGGCAGCAGCAGGGGCTATTTCGCAATTCATCTCGCTGGGCTGAGGATGGGGGGATTTTCACTGACACAGTGGTTAATTAGCTGCTCGGTACACAGGGCTGACTCCTCCATCTCCCCTTACCCTGGCTTGGGAACAAACACTTGCAGGAGGTAGTTCGGTAGTTTCTCAGACAGGCAGGTGCCATTTCTGAGGCAGAGGGGTGAGACAGGACATACAGGCAGCTCATGTGCAAGTGCAGCCCAGCACAACGGGGAAGGTTTAAAGATGGACAGCCTGGCTGAGTCAAAGGCATACCTGCTCCCTCCCGGGCCACTGCCGGCTCCGGAACCATCCTGCTCGCGCCACGGCGTACTGACTCACATCCTGCTGCTCCTTTCCGAAGCTTCCAGGAACATGCTGTATCATACTGAGATTTGGCCACGCAGCGCCTCTTGGCTGGGAGCATGCAGCAATGTCTGACCTGCAGTGACACACAGAGAGCCGTCTCTCTCTGTGCTCCAAGGGCAGAAAACACATTTAGAGGTGTGCAGGATCCAACCCAGCGCAAGCCACATGCATCCGCATAGGCATTTTTCCTTTCAGCTCATAGGTACAGTGGAACCTGTTATCTGATTTGAATTCTAAGCTTTAAGCTTTTAATACGGTTAAAAAGAAGAACATTCTGATCAGAATATAAGATGTTACTCATGGCAGGCAGGTTGGAACTACATGGTCTTAAGGTCCTTTCCAACCCTAACTATTCTATGACTCTGCAATTCTATGTTATGGGATCTTTCTTTTAGAAAGCTTGGTATAGATTTGTTATATTCGTTCTATAGAAATTATGAGATGACAGGCATTTTTGCTGTCATTTCAAGTAACATCCCAACCACCCTGATACTATGAATCACCACAGTCCCACTGAAACTTGCTGATTTATACCCTCCAAGTGCCTGACAGCACCTCAGAGTTTTCTTTTGGAGGGAGAGGGGGTGTTGCTTTTACATTTTCATGCATGTTACCCCCTGAAAAAGAATCAGATAGAAACGGCATCCCAGGACTTCATGTTTATTATGTCCCAGTGATAGCTATGTCCCTTAGGCTCAGGATCATTTTTCTAGACATAATGATGTTCTGCATGAGCTCAAGAGATACGCTGTGCGTTTGACCAAGGTCTTAACCCCTCATGGAATCACAGAATGGTTTGGGTTAGAAGGGACTTTAAATTTCATATAGTTCCAACCCCCAGCCATGGGCAGGGACACCTTTCACTAGACCAGGTTGCTAAAAGCCCCATCCAACCTGGCCTTGAACACTGCCAGGGGATGGGGCAGCTACAGCTTCTCAGGGCAACTTCTGCCAGTGTCTCACCACTGTCACAGTTTATCTTGTGCTCCGAGCATCTTTCTGTACTGAGTATCAACAACAACTTTGGAAGCCAAAATATGCCCTGTGCCACACTAGGCAAGCTCCATTGCCTGGCAAGTATTTGTTCACCCTGCTTAACCATGCCCTACAAGGCTATCTCCGGGTCTGGGTGTCGGCATGACTCCCGTGCCCCCTGATAACCACGGCGCCCGTGGCCTGTCCTACCAAAGATGCTAGTGCAGCGCAGCGTCTGTGCCGCATCCCGGGTGGGAGCGGACACCAGGCGCTCACAAAGGTCGTGTGAAGGCTCTGGCGGCTGCGGTGGAAGCCGTGTCCAGCGGGGGCGGGGGGGGGCGGCAGGCGGGTGTGCGCCGCGGGGCCGCCAGCCGCCCGCACGGGCTCCGCCGCCACCTACCGACCCCGGCCGGCGGAGCAGCCCGCCGCCTGCGGCCGGGAGCTGTGTTTGACACGGGCACAGCGCTGACATTAGGCCCAGGGGGAGCATCGCGGAGCGCGGAGACCGGCCTCTTCTTTTCGTATCTTTACTTGATTTCTTTTTCCGCCGAGTCTCAGACCAAAGCCGGTTTCATTAAACTATTAAACATTATGCAACATTTGTACAGCTTAATTACAACTTCTTTTTTTTTTTTTTCACAAAAAACAACAAGCCGAACGCAGCCTTTTTGCAGCAATAAAACATGACGAGGCATGAAAGATGGTTCAATACTTTCTGTTTAATAGCTTGTTAGGCATGAGGGTAGAGGCCCAGAGCTCGTGACTACGCAGCAAGGTGTGAATTATTGCACCATAATTCTCGCCCTGGAGTGTTTTATTGCAATTAATAACTGTTTTCATGTTTTAAATACATTTTCTCACACCATAAAAAGCAGAAATGGAAAGTACTTGCTAATGGGAGGAATACTGGGAGGATTGGGCACGGATCACGAACTGCAGCAACTTCTTTGGTTTCATGCTATTTTGATCTGCTCTTAAAATGATTTTGGAATCCTCTTCAGCTTTAAAACTGTGTGGACCCAAAGCCCTGCTATTTCCCTTTGTTGAAGTAGCTCTCCCTGCAAATCTCTTCACAGATATTCTGAGTTGGAAAGCAGCTCCCTTTTATTTGCAGCATATTTTCTCCAAATCAACTGCAGCCACACAAAGCCACACATTCAGTTCCCCATGCCAAGCTACTGACTTCTGAGATGTGCACCTCGTTATTTTCAAAGCAGAAAAGAGATGGATTCAGAAAGCGTTTGCTGACTCTTTGTGAAGCCTGGTCCTGTGGCAAATTTGAACTTGTTCCAGTTTAATCTCGGTTAACCTGAAAGCTGAAGAAAAGCAGATATCACAAAAAATAAAATGCTGTTTGAGGCCCCTGATCCAGATCCTACTGAAGCTGCTGGAAATGCAAACCTTGCCTTTACTGGGAGCTGAGTCTGCCTCTTGATACTGAAATGGTGCCATAAAAATGCTATTACAGTGATATTTTCCTCCACTTGTTATTAAAAAACAGCAAAGGTGATGCCTGGGGTTATTCAGCACAACCTGCTTTAATATGTGTATATAATATAATGCTCTCTATTAACATCACTATATAGATTGCAATTGGTTAACCAGTCTGATGTCAAAAAGCCAATCTTTAAGAGCAAATACAGGGATTGAGAATACAGGTACAGAGATGGAAAATTGATTGGTATTTTGAACTTTCACTTAAGAAGACTTAATGGGATGAGGAGATTAATAATGGGGGTCTCTCGGGCTGTCTATCACTGTTTTGAGTACCCCAGAGGTCAGTAATAGCAGCAAATGGATAAGGCAGGTCAGGTACCTTGGTAGCCTTTTTCTGGATGTTACTAGATGTGTACTTGGCCCATTATGCAGTTTCTAGTCAGGATACAGCACAAGGCCAATTCTAGTAGCACTAAGAAATAAACCATATTTCAATTTAGCCTTGTCAGTGTTCAGTAAACCCATGACAAGGTCTTGCTTCCTCTGCTGCTGCTGCAGTGGCTGTTGTGGCTTTTTCTGCATCTTCTTACTGTTTGTTGGTCATGTGTTTATTGGACTTGGGTCTGTTTTATGGATCAGGATGCCACACGTGCTGGGCAAGGCACAGGACAAAACCATGTCTCTTGATCTGAAGATCCAGAGCAATGTAGGAAACAGGAGAAAAGTGGCAGAAAGAGCTGCCCTGCCATGTAATGAGTTTGTAACAGGAGAAAACAGAGAGTACATTCTCTCTTTTCAGCGTAAAAAACAGGGTTGATGGCAGTACCCCCTTTAAGCATACCCCTCTAGGCAGACTTTTCCTCTCTTCTCTGCAGTGCTAGGATCTAAGGACAGAGCATCTGAAAACAGGATAAAACATTTTCAGCCAAAGAGGTTCTGTGGCTTCTGCAGTGACCCTGTTAAACAGAGCCCTTGCAAGGGAGGTGACAGAGGTGAGGCTCTGTCACCCGAAGCATCGGCCTTGGCAGAGGACATTTAGTCTCCTAGGGCAGGAAGACAAGCCAAGGGGGTTTTCATCCTTGGGCTGGGGTCGCTTTACCACAAGGGGTGATCAGGATTCCCAGTATCAGGATTCTAGTACTTGGCTGTGCTGCTGAACTGAAATCAGTGGGATTTTGTGCTGAAATAAGGGAGTAATTATTTAATTAACCCCGTTTCAGAATTGAAACACAGTGTCATGCCATTAAACGTTTACTCTGTTGATGCTTTGTAGTATTTATCCTAATGCTAACCCTGGAGACTGAATTCCCTCATCTGTCTCCCTGTCATCTTTAATAAACACTGACCATACATTAACAATGAGATGATGTTGTAAGTCAGAATAAGACAGGCTTTGTGCCTGTGTCTTTTTGTTTGTTTCTACTGAAGTCCATTTAATGCAACTGGATGTTGCTTTTAAAACAGCATGAGTCAACTGAATTTATTTTTAAGGAAGTCTGCCTGAAAAAAATTAAATATTAATAATATCTGAGTTTGAACATGTTACTCAGCAGAAAACTCTCTACAAGACTTTATTTTGTTCTGCAAGTGACTTTATTAGTTATTTTTTTAAAAGCTTTATAAATCCTCCTTTCTAAACAGATGAAACAAACAAAATGTAAAACTCATCTCCATAAAGCACAACAAAATAATAATTTCCAGATGGGCTTTCTGATGGAAGATCAAAGTCCTTCATCTCAGACTTGGGAGATTTCCCTTCCATGCTGATATCAGTTTTATCTGCATGCAGTTCATCCAGCATTTGCTTTTTTTCAAAAAGGCAATTAGCTAGATGAAGCTGATGGAGAATGCTCTTAGAGCTGAAGAGACTAGAAAAGATTTACTATAAATAGGAAAAGATTTCTGGGTAGGTAGGGCGGGAGGAATCTTTCTCACTTTGATTTATACAAAAATCAGTCGTTTGTATACACTGAAAAACGCCAGCTTCCTATGCAAAGATGAAATAAGCAGAAAAGAGTTGTTTCTGCATTTTTGCAACTGGTTTGGACAAACTCCTTGCTGTGCATCTCTGATTTCAAACGTCAGCCAAACGAGGCGTGTGGCTCAAAAATAATAGGTTAGTGTTTTTCTGTGAATGTTTTATGCATCTGTGCATTTTGAGATTCTGCTTCCAAGAAGCAGCAGTTTCTACAGAATGCCTGTACTTACGGGTTGTCTGCATTTTCAGCCTAACAGAGCCATAGAGGTTGTTTAAGGCTTTCTGTTTCTGAAGTTCACCCTCTACTAGTAGATGTATCCATCTCTGTGAACTGCATTTCTGTGTTTTAGCATATACAAAATAGATGTACAAAATACCTGTTCATTTTATTCACCCTGGCAATTTCAGAAGATTGAGGAAGTCTGATTCCCCAGCCCTAATTGTCCACTTATGCATCTGTCTTCTGGAGGACACTAGTTTCACTCTCCTTCTCTGTCTCTCTCATACATACATATATTCATTTTGGTTTTCTCTACCTACACATCTGCACAGAAGCCCTCGCAGTTCAGTAATCTTGTCTCCTTGGTGCCATGCACCATGTGCCTTTTTGGCTAAAAGTTCTGCAAACACACAGCCCGAAATACTAATGCATCTCAGCAATGAATAGTCTTTCACCTTGGAAAGCTTAATCTGCTTTTCCCTGACCGCATTTCCCTGCCCACCATCAATGTGAAATACCAAAAAAGCTTCACAAGAAAAAAAAACAACAACCCATCAA
Source organism: Neopsephotus bourkii (assembly GCF_033783945.1). Classification (NCBI taxonomy): domain Eukaryota; kingdom Metazoa; phylum Chordata; class Aves; order Psittaciformes; family Psittacidae; genus Neopsephotus; species Neopsephotus bourkii. The sequence continues at coordinate 4,535,748 of NW_026901456.1, read as the reverse complement.
AACTCACAGATGCACAAATAATATTTTAGAAAGCAATTCATCTGAAGGTCTCTTGACAAAGGGGATTATGGAACTGAAATGTAATTACCTTGGCATTTAAGTTTCTATTCCCACCATGTGGTTTGGTTCACATATTTGATTACAAAGTTTTGTCATTCAAAACAGCCTATAGGTCTCTTTTTCATTGCAGATACAAGGCAAGTACAGCCATCTCCACCATGGTCCTACGACCAGTCCTACCAGTACCTGGGCTCCATTGCCACCCCGTCCGTTCACCCCGCCACGCCAATATCACCTGGCAGGGCTAGCGGCATGACATCCCTCACTGCAGAGCTTTCCAGCCGGCTGTCAAGTAAGTACCTAAAAGTTAGTCCCTCTGAGCTGGGCCTCCCCAAGACCCTACGGCTGACTCCAGTGCAAACCAGTTGCGAAGTCCCAGGATGCTGCCACAGCTTTCCCCCAGTTGCAGTGAAGCTTATTGCACAACCCCTGCAGCGAGCCTTCTCTAACACTTTGCTGGCATTTGTGCAAAGAGTTAAGAAATATGGTTTGGGGCCCAATATATCATTGTCAAAAAGAAAAGGAAAGAGGAGAAAGCAACACTTTGGAAATGTATGGAACTATAAAGATAGTTTGGCATGCTGAAGAGCTATTCTATCTACCAAGAAATGAATGTCACAGATATTTCAGTTATGTTCTCTTCCCTCGCCCTAAATTCAGACCAGAGCACAGCAGGTGATGGGTGGACACAGACTGCAGGATGGTGGGGTTTGACATTTTAAGTGTTGCACTGGATTGTCTAGTCACATTTTCATCAAATTGTACAGCAGAACTTTACAAGCCAATGTCAAAATACAACATGGAAGTGAAAGCTAACCCCCAGGTTTCCACCATACTCAACTGACCATCTGCTGACTCTAACCCACACATATTGAACCAATATGTGTGTGTTCAACAGCAGGAATGAGAGCCATATAATTCAGATTTGCATACGGCTTTTGAAAGCATATCTTGCACATATTGCTCTCATTTGAATACTCAGAGCTTCTTCCAAGATCAGAGAGAATCACTTGAATGTGCTCCAGCCTGTTGTATTGTTGTCATACACAGCCTGCTTTGAAAGAGTGACAGGAATGATGCCCACCAAAATTAAATTGTTAGGTCTGGGTGCTAATTACATCTTAGAAATAGCTGAATGTAGGAAATTTCTTGGTTTAGAAAAGTCTATAAAATTCTCTATTGACACACTCTTCTTTCAAAATGAAAAGACTCTGTTTTTATTTTCTCTCCTGTGCTTCCCTCCCTTTGCACTCCTTTCCACTGGCAAATGCAGAAACATAGAAAACAGAGAAGGATGAATGAAGATCTTCATAGAAATTCATAGAAATTTCTTCATAGAAATTCTTCACTGTGAGGGTGGTGAGGTACTGGAACAGGTTGACCAGAGACATTGTGGCTGCCCCATCCCTGGGGGCTGGATGGGGCTTTGAGCAGCCTCCTCTAGTGGAAGTTGTCCCTGCCCGTGGCATGAGGGTTGGAACTGGATGAGCTTTAAGGTCCCTTCCAACCCAAACCAGTCTGAGATTCTACAATAGTAACCAGAAAAATTAAAGTAAAACAAGTAATTCCATCAAGTTTTTTACTTAGAGAAGTATTTTTTCTTGACAGAATTTTCTGAAATCAGTGTTTACCACCTATTTTGATTTTCAAACCCTCTACAGGAGTGACTGATGCCTGTGTACTGGTAGGTGTAGATACGTGACTCAGACTGAGTGGAAATGTTTATCACGTTTTACCTTTACCAATGTGATGACTGAGGTTGCACTCAATTTTGAAAGGCAATATTTTTTGCATTGCCATAGTGCCCAAATGTCATCATTGCGTAGCAGGGCTCTTGTTGTGCCATGTGTGGTATAAGCACCAAAGGCAGCCAAGGTAGCTGCCCCAGGAATGCACAATCTAACAGAAGACAGCCATGTAAACGTGGAGTAACTGAATTCTGTGTCTCTTCGGTGGTACATGGTGAGCATGGAGGTAGAGCACGAGCACTAGGGCTTATTGGTGCATTTTGTGCCCATGTCAAAATGATTTACCTCATGGCAGGCATATTTTCTTCAACACTTGAGAAGGAGCCTAGAAGAGCCCTATTCACGTCAGTATCCTTTTCTTTCCTGTCTGAATTCTGTACATGGGGGTTCATCTCTACACATCTTAAGTGCTTCTTTATAATGCTTCCAAAATGTTACATTTCTATCAAATGCCGTTCAATATTCCTAGAAAAAGTTTTCACAGTATTTTCACCCCAGTCCAGTTATTGTCACACACCCTTGATGTCTAGTGAAGAAATTTCTCCTTCCAGAACAAAAGGCAAATTTCTAGGCCCTACCATAAAAAGACACAGTGCCTCACAAGAAAAAGCGAAAATATAGGACCTGCTTGGAATACCTTGACATTAAGTCTCATTATTCTGCTTTTTGCCAAACTGAGAAGAAAAAACCATCATCTGATAAGTGATGTGTCCAGGCAGCTTCGAGAAGCTCCATTTCTTTCTCAGGAATGAGGTGTGGAAGTACCGTTTAAAGTCTGGCAGGTTGTCAGATGCTACCTTCAACCTTAGCTACTCTGAAGCTCCTTCCATTCTATACCATAGTGTGTCTTGCCATGTTAAATCTAAAGGTGCTGGGGTCTAGGGGAAGGAAATGCTTTCAGGGTCCCATTAATCTTCCAGAAAAAAATGGGAGGCCAAGTCAGAAAGGAAGCATACAGCATGCGTCAGAGCTTTTCTAAGAAATTTATAGGGATTCATCAAGTTGTGCTGGCTGTGTCGCTGACGAGCCTTCAGAACTTGGCGCTGCAGTGTGTCTGCTCTAGCTTTAAATCCGGTCAGAGCCAAGAGCTTTGTTTTCTCTCTGCTACTCCTCATGAGTATTTCCTTCAGCACATGGCTCCTCTTCTGCAGACTCCACGCCTTGTCTGATAGAAGAAGTTGTCTTCTGGAAAGATTTTTTCTTAATTATTATTGTTGTTATTTTAATCATAAGTAGCTGCCAGCTGCAGGGACTGACACCTTCCATTAATCTGAGTCATGATGAAGATCCTTCCTAAAGATGCCATTATCTGCTCTGCTTGTTTAATCCCTGCGCACCGGGGAAGGAGACGGTGGGACTGGACATACTTCCACTGATGTCCGACAGCACGGAGCAGAATTTGACTGTCCTAGAAAACATTTCACTTGGCAGGGTGGGAAAGGCTTCTAGCACAAAGGAAAGGAAATAAAAAGGCCACCCCCCAAATACATCATTCTGCTTTAAAAAGGCAATACTATTTTTGTCCTTTATTACATACTCATTGGAGCCAATATTTGGAGAAGTTAATAACAATTACGGAGACATTATGTGAGGACCCAGATATGAAGACCTTAAGTGAACCTGATTTATCTAGACTTTGGTAGTGTTGAGTCAGTGGGGAAGTGTGCTTCTAAATGCTGAGACGTAGGCTGAGCCTTTGTGTGTAAACACTACCTGTGCATGTTCATGTACCTGAGGTACAATCTCTGTTCCATGGAGCTTCCCATTTGAGTTGGCAAATAAAACTGGGTGCAGTGAGGGACTATGCAGAAGCTGGACAATTTATAATTAGGTCTCATCAGTGTCCCTCGTAAGTCAAGTGAGTCTGGACAAGCAGCTTGAGATACGTGTCCCTCTTCCTCACACACCCATTGAGGATGAGGACATTCTGGAAGTATAAATAATTCCATGTGCTGTAAGGTCGCTAAGAGTGAATACATACACATAAAAAACAGGGCAGGAGCTTGGCACTCCTCTTTAATTGCTGCTTTACAGAAATTAATCCAAAACATCCAGACCTACAAACATTACAGTGCCTCTCCAGAGCAGCTGAGGGATAAGTCTGTTCTGGCTGCTTTGGTTAGCTGTAGGCCAGAGTTTGTATGTTGGTTATCGCTTTGAATACGTGAGCCTCCATTATGCCAGCTCAACAGTTCTCTCTCTCTCTTCCCCATCATCCAGGTGCTTCTGAGCTTACGGCATTCAGTGACCCCCGGGTGGGCATCGACCGCTCCTTCTCTGCACTCCCCTCCATCTCTGACCCTCGGATGCACTACCCGGGAGCGTTCACCTACACACCAACGCCCGTCAGTTCAGGGATAGGAATCGGTATGTCTGCCATGTCCACAGCCACGAGATACCACACTTACCTCCCACCTCCCTACCCTGGTTCATCACAGGCCCAGGGCAGCCCGTTCCAGACCAGCTCGCCCTCCTACCACCTCTACTATGGAACCTCCGCCGGCTCCTATCAGTTCTCCATGATTTCAGGGGGAGACCGGTCTCCCCCACGCATCCATCCACCCTGCACCAATGCCTCCACGGGATCGACACTTCTCAACCCCAACCTCCCCAACCAAAGCGATGTGGTCGAGGCAGAAGGGAGCCACAGCAACTCCCCTACTAACATGGCCACCACAGCAAGGCTAGAGGAAGCAGTGTGGCGACCATACTGATTGAATTTTAAGTAGTTATGGGTGAGGACTAATGTACTTTCCATTTCCTGGTGCCCATAGGTATCCCATAAACACCCATCTTGCTTATGGGCCCTGCCAAGTTCATACATCACTTTCAGAAGCAGACCCTCCAGAAGTCAGCGCTCCCAGGAGCAGTGGCATGTATTAGCCAGCCCCTGTTGAAGCGTTGTCACTGAAGCAAAACATCCCTTGAGAGGGACTGAGCTTCTGGAAAGGAGGACGCCTGAGCTGGTGGTCCAGAGGTATTGAGGGTGGGTAGTAAGGTACCCAGTCTGTTTCCAGGCCTGTGGCTTTCCAGCGTGCCTGGGCTTGAAGGTCTCCACAACCCTAAAGAGAGTTTCGGTTCACTTCTATTTTTAAGATTTAAAACCTAAAAAAAAATCTTAGTGAGTTTACTGCATCTTATGGACATATTAACTGTAAGGAAGTATAGGAAGATTCCCAGAGGGAAACTGTGAACGCTTCTGTTTTAGCAATGCTGTGAATGAGAGGTTTTATATGTTGGACTTCATTCTTTCTTAATTTTTTTTTAACCAGTTGTATATTCCAAAGAATATGGAATTTTTTTATTGCTGGGGTTTGTTTTGTTTGGGGTTTGTTTTTGGGGATTTTTTTTTTGGGGGGGGGGGATGCAGCTCATTCTGCTTTGCATCTAATTTGTTTTATTTCTCTTGGCACCTTATAAATTGCAAAAAGAAAAAGATTTTGTTCTTTTTTTTGTTTCCATCATGCTTGCTTCTTTCTTGCTTTGTCAACTGAAAGAATCAGCCCCTTTTTCAATGAGTTAATTTAACTTTTTTTCTCTTGGACTTTTTTTTTTAATACAACGGCTACAGCCTTGGGTCATTTTCAACTACTGTACTACTTTGATGAGTTCATTGGTATTTATGCTTGATATTTAGACTTCGTATTTGTTGATACTATTATTATTTAAATATGCCTATATTAGAAAAGATCAGCAATTGCCTTTTTTTTGGTAGCAGCCAAAGTCAAATTTATCACATTGAAAAAGGCTGAAATAACGATGGGTACAGTGACCTCCTAATTACCTAGAAATATTGTTTACAGTTATCTCACTCTCATTTTACTCAGCTAACGAGGCTCAGATCCTCAAAGGCATTTAGGTGCCCAACTCCCACTGAAACAATTTAGGCACCAAAATCCCTGTGAATTTCTGTGCCTTCCCACACAGTCGGGTCATCTCTCCCTGCTCCTTCCTTGCTTTTCCTTTGTCACCAGTGGTGACCCTCAGGATCAGTAATCAAGATGTACATATTTCGTAAGGCAGACTCAATATTCCCTAACTAAATAAATCCCCATAGGCCTCATTCTGCTCCCAAGCTTGTCCAGGCTTCCTAACAACACTGGTGGAGGCCTTTGAGGCTTTCAAAGGTGAAAGCCAACACACAGTTAGCATGGCAAGGGTGAAGTCCTGGCTCTGATGGAATATGAGTGAATTTGCTCCCAGCTCAGCAGAGCCAAGATTTCTGTGGAGTACAAAAGCTACGTTCCATTCCACTGGAAAATAGATCAGTTCCTGCATCACAAAATAACTTGAACTGAACAGAGGTGTCTAGCTCATCTGGAAAGCAGGCTAGCAAAGAGGGGGCCTTAACGGTTCTTCTGTCACCATCTTCTGAGAGAAGAGGAAGGGTATTTAAGACTGAGGCATAAAATACTGTGTCCTGTAGCAAATATGCAAGGCTTATACTAGCTGCATGTTTAATACAGAGTCGTCATCGTTGCCCATCGTTACAGCACAAACATATCAGATGTCACTGTAAAGTTTATGGCACTATTTTATTTGAGGGTTTGGTCTGAAGGCAGTTGTTGTACTACTCATTAATTACAAACTGCTGATGTTGACACTTGTGCGTTCCAAATTACCTGATTATTATTTAATGTACCTCTTTAAATGAGTGAAACAATTGCAGGTCAACTCAGAGAGTATTTGAAAGCAGGACTTCAGATCAGTGTTTGATGTTTAAAAAAAATTTAAAGGATTCAAATTAAAAAGATCCTTGGCTGCAGGCAGCAAAACAGCTGGACTTATTTAAAACCATTTGTTTTTCAAGTTTTCTTTTTTTTATATATAATTTTGCTTCTTTGTTTAAGTCAGATGCAGTAGCACTTTGGTATTGAAAAGTTACAAATTGAAGAATTTACATTGTCAATAAGGTCATTTTTCTGCAGAAAATAGGGAGTGTTTCAAGAGATCTCAGCAAAAGTTCAAAACGTTCCTGTTAAAATACATGCATGGCCTTGTCCTTTTCATTTGGTGTAATAGTTTTCATAATTTTCTAGAGTTGGCTCTGAACAAAAAAGGCAGAAAATATCAAAATTCTATCAGAACAGTTTAAGATCTATCTTGGAAGTATGGAGACCTTGCTGAATACAGAAATAGAGACCCTGCCTTTCGTGACATTTACATAGTTGGAATCTCACCTCTTCAGTAGCCTAAAAAAAAAGTCTTTCATCACTAAACAGTAGCTCTGTTGCAGAATACATCTCACACATCTCTGTCTCTGTGCAATTAAAATCATAATTTACTACAGCTCTCACATCTGCCTTGTGACTGGACCACCCAAGTGCATAGTATCGTGAGTGCAAACCCCAAAGCGAGGGAGAGAGAAGGACCTATGAGGAGACAGATTCCTCATTGCAGAGGGCATGGCTGCCATGGCTAGGTGACTCCAGCCCAGTTGATATGGTCAGTACACTCCCAGGCCTGCCTGTCAACAGAGCCTGCTTTCTGCTAAAGTCCTTTGTCCCCTTCTAGCCCATAGTATTTTTGAAACAGAAAGATGAGGGATTCACAAGAATGAGGAGTTGGCATCTCTCACCCTGGAGATTAGACCCTCCATTGAACATTTCTTATGTCTACACATCTACTTTCTTTACATTTGACCTGAAAGTGAAGTTTAATTTTACTCTTCCTGGTATGAACAGGATGAGAAACTGCAGAACAGGTCACCACACTTACCCTGTGTCTTTACCGACATGTAAAAAGCCCCTGGGATTTGTAGTAATTGCCAGCAGCTAAAAACCTGTGAGTCTAACCTCGATGTGTATGACAAGCACAGCACAAAGCAGCACCCTCTTTACAGAGGAAAAACTAAGTTCATTATCCCCCGGAATTAGCCTGTTTAATCACTGTGGGTTTCAGTGGATTCACATAAGTGCTTAGGAGAAACCACAGCTTACTCAAATCTGTATTTTTGCAGCCATCCCTGTCCACTAAGGAGAGCAAAGAAAGATCTTCAAGGCTATGAAAATGCTCTCATATCACTCCTCTTGTATCTTAAGAGCACTTAGCAGGCAGAAAGAAGACATTTGGATAAAGCATCTCCTCCATTCACATGTCTCCAAATTATAGTATATAAGTATATATTTTTATATTTATATGTAATATATGTATTTATATAGTTTTATCATCCCAGTAACTGAATGGAACCAAAAAAGAACTATTGTGCTTCTGTTCACAAGTCGCAGTCAGCAGAGTGCCTTAGGTACCTTCCCCTACAGAAATGCAGTTAATGGCAATCCTTACTATCCGTTTGTGTGTTCCTTTCACAAGACACAATTCCTTGTCCAGATGCAGCCATACCAAACAACTTCAAAGTAAATACAGGGCTCAGGTCTTACGCACTATAAGGCCCATAATTTTCCTCTCAAACATTTATACCCACTTCAGCAGCTCCTGCTACACTTCCAGAGCAATATACAGGAGCTTAAGTGCAAGGGGGAGGCAGATGCAGGGTGCATCCCTGCTACGAAGGATTTGATTTGCAAAATTATGCCAAATTATCTGCTGGAAAGGAGAAAACCCCTTTCCTCCAAATGGCCCACAGCCTTTGCCAAAGTGTTCCGAACTGCCTGCACTCTTGAAACATTCATTACTGCTTTCTGGGTGACCTTTTCTATTGGTGTATTTGAAGATTCAGGAGAAGTGGATCCTTTTTCTATCTGAGCAAAATGCTTGTTTTCCTGCATTGTAACAGTTTTGTATTTTATTTTTGTTAACCTTGCTTGGTCAGTACCGATCACTTGGCATTTTTCTCCTTGTCCTAAAAGGGTTGCATCAACAGAGTTACTTGTATTTATGTATGTAAATAGATTTCAAAAGCTTCATAGCAAAATATTTAGTGCTTGTAATTACACTGCATTTTTTTCATTTTTCTGTGTTTTTAATGAACTTACTTTGTGTTTGCTTAAATACTGTAGTGAGACTTATTTCTTTCCCAATTATTTTAGGCTTCAAGATTAACTACATTTTATTCACTTTTGTAAACAGTTATAGCATGGTCTCTATTCAACATTCTTCACTTTTTTGTGGTAGGGGAGAAATGAATGTGCAAAAATCTGTGGGTTAATTGTGGTATTCTGGGCTCAACAGTTACATCTTTCTTTAAAACAAAAATTAAACTTTCAGTCTGAGGTGGCTGTGTAGAAAGTCTGAGGGGAGGACACAGCGGGAGATGTGCTCCTATCAGAATGGCATCAAAGTGCATTTGTTCAGCATTTGCTGGCTATGTTTACAAAACAGATGCTGCAGCATCCTGCAACAGTCACATTTTCCCTTGACACTGTCATGCTGAGCATTTCCAGGACGGGAAACCAACAGGTTCTGGAAGTTTGCTTTTTTGTTTCGATTGCAGGGGATTTTAATTTTGGGAGGGTGGGAGGGAGGAACAGGACAGGACTGCTGTTTTTTGGAACCAGATAGGAAAACATAATATGGTAGATTTTTTCCCCCACTACAGGAAGTTTCTAGATACCACATCAGAGTAGACTCTTGCTGTACATAGGGATGGCTGTGTCCAGCGCCACACGAGAATTCATTACAACTAGCACACAGAGCAGCTGGACTGCTGCGTTAGTTCTAATGAAGACTTTCTTTCTTCTTTCTTTCTTTCTTTGTACCACAGTTTCCTCTGTAAATTCAGTATCATAATTAGTGTGAATGACAAATAAAATGTTTGACAAGTATCCACATCGGCCTAGTATGTTCTTTCATCAGGAAGAAAACAACTCTTTCAGAGAAAAAGTAAAGAAAAAGGGTGTATGTATCACACAAAAAAAATATGTTTCCATACTTCTACTTTTTTTGTTTTGTTTTGTTTTTTAACAAAATGACATTTTTCTGCTGTGGACTGATGTGGCAAAAGGTCTGCAATCCAATAGGACCATCAAAATATGTCTGAAATGAGGCTTTGCAGATACAGAATCATAGTGATAGCATTATATCTGTGGCTTCTTGATTAAATTTCAATATTTCAAGGTCATATACAGCTCTTATTTTTCTTCCTTACTCTTTTGGCTCTTGGATTGGATCCTTTTTGATATTGATGAGTTGAGCCTTACTTCAGGATCACCAAAACAGATAGTTTGAGGTCATATTATTTATGAAATACATTGGTTGTTTTTCTGTTTAAATAAATAATGAAACAGTAGTGTTAATGAAACATTAATATGGGAGTAAAAGGCTTTCAAAATGAGAAAAAAAACCCAACTGGGTCAATATTGAAAGTTCAGTCTGAAAGCCTCTCTCTATATATATATCTGTATGTATGTGTAAGTATCTATACACATATAGATATATATAATCTTCTAATATTGGCCCTACACTTCATACTGCATTATATTGAAGAAGCTCTCAATACCATCCTTTTACACAATAATGTATATATGCAAAGATACTCTCAGTGAAGTGAAAAACAAGTTACAAAGCAAATTATTAAAGATGGGTTGTTTTTCTTCCTGACAACTTGTCAGGTAGCACTCCATCTCTCAGATGATAATTAGTATTAGGGCCAAAGAAATCTAAAAGAAATCAGTTAACTGACTGAATTCCAGGTGCCTGTTCAGAAATGCCAACACACACTGACATGGTTACTGGTTACCCTGCACAGTATGACCCCCCAGCATTTCCTTCTGGCACAATCCCAGGTTATCCTAACAATATTGCAGTTACCCTTTTGCAAGGGATCTACCCTGCTGATTCTTATCCTTGCCCTGAGCACCCCAAGAGCACTTCTTTAGAGGTGGATGATAAACTAGAGCACACACTTAGTTTCTTACTTCAATACAACAGGAAAAGAAGCTACAAATAGCGACAGTCAAAACAAAACAAAAAATATTACACCCAAGGACATCTCCAACAGAAATATTTGCTCCTAGATTCTGAAGACTATGCAGAGGATATACTAGCAGGTTCTTCATTTTGTACAGGAGAGTAAGGCATCACACTCTCATGGCCATTTTTACTGGATGCACGTATCCTGCTGCCACTGAGGCTGCCTATACTTGTGAGTAAGGCTGTCTCTTTCTTGACAGCAGCAGCTCAGGCATTTGTGTAGGCCAGCTGGACTGAGGTGAGTCTCTCCTAGCCCCACGCCTGCCAGCTTTCACAGTGGTTGTGCCATTCCAGGTAGCGGCACCCACTCCTACAGGGTGAAGGGAGGAAGCATGGGCAGCTGCCCTCTCCTGCCCCCCTGCCTTCCTCCCTGCCATGGGAAGCTGAGAGCTCCCTAGCAAGCAGTTCACAATGAGGGCAGACCTCCGGGATTCCTGGGCACTTGAGGTGGCCCCACCATGCCTCTTTTGCATCTGAGAAAGGCCAGCTCAATTCCCCCACTCTGGTTGCTTGAGTGGGAGGAAGAGGAAAGGGCAAAGAAGGTAATGAAGACTTAAGGCTGGAGACTGCTGTTTGTGAGAGGAGAGGCTAGGAAGGGTGAACGCAAAAGGCTGTTGACTTCTTGTGGCACCTCATGCTCTGACTGACAGCCTTTAATGACCTTTAATTATAAAGGCCATTGTCATGGGTGTTCTCCCACACTGTTTTGTTTGACTTGCGCAATGAGGAAACAGCCATCAGCCAGGCTCCAGAGCAAAAGCATCTTAGTAAATCCTATCAGCCTGCAAGGCATCCTACAACTCAACACAGATGTCCTGGAAAGATAACACAGGTGTATTACCTTTGGTGTACATGGCTTTCTTCCTCTTTTCAGTGGCTTGTCTCACAACAGGCTTGGATTAGTGGTGCAGCATACTGTGCCCAGAAGTGATAGTCCTTTTTTCAGCAGTCATGGAAATGCTGGTTACTGGTGCAGCATGTGTGGTCACAAAACAGACAATAAGCTCTCAGACAATTAGCTGCTCTGAGACAGGCTTTGTTCACAGCATTCACAGCTTAGAAGCCTATCACCACTACAACTGTTACGATACTGGAAGACCTTGTAATGGCATTGTGGTTTCCAGACATGACTAAAATATGATTCAGTCCAGCACTGTAAATGGGCCAAAAATACATTTTTTCCGTGGCCCCATGTCTTTTAACAACCCTGGGCTTCTTACAGTTCTGTAAGATCATTTGGGAACATGTCTCAGCTATTACTTCAGGCACCCCCTTCTGGAAGACAGCTCCCTTTTGCACTGTTTACCTTTGGTTAAGGGCTTGCAATAACTTTGCCACTGGGATGCCCTGTGGATCACAACTTGTAACCTAGGCAGGATCTCAGGGAATGTCCGAATTACAGCTCAACTCTTGCCTGCTGGCGGAGGGAGGTACAGGGTAGATAAAAGCATGTTTAACCCTGAGGAGAAGGAAAATAAAAGCTCAGAACCTACAGGTCTTCTTTGGAATGTCTAGCTACTGAATTAGGAAGCTTGTTTTCTGGTTTTAAGTTACAGGGACACCTAGAAGTCTCCCAGACTGGATTAGTCAGCACGAGTCACTGTCTGGGAATTGTTTGGGTTAGTGAGAGGAGGATAAAACAATTTAGAAAGAAAATCTAATACACAGATTTAAAATGTAGCCTACTTTCAGAGCAGGGAGGGAGTTAGGTCTGATTTGTGGGCTATATAAAATGCTGGGGTTTAAGGGTAGGAAGGCTGTCAAAAGTGAGAGAACCTGCTCCCTGCTGATGCAGAATTGTTTCCTGTAGCATGTAAAAAGTGCCTCTGGCTGTTTTACTTTCAAATGCCCTAAACGAAGGAACATCTGTAGCTTTTCTAGGGAAGCTTAGACGGCAATCTTACTATTATCTGTTGCTACTCTTGACACATCCTGTAAGCAGAGAAGAGAGCCTGCATTCAGGGAAGCCTGCAGTTACAGTTCCTTAGGAGGTTTCTGACATCTGTGCTTCCTGCCACCACCAGGTTTATGCCTGCTGGCTGCTTATTCCCATTTCCCTTGTTTGCTCACACCAGAATCCCTTAAGACCTTCCAGTTCAGAAGGTAGCTCCAGTTGCCTTCTGCAGGGGTACCTGCAGATACAAGGATGCAGGATTCCCAGCCCCAGCAGTGCCTGAGGGGCACTGAATCCCATGCTACAGAGCTCAGCCTGGGTATTTCCATGTCCTCTAATACCAACTACCACTCAATTTTTTTATATGGCCTTCTTCAAAGGAGTCCAGTGGTCAAACTGCACTATGTCTTTGCATCAGGTGAGCATCACAGGTATGGAAGTGTTTCAAAATTGGCTGAAAATCAGATGATTTTCACTGAAATAGTAAAACCTCTGCATGAAGCCCCTGTGGCAAAATTCACCCTTCCTCTCTTAAATGTCTGTAATAAAGAGTTGCTCTGAAACAAAGCAATATGGGTTATTTTACATGGGGGGTGTTTCCTGTTTCATTTCTGCTGCATAAAATGGTAGCAAATTTGCAGAAGGGCGAAGCATTTGTTCTCCCCTTTTTTGTTCCTACTCTGCTCCCTCCTCTAACACGCATCTCTGGTATTTCTCCAGCTTCCTGCAGAACCCAGAGCCTGGTGATGTCAATCTGACACACATAACTTTGAAGGATGTGTGACCACAGTCAGTCTAATGCCAACGTGTCCATCTCATGGGCATTATGAGTTTGGTGCTGGATGATAAAAAGAATGATTGTTCTATTTTTTAACAGAAAGTTACACTTCCATAACCTTCTGCACACAGCAAACATCTGCCTATGTGGTCCTGAAATAATGTTCAGTAGTATCCCTTTGAAAATGCTGAAGCCAAAATCATCTTGGTTGCCAAAGGTTGGAGCCTGCCAGCTTAGCTGGGAATCCTGGGCCTTCCGGGCTTCTCACTCTGTGGGAAGCAAGGAACACTGCTGATCAGCAGCAACAGTGACATGGTTGGGGTGAGTCAGCATGTTGCACCACAGCTTATCAGAAATATTTCCAACCAACTCCAAGAATGAGTGGCCAAAAGCAAGCTCTTCCTACACAGGCATTTTGGCTACTTTCAATGCTGTCAGGACTGTGGCAATGATCCCATGGGTTCACTGGGGTGACCTTGCAGACCTAAAGTCTTAAGGGGCAGATATTTTGTCTTGTAGTTCTGCCTTTCCAAATGCGATCCCTTTAGTCTGACTTGATTAACAAGATCCCTTTGTAATGTTCTGTATAATTCCTAATCTCCCTGAATCTTAAAGCATATCACCTATTGGCAAATATTTGTGTCCTTTCTCAGGGCCCTGTGGCCAAGCTGGGCATTTTCTGCTCTCTAAAGTCTTGCGTGCATCTTAACTCTCCCTAAGACACAAAGTTTTTGGGTGCATTTCTCCTAGTTCTCCCAAGGGCCTCTCTCTCCAATGTCTGCTTATTTTAAAGTTTCAAGATTCATCATTCATCCACACCTTGCCATAGTATATATACAACTACATGGTATGGTCAAGAAGTTTCCAAGTGTCCATTCAGTAATGTGGTTCTATTAAAAATTAAAAAGGAGTCATTCATTGCTGAGTCCCCTCTTTCAGGATGGTGAATTTTGCCACTTCTCAAGACTTTCAGTGCAATAGTGTTCTGAGACAAGAGTGGATGAAGAGAGAGTTCCCTTCAGTCACTTCTGTGAAGGGTATTTTTGTGCCCTGTTTGCAATAGTAACTACAGGCATATTGAGATTTGCCTCCCACAAGAAGCTTGGTGGTTTCAGTAACACAATTACGCAGGAGGGAAGAGTGAGTTCTGTTTGGTCTGTCTTGTGGGGGAGACAAGGGGTGATTTGGGGGTCAAATTTATTTCTAATCTTTAAATAAACAAAATTATGTTCCCTGTATGTTATCCCTCCCACCTGGATTTTGCAACTAGGAAAAAGGAAAAGGTTCTAGCAGAAAAAAAACAGCCAAGTTCTGTTAAAGAGAATGAGGTTTTTCACTGTCTGTTAAAGAGGCGCAAGAACAGTCCCCAAAGACTGATTTCTCCTTCCAGTGCAGGAGGCTGTAAATAGCTGAAGAAAGGGAATACTTCTTAAGGTGTTTTTTCCTATCCTTGATAAAACAAACATATGTTAGAGTTAAACCACCATAGGAATTAGGTACTCCTCTGTGATGCTAACAGAGACAGATGATGCAAGGAGGAGAATTAACCTCATCTTCTCACAGGGATTGCTCAGCATCTCTCACAAGTAAGTTCTTCAAGTGTCTCTTTTCTCATTTGTACCACCACTCACACACACTGTGGAGCTTTATGATCCAGTACTCTCAGCTGCTGGTAATAACCCACCATTAGAAACTAACATGGCTCCCACAAGTTGCTTATCTCCTTGACAGTTGTTACGATGCTATATTAAATGCAGCTATGCCTGTACTTTTCCCCCTTTCCTGTACCTTGGAATATCTCTCCGTTTGCCTAGGTCAGCTGTGCTCTTCCATCACCTCTGGTTTGTACCCACCATGTGTGGTCGCATCAGAAGTGTCTCTTTCAGAGGAGTCCATGGAGAGCACGATGAGGAGGTAAGCCCCTGCTGCTGCAGTAAGATGTGCCTTGTCTCAGGTGCCATTTGTAAATTCACACTTATGTTTGCCGAGTGACATATTTTAACACAGAATGTACTTGAATAAGGATCTGTTCTTGGGTTCTTCACTTTCTGATGGCTGTAACAAAATTCCTTCCATCCTGTGCTTCGGTTTCTGCATCTGCAAATGGATAGTGACACTGACCTCCTTTGAGCTCCATTGATGAAAAGGTCTACAGAGAGAAGGTTGTTGTTATTGTCTGCAGTTTAAAAACATGCTCATAAATCATCTTCTAGGGATGGTGAAGCAGGTTTCATTGGCTCTGGAGCTGGGTGACTGAACAGAGAAGAATTTCCTTCTTTGGCATTTTCCCCTAGTTTTAATAACTTTGAACTCTTGCTTTAGATCTTGTTTACATTAGGCTGGTTTAGTAACTGTGTGTTTCCCTCCAGCAATTGTCTCCTTCTTCCCCACCTTCCTCAGGTATTTGGTTTAGGTACCAAACATCTGACTCAGGTCTTCCTGGAGAACGGCTGAGCAGGGGTGGATGGAAGAAGGAATCATTTTTCCTTGTTGGTGAGTAGAGGGACTTAACGGGGAAAGAGGTGGAGGCCGTGGCTGTCATGGACATGGGCCCTGGGAACATAAAAATCCAGGCTGTTACCACACCCATTTGGCCTCTTGATGAAATATTAAACACAAACTGTACGGATGGCCTGTGCTAGAAATGTTCAGGTCAGAGAACTGTAATGGGTCCTTCCAAGCTTTATGAGGCTGCGATGCCTGCCTTTTGGGGCAGGGAGGGGATGGGATGCTTCTTGGAAAGCAGCAGGTCTCTCACAGCTAACACTGAGCTATACACGTGCATTTATGATGGTGCGGTGCACAAAACTCGATCCCCACCAGAACAGCTTTGCTGCTTCTTGTGCGGTTCGCTTTGAGAGGCGCTGGCAAGTGAAGCCCGGCCCGACCTGCCCTGCCAGAGCAGAGCCTCTGCTCCCGAGAGGCGCCGGCCTGAGCCGGGACCCCGGGGTTTCGGAGCAGGCAGGGCCCTTGCTGCAAGGTAGGGCTCCCCCACCTCAGTCACACTGGGCACCCGTCTGGGCTGCCCGCCCGGCGGGCTCTGCCAGCCCCGATCCGGCCCCGCTGCAGGCACCGAGGCTGCTCTCCCGCAGCCCTTACGGTCCCCAGCGGCCCCCGCTAGCCCCCTCCCCGGCTGAGGGAAGGGCCCGTGCACCCAGAGCCGTGGCCCAGGCCGCTAGAGGGCCGCCGCTGCTATCTGCAGTGCTGCTGGCGGCGGGAGGGACCCGCACGCAGCCCTGCTGGGCTGCCGAGGGAGTCCCGGTGTGCGGCCGGGGCGGAGAGGGACTTTTTATGAGGGCGTGTAGGGATAGGGCAAGGGAGGATGGATTCAAACTGACGGAGGGGAGATTGAGATTAGATAATAGGAAAAAATCTTCCCTGTGAGGGTGGTGAGGCCCTGGCACAGGTTGCCCAGAGAAGCTGTGGCTGCCCCATCCCTGGCAGTGCTCAAGGCCAGGTTGGATGGGGCTTTGAGCAACCTGGTGTAGTGGAAGGTGACCCTGCCTGTGTCAGGGGGTTGGAACAGGATGATCTTAAGGTCCCTTCAACCCAAACCAGTCTATGATTCTGTGAAAGAAAGCTTTGTAAAATTAGGGTGTCATCTACCCTGGGTGTTTGCAGAGCCCTGCATCCATGGGTGAGGCTTCCCCCGAGCCTGGTAGCTGCTGACCTCTCCAGCGTTTCACTCCCTCTCCTCTTCCAGCGGGAAGCGCTGTATGATCAGCGGGGCTGGAAGGTGCCAGGGGTCCAGGTTTACAACTCATTCTTCAGCTGCCCTTTCAAAGAATTGCCACCCTCAATGGGAAGCTGCAGCATGACATCCGCTCAGAGCAACAAGAAAGTGGGATTAAACCAATATAGGTAATTGTCAGGCATTAAATCTAACAGTGCCTGAAGGCTGAGCCCCCACAGCACTGGTCTCCTGTTTGCCAGGGATGTGAAAGCTGTTTGATACTCTGTTAACAATCAATAAAGGGAGCATTTGCAAACCTTGGTGTCTGTGAGCTTAGCAGGCAGTTTCCCGGTTCACATGGTGCTGGCTTGCTGGGTTTAAATTGAGAAGGACACTATATGAAGTAGTAACTAGGTGCCAGGCTGGAGGAGAAGACCACAGGCAGGAAGGTGAAAGGCCTCAGCCATTCACTGGGTCCCACAGCAGAGCCAGCGTAGCCCTTCATCTCAGCAAGGCTGCAACCAGGCACGACTGGGAGGAATGGATATACATTAGCAGTAGCTGTAGGAAGAATAACAACATGCTTTTCCTTCTCACAGAAGGGAAATTTTAAAAAGCCATTGACCTTGTCTGCAAGACATTTTCACCTACTGTGTTCATTGCTGCTGGATGAGATTTTCAAAGCCGTGCCAAGGGTGTATGTAGCTACATATCTTCTGTGAAAATGAATGGAATACGTCCAGCTGGCGCTTCTTTCAAAGTTCCAACCAGGATCCTCTCCTCCCTTCTTCATTAGGGAGAAAGTCTTGTCACACACTCTGCCACCACATGAGGGACTTTAGCAGTACGAGTCAAGGGAAGGATGGCCTGGAGCAGCCTGAAACACAGCATTGCAAGGAGAAGGAGCAGTGAAGTCCAAGGAAGAAAAGGTTCAAGCATACAACTAAGATGATACAGATTTTTCTAAAGCTTCTGACAATTGCAGATCTCTTAAGAAGACAGAAAAAAAGCCAACAAACAAAACAAAACAAGACAAAACAACTGTTTTCCTATAAGAGGCTTTTCTAATTAACTGAACGCAAACCTGGGTGGAAGGTAAACAGTACAGTATCTCTAGGCCTGGGCCTTGTGTTTCTGGCCCATTCAGGGAGAAATCCTGACCTTTCCAGAGATGGGCTAACTGCGAATGCGCTGATCAGACAACCAGGCAGATCCATAAATGCTAATGTGGAATAAATTTCAAGAAGTCTTGATCAAAACTGTCAGAAGCCATAAACACATCCAGATGGGAAATAGCTCAGAAGAACTTCCCATTGCCACATCAGAGACCTGGAAGCTTGGAAAATGTTGAAAGTCGACTGTAATACAAGGTTCAAAGCTAAGAGGCTGGGTTGTTTGCAGTATTGTGTTATGGCTGTAATCTCAGCAATGTATCAGGCACCCTGGCTGGCTGATAGGAAGACTTTGACTCCTGAGCCAGGCCAATTCCTACTCCTTTAACAATATGCAGAATATTAGTGTTCATTGCTTGCCTTCTATTCTTTCACATCCAGACTTTTGGAGTACCAAACACTTTGTTGCCCTGGATCTGTGAGACGGCTTGAGCCCTGTGACAGCATGTTTCCAGTCACATATGATGAGCTGTCCCTGAGATTTTTGGCTTTTTTCAGTAGAGTCCAGATTGATCCAAAAATCATGAGAAAGTACCAGATAACAAACCAGATTGTTCAGGTGTGTTTCTTTGCTTCATTGATATTGTGCCATCTACATGTTTAGTTTCACTTCAAAAATAAATGATTAGGTAGATTGAGATTAGATATTGGGAAGAAATTCTGTACTATGAGGGTAGTGAGACACTCAAACAGATTGCCCAGAGAAGCTGTTGATGCCCCATCCCTGGCAGTGTTCAAGGCCAGGTTGGATAGGGCTTTGCACAACCTGGTGCAGTGGAGGATGTCTCTGCCCATGGCAGGTGGTTTGGAACTAGGTATCTTTAAGGTCCCTTCAAACCCAAACCAATCATGAGTCTATGATAATTCTATGAAATGCTGAGGAATTTAATAGAGGTACATGGTGATAATGATAACACTGTAATGAAAGAAAGTTGTGATCTCAGTACAATATGGTTTGTCAGGTTGGAGTGGGAAGTAATACCCACGTATCCCAAATGACATGTCAGTGTTTTTGTAGTGCAATAGAAAGACCCATGAGGTTAGCCTTTAATACTCAGTGGAACCTATGTAAAATAAGCACTGAGATCTTGTCATCCAGTTTCCCAAGAGCCTTGTTTTGCCATTTCATTTGAAGGAGTATGCCTAGAGGTAGCCGTCAATGTTGTTTCTGTTAAACTTGCACTAAAAAAAGGCAGGATCAGCTACATCTGTTCTTGGTTGAGCTGGCAGGGTGCCTACAGAAATGAATAAGAAAACCCTACGGGGGTTCTTACTGAGCCCCTTATGTCCCGTGTCTGAATCCTTGGTACAGACCTAATCCTCCAAAGCAGTATGCCAACACCCTGCCAGTCAGTACGTAAGGTACACTGCTGGGATGATGTGTTTCATTGCCATGCTTAACTTTGAGCACCAAATTGTTCCAAACATAGGCGGACTAGCAGTGGTTGCATGAAAGTATGTGTGTGTTATTTGGCTTGGTGCACACCTTGAAAAAGAAACTCTACAGTAAAGTATAAGACAAGTGCATTTTCATAAGTTCACATGTTTTCACAGGAAAATATATTTTTTATGGTAGAAAAAAAAAATAACAGGCAAAGATTTACATACTTACTGCAAACTGAGATTCCTTCTCTCTTTCACTTAGGTACGCCTGCCTTCAACATATAGTAAATTAGGTATCTGGGAAATGTTAATGCATTTATTTTCATTACTGTCCTGGGAGTTAGATATGTATGAACCATAATCTTAAGTGCTCTAAGTTCAGACTGCTACACAGTAGCTGAGAGCAACTCTTACTACTGGTCAGTCATACAAGATGCAGGCCTGGGCAGCTTCTTCTTCAGGAGCTTCCAGAAGTGCTGAGGTTTCTACGTGGAAATGCTGATGACCTGAGCTATCTTCCCACGAGTAAAAATGTCCCCTGGTGGTGCAGTCCTGTTTGCAAATGTGTTGTGAGGAGGTTTTGTTTTCCCCTTTTGACAGTTATCAGCCTTGCTTTAACAAGCAGCCTTAAAGAGAGAGCGGTGACCTCACCACCCCAAGGAAATGCAAAAGAAATAGAGTACTCTGTTGACTTCTGTAGAGAAGAGGGGAAATAAATGAAAGGAACCGATGGGCAGGCCTCAGACATGTTTACTTTGTGCATATTATTTTATTATGTTTGGGAGGCATTTCTAGTAAAAAGAGGAGCATAATTAAATGGAGGAATGTTTGTAATTGTAACTAGGGATAGAAATCTGGGCCAAGGAGCTACACTTCAGTGTCCCTGGGGTGAGTTGGTCACCCTCACCAGGCCAGTCGCTTCCAGAACTGGAATGAAAAAGTTATAGCCTCAAAAAAATAAAACAATAAACCAAAACCAAAATGGCAGAGGCGAAAGAAATAGGCATTGACTAAAACTTTTCTTTAAAGAGTAACCCAGAGCAGAATCCATTCAGAAGCATTCTCCAAAGTGTGAGACAAGAATGGGATAAAGGGTTTCCTGAATGCACAGGGATGGGGTAATCTCAGGTGGTTCATGCATTCTTGTTGAAGAGATCGAAAACCAGAAACTGACTCCAGCACTAGCTTGGAGAGTGAGGACTGGCTAGAGAGAATGGAAAGGAGGCACACATCCTAATCAGACCATGCTGATCAACAAGATTTGACCAACCCACGCTGGAAGCAGGATGTTACAGGAAGTAGGGAAGCAACTGAAAGCGAGCTAACTAACTTCCCCCCCCACAAAAAGATGACTGTCAAATAGGAATACACTGGGAGTTAAATATTGTCTGCTGTGCTGTTTATCTACCTTTGTTTTTCTTCCATAAATAAAACATTGTTTATTAAGTCAACTGAGTCATGCTTGCAAATGAAGAAAATTAGCTTGCTGAGCACCCGAAAGTTTAGTTTTAATTTTCCCAAGCCTCTGGATGGGCATCTGGGTTTGGAAGTGACCTGTAGGATTTGAACTCAGCCCTTGTTGCCAGTCAAGTCCCGACAGAAGAGTTATACAAATAAATGAATTTTATCCGGCCTTTCCCTGCCCAAGGCCTCAAACAGCAGATTCAGTTCTTTTTTATATCCAAGCTATGTGGGATTCTGTCAAAACAATTCACTAGTCTCTTTCTTGTGGTTTCCTTAGCCAAAAGCATGGCAAAAATCTGCCCACACTCAGCTCAGACCACAAACAGGAGGCAGTGTCATGCTGAAATCTCAGATCACGTACGACCAGCCACAGGTGACCAACAAAAGGCTGACAAAATAGCTGCAGGAGCTATTTGGAACAGAGGAAGATACTGTACTGTTTACTCAGTATGAACAAATTTTGGGCTAAGAGGTGTTGGGCTGGAGGAATTCTTCAGAATGAAGCTACCAGGTGTCCTTTTTAGGGAAGATTGGTCAAATGTATCCTTTCAGGATGTCTGAGTGTTTTCTCTTTCAGTCAGAAGACCAATCATTCCCACCAGCAGTGCTCTTGCAACACATTTTACATGTGCTAGAAGAAATAGAACAATTTTGTAGTGAAGGTACAGAAGAGAGCTGCTCTTTGTTCTCAGCATTGCTCTCAGCCATCGTGCTGTGCTTGGGGAATGTGTCTTGGATTCCAGGCTTCTTTCCCTGAGGCTCAGCAATACTTTCCTTGCAGGAAAGCTGTGGTTTATGAAGCAGAGAAGTCCCATTAGCCAGTGGGAGAGCCCAGTAAGTGGGCATATGGAGTTAACTACACAATCTACGTTGCAGTATGTGATGTGGCCCTGTGCCAGGACCAAAAGGTAGTCTGACCAGCCAAATGGTGGTGCACACTCCAAGCTGCCTCTCTCTGCCCAGTGTTGTTCTGGTACTCATTTTTTTTCCCCTTGTTACACTGCGTGGATGTTGGAGAAAGTACACCCCAGGACACTGTGGAGTTCGGCCAGCATTCTAATATTGAAAATGTCCCTTGTAGCCCTTCCTCCAGCAGCCTGTGACACACTTCAGGAAAGCTCTTGGCTATCATTCCCTGCAAGCTAAGGCAAGCTTTTGAACCAGTGGCGTATCACTCCCACTCCAACTTTGGCTGCCAGCAGCCAAGTGATTTAGCCCTGCATCTGACAGATTCATCCAGGCTGATTTCACCCCTATGTCACACTTTGATTTAGTCCCTAGGAGCACGTGACAGAGTCTAGAGGCTTTGCTATTTCTTCAGTTCGTCACTGTTTGCTGTGCTGACAGCTAGTGTCACTGCTGTGTTTGAAATCTTGGCTTCTGAAGTAGTAGCCCCATTTCTCTTCTGTGCCTTGATGATGTACATCCAGGTGATCATCCCTGTGCTGCTGTTAGCAATGCTGTGCTCAATCCCAAAGTTTGCACACCCGTTTGAGATTTTCCTATTCAATCAGGGATAGCACTCAGCTGATGTGTTTGTTCAAGGCAGAGAAAAGGCTTCTGACACTGGTGACTCTATTATTAGTGGCACAAAGCAAACCACAGAAACCAGAAAAAAGACCCATCTCCAATTGTCAAAATGCAGATCGCTAAAGTGAAATTGGATGTGGATTTTGTTCTCTGGGTAATGAAGAAAGGCCAAGGATTTATAAGGCAGGGGATGGGATGGCTTGTTCAACCAGAGAGAAGTTGCGCATGAAGGAGTTTTGACAAGCTTTGTAGATAGAGGCTTCAGCACCCAGAAGATCCTGTTTGATCACAATGGCAACCAACATGTTGACTAATATTCTAATCGCTGCAGTTATTTCAAATGGCTTTCTAGCAGCTGATTCTCCAGTTGTGTCTGCAAACCTACAGCATCCAACAGGGAGGGTCTGCTTTAGTGCAGGATCCCAGTGCTGTCCTGTTATATGTCTTAGTAGGACACCAGTCTCCTATCATGGGTGTTGTTGTTAAGTGTGATGGTTGGAAGGATGAGTTGACAGATGTAAGTAAAAAGAATGAAGAGAAGATTTTTCTATGATGGTAGGGATTACTAAAACAGAAAGCAAAATATTCTCAGGTGGAGTAACACTTATAGCGCCACTGAAGAAACTGGCACAACAAGGATATTGCATTCCTTTTGATAAATCCTTTGTATTATTTAGTATTTTTTCTTTGAAATTAAATAATGTAATTGTTTATTATACTTTAACAATATGATTACATAATTATATTTATTTAATAATATTATTTAGTAATTCATTCTTATTTTGTGTATTGAAGCTGTGTAGTTGACAGCAAACCTTACCATTGAGCTGAACTGTACTAGAGATCTACATTTTCAGTAAGTGCAAGGCTGCCTTTTTGAGGTCAACAGAACCAAGAAGAAAAATTAGGTGTGAATCCATCCAAACTGTAGATACAGTTTTATACATGACATTGAAGAAGATCTTAACACTTCTTTTTTTCCCCCCAGCCAAGCTCAAAGGCAGATGTCATTGGAGATCCCTCCAGCAGATCAAGAAGAAAAGATCCTGAAATTTCTGTCATTGTTTGATGAAGCACAAAAATGTGCCATTCCCACAGCAGACCATGAAATCAGTGGAATCAGAGGTAACTGACAGCAAGTAATTGGTCTGGAAATTCATAAATCCTTTACTGGTTTTACATAACCAAGGCACTATATATCGATTCTGTGTGTGCTTTTTTCTATAATGAGTGTAAGAGCCCAGTAACAGAAAGTGCCAGGTACCTTTTTGAATGGGGTAAGATTCTTCCTTATATCCTTGCCTTAAAGTGTTTTTCTAAGGAAGGGGTACCTGTGTGTTTGTGTGTTATGGAAAGATTTTTTGGAAAGGAGGGATAAAATGAGCAAATTTTCATCACTAGAAGTTCCTATAGGCATGCAAGTTTCCAGAGTGTTGGAGACTTCTTTGTGACGAAATCCAAGAACGGAGAGGAGAGCAATGTGTGAAAAACTTACTGCAAGCAATATGCCCTTGCAGATGGTTTTTAGTATTCTAAGGGCACCTCATTTATCAATGTTGGTTCTGGATGTTTTACTTGTAGTACAAGTTGCCGTGTCATTCAGCACTAATGATACAGCATGAGTCAAATACTGAAGAGATAATGATCGTATCTGCAGGGCAGAGGTCATGATTCAGTGTAACTGGAAGCAAAAGCACACTCAGGGAGGTGGATGGATTTAAACAAGAAACAAACCCACAAGCCACAGAATTTCCATTGAATTCTATTTGGACCAGTGAGCATTTGCTTTTAAATCTTATAAGAGGATAAATAATTTCTTTTACTAATACTTGTAAGTTGTTCCAGCTTCAGAAGGTGAATGCTGTATAACCCAATTCATGTACACCAGTTTCACAGCTATAAATAAGTTTCCTCACCATATTCTAGTGTGTTAGATCTACCATCTGCCTGGTTAAACAAGGATCTCACTTCAGTCATAAACTTAGTGTAGGTTCAATATTTGTCAATAGTCCTCTCATAAAACTTTGCCACAATATAACACGGAATCCATTGTAACTTAATGAGAGCAAATGGAAACAAGGAACAGGATTCATGTGTGCAGTTGACGTTACACTCGTTATTAACTGGACATGGTTAAACGAAGAATGCAAGTCCATGAGCATTGAACACTGCTCCAAACCACAGCATGAACATCCTACTATAAGAACAAGTATTAAATTTTAGTCCTCCATAAACAGCACAAGTTCTGTGCAACAAAACCACCCAGATAATCCCAAACCAACAACAGTGAGTTCTGCAGCTTTCTCAGGTCAAATTTGATAAGATGTCTCGGCATACGAGAATTTTGTCTGAATTTTATGCCTTCTCTGTAGGCATCTAAAAAGCCTGTCTGCTCTGCAGTCAGCCAAATTAGACCATGCTGATACTTATCAGTTCCAGAGTTGCCACAGTGCCCAGAAGGGTTTTCCAACAGACTTTGTCTCAATGGCTCTGGGTTTAGGCTTGTGTAATCCAGGTAGTCTGACCTAGGTATTTCTATACCAGGACAATTTCAAAGGTCCCATTAGAGCATGGGACTGCTTTCCTGGAGATTCAAGACATCCATGTGTAATCTTGACAGGCAGCTTTTGCATAAGTGCAAAAAACAGGTGAGGTTTCTCAGTAGAAAAACAACTGATTTCAGCACAGAACAATAGAGCTAACCCCCTGCCAGGGTTTACTTTCAGTTAATTTCCCTCCACTTTAGTGTTTGCTTTGGAGATCTCTGTCAGTTTTAACTTCCATGCCAGTAGTAAAATGTTCATTGTACTGTCAAGAAATCAAAGCAGCTTCCTACCCATTTTAGAGAGTCAGTTGTTCAACCCTAATAAGGGACAGAAACAACGCTGGAGGTGAAGCTGACCTTTGACGGACACATGGTAATGCTACATTTATGGAAGCTATGCTTCAGGAGGAGCCAGCTCTGTTAACTTTCCTCATGGATGTATCTTGTTAAATGGCAGGACATGCTGAAGTGCCCAGAAAGCAGAATCATTTTGTTTCAGAACATTTTCTAGTTGTGTTCTCTTTTTGCATTTCAGCTCATGCCAAGACTTACGAAAAGAAGGTTGAAATGGTGAGAACAGGCAGCTCTGTGTTTTCTCTTGTTACTCTAGTTGTTGTCTAATGCTCATATAAATCTGATCAGTA
Organism: Neopsephotus bourkii; assembly: GCF_033783945.1. Taxonomy (NCBI): domain Eukaryota; kingdom Metazoa; phylum Chordata; class Aves; order Psittaciformes; family Psittacidae; genus Neopsephotus; species Neopsephotus bourkii. The sequence continues at coordinate 4,509,986 of NW_026901456.1, read as the reverse complement.
TTCAGTAATGTTAGCAATGCTGTGGTTTGTGTTTCCTGGATTGCCATTTACTGACAAGTCCTTAATTTGTACTGTCTTGGGCAGGAAGGTGGAAATGAAAGTCCATCTGAACTGAGCAAGAACCTGGAAATAAATCCTTTACATGGAAGGAACTTCTGGAAGCATTCACTGGCAGCCTCCTGGAAAATTAGGAAAAGTGGGACTTAAATACTGATTCTGTACCTTGTCTAGCTACTTACTAGGTCACTTTGGTACCATAGCCTGTGCTGTAGAAGATGCTAGAAGTGACAAACTAGAAAATGTCTATGTAAATGTAAATGTAAACCATAGCTTTCTCACTGAAACGCTTTCACCTGACATATATCTATAGGGGAGGTAGCAGTGTGCTTTCTAGGGCCATCCAGACTCTGGGTTCATGCTAATCATGCTAAGTGCTGATGAGGCCCAAAACAAAGAGGAATCTACCTGGGTTGTGAAAACCATTGAACAGAAATAAGAGCAGACATTTTAGCCATTATCAAGTTGCATCAGATTTCACCTTATATTGACAAAGGGAAGAGATGCACGGCTCCCCATGTACTTATAACAGTCTTTTTCAGGAAAGTGCCTTGGTGATTGAAGAATGAGAGACCTCACTTCACCACAGTTTGCCTTATGGCTTCTAACTAGAACATTCTCTTGTGCCTCCTTCAGTTTTGTGGGTGTGAGATGCAAATAACAGCTTTCCTTTTGTGACAAGTGTGTTGCGGATGTAAGTATACATCTGAGGCATTCAAACACTACTGCAGTAGGGGTGATATGGGAAGCTGGCTGAAATGAAGTGTGTCAACGTTTTTTGCTATTAAATCCTCTGGGATTATTTTTAAAAAGACATTATTTTTTAACTGGCTTTCAAACCTTTTAAAATGTCAGCTTTACAAATTAGATGTTTTTAATCCAGATGAATGGTTTTGACTGATCACCCGTTTTATAACATAATCTAATGGCAAGTTCTTAAATTTGGGGGAGAAGAAGGGTGTTTGCATTCTGACTGTTAGAAGAAGAATGAAATCTGAAAGGAACTCTGTGTGTGTGTATAAAACGTTTATATCAGGTGCATGCAGTACAAATACCGCCTGTTGCTCCCTTACCTTGTCTGAGTTTACCTCTGAATTTCTTTGTTCTTTTATGTCTTTTTCTTCTTCTGTCTTCTTGTCCCTTCTGATTCCTGCACTTTGGATTTGTATTCCCAGTAGATACATAAATTTATTACCAAATAACTGTACATAGCCCTGAGTGGCAGTGAGAATCCCAAGTCACAATTTTCTTTTTTGTGGTTTGTGACTGATCACTAGCTTTCCGCTAGTGCTGTAAAGCAGGCAAAACAGAAGAAACACCTCTTTAGTCTGACACACTTTTGAAGCCAGTTCATTCTTCCAAAGGTCTAATTCATGATTGTTGCAGTTGAAAAGATCGATGGTGGTAGATGTACATGAATAGCTCTTCAACATTGCACAACACGCATTTGATGTACTGGAAGATTTAAACAGCCAAGCAACAACAAGCAAAGAAACAAATTGTTTAAGTTGAACTGCTCATGAGTAATGTTTTGAAGCTTGTTACATTTTGGTCCCTCTTTTTGCACACTGCGTACTCTTCAGTCCTGCCTGAAGCTGCCCTTGGTACTGTTTCCTGATTCTGCCCATCTTACAGTATGTTCCAAGCACAGCATGAGCCATTCACCTCATGTGCTTTTCACTCTGTAGGTCCAACTCAATTTGTGATCCCTCTGGTCTATATTTGTGTGCGGCCTGGGAAAGCTGCTAGCTCAGGGTGTGCACTCAGGCCCAGCTGGCTTGAGAGGCAAGTGAGCAGCTCCACTGCATGCCTTAGGTAGAAGCAAACAAAAACCAAACACAGCAAACAAAAGAGTCTTTGAATAAGGAAAATAAGGACAGAGACTAAAGCATTCCAGTGCCTTCCCACATTCATCTAGTAACAACTTGTAACTCAGCGAGAACAACCTTGCTGTGGTATTAGGGGTGTGTCTACGTGATGCAAGCAGCCTAGTGTGGATATCCCTGCCCCACTGTGAAGCAGGTACTCTAACCTGGACAGAGAACCATGCTGGTGAAGAAAATGAGGGCAATTTAGGCGCTTTGGACAGCTGAACTGGATTAGAGGTGCTGTTGCATAAGCCTGCAGAGCCAGGGTGACTGTCTTCGTAAGGATGCAGGAACCTGGTTAGCTGCTACAGCCACTCTCACCTCTACAGTAGCTGTGGTTCAGCAGGCTGCTCGTCTTATCAGTTCATTGATGCAGTTATCTGGGTGTGCCTTTGCTACCACATTTCCCAAGGCACAAGCTTTATCTAGAATGAGATGAGAGAGGGAAGGAGAAGGTGAGGAGAGGCCTTCACTTTAGTTCGAATTACACCCACAGTGATGTGAGCTCTTTCAGAGGAGATTTTGCCGATACCAGCAGAGGAGCAACCTTCAGGAGGGCTCATACTGATGCAGTGGCAGAACTTGCCATCCATATCACAAGGTATTATAATTAATACCCTTACTTGCCTTACAGCCTATTGGCTCAGGCATCTCCAGGCACAGATGGGCTTCTAACGCTCTGCTTGATACAGGACAGCTACATGTAAGGCACACAGAGCCTTAGGGGGGATGTTATGTATCCCAGAGGGATTTGACATGCAGCATCCTCCTTGAAGCCTGTGTAAGGTCCAACTCCTTGTAGCCTCTCACAGGACTATGGCTTCATTACCTGAAGCTATTTATGACTATTTCAGTGTCCTGCAATGGAGTGAGCTGGAAGAGCTGTCCTGTGATTATTCCTACAAGCAAAGGAACATCAGAGTTTTCACCTCTAGAGACACCTTGTCTTCACTGCAGATCACCTGAGAGGAATGAAACTTTTAGGAGCTTGGCGATGATTATAATGTTTTCAAAATGAAGAACGAGAAGTTGGATGAAAGCAACATTTCAAATGTTTTTCAACAAAAGAAGATACAGGTTTACTTTAGGTCTCGTTTTACTTTTTAATCTTGAGTTGAAATGCAATGTTTGGTATTCTATGGTCTTTTCTTCTCCAGTACTTCTGCCTCTCATTTTTCCCCTTTCATCACTGAAAAAAAGGCAGAAGGAAGAAAACAAAAAAAATAAATAGCCTTAGCTTTTGAAAAGTAACATTTGTTTTTATTTCAGCTCATTGCTTTGATTTAATCAAAAAGTTGAACAATGTTCAAATTTTGAAATAAAATTCTTGTTTCCTTTAGTTCATTTCCAGAAGAGATTTTTCTGTTTGCATGCTGCTCATCACTAAAAACATCTTAATCAGCAGGAGTCCAGTTTAGACCAGGACCTGGAAAAACCTTGCTCCTTTGCTTTTCTGAGTTTCCTAGTGAAGGAAAACTGATTGCTGGTCTGAGCCATGTACTAGCAACCAAATTGCTTTACCCCTTCGCTCGTGAATAGGGTCTGCATTTGTGTCTTTGCCATATGAGACAACTAAAAGTAGTCGAGGGATAAGGCTGCTGATGGGAGAACATAGCATGATTCGTGTGGCAAACCTCTGCTCTGCCAGCTCTGTCAGGTGCTCAGGATCTAGGACCAGGAAATTCAGTCTGTAGGGCAGCAGATCCCATGCGTGGTCACTAAAGTCACAGTAAGGGTCCACATGAACCTTTAAGTAGCTTTTCAGGATCCATGGGGGGCATCTCTGTGGCTGGCAGTGCTTGAGTGGTATTAGCATTTGAAATGGTTTAGAGGGGTGTCTGCTGACCTAGCCAAGGCTCTGCTGTACTGTAGATAGTTTCTGTTGGCTTGAACTTTCAGGGTCATGGCCAGTCTTAGCAGTTGAATACTGGTTCTTGACAGCTTAGAAATAACCTTCCTAATAACCTAAGAAAAAACAAAAAGCCTTTTAAACTGAACCTCAACCAATTTTAAAGTGCTTGTGAAATCTAGGTATTTGCTTATACTCAAAAAAAGAACATGTTGATGTGGGTAGGGAAGGCTAACTTGCTTTCATGAGGTTTATTTTTTTTTTCATTGCTTTGAAGCTATTTAAAAAATAAAGAATATGCATTGGGGAAAATATGTTACAGTTTGTTACCCTGCATTTGATTTTAGCTCAGCTTGCTTTTGGAAATACTGCACTGAGCTCAAAGAGTGTTTAAACTTCAAGTTGATGGGCCATGCTGAAGACTAAGTACTGAAGTTGAGAAGGAAACCTTCCAACCTTGGAGAGTTTTCTACACAAGTGGTTGAAGAGTAATTAATAAAGTAACTGTCTGACCATATTTGTCTTGTGGATAATAGACGTTGAAAAGGGATATGCAAAAATGGTATTTAAAATTACAATAACTTTTTTTGCACGAGCAACACCACACAGAAGGCTACTTGTGCTAATAAGTGTTGGGAAATCAGTAGCTCTATCTCCACAAACATGACTTTAAATAATAGAACGTGATCTCTGCCCTGGCATGGGATCAAGCAGTACAAATCTGTGTCTAGATATTACATCTTACTGCATGTCAAGGCCACCTAGACAGCTGGTGATACTGTTAATACCACAACTCGCTTTCTCTTTCATCTCATCTAACTTGTTCTCCAGTAAATTGTTTAAAAAAATGATCTTTTGATAGGTTTTTGAAAGTAAAATAACTCAAATGTGTACAAAGCTATTTTCTTAAAATAGCGTGTTTTAAGAAGGGCCAGACTCAGACATTTAAAATGTGTAGAAGTTGTGAACTCATTTACTGTGGGATTGTGCAGACACTTTAGCTCACCCCATTCCAAGACACATGAAGTGACTGCAGTTTTCAGATACACTGAGTCATTCCTGTGGCACCTCCTCCCTGTGTTGCCAGAAATATTGAAACACCGACCCTAGTGTGCTCTCTTAGCATCGTGTGCACCATGGACTTTCTTTGCATGAGTAAGAGGAGTAAGCAAACCACAAAGCATTAGATTTCAGAACTATCATCAGTGGCCACAAGCACTTAATCAAATATCCTTCAAAGTCAGTTTTTAAGGAAAAAACACTGTCCCACATGACATCCTTGTCTCTAAACTGGAGAGACATGGATTTGATGGATGGACCACTCAGTGGATAAATTGGCTGGAATGGCTGCATGCATTGTGGTCAATGGCTCAATGTCCAGCTGGAGACCAGTGACAAGTGGTGTTTCTCAGGGATCAGTGTTGAGACTGATCTTGTTCAGCATCTATGTTGGTGACATGGACAGTGGGATTGAGCGCACACTCAGCAAGTTTGCCAATGACACCAAGCTGTGTGGTTCGGTTGATACGCTGCAGGGAAGGAATGCCATCCAGAGGGACCTTGACACGCTTGTGAGGTGGGCTGATGCCAACCTCAGGAAGTTTAACCATGCCAAGTGCAAGGTCCTACACCTGGGTCGGAGCAATCCCAGGCACAGCTACAGGCTGGGCAGAGAAGGGATTCAGAGCAGCCCTGTGGAGAAGGACTTGGGGGTGCTGGTCGATGAGAAAATGAACTTGAGCCGGCTTCAGTGTGCGCTTGCAGCCCAGAAAGCCAACTGTATCCTGGGCTGCATCAAAAGCAGCGTGACCAGCAGGTCGAAGGAGGTGATCCTGCCCCTCTACTCTGCTCTTGTGAGACCTCACTTGGAGTATTGTGTGCAGTTCTGGTGTCCTCAACATAAAAAGGACATGGAACTGCTGGAACAATTCTAGAGGAGGGCCACGAGGATGATCAGGGGACTGGAGCACCTCCTGTATGAAGACAGGTTGAGAAAGTTGTGGCTGTTCAGCCTGGAGAAGAGAAGGCTGCGTGGAGACCTCATAGCAGCCTTCCTGTATCTGAAGGGGGCCTATAGGGATGTTGGGGATGGACTCTTCATTAGGAACTGTAGTGGTAGGACAAGGGGTAATGGGTTAAAACTTAAACAGGGGAAGTTTAGATTGGATATAAGGAGGAAGTTCTTTACTGTTAGGGTGGTGAGGCACTGGAATGGGTTGCCCAGGGAAGCTGTGAATGCTCCATCCCTGGCAGAGTTCAAGGCCAGGTTGGACGAAGCCTTGGGTGACATGGTTTAGTGTGAGGCATCCCTGCCCATGGCAGGGGGGTTGGAACTTGATGATTGTAAGGTCCTTTCCAACCCTAACTGTTCTATGATTCTATTCTAAAAATAAAATAACACCACCCAACACCTCTGCTTGCTGAGTGTCTGAGGCTTTTTCCCCTTCACCTGACAGTACTGTAAGTGCAGGTGATTCTGATGAAGCCTTAGAAAGGAAGGGATGTTAAATGAATGATCTGAAGCTAAAAAGAAGTTTCATTGTGTCTATAAACCAAAAACATGGGCATAACACAAAGCAGCCCAGCGTGTTTTAGGCAGATATTTCTCTTGCCCTTTCCAGTCAGTGAAAAATAAATGGTAATGGGCTGGTGCTGAGCCCTGGCACATCAGCTCCTGAGTTACAGCTGACCCCCACACAGACGTGGGTGCTGTGATGGGTATGGAAAGCAGGGGGGGTGAGGCCATGGGATGGTTGTTACCGTGGGTCCAGGGAAAGGAAGCCAGAGTGGGACCTTGTGGAATCAAAGGGTGATGTTTTTTTCTGAATGGCAGGTACTTTGCTCACTGTCAGTGTCCCATGGGTCACCTGCACCCAGGCACCCTTCCCCTCTGTGCTTGGGGTGACAGGCCAGTGCCACCTGCTGTCGAGCCCTGGAACAGCTCTTGGGTTCTTTGCTGGTGCCCAACCGTCTGTTTTCTGGATGTGCCTTTTGTATCCTTTAGGAATCTCTCATGATCTTTAAGTCAAAGGCAAAATTCCTGCTTCCTATTGTTCTGTTTTCTTTATCAGCATGTTTTATGGCACCTCTCCTGTTCCTCCTCATCTCTTTACCTTAGCTTGAGGTTTCAGTTTGCTCTTTGCCTTCTTGCTACAAAGTCCTTTGAATGAATTTACTTCTGCAATGCCCTGTAGCAATGACCTATTCCTTTACTCAACCCTATTCTGTTTCTTCCAGTGCTTTCACATGCACCTTTTCATTCATCTTCACCAACTTCAAGACTTCTGTTACAAATACTCTGACCTGTGCCAAGAGCATTGTTCTCACCGATGTCCAGACATGATTTGGCCGTAGGTACTGGTTCCCACAACCAACATGGCCGCTGTTTCCAGGAGGTAGAAAAAAGTAGTAGGGATGTGACCCACACATTGCTATGTGCTCTTAGGGCCACAGAATAGCCCAGGCTTGGTGTTATTTATTGAGGATACACAGCAATACCTCTATTTATGGAGAAGCCAGGAGCCATCTCATGCATTTTGCATTTGGATTGCTCAAGAGCTGCCGACCAGCGTGGACAGTCCCTGGTGGTTTTGGATCATCTCAAGTGGATCTCTCTATGACCAAACAGTTACAAATGTGGACAGCCCTAAACCAGCATGGATGTGGGACAGTTTGTGCTAGGCAGCTCAGCCATCAAGGATCTCATTCTAGGCCTCTGGTTTCTTATTCACCAGTAGTAGGCACAGTCAGTATATATTGCTCCCAAGATCTCATTGCAGGTCTGTAACATACAAGATTCCCCAAAAACAAATGAAAGCTGGGTTAAATTTTGCCCTGTGTTTCTTAAAATCTAGGCCACTGTTTCAATGCAGCTTATGAGGAAGTTACCAAGAAAATAAAGACAGAACACTGTTCAAATTACTTATGAATTTGTGTATTTTCTATTTAAATTTGTAAGGCATATGAAAAGAGTATACAGATTTCATTTTTTATATTTTTTATATATATATGTATGTATTTGAAAACACAAGAGTTAGTAATACATGATGAGTAATTGCTCAGCTATCAACCCCAATATGAGAGTTCACAGTGGAGGGTGGGAGGGGAAAGTTATTGTGCCTGTTTTCTCTAAAGGCAAACTAGACTAAAGCCACACATTCAGCACTGCTTACAAATACTTGTGATGTTAGCACATCTGCATCAGAGCCATGCAGTGTGTAAGTGGAAGACAGTGCAGTCACAGTGCATCTGACACCGACTGTTACCATTAAGTAAAGCTTTGTTAGAAAGCAAGCATATGTTTGACATGGGAAAGGACAACTGACTGATCTAAAAGAGTCTTTTTGTGGATATAGGTGCTGTAAAGGCTATTTTTAGCCATTTTTACATCTATTTTGTACACAGGCAAAATCCATCAGAAGAAAACTTCCAGGTGACCCTATGACTAAATCACTGCACACTCTGCTCCTGTGTGCTTGCTGAGGACCTGCTCAGCAGAAAGCAGCTGTGAACGTCACTTATCCCAGCCCATACATCTCTATGTCCATATATCGTGTGGTCCTCAGTGCCAGCCTAGAGGGTGCTTCTCACGGGTACTGGCTAATTTAACAGACACAGGTAAGGCTGGAAGGGTCCATCTAATCCATCCCCACCTACTGCATGAGGTAGGTCTATGTTGTCTGATCAGCTGTAAAGCTCTCAGCAATGAAATCCTAACAGCAGCCCTGGGACAGCCAATATGCTAGAGCTCAACCAGGAAAAGGAAGTATAGGAGCACTGTTTCTTTCTTAAACCCTCTCCTCCTCTTTACTTTCCAAAACTAGATGAGAGCCATGAAAGGATAACAAAGAAATTCTACATCAGTAGCAGGGGACAGATGTTCACCCCTTTCTTATGTCTACAGTAAAAACCATGTTTCTCCCTCTTCCCTCATCAAATATCTATTATCAGACAGTCCATAGGCCAGTGACAGTCTCTATTCCTCTCTTTGGGAGCACCAGGAGGGAAGTTTGATGGGTTTTGTGGCCCTGAGAGAGAAGAAGGCAGGATGGATTAATTTATTTAATTATTATAGCAAAGAAGACTCACACAATGTAAAAAGGAGTTCTGCTTCCTTGACCTGCCCTGCAGGTCTCCAGCACAGAGGAGAGGGCTTCTGGGACATGAGATGTGGTCCCACCTACAGGCTGCCCTCTCTCCTGGGTTAAGCCAGGTGCTGCATGGGCACCAGCAGCTGGCTTGGGGCCCTCTGAGGCTTGCAGAGAAGCAAACAGAAACCCTCCCGATAACTGTGAGGTTTGGCAACAACTGTGAAACAGAGATCAGAGGCAGCAATAACGAGAGGTTAAATGTGTGTTAGAAACAGGGCTATTCTCAAAATTCAGCAGTTTATCGTAAGTCACCAGTTTGTAATATTGCTATAATTGTGTAACCTACACTGTTTCCCTAACTCCAACAGATGCTTGAATATTCCTTTAACTTGGAATGCACAACAGATATTCATGTGTGCAGACATCTGTACAGACACACAAACATACACATACATAACTTAAGAATGAGCAAATAAAGCTATACAATCATTATAAAAGAAGGATTGGCCAATAGCAGAACTTAAAATTACACTGCAGAATGTATACTTCCGTCTTGGCTGCTGCCCATATGAATCTCAGAAGCAATAAAGAACAGAAGCATCTTCTGTTTACTTCATTCTCTTTGCAACATCCAAGTACGCATACTCAATTTCTTGATCAGCAGGACAAGTGTTTGTAAATTCATCTCTTGCGTATGCATTGTTCAAGTATCTTGAAATCCCTGTCATTTCAGGTGGAAAATCAAAATTTCTATATTTTTTTGCAACAACCTTTTATTAAAAGAAAAAAGAAAAATATAATTACATACATGATCTGAAAAAAAAACCCAAATCTCCTCTTAGTTTTAATTTTCAATGTGCAAGTCTGTTGTTATATGCAACACAAGGGTAAAGAAATGAAGAAAGCTAGCTCACAGGCTAACTCACTTACAGGATTTATTTGGTATAAATACTCTGCTAGAGCTATGCAGAGCTATGTGGACCAGTAGACCACACCTGGAAGAGACACAGCTTAAAAGAGAAAAGGAGCTAGCATAAACCAGAATTAACAGATCAATCTTATAGTAACAAACTGCCCCACACTTGGATACTTTCACTGAAAGGAAAAACTTGAATTGAAATATTAAATTTCAAATGGCTAGGGGAAACAACTATCGGCTGATACCTAAACCCTCCCTGCTGGCCAGCAAGGGATGGTGTGATGTTCATCCTCCATCATCCTTCAGGCATTCACCTGGCATAACGTCAGTCTCCCCATATTGGCCCTGCTGACCCTGCTACTTCTGAGCTTTGCTGTGCCTGTAGTCACAAAGGACACTTTCTAAAGGGACCTAGTTTGTTTGAAAGCCAATGAATTTCCAGTGCAGCCATTTCTCTGCCAGAGCTTGGTTGGCTCCAGAGTAGCCCAGTGACACACATCTTGGTCACTAGGACTGTTAGATAAGTGTAGATGTTCCACAGCCCTGCAAGAGGAAGCTGGGAACCTTGGCTGGAAGGCAATGGGTGATTGTTACCTTGCTGATGTTATTGATACTAGTGATGATATTCAGCCAAGCAAGAGTTTTGAATTAAAAGTAGGAGAGACAGGATTGAATTTCAGTTTCTGTTGGCTTCTTGAATTGGCATGGACAAAATAATTTAACCTTATTGGTCCATGCTCATAAGCATTTTGCCTATGAAATGTAAATGAAAACACTTCTCTACAGCACTCATTTCATACTTACGAGAGGCTTAGTGAGTGCAGTCACAGCCCAGATATGAAACCAGACATTCTAGCACCAGAGTCATCAAACTGAGGATCTGCCTCACTGCGCTGTAACAAAATGGCCTTATGCACTAGCATACCGTGTCCCAACACAACCACTGTGTGGCCTCAGAACATATAAAAGGATTCCTCTGCATTTTAGAAAAGGACTTGAGCTTCTGTGCCACTCTTCTCTTTAGGAAGCTAAAAAACAAATGCAAACCTTAATTATATGGAGCTTTGGTAGGAGGTTGCAATCTGCTAAGGTGAGATCATCTCCATCCAGGAATTTCCGACTGGAAACAGTGATCTCCTCAGTGCTGTAAGCATCGATTTCATCAGGCAAGGGGCTATTTAAATAGTTGTCCAGCTTCCTCAGGGCTTTAAGCAAAGATTTTTCCAAATCTAGGTTAAGACAATAAAAAGGTTATTCAAGCCTGTACCAAGATCTCTCTGACACCAAACAGAAAGGCAACTCCTGTATCCTGTCTCCTGGCACCAGCCCAGCTCACAGACATCTGGCCATGCCAACTCCTGCAATTCCCTTATCCTAAGCTTAAAACTTAATGCTGGGATAAGAGCCCTAAGTAGCTAAATGGGGTTCTGAGAAAAAACGGAATGGGGCTGTGCTACCAGAAATGGCTCCTCAGACACCTCTGTGGGGCATGCTTTTGCAGAGTGACCTGGCAGAGTGGCTCTGCCTTCACCCTGACTTCTCACCTTGCGAGCCATGGAGCAAGTGCCTGCCCACAGGCAGGGCAGCGAGGCTGGGAGCGATGACAGCAAGTGTACTAGAATTGTACAGCTCTGATTTCTCCCAGTAGCTACTAGGTCTGACTAGCAGACTGCAGCACTTACTTTCATTAGCATCTTTTCTTGGGTTCTTTATGAATGCAGAGAATTTTGCAAACACATCGTTTCCTGCAGAGTTAGACTCAGGGTGGTTCGGTGCAAGCTTGGGATACCTGGGGAGTTGAACAAGAAAAGTTATATGACTAACCTTTATTTTCATCTCCATTAATTGACATAGATTATTTTTACACTGCAGTGTCACAATATACACAGGACTCTCAAAGGGAGCCATCCTGAACTGAAGATCACTTGGCAAACGATTTTAAACATACCTAAGCCATGTGAATGACCACCTTTCCCTGAGGGAGATGGGAAACAACTGTTATTACTGCAAACACTACCCAAACAGAACAGTGGCTCTCCTAGGCCTCCTCCAGGCTCCTGGCATGAGGAAAAGCAGAGGGAAAACCCCTACTCACACTAGCTGCTGCTCCTCCCAGCCTCCTTGCCTGGACAGCTCAAGTGTCAGCAAGCTCAGAGCAGCCAGCCCAGTAGCTGTTGTTGCTAGAGGCAGAGAGGAAAGGGAAAGAGCAACTGCTTGCCTGGTTTAAGTCAGGATTAGATGCTTGAGAAGGGGTCACTGAGGAGACAGCTTCCCCTGTCAGGTACATGGACAGGATGCTGCTGATGGTGGGACAGCAGGGTTTGGGGCAAGGTGGAAAGAGCTGCTGGGGTGCGGAAGCACAAGTCTGCACATGCAGTTCTAGCACATGCATAATGAATGAAGGCTTGACCCAGCAAAACCAAGCGGTGTGGTCACTGAACCCCCACTGAGGACCATGAGGGACTGAAAGCAAGAGAAGCGGACAGGAATACAGTACCGGGGTGGAGACAGCTTTTCTTCCAAGAACTCCTCAATCTTGTTGACATCAGTTTTCACTTCACCATCAAATGTCATGAAGGGAGGGTTTGTTCCCGGGGCGAGGTTCTGCAGGTCAGCAGGCTTTCTGATGGGAGGAAAGAGAAGGGGTTAATCAATGCAGGAACCACATTTGCAATTTCTACATTTAATTGCAACAAACTGTTTCACCTTTAAAACAACAGGCTGCTCTGCATCCTTCTCACAAAATAAACCTTAGCCCAGCTGCCTCACACCAGTGGTGTGAGAATTCGTTAGCCCGTACCTGAACGTGCTCTGAAATGCTTAAAAAACACCTCAAAACTTCTGTGTCATGTTAGAGACCTACTGCAAAACAGATTAAAACCTCAGCTGCTTCAAAGGAGCTAGTCCACCTTATACTAGTGAATCCTAAAGAGGAATCAGGCATCCAGACTGTTAACACAATGCCATGCCACGGTGTCATTTCAAATCTATCAGAAGAGAGTCATCCTTTAAAATCACCATTTTGGAAGAGCTGTTCTGAAAAGAGAACTCTGGTTACAACCTCACCTTTTCAAATCCACGGTTGTGACATTGAATATGACACCTTTTAGCCACAGAATCATAAAGAGACGCTGAGAGAATGGGCAATTTCCAATGCTTTCCCCATCACTGCCAGCCTGTAAGTAAAAAAGAAAAGGTACACATACATCTGTGATAATAGCAAATTCTGATAGCAGATGCAGAAGGAAAGCAGAAAACTCAGGTCTGCTTTGAGTACATATAGCATGTTACCCATCTCTACCAAGACACATTTTCATGCAAATTTTCTGTATATCCTTCTCCAGACATGCACAGAGATATGACGAAGAATCCTGTCATCTTGGAGCTGTAGTTTTTCATTACAATGCATAATGAATGTAAGTTAGAAAACAAAACTGAAATTACAGCAGTCTTTCCAAAGGAAATAATCTCCACCTCATTTGTCCATGTGAACATAAATCTACCTAAGTCACTGCATGATTAAAACCAGTTGAGTCGTTTTATGATCACAGGAAACAAACAGAGACTTACCAACATAAATTGAGATGTAATGGCCAAAGCACTTGAGGGAATGAACAGAATAAATCAAACAATTATGAGTTTCAAAGTAAACAACTACGGGAGCCCCAGAGAGAAGGGAAGTTCAGTGCTGAACCCATCTGTCTGTGCTTTGCTGAACTGAGAACTAATGAAGCACAAGTGCCATGTCCCCCTGTGTAATCCCTCCTTGTTACAGTCCCAAGGGTCTCACTTTTAAGTGTGAAGTGTGGCTGTACCCAAGCCATGTAACCTCTTTTTCTGTGTGCCCCTCTTTCCTTTTGATTAAACATATCATTGGGTGTCAGTATAAAGCACTAAAGGTATAACTCACTATACATGTGGTCACAGAAGTGTTGCTCTCACGCACTTTATATTGCATTTTGTTAAGAGGCTTTGTTAAAATAAGGCAGTCTTGCATAGTTGCTATTAGTTGAGTTAGGCTTCACACAACATTGCTGGAAAAGATCAGAGGTCTAATTTTTAAGCCCTTCATACGATTCTCCTAAAGCACAGTTTCAAAACTTAGATTAAAAGCAAGTGCACAGAAGTAAAAAACCAGGTGTATCATTTACTCAGTTAATAGGTTAGTCCATTAAGTTTTGCAGACCTTATAACCAAATGACACACATTAATGAAACCAGTTCTGCTTGCTGTTTCACCTTCCTCAACGCTATCAAATGAATCTCAACTATAGTAAAAAGCTCTCCATAAACAAACATTGCCGTTGGATTGCTTTACAGTGCTCACCTTCACAAAGAGCTCTATGTCTGGAAATGAGCACCTGGTCTGGAGCAGGCAAGTTTCTGCCATGGAGCTTGAGGGACGTATGAGAAAGGATGCTCCTGCAGCTTGATAAACCTTCTTATTCTCTCTATCAACCTGAATGATCCTCCTCTGATAACTCTCTGTTGCTTTCTGCCTCTGGTACTGCCACAGCCACTGGCTTTCTTGTTAGTGAAAACCATAATAACTTATTGTCATAAGCACTGCCAGGGGATGAAGACTTTTAGAAATGCGAAAACAGCTGGACTTCTGTGTTAGAAAACTCTTGTTTTGTAGGTGGCAAAAATGAAAGCTGGTCAAAGCTACTATTGTATTTTTCCTCCTACTCAGAGCACTGCTTTGCAGTGCTGTACAGCTTACAGCAACAAGATAGGAAACAACTGTGCATTTCATAAAAATGAGACTAGAAATGCTGCTAGCATGTGCTTAAAATAGAGCTAAATACATAACACCACCATTTTGTCTCACCCTGCCTCTTATGCCAGGTTTTACCTACTCCCCCAAGGAAAAAGGAGGGTGATGGGTATTACTGTGCCCCCTTGATGCTAGCAATGTGCACCCCCACCCTCCACCAGGCTGCAGAGGGCAGAAGCAGCAGCCAGAGGACATCGTTTAGCATGTGCCATGCCTAGAGGAGTCAGGCAAGCACATCTGGCTCCCTCTAACTTTTACTGTTGGAGTTAAGGAAACATGGGTTTTGCTTCATTTTGTCCCCCACCACCTTGGTGACATTACACTTCAGAGCAGCCCCAGCCTGCTCTTCTGGGGAAATGTCCATAGGTAGAGTCAGGGATCGAGGTCAGGGCAGGTGTCTTACCATGAGTAACACAGGCATGAAGCAGGCACTGAGTCCCAGTTTGTCCTTAGCTGGAAGGACACACAGGCAACCAGGAAGCTGGGGGATGACAGTCCTGGAGATGGTACAGAAGCAACCTCCTGTCTTGTTTCTAAGCGCAAACTTTTTAACGTCCATGCCTACTTGGGAGGAGAATTTGCTGCAGCACTACTTTCTATTTTGCACTGGATAAAATAGCAAACAGCAAATCTCTCAGCCTTTACCTTCATGGCTTTAGCCTGCCAGCAGCCTGCTAGCAACCTAGCAATAAAAGAAAAGAGGACTTGAATAAAACAAGGGATTAAGCATTACTGATTACAGCAATGCTCTGCCAACTGTAATGACTGAGGTGATCAGCTGTTTATTTGGTACTTTTTGATGACTTCTATGGGCTAGTTCTGATGGTGTTAAACACACTGACGAAAGCCAAAAGGCATCTGACCTTCACATCCTGTGCTGCCTCCTCTCCCATGCTGCTTACAAGGAACGTTAATAGCATACTGCTCTCTTAGCTGTGTTCTGTGCAAAGCAGGCATTACAGTCTCTAGTGAAGTGCTGCAGTGTTTGCCCAGCTTTCTTGTCACCAGTGGTTATGGAAAGCACTTGGCTTTTACAGCAGAAAATAAATTCACAGAGATTAGGATGTTTCCTCACTTCTGATGTGGCCATGATCCTTCTCTCAGGCTAAGAAGAAAACCTGAGAAGTTTCCTTGTGCAATCCGTGGTGCACTTTATTGATTTAAATCCATTCTAAAAGCCCACACTATCCAGGCAGTGTAGTACACCCCAATGTCTTAGATGGGGCCGTGTGCTCTAGGATTGCTGTGCCTGAACTGAGAAGAACAGTCATCGATTTGGGAGTTCCTCAGTGAAACTTAGCTGCTGAGGTGCTACGGTAAAGGAGGCAGCAGCCATTCAAGTAGAGACAACTGAGAAGCTGGTGAACCACATCAGGCTTTAGGAAGCTGAAAGCCATTTAGTCCTCAGGGGCTTGAGCTCTGGGTGTGAGGTGAAGGGATGACAAATCTCCAGGTTTGCCACGCCAGGGCTAGTGGTGGGCACCTCCAGGTTTCTTTCAGTTCTGCAGAACTGAAGGCAGATAACAGTAGCCCACACAACAGCACAAGCAGTGATTAAACCTTTCCCTACTGTAACAGTGACCAGCAGTCAGAAGTGACTGCAAGACCTTAAACACCAAATCTGATTCAGACTTTGACGCAGTTAGACTTGGCACCTCAAAGATGCTACAGCTTCCTGTAACCTTTGCTGAAAGCCCAGAACGTGGATATTTTGGCGTACTGTGGAACACAGAATGAATACAACTAGCTAAATGCCTTCAGATACCTCAGCTTGCATTTTGGCTTACAGGAGACAACTCTGTTCTCCTAACTCAGTTCTCATCTAATCTGGGGGCTACAATTGCTACTGGACATAAAAGCATGAGTGATACATGCCAAAAGCATTTGTTCAAGTTTTCAAACAGAGGGTCTGCCATGATGACACCAGCCACTCAAAAATCATGAGCTGGGACACTGAAATAGCTTTATAGCTGTGTACTGAGCAAGACAACAATACCTGAAATATACCATCATTGTGTGATAATGTACTTTCCAACAAAGCAAGGGTGCCCTTTTTACAGAAGTAAGACTGTGTGCCGGTATCTTACCTAGCAGGACACGATGCATCAGTAAGAGAATCAGAGAAGACCCATATTTAATACCCTCAGGAAGATAGTGCAACGAGAGGCATTGCAGCCTGGGAACAAAACTCCCTGCATTTTTCTCCACACCACTGCACAGGGATGTGCAACTTTGAGCTGTGCCTGGTACACACACAGAATTTAATTACACTTCCTCACTGCTGTGCTTAGTGATGATGGAGGGTGAGATCTTAACTGCGGTCATGTCAGCTGGAGTCCCTTGTTGTTGATTCAATGGAGGATTGTGTTTCCAGACTGGTTATAATCGTAATAAGCAGGCAAATGCTGCTGTAATTGTAGGTAATACTGCATGATGGCCTCCACCTGCAATTGTGACAGTCTCTTAAACATTCAGATCTTGTGGATGAAGTGGGCCAAGTCCCCAGAACACAAAGCTGGTTTTTATGCTCTTCTGCTGCTTAGATGGCAAACCAGCACCTTGAGCAAGTGGCATTTATGTTTTAATTGTGATTGGTCAGGAGGTCAGTGTGCTTTTTCTAGTAATACTGGGATTTAATGAGTTCATTAATCAAACAATTAAGATATCCCTTGCTGCAGAGGAGAAAAATGTCAGGCCGTGCACAGAAGCTTTAATTCAGAGCCATCAGAGCCTTAGGCAGTGACTGTGGCAGTATCGACTTCTGACAGCTCTCTGTAATGATGTGCCGTTACTTAACAGGATTATTAGCATGCACTCCCTGTTTTCATTTGCTTTTCACTGTTCCACTCTCTTCAGTCTATTTTTCTGTTGTTGTTCGAGGTCTTCCTCAAAGATGCTGGGAAAAGGAGAAGCTATCCACACCCTTCTTCCCACTACTGCTTAAGCTCCCAAGAGTAGAAGCACCACCATGCCTTAGGCTAATTTCACTAGGCAGAAAGACCTTAGGCACAAGATATCAAAGAGGGTCCTAAAAGCACTACATTCAGTTTCTGGAGCTGCAGCTCTGCTTTTCTAGGTTGCCTTGAAGAGGCCACTTGCTTCCACATCCTCATCCACACCAAGAGGATAATTATAGTGAATTCTCTCAGGAGTCACACACTGTATGTCATTCTTAAGCCAGTAGTTGGGGCTCTCCCTGAGCTGGAGTGGCTGTGCCCCTGGAGCTGTTGTAAGAATTTGTTTTGTAACTGTTTCTGTCCAAACATCTCAAGAACCAGGTCTTTGAAGGTTCTTCTATTGACCTCAAACATTCTGCGCCTTTAAAATCGTGATGAGTGGAATTTGTTTTTCCTGGACTTTTTCTTTCCTTTTGAAGGTTAAGCATGGAAGAAACAGTTCAGAAGGAGCAGAGCAGACATTTTTATTTGTTTTCATATAATTATATAATCCTTTTGAAGCTACAATAAAAAGGAGAACAAGGATCATATCTTTTTCTTTTTCCCAAAAGCTGAACTGAATTCCATTTTCTTCCTTCAACACGAGGGAGCTAAGTTACCTTCTTTTCCATATTTATGCTGGCTAAGAGGCAGGTTTACCCAGCAAGTGGAGCAGAACTGCTGCTACTGGGAAACAACGTTCCATCCAGCTGTGACCAGTACCATGAATCTGCCCCTGCCTATTCTGCTGAGCTTGCTGTTTCAGGCTGAACTGGGACTTGCCTCTTAAGTTTTCTTATTCAATCCTCAGCTATGAAGCAGTTTGTGCGTGCTCTTCCTTCTTATACCACACCAACAACTCCCCTCTCCTTTTTCACAGCGCATTTGATCTTCTGTCAAAGAACAGAACCACAGCACCAGCTGAAAACTACTGCCTGAAAAACTACAGGGAGTTTGCAAGCTTGGGCCTCCTGTGGGAAGCAACTTTAAGGCTGGGTGCAGCTTTCAAGACCAACAGTTATTTTGCTTTAATTCCTTCTAGAGACTCATTTGTTCAGCACTGGCATGGATTAACTGAACCCACTGCATTCCTAGCCCCAACTCTTGCCATAAACTAAGCCCTGCAATGTCAGCCAACAGCAGTAGGTGCTCTGAGTAGCTACCACTGGCTCTGCGCATGTAGCAGCAATGCAAGAAAGGCCCCCGTTGTAAACAGCTCTACTTCCTGCCCTTCTGCATCACTGGGACCAGCCATTGAACTTGACCATACAATAGCCAAGGAAACAGGAGAGGGGAGCTCCCAGTGCCTCCTTTTTCCTCCTCATCCCTGAGAAGCAACCCCACTGCCCTCTGGTTTACCACAAAGTGCCCAAGCCATTTTGTTAAGAACATTTTTTTAAGATCACAGGCAGACAGAAAGTCACCTGTTTTCTAGCCATAACCATGTTCTGTGAGTGTGCTGTGACAGATATATCGTTTCAATTAAAACAAAGCAACAGCACCTGCTGCTTGAGGATACAAAGTGCATTTTACATACTTGATGCCTGCTACAGTATTCATGCAGATTCCCACAGTATCACAACACTGAAAAAACCAAACCTAAAATTGGCAATATTACTTCTGTTATGAATGTGATAAAAATATAGTTACAAGTCATTTTGCTTCACTGAAGGCAACTCAAATACACTTAGTAAGGTACGATATTCTGTGCTAGGCACAGGAGCACCACAGGCATGTCATTTCGTTTAGATCACATTCAAAGCAAAGCTTTTTTGTGAGGGTGAGACAGATTACCTGGAATTTTCTCTAAGCACTGTGTTTATTTTGTGGCTGCAGCTAAGACACGAACACCCGAACACTGGATTTTAGAGAATTCGTTTGATGCCACCTACTGGGCTTGAAATGGAAATCTTGATTTGTGCTCCCGAAGCGATGAGCAGCAGCAGCCCCAGACATTAGTACGTCTCATCATGAGAAGCTCTGCTCAGAGCCACCTCTGCAGCAAGAACCCTTGCTTTTCGCTAATGGCACTTTTAAGAATACTTAAGATGCTGAAATTGTAATTCCAGGCTAAGTTCTTAGATACAGCATCTGCAATTTAAAATACATTATAATGGACAAAGAAAACTTTTGCAACTTATTATTCCAATACTTTTGAACAGCCATGTAGCTCTGCCTATCCGATAATACCCAACACTTAAAACAGATCTTTCCAGCTGCTGTTTAATTTCTCAGCCAAACAGAAGAAATAGTCATATGTAAATGTGGCTGGTAGTTGTGATTCCTGTGCATAAACTGTATTTTTTGTACTCCCCAGGGCAGACTCTTGCTGTGTTTGACATCCGTAGTAGAGAAGTTCAATGAGAAACCTGTGTTAAACAGCAGTTGGATGCTCCTTCAGGTAAAATAATTTCCCATTTCCCCTTCCTTTTCTCTTTTAAGAGCAAAATAAGCACCTTGATATTGAGAGTGTGCCATAAGGATTTTCATTTTTAAAACAAATGTATCTTATTTTATATTTAGAAATACTAATAACATCTATCTTTTATCTTGAACGGTATTACAGGGTTTAGAGAACACCAAACATACTTAAAGGATTACAACTTTTAACACACAAGTTCATAGCACACTTTTTGTCCTAAACCCGGGTTAAGGAGGCAACAGAAACATAACAAGCATTCTGCTGAAAATGGCTTCTTTCTCTTTTTAAGGTGCTAAGAGACAAAAGCATGCAGGGGAAGGAAGGAGCAAGTGTACTAAAATGTTTTCCCTAAAGAGTGAAGAGTTGGTTTGTCTTAAATCACCCTCTCCTACGATGTCACTTGTAAGACCCCTTTTTCCTGCTAAAGCTGGAAGTCTGCCCTGCTGACTCAAATGCAACTAGGGACAAACCCTGAGCACTCTCCTTCCAATGCAAACAGCTTCTAGTAATTGAGTAGCTAAGTCTTCGATCGGAAGAGTGTTCACGTTGAACTCCACTCCTGTAGGAAGCATGGCCCTTTCCCACTCAAGCAGGAATGACCCCCTTTACCCATCACCCCCTACATAAAAACCAAGTTAGGACTGCAAAGACTATCACAGCTGCAGCCTTCAGCTACATCGCAGTTCTCACTCTGTACACCCCTCCTCAAGCATGTGTTTGGATGGTTCATGAGACAGCCTCAGTAGTGAGATCATTCAGTGCAAGGCTGAAACGATCCCCAGGACCGTTCATCCAAGCTAAATCATGCCAACATGTTGCAATAGATCTTACAGGGCATGCAAAATTTGTAATCTGGATGGTCAGCTGAAAAATGGACCCTGGGGTCTCTGGATGTCTTCCACTTTCTCCCACCTCTCATGGAAGTCACAATCAGCCAATGCATTTAGGTGTGCCTGTAATTTTTAAACAAGCATGTTAGCTCACCAACTGCAAATGGATGGACAGATTCTTTAAGTTTTGTATCTGCTAAATATCCTTTTGAATGACAGCATGAAGTGCAGCTAGTTATCCACTCAAGGGGATTTGATTTTGGCTTTAGAATAAAGCAGACTCATCATAAATCCTGTGCACCGAGTAGCAGAAGGGAAATGACAAAGTAGAGCACTAGCTGACTTTACTCCTCAGTAATCCAATCTGCAAATTGAAGTGCTTTGGGAAGAGGACGTGTTAAGAAAGGGTGGGTACCAGATTAGCACACTGCACAAAACCTGAAGACGGCTGCAGGCACAACTGCAGGAAGGAAACCTGGGGGAGGAGCCAGCAACTCAATTAGTGTGCACTTGGCTTGACCACAACCTGCTACTATACTGGAGGTAAGAGCCTGGTTTTGTTACAGAAACACAAACCCTCTCCATCCAGGTCAATGGATGCTGTGTGCCCCATGGACCGGCAGCAGTGCAGAGTCCCACTGCACAGAACAGAATGGGATTAATCAAGAAGCACATGTCTTCTAGAGCACCAGCGTAGCTGGAAGTGTTTCAAATCACTGGGCATGATGGCTTTCCTGTTCTCTTCCTCCACCTCACAAAAAATGGAAATGCACAATGGTCCAGGAGGGAACCTTGGAGGTCCTGTCTGGCATTTCAGCAAAACATAAGGACAAGTTTCAGCCAGAGAGATGCTGGGGAACTATCTAATGATAACAACCAGACCTGCAGATGGAGCCTGCAACCCAGAAGGAACAGCAGGAGCACTTCCAGTGCTTTTTGGAACACAGTGAATACACAGCAAACTGATAACCCTTGAGTATAAGATACCAGAAAAATGGCTAGTGATAAAAAGTGGTAACTTTCAGACAAGTCCAAGTCACTGAGTTCATGGACCAGACATCAGGAGGCTGCTCTGGGTGGTGAAACCCATCAGCAGTTGTCTGGACCCATCAGATGTTAATAGCCAACCACAAAACAGGCTACAAAGATGAGATCTTAGGAGTCCTGCTTTAAAATGCTGTCAGCTTGTGGAGGTCCAGGACACCAAGCAGCTGCTAAACTGATGCAAATACAAAACTATGGAAAAGGTGTGGCTGGGATTCTCAGACAGAAGGATTTCTTAGCCCTGCTTTCCTTTTTTAACTCATGAATACAGTGAAATGTAGACCATTATAGAAGCATCTAGGCACTAAAAAATAAGTACGGTACAAATATGTATAAGTACAGTGAAAATATTAACTGAAAGAGTGCTCCTAACTTAAAAAACAAACAGAACATTTATATAGAGACCATTAGTGGGAATGCCAAAGGATTTTTGGAAATCTTTTTACAAAACACTGTCGAGATTAGACAAAGCTAGGCCAAAAAGAGATGTCAAGGGAAAGAGAATGAAAGGAAACACATACAGGTGCAAGGCAGTAAAAGGAATTAACTTTTCACCTGCACATCTTCAACTGACCACAGAACACCATTAAGTTGTCTTTTGCATGACCACGATTATAAGTAGTAAGCTGAAGGCCGAGTCTGCCTACAAACAGGATGATAATTTAGGCAATTTAGGGTTCTTCTGGCATGGACAGTGAGTTCAGGCTTAGCCCCCATGTGCAGAAATAATGAAACTCTTGCTACCTCATATTTTAACATTTGAAGCTTGGGCAAGATTTATGTCTCCTGGCCTGGCCACCTATTAGCATTTCATAACATCTTCCAACAATTTCATGATTAAGGCTTTTCTCACTCTGTTAGGTTTCTGAAATTACACTATACTTTCTTCCATGCAGTGCTTGCATTAACTTACTATGATTATTTTGTTTTATTAGGTTTCATAATTCAAATGTTCAGTACGGCTCTTTGCTAAAAATGGTTCTTCAAATGGTCTTCGTCCTCAGTTCACGCTGAGGGATTAACAGTGTGTTGGAGTTTCTTTATGGGATGTTTCCCTCGACCCTGTTTTTATGTAGTGAGCAGTGGTCACAGCTTAAAGGGGTTATAGACATCTGGCAATTCCAGTCTTCTTTAGATGACAGAAAGGTAAAGAATTCTGAAGCTGTAATTTCCTCTGGTTTCAGGTCTCTCTCTCCCCTACATGCCAGCAGCCATTTCAGAGCAGAAAAAGCCTCCTTTATTCTAACTTTAGCTGCATTATGTACTTACGGTCTGCTGGGTAATTATTGCTGAAATTAACTTAATTACTTAGTAAGCAATTAAATGTTTTTGATGCATAGGAAGAAATTTTCCTTCATTAAGGAGTAACTTTGTAGCAATAAACTTTTTACCTTTGTCCAGTTACTTTATAAATAATGAGAAACAAAAGGCTCAAACTCACTCCTGTTACTTAGATGAAATCTGTTTACTTTTGATTTTATAGCAGTCTGCCCACTACTTCTGCTGAACAGTAGGTCTGCCTGCACCCTGCCCTTCCAGTTCTGATAAAAATTATAAATAAAGGAATCATTAAATGATAACACTGTAAAGTGAATAAAACACAAGAGACTATGGGTGAAAATTAAGATGTGCAATATCTTGTAATATATTTGTAGAAGCTGTGGTTCACAGAACCACAGAATGGTTTGTGTTGGAAGGGACCTTAAAACTCATCCGTTTCCAACCCCCTGCCATGGGCATGGACACCTTCCACAAGACCAAGTTGCTCAAAGCCCCCCTGTTCAGCCTGGCTTTGAACACTGCCAGGGATGGGGCAGCCACAGCTTCTCTGGGCAACCTGTGCCAGAGCCTCATCGCCCTCACAGTGAAGATTTTTTCCTAATATCTAATCTAAATCTACCCTCTTTCAGTTTAAACATTCCCCCTTGTCTTGTGACTACACACCCTTCTAAAAAGTCCCTCTCCAGATTTCTTGTAGCCCACTTTAGGCACTGGAAGCTGCTCTAAGGTCTCCCTGGAACCTTCTTTTCTCCAGGCTGAACAACCCCAACTCTCTCAGCCTGTTTACATAGCAGAGGTGTTCCAGCCCTCTCAGCATCTTTGTGGCCTCCTCTGGACTTGCTCGAGCAGGTCCATGTTCCTCTTGTGTTGGATGCCCCAGAGCCGAATGCAGTACTGCAGGTGGGGTCTCAAGAGAGCAGATAGGGAGAAATCACCTCCCTTACCCTGCTGGCCATGCAAGTTTTACTAATATTCACTCTTATTTGCACTAAAGAGATTGAAGATTAAACTTATGTATGTATGCAGTCTTACAGAAAAGTAAAGTAAACCAATTCTGTGATGTTATGCACACTGCTGTTACTGGCCTTAGGCCGGGCCCTTCACGTGGCCACCGGTATTCTCATCTACAGCTGTGGCTCTCTACAGGGCAACTAAAGGCAGTCAGTAGAGGTACTTAAAAAAATGGCTAAAGCCAAAAGAAATCACCAAGGAACAATGCAAATTACAGGTTTGTTTTCTCAGATATCTTTCAGCTGCCTGTACCAGGTCTACACATAAAGCCACTCTGGTAGCTACAGTATTTAGCATAACCTGGCACAGTGCTGAGCCTGGTTTTAGAGCAAAATGACTGGTGCCTCTCATGATGGGAAGGCATCTAATTAAACATAGAAGATGCTTGCATATAGCTTACCTGCCATCCACAGAACAGTAAATAATGTGGCAATCAGGCAAAAGCTATCAGCAACCAGGAATCCACTGCTTTGTGAGCTCAACAATCATTTGCTTAAATTATTTGAGTGATAAGGCCTGGCCAAGCAGAGCTTTCTGAAGGAGGCTCCTTGCACGAGCAGATCCTCTCCTGCTGTGGGGAGGGGAAACTGGATGCTCCTGTTGCAACTCCAGCATTTGGGGGGCATCAGAAAGAGGTTCTCCTGGGGCTGCTTAAGCTTTGATGGGGTAATCTTTGTCTCATGCTCCTGCCAATCAAGGGTGCCCACCTGTGCAGTGGCCTGTGGTGCTTCCCATTCAGCTAGCAACCAAGGGAGGGGGCCAGCAAGCCCTGGTAGAAAGCTGGGCAAAATTCAGCACTTTCCCAGGTTTCCATCTCTGGTTGTAGTGCAGCACTCATGCACAGTCTTTCCTTGGCCAGATATTAAAAGCTTAAGGCAAAGTAAACATCCTTTCTATGGTTTTTTAGATGTCTATCCCCCACCAACAATACATGAATACAGTAACCCTTTGTGACAGTTTACTTTTTCCCTGAAACAACTTGGAAAATGATTTCAACAAATACTACTTTATCCCACCATTATTATTAATGAGTTATTACTTATCTCTTATTTTACAAGACTTACTTAGATGACAACGAAGAGCAAGCTTCCAGGAACTGTGCACGGCCAGGAGAACAGAAGCAAGGCAAGAAAAATTAAATGTAAAAATAAGCAGGAAAATTAATGTGTGTCTAGCAACCACTGGAAAAAATTCAGCTATAATTTAGTAGGGTATAAATTAGCCTTGCCCAATTTATGGATATCATTCTTCTACAAAAGTAATTGGCACAATGCATGAACTATACTTGTTTTGTGTCTCACTCAAAATAGCATTACTTTCAGTCACCACTACTTGTTTACTTATTTATTACACAATGATAATGAATTATGTGTATTACACACAGTGACCGAGACTTCTCAAAGCAATGTAAAGAATCATTGCCACTCCTCCAATACAGAAGCCAGTTTATTTTAACATGAGAAGTGACAAAATCTCCATTGCTTATTAAAAAAATTAAAAACAATAAAAAAGCCTAATCAAGTGGTGTATTAAGAAGGGAAGGTTTTAAGGAGAGGCAAAGGGGAATGGCTGCACAGGTGCCCAAGTCCCCTTCCCCTGCAATTGAGGAGAGGGAATACATCATCCACTTTAACCACAACAGAAATATGCTAGATAGTAAATAAAAGCACACAGTATTCAAAAAGATCACCACCACCCCCAGTTCTTATTCATTCCTTATGATTCAAGATTATCTTCAAAAACCTGCCAGTATTCTAAGGATACGAAGAGCCTTTTAACTGAACACAGGTGAAAATCTGAGCTGGGAAGCACCGCTCAGTTAGAGGTCACTGCTTTAATCTTATACCAACTAGTTCAAAACCAAATTTTCTTCTGCTGGGAATTCTACCTACAGAGCTTGGGCCGTCTGTGTTTGTTTTAATGGGAACATTACCAGGTCACAAGCACACAAGCAGCAAACCAAATGCTATTAGCTATTTATCCTGTTACAAGAATTATGTTTAAATACCTCAGTGCTATTTCTAATCCGTATTTAATAACATGGCAAGATGCCAGCTGAACATTCTACATGGAGACAAAATTCTTATATCCTTTTTAAAGTCTTACAGGGAATTACTTCAACAAAAGAGCATTATATTCTTGAACACATAGGTCTGGGAAAAAAAGATTAACTGGCATTTCAATGACACATCCTGGTTTATACTTCATCATATAATACTTAACCTGTGACACACAGACATGCTGTTTCAATCTAAATGCAAAAACTATATATCTGTGATTTGTGTTGTAAACAAATAAGAAATACCCAAATAAATAAACTATTTAATGCAGCTTCAGGGATTTGGTCACTGAAGGCTTGAGAAAATAATTTGCCAATGGCATTCCAAAGTCTAATGTTTAAATCAAGAGGTGAAAGTGAAAGATTACCCTCCAACAATTTGTGATATTTTGGTCCACATAGAACATAATTCAAATAACCAGGTAAAATATCACATAAAAAACCTGCCAGCTCCAGAGGGAACTGGCAAAGATGTGTCCTGAAAGAAAAGTTGAAAACTGGACATAAGTACCAGCCAAACCCCACTAGCTTGACAGAGAGGGTGGCTGAACTCTATTCCTTCCTTTCCTGGTGCAGATTCAAACTCAGGGCTATTTTTCATCTGGCTCTCCCCACCACCTCATTTCTATTCACAGGCTTTAGGAAAATATAGGCTACATGGTATTGCTAATTAAAATACAGGTTTTAAATAAATACAAACTACATGAACCATACTACAAACCAATCAGCTGTAACACTGATACTCCCCAAAATAAAGACTGTCTGTGGTCCCTGCCCCTGGGGAGCCCCTGGCCCCTGCTGTGCTCCTGGCAAAAAGGAAGCTGATGGGCTTGCTGAGAGGTTGGTAGCATGTTTGTTTCTGCAGGCAGCATAGGTGTCAAAATCTTTAGGTCTTTATGGTATATTTGGATCCCATTTCAAGTTTCATCTGTGACCATTATGGAAAGGAAACTACTCAGGTTCTGTAATAGCTTTTAAAAATAATTTCAAAAATAACTATCAGGTAAATGTCAATGATTCTCCAAGACACAAATTAGCATTTTTCTGAAATCTGAGTAAATGTTTAACTTCTTTGTAACTACCCCATTTGAATAACTTGGAAAAGGGCACACATCTGCAACTCCAGTCCTGCTGTATGTAGCTCACTCTTAACAATTATGTTTCCAGTCTATTTTGAATATTCACATATGTGCTAAAGTTTCAGCATATGAATAGGAAACAAACAAGACCAGAGATGCCACACTGGCATCTCTGCCTGCCCGTGAGGTTTCACCATAACCACCTCTCTGCACATGGCACACCGGGCAGCCAGCCCCAGGCTCCTCGCAGGCAGGAGGCTGTGACAGGCACCCTCTTCCCAGAGAAAGCCTCCATCAGTGGGGTTGGTGGCAGGCTGTACAAGTTACCACTGTTTGCTTTGAAAAGCTAAATATTTTTATGAAGGAATTAAAACACTTTAGTGCTGACAAGGCGGGTATTATTGAAAGCAACTGGAACGGAGTCACTCAACTTGTTCAGGCTTTTATCAGGAAATAATCAGACATCGCAAATGGAAATGCATACAAGTCTTTATCACAGTGTGACATTTTATTATCCGAGCATGAAAATAATCATTTAACCTTCACATGGCATTTACTTACACTCCTTGGGCAGAGTTCAAGGAACATGCAATTTCTTACTTTTTAAAAGAAGCAACAGGAACTTTTTAGGGGAGACACAGAGAATAGGGTCAGTGATGTGTTGGAGTCATTCTCCATCCTTCACCTCCCCTTTTATATAATAGGTATAATATTTCCTTTTACTACCTTACTCCCTTTCCTGCCTCTAAAGATGAGAGATCTGTCTCCTGCTTAAAAGTACACATTCACTGACAATTCAAAGCAGCTTCACCAGAGATCAGCATCCTGAAAAACTGTGGTCATATTAATAATTTCCATTGTCACTCCTGCTTCGCAATATTTAAACTAACTTCTAAAAAACAGTCACAAATACAATTTTGCATGAATCTGCACGAGACCGCAGGAAAGGCCAAAACACAGAGGTCCTAGGATGGCTAAACTTGGCTGCTATACCCATCAAGGTGAAAAGCCCAAAAAGGCAGAATGTTTGTGGAAGTGGAACCATCACAAGGTTGCCTAATCCTTCCTGTGAACAGGACAGCAAAGTGCTGGAGTGAACCCATTTCAAATGGAAGAAGTCATGGAAGAAAAAATTGGGTTAGTATTAAAGATATCTAATAAACAGAAACAGACTTTTTAAAAATCAACAAATAATGGTTTATATTTACTGTTAAGGATGTTAGTAAAACCAAAATCCAGATTCTCAAGTGGACTGGGCATGATCTGTTACAATCTTGCTGGGAAAGAGACACGATAACTTTTCAACTTTTTAATGCCCATCGCATCCTGGTTTCTCAAAGCACATGGGTAACACATCTCTTATTCCACAAAACAGTCACAAAATCCACAGGAATCAGAGGCTGTTGAATGCCATTGAAAACCTATATACTGCTACAATGGGAAGTAATAGCAAATAGGCAATATGCTGCCTAACCATATGATCGCTGAATATTCCTGGCTCCTTGCATTTTATCTTTCTAATGCTGTCTCACTTTGCAGGCAATTATTGTATGTTGATGGTGTCAAAGAGAGAGCAGGGATAACTCTATGTGTCTATGGCTCTGGCATGACAGAGGAACACACACTGATCTTCCACTTATGATCCAGGTAACATCACAATCTCGGTCACCCACATCCAACATCCTAAGTACAGGGTAGCTACTGCTGTCTCCTGCATTTTGGCAGCTGTGCCTAAACCCCTTATGAATGAATCTAGACCTAACACTGACAGGTAATATTTCTCCCCAAAAAGCTCTTAATTTTTATTTAATGAAGACCATTTGTAAAATTTCACCTGAATTTGCTAATAGTTTAATTTTAGTGTAGTAATTTTTAATTAATTGGCTAAATCCCTTTCCTCCACTTTCCCAGAAAATCATTCAGCACACACTTATTATTCATATTCATGAATGCCATAAGTCCTGTAGATTCGTTCATTATCCATCGATACACAAACGGGAATCAAGCCTCAAATTAAACAGCATGAAAACTCCCAGGCACAACTGCATGATAATCATGCAGCAATCATCAATGTTTCTGAAGAAGGCTGCAGCTCTCCAACGGATTTAAGAAATGAAGGTTCACTTCAGACAAACAGGGACCTAAGAGAGAAAGCAGACAAGGAAATCTTCCATCCTTGCCCTGGTCTCTGATGAGCACGGGTAAGATCGGCCTTTTAACAAAGACAAACCTCAAGGAGCGCAGGCAGTATAGTTGAATTTTGGGCAGCAGGCTGATCTCATCAGAAGCTGCTGCTGGATTCAGCCAGCAAGAAATGCAAGCTGTGCCCTACGGCTGAATCAGGAGTCTCCACTGTTTAGCAAACAGCTTAAAATAGCACGTGACTTTAAGCTTGAGCTTAAAGCAAAACACATGGTGAGGTGCTTTACTGAAGCAGTGAGCTCAGAGTAAATAAAGGTGCAAAAAGGTCTAGGAATGCAGCTTTGAAGACATTTACTTTATTTCAGAACTTATTTTGACTAAAACAAGCCTGCAAAGTGCAGAGATCTTCAGTCACACTGACAAGAAATAGATGCTTAAGGCTTGTACAATCCCATGGCATTTGCAGTTTTAGGACTTCCAAAGCATGGACAAAAAGATGACTCCAAGAAGCATGACTAGATTACACACACAGAGAGAACATTACATGCAACTTTGCATTTCCCATCACTTAATGTCTATCTCTTGCTTTGTGTCTTTCTGAAACAGGACTTGGCCTGTCAGTTGTCAGAACTGACACTGGCATAAACAGAGCACACCACTGCTCTGTAACCACCGCTCCGGGAGCAAAGCACCAAAACTATTTTTGCTGTAGCTTTCAAAGCTGCTCTGTAGTCAGCAGTTCCAAGGATCCTTGTTTCTTTGTAGCAGTCTAAGCCTTAAGAAGGTGCCAACCTGAATGGCCAGAAAGCAAGCACGAGAAGTACAAATGAAAAAGACTGTACACTCAAGCAGTTTGCTTAGCTTTTCCAGAAAAAGGTTGGTATCGCAGCCTTTCACACCAAAGTCTACCAAGCACAGTTTAACTGAAGACTGTTGGAAGAGTACTCAGCTCCCAGGAAAACTGCTGCAGGTGCACCCAGCACACACAATAACCTGAAGAGTTATGAAAGGAATTCGTAATGCCAGTTCCTCTTAAGCTGCATTAGGGAACACAAAATTGCCATATTCCATTTCTGAATAGAAAATAAAAACGGTTGAGAAAGGGCAAATACCCATGGGAAAGAAGCCAGCTTCCTGCTTTGTACCACAGTCTTGGGAACAGACCCACAAAATGTCTTTGAACAAACACACCTCTGCTGATTCGGCACTTCTTGTACAGCTGTAAGTAGTCAAAGAATCAAAAGCACCATACAAACAGCTCATTAACCAGCAGCCAGAAAAGAAGGGCCTTGCTGGTTTTACTGGGCAGCCTCATAAGGCTCAGTCCTGAGCAGATTTGGTTTGATTCTGGTTTCAGCACATCTAGCCTAGACAGTGCTCCTGCTCTGCTCCAGGGGAGGGGCTTTCTCCTGAGCGACTTTTCCCTTGTTCTAGGGTAACTGTCATGACTACTCAGTTATAAAAGCACACAGGTCTCTTAGCCAACTGTAAAACAAAATAGCCAAAAGTGGTGGAGGAAAACAACATATTTGAAAAAGTGACAGGATTTTAGCGGCAGCAATGTCATGCTTGAAGAAGGTACACGAAATGGAACTTGAGAAGTATAAAAACAGAGGGTGAGGAGAAAAGAGCAGATGTGATCCTCAAGGAAAATGCAGTGTGGTTTTGACACAAAGTGAAATGCAGCAGCAATGATTGGAATGCAGGCAAACAGAAGCTGTCTGTTTTCTATGCCCAAACCGTATCAAATGGTCCCCTGCACATTTCATGGTAAACTGTATTCAGTGGCATCACACTAAGCTAATGTGCTCACCTTTGGCAAGCTCTGGATAGCTCCCTTTGCTTGGATAAATATTCAATAACTAAACTTTTCCCCAAAACTCTTTTAATCTGTAAACACAGAGGTAGGGTGACTCCGCACATAGAAATCTTTACTTTCCTCTCTCCCAAAGTCATCTAAACATGGGGCTCCCATGGTGAACCTGCACTAAAATAGGACAATAAGCATGTGTGTATTTGCATTTTAATACAGGATTCCATCCCTGGCAGCATTCAAGGCCAGGTTGGACAGAGCCTTGGTTTAGTGCGAGGTACCCCTGCCCATGGCAGTGGGGTTGGAACTATTCTATGACTGACTATTCTATGATTCTACAATTCTACGTCAGCTATTCTCCTTATAAACCATACTCACCTAACTGATTTACAGACTGATTGCACCAGTGAGCAAAAATCAAGATCTTAAGCACAAATACTTACTGTAGATGTTTACGTTAAGCATCATGCACAGCAGAGTCCACTGAATGGACATTACAGGCTTTTTTCCAAGGATCTGAGCTCCTGCTGCCCATGGACTTTTTACCTGTAGCACTCAGAGCCCAAAGTTCAGTTTATACCTTAAATATATATAAACCACAGATCCATAGCATCACAGAAAAGGAGATTCTGTTTTGTGCTCTAATATAAAACACCCATTGCCGTTTAAGTTGGATATGTTAACGAGGCACAGATGCAAGCACTTGTTATTCCTGTCCTATCTCCTGTCTCTACTCCCAGCAAGGCTTTTGATAATTCAGCACAGCTCTAAGTATGTAAAATCAGTCAAGCACATCTCAGGAATGGTGCAAGGAAATTCTGTTTCAGTAAAGTAACCTTGGCCCATGGCAGGAATTAAGTAACTCTTTGAATCAAAATAAATTACTTTGATTTAGAGACCAAGAATATCATGAGGTGGAATATGTTATGAAAGCCTATTCCTTTTCATCAAATAAAATCTATTCCCTGAGGTTCATGGTCAACTTCTACTGTATACTCTTTAACCCAGAAACTAAGCAAGTAATGTTTTGGAAGATGAGCAAAATCTCAGATTTTCAGAGAAGGCCTTGTGCTCAAGCTGGGTTGTTTGGCTGATTGTTTGTGTTCAGCAATACAGATAAATCACTATCCCTAGAAATCTCAGGAATAATGAATTCTGCAGTTGGGACTCTGGTGCTTAGGTTTCCTATCTGTAAGAAAAGTTGAAATCCATCAGTAGGTAACCTTGGAGGTTTTTGGTTGTTTGGGTTGGGTTTTTTTTGGAGGAGTGCGGGAGTTTTTTGGTGAACTGGTTTTGGGGATTCTGTTTGGGGTTTTTGTTGTTGTTGTTTTCAGGTTTAGGGTTTTTTTAATATTATTTTATTTAGAAATAAACTCTTAAGTCCTACATAAAGCTTTAAATTGCTTAAAATTAACCAACTAATTTTAGTGAGAACTCTGTTTCATTCAAATGGTATGATAAATATGACATTTACCGAAGTTTCTTGACAAATAAAGGTCTTTTACCACATAAGGAAAAAGAAAAGCATACCTATACCATTGACCTTAGAAGACCAGCTAGCAAGCTTCAACATCCACAGGGTGTCCTACCCAAGGTCCCAGATAAGCTTGGTTGTATTACCAAAGACTGATTCGAAAGTGTATCTGGATGATATACTTTGCAAACATTTACCTTTGAAACACCAGAAACACACAATGTTGCTATCTAAAGGAAATACATGATAGATACTGTTTCTTGGGAAAATGGAAACCAGGTAAGCACCTAAGTAAAAATCTCAAAGCAATTCTGATACGGCTTTGTCCTTACAACCAGAAGGTCTTATGTAGTTCAGCTTCATTAAATTCAGTCACCCAAACACAGTTGTCTGCTGTCTCCGAGATGCCCTAGTGTAGCCTGCCTGGCATTGAGCTGCTGGTCCAGAAGGACATTATCTACCATAGATGCTACTAACCCTGTTGAGTGCTGGAGTATCTCAAAAGCATGAGGTCTCAACACTGGACCCTGCATGTCTAAGTTCAAACTAAATAGCACTGCATAGCAACACAAATCAGCTTAAAAGCACAACTGCTAGTACCCATGCTTGTGGAGCTAGAAGGAACTTTGCCACCACCACACAGAGGTAGGCACAAGGTACTTGATGTTCACAACATTCAAATACATGTATCCAAAATTAAATGAACCACAGCAGAAAGAAGAAGAGGAAATAAAATGCCAACATAAAATAAACAACAAGCCCTCTAAAAAGAACAAGCTTGATCAACCACAATTAAAACAAGAAACACTACTCATCATACAGTTATCTCTTAAAAAGTTTCTTTCTGATGGTCATGCTTCTGTTTGTTATTCTTAGTACATTATTACCAAGTACTTCAGTGTTAGCCAAATCTAGTGTAATGCTCCCTAGCAGGGGAACTGTGATGATCATTCAATCATTATTACTGTATTATTTTCTTATGAGTTTTATCTTATTGTAGGACTTACTTTTAAAATTCTTCTGTATTTCTATTGCGCTATCAACTCGTGGCACAGCCCTCCTATTTCTAGCACTGTGCATGCAGGCACAGACAACAGGCTGACAATCCCCCCATCTTGACCATTTATGAATAAGCCAAAAATCAACAGGCAGATGAAATGAACAGCAATAAGGCATGGCAAAGAAACAAGAAACAGGACACGCAACAGTCTCAGTATTTTAAACAGCCTAATCACTTCCCTGCTTCTAGCAGTGTTACAGAATGCTACTTTTAAGCAGATGTTTGAAGAAGGTCAGGGAGCTGATGGATAGTGTATTTATAAGGAAACCCCCAACTCGCAGAGGAAGCACAGAAGGTGCTTGTGAGAAAGGCAGCAGAAGGGTGGAAGAAGTCAGCAGCACCTGCAAGGCAGAGGTGGGTGTCAAAATCTCAAAAGCATGTAAGACCTAATAGGCAGACATAGTGATATCATGAAGCGTAAGAGGGGTGACCATGTCCATTAGAAACACACATAGTAAGGGAAGCATTAAAGGCTCAAAACAAATGTTTGCATTCAGTTTGGATCACCTCACTTCCTCAACCCTTGAGTTTTAGCAATGGCTCAGAAAGGAGCACCATGTCTGTGGACCACATGCATCAGATACAAACATTCAATAATCCCAGAGTTCATGGTTTCCCATGTTAGAATCCACTCTACTCTTTTCCCCATCAAAATACATCAACAGCTGTTTAAGCACACAATTATGTATGTTAAAACCTACTTTAACATACATAACAATCTCCTTTTTATACCCCTTTCTTGCTGCCAAGAGAAGAGTGGAAAGATAGCGAGTGTGTCTCAACATGACAGCAAGAACAGCATATTTCCTGACAGCAGGAAAGAGAAGTGCTTCTCATTTCCCAGGAACATTTTGGTGGGTAGGGAGATGCTGTCTTGCAGGTATTTTTTTCTTCCATTAAACTGGAGAAATTTGTGCCAACCCCTAAAAAAATAATCCAATCTCAACTAAACCGACCTCAGCTAAAAAAAAAAAATAATAATCTAGCTCAAGGTGAGGTAAAATATTCAAGCTTTGTAATATTTCTCCCCTGAAATCATTAGAAGAGCAGCTGCACTATTTTGTAGGCATTCTTAAGTTACTAATGCTAAGTCAACAATAAAAAATGCTCCTGCTTTGGTCTTTATTAATTCACAGATATTTAAAAAAACTGTGCTTAATCCTAATATTTGGGGACTACAAAGTCACAACAGCTCTACTTTTGACCACATTGCTACTCCATAAAGCACGCACCCAAGTGCAATAATGCACACGTAGTCCTTCTGACTTTGGCCTCTGCCACTCTCCAGCATTCCCTGATGAATATAAGAGCATACAACAAGAATTTAGCAAGTTACAAACTGGTCCTTGCAAAGGTAACCTAACCTCGCGAAGGCAAATTAACCTCACAAAGGTAAACCCAGATACTTGTGTAGAAGAAGTATGTTTATCATAATTCATTCAAACTCCTACTGCTTGAAGAAAATTGCAGACAGTGTGGCTGTCAACCTCAGTTCATGTTGGAAAATCCCAGTATCACATTTTAAATAGTATTTTCCAGTTTATTCTACCTCAACCCCTTCTCACTGCATTCTGTGGATCTTAAAATCCCTTGAGAACTCATGTCACAACTCACAGCTAACAAATGGATGCTGCTGGGTACATTCCTACTACCTCTGCCCTCAGCCCCAGCCCCATGGTGAGAAGGGCACAAGCAGCATCCCCAAGTCCACAAACACTGAGATCCCTGCATACCTTTTCCATTTCAACCTAGAGAATCCTCAAGTAAACTAGCACAGGACCCACCAGGGAAAACTGGGGGAGACCATCATATCTGTGCTTGAGCAGCCCCACCAGCTCCCAGAGCTGAGGGGAGGGGTAGGGCTTGACCTTCAGTCACCATGCTGCAAGCCCTGTACCATCCTGCCTGCTGGAAGAACGAGGAGCCAGCAGTAAGTTTATTACAGGTGTTAATAATCAAATCATCGTTGCTAGGCTTGACTTCTGCCTGCCAGATTTAAATGCCACTCATCACAGGAGCTGTCCAGGGCTCCTGGAGGAGAGGAAGGTCGTGCACCAGCCCCTTACACCTTACCTTGACGAAGAGAGAGATGTCGTGTTCCTGTTTCTCCTCCTCATCTTCCTCTTCCTCCTCCAGGGCGGCAGGCGAACCTCTCTCGTTCTCCTCGTCCTCCGCCCGGCCGTTAAGGCTCCGACCTGCCGTGTCCCACTCGCCGCCCTCGGGGCCCGGGGACCCGCTCCGCTGCTCCGCCGCTCCCCCTGCCCCCGGGGACTCTCTCCCTTCTTCCGCCACTGCCGGTGCACCGGCTCCCTGCTCCGCCACCGCTGCCTCCACCTCGTCCTCGCCGGCGGGGCCCACCGACGAC
Organism: Neopsephotus bourkii; assembly: GCF_033783945.1. Lineage (NCBI taxonomy): Eukaryota > Metazoa > Chordata > Aves > Psittaciformes > Psittacidae > Neopsephotus > Neopsephotus bourkii. Next base: position 4,473,911 of record NW_026901456.1, on the reverse strand, counting down.
CGGCGTCTGCCGTCGGCCTCTCCTCCGGCCGGCAACGCCACCTCTGCTTCCCCGCCGCTACTGGGAGCCACCTTGCTCCCCGCCGGGGCCACCGCCTCCTCGGCTGCTACCATGGCTGCCTCCTGCACCGCATCCTCTGGGTCTTTCCCAGCCGGTGCTGTGTCTGCAGGCTCCTCCCGCACCGCTTCTTCGAGATTTGTCCCCACCGGCTCTATCCCCGCAGGCTTCTCGAGGTCTGTCCCCGCCGGAGCTTCCTCCCTCACCTCCTCCTCGGGGTCTGGCCCCGCCGCCTCTTCGGGGTTTGTCTCCCCCGGGTCTTTTGCCATCGTCTCCTCGAAGTCTGTCCCCGACGGGGCTTCTTCTCTCACTGCCTCCTCAGGGTCTGTCCCTACCGGCACTGTCCCCATCTCCTCCTCGAGGTCTGGTGCCACCGGGGCTGCCTCAACCTCGCCGGGCTCCGTCCCCGTTAGGGCCATGGCCGCGTCCTCGGGCTCCGTTCCCACCGAGGCTGCCTTGTCGGGTTCCGTCCCCACCGGGGCTGCCTCTTCGGGTTCCGTCCCTGCCGCGGCTGTCCCCTCGGGCTCCTTACCTTCCGGGGCTGCCTCCTCGGGCTCCGTGTTCACCCGGGACACGGCCGCGCCCTCGGGTTCTGCTCTTGCTGGCGTGGAGACCTCAGGCACGTCTATCCCCGCGGCCGCCTCCAACGGATCCCCTCCCGGCAGATCCTCGCCCCCCGGGATTTTCCCGTCGGGAACTCGTTGCTCAGCCCCTGCCGGAGGCTGCTGCTCTGCGCCTGGCCCGCCTGACATCTCCGCCGCCCCCTCGGGGAATCCGCTCCCCGTCCCGGCGCTGGAGCCCGGGGCCACCTCCGCCTCGGCCGCCTCCTGCCCAGCCATCGCCACCCCGCTAAGCCGCGGCTCCTCGCAGTGGAAGGACCCGTCCGAGGACTCCGCCGTCCCCTCTGTGGACACCCCTGGCTGCGGCTGCCCGGCGGCCGCTTCCTCATCGCCTCTTTCCCGAGGGACATCGCTTCCCTCCGGCGGCAGGCAGCCGGGCCGTCCGGGGCTCTCCGCCATGCCGGCGTCTCCACGGGCCGCTGCCCGAAAGCGCAGCAACACAGGCGCGTCCGCCCGCCGGAACGAACGGGAAGGCGAGGAGCCGGCGCCGGGGATCAGCACCGGGCACCGACGGGGGGGACGGCGGCGCCTGCGCAGGGCCAGCCCCGGGCCCGCTGCGTGGGGGGGGGGAGGAGGGGGGCAGCACAGGTGCGTGCGCTCCTCCTCCCTGCCGCGCCTGCCCCGCACACGGCAAGGTTAGCACTCCCTCGCCCCTCGCCCCACACCTCTCCGCCGCGGCAAAGCTCCTCTCCACTGATTTTGGCTGTAGGTGGCACGGGAAGAGGGGCGAGAGCCTAACCGTGACCGCGACCTCGGTGGCACCAAGCGCTGCCAGCCTTCTCTCCTCTCGGCCATCTCCTGCCTACCTGCCGGCTGCTTGCAGGTGCTCGGCGGGACTGGAGCCTTTCCAAAGAGTGCTCCAAAACTTATCCCTTCCTCGCAGCTCCCCTCTAGCAGCCCCACTGGGTCTGGACATGCCTGCTAAGCACCTGCTGCCCTCCTGTGCTTTGCCTCCCCCACCCCAACCCTCCCAAACTCTATTTCCACCCTTGCTTTTCCCCTTCGCTGCTTTTCACAGCCACAGGCACAACGTCACTTGCAGCCCCCCAGACGCCCTGCTGCTCTCCCCAGGCAAAAGCCTTGCGATGCTGACAAGTGGGACCGACAGCCACCCAGAGGCTGAGGGCTTGCTGGCCACCGGAACAAGGAGTGGATGCCATTCCTCAAATCCAGGTTTACAAAGGGAACCACTAATCCCCCTGCTGCTGCTGATGCACTGAAACTGGCAGAGCTCCAACAGTCTTGCAAGGGTTTCTTAAAAACACAGATGAACCAATACTTCATCTCAGCATGTATTCAGTATCTGAAGCGTATTCCCAGGTCTCTTTAGGCTGCACCAAACATTGTGAAGAAAGAAAAATATCAACTTACACAGATCCAAACTCTGTGTAAAAAAACAACCCCCCCACCTAGATTTGCATACTTTTAAGTAGCTTTTCTTCATATGTGACCAAGTGAAGCACTATGTGCCTCTGTGAGTTTGCATTTAAATGTGATGAGAAATAGCATGTCGTGTGCAGAGAGGGTAGCTGGTGTGAAAGAAGCACTGATTTCTAGCTTGGGTAAGGCAGCTTCAGGTTTATCCCACAGGCCTTCTTCTGTTCCACACATCTTTTCACACTTCTGGTAATTTCTCTGGCTTCTGGAGGCCCTTTACAGAAATAAGGACAATCAGCAGGCTCTGGTGTGAGGATAAGCTGCAGCAGATTTGTTGGTAAGAAAGAAGACATTTTCTAGGAGATCCAGCCAGCTCTAGTCCCACTCTTCTCAGAAGTGATTTATGAGAAAGCATTACTTAAGCTATTGGAATGGAAAATGGTTTTCTAGGTGCAGAGACAACAGTGGATGGCAAATTCAGCTGAGAGGAGTTAGGTATCATATTTTAAAAACATGCAGTTAAACAGTTTTATGTATGTGTATGTAAACCCGCATTTTTATGTCTGAGAGTGAAAGGAGCAGAGACAGACTGAACACACGGGTTTAGAATGGGTGGGAAGGGAGAACATGCAGTCAACAGGAGATGGGAAATACTATAAAATAAATCATTCCATCAACACCTGTTCTGAGAAAAAATAAATAGACAACAATACAGTAAACAACCCTGAAGCTAGTTTTCACAGAAGTTATGCTTGCCCAGGGGTGCATTGCCAGTGAGACAAAAGAACAGGAGCAGTTGTGTTCAAAAGAGAGGCTTCTTGAAGATTTGGAGGCTTAGCATCTGGCAACAGAGGTATTGCAGCTGGACCCATTATAAGGCAGTTATTTCACTTGTCTTTTATGGGTTCTGATATTGGTAGAATGACACATCTCTGACACCTTATTTATACATAGATAATATTGGTTTACTTGTCCTAACCCTTGCTGAAAGGTTCTAATTGCAGAGCTTATTCATTAACACAGTATCCTATTTTTCTTTATTTGTCTGTTTCCTGCTCTGTAGCTCATGGTATGAAACAAGGTGAGGGTTTCAAGGCCAGCAAAAACCCTTTCAGTGATAAACACTGCCTCATAGTTAACATCGGGCATGTTCAAGTGTAGCAAAAGATTAGCTCTTTAAATACCCATGGAAGTCTGAAAAAGGAGGACCAGAAAAAGATCAACAGCTGTCAAGAACACCTTGACAGACAAGGTGGTGTTGTCTCTGTAGGACAGAGAAAAGTTTAAGGTATAGTGTTTGATACAACTACCTTTTTTCTGTAGTAATGATTGCTAGTTTGTAACAGATCTTGCTGTGTTTTTCCTCAAGAATAGGAACAGACATTTTAATTCTGCTGGAGATGACACCTAGCAGTGACGTGTGCAAGCACTGGGTTAATGTCACTGATCTAGCAGGTCAATTTGCTGGTCCCCGTGCAAGCAAGACGGAGTAGGAAGTCTGAGAGGCAGGAACAGGGTAAAGAGTGTTGAGGTAGGCACAGTTCAGAGGAGAGCTGACCAGTCAGCTTGACATTGCTCACCCTTCAGCATTGTGGTTTCACAAAGGCAGTTTTGAAAATGCACCATTAAAATTGGATCTGTCTCAGTGAAATCCCAGAGCTTTGGATATCTGTTGTTTTGTGCTCACTGCATTCAGCACTCTCCCCCTCTATCTCACTTATTTAACAATTAATCTCTCCAGCTTCACACTCCTCCCGTACACTACCTTCAAGCTCTTTACACCCCATCTGTTTCTAAAATAGGTCCTTAGCTAATAAATACTATTTTCTCAGTTCAGCTTCAGAAAGGATTAATGCAAAACTTCTTAATTTAAAAGATAAGTGCAGGTAATTAAATATCACAGATGTTAGACCTTAGTGGACAACATGAAGATCCCTTTATAGTCTGTTAGCCAACAAGTTATATCCGTGGGGGAATATCTCAATTAGGCTGTACTTGCTTGGTTATTGTAACTTCCTTTCCTGGTTTACAAGGAGTTGCAGACAAAGGTTGTAGTTTTTGCAGCCTGAGGTAAGGAAAAAATGCCTATGGAATTACAAGGGTCTCAGAGAAAGCCCTCCCTACCAGCCTGCCTAACTCCTGGGACAGGTCAGCCTCACCACAAAGGGAGCAGACTAGGGTGTTTGTTCATGCCTCTGAGAATCCAGTTCACAGTCCTGTGCTGTGCCAAACACACACATGCCAAATATTTAATGCTTTGCCCTAAAAAAAAAATGGAGTTATGGACTCAGCAAGGCTTTTGCTTTTTGCCTCCCTGTGCAGGGCACTGCCTCCCACAGAAGCTTGCTCTGCCTGTTCCCTGGTGCCTGCTCTGATTGAAGTTGTGCTGTTTCAGTAAGCGTATGTATCTGCTCTTCTAGAGTTTGCCGCAATTCAGAAGTGAAGCTACATGTTCCCAGGCCAAAAGCTGCCTGCACGCCATTTGAATTCTGCTTGTTTCTGCCAGATGCTAACTAACTATTTTGCATTGAAGCCAGAGCGAAATAGGGGTGAGCAGAGCTTCCAGAAACCAGGGGGCATTTAACTGGGTTCCCCACCATTGGATGGAGGGAGGGATTTATCAGAGCAAACATAGACAGGTACAAACTTCAAGTCTGCAAACCCTGGGGCCAACAGAGATCTAGTGAGCAGAGTAAGTGAAACGATTCCTCTCATCCCAAGGTAGATGTCTAAAGCAGACCAGATGGTCCTCGATAGAAAAGTGCCTATTTCTCTACACTGTACAAAGACCTGAGGGTGATTGGCTCAGAGGGGTGATGTCTGTGCTAAACACATCTAAACCCATATGAGATGAATTCTATCCCAGGTGATTCCCTTACAGACTGAAACTTGAAAACGGACAGTCAGCAAAACATGGGCCAAAGCCTGATTACTTTTTTCTGCATTATTGTTATTGCAGCTGGTGGTTTAACTGGAATTTTTACAAATTATTTGTGGTATAAAACATTATTCCCTGTAAGAATATGACTGCCTAGCCCAAAACTATATTAACATTTGTATGTAAGCCAGTTCTGTATTCTTCCATTTAAAATGTTGTTTCAGCTATGGAAAAGACAAAATTGCAAGTGAAAAAATAGTATTGGAGAACTATAATTTTTAGTGCTTCCAAACTACATGTATGTTTGCTATGTTAGTCCCTGGTTTCTCAAACTTGTGTCAAGAAGTCAGTGTGGCATTCCTTTGCTTCATGGTCAAAAGGGTGTTTAGTCTACCCAAACAAATTAAAAGGGAGAGATGCCTTGTTGAAAATCACAGCAGCATGCTGCATGTTGCGGTGGGTGTGTGATGCCATCTGTATTTAGTGTTCTGAGCTTCCCAGCACTAAGCTGATTAGGGGCAATTGGCTCCCTTCCCAGCTGCTTAGAGGCAGTCTGCTTGGGAAGAACCTAGGGATGTACACACGCAAGGTGGGGAAAAGCCTGGTGGTGGCCTAGAAAGCACAGGAAGACAAGCTACCTGTAACCAAGATTGAAAAAGCAGAGAGAGCAGATGCATCTTCTTGCCAGATACTACCAGTCCCTCTCTTCCTTCAGTTTGTTACTCAGTTCCCTGAATTCCTGGCACCTCACAAAGCCACAGGCACCAAAGCAGCCTGTACTTAAATTCTGAATAAAATGTTCTGAAGTGTGTTGGAAAAATAGAAGACTATCAATAATAAAGCTTTCAGGAAAAGAAAAAATAAATAAAAGGTCTCTGTACTGCTAACTATTTTAGGTACTTAAAACCTGTTCATTCTCTCATTTTCCAATAGAGTCTTTGACTTTCCTATTCTTATATTTCACTTTTATTTTTGCTAGCAATACTGTTTAAATGAAGCAATAATGTCCTCCATCTGCAGCAGGAAAGATAACAAACAGACCTTATAAGTAGTTTTTTTTATTGCCAAGTATCATCTCTAATTCAATAAAAAAGTGGCTTGGAATTAACTTTAGAAGTGCCCCAGAAGCATCAAGGTCCTAGAAAGCCTGATGACTGTGCTGGAGCCTTGTATTATCTTGCTTGCTAGCTAAAAATGGCCAGCTTGGCACTCAATTGGTTGTTAGCCATATGTCTGGCTTGAACTCTGGACCTGGTATCATTTTGGACAACTCTGGGCTCTGCCCAGGCTTTTTATTCCACTCGGGAAATCCCCGTCAAATTACTTCACTGAACTCCGTCCTCTCCATCACTTCAAATGCCTTTCCACCATTTCCATCCCCTACCTCATGCGCCATAGCTTAGGAAAGGGTGTACACACAACACTATTTAAAGGACCATCTCGATTTGCACACGATTCAATAGGATTACCGATATGTTTAAAGCTAAGAGTCTTTACCAGGATCTGGGTCTTATTAAGTAACTGTGATTTCATTATTGTCATCCTCATAATTCCTCCCTCCCTCTATTTTCTGACATCTGCTGTGACACTGAATTTGGGGTGTAAGTTTTTAAAAAAACCGAAGTTCTCCAACTTCAGCTGAATTTCATCTGCTCAACACATCTGAAAGCTAGTCCTTAAATTAAAAGCTCTTTCAGAGAAAAAACCACACCTTTACTTGCTTTGCAAAGTGCCCAGGAGATATTTATACTCACAATTAAATGGATAAACTATATGGAGCGTTTCATGTTTTCTCTGTTATAAATGCTGCTTTTCTCACATCAACCTGGTTTATAATATTGTATATGTAATCCTAGTTAGATCCATCAGAGCATTTTACTGTGGAACCTAAAAACCACTCAAAGCTTTTCCTAAAGTCCAAGAGATTTTCTTTGCTTTCAATAAAATGTTTAGATTTTCTTAAACTCCTCTATTATTTTGATTCCTATTACATCAAACTGACATTTATCTTAGTTTCCTATTTTACTGTGCCTGATTCATCTTGAAATGATTTCTTAAAATATAATCACTAATCACAGCTCTTTTGATCTTTTTCATATTCTTGCTTCTTTTTTAAACCTCAGTTTACCTTTCACAGCTCTTAACAGCTGCCTCCCCTCACCGTGTCATGTAAGTATCCCATTCTGTGCCATTTGCATTTGAACTTGGCTCTTAATACAACTCTTCTTTGCAATATTCAGAGCTGATTTTTCAATTATTAGAGCTTTAAAAATAATTGTAGATTTTGGAAATAAATATTAGACTATTTCAAAATAGTAATAAAATTATTAGAGTTAATACCTAGGTGATATAGATGTTACATGTGCGATCAAGAAGTACAGTGATCATTTGCCTTTTATTACTGGTGTTGCAGTATTTGCTATTTGGCTGTTACGGTTACTGTTGAATGACTCAATTCATTAAAAAAACAGACCACCTCTATACGTAGTTATCTATGAATTAATACATAGCTTTCTATTCAGCAGAATTTTCTAAAATATTCTTATAAAATTTAATAAAAGCCTTGAAAATAGCTTTTTTTATATCACCAATAAAGAAATCAATGTTTTTGCAGCCTTGTAGTGAGAGGCTGCAACATGTGATCTCCAGAGGTCTCTCTTCAGCCCTGCTTTCCTTTTGCTTAGTTCAAATGTGAGATTCCCACAGCATCTACACAGCTGAATTTTGTTTTTTTTTTTAGGAGGTGTTTAGTGAAGCTGGTTTTGGTGCATAATGCTCTAGAAGTGATGATAAAGGGTAGGAAAATGTACAAAAAGGCAAATGTTACCTGCCTCCCAGATCCATTTTTTCACTAATGTTCATTTTATTTTATTTGCGTGCAAGTTATACCACTATCTCTCTCTTTTTCTTTCTGGTTTTTTCTCTTCTTTTTCCCCTTTTTCTTTTTCCTTTTCTTACTTTTTCTCTTTTCCTTTTTCTTTTTCTTGATCTTTTTTCTTGGTTTTATCTTTCTCTTTGATTTATTTCTCTATTTTCTTTTTCTTCCCCCCCCCCCCCCCCCCCCCCCCGGATTAGGAACCCAACCCTACTATTTCTGTGAACAGCTTTGACACACTTTTTACTGAAATTGTATCATATATATTGTTCCTTTTCAGAAGTGCTTACTGACAAAACCCATTTGTTCTACAGCACTTCTAAATGAGCTTTACAGTAAATAAGTAACCAGGCTTATTACTGATTGCTCCTGAAATAAATGGCTCTTTTACCTCTACTATGTTTTATGCTTCTCTGCCTAATTTAGGAGCTGACCTATCAGAATGTAGTTTAAAAATCTGTAAGAGGTACACGGTAACCTGCTGCCTTATTACAATGAAAAGCATATCATGAGATCTGGGGTGCCATTCAAAGGTGGCAGTGACCTTGGGAGTCCAGCCCTACCAGGCACAATGCAAATGTAAGATACATTGCCATCTGAGAACAGCATCAAGGAGGGAGCATAGTGAACCTTGGGAGAAGGGAGAGATAGGTACAAAAGAGAAGAGATTGTGCTGATAGACATTTAACAGAGCAGCTGATCTGAATCAGTCATATGAGCTTTGTGTACATTACCTACTCCTTAGCTTGTCAAAAAAAAACCCCAAACAACTGAGGACGTGTTTTGTAGCCTCTTACCAATACCAAAATAAAGAAAACTTCACTGTATTTATTTTCTTTAACAGCATTTTATTTGTATGTTTTTTCTCTGCTTATACTCTTCCAAATATTAGGAGTGCTTCTGAAAAACACTCCAGCTAATCCTGCCTCTCCTGTGGGTGGTAGGCCCTTCTACAAAAGCACAAGTACACAGTATGGGACAGAGAGGCTATCACTCTGATTTCTCATTCTTACTACTCTGGTTTTGAGAAAGAGGATCAGTCTGCACAAGTTCAAGAAGTTAAAAAAAAAGGATGGTTTATTCTACTGTCAAATGCAGTGCCCTGAACTGCTATCTAAAATAACCCTTTAGGTTGTGCTGTTGAAGACATTTTACTATGAGAGCCAGTCATGGGATATTTTCAGTCAATATAGCTGGAAATACCTAATGTAGATACTTGATGCGATACAGGCTGTAGCAATTCCTTGAATGTTGTTGTCTACAAAGACCAAAAAAAGTATATAAAAGTGATCTGTACACATTTTTTCTAAGCAAACACAAAAAATTAAACCTGTGGTAAGGGCCTTTTAAGATGTATGTTTGCATTGGTAAAGCTTGGGAAAGGCTATCAAGCTAGAGTAAGTGCACTCAGGACACCTGGTTACTTTGATCACTGTGGTGGACAGAGGCTGAGGTAAGCAAGCAGGAGGAAAGGCAGGGAAGAACCATGGTGCTGCAGAGGTGTTGCAGGAGCTTAGCAAACAACAATGGATGGCATCCAGACCCTCAGAGGGCAAGGATAATGTTACTCTGAAAAAAGAATTCCTTGGGATATCTGGATTAAGTCAAGAGAAGGAAAGGGAACATGATGGGGAGAAGTATGGATCAGTTGTGAAACCACTTTCAGCAGCTCTAAATGGAAAAACGCAGGACTGGATCTGCTTAGCTGAGCAAAAAGAATAGTGAGGAGGGATTCCACTGTGAAGGATCAAGCCCTGGGAGACTTTTTATTACAATGGAGGAAAACATAACAAGAACAAATGGCTATCAGTGAAAACCAGACAAATTTAAGGTAGAAATAAACTATAACTTTCATAGCTAGAAAGAAAACATAAAGAAAACATTCAACATCAGAACAAACAGTTAAATAGGTCTGGGGTTTTCCTTTATGTCTATTTTATTTTGGGGCATGTGCTTTGCTCAAACTGAGTTTAAAGTAAATGTAGTGATATTTTGTGTACTTTAGATATTCACTTCAATATGACTGGCTTGCTTTAAAGAGAGTCAGAATTCGATGTCTATGTGAGGATGCTTGAAGGAGAACAAATATATCCGTGAGAAATTAACCCAGAGGGGCTCCTTGGCAGGTAATATGCACCTGAAAGAGGTAAAATGAAGTCTTTACAGAGTAGGATTTTCAGCAGAACTTCCTAGAAAACAAGGCATTCAGGGTGGCAGCAGGAAATGTAGCAGGCAAAGCTCTTTGGGCAGCCTGTGAAGGAGTCATTACTGCGCAGAAAGGTCCTTCTGGCTCTGAGAAGGCATCAGGGATAGGCATTTTCCCTCCAACAAAAGAAATAGATTAAAAAGTTACTGGTACACTTCTGCATGGGATTTTGAGAACTCCAGCTTCAAACCTTGTTAATGAAGAAGATCCCCACAAGCCAGTGCTGTTGAACCAGTCAAGCTTTTATGAAGTTTGTATGATCTACCAAGAGAAATAATTATCTAAAATACTGTATCATACACCGCTTGACCGTGGCAAAAGCATGGGCATAGATCAAGTTATTTCTTTGACCATCTTTTATATTCAATAGGATGGTTGGGTTGCTTTGTGCTTGGATGGCTGTGAATGTGTTGGACGTTGGGCATTTTTTGTTGTAAATTTAGGTGGTTATTTGGTTAAAGTTTAAGACATCAAGATTTTCTATTACATATATATGCAAATAACTGATAGTACAAATATTTCAATGTTAATGTAAGGAAGCAACTGAGCACACATGCTTTTGTACGTGCAGGATATGGGAGTAATTAAATAAAATTTACTTTAACGAAAAGAAAACTATGCTATTGATAGCCACAATTAATCTTCAATGTTCATATATGCATTTTAGCTATGCATATCCTTTATTAAAGTCTACAGCCAAGGAATGATTGCAGTAGTTTTGCAAATAGGCTTCTATGCAGGAAAATCCCTCCAGGTCTTCTGAAGGTCACTGATGCCAATGCCATGTGTTTAAACTGCTAATTATATCTGCTTATGTACAATGAAAACCTATTCTGAGGAATATTAAATAAGCCAGTGGTTTAAATGAGCGTTCAGGATGGAAAGTTGCCCATAGGGACGCATGTTCAGTCATTCTCCAAACGTTTTCCATTTAGTTATAATCAAATTCTGTATAGGGTTGGTTCGTGGTGGTTGATTTTTTGTTTGTCCCCCATTGTGGTTAGGTACTTTTGACTTGAGAAGTGAGGATTTTTGTTGCAAATGGAGCAAAAGTAGCCCTCTCGAGATTCTTCGTGCTTTTCTTTCTACCACTAGATGGTAGTGTGTGTTTAAAACATTTGAGTGACGCTGTCTAGTGTGCCTTAAGCGATTTACCCGAGGAATCTTTTTCCCCTGCGTGTAAATAAATCATTATCGTTAAACATCGTCACTTCCATTAAAAGATATATTCTGTCTACAGAGTTGAACATCGGGGTGAAGATCTATTTTTGTCTTGGTTTACCAACTTCCCCAGTCAAAAGTTTACCTTAAATTACCTTCATACGTAACAAAAAAAGAAAGGCTGAATCAGTCATTAAAACCTAAGATGAGGGAGATTAAGGTTTAATTTTTCTTCTGAAGTCTACGATTGAATTTAGCTGTAGAAAGTTGCAGCTTGCTTATATATGTGACGTTTCTTTGAAGATAGCATTTGTCTGATTTTTGTGAAAACTGGTGTGAGAACATACTGACTTAATGTCACTTAGCACAACTGATCATGAAAATATCCTGTACCTAAGATGACAGCTTATCTCTCTGAAAAAGGCTTAAATGATTAGAGAGGCTGAAGAAACTTCTAACAGGAGGGAGTAGGTAAACTATTATCTGTTCACATGGTATTTTTCTTCTTGTTGTATCCTGCAAGATCTCATTAAAATTGACTAAGACAAGTAATCCATCAGTTCAAAGTCTTTGATCTGTTGGAAAAAAAAAAAGGTCAGCAGTGCTTAAGTGAAGATAGGATAACAGTTGTATGTCAAGGAGTGAGGCTGTTGCCTCTGCTGTAAACTTTGCACACTGCAAAAACCAGTAGGTGTTACAGCATTAAAACCTGTTAAAAATTAGTTTTCCACCTGGCTCAGTTTTTCATGTTGCCGTATTTTGGAAGAAAATACCTGTAAGAGTATTTTACTTCAAACACTATTGAAAATATTCACTGTATCAGAATAAATGACCTGCCACAGCCTGCATCAGTATGTTTATAGACTGTTTACAAAATCCAAGCTTGTATTTGACACAGTAATGTTTTCCAAGTACACACTAACATGTGTTATCTACAAACACGACAGTTAAAAAAATGAACACTGAGAATACCAGACATTATGAGATGGAAGAATTTTTTTCAGTATCTGGATAGATGGCACCTGATGACAAGATCATTCTGTGATGAAATGTTGCTTTCTAAGTAAGCTGTGGGACTCTCAGCTATAATATAAATGCCAACTGTCCCTGCATTCTTGTCTCTGGGAATTTTCTTGTAACTGGAAATGAGAATAGGATTAGCACCTCAGGCTTTCTCATGATAAGAAGGAGCTCCTGTATTCTGCTACCAGTTCTTTACAGCAACTCAAGTACATTTTGCTAGCACCTATGTTTCTGGTATCAAATAGATGGTTCTTTCCACCTTTCAGTCCTCATTCATTCTTATGTAGCCCTCCAGTGGCACATAAGAAAGGATGGTTAGTACTTTGCCAACTACTACTGCCCAGCATCCTCTCACTCCTTACTGCCTTCTACTACTCTGTGTTATCCTTGTACTAGTATAGGATGTTTCAGGTAGATATGTGGATGTTTCAAAAACTGTGACCTCTCAAGCTCACTTTTGGGCCTTCCCATGGAAAGTGACACTATGTATTAGTATGTAAGGAAAGCGTCTAGGTTAGTTAGGTCAGACTAACCAGCTAAGCACATTAAGTACACTATTCTTCTGTGTAGGAATGTCTGACACAAGCAGCTCCTTGAGTGTAGCCAGAAAAAGTTCATTTATCCTTCACGGCCTTACTGAAAGGTTACAGAAAAAGAAAGGTTGTCAGAAAACGCCTCCTTCATGCCAAAAGTAAGAAGGAAAGGACACAGACATGGCATTATGTGGCATCTTTTACAAGTCTTAAGTCACAACACTTTTGGTCTTGGCCAGCAACAGGATACTTCTGAAAAAAGTCCAAAGAAAGGGTGAAGATCAGCTGCATCAATCACCAGCAAGAGGAGATGCAGCTGTCCACTGCTACCTCTATATTTTCTTTCTTCTCAGCTTCCCTTTGTTGTCTGTTCAGCCAGTTGTTTACAGAACATGAAGGGTTGTTTGTCCTGTCCTTAGGGCAGGTAAGAGAACCAAGGTGTACATAATGGTGGCATTTGACTGATCTACAAGTGTTTGAGTAAGGGTTTTTAATTCATCTGCTTATTGCAAAATACTCCTTATCAAGACGTGTTGTTCTGTGCTCCAGCCGTGATGCAAAACACAGCTGTGTGACTGCAGCAGGCCTTGCACAGTCACCGTGCCCCTGGGTGGCTGCCGCTGCCACTGCCCCAGGCTATGCGGCCGCGTTCACAGGCTTGCGCTCAGGCTCAGCTCCCTCACACATGGGCAAGCTGACCGCTGCCCTCACTCAAGATGGCGGAAGCAGCGTCTAGCTGGGACAGGCCACCTGTTGCTGCGGTGGCAGCAGCTTCCTATTGGCTCACACGGTGCCGTGCGCTCTGCGGGCGGGGGACGGCACGGGACGGGACTGGACGTGTGTGTGTGTCACGAAGGCGCCGGTTGAACGGGCGCGGGGGTTAAGTGAAACGAAAGGGGCGCGGGCGGGGGGCTGTAAGTTTTGTGCGCGCTCCAAGGCGCGGCGAGGCAGCGGGACACAAGCCGTCGCTACGAGGCGCTGGTGGTGCCGGCGGCCGCCAGGCTCCGCCTCGCGGGGGCTCCGCTCGCCCCCGGCCATGGAGAGCGGCGGCGGCGGGAGGGGCCCGGCGGGGCAGGAGGAGCCGGAGCCTCTGCGCCAGCCGCCGCTGCCGTCGGCCGGGGAAGCCGGGGAGGAAGAGGAGGACGACGAAGAGGCGGCGGCGCTGCTGCTGCGGCCCCCCCGCGAGGCCCAGGCGGACTGGAGCTTCATTGACGGCGAGATGGAGGAGGTGGCGCTGCAGGACCTGCCCACCGCCACCATCGCCTGCAACCTGGACCCGCGCGTCTTCCAGGATGGCCCGTGCCGGGTGAGCGCGGCGGGCAGGCCCGCCCTACGCCGGGGACCGCGATTGGGGCTGCGGGCCGGCTCCCTCTGCTGGCTAGCATCAGCCGCCGCGCGGTGCGGTTCGGTTCGGCTCGGCCGGCTCCTGTTCGCGGGGCCGTTGCTTGTGCGGGCAGCGGCGGCCTGTGGCGGGCGCTGTGGACCGGCGGCGGGAGGGAGGGTGAGAGGCAGAAGGAGGCCCGCCTCCGCCCGGTCTCGGCGGGCGCTTTAGTAGCCGTGGCCGCCCTCTTCTTCAGGAGGTGTGTGTGGGGAGCGAGGCTGTCTCTGCGTCTCCGCCCTCACTCCAGACGCGGAGCGAGTGTGTGGAGGTGCGGCGGTTCTAGCCCGGCCCGCCGGCCGGCCCCTCCACCGGCGCCTCGTGTGAGCTCTTCTCCCGGGTCTCTGTCTTCGGGTTTGATCCAGAGGCTTAGCCAGCGGATCCACTGACCTGAACCCGTAGGTCAGGGTGAAGGGGGCATAGACGAGGAAGGAAATAACCCCTGCCCGCGACCATAGTTGAGAGCCTTGCGTTTATGGTTCAGCGAGGAAGTGTGGTTTATTGATGCATCCGAAGGCGTTTGAGCTATGAGGCGTAAGGCAGCGTTTGGAGACATGGGAGGCTGGCAGGCAGGTAGCTGGTCGCAGGGGTCCAAGTAGACACAGAAGCTGCCGGCCTACAGGCAGAGGGAGTTGTTGGGTAGCACACACAGATCTGTAGCGTCTGTCTGAATTGAGGACCACTATGTTTAAAAAGCAATCAAAATTACGAACCGTCGTTCCAGAGGAGAGAATGGTAACAGCAGCTGTCATAGGAATACTGTAAACTGCTTGGAGTAAGCCACAGCTCTAGGTTTTATAAGTAGATATAAATATTTCAGAATTGCTTCTCCTGTTGCCTGTGGCCTTCTTGAGGAAGAATTATCACATCACTTTTCTATTCTCATCCTTCTTCCATTTTTTCAAGCCCTGGCAAGAATTAATGAATGAATGAAGCTGATTTCCCCCCCCCCCCCCCTTTTTTATAGTTGGTTTTGCTATCAAGCTCTTATTTTCTAGTGACTTGGGTCATCCAAGTTCTCTCTCCAGGTGTGCTTAGGAAAGCGCGTATAATCACTTCTGTGTGGTGTCATCAGTTGCGTTTACTAATATTTTCTCAAATGAGTTTTTGTGACTATGAAGTACATGTTTTAAAACAGCAGTTAGGTGGATGACAAAGGTAGATGCATAACCCCATGCAAGACCAGGAGGTAGCTGAACCATTTTCGTCTTCCTGTTTCGATGCCAAAGAATCTCTCGAGACGTTTAATTTTGTTCAAAGTCTTACGTATTAACACCAGAATAATATTTTTTTTAAGTAATTCTTTATTTTTCTTGCCAGGAGCTGCCGCAGGGAAAAAGGCAGATTACTTAAAATAGTCGCAAATTAATTTGAGGCTCATCATCCCGTCATAAACTGTGTTATTTTAACCATGGATGAAAGCATGCACTGTTACTGCAGCGTGGCTGGGGCTTTTAAAATTGAAATTCCTAAGGCAAAGAATGGAAGAATTATCTTGAAATTGAATAAATATGTGTATCCAAGAGGGAAGAAAAGCATTTCTTAAGTTTTATTAAAAAAATACCAAGAAATATTGAGGTTCTTGGGACTTGGTATTTTATAGATGTGGTAGGTGTACATAGACTTTTAATAGATTGAAAATATAGCCCAAGTTTTTGCTAACTGAATCGCAACCACTGAAAAATATAATTTAGCTTCAGTTAATATGGTTATGAAGATGTCAAGAGCTAACTCTTTGGAAATGTGTGACTGCTGTGTAAGAAAACGGCAAATTCATGGATAGATACATCTTTAATGTGTTCTGTTGGCTAAATATCAGGCAGTTGCAAAGAGAAAAAAGGTAGTAGGAGGCACTAAGGCTGGAGTGTATGCAGAAAAATCAAACTTGCCCTTATCAGTGTAAGCAAATTATTGTGGTGAACTTTGTAATAATAAAGGAACAAGTAAAGGTATTGTAAAATATAACATAACCAGACATAGTATTTTATAAATATTCTGTAAATTCTGGTATGTGCAGTGTGTTTTCTTCTGTTTTGTGAACTTACTTTTTCCAGTGTATGTAACATTCTTAAAATACCTTGTCTATATAGTCAGTGTTTGTTGGTTGGTTTTTTTTTCTTCAGTAAGCCCCTTAGTAATCCTGGATTGCCCTATTTGAGGAGGGTTGATCCAATCAAAGGTGAGATAGGACAACTACATGATGGCTGACAACAGCAGTTTCTGGTTTGCCCTCCTCCTTCCCAAACAGTGATTTCAGTGATTGGCACTTGAGAAGCTGGTTGGATGTTATGATGTTACTGCTCTTTCTTTTTTTTTTTTTTTTTTTTTGAGGTGTTGATGTCACAGTTGACAAATCTGAAGACAATTTTAGGTTTGCGATCAGTCTTTTAAAAATATATCATTCTGCCAAGTAAGGTAATAGTTCCAGCAAATTACAGTTTGTTCTCTGTTTTATTCTCATCAGAATCTGACTTGCTTAAATGCCTGGCTAGTTTCTCAATGTCAGTTACAAAATCTTCCAGAGAACACCTGAGTACTTACTCTCAAGTTTTTCTGAAGTGCAGTTGGAAGAATGCAGATAGATTCCACATCCCTTTTTGTTTTCACTGATACAAAAGAACCCTTTACCTGATCTCTAGGTTGGCTAATTACCTTGGAGAAATACTGTTCTGATTTTCTGAAATGTCCTCTGCCTCTAACCCACAGCTTTTTGATAGTTTTAACATCAACTCTGTGCTTAAGAGATTTTAAATCTTACAGAAAAGTAGTGTTTCTTCAAACAGATAAGTTTGATCTATTGTAACTAAATGCCTGTGAACTCATTAAAAAAAAAAGGAAAAGGTGTCAGTGGCTAATTATCAGAGCCAGCAATTATGCTTTTGCATATTTCAAACCTCCTCAGCTGGTATTCATTTTTTAAGAGCCTTTTTATGTCATTAGAGGACACTCGGGTTTTTTTATAGACCACGTACTGTCAAGTGGCAAGTCCAGTAGGTAATACACTGGCTTTTGTTTTGTAATCCTGAAGGGATGTGGCATACTTCACTGATGACTTTAAAGTTCTGAGTACAGCCACGGGGGGGCTAAATAACTTCATTTATGCCCTGGTAGTCTCTTGCTAAGTAGGTTACCTAGGTCTGTTCTGACTCTCAGGTTTCCATTTCAGCTTAATTGTAGACAAGTATCACTCATGTAATTTGTGTAGAGTAAAAAGAGGAACATGAAGAGTATCTAGAAAGAATTCAACTTTGGACTGCTGAGAAAAGAATGAGCTGAAGGATTTTTGTTGCAGTAATTTTCCCTAGAATGGGTTGAGTTCCTTAAATTACTTTAGCAGATTAAGGCAATTACAGATGTTTTAAACCTTGCAGGTTACTGCAGACTAATGAATGTGGCAGAGTTTTCCCGTAATTAACAAAAACTTACATTCATAGATAACTCCTGAAAACAGGCTGTTATATCACAGTAATAGTTTCTTGCTGGAGTCTGCTAGGGAAAACTTTGTGGAAGGATGGATTTTTAAATATACTTAGCTTGACTGCTTTTAAGTGCACCAGCAGTAGGAGTGAGCCAGTGTCTACAGTAGTCTGTGTCCTGATGTAACCTCCAGTGGCAAGCAAAAGTAGAACTGGCTGTGAAACAGAGTGCGATTATTTATTAACAAAAAAAAAAGAAAGATTACAATTGTGTTTGAAGATAGGGTCTAAATAAGGTCAGAAATCTCTCCAGTAGTATAACCAAGAAAAAAGCTGTAGTGGCAGGTGCATTGAATCTTGTTAATGATTATCATAGCTTTAAAGGTAAAAGAAGAGTAGAATTTTACATAGGTTTAGTACGGAAAAACTTGTTGTGAACTGATCTGAAAATGAAGCTGTTGTTAAATGACCCATGCTTTTAGAAATTTTTAATTGACTTAGAGCCTACTGGACTAATAATGAGATGCTGAATGTATTTTGGGTTTTTCAGATCCCTAGAGAATTACTTCTACTTTACAGGAAGCTTGTCAAATTTCTCAGGAATATTTGCAAAACTTTCTTCACAAAGCAATACATGGGCTTTCTGGTAATCTCTTCCTGTCTCAGTCCCATGCCTTGTTAATCCTTTTACTTAAAGTTTGTTAATCCTCTTACATCACATTAAAAAAAAAATAACAAGTAAATTTCAAAAAAGTATTTTTATGTGTTTATATTTTTGTGACCACAGCTCTGCCTGTCAAAAAGTTCCTAATAGGGAATGTAGAAATTACTTAGTGGCATCTATACTATTCTGCTTTGATTTTGAAGGTTTTCATGATTTCCCTGCCAGTGTTTATCTCAAATAATTTTTTTCTTTTTTTGGTGACAACGTTTATAGTTCTTTCTGTCCTATTGCTTTCCAAAAAAGCCCAGGGTTAAGGTTGTTCAAAATCATATCCCAATAACTTGTTTTTACACTGAATAGTAAAAGGATTAAGGATCATTAAAAAAATGGAGAGATCTTGTATTATGAAAATTTTATTTATAAAACTTCTGGAATCTTTTAGCTCCTGTACTTTCAGATGATGCGGATTTATTCTGCAGATATTAACAGGTTAAGGCAGATTTCTTCGTGATTTTAAGTCTGGAAGCCATATAAATATAATGCTATCGCTGGCGTAATAATCTTTGATGTTACAGTAGACCATAATACCACGCTAATGCAGTATTATGGCTCCTGGGATGCATCCAGTTTGCCAAGTGCACAAGCAGAGCATGTTCATATCTCTGCATCTGAGGACAAACATAACTCTTGAGAGTCACTGGGATGCTTCACCTACCTTTTTTTACACTAAAAAAAAAATCTTTTTTTGTCTAAAAAGATAGCATATGTTATGACTAATATGAGGAGTTCTAACACCTTATACTGTATCTTTTACGGGGGTATGATATAATAGGCATCACAGAAACATGGTGGCTTGGCTCCTATGACTGGAGTGTTGGAATGGAAAGTTACAGACTCTTTAGAAAAGACAGGCCTGGCAGGCGCGGAGGGGGAGTTGCTATTTATATTAGGGATAGGCTGGAGAGTATGGAACTCTGTCTGGGGACAGGTGAGCAGTTAACAGAGAGTTTGTGGGTCAGGGTTAAAGGGAAAACAGCGATGGGAGACATTACTGTGGGGATCTGTTACAGACCGACTGATCAAGAGGAATCTGCGGATGAAGCACTCTATAGGCAGATAGGAAAAGCGTCACACTCACAGGCTCTTGTTCTCATGGGTGACTTCAACCACCCTGACATCTGCTGGAATGACGGTACAGCCCTGCACAAGCAATCCAGGAGGTTCCTCGATTGTTTGGAAGACAACTTCCTTCTGCAAGTAATAGAGGAGCTGACAAGGAGAGGTGCCATGCTTGACCTTGTGCTTACCAACAGGGAAGGGCTCGTTGGAAATGTGGTGCTCCAGGGCAGCCTTGGTTGCAGCGACCACGAGATGGTCGAATTTGAGATCCTTAGGACAGTGAGAAGAGCGTCCAGCAAGCTCACTGCCCTAGACTTCAAGACAGCAGACTTTGGCCTCTTCAGGAACCTGCTTAGTAAGGTTCCATGGGATATAGCCCTAGAGGGCAGGGGGGCCCAAGACTCTTGGTTGATCTTCAAGGATCACCTGCTACAAGCTCAGGAGTGTTGCATCCCAGCTACAAGGAAGTGCAGCAGGAGGGCCAGGAGACCTCCTTGGATGGGTAAGGAGCTGCTGAGGAAAATTCAAATGAAAAAAGAGTCTTATAGAAAGTGTAAGCAAGGACAGGCGGCCTGGGAAGAGTACAGGGATGTTGTCCGGGAAGCTAGGGACCAGGTTAGGAAAGCTAAGGCCTAGTTAGAATTAAACTTGGCTAGGGATATTAAGGATAACAGGAAGGGATTCTACAGGTACATAGCAAATAAAAAACAGACCAGGGGCAACGTAGGCCCCCTCAGGAAGCTCTCGGGAGAACTGGCTGCACAGGATTTGGAGAAGGCTGAGGTTCTGAATGACTTCTTTGCCTCGGTCTTCACTGGCAAAGGCTCTGACCACACCACCCAAGTCTTGGAAGGCAGACACAGGGACTGTGAGAATGAAGACCTTGGGACCACTGTGGGAGAGGAACTGGTTCGAGACCATCTTAAAAATCTGAACGTGCACAAGTCCATGGGACCTGATGAAATCCATCCGTGGATCCATCCGTGGGTCCTGAAGGAGCTGGCAAGTGAAGTTGCTAAGCTGCTGGCCATCATATTTGAAAAATCATGGCAGTCAGGTGAAGTTCCCGACGACTGGAAAAAGGGAAATATAACCCCCATTTTCAAGAAGGGGAAAATGGGTGACCCGGGGAATTACAGGCCAGTCAGTCTCACCTGTGTGCCTGGCAAAATGTTGGAGCAGATTCTCCTGGAAGGCATGCTAATGCACATGAAAAACAACAAGGTGCTTGGTGACAGCCAGCATGGCTTCACTAAGGGGAAATCCTGCCTGACCAATTTGGTGGAAATTTCTGTTGGAACAAGTCCAGAGGAGGGCCACGAGAATGATCAGGGGACTGGAGCACCTCCCATATGAAGATAGGCTGAGAAAGTTGGGGCTGTTCAGCCTGGAGAAGAGAAGGCTACGTGGAGACCTCATAGCAGCCTTCCAGTATCTGAAGGGGGCCTATAGGGATGCTGGGGATGGACTCTTCATTAGGGACTGTAGTGGTAGGACAAGGGGTAATGGGTACAAACTTAAAAGGGGAAGTTTAGATTGGATATAAGGAGGAAATTCTTTCCTGTTAGGGTGGTGAGCCACTGGAATAGGTTGTCCAGGGAGGTTGTGAATGCTTCATCCCTGGCAGTGTTCAAGGCCAGGTTGGACGAGGCCTTGGGTAATATGGTTTAGAGCCAGGTGTCCCTGCCCATGGCAGGGGGGTTGGAACTGGATGATCTTAAGGTCCTTTCCAACCCTAACTATTCTATGATTCTATGATGGGGCTACGGAACTGATGGACAGCGGTAGAGCAGTTGATGTCATCTACCTGGATTTGTGTAAAGCGTTCGACCCTGTCCCACACGACATCCTTGTCTCTAAATTGGAGAGACATCAATTTGATGAATGGACCACTCGGTGGATAAAGAACTGGCTGGATGGCCGCACACAAAGAGTTGTAGTCAATGGCTCAATGTCCAGCTGGAGACCAGTAACAAGTGGTGTCCCTCAGGGATCGGTGTTGGTACTGATCTTGTTCAACATCTTCGTCGCTGACCTGGACAGTGGGATTGAGTGTGCCCTCAGCAAGTTTGCCGACAACACCAAGCTGTGTGGTTCTGTTGATACGCTGGAGGGAAGGAATGCCATCCAGAGGGACCTGGACACGCTTGGAGGTGGGCTGATGCCAACCTCAGGAAGTTTAACCATGCCAAGTGCAAGGTCCTACACCTGGGTGGGAGCAATCCCAGGCACAGCTACAGGTTGGGCAGAGAAGAGATTCAGAGCAGCCCTGTGGAGAAGGACTTGGGGGTGCTGGTCAATGAGAAAATGAACATGAGCCAGCAGTGTGTGCTCACAGCCCAGAAAGCCAACCGTATCCTGGGCTGCATCAAAAGGAGCGTGACCAGCAGGTCCAAGGAGGTGATCCTGCCCCTTTATTCTGCTCTCGCGAGACCTCGCTTGAAGTATTGGGTGCAGTTCTGGTGTCCTCAACATAAAAAGGACATGGAACTGTTGGAACAAGTCCAGAGGAGGGCCACGAGGATGATCAGGGGACTGGCGCACCTCCCATATGAAGATAGGCTGAGAAAGTTGGGGCTCTTCAGCCTGGAGAAGAGGAGGCTGCATGGAGACCTCATAGCAGCCTTCCAGTATCTGAAGGGGGCCTATAGGGATGCTGGGGAGGGACTCTTCATTAGGGACTGTAGTGATAGGACAAGGGGTAATGGGTACAAACTTAAACAGGGGAAGTTTAGATTGGATTTAAGGAGGAAATTCTTTCCTGTTAGGGTGGTGAGGCACTGGAATAGGTTGTCCAGGGAGGTTGTGAATGCTCCATCCCTGGTGGTGTTGAAGGCCAGGTTGGACGAGGCCTTGGTTGCCATGGTTTAGTGTGAGGTGTCCCTGCCCATGGCAGGGGGTTGGAACTTGATGATCTTAAGGTCCTTTCCAACGCTAACTATTCTATTCTATGATCTACATTCTGTATGGAAACCTTAGCAGTAGTCATGAAGAGGTGAAATACTCCGAGAGAGTTCCTCACTTTGAAGACAGAAGCTACACACTTTACACACTCGAAGTGAAGAGATGCTTGTAGTTTGCTTAGTGACTGTGCTGTCCTCTGGGGCTTTTTTGTCCATTCTTTCTATGCCTTAATAAGAAAATGGAAATAAATATGAATACTGTTCTACATATTATCAAGTATTAAGGTTCTATTCAGTCTCGGTGTGTCTGTTTAGTTTAAGGGTGGTGTCTTCAGTCTTCTCGCTTGAGTAGCTGCTTTTGGCCTGTGAACCCAGAGTAGGTTTTCTGGTTGCTCCTTTCCAGATCTTGTGTGGGATGCTGAGAGGTGATTTGAATAAATTTCAAGTAAATACCTCAACAAAATTCAAATCACAAAGGTGATTTGAATAAGTTTAGAGCTGAATACTCTATTTTAAGCTAGAGAAGGATCTAAAGAGACTGTATAGTATAAAATTTTTTGATCAAGCAGTGCTTGACTGCTTCTTTTCCTATACTTGGACTTTGAAGCATTGAGTAGTGACTTAAATGGCTTCCTTACACTGTTGTCCACATCTTAATTATTCTTCTTGTGGAAGTATGGATAATACCATTAAACTGTAGTAGAAAGGTTGATTTCACAAGGGGAGAGAGAATTATTTAATTTCTGTAGCTCTTTGTTGTGCTCAGTGCATTTCAGAGTGCATCATAACCAATTGAAGCCTTGATTAAAAAAAAGGTACTAACAGAAAATCCTCACGCTGCAGCTTTGAGTGTACTATATCACAGTTTGACCCTCTGTAGGTCTCCTAGGTCAGGTGAAAATAACAATATATTTATTTCTATGTCAAAAATCGACTACTACCTAAGTCCTTCCAGTGTGCTGATCGTTCTATTCTATGAGCGTTCTATTCTGTGATCATTCTATTATACTTTATTGCAAATACCTTTATTAGTAGAAATAAAATGGAAGTATAGAATATTTATATAATATGCTAAGTCATGCAATGGTATGAAAGTAAGAGTAAAGTTGAATTTATGATTGTTTAGAAGCAATTTCTGTAATGCTGCACAAGATGGTTGCTGGGTAGCTTAAAAACTTACAAATAAAAAACGTACTGTAAAATTGTCATAGCATAGATGTTTGAGATATTAATAAAAATGTTTCCATACAATCCAATGCTCAAATCATTAGCTCAAAGTAATGAAAAAAGATCATAGGCAAGATATGTGCTTCAACAAGATTGAGAGCTTTAATCTTCCTGGAGAATCAAATGGAAACTTGGAAGAACTTTGTCTAGTTTAAATCACCGTGCTCTGGTCACGCTAACAAGTATAGTGTAAATTATGGGGTGCATTTCCTTATGATCTTTGGTATCTAAATTTTTATTTTTTTTTTTTTTATTTTATTAAAAAATAAAAGTTATCTAAATTTTTATTTATTTTTTTTTTAGGAACAAATTTAGCTTTGTTCTCTAGGAATACTGGCATATACACACTTGTGTAAAAAGAAATACATGAAAATAACTACAGATTGTTAGATGTGATACTGCCTTGGAACTTATTCCAAACACCTATTGGTAACATAATCAGTAATAAAATGATTAAGACAGTCTTTTCACCAGCAGTCATACAGAAAGCTTAATTCTGCAGCATTTTATTATTAAAGCGTGTACAGTTGAGTAAGTAATTTTGGTAAGCCATATTTATAAACTTGTATTTCTAAGTAATATTGGTCATTAATAAGCAGTATGCTTTTCAGTGTCATAGCAATGTCAAAAGAATTGAAAATGTAGAACAAGGCAAATAATTAAAAAGTGGTAACACAAAGTTCATATATGGTAAATTAAATAGAAATGGTTTGGGTTTTGTGCCTATATGTGTGAAAATATACTGGAGATCTGCACGTGTGGTTTTGTTGTGTGGTTTTGGTTTGGGTATCAAGTACCCAATTTGGTTTTGGGTTTTTTTTTAAATAGTATTCTAACAAAGGTGCACCACCTTCCATAGCTGGTATGCTGGGTACTCTTAACTGGGGTTGGTTTGGACTTTTTCCTCTTGTTCCAAGTATGACCAGGTCCAAAGCATGGCTCTGCACTTCAGACTTTTCATGGAGATATTTTTCAAGTTAGTGAGGGAAATTAAGCTTTTGTTGCTACTGTTGCTGTTATCTTCTGATAAATAATCTAACTGCTGTTTTGACACCAATGTGGCAGGTAAAACAATGTGAAAGAATGGTGGGTGATGCTAGTTAATATTTTCTGTGTACTAATTTATAGAAACTGAAATAATTCAGAAGCCCCAGTTTTCACTGAGACTTCAGCTTGGTGAAACAGAAGTCCGACAGCCACAACATGAGACTATGGGTGGGTTTTCTTTCTATGTTTGGGGATTTTTTTTGTGTTCTGTGGGTGGGTTTTTTTGTTGTATGTTTTTTGGGTTTTTTTGTTTTTTTTTGGGGGGGGGGGAGTGTTGGGTTTTTCTGTTGTTTGTTTGGCTTTCTTTTTTTTTCTCAAGACTTGATACAGCTGCTCATAGAAGTATCTGAGGGATGGACCCAACTGAGACTCTTGTCAGTGAGACAAGGACTTAACTTTGTGAGGAGAGGTTTCTAGACACTTCTGACCTAAAACCAGCTAGGAATGACTTTATAATTACTTACAGTTTTTTCCATTCAGATAGCCAGAACCTGCTCCTACCCTCAAGGGAAACTGTATTTTTAAGAGTGAAGAGATCATTCATGCATTATGAATTGCTGCATGAATTACTGCATGAATACTGTCTGGTATTTATGAAGGATTTTCAGGGTTCTTTTTGTTTCATTGTTGTTTTTTTCCTTAAAAAAAGAAAAAAGGAAAAGTCTCTTCCCCCCAAAAGAAAAAAAGAAAAAACAAACCAAAACAACACCCCAAAAAAACAAACCAAAAAAAGCCAACAAAACCCAGTGCCCAATGAAACTTGGGCTCTATCATGTTCTACCAAAATTTGTAGTCTGTAGGATTGTTATTTCCATTAGAGAGGGGAGGTGTGGGAGCGAGCCGTTGTGCAGAATGTTTGTATTCTTATTTGTCTCATCAAATGTGCTGGAAATGCATTAGTGAAGCTGAAATATCCTCTGTCATCAGTGAATCTGTAGTTGGGTCTGAGGTCTAAAACAAAATTTTGAAAATCGTTTTTTATGCATTTAATGCATAATTAAACTGTGGAAGTCATTGTCCTAGAATGCTTGGGAGTTCCATGAGCCATATATTAAAAAAAGGGGTGGGACTGATTCATGAGTGGTATAAGTGAAGCACAGTCCTCAGTTTGTGAAGTGCTGTTGCCAGGTTTAGATGGGAGAAGAGTAGCCTACATAGTCTGTGGTTACCTGGCTTTATACCATTTGCTTCTTCCTCCAAGCATCCAGAGGAAACTAGAATGGCTTCTTGTTAAGTATGTGGGTCATTATTTATTACTGGTCCCACTCATAAAAGCAGATCTGTCAATTCTCATAGAGTATGCAGTGGATTTCATTTACAGAAATGTAACTTCATTGTCCAAGATAAACTCCCCTCTTCACAGATTTTCATCCAGTTCAAAAGTTAACAGTTGGAATTTGATTGTTTTTCCTTTCTGAGGTTTTCTTTTTTTGGAGTTATTTTGATGCTGGCTGGTTTCCTGGAAGGAAGATGCAGTCTTGGCTGTTGAGCTGAGAATCAATGGCAAACCTAATGAGTTGGATTTTAGTTACTTGTTCCTGAAGTAGAAAAAGTATAATGAAAATGTAATACATACACTGCAAACACTGTAAACTATGAGACAGTTTATCTCTTTGATGCAGCAGTGGTCTTGGGAGCATAAGTGTGACCAAACTGCCTGATTGTGAGAGTAAAGTAGGAGTTGAAAGTATTGCAATTAGCTTTTCCTATCCAGCCTGGCTGAAGGATGTTTCTGATGGGATAACCTTGAGTCATTTGGCAGACACTTGGCATGGAGAAGGACAAGGAGCTTTTGGCACTTCTCTCCTGGAAACTACATTGTAGTTCCCCTATTAAGAAGCTGCTTTCTTGAGGCATGCATAGAAACTGCTGTAAAAGCTTAATCTAATGTAATAAGTGTTTGTCCTATCTTTTAGCTCTAAGTTTGCTGAAATGCATGATGCCTTTGAGTGAAGATCATGGAGAGATGAGGATTGTTTGATAAATGAATTGATATATATACAGATACATGTGTCTGTATCACACTTAAAAAAAACCAATGAAAATCTTAGTATGTTTAAAAGAAAAAAAAAAGACTTTGACTTTTATGTGCTGTATAGGTGAGTAAAACAAAATCGCTTTCTTTTCTTTCCTGATGGAATACCATTCTGGAAACTTCTATGAAGTTTTAGGCCTATATTAAAAATGAAGGACTGTCTGGATGAAAAGACCTCTTAAAAATCAGGATGCTTTTCAAATAAAAATTGGCCGAAGGGCATGGATAATTGTTTCTCTTTTCCTAGACGTACTGTTTCCTCTCTCTGTAGTGATAGGGAGACAGGGTACCTGAGCTGGTGAATTGCCAGCAGACCCAAGCTGTATTTTAATAACAAATTGGGTTTGGTTTGGTTGTTGGTTTTTGGTTTGGTTTTTTTTTCCCCTCTAGTTTATGTAAGTGAAGAAGCCATTCATAATGTAGATAAATAAAACGTATCTGTGGGCTTCTAATGAAAATATAAGAAAGGGAGGGTGTAACACAAACCCCATAGATAATATGTGTTATAAAATGTGTTAAGAACAAATCCCAGCTCTGTTATTTCTTTGTAGAATTTTGATAATTATTCAGAGCTGGTGGCTTTGCAAGTAAGCTGCAGTACTAATGCATCTGGTACTGTAGAAAGCTGAGGCTACTTCTAGTCCTGATTTTTGTCTAGAAATTGTATGTATGCGTGTTGCAGACTGGCTTGCCCAGTTAAGGGAGGAGATTGAAATTAAATATGGGCAAAAGAAGAAAAGATAAGAACTAAAATGTGTATTTCTTGCAGGTTGTGATATTAAATGAGGGGTTTTTTGTGTCAAGCAGAACATATGTATTTGTGAAATATTGTGGTGAAAGCTCATGTGCCTGGCTTGTGTGAGAGGGAATCAGTGAGAACTCATGAGTGGTATTCGTCGAGCCTCTGAGGTATGTGGACACTTTTTTACAGGGTGGATATTTTTAATCAATTTCCTGTAGTTGGACTACTTGGCACTTTGGCCATACCGTATCAAGCTGATAGCAAAGATTGGTTGGCTAATGGAAACAGTGATTAAGGGCTTGAATTTTCCTGGGGCTCCAGGGTGATAGTGAAACAGCTGCTGTTGCAGGCAGTGGAAAGTATGAATAACTCTTGCCTGGGGTTGTATAACGAAAAGAATAATCGGATCAGAGACTAGGTTAAATCATTGTGACTTCTATTAAAAACGCTGCTGGCCCGTGTTCAGGCCTCATTACAGCATATAATTTAAGGACACTGAAAAGAGCCCACCTATTAGGCATGAATAGATAAAGTCTTCACATCAGGAGTCAGGTATTTTTCTCTTGAGAAAGGAGTGAAGGGAGAAGGTGATTGAGAAGTGTATAATAACTCTGAACACATTTTAAAAGTTGTTTGGCGTTTTTCTGTTTGTTTTTCTTTGGTATATGGCAAACAAACTTTAAATGCAATTCTAATAAACTTGTCCATAGCAGATTAAACGCAGTAATTCTTCACAGGAGGCAATTTCAGGAGAGATTGTTCTTAATTAACTACTTGAGATGCTGTTATGTCTCTTGTTTCTTCTTTAGTAAGTTGCCAAAATAGAATTCTGTTCTTATCAGTGTTAGACGGCAAGGATGAAGTTTTCATCTTCCCTGCTGAAAAAAGTGAAACCCAACAATTTCGGGGGGGTGGGGGAAGCAGGAGATAGAATGAAATGCAGAAACACATTGGTTTTCAGCAATTTTAATTGAAGTGTAAGTTCATAAACAACAAAAAAGTTGCTTTTGGTATTCAGGAAGTTATAATGGTTTTGGGAGTTCTTTTCTAGCACTGGTCCTTTTTCGCCTTCAGTCAGAACAGATGTGTTCTTGGCATATAAACAAAGAAATTAAATGCATCCTGAAAGCTTTGCTGTGAAGTACCTCAAAAGCTTTAAATGCCTGTGGTTTTTATTACCAGTAGTGTTTCAACAGCAAAATTGCCTTGAGGCATCTCTGATTAGGTCAAATGGTCATATGTCTGTTTTGCTGGGGTTTTTTAAATGCCAAGATACTGCCACTGGCAGTAGAAGTCATTCAGCCCTTGAGTTGCTGTTGCGTGGTTGCTGCAATGGAAGGGTTAGTTACGTAGGAAGCTTCACAAACTTTGCAGACAGGCTGTTTAGACTGTTAGAAAAGCTGTGTTCGGTTATATTGTAGTATGCTTGCAAATATGGGTTATATCATTTATCACAGTATCCAGTACATTACTAACTTAACAGGCCTGAGAAAATTACAGTGTATTAGACATTAATCTTGCCAAAATTGCAGTGACTTAGGGTAAAATCCTGTCTTTCCTGTGGCTCTTTTTATGATCCCTATTAGTATATATTTTTAAATGCTTTTGAAATTTCTGTTTGTGAAATTTAGGTGTGCTTGGTATGTTCTTAGAAGTACAATATCTAATTGCAGTGATGTTGTTCTTCTGCTACCCACACAGAACATTCTTTAAAAATATTTTGAAGCTATCTTCCATTCTTCTTCCTCTGACTCCAGTGGAAAATTTAATTCTTTAAAGTTCACAAAAATACCAGCCTGCTTCTGAACAAGTACTGTGGTTTTCTGAAGGTTTGGGTGTCAGAGTGTAACTTTTTTTCCTTGACGTTTCCCTTAGTCATAGAGAACATCTGAAGAGTGGTCAGAAGAGGAGCGCTAGCTTTTACTTGCCTATGATAATATCTTTTATGCTGAAGTTAAATGCTGCTGCCATGCTATAAGGAAGTAGTCATTTAAAAAGGTGACAGACACATGCTGTTTTCATACTGTTTAGTCCTGATCTCTCTTCTAATTTTGCACTCCCTCAAGTAGCAGTTTTGCATGATACAGTTTTATTTTTTAAGTGATAGTAGACAGTTAATTGCAGAAGTATTTTTCATTAAATTGCATCGGGATTATGGCTATATTGTCACTCATTTTCACTCAATATGACAGTTCATGTACCTGTCTGCTAAAAAAAAAGCACCGTAACAATTTAAAGAAATGAGTCAGGGGCAACTCCTAGTTTACTTTTTGGAAATGATGGCTAAACATCCACAGAAGAAAAAATATCAAATTACACATTCATGTTGCACGGTTTGGGGTTTTACTTGGTGATGTTGGGGGGGGGGGCTTGGTTGGTTGGGTTTTATCTGTGATTATTTTTTTTTTAAGGGGGGTAAAAGCCAATGTAAATCTAGATTTAGTTTTACCTGTTAAATCGTCTTTGCCATTTAAAGGATAAACTGGGTGTCTTGGGTAAAATTTGGCACATGTAATGCCCCAAGCTCCCATTTTGCTTGTAGAAAACAAGCAGCAGAACTGGAAGGAGAGGAGGTGGTTACTCCTGTCATGTAATGATGGAAGTGTTGATGAGCTGGGCTACTGTGGAAGCATCCTGGCAACACTGACATTGCAGTCTTGGAAGAGGCCATTCTTTCCGAGCAGCTGCCCTGCACTCTAGTGCCCTTATCACTAAGGCAAGGACTCCAGGACTTTTGAAGGCTCTAAAGTGGGCCAAGTAGATAATAAGGCTGCAGCTGGATAACTGCTGTGGGCTGAAAGTTGCTTCTAATAGCACAGTATCTAAGAAATGCACCCTAGAATTGCCACCACATTTTGCAGCATTCTTGGCATTAGTTTATATGTATGCATGAGCTTGTCCAGTGTTGACAGACTGTCAGCACATCCTGGTGTGAATGAAGTGGATTTGTGCAAGAGTGTTGCCTCTTTGTCTCTTACGTTTATTCCTTCTCGTCTGAAAATGCCAAGCATACTCTTAAAGCTGATAACAGTTCTGGAAACAAAATTGAAATTGCCAGCTGCTTTCTTGGGAACCTGTGAAGAGCTGCCTTCCAGATACTGCACATGACAGCAGATCTTAATTTCCTAGCTGAAAATAATAATACCCTCCTATATTGCCTACTATAATAAACCTCTGACCCCACAGATGATGTAGTCCTGTAGGTGTGTTTGAAACGTAAAAGACATACAAAATGCTTGCTAGTCAAAGTGAGTTAACCAGCATAAAATTATGTGCAGTTGATTCTTACACACTGCTGTGAGTCCATTTTCCCCCTCCATAATGCACACATGTTCAGGTGTTACAGAACACTACATTGATCTTGAATATTTCATCTCTGAAAATGTTCTGAACCTCCTTTTTATTTAATAGCAGACTTCTGTTAAATTAAGAATGTTTTAGTGGCTGTCTCATGGTAGATTTCTGTAGAAGTCAGTGCAGGAAGTAAATAGAAAAACTGAACAGTCAAGTCACATTGTAATTTGCAATACAGGAGTGATGAAGAAGAGTTGTATATCACATAGCTGGGACCTGAACTGATGCTATGTAGAGAGTCCTTTGGTCTGGGAAATGAGTGATGACACTGGTGTCTGTTTTTTGAGGACTGTTTCCTACAGTTAATAAGCTATAAAATTTATTTGTAGTAGATCTGGTCTTCTAAATGCCATTGTGTGTAATGAAACATAAGGCATATGATGCTTTAAAAAGTAAAGTCCAATATAAAGATAAATTTAAGAAATTCTAGATGATAGGAGAACTGGGTGGAATGATAAGAATTAATTTCTGATCGCAAAACTTTTAGTGGTTGATCATAAGTTTGAAAGTAGAAGTTACTTAAATCTGTGCTGTCTTTGCTTCTGTGGCTCCCTTCCCTAGACTATAGGGGACCTATAGTTTAACCATAATACTAGGAGGGCAGTCGCCTCATCAACTTATCCTTAAAAAGTATGAGGTAAAGGATCCTGTGAATGACAAATAACTGGAGAACAAAAGCCAGCTGCAGCACTTCAGTGCTTCAGAACTACAATGCAATACAGCCACTTACATATAAGCTACCAGCAGTTTGCAGTACTGGAAGCCAAAAGCTGAAGCAATGACAGCAGAGGAGCCAAGGTCCCTTTCAGGCCCCTGCGCACCAAGGCAGCTCTCTGGCAGGAGAACTTGCTGTCTGTGACACTGAGGAACTGGCACGGTGCTGGGAACAGTTACGCTGAGTGGTGGTGTTGGTTTGGAAGGTCAGACACATTCTTTCTGAACAGTTGGACATATCTAATAGGAGTAAAGTCTAGGGAGACCAAGTTAGCTGTGTGACAGACCATGAGGGTTTGGGGGGAAATAGTGTTTGGATCTATAAATCTAAATCCAAGGACTGACTGAATGAAAAGTCTTCATGCATCAACCTGACAAGCCCACCTTAAATCTCGAAGTTAACAATCTTTTTTTAATAGACTGGATGTGGGACACCGAAGTTTACTACTGAACAGACAGATCTAATTGTATTTATTTTATAGGATATTGGAGCATCATCCATATCTGAGGAGGAATTACTGTAACTGGTACATCCTGCAGTTGTGTTTAATTACGGACCAAACTGTGCAGTAGAGCAATTTAAAAGAGAATTGTGCCTGGTTTAGCAGTGTGAGGTGGTTTGTTTGGTTTTTTTTCCTGTACCCTACAAGGAAGAACTTACCCTGGAAAGTTTTGTTATTGAAAGCTGATTTATCTTTAATGTAACTGGTAGTTTCTGAGCCTCAAAACAGGCAGCTGACTTCCTGGTAGGTGACAATGTAGCTTCTCTTGTAAATGCACAACATTATGGTTTCCTAAGGGAACTGCTAATAAAATGTTCCTTCCTTCCCCTCACCCCTTCTTCTTTCCGACACACTTAATCTGTTCATGTATTTGCACATTATTGT
Source organism: Neopsephotus bourkii (assembly GCF_033783945.1). Lineage (NCBI taxonomy): Eukaryota > Metazoa > Chordata > Aves > Psittaciformes > Psittacidae > Neopsephotus > Neopsephotus bourkii. The sequence goes on along the minus strand of NW_026901456.1, from coordinate 4,441,695 downwards.
TTAATCTCTCTTCCCCTCCTTTCCCACCTCCCTCCCCCAGCTTGCTTTAAGTATCACCTTTTTTTGCTGACTGTTCTAGTTAGTACTTTGCATCGTATATTATCTTTTTTGAAGACTGTGTAATTCTTTTGCATTTAAATCTGAGAAAAAAACTTGTTATAACATTTAGGTTGTGTAATGTAGAACTGGAAATGCTTGTTGTAAGCTCTTTTTGCTCTGCTTGGCAGGTTTGAAATGCCAGCTAAAGTTTCCTGAGTTGGCTTTAGAAACAACCAGGGTAGTGCTTTCCTTAGAGGCTGTCAGAATCAAGTGGCTTTGAGAAGTGGCTAGTCTGTGGTGGTTAAAAATACAGTGTGGATGAAACTGACTCCTAAAAGTGTATCTGTTAATCGTGCAAAACCTGTTTTTACGAAGAACATCTGAGCACTTAGTGTGTTTTCCTCAGTCAGACTTGTAAAATGAAACACTTTATCTCCGAGCTTTTTACAGAAGTAGTTTAATCAAAACCCTATTCATCTGGAAAAAATGATAAGCCTTAACTGTTCACATGGGAAAGATGTCTTTATTCTTCTATTTACTTAAAGGCTAAGTATACAATAGTAAACTTTCCTTTGACTAGGACGTTATTGTTGTAGTAACTTAATGAGGTTCCTCAGAAATACCTTGGAGAGTGGCATTAATAGCAAACACTAAGAATAGCTTAGGGGAGTGCCCTTAGGGGAGCTGTCTGCCTTTCTTCCTTAGCTGGAGAAAAGACTTCATGGTTGTATTTTCCAAAACAGGGTTTGGGGGACTACAAGAACAAGTAAACAGGAGATTTGAAAGCACTAGGGAAACCTGAGAAATTGCATTCATGTTTCATATCACACTGAAATTTCTTTGTTCTTTAACCTTCACTGGGAAGTAGTAAGAATTTTATAACACTGAAAAGCTATTTTGATAGCACTCTTCTACTTACAGATGTGGTAACTTATGTTTATAACATTTATAAAAATAAATAGAGCATAGAGTGTAAACCCTTTAAGTCAGTTCAAATGGGGACTTAATGGAAGTCCAGCAGAAACTTGCCTGTAAGGACTGCAAAGCTCTCATCAAAATGAGATTTGTAAGTCTCATTCAAGGCATGAGAAATGTGAACAGTGCTTTGTCAGACTGTCTGGGAAGGGAGGAATTGTGTAATCAATTGCCCTTTTAAGCAGGGAAGTCTAGTGAGAGAGATCAACCTGTTACCCTTCAAATTACACAGAGGCAGCAACCCAGATACAAATAACATGACGTTACAAGTAGTTTTGCAATACCCAGAGCTTACCTGCATACAAACAGATTAAACAAAATTAAGTTCCCTGAAATTTCTTAATGAAAATGAGAGGAGATGAGGGTCCTGGGAGCTACTTTGAAGACTCATTTGTTTAAGTAGTACCCTCCTGACTTGATCAGACAGAGGGTAACCAGAACTTTGATCAAGTACTGAAGTCAGTCTCACTGATGTGCGCTATGTTGAACTGACACCACAAGGGATTTTCAGAAACCAGTCAGGCAAGTAGTTTCAGGGAACTTGTAATTAGTTCAGTCCCTCTATGTAAACAAGCTGTTTGTAATGTTGAGACTTCCAAGAAATGAATAAACTTTTAATAGAAGATGCAAGTATTCAGAGAGGCTCTTGCTAAATTTGCTTACAGTCTCCCCCTGCCTCCCAAAACCTGTTTCCTAGGGCACCTAATGCTGGAGATCCTATGTATCCTATGGATAGGTAGAAAATAGAGTGAAAAGTACTCATATGTTTAGGGTTTTTTTTCATATTTTTTTAATAAGCATTGAAAATAAGCATTTAGATTTATTTTCAAAATTTTTTAAACAAAATCAAGTTACATCCCCCAACACCCTCCCCACTCTTCAGCCTCGACCTACCCTCATACCAGATTGTCAAGACTTCTCTACTGAATCCTCCAAGAAATAAGGTTTCCTCAGAGATGCTACTCTTAAAAGGCGAAGTAAATTTCTCACTGTGGAACATCATTTCCACCTAAATTTTGAATCAGACCAATATTTATAATTGCCACTTTTCTATGAAGAACTAAGAAGAATTGATTGGCAAACCTCAGATCTGTTTGAGTGTCTGTAGATTTGGCATTCAAATGTATATATTTAACTGTTTGTTTTCCCACATACACACTGACAGAGGGTAAGTGTCTTGCTATTTAAACAGAGTAGCCCTTCATGGGTTATCGAAAAGGATATCAGATCTGCTGGCAGCTGTACTCTTTGAGGAAGAACTGTTTGTCTTTTCACTGAGGTCTGACAGCCTGTGGCTTTTGAGGTTGTCATAAAGTTAAGTTGTATGCTGTCCTCATACTCTTACCTTAAGTCGTATTAAACAGGCAACTTTGTGTTTATTGATAGTTTGGGGGTTTTTGTTGTATTACTGTTTTGGCAGCAGCATCTGAACAGTAACAAATCCCTTCTAAGAGGAGCTTACAGATAAGGATTTGATCCTCCTTTCATTTAGGAAAGTGGCAATGTTATGGTATTAACTTTAACTGGAAACAGAATCAAGACATAAAATAGAGATGTAAGGATCAGGACGGACAAGAGAGGATAAAACTGGCTATTAAAGGATGTACTAAGTCTAGTTACATGTCAAAGTAGAACTGTGCATAAGCCTTGAGTAACTTGTTTAGGAAAACAAGCAATTGCATGTTTGCCATGATGGCAGCTATTCAGGGTATAGGAGTGCTTGATTTAACAAAATCATAATTGATAGATTGAAGTCACTAAAATATGCTGTTTGCTTTTAGAGAATCTCAAAAGGTTCACAATTAGAAACTAGACAGCGCAAATATACTGCTTTACATACTGTGCAGACTTTGTGAAATGTTTTCCAGGAAAGTTGAGAACAGCCATGAATCACTTATGGAAAACCCAGTGGAATGAATTAGTCAAAGAAATGTTTGAGTGACCACCCTTTGCCTTTTGCTATCGGGAAATAATGCAGCTTTCCATGATTTTATACAAATCATGTGGCATAAATAAAAAAGGTGTAGTTAGAAAAGCAGGCAATTACAGTTGCTGCTGTTTGACTTTCTCATAGCTTTCTAAAAATGCTTATTTTGAAATAAATATGAAGTTTAATATCAGACATGTTCTGAGTATTTGGGGGGAAATCATGTCTTGAAGATGCTCAGGGAATTTCTTCCCTGAACTTACCTCTTTTACCTGTGTTTTCCTGCTGTTTAAAAAGTTTAAAAAGGGGGGGCTGTTTTCACTCTGTCTTCTGAAACTATTACTTGCCTTCTCTCCTTTGACTGCCAGGCTTTTATTTTCAGAGTAGCAACTAAAGTCAAAACTTGCACAATTGAAATTACTTAACTATAGAAATGAAGGCTTCTATATTGATACTGCAGAAGTTATGTACTTGGTAATGTACATACACTGTAATACTGATTACTGTTTTTCAGAGAACTGATGGAAAACGGTATCCTCATGTATGATAAATTGACCAAATATTTCCTTATTGGGTCATAAAGAATATATTTTTTTCAGGTTATCAGCATACTTCCCAGCCAAGTCTACAGTCTTCGTGTTTCACCCATGCAAACTCATTTAAGTGCATGAACTTCCATGCTTTGTGCATTGGCAGGTGTGATCTGAACAGTGTTAATTAGAAGAGAAGGCTCCAGAGAGACCTTACAACAGCCTTCCAATACCTAAAGGGGGCCTACAAGAAAGCTGGAGAAGGACTTTTTACAGGGGCATGTAGTGACAGGGCAAGAGGAATGCCTTAAGCTGAAAAAGGGTAGATTGAGATTAGATATTGTGAAGAAACTCTTCACTGTGAGGGTGGTGAGGCACTGGCACGGGTTGCCCAGAGAAGCTGTGACTGCCCCATCCATGGTAATGTTCAAGGCCAGGTTGGATGGGGCTTTGAGCAACGTGGTCTAGTGGAAGGTGTCTCTGTCCATGGCAGGGGGGATTGGAGCTAGGTGGATCTTAAGGTCCTTTCCAACCCTAACTATTCTATGATTCTGTGATACAATTACAGTGTTACAAGATTAAAAGGGAATATTAGAAATGCCAGAAAAAAAGTGCATAGGGTGAGGGATTACAGTTTTCAGTCATCTTTGAAGCAAATCCTGCGCTAGTTTTTTGTAACATGGGCTGTTGATCCAAAAGCTTAGGGGAGCTCTTGGTATTTGGAAGGGAGTTGCTTGGACTTACTGACATCCTTTCATAGATAAGAAGCTGTGAGTATTGAATGACTGAAAAGTCTCGCTTTTTGCTGCTTCCTCTTCCTTGACAAGAGCTTGTTCCACCAAAGATGTTTGCATTCAAGTTCTTTTGGGGGCTGCTTAGGAGATTGGTTTGTGTTTCGTGGTTTTGTCTGGTGATTTTATTTTTTTTTTCCTTGTGGCTCTGATATTGTTTGGTGTGTTTTTTTGGGGGGGGGGGAGGAAGGGGAAAGGGAAATTGGCTGTGGGGGGGGTCTTTTGGGGGTGGGGGTAGTGTTCTATGTAGACAATGGCTTGTGCATAGATATATTCTTGATTCGACCAGTTTGGTCTAATGGGATGTGCGAAATATTTTGTTCTTTAGTAAGTGAAAGCTGCTGCATTCATTTTGTGTTCAGCTGCATTGAACGGTGTCTTGATAACTTACTGGGTTATTTTTGAAAGAGAGTAATGTAAACAAATGGCACTTAGGCAACTTTAACTTTGAATTTCTTTGGAAAGTGGATGGGTGCTTCATTTTCAGTTAAATACATCTGAAGAAATTTAATTACAAGAAAAAGCTTAAAAATATTAATTCGTAGCCATACAAGATACCGTTGAGCTTAACATGGAAAACCAAAATGATTTTTTCCTAAAGATAACTTCAGTGATTTTAATTTTTTAAATTTTATTATAGCATGCAGCGTAAGCAAGCCCCTAAAGCTTGGAAATTCCTTTGTACACTAAGTATATTTCACAGATGGTGGAACAAATGTCTGTCTTACTTTGCATTTGTGTCCTTGGCCATCACCTTCTACAAAGTTTTGAATTTGCTCTTCTTTACATCCTGTGATATCTGCTGATACTTGTTCTAGCTTGCCTGGAGGCCCACGTAAGTTGCCTAGCTGGCTTCTGCCAAGCAAAATAGCTGACAGCAGAGTTCTGCATGCTTCCTCCTTGGTCTTCCTGCTCTGCCCAGTCCCTGGTATTTTCATGCAGCACTATCACAAATTCTGTCCCTTAACCCTTTATCCTGGTATCATACTTTATTAAAACTTTAGAGACTCAATACAGTCCATTCCTTGCCTGCTGTCTGCTGACAGAAAACTCCCTGTATCACTTTAAGGGACATTTTTCTTCTGTGGATTTATACTTGCATGAAGGAGCTCTTTCAAAGTAAAACACAGTGCCTTTTTTTTTTCCAGATCATTCTTTAAAGGATTAAGTAGTGTCCTGAGGAGATTATCCCTGAATGATGTCTGAATATAGGGTTATAGGCTCTTAGTAATCCTCTGAGTGCACATAGAGTGCTCCTCAGAAATTCCTAACCTTTTAAGATGCTGTTAGCTAATGACTGTTTCCTGCTTTCCAGGTGAGAACAAACTTTATGAGCTTTCTAACGTACTTCCTAGGTATACAGCAGCCATAAATATTATTTGCTCTGTTCTTCTATTTTCCAGAGAGACACCAGTTACTCTGGACTGAATGTTTTGTAGCTCCCAAGTGTAGGAAGGCTTTGAGGTATAAAGGAGAAGGAAGGAATTTTAGCACTGATCTGGCTTCTGGGTGGCATTACATGAATTGGTGATAACTAAGCATCATGGTTATTCAGTTCAAGTGAACACCCTTTTTCCAAAATGTCACTTCTTGAACAAAGTAGCAAGGTTTCTTGCAGATTTTTCTGTAGAATGCTCAATTCTTTCAGCAGGTTTATTCATGATCTGTTTAAGATGCTAATTTGCACAAGTGTTAGCATATTTTATTAGCCTCTGTATAATCAGTCCATACAACTGACCAAATGCTGCGCAGTTCTTATTTACTTGTTCTGGTTTTCGCCTGTTGGTGAAAATATTTTTCTTAATGAAACCAACTTCATTAAACAGAAGTTGGTTATCTCTAACTATAAAAGGGATTTGTTTCCCTCTCCTAAAATGCTCTCAGCATATAAAGTCTTAAGACACTCTGTCCCCCGCCTCCATGAGTCCACTATTCTATTTAGTCACTGCGATTTTGCAAACTTTTGGGAGCAAAAGCACTCTATTTTTTTCAAGTGGAATTATGTTTTTAATATGAAGAGAAAAATAGTTACCAATAAATACATGGTATGAAAATGTTTATTTCCTTCCAGAATATTCAAATGAGGGCAAAATTATAATCCATATACTATGGATCACTTGAGTAAGTTCCTTGCAGGAATGGAAGCATGTTGAAAAAAGACTTTAAATTTTGGAATATACTTGCCATATGAAAATTTTCTAAATGAGTCTAGTTGGTTACTCAAATATTCTGTAGTGGAATTTCCAAATTACCACTTTTATGTTACCAGTCAGTGAACAGGAATTTTGTGTTTAGTGCTTGGAAATGGAAGGGTAAGTCATGGATTTTTCCAAGGAAGTAATAAGCACACTGTAGATATTTATTTTTCAGATGGCTGGCTGGAAAACTATCATGCATTGAGTCTGTAAATAGCCCTTCTGTGACAGAGCACAGCTCTTTATATTCTGTCTGAACATATGTAGGCTACATAATGCAATCATGACTACAGCTCCTATATTTTAAGGTCCTGCTTAAAAAATAAATCTTGTAAGAGTCTATTCAGCGAAACAGCTACTTTCCTTCTTGGCAGTGCTTTTGGAATCTGTGCTTAAAAAAAATCATCAGTGGGTTACTTGAATCTTTTTGTCATCCCTCAGTGGAGTAATTGTGGAGTGGATAGTTTCTGTATCCAGAGAAATCAGTGAAGTCAGACTTGGCTTCATAGAGGCCTCGCTGACGTCCACTGGTAATGCACACTTCTGTGGTCAAAACTCTGGATCCCTTGGCATTGTGGCTTTCTGCTGAAAGGACATATAGCTTCAGGGCGTAGGCCATAGCTTAAGACTTCAAATAAATGTTTTAAATTGTATTAACAACTAATTTGAGTAGGATTTCTTCTTTATTCTCCTTTTGAAATAGCAACAGTAGGTGCAGGTAACCTTCTGAAAGTATTGTTTTGTTTCTTTTGTCCTGTGAAAAGCTGTTGAATTAAGATCAAGAAAATTACTAAGTTAACTGGCATTCATTGGAGCAAGCATGGTTTGCTATTCACCTGTCTTTAATAGGTAAAATTTTTAGTTGAAGGGAGAAGAAATAAGGCTGGAACTTCCAAGAATTATTGATTAAACGGTGAACAAAATTGTCTCAGGGGTTTTGGAGATCCTGTGAAGAAAGACTGACTGTTCTGAACCATTCTCCACGATTTCTTTTATTCAGTGGAAAATGTTCCAAACTTGTTGTAAAGTAATTAAACTGTAGGCAAGCCAGTATGCTGCTTCAGCAAATGTCATCATAGTAATAATAGCTCTTGAAGATTTTGAATCAGCTGTACTCCCTCTGTGAGGGGGAGTAGTCCACAGAATGACATCTGTGTGCTGTGATTTTGGGTTTAAGAATATACACAGATTTCCAGAATTCTACCAAATCAATGCTGAGAAACAGCCTCTTGGAGGAGGAACCACCAAGACCACTGGTTTGAGTAAAGGTATGTTGCTGTTATGTTGGGGGAGTAAATAAAGTGTTTATTGCAGTGATCGCCCAATTTGCTTTTTTTTCTTTTTTTTTAACTGTTTTTAGCCTTGAGGAGTGTGCATCTGTTCTGGAGAAACTCCAAATGGCAGAATTTCAAGACCTTCCAGTAGGAAAATACAGGTGGAGCTGAGGAGTGAATATTGTTGTATTCTTCCCTGCTTACAGCTGTTTTAACTTGTCACGGGCAGCTGATCTGATTGCCCAAATGTGATTGTGGAAGATTCACTGCAGCTCAGAAGCTCTGCTTGTTTGAGTACAGTTAGATAAGAATGACTGGGGTTTGGTTTCCACCATCAGATATCTTACTTGTTTTGAAATTTTCGCTTAAAGTTACAGGCTTGTCATACTGCAGTGCAGTCTGTGGAATGGAGGAGTAGAGTTAATGGTGTAAGTCTCACAGGTTGCTGCTAAGAGCAGCATGGCACCAAAACACAGGTTGGTTCCATGCTCCTAGGAGCCTCCAGTATCATCAGGAGAAGTGACAGCTGGCTTCTGACTTATTTATGGTTGTGTTTTTTTTGCATTAAGGACTTGGAACTCTTTGTCTAACCAGTTGATCTGAAATACCCATCAGAGACCTTTGGTCATGCATCTGGAAACCACTAAAACAGTATCTTGCTATGTCAGAACAAATCTGAAGGCAAACTCTTAAAGAAAAAGTCATTAGGTTTCTTAAATTTGTTTATCTGAGGCTTTACTATGCAATGATTCATGTTTTATAATGGTAACTCTTGATTAGATGTTGAGTAGGGAATAAGCTGACACAGATTTGTTCCTTCTACTGTTTCTCCTCTGTAGTGACCTTTTAGCATGATATTCCTCATTATCTAGAATGTACGAAGTGAGATAAAAATAACTTGACTTTTTTGTTTTTTGTTAGAATAGTTCCAATGGATCTGGAAGTATATTGAACCAAAAACGACACCTGCCTTTTAATCCTGCTGTGATGATCAGTGTGTGTGTCATAAAGCCAGAAAGCCAAGCATTTCCCCCCCCCAAGCAATATTTAAGACCAGGATGCTGACGTGAAGGTTTTACTAAAACATATTATATATATAAGTTTTTAGAAGATGGGGTTTTCAGTACGTGAATCTAAATCATAACCTTGCCCAATCATCTCAAAATTTAGTTTTTAAAATACCCTGTTTTGTAAAACATACCGTCGTCATCACTGTACTTACATGTGTCTATATCAAAACAGATCATAACTTATGTTTTGGGTTTTTTTAAATCATAAGCCAAGTTTAGGTTCAGTGTTCTGTTAGCATTTTTCATTTATGTGGTGGATGCTGCTTCTGGCTCCAGGGTGGAAAAAAGGAGTTTTGGACATGCTTGATACCGAAACATCTTGTATTGGGGATCTTTGACCACGCTGGCTTCAATTCGATAGGGCTTGAATGAAATGCTCTCAGTTGTGGGACTGGATTGTGACACACTGCTGGATCACTCCCTGGGGTCTCTTTCCCTCTTAGCATCAGAAACGTTTGGGGAGCTTTCATTTCTGTGTCTTTTGATACATCTTTCATATAATCTGTCACAAGGTGATAGTCTTCCAAAAACTTTTATTCCTCATCGCTACTTGTTTCAGCTGATGAAGATAGTTCTATTTACATCACTGTCAACATTTAAATATATCTAGGTTAACATTAAAGGCCCATTTCTCTTCAACCTTCAAACATGGTGTATTTTAGATACCAGTGTACAAGTTCAGCACCAACATTCCTCAATGCCCTTTAGCTCGCCCTAATGCATGGGCAATGTGCAGAGGCAGCATTGGAGTGCAGCACTCCAGCTGTGTGTCAGAAATGAGTGACGTGCTGAAGGAATGCGTGGATCTCAGTCAGCATGTGCCCTGTCCCCTGGACCTTTCCCTCCACTGAATCCAACTTATAAATAACTTTACAGCTGTTTCTGTTTACAAAACCAAAGTGTTCTTCATCTTCAGAAGGTGCCCCCTCTCTCAATAAATAATCTCAAGGGCTGTTTTAATAGCTGATGTGTGTACCATATCCCTTCTTTCTTTCTGAAATGGCTTCATCTTGCAAATCTACCTATCTGTTAATTACTGTCTGGATATTTTTTTTCCCCACACTGGTATTCAGATAACCTTGAAAAGGTCAGACTGTTGATAATTTTTCCTAGTTATATTGGTAGGAAGAATACATATATTTCCTTAGTTACACAGTGCTTGTGGGATACTATCTGTATCTTGGAGGGTGGGAACATTTTTTTTAACAAACAACTTCCTTCAATTTTGCTGTAAATAGTTTAGAGATGCTTTATTTTAAAGTAGGCAAAAATGGCCTATTTACACATTTTGGTTTAAAAGCCCTTGTTCTTTTTTAGCTCATAATAAATATAGATGATCTTTGGAGAATTTTCCTCTTTCCCCTTTTTTAATCTCCACTCTGAGGGAAGGATTTATATAGATATCTATATTTATAGAAGCCTTCAACAAGTTTAAGTTAGAAGAGTTGTTTAAGGATTTCCTGCCCTTCCCTTTCCTTAGTTAGCCTTTTCTAATGTGGCATGTGCACCACTTCCACTATGAGTTATAGACCGTACTATTGTCCTCATCGCCTTTTCTTTCCCTTTTCCGCCTTAAGTAGAAATAAATAATCAACACTGCAACTATGTCCGGCCATGGGAACAATCTTGTTTACATTTGTTTCAGTTAAAGATTATCATCTTGGCTTTTGGCTTTGGCTTTTTATCCTGTAGGTTTACTTTTTTGTATTGCAGCCCCTTCCACCCCCAGCGTGTAATGGATTGAACTGATGCTGGACAGCATCAGTTGACTGAATTGATGCTGGACAGTCTTTTTCAGGTATTTTCGTACACTTAAAGAAGCATCTTCTTGAAGGTTGTTTTGATTATTTGAAACCAGATTATCTCTCTGTAGTGCAGGTGGGAAAAATGTTTATTTGCAAGAACTTTCTCCTTCCCTTTTTCAGTCCCCCTACCCAATCCACTGCAAAAAGACGTGGTGTTTCATGGTATGTTCTTTCTACTGTAAATGTATTACCTGTAGATAATTTTGTAATTAAAACAAATGAGATAATAAATTTAAACAGAAACAAATACAAGAAAAATAGGTAGCTTTTGTGAAAAAAATGGTTTGATTGGCATTTGTCCTTCTATAATTTTAAGTATATAAAGGTATTTGAGTCTTGCATCTTAAGCATGTGTACCATAGTAAGGTTCTTCATAGCTTTTCTGGCTTGCTTTTACATATTTTGAAAAGTTGCTTTTTAGAGACGAAAGTACTATCCAGAAGTTCAGTTTTATAGCCACTGGATAATTTTTTCCACTGGTTCCTGTATACAAGTACTTGATCTAGCTTGATGTATTAACGACAGATAGGGTTTTCTTCTGTGTAGGCTATTACATGGAATCGGATGCTTAAATTTTGTTAAAACTGCACGAATTTTTTGTCTCTATTTTTATGACTGGAAATTCAGTGACTAAAATACTTGTAAGCATAAGTGGTCATGTGTTTGCTGTTCCCTATTATAAACAAAGTTAATGAGAGGAGCTGATGATGACAGTCTTAACTCCATGCTTCATGCCCAGTTTTCCATTTTGTCATTGTGTGGGTGTTACCTTGATTTAATACACTGCACGTAGCTCTGTGTTATTTGGAAAACCAGTTTGTGTGTTTATATTGCTGTGCTCTATGTGATTTCTTTATTGTAAATAAATTTGCAGATGCTATCCATGCAGTTATTTCGTAACATTAAAGATACTTTTTTTTGCTTGTTAAAAAGGTGGTTTATTGCAGATTATTTCTCTGGTGATGTACTAACTTGGTGTATATACTCATTTTGCTTGTAATGTCTTTCTGATGATCTGATCAATGCACAGAATATAAAATCAACGAGTATGCAACCTTAGGAAAACTTAGTTTCCTTTAGTTAGGAAACTTAGTTTTCCTAACCACAAGAGAAGAAACTGTTCATTAATGTTTTCAGTTGTGTGAGAATTCTGACTCCCAGTGCTTCTGATCTGGGTTTGCGTGGCATGGGAGAAATTTGTATGGCTCAGTTAAGGGCTGTGTTACTGCACGAGTAGGTGTATAACTATTCCAGTGTTCTGAATTAGATCTCAAGGTTGCCAGTCTCCCTGTGCTCAGGCTACTGGAAGGATTTTTTTGAGAAAAAAGTCTACTCAAGCATGATTAGTCACCCAGTTAATTTTACTTCATAACAAATCCTGTCAGACCTACAAAAAGAAACCATGTCCCAGGAAGTTGATTCATTTTTGGCTAGTAAAATGAGCCTAAGAATTGTACAGACATTTTAAGGCAAGTGTCTTAACTTACTGCACTCACTCCTAGCTCTTTGGTTGAGCCGGCCAGCACTGATGTGACTCCTCTTGCTCACCAAGTAAGTTTCAAAACAAAACAAACCCCAGAACACAAACATCCACATAATAATAACCCACTTCTTGAATGGCAAGGGCAGGGAAAAGAAGATTTTTTTCATGATGGAGCATGTTACTGTTCCTTGATGGCAGTGTTTGCAGAGCACACTTAAAGGCAGTAAAGAAAAATACGAAGTCAAGGACGTGCTCATTAGCCCTTCATGTGTTAAACTTACTTGCCTTTCCAGTGGCCCTGAGTTCTGGGGATTTTTTGTGTTTACCTGAAGGCATGCTGAAGCCATGCTCTAGGTGAGTGTTATGTTCTATAAAGGAATGTTTATTAGTTTTTCCCATCTCTTTCAGCATGCCTGTCCCATGCAGAGATATACTATGTGCTGACAGAGCAGTACAGGTTAGAAGGTTGTCTGAACTCAGGTGCATGCTGGCACAGAGCAGAGCTTACTGACCCTGGACATGCATGGATAGTTCTGGAAGCTGTTTGTACTTTACTGTCTGACCCTCCCTCTCCCAACCACTAGGAAAATGAAACCAGTATGATTATTCATTCTGGACAACTTCAAGATCTTCAAGATGTTTATGCCTGTCATAAGTAAGGACTAATGCAAGATAATTAACTTGAAGACAGGAATAGAAACTATATGTTGATAGCAAAAGATCAGCAAGTATATATAGAGGAACATAGGGATTATGTAAAGAGCACCCTCCAAGGGCAATTCTAAAAGTCTGCCGGGGATGAGAGAAAAGAATGGACTACATTGTTCTGATTTCTAGCTCATAGGTGATCAATTTATTAGCTTACAGAATTACCAACACATTTATTTTCATGTTAATTTTCTTCCTCAGCTTGTTAGCTTTGCTAATGTAGTTATTGGCAATGAACAGTCATTTTTGTGACTTGCCTTTTTTCCTCCTTCTGTGGTCTCATTTCCTCCTCTGCTATGCCTTACCTATTTTACTGCATGTGGAGATTAAATTATAGAACTATTTATGGCATTCAATCATCTTGTGTTCCCACTGTTCCGTATGCTCATTTGAATCCTTGTTTCTCCTTTCACCTCCGGAAGTAATTAAAAGATGGTCACTGTTGAATTTCTCTGCCTGGGAAGTGCTACTAATAGTAGCTACTAATAATTAGCACTGACAGGTGCTAATGATGTTAGGGAGTACTTTAGGTCTGCATTGAGTATCTTGTCTGCAGGTTTTAGTACTCTAAAACTTAAGCCCTGGCGTCTGTGTACCTTTCAAGGGAAAGGTGAAACCTGAGAAAGCAGGGCTGGTGGTGTTGTCATGTCACACTATTCTTGCCCAGGTTGGTTTCTCTGAGTCTTGTTGCCCAAAGTACAGCAGCATCCCATTGCACTGATGAACTTTGTATTCTTTGGTATCAGAAGTTATTTGGTATCTAGATGATAGCATATATCTCGAAGTAGGTAATCTTGCCCTCATTCTCTTTCTGTAGGTCACTAGGGAGCCTCAAAGAGGCGTCAAAAAGCAGTACGCTTTGAAGACAAGGGAGGAAGAAACTGTACTCTTGATTTTGTATCAGAACATCAAATCAAGGAGTTCTGATAGTCTTGTCATGTTCTTGTTCCAGACAGTCTGTTAGCATGTGGTTAGCGAATGTTACAGGACCTGAACACCTCAGGAGAAACATTGCAACACTGACAGGATTTTGTAAGGGCGGTTTTGTAACTTTTGACTCTTCATTTCCAGGGTAGATCTGGGGGCTCCCAACACAGTGCTGCTGCCTTAAATCTACTGACTGAAACATTGTAGACTGCATTTTTCTTCTAATCAAGAATAGCACCAAGGATATTAAACCAGTTCAAAGGGATTTCTCCTCCCCCAGAATACTAATTCTCAATTTATTCTGTGTTGTGAATGGGGTAGTGTGCAACCATCTTTTCTTCTTTTTTTTCTCTTGAATTGTTTCTTTAAGAGAGACTTGTGATGCAGCTTTAGCAAAAATATGAAAGGTAAAATAGAACAGATTAGGACTGGTTTATTTTCTTTGTCCTTTTAGCTGGGCAAAGGGAAGACCTAGTGTGTATCAATAGAAGACTCAGTGTTTATTTTACATCCAGAGCACTGTGAAAAACTGGTTTGTGACATGTTAAATGTTCTCAAAAATAGATGGCTTGTTTACAGCAGTACAGCAGGCTGCAGTCCTGGTTTAGATGACAGTTATATCTGAAAGACCTGTAAACTAATTTTCTTTAGGTCCCAGTAATGTGTAGGTGGCCTTGAAGATAGCAATCAGAGGTATTTTTAATGTCTTTACTCTTCATGGGATCTGGACATAAAAATCTCAGTCTATAGTTACAAAGGAATGCAAGTACATGAAATCTACTTATCCTACTTCGAGCTGTGAAGTCCAAAATGGGGCTTTTGAAGACTTTTACGATCACTGGGCTCCTAGGAAGCTTTGACACACTTAGCTATATAAAGGTCTGCAGCTAGGTTGCCAAAGGCTTCAGCAGCTTGAAACTGCCTCCTGTGTAGGCCTTGTGACGCTCAAATATTCTTTCTACCTGTCACCCACAGAGGTGATGCAGGCAGCTTGGTAGCCTGAGAGTATGCCAAATGACTGACTCAGTAGCAGGTTAAAGGGGGGGACCTTCTTTGCTTTCTTATCAGAAACTATAGCATTCACCTAGGATGTGGAAAGCCTGTTTTCCTTTTGTGCTCAGGTGATTCATGGCCATATTTTCCAGGTGAGCATCCTGACCACTGGTCTACAGAGTCATACTTGGTGCTTCCACTTCCGAAGTCTTTAAGACACTTGACAACCTAATTCCAGGGCAAGGGATTCAAGACATACTCGGCATGATTTTCTGTGTGAGTTCAGGTTCCCTGCTTGGCATGATGGCTGTTTATGAATCATCAGGTATCTGTGTTTCTGGGTACAGGTCATGGGCTTGGGAACTGTTCTCACTGTATTTGTGCCCAGTCCAGATCTTGGTAGTGTTGAGGGGCTGGATAGCCACTGCATCCCATCTTCCTGGGAGGTCAGGGGGAAGAAGGGAGCTGCTGTTTCTCCCTGTATTTTCTGTCCCTCAGACACACAGTATGTTCGGTGCTCCTGGAGAACTGTGGAGGCTTGTTACCTGTTGCTTTCTTTCAGAGTTGATTTTAATCTCTGTGACAGCATCTATACAATTGTTGAGTTGTTCTTCCAAGCACCTTCTCTTTTCTTGTGCTGAGTTTATTTTCAAGGGCTTCTAAGAAAAGCTGCTACGAAGTTGGTCTGAGTAGTCTTTCACGCTAAGGTAACTTTACAATAGCAGAGAGTTTGACTGGTAAATGGGGAATTTTAGACTGTGGCACAATAAGCATCCTTAACTTAGAGCAAGTAAGTAGAGATACTGGAAATAAAAGAGGCTATTCATGTGAGTAGTTACACATGATAAAATATTTATGAAATAAGGTTTTAAAATTATGACTGTCTGCAAGTATTTTATAAAAGTGTGCTTCTGTCAGAGCCCCATACAATGACAGGAACTAAACTGCACTTAGGATTTTCTACTTTATAATAAACTTCGATTTGAAGCTGCAAAGGAGAGTTCCAAATAGCTTGTAAGAGCTTCAGTTTAAACTTAGTGAATTACTTCAAATGTTACAGAGTTTTTAAATGGTTCTTGATATTATATTTTTTATTTCTTTTTTCTTTTTAAGGCAAAAAATACAACCCACAAACCCCAAAACTCCCCCCACAAAATCCTGTTCTATGCTGCTTTGTGGGAAATGTTCTGAAGTTCGGATATGGGTAAACCAGAAAATGCCAGAGATGTAGGTTTCATACCTCATCACTACTGTCAGTAGTTCAGGTTGTCTCTTAAAACACTGCCACCAGATTTCTAGTGATGGTCCTGGTTAAAGAAAAGTAAAAAAAAAAAAAAACCCAAACAAAAAGTCTCAGCAGTTTATGAAGCTTGGAATGAGGTTTCTAATAAAGTGAGAATGGTAATGAGTCCATATAGTTGCTTTGAAGAAAGCTTCAAAAAGACTTCTCACTGTAATGGGGGGAAAAAGTATTTTCCCAAATCAATTCCTCCTAATCTCTAAATATTGGTCTGTGTATTTTTCCACAAAATTACCAAAAGCTATTGACCTGAGGGATTTGTTTTCCATTCTGAAGTCTTGCAATTTTCCTCCTGGCTAATTACAGCCTATTACTCTAGACTTTGGTCCTTTAGCAGTAACATTTTCCATCTTAAGATGGGTTGTCCCATTCCAGTGAAGAGCATGTTGTCTGAGTGCTGAATGGAATTACTACCAGTGGAAACTATGCTGCAAGAGGCTCGAGAAAGCAGCTGCTGTGCAAACCTCAGCTGTTTTTTCCATCCTCCCGAGCACTGGTAATTAGCATAGGGAAGCTGACTAATGTGCTGACGTCACCTCTTTCCAGTCGCAGCTTACATTTTGTTCCTGACTGCCTCAAAGCATGCAGGACTTTGTTCAGGAATTCGCTGTCACACACAGGATGCTCTGAAACCTTTCTTTTTCTTTTCCTTTTTTTTTTTTATTGAGGGGCTGGACTTGTTTCCCTTATAAACACTGCCTGCAGGACCAACGGCTTCCTTAAGTCCTTGGCTTCTTGCAGAGCAGCAGGCATTGCTTTAGTGAAGCATAAAATGCATTTCAGAAATTTTAACTACAGCTTTAGTTCTCTGATTGCCTGCGTGGCAGATAGCGATGTCTTCAATCAAGCAGAAACAAGGGTATGTTCTATCTTTTGTGGTTTATTCCTGTGAACTACTGGAATACTGAAGTATGTAGCTGCTGTTTCAAATTGTCTAAAATACCTCGATACCTTTATGACTTGTGAGAAAATTTCAGTTTGATGTAAGGGTCTTGGGTCTTAGAAGTCTGCAACTGACATGTCATGCTCTGACATGGATTATGAACTCTGGAAATTACTGTATCTGAAATTGTGGGGACTTGAAAATGATCAGAAGTTTACCTCCAAACTTCTTTGACTGCCTGTATAGAGCACCCTTCACTTGCATATGTGCTTTCAGCAAATGTTTAAATTATGGTTTCGGTGGTAAATTTCACATAATATATAGCACACTTTATACTTTCCATGGGATTTTTGTTTTTTGGTTGGCACTGTAGTTAAGAGCATAACGTTAAAACTATAAGAAGTCCTCTCAGGTTTATATTTAACTGATTAGAATTAATATAATGTAAGTAATCCAGTCCTGATACAGTGAATTTTTGACTGCTAGGATACCTTGGGGACAAAAATACCATTTTATTTACTGTTGTATTGCTAGCACATTTCCAACCTCTAGAATCACACATGTTTTTAAAAAAATAAATATATATATATAGCACAAATCTTGCAGGTACTCTCTGAATTTGTGTTGAATGGGAACTTTAAAATGTAACTTAGTGTGAGTTTTACTTACTTTTCATGATTGCATCCAGCGCTCTCAGAGTACAGGAGGCTAACAGATACAGGCTTCGTGTCTGGAGGGTCCTCGCCTTGTTTCAGAGCTCGTTTTGAAGAAGCTTAAGTGTGGCTCAGCAAGAAGCAGGACAGCTCTGATATTTTATCTTTGATACGTAGTGGTTCTGTACACGGCTGTGGAGAGTCTGTGAAGCAGAACTTTTCAGGAAGGAAAATGAAATTTTGAAGCTATCACTGCCTTCTTATGTAACATTTGTTGCTTTTCCCCTACTAATTCAAAGCGTAACAGTAAAAAAAATGAGGCAGTGTGATTGTACTTACTTATTTTGGCTTTGTATTGAGCTTCTATGAAGAGAAAAAAATACCTGAAATCTGAATGCTTGATCTATTGCCATCACTGAAAAAAGGCTTGTGACTGGTTACTGTGTTCTCAATGTGAGCCTGAAACACTTTGCAAAAGCATGGCAGCTTCAGAACCTCCTGCTTCTTTCTCGTCTTTTTGTCTGGCATCATGAAGTAAGACTGGAAGCACTCTTCATGTAAATGATATGAAAAATAGCCAAGTCAGGTTTGCATAGATGCCCTAGGAGCACAAACCTGAAGTTTAAAATGCAAATAGCCAGCTGATGTTAAAGATGTTTCAGTCTTTCACACAGATAGGACTGCAAAGTGACAGCTGCTGATCTATGAAGGTATAAGGTTTTGATCCAGCTCCTGCTCTTACCATACAGTCAGAACAAGGAATGTGCCAAAGGTCCTTCAGGAGCTGTATGGTTTGTCCTGAAGATTTTTTTAGGAAAGATAGTGAGAGCTTTTTTAGAATCCATTTCCAAAAATAGAGGAGACTGTAAAACCAGAGCTCAGTAAGAGTATGTTAATTTTCTTAAAGTAGCAGCTATTAAAACAGGAGATGTTCATGAACTTTATTATGCATGCTGCGACACTGCAGAAAAATAACATTTACGTTGCAAATAGGTTTTGTTTTGTTGGGGTTTTTTTTGTTTGTTTGTTTTTACATTTTCTTCTATTTAAACTGTTGTGTTGGTTTCCTTGAAAATTGCATCCTCAGACAAAGGTGTGCCTGACAGACTTTTTTTGGTATATTAATTTTCAATTTGTTACCAATACTGTTATTTCTTTGTGTCACTAACTCAGAGTATCATGTCCAGCACTAATAATAATCCATTTTCAGTAAAGAAGAAAAAAGCTGCTATACAGCCAACAAGTGCTAGGTTAAACAAATTTGTTGTAAAAAGAGAGAAGAGAACTAAATCTAAGCTGTTATAAATAGATCAATATTCAAGAGTGGTAGTATGCCGCTACTGGTAACTGCAGTTTATTTCTATTTTTCTTTAAAGAAACTGTAGTGTTTTACCTGTTAACTTTCTTCTCTGGTCCTTTCTTTTCAGGCCAAATTTGAATCACTGTTTAGAACATTCGACAGAGATATCACCTTTCAGTATTTTAAGAGCTTCAAGAGAGTACGAATAAATTTCAGTAACCCTTTATCTGCAGCAGATGCTAGAATCCAGTTGCACAAGACAGAGTTCCTTGGAAAGGAAATAAAACTGTATTTTGCTCAGGTGAGTCTTGTTGTGATTATCCTTACAAAGTACTAAAGCATAACTTAACCCTGGTAAGTTTCCGCAGGTCTTCAGTCATGCTACTGAACACTTAATTTTTTCCAGTTTGATTAGAGAATCACAGGTTATTCCAAAGATACAAGTATTTGGAGGTGTTGCATACTTCGCATTTATGTCTCCCTCTGTATTGCTTTGATAATCTGGGGGAAAGGGAGTAGATGACAGTAATCAAGCACAATCAAAGGAGTTAATGGGGTGGGGAAAGCCAAGTAGCTCTGCCAGCAGTACACGCTTACACACATGCTTGCTCAAGTAGTATCTGAGGGAATCCAGAGAGCTGCAGGTTCAGGACTACCTGGTGATCCTGCTCTCACTGCTGTTTAAGCACATGTGTACTTGGAGATCACTCAGTGCAGCTCTATAGCTGGCTAGCTCTGCTGCTAAAGAGGTGAAACTCAGGTTCTGGTAATCTGGGTTTTTTTTGTTAGCTGCTGTGTATTTTCCTCCGCAAATTAAATGGGAAAATTAATCTATGTGTGTCTGTTTCAGATGTCCCTAGGGACAGTCCTGAAGGAGCCAGTTTATTTATATACCTTCTAGAATTCTCACCACTCTCACTTGTGGTAATGAGTTTCAACACCATTTGTCATTAGGCCTTAAAGCCCATATCCAGCTTCCTCCTACTTCAGTATTTTAAGGACAGATAATTTCTGGTGAAATTCTTGTAAAAATCCATGATAAGATGTGGATGTGCATAATTCATTGCATGTTTCATCAGAGTTAATGAATGTGGTGGCTTGTCTGTATTTTGTATACTTAGCCTTTCATATAGCTCTCTTCAATAATAGTTACATGCTGCCACCTTGAGTGCCTGTTACAGCATAACATCTATCCAAACCTTAAAACTGCTCATGAATGATGGATTCATTGATAATAGTGAAACAGTGTTGGCTTTTATTGCTTTTTCCAGACTTTGCACATTGGAAGCTCACATTTGGCGCCACCGAATCCTGACAAACAGTTTTTGATTTCACCTCCTGCCTCTCCACCTGTTGGCTGGAAGCAAGTGGAAGATGCTACTCCAGTCATTAACTATGACCTTTTATATGCTATCTCCAAGTTAGGGCCAGGTAAGGAGGAGTAGAAACACTGGAATTTTGTTTGAGTAAACCACCTTTTAAACTGTCTGAATTTCTAGAACTTTCCGAGTTAATTACCCTCAACCAGGTGAACTTGAGATGTCAGAAAAAAAGTAGACGGTGGTTTCATACACACATAGTAATTAAAAGTTTCCTTTTAAGTTTTATCAATACCAAAAAGATGCCAGTAAATCTTAAATACTTAGGGGCTTATTAAGCAGTAAAAGTTGGTCCTTTTCCCCCTGAAAGCTCTGTTATTGACATTGCCTGCAGTAAGCTCATTGACACATCTGTGATCCCTTTTCCTATGAGATTTTTTGTATATATTGTGAGTGTTGAGCTCTTATAAAGCTTGCCTCTTGACCGTGATGTTTGTTGGAATATAGGGTTAATGACTTGGTACCAAGGAACAAGCGAGGTTACTCTAGCACAATGGCTTGTGTGTTTCTGAAGAGCTGGAGGCAAGAGCTTTTTCCCCTATGGAGCTACTTGCTGCACCAGTTCCTCTTCATAAAGTTCTGAGGGAAACAGCAGATACCACTTCAGAGCCTTGACACACTAGAGTGTGCTGCTTGCCACGGGTGTTAGCTCTTCTGAACAGCTGATGTGCATATCACTGTAGTGGTCTTAATGGAGACTGTTCTTTCCACTGAGAGGTTGTGAGTATAAAGTAACAAGGAAAAAAATTCAGGGGAGCTGATCAGGGAAGTGGTGAAAGGAAATAGTTTGCCCTTTCCCTGACATAATGTAAGATTAGACTTAAAAGCAATTCTTTTATTACAGAAAAACTAGATTGCACATCAGTGGTCAATAAAATTTGTATCATAGCACTTCTGCACACTGGTTGTATTATACGAGTGTTTGACATTAGATGTGCATGAAGCCTGCTAAATAGCTCTGATCCCCCACAGAATGCCAGAACAGTGTTAGAGCACCTCCGTGTGAAGTGGGAAGAGCTGTATCCAGCTTTCTTAAACTGAAAGCTTTTGGGGGGAAGGAAGATCCTGTGGTTTTGCTGTCATTCAGGAAAACAAAGTCTTCCTGAATGTGGTACAGTGGATGGATAATCTTGCATGCTTTAAAAACCCATCGAGAAGACTTACAACTGCTCATGTAGAATGCTTTCTTGAATACCTGGGGTAATATACATAAACTTGCTTTTAAGCAAGCAGCTGAGCTATGTTGATTTGAAAACAGA
The DNA here is from genome assembly GCF_033783945.1 of Neopsephotus bourkii. Lineage (NCBI taxonomy): Eukaryota > Metazoa > Chordata > Aves > Psittaciformes > Psittacidae > Neopsephotus > Neopsephotus bourkii. The sequence continues at coordinate 4,420,204 of NW_026901456.1, read as the reverse complement.
ACCAAAATACTTTGGAGCTGTAAATGTGACTATTGACAATGCACTTGCCTGCACCATCTAATGCCTTGTGGCATCAGATTGTTGTCAAGTGTATTACTTATGCATTTTTTATGTATTCCTTTTCTCTTAATTTCTTTCATACTTTTCTACAGAACAGATGCTTTTTAACAAGTTTTGCTCGTATTTTAACTTTCAGGAGAAAAGTATGAGCTACATGCTGCAACTGACACTACTCCTAGTGTTGTCGTCCACGTATGTGAGAGTGACCAGGAAAACGATGTGGAAGAAGAAACAAAGAAACCCAAACCAAAAATTATTCAGACGAGAAGGCCAGATTATACTCCTACCCATTTCAGTTGAACTGCTGTTGTTTTTCCAAGGTTGCAAGTAGACATATGCAAGGGGAAAATTTACTGTGGAAACAGCAGGTCACAGGTTTGGTGGCAACAGCAGCAGTTATAATAGGAGAAATTCCAGTATAAGTTTGCTCAGAAAAAATATAGGAAGTTTCATCCTTACTCTTGATGCTGCAAGTTGATGGATGCCATGAGGGTATTCCCAGATTGCTGGGATCAAAAGATAGGCAGAAGAAGACATTTTGAGATATAAGAGGACAAACTAAGTTTATTTTTTTTGGGGGGGGGTGCTATAGGCTGTTCCATTGTAAAGCAGCTGGGGGAAGCTTTCTTTGTTCTGACTCACAAAAATCCTCAAACTAATAGGCTAGTCATTGTGTGGAGTACATAGCGATAACAGAGCTGGTTTTAAAGGTTAAAATATGGGAACTCTAAACCTTTTTCTTAAAATAGATTTTGTGCATGTGTATTCTTGGTCTTCTAAAGTAACTTTGCATTATTTTCTATAGTTTCTCACATGTTTCTGGAAATCTGGGGAATTGTTTAAAGTATTTATTATCTCGGCATCCTGGACTTACTACTAGATGTGTATATACATATATATTTATAATTGTTTTTATTGGCACTCATTTTCCAGCAGGCATAAGATTTCTTCAGCACCTTATTTTGGTGCTATGCAACTTGTGCTTTTAAAATTTTAACCTTTTAAATGCCTATGTAGGGTTTTATCTGGCAAAGTAATGGAAAAAGTGCAATAGGAAAGTTGTTTAAACAAGTTAATTTTAAATTATTTAAGTTCAAATAATTTATATCTTCAGTAACGTCTGTTTGGTAGCTTTAACTCCTCATTTGGAAAAAAAAGTACTTTTAAATGTATAAATAAAGCTAATGTTGCATATTCACAGCAATGTAATTTTTCAGTGAAAACCATGATATTGGAGAGATGTGAACTCTACTCAGTATGTGAATCTGCATTCTTGTGAGCAAAGGTTTAACAGTGATGGAAAAATTGCACACAGTGTGTAGAACAGTAAAGAGAGATGGAGTGCCTTTTCCTCGTTCATTCCCGATGTGAACTGTTCTACAAGCTACACACTTGTACCTTTTTCTACTGGCTTTCTATGTCCATAAATACAATCTTTCTTAGCTTTGCTTCCAAAGTAAGCTGGTATTTAGAAATGTTTAATGCCAAGTAATGATGCATACTTAAGTAATGGGTATCTGTGGGAGAAGCTTTAGGGCTTTTTATATGTTAGTGTTAAAAGACAGAAGCCCATGGCATACAAGTTCAGAGGAAGAAAGAAGACAAAAGTGTATTTTACTACTTGTTTTTTTAAATGGAGAGCCTCACTTTGAAATAGATTTCAGGATTATTTTTCTTTTTTTTTTTTTTTTTTAAGAGCTAGTAACTGAAATCTGGGGGAAAATGTAACTTACAGTTTTAGAAAGGAGATGTGTGAAGCCTCTCGACATGTTTTTAGAAATCAGAGAATGATTCTCTGTTTGCTTTTGCCGGAGTTGGTCTGAGAAAGTGTTTTGTAGCTGGGCAATCCGTTCTGTGCCATTTGAAGCAAACATTGACTGAAATGCCCAGCTTCACACCTTGGTTTTTAAATAAATAATGTATTTTTTAAAAAATAGGTAATGAAACCATTCCAAGCTGTGGTGCAATGTTATTGAAGGCCTGTTATAATACTAAGCAAAACAGAGATTGATACCCTGCGACTACAGAGAGCAGGAATATATTGAACTTCAGTAATACCTGCAGTATGATCTTGGTTTGTGTGGTGTGCCCTGTAAACTGAAACAAACACTGGTACTTGGACCTAACTCAAGTAGCACTCTCTCCAGCGTTAAGAAGAGCTATTATATGGAATGCCATGTATTGCTGGAGCCATGTTTTATGGACATGGGGGTGCATAACGTTATTTTGTGTTACTAAGGTGTAACAATCAGCTTGATACATGTACTGCTTGTTAACATGCAAAATAAATAAAACGGAGAGAAACTTTGTATGTTTGCTACAACTGCCTTCAGACCTTTCCAAGATTTCTTCCATGTTTCTCAAATTACTGCTGGACTTAGTGTTTCACTTAATTTAATTTAAAGTTGTTGGAATAACTCCTGTTCTGTCCTTTTTCCATCTTTCCATGATTACCAATTAAAGCATTTGTTTTGCATTAGAAATCCAGGTAGTTGCTGTTGTTTCCTAGGAATCCGAAGAAATCAGTGCTACCTTTCAATCAAAAAGAACATGATGTTAAATACTAATATGGTTGTCATTTTTAGTACACTGGCATCTGCATAACAAGGTGGACACTAGAAACCATGGAAGTCTTGGGATGGTTACAGCGTGTTTCCCATTCTGATGGTAGTTGTAAACAACAGTTGTGAAACAGTAACTTGCCTGCATTTTTGGTTGTATATCCTGGGTTGTGCCACCTTCTGTTATCATTACTACAGTGTGCTGCTTGCTTTTCCTGTTGTTTCTTGGGTTTATTTTGGGGTTTTTTCTAACGTTCAAATGAATGCTTAGTTGGTATTTTATACAGTTCTATAGTATAGAGCATATTTAAATTAAAATATTTTGTTGTCTTCTTGTAAATGTTGTGGTATTTATGCACGAAACTAGTTGAAGATTTTGCACCAGAATCTGGGCTTCAAATTTCCAAACACTTCTCACTTAAAAAAAGGTGAGAATATTATCCCAAGTCACATCCTTACCAACCAAATGAGTTTATTTAGCAAAAAGCTTTCTAGCCCTCTGCTTAAGTCTTGCATGATCTCAAGAAAAGTATGAGAGTCTCCTATATTTTTATTCATATAAAATACATTACAGAATATTCCCATTAACAACTGATTCTTCTGTGCCTGAAAACTGACATGCTTCCTAATAAAGGTATCAACATCTCACTATTCCATAGTAATCCCCGTGCATTCATAATATCCTTGCCAGTTTTCTTCTGCAACATCAATAATTCTATTTTTAAAGTTCTTGAAAGATGAAGATATAGCAGCATTTAAATGGCTTTATCTAGTTACTGTCTTTGTGTTACAGAACATGTTATGCAAAAATACATTGAAGGTTTTGCTCCCAATATGGATAGAAATCATTCTTTACTTACAACTGGGAAGTGTTGATGTTTGTAAGAAGTCATTCTATACACACAGAAGTGATCTGAAATTGCAAATTGCTGCTGCTCATCAGTAGCAGGCCATCCAGGGGATTTCTTGTGTAGAGTAACATAAATAACTTGGATCTTAAGTGATCTAGCGAAGGATAGAATCTGGAATAGCAATTCCAACGAAGCCATCCTGCTTCACATAGATAACCTCGTTTATGTTTTGGAAGTATTGCCCATGTTTTATCATTTGCCCTCTGCATAAGGATGCATAAGCATGCACAATCTCCATAAATCTAGTAAGGGATCATTAGCATTTGTTATTTTGCAAGACCTGCTGACAGCTTGGTGACATACATTCCTGATGTTGGATTATGCATTCGAGCATGCATTGCTACATTAAGGACCTTGAATTCAACAACACCTAAGACTGAAGTTTGTTTCTTTAAAGATGAGGATTTTGTTTTTCAGAGCAGCAACAAGTGTTGTAACTTTGATATTTGAAATACCAGACAAGTGTATTAGTTGATCTTCTTGTGTAGTCCAGACTTGTCAAGGGTGGGGAAGGAATGAACTCCAGCAACTCTTCTCTCATACCATTTTAACAGTTACAGCATGGATTTTGCCTTAGGCATAATCACCTGCCTAGTCAAGTTTTGCTTTGTCACACTAGAGAAAACGTCTTGGGGAAGACAAGTTCTTTAACTTGAAATTGATTTTTTTCTCTAAACCTCACTTCCTTGTTCTCTTATGTCTTGAACCCTCTCCCGGTTCCAAGCGTACAAAACGACAACCTTTAGGTATAGACTTCAGTTCAGAAATTCCCTTCCTAGGTCTGAAGTTCGGTTGTCACACTGCTTCAGTCATCTGTGGTTTTAGCTTAACCAACACACTTTAGAAACATTTCTCAGAAAATTGTACCTGCTTAATGCTTCTAATAATTCATGCTTGCATGTCTAAAAGGAAGAAAACAAAACAACCAGTAATAACAAAGATAAGATATCCACCGATGTACTGTACATTACAACAAATAAAGCAAGACCACAAAAGGTGACTCAGTTGTTTAGCAGGTGACAGGATGGATCTGGCAGGACTAGATTTATCTTCAGTGACAAAATTTCCATTGATAAAGTAGTGACTATCACACTTGAACTCCATATCACTTACCTTGCCTGTTTTGGGATTGTTTGTTTTGTTTTCAGTAACTGGCAATTGGTTTTTTACTGTAGTAAACTCCATCTGAGCTTTGAAAAGAATAGGGAGTTTAAGTATGAAAGGTTGAACAGGGAGGAAGGGGGCACTTTGTCACTTCTGTCAGCTGTGTCATTTGTTCTGTTTTGGACATTCTGCCTCTCAAAGACCAGCTCGGGAAGCTCCAGTTTTTCCTAACGTTCCTTCCTGCTCTTACTCCTGCCCTTCTTCCACAAGATGCTTTTCCATACTTCCAAGAGATTCAGAGCCTCTAAGGTTTACAGGAATTTCCTTTCTGAAATTACTTTTTTCTCTCATCCAAGGCAGGCACAGCTCAGTGTCTGTGGCTCCAGAATTTTGGTACAGGCTTTGCAAAGGTCTTGTATGCTGGCAGCACAGCACACGGGGGACACTGACAGGGACTCTTTTAGTAGTCTTCAGTCTGGTGCTGCTCTTGCTGCTAGGTTTGGAATCTGTCAGTAATGACTTTTGTATTTAGAGTGGTTATGTGTTTATAGCTTCCACTTTGTACTCTCGGTACTTTTTGTAGAGTGTGAATTTGTTGGGGTGGGATTTTGGGGGTCTGTATCTTTGTCCTGTCTTGCAATCTTTCTTGTACTTTATTTTTCGTTCTTCCTACCCACTGGAGTTCATCACGTACCATCTATCAAGCAGGTCCTTTATCTCCTTAAATTTTACTTTTAACTTTATTTATGTGGACCTGCCTACACTTCGAGTGTGTGCATGTTTTCTTGCCATTGAAGTTGTGCCAGGAAGTTGTTTTGTTGGCAGTTTCATTACTACCACATCCCACTTGAATGAAACCTCTAACTAAGAACTTTGCCTACGTTCCCCTAGTGCTCAAGGTGTCATGTCCTTTATTGATCCTAATGAAATTCTATCTGATTTTCTCTGTGTGTGGTGATACTTTCAGTACTTCTGTAGGCCTGGGAACAAGTCAGATTCGTGAACGTGATGCTGGCTGCTATCTACCATTGTCCAAATCTCTGGAAATTTTGATGGTGTCTGTCCTGCCTGTCTACCATTTCTTAAGTCCTGTGAGGATAAGCTTCTCCAAGGATATATGTGCAGGGAGCCCAAGAGTATTAGCAGGAGTTTGACTTGTATCTGTTTTTTTAGCACTTATCACCTATTAATTACTTCTCAACTTGCTATGCTTGCTAGCTAGGATAGGCTCCTTCCATCGCACAGTGCTTGTATTTGATACTCAGGATTTCAGGGTTAGCCAGTGTTTTGTTCACAACTCTCTTATTTCCAAATCCATTTTATTCAGTTTCATACCTGGAGCCTGGTTAAAGGTCTTCCAAAAAGGGCTTGCTGCAGAAATCTGGAGGAAAAGGTAGAAAATATATCCATGAGTCTTTGTACCACTGAGTGTTATGTCTTAATATCTGGAGTTACTCTGATACCAAGCTAAAAGTGCTAAAGAGGAAAAGCTAAAGAGGTCTTTTACATGTCATTCAGGTAGACATTACCATTGACTCAAATTACTTCTGTAGGAATACGTTGTGCTTTTTGGGGTGCCTAGGGGCACTGTGAGATCTAGACATGTTCTGGAACTCTCTGAGTTCTCTGACACTGTATTTCGGTGGTTAGAAGTTTATACTGTGGTGTCTGCCAAAATCCAGTGATTACTTCCTCCTCTCCCTTATGTCATACACTATGTCCCCTGGTTTTCAAGATCTTTTCTGTAATAATTCGTCTAAAGCTTTAAAATGACTCTTTCAAAACCTGCTAGGCTTTCAAATAGATTTTGGTCAAGTCATCTTGGGGTTGTTTCCTAACAGTCTACCTCTCGTCCAGGAAGTTTCATCTGATGTGTATCTGTAGTCTTCAAGAAATCAGTCGAAGCTTGTAGCAAGTGGCCATTTCTTGTTACAGCGTTACGAGTCTTTGGGTAACTTTCAGAGCAACTTAGCTTTTAAAGTTTACAGATTTCTATGCTTTTATTTTGTGATTCAGTGTACAAATGAAATTACATATGGTTCTCAGTGAGCTGATGGTTCCTGTCAGGGTGTTCTAGAAGGTCCAAAGAAGTTCTGAGAGAGGTCTTGAGTTGGGTTGTAGCTTGTAAGTCAGATTTTGCCTGAGGAAGCTATTAGAATTCTGACTTCAAAAAGGATAAAAAATAATAAAAAAAATAAATATCAAAGGTTACTGCTTAGTATACAAGAACCTGGTTTAAAAGAGTCAGTCAATAGGAACGCTTTGGAAACTAAGGAATTGATCTTGTATTGGTCTCTAAAAAGAGATCTTGAATCCGTTTGTTTCAAGATGCCATTTTCTGGGTTTTGTTTTTTTTCCTCTTTTTTCTCACATTCCTCTCCATTAACCAGTTTGTGTGCTGTATGATTTGAGTAGCAACTTACATCCTAATTTGAATGCAGTTCTCAACAGAAATGTGAATCTGCTTCGTTTTCTTTGTGGGCAAATAGGGGAGACTTGTGTGATGAGAGCCCTAAAGCATTAAGTAAATTTAAATGAATTGAAAGAGGTGCGTAGAGGTGCCCATAGGTGGAGCTAAATATCAAGCAATGTCATTGCATACTGCTGAAATAACCTGAAAACTCAATCTCAACCTACAGCTAAGGGTCCCATCACAATAGCAGATGTGGAAAAGAAATAATTTCACTATTAGATGATGAAAGTATGGTATTCCTTAATCCATTTGAATGTAGGTGATTTGAGACGTGTCTGTGGTGTATAGGAAATCCTGTAGCAAACTACTTCTTAGAGGTAATCATGAGCTATTTTAGCAGTAAGTTGCAGTGTGGCACACTGCTTTGCTTGGTTTCATTGGTATTACTCATGAGAAAAAGTTCACATATGCAAAGTGTTTGAATCAGCCTACTAAGAAATAGTACTTTTCAGGGCAGGTTAACTACTGGAAGATAGCTAGCAGCTAGTTTCACATCTCAACTTGTTAGAAGGCTGCAAGGGTGCAGTACAGGTTTTGAAGACTTCTGTTTGTGTTTGTACCTTTGGTACTTCATAACCTCTAAAAAGCACATGGAGCATGTATCCAGTATTTCATGGCCAGGTTGCTTCCAATACTTAAGGAACATTGTGAGTATCCCTGTATGCAAGTAAGCATGCGTACTTGTAACACAGGGCTAATCCAAATGATAAAGCATTTTGTGTATGGTCTTTATGCTGGGGTGTAGCGGTTCAATGGAGATAAGTTTTCCATCACTGAAAAGTCATCACTGTAATGCTCACATAACAGGAAGAACAAGTTACAAAATGCTGGCATTCATTGCAGGCTTGCAGTGGTGGCTAATGCTTGTAATTTTGCAGATGTCTTTATATCATATCTTTTCAAACTAGTGTTAATTCAACTTCTAATTAAGTGCATGAGCTCAAAGGAAACATAACCAGCAGTGAAACTGTCTGTTAAAAGTGGGGTATGGTTTTATGCCAGAAGTTAGAAGCTATGTGGGATGTAGTTATATTTGTTTCACATTATCACTTGCTCTACTGGTTGCCTTGTCCTAGCTTGGTTAGGTTAAAAATTACTTACATTACATAGCCATTAGACACACTTAAGGTATTATGAGAAAAACTTCAGTGTTTTTCTTCTCTTGTTAAAACCTTTTGCTTTAAAGGGACACATTGGACACACACAGTGGAAACTGGCTGGTTGCAAACATAAAAGGTGAAGTTCAGATGCCCTGCGCTTTGTGACTCACTATATAAAGTGATATAAGGAGGAAATTCTTTCCTGTTAGGGTGGAGAGGCACTGGAATGGGTTGCCCAGGGAGGTTGTGAATGCTCCATCCCTGGCAGTGTTCAAGGGTGAGATGGTTTAGTGTGAGGTGTCCCTGCTCATGGCAGAGGGGTTGGAGCTAGATGATCTTAAGGTCCTTTCCAACCCTAACTATTCGATGATTCTGTGCTAATTCACAAGGTGTATTTGACTTGGACCACTTCACCCAAAAGCATTTCTTAATGTGAGTTACTGTCAGGCTAATACAAAGAGGATGAGCTAGGTAAAGTACCTTTCTGGGCCTTTTCCAGGGTTGGAGCTGAACTGTGTTGGATTAAGCCTTTGTTATGGTAAGTAAAGTAATGATCGATTTCCTAGTGTTACTTGAGTTGGGGAAATACATGACCTGACACAAAAAGCAGTTGCACAGCTTTTTATGCCTCTTGTTTTCCACTCCAGATTTTGCCTCTTCTGTGAAATGAGGTTTAATCACACTGACCTGTCATGTCATGGCTTGAAGCAGTAAGGTGCTGAGGCACCTGTACTCGGCAGTGACTGAAAAGGTTCAGGTGCCAAAGTGCTGTGTAGTAAGGCAGTGGGATTCACCCCTGCCTTGGTTGATACCCTGCTCAGTAAGGGCAAACAAACCAGCAGTCAGTTGGTCTGGCACTTCACCAGAGCAAACGAGTGTGCATTTTGTGTGCATTAATTTCCCTAGAAAACAGCGGAACTTTCAGTGTTGGTATCTCCTCAATGTCCCTCTTACGTGCTGTTCTAGTGACTCTGAAAATGCTGTTGACAAGCTCTTGGGAACTGCAGAAACAGGGAGCTGGTGACCTCTGCAGGCTGCAAGGAAATTTCTGTTCAGCCAGGTAATTATTTCTCACTGTACATTTTAGATGCTTTGTGTATATGCCGTAACTCATTCAAAGGAGGGAGAGTATGCAAAGAGAATACACTTGCTAATACAGCCCTTGTGAGAGGGAATTGCAGTTATCTTCCTTGTTCCAGCACTCAAGGTCAAAACTATTGCATGTCATAACATGCAGTATTCTGTCAGAAGGCAAATGGATTGGTTTGTATGAAGGGGGCCTGCAAGGACTTTTACTTCTTGTAAAGGGGGAGGATGGGGGCAAGCTGCAGCAGAAAAATGTCTTGCCTGTGATTGCTTTTCCAGTCTGCATAAGATGTCTCTGCCTGAACCAAGGTAGCTGCCTAAGCTATCCTAACATACACTCATTAGATATACTGGAGTTATTCTAAAGACTGAAAGGATTGGGTTTGTATTTCCTCAGCCAGGCACAGTATTTCATCCAGGGAGATGAGGAAGGCTTTCAAGAAGGTTTTCCGTATGCTGAAGACCACTGCTCCGGATGTGGGGTTTTTCATGCAATTCAGTATGGTGAGATTTTAAGGAAAAGCAAATGGCAGTCACTCAGGAAAGTGAGGGAGCGTGCTGTGATGGAGAAGGTGGTAAGAGACAGAGGGAGGACAGAAAGAAATCGTACGAGCAGGTGAATGGATTTGGACTTAGGAGACTGGGAGGAAGCGTGAACATACATCACCTGTCACTAGGGTCATGCTGGTTTGCTGTGGCATTTAAGGTGGTTGTATGGTATGTGACCTCATCCATGACTAGATCCAAGTGTCTTCAAGGACTGCAAGGCAGGTGTGTGGGGAAAGGGATGAGCACAGCCACTGTCCTTTCCCCTGGTCTGTGCTCCCTGGTTGAGAGGATGCCATGCCAAACCACACTTGGGACTCTGCCACCATTTCCCCTCTCTGGGCTACTCAGCAGTTGACCGAGTGTCAAGCACCTCAGGTCATGCACTGGTATCCGTCACACTCTTACTTATACCTGTGTCCAAACCAGGATGGTCAGCAGCAGCTGCAGTTGTTCTTGGTCCTGACAGGGTTACCTGGCAGCTTGGAGTGTGAGGCAGCCGGATGTCAGCCCTGGCTCCTTGGTTTGTGCCAGGTCTGCAGGCGTTCCTTTGGAAAAGGAGAGGCAAAAGAGATTTCTGAGGTGGAGATGAGGAGTCTGTGTGTAGGGAAGAACCAAAACAGGGAGAGTTTGACATGGGCATCAGAGCAAGCTCTGCTCAGATTTCCTCACCCACCACTCCTCAGTGCCCTCACATATGCCTCCTTATGGTGGATGCAGCAGTTCTCCATGTTCTGCATACTCACTGACAATACCACTGCTGTAGGGACCATCACACTGATCCTCTTTGTAATAATAGCTCTGATCCAGTATCTGGGCCTGTGGCCCTGGCACTTCACCTTCCTTTCCCAAGACACATACTCTGTGTCACCAGGTTGCTCGTGCAACACCAGATACCTCTCAACTCCCTAACCTTCTAATTTTTTAGGTTCACAGAGAGTAAGCCTCTACTTCCTTATGCTCCAGTTCCTCATCTGTATTTCACTAACCTTCCTTTGCCACTTGAACCAAGTGGACAGGTCTAATGGCCTTATAGGTCATGGTGATCCAGATCTCAGCTTTGAGGTTCAGCCAAGAACAAGGATGGTATTATTTTTAAAATTAGGAGTGAAAATAATTCCTTAATTTTAAAGCTAAGGACTTACTTAGGCATTTTCTGAGAGGGTTTTGGGTTTTTTTAGGTTTTATGGAGAATACATGATTCAATCTGATAGCAGGTACACATACATGTGTGTTCTGTGCTATATATCTGAGATTGTCTTCTGAAGGACCAGTGTTGCTGCACTATAAGGAAGTCCACTTAGATGCAGTGTGCTTGCAATAAGCAGGGAAAAGATAACCTAATTATGCTGGAAAACTTAGTAGTGTAAGTGAAGATTTCTGCTGCCTTAGATCTCTTGACAAAAGGGAGGATGAAAAGCTTCAGGCTCATAAAAGGATGCAGTTTATAGTGCGGGATATCTTCAAGAAGTGACAGTTGTACCTGGCAGTAAGGTCTTGAATTCACTTGGGTGAGTCGTGGCTGGGTGTAGAGGTTGAAGTCTCAGATGTACTAAACTATTCATATTATTGAAAAAACATTCTTAAAGAAAAACAAGCAAGTAAAAACTAAACAAAAGCTCCCCAAGCCATTTGATGAGTAACCATGAGTCCTCTAGGTACCCTTACCTCTGGATACTCTTTCCTTTCAGGGCAGCATTATAGAATGGAAACTTTAACGCAATATTAATTATAGGCTAGTGCTGCTATAATATAGCTGCTGTAGGTAGGTCAAAAAGCTTGCTGAGCAAGGTATGCTGTTGCAGCACGTACTCACTGAGTAGCAGTTCTAATGGGTCACTGCTGATTAAGGAGAGTGGTTTAGCAGTCAAAATCTTTACATGAGATTATAAAGAAGGTGCAGTACACGATAAGAAGGTACAGTAATATGTCGCTAATCTCTCTGCCAAATTGTTGTGTGGGAGAGATACTTAGCAAGAACTTTCCATGCTTTGTCAGCATGTGGAACCATCCAGGGAAGGAGCTAGCACCATCTGGGGGGAGTGTGGTGCTGGGTAGTAGTAAATAATCTTCCTTTCCATAGAGATGGCAATGAATTAAATCATCCACGGTTTCCAATTGGTTTCCAAAATGCATCTGGGTAATATTCTCAGTACTATGATCTCCCAGCCCTTGCCTCCCTTACACATCAGACGCATTGTCAGATGCGTTTTTGAGCTCACTTTATGCATAGCCCAGTTTCCATGTCAGAGAACATCAATACAGAGGCAAGGTCTTGCCGTGCTGGTTTAGTGGTCTGTTGCTCATCAGATACCAGGGTTGCTGAGGGCTGTGGCAGATGTGTGGGCTGAGGAGGAGGGAAGAACTGCTCAGGTTAAGAACTATGATTAATTGTTGTTGGCCAAAGCTATCATGATGTGTGTGCTTTGCGAGTACCAGGCTTCAGAAGGTCTCAAGCAACTTCGAACAACAGTGTGAGGAGAAGATGAGACACTCGGGCATGTGAGAGAGAACACTGAGGAGGCCATAAAGAGCACAAGTGAGTTGTCGATGTAAACACCCCCAGTCTATGGCTTGGCTCAGAGCTCCTTGGTGTGGAGGAAGCTCTCAGAGCTATTTAAGAGAACACTTTGGAAATGAAGTCCTACTGGAAATCAATTCTTATACTCCAGGGCAGGTGCAAATGGATCTAACTTCTGAGAAGCTGTCACTTCTGCAGGCTGGGCTGTGGAGACAGCGGTGAGCGGTAAGAGGGACGGTGCTGGCAGCCCATACCAGCACTGTTCCTCTCCTCAGCAGTAGACGCATGCCTTCATTTGGCCAGCTGAGTCACACAGAATTGCTTGTGCATCTAAAGAGATGCTGTCTGCTGGCAAAGAGGAAACACACTGAAGAGATGCATTTACTCTGTTACCTACAGAGTAACTTGTTATAGCCCAAGGACATGCTAGCAGAGCTGTCACCTGTTTCCTGGGGGGAGTGGGAAGTGAGAAAGCTGCCATTTTGCTACTGTTAGTCAACCTGAACAGCAGCACATCCCCAGTTGTCATACAAACAAGTGCTTCCTCAGCTGACACTGCAAAATCACTGAGCCTGGTCCTGTAAATGGCAGACTTCTGCTGATGACACCACAGCTTGGCTGGCTATAACGCTGCTTGCTATCTGCAGATGCTCGCTATTTTGCTTCCAAATGTCTCAATTTCCCTGTGCTCCACTTGATTACACACTGCCAGATGGCACAGCAAATACTGCACCAACTCCACAAACAAACCCCACAAAGAGAGCTTCAGACATCCATGTGTAGAGCTCATACTGTGGGTAATCTTGATATCAGGACAGGTATATGGGGCTTCCATGAGAAGGTGATAAATAGTCACATGCAGGAGAGGCAGCTGCTAATGGCTCTGGTGAGGGCACACCAATAATGAGATCAGAAAGTTGATGTGGAACTGGGAAGCAAAATGAGGAGGGAAATGCACACAACAAGTGTCTTGCCTTCGTGGGATGCTTGTACCATTTTCTGGTACCAAAAAAGTCCACTGTAGACCAGGTAATGCACATGAAAGCAAATTCCATTCACCCTGCTGCTTGTGGAACTATTGGTTTAAAAATATCTGTTAGAGGTAGAAACGGCAGTTTGCACTGATGAAGCTTTTGAAGTGCTTTTAAAGCACTTGGCAGAAAATGTAGGGTGACTTTCTGGTGCATGCACAAGGTCTGTTCACAGAGGTCCAAAGTCTTCTCAAGCTCTGTGTCCCAGTCTGTCCAGCATGGCAGTGACATTCCCAGGGTATTACCAGAGGCCTGTAAACACATCAGAAAACCAAACGCAGTAAATACCTGAGCTCATCTGCTGTTGAATCATGTCTGTGCAAGCTCTCTTGGTGACAACAATGAGCTGGCTCCAGCTTAGGCCAACCTTTTGTTTGGGTGAAGTCCAAACCTGCAAGTGTGTGAGCATTCAGCCTCTTGTGATCATTTCCTTTATCAACAAATCGCACACCTGTGTTGTGCATCTTCAAAATGGGTGTCAGAGCTCTATGTGGTGCAGCAGATGGATCCTCAACACAAGCAGCTGCTATCAGATTTCCTTTTTCCATTAGCTGCTAAGAAAGCACGTAACTTTCGCCTTGGGGAGATGGGAGGCAGAGTCTGTACACTTTGTCAGGCCCCTAGCATGTTCAGAGTCCCAAGCCAGCACTTTTAACCCAGCAGGCATTAAGCTCTTACAATTAGAAGCCACGCTCACAGCTGCTGACTAAAGTTTTTCTGGCTGTGGAAGCTGAACTTAACTGCTTGAAAGCCTTTTAATTGTAACTTGCGGATTTGGAGCTGCAAAGTGCTGCTCCCTGCCCTTCCCACTGGTGAAACCCAATTCTGTGACTATTACAAGTTGAATTAAAAAGATATTTGGCTAATTTCATCCAAAGACCTTTTCCAGCCAGGAAAAAGCCATTTCCTTTGTTTCTTAGCACTTCATGTGGTCAGGACTTAGCCCCTCCTTCTTGCCTTCAGCTGCGATGACCTGACCGCAGGCGAAGGAGTGTCCTGAGAGCATCTTAATGGGAATTACCCCATATCTTTGTTTCTTTTTTTCTTCTCTTTATAATTAGTTGTTACAGAAAATGGAGCAGAAGAGATGTCCCTGTGCATGTGCAATCACAGAAATGGTGATAGACACATGCTTGGAGTCCTTGTCAAATCAACGTATTTCCATGGTTTTGACCTCAGTTAACTTCACATTATCAATCAAACTGAAATGCCAGGGGATTTTTACTTCGAAGACAGAACAGAAAGCTTTTGTGTTTGGTTTGCGCTGGGTGGAATTGGCAGGGGGAGGGAGGGGAAACATTCTTTCCCCTTTATAGCTGAAAAAACCCCCAGTTATTTGCACTGACCTTGCTCTGAATGCATCTTGCTTTGTTATCTGATTGCTGCTTGGGCAGGTAAGTAAATTCTGACCCACCTTGACAGAAAGAATAGCTTTGGTTTGACACATCTGAGTGGCACTGGAGGGTTGGCCTGACAAGCACAGACCTTGTGTTCTATAACGAATGGTCTCAGGGTGTCACCCTGAGAGCTGCCTCATGACTTAATGCATGGATGATGGGTCGGTGCAGGATGCCTGCTGAGGGAGGTGTAACTTGGAGCAGGTGGCACAAGTGCCCAGCTCAGGTTGGTTTTGGGTGAGGGGATATCAATGTTTTGTGTTCTGCAGACTGCTGGATCTGTTTGTGTCAGTGTGGTGCAAACTGCCCTTGTCATTTTGGACGTACTTCAGTGCCTACTGTCCTGCCCAGGGTTCCTTTTCTACAGAGAGAGCAGACGGATTGCCTCTGTCCAGAAAGTTCAGCTGTGCTGTGTTTCCTAGCTTGACAGGTGCTTTTGACTTGCTGTGACCTCTGTTTTGGTGGGACTCGTGCTTGGGCAGACCATCTTGTGGGGCATCAGGTGATGGGGATCATCACTGATTTTGTTGGCTGAGTCCTGGCCCAGCCAAAGGGGACACAGATCCCACCTGGGGTCTGGATGTTGCAGCCTTAGTTAAAAAGGAAAGGGTTAATATCTTGGTTATTTTTCTATATGCTATCTATTATTTTTATTGGAGGAACTGGGACGTCTTGAGTTTGAGGTTTTGGTTTTTGGTTTGTTCTCTTTTTAAGTAATTTTGGTGTCCTGGTTTGTTCACTGGTGTGATGCAGCAGCATTCAGATCATGAGCACCTACTGATGTAATTGTGTATGTGACTTTTTGGGTGAGATTCAAAGGAAAACAAAAATGGGAACATTTTTGTCTTATGTGGAAACACAAGTGGTTAATTTTGAACTTGAAATGTAGTGACTAGATGAAATCAGGTGTGATAGAGTAAGCAAAAATCATGTTTTCATGTTACTGCTTTGTCCTAGAAAGCTTGACTTTAAGGTACAGTTTTCTCCTGACTTTTTTCAAGAGGTCATCTCATCTCCAACAATTAAATCATAGCTGTCAACGTGTTTAATGAATTTGCCATCAGAAGCCTTATGACATTATGTGAAGGATAAGAAATGCTAAAGATATTAAGGATTACCTTTGCTAGCACAGACCTGAGTGGAGGAGACTTACAAACAGCAGCACCTATGTGAAGGACTCAAGTCTTCCTTCACCTCCCAGCCATTGTCATAGCAAGCCCCTCATTGTTCCTGATGCTGCAGCGTGGGAGCATGAGTAAGGGCAGAAAGGTGAGGGGCAATTCACAGCAAATACCTGATTTCTCCTTCTCTGCGTCACTGGGTAAGACCTGCTGCTGGTCCAGGAGGGGCAAGGGCTATTCACAGGCCATGCAGTGAAGATGGTACTAAGTTTTTTGAGAGGGACCATGGTGGCTGAGCTGGTGAAAGCTGCCTGCAGCCAGAACTAGAAGCAGAGTGGCCACAGGCACCCCATGACTCGAAGGCAGCCTGCTCTGCCCTGTTCATCAGGGTGGGCATGGTGCTTCCCAAACACTCATGGGGAGAAGGAATCTCAAATCACTTGTTATTTTCCCATCATGGAGGAAAACCTCACAGAGAAGTTGAGCTGCTCTTGCGGTGCTGTAGGACAGGGACAGCCAGCTGGGGACTCAGCCTATGATGCTCAAACCAAATGCTTTTAGTTCACATGAAATACCCTAGACTAAGGTACTAAAACATTTGAGTAGTTTGCAGTGATCCCCACTGTCTTGGAGCATTCCTGTGATGCTTGCAGGTATCGCTGGAGGTTTAAACTCCTGAACAGGCAAGAATCCCACTTACATTTTTTAAAGCAGTTGAGTTAAAATGTGACACCAAGTGGAGCTTTTTGTCATGAGTGTAGCTGGTCATAACACCAGAAAAAATATCCTCTCGGTGAGATCTACTGGAAAGTATTTGGATAGTAAATTTGTTGCATTAATACCATTTGAGTAATGGATAGTGTTTGGAAACGAAACTTTCCAAACAAAAGGAATAATGTACTATATCTGGCAAGAGAGTTGAACAACAGGAATTCACATTTTCCATTTCCTAGTGTGGAACAAACAAAGTAGGCTTAAAATTAGTAAATCTATTAGTCATTACATTATGAATGGCATGGTCGAGCAATGCCATAGCTCAGGGAAAATGTTTGTTATAATTATATACAGTTCCCTAAATAAAATGGACCTGTTGCCTGGCACATGGATCTCACCTTAGCAAGATAGAGCATTTGGTATCTCACACCCAAGCATCTTCATTTGCGTGTGACAGAGGATTCTGGCTTGGATGACTGACAGGAGTCAGCAACAACCCCCTGGACTTTGCTGTTGTTGGGATGTATCTGCAAAAGGCTTTGAGAGCTGAGTACAATGCTGCCTGGTATTGGCTTGGCAGGAAGCTAACAGAGTTCAGATGTATTGACAGTGCTGGTGACTCTGAACCATAGAGAAACAGAATCATAGAATAGCAGCTTGGAAGAGACCTCAAGGATCATCTGGTCCGACCTTTCTAGGCAAGCATGACCTAGATTAGACGTCCCAGCACCCTGACCAGCTGAATCTTAGAAGTGTCCAACACTGGGGAATCCACCACCTCCCTGGGGAGATTATACCAATGGGTGATTGTTCTGACTGTGAAAAATCCTCCTGTTGTGTCCAGTTGGAATCTCCCTAGGAATAACTTGTGCCCATTACTCCTCATCTTTACCATGGGACTCCGCATCTTGTTGGCCTTCTTCTGCAGCTGCACACTGTTCACTCATACTGAGCTTGCTGTCTACCAGGACCCCATGACAACTTTTTCAAAACCAATGAATTTTGCAGCCAGGAATTTTTAAAAGCAAGGAGAATAGAGTAGTTTGTTAAAACATGTCAGCAATGAAGTCAAATCCTTCTACAAACGTTGTGATTAAGGTCACTTCACCGTTTGCTTGTGGTGGTGCTACCCCTGGACTGCAATAGAGCGTGGCTTATTACAGGCAACAAGTGAAATAGGAGCAACAGAGGTTGCTTTTCAGCTCTGACTGAGAACAACTGTGGGCTTCAGCCTTCCTTGTTGACCAAGAAAGAATGGAAACTATGAGTTTAGCAGTAATGCCTTATTTAAAGCAAGAGGAATGCATGGCAGCCTGGTTTAAGGAAGGACGGTTTCACTCTGTGTCTAGCTTATTGTTCTGAGTGAGAGGGAATTAAAAAAACTGGGAAGACTTGTTTGCCTAGGAGGAAAAGAAATTCCTAAAGTAACTAAAATATGTGGTGTGTGGAGAAAATGTCTATGTGTGCATATTTACAGCCTGTGTGTATAAACATGCATATACAAACCCAGGCAAAGAGGAGCGCGGAGTGAAGGACCTGAGTGAGCAGCAGCCCTGGTAAGCAAGCGCAGTGGGAAGCGCTCCTTACGCACTGACCCATGACATCCATGCACTGCCAGTGGGCACTGCGGAGGTGTGAGGTCTCTTCCTGCACACACCTGTTTGACTTGGGTTTACCAGAATTTCTTACAGGTGGAAATCTTATAGATGGTGACAGCAGAACAGAGTTTTTATTGTCCGTCAATTCCCCTCTTCAGAGGTGGCAGCACAAGAACATTCTGGGTTTCTTGCGAGCTGATGGTATAAAATAAAAAGGTTTTGTGGCTCTCAGAAAGCCACTGGATTGTGTAGGTTTGCCTTGCACAACCACAACTGTTAGCTGGTCTCCTGAACCTCAGAGGGCTGGGAGGGCTGGTTCGTTCTCCCAGGCTCTCTGCTGAACTCGCATGACTGATAAACCTGTCTCCCTTTCTTTCGTTTATGTCACACAAAAAAAAGAAGACAATATGCTGAGGGGCTGCATTTTAAGGCTGGCAATAAAGGTATTGTGGAGCATACAGGCATTTATCTCAGCAGAATGGTGTGAAACTCTTGGGCTACACTTTGATATTACTCTCCCCATCGCTGCCTTTGACTACTAACCACTTGAGCCATTAGCTGGTAAGTTCTTCAGCTTTGCCTTTTTCAGTAGCCTTGGGCTCACGTCTCCAGATGATTAACAATAAAAGTTTGACTGGAGTGGTGACAGCCCATCTACCACAATTAACATCCAGCATGTGTTTGAGGTTTGCTTATAGCAATGCCATTAGGCAGAGCTACAGCCTCTGACACTTCTGGGAGGTTCTGTCTCTGTCATTCATTAAACCCACTGAAGACAGATGTAACTTCAAAATCAATCGTCACCATCACTGCCTCTAAACACATCAAACCTAAACTCTGTGAGAGGTTTACGTAGGTAAGTGAGACACGAGGTCTCTGCTGAGAGGAAGTTACAATTAACACATGATGCTGACACAGGTAAAGAAGAGGAGGACCCACCTGGAAGAACGGAGCAGCCCAGTAGTAAACCCTGTGTGTTAAGCTTTGTTTCGAGGCTCTCTTCCTCACGTCCATGGTGCAGGCCCTGATCTGAGGTAAAGACTTAAATGGTGATGAACTGAATTTGCATAACCTCAGCCCACGGAAAGTCTGGTTAAGCCTCATGTGTGCAGGCAGGCTGTTTTCCCCAGGCCAGCACAGCAACCTCCTAACCCCAATGCATCACAGTCTGTAGGGGACTTGGGGCACTAACTCCAGGTAGGTATTAAACAAGATCTGATTTTATTTGAAAGGGAGGAGAATTAATGATGTTTGGTAAAAGTGGGGTTTCTTGTCCACAAGTTAAGCAGACACTTGCTGGTCAAGCCTCTGCATCTCGTGTTTCTCCTCCAGACCAAATTGGGCAGCAGCCATGTTATCACAGCAGCAGATGGTCCTCAGGTGCGGCAGGGACTGACACGGTGTGAGATGCTCTGTGGGATGGATCGGAACTCAGCACCAGCTGCAATAGTAGTAGAAAAATCTGTGGCCAAGGTCCTCATTTCCAGTCCCTGCGGAGTCCAGAGGTACTGTGTATGATTCTGAATGAGCAGGCTTAGTGCCACAGCAAAGCAGAAATTTCCATATGGAGTTATGCTTATTCGGTGCTACCTCTGGTTTTGTCTGCACACATTTTTAGTTAGGAAAATGCCTCAACTGTTTTAATGTTCTTAATTCACGTAAGTCACTGCAGTCTGTAATTTCAGCCGGGCATAAGGAATTGTGTAACAACTGGTGCTGTGCAAGGGATGCCTGTGGCTGCAGCTGCTGGTATGGAGAGGCTGTGCCAAAGGCTGCCTACCTTGGCACTGGTTTCATACCAGTTCGTCCTAGACAGTTGCTCTGGCCACTTAAGATATTGGGTTAAATGGAATCAAGCAGCTATGGCTGTTTGCATGTAGAAGCTGGTCAACGTTTACCTGGAATAAATGCAACACAGCTTCTACCTTTGCTTCAAGGTGTTTCAGATGCTGAGTGCCCTATGTGATATTCACATCCTCTGAGTCAGCCCTTTTGCTTTTTCTCCTGTGAAATGTGTGGGTTAAAGCAAAGAGGAACCTCACAGAAAACCCTGGCTCCAGGTGTAGTAAAACCACTCTCAGGCTGGCTTTTCTGTACCTTCTGTTCCTAAGCTCCAGGATTCAATTTCCTCCTGCTTGGTTGTGATCAGAGAAGAAAGATAACCTATGTGTACTAACCTCATGTACTAACCAAGGGATGATCTTGCCCTTCAGCCTATAAAGCTACAAAGAAGTTGTTACATATCCTGAGCAGGTATCTAATATTCAGGGCCCTGTGGGATCGCTGCTGTTGAAGTGATGTGGCTCATGCTTGCCTTTCATGTCTGGTTTAGTATACAGATGCAGAAAGCCTTTCTTCCTTGACCCACAGAAGGACTGAGCAGCAGGCAGTTTGTTTGCTCACCACTTCCAAATTGCAGGGACAAGGAACCCAGGGTGTGAGCGGTACTGATGGGCCATGGGGTGCCAGGATGGCCAGAGGGTTGTGCTGTGCCCAGCACTCACCCTCGACAGAGGAGAGCAGGACAGATGCTGGAGAGCAGGGACTATGCGTTTCTGTTGTGTAGACCCTTGTTGGGATGACAGCAGCCAGGTTTTAATGCTGTGGTTGGGTAATGAAGAGACCTGCTTCAGTGCCTTGTCCTTATTGGACTGATCAGCCTCCTCTGCTGTGGCAGGAGAAGGTATTTTGGGACCAACTGCAAAAGCTCTGACTTGTGCCCTCAAGATGATACACGAATTCTGACTTTCCTTACACTGAACTGGGAGAAAATTTACTCATGTCAACATGTCTAAATCCATGCAAAACTGAGGTAAGGACAGTGCAAATCCATGCCAGTGCTCCAGTGAGGGCTGCATGGGCATAGCTGCGTGTCCTGCGTCCTGGGGGCAGTCCTGGCCTTCTTGCTCTGCTGTGGATCAAAGGATCTCAGAGGTTTCTGAAGGGTGGCAATTTGCTCATTCTGCTCATATCTGGTGTTTGCTCGAGGGGAAAAACAGCACAGCAGGAAAATGCACGTGGCTGCTGCTAGAGAGAAGCTTACCTGTGCCTTGCACTGTAAAACACACAGCTGTTAAGAGAAGAAAGCTGTTAAGAGAAGAAGAAAACACACAACTTCTTAAGAGAAGAAATACCAGGACTAGTGCTGCCTCTGAAAAACTTCCTTGATAACGCAGGCAAGGTTGGACCTTATGTGATGCGCAAGCACAGGAAGCTGTGGGTTGCATGGGTGACAGAGTGAGCACATGGGTTTCATCATTTTAGCTAAATTTATGGAAATGTATTTTTCTCTTTTGTTTTTCAGGATACAAGGCTTCCCTTCCCCCATGAGCTGTGTCTCCACCTGAACGGGTGCGTTTTTGAGGGCGTCCTTCCTGGTGCATGGAGGACCCTTCTCTTCCAACCTTACCTAGCAATTTAGTGCAAATGCCTGGAAGAATAGAGAGGACATTTGGACAGCTCTCCCTTTCTGCACCATTAGAGGATCTTTGAGCTCTTTCTTCTGGCAACACTGCCAAGCAAAATAAGTTTCTGAGCATAAAGCATAGCTACTTCTGGTGTATTGGAAGATGTGCTGGTTAAAGTGTGGATATAAAATGCTCTCTGAGGTTGTTCTATTTGGTGGAGGAAAAGCCAGAGATTCAGTATTATTTTTGCTTAATCAACATACTGCCAAAGGAGAACAATACAAACTTGTTAGTAGTTTTCCAATACTCTAGATATTGGGAGTATGAATAAATCTCCAACAATGTAGTGATGCTGTGGTGGCTTCCAAAAGCCCTTCCTGCCTGATGCCACAGCACTTCATGGGTCACTGTCAGTATGAACCCTCTGCTGCCCATGCAGGTTTTGGGGCATTGGAATTTTTGGGGGGAAGGCTATCATTTAAGAGCTGTGGGCTCTTCACAAGACTGCGGATCTTGTTTGATTGGATGTGCTTTGTGAGTATAGCCTTTGAGTCTGATTGAGTCTGGATTGTGGTTTGTCAGGCCCACATTTCTCTTCCCTCCTCCACGGTGAGGTGAGGAGCTGGGCACTGCATAGGGATAGAGTAGCAAAGGGGTGCATCGTCTGGGAACCCGTTGCTCAACCAGGGGTGCTGCCGTGCTGTAGAGAAAGGGAGCACAAACCACTGACCACTCTCCTGCAGCACACATATGCTGCATCCTTTTGGGTGCTGAGCTTCAGATGTGATGGGCATTGCTTGACATCTGACCATCTCTGGCTTACTGCTGCAGCAGCAGCAGAGTCTGCACAGGGAATTGCAGATAGAAACTTGTATCTAAGCAGGGAGTAGTTCTTGGTGGGTTAGGTTCAGGGTTTGGAGGTTTGCTTTTGCTATCTTGTTCCTTATGTGGTTGGGTGGAAAAAGTGACAATGAATCCTGCTCAGTCATATGCTCTCATTCCATACTTGGTACATCCTGAAACCTGCACCTCTGTGTGTGCTCTGTCTGGAAAAATGCCATCTGGATTTCTTAATGGAATCTGACGCAGATTTCAACTTCTGTGTACTGCAAAGGAGGAGAAAGTTTCCAGTATTTTCCATTCACCAGTGTTAGCATGACCCCAGCATCAAAGTATGGAGGGCTCTGTGGTTCTTTTCCACTGCACTGTTCTTGTAGCTCTTTTCTCATAGTGTTTTATTTTTATGAGCATATAGCTTTTGTAATTCCACTTGAGTTAAGTGAGCTGTTCAGACAGCATACTTCAAAATGTGTCTGAGGTGCTATTTTAGCTGTACTTTGCTCAAGATAATCTTTTCTTTTAAAAGGTGCATGTAACCCCACCTTTGCATAAACCTTGGTAACAGACAAGTACATAATGCTCCTTAGCCAACCTGGGGAAAGAGTGTGCAGAGGCTTTTGAGCTGATTGCTCCTTCTGGCTGTGCACAAGCAGTGCAAATCTCCACAATGCTCATCCTCTGTAGCAGTGGAGGAGAATAAGGCCTTCTAGTGCATTCAGCCAAAAGGGTGATCCAAGTGAGTGCTGCCTGGCTCCTATGGAGCCCTGGAGCTGCCCCTCCTCGCTCAGTAGCTTCCCAGGGAGATCTGCTGCACAGAGCACTAGAGTGGGCCAGGAGATGAGATCCTGGAGGGAATACGTCTGAACTTAGGACCCAGAGTCTCACCTTCCTCCACCTGCCTAAATCCTGGAGGTTTTTGTCCAGGCCAATGGTACTGTGGGAGCTGACAACTGCAGCTTGCTCACAGGAGATGTAGTGCGGGGTGGATGTGAATGTGTAGCTAATGTTGTTGCCTTCCCACAACACCTGGTGAGCAGTCAGAAGAATGAACTGCAGCATCAGTCACCACTAAACCAAATTTCCCCAGTCTGGTCATTAACGCAGTGAGTGCTTGCTGATTGGGGATGACTCATCTGAATCATCACCATTATAAATATATAGCACTCCAGCCTTTCGTGCCTCTGCCGGCATCTATGAATTACTCTTCAGTGACAGAATTGCATTTAACCCTGTTATGGGGGTTGGAAGCATCTCTACACACTGTCTCTTCCAAATGCTGCGGGCGTCAATGCGGTTATAATATAACATCGTGGAAGTTTTTCACTCTAAATTGTATTTCAAAGATGGGCTGCAAATTGCAGGCCAGTTTCCCCAGCTGGTGTAAACTCACACAGCTCTGTCAATTCTGCTGCAGCATCACAGACTTGTGCCAGCTGCATCTCTGACCTGTGGCATCGCTCCTGCTGCTGCAGCCAAGTGAACCTTTATTTTGTGGTAGTGTAATAGCAGAGGTTGTGCAAACACGGGGGAGCAGGTGGTCCACACCCTGGCTTTTAAGAACCCGATGTGCTTGCATTAGTGCTGGGATATCAGCAAGTGAATTACTGTCACCCTCATGGCCGGGTTTGCTAAACATGATGTGCATTCCGATTGCTTTCATTTTTGGCTATGCGACTCAAACCTCATTTGCTGGAAGCCAGTGCTGTGGTTTTCCTGAAAGTCCTTTGTAAGATGACTTGGATAACCCCCAATCCAAAGTCACTTCTGTAGCATTTGGAATGAATTGGAGGTCACATCCCGAAGGGGCCAGCTGAGACTTTAGCAATAGAGCTGTTTGGTTGGGAGATAATCTCAGGATGGGAGACAGTGCTGTTTGCTAGCACTGGAGATGTTTGAAGCCCCAGCCATCCTCCTTGTCCCTCTGCTCCTCCATAAGGAAGCAGAGGCGAGCGGGCAGCTGCAGCCATAAGCTGAGCTGAGCTCATGTATCTGTGGAACCAGAGGAGACCAAGGGCACCTTGTGAGATTTCCTGCCTCCCCTGGGCTGCCCTGAGCAGCCATTTCACTTTGTGCATGGGAGCGCAGCAAAGCTCTGCAAGAAAGGGCTGCTGTATCTTTCATGTGATTTCCCCTCATTTTGAGAGGCTAACGTGATATGTATGGGAAAGTGCCAATGATAGTGATCTGGGCAGAACCATGTTAGACTTCATCTGTTTATGTGCAAGAGCCACAGCAGTAACCTTTCTAAGAAAATGCATGATTCACTGAAACTGTATTCTTTATGCCCCATACCTACTTCCACAAAGTATTTCCGCAAAACAACAGTAAAACCAAATCAAAACCAGAAGACCTCCATAGAAATACGGTATCAAGAGATCTACAGACCCCTTTGCTTGCACAATGTCCCTTATCACCTTCCAGCGAAAGCCCGTATTTGCTTTCTGAGGGATCCCATCACTCTACATGTCGTCATTGCACTGAAGAAAATGAAACCTTCAGCTACTGACAGATCTGGGAGGACAAAGAAACGTCTTGGTTTTGTAGCACTGAACCTAGCCTTTGTATACTGCCATTGCTGTAGGAAAGCAATCATCTCCCTGTCACACCCTCTCTTGGGTCCAACCAAAATCAAATAGGAGTTACACAGGTGCTTCTAAACAAAATGAGTCTGCTCTTGCTTAATGAAGACATAATCCTCCTCTGAGCTGCAGTGGAGCCATGCTGGTGTGATGGCAGGGAAGGCAAGGTCCCACACAGACCCTTAGAGCTCCCAAAAAGAATCCTTGCTTTGGTTTGCCCAGCTCCCTATGGAGCAGCTGCATCAGCTGGAGGAGTTTTGCTGAAGGGTACCCCATGGCTCAGTGGTGCTCAGTGGCTGTGAGGTGAGGGAAAGCAGGGGTTAGTCACTGTATTCACATTTCTTTCCCCATCACAGGATGTTAGCTAGTGGGGTCCTGTTCACAGATCTCTTCCTGCTTTTAGCAATGTGACTGAATAACTTTTTGTGATATAACGAGAATAAAGCAAACCCCAGTGGTACAGTGATGTTGCTGTGGGGTTGATGCATTGTCCCCATGAAGAAGGGGTTCACTCTGTGCCAGGCATCTACCTCACTCCTTATTGTGTTGGTTACCTCCCTGCTGCATTTGGGATGGTGGGATGACACCCACCCTTCACCTGCCCAGGAAGTGGTAGGGGACTCGTCACCCACCAGCTGCTCCTCCCTGGCACACGCTCCCACCTTCCCCAGGGAAAGCTTATTTTGCTTGTTTCAGAATGTACTGGGTGATGCTGCAAGAAACTATGAAGACGTTGTTTTCATCCATTCATTTCTGTACCTCAATCACTATCTAAATATTCATCTCTAGCACCCATCCTAGCAACAGCACACTGTAAAGCTGAGGAGCATCGCCCGAGGAGGAGCTATCCCAGTCCTCATTTGCTGTGGGCTGTTGAGGGTCTCCGGGCAGGGAACTTCCAGGGACAACAGGACACACCAGTATGGATTTTCCAGAACCCCAGGGGTGCTGAGAGCCTGTTATCCCACATCACCAGCATCACCTGAATGAGCTTAAATGCAGCTGCCTTGCAAAGATAATAAATTCATTGTAAGTTCCAGGTGGGCAGCAATGAACCCTCACTTTGACTAACAGACACTTCCCTCTCAAATGGAAAATAGGTCTTTGTTTGCTTGTTTGTTGCTCTTTTCAGGTGGTGGGCAGGAGATAGCCAGTCCTCCATGCAGTGAGCTCTTTGTGTTAGTTTTTAGGGGCAGCCCTGGAAATGGTTCTCCCCTTCCTTCCCACACCCCAAAGGCAGCAATATCACCGGAAGATGGACCTCACCTTTCATTGCAATAGCTCCTAATCCTAGGGGATTTTGCTGTTTCTAAAAACACCTCCCTATGTGCCTCTCCACACAGATTTAGTCCCTTGTCTGGACCTGAGGCATGGTGTGTCTGTGCCCTGCGCAGGGGAGTGGGGACGCAAGTGCCAACATGCATGAGCAGCTTGTGTGGTGCCAAGGGCAGCAAGACTTGGGAATCCGAACACCACAGCATCCTCTTCCTGCTCCCATTGCACTGCCCTGCCGGCACCCATGGGCTGCAGCATGGGAGCTGCCCTGGTACCCCCCCAGCACCTCCCATGTGGAGCCGGCACCTGCAGCAGGAGGCTGGCTGACAGCACCCACACCACAGGCTCCGGCCCTCCCCCAGCTGAGTGAGCCCGTGTGTTTCCCTGTTTGCCTCTCACCTTCTGCACTGGTCCTGGGACAGGGGACAGTGACACCCAGGCTGCTGTCCCTGCAGGAGCCCGCTCACACCCAGGGTGTCACACCCCGGGGCTTTCCAGGATTCACATCCTCCTTATTCCCTTGGAGGGGCTGGAGCCCTGCACCCGCCCGTGCCTTGCTGCCAGGTCTGTACTGACACTCAGGAGTGGGGCTGGTGGTGAGAACGGGTGGTGATGGAGAGCTGGGAGGCTGCGAGAGCCACAGAGCTGCAGAGCAGCAGAGCTGAACTGATGGAAAAGAGGGAGCCAGGGCTCTGCCTGACAGGCTTTGTTTGCTGCTACAGCCGTGCCGGTGTTTGCCTGCTCTTTTGGGCTGGGTGCGAGCCCAAGGCATCTGCATCTGTCTGGGAGGATAAACTTGGTTGCATATTGTTTGAGGGAGGTTGCTGGGGTTTCTGCTTCAAAATGGTACATATACAGTGTGTGTAAGAGGATTAAGTTTCTGTCTTGTGGTCAGATAAAATGGTGCTTTTAGGAAGAAATGAGTGTACGCCACTGCATGAGTGCTGCTTTTTAAAGTGGAACAAGGATTGGAAGCGTTGCTCAGGTGGGGAGGGATGGGTGGTCCTAGGACTTGTTGGAAGAGGATCCAGGTCTGCTAGAGAAAGGTGGGGACTGCAGAAGGTGTGTATGGCTTGTGTATAACTGCAGATCTACCCATACAGCCCTGCTCACTTCTGGGCTGCAGTGTTGGCCCGTCTGCGGTAGGATCACAGCATCCTGGATGCTGCACTGGTGCAAACTTTCCAGGAGCTGGAGGGAGGAAACGGGTCTGTCTTGTTCAGTGCTCTGGCCTCCAGAAAGTTGTCTGATCCTACTCATCTCTGTAACGAACAGCCAGGGAAATGAGCCGGAGAGGTCAGCAGATCCACTGCTTTATGGTGGTGAAGTGTGGTGTTGGCAGAAAATGCAGGGAGGTGGTCAATGTGCCGTGCTATCTTTTGTTACTAGCGTACTGCAGGGTGGTTTTGTGTGTTAACAGCTCATGAGAAGTTGCTGGAGTACTGTATTTTCTAAAGGTATGTATGTATTCCTCTAGTCTCCCTTGGTGCTTGGTTACTGATGCTTTTGCCAGTAATATGAGGGAGAGATTGCTAGAGATGTTTACTCAGTATAAATTCGAATGCAGGTCCTTTGATTTGTGAGAGCTGAGAAAATTGTTTAGGAGATGAACATCTGTCATTAACATCCACCTCTGTTTACATAATAAATACCACACTTTAACCTCAGTAGGGGAGAAAAGTACATCCAACCAAAGCAAATCAGTTTGCCCACCTAATGCTTGAGGACAAAATTCCCATTGAGCTCCAAAGCTGAATATCACATCATCTAGGTACATTACACGACAGAAAATTGTCTCTTTTCCTTTTAAATTGCCTGTCCCAGTGGTCAACCAGGACCCAGCAGCATCTCACAGCATGTGCTTCACTGAAGCTCGTTTGCTGGAAAGGAGGTCAATTCAGACAGGGGCAGTAAGGATGGAGCCAGCAGCTCCAGCTGGTTTGGGTGCACTCCACTGGCAGCAGCACCCAAGCTCACAGAGATGCCATCACCCTGCTTTTTATCAGAGATGCCTATTCTGCTTTGCCTTTGTTGGGAATCAGCCAGGTCTAAGTCAGTTCTGACATTTATAATATAGATGGAAGTTATATTAAATGCAGGATGCTCTGCAGCTGCAAATTGCTCTATTTGAACTCAAATGTCAATTTACAGCTCTGTAATGGTATCCCTGTCACAGTCCTACCTCCCCAGCAGCAGTGGGCATGACTGCCTCAACACCCAGACAGGCACAGCATGCTCTCCAGGACCTTAGCTTCACCTCCCTTCAGACCCAGCTGGGGTCAGACTCTGCATCATGCAGGCAGTCTTGCATTTGGCAGCTGTAGCACTCCATAGCTGTGAACGTTTGGGTGTTCAAGAGATTAGTATTAGGGGTAGATCTCTCATAGCATGGTCTTACTGGAGAGACATGGCCTTGGTGATGGTTTCTGAGATTGCAGATAGACACCGGGTGCATGAAGCCTATCCATATTTGCCCATGTATCTCCATCTTCCAGTCCCAGTGTGTCCTGCTTCATAGCTCTAGGAGTAAGTGGGTCTTCCTTGCCTTTCACAGCTCTTCATTGCATGCAGCCTTTTTAAACCAAGGGGCCTTAGTGACTTAAAGATTTCTTTCCTAATTCCCCTTGTTACCTGTCAAAATGCAGTCTTGACAGATGCCCTTTGCCAGGGATGCCTTAACTTTTCCTTCAGGAGGTGGTTCTCAGTGTTGGTGCTGGGCCAGTTGAGCAGTGTGAACAGACTCTGGTGTGCTTGGAAATAAGCAGAATAGGACTCATTTTCATCTACTCAGGGGCCTTTGGGCTGTACCCATCTGACCACACAAACATTTGTGGTGTAGATCTGTTTCCTAGAGACAGATCTAGAATCCATTCCCAACTCCAGAAACCTGTCTGTGGCATCTTGCCTGCTAAACACATGCTCTCCATGAAGATATCACTCAGAGGAGGTCCCTCTCCACCTCCAACAGGAAATCCATGGCATGAGAATGAAAGGGCAAGCAGCAGATGACAGTGAGGAAAGGGACAAGGCTCAGTGAGCAAGGGCCAGTTCCAGTGGTGTTGCTTGGCACCATGGACCATGGGCAGTTATTCAGGTCGCTGTTGACACTTGATGGAAGATGAGTTTAGGCGATGCCATCAATACACCTGCACTGCGGGGAAACCTGTGTGCTGGAAAGCAGCCTGCACTGAGCCCATTACTTTTGCTTTGGAGACCTGTCACCTGTATTTGCTGTAATGGATGGAGAGGCATCAATACATGCGAGAGCAGGATGTGTCCCACGCTGCTGCCAACCTTAGGGAATTCCCTCTGACTCACTGGCCAGTGAAAAAGTTGCTGAACTGTTCAGTTTTGCCCCAGGTCATTTCTAACAGGCAATTCACTGCTCAGTGCTTGCTCCTCCCAAGTGACCCTCCGGGCATGCACTTAAGCCTGCTGTGGGATGGGAGCCACCACCCCAGGTGAGGTCCTGCCTTACCAGGATGAAGCCTGGGTAAACCAGGATGCTAATTTTGGACTGGGTACGATTTTACTCAGAGCTCCTCAGGAGAGTCCCATGAGGGCATTGAGCATGATTTTCAGTCCATAAGCAGTCAGCTGGGGGGAACAATGGGAAGCAGAAAGCCACCCTGGTTATGGACAAAGCAGAGAGCTCTGGGGACAGTGAGATGTGACCATCTGCCATGGAGCAAAGAATGACACATGGATTTTAGTGGAGTTGCACAGGGCTTGTGCAATGGTGGGTGAGGCAGTTAGGCTGCTGAGATTTCAGGGGAGATTTCCCTCCCCTAACCTCTCATGTTATTGCCGACTGATGTGGCTATGGATATGGGGCCATTCAGCTCCCTGCTGGGTTCTAGCTCAGGAACCCCTAAGTAGGCAACACCTTGCAATCCTCAGAAACCTCCCAAAAGAATATAGAGAGGTAGCTGAGGATATCCAGCTTCAAAACATCATTTCATCAGCACCTAAAGTGTCTTCACTGCTACTGAAAATTATGAGAAGTGATTCCCCTGTCCTTCCAGAAGATGAGAGATCCAGAAAAATTCCTCTTTTTTATATCTTAAAGTTATTATTGCCATAAGTTGTTAGCAGTTTTAACAGTTTACAGTGTTGACACGCTCTATATGCTTTGGAGGAGTAATCTCAGATAAAGGTTTAAACTTCTTTTTCTCTTCCTTTCCTTTCTAAAGGATCTGAAAACAGCTGTGAAATGTGAATAGATTTTAACTATTAAGCCCAAGCTGCCAAGATGTTATTTCCTGTAGCTTTGACTCATGCAACTGAACAAATAAATTGGAGCAGAATATTGTTTTCTAACGTCGATTTTTGTCTCCCTCTGCCACCCCCAGGCTCGGCTCTGTTTAAAGCCGATACACCAAAGCATACTGTCCCTTGGGCTCATTTTCCCTGCTGGCGAGGCACTGCATCGCAGGAACTGTTTGCTTGGGGCAGGGCGAGTCTGCACCCCCATGAGCCTGACCTGGGCTCCCAGTGGTCACCCACTCACCAGGGGAAGCAGCCTGTTGTCATCTGGTGTGGGCTGGTGCCGCTCATGTGCCCTGGGGTTGTATGATGAGGAGAACAGGGCTTTGTCCATGGAATTCGTCATCCTGGGCTGAGCATTTGGCTTTCAGTAAGACCTGTCCCCAGACCCATGACTGCACAGCAGAGAAGTCTAGCAAAGGATTCACACTGAAACCAGCACATACAGTTCCATTATCAATTCATTTCTGTGAGGTGTGTTTGATCATATTCGTGTCTGCATTCATTGTGTATTTCACTTGGCTTCCAACAGCACCCGCTAGCCCAGAACACGCCGAGTAAATAACTGCTCTTCATATGAGGGGTGGCAGGTCATAAGATCAGTGTCCTCTTATTGCTTCCTCTGTCTCAGCATCTGCTTTTACAGCATTCATGCCACAGTGAGGCACAGACAACTCGAAGAAGCCTCCAGATACATCTCATCTACTGCAGTGTCATTACCGGCAGCTGCAGGCTATGTGCACAGCTAAACTCTCTCCCATGCAGAGGTCCCGCACAACATCTATACATCATTAATGACGCTGTCACAGCGGGATGTAATTGCTGCCTAGGCATTTTGGTGGCTTTCTGCCCAAGGGTACATTTCATTCTTAATGTATTATAAATGATTGTAATACAGTACCTCTTAAAAAAAACCCCAAAACAACAAAAGGTAAGTATGCTGGAGAAGCTTTTGCTAATATGTTGGCCTGCTCTCACAGATTTAAAACTGTAGAAAGCACTGACAGCCATCTTATGTGACTACAAGATTGCTGTCTTGGAAGTCACCTTGAATAACAGTACCTCATTCAGCTGTGCTGGAGGCACAATCAAAGGGATACTGTTGTCTTAGTTTTATAGAGACATTTAAATTAGGCATTGTAGTGAGATTATCAGTCATGTTGCCTTGCTGTTGAGGATTTGGGACTGCACTTCTGATAGGATAACTCTTAACTGGTTTACAGCTGACATTGGAAAGGGGAAAAGGACTCTTCAGCTTGTTGTGTGAGACTGTCAATGAGGAGTGTGGTGGTTAGGAGGCTTTGGATGTCCAGGTGCTTCTTGGTGTTACCATCTTCTGGTAACTGCTCCGGACCTACAGTGATGCTGGTGGGAGTCCTCCTAACCAGACAATGAGCCACTGGTTGCATAGCAATTTAGTTTGGAGGGGTAAAACAGTGAAGTCCCTGGGGAAGAACTGCTAGCCTGTAAGAGAGATGAAGGGATGTGCTTTTCCTTTCCACTGCTGGGTATGCAATTACTGTAGACTCCCCCTGTCTCCACAACCTTGGCAAATGCCCACTGGGAGTTGCATTAAACCAGTGTGGGATACATTTCTGTCAGAGGTTTGTTGCTCAGTTTTGCACGGTATAGATCATTATGAGAGCAGAAGAAAAGCAGGACTCCTCAACGGCGGTGGAGAGGAGGAGCTTGCTGCAGGTACTGAGTGACTGCCACTCACTGAAGGCCAGGTACAGAAATTTTGCTTCCAAATTCAATCCTTAAGCTGAAAGCAGAGCAAGGAGGACTGAAGGAAGCCATGATCACAAACTTCAAAGCCAGAGCAGTTGCTGTAGGGTGGGAGTGAGACACTCCTCATGCCTGTGGAGACTCAGGATGAAAGTCACAGGCTTCAGATAGCAGCATGGGAGGTATCTGGGTGACTGGCCAACAGCCAGGGCAGCTGTGCACCACCACAGACCCACTATGAGCTTGTGAGGCAAGTGTTTATAGGGAATGGACTCGGCATAGCTAGCCTGGCTTGGAAAAAGAAGGTGAAGGGATCCCTCCATTCCCGTCCAGCCACCCTGCCTCTGCACAGGCCCTGAGGTAGCTTTCTTGCTGAGGGGGGGAGCCCGTAAAGGGAGACAGACAGAATCATGTCTTAATCTGATGGCACGTCCCTTAATTTTATTCTTTTCTAGCTAAACTAACCATTAAGGAAGAAAGAAGTGTGAAGGACAGAAAAACAAGATGTTGGTGCTGTCTAATGACACAGCCCTGAACTCACTTCTCTCCAAGCTGCTTCAAGACTACCTGGAGCAGACAAATAGCTCTGCACCTTCCCAGGCTGTAAGTGCCAGCAGCAACCTGGAAATCATCTACATGCTGCTGATAATTGGCCTCTTTGGCTTCTTCACAGTGGGAGTCATGCTGACCAACATCCGTGCCAGGAGGCTGGAGAACTCCCACGACCCCTACAACACCTACATTGCCACAGACATTTGGCACAAGAAGGACAGGGAGTATTTTCAAGCCAAGCTCATAGAAAATTACAAGCTGTGCTGTGTCTTTGAAAACCAGCTGGCCGTGGAGCAGCCAAGCATACAGATTCCTGAGGCAAAGTCTTCCTAGGAAAACAGAAGAAAGGATTGTATTCTGCACAGGGACATCCCAAACGATACCAGGCACAAATAAGGCTCACTGCTTGCCCATCTGCAGAGCCACAGGCACTGGTCTCAGCCAGGTTGAATGACCATGGACTGATGGTGAAGCTGGTGGATCTGTGATGGCCCTGGTGCTGCAGAGGTGCCCAGCCACCAGAACCTTTATTGCAATCAGTGTAAGGTTGAGGAGGGGACACACACATAGGGAATATCATGGACTCATCAGCTTCACCTAATGAAAAAAGCAAATGCTGGGGTTGCCAGTGTGAGCACTTGCAGTAGTCCATGTAATTAAAACCAAATTGGATCAAATGCAAGCTAGAGGCCTTAACTGCTAAGTTTGGTTTAGGCAATACTTTTCAAGTAAGACCTGAAGTAGCTGAAATATTTGATATGCAATTTGTCCAGCATAGAATAACGACTGTAAATGGTACAGTGCTGTGGATTGCCTGTTTCTTTTGGAAATGTGCACCCCTTTGAGATGAAATTTTAGAAAATAAATCATATTTTTTTTCTGAAAGCCATTTCTGTGGAAAAATGCTGGCTTTGGAGGGAAACTTTTTAGTGCCTGCCCCTAATTCCCAATAGGTACCCTAGATTGGTCTTGCCAGCTACTTTTGGTTTTCTTCCTCATAGGTGGGGGTTGATCCTGGCAGCAATATCTACCTTTGCACAAAGATTCAGCAGCCCACAGGGTCTACGCCATGCAAGTGTGTAATGTTCCAAGAGTTTCAGCCACCTGTAATTATTGCACAAGACCTAAGTGCTAACCCTTGGTTGGAAGGTGAATTTGCACTCTGTGAAAAGCAGCTCCATAAAGTGTTTGATATTTAATCACTGACACAGCCTATGTCTGTGCTTGCCTTAAAGCCCATGAGCAGCTCCTCCAGCTCCCAGGAGCAGCCTCCATTGCTGTAGTTATCTATTGCAGCATCCAGCTGGAGATCGTGCCAGCAAGGTTTTCTTGCCCTTGGCCTCCTTATTCCCTCCTTTGGCAGGCCGTGTCTGCTGAGCCACGGGGGCCTGGTGGCAGCTGAACTTAGCTTCTGCAGCAGCAGCTCTCATCTGTCTCTGTTAAAAGAGAAATATGGCTCCCCTGGACATCGTGTTACTCAAAATAACAACCTTGCCAACTTTATGCCTGTTTTTGCATTTGGGATCAAAGCAATGGCCTGGGCAGAAGAGGGGTTTTATTTCTGCTCTGCAGATACACATCCCATTTTTAGCTACTGGAGAGGAAAGAGAAGTGGGAAAGTCTTGAAAGAAAGTTGTGCAGAGCAGCCACTTCAAAGGCAAGGGAAGGGTATATAGCTGGCCAAGTATTTGGATGGGCAAGTGATACCAGTCACAGCATATCCCTTTTCCATGCATAGGCACTTCTTTAGCACTGCACTTTCACTAAAGTAATATCCCAGCCATAATGGTGTTCCCAAAATACTTAGGACAATTAAAACTGCAGGGTATTTTTTAAGAAAGGTATTTAGATGGTGCCTACCATTAAGCTGAGGACAAGATACATGTTTTCAGTATCTTGAACAGCTTGGAAAATCACCACCAGCTTAATTATCCGAGTCAGTTTTTCCTCTAAGGGAATATAAACCAAAGCCAAGCTTTGCCTTCTCAGCTTGGGCAACTGCTCTTTTGGGATCTCACCATGCAGTCTGTTTATTACTTAATTTCCCTTCATTTGCAAGAGTTCAAATGCTCTTGCTTTATGGTTCTCCATAGGCAGGCCCATGCAGCATCTCTCACAATGCTTAAACTTGCATCAAAAATGACTTTAAAATACATCAAAACCTTTGAACATACAGCTTGTCAAAAGGTCTCCCTGCTGCAGCTCACCCTCGGTCCCAGGTGTTTTCAGCTATTTTGGGTGTAGGCACTTGCTGGTCACTTTATTGTATTAGCTCCAGTGTAGTTATTTGTGACAAGGGTGACTGGCAGCAATTAGCTGGTTTCAACATGTTTTTTCAGCTCTGCAATGTTACGTATTTTAGAAAAGAGGGGGACCATCATGCCTTTCTCATAACACTTTCCTGTGCCACCAGGCTACTAACCACCCTTCAGTGGCAGCTGGGAACTCCCACCATGGGCTTTCACATTACCCTGTAGTTCTTTTTTCCCTGTTTTCTTCACTTGTACAAAGCAATAAAATGTGAATTGCAAACCAAGTTTGTGGCCTCAGATTTACTTTTCTCCTAACCTGTTTCACAAGCTCACAGAAAGAGCGCTGACACCACCTGATGCGCACCCACCCATCTATCCCCTTTCTACACCCTATTAACCAAAGCCGGGCCTGGGTGCTGGGATATTTCCTGCTACACCTAGACCTGGAGAAATATCAAAATGTCAAGAAGAGATTCCTCACCTCGAGGGTTTGCAATACCCTGAGCAAATTTGTCTCTGGCGTTCAGTGCAGTGGTCCTGGCTGCAGCCTTTGGGCACAGTTTTCCACTGCAGCCCCAGGCAAGCCTGGGTTTTGTTGCCCCACCTGCCAGAAATGAGGCTGGCAAAGGAGAGAAATAGCTGTAGGGTAGTATTCTCCCCAGCAAGGGAGGAAGCTCTGTTGCCCACCTGATTCCCAGGAGCTCTGCGCAAGGCATCAGTTGGCCAGTTAGCCCTCATGACCCCGTTGATGCAGATTCTTTTTAAGGCTAGAGAGAATAACTCTGATCACAGGAGAGGCAGGATTATATCAAGAGATCTTAGTGGTTTGGGTCAGCCAGGTTTTTCTGCATGTACTCCTAGGAAAAGGCTCTGAAATCCCTTCCTATATAGCTCTGAATTATGTAAAAACAGTTTTGGAGATGTAAAGTGTGAGCCAAGTTGCAGCCTGCATTGCCAAGCATCCTACAGGGCTTGTAAACCCAGCTCCCACTTCCTCTCTCATTAGCACTGACTCAGGCAGGACGGCTGACATGGGACCCATCTCTGACTTCATATAATAGGAGAAAGAGCATTCACTGGCCAAGAAGAGCCTAGAAATGCTTGATTTGTTCATCATCTTTGCCATAGACCAAAGGCCAGCAGCAAACCTATCATGTAATTACTGTCACACAGAGCTCACATTTCCTGCTTACTGGGGAGACTGAAGAATCTTAAACTCAATAGGCAAGTGTTACACTTTCTTTGCCCAAACTTCAAAAGCTTGCGCTCAGGAGACATAAAATAGCCAGGGAGGCTGTCAGATGTTTATTTTTCTCCAGGCCCCAATAGTTAAAGTCCCTGGCTTCATCAGCTATGGCTTATTCTAGTCGATAGCCTTGCTGCCTGCTGGCCTAATGAGCATACCTCCAGGTATTGCTCCCTGGTTACCTATGTTTTTTATAATAGAAATTGCATTACATAGAAATGCCAGCATTATACAGAAATGGCATTTTGAATTGAAGCCCTACACTGTTAACAGCAATGTGATGGTGAAGCAAAAAGGTCTCAAGCAAAATCCAAGCCCAATATATCAGGTTCTCTCCTGAGTATATTTTGAGAAGTTCTGCTTTGTGCAGTTGCAGACTAACATGGAAGTTGTTTGGTACAAAGCCACAAGAATAAAATATTGATAAATGTATGTGGTACAGCACAAATGTGGGCAAGATGCTCTGTTGTACCTCTTGGAGGGGAAAGTCAGTCCTCATGCCTTGGTGGAAGAAGCTCCAGGGCAGTTTTTCACTCGTTTATGCAGTTACTGACTCACAGGAGGATGAGCTCTCCCTCTTCTCCCCTTTCCTGCCTGCCCCGGAAACCTGTCTGGGCTGCCCAGATTCTGGGCAACATTGTGACTGTTGGACCCCCTGAAAACTTAAAGCATATATGTCCTCGGGCCATGCCTGCAAAGCCGGTGCATGCGGCATACCCTTCTCTGACAGCACACAGACATTTGCCGAAGTGTGAGTATGCTTACCAGAGGATACATCTGCATGGGCTCACACAAGAGAGTGTATGGGTGGCCTAAGCTCAGCTTTAAGACGGCCAGATGCCAGCTCCAGCTGTCAGAAAGCATGGGTGCAGTGCTGAGATGGAGGCCAATATGCCCTAAGGAATGATTAGAAGTGGTTTACATCCAGGCAGCACAGAGCTCAGGAAAGCAAGTCTGTGCTGATCTGTAGCAGCTCTGTAGCCTGATACATAGCCTTATCATAGCAAGACCAAACGGAGTTTATCCTTTGCCTTCACTGCAAAACCTTCCCTCCCCTCTCATCAACCTGGAGAACTTCAGACCCTGGTTCTTATTTCCTGTCTCATGGAAAGCTTGCATCTGCAGCAGCTGGCTTCTCATCATACCCAGCAAAAATCCACATAGGTGCAGATACAAGTGTTCAAAAACTGCCTAGATAAGGCCATCAGTGATATGCTTTAGTGGTGGTCTTGGCAGTCCCGGGGTAATGGTTGCACTTGATGATCTTAAAGGTCTTTTCCAAACTAGTTGATTCTATGAAACCTCTAGAATTGAGTAGTCCATCTAGAAAATACT
The DNA here is from genome assembly GCF_033783945.1 of Neopsephotus bourkii. Taxonomy (NCBI): domain Eukaryota; kingdom Metazoa; phylum Chordata; class Aves; order Psittaciformes; family Psittacidae; genus Neopsephotus; species Neopsephotus bourkii. Next base: position 4,382,501 of record NW_026901456.1, on the reverse strand, counting down.
TTAGTGAAAAGCAGCCCAAGTGTGCAATGAGTGTGAAGTGAGTTCCACACACCCCCCCCCCCCCTTTATAGTTATCAGTGTTATCTGTATTTGCAGTTGGCTGGGTCAGACCTGCCACACTGGGAAACATGCACAGAGAAAGACAAGCAGAAGGAAACAGATAAAAATAGAAGATATGAGCAATCAGAAGCAAGCAGAACATTCTTTAGAGCCAAGAACTGGAATTATCTTATACAATATTTCTATGGCATCCTGTTTCATTCTTGCACGTTGTTATCATTATGCCAAATTCACTCCCTAATCTCCTCATCCAGCTGCAGCCACCAGCTATGCATGTGAAACCTCCACAAAGCCTTTCTCAAGACATTGCTCAAGGGACCAGCACCAATGTGATTGCTGGGCAGAGGAGGCTGTGGAAGCTCACCCTGCATTCCACCAGTGCAGTGGGCAGGAGGCAGCTCCCAGGGACCAGAGCTGTCCACACACAGCCATGGGCATGTTCAAGCAGAGAACATCTGACACCAGTCAATCACCTTCAAATGACAAGAAGCAAAGGCCCATACCATGCCAAAATAGGCAGGAAAACTATCAAATCCTTGGTACTTCTAGGGCAGGGCTTGCAAGGAGGGTTGTTTCTAATGCCAGTTTTCTACTGCACCCACAAGTGTCCTTCAGATCAAAGAAAAGGGAAGATATATGTAAGTATTGATGGAAAATGCATGGATACTAAATCCAGAAGTAAATGTTGTGACTGTCTGATTTGATCTAGCAGAAGAAAGGCCAAAGACTCAAATGCAGTACTTTCTCCAGGAAGGCCCAGAGCTTCTGGTTGGGCTACAGCACATTGTTTTCAGAGGCCATGCAAGCGTGCCAAAATAATTTCTCTGCTTAGTCCACAAAATTCACACACTGGATTAGGGGCCACCAACCTTCCAAGAATAAAAGCCAAGCAAAATAACATTGGATATTTTAATGTGAGAGCACTTGCTCTAAAAAATGGTTAGTTCAGTATTGGTTTGATGAGTGTGATAGAAGTTTTACAATAGGTATGCCACATGACCACAGCCTACCTTCACAGAAATACACTGTGATTTTGACTGATGTCTGGTAAATGGATTCTTAGTATATAATAGTTCTCATTTTGTTTGTGGATGTGATAGCTTTCATATGCTTATGCGAGCATAGCTTGTTAGCCCAGATGTGAGCATTCGTTCTGATTTAACCACAAGGATCAGGGATTGACTGGCAGCTGCTGCTCAGCACAGCACACTTACCTGTTGGGGAGGTAATGCTTACCTGACACAGCTCCATCAGCAGCATACAGTATCCCCCCTTCTCCAGGTTCCCCTTCAAACCACAACCTCTGGCCTTCAGACCTCCCTCCCCAGCCTCCCCAGCAGTCCACAGGTCCTTGACAGAAAGGAGCATAACCCCTCAGCCCCAGCTGAAAGGTGCCATATCAGTGGAGGATCTAGCCCATTGTTCCCAAAGTCTGAGCTCCAATTTCCTTTTTCCTTGTGACCTCCAGCTTCGAGTGGCAGGATAAGCTGTCAGGGGAACAGTTGATTCAGCAGCTGTTTTGGTTCACTGTCCTGCACACATGACTCAAGCCTGTGGTCTTTACTCACACCCATGGCAACAGCAGGCTAGGAGACCTCCAATCTGATGGGACTTTTTGCCCTGACAGTATTTTCTCAAGCCTTTATTATCAGCTTTCCCTCTAACAATGCAAAACAAATCCGGGAAAAGAGTGCAAACAGCAATCTCATGCCACCTCTGCACCTGCAGGCAAGATCCCTTCTCCAGGCTGATTGAGCTGAGCTCACCCTGCAGGTGCCTCAGCAGCTTCACCCCCAGCAGCCCAGCTCCCAACCCACTCAAGGGTGGCTCTGGCCCATAGCTGCATGCAGGCGGCATGGAATAAACCGTCAAATCCTCCTCATACTTTTATTTAGTTTTCATCTGGATACCCAAGAGTTACAATGCAGGAACAGACAAACCAGCACACTCATCAGTCAGGCACCCTCTGCCAACCAAGAAGCCACAGAGATTTACTCTCAAGGCAGCCTGCGACAGGACTGATACCTAGAATTAACCCTCTGCTGGGCTTTCCCTCAAAAAAAGAGGGACATCTTTAACAGCAAGAGCCCAATAGCCTTTTCCTCCAAAGCCTGACCTTGGGAGAGGGATTGTAGCAGAATAAAATGCAATTTGAATAAAAGTAAGCAGAAGAAAAACGTACTGGTTCATGCGAATCCAAATTCCCAGTGGTGTTGGCTAACTAACTGTGGAATACAGGCAATAGAGACATGGTCTTCTTTGTTCAACAAATTCTTTAATCCAACATGTCCATATTAAACAGTCACTGCTGGATTTCTTTATGTGCATGTTGCTCCTTATTTCTGCTCATATGAGTCACCCAAATACAGAAATTGACAGAAGACCCTTTGAAGCTACCACCAGGTATCTCAAGGGCACATTACCCTCGGTCACATTTCTGACCTGTTTTCCTCTCATTCCATGTCCCTCCAGGGGAACATGACTGTGTCCACCCTGGCTACGTGGGGCAACTCTTCTCCCTGGAGACCACCCTGGCTAGGCTTGAGCAGGAGTACAGGTAATGGTAATGTCTCTGCTGATGGCAGTGCTGCCATTGACAGCAGTGGAAAAGGATCTCACCCTGATTTAGACTCACCAGCGTTAAAGAAAATGGCATTACCTTACAATATAGGGTATCAACACATCCCAGCATGTGCCCTGTGAAGGAAATGATCTGGCCTGGTCTGAAGAACAGTGTTATATGATGCAAACTAATACCCTGTGATCAAGCAAGTCCAGAGGAGGCCAAGAAGATGATCAGAGGGCTGAAGGACCTCTCCTATGAAGACAGGCAGAGGGAGTTGAACTTGTTGAGCCTGGAGAAGAGAAGGCTCTGGGGAAACCTCATAGCAGCCTTCCAGTACCTAAAGGAGGCCTAGAAGAAATCTGGAGTGGGACTTCTTACAAGGACGTGTAGTGACAGGGCAAGGGGAATGGCTTTAAACTGACAGAGGGGAGATTTCGGTTAGGCATTAGGGAAGTATTCTTCTCTGTGAGGGTGGTGAGGCACTGGCACAGGTTGCCCAGGGAAGATGTGAATGCTCCATCCCTGGCAGTGTTCAAGGCCAGGGTGACTGGGACTTGGAGCAACCTGGTCTTGTGGAAGGTGTCTGTGCCCATGGCAGGGGGTTGGAACTGGATGAGCCTTAATGTCCCTCCCAACACAAACCATTCTCTGGTTCTATGGTAGTGTAAAAAAACCCCCCAAACCAAAACCCCCAAAATCCTGAGCCAACCAAAACCACATTGCCATGGTGTGTGCTTGGTATTCTGTGGCAACAACAGCATGTGGAGGCCAAGGCATAACTGCAATAACAGCAGAGGTAACTGTTGGGCAAGATAAATGGCAACGAATCCATTCAGAAGCTGCTCCAAGGGGCCAGCAGCCATGTCAAAACTCCAGACCTGCTTCCCAGCTCTCCCACTAAGACACCCAGGCAGCCACACTGGTGGCACCAGCTTCTCCTTCCTTCATTCCTTCAGCTCGAGGTAACTTTCCTTTTCCCTCCCAAGCTTCCTTCAGTGGGAAACAACACAGGTGGTGCATTACCCTGCATCCAGGTTCTCCTCTTCATTTATCCACAGGAGCCATTGGCCCTTTTGGGGATTCAAAGAGGATTAAGCAGTCTGTGAAATTTTAGAAAAGCAGAAAAGGGACATTGCAATCTGATTTGTTTATCAGATGTGCTTGTGGCTTTATTCCACATTAGTTTCCATTCAAGGAGGGGGGCAAGCCCGCACCTACCTGGTTAAATCCCATTGCAGGTGGCTCAGGCTGACACATTTTATCTGGAAATCTTCAGGGGAGGGGGGAGAGGAAGCAGGCAATTACAGTGGACAACATGGGGCAACCAGTCAAACTGCCTGCCTGCCTGCCATCATGTGTGGCCGTACCCGGGTGGCTCCCTAGATCATGGCCCTACACAAATACTCCTCCTGTGTGACACCTCCTTCTTCCATTCTGGGGGCCTTACTGGTAGATCCCAGACAGCCGTTCCCAGCTGCCCAGCCTACGGTCTTAGAAGCTGAAGATGGATCTGAGAAGCTCATAGCAGTGATTGTCCAGGAATAATGCCCTGAGGGGTAACCACCCCGCCACAGCTGCATCTCTGCCAGTGGCTGAATCACAGGGCAGCAAACTCGACTTCCCTTCCAACGCTGTTAGCCCTGTCTGTACCCTCTTTCACCTACTGTGATGGCTGACTGCAATCAGGAGTGAAATATGGGAGGAAAAAAGGCCCTTGTGAAGTTCCGTGGATAGTTTCAGCATTCATCACAGATTATGCCACTCCTCAGTGTTCGCTGCACTTGGTTTTCCTGCTTCAGCTCCCCTCCTTCTGTGGGGAAGGCACAGCTTGTCCTCTGGTGTCACCAGCAGCCAGAGGCCACAGCCACGGGATGGCTCAGGTTCTCCCAGTGTGATGTTGTCCTCTGCAACAGCTCCTTAATGTGTAGCCTGTGGTGGAAACAGGATATGAAGCACAGGATGGGAGTGGCAATCGCTTTTATTGCTGTCCTGGAGGTGATACTTCTCAAATCATATTACCATGTGTTTGGGTAGGACCCAAAAATGTGAACACTGGACCACAGCAAATGTGGGTCTTTTTTGCTTCACAGGTACAATTTCAGGGCAATATCCAGAGTTTTACTGTCAGTAGGTGAGTCACAAGCAGCAAAACCTGGACGTGGCTCTGAGACAATCAACTGAAGCAGTTACATACCGGTAGAGCCCGCACGTGAAATGAGTTGAGTGATGAAGCACGGAGGAGTTCACAGTGCTTGGTAATGCCTTTGAAGTGCACTCTGTTGCAAGAGGACAGGTCCTGGCAGCGCTGGCTGCCACAGCTGCCTCCCGGTGATGTGGGGTCACAGCAGCACTCATGCAGAGGGAGAGTCTGAGAATGGGGGGAAAGCAGCAAAAGCTGTAGAGGTCTGCTACACTGGAATACAGAGAAAGTTACAGGCATCTGTAAGGATCAGCCAATACATGTTGGGAAAGCTAGAAAAAAGGAAGAAACAAAGAGCCTAAACTTAACTGCCTGAGACTTTTATCATGAGAATCCCTCATAACAAAATACCTAATAACAACATTTTTGCTGATTCACACACTCACACTGCATGTCTCGCAGAAAGTAGAAGCTGTCTTCTTTCATCTGATGTATTCAGTGTCCAAGCAGTTATTCAGGGCTCGCCCCTATTGCTGAGGAGGATTATTGGGAATATCTAAAGGTCCTGTAGGAAAAAAAGGTTAAGAAGAAGCGAGCCACGTGACTGAGGTGCACTGCACGGGCACATAGCAAAGACTCCTGAGCAGATGTGCTGATATGCCAGGACCATGCTGCTTCCCCTTAGCCCCAGTGTAAGATCAGGGCTGCAATGGTGCTTGGCATAAATACTCAGGGATTCAGAGGAGCTTTTTCTCACACCTACACTTAAGCGTGGAGCGAGAGGAAGAGGTCACCAGACAACCAGGACTAGCCCAAGGCCTGTTATTGCAACAGCAAAATGAAAGCTCTGGCTCTTTCTCAGACACAGAAACTTGGGCAACGCGACTCATGACACACGCAGTCTGACCCGCGAGAGAGGAAGTGTGCACTGCCTTGCACTGCGGCCATCACCTGCAGCTCTCACCCGCAGCCACAAGTCAGTGCCCCTTCCCAGCCTCTTCTAGAAAGCCAGGATGACTCAGCCATCAGTGAGAGGAAGCTGGACATGGCAGATCATCACCCTGCCCAACCAGGGTCCTAGGAGGGGGGTTTCTACATACAGCACTCTAACAAATGCTCCCCAGCTCTTGCCAGCTCTCTGCAAACTCAACATATTTCTCCTCCAGTGCTAGCTCCTCCCGTTCCCCATGGAACAGGTCTCCTATCAGCACTGCAGCAGCATGCCATGGGCATTGCGCCCTTGCCTCGTGGCAAGCCAGGCTTGCCTCTGGGACACCTTGGGGTCCTCCAGCCAACAGCAACCCCCAGAGAATTGCTGGGGGAGGGGCACCCCTCAGCATTCCTGCCTTGGGGATGGTTTATTCCTGGAGTTAATGCCTGTCAGGGCATGACCTAGATTGTTTTTGAGGAAGTCACAGCCACATGGGGCTGAGGTCCTCAGTAACCCACTGTCCCCAGTGACAAGCGTGGTCTGTTTGAAGAACTTGGTCATGTGAGGAATGCTCCATCACTCATTTTAGATCCAGACATTCCTTCATCCCACTTCCTCCGAGGCAGGCAGGTCATCCTGGCTCAACAGGAAATATCACTTGAAGATACGATCCACCTTGTATCCCATGGGGGTGAGAGCATGGAAAACAAGCTAACACGCTGCAGAGGAAAGTGTGCATGGGAAATGCTTCTAGTCTGAAGCTCATCTGGGCTTGTCCAAGTGCTTCAATAGCATGATGAGTCTTCTGTTCCTGGCTCATTCCAACCCACTAGATTTTAAAGACGTGTCTGCCCATCTTGGTCATGTCCTGCATGTGCTTCCAGGTGTCCTTGGTCCTAGAAGAGGGGAAGCATGGAGATTAGCTCAATTTCCACCAGCTCCTAAACCCCTTCTGGGGGTGGGGGGTGATTCTCACTATAGAGTAGGCAATACTCTAACCTCTAACATTTGTACAAAGTAGCCTTGCTGGTATGTATTTTTTTCATTATGTTATCTTTTATATCAAAGAAACTACATTCACAAGAGAATCAGATCATCAGCTCATGTGCCCTGGCTTACCTCCTGTAAAGCTGATGGAAAATTCCCAGCTTATTCTGGGGTCTATATGCCTTCACTGAAAGATTGTCAGAATTACTTCCAGCCCAGCTGTTACATTCATGCTCCAAAACTCTTCCTTCCTTCCTTCCTTTTTAAGGAAAGGTGACCCCTGGCACCAGCACAGACTTCCAGGGCTGTGGATGGAGGAAGGAGACTGTCACCATCAGGCAGGTGCTGAGTGCTTGTTCCCGGTCAAGGAACATAGTTGTGGCTGCATGCCTGTCTCCATCCACACTGCAGTGGGGTCCAGCCTTGTGACACACTACCCTAATTCCTGCCCTTCCCCTCACCTGGACATCTTACACTACCTCAGCTCCCTCATTCTTGGTATGGGGAATGGTATCTGGATGCTTCCTCTGACTGATGTGGGAATCTTGCTGTCCTGGCTTAGGAAGGACAAGTAGGAATCTTTCATCCTTTGCCTTGGTATGGCTGAGGGGGGAGTCTATCTCACAGCACTTTTACTGTCGTCAGGTTAGAGGCTGACACTAATCACAGTCATTAGAAAGCAAGCTCTTCTTGAGGGCATGTTGTGCCGAGAGATGGACTCATCACTCTTCCAGCCTATCTGACTCTTCTCACTGAGTAGGAAAGCTCTCAGTAGAAACCCAGGCAGTGAAACAATTCCCACCTTTGGTGTATGCTTGAGCCGGTGTCACTCATACACACAGCCTCATGCTCTGCAGGTCAGGTAGTCATCTTCACCACAGAGCTTGTTAACAGTGTTTAAACTTCTACATTTGCATTTGATTTTGATTCTAAGAAAAAGGATCATCAAATCTATGGAAGAGGTGTGAAAACAGGTGGGTTTTCCATCTCCATGCTCCAGCTAGGTAGAGGCGTGGGACAGGAGCTGCAAAGGAGCCATGCTTGATGGGGCAAGAAGACAAGGTGTGCTTCTCACCTTCCCCTCGCCCTGACCATGATTCTTCCAAAGCTGGAAATAAGACAGGAACCTCAGTGTAGCACTGGGTTTAATCTGACGAGCCCGGCAGAGAAGCTGGCTAATGAGCCACGCTGTAGGGCCACACTAACCAAGCTATGATGCTCAATGGCCCTAGCCAGCATCTCCATCCAGCTCTCTTGTGTCCTGAGGGCCCATCCACAGCCAGTTCTGGTCTCCTGCTCTGCCCAATGCCAGACCAGACAGAGCAGCCTGCTGGTGTTTTGTGCTCTCTGCTGGGTTTTGGCTCTCAGGGCGATGGTGGCTTCAAACCAGTAATACTGTTCACACCATATTTTGCTCCAAGAGGTGGGGTTGGCTGTAAAACAGATTGGCAGTGTGGTCACACTGGGGGTTATTCCCTACTACCCTTGCTGTCTGGGAACCCTGGGGTCTCGTTTCCTCCAAACCAGTAGCTCCCTGCTTTTGATTGTCTTTCTGTTTCAGTGTTTGTTAGCCAAAGGTGCAGCTCGCCCAACAATCTGCTGATGCTTTCAAAGCACTGTGTGTTATCCAGCAAAGATTAGACATGAAAAAATGAGTGGTTTGAACTGAGACTCACGGCAAGATTTATGAATCTGTCCGACTGCAGTTTAATAGCAGTAGCTGCTGTAGACACACTCTGCTGTTGTGGGGCTCTGCTTACCCTCGCTTTTAGCAGTCTTCCTCCCTCCTTTCCACAAAAGGAAAACCAGCTGGTTTATCTTTAGCTTGAGCTCTCCTCATCACTCAGCTGCCTTTACTTGTTCTGGTTACACAAAGTAGTAACACCATGCCAGCAGTCGTCTTTGGCTCCAGTGACAAAGTCTGAGTTAAATTAGAGATGTTGCAAGCCATAGATGGTGTTATGTGTTGATCTTGAAAGGGGACTTGGCTGTAAAGGGGTGTAACTCATGCTGTTTTGCCAGAGAGAGGGTGTATTAATGGAATAAAACACCCATGCCCAGCTGGCAGAACCGGATATAAGGCTGGGGCAGGAGGATGCAAGATGAAAGATAGCAAGGTTGCTCCATCCAGCATCCTCTTTCCTATTCCTGGCTACTTTCTTTCCCCATGCTTTCACCAGAGGGCTAAAGCAGGATGAGCAGGGATATAGGTGTGCACTGAACAAGGCAGCACAACTGCGCTGCCTCTTTCTTCTGGTGGGATGAGGCAGCATCAGCCGAACACATCTGGGTGACACTATGGATACAGCTGTTTTCTTTCCTACTTCTGAGAGTCGCTGACTTCAGAATGTCAGATCTGTGGTGAATAACCAAACATCACCCCAGGCCCACAGTCTGCTCTTACATGGGCTCTGTCCAGCAGCAAGTACACTCACAGAGCAGCCTTTATGGTTTATTTTGCCCAATATTGAGGCAACTGAGTCCTCATCCATGTTATTCTCACCCCCTGAATGGTAAGGGAATATAGATGACCATTTGCCTGGATCCCCCATGTAGTAGGAGCCTGACAGGCCCATAGTATCCTGTTACCACATTGCTTTGCTGACACTCCCTCATGCATAATACGCCTGTGATTACTTGCTAGAGGCAAGAAGCAGAGGCCACTCCTCTCCTATGCTCCTTAAATAGTTAAATGCATTGGTCAGCTGGGAGCAAGCCTGACAGCTGAAAGAGGTGCTGCTCCCTGGACAGAGCCAGGTCTGAATGTAAGTAAACTGTTCGATAGGTACAACCTTTCATAGCTGTTGTTATGGTGCCTGGGTTGTCTGCAACTTCTTGATCATAGTGTTAAGTAGGCACTGGTTTAAATTTTTAGTTCATTTTTTCCTTTATTTTGGATACATTTAGTGGATATGTTTTTCCTGAATTGCTGTTCTCTGAAAATCATCTCTGTTTAACACTTAAGATACTAGTCCTTTCTTTTTAAAAAAAATAAATACCTAGATATGGCATTATACATTTAGCTCTGTGTTTTTTTCTATTTTAGCATGTATTTGTGTGCATTGGGAGGGGAAAAGTCTATGCACACATATCTGTGTGCATGGGTTTATGACTACTCATGAGACAGATGATGGTGATGCCTATCTCTGATGTGTGTGAGGCACAATCTTGAACACACAGAGAAAATGGTCAAAATGGAAAAACAGTATTTAGGTTGTGGAAAAGCATTGGAAAGAGGAGCTGATAGAAAGGGGATGAGTCCCATCATGGAAAAAAAGGCTGATTTGTAACCTGGGTATCCAATATGATGATGGGGAAAAAGCAGCAATACAGATGCATTGAAGCCTGGTGGAGTACTGATGTGGCATCCCAGTATCTTTCCAGCACTGTCTGTGTCTGGGTGAGTGTCAGAGTGTGAGTGTGCACATATACACAGGCAGATGACATACAGACTTATTTGTACAAAACCATCTGAAGCCTGTTTTCTTTCTCAGAGGGGCCTGGTGTGGTACAACAGCAGTTGCTATTCCTTCCCCTAGTTATTGCTAAAGGCAGATGCTACTCTAGACTTCTTCTTTCTCATTTTGAGGTTCATACTCAGGTTCTGCTTTCCCTTAGTGTTGCACAACCTGCCTGTTAAAAATGCCCAATGTCCTGTGTGCCTGGCCTAAGGAAAATTAGGCATCTGTTTAAGTTAACGGGCAATACCCTGGCCTTTCGGCTCATTATGTCATTTGCCTCAAGCCTCTAATTATTGTTTTCTGGAGATTGGTCTCTGCTGAGCTGGTTTTCTGCTGTATTTTGTGGGGGAGGGAAAAACTGTTAAAAAAGCATAAATGCATATTCCCCCCCCCAAAAAAATGTTTTCTGTGTGGACAGGATGTTCATGCAGTGAAGTGGCACATGGCTCAGCAGTACGCACGCTGGCAGATTATTTTGAATGCCACCTCAACATATAACCAGTTTCACTCCTCTAGAGCAGAAAATCCCGTATTCCTTAGAACACAGTGTCTGAGGAACAGCATGTCAGAACACTGTACTTTTGTATTCAGTTTAACAACTTGTTCACATAGCTAAAGGACCAGTCCCGCTCCAGTGGCGGCAGGAATTGAGCAGCCCATGCCAAGAGACTCCAAATGGCCACGTGGGAGCTGCAGCTCCCTACTGGATATCATCTTCCTGAATATCAGAGGGACAGCCCATCTAGCCACTGTCCTGTCTCCAGGGCTCTGCAGAAGAGCTTGAGGTGACCCCTAAAGCAATATAATGACTGTAGAAGAAGTCCCTCAACAAAATGCAGGCAGCCGTAGGCACTGGGAGTAATATACATGGATAAGAGCGATTAAAGCTTAGTCTCACTTTTCTGGGATAGAAAATGAGTATAGCTGTGGTAAATGAGTACAAGGTAGTGTAGGGAAGTATAGAGGGTGGGTTGTTTGGGGTTTTTTGCAGTGGGATTGCAGAAAGTTAGGAAATTCATCTGTCAAGAAGAGTTCTGGTACATTTCTGAACTTTGGTCCTCTGCAATGTGGGTAGCTTATCATGGCATTAGCCAAAAAACCCAGGGCAGCCAGTTCAGCAGAACAGACTGGAGAAGGCAGAGAAGGGAAATGTGGGTTTGGGAAGCAACAGAGAAAATATTGTTATCAGAAAGTCAATTCACTTTCAGTTAATCTTTCTCAGAATAAAACTATTACCTAGTTTTCAGCCAAGGTATAAATCACTTTTTCTCACATTGTGCCCTCTGAAAAGGGGAACGCCAAGACAAATTTCGCTTCTGCAAAGTGTTGTGATTGATTATGGAGTTCTACTGCAGCCAAAGTAGGTGTAGTCAGATTGACCTTGGGCAGAACAGAGAAGATGTACGGGCAAGTTTACTTCTATCTGGCTTAGAATCTGGAAGGAATCTTGCTTTTCTATTTTTCTGTATAGACCAAAACATCCTGGTTAGCTAAAGGCCATACTCTACCTGAACTGTGTGGTCCCACACACCCACTGTTGCTGCAATTCATTATATTCCCCCAGGTACAGCTCCAGCTCCCATGCTGCGGTTGTAAATCTCCGCGCACCTCTGTGAATGGGTCCCATGTAAGCTCTGCACTTAAACTCACACAGCCACCAGGTGGTTATTTGGCCATTAATAGATTCCAGGCAGACCAGTCACAACCCAGCCAGCAGAGTAAACACATTCATTAAAAGGTAATCGTTGCAAGAAGGAGGAAACCTAACCAGGAATAGACAACCTTAATCATCCAGGATGTTCAGGCAATTTCAGACACCCAATCAGCACTTCAGTGGTCTGGTGATGGGCTTATCCCAGCTGGACCAGAGAGGAAATGCCTGACTTCCCTGAGTCAGGAGTAGTGAACATCCCAGTGTGAAGCACAGGGAGAGAAGACAGAACATCTCTTGCCATCAGTGCTTGCAAACAGGATGAGAAAGGGAAGGAGGCTGCCTGCCAGGGATGCCAGCCGCCCAGACCTGGAGTTCAGGTCACTATCTTCTTCAAGAGTAACCCTCATTTTAACACTGCCGAACGTCTTTGGAGTGACTGTCAGGCAGAGCTGCGCTGAGGGAGCTTTCCCTAGTCCCCATCAGAAATCTTGCAGAGCTTTTTATTCTGTTATTCTTATTTAGCTCTTTAAATGGTCCCTCCTGTGAGGTTTAAGGGAGCGGTCAAATCTGCAGGTCCTGTAAACCACCAGGGCTCTTGCTGCAATACATGGGGTTGCAGACTCAGTTTGTACAGACTCTTTGCAACATCAGACCTACACAGGTTAATCAGTGCTGGCTGAAAAGCAAGGAAAACTGCAACAAGGAAAGTGAATGACTTTAAATTAGCAGAAGTTGCACATTTGGAATGAAACTCTTGGCTGCTTTTTACAGCTGGGCAGGACCAGATTTATACAAAGGTTTTCTAAGAGTATCAGATGCTTCCCAAAGAAAGGGGTTTCAGAGAACCAAAAGTTATACATAGATTTACATCAAAATTGGAAAATTGCTGTTGCCAAAAGAAAAAGTTTATTTTTTGGATGTGGGATTGGGAGATGGAGTAAAAAAAAATTTTATTTTGGGTTTTTTCAGAATGGAAAGATTTCATGATTTACTTAGAGGCAACGATTGAAGTTCTTCTTGTACTAATAATGACTTAAAAAAAAACTCATTAAAAAAAAAGACAACCTCAATAAACATAATTTGGCAGAAAATAATTTCTCAAGTTTCCTTCTCAACAAGATAACAAATTTGCATTGGTTTGGATTCGTTTAGCTCCTTCCCACAGCTCTTTTTCAATTCAGCAGGTTTTACTGTGGATGATTTAGCTCCATTCAGTAGCCAGAGCTATAACAGCAGTACTGTTCTCTCTCACCTTTGTGGTGTTACTGTTTGAATTATACCAGTACCTGAGAACAACTCATCCTGTTTCCACTGAGATAGTCGTTGCAATTGGCAGTGTTATTACCATGTCCTGATTTTGATGGTACACCACCAGCAAAACAGTCTCAGGGAGTAGTATGTGCCTGTGCATGTACACACATCTTTCATGCAGAAAGCTGTTTCTTCTTTGAATTCTTGTGCTAACTTGCCACTGACTTTCACCATGGCTCTCTGCATGCAAGACAAGCAGCTAAAGGATATAGCCAAATGCAGCTAGCTACACAGTAGAGGAGAGGAAACAGTGTGCGGTACCTGAGTAGAAGATACAGGTGTGCATTAACCTGCTAAGTTGGTTCTTTTGTTTTGCTTAGCTCTTGCAGCCAGAGTGGAAGCTTAAGATGGCTCTCAGCAACCACACGAACAGCAGTTCGGTCATGCCGAATTTACTCCACATGTTTGTAGAACAAAAGAAGACTCTTCGGTTCAATAATTACAGCAACCCAGCCTTGGAGATGCAAGAGGAGTTAATGGCCTCATTCTATATCCTCATAATCATTGGGTTTTTTGGCTTTCTTCTCTTTGTCATGATGCTCAGCAATATTGTTTCCAGCAAGCCTGAAAACTACATGGACTATCTCTATTCTGGGAAGTTTAACTCTCCAAAAAGCAAGGTGGAGCTTCCAGGAAAAGACAGCAAAGACACTTTCATAATTATCAACAGTGCTGCCTTACTGGAGCTGCAAAGGCAGGATGGGAAGAACAACCCTGGGTCTGAGCTTCCAAGCACAGATGCAGCCCTGAAAAATGTATGAAAATGTCTTCTTTTTATTAACTTTCTATTGTGCGTACGGAGCCTAAACATGGATATTTTTGGTTCATGAAAGCAAGAAAACGAGGAGCTGTGCCAGGACAAACGCCAACCGGTCTTGTGCAAGCTTCCCACGTGCAGCCGCGGAGGTACCCAAGTACAACCTGTGTTATTACAGCCCCAGGCCGTTGGAGAAGAGGCTGGAAATCAAGTCCTTGATGGCCCAGCTCTTTCATGGCGGTTTCTATCATCTGTTTTTATGGCTTGTCTCTCAGGACAATGGAAGGCCTTCCTTTGCACGCTGTTGCTTCAAGCAGGGCCAGTACATTTCCAGCTGGGGCACTGTTGGTGTGTCTGTTTGCTGTTATTATTCATTCACTTATTTATCTGGGGGGGTCAGAGCAGCCAGTTTGGCCATGGGGTGCACCCTCACCACCACACCAGGCACCTGGAGGTGAAGGCAAGCTGACCCATGTCTGATCTTTATGGAAGGAGGGTTATTCCAAGGGTTTGGAAGCACATGTCAAACTTGAACTTGCTTGCTTGCTTGGCAGGCTCGGTCTGCAAAGGGTTTTTGACAGTGGTCATGCATTTCTCAGCAGCTCTCTCCCTGCATGCCAGCCCTATACTAAATAAACCCTAAGATACTGAGGAGGACCAAGACATCCTGATGTTTCTCCAGAGTCCCTCCCCAGGCCCACATGGACAGCACTGGGGCTGACAAACCACGGCTGCAGCCCTCAGGGTTGTGCCACCATTGTCTCAAATAGCCCCCAACAAATTCCTTTGGTGTTCAAGTGCTAAGCCCCTCATCACGAGATTCCACCGAGTCTGCAGCCCTTGCTTCATCCTCAGGGAGTAGACAGTAAGCAGAGGAGTGCCATGATGGTTTTAGGGTGTCTTCTGTAGGCCAGCAAGCCTCGGCAGACATAAGAAAGGGGGGAGTTGTCCACCACAACACACGCTTGGAGGTGTTCAGTCCATGTCCCGTGGAGTCCTGACATACAGGGGTCCAGGGCACGCAGCTGTGGAGAGGCAAATGTTGGCAGCAGCCTTCAGCTTCTGATTTTTGGTCCACATATTCATTGGAAAAAGGTCTGGAGTCTGCAAATCAAAATGATGGAGACTGGTGGTGCAGGTACTCCAAGAACTTTAGGGCATTTCGTTACAGAAGCAAAAGTCCCATAAAATGGTGTGCCCGTGGGGTGGGTGTTGTTGGCTCCACTCAGCCCCCTTTATGTAGCTTTGTGTGTTTGCTTTTTGCTACTGACAGGAAAAGAAATCTTAACTATTTTGTACCCTAGGAAACATTATTTCCTAACTTTTCTTAAGCAGGTTTTTACTCTCTCTGTAGCTTCACATTTTGCCACTGTGATTTGTCTTTCTTCTTTCTTTTTAATGTATCTATCTTCATCTGCTATGATATAGTATTATTATCATGGGGTTTTGCCACTGTTTGAGCCAAGCCAACTGCCTGGAAATGATTTACTACATGTGGGCCATTTCCTTATAGGGAGTTTCCAGAGCCTGATCTTGTAAGGCATGTTCCAAGGCTGATACTTCCAGCTGATAGCCAAGATGAAATCCACACTGCTCTCTTGGCTTTCCACACTTCTTTGAATTCCAGAGATTCGGCTTTCCAACACAGACATCTCCTTTTTTGGACAGGTGCATATTCCTCAGACACTGTCTCCAGCAGAAGCCAGTTAAGCAGTTGAGTTAGTTTTGGACCCCATTTCCTTTGGCTTCATTACCATGTCTGGTTTAACAACTGCTTGGTTTCAGGCAGGATCTGCTATTTATGCTCGCTGCTTTTGACTGCACTCAGTAGCCATGCTCCAATTACAGCAGCTCAGCTATTCAGACCTGAAAAATGAGAGGTGCTTTGAAAGCACAAAAAACACATTTTCAGTTCCAGGTTTGTTCCTTCTACCCATGTGGAAGTGTTCCAGAAGGTAGCAAGTATCCCTGTCCATTCTGGAGAAGGATCTATTTCTGCCTGGTGCCAGCACTGAGAGAAGACTTCAGCATGGCTTCCAGCAGTAGTGACAGTTCCTCCTGTCTATCAGTTCTCCAGTTTATCAACTTTTCCAACCATGCAACAGTGCCAAGAAACCTGTGGCTGTGATGGCACCAAAACGGGAAGGCTGATAAGGTCAACCTTGGCATAGTCCCTAATGCTGGAATACAAACTTCACCATTCCTCACGAGGTGTCATGCTGGTCCTTGTGGGAAACCACCAGCAGTTGTTCTAGCTCTGTTCTGAGGAGTTTAGGGCTCTCACTTCAGGTGTGGGCTTCATTTATTTTCTGAAGTTTTCATCTTTTTTCTGTTTCCATCCCGAGGCCACCTTTGATTTTTGGCAACTGCTTCTCTTATTGGTTCCCCATAAGGGACTAAGAGCTAAAATTACACGCTTTTTGGAAGTCTTATTATTTGACACCAGTAATACTACCCTGGCATGGGACTGACTTCAGGTAGTGTTCAGGACTTCATCAGACAAATAGGAGGGAAAACAGGTTATTTAAATGGGATATGGTATTCGTTAGAAAAAGAATCCTAATTGTTTTCACTCCATGTAAGACTAGAAGAGAACCAAATTCCCTGTAGAATAGTGTTGGTTTTGGCAAAAAAAAAAAGGAAAAAAATCTAACTTACAAAACATTTTATTTGGGTAAAAATAAAATGTTGAATTTCAAAGTTAGCAACTTATTTTAGCTGCTGCATGCAATATAATACAGCAGTAAAATCATCCACTGTTTCCTTAACATCATGCCTACTGTTTATGTGTATTTCATTATGTTCTGTATTTCATTATCTTTTTATTTGGCATTTTAAAATAAAGGGGTTTTGATGATTTTTTAGCTTGTGTATAGAATGTGGTGACTCGTAACCTAATCACATAATTACTACTGAAATGGGTAATTGGTATGTAACTGATAATTTGTAGCCTAATTGCTACATTAATAGGGACTTTGTTCGTGGGTAATTGGTAAATTTGTTATTTATCTCAGTGGCACAATGGAATTTGGTGAAGCATCAGAAAAGTGCACTGGAGGGAGAGGTGTGTGTGTGTCACTGTTCAGCCCCAACTTTTGTACCCAGGCAGTGATGGAGGAGCTGGCATACAGCAAGGGCCAGGCCTCCCACCTCCTTCCCAGGGGGAACAGGAGGCTGCTGACCCTGCTGAGTGCTGATGCCCACACCCCCAGTGTTCAGGGCACTGCCTTACTGCCAGAGGCAGGTCTTAATGGCAGGGCAGCAGGGTGAGAGCAGGAGACTCCAGTGCAGTGTCTGAAGGATAAGAGAGCAATCACAAGTGCCCTTTCCCATATCCCAAATACACTCTGGCTACACCAGTGATTTTGCACTGTTTGGCCTTGATAGGGAATGGCAGAAGTTTAAAACTGCAAAAGAAGGGAAGGTCCCTGACCCCAAGTGCTCACTGAATAGACATGTAGACATGGGGTGGAAGGGAAAACAGGCCAAAAGTACCTCAGCAGACTAAAGGTATCACGAGATATAAAATATGTAGTTTGGGGTCTTGGTCTAGTGCTTTATGTCTGCTGCCAAGTTCTTTAAATGATGGTGAGATGCTGGGACCATGAATAATGGTTTTCAAAGCAGGTTAACAGCTGGGTTTATGTCATATATGTGTATGAATGGGACAAATGAGAATCCACTTCTTAAATAGTTACTTTGAAAAAGACATGAAAGTAGTCCATTCCTCCCATGTCACTAATATCAGCTGCATTATCATTGGTATTTCCATAACCAGTTAGGCTTAAACCAATTCATGGGGGCTGAAGAAACCAGGGCCAGCCAAAGACACAGGCAGCGTGATGCCACCTGACAAAAGAGCATCACCATGTCCTTCCGGGATAGAACCACAACACAGTGACACAAACCGTGCCCGTGCCTAAGGCCTCACAGGTAGAAAAGCTGGTTTGCACCTCCCTTGTCAAGTCCCTTCATTGGCACATGAAATCACAGACAGGCACTCAGCCTACACAGCAGGCTTTGTCACTCAGCATTTGCCCTGATGCTGCAAAACTGCAAAAGCCTGGAGTGACAGAGCAATGGTTTGCTATAGGGAGTCCAAACTGAGGAACATCAAGCCTAATTTTCCCGGGCAGCCCCGGTGGTACCTGCATGTGTGGTCCAGTTCAGAAGAGGACTGTGCTTTTGACCACTTCTGGTGTGTCTCAGATTGCCTCATGAAGTAGTCTCAGAGCACACAGATAAACTGGGCACTAGGAGCTGGCTATCAGACTGCATTGGACAGCAGCACAGAGCTGTTGCTTGCTCCTGGTGACAGGGTTAGATCTCAGAGAAACAGGACAGACAGTGTTAAAGCTCTCCATAGCCAGCCATGGCCAGAAGGTCTCAGGGACAAGAGGGAGGAGAGGATGGGTAAGCCCTACTTCACTTTCGTATCTGGGGACATTGCTTGGATGCTACCACAGTTGCTTCCCTGACTTGCTTCCTGTTGATGTCTATTCACATTCAGAAGGATGCTACCACAGTTGCTCACCTGACTTGCTTCCTACTGGTGTCCATTCACATTCAGAAGGTAGCTAGAAAGCAAGAGTAACAAAAGCAACGTGTCCTTTCTGTGTCTGTCTCAAGGATGGCATGCTCCAACTCATGCGTAATTAAGTAAATCCTCTTTGGGAGGAGACAAGGAAATGACACCTTCAATTTAGGTAACAGGGGATATGATTTGTGGTTCCAGTGGGTGTCACAGGTGGAATGATTGTCACAGGCACCAAGAAGAATTAGGGAACAAGATTTCTTTACAGGTAGTTCTTTTGACACTTTACATCCAGTTCTTGAAAAGTGAGGTCCCTAAATCGGCATTCTGAGGGACCTCAGGCCCTAATCAGGCCTCTAAACATGTGCTTTTCAGAACTAATAAGAACCCAATAACTCCAGTAGGACTACTCATGTCAGGTTATCCTCCTGGTATATATCTATTAAGGACAAAAACTAACAGTAAAAGAGAAAAGTATATCACCTAATACAGATGAGTCAATATTATTTTATGTTGTATTCTCATGTGAATATACACTAAATATTTTTCTTCATATGTGTGCAGTCCAAATCTGCCATCATTATGCACCTGGCTAACAAACCACATAGGCTTCTTTCTGGGGATAAACACTTCTTCTTATATTAAATTTTAGACTTCTGTTCTCCATGTGATGCTGCTAACATAATGTGCCCCATCATTCATCTGCCTCAGAAAGGAGAGAGAGCATCCAGACAGCTGAGCTAGACCACACTGGCCATGTCCATCTTCAGACATTCTTTGATTCACAGTTTCACACTGCATTGGAAAGAAGGAAACCTGTTCCAGAGGCAATGATGTGGACTGTCAGGTATCTCAGTTTCAGAGGTGGGCAAGGAAACACATGCCATCAACAGAGACTGACACATTTGTGTTGCTCAGCCCCATCTGGCAGGCTGACAATGCTACCAGCTTTCACTCCCAGCCTCGTAGGTACAGCTAAGTGTAAGCAATCCAAGTCTTGTACTGACAGGCTTGGTCCCACGGTAAAATTCTGTATATGCATCTGCAGATAGGAGGAGGGAGAGGTAAGAAACCATATGGGTCAAAACAGTCTTTACTTTCTGCTGCTCCATAACCTTCCCCAGGTGGACACTTGTTGCTCTCAGTGTGCCTGCGCACACATCGCCACACACACATGTACACATCTTCACCTGGCTGTTCCATCTCCACAGGCTGGCTGCAGCCCTGACTGTGCCACATGCTCCTGTATCCCTGTGCAACTTGCCATGGCAGCAGGGTAGTACCTTCAGTTCAGCCTGTGTGTTCACACAACGCCACACCATCAGTTCTCTTTTACCCTCATAATCTCCTCTGTTTCTCTGAAGGTGTTGCTCACCCTTGGACACGGTGATGGTGTTGGTGTCAGGCACAACACAGGTCCTTCAGAGGTTCATAGCTACGGCCAGCACAAAATGGAGAATTGGGAGCACAAAGTGGGAACCTAAGAGGACTCCAGAAAACAAATTGCTCCTAAAGCACCCTGCAGCAATGTCTGAGGTATCACTTATTTCTTCTCTCTTCAAGGCCTGGAGCTGGGTAGGCTGAGCATGGTGGACCTCACATAGGTTGCTGTGCTGGCGGGTGCTAGGCACCATGCAGCACCTCACAATGCTGCTGAGATTAGCCCTGCCCATCAGAGAGGTGCGTATGGGGGCCCAGAAGTCCTCCTTCCCCAGTAATAAGACACCTGGGATTCATCCCCCACCTCTGCCTGGGGGATTTGAAGGCCACATCCTCCACGAGGGCACATGCTTACCAGAGAGGAGCAAATGATTTCTACCACTGGTCTCAAAGCTTAGGCTTTGTTTTCCAAGATACCTTTTAAATCAACCACCTGAAAGCCCCTGTGACGCTGCTGCAGGTTAGTTGTTACGCTGTAGAATAGTACCGGGACAACGGGCACATTGTGACCTCTGCAAGCATCCCGCGTGAGCCTTGAGACACCAGCACACAGGCATGCAGCGCTTTGCAAATCCGCTCCTCCGGCATGTACTTCCCAGGGGCTGTTCTGATGCTGCTCAAAAGCAGCAGTGCCTGAAGTATTTAAGATCTCTGAGGACACTGCAGTTCAATGGCTTCAACACTGTTTTTTTAGGGGAAACAGATATTCCAGAGAGTCTTATAACAGGAGAAAAATCATCTGAGGAAGACGACCTGCGTTGGCCGATATGGACACTTGTTCATGCTGGCACCTGTCAAGGGTGGGTGCCCTGGCAGTACAAACTGCTATTAAGAGATGACCTGCCCACCCGTCAGCAGAATGGGGCTTTTCAGGAGTTGTGTGAGTCTCTGACTACATCCCATGGGAAGTGTGTAATTGTGACGAGGGATAAAACACAGCTGAGGCGTGTGGGGGCAAAAGATGGCAAGGAGACGGAGATGGAAACTCTGCCACCAGCACTACCAGCGATCCACATAGCCAGCATTAAATGTTGCCCCGAAGTTGCTAGAGCAAATGGCCATGAGCTTCTTGTTGTGCCTTCATCTTACAACTACCTCTACCCAATGGACGTTGCCTGGTCTTCTTTGAAGTGGTTTATTATGAACAACAGGAATAACTTTTCTCTGAGGTCTATTGAGAGGACCCCCTCCTATAGGTGTATCCTCCTGAGTGATTTAATTGTTAAAGGACTGGAGAACATGACCCCAAACAAATGGAACGCAGCGTTTAACAGAGTGAAGAGATGGGAGAACTACTACCTTGGTACACTTTCTTAACTGGTTCTTCCCGCAGTCAGGCTTCAGATGTGTTTTGATTAGTGTTGAATGAGCTATCCTGCTCTAGCCCTGCCAACCTCTTTCCTTCGAAGAGTGTAAAAACCTAACAGACCACATGTCAATAGCACTAATAAAAGATTTAAATGCATATGTTTCATTTTAGGAGTATTCCATGACTAGGTTGATATGTTTGGGCTGTGAAGGGACAGTTCATTTCTCTTATAAAAAAAAATGGGCCAAACCATGCCTCAGATCCAGTTTAGCCAGCCTTCTGCATAAGTTCCTCTTTTATGGGAGTCATAAGACCAGATGTAAATGCCCTCAATTTTGAGAAATCCTGGGCTGCAAAGTCAATTCTGTAGGTCAAGCTTGTCTCTGATGCCAATCTGCTCCTGAGCAGGGAATATGCTGGACCATGACTGGCACCAGAATTCACAGCTTAAAGAAGTCTGAAGAATTTAATGTGACTTTCCTATTGTATATGCATTAACATCTGATATCAGCTCAGTAGTTCATTACACTGAGTACCTTGCTTGCAACAACGGCTTGCAAGAGGCAAGAAGCAGTGACAGGTAAAATGTGTTTTCCTAAAAGGGGAGTTCCTTTTGAAGCCTAACAATTAGTAGTTGGTTCAGGCTTTAAAGCCTGAAGAGCTCAGTCTCTCAGGATAAAATACGGCACACATCATTGGAGATTTCTTTTATCCATGACAGTGTTTACTGAGATGCAATGATTTCTCATGACTCTGAGAATGAAAGCAATGAAAGAGCAATGAAAGAAGTATTTCTTAACAGCAGTTTTTTCAAGTTCATTGAACAATTTGGTCTTTCGAAAGTGGATCCCAGTTTGCAATCTCTGTGTTGCTCATTACTGGGTATGGGTTTATTGTGCACTTCTAGGAGAACTAAGATCATAAAAAGTTATGAGATGATTCACAGTTTCACTAAAACATTTCAATACAGTGAGGCAAATCTGTGCAGTTTTTATTTCTTTGTGTGGAAACCAACAGAACAAGCATTGTGATGAGGAGTGGCAGAGAGATATCTAAAATAGGGAGTCTCATCTACCTTCAGAACAATCCACACATGTAACTCTCTAGAGCTGAGATGTAAATAAGCAGAGAAAAATAATCATATTCACTTCATACTCATCAGCAAAGACATCTGCTCATTTTTCACAACTCTGGATGCAGCAGAGAATGGAAAATTAGCTGCTTCAAATGCACGGGGGAAAGAGGAAAGGGGAAAGGGGGGAGACTTTGTTTTTATTGTTCTGACACCATGAGCCTGAAGAGAATTTCACATTGGCTTGAAGCAGCAATTGGTTGACTAAATATCAATGAATATGAAGAGGTATGAAATGAGCATGAGGAAAGAAACAGGCCTGGTGTCTCTTTACCACCAGGTAGGCAATAACTGCACTGTAGCTTGGTTTCCTTAAGAAATAAATGATGCACACCCCATTTTCCCAATGACTGTTTACCTTCACCCCATGACACTGCACTATCACAGTATCACAGTAGGTTAGAAAAACCCAAAAACACACCAACCCCCCCACAACACCAAAAACACTATCTAATTGTCAGTGTACTAATTGAAGTAACAGCGTGCTATAGTCAAAATCAGCACAAACCTGATGACTTCATTGCTGTGTTCTGCACTCACATGAAGAAGAATGAGACCAAAGCTCAATGGAGCATAGTCCCAGGCCCAGTAAGGCCTCACTGCAAGTCAGCCTTACCAGTCTCTGCTGTAATGGCTTACACAGATGCGGATTTAGGGCTGCATTGCAACACTTCTTCATTGGTAGGGTGTTTCTTCTGCCAACCCTAATTCACAGTGGAGTCCATGGGACCAGGTGCAGAATCACCTGCTTTTCATCCATCTTAGCAACAAGGAAGTATCAAAAGGAAATTGTTTGTGTCACAGGGATTTATCAGTCTTTTCTGGATTGTATTCTTCAGTAAAACGAGGATGAAGCCTCCATGAAGGGTTCCATGGAAATGAGCATGAGGAAAGAGGAAGTGTTTGGTGCCACATCTCCTAGAGAGCAAGGGGAAAGCATCTTTTTCCTGCAAAGGTATGGGAAAGCCTCACTAAACACCTTCACTCTTCCCAGCCTCCAGGTGGGAGGTTGGGGACTGGTGAAACTTTTCTACCCAGCTCTACTTAAATGTGTTTGTAAACCCCTAGGCATGATAAGGAACCAAGTTCATCTGAAATCAAATGAACTTTGGTATTTTATATAAAATCCTCTGAGATGAGTCCTCTTCTTTCTTCCTCCCTCCCCCCTTCACTGCTGCAAAACGTAATTACAACCCATGTTTTCTATAAAACGCTGTAATCCTTTGCACTGAAGAAAAATATTGTGGCTCATACGGTTCTGACTCAACTGGTAATTTAGGATGACAAGCAATTCCTTTAACATATGACTAAACAAGCTAATAGGAGGATGTTACCAAATAGCATGCACCTTATTCAAGAGCACTTGAAATAACATGCATGAGTCTAATATCTTCTTGGTAGGGTTTTAAGTACTTATTATTTTATCAGGTTTGCTCTTGTACACTTGACCACTGTGGGATGTCAAAGCAAATCTCTTTGTTCCCACCCAGGACTCCCTCTGTGTGCCTGAAATGCACCACTAGAATAAAATGATTAAAGTACTTTTGCATAAGGAGGAGAGGAAGATGCAAATGTGTATGTTGATGAAGAAGCTATAACAGATGTCCCTCTGCTCCAAACTAGCTGGAATGCAAATCACCTGAATTTTCATTATGTCGCACTGACTAATTACTTCTAAATGCTTTTCCAAGCCTCATTTTCATGGAAAAAAAGCATTTCTTTTCCTCCAGCTCATGAATCAAGCCTGCACTGACTGGCTCAACACATTTTTGTCCCTATTTTCAAGCCCTCTGTCCTAATAGCATGCTGCAGTCCAGGGTGTGGACAGGACAAATGCACTTGGGTCACAGAGGCCTAAGCCAGGGATGCAATGATAGGACACAAGGTTTGAGTTTCTGTTGACTGAGCAGGCAGAGTGGGGCCCATTTTGTGCCACGTCTGAGTACTGGGAGAAGGCTGGGTGGGTAGGTAGTGGAAAGGCAACCAACATTGCTCAAAGCCCACCCTCTGTCTCTGTGAACTTGTTCCTTGATGTTTCCTTCTGCAGTGACCATGCAGAGGAGATATGGAGAGACATGCACAGAGGAAAGGAGACTAGAGGGAAAGATGTTCTATGTAAGAAATGCAAACTAAGAAAACTGTTTCTGAAAACAAATACATGTTAGGACTATATTCATTTATACAACTTAAATGGCACTTAAGCATCAGTGTCTGACATTTCCTGTTGGCTAGCTCTAAGCCTCCTCAAATCAATGAGAAACACTAGGCCAGGAAATTAGTCTGAGTTTAGGCCAGAGGACTATGAGTCACAGTAAGTCCAAAGAGCCATAGGACTAGGAAAGCACCACTGTTAGAAGCTGAGGCATTGGAGAGCAAAACCAACAAATATGATGAAGCCCAGGAAAAAAAGAAATTAATAAAGAAGGATAATCATTCATGCTGTGTTTCTAGTGAAAATAGGAAGAAACTATTTACATTCTCTGCTCTGTGACAGCCATCTCAAGAGCCTTTGGATAGACTGGAAACAGTCTCGCAGTCAGGCAGCCTTTGATGCCGGTACACACAGACATTTTCAATAACTCCCTCATCAGATTCACAGAAGGAGAAAAACATGCCATATGGAGATACACATGAATACATGCTTAATCACTTATTTGTGCCCAAACAAACTTTTTCTCTACAGGAACATATGAGGAGTCTGTTGCTATGGGGTAACTGTTCTGGCAACTACCAGGTATTTCTGTATTCAGCTGGAGAAGGGCCAGCTGGTGCTCCGATTACTCCCAAGACTGCTACACACATATGCCAATCAAGGCCCATCTGAGTCTAGATTATGTGCTGGGCTTGCTCCAGTAGCCAAACCAACCAGCTTCAAAAGGCAAAGCCAAACTGTGGAGTGACATGGATTGTGCATAAATATCCAGCCACCTCCAAGTCCCCACAGTCACGTACAGTCACCCTAGTCAAAATGGCTTTTGGCACATGTACAAGGAGGGAAACTTAAACTCAGGTTTTAGAAATTCTGCCTGACCTGTCTCTGCACGCTCATGTAGGTCGTGCATTTCTTTGTTTTCCACTTTATCAGGAGTGTGTCAGACACAAGACTGTCACAGGGTAGTCAACTCCTTCCTGTGAGGTCTATCAGCTTCTCACTGAATTTGACTTGAAGGCTGAGGTTAGTACACAGTTAATGAACAGGGAGATGGTGCAACAAATTGACGCATCTTTGGAAGCAGTTTTGCAAAGACTGTGAAGAACTGGTGAAGGCTGAAACAAATGAGGTTTGTTTCAGCTTAGTCTAATGGTTTCTCCCCTGACAGAGCTGGAAAGGGGGCTGCAGTGCTTCTGTTTGGCCAGAATTGAGGCCAAGGGGGTTGACAGTCAGCAAGTAGAAAGAGATGCTGACTGAGAGTCACAGGTTAGAGCTGGGATCAAAGAGAACGTTGAAGGACTCTGCCCCAGATGGAACATTTACCATCTGGGCCTTTACTGAGAAGAGTAAGAAAAAAACAGTTGGAATTGCTGTCCCCAAGAGAAAAAGTGAGGAAGGAAATGTTGGAAACAGTTGTTTGCATGTTATGATCTTGAAAAGCTGAGAAGTATTTAGCTCCCTTACTTGCAGCACAGTGTCTTGAGAGCAATCTCTCCTGCCCTGGGGCACCGCTCAGGGAGCTCTGCTTTCCTCCCACATCAGTGCTGTTGTGTTTCTGGTAAAAGTCTCATGGCCTTCAGACTAAAAGTGTTCAGCAGTAGTAAATCAAGCTGAGTTCATTTCAGCCGAAATCTAAAATGGAGAATGAGAAAACACTCCTGTCAAATGCTTCTATACTTGTTTTTCACTTTAAGGACCACAGATACCCCTCAGCCACTGAGTTCCTTCAGGATGGAAAAGACCTTCCAGCAGCCACTTAAGTAACCACAGCACCTAAGAGGTTTTTTTCCCCCTTAAACTCCCAACAGTTTATTTCTTTATTACTAAACAAGGATTTTGGCCTTTGTTTAAAAACACATGGCCTTCATCTCACCAAAAGAAAGCCTAAAGGTGCAAACACCAGAAGTTTAAGAGCCAGTAATCCTTTTATTTTCTGTCTCCGGCAGTTGGCACTGATGACAATCACAGCTTCTGATAGTGAAAGACCTATGCAAGTGAGGCACTGTGCAAGGTTAAGCTGCCCATCTATACAACATGGATGCTCCTTTTGAAGAGTATTTTTATGCAACAGGGGAGAAGGAGGGACTCTGAAGTTCTGTAGGCACCAAAAGAGTGTTGCCTGGCTTGCCCTGTGGGATGGGAACATCTACTCGAGGATCCTGTATATATCCCCTGCAATCTAACAAGCTGCACACCCGTTCAGAGAGAGCACTTCAAGGCTCTTTGCTGCCTCGCTCTCACTTGCAGAAGCACTCTGAAAGTTTCTGGAAGTTTAAAAGAGGAATCTATTTCTCTGTTCCTCTTTTAAACTTCCTCGGACTAATCACATAACCCTGCTTTCATTAAGAAACCAGATTTCAAGGTCCCCAGCTGGTTTCTGAACGAGAAACTGAAACAAATGTGAGCTGCTGTCTCCCCCCAGTGTCAGCATATTTTCTTGTTCAAAGCCACAACTGTGGCACGTACGATGCCCCTGCTATAACCTACCCAATGATAGTGTAGATCACAACTCTTCCCCGGTATGTAAGATACTGGTTGAGGTCAGGGAAACTCCAGGATATCAGCCTGCCCTGGGTCTTATCTATGCCGTAGCCCTCTCAAAAGTTCAGGAAAAGAGCAGCCAGACTGGACCAGATTTAAAGCCTTATACACACAAGGCAAGGTAGGGCCACCTCATTTTAATGCCAGTCTTGACTGCTTTGGGTGCTAAATGGTGCCCAATTGGTGCCCAACTGCTCTGATGCTAAATGACTTGCTTTAAGTGGAGCTTGTGTACCACTGGTACTGCTTAAAGAGCAACTGTATTGAAGTAGAGAATACCCCTGCTTTCAGTTTAAAAAGCAAAAAAACCCCAAACAACTCATTATTATTTTGGTCTAGAAAAATCTGCTCTTGATTGAGAGTCTGTAAAAATCGACTGGGACCAGTATGCAAAAGCAACGAGTCACTGCTCGGAGCCAAGGCACTGCTTGCTTCTGAAGCTGGTAGAGACTACACAGGACTGATAATTTCCTGTTACAGTTTGGGCGTGTGGCTTAGCTAAGTACCTTGGTGCATTTCCCTCAATAGCTGTTTAATAGAGGCGGTTAGCAGAGCCAGTTCTCACTGAACATGGAAAAGCCATTTAATCAAATTACCATCCAATTCCACCCTTGCATAGATAGATGACTGCTGAGATGGTAGAGGGGAGCTGCTGGTTTACAATGGCAATACGAACTCCCTACCCTGGCAGTCCTGAGGCTTCTGCAGGAAGGATATTGCTGTCTCCCTGGAACAGGTTTCTGCAATACTTACACTCCTCAGTCACCAAGGTGACTGCATGAACAGCAAGATTTGAAAAACCACTGCAGCTCCCAGTTAGTAACTCCACCACAAGAGCTCTCTGAGCATCAGCCATATCAGCTGCACACAAACCTGGTCAGGTAGTACTTGAGAGATGGGCATTGCAGCAGCCTGTGCTGGTGTGACCACAGTAGGCACCTCAGCCTGCAGTCACAAGGACTGGGCAGGAGCAAGCCATCCCAGAGGCTTACCATATCCTGGTGGTCCCCAAGGCTTCACCAAGGGCCCCCCACCTCTCCGCTTCCCACCTCTCCCTGCTCCACTGTCAGATTTCAGCTTCACCTTAACTTCCAGGAAACACAAGGATCTAGGAACTGCTTTATAATGGAAACATGAAGGGGAACACGAAGGGAGACGTACCTGTTGGCACTGACACACGTGCCTAAGCCTTTACTTCTGTGAAAAAATTCTGCTCTATTGATTAACCTACAAAGATGAAGTTAGTTTGTCCTCCATGCTAACATGGGACAGGACATGCAGGAATAGCTAGCATGCAGGAAAATCCTTTCTGCTTCATAGGCCAAGTAGTAGAGAGCCATACATGCTTCCAGATACTATGCACAGCAAAACAGTAGAATAAACCTAGCATGAAATGTTGCCAGAAGTGACACCGATTTGTGTTAACCTGAGGAAGTCCTAGGTGCAGAAAGTAGTTTGAGAAAGACCTGCCTGGAAAAGCCGCTCTCCTGGGTTTGTTCATCTGGATTCAACAAAGGGTCCACAAGTCTCAGATTTACACTCTTGCAGGAAACAGTTGCTCTACAGAAGCCGCACAGAGCCCTCCCCATTCCCTTCTGTCTGCCCATGAACCACGTACACACCCATGATGAATTCAGAGTGGTTTTATCTTTAAAACCAGCCACCTGCTTGCAGCTAATCTTTAAAAACTGCCTCCCCTGCTGCTCTAACTGTATCATTTGAGTAAGCAGCAACCAAGCCATTACTTTTTTTAACAAAGGATTTTTTTTTATTGCATAAATAGAGGCTTAGCTATTTCACTGTACATATAAAAACTTGAGATACAGTTTAAGTGTATGTTACTCTTGAGGGTTTTATTCCTTTGACACATCCTTCATCTACAGGAAGGCTTCATTCTTCCAGGAAAGGAATCCAGTGCAAGCTGCCAAGTGCCAGAAAATCTGCAGGGTGGAGAATCAGCAGTGAGAACAGGCATGATATACCGGCAGTACATGGGCTAAATCTGCCTGCTCACGTGGCACGCTGCAATCAGAGCTAATCACAGCCCTGAGGTGCTGACACCAGAGAGCATTTTTAGGCTAGGAGAATTCACCCCTTCTTTCAAGCCCGTTACAGAAAAACATGGCAGACAGCCCAAGAGATGGTAGAATTTAGGAAAGACTGGGCCATTGCTGCGCAACATGGGGTGACTGGGCAAATAGGGCATTTACTGCAATATCAGGGATTCTTTAAAGCCAATCATTCAAGGCCAATGTCACATGCTGGACGCAGAGGTCTTGTGGGATAAGCTCGTTACCCTGGTGCAATCCCTTGAGCTATGGACTCTGCCAAAGAGAACTCCCTGCGATCCAATGCTGCATGCACAGCACGGTATGGTCTCCTCGTTACAGGTGGCAGGCTTGTTCACTTGCAGGGCAGCCCATCTCTCATTTGTTTAGCAATAAAACTCCATATAACTGACTCTGCAAGACCAGAAAGCAGTGTTCTCACAGCATTTTCCAGTGGCTAGTGAAACTGATATAAAATAAAAGTTAAAAATGGCAGAAGTCTGCCCAGAGAAAAGTCCTCAACCTGATGTAAACAGGAAACTGAAAAACACCTTTAGTTCTGTGTTAGTTCTGTTGTTTATTTGTACGTGTATGAACCACTTTGTTCCTATTGTCATTCCCAGGGCCCCATTTCTAGCCAAAATTTCCAATGCTGTAAAAAATAAAAGTGAGAGGTTTCAAAACAAATAAGTACACATTTCTAAAACTGAAATTCTCTTCAGATGTGAGGTGATGACCTCAACAGGGGAAAGTAAATTTTCTAGTTTAACAAAGAGTAACACTACATCAAACTCCCACTGAGCTTCCAAAGGGCAGGCAAGAATAGAATTCCAATTTTGCTGCAGAACAGAGAGATGTGAAACAAACCGATACAAAAAAATCACATACCAAACAAGTCAGAGAATATCATCTTAGCACTAGGCAGCACTCATTTTGCTAATGGACTTGATGCAGTAGGGCAATGATTGTTTAAATGTTGAAAACAGAGGGAAGGACTTTAGCACATGTGACATGAAAACCCCAAACTAGGAAATTTTATAATAATCACTTTGCATTTTTTATGCAGAAAGGTGTCCACTTTTCTCAGTGAATTATATATGGTGGATGTTACATAGCATACTCTAGCATTTCTGATACCTTGGGAAGTTCCATGGCATGAGACTTGGCCCTTCCAGCTGAACTTTCTATAACCTATCATGTATTCAACTAATATGGAGTGGCAGATTCTTTTCTATCTTATGTGTCTTAAGCCAAGAGGTCTTAGTGTATCATTCCATCTGGCACGTTTTGCATGCATTTTTTGCCTAATTTAACCATCTCTAAACATCAGGACTTCCTGTGCAGTTGGTTGGGTGGAGATAAAGAGCAGAGAAGGAATACTGTGCTAAGATCTCTTAAATCATGAACCATGACTGCCAAGTCTTCTGGTGGGAAACGCAGTTCCTACAAAGAATGGGCACAATATAGGTGTGCAAATACACTGAAACACCACAGGAGACAAACTTTATAAGAACTCAGAGGACGGTGATAGTTCTAATCGCATGATCCAAATGCATTCAAGTCAAAACATGATGGGATTAACGTGTCAATGCCATTATCGAACACCATGATATCAAACAAATTCTATACCTGAAAGACTCTTCAGTCATCCTTTTTCTCTGCTTCTGCTTTCAGTTTCGCTTCACGTTGCCTCTTCAACTTTTCTTCAAGTTTTTTGCTCTGGTACATTTTTACTCCAGCAAATGCCAAGCAAAGAATCAATGTTTTAGCTGCCAAAATGTACATCAGCAACGGGAAATTCTCCAAAGCCTGAAATGCAAAATAATGTATTTAAGGCAGTTAATGGAACACTTGGACAATTAAAAATGAATCTACAGGGATGCTATACAGCTTCCTACAGGAACAGCACTATTCAAAGCAATGGTAATGCTCCTCTGTTCATGCTTTCTTTCCTGCAGGAAACTTTTAAACTAGGCAGATCAACCTCTAGGGCAAAAGGCAAAACAAGTTCACTCAAGTCTATATACAAAGCCCCTCTGAACTGGTCTTTGCTGCTTTTGCTTGCTTTACAGCAAACAGAATATTGGTACCATCTGGAGCTAAAAAGGGGGAATAATTGAGTATCTTAGGATAATTGTAGAAGTGGAAACACTTCTGAAGGGTTCTGACTTAAGTGCACATATGCACAGATCCATATCAGCTATCAGATGTGATCACCAAACACACTTCTGTGCTCCTAGAAATTTTAATCCATGGTAGTTTTGCAATTAACTTGACCAGATTTAGAAGGTATAGATAAATGCCTTTAAACTGGAAGAAAAGTAAAAAACCCATAGCCTCCTATGATTCAGTTTCAGGAGCTTTTAATGCCTGGAATCACCAAAATTGCACAACATATTTCAACATTATAAAAGCATGCTACTGTAAGTGCACATGGAGTGGAAAGTAAAATGCAAATGGAACAATAACAATGGAACAGAATAACACTGTGAACTCAAAATACAAACATAATGAGTGGCACAGCCACTCAGTGAAAGATGTCAGTTCCAGCAGGATATCGAAGGCACATGAACTTCCCAGGCCACTGTTTCAAGCAGCCACATGACCAGCAGGATGCCATCCCCTTCAATGGTTCACAGCAGGTTCACAGTGCCAGCTCCCCCTTAGCAAGCCTCCCAGTACCCCTCTGTACCCTTAGCAGGTTTCCCAGCACCTCATAAAGCTGTTGGGCCATTGTCAAATTACTGAATTTAGAAAAAACCTTGTATCCATACCCCATTAGTGTGCTCCCTTGAAGGCCACAAATCAGAGGTTCAGGTGGGGTCTTTCATAACACTGATGTCTAGAAGTTGCACGTTACCTTTGGCATCAGGGCACTCCCCTCTAATTCTACAAAAAACCATCATCCTCTGACAATCTCCCCACATACTGTAAGTGGCAATCTCTTTTGAGCACAGTTCTGCAACACCAGAAAGATAAAGCTAAGGCTTGGCTTTCTTGATAAATGGTTTAACATGTTAAATTGTTAATGCATGACGTACTTGCTCAAACACATATCTTGCAGTGTTCAAGTCCCCTGCGCACTGAAAGACAGCAGAGAAAACACTCTCCAATAACAAAAGGAGCTGAGGGAAGAACAGACAGAGAAATGCCTGGAAAGGGGAATATGTGAGGAGCAGAGGCAAGCAGAGCAGAGCTTGCCTATCAACACAAGTGTGAGGCCCCAGCAGCAAGTACTGGGGCCAACCCACAAGGTGCAAGCACGTATGGCAAGAAAGGACAGCATAAGGAGTCCTCTATCCCTGAGGTGCAGAGAGTGTGGTGGTTAACCAACCTTTAACCTAGGCAAGAAAGCCACCTTTAAACACAGGACAAACCCAACCACATCTTACATACATAAACATCCAGCCACCTCCGAGTCCCCGTTTATGAATAGAAACATCCTCACCTTCCAGTTAAATGCCACCATCTTGGCTTCGTGATGGTATTGCCTGTCCCGCAGCAAGCTGCACCCCGCACCGATGAGTGTCACACTTGTACAGGCACAGAACAGGCCAGGAACATCTTCAAGAAAAGGAAATTGAAAACGAATTAGCCAGTCTGTTTCTGCTCAGCACGTCAACCCTGCACCTGACAAACTCACTGCTGTGAAGCGCCTGGCAGCATCTCAGAGACATGCAGTCCAGAAATGACCTACATCAGCCTTTTGGAGCTGAGTGACAGGAGCAACGTCCATGCTGCTGAAGGACAGGGGTCTGACAGGCCCCAGGCAGGTGCCACGCTTGCCTGCAGCGCAGGCTGGGCTTCCACTGACTGCAGCCCATCCCAGCAGCTGCCCAACTGAAAACACAGTGTTGGCTGTTTTGAACAGCTTGACAACATGTGCACATCACACCACCTCACTGAGGTTTGAGATCTAGCAGGCAGAAGTGCCAGAAGAGCTGTCCTGTGGTATTTAAGCTCACCTGCCCTGTTTAGAGCCTGAATGCCTAATGAATCCCAGTATTCAGTATTGTTTATCAGTTCTCTGATTTACTAATAGATTGCATTTTCCATGCAGCCTATAACACAAACCCAAACCAACTACTCACTGGATCCCTTGAGTGGTCAACATGTATTTCACAGCTGAACTTTGGAGGTGAGAAATGCTAGAGGGGATGCTGAAGGCTGCAGCCACAGCACTGCCCTCGAGTCTCTGCTTGCTGCTCCACCAGCACTGACACCATGTCAGCTACCAGACCTCAAATTAAGCGTATTTCCCTGCCTAACCCCCTCGAGGTGTTTCCTGTACGTGCAACAACAGAGTCACTGTCAAAAAGCAGGAAGAAGTCTTCCAGCTCAGTCCAGACCTTCACCAGCAGCTGGGCTGAATAAATCACCACCACACCACAATAGCTGCTGCTGACCTTTCTTCAGAAACAAGGAGTCAAATAAATGTTCCTGCAGCTCCTGCATAGATGCCCTTATTTCTCCAGCTAGGCTGTCCTCCTCTCTCCTCTTCCCTCAGCTGCAAAATCTTCACCCTGCAGAGACCACCCTGAAAACATCCCCATGGAGAGACACCATGAGAGATCTCTGTTACCGAGATCGAACTAAAGCAGTGGTGTGGCCAACTCATTTGTCATTCAGTTTTTATTGTGTCGATCCCAAGTTGTGCAGCTCCCTTCTGTTGATAAAATGTCAGGACAACTGTGAACTAACGAGTCAGTAGTGTTACACCTCCAAAAATAAAGCATTTTAACTTCTCATCTTTCCTTCAGAATTTCAGTGACTGGTAAGAGCTAAAGTCCCCTGCTAGATGGGCACAGCAAAAATCCTGCATTAGAGCAGAATCAGGTTTTCAGTGCATGGTTCAGATGGCTACGTGCTTCTCAATGAAACTCAAGTTACACAAGCCTGGCCTGATCTGAAGGGACTGCACTGCCCAAATAGGGTGTCCTCACCTCAAAATGCTGACATAGATGGGAGCTTCATCAGCAACAGCCTTCGCTCTTCTCCTAAATTGCTGTAAATTCTGTGCTTCAGTCAGAATAATTTTGCAACATGATGTAAAAAGGCAAGAATTCAGCCATTCAAACACATGCCAGCATCTGGCATACGCTGCTGAAAATGGGGTTTTAGTGATTTTTTATGTACAGAAAAAGTTTTTGACTCAGCAAACATTATGTGAGCCCATCTGTGGGGTCTGATTGCAGGGTACTGTCCCACCAGCAAGAAGCAGTGTATAATGTGTATCACAGTGTGCACTCCTGTGAATGCTGTTGCTTGTGAGCCAATTATTTAAGCATTCAGCACAACACTTTTGTAATATTTCCGCTGTGCTGACACATGAGCCTGAATCTGCCTGAATTCTGTATCCACCAGGAGTAGCTGCACTGAAGTCACAAAGGATGGGAAGGAAAGGAATTCTCCTTTTATTCTGAAGAGTGGTGTTTTGATCCGAAATGTTTCCTGTAAGATTTGACACTTTTGATGGCTTGTCCTCACAGTGTCTTCTGCAGTGGGAACTGAGCAGGGAAGCTACCACTCTCTCCTCGCTGCATTCCCACATCCTGTGCCACCAGCCCCCTGTGGTCAAGCACTTCTTCCCATTTTGTCTCTTGACACTTCTGGTCTCCATCTTAATCCAGACCTTATTAAATACAGCTGAAACACCAAAAACCAGTGGAGCTGGGGCATGGGATAGAAAGAAGAAAGTGGGAAGAGGAGAGAAAACAGCAGGATTCACTTCACATTTGAGAAACATTTGTTAGCACTGAGGTCGTCATCAATTTCAAAGCAAAAGCTCAGACACTGTACTTTCAAGGTTGTGGTATCTTAAAAGCATGCAGGCAAATAAACAGCTGAAGTTTCATGTTTGCCTTTTCAGAGACAGATAAGGCACAGATAGGAGTTCAGAACACATCTACAGTCAGGCATTGTTCGTTCTCCAGGAAAATGTAAGCTCCCTTAACAAAGAGCACTACTGGGAACAGAGACTGGGCCCCATAGAAGGTCACTATTACCTTCACTCATAAGCAAGGAGGTCTCGTGTTGAGCCACGTGAGAAAGAAACAAGAGCACTAGTCTCTGCCTGAAGCCCTGCCTGAGACTCCATAAGCTAGCCATCACGTACTTAGACTCCTGTGCAGGATAGGGATAAAACAGTACCACACTAGGTGTGTGTTGATGTATGTATGTATTGATGACCTTCTTCACCATGATTGCACCTCACAATCACTAGCATATTTACCTCCTTTGTGAAGCAGAAACAACTACTGCAGATGGGAAAGGGAGGCCTGCTTATATCACACACCTCAGTGCTGTACTAACAATCCTCCATTGGCTTCAAATGCTGTGAAGCCTTCTTGGTCCAGAGTAGGCAAAGAGGGCCACCAACATGGCCCTAGAGGCTCGTATCATCAGCAGGGTTAAAGAGCTCCCAGGAAGGGCTGCTCCAAGTCCCAGAGCTAGACTTTGGCTGATACCAGCCCCGGGATCTCTGCACAACGCTGTGTTGTGCAAGCCAGACCACCCCAGACAGACTGAGGAGCTGGGTCCCAGTCAGATGGGAAGTCTGTGGTAGAGCAAAGAATTGAATCCAGGTCTCTCAGCCACTGAATTACAGCTCCAGTCCACCACAGCAACCACATCACAGCCCAGCCACTCATGCCATTGTTTGCTTATGCAGCAGCAGAGTATCAACTGGCCTGAATGCACCAGAAAACATCTACACAGGCATCTGGGTACTCACAAACCCACTTGAGTTGTCTTGGCTGAATGCCTCACTCAGCCTGCCAATAACTCCATCTACCCAACAAAATGGGACTCGAGATATTATTTTGTCTACTAGGGATATCTGAGCAACTCCATTTTATCCACTTTGTAAAAAGCTATAAAAGTCACCAGCCCCAAGGCCTCAGAAAGCAGTGAGCTACTAGGGCAATGTGACTGCATCCAAAATGGTGAGATGGCTGAGTATGTCCTGAGCTAGAAAAGCCGTTTCACTCCACCTGTTTCATTACTTCTTTCTTTAATACACACATTTCAGGAAGCAAAGCCAGTGTTTCCCACATGGAGAGTCACTGGAGGACCCACCACTATATATGACATGTTCTGTTATGCTTCAGGCTCTGCATCTGCAAGACAAGATCAAGCTTCCTTAAACAAACAAAAAAAAAAAAGACTACTGTGTCATGGGGAAACACAGCAATATGGAAAAGCAAAATTGCTGCAGCCCAGGCTGCAAAGAAACACAGTGGAAGCAACTGAGAGCCAGAGCTGCTGTGCTAAGAATCCTTCATAGACCACTGCCACAAGATGCAGTAGTCATACTAAGTCAGAAGCACTAAGACTTGCACACATTTACTGCCTCTCTATGTGTAGGCGGGTAAAGACATCACTCCATAAAAAGACCTGTGTAATCATTCAGTTTACAGTAGTGTCAGTGATGAAGAATCATAGAATAATTAGGGTTGGAAAGGACCTTAAGATCATCTAGTTCCCAACCCCCCTGACATGGGCAGGGACACCTCACACTAAACCATCTCATCCTTGAACACTGCCAGGGATGGAGCATTCACAACCTCCCTGGGCAACCCATTCTAGTGCCTCACCACCCTAACAGGAAAGAATTTCCTCCTTATATCCAATCTAAACTTCCCCTGTTTAAGTTTTAACCCATTACTCCTTGTCCTGTCACTACAGTAAGAAGTTTGTAAACTAACACCAACTCAAAGAACATAAAAAACCTAAAGCCATATAAGATATTCATACCTGAAGAAGCAGAAATTAGGGATTTCCTCTGGCAGCTCCTCACATGCTGGAAAATAAGAACAGAGCAGATGGGATGTACTGATCATGGCACCTGGACTAAAATCATATCAAACCAAACCAAAACGAAAAACATCAGCGGCACATCTGACTGTTCCACCGTGGCTCCCCAGGGCATCCTTTCAGACGCATACCAGGCGTCTTGCAAGCTGCAGGCCTTTGCTTGCTGCTACCACCTTGCCCTAAGAGGGTCTGCTGTGCTGGCAGCCCCCCCACCTCTGCCCTGGCACCTGTGCTGCTCTCTGCAGCACCAATGCCTAGGACAGCCAGCAACCCATACCAAACTTTATCAACAGATGATATTTTCAGATCCCTCTTTCTTACTTATTCATTTTTTTTTCTTAGAACACAATAAAACTCCACAGATCCATACAGAGTAAAGCACAATTCCAGGTGGCCCTGCCCTGTACCCTGCAGTGAGACCACCGTATCATGCCTGGACGTGGTTTATGGCCAGCGAACATGCCTCCAGCAGCTTTTAAACCACACAGTCCCTCGTTTGAGAAGCAGCCGGGAGGCCTCAGGTTATTACGAGGAAGCTTCTGTTGCCGCCTCGCACACCCTCAGCCCTGAGGGCCGGGGCAGGAACTAGGACGATGCCGGGGTCAGGCAGGCAGGGCGATGAGCCGGGCGGGCAGGCACATGGCGGGGGTTAGGACCGCAGGAAAGCAAGAAAGGGGGGCAGGAGGCCGGGCAAAGGAAGGTACGCTCTAGCCGGGGGCAGCAGAACAGGCAGGGGGCAGGGGAAGGCCGAGGGGAGTGAGGGTTCTGGGGCTGGCAGGCAGGCGAGCAGGCCGGAGGCAGCAGCGCAGGCCGGGTAGGGGGGAAACGGGGGACGCTCCGCTCCTGCCCGATCTCTCCCGGCAGCCCCGCAGCCCGGTTCCAACCCGCAGGGCGCCGCGGCCGGCAGCGCGGAGGACAGGGGGTGTGCGGAGGACGAGCAGACGCGGCTCCTACCTCACAGCGCGGCCATGGCTCTAGGCTACAGGGAGCC
The DNA here is from genome assembly GCF_033783945.1 of Neopsephotus bourkii. Lineage (NCBI taxonomy): Eukaryota > Metazoa > Chordata > Aves > Psittaciformes > Psittacidae > Neopsephotus > Neopsephotus bourkii. Next base: position 4,344,672 of record NW_026901456.1, on the reverse strand, counting down.
ACAAACTACATCTCCCAGGAGCGGCCGCGGCAGGGACCGGCGGGGCAGGGACCGGAGCGGCCGCGTACCCTTGCCGCGCCCTTGCGCCTGTCCCCCAAGCCCACTGTGTCCGGGCCGCCGCCTGAGGCCGGAGCAGAGGGAGCCGCGTGTTTCTTACCCCAGAAATAGTAACTGTGAGGTAAAACAGTTCCCACATGCCCCGGGGGGGTAGGTGCAAGGGCAAAGCCGGCCAGGTCCCCGTAGAATCATAGAGTGATTTGGGTTGGAAGGGACCTTAAAGATCATCCAGAGCCAACACCCTTCCATAGGCCCGGACACTTTCCCCTAGACCAAAGACCCGTCCAGCCCGGCCACAGCCTCAGCTGCTGTCAGTTTTTACCAGAGCAGGTAGGACCTGAGCGGGTGTGGCAGCTGCTGGGGATGCTGGTGCAGCTGCTGGGGATGCTGGTGCAGCCGCACAAGTGCCCCAGGCATGGTCCTCCGGCTGTACCTTGCCAAAAGGGGCTCTCCGTGAGTGCAGCATGGCCCCGTTGCCCGCTCAGTGCAGCCCACTATCTTGCAGCCCAGTATCTGCTTTTGCAGCCGGTGGGCACTGAGAGGAAGGGAAGCCTCGCAGCCTGGTTGCGGAGCACACCCATGGTGGGAGCAGGGGAGCTGGCAGACACTCACAGACCAGCCGGGGAGGTGGGGGAAAGGGGGCATGCTGGGGAAGAGAGGCTCCCCACAAGGCTGTGCTCTGGGACCTGACAAGTCTTTCCCAGCCCTTGCAGGCTGAGATGTCACAGGCTTATTCCTATGCCAGCAAAAGGCACATCGGGAGCATGACAGCAGCTACTGTGCCCAGTCTTGAGACCAGTCTCCAAAACAAGCCGAAGCTTCCCAAGAGAAGAAGCCCTTTTCATTTCTTTTTAACATGAGCAAAACAAAATTGTTGGCACTGTGGTGCCAGACATGGCTGAAGGGTTTCAGCCAAAACTTTCTAAAAACAAACAACAAGCCCACACGATAGACAGCCAGCATGGGAACTTTTAGCTTCAGAAATTTAAGTCTGGCAACGTGAATAGGATCTAAACCTACAAAACGAAGCATGTTTTAATACCAGAAGTGTCACCAGTTCTGCTTCTCATTATTCCCCAAGAGCAGGCTTTGTGATACTTCAGCAGCACAGGAGAAGACAAACCATCTTGAAAACCCATTTCCTAGCCATTGGAAATGAGTACCTGCCGTGGAAATCCCTTAGAAAGCATGGCAATGGGACAGCTTTGGTAACTGGGTCTAGAAATTCCTCCTCTGAAAGCCAGAAGGCAGGATCTCAGTGGTTTAGACTGAGCCCTGGCTGATGGGATGTAACCAACACGTCCATCACACAGCTTGCACCCCAGGTAGACAGATTAGTCTGGAGAACCAAGGAACAGCATAAGAGACAGGTTGGCCAGTTATGGACTCGAGGACAGATAATGAGCCTGTGGAAGCTGCCCTACACAACTAGGACATGGGCTTAGCAGCTCTGCTGCTATAAACCAGACCTTGTCAGAAGGCCATGACTCAACTTTTGCTGCCAATGAATAGTGAAATAAAAAAAGGAGACAGATCATTAAGAAAATAGTTTGGAACGGATGTGTGTTATGGTATAGGTTACCTCCTATGATTCATACCATAACACATTGTTCAGTCAATAAATGGAGATTTTGGTATTTTACTGTACATTTTTAAGTTGGGCTTAAGTCATACAGCTTGGATCTAAATCAACACTTTTGGCCACTAATTCACAGTTATTCTGTTCTGGGAACATCCAGATCTGCTTCTGGATTTTAAAAAGGCCTAAAAAAGTCAAGTAATTCATTTGCTCATTCTCTTGGTTTTATTTTCTTGAAGAACAGAGTATCTAAGCAAAGCACAATCATGCATTTTTCTTGGGTGTTCCCTGAGCAGCCGTGCCAGAGTCCTCATGGGAAGCAGTAATGTTGATTTCCTCAGCACTCTGTTTTGCATTGTCCTGTTAATTTAATGAACAGTTTCACATCTGTTTGTAATTCCAGTGAGTTCCCTGCACGTGGCTTTATGATTTCCTCATTGCAGATGTTTTCAAAAAGTCAAGGTGAGCCAGGGCTTGTTTTGTCCCTTGCACCTGGGTTTTCGTGGATCACACACTTGAGGTCTTCTCGATTCAGAACCTGGCTTTTATACTTCTCGCCCCAGTCCTCAACGATATACTGATGATAGGGATCGTTGGAGTGCTCTCGCCTCTTTGACTTCACAGTACTCACCAAGATTGCCACAATGATGAAGGAGAACATCCCAATCATCACCATTAAATAAAGAATAACATAGTCAAAGTTTTCAGCATCAACCTTGGCTTGCAGTTTGTCTGCTGCTTCCGTCATGTTTCTCCTCCAGCCATTCATATAAGTGAGAAAAGTTTCCTTGAAAATATCTTCTACTGCCCAAGTGAAGTTTTGTATCTCACTCATCCTTGCAAGTTACGGCTCTAAAGACAACATGGTATTTATTTTAAGTAAATATCTATACTGAAACAGTTACATTGCTTTCTTTTGTCTGCATTATGACAATTGGCTAATAGCACTTTCCACCTGCCACTTGGAAGTGCAGTACTAATTTTACATCAGCTGAGAATATGCATCTCTGAGAGGTTCAGTATGTTCAGAGACCCAAGGAGGTCTTATACCTCCTCTCACTTTTAGCCTGTGGGAAGCCAGATACACCTTGGTGAAGACCAGTTAGCATGGGCCCCCATGACCCACTGTTACAGGGGTTGAGGCACCCTGCCTTCCCTACTGAGGCAAAACACTGAGTGAAGAAGCATTTTGCCCAAAAGACAAAGTACATACTGGGCCCTGTGTTAGGGCTGGCACGTTGCCACTACAGGCAGGTACCTAGGATCTCTCAGGGAGGGATGTGCTCCCCTCTTTCTTGTTTGGTGTCAAATATTACATCTGGTGTGAAGACTGGTGTACCCATACAATCTCAGATGACTCTGTGGGAGCATAATAGCCAGGCAGTTAACTCCTAAATGGTAGCCTGATAGACAGAGAAGGGACAAGGAAGCAGAGCCCTCATACCTGAAATAGCTTCATGGGTCATTAGGGTCAACCATCCCAAAGGGGCAGTCATGCTGAGTAGTGCCACAGAGCCATATCTGTCCTGCCCCTCTTCCAGCTATCCCAAACCTTGCGACAGTCAGACCCAGCTGCTGTTCAGAAAAGCATGAATCAGGTCTCCATCCCACAGGAGACATTCTCAAAGGCCAGATTTCAGTGTTACTAGAGTTGCAGAGGGAAAAAGGTGGGAGAAGGGTCCCACTGAGGCTCCCAGGTTGTTAACCCTTGAACAGAGCAACAGGGAGAGATGAGGGAGAGATACCTACTCAGCAGCTGATTACTTGTCAGTCCAAATTGTCCCCTGATCCAGTCACTCTCCCTGATCCATCTGGTCCTGCTTGAACCGAGCTAGATCTGGGGCAGAAATTGGCACATACTGACTCCAGGGAAGGAGCTCTCAAGAAGCTCTGAGAAGTACCACTGTCCTCTGCCTTTCCTACATAAAGAGGAAGGTTTGACTGGATTGCGGCTTCCTAGCCTGCAGGAAAGTGAAGAGTGTGTTACAGCATTTCAGTCTCATGCTCCTCTATAATATCTGTCCTTTAATGCTTCAGGCCAACCAAACCCTACACAAAGGGCAAAAGCTTCCAGAAAAAGTCACTTGATTCAGTGCAGTCTTCAAGCAGTGATGAGCTTACTGCAGACTATGGTAAGAGACAGTGAATTTTCATCACTAATAAGAAATTGCAGTCTTTCGAATTGGAGTTCAGCAGTCTACCTACCTCTTACTTGTTGGACTAGCTTTGCAACATTGGCATGCGCACACACACAGAAGGGTGCATGTAGATCTCTGCAATTATATACTCACACTCAAACATAGGGGATAAAGGTAATCTATTTAAAGTAAACAAGCTATGAACAAAACCAAATGCAGACTGTCTTGAAACTTTGTAAAATCTGCATTTTCCTTGAATTCAGGACAAAAATTACTGTGCTTTTTCAATAATAAAGAATTACCAACAAAAACTTACCTTTCCTGTGACCTTCTCTAATGAGATTCAGGATAACACTCAGGATTTTAAAACTCCGCTGGGTAATATGATGACACTCCTGTAAGGAGCAGAGAGAGCTTAAAGTTTTAGTCTCCAGCCTGCATAAGGCTGTAAGCAACTGTCTATTAAATAAGTGCCTTGTACTGAACACTTTGTGTTTATATTAAACTAAATGCTAAATCTAATCTCAGCTGGAAAGTCAAATATTGGCTGACAGCTTACATCAGTCATCCCGTCAGATGCTGAGTATTACTCTTTATGCTTATTACTGCAATTTCTTATACTGTGAAGGAGCACTGCTGGGCTTTCCTAGGGGTAAGCATTGGTGCAGTTCGATCTTTGTTGACCCATACAGAAGAAGAGTAAAAATGAGCTATGCAGAATGATGATGATGATGATGATGATGATGATGGTGAAGAAGTAGAAGAAGATGATGATGGTTATGATGATGTTGATAATAATAATAATAAAATAATAATAATAATAATAATTATTATTATTATTATTCCCTTGGCTGGTGTGGGCACAAAAGCCTGAGAACTGAGCAGTCAGTGAGAAAGGTCTGCCAAGCTGTCAGGCTACTTAGTGCCCACAGTTTGCCTTCCCTTCCACCAAGATCATGCTTGTTAGTGACTCACCCGTGCCTGAAGCCTTTGCTATGAGAAGCAGGTCCTTATACACAGCCAGGACCAGTCTCTCTGAGCTCTGCTCCCTGTGTACCTCACTCATGATCTGGAGCAAGAAAAGACAAAAACTTACTAAAAAACAAAGTAGAATTACTGTTGATTTCATTTCTAGCAAATAGCACATGCTGACACCTAATTGAAAAGCTCTGAGTCACATCTTAGAAAATAGCAGTGTGTTCAGTGAAATGAGGCAACTTTGGTTTCAGTCAGCAGTGGTTCCTGGCTATGATGGGGACATCTGAGGGAGGGGGATTAGGGCGGGACTGTGGTGCAAAGTGCTCCACAAGCACATGCTCTGGGACACACTTTCTGTAAAAAATACTTTCTTTTTACACGTAGTCCTCCCTAAGCAATTCGCAGAGAAAGCAGTTTCTCAGGTAGCTCTGATTTCAGGAAGATAAAGCGAACATGGACTACCACTGGAACAACAGCATACGTCAGAAAAAGGGAGATACGCTCATGGTATGGAAAAGTGTTAATCCCTGAGGGAGCCCTGCTAGTGCTGTGCTGCTGACATTGTCATGGTTACTGCTATCACTGCTTCTGGATAATTTTCTGTGCATGAGCATCTCCCAGCACAGGAGTGAGCTGCTGGCAGTATTTCTTCTCTGATCCCCTTCTTCTCTCTGTCAATTTCCCATGTGCCCTCGGCTTGGCCCTCAAAGTCAAAGTAGCTGGCAAGCTGCTTCTGTTTGCTTTGATGAAATCCATAAGTCAGAATGACCACGGCAAGCCCAGCCTCCCGCATCATGTAGCCAGAGACATGCCCTGGTTTGTCCTGGCTGGATAAAGCCACCTAGAACCACCAGCATGCTCTTAGAGGAGCTCCCAAATGCAGGGATGTGAGCGTCAGTATGGCAGTAGGAGAGCAGCCATAGCACTGGCGGTTCCCAAGCAGAGTAGCTTGGGAACTGCTGCCATGGACTGCCAATAACTGGGTGAAAGGATTTATCCTTCTTTCAGCCAACCTCTTCTACCATCTGTTCCTGGCCAGTCCTGTTTAGCCAATACTTGCACGCACGCACACAGTCATACCTACATAAATAAGGGATGGATAGGTTGTCAAATAGACATGAAATTTAACAGCCAACTCTGTTCTCAATGAAATTATAAGAGTCCTTGAATAATCCCATTGTGCTGCGTGTCCCCTTGAAGGTCACATTTGCTCAGGGTTGCTTAGTCTTTATAGCAATGAGATGACCAAGGCCAGATAGCATGGAACTGGTTAAAAAGGAGGGGCAGCCAAATATCTTGAGCAGGAAAGGTGACTGCCTTAATATTAGTCTCCCAAATGGAGACTAACATTAAGTAAAATGCTCCTGATCTCAGTGGAGGGAGGTAGGAACCTGGTTGAGCCTCCTGTCTGTACACAAGAATGGGTCATAGCAATGGGGAAGAGACCCTGGTGAATGGAAGGTAAATGTCATGCTCATCCTTGAGAAGGGCAGTGAAGGTCCAGGGAGGTGAAGGATGATCAGCCACACCCCAAACCATGTGACAGTTAAGGGACAAATCCTTCTGGAAGCTGTTATCAGGCATGTGAAGAACAAAAGGTGATTGGAAACAGCAGCATAGATTTACCAAGTGCAAATTGTGCCTGATCAAGCTGATTGCTTTCTATTGTGAGATAATGGGAGGACTGTTTCAGCGGAGTGGTAGCGGTGGTTTATATTTGCTTTGGCAAGGTTTCAGCATGGTCTTTCATAATATCCTTGTAGCCATATTAGAGAGCTATAGACTAGATGTCTGGACTCTAGAACTAGCTGGACTGCTGTCATGAGCAAGACAGAAGTGACAGCCGTAGCAGATCTGGACACTGGGTCGTATGTGAAAACCAAGGAGATTAGAGCTTTTACACCCATCTGCCAGCTCCACTGCAGCAATTGACCATTCATGGATGAGGCAGTGCTGTGGCAACATCTGCTTTGCCTCCTAGGTGTTGTGGAGCAGATGGGTCCAACCCATGACAGGGTATTGTCATCAGCAGGAGGTACATCACATGTAAATATGTACAGTATTTAACAGTATAAACAACATTACAATTGGATCTATTTTCACATGTAGCAGCCCTGTGGTCTTGAAGGAAGACATTTCCATTTTCAATGTACAACAGGCTCAGAACTGAATGATAACTGTTCGTAACTTTCATTATTGATAATCCTTCTGTGACTGTGCAGTGATGTATTTAGTTGTTGACTATTTTACAAATCCTTTGTTAGGCTTACTGGTAAGATGGTGAAGAAGGTAGCAGGCATACTGAAGATGTTGTGATTAGACCCAGATCTCATAGGAGGGTTTGAGTTCATTAGTGATTCATCTCTCCCAAGATTTTGCAATGCATATTGTAAACTCATAAAGGAATACTCATAAATAAGCATGCATACACGTAGCGTACATAGATTATTAACTATAGGATTGGAATGGGGTGCTCAATTTGCTGTATTTTGGTGGTGGTGCATCTTACTTCCCCACCTCATCCTCTGGGCTGCTCCATGATCTCTGGAATTTCTGCCGGTCCTTAGACTTTGTGTAATGAATTGAGCAATGAAGTGTCGCTTGCCCATACCAGGAACTCTTGCATGGCTAAGGAGGAAGGCACTGATTGTACTAGGGACTTCTGTTCCCTGGCTAAGGTGGGAAGCAAGAGAAGGGATAATCAGTCATTCCTTGACAGCCTTAGAACACTCCTTCCCTTTATCATAGCCTGAGTAGAACAGTGCCATTGTTACTGGAGTTTTGAAAAATTCCTAGTAATTACTGACTTGGATTGTGCCCAGGATGGAAATTTACTAATGTCTAAAGCCAATCATTTTGCGACCCTGTGAATAGTGGTTCAAAGTGAGGCCCTTTGAGCTCTCCTGTACTGCAGTGGGTGGCAACCAGCATCTCCCTCTGAGTGGGATATCCCTCAGGGTTTGCAGATTCTCAAGTCTGCAGTAATCAGAGGACCATCAGGACCATTGCCAAGAGATGGAACCTGGGCTCAAGTCCCCCACTCCTAACACACAACCCTCACCTGCTGAGAAATGCCGAGACATTAGATATGAATATTTCACTGACTCTAGGGGAATTTTTAACAGTCATACCTTTTATAACAGAGGAGGGCCACAAAGATGGTCAGAGGGGTGGAGCTCCTCCTCTCTGGAGACAGGCTGAGAGAGTTGGGGTTGGTCAGTCTAGAGAAGAGAAGCTGCAGGGGTGACGGTACAGTGGTCTTCCAATACCTAAATGGGGCCTGCAAGAAATTTGGAGAAGGACTTTTTACAAGTATACTTGGTCACTTTTTTTTCCAATCCTCCATTAGTTGTTTCCCCATATTCTCTACTATAAACAGGCAAACTTTATAGTTTATCTTAAATCATCAGCTGATATATTTGACACAAACATCTTCTTTTATAGAAGTGTTGGTTACAGGGTAAATTCTTAGAAAATAATATAGCTGTTAAGTATGGTTATTGGAGAGGTATGAGCGTCCTCTTATATGTACCTATGTAATTTTCCTTCAGCATTTCATCTGTTCTGCTTAAATCATAATGTTGTACTATTCACTGCCTTTCAGACCTCATGCTTTTGTATACACAAACTTAGCACACAATCTTCTCAGCCTTAAACTACTGATATGTTGTACTGCTAACTACTGATACGTAGAGTGCTGATAGCATTTAATTAGTTTCCCCACTGCTTTAAGGTTTTTACCGTCTTGATAACTCTCCTAGATTCCTTCTGGTACTTACACATATGCTTGTAAGAACATTAGTGAAATCGGCAGTTCTGTCCCTGGGCCTGTCTGCTGCTTTTCAAGTTGACTGTCAGGCGATCACCCTGTAAAACAAAAAGACCTACCAAGATCACTAGGTTTTACAGTTTTACTTTAACTGTTACTGCTGAAACGTTTCCTGTTATGATTATTCAAGATTACAACCGTTAACTAACTCTGAACTGTTTCCTTATGGGTTTTTTTCTTTATAATCTACTTTTCACTACATCTTGGTACATTTTCCATCTCCTTCTGGTTTCTCATAGCAGTGCTGGTAATTGAAGATGTCACCTCTTAATTTTTAGTTTTGCAGCTGTACTGCTAGGTCTCTTACCTGTTTCTTACACTCTTGGGCAGAGTCTATGCAATGGATCAGGATGTGTAAGCTATCACATCTCCAGAAGCTGTAACTTCCACCTCTTGAACATTTAACTTTACCTCTGTTTGTCATTCCTCTAAGCAAATCGTTATTCATTTGATCTTCTTTCTGCATCCACCCCATTCATGATGGATGTTATTTTATTTCCCAGGGTAAGAGAGTTAGGATCTGTACACTGTTCCTTCCCAAGGGTATGGTATTCAGCACAGCTGGGATTTTTGATGTCTTGCCCTGTACAGGTTGGGTTTTCTTTTTAAATTAGGAAATCCTTTTGCTATTGTTTATTTCTTATATAACTGTGCTTCCATCTTTCAGGGAGAAGTGTTTAGAGTTTTCATCCTTTGCCTATTTTTTGGGGCGTTTGTTGGCTGGTAAATACATTTGCTGGTTCAACAGTCAGGGTATTCTGTTTTTCTGAGAGATCCTGAAAGTTAATTGTGTATTATGCAATCTGAACACCTGTTGTAACCCTTTGGGTAAGTTTGCAAAGGTATTAACCCCCAGCCTTTCACATAACAACTGGCATGGGTGACAGCCAGGAGGAACAGCTGACCTGCTGGAAGGTTGGCTGCTATTCAGAGGGATCTTGACAGGCTGTCCCCAAAATGTTCATAGGTGGTAAAACCTGTCTCTAAATATTAGAATAACTTATTGTCTGAAGATTGCTCCTTTGTTACCTCAGAAACCCACATCAAGATGCACTGTCTTTAATACCTTGTATATAGAAACAATGAAAAGTTCAGATGGTGGAGAGGGACATCTGGAATAGTCCTTTGTGGCTAAATAAAAATATAGAATCACAGAATGGGTTGGGTTGGAAGAGACCTTAGAGATCATCTGGCTGCAACCCCCCTGCCATGGGCACGGACACTTCCCACTAGACCAGGTTGCTCAAAGCCCTGTCCAAACTGGCCTTGAACACTGTCAGGGATGGGGCAGCCACAGTTTCTCTGGACTACCTGTGCCAGTGCCTCACCACCCTCACAGAGAAGAATTTTTTCCTTATATCTAATCTAAATCTCCCCTCTGTCAGCTTAAAGCCATTCTCCCTTTTCCTGTCACTACATCTTCTTGTAAAAAGTCCCTCCCCAGGTTTCCTTTAGGCCCTGTTTTGGTACTGGAAGCTGCTCTAAGATCTCCCTGGAGCCTTCTCTTCTCCAGGCTGAACAACCCCAACCCTCTCAACCTGTCTCCATAGGAGAGGTCCTCCAGGCCTCTGATCATCTTCATGGCCCTCCTCTGGACTCACTCCAACAGGTTGACATCCTTGTGTTTGGGGCCACAGAGCTGAATGCAGTACTGCAGGTGGGGTCTCATCGTGTTTGACAGAGCAACATTTTCCAGTCACCACAGAAGTGAGAGGAAAAGCATTCAGAAGAAAAGTGTATTTTAACCATATTCTGTTATGCAGCATAAGTGTAAGCAAAATTGTGAAGGAAAACCCTTTGTGTCTATGAGAAAGCGTATCTCATCAGGATGCATTTGACAGTGAGGGACTGCAGCCTAAGCAGTTTTCCAACACTGAATGCTCGGAAAAAAGCAGAACAAGTCAGGTCCCAAACTCTTGTCTGTTTCTGGTGCTGGGTCTGCACTGCAGGCAAGATACCAGTACCTGCCACCCTGCCAAGAAATGTACTGCTCCCTCAGCCCAAACTGCAAGGTTGGAGAAATCATGGCCAGGTGGAGACTGCAGTCATTCAGCTTTGTTGCTATGGTTTTATGTGCTGCTGTTGCAAAAGCTGTAGAGGGTAAATAAGGGTGCTGCCTGCACATGTGCAAAAGGAAATGCTATTATTTCACTATGTCTGATGCTTAGCTTACAGTGACTTAGGGAAATTGTCTCCTCAGCCTGCTTGAGATCAACCTTAGTAAGAGGGAAATTAAACACTTTTCCAAACAATTATGGCTTTTTTTTCCACAGGGACAGCTTTTGCTTGGGACAGATCATTCTGAGGGAAGCATTGTCCAACATGCTGCAGGTAAAGGGCACCCTCACATCAGGCCTGGAGAACATGAGGTGCTGAGTGACCTCTATTCCCAGCATGGGTAACAGGGATGGTGTCTGCATGCACTACTGAGAAACTGCATAGCAGCTGCCAGCACTGCACCCCTCCTGTCTGCTAACACCAGAACAAGGGCTACCTGTTACAGCCATATACCTGATCACCTCTCCCATGGAAACCCCATCCTCACTGCAGCCCAGGCAGCTGATCAGGCTGTCAGCTCCCAGCCTCACCTCTTACCACCACCGCAGTCTGAGGACAGTGCCCTTCTGGCTGGGAAAGTAAGATGTCAGACCTTGAACACATGTATGTGTGTCCCTTGAGAAGGAAAGAAACTTTCCACAGATATACACCCCCTGCCAAGCACTCTTTGTACTACCTAACATTGCTGCCTTCTGCTCCTCACCCACACTCCCCAGACCCTTATGGAAGAATACAGTTAATAGCTCAGAGAGAGCAGTTAAAGAGTTGGAGAGATGGTAGTAAAGTGTCAGGTGTATAAATGTCACCCAGGGCAGTGCACACAGCAAGGTAGCAGCTATGCCCACCTGCTCTCTGCTTCTGTGAAGTATCTCCAATAACCACAGGTCATTTGCCATCAGTGGTTTGAACTAGCGCCAATGGTTTCTCTCATGCCTCCACCTACATTGAAGTCTGGGTCCCCTGCTCTGATGCTTACATGCTTGATAGCTACGCTCCTAGTCCTTGAAATAAATTTGTATCATGATCCATCAGCCTCAAATGTTTTGAGGTCATTTTGTCCTGGCGTTTGCTCTGACAAGCACTATATGTGTAGATAAAGGCTGACTAAAGAAGTGTGTGCTGTGCCCTTCAAGTAACAGGCAGAATAAGACCTTCTGAAATATGAAGAGTAGTGACTGCTGTTCTCATGAGGAAACACTTGCCCTGTTCACAGACCCACCCCCTTATAACACTTAGATGTCATCTGTACCAGTGCCTCCATTTGACTTCCAGTGACGTCCACAGCTGAACATGATGACAGATGAATGTTTCTTCCTTCCATGTGTGTTGGCTCTTTAGGTGCTGGGGAAATGAAACAGTGCTTTATATGTTCTCCCTGCTTTCCTGCAAGGCATCCAGAGTCAGGCAAGCCAGATCCTAGGAGGTGTGAGAAGGCCAAAGGTATGTGCTTTGGCCTCAAGCTGTCCTGAGGTTTTGTTTGGGACTGCACCGGGCAGCAGTTCACAGAAACTGCAGCACAGATGTGCAATGGTAGCAGGCATCATGCCACAGCTACTCTAGCAAAAAGCTGTTTCTTACAACCAAACTCACTGAAGCCTCAGGTCTCCTTAAGAGTGTGCTCACAGTGTTGAGGAGCTTCTGGGGAATGGAAACTGGGAGAGGCACTCTTGCTGAAACCACGTTTTGTTGCAGTCCTGTCCTCATAAAGCAGAGGGAAGGGAGAGTAGGAGTTACAGCAACAAGCTATGGGTTTGGCAGGAGATCACGCACTGACAGAGGCCACAGATTGCAACAGCTCCTCTGGGCAGGGGCAGCTCACAGCTTCTGATGGGGTGTTACTGAATGCCCACAGTAACACTGGTGCTTCAAATCTTGTTCCTTCTCCTTTCATATTCTAACCATAGAGGGTGGCTTATAAGATGGATCTAAATCCTGAGTCTCTGAGTCTTTACAAAAGCACGTGGTCCCCTTCTTTGCACCATGCACTTGCAAGCTGTGGACCTTCTTGCCACAGGATGCTGTAGATGCTACTAGCTGGCAAGCATGTAAAAGAGATTGATTTAGAGAAGAAAAACGTATCAAAGGTGTTTGAGCAAAATGACATCATGCCATGTCACAGCAGACTGGTGAAGACTTTTTGGGGGAAGCATGACTACATGCTTTCCCCACATTTATGTTTTTCCTTAGGCTTCCAGGTTTGCCCATTCCTATGACTGATTCCTTCACTTAACAAAGCCTCCCCACCCTGTCTCCTAAAGCGGAGGGAGAGGCAGGAAAGAGGTCAGTGAGAAAAGGTGTGTAGGAATCAACCTGTCCACTAGGCATCAGAGAAAACAAAGGGAAGGCTGTAGAAATCACAGGGATGTAAAGGTCACAGGGATGTAAAGGTCGCAAGGATGTAAGGTCACAAGGATGCGTCCATCAGATGTCTCCCTCTGCTGGCAGGGGTGCCATGATTTGATGGAGCATCAGGTGGGATGAGGTAAATAAAAAGGGGATGGTGCAGATTATAAGCAAGCTAGTTCTGCAGTCCTGTCTCAACTGATGTTTGCAGAAGCCAGTGGGGAATTTGGATGGATCAAAGCAAGGAGAGCCTGAACTGGAGCTCCAGTTACTGCAAATACTCACTTTCACAGGGCTTGATGTTGTTCACTCACATGCCTGCAGACTTATGGGCTCATTGCTGAAAAGTGGCGTATGAGTGAATCATCTGTTTTCATAATTCCTCAGCAAAACAAGTGGTCTGATTCACACAGGCAGGAGAGTTCAACCATTTCTCCAGAACGACTGCTGCAACTCCTTAGTAAGGATGCGTTCCAAGACATGTTTTAAATGAATACTGTTTAGAAGACAGAAGGCTGAAGTTGGGGATTAAATTTTAGCCCCTGGGTGTCTAAAAAATTACAGGACACTTTTGGGCCTTTCAAATTCTGTTGGAAGCATTTCCTGGTATTACTGAACACTGCAGTTCCTGACAGCAGATCTGCTACTCGTCCAGTGGATAGGTCTACACGGACAATTTCATATGCTCCAGAACAACACTCTGTGCTTTAAACCAGCTTGCAACCACATGTGAAAGACTCTGCCTTACCTCACACTTGATCTTTCCCCTACCAGATGCATTTAGCCTGTGACCAAGACCTGCATGGCCATGAGATGATTTTGCCTCCTTTGAAAGTCTGGCAGGTAGCTGGGCACCACTCACTGCCCATTTCTCGGAGGCCATGAGTGGAAGCACTGTCAGAGCAGCATGCCTTCCCAGCAGGTACCCTCGGGAGCTGGTGACTGGCAGAAGCTGGGCATTAGAGTGCTTGCCAAATAGCATGCTTGTCTCTCTCTACTCAGAGCCTAGTGCAAACCAGTCCTTCCTGCACAGGAGCCAAATTAAAGTGCCTGCAAGCAGCACAGTCTCACGTTAAATAACCTTGTGTTTAAAACTTCACCATTTTCTGTATACCTACAAGTCAATGCATGCCTACATACAGACATACACATTTCTACATTTTAAGCCCTTGTTATATTTTAAGCCTTTGTAAAGGCTTAAAACTTAGTGTTTTACTAAGTACTCAAGGAGGAGAAATGGACTGGAGATACCAAGATAGAGCCTGAGGCTTGCAGAGGCTGAGCTTAAACTGGAAAGTCTGATAAGACAGCAAGTTGGGGTGCAAATCCGTGATATTTAATGCAGGAGCAGAACAGAGCTCAACTTACTTCATCCATGCCTGTGCAGATGCAGCCCTCAGTGCGAGCTCAGTTTTCACTGCCCCTCTTCTAGGAGTACACCAAGGCCTCTTTCCACCCAGGTACCTGGTGGGCAAATGCTGCTGGTCTGATGGAGCTGCTGCTGGCCCTAGATCTCAGACTGGAGAAAGGCTGCTAGCCTGTGGTGTGCTACCTGGTAGGGCCCCATGTTCAAAGCCTTGGTGCTAAGGAGCAAGCACATTGCTTGATCTTAGCAGGTGCCCCTCAGCCACACAAGTCCGTATGGCTCTGCCTCCCATGTTGGGAAGGAAACAATGCTGGGAGCTACTCATCTTGTGATACTGAGCAGCTTTGTTACTGTGCATCTCAGGCACCAGCAACCTGTGTGCAGTACAGGAAGATGAGGAAGATGAGGAGAGCACCCAGCACAGGTCATGCCAGTGTTTGTTAGTTGATATGATCAAATGGTCACTGTGGCTCAGTGTTTCGCAGAAATCTCAAGTTAGGTCTAGAACTGCTATATATTTTGGGTTTAATGCACATCATCATTGTTTATTTTTCCCAACTTGTAGACCTGGATACAGCCTAATAGAAATACTCACTGCTAATACTCTGGACTTCAATAGAGTCCTGTGACTGTGGAACCAGTTAATACTGCTTACACAGTGATAGTAAAAGGGGAAGCAAAGGCCAGCTCAGGACATTCTGTTGGAATAGAAAACCACAGCAGTCACCTTACAGAACCTCATGCAGTGGCATCTTCTGAGCCCAGCTCCACTGTCAGAGAAAATTACATTACGCTGATATTTATTTTGGCAGAAAAAATCTGGTTTACACACAACAGTCCATAGAGGTCATTGAGGCCAAAACATATCCCAAGGCCCCACATAATGCTGAAAGCTCTAAAAAGAAATGAGAGCAGACCATTTCAAGCCCACTGACAAGGAAGGGAAAAAAGTGTGTCAGCACATGAGTTAGGAAGTAATTGTTCATTTAACCTGGTATATGTTGTGTGAGCATAGGCACATTTCTTGTTTCTTCAACCTTCCTTGATCTTGGGTCATTTGCTTATATGGCCACAATCCAGTTGCACAGACTGTCCTTGCAATTGGCCCACATTCAGCTCCCACTTCAAGCAGAAAACCCCCTCAACTCCTGAGCAGCAGACAGATGCCATTCATGCATGCACACCTTCCCCATGCCAACATCTTTCCCACACCTTCCTTGATACCTTGGCACCTGCCTGCTCTGGATCTGGTGCTGACCCCCTCTGAGTGGGGCTGGCTCCCTGCCATTCCCCATCTGGAACCAGCTCCACCAGGAAGGCACTGGGAGCCCTGATCTGTTGGGCCACACATCTTCAACCCTCCTGGGAACCCTGATCCATTGGGCCACACATCTTCAACCACCCCCGGATGGTTCCCAGGCCTGAGAGAATATGTGATTTTAGAGATACCATGAGCTACATAACTCTGTGGGTATTCACATGGTCAAGATGTTCAGTGACTCCATGGAGATGGCAACGGCCTCTTCCCAGCTTTCCGAAATCAGCAGGAACCTTCCCGTTGACATTAATCTCAATTTAGGAAGGCAGCTAGGGTGCAATTAAATACAGCCTTGTGGGAAGTGGCTCTTGCGTACATGCCTAACTTTAAGCAAGAGCTTAAGTGCTGTTCTGAATAAGGATGATTTCCTGAACTAGAGCCTCCACTGGGAGCTGGAGTGGATCCAGAAGAAGGTTATTCCGGGTAAGCTGCCTGAGGGATTTTAACAGATAATTTTGTGCATCTATATAGCATGCTATCTGGAGAAAAGGAAAGTAATCTTTTAATTGGATTCCATCTGATTAATGAACTCTCCTGGATCTCCTAACATCCAGCAGTTTATAAACCATATTCTGGCATCTCCGTTGAAGGATCCAGTAGAAGCTAAAGAGCTGATTCACCTTAGATTTCAAAAATACTGTGAATGTGGTGGCCAGGAATATATGCTGCAAGCATTGTGGCATGGCATGTACATTTATCCCACCAAAGTAATGGAAGTATGTTTTGGTACTGCTTTCTTTTACTTTCAGGACTATATAATGTGTGGATCTTCAAAGCACTTTCTTGAGAAGGACGTGTTTAGCATTTCTGCTACTGCCTCTCATTGGCCATTTCTGAGATGAAAGAAAGACAGGAAATTACCATTTTCACAGAAGTTCAGTCACTTTTAAAATAAATCAGATTTTTCACAGATCTGCAGACCTGCACAACTGGAGTACACACACCTTTTTGTGTATATGCAATTGTTGTGGTTCATGTAAGAATGTATTCAGAAAATTTCCATCTCATGGCAGTAGCTTACCCTGCTTGTCCATTGACCTAGATCATTCAGAAGTCTCATCATCTCAGGGGGGTTACCACAGTCCCCATGCTGGTATCTCCTGGATGGGGATGAGGCTGCCCAGAGCAGCATGGAAGGCACCAGAGTACAGTAGTGCGCTGGCTGCAGGCAGCAGGTCTGCACTCAGTACCATGAGCTCTCTAGGACAAGTGGTAGCTTCATATTCCAGTCTAATGTGTTGAATCAAACTCCAGTTTTGTGCTCTTCTGCAGGGCTTACCATACCTCATGCGCTTGCAGTGCAGAGATTTACTGTTACCATCACTCTGTCTCCATCACCAGAGATAGCTATGAGCCTCATTAAGTGCAACCCTCCAGCCCCAAAACAGCACTGTACTTGAGCTTGGACTGGTACATTCAACAACGAGCAAGGCCCACATAGTGGATGTGAACTAAGGGACCGGATGTATCAACCATACATCCATATGTATATCAACCAAGGTATCCATATGATGGAGGAGTCTTAAGACATTCATGTGCAGCATGACTCTGAGTTATCTAACTCAGTGAGAGTGATCCAGGATCTTAAAGTACTTACTGCTATTCTAATGGCAGAAAACCGAGTAAAAGGTTCCTAATGCAAATTGGTTATAATAGACACAACCAGATTTGAGCCCACTAATATTAAAGGGAATAGTCTAGATTCAAGTGGGGTTTTATTTGTCTGTTTGTCTCCTCCTTGCCTGCTCCAGATGCTTTAAGAGCTGACAAACTTCAGCTTGTTGTCCTTGTGCAGCAGGGAATCAGTAGACTATAAGGGCTAAACTGCTTGCCTGGTTTTGCACATATGTGTCTCCATTGAAGTTAGCCTAAAGGATATCCCAAGTAAAAAAATATCATGCATCTCTCCAGTGACGTAATTCAGGAGCCTTGCTTGACAAGGATACACAGCTGACCTTTCTGACTGCAATTCCCTCAACTCAGACAGGGTTCAAAATATTATATCCAGACCTGGATTCAAATGCTGCAGACCATTCATACATCCGTTTATCTGTGTAAGAAGCTGAACTTCAACTGTGCAGGTTCCTCCATGTCAACATATTCACTTTTGACCTGAGATCTAAGTTCTGTGTCATGAGCTCACCTCTGATCCTAGCCTGCAGTGAAAAACAGAGGTTCCTTACATAAAACTGAACCTCTCCCAGAAGGACCCCAAACATTCAAAATCCAGATGTAAGAATGTGGATGGGTTGGTTGAACTAAAAAAGGCATGTACTTAAGGGGTCCCCATCTCTGGGGCTTCATTTTGCCAGCCCACAGTCAGAATTATATTCTGTGTAAGTAAAATACAAACACAGTTTCTATAGCTCAGGGCTCACCTAGAGGAATTTTGTCTTCTCAGATGTGAAGTCCCAAACCTCTCACCAAGGACAGGCTTTGTCTTAAAACTGATCTGTAAAACTTGTTTTATCCTGCTTTCTCTATTCAAAGTTTTCTATACTTTTGGTAAGTATTCCCCTTATTTCTGAGGATTACCATAAAGCTAATACAGCAGTGAAGTGCTCACAAATGGGTCAAAGAGTGGTATGTCAGTTGTGCATCCACTTATCAGAAGGACCAAAATCCGTGGGGAGAAGGCAGCTCAGATTTCTTACTTCAAAGGCTCCATATCAGTCTACATTTGGCGCACAGCACAAAGCCGTTTGTTTGACCTACAGCTCTGGCTAAACATCATGACAAATAAAAAGGAACATGATTAGATACAAAAATATCTGGGTCACTTTTGCCAGCAAAAGCAGATTTGATCTCTTCCAGAGACATATTTTTCTGTAAATCAGGACAATGGGATGTTCCTTACTTTTTCTCTTGGAGCACATGGGACACTACAGAGGATGCAGGTTCCACCAACTCTGACTGGCATTGTTGTTCTAAAGATCATTTCCTATTTGAAAGTCCAACTGAGGTCTTAATTAAAGAAGTGAAATTTTATCTTTCCCTTCAGGTATCAGTCCAGTAGCAAAGTCCAGGTCAGCATCTTATGGTCACCCAGAATAGGTTCTTCCTAGGTTTTTGTGTATGCAGCTGAAAACATGCAGCTGAAAACTATGAAACAAACAGGCAGGCCAAATAGGAGGAAGTGTTTTAACCAGAAAAGTTACAGGCATTTTGCTTATTTGGCTTGCACTGATAGATTTGTGTCTGGAAGTCTCAAAGACACTTTAACCACAACACCAGCTTGGTCTTACAGTGACCGCTCTTTTTGCTGGCATCTTTTGAGAACCTCTATTTTAAAGCTCACATATCATTTCAGCAAACATCAGAAGATATTTGCTGAAAATACAGATACAGTTTTGCTCTTGTAACTCTAAACAATCTGGAAGCTTCTTGACGCACTGCATGTGGTGTGAGATTTTCTGTAACAAGTTGGAACTTTGATGGGAGCCTTATCTCACCAGGCAGGAACAGCATGAGCGGTACCCTGCAGCATCCCACAGCTGATACAAGGCTAAGGAATTGTAAGAACATGGTTTCTGAAGATGCAGACTCATGGACGCACACTACCCAGAGATAGAGCCTGGCTGCTGGTACAGAGCCGCCTCTAGATATGCCATCCCAGGAGGTCTGCATTTGCAGGACTGCATGCAGTGCTCTATCCTAGTATCTGTGGGCTGCGTTCTGGTAACAGGACCACTATGGACTTGAGCAGTTTGAATGAAAACATTGATTTGCTGACTCTTTCAGGAAAGCAACTGAAAGAGTAGATGTTCAGGCATACTGAGGTGTGTAATACCTTTCAAAATCAGTGGGAGCTAGGAACCTAAATAGCTATGAGAAGCTGAGTGGTCACTGAATGACTCTGTGGTGGGACAAGAAGCTGAAACTACGTCTCCCCAGCTGCGGCTGTGTCTGTTGACCCACTGACTCCTAATACCTTTTGACATAGAAACTGATGTATGAATGCCATCCTCCACAGAACACACATCAAAACACTAATTCTTATACAAAACCCTAGCTTGCACCAAACATTCACGCTATGTGCACGATGAAAGTCTGCTTTGGAGTCCTCACAAATCTGACGGTGTCCTAGAACTGCACTTGCTTTTTTAAATGAGGACCCATATCATTAATTCATAGATGAGCAGAATTTTTAAGTGGTCATTAATATCACATCACAAGTGGCTGAAGCTCACATAATGAGATGAGTAAGGACCAAAGGCTCATCTGAACAGTCTTGGACTTTGTGGAACTGGAGATCAAATGCTGTGTCAGGAATCATTAATAATGGATTGAAACCAACTACCCCATGTAACTGGAAGAATTCAGAAGCTTATAGTCATCTTTGCAACAGAACACTATTCTGATTCATATCACTCTATCTGAGCTTTTCTTGGGATAACTGGAACCCCAAAACAATGTTCCTGGTAAATTTTAGAGCACCTTCAACTCTTATCAGGGAAATACATGAAATGTGTGTGCAGAACCAGGATCAAAATTCAGAGCCTAGGCAGAAAACAGTAATTCCCTTATGAAATCTAGTTGCCTTCCACCCCAGACTAAAACATTTCATCTTACTCTTGCAAAGGGAATAGACTCTCAGGCAGGTGGCTGGGAAGAGGGAGGAAGGAGCCCAGGGACAATCTGCACAGTGCCTGGGCTACTGAGGAGTTGTGAGATGGGTCTGTCAAAACCTCATCCAAACCTAAAACTTTTGACAAGCTGGTGAACTCCTTGTTTTGCTGCTGTTTCTTCAGCTAGCTGTCATGGTGACAACGTCAGTCTACAGACAGGGCACTAATGAAATACTCTTGTATTCTGGACAGCACTCTCCCTCTGCCCCTACCACTGGCTGATGCAAGAGGAGCATCATGCATTTTCATATGTGTGCTCCCCACAGGAGCTCCTGAGCACACATATGAAGAAGTTCAGAGACAGACTAACCCAGACGTTAGCCCGTGGACATCAAAACAGTGTTCCTCCTCAGGGCTTGCTCTAATTCAGAAATCAGGATAGCAGCACCTGCAGCAGGTAAACACACACGTGGGCTTGGCTCACTTGAGTTAATGAATAATAATTTGCTGACACAGTAACACATGAGCATCCCTCCAGCTAGATGATACGCTGTAGGGAATCAGTCACTGAACTTCAGGTTTGGTGCATACATAGTCTATGTATGAGGTATCCATTGAAATGGAGCCTGAATTTAGGAGACTGCAATGCACTGAAGAAACTCCTGTAGAAGGGCAGCTGCAGCTGTACAAGCTTGCTGGGAACACTGCAGTGTATAGAGGAGAGCATAGGAATAACTCTCCTGGTTAGGTTAATGCTCACAGAGAGATGCTTGTACACGTGGGGTTACTCAGGAGGCAGCCGAGCCTAGGCTGGTATCATTTACAGATGGAGATAGGCAGAAGGAGGCGTGATTTACACTGGCTGAGACGCACTTAGCCTTTCCTCTGCATCCAGCTGAGCACATTGAGGACAGCCAGGACTCAGTGCAGAAAACTGAATCAGTATTTTAACTCTTTGCAACCTGGTCAGCATTTGAGCTTGGCCACCCAACAGGCTGGCGGCGAGGGCCAGATAACCATACAAGTTGGCACTTCATGCTTACTCGCCCACGGTGACACGCACGTTGGTCTTTGCTCTTGCGCTCTGCCTACACGCAGCTAAGGAGAAAGCAAGCCACGGGCTCAGCTCACCCATACCGGGTGCCGTTTTCTGCAGCGACCACACAGTGTCCCCACAGAGCTGTACTTCCATCCCTCCACCTACCAGCAGAAACGCGTCCAAATGGTAGATCATCTGCATGCCCATAAATATACCCCCCTCCAGCGCTGCTCAACCCCGTACTTACATAGTTAGAGTTGGCAGGAAAATGATTCTGACCTTCAGTTGCGACCAGTCCACTCAGTTCAGGCCTGGTGAGGCGAGTACGGAGAGTCATTAAAAAACCCAACAAAAAACAACAACAACAACAAAAAAAAACAACCCTCCAACAACATGTAAAGGTCAAAATTCAAGGTCTGCTGCTCATTGCTAAGAAATAACACCAGAAACCTCCCTCGTTTGCATAATATATTTCATGCTGAGACCTGAAACATACTGAAAACAAAGGTAAGCAGTGTTAGCCCCATTTCACAAATGGACAAGCAAGCCAATTGCCAACTCCTCACAAAGGTGCATAGCAGACCTGAACCTGATTAGGCTCAGGTCTATCTAGGTTCACCCTACCGGACCACACGCCCAAACCCATGCAATAAGTGATAATGTGGGGTTTTGTTTCCCTCTGCCCTTAATATCTCCCTGTCCAAGGGATGGAGGTAAAGCAGTTCCCACCTTGCCATCAAGCTAGTTCAGCTGCCCCTGCGGGGTGGGAGCAACCAACCTCCCTGATCTCCCTTGGGCACACAGACCTGAGAGCACCCAGCACATACCAGAAGCTGGCCTTTCAGAAGCACCCAGCCCACTTCAGCAACGTTTAGGACACCTCCATATCTGTGTGACCACAACAGATATGCTGTGCATGGCAACAGCACTGCTGGAACACCAACATGTATCCAGAAGTGTAGAGCAATGTGGGCCATGATACTTTACCAGCCTTCCTTATCCCTTCAAACACAGCTTGTCTCTTCAAAAGCTAGGCACTGTGGGTAGGACACAGGGTCCTCTCAATTACATCTCTGCATCACCTGACATCTGAAGGTGGGGCTCTGGGGCCCTATAGGGCCCACGTAGCTCTCATTTAAATGGGGAGGAGAGGTATGGGGAAAGAAATCCAATGTAGGGCTATGATTTCATAGAGCAGAGCTGCAGTATCCATGTGATACAAAGGGATCCCTGGCCAGATTGGTCACTGGGGGAAATGCAAGTTGGAGAGCAGTGCCAGGCAGAGGAGAAAAAGTTACAGGATGCTTTCAAGAGCAGGAGCAACCATCTTGAGATGGAGAAAGATACTTCTTTGAGTATGAAAATTTTCAGGAAGCCCACAGACAGGAAAGCTGATAAGAGACAGATAACTCCTCACCCACCAGTAGGTTGCAGCAGATTCGAAGGAAAACTCGCAGCTGTCATCAGAGAGGATGGCAGTGACATGTCAGCACGTGCATGTGACAGTGGGCCTTATCTTGCTACGGATGCATCACCAGCCTGGCAGCAATAGTCACTCTTTGGCTAGAATCATTGCTTACTGGCAGCAAGCTGTCTGCACCTAGGGCTAGACCACCAGCCCTACCTCATCTAGGTACCCATGTCATGCCTCCACCTACCAAGGTCACACCACCAGCCACCATCAGTCAGTCCATTTAGCATCAAGGACCCTTCTGCTAAGGAGTCACCAGATGATGCTACCATTTTTGTTGCTCAGTCTAACTTGCTGAGAATTCTCTTATTCCTCAGGATGACCCCCAAAAATACCACCATGAGCAGCAAAAGAAGGGAACCAGTGAGTCCAGTTTTGAGCAATATAACTTCATGTTGGTGGATCATAGTGGAGGAACACAAGGGAGAGCTATGGGACACAGCCTTGTAGCCCTAGCTGCGCAAGTGGAAAGCCAGAGGAAAAGCACTGGGTATCTGATCCGAAAACCAAATGTTCACTCCCTCCTTTACCACATAGGCTTAAAGACACAGCAATACATGGACTCCTGCCCTGCATCTGCCATCCTAGTGAAAAAGATTGTCATATTCAGGAAAATCATAGCTGCCCTAACCTCCCTTACCCAGTGCAGTCAAGTTGCCCTGCACAGTTTCATTACTGATGGCACAGTCTGATCACTGTGGGCAGTACATGTGGATCCGGGCCTGAACTGTGGAGAAACCCTGCATCCTACCCTTCCCAGCAGACCAACAGGTGAAAGTTTGACTGCCAGAAAGTCTATTGGAGGCCATGGAGTAAATTAGAGGGAGCAAGCAGTCCTCAGGTCAAGCGGTACCTCATGCAGCAACAGTGACCATGCAGAGCTGGAGGACAGCTATCACAGAAAATGCCTGCCAGAAATCGCTTAGTTGCACTGAGAGTCCTCCTAGTGGAAGGCTTCTACAAAATCCAATGGGATTGTTTCATTCAGGTCACCCATTCCCCTACAGATCAGATCAGATCTGCTTTGATCAGGTCAGTCCAACAATGTCCTCCTTGAGGGCCCCTGTCTGTGGCTGCAGGAAGTCAGTCAGTCAAAGTGGTAGGAAGCTCGACCCTGTGTCCTCAACATCAAGGCTGAGCCCATAGACTAGAGGCAATCAGGCCAACAGGGTCAGAGAGTTCCTTGAAATGGGGCCAGTGGGGTAACTGAGAGCCCTGGGGCTCTTTTTCAGCTCTATTTTTCCTCAGTCCTCTTGGTTTTTATTGTCTTTAGGGAGAGATGCCTCGTGCACCTTCTTTTGCAGGCTGTGATACCACAGACTTTAGCAAGCGGAAGAGCAAATAGCCCTTAGCCCAGAACTGCTGCCATGAATAGCTGGCAGAGAGATCTGAGGTCTGACTTATAGCTTGTTTAAGAAGAAAACCAGGCCAGCATGTGGCTTGTGATAATGCTCCCAGCCTTTCTCCCAGTATCGTGACCCATCTCTTCTGGGTACAGTGAATATGAATGACTCCAGGATTGCACACTGCCCCGGTGATCAATGAGGAGCTTTCTTCTCTGCATATGCCTCATGTGAGCTGCTTTTGCTCCTGGTTAAGCAAGGCCTGCAGGGTGCATGCAGGGCAGGGGGATCTCTGTGGCAAACCCGCTGCTGCTATTGGTCCTGTCTGCACGTTCTGCCTCCATGTACCAAGCCTGGACTGTAGTACTTGCAGCTGGAGTTTCTCGCAGCTGTGAGTTGGTCCCCAGAGTAAGGGGCGGCGCAGGGAAGAGAGGGCTGATCAGCTTGCACATCTTTCCTGGGGCTGTGCTCCCTTCATGGAGACAGTGGTCCCAGACATGCAGTATAATGGGAGCCAGCTTTCAGGAATTTATTGCCAGAAGCTTCTCTGTGTGAGGCTGATGCAGATTGCTGTCCCTTGACCACAGGAAAAGGCTTCACACTTGTCAGCCAGAAAGGATTTTTACAATGCATGCCTTCCTCTGGACAAATTGACCTGTAGAAGAGTCCTTCCCTGGCCCTTGGTGTTTCACCTCATAGATGGAGTACCCTCCCCACCATGTCCCATCCCTGTCTAAGGCTGAGCAGCACCAACTGCTCACATCTATGATGGGCTGGTGCGGAAGGTGTCCCAGCTCTTGCACCCAGCTTATCTCCCAGGCAGCTCTCAGGCACACAAAGATACACTTGGCAGGAGCTAAGGATGTGGCTGAGCTCCCCATGGTCATTTGGGTGCAGGCTGCAGAGGGTCACACAGCACTGATAAAGATGAAGGTGAAGATCATGACATCGTGGAGACTGGTATCTTGTGTCAACAGTTGAGAGAGTAAAAACGTGGTGTGGGTGGTGGGCAGAGAACTTCCAGGAAGCCCTAGAACAACACGCAGAGTCAGGCATTCTGATTGGGGTGCTCAAGGGCCACATAGAGTGACCGAGAGGCACAGGTACAACCAAACCTTTTGTGACTGCATATTCAGGGGACACTGTAGGACATCACACATCCTGCCTATGAGCTCAAAAAGGGGGAAGATGCTCTGCTATGTCCTGGACACCAGGAACGGAAGAGTAATACACCCAGAGTATGGCTGTGTTGACCTCCACAGTGATACTGGCCACACTGCTGTAATCTGCTGTGCCACACACATATCAGATTGCAGGCCTGCTCTGCAATGTGGTCATGGGATCACAGGATAACTCAGGTCATAGATGACTTCAGGAGGTCATCTAGTCTAGCCTCACACTCAAGCATGGTGAGCTTTCAGGATATGCATGAGGCAGGTAAGTTGAGACTGAGGGGGCCTTGACTGGGTATTAAGGGTGGCTTGACTGAAATGCTGCAGAGATGTATGGAAGAAATGCCATAGACTATGGAATGTCATAAAAAGAGACAGATAGGGTGCTCTAGTTCTTTATTGGAGCATCTAAAGAGCAATGCAGATACAGCCAGGGGCTATGATAACAGCCAAGAATGAGGATTTGTTCATTCACTGCTCTTGCTTTGGAATTACTGCAGTAATTCCTAGGGTGCAGTGTTATCAGCACTGTTCTCAGACTAAAGCCAAAACACAGCACTGCACCAGCTATTAGGAAGAAAATTAGCTGTTACGGCTGAAATCAGGACACTTAGTGAAAGCGTTTGGCTTCACGGCTGCAGGGACATTCCCCTCTCCAGTCTCACCATGCACATGCCTAATGTCAAGGCTTCTGCCAGACCTCCTAGCTGCAACTTTTTAGCACTTCCACTGATGAAATAAGCTACTAATTTCTGACCAATTGCTTGTGACTGTTCATTGATGTCGGTGACCTAAAAGTGTCTTCCTAGCAGTAGAAACACAATGTTTAATTTTAAAGCTTCAAACCTTCTCCATGCATGTCTGACTTCCCAAAATGATGACAAAACCTGCACCTTTATCTCACCTAGAGCTTGCAATTCCTCTTGGTCCTGAGCAAACCTACCTTCCTCGGCCTCTCATGTAGTCTCTCTGCCAGTGAGATCTCTGTGAATGCAGCTTGCACTTTCAACAACGATGGTGATCTTTCCGGCTTTTTTGACTTGTGCGTTGTGTGCACATAGCCTCTTCACAGCTTCTAGTTCAGGTGTTATTTCTTAGATTTCCTAATGTGTTAGCTAAGAAGTTGCTCTCATGGAAACATCGATTTCTTTCCTTTTTTCTTTTTAATGGCTTGGTGTTAAACTAAGACAACTTCTTCATGCAGGTAATAATCTAATAACCAGCTGTAGTCACAAGATAGTTACCTCTATAGCCATATTTCATGTAGGATTCAGAAGCTACTACAGCTCCAAGCCCTTCACAGAGATCAGGTAGACATTTTAAGCAGGAAAATTAAAAGTGATGGCAGAAGAAAGATGCTAACTCCTTTAAAACCAGTCAGTCCTTCTTGTTTAACTGGACAAACAATTCCTTTACTCACAATCTTATACACATTTCAAAAGACTGAGTTAACACAATCAGAAGTTTAACTTTAGCATTTCTAGACCCTTGGGAACAGAGGTGTTAATAGAGATCCTGATTTTGTGCTTACATGGGAAAAAAGGAACAGGAAATAGTTGCTGGCAGTTGGGGTGACTGGTTGGTTGTGCTCTTATCCTGCAGGCTGTTGAACACAAATAGCTCCCTATAGACACTGGGAAACATAGAGATGAGTTCAAAGAGTAAGGTCCGTAACATATGACTGAGCTCTCCACTGACTGTGCCTGTCAAATTTCAACCCTCAGCAGATTTGCTGTCGCCCTTCTTAGAATTGTGGTTAGATATTTTTCTTCCCAAGCTGGAAAAAATTTAGGGTTTTTTTCCACTCTCCCATAACATAGAAGTGACTAGATGTCTTTGCTAAAGCTTTTACTCACACAGGCAGATTTAACCTTCAGGCAAACTCCAAGCATGGAAAACTCCATCTCTAAAGGTGAGTGTTTTGGAAAGTTAGGAGAGTGTGAAAAATAGGGGCTATAATGGAAACTATTCCTGCAGTAGTAGGCAAATGATTGTATTACCATATTGGATTCCTTCCCCACAGTGTTTCATGTTTCAAGCCAACCCTGTAAGGCACAGTGCACCAAAGACAAACAGAGCCAACAATGAACTGACCAAAATTCAATGTTATTCCAAGAAACATAGTTGAGGTGAAGTAAGTTATGTGGAATGGAAGTTGAGGTTAACTGAACACAAAGACAAAGGAACTTGTGCAGTTTTGGGTATGTGTAGTAAATACCTTTGCATCTGGTACTAACTGGAGATTGCCATGCAGAAAGTACATACCCTGGGCCAAAACAGTGGTTGGTCTTAAAAATATTTCAATTGTCTTAGAAAACTAAATATTGTTTCTCTAGGATTTGTGTTTGTGTAGCTTCAAGATATTCCATAGGGAACTCTGTAGTGTGCCAATGTTAAGACAAAATTACCCTACTGTCTGAGGCAGAACTGAAAAGTTTAAAAGAAAGGCTCCTTTACCTCTGAGACAAGGTCCCTGATGAGTCTTACGGAGATGGCACTTCTAAAGCTGTTAGTTGAGAAGTATGTGCTCCCCATTCTACCTTTCTAACAGTCTCTTCCTTCTTGGTAGCTGTCTGCTTGATGGCTTTTTTCCCCAAACCATGCTCTCTGCAATTTGTTAGTTTGTCCTCCCCTGTACACTTCTTCACTGAAGGAGAGAGATAGGATGGAGAAGGACTGCAGAGATCCATAAGCAATGGCCAAAATGATATTTCAGATCTCAAGTCCCTTTGAGATGCATGGCTGAACTGAGTAACTTTTTTTTCCCTTTGGCCTGAGGACTCTTGTGTTGTCCTTTCCACTTTGCAGTATTTTTTACTTCACAGTATGAACTGCCTTATGAGCGAAGAGCTACTTAGAGCCAACCATTCTGGGCTTGTACTTAAGACGGTTACCAGGGGAGATGGATCCTGTTAGCTTTAGTATATACAGTATGGAAACCTGCATTAAACTGCTCACGCTAACTAGGCAAGAACGAAACAAGTGTTTAGGGTGTGACTCATCTGGCCAAAAGTAGGCAATTGATTTAGAATAGATGAAATATGCAATATTTTATCTGCTTTTGCAATTTTCCTCTTTACTTCATGGGTCCCCAAGTCCATTAGATTTGAAAGATCCCTACACCATGATCCTGTACAGTGCTTAACTTTCCAAACCTTCCCTGACAGAATGGGAGACCGTGCTTCCTTTCTCACTCTGGCAGGCAGTTTTCTTGCACACTCACAGCTCTGGGCATCAGGCTGTGCATTCGCCAAGTCTTGTTTCTCTCTGTTCTTCAGCCTCACAGGGACATGTGGAAACCAAAGGCAGAACAAAAGAGCAGCTGAGGAAGGGAACAGGACATATGTCTCTACGATGAGAGATCATCTAATACAGAGGTCTCACATGTTCATGCACTCTCAAACTTTCAAACCCACGCTACAGCCCCTTGAGGTGGGTGTACATCAGTGGAGCTGTTCAAACTGCATGTCATGACCTCAAGGATGGCAACAATGAGGTCTGGGGAAACCAGGAGATGTTTGAAAGTCTGTGGGAAGTTTGGGAGGTGTCTTTCTCTTGTCATCTCACTAATTACCCTGTCTTTTCTTGGCACATCTGATTTTCCTGAGTCACCTGCACAGGAAGGACTCCACTGTGCAATAATGGCGCAAGTTACTGCTGTCCTGGGTCCCACTGTAGCAGAAGGGTGGGACACGGGGCACAGCAAAAGGGTCACTTGCATTTACAGTTGCCCATTTCCACTCCTTCCTCCATCAATTCCCTGGGAACATGTAACTGTCCCCAAGGCTGCTCCCTTTTTGTCACACTTATTTATATGTGCAAAGCCTGACATTTTCTGGGCCAATCATGCTCCTCTGCACAGGTTGATCTCCTTGCCAGAGTTTAGTTCAGGATGAACTTTTTGCCATCCATAGTCACTGTATTTTGTTTCAAGGTTGCTGCTGCTCCCTTCGAATGGGGTGCTGTCATTTCAATGGTGGAAACACCTTTTCTCCTGGTTCCCAGTGCACAGCAAGGGGGGTAATAATGGCTGGGAGCAGCTGACATTTTCTTCTCTAGTCTTCACCTGGGTTTAAGATGTGTGTCTTTTCCCTTGCAAAGGCCAAGGAGATCTTGTCTCACAAATGAGTATGGCTGTAAGGTCTTTGAGGTCAATGGACTGGCCGTACAAAAGATAAACCAGAATCAGATACTGCATATAGCTTGTCTTGCCCCTTTTCCCTGTCTTGGACCCAAGCACCAGTGTCCTGACTAGCTGCCAACTGCACATCTGTATTCCCCTATGCCCCTTGAGGAACTTGCCCCCTTGTTTCCATGAGCGGATAACATCCCGAGACCTCAGGAAAGCTGTGCTGGCTGGGTGAAGTGGAGAACAGTAGAAGCCATCCTGTGGACCAGGTTGTGAGGGACTGGAAGGATAAAGGGCTGATTCAGCTTCACAGTTTGTTGGTCAAGGCCAGGCTCTGCTTACTCACATCCATGCAAGTTTGTGGGATCCATGAATTCGGCACAGCACTGTTTCAGTGAGGTGCAGGACATAAATATCTTGGTTTAGGTCTGAAAAGACAGATAGAGGGTTTCAATTCAGTTTCAGTGCTGCAACATGAGCTTCCCCAAGGAGCATGTCTGAACCTGGAAGAGTTGGCTCCTGCACTGAAAGATAAAACAGTGAAGAGCTAACATGGCTTATAATGACTTGACTGAACCCAGATAATAATTTAAAGGCTAGTTTCCTGTGAGCCCAGCTGCAAGGGACTGTTGGGATGCAGCACATCAACTTTGGCCCATCAACACTGCAGTTATTCTGAAGCTATCTGGCCCACATTCACTCACTGGTTAGCTCAGCCATTTCTGAGCTCAGGAAAATGCCAACCCACCTCTGCCTCCAGTTCTCAGAAATGTTAGCTAAACAAGACTCAGCATTAAACTGAGAGTAAGACGAAAATAGAGCAAGGCAGGGAAAGGAGTCTGCTGTTGCAAATCGACTAGAAGGCAAAGAAAGCTTGATCTTTATAAGTGTTTATTATGAAAACTACATGTGATAATGTATGAACTTTAAGAGTTTAATAGGCGTACTTCTGGCAGATAAGGAAAAAAAAAACAGGTTCTGCTTGTCACAGTAACTCCTGATGCCAATTGCACATTACTGAATTCCAGAGAAATACTTGCACAGGTAATTATCAGTGAAAATAGGGCCATGTTAAGAAACCCACCATGTGAGAGTACCAGATCCACATGCTTCAAGTTTGCTCACTTTCAGTCGTGTCCATTGACGCTGTGCACACTGATCAGATTCTCACCTGAATACTTTACTACAACTTTACATTGTGAATACCAATAACCACTCTTGTTCTACCCACCACAGACTTAAAATTATACCAATGCTATACCTACTGTAAGCAAAGGTAGATAAAATTATGGTAGCCATGATATACTATCACTTTCTGGGGAGACTTTGAGGGCCATGACTTGTCATGGAAACATTTAATTCCCTATAATTTTTTGTTAGCTATGCAGCTAACGATCTGTTTGTGCCTTTGAGAAACATCACTGACACTGCTACTACCACAAGAAGGAAAATTAGGAAGATGAAGACAGGCAGACACTTTCGCACATGCATCTTTACCTTCACACATCTACCTTGTGTTTAAGGCCAGAAGAGCATGCTGGATGTATAAAGGTCTGAGGTGCGTATGGAATGTGTTTACCTTCTGGAAATCTCTACTGTCTGGAAGCGGAAAGTCATAATTTTCCTGCTTTTTTACCACCATTTTTATTACACTTACAGTGGCTCTACAGCTGGCACAATTTAAAATAATACCATTTCCAAGGCATGACAATGGTTGTGGCAGTTCATTGCTGCATTTCTAATCATCTCATTTTGCCCTGCATCTACATGATTTAGAATTCTCTATAGTGCTATATAAATGGGTCTCCATTAAGTAATCCATAAAAATCTTTTAACCTAAGGTCAATGTTTGGCTTACAGTGACTATATGTAAATATCATTAGTGGGATTCTGAATTTTGATTAATCTATTCCATATAAAGTAAACTCACTCTAATTTAATTTGTTTTAACTGTAGGCAGAGTATAAGATTCACGTTTCTTCAGTAAAACTGAGGGGGTGCGAATGTGATTTGATTACAAGAGTAAATATAAGATCATATGACTGAAAAATTAATAGCTTCCCTTATTCCAATTTAATCTATTAAAATAACTTTAGAAAAGGCTCAAGGCCTGAAACATTTGACTACTATTCCACAAACCAGCCAAACAGCTTAGCAAAGTCTCCTGGGGAAAATCCTTGATTGACTTTCTGCATGATAACTGAATACTTAGGTTTTCAGCCTATAGCTTTTGCAGCCTTTTCTTACACATTCTTACATATTTTGAACAGCTGAGAATTCATTGGGCTTATTCATGATGAAAAAAAATCTTGTGGATATTTCAATGGAGTGTTTATTGTTAACTGAGTTCAGACTCAGGACTAACTACTGTTTTCTATTCTAGATAAATTCACATTGAGAATTGGACAATGTCACAACTGAGTCCCATCAAACAGATCCCAATAGATCATTGAGATTTGGTGAGGAAAGATTTGTCTATAAGGAAGTCTTGAGTTAAAAAAATGAAACTCTATTACATCTAGTGAAAAATATAAAGCTCATTTTCCCCAAAAAAGTAATATGTGCAATATCCATTGAAAACTTGGCTTGAAAATCCTTATTGTGTGGGTGCGGAACATCTAAATTATTCAGAGTGTTTGCTGGTGGGAGGTGGAGTGCTATTCCACTGAGATACCACATAAAAACTATTCCAGGTCACTCCTGAAAATTACTCCAGACTAAAAGAGCTAAAGGATCCAATAGTTTGAAGTTTAATTGCCTTAAGTCCTATATGGCTCTCTGTTCTCCTTCACATCCTGTTACCATCTGGGTAATAATGATAATGTAACCTACTGCAGGAGAATGAGTTGAGTCTTTAATGATTTCTCCTAGTACAGTCTTATGCCTCAAAATGTCATGCACAATGCAGTACTCTGGATTGTTCTGGCCAGAGCTAAAGAACCTGAAGTGCTGTGGAGGAGCTTGTGTTGTGATTGAAAAAACACGCCAGTTTGAAGAAAGTCTCCAATATTATCAGTCAAACACATCTTCTTGCCTTTAAATGCACTTTAACAAATTACCAGAATTTCCAAGGTGTTTCTCTGTAGTCTTTATGCCTTTAAGCCATTAAGTAACAGCATTCAGTATAATGGCAACAAGATACTGTGACAGAACAAGGATATGTCTATAGTTAGGGTAAGATCTCCCTAGTGCTGTAGAAGACAGAAACACACAGAAACAAACACAAACCCTCCAGTCATCATTCAACCTTACTGTTGTGATTCCTTAAGGATCCTTTAGCCTCTGACAGCTAATAGTCTGCTGAGGTAGAGCTCCTATGGACACAGCTGTTTCTTTGATGCAAAGAAAAATTACAGCATGAGTAAGTATTGTCAGAAAATCTTGTATGTAATAAAGTACACACTTCAATTAAATACCTGAGGAAATCTTAATGCCTGTCTTATTGTCATGAAGGCTGCCTCCACAGTAGCAATGAAAAGCTGTGTTTGTCCTGTTCAATACAACCCCTTCTCCATTTGCAAGACCTCCAAAAGCATTTCCTGTAAAGTAACCTTTAGTTAATGATCAACTTGTTCAGTATCAAAACTGGGAAAGGATTGTGTTTATTGCTTCAAATTTGCTCCATGCTAATTTCATGCAAACCACAGATGAAAGTGAGCTTCCCTGCTACACAGCCTAGGACACGGGTTATGGATATAGGTTCACCTGTTCTAAGTTGATAGAAAAGGCAATCCAAGATACCTGCAGACACATATACTCAAACACACAACCACTCAAACAGTAGTGGAGGCCTCAAGAATGGAAGGTTTCCTTCAGGGATTGACCTAACTCTTCCTTTCAAACACCTACCTTTCAAATGCAGAACCTGCTTCCTCTTACAAGGCTTCCATGTCACTGTTCGCCAAGAGCAGGGCTCAAGATCTATCTCCTCACTAGATATCCACAGCCCGAGGACAGTCTTGGGAAAGTATCCCTCCCAGAGAACCTGAACATGTTTGCTTGTGACTTGCAGCTACTTTTTGTGACACAGACACTATTCAGAGTTTGCCCCCCAGAAGGTCTCTCCTTTGCATGGAACTGGCCATATGACGGGAAGGTAAAGATTCAGACTACTTGCAGCTACTGAAACAGTCATTAATTTCCTGTTTCAGTTGTGCATATCTTTAAACTGATACAGAAGATCAAATAGATGTCTTCAAGAGCTACAGAAGGAAAATACCACCTCCTAAAACTCTCACACCAACCACTTCCTTACACCAAGCTGAATTCGAGCACAAGAGATATGTTTTGCTGTAACTGAGCAACTTGCTACCTCCAAAGATGCGAGAGGTTTTTTCTGTTGAAAGAGAGTAAGAAACAGGGCATATAATACAGTTCTTCCCCTGACACACCTTCTGTGTTTCTGGCAATCGGTGATTTACCATTTAGGACGGAGGCTGTAGACAGTGTTTATTAGCTACAAACAAACCTATCCTACATGAATTTGTCTCATCTGTCTTCCAACTGATTTAAACCTTTGGCCTCCACAATATGTTGTGATTAAGAGTTTCACAACTTCATTACACACTGAATTAAAAAGTCCTTCCTTTGGTCTGTTTTAAAACTTCTGTCTGATACTTTTATTAGCTTCTCCTTATTTCTTTTATTACCAGGAACAATGAGTAATCCTTCCCTGTTCCTCATTCTTTATAATTTTATGAACCTACATTACCATTCATCTCTTTTCCAATCTAGTAGTCTCTTCTGCTACAGAAACCATTCAATATTTCTCAGCAGCTTTATTTCCCTCCCTTCTATCTTTTTCTAGCTGTGGTAACCATAACGGACCTGAACAGAGGCATAATCTATTCTGTGTTTTGTTTTAGTTCTTTTCTAGTCATTGCTACCTGTCTTTCATTTTGACCATCACTGAACACTGAATTGGCTTTCCAGGGAATTGTGCAGACTCCCAGTCCAATTTTCGGAACAGCAGCAGCTCAGCAGATCCTCACTGTTCATAGCTATGGTGGTTTATTTCCCCCTGTATGCATTATCATGCAGGTATGAATATTGGACTTCATATGCTATTTTATCACTTGGTCCTGCAGTATTGTCAGTGCCTTCTTAAACTCTTTGCAGTTCATTTTAGACTGTGTAAAGCCATACATGACTTCGGTACTGTTTGAGTAGGAACGGCTCTGGAATTCCACTAGCGGTCATTGCGAAGCATGATGGGCAGCACCGGTTCCAGCTGACATCCCTGTGGGATCCCACTGATGAGTTCCCCCATTTTTTCTCTTTCCATTTTATCCAATGGCTCGTTTATTTAACTGCCTATGCTGACTGGCCTTGTCAAAAGCTTTTAAAAAATCACTGTTATCCACATGGTTCTTTATTCCATGAAGTGTAGTAGCTGATGCAGGTGACAAAGAATGCATTGTAAGCATCAGTTCAGCTGTATCCATTTGCTTTCCCTTTGTACTCTAGTGTCTAAGCCATCTAGTCCTGATAATTAGTTATTATTAATTTCATCATTTGGTTGTTCAGCTCCTTCTGATGATTCACCTTCCTACAGTTCCTCAGAATTTCCCTGGTAAAGATATTCTCCTACATGGGAACTTCTGTATGATCCGCTATAGAAAAATGCCAGCACGATAAAGTTTACTGCTATAGCTGTTGCCAAACACTTCTACCCATTTTTTTCAGATAGTCATGGAGATTACTCGCACCTCCATGGGAGCTCAGAACCAGGGTATATTTACTATTGTATTTGCTGTTGCTTTATGTTGTACCTTGTGATAATGTTGAAATCTGTATTATTTCTCATTTATATATGGATCCTGTAATTATTCAATCCTTGTATAGTATTGAAAAACTTCCTGATGACTTCTTTCCTGAAATAGAACAATCAATTGAACATGCTGAAGTTGTCTTGACTCCTTCTCTTAATAATGATTCAAGACACATTCATGTGCTTTGCGGGATCATTATTTAGATTTAATAAAGGGGTTTTTGGGAACTACTATTGCCTTGAATCAGATGTCCATTGCTGCTAGGCAATTAGATCTTCTCAAAAAACTCCTCCTGCCAACCTTAGGGACTATTACGATCCTCAGGAAGGTTGGAAACCCTTATTTGCAAAGATTCAGGAAGCTATTTCTAGCGTTGTTCTGAGTTTTCCTATTCCAGGAAGAACAGCAGCTGTGTCCTCTGAGTTGTATAAAATTCAAGAAGATGATATCCAAAAAGCAAAAAGATTGTTATGGTGGTAGGTTAATGCTTTAACTTTGAGTGAATCAGTTATGCCATTGGTTCTCAAAGGTCTCCGCTTGCCACTGGAACTGTAAAGGCAAAGAGTGAAAGGATTGTTGTCCCTACAGCTACTCATTCCCCACAAGACACCCAAGCCTGTTCTTCTCTGTCCCTGCATTAGCAGACAATCTGATGTGTAACCTTTCTCTCTTTCATTGGCTTTTTCTCAAAAGAACAGCCAGAAATTCATTTAAGCACTGTTCTTCTGTTATCATTTGCACAAGTTGCAAGGAGAGGGCTCTTTTTTCCAGGGAATCTTGCAAGAGTTTTCCAAGCCCTAGCCATGAAGAAATAATTGCCTCCTACCTGTTGGCCAAACAGCTGCTGTAGTTTGATTCCTGCTCCTTTCTTTTTGGCTCCTATTCTCCTGGAGAATTGCTAGCTATTGCTGAAATTTGCATTGTGCGTGGTTTTATTAATTCATCAAATGCCAATGAACTGGTTCCTCATTCTGTTTGACCAGCTGTTTCATATAATCTGTTGTTACAATTGGCTTTAAAAATCTCCCAGGAGGAGCACAATAACTCAAATTTGTCAGATCTGCAGTAATTCATGAAAGATGGTTAGTATGTGGAAATCCACATTTCTTAAGCACAAGTATCAAGATACCAGCCCTATTGTTGAAACCAAGATGGGACTTCCAATATAACCCGCTTGTCACTTACAGTTCCTCCCCCCCCTTCATATTATGGCATAGCCTGAAATTTTCCATGTTTGGTCTTAGTCCAGGATTCAATATTCAGTGTGTTTTCTGTTAAGAGAGAAGAAAATATGTTCAGATTAGCACTGAGCAATCCAAGCAATTAAGAAAATTACTCAGATGCTCCTTATACTTGGATATATATATATGTATATATAAACAGAATGTTTTCTTTAAAGCCTCACATTTGACATGTGTCTAAGAGGAATGTGTGGTTTGCCTTGATAGAAGAAATACGGTAATGAATGCTGAAGCATTTTCTACATTGTAATTTGTAATTGCCCTTACTGGTTTAGCAATAAGTATATAAGTATAATGTTCAGAGAGTTTCTAGTTATGGTTGTTTGACTGCAACACAGAACTTTTTGTTATCTTATTTGACTCAGGAGTTACGTAAGATGTCATTTAGAAACCACTGTCTGGCATATATGATGTCGAATGCATGTACCCTGAAGAGATTCTCAGCATTTTCTTTACAAAACCTGTGGCTCAACGCTTTTTTCCTGCAGCACCTCCTCACCTGTACAACAGTTCTGCATAAAACAGTTAAAGCTCTGGGTTACTGGCTGGGCTTAAACCACAACATGGGCATAAACCTCAATGTGGAATAACAGATTTTTAAATCATTAGTTTTGAGTCCATTCTGGTATTCATAGGAAATGCTCTTAAATGCAATTAGAGAGGCAGCAACCAGGTCTTTCATAAAAGTTCAACTCCATGATAACATAAAGCAATATATCGTTAATGAACAGTTGCTTATATAAGTTTAGGCCTCATCTTCAGACTCAGCTGGTCAGAAAATGTTTGATATCATCCACCACACACAGCCTGCCAGCATAACAGCAGTTATGTCTATGTGGAGATCTTCTAAAAGCAGCCTAAGATCATCCCTACACTGCAAAGTAAGGCGGACATACAAGCTGGATTCAAGCACACTTCTCATCCATACAACATGACCTACACATCGATACCCTCCTTGGGAGGAACCCCACTTTTGCTGCCCATTGGCTCATTCATCCTTCCTGAACACAGCCCACTGACAGAAGAGCCAGGGCTCCAACTGTGGCCACTGAACTCCAAATTCCTCTGCTTTAGAGAGTCAGAAGCCCTCCTGGCTACCAGTCTTCTGACACACGCATGAAAATAGGGCGGGATGGTGGTGGGGGAAAGCCTAGACTTCAGAGCGGGTTCAGAGCCAGAGTGTGACACAGAAGCTGATGCTGGCTCCGCAGCCTTATTGGCAACGGCAGGTAGGGACCAGGAGTGATGTCTCCAAGGCTAGGACTGACATAAGTACTCTTAGAACTGCCCACCTCACATGGCTGAGAAGCAGCGTGTTAACAGCTAGCAATGAAAAATAGATCAGCTGTGGGAAGAGGAGCTTTTGTCTTGCTGGGTACCCCAGAAGCAGCTCCCTAAAGAAACTGAAGCAGATGCTCCACCTCTCCTCTCTGTGCCTACAACAGCTCTTCCAGTCTACACAGTTTCAGCCTGTGCAACAGCCTGAAATGCAGACGATGCAGAAGTGGGCGTACCGTCCTTAGCTCTGATATCTAATTTTGTGTGTCTTAAGGAGACTGGCTCTTCAAAGCACCCAGCTGCTGCTCTGGGGTCTCATGCATAATTTACTTCCTCAGAGAACAAGGAACGTCTTTCAGCTTCATTAGCAGTAGGTAATCCTGCTGACTTTAGATGCAGCGAGATCCCTGGTTTAGCTTCCTTGTGGGAATGACTGCTTACAAATAAAACATAGCCAGCTTGCGGTTAAAGCACAGGATCTTTGCTCTATTCCTGGAATTGCAGCAGATTTCCTGTGTGGCTTTGGACAAGTCACGTAAGCCAAAGTATTCAAACCTGGGGCCAAGCCACTGGGTGCTCAGCAGCTTGAAAATCAGGTGTTTGTTTATTTGGGCAAGTATAGATTTAGGACCCTTATTTTTGGCATCCACTTTTTAAAAATCGTTAGCCTGTGTGTCTCAGATTCAGCACCTACATGGCCATGTTATACAGCCAGCCAAACGCCATGTCAAATCTGGGGAGAGTGCTCATGTCAGGCCAGTTATCTACATCTGAATTTAGGTGCCTGTCTTTCTTTTACAAGGGTGATCATGTTGGGCTTCATGTTTAAGCCAAGAACTTTCACCTACGAATGAAGAGGGCCCAGGACCACACTTCTAGCTCTTCAGGCCTTTCAGAGGCTCAGCATGTCACAGGTGGCAATGCTCTACTCCCTTATCCAGACCACGATCGTTTGTACTGGTGTCTACTATACCCCTGCAGTTATACTTGATTTGGACAGTCGTTAAATATCCCTTTTGTATTCTTGGGGGGGCAAAACTCAACACTTGCTAGGCACCAAGGTCTAGCAAGTTGTTCTCATCCTGAAAATGAACTAGACTTTTTTTTCCCCCTAAAAAAGGAACCCCAGAATTTGCCTGCTAGTTTGTTTGTTCTCACCACCTCCCTCAAGATATAAGCCTTCTGTCAGGAT
The DNA here is from genome assembly GCF_033783945.1 of Neopsephotus bourkii. Lineage (NCBI taxonomy): Eukaryota > Metazoa > Chordata > Aves > Psittaciformes > Psittacidae > Neopsephotus > Neopsephotus bourkii. The sequence goes on along the minus strand of NW_026901456.1, from coordinate 4,305,802 downwards.
ACAATCACCAGAAAACATAATCTAGTACCTTTTTAAACAGAAAAATGCAAGGTAGAAGTCCAAACCCAACAGTTATTTTTCATTCCCTGTTTTAAATAACCTGTCAAAATAAACAAATACCTTCTAGGCTGCGACTTTCAGTGGCAATTTTTAGTGCTGGCTGAATTTTAACAGCCAACTTATAACAACAATACACCCTTATTGGCAGTGGCATGTATGCTACCATGGTAAAAATATTTTCAATGTGCAGACACTGTATGGCATTTTAATAGAAATATTCTTTTTATTTTTGCTGACAGACTCCTCAGGCAAAGCTGGTTGATTGGGGAAGCATACCCACAGGCTGGCCAGCTGCTTGCTGCGTTCAACACACTGCTCTTACACCGGAGGGGGTTACCAGGAAGGAGGAGCAGGGTATCTAATCTTAGTCCTCATTAAGACCTCCATAGTGAAGCCTAACTGGTGACACCAATGACGTATTTCATACCCAAAAAGACTGAAGGACAGTTTTTTTTCCCTGTACACAGTAGACCTGTCAATTCATGTGGCAAGAAGCAGGTACAAAAGCAGGTGATGGCTCTAAAAATACTGATGGTGAGTGAGATTTTCTAGCAAAGTGGATTAAAAATCCAAGGGAATCTTTAAACCAAATATTGGCTTTTGTAGAACAACAAAACCAGGATAGTGTTTCCACTCAGCCATAAAAGTTACTGCGGTTGTGTAATCATGTTGAGTTGTGGCCTTAGGAGAAGTTATAAAGCAGCTGCAGCAAATTAACTTTTCAAAAGTTATTATGGATTGGATGGAATCTAGAAAATTCCCCCATGTTATTTTTTGTAATAGAACTGCAAAATGAACAGCCGTGGATGGGGTCTGATCTCAGGCCTCTCACCCTGCACAAGCACAGGCCTGAACACTTCAAGGGGATATGTAAAGCCAACAACCCCCCTTCACTCAGAACAAATACCCTCCTCCCAAACACAGGTGGACATCTTTTTTCCTGTCTAAGTGCCTGATCTGGATCCCACAGAATCCAGCCGCAGGAAAGCCACTACAGAGGCCTGACAGACCCTAAGATAAGGTGTAAGTTTGTGAAGTGACCTCAAATGACTGGCTTCTTGTAGAACAGTTGGGAATAATCACACCTGAGAAAGGGGGGTGTAACACCAGAGGGAAACCCATGGGAGGGTTGCCACAGCTGGCACAGGGGGAAATCCTGTGTTCAGTATGGTGCTGTAAATGGGAAGCCACTGGGTCTCAGGTTAAAACACAGCACTCCATCTCCTGCGTTCCAGCAAGCCCAGAACTCAGGCAGAACAACACCCTCTGGCCTCACCTGGGAAGAAGTTACAGTCACTCAACTATAGGAAGCACCTTGACTTTCTAGGAGGAGGCAGCTGCGGACCTTATCCAAAGTGTAGTTTGTGAAAGAACAGCACAGCTTTGCAGAGCACTTTGAGGTTGCTGAGCATGTGGAGTAAGCAGAAGACAGAGGATCCATACAACAGCAGGAAATAGACCAACAGTACTGCACAAAAAGATGTGAAGTAAAACAGAAGAAGACATTGGTGTCGTCTTCACCACAGTCATTAAGTATTTGGGCTAGAAAATTTGGCATTTGGGAAATGAACACGCATGAAAACTCCTGGACTAAGCCATGAGAAAAATCATCCAGTAATAGCCAGAAACACGTGGGGTGGGGGGAGGCAGGCATATTAGAAAAGAGCATGCCTCAATGATGAACAAAATCCATACTGCAGCTGATTTAGGACAAATGCCTTACATCTTAACCCGTAAAAGCTCTTGAATTAGACCTTAAAGAAGCAAGGCACTAGAAATGCATTACCTCTGACTTTTTGTCTGTATTGTTTTGCCCAGTCAGTGGTCTGAAATGTACATACCTGTCTTTTGACTCATCATGTGTAACAAAATGTGAAGCATTGGAGTGACTCTAGGACATGGAGTTCCAGGTTCTTGTGGCTGCACCAGGTGACAGTCTCAGAGCACTTGGATTCATGTCTAAACACAGAAGAGGCCAGTGCTTCCATGTATGCACCCTCTGAGTATTTAGAAGGAAACATGAATTAGCTGTGCCTATGTCACCCTTAAGAACAGGGTACATGGCATTTCTGTCTATTCAAAGCTGGCTAGTGTACTAAATCTGAAGGATCTGGCCCATTGCAATAGTAGTATGTGACATGTACAATGTTTCAGACGTTCAGAGTGTTCTCTCAGCATAAATTAGTGACTTCTCACTAACATTCATGTGAGACAGGTATTTACATAAATAGGGAAACCAAGACCCTATTTTTGGAACATTCTGGAACAGGAAGCTGAGTTTGTCTACCAAAGAACTTGAAACAGAGCACACAAATGCCTTTCATACAGAAAAAAAAATGACTTTGTATACAAAAAAGTTTTTGACAAAATATTGCTATTTTTAATATCCACGAATTGGCCTCCCTAGAGGCAAATAATGATTGAGGTGCTCTGAGGGACTGAACAGAGCCTACAGGTACTGTTCTTTGCAAATCTTTTTTAAAAAATGTCAATTTCCAGGCAATCATTAGAAAATAAAAAAAGAGTTCAAAGTCTCTTCCCTCTTTGTGTTTCATAACTCAGATCTTTTCTGCTTAACTTCCCACTTGCCTGGGTCAGTGGTTGTCTCTTTCAATGTCTCTTTGCACTGCTCAAGGGCAAAAGCCTTAAAAGAGCCTCTGAATTAGTGATGACCATTCTCTGGCCTGCAGGCTGATGGTAGCATGTGAACCATTTACAAGGGATCTGGGAAAAGTGACTGAGTAGAAGTGTTGTCACTGTGCTTATGACATGCTTCACCTCTGCTATAAATTTTGTAGGGGTCCACTAATTGGGAGACACTGGAAAACACTGCTCTAAATGACCTCATAATGATATTTATCAAAATATCAGCTGACCTGTGGAAGGCTCTCCTCATGGGTCTTGTTCCTCATAATACAAACAAAACTACTACGGAAAAATAGATTCCTGATAGATTAATGAGTTATGGATATCTAATGTTTAAAGTACTAAAAAAGCAGGAGGTGAAAAAAGATTACCTTAGTGTGACCTGAATGATTCAAACCCAAATCAGAAGATACAGACAAATAAACCTGAAGGATGGATAGGTCATCCCTACATGGTATGACAACTCTTTTAAAGTCAGCATGTGACTATTCTGCACCTCTACTGGAAGCAGATCGTAAACTACAGTGACTGCACACCTCCCCACCCCATCACTTCCAGAGTCATCAGTTGGTTGTACATGCTTTTTATTGCTTCTGGGCTAGAAACTGGGACAGAAATGGATTCAACTGCAGGATCTGTTTTGCACTGTTTACTACTTATTTGGTGTGCAGAGGGCAGCATTTTCAAAAAGCCTTTGTGATACTACAACTGTTCACTAATGAAATGTCAGTGGGAACTTTACCACTGACTTCACCAGGATCAGCTTTAGGTCAATGCTAGGCTCTTTGTGGAGAAAAAGATAATCCAACAAAACCAACCAAAAGCCCTCAAACTTTGTTTTCCTTAAAATGATGTCTTGTGAGTGCATTACAGAGTGATGCCAGTCCAAGGGGGGCAGGAAAGAATGCTGAGAGATGAAATGCAGATTCTCCTCTAAATATGAAGCGCAGAAAGCAGCCAGTGGATTGCCATATTTACAGTGTGTAATCAGCAGGAAGCTGTCACAGATGCCCTACATTCTCCAAACAATGTTTCAGTTTCTCTTTCCCTTCAAGATATTCTTTAAGAGCCCCCTTATTTTCCTTCATACCATCACAGATGGTTTTAATTCAAATTACTTCATTTTTCCATCTCAGTGTAAGCATGTATTTGTGCTTGAGAATCTGTACTATTCTTACCAGTACGGATGAGGGTTCTCATTTCTACACTAGTCCAATAACGATGAAAACTTTCCAATAAAGAGCCTTCCCCAAAGTGAACATTTCCCAATCACTTTTTTGAATGAAAATGGTGATCCTACTGCTAGGACCTGGTTTTCATGTCATGTTCAGTTTGTACTTGCTGCAGTGTCCAAACCTCATCCAAACCTTATTCAGAATTAGTGGAAGTTTTTGTTATCACCTCCAAAGGACATAGGCTTGCAGTATAGCTTGTTACAGAATAATTTTGTTTTCTTCTACATGAACGGTCTTGTTCCCATTTACTCCTGCATATTTCTGCTGGGTGTTGTATCCTCACAAGGGGTGTTGCACAGTAACAAGAATTTTTGCCCTCAAATATACCTTCCTTAAAGCCCACTTATTGTTTTGGGGAAGTGCTCAGTTCCTTCAATTGTTTTCCTATCAATAAACTTTCACTCATGAATATGTTCTCCATGCTGGTGGCAAGTTTTACCTTTACAGCAGGCAAACAGAAAGGTAGCTGGACCATGCAAACTCAACTGCTTCTTAGCTTTATACTAGCATGAATGAAATATTTTATGGGTGCCACACTGTTCAATTCTGGCACTGAATGTCTCAGTAACTGAGATCATATGCAAAACAGCTGCTTTTCCAGGTGACATATCCATTGTCCCTATAGGAACATTGCATCCAAACCCTATGCAAACACACTACAGGGAACAAAGCTGGCTTATCTCCATAAGGCATTCATAGGATTGGAACAGGAAGCCAGTGCATTGTGTGCGCTATATTTTTGACTCTATGTTCCAGAGAAAAATGTCAGAAAAGAAGGAAGACATGGTCCATTAAGTCTGCAGTGCAACCAGGTTGTAGTCGTGAACTGAGAACGGGAGCTGCTCACCAGCTTCTTGAAGACCTGGCAGTAAATGGGGAAAACAAAAAAATTAATGGCTATGGCCTCAGCTTTCATAGCCATATCTCCATCCACTATAAATTTAAGCTGCTCCAGTAGAATTAGTATGGATCGCTGTGAATCTGGCCACAGGCCTCCTAAGCCCAGACTTGCTTCAGGTCATTTTCCTGAATAACAGTATACACAGGCCACCATTTTCCAAGTGACTTAAGGCTGCCCAGTACGTGAATCAATGTGAAAATCCTAGCCTGAATATTTTCAGTGGCAGCAGAAAATGACTCTCTGCTTCTAATACACATTATCTGTTTTAATAAACAGAGTTCCTTTGTGTCTCCAAAGAAAATCCATACACTCTTCCAAGGTGACTTTGTTATTTATGAATGGTACCTGTGTGTAGCCAGAGTTCCCTGCTTGTGACAAATAGCTCCTGAGCTACACACATTAAAAAGTAGTTTTAAAGCAAGAAAATAGATTGAAAAGAATGAATGTTTAGATAGAACACCATCAAAAGAATCATTCATGATAGGTCAACCACTTTATTACCCCTCGGTCTACTTTATTGCAGACTCAGAGAAGTAGATGATATGGATAATAGCAACTCATACCTTAAATTTCACCCTCAATCATAAAGCTTTTCTCTCTGTTTTCCACTTTACATGGAACAGCCAAGCCACTTATGTACTTGCTGAAGGCAACTGCCCACTTCTTACAGAAACCCTAAAAAGATGAAGTGATGACACAGTTATAAATAAACAATAGCTTGTTTTACAGAAGAACTGTTCGTTATATGCTGTTTATAAATGAGTCCCAGATGTCTTTTTCTTACATGTACATCTGCATATAGTCATCAGTTTTGGCAAGGACAGCATGGAGCACGGTAACTCAGCATCAGTCAGGCTCACAGACTAGCCTGGAATTTATCATTGCAGAGGGCTAGTTGTCATGGCTTTGACCAATAAAAGTAGTGAAGCAATGCTTCTGCTATTTAAGTTTAGTCCATTTTGAAGCATGCCAACTAGACTCCTGGGCTCTGCAGCCTAGCTCTGTAAAGGAGGTGGTTTTAACCTGCTTATCAAAGACTAGTGGTAAGGTTTCAAAAAGTGAGTGCAAGAGGCTTCTAATTAGTCTTTAATATATGCCACCCACAGAACCAAGAAAATGGACCTACTCGAGCAAGTCCAGAGGAGGGCCATGAAGATGATCGTGGGACAGGAGCACCTATCCTGTGAAGACAGGCTGAGATACCCAGGGTTGTTCAGGTTGGAGAAGAGAAGGCTCAGGGCAGAGGTTGTAGGAGCCTTCCAGTACCTAAAGGGGGCCTAAAATAAAAGCAGGAGAGACTTTTTACAAGGGCATGTAGTGATAGGACAAGGGGGAATGGCTTTAAGCTGACAAAGGGGATATTTAGATTAGATATTTGGAAAAAATTCTTTACTATGAGGGTGGTGAGACACTGGAACAGGTTGCCCACAGTTGCCCCATCCCTGAAAGTGTTCAAGGCCAGGTTGGATGGTCTAGTGGAAGGTGTCCTTGCCAATGGCAGTGGGCTTGGAACAAGATGATCTTTAAGGTCTCTTCCAACCCAAACCATTCTATGATTCTATGAAATGGGGGGGAAGTGGATCAAAACTGCAAGAATACTCCTCTCTTAATGTAATTTTATATTGATTGCAAGTGTAAGCCATCAGCAGTAATACACCAGCAGAGGCTGTTTCTTAAAGAAAGGGTTGGTGACATTCATTGGATCAGATTGATAGACACTGCTCTGACATCTCCTGGTTATCTTGGCCTTGGAGAATTATTAGTATTCAGACATGTCTTCCCCATTCTCTTGCACTTTCCCAGCAGCAGGCCAATTTAAGCAATGGTCCTTCTAACCAATCTGCTGACCATTTAGTTTCCTAGATACTTCCACTGCCCTACATGCAGAAAGAGGACTGAATGCATAGATGTAGAAGCTTAACTCATGGTACAGGTCCCTCTTTTTCAGGTGTTTTTCTTGATTCACAAAGGATCCTGATGTACCATTCCTCTGCTGGGAAATGGCTGGACTTGTTACTACTGTTATCCATGGGATGTTATTAGTTACTGTCATACCATGTTGCCTAAGAAACTCAGTCCTTAGGTTAGCATCTCATTGTGCTAGGAACAGCAAACCCTCTGGCTAAACTCTGGTCTAAAGGCTTTATGGACAGTGACTGAAGACAATGAATGGGCGTAGATTAGGGATGCCAAGAAGTAAGGAGAAATACTGCAGGGCACAGTCAGCAGCAGTCATAGTGTACCACTGTTGTCACAGCCAGGCTGCTGTCACAGAAGACCAGGGAAGGGGAATCTGAAAACACATAGTGGAGTAACCCTGCAGGTTTTCCTGGGAAGCTTTCTCAGCAAAGGGGCACTATGTATGAGAACAGAAAGAACTCAGACTGAAGTTCTAACGCTGACATTAGATGCTGATAACAAAGCAGGTGAGAGATGAATTATCACCAAACATGATACCACAAGAATCTCACTGAGGGAGAGAAGCATCTCTCCATCAGGACAGTGTGGACAAGGAGCTTATAATAAGGAATAAGAAACAGTGTACAAGTCGAACAGAGAGGGTTGGCAGAGTGAGCACAATATTCGTTAGACTACATTCTCAATACAAAACTATTGGGTAGGGTGGTGGGTAGAGTAAGGTCAGGAAAAGGGTGTTGTGGCACTTCATGGGGTGGAAGAGCAAGAACAAAAGTCTAACAGATTTTGGTCTCATTTCCCAAGGAAATAATTCCAATATATGGCCCTACAATCCCTGTGTTAGTGTCCATATTTTGTCCTGTTTAATAACTTTTGTATCCATTGACTAAGTTCAGCCACATCTGTCAGATGAACAGGCATCTCAAAATACAAAACTCCTACATAGTTCATGAAAACAGAAGGCAGAAGACAGAGACCTTAGAATAGTCTTTGTCTTGACCATATCATCCATATTATGAATGCACTCCATATTAAACATCATACAGGAGAGAAAGAGGCCATATGTATGATCTCAATGACATAAGAGCTTCCACTGGCTACTAACATACCAAAGTTAGACAAACCCGTCAGAAAACAGGATACGTAACTTCAAATATTCATGGAAGAAGATAGAAATGCCTGTATATTAAAGGTGGCTTACGCTAAAGATGGCTTTGTTCCCATGTGATCATGTTTTTCTGAACCCATGCTCTTCTTCCACCTAGAAATTCCACCCTTTTTTAGGATATTTCAGGACTTCCTATGTTTGTTTGGATTTCTGGACCTCTGGCAGATGCAGGGAGACCTGGGCAGCAGATATAAGAGACTTTTTTACACCCTAGATACTTCAAATATATGAGTACACCCCACCATACACTAACAGGTCCTGACTAGTATCTATTAATGTACAAGATTACTTGTACAATAATAGATACTTGCACAAGATTATTAATGGCAGATAGACCTCAGTTTTCTGAGCCGTATCAGTGATGCCTGAACACATGTTTCATAGCTGGTCTTCACACATAATAAAAGTCCCACATGTTTTGGAAATGTTGGCTTTGCCAAGCATGTGCAGAACATCCTGTGTATCCTGTTCTTCCATGCTCTCATTCTGTAACCATAATGTCCACATTACTATGTCCAAAAAACCTCAAAAGAAAACATGGAAGAGCTATATATAGCTAACAAGGATATTTTGGATCCTTTTTACATAATCCAGAAATTAAAAATTATGAACAGACCTAAGCAAGAGATGAGTAGAGGCAGAAATGGTGAAGGCAGAGATGAGGGGGCAGGAGGGCTACAGGGCTTGTGATGAGAACAATTAAGAGTCCAGGGATGCTGAATGTGAGGTGGAGGATACATCAGCAAGGCAGGAAGAGGATTAGTTTGGGCAGAAGGATTTGGCTTACTGTTCAACCTCTGTTTCCTCCAGTGAACATGTTTTATGCAACATGTAAAGCAATAAGGAAAACCCAAAGGAAGGGTATGTGATATAAGCCGCTTTGAAAGCCTTTTTAATAAAAGGAGGTTTGAGCTGAGGGCCTCGCAGAGCCTCTGCACCATTGTGCTGGTATTTCCACCTCGCAGAAGCATTCCCAGCCGCCCCAGCCAAGCAAACAAACAAACAGCTGCCATGCTGTTTGCGTTGTAGATGAACTCAGAAGAAAATACAGCTGTAATTAGTTGGCACACAGCTGTTGAATTGAATCCTTTATTGCCCAGCTAGTAGTGCACTGAAATGTGGCTGAAGCTGCAGTGGCTGTATTCAGAACAAGGGGTGCCACAGAAGGGGTTAACCATACACCTGTTTGCATGTTCATAATGTAGGATTTTTCCTGAGCACATTATTAGTCTGTTAGCTCATTTAGAGGCCATAATGAAGTCATTATGATGCCACCAGTATATTTTGCCAGAAAGCTGGCAATCTTTAATCTGCTTCCTCTACAGCATCTCACAAAGGAAGGGAGAAACCAAAACACTGATTTCAACTAACAATGCATTTATTTGCTGTGCTGGGTCCCAGCACATGCTGAGAAGAAAATTCTTTTGTTTATTCCCCCCTCCTTCTGATGGATTTTACATAACAAGGAAGGCATAGAAGATCCCTTAATGCAACACAACGCCACTCCACCTTTTACATGCTTTTCATTTTCTCTGCACCTTTCTTTGACCTTTCAGCTGATGCAACCAAAGATGAAGTTAAAAGTTCTTTTAAAATAGCCCTGGTTAATGAGTAGCCATGCATATATACACATTGCCTCTAACTGCAGTGCCGCACTTGTACCTTCTTAGGAAGACAACAATATACACTCAGCAGGGATTTCTAGAAGTGTGTCAGGAAGCAATGGTTGGCATGCCAACAAAGAGGACTTTCTGGGATTCAGGGGAAGATAAGGCATGTGGATAAGAACAAAGACAAAAGGGCTAATCCACCCCAGTCCAGTTCCACACTCACCAGTGCATATGTGTTTACAAATGGGGCAAAATTTACTTTTGTCAATCCCTGCTTTTGTTCCCCAGCTAAACAAAACCCCACTGATACTTCAAGCTCACATGGGTAGCATTTAAGGCAGATGACCAAAGACGCTGAATGAGCTGAGTTTTCCCATTACCAACAGCTGGGATGTGGCTGGGTCATGCTACAGGGGAAGAGTTGAGCCATATCTATCCAGTCCTTCATGCATGAGAGAATGTATGTCTTACAGAGAGGTGAGCGGGTCAGGAAGTTGAGTTAAAGGGCAGGTGACTACTATGACTACTGATTCAAAGTTCATGAAAGCTTCCCACTATTTTCATCACCTAAAAAGCTCACCAGAGGGAAGTAATTTAGTACCAACTAAATACCAAAAAACTGCACAAGAAATCCTTCCATGATGCAGAAAGTTAGTAAATTCAATGGCTTGATCACAGTTAATGGCCAGATGTTCTGCTCCCTATCAAGTCCTCCTGAAGCTTCAGTTCAAACTCGTTTCTTCATACAATGGTAACTTTCTGAGTTACTAGATCATGCTGCACAAGGGTGACTTCTCACAAGAGCTCCCATCAGCCACATCCAATACTGATAACAGCACAGCAATGTTAGCAAAAAGCTGGGACACCAGCAGTTCTGAGCCCACCATCCTGCTTCAAGTGGCAAACAACTGCAGCACAACTGATACCTGCCTGCAGCTAAAGCTTGCAAATCCCCATTTTGTGATGGTACTCTCGTGTTAGAGCACTAGCAGCACAGCTGAATGCCAGCAGGGCTACTTGGTTTTGGTAGATGGTGCACAGCTGCCAGCAGCATGCTGACATGCTAGGATGATCTGAGCATCCCCTTGCAGCTGCAAAGGGATTCAGGGCTGCACCACAGCCCTGAATTACCACCCCTGTGCTCTCCTCCATTGCGTTCATGGTGCACTGCTGAGAGAGTTATTAGTGAGCCCTAAAGCAGGATAAAAATGAAGATGCATGCTCATGCCAAGGGAGCAGAGAGCATTAAGGGGCAAGGAAGGCACCGAGAGCAAGTGTGGATTGAAAGAGGAAGAGGCAATGAGTGTATCATGGGTTGCTTTTCAACAAAATAAATTATGTTCTCTGAATTTGTATGTGGCACATACTGCACAGCTGGGGAACTGTGATCAGATAAGAGGAAGAAGAATAGCCTTGGACTTAAAGCATGTGAGCAGAACCAGACAATGTGACTCTTGTAAACGGCTTTGACCACCCAGCTCACTGGTGGAGATCTTTGGGAGGGTTACTTGAAGCTGTAGCTTCCAAGATACATGGGCACTCCAGTGTGGAGGAAAGGAGAAAGCCAAGGATGGGGAAATTTTCATCCTTGGTCACTAGGAACAGCCAGCACAGTGTGTGCATGTTGCTCATATAGCAAAACTCTAGGCATTTTGCCACTCCTTGTGGTCACATCTAGCCCTTTGAGGCCCTGACAGCTTGTGTGCTCCCTCCTGCTGTGACCCAAGAGCCTGGGCATACAGGCTCCTTGCAGAGAGCCTGGGGACAATTAGATGGCTCTTGGAGATGGCCTTGAAAGCAAATGAACTGAGACTCAGAAGAACAGAGTTGAATGCCTGGGCCCAAGAAGCTGCACAGGGTATGAGTAGGACATCTGCACTCCCACCCTAAATGTTTTTCATGCTCTGTGTTTTGAACATGGCCTCAGAGCCATTGACCAATATTAGAGCTATGAACATTATTCTGGAGATGTTTCAACAGCCACTCTGTGCCTGACAGCAGGGAGTGCTGTACTCAGCACTTACACACAGAACATAAGCACTAGATCCATCCATTGCACACTGAAGCGATGGAGATACACTACACAGCTTCTACGGAGTTGGTGCAGAAGGTAAAACAAAACATAACTACGATTTCAACCCATAACACAAGGAGCTTTTGTGTTTATCCATGCTATGACCATGAGTGAAAATGAAGTAGCACCTTCTGGCCCTCAAGGTTGACAACCAGGCAGCTTGAAGCTCTCAGCAAAACTTGGAACCTACCAAGCCACCATTTTTAGGTGGGAAAATAAAAGAGGTGTAACCAGGGGGAAATTTAATAACAAATAATAACAGTAATAACAGATGTATGGCAGCCATTTAGAGTGGTGAAACCAAGACTTCTATTGAGGAACTTCGGCTTGGACTGGGGAGTAAAGTTGGCCCCAGCTGTAGCATGGGAGAGCTGTACAGCATGTTGGTGCTCCTACAGTGGTCAGATGGTGGTGGAGGGGTACCTGGGAAAGAGAGTGGTGGAAAGATGGATTTTTCATCACCACTGCAGAATGCATAGGCTTAGGTGCTTGAAGATCAGGAACATCAGCTTCTCTGGGCTAAATGCTTCATAGGTATCTGAGCCCACAGTTTTGAAAAGCCACTTGAATATTTTTCACTCCTGCACTTGCTGGCAGCACACTCAAACATTACCACCATTGATTTTAACAAGAGTTAGATAACCAAATACTGAATTGATACTATCAGCAGTCAGTCAAGAAGAGTCAAAGAGTGCAGGGAAATGAAGAGAGAGCTTCTGAGGTGCAGGTTAATCCCCTGATGCCTATGTCAGATTTCTATTATTAATACAGATTAATTACATTAATCATTATTTCCTAGCACTTTAAGAAGAAAATTTGCATGAATTTTTTGCTGGTCTTGTTAATCATGAAGCAGGTTATCACTAGAAACACTCCTAAATGAACTCACTTTTCAATTATGCTATGTATATATCCTATAGCTTGTAAATATCCAATGTGTAAATTACACTTTCATTTTTATCTCTCTCTATATATCCCTTTCATTCAAGATCACCTGAGGCCATGACATAGCCACATGCCTTAGCTACTGCATCAGCTGCAACTTTTCTGATGCTAGTATCATCTAGGCTTGAAGCCAGGTGTACATATGTGTACACTAAGACATCACAAACATATAGGAAAGAGCTATTTCTATACGAAGACTGTGTATGTTGAAAAGAGTAAACTTCAGTCTTCTCATGCTGCAAACTTGGCTAAGAAAACTCTGCATTTAACAGAGTCAAAAATGCTGCTTGAAGAATTACTGAAATGTCAAGCAGCATATGAAAGGACTCTGTTTTCATGTCGTCTCCATGCTCTAACTCCTTTCACATCCCTCAGGATTAAAATTTTTTTAAATTGCATTAAGAAAAAAAGGCTCAGTCATCTCAAGTGTTCAATTTAAATGCCAAGTTCCTGCCTGGATTCACATTTTCTAACTCAGTTTTAAATCATTGAAACCAGATTGAATAGGGTGCCTTGTTTGGTAAGCATTGCTGTTCACCTACCAACAGAACTTCAGTGTGGTCCCCTTCTGCAGACATTTACCCATTGACTTGATGGGGACTGCTCAGGAGAGGAAGGACCTTTCAGGCCTGCTGTGTATCCTTTTGTCTCATCCTGCTATTAAATCTCTCTGAAAAAGAAACATCAGCATTCTGGAAACTGATACTGTAGAAAATTCTGTGGTCCTTTGAACCCTGGAAGTGTCAATTCATGTTTTGCTTACAGAAGCAAAGCAAATGGCTTTTCCCCCTCAAATAACATAGCAATTGCTTTCTCTTTCTTGTCCACGGGACATTAAACAGTTGGGCGTGTTTGTTACACAAAATCAAATTAAAGAGAGCATGACAAGTTAGTGTGTGTCTTCTCTGAAGAATGAGAAAGAACTGATGCTCACGTTCCTGCCAGCACCACCCGCTTGTCTAACCTGGAAGCTCCAAATGCCATTTCCCAAGATAAGAGCAGTTCACGGGTGCTCTCCAGGTGTGGAGCTGTGATTTACCTCACTGCTAAGGGGGGCTAACTGTGGCCATGCATTTCAAGGGTGGAAAAGTCTTCCACCAGCATTCTTGTTTCTCCCTATTCATATGTCTCTGTATGTCCTCCCACATCACACTCCCTGTAAGCTGGATCCACTTATAGTTTCCTGTTTGGAAGTGGAAAGCAAATATTCCCCTTGGTCTACTCCCAGGATAACCACTACCAGCTCCAAAAACCCTAGTTAACTTCTGCTCTGTCCAAGCAGGATGCTCTTCCAAACATGCAGCCGCTGATCCAGGGGGCACAGCCATATCCTGCTGAAGAGGGAAAAGAAAAACAAGCACCAGAGCTTCAGCTGCATCGCCACAGGTAGTCATGGTTGTGGTGCCATTGCAATCCCTCTGGATTTGAGCAGCTCCACAGCAAACTCATAGCACCTTGAAGAGCCATGGCTGGCTTCACACTGGAAGTCCAGCAACATCCCATGTCTATGCCCTGGTTACATTGAGCTCCATGAGGCATTTCCCAGCACTCTGAGCTTTTTCCCTATCCTTCTCCTAGGAAGACTTTTATGATGGCAACATCCTGCCCCAGATGTAGGAAAAGAGAAAGGGTGTAGGGAAACGGTGGTGAAGAACAGAGCAGATATTAATATCCTCAGTGATGTCTGTATTTCATTTTCCCTTTTAATGTACAGGCTGTCACTTCAGCTGTAGTTGCTGTTTCCCTGATAGCACCTGGTTTGGGAGTTAAAGAAGAATATACTTTCTGTTGCTATTGCCCTGTAGGACAGACTAGCTTACTCTAAAGTTTCTCCTTGTTATGTATGTACATGTGAGTTTAATAAAGTTTGTTGTCTGTTTAAGCTCTGTTGTTGTCTACTCAATTGTAGGGAAGTGGGAAGCTGTCTTTATGCCAGAAGTTTTCTTATTGAAGTCTAACAAAACAGTGAGCAATCTAGACAAACCAATAACATGGCACCCTGTGTCCCCAAACCAGCATGCACTAAGAGCTTCATTAAAATCGATCTTGAATTCAGCAAGTAAATCAACACTCACCCAAGACAATACATTAAATTAATCAGGCACAAAATACCCCATACAGATCAGCAGGCCAAAAGTTTTTCAAAAGTAAGCACAACAGAAACCTTCAGTTCTTGGTCAATATCAAAGTACCATGATGTTTCACCACAAAGCAGCACATATAATTAGCAATCAATTACTCATTAAAATTGCCTTACGAAGCAAGACACGAGCACATACAACATCTCTAATTCCCTTTGTCTCACTGTGTTCTGGCCTTGTTTCATTATAAAAGCACCTCTAGGGTGTGCAAAAAGGCAAAAGGTCCCAGGCCCACTTGCTTGACTGGCAGAGTGTGGTGGGTACAGCAGACCATGACCAGGAGAGCTGGCTTCCTCATGATCCTGGAGGATGAGCCCTCTCACTGTTGGCAAACCCACCTTTCCTGCACAAACCCCAGACTTTCTGGGTGCAACTCCAGATGCCATGTCAGAAAGAGAATGGCACGGCAATGTCCTCCCTACATTGTCCCAAGCTACCAGTGCCTATGTCACTGGAAACAACCCAACTTCTCATCTTAGTTACCAGATCTCCCCAGACCTTAATACCATCTGCACCACCATGCAGGAGCATGGCCATGTTGCCCAGGAAATCCTGCCCAACAAGGAAACAATACCCCTTGTGATTATTGTATCTGCAAGGTTTGCAAATCTTGGAAGGGCAAATGATGGCAATGTTGTGGCTTGAGAGCCCCCTCCTCTGTCATTATTTCTAATACACCCCTATTTGTGCCTACCTGTTGGGCCATGACCTTCAATCAGCACCTCTCATGGTCAGCCTAACATTTGATTTTCCAACACCAGATGGGGAATCCATATTTCTAATGTAAGATTTCCAAGACAGCCACACATTACGTACCCCACTCCTATGGTACCAGGGGCTTTCTATCAACAAAAGTCTCCCCTAAGCATGGAGATACCAGAGACTGCAGCTTCCCAGAATGCCTGCATTCAGGAATTAACTAAGGTTAACACAGGGCCTGTGAAACAGACACGGATAAAATACCCTGATCACTAACAAAGTTTTAAAATAGGAAAAAAAGAAGATTTTCTGGGACCCCTGAAATATGGAGCTCTTATCCCCATGAAGCTCAGCAACAGGGACTCTGTAGGTAAAGACTACTCTCACTGTGCAGTGTGCTGCCCACAACTTTGCTTTGCCACGCAGCTGCACTAATACAGAGATTTAGAAATCTCCTTGCAAAGTCCATGTGGCCTTAAGGAGGTAAACCAGCAGTAGCCAGGAGATAATGCTTGAGAAAGGGTGAGTTTTATCTCCAAGGTGATTTGGATCGTTGAGCAGAGTTCTTGGTAAACTGGACTGTAAGATCCCATTTCTGAGAAATCACAGCAAACAAGGTGGCAGTAACTGGGAATTAAGACTGCAGGCGAAGTCCTTAGCAAAACCTGCTGCCTTGTGAAGTGATGCTGGTCCTTAGCGTGGCATATCAGCTAAGCAACGGCAGCAGGGGTCTCCTCCTTCTGAGGGCAGAGCCTGTGGGTTTGGAGTCGATGCGGGCACCTCTGCTGAGTGCTGGGCTGGGCAGGTGAGCCTCACAGTGCCAGAAAGCTTGCTCAGACCCAGGGCTGGTAATATGGGTGGAAGCACAGTTGCCCAGGGAGCAGTGAGGACAGGGAGCTCAGCCAGCTGACTCATGGTCATTTTTTATGCCACTGGCTTTCAGATAGACACCCAAAGAAAAAATAAAAAACAATCTTGGCACCAATTTGCTAGGAGAACATCCTAGAAGTATTTATTATTAAAAGGAGTGATTGAGCAGTGACATTCGGTGTTTCCATTTTTCAACCGTTTCTGTGCTTTTTCTTGTTTTTTTCCTTGCGGTCTTTGTAAAAACACCAGAATAATAGCAATTTATTAAGAACTGGCATTCACTCAAAATAGTTTCTCTTAATGTGAATGCTCTTACTGACATTGTAAAATTTATTTACAGTTTCTCTTTTTTCTTCTGTTCATTGTTTGGATGTACCATAGGACTCCAATAAAAAAACCTGTTATTTATGCTAAACAGATGTACTGTGAAAAGCCAGATGCAACATGGATGATAACCAGCAGCTGGGCAAGCCCTAACAGATAAGCTGCCTTTAATTGCAGGTTTCCTTCATGCCCCCGTTGTTACAGCAGTTTTCTCTGCTGCTCACTTCAATTGCAAGTGCACAGAGATGCTT
The DNA here is from genome assembly GCF_033783945.1 of Neopsephotus bourkii. Lineage (NCBI taxonomy): Eukaryota > Metazoa > Chordata > Aves > Psittaciformes > Psittacidae > Neopsephotus > Neopsephotus bourkii. The sequence continues at coordinate 4,288,961 of NW_026901456.1, read as the reverse complement.
ACAATGAAGATCGAAGTCCCCATTACTTCCACAGGCTAAAGAATAAAGTGTGGGGATCACTTCCAAAGTGCTTTCTCAGTCTCCCCATGCCTCCTGATGCCTTTGCCAATTGAAAAAAAAAAAGAAAGAAAAAGAGACAAAAAACTAAACAAGGTGAGTTTGAAACAAAACATGCTAAAAACAACCAACCAACCAACCAAGACACAAAAGTGTGCAGGAAGTCGAAGCGCTGCCTGGATTTGCCTCAGACACATTTACCTCCAGAAATGGTCCCTCAAGACCAAGTAGAATTTGCCCTTGACAAAATACAGAAATGGCAAAGCAAACACCAATACAGCATGCTCATGGCAAGGTGCACTCCAACTTCACCCTGTGGTACCTCAGGTGCACACAGGCCCATACTACAGTGTTTAAGATCAAGAAAGTGACAAACACATAAAACCAGGTAGTACCCAGGATGGCCAAATGCTTGTTGCCTGTGTAGTCAGTGAAACAGGATGCACAAGGCACCCTACAGGTGGGGTGTGCTGGGTTCATGATTTCTTCACCCCTTTGACCACCTACAGAGCCAGAGCCTAGAGAGTAGGTGGTCTGAATCAGACATCACGCCTCCAGCCAAAGACATCAAAGTAAGCAAGCAGGACACAGCTGGATACTCCTGCTTTCTCCTGAATATGAGCCATTCCTGTGGCTCTCCTGCACAATTCATTCCATTGACATTGTTCAGTTCTCATCCTATAAAGCATTCATTTAACTCAGAGGGGAAGAAGAAGTCAATTAAAAGAAAAGTCCAACAATAAATTCTTACCATATTGTCCCAAACAGAAAGCTGGACCAGGTGCAGACCCATGATTAGGATCAAGTGATGGGAAGACGTCCAAAGTGTTCAGCTGAGCTGATTGCAGAGGTCTGGCTTTGAAGACTGTATACAATGAGGCAAGTCATTAATAGTTGGACTTTCACCTTCCTGGTAATAGATGAGTCATGCATTTGAGAAGGTCAGTGCCTTGGATTTTAAGAATGGAAGAGAAAATCAGGATCATTTGCCCTGCAGAACACAGGCTGTACAATTTTCTTTCAGCATTAAGACTGCAGGAGGCTAATACCTCCATCTATCTAGTGCCTTAGTTCCTTCTGCATGATTGGGCCAGGAGGGAACCACTGACCCAATTTATAGCTAAGCATGTCAACCTCAGTAACAACAGAGTTTTGCTAAGACCTGGGTATTTGTTACTCTTAACGTTTCTCACTTTCTTCATCTGCAGCCAAGCTCTCCAGTTCATAAATGATATTCCATTAGAGCAATCTGATCCCTTGTTTACACGATAGCCCAACAGCAAACTGATTAACCTTTGGAGAAATGTTCTCAAAAGCACAAGTAGTCTCACTCTTCTTCAGTGTGTCAGTTGGTGTCACACTCAGAACATCAACAAGGAGAGTTCCTCACAATATGAGGTTCTTTGAGCCTATTAGGGGAGCAGCCACAGGGGCATTTGGCTCTTAAAGCAAAGGGAAGCAATAGTTTCACTACCTGATAAGGCAAGGCAAGAGAACCACCTGGCTCCAAAGCTGGGCTTTCTGAAGAGCTTCACACTGTCAGGTGGGAAAAACAATGAGTGTGTGTGGTAGCAGGTTTTTGAGGGAGATACTTGTAAAAAGAAATCATTTTGACGTGGGCCGATATGCCTGACATGTAAGATGCACAAAAGGGAATACTAAAGTAGTGTAAATAAAGCCTAAAACTGAGAGCTATGGAGTGTTTCTGTATCCTACCTGCCAGCAAGTACCAGCCTGCCCTCAGAACACAGCTGGTTTTGGATACGTTAGCACGCTGCTTAAACAGAAATGGCTGATAGATCTTCCTGAGGCAAATTAAGGGGAAAAAAAAAAAAGATAGGACCAAACAGTTCTAGGTCCTTCCTTCCCCCAGGAAAGCAAGGAGCATCCAAAGCTTCCAAATAACACATTTAATTTTCACATACCTCTTCCACCCACTCAGTGTGGGTACGCTGGAATGAATTCACTATCTTCCAATATTTCATTTGCAAGAAAGGTTCCTGTAAACAAAAGACAAGTGTCCAGGTGACAGATTTCCAGACAGCTTCATATCTTCTCCTTCAAAAAACTTTGGAAAGAGAAAATGCAGACTAGCCTCCCAAGCTGTATCTTCTTTCCTGAGATATTCCTATGGCTCTTTTTCTCAATACTAGGTTTGGAAGACATCTATACCCCCTTGAGAGAGAAATTAAAACCATAGGCATTCCCAGAATAACCGCATTTATACAACCTTCCCTTCCCTAGAGGAGAAAGAGAGGGACTCAAAACCTCGAAGACTGTTTTAGAACTTTTATGGCACTTAGCCAGAAATTTCAAGAAGACTTCATGTGGCCATAAATCAGCTGAATTGGTCAATGCGCGGAGACAACTGACCAAAACACTCACCCAATGCTAGATGATTCACATTTCTGAGAAAGCCATGAAACAAAAGATTTTGCCTTAAAAAGCAATGGGTTCCTCAACTTTTCTCAGAGTCATAACACACTGCATGAACTTTCATGATTACAAGGACCAACATAACTGAATTAATGAAGAAGTATATCCAGACATTTCTTTCAGTGCTGGCAAAGCGACAAGTACACACCAGGTGACCAAAACCTCAACATTCTACATGACTAGCCATAAAATTCTTGCACAAATATTCTCACAAACACTTCCATCCTGCTGAATGACAACAACTAGAATCTTTTTTTGTTATATCCCCTATTCACATATATTTTTATGTCAGGAAATTCTATGTCTCCTTTCAAGCTGAGTGCCTTTTCTCGTGGCTACAGAGGCCATTATTCTGGAGGAAGAACTATCCAGTCTGCCTGTCTCTCTTGTTTTTTAAATGCAATTGTCCTTTAGAGTGAACAAAGGCCTTCTGAAAAATCAGTACTCTTGAAGATACATTCACTCAAGATGAATACACAGTGGGGTTATTTTGGAATAGGGAAAGTATTTTATCCCATATAGTTCTAGGAATAAATATAGATACCAGCAGCAAGTATTTCAAACACTCTGGAGACTCCTTTGGGCTTCCTGGGTTCTGTTTATCCTACAAGACAGCCAGCTGAACTATTCTGACTGAATTCTTTGCTGCTTATATATATGCTGTGAATTGGGAAAAGGGACTTCTCAAGCTATTTTCCAAATGGTGGCCTCAGCTGGTAGAAAAGAGGCAAGGAGATTCCTTTGTGTTATCCTTGCCTTTTCTGTCCAGTGCTAGAGTTCCTAGTGCTTTATGTGAAACTCTTTTTGAGGAAAGTTTCGTTATGCTCCCATCTCCATTGAGAATAATGGCAGATTCATTTCCAAACAATGCTCAGAAATAGATCACTTGTAGCCCAAAGGCTTCAACAGCTTTTACTTCAGTGTTAACTAGCTAGTAAAGGTCTTCGTAAATGTCCTGTGCAGATCTCCCTTAAGGAAGTGATGACATCACCTTAGCAGTAAAATACACCATCCTCAAGCACCCACATCAGGATTTATCATGGCCACAGTGACTGCTAAGATCTAGAGAGCTCCCAGCTAAGTGGAAACGACACCAAGCCGTGTGGTTCAGTTGATATGCTGGAGGGAAGGAATGCCATCCAGAGGGACCTTGACACGGTTGTGAGGTGGGCTGATGCCAACCTGTCGTGGTTTAACCCCAACCAGACAGCTTTCACTCACTCACTCCCCCCCTTTCTTGCCCTCCCGCTACTCTCAGAGGGATGGAGAGGAGAATCAGAAAGAATGCAACTCCCACGGGTTGAGATAAGAACAGTTCAGTAACTAAGGTATAACACAAATCACTACTGCTACCACCAATAATAGTAATGATAAAGGAAATAACAAGGGAAGAGAATACAACACCCCATCACCAGGCAACCAATAACTTGCCCCCCCAGCCCGACCAAGCACCGACCGATACCTCCTCCAACCCTGCAGTCCACCTAGCCCTTCTGGGTAACTCCCAGTTACCTCCTGGGCATGACGTGCTGTGGTATGGAATACCTCTTTGGTCAGTTTGGGTCAGGTGTCCTGTCTCTGCTTCCTCCCAGCTTCCCCTCCTCCCTGGCAGAGCATGAGACTCACAAAGTCCTTGGCCAAACCAAAACATCATTGTTATCAGCTTTGTTCCCAGCCCGAAAGCCAAAACACAGCACTGCACCAGCTACTAAGAAGGAGAAAAAATGACTGCTGCTGATAAAACCAGGACATTATCCACCCCTTATTCCATACCATTCACGTCATCCTCAGATCCTACATTTTCAATATACCATCACTCTGATCTCAGTGTACTTCTATCTTAGTGCATGGACTAGTCCCTATAAAGCTGCTGAGTCCATCTGGTCCATGATGTCAGGCTCCATCTCTTGTAACAGTCTTTCAGAACAGGAGAGGCTGCGTGCAGTATTGGGTCGTTGCCTGCTGATGCCGATCATTCCCTTACTGTAGAACTTGTCTGGTTCTGTCAAAGTTACAACATTCTGAAGCTGTGAGATCAGTGAAGTTTAACCTCATGAAGTTTAACCATGCCAAGTGCAAGGTCCTACACCTGGGTCAGAGCAATCCCAGGCACAGCTGCAGGTTGGGCAGAGAAGAGATTCAGAGCAGCCCTGCAGAGAAGGACTTGGGGGTGCTGGTCGATGAGAAAATGAACATGAGCTGGCTTCAGTGTGCACTTGCAGCCCAGAAAGCCAACCGTATCCTGGGCTGCATCAAAAGGAGTGTGACCAGCAGGTCGAAGGAGGTGATCCTGCCCCTCTGCTCTGCTCTCATGAGACCTCACCTGGAGTATTGGGTGCAGTTCTGGTGTCCTCAACATAAAAAGGACATGGAACTGTTGGAACAAGTCTAGAGAAGGGCCACGAGGATGATCAGGGGACTGGAGCACCTCCTGTATGAAGACAGGCTGAGAAAGGTGGGGCTGTTCAGCCTGGAGAAGAGAAGGCTGCGTACAGACCTCATAGCAGCCTTACAGTATCTGAAGGGGGCCTATAGGGATGCTGGGGAGGGACCCTTCATTAGGGACTGTAGTGATAGGACAAGGGGTAACAGGTTCAAACTTAAACAGGGAAAGTTTAGATTGGGTATAAGGAGGAAATTCTTTCCTGTGAGGGTGGTGAGGCACTGGAATGGGTTGCCCAAGGAAGTTGTGAATGCTCCATCCCTGGCCATGTTCAAGACCAGGTTGGACTAGGCCTTGGGTGATATGGTTTAGTGTGAGGTGTCCCTGGCCATGTCAGGGGGGTTGGAACTTGATGATCTTAAGATCCTGTCCAACCCTAACTATTCTATGATTCTATTTCTATATACTCCCCTTGTCCCCACAGCTCAACATCACCTCTCAGTGCTGTAACTCCCAAAGTCCTGCGACTGGAGATGTTCAGAGTTTGCAAGGCACCCTCTGAAGTGCCTGCAGTGCAGAGTAAATTATGTGAACATAGGATGCCCATTAAGCACAGCACAGTTCAGGCCCACACTATATGACACATGACCGTAACGCCTACCAGCTGGAGAATTACACTGTTTTGAGATGCTCTTTCTTCTAGCAGCTCCACACTTGGATCATCCTGGCTCATGGCAACTGAAATGTCTTCAAAGATGCTAGCATTGGGATTTCTGAGTTCTATCCTGTAAGCCAACCAGCTGAACACTTCAACCTGTGAAAACTGCATCTTCCACTGGGTCATCAAAGCTCACGTGAGGCAACATTCCAAACACAGCACTTAAGTTTTGTCTTTTTGGCCATATCACTACAACTTACCTTGGCTTACAGGCAGATAAACTGACTAATTCCTAGACTGACTGATAGAAGACTGACAACCTAAGGGCTTCATGTAGTGCCAATGCAGGACTTTGTGAGATAAACTGAATGCCTTTACTTGTTTTAAAGATCCTGTTCAGCCTCTGGTTACTGTGCTCAGGGAGACAGCAATGCAGATGTATAGGTGTAGCAGCAAGGACTTTTAAAAAGCCACACAGCAAAAGCTGGAGATTCACAGGTCAGCTTCAGCAGAGCTATATTGATTTATAAGAGTTGACCCACGTATATCTGATGTAATCCACTGTCCAGGAAACAGAACATGTGAGGTGGTTGCTCAAGACAGCAGGGAACTGAGACTCAGTGACCCAACAGGGACTTCCAGTTTAATATTCAAAAATCCCTTGAAGCTTCACACAGGACATGGGGCAGAATGCTTAACCCTTGTAAAGAAGGCTTGTGCTCAGGTGGTTGCTGTAACAGGCAGCTTGGAGCACTTTCATTTTTAAAAGTTGCCCTCCACCATGAAGCCAAGTAGTTTGTAAGGATCAACAAGTCAGAGCAAGCATCTCCCTCTCCATGAACAGTGAGGTTAACTGCATTACAAGGTTTCACCAGTGCTTTTTAACCACTGGGTGCTTTTCTAAATTGAAGACCAGGCCCACTGGTCAGCAAAATGAAAAGACAGAGCCCCAGGCAGTATTCCGTTCATAAGTACCTGCCAATTTGTTTTGCAATTGCACTGTTATTTAAAAATGACAGTGTTGAATTAAAGAAAGTTTCAGCTGGGTATGGAACTTTGCAGCTCCAAGGCAGATCTGCCAGGGTGCTCTATCTGCCAGCCCATAAAACGTTTTGAGATAGAGTGTGCCAAACTAAATTAACTGGATTTGAGGTCAAGCAGCATTCACAGCTGAATGCTCTGTAGACACCCTGAAAAGGAGCAGCAGCAATACCCCCTTTACCTGTAAAGCATATTGGAAATAAACAAACAAGAAAAGGAAAAATCCACTCACTGTTCTCATGCTCTTTTTTATGAGGTTGAGCAATATTTATTTGAAAGCTGTAAAACCACGAATACTTGGCATTTGCCCTCTTTGATAGCAGCATAGTTTAATGTAGGGCAGGGGCATCATTTTGCTGCTTTTAGCAAAGTTAAAATTAGCCATTTGAATCATTACATTTTTCTCTAAAACCCGCCTGCACATGGATGTGCTGAGCCACTGTTTTATGTATAAATATAATGGAATATATATACACACCTCCTCATATTTTCTTCTTTGGCTCGTCAGTATTGAGGAGAGTCAACTGAAGCCAATAGAACATTTGCAAAAACGACTGAAAGGTCGTCAACATACAAGAAGACCACAGACGCAGCCCTTAGCTTCCTTCTGCCTTAGCTTGCAAAAACATCCACTTGCCATCCAGCTCACACACAGGTACTGAAGCCTGATTAACATCTTTTAAATAGATTGAGATCATCATATAAACAGAGCTTATAAAATGCAGGGAATTATCATTATTTTAGCAGGCCAAATCCTGACATCATTGCTGTTTTCCACTGGGAGAAAATAAAAAAAATCTTGGCTTCAACAGCAGTTTTGCCTCACTGAAAGGTGAACAAAAACAGACTGAGAAGACTTCAGGATCTGTCCAGAGATCATTTATTCTGAGGACATACAACTCATACTGATGAATTTCATCACAAAATAGCTTGGCTTCAGATTGATCTATCTGCCACTTCAGTTAGCCATCTATAGCATGTTGGTCAGTCTTCACAACCATAAAAGGTGAGGTGGTCTGTTTCTTTGCACAAAGGAAGGATTGTGTTACTGCACTGGACCAAGGGACAGATGCTCACTTGGCTTGCACCTGCTTGGTGGATCGTCTTTTAGAAATTGTCCTGGGCCATGGACAATCTCAGGTGTCACAAGCTCTTCCCACCTGGGTCTTCACTGACTTTTCTCAGCTTCCAGAAGGGCAAAGGGCACGACCAAAGTGTGTTTGTATTTAAGCTAGCACCAGCTCTATTCTCAAAAAAGTAATCTCACTTAAGAAATTACCTTTGCTAAGGAACATGATTTCATCCAGGTAGGTTGCTTTGCCATGGTTTTAATGGAAATATTTCCATTTCAAGACAAATACTCCATACCTTGATGATCATGATACTGCATTTGGCATACGGAATCCTACATTCAGGTCACCCACATTCAAACACAGTAAAGGTTTGGAATGGAAAACATTAAGTCTGCTCTAGGCAAGGCAGGAACTTGAAACCAAATTTCCTGTGTGCCAGTAACTCAACCATCAGGCTTTGGATCACACAAGTCCATGGGCCAAACAACCCTGAAAGCAGCTGTGGGAGGAGTCTTCCAATCCAGCCCTAAACACTGCAAAGGGAAGCAAACTGACCTCTGATTTCATGATACCTGACTACAACCTTGGTTGTTTAAGAGCAGTCTCAGTGCAAGCCTGGGTCAGTTGAATGCTTTCTTCTCCCTCATCCTGATGCATGGGGAGTATTAGGGGATATTCATATCTTACAACATGTTCACTATGTGACTTGCATTAGATTAACTTGGGCTAGGAAGAACTAGATGGAACCGGGGGGGGGTATTTAGTTTTTTTTTAAAGCTGGGGGCCCAACTCTCTGAATTTCAGTAATACAAGAACTATTCAATATATTAGAAATCTACCATTTTTCAAATATTCAAAAAACACTGGAATAATTGCAATAATATTAAAACACCCGGTATTGGAAAAGTACAGACATTAGAACTGGCGAAAGTGAAATCTTACAGATCTATGGTTTCTATGTTTGTTTTCTAGTAGGAAGTGGATTCTGCACATCACTGTATCTGGGTGACTCATGTTTAAAATGCTAAGTCCCTTCGTCCTTCTGGCTGAAGAATTAGTCAGAGTGACGCACAAATTTATTACAGCCACATGCAGTGCAACAGTCCAGTGCGCCTAATCTTGGAATAGGAGAGATCAGGAAAGTCCCCAGTTGGTCTCTTGCATGAGATTTCCAGGTACCAGTAATTTTAGATAGGTCAACACTTCCACTGCATACAGACCTTGAGAGCAGAAATTAAGCCACTTTTCACATCCTACTTTTTCATTGTTTGTCACCGCATGCATTTGTTTACATACATGCTCCTTTAAGGCATGAACTTTAAAAGTATGAGATACCCACATTCATGCACAGCTAGTGGCAACTGCACATATTCAACACCACCGAAATTCTCCATATGCATCTAAAATAAGTACAAGAAATTAAAGCAAAATACAAATCTTACTGCAAGCAATATCCGTTTTTCATAGTAAACCCTGCCAATAAGAGCCAACATTGATCTCCTGTGGGAGATTTTGCATAGCAGGATAAGTAGAAATATCCCTTTGCCATTTAAGGATAAACAGCATTAGGTGAGGTATGACAGAACTTGTCATCCTCTGTGCCATATCAGCCTGAGAAAGATGGACAAATATTTTGTGCACAAGAGGGTGTCGCTACTCAGTTATTTCCTGCTTATCTGCCAGCCCAGCCAAACAACCGGCTAATACACAAATGAAACCTGACTATAAATGATTCACAAGCTAGCTGGCAAGTGAAAACTTAGTGCTGCTTCACCAAACCCTTCCAGCGGGAGCAGCTGAAGCACCTCAGCAGCCCCTCCACAGCAGTCTTGAGGGCAGTTTGGTTCAGCCCACTGGGGTATGAGGCACCTGCCAGAGCCCACTTGCTTGCCACAAGCTCCCTGTACAACGTATAGACAGTGGGAAGTGGACAGTGCTATAAGCAGTACATTGATAGAACATTTCTTCTGTAGATTTTGCAAGGTGGCTCACCAGAGATGCCCAATCCCACCTACGGTCTTATGAAAGCTCTACAGCAGGGTAGTCAGCCAATACCACTTTTGAACTCCTTAGAGCTTCAGACTGATCCGGGACATGGGAGAGGGAGTTACCCTTTTGCTGACACAACCTGCCCCTGTTCTAGTTAAACCCTTCCTATCCCTATGACTTTGGTCAACAGGTTGTGAAATGGGGTGGGCATCATGGCCATCTGGACATGTCATGATCTCCATAGATCACCCAGCTGAGAGCTACCTCAAGGCTTTTGAAAACATCTTTCTTTCTTGTAAGATTTTGAACAGGCCTTCTCATTGCTGAAAGGTTCTTAAACTGCCTAGGCTTTTCTTACACAAAACAGGGTTATTCTAGCCATTCCCTATGGCCCTTCCAAACCACTAATACTAGCCATAGTCTCAAAGACAGCAGAAGGTGGCCCAGGTGGCCCTAGAACCACCTGACAGTCTTAAGGAGCTCCTAAGGCTGGGTTGGCCAATATGGTTCTATGTCCACATTAACAGATAGCACAGTAGTCTTGGTTTTCCTCCAGTAGCTGATCTTGATTTCAAAGGTCAGCTGCCTCCCCACACTCTCTGCCACATGTAGGCCCACATACCATGTTGCCACCATGAGAAGATATCCACTGACATGTCTGAAATGCCAGCAGGCAGCATAGATGAATAAAGGAAATACCTCCTCTCCCACACAAGACAACTGCCATCAGAGGCAGCTTCCCTGCCACCCACCTACTTCAGGTTTTCCTGTCTGTCCCTTTCACCCTGTCCCTCTTGTCACCCCCATTCCTGCTTCTCTCTCAGTCCTTTGCAGAGGACACCTAGCAAATCCCTGCTTGAGAGTTGCACAGGGCTGACTAGCAACTGGCAGGCTCAGACTAGAAAGAATCAGCTGTGGTGGAAAGAAACAATAACTCCATCAGTGAAGGCTGGAATACCCTAAAAGTGACAATAAGATTTAAGGCTACCCCAAAGCTTGCAACATACCTGGTCTGTTTTTACAATGAGCAGTTCTGAATGTCAAAAGAAAAATTGCACTAGAAATTGAAAGGGTGGCCAGTAGCCCAGTAGGAATACACAGACGCTTAACACTTCTCCATTAACAGCAACAACAGCAAAACTATAAAGGTTATTGCTAATTCAGTGGGTTTACAGTGCAGAGAAAGATGTTGCTTTTCTGTTAGAAAACAGCTTGAACAAAGGAGGAAGATGGAGTGATGTATGGATTTTCCTGAGTCTGCAGCAGTACAGCTGTAAGGCACTAAGATGGAGTGGCACTGCAGAGGGTCCAGGATGTGCTAGGACATCCACAGTGCTCCCTCAGAGACCGCCACCTCTCCAGGGCAAGGAGCAGGGGAGAGCAAACACTACAGCACTTCACTGCAGGGAAGGCAAGGAAGGCAGCCAGTGGTCTGAGTGGGAGGAAAACCAAGGGAAGTCAGCTGCCTGGGACACAGGAGAAACAGAAGAGTCCGAGGATGTCAACACAGATGAGGTGCTGGTGAAGAGGAGAGGAGGTGGGAAGGCTCAGCCCTGCAGCAGATCTCCACAACTGGCCAAGAAACAAATCCCAGCCAAATGAGCACTGCATGGGGACAACAAGTGGGAATCATGGAAAAGCAGTCGCAAAAATACCTAGGGGGTCATGAACAGCAATAGTTACCACAATGCAAACTAGAGTGTGCAATTCCAGCCAGTCATCTGCTCTCTGACTAGGGCTTGCACACAGGCTGAGCCTTTCCCACAGCCAACCCAGGTTAGCTGCCCCATCTCTACTGAGAGGCAGGGAAACCAACCCCACTTACCATAGGGTAAGGAAGCGCACATGGACAGCGCTTGAGGAATTGTTCCACGGTTGAGCTATTAACTTGTCTGTGTTTCTGTATCTTGGGTTGAGCTACCTGTAAAAACTTTTGTCAAGGAGGGTTATAGCATCCTGGAGAAAACAGAATGAGTCTGGACTCTGGGTTCTACAGCTGCAGTCAGGCAAGTCTAAAAACATAAAAAACAAAACAAAATAAACAAAAAAACCCAACAAAAGAACCCAACAAAAAAAAAAAAAGCACACAAAAAAAACCCAACACACCAACCAACCAACCAAAAAAAAACCAACTGAAACCCAACAGAACAGAAAAAAATCACTGCAGTTTTCAGGGTCTTTTACAGTCCTGGAAAAAGGGCAGGTAATCTGAGGAAGGAGAACAGAGGTTATAAACCATTGATGAAAGCACAAAGCCAGTCAAATAGCAGATGAATACTAAGCCAGTGTGGGATTCATGTCAAGAAAGTAAGCTACAATTGCATTATTTGATTCTACAATAATTTGAGTTTATTTTAGTAGGAAGATGACCTCTCTATAATATTTGTCAGGCTGCTGCTGCCAGTGTCTAGCCAGGATGGCTAAATGTATAAATAAGCTCTTGACTTAATCACCAAAATCTTTTGCATAAGAACTACGTGTAGAGACAGAGTAAATACATTTTACAATGTCTAGAATACTTCCAGCCATTTTGTTGTGCTTCCAGGTTAAAACTTGTTTTTAAAAAAGGAGAAAAAGCAAAAAAGAGGGGGGATTAAAAATTAATGTTAGTCCAAACCCTTAGAGAGCACAAGTAACAGCTGGAGACAAGTAAAGCATGCAGCACTTGGCACTGAGCAGTGTACTACAAAATAAGGAACAGACACTTGAATGCATTTCCAGATCTCCTAGAAGCAAAAATACCCATTGCCCAGAACGGGTCACCTGAAAGGATCCCAAGCTGTAAGGCACATTTCCTAAAGAAAGCTATTAGCCAACAACAGCTCTTCGAAAATGCAAGAGAGAACCCTGGGAACAGACCCCACTTTCAATAGTGCAGCAGGGATGCTACCTAAATGCTCACAAACCATGTTGAGGGCAAAACAGCAGAGAGAAAGTCCCCTTTCAGAAGTTAGATGTAGATACTCCCCTGTGATCAATGTTTCCAAATCCTGGAGAAAATAGTGTAACACCCTTTCACTTACTTAAAGTTCTAATATTCCCTGCTGTTGTTTTGACCTTTGCTAGCTGAGTGCTAACTCTGCTGCTCGTGGGCACTGTGATTCTGTTCACATCTCTTTCACCAAAGTGAACATCTCATCCAGACTCTCCAAAAATGCAAGCAAGCTACCACCCATCTGGGTACAGTAAAGCACAGCAGCCTTTCTTAGCTCTAAGATTCATCCAGGATGATGACAGCCCTAACAACAACACAGTGAAGTGGCCCACCTTAGTTTTTTAATACAGGCCCAACTTAGAGGCAAATTCTACATATTTCTGAGGCCTGACATGCAGTTTTGCGCTTTTTTGTAAGAAATAATGCTGGTATCCTTGGGTTCCATGTTAGAAAAATGACACACTTGAGTCATTAGCAGGTAACACAGCAAGTTATGTGGTAGGAGCAGGCATCTTAACTATGGATACAAAACCACTGCTGAGAAGTTGTGGGGAGCAAAATTTGTGCTGCTACAGAATGGCACCACCTCTTGTGTGAATCTTACAAATGTGGAAAATACATTCTTTGGACTACAGGAAGCTCTTAGTACGGGGTTCCTTTCACAAAAAGAAACATGAGAAGACCCATACATCTGCCATCTTGCTTAATATGGCTAATATAGTTATTAGGCTTGATTTCAAGTGAAGAGATTTTTCAAAGACTCTTTAGCTGCCATACCAGAATGAGTTTAATGTTGTGTCAAACTGCATCAGTAGAGATGGAGACACTTTACTGAAGGAGCTTACTACATTGCCTCCAAGGAAATTGACTCAGAAATGAAAGATCAAAACAGCCATTAGCTTTTGGTGACAGTCCCACTAGCAGTTACATAGCCAAGCAATAATCAGCAGATACCAAATTTATCCAGGAGATCATTTTGCTCACATTGTTGGCATTGCAGGTTTGAAATCTACGGCAACCAAGGGTATTGGTACAGGAATATGAAGATCTACAGCCCACCAGAACAGTTCTGAACATTTGCAGCCAGCTCCTGGGACATTCAAATAGCTCCTTTCTGGGATATTTGCTAGCCATTCCCATAGGGACAAGGGGCACAGAGCCACTAAGAAACACCTTGAGTTACCACCACTGCCAGAGAAATTTATCTGGCTTACAATGTACCAGGGTGCTGAACCCAAGAAGCTCTCAGGAGAAAGCAGGAAACCAACACAGACCTATGTCATGTAAATACTTCTTGCAGTCTGCTTCAGCAGCAACAGACTGAAAGCTGCTATTGCAGGCAGCCACATGCTTACAGCTTCTTACTTTCCTAGGTGCTGCTCAGGGCTCATGGACTTGCTTGGAATCATGGGTTGAGTAATGCATGAGCTACCCAAGAGCTATCCAAGGGTTTTAAGAATTGTTCTGGTTATTGCAAACTACAGCTTATTGAGTAGGTTAAGGTTATTGTGGCCTGCCACCTGAAAAGGTTGGGCACTACTGACAGAGCTAAAGCAGCACTAATCAAAAGGAGTGTGAAGGTGTCTAGACTGTCAGCAAAGCTAAGTTGTCCACTTGGTGTTCATGCCAAGAATGGGTAAACTGGCATCTCCCACTGTCACAGTCCAGGGCTCCTTCCTCTGCATATTAAAGTGGGTTATAGCTTCAAGACGTGAGTTTAAGAGCCAGTAGCATCTTAACTCCAAAGGGCTCCATCTTGGTATGGGATCCCAGGGGTCTAGCACTAAATTAAGGCATTGAAGGTTACAGTGAAGCAACTCAGAGCTCAGAACTCCAGCTTAGGTCTCAGCTGGGTCACCTGGAGATGTTCCTCGGGCAGTTGACACAAGTAGCCTATGGAAGCTGCACAAACAAAGGTAAAATTAAAGAGAAATGGTAGAGACAAAGGCTGCGTCTGCCCTGCACAAGTAGGTGCAGTGGTACCTGAATAACCATGCTTTGGGCTTGACAGAACAAAGCTCAGCAAAAGCTAACTTTGGTGTTTCACTGCCACTTATTTGGCAGATTTACCTTAGATTTACCATTATCCTGTGGCTCACAACTAGGACAACTACGTTCTCCTTCAGTGCCCTCCATTTCAAGCTTTAGATAGCCTTGAATGAGATGCCAGAAACAATAGCACCTCATTATGCTGCTGAAGCTAGCAAACAGAAAAACTGACAACTTCGGCAATGTAAAGACATGCTGCAGAAAATACACCTACCAACAGATAAGGGGGTAGGTTTGTGCTCATAAACCCTCCAAAAAGGTGTTTATCCCCTTTCTAACACTCACATTTAGCTAGAAACATTAAGAAAAAACATTTATATGCTCACCAATCAGTAAAAACTATTGTGAAAGAATGTGAGAAGGATTATGTGAGATACAAATACATCTTATTAGCTGTGTGGTGTTCATTCTAGTGTATCAAAGGAGTTACTCAATGAATTTGCCATGCCAAAAATTCTTTCTTCATTGTGAGGAACTGGGGGAGCTACTCTGCTAGAGGAAAACAAAATACTGATTTTCAATAAAATGGGAGTTTATATTATTATACTGGGCTGTTTAATCTTGTCTCCTCCTAAATGTACACATTGTGCTTTGCACAATAGACCCTGATCGTGGTGGGGCTTTTAAATGCTCTAATAATAATAACAAAAATGAGTAGCAGTTAATAAGGAATTCAATGATCCAAGAAATTACCCCCTCATAAGTCTGACTACTGTATCTAACAGCAATGGAACAAATACTAAGAAAAATAAATTACTGGAATACATTCCAAATTACATCTGGAAAACAACAGATTTTTGAGCAATAATCAGCACAATAAATCTGGTCAGAAAGATGTGGCAGCCATACCTTTGAAACAAATGTCTGCAGGATACTCAAAGCAGTACATGTATTACAGCTACATTACCCTCTCAGTAAAATATTTGTTCCAGAGCCAAATAAAATCTTTTATTAAAAAAGAAAAAGTAAAACTAAATTTTTTTTTGGCAATAAACAATATGAAGGTCACAGCTACTAAAGGATAGGAAAGAAAAATTCTAGCTGGTGTCATTTAAAATACAGGGCTAGTGATACCTTAAAAGTCAGTGTAGACCATATGCTTTTTTTCTAGAGTATTTCACTCTGTGCCATTTACATATTTCCTTTACTGTCCTTGTAATACCATATGAGATTCCCAGAAATATATTGCTCTCTGTAGATATTATCATTGTCTGGAGCTGAGGCTTGGGAGGGAGAAAGGGAATGAAGGAGCTATTTATTCTCTCACCCTATAAATTCAAACAGCTTCTGAAATTTTGCATAATACTTAACACTTTTTAATCATGACCTGGAAGGGGAAATTCACAAATGAAGAACTCCAGCTGGTAACCTTACCTCCCACTTATATTGCCTTTCTCACATTACCAGCAATAAATCCATCCAGAGTTAGCCCATAGCATAGCAAAATACTTGAGCATATGTTCAACTATTGGCACAGCCAGTAGTTACTGAACCTAAGTAACTGCGGTTACACTTGGAGGCCTTTTTATATCATTAAGTTGCATTAGCTACTCAGAACTCTTCCCTCTACTCAAGGATGCAAAAGAAGGTCATAAGATGCCTATCACCTGCAAGAGCAAGAAAATTCTGCTGTGGATATTGCAAGTAACCAAGAGGAATCAGCACAAGTTCCTACTGATTGGAGCACTTAAAAACAGGTGAGAAAACTCTAGTAATTGCACTGTAAAAACGAGCTTATCCTCACACAGACCTGAATGAGCATCCTCAAAGGTCTAGACAGGGCGTGAGCAGGGCAGAGCTATCCCTCATAATGTGGACGTGAGGAAGAAAACTTTCCAGAAGAGACTGCACCAAACCTCAGTATTCTCTCTCCCTGAGGGGAAAATGTGGTATGTGAATCCCACAGCAACAAAAGGTTAGGAGGTGGGGGGATAAAAAAGAAGCTGTGTCTGTCTTCCCTCTGTTTATTAATAGGTTGATTTATGGGAGTTTCTAAAAATAAAGTAAGTACCAAAACATATGACTGACCAGTGCCCTATGGCTTTCTTCCTCACGTGGAAACTTGAAAGTGTTTCTTTAATTATTCTGTATTATGCAAAATTCATATGACTATTGGCACTAATGCAAGCAGTTCTCAGCCAGGATAGTTACTAAACTAAGATGGGTAAACTGGTGAAAAACAAAAATGGGAGGTGGCGTGGTAGTGACATACAAAACAAAATATATTCTCTGTAAACTTAAAGAGATAATGTCTGTATGGGTAGGAATGTTAGGCTGCTTTGGCAGTTGACTGAAATAAAAGGGATTTTTTTCTTAGTTCCTTATGACTATGAAGTGCCTTATCCTCTGGGACTCCAAGCATAAATGGCAACATATTCGTGACACTTAGTTAACTAGCAGGTCATAATAAAATTCTCATATCACTTCAAACCAGTCGGAAATAGTAACCTTTTCCTTTGTTTATTTGTAGTAAACCAAAATACTGAAGATGGAAAACATTGTAGGCCAAGTGAGATGCTTAATTTGATCAAAAAGGAAACAACTCCATTAATTCAGGCACACTCTGAACTGTTTGGTGCTATAAATTTTTTTAAAAAAAGAGTGTTTCTCTTTAGGACAGCCAAAGCAAAATGTTCTTTTTTTTTTTCTTTTCTTTTTTTTTTTCCTATTTGGGGTTTGTTTGTATTTTTGGCTAAAGGAATTGGGTGAATTTGACATGACACTTCATGAAGGATGTGGGAACGCTAAACAGAAGTAAAAAGAGGGCCTGAGAATGATCCAGTGGTTGGCAAATAGCTCGTGCGATGGCAGGCTTCAGGACCTCCTGCTATTCAGATCGTAGGAAGGGAAGATTGATAGGCAATAGAAAACAACCCAGTCTTTCAATTCCTGTCAACAAGGAGAGAGAAGGATCCAGAAACTAAGAGGTGGTTCAGGAAGAATCAAGTCACGCAGCAGATCCCAGGTTGCCCCAGGACTCCAGGAGCCCAAAGTAGATGTAATAGAAATGGAGCTTGGCCTGCAGCAGATTGGGTCTCTCAGCCCCAGGACTAAGGCAGCTCCTGCCTTCCCACAGCATGCTGGTGCTAGCTCTGCCCCGGCCCATGCCCAAATTCACCAGCATTGCTTTCCTTGTGTTGGTGCAATCCTTGCAGAAGAAAGGATGAAACCCTTGTATTTTAGGTATATGCCTAGTTAGACATGGCTGTGATTCACATGGTCTGGGGACATGTTTAAGTATCTGCCCAGTTTCTAGCACAAAAATTATTCCTGCAGCTACATGCCTGCCTGTTCTGTTGAACAGGGTCCTACATCACGTCCTTCCTCTGCCCCTCCACATGGAACCCATGTGAACACTCTGGTATTAAGTGATAAACCTGAATGTTAGTATGTTTTGCTGGAAGAGGAGAAAAATAAAAAGTCAGGGAGAAAAAAACCCATGATGAAAATGGAACAAGAAGTAGGTATTGCAAAATCAATACACACAGAACATGAGAGGAAAGATGAAGGGGCAAGAGACAGAACTTCTCATCTGAAAACACAGTGTACCTGCCATGTGTAAGGTGTGCATTTCTGCCAGCATAGCTCTGGGGAAGAATTTTCTCTTTCTCACGTAAGGCTCACTTTAGCCACAGAGTTTTTAATTCACCACTCCCTTGCAGAAATAAGTGGGTGAATGCCACAGTGGTAAAAGGTTCACTACTCGCAAATTCCAAATTAGTTTGTTATTTGCTAAACCTCAAGCTCCTCGACGTTCAATTCTTACTGCATAGTGACTCACTCATATAATGAAGTCTCAGTATAATAAAATCTGGATTAAGCTATTGCAGCTCTTAGCTCAGCCAAATTATTTTGCCAAGTCACTCTCAATACTTTTAAAATGAAAACGCATAAAAATCCCCCAGCACAACTAGAACAAGGGTCAGTATAGCATCATAAAGCAGAGTAATGCCCTGCTGATGTAAAGGAAATCGTAGTACCTCATTACCATTGACAACTCAGGCACAGTGCTAACTGTGGACAAACCGTTACTTGCCACTTCTTGAGGAGGACGCTTGGAGGGAGTTACCTGCCTGACTGAGACATCATACTGCTGGATCTCATCAGGAAGATCTCCTAAAGTCCAAAAACCAAAAGCAGTTGTTTGGAGGTAACAGCCCATTCAGATTGACAGAAAACATAATTCTGTATATCCCCCAAATGCATGTGAATCAGCCTGAAACATGTTTTCTGATTTACTCCCGTCCGGACTCAAGCCCTGTTCCAGCACACATCAAGTCCAGCCAGCTCCTGCACAGAGCCACAGCAGCAGCCAGCTGCTCATACCCGCAGGCCACCAAACCCAAACCCTTCATCCAGGGTACTTTGTGTTTCATTGCAAGAAATGTCTCCTTAGGCTGATCAGCCACCACCAGAGAAGGCTTCTCTTAATCAGAGAACTGTTTAAGGTCAGTGAAAAGTCTTATACCGGATGCTTTATAACAACTCTTCTAACTTCCTTCTTTCCCTTTTTCTTTATCCTTTCTCCTGTATGCTCACATTATCCTAACTCCAGCTAATACTAGAAGTTGGAACCTGGAACACACAGCTGAAACTGCTGAACCCTCATTTCCTATGTGAAGAATATGTAAAGCTTTCACAGAAAATAATGATTCTTACCTTTGGACATATCCTGGCTCCTGCTGTAGGGCCAGGATGGAGATCAGCAGTTCCTCTGGACTTTCAGGGTATTGCTGAGTCCATACAGAGCATCAGATAGGCCATCTGCAATGCTGGGGTTGTTTTGATGGCTTGTTTGCCAGAAGAACTCTTTGTATTCCTTTCATGTCCCTCAAAAGTTCTCAGTTTTTCAGGGAATGCAAGTCCACTTCAAAATTTTCATAGATCTCTCTTTTTTCACTTACACCAAAGGGACTGTTATGACCAGTTGAACAGACTGTGAAGAACAAACCAATGACAGAAAAAGGTAGATTTCTACCTACTATAGAAATCACCTTTATAGTAGACAGGGTAACTCCCTACCAAGTTTATCCATGGACAGAAGCTCTATTTTTCACTGATGCTCTGGGCTTCCCAGGAAGATCCTCCATAACGTCATTCAAAGCTTGAACAAACAGAAATCGGTGCTTACGTGACCAAGCCTCTCTCTTCTGAAGTGTGTCCTTCACTGATGGCATCCTCTCTTTCCCAGAAGAAGGACTGGTCAGCAGGTAAGGAAAAGACTTTGAAATAAACTTTAGAGCTGGCAGCCTATTCTTTTACCTTATTCATCATGAAATAGAGGCACCACAAAAATGTTGTCTTGATGTCTATAAAGCAAGGCCCCTGCTGTCAGTCTGCTTGCAGTTAGCCCCATACAAGAACTTCTATGTAAACATAGCAGTCCAATACTTAGCATCAAATGTACAATCTCAGTTTTCCATTTTTTTTTATTTGCTGCAAAGAAGCCTGAGGTGACTATCCAGATGGTAAACTATTACCAGTTTGGCAGCAAAGTCTGGTCTGGTCTCCTAATAGAGCATTCGTCATGCTTACATATTGTATCATGTTCTCATTTATAAAGCAGTTACACCCATCTGCAAGGCCAAATTCTGCTCTGAGCTACACAAGAGTAACCATGTTACAATAGGGATAAAGCACAGGGAAGAGCAGAATCTAGCCCTAGAATCTACACATCAAAAAGCTTTTAGAAATATGTAGTAACTAAGCCTCCATACACCTCCTCAGAGGCTAGGCGCTCTGAATGGGAAATAAATGGAAACTCTTTACAGTATTAACTGACACAATCAGAGTTCAACGACAACAAATCTTCATTTCCAAGGAAGGAGTTTTATCAGCAATGATACAAGCAGATATTCATTAACTGTATATGTGAAGTCTAACTTCCAATATAATAAAATCAAAAGGAAATCTGCAGTTGCCAGATAATACCTCTTGTTATACAAAGCAAATAATGATAAACCTTAGTCTTGATAAAGCAGTCCCTGCCAGAGCCTGAAGCAAGAGGATGTGCATGGCATCAGTATTCAGGGCTCTTTGCTTCCCTGGTGACAGCAGAGGTGATTTAACTTGCGCACATAAAGACATGATCTTTTGCTTGTTTGCATGGGGTAACATTTCTGGTCTGTATAATCTGCAGTCACTGGAGAGGGAGTGAGGAATCAGATGAAAATGTTTTGGATTTCAGCAACAAACCTTCCCTATAGGGAGGTGACATGTCCTCCTAGAGAAGCACTGAGGGCTGCACATCCTCTCCCATACCAGATGATGGGAAAGCAAAATCTGTGTTCAGATTCTTCTTCCAGACCATCCATCCTCAGGATAATTCTTTTGAGGACAGACTGAAGCCCAGGCTTTTCCCCAAACATATGCATTTAAGTTTCGGGCAAGCAGTGTTCCTCTATCAAGGCTTTGTTAGTTTGTATATACCAGTACAGTTCCACCTACTTGAGTGCCAGCTATTTAGTCTTAGAGTCTGCTGTCCTTTGATTGGTATGAGGGAACGATCAGAAAAACTGGTTTAGGTTTTGAAGGCCTTTAACAAGTAGGCACTGCTTGCTGTTGATCGTGGGTACTGATGTGGTACCCAGTGAATGGAGGCTATTGCATTACAGTCTGCTGTAAATCACACTTCTTAAACCCATCTCATTTAAAGAGAACTCCCCGACATCAAAGCAGAATACAATTTAGCCCTACATGCTTGCCAAACACCAGTTTGAAAAACCAAAAGAGATAATATATGGTGAAAGTGGCACAACCTCATCATCCCAGGGAGATGCCCAAAGCCGTCTGTGCAGCACAGACCTGATACTCAGTGGTTTGGCACCACTCTGCCTCCCCAACCCAGACAGGTTTGCAGTTAGCGTATGTATCATCAGAATGGCTTGTCAGACAATGTCCAGAAAGCTTCCAAAACTTTTCCTACAGTTATATTGAAATGTGTTTGGAAAAGTGTGTGATTAATTGCCAGAGGCTTGGTGATACCATTATGTGATTTCACTATTGTACAATGTGCCATTAAGTTCTGGTGAAAGAAATAGGAAGAAATTGATTGTCCATACTGCACAGAACAATTACTTTCTAACATAACACCTTGCTAAGTTGGCTTTGGTTTCACTGAAAAACTTTATGTGGGTCGATGTGTTTTTCAGACCTATTCAATGCCTCTGGGAGCTATTTGTGAGACCAAGTATTCCTATTGTTTTTGTACCATCCAAAAACTGACCTACCAGAAGAGTTATCACTTAACCCCACAATAATTCTTTCAAGGAAATGGCCTAGAAAAGGGTATCCAGTATCCTGAAGAATAATGGGCCCAAAATTCATCTGATATCAGCAGTGAGTTTATTACTTATGTATTTTGAAAAATATAACTATGAGACCGGAAAGCATTCAAAGTGCCTTACAGTGAAACTGTAAGGACTGAAAGCCAAATTAAAGGTTAACATAACACTGAATTATTTTGTATTAGACTTTTACTCTAATTTTCTTTAGCACGCAATTGTACTAAAGATCAGCTGCTCCCAAGTTCTGAAATAAATTATCTCTCAAGAACAATCTTACATTTATATTACTATAATAACCATAACCTGTTGCAAACATTTGTATAATTGGTTCAGTCTGTGCACAGGCATTACTTCATGCGCCATAGAAATTATTCCACTTACAAGTCTGTATTGGGCGAGAACGAAGTAGCTCTGCAGACAACTTGAGAAGACTGGGACTTGTCTCAGCTTGCTTGGGAAAAAAGCCTCTGTGGTATAGATTGAGCTACTTAAGTTGCCTGTACAATATGTAGGGTAAGAGAGACCATTCCAAAAGGCAACTGGACACGACCAAGGACAGAATTATCTCTCCATATGGACTCCAGAGAATTCCTCATCAATAAGTTTAAGCTGGATAGCTAGCATTTAAATGGTGATGCAGAGGTAAAGTAAATACTACCTGAAGTACTGAGCAATTTTTTTTTCACTTTGAAACTACTATGGAATTTGGCAAAGTAAAATATGCAAGTAAGATGTTGCCGTGAATTTATCAGAGTTCATGCTGCTAATCTTACACAGAAGAAAAAAGTGCAAACCGCTCTCTGCTTGATTTTCTTTCTCTGAAATACAGAGCAGAATGAGTACATGCTGGCTGTATACTGTTAAGAAGCTACTACTTCTCAGATCACAGTGAGATCTCTACTGAACAGTAAGGCATTTTTCATATCTACACACATACCCTGCAGAAATATGATTTTCTTCTCAGCCATGTCCTTTTGGATTCAGGTGGTCAAGCAGAAGATAGCCTGAAAATAGGCAAGAAGGGCAGATAGCCTTGCTCCTTGGATTTTGAAAGCAGCTGAAATCACACTACAATTGCAGATTTATCAGAATGACTTGTCAAATAATTGCAATCTCCTAAATTATTCTTTGCAAAACAGTGATTCATTATCTTATGATGAGGCTTTCCTCATGAGATGCTGGATTTCCAGTGGATCAAACAATGACAGCAGATAACATATTCCTGCAAGGTGGCTGAACACATCTTACTAAGGTAAGGTGGCTGAACACATCTTAGTTAAGTGAGAATTCCTTGATGTTTCTAAAGAGTCGAAAAGCTGACTTCTCAGGAAGAGTGAGAGAATTCTGTAAGAGGAACGACCACTGTGGCAACTTATACCAGCCGAAACTCTGCCTTCAGTTCACATGCAAGGAAATCATGGAGAAACCAGAATCAAGCCTAGAAAAAAAGGAGGAAGAATTACAGAGGCAGAAAGGCATCAAACTGAAGTAAAATCAGAAATTGAGGGGAAAATAGAGAAACAAAATAAAAAGATAAAGGAGCGTAAGAGAAAAGGGAAAGATAACTGAATGCAGAATCACGAAGCAAGCAAATAAACAATGAACAGATGCAAAGAATGAATTGCTGGACAATGACCAGAAACATATCTGAGAATTGGGAGAAGAGGCAGAAAAAGGAAGGGAAAGAAGCCAAAAATCATAAGACCAATGTTTTTATCTTCTTAGTATTTGTAATTGTACTGCATGAACCTCATTTCTTTTTTTCTGAACTAGTTGGAAGTCTTGCTGAGAAACTGCAGCCTACTGCTAACAAACACCATGCTTCTCAGAGGTTCCTCTGTTGTTAACCAAATACCAGTACCTCCTTTAGTGGTCTTCCTCTGTTCTCTCAGATATGGTTCATACAGATTTTCTCTCTGCTGTGTGAAATGCCTCTTTCAGTTGCCAGGAGAGGTAGGATAAACACAGTGCAGCTATACTTTTGCACTAACAGAAATAATGTGTGCACTAGGCTACTCGTGCTGCAATGGAACTAGCTCCTCCCTGTATTCAGGCTTAAACTACTGAAGCCCTCTGGCCTCTGTAGCAGGACAAGATACATCTCCTATGACTCTCAAGCTACAGCTGTAGAAACATAATTACACATAAGTTAACCTGTTGTTGATTTAACTCGAATTCTGTCCATTTGTGCCTATGTTATTTGTAAAGTAATACTCCTCACACCATTATATTCTTCCCACTCACATCACAGAAAGATATCTTTGTTCTCCTTTATGACTCCTGCAGGCTGGGAGATTGCTTACCCTCTGTATTTAAAAAAAGCACACATACACATGCAGGAACATGATATGATGCTTAACCATCATCAGGTCTCCTCAAACTCACGCTAAGCAGACACAACTTTGCTTTCAACCAGTGTTCTAGACGCTTACTTCTATGGGGACTAAGCTACCTTTGAGGTGATGAAACACTATTTTAACAGATTATAATTGGTCTTTTTAATAGCCCTTAGCTACAGTACCTCTGGGGTTTTTTGTTGTTGTTTTTTTCTTTATGAAAAGTGTTTATATGATAAAACCTGTGAAAATACAAAAAAAAAAATAACCCAAAAGTACAGCCTGAAAGTCTGTGCAAAACATGCTAGAAAGCTCTGGCCTCATAGCTACAGCCCAAGGGTTAAGAAGATGAAGTTATCATGTGACAGTGTATTCCTTATCCCCCTGAGGCACAATGTTTGTCTTCGAGCATCTGTCTCTGGACAATTGTGTAATACAAGGCAATGAGGTGTCTGCAGGATCCATGTCTCTCAAAGTGAAACTGGAATCACTCAGCTTACAGCCTTTCTGGGGTTTATCACGCCAGGCATTATGAAGTTTCATTTGCACTGCACATTACATAGTTCAATACACAATTAGAACTGCACTTCTAAGTGACAGGTTAAATTGAGTTCATTATTTTGTGTAAAAACAAATGATCCTTTTGTATTTCCTCCTAGTTTTCCCCCTAGGCACATATAAAAATCTTTCTCCTCTTCTAAGGACTTCTCTGACCCTCTGTAAGAGATTAGGTTTTACAAACCAAATTTTCAGGTAGGATAAGGCAGTGGGAGTTACTCCAGTTAATTTAGCCAGTCCACCTGGCATCAAACTGACTGGAGGGAAATGGGAGTGGAGCAGCCATGTGTAGCAAGTGGTGCTAGCTACAACCCTACGTGACCAGCCAGCACAGGCTCAGGATGCTGCTGGAATGCATCTGCTCCCTCATGGATAGACAAAGAACAAAATGTACCAGTGATGCAGTCTGTGATGCAGTAGCACTGGCCTTGGGACAAATAACACTCATGAAAAGCACTCATGGTGTAAGAGCTGAATTAGGTTTCAGTCTCCAAACAGTAGCCTAGCCAGAGTGTAAATGTAGCATTGAAAGCTCTTTAGGTTCTGCAGCAAGGATAATCTTTCTGCAAGTTCATACAGAGCAAGACTAATACTCATCCCTCGTGCAGACTTACACCCATGCCACTTCTGTTCACAGCCAGTTCTGTTATTCAGTAGGTATTCAGAAAATTCATGGTGCAAGGTGCAAATTGCTTAATAAAGATGTCACAAAAGTTGCAAAATGTGTAGCCTGCAGGGCAAGAATCTAACCTCTGACAAAAAAAATAAATAAAAATTAATAACTTTCTGTTCTCATACGAGAATTAGTTGCTGCGTGTTTTCTTGAAACTAAAGTAATCTAGGCAGAAACAATCCTCATTTAAAACAATAACCCATGGGAAATTGAAGATATGAGCTGTACACAGAGCCTTCAAGGAAAGGCATGTGGTGGCATAAGTCCAATTTTAGAAGACAGTTCCCACTTGTATCCCAGAGTTTGTAAACTTGTACACAGCAGTTAGAAGATGAAGATGATGAAGATCAGGTTGGCCTAGATTGTGTATTGGTTAAGTTGCCTGTTAGCTGCCTAACTCCCTTTATAACATGACTGCTGTGAAGAATATCCCAGTTATATCAGTTTCATATGGTTTAACTGTGGCGGCTTCATAATCATCAAGATCCAGTTTAAAAATATATATATAAAAAAATGAGAGCTGACCTTTCAGCACAAGTGACTTCTCTCAAAATTATCACTGCTTAGAGCCAGACATGCGTGTACACATCCTGCTGAACCTGTTTTCAGAAGGGTTATTTGCAGTCTAGAAGACAAATAAAGCAGTTATTTCTTACCAGTGATGAGCATTCATTAGAATCAGCTGAATCAGTTGATTCAATAAAAAAAATCAGTTTTAAACCTGCTCTCCCCCCCCCATTGTTTTAAATGTTTCTTTGTAATAATTTTTTTTTTAATGCGAATATTTTAATGTAAAATATTTCCAAGCAGATGCTAAGGTCATCTGGCTCCTACTCAAAACAATTGAGATATTTTGCAAAGACCAAACAAAATTCAAATTCATGATTTTGCAAATTGCTTGGATTACACTTTTTTTTTGTCCTTAGGGAGGAAGTTCAGGATGTATCTTACACTCACAAAGCCTCCTGTAAATGTCACCCTTGTTATAAAGTATCACTACATTTCTTAAAATGATTACAGTTATCAATTTTATGCTAGGAAGAATTATGTTAGGAACTAGGGAGAGGAGAAACAGCTTGCAGGGAAGTGTGGTTAATACATAAACCATTGTGTTGGTATCAGGCCCAACTCTAAACTGGTAAATCCCCTTGTCTGCAATTGCTCTGCTGCAGATAGTGAATTCATTTTTTTAATGAGGTTTTTATCCTGGTTTTCTGAGGAAACTAGGGTTATGTATTCACACAAACTACCCATCCTCACAGATGCCTTTTGAAGCCATTGAGCGGTTTACAAAACTTAACAGAAGTTTCAAAGATATTAAATTCACCCAGTATTTCACAGGAATAAGCAGGCTCGTGAAGGAAACACTTAAATTAGTGCAAATTAATACAAGGTATTATTAGACACCAGAGAAATCACACAAAAAAAGATGTCTCAGGAAGGAAAACAATTCCTCCTCTGTTTAGTAGGTCAAATAACCACTTGTTTGTGTCTTCTATATTTCCTTTTCTCTTGTTTTTTCTTTTTAACAAAGATATATTCCCTAATGTCCTTGTACGTGCCTGTCTTTGAAAAAGTACATTACTGTGCTCCACCAACAACATACCGAAGTTTTTCATTCTTTCTCTTAGAGTGAGAAGGGAAAGAAATTACTCCCATTAGACTGTAGGAGCTGGGTAAATGCTGGGATGGCACAAGATACTCTTCTCACTGGACCACCTACCCGTCGCTTTACAGTCCCACTCTCTTCCTTTCCTTGGGCTTGCTGAAACCCCTCGCAGAGAGAGTAATTGTCCAGCATGGATTAGTGTATGAAATCCCAATTTAAAAATAAACAAATAAATAAAGTCAGGCCTGATTCCAACATCCTTTGAGCTAAAAAGCACTCACTAAGGCATGACAGAGTTAGGAACCTGCCATGCTGAAGTCATGGTTATTGTAGTGATAGGAATCTTCTCAAGTGGTGGTTAACTCAGTGGGAACTTGTAAGTGTGATAAACTCTTAACAGCACTTAAATTAACATAGGAGTTTGTGAGCTTATGAGCACAGGAGAGGGTTGTGCATCTGCTTTATTTAGACTGCTAAGAACAACCATCAGATTCAAGGTCACCAAACTTAATATTGTTTAATATTGCCTTAGCAGAACCTTGAGCCCCTTTGACCAGCTGCCACTTGGAGTTTCTGGTATCACTTTTAGTTATTAACTCTGTTGGACAAAAGGCTTCTTGCCAACCGTAAAAAGCCAACTGTGTCCTGGGCTGCATCAAAAGGAGTGTGACCAGCAGGTCCAAGGAGGTGATCCTGCCCCTCTGCTCTGCTCTCATGAGACCTCACTTGGAGTATTGTGTGCAGTTCTGGTGTCCTCAACATAAAAAGGACATGGATCTGTTGGAACAAGTCCAGAGGAGGGCCACGAGGATGATCAGGGGACTGGAGCACCGCCCGTATGAAGACAGGCTGAGAAAATTTGGGCTGCTCAGCCTGGAGAAGAGAAGGCTGCGTGGAGACCTCATAGCAGCCTTCCAGTATCTGAAGGGGCTTATAAGGGTGCTGGGGAGGACTCTTCATTAGGGACTGTAGTGATAGGACAAGGAGTAACGGGTTCAAACTTAAACAGAGAATGTTTAGATTGGCTATAAGGAAGAAGTTCTTTCTTGTTAGGGTGGTGAGGCACTGGAATGGGTTGCCCAGTGAGGTTGTGAATGCTCCATCCCTGGCAGTGTTCAAGGCCAGGTTGGACAGAGCTTTGGGTGACATGGCTTAGTGTGAGGTGTCCCTTCCCATGTCAGGGGGGTTGGAACTGGATGATCTTAAGATCCTTTCCAACCAATCAGTTCTATGATTCTATGTTTCTCAAGATGTCTGTGCTTATATAGACTGGGAGAGAGGATGCTCACCAAATAATGCCAGCAACAGCAAAAATAACCCTTGCTCTGCAATGTATCCTTCTTGAAAACAAAACACAGTATTTACAGGAAAAAGGGATTTTAAAGAGAGATGTCATGAAACATCAGAAGAGAGAGGTTAAGAGAGACCATGGGAGAAGGCTGTGAGGTTGATGTAGCAAACCAGATGAGGACAGGTATTCCCCCACTTCAAGCAGAACGCTGTCAGGAGTTGGGACTCACAGGACAGTAGCCACTTCATGTACGGGCATCAAAATAATTTCTTGTCACCCTGCTCAGTCCAAGAGAAAACAGTGTACAGAAGTGTTCCTCTGCAGTTTACTAGCAGTTGTGAGATGCTGCTACAGAAACTCATATACTGCTGTACTACCTGCTGTAGGCAGGACACCCTTGGGATCTGACATCCAGAGAAAAGTAATAGGGAAGAAGCTTTTCACTAAAACTAAAGGACCTTCTCAAAAGTGTATCTCTAGCCCCCTCACAGGAAAGTACTGAAGTGGAAAAGCTCTTCTTATTCTGTTGCCTTGTGCTCAATCACATAAAATCATGTATTGTTAAGTATCATTACAAGGAGGACCACAAAAACTTTGGAAAGACGGTACTAAAATAAACACCTGCTGCCAAAGAGGCGGCCTTTTGTTTGAATCCCGTCAGGGAAAACTTAGCTTGCACTCTCCTTTCTCTGATAGAAGCTTGAAAACTTTACCCAGCCATGAACATTACCAGGAATTGAAGTATAAGCATGCCTGAGTGCTTAAAGTACACAAGTCTGTAAGTGCTCCTCTTACCTAAGTGGGAGGATAGATTCATAAAAGCTTAAAAGCAGGACAGTGCTGGTTGCCTAGAAAACAAGTCTGACTACTAGTCAAGAATGGAATTCAGTTTTTAGCAAATTGTTACCAAGTGGATGACATTTGGGTAAGCAGAATTGCTGTGACCTAAATATAGGGTACATCCCTAGACTAAACAAAGGAACAGACCTTCATTTCTGTAAAGAGCTCCTTTATCTGAAGAGATAGCTGGCTTTCATAAGGCTGCTTGTGTAAAATAAGACTGCTCCAGTGTAAGAGCAGGGACCTACACTCAGTCCTGCAGATCTCGCAGTTCAGATAAGCAGAGCATGGGTATGTGAGGGAGGATCATTCACATGAATAATGTTGCAGGCTTAGCTTCCAGGGATATTCTCTTTGGGTTGTCATGAACTGATGATGCTTAGCAGCAGTTTTATAAAATGAAGTTAACAGAGATATTTATTTTTTTTAAGAGATGTTGCAATTTCCCCCTTGGACAAATTTAACAAAGAAATATTTCTTAGCGAGACAGTATAATTTCCGGCAAGAATTGTTACAGATGAAAAGTCAATCCCATAGCCTTTTTCAAAGCCCTTGAACTAGTAAAGTAACAAAACTTGGAAACAAATAAATACATTTGCCCTTTAAGGAGGACTCCTTAAGGAGGCATTTCCATACTCAAGGGTTGGAACTTAACATACATCTAATTGTACATGTATATATACCATTATTGTCAGAATTCTGTCAAGGTCCAAAATCAGAAATGCAAGAGCCCCATATTTTCCAGACACTTGTGCCTGGCTTAATAGGCTTATAATTAGCACAATTACTTAAAAAACAATCTTACCAGGTTCACAGCACTTTCATCTCAGTTTTTAACTATTGTGATGTTCCTCTGAGCTACTACATGACATGCCAATAAAAAAGCAACAGTACAATGCTTTCCTTTGTGTTCCTCTCTCTTAATCTGCAAAACAGATGCAGTGAGTGCACTAACCACTCCAGATTGCTTTCAGCAAAAAACATAACTTTGGCAGGTTAGTACTAGTTAAGGGGCATATGGTTTGCTATTCTCTGTGGAAAGATAGCCATAAGTCAGCCAGCAAATTCAGATTCTTATAATTAACAACAGACAAACATTTGGCTAAAAATTCATGAGGGTTTTTTGTTTGTTTGTTTGTTTTGGTTTTGCATGGTTTTCTAACCATTTATCCCTTTTTTTCTTTATTTTTATTTATTTTTTTATTTTATTTAGGAAAAAAGAAGAAAACCCACACAGTAAATGGAGCAAATTATGTTGCAATTATCATAACGACGTTCTTGTTATTGTTTCAGAAAAATGTTTATTTTTTACCACAACCCTCCTGATCTGACATGAATTTAAAGATGAAATGAAATAGATCTAGATTATTATAAATCATAATGTGGGGACAGTTTTTTTTCAAGTGAAGCCAAGGTAGCTTGTATTTTGCAAACCACTCAGCAAGAGAGAATAAAATTCTTGCCTAGCTTGATGGGAGGAAGGTGACTTTAGAGGATAGCCCAATTACTAAACTTGTATATACTTTCCATTAGCTTTCAGGGGAATCATGTACATGCTTCAAGTGCAGAGCCTGGCCTACTGCACTAGTCCTATTAGAGAAATTATGAAGCTTTAAAACTTCATGCTGAGAGGGATAAAGCACATCCATAGCAAGCAAAACATGACACTTCTTGACCAATAGGTCTGTGTTATCTAGAGCTCTGCTTCAGAAAAACACTTGTGCATAGAGCATGTTTTTAAGCTCCTGTGTAAGTCCAAGCAGAGGTTCAGCAAAGCTCTTGGGCACTCATTCAATTTGACAGGCTTGCCTGTGACCCTGGCAGGCACAAAGGACTCACTTCTCACTTGCACCCCTGCATCTTCTCTCCAACTAGCAAACACCAGTCTGCAGCAGAAATGGGATTTCATCATGGGGGAACCTGTGTCTCTATATGTCAGCACCAGGTTCCCAACTTTTATGGAGCTCTGATTTGTTTTGCTAAGGTCCTGCCAAGCCTCATAAGCTTCAAGTCTGGTCAGCCCCCACAGACATGGGGTAGGTGCTGAAGTTCACAACAGGGACCTGCTAATCTAAGCCTGGAAATTTCTGCTACAAAAAGCCTGCAAATTTCCCAAGTTGTCCTCGTGGTCTGTCTGCATTACAGAGCTGAGCAGATGAGCATTAAATGCTCAAGGCCTCCCTAACGCAGCATGGGAGGTGAAAATGAATGTTGCATCAGCATGAATGGGGACTTACTTATTCCTGTTCAAGAGAGTCAAAAGGACCTGTGTCTTTCCTATGGGAGAGGGTGGACAAGCTGTCAGGCTCTGGGCATGATGGTTGATCAATCAGACTGGTAAAGACAGGAGAATCCTGCATCCCCACACCAGCTCTTGCTGCTGTCAAGGAGATGAGGTCCCACATTGCCAGGGGAGGGGCTAGGGGTCCTCTCCTTGCCTTCCTCTTCTGCCTCCAGCAGGAAGCACCACTTCACATAATCCAGCTCTTACCTCACCTCCCTATGGCTCTGTCACAGGCATAGAGAGCAGAGCAATATCAACTTTGCTGCTTCTCCACCTGTCGGGCACCCCAGGTGTTTACCTGCTCTGCTTACTAAATTAACCTGCACGGAGCTCTGCACTGGCACTGCTGCAGCCCTCCAGTGCCTGCTCACCATCAATTACGGCCATCTGCAGCAGCCCTGCATGGTGCACTCTGATGCAAGCCACCCTCCAGTGTCATGCCAAGAGTCTCTTCAGGAAAGCATCAGGAGATGACAGTGATCTTGTCCTCAAAGAACCCATACAAGTTTGCTAGACGATCTTATCTTTCTCTCTCAGTTGGACCTCAGGAGCATTTACCTCTTTAGGGGAAGCCACTTCCACTGCCAGAAGGCTGGCACCAAGAGAAATTTCTGCTGCACACCAACAACAATATGCAGTTGAGTTTCTCCTTTTTATTTGCAAGCCACGTGCATCCCATATGCTTGCACACAAACCAATAAAAACCAGGAAATGGCTGTCACTGAAGACTCAGAGCTCTGCCACTGTGACAATGATGATAATTGTTAACAAAAATGTCTTTCACAGGCTTTTCAACTCATAATATTTTAATGATCAACAAAGATTTGGTGCAGTATTGTACTTAAAAGTACAGTAGAAAATTTGGAACATTGATGAACCTAAGAACAACCCACATTAGCTTAGAGAACTATCTAGTCCAACAGCCTGCAGTGCACAGTGTCCAACAGCAAACATCTAGAAATATCTACCAGAACAAGAGAAAGATATATCTTACCTCCTTGATATGCTCTTCCACTCTCCAGCAGCCTACAGCTCCTGAGCTGAAGACAGAGGGTTAGGTTGGTTAGGGTTTTATTTATTATGGACCTCAGTGAATTTTTATTTCACTAATTTCTTTCATCACACCCTGAGGCCCATCAAGGCTGGGAAGTCCTGCAGTGGTAAGTTTTCTCCATATCATCCATCTGGCCTGTTCTCAGGTTTGAGCTCTCAGTTTAATCTGTAGACACTTTCCTCTTGCTAGGACTCCATAGAAACCTGTGTGTCCTATGAATCAGAGCAAAGTGGCTACCCCAGTATCCTTCCTGTTCAAGGGAGAGTTGTACTGAGGAACAGCCAGCATAGCAGTTTATCACCAATTTGCCACATCATCCCAACCCAACAAACATAGGGAACTTTGTTCATATAGGGACTAATAGCTGAAAATGCTTTCAGGGGCCTAACTATCCTGATTGCAGGACTGAACATTTCAGAAAGGGAAACAAATGTGCCTTCATCCCCCCATCTTTACACACAGATGAGTAAATAAGGAATGACAGAGAATGAATATCCAATGTATAATTTGTGCACACGTACCCTTGTTTATATACTGTTTAATATACAATTTAATATCGATTACATAGATAATGGGATTGAGTGCACCCTCAGCAAGGTTGCAGATGGCAGTGAGCTGAGTGAAGAAGTTGTTACCCTATAGGGAAGGTTTGCCATCCACAACTACCCTAAGAGGCTTGAGGAGTGAGCCATTGTGAACCTTATGAAGTTCAAGAAGGCAAAGTGCAAGGTCCTGCACTTGGGTTGCAGCAATCCCCAGTATCAATACAGACTGGGGGATTAATGGATTGAGAGCAGCCCTGTGCAAAAGGACTTGGGGATACTGGTGGACAAAAAGTTGGACATAAGTTGGAAGCCCAGGAAGTATCCAGCCATTCATATCTTGTGCTGCGTGAAAAGCATGGCCAGCCAGAGGAGGGAGGCAATTCCCTCCTCTGCCCCATTCTGTGAGACCCCACCTGGAGTACTGCATCCAGCTCTGGCACAAGACAAACATGGACCTATTAGAGTAGTCCAGAGGGGGGCCAAAAAAAATGGGGCCTCCCATCTGGGAAGCCTGAAGCACCCCTCCTGTGAAGAAAGGCTGAGAGAGTTGGGGATGTTCAGCCTGGAGAAGAGAGGGCTTCAGGGAGACCTTAGTGCTGTCTTTCAATATACAAAGGGGGCTTGTAAGAAAGATGGAGAGAGCCTTTTTTATCAGGGTCTGTAGTGACAGGACAAGAGACAATGGTTTTAAAATGAAAGAAGGTAGATACAGATTAGACATAAGGAAAACATTTTTTACGATGAGGGTGGTGAGACACTGGAACAGTTTGCTCAGAGAAGATGTGGATGCCCCATCATTAGAAGTGCTCAGAATCAGGTTGGATGGGGCTTTGAGCAAACTGGTCTAGTGAAGGATGTTCCTGCCCATGCCAGGAGGGTGGACTAGAAGCTTTTTGAAGGTCCTTTCCAACCCAAACCATTCTATGTATCTAAGTATGAAAAAGGGACAAGCCAGCCCAAAAAATCAGTGTCTCCCTGTGATTGCCACAAAATGTGAACACAAAAGATTGTGAATATGACCAACATAAGCAACTGAGAGTGATGTTGGCAGCAGTGACCTGCTTTCCTTACTGTTGAACAAGGGAAAATCAGGCATTCCCCCTGCCTGTGCTGTTTTACACTTGCGTTAGTTCATCCCTTTCCCACAAGAGGGTGATGGTCATCCCTCTCAGGGCAGCAGTACAAAAGTGACTCCCGGGGTAGAGGCAAGGCCAGGTGAAGCAGTTAGAAAGCTCTAGATCATGCAATGAGCTATAAACCATGGCTGTGAAGGTTCTTTCACACTCCAGTTACCTAGCAAACAAAAACCGTAACTGCTCTATCACAGCGTACTGACAGGCTACTGACAGGCTCCTGTTTAAAAAGCCAGAAGTCCAAAGATGGAGCTAGAACATGCCTTTTCTCCTAGAACTACAGGCCTTGCTGTAAGTTGTCTGTGCACCATCCTTCTTCCTCCTGTCTGACCTCCTCTTCTTCCCACAGTAGCACAG
This sequence comes from Neopsephotus bourkii, assembly GCF_033783945.1. Classification (NCBI taxonomy): domain Eukaryota; kingdom Metazoa; phylum Chordata; class Aves; order Psittaciformes; family Psittacidae; genus Neopsephotus; species Neopsephotus bourkii. The sequence continues at coordinate 4,254,374 of NW_026901456.1, read as the reverse complement.
CCTCCCAGTGTGCCAGAACCAGCGTTACAAACCTACACAAGAAATGGTTCAGTAAATCAATCAGCACAGATTCCCACTGCCTTGTTGCATGAGGATAGCAAACATTATTCACATTCTCAGTAGTTCATTAAAAGAAAAGACAAATCAAGACATTGCCCATTGGGTTTCCTTTTTTTTTTTTTTTTTCTGTTTGTCTGCTTCCAAATACCTAATAATAAAATATTAGCTACATAAGAAATTATTCACACAGACACTGGGCTTTAAAGGGAAGTTAGTAAGCAGCAGAAAAGGCTGCCTGCATGATTTGTTAGGCCTGGAAGGAAAAGACAGCAACTAGCACAGTGGAGTCCTGGTCCCAGCTTAGGACTCCAGGGCACGCCTGTAATACTCCTAATAAATAATCTTGAGCATATTGTTGAACTCGGATTCAGGTCCCAGGACCTCTCCCAGGCTCCCCCTCCACAGCAACCTTACAGTCCCCATAACAACCTGGCTAGTTCAGCTATCCCTGTCTTTCTCCACAGCCCTGTTTCCCACTGCTCTGTAATAAAACACTCAGCCTTATGCTCTAAATTCTCTTCTGCCATTTCTGCTTACACTCCTCTCTCAAGCATTCCCCTTTGTTCCTTCAGCCCATCCTCACAGTGACCTGTTCATGCAGGACTGCGGTGACAAGCAAAGTGTACTTCAGAGGTGCCTGACTGGGGTACCTAGCACATCTGCTCCAAATCATAAGAGATAATTAAGGAATTTTCTCCACAGAAAACAGGAATCTGGGTTTTCTTACATTCCTCTGCCCCAACAAAGGATTCTCAGTATGATCCAGATGCTTTTACCATACCCAACCCTTACTGCTGCAGAAATCAAGAATGTTGATGGTCCATGTGGCCACACCTGATGCTCTTCAGTCTCACATTGTGCTCTGATGACTTTTGGTGCAGGTTTATTATAGGTAGTGCTTTTCAAACAGTGGTTCACATACCCTATAGAGAGGTTTGTCTGTGGACATAAGCATTCCTCCCTACCTTTAAGGGGACCTACAAAAGGACATATTATACTTGCAAATACGCAAGTCAGCACCTCTCCTGAGAAATTGTTAGGGTAGACAGACTGGAAGCACTTGAGAACTGCAGCACAGGAGGTCGAGGGCAGCTTGTGCCCATGGTAGTTGAATGGTGGGAAAGACTGCTTCTGAAATAATATGTTGCGTGATTGCTTGATGCATCTACAAGAGCTTTCTATTTCTTCCAAGCCTCCAAATCCCACCAGGTATCTGAAAACTTGCTCATGGCCCTCCTTTTCCCTCTGCTGAGCAATTACAAAGAACCAAACATCTGGAAAGTATTTCAAACAAATTAGAGTGACTTGTCAAACAACACTGACTGAAAATCTAGTTATACTGAATGAGGGATAGTGGAGGGCATCATGGACTGAGTACATGTAGAATAAATTTGTCTTTTCTCAGGCTGGCTAAAAATGATTTGTTTAGAAATGTACTGCTTGAGGAGGGTGGGGGGAAGAAAAAAAATGAAAAGGTCTTTCTGTAGTTACATCTTTTCTTTTTCAAACCCATCACTATAGGCAGAAAGCCCTGGTATTCTGCCCATAACACAGGCCCACGCTGCACACACATCAGCTTCATGCCTGCAGAACAGGCTGCAGTACCCCAGCACTCTGCACCTTTCAACAGAGAATCTCAACTCTTCCGCAAATGCTGCTGGAGTTGGGTGATGGAGTGTTTGCCAAGGGCAAAATGAGAACAAAAAGCCCTTCTCTGTCCGGCCACTCCCTGCCTGCCTCCCTCCCCTAGCTGCACAAAACCAGTAATTCTGTGTGTGAATAAAACATGTCTGTTTGTGTAATTTTGGACAGTGGAACTGCAGAATTCAGCTGAATACATCCCTGAACTGTGAGAACTGAAGCACAAGTGCTCTCATTTCCCCCCTTCAGCCATCTCTTTCAACAAAGTTACCCTTCGAGCCATCAGTTCATTTCTCTGAGGCTATGCTGCTGCTTAAAAGAAATGAAATGTTCAAAAGATGGTAAACTTATTTTGAGGAAACAGGGAACAAAACCTGGAACAACCATGTATCTGTCAAAGCCTAACAACTCCAACACCATGGATTTCTTTCCCTGACCTGCGTTTGTCCATTATGCTTTGACACTGAGCGAGGCTTTCCAGGGCATTGCCACACTTCATGAGGCCATGCCCAATTTTTAGATGCTGGGTTGCCATGGGGAATTCACAGCATCCAAGATACAGGGGCCTCTGTTCCCACAATGAGGCATGAGAACAGCACGCCTTAAAGCAAGAGCCACAAAGTGCAGTTTGCTGAGCCAGCCAAAGGAAATGCCAAAAACATGGGTATGTCTCAATATTGTCCCTCTCCAGGACTCAAATGCCATCAGCAGTTTTCAAAAAAGCCCTCTCCCTCTCAAAGCCAGCTAAAGGCTTCTCAGCAGTGTAGGTAAAACTGAACTTTGTTGCTCCAAAACTAAGGGGCATGGGAAGGAAAGAGGTAAATGAAAGGGTAGTGCTAGAATCAGAGGATGGAGCCTGGAAATCCAGGCTTTGCTGGTCCTGCTGGCTTCCAAGGAAGACAGTTAGGGGCAGTGATTCTTGCTGGCAGGATCATCACCATCCCAGAAACCCAGACACTTCCCTGGGTAGCAGCAGCATACTGCCTAGACTTTCCAAAGCTGACAAAAGAGACAGTGTGATGTTTTGCCCTCTCATCACTCCTACACAGGCTGCTGCTGCAGGTAACTGTACAGTCTGCCTGTGTCTGGCCTTCCTAGTCAGTGCACAGTAGTATCACAACTTGCAGTCCTGCTCCTCTTTTCTAAATACTGCCTTAAGGGCTGTGCTAGGTAGTTACAGAGTACATCTATACAGTCAGACGCAGCATGCAGACACATGTTAGCTCTGCCCAAGCCAAGAGAGTGCACATTGATGCCAGTTGCAGCCCTTTGCCACCACAGAGCATGGGACTACACCTACCTTGCACACCTAAGAGCAAAGCACACCTCGTTGCTGCCAATACAACTCTGATCCAACACACAGAAATACCTTGTAGGACAGGCTCAGGCATGGAATTAACATGACGTTTTCACCTGCTTCCACAGCCATATAAACCCACAAGTCCCCTCACCTTTCCTGCAGGTTCAACTGGTTTAGCTGATGGTGCGCCCCAGATAGGGTCCCAAAGGGGTTGCAGAGTGAGTGCTCCCCTGAGTCAGTTGTGATACAGATCTGTATCTGGTCAGGCAGGAAAGGGAATAGACTTCAACGTTCCACAGCAGGGGTGAATGGGGGGAGCCTGGAAATAAGAGAAGTACTCTCAATCCACCTTCCTTTTATGGCTGATTTGGTAGAGGGAGTGTTTTCTGGGCACATTTGGTCAGAGCAAGAGCCTAGAAGGTAACACAGACTGGGAACATCAAGCTTATGATCTTCAGTGAGGCTGGGTATGAGAGAGAGGCTTCTTTCTTTGACCTTGTCAAAACAGTGTTACTGCCGAAACACTCAGAAACAGGACCTTTAGCTGCTTTCTCATGAGAGAGGCAAATGAACATGGACCTCAGCTGCTCCTGAGGCAATTTATCAGTGGAACTAAATATTGAGTCCAAATATTTACAGTGAAGTCAAGGTTGCTCTGTCCCACCTGGGGTGCCCAGCAGAGCTGGTCTCAGCTGAAGTATGTGGTGTCAAGGACTTCATCATTTCATGAAGGATGGGCCACAGCAGAGATACATTGCTGTGCCTATATATAATGAAAGACAATGGCTTTGGTTAATCAGTAACTAGGAGACCTATCATATGCCTGATGTTCAGCCACTGACCTGAAGTTACATAACAAAAACACAACATTCATTTAAGCTTCTCCATAATATAGTGGTGTGTGTAGGGAGACGAGGAGGGGGGAGCCAAAAACAAGTTAAGTTATTCTTGCAGATTTGATGAGAGGTTCATGGGCCAAACAGTTCTGCATGAAAACCAGTAATTTTTACTTCCCTGCTTAAACTTGAAACCAGCCAAATTGTGTGTGGTTTGTGCTATTGCTGTGAACAGCTTCTATAGCCATACTTAGAGCAGTAGTAATTAAACTATCACAACTATACATCAGTTAATAAATAACATAAATAATTGTATAAATGTCATGCTTTCATGCTAGGACTCGACCAATTCAAGGAAGTTCAACAGTCTTTGGCACAACGGAGTATTCTAAGAATTTTTACATAATCTGCTTTTTTGCAAACCTTTTTGAGAAGGAGCTATTTACATGGTAAGCATGTTTTTCTTCAAGAGATTATACTCCTTCCAAGTCAATTAACTACATTCCAATGAAAACAGGGAGAATTTTAAATAAATGATACTAGCCTGTTCATAAAGAAAGAGAGAGGGAGAATGAGAACACAATGGAGACTCTGAAATTGTGGTCACTTAAATAAAAACCCTTCTGTGCACAGCTGAAAATATTTTCTCTCCTAAAATACTGACATTTTACCATGGGAGAAAGAACAAGAGCATTAATCTTACAGGGGTTTTCACTTTTTTTGGTTGCCAGAGTGTCTCTGTTACTGCTCCACGTTATGATTGCTATATTAAAGACATTAATTACACAATTCAGTGACAGAACAAACAGAAGGAAATAAAAAAAGGCAAGAGAAGTCTTCTGTGGAATCAAAGCTGAACAAACTGCAGGACAAAACAGCAAGGATTGAGATACAGCAACTTTGCTGAAAGCACCACTGACCTTTTCAGCATCTTAGGTAAACAGCATATCTTTGCGTTAGCTCACAGTACCACCCAAAAAATGACAACCTACCAGAACAGATGAAGAGGTGTTCTGAGGCCAGGTGTTTATACGGCCATTACCCAGTAGCTCTGATGCAAGGGGAGGTGATCAGAATGACATGTCAAAAGCAATTTTTAACCCCAATGGTCCAGTTTGCTTTGACAGCTGCTACTCCTGGTCACCCCATCATGTGAAAAGCAGTTGCCTTTCAAGTGGCATTCAGCACAGAGCAGCTTCCATAGTAGCTTGAGCTGCTTACAGGCTAAAGGAGGAAAACACTGCATCACCCAAGCTGCCATCTTTATTACTGAAGAGGACACAGTCTGAAAGCACTTGGATACTTTTCTGTGCAGTTACATTTGAACAAAAAGGAAGATCCCAACAGCTGAATTCCCTCCCTCTGCATGCCTCAGATAAACCAGCGGGGAGCGAAGCTGAGCTGGGAACACTTGAATGCTCAGCTCTTATTCAAGTCAACACCCGCATATCTCAGTAAATGTCCCACAGCATGCAGGTATCCTCTGAAGGTGTAGCATTTGCACAAAGCCAGTCCTTCGAAAGTCCTTCGAAAAGAATAGGTCCTGTCTGTCACATGGAGAAAACCACTAAGTATAAAACAGGTTTGGATATCAGTGACCTGTAGTGTGGGCATTATGTACTCAGAACTTACAGATGTATTTTTGGTACTTCAAATTCCACACTTGGGTGCACACGTCCAACCCTCCATCTTCAATGGAAATCTATCTGCGCATATTCAAAGCCAGAGCCAACTCTGACATTACTCCTCACTTGTCACATTGATAAAGCATGAGTCATATTCAGATGTCAAGAAGGGTCCATCCGCTCAAAACTTAAAAAAAGCTCTACAAGTCTCTCAGGTCAAATCCCAGCCTACTGGATTCTACATCCATCCTGTGAGGAGCCCCCTCTGAAAAGGGAAAGACTACTGTTGTTGTTAGTATTTCTATTCCCTTAACACTATGGACCAGGGCCCCTTTATTTTAGGCACATACAAACAAATTACTCAAACAGTCCTTCCCTCGGGTGCTCCCCAAATAGGAGTGCCTAAAATCTTTCATTTGTCTAGACCTCCCACTTCCTACAAGAACAAGTTACATCACGATTTATGAATGTGAGAAAATAGCTGAAGTTCATCTTCTGTGAGTTGATCATTGCCAAGGTTAGAAAGACACTTTCCCTGGGTTCATACATCATGCAGTGGTGGGGTTGCTTCTCTGGAGCATGTGGTTCCTGGTTCCAATCTCGCTGTGGTGATGACCAGTGTGTTCAGCTACTGCATGAGAAAGTTTGCTAATTGCCAGTGCCTGTACTAGTGTCTGACAGATAGAGCAGATGTCATGGCCAATTTTCAATTATGTGCAGAAATAAACTGCATACCCTGGGAGAAACCAGAGCTTTCAGGACTTCTTCATCCCTCAGATCCTAGGTGTTTCATCTGTGTGCTGACCAAAAGAAGGCATAGTGAGTAACAGATTAATAAAAAGCTCTTCCAGCCTAAAGCTTCATTAGGGAACTTGAGAAACCCTTCCCTTTCTTTCACACAGACTGTGCTGTCTCTTGCTGTCCAAGATGTAGGCAGGAACTCAAGGTCTTGAAGAACAGATCTCTCTTGGACTGTTAAAAGCTTCAAGAAGAGCTATGTTTGAACTGCTGTCCATTGCCACTGTGCATTTTGTAGTTTAGTTGCCCGTTCAGTAGACAAACACTCACTGTTCTTGCACCACTCCCAGATCCAAACCAAAGGCATGCAGGTCACCTTTGGACATGCAAGCTGCATTTCAGTAACTTGGTTCCAAGGAACTTTCACTAGGCTACTGTGGTTCTCTCTCTTGGCCAACTTTAAGGTTTTAACAAGCCTCTTCTAGCCAGTTGGGTTTTTTTTGATCACCACTCTAGCAATTAGCTGAACAGCCTCCCTGGATTTCTGCATTATCCTCTTGTTTTCTAAATCAAATTTAATAATGTTTCCAGGAGCTGAAAAATATCATAGACCAGGCTACAATAGCTTTTTGTCTTTGATGCCTACCAGAAACAAGTCTTGACTAATAAGGCCCCTAGCAATTGAATTCCACCTTTTTGTCTGCTTCCTTTCTCAGTGAGCTGCTACAAACGAAGGTTCAGTTTCCCTGGCTAGTTCCACAGCTGTGTGAAGTGTTCTTAGCCGCCTTTCACATCTTGGTCTGTAAATCTACATCCAGCTGAACATCTACAAACTGGTCCTCTGTTAATTTATCTTGGAAAGACTAATGTGGATATGGCTGGAACCTAAGTTTTCTCAGGTCCTCGGTTCAGATGGGGCCCCTTTTTTTCCTCTTATAAGTCTCATGTCAAGAGTTGGAGCCAAATATGGGTATATCTTATCCTACATCCGCTTCTAAATAAAAACTGTGCCACAAATCATATTTCCAATATTTTCATTTCAAGTAACTTGTGTGCTTTGTTTTTCCTGAGGAGCATATTCTGCCATAGTATTAGAGCTAGTTGCTATTAGGTTTGTTTACAGAAGAAGGAAAATATTAATGACAACATCAGAGAGATTCTTTGGTGAAATCCTATTTACAAAGCATGCCCACAAAGTCCCGTTTCCCAGGAAAAATAGAAAAAAAGTAGAAATGACAGCAGAACATTTTCTTGCTCACAGTTACTAAGTCTCCCCCTTCTGTCCCTTTTTTTATGATGACATACTTTACTGGTTTTGTATGTTGACTTGCTTTTTCTCATATACAGTGATTGCCAGTAACTGCAGACCTTCCGTTTTGCAATTAGAGAGTATCTCAGCCCTTATTTCTTAGCATCTGACTAGGCTTCATCTATTTTTGATTCCCATTTCACCGTGTAATGAGCTTACTATAAAGCAAAGATTTTGCTTCAAGGCAACTAGTAACACCTTGCTATAAACAGCTCAATATCACATGCTATATTCTACTCTGCACCCTCTGAGGCCATAGTTCATCCCTCAGTCATGTGAAAGCTCTGCCAGGTCACGTAGCAATTGAAGGCATGGCCATGTGGGCAGTCTGTGAACGGTCACTGCTGTTAGCTAGATCACACAGCAGTGATTTTGTGCCATGGATACACTGCCAGGACTGTCCCAGAGTGCCTCATGCTCAGCTCCCACTCATTTTTCCCAAGAATGGTAGAATGCCAGCAGAGAGAGAGGGAGACTGGGGCTTGATGCTGGCTTTATACCTTCTGGACTGCTCTGACTCTGGCTATCCTGTAATGCCACAGTTGTTATGAATCATGACACCTCCTCCAAGACTGCTTCTCTGCTATTTCCACAACCCTTCCATCTCTAATTACTTTTTTACTCCCCCATCTATGAAACATTTCCTGTGATTCAGATTCCTGGGCTACATCAAGGGCACTTATTATTATCCAGCACCTCACCGTACGTAACCTGCATATGTATCTCAAAGAGGCTGGATTCACACCTTTCTCAATCACAGCACTAGGGGTTTTTTGTCCTTTTTAGACAGCTACTTCAGATCATGCCTATGTAGACACGTACAGACATACCTGACATCTTCTGTATGCTCCAGGATGTCTTCATGGCCAGGTGTGCTACAGCAGCTATTTGACTTCTGAATGGAAGTTAGCTGTTACCTGCCCATGAAGATATGCCCTCTGTCAGGTTTTCTGATACTCCCAAATACAAGTCTGGAAAATAAAATTTTCCTCACACAGTTCTCCCTAGTGTCATTTCTGGAAGCACTGACTCCAAAAAAGCAGAAGCACCCTAGGAAAAACCAAGGTCCTGCATTTTCCAGAGGTGCGATTGCTTTCACCTTCCTCTGAAAGGTAAAAAGAAACATTTCTTTTTTTAATTCACAACATTAGTCAACTTGTTGTGCATAATAACCTCCAAGTCAGGATTAATATACCCCAAATGTAGGTTTCCCCCAGTGCAGTCACCAACCACTGAGCTTGGCTTCCTTTGTAGTCAGCCAGATGAGGTGCTTTGCAGGCATGATTCATCTCAACCTTAAGCAGGTATCTAAATTAGGGCAAAAAGGACCTCAGGGGAGCAGCTCTAATATAGACATCTACCTCCAGATATTCCAGGTTCAGTAACATGAATCCCACCTCCACACACTTTTCAGCTGACCCAGTTTATCAACAACTGTCATTTACCTCAGCAAAACGCAGTCACTTTCATCTATACTTTTATTTCTTTTTTATTATTGAGAACTCCAGGCTTGTACCACAGATGTCTGGGAAAGACTGGCCCTTCAGACAGGATTAATAAGATTAATAAGAATAGGTTAATAAGAATGGAATTACTAAGAATGGAAACATCTTCGCAACACAGCTGACTTCCAGTTTGAGAGCTCACCTGGACCTTTGTCATCTGATTTCACACATAGTTGCATTCCCAAAACAAATATATACTTAATCAAGCAATTTACAGTACTATGAAGTATATATCTTGCAGCATTTCAGCCCAAATTACCTGCTACTTACTTACTTCTACTGTTCAAACAACTCCCAAGACATATGCAGAGCTTTATAAACACATAAAGCAGATAGATCTCAGTCTATAAAAGCTCTGAGTCTAAACAAAATGTAGCAGCAAATGAAGACAGACTAGTATTTAGGGCTGAGGCAATGGTTACAACCAGCAAAGATCATTTGGTACAGATTTCACATTAAAAAAAGAAAAAAAGTTTGCACATTTTTCAGTTGATATTTCTGGCCCTGGTATTTTGTGCTTGAAAAGCTTCTTCCTGACCTGTCTGATTTTATGTGCATTGAACCATTTGCTTCATTGGAGTTTCCCAAGAGACTGCAGGATTGTCGCAAACTCCCTGGCACTCTATTTTAAGCAGACTATCAATGTACTTGAGCATTCAAATTCTTAGGAGCTGTCTCCACCCTTGCTAGCAGCCAGGGAGTACTGACCACAGTATCCTCTTAGGTTGCCTCCTAAGGTGCTTTGAGCAGTGGCCTTCTTTGGAAGACCCCACTCTGTTTCCCCATAGCTGGCAGCCTGTGTGAGGAGGAGAGGAGATGGGAAGAGCTTCTCTGCCTGCTGCACATCTGCACACAAGACACAACAGTCTGGCATCTCATTTACCACTTGTGCCAGGCACAGAGGAAGGCCGGAGGTGCCATGACAGACACAGCCAAGCCTCAATGGGGTATGCAGAGGCAGGACAGGAGCATGGCACTGACTTCCCTGCACCTCTACCTCTCTCTGCAACACCATGGCTCATGGTGAAGGAGCATGGAGGAGCAGGGAGACCAATCCAGACCAAGACTCTGTCTCCCCCTTGTAACCCTACTGGCTGATCCAAGCCCTTTGGGCAAAATTTGTCAGCCCTACTGGGCAGAGTAGAGGGAGCCAGCCTGGCAGTGGACACCAAATCTCACTGTAGTGGGCAATATTACCAGCTCTCAGGACTCAGCCCCATTCTTCCTTGCTCTCAGCCAGCCCCCAGCCATACTGGCTGGGCTCCACAGGCAGCTGCACTATTTGCTGCAAGGGGGACTACAAGGGCCATATGAGGAGGATTGCACAGAGGGTGGGATTGCTCACTGCCCCAGTGCAGTTCCAGCAGGCTCCTGCCCAGGCAAGCAGGAAGGTCAGAGCTGCTATCCATGTGGTTTCCAATCCCTATTACCCGGACTGCTGGCTCCCAGACACAACTTTGTAAGCCACAACAGTTGACAAGATTTGTCTTTTGCAGTAACAGATAACGATAATTGTTATTAATAATATAAAATATCTCAGCCTAGGTATGCTCATATGATCTTGTCCTACTATAAATAAGGTAAAAACATGACTAGCTACCTGGCTAGTAGGGAATTTCTTCTGACGTTTTGATCCAGCTCATCTGTCTCCTGTTCACAACTCCAGTATTTCCTGATCATTGAATCTCTGTTTAACATACTTAATTTTATGTTGACACACACTGCCTGTCACAACTATTCATCCATCCTAAATTACTACTCTTATTGTGATCTGTCTCTAATAGTAATTACATATTATTCCCTATATCACCTCATGCTAAATCCTGAATGTAGGCCTACTAAGAGAGTTAGAACTAAATAATACCACAACTATTAGAAAGCTGTTCATGTATACATATTGCTGCGCACAAGCACAGTAGGGTGACAATTCCCTCAGCTTTCACCCTCCCTGCCTCCATGCCCTGAAACTTCTGCCCAGCACATGAGCTTCCAGCCCAGGAGTGTCTCTGCTGTAGGGTTTAGTGGGCAATGGAAGGAATTGGGGAATCCCTGACCACCGACCGTGGGGCCAAAATATTCAGAGACCTCTACTACAACCATGCCTGAAGCAGCACCAGCAAGAAAACATCCAACACGTCTTCTAAAAGAAGAGAAAACACACGCAAGAGGTTTTCTGTCCTACCCCCAGCCATTATTGAGGTTGTGACACACATCCCATTTTCCACAGCTGCTAAGACCACTGTCAAACCTTTCCATCAGGATCAGCCATTGACACAGTTCTGCAAGTGCCGATGACTTACTGGTTGTGGTTCTAACTACAGGCAAAGGGAGACATGCAAACATGCATAGCACATCTATGCAGAGGTCTTTTGATGTGACATGAAATCCCCCAGCCTGGGAAAGTTTCCTTGAGCTTCCTCTAAAACACAGATCAGGACCTCAGCGCAACCTCCTCTGTCACTCTGGTGCAGTCGTCCCACTGATTGTCCTAATGATAGTCAAAGCCTAGTAGTGTCTGCCCAGTACTAATATCCATAAAATAGAGGACAAAACTTCCCAATAGTCCAAGGATTACTGACTACTGTAATTCCCCTCAAACTCCCTTCAGAGAGCTTGCAGGAAAGCCTTCAACAGAGCGTAAGCTTTTCCATTCCCTGTCAAAGGGTGAATTTTATCTGTAGTGCTTGCATACTGTATAGTGGTAAAACTTAAAGTGGAGCTGAGGAAATCAATTAGGGTGGAGTTTCTGCAGGATTTAGATGGTTTGCAGTAAATAAGGCCTGGGCCACACATGAATGCTGAGAATGAACCACTAGTAAATAATTGCTACACCATCAATGAGCACCATCTGGCCAGCACATTAAAGGAGCCATCATGTCACAGAAAATAGAGTACATGAGCATGTAATCAGAAACCACATCACACTGCATACATGCAAGCAGTTGGGATGGACAACACACCAGCAGTTTAATTCTTCTTCCTTGTAATACTTTATGTCCCAATCTTCACACTTTCTCTTTTCTTAAATTGAAGGTACCATCATACAGTAGGACAGTGACTTATTAAACATCATTATTACCACCGTCAAACTCAGCTCTGAGAAACAACTAGTGAAAACACATCCTGAAGCAATCAAGGACTATTCAAAATAGGCAGATGAGAAGTAGCTCATAGAAATGTACTGGACTGGAGCACACAGAGTGTGCCTGAATAGCCCCTGGGAGAAGCACGGCTATGTGCTGTTATGCAAGAGAGGCTGCACTCTGCAGAAAGGCAGTTCAAAAATCAGCACGGATAAAGATTTCTCCTGTGCTGCCATAATATCTTTTTGTGAAAACTTACATGGATCTGCAGAAACTTATTCCCCCTGCCTTGAAGGGGCTCAGATACAGAGTACAAGCTTGTAAAGGCTGACAGTTGTAGAACATCAATAATTCAAAACCTGTGTGTGACTCACACTGCCCAACCCATCCCCCTAAGGTTACTCTTACTTAATATTCACAGAAGGAACATTGTTATTTCTTCTTCAAAAGGTAATGAATAACTTACCATTCATTACCCAAGCACTTCTTTTTTACAACTGACTTCATCTAAAAGAACTAGTAAGTGGAGAAAATGTTGATTTCCCAACCTCTTAAAATCTTCCTTGTTCATTTTTGTTGAGCATAAAAGTATTATTCAGAAACTCTTCGTTTGCATTTTGACTACTTTTTGGTTTGTTTGTTTTTTTTTTGTTTAAGGGGCTTAACTTTGTTTTGTAAGCAACATTCACCCCTGTTCCTAAAAAAAGTAACCTAAAAAAAAAAAAAAAAGAAGGCCAAAGACAGACTAGATGAATATTTCCATTTATCTACAAATTAATATATTGGAAGTCACACTTCAGACTACTGGAGAAACATGGACTGCTAGAGTCCTGTTACACCCTGCTTGGCAGAAGATGGTAAATTCTCAAGCACTCCACCTTGGATCACTTTAAATGTCTTGAACGAGAGTGGCTTCCTCTACCCACCAAGAGAAGAAGTAATCTCTCCTTTGCAGGCCTCTCCCATGGGATGAGGTAAAATATATCGCCAGTTAGCTGCTGATTTTCTACTTTTGAATTACGTATGAACCCACTGGGAATGGCACCACTTTGAAAACAGCATGAGGCTTGTTATCAGTTACCACAGAAACGGTGATTTTCACAGAACTGGTCCACGTGTTGAGCTAGAACATACTTCTTAGAGATTTTATTTTGGTTTCAAGACAAATTATGGAGTTGGGATGGGATTAGGCCATTGTTTCACCATCACCGTCAGCCAAAATAGAACCCCAAAAAAGGGATCTTGCCCTTAGCCCCTAGCTGCTCGGTCTTATCCCATGCTGTTCACTTCCTCCTATTATCCTAAGCGTTCAAGATCAAATCAGGATTCTGATCTGGGTTAAAACAAACCTTTCCTTTTTGCAAGAGTGACTAACCTGGACTGACTCCCAATCCAATTTTCTCTTTAGCCTTGAAAACACTTGTGTTAATGTGTCCAAGAGAGGGGTAGTATGGGAACTGAAGTGAGCATTGAAAGGTCAAGGCTGTTTCACTCACTGGTTACTGCTAGTATAAAATGATCTTGAAAATAAAGCACTAGTCTCACTGGATGAAACAAGTATCTTATTTCTAGCCTGAATTTGCTGCTCTCCTGGTTCTCTCTGTTTTCAGGGGTTTGTTTTGTTTTTTTTACTAACGTAAACACCTAAAATTGTGATATCAACATCTTAGCTTCCCATTAATAAGGCAAATCGACTGGCCTTCATCAAGGCCTAACATGCCTATTTCACAGTACAAGTATAGTCGCCCACATGACTTTCTTTTGTCCTGCACTGAAGGGAATGTATGATGTTGCTTTGCCTTTGGCACTTCAGCACCTGTTTGGTACAGCAGCTTCACATCATGCACATGGTCAAATAAAAAAAAGTCCTTGCCTCACACTTCTGCCAGTGCAAGCCCGAATGGGAGCACAGAACATGCCTCTTCACCTCTTGCAGGTAGGCTCTGTATGCCAATACTCATATCCCTTGCATTGCCAGCACCTCAGCCCCATTGGAACTACAGAATCATAGAATAGTTTGGGTTGGAAGAGACCTTTAAAGGTCATCTAGTCCAACCCCCCTGCAAAGAGCAGAGACAACTTCAACTAGATCAGGTTGCTCAGGATTCCTGTGCGTGTGCATGTGTGGGCACTGATCAGTCAAAGGGACAGGAAAGGCCTTATACAAGGCTAGGGACCTGTTTAAAGATTTCTCTCTCAAAGTGCATTTCTCCTCTGGGGCAAAAAGCCTAGTGTAGATGCTGCAAGGCGAGCAGTGACTGGAGCTGATCTGTTCCATTAACATGCAGTAGTGAAAGGAGATGTCATCATGGGCCTGGGCTGAGCTGGCCAGCCCTGCATCGTGGAGCCTTTTCCATCAGAAAGCCTGAAAAGGAGAGAGATTTTCTCCTCCTTGGAGGAGGAGAAAAGGCCTAGAAAGTTTTCAGTTTGTCACCTGAGCCAAATACATGCCCATGCATGTGAATGGCTGTGTTCGTTCCCTCATTCTGCTCAAAACCTTTTTCCTCAGCATTGCCCGATTGAATTTTTCTCTTTTCATCTACTGCTGTGCCTTGTCAGTCCTCTACTGACACAACTCCTGCCTCAGCCCTTTGGCTCAGAGCAAGCAGAGCTTTCTGTTAGTCAAACAAGATTTTACCGAGGACAGTGCTGAAGTAGCCCTTTACTCCTAATTTAGTTCAAAATTAAATCTCATCCCCTGGGACATAAATATTCTGCAAAACCTAGAACAGAATACAGAGTACAACAAAAAAACAGCAGAGAGCATCACCACTGAATGTGGAGACCAACAGATCCAAAAAACTTTGTCAGTGGCAAAATGCTAGTGAGTAGCTTAGGTTTTAGCTCTCCCATCAGCTGCCTAGAACCAAGCTAAGCTTGGGATTTGCTGCAGTGCTCTACAGTGGCAAAGAGAGGTTAAGACAAGGAAAACACCTTGAGATCTGTGGTGCTTAAGCAAGTTAAATTGAGCAGCATGCCATCAATGTGTGCCCAAAATGCTTGGAAATTATTTTCTAAGCAACTGTGGCTTTAATTTGTCTCCTACCATCACTAAGACCTCAGAGAACATGTAATGCTATCACTATAAATATAGGGCAACTCTAGCTAACAAGTGACTTAAAACTGTAATAACCATGCCACTTTATGTGTGGGTATATATGCATACATATATTACATACATATTTATATATACTGATATACACACATATATATAAAGCCTTATTTTCTATGTTATTATACTATGTGCCATATTTCTAAAAAAAAAAACCCTATCCCAGAAGGCACAGTGAGCTCTTTGCAAAACTCAGCAGTTCGGTGTCATATCAGAGGCTGCTTGGTTATGAATTCACTTTTTTTTCTTAAACCTTACTCTATGTGAGGGTACCAAGCATCAGTTATCTCAGTTATCTCAATCTAGACATTCATGTTCAGCTTCCAGGAGGGAAAAGTTAGAGCATGAGACTTGAACTATCAAACTAAAACCTGGCCTCATGTGCCAGTAGAAATTCAATAGAAGACATTTAGCAAATAGGATCTAAATCCCAGCAGCACAAGCCTTCTTTTCCCTACAGAGTCTCAATTTCCCAACGTCTTCTGTCAGGACTAACAACAAGAACTGCTTGAACTCAGATCTGCCTGTGAGCTCATCTCCAGATCAATTCTTCCGCCACATCAGCCCTTCTCAGTAGCTCACTAGTGGTCACATGTATGTAAAGGGCTCACTTATGGTGGAAGGTGTCAGGCAGTCCAGAAAAAGGGGAGCTTTGAAAGAGATCAGCTCAAACTCCTGTTGGGCAACATCTTACTTGCTCTTGAAAGCTGTTCTACTGTGTGTAACATATTCCCTGACTCAGTAGCACAGAAGCGGGTGGGAGACCTCAGCTTTAAGGTAGGACCACAGACCTGCTTGATATTTCAACAGAGTGTAGAGCAGTCAGGACATGTGGAGTTATCACACAGGCAAAGAGGTGGGGAACCCAGTTTAAGCTGCTCATTAGCCAGGCAGAGGCAGTGCTTAGATCGGGTCTCCCACAGTCCAGCACTTAGAGAAACCACCTCTGCCCCACAACCTGGCTTTATGAGTGATGCCATTGCCCCAGATACTGACACCACTTGTGTGCAGAGGAAGCCATTCATTACCAGCACTTTCCCAATGACTGAGACAGCATTTTCCAAATAGTGTAAAGGAAGAAAGGAAGGAAGAGAAATAGCCACAGTGCCAACTCTGCAAATAGCAGAGGTGAGTGACTCTCATAGTACTCGATCGATGGGCACACATGTGGAGGCCCATGTCACTGCTCTGCTCTGCCTACCTGGTTTACAAACCTTCTGAACACTGCTTGTTACTGCCTGCTACCACCTGCTATTAGATGCTTTGAGTGTGTGGACTCTGAAGACCTAGCATAGGCAATATTCAGTGCTAGGAGCAGTGGATTCACCATATTTTAAAAATAACACAACACATGCCTTGCGCCTTAACTTGAAAGATATCTAAGAGCTTTATAAATATGCATGAAGCAATCCCTAGTGACGTGCCAGAGATGTTATAGACTGTGCTGAGGCATGCTCCCAAGAGTGAGGATCTGCAGAGGCAATTCACAGTAAAGAAGCATTATCATTGCCTGTTCTTCCCCGTTCACCTTGAGAAATGAGATGTAAATACTGTAATGGCAGCTCTGCCTGTATTGTTTGAGCAAAGCAGCCAGCCTCAGAACAGCACAGTAAGGAAAGAAGTACTTAGATGCAGCTCCCAAGATACATTATCTACCACGAAGACACAGCCCATTGCTTTTTCACATGTATAATACCCTCTATTGCTCCTCAAAGTATGCTAAATCACATTGTTGCCTCTGCAGATTAGCAGAGACTTCATATAAGAGCTTATACACAACATGCTGTTGCACAAACCCAGAATTATAAACAAAATTAGTTTCTAAATCATGGTACTGAGTAGTTTTGCACCCACCTATCCAGCCATCTCTCTGGGTCTGCAATTAGGAGGTGTTAAATAGGGCAGAGCTCTGAATTCAGAGAGCCTAATGTGGTCAAATAACAAAAAATCTGTTCTGTGACTATGCAGTCAAGTGTGTGAGCCTGGCAGGAGGAGATTAAACAAGACTGGCATGTAAATTTACATTAGTTGGAAGTATAAATCAAGCCTTAGACACATTAAGTAGACACTAGGCCTGTAAATAATGACACAAGCACAATAAAAAGGCTCTTGGCAGGAGGCTGCCCTTAGGACACAATGCTAGAGGCTCCTGAGATTTGATGAAGGAATAGAAAATAACCAAAAAGGGAAGGGAAATGCTATCAGTCCCAGTGTGTATAAAAGAGGGGACTAAACAAATCAGAATAACCTTGAGGCATGCAGGCCTCCCTGATCTTTCTCAGCTTCTCAGCTGCCCACGTACCACTTGCAAAGCTGTAAATAATGAAAAGAAGGCTCTGAAGCACTTCAACAACAAAGCAGTTTCCAGGTATTCTGTCAGCAAGCACAGTTTCCAGCGTTTATCATGGAGATATAACAGCAAAAACATTGTTCAAGCTTAATCTCTTGGCCACTACAAAATTAAAACAAAACCAATCTCGTCAGCTTCTCAGAGTTAACTGATTTGCTCTGCATTAGCAGTTTTTGTGTCCTCTTCTGAGGTGGAGAGCTCCAGAACCTTCACAGTCAGAACATTGCTAAGATACTATGATATGGATACAATGTCTAAACAAATAAGATGCTTTTTACTCTTTCCCTAGAGATTTATATGGGTTTTTGTCTTCTCCAAACTCAAGATGATGACCACAGGGTTTATTTGATCAACACCATTGAGGAAGAAGGCTTTTGACTGATTTGGGAATAGGTTCCAGGTCACTATTCAGTCACTGAGGGATGAATAGTGGGTGACCTTCCAATGTATTCAGGAAGTCCATACCCATCTTCACATTAGAAAGTGAACAGGAGTGAATGGACATTTATACTAGAGGGAAACAGACAGGAAATAAACACTAGAAACATTTGTGCTTACTCATCCATACATAGGACCTAGTGTCCCTATTGCTTGCTGCTTCCATAAGACCCGGTTTGCCCAGCATGGCCTGGAGTGTCAGATGAAGAACGCTGGCCACTTCCTCCAGGAGGCAGGGGGAAAATCCATATTGCCAAGCCAATGTTCATCTGCCCAGACCCAGACCCCTTTTTTATTTTGCTTTGTACCCTCTGTATTACTCATAAAACATCTTCCCATTCCAACAACTCTCCAAGCAAAGCTTAGCCAACACCAGTATCAGCCTGTGCATGACTCCAGTTCATCCAGGAGACTGAGTCCTCCTGGATGCTCAAACAGCCCATGTAAATACAGGTGGTAGCAGCAATGCTCACCTAAAGCAACAGCAATTAAACTGAAGTTGCCTCCTTATCTTTAACTCTCACCATCTCCTATGCTGAGTCTGATAGTCATAGCCAGTTGTAGTCTGTACATACTTTGTGAAAACAGGTCTCCATTACTTACTGAGCTCTACTGATCAAATCTTTATCCCTTCCTTTTCAGCCACTTAATACTCCCTTTGTAGTAATCTAGAAAAACTCCTCCATCTTGCTTTCTGGCACGCTTTCTGGAGCACTAAAAGCACACAAAACAGTCTTTCTGCTGTCAGCTTCTGTGCCTAGCATTTATAAGCAGACACCTATAAACTTCTGCTTAGCTTCTGGAGTCGTGCTCTGAAGCATGCCTCAGTGTCAAGTTTTCTAAATCTCTTTACTGACTACATGTGTCTTTCAAATACCAAGAGTTGCTAAGCAGGCCAAACAGGCAATTTGTCTTGGAAAAATAGCAAAAGGCATGCCCCTGACACTATGGCATCCCATTGCGAAATCACAAGCATGGAAACACCAAAGCTTCTCAGTGAAACCTCTGACAGAATTTTAATTTTTTTAGTGCAATGTGGACAAAACAACAATTTTCAATATCCTTATTCTTTGAAATGATTGAACTAATCTAGGCAAGTCTTCCTCAAAAACATAAATCTGAGGTGGCTACTTGACCCAGGAAATACCTAATAAATTGATTCAAAATTGGCAAAAATAAGTAAAAAATGTGTAGGTCTAAACTTTGGATAGTGCAGGAGACCAACCTATATGATACATGTGCATACATATACTTGTGCATGTCATGGGACAGAATAATAATTTTTTGGAAACACGCATCATCCTGCTCTGCCACCATTTGAGGTCTTCACTACTTTATCTGGCATCAAAACAGTCTCCTGGGGAGCAAGAGAGATTGTAGCATACCCAGGTTTCACCCCACGCTGTCAGGATGCTCACAAAGATGTGTGCTCAGTGGTAAGATATGCTGCCAATGCCAACAAGTTAAATGTAGCTGAAGTTCCCCAAAATCCAGTAGGAAGGCCTGTTTGGAAATACAGATAGGTTTATCAGACTGTTAGCTTTCTTTAAAGTCAGGCAAAATGTATCATTTTTCCTCTACGACAGTAACAGTTTCTGGGGGAGGGGAAACACATTGCCTTATACCAAATATTTCCTAGGCGCTATAATGAACAATAGGCCTCTCACAAGCTATCTTAGCTGTATCCATCTGCATCCCAAATGTGAAACACTGGCACAAGTGAAAACTAAACTAAAGCCTCTTTTACTCACATCCAGAATCTACATGATGGACCACAGCCCCAGATAAGCAGCCATCACAGCCTGTTCCGTCCCCACTACACTCTTCTTTCCCATTTCCTTCAAGGAATCTGGATAAGGAAATGTTTATAATTGGAATGACTATTGCAAGTGGTTAAAACAGACACTTTGGATAGGGGAGAGACTCTCCACGCTGTTCTTCTCCCATGGATTTCACATTTGTCCTTTCCTCATAGAAAGTGTTGCTCTCACTATGCACAAGATGACCTAACACTTAGAGGTGCAAGTTTTGCAGCACTCCTGGAGGTGCCTCCTTCTCCCACTCAGGTGAAACCTTGCAGAATCGAAAGAATGGAGAAGACTTAGCCTTTTCAGCATACCAACAGATTGTGTATCTAACTGCATCCCATTTAACTAGCAAATCACCCTTAGGAGATAATGGGCAGGCTGTCAGCAGGAGGCAGTGGAGCAGTCCATGTGTCCATGTGTTTCAGACTACCACTGCACCTGCACCACAGTCATCATGTATTTAGTTGCTATTGTAGTTCTCAACAGATCTGGACTGGGAATTCCTCTCTTTAGCAGACCTGTTGTGACAGCAGATTGATATTTGCAAGGAAAGCTGGCATTCAGCATTGATACTTGTTAAATGTCACAATGGGTAGTGGAAATAAGTAAGTAAACACCCAGATCAGAGGAAGAGCAAGACTTATATGGAGTTACACCCCTCAAACTCATACCTCTACTCAAGGGAGAAGTTGCACTCATCCCAAAGACTCCCATGCATTCATTCACTCCTAAATTTCCTTCATCTCTCCTGTTGTGCACTACACAAATTTATAGGCCTGTTTTCCTCTTACTTATTTTGTTTAGCATCTCATTTCTAAGGAGCAGCTTCACCGTGCATAATGCAGCAGCTGCCCGTAAGTCACTAGGATAGACAGCCTTGTTTTCCACAGGGAAGATTGTGCAGTTAGAAAGAAATGAAGCATCTAAAAATAATGCCCTTAACACTCTACATGCAGCTGGTTTTCTCCAGTTTTCCACTGGCCCGCTGCTGTATGCTGATGACAGTGTAAGAGGAGATCACAGAGCCAGCTCAGTACTTTTCCATGGAAGGATGAAATCTCTAAGAATAACAGTTTATCAGAGGAGCCATGTCTGTTTGACCTGGCTCATTTTCAGAGATTAGAAACCAAGTAACTAACAATGTATTGTGTTGTCATTGTGGGCTTTTTTTTATCTAAGAAGTGATTTTCATGTTTCATCAGTTCTTGGGGGGAGAGGGAAAGAATGCACATCTGTCTTCCAAAGTGGATCAGTGAGAGGATAATAACAAATAATGATAACTTACCAAAGTGGAGTGCTTTTCATCATGAAGGATCCCAGAAATGCTGTAGTTTGTGGTCCAGTCCTGAACAGCTGAAGTCGCTGCTGATTTCAGTGAGAGCAGAAGTATAACCCAAAGTAGGGCAGCATCACTGCAACCCTGCAGGTAGCCAGCTAGCCTGCAGAGAGCTCCATATATGTTATTGGGGAAATAGGTGCTTTTGAACTGACAATTCATATGCTAGTAGAATGTGTACACTCCTGCTTTTCCGGGGCAGAAAGAGATCCGTGCTGTTAAATACTCCTAGCCTACAAACCCAGGTAGATGCATTTAAACTGCCTTGCACTAGCAAGCTGGCTGCCCCCTGCCACCACCACCCCAGGAACTACTGAATTATTAATTTAATAATTAAACAATGGGGAAAATCAAGTTGCAGTGCCTGGGCTCAGGCTCTTGTAGTCTTCATTTACTAATATAGAAATAACTCGTGGCTGAAATTCCTTGCAGGTTTTACTGGGCAAAGCTTGCCTCCATGCAAAGCTAACTGTGGAAATGAAGCAGCCAAGGATGAAGCGGATCCTAGCTTGCTACTGAGATGAAAAAGCAAAACCCTAACAACAGCAAGGAATCAGATTCCACTGTTGGTTACCTCCATGCATTCAAAAGCATTTCCCTCTGCTTTCTCCTCCCTGTCCACCTTCACACCATACAAAAATATCTGCATTAAGCTAATGAGTTGTATATACCAGCTCTTTCCCAGCTTGAGCCCTGACTACCTTGATGACTCAGAAATGCCAGGTGCAACTTCAAAGCAACAGCTCTGGTAGGTTATTATGTAGGATCTCCAAATTAGATCTCAAGGATACACATATTAAAAACATAACAGCAAATGATGAAGATATGAATGTATTTCTTAGGCCCCTGAAGAAATTGCTCAGATTCTTAACAGAGAACTGAAATAGAACTACCTGGCTTCAGCACTGGAGAATGATTATCAGGATTCCCATGGAGGAGGTTTGCTGAAGTCTCTGGCCAACCTAAGGGGCAGAAGAAAGTTCTTTCCTGTCTCAGTGGATATCTGGAAAATGAAATAGGATAAATTTTCAAAGACTCTGCCAAATTTAGATGTTGTATACTCCTGCCTGGCTGTCATGACCACTCTGGAGGTCACACAAAAAGAAACAGCTCTCACAGCACAAAGCCAAGTGAAGTAGATTGCATAGCAACCTACTCTTTCAAGAATATTGCAAGCTTCTCCATTCCCTCCAGGAAAACCCTGTCTACGTGCTATGATGCCACATCCCATCTCAAATGCTAAATTTGTCCAACACACAACATCTGGGAGATTCTCTTCTGCACATAAAGAGCCCTGTCCTGCAACGTAGAGGAAGGAGCCACATAGAACCACACATGATCTGAATGTTTGCCAGGCAAAGCAGCACTGGATACTATACATATAAAAAGGTGCAATTTAGAGACCAAAATCTGCTTCTCCTGAAGGCACCATCTGTTGCAAACACAGATCCTTCAGGAGACCCTCAGAAGAAGCAGCAGTGAGGCTTTGACATTGCATTGGCAACAGAAGCTCAACAACATGGTGGCAATACAGCAGGTGGCCCACAGTCATACACACAGCTGTTGCAAATGCCTAGCAAGGCAAACCCCAGTGAGAATTACAAGTAAATTTAGCCATTTTGGAAAATACTTATGGCTAATAACGTAGACTGAAGTTATGAGCTGGGCAGCAGTAAAATCCATTGTAATTAGGGATATGGCTATTTTCTCATCTAGCAGTCTCTTTCCAGATGTTTCTGTGATATTTTAATGTGAATTTTATTTCCAATAGTGTGATTTAAGAATCCCAATAAACTCAGAAAAACTTAAAATATGCTGGTGGGGTGCAAGCCACATGGTGTTGCAGCATCCCCAAAAAACTCACCCAATCGTCATGCTACGCCTGCACACAAGTCTTGAACCCACTCCAAGTACAGCATTGTCAGGACACACTTGGGTATGAATCAAGGCTGCATTTAAGAATAGCAGAGCAGATCAAGATTGCTTAAGTCAGTCCCAATAATATTCCCTTCATTCTCCAGAAACATCTATCAGACAGCAGTTTAATATCTTTTCCGTTAGCCTGTCAGCTAATGCATACCATGCTGCAGAGGTCATTCGCGTAGCATGGTATGAACTGTCACCATGACTTTGGAGACTTAGAAGTATCGGAAGAGTAGAGGTTAACTCTTCATTAAGGTACCCTGTGACCCCTGTGACAGTGCTGGTGTTTTCCCACTTGGTTTGGCTTCCAAAGGGCCTGCTCCCTATATCCCAGCCCAAAGTCCCAGGAAACCAAAGGAAAATTTATGAATTTGAAATCTTTTCCCTAGAACAGATACAAAGTGATTTCAAGGGGACAGACCAAGCTGGAGGTTATGTGCTTTGAAACAAATTGTTCTTAGAACATTTGGATTTGACCATTACTTTGTTCCATTTAAAAATTAGGCTAGAAAAATAAATATATTTTACAATCAAATAATATTTATTTTGTTCTTTCATGTTCCTGCATTCATTATAATGAATGTGTACTGCCCTGAAGGCAACTCTATTTCAAGACAGTCTACTCCCATAGATCATGGGATAGAAGTAGAAAAAATATTATCTTTCACGTCCTGTAGCCCAAAGCAGAATTGTTTGTGAGATACAAACAATACTATAGTATAAAGAAAGAAGCTGTCTGCTCCTTTTCATACACAGCAAACTATGTATGAAAGTTACACTCTTAACATACAGTAAAACTGTTGTCGATTGTAGAAATACTCGCACAGTTTACAATGTCAGTCTGAGTACACTGAACAACCACAGGACACTGCACTATCAGGTCTCCATGGCCAAGCAAGGAAACACATTTACAGTATTATACATGACTCCTGCTCCCATTTTTTCAGGAAGCTGAGTTCCCCAAGTATTAAACAGGTTACACTGAACTAGCTCCAAGGTGAGTGTGCAGGAGGATAGGGGAAGGAATTCTCCTGTTGCAGGGTTCTCTCCCAGCTGTGCTGATCTAAAGGCTGGTAGAACAGGAACACTCAAAACCTTCAGCACAGATGGCAAGCTCTCCTGAAACACAGAGAACAGGACACTGTCCCCACCATTGCTATCCAACTGCGGAGCTGGGAAAATCATTATATTTCCCCACACCTCCATGTCTCAAGCAACGCTTTGCCAGCCTTGGCTATTTGGGCTGTATGCTCATTCAGCCAGGGACTTTTTTCTCAGAGGTGTTTCTACAACGCTTGGCACACCGGGATCTCTAGACACTCTCACAACATGGAAATCGATAAGAATCATCATCATGCCCAAAACCTGCCAGGACAGCTGCTGGGGCTGCATCCAGGAGGCACAGTTGTGTAATGTCTCCCCGTTTAACCGTTATGACTTGAAATTTCCATTCAAAGCACATTAAGCAGTATCTGGGGGTGGGGGGAGAACAAGAAGTACCAAGTACACTTGGAAGTTACTAAGTAGGACACAGAGCTAAGACTGAACCTTCACCCTCACTGAGCTCACCACTTCTCAGCACTAGCCCTCTTACTCCAAATGTTTCTTTCATCTTAGTTCTCACATAAAGCAGGGTTCATCTGTTGCTACAAGGTTCTTTTTTCACATCTGCAGTCACCAAACTCTGCCTTCAGGTAGATAGCATATACCTGTATGTTGCAATAGAGGATGCTGCTATATGCCCACATTCCTCTCCTTTTCCCTGATGGATCCACAATCCTCAGATTCCACACACCTGGCAAGGCTGCTCTTCACATCTCCCACAAAGAGAAAGTTGTGAAGGGTCTAAAGTTTCCTGTGTTTCCTCTCTGTGAGCATCTCTATGTCCAAACCGGTCTTTTCCCTAGGCTGCAAAAGTGTTGCTAGCAAACTCCTTCCTTACATCCCTGTTCCTTAGCCTTGATTCAAAGAATCAGGCTGAATTCAAAGAATTCAGATAATTTGGCTGGGCGGTGCAGTGCAGAAGAAAAGCACCAATGGCCTGTTTGGGAAAGAAGAGATATGAACTTGCTTAATTCTTATGCCCCAGTATTACACAGTAGTGGTAGCTAATAGAAAAAGCATAAAGCAGAAAGTGTAATCCCAAGATGAGGACTATTTTACTTGAAATATTCCCGAGGTGACTTTGAAGGGCAGGACTTAAATACAGCCTCAACGCAGAACAGAAGGTGGCATATCCTCTCACCCTGACTCCAAGAGTATGAAGACTGGGGAACAAATGGAGAGAATGAAAAAGGAGTAAAAGAGTCCCTGAGAGTCCATAAATCTGTCCAAGAATTGACACAATAAAAGTATATTAAAAAACAACATTGTTTACAAGCAGCATTTAAATGGAAAAGAGGTCAAAAATCATCCCACGGAAAGAGAGATGTGACAAAATGCCTACCCAGACATGGTCTTCAGGCATGGCTTTGCTCTTGCCTTAATTGTTTACCAGAAAGTAATATGTGAAAATCACCTAATTTCTTAATTAGGTATTAGAAGGATTATTTGGCTCAAATCTATAACCCTGAGACGGAGGTAGTTCCCAGTGAAGATAATTTAATGGAGTGGGCTGAGCTCCCTTTGCCTTTTTCAAGACCTATGAAATTAATTTGCAGGACTATTATCCTCAAATTAAACACTTCAGTGATTTTCCCCCCACCCTGACTATCCACAGCAGTGCCAGAGCCTGGCAATCATGTGCAACTCTGCAATTATAAACTGGCAAATTCACAATGGAAGTAAACTATTTCAATTAGGAATCAGATTTCATTTTTAAGCATCCAAGAACTTACTTAACTAGAAGCAAAAGAAACTATTTTCCCCAAACTTAGGAATCTGCTTACTAAAGAAATAATAGCATAGGGCTGGTAGAAGATAGCCTTTACTGCAGAAAATTTGGTGAATAATCCACTGTTATCCTTGTATTATTGTTACAAAACAAACAAACAAGGAATGAGAGAAAAGTTTTGGAGATTAATTTGCCCAAACATCAGTTTCAGCATGCTTATGCAACTCCTGTGAAGCCAATGGATAGCTCAGGGATGTGATATAGAGCAAGATTTAGACTACCCAGTGTAGTGGTCATCTCTTAAAGGCCTAATGTACAAACCTCACTGACAGGACAGATTTCTGGACTAGAGCAGCACTACATGAAGGAGAACAGGAATAAACATGCAGGTTCATCTGCCCTCTGGCAGATAGATCTATGAGTCTCAAATAAGGGAAAAGATGGCTTTGTTGAAGATCAGATTAAAAATAGGGATGAAAAAAATGGCACGAATATAAAGTTAGAAAGTTACTGAAGACCACTTAAAAAGGGGAGAAGGGAACAAATGATTTTTTTTCTTGAATAAATATCAGAAGTACCCAAAGAGAACATCTGATGGTATACGTGCGTTTCTTGGACAAACAGTTCCGTGGGGCAAGCTCCTGCAACATGCTGAGTTCAGCTTTTTATTTTACGCAGAGGAAGATGCTAAGACTTGACTATGCCTTTTGTCCAACTCCAGCTGATTGGCAAGTGACAAATTTAGAGACAATTTGAATGAAGTAACCAGAGTTCAGTATTCTAAGGGAAAAGGAAACATGAGAGCAACATAAAAATACTCAGGAGATCAGACTTCACCAGCTAAGCAAGTGACGGGTAGAATCTTCTAGGAGGATAATCGTGGATAGTTGTGAGTTAGTAAAACATACGATATTGCATGTGCAGTGGCAAACGACAAGAAAGGTCTTGGATGCAGCCTCTGAGTCTTCAATGCTGAGTCCCTATGTGACCAGGGTGTCAAAACCAGTTTGTGCAAATAATGAAAGTAAAAGTGTGTAACTGAGGATGAGTGAAGTGGAACAGGTAAAGCACATAGGAATAAAAATGAATGTCAAGTTATAAGAATTATAAAGGCAATAAGAAATAAATTAGAAGAGTGAAACTGGTGCTTTTCCATGCAGGAATGGAGAAGACCCCACAGAGATGTAAATCGTATGGTAACATACTTTTTTCTGTATTCACCAAAAAAAAAAGTGAACTGTGACTTAGTA
The DNA here is from genome assembly GCF_033783945.1 of Neopsephotus bourkii. NCBI lineage: Eukaryota > Metazoa > Chordata > Aves > Psittaciformes > Psittacidae > Neopsephotus > Neopsephotus bourkii. The sequence goes on along the minus strand of NW_026901456.1, from coordinate 4,227,227 downwards.
TTAACATGGAAATAGCAAGGTAGGTCACAGTGTACAAAACACAGGTGAAAAATATTTCAATAAATTAAGGATGTTCAAACCACCAGGGTCTGAGGAAATCCTCCTTTGCATGAGGAGCTAGCTACAGTAACCTGAGAGCCTCCTGGAGTGATTGCTTTGAATGGCTGGTAAATAGAGAAGACAGTACTTATCTTTAAAAAGGATGGGGGAATTACAGACATGTCAGCAAAATAGGGATCCCTGAAAAACAGAAACTCCTATTAAATAAAAGTACCATTTCTGAAGTACCTGGCAGATTATAACAGTTACACTGGCATTGATAAGAACAAATTGTGCCAAATCGCCCCCAAATAGTACGTATCCCTCCTTGGAAAAGACAACAGACCTAGTGAATTCAGGGATATTATGGTACAAGGTGTTGTTTGGCCACTGGATGCTGATTGCTATTCTCTTCAACAAAAATAGTCTCTGGGTCTGTTCTGTGGGACTTCTCAAACAGGAGAGAATGAAGCACCAGGCCTTTTGCAAACCTTCCCATAACATGGGCATGAGGGGACTGTCTGCTGCATGAGATGATGCTGAAGTCAAATTTGCTGAGAGGTGCTGTTTGAAGTCCACCATTCTCCTGCTCTGATCTCATAGAAACACACAGTTAATAACTGAAAACACAGCAAAGGTAATACTAAAGGAGGGCTCCTCAGGAGCCAAGTGATGGCCCTGCACACTACAGCAACTGGGATTTCTGGCCCTAGATCCAACCGCTACCCAGCAGACTAGTGTTGAACAATTATTCTACTTAGCAAAGAACAGAAAGGGTAAAGCTAATTAGAATAATGACTTTTATGTTCCTTGTTGCAGGACAAAGAGGAGACTAAGATATCCCTCATGATGCTGTTCAGCTCACTACGTCCATGATTTATAGTTATGGAACCATCTGACTTCCTATAGCAAAGTACCTTCTGTATCATCCATGCCAGCTGAGTAGTGTCAGTGCTCCTCTTAAGTTTGCTTTGGCTCAGGCTACTCGCAGCAATAGACCATAGTCAGGCCATCAGTTGAGTTAGAAGAAAGGCAATCTTTCAGGTCCTTAGAAAGCTTTGAAAGCTTAAAGGGTAGTGGAGAAAGACATTATGAAAGCATGAAGGAGAGATTCTGGCTATGCCAAGAGAAGCATGGAGCTCTAAGATGAAAGAAAGAGAAGTTAAGGGAGAAATGATGATGCTGTGGGAGGAGGGTGCCTTGCGAGACACAAAAATGCCAGAAATGATAGAGGATTTAAGAGGATGGGTAGGGAAAGACAGCCAGCAGACACAGATTCCTGGGGACGGAATATTTTTGGAAACCTTATTTAGCAATTCACGCAATCTTTTCTTACACTTTCTCTCACATGCAGAAAAACACACACATGCTGCACACACAGAACAGTTTTATCCAACCTACTTATGTTAACAGATAAATGCAGCTAATCATACATATGACAATGGTCCCAGAAAATGCTGTAGTTATACTCTTTATCTAATCCAATTTTGGTCAGTAGATATCTTAAATATATATCTTAAAGCATCGAACTTTGAAGCTGGTCTCCCTGGGCATACCATATGGTTAAGGGACGGAGAAAGGTTCCTCCAAGAGGAAATGGAAAGCAAGAGCCTGATTTACATGTCCAGATTCATGCTGTGTAGCAGGTTTTCTCTCTGGATTACACAGACAGCCTAGGAGCCAGCCTTCTGAATTAGATACCTACAATTAGTGCAAGTATGAACTAAAGTGTTTCAATAGAACAAAGTAACTGATTACTTTCAGAACATGCTTGGAAGTTCAGGTTGTTTTTATGTAAAAAACAGACATGCTAAATAGAAATATTTTAATTAACTTACAGTCTTCCACAGAATTTTTCAAAATTTCACTGCAAAACTGAAACCTCTCCACAAAATATTTTCCAGTTTTCTACAGTCAGAAAATACAATTCCAAAAATCCAGCCAGTCAGATGACAACAAGCCAGTTTGTTTAAGTTTAGGTTGCCAGACACAGGAAGATCTTTTAGCTCTTTATTTTCCTAATGGAAGACATGAAAATGTAATTAAACCCAGATATTTTTACCCAGGATATTTCCATTTTGGCTAAGATTACAGTCCTCATTTAAAAAGCCATTTCAAGTTAAAAAATTCCACTGAAAAGACATTCTGAAGAGATTTATACTGCAGGCAATGGTGCAATATAAATATCTAGACTGGACAGGAGGGAAAGAAGTAGATGCTTTGATTTGGCAATGTATCTAAACATGAGCAAACTCTGACCATATAAACAGTTCTGCTGAGAACACACACTGCAGAACATTGTAGTTGTTACACTAAATAACCAAAACATAGGCTTAAATGCCTTTGCATTTGCTGTACTTTGAAACTGCCAGTTCTCATGTTTTAAAATGCTCTTTTAGCTTCCAGTTGCAGGCTATCTCATCTGGTGGCCAGTTACTCATCTAAGATGCTGAACCTTCTCTAAGACCTGAGAAAAGGACAATCATAGATTTATGCTGTCACTTTCTCAAGACAGACTTATATGCTGAATGAATGAGGAGCCTTCTGTAAAAAATGCATTTTTATTTTTTTGGATAGACAAACCCAGTTAATGTTTTGAGGGTACTAAGAAGGTAGGTTAATTACTTTTCAATGGGAATTACTAACCAATTTATTGGTGCAAAAATAATTTTATTGTCAAGAAGAGCAATCAAATTAGGATAATTCACTTATTTTCATCAGTAAAGATGGTTCAGTTTGAATAAAGATGTTTTTGTAGCTAGTAAGAACCTTGTGTGCATATAAAGATGCAAAGTTTCAGCAATTCTAACTATAGTTCTATAATAACAAAAACTAAATAACTACTTCATTAAAGGTACTCTTTACACAGAAGTTAATGCCATCATTGTGTTCTGCTGTATTCTACATGGACTATGACTACTGAAGGCAGAATAGCCAGTCTAGATCTGGATTAATCATTAATAAAAAAGAGAAGAACATACTTCAGAGATGGCCTTTGCTATTGTTAATGTCAATACACAGGCTCGGGGGTGTTGCAGAAAAAGCACATTGTAGTTCTCTAACAGGTTGCATTCTCATCTATTTATATTGGATATTGTCACATGTCCATATAATTATGATGGACTCAGGGCTGTATATGCATTACAACATGCTAAGGTATCCTGAAGATCCACAAATCAGTCTGAAGGCAATGAGAGACTTGTGCTTCTCAAAATGAAGTTACGGACATGGTGCCTACCTACAGAAGTACCTGGACAAACAGCACTCAACACTGCAGCTCTTCATGTCTGGGTGCTGGGCTCCCAGCACTAAGCTAGGGAGCCAGACTGATTATCAGGGGTTAGGGATCTGCCCATAAAAAGGGATTCACAAGAGTCCATTCAATGGACAACATATGCTTCAGATATGGCTCAGAGGATGTGCCAAGGATATCCAGTCAAATCCTATATATACCCCAAGGCCCATCTGCCTTATTCTGGGCTGTATGAAGTACTTGCCTTGCATGCCACTCCACTCTGAACTCTTCCTTGTCTTAAAGCACTTCAGCATTTTCTTTCATAAAGAGCAGGGCTAAGCCACTCCTGTCTTCCATGGGTTCTACTGCTATTCCAGCTAGCAAAAGGAACTGATGAACATTTAAGGGGACCAGGGCCAGTTCCCTTTTCTAGCAAGATTCACATCTCTCTCTCACACATGAGCATACTAGCTGCCAGGCTAGCTCCCCCTGCCACACAGGTTGGCCTCTTGGGATAGATAAATAAAAGAATTGGTTCAGGTACAGGCTAGTCCCACAGCAGAGCACAGGGTCTGGTGTAGAACCCTCTCCTTCCCACCCGTGAGGCAGAACAGGGCTTCTTTTGCTCTCAGATCTCCAAAGGTTGTGGTATGGTGCTTGTATAGTGAAGAATGAAGCCACCCCTGAAATTCTGTCAATCAAAGGTAGAGATTTGAATAGCAGAGACAAAAACCAGGAAAGAAAATCATTCAGGTTGCTCAGTGACTATTAGAAAATACTCTTGAAGGCACCTCAGGTGGGGTGACCAAGATCACCAATCACATCTGAGACAGCCTAAGAGTTTCACTCATAATAAAATAATAGGTGAACTAAGCAACCTGAAGACTGGAAAACATGGAGAGATATCCACCATGGCCAGCAGGCTGGCATAAAACAAAAGAAACTTCTTGAAATATTTTTAGGGTGACATACAGAATCTGAAAGTCTTCTGAAATGCCGAATATCACCATAAATTTATGCTGTAAGACAGAAATTGAAAAGAGAATCTGAACACAAGACTTTGACCTCAGACATCACACTTTCCGGAGCAGACCGCCTGCTGAAATCCATGCTTAGGCGGGTTCTTTTTTCATCTGCGTGGCTGCTCTGCAGTCACTCCATGGAAGGTAGATCAGACCAACAGGATCAGAAAACTGCTGTCCAGGAAGGTGCCTTCTGAGGAGAGGCAGGCAGGAGGAACAGCACAGATGGAGCCCTCAGAAAGTGGGTGTCTAGATAAGTGCAGTATCTGGGGAGAGAGAGGATGAAGAGCCTAGGTACAGCTAGATTGCAAGGTTGGCTGAACTGATACAAAGAGACATCTCACAGAATAAACAATGCTAGATACCACTCAGATTGACATAACCATCATTGATTGACATGCCATCAACTCAGAAACGTTAGATACACAGAAAAGCTGTGACTTAATATCTTGAGTAAGAGTGACTTGATGTCTGAATCTCTTTCTTACAATGTCATACTCCTAGCTCTTCAGTCCCTAAGCCTGCATTTCAGAGAGCAGAAAAACAAAAACTTCTGACTGCAGACAGAACAATCTACCACTGCAGCACTGGTTCTTTCCATGCTGGAGGACACATCACAGCTCTGAAAACTAAGTTAACAACTCTGTGCACTTTTAGCATAAAGCAAGGCTATGCCAAAGGCAAAATAATCAATAGAATTAATTTCTGTCCTTATGAAAGGCTGATAATTCAGTATTAAAGCCTGATTCTTCTCTCACAGAATTCAGTAGCAAATCTCTATCTGTTTGGATGAAGTGAGAGCAAACCTCGAGAATTCACTAAGGCTTATATACTAGTGTGCACTGAACCAGTGAAGTGGACCCAGCAAACAAGGTGAGAAAAGTAAAGCTGCATTCAGCTTGGATTGGATTGCTTGCCTTCATTTTTACTTAGGGAGGCACAAAGAATACCCAGAGGGTTAGCCAGTTTGATGGCTAAAAGCTCCAATGCCCTGACAGAGCCAGTTCTCCCACTGTTACTGTCTCTGCCAGCATTCTAACGATGGGAGATTTCCTCAAGAATGCTACTGTAGACACAACCACAGTATAAATAGTTGGGCTGCTGCTCCTCTGGGAAAGCCAGTCATGCCAAGAACTGTCAAACCAACAGCAACAGCAACCAAGGTGGACAGCTTTCTGCTTCTTGTTCACAGTAGAGGTAGACAAGGTGCTGAGGATTAAACAGGTCCGTTATAGGGCTCATGTTGTTGCAATCAAGCTTTTTCCTCTCATTTAAAATATCTGAAACAATCAAAACGGAAATTAAAACAAATCCAAAGAACTGCATGAATGTAATATAAGCACCTCACACTTAAAAAGCATATACAAGTACACACGTAATTCCAGCAACCACAGGAACAGAGGATAAGTAGCTTTTGGGTTGCCAGACCCTCTTTTCTGTTCCATTTAATTCTTCATCCTCCCCAGAAGATGTAGCAATCCAAAAAGGACAGGCTGAGGCTGAGTACAGGGAAAGGGTGTATGGGACAGATGGAGACTCGTCCACCTTCAAAGCAGCCTCTTACCATAAAAGACAATTCACAGCATTGCTTGAACTTTCAGCTTTTCTCACATTTAAAAGCTTTCCTTCAGCAGAACCTTCTCCCTGCCCTGTTCTACAAAGTAGCCATGCTGCCTTTCCATTCAGCAGTTGTGGAAAGTGCCAGGTTAAGCATTCTAGAAGCTTGAGTTGCCCATGGAGCCATAGAACAAAACCACCTCTGGCTCAGATTTCTTCTAAATTTCTGTTTCCACATGAACTTCTTAGCACAAAAGTGAATATTTGGTGATGCACTAGTGGACAGGCACTAATGGTTTCTTTGCTGTTTAAGAAAAACTCTTTACAGATGGAACAGAAGATAAATGACTGATTTTCATTTCCAAGAAGGCTCATTTACAAATCTCAAGTAGTCTAATAGGGGTTTAAGTATAGTTTACACCAACTAGTTTCCACCAGAAGACACAGAAGTATTAATAAACACAAAAACTAAGTCTCCCCCTCTATTATTTGCAAAAGAAAATTACTACTTTTATATTTGCTCGCAGTAAATGCCAAGGATTATAATGTAAATAGAGCAGTAGGAAAGTACTTAAGGAAGATGTAGCAAATCCATTGTTTGCAGTGATTCTACTAAGTTTAAAACCAGACCTGGCAATTAATATGCTTTGATAGAATCATGTTTTTCGTTACACTGCTCCACATATTTAATTATCTGCTAATCCATCTCCAAGAAATCAGTGAGCTAAACTAGAGAACCATTACCTGAAAAACATGACCAAGAGCCAAGTATTTGAAATCACTTATTGATACAAAACATAAGGCAGACTTCCAGCACAAGCAGTCCCTCGGGTTTAATCTTAAGATCTATAATGAAAAATCTCTTCTCTTTACCACTGTAGTCTTTCATCTCTTCCCAGGAGGGAGCAATCATCTTCCCAAACCCTCCCTTGTGGTCTTAATTGTCAAAAGGGAGTCTTTCTGTTAGTGCAGCACTGTAAGGCTAATGAATTAACTGAAGTAAAGATCATATCTAACAAAGACCAGCTACTGAACTACAGCAGCGTACTGATTCCCAGCAATGGGCTCTGGGCAAATCACCTCCAGTCAAACCACCATCACTGAAAAGTTACTGTCTACTTTTCATAAAAACACAGTTTGTCACTAGCTCAAGATACACTGTTAAGTTAAAAAAGTTTCATATAGGGAGGCTAATTTCTCCTTACCTGAAAATGAACTGTTGCCCAAATCAGGGGTGGGAGATTTATTAGGAAATTGGCACAGTTTTAGAAAAGGAGAAGACCTTTCTCTGGCAGGTAAGATGGAGTGGATTCGGTTTATCTGCCATTTGTGGCAAGCTGTGGAGAGGGAAGGGTGCTGGGGTAAGGCTAAGTTGACACTGTAGGCTTGCACTGGGCCAGTTGAGATGGACAGGATTGTAAGAAGATGTGACCTCCAACTATACAACTTCAGTTGCTGCATGCCCAACTGTTGACCTAATTACCCTGGCAAAACTGGACTTCTCAGATTGCTAGTTTCCCTTGGTGGGGGAGAGAAGTTTGTCTCTGTAAAACCTAGAACAGTTACAACCAGCCATATTTAGACAGACCCTGAATGAAATGTTTGATGTTCTCCAGCATTCCTTTAGGGTTGGAATTTTTCTTGTCCAAGACGGTCAAAAGGCATGCATTTACAAAGCCTCATGGTCAATCCCAAGCTTGCTTTCTCAGGAACTAAAACATTTTGGGTGAAAATTGCAAATCTGTGCACCATCAGGACAGTATTTTCTGTTCTGCAAACCTCTCTGAGCCCAGAAGCTGTTGCCCTAGGCCAGCAGCCAGCCAGAAAACTGGTCAGTTCAAGACACTAGCCTCTTCAACAAACTCAAAGCCAGTTCACAGCACTGGCTTGAGACCACAAGGAAGCCAAGAGGTGAGGCTTTACAGTAACAGAGTGGAAGTGGAAAAGAGGGTGTCTCAATTTTCAAGGCTTCCAAGAGACCTGCAGAGGTCATTGAGTAGCCTTTGTATGACTGTAGTTAGCAAAACAGAGCATAATTTATGAGTATATTCATGCTACAACTTTGTGCTGTAATAACTTGAAAAACTGATGAGTAAAGTTTTCAGAACTAAGTCTTTATTATGTTAGTGAAAGAGAAAATATTTAGCACTGATCAAGAGTAACAGCTTTTGTGGTACAAAAAGAGCATTTCCTTAAATTTTTGCTCTCTCCTTAATAATAGCTGATAATTTTAAATGAGCTCTGCAGGCATATATATATACTTCAAACCAAACCAGTTTGGGCCAGGACACAACAGTCACTCATGAGAAGACCAGGCTATCACAGTTCCAACATGTCCAGTCACCTGAAGTTCAGCAAGGGTCAAATTCTCCTAAAGGAACACATTTTTCCAAGTACCTTGGTGACTCAGGTTCCTAAGCAATTTCCACCCAGGACAAAAGATGTGCAAATATAACAGGGCACACACATTTCAGTGTCATATCTCCAGAGGAGACTTTCACACTGTGATGCTGAGTGTTGAGCTGTTAATTCACTGAATGCAAGTCTTGATGCTGGTGTGAGTATTGAGGCCTTCAGCAAAGAGCTACTTCAATACACAAAGAAACTAACAACAAGCAAGGAGCTGTCTAAGCCAGCCAACAGTGGAGTTCCAAGGACTAGCAGGTTCCTTAAATCCCACCCACCCTAGAAACCTGGCGTTTTACAGAGGATGGCAATGAGGCGCCTCTCTCCCTGCAGAAGTCATAACCCTAAATCTTCTTCTCATATTTGGTACTTATACCTACCCATTTGGAGACAAAAAAGAAACAAAAACCAAAAAAACTGCCAAGAAATGAAGGTTTCACATCCCATTTTCGTTCAGTAGCACTCCTCCAGGCCATGGAGTTGGTACCCACTTTAAAACTGAGTCAATAATCTCCACTTCAGGTTTAGGTAGCTAATATTGCTGCTATACACCTGTATCTAACCCCTGGTACCCAAACAGCTTTAAAATCTGGACCTTAAGATTCCAAGTTTCTCAGAATTCAACACAACTATGATTCTTACACCTTCTTTGATGACGGTTGTAAGGGTCCTAGGTCTTTTGAGGTGAAATTCTTTAAGCTGAAATGAAAATATTTAGTCCACTCTAAATATCTGGACTTCCCCTCTGATTGGCATATACCTCCAGAGATATCTTCAGGTATTCCATCCTATTCTAAACTATTTTTGAAGGAATTATTCATCATTTTTGTTTGCTTCCACTCTTAAGTACATAGCTCTTAATGTCTGCAGAGCTGCTGAGCAGGAGCTAGAAGCCTCAAAAAGAAATATATTTTCAAACAGGATTGTCTGAACTAAGGTGCAGTCAGAGTCATCAGTCCACAACTCCTGCATTAGAACTGATAAATGCTGGTGGAGTCTAACACAGTGGCAATGGGATTTGAAAGTGACATTCAGCTTCTCGTGATTCTGTGCTGTCTGGCAATCACTGTCAAAGGAAGCAGAACTGGAGTGTTTTCTCTCAGCTGCTTGTATTTGCTGATAGCCCAGATATAGGAAAGAGAGGCATCAAAGAGCAAGGAAGGCCAAAATCCCCCCCATCCACAGCCACACACACATTTGGAATGCAGCTCAGCAGGGAGGCTCCCAAAATCATTGTTGGAAGAACAAAGGCAAGTTTTAGATGACAGACGTTTCAAACAACAGAAAAGTTTGAGGAGACCAATAAGAATAACAATTAGAATGGGAAAGGATTAAGTGGCCAACAGAAAACAACAAAAGGAAAATTAACATCTTTTCAAAAATCACAAAGCAACTTCAAAAGTAGGGTAAGAACAATGAAAACCCCAAATTATGCACAGTTTAGCAGCAAAGCTCACAAAGAAATTAAGTGACTCCTGCAGAGAAAGGGTGTGGGGAGATCTTATAAAATTACCAAATTCCACACAGGATAAAAAAAAAGAGAATTCTCACACACATAGCCTGGTAGGCAGCCAGTACCACTCAGTGCCATGATTTTTGAAGGCCAAATTCTAAAATGCATTTCTAATTCCAATAGTTTTGCAAAGGGGAATGATAGATAATGAAACAATATTAAAGAAATCCAATTGGGGTTAGCAAGAACTAGTCAACTGTGCCAACTAGTGACACAGCACAATGTGTCTGTGGTAACACCTTGCTTTTGTGCACTCATTACCTAATGAAACTTCAACAATTTGGGATGAAAGTGTGTATGATAAGCACTAAACTCCGGTGAAATTCTGTCTGTTTGTTTTGAAATGTTCAGCCAAAATCATTGTGATGTTTCCCAGAATAAGATGTGCAGATGATTGATAACTTCTCTCACCCCTTAAAGGAAAAACTCTAATGATTTCCTCTGTAGCTTCAACTACTTCTATACAACTATACAAGTAGCGTAGCTTCACTACTTGTATAGCATGGGAAAGGATGTTCAAATTTAGCAGAAGCCTAAAACTTAACCTATCTGTGTTATGACTTTACCTTCTGCCATAAAAGACAACGCGAATTTTATAAATCTTAGAGAAACCACACTTCACACATCCTTAACAGTGACTTCCTCAACTTCAGCAGCTAATGATTCTGGCAGTCCTTCCGAACCTTCCTTCTTCCCTGAGCCCATTCATTCCACAGCTCTTAGGGTTGTTCAGGCTGTAGCTAAAACCAGGGAAAACCTGCAAAAGCTGTATTTGGCTTTTCCAGACTAGCATGAGGCCAGGAACTGGACCTGAGAGTGGGAAACTCCTTTGCCACATTCTGATGCTGTCTCTGCTGCCATTCAATAGTAGTGTGACTCAGATGCTGAAAAGAGAAAAAGGATTCAGGAGAATTAAAAAGAGAATATTGAGATTCAGAGACAATATATAAGAAATAGCGAGAAGAGAGTTGAAGGAAAGGACTAGAGCACATCAGGAAAGGCGCTCCTTGAATTAGGAGCTGGAGACAGCATGGGAAGGGGAAGCTGGGACCACAAGGCAAAGGGTGTATGACTAACTGTCACAAGGATGGAGGGGACAGGGCATCTGGCTCTGCTAGAGGCAGAAGCTGGAGCCATGGAAGGAAACAAAAACAGGTAAAGGGGAGGCCCAGAAATAGATGTGAACCTTAAAGGTGAGGAAACAGACACTGGCAGAAAATGACTGAAGAGAAATACTAGGAGAGAAAGCATCTAAGGGGGGAGAAGAAGTCAAAGAAAGAAGATGATGAAAGGGGAGTCAGATCTTACTGCTAAGCATACAAAACATTGAGAAACCTGAGCTTTTTCAAGCAAAGACATCGAGATAAGTCAGGGAGGAAGGGTCTGGGAACATAAGTCTAGACTGAAGGAGACAACAATGTATAAAACCCAGCAGATGTAAGATGGGGCTGTAGCATGGAGGCAGGGCACAAATAAAAATCATTAGAGGGTGGGAGAGGTATCAGACAGAGAACTGAAGTATGCATGGATTTAAAAGCAATTCCTGAGGGAAGAGAGGAGAATTACAAATTTGCCAAGTAAGGAGAACAGGTAGGGCCACAGAATCAAGCCAGTACCTTTGAGAAGGAGAGACTGGGATGGGGCAGGAGGATGGGTCTGCAAGAAGAGGACCCAGAGAAGGACAAGAGAAAGATGGGGAACATGAAGCAACACTAAAGGGCTGTCATGTAGCTGAGCACTGAGCAGAACTGAGGGTGCTTGCAGACACATTTCCAGTGCACCTGCGAGACACTGCTGCTGGTCTACACTGGGAGTAGCAGCTGCTACCACTCTTTGTTAGTGTAAGTGCCTGTACATGCTGTGAAGATACCCTCCATAACTAAATGTCCCAGCCTTAGCATTCAGAGAGCTGGACACCGGATCGCTTCCCTTCTTCTTTTTTTTCCCCCAAGCAACCAAGGAATTTGCACACAAAAGTTCTGTGTTTAAAACTCTCAGTGGTGCTGTAGAACCCTCATTTACCTCTCTCATATCTATATGCTCAGATAACAGCTTTTAACAACACATGTCATTTTTCTTTCAGCCCCATGCCTCAATCCACTCATGGAATGTGCCACACTCTCTTGACAAAAACTTATTCACTAGTTTGTCTTCCCATAACTGTTCAGTGTTCGCAAACATTATTTACAGCATACAATTTAAATTGTCTCTGAAGAAAGACATTATGTAAGTCACATTATCTCATTATTTCCTTCAGCTTCTATCCTTAAATATATCCTTTTCTCTTCCTAACAATTTACTCTTCTGTGGCATTCACAGTATTAACATTTCCAAGGCCTAAAGACTCAATAGTTTCTTCAGGAGCCCAAGAATGCAGACAGACGTTTAGAGTTTTAAATAATTAGGACCAGCATTGCTGGGAGTGTTTGGTATATTGCCCTACATATTTGTCTGTATTTGAATAAACACCTTTGAAAATCTGTCTTTCTGTGCTTGCACAACATCAATTCATTTATTTTCACAACACTTCCCGGAGGGCAAGGCAGACAATATTATTCCCTCGTTAGGAAACTGAAGCAATGAAAGTGTCTGGTCAGAATGGGTGCCCAATTTGAAATAGGCAGGAATTTCTTTCTGTAGCATACTATTGGCAGCAGTTCTGCATGCGCCTCAAATGAGTCCCTAGGCTTGCAAGTAATTCAGGAAATAAGGAACACACCATTCATGACCACCTGTGGCTGCATCAGTGACTGTCCCAGAATCACACGGGGGCTTTGTGGCAGAGAAAGTGGACAACAGCCTGCATCAGAATAGGTCAGCATGGGGCATTTATCAGGTGGTTGTCCTTCCACCACCTGCAAGCCCAGGTTTTGTACCTTATACATATTCCTACTTCAGCAACAAGTGACAAGACTCCAGGCAGCAGTGTGTAATCTGTACACAGTGATTCATCTCTGGAGGAATAATCCTACCCCACAGACTGCATCCTGTTAAAACCTCTTCATAATCCCAATGTATATTTGACAAGATGGGCATGTCAGGTTAGCCTTGCCTAACTTCTGAAAGAACAGGTGCCTGTGCACTTTATACAGCTTTAAGTGTTTGTTTCACAGTCATGTACCATAGAGACCAAACATAGGATGAAGATGCCAGACAGCTGGTTCTATTGCCAGCTATACCACCAGCCTGCAGAGCAACCACAGCTAAGTTACCTACTTCCCCAAGTCTCCCCTTCTTCTTTTGTAAAATAGGGATGTCAATATTGACATAACTTCTAAAGTATTTTGAGAAGTATTGATGAAATGCACTATTGGAGAGTTAGGCATTATTGGTGTCCTTGCACATAGCAGGCTTGATGTGTAATCCATGCATACACGTATTTTAAATGTCTGCTCAGCTGCTGGACTTGACACACCGGGCTAAAAAAACACTGGTAAATTCTAGATACAGGTCTTCAGGCAGCTCATCATTATGATTCCATGGCTGAGCACACAGACACATTTGAGTTTATGCTTTAATACCAAAATGAGTGTAACTACCACATTACAAAGATGAAAGGATTGAGTTAGATCAGCAACAAGTGATGGAAAGACATAAAACACTGCAAGAAGAATCAGTGGATCATGCTCACTATGCCAGTTTTGCTACTAACCTCCTACTAACCTGAAATCTAGTCCGTCATTGAAATTCCCCATGACTTGTTCACAGTCGCAGAGAAGCTGTCTGCATAACTGATCTAGATGTCAACATAGTTTTTTCACAGTTATTTTATGCAACACATCTAAGAAAACAAGTCTGGTGCACAAAGGGAGAAGAACAAGCTCTGAGTGAAAAGAAAACTAGTGTAAGCCTTTGGGTTCAGAACTTTTTTCTTTGTTTGATTGCCATGCCATTAAACTGACACTGGAATGATGCTTGACTGCATTTGAACCTTGTAGCCAATTGCATCAAAAATTGAGATTTGCTGTTGATCACCTTTTGAAGTGCAAAGTGTCCTCACAGAGCTTGCCTTTAATCCACATAGTTTGCATTGTGCCCTATTGTTAAAGACTGGACAGAAACAGATTTAGCGGCAAGTTTAACCATCAGAAGTAATTTAATAAAAGTCTTCCATTCTGATACTTTGCTTGAAAACCCCAGTAGGAGTATGCACAAGCATGTATGGCCATATTTTAGATAGTGAACTAATGATACTGACATTTTCCTAACTTGATACTCTCCCTGATAAAAACTGTTATTTTCGATATTTCAATTTTCTAAACACAAATGATATTCAAAAACAATTCTGGCTGATGGGATTTAAAAGCAGATTACAGAAAGATTTAAAAACTCCATGTAATTGGAGAAAACAATTTGCTACTCAACAGATTTAAGCTTTGCTGCTGATCAGAAGATAAGACTACCCACATTCATATCTAAGTTACCAAGAACCATAATGCCATACAAGAGCAGCAAGCACACACTTGACAAGATTACAGTTCCATACATTTGGAACTAGCAAAAGAAAATACTTCTCAAAGAGGTCCAGAGCCAGTCTGGGGTATTTTCTACAACAAAAAGTCATTGGGATAAGCAGCACAACTATCTTTTTTAAAATAACAGAATCATTTACCAGACATTAAGCACCTTTACTGGTGAAGATAAACAAGCTCTAGGTCAAGTATGCATCAGAAGTAAAATGTTTAAGGAGTTCAGGGACTGCAATCCCCATAGAATCATAGAATGGTTTGGGGTGGAAAGGACCTTAAGATCATCCAGTTCCAAGCCCCTACCATGGACAGGGACACCTCACACTAAACCATGTCACCCAAGGCTCTGTCCAACCTGGCCTTGAACACCGCCAGGGATGGAGCATTCACAGCTTCCCTGGGCAACCCTTTCCAGTGCCTCACCACCCTTACAGTAAATAACTTCCTCCTTATAACCAATCTAAACTTCCTCTGTTTAAGTTTTAAGCCATTAACCCTTGTCCTATCACTACTGTCCCTAATGAAGAGTCCCTTTCCAGCATCCTTGTAGGCCCCTTCAGATACTGGAAGGCTGCTATGAGGTCTCCATGCAGCCTTCTCTTCTCCAGGCTGAACAGCCCCAACTTTCTCAGCCTGTCTTCATACAGGAGGTGCTCCAGTTCCCTGATCATTCTCATGGCCTCCTCTGGACTTGTTCCAGCAGTTCCGTGTCCTTTTTATGTTGAGGACACCAGAACTGCGCACAATACTCCAGGTGAGGTCTCACGAGAGCAGAACAGAGGGCCAGGATCACCTCCTTGGACCTGCTGGTCACACTCCTTTTTGATGCAGGCCAGGATACGGTTGGCTTTCTGGGCTGCGAGTGCACAGTGAAGCTGGCTCACATTAAGGTTCTCATTGACCAGGTTCAAACCAGTCACCATCGGCCACTAATGGTCATTTCCCGAGGTGAGCGGCTCCAGAGAGGAGCCTTCAGCACCGGAACGAGGGGAAACCCCGCGTCCCGCAGCCCCGGTTCCGAGCGCCCAGAGCCACCGAGGTACCCTCGAGCCCTCGCCAGGCCTTGCCCAGGAGCCGCAGCTCCGCTGGGACCAGCAGGGACTCACAGGGGGCGGGGCCAGGCCCCGCCCCGGGGAGCGCGGGAACGGCGCGTGGCGCGGCGGTTGACGTCGGCAGCGCGAGCGGGCAGCGGGCGGGATGGGGAGCGCTCGCCTCAGGGCCGGGGCCGGGGCCCGCTCTGGGAGCTCTGCTCTGGCTGCCCCGGCGGTGGCAGCGTCGGCACCAGACAGAGCCGGTGAGAGGGGCGGCTGCAGCGCGGAGCTCGGGGTGCAGAAAGTGCCTGCACTGGAGTCTTGCTGAGAAGCTGCCTGCCCTAGTAAGTCCCTCTGACTTATCACTCATGGTTCACGTGGGTGCTAGTGACATAGACAGCAGTAGCCTGGAGAACAAGGACTACAGAGCCCTGGGCCTCAGATAGCTCTTTCATCAATCCTCCAGGTCAAAGAGAGGACCTTGAAAAGGCCAGGTGGATCTGGCAGGTTAATAAACGGTTAGAAGAGTGGTGCCATAGTCAGGGGTTTGTGTATTTAGAACACGGGATTCGATTTAGGAGGCTGGTGGAGCTGGTCTGACAAAGAAGGGGAAGAGCTGCTTTGGTAGGAGACTTGCCAGGCTGGTCAAGGCAGCTTTAAACTAGATGTGTTGGGGGAAGGGGGCATCAATCCATCCCAACACCCCCAGTCAGTTGCAAGCACCTGTAATAAATGCTTGGAGCAATGCAGATATCCCAGCTGCTGCAGCCAATGAGTCGGCTTCATTTGGAGCTTGGCTCAGATACCTCTATACAAATGCCTGTAGCATGGGGAATAAACAAGAGGAATTAGAGATGTGTGTACGTCTACAGGAATATGATATTGGCAACACAGAAACATGGTGGGATGGCTCTCATGACTGCAGTGTTGGAATGGAGAGTTATAGGCTTTTTAGGAAAGACAGACAAGGCAGATGGAGAGGGGGACTAACTATTTATGCCAGTGATAGGCTGGAGAGTATGGAACTCTGTCTGGGGACAGGTGATCAGTCAACAGAAAGCTTGTGGGTCAGAATCAAAGGGAGAACAGCAATGGGGGACATTATTGTGGGGATCTGTTACAAGCTGCCTGATCAGGAGGACTTTGTGGATGAAGCTCTCTATAGACAGATAGGAGCAGCCTCTCGCTCACAGTCCCTTGTCCTCAAGGGGATTTCAACCACCCTGATATCTGTTGGAGGGACGGTACGGCCCAGCACAAGCAATCCAGGAGGTTGTGCAGAAGACAACTTCCTCCTGCAAGTAATAGAGGAGCCAACAAGGAGAGGTGCCATGCTTGACCTCATGTTCACCAACAGGGAAGGGCTTGCTGGAAATGTGACACTCCAGGGCAGCCTTGCCTGTAGCAATCATGAGATGGTTCAGTTCAAGATCCTCAGGACAGTGAGAAGAGCGTGCAGCAAGCTCACTGCCCCAGACTTCAACAGAGCAGACTTTGGCCTCTTCAGGAACCTGCTTAGTATAGTTCCATGGGATATAGCTCTAGAAGGCAGGGGGCCCCAAAACTGCTGGTTGATATTCAAGGATCACCTGCTCCAAGCTCAGGAGTGTTGCTAGGCTAGAAGGAAATGCATCAGGAGGGCCAGGAGACCTCCATGGGTGGATAAGGAGCTGCTGAGGAAACTTAGAGGGGAAAAAAGAAGCTTATAAAAGGTGGAAGTGAAAACAGGCAGCCTGGATAGAATACACAGACATTGTCTGGGAAGCTGGGAACCACATCAGGAAAGCTAAGGCGCAGTTAGAATTAAATCTGGCAAGGGATGTGAAAGATGGCAGGAAGGGCTTCTATACGTATGTAGCAAACAAAAGACAGATTAGGGATAATGTGGGCCTTCTCTAGAAGCTATCAGGAGAACTGCCTACCCTGGATTTGGAGAAGGCTGAGGCTTTTCAATAACCCCTTTGCCTCAGTTTTCACTGGGAAATGCTCTGACCACACCACCCAAGTCTGGGAAGGCAGACACAAGAACTGTGAGAATGAAGACCTTGGGCCCACTGTAGGAAAGGATCTGGTTCGAGATCATCTTAAGAACCTGAATGTGCACAAGTCCATGGGACCTGATGAAACCCACCTGTGGGTCCTGAAGGAGCTGGAGAAGTTGCTAAGCCACTGTCCATCATATTTGAAAAATCATGGAAGTCAGGTGACGTTCCTGATGACTGGAAAAAGGGAAATATAACCCCCATTTTCAAGAAGGGGAAAATGAATGACCCAGGGAATAGCAGACCAGTCAGTCTCACTTCTGTGACTGGCAAAATCTTGGAGCAGGTTCTCCTGGAAGGCATGCTAATGCACATGAAAAACAACAAGGTGGTTGGTGACAGCCAGCATGGCTTCACTAAAGGGAAATCATGTCTGACCAATTTGGTGGCCTTCTATGATGGGGCTACAGAACTGATGGATAGGGGCAAAGCAGCTGACATCATCTACCTGGATATGTGCAAAGCATTCGACACTGTCCCCCATGACATCCTTGTCTCTAGAGAGTCATCAGTTTGATGGACAGACCACTTGGTGGATAAAGAACTGGCTGGATGGCCACATGGAAAGAGTTGTGGTCAATGGCGAAATGTCCAGTTGGAGACCAGTAATGAGTGGTGTCCTTAGGGGGTCAGTGTTGAGACCGATCTTGTTCAATATCTTTGTCGCTGACATGGACAGTGGGATTGAGTGTGCCCTCAGCAAGTTTGCTGACGAAACTAAGTTATGTGATTCGGTTGATACACTGGAGGGAAGCAATGCCATCCAGAGGGACCTAGACACGCTTGTGAGGTGGGCCAATGGCAACCTCATGAGGTTCAGCCACGCCAAGTGCAAGGTCCTACACCTGGATCAGGGCAATCCCAGGCACATCTACAGGTTGAGCGAGAAGAGGTTCAGAGCAGCCTGCTGAGAAGGACTTGGGGTGTTGGTTGATGAGAAACTGAACATGAGCTGGCTGCAGTGTGTGCTCACAGCCCAGAAACCAACCATACACTGGGCTGCATCAAAAGAAGTGTGACCAGCAGGTCAAAGGAGGTGATCATGCCCGTCTACTCTGCTCTTATGAGACCCCACCTGCAGTATTTTATATACTTCTGGTGTCCTCAATAAGAAGGACGTGGAGCTGATGGAGCAAGTCCAGAAAAGGGCCGTGAGGATGATAAGGGCTTGAGCACTTCCATATGAAGACAGGCTGAGAAAGTTAGGGCTGTTCAGCCTGGAGAACAGAATGCTGTGTGGGGACCTCATAGCAGCCTTCCAGTATCTGAAGGGGGCCTACAAGGGTGCTGGAAAGGGACCCTTCATGAGAGACTGCAGTGATAGGACAAGGGGTAATGGGTTAAAACTTGAACAGGGGAAATTCTTTATTGTCAGGGTGTGAGGCACTGGCACAGGTTGCCCAAGGAAGCTGTGAATGCTCCATCCCTGGCAGTGTTCAAGGCCAGGCGGGACAGAGTCTTGAGTGACATTGTTTAGTGTGTGGTGTCCCTGCCCATGTCAGGGGGGTTGGAACTGGGTGATATTAAGGTCCTTTCCAACCCTAACAAGTCTATGATATGATTCTGTGTCATGTGTGACAGTGTCAGACGCTTTGCACAAGTCCAGGTAGATGATGTCAGCTGCTCTACCCCATCCGTCAGTCTGTAGAAGGCCACCAAATTGGGTCAGGCAGAATTTGCCCTAATGCACCAACCACCTTGTTGTTTTTTCATAAGCAGTCAGATGAGAGTTCATGTAAATGTTACGTCTTATGGGATTGTCTTTCTTACAAGCTTGGTGCAATAGAATCATAGAATGGTTTGAATTGGAAGGAACCTTAAAGATCATCTAGTTCAAACCTCGTACCGTGGGCAGGGACACCTTTCACTAGGCCAAGTTGCCCAAAGTCCTTTCCAACCTGGCATTAAGCTATCTGTGTTCTGGTTGTAATGGCATTTGAAAATAACATTAAAAGAAAATTTTTGTATACAGTGCAATCCAAAACCCAGAGAGCCAAGTCTGGTGCTAAGAACTCAAAACGGCTTCAAACAGCTTATTAGCAGTAACACTGATATTGAACCGATAGCAAATGGCATTGAATTGATAGTAAACAGCATTCAGCCCAGAGGGGCAACACTGAGCCTAGCTCTGCTGCCAGAGAATGCCAGTTTGCTTCTTTGGCTAGAAAAAAAGGAGGAGAAGCAAGGGGATCTTGGAAGTGCAAAATTTGCACACATTCACCTCAGCATCTGCAAAACAATTGCAGCAACACACTCTGTGTCTAGACCACCAGGGACAGAATCATAGAATAGAATCATAGAACAGTTAGGGTTGGAAAAGACCTTAAGATCATCCAGTTCCAACCCCCCTACCATGGACAGGGACACCTCACACTAAACCATGTCACCCAAAGGCTCTGTCTAACCTGGCCTTGAACACCGCCAGGGATGGAGCATTCACAGCTTCCCTGGGCAACCCTTCCCAGTGTCTCACCACCCTTACAGTAAAGAACTTCCTCCTTATAACCAATCTAAACTTCCCCTGTTTAAGTTTTAACCCATTACCCCTTGTCCTATCACTACTGTCCCTAATGAAGAGTCCCTTTCCAGCATCCTTGTAGGCCCCCTTCAGATACTGGAAGGCTGCTATGAGGTCTCCATACAGCCTTCTCCAGGCTGAACAGCCCCAACTTTCTCAGCCTGTCTTCTTATGGAAAGGATAGCCCTTAACATCCTCATGACCCTACTCTGGACCCCATCAGCTCCATGTCCTTCTTATTTTGAGGACACCAGAAGTATACAAAATACTCCAAGTGAGGTCTCACAAGAGCAGAGGGACAGGATCACCTCCTTTGACCTGCTGGTCATGCTCCTTTTGATGCAGCCCAGGATATGGGGCTTTCCAGGATACGGATTTGTCATCCCTGAGCTGAAGACCTCACCCAGGCAGAATATGAGAGTTAGCCTCACTCCCTGAACACAGCTCCCTGACCTTCCCCCCAGCCACCCCACCACTTGGAATAAAAGCAAATAGAATGTTCAGCATGGAGGTTTCCCACATGTGGGCGCAGTGCCAAAGCTCCCCAAAAAGGGCCGTCACATCCCCTGCAAACCAGCCAGCACTTTTTGAAGCCTAGAGATCCTCTCCTCCATACCTGGTTTTCACAACCTGGTTCAGTCATTGTGATGGGCCCAACAGCAAGCGCCAAGGAAGGACAGAGATTCTGTGCTGCCCTAGTAGCTGTATTTCCATCCCAGTGAGGATTTCTGTCATATCATAGAGAGACAGATTTACAGTTTTCTTTTTGTAGGAAAACACATCTATTTCTTAACAGCACGAGGCTAATTCCCTGCCTTGCTGCCTGCAGCTAAGCTTTGCCACGTTTTACTACACTGGGCTACCCATTTTAATGCACTGACAGTTTTACTTTCTCTGTGCAGTGTGTGTTTTTGAACTCACTCTACAGCATGCTGTGAAGCAGACAAGGGAGGAGGAAATAAAGAAGGAATGAAGGAATGAAGGAAGGTGGTTCAGCCCCATGGAAATGTTGCACTTCCCTGGAGATTAAGCTTCTGTTTTCTCAACAGTCCCAATAAGGGAATCTACATGTTTAGCAGAGCAAATCTTAAAATAAGATTACATGTACCATGCTGTCCCAGCCAAAAACCTGCCCCTGCTTAGCGGCAGCCCATATGCACTGGCATGAGTTCACACCAACTTGCTGGTGGGTGCAATGAGCAGAATAACTGTTTGTGTTGTCTGCCTGCAGCTACTCCACCACTCCAACCCCCATGAAAACACTTCAAGGGGCTGCTCTGCACTATTTGCCTGCCATCATAAATGCAGATGCCACATTGTGGAACAAGGGAAGGTCTGCTTCTCTGTTTCAGGAAATACCCATCACAACAAGTCAGTGGAGCCCTGCTGATTTCCACCACAAAACTGCTGTTCAGTAGACCCAGTTTCAGTCCACATCCCTGCCCTAAGCACCTTACAGTTTACAGCTTGAGCCTGCCACATAGCCTTGTGCTGTTTGACCCAGGTCACACAGACAAACATCAGCTACTGAACCAAAACCCTCACAAGCCTTTCTATTATCCCACAGCTGATAAGGAGGTTACCTGGCTGGTTGGATGTCCAGAGCACGTGGCCAGAAAAGCACTTAAAAAAAAAGAAAAGAAAAGAAAGCCTCAGCAAGTTTGTAGTCCTCCATTCATTTCTACTCACTGTCTGCATTGACTGAGTCAGATGCAGTCACTTCCCAGCTCATTTCCTAGGTTCAGCTAGTTGAAAGAAACCCAAACTCAAGTTGCCCACTGTACCCTCGCAGTTCCCACATGCAGTCTACTACATCAAGGAAACATCCTACATTGTCATGCCAGGGAGTACAGTTTCTGGGAAAGATGCCACTACTTCTTCTAATCAATTGTTTTAAGATGACACTAACTTCACCATGGCTGAAAGTGCCACTCTTGGGGACATATGAAAATAATTCCTTCATTTTTAGGTCAAACATTGCCCTACAGCACCACACAGCCCACATTACAAATGAAACTGGAGTGAGAAGAGGCCCATTCTGGTATTGCGATGCCCAGAACAGAGCACAGAGCTCCTAGTGTGGTCCCATCTGGAATGTCATTTAATATCCAAGTCAATGAGGTTTTGAGTCAAGAGGGTTAGCTTAATCCAACTAGTCCCCCTTCCTTGGGGGTAAGGAAGGGGAGCAGCAGTTTAGGTTTCAACCTCAAGTGATACCTCATTCAATTAGAGAAACCCCCAGCTAAGAGATGGGATGTAAGGCCTGAGATTTCTCACACACAAAAAAAAAAAGAAGAAAAAAAAGAAAAAGTCAGCATTAGCAAGCCCTAATCCATTTGCTGTGACAGCTATTTATCAGGCGATAAAAGAAGCAATGAGCAGACTAATTCAATTTTGCCTCAGTAAAGGCTCAGCTGTAAGGGAAACCTGAACTTATTATAGTTTTCCTACAGAACAATATGAAAAATTCAGACAAGATGGATGCTTCTCAATCCCTTGGGTCTGAGGAGCAGCTTGCAGTACCTGAGTCAGTGCTGCTTCCCTTTGGTACACCCATCTGGTTAAGGAGTAAACAAGGCATACCTTATCTGCACTAGATCTCTCTGTATGCAGAGCCTTAATTGGAAGCTGAGCATATTCAGAAAAATTGGGATCGATTATCTCTGACAGCATTCCCAGGAATTAGATCAAACAACACATTGGCACTTAGAGAGGGCCAAGAAGGAACAGCAGGAGCCAAAATTACCCACCTTGCCCTGCAGCCCATGCTGTTTGATGCACAAATAATCCCTACAGCAGCAAGGCTCATCTCTGCCACAAAGCTGCAAAAAAGCTTTTACCCTGGAATCAGTGAAAACATGCAGAGGTGGGAAAGCATCTAAGGAATTGACTCCTGAATGACACCTCACCTCAGGCAAACTCGCCAGGATGAAGAACTGCCAGAGCACATTTGTTCCCAGCCTAAGAATGTTTTCACTGCGGTAAAAATTTGATGAGTCAGGCCAAACCCAGAATTTCATGAACTGTCTTTTTGATGCCCTGCACCCATGAAAACCAGACCACATGTGCTCACGAAAATGTTCTCATGCATACAAGTAGGACTTAAGCCACTGTAGTAGGCAAGCCTATAATTAGGCAATTTTGATTTGATGTTGAATGTGGCTGAACTTGGGAGTCAAAATGTAGGCTTCTTTTATACAGCTGCCACACTTCTTGATTTTACAGACTGCAAAGGGTGACCAGGAAAATGCCAGAACTGACAATTTTTCAGTAAAGAATCCAGTTCTTATAATGATACCTGCCTGCAGTCTCCCAGTTGCTGAGCGTAAATGAGATAATAACTCAGTGAATTGTTCACATATAATCAGCCATCTAATTGCGTGTGCATCTGCCAGCCTGGAATATGCAAATCCACCTGTAAAATGAATCTGTGCATTCTGAAAGGTGAACTTTAAAAGGTCTATGGTGACAGGCAGCTAGCAAAGTCTAGTTCCAAATGTCTTCTACAACCTTACCATGAAAATAAATGGCACACAGTTAACTTCTCAATCCGCTTCTGACCATTTGACTTTGAGGTGACTTTTCCTAGCTACTGAGCTACTTTCCCTACAGTCATCCTTCACACTACTGTGAGACCATATATAAACTTCAGGAAGGTTCTTCATCAAGGTAAAGTGCACTGCTCTGCTCCATCTCCTGGAACAGTTCAGAAGGCCGGTCCCTCATTTCAATTGTGAAGCAGCTGACAGTAATTGCTCATTCTGTCTTTCTTCCAAGCAAATGAGAACAAGGACCTAAGGAACAATAGAGTAGAAATGACACTTGTGAAACAAGCATGTTGTAAGTCCTAGATAATCAACTATGACAAATGCATTCATAAATGTATAATTGTTACATGAAGGGGAGGGAGGGCAGGAGGAAGCTGGAGAGGTACTGTGTTCAGACTCACAAATCATTGAAATTAGAAATGGAAAAGACACAAACCACCTGGGGCCAACACAGAATCATCATTAGCAATGGTAGTTCATTAATGAAACGCCCTAAGGAAATAGCATATGGCTAAATGGGAAAATTCAAGAGGCTATTCAGGCTGGACGAGCATGCAGTTGTATGTTTGGAAAACTAGTCATAATGAAGACAATGATAAATGACTGTGAACAAAAAAAAAAAAAAACCAACAAGAGGGAAATCAGAAGAGCCAAAATTGAGTTTGAAAAATAAATAGCCCAAAGCATTAAAACAAATCAACTAGAGGTCCTTTCAGGATTTGTCTGCGTTAGTATTTCAGTTCAGATCAGGAGCATGGTTTTAAAGCAAATCTCTTCATCTTCACTTAATATGCTGTGTTGATGTCGCAGAGAAGACAATCTAAATTTTTCTCAGAAGAAACCAGAAGATGCACTCTGGGAATGCACTGAATGTACTTCAGTTGCTGGTTGGTGGTCACGTTATGGGACCAGGCCAGACCAAATTTAAAATAAAAGCCCCTTGAAATTTTTAGAGCGTGTGGACCTTGCATCCTCAAAATTATCTTGGGCTGTGAATCCAGGTAATATCATGCAGTAAAAATGATTTAAAAATCAGGAAGCAACAATATGAAAATCAAGAGTCAATTTTCCTCATGGCCAAAGGTGGCAATGAGACCCTTCCAGTGCCACACTAGGTCTGCTTTCTTTAAATACAGGCACTGATGACCTGGAAAGGGAATTTAGGCAGGGAGACAGCCGCACTGCCAAATGGTGCAGTTATTTAGGTTAGTCAGGCAATAAGATTTTCCAGAGGGATGGACAGGAGCTATATGATGCCAAGCAAAATCTAATGCTCATAAATAATGCACAGTGCAGGAGAAAACTGTCTTTCATTGTTGCAAATCTCTGCCAGAACTGCATCAGCTCAGCAAAGGACTATGTGTGCCACTTCAGATGAGTCCTAACTTGGGATCTGAGTGTGGCAAAGATACTTGGCTGTAGGAGAAATGACCTACAGAACAATGCAGAGAGATTATCATTCCAGCTTCCTACATAAGCAGAGGAGCAGCTGGGAAAAGGCACCGGTCACCTCATTTTAAAGCCAGCATCACAGAAGTCACTACTGATCACTGACTGCCTGTTGTCCTCTTCCATCTGCCAACTCAGTCAAAATAAGCTAAGTTAATTGAAGCAGTTTATACAGTAAGGGTTTGCTGCCACAGTAGCCTCACTTTGATTGAAACAGGTTATGGAGTACTAACACAGACAATTAGGCCACCAAATCAGAGACAAAATAAGTTCTTTATGCAGTGGGGTGTGAGAAATAGCTGGGGACAAGCTCGGAGGAGTGTGAAGGGGTAAAGAATGTGACAGCATTTAACTGCAGCACCAGAATCAGGATGGATTGACTGTACCCAAAAACTGGAGGGCAGTTCCAATGAGGCTGTTCAGTTATCTAACACCATTAACTGTAAGTGCATTTAATGCATTTTAATGTGATGGTAGATAAAATGTTCTGAGTACTGGTCTTATGAATCAATCTTTCCAGGCCTAGTGTGGTAAATGTTAAGCCAAGAGGATCCAGAAGAGTAAACTGAGAGCATGTTCTCATTGAAATCTCTCCTCAGACATTCTAAAGGGCATTTGTGACATGTCCCAGCTGTTAGCACGTAAGGGTAAAATGCTCGCAGTCACTAGAAACTCCAGAATGCACCCAAGGCTGCAGAGGTAACACTCCTGTCTTCTCACTGCTATGCAGGCAGGGACAGGTAGTGGCCCCAGCACTCAGAGGTGAAGCTAAGCAAATTTTGTGGTCATCCTGGAAGCTGCAACCCTTATCTGTTCAGATCAGCAGCTCATTTCCCATGTATACAGAGAGTTTGGGATTGTCAGCACCCTCCATTCACTTAAACTGCACAGGGCGCTATCTACTAGATGTGCAGGAAGTAGTTTAAATTCACCAGATGCTGTCACAGGAGAGGGATTAGAAAAAAGTTAAAAGTAGACAGGCGTTGGCTATCACATGGTACTCCCATTTTTGCATTCTCAGTGCTCACATGTTTTGGCCACAAAAGGATACATACATTGGAATTGTTTGATTGGGGTGGAGTAAACGGGTGTTACATTTATCTGTAGCCGTTGCGCTCACATGGCATTGTATCTACTTGTTCTGTTAGCCAGGAACTAGTATACCCAAAGAGTCTTATGCACGCAAGTAAACAAAGCTTGAAGTTACTTAGGCTGTGCTTAAATGGTTATTTTAACCCAATACAAATCTATGCTGCCACTGGCTGAGCCTGCTTGCCTCTTTCTTGCCTTTACCCTAAAGCACACTAGCATGCTCCTGTTCCATTCTGAAGGCTTTCGTGCAGCAATCAAGTAGCCAAACAGTGATCCAGGTCAGGGAACCAATTTGTCTGCAAACAGAGCTCTTTTTTCACCTGTTAGGTTGGTTCTGAGATGATCCACCTTGTACAGCAATGCAACTGCAGTGGCATTAATACCACAAGCATTTCAGTGGAAAGGAGAGGTCAAGGGAATGCGGTAGCCTTTACAGGATACTCATCTGCTTATTTGTAGGCTCATACTTAAGTTCTCTTGCTGTCACAAGGAACTTAAGCACATACTTAAAACTGATCTTGTATATCAGATGCTGTATAGAGCTTTTTAGCCATTTTAAATTCTAACATAAAACTCTATGCATACAATCTCTACAATCAGGTTTCACAAAAGTAATATTCTCAATGTATCATGATCATTGATATTATACTGTATATGCATAGCAGCATGAAGTCATGAAATACAGACAAGAAAAAGAGTTACCTGAGATCATCTTGCAACTGTAGTCCAGCAGCACACACTCATTTTACAGCTGATTAAAGCTCTGAACTTCTTTTCTCATCAAAGTTTAATGTTTTGAAGTCTGGAGTTGATCGAAGGATAAAACCAAGTATTTCATCAGTTTCCCAGTAAATGGTAATCTGGAGGAAAACAAGAATTAGGAGCTGGTTAAAATGGGTTAAATGAAATCTGTTTCCAGAATCAATTTTAGGAGTTTGAATTTTCATTTTAAAATATATTCTATCTTACAGAAGTTCTTTTACTTCATATTTTCCTGTTATTTCATGATTAATCAATACAATTATTCACTGCCTTACACCGACATGTCATAACATGACATATCGTAATTTAAATATCCTTTTATTCTACCAAAAATAGTTACTTTTAAAACCATAAAGGGCAGCTGCTGCCTGGTAGGGATCAAAATATATTTTTTTTCTCTCATAGGATAGTTTGATGCTTTGACACAGAAAAGGAAGATAAAATATTTCAGTCAGTACTGAGCCGAAGCCACTCTAAAGTACATTTACAATAAAAAATAAAGCTTAATTAATAGAATGTTTGAATCGCATGTCATACTGTATGTACTACATCAGTGCTAACAGTGAACACAATAAATAAATGCTTCAAACAATGAAAATTACAAATAAAACAATAAAAAATATTGGTGGGGGGAAAAGAGCATTTCAATTATGTAAAACTAAGTTATTTAAAAACAATGTGCAGCAGGAGGAGGAGAGTAGCAATCCATTTCATTCTGCTGCAATTTCTGAGCCCAAATCTGGCTCCATCTTACTGATGAAAGCAGTTTTCTTTGAAATAGAAAAAAAAAAAATTGGCTCAGAAAATGTCTTTCTCAAAAAGAAGGAAGTGATATATATATATATATACACACACACAAAATTATTCTGGTTCTTTTAAACACTTCTGTGTTACTACTAATTGACAATCATGCCTTATCTCTATGTTTTCCCTGATAACCTGAAATACACAGGGTAATATCTAAGTTATTTGCCCCAGCACATTTAAAATGCCGAGACAACCAAACTCAACACGCAGCCCCTTCATGACATCTCTCATTTGTAGGGAGACATACTTATGCAATATCTTCAGCTCTGCCAATGCCTCTGCAAGGGAAGGGAATAGCCCGAAATGCTGTCCATCTGTTCCAGTGGCCCAGCAGGGACCCACCAAACCACCGAGCAGAGATAAAACTGGAATTTGCAGCTGTGAAGTACAGAAAAGCAGCAAAACACCCCCAAGCCACTGTCAGACAGAAGCACATTCCTCCTGGAAGGTAAGGTGGGCAGCTCCTCAGAGCCAGCAGCAGGCCCATGGCGAAGTAACTTGCTGAAGTACGAACACTTTTCAGAGAGCGCTCAAGCATCTCTGTTGCCTGAACTGCAAGGCAGGCTTTATTTAACTAAGTTTCAAAAAAAAAAAAAAAAAAAGAAAGAATTAATAATAAAAAAAAGAAAACCAAGAAATCCCTGGGCCCTCCATATGCCATTTGCAACATGTGGAGAAGTGAGTGGTGGCCATTCCTTTCCCCAGGAGCCACCAGGTCCCCACCTGCCCCTCAGGCCCTACCAGGCTTTACCTAATTGCTGTCCTAAGCAACTAAAAAATAAAGTAAAATAAAAATAAAGGGTTATTTTAGATTCAGGGTCTAAACAAGAGGACATCAGCTCCAAAAGACCCCACTGTCAGAAGACATCATGGCTGCCCCTCCCCAAACACCCCAGACTGCCACATGCCCAGGGCCCCCTCGTGCTGCTGGCTGCCGAGCCCTGCAGCAAGGTGGACATGAGGCTTTTTAGGCATAGCCATTGCTACCCTTTGCTTTTAACAAGAAGGATGAATATCTCCATGCTTATTGCTGGGAAGAGCATAATGTGCATGCAGGAAGCACATCAGAGACAATTGGGTGCTTGGTTTCTTTTCCCCTCCTCACAGAGCCTGAAATGTAAGGATGTCCATTTACAGAAATTGAAGAAATTCTCCTCATGAAGAGTGGAGAAGAGGAAACAGCTTCATCATCAGAAGCAGTCCCCTCCCTGGGCTTGAGACTGGATTTTGAGAACCTGCTCCAGGCAAACTCAGTAGGCTGAGACTGGAGATAGCATCTGACAGTGACAACAAAATCCCACATCTTCTTGGAGGAAATAAACATTTGAAGCTGGAGGATGCATGATCCTTATCTTAATATTGTTCCTGATTTAACGTGAAACCATTTCATTAAAACATAGTGGTATTGGGGGGGCAGGAGCAGCAGGCTTGTTCAGGCCATAACATCACCCTACAAATCTTACCTTGAACACAGATGAGGAGAAATGAGGGGGACTTTTTCTCACAGCCTGACGGAACATTGTATGAAGGAAACTCTGGCACATGCTTTTAAAATAGGCAATTAATTTACTTTCTGTGTGTCTATAAAGCTCATACAGGTTACAAAGACATGCTCAGATGCAGCCTTTCATTGCCAAATGTTTCTCAAAGACTTTTACAAGCTCTGCAAAACTGTATAAGCATACATGCACGTTAGCACATTCCTGCCTGTTCCTGAGGTGCAGCTGTCCAGAAGAGGAAATAAAACCTTTCTTTAAAGGAGCAGTGCAAAGCAGGAGACAATTTGAGCAGTGTAACAGCATGTCCCCGAGCATCTTCATTGCCCTTGCTCTGGAGTATTCATCTGCAGAGCTACATACACCTTTTATCTAAACATCCATGGCCATACTGGGACTGCACTGATGCACATTTCATGCAGGGACTGAGAAGGTGCTCAGGTCCTGTCCCTATAAGATGTGTGTGGGAGTTCCAGTGAAAGCCAAGTTCTGCATGCCTATGAGGCTCCATATTCCAGATATCCTAGGGTGAACAGCTTAAAGACTCAGGGTGGAACAAACTCCCTACAGTAAAAGCAAGTAGTCAGAGAATTACACTACCCACACTCACCATTGCTTGCCTTGCAGTAGGCATTCTCCAGCCTTATAACCTACTCATGCCATCCTGATGCCAGTTCCTTCCCAGGCAATTTTCCACACAAGTATGGAGACTGAATGACCCTTCCAGCAGAATGTTCCCTGCTGTAGTTAGCTACAACCCAGACTCTGATCCTCTGGTCCACTGCCAGCAGACTAGGACTTCTGCAGCTGAGTGCCCAGAGAAGAGCAGTGCAGAAATGGAGTCTCATGATACAACAATTGAAATGTTAGTCAGGTGTGTGTGTGCCAGGAGGCAGATTTAAGCATACAGACAGTGAATGAGCAGTCAATACACAAGCCAGAAAACACAGACCCAGATTGATGTGGGAAGGCATTAGAAGACTATCAGAACCTAGCTTAAGGGTTTTTTTTTTTGCCCAGATTTTGGTTAACTTCTTACTGTTGGATAAACAGTTGGAAACGCCTTGTTTTACAGTGAAACTAAAGCCCTAGTATCTGTTCCCAGCCAAGTAAGCAAGCCTAAGCTTTCATAAAAGTGCCAACCATTCAGTGTAAGGAGTCCCCTGTGTAAGGGGAAGTGATGGGAGTCAGGAAAGTTCCTTCTAGATTCAGTTACCAGGTTATTAGATATAAAACCAAGACCCTAGCCTTTTAGGACCATTGAAGTTCTTCTTATCAGGCCTTGCTCTGTGTTTTTACCTTCTTTAGTCCAACCTGCTGCAGCCCCATCTGCAGAGGACAGGTTTTTTCTTGGCTATGCCAGTCCGTATACATACATACGGGTCAGTCCTGAAGGCAAACTGGAAGCAGTGGACCACACAAGGGCCACCTCCATCAGGCAGATCTCGCAGCTGTAGTAGTAAATCATCTTTGGTCACCCTGACTTTGTCCACACTGTCAAAGTGGCTGGTCTGGAGT
This sequence comes from Neopsephotus bourkii, assembly GCF_033783945.1. NCBI lineage: Eukaryota > Metazoa > Chordata > Aves > Psittaciformes > Psittacidae > Neopsephotus > Neopsephotus bourkii. The sequence goes on along the minus strand of NW_026901456.1, from coordinate 4,196,723 downwards.
CCAGGCCTGAGCTTGGAGGTGCAAGTAATATGAGCTGGTAACACTGAAAATGCCCGCAGGAGCAAAGCTTGAGTGTAAGATTATCCCCTTCTACACCTTCTCTTTCCTGCCCAGAGGGCAAATTCTGCACTCTAGGCAATGGCCAGACAAAGACAACACATAGGGAGTGGGAACAAGGAATTCAGGCTAAAGTGTGAACACACAACCTGAAGTAACTACACACTACATATACATTTTCTGTGTTTATACCTTTTTATCTCAAACAATTTATGGACAATTTAGGAAATCAAGTATAAAGAGTGCTAAAGGCTATAATTTCAGTGATTTATTTCTAAAATTCATCTATTTCTTCACTGTCTCTTGGATTTTCTTCTTCCTGATTAGACCACTTGCATTTTCTAGTCAAGTGTTTTGTCAAACTATTTCATTATTTTCCTTTGCTTTAAGTTTCTTTTTTTTTTTTTTTGCTGAAAAATACCAAGTTTTGCCATCCCTTACGCTACCTTTTATTTCTCCAGATTATCTCCCTTTTTCTCTTGTTAAATGAGATATCATGCCTTCTACTGATGTACAGGGAAAAGCTCTTGGAAGGAATAGACTTACTTGCTGGTAATATATACAAAGGTACAAGTAAACAGAATAACTATATAAATATAGATGACTTTTCCTGCATCTAAAAATCACTGCTTTAACAAAACTTTATATTAAAAGAGATTGGTTGCTTTTATCATGACATTGGCAGAGTGGACAACAGGAGAGCCCAACTTTTTTATTTTCTTTAAGGTCCATAAGAAGATGCACTTCAGAAACTAAATCCATGGATTTCTCAAACCTAAAACTGCCTCTCCCAAACAGATGACAAGTTGTAGAAAGCCAGGCAGAAACAAAACTTGTTTTACAGTAAGAGTGATTAGCCAGTGGAAGAGGCTCTTCAGGTGAGGGCCTAGATTAGCTTTCAGTTGAAGTCTTTATTTGGAGTTTGGCTACCTTTCAGAGAGAAAATCTATGCCAAAATAAACATGTTGGGCCAACCCAAAACAGGTTGGAGTATGGCAGTAAGTAGACTTTGTGATAGCAAGTAGATTAAACTATGTGATTTAAGGCACCTCCTGGCCTTTAGGGTGTGTATCACTATGAAGCCAGGAGAGTTAAGTTTTAAAACAATGCTCCAAGGTTTGCTGTACACCTCACTGTTCTCCTCCATAATCTCTGCAGAGGATATAATACAAAGTTCCTAAAACAGCTCACTGGCCAGGGACAATGACAGAAGATAGAAAACAAAAAAATGATTCAGGAATGCATTGAAGAAGAGATAAGTGTAGAAGAATATGTGAAAATTAATCTAATTACAGAAAGACACCTGAAGTATCTTGAAAGTCAAGTAAGTGTAAGTACCTCCAAACTGCAGTTTCCTACAAAGAGGATTGACATATCCTGTTTTAAATGTTTTTTTTCCTGACAATGAGGCTCAGATTAAAAACTATAATTGAACTTCTTTATCGTATAAAGTACTGTAGAAAATGTACAAAGAACTGGACAAGGGAAAAAGGAGAATTCAGGCATTTCCACTGAAATTCTGTCAAACATCCAAGGGACAGAACTTTGAAAGATATCAGAAACAAACAGCATCTGTTTATCTGCAGTCAGAAAAAGTCTTCATTTTTTTCCAAGCGTGCATAAAACACACCAGCGTGGAGAAGCCAGAAGCCTTTCCATAAACTCCAGAAGGATCTCAACCGAACATTACGAGGCATTTTCAAGTAATGGACACACACAGCAAAAAGAAGAAAACTCATTCAAGTTAACTGGTCTACCTAGAGAGTCTTCTCTCTGCCAAGAGTTGATTTTTCTTTTTTCCTTCCCCTCCTGCCCCACTCCAAGAACCCTGTTGTTAGCACTGACCAAAGTTCAAACAGTGAATTTTAGTAAAATCATCCAAAATTTTTACTTTCACCCAGGTCAGAGGAAAAAATGACATCTGAATGAAGAACCAACAGGTATGAGTAACCTGCTGGACTTTAATGTCAGGATTTCAAAACAAAGCAAAAAAAAAAAAAAAACCAACAAAAATCAAACGAAAACAAATTATTTTTCAAGGAATGTTGTTTAGACATCTTTTAGAAAAACTCTATAGGAAAGTCTGATATTTGGAACTTTCAGGTATGCAGTTAGCTTTCTGCAAGTAGGCAATCAGATTGAAATCAACAGGGCAAGCAAAGTAAACACATTTTCCCCCAGATACAAGGACAAATCAGTGACACAGGAATAAAACAAAGCATTTGACTGTGATTGCAAGGATAAGATACCTTGATGACCATCTGGAGCTCTTAATTTTCATCCTCACAAAAATACCTTAGCAAATACTTCTGGTAAAAACACCGACCATGGACTCCAGCTGGCTTCCGTAAGTTGGCCACATTTACCATTAAAAGAACCCATGACGTTTCTGTGGATTCTCACATGAGGAAGACCACTATTGTACTTTCTTAAATGCCAGCATTTAAGGACCATGTAATTCAAATCATAATAACACTCAGAGGGGGCTCTTGCTCTTCACAGTGCAATTAACTGGGGGTTTTAGACCACAGCTGTTTTTAGAGTTTCCAGAGGTCAAGAGGAATGTCACGTGCAGAAGCAATTATAATGCAGTGATTTACAATCCTCTCCACCATTGCTGGCCCCACTTGTCTCCAAGTGATTAGTCCCTGTCAGCAGAGGCTGTGGAGAAGCTGGCAGTACAGACCTACACAAGAAGAATAGCCGCACTTCTCGGTAGTGATTCACCTACCAAGTAGTCTTTGGAGAAACCTCCTGCAACCTTCTTCAACTGGGAAGATGTGCTGCGTCTATGCTGCTTTGTCAGCATGCTTCCCATCATCCCTTCCCTGACCCTCTGTGCTGCCCTGGCCTCAGACTGTCTGCCGAGATGCCACAAAAGCCTCTCACTTGGTATGGTGGGCTGGAAAACTCATCAGTAGCTTTCTCAGAGCTGCCCAAACTCCTTACACACTGCAGGATAACAAGTGCTAGTGAAATCACTGCACACCCAAACTGCTCCCTGCCCTGCCAAAGGCAGCATGTCTCCTCTGACGTTGCGTGTCTCGCTGCACACCGGTGCAGGGTGACCCTATCACACCATATGGTATGGAATATCCCTTTGGCCTGTTTGTGCACTCCCAGCCTACTTGCTGGCAGGGCAGTTATGAGAAGCTGAAAAGTCTTTGACTTAGTCTAAGCACTGCTCAGCAACAACTGAAAACATCAGTGTGTTACTAATGTTATTCTCAACCTAAATCCAAAACACAGAACTGTACCAGCTGCTAGGGAGAAAACTAACTTTATCCAAGCCAAAACCAGACAATATCCTTCCCTTATCCCAGTCCACGTACATCATGTCCAGGTCCCAGATACCCCAATTAATCACCATCACCTTTGTTATTTTTTGATGCATACATGCAGATATCATTCCCTTAATCTATGGTCCACCTCTCAAAAAAGTCTGTTGAGCCCATTTAGTCCATGAGTTTGGGCTCCGTCTGTTATAACTGACCTTCGGTGTAAGAGAGATAGCGTGTGTCATGGGATCATTGAATGCTGAAGCCAGTTTTGGTTCCATCACTGCTGTGCTTGTCCAGTTCTGTCATTGTTGTACTTTCCTCAGTTTCATCAGAATTCATCCTTCATTAATCTGGGCAATTCTTACTGTAATACCATTGATAAGGCATATAGCATAGTAGTGTTGACATACAATATTACATAATAATTAACATCATGCAATTCAAATCATTGGCTATTCTCACCCAAAATCAAATCCCCTTGAGGTATACACTGGACTTCCCCATCCTCCCCCATTACACAGCAAATCCACCCAGATTGCTGAGCAAAAGCAGTTCCACAGAGGGGTTTGCCTTTGCCCAAGGCTGGGTTATCACCCAGACTGTCTTTCACAGCATGTATTTTACACACAGTACATGGGCTTTATCCCTTTCTACACTGTGTATGATGTCTGTCTTGCCATTTTATTCCTAAAAACTGGATCTCCTGTGCAGGTCTCTTGACCTTACTTTAGTTTATGGCAACACCAGCTTTCAGAAAGATTTTGACTATTCCCTTTCTCAAAAACTCCTGCTGTATTGCCCCACACAATAGTATTATCAATACATTGCAGGTGTTCTGGAGCTTCCCTCTGTTCCAGTGCAGTCTGGGTTAGGCCATGGCAGATGGTAGGGCTGTGTTTCCATCCCTGGGCAGTCAATTCCAAGTGTACTGGACGCCCTTCCACATGAAAGCAAAATGTGGCCTGCATTCTGCTGCCAAAGGGATTGATAAAATGCATGAGCACTATAAATTGTGGCACACCACTTGGCTGCCTTTGACTCCAGTTCATATTGAAGTTCTAGCATGTCTGGCATGGCAGCACTCAGTGGCAGTGTGACCTCATTCAAGCCACATAGTCTCCGTTTTCCATTACACTTTCTTACTGGTCATATGGGGCTGTTAAAGGGTAAGCAGGTCCTGCTGATGGCTCCTTGGCTTTCCAGTCTACGGATCAGCTCATGGATGGAAATCAGGGAGTCTTGGTTGGTGCGATATTGTCACCAGTGCACTGTTGTGATAGCACATGTAGTAGCACTGTGTGGTTGCGATTGGCACTTGCTCTTCAACCCTCAGCAATACCAAACAGAAGGGTCCTCTGAGAGACCAGGCAAGCAGAGAGCTGCTTAATTTCGTCCATCTCCAAGGCAGCTATACCAAAATTCCATCAGTACCCTCTCCTCAGACAGTCTGTGCCAAGGATGCATGAAGCATCTGAGCAAGTCACAATGGGATGCTTTTGCCACTCCCAGTCAGGCTCACTTCTGCCTCCAGTGTCTCTTGTTTGTATCCCCCTGTCTCTCCAGAAATACAGATGGGTTCTGACCCTTTATAGCTTGATGTGCACTGTGCACCAGTGTCCACTAGAATTTTATACTCCTCTAGGTCTGATGTGCTACGCCATCAAATCCACACAGTCCAGTTGTCCCTCTCCTCCACCTGGCTGGAGTCAGGACTCCTCTAGTCCTGGTCATAGTATTTGTTACTCACTTCTTGTAAGCATGAATCATAAGTCCCTTTATTAAGACTGGAAGTAAGATTAGCCCTTCTACTCTGAGGAACTGCTCACTGGAAACTGGAGCAGCAGTTTTTCCAGAAGAAACCCCTTCTGTGATTGTTTTTCCTTGCAACTTGTGCCACTTTTCTAATCTTTTTGCCAGTGCCCCCTTCCCTGCACTCCAGTTCCAGGCTATGGGCCCTGTTGTCCCAGCACTGAAGCAGCAATGTGACAATGTGCTCGCCTGAACAACAGTTGACATCTTTTTGCATATCTCATAGCTCACTCAGACATAGGGATCAGGTGGTTACTGCCTTGTTTATGAGTTCTACCTCCTCCTCCTCTTCTTGTGATGGCCCTGCTTCAGAGTACCCTGCCTCATCTGCTTCTTCCCCCTTCTTAGGATGAGTTTCTTACCTTAGCAAATGAGCTGACTTTCACATCCAATATTTCTTCTTGTGTATAGATATATTGGCACAGGTTGGTTCTCTGGTTCAGCTGCAGTGCCTGTCATGGAGGTTAGAGTGGCTGGAGTGCCTGCCATTTTGTCATCAGATCCAGAGACCTTATTTTCCCCTTTAGGGTACTGAGTAGTTTTAAGCAGGGCTTGGCAGGCATAGGCCAGGCCCCAGCACATTGCAGTGATTTGTGCCTCTCTGGAATTGCCAGGGTGACAAGCATACTTTTTCCAACTATTTTACTAGTTTTCCAGGATTCTGCACTTGTTCAGGGGTGGAGATCCAACACTGTTCTAGGTATCCATTCTATCCCACACACCCTGCCACTCATAACTATCCAGCCTCTGGGCAGATCTCTGGGTGATGTTCTTAAATAGTTGCTTAACCTTACACAAGACCCAAAATACATTCAGGAGACAGCAGCAGGAACATGGTTTAACCAGCCCAACGATAGTCAAAATTCTCAAGAGCTATTGCAACTAGCCTGGAGGAGAAGGGGAGGGTGAAAGAGTGTCCCAGGAGCAAGGTAAAGCGTGTAATTATTAACAGTTCTGAGAGATGGTACCCAAAGAACAGAGGTGATAGCAATGCTGAGTACAAATACCAGATTAATCACAAACCCTGCAATTTTACCGTATCATAAACCAGTGTTACACAGTGCAGCAAAATGATAACTTTAACCCAGCCCCCAGAGGTGATAAACAGCACCACAGGGAACACATACAGCAAGCAGGGGGTGACATAATGCAACCCTGACAAAACACACAACTCAAAGCAAATAAAGCAACATTGTGACCAGAGACTGTTAAACTAACACAGTGGATGCTTATAACACATTAGTTTTAACATGCTCTGGTCAGATCTGTCCTTATCTCAACACTTTAAGAACACCATAAAGGACTCCTGGCTGGCAGCTCAGCACCACACAGCCACTCACTCACTGCCCCCTGTGCGATGGGGGAAAGAATTGGGACAAAAAAAGTAAAAAAGCAAAAGTCCTGGGTTGAGATAAAGACACTTTAATAGGACAGAAAAAGAAGGGAAAATAGCAATAATGATAGAAGAATACAGAAATCAAGTGATGCACAATGCAATTGCTCACACCCGCTGACCAGTACCCAGCCAGCTCCTGAGCAGCAGCCCCTGGCCAGCTTTCCCCCTGGTTTATGTACCAAGCATGATGTCATATGGTATGGAATAGTCCTTTGGCCAGCTGGGATCATCTGTCCTGGCTGTGTCCCCTCCCAGCTTCTTGTGTACCCCAGCCTCCTTGCTGGTGGGGTGGTGTGAGAGACGGAAAAGTCCTTGAGTTCATGTAAGCACTGATCAGCCACAAACAAAACATCAGTGTGTTATCATTATTCTCATCCTAAACCCAAAACCAGCTACTAGAAAGAAAATCACCTTTATCCCAGCCAATCCCAGGACAGTTTGAGTGTGCCACCAACATGTAAGCCCAGGTCTTATGAGAAGTTCAGGTGGCTGAGCTGGCAGTCTCTGGGCAGAGATAGCAAATGATGGTGGAGGCGCTTCTCAGGAGGTGGGTAAGGCAGGGGAGGAGGGAGGAAAGAAGGCGGCAGGTGTAGGACCAACACTCAGTAGCTGTGTCTCCCTGTGCACACCACAACCCCTATGGCATATCCAAGGGCCATCATACGGGCATTACTGTCAGCTCTATCAATCAGATGCGACTCCTGCAGATTGCAGCCCAAAGCACAGCCTGAGACACGGTAAGATCTCAGGACAACCTCAAGCATGTAAGTGCACATTTAACAGATAGGCACACAACCTTTAAAGCCAAACCTCGCCCATCAAACAGCAGTCAACAGTCCTTTCACAATTCTCTAACCAGAGAACAAACTCTCCTTCAGCCACAGTGCAAATATCTCCCAGCAGCTCTGCCAAACTCTCCAGCCCTGGGACAGAAACCCTTCCTAGCTCTATCTCCTGATCCACTAAATCCCTTTTCAGCGAAGCTTAACAAGGGTGCCAGAGCAAAACAGTAGTGATTTCTCCATGCACGTGGAACAGGGAAGAGCCACCACATCAAGGCAGGGGTGGCCACAACTGACCTGGAGGCCAGTGACTGTAGGAATCCCAGAGTGAAAGTCTCCATAAACAAGCTGATAATGACCAAAGATACCAATTCCCCACCTTCCAGATCAGCCTGAAACTTGTATAACAAAGCCTTGGGGTCTGAAGTTTCTTGAAAACTACTTTTCCAGCCCAAGATTATGCAGATTTTCCTTCCTGATGATAGTCCTCCTTTCCCTGGCAGCAATCCTAAGCTCTCCTAATGCGGCTCAGATGAATCTGACCAGCATCATGAGTGCACTAGTTCATTTTCTGTTTCGCTTATTTTTCCCCTTTTGGCTGGGTATTGCTGTTACATAATTTTTTCATCAATATAGGGGAGGGCATTATTTATAGGGGATTACAGGGATTACTAAAGCAAACCATTTGCACTTTTGCAACCAGTGGCTGGTACAACTTGCGATATCCTACCCTGCCTCATAGTTAGCAAACTGGGGGATCAAACAATTTTGGTTTGATTCTCCTCCAGCATGCTGATGCAGCACAAGTCTTGTGTCTACACTTTGAGCGTGCTGGGCACAGACCCATACCCACCAGCTGCTTCCAGTGCTCCTCTGTGCAAACATACAGACTGCTTCAGGGCAGGAGGGAGGGATGCACTTTGGTTTTCCCCCCCAACATTCCTACACACCTCTGTGGCCTGTACTTAGCGTGGGCCCCGTTAGCTTCTCCACACAGACCCTCTACTCCTTTGACACCCTTCTCCATCACACTTTTCACCCACTGTGATCTGTTATGACCATGGCTGCAGCCATTTACTGCCAGACAGCCTTGCCCCATCCACTCCACCACCCCAGCATTATGGGGCCTTGCAACTTCTAAGGTGCTTACCTCCTTGACATTTAAAAAGTGTATATTTTCCATGACAATCCCACTCAGCAAAAGAAAGGGAATGATGCCCGTGCATTCATAAGATAATAAACATCCTGCTCTCTACATTTTCCTCAGTCATATCTCCCAGTTAGCAGTGCATACAGACAGAACAGATTCTATATGACATTTTCATTCTGCTCGTCACATACAAAAAACAGGGGAGCAGACAGCCTGCAAGAACAGTGAATATGCAACAAGCCTCCTCCACCCTGCCTCACCCCACTGCTGCTATCATGGTGAATGGTGAAGGGAAACAAAAAGCCTTTTTCTCCCTGCATGAGCCCTTCACATGAGCCCTCAGCAGGAAACTGAGCTGAACTTACCTCACTACCACAGTCAGAAGCTCCATGGGAGCCCTGCATGTGTTGGGCGTTCTCCAAGATGCACCAACAAACCCCTGCATGGAAGGGGATCATGTGAGTCTTCATCAACAGTTCAGAAGTCTGCAAGCCCTGCTAAGGTGGCTAAAGGGAGAGAAGTGCATCAGGAAGGTACTGTCAGGATAGACCTGCTCCAAGAATTCAGCCAGAGGCCTCTTAGTGAATTCAGTGGAGCCAAAACTATCTAAACTCCCAAAACTATCCTCAACACAAACGTGTCAAAGATCTTAATAACCCAGATTTTCTGTGTGCCCTTCTCTAAACGAGGTTGACTTAGCAGCCCAAGCACAATGTGAAAAATAACAGGAATAAAAACTCCCTAGGTTTACAGTGAGCATTACCTCCCATTAAAAATGCTTTTAGGAGGCAAACTTAAGTGCTCCAAACTGGAATCTGTCAATACATTACTCCTCATCTTAACCAGCATTCAGTAAGTGGTGTCTCCCACTCCTTTGCAGCACCTCACAAATAGCTGTGCAAAGGGGAGCAGCATTAGTCTAAATGTGCAGCTGCAGCCTACATGTTTCTAAAGGTCTGTCGAAGCAGCGCTAAGAAAGCAACAGATCACATAGGTCACAGACAGCAACACATTTTTAAGCTTTCCTCTGTGCAGCAGTTGGGAAAATGTGTGTTTTCGCGTCGTATCAATTCTCACTTTTATCCTATCTAAACCTCAGCATTCTAGGAAAGGACACAGTAATGATTCCTTTTAATTTCTCTTGTTCTGCTTCAGTGGGTGGAGGGACATAGCACCAGTCCCCATGAATTTATTAGGCATCTCATTTGCTATAGCTTGTGTTTTTCCAAGAGCTCTTCAGTCAGATGTGATGTGAAAACTGTGCCAGCAACGAAGTTTGAAAAAAGTGAATCATGAGATCTAAAAGGCCAATAAAAAGAGCTCACTTTTTAAACAGTACTCATGAGTTTTAAGCCTGTGATTACATGCCACAAGCTCAAAGTATCTGGAAGTTTTGCCTTCAGATTCTTGAACATTTATGCCAGAGACAATGGCATGCTGGACAGACCCTGGGAGCTGCTTTGAGCAGAAATAATGTGTGGCAGACTGGTCATGTCTTAATAGACATTTCTATGACTCCAACAGCACTGCTTTAAATATCCAAGTCTTCCTCATAACAGAACATAGCAACTTACTAAACAGAAACTGATCTCATTAAGTGACAGGTGATGTGTTTCAGTGATCAAAGCCTAGATTCAACAGTAGGAGTCCGTGAGTCATGTCAACTGTTGCCATTCTAATTATTCCTCAGATGATTTCCAAAACAATACATCCCTGTGTGCTTGCTCTACCCAGCTCAGCCTGCAGCTCTGAAGTAGAAGCCCAGCAGAAAAATGATTTTCAGAGTGCCATTAAAACACTTAGTGATAGAAGTATTCTGCTGACACTGAGGATCCTGGAATTCTTTCAGCTCACACTGTCAACAAACGGGATCGTGACAGACTAGTCAGCTATACAGAAGATGCACTCTTGGTCCATGGGAGCAAAGCACCGCATGCACAAACTTCCTGGGGTCAAACCAGTGGCAACACAGTGCTCTGCAGAGTGCCGTACTGGTGCAGCACCCTCTGTCTATTGAAGAAACCTCCAGAGCTCAAGATTGAGCTGAGAGAGACAACATCAGGAAAAAAGGAGTGATTAAAGACATACCTCAGATCTTCACCATAAAACCACTTGTGCTTGTTTGTTTGCTGAAGGTTAAGAAGGAGAAAATAAAACACTTCTGAGCCAGGAGAACTGCCAGTTGTTATTTTAATACTTACCCAACTCTGTGTACCTCCACGATCCACAAACAAGAAAACCAGAGTAGCTAGGAGCATAAATCTACTTATTTTATACACTCAGAAACATAATCTGAGGATGGGATGAAGAGCTTCACTGCTGGATTCCTTGGTAAACAAACTTTAAAGTACTGGTATTCAAACCGTTTAGGCCTTTGGGAATACCAGTGGAGTTTGACATTTTAGGTATTTGGCCACAGTTTGGCTGCACAAGCTCTTCTGGCTCTCCAGTGCCACCGCAGTGTCCTGAAATTCTAGTCTTGGAGATCAAGAGTCACTCACAGCCTAGTGGGAGAAGCCAGCTATCAGCGATCAACAAGGTAAACCCATATGAAAGACGTGCTAAGGTTTCCCTTTCTCTGTGAAGAGAATTTATGACCATTAAAGGTACAGTTACCAGCTTTCTTCTATGGCTTAACTCAGAATGTTTGCTCAAACCCAGAACCACTCAAATCTGATCTACTCATGTCCATTCCTGTGTTTGCAGCTATTGAAAGAGAAGGCGCACCCAAAATAGCTACCTACCAGTCTGGGTGGCTGACTGGGCTAAACAAATTGCAAGCCAAGACTCCTTCCTCAGCCTCCCCCACCCCACCCGCTATTAAAACAGCAAAATAAAAAACTTTCATATTAGAAACTATCAATTATGAGGAAAATAGCACATCCAGTTGAGAGCCAGCTACTCAGCAGGCCTTTTACAAATAAATCTTGCTGCTGTGAAAGCACCAATGCTTCTGTACCCCACGCACCAGGAAGACAAGCATGGCTCTGCTTGTGGCCACTGGTTTCAGGGGTCAGTGTTTCTATCCTAAAGGTAAAGAAGACTCATGGTTACTTCTTTCTGCATGCTCAGTACTTCAGAAAACTGGAGCTGCACCTCCAAAAGATGCACTACTGCTGATCCGCTCTTGGGATGAGCTGGACTCAGGAGCCCCAGGCTTCTGCTCTTGACATCCATCTATCTTCTGTTAAGGTCAGAAATGAGTCCCACAGAAAGGATTGGGTCAAACGTCTGACTGACCAAAGGTCAGTCTCACAACAAGTAACATCATGTATTTAATAATAAGCCGTTAGGCTCATCTCCAGTGAGCAGCTAGGATTTTCCTACTGAATGCAGGCTTCAACCTAGAAATTAGAACAAATTAAATGCAAAATTTATTACTATGCTGAAGGAAACTGAATGAAGGCAAACGTACAACATTCACATGTGTACAGCCTCTGTTGACCATCATCTTTGTTTTGTGAAGTTGGAAGCTTATATATTCTCTTTTCTATTCGAATGAAATCTAGGGCCCAAAGTCCAAACCAGAGGCAAAGTGACTTCAGACTACAGGTTTTCTCTTCACATTCTATTTAATAAAAGCTTCTGAGAAACCCTTGAGTAAGACACATTACTTAAAGCATTCTGTGTTTCCCTACTTGTAGTTTGTGCTTTCTGTGCTGCCAATCTGAATTTTCAGCAGCCCAACAGAAAGGGCAGCTCAGGGAGCCGAACCTGCAGCACAGACTTACAAACATAAGCTCATATGTGTATGGAAGGAGGGCCTGTTCTACAAAGAAACATCATTGATAAGAAGAGCTCTGCCTGGAGCAGGCATCGGAGCAGACAGCAACCACATGATCAAAAGTGGCAGTAACTACAAAAATAAAAGCACATCTAATATAGAACCACCTTCAGTAAGCATGTAGTGCATTCCCTCCATTCTTCCAGCATTTTTTCCAGGAGAGACAAAATGTGACAGTCTGCTCTTAGAAGAAAAGCAGATTGAAAAAACAGAAAAACACACCAGAAAACCAAACCCCACAAAACCACATGCATTCATTTCTCCTAAATAAAGACATACAGAAAGAAAGCGTCTTCCTTATTTTTCTAATGCATTTTTTCCTTTAAAAAAGAAGATACTTAGAAAAAAAAACACTGGTTTCTCTCTCCACCCCCCCCCCCCAAAGTTCTGCATCCAAGAAAAAAAAGCAGTACACAAACACCCCCTTTCCCCCAAAAATGACCCAGCTACATCCATGAAAGAGAGACAAACTCATGAAGAAACAGCATGCTAAGGAGGAGTGACACCAAGAAGACCCATCACAGGTCTCTCGGAATCTGACCTTGGCTTCCAAGGTTTCTTTTACAGAAATAACTACACAGACACTCCTTCAGAAGGAGAGATTGCCAGTGCATTCCTCCAGTAGCATGGGGGAAATACAGACATACGCTGGAAACTACTGAACTTTTCTGAGGCCTGCAGGAGCTTGTCCTATGCCATCTTCCACGTGCATTGCTTTTTTTCTCTGCGTTCATAAGAGCAGAAGAAAGACAAAATATGCATTAAGACCTTCACCTGGATGTTTTCCTCAGTTTGAAGTGTCCACCTGGGTCTAGCTGCTGGTAAAACAAAGCATCCGTCATTCTTCTGTTCATATACAAGTACAGCCGTTCTCTAACCTGTCACTTGGAAGCTCCTGGCCTTTTCTATGATTTTTTTAACTGCACTTTGAGCAGAGTTATTACCTTAAAGAAAGCAGTACGAAACATGTCTTTCGGCAGCGTAACTTATTTTTTCTTGTACATTTTCTGCTTTAAAGAAAAATGAGTCCGTTTATTTTTAATCACATTTTTATTAACTTTTTCCAAAAAGAAGCACAAAAGCCCCCTCCTATGTTGCTATATTTACACTGTAGATTTCTTAATCTCTTATGTAAATATACATATTCTGCAGTAATCTGTCTGTGAAAAAAGAATGCTATTTTTAGCATTCTGGTGATGGACAAATCTTCATTATCAATGTAATGCTCTAAGAAAAGAAAATCAATTTTCAGAGTTGTCAAATATCCAGATAAGCATACAGATCAAATCTATTCAAACTATTCTAAACAAAAAGAAACCTCAAGTATTACAATAGATTTAGTGTACTGTGTCACACACATAACATGGCCAAAAATGATTATTTATAATGGACATCAGTTAACACAATTGTTTTCCAAAACAGGAGCAAAACATTTTTTAAAGGTTTCAAACACACTATTTTGAGTATTTCACTTCTTGCCAAGTAGTTTATCGTTATAGTCGACTGGGATTATGCCACTGCATTCTTCTGTCTTTGATAGAGGATGCCTTATGAAAGCACGTCTAATTACATCAATATCACGTCCTAAATGATCCATCATGGTCGTTACAATCGTAGGTGGGGCCTCTAAGTCTATCAAAAAATACCTGCAATGAGAAACACACACACAATGTAAAAAAACTAACTGTACTGCAACAACTTTAAGTCATGTAACTGTTCTGTGGGAGTTCTTGAATAAAATGTTTTTGCTTACGTTTTGGTACCAGAATTGTTAGAATAAAACCTCAGTATTATCTTGATTTCAAATAAGAAAAATTCAATTGAAGCAGGCTCAGCCTGAGCTCTTCTTTGTTGTACAGCACTGCCTACCGAAGGAGATTAAAGAGAACTTACTCTTCTTGCACCTATTACATTCATTTCCACCTCTTAATGTGAACGGTCTTTCAGAGAAGTGAGGTGACACATTTACTTCAGTTACAACATGCATCCTCCTTCTTCGAATTCATGACATTGTTTCTTTGGGGAACAGATGCCAGCGCAAACCATCTCAAGCTTACACACACACAGGCACATTTCTTCCTTAAAAGTTCTGCTTCGGAGCTGAATGGAAATTACAAAAAATAAAGGGGCAAAGGAAACACACAGAGATGGATTTACCCCAAATCAGGTACATCTTTGATGGGAACATGGCTTAAAGTTTTAATCTGAGGGTAGGAGCTGAAGCTCTGTACTCCGCTTGCACAGCTGGGACTTGCCCTGCCGAACCTGGTGGGACTGAGAAGGTCTTACTTCCACACATGCACAGCATGTATAAAACGCAGTGTTTCAGGTAAGTGCTTCCTGCCCACCACAAAGCTGTCTTTGACATCTACAAAGAAAAAGCCAACCACCTACCTACAGGAAAGAACATTGCTCCCCATTAATATTTTAGGTCACTGAGGTTACCACTGCAATGAAGCTCCTTTCCTGAAGAGCTGCACTTTCTTCCTGAGCTCAACTATAACTTTGGCAGGGGCTTTCAAAACTCCAGTATACCCAAACAAGCAAAGCAGTCTACTGCAATTCAGGAGTCCCATTTCAGACAAGGGACACAACTGAAAGCTGCATACTAACTTAATCTCAGATATGCAAATTCAGATCCCATCTTTTAATGTGAGATACACCTTAAATTCATTAGCAACATAAAGTCTACTATTCCTGCAATTTATGAGCGACCTAGTGACAGCCATCATACTAATGTGAAAAAATGAGTGAGCCATGTCACTGGCCATCCATCCTTCCTTGAAATGCTGTGTATGAACTAGTAGCACTGTCAACAGAGCTGTAACACATTTGACTGCATTGGCATGGCACTAACTACCAAAAAGACACTACAACTGCCTCAGAAATCCAGGTGAAGAGAACTAACCCCTCGTTTCCAAGACTATCAGTGATTTAAAGGTTAAATGTACAGCACAGAACTTGCCACCTAGCTATTTCATTTTCATCTTTACACATCTTCTTATGAAAGTTTCCCTTTCCTCCTAGTCCACTCAAGCACACGTCCCCATGAAGCATCAATCTAACCTGAAAGCGATATCCCTTAACTGAAGTTGTATTACCCAAGCAAGATCAAGCATCCCACTTTGATTTAACAATTGTACCTAACAGAAAGGACTTGTTCTGCAAGAGGTATGGATTCTTACTAAGCCAGCAACAGTCCATAAAGGTAATGCTGGAGGGTAAGTTCCCAAGACCAGAAGCTGAACTGGGACTCTGAACAGGAAATACAAGAGATGGGGCACGAACAATGAATTTGGCCATGTTCTTTATGCTGCATGGAGTTCATTTTCATCCAACTAAAAGTGCTACATCAAAAACATTACACACAACAGACCCATTGGGCCAGAAATTACTCAAGCAACACATGCTGGATGACTGCACAGGGGTGGAATCTACCTATGGAAAACATGATGAAGATGCTTTTCTTCTTAGGCAGACACAGAATCACAGAATGGTTTGGGTTAGAAGCAACCTTAAAGCTCATCCAGTTTCAACTCCCTGCCAAGGTCAGGGACACCTTCCACTACACCAGGTTGCTCAAAGCCCCATGCAGCCTGGCCATGGACACCGCCAGGGATGAGGCAGCCACAGCTTCTCTGGACAACCTGTGCCAGTGCCTCACCACCCTCACAGTGAAGAGTTTCTTCCTAATACCTAGTCTAAATCTACACCTAGTCCTGAACCTCTTACACAGGCATCTGCATTAACAGCCACAATTCATCTCTGAAGCCTTTTTCAGAAAGGCCAGGCTGAAGCACTGAATTCTTGTACTTGAGAGGTCTGATAGCAAAAAAATCTCTCTGCAGCCCACACTGGGGCAACGAATGCTCCAGAACAGACGCCCAGCCAGTGTGGACTGCAGCCTAGCATCTCTGAAGCCAAGGGACCAGTGCCAGGTCATGTCAGCAAAGGTGCTGCTCCTCTTACTGCAGAAAGGCTACTGAAAGCTGCCGGAATAGTTTGCCTCAGGATGAATTTGGAGGAACTCTGGTGGGCTCAGTCCTCCACACAAATCCTCACAGGCTTCAACGAGGAAAAGGATTTGGCTTAATATATTTGGTAAACCAAACCTACTGTTTGGTTTACCAAACAGCTTACTGTTTTCTCATCTCCAGAATTAAGAGATGCCACATGGTTAAAAGTTTAGGGAGAAAAAACAATTTTTAAGCTTGGACAATTCATTAGAAATACGGCACAGCAACATCTGAGGGATGCACACCCCTTAAAAAGGGAAAGTCATTTTCTGTTAAAGCCATTAAAAGCCACTGGTAAATTTAACAGATGACACTTCACTCTTCTCCTTGGGAAGAAGCCTTCCCGATCCTCTCACAGTTACAACTAACAGGAAGGAGGATGGGGGAGAGAAATTTAGCTAGTGATCCTCAACCACTTTCATGCCCCCTTCCCTTAGCAGAAGCATTCATTCGGATTGCAATCTGTGCCCTCTGCCGCACCATTTTATCCCTCAGTTCCTCAAGAACTTCATTTCATTTCTGCTTGCAAGTCGGGCGCTGCTTTTCACTGCGAGCCTAAAACGGCAATAGGGTTTTTTTTCTTCCAAAGGCTGCTTTGCAACTTTGTGCTTTCTCTCACGTTAGCAAATGGTGGAAATTTCCACTGACGCACTGTTGATAACTGAAGGAGAAGGGGGGGATGGGAGGATGAGCTGTTACAGCATATCTTTATGACTCCTCGCAGAATAGGTATTTTATCTGAGGGTACAGAACTGCAGTAATTGGGGACAATGTGAGTTTTTAAAAACAACCACCACTCTTCAATGTTAACAAGCAATGATTGCCTTCGTGTGCCAAAAAACAGAGAAGGAAAAGAGGGCCAGCGTAGCAAATGTTATTTCTTCATTAAAGAAGGAGAAGAAACTGATGGCTGCAAAAGCAATAACCAAACACAATTGACAATGCAAGCCCTGAGGGGATCTGGAACCTCTCCCCCCCCCCCCCCAAATATACACATTTAAATTGGCTGTCACGAGGCCATGGAGGTTTTTTAACCCACCCTCAATGAGGCTTGCAGCAACCTTCATTTCAAGCAGTGATCTATGACCCAATACACAATGCCGTAGCTACTGTTTGTGTAATAAACAAAACCAAATCCCAGTAAGACTTACAGATAGGGAAAAATACAGGAATGCGGGAGGGAAACCACCTCATTCCTGCAAGCAAAAATGCAAAAGCATTTAGATTCTCTAAGAGTTAGCCAAGTCATCAGCAGAGAAATACAGGAAAATTCCACTGATTGACTATGAGACCACAGTTATTTTTGTCATCCTGCTCAACTGCAAATAGAAGGATGATTTAAATACAGGAGAGCCAAGTGAAACATTAAAACAATGCATTAAATGAAAAAAAAATATTAACATGATATATGATCTCAAATAAAGGAGGACACGTCTTTGTATAGGAGAGAGAAGGAGAAATGAGGAAAAAGATGCCAGGTTTCATTTATCCTTTTTAGCATATCCAAGCCAGAAACTGAACCCTGAGAAGTAAGGATACTCAAATATTTTGCTTTCAAATGGACAGTCTACGACTTCAAAGAACTCTGAAAAGCACCTGGATTACGACTCAATTTGAAATCCTCCTAGAGTATGTCTCTGTCAACCTGGGAAGCAGGGGGAAAAGCACACATACGGTGGACTTGGAGGAGCGTGTGTGGTCCTATGGTTGTGCCCAAAACACATCTGTATGCTTCAATTTCTCCTTTACACAGTGGCAGTAAGCGTAAGCTTAAGCTTAAGTGGCAGTAAGCGTAAGCTTCCCCAGTGGGGAGGTAGAAGATACAAGAAGATACTGATGAACAGGTAGAGGTGAAGCATTGAACAGTAAACCAGGAAACTGCCTGGAGGAAAACGAGCCACAGCACTCTTGTGAAAGCTGCTGGACATTCATTCTCAGAAGGCAATCCTACATAAATGGATTTTTCTTGCTCCCTGAAAGATCACTTCATCCTTAGGACCACTGTGTTGCTCTGAAGAGAGGTAGTTCACTTTTCCCCTCAACTCTTGTGGTAGCTACCCTTCCTCAGCAGAGCAGGAAGGCAAGTTCATGCTCAGAAAGATCATCATTTTGCAGCTGGGAGGGCTAGTGCATGTGTTACTTTCAGCTTTTAGAAAATGCATACAGACTAGTTGGAAGTCCTTTGAAAATCACAAGGACAGCAAAGGAGAAGGATCTGATCAAAACCAAAAGCTGGTGCCTTAGAAACTAGACTGTGTCACAGCAATTACGCAACCCGTAATGAGCAAGTACTTCGGGGGAAAAATACATTTTACAATCCACAGCCTTCAGAAATTTCATTTGCCAAATTCTATACATAGATGACTGTTATTAAGCTAATTAAATAAGAGAAAGGCATTTTGCAGCATTGCAAGGAAAACAAATACTGTTACACTGCAAAAGAGAAAGCAGCCTGACCTATTCTGTGTACCTGAAAAGTCACGTTCACTGGGGCATTTGAAAAGTTGTTATGAGCGGGACTGAAGTTACACAGCAAATATTAATTCTGCTCATGTCACTTCTGTGCCTTCAGTATAATTTACAGCTTAAAAAAAAAAACCAACCCAAAATGGTGACTGGTTCCCATTCCACCAAGCCCACAATTTGAGACTGGTCATCACATTTAATCAACGTGCTTACACAAGGATGCTAACAGAATTCAGTGCATTGGAAAATGATACTGGCACCTCAACAGCACAAATTATTGTGCAACACCATTCCTTCTCTAAAGTACCAAAACTGCAAGCTGCGTTCCCACAGGTAAGGTGAAGGGGAAAAAGGAAAAAAGACGCTTCAGGGCTCTGATACTTGAGGCACATCCACACTTACATGTATGTGCATGTGGGCAACAGCTCCTGAAGGAAAAGTAATGATTCAACTCATCAATGAAGAAAGCCCCATCTAGTGGAAGAAGACCATCAATTTAGCAGAAAGTACTACAAACGTGCATAATACTCAAATATTCAAACTATTTTTGTTCTCATCCAAGTGCATTACAGACCCAGAAGTCCTTTTTATTGAAACAGATCAGGATATTCTAAAATCTGAATAGAAACAACACAGGTTGTGCATTAGCTATAAATTTAGTTTGGTGTTATTAAGAAAGGAAAGCTTTGCAGCGCCTTTAATCTGTTTTTCTTTCCTCCTCTTTGGTTTTCAGCAGCCATGGAAATCATCACGAGAGTCTAACCTGAGTGGAGCTGAACATGCCTGTACATTTATCTGCGGGAAGAAGTCCCTTATGCAATAGTTTGTATTTTACTAGTGGGTGGGAAGATGAGGAGAGTTGTTGAAACTTGTAAACACTCGAGGGAATACTTGTGACAGGTAACTATTATTTTACTCTTACAAAGTAAATAAAATCAAATCCAGACCACGTGGGTTATTGAAAGACACTTCAGCATCTTTTGTCTCCATGCTATTGGGCCACAAGCTGCTTGTTTAAAAATAAGTTGCATGAATACAGTAGCTCAGCTACTTTATGGAATAAGAAGTTTGAACTTGTAACATAATTTACATAGATATGTTTCCACAGTATTCAGATGTCTTAACACAACGCTCAACTGCTAAAATACTCCTGTTGTAATTAGCTATTCCTTGTGTATTAAACCACTGAGGCACCAAGAAATTAGTTGTGCCCCCTCTCCTGAGACTGCACTTTGGCAAAGCAATGTTATGTTACATACTACATAATGGCAAAACACAAGATGCTGTCACAGGAGGACCAACTGCTTTAGACCCTGAACCACCTAGAGAAGGTGGGGGAAGACCAGGACAGTCTCAAGGCCTTCCTCATCATAGTAGAAGGGAAGCTGGTACTGAAGTTCAGTGCTCCCAGCTCCTGGGGAGCAATTGTAGCACTGCAAGACCTGGAAGCCAAGTTAAGACCACGCTGCATTTTTGGG
Organism: Neopsephotus bourkii; assembly: GCF_033783945.1. Lineage (NCBI taxonomy): Eukaryota > Metazoa > Chordata > Aves > Psittaciformes > Psittacidae > Neopsephotus > Neopsephotus bourkii. The sequence goes on along the minus strand of NW_026901456.1, from coordinate 4,176,504 downwards.
AAAGGACCTCTTTGCCTTTGCATTTTCCCCTATGACACAAGTCCACAGCACAACTAAAGTTGCAACCTGCATTTTCTGACTCCTGATCCCATTAGATGCTATCTATCACTGTATATCCGGTGCTCCCCAGTGGCCACTGGCCATCACCAGGATCCCTGCACACCTCCTACAGAAAATGCCCCATGCACAAGCTCCCAAAATACGATTTGTCAAGAACAAAAGACCCAAGTTTGCTATTTCAGAGAACAAGTGGGCTGATGAGATAACTGGGAGTGAACAGCAAAACAAAAAGATTAAGAGACAAATAACAAAAGAAAATTTCCATCCTTTCAAAATCAAATTTGAAAGGAGAAAAAAAACACAAGGCAATGAAAAACTGGCAAATAGAACATGGAAACTGTTATGAATAATCAGAATTACAGTTTAGCTGGAGAACTCACAAAGTAAGTGAAATAATAAAAACATGGAGAGAAAGGTCTAAAACCATCACTGCATTACAGGTAGATGTAATAGGGGAAAGCACGCACATATAAAAAAACAAAGTAGAAGGGAAAGGCCACAGTGCTCTATTGCTTTACAAAACCGTACTTAATCTGAGCACTGCCCAGGCTGATGTATATCAGCCTTTCTACAGGAGAGATAACAAAAATAACAATGGAAGCAACATTTGCGGGAAGGGTTGAATAAAATCACTTACAACAAATCTGTAGGGCATAGCAAGATTCTCAGTGCTCAAAACGCAGTTACCCCTGGCTCCTTTCTTCTCCCCAAAGCTTGTCAAAGCTCCTTCCAGTTTAATAGACTCCTGGTCTGCAAAATGTTTGAGTCATTACCTTTCCAAAGGAGTGTCTGAACCTTACTTTTTTGAAGAACCGTTTTGTGGCCACCCTTGTATCATCTCCCCTAAAGTAAAAATATCCTACATACCAACCATGTCCCCCAAACCACCCTCTTTATCTGATGCCCTGAAGCATGAAGTGTCACAAGCGTATGATTAAGGCATAGCCTGGCAAGGCCAAAGAAAACAGGTATGCCGCAAAGTGCAAACCCACAGACTGGGCTACTGAGATCTATCATTTTACAACCAGTTGCAATGTTCTCCACTTTGGTACTGACCAAATATGCGCAGTGGCTCTGCAACGTCATCACCCAGCCCTAATCTGGACCCTTTATTTGAAAGCTGCTTTGAGGGATTCGGTGCTTCTGTGTTGTCTTAAACAGCAAACAAACCCAGAGTTTAACATTCCTTGAATACAAACACTAGTACACACCTTATTTAAATCAGTTGACTTTTGGTTGTTCCAGAAACAAGCACCTCCCAGTGAAGGTAATACAGTATTTAAAAAAAGAAATGCATCGTGTTACAAGCAATTTAAAAACAACTCATTAAAAATGATAAACAAGTAGTGGCGAGTGAAGGAAAGAGTTGGCACAAACGTAAAAGCCCGTTAGGCAATAAGGTTGGTAATCCTTACTTACATTCTCACACTCTTTTCTTCAGAAAGACAGTGCCCATGCACAAGTTACTCAGGCTCAGTGCTTCAACTAACATTACATACCTAGCACACACTGGAACCGATGTGTCCTTGTCACCTTATCGATTAATAAAACGTGACAAGTATTTGTTACAAGTTTGTGAGATGTTACTAGAATCACTCTTACATCTATCGAAATGAAATATGAATGTTCTGCAATCCCGTAAGCATGAATTAGCAGCTAATTCAACTTCAGTTTAATATCAGTAAGCCAGCTATTTAAAAGTTTGATTCCTCAGACATATGCACACAGCTCCTGAAACACACGACTTTCATAATTACTTAAATGCAAAAGCTGTCAATACTAGGTCTCAAAAAAAAAAAAGAAAAGAAAAGAAAAAAAAGTGTTTTCTGTCAAAAGAGATGCATTGAAAAGAAAGACCTAAATCTGCTTTAATATACCCTCAAATGCACACTCGCCACCTGTTCAGTGCATATAATTTCCCAAGAAGAAACAAGTCAATTATACATATGATGTGAGGTCTTCAAAGCTGCCTGGGAGAGCAACACTCTTCATTCCAGTGACAGCTGTGGGCCACAGTCCCCTATGGCAAGCTTTGAAAAATCTCAGCTTTACAGATCAATTGGCAGCAAGATTCTCATTCTTTGTAAAGCCTCCTGGATATTCTTTAATTTGTAACATGCCTGTAATGCAGTATATCTGAGACAGATGATGCTGAAGCACTACAGACTCATAGGGGAAGCAGCACTTTATTAAGGAGACAGCAATCCTCCCTATTGACTTATGAGTATGTACTTTCCAGTTTAACTCTTCACTGTTCACCAAAACCCGCACCAGAACCAGACGAAGTCCAGCAGTAGCTTTGCTGCGCACATTGCACTTGCGTGTCCTTTCACTGGCACTCAGTTTTACAATATGCTGTATATAAAGACTTGAACTGCAGCTAAAAACTGAATTAACTAAATGAAGAAATGCCCTTCTCCTGGGAGAAAGAGTGACTGCTTGGCACAGCTGACCTGTGAATAGCTGGTGCTGCCCTACTGGTGACCCCTAATCTGAGGTTAAGAGACAGTCTGGGAGTTTTACAAGGGAGCAAAGCTATGCTGGTGAGGAAGGCTGCTTTGCTCTTTGTTTTGTTTTTCATTCAAACACCCCACCCAGGTGGGGGGATTCTGTGCCATCCTGCCTGAGTGATAGGAAGACTTTGTGGAGCCGTCACTAGGACAGGAGCTCTCTCTAAGAGGCATGCTATTCAGCTGTGACCTATGAATATTGTATGGCACTGATTTTCATACAACTTGTTGCTACGAATATTGAGTTTCATTGATTTCCATATAATTCACTAGACAAGAGGTCCAACGAAGCAACAGATTCAGCATCCATCCTAAGTGTTCAACCGTCTACATATTATTGGAAAATAAGTTCTGCTAAGAATCACACCACTTCAAAAAGGCAAACAGAAATATTAAAAGCTTTGAAAGATTCAACACTCTCCACCCCAGACACACAGCATCATTTGCACTCCCACAGAAGTCCTTTAAGGTACTTCAGAAAAAGCCCAGACTAAGGAAAAGGTGACACACTCTCTACCACTTACTACACCCCTCTACACTGCCTTGCTAAGAAAGGGAACACAGAATTAAAAGTTGTCTGTGAAGGAGAAAATACCTCAGGATTTCCCAGTACATATGGGTGTAACTCAGCTTAGTGAGGCTTCCTGAAAAGCCTTTTTTTTTTTTTTAAACACTGTCCTCTTAAAAAGAATTACTACTTTTTACAGATGCTGTAAAGTTTACCTGGATGATTTTATAAGGTGGATCGAGAACTGACTTTTCCTATTCCTAGATTATGTTTAATATCCCGACTAACTTACTCTCCAGACCATACAAAATATTGGATGCTATACCAGGAATCCACCATACCTGTACACTGAACTGTCATCTCCCCAGCAATAGCTACACAATACAATTCTCCCACATTGCCAGGTACTGAAACTGCCTGCTGGTAATATCCCACATCCCCCTGAATTCGAGTTCTAACACGAAGAAACTTTTTCCTGTAGTAACAACTTCTCTCAATCACTTCTCTTGTTCAAGAAGCCAAGCAATTTAGGGGAGGGAACTGTCACGTTCAAATCCAGAGCAAGCAGAATGACTGCTAAATATTTAGAGACGCTTAAACTGGGAGGTGGGAGAGGAAGAGCAATGGCAACATTAATCTGGTGGCTTTCTGCCCGTATTTCAAGACATGATAGCAATTATTTGCTGGTAAACCCTTGCCTCATTCAGAACACAGAATTTGTCTGCTCTGCAGACTCTGCAAAGAGGGTTATAGTCTACAGGTTGTCCTGCTTATTAAGTAGGTGATCTGCTACATTAAGTGAGTTAAGCTAGTTTACATGTCTGAAAATGCCCTGGAGAAATGGCTTCTATTCATCTCTGCTACATAGTTCCTGTGATGCTGGTTATTGCCTTCTCCTGAACCGGTTTCCCTGTTGAAGAGCCCAAGACCTGACCTGCATTAGGCACTGCCACCCAAGCCAAGTGGACATCCAAAACTGATGAAATGCTAGAGTGTCAAATACTCTAGGGAAACAAAATAATCTAGAAGCTAAAACCTGCAACTTCAGCGTCCAAACTCAGTGGAACTTAAGCCTTCTGCCTTAGCTCCCCACCTATAGGACAGTAACACCGGCTCCTTGTTCTGTGGAAGCCATCGGAAAAGACCAGTGGTTATAAGAGGTTTCTACTCCAACAGAAGGATGAGGTAATTAGTAACTCTGTCTTGAGATGAGGTTTTGATTAGCTCCTGTGTGTAGGCAACAAGACTTCATCCTAAAATGCAAAACTGGCAGCATGAAGCCATGTTTTGAAGGACAACATGGAGCAGGAGTACAAAACAGTCACGACCACAATGCCATTGCTTTCACTTAAGCAATAGGCACACGGTGGAAATTTCCTCCCCTGCCCTTTCTGTCAGTCTGCTTTAACTGGCAGCTGTCACCACTCCCACTCCACAGGAAAATGAAGAGGTCCTCAGAAGGGGGAGTGAAACCGTGAGTCACCCCCAGGGAGAGGATCAAGGAAGGGCTTCACAAAAAAGTGCACGTCTGGAGTCACCTCACCTTCCCCAGTGCCAAATGCTCCTCAAGGAAGATGGCAGGTAGGCAGGTTGGCCGGACACCCAAGATGAAGCACAGCTGTGTTACACGGATTAGGAGGAGCGCATCACTAATTGTTATTTTGATTACTGCAGGCAGCCCCAGCGCAGTGCGGGTTGCTTAGCAACATTTCTCAGTCCTTGCGAGAGCCAGCATCCCAGAGCCAGCATCCATTTCAGAAGTAGCCTCAAGGAGCAACACACCGGCATAAGCAAGCAGGGAATGTGGTCTGCAGGGGAAGCCTGGCATACGAGATGCCAAATCTCATTTTCATTTGCATTTATTGTACTTGCAATAAACCACACAATCATCTTTAACATCCTCAACTAAAACTGTATGAGAAACACAAGCAAGTCTTACAGGGTGCACGTGGTAATTAACATTTAGTTCAGGAGCATTAGAGAAAAAGAATCAATCCTGCCAATTACCAACTGGCAGATTAAGTACTACTTGTATCGGTAAACACGCCTGACTAGCTTGGAAAATAGTTACGTAAAAATGACATAAACCAACACTGTGTACTTGGGGAAAGTAGCTTTGAAGGCCTGGACTCAGGCTACTTGTAACATGACGACTAAACACTAACAATAAAGACACAAAATACTTGAAGCAGAACACACACACGCAGAAACCACCACACACCACTGCACCGAGATCACAGGCATTACAGGCATACTCCCAAAAAGCACAAGGAAGACCAAACAATGAGAGTTATTTATGTATATTTTAAAAGAGCACTTAAAGGGCTTTTAGGAAAAAGGCATTGTGCATACCCTCCTCTTCTGTGGCGCTCCATGTGCTTGGTGATTTTGTAAGGTAGAGACCTTTCTCCCAGGTTTTCTAGGTTCCTCACAACGGCTCCTCTCTCCATAAGAGCCTCAACAGTGCGCTTCAGCACAGCTGCAGTCTCAGGCTTTAAAAGAAAAAAGAAAGTGGGAAATGTACATAAATCTGATTATTCTTATTATGTGATTAAAAGGACACCTATACTTGCATGGCACAGCGCTGGAAAAGATCATTCCATAACCTGGGAGGGCAAAGTGGAAGCAGAAGACGACGTCCTCCTTAGGAAGAAAGCCTTTAAGAACAAACAGACAATACTTCCGTGAATTATGGCAATGGGAAAGTTTCCAACAATTCAAAGTTTCCCAACAACAACAGGAAAAATGAAATAGTTAATGGATTTAACTTACCTGGTATCACTTTGGCTGCCACTGGCACATGGTGTAAGTAAATATATGTGGCAAAGACCAGTTATGCATTGGCAACAGTTTTAAGGCCCCTGGACCATCTATGCTCACTGTTCACCACAACTGTAGTGAACATTGTGGAGGGAATACTAACCCGTGGCTTGCTACAGAGACAACAGTTAGCACCATATTCATTTCATGTTGTCCTTTCAACTGCACGTGTGTAATAGATATTTGGACCCATTGCTAAATCATTGCACATCTCATTACTTTTACCTAGCTGACATCCAAGCCTTTTTAAGACTTAAGGAGCTGACGTGTAGTAATTAGTCTAACACACAGAGATTTCACTCCTTAGAAAAACAAGTTTGAGGGACAGGCAGCCAAAAAACAGTAGGTAAAACAGATGCAATGTTTTTTTGCTGTGTGTCAGGGCTCTTTAGAGCGCTGAATCATTTTGGTAATGACACTCAACAATATCTATAAAAATGTTAATAAAGTAAGAATTAGAATGTTTTGAAGACAACAGCAAACTTACACACTCTCAGCAACAAGAAGTATTTTAAGAAACAGATCTCCTACAGAAAAAGGATGCTAAACAGATGTCCAGCTAAACACAAACCAAACTGCATGGCCTTCTTCTGTGTTCCTTGCAACATTTCGTATTAAGATACATTCCCAAGTGTACTTGGCCAGCAAGATGGCAACAGCTGTAAAGGGAAAAGTAATTTAAGAGCTGATTTTTCAGCTTTACTCAGATTTTATTTTGTTAAATCACACCACCATAATAATTTCACTTCCCTTCTCAGCCACAAGAAAACTTGTGTGACCCTTCAATCACCTTATACATAGGATGACTGAAAGTTAAGTTTCCTAATTCTCAGGTAGAGATCTACAACTTGACTAAAAAAGGGTTATTTAATGTCCAGATCCCATAATGGAAATCGCTGGAAAAAGATGATAACAGAATCTCGAAACATGCAGTGCAGCCAGTGTTCCGGCATGTGAAAGTTCTCTTTCATTTTTTTGAGGATACAATAGGATATGAAAGAGCTTTTAAATGTAGAACAGAGATGTTCAACATACGAGTCTCTGCAAATGCTGACTGCTCTTTGAAAGATCTGAAGTACAGAGAGACTGAAACCTTTTCTTGTTTCCATGGGCTAACTGCCCTGCGGCACTCGAGTCAATCATGGGATCACGCCTACTGCTCCTCACTATCAATCAGAAAATTTATTCCCCTCTAGCTGCATAAACTGTGTGGAAAATAAGTTTCCCAAAAAGAGACTAAGCAGTTACAAGGTCAGCAAAAACGCCTAGGCCTTTTTTCCAACATATGTTTAGATTGTGTTATAAAGCTATTACAGAGGCCAGACAAATACGTTTACACATCAAGAAATGTTGCTACCTGCCACCATTCTTCAATGCATTAAAACTATTGTTTCTCACTACAGACAAATACTAAAGGTATATCTTGTCACAGCATGAAAAGTTAGGATAAAGGGATTACAGAAATCATATTTTAGTTCAAACTCGGGAATAACGCTAGTTTTCAATTGACCTAGGATCACTGCCTCCATTACCACTTATTAGATTTTCAAATACCTTTCATGCTTAGCACATCCTTTCCCAAAACATCTGCAGAACTAATTGGGTATTCTTACAACTCTTTTTGGCCTCTTGCCACAAAGGAAGACATTCCCACAGATGTTACAGGAGTCTCAATTTCTGAGATTTCCAAAACTCATTCAAGCTCAGCTGGAACAAAACCGGTGTGTGCAAAACGTACAAAGGAGACTGATACAGATGGACAGTCACATTGCAACCATACAGCCTTTTGCTAGAAAAACAGTGTAAAACCAATTCTGTAAACCCATGCGGGCACTCACATGCCAATGCTCCAGCTGACGATGCCGACCAAATTAATACTTCCTTTTCTCCCTTTAAATCTCTCCTCTCAAATACTTCTGCATACTAGATGCAAATAATAGAAAGTATTCAATCAAAAAAAGGATTTCTTCAAGGACTGAATCCTTAGTCTTCTCTGTACCCTCATACTTTGCAATACTTTTCATCCTCTAGTATGTCTGACAATGACCACCAGGCAGTCATATACAGTCCCCAATCTCTCTATAAACCAAAGCAGAAGGTCAAGCAAATACTGTTAGAGAAGAACTGGGAAGCAGCAGCTATGGTCTGTTACTCCCTCCGTACTTTGAGCAGTACTCAAGGAGTGGGAAGTTGGCTGAGCAGTGATATCTGTTCGCTGAGCCGACAAGACTGAAGATGAGGGAAAGAATGGAGAAAAGCCAACTCTGGAGACCAAGTAGTGTCTTGATAATAATGCCAGCAACCAGGAGAGAGCATAAAATAAAATCTCTTACTCTGAGAGTCACACCCACATGTTGTTTTGCTATATTGGAAAATGTTCTTTCAAACTTTTGATATTGGAGAAACATCAGTAACAGCCAGAGAAATGGAGCAGCTCCACCTTACTTGACCATGTCCTCAACACTTGGCAACACAAATGCCAAAACACAGGTGGAGAGAGGGAAGCAGAGGCTCTTTTCTTAAGACTTTCTCCATTTCTACCCATGCTCCTTATGGCTGTTTTAGCTTGACTTGCATGGCACAAGGGCGAGAGGTGATGGCCCAAACTATAGAGTGGTTTTATGTTGGTTCCATCAATGCAGGATCTCAAACCTTTATAAATCAAGAGCTACTGGTAAGACCCCCTCAATCTTTTTAAAGCAGCAGCTTCACACAGACAAGGCAAATACTAGGGTAACAGAGCTGCTGGTGATATCCGTTGTTTAATCCTGTAAGAACCATTACAGAAATCTGGTTTCAAGAAAGAAAAGGGAAAGAACAACTGAGTTTGTGAAGCAGACACTGAGGCAAGCATTACTAACTAGAAGGTTTTCCCTTTAAAACAAGAATCTGACAACAACCATTAGGATTTTACTTACATAGTAAGGGAAAAGAGCAATTTTAGAGGGAAAGGGCAGCTAACCTAAGAGCTCTGATACTTGTGCACTGCAGCACACCTGTAGTGCATCCATCCCCAGACTTGAAAATACACTCCTGGAAAGCAGTAGGATCTGCCATTTCTCTCCCACTGTGGCTGTTGTGTGCAGTTAGGTTACAGAAGCCTCCATGGGGCTCACAATTATCACAGGAGAAATTTGTCAGGTCAATGAATAAAAATACCATTGACTGCTGTTACTTGTCTCCCACTGGCATACAAAATGCTGATCCATAAACAGAGCTCTGTCCAAAAGAGGTCTTAATTGATTGAGACCTTAAGACAATCAGCTGTATGTCCAGCAGTGGAGTTGCCTGACCCATGCTTCTTAACAACCGTGCAGATTTAAGTTAAAGGTTATCGGGTAAACTTACTCCTCTGCATCCCCCATAGCCTCAAATTACACACAAACCTTTTGTCTCTTTTCTACATGCCAACAGATCAGCACATTCCCTGAGTGGCTGCATGTCCAACATGATGTGCAGTTTCTAAACACAACGAAGCCGAAGATCAAGTCCCATGTATTTAAAAGCAAAACAAAAAGAACAAGAAAAGAAAGCCACAGATTTCTACATTAAGGATTGTAAAATATTACGTGTTTTTGCAACCTCCCCACTTGTGGCCATACTTTGAAAATATAAACTAATTGTTGGGTTTGAAAGCTTGTCACTGTAATCCCTCTCATTCTTCCTCTCCAAAAAAGATCATGGTTTATGATAGCTTTCCTAAAGCCATCCAACAAGCTATATATAGGGTAGCCATTGCTAACCATAATATCCACAGACACAGGTTCCTTGGTTTGCCTCAGAGCCAGACCAGTTGAGGACATAGGAAATGGTATTGCCTGGCTCCCAACCCAGGAGCCACAACATTTTTTCCTGAACAGCCAGCACTAATTCCAGTACCACAGATGTGGGAGAGAAAAGGAGAAAATGGAAGCCAGTGCCAGGATATGCATGCCGGAGAGCAGGAAGCGCTAGCAAGAACGCGCAAGGCCTGGTATGTAATTCTAGTGCTGGTTCCCCCTCTTGCGTGCATAGTCAAGCCAGAGCCCTTTCAACTGGCTTCACCCTTAGTGAACTTGGTGAACTTTGCTACTGAACCTGGTTCACTGTCACTCGGCCACAGTTAACTTGTCTTAAAAAGGTACAACCCTATGGACCTGATGGAGTGGTGGAAGGGGAAGGATGTCACTGCACACTGTCCAAGGACTCTTCCCTGGAGTTGTGGAAGGGGAAGGATGTCACTGCACACTGTCCAAGGACTCTTCCCTGGAAAACTGTCCCAGAAGAACTGAAGGAGTGTTGTCTATACACCAAAACTCCTCACTCTTCTACCCCCACATTTTTTAAACTTACAGCTGCCCAGAAAGAATATGTTAACTAGCGTGTCAGCCCTGTATCTGCTGGGCAAAACAATCACAATAGAGGTATGCTACAACACAGACTTTCTGTGTGTCACTGACTTTCTCCATGGATGAGGATCACAGCAGCCACATTTACCGGGTGGCTGCTCTGCCAGGGAGACTCCACACGGCTGCTGCTGATGCCACAGGAACTGCACACATTGAGATAGATCATCAGGCACCTTTCCACCAAAAGTCCTGCTCAGTTTAAAACTCCACTATCCCCATGAAGTTTTACGTATCTCCAAGTGTCACACAAACCAGAGTTGAACACCATGCTCTAAGCACTTCCTCCATACCTCTGGCTCTCCCCCTCTCCTCACCAGTGTTTCAGCTTAGCATAATCACCACCCAACTGAACAGAAAGCTGTTTAGTGCACAGCCTTGTTCAGCACCTCAGACTGTGCAAATGGAAATGGATGGGGTGCATCATCAATTACCACCTACGACCAAAGCCATGAATTCATGGCAATAACCAGGAAGTGCTGCAACACGGCACCAACCATCTCTTTTTTGAGGGGAAGTTGTATACCACTAGCATGAGTAAAAACTATAGCATGATTTTTCAGTCATAGAGAACCCACATGGCACCAACCAGCAAGTGTACTAAAAATGGGCGAACAGAAAGAGTATGCGGACTACTCCAATGGCAAAGTATTTTCTGTTCTACTGGAGGCCAACCAGACAGTAGCTCATCAGCCAGCTTAGAGACAGACCAGAAACATGGCAAGGGCTTGAAATAAAGCTTTTGTAATGTTTATGTCTCCTAAAAAACAGGGAGCCGCTTATCCAATCCTAAAGGGAAGGACAATGCTGTGGCTGGAACTAGAGCCATGTGAAAGGACTGTGAGCCACTGCTCTGCTTTCCATCTCGTTTGCTGGCCAGAGGGACCTCAGGAGAGGACAGAAAATCAGGCAAAGGGTTAAAAAACCCCAGAACTGGCTAAAAAAAAACACATAAATCTTCTCAAGCCACCAAAGCTCCCCCAAAAAAGAGTCTTTAGAGAGAAAGAGAAAAGGAAGCAGACATCAAGTACTCAGCTTTAGGGCTAAGACTGTACTCAGGTTCTTCTGGCCACTTATTCAGTTCAACAGGAAGCATTTAAGGTCAATGGGCACATCTCCTTAAATTAGAAAGAACTCCATCATAATTAGCTGGATTACCCCTTCAATGTAGTAATAGTGGGATAAAATTATGTCTTTTTTTGGTTGTTAAACAGTTACAAAAGGTTGTTCTGACATTATTTACTGAGGTGGAAACCAAAAAATGCAACCTATGCTTAGAAGAAAGCTGCAATTCAAAAGCAGCAAAACTGGGGGGAGGAGGAGAGGGGGAAACCAACTTCTTACTGTCATTTACTACCTAATAAAACACTAGAAACTTATGAGTGAAAATTATTTTTAAAACCCCACACATACATTTGTGAACCAGCCAAGATCAACACTGGCATAAGAAAGAAGAGCTCTGCAATGAGAAACAAGGGGAAGCTGGAAGGAGTCGTACAATTGTCACACCCTGGTTTAGTACACAAAAATACACAGCAAACAGATGAAAAAATAATCAGCATGAACGGACAGCAAAGAAAAAATAAGAGCTAACATTAGTGAGAAGCATAGCCAGGCATACAACACAGCGAGTGGCAAGGCCGTTCTTTATCTGCCCAGAGAACAAACTTGAACTCGTGGTGCAAGATGCAAAGCTGCAATCACTATAAAAGCATAAACAACACAGAACAGCAGTCCTAAGTGAGGTACACCGCTGAAGGATACACTCTATTCAGAAAAGATCAAAACAACGATTAAAGCGGTAGATCAAGCAAGGAAAAGATGTGGGAGCCATGCTGCAGCCCTGCAATAACAGCCTGCAGTGACAGATGAGCGCAATCAGGATGTCCGGAAACCGAGCAACAGAAGCGTGAGGACTCTGGACACCTGCCTGGAAGCTCAGACCCAGACAAGGGTGGGGAGGGATTGGTCTAGGGAAAGCTGGACATGGGACAGTACTAGGCAGGAACAGAGGTTTCTGTAACTACAACAGTAGGATTTTCCCAATATAGAATAAGGAAGAAGTGGGAGAAAGCCAGGTGCTGCTCAATGTGATAACAGTTTTGCTTTTCCATCAAAGACTGATTGAACAAAAAGGCATGATACTATTATAGAAACGGATTTGGCAAATAGCGAGAAAGTTGTAACAGGCAAGTCACCAAAAATAAATTTAAGGAAGAGATCAAAATTGACTCAGTCTGAGTTAAAAATAACACCCCATACTGAAAACACATCTTTAATTAGCTTTTAACTGGGTATAAGCCAAGGAACTAGTAACTTCACCTGATGTGAATATAAAGCCCAGGGACTTGGATGCGGAACCAGCAGCAACTTTTAAAGTCAGAGTGATGCTAGTATCTCTTCTGTTCCAAAATAAACCTTTCTTCAAAGAATCTAAATTCCACAATATAATTTTTTAAGGGAAAAATTTAAACTCAGTGATTTCTTTGATCTTAAAGAAACTGGACTGAAAAATCAAGCAATGCAAGTACTGTATAAATACTATGTTACAGTTAAATTAACTCAGTCTCAACACTGAACTTGGCTGAATTTAACTTAGAGAGTCGATACTCTGAATTTCTAGAAAGAACTCTAGAAGGTGTTCTGTAAATCTGAAGTAAACAGCAACCAAAACCACCTTGATTCAGGGCAATTTCAACCTTTTGTTACTAGAAAAAGTTACTGTAGCAATTGGCCACAACTTCAGAATCGATTAAACACCTTTCTTAAAACCCCACTGAGAAACGTACCCTCTTCATCTCAACCACAACAAATTATAATACCGACTTCAGCTGAAGTCTACTTACCAGGAACTTGCTAAGACCAGGCTTACCAGACACTACAAGTAAGTTGTGTCCCTCTCATGCCCTTTAGATGTGAATTCATGTTATCAGGTTTACTTTATATATTCATTAAGCCTAAAGAATCAAGAGTGGAAAGAAGGGGAAAATAAAAAGAGCATCCTTAGCAAAACACACATGGGGAGTTATTTTCAAACACCTTTTCTCCCCGGCCTTTGAAACACATGCACATACACACTCATACACAATTCCTCTTGTTTCCACCCTTGGCCTGTTTCAGCTGAAACACAGAAGATATGCCACTGAAAAGAACAAAAAGATGGCAATAGGAGCAGGAAAAGGGGAAGGTGAGAGGAAAAGAAGCCTTCTCCAATCTTGTGATACGGAAGCTGGACCCACAGTCCAGAAGCCAGAGCTTCTTTCAGCAACTCAGTACTTCTCACTCCTAAGCCTCTTCCTGAGCACATTGTGAGGGATACATGGTTGCAGTTTGCTAATTCCCAGACAATGAGCTGAGTTCTGACTTCTCCAAATTTCCCTTCATTTGGACTGCAAGTGCCCGGCCTCACAGATCCACCTTCAGAAGACCCTGACATAAGGAAAGGAAAATATAAAGCCTAGACTTAACTGCACAGCCAAGACTAATCAAGATTTGCAGTCATCCTTAGACAAGTTTAAAAGACAAATCCAGTGCCTAACAGTTCTTTTAGACATATTGAAGATTTTTACCACCACAGTGGTTAGAAGTTGCTCTTTCTTCCTCCCCATATTCCAGTATTACAGCTGACTGTTACAGTTCACTGCTTTCTTGAGAAAGCTGGTTATGTATCCTCCAGGTAAGAGGTTTTGTGGTGTAATTTCACATAGTAAGATGTTCACTATGATGTAATTCCTATGAAAACAAACTGTGGATGAAAAATAACACACAACAACAAGTTCAAGTGGCATAAAAGAATTAAGTTGGCACTTAAATTTGGAAGCTTACTTCTCAAGAATGTCACCTATACTATGAAATTTATCAAGACTAATTTTAAGTAAGAATTTTAATTCTCAGTAATATCCCAAATATGTTCTTTCAGTCTCTCCCCTCTAACTCAGCCTTGTTTCCATCTCCGCACTCTGTGTGCATGGCTTTCCCAGTGCTTGGAAGATTTACAGACACTGTCAGAAAGGGCCCAAGAGTGAAGGCTGCCATTTCTAAGGTAAACTGAAGCCCATCAACCCCTTGTCCCAAGCGTTTGACAGGAAAAGGTTGCCTGAACTCAGAGCTCCTCACCCCTTCAGCTGCCTGGCACCTCCATTCAGTAGCTTCTCTGTAAGTCGGGGAAGGAACATGAATCAACACTGTCACACTGCTGTTACTATTTGGTTCCCTGGATGCTGCAGGGACAAAGACAGTGGTATTATCAAGGAGAAGGGCTTTGGTGTGTTGTGAAGGGTATGCATGACTGGAGCTCACAAACAACCCAAGCCATCTCCTTGACACATTATACTGAGCCTGGTACTTTTCCCGCAGAGAATAACTCCTTGTTCAACACAGCACACGTGCACGCAGCTCCAAACCAGCAGAGGTTCTTCCAGTGTGAACTGTTTTGGGCACATTCAGCATTTTTCAAACCAGCTTGTGCACACCTCTGTAGCTGGGGGAAATCTGAGTAGCAGCAAAGGAAAAGGGCACTGCTTGGCTTCCAGAAGACAAACACTGCTTTGAGTCACAGCTGTAAAGGCCAAACACAGTTAATTTTTACATTCTCCAGGTTGGAGGCTTCCAGCCTGGGAGCACAAGCAATCGCCTAAAGTATCTATTGTGGCAGTCAGGTGTCAGGATACATCCCAGCCAAGTCCCAACACTCCAAACACAGGATGTCCCAGCTAGCACCATCCAGACTAATCTAAGCCACTGAAGAGCTCCCTTCAATGAAAAACATCTTCTAAGGACTACACATCTGGTTCTTAACACGTCACTGTTACACACATCATGCTTACTTCTGTAGAATAACAAAGTCAGGCCTAAGAAAAAGCTGACCATGGTTAGCAAGAAACAATTAAAAAATAAATGAATAAAAAAAAAAAAACAACCCCAAACACAAAAAAAAACCACCAAAAAACCCAAACTTTCCAAGGAGTGTGGTGAGAACCACAGCCATGATTTTTAAATCCTCACAGTTTTGCACAAAAGTAACTAACTTTGGCTCCAAACCAAATGAATAGTGTTTAAGATGGAAGTCACACTGGTTTTACCAACTGGTGTGCAGAAGTGAAAGTGAGCCTTGTCAATTTCTTGCTCAAATTCTCCCGTATACTACAGTAGGTATACAGGGATACTCAAAGCTAACTTACAAAACTAGTTTCAAGGTTCAGTATTAAGAAGAGTTGCTAACAAATTCAAGTTACCTCACAACCATGAAGCCAATTCATCACCTTATTCCTGTAAGTCTACAAACACATTAAAAAAAAAGTAAAATCAAAAAAGCAAATTCCTAAACAGAACCCAGTTAAATGTGTTTGCTAGACAGGGAGGAAGAAAGCAGAGAGCTGAAACCTCCTGGCTTGCTCACTTTCCTGGCACAAGAATATGCACAGGGCAAACTGGTACAGCCGCATCCGTGAAGGGAGAATTCACTTGAGAGCCAGCAGGCAGAGAGTACTCATTGCCACCACCTCCTTGGGTTTTTTCAGTGAACCCTCAAGGTAAATGCTGCAGCAGCATTCACTGAACCCACCCACAGCTTGCTGGGCCAGGACTCCACACCCAAAGAAAACATGAATGTCTCAAACATCAGTGAACTGGGGACTGACGGAGTCCTTACTAATACAAATAGAAGCAGCTGGTGACAAAGAGGCTTCTTGAACCTCTTTTAAAAATCAATGAAATGGAAAGCTGCTCACTGACTAATCACCTGATAGACTAATTAGCCAATTAATTAACAGCTAACTAATGAAAGCACAGGAGTCCCATTTCCTCCTGGAAATCGCAAATCCAAACCAAGTCTGCAGGCAGAAAACTGCTTATTTTTCTATCCCAAATCCAAAGTTTCCTCTCCAAAGCCATTTTTTAATCCATTCCTTCAAACAAACAGCAAAGCTTCCACTTTTATTTTACAACACAGCAGCAAACAAAGATAATACCAAGAATAACTTTGATGAGTGCAACATTTCCTCTATAGCTGAAAAGCCGGGTTAAGGTCCTTCTCACCATTTTTGCCAGCATCCCCTACCTAAAAGAACATTTTAATTCCCAATACACAGGTGATTTAACACCAGGCCTGCCACTGGACAATGAATAAGGCATGATGCACACCATGCTTTCCATGGCTGTTGGTTCAGATGTTCTTATGGGGGAACAGGTACAAGGGGGAGAAGGAAGTGGAAGACATGTTCTTTGCTTACAGGTGTCAATGCTTTAATCTTTTCTCAAACAGGAAAAGGTACCCTTCCCTCCCCAAAGGCTAAGCACCAACTACCATTAAGTTCCTCCTACAAGGGAAGAGATAGCACCACACACATTCCCAAAGCATGACTGCTAGCACAGGCTTCTCTGAGGACTTAAGCACCAGGACCAATTTCTAGATCACAGTGAGAAATAAAACACAAGATAGACACTGAGGCATTCAAGCTGGGGCAGCCCCAGAGGGACAGCAAAGTACAACTGGAGGTATTTAAAGACACTCCGCAACTAAGAAGGTGCCTGTCCCACTCAAGGTTGCTCAGGCAGCAGCTAAACAGGGCATTTAAAGAAGGAAGGGGGTAGGGATGAAGGAATAAAAAACTGAATCATAATTTCACACAATACCCAGCAAGGCTGCCCTGTTAAATGAGGCTTCACTCCTATTTTGTTTTGCATGCAGGCTGCTGCTCTCCAGGGTGCTTCAGCTAACCTTGCCCCGTCAGCCTCAGTGTGTAGAAAGATTAGTCCAGCCTACCCCAGTCCCACCTCCCCAGAACATGAGCTGGCCTCAGGCTTTTGCAGCCAAACTCTGCACTCATATTTTGGATTCCCTAGCTTCTTGCAGCTTTAAAGAAACTAGTTTGTTTGGGGTTTTTTCCTCCCCAGATGGCCATACACTTCTTCAAGAGGTATGCCTTTTAATAATGGGGGGGGGGGAAATGGGAAGTATCTTTATACATAGGGATGTGAGGCTTACTAGAAAAGTAAGAACAGCTATGACAGTTAGGGACAGGCTCTCCAAAACAGCTTCACAAATATCTATTCTGTTGTTGTTTGGGTTTTTTTTCTCTATTTTTATTGAAACTTTGTACAGAAGTTTTAAACATTTCCATACAATACTTTTAGACAGGACAAAATGCCATGGTAAAGGAATGTAAACTGCAAGAAACACAGTCTGAAGTATCCAAATACTCTCTAATAAGAGTTTTAGTTTGAAGACTAATGCAGTAGGCAAAATAATATGCATACAGTATACAAAGAACAGTATACACAGGGCCAGCAATGCTAACTATGAAATTTTTGCATCAGATTTACTTCAAAGATTTATAGCAATATGATAATTCTATACACTAGACCAAAATTAATTTATCATACATCGTTTCTATGACAAAAGCTTGTCATTAAGGACAGTAGCAACTTACAATATACTTAAGCTGTATTAATCTCAGTAACACTTCTAAATCTATATTCCTACTACAGTAATTTTTTTCAGTATATTGTCTTATAAGATCTTAACAGACCTTTAAATAACACTTTACCAAAAGAGACCTGGATCCATTATAGCGATCTTATCTACATGCCCATTTGGCTTATTAAAACAAAAACAAACCAACCAAAACACAAGAGACAAGGAAAAAGATGCAGGTTTCAAATGCTCTATGATATCATTTGGTTTTGGTCTGAAATGTAGTTTAGTTGAATAGTTAAAAAAACAAAAAAAAAAAAACACAAACCAAAAAACCCAAAAAACAAACAAACAAAAAAACCAACCAAAAACCAAAAAGGCAGTTCATTAACTGGTATTTTATATAAAATCTGCAGAAAAACACAACAGCAACAAAAAACAGAAGTACTTCACAGATATCTAAAAAAAAAAAAATCAGAGATAAAGGTAAAGCAGCATCACTTTGACACTGTGCTTTAAAAATAAGATGAATGAAGAGACTGCTCTAGTGATATTAGAAAATTTGCTTTCTTCTTCTTGAAGAAGACTACTAACATTTTGCACAGCAACTATTTTTATAACCACCTCATTTAAAAACGTGTATTCATAGACACAGAGAATTGTCATATCATTACCATTTTTGCTCAAAGTGTCTGACTTTACACAGTGAAACTGATAATGCTAAGTGTCACCAGATGTCACTATATCATGAATATTAGAAGAGAAGCAAATGCCTTTAAACCAACACCATAAAAGAAACAATAGAAAGTGTTTTGTAAACAAAACAAACCACTTTGCAAAACAAGAGAGTTCAGAGATCTCACAGTGAAATCAGAAATCCTAATTATATATGTTTACATTCTAGGACTACTCTTTACCTTAGGCCAATTAAAGCACATTAAACCATTTAATTATATACAAACATTTTCTTAAAAAAAAATTAAACCATTGCACGCACATCTGCTTTTTAACACCACATAACAAGGTTAGTTTTATTTTCAAAACAATTACATTTAAGGGCACAGAACATACAGAATACCAAATTAACAGATGAGTATTTTGCTTCACTATACATGCTAAATCCAAAGATTTCCTCAAGAAAGCTAGAGCTTAGCAACTCCAACTTCTTCCATGTATCCTGTTCTCTGAAAGGGAGCATCTCCCAACACCTCCTTTATCTTAGGATTTAAAAAAATATATATATAAAAAAAATAAAGCTGTAAGTTTTAAAGTTGTAAGCATCTTCTGCTTTAAGTGCTCGCACAGAGATCCTTTGATGGCTCTCCCCACTACACTGTAACCTTGTGGGAAATCCTTTCCACCACTCAGTTACAGTACTCTCATGACTTGCATCAGAAGTCTCATGCTGGACCTTCTGGGATTAGGGTGGAAAGGGGAACACAGAAGTAGAGAAGTAGAAAATACACAAGCGGTATACTGAAGGCCATTTTCATTTCTTACAATCTCTCACTGTTTCCTTTCAGGTTCTAGTAAAAGCTAACAGGGAAAAAAAAAAATCATACAAAAAACCCAACCTAAACTTTGGCAGAGAATAGCATCAAATCAGTCATTTAAAAAAAAAAGTTAAATAAGAACAGCCTCCCAAAGCTCTTAAGAAGCCTCTTTTTCAAATAAGAGGCTTCTAACAGATTCCTGGGAGACAATTCAAATAACAGAAAAATAAGTTAAGGAAAGTAACAAAAAAAGGTGTCATTCCAAAATAAGTTTTTCAAGACATCATTCTAAGCTCAAGGCAATAAATAAACCAGCTGCTACAAGACAGAAGCATGTGTCCTCGTGGATCTAACCCTGCATGACTAGCCAGTCCCACCAAGGAGACAGCGAGCCATTAGAATTCATGAAATTGATTGTCCATTATGGGAGACACTTTGTAGTTTTACTGGACCAAAAAGTTGGTGTTTATACCGAAACATTAACCTGGATTAACATCTCTTCCATGTAGATCATGATCAGAAGATGAGCAAAGGCATGTTTACGCTATAAAAAAAAATCCTCAAGCAACTTCTTATACTAAGGTCCATAACACAGGGCAAGGTACTTGCTTACCAACAGACAGTTTGCTTGAAACCTTATATATATATTCATATATATATGGGGTTTTTTTCTAATAAAAGCATTTTATTAAGTGGTCATACTCAGCAAAAAAACATGAGCAAGTTCTGTAACATCTAAGACATGAAAACAGCAAGACTGAAGAGGCTGGCATTAGGCAGAGAGTAGCATAGAAACATTTTTAAATTACTGAAAAAGCACTGGAGAAATAATTTGCTTAAAAGCTTCTTCACAATAACAGGTCTAAAGATGGGGGGGATGCAAAGTATATTAAGATCCTGACTGACTGCCAATTGCCACTGTGATTAATGCAGCAACTTGTTACTTTAGCAAAAGCAAGAAGACATTAACTGGAAGATGGAGTATCTTAGATTCAACAGTCAAAGGTTGCACTGTAACATCTGTGAAGGAGTGTTGACTCCCTACCGCTGTCAAAGGATAACTTCACCATGGATCTGACTGTAGTTACACTGAACAGGATACTGGCATCCTGTATGTTAACCCTTTAAACAGCACTCTCTTTTAAAAAAGCAAATGACTTGGGGGGCAGAGAGGAGGAAAAACAAGCTGGGAAAAACCATTATAAGCAAACCACTCTTCAGGTGGCTATAAAAGCCATGCCTTCAGCTTCATAACCATGTAAGGCACCCTGGGAAAAAAGCAAGCACAGATGAAGCACCAGCAGCCAAGCATAAGGGTCCCTGAGCTAACCTGGCTTCACAGGTTAGGTGGCAATGCATTTGTTAGTACTGAGAGCAGAAAGGACTGGTCGAGAAAATCCAAGTACCAGCTGCTAATAGAAAGACATGCCAAGTTACTAAGGGACAGTGCCTGCTACATGAGTCTCTTTTTCTGCACCAAATCAGACATGTTAGCCAGATCCCAGCCTTTTCAAGAAGATATTGTTGGACTGAGACTTATCTTTACCCTCCACAAGTTATTTTTCATCCCACTAAAATCAATTGCCCTAGGTTACTTTATCCAGCATAGGGAAAAAACATAATAATCAACTGTGTTTTACAGCTTTCTAGCAGTACTGTCCTCCCCGACTCAGCCGACTAATGAAGCAACTTGAGATGCCATTCCCCATTTCACATACTTTGCCATTACAAACAATTTGAAAATACTTTTCCTGAATGAGGCCAGCCACACAAACCGTAGGAAGATGTGTCTCATCACACTGCTGTTAACACCAAGACTGAGGTATGGCAACTCTCCTCTTCTACATATGTTGCAACTGCACTCATACACTTATTCCAGTATTTCCAGTTAAGAACAGTCTGCTTTCCAGCAGCAACAACAAAAAGCAAAGAAAGGCAGGGCATCTTGGCCTCTGTTTAAAGTCTTGGAATGAATGGGATTCAGTTGATTTAAAAATAAACACCAAAACGAACGTACAAATGAAAAAACCACAAAAAAAAAACACACCAAAGAAAATCCCCCAAAAATGGAAGTTAGTAATTTTATCTGAAAATACATATTATACTGATACTACTAAAAGCTATTTGGACGGCCTGCAGCTTACAGCACCACTGTACTGGAAAGCAAATTTTCTCCAGCAGACAAAGGCAGAATGCACCCAAATTTCATCACAACACAACTATTTCACCCATAGATATTGGTTCTTTTGTATGTGCCAAGGAAACATTGCTGGACCCTTGAATCAATGCTGTTGAAGTGTCAGCATGGTCCCTCAGACCATTTCTGGCCTAGCCAGTTCATGCTCTCACAAATCCCCAAACAACTTATAGAGCAAAGACAACTAGAGGAATCATTTTCACAGGAAGCCTGAATATGACTATTCTGTCATGGAGGATAAGGGAGTTTACTACCGCAAGTGCAGCCACACACTGTCAACTGGCCTCTGCACCCAAAAACAGGTCCTGACTTGGTTTAGTGTAAGGGCAAGAACACCAAGGACAGCAACACATTCTCCTGCTTTACCAAGGAGAAGTGGACCTTGTGGTCTGCTGAGCTCCACCAACCTACTGCACACACATCCTCCACACCTGGAAACCATTCATCCCTGCCTTGGGCATCCACCCTTCAGAAGAAAAGAACCTCAGCATCTCTAGACCTACTGATCACCTGGGAAAAGTTTCACTTTTATCTGAAGAATCTTAAGGGCAGACCTCAATTGCTGACACAGATTACAGTTGCACGTGCTCCTTATCTCCTGACACAGAATCCCTCAGGAGTCATTCCTTAAGAAAAAACAAAAGAAAAAAAGAAAAAAGTCTGACAGAGAGAAAGAAGAAGTGGGAAAAAACACGAGGCAAAAGGACTCTGGAAAATAAGGACCGCTTCCACCACCTTCCCTCAGTTCCTTTGCCTCTTGTCTTCCCACTTTGTTTTCTTCCCTTAGATTCAGTGTGCAGCAATAATGGTAGGGATGCACAGTGTTGCCCTTCTAAAATGGTAGGGATGCAGAGTACTGTCCTGTTGAAGGGCAGCATATTGCCCTTCTACACATACACAGCAGTTATTTTACAGTGTGCTTACCAAACTGAAGACATGCCAAGTCTCACACTTCTTTTCCTCATGTGGTAGAACCTATGCAGAGATTTTTTCCCTCTAGAAAGAGGCTAACCCTAATTATGCAGTAAAGGTCTGGACATTGAGGGGTCTGAATAAACAACTCTTGTATTTCAACAGACTACATAACTTAACCAAAGAGTATTTTTTTATCCTTTCCCCCTTCTCCTCCATTGCCAGTTTGTCATCTCCAAGATTTTTGGTTTGTTTTTTCTTTTTTGTCTTTTTTTTTTTTTAATACAGCAACTTTTCAGTAATGGAATTTACAGTGGATTTTCTTACAGAGGAAAAAAGACAGAAAGCTACTAACAGCTATCATGGTTTAAGTGCTACAAGATGAGACAAAATATCTTTCCATTGTTACTATGAGAGAAATGAGAAACTAAAACCATAAAAAACAAAACACAACAACTAACAAAACCTAAAAGCAGTGAACAAAATTAAAGAGTGCCAAGTTGGCCAAGGTAATATAGCTATGTTACAAAGAACAACTACACAGTGATGTGCATCACAGCCCTACATTTAAAAATCTTCCAACACAGCTTTAACCATTTAGATTTTACACATCAGCAAATGATATGTTGTTATCTTAATGCCGACTGAGCTATGTAACTGCCCGACTTTAAACACAGCCACCTTTGGTATATTTATACACATGTACATGGAAAAGACACAAGGTTAGTACTGCAAATAGGAAAAAAAGACAGGAAAAAGACAAAAGGGGGAAAAGACGACACAACAGGCTCTGCTTTTAGCAGAGATAGGACAACATGTCTCAAATGGTCTCTAAGTAGGCTAAAGTTGAGTTGATCTTACAATTATAGCGTAAACGATGCCTGGGTTGCAGTTGTGTTATTTGAAAAGAAAAAAAGTTAAAACAAAACAAAGAAAATCTCTAGAGACCTTCTGTATGTTTAGCCATACCCTTAAAAGTTTACTATTCACTCACAAAGAGAAATAGACAAACATGAATATTCCAAGCGAACAGACACAGACCAGTCCAGTATTTAGTAATAGTTTAACTTTTGGAGTCTCTTCCAGCATTTGTAAACAAACAGTCTCTTCCTCCATCTCCCGAACAGCTCTCTTGTTCATGTTTTTGCTTTTAAAGCCACAGAACCAATCTATGAATTTCAAATGTCTCTCTCTTTCATCAGTCTCTTCCTCATGCTTTTTCTCCCCCATCAAAGCTGCCTGTCCGTTCGAATAACAATCAACTGGTGTCTCAACTTCAGAGTGACTCACAGAAATCACCGGGTTGCTGTCATCTCTGCAAGTAACCAGAAGATTGATATCCTCCGGCTTAATATTTTTAATGTTTTCTTCCGATTTGCCATTTGGAATTATATGGTTAGCGTTTTCATTGCACTTGAGGATGCTCTTTTCTTGCACTTTGTACAGCTCCCCCTTTGCAGCGCTCTCTTTCACATTCCTGTTTTTCACGGCCCAGAAAGTGGTTGTCCGAACCTGCTCCTTCGTAGGTGGAGGTGTGAGGAGGCTTACTATGAAGGTCACAATCCCAGTGATCCAGAACAGAGTTGTCGCAACATACATGTAATGGATGTTTTTGATAAAGCTTGGCCTAGTATCTGGCTGGTTACACTCGGGAGCACGATAGATAAATGCCAGTATCAACCGGATCGCTCCAAGAACAAACCCAGCCATTCCACCATAGAAAGCCCCCTGCTCATTGCAGCGTTTCCAAAAGATACCCATAAGAAACAGAGCAGCCACTGGGGGGGTCAAGTAGTCTGCTACCTCTTGGATATAAAGGTACATCTGCCCACCTTGCATTTCTACAATTATCGGGACCCAGGCAATGCTTATAACTACCATGAACGCGACAAAGACTCTTCCTACAATCATCAGTTCTCTAGACGTTGCGCTCTTCCGAATGAGCTTGTAGACATCGAGTGTGAATATGGTGCTGGCACTGTTGAATATAGAGTCCAAGTCACTCATCAGTGCAGCAATCATCACAGCCATCATCAGTCCCCGCAGACCAACCGGCACAAGTTTCATCACCAAACGTGGGTAGGCAATGTTAGAGCATCCCGCTCTGCTCCCGCAGACTTGAAAACAGTGTTCTGGGTTAATGCAGGCGATATCATCTGCAAACAGGATTCGTGAAATCATTCCTGGGACAACTATAATAAACATCGGCAGCAACTTTAAGAAGCCTGCCATCAGAGTGGATCCTTTGGCATGAGCAATGTTTTTTGCAGCTAAAACTCTCTGAACTATGACTTGATCGGCACACCAGTACCAGACAGAAGCCGGAGTCTGTCCCAGCAGAAATCCAGGCCAGGGAATATCTTCATCTGTTGGCTCACGCAACATTTTAAGAGCATCAGGCTTTGGGTCAACATTGCAGGAATTGGTATTGGAAATGTTGTAGGTTAACAAGATAGACGTAATATTTGGCGACGCTAGCATGTACCTTCTTTTAACTTCTTCAAACCCACCAACCTCCATAATACTTATGATCATAAGTGTGAGGGCACCAATAATCATAAGCAGAGCTTGAAGCGTGTCTGTGTAGATGACAGCCACAAGACCTCCAGTCACAGTCAACAGTGCAGTCATTCCAATAAGGAGGATAACTGACAAATAGAGGTTCCACCCCAGCGATTCTTGAATAAAAAGTGCCCCTGAATACAAGTCAACTGAGAGTTTGGTGAAGATATAAAGAATTAGAGACAATGCTGCAAAATAGATTTGAATTCTATGCCCTCCAAAACGCTTGGACAAGTATTCAGGCATGGTGTATACTCCCGACCGGATGTAGACTGGGACGAAGACCCATCCTAAAAGCTGCAAAAGCATTAAGGCGTTGAATTCCCATGCACCTACTGCAAATCCACTTGCCGCTCCAGATCCTGCGAGCCCAATGAAATGTTCGCTTCCAATATTGCTCACAAATAAAGATGCACCAATAGCTACCCAGGTCATAGAACGCCCTGCCAAAAAGTAGCCACTTACGGTGCTCCGATTGTATTTCCACATGGCAAAAAAACCTATGCACATTACAAGCACGAAGTACAGCACCACAATGGCAATGTCTGCTGTTTCCAAAGAAGCCCTCATTTTTGTAAACAAAATGCCTTCGCACAGCTGACGTCCACTTCTCGCCCCCCAGCAAATGTCTTTTAAGCAACACGTGAACCAGTTAACATATATCAACACTGTGGATCAAATTCTTTGTCCCTTGGTTTGCTGTCCTGATGCTGGTGGTTGTGGTACATTTACTTTCTCCGCTTCTCAAATGGAAATTTGGAACTTAGCACGCACTTTTAATCCACATTCCACAAGAGCATCAGCCTTAACTCAGTTGATGTAGGAGAAATTCTTAGTTGCAGCTAAGTTTAGTGAGGCCTACTGTACCAACCCTGCAAGGCAGCAAAGACAAAAGACAAAGATTGAATTAGAGAAGAATTTCATGAAGTAATGAGAAAAAATTTGAAGTCGAGTAAAACAATGACTGAACACCACAGACTTTTTTTTTCCCCCTTATATTTTCTGCTGTATTTATGCAATCCATAACAGACATAATTAAATAGTTGTAGAACTAAGCAGCAATGCCTTCTACTAGTCAACTTTAATGCTTACAAGTACTTTAAGGGACGCAGCAATTCTGGAGTACAAAATGACCCAAATTCCCCACAAGGCAAGGAACAGAAATATATTTCATTTTTTCTTTAGTCTCACAAGTCTATTTCTCAAGTCATTAAATAGCCCTTCCTCTTTCAAGCAATCTTAGGGAAATAAAAACCAAACAAAAAACAACCACTAAGGAGCATTAACCTGGCTAGTCATTTTCTGTATTGCTCTAGCACTGCACCCCACAAATCTTCATAGATCCTGGCATCACATACATGCATTTGAGACACCAGCTGGCTGCTAGAGCTAAAAATCAAAGTGATGTTGCAATACTGTCAAAAACACAATGTAAATTTAAGATCAGCTGAAAAAAAAAATAAAAAAAATCAAGGTTATTCAGATGAGCTTGGACCCGTCTGGAGTACAGATGACTTATATTTTACTCTGAAAGCTCTTCATACAATATCCCATGTAATCCAGGTGAAGAAAAAGTCCCATTCAAACAAAGGGCAAAATCAAAACAATGCCTGACATCTGGCTTAAGGGTATTTCTGTCTGCTATGAGCATTTTGATCCTCACGCCCGCATGGTTTCAGCATTTTTTGGGAGCACCCTACGCACATGGGAGAGAACCGGATGGATTTTGTAGCAGTCACAGTTGCTAGGATGCCAGGAAACAGTTCCCAGCATTAACTATGTGTATCCAAGCACTAAGAGGATCACTAACATCAGAGGTAGAGAGTTTCGAGGCAAAGCATACCCTGCCACTCTATTCCTGAACCCTCAATCACACCCAATTCTACCCAAGCATGTCAGGAAACAGGCACTCATTTCAGCAAGCAGGTCTAAAGTGCTCAAAGGACACAAGGGGATAATATGACTTGCTAGCAGACAACCAAACAGGTTGGAGAGGAAGAGGCTCTGAAGAGCTGCACAGTAGCTCCTACTTCTGCTATGAAGACAGGATAATCCTATCTCCTTCTACATGTTGGGAAGTATCCTCTACCTATATACCCCTGTCCTGGCTATATACACCCAAACCTTTATGGGTTTAGAGAGTGCTGGACATAGGATTTTTCTGCTTCCTACACCAAATGTGCACAGCAATGGGAAGACCAAAGCAAAGAACTCATTTAGTCTAAAAATCAGAACTGAAACCTTTAGTATTCAAGATTATTACAGAACAGTAAGGAACACGGTCTGACTCCATTCCTCTTTCCCACCCACTGGTAAAAGTAATATAGGCACAGAAATTAAATAAATAAAATAAAATCACTGCACTGGATCTTTTTTCCTGACCGTAAGGTCTGCCAGCCTTTGAAGTCTTACAAGCAACAGCTTCAGGCATCCCCCCTTCCACTTCAGTTGTAGAAGTGCTTCAGCACTATGTGGAAGCTCACATTTCCTTATTAATTCATCTATGATTAACTAAAGCAATCATGTAACATTCTAGTATTTGGGTGGGCTCTTGTTCAGCATCCCTCCAGCATATTCATTATGTTAAAAAAAAATAAATAGAGAACAAATAAAACCATTACAAATTCTCAGAGAGACCACAATAAAAACTACAGTCAAGGCTGAAAATGCAGACATCCCCCCCTCTACCTTACTTTGTGCATTACTAAAGGTAGCAATGGTGCTGATGCAAGAACATGCACTTCTCATTAAGAAAAATGTATTTTTAAAACAGCTTACAGCAAACCACAACTTCAGCCTTGACAAATTCACATTCATGGTATTCATATAAGCTGGTTGTTTTCAAGAGTAGTTCAGAATCAAAAAAGATAACAAGGGTTCCCCATCACCACCACTAATCCACATGAGAATACAGATATTCATTCTGCAGAAGTTATAGCCAATAAAGAGAATACGGAGACATGGCACAGCATGGACTGATTACAGTAGTGTGCTAAATTTATCATGCTCATAAGCCTCAAACCACAGACGTATTTTAAATCCTTACACAGAAGGATTCACATTTACCCTCACCCACAAATGAAGTGGTACTTAAATGGTCTATTAGTTTAATCCAGTACAACGTTATGAACACTTCAGATCATATGACATTATCGCATACAAGTATAACGTACTATTCTTGGTTTTGAGCACTTCTGAGTAACACTTTAATAGTTTTGCATCTTTTACTATATTCAGTAAAGTTTTCAAATGCAACTACATTTCAATGTTTATACCAAAACTGTAAGCATTTTAAAGAAAGGGGAAGAAGATACTTTCCTCAAACTGGAAAGAAGGAAAAGTACCACATCGAAAACTCAGAGGAATGGGCAAACTATGGAAATAGTAATAATTGGTATTTTCCCTCTTCTATTGTCCTGTTTCATTACTGGAAAATATTAGACTTGAACGTTAGTTCACTTTCCACCATCTCCCCTGTATGTTAATCAATGACCTTGCAAAACTATATTATACTGTAACAAACAAAAAAATATTTGTTAAAACTACATCTATTTGATACAAGAGGTACCAAGCCCATAGCAGAACTACTACAACCATGTTTAATCCCACTGAAAAGTGTGCAAGTATTAGATGCAGCTGCCCTTGAATAAATTGTGACATTTCTCAATTAGGATACTTTGCCAAACTACAATGGGCTCATTCTAACCCAGATAAACAATACATGAAGTTTCCTGAGCATTTCCACCTCAAGGCACAGCCAGACCATGCATTTGAAACTATCAGCCTACAGGGACCTGAAACATCACCTTTGTAATCAACATTTGAATTCTGCAGGGCTTAGCTTGCTTGAGCAGGAAGGTGGAAAGTTTTCAGTAGCTGCTACAAATCTGCTGCACTGTCACTAAATTACTGTACTAAAGTAGCTTCTTGTACCAATTTCTTATTAGACCTAATTCTAAAATAACCCTGGAACTTTTTTCATTACAAAAATGAGACTCGTCCCTCTGAACTTTCAGCAAGTTATGACCTCAAGTCTTAAGAAGGACTTTTGAGACGCCCCATGCGAGTTTAATCTCAAATTATTAGAACAGCATTACATTGTGGCACTGACAGAAAACAAAAAAGACAGAAAGACTGCACTGCTGCCAAGGACTGATTTTTTTTTCCCCCAAGGCTGTTTTCTGGCTGGATCATATCAAAGACACAAAACAATGTGCTTCCCTCTTGTCTGAAGATAGAGGGCTACAGCTCTGGTGAAACAATGCATATGTCTCTCCAATGGGCAGCCTGTCCCATAATAAAAAAAAAGAAAGTCTCAAGCAATTCCCTGAAGAGATACCAGATAATGTGAAGCAGATTTAGGGTGGGATTTTTAGGAGAAATTTTTATGACTGTTTTGAAGGAAAACTTTCTCCACAGTGCTTTTCTAATAAAACAGGTCTTTAAGCACGCCAGAATCTAACTGCTCCAGCCCTAAAGCAACTATTTGTTTTCTGCTTAGTGTATTTCTCTTCTCAGCAGATGGGAAGTTTCTCAGTTGACTTTCCTCTTCTTTTACAGTTAAAAAAAAAAAACCCACAAAAAAACAATCAGTCCCAATGGTAAACGCTTTAAGGGTTATTTTGAGGATGCAAATGCCCACATATCACATAGGAGCGTCCACTCCTATTATTTGTTCACAAATAAAGTACATACTTAACTGTTTTCCTAGACTTCAAAGTAGTTTTGAGGCTCTTTCTTAGAAGCAACAGATTTCTTCTCCACCTTCTTCAAGCAGCGGTTATGTTAACTCACACTGGTAGCATTTTACCTATTGGACAGCTACCTTGCATGGAAGAAATATACCCACATCATCAGGGTCAACAACTACACAGAAAACAACAACAACCCAACAATCTCTTATGCCTTGAGCAGGCCTGTACAACGTCCAACGCCCTGAGTGTGTTGGCTGGGCTGCTCCACAGCAGGCTACCTGCTAGAGACACGCAGGTCAGTTCCTACCTGCTCGACAGCAAACACAAGGCATTCTGAGGTAGCCTATCTCCGAGAGAAAAACAAAGAAGAAAAAAAGAAAAAAAGAGGAAAAAGCTTCATTCCATTTACTGCAGCACTCTAGAATATGAAAAAGAAGCACAGATGTTCTTCATGGAGTAACTGATACAAATAACTGAACTGATAACAATAACTGAATAACAGATACTTGTCCTTATGTAATACACGCCCTTGAGAAAGCAGAGGCCATCCCTGCAGCTGCTGAATAGGGCACTAAACATCCAGGACCGCAGTTTCAGGACTTTCCCTTGTAAACCAGGAGCTAAGGAATAAAGCTGGGCAGGAATCCCACCTGAGACAAACAGCGTATGTCACAGGAAGCAGGAAAGCTCGGAGGCACAAGTTGACCTGTAGCATCTGGTAAGTAACTTCAGTTAAGGGTCTGGACTGGCATTTCCAGGAGCTCAACAGGCTGAAGTAGAAAAGTACCATATTTACAAGTTACCCAAACCAGCAATGCCTGACTAACCTGTTTGCCACATGTGCTCTGCTGCATCAACACTTCTGCTGGCCTTCGAGAACACAGGTGCCCCAGAGGCAACTCTACAGATCATCACTAGCATAAAAGTTCAATCTGAGGTGCAAGGTTCAAGTCTGTCACTCAAAGGAGTTATGAACACACAGTGCATTTTTTTGTCTGAGGTATCAGGAATCGCTCCAGTCCTGGTCTTCATTTAACTGCAGCATCAGAAAAAGAAGCTTGCTCCTCAACACATTCTTCTCGATCCTTTTCTAAAGGACTGCTGAAGGAGACATGAGACAAATAAGTAACCTCACAGCATGCAGTTCAGCAGAAGAAATAGAACAACACTGCATTTGCCATTCAAAAATGTAATGCTACTATTACAGAAGCAGTTACTGGAGCTCTGTAAGGCCAACTGAAGCTGAAGAGCACTGTGACTGTCAGTTTTAGAGCAGCAGATCAATATAGTTGGTTTTTTGTTTTTACCATTCTTCCCCCCGTCCCAAGTGTACATACCCATTTAGGTCTCCCACCAAGTCATAAATTAAAGAGAGGGGGAAAAAAAAAAAGGCAGAAAGAGGATGCAGCTTTATGGCAGTGCTCATTCAGCACTCTACTACAGTATTGTTGAACTGCAAAGCAAGAGGAAGATCGCTTATTTTCTGAAACAAACATCACTAGCAGTGTCTCAGCAAGCCACTTCTTGCCACTGCCTGTGGCATGCACATTTGAATGGTTTCTTTTGCTGTGAGTCAGTCCCCAGCACTGTCAGGAATAATGGATTTATTTGCTTCCACTGTTCTTCCAAAAAACTCCAAACAACTAAAGGGAAAAGGGGGGTAGGGGGGTTAAGCTGGGGACAGAAGAAAGGAGATAGTTCCTTCTTATTTGTTTAAATAGACACCAGAAAGACTATCTTCTCCACACCTACCAAGACATACTGTAGTTACCTTACTTGGGTCTTAAGACTAGTCCATCAGGTTAAGATAAATTGACTATTAGTTTAAAGAAAACATGTAGGTAAGAACTTTCTCTTCCCCTCAGCAGCCCAAAGAATCAGCTTGTTCACATGGGTGCCAGATGTTATCTGGGTTCTCTGAAGAAAGCAGAAAGTACAGCCACCACTTAGCATTGCTGAGGAACTGGCCTGCTCTTCCCTGGCAGGTAAACAGAATCATTCATGCCTCTGCCATAACAAGCAGATCACCACCAGAGGCTCAGATGCTCAAAGACAGGTTGCCACTGCAAGCAGCTCCATCCTTCAGCACAGGAACCATGCTTTTCTTTGCAACTGCAGATGACATTCTTCCTTCTACACAGGAACTGGAAGCAGAACAGGACAGAGGGTACTGAGAAGGCACATGGTCAACAGTAACCAAGAGCACAACAGAGCAAACAGGTAAAGCAAGCCATTTAACAGAGGTGGGAAGAGATGTCTCCTCCAGGAGATGGCAGTCAGGCAGAACTTCCCTGCCGGGTAAGTGTGCCAAGACATCAGCTTGCAAACTAACCTGGATTCTGCAGAGGGACACTGAGCCGAAAGACTCAAATTCCTTCTTGTGGCAACTAAAGCTCAGAAGCACAATCATTTCACTGCCACTGGCAAGTACTATTTACCTAAATTAATTCAATGCATTACTTAGTCACTAAGAGCAACAGCAAAAGAATGGGTAAAGCAAGCATAAACACGCAAGCTTTTCATTTCTGTAGAGGATTTGAGACCATATAATCAAGTGTTCCAGACATCAAGGACCAACATTACCACCCTGTAAGAAGCACACCATCAGAAAGTGTTGCAGAAACTCCACCACTACTGAAGATGAAGGTTTTCTTTAGCTGCAAGGTACAAATATGTGATCCAGTTGGTGAGACCCTCCAAGATGCCTAGTCTGCTGGATGCTCTTGCACCTTCCTCATGATTTTAAGGTATCAAAACAAGATCTTGGCTATAAAACAAGTGGTGCTATTCTACATCAAGCTTTGTAATTACCTGTATTAAAAGCTAGCAAGCATCGATTCTAATAGTATCAAACACATCAACTCCACTGAACACATTCCCTTCCTCTATCCATGCTCTGCATGTACCTTTGTTTTTAATTATTATTCCATAGGTATTTACATAACCGAAGCACAAGGGCTGGCTTGCAAGTGGGCAAACCAGAATTAAACAAACAAACAAAAAAGCAGACTAGTTTCTATGTAGTTCCCCACAATTGTATTTCTAGGATTTATGACCTTCCTTCACACTATCCGCTTCTTTCCTTCCCCTCTCTCAGAAGCAGTGATGCATTTTCTTTCATTTCCAGCACCAGTATTTGCACTAATGCTCTCACATTACAGGTCCTTCTCTTGTACAGGTCTTGCCTTACTTCCCATATTTTTACTTCCAATCTTCCCTGTTCCACTCCTGTATAATTAGTTATGTTTTGCAGATTTGTCTTCCCTTGTACTTTTCCCCCTTTCACCTTCTTATCAGCTTTTACACAGCATGTTGTACCAGAATGCTCTACCGGTCATATTCCTCCTGATCCATTGGGCAGCCCAGTGGCTCCTGCTGCCCTCGGATAAGCAGCACAGAGGCTAGTATATGCAGCTCTATCAACCAGCTGCTTCCACATAAGCAACAATTGCCAAAGACTTGTAACAGAAGAGGCCTGGGCAGCTGTGCATCAAAGAATAATCTTGCTTTTTATCAGAGCAGGCTCCTAAGTTACTAGATCAATAATCACCAACAACCAAAGTAATTCTGGGGTGGAAACTGCCAACGTTATGGCTCTGGAACAGGAGAATTGGAGAAATCAGCTCCTGAAAGAATACATAAAGAAAGCACGAACCTTCATCATTACCAAATATGCATGATGTATTGGAAGAAAGGAAACATACGCACATTCATATTTGAATTTAACAGTAGATTCTAAGCAATATGATTGATATCTTTAAAAATGAGTCACTTTTGAGGTTTTTTACAATAATGGAGAGCAATAATGCTATTTTATCACAACAAGTTCTCCTTGCTTTATCACAACAAGTTCTCCTGCTGAAGGACAGAATCTGCTCGCATGCCAAAGTTTATAAACCATCTCCCTGTTCACGTACATGGTACATCCACATGTATACATATGCACAGTGAACAAATTATGAGAGATACAGAGCCAAGAGAGGAGAGCATGTTGTTAATTAGGCAACAGGAGCAAGAAATCTTATCTGAAAGGTTAAGCAGCCATTTCCTTTCACAGAAGAGGGGCTAGCCAAATCCCACCCAAGTCTGCCAACAACAGCATGGACACAAGGGCCTGCCCATAGTCCTGCCGCAGCACTCAGGCTTGCGGCTCTATAACTTAAGGAACAAGAGTGGCAAAATTAACCAGGGCATCCCATTACCTACGCTTATTGAAGCACACCACTCAATACACTGCAGAAGCCAGTGTAAACCAAGAGGCTTTCCAGTCCATTATTCTTACCATCAGCTTAGTACTCACTTTGGACATCTTTGCCAAATTCACCTGTCAACTACCTGCTATAAAAGGGCTTAAGCTATCTTTCAGAAGAGAATAAACCTCTACCTCCCCCAAAACCAAAGCCAGGCACATACCCCACAGTTAGCAGAAACTTAGAAAAGGACCACTCTCAAGTCTGAAGATTGAAAAAAGGCAGACATCGACCGAGAGGGTATCATTCTGAAATGCTGTCTGCATAACACGCTTAAAAATCCAGTTCTTATGGAAATACTTAAGGCAGAAAACAAAAAGCTGAATCCTACAAGCAGAGTCAATGCTAGATCTTCTAGTCTTCCAGTCTTGTCTTCTAGTTCCAACTCTTTGGTCTTCTCAGCACTAGCCCAAACACAAGGGTCCCTCCCTGCTAGGCATCCTATTGTGAAGAGCAGCCTGTTTCAGCCAACTAAAAAGTCAAAGGAAACAGAGGAAAACTTCTGTGTAATTTTAACCTGCTTAGTAAAGGAGAGAGGCAGGGAATATGTAAAATTCAACTGCAGGAACAGGTAGGTTCACCAAACAGGAAAGAAAATAAAACCAGTATCCGCCTGCTCACTGCCTTTCCGTTCTGCCCCACTTCTTCCTAGCAACTACAATATCAAAAGCCCAATTGCTGCAGCTGCCTACGCAGCAATTAAGTGCAATATTCAAGATGTCAAGCAACACTACTGCCCATTACTTTGGCTGTCCTAAAATAGATAGTGAGCTCCACAGCAGGTAGGGAATTTTTGAAACATGGCAATCCACTCCAAAGGCAACAAACAGACGCTGAAGACAAGTTATGTTGTGTGAACATGCCAGTCAAACTGAGAGCCCAGATGCATTGAGGTGGGTGGATGGGTCCACTAGTCTAATCAGGTTTTAGACTATGACACAATACTATGTATTTGTCGTCTGTTACAGGTGAAGTGGGGGGGAAAATATGTCACTAATAAGATATCGATACGCTTCATTTTTAGTGAATTACTCGAATATAAAGTGTTTTCAAACTGCCCATTCACTTCAGTTCCAGTTACAAAGTAGTTCTGTTGCAGACGGGTGTCCCCGCTAGCAAGAGTCGAGCAGCACCAAGAGCAGCATGGCAATACCGCCACCTCCTCTGTCTGTCCTAGGTTCCCCAGGATGCCAAATTTTCTTGGAGGGTATCTCGCATTGCCGCCCTGTGGTCAGTCTGTAAAACAGCATCAGAGCAATAGGAAGCCATTTCCAGCTCTTCCTTCCCTTCCCTCCTCCTCCTCCTCCCCCCTCACCCCCCCCCACCCCCCCCCAAACTTCCTTCCCCCGGGCTCTCGAGAGCGTTTTGGCAGAACGAGGATAGGAAGAGGAAGCCTCTCTGAAAAGCTCTCTCCAGCCAGCCACAACTCCTGCTAATGCACTAGCGTGTCACTACCCTTTCCTGCTGAAGGTCCTGCCCTTGCCACAGTCCCCCAGCTGAAAGCCAAAGATGACTCTCCTGGGAGAAAGACAGAAATAATTAGAGTTCATCTTTTGCTATGAATAGTAAAGTTCAGAACATGAACAGCTGTGTCTTCATTTTGCACCTCTACCTTCACCACAACTGTGGTCTTTCACTCAGGCTCTAAAGGGTAGGCAACATGTTGTTTACATATGTCTGCACGAAACTGATAGCAAGCCTGCCATTAAACTCCCCAAGCTCACCATAGAATTTGTCATTTGCATGTTGGAGTTGAGAAAGACACACACGTGGGCAAAATTCATTATTTCCACTCTAAGTTCCAGTCACTTCACTGGCCTCATACCTTCCTTTGTCCAAGCATTTCCTCCATATACTCAACACATGGAGGAACACAGTCCAAGCCCTCCCTGCAACTACTCTTTGAATACAGTGATACCACAGAGAAGTATGGGGTTTTATTTATTCTGGGGTGCTTTTTTATTTTTACATTTTTTCTTACTGTTTTCCTAAGAGTCACTGACTGGGGTCTCTGCTGATCAAGGACTCTGTCCACAGGCAATTTACAAATACAGTATTTCTAGTGTAAGTCAGTTACCTGCTCAAACACTACCTACACAACAGGACAGAGGTCACAAGCACTTGTGACAAGTACATGCAGACAACTGATGACAAAGTTGGAAAGTAAAAGTTTCTCCCTTTGCCGCTTTTCCCTACCCCCCAGCCTCTGGGTCTTGCATTTTTAAGACAGAAAAGGAAAGCTGAAGAGTCTGCCAAGCAGACACAAGAGCATCAGGCAGGTCATGCTTGCCCTGTGCCCATGCTGAGGCTAGCTGTATAGGGAGATCAGCTGCACAGCAAGCTCCACAGCTCACAGCAGAAACCACATGCAGGAGCAGAACGAGGAGGAATCCCCAACTTGAACACAAGCAGTGCTAGGGAACAGAGTTTACAACAACAATAAAAGAATTTGAGGGATTTATTCTGCCTTGATCTATTAAAATGCCAAGGTAACTATTAAAAGCAATTGTGGGTAAGGAAACCCCACAGAATCACAAAGTTTGCTCTGAAGAGAGCCGTGAAAGTCTACCAACCTTAACTATGAGAAGGTTTGCACTCAAGCTGCCAGGGAGCTCACAGGAATTAGTGACAGCCCTGAAGGGCAATGAAGCTGAGCAGCAGCGGCTTACTTTTTTCTTTTCCCTGCAAGGCAAGGGAGCTATCAGAGGTGAGGAAGGATGCCACAGACACCAACAGAGGAGTCAGCGCTTGCTCAAGGCTCAGACTAAAGCAGGCACTGCAGCACACGGCCACTGCACAGAGGGACTGACACAGCAAGACAGTGAACACCTTGCCCGCAGTAGATTCATTGAGAAATGCTGGTGTCAAGAAGCAACACAATTTATTCAGGCCTGTACGTGATCTCCCCAACTTGTAAAGGAAGGAGTTATTTAGTCACTCCATAATTCCAGACTGGTTTATCAGCCACACATTCAGGTCTCCATGTTTTGGCTAACTGAAGTTAGCGTTCCAGTTGAGATTATGCACTGCTAAGGGGGTCATTAAAGTAACCTCTTTCCCAGGATTCAGCAGCACCATGAAGCATATAACCACTACAGGAATTTTTTTCCAAGTGTTCTCATTACACAAGAGCAGCAGCAGCAAGATACTGGAACACACAAAAAAAAGCACCTACATCTGGTGTACTGTCAACAGCAACAAAAAAAAAAGAAGCATCTAGAATACAACAGGTGTAGGTTAAAAACAACAGTACACCTGAACCAAAACTTAAGCAGTTTAACATAATCATGGAATTGAAAGAACACTTTAAAATACATCTATCAGGAAAGACTATACTAGAGTTAAACTTCAGAGGAGAACGTTGCAAACGTTAAAACCTGAGGGCATCCATGCTCATTAGAAGCATCTTGCAGCTAAAAGCTTAACCCTGAATGCCTGTGCTCAGATCTTAGGAACCAATGATCCTTTGCACCAGAAAGCACTCCCTGACATCCTTTCCGAGTAGCCAGTTCATTTGTATCTCGGCATTATGTCATATTTGCTACACTTTATGCCCTGCTCCGCATTTATAGTGGCTGCACAGCATAATACATCTCCCACACTAACAGCATGTTCACAAAAAGCATCTCAACGCCTTACCTATAGCTCATACACTGATGCTTAGGGGGGCGGGGAAAAAGAAAAAATAATTACATGTTGACAACCCAAGTTCAAATGCATCGTGTTTTGTCAGAGCAAATGCTGCTCTGCGAGGCAGTGCAGCAATGTCACCAGATTTTTTCTCCCTGTTGCTGTATTTCTCCACTAGAGGACTCACCTGAGAAGTCTACTACAAGCTTCTGCAGTTAAGCCGTTAAAAAAAACCAATCCCGACATGTGGATGGTACATGTAAAATGAATGGAAATGTACTAGTAGATGTAGCACATACAACACATGAAGACATGCTCCTATAACTACAGAAGAAATACGGCAAAGCTATTTAGCTTCCTGATATTTTATGACAGGTACACATGTTCATTTAAATGAAGATTAAATGTGAGAGCAAGCATGTCTGTGCTGGGTCAGATCAGAAGGCTACAGCCTAGCAGAAGTGCTGCCACATTCCAACACCAGCACTGCATATTAAGCTGGAAAGTAGCAGATAAACAAAGGGTAGAGAAGGTGGCAAAGAAGGGCTAGTATCAGCTATTATTTCCCAAATAAAGGGTCCCCTATACACAGAGGTGCTTCTATTTTATTATTTCTATACACAAGTGCACACACCCCCTGCACAGATTCAGCTCTCGTAAAACAGAGCATCACATAACCTCACCAGCTCACACCACGGCTTATCATCATGCCACCAAAAACAGCGGCAACGGCTAGCAACCTTTGCGGTGGATGATATGGGGGAGCCGTATCAGCGGAGCTCAACTGGTGTTAGCAACGGCAGGGAAGTAAAAATAAGGAATAATTAATTCTTGAGACTCCCCTAGTACGGAGGGGGCCAGAGAGGAGAGGGGAAGCTTGCCAGAGCAAGCCCTCGCTCTGCCCCACTGAGGCTGCCCGCAAGGCCTCGCAGTGAAGAGGGGACCTAGCGTGGGGCTGCTGCGAGCTAGCGAGGTGCCCAGCAAAGCCATAGCAGGTGCTGGGGGAGGGGGGGAGATGAGGCACTAAGGCACCCGGCAATGGGAAGCTTTGGTGCTGCAGAAGGAGAGGGGGCCTTGCCTGCACCAACGCATAGGGGCAAGGAAAGGTTGACCGGCACCAGGCAAGGGGCAGGGAGGGGAGGGCGGGATAAGAGAGAAACGCATCGATTTCGCGCAGCGGGGGATCTGCTTACCTGCGGACCAAACGGGAGGGGGGGAAAGAAGGTGACTGCGGCTCGAGAGCAGCAACTAAGCAAACTCTCCAAGGGAGCAGGGAGGAAGGAGAAAAAGAGGAAGAGGAGGGAGAGCAAAGAGACACATGGGGAGTCCGAGGCGCCTTGTGCGGCCCCGCTGCATGGCGCGGAAGGAGAGGCCAGGGAAAGCAGCGCTCGCTCCCGGGAAGGGACCGGCCGCGCCGTCCCGTGCCCCACCGGGCAGCACGCGGTGGCAAGAAAAGGCACTGAGGGGACGCCGGGGGCAGGGAGAGAGTGTCTGCCGGGTCCCACCTGGCTCCCTCCCCCCCGTCTCCCCTCCCTCACTCACCCTCTGCATGACTTTCACGATCAAAGCCAGTTCATAGCGGGGCATCTTAGAGCTGGCTGTGGCGGAAGGAGCGGGGATGCGGCGGGTCAGAGAGTGGGGAGGAGGGGGCAGCGATGCAGAGAGGAGGGGAACCGGAGGAGGAAGGCGCGGTGCTGGCAACGGCTCCTGCCCGCGCGGCTCCCAGGCTGCACAGACACCCAGGCGGGCAAGCGGGCGGCGCGGCTTAAAGGGCGCCGGCAGCTGCGCAGGCTCCGCCGCACCGCCCCCTCTCCGCGCCAAGCGCCGCCTCCGCCGCGCACACGCCCGCCTGCCGGGGGGCTGCCACCGCCCGCAGGCTGCCCCGCCGCCCGGGTCCGGGGAGAAGGGGGCCTGGCCGGCAGGGAGGGAGGGAGAGGAAGGGACCCTAGCCGCCGGGGAGCGGGCCTGAGCCGGGCTGGCCGCGCCGCAGGCACCGCCTCCGCCCCCACGCGGCGGCTCAGGGCCTGCGCCCGCCTTCCCGCCGCCGCGGCGGTGGCTGTGGCTGCTGCAGGGAGTGGAAATTTCCACTGTGTCCGCCCCCTCGCTCTCCCCCCGCCGCACACACACACACACACACACACACACACCCGAGACCGCACATGCTGGGGGGGGAGGACAGTGCAGGGGGCCCTACTCCTGGCTGCCAGCCGCGGCCCTGCGGCCATCGTCCCCCGGCACCTGGGTGGGCTGAGAGCGGCAGCGGGCTGCACGGCGAGGCAGAAGCTGCCCTGTGGTGGAGGGCAGTGTGAGGGTGCCGTGGAAGGCTGCGGCTGCATGTGTGGGGCACCCTCAGCTCTTCCAGAGCCTGCTACGGCCCAGTGCCTTGGCTGTCCCTGACAAGTGCAGGTGGAGGTGGTCCACCTGAAGTGAGGAGGGCTGGTGGGGTGGAGGTGGAACTGCATAGCTGGCCTTAGTGCCTGTGTGCTCCTGGAGGGAGTGAGGGAGCTTCTGGGCAAATGTTTCCCAGCTGGCGGTGGTCGGAGGGCACCCTCGGCATTGTACTCCCATGCAGCGATCAAGGTCAGGCACACAGATGCCCTCTATCAGCAGCACATCCGACACCAGCGTCCAGCTGTGGCTGTGCCAGAAGCTTGCATCCATCGAAGAGAGGCACTTGGAGAGCCTGGTGGTCCATCAGGCTTCTTTCAACAGTATTTCTTTCTTCCACAAAAGAAATTCCTCTGGGGGTAGCCTCCTCCCTCACACCTCAGCGTGCCTGACACACTGGGTGGCTTTGAGGAGGGCAAGCTCATGGCAGGTTTCTGCCCGAGGTTTTGAAGTCCACATCACATCTGCTCTCAGAAAAAGAGGGAGGCAGGGGATGGGCAAGCAAAGCCACCATGGCTGAAGAGGAAAGGGAAGCAGAGAAGTCAGAACTCAATTTTAAAACACTTAAGTGAAATAGCTATCTATGAAATCCCAGCCCTGCCCCATTGAGAGAGGCCTCAGCACCCGACCTGGGAACCCCAGCTATGCGCTTCTGCACCAACAAGCAGCATGGCTTGGTTTTGCTCTGCTTGCCGCTGAGTGATACTGTAACTGGTGAAACAAATACAATGTATTGCTAACTGAAAACGTTTCCCAGCACTTTCCATCGTGGTTTGCGGCAGAACCAGCACTACTGGTACTGCTGTGGGCCTTCCTCGTCTTAGCAGATGCAAGTTGTAGGGAGTTCCCTACGGGTACCATGCCCTACAGGCACAGCAAAGCCTGCTTGGGTGCTAGGAGTTGTTTTGTGTCCTGCTAGCAGTTCAGGATGAGTTCCCTGTGCAGAAGTATTTACATATATTCCCAAACTCCCACACCTCAGGCAAGGCTCGGGCAGTAATTGCCAGTCAGCTGACAGGTATAATTTGCTGCCTGTTGGTGCTGACCACATACAAGCTCTCCCTGGGTTACTTTACTTGCATTTTTTTTCCCAGCACAGTCTTATCTGGCCTGAGTTTCATCCATGTTCTGAATAGATGCCTGGTGAGTTCCAGTGGTAATCCAGGCACTTTGTAAATGATGGTCCCCAATGAAGGTGAGAATGGCCAGGTACCCTGCCATACACAAACAACTGGACAGCCATTCCCACATTCTCAGTGCACCCTGCCAGTGATGGTACAGTCACATATGAGCCATGCTGTTCTCTTCCCACATGAAAGCCTTATACCCTGCCGTGCTACCAACGGTCTACCTGCTTAAAACACTCCTTTGCCTCAAAAAAGGAAAAGGATTCAATCCCTGTTGCTGAAGTC
Source organism: Neopsephotus bourkii (assembly GCF_033783945.1). Taxonomy (NCBI): domain Eukaryota; kingdom Metazoa; phylum Chordata; class Aves; order Psittaciformes; family Psittacidae; genus Neopsephotus; species Neopsephotus bourkii. The sequence continues at coordinate 4,135,269 of NW_026901456.1, read as the reverse complement.
TTTCTCAGACACAGAACTTTATGCAGATCCCCAAGTCTATATACCGAAATATCTAGTGACACTTTCAAATGCCAATATTTGATTCTCAGTTGGTTATACATTTATATTCACCATTCAAGCTTACTTCTATGTTCCACACGCAAGCCCCACAAATATACATCTGTGCCTGGGATTTGCTCACGCATGCAAAAACACCTGTGCATCAGATCTAATAAACATGCTCCCAGACAGGCATTCCTATATATACTCACTGAGTGAGATCTGTGTGCCTGAGGGTCTCTTTTCCTATGAATACAGGCTGAGAGAGTTGGGCTTGTTCAGTCTGGAGGCAAGAAGACTCTGGGGACACCTTACAACAGTCTTCCAGTACCTAAAAATGGCTTACAGGAAATCTGGAGAGGGACTTTTTACAAGGGTGTGTAGTGACAAGACAAGGAGGAATGGACTTAAGCTGAAAGAGGGTAGATTTAGATTAGGTAGAAGGAAGAAATTCTTTACTGTGATGGTGGTGGGACAGTGGAACAGGTTGCCCAGAGAAAGTGTGGCTGCCCCATCCCTGGAAGTGTTCAAGTCCAGGCTGGATGAGGCCTTCAGCAACGTGGTCCAGTGCAAGTTTAGATTGGATATAAAGAAGAAGTTCTTTACTGTAAGGGTGGTGAGATACTGGAATGGGTTGCCCAAGGAAGTTGTGAATGCTCCATCCCTGGCCATGTTCAAGGCCAGGTTGAACGAGGCCTTGGGTGACATGGTTTAGTGTGAGGTGTCCCTGCCCATGGCAGGGGGGTTGAAACTAGATGATCTTAAGGTCCTTTCCAACCCTAACTATTCTATGATTCTCTGAAGGTGTCCCTGCCCACAGAATCATAGAATCAACGAGGTTGGAAAAGACCTTTTAAGATCATCAAGTCAGACCTCCACCCCAGGACTGCTAAGTCCACATTCATGGCAGGGGGGTTGGAACTATATGATCTTCAAGATCCCTTCCAACCCAAACCATTCCGTGATGATATGAAATACAGTGATTGTCTGAATGCCACACATTTATGGACATCAGTTCTCATGCATCATGCCTCTGTATAGCTATGAACACTCATGGACTGACTACCACATATGTCTCCGATGCCCCGTATCTTTATGGGAGTGCCTAATGCTTTCTGACTTTCTTACTACTGGTCCACCAGGTTTGAGGTACCAGTAATCTCACAAGTTTGTTTTTTCTTCTAAGCGCTAACCACAAGTATCCAAAGACCATAAGAAACTCACATTTAATATTTAAAACTTCGCAGTTATGGAGGAAGGTCTGAAAAACACATAGTGGCCATGCCCTAAATACTCAGTAAAGAAATATAAACTCCCCTAATACAGGCGGGTTGGCTCTCAAAACTTTTGACCTTTGAGGGGCTTGAGTCATGACTTTTTTATGCTTGAGATTGGGTGTGCTACAAAGGCAAACCATCTTCTCTGCATCTTGGTATCTTTCACATCCATCCCTATGCAGCACAGAGGGCACTAATGAATAACCTCACTCTTTCTAATAAAGCGTAAGATAAAAATATGTCCTCATGCAATCCATGTACATATGTAAATACAGAACCTGTTCAGTGAAAAAGCTATTGGAAAGGTTTTAGGCAATTAAAAGATGGCATGGGATATCTCATAGATGTCTGACAAAGAACCTAGCCCGCACAGCAGGATTAAGAGAGGAAATGAAAGAAAAAACACTGCACTTTTGAAACCTCAACATTACCATTAATAGCCTCGCTAAGCACAACTGTGTTGTGCTTCAGTGATCTTTTTTTTATGTGGAATATACCTAGTTTTGCAACATATACTTTGTGCACCATGGAAAAGCCAATTCTCTCCTCTTAAAAGCTTTGATTTCTAGCTGTGATATGTTGCGCAATATCAAAGTAAAGTCAGAAATTATACAGGTTTAGGACTCTCATGTTTACTGTCTTGAATTTCAGATTGGGACAGATTTTCAGAGGAGTTAGTAAAAAACAGGAATTGCCTGTGGAAAGAGAAATTACACTGCCAAGTGTGGTTTTCTTTGCTTGTACTGGTGTTTGTCTATGGACTATAGATAGGGATACAAATACAGATACATGCCTATTCTCCCCAGTATTTACTCACCTCCTCAGTAAGGTTTGAAGATGAGCACTATACATTTGAGATAACAGCAGATGAACTAAGGAGTACAAAGCCTGCATGGGAATAGCTGCATGGCTCTGCAGTCATGGCAATGACTGTGGTCCTGACATACGCCAGAGAGGTGACAGGTGGAGCTGAGTCAGAACAGTGAAATATCTGGAGTCGTCTGGTCCCAAGGGAGCAGATGAGCGAGCAAAGCTGCAGTGAAGGAGGCAGTATTAATAGGTGGGGCTGTTGTAAGCTTGTACACAGAGCTCCTGAAGTTTCTGGTTTGGAACATGGCTCTTAGACACGTGAGCAGGGTTGCTTCTGGAGGCAGGACTGAAAGGAAACAGAGCTGAGAAATGAAGGAAAAGTGGGATTGTCAGGGTAAAGTGTGGGCAAGAGGGACCGCAGCAGGGACAAGAGGGAATGACTGTGGAGGTGTCTGTGATGTGGGCCTAGGATTTAATGAGAGGGTATAGAAGAGAGGGTAAGGAGAAAGGGGGAAGTAAGATTGGATGGAAGAAGACTTGGATGGAGAAAGACTTGGCAGTCTCAAAGACTGGGACAGGGAAAATGGGGTAGTAGGAACCTGAATGGCCTGTTCTAGAAGAGGACAGGAAGAATCATGCTTTTCATACCTTCTAATAAAACCACAGATCTCTAGATTCCCCACCCCCACTCACCCCCCACCACGAGCCCTCCTCTGTCAACAAATACCCATGAATCCCCCAGCAAAGTCCATTTGTCTAATATCCCTGCTGGCCACCCATGGATGACAACCCACAGCTCTTATCAGTTTCTCTGTTAGCTTAGAGTGGCAGAGAGCTCTGTGGTAAAGCTAAAGGGTTCAGCTCTAATGACATTTACAATGGTATGATGCTGCATGATGGAAGGGGGTTTGATTTATTTTTTTTTTACTGTTTGCTTTTTAAAAAGCTAGATAATTGCACAGACAAAATCTGCTTTAAATGAGGACTAGGTTGCAAAATCAATACTACATAATGAGGAGTGTTATTTTCTCCTTCCTCTCCTTTGCATATGCATATGCAAAGTGTATAATTGCATACTTTTCTTTCCATGGGATCTCTGCCACATTTATTTGTCAGGGTGGAGCTGCTCTGGAGCTGTGTCAGGACAACACAGTGGAGGAGGCCACTGTCTACAGGAGTTTTTCCACATTTGTTTCAGCAAATGGAAGATGTGCGGTAAATGACAGTACAGGATCATGTGGAAAAGGATGAGATGTTGGTTAAAATAGCTGAGCTCTGCCTGAGGAATGGATTCAGTCCATCCTTTGCCACATAGTTCTTGTATGATGCTGGATAAGTCAGTTAAACCGCACTTCTTGCAGGTGGCTACAAATTTCATGCTCCTAGTTTCTGCATATCTGGATTGACATTTTGTGGTCTAATTTGAAGAAGTTCTGAATGATCCCAGATGAAACTGATTTCAGTGGGGTGCTAGACATACAAAGTGTCCTGAATGAGGAACATACCAACTTCTTCAAATACTCACTGGAAATATTAACTGTCTCAGACTGAGTAAACAGAATCTACAAAACCTTAAACTACACATAATTCCCACCCAGGCCCATCCCAAAGCCACTGCACCCAGGGGGTAACAAAATGTATCTAATGGCTTCTTTTCTATGGAAAGAGGAGGAAAAGGCATCTTGTTTGCTGCTCAGCCTGACATCCCAGAAGGTGCCTGCCCACCACAAACCCAAATCCAAGTGGATTTGGTGTGCATCCAAGTGGATGGTACAGTAAGGTTGATGTGACTCACCTGGCCCTCTCACCAAGGCCCTCTTACTACTGCTCCTTTGCAGGTGTGTTAATGGTTCTGCCAGGTACAATCCTGGGCAAGTCAAATACAGCTGCATGGTGCTGGAAGTTACAGGGGAGGAGTCAGGGGTTCTGATAGGGACCAGTTCTTCCAGGTAAAGGCACTGGCAGTGACACAGTGGAAATTAATGCATGGTTGGGAAGGTGAGGTCAGCAGGAGGGCTCAGGTGAGTTTTCAAGAATTGTTGAGTACCAGTGGGGCCTAGGAAAAAAAGTGGGAAGAGAGGGCTCAACTGTGTATGTAAGACTTTAAACTGGGAGGTAGGCAAGTCAGGGATACAATTCCAAAAGTAACGGTAACAAATGGTGGTTTATGGGGAATACAAGATGATGAGGAAACATCTCTAAGTGCATGAGCAGGAACAAGAATAAAACATAAAAGGAGCCTGTAAGAATAAAATCATAAAAGAAAATGAAAAAAATGTCAATATTACTAGCAAAGGAAAGAGGGTAACAAGAAGACACTTCTATGCATTAGAAGTTGGAGCACAATGGCAAAAAAAAATCTGCCCTTTGACAAGGATGGAAAGCTAGTAAGAGGTGACAGAGAAAAAGCCAAAGTGATTAATGTCTTTTTCCTCTCACTCCTCAGCAAAAAGAATTAACTATGATCAGTTGACTAACCAGTAATGTCTAAAGCTAAATAACAGAAATAACAGAATAGGCTACTTCACTAAGTCAGGTATTTTCCAGTCAGTGAGAACAGAAACCAATTGAGAGCACGTGGGAAACTGGCTGAAGCAATCCTAAAGCCACAAAGCATCCTTTCCCACAGCACCTGGGGGACAGAAGAGCCGGGACAGGTAACTGCAGTACTTGTTTTTTAGAAAGAAGAAAAGCAGCTTGAGGAATATAGGTGGAGAAAACAGCCTGACTTGAATTGCTGGAAATACATAGAAACAAGTAATTAAAGTTTTCTTTTATGTATGGGAAATAATGAAATGATAAGTAGAGGCCAAAAAAGATTTGCCAGGAACAAATTGTGCTGAACCAAAGGCTAATTTCCTTCTCTAACAAGTAGCAGGTCTTATGGACAATAGATATTAACATATCTTGATTTGAACAAGGCTTTCCACACAGTCTGTTGTGATTTTTTGTAAGCAAACTAAAACGAAATTGTTGCAAGGTGGACTCATAGCTGCTTCAGGAAAAGAAAAAAGTACTAAAAGAGTATTATCATCGGCTCACTGTTGAAGTGGAAGGCTTATGGAAAGCAGTTCCACAGACGCCTTTTCTGGGACTCTTTAACACTCACTATTTTTATTGTGCTTTGGAAAGGGCATATCAAGTGTGGCTGCCAAATTTGTAGAGAAAGTTCTGCAAGCACCTTGGCAGGATTCACATCTTGATCAATTGAAGACATGGTCTGAAAACAATAGGATTTGGTGCAGCAAGAACAGATGTAAACTATTACACTTAGGGAAGAATAAACCCCCAGATGGAAAGCAGCCAGCAAGGCAAAAGACCTGCACAAAAATGCCATGGGGATTTTGGAAGAACTCAAGCTGACGAAGAATTAACAATGCCATGCCGGTGTGGGAAAGCAAGTATTGTGCTGAAATGTATAAATTGGCTAGGTGGGATATGTGAAATAATTCCTCTACTCCTACTCAGCACTGGTGAAGTCTAAAACTGGAAAACAGGCTGATTGACTTTGGTCACTGAACTCAACAGAGGAATGGTCAATTAGGAAAAGTCCTGAGAGCAACAGAAAATACTGAAAGTTAAAAAACTGACCCTGGAGGGAAATCTCAAAGAACTGGATTTGTTTAATCTAGAGAAAAGAGGACTGGGAAGAAACATGACAACAGTCTTCAAATAGGTGAAAGGTAGCTGCTTAGTGGAAGGCAGTAACTAAGTCTCAATGCTTCAAGGGGAGCAGGGAGCTTAAGTAGTATCTAGGGTTACAGTTTCTGCTATATATAAGGAAAAACTTCCTAGCTAGGGGGCTAAGAACACCTTAGTGTCAGTGGAGGCCACCGAGTCTTTAGCACTGATTGTTTTAAACACAGCTGAAAAAGGCATCATTTCAGTACTGTTGAGTGTGTTTGGGAAGGGGGTTTCTAGACCAAAGGGCAACAGCTTGTGAGGCAAGTCTACATAATGACTTGCAGACACATATTTGAAACGCATATGTAGCATCTGGAGCTGGGAGTCATGGCATCATGAGAGTGTCGTCACTGGATGAAGTGTCTCTCCGCTCACATTAAGCATGTAACCTCAAAGCAGAGAAAAAGAAATCAGATCTAATATGCAAACTTTGACAGGTTTCTGACCCCTAGATATTTTCTTGCGGTCTCTTCCTACCATCTACAATTGTAAATAGACACAGGCTGTGACAGAATGGCCAAATTACTGCTGCAGTGGTTTCCTGTTACAGGAGAAAACCAGATATTAAGCGTTCATTGGTAACTTTAAAAAAAAAAAATCTAGCTACATCATGTGCATTTCTGGCAAAAGCACTTCAAATCCCATCACCTGGGAGACAACCAAGTACTAGCATTTCTTCTTTATGAGAGGACTGAAAGGTTTTGTCATGAACCTGAAAGACTGTTTTTGTTGGATTGCTTTGCAAACATTTGGGAGGCACCAGTCCTTGTTCTTGTCCTGGGGTCCTGCTGTTCTGAATAGGCAAGCCAAGAAAATGGTGTGAGAAGCAGCAGAGGTACAAAGAGGGGGAAAGGACATGCACCAAGCTGCACAAAACATGTATGACATGACTGGGAGTAAAAAGCCAGGTCTTTCTGGTGTTCACATCAGAACCATGCATCTTCTTGCACTGCTGTCATACTGTAACAGTATTGGATTCAAAGTTAGGTTTTCTTTACAAAGAACTCGTGAGGATTGCATTTTATGTTGGTCATTACCAACATAAATGCATATATTGGTAAGGCATCTTTCTAGTGCTATCAAAGGGATAATGTAATTCTGTGTAATTAAAATGATGCTTCCTACATGTATAATGCTTCCCCCTAGTTTTACAGCTGTTTTCCATGTTCTCTGTGAGAACATTTGCCAATAATAAATTGTGTTGTGGAAATAAAATAACATGAACAAGGAAATCTAAAGTGAAGCAATTGTTTAATCTAGTTTAAACCTACATTTTCTCAAAGGAATCCCTAACCCAGATTAATTTAGAGAAGCGAAGAGATTTGATCCCATCACCCTTATAAATCACACATGCAAAACCCATGTTGCTATTAATAATGCTGACATGTTTAAGTATGCTCATAATCTTGTAAGTATATGAGAAAAGCAACAATAAGCAAGCAAATGCAATTCTCCCTTGTTTCAGTGGAGCCCACCTGTCTCCTGCTTCCCAGGAGAAGACCTGCATCATGGCTTCAGATTATTCTCTTTCCAAACTCTAGTTTCTGAAAGCATAGACTGTTCAGCCAGCCTTTATCTCTGCCTCTCTTACAGAGACAATAACTTCTGCGCCAAGTTACCATATACCCAGGTTTCCTTCAACATTTATTCTTTTTCTGTTCAAAAAATGTGTCTGGGAAGCAAACAGATTTCATACATTTCTTCAGAATTTTCAGATATCAGACAGTCTGACTAGGATTGTGGCTTTGAGCAGGGCTGATAGATGTCCAACTATCATTGACTCACCTATTGCACACCTACAGATCATCTCTATGCTTCACACACAGTAAGGCTGATGCTTCCAAGAAGCACGAGACCTATTGTTGTGTATATTATAGATTATCACCTGTGCAGGACTTTTGATGCAACAGGAGCCTTTTTGATTTACTATACTTTCACAGACCAATTATATCACATTGCAGAGCAAGTCTAAAGATCTAAAAAGCCTCAGATTTGGTGTACAACGTGCTACCCAGAACATGCACAACTGGTTTTGTCTGAGAAATCCCTATGGAAAAAAATAGCCTCTATAGGTCTCTGTGGAGATACCTGAAGACCTAGCTTATGTTCTGCTATTTCAAAGGTGCAGGGGAGAGAACAGGTGAGAATTTGTTGAGAAGGGGGAGGTATATTTGTGAGAAACAGTCAGTTTATGCCAAATATGTTTAGCAGGTGAGGAGGCAGATCTACCCCTCCCCAGGCTGCCTGCCTGGCAAGTAAGCTAGCTGTGACATGCTATACTCCCACTTCGAGAAGTGTTATATATCCCACATCATTCATTCCACAAGATTAAGGAACTCTCTCTTGGCATGACATAAAGAGCATTCATCAGGCACCTTCTCTGTTTCCCTTTCATGCTGCCAGCCAGAGAAAGATTGTCATGGGGAAAAAAGGCCTTGCTATTGGTCTTGGTTTCTTTATTATGGAGCTACATTTTATAATTGTCCATACTAACAGGATCCCATGTTTTTCCCAGTATTAACTTCAGTGAACAGAGCTCACTTGAGTCATACTACAAAGGAATTTAGTTCTATCAATATTATGCTAAGAAAGCTGTTCAGTGCAATGTAAATAATTTCAATTACAGAATTCAAAATATTTTGGGTAATATATTTATGCATGCACGTGTAACCTGCACTAGATGCCTATACTGCTACAGCCGGAAGCTTCAAGTTCAGTTTTTACAGATGACTAATGCAGTTGTTACTCAATTTCTACAATTAACATCTGTGCAAGTGTAGTATCCTTTACAGAGGGCAGGCTGCTTACAGGAGTTTAATGTTACTGATAACATCTACCTGGGAATTATGTAGGTTTAAGAATGTAATAGTAACACTTTTCTAAAACTACTATGAAATTTCTGGTCATCTGTATTTCTGTCTGGATGGGAATTCAGTAGCAAAATGTCCTTTTGATAGCTCTTCAAAACCCAACACAACAACAAGACTTCAGAACAGAAAGTAAAATCCAGAACAGTTGCCTGAACTCCCCCAAGATCTTGAAGATTCTGGGGGTTTGGAATACAATTTTAGATTCACGTCTGAGTCTGCCTTCATTTTTCACAAAGAGAAAAATGCAAGCCTTGGAAAAGTTATGAGACAGACTGATATACACTGCACTGGAATGACTTTGAGAATCACTTGGCTCTTCCCTTCTCAGCAAACACAGTCAATAATGTCACAGAAAAATGATAGATACCTTATAGAAAGCTAGCAGCTCGCTAAGGAAGCATTGAACAGCTCAGTCTGAGATCAGGCAGGACCAACACAGTCATGGTGGGGCAGGCAAGATGTAAGAGGCTGGCAAGCAAACCAGCTTCTGCCGCTGTTTAAAGCACTGCCCGCTCATTTAGCAAGGAAGTATGAAAGAATCACTCTTGATTCTGCAGATTGCAAGAAATGCTTTCTCCATGCTTCAGTTCAGAAACCATTTCACTTCCTCCTGATGAACATGCAAACATTTTGGCTGACCCATACACTTCTGCATCATGAGAATAATATCACATAGCACAGTCAAGAGCAGAGAGTGGGGATGCATCCTTGTCTAACTTTGATCTTTCTGCACTTCTCAAGTCACACAAGAAAAAGCATAACCTTGGCGAAAACACTGAGTTGAAGATCAACTCTAGTGTGAAGGTATTTTTGGGTACAAAAATGGTGTTTGGTCCTAAGGTCTTGCAGTTGCCCATAGGTGGACCACAGGGATGCTATCTGGTGATAGACCAGGATCATCCATGCTTTAAGAACTAAGACTCCCAATAGATTTCTAAACCATTTGCTCTTCCCTTCTTCTCCTTATAGATTCAGGTCTGCCAAGACAACTCAACCAGATCTTGCAAAACCAAAATTGTTTAGGTTTTTGTTTGTTTTCACCTGTCACATTAATCAAGAAGGGAAGACACTGTAAATAAGCTATGAAAAACTGTGCAGGCATGAAAAATGATCACCAGAAATTAAAGCATTAAAAATTATAAGTCATCTCAGTGGATATCGGGGAAAACCACACAGGAGGAAAATGACAGTACAGCAGGTCTTAACAATACGGAAGTACCGAAACAAAATTCTTTCTGCCACTAGCAGCAACTGATTTGGAATGACCCATCATGCTCGCCCAGGTCTGTCTCTTTCTTCAAAAACACTTAATGTCATACTAAATTATCCCAGTGAAAATCTGTAGCTAAACAACGAGGATATAACGCAATAATACCTCTGGGTTTGGTATCACTTTGTTTTTACCTATCCAATTCAGCTACAAGTATAATTTAAGTTCCCTTATAAAAGGAACTGATACAAGTTTACTATTTTTTTCATGGAATGTAATATAATGAACACATATATTAAGTAATCTGCTGTCTTGCTTTTTATTATATTTCTAAAATTTAACTAGAATATGTGATTCTGTGGAATGATTTATAGGAACCAATACAACATATCCACATGGTAAATATATTTAGCTATCTCTAATACACAGCAAACAAAATCAGTGCATGGATGTAGTGTATTTAAATCATCGGTATACTCAAACCAATCTACATTAAGAACTTAGAGGCTTTCAAAAAGCTAATGAAGCTTGTGGTGAATCTTAAGCATAATATACTGCAAATTCCTCAGTGAACAAAGTAATGGAACAGTCTATCTTAGTGACAGTTACAGGCCAGTTCTGCATTCATGAGCATGAAACTTTCCATTAGTCTGAACTCCTAAATGGGATGCTACCATGAAAAAAAAGGCCTGAAATAGGAATTTGGGCTTCCATAGTTTTGTCTAAATGATTTGGGCTGGGAAGGTGCTCCACCTAGAAATTAAAATATACTCTGACCTCCTAACCTGAAAAAAGCATGGGTTCTGAGGATCAGCCCAGAGGTATTTTAATAGCATATGCATAATTTCCAGTCATGACACTTGTTGGCCCTTTCATGCCTTAGTGGCATCTTAGCTACCCTATTGCCTCTAGTGAATTTGCAGAGAGTTAACTTAATGTAGTAAACAGCTTTGTCTTACCTGTAAGAGAGAAAAAGCTCCAGGTTGTTGTCTTTTTTTTTTTTTTTTTTTTAATTCACAGTGAATTAACAAAGCAAAAGCCTCAGAAGAAAACAGTGCAAATGAGAATATCTGACTGTGTAAAAATGGAGGATCAGCTATTCCCTCCATGCTTTGAATAAAAAATCAAAAACCTCTCTCAGGACCACAACCTCAAAAAGAGAGACAAAAATGATACAGCCAACAAGCAAAACCCATTTGCAGCATCATTTCATGTAGATACCAATCTGCATCCATAATCTCTAACATTTTAGCTTTCAAGAAAATCGGTAGGATTTGCTTTCTACTTACAGCCCTGCTGAGTCTGTTCTGCAATTTAACATACAATTTAACAACACAGCAAGCTTGGTAGGAGCAAGAGTACGTTGAGCCTGAGTTACTAAGCACAGCAAGTTAAGGCAAGCACGTTGTCTGGCAGCAATGCACACAGCCCTCCCAAGTGTGTGTGTGTACACACACACGTGTGTGAGTGCAAACATTATTGTCCAGTAAGTGAGGATGAAATAGGGCTATCTCTATGAGGTACCACAATGATCCTCAATAGTACATCCAATTAAAATAAGGATTTGCAGACTTGCTTCATCAGCTAGAAGTGTCTGGGAAAGTCCCATCTTTTTTAGTGGAAGATATATCTGTCACATTTACTGGAACTTGCAATGCGTGGAGGGCAATTGCAACACTTGACAGTGGTACCAAAAATGAGGTAAATCAGAACAGAACTTTGCTTTCAGAACTGTATGTTGTATCAGAAAATTTGTGAGGACCTATGTACAGAAGTTAGGATTAGGTAAATCACAGAACAAGTCCTACAGCGAATGTGTGTGAAAAACAGTATGCGGAAGATAACAGCAAAAGAGATGACAGTTGCAGGAAAGTAGGAAGTTAAATAGCCCCTTGCAGAGATGTTATGAATGCTGATACACACACACACAAAAAAAAAAACTCTAGCAATTCCTATTTCCGCTGGTGAAATTAGATACAAAAAAATTAGACACCGTGAAACAATGTATCATTGCTCTATGGGATGTGGAATTGTCTGTACTGTGTTATAAGATGTTACAAGTCTGCGAGGCAGAACAACTTGTGCTATTCTCAGCAGAATAACTCAGGGCAAAACAGCAACTCCTTTCCTTGGTTTTTAGCAGTCGAGTCTGCATAGTTCCCTCCCTGAACAAAATTGCGCGGAGGATATGATACAATCAGTAATTCTCAAGATCGCTTCTTTCATCTGGCACTTCTTTAAAGTGTCGCATTCCCAAATTCTCATGGAAAACTTAGATTGTAAGATAGAAGGTACCAAACACCTACCTCATGTTAATAGCGCAGTAATGCACATAATTATACCCGGTGCTTTACACCCTCTTCCTCTCCAATATTGGCAATGCAGCAGCTGACAATATTGGCATTTTTCCATTGGCACTGCCAGCTACTCATGCTCAGCACTGTGCCAACATCCCCTGATGTAAAATTAGAACAGTAAGACCACATCCTGCCTTCCTTTGTTTGCTCACCTATTTAGGCAGTGGTTTCAACTGAGCCTGAACCATTCACTCCTATGCACAGAAGGAACTGTGCACAAAGGAGTCATGCTATCCAGGGCTGCCATGGCACCTTATGATAACACCGACTGATACCAGTGGAGAGAAAAACTTCCCCACAGTGGTCACAGACCACTGCGGACACTGGGGGTGCTCCAGGCAGCATTCACTAGAGGATTTCTTTGACAACAGAAAGCCCCCTACGAGACCCCTGTGGTTTCTCTGCTCATAGAATATGTGCAACAGAAGCTGAAGTCTTAGCTGTAGCCAGTGATTAAATGACGTGACATTTTTACTTACTGGGGTACCGATACAATGATATCTCAGTGAATCCTTCAGCTGCAGAAGATCCTAATACAAGCAATCATCTTTACTGGGTGTGATCATTTCCATGGCAATGCTGCTATTTGTCTAGTGCTTTGTGTGTGCCAGGCACTCTGTGAAGAGGAAACAAGAAAAAGCCCAAACTATTTACAGTTTGATAAACTGTGGCTGCAGCCTATGGTAGGACTTCTACAGCAATTCCAAAGGCATACATGTGTGTGTACACATGCATACATGTCCATGGAGGAGTTGTGGGGCTTGCTTAATTTTCAGCCAGATCAAATCCATGGTTCAGCTCAACAATCAGCTAAATAATTGCTAGCATTGGCAAGCAGAGATGGGAGGAAAACAAGAAGAAAGAGCAGCAGATGCAAGGTGTGACCATGGTTTTGGTGGCAGCATCAACTGTGGAACTGCAATCACTACAATCTTGTCCTTTCGGTGGCTTGAACTGCTCTGGAAATGTGTTACACCTGCTTCAAAGCTGCAAGCAGAACACTCATGCAGGCATTACTAAGGTGAGTGTGGGCTGCAGAGCCAGAGGATGAAGATGCAATACAACAACAAAGGAAGGAACCAAAAAAAACCCAAACAAACAAAAAAAAAACAAACAACCAAAACCAAAACAAAACAGAATTTCAATTCCCTGTAAGAAACAGCAGCTCTGCCCTGTGTGGCATTTGTGGTGGTTTTAGGAAGTCACAGTGGAAGGAGCATTAAAATTGCACTTAGAAATATATAGGAAATGACAAACATCCTTTAGCAGATTGGTAAGGCAAAATTTGGCTTTTTTAACCTTAACTTCCTGGGCACTATGCATTTCTAAGTCTTGAAGCTGAGCAAGGACATTAGCAGTATGAAAATCTATGGAATGCTTTAAGTTTGCTTTCTTTTCTATCTTTCTAAAATAAATTTTTTAAAAAAGCTTTTTACTGCTTTGTATTTCTACCAAAATGAATAGTTAATAATCATGAAATTGTTACATATCATATAAACCATGGTCCCATATCTCAGTTTTATGTAAGTGATTTATATCTATCCTTTCATTTGGCAAGGATAGCAAGAGGTCTAGCTATGTCTATAGATAAAAATAGATATCACAGCAAATGGCTGTCAAAGTTTTGAACTGAGCCTGTTGAAGTTCCTTATAGGTTCAATCCCATTTTTTTTCCATAATAGATAACCAGCAACAACGGTTTATTATCCATCGTAGGGTACTCCAGTTTCTTTGGTTTCTCAAATTCAGCAGGCAATACACAACGTCTGTACCCTGAAAGAATCCAAGTAACAGCTAGACTTTTTCATGTTGTGTCACATCCAAAGATCACTCCTTAGATAGATGATCACTGAACAACGCACCTTTCCAGAACTTTGTATGCTTTCTAATACTAGGTCTTTGTCAACAGACCAGCTCAGCTGTTTTGCTCTCTGGACCGCACAGGAAAGAATGATCCATTTGTTTCTTGCTTTTCAGCTGCCCTTACAGATGACAAACAAGTTTCTGTACAGGACCCAGGAATAGAAGAAGGAGGACTAATACATAATATGTAACTTGGCATTGCATGCTTTGAGAGTGGTGTTTGAGAACAAGGAGAAAGTGAAAAACAATATGTTCAGTGGAATTTTCCTTCATGTATATATTTTATCTGCAGCTGCAGTGTATGGAGGCCAAGTTATTAGAGGTGAACTGGAAAAGGAGCAATAAAACACCATTTAGAATTTAGGGATGGAAATGACCCATAAGACTTCTTCCAGAGAAAGATTGCTCCTTCCAGCACTGTGTTAAGAACACCAAATAGGGAAGGGTAGGAAGCACATACAACATACTTTAATCCAGCCTTTCCACCTGCTTGTCTATCCCCTGAGCTCACTCCCCTCCCGGGTGGGAGCCACAGCCATTCCAGTGGGCACTGCTGTGATTACATCATTGCCCACCCTCAAGCTGCTCCAGTGCATGAAGCCAGCTGTGTGGAGGAAAAGCGGGATGGAAGGAGAAAGTGGACCTCCAGAAATAGGTTGCTGAGTTTTCATGGGTGCTTTTCAATGAAAAGAAAAAAAAGAAAAGTCATAATACAAGAAAATGAGAGGCTTTTCCTCACTGAATATGGATGAGAGATTTAATACAAAGAAAGTCTACTGTAAGTATTTAGTCGCAATAGTCTTATAAGGATTTGTCCTTCAGAGGTGGATTATACAACTTTTCTTATTCCAGGAATGTGAAGACTGGAGATCCCAAATGCTCTATATTTTTGAGTTGTTGTAATAAATGTGCCACGAATCTGGGGAGATTTCCAAAATGCATTTTAATCCATAGTAGGCTGAAAGTTGTGCACTGTAAGCAATTTCCATTGTTAGATGGAAGTAAATATAAATTACTGAAGAATCAGAAGATCCTGTTCCAACTAGCGGCTCGCACAGTATTTCAGTCACAAATATACGGTGTTTTGGAAAGAAGGAAGGCAAAGATATGTGATAAGGTACCACTGAATGACACATTTTCAAAATCTAGATGTTGATTTGCGTATAGGAAAGATTTTCCTGCACCTCAGAAAAGCTGCACAAACAGCTTTTCTGTATGCAAACTAGCATCTGCAGCATATACGCACCAATTTCCAGGATGGTACATATGCAGAAATGGATGTGAAATTTGAGAATTACAATCATAGAGGCCAAGCTGAGGTCCCTCTTAAGGGTATTTTTCAGATATTAATTTAAACATAGAAAAGAAACTGGGAACTAATTTTTCTCTGCTCCTTACTCTGCTTATTTCAGTCTTTACCAACTGTTAAATATGAAAGGGTCTGAGAAGAAAGTATTATTGTAGCTAATACTGTGCCCAGGGTATGAGTCATATAGCAGAGTGCCTGCTCCTGTATGTGGACAGAGGGAATTGTAATACAAAAGGCTCCGAGGAGGAGGGACAGCACTTTATCAGCCCCCAGCTACTGGGAGGCTGGAGGTGGAGCTGGCTGGTGATAACTGGATGAATTGTTTCAATCACATGGTTAATGACTCAGCATCATTATCCCAAAATGTTTAGTTTTTCATCTCTACCAGCTTGTCCGGCACACTTGGGTGGAAGAGAATGGGGGGACTGGGAGAGGGGAGGTAGACACTGGGTTTGGAGCCTTTGCTGAGTGATCACCATGCATATTTTCCACTGCTGTTTTGACATGGCGAGGGCTGTAACACTACAACTGTAACACCATCAGAGAGATTCCCATTGATTTCAGCGATGCTCAGATCAAGGCTTGGGCAGCCCTCAGGCAATAAATACACCCTTCTCTTCCACAGCAGCAAGGAATTTTAACCCAGTTGCCCGTGTGCATATGTATTGCTTTCTACAGGCACATGCTGCTGGCAACCCCATCGCCTGGGTTGACAACAGCAAGAGTGCAAAGCAAACATTGACTCCCTGTTCCTGTGTGCTCCAAAATATCAGGAGTTATGCCTCTTCACAACACTGGCAACAGCTGCGTAGAAATGGCCGTGACAAGAGTGGGAGTAATCAGCGTATGTGCAGTATATACTGATACGTAGCTGCTGCAGTCCTCGTTGTGTTTAGCTGGTTCCCAGAATAAGAAAATTATAGTATGTGTAGGTTTATTTTAAGTAGGGCTAGAGCACATATATAGCTGGCGTGTACACAGTCCCCTGCAAATACTCCTTTCTTAATGGGATATATTATGTCACCATGGTCCTAAATACCTCTGCTTCAACAGAACTTTTGAAAGACAGTCACTTCAAATTTCTGTTGTCAGCAGAGTGGAGAAGTGTTAATGTGGATTTTGGTACTTGTCTGCATTTATGGCTAGCCTGCTGGCTCTCTGTCACTAATGTTCATAAAGACACCCACACCAATGAACAGTGGAGCCTCGCTAATGCCTCCCACCAGCCACATGGCATGCAGAGCTTAAGGTTGGGAGGTCACATATTCCTTCCCTTTGCTGTTATTCCCTATTTGGTGAAGACCTCCCATGCAAGGGCACTCAGTTGCCTGCACTGCTTGGACTGGAAGGCCTTTTTCCAGCAAGAGGTAAACTTACTCCCTGGTCTTCAAAATGAAAACCAACCAGGAAAAAGAAGATGACCCCAATCCTGCACAGAAGCATTTAAAACATTAAAAGCATTAAAGAATTAAAAAAAGGGATGGAGCACCCTTCGTATGAGGAAAGGCTGAGAGAGTTGGGATCATTCAGCCTGGAGAAAACTCTGGGAAGAACCTATTGCAGCCTTTCAGTTCTTTTTAAGGGGCCTATAAGAAAGATGGGGAGTGACTATTTAGCAGGGCTTGTTGCTGTAGGATGAGGGGTAACAGTTTTAATGTAGAAGAGAGAAGATTCAGGATGGATGTGAGGAAGAAATTTTTTACAATGAGGGCGGTAAAACACTGGAACAGGTTGCCCAGAGAGGTGGTAGGTGCATCATTCTTGGAGACATTCAAGGCCAGGCTGGATGTGTTTCTGGGCAGCCTGGTCTAGTTGAAGATGTCCCTGCTTATTGCAGGTCCCTTCCAATCCAAAGTGTTCCATGATTCTAAAACAATTAATTGTTGTCATTGAAGTGTTAGGGACCATTCTGCCCATGCGTTCTGCCCCAGTCAGCAAAGAACAGAGACACTGGGGACCCCAGTTCATGAAGAGCACAATCACTGAAGGCCAGTTTGTACCCGGCAGCCTGGTGCTGTGTGGGATGCTCCTTGCTCTTCTTTCCAGCCCCCATTGTATCAACAGCTGCTTCCACCGCTGAGGACAATGAATGCATATGCTAACACAAGAAATAGCCCACTAGCTATTTTGTAGCTACTAAGAGCTACCTCAGTGTGCAGGCTGTTACATGAGCAGTATCTTCTACAATAGAGAGCAGATTTGTTGGCTGGGCAGTTGTATCGCATGTAAGGTCACTACTTTATACTGAGCTTTTCCTACCATCTGTGCTTCTCTGCTCTCTTACTTAGGGGGAGAGCCAAAGGCAGAATCCAGCTCTTAATTTAGACCCCAAATGTTATATAAAAGGTATTCATCCCAGATGGACTCGATCCCAGAAGTCACTGCTATAAAAGACTTGTTAAGCAGTCAATTTTACAAATGAAGATGAATCAATGCCTCCCCATGCTATCTATTTGTGTTTCTTATTCCCTATTTCTAGACATGTGCTCACTTAATAACTCAGGCACACATCTAAGGAGTCAGAAGAGCCTCTTTGAACTTAGCAAATAGGCTATGTTATCATGTAAGAAAATGCAGTTTGTGCTTAATTTAAATTTGCTGAAGTTTGACTATTTCAGTCACCTCAAACAGAAATCATCAGAGACTAGAAAGATAAATTATCAGTCAGATTATCTCCTGATGAGGGATATTAATATTTGCAATAATTTCTAGGAAGACAAGTGAGATAGAAGCCAGTGTTTTCAAAAGTAGTACCCATTCTGCATATCTTCAAGCAGGATTCACTTAAGCCTGAATTTCTGCTAGGCAGCCACCAATTGCAGGTGGAACACTGAGGCCTCCTTTGGTCCAGAAATAAAATCCCAAGTATCTCGACTTTATAACTCAGAAAGGAGGCATCCTAAACCACAGTACACCCTTGAATATATGGCCCAAAGTCAGTGCATCCTCAGGAAACCTCAGAAACTTTATGAAAGTTTACCTCTGAGTTCTGAAGAACAAGACTTGCATGCAGACCTGATAGCATAGCATATGCCTGTGCTGCCTGATCAGGAGCAAGGGTACTAGCAGTTGTAGAAAAGATGTGCAAAATGGCATATCTTTGCTTTTATGGGTAAAATCTTGGTAAGTGAAAGGAGGAACATATCAATTACCTGAGCAAGTATGGCATTTGTCCTCCCTTTAACCTAATGTCCTGAAGTGTGTGAAAGATTAGCATTAAGGATTGCCACGGGCCATTTGCTGTGACCATATCTAGACAACTTCCTGAAATAAAAGAACGAATTTCAGCTCTAGGTAGAAGCCCTCAGGCACAGAAAAATATAACCAAAGAATAATTTACCACAAACATCATCTGCATGTAGAAATGAGACAGATCAGTTGTTTACTTGACTCGAGAAAATCAGGTTCTGAAGGCAAAAAGTTTGCTAAAGTGACTGTGTTTGGTAAGTGCGACCTCACTGAAGCATCTAAAAATCTCATTATTATTTCCTATACTAAGCATAAGAAACCACTGACATTTTACTGTTAACATTACATGATAGCTGTGGCCAGAAGATGCTTTTTAAATACTGAGCACCTTACCTGGCAGTTCCCTCTTTCTCTTTTCATACAACAAACCCTACCCACAGTAAAATAAAGAAGAAATTCACATATTAAAATAGCTTGGAAAAGTAATCACAGGACTGAAGCATACATTAACAAACCCAATGTGCAAAAGTGAAGTGGGAAGCCTGCTAATAGCCTTACAATATCAGACACAACAGGTTGCTAATTTAACAAGCATCACTAATGCAGGATTTCTTGGCTGTTTCCCCTTCAGTAGGCTTTTTTGCTAGTTTTAGTTTCTCACTAATTTTGAATCTTCACACTCATTTTTCTGAATTTTTCAACATGCTCATTTCCTAGGTATTTATTTATTTTAAGTGTAACAAATCCATCTTCACAGTATACATGATTCTTAATATAGCCAGCATGGATTATAGGAGGTTAGCTCTCTGAAGGCACAGCAACTAGAGGACTCTAGAGTATACCTGGGAAGTCACTGGCTACTACATAAAGTGACTGTGGGTGCCACCTCAGTGCCTTCTGTACCTTCTGTAGAGGCAAGACTGCATCCCAATGTGTTTTCAGAGGATAATAAAAAGGCAACATGGAAGAATTGTCACTGCTCTGCAAGCCCATTCATGTTACGGTATGAAAATGTGAGCAGAAAATAAACCAGCTTCTCCACGGTAAGCAGTAAAACTTCCCGTGAACTCTGTGAGACCATTTTCCTTCCACTGCATATTGAATCTGCAATTTCAAGGTAATCTTGCTGTACGCTGTCAGTGAGATAGTGCTGCCTTGTCCCAGGCAATTAGCCAGCAGCAGGTCCTGCTTACACTGCCTGCCTCTGGCACCAGTTACTGGGATCCTCATCCTGGAGATGAAGGAGCACAGGCCCTGCCCCAGGAGAAAGGCTGGCAGGAAACAAGCTCAGGACCACACTGCAGGAGAGAGGGAGTGATCTTCACAGAAGCAGGGCAAAGTGTGAGGTGAAAGTGTAAAAGCAGGAGGGCCTTTCTGTTCCTCAGCTGGATAAAGGGTTGGTTGAAAGAGAGGTGATGTGGGATTCAGGCTGGCTGGGAGCAAGAGGAGGAGCGGAACAGCAGTGGAAGGCAGAAGTGAACCTAGTGGGAAGAGAATTTATTAGGAGATTTATAATTCATTCACCAGATGATAGCAGGTTAGCCTATGTTCACTGAAGTTATGTGCATGCAGACTTGCACACCACACACAACAGCACCTGTATTTTTCATTTGCACAGATAGTCTTAGCCCATGGACAAGCAGTGGGACCCCTTTTTTCTGAGTTCTGGGCCATCCCTGCTCTAAAAGAGATCAGTGCTTATATCATCTGTCCAAGCTGAGTGAGATTCATCTCCAGCTGACCACAGTTCAGGTGTTCTGCAACAGGCAGACACCTAAGGGACAGCCAAAGTGTCACCCACAAAGAGGTATGCCTGGAAAAGTTTCTGGCACCCAGGACTCTTGTGTATCACATATAGCAGAAGAACTGACCAGAACAATTCTGGAGAGGGTATCTCTCCTACTAATGGACGAGAAGTTGGCAACAGGAGCCTGTCATCCACACACATAAGAAGAATGAGGCCAAACTGATCTTCCTCTGCTTCAACAGTGTCTTTAATGTTGCTCTGTCCTGTGCCTACCTCTGAGCTCCCTCATCATCCTGCTTCTCTCCTTTGCTGGCTCCCAGTTCTGGCAGACATGATGCGATGAAGTATATGGGAAGGATGTGCCCTACCAACTGGACACAGGGTTTGTTTAAATGAGATTTAGACTGAAAAGATACAGGAACCTGCTCAGACATACCCAAGCATAATGGTGTTCTGAAAAGCTGTCTAGTGGTGGAAACACCTTCCCAAGAACTGGAAGGTCCCAGGGAGACCTCCATATGAGGAGTGCCATGTCTCTTGGTAAACCTAACCACCACCACTCACTGTTATAGTGGCAGTGTTGGTAGCTGTAGCAGAGGACCAAAGGCAGATAGAGCATTTAAGGACCTTTTCTTTTCTTTTTAAACCTGTGTTACGTGTTAAAACCTTTTGATCTCTTGTTCCACTGTTTCCAGCCCTTCCATTAATGGCTGTGGAACAGACAGCAGGCTCCCTTGCTCCAGCACTTCTCTCCCATGGGAAAGTAGCTAGTTTTGCTACCACAGAAAGTTAGCTTTGCTTTTGAATAAGCTGGATAATAATGTATCAGAGGGTGTCCCTCCGATAGACATGGCAGAGAGGAACACAGCTGTTGGGGCTATGACTAACAGGGTATAGCTGTTTTATAGGGATATAATAATTTCATGGGCTACTTTCTATTGAAATGGCTTATGCCTTCGGTTTTGTTTGTGTTACATGCTTCTAAGACATGGAAGGAAGACCTGGGCTTGTAATCTGAGACACTTCTGGTTCAGAGTCAAAAAAACTCCAGAGGCAAAGGCTAGGAAGGAGAGTTTCATGAAAAGCATCCTTTGGGATTTGCAGCTGTCTGGTGATACTGACCTTGGGCCTTCCTGATGGCCAGCAAGCATGTTTTGGGTTTAGTCAATACTTTGCATTCACATCCATAACAAGTGGAGTTCAAATTCTTCCCAACAGACTAATTAGGCAAAATATTTAGAAATGCTGTAATTCCATTCATGCTTTTGCCATAACATTTAGGGAAACAACAATGCTTTTCATATACCAAGAGCCTCTGACAGCATCTACACCGGACAAACAGTGCACACGCACTTATACCCAGGCCTTCGTAGCTTCTATGACAGAAATAACCGCTGCATCAATGCACAGGCACCTCAGCATCCAATATTTGCTTATATGGGCAAACCTGAGAAGCCTTTAATTGGATTCGGAAGGGCTTGCATCTGTTCCATAAAAGGGCAATATTGTTCACAGCAGTAGCAGAAAGATAATCAGACAGGTTTATTCTCTGCCAAAATGGGCAATGTATATTTACAAAGGTTTTCTAGTTCCTTTGTTGTGCATTCTTTCCACACACCATTACAGAAAGATATGTTAACAGCAGTGGCTGCTGCATGGTATCATATTGCCTTTTTATTTTTCCAAATAACTAAAAGAAAAAAAAGAAAAAAAAAAAAAAGGAAATCCTATAAATGTTAAACAAACTATTCTATTTTCATTAGGCTGTAATAAAATCATTAAAAACCTACTCATCGGGGGGGGCACAAAAACACACACAATACAAATATTCCTCTGCTGTTTCTTTTTTTTTCATTAGTGCGTGTCATGATGAAACCATCACTGCGTCATGATCAGCGTGCCTCAGAGTGCAGCCAGCCAGTTCCAAAAGGGTATAAAAGCTAATGCCCAAGAGTTTATAGAGTGACAGAGCCAATTCTAGTGCTGATTTATTGAAACTCAGATTGGAGCACTTAGATTTCATTTCTGCCAAATGATGTCGTTGGAATGCCTAGTTATTTTCTCATGCGAATAACTGAAATAAAAAAAACCCAGCAAGCCCTGGAACTCTTAAAATTAAAGGCCTTCTCTCTTTTTGTCAGGCTGCAACAAAACCCAGCACATTTCCTGGTGCTTCTTTTTTGCCAGTGCTTTTTAAACCACTAAGGTGTTGTTTGGTTGGTTGGTTCTTTTAACATAAAACCTGAATGGATCTTCTGGGTCCAGGTACGTGACGCAGCGATCCAGGGTGGCCTGGGCTCCTCCCTTGCCCTACTCCACTTCCATCCTCTGGTGTGTGCCTAATCCCATAAACACCTTAAACAAGAGCTGGCTTCGGGTTCTACTATTTGTGCTATCAAGTGAGAAGGCATTTTATTTTTCTGAAATGAAAGAGCCAATTTATGCCCTTTTATGGACTATTTGAGAACTTGCTGCAGTGGAAACTTTTCTGCAATAAAGGTTCCCTTGTTTATGAGCCCTTGTGTTGCAAGTTGCAGTACCACTTGTTACACTTAGGGAGCATCCTGCAGGCTCTGGTAAGGAAATCAGACCACCTCATTCCTTCTCCGCAGGGTTCAGTACAGGTTTTCCAAAGCAATCTTTAGCCTGCCATTAACTTATGACAAAGCTAGTGAAAAATACTCTATCTGAAACTAGTTTGTTCCAGACGTGGCATGAGACAGTCTTCCTCAATATGAATAAGTGCATATTTATGAAGTAAACAATACCATGGTATT
Organism: Neopsephotus bourkii; assembly: GCF_033783945.1. Taxonomy (NCBI): domain Eukaryota; kingdom Metazoa; phylum Chordata; class Aves; order Psittaciformes; family Psittacidae; genus Neopsephotus; species Neopsephotus bourkii. Next base: position 4,112,137 of record NW_026901456.1, on the reverse strand, counting down.
CAATAAAGTAAAAAATCTTATTTAAAATACAAAACTTTCTGTCACCCAAAGCTTGATCATGTTCAGTTGAGAACCACTTGCCCCAGCCCCGTCCTGTTTGTATGGTGCCCCATTTGATCCCCAAAGCTCTGAGATAAACCAAAAAAGCTATCATTAACAAGAGCAATTCTCCTTTCTGGTAAAACCAGTTTCATCAGTATTGATGCTGCAGTAAAAAAAAACAACAGTCTTTATGTATAAATTGGTCCTGCCAGAGGTATTCTTGTTGCCTTTTCAGTTTTGAAACAGTGGTTTTGTTTCCAATTTACAAAAAGCTTTCTTCACTGCTGAGTGAAAGACCAACCTGACAACCACGGAAAAAAGAAATTTAGCTAACATGCTCTAGCAGGGTTATAATAAAACTATAGAATGTGTTTGTATCTCCATTTGAAAATGAATGAGGGGGGAGAAAAGAGACAAAATACGTATCTGTCTATCTATTTATCTATCTATCTGTCTATCTAATTTTTAAACCTCAAATACTAGTTAACACAGTAGTATATGGTAGATGTCATTTTCGTAATGGGAGCATAAAATTCAGTAATATTCTTCTGACAGCATTATTTAACCAAGAAGAGCTGAGGGTCTCTTAACACCATTAGGCTATGAAGCTGTAGAAATAACAGCAAAATAATTACTGTTGTGCTTGTTGGGTCGTATGAGATAAGCTCCATGTTTCCATGGATATAGAGTTTCCGGGTTACAGTTTGGTCTTTTCCTATTTAAAGATCAATACAGTGCTAAGGAGAAAGCAGGATTCAATTCAACATTTCTTTTGGTGTCTAAACATCAAGTGCCAGGCAGCCTGAGCATGCACATACAACTCTGCTCAATCCAGACCCCCCATTCACATGATGCAAAGTGAATGAAAAGCTCTCTTAGCTACCTAGCAAAAAAAGCCCTGTCATGTTCACAAACATCTTGTCCCCAGTAGTAAACCTCCAGGACATCTTTATTCCACATCCAAAACTATGGTATAGCAAGAGGTAGAGGTGGCTGGGCCAGGACCCCTTGACCTTTGTGACTTCTAAGAAGACGTGTAGATTTGTGAGCCGTCAGCTATATGTCCAAGTGGCTCTGTGATCACCAATGAATCAACCATTTCCCTTTGGTGCATATTCCTGCCTTCTCCTCTTCCCCACATCCATATTGCCTGTTGATGTTCCCTTCCACCTTGATATACTCATACTCATGCTAGTGCTCATGTGATCATAGTCACTATCATGACCACGAGGATATCAAGGCAGAGGGGAAAATCAACAGGGAATATGCATGGAGAGGAAGGTGTTTTCATGGACTGAGATCAGCACGAAACTCTGCACCAGGTGGTCTCATGAGGGCTTTGGCTCACCCAACCAGCCAAAAAGATGGAGCCCAGTGTTCACTTCTCCTCCATGCCTATCCCACACTGGGCTTGCAAAATGGAGAAACTCATACCAGGCAAGCAAATACCAAGCTATTGCTGGGGTATCAATTCTAGGCTTACAAAATAGTCTGTCGTTTAGTCAACAAGGTTATTATTTATTAGCGTGTTTCACATTCAGAGCAATGCTCTGCTACTCAGTGTAGAGGTGCCACCCCCACTAAGTCAACAGGGTGCAGGAGAGCAACGTCTGCACAAAACCAATCACACCTCAGAAATACATGTGTCCCAGACTGAGAAGCATCCAGGGCTGCAATCATGACACCAGCAAAGGCAAAAAAGTCAGGCAAGAGATAACAGTAAATCATAGTGGAAGATGAAAATGGTGAGAATTTATGGAGTAGGTGGGCAAAACACACTTTCAGACTGGGCATTTGATCTGCAGAAAATGGGAAGAAAACCTGTTTGACATTTAATGGTTCAATTAACTGTGTAGGTGCAGAAGGTAGCTCTAACTTGTACATTTTTAAGTGACCTAACTCCAGACTGTCGACAGTGCCATTGGTGGGGTATGGAAAGGCTGTCCAATGCCAGCATCTGTGAGCATGGAGAAGGATTGGGGTGTTTCCCAGCCACTTCTGGCAGCCTGTCTGGGCTGTCTGTGTCCCTTCCTGGTCGGTGCCCTCTGTGCAGTGCTGCCTTCCTTTCCCTGCTACATTCCCGGACAGAGGGAGTAGGGAAAAACAGAAGCTCTGAAGCAGTAAGTCAGCCAGCTGGACTGGAAGTCCTCACTAAGAGAGGCAGTTTAGATGAAGGGGAGCTGGCAGAGAAGAAATAACATTATCAGTAGCCATCACTTAATCAAGGACATGAGAGTTGAGAGAGAGAAATGGTTTTAGCATTGTGGAAGGGGCTGAACTTCAGCTGTTTAATAGAAAAAGCTCAGAAATACATGCTTGGAAACTCTGCAGGTGGGGTGACTAGACAGAGGCATTGCCAGACTAATTTGCCTCCCACTCTTGATCAGAATGCACAAGCCTCTAGGACAGCAATGGTTTCACTGCATGCTGCAATGCTGTTTTTTTGAATCCCATTACCACCCATTCTACATTTTTGAGCAATTCTCTGCTCAAGCTGAAGTTTCTCCGCTTTGTCTCTGCGTCAGAAAAGATTTTGTTGGATCCTTTCAGCCACGGCTGAATTTTACAGGAACAAAAACTACATCTGCAAGATGTGCAGGACCTGACAGCCTTTCCCAGCTCTTCATCATACCAAGGAGCATAGCCCTTCACAGTGGTCTTCAGTGAGGCTGAGCGCCTGCATCTTCCCTCTCCCCTCATCTCAGTAGGATGTGCGTGGTGCTCAACCACTTTGGACAAAAACAGGCTATTTCCACAGAAATTAAGTCATCTCTTGGCTAAATCCTATCATGTGCTGTTCAGCAGATGTAGAGGGCCTCTTTTTCTGGCCCTTGTAGCTGATCAGGTTCTCCACGTTCAAGAAAGCACTAGCACAGAGGACCAGCTCACCATGTGGGCAAGCTCACGCAAGAGCTTACCACGGCTTGTGGTTTTGGGGGGGTGGCTAGTTTATTAGTCTTAAGCACGACAGATGCCTTTGGAGGAAGGCCCGGGTGTGTTTTCGTTTCTAGAACATACTGCCTCAACCATCCTAAGGAATCTTGGTTTGGCCAGGAGGAGCCCTGCGACTCAGGGCCTTTCAGCACCATTTCCTCCTCCCTAATTTGGGCAGGATTTAGCTCTGCAAGAGCAGCATGTCTGAGCCATAAGACCACTCTTCTCTTTAATATTTTTTTTATTTTTTTTTTTAATAAGGTATAATTACATGCAGCACACAGACTCATGAATCAACCTGATTCTGTTGTGACAAGTTTAGCACTGGGTGTGTGACCTGTCCTAAGAAATCACACGGTTTTTCCTTCTTGTCCCTTCTAATAGCAAAGCACTCTTGCCTGCCCTCTCTTTCATATTATTTAACCATCAGCTACTGAAATGACATGGAGAACAACACCTCCATTTGCTCAAACTGTTCAGCCTGTCATTTGACATCTTTCTCTCACTATCACAAAACAGTTTTCCTGTTTACTCTCCACTCAGGCATGGACCTTCTGGTTCCTTTTTTGCTGCTTCTTTTCTGTGAATGTCTTGTCTACTGCTGTCCTGCTCTAGTGGGGGAAAAATGAAGGAAGACAACTAAAAGCTGTATCAAAAGAATTTCTGTAAAAAAAACCCAAACAGGTGGCTGAACAACTGCTTATGTCTAGAAATCATCTAACAAGGGGCAGGTAGACAGTATGTTGACATTTGTGATCAGATCTTTCCTACCTGCGGTTTTTGTCCTTTAAGTAGATGGCCACCATAAGGTCTTTGCAAAGGGGAGTCCTTCTGTTATTTGTGGCTGTGGTGGCCAGAGAAACAGGGTTTTAAAATGTAAGCAATAATACGTAGTAATTTATGTCACCCTGTGAGATGTTACATGCAGGTCAATTATAATTATACTCCAGATCTAAAATTTACCTTCACTCGCAGGACTTGACCTCTCCAGTACTGATGTACACCGCACAATTCAGGAGACTATAATTGTCTTATGACCTTGTAATTCTCTTTTAAAGATCAATAGAGTTCTCTTAAAAGATTTTATGACAGTAGAAATAAACACTGCAAGTTACCAGCTGTCTTCATCAGGCAGAATGAAAACCAGTCCCACCATCACAAATACTAAAAGATCAGATGGCAAAGGAGTAGAACACGACTAGAAGAGAGAGTAATGGCAACTAAACAGCCCTGTCAGTGACCTTTAAAGCTCCTTGAAGCAAAATCACCAGCCTGGAGGTTATGTATCTTGAAGAAAAAAGGCCACACTCCTGAACTGAAGCAAAAGCAGGTGGGCTTCTTAAACACTTTCCAAGGTGGAGCTGAAGTATGCCCTGCTGTCCCTGCTAGGCTGCAGACTGTGCTAGTCTGCTACCTAGAAGCTGCAGAGGGTGGAAAATCACCAGGTCCAGAAGCTGTCCCACCATTGATTTATTTTGAGGCATTCATTATTGAGCTAATCTGCACTCTACAAAGAGACTGTCAATAATGCCCTTGGAAACGGACCTCTGCCTGTGGAACAGGCAAAACCCTGTCCCTTCTCCAGGTTGCTGGGAAGCAGACTTGGGACTGTCTCACCTCCAGTCACTGCAGACAGTCCCCCATCTCACTGCCACCAAAAGGGGCAAGGGTCTTGCTCCCTGTCCTCCACTGCCTTCTTGGCTCCAAACCATGCCTTAATGTTCACCTGAACCCTCGACAAACCAGTATGACTCACTATACCATCAGAAAAATCTTTGCTGGGTTTGTGACTCAGTACCACCTCTTGGTGAGGATTGGTGAGCAGCCCTGACCTGCAGACTGGGTGGTGGGAGTACGGGAGAGGGAAGGGGTCAGCACAACTGCTGTGCCAGCCTGCTGGGAGTCAGCCAACTCAGCCCATCTTGATGAACAACACCCTCAGACTGTGGAACAGGCATGCCATGCAACCCCTCACACCTCCCCAGACTCTTGCTCCACCTTGCACCCCACTTCACAATAGCCTGACTGGTGGCTTCCAGTAAGAAACCCTCCCCATCGTGCCAGTACACAACCAGGCCCAAAAACCTATGTGGCTGTGCTCTCATGGGAGAGGGTGTGAAAAGCAGTTGATGTGCCATGGGTCAGTACTTGGAGCTGGGGGCTTCCTCATCTACAATGCTGACAGCTGGCTCCCACTGCCTGGTCTGTGGCCTGTCTTTGTGCCTTGACGTACTTTGTTCTGGCCACCAATATAAATGACAAATTGCTGCAGTAAATTTTCATCATTGCCCTCCTATTGCCTGTAGGTTGTTAATTGTACATGACTGAAGTTATAAATTGCTGCAATAAATTGTCATCATCGAGTTATCACCTTTGAATTGTTCATCAGTTAACAGCATCCAGAGGATAGCCCGATTGATGGGAAGCAGGTTTTATGACTCCTCTGTTTACGGCTACAGAGCAGGCAGCATCTCCTCCACCACACAGACAGGCTTATCCGAACACAGGGCCACCCAAGACACTCCATAAAGGACAGCTAAGAGGGAGGAGCAGCAGGAGTGCTGCACAGCAGAGGGAAACAGCATAGCTGGACTGCACCTTTCCTTGCACCCCATTGACTCGATGCCACATACAGATTTTACGGGATCCTCTCTTGTTTCACAACACCTCCTCTCATTTAATGATTACATAGCTGCTGGACCGGCGAAGATGGCCAGGTCTCGCCTTTCCATTCACCACTGCCATATCCAGTGGTCCTCTGCTCTCTAGATGAAGGAACAGTCTCCTGCCCAGGGAAGCACTGCTGGGTTTCCCCATTGTGTGGAACAGAACAGCTGCCCTCTGGCCAGGGCTGAGCTTTAAAAATAATAGCTACACTACCACAAACTATCATGAGGCAAATAAACAAGTCATCCAGACATCAAAAATCGTCAAGGAGCTAGTCTCCTGCTGCTTCTCCAGCACTGAAATAATGTCCTGCTACTCTGGATTTATACCAGTTATATTTGAAGCGGGTTTTAGCCTCAGGTTTCCAAATCCTTTTATTGAATTAAGGGAAGAATTCCTGTTTCCAGAGTTTCACATCAACATGACAACACTGGAGCAAACAAGAATAGTCTATTTAAGAGCAGGCAAACATTTTGCAGATGAAAGACAAACACTGTGGGTATTTATTAAGGCCCTAATCCAACCAAATCTCTAATCCACTTAGCAAAAGAAAAAAGCTTCAAATGACCATTTTCGAGATTCCAAGAGTCTTCAAGAATCTCCAAGGCATCTGAAACACTTTATCTCTTTGCTTAAAGGTATCCCCTCAATCAGAACTACTGGGTTTTCTGGATATTGCTGTGATGAAGGCCCACAGGACCTTTCTGTGGTTTTGCAGCACCACAGACTTTGAGATCTGCTTTGCAGGCCTCTCACTCCATTGCTTTTTTCTTTCCTTCTCAAATCTAGGATGGTCTCGAAAACTCCCTAAGTGGTTCAACACTGTATTTTTGGAGTACTCCTGCCTCAATTTTTTTCCCCTGCATGGCTTTATCATACAAAAGACCTGCAAATTGGTGGCCGATAATACCTAGATAACTTCTGTCCTAACAGAGCAGTGTTTTTGGAGACTTCAGTCATCAGCACTGCGAAATATTTCCATATGCAGGGTGCTCCTACACAATGCTCATACACATTACAAATCTGGAGATTCCTCTGCCTCTCCCTTTCTTCCTTGGGCTGTTTTTGCTGCTGCTGTTAGCTGCCAGTCCTCTTCTGGTACAAAATGGCAGCTAATGTGGCTTAAGTATGTGTTCCCGTACGACACTTTTTCATCCTTGGTCTAGCTTCCCCCAGGTGTCTTCAGTTTGTCTTCTTCAGGCCAGGTCAGAGTGATTGTCATGACATCCAAGTTATCTCTCTGCGACAAACCACAGAAAGTATATTCCTCTCGTGCTTATTCTGAGAGCCTAGAGAACAGTTCTTCTCAACATAGCTGGTATGGTAAAGGAACTTATATACAATTCAATTATTTTTTTTTTCATTCCAATGATTTTCCTCGTTACAAATAAAGAAATTTAAGTTTTAGGAGAAAAGCTGTTTGAAGAGCTGCCTAAAATATGAAGTTTTCCAGAATTGCCTTGTTTCCAAGAAGAAAAAGAACATTTGCCTGTTTTTAGATTAGCAGAGGAATAAATACCAATGATTAAATATATCATGAGTCTGAATTTATTTTTATTTTTCTGATGATCAAATGCTGTGCAACTGGCTTTGTTGTGCAAGGTTTTTCCCATTAGTTATTTTTAGGGGTTTTAGATTGTATTTTCCCCTAACTGGTGACATAATGTCTTGTTAAGACAATTGACCCAGATAAGACTATGCCAACTTCATCAGAATCGGTCTTATGCATCTGGATTTTTGATATTTTGGTGGGTCACAGACCAATAGTCTCTGTGGCATGGAAAATATTTAATTTTTTTTTAGACTGCCAGCTTCAGCAAGACTCCTCCAACTTGACACTGGTTAACAGTGACCTAATTCAAGCTTGACTGGACAAAGATGCCTGGCCCTAAGGGAAACAGTGCAAGGCAACCCACAAAATTCAAGGGTGAGACAGAAAAGCCTTGTCTTATGGGTCAGCAAGCAACCTGAAGGAATTTTGCTGCTTCAGAATATCAACAGCTATCATTTCGGGAAAAGCAAGTCGTTGCATCAACATTTTTAAAGCTCCTTCAGTAGCTGACTAATCAATCATCTCTTCCTCCAGACTGAAAAAAACCTCTCCTGGTGGAAAGAGGTATGCCAGCAAAACAGGGCCACATCTGCTCTGCACTTCCAGCGTGCAGAAGACTCTAAGAACCAAAGAGCTTGCACTGCCCTTGTATTTTTAGCATCTTCTTTCTTATTTTTTCTGCTCCTTACTCTGGTTTTCCAAGGGCACAAAGCTAAGTGATTACGTTGTTCGCCCAACTATTACTTTCCACAATAATACTGAAAACCAGTGGTCTATTTCTGCTAAAACTGACTGACAAGGTGAGGTTTTAAAGAACTGAGATGTGACGTTTCTATGCCTTCCTTTTAACTTGGCAACGAAAAAGTGTGGGACCAGTGCCCCTATGAGTTGAGGCAGTCAAGACACCTATGGCCAGCTGGTTGCTCAGCCAAACAGGAAGAGAATTTAGGAAACTCATGGTTGAGAGAGAGGAGGCACAAACCCACAGGAAGCAAAACTTCTTCCTTGCGAACAAATTCCTTTCGTTGTTTGTTTTAATCAGTTGTATGTGTGACATAATCTCTTTCTTAATTTTAATGGTACAAAAGTAAAAATGTAGTAGTGTGCCTGTCCTGTGTAACACAGATTTTAAAAATACATTCTTCAAAAAAAAAGGGGCACCCAAAATAATCCTTTGAACTAAGTATGAAACAACCAACAGTTTCAGATAATTAATTTAAGTGTTCAATACAATAATGTAGGTGAGATTTATAGCTAAACTGTGTATTCCACTCTCTAGAGTTGAGCTCAGGATTGCTTAGAGCTGGTATTCATTTGGTGACTTAATTCTTACTCAGTATTAAGATTGATTTGCTTTTTATTTAATAAAGTATTTTAATCCTGGATCAGTGTAGTTTTACTAATAATTGCTTCATACTGATCATGTGTCTCTTGGTTTTATTTTGCTTTTAAAAAAAACATTTTAATAGCATTTCTAAAATAAAAGCTGGCACTGAGTCACTTTTATTTCAGTATTTAACACAAGCCCAGAATATTACAGGGCCTGCTATGGGGACCAGGTTTCCATCTGACTAGGTCTCTCTAGGGAGCTAAAGGGTTTATATTGTTGTTATATTTCGCTCCTACATTTAGAGTTGGCAATATATTTCAGGGGTCCTGGTCCCCTCCCTCCTGACTCACTGGATGACTTGCATTGCTATCCAATCTCAGCCTCTCCCCCCTCCAAACCTTACTTCTCAACCTGAAACCCAGGTTGGTATCTAGTCATCCTTTTATTAATGGGATCACATGATCATTCTTCAAGGAATGACTGCAGTTAGAGGGAACACAAAGACACTTTGATCCAGACAAGCAACAACCCCATTAACTTGATCACTGAATTCAGTCCCAAAGTAACAGAAGCTGTTGAACTCTTTGGCTTAGAATTTAGCTACAGAGCAAATCAGAGGAATTTTTATGTACTGAGCCTCCAGAATGCTGGCAAAGCCCTTTCCAAACTTTCCAAATCTATCCCCAGACAAGTCTGCTTTACAACTTGACTGATACAAGAGTACAATACACTGTACCCTTATACAAATTAATGACAATGAAGTGTTCGAAATCTGAAGTGTATTTGCATCTTGACAATGCAGAATCTGACTGTAGCTACTGAAGGAAATCTGGGCAGGGCTAGCATGTCGCTATAGGTAAGTTGCATGTGTCCAATTACTGTAGCAACCGTAATGTTTACCCTAACAGAATCAGTGTCTCCAAGTATAAAATCCATCCTACTCCTTTTCTTCAGTCAGGAATAGCAATGCATGTAAACTAACTCCTTGGATATCAATTGTCACAAGAGATAAGACTGTTGCTGACTGACCACTACACCTAAGATCACAATGCAAAGTATAACACAAAATCCTCTGAGCAGAGAGTGAAACATTCAAAATGAGAAAAACGGAACTGCATACACAACCTAATTGCAAGACCTTCAACCAGAGCAAGTGAGCAGTGCTCCACTAATACCTGTAGCTCAGTTCCAGCATGATGGAATGAGTGTGTTTTGCAACAAGCAACCCTATTTATGAAACTGTGGTGATGAGTCTCTAGCTGATCCTGAAAAGATCACTGTCACTGCACCTTCCTGGTTAAGGATGACTATGCCACAGTGGGCATCTGTAAAACTTGTGTGGTATGTGCTTAGAAGCCTTTCAGCACCCTTTGTTACCGTATGTCAGCCAAAATGCTGCTGCAGAGGTTGACGTGTCCTTTGCCTTAAGCTCTTTTCCTGCTCACTTGTGCACTATTAGTGCTCTAAAGCCCTCTGCCCTGAACAGATACTTTGGCTTTAAATCATACAGGTTCAATTTCAGTTGTCTTCAATTTGACAGTGTTGTTCCAAGTGTTTTTTATGATGGCTTATGTTGACTACTGGAGCCCGAAATCACAGATTAAAAGCTAGCCCACTAAGGAAAAGCTGTTTCTGAGGATTCAGAACTCAGTTTTTTTGTTTCTTTTTTCTCAAGGGGAAGAAATAACAAGAAGACCTTACTAACATGTAACAACAATATAACACTATCTTCAGCTGGTGAAGGGGTATCACAGGAAAGGGGGAAATAATGTGTTTGTTTCAAATTCCACTCATTGCACCATTGTTTCAGTACAGCTAAAGAAAAGAAGACAAGAATTTTTCTAAATGCCTTGTTGGCATGTCATGAAAATAACTGAAGCTAAGTACTCAGGAATGTACTAGACTGGAGACATGGACTACTTAGAAAATCTGTGTCTTCTTGGAAAAGGCAGAAGCTCTAGAGTATCAGAAAGCTCCTTCAAACTCAAAACCAAGAAGAAACGCTATGAAGGCTCAGCAGCAACTTTCCAACATTGCTTTCAAGGTGTTTTTTTCTATATTACAACTCTGTAGTGCGTTGTCATTCCCATACTATTAACCTTCATGGTAATACATCTTTTACACAACCCTAGGAAGAATTGTTTATAGAATATTAGAATCATTTAGCTTGCAAAAGACCTTTAATATCATTGTGTCCAACCATTAACCTAGCACTGCCAAGTCAACCACTAAACCATGTCCCTAAGTGCCACATCTACATGTTTTTTAAATACCTCCAGGGAGGTGCCTCAGCCACTTCCCTGGCCAGCCTGTCCCAATGCTTGACAAGCTTTCAGTGAAGAAATTTTACCTAACATCCAATCTAAATCTTCCCTGGTGCAACTGGAGGCTGTTTCCTTTTGTTCTATCACTTGTTACTTGGGAGAAGAGACCAATACCCACCTCACTACCTGCCCCTTCTTCCAAAAGTCATAAACTCTCTTTTATCCCCTGATTTCTAGCTCTCTGTTCAGCCAGGACAGTCATCCTCCCCACTGGCTCATCTTTCAGCACACAAGGACTACCTGCTCCTTTATCTTTAAGATTTCCTTCTTGAGGAATGTCCAGCCTTCCTGGGCTCCTTTACACTTCTGAACTGTCTCCCAAGGGACTCGTCAACCAGTCTGCTAAGTAGGCTGAAGTCTGCTCTCTGGAAGTCTAACGTAGCAGTTCTGCTGACTCCCCTCCTTGCCTCTCTGAAAATCAAAACCCCTATCATTTCATGATCACTATGCCCAAGATGGCCTCCAATCATCACATCACCCACAAGTCCTTCTTTATTCACAAATTACAGGTCTGTCAGGGTGCCTTCCCTAGTTGACTCACTCACCAGCTGTGTCAGGAAGTTATCTTCCACACGTTGCAGGAACCTCCTAGACTGTTTCCTCTCTACTGTAAATTTAGAGTCCCCCATGAGAACAAGTGCTAGCAATTGTGAGAATTCTCCCAGCTGCTTTAAAATATTTTGTCTGCTTTTCATCCTGGTTGGGTGGTCTATAACAGACTGCTACCACGGTATCTGCCTTGTATCTTCCTTGTTGGCCTTCCTCCTGATTCTTACCCATCAACACTCAACCTTACCATCACCATTATTAAGCCCTAGATAATCAAAACACTCCCTAACATACAGGGCTACCCCACCACCTCTCCCACCTTCCCTCTCACCTCTGAAGAGTTCATAGACATCCACTGCAGGACTCCAGTGTGCAAATCATTCCACCATGTTTGGCAGCTACAGCATAATTTTCCTGCTGCGCAATGGCTTCCACCTCTTCCTGTTTGTTGCCCATGCTGCATGCACTGGTGTTGATGCACTTCAGTTGGGCTATTGATCCCAACACCTTTTTGAAAGGAGAGCCCCTAATTCCTATGTGACCATTCTTAGGCAATTCCACGGTTTTAACACACCAATAACCTTTGAGTCTTTGTTGCCGCATAGATCTCCATCCCCTCCATCAAGACAGCAGACCAAAGGACCTCGCTAGCACAGTGTGCTAATGGTAGCTGGTAATGCAGGTAATTCCCAGGCACTAAGTGGGATACTGTCACCACAAGTGATTTTTGTTGTGGTCATTCCTATTAATGACTGTACCTTTATTACAACAGTAACAAACCATAAAAACCCCCACTTCTAACTGAGAGTATTATATTAGCAAAAAAATGTAAATGTAGTCCAGTCCTTTGGAATGATAATGTTGAAACACTGGCAACTTTATGAACAGATGAATGCTCTGTTGAAAAAACTGTGACTAAGAAGACTGAAGATTGAGAGTATAGCTCAGTGGGATCTGGCTAGCACCCCATAAAACAACATCACACTTCCCTTATAAAAACCCTGCCACTGAAATACCACCCAAACATTAGAGTGCTTGGGAATGAGCAATGAAGGAATCAAACTGCTTCCCTCCTGCTGAATATAATCCTTCATCACTCACTCCCACCTCATTATCTCAGTCACTCATGGCCATGCAAGAACTGCTCTATCTTAGACCACAGTTAAGTCTTCCAGTACCCTCTGGTTCTTGGGATGTTATATATTTGCTGTTCAACGCTGCTGCTCCTCCACTACCCATCACATCTAGGACCTCCTCCTCAATTCCCCACTGTGATCTCCTCCATCCTCTTTTTGCCTGAATGCTCTTCACGAAAATCACCAGTACATCCATGCTTTCCCACAGGGCCATTCAAGCCCACACAAGACCATGGGCTTCTTCTAACTATTACTCCTGTCTGTGGTAAAGGATTCTGGGGTGCTCACACATGTAGCAAAAACTCTGCTTTGGGAGATATGACACATTTGCTGAAACATTAATGACATGCTTAGAAACATAAAAGCATCTGCCAAACATTGATGAAAAATTTAACGTAGTTGCTTATGAAAAACATAAATGCTTGTTTGAGGGAATGCCATGCACTGTTGAGAAACGTCACCATTTTATTGACTGAGTTAATTTACCAAGTCTTTTTCAAGCAGTGAGGTAAGGCACTACATCTTACTTTAAATTATGAAAATAGCAAAACCTATTTTCTGTTTCATTCTAAAGCCCATTTCTTACAGTTTTATATCCGATGATAGGGAAGATCTAATTAGCCCTTTACATGATCTCTAAGAGGCCCATTCCTGCATACCTGCTTATCTTAATGTGAGCAAATAAACTCCAAAAATGACACAGAAGCATTCACATGACTCCGGTTACTAACTCCAGAAAGCTCCTGTTGTTTCCAGGACTGAAACCCCAATGCGAAGATTACTGCATAGTAAACCCATTTGAATATATGTGTACTAGACGTTTAGCTAACTTTCAGAAATTACTCAGAAATAAGTAAAATAAGAAATAGGATAGAAACTGCCAGTCTAAGATCAGGATAATCTACAGTTTATGTAGACTTTGCAGCGTGAGTCAGCCTGTGCTTGGTCCAAGACAAAGCTAAGGACCCCAGGGTTTACACACACACATACACAGAGTTCTTCCTGATCTTTTGAATTTAATCCAATCTTTCCAAAGCTCTTGTCTGTTACTTTATACAGTCCCCACTACATTAAACAAAATCCTCTTCTCTGTATCTTTCCACATAGGCCATTAGTCTTTGCAACTCCTTGTAAGGACTATGAGATTAAAAGAATGCAGAGCTGATCAAAATTATCACTGTCTAAATGTCTCTCTTCCCCATGGGTTCTTGGCCGGTCACTGCTTCCATCCCAATTCCCTGAGATCCTCCACTCCTGGGCTCAGCACAGGGGCTACAAGGGGAGGAACAAAGGTGGCTCCAAGCCACTTTCATGTCTCATAACCCATGCCAGCAGGCCTGCTTATGCTGCATTGGCTTGCAGGCAGCCCCACGGGGGCTCTGATGTCAGCCCAAAGTAACCGGTTACAACACATTCGATTCTTCCCGGCCAACTCCCCTTGGCTCTACTCCCATGCCAGGGGCTGCAGGAAGGGGTTGCAGCAAATCCCTCCACCAGCCCAAGAGCCTTCCCTGCTGGTGCCCCCACCCTGAATGCTGAGAGCAGCCAGGCTTCCTGCCCCTCCACTCACCAGCACAAGGCAGAGAGGCCAGCCTCTAGCAAAGGCTGAGGGTGCTGCATGTCTGGGAAGAAGAAGGGATGGAGCAAGGTAGCAAGCCTTATTTTCCAGAGAACTTTTCCTCTAAATACTCATCTGAGACAGCTAAAATTCTGTTTCCATGACATAAAACATTAACATCCCTTAACAGGACACACAGCATTATACAATTATTTCCAGGCCTTATAAATTGAAAGAATCACCGGAGTGAGATAAGAGCAACACTGTTAGTTTCACTGGTCCCCACATGTAAGCCTCTCGGTTGCTCCAGCATCACCTCTAAGTACAGCTTGGATTAAGATAGAAGCCTTGTTCTCTCCAAGAACTTGAAACATCAAAAAATTTGAAATGCACAGTTTCTTCTCCCTGCCCTATTCCCAGCTCTGTTTGTTTACTTGGTAATGATTACTTCAGCCATTTGTGTTGCAAAAAGTCACCAATTTGGCCTTTACAAAAAATAAATCATTGTTTTGTTTGAAGTAATAGGATCTACGCTCCTGCTCTAGTGTGGTGCTTGGAGACGCACATTCAGTTCCTTGTTCTGCCACAGATCGCCTGCTTTGCCTTGTCCACATCGTTTTCACTGTGTGGGGCAACAGAAGGGAGCTAGTTACATTCCCTCAGAGAAAAAGAGAACACAAACCAAGAAAGTAAATCCAAGGAAGAAACCAAGATATTCCAATACCTTAGACAGATAGAAATACATGTAAATGTAATGCAATCATTAATTTTCTAGTCACTGGATTAGCACTCTGAATAGGCAGTGATAACATTTGCTACAGCACCCCATTACCTGTATAATCAGTACTGGCACAGGAGGATTACAAAGCCTGCAACCATGATTAAGAAAGACTTCTAATTTCTGGGAGCTTTACATGTCATTGATATCACAAATCTTGGTTAAGCCTTTCTGGTTTGTGTGGTGATAGTTTCAGTGGAGAGAAGAGGAGGAAGATGAGGAGCCGGGGCAAGGGAAGTGGGGAGGAAGGGAGTTGGGAGGTAATAAAGTGAGTGTAAGTCTCCTTTCAGTGTTGGTACACAGCCTGATCAGAGTTCATTGGAATAAATGGAAAGACTCCCACTGATTTCAGTGGACTTTGGACACAGCCCCAGAGCTTCAAAATGCAAACAGACAGATATGGGTATGTGCCTGCCAGTGTAATTTCCCCTAAATAAAACCACTCCAGCAAGAGAAGAGCCTCTCAAACACATGTTTGCAGGAGGCGAGCTTGTGGAAGAAGAGCATGACAGCCTGCTGCCACATGTCATTAACAAAGGAGTGCCAGAGAGCCTGGGCCACCTCACTCCAAACAGGGATGTTGGCACTCAAGGATGCTGTGGCCTGTGCTCCCATATGCTGACAGAGCTGTCACATACTCCCCAGAGGGGTCTGGCTCTCCAGGAGGCATGTACCACCTTGGATGTGGCCATTAGTCTTAGCTCCTGCTGCTGCTGAACAGTTCTTCCACTGATCATCAGCATAGCCTCGAGCCAAGCAGAGGGGAAGATGAGTAGGTGGACTGTCTTGGCTCCAAGTTATCATAAGGTACCCAAAAAGGACTTACAACATGAGCTGTTTGATCAGAGGAGGCCAATGTAGATGGGCCACAGACAAGGAAAGAGTCAGTGGAAGTGGAATACCAGGATCAGGCTGAAGTTTACAATTCCCTCCAAGCCATAACAGCAGCCAAGTTCCAAAGTGCAGGCTGCTGCTGGAGTGCATCACAATGTGTCCTGCAGGCATCACAAGCTGGCCAGAAGAGCAGAAGATATGTCTAGGGGCGGTGGCATTATGCTTTCAGATGCAAGGAGAGCAGAAATCAGGAGACTGAGATTGGGTAAAGACTTCTATAACTGGACTCAAAGCATGTCCTCCAGATAGGGAAGAGAGGCAGAGGTAAATTAGGAGTTTGATCCTGCTCCTGGTGAGACTAGCAGTTGTGGCACTGACTACAAGAGCAGCAGGATGGGCTTCAGAGAGGATTGTCCAAGGACATGCACAGGACATAGGAGCTCCAAGCAGAGAAGCTGGGGCTCCTAGTCAGCTTACCAAAGGACATGCCACTGCAGTCATCAGGATTGCACCCATCCATCCAGGGTCTACATTGTCCTTCACAGACAAAGTATGACTCTGAGAATTTAATTCCACACCTTGACTGCAAAAGATATTGTGAAATCAGTGTCAACACACCTCGTGTTGTTTGTTGCTCCTCCAGCTATTTTGCACCCATGCCTTGTGAAAAGTAAGTAGCAACGGAGACTACCCAAACATTTTGAGAAGTCTGAGACTTCCTATGCAACTCTAGCTTCAACTACACAATTTCTTTAGGAACTTTATACTTGTCTCAGTCAGTCTATTAACTGTAACTATTATAATAATGAGCAGAATATTTGCAGCAGGAAAATAGTTTTGACCTGGCATTACAGACATAATGATTAATGTCCATATTTAGCTGTTCATAGTAAACATTTTTCTCTTAGTTTCAGAACAGGAAAGCATTTCAACACATGCCAGGATTCATTGTAACATCATTAATCATGATGAATTACCCCAGTATTCATATGAATGCGAAATATATTTCCTTGGGAATTTCACTGTAGCTTAGCATTAATTTGTATTTACTCTATTACAAATTCCCATTCCCTTTCAAGCCTTCTTTTTTTGCACTTCCCCCAGGTTTTCTTGCATAGTCACATACTATACATTTCATTTATTTAATATAGCTTTAAGTTGTATTATTTATTTTTTATTCTTTGCCTCTTTCACCCACTCAGCTATTCATTCATTCCCGTTAGAAATTAACAGGCTATGGCAAAAGCAACTTGTCCTCATTGAGAGTCATAAATTCAGCACTGTACTTCACTAAAGATACATGACAATACAACACCACAGTCTCCTCTCTTTTTCCCAGCTTCCCTACTGAAGATTTTCAATCCTCAGTCCTGCAAGTCTATGTGGTACTTCTGCACCTAAAGCTCTCTGTCTCCAGCTGATTCTTACAGTATCCCACACTTCTTGAATTCAAGCACTACAAGTTACCAATCTTAACAAATTAGATCTTGAAGTGAGGGAATTCCACAGTCTGGGATGAAACAGTATCTCGTCTTCACTGGAAATAGTCACAACAACAAAGTAATTCTCTCTTTCTTCAGTTTTAATAGGAAAGCCAGTATAAAAACCCTTGGAATTCACACAAAAGCATAAGCCCTACATAAGTTTATGCTTAAGCAAACTGTCCTGAGGGCAACTACTGAAGTAATCTGGCTGGAAAGACCAAAGAGCGGATTTGTTTGAATTAGTGCAAGGAAAAAAGAAATAAAATTTCCACTGCCCCAGAAAAAGAGGACTGCAAATACATCCCAACGATTTGTCCTCCAATGACAGCTATAATATTTAACATGAAAAAAAATGTTTATTCATAGCAGGCTTAGATAATATACCTCAAAATATTTCCTCTGTACGTAGATGTGCATTTTGAACATCTGATTAAGACATTCTTAGCCACAGGCACTGTGTGTTTTTCTTCATACGTCATCTTTTTTACGCAATTATGTTGCGTGTCGTACATATTTGATGCATGGAATATTTATGTGAGAAGATGCTAGGAGAAACATAGGCTCTGCCACAACAGATGAGGTAGCTTGTCCATCAAGCCCCAACACCCAGCCTGTGAGGAAAAAATTCCCTATTGGTACAATAGGAAAAGATGACCATCCAAGAGAGGTCAGAACCAGAATTCTGGATCTGAAAACACTCAGATTATGAAAAAAAAATAAGACCTATCTCTAAAACACTCATTTTGGAGCCTTCTCAAAAGGCTCCAAATTCTCATTACAAGTCCCTCTACTGTACTCCCTTAAACATCAAGAAAGACTGAATTCAGGAAACTACCTTAAGCTGAGCTTCTTGAAGCCCTTAATTAAATCACTGTATTATAAAAATGAAACACAGAGAAGGAAAAATTCACAAGGGAAAATTCCACATGTTATTGTATAGCCAGTGGTATGAATAAAGCCAGGTTGTCTGCCATTTGTCGCTCTTTATCCCCTACTCAAACCATTTCCCTGCACCTTTCTCCATGAGATTCCTATCAAGGAAGAAACAACATGCAATGCAGCTAGTCCAAGGCTATGTATGGGCTGTTAAGTCTGCAAAACGGTCACTATTAATCTAGTGCCTGAATTCTGCCTGCCCACCCCTCAGTGGTGATGTTGAGTTGTCCCTCTCTCCCCCTCCAGATTCTGATTTTCATGAAACTGAGAGGAATTTAGTATGTTTGAAAACCCAGCCCCTCTATCTCATGCAGCTGAAGTCAGCCAAGACGGTCTGAAGCAGCTGGGAGGGAAGAAGAGATTGACTGTAATTACATAAACCTCAGCTCTTTCAGAAACTAAGTTACAACTATTCAAGACCAGTGTCACTTCTGGCTCATACAGGTTTTGGCTTAATGGGGGCTGGGGGGTGGTGGAGTAAGGGGCCTTTACCCTCACCCTTTGTCTTCCTAGAAGAGTCTTTGTCTCCCTAGAAGAGTCCTTTGTCTCCCTTGGCACATGACATTGACATGTATCTTTACAGGCTGCCTTGTTTGGCAAGAGTTTCTCTCACTCCACACATACAAATTATATCACCTAATGGCATTATATTGCTCCCTACTATCAAATGGTAAATCTTCAGTTATCCATAAATCTTTGGTTACCACTTTTATTACACAAAACAGTGAGCAGTTACTTAAATTTACCTTATGACTCATTGCAGATTAATTCATTAAGTAACCCTTCCTCACTCTTTATGAGATATAAATTCACTCACATACAGTGTTTCATTTTATCTATACCCATCTCCTACTTCACACATGCATTAATATTTATATATGTGAGAGAACCTGTGGCATTCATCTAGATACAACTTGTGAAATATCAAGCTGTTGTGAGGTACTGTTGCTTGGCTCTGGAATTCACCATTTGCTGACAAGGATTATATCACTTACTGCAAGACACAGAAGCAAGGCTGGTAAATAAATCCTAATCGTTTCTCACAGTATCACAGAAGGGTTGAGGTTGGAAGGCAGCTCTGGAGTACACCTAGTCCAACATACCTGCTCAAACAGGGCCACCCACAGCAGATTGCCCAGGACCATGTCCAGACTTCTTTTAAACATCTCCAAGGGTGGAGATTCCACCACCTCTCTGGTCAACCTGTGCCAGTGCTTGGTCACCCTCATACATCACAATCCTGATGTTCAGATGTCACCTTCTGTGTTTCACTTTGCTCCCATTGCTTGGCTGTGTCCTCTTTGCACCCTCCCTTCAGGTTTTAATGGACATTAACGAGATCCCCCCAAGCCTTCTCTTCTCCAGGTGGACAGTTCCAGCTCTCCCAGCCACTTCCTCATAGAGAGATGCTCCAGTCCCTTCATCATCTCTGTGGCCCTTCAATGGGATCTCTCCAACACTTCCACGTCTCTCTTATCCTATGGAGCCCAGAACTGGACACAGCACTCCAGGTGCAGCCTCACCAATGCAGAGTAGAAGGGAAGGATTGCCTCCATCCACCTGCTGTCAATGCTTTGCCTAATGCAGCCCAGGGTACCGTTCATCCTCTTTGCTATAAGGGCACTTCACTGGCTTAAGTTCAACTCAGTGTCCACCAAGACATTGAACAAGACTGGACCTGATATTGTCTCCTGGTGTACACCACCAGTCATTGACCTCCAACTAGACTACGTACCACTGCTTACCACTGATCACCACCCTTCAGCCAGTTTTCAATTCACCTCTGTCTTTGTCTACTCAGATAAGAACTATGTGAAGCAAGTGTTCCCCTATTTTAGGCTGGTAAATGCACTAAGACATAGCAAGGTAAGCAAGATACTGACACTAGCCTTCAGACCTCCAATGGAAAGTAAATGGGGAGACTCCCATATCCACTGTAAGAAGACAGGAACAAATAGTGCTCTCCAGTTGGGTGGTGTTCAGGATACTTCAGACTGTTCAAAGTTAGAAAAAAACTGACCAATATGAGCTGGACAGAGATGAGAAGAAGCACAAAGATGCAGCAGAAAAATCATAGGGACCCACAAGTAAAAACTCCCTCAGAATACTGAGAAAGGAAAAATAAATATCATTTTATGCTTTATTTGGCAGGGGAGAGGGAGGGTTAGTAAGTCAGTGTATTTCCTGTGCTATCAAAGTGACAATTAGGCCCTTATAGAGTCTGACTAAAGTCAGGTATATCTAATACGTACTGCACCTAACACACAACCCTAAGAAACTACACTGTAATCATAGCACAGATATATTTCTGCTCTGGAGGAACATGTATGTGTGGTACCAGGTGTAGAAGGCAAACTCTATAAATGGGTGAAAAAGAGGGAGCCTCTGTGCTGAAAATGGGCAAGAGGACTTAAGCCAAGCTGTTAATGTTATCATGGAACATGGAGTGGAAACAAGGGGAAAGTATCTTACTCCCTTGACAATTTATCAATTGAATGAGGATGATTTGTGAGATTTAAAATTGGTCTAATCTTCAAAGTCCACTGAGGACCTAGCAATAAACACAGCTTAGATTGTAGGCTTCCTCTCTGGTTAAAACCAACAGGGCCAAGGCACATCTCTACTGTCATCAGACAAGTGAAAACCAAGATAAAGGCACACGCCATACCACTCTGCTAAACTTTGAGCTTCCACATCTCCAAATGAAGGGCATCACGAGGACCGAATCTGATATCACAATATTGACAGGAGGTGAACGTTCTCACAGCAACAGATGCCAAAGGGCAAAGTCTTCCTCCTTGAAGATAACATCACCAAAAACAGGCCTGCTTTTTTTAAAATAGAGTAAGAAGCCACTGCATCTGGGTGGATCACACGGCTACTGCATGAGTCAGACCTTGAGATTTACTTAATTATCACTCCATTAAGACAAACTGTCAATGAAGTCAGTGGGAGTTTAATCTGAAAGGGGGAATGGGGAGTGGAACAAGGGAAACGTTTACCTCCTGGCCATATAGCTGTTATTTCAATCTTATTATAGAATCAGAATTGGAAAGCACCTTAAGATCATCAAGTTGCAACCCCCCTGCCATGGGCAGGGACACCTCACACTAAACCATATCACCCAAGGCCTCGTCCAACCTGGCCTTGAACACTGCCAGGGATGGAACATTCACAGCCTCCTTGGCCAACCTATTCCAGTGCCTCACCACCCTAACAGGAAAGAACTTCCTCCTTATATCCAATCTAAACTTCCCCTGTTTAAGTTTGAACCTGTTACCCCTTGTCCTATCACTACAGTCCCTAATGAAGAGTCCCTCCCCAGAATCCCTATAGGCTCCCTTCAGATAGTGGAAGGCTGCTATGAGGTCTCCACACAGCCTTCTCTTCTCCAGGCTGAACAGCCCCAACTTTCTCAGCCTATCTTCATACGGGATGTGGCTAAAAAGTAGTTCAGATGATCCGTAAAGCTGAAATGTGCTCTTCTTAACAGCAGGCCATTTCTGTGAATGTAGAAGATTCTGCCAAATTCTGCACATGTTTTCATACATGTTTAATTTTACTCAGGAGTATCCCAAAACAACCACGATCGAGTTTAAGAGACATATGATGATCTGTGTGAATGTCAGCATTTTATATTTGGAACTATTTTGGCACTGCTTGTTTGGATCTAAAACATAGTTAAAAACTACATCAGCTTTAGTCTTTACTTTTTAAACTAATCTTCTCTTGCAGTTCTAAAGCAAGTATATCCTTTAAAAGGTCCAGTTTTGCTTGTACAACAGTGGAGGGCTGTAATTTGCTATGACAGGAAAAACTGACCTTAACGCTCCACTTGATCAAAAGTGATTGCATTGTAAAGTAAGTTTTAAAGGTCAGATGAACTAAGGAGCTTCAAACAATTGCATGGGCAGTTGGCATAATAAATAATCAATTTGCCATATGATTTCTCCTGTGCAGTTAAACTGATCAGACTGGCAGTATGCTTATAAGCTACACCTCTTCAGTAACAGTGTCCAAAACAAGCAAACCCTGCATGGTCTGGTTTGTACTTTTCTTGTTTAATCTGGAGCAATCTTGTTTAGAAATGAATTGATCAGTGCCCAGCAAGATTTTGTGATTAAAACCAAAACAAAACATGTTGGGTCAACTTTCCTCCTGATGTCATTTTACTCATTTCAATAAAACAACACCAGGACTGCCTGTGATCTGTGCTAAATACTTGCCAACTAACTCTGATCAATGTACTACTAAGATAATAAAAATAATAACAAAAAGAGCAAAGAGTGAAACTGGCCTCTTTCCAGCTCCCAGTGAAAGCAAAGACCTGCCACTTGCTTGGAACAGCCAGCAGGAATAATAGGAATATGACTGCTAATTAAACCAACCAATTGTTTCCTCATTTTTGTAGTTTGATGATACAAATGGCCACTTTTATCTTTGGTCAACAAAACATTCCCTTATATTCATTTGAAAAGCAGTGTGGGCTGGATTGTACTGCCTCTTACCAATTTTACCGTGGTT
Source organism: Neopsephotus bourkii (assembly GCF_033783945.1). Lineage (NCBI taxonomy): Eukaryota > Metazoa > Chordata > Aves > Psittaciformes > Psittacidae > Neopsephotus > Neopsephotus bourkii. The sequence continues at coordinate 4,089,489 of NW_026901456.1, read as the reverse complement.
AACAGTGAAATTATCCTGCGTTTACACTGGCAGAAATGTCAGAGAGCAATAAATCCCTACCTGTAAAGATACACACTGACACTCATTCAACAGTGGATGCATGAAAGCTAGTACAAGCATATGCCAGTGTGTATGGCAGCTATGCTGCCAGCCTCCTCAGAATTGCTTTTCTGCTTCTCTGCCATCCCACCTAGTGTGAGGAAGAGTGAAGCAATGACTGGGACATTGCAGACCACTCCTGAGATCAATCTCCCGGCTCTCCTGTGGACCTTGGGCAAGACCTTTATCTTAGTTCTCATCTTCTGTAAAACACCCCCTAAAAAGTGCTTTGAAAACTACAAAAGAAAGCCTTGATAAAAGAAGAACTGCCTCAGGAAAGTATTAATCTGAACAATTTAAACAGCTACGTTCTCAAACAGTCATAGCTGCTTTCAGGGACGACAAGAACCAGATACACTTGAGTCAGCTGTGATTTGCTGACCTTGGAGGAGGAACTAAAAGTGATTCTTTTCTATCTGTTGGCATTTATGAAAGGCATGCTGCCATATATATAGGAAGGGGAGGGAATGAAAGAAAGTCAAGCACTCATGTCATGATTTAAGATTGACTAGGCTAAAATTGGATATTTTATTTCAATGTGATTCAAAGTGGCTCACCCATTTTGGAAAACCAAAGGTCTCTTGCATTGTCTTTCAGGAAAAAAGGGAACAGCTGAGGTGCAAGGGATTTGCAGGGATTAGGGACCAGCTGGGAGGAGATGATGACCTGAGAAACAGTGGAAACCCATTAGCCCTAGTTAGCTATTACAGAAAATTCCCTACATAGAGGTTGCTATTGGTATTGCAATATGGAAGTGAGGAGAACAAAGAAATAGATAAGAAAGAAAGACAGGGGGTGAGTTTTGAGGTGATGACATTTCAGCTGCTGTTTACTGAACCACCTCTCTGAATCCTTTGAATGATTTCTTTCTGTTCTGTGTTTCACACAAAAAATACACAGGCAGGAAAGTAACAGAGGTGAATTTTGAGGTATGTGTACATATAGGTAAATAAATATACACATGTAAGTATAGGTATGTGTATATATGTTTGTATATATACCTATATACGTGTGCATACACATACTTTAAGTATATATGCATATATGTAGGTATCTGAAGTATCAATGGCATACATACTTATCTACACAAATCTCTTCTGAGTAAACAGAAAAGGGCATCAAATAACATCAAATTGTGCCAAAATTCAAATTGTACAAACAGGCACTGCAAAGTCTGCCACCTTGGTTCACACCAGCATTTTACACTTAAACTCAGTTCTACCCAACCTGCATTTTCAAGGTTTCCCAGTTTTCACCTCTAGAAAATTTCCAGTGGAGCTGTAGATCCCTCTGTAGTGATTAGTTTCCCATGCCAGTGGGCTCTCTTGCTTTAAATACCTTTCAGTGACTGCATAAGAACAGTCACAGACTAACAAGAAGATCACAAACTGCAGGCTGACAGCTGCTGTGTGCATATATGGCTATTCAGTGGTAATTTTTAAAACTGTGTGTCACCCAGACTTCTGAGAAGACCCATACAGCCTTTTTTGTTTCCATTCTTTTTTTTCCATTCACTTCAGGCTGCCATTCTTCCATCTGTGAAATCTCACTACAACAAGATGATGCAGTGCTGTAACTGCTCTGGACATAGTGTGGGCACACGGATCAATCCTACAGACTAAGAGCAGCGTGCTTAGCACAGCCCCAGTATTCTGGGCCTGTCACACATACTTTGCACTGTTACTCTACACAGGCCCAGTGGCCATCTCTATGAGACCTGGGACACCTGCCCAGCAGCTGGAAGTTCAAGGTGGATGCTTACCTTCTTCCTTTTGTGACAGTGCAAAGCTTCTGGGTGGAAGAAGGTACCTCTGAGTGTGTGACAGTCCTGCTCTCAGAAGAGATGTTTCACATGCAGAAACAGTGGCAGATTTTAACAGTTATGTTCCTGTTGAAAATAAACAGATTCTCTTAAAATCTTGTTTAAATCTTAAAAAATCTGCCCTATAGTTCCTTGTTTTGACCATTATGTTAGCAGACATTCTTTAGTCCTTTTTCTCTGCAACATTTTACATCAAGTTAGCACTTGAACCATTCCAGTTGTTAACCACCATCACCGTTTCAATACTTTCTACAATTCTGCAACTGTAGAATTTGTCCATACAAAGTCTTTGAAGGATGAAAGAAAAAGGATAAGGAAGCTCAGAGAATATTTTCTCCCTCCAAAGAGTTAATTATAAATACAAATCTGAAATTTGCAAGCTTTCTTCTGTTCAGTCCAGCAAACACCAGCACCACAAAATATTTAACAAGATTTGGAGTCTGAAAAGATTTATTTCTGGACTTAACTTTCAGCAAATAATTACTTGCATTCTTAAATCCAGGGTTAGTTTTGTGTGGAAAGAGGTCTCAGAATGCCAGTACATATGGCCAGGGACATTTTAGCTGATTGAGAAATACATGCTTTTTTTTTTTTTTTTTTTCTGGAAACAGATATGTTCACTCTAGAACTTTCTGTTCCCAAATTAACCCCATTTAAATTTAAATATTGGAAACAAATCTCCTAGAAATGCCATCTTTATCTCCCTTCTTTGCATCAGAAGTTATTCCAAACCTCTAGCCAGCAATTTTACATGTTCTGTATCAATTTTCCTTTGCTGGCACCTTTCAACAAGCCAGAAAAGCCCAGAGAAGGATAGCTGAGCTCAAGAGTATTTGCAGCATTTATTGCAATAGACACCCCCCCTCAATGGGATCCCACAAGGGAATGTTTAATCTGGCCAGTAACAACACGCCAGTTAAACATCAGCTGGAAAAAGCACTTGACAATATCCTGTGGAGAAGCAGCAAAGCACTGACAGGGGCTTCTGAGCAAATAGATTTTCTCTGTTTCCTGTGACTTGCTCATCAGAACTGTTTAGTGCATTACACTATGTAACTCACTGATATTAATTTTTATTTTATGCTTATACTATCAGAGTAGCTTGAAAGGCATTGTAAAGATAAATGAGATTCCTCTGTAGAAGTCACTTCACCAAATACAACCTGAAGCTACAGAAGATGATGAAAACACCTGGCAGAAAGAACTGAATGGCTATGTGACAAATGATATGAAGAAGAACAGAAGTCCCTCTGACCTGCAGGTAGAATTTAACATGAATTTTAATAGACTGTCAGGGCTGCAAACTGGATCACAAAGGTCAGCAAGGAGAAGGCAGTGTGACACGAAGCCAGCAACAGATATTAGGCTGTGTCGCAACAGGGAGCCTGAGCAAGGAGTTGGAAACTTCTGTCCTCCTAACACTAACAAAGTGAATAGAGTTACAAGAGAAGGACTGATGTGTAAATTAAACCATGGGTTAATTCCTCAAGCAGTTCTCCAGTTATAGAGCATTCCAGTTCCAATGGTTCTAACTAAATTACCAGTGATATTCATGGATCATCTCAGCACCATAAGCCTCACATGCCCATGAGATCAGAATCAAACTCTATCTTCTTCCAAACTAAAAAAGCAAAAAAAAAACCCCACAACAACTCATCAGCATTAACATATATGACAAGAATGTACAATTTTCTGGAGTAAGGAGCACAATGACATGCAGGATAAAGTATAGGTTGGCATCACTTTCCTTGACACACTGTCAACAATGGGTTCACATTACACCTGAGCACAAATGTTACTGTGCAGAACAACAGTGTAATATCAAAAGCTAGATCACATTACTCACACAGACTGAAACAACAGATTTACTGACAGAGAGTAAGCTGGCTGTGGTAGTGCTGCTATTACCCCTAATCAGCACAGTTACGTTCATGAATCAGAAAGATTTCTGTAACTATTTTCAACAACTGAGTTTTTTCAGTGAATTCTTAGTTTGTAGCAACAGCATAGTTCTATACTGTGAGACGCCAGCAACATTAACATGATTCTAAGGAAGAAACAAAATGGCCCCAAGATCTATAAACCAGTAATCAGCAGCCTCCTGTGTACTGGAAAAATATCTAGGAGGGTGTTACTGACACTGATCCAGGACAAGGGCAAAAAAATGCATGCTTAGATATTTCTGTAATGAATGTTCATCTTCCAAACCAGCTTTTAGGAGTCTTGTATTAAAAATGACTGAATAAAGGAAGGAGTTGGAACTATTTTTATTTTAATTTTCCCCTCATTTAAAATAAGGAAAAACATCTTGAAATGTCTACATCTACAAAAATCCTTATTTCTTTTTATTCTCTGCTTAGGAGAAGTGTTTCTTCAAGCAAAAAATAAAACCAACAAACCAAAGAACCCATAATTTTTTGTTCATTTTTCAATTCACTGAAATTTGAAATATAAACATAAATAAAGGTTTAAATAAAAAGTAAATATAAATAAAACTAAACATTTTAAAAACATACATGTAAGACTGCCTCTAGAAATACAATTTTGCATACAAAGCCTTTGCGCATATCTTTGTAAGCAAACCTGGGCTGGCTACTCTGCAACATCAAATCAAAAGTGCAAGCTAAAATGCAAGTAAAGCATTTAAAATAAGCATCTAAAGAATATGATCACATCACTGTTACAAATATTATAGCTCAAACAGTAGTCAGAGGAACTGACAGCCTGAATTTTCCAGGAATTATGGTGAGATGATTATGATGGTCCAAATAGGTTTAACAAGCCATTGAGTGCATTTGAATTGTTATATCCTTCTATTACAAGATCAGATCTAAGAACACCTACTACATTCTTTAGCTCAGAACTGAGAGTACTGAGCTGAAGAATAAGTTGACTTTTTCGTTTTCACTAGTTGGCTTGTGACTTCTGCATTATATTCTGCATGCATGCTTCCAGACCTTCACTGGGAGGTTTCTTGAAGGCATTTCTATCACACTTTCACTCTGATAGAAAGGTGTCTGAAAACATTATTCAGTGTTTCCCACCGGCTTTGAGTCAGTGAGCAAGGTATTCTATACACAAATAGCACCTGACTGTTTCACTGAAAGCTTGTCCTAAAGCAGACATGCAGAGGCAAATGATCAGGCTAGTCTCCTTCTTTCATTTATCCATTCTCAGGGTTTGTCTCAAACTTTAATACTGTTGTTTCAAGTGTCAGAGAAAGTCAGGGAAACTGATACCCCCCACAAACACATCCCACATCCTATGTGACTGCACTTAATTCTTATTAAGCGCTGGTTTTCACTTTTTTTCACAACTGTATTCATTTTAAGACTTCTTCCAGGTGAAGTACGTGACACGTAACCTATCTGACATACCGTGTTTGTCCACATCTTATAGCTTTTTTGCTTCTGAACATAACTACATATTGTCATTTATACACACATACTAGAAAAAGGAAAGGGAAACATGCAAATAATTTTTGGACGAGACTAGCACTGCATTCAGTTTTTCTGGGTTTATCTGTAAAAAGTTTGTCCTGTTAGAGTTGTTTTTCAGATTACATTGACCCCGAGTCATTTGGAGAAAAAGAAGACTTTGACATCTCTTGTAGCATGAAACAAACAAATATTATTCGTTGCAAACAACTAGAAAAAGGAGGGGAGGGGATATGAAGCTGTGAAGACAAATTTAAGGAAGTAGAAGAGAAATACTGCATTTTCTTTTAAAAAATAATCACTGTTTCCCAGTAACTATAGTGGAGTTTGTAGCAGCCTCCTCCCTGACTTTCTCACAGCAGATGCCTACAAAACCAGATTAATGGATCCTTTCTTCAAGCCAGGTGGTAATGAAATGATGATACAATGTTTCCAGCTCTTAGCACAACCTGCAACTTGTAAAATGCTGAGGCATGCCCATAAAGCACAGAGAAAAGTAGGTGGACGACTCCTTAATAAGAAGAAGATATTAATGATACCAAAAACTGAGCGGTATTTACCATGAAACTCACAGAGAGAAAAAGTCCTTTGGCTATTTTCTTTTCCAATTTCATTAAAGATTAGCTGGTTTCTTTTTTTACTCCTGCCCAACATAACAGTATTCTGCTTTCTGCACAGACTTAGACGCTCGCATGTGTATTTAGCACCGGTTTGTGGTAAGGTGTAATTTATCTTTCAAATTTTGCTGTGATGACTCTCAGCCCTCAGGAAGGGCTGAGATAGATCATCATTAAGACTCTGCAGAGGTCTTGCAGCAGGTATAAATGACATTTGCACTCACAGAGAAGTACCTTTTTTCATTTGAAGTCCTTGTGTTGGCAGGAACAAGGCACGGCACCCTGGCTGTCCTAGATGTACACTGGGTCTGACATTCCTCTTTATTCTTCCACTCACAGACATTCTTCTGTCCTCCTGGAGTAATCCATGCCTCTTCTTGAATAACAAGGGGAAGTCATTCCTTGAGACACCAGTGAATGTGCACAGTTACAGGCCTTGTGTATTCTTTGTTTGCTCTTCATTCACCAGAAGTGGAGCAGCTCTGTCCCCGTTCAAGTGATCCGTTCTGAGAGGCTTTATGAAGTGGCAGGAAGATTTGCAAACGTCTGGTGAAATTCTGCAAATTGTTCATACACCTTAATTTTTACTGTCACTGCTGTCAGTATTTGTGGAAGCTTTTTATGGGAGAAAGCTTGCAGAAAACCTAGCAATAAAACTGGGCAATCGGTCCAATTAAAGTCCTTCAGGTTAAAAAAAAAAGAGAAAAAAGGACAAATTATACCACTTTTTTTCATGCAACAAAAATGGCCGCAAAAGCAGGACGGGCTGGTAGATTACACTTGTGCCTGAAGCACAGGTACAAGAGGGATGATATTTTCCTTGTCTGTAGCAGTAGTTTTCATTCCAAAGTCTATACATATTTGGGACATGTATTGCTCTCAGTGCAAATTCTGAACATCTTCTAGGATTAAATTGGCCTTCTGTGCAGAGATTGAGGAGCCTGATGGAGAAGCTGAGCCTTGGGCACTGACTTCACTTCAGTGTGCCACGATTTGGTGACAAACATGAAATGGAAGTTCTGTTGTTGTCTTTGTTCTGGTGTTGGACAAATGCCATTGAACACCATGAGAACAGTTTCTGTATCAAACTGCAGTCACTCTACTCCTCCAGGATTTGCAATGTGAAGACATACCCCTCTGCTGTAGAAAAGTCTGATTCTTCTGGTTCCACCATACATCCCAAGATGTGCCTACAATAGGGTTAAGCTAAACCTGAATTCCTGATCCCTTCAAAAATAATTGTCATACAAACCACAGTCTTGCTGACTTCATCAGTGCTGCCATATCTGCAAGTGTAAACAAAGGGTAATGCAGCTGTTCATCTCACAAACCGTTGTGTATTTTGACAGTGTGGTTTTCCCCTCTTGCTTCCCTCTTTGCTTGGCTCAAACAATGAGTCTGTCCGCTGATGTGCAGAATTAAAACACATTGTTCAGATGCCAGAAACTATCTGCTGCCTTTTATCAGCTCTTTTGCATCCCTCCCTTCTAGCCACCTGCTGACAGTATCAGTAATGATATTTAAAAAAAACCCAAAACATTTTAGGCACAGAGATTTCAGAACTATTCAAATTTTGCCCTGTGTAGAACCTTTGTAGGGGTCTCTTTTGCCCTCAGACAAGACAGCTCTTAGTTCTGGGTCCACACACCTGAACTGAGCTGCAGATGCCATCTCCTCCATAGCTCTGGGAACCAGGATCTCTGCTGTTTGCCTTCTGTAACAACACCTCAGCTTCTTATAGAATAGGATTGGTTTTCTCTTTTTGTGTGTGTGCGCATGCAACAGCTGGTTATGCAATCATTTTGGGGAGGGGGCTTGGCAGGCGGACTCCACTGAAATCACACTCATCAGTCTAAAAAACCACCACTGGTGTTTGTTGGATATGTCTCATCCAACAGTGCTGTAGTATGGATGAGCCCCAGAATTATCACAGAATGTCGAGTAAATGTCCCTCTTTTTGTGTACACAAACACACAGTTCTCATACCAGGAGTTGTTTGTGCCAGTCAAAGAAAAAAAGTGTGTAGGAGGGGTGTGGGTTACATGCATTATTCTGTCTGTCACATCACCTTCACTGCCTCGTTATTTATTTATTTATGCTAAAGCCAACCTGTATTCCATCTCAGGCATGGCAGGTGTTTATATCTTGGGAATCAACGCCCACATTTTGTGTACCTGGAACTCAGCTCAGCCTGGGGCTGCTTGCGATTCCCATTACAGTCGCCAGGAGCTGCACATGTCCACCTGGGAGGCAGCATCCCTCAACCTCCTTGGTGCCGCATCTGCTGGCAAGCAGAAAATGAATATTTTATAGCACAGAAAAATAACTGGCAGCCGCTCTGCCACACCATAGTAGCCAGCACGGTGCATGATGTATAGCATGCTGCCTAGCAATGTTGCTAAGCAACGCAGCACCATCCAAGAAAATCCTGCATTAGCTTGTAGTGGCTGGTGGGGTGGGTTAGACGTGACACTTTGCACACAGAGCGATGTAGAGAGAGGTGTGCTTTGCTTAAGACTATTATGGGCGTCTCCGATCACTGATATGTCTCCCCTATTATTCTCCCTGCTCTGATGAACTGCATCACAATGCACCGTGCGCCGCAATAATTTTCTGCTGAAAAAATACCTCCCCCCCAACCCCCACGCTTCCTGTTTCTTAATGCTCTTCAAACCTGATTTAGAGAGTAGCGAGTAGTGGAATTTTACAGCTACATCCCATGATGCTCTCGCTCTCAATCCCATGGCCTGGCTCATACCTCAAACTAACCGTAAAGTCAGATCACAATGATGTGACTCACTATTATAACTAAAGATAGATCTTGTCAAAAGCAGTCATGAGCCCTGGATGCTAGAGATTGTTTATTCAGCATTGTGTTTTGGGGTAGGTTCTTTTTTCTCCCTCTCCTGACACCCTAACTTTTCACATTCAGAGGTTTATCTATCCCATGTTAGTGAGTATTTGGGTTAACAGGCACGTATGGGTATACGCTTTTGGTGATCTGGAGGAAATATTAGACTGCACAGCAGTTGAGCTGTGAGTGTGAGTTCAGCCTCACACAGGTCCCAGGTCAGAGCTTCACAGCAGCACAGTCTGGGGAATCCCAAACACCATGTGGGCATGGGGCAGGAGAGCCACAGGAAGGAGGTAGAAATATTTTTAAGAGGGGTTTCTTCTAAGCCTAAAAATCTTTTTTCTTTTTTCTTTTTTTTTTTTTTTAATGTTTACATGCCAGGTGTTTCCAAGTGTGAGCATTCCTCTGGAGCATTTAATAATGCATATTCCACACAGAATAAAGCAGTGCTGGTGCAGGAGACAAAAAGAAGCACCCTAGAAGCACCAACTGAGGCAAGAGGGGCTCTCTCTCCAAGATCAGCAGCTCTTGCTAAGGCCACAGAATGGCTCAGCGTTGGACAGGAGCAGGTAAGTGGCAGAACAGACCCGACCTGCTCTGTTGTTAGCCACCCTGACCTTCCTCTGTGGCATTGACAATGGCCATGCAACAGGAAATTACAGGCTCTGGTGAACCTCCATGGGCATAACATCTCTACAAGGCAAAAACACGTGGGAACTGGGAGATACTGTCTTGGAGGAAAACAGCATCTGCAGGTGCAAAGCAATCTGAATTCCTCCCCCTCCCCCCCCCCCCAGCCTCAGCCACCCAAGCACAGGGAAAGGAGGACTGAATTTTATTGCTCTATAAACATAGATATGGAAACTGGCAGGTGAGGGAACTGGAGATAGTTCTTTGGACATCCTGGATCCATTTCAGCTCTGTATAATTCCACTAGTGTCAAAAGCATTACATCAGGGACAAAACCAACTCATTATTTTTAACCTGGCTATTTCCTTTTGTGCCCTTCATTCAGGAAACCCATATGCAAGTGCATGATTTTAGTCATGTGAATATTCTCACTGAAGGCAGTGTGACTGCTCATGTACTTAGAGTTAAATGCATGCATATATACACACAGGACTGGGGCCTAAAACAGCACTGGACGGAAAAAAGAAAAGTAGTGTACGAATAGAATCATAGAATGGTTTGGGTTGGAATAGGTTCAGGAAACAACAGTGTACCATGAGGGTCTGTGAAGAGTGTCTCTCCATTTGGGCAACAGTAACATTTTTGGCTATGTTTCCCCATTGAAGCTTGACAGTTTCTCTGAGACCAGCAGGATCTTTAGGAAAGCATTTTAAAATATGACTGCTGTAAAGGGAGAGGGTGGGGGTGGTGAGGAGAACAAAATATCCAAAATGCTCCCAAATATTAAGCAAAAAAAACAAAAACAAAACAAAAAAAAAACAACCAACCCAAAGAAGCCAGTTATGCAAATGTCCTTTGGGACTGCAGTCTATGTCTGTGACTTTCGTAACCTTGTCCTAATTTTCTCTCCTGCACTTGCAGGGAACACCCCAGGGGTCTTTATAAGGAAGCCTTCAACATACATGATTTTCTGCACTGCTTCTGACTTCACACTGCTGCTATTCCTCAAAAACCATGACTTCCAAACACTAAGAATTATGATCTCTAACCAGTGTCTTATGTCAGCAATGCTCTACAGAAACCTGAACAGCAACTCTTCTATATTTATATCTTGCAGCAATGTAGAACACAGGAAAGCATCAAGAAATTTGATGAATTCAGTGTTACACCCAGACTATTTTAAAAATCCCTGTTTGCAATAGCACTGCTTTCACAACTTTACAAAAACCTTTTTCAACATCCGGCTGCAAAATTAAATGTAACGCCAAATCTTGTCCTTTCAGGTTGAAGCCTTCAGCATGTGATTTGAACAAGAGTGACTCTCACAGATACCATACCACATGATAAGTGATTCAATGAAGCTCCTGAAATCAGCAAACTTACTCTGGTTTGCAGCAGAGTAAATGAGACCAGGTTTGCCATAATCAATGAATTCATAAAGAAGATGCTCACATAGACTGTGAAACAGGCTAACAAGTGTCAGAAGACGTGCTGAATTCATTTTTCATTACTATGGGGTAAGAACTACTAGAAATAGCTATGTCTATGACTTCTAGAATAGTCTTCAATTTCTCATGCTCATCTAAGTGAGGGAAAACATCTTTATGTTTTCAACTGCCATGCCCACCAAACTTCCTCTTACTTGCATGTGGGACTGTTCAAATTCACTAAGAAAGCAACCAGCTTAGTTCTGTCCCAACTTTCTGTTTCAGCTTTATGTATTTGCCATTCAAACAAGATAGGCAAATCCATGAAATTCATTTCACAGAACATTGAGCAAATGGAATGTGGAATAATGCTCTTCAGTTTCTGACATATGATCAAGTGCAAATTTGCTAGAAGGAAAGAGAAGCCTTGCAACAGCCTTGAAATGGATAAAAACCTTGCCACAAAAACCATAGGTAATACATGCAGAAAGTTATAATATTAGTATTGGCTTCCCTCTTGTGGTAATGAGTAAGCTGTAGCCCTAACATGTAACCAGAATCTGCTGAGGCATCTGTCTAACACAAAATGCTGCAATACGCTCACGGGGCAAGATGCTTGCATCAATGCAAAAGACAGGTTAATTTCAGTTTGAGGCAGACACAAAGACCTACATGTGGTGAGTGGATGGCAGGCTGGGGTCTCAGCTCTGCAGAAATACCTCTGACCTCTGAATATTTTGGAGATCTACTGTGCTACGAACTGGGCAGATACTGGCCCAAGTTTAAACTGAAGTAAGAGAGGTCTTCCGCTTGAAAGGGCACTTTCAGTCCTAAATGGAAAGGTGGTTCATGTTGCAAATCTGCTCAATGATCTCTGCTGATTCTGCCATGTCAGTGGCCATTTCTGTGACAGACCTCAAGGACATGGACCAGCACCTCTAATTCACTATGTACATTAACATTCTGATTCCAGATGTGAGTCTATGTTAACACCTCATTTTCCACAGCAGTGCTGGAGCAGGCATGATGAATCTCCGCTTTGTTATTTTCTCCATAGCCACTCACACGTTACCACAGTCTGACTGACATTTGTGAATTTACAGTATTTCTTTTTAATGACAGCATGTGTAAGAAGGTATCATTGCTATTAACAAAGTGTGCTGCATCAACACAATTTAAAATTGTTTACAAAAGGATGTTGGTCTCATTCTTGCATTTTTACAGATGGGGGAACTGAGGCGCAGAATAATTAGAAGCCAATCAGCAGGCCCAAAGCAGAGCTGAAAATAGAACCCAAACCTCCCTAGTCTCAGAGCAGTGTTCTAACTGCTCCTCTGCCATTGTGTGAAATGATAAAGCTCAGCTGTTAGTACTACCTACACCAAAGCATGTCTATTATTCACATATTTTCCCAAACCAGTTCTTTTTACCCTTGATATTTCATGGACAGCCTCTAAAACAGTCAAATGTCCAAGTGAGCCCACATCACTTTTACTAGCATAAAGCCTTGAAGATCAGTGCTTATTTTACCAACCTATAAAAATCATGCCATAGCTTACCCTTAAATTATTTTTTTCAAGCTTTCTAGGTTATCTAGAGTGTAGATTTTTTTTGTAAGTCTACACTTAAAAGTGTAGATATTTTGCCAAGGAAACTACAAACACCTACTTATGTTTTTCTTCCCCTTTTATAACAGATTACTATGGTAGCATGGAAAATAAACTAGAACACCATGAGAACCCCAAAAGTATCACAATAATATCATAACAATTAATCATTTTATCATGTGAGAATGCTAGAGTTAAACCTCCTTGGAGGACAAGAAAACATAGGCATAGGTGCTTGGTTTTGCAAATAGGAGAGTATTCTGATGCCAAGGTCAGTGAGTTCAGTTGCCTAACTCAATTAGTACTGCTCCTATTTTGGAAAAGCCTAACCATTTTTGTGGTTTTATAATCATTCTTCCCCTTTTGAAGGGGGGGAGGGAGGGGAATAAATGTTTACTGTCCCTTGACATTGAAAGAAAAACCCTTTTCTTAAAGGGAAAAAGAGCGAGAACGTCCCCAGGCAGCAAGATTTTAGTGGGTGGGTCACTGTGTGAAAAGGTTTAGTCCCCAGGGAGTCAGCATGACAGAGCACTTGAACTTACCTGCCAGAGCGGAACTGCTTATGGAGCAGAGGTATGGAAAACAACCAGGTGAATTAGATTCAGCAAAAGTACCAGCTGTTCCTGTGGAAGATAAAGGGCAGTCCCTGGGAGACCAGAAAAAAAAAAAACAAACCCACAACAACAACCACCACCTTCCCTCAGCAGCTGCAGGAACAAAAACATGGGAGCAATGGGGAGGTGAGTTTGGTCACAACTTAGAACTGTGTGACATTCTCTGAGCTTAGCTCAAGACCAGGAGAGGAAAACTCCTCCACTTCTTGTAAATAACATAAACTTTCTGCAGAGGAACTTGTCAGGAACTTGTTTGCAGCTACACCCTGGCTCCTCTGGGACTCTCCCATGCCTAATCCCAGGCTCAGCCAAAGGGAAACAGCCGAGTGCAATTACTGACTAGCAGGTGCAAAACAGCATTCAAAACAGGCCAAAAGCTCATGTTTCAGGTGAGTTGCAAGGTAAAGGAGAAAAGTATTCAGTGTTTGCAGCATTGCTTAAAAGTTTGGGGTCACTAGTACAATTACTAGAGGTTTTTATGAGCAGTGGTTTTTGGGTTGATTTTTTTTTTTTTTAAAGGAGCTGACCATAGTCTGGTAGAGAGTAAGTTTAGCATGTTTTTTGGCACTGACTTGGTATGCTCTAATCACTCTTAGGTCCCCAGATGTCTTGTTACAAATCTCATCTCCTTTTTACCTCTACATGTTGCAAATTACCTGTGGAATGGTCTAAATCTTGCTACAAGTTCTGTGGCATCTCATGCAGTTGGGCCCTCATCAAAACACATTCCACCATTATCACAGTTGAAGGATCATCACATTCTTTCTAGAAACATAAAAGTGCTGATTACAGTGAACTCCTCTGCTCTTACGCCTGAGTGAAGTCCATGTATCTTCAGTATAAGCATAAGAATGCATCTAAAAGTACCTAAACTCAAACCAGTTATTTTCAAAATTTCTCAATAAAAGGAAAACAAAATGTTTTGTGTGATTTCAGTTATAGTCTGTCTCAACAGGAGAAAAATATGACATTTATAATTTCACCACATTTATTAAGAAAGAGTGCTTTAATGTTTCAATCCTTCAAGCACTGAAGTGGCAGACCCACAAGTAAATATTCTTTCAGGTGCTTCTCATGGAAGAACTTGTAAATATTCAAGTGCTCGCTAGGTGACCAAATTGAAATCAGACACAGGGGTAAATGTCAAATAATTAGTGACTGGCAGTATGGGGAGTTTAATAGCTTTCTAGAAGAAAAGTAACCCTAAAAACACCCAGACACTGATGATGGAGGAATCCATTATTATAACAGGAATCCACATACAAGAACAGGCTTTATTAGGATTTAAACTTTCCCTCCAGTATAAGGCATAAAGGTACAAACTGTTTAATACCTGTGGTATTTTACTTGCCTAAAATTAACCTGTGAGAGCTGCTCTGGTTTTAATTCCTGAAAGCGCTACCAGGATTTGACCCATTCCCTAGTTCATTAAAGTACCCTCGGTATTCAGTGGTTTGACTGGCCTCAATAAGCCATGATTCCACGTGCATTTAAAATGCTACAAGATCACAGAGTGCTTCAGAATTACACTAACAAAATTTTGGATATGGAACCCCACTTCAGATAAATTCATTCTCTGCATCATTCCAAAACTTGAGTGCATGCACATCATCACAAATAAAAAATAGACAAGTTTGATGTTTTGCTAAAGAAAAACATTTTTCTGCATTTTAAATATGCTGTTCTTAGCATTGTAGTTATAAAAGTTATTGAGAACAATGGTGTTCCACCAGGCTTGAACCGATCATGGACTATACTTGTGCCTTTGACTGACAACACAGCACATACGGCCAGAGATAGAAGAGTGAACTAAATTCTGACATCCAGAATAAAGTCTGTTGGTGACATATTTCTGGTGGGATGGTAAACTGTATTTCCTAAAGAGCTTTACTCTAATTCTCTGGGGTTTGACGTAGCTGAAGCGATCACTTCGCTTTCAATCTGTGGCAACAGCAACATCTAGTGTTCAAAGCCGTTCCTGCTTTTCACGAATGCCATGCTTTGTATTTCAAATGCTGCACCCAACTGAGCTACTCACAGCACTGAAATAATTACTTAAACCTGGTAACAGCTCCTCAAAGCAGGCAGGCGTTTTATCTTCTCATACAAAAAAAGGCAGAAGAATTAGGGAGAGAAGGAGTTTAACTGTTCAAGATAGTTCATTAGTGGGAAGGATCTTAGTTGCTCAAGGTCACACAGAGACTGCCAAAGTCAAGCTGCCGACTCTATGCTTTACCTAGAAGATTGTGTCTTTGCCCCAGGAGATGTTCAGATCTAGTCCTAGTTTCTAGGAGGAAATAGCTCATTGCATTACAGAGGTAGCTCCACTGTGTTAGAGGGCAGCAGAAATGTCTGTAAGGAAATAACACAGCTGACACTCTTTCCATTGAAAGAGTCACTAGGGGTGTCCCCCAGGGCTCAGTGTTAAGGCCAGTGCTGTTTAATATCTTCACTGATAATCTGGATGAGGGGATCAAGTGCATCCTCAGTAAGTTTGCAGACAACACCAAGTTGGGCAGGAACATTGACCTGCTGGAGGACACAAAGGCTCTGCAGGGGGATCTGGACAAGCTGCATCAATGGTGTGAGGTTCAACAGGGCAAAATGCCAGGTCCTGCACTTGGGCCACAACAACCCCATGCAATGTTCCAGGCTTGGGAAAGAGTGGCTGGAAAGCTGCACATTGGAAAAGGACCTGGGGGTGGGGACTGATGGAGCTGAACATGAGCAGCTTGCGCCCAGGCAGCCAAGAAGGCCATCAGCAGCCTGGCCTGTGTCAGCACAGCGCAGCCAGCAGAACTAGGGCAGTGACTGTCCCCCTCTACTCAGCACTGGTGAGGCCACACCTCACATTCTGTGTTTGGTTCTGGGCCCCTCACTACAAGACAGACATTGAGGTGTTGGAGCAGGCCCAGAGAAGAGCAACAAAGCTGGTGAAGGGTTGAGAGAACAAGTGTGATGAGGAACACCAGCAGGAACTGGGGGTGTTTAGTCTGGAGAAAAGGCTCAGGGAGACCTTATCACTCTCTACAGCTACCTGAAAGGAGGACGTAGTGAGGTGGGTGTTGGTCTCTTCTCCCAAGTAACAAGTGATGGGACAAGAGGTAACAGCCCCAAGCTGCACCAGGGTAGGTTTGGGTTGGATATTAGGAAAAATTTCTTCAGAGAGGGTGCTCAGGCATTGGAACAGGCCGTCCAGGGAAGTGGTGGCATCACTGTCCCTGGAAGTGTTCACAAACCGTGCAGATGAGGCCCTCAGTGACATGGCTTAGTGGTGGACTTGGCAGCGCTGGGGTAATGGTTGGACCTGATCTTAAAGATCTTTTCCAACCTAGTTGATTCTGTGAAGAACTCATGGGACACTCTCTCCTGGCGCATCTCAACAGGGGGATGTGCATGGGTGTGAGAATTACAGGACCCTTACAGTAACAAGACAAGGAGGTGGGCCACTGCAGCCTGCAAGGCCCTTAAGATTGCCTGGACCTCTCTTCCCATCCCATAGCCCCTCCACCTGCAAAGCCATAGTCACAGGCATGGCCAGATGAGGGGCTGGGTGTAACTGTATGTGCAGGACAGCCACAGGCTGGACTGAAGTACTCTAGGGGACCCACTTCCCTGGTCACTCTGGTTCGCCCCCACACACCCCGCACCACCAGACCCTGCCTGAGGACAGCCACCTTCTGCAGCAGGGTGTAAGAACGGGCGGCGAGGGGAACGTTTCAACTGGCGCTCGGAGGACGCTGGGGAGCGGGGCTGGCGTGAGGCAATGCTGGGGCCTGCCCGCCCTCGGGAACTACAGCTCCCGGCAGGCGCTGTGCAGGAGGACCGCGGGTAGAGGGCGGCTGGGGCGGTGGCTGCGGCTGCGCATGCTCGGTGCTCCGCCGCGGGGGCCGGGCGCAGCGGTGACCCTGAGCGGAGGCCGGGGAAGATGGCGGCGGTAGCGGGGCTCTCACTGAAGGTGACGTTGGGGGGTGGCGGTGGCCCTGCCGTGGTATGGGGGGACAGGGGCGGAAAGGGACGGCACGGCACGTTGCGCGTGTTCCCATATCCATTTCCCAGCCCGGTCCCTCCGTCCGTTTTGTGCCCTGCAGGTGCGGCAGCTGAGCACTTCGGCGGCGAGGCCGGTCTCCAAGCTGGTCAAGGTGAGGGGAGCAGGAGGGTCACCGGCGGGGCCGCCGGTGTGGCGAGAGGCGGGCAGCAGCCGGGTCCCCGGCCCGGGGCCGGTCTGAGCCCCCGCCCGGTCTCTCGCCCTCAGCCCCCCATCCAGGTGTACGGGCTGGAAGGGCGCTATGCCACCGCGCTGTACTCCGCCGCCGCCAAGCAGAAGAAGCTGGAGCAGGTGGAGAAGGAGCTGGGCCGAGTGTGGGTAAGGGATTCTACAGCTTGTGTTTGCTGAAGCCCAAACGTGGAGTGGGGGGCAGCGAGGCTGCTGCTTGCTAGGGGGGAGGCGGACTCGGCTCTTGCGTCTTGAGACTCCCAGGGAGCTGGCCAGGCCTGTGTGCTGCCTGCAGTGCACACCCACTGTTAAGGTGCGTGGAAGAGATGCAGGAGGAACATCAGCTCTAAGAAACAAACCTGCTGTAAATGAGCTACACGTGGAGCTGTTGTTTCACTTCCAGTCAGCTTCAGACCTCCTCATTCTTTCTCAAGGCATGACTGTGTTGCTTGCTTTGGGTAGTCCAGTTGGGCCTTGTAATGCCTGGAAACTCCTGGCCTTCAGTACATTGTGTGTGTGTTTGTGTGTCTTATTAGGCGCTTTTGAAGGACCCCAAGCTATCCAGTGTTGTTATGAACCCTCACACCAAGAGCACAGTTAAACAGAAAGCTGTGAACGATGCCTTAGCAAAAGAGAAGATGTCCCCTATTACTGTCAACCTGATGAGTGAGTAACTGTTTGAGTTCAGAAAAACATGTAAGGCTACTTGTTGTTACTGTTAGCTAACCAAAACTGCTTCTAGTGGCTGCTTTAAACCCTTCCAATGCATCTGCCTCTTCCAGATTTGCTGGCTGAAAATGGTCGCTTGCGTTACACACCAGACATTGTCTCTGCATTTGGGAAGATCATGAGCGCGTACCGAGGAGAAGTGCTGTGCACAGTCACCACTGCACAGGTTAGTTAGGAACCTCCAGATCGAGCTCCTGTGGTGATGGAGAGAGGTGTACTTAGCCAGGAGCACTCTGCAAGCCTGCAGCCAGGCTGGAGCTCACTGTCAAGTCCTCAGTCACTCCCCAGTGCTTTACATGAAATCATGTTTCTTCTCAAGCCCATGGTCTCAATTGCTAGAAGCAGCAAAATTAATCTTTTTTTGTACAACCTGAATGCTGTTGTGAGACAGATCAGGATTTTCCATCAAGTGCGTACTTTGGCAGGTACAGATTCCTGATGCCATCCGAAGATGTCAGCATCAAAAGTTTGCACAAACAACATTTATGAAATTAAGGGGACACAAAGGATTGCGTGTTTCTATGCTGTCCTTCAGTTTTTCCTGTTCAAGAAGGCTGCTTAATGTCCCTGCCTGGTGCACATGTCTGCCTTTAGAAGAATCTGAAGAGAAAACCTGGGTTCTCGTTACGTCTCTTGGATATTTTCAAGTCCTTCATTTTCTTTGTCTCCTGTTCATATTTTTCAGCCCTTGGATGATGCCAGCCTTACTGAGCTGAAAAGTGTTCTGAATGGATTCTTGGCTAAGGGAGAGGTCTTGAAGCTGGAGACCAAGGTCTGAATTTTTGATTTGTAAATAAATCTCAGCAGGTTCATGTTAAGCTGGGGTTCATCACCCTGATCTTAATAATTCCACTGAATCCAGTTGCTGTACTACACAATCTGTATTTCCTGATGATGCTTTAGTTACTAAAATCTTAACTTTGGAATACAGTGACGGCAAAGTTATTTTAAGGCTCTTTTAAAAGCTTTCTTTTTTCTTTGTTTTACCAGTGTAAAAATTGCATGCTGAGCTCACAGAGTTTTGCTAACAGAATTTCTGTTCAATGTTTCTCCTTTAGACTGACCCAGCCATCCTTGGTGGCATGATTGTCAACGTTGGGGAGAAGTACGTGGACATGTCAACAAGGACAAAGGTCCAGAAACTCACCAGAATCATGAGAGAGACGGCCTAGCACACTGTCCTTGTCACTCGCAGTGAAACCGGTCAGATGGAGACAATAAACTTAACTTCTGCTTGAACAGATGGTGTGAAGTGTTTTGATTCAGGAACCAGCACTGAGGGGGAGAGGTGAAGCTGCAGTGAGTTTTGCTTAGTTCTTGCTGAACATTTCATAACCCAGCTTGAAAATGTCGCTTGCCCTGAATGCAGGTGGATGTTGCTCAGAAGGGAATGGAGAGTAACAGTGTAGGAGCTGATAAATGGGGTCACTGCTGCTGTGAGGTTCTGCCAGTCACCAGAGAAAGCTTTTGCTCAGGCTATTGTCAGGCCAGCGGAGGAGCAGTCCTGCTGCACAAGCTCATTTCAGTGGCATTATTGGAGCCTGTTCACCAGCCACGTTTAATGTGGTTGTTGTAGTTGTTGTTAGAGAATTATTGATAAAAACAAGTATCCCTGCAGGGGAGGGACGGTTTAGCCCTGGGCTGTCCCTGGAAGTGCATTCCCCAGGGGGCCCGCCTGGGGTTGCTGGCAGGCCACACATCCTGCCAGGAGGGGTAAAGGCCACCCTTGGGTTCTGGGCTGGGAATGCGAAGGTCCAAGGCAGAATGAAGTGCTGGTTCTGGAGGCAGTGGGAGTGGCAAGGCGGGTTTGTGCTGGGGAAGGTGAGGGAATGCTGAAGCTCCACAGGTCAGGGACAAGGGGTGGGGGGCTTGGGCCCCCCTGGAGGATGAAGGGCAGGGCATAGGGGCAGGTGGAGTGGGCCATGGGGCAGTGGAAAGGCCCAAAGTTGTCTCTTAGCACCCTGTTTTCCATTCCTGGTGCTGTTCCATAGCACCAGTGGAATGCATCAAGCTGTACCTGAGGCAATGCAGTTTTCCACAGCGCAGCACCATGCAGCAGAGATGCTGGCCCTGGGTGGATAAAGTAGCCCCAAACAGCTGGCGAGCTGCCTGATCTGTCCCACCTCACCTACCACTACAGCAGCTGTGAATTGCCAACTGGGCTTTGGCTACAGCGCTGTCCTGTTGTGCCAACCCATCCCCAAAACTGCTGTGAAAAAAAAGGACATTTTCAAGGTGCAGGTGTGGCCTGTGCTGAGCTAGACACAGGCACCCACTGCTTAACAGGATACCGAGGGTATTGCTCTCAGGGCAGCTGGCCAAATCCAGCAATTACTAACAAAAATTAGGGGGGAGATCAGTGTGGGACTTCCTATGTTCTCAGCAGCAGAGCCACAAGCATACAAATTGCTGCTGGCATGCCTGACCACAGAGCAGGGCCTCTGTAAAATGCTGATACCACAAAGTAATGGCACCTGGCCTGTAAAGCAAGTGCCTTTAATTGTTTTGGGGGGGTTTGGGGTGGCTAGCTTTTCAATTATTATTTTTTAATAGTTTATTTTTGCTGTCTTACTACAGATTTGGTTAATTCTCACCTTTCAAATCTGAAAGAAAATGCAAACAATGCATTACAGAGATGAAAAGTGGCACGTGTGGGATGACATTAAGTGCTGTAGGTTCCCTGAAATAATAACTGTTACTTTGCTTATACCTGTGTAGTCCTTTTGTCAAAAATACTCACAGAAGATCTCCTTCATGTGTCTGACCCCATATCACTGTTCTTCAGCGCGTCTCAAGAACGTGACAGCACACAGTTAAACTTGAAAAGAAAAAGGGGTTTGTTTATTCTTGCGTAACTTCACTCACACAACTACAGTCTCATCCGAGCCAAACAAACTGCACAGCCTAAAACCGCATTGGCAATCTTCACCGTGGTGACTGCAGTCTCGGAAGCAGCACAATTCCTTAAGCAGGTGAACACATTTTAAGAGCCTCTGCTTAAGAGGACCATGTCTGATAATAGAATTATTTAACTAGGTGTGGCTGAGGAAACGTGACATTCGCAGCAATCAATGTACAGTTGGAACTGTCTTGCTAGAAACAGTGCTGTCTGATTCATAAGTATTCATTACACCTATTACAAATGCTTTGAAAACCAAAAGAAGACAACTTCACGGTATGAATATTTTACTGTAAAACAGTTCGATGTGACAAAAACAAACAATACAAATTAATTCCATTTTCTCTGAGGGAAAAAAAGAAGTACCTTTTTCTCCTGTTTGGCCAGATCTTATAATGTCTTTGTGATTTTTAGGATCACATGAATGCTACAGACCCCAGGCCTCATCACTCCGAAAGCAGCCCATCCCCAGGGTGCAAACCTAGGAGAGCCTGAAAGATGTGGTGAGATAGGAAAGGAAGGACTGAGAGCAGGAGCAGCAAGTTGGCCAAGCAGCAGGACCAGCACTGTGGTCCCACACACAACCTTTCCTCTTCCTCCTGCCAAGAGCAGGTTACACCATGAGGCCATTCCCATGGAACAGCCACCACAGCTGGGAGGGATTTACCTTCCAATCCACCACCCAATGGACACCCACCCACATTTTCGGGGGGGGAGGCAAAGATCCCACTGCTCACCAAGCTCTTACTTTGTAGCTCTGCCCCATTTCTCCCCTTTGTCTCTTACTCCTATGAATGCCAGCCCTCTCCTTCCACATGTGCTTCCTGCAGTGGTCAGAAGCTGCTGCCTGCAGGTCTAACACGGGGTTTGGGCAAAGCACCAGCTCCCTTCACTTGCACAACACTTGAACATCCCAGAACCAGCCGCTAAATCCAGGGTTAGTGACACTTTGCAGGTTTATAAGCAGCACAAGGAATTCATCTACAGTTGCAGCAGAGCCTTTGACAACTATATCAAGCAACTATTCTTACTGCAGTTCTTTATTCTCTTAAATTAGGTCCTAAATATATCCTCCTATGTACAGAAAAATAATTTCCCAAGGACAGCCCCTATTTTAAAATATTTAAATGAATAAACAAAACTGGGTTCCTATAAACTCTTTTCTGTTAGATTTACTCAGTATTTGACAACAACAACATAGCTGTGTTTTTGTAGTATATACACAAATAATCACATATATATATATAAGCATATACTTAACTATAGATACATCAATATGCATGTAGGGCAAGAGTGCTGGGGCTAAACAAACACCAGGATACATGTGGTATGTAGGTTTAAAGCACGCCCCTCAAAGCTAAGGTGATATAACCTGATTCCCAGCTTTTCTGTGTTTCAAGGGTTCCGACTGCTGGATTTGAATACACTGAAGTATCACAGTGCAAGCAGAGCAGCGTGAAACATGATGCTGCTGTCGCAGTAGAAGTTTGGACTTGTCACATCTTAGTTTTGAAAATGTATTTAATAATATTACAAAAACTGCATTATCCACAATGTCGTCCCCCCCAGCCCTACTCACATGTAACAAAAAGTGATTCATTTCTTTTTAAAGGGTAAAAAAATCATAAAATGAACATTTAAAAAGTCCCCTCATAAAAACTCATGTCAAGAAAATACACAATAATTAAGTGCATCTAGAAAAGAGTTCAGTAATTTATCAGCTATTTGGCTCAGTGTCAGCTCAGTGACATGCTCTGTCTTTCAAGGTGCCCAAGTCAACTCACGGGCTGCATGCAGCCTCTCAGGGCTTTACAGTCTGGCTTTGCACCAGCACCATACTTGTCAAGGTACTCAGTATTTCCAAGGCTGTGGTCAGCCTTAGTGGCTTTTTATTTTACAGCGCTTCCCAGTGGGTCACGATCTGTAAGTATGAGAATTCTGATTTGCTCAGTAAATAGAGTTCAGGTGAGTTTAGTGGCTAAAAACACTTGCAGAAAGATAAGGAAGAAAACAGCTGCAAAGACTGTGAACTACTTATGCGTTTTACCTTGATCTTGACATTTCACTTGATGCTCTATTGCAGTTTTCCAGCCCTTACAGTGCTTGGATCAAGTTCATAATGTAGATTCTACTTTATCCAAGCCTTCTGAATCTCTCCATGCATCCCCACCAAAGCACATAGGCACCCAGCTGTCTTTATGTTGCCTTTGCACTAAACTGGGGCACGAATTAAAGTTAAGCATCTGCTGAAGTGCTTGTTGGGCCAGGGGCTGCACCAGAGATGGCAGCTGCCAGATGAACTGTGAGGGAGAAGTCTG
This sequence comes from Neopsephotus bourkii, assembly GCF_033783945.1. NCBI lineage: Eukaryota > Metazoa > Chordata > Aves > Psittaciformes > Psittacidae > Neopsephotus > Neopsephotus bourkii. The sequence goes on along the minus strand of NW_026901456.1, from coordinate 4,066,220 downwards.
GAAAGGAGTCCCTAAAACAGCACTGTTCCACACAGCTGAGCTATGGGAGCTGAGGTTTAAGAGAAGGTGGGAGTGATGCTTTGCAAAGGACTTAATTGGTTACAGGACAGAAGCACCAGTTTACTCACAAGACGTACAAAGAAGACAAACCCAGAGGGAACGCAGCAGAACAGGGCAGTGAGATGAGCTGAGATGTGTTTTCCAGTCACCCACTGTGCTCACTTGTGCAGCACAGCTGGTGTTTGGCTTGGAGAGAGGGGACAGGCCCAGCAGGTGGAGAAAATCATGTCTGGGAGAGGACCGGGGTGATACCAAACATGAGCCTCAACCCTAATGGCAATGAACCAGGGGCTCATTGGGCTCAATGGGCTCAGCTCACAGCCTGGCACAGCGGGGAAGGACAGCAGGGGTGTGTGCTCAGGTGACAGGCTGGACCATGGAAAAGGGGGGAGCTGAAGCTGCCACGAGCAAAATGACTTCCAGCTGCACCTGTGGAAAATGAGCTCAGGTGCTTTTCCTGAGAGGCATCTCTTAAAGGGCCGCCTCCTGGCCACAGGGAGAAAAAGCTCTCAAGGTGGATCGACAAGGCCAGGCTGATCCTTAGAGCAATCACAGCAGTGATGGAGATGATGCAAGTGAAAGGACAGACATCTGCCCTGATGATGTACAATGGCATTGCTGGCAACTACCCCATACTACTGTATGCTGCAAGGACAAGTCCTTTAAGAGAAAACTGGCACATTGATGGTGGTGCAGCTGGTTCCCCTGTATGGAAAGGGCATGGACCCGTGTGCCTCCAGATGGTTCCCGAGAGCTGCCTGGGTGGCTCCAGGAAAGCAAAGAGCCCAACAGCAATGTTAACAAGTGTATGAAGTCCTTATGAAAGGATCTTGAAACAACACAGTGCCAAAGCACTTCAGACCTATACCTCAGAAGGGAATCCCTGGAAAGAGGTGTACAAGGGTGTTACAAACACCGAAAAGCTCTACTTGTATAAGAAAGCGCATCCAAACTCCTGCGTGAACACAGAGCTGCACTAAATCCAGTGTGGCTCTCCCAGGCTGAGGACAAATGCAGGGTTTGTTATTAATGACTGTTGTTATACTATGGATGTTCGGGATCCCGGATAATTGAAGTTCTGCTGTGATACTGTGGATCCTGTCTTAAACTATCTACACCCCCTCCAAAAAAGAAACAGGAAGAAAAAGAGACTCTTTCCTTTTTCTTTCTTCAGTATCCTGTCCTGTCTGCAGCCACAGCACTGACATCCTGCCTGCTCCCAGCTACCAGCATCTTTCACAAGTCATTTGAGTAACTTCTAAAAGTGGTGGTGTTCCCTTCCAGTTTCTGACCCATTAACTATTACAGGACTTAAAACCAGGGAAGCACTACGGAGAAACACTATTCTCCTTGTTAAAATTAATGAACCTAAGGGAATAAAACAGGTTTACAAGCTCTGTGTTGTAGTGAGGATGCTCATCTACATGAATCTGCCTTTTTAATCCAAAATGTGATCCAAGCATTTTCTGGGCTTCGATTTTGTTATTACAGTTATTTTGCATTATGTTAGGAAAAGTTTACACCCATCCTGATGGGGCTGGAGAAGGGACCTGTGAGCTGAGGTGTGCTATTTTAGGAAGATATTCAGAGATATCAATAACCGGCAGCTGAAAAATAGTGTCTACACATAGGTATTAAATACTGTTAGCACTGCTAGCAGAGTTCAGCCTGACTGCCAGCACGTGGCACTCATAAGACGGTGGCTCAGCCTTCATACGTTGTGGTAATGACAGCTGGCTTCCTAAAGACAGGAAGAGATACCTGACTTCCTAGGTATTGCTGTGTGCTTCTCCCTTCCTCAATACAGGTGCATTTAAACAAGCCTATGAGAAACTGCAGTTTGCTCTATGAAAACACTAGGAGGAATACAGTGAATGAGTCTTTTTTCTCTTTCTAGTAAAGAGCATGAAGTCCCTTAAAGCAGTAGGTCCTGGATGAGCAGGAAGTCTATGCAGCTATGGTGGACAGAAAAGCAGAAAGCCATAGCCCACACAGCCATGAAATTAATGCAAAGCAATGTGCAAGACTATAGCGTACCTGAACAAGGAAAACCAGGCTGGAGTCAACGGGTTTCTAAGAACTGTTGGCTAACACTAGTGAAAAGTAGTTCCATCTGGGAAGCCGACAGTGCCAGGATGCTACAGAGCTCTGAGGGCGAGCAATAAGAAAACAGGGACATCCTGATGCACAGTCAGCTGGCTCTAAGGGCATATATACATTCTGTCCTCGACACAGAGGGATTAGGACAAGTTTTGTCTAGGATTAGATCCATTATGAGGGATTCATTAAATATTGGTGAGCCAAACTCCAGCCTTTCATCATCATCCTATCTGCGTGACTCCTTCTGACATTAATGGGAATTACACACTCCTGGGCATTGAGGGTGAGAGGGAAATCACAAGTGATGGTGCTTGGGAAGGTGCTCAATTCCTTTACAATTCCCCCAGATGGTGCAATTGTACGTGCCCATGACAAGGGTCGCAATCAGAGGAGCCCCTGCAGCTAAGGGTTCCCCACTTCCAGCACCAGCTGTGTTTCAGAGGCCGGTGCAGCTCCTTGAGGCTCCCTTTGAAAACATGGCCAAGATTTCTGTGTTGCACATGCTGTCTTTTTTTGCCCTGTTAGGTCTATTTAGGTGTCACTGTAATGCATGCTGGTGAAATGAGACCGTAAAAACAGGATGCTACTTTCTGAACACTGAAATGAACGTTCACCGTATTTACAGCTACTGAGTAAAATTAGGACAGCGATAAAAGGTTGGACAATGACATTTAATGTTACTCCAGTAATAGATTTTTATCACTCTTTTTTTCCTACCACAACAATGTGTATTTTCATATACATTATATTCAATAAAATGTATTGATATGGAATTAGGAAAGCATGGGTTTAGTACTATTTACATATTTTAATTGAAACCATTTTCTTAACAACATTGAAAAATAGAAACTTAAAGTTCTCTTAATCGTGTTTTTAGCCAGTTAGTGGTAAACAAATGCATGCCTAGGAAGTTACACTCCCCTAAAATGTGGTCAGTTGAAAGTTTCCAACTAAAGTGTGTATCTCTGTTTTGCTTCAAAAAATACATAAGTATGTCTGTCATTTCTGATACAAAATTCTACACTATCTTCAATAAATAAATAATAAAGCGATTCTGATAAGTATGAAATGTAAACTTTGTTGTCCCTCCAACATACTTGGGTTTTTTTTTCCCATTGCTTGAAACAATACAGTGGTCTTTTAGGAAATTATAATACACAGACACTTCCCAGCACAGTTTACACTTACTATCATACTGCATCTACCTATCCGTTATGAATATATCCTAATTTCCTAATGGAAATCAGTAAGACTTGTAGTGCTAGAGAACACCGCCTATACAGGAAAGGTGAAACCAGTACTGAAAGGACATGCAAGGAACACCAAAACCTAACAACAGGCTCCACGAGAACGTTCACATGCTAATGAAACAGGCTGACACCTCCCATTCGGAAAGAAAGTCCTTACAAAAATACCAGTGTATGCATGATAGGTCATGAACAAAATGAATCCAAGGAGAACAAAGAGGAATAGAGGAATTTTACTCTTAGGGGTCTATTCTCTCTCGAGTCCAGACTCAGCAAAGCACTTACACATGTGCTTAAGACGTAAGTGCAAGCTTAAAGCTGGGTGCTTTGCCAAACAGGGAAAGTTTGCTGGATGTGGGCCTATGTGTGTGTATTTGTAGAGTTAAATGGATATATAAGCCCTGGCATTCCCCAGTATGACAAGGCTTTTACTTTGGGGTCACCCACTGTGCACCATCACAAGCACTCTGTTTCTGGTTGCATCCAGTATCGCTTCCACCAACCCTGTGGTCACGCTGGCTTCCCACAAACACCTTTGTGAGCTACAGAATGCTGCTGCCCTGAATGTAGTGACACTATGTCAAACACAGGCATGGTCCAATTTAATAACTGGTCACCACTAATTGCTTTGCAAAGTAGACTCTGTGGGGTAGGAATTAGCTTCCAGAGCTAGAGCTGTGATTTTCTGAATTCCCCCACTGCAGGTGACAGATCATCCATCTGCGGTCACACAGTCAAGCAGCAGCAGGAAAGGAGCACTGAAGTGGTATAGCACAACATACAGCAGGGCTCTACATTTAATCCTTCGCTTACTGTTCAAACATTTACGGTCCTACAGAAAACAGCAGCTTCCAAAGGTACCACGTGGGTGGACTTTTCTGGACCTCTGTGCAGAAGGCCTGTACATAATTTATTTTCAGGGGCAACGTGCATCATGAAGTGGTATGTTAATAGAATCTTCTCTGTTTATACATATAGACTAGTTATTTTCTAAGTCTTTTCAGTACCATCATGAAGATCCCCAAAGATCTTACTGCGTAACTGCTCCTTCCACTCACATTACATTTACACGCCACTTTGCTGAGCAATAGACACAGAATTCCTTAAGGGTCAAAACCCTGCAGAAAGCCTCCAAAACATACCAACATTGCCTTCTTCATATAAATTAAAGAGTAGGGTAACTGGAGCAAGTACAGCAACCTATGTGGTTTGCCAGCCTTTCAGACTGGAGCACAACAAACATCTAGGTTGTTTCATAAACGGTAACATCAAGTTCCTCATAGAGAAATTGAGGGAGGTCTCCTCACTAAACTGGGATTCATTTCTCAGTGAGAATTATCAAGGCACAAAGATGCTCCTGTTTGCTTTGATAACCCTCTTACACGTGAAGGGCAAGCAGTAGTTTCATACCACACCAGTAAGGGTTTTGTGACAGCTTCTGCAGACACCTATTGCAGTGAACTCAGGCTGAAAGAAAATGTTGGTCCCTTTCCTTCTAAGGCTCATCGAACAATTGCAGGTCTAGTCGGACGACTATTTCTCCTGTTGGAACTTCATGTAGAAGGAGACACTTTGTAACTGGTCCCTTTGAACCCTGATCCTTCTTAATGTCTGCCACACGGATCTCTGTTCTGCCCAAAAAGTCTGAAATGCAAAAAGACAGCATGCTCAGGAGTGACACGACTGGTTTATGCTGCAATAAAACGCTAATTTGCAGAAGGAACTAAGCTTCCTTCTACACACAACAAGAGGAGAAAACAAGTATTCAGTCCAACTATATCTTTTGCAGTTGAAGGCAGCAAACTGGATTTTATCTAGACTGTATTAGACAGCATTAGACAGCAGCAGCATTAGAAGTAAATGGCCTCATAATCAGAAAAATCCACTATGTAACTGACAGCTGCCTCAATTCAGTAGCTTATTTGTTTTATGATACGTTAGAAAAAAGGCCAAAGGCTGCTGCGCATTCAAACAGAGTGTGAAGCCCTCGGGAGGTGATAAAGCCAAGAGGTGCATCACACTAGCAACAAGGTCAAAGGGCCAACTGGCCCTGGCCATGTGAATGACAATCCTATTCAAATACCTCTTGAGAGATTATGAATCCAAATGCACTCTTCAGTGCTCCATATGTTTATCCCAGGTTATGAAATACGAATGGGTTAGGAATCCTGGGTTCATTTCTGCCACTGTTATTGTATATTAGTTACTTGAAGACATTTCCTCCTGCATAAACCCACCCTTTTGCAAACAGCATCTGGAGTTTTTTAAAGACTTAGCAGAGCTGCACACCATACTTTAGTTGTTGTCAAGCTGCACAAGAAAGGAACCCCCACCCCCCAAAAAAAACCAGAGAAAGATTGATTCTTCTTGTGGTGATACTAGCATGACTCCACTCTGGAGGGAACAAGCGTAGTCAGCTCCCAGTATGCAGAGGGGTTCAATACCAAGGTTGGAACTAGGTGATCTTTAAAGGTCCCTTCCAACCCAAACCATTCTGTGATTTACCTCAGCAGGCATGCCTCTCTCTTCAGAATAGGAGAATTGAAAAATGCCCTTAGAAGGACAGCAGCTCCTTACGTACCATCTGGGGAGAACTGGTCCCTCTCGAACACCGTAATGCAGAGCACATCCTGCTCAAGGTCTTTGATAAAGAACTGGCAGTTGGAGTTCCACTTGGGGTTGAGGGTGTCCTGTATCGTCTTGGTAATGTGGCACTGAGAGCCCATCGTCACCTCGCAGTATGGGTTACTCTTTCCTGGGGAGATGGAAACAAACAGAAGAGAATAATCGGGTTTCTACGTTTGTGATCTTTTTCCTAAATACCCTTATACAGCCACAGCTAACAAGCAAGGGAAAGACTGTGGCCTCACAGGGCCTTGTGGCTTATGGTCTCTAATGTGGTGGAAACTAAGTTTGTCTGAAACAAATGCTTTATTCAGGAAAACTGCATGACAAAATCACTTGTGCATATTTTAAGCTCATTAAAATTGCTTCATTAGACAAAACCATGTTTTGGACAGAACCTTCTTCAAAGTTAGTCTGACAAATAGGAATGTCTTCTTCATAGAGCATCTTATGAAAAACCCAAAGCACTTACCATGAGACCTACAGGGTTTTAGTTCAATGCCTTCAACAATATTCACCATCAACCTCCCAATGCCTGTTGCTCTTTGGGAGCGAACTGTGGTGAAACAGAAGAGGTGAGAGAAATTATTTAGTGTACTTTCCTGCCTGTGGACTTTCCCACAAAAGATGGGACCCCCTCATCCCATGCTCTACCTAAGTAGGCCTTTTCCCTCTTCTTCTTTTCAGTCTCTATGTAAAGTTCTGAAGCAGCTTTGATCTTCTGAACCCAGGCAGTCCTTCAGAAGGAAAGGGAAAACAAGTTTTAAAATACCATTCCTGTTTTTCATCCCTGGAGCACAGCAGACAAAATTAAAGGTGTCCCTCCTTCCCAACCAAGGCTCTGGCCCCATCACGGGTTCTATGACACTGAAGCTGTCTGCCTGATAGAGATCTCATTGGAATTTATAGCTCCTGCAGAAATTTAACCATCCCAAGCTAGCAGATCCCACCACACAAAGAAAGCTTAAGAGAATCACAAGCAGGAGGGACTTGGTGAGGATCAAAAGGTGTAGATAACAGGTTTGGTTTCACCAACCCTTTTTCTTTATTGCAGTAAACTAACATCTTGAAGCCAGTAGGTCATAGAATCATAGAATAGTTAGGGTTTGGAAAGGACCTTAAGATCATCTAGTTCCAACCCCCCTGCCATGGGCAGGGACACCTCACACTAAACCATGTCACCCAAGGCCTCGTCCAGCCTGGTCTTGAACACTGCCAGGGATGGAGAATTCACAACCTCCCTGGGCAACCTCTTCCAGTGCCTCAGCACCCTAACAGGAAAGAACTTCTTCTTATATCCAATCTAAACTTCCCCTGTTTAAGTTTTAACCCATTACCCCTTGTACCTAATGAAGAGTCCCTCCCCAGAATCCCTATAGGCCCCCTTCAGATACTGGAAGGCTGCTATGAGGTCTCCACGCAGCCTTCTCTTCTCCAGGCTGAACAGCCCCAACTTTCTCAGCCTATCTTCATATGGGAGGTGCTCCAGTCCCCTGATCATCCTCCTGGCCCTCCTCTGGACCTGCTCCAATAGTTCCATGTCCTTTTTATATTAAGGACACCAGAACTGCACACAATACTCCAGGTGAGGTCTCCTGAGAGCAAGATACAGGAAGTATCAAGTGTACCAAGCCTGTGCATCTCGCTGAAGATTCTCCAGCTAGGTAGGATGAATACTGTGCAGAGTTTAGATGTTTCTGACTACTGCTGTGCGTGCTCTGACACAGAATAAATACAAGCTATGTTGCAGAGGTGGCCACATTTCTTAATCCCTAAGGTTTCATACCAAAATCCTTCTGAGCCATGGGACACATCATGGAGTACACAGATGATGAATGATCATGGTTCCCTACAGGCCTTTCTGAGAAATAATTTCATACTTAAGAGACTGAGTAGAAAGACTGTCAGAGAAAAAGCATGGAAGAAGGGACCTCAAGGGTTTAGAAGAATCCCTTAGAAGAAGGGAGCCTCAGACCTGAGTCAAGGAAAAAGGAGAGAATCTAGAAGCTGTGAATCCATTTCTGATCCCAAAACAAAGAGCTGCTGCTCTGCAGGGCATTGTAACTACTTACACTGGTCTGGATTTGGGTCTGACCATTTCCCTGTATTCTGCACAGAGAGCTGTTCAAGAAAACAAAATACTTAAGGACAATTCTGTCTTCCAGCTCAGCTCTAAATGGTAAATCACAACTTCAGAAGTATACCAAGCCTTTGATCACAAAGGTCTATTAAGATTAAATGGGCGAATCAATCATTCATTGATGTTAATGTTCTTTTCCCATTGCTCTTAGTTAAAAGCAAGTGAATATTGAAAACCTGGAGGTATCTCACCTAAAATGCTGCATTTATTAGCAATTCTGGTATAAAAGAAAGTCAAAGGTGCATAAAAGAAAGTCAAAGGCTGCCTCCCATATAAGTAAAAGCATTTAACAAGATCGCCCAAATTCAGACAGCAGCTCCCGTGGGTTCTCTCTGTAGTGAATGCAGAGGCAGACACCTCCAGGGGGCGTTCAGTATGTGAAGATCTGGCTCCTTCCGCTGATGGTTTAGTGTAGGGTGCCTGAGCATCTCCCTCAAGTTCCTCCTGCCAGGTAGGATGAATGGGGTACAGAATTTAGGTGTTTCTGACTATTGCTGTAAGTGCTCTGATGCAGAACAGATGATTATTGCTACAGTCTGATTTGTGGAACAGAGCCTAAGTTGAAAAGGCGGTGTCAATTTTCATCACTAAGGGTCTAACAATGATGTTTGTTCATTCTGTGCCATAGAAAACCAGACAATATACCACAGGGCAAATTTTAAGCATAAAAGTACCATCCTTTGCAAGAAAAACCATGCATATAAATAATAATGAATAACACTGTCAGGCCGGCAGGGAACAAAGATATTTTATACATTTTGATGTGTCAGAATTTTTAGGGGCCATATATTTGCAAGCTGGCATAACACAATGTCTATACCATGGGGAAAGGGTATGCTGCACTTTCAGCTTTCATTTTTTAACAGAAGTTATCTTTCAAGACCTTACATTTGTGTAGAGAAACCTTTTCAGTATAAATCAGTGTAGTCACTCTCCATAAGCTTGCCACAGATAAAAATCACCAGCTGAGGTTTTGAGGTTGCCATTCCTTTGATTGTTTCAGTCTGAACTGAAACAGATTAAAACTAATTGGGATTAGTTCAGTAGGGTTTTGCTTCTCTATCTCACTGAACATACAGCCATACAAACGCTTGCACAGGCACAAACAAATGTTAACAGAAGAAGATAGGATTGCACCTTCTGGCTTCCTCATGCTAACATAAAATGTTGTGAATATGGCCTATATATCAGCCCTCCCAGCCATTTCACCATTGGTCTCATTGGAATTCAGGAAACATCATTTTTTTCTCCCTCCTTTTCATATATTGGATACCACTGTATTCTTAAGCAAAAGGAATTCTCCAGCCTTGTAAGATAAACTGCTTGGAGGCTGCTATGCATGTGTACACCATATAGATTTGCACCAGACTTTTCAAATTCAGTACTAATATGGCCTATGCAGGTACTTACCTTTCATTAATGCTTTCAGCCCGGAGGGTATAGACTCTATCAATGTGGGAGATATGGAAGATGGGTTCATCTCCAGAAGGGTCTGTGGGTAATTTCACTAGTACCTCATTTAGAAAAATGGGCTGTAAAACATAAGGCAAAGCTAGAGTTCTACTGCACAATATCTGAACAGATGCATTAATCATAGAGCAATTTACAACAGATTTATCTTGTGCCTGCAGTATCTTTCCACTTGTGCCTGCCTCCCATCTTTCTTCAGATATGTCATTGTTAAAAGTTTTCTTATTATTGAAGATATAGGTGTCTCCAGAGTCTGGGAACACATCTCCTGAAGTAACCAAGCAGCCTCATGGAGCATAGCAATCTCTCCCACAGAGAGCAGCAAGCACTACTCTCCCCATTACCCCCTGGTACACGTGACCTCTTGCTGAATAGGCTGCTTTAGCAAAACTTCAAAAGCGTTTATTCTTGTCTCACTAAAGCAAACAACCAGCTTTCTCATCATCAGCCCCTGGAATCCCCAGCAAATGCCAAAGCTTTCATGCCTCTTTATATAAAACTTATTGCCCACACACCCAGTATGGGAGCTGCTGCCTGCTATCCACACTGTTAGCACCTGACCATCTTTGTCACCATTAAAGAGTGGTACTTACAGTTTTGTACATTTTGTACTGCAGATTCGACTTGGGGCTGAAGACCTTGTCTGTGCCAGAAGAGCCAAGAGGTTTTATGATCTGAGTCAGGAGGAGGAAATCGTTGAAGAGAAAGCCATACAGTTCCTTGTTACTCTTGGCCTTATAGAGCTTCCCACTGTGCAGAAACTTGCGTGGTCCCAAGCAGTTTGTAACAGAATTAAATACGAGTTGCTGCGAAAAGTAGAAGAAGAACAACAACGCACTGTATAAAGTAAAACAATCGAGGTTCCCCTGAAAGAGATCAAATATAATTTTGAGTCCTGACATTGGTTTCAGTTTGTGTCACAGGGATGACGAGCAATGTCTCTGCCTTGCGCATGGTAAGCGGTGCAAATCATAGAAAGGCTACATGAAAATTAACTTCAAGGCAGCCCACCAGTTGCACAGGGCATGGCCTGGACAGTCAGAGAGAAGCCAAAAGCATTTGTGCCTCCTTTCAAGTTTCTCTGCCACACGCATGCATCTGAGTGGAACCAAGCTGATGATGACCTGTCCTGGATCAGCTGTAGCTATGCAAATGGTCTCTCCAGATGCTGAGCTTCCTTATAAAGGCCAGGATTTCTGAATTGTGTTTTCTTTTCACCCATTAAAACATAACAAAGGAATTCCAGAGAGCCTGTCTCTGTGTAACCGTGATACCTGGAGTCACAGGACAGCTGCTGACCACTGGCTGTAACTGGCAGTATTTGAGATTTACCTGGAGGTTTTTACCAGACAAGCCAAGATTTGCCCTTTCATGAAGTGTCATTTTGAGGTGTAATTTCCCCTGGGTGATGGTACAGTTCTTTCCTGTACCAGTTCCTTTCCATCCTGGCTGGCCGGGCATCTAGGTGTGGATTTACAGATTAGAATCATTTCAGACAGAAAACCAGGAGAAGGCTGGATTGCTCCTTGCCACAGAGTCAAGGCTGCTGCTACTGGCATAATGTGTCAGCACGCAGGCAGCTGGTGTTTCAGGTAGTATTTTTAGTGTTCTAGGGCCAGACATGATGTGCAGGAGATAAAAGCAGCCATTTTCCTCCAGGCAGTAGTTGTAAGACAGCTGAATGTGCTCTGACCCTTTTGACACTGTGATATGTATTTTTCCCCTTAGACAGATTTCATAAGCTGAAATGTAATTTTTTCAAGACAATAAGTTCACCACTTTTTTTATTTTTAATCTTCTAGAACTGAAAACAACTCAATGCATACTTTGAAAATCAAGCCATCAGTCTTGTGTGATCAGTCTGTGTGATCAGACTGTGATCAGTCTGCCTCTATTACTTGCACCAATAACAGGGAGACCATCAAAATACCCTCCCATCCTTTTGCAGGACATACAGACACAATGTTTTATTGTAGTTTCAGTATAGGCACTTAGCTTGCTACCTTAAAAAATAATATGTAATGGGAGGCAGTGATTCTCTCTGTGAAGTCTTGGGAGAGACTTGTTCAGCATTCTTGAGTTTTCAAAATGTATACAAAGTTTTATCACAAGAAATATTCCCTGTGATGAGTTTTAAAGCCCTCCAGAATGGTCTGGATAAGATACAGCAGTACAACAACCACGGTATTATTAAGAGCTATGAAGCCAGAAAGTTGTGGTTGAACATTGCAGCATTGAACCTGGTACTAGTCCAGAGCCAGGCAACAAAAGCAGCATTTATCACGCAGAAGGCAATAACATGAGCAGCATAAAGGATTACGTGCAGGAGCAAACGAAAGATGACAACAAAGGACTGAAGATTATTTGACTTGATTAATTACACTGTTTGTCCCCTGATGCAGTGCCGTAAGTGAGCCATGGTTTCTTCCCGACTGGTGGAGAAGTGCACCCACATGTGCATTATTCTAGACAGCACTTAGTTTACCTCTGACAGGCCTTCACACTGAACATGAGCCTGGATCCACTCCAGCCTATCTGAATTCTCCTTCTCCCGCACGCCTTCATTTACTTGAGAACATAATTCTTCTGCTTTCTCAAGAGCATGCTTCAAGTGACTGTGGTCAGGATGGTTTTCCGGAGTGTTTTCTATTATCTACAGATAAAGAAAATGCATTAGCCTTTTCTGGTATCTGCAGTATTCATATTTCCAGCCCTATACTTCTGTTTTATTTCTTTACTTTCATCAGAGCCAGCCAGTATGTTCCAAATTTCATTTCCTCCTTGGCAAATATGAAAAGTAGGAGACAAACTCACAGTCTGTTTGTGAACAGCTTAAATGAATGCCTGCCTGCAGAGCCTTTGCATCAGAACACTGCTCATTCTTCTGACATAAGTACACAAATTTCAGCCATCTACACGATTATATCCATGACTGTTTAAGGAAATGCTTAAATGCCAATATCTAATTTATATCTCTTCTCTGCAAAAGTCTTGGGCCAAGTTCAGCAGCATTATTTGGGATGGTGTTAGGCAACAAATTAAAGTTAGGAAAGGGTTGTAAGTTATCTGGCAACATAAGCTGTGCAGGAAGGTAACTTGTAATAATCTGGCATTCAGGCTTGCACACTGAATGTCTTGTACCAGACTAAGGGGAGGGAATGACACTGTGGAAAAAGGCAAAGATGAGTGTAAGATCAACCCATTACTCCTGTTATCTAAATTTTTCAGTTTTCATTAAGCATTTACTGCCTTCTGGTTATTTGTGTGCAAGTTTCACCTCTTTCTAATGGAAGTATCAAGTAATTTCAGTGAAGCCAAATGAGCTACCTCATTTTTGCTAGTATGATCAAATATAAAAGTATAGCTCACATTCCCTAACACATTAGATATCTAACAGTGACAAATCCTGACATAAGCAAGGAAACTACCCTGTAATTCAGCTATGAGCAAAGCAGCATCAAAACCATCATCTTTGCAAAAGAACGTACGTTTTTAATTATTAGTGGGTATCTTGTTACCCGTTGCATAGGCTTTAGTAGAAAACTTGATAGTGGCATTCCTTTACAGCGAGGATCCATTGCTAACCTCTGAAACATTAGAGAGGTAAAATGTTGTTAGTCAGTTTGTTTAAAACCCTGCAAAATGAGCTCCTCCAAGAAAGGAAAAGCTAAGGCAACAAATGAACACCACTCCTCAGCTAAATCTGTTCTTAGATCACAGTGGCAGTGCAGCAGAATTTCTTGTAGCTTTTACATTATTTTTCACCTGCCTTGTCTGTAAAAGAAAAGATCTTCTTCCTGTCCCAGCACTTTACAGCAAAACCATTATTAAGTGAAGTATTTTATGGCTTTACAGTTGTTTGAAAAAATGTATTCCTTCAACAACAACAAAAATGTATTTCTTCAATGAGTGCTTAAGGCTGAAGACTCTTCATTCTATCCCGACATGGAGCACCATCTGAGACTATGCTTTGCAAATTACTAAAACAACGAGTTACATTTACACTGTACAAAATTAATGGTGATTGCTTTATCTCTTACTTTAACAAACTCCTTGAACTCAGGGACTTCATCTGTCTTCTGCTGGATGAGCGCTGCCCCATTGAGCTGGCAGCTACAGAACCGAATGTATGGCTGCATGTGTGGCAGCTGAGCTGTCAGTATGTCACCAATCATTTTCACTGGCATCTTCTCTCCAGACATCTTCTTACGCACACGCAAAGCCCTAAACATTAAAATGTCATGTGTATTTCACAAGTAGACCTCTAAAGAATGATTCCTCATTTATGAAATAAATGGTTTGATTCTTATTCATCACTGATACACAGAAACCCCTAGATAATAAAATAGATCAAGATTTATTACACATTGTAAGAACACAATAATCAAGATTGCACCTTCAGCCAACATTTTTCCCACTTGCTGTAACCAAGCTGTTATTTAAGTTCATGCAGTGCCAGATCAGATAGATATGATATTAAAAGAAATGTAATTTCCTTTTGTAGTAGTTTAGATAGAGAATAACAGACATGCTCATGAATGAGGGGTAAAAACCTTACCATTACTTTAAGCTCAAAACTACTTCTAGTTTTTAGCCTGGTTTCCTAAGGAAAGGAGATTGTCATTGAGCTGCCTGCATTTATTCTATCACTGCCATAATTTTTCAACTTGTGGGCCATTTTCAGATACATCTTGCAAAAAAAAGTAGATAACTTAAAGCTATAAAATCCCTATAAGTTCAATGAAAATTAGCAGCTCAGTAATTCTCTTGCTTACAAAGATGCAGATTTAACCCAATCCTCACCCAGTTTCTCTGTCAATGACTAGACAAGCAACCTGCATGTACGTGCCTTTAAAGAAGGCACAGCATTTAGTGTCCTGATGAAGCAGTAGGGATTGGTAAGAAGGATGTGAGTGAGTAGGAAGGAACTGAATCCATCAGAGGCCACAGAGAATGAAGGGAAAAGTAAGGGCACTTGCACTGCCTGGAGTTTCACAGCAGAGTTGGGGTTGCGGTAGCTGGAGACTTTGGAAGGAAGGGCGCAGGGTACATTGGACACAAATCCTTATGAAACCAGGCTTTGTTGGCACCTCTCCTCACAAAACAGCTCGTTCAGGTGCTACAATAACTAAAAGAACACATCAGATAACTCAGAATAAGGGATGGAAAGATTGTTGTGCCTTATTCTGCATTCATGGATGACAGGACTGGAAATGGGTATGGGCTGTGACACAGGAAGTAAAAGTCTACCTGTAGGTAGCCTTTGAGGCACTACTCTTGAGGAGAGGTTGATCTTGCTTTCTGGAGCACATTTACACCAAAAGCAAAGTAAGTGCGAATATTTACTCAGCAAAGAACTGCTGGATTTTTCTCAACAACAACAGTAAGTCATAGAAATGTTGCTAATATTTTGCTTTTTCCAAGAAGAAATAACACATGGCCCTTTTTGGTTACTGCTTGCTGAAGTGGCAAATATTTTCATGTAACTAAAGGAGAAGAAGGGGGAGAGGGCCATGATTTTGTTATTGCTAAGTATGGAGGAAAAATACTTACTTCAGTAGTTTTATATTGCACATAATCAGCTCCTTCCAATTAACAAAAATCATAGCAACTTCTTTTTCTGTTAGCAGCTCAGATTCCATTAGTGGTTTCTGGAAGATCTATAGATTCAGAAAATGAAAGCAATTTAGAGAGTATATGGTAAGTATTATCAAAGTGACTATGACTGATGACTCATTTCATTAGTCTGGAGGTGAAAAAACTGCACATCAGAGTAGCACTTGACACTCAGTGGAACAGACTTCCAACATGCACTGTGTCCTGGAGATCCATAATATTCCCTAATACTAGGTTTGTTTGTGAGCAAGGTATGGCTTTAAAAGAGAACACCTTGAATTTATGTTGATGGTGTTAATTATGACCTGGATAATCTGTTTAACAGTTGGGGATTTTAGTCAGAGGTCTCTGCAAAATATCTCAGGCAGAATTACAACTGAAAACCCATTTTACTTTGCAGTCCTTTATGGAAGTTCTGATTTATCTCATAATGCCTCAGATTTGCATATCTTGACCTCTTTTTCAAAAAAGGCCTTTCTTTCTCTGTCAAAAGAACTGTCTAAGTCAGCTGCTGTACTGATTCCCTTTTTTCGACATAAGAGATGCTCCTTGTAACATTTAAAGAAAATCACAGTAAGTGAGATGTGAATGTGGTTTAAGATCTTATATTTGAGAAATAAACATTGAAGATCAGGAGCAAAAAGGGTTTACTAGAGTGGTACTTTGAACATCAGTGTTTTGGTGATAGTAACACAAAGGCTTAACATTAGTTGCACCCACACTCATACACATCTATATAGATAAACAGAGAGATATGAAAATTTAATACATATCATCCCTGGGAAGTCAAACGCAGCAGTGATATGAAACAAGTTTGCACAGTGAAATTATTTATTTATTTTAAAAAGATGAGTGATTAAAACCTGCTCCTAAAGCTGCTGTGCCATCTTACCTCTGTGACCAACTGTAGATCATTTACATAGTTCTCCTCCGTGACAATGAGCTCATGGATGTATCCCTGCCTTTTTCTTTCAGTAGGCGTCAACATATCCAGAAGATGCAAGTCTGCACACCCTGGAAAACACAAAAATATCCTAGACCTTACTCACAGTTGTCTGAAAATTGATTCAGGTCTATAGCAGTTCAACACTTAATGAAAAGCAACTACTGCTTGTTCTGTTCACTTAATCATTCATAGAAAATTTAGAGATCTCCTAAAAAGGAACAGAATTAGGAAACAGTGCTATAGTGACCCAAACAGGCACTTTGGAATTATATATAAGCCCTTGGCTTATTGATACTCTAATTTCAAGGTTCACCTTTACCCTTCCAGTCAAAGTAAGCATCCTAATCAAGAAGGTACTGCAGAGCTTACCCACTTCTTCATGCTTCAATTAAAAATTGCTTCTAAGTATTTGAAGGACTTTAGCAGAAACACATGAAGTTCAGTGACATCACTGCAAGGATTTCACCCATTTATAGGTCAATCCAAAGGGGTTTACTGTTGTTCTCTATCATTAAAAGCATGTCAAGAGTTTGTAACTAAGAACTCATCTTCCATCAGTGTTGCCCTTCATTCTTTGCAAACCAGCTGCCTGGTGTTTATCCTGTGTAGATGCTCGAGTTTCTGTAGAAATTCTAGAATCTCAGATTTTATTTTCTGTTCTGAATTAGACAGAATACTTAATTAAATTTTTTTCTCTAAGCCAGTGTTTTTCAGCTGACCTTAATTAAATTCTTCTGAAACTGGCAAGCAGAACATTTTCTTCCAGTTTTATTTTTAAAACTATTTTTATTATTTTTCTGCAGTAAAATGCATTTCAAAAAGCAACAGTGATTTGAAACAGGTTGAAAACATTTTGCTTTAAAATGCACTGTTTACACGTATTTCTATACAATCAAAATTCTTCAGTTCAGTTCTTGCCCCCACCCCTCAGTAAAGTATGGGCAAGTGAAAGCCAACTATATACTGGGCTGCATCAAAAGGAGCATGACCAGCAGGTTGAAGGAGGTGATCCTGCCCCTTTGCTCTTGTGAGACCCAACCTGGAGTACTGTGTGCAGTTCTAGTGTCCCCAACGTAAGAAGGACATGGAGCTGTTGGAACAAGTCCAGAGGAGGACCACGAGGATGATCAGGGGACTGGAGCACCTCCCATATGAAGACAGGCTGAGAAAGTTGGGGCTGCTCAGCCTGGAGAAGAGAAGGCTGCGTGGAGACCTCATAGCAGCCTTCCAGTATCTGAAGGGGGCCTGTAAGGATGCTGGGGAGGGACTCTTCATTAGGGACTGTAGCAACAGGACAAGGTGTAACAGGGGAAGTTCAGGTTAGATATAAGGAGGAAGTTCTTTACTGTGAGGGTGGTGAGGCACTGGAATGGGTTGCCCATGGAAGTTGTGAATGCTCCATTCATGGAAGTGTTCAAGGCCAAGCTGGATGGGGCTTTGGTCTAATGGAAGATCTCCCTTGGGCAGGGAGGTTGGAAGTAGATGTTCTAATGTTCTTTCCAACCCTGACCATTCTGTGATTCTAAGATTCTGCAAATTCAGTATATTCCCCATTTAAGCAAACTTTCTCTATGGAAGACGTTCTGACTGAAAAATATTCAAGGGGACCTTCACTTCAGGGGGTTAAAAATGGCCAAGGATTCTTTCTACATTGTTCAGCAGCATCAACAATGACACCAACCTGCTGAGATCTGATAAGAATGTTTTTAGATCAGATGCTTGCATACGCTTTCGCAAAGTGAACCACTACTGCTTTAATCACATCACACCCTGGAGAACTCTTTCAGTTCTTTGTATATGAAGTTAATATTTAAATAGCATTTACTCCATTTTTAGCTTCCTGAATGTAACTTAGGAAGTGGTCCACCACTATGCCACTAGCAAGATCCACCTGCATTACCATTAAGCTTTTCATGGAACGCCTTCAGCTGCTGATTCAACTAATCTGTGCCCCTGAAAAGGTAATGAGAAATTTGACTTAAGAAGTTAAAAGCGAAAAAAAGAGTCAATACAGACAGTCAAGGTAGTCCCTCTATGACTAAGAAGCTGAGAACAGGTTAGGTTGAAAGCCTAAGCATATTGATAATGCTCACTAAAAAGCTGAGAACAGGTTAGGTTGAAAGCCTAAGCATATTGATAATGCTCCTTGGTGGTACAGTATTTTAGAAGATGCAACTGAAACGTGAAATAAAAAGTAGGTCTTCAGAATTATCAACTATATGCCAAAACAATCAAAGCACTGGGCATATTTCCAAAGCCAAAAGTTTCATTTCTGTTTAATAAATGGCTGCTTTCAGAGCGTTTTCTTAGTTATCATGTAAATCAGAAGTTTAATAAGCAGAACTATTTCTCCCCATGCACTGTCAGCTTCATTAAACTGAACAAAGTGTTTAATTATTTTTCTCCAGAGACCGGGGAAGTTTCTATTCAAAGATGCTGATGACCTTGGTTTGAAGTGTGGTTTCCAACCATCAGCCTTTTAGAGGAAGCATTTAACATTTTGAATCATAATATAACTTAGCGGCTAGCTTGACAGCCTGCCAGCTGGGATGTAAATGGGCTACTCTGAACTTCAACAAATGGTCTACTTTAGAACATGAAATATTTGGGAAAATAGCCTGTTTCTATCTGAGCAGAATACGCAGGAGACACTTCATATTAGGGATTTTCTTCATGAGGTGCACAGAACAAAGATTTTTCTTGTCTTTGTATTAAAAACACCAAAAAAGAATGGGGTTCCTTTCCAAGAGCAGATGTCAGGCCTCTAGCTAGTTTTTCATGGATGCCAAAGTACCATGCAAAGTACTTTTATGAACATCCAGATTCCACTTGCAGCTGTAATAATATCATTCATGAATACAAATCACTAAAAGAGACCCCTGCTAGGGTCTAGAAAACATCTTTGATATCAGGCATTTCAAGCAACAGATGGGAAAGCTCTGCTATGATTAGGTATGGGAGCTTACCTCAGTGTAGAATTGGTTAATATTTTTAATTTAAAGCACACAGGTAGACCCTCATGCATACAGCCATTCAGGTACTTAAAATCATGTGCTGGCATTTGTCTTTTCAGTTACTGAGTGCCCCATGCTTTCACTTCTCTCCTGCTCTGACAAAGCAGAGCACCGATCCTACCTCGAAAGTGCCAAATTTGAATCCTTAGCTACAAGCTGGTAAAATCAGGAAAGAAATGGAGAAATTACAAGAGCTAATTTGGAATGTTCACAGTACCGTGAATACCCAGTTTTCTGCCCTTTGATTCAGTAACCACTATGACCTTGAGCAGGGGCATTTGCACACTCACCAGCCTGGCTACTCTGTCTGGATTTATGGAACCAACATACAAATGCTGTAACTAGAAATCTGTGCTTTGCCCTCCTGCCACCATAGGACCTGTAGGATTAAGGGATTCTAGAAATGGAAAAAATAATCATTCTAAGAGGAAACCTGTTGCTCCTTTTCCTTACAAAGTCAGCCTGAAAATACGGGTCTTACAAGCTAAGCACTAAGCTTGAAAGCAGTGTACAAGAGATGCTGTTTTCCAGAAAGCAGGTTCTGCTGTGGCCCTTGCTGATTTACGCTATGGGCACAACTTCTAATTTAGCCTAATTTGGGGAGATTTTTTTTAAACAATTTAACTGCCAGATTTCCTTGTAAACCTCGTGCCAGCCCAGCCTATGACGATAAGATCACAGTTGACAGGAATCTGTTCTACTGTAGGGAAGCAGAAGCAGTAAAATACATCAGTTATCCTTCAAATCCTTAAGCAGGGTGGAATAGCACACCATGACAGCACTGCTTCACTGTCAAATTAGAGCATTTCACCATTCAGTCTTCTTATCAACTAGCCTCGGGTACAACCACCAATTTCCCATAAATATCTTGTGGGATGGGCCTTCAACTGAGAGACCATCTCAAGCTTTTGCTGAGGACAGCAGTGTCTGGTGATCAGATCTCTCCATCTGAAGCTTCTGTATTGCAAAATCCCATTTCACAGCTAATTTCAATGATTTCAGCATGTTTAGAATTTCTCAAGTGGACCAGTATGTCTATTTACTGTTAGAGCAGAAGGTTAGCCTAGGATGGACGCAGGATCGAGAAACAAGAAACAAGTCTGGAAACTTGCAAACTATTAAAGCATTACTTTGGTTTTGCCAACACCAGTCACACCAGCATGTATGCCTCCTCCTCCTGCTCGTACCAGTCAGCTATCACCAGGTGGAGGAATCGCCACTGCCAATCCACACACAAGCAAGAGACTCAAGAATCCTTAGTAACGATTTCCATTTTCCCTTTTTTTAAATTCTGGAACATGCATGAGTGTAGTCCTCAATAAGACACGCCTGTGATACACTAACATCATCTTCATTTTCACAAGCAAAAGCTTTCTGCAGGGTTTGAGGTTAATACCTTATTTTCTATGAATAAAAATAGTATTTTAGTATTCAGTCAATGGAAGGAAGGGAAGGCAACACGTGAAAGAGTTGTGAAAAAACCTACTACATCCTTTCAGAGACAAACAGAACATGCCTACCACTCCCTTTCCAGAATCTACTTGGGGAGAGTAAAATCCTACATGTGAGGACATGGATGCATTTAAAAATATAAATGGGCAGTTAACAGACTTCTGGACTTGTTTATATCACATCAGGTAACTTTCAGTCTCACCTTGGGATTACAACCCACACTTATCTTGAGCCCCTGACCACTTACTGTACAGTAACAGCAAATCAGTCAAGAGCATCAGCCACGGATCCAAGCGGAAGGAACTGCACAGTCCAATTTTATATTGTCTTCCACAAAAATAAAGATGCTGTACAGGCACTTCACTTGGAATTCGAAATGTGGTAACTAAACACAGTATTCTAGAAGTTAAAACCTTTTACCAAACAACATCTTACAGTTTTCTTGCTTTCTTGGGCGGACCTCCAGTCATCATCTTTCCTGGCTTCAAGTCTTCCCCTCACGCCCCCCCAGAAAAGAAACTGAAGAAATCAAATGAGATTCATTGTAAAACTCATCTGGATCCAGAATTACTCCAACAAATGAAACAGCAGACAAAAATGCACTTGGCAGAGTTGAGTGTGATGGAAAATCCCCTGAATCCACTTTCAGCCACCTGGGCCAGGGCACAGAAAACCCTTATCTGTGACACCAGCCTGAGTCCAGTTCACACCAGCACTCTGCTGGCACTGTCACCAGTTCACAGCTCTCCACTGGTAGGTGTTCAGCTGAGCCGGCAGCACTGGATCAGCACTCGGGGGGTGAAAGCTAGTATATGGACACACCAAACAGAAGTCGGGAACTGAATGGCATATAAACACAGAGCTTCCTTCTCACTGCTAGGGCCAGCTGCTGCTGAGTGGTCAGACTCAAAAAGGCAGGCATGGCACAAAGAAATGAATGAAAAGCTTGTGCTAGAAAATACAGCAAAATCCTGTGATCAAGCACCACCACAAGGAATCCAACACCTTCTAAAAACTCTGTGCCCACTTGCTGTAAAACAGCTACCTTAGGCATAAACATCTTTCTCCCTTCAGCCACTAATGATTATCTTTTCCACAAAATGCTTAATTAAAACTATTCCACAAGATAGAGCTTGTTCTAAAATCTGACTTCTTTTTTTTATGTTGCTCCACAGGATTCATAACAGTTGCAGAAGTAGAGCAACAGGTTTGATTCAAATTAGCTTCTGGCTCAATGCAGACATTGCAGTCTGAATGTTTGTGCTGAGGAGGAGCACTACAGGGGTTTTTCTTGGGCTGTGGTTTATTTTTTTAAAGAAGTTACCAAATTATGATGTATGAAAAGGGAATGAAGCAAAACAGCTATGAAACTTGCTGTAACAAGCTGTAGAAACTTGTGTATATCAGAATTATGTTTACATGTACTATTAACGTTACCAGGTTACGCCAGATAGTTAACTCACAATTTCCCCTCACACAGGCAATAACTCAAGATGAATCCTTATTCATGGTTAAGTACTCCTTTGCAAACTATCAAACAAGTACAAAACCCCATAAAGTCTACATGCAGGAAACGAAGTCTTTGTGAAAGTAATTCATATTTTTAACTGTATCCAGGACAACCTTCTGAAAACATTCTTTCAGGGTTTGAAATCAAAAGTTCACCTTAGTGTTCTCTATTTAGCTCAGCAGCAGCTTGTTATCAGTTGTCTGTGTGCATGCACGTAGCTTGCAATTCAGCTGATTAAATAATGTTTGAGATGTGTTGTCCCTGGATTTACTGAAGTTGTCTAAAAAAAGAAGTTAAAATAATCCATTTCTTGTGTGATCAGAAGAGGACTGCATATAAGGAGCTACTGAACAAGAAGTTAAATAGTTGGAGTCAATAATCACAAAGAACTAAAAAGAACTGCTTTAACACCAGAGAACATACAGTTATTTTGCTGCCTTGCAGGAAGGTTCTGATAATAGGACATTTGCAAAATGTGTTCAGTGAGCTCACAGGGACTGGAAGAGATACCACTGAAGCTCCAAAAGAATGGAGATTTAAATAAAACTGGTTCTGAGTATAAAGCCAAGTGTTCTTGATAAACCCACTCTGTCCAGACTTAGTTGCCTTGGACAGATTTCAGGTATTGGAACTGATACTAACAAATTCTCTGAAAGAACATTTACAGGAATTCTTCATCAGCAACTGAATACAGAGGATAATATTTTCAAAGTAAACAGAAACACCGTGAGCAAAAGACCCACCACTGCTTGGAGTGGTCTCTAAATCCAGTCACCTTTACATCCTTCAAGTGACAGCTCCTGTGCAAGGGAAAAACGTACTCGGCACATGAGAGTTAATGTAAAGAATGAGTTCAGTTGACTAGACAGCGGTGAGGCTGCCCATTTTCTTACTGTTAGTTTAAAATACAAATGAGATAAAAAATCATCTGAATGCTTTATTTTTGTCTATGTAAGTCTTGTTTCAGCCTTGACGGGGATTTGTGTTGACTTTACAGCCACAAATTCAAGAACCGAAGAAACAAGAGTTTCCCCTACAGGAAGCAAGTGTACTTTTGGAAACTGGTTTGCTTGCTGCAGTCCAGATCTGCGGCTTTGGGAAGGGACTTGTGCCTTAAGAGGTTAAAGACCTTTTCAGATGAACCAGGAAGGAGGGAAGAGAGTCAAAACCGGATTGAGACACAATCCTGGAAAACTCTTCTTTCTGATGGAAATAATCAATTTTCTTTATTAATTACTTTCATACTCCTTTTCTCATAAATATATATAAACAAAAATCCAAACAGGTAAGAAACAGTAAGTGCAGTATCTTGTTCCCTGCTACCCAAGGGAAATCACTGATTATGAGGAAGATTAAACACTACCATGCCAAGCTATAATAGTACACTTAAGAACTTTAATAATTGAGTAAATAAACATTATAGGTATTTCAACAATGTATGTCAATATAAGCCACAATGGTTTGAGTCTCTTTGTCTAGGACATTTTAAATGTGCTTTGAAGTTTCTGTGAGTTAACTGTTCTCAACAATCAATTGATAAAGATAATGCTCTGTTGAGCAGTATACAGAACTTTTCTGTCTATAGAGTCCGGGCACAACATACACCTCTGTTTGTGTTTGTGTATGTGTCTTCTACAGAGAGCTGTTGACTTGTAAGGCTGTTCTTTTCACTTCAGTGGAAAGCTGACTGCAGGAAGTTTTAGGGCACTGTGATTTTGAAAATCTTTTAGGAGACATCGCTCAACACTTTGAAGAAGCATGTTAGAAAACATGTAGCCTGCAAATCATCATAATAGCTTTATTTTTCTTCTCACTCGAAGCAATGATGGAAAAAAAGCAGCATCTGAATCCCTATATCCAAAGTTTTGCCAATATTTCAATAGCGAGAGAAACTATGCTTCAGGCCTAAAGTCATAAAAAACAACATGTCCTTTAGGACAAACACTTTTAGTCAAGTTATAAATCTTTCAACACAACAGCTCATTATGAGAAAATAGAGAGATCCTTTCATTAAAATAACATTTTAATGCACAAAATCCTGAAATAGTGGAATAAAATCTGGGTACATCATCCTCAGGCACTGACATTCTGTTCAATTGCTGTCACACCAGGCAGCCTATTTTTCAGCAAGTGGCTATGATAAAGATAATTTTTAATTATTTTTTTTTTTATGGCAGAGTGGTAAAGGAAAAATCTGTTCGTGTTACATACTATCCTAAAAAGAAAGAAACACTGTGCAATTGTGCATGTTTTAAGACTAGAGCTTCTGGCATACAACACAGAGCCTAAGTCAATGTAAACCCATGGTAAAATAACAAAGAATACTTGATTCGTCTAGTAGTATAGTGTCAAAAAAATCAGCTGATTTGTAACATGTAGAAACCAATGAGTAGAGAAAGAAAGGTGCAAAAGGTTTCAGGTAATCGTGATGAATCTGAGTAATTATGTTGAAATAATACCCAAAGAAACAAGACAAGTGTCATTCTGAAATTTAGCAGGTTGGCGTCAGACTGTTCTGGCGGTAAATTCATTACATGCACTAATGCCACTTGGTGAATTCTGTGTGCACACAGCAACGAGACAACAAACACATTTTAGTCTAGCTTTTATATGAAGAATTTAATTATCTATACATGTAACTAATTTTAAAGGCTGTATTACAGTTGTTAAAGCTGCAGGTTTTTATATATTTATATAATTTACATTCATATTGATGAAATACTGAAGTGCAATTGAATAAGGAGCTTCACTTGTTCTTTGCACCACATGACAGGTCAGAAGGAGGGAGACGGGAAGGATTAGAAACGCTACAACGCTGCCAGCAGGAAATTTAGAAATAATGAAATACACAAACCAGAACATAACTAAATGGTAAAGTAATTAGTAAAACAGCTACATTGTGCTTGAGGCATTGGGAAGAGAGGGTTTCTGCATTGACAGCACCAGGCATTTCATCAAGAGTTTGTAACTAATGCTGGAAGGACAAACATGGCTTAGCTACAGCACATCTACCACATAAACTTGACTGTAAGCTCCATTTAATATTAATTTGTATAAATTCCACAGTCTAGTTTAAAAAATGTAAACATTGGAAATTAATTGCAGGGAGATATTCCTATACATTCTTTCTTGTCAAGAAAATTACTTGTTCAAAATGTGTTGTTCCACACTCATAAGAAAGTAAAGATGAGAAATCAAACTTCATGTAACCAAGATGAAAATGAAGAAGGTCATTCTCAAATCCCACACGAATGTAGCATTCTATTGATTTCTGATAAGAAAATGCAAAAATTGGAACATCTGAGACAAACTTAAACCAGGGTGTTTTCTAACTGTATGCAGCTAAAAGTAATGTGCAAAATTAACATAACTGGGATAAAAACATTATGCAAGGTTAATATCTCTTGCATTGGAAGGAAGTTAATTTCTTCTCTCCACAATGTATTACACGCTCAACAAGGAACACCTGATACATACAGTACAATAGCTACAAAAAAAAAAACCCTTATCTGTAATTGGGCACATTTAAAGTTCCTTAAACTGATTTAACTCCTTCTGTTCTTTTGTAATTAAAAAAAAAAGGAAAACAAAAAAAAAGACATATTGACAACACTGGACAAGGGAACAATATAAAAGAAAGGTACATAAAGTCTCCAATTTATGGACATTTGGAACAACTTTAATAGCACATGCAGCATTCCTTGATAGTGGGTCTTTTTGCACAAACAAAATTGCAATGAAGAAATTTAATTTATATTTTTCCTTTAAAAGGCTAAAATATATATTTAAAAATAATTTTAAAACTACTGAAAGCACCTGTGCCAAGGTGGAAAAATTAGTTTGGTAACTGTGAAAGCCACAAAAGGACCCACTATCCTCTGATTTTTTTGTGTTTTTTTGTTTCATTTTAATTTTGTGTCTATATCTGCAGGTAATTAACCCAAACATTGTGATTACATGCAACTAATGTAAAATGAGGTAAACTGCTCTGCAGTGTGTTCTTCTACTCAGAAGGCAGTAGATGATCATGCTGGAAGCCACATGATCAAGGCTGCATCTCCCATCATCCCTCTGGGCAGTGATATGGGATAGTGGGTCTCTTTGAGGACTTTCAAGCCTGAGTGGGGGATGGACAACATATGATTCCTAGAAAAAGGAGGAAAACAACACATAAGCAAAACAAAACAATGAGCAAATTCAAGCTAGGAAAATGAGTCAGGCATGTAAACAGCATGGTGCAAAAATGATAAAGGGTAACATGCTACAAAGGGTATGGGAACTAAAAATAAAACAAACATAAAATAAGGTTTGCATTACAGAAGGTCTTCAAAGAGACTTTGACAAGTGCAGCAGTGGTGAAGCTTTGAGTTCTGCAAACCGCAGCAGAATCACAGCAATGCTGCATGTTTCGTCTTAAAAGTACTATACAAATAATCACAGCATGGCAGCAGAGAGGGTCACTTACATTGCTGGCTTGGGTCCATGTCTGTTGTCAGCTTCACATAGTTGGATGGAAAGAGACCCACTTGTCCATTCACCTCCCCTTTCCACCAGTCTGGGTCTTCCTTGTTAAGGACGTTTATAATCTGGCCTTTATTGAATGCTAGCTCATCGTCATTCTGTGCGGTGTAGTCATACATGCCAATTACTTGGCACACTGTAAGATAAAGGAAGAGGTCTATCGCACTGGTAATGTTTCAGCAAAACACAAACTATGTATAAGCCAACTACGAACACTACAGGTGTCACACTGATCTGAACCAGTCCTGCCATGATCCTGCTGCACTCTTCTGTGCCCCTGTACTGGTCCTTAGTTGAGTCCTCAATAAATTGGCTCAAGTGATTTATAAAAAAACAAAGTTTCCTAACAGCATTGCTCTCTCAATCAATTTACTGAGGGGTGAGAATCACAGAAAGGTTTGGGCTGGAAGGGACCTTAAAGATCATCTGGTTCTAACCTCCTGCCATAGGCAGGGACATCTTCCACTAGACCAGGTTGCTCAAAGCCCCATCCAGCCGGGCCTTGAACACTTCCAGCAATGGGGCATCTACAATTTCTCCGGGCAAGCTGTTCCACTGTCTCACCATCCTCACATTAAAGAACTTCTTAATGTCTAATCTAAATCTACCCTCTTTCAGTTTAAAGGCAAAGGATCACTCTAGGAAAGGCGTGCAAACAGGACAGTGTAGCCTGACTGAAACGATATTTGAGATGCTTCTGTTTGGAAGTGCTCAACAGTAGGAGAAGACTGGAAAAACTTAAAATTTTAGCAAGAAGTCAAACACTTCAATGATGTTAGCTTTCAATGGACACTTCTATTTTGCTTTTTTAACATTTACACATACACATATTTCCCCACAAAAGCACTAAATTTGTTCGCATCCTCACCAACCTGTTCTGAAAAGTATCCTTTCCACCAGAACTGGTCAATGGACAGAAAAGTCTGGGAAACATGTTAAATTCCACTACCTGAAGCCTGAAAAAGGCACCCTCTTTTCTAATTAAGCACTGCACATGCTCAGCACAGCTCTATAATTCAAGAGAAAGGCAATGGTACTATCCTTACAGTACCACTGAGGTGTTAGGAACACAAAGGTCTTCGAAAAGATGAGGAAAATAAAAAGCATCCTAGGTGATTTAGGCTGCCCTTCTGGCACCACAGGACTGCTTCCAGCAGCCTACTTTCTGTTTACTTATTGCGAAACTCATCAAGTCTGACACGTTCTCAGAATACAGCTGCTTCTATTCAATTATAATAGAGCAGGTTTTGTAATTCTCTAAAGCAGGAGGACTATTTATTTAAATACTTCCTCCACATCGCTGATGTTTTCTCTGTGCCCAGTCACACGGCTTCTGGTATTTTGCCTTGAGACACAAAACTTCTAATTAGCCTTGCTGTCAGGTTCTCTCCATTACATTAAACCAAAAAAATTCTTCTATCTTCATTCTTGTACACAGCCAGCAACTTAAATTTGTCAAACAGCTCCCCTCTTCTTTAATTAGTATTATTCAATCGCTTTTCGTTAACACTTTGTACCTGTTCACAAAGATCACAATGCTTTAACAGGACTCTGCAGATGTCTCAGTTTTTAGCTGTTACTTGCAAAAGGGGTGGGAAAAGAAAAACAAAATTAAAAAGAGGCACTCACTGTCATTCATGACACCTGGCACATCAGGCAACCAAAGTGTCCATTTCCCTGCCATACTGGAGATAAACCAGCATTTCTAAAGGAATATATATTATGGTGTACTCCTGGTTTGTGCTAACACAAGTTTGACTGTAAACACCATTGATGTTCACATTTCACTTTAAAGACCTGTAAAGCTCTTTTACAGCATTCTTGTTACAGGTTATTACTAATATTAAGAATAATAAAAAATTTAAGCTGGACCATACCTGAATACAAAACTTACATTAACACATTTGTAACCTGTTCTAGAGTTAATTTATTTGAAGAATAAATTCTTCATATTTGAAGAACTTCTCATTCAGATTATTCTCTTCTACTTCAATGAATTTTAGGAAATTTGGCATGGTCCAGCAGTACCATCAGAATATCTAAATAGTCCAGTGGGATCCCAAGAATCACCTTAATACTTGGGGAGGCCATTTAAGAGAATTCTTGGAGAGACAGGACTCCTCAATTGAACCTGAAGCAGTGACCTGCCTCATCTTGATCTTATTTACACTTGGTCACAAAACTTAGAATTCACCTTAGTCCTATATAGGAAGCTTTTACAGTAGTCCCAGCAAAGAAGTTTTTCACTTACTTGAATTCCAAAAGCCACTGCTAACTACAGAAACAAGCTATAGCCTACCTTCTCTCAGCTGCACTTCTGTTCAGCCTAAACATTTCCTTTTAGAAAGACTGCCTATTGATTAACACTACTCCTGCTGCAACAGCAGAGGGAATCCAGGTTCTCATATAACACTTACAATCAGCGCAATCTATAATTTTGTCTTTCTTTGAACAAGCAGAACAGGGGATATTCTTTCCCTACTATTCCAATACCATGAACTTCTTTGTGCCTCACTAACTGCAAGTATCAGTAAAACAGTTAATTTATCAGTATCAGGAACAACACATTCATGACACAGATTTAGAAAGGAACATGTGCAAAGCAGCAGGAAATTAAGGAAACCTCAAAGTATAAAGCAAAAGCGTCCATGCAAAAGAATTAAAAAAAGAGAGTTGTTAAAGTCATGCAGTCTGCATTACAGTATGGCAGATGGACAGCATATACATCAAAGCAAAATGACAAAAGAAACAGAGGTCTTGATGATTCTAGTTTCTGATGGATCTGCTACCTTTAAAACCCAGACTGTAATGGCACATTCTCAGACCCTTCATAATGTACCACCTTGGGGATTATTCAGCCCTTGTAGATCGTTTTCTTCAGGCTTTCCATGTCTTCTGCTATAGTAAGCCTCCCCACTAACATAATTCCTATAAAGATGCTTGTCAAGCATTAACCTCTTAAGCTCTTACATTAACCACACAGTTAGTGAGGCCATCTCCAAAATTAAAGGTCTATAACAAAGTTTGATAAAATTAAATGTCATCCAGGTTTTTTATGTTCTGTAGGCAATTAGAAAAGTGCTAAAAAGTTTATTCTGTAAAAGTTTTATTAACATGTGTGAAAAGTTCCAGGCTGTCAAACCTGAAATAATTAAAAAATGAAAAAAATCCCATCATATTGCCTGGCAAAAGTATGTGTCACAACACTGAGTTACCATTTTAACTGCAGGACCCAAACTCATGAGTCTTTATAGAAGTCTGATCTTCATGACCACCATCAAAGGAGCCAATTAGCAACCGCTTATAACATCTGCTTTCTCTGATACAGCACTTTCGTTTATCCCAATGACACGTGAAACTAATACCTCAGTATTTGATTTTAGTTTCATAACTGCATGATAATTTTTCATGCATATTTAAAGGAAAAAATCATGCTCGCTACCATTTTTCATTATGAAACATTTGTTTCATTTTAATGATAGACTGTCAAAACTTCGCCATGGGAAGCAGCAAGCTTTTGCCCCCTGCAACCTGAACTAAATCCAAACAAATGATAGAAAACTATGTCAAGCCTTTGGTGTAGCTTATGGAAGAAAACGGGTCCAACCTACACACTGACTGACAAGAATCCTCTTTCCTTAGTTTACTCACAAACCCAAAATGGTTCAAGACTGAAACAGTGACAAGGAATGAACTTTTTGTTCTCAGTCTTCTGCCTGCCTTTATACTTTGCATTAGACTGACAGGACTGTTTGACATCACCTGTGGTGAAGCTGTAACAAATAGCTTTAAAAAAATATAATCATCTACCACTCTTAAGTCCTTTCATAAACCTTAAAATAGGTAGCTATACAGGATAAGAATCTACATCTTCATTTGAGTGGTTTTCTTCCACTTCACTTTAGGAAAAATGAAAGGTTCTGAAAGAGAGAGGCCTCACCTGCTAAGCCCACAGATCATCCTGAACCTTTAAAAACTTCTTTACTACAATTAGTGTCAAGAAACAGGAGTGATAATTTGAATGCTCTAAGACATAACGTCACAGATGGCTTTCTAGCACTCAACAGTTCAGACCTGAGGAGCCACCACTATAAATACACAGACCCATTGTGTGGTTTTCTCACTTAAAAAAAAAAGTAAAAAGAGTTTAAGCAAAGTGACTAGTATAACAGATACTAAATATCCTCCTAAATGCACGTAATTATTTTTAGAAGTTGTATTGTAAACGACACACATTACAAAAGCAAATTTGTTAATGCAACTGTACTGCTTACCTGAAGGTAATGCTGTTGATTTAGGTAGCTCGGTTGGTGTAGTTTTACTGGTACCAGGGCTCAGAAGTTTTACATAATTAGCAGGGAACCATCCTATCTGCCGTTTTTTCCCTCTTGCCTAGAAAAAAAACCAATTCTTTTAAGAGGATTAAGCATATCAATAGATCCTTAGATAAGGTAATTAAGCCAGTATTTTAACTACTTGCAGTCACGATGACTACTTTAGAATAAGAAAAATGCATTTTATAAGGAAAAAATCAGCTATTTTTGTGGCAATGGTTTTAATGATGTGATGTTTCTGTTCATTAAGTAAGCTTTCATAATATATAAGCAAAAAAATATAACATATAAACAGAAGTTATTTTCTACTATTTTGAGCGATTTTTCACTTAAGAGTATTCCTACTTTGTGTGTTTTAGAATGAATACTACAACCCTGATTCTTTTGAAAGAGTTTTCCTGATTCTGTTTAAACCAAAACTCTAGAATATTAGGCTAGCTATTGCATTCAGTGGCAGCACTTAAATGCTTTTTCATTATCCAAAAAAATGCATTTAAATAGATACATAGTTTGTGATAGTTTAAGTAGAGATTAAGAAATGGAATCACCTCTTTCCTTTAAAAGAAACAGTATCTAAACTTTTGAATAGTCTCTCCTGCCCAAACAACAGACAAGAGTATAAACATATGTCACATTAATCAAGTGCTAGAAGAACAGCAAAACATTATGGCAAGAAAAAAAGGGAAAAGTTTGGATTCAAATACAAAATCCCAACTCCAGATTCCAATCAAATAAAAATTAAGCTTTGGCAACTACAAGTACATATGGATAGACACTGTCCAAATGATCCTAATTAACAGATGTTAAGGTTTTGGAAAGGATGCCAGATGTTCTCATGTCTATCTAATCAAAGAACATCAGTATGAACACGTGGTGCACACATGTATTAGTGTGTGTGGTCCATGTCTGTACTGAGGGAGCAGCAGGTTACCATACACCTGGCCTACAGCAGCGCTCTACAGCGTGTAAGGCAGCT
The DNA here is from genome assembly GCF_033783945.1 of Neopsephotus bourkii. NCBI lineage: Eukaryota > Metazoa > Chordata > Aves > Psittaciformes > Psittacidae > Neopsephotus > Neopsephotus bourkii. Next base: position 4,034,209 of record NW_026901456.1, on the reverse strand, counting down.
GCAATTTGTCACTGTCAGAGACAGGATGTCAGGACAGACGAACTGCAGGTCTGATCCAGTATAAAAAAGCTTGTCAACAAGGCAGGATAGGAATTTGACAGAAACTGCATCGTGTTATTCCACCAACTGCACTTTCATTGCAAATAAAATCAGAAGAAAAATCTTTACTGTAAGCAAGGTCATTCTAAAATTTTTTCTCAAATCTCTGTTTTTAAAACTATTAAATCTGTCTTACAAATTATTTATTCTCTTTTTCCATATTGTTAGAACAAGGTTGGCATTTTTGTCATGTAGAATTTATTCTTTAAAAACAAAATATATAATAATTTTAGTGCAACAAGTGATCTACCATATCTTTAACAATTTCATTCCCTGTCTTTACTGAAAAAGAAAGCACTTGATCTGAAGTCTTATCTAGATCATTCATTTCAAGATATTCTGGATGACTGCATGAAACCCAGCAACATAATTCTTAACCCATTTGCCATATTTTACCTTCGCCCTAACATGTGAGAGAAGTATTACCAAAATTTACTTGAGGCTGAAACTCAACTGTACATACACTTCTAAAAAACCTGCCACTTTAAAATATTTCACTATTTACTATGTTCTAATACAACACTAAAGCTCTCTCCTATCTGATGCTTGGACCAGACACCATTCTTTTCACTCTTCTACATTAAATGGAGCTGTTGCTGAGACGGGGCCATTAAGACTGGTATTCTACGCTGTCACATTCATTAGGCAACCTAAAAAAGTGGTGGCCATCTTACAAAACCACCGCTGTGAAATACCTCTCAATCTCTCAACAAAAGGGATAGCCAAACAGCAGCAGCAATTTAGAAAGCGTCTTAGGAAGACATTCCAGACTGTGCATCCATTATTTCTTTTACTTTCACAGTGCACACGGGTACTGGCTGATCCAAAGACACATGATATGCATGGGCACTGTTGGAAATAGTTGGAAATAAGACCCTTACACTTAACCCAATAGTCCCATACGCTCCAGTTGCCTATCTGGCTTTCCCCACTACCTGACATGGCAGCTGCTTTTTTGCTCTGGGCTACTGACACAAGACTGGCAGGATTCAGAAGCAGCCAAAAATATGCCCTAACATACAGTTATTTCTAATGTCTGAAGGACCTTCAAGAAAATGCACAAAGGAGTAGACCGCAGGCTGGGTCTGATTCTGCGATGGATGTCCTCGACTTCCAATGAGGCACACTGGCTTCCTCCTGCTCCCCCCCAAAGTTATTTCAAGTTCAAGGAATTGGAATGTATGCATATTTTTGTACAGGCATTTTATTTTAAATGCTTACTTGCAGAACATTTTAAAAATTATTTATCATTGATGCATTCATCATTTGGAACTATTAAAAAAAATAACTTTTTTTTTTTTTACGTGGAAGTTCATTTCAGAAAAAACAGTAACTAACTTGGAGCTCTCCTTCCCACCAGCCACCTGGATTCTTCTTTCTGATAAGAATCAACTGACCAGGAGCAAGAGTAAGCTGTTCTGGACCTGTTGCTGTGTAAGAGGCAATAACTTGGGCAATTTCTGTTGAAGCAGGAGGAAAAAGAAAGAAGTTAATTTGGAGAAACATGAACACAACTATACAACATTAACTCTGCTATTATCACTTGCACAGAATATCCATTCTGCATTTCTTTCAATGAAATTGTTATGTATGTATGTAGTTGAATGAAAATATTCGGCAATTGTACAGCAGGTCTGTTCATAGCACTACAGGAATAAAATGGAGGTGCAGCAGCTCTATGGGTATGATATACAAAATATTTCAAATACAGAAGAAGAATAATGACCATCATTTAGAACCATATGGCTCTTAAAATCAAGCATCATAATACTGTTTTCAAACAAATACATTTTTGTAGCATCAGTTTGGACCAAGCTCTTGAAAAAGAGGAGATATACGTGTATGACAATATAATGGTGAAGATGTAGTAACAGAGATGCAAACTAATGAAGGACTACAGAAAAATTTTCACCACCAGATCAGACAAAACCATTAAAGTTTTCAGAATGTAACAAACCAGATTTATTTTGAAGTCTTTACTCTGTGAGCATTAATACAGTACTGGTGCCTCATTTGATCACCTACCAGAACAAATCAGATGCAGAGCAACCATGAGCTCACAATTATCTCTCCATTAAATGAGATGAAGTAGACAATGCAGCTTACTCCATTTTAAAGTGGTTGTGGAAAGACAGATGATAACTTAGTCACCGCAAAGTCTGTCAGAATTAATCCATTTTTGAACCAATTTGAACTGACTGGACCTTGTAAGTGGCTGTAGGCATTTTTGATTCCTACTGATAGCTTTTAAGCAAGGTTTAGCATGTTATCAGAACATGTTTAGAGCAATGGAGAACATGTTTAATACTATGATAACTGGGAATGTTTCATAAACAAAACACAGCAGATTTGGGAACATTTTAGCTTTTGAGAAGCTAAACATTTTAGACTGCTACATTTACATAGTCCCTCTCTAGTCATGAATTAAGGGGAATCTGAGAGGAAGTTTTTGACCTTCACTTAGTTGTAAAGGGTCTCAGACATCCAAAGCAAGATAAAAGTAGTGTTGTTGCTGCTAAAAACTCTACTTTAGAATACCAGTATACAGTCATTCATCACATGAATGATCTATGGGCTGGAGTGGGGTTTTTTTTTTTTTGGTTGGTCGGTTAGTGGCTTTTTGTCTTTTTTTTTTGTGTGTCTTTTTTACTTTTTTTTAAGGGGGGAAGGGGGAGAATTTTTTTTTCACAGAAAAAAAAACAAACAACCAAAACCCCAAAACTTTCCTGGAAGAGTAAATTCTGCCCCTGTGTTTAAGACAAAGGAGGTTTTTATTTGGCAATGCATCACATAAAATTGGGGACCATCAAACAGCCAGTGTGGGCACTGGGTTTGATTGGTTACGGTTGTAGATTAAGACTATCCTAGAAAAGCCCACAGCAGAGCTTGTAGCTCAAGATCACAGAAATGTGTCTCAACTGCTTCAGTGCAAAAGCAGACAGCTTAACTTAAAAGCTCAGCAATTATCTGATCACAGGTCAAATACACTGCTTGAGAGTTTAGATTTTACTTAAAAATCTTGGTAAAATAATAAATAGCAGTATCAGTTATTTTCATTTATGATTACTGTGTATTTTCAACCTCGTCTATCCTAAAGAACTGCACTGGCAGACTAAGCAGAAAAAGGTCAAACCTTCCTTCAGTTTGTCCCTTTATAAAGCAGCAGAAAGCAATGTGACAGTGTCAGGTGGACTAGCAGTCAACACAGCAACAGCAGCAAAAGGGACTGAGGCTGAAGGGAGCAAGTACACAGAAGTGGTTTCCAGCTTTCTCATGGGCAGCCGTACAGAGGAAGTAATGCAGTGCTGGGCTATGTCCTACTTGGCCAAACTTCCTGCAGCCAAGAGAAACACCAGAGGCTCAGTAGTAACACAACACCCACAGACTGGGAGAGGAGGGGGGAAGTCTGCTGGTAAGGCAGAGAAAGGGAGCTATCATTGAAAATGCAGTTGTAGGCAGAGAAAACCACAAAGCCAACTCCTTTGAAACAGAGGGAGGTTTTGTTTCAGGGAAGAAACAACAAAGCGATTTGAAGGCTGCCAGGAAAACAATAAGATAGTTTACATAAAATTTAGACGACAAGGATGATTAAGAAAATTAAAAATGCTCAGAGAAGCATTCAAGAGGTAAATGAACAACATAAGGAGGAAGCAGAGAGATGACAAACAACCTGAGGTCACCGCAAATGACACACGCAGAATTAACTATGGCAGAACTTCCCTCATGATAGCTCAAAGAGGCAGGCACACAGAGGTGGAATTGAACAGGTGATAAAAAGTCAGTAACTGAGAGAAAAGTACTTTAAACCTGGACCTGGAACTTGGCACACAAAGTGTGAAAGCAGGAGGTAAAGAATTTCTAAGTAAAGTAGAGTAGGTGATGACAGGAGAATGGAAAGGTTTACACAGAGAAAGCCAGCAGCAGTGGCAGTCTGTCCTGTACCAAGGCAAAGCAAGCAAGTTATTTGGCAGGAAACATGGCTATACTGCTAGAAAGTCTGCAAGCTCCCTGTATTCACAATTATTTTTTTTTCACAGAATCATATGAATTTGTCCACCCTAGAGGCATTCAGGAGGCAAAATGAACATAAGCAAACAAATTAACTGTGGGAATTTGTCAAAATGTATATATATATATGTGTATATATATATATAAATCAGGCAAAAACCTCTCTCACTACCATGGCAATTGTAATATTCAGTATATCATACTGAAAAAAACAAGAATCTTGTATTGTGCATCTTATAACAAGTAATTTCTCATTTTCTATCCACAAAAAGGTGATCTACAAGTTTCCAGGTATCAGATATCCACTTTCAACAACTAGCAGAATAAAGAAATTTTACTGTGGACTATATGTTAAAAAAGTTACAATATGAACTACAAGTTTAACATTCATTTCACATGTCACAGAGAAGCAGAAAGTCAGAGAAAACAACTGAGCAAAAAAGTTGGGTTTGTTTTTTAAAAACAAAACCACGACAAAAACAAAAGAGAAAAAGCTTTCCTTCCAGGAAGGCCTTTTTAATTTTGATTTATTCAAGTATTGAATTACTGAGAAGAGATCCAATTCAATCACAGTCCAGGCCAAAAAATGTGGCCTCTACTAAAACAGGTACATTTAGGAAAAAAGCATAAATGCCTTCTCACAGAGGTGATTGTCACCACACTGCTGCTCAGATTCACAGACAGCAGTTTCTTTGCCCTTGCTGTTCAAACACACACTCTTACCAACTCCCACCCACTCATCCTGCTGTTTCTAGAAAAAACAGGAATATTTCAACTCGTTCATCAGCACTTCATCATACTTGCAGCTCATTTATAGTAAAAACATCCATGAATTTGCTTGCTGAAAAATAGGCAGGATTGTTCTGAACACAGCTTTTGTCAACATCCCCCCAGTCTCCACAATTTTGAATCCAAGAAGACTGGTGATTATAAGGCTAGTTCTCTGGGCTGAAGTCTTGCTATCCACCATTCTCCTACATATAAAAACCAGCCACCCCTATCACCATCTTCTCACTATTCCTACCAGGTATCACTTCCAGAGTTCCCAGATCTCTCTTCTTGTCTGCTTCTTCTGAGTTTCGTATCTATTAAGATAACTATTTTTTGTCATGTAAATGAAAGTTAGAAAGGGCACTTGCTTACTTCCAAGCCCTTCTTTCTACAGGTAGATCAGTGAGATTTGACAAGAGCAGCCCATTGTTCATATGTCAAAGTAAAAGCAGCCAGATTAATTTGGGGCTGCTTTCCCCTCCTCCTCTTACACAGTCAACCAGTTCAGGGAGACAAAGCAAAACCTCCTCTCTACAAAACAAAATATATATGTGTGTGTGTGTGTGTGTGTAAATAAGGCAAGACTTGGTAGATCACATCCTTGAACCACCTCACTGCAACTAAACAAGGCTCAGAGGAAAGGACAAAGAAGCATGAAGCACTCCCTCTCTAGTTTGATTCAGCTCAATGCACAAGCCATCATTGTGGTACAAAAGCAAACAAATACACTGAGAGGAAAAAAAGAGGTGTCTTCTGGAAAGCTTACAGGTGCCTGCCAGTGACACAGAATGCCCTTTTTTAACAATCTTTGGAAATACAACGGTTGTTTGGAAGGACAGCCCTCACCACTCCAAGAGCCAGGGGACTTCTTTCTAGCCAGGAAGTATTCTGCAACATGATCATCTGCAGGATGACCAGGCTTGACAGGCAGTAAGCTACATAGCATGGATACAAAGTACGTGCACTTGAAAATGAGAAGCAGGCACAAGAGTTCACAGCGCGTACATGTACCATATTGTGCAGTGTTCTGGGCAAAATGCTGTAAAACCACAGGATAAGAATGCATGTTTCAATTTTCAGAGGTAAACTTGGGCTTTTTCTAAGCTTCCACTGTTCTGTATCATCAAGTTTACATTCATTTTTGAGCAAGCAGATTTTTATTCTCTAGCTACATGCTATCTAGTGATTGATAGAATTGATTGACAGGCTATCCAACAGTTTTCAGCAGCGCAGATTTATACAAAACGACCAAGAACAAACATACTTTATTTTCATGGAAAAAGATTCTGTTGCCTTTGAACTTGAGTAATTAAGAACAAATATAAGGTGCTGTCACAACACATGACTCACCAGGTTTCTTCCCTAAACTTCCTGTTTTTCCAGCTGTTCCAGGAGCCTTGAAATAGAAAGTAAAATGTAAGTTTAGCACTCATATTTCTCCAGTATATGAAAACTATTTACAATGCTTCAGTCTAACACACTAAACAAGCATGTAAAAACTCTCACAGAAAGATTCTGTTCTTACAGAAACCCGTAATATTGTAGATGGCAATTTATATCTAGGGATAGATACCAAGCAGTGTATGTAAGCCATAAGTATGTAAGATTATCTATATAAATGTGTAGACTTCTCTCCTGAATTTTTCTCCCTCTCGTGGACTGCAAGTACCAATATAATTCCAAATTTTACAGCATCTGAATTATAAATCTTCATAACTACAGAATATGAATTCTGTCAAGTTCTGTTAAGATAACAATAGTAGTTTTCAACTCTACAAATAGTCAGATTGTAAATATGCTTAAAAAACTAATTGGATATAATGATTTCAATACTATCCATATTACAAAAATTCTCATATGGCGCATTAGCACTGTCAGTGTCATCACTGCATCTTTTGGACAAGTCATCTGAACTTTGTAGGTCTTGTGTACTTGCAGTAGTAAAATCCCCACCACCATTTCTGTGCCCAAGTGAGAGCAAAAATTGCTATTTATCTGTAGCTATTTCCTCTGAACCTAAATGGGGTGACTTAAGGGATGAACATCATTATCATCAAGGCCAAGAGGTCTGCAAGAAAAGCTTTCCCTTGAGGCAACTGGTTATTTGGGAAGAGTTCTATTTATTTATTTTAATGCATTCACGGGTCTACTTATATACACGCAATCTGAGTATTCAGAACAGCTCATGGTCTCAACTTTGTCCCTTGCATGCTTCCCTTCTTCAGTCCTCATCAACCCTCAGCCACCACCCCTGATATGACAGCTTTCCCCTGCCCCAAAATAATTATTTCAGTCTCTTCCCAGACATTGCTAGTCTTATCTGCTGCAATAAAAAGGTTTGACATGGAAAACAGCAACATAACAAATCTAAACTGTACTTTGGCCAGGAATGCTGACTAACCATAAATACCCCTTTGCTTTCAAGCAAGGCTCACAACACTTCCACTTCCACTGAACTACTCCTTTAGTATCTCCCTTACAATGTGGGAGCCTAAATCAAATAACCTGAAAGTTTTCACAGAATCCTAAATCCTATTTGGAAAGGAACAGCTTTATCCTCAGTATTCTCCGTATTAACTTGATGCTTTGAAAACTTGGGGATTCTGGCAGAAACTAATGTAAGGAGTGACTAAGACTAGTTAACTGATGACTAGATGACTAGTAACTAAGACTAGTTAAATGATGGAGAAAACAGGGCCATTTTAAAAACAGGTATTGGGTTTTTAATGCCTTCATAAAATAAATTATGAGATAGATCTTCAATCTGTCTTGAAGATTACATAGCTGCTCAGAGACAGGCACATTTTTAACATCTTGCAGAAAACCTACTGTAGCAAAACTACTGCCGAAGTCTGATCTTTCAGAGTGAACCATATGACCTCACAAGGCTGAATTACTCAAGCCAACCCCATGTAGTAAGAGCAGAAAACCCAGCAGAGTTGTCATTGACTACCTCAGAAGCTATAACTGATGTTGAAAGCTAAGATTAGGGATGGGAAGAATTTATTTAATTATTTCTTTTTAATTTGGCACCAAAGCACCTTACATACATCTAGCATATCACACTTTTTGACATTTCACATCTTAGATTTTGGGAAGGGTTGTGGAAATGCAATGTTTTTAAGTTCAGCAATATCTGGATACTGCTGTCTTGGTGCTGCTCTCTTGTAATTGTAAAAGATTCATTCTAGTTGCTTTTTACAAAGCCAGTAAATCTTCTTCTCTTCCCTATGTTTGTTTCTTTCTTTTCAGTTTTCCACATTTCCCTACAACCCCTGTAACCTATATTAACAAAAAAAAAAAAAAAAAAAGAAAGTGAAACAGGAAAGCATCATGGAGAGATCAGGTACAAAGACTAAGTTTAGCTCTGGGGACAAAGAGAAGACGATCCAGACAAAACGACTATATGGAACCAAAGGTGGCAACTAACAATGATATGGTAGTATGAGGAAGTAATTCTGCTTTGGAAAATGTTTCTGGCAGAGAAACACTCTTCTGCCTCCTCAATAAAGAGCAAGTGTTTGGACCTTCAGAGAACACACTTCTTCAAAATATCAGTCAACACCCACGTTGCCAAATTAGGAGCATGTAGACAGATGAAACAGCCTGTGACAACGTATCTTTACAGTTAACTGGCAAACACACAGAGATTATTTTAAGAGAGAAACTTCAAAAATCACCTTGACCAACTGTGCCTGAATTCTGTTTGAGGATTGTCTGAATCCTTGGTAAAAATGTAGAAGAAATACATAGAGCAGTCCTGCAGCACTTCAATAAATAATTAATTCAGAAATAATGCATTTAAGATGAACCCAACCCCTGGCCCACTCAGTAGATGGAGAAGTATTTTCTAGTCTTTCTTTTGAGAGAAAAACAGCGGAGAAGACATAACCCATTCTATTTCTCTCTTACACACCTGAGACTAACTGGATTTGAGGATATTTTGGGGCAAGTGATAATAAAGTCTCTTGAAACAGTAAAGCAGAATTTGCTTTGTTAATTTAATAAGACACAGAAGTACATTTGCCAGTTGTGTTGTACAGGAAGACCTTCAGAATCCAGAATAAATATATTCAGACTGTTACTATTTTCAGGATACTTATATGAAGTTTTGTAACTAGAAGCATCTAAATTTTTGTGCTTCCAAGTCCACCATATAAGCTTCATATCTTATGGCAATTATCACCAGTCTCAAGAAAGGAAGGATATAATAAATACTTGTTACAGATCTTTAGCCATCTACTTCAATCTGATGAAAACTCTGAGAACAGACCACGAACCAGTGTTGTCATTTATTTGAAGAACAAAGACTTTCATTCTGTTGATAAGATAAAACTTTAAGGAACAGGAAATAGTCTCATTTAGCAGCTTGAGGTAAATGGGTAGCCTGGGACTAGGTACACAAGAACAGATAAAAAAAAATTTTCTTCTGATGTATAAACCATTAACATTTTGAGGCTTACAACCATTTCTACAAGCTCTGTGCTTGCTGTCTAAAGATCAGCACTGCCTTACTTTTTATTTGGGCCTAAGTCAATAGTGCAGAACACATTAAATTAATTTACTCTTTTAGTAACATTTTCCACAATCAGCCAGCTGTCCAAGCACAGCGGCACATCTGAAAGTTAACAGACAGCCACTATTGTGAAATCCTTTGTAAAAACTGGCTCGGTGAACAAGCTGAATAGCAAAACACTGTATGTGTAATGGCAATTATCCATTTGGAAGAAGAAATATGTCCTGCAGGGCATATGAATCACTTTATGAAAATAAGCATCCCAGATACCGAGATCTCATGAGCTCTATGCTTTTTCCTCCCTCTCTCATCAAGATTTTATCTGAAGATGCAATTTTCACCAGCAAAAAGGGCAGTTGGAACATTTTTTTATGAACTACAGGTAGCTTTTTCAACCCCAAACAAGCTGAGATCAGAGAAACATCAAGTTGACCTCTCTAATAAAAACAGTTTTCAGTATTAAATATCTATTTCTGAGCTCTCTCAGAAAAAAAGGAAGATTTGCAATTGTGTGTGCCTGTCTCTTACAAAAAAGGACAAGCAGCCAGTTCTTAAAGGCACACAAAAGGCAGCTCTGCACATCTGAATATAAATTCCCAAGTGTTGAGACTAAATTCTGTTGGAAATATTTTAAGAGAAAACAAAAGCAGTTTCTTCACAAAAGTTCAAAGGAGACTTAACTAACAAGAATGTAGGTGAGGTTAAGTAACTAATTAGCAACTATTACTATCTACATACAAACCGGTACTCACAAGGGTTTAAGGAGGCTAATAGTGCAAGTTTTCACTCTTCAAGTACAATACAAACTTACAGGTAATATAAAGAGACTTAGGGCTCAGTTTCATGATCACAAGACATTCTACAGGCTAGGCAATCAACTGTACATTTGCTCCTCAACTGCTGTGGGACAAGCCACCATCTTTTTGCTGTATGTCAGGACTGAACTATAACCCACATCCTTGACTGCAAAAGGAGTGCTTTTCTTAACCAGGTAAATTTCCTGATACAGACCCACAAATGCCTCTGCTACCACAACTGATGTCACACCACTCAGAGGAGAATCAAGCTGCTAGAACTGGGGATAGAGAGTTCAGAATCTCTTGTCTGGACTCTCAGTGAGCTGTCAGGGTAAACCTATATCCTGCCTAAACTCCACAATTTACAGCTGTTCAAAATTTACTCTGATTGTCAAAAAGACAAGCTAGTCTGCTGTGATGGAATCCATAGTGATACAGCTACAATGCTTCAACTAAACAAACCAGCAAGTGCTCCTCTTCCAGTCTGGGACTTGATCTGACTTTATCTCCTGGTTCATAGTCACTAGATCTGATGCAACCAACAGGTAGGAATGAGCACAGGCATACCGGAACCCACCTACTAAATGTAAGATATGATGTTTTGCTTCTAAAATGAAGTATTTAACACAAAAGCCAGCTAAAAATGCAGCTCAAAATCAGGTCAAGCTAATACAAGCCAATGTTGTGGCAATCTTGCCTCCTTCACTACTCTCCTTCCATACTAATTCTGCTACTGATATTTTTGTAACAGAAGTATGTGTTACTTCTACTAGACTAGTTTTCTACTCTGTGTAGTGTCCTGAACTGGCTTATTAACAGGTCAGATGAAAGACAGTGACAGCAAAAGTGTGGCAGGTAGGTCTGTACCTGTGCTTACTTAGAATGGGTTGCATATGATCATTTTGTGTCAGAAATAGTGAGGCCAGCTGGACTAGGGAAGTGATCATACCCCTGTACTCAGCAGTGATGGGGCTGCACCTAGAATATTGTACTCCGTTCTGGGCCCCTCACTACAAGACAGACATTGAGGTGCTGGAGCAGGTCCAGAGAAGAGCAACAAAGCTGGTGAAGGGTCTGGAGAATAAGTCTGATGAGGAATGGCTGTGGGAACTGGAGTTGTTTAGTCTGGAGAAAAGGAGGCTGAGGGGAGACCTTGTTGCTCTCTACAACTACCTGTAAGGAGGTTGTAGTGAGGTGGGTGTCAGTCTTTTTCCAAGTAACAAACAATAGGACAAGAGGAAATAGCCTCCAGTTACACGAAAGAAGGTTTAGATTAGGTATTAGGAAAAATTTCTCCACTGAAAGTTGTCAAGCTCTGGAACAAGCTTCCCAGGGAACACCATCCCTTGAGGTATTTAAAAGATGTGTAGATGTGCTTAAGACATGGTTTAGTGGTAGACTTGGCAATGGTAGGTTCACAGTTAGATTGGATTACCTTAAAGGTCTTTTCCAATCTAAATGATTCTATGATTCTATTCTATGAAACTACAGTCTTAATGTGCCCAGAAAAGTGTACCTCAAACAGAAAGGAACAACTAATCAAAACTGGGACAGAACTTCTCCAGTATTAAAATGACTAGTCCTAGAGACTGAAAAAGCTGTTACATGATGTAAAATATAGCTAAATGTCTCTAAAACGTTTCTGACAGAAATATCACAATACTCTTTCTCCCAAGGACTGCAATACTAAATACTATTACCTGAAAATTGGTTTTAATCCTGCCTCAGTTACTGAAATTTCTCTACTATCTAGAAATTTATTATATAAAGTCATTCTTCAGGTACATACTTCAGTGCAGGTTTTATTCTTTGGCTTTTCCACCAACAGAAATAATTTTAAGGAGTGACTTTGCTCAAACTTTATATTGCAAGTCACTGAGTTGCATCACATACATAACAGAATTCAGGACTTGTGGAAAAAAGCTTTACCAACTAGATTGCTAAAAATCCAGTAATTTTTACTAATTTGTTTACTTTTAAAACCACTATTACTCTTACAGACATAAACAAGAACTCCTTCTTGTCAAGAGATTAGTATTGTATTCAACTATGATTCTAAGCTACTGCGTATTAGTAGCTGAGTTATCCTCACAAGCAGATGAGGAATATAAATGAGAAAACATCTTTCTTTAGAATGCCTAAAGAGAGAGGGAAAAAAAAAAAAAGTAATAGGGACATGTTTTGTCGGATTATTCCAGCATAAAAATCAGATGAAACAGAACCTGTATTATCCAGCCAAGAACTTTCAAATAAATATAGTAGCTATATAAGTTTTGCTGTAAAATTGATTTCCCTTGATTGCAAGAAAATACGGAGGGGGAAAGAAATATAATAGACTGAAAAATTATCCTTTTTAAAAAATAATGGCAGTAAGATACTATTTAGTCTTTAAAAACTTGCCCCAGGAACAAGGTAGTCATAGGTATTCTGATTTGACTCTACAAAACTGCCAAGTTAACTATTAACATATGAAAGATTAATTTTAATATAGGATCCAAAGTTATTTATGACATTATGTTATAAATACAACTATTATTGTTTTCCATTTTCAATCTCACATTCAGTAAAACTGTAAAATATTTGTACATCTCCCTTATAGAAGAATAACGGATATAAGAGCCACTGACTTGCAACTATCACTCTAACCAAATAAAACATACCTCCCCAGCTCAAGTTTATAACATTTCAATACGTCTCTACCTCAGAATCTTTGAGTCTCACATAGTTAGATGGGAAAACTCCTGATTTATCACCCAGCGTTCCTGTCCACCAGTCACCATCTTTCTTTGTTACAAGAATCATATCACCTTGTTGAAAAGTTAGGTCTCCTTGTTCAGAACTCTCGTAAGTATACATAGCAATATATTCTGCAAGAGAGAAATAGAGAACATGAGAAAACACTTGATAAAACTACTCAATTGTCATTTGCAAAACCTAACTAATGTAGTCTATCCATAAGCTAGATAGAAATCTATTAATTGCTATTCATATAAACCTCAATATTTAATGCATACAACGATATCCATCAGAACTAAATGCAATCTATCAAACTGCTTCTGGTTTATTTGCAGTTTTGTTTTGTTGTTTTTTTTTAATAATTTACTAGCAAATTAAAATGTACATAAATTATAAACTGTACAGAAACTACTCTGAGAACATGTTTCCCAATGGTCTCTGTTTTGTGCTGATGGCTGGACTGTTCAGTCTTGGGGATGGAAAGCCTCAGTATCCAAATATCTGTACAGTCTTCATTCTACATATGCTGTTTGGCTCTCATATACAATGAAGTCTTTCATTACTTGAAGCTTCGCATGAAGGGTACACATCTCATTGCATCTTACGCAACAGATGGCTGGGAAATGTTAAGACAAAGCCTGTATGTGTTCTGTTTTGTTAAAACACAGTCGACTACTTAGTATTCAAGTGCAAAACTACTGAAGCAGACTGATGTTGAAAAATGCAATGCATAATTCAATCACAGAACTACATGAAAAAATTTTAACATAAATGATTACAAATAAGAACTTCATAAAATTCAGTAACATTTTCTATACAACTTCAGCAATTTCTATACAACTGAGCATTATCACATTTTATATGGGCACAAAACAGGTTTCTGAAGATTATATCCCTCTGCTTCTAGGACCACCTCTGGACCTAAGAGCAATTCACAGTATCTCAGTAAGACTTTCATTCATATGTAACAAAAACATGCAAGTTTCCACTGAAGCTGGCAATTGTTCTATTTGCTGGAACACTAAATCCGACCAAAAGGCTTAGCTCAGGGAAGTTCAGTGAGAATTCAAGCCACAATTACTATCCTCAATGAAGCATTTTGTCTAACAACTAGAACTTAAGAACACACACATCTGTATGCACATACACACCAACACACATATTAAGCATCATAACGTATGCTATACAATGGAAATTTTTGTAAATCCTTTAAATGTAATAGAAGATGATAAATCCATGATTTACCGTTTCTTAAAAACACAGCTCTTTTGAAGTGCTTTATTAAAAAGTTATGATCCTTTTTATATAGTTAGGATAACATTATAATAATGTTATAGCTAGGATAGTATTATAATAATTTATATATATATTATAATATTATAGTTAGGATAGTATTATAATAATATTGAGAAAGACTAGCTGTATTTTACAATTATCTCATTTTTCTTGCTACATGGATCTTTACAATTACCTCCTTTTAATTTCTGTAGTGCTCATGCCACTGGCAAATCAAATACACTGGTAACCAATGAGACTCTCACTTAAAACTGCCGGTAGAATTGTAATTAAAAAAAAAAGGTGTGCTGTAGGGGTTACATACAAATGTTCATTTGAAACCTATATTTAGATTCATTGACTTACTCTGACTGTGATTTAATCTAGCTGACTCTACACTCAAATGGATTAAGAGTGCCCACACAGTCTGTTAACACAGCTCATGTGGAGACACTAACCTCCAGCTGAATGGTAGTAACAGCCAGGAATGTGAGTTTTAAAACCCTCCAGAGGCCTGACAATTATCTGTCTATGCCCCAGGCTCCATCTTTAAAAATGAGGTATAGCCTTGACTGTAAGCATCACAACATTCTATAACTGACTGTAATTTCTTCGATTAAGAGCTGTACTGAAACATTGGAAATGAGCATTGGGTGAAAACAAGACATTAATAATTCCTGACATCATGAAGTACATGTACAGATGTGCTTATTTGGTGCTCTGAAACAAAACATTCCAGATTGTGAATTGTTACCAAAATATTTGTACAAGAAACAGTACAAACTATGGAAGATATTTTAATAGTGTGTGAAATTATCATTCTCTATACACAAGTTACATAAATTCTTACTATAATAATTTTAAATCATTCTAAATGCAAATTGGTTTGCACTTCAATTTTACAGACCTGATCTTAAAACACTAAGGTTTGATTCTAAGCTTGTTTCTGGTAATAAGCTGACTTACTCTACTTAACTACATAGCAAAATACTAATAATCCCATTCAGTTTGAAATGCTTACCTTCACCTGACATGGTTGCTTTTGTTGCTGGTGATGCTACTCTTTTCAGACTAGCAGGACTTTCTGAGGAACCAGAATCCATGCTTTAGAAGAAAATAATGATTATTTAAGAAATTAAATCTCTTAAGAAAATTTATTATTATATTTAAAAAATTAAAAAAACCCAAAACCAATGAAACCAACCCAAAAACCTACAACAAAAAAAACAAACCAAACCAAACCAAACAAAAAAACCCCACAAACACCAACCCCCCCCCAAAAACAACAACAAAACGAAACAAAAAAAAACCCACCATATGCATCCATAAGTAATTCCCTACAATTTTAAAGAAGACACACTAAATGTGCAAATTAAATGTACAATGGCCAGGCATGGTTACATTTAGGTTACTGCCTTTAATACACAAGTTTCCACACCTCCTTTTCTTCCTCAAGAAAAAAAGAATCTAAAATCATTCTCATATGTATTACTAATGCTAATGTTGCCTTCACAAAGAACCAGATTTTGATTGTTTCATCCTCCAAGAGTGATGATAAGTGGTTAAGTTTTGAAGTATTACTTTTTATTTTGGGGGAAAGATAAGCTATGACTTACATAGCTGTAATTCACAAAATCCAATCCACTATTTTTTTTGATTGCAAGTCACATAGAATTAAGACCTTAGACATACTGTTGGTTATGCATGGCCCAAGAAGGTCAATTTTTTTATTCCTCCCACAAAAACTTCCAGGGTTGGGAGTCAAAACTGCCCAAAAGAGAGTCACATAAAAAAGGCATTTTTACAAAGTAGATTCTAAACTTTAAGATTCAAACATGCAACTCTTCATATTTATCTTTTACAGTATAGAACTATGGTGAAAGTAAGTAAAATACCTCGTTGACTTCCTAATGGGGCCTGAAATCAGCTTCACATATGATTTAGGAAACCACCCCTTTTGTCCTTGAACCTCTCCGAACCACCACATATCTTGCTGCTCCAAAACTGTGATGATATCATTTTTGTTGAAATTAAGGTGGTTGTCTTTTTTTGCTCTCCAAGGATACAAAGCCTGTGCTTGAAGCCCCTCCACTTTCTCACCCTAATGCAATACAAAAAAAGAAAAAGAAAAAAAAAAAAGAGAGAGAAGTCAGATGTGCACCACCTTTCACAAAGAAAGCTGCTTAAGGAATTATATTCTTATGCTACTTATATAGCAACAAAATACCCACATTCTCATCAACTTTATAATGCAAAATCAGTCAATTAAACTTACAAAGTAATAACTGAAACATTTACAGTCCTCCTACATTTCTATTTGTTAACACATAATCAATACAATGCAAGATTACCAGAGGTTTTGCTTAATAAGTTAAATCAAGTTTTACAATTGAGGTATACATGTAATAAACCTTCATGAAGCTATTTTAGCAAGACTTAATGTAAACTTTAAGGAAAATTATGCTTTGCGTCAAGTTATTCATTCTACATTCCAGCTCTTTCGGCTTTAAGATACTGAGATATGTAGTATTTTTCAGAACACATTAGCTTACAAGAACAGTATGTTGGTAAACTGAGGAAAAGGAAATGCCTTAGCAGATGGACAGAATTCATCTGATGTGAAGCTTTGCCATTGCTATTTTACTTAACTACATAATCCACTTTGGAGTGAAGGTTATTGTCAGGTGACTCAGGAAAGCCCCCAGGAAGCGACCCAAGACTGGCATTCTGCCAAAGCATTAAGGCTGGATCACCAGAGTCTAAAAAAGTTAGCACAAAATAGCAGAACAGAAACTGCTTCATGTTAAATTGTCCATGGATGTTGCAAATGGATTTACGCTACCTGTTCATCACTCCAAAATGGAATAGCTTACCTATCTCAGGGGACTGTTACAATGCATGGTCAATGTTCATAATTTGCTTTCCAAATGTTTGTGCTGGATCAGAACAGTTTCAATCAATATAGACACTCACCTGACCCAAGACAGGAGAGGGAGACGATCCTGTAACAGTGGCAGGAGTGAAGGCTGATCGTTGCCGCATCTGCCCTGCACTGGGAACGGTCAAAGATGGCTGAGCTGCCCAGGCATCCCAGTTATCAGTCTCTGGTTTCTCACTAGTGTTTGATGGCCAGCTGAAAAGAATAACATAATTCCTATCATTTTCAACTGAATAAAAACATTCATGCAGGAAGACTGTGCAGGAAAAATATTTATACATTCCAGGTTAATTTATTTTAACTGAACACTTCATAAGCATCATAACTCTCAGGTGGAAGTAGTGCAAACATAGGCTAACGATTAAGTTTACCTTAAAAAGGCAATCTCTAAATAGAGTTGCTTGTCCTTGCTACTTAAAGTCAGCTGTTCCTGTAATTTACTTTCATTTCTTAGCTGTGCCCCAATACAACAGAAGTTGTGCAGTCTATATTATACACATTTGAAAGGACTAACTTAAAAAATATTATCTTCAAAACTGGTTTGAAATCTTCACACCTGCATGCCACTGACCTCTTACATCCCCTTCCCTTAAATATAATTGCTGCTTCTCATTCAAATCTTACCTTTTTAATTTTTCTTAAAATTATTTCCTACTGACTTCTTTCAATTCTTTAGAGTTTAATGCAACCTCTTAATATTTTTTATGTTATATCTTGTCCTTTAAAATGCCTACTAAGTCTCATAATCCACAACTCTAACTCCAGATACCCAGTTAAATGAACAAAATCCTCTGAACTGTAGGAGAGTAAACAAAGCACCTGTCTTAAACAATGCATCTATCTTCAACACACAAATTGCCCATGCATGTTGCTTGTGCTATTAGTTGGAGTAATCAATTGTTGTCCGCCTAAACTGTAAGTGTCCAAAGGCCACAGCTATCCCTAACCCTTATATTATGTCAAGGACAGTATTATTAGTATAAATGCTCTGGGATTCACTTTGTGTTGAAACAGAGTATTAATTTTTATGAAAAGCCTGAAAGTATATATTACCCACCTACGGTAGAAATAGCTCTGTCAAAAGTATGATTTATTGAAACAAAGAAAACCAGTATTTGCCAGACATCTCCAGGAAGCTCAAGATTTAGTCTTATTCTCCCTCCTCAGAAAAATGACTGCAGTAAACCAGAAGAAATTTAAGTAACTGGAAAAGCTACTGTGACCTAGTTGATGAAACTTTTGAAAAAGAACATATCATGTTCAGCATGGTGTTGGTTGATGAGAAAATGAACATGAGCCGGCTTCAGTGTGCGCTCGCAGCCCAGAAAGCCAACCGTATCCTGGGCTGCATCAAAAGGAGCGTGACCAGCAGGTCAAAGGGGGTGATCCTGCCCCTCTGCTGTGCTCTTGTGAAACCTCACTTGGAGTATTGGGTGCAGTTCTGGTGTCCTCAACATAAAAAGGACATGGAGCTGTTGAAGCAAATTCAGAGGAGGGCCACAAGGATGATCGGGGACTGGAGCACCTCCCGTATGAAGATTGGCTGAGAAAGTTGGGGCTGTTCAGCCTGGAGAAGAGAAGGCTGCATGGAGACCTCATAGCAGCCTTCCAGTATCTGAAGGGGGCCTGTAGGGATGCTGGGGAGGGACTATTCATTAGGGACTGTAGTGATAGGACAAGGGGTAACAGGTTAAAACTAAAACAGGGGAAGTTCAGTGTAAATAAAAGGAGGAAGTACTTTACTGTGAGGATAGTGAGACACTGGAATGGGTTGCCCAAAGAAGCTGTGAATGCTCCATCCCTGGTGGTGTTCAAGGCCAGGTTGGACAGAGCGTTGGGTGGCATGGTTTAGTGGGAGGTGTCCCTGCCAGTGGCAGGGGAGTTGGAATTAGATGATCTTAAGGTCCCTTCCAACCTTAACTATTCTATGATTCTATGTACTGTAATATTGCACAAATATATTTAGATATTTAATTTATAAATATGTGTTACATGATCAAAGGATACAACAATTACTTACCCTACCCCATTTACATAGGTGTTGATAATACTGCACACAGCATTAAGTTAACAAGATATCTAGGGAAAAGCACATGTTCTACTTGTATCAGTCTTACTAATGTTGTGATAAGGAATTAGTAAGTCATCTTTTCATGTTCCCTTTGTCATTATCTCATTTTGCATAATCCAAATTGGAAAGCTTCAGTGAGGATTAGTGTCAAATAATTTTAACTAAATTTAAGAGAAGGAAGGTGAGCACCTTGGAATTTCCACCATGTCACCATGCTCATTTCTGATGTGCCCTTCTGCACTGCCCAGGCAAATATGATGGAAACATGGTTAAAGTTCCACAAGGTTGCGACCTTAAATGTTTACTATGGAAAAAAAATACTTTCCTTCAAACAAGCTATTTTTATTTTGCAACCTTGATACTCTATGTTAAATGTCACCACAGTCAAATCAATTAAAAAGGACTCCAGCACATTAAAGGTGACAATCACTACCCAAACATACGTTGAACTGAAGTCTGCCCAGTTATTGCTGGTTGTAGTACACTCTGTAGAAGCAGGAGTTCCTATTGACGTAGTGGTTTCATGCACAGAAACTTTAGGTGCAGCAGTTGCATCAGCTGCTGGCCTTACAGAAGCTGGAACTTCATTTTCAGGTATTTTCTCTGCATAGTTTGCAGGGAACCATCCAGTTTTCCCCTTCAGTTCTCCACCAAGCCACCCTGGTTCTCCAGTCTGGCTTTCATCCACCTGTAGATGCATTAAGTTAGAAAGTTAAGAAACATCACAAACAAATGGGATTTTTCCTTTAAGCAATCCATTTCCTTTTTCTAGTTACAGAGACATGACACCCACATTACAAATGTAAGTTCCACCTAGGTAGAATTTTGTTGTTGTTATTTAATTTACCTTTGGAGAATAATGTTGACAGCTATTTCTTCTATGGTACCTTAATAGATAAGGGAGCATTTTGCAGCGCAATGGTGCTTTGCAATTTATTTTTTTTTAATTTTTATTTTCCTTTTTTTCCCCAAGCCAAAAATCGAAAGGATTTCCTTCTGATGAGGTAAAAAATGAGTTTTATTTCAGTTTTGATGCATAAGCCAAGCACATGTTTCTAAAGAGTTGCCTGAAAGTCTGTCACAGTACAGCAGACTTAGGAGAACTGAATTCTAGAAAAATCCCTGAAATACTGGTATTTCTGGTTTAACTAACACAAAACATAGTTTTTAACAAGTTTTCCTAGATTCTCTCTTGCAGAAAATACAATGAAAACCACAGCATATTAAAAACAACATCCATTGAACAATTCAAAACAAAGCCACAGATTTGCTAATGTATTTATACAAAACAATTCCATGGTTAAGTTTTCATATGTAAATTTGCAGGCCTTTGTTCTTTCCCCTCACTCTGATATCTTTGCCAAGCCACAAATGAAACAATGAAATGGGGTTAGTTTCGCAGTTATATTTTAATTCCTACTTATTATTATATTCATGTTAAGCTACAACATTGTAAACGTCACACTTTCCTGTTAAGTTTTCTTAAACATTTAATATATTTTTTCCTCCATGCTCTACTGTCAGACTGTTTATTGCCTTAGTCTGTTATTTCACCAGAAGCGATCAGTTTAAATACTGCAAGCTGCGGCTAACCGTATTCAGCAAGAATTGCAGAAGAAAAGTAATTCACCCTTGCTATCCTACCCCTGCTGAATTGATAGGGTGGCTAAATACCTTCAAGGCAAGGTCAGCTGCAGAAACTTTTTAGAAGAAAAAAGACAATAATTGCATTTGGTAATAATTTTGGTAAATTACATGTTCCAGCTACCTAACCTCTTTGATAGGTCAAAAGGATCTCAGTTTTCAAGCAAACCCATATACGTGAATAGGGTTTGCACCTCTGACATGTAAATAACATCTACTTTGTACGGTAACTTGCTGTACTGCAGATTCCCCAACAGCAATCAAGTCAGCTGTAAAACCAGGCCAGTAATGAAGTCAGATGCCCAACCCTGCAGAATGGCTGGTTTTGGGCAAGAATTTCTGTCATCAGTTTAGGCGACTAGCAATTGGTATTTCAAAATACATGGGTTTCAAACTACAGAGTAACTCAAGAGTTGGCAGTGGCAGATAATACAGCAGTCAGAGATGCTTAAAGCTGTATTTCTCAATCACCTGACACTACTTCCTAAAAATCCATTATCAGTGTGAGGGATCTGTTGATAATAGAACGCTCCATGAGCTCAGGAATAAGAAATAGTATATTTTTCAGTCAAAGCAGTTTTCAGTATAGTACATTATATGAAAATAGCATATAGTAGTGGCTCAAGCCAAATGCTTCTACAGTTGGAAACACACTTACAAATTCACTCTATCGATTTTAACGAAATATAATCTCATCAGCTGCTCAATTAGAGAAGAAAAAAAATAGTGGCAAAAAAAATTATTTTGTGGCAATGATGCAGACTAGTCATTCTAGACCACAGGTGAGACCATTCTTTTGCCTAGACATGACTGAAACTGAAGCAGAAAAATCTTTTGCCTCTGATTGTCCCTGGACTACTCATTTGAGCTGCTGATAGATGCTTTGCCTTCAGCCAGTTGTTGTCTCTTTGCCTCCTATAGTAATTTGTATCCCACACCCCTCTTCTGGTGCTAAACAATCCATTATTTCTGCTTTTTGTTGGGTCCATCTTTTGTCTCGGTCCTTTTTAACTCAAAGCAAACCCAGAAAGAAACGGGCTACATGCATGACCGGTTCAGTGTGGCTTTACTGCAGTGCAGAGTAAAATTTCCACTGCAGCACTGATTAGGATTGTTAAAGCAGCAGTATGAGTGATGACAGGTCACAGCAGAGGGTGAATTTTGTGAGAGAGGGAGGAATGGATTAACAGCACCTGATGACAAACTGAACAATATAAACAGTAATAACAGCCACACAGTTTCTACTGTCATTTAACTGGTGGTAACTTTTTGCAGGTAGCAACTAGAATCACCAACATACAATAAAATCAGGACTGAAAAGCCAAAAATCTGTTATTGTGGTGCTTGAAATTAATGTTTGAAACTGCTGTTTCAGATAGAAATGCTTTGTACAAGCAGAGAAAATAAAAATCTACAACCAATTTAATGTCTTTTTAGAAGACAGTTTCAAGATCAAATGATTCATAAAACAGCCTATTAGAATACTTAAATTTATGCTTATTTGATCCAATTAAGTTTTCTATGTATACTCATAAAAAAGGCACTGTTAAGGATCATTTTAACTCTATAAAAACGCTGGTTTCTCAGTCATACATATGAAGTATAATTTGCATCTGTTTCTGTAGTACGGTACAGGAACATTGAAGAAATACCTTTGCACCTTTTTAGAATTCATTTGTTGTAATTTCCTAATATGTTTACACCCACTATCCCCAAGTCCCTGTGACAAACCATCCCAATTTATTTGGGATAGGCCAGCTTTGAGCAACCTGGTCTAGTGGAAGGTGTCCCTGACTATGGCAGGGTGGAACTACATGAGCTTTAAGGTCCCTTTCAACTCAAACCATACTGCAATTCTATGATTTTTTAAAATATTGGTTTAACCCCAAAACATAACTAATATAGTGAATTATAGTGTATGGTTTTATTTTTTTATTTATCCAACCATACCTGGAGCCACAGGTTACAACCACTTATTTTCAGCAACTGAAAACAAGTGACAGGAATAACAGCAACACAACTCTTAGTAGAAAAAGCAATAGATCCTCTGTCAACAGAAGGGCTGGCTTTGCAGTGGCCTACTCACTTTGAGCTATCTCATGTGTCACCAGCAGTACATGCACGCTGTAAGAGAAGCCCTGTTTTATGGTAGATATTCACTCTAGCTACAAAGCCAAACTCTAATACTACCACAAAAAGTATTTAATCAAAGCTAAACTGATTACCATCTTCTGTTTTGTTCAACTATCTACACATTAAATGTCCAATTTAATTGTATTCCCCTTTCAGGCTTTTGATCCAGATATTTTGAGACTGGTGGAACTCCTGTTAAAATGTTGAATATAAACCCTACAGGCCAGAGGCCATATGCTGGATCTAACATAACAAAGCTGTCTGCATGTCTAAAACAAAGAGCTTTCATTCTAACTCTCACAATCAGTAACTAACACAACTAATGAGAAACTATAATTTTGAATTTGGTTTAGACTTTCCATGGCAGCTTCTTTATGAACTTCCCGTTTAACTTACATTCTTCTGCTACCAGAGCCACTACAGTTCAGTAATTCAATAATTCACCTGTATTTCATTGAATTATGCTTAATTTATTTAAAGACGGTATATTATATAAAACATTATCAGCAACAAAAGAATCCATTCAACTGAAGCCTAATAGCATCAAATGCCAGGAGGACTTTGTAAGAGAGCTATCCAAAAGAAATTCCACACGTTGTGTATGTATATATTCATACACATACTAGAAACTTAACTTCTTGAACAGACAGAGCCCTGAAAAAGGCATGGCTTTTTTGGCTCAGAATACTTGTTCCCAGACAAAAGCTGGGTTAAATTATAATTAGGATTATAAATCGATCTAGTTCATAGTGAAAGAAATTGAAAGTACATAGAAAGGCAAGAAGCAGAGAAAGCAGAAATCCAAGTTGAGAAAATACAAGAATCCTGTAATTAAAAAGCAGAAGAATTAAATTAAAAAAGAAATACTGTCCATACCCCACGCCTTCCCTAAACAGTTACACAGGACACACCACTACTACAGATAACTAATAAGTGTACTGGAAAGTCAGGCAGAAGAAAGCCCTCATCAAATCTGCAAATACTTTTCCTTTCAGAATAAGCCTTCATCTCCCTCATTTCCACCAAGACAGGTCTCAAGACTCATACATAGTGTAAAAGTGCATTACACTTGTAAAAACTATTTACAAGCTATACATCTATTAAAGCCACAAGTCATTCTGACATAATGAATTCTGCAGTCCTAGTTACATCCAAGATTTAGGCCTGGTTCCCATGTGCATGATCAATGGATTTGAGCTTCAGCTGGACTCTCTGCTCATAGCAATTACAGTTTGGATATTATCTTTTGTACAGCTATATGATTACAGGACATGACTGCACAAGCTTGCACATACAAAGCCATTTGTAAGTATTACAATGGTGAAGTGCTAAATTTGCTTATGTTAGAACACAGTTATCCTAAGCAACGCTTATTTTGTTGCACACAGTAAACTCCTAAATGTGTATGTCAGCTTAACTACAGAGTTGCATTTATGTCATAGATTAGACACACTTTAACATGTAAGCTTGTAAATGATTATTTTCCAAAAAATGTAACCAACTCAAACCTTTCAGCACCACAGGACACGACAAACACTTAAGGACAGGGAATTATCTAGGAGTCCAAATGCCCATTATCAAAAGTAAGTTCTGGCCCATTGCACTTAAATTACTTTTGACAATGTGAGCTAGTTTGTTAATTTTACCCTAGGTGAATTCAAAAACAAGTAAACTACATGGCAACAAAAATCCGTGTTTATGAAAATGAATATACTGCATAGACTTCCTAACAATCATTTAACACACTTACCCATTCCCTTTTAACCTCCATCAGGAAAGCAATGATTAAAGCAAGGCAGAATTATAACACGTTTCACAAAAGTGTCTTATATTAACTTTTCTAAGAGTAGCCCATTTAAGCAATAACTACAGAGCAGGAGATAAATCCCACAAAAATCAGCCGTCAGGTTTAATTATTGTCAAAAGTAATTAAATAAAGAAAACAGAGTAGTTACCCTAATTCTGTAGAGTAAGCTAAAATAAAGTCCAAAAATAAAAAAAAAAACAAAAAGATTTTGATTACCTTAGGTTCTCTAAAATGTGTGAAATGTTCCTTAAAACTCATGTATTTTTGGCAAAATGTTATTTCCCTGCAAGTCTACTTAACACTAGTGATTGCTCTTCCTCAAGTTAAAAAGCAGAATACTTACACGCCTAGGCTACAGTCTGTTTCCCAAGATAGCAAGTCAACACAACATTTTTTAATAGCCTAATGAGACCCATGTACCTGCATCCTCTCTCATTTAACAGCTGACTCACCAATACTATTACTTGACACAGAACAACAACCAGCACATTGCATCGCTATTTAGAATGAATGGCATTGGGGCTCTTCCCTAGTCATTCAGTAGTGCTACTAATCCAGGATTTGCCTTTTATTTTCTAAAGCAGATTCTAACATCACAAACCCAACAATTAAAATAGAAAGGCTGAGGTGAAGGCTCATTTCCCCTGAATACAGATATTATTAAAAAAAAAAAGTTACCATTAAAACTCATGAGAGTCTACAAAGTGTATTTTTTCCCAAGTCCATTTCTTTCTGAACTGTGCCAAAACACAACAGATCCTAACATCTATTCTGTTGGGTAGACACTATAATGAAAATAATTTCCCACTGATAATCATATTATCAGTGAATAAGATACCATTTAACAGTTAAACTAGGAATTTTCATCATGCATAGATATATGTATGCTAAGATCATACTTGTAATTTATTAATATTAATATATACATTCAGTAACTGCAGTCATTAACACCAGAACTGCTGGTCATACCCCTGTATCTCAACAGCTACTTACGAAAAGGAAAGGAAATTATTCTGTATCAACACACCTGCAACCAAATTTTTAGGTTTTGAAGTTTCCATTTTTAGAAATGTGATTTATTGCATATGCTCTTTAAAATAAATTTAAAGGCATCTCATAAGAGCTAAGTAGATGAAAAAAAAAAGTAAATTATCATACACACAATTCCAAGCTACAATTATAATAGATCATTACATCAGATGTTGTCCACAAGAGTTGTACAAAAATTTCCAGTATTGCTGAAGAAGTACCACTACCATACAAAGACTATGTTAACATTTACGTGTCCATTAAGAAGTGTAGCCAGCTTGTGTTTTTGCATAACTATTTCACACAGTATTACACTGGATCACATTCTCTTAATAAAGGCAATTTTCCAAATTAGAAATTTGCTCTTGTCCTATTCTTATAAAAAGGTAGATTTCTTATTAGAGACATACTTTGTCAGAGCCAGTTTTTTATCTCCTCACATAATAGCCACTTTTTCAATAGAAAATAACAGTAACTTTGTTTCTTAGGTACCCTGGAAGACAAGAAACCTCTCACTGAGATAGCTTCTGTATAGAAACATTTTTAAACTCATTGACAGACACACACAGCTCAGCATGCTGAAACTGAAATGATATACTCATAGATTGTTTAAACTTTACACTTACAATGAACTGTAAGAAGCTATCCATTACTATAGCAGGGTTACTTGTCATATCACATGATTTCAGTATTCACTGAAATATTTTTCTCAACTCTGTAACAAATCTTGCCATAGATGTCATTTCAATCACACAAGCACAAAAGCTTAAGTAATTGTACTAAGTAATATCACAATCCCTTCTTACCATGACTATGTCGCCAGGCTGAATACTGATTTCATCGTGGCTTCTTGATTCAAAAGGATACAGTGCTCTATAATACACTATTTTTACATCCTCCTGAGCAGAAATGGTTAGAGGAGCTTTTTCTGGCCAAAGGAAAAAAATGCACAGATAAAAGAAATAAATTTAAATATTTGAAAAATTAGGTGAAAGTTGAGACAAAAATTAACAAACTTTACTTTGTCTGTAGGAAGTACATTATCCCTCTATTACACAAGGGGAAATATGAAAATGAACTATTTAAAATACAACTTATTTTCTCTTCTAATGATCAGGTAAAATATTGTTATATTTTAACTTTTATGATATATACAGCTATTTTCAGAGAAAGAGTGGTGTACTTCTGATGCAAAATATATAACTTCTCATGCTTCAGTGATTTTCTAGTTAAATCTGACCAGCTATAGATTCAATTCAAACAGTGATGCTCTTGCATTTAGCAATGGTAATCCAAATACTTTTAGAGCCTGCTTGTGTAGCAGCTTCATTTGCAGCCTGACTATGCTTCCAAGAAAAATGTTTCAAAATATTCTCATACAGATTGCCTGAAAAAAGGTCACTTAGAGATGGTGGTTATTTTAAAAAATAAATTACTTGCTAAAGATGTATCATTAGAAAAAAAATAAAGAAACCCTTCAAAGATATAAGCTAAATTGCTCTTGTATAATATGAGTTCCTATTTTGCCTATTTGGTCATAAAAGTGCCCTCTGCTACTCTGCACAAATAAAATCTAGCAAGAGGACATATTAGATTGACAATTCTAGATTTGGGCTAAAAGATAGAAGGTAATTTTCCTTTTATGCAATATTTTAACAAACATTTAAACAAAGATTACATTTCCAGTCAGTTCTTTAGTGTATGTATCAAAGCCACTTAAGAGGGAGCCCTGATCCCCAATACAGACAAAAGTTAGGTTAGAATGAAGAGAAAAAGCTCTTAGCTGACAGTGATTGTGTGCATAGCAAAAAAAAAAAAAAAAAAAAAAATTGTAAAGAAAAATACAGAAATAATTTTTGACATACTGCATCAAGATCTTACAACAATTTTAGCTAAGATTCTCTCTTCAGCTGGCACTGAGTGAGTGCTGAACACTCTGCTAAAAATTATCCCTTTAGGAAGAATAGTGAAGCCTAAACGAACAAATTTTTGGAGTCTAGAACTCAATCCATACATGATCTACTTCAGTAAGACTAGCAATCCAGTCCTGAACCATAACATTCTTCTGTATGAACTAGGAAGACAAAACAGAAAAGAATTGTTCAAGAGGCATGTGCAACATCATTTCTTGAATTTTTTATTCTACCTGCATTTGACCAAGGAGCCTGGACAGCTGGCTTGATTGTCTCTTGGTGTGGCTGGAAAAGCTTGCTCAGTTTCTCTTGCATTTCCTGTTTCCCCTTATCGTCACTTTCCTTCTTCTTGGTTATTTCTTCCCTTTTTTGCTTTTCATCTTCTTGACTTTTTTTTTGCCACTGAAGTTCTTCTTCTGGTTGCACTCGATCAAGCCGCTGTTTATCCCGTTCCTGGATTCGTCTGTTGGATAATTAAGGTGGGGTTTTTTTAAGCAAGTCAAACAAAAGACCATAAAAGTTAGTTGTCCTTTCGTGTGATCTAGAGAATAAAGTGCACTCTTTATGGCTTTTGCATACCCTGTAAGAGCTGTTAATTTTATTTTGGTGAGTTATCAACCACTCCACATCATCTTCTTACACAATGACTCCTAGAGGGCAAAGGAGAAATATTCAGAAAGAATTGCTATGACTCCATATGTATTCATAGAGAAAAAGC
Organism: Neopsephotus bourkii; assembly: GCF_033783945.1. Taxonomy (NCBI): domain Eukaryota; kingdom Metazoa; phylum Chordata; class Aves; order Psittaciformes; family Psittacidae; genus Neopsephotus; species Neopsephotus bourkii. Next base: position 4,005,754 of record NW_026901456.1, on the reverse strand, counting down.
TGAGACTCTCAGAATAGTGAGAGAACACAGTTTCATGTAACCAGCTACTAAGTGCAGGTCTCTATTACCTTGAGCTGCTTTGTCTTTGCATTAAAAAAAACTACCTTTAATACAATTTTTAATTTGCGTATGAATTCTGCGCCTTTACAATACAATTCCACAGAACTCTAAAAGAGGTACAGAGCAACCTGAGCATACAGAAATGATAAACTAGTTACGCTTTGGAGCTAAATGTAAGATGGGGAAAAAACACTCAATGCTATGTTTTCTTGCTGGAATTTTTAGCGATCTGTAAATGCTAAACTTTACCTCCTTTATTGAGGCTGTGATCTCTTCTCCTCTATTGTGACATGAAAATAAATATATCTACCTGTGTTTTTCTAATTGTATGAAACTTTACACTGGTATCTTAGAACACTCTTAGTTAGCTCACAATGTTCTGAAAATTATAAGCTTGATAACAATTCAGTATCTTACACATTCTGTCCCAGTTTCAGCCTGGGGACTGAACAATATTAGTGTATTCTCTTTTCATCATTTTCCATGGGATTCATAAACCCTATGCCGTTTTTTTAAGTGATGAACCATATGGAGAAAGGAGGAAGCGGGGGAAGAGGGGAGTAGAAGCTTCCCTTGGCTGAAGAAACAAAACTCCTTGGCATACAAGAACCCAGACATATGCTCTTCAGTTCCATGTAGCTCTAAGGCTGCTTTTGAAAATCTCTTCCCAAGCTGTCTAATTCAAGTAATCTGAGTATATTAGCATTGCAAGTTACCATTTTCAATTGCCCCACAATTTTTATTAATTTAGGCCTGTAGATATCAACTGCAGCTATCTCCAGACATTTTCAAAATTAACCGTTACCATAAAGTTTTCCCTGAAATCCAATAGGCAGGAAATTATACACTTCAGTTTTAATCTGCTCAGCACTGACTTCAGCTCTAAAACATAAAAGAAGTAGGGATATAAAATAAGCTGGTTCTGATATTTTCTCAAAGCTGCAAAGTTCCCTAGGTAAGACTCAAAATAGGAAATCAGAAAAAAAAACAAACTAAAACTACCAAACAACAAAAAACCAACAAACAAAAACAACCGACCAAGCAAAACCTGAATAACCAACCAGTTATCAGAAAATATGTCCATCCAGATCCTTCTGTTGATGGGCAAGGAGTAAAAACATCTGCAAGCATCACACAGCACTCTTGCAGAACTATTCAATTACACATTCCCAGCTGTGAAAGCTAAGAAGTACTTCCCCTCCAACAGAGGGCAAAATAACAGGCAAAAAGAATAAATATTCTCTGCTAGAAACAATTTGCACCAGTAAAGGTAACTCTAAAAGGCTGTAGTAGATGACCTATTCCACTTCCATACCTCCTTCCTATTCACAGAATCAGTGACAAAGGCATGGAAACAAGTTGGTCATTACAGACTTGGCCTGCTACAAAGAACCAAGAACAACATAAATTCCTGGCCAGAAACTGGGGGGGGGGGGGGAGAGGAAATTCTTTCACTTTCCAAACAGTAGGTTGGCACCAGAGGGCAAAAATCTCATCTCTGTCAATGTGAGTTTTGACTTAAGAAGAAGAATTTCTGAAAGATATCAAGGTACCTGTTGAAGTAACTGCTTACGATGGCAGCTAACCTACAAGCTCAAGAAAAATCTTTGTTTCTTAAAGAAATTACCTATACTATTTCAATATGCCACATCAGTATGCCACAAGTAGAACTTAAGACACCAGTACGAAGGAGATCACTTCTTCCTCTGCGAAACACTGCCATGCTTTTCTGCCTTCAATATAAAGTCATTTAACAAGTTAATAAATTCACTGTTCTGACAACCTCTTATTTTAATTGCTCAATTTGCCCTTCATATGTTCATTTGCAAAGTATTCAGAGCCAATTACTCAATAGCTTTGCTGCAACACTGAAGCTGCACCACACAGGCATACAGAGCTCAACTTTCTTTTGACTTGAGTGGCGTCTTACCCAGTGAGTTTGTTCAGATGGGCTTTAAATGGGAAATTGAGTTTTTAATTATGTTTCTAATAGAGCGATTAAGTCTTCCCATACCTATAACCTAAGTTTGCTCTAACTGCTGGAGTGAGAAGAGCAGTTAAAGATAGGGAAGGGAATAGGAAGAGGCATAGAAGCTAAAGAAACACAAGCCTAGGTGTGAGTGCCACAGCTTGGGGTTAGGAACAGAAAGCCATTCTGTTCTTTTCCTTACTTCAAGACTCCTCATGTGTGAATTATTGTGGAATACGACTTCTAAGCTGGGATTTACACATACTTGCTTTCACTGTGTTAGTTTCCTTTTTTCTCCCAACAATTGCATTATACCACTCAGGTAGTTCTTATCCCAAACACTCATTTTAGTTCTGAACCGTATATTACTCCCACAATCATACAAGTCTGCATGGAATTAGCCTTAAAACAATTAAGGCTAATTAGCTGTAAGAGGTCTTCACAAAGACCTCGACCATCCCCAAATATGTATGTCTGCATCTTTATTTGCTCCATTATGTGCATAATGCAGTGCATAATTACCAAAAAATTGCTAAGACAGTTCTCAGTATAGTGATTGTGGTTATCATCAAGCCAAAGGTTAAAGTGTGCATAATTATGATCTTAGATTATTCTTTCTTTCTAGAGCTATTAAAAGGCCATAATCATTAAGAGGCAATTCGCAGGTTACAAGTATTAACCATTTACCTCATTCATCTTGGTGTCTAGTGGAAATCAGTAAGACTGCAGACTGCTCGTTATCACCAATTAGTTACATAGAAGCTTGAATATTTGGGCAGCATGAAGTTCTGCATTACCAATAATGTCTAATAATGCTCACCTAGCATGAAAAGTTAGAGATTAAGTTTTCCATGACAGAATTATTTTCTTTTTCAGATTTGTTTTTTTTTTTTAATTTCGAATTTTCTGGAAAGAAAGAGTGTTTTATTCAGTATTTGGAAATAGAATATTTCTTGTTTTTCTATACTTCCAGTATCTCAGCACCCTTCCTGTTTTCAAGGAAAGTTCCATCATAATTACCATATTTTGTGTAGTTATTTCTTCATGATTGAAAGCTGCTTTTTTAGAAAGTTTGCTATTTCTGAAATAAATCTTTAAAGACATTGATTTTATGGAAATATTTAAGAATTATCTAAAGTTAATTGCTTTCTGTGTATAAGATTTCTATTTGAAGATACGGTTTTCACCGAGAACTTGCTTTGGCTTTTCCTGAAACGTGAAAATTAACTTGACTCACCATGCAGTAACACAGGCTATCAATTACCTTTAGGTCACGCTCCATGTAATGCTATAACCAATAATTTAAGACCTCTTGTTCCCAGGCCTTTGTTTTCATCTCCTGACCAACATCTGCCTACATTAAGACTATAAAACCCCCACAGTTGCTAAAAATTAAATTAAACAGCTAGTGATAAATGATGTCAGAATCAAATTGTCAAAAAACAAATTTCCCAACTTTGTAGCAGAAAATCATTAGCTCTGTGTTTTATATAGTAAAGTTCTGTTTAAGAACCTTTCTAAGTATAGAAGTACACTACATGTTTAAGTAACACTGCTGAAACCTCTTTGTATCACCGACAGTCACAGACAGATGCAGAAGCTCAATTCAACAGCACGCTTCTCATTCAAGGATTAATCAAGAGATTCTCTGAGTTTTAAAAAGGATTACCTGCACTGAAATGAAACTTGGCCTAGGCCTTGGGTACTCTTGCCTTTTACTGATATATTAGTTCAGATCAGATTATAATCCTTGGAATAGAGTTTGTTTGCAAAATGCTTTGCACTTTAATACACAGCTTAAATTAGAGCACTTACCTCTGAGCTTCTTTTTGCTTTTCCAGTTCTACTGTTTTCCTTTCTTGTTCTTTCTGTTTCAGCCTCTCAGCTTCCAAGTTCTTTTGCTTTTGTAGCTGCTGTTTGTTATGTATTTCTCTCAGCTCCTAGAGAAGAAAGTAAAATATACGTAAACACATACTATGTGAATCATAACTAATGGCCCCATACATTTAATTGTGAAGTAGCAAAACTTGCAAATAGTTGGGTATCTCTGTTCAAATTTAGGAATATTGCCAAATACAGTGGCAGACATTTAAGGTAGATTCAAAGGACTATAAATCACTTACTGTTTTCCTATATTATCCATGTAATCTGATACATTAAAGGATTAATAAACAAGAAACCCTTTTAAAATGGGACCCTAAAAAGTTAACAAAAGTTTGATGAAGCTTTATCTGAAAAATCACTTACGATTTATTTTAAGCTGTTTGCTGGTTTGTTCAATTTATTTATTACATTCCATACAAAATCCTGACTTCTGAGCTGCTCATAACAGCAACTGTTTCAGTTGATTTTGATTTTCAGTGTTTTATTTTGAAATCAATTAAGATTAACTGAAGAAACTTCATGATTGTTTTACACAATACATATACAATATTGTTTTATATATTTGCCAGGGGAGGTTTAGGTTGGATAGAGCCTTGGGCAACAACGTATAGTGTGAGGTGTCCCTGTGTCTCTGGGGGGGTTGGTATTAGGTGATCTTAAGGTCCTTTCTAATACCATTCTATGATATTATGACAAATTTCTCCTCCAGAAGGGTGCTCAGGTATTGGAACAAGCTTCCCAGGGAAGTGGTAGAGTCACTATCCCTGGAAGCATTCAAAAACCATGTAGGCAAGACCCTTAGCGACATGATATCATGGTGGACTTGGCAGTGCTGGTGCTATGGTTGCACTTCGTGATCTTAAAGGTCTTTTCCAACCTAGCTGATTCTATGATTCTATACCTAGGAGACTGAATTCCTTAAGCAATATTTTTGGGATGTATCATGGCACAGAGAGTGTTCATCCGTATACAAGTCAGTTTTCTTCTAATTCACTTGAAAGATGTTGCCTGAAACATTTAGAATATAACTAATAAAACCATCATATTTTCCTCAAGATTTGTTTTCTGCATTTCTGTTAACACAAATACAAGTTTTATCTGGAATCATTTTGCATACCTAGAATTTTGTGTCTGAACTCCTCAGAAATACTAGAGGAAAAATGGGCAATTTTACCTACAACAACTGAATTTTTCCATTGAAAATAAAATTTTACTTTAAAAAACTGTTATGTTTTAATGAAAATATAGTACAGAAAAAAATATGCAGAAAAAGTCTGCAGGAGGAAATTCTTTCTCAACCTTCATCTTAATAGTGTCCACTTTTATTTAAATATGTTATGACTTACGTCATGCAGGTTTGTTTCATTCTTGTATCCATAAAAGGTTGAAAAGGCCAACTTTGACAAGTTTTTTTGATAACTAACTTTGTATAGTTTTTCAGAAATTTACAATCTAAAAATTAGCCAAATGAAGACTATGCTCAAGCACTGATCACAATGTAGAGAGTTGTGTAAGAAGAAATAAATAATAATTAAAAAAACCCCAAACCTGGATATCAAAGTGATTCAAAGTGCCAAAATTAGGAAAGTTTCAGTAAGTTAATTTCACATTAACAGTAACTTCTTAGCTATAGTTTCACAAAAGTTGAAAGTTAATATCCTTTTGTTTACAAACTGCACTTGCACTATGCCTACAAGTTTTAGTGAAAATAATACATGCATTAGTGCTGAATGACTGTACATTGTTGTATGCAACAAATTTTAAGACATCAGAAGAACTATGTCACAAAGAGCAGCAGCACATGATGCATGCAAGTTAATAAAAACACTCTGGATGTAAGGATAAAAGGTAAAAAAACCCAAACTTAAGTTGAACCTCATGTCCTGGATCTTAGTCTCATTTTATTTATGATCCTCAACTTTAAATTCAGTGAAAACTGAATTCAAAATCATTAACGACATAATCAGTTCTAATGCAAGTTTTCATTAAGACCCTGCTAAGGCCATGAAACTGACTGAAACACAGAGGTAACTTCCTCTGAAGTGCTTAGAAGCAGGGTATGTGGCAGACACTTGGGATGTATAGTAATATCGCAGTTTTTCATATGCCTTCTTGCTCAGGGTGCAGGATCAGAAGAAAACTTTCCCTCGTTAGATTTTCAGGAACTGTTTTTTGATTGCTTTGTTTGCCTTCTACTGCCGTGTGGGGCATTATTCAATTCCTGGAAATTTCTTGCTGCGTGAAGCTTCAGTGTTAGTGATGCCATGAATTTCTATCATCTGTTTCTTCAGTACTACTGAAGGATGTGCAATAGAAATGCTGTGGATGCTCTTAGAATAGATGCTTATTTGCATGGTTGTCTGTGATTTCAGGAAACAGAACTCGACCCTCATGATCCCTTGATATTCTCATCCTTAAATACTCTCCAAAGTATTCTGTGTATTAAGATTGAGTAGTCTGGAATTTAGACATAAACTGGCTTTTAAAAATAAATAACTAAGGTTAGGATTGCATTCCACCCTGAAATACTGTCCTATGTTACTTTTTGTGCTTGAAGAATGATAATTTTTCTTTACATCCTTTTTTATTTTGATATCCATTCTGCTGTTTGGCTTATCTAAAGGGTTGTTGAACTGGAATAGTACTGTTTTGATATCCTTGTGTTTTCCTTTCCTCTTTGTCTTGGGGTTTATCCATCAATACTTGTAGTCTACTAAATGCCACATTTCTTGGGTAATACAACTTGTAAACTGAATTTCCACAATGCCTGTGTGTATGCTGTAATTTATGAGCATAATTTTCCATAGTCACATTAAAGCTTAGAAGATAGTTAGGGTCTAGAATGGATATTACAGAATGCATAATAAACTACTCTTGGGTAAGAGTAGTTCACCAGAATTATTCAGGTAGGATATTGCCTTCTGGGAAAATTTTTAAACCCTGAATGCCCATGGTTATAAACATTGATGCATAGCTTCATTTGGACTAAAGAAAAGGACTACTAAAAAGGAAATACATTAGCAATATTGAACATAATGAGTTTTTAGTAGGTGGCCCATAACGAACAATGGGAAAATAAAAGGATCGGGAGATTGCAGTGAATACACAGCTGGTCAACTGCACCTGGAGCTGGAGATGGTCTCAGAGCTAACTATAAATTTCTGAAGTGCTAACTAGAGCAAATAGTCATTTCAATAACTGTATGTTACTAATTTAGCTTCTTTAATGGTGTTACACTTGTAATACGTCGAGGTACAAAACACTTGGCCCTTGTTTCAAATTAAATTCTCTGGAGGATGACAGTCCCCATCTTCTCTGCATGATCACCTGAACCCTTATTTGTATTAAGAATATGTACAAGTGCAAAGGACAAATCATACAACCATAAGATCATCAGCAGTTGAGTGATTTACAAGCATTCATGTGAAAGGACATAGATTAGAAAATGGCACAGGTGAAAGCCTGGCCAGCAGCATTACAAAGTTTTGTAGACTGCAGAAATCCATAAAAGTCTCTACAAAGCTCTTGAAGCTTAAAATACTACTTCAAGAAGTATCAAGTATCTTGACTAGTACTCATGATTTTTAACAAGCTGTTTGTGTTTTCTGGATAAAAAGATGTCTGTACAAAGCACAGGTTTCTGACTCCTACATTTAGTTCAGCTTTAACACAGGCTTCCATTTAGAAATCCTTTGTTGTTCCACTTGCTCTAGCTTTCCTTCACAGTCATGTTCCCTCCTTTCACCTAACTTTGTATGCCAACAAGCTCAAGAGCCCGGGCTGATGAAAACTCTTCTTGCTATTGAACAGAGAGGTCTGGAATAACCACACATTTCTAATAAGGCAGCATTGAAGATAACCTGTTGTAACTTGCAAAAGCTTTAAGCTATTTAGACAACAGTACTTTCAGGTTTATTTTTTCTTTCCTTTTGCATCTTTATCCCAAACTCTGGTATTTGAGCAGTTAAACAGAAATAACCACTTAAAGAACATGAAGGGTATCATAGTTTAAACAAAAAACCCCTATAAATGCCTAAAGTTTTAAGTGAGACAACCCATATGCATGTATCTGAGCTTGGTTTACTTTTTAACAAGACATTTTTAAACTAGAAAGAATGCTTCAGTTCATCTTTATACACAGAATCAGGAGAAATCTACGGCTAATTCAGAATACTGGTATTTTCCCTCCTTCAGAAAAACTCCCTGAATTTGCAAATACATAAAAACAAGTTACAATTTGCAAGATACCTGCGAACTAACATTATTCACTTCCACTAGATGTCCAACTACAAGGCTAGCCCAATTTTATATTTTTATTGTAGTATAGACATGCATGTTTATGTCACCACTAACCCTACAATATATGCTACTTTTACTGCCAAACAGAAAACTGGGGAAGGTGTACCTATGAGCCATGCCTCCATGTCTGTCTGAAGCATGGAGTTTCTCAAACTGAGTACACGTAGTAGGATCACTAACTGCTGCATGACAGCAGTTAGATGCTCCTGCCAACTCTGGCCCAAATAATGAAATCATTTTGTTTGATTATTTCATCATTTTGCCCTATATGCTCAGCTGAATTTGGATTTCAAGGGACATTTTAATAAATTAGTTAAGTTTCCCATAGACATTTTAACACATTATTTAAGTTTCCCATAGACATTTTAACACATTATTTCCTCCCGACTAAGCCGATGTGCCAGTTCAATATTTTGCAAAGAGATTTTTCTGTGACATACCTGTAACAGTTAAGAAAATCTAACCTATGTCATACTAATAGCACTGGATAGAATATTTTTGAGAGAAAAAAAATGCAATATATATATAATTCTTTGCATTAGCAAGGAGGAAATAAAAATTTAATATTGTATCTCATGCAACAGATAGATTTTCTGTTGTTTTGCCAAGTACCATTGGGAGGATGGGGGGGAAAGAATCAGCATTTCCCACAGTGCTATAGGACACCAGTTGCACAAAAGTATAATTACACTTCAACAGTTAACAGGATGAAACATTTGCCAGCTGAATATTCAGCACAGTCCTACACTCATCTTTTACAGACACAAGCAACTTCAAAGCTGTACATTTACAAATCATATATTGTAACTCCAAAGACATAACAATGCTTTGCTTGTTTCTGGTGGGCAGGACAAAGCATGTCTTACCTTAGAAGCAGAGAGAAACTGTTACTTTTCTATTTAATTCACAAACAGACTAACAAGTAAAGTTTTTGAGATGTTACAATAGCCACATTTAGGCACCCACATAGTATCGAATATGAATTAAAATATGAGTTTCATACAGCTGAGTAATACTCACTATATACAGACAAGTCGTATTGCTATGAAAACCTTAACATTAGAAATATAGTTAACCTCAAATTTTGCCTTTTGACAAAAGACAACAGAATTTAGGATACTTCAGGGATTACAATGCAAGGTTTCTATCAAATCCTCTCCCCTTGAGACAAACCAGAGCATTTGATCCAAGAGGAAAGAACCCTACAGTTCTGTGCTCACTGAGGCTTTTCCACAGCAATGCTCTTTTACCCCATTCCCCAGCTCCCAAAGAGCCTGCTTTCTCCTTGACTGAAACAGTTTCTTTGTTCATCCCATATTATAACTATGGGAGATTCGATAAAGGGACTATATTGCCATCTCTCATACCTGAAATCACAAATTACAGTACCATGTAGGAATACTTAATATAAAAATATTTTCTCTTTGAAAATTCTGAACATCACGATCAAATAGGCAAATAACTTAAAATCTTGAAGTTTCAGATAAGCAAGACAAAAATAACTAACTAATACCTTGCCCAAGTTGCAATTCAAATCTAGGCTGTAAGGATTAGATAACAATTATAAACTCTTCTCTTTGGTTATGTTTTAGTGCTAGCATCTCTTATTAAAATACTAACTTAGTTAAACACTGCACACTCATCTGTTTATGGTAAAGTGAAGCACATAACTGGAGGAAGTTCATCACTCAGATTGAGATAGCTGTGTACTGCCTGAGTATGGCATGGAGACCTTTAGAAAGGAGTCTAAGTAGTTGACGCAGCCCAGGAGAACTGCCAGGCACTGCAGCATTGCATCTTCCATTGCCACTGACTGGAAGAAAGAAATGCTCAAATGTAAACAGGCATTCATATGCAAGACTTGTCCAGTGCACACTGACTAGACAGGGACTGACAACAACTGGAACATGACACAAAATGTAAAACATTTTTAAGAACTTAATTATACTTGTTCACCACTTTTTCCAGGCACTGAGAAAAGCTTCTCAGCAAGACTAATGCATTTCAGAAATACTGATTTATTAGTTTTCTTCTTCTGTGCAGTAACACTGATAAGCTTTAAATACTTGATTCTTCTATACTACATGAAATTATTATTTGGTCTCTGGAGACAAGGACCATATTAAGAATTATTATTGCTTTCTTTGACAGTGTGCAATGGCCAACCTTTGTAACATTTAAATGTAAATTCACACTGAATGTAGAAAAAATTTGTAAAGGTAAATTATAGTAGGGCTATAAATATACAAACAGAAAACCTAGTATAAAGCCTTCTGTTCCACAGGTTTATTTTATAAAGCAGAGAAAATAAACAAGTGCCTAGTTACATTTTACTAATATATGTATCAATTTTAATTCTTAGGTTTCTAGGCTAAGAGTTCTAAAGACTAATGGAAAATAGACTACTTCAACCACAATTCAGGACATTAAAAGAATGGCCCAACTTTCAACCTTGCTACAAATTCAGTCACTTGCTCTATAACCACATACAGCCCAATCACAAGACCAGTTCCTACGCTCAAATCTAATTTAAAAGAACAGCTGACCAGCTGCAGGCTAAGGTACCTGTTTCTCTGCCAAGCAAGTATTAACAGTTTCCTAAACCATGTGGTTCTACCTGATCAACAAAGATTCCTGAAATTATCTGTTTTGAAATACTAGTAACATTTTGTATGGGAGGAAGGAGGGGGAGTGAGTGAGCGGCTGCATGGTTCTGGGTTGCCAGCTGGGTTTGAACCACGATATCGAGAAAAGTTTAAAGAAGTAACTAAGTTCTATAAACATTTCCAACCCTTGGGATGTTAACTTGAAACTAAAGTGACTGAAATACTTGAGTTCCAAAGGACTAACCAGAACTTTAAATTAGTTATTTTGGAGGCATGACAAAAGATCCAGTGGAAAAAAATATTGCATTTATCTCCTTAGTCACTCACATATGCTATTAAGACATGAAGGAAAGATGAGGTAATTCAACGCTTGTTTCAAGAATTCACTTACTGCAGAAGATAAAAGCTACAAGTCCAGAGAAGGGCCATGAGGATGATCAGGGGACTGGAGCACCTCCCATATGAAGATAGGCTGAGAAAGTTGGGGCTGTTTAGCCTGGAGAAGGCTGCGTGGAGACCTCCTAGCAGCCTTCCGGTATCTAAAGGGGGCCTATAGGGATGCTGGGGATGGACTCTTCATTAGGGACTGTAGTGGTAGGACAAGGGGTAATGGGTTAAAACTTAAACAGGGGAAGTTTAGATTGGATATAAGGAGGAAATTCTTTCCTGTTAGGGTGGTGAGGCACTGGAATGGGTTGCCCAGGGAGGTTGTGAATGCTCCATCCCTTGCAGTGTTCAAGGCCAGGTTGGACGAGGCCTTGGGTAATATGGTTTAGAGCGAGGGGGTTGGAACTTGACGATCTTAAGGTCCTTTCCAACCCTAACTATTCTATGATTCTATGATTCTATAATATGGAGGCAAATGCAGTACAATACAATGTATAGGAGTATGGTATTAACAACTTGACCCATAACCTAAAATATATCAGAATATTAGGTAAACCTTGTGGTCTTATTAATGAAAAGGCACACTTGATATTAGTTATAGACTTGTTTTTTTTCTTGTACTATCATTGCATATTTCTGTATTCACTATCAAGCATAGCCTATTTCAAGAGTATGAATCAGAAACAGTTTTGCAAACTTTAAGGATACATTCACATAGGAGATAATGGAACCAATATTCATAGTCAGCAAAGAATAAATCTCAACAACGACAAAAGTTTATAATTTAATGTTGCTGTCAACTACTCTCTCTCTTAAGCATTTCATCGCACTAATTTGGTATATACTGGTACTCAGGGAGCAGTAGCTTACATATATACAATTTTGGATGTTTTCTATTAAATTACACATTTTGACTAAGTAAAAACATGTATTACTCCCTCTCCCTGGAGGAAATATTTGTGAAATGCTGTAAGGTGGTATATACCTAAAGATTATTTAGATACACTTTTCTGAGGGGAAGTTTGCAAACAGTACCACACCATTCTGCTTCTCACCCAGAAGCTAGCTGGATTATAAAAGACAAGGCAAGTACCAGTACCTCTCCATCACCTGTCAGAGTACAAAAGCTGCACATGACACTATCAATTATGGTGCTGCATCCTAACAGCCATCCCAGCAATTGCGCATCTCTTAGTATACTGAAGCGCAAAGTCGTACTTTTTTATGGTGATTTGCTCTTTCAGTTTTAAACCTACAAGATGATTTAGAAGCAACCTTGATTCAAAACAATGAGGATTTAATTTATTTACTAAAATACATTTTAAAAACAAACAAGTAAAAGTATCTGAGATTTATGCAAGTTCCCAGACTACTTTGTTTTGAGCAATATTATTACTGAAGAGATAGGTGTGCTCTACCTAGGTTTACAAACAGATTTTCCAGTTCTCAAAACCCTAATAAAACCATGAGTCTCATGGATGCTTTCACTAGCTTTGTCTATAAAGTCTTACATGCAAGGCATTCCGAGAAGTCTCTCTAAAACAACAACAGCCATTAAATCACTGCTGCACACACAGCACTGTTTAAACGATTTCTCTGGCATTGGGAGTAATACAACCACCCATGCTGAGTCCATGAAAAGGTATATATGCCTTTGTAGATATTTAAATCTAGTAATAAAATCATTCAGGTTAAGCAAAATACATTTTGCATATCTAATGAAACTACCAAGGGGGAAAATAAAACTGCCTGAATTAAGCTCCCACTTGCTCGGTGTCAATAGTACAATTGCCTCTCTTAAACTCGCCTCTTCAAGGAAAGCAAAGAAAGCTGCAGCAAGGCAAAAATACCAACATACAGCATCAAAAAGTGGTCTTCCTATTAAACATTGCTTCTACACATTACAAAATTAAGAACACAGTATCCTCAAGCCAGAGAAAGCTTGCCGAAGTCTTCCCAAACAACTGTCTACATCACTCATTTTCAGCATTTAAAATGATAACTCTAAATATTAAGATTTGAACACAGAAATCAATTTTCCCATTAAATTTTAAAATAGTTTACAATGACTCAATGTATTCTTGGATGGATGGCATTCTGATAAATCACTGTCAATGTCTTTAATTTACATCTTAAATATTTAATTATCACTAGCTTGTTACTTGTTAAGTCGAGTTCTTCACTACTTAAAATATTGCATTTTGTTTGGACTTGGCATGTGTTTTGCTACTGTCACAGCGCTAAAATTATTTACCTCTCTGCCCACATATAAACTGGTTAGGTCCTTTATGAGCAAACCAAATGCTGACACTAATCTTTGAATTAATACCCTTTGTTTATATTTACCACTAAACACTTCAAAAGGACACTTAAAATAACAATCACCCAAAAAGCATTACATTTTAACATGTGTCAAAAAACATATATAAAAAAAATTGGAGGCGAACCATTCTTTGCTCATGTTTGTCTGTGTCTCCTATGACTCTGCAGAGATTCTCTTCTTTCTACCTCCTTGCTTAAGATTGTGAAAGTAATCTCTGATTTGGCATTGAAAGAGGTAGTGGTATGGTCTATAGGTTTTAATTTTTCCTATAATTATTAGCATCTTTAATGTTAAAACAAGCTATTTGTTAACTTCAAACACACCTTCCATTCAAAGGCATATGTAATCATGGTTGATGTAATTTCAAAACATCTACAGAAAGGTTTGTGTACCTATCAGTGCTTTTCCTTCTAAATACTTTAAAACAATTCCCTGCAGGAAATTGGGTATTTTTCTAGTGAGTTTTCAGCAGAAACCATCAGTTGAATTAGCAGATAGACTACTTTAACATCAGAATATTTTATGAAAAAAGAATGCTAGTCAAAGTTTGTAACTAAAGACTGATTCATAACTTCTCTTTGAAGAAAAATTCCTCTGACTTCTGCAATTTCTGTCATTTCCTTGTGCAGAAATAAACAAAAATCACACAGTTTTAACGAAGACTGATCAATAAAGCATGAAACCACAAACAACAGACAACTACATTCAGGAACAAGAATGAGCTTACAACAGCAGATAAAAATTCTGTATGTCAGTAGAAAAACAAGTCTCTTGAATAAAGATTTCAATTTGAAGTACTGATTCCAGCTGATTTGCTGACCTACTGCAGTCTTGCACTTCTTTGATGCAAAAAGGGGAGAAACCAGCAATTTCATATTCGCAATCATGGATCTGGAATCAGAGCTCAAATTTATTCTTACATAGATTCTGCAGATAAAGTTGATTCAAAATATGAGTACGGATGCTAAGTAGCATTTTCTTAACATTAATAAAAAAACCCTAATACCCAAAAACAACTCACAAAAAGCTAATTTGAGAACATTCACAAAACTGGCATTCTAAATCAATCATTCTAGTTCAGCATTTCTTTCCATAATCTAGTTAGAAAATAATTAACTGAACATTTAGAAGAAACAGTTAAAAAGTCTAGGATTACCTTCAGTTGATTATTGAAAATATCAATTTCCTGAAGTTTAGATCTGGTTTCTTTTTCTACTTCATCTAGTTGATCTCGAAGCTGTTGACGTGCTATTTCCTTGGCTTCTAAGGCTCTTTTGATAGTAAGAAGAGAATCTCCTGGTTTTAAACATATCGTCAAATAGTATTTTCTGAGGCAGAGAATTTCAGATCATTGAAAGCAACATTTTTCAACATGCATCTTGGAACACAGAAAAACCCCAAATTACAGACTACATTGCAATGGAGCATTATGTCCTATACAGACTTAGACATGTATAAGAAGATACTTACTGTGCAAACTGTTCTGCTGAACTTGCTTCAGCTGATCATTAAGCAATTGCTTTTCTGGAATCAACCTTCCAAGCATCTGCTGAGATTCCTGAATGGATGATAACAAGGACAGAGAAAAAAAGAAGAGAAAGAAACAAAAAGGTGAGGGATGACTTTAGCCATATGACCTCTCATTTGCATTTCTTTCTGAAATCATTCTACTTTTCCCACACTAAATTATGTGTTATTGCTACCAAACACTACCTGTGAGTTACTACAACTCAGGCATAGTTCTGTACCAATAAAAAAATTGACTATATCAAATTGAAGCATATTACTTGAGAACTGATTCTCATTGAGTATGTAACTGTGCTTGTACTTACCTGAAATTCTGGGGAAAAAAGACATGGATGGATTCCAGGAAATACTAACACCAGCACATACTGTTTAATTCTCATTTTAATAAATTAATGTTAACTTTTACCAAGAATAGGAATACAAATATTTACAGTTTCTTTAAATAAGAGAAAATAAACGCTTTCACTTTAAAGGAATATGGCCCAAAGCTATGGAAAACACGTTCTGTTAGATGAGAATACTTGCGTCCTAGATTTCTTGATTAGTACACTTGAAAAAGGATTATGGTCTCTCTCAATTTCAACACGTGGTCATAATATTGTACATCTTTGGATGACAAATCCCTCCTGTGGTGGATATATATCCTATATAATCCTTGCTCTTTCTAGAGGATGAAGTACTACTTCCTACACCTTTCAGAAGCCTTGACCTCCAACTTCAAGTTATCAAAACATATCACAGAAGGTGAAACAGCTTATTTTATAAAAATCGCCTAACAGTTAACATGCCGTCTTTCTGACAAAACAAGGGGTATATTTCAGCAGTTGCAGGCTTTTGAGGAATCAACAATTTCTCATCTGACAATTTCAATTTGTCATGAAGGATTGCAAATGACATAATACAATCCTAGGAATAACTGTCACCTCATCACTTAATACTAGAGTAAGTCCCATGAGAAGTTTTTAGGTTTTGTACAAGAACACAAGGATGGCCATGCTGACACGACTTCGTAGTTGTCCCAATTCCCTTATGGCAACCTTTGACTGGGCTTCTGCAGCGTACAGCTCAAATCTTATGATTATGCGATGACCGCAGACTATTGTAATCTCTTTGTGTTCCAGAAAACATACTTAGATAGCACAGCAGATTCAAGGACTTTATAAATTCACAAAGTATCAAAATTAAGATAAAATAGACATTTGACTATTAGGAGTTATGTGGGTCCCTCGCTGTTCAGCTGCACCACCTATAGCATCAGCAGATCTCTTTCAGCCCTTCAACAGCATCGTGAAGGCCAGATACTCCTATCATGAGACTATTACTACCTACCTAGGAGCAAATGAGAAATAGCAATACATAATGCAACATTTTCCAAATCATCTGCCTGAGGGGACCTGGCTCCTTCCCAACAACCACTGTTATGATGTTCTTAAACTACATGCAAAACATGGTCCTTTGTGTTTACACTACCCCTTCCACTATACCCTCTCACTCAAATGTCTTCATGCCCCATGCCATGGTTCAGTACGAAATATTTAAACAGTATCATCAAAATAGTATAGCACATAGGCATCGTGGAAATTCAGTTTACAAGTTTTGTGGCATTTAGTAAAAATGTGGCGTTTAGTAGACTACAAGTATTGATGGATAAACCTCAAGACAAAGAGGAAAGGAAAACACAAGGATATCAAAACAATACTATTCCAATTCAAGAACCCTTTAGATAAGCCAAACAGCAGAATGGATATCAAAATAAAAAAGGATGTAAAGAAAAATTATCATTCTTCAAGCACAAAAAGTAACATAGGACAGTATTTCAGGGTGGAATGCAATCCTAACCTTAGTTATTTATTTTTAAAGGCCAGTTTAAGTCTAAATTCCAGACTACTCAATACACAGAATACTTTGGAGAGTATTTAAGGATGAGAATATCAAGGGATCATGAGGGTCGAGTTCTGTTTCCTGAAATCACAGACAACCATGCAAATAAGCATCTATTCTAAGAGCATCCACAGCATTTCTATTGCACATCCTTTAGTAGTACTGAAGAAACAGATGATAGAAATTCATGGCATCACTAACACTGAAGCTTCACGCAGCAAGAAATTTCCAAGAATTGAATAATGCCCCACACGGCAGTAGAAGGCAAACAAAGCAATCAAAAAACAGTTCCTGAAAATCTAACGAGGGAAAGTTTTCTTCTGATCCTGCACCCTGAGCAAGAAGCCATATGGGAAACAGAGATACCTTAAGTGTCTGCCACATACCCTGCTTCCAAGCGCTTCAGAGGAAAGCTAAATTACCTGGGAGTCAAGGCGTTCAGCAAGGAGGCAAATAATCCCTGCAGGTAACTAGCAGAAGCCCTGCAGACAGTATGAATGTGATTCAAACATATACAGTTCAGATGTTTGAAAGGCAGAATCCTTCCAAACATCCCTGGAGATGCCACTCTACCAGACACCACAGATTCATTTAACTAGCACAAATTTTCATCATCCAAGGTTGTTACAAGATTTCTTTCACAGTTTTAATCAAAATCCATCCTGAAACTAATTAATAGGTTGAAGAATAATTACTCCTTTGAATTAACTCGCCTTTCTATATCAAGTGTCAGATGTACTAAATTAAAATATTTCCAAGTGAAGACATATCATCCTACAAAGGTAACTAAAAATATTGACTTGTTTATTGTTTAGAGGACCAGAATCTCCTTTTTAAAAAGTCATTTATTAAGTCTTTCCTCCACAAATCAGATTGTAAAAATCATATGATATTTTAGGAACTAATCTTTTTTTAAGGAAAAAACTATCACTGTTTTAGGTTCTCCCCAGGTAAAATCTGCCCTTTTCTACTAAGAAGTGACACTTCTTTCTGGGATCACAGTCATGATAAACCCTTCAAGCAACACTAACTAGAGTATAGTGGTCGACATCAGTGATCAACTGAGAGAAGATAAAACCACAAAGCTACACCTATTGCTGTCAACCTAAAAATAAAAAAAATACAAACCAACAAAAAAATGCCACCAATAAAACACCACCAAACCAAAACACAAAACCAAAGAAAAAAAAGGCAAGTGTGATTTCCATTACAGAAGTGCTCTTACAGTTGTCATGAACAAAGTAATTCAGTGAACAGGCATTAACTAAGCTGCTGGGTACATACCATCTAGTAGCGATTACAGTGACCAGAGATGATTAAAAAAATCACTACAAACGTACTAGTGATTCCAAAACAAGAGTAAAATGTAGATAACTCTGCAAAATTCATTGTACTTTGCCAGATGTTCCAGTAAAATTTCAGAGTGCTGTCAAAATGCTAAAGCCAAAAAAAAAAAGAATAAAAAAGTCATTTCCTTTCAACCATTGTGATTGGGCAGCATAAATTGTGTCGGGAAGGTGGAGGGTCCCTCTGCCCTCCTCAGTTTTTCCCTTCATGGTGATGTAGTTAAAACTGATGCATAAAAGCTGTAGATAAGGAAAAAGCACATCTACTGTCAGCCAAGGATATGATTAAAAATTCAAAACTTGTTAACAAATCTACAAAGCACACTCCTTTGTTTGCACTTTTTAATAACCTATTTAAGCACACCTAATGGTAGATAGAACAGATCTCTTATTAATCATTTCCCAGTAATGTTGATTTCACAGTTTTTTCCTTCCATCTGCACCTTCCATTTATTACACCCAGCTGTGGAAGCTCATTCCAAGTGCTTCATAATAATGATAGTTTCTCACTTTTTTTTTTTAATGATGTCTGTTGTAATGGGACCCTAACTAAACTGTAGCACATTGGTCTTTACTATAACATAAACAGTTTACAGCTTTTTACAGTAACATATCATTTTTTTCCTTCTTAGTTTGTCATATTATGACAAAAGCAAAGAGATCCTTTACCTTTTCTGACTACAGAGGCTAACTGAACAAAAATTACGAAGTCAACAGAAACAGCATATGAAAGTAGGATATGAATTCCATTCAATTTGTTGAAATAGCATTTCTCTATTAATGTCTGTGTAGCTGCTTAGCTTCTTCTGGAGTGAGTTACGGTTCCTCAGCCTATTTCTACGGAAAGCTTTTGGAATAGAGCAGTTAAAGAGAAATTCAGGTGGTTGGTGCTTTTACATAGAGATTGGCTGTGCACATAAGATCAATAGTCTTCAACTTATGCAGGTAAATGAGAAATTTTCCACACATTTTATCAAGCATCAAGTTTTCTTGTCTCTTTGAGCCTGTATGGGTAAGCATAACTTTATTGCCTAAGCACTTGATTCAATGCTGTTTGCCTTCACATTTTCAGTTGCCAGTACAGGAGCATTTCATTAAAGAGAGAAGAGTAGTTCCAAGCCTAACTATGACAGTCGTATATGTCACAAGCATTTATTGTTTGCTACTGTTTGCATCAAGTGGACACAAACACACTCTTTGCAACAACTTGCTTTGAAAAGAAAGATGCCTTGTAAAAGGTGTAATGGTGTATATGAATATACAAAACAGAAATGTTAAGATTTTTTTTTTCATAAATAAATAAGTCAAAAAATACTGCTACATAAAACAAAAAACCTGGAACTTTCAAGTCTGGTCTTGTTCAAATAAACGTACTATATTAATTATGCTTAGAAAGCTGGAATGGAACAGTTGGATTAGTTTTATGATATGGTTTACTCCTAAGTGTGAGATTCACTTTCAGTGGTAGAAAAAACATTGAAAGCTCTTATTACTGACCAATAATTAATTTAAAGTAATATAAAATATTTAATAAAGAAAAATGTCCCCAAATCAAATACTACCACTCACCTAGGAACCTTTACAAATTGCAAAGAATATTCAGTCACTAAAAGCAGACCTCTACACAATTCCATCTTTAATTTGACAGAGAATTTTAGATAGAGAAGTAGGAAAGACAAATGCCAGAATTAAATGAAAAAAAGTAGCTGGTTTAACTGGTAATTTCAATTTTGAAAGTTTATTATTTTATAATTATAAAAAAAAAAAAAGGATCATCAACTAGCCACTTCCCTGAAGCCAATTCTTTCTTTCAGCACATACAGAGCAATCACTGCCAACAAAAATAAAAGTCACAAAATTTCATTCTCCTTATCCCCCCCAAACCCTTTAACATCTTCAGCCAAACAGCTTATTTCCTGCTCCCCTCAACAGGATTCCATGAGTTTGAAGTGATAACCACAGACACACCTTCAAGTGTAAGAAACAATTCCTAGACATGTCTGAAGAACATTCATACAAAAGAATGACAAATTATCTACAACAATTCCTTATGTACAAGAAAAAACAAATCATATATTGTGGCAAGTTTGCTTAGGATCTTGATGCAGTTGAGGATGTCAAAATGCAAAGCTAAGTACAAAATCAGAGAATGTTTTCCCACCTGTAGCTGCTGCTGCAAATGGGTGATTTCAGCAATTCTCAGTTCTCTAGATTTATTTGTACTTTCGATTTCTTGTCTTTGGGTAGACAGCCGACATCTGATATCCTGAAGCTTTCCCTCCAGCTGATTTTTTTTATCATTCTTAAAAAAAACAAAAGAAAGAAAAAAAGAAAAAAAGATATCTCTCTTTTTCTATCAGAATGGTTTTTCAGGCAAGTCAGGATCTAAAAAGTATTTTTATTCCACATTGAAAACTTGAAATTATAGAAAATAAACATGGCCATATCACAGCCAATATTGTGCTTGTGTGTTTTACCTGCAACATGATCACTTACTAGAGCTTCCAGCTCAAATTCTAAGGTCTTTTTCTTTGCCTTCAGAACAACTATATCCTCTTGTTCTTTGTTTCTTTGATTTAGTAGTTCTTGCCGACGATTACGCTCCCACTCAAGTTGCCTCTGCCTCTCAAGTTCCCGTTTTGCAGCCTATACCATTTGGAGAAAGAAGAAAAAAAAAAGAAGTCTATTCTGAGAAACTATTCCAGTCACTCATATTCAGATTCTCATGTGCAATCCAAACATTAATATAAACACACTGCTAAGCTGTGGACTAAAATATGTGCCTCTTTCAGCACAGAAACTGCTCAATTGTATAAATGCTCACTTGAAAGCACTGGTGAAACGGAATTTTGCAGATAGGTGACTAAACAGAATATCACTCTATTTTAATCTCTTTTCCAAGATCCAGTTTTCTGATTTAACAAGTTGTTTCACATTTAGACTGGAAGAACTCTCCAGGACAGCACCAGATCTTTTTCCAGCCTCCAACATTAGACATTCTGAAGCTTTGCAAATAGTCAAATGTGACTGCACTGACTGCGTCACCATTTGACAATATGAGAAAAAAATAACTTTGGAAGTTAACCAGTATGTGTTTCCTTTAACATATTAACTACACTATGAATCATGAATGCCACCAATGCCCGTAAGTTTTTCTTCATTCATTCAAGCATCTTTTTATATCAAGAAAATAATTACTATTTTTAAGTAAGCCAGATGTTAGGAGCACATTGTCTTATATCTAAATATCTCATTCATTCTTTCACATGAAAAATGAAGAAGCAGATAGCTGACTCTTTTTTTACCTCCAAACCCCCACAATTTAAGTTTATTCTTTAAATGTTTGCCGACTAAAAATTACAGCAAAATATTTAGTGTAAACATTACATTTTGTTCTAATCAAGCACAACTGACAGTGACATAACCACCTTCCTTTTATCCAGTTGGTTACCTCTCTTCTTTCTATTTCTTTTCTCCTTTCCTCTTCTCTCTGCCGTTCCAATTCCCGTTGTTTTTCCAGCTGTTTCTCTAGCTCCAGTTGTCTTTTACGTTCTTGCTCCTGCCGTTCACGTTCTTTCCTTTCCTGCTCTGCCCTTTCCAGCTGTGCTAGACGTTCTTGCTCTTTGCGTTGCTGTTCCAAGAGAGCCTGCCTCCGTTTCTCAAGTTCTAGATTGCCACGTTCAAAGTTCTCCCGTTTTTTATCTTCAAATGTAACTTTAATGTGTGGAAACATGGGGCAGAAGAGAATTAAACTCTGCTACTGACTTAAAATAAAATAATCAAAATCTATGTATGCTGAACAGAAGTGAAACAACCTTCCAACAGTAGTAGACAGCTCTAAACTACTGATAATACAGCAATATAGGAAATATTTGGTTTTACCATTAGCATTTATATTGTAGATCTCCTTAAATCCACATTGTTAGGAAACCAAGGTGTGAATTTCAATCCCTATTCCTCAGGCTTCTAGGATTCTCCTCAAGCCCTACAGGTGGGTATAATTTAGATAAACCATTCACTAGCTAGTCCTCTGTGAGGACACAGGATCTGGAGTTCCTGTATACACTTGGTAATAGTAGCAGTTTTGCTACTATTTGCATTTCATAATAGTAGCAGCAACAAGAACTAACACTTAAATTACTATAAGGGGAAGAATTCAGCTGATGATATTATCAAAAAGCCATTATGCAAATGACCAGACTGTATTTAAACTTGATATTCTCCTAAGATTACTCATTACTGTCAGGAAATGGTTTGCTTAAGTTCTTGAGCAGCTGAACTCAGTAAGACTGGATTCCTGCAGATTTGCATGCTTGTCACTTACAGTCCTAAAGGAATGACCTCATTTCCAGCAGGCACTCCCTGACATTCTGCAATATCAGGAGTTGTCCCTTCCTTGCTCCACATTCCTACGTCCATCCCTTACAGTTCCTCCAAATTATTCTTTCCGCTTCACCTTCTGTCTCTTTTCATAATCTGTATGTCCCATTCCCATACCCCATATCCTGTATTTTTCTTCCTGCATGCTCAAGATGTACGTTTTTGGCAGGGAAGAGATAGCACAGATTTACCTCAAAGTGTGAATGCACTATTTGACACATTGACTCAACATCTTTTGAACCAGCTGAACTCTTGTCTTTATTCAAGTTGGGTCCCCTTTCCTATTGCCAATTGCCAATTTTCATAAAACTTGAAAAAAATCTAACCACTTTGATATCTGTCAAGTCTGTTTAAAATTAGTTTTGCAGTTCAAAGAATATTAAGATACAAACTGATAGAGAATGTGATTATAACTCTCACTGATTTAGGAGACCAAGTAGAAAAGAGAAAAAAGAAGAAAAAAAAAAAGAAAATTTATTTCAAGAAAACCAGTTAAAAGGAATAGGTAGAAAGACAAAACACTTACAAATAGCATGGACAATAAGATACCATGCTCAGGGCTCAGAAAAAGCAGATTCTAAGATGACAGTCCAACAAGCTAGTACAGCTATTCAGGAAAATCAAGGTAGTTACAAAATAAAGCAAAAACAAAGCATATCCAAAGTACGAAAATAGAAGTGAAAAACTTCTATCAACTTAAATACATAGCTATTGGCTTGTGTTATTATACTTAAGAGAAAACTTCTGAAAGGTTGCAAAATCCACAATAAAAATTCTTTCAACTATCTCAAAATAAGAAAAAAAACCCCACAATACCTAGCCAGATTTAGCAAAGCCAATGAAAAGCAAGATAACATACACTATTATCTTTACAATGGAAAATCTTCACATCAAATACAGTAAAAGGCTTATACACTCTAGCCCCTCTTTAACTGAAAGCAGAAATGGCTTTAAACCAAAAATAAAACAAAAAAATGAAGAATAACAGGTTGCCAAACCCAGACAATTCCAATCCATAGTTCAAATACAAAATTCATGAACTACGAGCTGTGCAATCCATCTTTTAATCAACATCAGTGCTATAAAACTACAAGATGACAAGTGCAACATCAGTGTTTAAGAAAAGAGAGTATAAAGATCCTGAAGGGTACAAACAAGTACCTGGGCAAAGTAGCAGAGGCTACAATAGACAGAGTTAGTATACATGACTAAACACGATACCATGAAAGAATCACTGCAGGAAAGTGCTGCTTCTCAAATCTAATAGACTCAATTGTATTCAGAGCAGCCCTGCAGAGAAGGATTTGGTGATGTTGGTCGATGAGAAAATGAACATGAACCAGCTTCAGTGTGCGCTCCCAGCCCAGAAAGCCAACCGTATCCTGGGCTGCATCAAAAGGAGTGTGACCAGGAGGTTGAAGGAGATTATCCTACCCATCTACTCTGCTCTTGTGAGACATCACTTGGAGTACTGTGTGCAGTTCTGGTGTCCTCAACATAAAAAGGACATGGAACTGTTGGAACAAGTCCAGAGGAGGGCCACGAGAATGATCAGGGGGCTGGAGCACCTCCCATATGAAGAGAGGCTGAGAAAGTTGGGGCTGTTCAGCCTGGAGAAGAGAAGGCTGCGTGGAGACCTCATAGCAGCCTTCCAGTATCTGAAGGGGGCCTATAGGGATGCTGGGGAGGGACTCTTCATCAGAGACTGTCGTGATAGGACAAGGGGTAATGGATTCAAACTTAAACAGGGGAAGTTTAGATTGGATATAAGGAGGAAGTTCTTTACTGTGAGGGTGATGAGGCACTGGAATGGGCTGCCCAAGAAAGCTGTGAATGCTCCATCCCTGATAGTGTTCAAGGGCGGGGGTTGGACAGAGCCTTGGATGACATGATTTAGTGCGAGGTGTCCCTGTCCATGGCAGGGGGTTGGAACTAGATGACCTTAAGGTCCTCTCCAACCCTAACTATTCTATGATTCTAAGTCCCTTTTTTTCCTCCTTTACTGCCTTTTTCCTTTTTTTCCTTTTTTTTTATTTTCCCCAAAAGCAGAGCTGCTAAGGCTTGTATCAAAAAACATATTATTACACAGACTTCAACGAAACAGGCCTCTGTAGGCATACTGTGATCTTAAGAGTCCATAAGGCAAACTACATTCCACTTAAGTCAGAATGTGGAGTTAGTAAAAAGTTTTCATTGTACAACTGTAGGAGGACTGCAAAGTGCTGCCTCTGTTGAGAGTGCATAAAATGAGCAACCCAAGTCATATCTCAATTGTCACTAACACAAAGTATCATGCAATAGTAAGGAATTAGCTGGACCAAGCAATGTCTTGGTTATGCCTCTGACATGTCACAAACTGATCTCAAAAGAAAACTTTTCTTAATAAGCCTTTTTAACTCCACAGCATATAACCTAATGATAGAATCTCTCTGATCAGAACACACAATATATCTCTGGTTTTGCTTGCTCACCAGGTAATTTCTTTTCCAGTTGCTGCTGTTCGTCTTCTAATGCTGGTTCTTCTGGTAACCTTTGGTCTGCAGACACTGAACTTCCAGCAGATATGCCACTACCAGAGCGTACTCTTCTGTCAATAAAGTGATAATTCTAAGTTGTTTAAAAGAACCTATGCCTGCCAAATTTATTTATGATTTAATGATGAAATTGTAAATTAAATGCCATGATGAAACGTTTACTGATATTTAATGTTCCCTCAGTGTTGCCTAGAGGATTTTACTCAGCCATTGCCATCAAGATAACAGTACCCACCAGAGTCTCAACAGTAGACACCAGTGACCTGAAAAAAGCAGTTCAAAGTTCACAGAGCCATGCAGCTTGCAGATGTGTTCAACCCTGTCCCCAACATCTCTTACTTGTGACCAGTCTGAAGCTGGGGAAATGCCTATCTCAACTACAGGAAAAGTTGCAAAGACAGAGGAAGAGCTCAAGACAGTCAAGCTAAAAACAAGATCCCACATGGAATAAACAACAAAATTGTAATCTTCAAGAGGATACTCAAAGAATATGAAGCTACCATTTTATGCAAACATCTTTTCATTGCTGTCACTGTCTTCCCAGCCATTTCTCCACAAAAAAAGTGAAATAGAAAAACAGAAGTAACGACTATTCATACACAACTGTGTCAAAAAACATCTAATTTGCTATAGTGCAAATCCCTATCATGTTTTGAATTCCAATACATACTATTTGCTCTAAAGAAATATAGGCTTGAAATTTAAATGTATATGGCTAGACTAAGTTTTGGAAGGTATGCTAGCATAAAACATTGACCAAAACTGTATTCTTATAAGGAATTCTTGCTACTTCCAGCATCCAGTAACTGTACAAAACCAAAAAGCTAGACAAGCATTTTCCATCGAGGCAGCACTCTGTGCCATAGATGCAGTACAAAAAGGAGAGGGATTACTTTTCAATTTCTTCTACTTCATAGTCAGAGGACAGCTTTCCCAAATGAAATAAACATTTAGGAGTGAGATTCCAGAATTATAACCCATTACCTAAAAGAAGGTGGAATATACTCTGGAGGCAGTACAGGTGGCAGTGGCTGACCAGACATAGCCACGTCAATTAAGTGCATAGCCAGAATAAACTCTTCAGCTGTAAGTTTTCCATCTTGATCAATATCAGAAAGATTCCTTTTTAAAGGGAAGGAACAAAGTAAGTAAACTCTTAAATATTAAAAAGCACTGTTAAAAAGCATAGTATTCAGTTCGAAATTAATTCAGTTTTTCACTTTTTTTTCCACACTACTTTGTTTCTTCAAAACAAAAACCAAAACCCAAATGCTTCACTATTTCCCACGTATCTCACACATCTGCCTGGAAACTATAGCCATGACTTCTACTTTGCTTGCTCTTTGCCTGTACTAGATACTATGTAAGTAACATTAATCAGTGGAGTTTTCTTGAACACTTTCTGAACATCTACTACACAGTATCATTTAGAAAAGAATCAGCGCAGATGTTTGGTAGAACTTTTTGGTTTGGAATCCTTCTTCCCTGGAGGCTCCTATTTCACATTCCAGAGCACACATCTGCATTAAAATCAAAGCCATTAACATTCTAGCCCTGACAAGCACAAAAACGTTTTGGCATTATACACTTATTAAAAAATTATGGAGTAACATCTCTGGATGACCTAAACCCAGTGCTCAGTCAGATGCACAAAATGCTTTTACTCATGGTAAGGTGGCATTAGATAAAATTTAACAGCCTAAACATCAGCTTTGTTTTGTTAGTGTGCAGAAAAATGTCTGATGATACTGTGAAAAACCACAGATAAGCAACTGATACATTCTTTTGATGTCTGGAGGTACAGGAATGTTTTACAGGATTTAAATTTGGAAGACAATTACAGGCTCATTTGACCCATGTTTGTGTTAATGAACTCCTCAGGCTGGGGCATAAGTACAAGTCACTAGAATGAAAATCTAGCAGGCAGATATAATTGACCAGATGTCCTAACAGTCTAGATCCACATCTTTGTACCAGGAATATGAGAACAGCTGCTACAAGAGTAGCTGACAGGCTGGATACTGTACTTCACTTTGTGTGTCTATGAATCAGTGAATCCAAACCCAATGCAGACTGGCAAATCTTGCGCCAGAGAACAGCCACAGGGGTTCCACTACCAGAGAGCAAGTATCAGAAAAAGGAGCTACAAAAGCTGTAGTATCAATTCCTTATCTCAGTAGACTTGGCAATTTTAAATGTCAAAAGAGAGTTATGTTTAGAATTCCTGCACTACACTGACATCATTCCCCTGCCCACACAGCCTGCTTGAACACTGGCAATAAGCACAGTATTTTTTGGTTAATCATCTGCTGGATGATTGAGTTGATATTTTTTTCCTTACAGTAGCTTTGTTAGGAAACAGAAGGAGAGAGTGCATTTTAAGATGTAACACAAACATCTGTGCTTAACAAAGAAAGCAAGTGCAAATCAATTGCCACATTAAACTGACAACACAGTTGAAACCCTTAAGCAGAAGTCAGAAGGGTTGCTGAGTTGACAATGGTTTTCAAGCAATGGCATGAAAAGTATGGCAGTTAATCAGACGTAAAGTTCCATGTAACAATAAGGACATACTAAACTTCAGCAAACAAGAAGCTGAAAGGAAAACAAGAAGCTGAGACAAATCCTTTTAAAATCCATTATTTTAAGTGTATGTAACTTGAGCCCCATGGAAAAATGCAGAGAAGTCACCCCAAAAAAGCAGGGTTCTGGATTAATCTTCCTTTTGTACTACCTGCACAAATGTGTAAGTTTCACTGGTGCTGTATCACATACGGCCAGGGATGTGGAAGACATAGGAGGCTCGACATTTGGTCTGCCTAAAAACCTCGTAACTGAAACCTAACTTAGAAAACACCTATGTGCATAGTGTGAAAAATATTATTTTTAAATTTTGTTAAGTAATATTAATATAAGCATATCAGTGCAGGTTTTGTTCAATAAAGTGTCATTTAACCTACATAAAGTTACACTTTATGCACTACATGAAGTTATACATTAACAATGCAACATGTAATGATTTGTCAGTAGAGGAAGACTGAAAAGGGAGAAAAAGCCCACAGTATTCAGTATAGAGGTTCAAGTACTGTTTCCAGTTTGGAAATTGATAGATTTACCATATTGTAGCCAGCTGAGCCTGTGGTAAACTTGACTGCATAAGAATAGTTCTTGCTTGTGGACCTAACAAAGCAAAACAAAGATTAACAAACACATAAGCAACTTTCTCCTTTTCTTGCATTACCAAGTAGCTAATGCAGGTTAAATAAAAATAAATAATAATAAAAAAAGGCAAGCTATGAAAGTCAAAGGAGGCAGTAGAACTAAGCCATTGTATCATTCCAGTTTGTTTCTGAAACTCCGTAGGCACC
This sequence comes from Neopsephotus bourkii, assembly GCF_033783945.1. NCBI lineage: Eukaryota > Metazoa > Chordata > Aves > Psittaciformes > Psittacidae > Neopsephotus > Neopsephotus bourkii. Next base: position 3,977,190 of record NW_026901456.1, on the reverse strand, counting down.
CTCACCAGTGGATGAGCTGAAACTGGAAATGGCTGCGCAAATTTTCACATAACCCACTGTACCCTTTCCAAGAATTGCTTCCCAGCGCCAACTTACTTTGCAGAAAATAAAGGAAAGAAAGTGATAAAATTATCCGAGCTAGAATGAATATTTGTTTCTAAATAAGATCATTAAGCAGCTGGGAGAGTCAAACAGAAAAATGCCGATGGCAACAACAGAGAGAGTCTTTTACTAGGGGAACAGCGTTTTAAATGCTACTATAATTGGCTTTTTACAGATTGAAAAAAGGAAACAACAGAAACTGCTTCAATACCTGTTAAGTGTCCACTCATTGTTTTATCATGGCTATTGAACAGCTGTCTGTACTTCAATCTTGATGACTGAGGTACAGCCCACTCTGCCACAGGAGGCACACTAGAATTAGAAAACGGATAAGAAGGGGCAGGGGGGAGACGATTTTAAATGTAATCACATGAAGCTAACAAGTACAACAACATGACATGCTGCACAGAGATCAAGTTTTATGCTCAATATGGTTCTTTTCACAAATATTTCCTTCTACTCCTGAAACCACAACAGGTTTGTTTTCTTGTTTGAAAACATTTGTCATAATTCAGCATCTTAGATTTTTTTTGTAAAGCTGAACGACAGGCCTAAGAGTTTTGCTTTTTTCTTTACTAGCAGAGAATTAAGTAACCTAAACAGTTCACAGTGAAAAGCCTTTACATAAACATACAATAGGAAACACCTGACAACAGTCAGCAGAAAGTAATGCCTCATTTTACCCTGTCTTTAACTGGTTGTGTTAGCTAAATAATTCATAAACTGATTAAGAAAAACAAACATAAAACATACTGAAAACATTTTAAAAGTGTGAAAAAGCTAAATTTGAAAGCAATCAATGTTCTTGTAATGAAGCTCAAATGACAAAAATAACATTCCCAGTTCTAATTCATTCACATAATAGGTTGTGTTGAGTGCTGTTATTTGTAGCTATGATTTCCCATGTTTGAAGGCTGATGAGTCTTCATACTGAAAAACAATGATCACAGTTTTTCTGTCTTTAGACACATTTAAACTTTGTCCTTTTTTGTTAAGGCTGAAAAAAGACACACACACACACACACAGAAAAAAAGCAGCCAGATTAAATAAGCATTTGTAACAGCACCAAATTACAGGTAAAAAAAAAAAGAACCAAGCCCAGCAAATCCCTTTTCCCTGTTCCACTGAGCAGATAGCACGGTGAGATCTTTCAAGATTGAGCTAAGAAGGATTATGTGAACACTCTCACTCTACTAATTGACTTCATATCCTATTTTCACATGACAACACCTGAAACAGCTAATACCTCTATTTCTCTTTTCTATTTCCAAACTATTGTGCTGAAATAATCCTCTATCTTAGGAACAAAGCAAAACCAAGCTGCATCTGAAATAATGAAAACAAGGATCGAAACTTAAAAAAAAAAGCTGACTACTTAAGTTTTATCCATGTCAATTCCTCCCTCACAAGTTTTGCCAGATTTGGAGTTGTCACACATTAAGTCTACTTTAGTCTTTACCTGTATTTGTACCTTGATCTGTGAGGTAAGGTTACTACACATTAAGTAATGAAACTCTCCTTCATAGATACTCAAATGGTGGTTTTGGAGGAAAAAATGTTGGAGGACAAACCAGTTGACTCCTGTATGCCAAACACCATGCATGCCAAGAGTTCACTACTGGCGACTCAGCAGACAGAATTATGAAAGCAACGCAAATGAAATTTTGAATTTCACCCTTCTCAAAACCCCAAATAATTCTCAGTTATGAAAAAAAACAACCCCAAACAAACAAACAAAAAAATCACCCTTCAACTTTACATTTCAATTTAATGGGCTTAGCTCTTCTTCCTCCCTTTCCATAAACTCTGTAGATCAATTACCTTGCTATCTGTTTTCTCCAAAATAAAACTTGAAGACAGACACCAGTTCATAATTCAGCATTAGCAGCAGTCTGGGAAGGAATTGCTGGCAGACGTTTCAGAGTTACTGAAGTAACAGTGTGGAGCTGAGGAAGCTCCAGTCTCAGCCCAGAGTTAGAGAACCATGCAATTTCACCTCAGAAAAGAAATCATCTCACCTGAGGTTCAGGCCTCTGTTGGCAGTAAAAGTGACCAGTAAGAGTCAGATATACTTAACCCCAAAACTATAACAGCCTTCTTATGGAATATCTAGAAGCCATCTCAGATGAAGTTTCTTGAACTCCATTCATTATAAATACTAGAGTGTTGTTACGACAAAGCAGATAACTTCTTATATCTCTGAAAATTATATCAGAGCATCACTATGTTCCTAATACTACTAGGTTTCAAACAGAAAAAGAATTGTTGGTCTTGAAACATTTTTAATCCTATTTGACAATAGTCAGAAGTGTCCTTATCTAACTAGGGCACAAGAAAATTTGGGAAAATAAAAAAATAAAAAAAAATATTAAATAACAACCCAAGCCATTTTCTCCTTAAAAAAAATATAAAAAATCTGTAGTACAGACCTGTAATAAAGTTTGATTTATAATGACTTCGGGAAATTACTCCCTTACCCCCTCTAAGGAAGTTTGATTTTGTTAGATACATTTCATTTTGCCTAACCATACCTTTTCTTAGGCCTCGAAATAATCTAAAAGCCTTTTAGGTGATTTTTCATGCAGAAACATTCATGTGAAGTGCACTAAAAAGATGAGAACTACTAAATATTTTGCTTTAAAAAATTAACCTACAGTTGCTAATTTTAAAGAGTATTGCTTGTTATGTTTTCTTACTAACAGGAGAAGGGCCTATGTAGTATTACACAATGCAGATTATGTTTACAGAAGCAAATGCTTTTCCAAAAATTAAGTTTCCAAGAGTTTGTAAATAGTGTCAACACATACTGTAATAGTTAATTATTATATTTCGATGATTCATTACCCATGGAGCATTACTTGTAAAACCACAGCATACTATGAAATCCTGAAGTATCTCAGCAGGAATTGATTTCTGCAAGTAAATATTATTTCAGAAAACAACTTTGTGAAAGAGAAGTCATTTTTCTAACTCTGAGGAACCAGATACACACACGCTCCTTCCTTATCAACTTACCTAGCCACATCAAATGATTGTGCCTTTTGCAGTTTTGCATTTAGCTGTGATCCTGGACCAGATCTAGTAAAGGAAGTACTCTTTGGCAATGTGGCTGTAAATAACAGAATACATATATTATATTATCATTTTAAAATGTAGAATTTCAGTGTTGTTCAGTTAGTTTCTAAGATCAGATACAAGCATTATGATCCTTTTGATGGTACCACTTTCAAAAATACTAAGATAAACTAATAATGTCTAACAAAATAGGTGAAAACACACTTCCCTCATGTTTTTACTTTCACAGTTTACGCAAACTGTCGATATCAAATTAGATTGTGATTAATCTAATTAGATTCTGTTAGAAGTTATATGTAGTCCAGTATTTTAAAGTAATCCCAACAAACAGCAGTATTTCAATGGTTATAAATAGATAGTAGAGTACCATTTTCCATTTTGCTGGCAAGCTAGATTTATCACACCGCTCTTGTAACAGGGTTAATATTTCGCTCAACATGACCGACTGTTACAGTATGGTATGTCCATGTTTCTTCTTTTAACTTTCATACAAGTTTGCTAACCAATTACATTGGGCTAAACCAAAGTACAGTCTTTACCCAAAGTCACTCTTTAAAGTAAGCTAGAATGGCTAATTCCATGTCTACTGTTCTCTGGACGCAAAGAAAATGGCAAAACAAATTGTTAATAGCAAGAGAGTAAACAAAGTCTCAGTGTAGCATACCAGGATGAGCAAAAGCAGGCAGAGGCTGTATAACAGCAGGAGCTCCATTAGCCAGGGGAGGTACTGCTGCTGCAGGAACAGAAGATACTAATGGTGGAGACATTCCTACTACTGGAATAGATGCCATTGGCACTGGGGCAACTGATGTAAGAGATGGCATGCTGGCAATGCCCCCAATACCTAAGGGCAAGAGAAGGAGATATTTTTTTCTAATCTCAAGACTCCTAATATGATACAACAATTTAACTGTAGCTTGCAACCCAGCAGTAAAAGCAGAATTAAAGAGCAAATTGAAATGGAAACTTTCACACAACCCTTGAAAGACCTCTTACAGTTCACTGCACCATTAGCATGGCAGGGGAACATAAAACAATGCAGAGGGAATAACATAGCTCTTTCTAATGTATGCATATAAGACCACATTGGATACAACACTAACCAAAAAAGTCTATTAGCATTTGCTGAAAAAAAGAATTGTTTGCCTCGAACTAAATGAAGAGCAGCACTGTCAACTTCCAGTGAGTAATGAACCCAAAGCCTACATTTAGCCACGGCTGAAAAGAACAATATTCAGGATAACTGCTTGCAGCCTATTGTCAAGATGAAACAGTGCAAAGCTAATAGGGTAAAGCACAGTCATGAAGTATTTTAGGAGTATGCACAGTTGCATGGATAACAGGAAGCATGAGTTCCAGTCATGCCAATAGGAAGAAAAAGGGTGTGTGCAAACAGCTGAGATCAAGTCTACAGTGACTGAGAATTAAAATCACACGTTTTGCTGGTTTCCTTGTTTGATTTTATTATGCCTTTTTTCACTTAAGACAGTATTTGATCTCTTCAATTTCACTGATTTCTTACAGTCAGAAATAGAACTGTTTGTAAAACCTGTGGAAGCAACAACCGATCAAACAACATGGTTGCACACAGTTTATCAAATGCACTGTTCTTTTTTCTTAAGGACAATAGTGATTCTCAGGCCCCAACCAAACCGAGTCACAGTGACAACTAAAACAGAAAGGTAAAGAACCGCTCCCTACAAAATACAGCAAAACATCAAGGTGTCAAACATGAGATTCAGCTTAATTTAGTTACTTTCCTCTCATCATCCCATTTTCCCTACTTTTTACCTTGAAATGATGGCAACTTTGGCAGTACTTAACTATGAGAACTGAATCGGCAGCTGTTCTAGCTAATCACAGTGCAGTGATGTTTCTAAAATAACAGCAGAGGGATGCATTACTACCATGACTTGTAAAAAGTCAAAAAAACATAGCTAATCTTGCCAAAGCTGGAGATTCCTTGATGATAGCAGTTCAAACAAAAACTCCATCACTTTGGAATGTATTAGCCCTCGTATCAGATCCATCTTTTTTGCCCAGAAACACTTTTGCTTAGAACACACAGGAAGCACTGTAAGGAGACCTGAAGCAAACAGGACCTCAGCTTATGCTATTCAGCATGGTTGGGTGATAAAAATTCATTGAGATGGGTGTTCTTGAGCACACACAGGCATGTGGCAGCATTTGGCTTTGAATTCACATACTTTTAGAAGTATTTTTTCCTAGAAGTTTCTCTTAGAGACTGCAAAGCAACAATCAAATTCAACTTAGGCTGCTACAATACAAGCTGACGAGGAGGAAAACAAAGACCTTACCAAATCCTGGGGCACTAGGCAGAGCAACAGGTGGCTGCTTCATGACAGGAGGCAGTGCAGATGGGAGTTGATAACCTTGTAGTTTTAATTTGATAAGTTTCATAGCTATTGAAAACTCCAACTGATCCATCCTCCCATCATTGTTCATGTCAGCTAGAGCCCTACAAAATACATGATTTTCACACTTAGATGCTTAAATAATGAACTTCAGGAACTGACCTAAGGCCATGCACACAAAGACGTGTACATTTAAGACTAATTAATTTCCCTTAAAAATATTTATGCCAGGCTAAAAGTGATCATAAAACAGGACACTGTTTAAACCGAGAGCTTCTTTGCATGATTAATAAATATTGTTTAATTCACTTTTCGATTCTTAGAAGAATTACAGTGGAGCATGTAAAGAAGAAGGTTTAATGTAGTTCTACGAAAACCTTGCAAAAATGACACAAATGAAAATACGTGGTACTGCAAACAGCACCACAGAGAATCAAATTATTTAGTCTGCAAATCTGCTCTTTAGTTGTACTTAAAATGAAACATTCTTTAATTCTGTGCACTTTACTAAACACTTGCTACATCAGCAAGTGTACAAATGTTTTCAGTTAAACAATAGTACTCAAGATAAAGCACTGCGCCTAGACCTTGAATAGGCTTTCATGCAAAGTAGTCCGACTTAAAACAGTCTTCTTTTTGTTTCTTCATTTGATGGTTAAGAAAACCATGCTCAGCAGGGAATAGGGCTAGGCAGTTGGCGGGAGAGAAGCAGGAAGAAGAATGTTAGTTGCTGCAATTGCAAATCAAAAAAACCGAGCAAATGCACATTAATAACGGGATTATTTATAAACTTAGTTTTAAACATTATGCTTATTTTTTTGCATTCATTTGGAGAATTAAGTGCACATTGCAGTATTGGAATAATACATATTTGAAAGTTTATGAGTACATTTACATGGCATGAACACGACAATGTAAAGGACCCTCGCAGACTAGTTAAACTAGAGCTTTATGCCTGATCAAATCCCTGTCAAGGAAAGCTTTCATGCAAGTATGTGAAAAGTTATCAAAAAAGTACTGCAATAAATTGACAGCTATTTATAATTGAAACTTCAATAAGTAGACAGCCAGGTAAATGCAATGGTAAAGCATTCACAAAAATGAAATCCCTCCCCCCCTCAGCCAAAAACCACCCAGGAAAAGTCAACTAAGTGGCAGATCCCAGCAGCGGTTGCCCCAGGCCAACCATACATCTTAAAGAATTTCCCCTGGTTTAGATCACCAGTAGCATTTCCCCAAAAATGGAGACACTCCAACCCTTCCCAATACTTTTAAGAATGCATTTTCAGCAGTGTCAACTGTCTTAATCCACTAATTTTGATGTCACAAGACTAAATAATACTACTGACAACCTGGCAACAGTATCTAAAGAAAGAGAAAGTCTGGTGAAAGAAACTGTAGACTCTGAGGCATACAGTTAGAAAGAAAAGTATACACTGCACCACTCCCTGAAAGATGATGAATTACTACATATATTTCATTGAAGAACAAGTTTTGGATGTGAGAATTTCTACATGTTATTTCCTGAAGCTTCCTATCACAGAGAAGTTTAACTTAGACAAAAAAAATCTGTCTGCTCTTTTATAACTTTAAACCTTCTTCTTATTCCACTACCACCAAGCCTTTGGGAGCCTAAATTTAGTCTAAACTGGGACTATCCTGGGACCCACACAGCACAATGCAATTCAGATTCAAGTTTCAGTCACGATCACCTAGTATGCTGTTCATCTGACAAATAATAAAAATGATCCTACTGTAGCAGCCAGACTTGATATATGGTATTTCAACCAGCAGAAGGAAGAAGGAAGGCCAGCATGGCAGACCTGGACCAAGAGAAGCATCAATTTGGAATGCACATCTCCTCTTCTTTGCAGGACACCAATGCTCTAAAGTCTCAGCTTTTGACTACTCTTCCATGAACAGCAAGAGACACACCAATGCTTCCTGATGTACTGGCAGGCTAAGTTAAAGTAGAAGATGCAATAGTTTTGTCTTCACACAACTTGCAGAAAGAAGTGGGAAAACCCTACTGAAAGCAGAAAAGCCTTCCTCTTATGAGTATTAGCAAGAAGGATAGACTGTAATAGCTGTTAACGATTAATGTATGTTATAAAATGAGAGTATAGTTACTTCTAGAAAATAGCTAAGAACACAAAGTAGGTTTCTCACATTTTGTTACTGAGGTTATCCGTATTTGGTTAAGTCTGAAGTACAATGGCTTTCTCTGGACATAAAAATACTAAGAGTTTATTAGCTCCCATCTTATTCTTCTGTCCAGTGGGGGGTACGTACCACAAGCCACTACAAATAAACTTGCAAAAAGATTGCATGTATGCAGTATGTAGTGCTTTTCCTCCTATACAATGAAATGGGTATAAACCTCAAAAATACATGTATTATCTCTCTAAAATTTTCTCTACAACTGATTTGTTTGTATCAACTCAAAATTCCTGTAAAAAGTCCAAATTAATTTTTACGGATTTCATACCTTGACTATGACAATTAAGACTATCCACTCTGCTTATTTTTCAGTTGCAGGATGGAAGTGTTCCAAAACATGCTGTAGAGTTTTTGCTGCCCAAAATCACATCTTAGGCTTTATAAGGAATAGTATTACTCAGTACATTTTCATTTTCTTCTTCATACACATTTTACTTTTTACAATCAAAACAGTTCATGTAATATCTATTAGTCACCACCTATTAACAGCAACGTTAGAAGCCTAACTTAGGAAAAAACATGCTGCAGGTCTTACAAACCCAAAACATTCAAGAAGCAAAAGGTATTTGGAATGTTAGAATGTCAGAAACTTAATGGCTAAATGTATACTTTGAAGCACTGTCATTTGTGGGGTTTGCACTAGAAACTGAACTGATACACTGAACGAATACTGAGGGTGAGAAAGCCTCATTAGAAAATTAAGACTCTGAAGAACACTGAAACCCTGAAGTAGATAACTCAATAACTGATGCTTACAAACAGACAGCACACCTTTTTGAAGGCAACCAAAGAAAATTAGAAAATATTCAACAAGTAAAATGTGTGGTGTTTTTAACGAAAGTTCAGTTCAGTATTTGCTTATCCATTCTTCTGTCAAATGCCCAGTGGAAATGGGGAGTGAAAAACAGCCTTGTATGTCTAGAAAGTTGAGGATGTGCATAGGAACAAAGCTAGAGAAATTGATCCTGATAAACCTGTTCTAGCAGATTTTGGACTGCACTCAAAGAAGTCAGTGGTCTTCCCAAAGACAGCTTATTCCTCAACATACAGAGAAGTCAGTAAGCTCCATAGTGACCAACTGGCACCAGCAGCTCAAATAAATAGTCACAAAGTTCCCTACATCTTTGCTTTTAAGCAAAGCAATTACACAAGTTGTATTTATGATAGTCTTATTTGTTCAACCTAACAGGCTTCTACACCTACAAATATTCTGACTTATAAAATTTAAGCCTTTCCATTACTAAAGCACAGGAAGAGTCCCTCAATAATGGCCATGAAAATACAGTAAGAGTAAATAGCATAATGTAGGCAACCTTGATACTCCAGGCACTGTTTACAGAGTGTACTGCTAGAATACTGTCTTTGCATTCTACATAAGAAAATATTAATTGTCCAGTAATAAGAAACTTTGATGCGCACCAGTCTCTCTGCTTTAATGGAAATCCTATTCACATACTCATCAGTAGCTTTTAATTTTATGTCTGACCACCTGTTCAACTCATTTACTCTACATCAATGGCTTTGTTATTTAAATTAACAGCACAAATCTGTAAGAAAAATTATGTACAACTACAGAATTTATACACATTCTTACAGCATGCTAACAAAAATCAGCTTGTCTTACAAAATCTTTAGTGCAAGAATAAGCCAAATTTTAATTTCTAATTACTGAGCCTAGTATCATGCTGTCAGATTGCAGTGCTATTTGTGAATAAACTTCACCTTAAATGCAGTGAGTGGCTGACAGTACACACTACCCGCTCTGCTTCTAATGAAATTTGGAAGAATGTAATGTCCTTAAATTTGTTTCATTTAAGGTCTGGCCGGAACCAGTGCAGGGCAGTAAGCAGATTAAACCTTGACTAAATATTTATCATATTTTATACAACAGGCTTGCCATTATAACAGGGGTTTTCTAATTAGAATAGCTGCAGTGGGCTTCATCACAACGCTAAGTTTCAGGTGCTGACAAAACTGTTCCTCTGCAGATCTTTTCCTCTTCATCTCCTCTTTTCCACAGGATGCATTCTGCATTTACGAAGCACAGAAACTGATCATGTACAGGGTTTTTTTTTCCATCAGATATGATTATGACCAGCCTATAAAATGTCTACCTCTATGGAAACAGCACAGTGTTAAAACAAGGAAATCTCCCTGCAGTTCAAAAAAATCTGGATTTATTCAGCTTTACATTCCCATAATAGATTATACAATCACATGTCTGCATTATAAAATGCAGACATAATTAGTGAGGAGAAATCATGTCTTTAGCATCAGTCATTTAATCAATACATGTGTAGTAAGACTTACAACTCATATAACCTCATATAACCTTACACTTCACATAAGTGTGAGAGTACAACCTTTTACTCCCACACTTGGACACAAATTTAAGAAGGTTTAAGAAGCATATGTCAGAAATCAGTAAGTCAACCAATGGCTTAAATCTGTCCTGGAAAAATAAGTTAACTCTAAATGCACGAAAAACAGATGGCATTGATTATTTTAGTTCTCATTTAATTCCAGAGAAACAGGCTACATAGAAGTTGCTTTTTGAGGCCACCATTCATAACAGCTTTAGAAGAAAGCCAGATTATTGCTTACTTAAAAACAGTTGTCTTCTGAGCCACTGCAGTCTCAATTTAAAGCCTACTTAGAGCCTTCTTAATAGATTACCAGCTTGGCAGACTCCAAAGCTTGTAAAAGGTAGAACAGTAAGTATGTTGTCATGACAGAGCTTAATAATTCCAGTAATTTGCTCTACTGAGGTCCTGAAGACTTTGTTTAAATGAATGATGAATAGAAGGGACACAGGAATTCTCAGTGCTGAAAATCATGGAGGTGCTATTTTTAAGGAACATGAATTCTGGGGAAGCTTTGATTAATAGCAGAAAGAAATTACAAGATATACTCCTTAGCTTATCATCTTCTAAACAATTACACCAACTGCATAATATTCTCAAAGCAGCTCTTGAGGCAGAAGACACTTAACTGGTACTTCAGCTGCCTAGCTAACACTTCCTGAAGTTCCAGTGAAAATTTTTTCATGATACAAAAAAGGTAATTCAATTTTAATTCAAATTAGACAGTCAAAATCCTTATATTGCTCATGCCAATAAAACATTCTCACCCGTGAAATAATACATTTGGAAACTCAGATACGAGTTTTGCTTTTACTGCAAAGAGCTCTGAAAGCAGTATGGCAAATCACTCATTGGGCCAATCCTTTCCCAGTTGCGTTTTTCTGTACAAGAACTTTTATAGCCAACAAAACAGATGAAACTTTGTAGTAACATAAGCTTGTCTACATACAGCTGTAGGTAATCCTTCGTGAAACAAATGCTGGGCCCTTAGGTGGCAGGCAGATTAATGCTAGAAACTGTATTCACAATAAGTCATGAAGAATAGTAAAACACTTCTAAAACACCACATACACACACCTACGTATTTCTAGGATCAGAAAATTAATTTGAAGAGTTTCACAAGTTGCTATAACTCAAATAAGTTTCCTTCCTTAAAGACTGTTGTACCTCCCATTCTCTCCCACTAGTAATTATATTCTATCTTCCAAAAACAAAATAATAAATATATACATCTAGTCAAGGAATAAAGACTACAGACATCGAAGAAGTTTTATGCAGCTCATCTGTCTCAGAGATTTTGTGATCTTTACTCCAGAACTTCTCCCCACCCCCAGTTAAAATACTCATGGATCTATGTCCATGTTAATAGAGATTTAGATAGGCAACATCAGAGTACTGCTATTAATCCACAAAGCAAGTGTGCCCCTTTGAGATCTTACCCCTGGCGGCTAAGACAAACAATGATTCACATTTTTCTATGCAGTCTTGAGCATATTGTGATGTCCTCTGCAGCCTGCAAAGGACTTCTTGCCACTGAACAGTCTGACTTCTATTATTTCTGTGGGACAGCAGTAATCTATGGTAGGTTACAAACAAACATTCATTGATAGATCAAAAGAGTTAAATCATTCAAGTTGTGAAATAAAAGGAGGAGGTTCCTTTTTTTTATTTTCTATTTTTTATTTTTTATGTTTAAGAGGTCTTACTACCACTATACAACTGTTCTCCTACTTGGTTATTCTAAATATAACTAGGAATATATATAAGTGATCTAGATTTTTACTTAAATATTTACTTTTCTTACTTCAAAGATAACTGAAAAAGGGAAGGAGACAGTGAGAAAGGCACATCTACATACAGTTTTATGATTTATAAAGGCAGCATGAATAAGTTTGAGTTCAGCTTTATTTAAAAAATGTGCAAGTTCAGGTCTTGTCTCTATGACAACTATGGAACCAGTGGAATGATTCCCTCCCTCTCAAGAGGCTGAAAAACTGAATAATTCAGAGAGGAAGACATTTTTAATCAGACTATTTACAATCATTCAGTTTTGTTAACACCTATTTAAAGCTAACACCTATGGAACATTTTTTGAAGAAAGGATGCCTTGCTTAAGACAAAACTTTTTTCCTTGTTTAATTAAAAGGCAAGAGAAGTTCCAAAGGGACATTTGAACTTTCACTGCATCTAAGGCAAATAAGATAACGAGACCAGATTTGATATTTGTAAGATAAAGAGAATTTTAAAAGAAAATTAGCTATTTATTTAAAAGCCATGTAAACCCAGCAATGTAAACGCTATGTTTCCAAAGCAATTGTTTTTCTTGCAAGAAAAGAATTATTTTCTCTCTCCAGTCAGAGCAACATTCTGCCTTCAGAAATCTTTATTACATTAAAACATTTTTATAACTGTAACAGCCTACTTTTTCAAACAGTTAAAAATAGAGGAAAAGTTAACAAATTTGGCAAAAGCTGTCCATCCCTCTGCTGCTTTTTTTGAAATCCACAGTTTGACCAGCATTATTTCACTCTACCTAGCATTAAAGTCCTAGTAATAATATAATGAATGTAAATTATGAATAATCCATGCAAGTTCGCATGTCGAAGTCTGGCAGGGTCATATAATTTGGAGCAGAAAGAATTACAATCCTGAACGAAGAAACTGGCAGATTGTAGAAATGTGTGTGATGTGTAACATATAACACTGGAGATTCTGATCTGTCTAAACTCACCAAAGAATAGTAAAAATTTCAAGCTTTCAAGCTGTACCTCCAACCACAAGGGAAATAGTCTATGCCAGTCTTCGTTTTTGTAACAAATTTTGCAAGGTTTGCACAAGGTCTCCCAGTAGAAGATTTTTAATACTAGTTACTGTGCTTAGCAACTGTATTAGTACGGTTTTAATAAAGTTTAAAGCAAAAAGAGAGTTGCAAATCGCCAACTTCAAAAATCCCATTTGCAGAAGGATACCTGCTTCTAATAACTGAACTCGTAACTAAAAAATGCAGCTGAAACATACTACAAAACATTGCCTTGTAGACCTTTGGAATGCACACTGAACTAAATTGGTGATTTTAAACACCAGGCTGTGAAATAGTTACTGTCCTGGTCTGTACCAGTAAACTTCATTCTATGACATAAGTGCAATTCTCCCATCCCCTCCCATATACTCACCATATCTGTGCTAATACCGGTTGAGGTAACCCAGATTGAAAAAAAAAGTTTCTAGCTTGATCACCTATAAGATAAATAGGACATCATTTTAGAATATGCTAAAAATACCTGCAAGAAGAAAGAGGAAATCATGAGTCAAAAATATCTAAAACAGAAGCAACAGTAAAACCATAAATACTTAATGCTAGACATACATAACAGAGTACAAGACTTAAACTTCTGTTGTCACTTGCAAACCTACCAGATTATTTCCAGCAAGCATGTCCTGCTAAAGTCTGAAACAATCAGCACCACGTGAAGTCAACTGTGCATAAACATTTAGGGAAATGGGAAGCTCATGGTTCACAGTTCCCAACCTGTATTTATGGTTCTGTTTGCAGGAATCCTACGCCTTGTGAGAATAAGGAAATTTTTTATTCCAGGAAAGTATGTATCAATATAAACTCCATCTTAGATTTCTTTGGAAGTATAATGCCAGTCATCTAGCACAAACTAAATAAAGTGGTCTTTACCCTGATAAGCCACTATTAAAGAAAGCAATGGTGTGTTTCCAAGTCATTTTCCAACTATCAGTTAAAGTTGAGGATAGCAAAACAATTACAAAAGGATTAGGCATTTGGAAATAATGTGGTCTGTAAAGGAAATTCATAAACAGAACAGAAATGGCACTAAATATCCAAGGAATCAATAAAGCTGGTATTATTTTGTACCATATCTGTCATGTAACATTAGCAGAAACAAACTGTATACTTGGAGGCATGCTTGGCTGCGACAAGATGCTGCTAAGAATCTAATTCCAATTTCACACTCTGGAAATCTTCTGGATGGATCAGACAGTAAGAAAGGAAAAACACTTCTATACCTTTCACTTCAACTGAGCACCAGAGTTTAGATAGCTCTATAGCTCTAAAGAAACTTAAATGCAAAAAAAACAAACTAACAAAAAGTAGGCATCCTATTGCTTTTTAAACCAAAAACAAATCAGTGGTGTTCCATGAAAATTTAGTAGTATCAGTATAATTACTTTACTTGCAGCTTTGCTTCCCACAACTTCATTTTATTTTGCAATTTAGAATTTTTAAAAAGGTGATTCATGCTGATTTCACTTGTTTAAACAATCAGTTTCTGAAACAGACTTCAGTTAAATCAATACACCCTTATTTATAGAGTTATTAACCTATCAGTGTGTTAGCATGGTGGATTGCCCCCAAGCAGAAACTAAGCACCCAGTCACTCACTTCCTTCCCCCAGCAGGATGGGGAAGAGAATAGGGAGAGCAGAAGTGAGAAAATTCAGAAAACTAGTTGGCCTCAATAAAGACAGTTTCATAAGTGAAAGAGTGAAAAACAACAAACCAAGACATGATGCAAAGGTAATTACTCACCACCTTCCTCAAGCTCAGCCTCTGAGCAATCGCTACCTTGGAAGACAACAGCCCCCCTTCTCAGTTTTTGCTGAGTATGGTGGTATGGCATAGCCCTTCAGTCAGTTGAGATCAGCTGTCCCTGCTCTTTCTCCTTCCCAGCTCCTTGACATCCCCAGCCTACTCACTGAGTGCGGAGTAAGAAATTGTGAAAGCCTTGAGGCTTTGCAAACACTGTTCAGCTATAGCCAAAACGTCCAAGAGACAGCACCATACAGGCTGCTGTGAGGGAAGTTATCTCCATCTCAGGCAGACTCAGCACAGTGAGCTAATTCACTGAGCACGTCAAAAGCACTATAAATATCACCAGGCATCAGGGTGATTCCACATCCTAAATTCCAACTCTACAGCTCATAAGTATCAGCTAGCTCTACACAATAGAACTGCTTTACAGAGCAGTTGTAGAATTATAAATAATTATAAATCATTTTAATCCTACTCACAGAAAAATTAAGTGGCATAAACCAGGTATATAGCTGGTAAGTGTCAGAAAAACACCAGAAAATATCAGAAAAGATGGGGTTGATGTGACAAAGCATCAGAAAAATTGGATATAAATTTTTCATTTAGGCAACATTCTCAATTTATGCAATTTTTCGTTTTAAAAGCAAGATCTGCCCAATTCTATAAATTTGTATGCCCAAATATCTCCCAGGCAACTCTCTCCATATTTAGGCTCATTAGTTAAGACTTTATTAAATGAAATTAGAAGTGAAAACTATTTCATTACCAGTGATAAATCCAGATGTTGGTTTCAGGCTGTGGAACTGCTGATCGTGTTTAGCTCTCTCCTCCACAGTAATAGCCCAGATATCCAGGTTGCCTAGTTCAAAAGAAATGGAAAAATAAAATTAAGAAACATTATCTAAAAACTACTCTATTTGTATTTCTGAGTGTAATTATATTATAATGGACTTCTGAAAACAACAGAAGCTGCACACAGAAGCCATTCATCCAAAGCCTATAGTTGAAAGCTCTATGAATCCTTAAATAGCCAGTTAGGACTTAGGAACTTACCAGAACTTTGTGTTACCAAATGAAGATGACTGCTGAGCACTGACTCATTTACCTGGATCATTCAAAAATTAAAGTTACAACCAGGCTACTTAAAGTGCAATCAAACTTACAAATGGGCTATTAAAAGACAACATCAGCACACCAGAGGATATAATGCAGATAGTTCCTAACACTAGATATTTAGGGGGCTGCAGATCATTTGCTTCTCAGAGCATGCACAGCTGAAATGCAAGTTCTTCTAACTGAAAAGATTCCTCAAATAATCAGTTGTGTACTACATGGTTTTGTACTATTGTAAGAGAAGAACTCTCCTTACTTCTCTAGGAAAAGTGTGATTCAACCAGATAGTAAAGATTTCTCATGGGCAACAACAGCACAGGAAAGTGTGCTCCTCATTCTTCTGAGAATAAGAAATCTGAGTAAAAATATGTTACACAGACAGATTCTTCACATCACACTCATAAATTAGAGGTGAATATTTAGTTTACATTAAGATGCACTACCCTTCCCCAGTGCAATGCTTTCTCTATTTTTGCAACAGTTTCTCTCCTCTCTCTCCTCTTGCAGACTTTTCACTTCTATTCTCCAGATGATTTGTACTCAGAGCAAACATATTTCAACTTCCACTGGAGACCTCCAGGCCTCCAATGAGATCTCTAACACTGTGTTTCAGGTGTCTCTCAACGATTTCTAACAAGTACAAATCCTGGTTTTAACATCTCTACAAGTACATTGCACCAGTGTATCTTCCTGTAACTCCTACACTATAGGAATGTAGTGATATGAAAGCATCCAGTTAATAGAATCACTGTTTTATTGAAGTAATAGTAAACGATAAAATGCAGACTTGCAGAAAAATACAGAGGAGATTCAGCATTCACTCTGCCTCAGCACTAAATTCTCAGAGATTAAATTTCAGGTAATAAGGTCCACAAGCATTTACAGCAAGTATTTTAAACTACTTCAAGAATACAGTAAGACAATATAATAAGTAATATAACTCCTTGCAGAACCAGACTCAGCAGTTATGAAGAACATGAGAATTCCCTGTCTCCTGAATTACTGCTGTTTAAAATCTACTTTCATGTGGCGAAATGTACTTTGGAGAGAAACGAAAGTTGACAAGGGAAAGAAAAACATTCCTTTAAATAGTAGATTTCATTAACAGAAGAAAAACTATATTCTTGGTAAAAAATTATCATCTCAGTTTCAGGTAATCTATGTATTTCTAGAAGCAGACAGGCTAATAATATCTAATTCAATGAAAGGCTGTATTAAGATTAGTCCAAAACTTCAAGAATGTTAGCGATTAAGCTCACAGAAACACTGTAAACAGATTTCATGGCTGTGCTCCCTGTGGGGATGGAACAGGATTCTTCTTTGTATATGAACATCCTAAAGGACGACAATTCAGGTAAGCAATTATCTCCCGCATCTTCTCATGAACTGGCTCATTCAAAAATTAGTTACAACTCTTGACAGGAGGAAAGGAATAGTGTTAAGACTTTATGACCAATATGCAGACTGAGCCAACAAGAAGTAGATGAACAACTCTCCCTGTATTGGAAATGACTGCTCCTGCCCAAGATCCTGAGGCTGGATGTGGCAGAAAGAGGAAGAATTTCTTTATAAAGCAGAAAGACAAAAAAACCCAAACGAAGAAACCAATATGAAATTTGCAATGATTTACTGGCTCGCTCTCCCTCAATTTGAGGTATGCACGACTCCAATACCAAAAAACCCCAATCAAATCTCTACTGCCAAACAATGAAATACCTCAAACAAAGCTATTCCCATCCTTCTGCAAAGATGTCAGTAAAACACAAACCTAAAAACCCTTATGGCATGAGGTAACTAAAAATGTATTCTATTAACTATTTTACCAACAAATTTTGTTGATTTGTTCTCTGGAGTCTCTGTAACTGGAACACATGCATAATTGTCAATATTTACTCCTCCAGATAGAGATTCAGTTGGTATTGAAACAGTAAATCTCCTCTAGGATATCTACTGTGGGAAACAAATATCAAAGGAGCCAATGTTAAACCAAGCAAGCCTAATAGCTTCTCTTCAGTAAAAAAACCACGGCTGGCATCTCTGCCATTGCCTTATTTCCATCTTCTGTTATTTGAGGAAACAATAAGAGCTATGGGAGGACATGTGGCAAGATCTTACTAAGCCATCGTTCATGGTTTCAGATCCTGGATACCAATACAGAGGTTGTTTGGCTTTTCAGTACATTTGGGTACAAAGAAGGCAGTCATCAGACCACAAAATTGACTCATAAGCAAGCTGTTCTCCATGCAACAGAAGCCTCTAACCATCTTTTCTTTTACATGGCTTAGCAATCCCCTAATCTGCAAAAGAGAAGCAGTGGGCTCTCATATGAAATGAGCACTTTCTTCTCCTGGACAAATCAACAGAAGGTCAGGCACATTTCTCCCAACAATTACAAAAATCCAACCACGCTTTTTATTTTATTAGTCATCCTTAAAAGTAGCCATGTTCTGGAATATAAATGAATCACCCAATTTAAAAATTATGTGCTATGCTCTTTCCATACACAAGCTGACTTGAAAGATTCTTTAAAAAGAAAGGAAGTGAACTAAAACAAAAAAACATCATTACCGGTATTCACAAGGAGAGGGATATCAGATATTGCACATTTGGAGTGAGGCCTCTCCCAAGATGGAGACTGCATAAATCTCCTCTCCATCTTGTTTGATGACTACAGGTAACAGAAAATGCTGCATTCTCTAAAGGATGATAAATTTCCCCATAAAAACTGGAATTTTCTTTACACCATTTGTTTCCCCTCACAACATTCTTAGACTTTTGCTGTCATTCTGCTAAGAGGAGGTATGATGCTACTTGGTAGATTTGGTTCAAGTATTAATATCATAACACATTCCCCTCACACTGCACTATAAATTAAAGCTACTCCAGAAACTACATTAGCCCATGCTTATTTCAGCTTCCTATTTGTAGAGCAGTCTGATGCACTACACCTAGGCCCTTCCTGGATTTTTCAGAAGACTGAAGTTTGAGATATTCTACCTTCCTCTATTATAAATGGAGAGCTAAAAAAAAACACAGCACATTTGTTGTAATCTAAACATGGGTTTAGGGACAATGAGGAAAAGAAATTTGAAGTGATAGTATCCATAGATATCCACAGTACTTTTTAGTAACTAAAAAGTTCAGGAATCCTCAAACGAAAACGCATTTCCACTTCTTAGTCATAATTAGTGCAGAATGAGGCTATGTCCTACTGTCAGTGGCTGAGTGGCCTGGACCTACCTGCCCTGCAGTTACAAACTACAGGACTGTAATGGATCAATGCACAAAAAGGGATATAGCACAGCTTTTCTGTTTGACTCTTTTGAGATGCCTCTACAAAATTGTATGTTTTCTCTAATGGGTCTGCATAAACATCACAAATCAGACAAACTATCATCTCAGAAATATACTCCACAAACAGGAACACTTCCATAGAGAACATATTCAGAAAGCAGCAGATTTATGCAGAGTTTTTGTGTATCAGAATAGTTCAGAATACACTATAAGCAACTTACCCCCAAAAGGTGTTGGAAACTGAGCCATGGTTCTGTAAGTTTTAGCTTGTTAAGAGACACCTGAAAGAGAAAAACCAAACAGGTAATCAATTACAGTATCCTCCATTTTCAATATATTTTCTGTACTACCATATAATTAACTAATACAGCAAAAATAAAGGCAATGAAGAAGTAGGAGCACTTAAATACTATCTGCAAGAACTGTTACAAGAGAAATGTCTGATTTTTTTGTACCATGCTATGCATCCATGAGTGAGCTTTCATACTAGCAAACAGCTACATTTCAGTTCTGTTCCAAGAATGCCCTCAAAAAACAATCTTCACTTACAAATTATCAGTGGTGTAGTAAAGAAGAGAGTTAAGTCATCCACAACAGACAAGATCTCAGCAACACTGCTCAAGGCTATGTTACTTTACAGCAAGTTAGAGCTCTGCTCATACTTAAGAGCAAAATTGGCTCTATTTCCAGCTGTTGAAAACATACAACATTGGCAGTGATCTGGTTTTTATTCCTGACAGAAAAATTCATGAAATGCACCATCTTGCTTGGATTTCCTTTGTTTTAAATAAAGTACATTAAAAACTGAAACTAGATTTCAAGACTGCTTTACCCCGAACTAGCCCACAAATTTAATAAGTACGTCCCCATGAACAAAGTGCTAAAGGTGACATGGCAAGCAAAAATGCATTGGTTGGTGGGAGATATTCTTAAGACTGCTTGCTTTTCAAATGAAAGTAATCTACACAGTCTAGAAATTTAATCCTTAAAGAAAAAAGGAAAAACATTTTTCTTACTCTACACAAAGACTGACATGAACTGCCTGAGCCAAGAGGACAATAGCTAGCAATGGAGCCACAAAACAATACAAAAGCAGCCTCTTGTCCTACTAGATTCCACTCATGTTTTCCAGGCAACAGGAAAAAAGCAAAAGGAAACAATCAGAAGGAGAATAATTTAGACTGTTTGAACAGCAGCAGAAATTTATCAATATCACTAAGAAAAGGAACTAACTTGCATGAACGATTTCCTTTTGTCTGAATTTCTTGTTCGCTCCCCTCCCCATGCACCCTTCCCACATACTCTTTTGGCTTCCAACTTAGGGACCTACTATATACATACATACCACAGATGTCACTGCAGAAAAACCCACATCACTTTTATAAGCCAGTCTCCCCATCAGTTGTAATTGAGGGAACTATGAGAAAAAAGCTATTTTTTTTTTCTCATAACTTGGCAGAGCAGCCAAGCGTGGTACATGGCTCAGAAACCTTCTCCCAAATGCCAGGTAACACAGCCGATGCTAATTCCATGCTCAGCAAGCATTATCTCAAAAGTTTAAAACCACATGCAAACTGATACAGTATTTTCAGAATAAGCTATTTCAGTAGTATGGTTCTTCCAAAAGCACTTCTCAAGTGCTAGATGACCAGCACTTTAATCTCAGCTTATGTTTTCTTACTGTACTCTGTTAAAGGCAATGGCTCTATTATGTTTCTATTTGTTAAACCTGAAAGCAAATCCTAGGGAAGGAGAAAAAAAAGAAGGGAAAAAAAAGAAAAAAGAAAAAAAGAGAAAGGAAGAGTTTCCTGAACTTCCACACATGCACCATGGAATCTTACAGCACAGGCAGTTTTTACACTTGAGTGTTAAAAAGGTAACAGGAGAGAGACTGGCAGAGCACAGATTCTCTTCCTACTTCAATTTCCCAGAGTTTGCAGAAGGACAGGGAAAGCATCCAGGGCAGCCACAGGAGGACAAGAGACTTGAAAAGGAGAACTAAAAGGCAGGTTGGGGAAGGGATGGGGATGGGTAGTGCTTGTTTTGGGTTTGTTTGGGGTTTTTTTCGAAGATAAGAAAACTTAAGTATTGTAAATACTGGGACAGAAGAGTGAATAAAAAGATTAAGTGTTCAGCCACTTAAGGGAAGATACACCTCCACAGATTACTGCTCCAAATAAACTGGTAGTTTATTCCTCCTTTACCTTGAACCCATCAGAAAGAGGTGAGAGAGTGGGAATTCTCAAGACTAGCCCTGTGCTGGATGCCAAAGAAAGCATAAAACCATTCCAAAGAGCTTCTGGAGAGAAAGAAGGGGAGTGGGGGGGGAGGAGAGGAGGAGAATGGGGTTAGCAGCAGAAACTACATTAAATAGTGATAGGTAAAATGGGGAAAAGGAGAAGAAGGTTGTTTAAACTTGAGAGACTGAAAAAGAAAATTAAATAAACTGCCGACAGACACCCAGGAGAAAGCAAACAGAGGGAGAGAAAGATCAGCATACTCCAGGAAGAGAGCAATTTAAGTTTGCTGTTTATTGCCAATATCACACCCAACTTCCACAACCAGAGGTTTCATTTTACATGCTCAAGGTGACAGAGTAAGCCTTAACTCTGTAGGAATCAAGCTTCACAACTGTGTACAGTTGATTTCAAAAGCTCAGGGTTTGTTACATAGGAAAATGAAGGTTAAAAGACACCAGGAATTTCAAAGCATTCCAATACTCAGTTCATAGGTTTCTGCTCAAGTATAAAAAAGCTGGACAACCTGCCCTGTGAGGAAGCCTGAAGGAGTTAGGTCTTTTCTCCTTGGAGGAGGCTCAAGGGGTACCTCATTATAGTGTTCCAGTACTTAAACAGTGGTTACAAACAGGACAGAGGCTCTCAAGACAGAGGGCAATGGGTACAAGTTGCACTATGAAAGGTTTCTTCTCGATACAATAATAAAATTTTTTACAGTGAGATCAATCATTGGAACAACCTCCTCAAGGATGTGACAGAGTGCCTGTCACTGGAGGTTTTCAATATGTGGTTGGACAGGGTGCTAGATAATCTCTTCTAGGCTCCTGCTCCCATGAAAGGTCAGACCAGATAGTCTTTCAAGGTCTATTCTGCTCCAGGCTGTTCTATGATTCTGGGTTTAGGGGATGGTAGACCAGGTACTATTTCTGAAAAAAAAAAAAATAATCTGGCATAGTCATTTTATTATAAATTACCATACACTTGCAAATTATGGTAATACAAACACAAGCACTTTGCAACATTATTCTGAAATAGTAACAAGCTGTTCTAGATCTGCATTTCTTGTACCCTAATCTCTACTGGTTACAGTAACAGTGTTACTCCTCTGACTTTCTTCCTCCTCCTGACACCCCCAAAAAGAGAGAACACATGGTGGCACAAAGCAAAAATTATGCAGGAACCACCTGACCAGAAAGCTAACCAAAAAAAGCAATAATTTCTAACTAACTACTGATACTTGTATTAGTGGGAATTTAGGTATCTCAGCAATTTGAACTCTGACAGATTCCTTCGACATTGACAAATGAGTTCAGAAATTATTCAAACAGGAAGAAGGAGAGACAATAAGAGGAACCATAACTGCACTGTCAGTCAACCGTATGCATTTTCCTTAGAAAGCCAGCCCCAAACTCTTACCATAAGCAAAATTATGCTAGTAATGAACTGTTTAGTACAGTCCATCAAATAGTCTATTTTCCACAAGAATCAGAAGATACAATGGATATTTTACACTATCTTAGAAAGGACAATTAAGAACATCGACTTCACCAAAAAAAAAATAGCTTATGCCATCACTGCACTGAGACTTGACAGACGGATCCAACATTAAACACTTCTTTCTAACATACAACACTTGGCTATGAAAACCACACAAAATAAACCACTAAACACTACAATCATTCACAAGTTCTGTATTTCCCAGTTCTCCAAAAAAGGCAGACACACCAGCTTTCAAATTCACAGTGTGGTACCAACAGCAACCATATTGCACACCCTTTCCCCACAAAGAGCTGCTCAGAACAAGAGCTGTTTGTGCTCTCAGGTCAGTGAACGCAGCATATTGAACAAATGATGTTCCCATCGATCAATAACTTGCAAATGTAAACAAGACCCATTATAGACATCTGCTGTCTGTAATTCTTTTCTGCACAGGATTATTACACTACATTGTTATGAGCAGGCAGAAAGGATGCTGGTTGTGAGCATTTTTTTTTGTTTCACTCAACACCTACTGTGTTCAGCTGTTTTACCTCTCTGCTACTTGTAAATTTAAGTACTGATGTCTTACCTAAGTGTTTACCATGAAAAAATGATCAGGTTGAAAACAACTGCAGTAACAACACTTATGTGTAGAAGTCAGACGTGTATGAAAATTTCTTCCACTACATATTATATAAGGCTCAAAACTTCATTATATTTTCTATTTCAAGTTACCTGTGCTCTTCTAAGGACGTGTTTACAAAGAAATCTATAATAAAGCCATAGGAGGTATAAACTAAGAGCAATTTCGCTATTTCAGTGCTACGTGTCTTTATATAGACAAGTTTCACATGAAAATGAACTCCCCCCCCAAATGCATCATAGCATTTCTATCCCTAAATAATCATTCACAAGATAATTTGGGCATGCAGTTCAAGAATTAATTCCTGAGGCAACTTATCGGTCACCTTCTTCCTCCTGCAGGAAAAAAAAGAAATAAAACCAACCAGATAAAACCCCCACATCCTTCACAAGAATTCCAAATTATGACAAAACCCCCAAAGCAGGATGCCACGTGAAAGTATCACAGACTAACAGCAGTTTTTGTTGGTTTCCCATGTTACATGGGAAAGTCTGTAGTATTAAAGCATTTTAGATAAATGTTGGAAAATGAAAACAGTTTGAGATATTAAGTTTGATTCTTCTCTTTGGAGATCAGATCATTAATAGGGCTCCAGTTTCAGACAAACATTTCAGAGTTTCTGCTCTTTACAGGAATGGCTTCTAACTGTAAAAACCTACACAAATGCTAAGTTTGCTAAGTTCTACTGTTTCTCCTTTTTTCTTTCCTTTTTCTCTTTTTCTTTTTTTTTCTTTTTTTTTGCCAATTACCCAAAGCTAGTCAGTGTTGCAAGCACCTTTCATACCTGTGGCAATGATCAGACTGTGAAGGTCGCTTCTGCATTCACAGTATCTATCTGCTGCTACGGGAAAAGGATACCCTGATCACAAAGGAAGAAAAGTCACTATGAACCGGCCATGCAGGCAACAGGTGTAGTAGCGAGACACCCTTCCCTTTCCTCCTGATGAAGTCAGAATTCAGCTCAAGAGTCTAACAAATAAAGAATTCCTTACTTCCTAAAACCAGGAACAATGGAGACATTTATCAACCTAATGCTGACATTTATCAACAAGTATAGTGGAAGCCCCAGACAAACAATAAAAATGGTGTTTCTAATGTACAACAAGTTTGCAAGCACTTAAGGACACTGTTTATTTTCCTGACATATCACTGTCACTTAATCTTGCTCAGTCACGTAAGCTTTAAGTGTTTCTGCAGGAAAGACTTCCACAGCTACTTTCACAGGAACTACCAGGGTTTTGTCTGTTCTTGCTGAAAACTATGTAAGGGACATACTGTCCAAAACACATTTTATTACTTCAAGACCTTAGAGCCAAAGTTCAAGAGGAAGGTTATTAAGAACATTCTTGGTGAAATCGCATCTATACTGCTCAAAATTCTCAGACAAGGTCCAGACAACAGACTTTTTTGCAACCCAGATTAATAGCTGGGTTGCTCTTTTCCACAATTTGTCTTTCCTTAAAGTAAAATTGTCTTTTCCTTAAAAGTACGGAGTTTCCCAGGCTATACTAGCTTATACACTTCTGGAAGAAAGTATTTCTAATTTCTTTAACTGACATCTAAATTTATTATTAGTAATTATTAATTTAATCTGAGCAAGGTGCTCAGAATTTATCTTTAACAAACATATAAGATTATTTCTTCAGGAGACTTCAGAGATTAATACGTTGAAAATTTAGTCCTTTTCTTCCAATACATGAGAAGCAATTAGATAACTAGTCACTGGCATTAATATTACCCTTCTGAAGCAAATGAGAATGACAATCCTCTTTTCAAAGCTGGGAAAACTATAGCAGTAAAACATTCTAATTCATGGTAAAAGTTAGTAGTGTAACTTGGTACAGAAACCTAATTCAGTGTGATTATGAACCACAAAAACATATATTTTACACATGGGTATTACAAGCAGAACAGAAATTAAACTGTAAGGTTGAAAATGAGAAAAGAACTGGAGATCTTCCAGTGTCATTACATTCTGAATCTTCATCCACATAAGAAATGTTGCTGATGACTACGTATCACCTGCAGTACTCAAACAGCTCCCAAGCATTATAGTTAAAATATTACAGGATAGTACAGGCTACATAACCAAAGCAAAAGTCCTTCCCTTAAGGAGTTCCCAGTTTAATCAAATGGAATTAACTTTAGGAGGAAAGCAAGCAAAGGCTGCAATGATAAGATCACTTTGTTGTATAGTCTAGCTAGCACAATTTGAATGGCTGTTTCTAATCTTGTATATACATGGGCTGGTTTTAATCTTGACAGCATTTCACCCAGTAATTCCAGTACTGGGTGAACTGTAGCTGAATCACAGTATCTTTTTAAAGAGACAGCTGGCTTCCATTTTAAAAGTTTTCACATGATGGAAAATCCACTGCACCATTCAACTGTTTCTAAAACCCTTAATAAGAAATAAGTACCTTGATTTATTTTCACTTTAATATTTGTTGACTTCACTCTGAACCACCAGACCTTATAAAATATGAATTCTTACTTTTCAGAATGAACTTTCACTAGTTCCTTAGCACTCACAACTTCCATTTTCTCTTTCTAGTTGTCTTCACCTACAGAGGTGTAGTAATAAACCATTTTGTTTGTTTGTTTGCTTGCTTTTGGAGGTGTTCTTTGGTTAAAAAGCTTCACTAACACAATTGCAGTTGGCAAGTTCTGACTCCTCCCCCTAAAAAACAAATTCTGAAACTAAACTTCTGAAACAAGAATTAGGAGTTAGGAATACATGCCACATCTGCAAGACAGCCTTAACAGCAGGCTGGCATTAACTTCCAGAATGATTCAGTAAGGAGGACAAGGAATGCATGATATCACTGCTAGATACAAAAGTGTTGTATTCTCTTGACCCTCAAAGTCTGTTTTGTTTCACAAATATGAACTTGAGCAGTGATCTCAACTGCCAGTAAGTCATGGCTTAGAGTTATACTGAATGCTAATAAAACGGGATAAAGCAGATTGGTTCTGCTATTTACATTACATAAAATTAAGTCAGTCATGCTTTATTTCAGAACTGTTAATCTGGCTGTCTCCATGGCTCAAGGATCACTAAGCAATGGCACTTACAAGATACACTGGGAACAAAAGAGAAAAGTGGCCAAAGCCTGGAGAGCAGCCTTAGTCAAAAGAAAGCAAATTGAATGCTCTGTAATACCTAAGTGCTAGTCTTATGTCACCTGTATATTAGCGTATTATTCTAAGAGGCTGATAGTCATGTCACACCTTTAACTGAGCCACTGTTAACCTTTCAACTCCAGCTTTTCAAAGTAGAGCACAGCTGTTTTCAAAGCCCAGTGTAGCACTGGATCACTTCTATTTCACTGGGCATTTTCCCTTATTAGATTTGTAATCTCTCCAGTCCACAAAACAAGTACCTTTGTTTCTTCCTTCAATGCCTCAGCAAGAAATAGTCACCTACAGAATAACGATTATGGTTTTGGTTTGGTTTCTTCTTTGGGTTTTTTTTTATCCCCCTCCAGATTTTCCTTATTCCTACATCAACTACCACATCAAAACTGCTCCCACTCTCCATTGGGTCACCTCCTGTAGTAACATGGACACTGCTGTATTACTTGCAAGTCAAGACGATAACGTAAATGTATCAGAGGTAAATACCTGGTATATACCAGCTGGTATATTTCTTCCCCCACTTTCCTACAGATTCCCACTACACAGTTGTACATGAACTCTCCCATGTTTCATCATGTTGTTCCAGCATTAGTCCAGTGTTTCTGCCTTCTCAAAGCATCATTTATCATTGCTGCTCACCTCTACTGCAGCTAAAGCCACCCAAACCACAAGGACTGTATTTTTCATACCCCTGTCTGAGCTCGGAAATGGAGATTGTGGATCCAAGAACTGTGTTTTCAGACACAGGACTGAAAAGCTAAGAATTACAGTCACAGTTTAGATCCCTGTTTCTGAGTAGGCCAACACAACTGTCTGTAACATTAGACAGATAACAACCAAAGGACTCATAACACAGCCTGATGTTCTTAGAGGAATGCAGACAGCCAAAGGAATACATCAGACCCATCAAGTCTTTGTTGAACAGCAGTGGTGGTCTTCCACCCCAAGATTTCATTACTTGTAGGACTAACCCAAGCTCACACACAAATCTGCATTCTTACCTGAACTTATAGAATCATAGAACATTTAGGGCTGGAAAGGACCTTAAGATCATCTAGCTCCAACCCCCTTGCCGTGGGCAGGGACACCTCACACCAGACCATGTCACCCAAGGCTCTGTCCAACCTGGACCTGAACACTGCCAGGGATGGATCATTTATCACTTCTTTGGACAACCTGTTCTAGTGCCTCATCACCCTCACAGTAAAGACCTCTGTCCTTATATCTAGCCTAAACTTCCCCTGTTTAAGTTTAAAACCATTATTCCTTGTCCTATCACTATAGTTCCTGATGAAGGGCCCTTCTCCAGCATCCTTGTAGGCCCCCTTCAGATATTGATAGCTAATCATTTGAAAAAAGAACAATGAAAAAGTCAAAAAGAAAATCAGATGTTCAGAGTTCTTTCACTTCACATTCTCCATCGCTGCTCCAGAGTAACACTTATGCTGGGAGGAAGTGTAAGAAGGAAGAAAAAGCACAGAGTCAGCACAAGTGCAAGTCGAGAGAGTTCAGGACCTTGTGTCCACTTCCTTTCCTCTTCTCCGAGGAAAGACTATAAGATAAAAGGTCTAGTAGGGCAGAGATAGGACAGTCAGCAATTTTAGAGAAGGCACAGATGACTCTGTCCTTTGAACTACTCCAGTGCAGGTCCATTTCTCCTCCGTAAGTACCTCCTCTTCTGAACTTTTAGAGGAAAAGGGATCACCAGTTACATAAATGCAGTGGTACAGCAAAAGCAGATACAGGTCAAGCAGATTTTCAAAACAGTGCTTAATAGAAGGAATTATTCAGCATCTGCCAAGCCTTATCAGTATCTCAGCAGTTGTGTCAGACCACATCACTACTGACTGAAGTAGCCACCATCTCCCACCCATGTACTTTCTGTAATGAATTTCTTCAAAGCTCTGCCTTCCTAGCTCTTCTGCATGACATTAGGAGCACTTCCAAGAACAGACATGTATTATTTAGACAAGTATTCCTGTTATTCACCTTCCTTCTGGTCACACTTAACCTGTTGTTCAGGCACAGGTTGATAGCAGTTATTCTCTGTGGCAAACTCCTCCATTTTTTTCCCTCTAATTAGCCATATTGAGTTCCTTGAGAATGTCAGTTCAAGAACTCTGATCTCAGGGTAAAACTCTCAGAGAGAGACCTTGTAAAATATACAAGCATACCTTGAACCTGCTCTGAACATGCGTAGAACCCCTAAGAGATGTTGAACCTCCCTGCACTTCACCAAGAGAAAAGACTCCCCCCAAACCAGTGAAGATGAGTGGCAGACTCACTTGTTGGGTTTGTTTTCAGAAAAAAAACAACAAAAAACTGCAAAAAGGAATCACCTATCAGTGAATTGCCCAACACCACTGGGCAGTATATTGTGAGAGAAGCTTGTTCTTTGGGGCAAGAACAAAACAGGCATTAAAACAAACCCTGAAAATCAGAATGCTCTCCTAACTTTATTTTGGAAATTACCTTTTTCTTCCATAACAGAGCTTCCCAGAGAAAGGAGACACATAAACACTCTGCAAAAAGTTACAGTTTCAGCTGTGGGGGTTATACTTAGCAAGAGCTTAACAAAATTTTCAAGATTTACTTATGAGGAGTCTCATGTTGTTCTAAGAGCACCTTATTGACCTATAAAGCTACTGATGCAGCACATGCAAGGAAACTCTCTGTTCTGTGACACTAACACACAGGTACAGTCCTGATCTCACCACTGCAAGGTGACTGAATGCATTAATGTACAATGCAGTGATTCAAGTACTGCATTCACCCCAATTATCTGACGCTTTTGATTTCATCACAAGCAACACCATAATCTACACAATAAAAAGTATATAGCTATAAAAATACATGTAGCACAAGCTTCATATGTGTGGGTTATGAGAAGTGCAGGTGTCCCAGTGCCAGCAGTGGGGAACTGCAGAGGCTCCTCTCTGAGGCTCCAACAGACCCACCGCAGGGCAAAACTGAGGCCCTCAGCCAAGACGGTGATGTCTCAGGGAAAGTGTGTATAAGAAAGGGCAAAACGCTGCCCAGCACTGAGGGGAAAAATGGGAGAAACAGCCCTACAAGCACCCACATGAAAGGAAGAGGTGCTCCAGGGATCCCCTGCAGCCCTTGGAGAGGGCTAGTTGAATTAGGCCATCGCCCTGCAACCTATGGAAAGGCCACAACAGAGCAGACATCCATACTGCAGCCCATGGAAGACCCCTGAAGGACTGCAGTCTGTGGAGAGAACCCATGCTGAAGCAGGAAGAAGAGGCAGAAAGGAGCTGTTACGGACTGACCACAGCCTCTATTCCCCTCCTCTTGTGCTGCTTGGGGCATGACAGAGGCAGAGGAGTCAGAAATGAAGCAATAAAATTGAGCCTGGGATAAAAGAGGGGATAAAGGTGTTGTTTCAATTTGTCTTTGTTTCTCACTAGCCAAACCTATTTTAACTGGTGATAAATTAATTTTTCCCAAGCCAAGATTGTTTTGTCCATGACTGTAATTGTTCTGTAATTTCCCTGTCTTTATCCCAACCCACAGGCTTTTTCACCTCATCTTCTCCCTCTGTACTGTTGAGGAGGGCAGTGAGTAAGCAGTTGGATGGGCATCTGGCAGCCACCTAAGGTCAACACATGACACTATGCTAACTTTACTTGAAAAAAAAGAGCATTCCATCTGTAGATGATCCTGATCCGTCAGGAAATTTAGAAACTACACAGGAAATGCCATAGAACTAGAAAAAGCATGAACAGACAAAACTATTCTAACTTAAGGAATTATTTCTATATAATGTAAATATATATAAATACTGAAAGTATGTGTGGACTGACTCATACAAGATCACCAAATTTCGGCTTCTACTCATTTGGCACACAACAGGCTGTAAGAGGACAGGCCCAAAGTTCTCTAAAAACAGTTACACTGTGAATAAATTATCAATGCTACATTTAAGTCAAGGAAATTGTGACAAATTATGTGTAAAAAGAGATTAAAGGAGAAGAGCCTCTTTTCTACTTCAAATAAGAAACATATGCAATAAGATGGCAGGATGCCATCTCACTGGATGGCAGCGCTCTAAGAGCGGTGATAAATTGTGTCATATCTAGTTGGCAACAAGTCACTACAGGTGTCCCTCAGGGCTCAGTGTTAAGGCCAGTGCTGTTTAATATCTTCATTGATAACCTGGGTGAGGGGATCAAGTGCACCCTCAGTAAGTTTGCAGACAACACCAAGTTGGGCAGGAACATTGACCTGCTGGAGGACACAAAGGCTCTGCAGAGGGATCTGGACAGGCTGTGTCAATGGTGTGAGGTTCAACAGGGCAAAATGCCAGGTCCTGCACTTGGGCCACAACAACCTCATGCAATGGTCCAGGCTTGCGGAAGAGTGTCTGGAAAGCTGCTCATTGGAAAAGGACCTGGGGGTGCTGACTGACAGCCAGCTTGTGCCCAGGCAGCTAAGAAGGCCAAGAGCATCCAAGCCTGTATCAGAAATAGTTTGGCCAGCAGGATCAGCGAACTGGTCAACCCCCTCTACTCAGCACTGGTGAGGCTGCACTTCAAATTCCGTATTCAGTTCTGGACCCCTCACTACAAGAGAGATACTGAGTTCCTAGAGCAGGTCCAGAGGAGGACAACAAAGCTGGCGAAAGGTCCAGAGAACAAGACTGATGAGGAACAGCTGAGGAAACTGGGGGTGTAGTCTGGAGAAGAGAAGGCTCGGGGGACCTTATCACTCCCTACAACAACCTGAAAGGAGGATGTAGTGAGGTGGGGTCAGCCTCTTCTCCCCTCAAACTGCGCCAGGGGAGGCTTAGATTGGATATTAGGAAAAAATTCTTCACTGACGGGGTGCTCACACATTGGAACAGGCTGCCCAGGGAAGTGGTGGAATCGCCATCCCTGGAAGTGTTCAAAAATCATATATATATATGAGGCCCTCAGTGACACGGCTTATTGGTGGTTTTGGCAGTCCTGGGGTAGTGGTTGGACTCAATCTTAAAATTCTTTTCCAACCTAGTTGATTCTATGATTGTATGCAGTACCTGCTATATAGGATACAGTTCAATAACTCTCTTCAGTCTGCCTGAAATTGAACAGCACCCAAAGGTACCTTCACCAGAATATTTAGAGAACTTTAGTAATAAACCAATACAAATAATATGCCCAAGTGAATATAGAGAACATACCTGAGTCTAAAGCAGCTGAGAGACTGCAAGGAGTTAGTTACTGAAGCTTCATGTCTTCTATGAAGCAGACCATTCAAGTTTCACTTATGCCAAGATTTGGAATTTTCCCTTAGTAGGATTATCAATTCTCAGCTTTAGAAAATGAAATGCTTCTTTTAAAACCAATCCAATTAAAGCAATGGAATGCAGTTTAATAAAGGAAAAAACACCCTAGGGGAAGAAATATTCCAAAGATTTACCTAACATTACCTAAGGATAGAAGTATAACATTTAACACAAATATGCTTCCAGCAGACAATGAAAAGACAAAGTACTTTAAATAGAAGATTTATTGAGAAGAAATGCAAATGGCAGATGAACAGATAGTGAAACTTCCTGTGCTGTTTTTCACATAGAGATAAGGACAGACCCTTGGGCATTTGTAAAATTAACGTATTTCCTTACACTAGAAAGGTTGCTTATCAGACAACAAAGGATAAAGGATGCTCTTACACTGTCAAGAATGCAACAGTTGCCCTAAAAAAGGAATTAAA
The DNA here is from genome assembly GCF_033783945.1 of Neopsephotus bourkii. Taxonomy (NCBI): domain Eukaryota; kingdom Metazoa; phylum Chordata; class Aves; order Psittaciformes; family Psittacidae; genus Neopsephotus; species Neopsephotus bourkii. Next base: position 3,944,875 of record NW_026901456.1, on the reverse strand, counting down.
TATGCTAAAGCTCAACTGCCAGAGGCAATGTCTATTTAAAATATACTAAAGGACATGAGTGAAGTAATAAAGAGCTTAACTGCGTAAGGCAGGGTACATCCCAAAGCACACTGTTTTCTGTTTTCTCCTTCCATCAGGATACTGATTCCCCTCCAAAATGCCTGTAAGCAATTTTCACAAAAAAGCAAAACCATTTCAGATGTGTCCACAAAGCTAGGCAACTGATACATGCAATAGGATAAGGGAAAGAAAAATGTTCTGCAAGATGAAATCATAAATGGTAGATACACAAATAATAATTTTGAAAATGTATTCCAACTTATAAATCCTGTTTATATAGTGAACAAAATAATCAGTTGACTGCAAGTGTAGCTGAATGGCACTAAAAATTGTGTAAGGGCATGTGACAAGTTTCCTTCACAGGTGACAAGTGTGTTTTCTATCAGTTCCACATAAGTCAGTCTCCTGCATCTTAACAACAGTGGGAAAAGTTTCAGTCCTTGGTTGGTGTAAAAGATTTTTCAAACGTTATGATTCAAGGACAGGAATCATTCTGCTGAATATTTACCAGTGGTAATACCAAGTTCAGAGGCAGCAAAGAAATTATAAAAACAGACACACAAAAAAATTAAGGCTTTCCATATGTTTAACTAGAACTGCCAGTACTTGTGCAACACAGACTCCTTTAAAGCACATCTACAGTGAAGGTAAGTTTTTTCTCACTACAAAAAGAGATAGGTAGACACAAGAGATTATTGGAAGAACAGACAGATTTCAGTTTTCAACATAACAGTGCTGCACTGCAAACACTGTTCCACAGCAGCACTTTCTAACCGCTCAGCAGTTGATGGAGCAATGGGATCATTAAAGCATGGTGTCACCAAACTCCAGGCTACAAACAGCATTTCTACCAAGGGTTGGGAATTATTTCAAGTCTATAAAGAAAGAAACAGGCCATGTACACAAACAAACCAACTGCAAGAAAAAGAAGATACAGAAGACAGGACTGGGTTTTTTTAAAGATAGATATATCAAGCAGTTAGAAAAGAGATGCTTGCTCTCAGTATATAAATATTTATAGCGAGAAGATGGATCCTCCTAAAAATGCAGGTTACAGAGGAAGGGTACCATATGCACAGGCATTCTTCATCCTTGATCTGGAAGCAGCCAACTTTGTTATGGTCCTTCTGTAAATGACCAAAGTCTGTAAAGTTAATAATACTGAAAAGAGTAATTTCCTTGTACTGAAATGCTTTAGTACCTCTTTCCAGGATAAAAATTCCTTTCCTTAAAGAGGATAAGAACATTAACATTATTGTTAGTGCTAATGGTTTATTTACTGTAAGTCACAAATCTGCAGCATGGGGAGGTTTATTTACTGTAGCTTACAAATTTCTCCTCTGTGAGTACTTCAAAAGTCATCTGGTTTTCAGTACCTAGTAATCAGGAAAATTTGTAACAAATCACATCCTGCTTGCAGGGCTGTCTTCAGCTAGGGAAAAAAAATAGAAAAATCAAACTGCAAAATTGTACTACAGTGCTCTGATTTCCCACCATAATAGAGCTATAAAACCTTTCAAGTTTGATTTAAGCAGAAAGTGAAGACAGCTCTGAAAACAAAACCTACTGAACTCCTTAGAACATTTGCAAGTTTTTAACATGCTATTAATCAGTGCCCAGCTACATGCATAAATACAGTCTTGCTGGTATGTACAAATGTGATCCTTACTCACTAAAGTGGTGTGATGCCACCAGATTGATTACTATGAAGAGACACCCTGAACTCTGTGTCCTCCAGAAACTTGTTTCCTCAGCAAAGGCAGGGAGAGAAAAGAAAAAGTGAAGAAATTAAGTACTTTTAGGGGTAGTAGTAAAGAAAGTCACAGAGAGGAGGGCCAAGAAAGAATGAAGCAAGATGAGCCTGATAAAAGCACAGGAAGGGCCATGATGCTACAGCAGACTTCACGGTTCATCCACCTCATAGTTCAAACACAACTCATCTCTTTCCTTCATCAAACTCCCGCAGCTCTTACGGTTTTACTCGTGTAAAACCTCACAAAGATTAAGCTTTCCAAGTTTCACACTTCTGAGAAGGGATGATTACACAAAACAATGGTATGAAGGCATAGCTTCATTTTAGGATCTGACTTGTTTAGACATTAGGTTTGGGGGTTGTTTGTTTTGTGGATTTGTTGGGTTTTTTTATTTGTTTTTATTTTGGTTCGGGGTTTTTTTTTAATAAAAAGGAGTTAGTCAGATTGTAAGACTCTTTTTTTTTTTTCATCTTCCCTCACAGTATAAGCCCTGAGCAAGGCTCTTGTAGGACACAAACGCTGAAGATGTGAAGACTCCAGCCATCTGGTTAAATGAGAGAACTTCAAATTCCTACAGAAGTCATCAGCACTAAATCTCACCCAGACAGTTTTCTCTTGGTACGTTTCTTGCCATTAGCTTACTCGTCTTCACTGAAAATTAGTGTCCTTCAAGATTCAGCCACGATTTGTAGGGAATCAGACAGAGATGCCACCTCTAGTATCAATTTAAACAGCTACCAAGGGCAATCTGGAGACCAAGAAATACATATCATCTTCACTAAAATGAGAATTCAGTGCCTAAAAACCCCTCTTCTATAAAAAAAAGATATAATCACGCTAAAAAAATATTTAGTGTTTAAATTACATCATTACAAAGCATATGAAGCTGTCAACCTTCTCTTAGTCTTTAAACTTGCCATTGGTAAAAACATAAGACAAATTACAGAATGTTATTTCCCATGCCTTGTTAACAATTACAGCTGAAGCTCCTGAAAAGCTGATTGAACTTGTGCATCTTCAGCATTTTATTCTCCCTTATGGTTTCAAGATCAACAGGATGAAAGACATGCACTGATAGCAACCAACACACTGATATACACATAAAAAATACATCTAGTCCTTAAACTTAATCTCAAAACAGCTCCTTCCTTTCTACGCTGATTTCAAGTTCAGGATAAAGCATGCAGCCAAAGTTCAGAAAGAATCTGAAGTAAACAGCTCACATAAAATACATGTATACACATATGTAAGATTTGGAAAAAAAACCCAAAACAACTCAACAACAAACAACAACCCAACATTTGCCTGGCATAACAGAAGGGATTCATATGCTACCATAATGGAGATATTTTAGTGATTTATTCTCCATGACAAGTATGCTAACATACCTTCATGCGAGAATGATAGATATGAAAAGACTGTACAATTTATAGCTCAGGAGGAATACAAGTTTACACAATTTATAGCTCACACTTGAAGTAGTGGATTAAAACCCCAGAGCTGGAATGACAGTAGTCCACATTCACTGGACCTAATCCAGAAGCTACTACAACTTTTCAGGTGCTTTCACTCTTGAATCAGGATTACTTTCTTTCTCCATCTGCCTTGTTTAAAAATAAGAGCAAGTTTACCTTGAAAACTGAGTCTTATGACTCCGACAGAAGATAGCTTAAGGGCCATTTTCTGCAGCAGAGAAATCATCAGAAGTGGCTTGGGGACAGCTGTGCAGGAAGCTTGAAGGAGCAGAGGCTAGCATAACTGGCAGTATACTCTGCAGTGATTTTTCAGCTCACACTGGCTGGCTTCAGTACAGCACAACATACTCTAAGAGCTGGCAGCTGACAAGATCTTAAAAATAAACTTTGGATTCTAAAAATACATTCCTGATTATTTACCTTCTGAGACCTGAAAATGAAAACTAGCATTATAATGCAGCATCCACTCCTTCACCAATCATTACAGCTAAGTTAGTTTCTAAAATGGCAAGCAAGATTTTCTTGTAGTCACTTGTCTGCAGAAGTGTAGGTTTGAGATATTTTACATTTCAGCTATTCAAAACCCCATATACTGAAGCACTTGCAAGCAAACCTTCATCAGACAAAAAAAAGCTTTCCACAAAAACTCAACCACAGAGTTTTCAACTCTCCTGAAAAACATACGACATTTACTGGCACTTGAAATGAAAGGCAAAAGACAAAATGAACTTACTGGAAAGAAGAGTTGGCCACTTGCAGGAGAAAGAATAAGGTAGTAACACTAACCACAATTTGACATCAGAGCAATGAATACACACCTAACCAAGAAGCAGCAGAGGCACTAAATATGCCAAGTAGGATATACAACACTTTCTGTTAAATATGTGCAGTTCCAGGGTTGTGAGCAGTCATAGCAGGTCCTGTGAAGCAGTAAATTATAGTAAGCGTAGGACACAGTGAGAGAGTGATTGTTAAGTTTACTTCCTCTGAAAACCCAGCAACAATAACTGCTTTCCCTACAGCTACAGTACTATTTTCTATCACTTTTAAAGCTTCCAGAGGAGTACTAGCATAAATCTCATACATAAGCCAAATCAACTTTACTTTCTCACATAAATGATCAATAAAGTACCCATAGGGATAAAATTTACATAAAAATGCCTCCATTCTCATATACTTAAATACTGCTGCTGACAGTTTCAGAACCCAAGTACTCAAAGTCCTCCTTCAAATGTACAGCTGTCTTAGTGCAACATTCCAGCAGGAAATCCCATGCTATGCAACAAAAAAATCCAGTTAAAAAAAAAAAAAAAGCCAGTTCATATGTTTAAAAGAGAAAAAAGCAGCAGCAAGTAATCCTCAATAAAGTTTGCCAGCAAGCATTGCCAAGAAATGCAGTGGCATTCTAGAATGAGTAGGCCATTTACTCACACATTTTTCTTTTTGCTTTTTATTTCTTAATTCTCCAACAGTGTCCATGACAACTGCTTCACACTACAGGTGTTCTACTATATGGTAGATGTTCTTACTTTAAGACCTGCTGAAAAAAATGAATTATTTTGAATACCAGCTCTTAAATGCTAAATACATGATGACAATTGAGAGAGTAACACAAGTATCTGGGACATATATTTGTCTATGGCTCATTTAATCACTGCTTGTACAGCAGGGATCTGGAATGCTTGAGAAGTAGGGAGGAAAAAAAAAGCCACCAAAAAACCAAAACAACCCAGCATCTCCAGTTCCTTCAAGATACCAACAAAAGAGAAAGAATTTTGAATTAGGCCCAACAGAAAAATCAGCATCTTCCTACCCTGCAGTCAGTACTTTTTAAAAGTTCCTGTTCGTCTAACAGCCTAAAATTGCAGTCTTCATGGAGGCCTCAGGAAATCTGATTGCCAGCAGCTAGTTCATTGCCAAAGCATGCCGTGTTAAAATCCCTAGAGAACTGAAGGTACCAACTGAAAGAATCAAGTTGAAATAGAGGCAAAGAAACTGGGTAGCAGTGCAAATAAAACGAACAAGAAAATGTAATACCTTAAGACAATGTATGTGTACTATTCACTTTTCAGGAAATACTAGAAAGAAACCTACTGTCTAACAACAATGGAAGAGGGAGATACTTTGTTGCAACACAGATTGGTATGCCAGAGCTAAGGCTAGAAATGACAGCTGGTGACTGACATAAGCCTACACAGAGTAATAAGACTCCTGGTTTACTCACTTATATTAACTGTTCACTTATACTAATCTACCTCTTTCATGAGTCTTTCCAAGAAATGCATTTCATTACTGACAATTAAGAACGTTATGAGACTGCTTCTAAACTGAAACATTTAGAATATTAAGGCAGAATTAAACTTACGTGCCCGAACATACAAGCAAGATGCAGGGATTAGTACAACACACACAGATACACAACAACCCTTGAGATAAGGCCATTCTTAAAAAGTTCTGAAGGAGTACAGATGAAGTTCATGAACCACCCCATCCACAGCCTATGTTTCGGGCTGATTTATTTCTGAATAATAAAAAAGCTTTGGTTACCTAGAAAAATCCTTAAGGTCTGATCTTCTAGATGACTGTATATAGCAATTGAACTCTGAAAACGGTTCTCTCTATGACAGGAGAATTCATCTGCTTTGGAAAACAGCAATTTCAGAGTATCAAGCCCCCAGAAACATAAGTAAATCATTTATGAATTAAGCTCTATGAAGAAAAAAAAAAAAAACAACAAAAAAACAACCCAAAAGCTTGGGGGTAAGGGGTAGGGAATAGGAGTGAGGAGAATCATAATTGCTCCAAGTGATAGCTAACAGTTGCAAAAGAAATCTAATTTTTTTACTGGCTTTAGTGCTGAGTGTTGCAGACCTGTAATGGAAATTTAGTTAAACCTGATTTTTAAGCACTTCTCTAGATTGGCATACCAACTGAACTGATACACAAAAATGCAAGGAAGAAAACCAACAAAACAACAAAACAAATAGCCATAGAATTAAAATTCTACAGCCTGGCCAAAAATATCAGTAACCAGATACACAGCGTCAGAGGTCACAGCATCCACCAACAGCACTGCTTATGCAAGCCATTAAAAAACAGTAATAAAGAAGTTCTACAAAGAGGCACTAAGCCAGCATCGTCCCAAGGGAGAGAACTTAACACATTTTTTCAGTTACCTTGCCAATAACCTCCCCACTGCATCCAACCCTCTAAACATTAAAATCTGGAAGAGATAGAATGATTCTATAGCAACCAGCTGCTGAGATATTTTCAAACAGACTGAACTGAATACAATTGCCAAATACTTTCCCAAGAAATTTAGCCTATTCCTAGTGGGAGGAGGAAAGTATGTTCACTGCTATGACTCAATAGACGGTACAAATCTGGGGTCAATATAAAACTAGGGCAATTTAAAATAAATTGGATAACCAGGAATAGGTAAATAGATACACGAATTGTAGGTACCCAAGTCGCCATCACTCTGCAAGGACAGACATCACTGAAGAATCCTCTCCCCTGAAGCAGCACTTCCCTGAGACTTTTTTTCACACTGGTTACTCCTCACCACATCAGCAGCAGGTCAATTGCACTAATACTCCCATGTCGCCTGTAAGACTCTATTAGGAAATCTTCTGGAGATTTAAAACAGCCACGTGAATATACCAGCTACACAGTGGCAGCCTCAGACATGTAATTTGTGTTCTCTATGCTCTCAGAACAAAGCAGTCATTTGGTTGTCTCTGTGTTTAGATATACCTACTCCTGCTATAAATCTCCTGATGTACATATCCATAAAAATGGTTCAATCTCCCAACAGTATGTCTAAAAGCACATCAGCTAAAGCATTTTTCTCAGCAAAACAAGAATGAGAGACCATGAGAATTCAAAAGCATGGTTTCCTTTAGTTCACATTTAAGACAAAGAAAACCTCTATGTAACTTGAAATAATAACTAAGAAAAATGAAGCCTAGTATTAGGTTTACATACATTATCCCAAGCATGTATCCTCAGAAGACATATTTTAGAAGTCTACAAATCAAAAGAATGGTGGAAGCCAACTAACTAGGCAAACTCTGCTTCATTCCATCACAAAAAGTCTTTGTTTCTGTTTAAATCTTCATAGAATAAAGTCTTTCATGGGAGAGAAAGCCAAGCTAATACCAAGCTATTGGTAGGCTACCTTCATCTGGTTTCACAATATAGTAAAGGGATAACAACTGAACTCAACAGGTAGATGTTAAACGTACCTAAGTTGAGACAAGATCCCATTTTCCCTCTTTGGCTAATTTTGTTAACCTAGTATTTTTCCATCTCTCTTCCCTAGCTGTGGAGCTTATTGCAAGTATCCAAGCTACTTCAGAAAAGTACCTGAGGATTGCCAGAAAAGTCAACCTCTTGTACACAGCCTGGTACAGAACTAGAAAGAAATAGAAACAACAACCAGGGCAAAATAAGGTTGGAAATCTGCATACTGCTGTATCTACACTATTTGTAGCCTTCTGCCCTTTTCTTGACTTTATATTTACTGTCTTTTTAAACCTCTCCAGCTACTAAGTATCTCAGGTGAAGAGCAATTGCATGCATAGCTCTCACTGAATGATTCATTTTTTAACTTTTTTTTTTTTGAAGCTGAGAAAGGATAACAAAGAAATAAATCTCCAGACAAAAGGAAATGAAATATCACCAGAATTTCTATATGCAGGCTTCTTAGGTTTTATTTCAGCACAGAAAGTTTAGCTGAGTCAGCATTACTGTTCACAAAGCTTGCAGGGTTTCGAGGGTTTGTGTTCAAATAAGAGAACTAAATTTCTGACACTGTTTTGAATGCCCAAGCAAAAGTGTAAGAGATTCAGCATGATTATATTCCCCACATACGCACAGGAGAGCTATTTTGATGTAGTTGTTTCTCTGCCCCAACTAGCCTGTACTTTGCTTTTCTAACAAACCCCAGGTGGTTTAATTCAGGATTGCACCTAAGTAATCCAGGAAAAGCAGGAACTTGGCATTGCCATAAAAAATTCCAGAAACTCTAGGAAGAAAGCCACTCCAGCAGGGAATCCCATTTTCCTTGGAGTTACAGTGTAACATTTTCCTGCTTGAAGCACTACAGCAGAAAGAAAGATGCAAAACTATTTCTGAAATTTCATGCAATTTCTGATTACAGCAACTTTATCATGTATCAAAACCACCAAAGGTAGAATCCTTCCTCTTACTTATACAAAAGTCCTTAAAACTCCACAAAAAACAAACAAACAAATAACCCCAAACAAAACAAAACAAAAAGAAACCAAACTACCACACAACACACAATAGGCAGAAGGTTTATTATTCAGCCATCAATGGAGCCTACCAAGTACCCAGAAACAACTACCAGCTGAAAAGTCTTTCAGTCTGCTGAAATTTCAGCTAACATGTCATCCCTGGAATACATTCAATTCCTCAAGCCAACAACTAATGAGAGCCAAGATGCCGAAAGGTCAAGGCTCCATCTCTCTTATTCCTGCCTCTGAGAAAGTGGTGAGGCCGGGAAGCAAGAAGAAAAACAATTCTACATATTCCTACTGGCTTTAGTCCTACAGTTCTCCTCCTGTCTCGGTAAGGACTCTGAAGTCTGTATCAAGACACAAGCAGGAACAGAGTGAAACTAGCTCAGATCTTACCAGTTTGTCACCTGCCTATGAAATTCTCAATTCTAATATCAAAACAAAGCAACAGCATAAACAAATGGTGGTGCCTGAATACTCAGAGATACCACACCACATGAAATTTAGTCTCTTCTGTACGAAGACTGCATACAAAGTAAGGGTTAGACTCCAACAGAGCAGATGATGTTCACATCAAAAAGGCTTGCCTTTGGCTTTTTTGTTTGGATTGGTCTTGTTTATTTTAAATAAAGGTTTTTTCAAATATTTTCAAAAACTTTTCTGTTTTTCCCCACAACACCAGTGGTTCTTCTCTGGGGCATTAAGATGATCTGATGCTAAAATGGCTAGTCTCAGACACACACAAAATACTATGCTGCTTTTGTTAACCCAATATTCCTTTACTTCTCTGTTATTCACACAGCATGTCAAACATGACCTCTTGGTTCTGGACAATAGCCTTACAATGTAAATTCAGCTTTTAAATTCCATTTAACTTCCCATACAAATACTAACTAGCCCACAGTCTTCACCAGGATCTTCCCCATATCATCACCTAAAAAGTCTTAGATAACACAAAGAGATGAAAATAATACTTGCCAGGTTTCCTAAGACAGAGGAAGAACAGGAACAGATACTTAAATGTCAAGGCTTTATATAAGTCTGTAGAACACATCAGGTAAGTTCATGCAGGACTGTGGTTTTGGGATTTGGTTGGGTTGTATCTGAGTTATTAAAGAAGTACTCATGCTTTTGTTTGTTAAGTTCTAAAATACTAGCAGATTAAACTCTGAGTTAACTTAAAGCAACTACTTACTAAAAATAAGCCAATTTTTCAGTCATACAATAGCATTTGTTGCAGTTCTGAATAATGTTAATAATACTTGACTCAAAAGGATTCATTTTTTCCCCTTCCTCCCCCTCAAGAGAGAAAAAACAACCCACAAAGCAAAATTGTTTTGCTTGCATCATCTACAGACAGAACAAGTTTGAGGCAATTCCCTCAGATTTAGAGGTTGAGTTTAAATAGCAGCACCAAAATGTACATTTGCAACACGTTTAGGGAACCAACTCATTACTGCATTTGGTATGTTAAACCCAGCACTGCATTGGCGTCTTTCATATTTCTGTTTCACAAGAGCAGATTGCAGTTAGTTACTGTGCAGAGCTGTGTGACCTACAGTACATCCATAACTTGTGATTGTGCAAAAAATAAAAAAGACTAATCAAATAAGCACAAGACTGTTAAAGTGAAAATGCTGCACAGCCCTCAACTCCATTCAGATTATTTTGATCAGAACTGGGGTAACGAAGCATATTCTGAGCATGGAGAACAACTTCCGCAACTTCCTCTCAGGAAGCCTGGTTCAGGATCCCACTAAGATCCTGAAAGCATCCCAGTGGGAGGAACTCACTACCAGAGTGGAAGGACCTAACTATTTTAGTTCCACCTCAACTAAAGATCACTTCTTCGTAAGTCCAGTACCACCTTCTTTGTACTGCTACTGCTAGATGAAGGGCTCATGGCAAACAGGAATTTTCAACAATAAGACAAACTTACTGGCATCAACTGAGTCACTGACTCCTCACCACAGCCAGAGCTTATTGGTACTGCCATCACCACATCTAGGCAAGTGCAGCACCACACCAAAAATTAAATGCATTTGCCTTCTTCCCCTCCCCATGTCATCCTAGAGTTTGGCAACATTTCCTTGAAGCAATATCATTTTTCACAAGCCTATGTACACAACTAACTTAATTTCTACCATATTTGTTAAAATTGGCAGATTATGTTTGTATGTTATGTTGCTTCTTGTTCTTTTAGGAGTATATTATGTTGCTACTAGGCTGCATAGTAGAACCATAATCTACTATGGCTGTAAGTAGACGAAGTGTGGAACAGCAGAACATGCAGAAATTTCTAAGCCAGATAATGGATGTCTTCAAACTTCATCATTAAACACCTCCAAAATCCATGATGTTCTGCCACAAAGTTAAGTATAGATGACCTTATGTGAAAACATATTTCAATACTTTTACGTTTTGAGCTCTTGCTGTGGGTTTAAGTTTTCCAAACCAGGCGAAAATAAATAAATAAATAAATAAATAGACGACTATAAGGAATAGTTGGAAAAGAACGGGGGAAAAACTTGTAACATGCTAGGTTTTTAAATTTAGTACCTGCCAAAATACCTACAGCAACTTAATTTCACACTACTTTATTCTAACAAAACAATTCTTTCTCCTCCTTTTTGTTGTTTCTTAATGCTGGTTTGCAATTTGGGCACACACAGAAGAACAGAGGTATTAAAATGGAATTCTGCTTTGTGAGAAAATTTTTAAGTACTTCAGGAAGCTCTACAAACTATTTCCAGTAATTTACTTCACACAGTTTTTCCTTGTTGGGATTGGTTTTTACAAACAAGAACAGAACAAGGAATATCAAATTATAAAGCTTAAGTGGGAAAGAACACCTGCCAGCCTTTAGATAATACCAAAATTTACAGGACCATTAAAATGAAGAAATACAGACGCAAGAAGAAAGAAGGGGCGGGGGGGGGGGGAGGCAGAATATTGACTGCTGAAGGGAAGGAGCTAGGAAAGCAAACATCACAGTACCACAGGTAGTAGATGCACTGAAGGACCATGTCAGAGTTAACTGTTAATGAAAAAGAAGCCAATTACATTGGATGTCTAAGCAAAAACAAACAAGCAAAAACACAGAACAAAACCCAAACCTGAATATCACAGGAGTCTATTTGCCAGAGAAAAATAGAGAACCAAGTTTTTCCAACTGGGATGCACACGTGATCCAAAAAAAAAAAAAAAAAAAAAAAGGCAGATTTTTTTTCAAGAAATTAAACTATTGCACCATCCCCTTTGGTACATGATCAGATTACTGGCATTTTATTACAAAACAGAACTCCTAGCTTTTTCTCTGAGAGTTCTCAGAACTCTCAGCTCTTTTTTATGATTCTCTGTAGAGAAAGAAAGGATCTTGCTTCTCAAAAATGCCCTGAAGATTTATGGAAGCTATTAGAACTTTACACTGAGTAATTGAGCTTCAGTCAACCCTCCACATCACAAACACAGGAATCCACCAGCTGAAGGCCACATACCTGCAGGGAACTCTTTACAGATGCACCTATATATTGCAACAGACTCTCTTCAGCTGCCAGCTTTGTAGGGGTACAAGTATGTATTCATACAGAACAACTTGCAGGATGAGGGCTTAACAATGTGAAGCTAATGTCTAAACACAGTGTAATATAACTGGAACCAGGATCTGTTTAGCCTTTATTTTGTTTGGCTGCAAGACTGGTAGAAAATGCAACACTAAAGTTTTGACCAATCCTGCCATAACCTACTAAAAAAATTACTTGAAAAGAATATTAAATATTGCACTTCACAGTTTACAAGGCAGACCGTATTCTCATGTATTCATGAATTTTAAATTGTACTATAAAGCTAGAGTACATGGAAAATGAATTTTCACAGTTACTAGTAAGAGGGCTTTTTTTTAAATAGAGCTAGCGTTCTCAAAACACAAAAATTAGCTCAATTGCATCTTCAGTATTCAAATCAGTCATATGAACACTTAATATACAAGCACTATTGTAACATAATATGAAGATCATATCAGTCATCACTGATAAACATCTGAATGTCCCTGCATAAACTCACCTTGACCTTTAAAAGTTGAATACGCAGCTGACTTTACGCAGCTTCTTCAGATAAATGGGCACCCAAGACTGTTCTATTCTGTACTGACACAATCTATACCTTTTTTCTTTTCCCCCCAAGGTGGGTGGTTACCCTTTCTTAAACACACAACTAGACATAACTTTAATATTTTTCTCATACACCATTTCTAGGTGCTCACACTGAGAGACTTAAAATTACAGTCAGAAATGAAGTTCTTGTTTCTCCAACTCAACTCTGACACGGGCACCTTTGAACCTTAGCAGACTTGCAGAACCACAGAAAAAATGCAACCATTTGATTTGTGTATCTGTTACATTTATTTACAAAACAATTACTTTGTAAAATGCTGCAAAGCTACAATTGTTTCCTGAAAACAATTACCGTTTCATTTAAGAGTTTTCATACAGTCCTTACCTCAAAACCTCGATAGGGTTCTACAGACTCATCTGATCACAAAGCAAGGACAAAGCCAAGGGAAGCTGCCTGCTGGTAAGCTATTATAGTGGTGATCTTCAAGCCTTAATAAAGTTATCAGTACAGAAACTCTGGCTGTCACATTTGAGAAACTAGAAATCTGTGTTCTGTGCTACTTGCCACTTAGCGTCTTCAGTAACCCCTCAAACATACCGCTTTAGTTTTAATGCAAAATTGTTTATTTTAGTCCTTTACATCTTAAAAATTCTCTTCAAGATTATCTGTGGGCAGCTAATACAATGAAGGTGACCTAGTTACACCTAACACATCCTTCAGTAAAAACACATCCAAATCATAACACGGGTCACAGAAATTGATTGCTTCTTTCTTTAAAAAGTGGGGGACCAGAACAGGATAAAAACTGCAGTTAACAGTCAAGGATGTTGGGAAACCCTACTACCTGCTCACAGCACATGTGATTATAAGCTGTAAATTTCTACTATGAAATATATATCCTATGAAAAGCTTCATTTTCCATTGTTTTATTCTCAGTTGCTAAGTCTGGTAATTACTTTTGGAAAATATCTTTAGAAAGCATGGCTAAACATAAGTAGAGCAGCTAACCAGTAAACTGGTCCAAAGATACTATTAAAGAATTTTTTATGTGTGGTTTGAGTTAGAAATTTTCTAAATGCTGCAAGTAAGTCCTCGTATATAGCTCCTGAATTATTTTATAGGTATATTTCATTGTTGTAAGTATTATTTACAATTATGTACAAAAGATTAAAAAGCAAGGTTCTAAAGAGGAGTTTCATTATGAGTCCCCCAGAGAAGTCCCAACCATTCCAAGGTGGCTCTTCGTGAACTCTCTTTCAGAAACCACAGATTTAAACCCAGGCATTGTAGGTATTTTGGCAATAAATTAATAACTATTATTTAAAAAATGTGCATTTATATGGAACAAATAAAACTGTACTTGAAATAATGCAAAGGTAAACTGTTGTCCAGTCATTTACAGTAGATTAGTCATCCTTAGGTCTAGATCCTTAAAAGATATTTAGGTAGAGAATCCCCATGGAAATTAGAAGGAGCTACCCATCAAAATATAAAGGAAAACCTGAACTCTTGAGAAAACAGGTCTTCAGTGGAATTATTTTAATAGTATTACTAGGTCTTGCTAATCTATAATATTACTCCTAGCACATATATCCATAATACTACCTACACTGTACCATCAAGCCCATGATTTTCAAGGACTGACACTGCACAAAAATTTACTCTTATAAATCCATAGTATTTAGACTTCAACTGTCAAAACTGTGGTCACCACAAATATCCTGTGGGTACACACAGCCACAAGAGACAGAGCAAGAGAAGGGAGATTGAGAACTACTGTGAAAGAGAAATATACAGCAGGGATTTAGGTTTCAGGTAATTAATAATACTATTACTTTTAAATTCCAGACACACATTTTACACATGCAATGCTTATGAAAAGTTGACTTCACAGAGAAAAGAAAAGGTGACCACTGAATGACACGAGCACGAATTAATCCAATTGCCTTAGCTACAACACATGAAAACAGAAAATGTCCAACATATAAAAGTTTAACATATTTAATAAGAGAAAAACAAGTCAAGTACATACTATGTTATTTAAATGTTTTGCATTTTGACTGATTGCAAGGAAGAGAATGCTCTAAAAATGAACATTTCACATCAGAAATAAAAGGGAAAAAAACCCAAACCAAAAGAAAAAACTCTCTTCCTGGGAAAGACAAAAGATACCTCTCTTCACTCTTCCCCACACAAAATTAATTAATGTTCACTCATTCTCTATTCTGGTCAGGAAGGTGATCCTCTGACACTGAAAAAATTCCAGTTTCAGTTGTAGAAAAGCATTTAAGATCAGCAATTAGAAACTAATCTCTCCTATAAAAAAGATGCACGGTCTATCAAAAACCTGACTAACTCTATGCCTTCCACACACCCAGAGCTATCTAGAGGATTCAATCTAGACAGATGGATTAACTAAACATCTACATGTACACTCCAAAAATATACAGTTTTTGTTTTGGTGCAGGAAAGATTGGCAGTTCTGAATACTGCAATCCACAATTAAAATATCAAGGCATCCCTACAATAACATAACAATGCCACCCAAAAATAATCAGTGGAATCTGCTATATCCTTTTATTTAATTTATAAAAAAAAAAAAATAAAATTCAGTACCTTTCTTATTTTCAAAACGTATTCTTAAGAGGGTAACTACTTTTGCCCTGTATCATACATACTAAGAGGGTGACTACTTTTGCCCTGTATCATACATACTAAGAGGGTGACTACTTTTGCCCTGTATCACACATACTAAGAGGGTAACTACTTTTCCCTGTATCAACATAAATTTTAGCACTTCACAGTAAGGTTTTTGTGCAAAAGTAATTTATCATTAGATCTCAGACTGGACCAAATTTCTAATTGTCTACCACACCACTCAATTTCATGCTATGCAAGTAAAAACAAAAGCAACTTACTGTGTAGGGGGCATTTCAAGTTCAGCAGCTGTATTAAATACAATAGCAATGAACATTCAAAGCTTCTAGCAGACAACAGGAGCAGAAGAAATCTTTGGTTACTTGTATAGTAAAACCAAGAAAAAATAAAATCTGATCTCTCTGGCTTCATACAGGTTAACTACTGAGCCACCTGCACCTGAAATGCGTACTACAAGCAAATCTGATTATGATTTATACTCCTCTATTAGTAAGACAGCATAAGCAAATGTTCTTAGTTGATAACTCTCCGTGATGAGCTTCTCCCCATCCCTCAAGCCATTGCTTACATTTTCCCTGCTTTATTTTGATTTTTATTCTACAAATGGAACTCTTATATTCCTGTTTTCATGGGCATTATCCTGCTAGAAACTAAAATTACAATTCATAATTACAGTACAAAGATAGATCAGAAGAGGCTATTCAACATCATAATTTGGAATTATTTAATTGCTACATTCACATTCTTTCCTGAATCCAAATCTATCCTAATTGCATGATTAGAGGCATTAAGGAAAGGGCATAGAGACTTTCCACCAAACAGCTAACAGCAGCAAGAGACAGAAGAGGCCCTGCATGTCACTGGTTTATTTTGAGATACCAATTCTTATTTTACTGTAACTAAGTAGTTATTCCGCTGAACCAGGATATAAAGGAAAATTATCAAGAAAACACAGCTACTGTGAAAAGGATCTTATCTGGAGCTAAAGACACTGGGGTATTACAGAAGGAGCACCAGAACTGAAAGAATTGAGTGTGGCTTGCAAAGCAGCAAGTGCAAAGAGCAGCCCACTCAGCTCAAATGAAGTCTGAGCCCAATACACTGTAGAAACTGTTCAGAAACAGTTCATCTGTACGAAACATGACTCCTGTAAAGCTGCCAAAATCAGTGAGCGCATACAAGTGCTAATCACGCAAGCTAAAATGGCTCAAGCTGCTTTGACTTACATGCATGCCTAAACATAGATGACTGCATATCCTAGATTATGAGTTTGCAAAAGGAACTCAACTGTTTTCTTTACCTGCACTTCTACATGCAATCAGTACACTTCTTCATCACCCATGAGCAAGCATACCCCCCCCTACTCCTGTACTTGGAGATCTGAATACAGCTGACATGCAGTACTCCTCCTTCTATACCTTCTCCCCTCAAGCAGGACTTGGAGATGCAGTGTGAGCATTTTAAAACAAGAAGAAAAATTCAGTAATCAATTTACTAGTATGTTAAAAAGTATATTGCATAAAAACAACACCAGGTCACATTCATCAAGAGAATTTACTGGTGACTAGAATAAAAAGGCAAAATACAAAAAGAAAGGTTGTCTAAGGCAGTGTGGAATAACACTGCACAGTCTAACACTCTCCAGAGTCAGCAATACCTAAAATACACAGCTTAGCTTTTTGATTTAGGAAAAAATGCATACCTTGGAGGCTGACTTCAAATATTTTGTTAAAAATACATACCTATTACCTTAAATACATATTGCCATACAAGATCAAAACAAAAAGCACACTTTAGAACTGGGAGGTGGGAAGAAGTAGAGGAATACAGAGCATATCTTGCTTCAATGAGTACCACACTACCACATCTGGAATGCTAGTTATTTTACCAGCAAGATTTGCTAAATAATACTCTCTAATGATCGATGAAAGTGTTTTCCCTATTGTGACATCCATGCCCCACAGAAAGGTAGAGCTCAAAGAAAATACTGTTTTCTAAAACCAAACACCACATTTCTTTCAAATTAAAGATGCAGCTGAACCAGAACAAAAGATGTCCACAGGAGATATTTTCCCCAAAGTTGTCTACTAATACGAGGAAACAGAAATAAAGGGACAAAAAACCCGGCCATGTACCGGTTTCCTTTTCCTGATGCCCTGACAACACTCCCTCTTTCAATTGGTCGTGCGCCCTTTTCAGGCTGTAAAGGATAGCATTCCTCCTTCCCTTCGCACCAGGGCAGACCATATGCGTAGAAGGTGCATAGAGCACAGAGAACAGAGGCAGAAGGAATAACTGTTATTTAACACGGCAAATGGAAACGCTCTACCCTCAGCCGCACAATCCGCCCCTTACATTCCACGTCCGAGATCCCCCGGAGGCCACGGATGGCCGGGACACCGCTGCCTCCGGGGAGCGATGCCTGTCTTGTGACGGCGAGGGCTGTGCTACCACCGAGCCAGCGCACACGAACCGGGGTGGTCCCCCCCCTGCATCGCCCCGTTTTCCTCTACCCACAAAACCGTCGCTGCGAAACAGCACCCGCGAAACCCACCCCGGGGAGGTACCAGCAAGGATAATAGTGTAAAAAAGGGCAGCCAGAGGAAGGCAGAGCCGGCGCGCACACACAGCCCGCCGGGGCCGGACCCGCACGGGGGGCGCATCCCGCCTCACGGCTCTGCGCCCACCCCCGGGCCGCCCACGACCGCGGCAACCGCGGGAGACGAGGAAAAGCGGGACGCCTCGCTCTGCGCCGGGCACGCGGCTCCTGTCAGGGGGCCCAGGCATCGGGGACACGCCCGCCCGCCGGTACCGTGCGGGGGCCATAGGGGAGCCACCGTCCCCCCCTCCCCGCGGGTGTCTGCCGGGCGCCGTTGGCCTGAGGTGAACCGTCGTGCCCTTCCCTCCTCCTCTCCCGACCATCCCCTCCCGCCGCTGCTGGGCAGTACCTCATATCTGTGCAGGCCGGGGGACTCTACTCATACCCATGGCGAAGGCGGGGGGATGGAGGAGCCGGAGTGGCGTCCGCCACCGCCTCCGCCAGACGCACCATTCCCTCCCGCTGCCTCCTCAGCCACCGTCTGGCGAGCGGCGGGGCGGGGAGGAGGAGCCCTGGCTTGCGCTCACCCTTAGAGCCGCCGTACTGACGCGCGGCCGCGGCCTCCTTCCCGCCCCCACCGCCAGACGGGCAAGCGGGTGTCGCCAATCAGAGGCACGGAGCTCCGCTGGGACGCGGCCTTCTCCAGCCAATCCGGGCTCGGCCAGGCCCGCGCTCGTTGCCCAGAGAGGGGTCAGCGCGCAGGGAGAGGAGCTGGAGTGTGGGGGTGATGAAGTGAAGGAGTTCCCTCCTCGCCTCCAGCAAGACATGCCTGCGGGGACGGGTGGCTCCTTTATTTACCATAGGGGTAACGCAAGGCGGTGTTTTTAACCCTCTTCAGCCCTTCCCAGCGGCCGTGTCCTGGCTTTCTGCCCTGCTCCCAGGAGGTCACCAGGGCAGCTGCTGGACGCTCTACTCCACCGCGGGGAGGGAAGCGCCGCGCAGCCTGCTGGGTCTCGTAGTCTCGTGGTCTCGTGTGCAGCCGAAGCGGGAAAGAGGGTCTTTGCTCCCACCTCTTGTAACGAGTGACAGCCGCTGTAGCCAATCCTATGTTTTATGCCCATTGGCGGCGGCAGCTTCCAGTCATGAGCTCACGTAGGATCTCTGTGGATGGCGGGGTGTGGGGGCGGTGCTTGTGCTCTCCGGAGGGCGCCGAGGTGGGAGCGCGGCGGAAGTAATGGTTTGTCATGGCAACTGCGGCCCGCGGAGTGGCGGCATTGCTGGGGGCTGTTGGTGTGTTGTCGCGGCCCCGGGGGCTCTTTCCGCTGTAGAACCCGAGGCGAGGGAGGCTGGGTGTCCCGCCTCGGGTTAGTGTCGTCTCGATGGGCGCTCAGGGTCTGCTGCGGAGACAGAGGCGGGCGCTGCCGGGGCGTTGGCTCTCTCCCTGTCGCCGAGCTGCTCTGCAGTGTGGTAAAGCACCGGAATAACGGTGGCTGCGTGGCCGGTAGCACTAAGGGAAGCGGGCGCCTCTCGGCGGTTGCACTCGAGGAATCTGGGGGTGCTGGGCCCGCAGCGCTCCGGGAACCAGGCGAAATGGTCCAGCACTGCCGAGCCTGGGGCCCCTTGCGGGGCAGGCGGGGGCTGTGCCGAGTCCCGACTGCGGCGCTGCTCTCCGAAAGGCGAGGTGCCTGGGGCCGTCTCCTCAACACTGAGCGTCCCCCGAAGTGCTAGTGCTGCCAGAAGCAATGTAATGGCTGTGTGGTTTTCTGATTCTCTGGTCTCTGCTTTTAGTTTTCCTTTGACTTGGAGACCTCTTCTTACTTTTTTTGTTTTGTTTTGTTTTTCTCTCCAGAAGGTTCTTGTTTGTTGAGGACCACACATGCCAACTTGGGAGAGGAGACCTAAACCCCAAGTTGTGCTTTTTAGTGAAGTTATACATAAAGGTCGTCATATACCTGCTGGTTATATTGCTCTTTGCACTGCCTTTGTCTGAGCTAGTCAAATTGTATGCCTTGCAGCCTGGGTGGCAACCAACCGATCTGCTGAGTTGGACCACTAATTGTTAAATCCTGTGTATCATTCATTGCCTTTTGCTGTAGATCCTCAGACCCTAAGATTTGCTGTGTTATGGTCAACAATACTGATGTAACCTGTTGTATGTAACACCATATATTTTGCTTTGTCTGTTGATCTGGTTTAGATCTTATATATTTGAAGGACTAACAGGCCCTGTGTTGCTTGCAAACAATTACTGTTCTGCTTATAAAGTAATATAAAGCTTTAGTAACCTGTTTGCCTTATAGATACCAAACATGTTATAGTTTGGTTTCTGTATCTTTTTTCAGGTCACTATGAAGGCCTTGTATGGTCAGCAGAATTCACCTGGAGAGGAAATTACATTTGTCTTCCAGGAAAGAGTGAGTTTCAATCATAATAGTGCTATTAATCATTCAGTGGAAGAAGAGCGTGGCTGAATACCACAAGGGAATTGTAACAGCTAATTCTTCTGTAGAGTTAAAAAAGAAGTAGTGTAATCTTTGCACACAGTCAGGTAAATGAAAGTAGGTGTATTTTGCCATCCTCATGTAGCACTTGGCAAGACCAGTGTTGGATTTCTTGCAGTATTGGTGTCCATGTTTCAAGAACAAGTTTTGCAGGTGTAACAAATGTACTCTGGCTCCATATGGTTTTCCATCTCCTGGTTGGATTTTCTGACCTCTGAAAAAATGGAATTATAGCTTGAGAAAATTACTGTGTTTGGAGGGTTTCTACTATTGCTTTCTTCTTGCGAGTGCTTTGCCTTTAGTGAGGATTCAGATCACAGTGCAGCCTTATTCTGAGAGGCATCAATATGTCACTTTTATCTAACCTACCTATTTTCCCACAACTTAAAGAAACAACAAGAAGGTAACTATTTTTCTGTCAAATTTAGCTGAAACTGTTGTGCTAAGGGTCTTTGTCAGTTTGATGTAGCCATTAACTGGGGAAGTGTGTATACATCAGCTGTGGCATAAGCCTAAAATAGGATGTCAGTGAGTGTATATTGATGCAGTGTGGGTGTCTGAACAGTAGAAAAAACTCTTACATGGTTTTGAGGATGTGAATTTGTATTCTTTAATATAGGTACAAAATAAATTACTATAGATACCTATGTATACCTGTGTAATATAGATACCTAAATATACCTATGTATATTACCTGTGTGATATAGATACCTAAATATACCTATGAGCCATAAATGAAACAATATAGCACTGGTGAGAATCTTGCTGGAGCAGTTTGTAAAGTCCCAGTAGTGAAGCATATCTAATAAACCGCCTGAAGAGAAGGATGCAATTAGATAGGTAATTTTGATATAACCAAGGTGTATATTCATGGAGCAGTCTTTGATCTACTTAAATTGATTATAGAATTGCCCTTTTGCTGAAAAAAAATTGTTCATCTTTTAGCAGCACATTTTCATTCTCTTCCTTGTAATGGTTTTATGAGTCATGCAGCTGTAAGGAAAGATGGATCAGCTTACTTATCCAGGTACCTCTTACAAGTTCGTATCATTATCGCTCCACGATTGCTAGCTCCAACACGAAGAAAGGGATAGGAATACATAGCTGTTGGCAACAAGTGAGCCAGGCAGCTCTGGTACAGTCTTTGGTAAGCTAAAGCAGATCCCGAAACTGCATTCATGTGCATAGACTTTGGCTGCCTACTTGTCTATTTAAATCTTTTCAGAGAGGAACTGATTCTGCAAGTGTCTGTGTAATGACCAGCACTATGGAATCCTCATTGTAAATAGAAATAAATACTGACAAAAGCGAGAAATAGGAAAGCTAGTTGACTGAGGAGACTTTAGAAGAATAGACGGTGGATAACAAAAAGTCAGTATCTTGCATAAAGAACTTCCATAGCAAACCTTCCTTATATGGGGCTTGGTTAATTGCTAAATTAACCAAGCACCATAAATTAAATAATGCCATAGTTATGAAGGCAGGAGCCAGTTAACAGCACAGACATTACATTATCTCTTTTTGCTCTTAAGACTTATATTCTTTTATAAAGAAAAGCAGTTTTATTATGTGCATTCTACCAAAAGCATAGGTCCAAAAGACAATATAACCTTATCTTTACATAGGCTACACAAGTCCTTTAAATTCTAAGTTCTTGGAGGTTTTGATCTGGGGCTTGGGGGGTGGGATTGTTGGTTTGGGTTTGGTTTTTAGGGGTGGTTTTTTTTGTTGTTGCTGTTTTGGTTTGGGTTGGGTTTTTTGTGGGGTTTGTGGGGGGTTTGTTTTTTTTATGTTTTGTTTGTTTGTTTCTTGGTTTTGGTGTTTGTTTTTTTTACCTAATACTGTATTTGTATAGTTCAACATTTTTTCTGTTGGCTTTTTTTCTGGCTTTTCTGCTTTGTGGAATGAAGAGAACCCATTTTGGTTTGTTTGAGAAGGAGGAGGTCAGTCTGGCAAAATGCCTTGCAGTTTTAAAGGAACAGCATGTGTTTAACTCAGCTGGGGTGAGAAAAAGTTCAGCTCGGTATTCCTTGGATAGAGGTTACTGTTCATGTTGCGAAGCCTAGGAGAAAAGCAACAGCTGTTTCTTTGGAAGAGTTAAAAAAAAAAAATCAAAGAAATCTTAAGCACTTAGGAATACATCTAAACTTCAGAAGCAGAAACAAAGCACTCTTGTGACTTTCTGGTGATTTAACTGCTTAACTTCAACAGATGTCTACACTGCAGACTACAGTGTGACGTGGAAATAACATGATTTTGCCTCCAGGACCTGACGTAGCTCAACAGCAGTATGGAGTCCGCAGTCCAGAACTCAACTTGGTTAATGAAATACTTTAAATTAGCAGTATTCAGCTACTTAAAATAATTTCAGATATTAATCCTCAAACCAAAAGTTGGAGTACTTAGGGGAGGCTTCACTGGCAGAACACTTTTCTGTGTGTTCCAAACCCATGGCAGGGGGGTGGAACTGGATGACCTTTAAGATCCCATCAAACCCAAACCATTCCATGATTCTGTGTACTCAAAATGGTGTTGTAAATCCATTGTGATATAAGTTCTCTTTTAATTGAGGAAAAAAAAGAAAAAAGATAAATTCTTGTTCTGACTACAAAACAATCTAAAACAAAGACTCTGTGGAAAAGTGCTTTCAAGAGCTTGAAAAAATCCTACTAGCACATTCATTTTGCATTGTATAATGTAATGTCTGAAAATTTGTCCTAGGAAAACCTTCCTCCTACAAGAGACAATGATGTGAAAGTGCAAGTTAGAGCCTGTGCACTGAGCTGGATAGATACAAAGGTATTTGCTTATTTATATTTTTTAAAAGCTAGAGGTGTTTACATTTTCCACTGAAGATCTAAGCCAGGGCTCTGGCTGGTAATGGGCACAATTCCATTTATGCCATCTGAGGATATGGCTTTACTGCTGAGAAGGAGGGCACAGGATTGATGTGGTATTCTTGCATATCTCTCTCTTATATCTCTCTAAATAAAAAGCACCTGTAATTTAGTTCCTAATTTATGGAGAAAGATCAGTTGTCATTTATGAGTTCTCTTACAGTAAATCCCTTTTATCATCCTCTGCATACTGACTTTAAGTCACAGTTTGGCTTGCCTGTTAATAACTCTCTGGGTTTATTTTTTTATATGCTTCTAAATTTAAATTCAGAAAATCAGTGCAAAGGTTTTAATATTGAATGAGGAATGTGTGTACTTTCTTCTCCCAGATAACATTTTGGTAATGGCCCAACTTCCTTACTGTGAATACCAGACACTGCAAGATGGTAATAAATATGCAAATTTCAAGCCTTAGTAAGAATGTTGTAACCATTATTTTCATTTAGCTTTTATCAGAAATAAAACTGGAGAAGGAGCTTCTGCCTGTTGGTCGAGAAATTTCTGGAGTTGTATTGGAAGGTGAGTTTGTATAATTGCCTTGTGAGGGTATGGAGCAAGAATTAAGGTCTGGTAATCCAGAACAAATAAACATTGTTTGTATGATACTCCTGTAACAGTAGGAACTTCATGCTTTCTTCATGAGGCTTCCCCCAAATCAGTAATGATCCTTAAATTAAAGTAAGGAGAAAAAAGGAACTGAATTGTAATTCCTGCATACCAATTAAAAAAAGGAAAAAAAAAAGTGCATGTGAGCTTTCTCAATAAAATGTACAGAGATTTTAAGATCTCCTCTGCACATGCTGTAACAATCTTTAATTTATTTATAAAAATCATTCCTTGGAATAGTGAAGACAAAGTAACATTCAGGAATTTCTGCAGTGTTTCACTGGCATAGCCACCTTTGATGTGTAGTTTAAAGCCTGGATCTTTCAACAACATGTACGTGTGTGTGCTTGCATGTAACTGTTTGTGGATGGGGTGCCAGACTTTAGTGAATTAAACATTTGGGTTTGGTATGTGCATATTTAATAGGAAAAAAAAAATCACTAGCAGGGTATATTTTGAGGTTTGTGAGCTAGTGATAAACAGTGCTTTCAAATGCATGTTCAATTTCATCTATAAACATTTCATGCTTTCCTTCCTTCTTTCGTGTATTCTTCATGAGTTGGAAGAAAGGTGACCTTTTTTCAGCCCGATGATGAAGTGGTAGGTAAGTTAATGCTTTTTTGCCTTATCAACTAACACAGTAATCTTTTTATAATGAATGGTTGAGGTTATAATCATTTTAAAGCTACAATTAGACATATAGTGTCAAAGATTCAACTAGTGTCACATGAATAAACTCTTCTAAATGAGAATTCTATTCTAAAAGTGTTC
Source organism: Neopsephotus bourkii (assembly GCF_033783945.1). Lineage (NCBI taxonomy): Eukaryota > Metazoa > Chordata > Aves > Psittaciformes > Psittacidae > Neopsephotus > Neopsephotus bourkii. Next base: position 3,920,237 of record NW_026901456.1, on the reverse strand, counting down.
TCTTAAGGAAGCTTTTTAGTTATAAGACTGGAAGTTCAGGTCCCTGGCTAATGCAGTCTGTCGTGGTGCTACTTCAGTCACCAGTAATGCAGACAATAATGCAAAGTCCAGATTTGTATTCCCTGGCTTCTTAAGAATGATATAAAAATACAATCTTAACTGCTAATGAATCTTTTCTTCAAGTGTACTGAAGACTGTTCAGTTTCTTCTAAGTCATGTCAATTCCTGTTTGAATAAAGAAATCAAGAGTGGTCCTAGCTTAAACACGCAAGTAGGTTCACCAGTTCTGCTGGATTTTCTGAGTTGCCAAAAGCAATGCACATACTCAGGACCACATTTAAAAAGAAGCACTGATTCAAGCTGCTCATTTTCCAGACCCTTCATTTTTACTGCTTGGTGGAGTTGTAGAAAGCAGACTTGTTTCTCCTCTAACTTAACCACAGGGAACCAGTGCTTTTATGATCCTGCTATGACATTATTGTCAGAGAAGCCCATCAGAAAGGCAAGTGGTAGTTGCTGTACTGTTTTCGTTTGTTGTTTAAACAAACTTCCAGGTAAAAAGTCACACTGAAAGTGTTTAGGGCTTTTCTTTTCCTGGTCAAAATTTTGCAGGTCCTTCACATCATTAGCTTAAATCTAATGGAATAAGATGTGTGGTTGTTACTACTTGTTCACTACAAAAGGTATAATCCTTACACTTGGGAATTAATATTCCATTTATGATATACAGAAGAGGCTTTGCTTTGTATAATGAAGTAGAACAGTTATGGCAAGGCATTTTCTGGTCTTGCATATGAATTTGAACTATGAATAGTATCGTTATCGTGAACAGTACTGCTCATTTGGTTAAATATCTCACTGAAATATGCTGCATCTGTTGAATATTTTTAAATAGTATTTGTGTTTCAATCACCTTCTGTTGCAGCTGAAGGAATGCGGTTTCAGTAAGTAATTAGGAAAAAAAAGAAACCTTCTGAAAATATATCTGTGGACCTGAGAGGTCATAAGTGACATCCAAAGTGGCTGTGGGAGGGTTGGACTTTTTTGTGATTTAGAACTTTGTTCCATTCTTGTTAATTCAAATATAGAATAAGTAGTTTGAATCAGCTGAGCTACTTTAGACTGAATCTCACATTAAGAGAATAGTATATCTACTTGGGTCATGAAAGAAGCAGACTCATTTTGCCTGAGACTTCCATTGTCTGTGGTTTTTATTCTTATACACTGAATGCTTGTGAATGCAGAAAAGTCAGAATTACACATGGGGAAATAAGAAGATGAAGAAAAGAGCATTATGTATTTCTAACCTCAAAAAGAAAGAAAACCCACTTCTTTAAATACTGAAATCTCATGGCATTTACTTTCAAACAGCTGTTCAACCTTATGAATCCAGTATAGACAAAAAATAGGAGTGAAACATTTCTATTATAGTAAATCTTTCCTAATGAGCACACTTCCCAGGTACTACTGCTCTGAGTTTATATGAGTTTATGAGTGAGCAGATCTGAAAGACAATGAGTTATTGCCAAATGGTCTGCTTAGCTGTGTGTTTAATAATGTCAAACGGTCCCAAAATACCCAATTGTCAGGAAAGTATTTCTACTTGAATTTTGCAAAAAAAAAAGCCTGTCCTTTTATCAAAGGGTATAGTCCTGGTATATACTCCTTACTGAGTTTAACAGTAATAATATGGTAATATGGTTCTTATTTATGAATCTCTTTTTGTATAACAGTAGTTCTGTGCTCACTGGAGTTTCCTGGTGTATTAAATCTATTCCTAAAATCAGGCCAGGTATTGTTTCTCACTTTCAAATGTTTTCTGGTCCTTCTTTAATTTTCCAGAGGAGATTTCTTTGTTTATGTAATGTATTCTCTTATACATAATGATACAGTAGTAAAACCTCGGACCAGCCAAAAATCTTTTGTTTTGAGATACATTCTTGCCTTCCTTTCAAAGTTACAGTCAGTTTTCTTTGTTGTTCTTGGAATCTTTTAGCCATCAATTCTGCCATTTTCCTCATTGAAATAAGTGTAGGCAAAAATATTCTGAGGGTTAAATTGGCTACAAATACTTGGAGACATGAACCTAAATATAAACATACCTACTTTGATTTGCTGGTGGCTGGCCACTTGCTTATCAGTTCTGCCAGATGCCTCATTCTTGAATACATAAATAATCAATGCATGAAAGCCCTACACTCTGTGGAGTATTTCTGGCAGGTAAGGTGAAAACTCTGATTTTGCATTTGTGCAAATGCTTGATGCATGTAACAATATGTTGGAGCTTCTCTAAGCACTGAGAGGACAGTCCATAAGATGTTCTGTCTTTCCCTTATTACTGGGGTCATGTTTTTGTGAATGGTTTTAGAGACCCTGAAATCAATGTGAGTTTACAGCAATGTATAATGACTCCTTGGAGGCTGTCTTGAGTGTTAGGAGCGAATGTGACTTGTTCCTGAACTTTTGCATCTGTCAAGAAAAGGAATCACTTCATATTCATTCTGATTTGCTTTTTCTATAATTTGATGTTAGAATGCAAACTAGTTTAGGTGCTAAGGTTACTTTAGTTTACTATAAGGATATTTTTCTTAACACTTGAAAGACGATATTGTATTAACCGTCAAAAACTGAATGATGCTTTAAGATAGAAGAGGTATTTCTTAAGACATTCTTTCACAGGTTTATATTTTGTATGCTAAATTGAAGGATTAGAGAATGACCTAAGTTATGAAAGTAAGACAGAATCAGTAGTGTTGTTATAAGTATGTTCTGTTCTGAGATTCTTGCCCTTCTTGCATTATTTCCTAATTGCACAATAGCTGATATAGGTAGCTACTTTGGACTTGATATTATTTTTATTCTATAGATAAACCCTTGAGAGATCAGCAGATGTATACAAGCACTGTAGGATAACCATTTTTAATGGGAATTGTGAAAGCCTGGAAATAGCAGCCAAATTTGCTGAGGATTTTATGCCAAAGTCCTTGCTTTGCACTAAATGGAGTGTAAGAAGAGGGAAGAAAATACTGGGTTTACCAAGGATAGAGGGTACGTGTACTTCAGAAGACTGAATGAATGCCAGAACCTACTGTTCATGAATCTCCTCCTTTTCCAGTGCAGGAAAAAAAGCATTTATGACCAGGATGGATTTCTTTATTTATTATTTTTTTCTTTCACTTCCTCTTTTCTGTTCCAGCTTTTTAAAACTTACACTCACGCGTTCTTGCTTGCTCTTTCTCTGCTTCTTTTTGTCCCTTTTATGCTGCCTTTGCTAACAACACATGTGCAGGCACCAGGATGGAAGTGTAGAAGTATCTGCAATGTGGCTCGGTTAGTGCCTGTCTGCAGTATAGAGCTTGGTTTTATTCTTTGTCGGCCACGGCCCAGAGCAGAAATAGGGGCACTCATCAGAGTGAGAGCAGTGCGAAGTGGGTTCAGACATGACTTGACAAAAAAGAAGCATGCCAGTGGCAAAAAGCACTCAGTAGTGTCCCCATCCTTTCTCTTCCGAACCCCAAAATGCTGCTTGGAGCACCTTTGGAACCATCTTTTGCACTGCACCCATAATGATGATAGGCTATTAATTACCTTGCCAAGTTTTCTTAACCTGTCATAAAACCTGACAGGGGCGCAACAGAACCACACACAGCCCAAGCAGGACTGTCAGCTTCATTCAGAGCTTGTTTTGGTTATAATGTATGCTTATTTGAAATTTAAAGTCTATGTTCATTTTTTGTCAGGAATTTTGCCCCTGGATTCTGAAGAGTCTGGTCTTTGTGAAGTTATTCTAGTTCATGAGCATTACTTGGGTAAGTAGTTTATATATCTTGCCAATATTTATATTTACTGTACCTTTAGACTTCAGTTTAGCTTTTCTAATAGGGAGTTAATTAAGTTGGAGCTATGGGCAAAGTTGTTCTGTATAGCAATGTTCAGATATTGTGTCTACTCCACCTGTTCCTAGAAACTTTGTATACTATGTACTCTCAAGGGATTTTTCTTTGTGATTGAGATTGAATGGGTTAATGTTTTGCCTTAAGCCAAACCACACAAGCTGCTTTTTTTGTTTTAACCCCCTTGTAACTTCTCTTTTTGTTGCTCCATTGTCTTTCTGCTTTTTCTTCACCTCATCTGTCCCAAAGTTAAGTAAGGAGACATTTGCTTTTTTCCTCACTTTGACCCAGTCCAGGAATATCAGTTGTGACTGGACTAAAAGATGGGATAAGATTAGCAGACTAGAAGGTGGAGAAAGGAATTTTCAGGGACTGAGGATCAGGGAAATCTGAGGATTGAAACACTTTTTTCAATTATTGTGAATTTCCAGTTTAGCCTTTCTGGGCATAAAGTGCTTAACGTGTAGGATACTAAATCTGGGAATCTCTGTGCTTTTCCCAGCGGTTTGTTGTGTTACTTGGAACAAGCTAGTCTTTAGCTCAGATTAGTTTGTATTGTTTCTGTGCCTGTCCATGAATTCAACCTGCGTAATTAAAGGTGACTCCTCTAAATTTGTTTATGCCAAATCAAAACCCCTATGTTTACTGCATAAAGTATGGTAAAATATCCTCTATATGGTTTTTTAACATATATATGAGAGGTAAAGAAGTATTGTTTATGTTGGCTTGTTTGAAGATGAAATCCTCCTGACTGGCTATTGACAGCTTCTGCAAAATAATCATGGACTTACGGAGATGGAAAAAAACAAGGTTTACTCTTGATAATGCTTAAAAGTACAAATCAAGCAAAATGAAATCTAGAGGTCCGTGCTGCCTTATCTATAGGCACAGTAACTACAGGCAGAAAGTATTTCTGATTTTATATTACCTACAGTAGTTTACTTCGTGCTAAATAGGATGAACTGGCACAAAAAGTGATGATGCTGGGGATGATCCCTAGAATCCTTTTCCAACACACTGATAAATGATCCCAGGTGATCACATTGCTCATGTTGTTTTATAGCTCCCGTGATTCATGCTACCCTGTCAATTCTTATCCTTAAAGCGACAGACCAAACCTTATTTTCTTTGTAGTGTCCCTCCAGAGGACTGAGCTTGCTTAGTTCAGTTCTGTGCCAGACTGTCAGCTGGGCTATGATAATTTCTAGCTTAGCATTAAAGTCTTTGCTAAATCATGTAAATCGCTTACATAGAAAATGGTGTTTGAACTTGTGATTTCTATTTAATAGAGTACTTCATTACCATTACCTTCCTTCTGAGCATGTTGATAGAATAAGAAAATTTTGAAGCATCTTGTAGGTAGAGACAACAGAAAGCAGAGCTGAAAAATAACGTTATCTTGACCTTTATCTCTCTTGAAATATGTTCCAACGTGCATAAGCTCTTTGTACCAATGGATTGTGAAGTAGATTGTAACCTAAAGAGAATGAGAATTAGGAACTTGTGGATTGGAACTTGCATTGTGTGTTTTCACAAAAATAACTCTGACACAGAAAAAAGAGCTCCTCAGATCACTTCTGTCAGGAGGTTATAGCAGGAATTACACATCTGTCTTTTTTTCTGTTTAAGTACTATGCTTGTATCTGAACTTGCTCGCATGAGTGCTGCAAAAGCAAACTGATTATTCATGGAATAATAATTGCCTTTTTCCACTTTGACTCCGTTAGCTGACCTAAGACTGCCATTACCCACAGTATTGGAATATTGCCTTTGTGAAATAATCATAATTACACCTGTAGGTGATTTGACATGTATAATTTTCTTTTATGTTTTAGAAATTGATAAAGTCTGACAAATAACTGAGTGAAATATCAGGGACTTGCTGCTTCCCCCCCCTCCATCTGTTTCTTGTTTGTTTGTTTTTTCCCAAACTTAGTTCGTAAACCAGAAAAAGTTTGTTGGGTTGAAGCAGCCGGGACTGTCCGTGATGGTGTCCGAGCATACACAGCTTTACACTACCTTTCCCAAGTCTCTCCTGGAAAAACTGTGCTTGTAATGGACGGAGCAAGTGTAGGTAACAACTGTGCAATAATAACAATTTCAGATCAGAAAGATTACCTCTGCTGTAAATAACTGCCTTATCACCAGAACAGTTGGATTTCTTACAACATACTAAATTTATCAAGCCTTATATGTTACTCTTGGCAGCACCCTTAACTTAATGGATTAACAGGAAGGGCCTTCCCACATAAGGTAATGAGCCAAGAATGTAGTCCTTTACACGTTGTGTGGGCAGTGAAGAGAGGTAGCTCTTTCCTGGTGTTTTACATTGACATAGTTTTACCTTAGGCCCTTAGGTATAACTGGAGGAAAGTGCCTTAATTTTTTATTCCTTTCCCACCCTTTTTAACTTCTCTTAGATACAAATAATTTCCTTTGCATTACTGCAATCTTTATTGCTAATGAAGATGTGGAGCTTGCCTCAGCCAAGATTCAATAATGTAGAAGTGTCTGGGGCTTTTTCCTTGGTAACACTTCTTCCTTCAACAAGCAAGCAAGCCCAAAGCTACAATTGCAGCTATGATACCTGTGTTAGTTAAAGTGGAACCTGAGATACTCTGTTGAAGAAGTAGTTACTAAAAGTTTGTTCAGAGCTTTCTAGTCAATGAAAAGACTTTTTTTTTTGCTTCATTTAGAACAGAAGCAGATCTATGAATATTCAAAACCTTGACTTAGATGTGTTTTATTGAAAGAGTAAGTTCATTTTGAGATACTCTCCTGACTGTTCTTTGCAGTATAATCTTTCTTAAATGGCATAAAATTGTTGCTGTAAACAAATTCATCTACTTTCTTTGTTCTGCAGCCATTCGGTACAATAGCTATTCAGTTAGCACAACACAGAGGAGCTAAAGTAATCTCTACTGCATACAGTCTTGAAGATAAGCAGCACCTGGAAAGGCTCAGACCTCCTGTGGGTAAGTTATATTCTTCAGGGCTAAAATTTACACTGAAGAATGTCTCAAAATACTTTTTTTAGTGTAGAGACTTATTTCAAGTAGCTGCAAACTGAAACACAAAATTATAAATAGTCTAATGAAATAGTTTTGACATTTATTCTGTACTCCATAGGTATTTAATTTCTGGTTTAGGTGAATTTAATGGCATTTTTATTCTTCACTTAAATTGTAATGACAGTCTCTCTTCTTATTTTCTATAGTGCTTGAGTGCTGCCTTTTGGCCTAACTACCTCAGAAGTCTTTTTGTAAACTCGTTGCTTGTGAACAAGAAGAAAGCATTACTAAAGCACCAGTATCACACTATGTAATCTAGGTACCTGAGCCAGTGTTCAGGTGCGATCACATACTTGAGATACAGTATTCATCAGACTCAAATTACTTCTAATAGTATTTTGTCAAGCTATGTGGCAGCTCTGTTTCAAGTACTGTCATAACAGTAGCTGTTGTGACAGGATAGTCAAAGTCTCTGCATTTTCCTGTGTCCTAAATGAGCTTTGTTTTAGACATTAATACTTGCATTCATCTATGACTTTTTCCATTTCTTCTCTTTGATACTTAAGTTTGAAGGGGAAGGGTGGTGTCCCTGAAAGTAACAGTGTTATTTGGACTATACAAACCTACTAGCATCCTTCCTGAACAGACCTTTTCTTATTTCGATGCTGCAGAGTGGAGTAAAGTAGAGTATTTCTTTATTCAGACAGTTTAAAGGATAGCATTGCAAAGCCCAGTTTGATTGCAGTCTGTGAACTTTTCTATAGAAGTTTAAAATCCTCCTCAAAATGCAAAGACTGTCAGAGCATAATCATCAAGTTTATTTTTCAGTGTATGGTTTTTGTTACCATTCAAAGAAGCATATGTAAAGAGTAGCTGTGTCTCTTGTAAGAATATTTTCTAGGGGAAAGCATTCTGTAGTCAGTTATCACATCAACATACTGTAACTGCATTACAGTTGCAGCAATAAAAATATATATGGGTTAAGGAGAGATCTGATTAAAAAGTTAGTATCAAGGTTAGCTGTCCCTCATTCTTACTCCTTTCTCCTTTGTTGGTTTTTTTTCCACTTAATATTGTCAGCAATCTTTGCTTTCCAAATGGAGAATTAGAGCTGTTTTCAAATCTCCTCTCTTCTTCTTAGTGACTCACTAAAATGAGGCATTGCTGATATGCAGGTGCACATAGTATTGTCCTTGTGTTCTCCCTTGCTGGCTCAAGAATAGTAAGCTAAGAGGGATGAAATAAGCCAGAGAGCTGCTCTTTAGACACAGAGAGAACAGAGTTCTTGTCAATTTTAATTCCTTTCTGGCTCCCAAGAACAGAACTGGCAGTGGAAGCACAGAGACAACACAGTGTGCAAATGCATTCTGGGGCTGCATGTTCACACACATCTGCAGTGTTGGGGAGTGATTCACTTCCAGCCTACCAAGTGTGTATTTAGCTCTTCCAGAACTGGCTTTGGAGTGCTGATAATGCAGCAGGAAGTGGAGTGCTGTGCAGAGGTTATTACACAAGAGCAGGGAGAAAGACATTTTTTGCTGTCTGACCTTAACAGTTTTCAACAGGGAACCGCAAAGTTTTGTGCTGGGGATGTCATAATTTCCTCTAAGACCCGGCAGACTTATTTTTCTACATTTTTCTATGGCCTCTGAAAAGCTAGTTTTTCCTTTTCTTACCTCAGAATTCTTTTTTACTGTAATAGGAGACATTACAAACATCAGAACATAATGCATTTTTGTGAATGCTTCTATTATGTAGAGGTTTGTTATGCCAGCTGTTGCAGGGTGAAAGAGTAAATACAAAAGACCTAAACCATTGCTTTTTAATAATTTAGGGTTGTATCTTGCTAATGATATGAAAACTTTATTAGTTAAGAAAGGACCTTGCAATTTTATTATCATAATCCTGTCAGCACATATGAATATGACTTTGGGTTGCTTTGTTACTTACTTTTTGCTGGAGTTTTTACATTCTATGAATGTTAACACAAAACAAACGTTCTAAGTAACCCAAGCATAGCTAGCTGTATCTAAGCTGGCTTCTAATGCCTGCCTGTGTGTCGAGGCTTTTTCAGTTTTGTGCTTGTTTAGTGTTGGGTTCTTTGTTTAGCTTTTAGAAAGAGTTTGTCAGTTGTCAATGAGCAGCAGTTTGAGTTATCAGTGTATAGCATAACCAGCTGCTTCATAAATGGCTGAAATAACCATCTCTTGCAGTGAAAAGGCTATCACTTACATTGCTTATGTACGTGCTTGCACTATAACAGTAGAAGTTTCATTTAGCAGTTTTCCTGAATGTTTGTGGAACATAAACATTAGGGAAAAAAAGTTAATTGTATCTTTACTCCAAATAAAGAGATATAACCTGAGTACAGCATTAAAAGGAGAAACAGTTTGAGTGTGTAAGCAAAAAGCAACTCACTGTTCTTACATTTTAGGGTTTTTTGTTTTGGGTTTTGTGTTTTAATAAATATGATTCCAGTGCCTGAAGTAGAAGTTCCTGTTAGTGTTTAAGGATTTTATATTTAGGCCAACCGGGTGGGGTCCTTACATCTCTCCAGTAATCTCTGGAGTAAATATAATAATAGTATGAAGGAGGGGATTACAACCAGTTTTGACCTTTTAGTGCCCATGTTTCAGACTGGAAACAGAATGTTACATAAATAATATGATGAGTTTCTGTTAGAAAAGAGAATTAAAAAAACACACATAGATACACACACACACACATCTATTTCTTCTGTTCCTTAGGTCACCTTTTTTTTTCTCTTTTCATTTGGTTGGGGTTTTTGTTTGGTTGTTTGGTTTGGGTTTCCTTTTTTTTCCTTTAAAACCACTATTGAGCTTTCAGTGGATACATTTCTGGTAAGAACTCGTCGGTGATTCCACGGCTTGAGTCTGTTCAGCAAACAAAATAGCAAATCTGAACTCTTTTGTGTGACAGTTTTTAAACTCTGTAGCTGAAATTACTGTGTGAGAGTGCACACTGGTAGCACGCTGGGGAAATACTGATATTGCTACTTCTCCCCAACAGTGAAAGAGGAGAGAAACTGAAGCCTTTTTGCTGGTCAGAATAACGTCACTTTAAAAGTTCTGCAAGAAGAAACTGAACTAATTTTAAAATTCTTTGCAAGAAATTTTGCATAAATGACAAAGGATTATAGAAAATTAGATTATCATTTATTGCTCAGCTTTTTCCGTAGTGGAGAGAGATTATTACAGCCTTTTGCTAGGAAGGAAATTGAACAGGATTTTGATGAGTACAGTTTAAATTACTGTATTGACTCAAGTAACAAAACTGAAAATCTTTGCTAAACAGGAATCAGGAAATAGTCAAACTGATTAAACTTATTGCCTTTTAATTTGATAGTCAGGCTTTGAGTCTGTAAATCAGAATTATTCTCAGAAAGTAACATCAGTTGCAGAAACCTTTTACCATGTCAAATTGCCATGTTAAGAAAAGCTTTTTAACTTCTTGACTGAGAAACTAATAAGAAAATGATACTGTGGGGTTTTATTTGCATACGGGAAATGTGACTATCATTACTAAATTAATGTGACATCTGTATTAAATTATGACCATGTCTGTTATCTTTAGCCACATAGTTTGACTTCAGTGAAAAACCTGAATGATTGACCTAAAAATCTGAGCGCATCTTATGATTTGTTTCAAAGGGGGATTAAAAACAAACCCCAAAGCATTAACTGAGTATTTGTTAATATTCTTAATGACTGGTTTCTCACCGTTTTTCTTCTCTTCTTCCTTCCCACCCTTTTGATTAAATTCAAGAAGGTGTACGGCAGCCTTTAGTGGGTAAGTAAAGATTGCAAATTTGAGTTTAATTCATTGTGCCTGGGAAATGAGCTTCCAAATTTGACATTGTTTCAGTTATCATTTTGCTAAGATGTGTTTGGTCTGTTTAGTTCCTAAATGTTTGTTTTACCTTATAATTATAAACCAAAACTAAAGCCCTAAGAACCTTAGCTGCTTCTTCTCTGCCCTAGTTATTCCTGATTCCACGGTTTATCTCTATAACCATCTATAAATATGGTATTACAGATATATGAGAAGAAAATGTATTAGTGACTTTCAGTTCAGAAATATTTCAAGAAGAGATGTAAAGACTTTTATCTAAATATTTATGACCCAGAGGGCTATTTTAAAAACATCATGCACAAAGTAATACATTAATGAGCTTATCCATGCTGTGAGATAAATAATGAGGTTACTAAGCATTATTTTAAAGAAAAGATAGATATAATAAGAATGACAGACTTGCTGGAATCATAAGAAACGTCAAGTCGTTGCCTCACAAGTGACTGAATTTCTTTTGCTTTTACGTGTTTACTTCTGACTTGTACTGTGAGACAGGGCTCCATACAAGAGAGAATAGGTTTTTGTTTTCCTCTGTGATACGGAAGCAAGAGAAGAGCTCTGCGAGGGATGAGTGGGAAGTGGTGGGGTTTATGGAGAGTAAGGGAAAAAAACAGTGATTGGAAAACTTCCAAAGCATTACTGCTATGGTTATTTGATAGAAAATTTGAAAGTTGGGAGATGTGAAATAAGGTCCCTCCTTATCTTTTGGCCACTCTTTTGCTTCAATAACATGGCTAGTCACTCCAGAAGTTGCTATTTTTGAAGAGGCTTTTGGAAAAAAATAGCAAATCATGAACTTACAGACGGTTTTCTAATTCTTGTCATGGCATACTTTATTCTTTTTGGCCTAAACAGTTTTGTGAGTTTGATTTCTGCATTAAGCTAATAGCTATTTAGGGTTTTTTGACTTGGCTGCAAACTTGTCATACTTTCAGTAACTAGAAACTTTGTTCTGCTCTGAATGTGAACTCTGCATTTTTTATTGTAGTTAACCAAATGTGCTTCTCTTTCTAGCTCGTGTGATAGATGTGTCAAATGGCAAGATTGATGTGGCAGAGAGCTGCTTGGAAGAGACGGGTGGCCTGGGAGTGGATATTGTTCTAGATGCTGGAGGTATGCAACAGATGAAAAACTGGTCTTCAGAGCACTATTAGGTGGTGGTGGTGGTGGTAGTAGTAGTAGAATTTCCAGGTAATATAGGTGGAGTCTGCATCACCTCAAACAATTACATTTACTTGCTTGTTCCCATGCGATTTCATGTACGTTTCTTTATTCAATAGGTTTGCTTAAGCATGATCTCCTTAAGATCTCCTCATATCACCCTCTAGAGGAAGTGTCTGATACTGTCAGTCATTGCTAAATTTGTCTGAATTTTTCCTATATTTAAAACTGAAAAGGAAAAAAAATGTGTTTAAAGAGTAGAGCTGTGACATCGTTGTTTATGCTACCTTATTTTAATACAAACATTATGCCATAGTCACCAGTACTGTCAACCTGTATTCTAAAGCAGCCATAATAGTTGAAACTTCTGCTTATTATTTTTAGCTGAAATAATTGAAGAACTTAGAGTTCCACTGAAATGTATTAAAAGAAATATATATTGAATTTCCTAAATCGTCTACTTTCTCAGATATTCTCACATGACTAGCAGCGTAATCTATTTGTAGTGGTGCTCCAGACAGGTGTCTTTCATTGGGTGTATTCATGTGCATATATTCCATCTCTTTTGTATCTGAAGACACAGGATTGTAAAGGATCCCAAGATAATGTGTTCTTAAGTACAGGAAGAGGTGGCTGTTTCATTCTGCACCGAATTTTCTTCTGAACTGAAATAAATTTTGTTGTTTCCCTCCTCTCCAGTGAGATTATATAGCGCTGAAGATGAATCAACTTCAAAATCACAGTTGCTGCCTCATAAGCATGATATCATAACTCTTCTTGGTGTTGGGGGACACTGGATTACAACAGAAAAAAATCTTCAGGTAAAGATACTGTATCAGAACGTTAGCACCACAGTACATGCATGGATGTGTCTGTGAGCTTCGGTCATGGCCGGGTGGTTCCTCACTGGTAACACCATCACTTTTTACTGAAGAAAATTTTCACATCCAGAAAATGGGAAGTAGACAGCACTAATAACATTTTTTCTTTTGGGACAGTTTTGGGGTTGTCTTCTCTGAGATGATAGTAAGCTATGTTAATGGCTTAGCTGTACTGACAAATTTTAAAGGACCTGTTTTTGGCTGAGTGTATTAAACTGCTTGACAAGACAGAGAAGTATCATTTAAAGCTGTAAATATCACAAGTTTTCTAAGTTTTCAGTATGGGCCAAGGGTGGTTTGTAGGCTTTTTTTAACCATCTGTATAAAATAACTATTTATCCTCTATTTTTATATAGGAAAACATAACTAAATAACATTGTTCCTCAATTTGTTATAGCTGGATCCTCCAGACAGCCATTCCTTGTTTCTTAAAGGAGCCACTGTCTCCTTTCTGAATGATGAGATATGGAACTTGTCCAACGTACAGCAAGGGAAGTATCTCTATATCCTTTCGATGGTCCTTTTGAATACTGGCTGCTGATACAAGTGGATGGAAATACAACTGAGAAACCAACTAACAGATTTTCTTCTACTCAGTCACATAAAGACAGGCATAAAGGTCAGCACAGTTAAGCTTACAGTGTAACAGAAATGCAACATTCCCTCATGTTTTAATCTAGCCTCTGCATTCCTTCTAAGTATGTGTCTCCACATGCTCCATTAAAAGCAGTGCTGAAATAGAAAACATGCATCCTGGAGAAAATGCCGTATTTTGGTTTAAGATTGACACCATTAGTTTAAGATTTGATTCTATAAGTTTTTATATTATGCATATGATATTTTTTATTTTGATTTTTTTGTTCTTTTGGGCAGTAAATGCATCATCCATAAATCTGAATGCAATCAGTTTAACTGAAAAAGTTAAAATATTTTGTTTTCATAACCTTTTCTTTATTTGTAATCTTATGTACATAAAATTTATTGAGCACAGATGTGGGTATGGGCAGAGGAATGCCTCCATTTGCATTATGCGTTACCTACATTTGGTCTTAGCAGCTGGACTCTGAGCTTTCTACTGGCGTGATAGTTTTCAGTGGATCACTTCAAGTACTGGGAGGTTTTTCTGTTTATGGCTTTAAGGACCCTCCCTGTTCTTTACTGCACTGCAGACTGAGATCTGCTGAATCACTTTTGCAGTTTAGCAGAACAGCAGGGGCAGGTGAGGATTAAGTCATTATATTTGTGAAGCAGCTAACTGTACTGCAAGGAGGTCCTCCCTCCTCCACTAAACTGCAAAGTTGCTTAGGCAAGGTCAGGCACACGAAGTGAATGTTTATAGGATGCAGGTTATCAAGAATCAATTTATCGTTTGGTATTTTTGTTGAATGCTTACTGAGTAGTTATCCACATAAAAAGTAAGCTGACTAAACAGTAATATTTCTTCTGTCGTCTCCTGGGGTGTCTTTAATAACAACAGCACATTTTATCACAACAGGCTTTAAAGTTGAAAGGAAAAATCTGGTTTAGGTTTGGGGGTTTTTTTGGATCTGTGTATCTTGTGAAATTCTTGAGCATATGGCATTAATAACATCTGAAGAAAACACAAGGTGATTGCTTTTTAAAATAACTTGAGCTTCAAATATTAACCAGATTGCTCTAAAAATGAAGGAAGGGACATTAATTTTTGAGCTTCATATAAAGACTAAATACAGCCTCATCTGTTGCTTTGCCATGAATGGTAGTCATTAACTCAGAGACCCCTTACAGATGCACAGTGCTGCTCCATGAATTTACAGACTCACTGTGTTCCAAACTTTCTTTTGATTTTCACCTCAGATGTCTGTATGATGAGTCGGGATAGTTAATTGGTACCAAAGTGCGTCCTCTTCATTCTACACAAAACCCACAGCTGCCATTCTGATTGACGAACTTTGAACTAGTGTGGGCTGCATTTGTCAGTCTTAACACTTTTGCCTTATTTTTTGAAAGTTTATTTTCCATATTGCATTTCTGTATACTATTTCAGGAAAGGAGGCTTCTGATATATAAGCAAGTGCATAAAGGTGATCTAAAGATTGGCATGAAGGTTAACTTTCATTTTTGCCTTGATCCTGCTGGTTTTGTATCAATACAGGGCTCTTGCCAGCACACATGATTATGGAAAGATTTATCTGTAGATACGTTGTTACCTTGACAGTCCTCTTAGCTACCCATCTTAGAAGATATAATGGAGAAACTATCAAGTAGCATTTTCAGGTGAGATGTAATTTGATTTTTTTTTTATTATTTTCTTTCTTCTTTTAATGAAATTCATCATTAGAGTAGATAACTCTTGCCAGCACTGTACTGCAAATTTATTGGGGGTTACTCAGGGAAAAGATGCCTCACATAGTTTGTATGGAGCAGTTTATGGTTTATTTCTGTTTGTAATACAGCAAGCTAATGCACAAGGAGGTTGGGTAAATCCCATGATTATGCTGTATGTCAAAATTTAACCAAGGCCGCATATTCTTTTCTTGGTGGAGGAAGAGCATGTATCTAACTGCTCCGCAACATGTCTGACTGAGAAATGGTTTTGGCTGTAAAGATGATGGGTCTAATACTCCTCTGAGAAGAGTAACAGCTTCACTATGTATGAAGACTCCCGTAATAAAGTAGGAATGGAAGATCCTTTACCTTTACAGTCTGACTGTATTGCTGTTGAGCAAAAGCCTCACCACCACCACCTATTTTTTACCCCTTAAGAAGGATATCTTTTCATTAACTTCTCTTTTCTGTTTGCTTTTGGGCTCTTCCCTTCTTTACTGAACCCAAGCAAAGCTATAAAACTTTTATTTTGTTTAAGGAGTAAAGTTTACATAGTGAAAGTAAAGTCTATAGCAGTAGTCCTGCAATATTTCTGTTGATCTGAGCATGCTCACCAGGCACTTCTGTCATGTTCCATTTTAGGCCTCAGCTGGATGAACCGATCCCATTGTATGAAGCCAAAGTTTCTATGGAAATAGTTCAAAAGAATCAAGCAAGAAAAAGACAAGTCATCCAGTTCTGACACACACAATTTCCTGAATTCTAAGCCTGTGGAAGATGAAGAAATGTAATGTATTTGAGAAGTAAATTTGTGTACACTTTCAAATAGTTCTGTAACTGGAATTTAGATCTTTTGTCCTGAGAATCCTGTGACTTTAGAGTTTGGGGTTGGTTGTTTTTTTTCATTAACTTGAGTAGAATGTTCCCATCAGCAAATTCTGAAGAGGCTGTCTTGACATACAGATCTTGTCTGCCCTGCCCCAATTACAAATGTCAGTAATATCTGCAGGCAAACTCAGCTGCTGTTGTTTTTCAAACATAAGAAATGAAAGGGAAAAAAAAAAATCTGGTGAGATTTATTTGTCCTCCCATCTCCAGCCTCTACTAATAGTCACCTTTATATTTACCCTTTTCTTTTGACTGCATTGAGACTGAGCACTCTCTGTGGTACACTTAGTCTTTAATCCACATTTAGAATTGTTATTTAATTGAAAGAGAGGCAAAACCATCAGAATTGGCAAAGGATGCTAGAGGGGTAAGGATATGGTACTGACAGTACGACTTCCCCACACAGATGATTTTCTTCATTTTAGCAACCAGGGAGTAAACCCAGTAAATCTAGAGTCCATAAGCTGAAACGATCGTGTCATTCAGATGTTTGAGGCACTTTATGCATCCAGTCAGAGTAATGTTATCTTTGCTGTCTTTCCATTAGACCTTCCTATGCTGTACACTTTTACTTTCCCTCTTTTAACCTCTTTCCTATGCCTACCATTCCAATGCCTCAGATCTGTTTATCCAACATTCTCCATTACCATGGACCATCTGTAAATCAGCAAGGGAAGGAACTGGAAATTAGTAGGGAAGGAACTGCGGGGTTTTTTTCTTCAAAGTATGTGGCTTTCTACTTGCTCTCATTTGACAGCAAAACTACTTTTTCTGTTCAGCTGTGCTGCTCGTTTTTGCTGTGTGCATAGCTCAAACAATGGATGCTAGCACATCTAAAGCATGTGAATCCCAGGTGTTAGTTTGACATTCTGAAGCTTTGTACCCACCTACTTGTTTTTTCCTGATGTTGTTCATTTTTGCTTATATAGTAAAACTATAAAATAGTTTGCAAAATAATAATAAATAAAATAAATAATAAAAAATAGTTTGCCAAATAAAGTAGACCAGAGGAAGCAAAAATCGGAGTTAAAAATAAGGCTTGATAAAACTACAGGGGAAGTATTTTTATAGTATATATTTTATTGGATCTTTTGTCAGTAGATACATTGTTCCTAACTACATACATAAATGTCTTTTGAACTCTACATATGATGGACTAAGGCTAGCTGTTTCTGAAGTGGTCTTAGTGTTTCAGCTGGATCAGGTTATGAAGCAAATGTCTCGTACTTTGGGTGTTGGTCCATTTAGCTTAGCTGGCTGAGGTGTGTCAGCATTTTCTAATGCTCTTTAATAATGCTAGCTCTAGAGTTGTGTGTGCTTGAACAAGAGTGTTCATGAGGCTTCCTAAGAAACTGCTTCCTCTTTTGCACATCCCTTGACAGCAGAAAGTTGTTTTGAGGGTGAGAACAAGGCTCCCCAGCTCAGGGGACAAAGGCTGCCAGGTTCCCTTGTAGCTTTGACAAGAAAATGGCATGTGCTTCATGGCTGACAGCCCCGTGAAGCTGCCCATGGTCTCTTATGGTGCTGGTAATGGTGAGAGGCATGCCAGGAGCTGTGCCAGCTCAGGCTTTTGCCCAGGTTATGCCAATGATGCTTCGGCTGTGGTGAGCCCAGGCCCCACACAGACAGGTAATGTTCAGTGAGACACAGACTGCCATTAAGGGTGTCTTCAAAACCGGATTTGTTCCTGGATTATATCAATATATCAATAATCCAGCATTAGTTTATTTAATGGCCTTCAGAGTTGTATTTTGGAAAGAAAAGATCATCTGCCTAGCATGGGCTGAAAGCTACTGCCTTTTCTTTGTGGTGAGGGCATGGGTGCCTTTCTCCAATATAGTCTGAAGTAAAATAGCCCAGCGTGTGCCCTCGCCAGTACCACGATTCACCCCCAGAACTAGTTTTCTGCACAGTGTGCACTCAGTCTCACGTTTCACGCAATGGAAGCTGTGATCTAGCATCTGCGCAGGTGATTTTTGTCCCGATGCAGCTATGTGGCAATTTCCCCAGTCCCTGACTGGAGAGGCGTTCAGGCTGGGCCCAGAATGCATTCGGAAATGCGTTTACGGTTTTTAGCAGTAACTTTTTCACTGCTCGCCATCCGAAGCGGGGTGGGCAGCACAGCAAGGCCGCGGTAACCGGGTCACCGCTAGGCGCCCTCAGGGGGCGGAAATATGGCGGCGGCCGCCGTGTTACCGTAGTACAGCCCAGGGGCGGAGCTCGCCCCTTTTCGCGCCAAGCCGGGACATCGGCTCCCGCCCGGCCGTTCCGTTCCGCTCCCCTCCCCTCCGCCCCGCGCCGCCCGGCCATGGCAGCACACACCGTGCCCGGATACTCGCCCGGCTTCAAGAAGCCTCCTGCCGTGCTGCGGCTGAAGCGCAAACGGCTGAGGAGGAGCGAGCCCCCGGCCGCCGCAGCTCCCCCTCCATGCGTTGCGGCACCGCGGGGCTCTTGCGCACCCGCCCGCCGCAACCCGTTCTCCAGCCTGGACAACGCGCCCCGGGCGGCCGGCACCCCGCAGCCGCTGGAGCGGGCCTGGAGGCCACCGGCAGACGGGTACCCCTCGGCAGCGCCGTTCTGGCAGGTAGGGCCGGGCCTGCGGGGACCGGGGGATTCTCTGTGGGGCCGGGCAGGCGCTGGGTGAAAGGGAAAGGAGACTCCGCTCTGGCGCTGGCAGCCATCGCCCTCAGCCGGCCGCGGCAGCCAGGAGCCCGCTCCTCTGGGGAACAGCAGCCCCGAGGCTGGGGCTTCCCTGGCTCTGTGCACAGACCAGACCGAGCCATTGCACTGCTCCGGGTAGGCGCCTTCCGATCGCACCGAGGGTGGGTGTTCGCAGCGTATACATGCTTATCACTCCGGGAGTTTCACTGCAGGGAGAGGGGCGGTTTTATACATTACGAACCTAGTGCTGATTTTGTGCTGCCTCTTACGCTTCTTTCCCATTCAGCTTTTAGAGCCTGTTTCTGAAGATAAGCCCACCACGAGAGCGGAGCCCTATGAAAGAACTGACATCCTCACCCAAACCGATGTATGAAACAGCACGTACCACTTCTGAAATGGTTTTTAGCTGTTCTCAGTTCACAAAAATAGCTGAAATTGTTTAATTCAATATTTGATGGCCCATCTCTGTATAAAGTGATGTACTAAAATGTCAGTGTCCAAGAAACTGCCTTAATTTGCCTTGATATTTGCTGCTCAAGTGACGGTCTAAAGCCAGCCTGACATCACTATTGTAGTTCCAGTTGGCAGAGATTGTTGTCTTCTTCCAGTTTTATTACCATGTTCACCATAATTCTCCTGTTCCTTCATTCTATATTTCGTTGAGATTAAGTGTGTTCTTCAAGGTGATACATCTCCTGTGGTCTTTTATTCAGCTGCAGATAGGGAACAACTTCACTCAGCACACAAAAAAGAGAGGATACTAAAGAACCAGTCTTTGAAAGACAAGTTTTTAGCAGGCAATGTCTAACATTGTTATGGTGTCAGAAACTGGAGTTAAGACTAACTTAGCAGAACAGAAAAATGACCTCTCAAAGAGAACAAACTGTCCTAGAGCTCCCCAGTGGGGTTTCCTGTATCCTCTGGGAAAAGTGTCCAACACTACAGCCACCAAGAGAGGATCAAATTAAACAGTAACTGGTTTGGCATGGAAATTCTTGTCTTCATAAACTTCAGGCTAAGTTGTTGAGGTTGTTTTGGTTTCTTTTTTTTTAAGTCCTTCATCCTTTTATCTGTTCCTAGTTCTTAACTTTCGGAAAGATTCCTGTGACTAAAAATCTACTTTTGCATTTTTATAAGCAATATAATGCTGTATTTGTAGTAGAATCTGTTACTAAAATAATCGAGTATGAACTGTGACTTTGGCTCTCCTGTGAACAGTGAAACTCTGAGTAACTTAGAAATCCTGTCTGAAAAAGCGTTTTTGTTTCAAGTATGTGTCTTAAATTAAGGTAAATATTTCCTTAGGAACAAAAGGAGTTAGGCATTTGGAAGCTGTGACTGCCCCATCCCTGGCAGTGTTCAAGGCCAGGCTGGATGGGACTTTGAGCAAGCTGGTCTTGTGGAAGGTGTCCTTGCCCGTGGCAGGGGGTTGGAACTAAATGATCTTTAATGTCCCTTACAGACCAGTCTAGGGTACCTGCTGTGCACTGAATTGGACAAAAACAGGACACGGCACGTTTAACTTGTCTTTTTATAGGCTACTAAACCGAAGGTGTTCCATGTGATAGCTGCAGTCCTGTGTCTGGTCTGCCTGCCAGCAAAGGTATATTAAATTCACAAGGGAGGAGACCTAACAATGCTAAAATATAAATAGATAGCTACATAGGTTGGTTTTTTGTTTGGTGGTGGTTGTTCATTTTTAGCTTTTTGTTTGTTTTCTAGGGGTTAACTGGTGTTATTTCTGTTTTATAAGGACCTTCATTCACCTGCTGCTGTACCCGAAGTCCCCTCCTCACCAAAACATGAATTTCCTGCAGACTGGAGTATCAAAACGCGACTTCTATTTATGTCTTCACAACCTTTTACCTGGACAGAACACTTAAAAGCACAAGAGGAAGCTCAAGGATTTGCTCAGCATTGTAGAGCTATAGAAACAAACTTGCCACAGAACTTACAGGTAATACATAAGAGGGTAGCTTGAAGCTCCAGCTTTATAAAGAAGACTGTACCTTTGCACCTTTCTGTAAATGTCCTGGCAGCGAAGGCTTGATTCTGTTTTATTTTCATCTTACATTAAGAATAAGGCCTACTTACTAACCTGATTGCATCCATGGTTTGTACCTACAGCAGCAAGCAGTGGTGGCTGGTCTTGAATGACCACTTAGAGATTAAGGTAAATCTTAAACTGTGGAGCAGCTGCCAGTTGCTGTCCATCTTTCTTCAGTTTGCCTTATTCACAAGCCCAGGATTTTTCTGTTTTACTATCTGATGTAATATTTCTTTAATCCTTCACTTGCAACACTGCCTGAAGTGAAGTATTACTGTCCTCACCAAATACTTTTTGACACCTAGGAACCAAAGCTGTCGACAGAACTGCGTTGTGCCTTTCAGCAAAGCCTCGTTTACTGGCTTCACCCTTCTCTGCCATGGCTGCAGCTGTTCCCTCGCATTGGAGCAGATAGGAAAATAGTTGGAAAGGCCAGTCCTTGGTCACAGGATGAAGACTTGCAACAAGTGCTAATGAGTGACTGGTAAGTGGAATCAAACACTGTATTTAGTAAGATTCAGATACTGAGATTTTAATTAATGTACAAGCTCTTTCCATTTTTGTTAGAAAGCTTTTGAATTTATTTTTTTCCTTTTAGAATACATATTATTTTGAGGATCAGGTTAGAGAAATAGAAGACTAAAGCTATTTTCATGTGTTAAATGATCCTCTCTGATCCTAGTTGTTAGTCTGGGTAGTATTCCATAAATCCAGGTCGCCTCTGAGGCTTCCTGTAAACCCATGTGCTAGAAAGCACGTGTGCTGGAAGAGCACAGTGCTTGCAAACAGGCTTCCCGGATGCTGAGCACATTTGAAGATCTGGCCAGTCATTCAGAGTGCTCTCAAACCCATGCAAAGTACACCCACCAACACCCAGCCAGACCTTTGCAAAGTACACCCACCAACACCCAGCCAGACCTGTGCAAAGTACACCCACAACAGCCAGCCAGACCTGTGCAAAGTACACCCACCAACAGCCAGCCAGACCTGTGCAAAGTACACCCACCAACAGCCAGCCAGACCTGTGCAAAGTACACCCACAACAGCCAGCCAGACCTGTGCAAAGTACACCCACCAACACCCAGCCAGACCTGTGCAAAGTACACCCACCAACACCCAGCCAGACCTGTGCAAAGTACACCCACCAACACCCAGCCAGACCCAGCTGGTTATGTCGACAGCCAAGGATTACCTCCAGTCACAGAAACCTTTTCTTCTGATGCAGGTCTGTCAGCTTTACCTCTCTGTACAATCTGCTCAAAGCCAAACTGTGTCCCTACTTCTACGTATGTACCTACCAGTTTACTGTCCTGTTCCGGGCAGCCGGCCTTGCAGGCAGTGATGTCATCACAGCTGTAATTTCTCCCACAACTAGAGGTCTGAGGAAAGCCATGAGAAATGAAGGTGAGGTGAAACGAGTCCAACTAGGATTTGAACAACTGATAACGTGCATTGGCTGCAGCACAGAACCATTCATTGCTTGCTCTCCTCCTCTGTTCAAGGCATAGAGTTTTCTTTACCTCTGGTAGAAGAAAGTAAAAGCAGGAAACAGAAAAACTCTGAAGTGAATTTGGAAACAGAAGGTGCCAACAGCCTCGAAGTGAACAACAGCATGGAAGGTGGAGAGTATGTATTACATATGTTAGTTAGGTCTTCCACAATTCTTAGAATTCAAGGGTATCTACAGAATCCTCAATGTTCTATTTGGAAACCTTCATAAGAAGTGTTGCCCATCTAACACTGATTCTGTGTTTCCCAGAGAGCCAGCTCCAAGCGATGATGATGATGATGAGGATGAAAGTTTTTCTTGGCTTGAGGAGATGGGAGTCCAAGACAAGGTTAAGAAACCAGATGCTATTTCTATTAAACTGTATCCTTTCTGCGGACATCACTGTGTATGACAGTGGAAAACCATACAGATCTTATCTTTCTGTGGTATAGATTTGAGTTTTGTAAAAGCTTTTGAAAGCTTATTTCCAAATACCAATCCTCATATTACTGCATATCCAGGGACTGTGCATGTCTTTTTTGTTTCTTTATGACAAGTATTTCTAGATGCTTTTATTCTTGAAGGAAAAGGCAGTGTGAAAGAAAAGGGTGTCTGTTCACATATGCTGGATTTACACTTAGAAGTAGTGTGGCATAGCAGGGACAAAGTTACAGACTGGGACAGCTTTTGCTGAGAACCTTTAGGTGTTTCAAAGGGACCAATGAACTCCGTCGTCTTCTGGTTCCGTTTGCATGTGGTGAGCACCTGAGGTTTTAATAATGAAATCAGACCCCTGGTTTAAGATGGTGTTTAATATTTTGAAGAACAAATCTGGATCAGTGTGAAACTTGGTGGGTTTTGTTTGTTTTAACTGACTAGACTGGTCAGAGGGGCATCTTCTGGAGCTGCGCTGCTCCAGTTCTAAATTGGATGCATCGATGCTTTTCAGTTCCCCATGGTTTTCCTTTGACTTCAGTCAATGCAGTCGTAAGGATAATCGTGAGGTGCAGATGGATCACAAACCCCAGTCCCTTGCACTGGTGAAAGGAACCAACACATTCACCTTGCTGAACTTCCTGATAAACTGTAAGAGCCTGGTGGCTGTGGCAGGCCCACAGGCAGGGCTTCCGCCGACTTTGCTGTCCCCTGTTGCTTTCCGAGGTGGAACAATGCAAACGCTCAAAGTAAGTCACACCACTGTCTCTATTTTCTAATATAGCAAGTTGTTTCTTCACCCAGTACATCAGACACTGCCTTTGTACAGATTCTCTCAGGTACTGCAGAGTAATTTTTGTTGCTACTACCCAAGGGAGCATTTTGGCTGCAATACAGGCTGCCTCCAAAGTCTTTGTCCACATCGATCTGTGCTGCTAAACTGAAATACCCAAGTTTCTGTTCTTCACACCCTGATAAGTAAGGGGTTAAATGGACTTCTCAAATACTAAAATAGTTCTTAAAATGTTCTCCTGAGATCTTACGGGGTCTCCAGCTATCAGAGATACTGCTTGCATAGAGGAAGCCTCTAAACCATGGCTCACCATCTGTTACTATAAGGAGATGGTGGGTACTAAAGGAGAGGCTATTAACAGAGGTAGTGCAGTCTTCGCCCACCAGAGAGCAGTTCTCCCTGTTCTTCAGCAGCTAACTTAATGCTGTATAGCATTCCTGCGTATCACAGTCAGTGCGTTTTAGTTCTTAGAAAGACAGTAACAGCCTCATGCTCATGTATTGAACAGTAAGTTGACAGTACTGAGAAGTATTTTGAACCTTGAATGGGACTGTAGCATTGCAATATTGAAATAAATTAAAATCAGGGCTTGATTTGGTGTGTCAAGAACTAATCCTACGTGGTTTTCTCCTCAGGCTCGAAGTATAAATGCCAAAGCCAGGGTTCGCTTGGCCTATGAGAACATATTCAGCCTGGAGATTGTGGGCCCGGTCATGCCTCATTCTCTGCATGCACTGACCATGCTGCTCAAGGCTGCCCAGGGGGGAGCATTCTCTGGTGTATTTTATACGCACGAGCCAACTGCTGTGTTTAACACTGATCTTGACAACGCGCGCCCTGCCTTGAACGAGGTAAGGAAACTAGCACGGACAGGCTTTCCTGCTAGGAACAGTATCTTTATTGCAAACTGTAGGACACAGAGTGACATAAAACTTTCCCTTAACACACGGGTTTACACCCGACTACTTGTGATCACCACCTGGCAGTCCTCAGGGTTTGCCCCTCCCTTAGAAATGGAATAATCCAGAGGTACACAAATGAACATTTAGAACTGCAGGTAGTTCAACAGAAATACCTATGCTGTGTCCCTCTTCTTCATGTAAATTCCCACAGGAAACGGTACACAAAGATCTTCCTGCATGTGGACTGCATCCCAAGACTTTGGATCAGCTGAGTCAGCGTCCAACATTGAGAAAATCTTCCATCCGATTTCTGGAAATGAAGGATTATGCTTATACCTGGAAGTCCTAGGTATGCTAGTCTCATTTAATGGGAGATGATGCTCAAGTGTGCAGTTGCTGTATATAGTTCATGTGCGTCTACACAGGCAGCACCCATGTGGCACCGGTAGGGATAAGATCTAGTTGCACAACACAGACAGCTATCGCAAAAAACACTTCGAAGGACTTCTAAAGGAAATGAATGAAAAGGCCTTGGACGTTTGCGTTTGTATTCTAGAAAGCCTTTTTTAAATAAAACTGGATAAAACATGAGTGTTTTATTGGTCTGACTTGTGTCCAGAAGGTCTGTATTCCTCATGTCATGCAGGTGTGCTGCAACTGCTCTGTGTTAACCATTTTGGACATGTGGAATTCTTGGCACAACCTTCCTCCCCTCCTTCCAGGACTGCTCTCAACTCCACAAAGACAGATGAAAGCTGGATGGACACAGCAGTGTTCTGGCTGCAGCAGGATTTGATTAAAAGGTTTCGATTCCTCAGAACTGCTGGGCATAGCTACCTGGTATTCCCATACCCACACTCACATTAAAGCTAACTAGGCTTTAAAGAGCCACTTGTACAAACAGGTTAGAGGAGTAGATAGTTGTGGCACCTGTGAGAGCACAGAGAGCCAGAAGGGGGCTGCTGATCTAACGTTCATAGCAATAGTAGCGTATGGGCAGGTTGAATTCAGTCTGCTTCACTTCAAATGAGAGCTGTTATTGATGAGGTGTGTATGCCACTTTTTACACAGCTATTAGGTGATCGGGTTTCAGCAGCAGCAAACATTGAATCTGAAGAGGCGTATGTAGAACAACATTGTGCTTGTGCACTCCAACACTTTGAATTCAACCAGTACTTTGCACAGAAAACAAAGCAGTGCTCAGGCCATGTGGTGAGCTACCCTTATCTTCACCGTGGTGCTGTTCTGCACAACACCTCAGAATTGACCAGCAACAGGAGGCTTCATCCAGGTCTCTCTTGAGCTTCCCTGTTGTCCCAGGGGTGAGCCTCTCTGAGAGCTGTTCCTGACCTCAGAGCCTACCATCCAGTTCTGAAACGGGCAGCATCTTCCCAGTCTGTGCTTGAGGAACAGGCCTACAGAGTATGTGTTAGCACATGGAACAAGTTACTGAAATCACCATTCTGCAGTTGCCTCTATGGAAAGGCAATTTTAATTGAGCCAATGTTGGCATTCACTCAGAGATTTGCCTACCCTTTCAGCAGCATGCACCCACTGCTCCCGGTCCTGCAACACAGCGCTGGTCCCAACGCATAGTTGGCACTAGGGAATCTTCCCTCCAAAAGCTCTGGCATGAGCCTGCCCCACCTACCGGTATGTTCAGTAAGTACTACCTACCATTATCAGGCATGTGTAGAGCAGCAAGATTGATTGATTTACCCTGTCCCAATGAGTAAAATTTCATTAACCTGTCCTTCGTTTGGGAGAGGCAATTCCAACTTTTCCACGGGACAGGCACTTGGCCTTCCCGCTCCTCCAGTCCCAACTATTTAGAAATTACAAACAGGAAGAATCCAAAGAAATTGTTCCCATGGGAGCCGGCTACAAGTCCTCAGGTGGCTGTTTCTAAGGGCTCCCCTCTTGTGTGACAGGGAAGGCGCAGAAGCACCTTCAAGCAAAGTTACTCCTAGGGAAAGAATTCTACAGGAGAAGGAAATCCTGCAGCCAGAGCTGGGAGAAGTCACAGGCTAATCCTCTTCAAGACAGCTCAAGTGCTGCATAAATAACCAGGTTCCAAGAGAGTGTTTCCTAATTGTTCTTTTTAATGTATCACTACTTATCTATTCCTGCATGCAAAGGACACTCAAACCAATTCAAATTTACAGATTTAACAGAAGCACATCGCTGCACTAGCTTTAGATCCATAGATCATCTTAAACAAGGAGTTAAACTAGAACAGAAACCTCAAAATCAAGAACTGTCATAGTTAGGGTATTACAGACCTTAGTTACCTTTTTTCACAAGTCTTCCTTAAGACCAAAGGTTAAATCCATGTACAGCACCACATCTTTAACATGTCTTTACATTACACATGGGGAATACAGACCTAAAAAAGGCAAAGCAACAGGTACAAGAGATTGTTCCAGATGTGATGCTGCACAGCTGTGACACCAGTGCTGACATGGACAGAGTGAACAGAGTAATCAACATCTCAACTGCTTCAGCTCTATCAAACCAGACATTTACACAAAAGTCTGATTAAGAGCTGCTCCCACATCCCCCATTAATTACTCTTAAGTCATACATCAACAAGCCCGACTTGAGCTAAGACCCATACAACACCCACTTCTCCTAGGGTGCATCCTTCCACTGCTGTACCATCGTATTCAATGATTTTTATACACACCTTCCAAGTAGTGCAGCAAATACGGCGAGGAACTCTTCAAATATGTAGTCAGAGACTGAAGGCGAGAAGCCAAAGGGAGAAAAGTTTTAATTACAGACAATTATGTCCATGAAAATTAACTTAGGCCTAGAGCACTTTGACAGACGAGTAAGGGTCTTTATTTTCTGGAAGTGGGCAGTCAACAACCAAACACCATTTCTCTGCTGTACATAAGACATGACCCTTGTCCCTTCAGGGCACAGAAAGACACCTTGTTCTTTAACAGTTGGCAGAATACACACAGGTCATCTTACTTTGTGGAAGAGGTACTAGTAATTCTTCACCTCTGTGTTCCTATTACCATGGCAAAGCTCACACACTTTAGGCCTGAGCGCAGCCTTGCTGTGTACAAACTGTGTTTTGTTCCTATACCAGACAAGGCTCTGCTCAGGGGGTGTAATACAAAGAAACCTCAAAAAGACTTTTCTGACATAAGCACCTGAGCTGCAGAAGTCCATAAATCCTGGCAACCTGATCATAACTCAGACAAATCCAGCCAGAGGTGTGCAGTGCCCTTTCCAATCCAGAGTGATCACAGCTCAAGTACTAACACTTCTTAAATTAAAAGGGGAAAAAAGAAATGGGGGTGGCGGAAGAAGCGTAAAAGAAGCAAAAGCTTTGTACATCCTCTCCCTTGTCAAACTGCCCAAACTCTGGATCAGGCTCTCTCCTTGAGGGCAGAATACCATTACAGAAGTTGGAAGCCCAGGGAATTAATTTGGTAATACTCCATCCAAAGCAACCAGAAGTGACCCTGCAGCCTTAACAGTTATCGATGATCCTCAGCATACTCTTACACTGCGCCCTTCTTCCACAAGTCAACTTGGCAGACACTTGAATTACTGCTTACTGACCAGTGATTAAGATTATGAACTTGTGCTGCTTTTATTGACCAAGTTGGGTACAACAATTTAAGCATCGTTCTATCCCTTCCCTCCCCCCCAAATCCAGTTGTAGATTTGTTAAGAGTTTAAAATTCACATTAACCACAAAATCATACAATCAACATCAGGCAGTGTGTTAATTTGTTTGGAACAGACAACTCCATCATCTCCCTTCTTAGAACATGCAGGGAGAGTCACCTTCACATCGCGAGTCTCACGGGAACCACTGCTGGACTTCCTGCTGTCCCTTCGAGTGCATGTCTTCTGCCTAAATCACGTACATCCTGGAGCATGGGCTGGGGGGCCAGCTGCAGTGCGCCACCAAGTCCAACCATGGACTGAACACAGACAGCAGCCGCAGTGCTAACACTGTACAACAGGGCTACCACCACATGCTTTCTCGCGGGGCCATGGTGCTGCCTGGTACCCCTCGAGCAACACACACCAGCCTCGACCAGCCATGGGCGAGCACGTGACCTTCACCAGCTGCTGGCAAAGTGCACGGGTAGCTTTACCGAGACCAGGGAAAACTGCAGCATCGTACAAAACAGTATGAAAGTGTTAACATTCCGTATTGAAGAGGAATCGCATGAGCTTTAAAACAAGGGTTCCAATTACTGATGCCTCCAGAGTCTGTCGTCTGATTTAGTCATTTAAGAAATAATTACATCACTAATGTAAACAATATAAACATACCAAAAACTAAGTATGATTTAAATACATTTTGATGGTACAAAAGAAAAACCTGAAGGTGTCTGTACAGTTTTTACAACGTGGGAATTGCCAATGTATTTACAACATGAAAGGGCAAATACCATTTTTGTGCAGAGTAGAATTATCTGAAATAATGTCAATATAAAAAACAATATCTAGCGGTGTGAGGCACTCCTAAACATGGTGGTATTAACCATGCTTTCCTTTGGTACAAGTCCCATCGCTTGGAGAGCCGCAGTTGCTGCTGTGGCTTTAGCATGCTTCTTGTTAAGGCTGGCAAAAGTAGGCCTGTATTCATTTCCATTGACTCTCACCTGTTTATGGGAAAAGAAAGCATTACAAAGTGCCTCTTAACCACCGCTCTGAGGCAGCGCTTCGCAGCTCCTCCTTTAAGCACCTTCCCTACACAATCCCTCTTCGGGTAGTCAAAATCCACCCCTGGTCTGTAAGCATCATCATTTCTGGACATCTAGTGCTAATACAGGGTATGATGTGAAAAAGAACGCTCATGTTGTAAGATAACTGAAGGACAAACCAATCTTGCTCGCTGCCTTTGCAACAGAAAGGTTCAACACCATGCCTGCAAGCAAACAGCAAGAATATGGTACCACATGAGTCAGTAATTTTACTAGGCAGTGGAACAGTGTGTTTCTTGATGGATTTACAGACTAATGAACTTCAGAGGTCTGATCTGGCCATTACAGAAACACGACTTAGGAATTTTAGCAAAGACACTGCTCAGCAGTCCTCAACCACCCATAAGATGGCTTATATGTTTATATGCAAATAAAACCATGAATTTACATCACCTTTAACACAAAGACCAACAGCAAACAAAGAAACTCACACGCACCTTAAAGATAAAATGTTTGCGATGATCAGGCCCACTATCATCCACCAACACAAATTCGGGTGGTGACCATCTTCTTTTGTTACAGATCTCCATCAAAGCAGAAACGGGATGTTTACCTTGAAGAGAAAATGTATTTGAAATTTCAGTACCACTACGGAAGCCATCATTTTAAACGAGATTGCTTTAAGAAAAGCAAGACTCTCACCTGAAAGATCCTTCATTACAACATAATGTCCAGATCTCTTCTGTGCCTTCTCTCCCACAGCAACAAGCCCTAAACAAAACACAAGAAGTTTACATTTCTGATCCTCACCCGACTTCTGTATTACCAGCAGTAAAGTAACAACATGTACTCAGTGGAGGTGAAGTCTGAACACCATTCAATGGCCTTTTCAGAAGTCTTCCAAACCTCCCTTTCATCCAACTTTTTTTTTCCCCTTCATACTTCCTACACATAACACTCTTCTCAAGTGCTCTATTAAGACTCTGAACAAGCCAGGTAGTAGAAAACTGAGTAGTCTCATGCAAGTCAGGAAACACCTGTTTTTCAATGCCCTCTTTGGAGAAACACTGAACAAGAAACAAGTTTAAAAACACTCTCTCCTTCAGTGTTTTTCTGCAACCCAAAAGCCATCCACTACTGTAACAGTTTGCCTCTGACACGCTGAGCAGCTGAATTATTTCCACTAAATAGTAAGTGTAACCTAGCACATCCTTTTGCAATACAAGTAGCACAGCACCATCCTGATGTGCTCTCCTTATTTATCAGTATTCAAATCCTTTAAGTGCAAATTCACAACCCAGTTTCCGTGCTTTCAATTGCATCTGAATATAAAACAGCAGAAGAGTGTGCAACTGGGCCACAAAACACAAAGAGCACAAGTGCCAGTGAACGTCACTGTGAAACATGGAAGTTGAACATTTTTCTTTTTGAAAGCTTACAAGAAATTAAGGGCAACAATTGCTAAAAACATACCAAATGCCAGTAACCATGCCATATTCATACAGTGACTCAAGTTTCTTTACATCTTTACATGCCATTACCTTAAGTACCAAAAATAGCTGCCCAGTTTTCAGTTTTTCAGACTTCAGCCCTTCAAATACTACTTTGTTTCTTACCTCTATTTGTTTCTGTTCCTGGCTTTGGTGAATAAGGACAGGGAGATACTGCAATTGTTTCCAGTTTCTTCCTGTTCCTTTAGGTTTTTTTTGGTTGGCATTTTGATTTGGTTTGCCTTTGAAGAAAATCCTTCTCTCCTTACCAGATTGTCATCCTAATATTCACACAGCTCCTGAGTAAGGGCTTTTCAAGTGGTATGGAACCCTCACAGACAAGAATCACTGAAACAAGGTTTATTTTTCTTCCTCTTACAGAATTTTATATCCAAAGTAACCAAAGATTTCCACCAAAGAAAAAACCCTCTTATGTCATTCTCTGATTAATATTGTGTCTCCCTCACTCGCACTCACTGACACTTGTCTTCTGTATCTTGTCCCTGGTACCTCAAGAGGGACTGTCAAAAAAGCAGTGGATTCCGCCATGCCCCACTGATGGACCAAGGTTCTTTGAACACACAACCAGCAATTTACTGGCTGATATCAAAGCCCAAGAAGGGTTTGGCTCAATGCTGCCTGTGACAGAACTACAGATCTTGCTCAGTGCCTGGGAAAAGCAGGGTCTAAGGGAAAGCTACGACAAAGGCAGACAGACAACCTTTTGGTTTGTGTCCCAGTGCAGCCTACTGAGTAATTCTCAGCCAACTGCTTGGTCCTGCATCTAGAAATAGTATTTTATTTGGGGATGAGTTCTAAAAACATGACAAAACATTCCTTACAAAACAAAACCAGGATACTTAATGTAATAGACAGATTCATTGTAAAAATTCCTGATTTGTCTTTAAACCTCTACAAAAAAAACTTTTAAAAAATACTATTTTTTATACATTTAAGCATCAAAAAAGTCTGATGTTTGAAGAAGCTTTTCAGCTACTCAACACAAATATACAATCACTGTTCAGCTGCTTCTTTGTAATGCATGAAACATGCAGCCTCTTCACAATGCAAACTCCCTCCCTGTATTACAGGCTTGGTTGGCTCAACTTTCAAGATAATTCTTTATCAACACAGAACACGTTTAGAATTTTTTATTTTGGTGGAAATGATCAGATTAGGTTGCATACATGATGATAATCAAGTATTTAAAACCAGTTAAATCTGAGCAAAGCACAGCCATCACTAAGGTTATCTGTATTTTCAGACAGAGCTATCACAGGCTAGGAAGAGGCATCCTTTAACTCCACTAAACATTTTTAATTGTTATTGAAGACTGAATGTTCTGAAGAAGAAAGAGCAAACTACCTGTTACAGAATGCCCAGCACAACAAGGACCTGACCTGTCTCAGGCCATAGGGCTTGGTGCTTGAAACTTTGGTAACAAATTCTGCAGGCACTAAGGAAATCTGTATTAGGAACAACATGAGGATCCTGGGACACACTTCTCTAACTGCAAACTTAAGCTGCAACATGAGCTGCGTCTCACTAAAACATTTTTAATGTTCAAAACGTTCACAGGTTGTGCAGCAAAACTGCCTCTTTCATGTGAGGAGCAAGCCGCATGATGAACAGAGCTAACCCTTCTTCCCTCCTCACCGCAAAAATCCATCACCATGTTACACAGGCTGTTTGAGAAAATAATACTGACACTGTTTCTCAGTTTCTTCTCTCCGACTGCTATAAATCAAACTAAGTTGAAGGAACTCTTGCCAGCACCGAGAACTTTCCAAGACAACATTTACAAAGACGACAGTAGCTAAGTAACAGCAACAAAATACTTGTCAAAAATGATTTTCTTGGCAACCACTCTGTCACCAGGTTATCTTTTTTCCCTTTCGTTAAACAGAGAGGTTGCACCGAAGAAAACCAGCTGAAAAGTGAAGTCTGTATTACTGTGTTCAGTACTTTGAGACTGTTGCACTTCCCATTTATAAACCCCACATTATGCTGCTAGAAAGTCTTCAGGATTTAGAAAGCAATGAATATTTTCATAACATAGGCCTTCCTCATTTTCTACCTCTCTGTGCTTAATATTTCAATGTTTAAACTGTATTTTCACTGCTGTCACCTGAGCAGTACTGAACTACCTCTGTATTAAGAATTATCCTGTTGACACCTAAAGATTCCTCCAGCAGCATCTCTGCAAACAAACTTCACATTTGCTTTATAAGCTTTGTTTTCTTCCAAGCTCAATCATGAATATTGATAAAAGCTAACATAAATCCATAATTCAAAGTATTTCCATGCTTTGATATTAGATGTGATCTATTTAAAATATTAAAGTTTCTCAGTTGAAAAAAAACCAAATATATATTAGGAGAACAACAGGCAGAACATGTTTTCCTGCAGCGCTGTTGATTTTGCTAACATGCCTAATAAATCTTGAAATTTTACTAAGATTATGAATCTGGCATTTAAAATGGTTAGAACTTGTATCACTGATGAAAAATACCCAAAAACATTCACTCTGAAAAGAGAACTCTTGCTGAATGTGCTGGCAAGATGGCCAACCATACAAGCCACGCTGCCCAGCCTCAGGAGCAGCATGCTGCCTGCAATTCAAAGGAGAGGTCTCTTGCATCAAATGAAACAAGTGCAACAGCTCTCCACTTGTGGCTGTGGACTTTTGATAAAGAGAAGCAGAAAAGACCGCTAAAAAAAACAATCTTTGGAAACAATCAGGCCAACATCACTGTAGTTGAGCAAAGTTTCTTGCAACAGGATCAAATGAGGAGATGGAAAAGCAAAGAGAGCAGACGGACAAAAAAGAATCCCTTTGAAAGACCTAAAACCATCAGTGTGAGACTGTTCCTGTCAGGACTTCAGCTGAAAGGCAGCAGCAAACCCAGCTCTGTAGGTCTCATCTCTGTCCTCCACCCCAGTTTAAAACTGATCTAGTCAATCTTCTATCCAGCCCCATTTCTGCTTGAGCCACTTCCTCTAGACCAACCACAATGGATTATCCCTGTCTCATGCCTTCTCCACACATCCAACTGAGGCACATCCCTAATTTAATGAGAAGCACTTTCGAACTGGAGGGTGATGGTTAGGGAAAGTTAAAGAACATCTGGAAGAGTCCACAAGCATAAGGACAAAGCCTACATATATAATCCAGGGCACAAAAACCTTGTACCAAAATCACCTATGCCATTCTGTTAGTTTTTCCA
The DNA here is from genome assembly GCF_033783945.1 of Neopsephotus bourkii. Taxonomy (NCBI): domain Eukaryota; kingdom Metazoa; phylum Chordata; class Aves; order Psittaciformes; family Psittacidae; genus Neopsephotus; species Neopsephotus bourkii. The sequence goes on along the minus strand of NW_026901456.1, from coordinate 3,886,500 downwards.
GTGGTGCTGTACCCAGAAAAGGGCTACTACTTCCAAGTTATTTTGCCCGTCTCCAAAATTGACATGGAAGTTTATACTGCCACAAGACATGTAAAGAAGGGCTTACCTTTCCGATCTGTCTTAAAGTCCACCATAATTGGCTCAACGCTGCCTTCTTTGTTTTTCCCAAGCCCTTCTCCTTCTCTCCAGCCCATTTTTCTCATCAGCTGAGCTCCCATTCCTCCAGTTACAGGGGCTGCTCTTAAGAACTGATCCTATCCAGAAAAAGAAAAGTAAAACAAGTCCTAAAGTTAGCACTGGGGTTTTGAAACCTAAGTGGAAGCTTCCAGAAAAATGTTTCTAACAACCTTTCACAGACTCAATTAAAAAAAAAAACATACACCTTAGCTTTATATACATTAACATTTGGCAGCAACCAGAATTCACGCAGACACACGAGACACAAATCAATATTTGCAAAAAAGAACAACTTAAGAAAATTCTAATGTGATCCAAAAGTGGCAAGTGACCCTTTGCAGACATATGTACTTAATAAAATGATAACCGTCCAGTTTTAAACACGCTACTTTGGTTCCAATGCATCTCTTCTCATCTCGTGAAAGGAGGCAGTGTTAACTGTTTAACTGGCAACATGTGTGCCAAGTGTACCTAGTTTCTGAACAAAATACAAGCACATTTAGTAATGACATTCACAGAGTGTTTAGGCGTATTTTAAATATATATTTATAAAAGTTTCCCCATTTTATTATACAGCAGTTGCACATTCAAGTTCTACTCTGAAAATCCACATGAAACATACAGGGTTTTATCTTCCTTTTTTTTTTAAAGGCGCTTAGCCACACAGTTTAGCATCAGTAGAGAAGTCTTCACATTCTTTCAAATCATCATTTACATAATAGCTGTTAAATGGTGAAAGCTTATAAACAGAAATCTTAAAAATCTGTTTTGATGTAAAGAACTTTAAAAACTCCTTAAATGTTTACGTACCTAGGCCTCGATGGCCGCAGTGTTGTGAATAGTAGGGCTGGCATTGACCGTGGCAAGAAGGCAGCTACAAGGATTTGACCCTGAAACAAGTTTCCATATAGAGGGGTGAAAGTTCACAGGTTATTCTGTGAACTATCAACTCTCTTCTGCCCCCCCCGCTGACCCAAGTAAGTAAGTCAATCATTTCCATCACAGCAAAGAATTGCTTGCCTTAAAATATACAAGTTTACACACTGGCACTGATAAGTCCATCCGTTATTTCGCATAGTAGGTTAGATGATACAATGCCTAGTATCTTTGTGAAAATGTTACTTACTATCAAAGCAAATTAACAGAACACTGTTTGGGGTTTTTCTTCTCTGAGTTGTGCTTGCAAAAGTAAGCATTTCCCAGGTTTGGACACAGGACTGGTTTGGACACAGGACTGATAGGTCCTTGGTTTTGATACGTACAAAAAGAAAACCAGAAGTCTTACTTTTGCAGAGACTAAGGATATCAAGGGGATTTCCAACTGTCAACTGGCACACACTGAAGCATGTGTGTAATCCCCACGATGTTAAAAAATTGTCAAAAATAATAATTGTGGAAGATTGTGGCAGAACTTCTCCAAATATTTCCCTATTAAACAGTGAACACCTAGCAATCGTGTAACTGGATGCTGCATTTAACAATGTGGTCTGATGGAAAAGCGGAGAGGCTACATGCACCCCTCCAGTTCAACTTCTTTTCTGATTGGTGAAGACCATGCAGTGCGTGTGCGTACAAAATCAGTTTCTTCGATATGAACTGCCTCAATCTATATACCTAGAACGGCTTTTACTTACTTCCATTTTCATCCTCCCCTCTCTTTTCCAGGAACCTCTCATAAGAAAAGGGCAACCTTGCTGAGAATGATACAAACCCCAGTCAGTGTCACCCTGGGTTCCGATTCCTCTTTTGTACCTGCTTTTCAATGATAGAATTTTCAATACAAACATCTGTTTCATTACCACCAGCGTGTATTCAGTTCACAAATGATAAAATTGCCATTTCTGGATGAGGTCATTTCATGTTACACAACTTTCTCATCACACCTGTAAATGTACTAATAGTACATTTAGTAGTTGCGTAGAAAAGAAAGACCAGAGCCTAAATATTGCCATTCTTAGTTAAAAGTCAAAGCCCTGAGTTCCTACATAGGAACTACCAGAGCCCGAATAAAATTCCAAATCCTGGAAATAAAAAGTCTTCTAAATCCCAAAGTGTAGTTTATTAAAAACACCTCTTCTGCTGTGTGAATTCAGAGCCCTGTCTGTTAACTTCAGCAGGAATTTTTCACACTATGCTGAGTCTTAAACATGTATATAGAAGCAAGACAACAAGGAATTAGAAATGACAGACTTGTTTCAGTACAGAATAGCTGTACCTGTACATCACACTAGAAGGCTAAATGAAATAATTCTCCTAAATGAGAGGAGCCAGAAGCCCACTTTGATTCAGCTTACTGAAGAAGCAAAGAAGGCTTGCAGCAGGAAGAAACTGTTCTTCCAGTTTTGGTTTGGTTTTAAATAATAAACTGAACATAAACCTCTAATGTCACCTGTACAATTATATTAACTAAAGGCAGTGACAGATAACTTCCCTCAGCCCATGATTTAACAGAGTATGGGTACAACTAGAGATGCGTTTGTAAGTACATTTGAAAATGTAAAAATTGCAGTAGAAATGTTAAAAAGAGCTGGAACAAGATCTAAATTTCTATTCAGTTCTAAAAATTACAAAACTCTTCAGCAGCTCCATACCCTTGCAGATCTGGCCCATAGGAGGGTATCAAATTGAAGACTATCTAATACAATAAACCCCAAAACAACAAACTAAAATAAAGATTTACAAAATAATTGTTCTCTTTCATTCACTAATCTCAATTTGAGTAAGTCTGTGTGAAAATTCAGTACCACTCCTCTCACCTTTTCATCTAAACTCCATGGAAGGTCAGACAAATAAAGTACACTTCCATTCTGCCAGTAGATGGAGACAATCAATAAACCACATTCTTGTGTCAACACTTGCTTTAAAAAGAAGGCTACACAGTAAAACCTGATCACTTAAGAGGGTTTTTTGGCAATTTAAAAACTATTCCTCTTTTAAAGCTATGTTAGAGCAACCCATTTTTGGAGACACGAGTGCCTGAATTAGCATTTAAGGGCTTACACAAGCAAAACCACACACACACACACACAAAAAAATCACACCTGAAAGATGACTTTACACTTTTTTTTTTTCTGAAACCCAATGCAAGTTGGACAGTCGACATCATTTAGTTGCAAGAGCTGACTCTGGGAAAAGGACAGTACACAGCACTGAACTAAACAATCCATAAAACAGCACCACAGCAGCCAAAATATGAAAGCTGTAATTGAGAGATCTTAAACTACATCATCAATTTCTCCTCTGTAAAAAGAAAATACCCATTCCTTCTCACACAGCCAACGTGCACTAAAATTTAAGTTGTGTCATAAGGTTTATTTCTTTTGGGCAATAGTTCATTAAGCAGAAGACAACAAAGTCTTAAAGGCACTTGGTGGTCAGTTTCAGCTATAGTACAATGGGCTGTCTTAAAGATTATTTTAGGACTAACTCTGAGAAATCCCTCAAAACCAAGCACCAGAACAAGCATCTATCCTTGGCAAAACTTTTGCAAAGTAGCTGAATCCTCCATTAAATAAACTGACACTTTTAGGAGCAGCCACATTCCTTCCACAGTAGAAGAGGAAGAATACCTTTCTGAAGAATGCTATCAAATGCCTTACAAAAACTACACTCCTGAAATCCTGAAGCAATGAGCTGCAGGATTTCTGTTTGCAGCATTTGCATAGTCAGTAGAAAGCAAGCTGAGGATAGTGGGGAAAAAATCCCAAAACATTTTGAGGGTTGAACAGGGAGCCACTCCAATATAACTAACACAGTTGATTGGCCTTGTCACATGGCCTTCATTTCTAATGAAAGCTCATGGTGTCATTTAAGGCAATAGCAATACAAGTGGCCTTGTGAAAAGGTCAGCAATCCTTCTGCAAGTGACAATCACAAGACTTAGTTTTACATCCATCTTTAGCATGAGTTTGCTCATCTGCTGTAACCATGGAAGAATGGAAGAATGCTTTAAGTCTTCATAACTTTATCTACGCAGAGTATTCTAATGGTCATAGTAAAACTGCATGTCACGCTTTAGCCCAACTGAATTAAACAGATCTCGGGTACTATCCTGTGTACATAGAACACTGCAGAAACCTTCTTTGGGGATAAAGTTTAGGTGGGAGAATTAGGCTGATAAATCCAGAAACAAGTGGTGAAGTTTGGGAAAGTCTGAGTAAGTAGACCTCAACAGAATTTGCCTGGGAAAGGTATTTGACCCCTTTCTCTGATTTAGCATTCATTCAGCAGCATAGTGTATTTGTAAGAAAACATCAAAAAAATACAAGAACAAGAAGCAACCTCCAGAACAAGTCAGTCATATTTGTGAACTGATTACACCAATGACGATAAACTGAAACAGAAGCCACTTTTCAAAAGAAAAAGATAATACTGCTCATAAATCTGCTTTCATGATACAAGAAACCTAACAACATATTATTCCTTCTGAAGTACTGCTCAGAACCCTGCGTATGAACATCATGAATTAACACGACTTAGAAAAACAAACCATACTTCTAATTGGTGTGCCGATCACTCAAGTATGCCACGTTAACCACTTTGGTAACTAATTCCCTCAGAACTTTATTTGAGATTGAATTGAAATTGCAAGCATATTTTGGTTTGAGTACATATTACCTTCTCCAAAGTTATTTTTAAACAACAAAAAGTAGCTGAAATCCACGAAATGCAAAGTGAAGACAGCGCTTATCAAAACAAGTTCCCCAAGTACTTTAGTTTTTCTCCCTTCCTGACACTGCTCTTCTGCTACATCAGTCTAGTTTTGCGATTATCTATCAAGCACAATGTCTGTACATGTTCTTTGTTTAAAGATACACAAACAGCAACCTGACATGGGCTCTGTTTCTGCTGAACAGTGCAGGCTCCACAAGTCCCCTTATGGCAATTGCTTATGACAATCTCTCAAGCAAAACGCTTTCAGTAAACAACATCTTCAGTCAGAAACATGCATTAATTTACACAAACAACATAGAATCACATAGTGGTCTGGGCTGAATGGGACCTTATAGCTCACCTGGTTCCAACCCCCTGCCACAGGCACAGACACCTTCCACTAGACCAGGCTGCTCAAAGCCCCATCCAGCCTGGCCTTCAACACTGCCAGGGATGGGGCAGCCACAGCTTCTCTGGGCAACCTGTGCCAGTGCCTCACCACCCTTAAGAGTAAAAAATTTCTTCACAGTATCTAATCTAAAACTAGCTTCTTTCAGTTTAAAGCCATTCCCATGATAAAAACATACCTAACAAACTCCACAGCCCTACTAGCAGGTGAAAATTAAAAACACTAGTTTCTTGGGTTTTGGTTTTTGGGGTTTTTTTTAAGGATAAAATGCATTTTCTTAGGAAAAAAAAAAAAAATGAGTACTGATCTTGACTTCCCAGTGCTACACTGCATAATTACCAGGAACTAAGTTACAGAACTTCAAATGCCTAAGTAAAATGCAACCTGTACTTTGCATTTCATGGTTGGTTTGCATTCATGACACTGAGAAAGATAACATGCATTCATAACCCATCATCTCTACTTCACTTAATTCTGTGAAATCATTCTCTAACCATAGGTTGTAAGTCCACATTAAATTCACCGAACCTAAATTTTATGAAGGCTTTCACAGGACCCACCATTCCTAAAAACACAGGTTGAGTCTTGTGCAGCCCCTAATACACAGAGGGTGCGTAACTTAACTACTTGTCATCTCATGAGTTTGATGGCAATGTGCGTGCAAATATGGAACCTGGAAAGAGCAAAAGAAGTCAAGCTGAGGAATGCCAGAGCAGGAAAGAGGACTGAGTCCTGATCTTCTTCACCCAACTCTTCTTGTTTCCAGTAGCAGACTCCTTTCTGACAAACCACATGATGCTTGCTAGGGAGGACGCCTACTACTGCAAACCACTACAGTCTTAAAGGTATGGGAACAACAGAAGTGTTTCTGCTTGCTCACTCATTTCTAGATTCAACAAAATGTTCCAGTATGCTTCTGTTCCTCACAGCAGTTGTGCCCACAAGCCAGAGACCAGAGTTTTCTCTCACTTTATAAAGCATTTTGTTGGGTTTTTGTTTTGGGTTTGCTTGGGGTTTTTGTTCAGTTCATTGGGTTTATTTTGATTTTATTTTTAAAGCCAATCACAGAGTGAAAAGTTAGAAGACAGAGGGAAAACTCACTTGCCTCCTCCACTTACTTTTTCTTGGTGGACATTCTTGTTACTGTAAGGCACAGAAGACCCCCACAGAAACTCAAGGAATGAAAACAGGATGAGGAGGCTTGTGAAGGAGATGATCAGAGATGCTCCCTTTCTGTTGCCTTGGGAACCCACTCAAGGTACTGCAGAAAGGGAGAACCCTCACACACTTGCTAATCTCTTTCACAAGCCTCATGGTGGAAAAGCTCTTTTCTCACCAACACATCCCTGCTGAATGTTTTATATTGCTAAGTTCCTCTGCAAGAGACAATTAGCGTAATCAAAGCCAACATCTGATTACAATCTCGAAAGTTAATAATTGTTAAAATAAGACTTTGTCACGTATGCTCTGTATTAATACTCAGAAAAGCTCAAAAGATTCCCATTTAGCAAGTAACTTGGATCCCTGTGTTGCCTGGCTCTTTGTACTGCTTGGCTATGTAAAGTGGAAAAATAAAGTTAGTGAATCTTGGTAAAAATATTTCTATTTTTAGGATGTTGTTAATTCCAGACTTTTGTGTTCAGTTTACGCCAAGTTTTATGGAAAATTCTGCCTAAGCCTCAAATCTAACCTACCGGTTTTGAGGGTTGTCTTAACACTGCACTCCGGAAGGACAAGCAGATATAACATATACTCAACTACATAACAGCAGTCAATTTTGCAAGTAATCTCGTTCTTTTTGCCTGAAAGGTAGACAGTACTTGAATTCCTCAGTTCTACTTCTTGAAAGAGAACCAGTTTGGTATTCATTTTCAAAGATGAAGCATGAATTATTAAACTTATAAAACGCATGTATGTATGACGCACCACACCCCCAAAATATGCAACTATTACTCTGCAGTAAGAGGTAACTATTTCACTGTAGGGCGACATTAAACTTATTAACCAAACTGCAACTGTTAGTTTAAATACTTTAAATCTTTGGGTTCCAGAAAAACCTGGTGATATAAACAGAGGCAAAGTAGCCATCAGGTAAAACCAAGTCAAACAATGTCAGTTTGGTACTTAGCTCACTGAAGTTGATGCCAAAACATCACTGACTTCAGTAACATCAGGATCAAATCTTGCCTGATCTGTCCCAATCCTGTAAAAGTAGTGATGGACCTACCACTGCAACCGTAACGTTATTATAAATGTCATTTCAGTGTAAGGTAAGAGTATGTATGAACCAATCTGACTCAAATACCAGACACACACCTTACTGAAGTACCCTATGTCATGAACAATACCTTAATGCACAACAAAAGAGACACAGCAGCAGCATGTATCTATATCAAACACAATCATTTAACTCAACCTGTTATATTTGACACATGCATTACCATAGGTTTTTAAGGCACATTTCGTGCATTTTCTGATACTTCTACTATTTAAAATATGATAGACAAGTATGTCTGCGTAACTTCTACCTTTCTAATCCATGCTTGGGGACCACTGTTGGTCAGCTCATCCGAGGACAATATCTGTGCTCCAGTACTTCCTGTGAACTGGCCAGGTATGGAGTTTGATTGAGCCCAGGCATCAATCTACAAAATAAAAATCAAATATAAGACCAAAATAAAAATTTGCACACTTTTGCTTTGCAATTCTCTGTTGCTTCTTATTTTCATAACAACTCTTCACTTACGTTTAGTGCTCACTCATTTGTAAGCAGACATTCTGAAAAGCTGAGCTTCTTTATATGTTAACCCAAAAGCTCAAACTCAGTCTAGCAAGTTTATGGTTCATGGTTTCCTTATCCTCAAAATCATTGCTATGACGTGCAAAATAAAAAATAAAGGCAGAATTTTTAACCACATGCTGATAAAATGAGCTTCCAAAAGCCTGTACTTAAATGCATAAGAAAAAACTGGTATGAAAGGTTAACATTTACTTTAAGTACATCAAAATGCTGATGAAAATTTGCAACATACCTGTTCCTGTGCACGATTTAACATGCACATGGCCTCTAAATCAAATGTGTTTTCATTAAGCCTTTTCTGAGCTATTGCTCGATCATTCATAGCTGTAGTTATGTCCACACCCTAGGAAGAAAAACATTACCTTTAAAAATACATCAGACCACAGTAATACTCATTTGATCTGGAAAAAGCTGTTGTAGAACAAATGCTACAAAGTTGTTTTACACATTGAGTATTTGGTTTCACTATAAATAGGCAGTGAGAAAAAAATGCTGAGTCTACTTGGTATGTACATAGAATATCGGCTTTCATAAACCAATACAAAATCTGAAGTTAAAGTGTAACAACATGATAATATCATCTGTACATACAAAATGTTATAAGAATTATTTTGAAAGAACCATTCTGGTCACAGAAAGTTCTGGTGTGCATTGCTTTTATGCTCAACAGAATCTTATCAATCAACAAAACTAAATGCAATTTAGCTAGGAATTTAAAGAAGAAAAAAGCCATCATGCAGAGCTGTTCACATGAGCAACCTTCTATTAAGTCACACTAAAACTTCAGGTTATGTATAAAATAATTACAGCAAGAATCAGATGTACTCCATGAACTCAGCTTTACTGTTTCAAATCTTAATCTTCAGCCTAAAACAAACTTGTATAAATGGAAAACCAGACTGGTAGCTCATAAAATTGACTGTTTCATAAAGGATTATTTAGATCTGTGTTGCTGAGCTAGAATAATAATAAATAAATACAAACAAAAACCACCACCCCACCCCCCATTTAAAAGAAAAACATATTTGAATCTATCCTGCACATACTAATCAGAATCATTTTGGTAAAAAAATGGAGCAAACGCAGAACCTGGATGCAAAAGTCTACTATATATACAAAGCAACCAAGAGAAATACAAAACATTTGGGAATATAAAGATGTAATAAATTCTGGCTCTTTTAGTAAAATTACTTGTGCCTTGTTCCTCAGATCATGTGCATTTTATGGATCATTCTACCTTGAAAGGAGAAAAAGGACAGTGCTCAGAGACAAAATTTCTTTGGAGGTGAGCATGTGCACGAGATTGAAAGGGCTAGAAACATTTGAAGCACAGAAGAAACCAAATAATCAAAACAGCACGTGGCATATAGACATAAAGTAATAGTTTCATTTTTTTTAGTTTGCTTTACAAAGTACTTCTGTCCTTTGTTAGTCACTATCTCATAACCTTAGCCTCTTACACATTATACAAGAATAAAGGGCCAGTAGAAGAAACTGAAACTAATATAAAATTGACTCTGCTGAACAGGAAAATACAGTTAAGCCACAAAAATCTCTGTCACAAGGATCAGGTCAAAAATTTAGCAAATGTTGAAAAACAGTAAGACAAACACAAATGTCTAAAACTGTGTAAAACAGAGTAATTGGTTTTGTACTCTGACTATTATATCTCATTTAAGGGGATTTTTTTTACTGTCTGGGATAAACAGTATTTCCTGTTGGGAAGATCACTGCTGAAACATCTGGCACTGACCAAGGCAGATTTAAAATCCCAGAAGTCCTAAGTGTCTATGAAACTGACTTCAGTGTTTATTTGTTGTCCAAGCTGACAAAAATACAGATCATAAACAAGGCACAAGAAGAATTAAAAGATCTTCAAACCACCACCTAACAGGACAATATGTATGTAAAAGAATGTCTGTTTAAAATATACACTTTCTTGAGTTAGTAAGCTTCCCTTACATACGTAAGCAATTCTGTAATGTTTTGTTTGTGAAACTGGTTCAGGAGATAATAAAAGTTATTCTACTCACCAAAAGCTTCAATCCAGCAATACACAAAGGCATGCAAGTAGTCCACTGAAACCACATTGGGACCACTCACATACTTAAACATACATGTGTACTTTAGTGCTTTACCGGACTGGGGCCTATTAGTAGATACCCTGGTTAGTTAGATTTCCCATACACTTTCCCCACATGGTCAGTCACCATTTTGGAGACCATCATGGCTTTGTATTATGTCAAGACACTCGATGGCAGCTTTGGATCTTGAAAAAAAAATCTCTGCTTGAAGTATGAAAAGTTGTTATTATTTAGTCAAGTAAAACAGTTTCAAGTTCAGCATGCTATTTCTCTGGAAGAGTTCTGCCTTTCCAGTCCTGACTTTGAATACCATTTTCCCCACAGACACACATCACAAATATTGAAGCAAGAAGGAAGAGGCTGACAATAGAAAGCAGGCACTTTTTACATACTTCATAGGTCCAATGATATACCAAATGCATTGACTGCATTTTTAGGTCACAATGGCTTCTCTGCGTAATAGTCACCTGTGTATACTCTAAACTTAAATACAACGCTTCAGCTCTATAACTTTCAGACTTTCAAGTATAGCTGCTTTCTCATAGGTTGCCCTGGCTTCTAGAGACATGCTGATCCTTCAGATTACTGAAGAATTTTTGCTCCATCTCCTACCACCACAAACAACTATATTAAGAGTATAATGTTTTATTAATACAATTCATAATGTAATAGGCAGGGCTATTTTAGACTGCTTATTCCCATAACTAATTCTGTGACTTGAATAAAAAACGTAACAATAAAACCAATTACATATTTTTAATGTCAATATAGACTTCCATCAGAATTGTCACAATCAGATTTCAGAATTGGCAGTAATGCATAGAGGCAAATTATATGTCAAACTTCTGAGGATCCAAGCACACTCCCCCACTACCCTACTCCAACAGCAAGGGAGCTTATCTGTCTTATCTTGCCCAAAGAAACCCATTTCATCTACAGAGAGTCCTCACAAGCATTTAAAAGATTAAGCAGAGAAGCCCTCTGTTCCCTTTCAGGCTCCCTGGAGTAAAGTACAGGGATTCCACCACTACAGGAGTATTCCTGTATTTCAAAAATAAGGGCTGCCAAACCCAAGGGGATGGTATGCTCTGTTGTCAGCTAATGACCTTTGAAATCACCCTTAACACAAACCAAGTTAAGGTAAATGCAAACAAAAATATTTATTTACAAAATATAAAAACAGACAATATTGTTACAAGCATTTATAAAGATATACATGACAGGAAATAAATTTTTGTTTAATATATTTACTCCAGTGTTGATTTTTAAGGCCTATTCTACAATCAATACACAAACCATCAGTGCTTAACTAACCCCATTTGTCAAAGACACAAGCCTAGCGTCACTGGCCACCTGGATGCAGACTTCTACAGAGCTCACCTCAACTACAGGCATATCACTAACCATGTGAAGGACAAGACTTTTACCACCTGGTAAAAACACAGTGAAATGTTAATATACAATGCTCCTATGCTCTGGACTTTTTACATGTACACTAATAACTGGGAAAGACATGCTGCACAAACACTTTAGAATGTTTGTCTTATTAATGGTTCATGACAAAGACCAAACAGCAATGACAATCTACACTGAGGGAACAAAGAATTGGATGCCTGACTGTCAAACTCTGAGGTATACCATGAAAATGTCCATTAAATGAGTTAAATTCACTGTGCTTTTGGTGCTGTAAAAGACCCAGAAGAAAATACCTTCTGTGCTTCAGGAAGTGAACTGTACAATCTCAGAAAGCTCTTCAAAGACAAAATGCACCAAGTGGAAAGACTGTTCCATCAGAAACTGATGCCAAGGCTTTTTTATTTGCTTTGAAAGGTATGAGAACAAGTCTTCACATGGAGTGAGGTAACAGCAACTTGAAAAGATTAACATCTGTCTTAAATATTCAATTTACTTAATTACAAAAACCCCACAAAATATCCTTTTGAAGACATTTCAAGGGGAAATTTTTTTTTTGTGTTTAGTTTCAGTTTTTTTATTTTACTATACATACAATTAGACTTTCCTTTGGAAGGCCACATGGAAGACAACTATGTGATAAAATGCGACTGTCAAGCTAAAAACTTAGCAGATAAACCCAGATGAAATGGCAGCTTTAGAAACTACTTTCAAATCTTATTTTGAATGAATTACATTTTAATGCTATGTTACTGCTCTAAGATTGGTATGACAATTATAACTTCATTGTTATGAAAGTCTCAACTTCGGTTATTAACCTCTGCAGGAAACTGGACAAGAATCTTGCTTTTCACTTTCAAGCAAAAGCTTAAATTCTATTGAGGCAAAGAAGTCACTAGTTGACAAAAGCACAAGATATGGGTACAGGCTGCTTTCATCACTGCCTACACGAGCATGGCCACCAAACGTAACACTGCAGAAGTTCCGATGAGTAGCTTATGCAAGTGTTAAATACTACCTCTGTACGCGCTTTTTCTTCACAGACTGTGATTTGACACCAGATTGAGCAGGTAATGGCTTGGGTTTTCTTATATGATATGCTTTCCTTCCCTTCCTTACCTCAATGGATGGTTTGGGGAAAACATCATCCTTGCTGTCTTCTTTGCCTTTTTCAACTGGAACCCATTCTCCATAGACACTATCTGCTTCCTTTTTCCTATGCTGAGACCCAGATGAAACAGGGAATTCCTTTGACAGGCTGACTTGATTTTTTGGTTGTGGAGGTGGTGCTGGTTTTATGCTGGGAGTCTTGAAGAAATAAAATTAGAAGAAGTTAAAACTTGAAAACACACAATGCTCACAACGTGTCTTTGAGAAACTATTTACTGTGTACACTTGGTGCTGAGCTTTCACAAAACAATCATCCTTCTTACCATAATTAAACCAAAAGCCTTTATAACAATCATTTTAACACAGCCCTAAAACCACACAAGTGAGCAACAAACAGACTTTTAGTTAGAAGCTAAAATCACTTCAGTCAGCTTCAGCAGCCAACAGTACACAAAACCTCACTCTCACAATTAACCTTCCTGCTTTCCCTTCACCCAGACACCATCACAAAGAGAACAATCTTCATCTGCCACACATGTATTTTGTATGGAAAGCTCAAAAATGAAATTCCTGGGCAGCAAAAAACATCGGCTATGATATTCACATGATGGTAAAAAGCTCTACATTACTATTCATAGAGGAAGTAGTTTCAATGTTTTGTTTTCTAGGTTTTGATTATTTTTTAATAGCAGCATGAATTTTAAAGTAGATTAAGTCTATGAGCTGGTCTTCCTTAGAGAGTACTGCTAAAGAGTTCTCAGAAACCCCTGACAGGTTTCTCTTCTAAGAAGCAAACAGAGCCCAGACAGCTGAAAATACTGGGTGAACTTCTACTATCAAAGGAAGATGGATAGGAATGGTAGTAAGAATAGAATCCAGAAAGAATGGGAAGAATAACACAAAAATGGTCAGGACTGTGGAAAACAGGCAGAGCAGCCCCTAACCACTGAAGAACATTCCTCTTTGAAGCCTGTGAAAATCCCAAGGTTTACTGAACTTCAGAATATACTTCATATTGTACCACTTTCTCATAGTACAATATAAAAAGTATAAATCTATTTCTACCTTACAGCTTATGTAAATATGTATTACTGCTTATTTTGTGTATGCCACAAGATATATATATTTGTACATAAAAATATACATGCTATTTATATTTTCACTTAGCATATTAACACTTTTATGGTACTCTATACCCTGCAAAATCAGAGCAGACTTTCACAGGCACAAAAGAAAGAAAAACCCTGAAGATAGAAGGAAAAAAAATAAATCAAACAACCAAAACCTAGAAAAGTTCTGATCCATGCTTCAAAGAGTATGAATCACAGATGCACTTAAAGAAACACTCTATGATCGTATTGCTTCCAACATGCTCATACCCAGAAAGCATCAACACAAGCTATGCCACAGTCAAAGGCAGTCCCTCAAGGAGGGGGTTTAATGCACCATTTAGACCCTCTCAGCTACAGGCAACATCAGTGACCCTAATTCTTTAAACAGCCTTTGCTAATCTCAAGACTAACAGAACTTTTCTCTCCTTAAAATGCTTCCAGAATTTTGATGGGTTGTTTTATTTTTGTCTTTTAAAGAAAAGCAGTGCCTATCCGAAAGTGCTTTCCAATTCCAGTACTGTTTGCAAATTCATACTAGTATTTCTGTAATGAAAACGTGAAGTAAACTGATCCTTTTTATGATTTTTAATCTTTAAAAGCTGCAAAGACATTAATGGCAAAACCAGTTTCAATCCAATTCTGAGACTTACTGCAATTTCACAGACTGTATGTAAGTTCCTTACTGTACCGAGAGAACTTCTGACAACATGCCAGTGCAATTTCATTGAAATTACCGATCCCTCTTTATTTTTTTACAAAATTACTTTCATTATTTAAAAATAACCACAATTTTTAAAAAACTGAAAATTAAAGAAGTACTTACACTTAAATTGAAAAATATAGGTTTGGGTTCACTGAGCTTAAAAGGATGATTATAGAAAGGACGCTCTTCCTCCTCTTCATCAGAAACATGAGGTTTGTTCACTATCACATCATCTGTGCTCTGAGCAATCTTTTTGCATTTCTTAAAAAGAGAAGGGGTGGGGGAAAACATGACAGCTTTGAATAAACCTGGACTTTCAGGCAAAACACATAAATAAAAATCCCAACATCTTTTCTAAAGGAAGTATGAGAAAATCTTGCAATGAAATTTTAGCAATTTAATCCATGTATGTACCTGACATTTGACACAAGTTATCAAACACCCACCTAAGTTTGCTAGGCACTCATGCAGTGAATACTTTCAGACATAAGATTTCAGCAGCATACTGTAAAACCTGCCACACAATGGTAGTTACAGGTTGTGTGCCTAAGGCTGCAGGCATTCCAGAGTAGGAGCTCACTGTTTGTTTTGCATCCCATGTAACCAGCATACTACAATCTGATAGAAGCTTCAGCATAACTTCCAAAATTACAACACAGGAAAAATGAAGTAATTCTAAATTGTACAGGTAGCACAGAGACCTAGTCAGAAGCAATAGCTCCAGAAGACCTCAGATTTCTTCCGAGATATTTTTAGGTTAGCCACTTATGCCTGACATCACCATTTCATATTCAACAGAAGTTAAACATAAAACATGTAGGTGCTATGGGGATACTGCAGTCAAATCAGAAGACTGCCTCCAGGTGGAGGAAAAAACACAACAAAATGACATTCTAAAGAGGCTAGAATTTTACGATGAAAAATTCTTTACTGATTAGTTATCTGCACCAAGTGTTTATCAGCAGCAACTATAACTTAAGTAAAAAATGCAGTAGAGAATATTATAGTCTAGTATGATGCATTTATTATGTCTCCATTCACTAGAAGCACATTTACAAGACTTACAAGGCGCTTGAGGACATAATACTTGAGGAAATAATAATGACAAAATGCAGCCATCATCTGGCTGAATTCTAGTTTAAGTTCAGACCATTCACTGTAAGTCACATCTGTTTTGAGGACCTCATTGTTGGCATATAAGGAGCAAAGCAGCAGCTCCATCACTAAAAATCAAGACACACTGAAGGCACTGTTCTCATCAGTCCTTATAAAAACAGATTTCTGCACTCTCGTCTGCTAAGATGCCTACAAACAATGACTGAAGCCCATTCTTTAGGCAACAGGAAAAGCCTGCACTATTCAGAAAGCTAATCAATATATATTATTTAGAGTTGTTAGTTAGCTCCCAACTAATTGGAAGCAGTTTGTCCTGTTTGCAGGTTATATTGCAGAGAGGAAAGAAAGACAACACTGCCAGCTTTAGAAGAAAGTGAGCAGGCTCTGGAAGGATCCACATTACCATATGACAATGACCTGGACTGCTTCTGTGGCCTATTTTGATTCAACAGAACAGGCACACATTCTAAACAGCTACTAGAAACAGCAAGGAAGGGACAAGATTTTGGCTTCCGGATTAGTACCAGTTACTCTGGGTCTTTGGTCAGGTTACATCAAGAACTACCAAAGATGTCTGAACACTGTATCTGCACAATCTGTTTTTTCACTAACACATACTTTGACTTCTACGAACCCACACACAACTAAGAGATTACTTTTCAGTGATATGACACTGCTTCATTTCAGGTGTATTTCCATAAACAGATTATTTCAGAACTGTCACACTGACAATGCAATTATAAAACCAAACAAGCAAACAAAAGCAGGCACTTCTCCCCCTCCCCCCATTCAAATTTTTGTCTAGTTTCTGGGGGAAAACGTAACAGGAAATTTAGGAAATTAGCAAATTGAATAAGGTGACCGTACTACAGTAAAAGTAGCAATTTTTTTCCCCACAATCAGGACAAAAACATCCCATTTGCAGACTTAATCTGTAACAAGATAGTAAGTATCTTAGAGTGCTCTTTAATATACACAGAACTATATGAAGCAGGCACCATATATTTAAGCCCAAGTTAACACTGAACAATGTGAAGCTAACTGACAAAAGTAGGAACATAAATAACTAACATCACCAGAACCAGAAACCAGAAGTGAAAGCTTTGGAGTTTATTCACAAGACTGCAAAGAGAACTACTAATTTGTGCAAAATTAGAACAAAATCAAAGCCAGGAAAAAAGGTTAAAAAAAAAAAAAAAAATTGGACTTCATGCATTTCCATGGAATTAAAAAGCCTGTTTTCATGACCTAAAAAAAACACCAAAAAACAACCACCAAAGTGTAGAAAAAAAGGTCTCAAACCTTTTCCCACACAAACCAAGCATACAAAATGACAGGTTGACTAGTCACAAAAAACCAAATCTGCTTATTTTCAGGTGTGCTACTTACTTCAGTGAGCTCCTTTAGCGTATCTCTTGATGACTTCTGGTTGGCTTTGTCGTCTTTCTTTTGAGATAACAAAGGCATCAGGCTTGGTGGTAAGGGAACACCAGACTTAGCACACATGGCAGCTGCATTAGCTTTGGCTATTTCGAGTAGCTGGGCCTTGTCTAAAATTAATTTTTTAAAGAAGAATTATTATTTTTATAGATTGTATTAATAATAACTAAGCATTTATTGCAGACTAAATAATATACAAAGACAAAAGATTCTACCCACACTTCATTTTTATGTTTTATGCATATATCTAAAACAGCTAAAATTGTACTTAGTTACTCCATGCTTAATTTGGTCTACACAACAGACAAGTGAAATTGCTAATTTAACTCAAAGCATGGGAGTGCAAAACACAACAGTCAAAATCCTCCAAACCCCACAAGTTCTGACGCCTGTTTGACTTCACCAACTCACTCTCATTTTGGAAATAATGAGTCTACTTCCTAGCTATCTCTGAAAAGCATTCAAAGGTCTTGAGGAAATCCTTGAAAGTTTCCCGGTAAGTAACCTGAAAGCTACTTGCTATCAACCAACAGAAAAATACAAGCACTGAGTAAGATGGGCACTTACATAAAACAAAATTACATGCAGAACTGTTAATAAAACAGTATTCTGCTTTATTAAGAAAAAAAAGTACATGTGGCCCTACCATGGGAATACAGGATAAAAATGAAGTATGTCTTGCTTGATTTGCGAGTCTGCAAATAAACTGAGATACCACTATCTCTGTAAGCATTCAGATTTAAGAAAATCCTAGAAAGGCAACATTCCTTTGCTTCTTAAGCCATAGAAGTATATAAACACAGGCTTGCTGCATAATCAAAGCATGAAGGCAGATTCAAGGACTCTCATTAATTGTCATGTTTTGTACAAAAATGCTTCTCTAGTAGAGGGGCTTCTATAGGAACTTTATGAGGCAGGACTAAAAGGATCAGAACCTGAGCTCTGCAAAAAAGAAGCTTCCTCACACGCTGTGCAAGAGCTCATCTCTAAAATTAAAACCTGCATTCTCCTTGTGTACCTTACTACCTAAGGAAACCCCAAGCCCTCTCTTTCTCTGGTCATTAAGTTTTTACCAGAAGCAATACAGAGAGGGTAACGGAAACAAATAAATCATTACAGCTGACAACACATCTAAGAACTCTACAATCGTCACTTATTTTCAAGTGTTCTCTCATGCCCATTTTGCTCAGTAAAACTAGAAATCCCTAAGTTTCTTACAGAGTATGTGGCCTTTACTGACTATTAGAATGAACAATGTTCCCCAAGACTGTAACACGCTACCTTTGTATAAAAGTTCTAAAACCAAGATGTAACTTCCTCTAAATTCAGTTTCATCCAAATAGCAAGCATTTGATTCAGCTTCAACACAGAAGTTCCTACAGGAAATCACTGCCTGAGAACAATGCTCGAACTGACTTCCAAGAAATTCTTTATGAATGCCAGAGAAATATACTAAATTAAGGAATACTATGTGAATGACCACTCTACCACCTAAACATGGAAATACTGAAAATAAACTTATCACTTACCCAGGTCTGTAAGACGTTTAGGTGACCTGTTTGAAAATTCCGATGACCTCGATCTACGACGATCAGGTGATCTGCTGTATCTTCTTCTCCCTGAAGATCTGGATCGCCGCAGCCGAATTGGTGACCTACTAGAGCTCCGTCTTCTTCCTCTTGACCTTGATCGCCTTTGACGAATAGGTGTTCGACTCCTGCTCCGTAGTCTGAGTGATATTCTACGATCTCTTGAATCCGATCTTCTCCTTCTTCTATCAGTAGATCTTGATCTGTTTCTCTGCGATCTCTTACGCCTGTCTCTTGATAAAGAACGCCGCCGCCTTGATGCCGACCTTGACCTACTCCTCCTTCTATGCCTTGAACGCGACAACGAACTAGATCGAGACCGACGATTAGATTTTGATCTTGATGCTCTTCTCCGTGTTACTGATCTGGAGCGATTCCGTCTAGAACGGGATTCTGTATCGTATCTCTGGGATCTGCGCTGAGAAGACCTGGAGCGTCTGCTTCTAGATCTCCGTGAAGATTCTTTGTCTGCTGTTTTTTCAACAGATTTGGATCGACTCCTTTGGCGAGCAGTGGACCTGGAACGCCTACGTCTAGATCTCCGTGAAGATTCTTTGTCTGCCACTTTTTCCACTGACGTTGATTGACTCCTTTGGCGCGCAGTGGATCTGGAGCGCCTACGTCTAGACCTCCGTGAAGATTCTTTGTCTGTTGTTTTTTCAACTGATGTGGATCTACTCTTTGGGTGAGCAGCAGACCTGGAGCGCCTACGTCTAGATCTCCGTGAAGATTCTCTGTCTGCCACTTTTTCAACAGATGTGGATCGGCTCTTTTGGCGAGTAGGAGACTTTGAGTGCCTGCTTGTGGATCTCTGTGAAGACTCTTTGTCAGACATTTTATCAACAGATCTGGATCTGGATTTTTCACGTTCAGAAGACTCAGAACGCCTACTTTCAGGTACAAAGGAAGAGTCCTGTTCCTCCGACCTCTCAAGAGGCATGGAATCTTGTTTATCTTCATCTGCCAAAGAGGGCTCTCCATCCTCTCCCTCTTCCCCAGTGGTAGACCTTGACTCATGCTCATCTGACGATGTCGAGTCTCTTCGTTCAGCTGCCAAAGGCTCCACATCATCCACTTCTTCACCAGTGGTAGACCTCGATTCACGTCCATCAGGGGATGTGGAACGTCTGTGTTCAGTTGTCAAAGAGGGCTCCACATCTTCTGCTTCTTCACCTGTGGTAGACCTTGACTC
Source organism: Neopsephotus bourkii (assembly GCF_033783945.1). NCBI lineage: Eukaryota > Metazoa > Chordata > Aves > Psittaciformes > Psittacidae > Neopsephotus > Neopsephotus bourkii. Next base: position 3,866,702 of record NW_026901456.1, on the reverse strand, counting down.
ATGATCATCTGACGATGTGGAATCTCTTCGTTCAGCCGTCAAGGAGGGCTCCACATCATCCACATCTTCACCAGCAGTAGACCTTGACTCAGATTCATCTGAGGATGTGGAGTGTCTACGCTGAGCTGTTGGAGAGCACTCCCGGTCCTCTGCTTCTTCACCAGTGGTTGACCTCGATTCATGGCCATCAGGAGACACAGAGCGTCTATGTTCAGCTGTCAAAGAAGGTTCTAAATCCTCTGTTTCTTCACCAGTTGTAGACCTTGATTCACGGTCATCAGAGGATGTGGAGTGCCTACGTTCAGCTGTCAAAGAGGGCTCCCTATCTTCCGCATCTTCACCAGCAGTAGACCTCGACTCATGCTCATCAGAGGATGTGGAGTCTCTTCGTTCAGCTGTAAGGGAGGGTTCTGCATCCTCTACCTCTTCCCCAGCGGTAGATCTTGACTCATGCTCATCAGACGACACAGAGCATCTACGTTCTGCTGTCAAAGGCTGCTCCAGATACTCTGCTTCTTCACCAATGCTAGATCTTGATTCATGCTCATCAGGGGACGTGGAGCGCCTATGGTCAGATGTCAAAGAGGGTTCCCGATCATCCGTTTCTTCATCTATGATAGATTTTTGGTCATGGCCCTCAGGGGACACAGATCGTCTATGTTCAGGAGTCAAAGAGGACTCTAGACCTTCTTCCTCCATGGGAGATTTCAGCTCATGGCTTTCCTGATATGAGGATGTAGAATGTCTACGTTCAGATATCAAAGAGGGCTCTAGATCCCCTGTTTCTTCACCAGGACCAGATTTTACACTGTAGCCATCAGGGGACATGGAAGATGCACTTTCAGGAATTAAAGATGGCATTGCATCATCCATTTTTTCAGCAGGGACAGCTTTCAAGTCATCAGGTGACATGGAGATGCTATCATTTAGCGTTGAAACTTCGAAACCACCTTCTTTTCCAATAGCAGAGAATCTCAACTCCTGGCCATAAAGAGATGCTGCACGTTCATTTTCAGGAGTTGAAGAAAGCTCCTGCACATCTGCTTTCTGAACAGCTGTGAATCTTACATCCTGGCCCTCAAAAGACAAAAGATTGTCATTTTCAGATGTCAAAGAAGAATTCATATCCTCTGTTTTCTCAGCACGAGTCAACCTTGATTCACATTCTTGAGGGTACAGAATACTTTCAGATGTCAGAGAAGGCTCCTTTGCCTCTACTTTTTCAGCAAGGCTGGACTGCAGCTCCTGACCTCCAGGGGACATGGCGCATTCACCTTCAGACAAAGACAACTCCTGCACCTCTGTTTTTCCAACAGCAGCAGACTGCAGCTCTTGGCTATCAGTGGACATTGAACTTTCACTTTCAGATGTTTCAGAAGGCTCCTCCACTTCTTTTTCAACAGGACTGGACCTTATATCACAGCGTTGAGGGGATACATCATACTCATTTTCAGACAGCAAAGAACACTCCTGTCCCTCTGTTTTTTCAGTGACAGCAGAGTGCAACTCCTGACCCTCGGGGGATGCAACATATTGACTGTCTGGTATTAGTGAAGGTCCCTGTACCACTGTTTTTTCAGCAAGGGTAAACTGTAATCCTTGGCCTTCAGGGAATACACTATATCCACTGTCAGATGTCAGAGAAGGCTCCTTCACCTCTTTTTCTGCAGGGCTGGCTGCCACCTCCTGGCTGTGAGGTGATACAACATATTCATTTTCAGACACCAAAGAACACTCCTGTATCTCTGTTTTTTCAGCAAGGGAAGACAACAATTCGTGCTCTTCAGAAGACGCAGCATGCTCACTGTCAGGAACTACAGAAGCCTCCTGTATCTCTACCTTTTCAGGAGAGCTAGATACCATCTGGCCTTCCCAAGACACGGCATATTCATTTTCAGATGTGAAGGCAGGCTTTTGCACTTCTATCTTTTCAAGTAGGGGTGTCCGCAACTCCTCACTCTCAACAGACACAGAGCATCTTTCTTTAGACATTCGATAAAGTTCCCGCAGTTCTGTTTTTTCAGCAGGGGTTGATGTTAACTCTGGGCCATCAAGCCCAATTGTGTATTCATTTGCAGACAACTGAGAAGGCTCCTCTACCTCAACTTTTTCAAAAGAGGTGGATGTCAACTCATCACCATCAGGCAAAACTGAACAACTACTTTCCACTATCAGAGGTGGCTCCTGCACCTGTATTTCTTCATGATGGACAGATCTCAACTTGTGGTCATCTGGGGATGCAATGCATTTCAGTTCAGATGACTTTAGCACCTCCACTTCTTCAGCAGGGACAGGTTTGAGTTCATGACTATCTGGCAACAGGAAAAGCCCACCTTCAGATGTCAGCGAAGTCACTGGGGCCTGTAGTTTTTCCATAGGTGTGCTTAATGCTTCACAAACATCAGCAGACTTGGAGAATCCACTTTCCAGCCTCTGCATCTCCATTTTTTCAACTGCAGTGGATGTCAATTCACAGTTTTCAGGGAAGACAGAACACCTAAGTTCAGATGCCAACAACAGTTCTGCACCATCTGTTTTCTCAAAGTAATTGTGTTTTGTTTTATGGCCACCATGGCACACAGGAATTCCACTTCTAGCCATCAATACAGATCCTGCACCCTCTATTTTTCCAGCAGGCAGGTATCTCGATTCATGCATTTCAGAAGGTTCAGAGCACTCAATTTCGAGTACTTGTGGGACTGTTAGACCATCTTTGTCAACAGGTGATCTGGACTCATGAACTCCAGAAGACTTGCAGCTTTGTCCTACAGTTGTCAGTACAGCTTCCTGCACTTTTCCAAATGATGACGCTGAAACGAGGTCATCCAAGATCTCAACACGGCCGCATTCCGCTTGCAAGGAAACAGCTGGAGCCTTGACTTTTTCAGCAGATAAAGACCTTTGTTCATTTCCATCAGGTGACCTGAAGGACCCACTTTCAGACATCAACGGAAGCTCCTCTGTTTGTGCATTAAAGCTGGATCCTGATTCATAAGCATCAGGAGATCTGAAGCATCCACTGTCAGAAGCCAGAGAAGGCTCCTGCATCTGGCCCTTTTCAACAGGTAAGGAGGCTGACTCACAGTCATCAGGGAATGCAGAGCATGGAACTTCAGGCGCTAGAAAAGAGTTTTGAGCCTCTGCTGCTTCAGAAGATAGTGACCTTGACTCAGGGATGTCAGCCAGCTTGGAAGATTCACTTTCAGGAACTTGTAAAAAGTTCTGAGGCTCTGTTTGTTCAACTGGGGTATGTCCCAATTCATGACCATCAGACAAGTTAGAGGGTACACTTTCAGACATCAAAGATTCCTGAACCTCTGTTCTTTTGGAGGCTAAGGAGGTTGTCTTGTAATCATCTGAAGACACAGAACATCCACTTTCAAGTGTCAGAAGAGACTCTGGACCCTCAATTTCTTTGACAGAGGCAGATCTCGACTCATCCTCATGGGATGCAGAGAGCTGAAATTCTGTTACTGAAGAGGCTTCTGGATCTCTTTTTTCAACAGATGAGGATCTTGACTTGGATGTGGAGCATGCAAGTTCAGGCAGTGAAGACTCCAGAGCCACCGCTTTTTCAGCTGATCCATTTCCAGATGTCACAGAAAGCTCTGAAACCTGTGATCTTTCCTGGTCTTCTGGGATTCTGGAGCTACCAAATTCAGACACCACAGAAGGCTGTAGTCCTGCTGTTTCTTTAACAGATGAGGAACTGCTCTCAAGACTATCAGAAGTTTTGGAAAACCCACTATCAAATGCTGGAGGCAGCTCTGGGCCATTTACTCTTTCATCAGACAAAGCTACTGACATGGGACCATTAGAGGATTTGCGGGGACTGTCTTCACTTGCAGAAGACTGCTCAACAATTTCTCCTTCTTCAAGACACTGGGTTGCATCCTGACATTCAGAAGATTCCACACCTTTGCTGCTACACTTCATTGAGGATAACTTACTCCCTCTTTTTTCTACAGATTTTGACCTTGACTTAACACTATCAGGCGACTTGGAACGTTTCCGTTTGGATTTTTTTGAAGATTCCTTGCGCTTTTTTTCAACAGACCTAGACCGAGACTTGTAACGTTCAGATGATTTTGAGCGGCGACGCTTAGATTTTCGTGAAGACTCTTTCTTTTTTTCCACAGATTTAGATCTAGATTTGTAACGGTCAGAGGACTTTGAGCGCTGATGTTTAGACTTCCGCGAAGACTGCTTTCGATCTCTTTTTTCTACTGATCTGGATCGAGACTTGTAACGGTCAGATGACTTCGAGCGCTGACGTTTAGATCTCCGTAGAGATGCCTTCCGACCTCTCTTCTCAACAGATCTTGACCTAGATTTTGAACGATCAGAGGAACCAGACCCTCTATGTCTGAATCTCCATGAGTACTCTTTGCCTCCTCTCTTTTCTGAAGATCTGGATCTAGATTTAGAACGGTCAGAAGACCCGGAACGTCTGCGGCGGGATCTCCAGGAGGACAACCTGCTCCCCCTCTTTTCCACCGACCGTGACTTAGACCTGTAGCGGTCAGAAGACCTGGAACGTCTACGCCCAGACCTTCGGGAAGACAGTCTCTTTTCCACTGACCTGGACTTAGACCTGTAGCGGTCAGAAGACCTGGAACGTCTGCGCCCAGACCTTCGGGAGGACAGTCTCTTTTCCACTGACCTGGACTTTGACCTGTAACGGTCAGAAGACCTGGAACGTCTGCGCCCAGATCTTCGGGAGGACAGTCTCTTTTCCACTGACCTGGACTTAGACCTGTAGCGGTCAGAAGACCTGGAACGTCTTCTCCCAGACCTTCGAGAAGACAGTCTCTTTTCCAATGACCTGGACTTAGACCTGTAGCGGTCAGAAGACCTGGAACGTCCGCGTCTGGACCTTCGGGAGGACAGTCTCTTTTCCACTGATCTGGATTTAGACCTGTAACGGTCAGATGACCTAGAACGTCTGCGTCTGGACAACCTACTCCCTCTCTTCTCTGCTGATCTCGATTTAGACCTGTAGTGGTCAGATGACCTGGAACGTCTGCGCCTAGACCTCCGGGAAGACACTCTTCTCTCTCTCTTCTCCACAGATCGGGATCTAGATTTGGAATGTTTTTTTCTGGAATCTGAATAGTTTCTGCTCCTAGAACGTGCTCTTTTAGAGGTCAAACGTCTAGAAGTGGAACTTGACCTTGATTTTTTCTTCCGCTTCCTAGACCTGGACTGAGATTTGGAGCGACTCCTTTTTTGTTTCTTTGCATCATGTTTTTTATCACTGCTTCTATGGCTACTTTTTTCAACAACTTTCTCGAGTCTCATCAGAGTCTCTTTCATTCGTGCCGCCACATCAGGTTGTACATCGGATGTTTCTGAATCTCTTTTCTCTGAATCCTGTTCTGGAGTTGCTTCTCTGACAGCATCAGCCTGTGGAATGACTTCCGCCTGGCCTGCCTCTGCCACAGGTATTGGCTCTCTTTCTTCAACAGTCTCAGGTACTGAAGCTGCTTCCAAATCTTGTGTCTCTGCCTCCAACTCCACAGCTGCTTCTGCATCTTTCAGCTCTACAACAATGTCGGGAAGAGAAACTGTTTCCAAACCTTTTGTTTCTGCCACATCAGCTGGAGCTGCTTCCAACTGTTTTGCATCTCTGATTTCAGATTCAGAAGTCTCTTTTTCATCTGCTGCATGTGAAGAGCTGAAAGCTGTTTCTGCTGTAAAAGGCTCAGATGTTTGACTTTGCTCTGCATCTTTCTTCTCAACTAGTATCTCACATTCCTGAGCTTGACCTGAAGCTCTCACATCCTCCACCTGCTGATAGTGCACTTCTGCATATTGTGCTTCTGCTGCCACTTCATGTTCCAGTGATGTTTCCAAATGTTTCATGTCCCCTAGTTTTGGACCTGCTTCAGAAGATTTCACTTCACCAGCAGTCAGGATTTCTGGAGCTGCTTCTGTACTCTTCCATTCTGCAGCAGCTTTTGCTTCTGGAATGGTTTGCAGATTTTCTTCCTTTTCAGTATGCAAAGATTCTGGAACAGCTTCTGAAACACGCTCTAAAACATTCATCGCCCCCAGATTTCCTTGGATATCCACGTGTACCTCAGGCGCTTCGACTGTTTCAGAACCTTTCACCTCTACTGTTGCAGACTCTTCCATACTTTCCAACCTCAGTTCTCCAGGTTCTGATGCTGGCTCCAAATATTCTGCATTCACTGCCTTCTCCATTTCTGAAGCTTCTTCCAAATACTTGACATCGCTAAGCGAGGGCTCATTTTTCTGTGTGCTTGTCTTCCTTGTTGCAATTATATATTCTACAGTAGGTCCCTGAGTTCTCACATCTGTCGAAATTTTAGATTCCAAAGTTCCTCTCAAGTTGCTTACTTCTGTCACCATTTCTGATGCCATAGTTTTTTCTTCCACTCTGGGCAAATGCTCTAATACTGCTTCTGAATGACCTACTATTTGTTCCTGTATAGATTTTGAACTTGTTTCTAAAGTCTGCACCATCACTGTTTGCAGAGGTTCTATTGCTGCTTCTTCACTCCTTGCCTTTGCTTTGTTTGAATCTTCTGGAGCAACTTCAGAATACCTCATTTCCCTAACCACCTCAGATTCCAATGTCCTTCCCATGCCTTCCATTAAGGCCCTTGTTTCAAATCCCACAACCATTTCCAAATTTTTCATCTGTGTTAAATGTGAAGTTTCTGATCTCGCTTCCACATCTTTTACCTCTGCAACTGCCTCAACTTTCAAGTTGTCGAAATCCCTCACTTCTATGGTGGCAGAACTGGTAGCTAGTTCAGAACCCTTTATCTCCCCTACTGTATCAGGTTGTTGCATTCTTGTATGTGCCATGACCTGAGACTCTGAAATGTAACTCTCTGTTCTGTTTGCACCAAGAGGTTCTGCAACTGTGTCTGCATATTCTCTATCTGCTGTGGTTTTCAAATGCATCATTCCTGCTAATGCGTCAGACTCTCTAACCGCTTCCATGCTTACATGTGTAACCATAGATTCAGGAGGCCTTTCCGATGTTTCTTCCAAGGCAGGAAACCCTGGACTTGTTTCCACTTTCATAGCCAGACTGGCATCTGATCCTGCCTCTACTGCCATACTCTCCAGATTTATCTCTGAACCTTTTGACACCACTGTTGAACTCACTGTTGCTGCTAAGCCTCTGACCACAGTCCCACAATGCACAGCTTCGGAAGCCTTTACACCTTCCATTTGCAAAGATGGTGAAATTGTTTTCAAAGTTTCTGCTTCCACCACAGCCACTGGTCTTAGGACTCCTCCTAGGCCACTCACACCTTCTTTCTGCAAAGACAGGGGACCTCTCGCACTTGATTCACCCTCACATCTTAATTCTCTCAGCTCCTCTTGTTGTCTCAGTAATGAAGTACCTTCTGAATATTTTGTTGTTACAGCAACAGGCTTGAAAGTAGATTCTGAAATTTTTGTAGCATCAGTATTTTCCAGCTGCAGAGCAGCTTGACTTGTTTCTCGAATTTTTACTCCTGTTAGTGCTGCAACTTCTGTAGTTGATTGTGGACCTCTAAAACCCTCCACCATCTGGATTTCTGGAACTGTCTGGGGAGCAAAGGTCTGGCCAACAGGTTCTAAAGCTGATCTTAAACCCTCTACCTCTGCAACCACATTCACATGTGTCAGTTCTGCTGGAAGCATAGATTCCTGGGTTCTATCCACACTTCTTGTGTCTGCCAAGACGTTAGGCTGTAGGAACACTCCTGATACATTCAGCACTGATGCAGGACCAGTGGTACCTTCCAAGTATTTTACTTCAGCTTGCAGATGTTCTCGAGCTGCTGTAACGTCTTTTGCTGCAACATCCACAGGTTTCAGGACTGTTTCCAAACTTTCAGGCTTTCCTACAGCAACTGGCTGCAAAGCTTCTTCCAAAGTTTTCACATTTTCTGTATGTCCGGAGCTTCTAGCTGGTTCGATACCCTTCACTTCTGTAACAGCTCCTGATCCCTGGTCCATATTGACACTTTTTACTTCCACCTGGGTCACAGCAGATGCTTTATAAGGATGTTGCAAAGATGTATCTGCCTTCAAAACACTTGAACCCTCGATGAGACTGGCCTGCATCACTCTCAAGTTATCAGATGTAACTGAGAGTTTCAGGGCTGGCTCCAAAGTTCTGCTCATACCTCCTAATTCCAAAGATCTTTCCACATTTCCCATAGGCAGAGATTTTTCAGTTGGTTCTGGAATTCTCACTTCTTCCATGGCCACAGACATGTGAGCTACATTCACAGTACTCAGATCTGCCTGATTTGCAAATTTAGGAATAGCTGTCACATTACTTGCTGTATACACAGATTCTGAAGTTGCTTCCATTTCTTTTGCTCCCCTCAGTGCCACAGACGGTAGAAATGTTTCTGAATATGTCAACACCTCCATGGACTCAGACTCAAGAGCTGTATCCAAAGCTTTTACTTCCCCAGTGCCTTCAGATTTCAGAATAACTTCTGAACCTTTTAGTGCCTCAACTACCCCTGAAGCTAGAGTTACTGTTGAATCTTTCTGTATGTCAGGTTCATTGGTGACTTCATACAGGATGCCAGATGAAGTATCACTTCCAGTATCAACAAGAACACCCTTTTCACTCACATTAACAGCTATAGGATAAATATTATCATGAGACTGTTTAATTTGTTCTTCTCTAGTGCAAATTCTAGTTTGAGCTATACTAGCATCTCCTTGGATATCAGGCTGACTGCCTTCTAAAGTAAATGGAGGATTTGTTGCAAACAAAGTCCCCTTCTCACTTCCAAGATTTTCTGTAGATTGCTGAGAATCAGTTCCTGAATGAGAAACAAGCCCTAAAGCTTGTCTATCAAGCGCATCACTTGTTTGTAAGCACAGTTCTGGCTGTGTATGGACAGCCAGATTTGCACCTTCAAATCCTCCATGCTGTACACTCACTTTGGAGCTTGGTTTCTCTGGTATTAACTGAGAAGCAGGCTGCGAGTCCCCATGACGTGCACTCAGCTTTGCCTCCTTTGGCTGCTTTTTATGCTTTTTCTCTTTCTTCCTTTTCTTCTTCTTTTTCTTCTTCTTCTTGCTTTTGTGCTTCTTGTTCTTCTTTGATTTTTTCCTAGGAATTTCATCTTCAGCAGTAGAGCTTCTTTTTGTAGGCTGAGAACTATTTTTCACAGTATTTTTGTCTACATCTAGAAGAAACGATATTTTCCTTGTAAATTTTATTAAAATGGCATTTCAGAAATTCTTTTAGACTAGTGACGAAGCCATGGACAGAGTTAGAAAAACTGAACTTGAAACCCATGCCTTCTTCACTAAACTACCACACAAAATTACACACACTCCCTTTTCAGCACTCTAACCCTTCTCTGGTGTTACTTGGAAGTAAAAATAACTACGTTTTCTTTCAAAACGTTAAAGGAATCTTCTTGGTCAGTTCCAGTGGGAAGATGACTTCTCCCAATAAGCAGTTGGATATACTTCCACCTACATTCAACTGTGCAGTTCATTCTTTCAGGAGGGTGGGGATGTGCTTTTGAACTACACCAAACTGCACATGAAAAAAGAACTCCCATTTTTCAGACAACTTATCTAAACGGTAGTATGCTTACTGTATAAAATGTGGCCAGCTCATTATTCCCTACTATAGTTAAACTTGTGAGCATGCTCACTATTACTTGTGTGTTAGAAGTTATATAAGTGTGTTTACTGACTAAGTTTCTCACTGACAAAGTGCTTCAAACAAATTCTGGGAAACAGCATCTACTTCCCCAATCCCATAGAAGCTTTAAGGCACTGCAGGCAACCAGCTGCTCAGACTGGAGTTGCCACAGGCAAACCTGGAAGTACCTAACAGAGCTTTTCCTTCAAACAGGAAAGTAACTAAGAAACTCAGGTAACTGCAGGGACAAGCAATCACTGAGGCAAAAAGAAAAAAAAAAAAAAAAGGAAGACTTAGGTTTCAATCGCTTTCTTTTCATTCTATACTTCATTTCCCTCTGAATTTAACCTGTGTTAGGTTCTTACCCTTCTTTGGATCTAGTACCATGGCTTCATAGAATGATTTGGGTTGGAAAGGCCTTAGAGGTCAGAAGTTCCAACCCTCCCTGCCACAGGAAGAGGCATATTCTACTAGACCAGGTTGTTCAAGGCTGTGCCCAACCTGGCCTTGAACACTTCCAGGGATGGGGCAGCCACAGCTTCTCTGAGCAGCTTGTTCCAGTGCCTCACCATCCTCACAGTGAAAAATATTTTTCCTAATATCTAATCTAAATCTCCCCTCTTTCAGTTTAAAGCCTTTATCCCTTGTCCTGTCACTACATGCCCTTGTAAAAACTCGCACTCCAGATTTCTTGGAGGCCCCCTTCAGATATTGGAAAGCTGCAATAAGGTCCCACCTGAGCCTTCTCCAGGCTGAACAGACCCAACTCCCTCAGCCTGTCTTCATATGAGAGGTGCTCTTTTGAGGAGAAAGCCGCTTTACTAAAGGCAGCTTGTAATTTCCTGTTAACTACGAGCTATATATTTAAGCCTGCTTTCATGTTTTCTTCACTGATTATACTGGTCAGTGAGCAATATGGATTCCTCAGTTGTAATCTTGCTGTAATTTCAAAGCATACTCTTCCAAGTGAACAGTGCAAACTAACTTGAAAAATATTAATACTGCAGTCCTATTCAATTAACATAACTTAAGTTTCTATAGAGAGGTATCTAAGGTAATTTTGAGCACACACATTTTTATGGAATAAACAGTTTAAAAAATAGTGTTTCCACCATCACTGCTGTGAATGTCATGAAAGAGGACAATGAAGCAGAGTCAAATGACCTGTTCTACACAGCCTTTTCAGATAACCTCTGTTGCACAACAGCAACAATAGTTCCTTTCCAGATATGAACAGTGGGAACATTTACCATACGTGAAGTTTATTAACTTACAGATTAATAGGTCTTACATTCATTAACATGTTAGCGTGCCTCATTCTTCCATGACAGAAGAACAAAAGTACCCCAGATGCCAGCAAAAAGTGCTGCTTGTGCAACGTAAGTGAAAGACTGCTGAAAATGATCAAGGCAAACAAGCCACTGTACACAAAAGAAAGAAACAGCAACTGTAAAACCTTGCAAAACAGAATCTCTGAAATTTTCTATGCTGCCTCTCAGAAAAAAAGAAAAGTCCCTCTGGAACTATACTTACCAAGCACATAGCAGTTACCTATGATTCAACTCTAAAAACACTAAAAATGCAATAATCAGAGCCTTCAACTCCCCAACTCTCACAGAAATGTCCAAAAACGACTAGTCTCCTGAGAAGAGATACTGATATTCAACTTTTTGGCATAATAAATCCTGTAATTTATTGATGTTTTGAGATTATGACCAAAAAAATTCTTACCCTTTGGAAGAATGTAATTTGAGTATCTACATTTTAAAGATAATTGCATTATTTGTTTTAAAACAACACAGCATCTTACTCTGACAGAACAGTTAATTACAGTTCTGAAGTCTAATAAATTACTTTTAGAAATAATCTTGAGAACCAATCCAAAACAACACAACGTTTCTGTCAGTACCAGCTTTGTTAGCAACAACTGCTCATTAAGGCCCTAGAGTAGGTATATACAAAATAAAGTACAATTATATATATATAAATGGATATTATTTATACATTATAGCATTACTGTAATGGAAAAAAAAGTATTTTTTTTTGCAGACTAAGTAATGCTTTCATATAAATAAACAGCTTAAGTTTTTAAATTATGTACTTCTCTGTCCATCTATGGTTATAAATTAGAGCAGATAAAAAAAACCTTAAACATTAGAATCAGCACACAACTTCTCAGATGAAGCTCGTTGAGAGCAGTACTGAAAAGTACTTTTCATCTCTGTAAAAATTATTCCATTTTAAGAACTATGACAACCTTCTTAAACAAGAACATGTTTGCCAAATATGTTTTCATTTACCTGATTTGCACTGCAGCTCTGTATCAAGGGCTCCAGAGAGCACTTCCTCTATTTTCTGCACTATCTGATCATTCTGACGACTCCCAGCACCAGCAACAGTGTCATCTGAAGGGTTGGCTTGCTCAGCTGGGATTGTGTCACCATTGGGCTGGCCTTCTACCTTTCCACTAACCAAAAAAAATATCAACATAATACAAGCAATTTTGAGGTTTTTTTGGACCTTTTTTATTTATAAACATTTATTATACCCAACCCTTCAAAACGTCATTTTAGCCTCCTGAAGAAGCCATACTTTTAGCAAATGATCTATTTTTTGTTTAGCTTTCATACACTCGCAACAGAACACATTGTGACAACTGAGTATTAGACACAAGAGAGGAAAACATGGTTTTGAATGTGCCACAGCCCCCGTGCTTTACCCAAGAACTTGTAGAGGCTCCCCTCAGAAAATAAGCATCCATCACTCTTCTCCAGTAGGTTTTGTTTGCTTTGCGAGATAAGGCTGGGAGGAACTAAGCGAGCTTAAACGCAGAGAGATCGGCAAGAGCAATCGAACAGACGCTCGCCCCTTCCCCTCTTGCCCGAGCACAAGAGACCAATACCGAAAACCCGTTAGAGAAAACGGGTGAGAGTTCGCCACGAGACAGCCCTCCGGCCATCCACCCGCCCGCAGTGGCCCCCCGAGTCCCGCCATGTTGACGCCGAAAAGGCTCGCAACAGCCCGAGGCACCAGCCCCTCTCCTTTCCTCCCTCCCTCCCTCCCTCCCTCTCTCCTTCCCTCCCTCTCTCCTTCCTTTCTTCCTTCCATCAGCGCCGAGGTGGGACCCGCGCACTTCCCCTCTGCCCGTACACCTCTTCTCCCCCCGCGCGAGAGGCCGCGGCCGCTTGATCTCCCCAGCCACCCCGAGCAGGTTCGTTACCCGCCGTGCTGCTGCTGCTCTTCCTGGATCTCCCGGAATTTGTTAACCACAAAGGACCGAAATATCTCCTCGATATTAGTCGCCATGAGAGCCGTACAGCACCAGGCCGACTCCCCCTCCCCTTGCCCCCCCCGCGGCGCTCCGCTTTCCTTCCTGCCAAGACGAGAGGCTTTCGATATCCCACAAGGCACCGCGGCAACAAGAAGCCCAGGGCGCTTGCTGACGTACTCGCTGTACGCCCTCTCGCCATTGGCTGCCCTCTAACGGACGGGCAGCGGAGGGAGGGCCAACCCGGGCCTCCGGGTGGCCGCTCTAGCGCTGAGCAGGAGCCATAGAGAGCCAGGCCTTGCCTGGCTTCCGGCGGCTGGGGGGGGTGGGGGGAAATGTCTCGTGTCTCGAAGTTCGCCGCCCGCCCGCCCGCCCTCCCCCCGCACGAGCGCGCCGCCATGTTGTTGCACTCACCGGCCCCCCCGCCCGCCGCCCTCCCCACGCAGCTCCCGGCCTTCCCCTCCCCCCCATCCGGTAAAGCCGCGGCGGGCCCCCCACGGCCCCCGGATGAAACCGTTAACTGTCGCTCTGTCCACACACACAGACCCATGCCTGTCCCCCCTCCCTCTCCGCCGTTCTCGGCCCCTTTCGCGCCCCGTACACCGAAAAACTGCGCCTGAGCCCCGGGGGAGGGGAAGAAAAGAAGGGGGAGTGTGTGGAGGGCACCATGGTGGCCGGTGACCGCGGGTTCCTGTGGCCCTGTTCCCCGTTCCTCCCCACACCCAGCCACCCGCCCACCCTTTCTCCCCGCTTCCCCCACCGCGCTCTATCGGAGCCGTCTGGGCCTCCGCGGAGAAGCCCGGCAGCCCGCACTCACCTATCCGACGGCTGGAGCGGCGGCGGCGGTGCGGCCATGGTGGGCTGCAGCGTGTAGCTGTGCGTGCCGGCGGGCTCGGGGCCGGTAGGGGTGGGTGGAAGCGATGCCATTGGTCTCCATGGAGCGGGGCCAAGCCCCGCGCCTCCGCCGCCCCGTGAGCCGAGTGGAGGCAGCGCCTAGCAGGGGGGCCTGCCCGCACACGAGTGCTGCATCACAGGACCCGGCCCGGCGCGGCGCTGCCCTCAGCTACTGAGCGGCTCCATGCGAAAGGCGCCCTCCCCCTCCGCCGGGAGAGCAGGCTGCCTGTGACACGCACATGTGCTCCGGGGGCTGTCTGCAGGGCTGGGCGCCCCGCGGGATGAGAGGAAAATTAAAGGAACAAAGAAAGAGAAGAGGGAAACGCCGCCGATGAAATGCCCCGAATAAAATAAATGGCACCAGAGTGAAAGCCGGCCCCGGCCTCAACCCACCGGCAAAGCAGTGTCTTCTCCGAGGTGTTCTGTTGGAATGCACCAAAATCAGTGTGTCCCCTGGACAACCACACTGGAGATCCCCTTCATGCTGCCCCAAAACCAACACTTTATCATAGATAAAGATATATTGATATATATATTGATGTGTATATATAGATATTAATACATACATACATATTGATCCATATATGTACAAATATGACTTTGTCATGCCCCGTTAAACCAAATAATCATACAGCTGGAAGACTCTTCAGAAACTCACAGAATGGTTGGGGTTGGAAGGAACCTTAAAGTTCATCCACTTCCAACCCCCCCCAGGACAGGCAGGGACACCTTCCACAAGACCAGGTTGCTCAAAGCCCCAAGCAACCTGGCTACTGTTTCTTCTGGTGTCATGATGGAGTAACTTAGGGGGGTTAGCTGACCTGAAAATTTAAAATACCTCAAAACCTAGGTATAAGTGTTTAGCTCCTGCTGGAGTCTTCACTTGCACTATCAGTCTTGAATTCAGTGTGCCTTAAAGACTGACCCAAGCCCCTTTAAAGCAGTGTTGTTCTTTACTGCATGTTGCTGGGAGGTGGTCTGCATTAATATTAACTTTGGAAAAATAATGGCTCTCATACTTGAATCAATTTGCTTACGTCCATGTCACAGATAATTTATTACATTTAAAATAGAAAGCAGCTCCATTTAAGTTGCCCTTTCACAAATAACCCGTATCTTGCGTGCCAGGCCAACATTTAAAACTTTTAGATCTTTCTAGTAGAATATTGTACATAATTTCTGTTATTCAGTGAGCTGAAGACTGAAAATGTTTCACTTGAACAGTTTCAGACATACTTAAGATTCCTCTGATGCAAGGGGCCTTGTCTAAACCAGGCATGCTTTTATCTAGAACCTAGTGATATTCTATGTAGACCTTGCCCTAACACAAAGCTGCAAAGGCAGGATGGGATGGTAATTCACCCCTTCCAAATAAGAAGCCCCAAAACTGTACTCAAAGGAACAGCAGGTTTGACCAACGTAACTTAGCCTGTGTTAGGGGCTTCAGACAGAAAAACTGTTCCAGTTGCAGACCACACCTCTGATGTGGGCCATGGGGAACCCACAGCACAAACCTCCCTGCCATTCAGAAATGGACCATTTTCATCTGCAGTTAATTAATTCACAGTAGCTTTACTACATTGATACCACGACCAGTGTAGGCCTCCATCTACACAGGCAAATCATGACGGAAGGTACAAAAAAAAAAGAAAGAAAAAAAAAAAAAAGCTGCATGTTTTCCTCCGGCTCCTTAAAAACAGACACAAAGTGATAAATACAAAAGTCACCTCTCCTACAAATGAGGATCCACAGTCCTGCACAAGAAAAACTGTTGTCTCTATCCATTCCCATGTCTGTTGGCTATATAAAACCCCCTTGAGTTAAACACTTTTATTCAGTTAGGTGTTGCATAGACTAATATTTTACTTTCATCTTATCAAGACCAATGATTGTTTGGGGTGTATTTAGTGTTTGATTGGTAGACATAACAATTATAGAACTTTACTAATAGCAGTTCTGCTGCTACCATCATCGCTACTCAGAGCATTCATTCATGTGGCTATTCCCCGTTAAAGCATGAATCAACGGTGTGCTTAAATACGCAAATGAGATTTACTGAATCTTCATTTCATAAGCAAATTTACAAAGAACAGTAAGATTTTCACATTATAGCTCGGGGGTGGGGGGGAGAGAAAACTATGGATCTGGTTTTATTAACAGTATTGTTGCAAAATTGTAGTGCTAAACTGGACTAAATATTGTTCAATATGCTTTGGGTTCATAGACAGTTCAATGTGGTACAAACTAAGGAATTGCTCCTACCCAGTAGGAGAATTCTCTCTGTGAGGACATGGAAACAAAATGAATCTTTGCACAGTCAAGTCCAGCCAACTTCATCAGCCATCACGTATAGCTTGCAGAACACTACCCCCAAAAGGAAAACCAATAACCTAAATACTGGGACGGGTTTTTGGCCGGCTCTAGTACATTCCCGGCTCGGCACGCTCCCAGGCAGCAGCAACCCCCAGCGGAAGATATTTCAAGTCTTGAACAATTTACATTCAAAAGCCTATTAGTGAGTCTCCAAACTTGGGACATGCATGCACGGCCCTTCCTTCCTTCCTTCTTTGCTTCCTTGCTTCCATGCTTCCTTCCTTCTTTGCTTCCTTGCTTCCTTCCTTCCTTCCCGTCCTGCTTGCCGGCCCCCGCCCCCGGCCCAACCCGACCCACCGCCATGTCGCGGTGTGCACTGGGTACTGTAGTTTTCGTTGGCGGCGCGGCGGAGGATGCCCTCCCTCTCGTTAAAATCCGCCTCAAGGAAAGTAAGTTTTTCTTTCGCTCTGGAGAAGAGCGGGCCTTATGGGCCGCTCGGTGCCGGTATCGCTGCCCCCAGTCAACTTTTCCCCCCTGCCAGGCTTGGCGGCGGAGCAAGAGGGGCGAGGCGGCGGCGGGGCCATGTGCTGCCCGCAACCCGCGCGGTAAAATGGCGGCCGACCCGGCTGGCCCCGTCCTGGCGGACTCTGAGAGCGGGCCTCGCCTGAAACCCCTTGGCGGGTGTGGGTTAGTCCGGGTCCTGCTCTGACCCGCACCTGCGGCTTTGAAGGAGTCTGTGAAGATACAGTTGCAAACAGCTTATTCGTATATATATTTTAACTGCCTGTCTCCTCAGATTTACTTCTGGGGAGCCTGATGTGTAGCGTTTTTAAATGTACTGCACTTAAAAGTATTTTAAAAAGCATGTGCCTTTTATACCTACTTTTTTTTTTTTCCTGCTCTGTTTGATTTTGGAAAAGTGATGAAATATTTGCTTTTAAGTAAATATAAAACTTTCAGCCTATTTTGTTTTGGACTTTGACTCCCTTTGATTCTTTCCCTGCTGTTTGTGAAGTTTGGGGCTTACTGACTTAACGTTGGCCATCTTTTTCTCGTTGTTTTTTTTTTGTTTGTTTGTTTTTTTTTTTTTAGTCTATTCAGCAGATACCTGAAATTAATCAGTAAAATTAACACTTACTTAACTGTGTTGTGTGTATAACTGAAACAGGAGCACAGAATGGCCATTTCTCTTCCCTCTCCCCATTCAGTCTGGTTCTCACCTAGTAGCTTCAGCTGAGGCATTAGTGGTGAAAGACACAGCTTCCTACATGGAGTTTGAAGCAAAAAAAATAGTACTTCAAGGATGGCTGTAAAAGTTTATGACCCTATTTATTTTTAGCAGCTGAAGCTGAGGTAATGTTTTGCCTACGAAATGCACAATCTGGCTGTTTGTAGGAGGCAAGGTGCCTGTCCTGCAGAGCTTCAGTTCAGGCCGTGAAAGACATGTGTTTTGTTCTCAGCATTGATTCAGGCCTTCAGCCTGGTGCTGTGATTTCTGCAGGACTGAAACATAGATAATAATGACTTTTCTTGTTTGATTTTATTTCCTAGTGATCCAATACACCACAGTACATGGCTGGCTGAGAGTCATGAATTAGTCCTAAATAAAACACGTAAGCAAAAGCAGCTAAACCTAAAGCTATAATTAAAAATCATAAATGCCACCTGATTGTGGAGGTCTCTCAACTGCTTATGCAACTTTTGATGGTATTGCAGTCTGAGGAAGAATATTCTCTAAGGTTGTGTTGTTGTCCTTCAGGATGAGTCTAATGCTGCGCTAGCCTAAACTTCTAGTTCCATGGTTGTGTTTATCCATTTTGCCAGTTTAGGTGCCATGGCTGGTGTGTTGTTTTTTTTTACCTTCTGTTGCACCAGCAGAGCTGTCTGCACAATTGGCATGGTGAATTCCCCCTGGAAACTGATACACATAATAAAAACCCACGGAGAGGAATGCATCTTTTCTCTTCCTCAGCCCTCATGTCATTTTCTGATCGAGCTCGCCCTGGAGCAAGCTGGTGCAAGAGGTGGGAACGAACAGTTAATTAGGAAGTAAATTGTGAAGCATCATCTGCCACCAGCTGCAGTTACGGGCTCTTGCTCAGTCAAGATGTTCTGAGGGTGCAGTGCACAGGACAGCTGGTCTGATGAGCAGTTTGCTGCAGCATAACCGAACTCTTTTCACCCTCGCTGGCTGTCTGCTTCTTCCTTTGTACTCTGGTGATCACCTCACCACCCAGTGAGTTAGTTTAGCTCACTAAGCTGGCAGAAAATATTTCCTTTATAAGTCCATACATATCTATATGTATATTTACTGGATTAGCTACAGTTGCAGTGTTAACTTTCCAGCATTGTCTACCTGATCCAAGTGACTGAACACCCTTGGCACACACAGGAGGGAGAGGGAAGGAAAGACTGGAGGTGGAGAAGTTGGTGGGACCAATGGGAAGCTGCACCATCAAAGGGCAGTGTGAAAGGCCAGTTGATGAACCTGCAGCTTGCGCATTTCAGCCTCTGGTTCCTCTCCAAGCTTGAGCAGGGTCCAGCAGTTGTCAGAGGTTCACCAAGAGGCCAGCTTGGAGCTCACCTTGTGTGTATTGAGGTCTGTGTGCACTCATGACACGCAGCAGGCTAAGTCATAAGGATATAACTTAGCCTGCTGGTTATAGCATTAATTCAGAAAGAAAGTGGTAAGAACAATACATTGTTGCTGCCTGAAAGGCAGGTCTTGACCTCAAATCCTTCTGCTCAGCTCAGGTGTCCCATCCATTCACTGTTAGCATCTCTAGACCTTGGCTGATGGCACTTCAATCCAGTTCAGTTTACAGAAATCTGGTTTGGATTTTATTTTATCCCACTCCCCCCCCCTGTTTAGTTTTATGAAATCTAAGTGAATTGACTATGCTCAGGTCTGCTCTGAAGCCAGTAAAAGAAAAGTGTGTATGGGCTCACAACATCCCTTTTCAATAGCAACAAGGTGTATGAATGGGTCCAGCATTAATGCAGGTGTAAATGTTTGCAGCAGAGTGTGAACCTGCTTGGACAGCAAGTACTTTTCAGTGAAGGGCAGCAGCACTTTAGATCCTGTACAGTGCAACATTTTAAATATACCCATTACCATTGTTACTCCAGCCTCAGCTCAGATATTTTTGAAACTAAGACACTATTTTTTTTAAGTACTTTGTTTTGAGGCATCTTTTCACAGAGGTTTGCAAGATTTGGTGTATTTGGCTTTCAAGATTTGGTGTATTTGGCTCACCAAAGCAAAACACACTCCACCAGGTCTCTAAATCAAGGAGCACTAAGAAGCCTTAATTTAAAAAATAAAAAAGACACTATCTGAAGCAGTGAGCTGCTACCAGTCATACCATTTACTGTTTGCGCTATACTGCATAGTTCTTATTTTAGTTGCACCTTTTTATTGCTTTAGTTAGGGGTGAGGTAATAAGGCAGCGGCTTCTTATGAGAGTCCACCTAGTTGAGATAAAATACTTAGGTAACTTACGCTACACACTTATGATATGAAACTGAATCCTGGGAAGAACTTGCTTAAAGAGTTTACATTTTCTTATAGTTATCTTCAGTAACGCAACCAAGGAGCTGAGTTTATGAATTCAAGTCTGTGCACAGGATCAGTTTTAGAAAGAGTCAATGGCTTCCATCCTTTCATGGCAATAGGGAAGGGGCAGCAGCCAAGTTAGTAGCCTCTTCTCAGTTCTACCTGTATTTGAAATCTGAATGTGCCTTGGAGTCAGGATAGGGCAAGCTATGAGATACTGTTGGTTTTGCCTTCCTCATTTTTATTTTCTCTGCTCCACAGGCTCTGACCTACTGGAAGAGTTGCCCAGCTTCTTGGTGAGCCTTACATTTGTGGAGGATAAAGGTGTCTAGGCTGATGTTTGTTCTCTGCTGACTCAGTACTCTGGAAATTGACTTGTCTTCTTCACTCTATCCTCATGTCCTCTCCACTTGGATACACGGAGTGATCAGTTTGGTTTTGCTTTCATGTTTTTACTTCATAGAAGTTCATTCTTCCTTCTTTACAGTAGCAGACAATGGTTGCTGAGGAAATTATGCTCCATGTTCTGGAATTTTTAAGGATTTCACAGATTGTTACCAAAAACCCCAAGTGTGATAATCCTCACAGAAGAAATGTCTAGCTTGTGAATGGCTTTAAGTCTTTTGAGAACAGATTTTTGACTCTTGTATTAATGACAAAATAAAAGGAAGTGTCACCTCTTGGAATTTCAGTTTTCAATGCAAGATCTCGCTGGGCAGCAGAGGGCCTACATGACATTTTTCTATGTCAGTGCAAAAAAAGGCTGCTACTCCTAGATTTGAGCCTCCTAAACTGGGATTGCCACCAGAAGTTCTTCTCAAGCTACATCCCTAAATAAAAGTTGCTAGGATACCACTTGTGGGATGCACAAATAACATTGGCTTTCAAAACAAATGGCTAAAACTTAATTTTTACTCACACTATGTTAAAAATTGGTTAAATTTTATTTGAACATATGCTTGTTCATTTTACTTACTCCCATATAAAACTTCATGCTGTATATTATTTTCTATTTTAACTGAAAGTAGTATTAGAATATGTTACTTCAGGGGAAAAAAAGGAAGTGGTTCTTTGAGTGAGTTGCCAGCTTGGTGAGTTGCTTTAGCTAGCAACAGTGTCGCTGGATCTTCACACCTGTCCTACTAGTTTTAAGCAGTAGGCTTAGCAGAGCATGAAAGTGCATCATACACCTTGTTTCATGCTGTTGGTATTTATAGAACTATACATAGCCTCGTTTTTAAGCATAATCAAAATGCATAGCCTCATTTTTAGATAAAAAGAGAATGTTTACAATCTGAGTATCAAATAGATTTTAACTGCAAAAAATACCTGGGATGGCACAGAATTCATTTTGCATGTTTAGAAACAACAGGCTGTGCTGCTTCTGCTCTGCAAAGGTTTTGCTGTTCACTCCTAGACCATCTATCTGTATGCAAGTTTCTGTCCCCTCTTCCCGGCTGGAATGGCTTGTCTTTCCCGTTCATTGGCTAGTTGCGGTGTCGTCAGTGGGGCGGTAGTACTGGGACAGGGGTACTACTTTTGAACCGGAGGCTGCTTATCTCCTTTCTTTTTGCACATCTGAACTCTTGAGCACTGCTTTCCTCTGACTGGCAGCACGTAGGGTAGGGTAAGTATATTCTCTGTTTAGATTCAAATCTCTGCATGCAGTTTTGAGGTAGTTGTAAGAAAATAAGATAATGTGTGTAGTTAACTTATTATTGATAAAATTTTCCTTTAAAATTACTATTTAATGATGACTGTCTCTGGGCAGCACTGGAAACGTGCTTGTTTGCTTTAACTTTAGTGTAGGAGATAGCTGCCTGCTACATGATAAATGTTTATTCTTTTATATTGCATTCTTCTGTCCTAGGTTACTTATTTTTGCCTTTTATCTATGTCATCCCTTTGTTGTAGCAAATCCGTTAATCTTTCATCTTCTCTTTTTGCTTGAATTCTAATACTAAAGAGGCTTAGTATAACTTGGTTTCCCAAGTATGTGTACCATAACTGATAATTTTTACCCCAAGTTTGTTTGGTTTTGGTTGTTTGTTTTTTTTATTGGTTTTATTGTAAGTAATTCTGAAGTCTTGCAACTGAATCATTTCTGCAACTTTGCAACATGCATATCTTGTCAAACACTGTTGATTAGAAAGTTATTGATCTCCTCCAGCCTGAACCTACAATTAAAGTTTAACTGCATTGTGTTTAGTTCCTAGTGAATAACACGTGTGGGTTCTTTCAAAATAAAGTTTCTTACTGTGGCCTTGGATTTAAAATTCAGGCTCACCATATAGACTGCATAGTGCCCTCAGAGCTGAAGTTGTTTCCTCCATAGTCCAGATTCTCAGGAAGGGCAGGTTTCTTCAGGGTCAGATCTATCAGAGCAGCTCTATTCAAGTCAAGCTGTAGCAGCTGAGATGAGCGAGAGGCACATGTCACTGTCTTATCATTTGGCTAAAAATCTGCTTTCTGTCATGTGATTTTGCTTTTCTCTTAGAAATCTGTTGTTTGGTGGTTTTGTATTTTTTCCTTTTCTTTTAAGGTGTGCTTTTTTTGTTCTAGCCATCCTCTTTTGTCCTCCCTCAAAGGAGAGGACTGCAGAGGAGACCTGACTTTTCACTGCTTTTGGAAATGGAGCTGTCACCTGTGTGTATTCAAGCTATGGTGTGTGTCAGGGTTTTCTTTCTGAGCTTGCCTTGGGAGGCACTGTACACATTGGCAAGTGCAGGTCAATGACCAGCTGCTTAATGGAAGAGGCACAGGGATGACCAAGGGTTGCGCATTACATGTGCTGGGATTACAACAGGGAGACTGGTTGTTCTTTTTGACTAACACTTTTATCTGGGTTGCATTCCTCCTCCTGATGAATGGGAAGTGATTCCTGCAGGGAAGGGACATATCACACCCCTTCACTGGCCAGGGAAAGCCCTTTGAATAAATTGTGCCATTTTCAACAATGAACTGATTTTGTTTATTCTCATTACTTAAAATGCTTAAGCCATTTTAAAAACAGGTTTAAATAGGTTTAGATTGTTATTTTGCATAAGTTAAGATTTAAAGATTTTAGATTGTTTGGCTTTTTTTTTGCAAGTAGTGAGAGCATGCTGCACTTGGGCTTAGGGCCACCTGCCAACTTATAGCTGCTTGCTTTTGGCTCCACTGAATAACTTCTTTGGGGAGCATTTGACTTCTATGAATAAAACTCTCACTTTAACCAGTGTGGTGGCATCGTTTGTATATGTAATTTAAGTATGGTTGGACAAATGTGACTCTTAACAGCTTATTCTTTGAATAGTTTAGGAGGTTAGCCCTTGCTTTTGTATGAGCTCCAGATAAAGACGTATTAACATATTTTATAAATTATATACTTTATTAATTTATTTAGGATTTTCTGAATTCCAGTGGGGTTTTTTCAGTGTAAGCAAATTCTCCTACTTCCTTGCTAGCTACGTGGTATCATTGTCGGGATAACAGTTCTGAGGTGGCATACATCAGTAAATATGTAAAGAATACACATAGACGTTTTCTTAAAAAGCAAAGGCTAACTTTCAAAACTGTTCAAAGAAAAAATTTTAATATTGACATCAGTACAAGACGTGTGAGTTACATGTACGTATACAGATGACATAGGGAAGGCAAAACTGAGAGAGTTCATTTCATTTTTGTGACCATTTTGTTTCCAAACTGCTGAAAAGGTTTTGGACAGTTTAAAATTGTAATGAAGTTACAGCCTTCATTCAAACACCTGCTTTATTCAGGCCAAGACAGCATTAATGTGTTTTCCTAAAACTCGGTGGAATGGGAGAGAGGAGTGGATGTCCTGCAGTACCTTCTCAGAGTTGTTATCTTCTTTGTTAATGTCACCTGGTCTTCCCTGTTGTTTGCCTTGTGGTTGTTCTCAGGAAAGCCAGAGCTGGAAGTTGATTTCCCATTCATCTCTAAACGCTGTAGTACTGTGTTCATACAGTTAGTTCATCAGAAGGGCTTTGCCCTTTGCAGACTTGGATTCACCAGGAATTTCTATAGGTCCGGCCACTTGTGTTTTTCCTATATCACAGACGTCTGTATAACTTGTAGCAGTTGCCAATCTGACTAAAGGAAAACCCAAGATGGATTGCTTTGCAGGTTAATTCTGTGTTGTGGAGCAGTTCAGTCTTTGATATTTAATTTGTATCACGTCTGATTAAGTCAGTTATCTGTTTTCGTATACATATCCTTTTCTTTTTTTTTTTTTTTTGATCAACAAAAGCTTTATAGAAATACTGTTGCCTGAAGCAAAGTGACGTTTGTATCTGTTGTGAACTGCATTGCATCCAGCACTTAAAACCTGTGGTCTGTGTAGCTCTTGCTTTCCTAACCTCACATGGCTAATTCTGGCTGTTTTGCTTGTGTTCTGGTTTTATGCAGACTAATGGCTGATCAAGTGCTTGTGATTGGTAGTGGAGGGAGAGAGCATGCACTGGCCTGGAAGTTGGCCCAGTCTCCACGTGTAAAACATGTGTTTGTTGCTCCAGGAAATGCAGGAACAGCTGACAGTGGAAAAATCTCAAATTCAGGTAAAACCCCCCAAAATACCACTTTTAAATTTGATTAACTCAACTGGTAGGTTGTTCTTGTCATAGATCTGAAATCACAGCTGTTGATGTGAAAAGATTATTACTATCTTTTAATGTTTTAGGCACGTGAAATAGAACATATAGATGCAGTTAAGAATTAATTCATTATATTATCTCAGATGTGATATCTAATCCTTTAGGTTTGGGGGTGGAGGATGCAGCTAAAACTCCCATCTGCAAGATGCACGTTTCTCCAAGAATACAGCTCAGGATAGATAGCTGTTGGGGTTCCCAACTCCCAGCAGCCTAGCAGAGAAGGGGTGGTGGTTGGTGGTTTCTCTTGGTATACACTGCAGTTCAGTACTGCTCAGTGAACAGCTGAAAAGTGCCTGAAGCAAACATCAACACCTAAAGTACTAAATTCACAACTGTATTCTCAAGTGCATTGAAGCCCTGTGTTCCCTACAATATTTGATGAGAACACTTTCTTGCCTGAAGTGTTCCACCATAGAAAGATGTTCATTCCTTTGTCTTGGTGACCTTAAGGAGTTAAGGTTATTTTCAGATGTTTCTGTCTTTGTACTGACTGCTTGTTTTGAGCTTCTAGCTTAATATGTTAAGCTCTGACTGGCTGTATTTGAGATTATTCATAGTTAATAGTTTTGAGAAATCAAGCTTAAGGTATTTCAAATTGAGCATCCAAGACTGTGTGCCGCATTTAAAAAAATACTGGTCTAAGGTGCTTGCCTGGAGGCACAGAGTGAATCAGTACAAAACCCAGTGTAATTACTCAGATTCCTGTCTTGTGTCCTTTATATAATGGAATCTGAATTAGGTATTTTAAACAACCAACTTAAGTTTCCAGTTTAAAACATGTGATAACATACTTAATTACAGTTAACACAGTATGCATGTGAACATGAATTATATACATTAATTTTATGCATTCATATTTGTATGCAAGTAAAATATTTTTTTTGTTACCACCTCATGTGGAAACATGAATCCTGTCAGGCTGTTGTACAGCAGGTAATTATAGTTAATTCCAAATACATTGGAATACTTAATTACAGGCTGTGTAAATAACTTTGTCCTTGATTTCTTTGACTAGTCACAGTATCATAAGTTTTTTGTTCTATTTGGCCTCTGAGGAGTGGGTCCAAGGAAGAGCCTCACAGGAAAGTCATATGTTTCCTTCACATCCCAGAAATTCAAACAAAAATCTTTACCCTTGTGATAAGTGGAGACAATGCCAGTCTGCTTGGCCTGCAGAATGTTAATTGCAGTATTTTTTCTCAAGTAGTGTCTTTAAAAAACTGCTGCGCTTTTCTCTCACGTTGTTAGTCTATAAAAAATACTGCACCCTCAACAGTGAAAGATATCTGAGCATGTGCATAGTAATGCTTGAGCCAGGTCCAAAAATCTTTTACTAAAACCGTTTCTTCTAGGCTAGGGTTTCACATGTTTTTGGGGAGAGAAATCCTCAGCCAACCAGGAGGCAGGCAGAATCTAGAATTTGTGAAGAGTTTGACTTACTTGTTTTTAAGGAAACAATTTGTCTTATCTGCTCAGCCATTTTAGTCCTATCATCGGGGTCTAGATTTTAACTCGGGGGTGAGAATGTAGAACAGCTTTGCAGAAGCATGTGAGTCTATTAGATTGTGTGAGCCAGGGCAGCAATGTCTGTGAAACTGCTACCATTGTTTCTGGGGTTTTTTTGGTACAATGAAGATTTGTCTCTGAAAGTTCATCCTCCTCTCACGTCTCATGAGATTGCCTTTAATTAGCATTGCAACTCTGGTTCTCAGATGATTTCTGAAATACATAAATGTGAGCTTAAAATTATAAACTTAAAATTTTCAAACTTGCTTGTATCTAAATAAAAGAAGTTTTCATGGTTAATTTGAGTTAGTAATCATTTCTGACAGTAAAGACAGATTTAGGTTGAGTAGCTAAATATAGTTTTATATTTAATTTATATATAATTAGCATAGCAGTTTTGGTGCCAGAAGTGTACAAAAGGGCTTGCTGAATCCAGAGATAGATGTATGTGTGTCTGTGAATGGACTTCAGCATCCTGACACCTCCTTCAATGACATTATAGCTCTCAGTATAACTTAAACTCTTTTAACTTTAAGCTCTAGCTTTGAAAACTTTGGTCCAAGGTCCTTCTGTTGATTTCAGAAGAAATATTTAGCTGTCGTTTTGAGATATGAAACAGCTACAAAAATACCCCTTTCAGTCTGCATCCTGAGGAAAATGGTGTTTGGGGGAAAGTTAAAATTATGTATTAACAATGTGATTTATTCCTTTCTGTTTGTTACTAGGACATTTCCACATCATATAAATCTTATGCCATATTCACTATTAGATCAGACCTAAGGCAAGACAATGTGGAGTGTAAAGTGCAATCACTGTACAGGCTCTTTATTTTCCCTTCTTCCCTTCACGTGGATTAATCTCGTAGGGAACAGGGATCATCCCTCTTCAGTTGCCCACCAGAGCTCCCACTCTCTTTGGTCGGGATCTACTGTTCTCCAGCTGCTTTCACAACACCCTCATGGGACTGAAATACAATATTGACCTTTATGTTAATCAGTACTTTAAAGCCAAGCATATTAATGCTTTTGGTTTTGCTCTCCTGCGAGCCAGAAGTCAACTGACATAAATTGCACAAGGAAGTCAAAGGCCTTCGCTTCTTCTTACATACAAATATTAGTGGAACAGTATAATTGAAAGTTATCAATGAGGTAATTTTTATTAGTGTTCAGTCTGTTGTTCCCCCCATTCCACCCAAATAGGGTAAATCTACAGCCACAGTGTGGGTTTCAGATAGTTGTTTTTATACTGTCTCTTAGGCAGAAATAGCTGCTTCCCTTGTGGAAGCAGGCAATTTACTCATACAGTATGGCGGGAGCACAGTGGGCTGACACAAAATCGTGTCTGTTTGTCCAGCAGAAGCAGCTGTATCACTGCCACTGCTTTTGTTTCTTATCACTTCCCTGGAAACTAGCTGGAAGAGACCATCAGCTCCTGGTGTGCTTGGCAGTACAATCACTAACAGGACATCACAGAGAAAACTTAAAAGGAAGGTAGTCCAGCTGCAAGGAGGGTTTGTGCTGTGCTGTACAATGCTCCCTTTGCCAGCTTTGTGCACTGATGTGTTAGTTTCCTCCCTGCAGGGTCAGCCAATACACACCAGGCTTCGCTCACTGCTGGTTTGGCTGTTCTGGGTTTGTATTCCCATCCTCTGTAGACTTTGGCTTTGTTTATTCTTGATAAAAGCAGTGGAATTGCATTGCCTTTGCGTAAATTTTTTATCATGACACTTGTCATTATTGTCTTTTGTGCAAGCTTTTTCCTTTGCTTACACAGTTTTTGGTATTCCAAGAATTGTCATATTAAATGTTTTGTTTATAGAAAAATAAAAAACCTAAGACCAGATAACCTTACCCGTAATTACAGCACCTGCCCTTATTAAGTTTAGCCTAATGTAATAAAAAAATGTTGAGATTCCCCTTTGTTTCAGTGGTGTCAGTTTAACGTGGCACTACAGAAAGAAGGAAAAAAGAAAAGAAGGTAGTTGCAATCTGACCACTAGCCACTTGTACCTGTCCCTTATACGGTACTGGCATGGACATGTGTAAAGCTTCATGGTGACCCTACTCAGGAAGGAGACTGGCTGAAAAAAAATTATGTTTTTTTTGCTTGTGAGTTATTTTCACTTGAATCCTTCACAACACCTCTTGTGGTGGCAAACAAGATGTTCTTAGAGATGTATGGCAGTGTAAGGGGAACCCCAAATTGGTTTTCTCACCTTCAAGAGCGAAGTGGGTTGACAATGCATTTCAAACCACAGCCTTTGCTTGGGGGCTTGAGAGTGTATTTTGGTCTAACCCTTGCATGTAAGTCTATATATTAGTGCATACCTCACTCTTCTAGATGCATAATGACCTGCCATTCAAGAATGTGAGACTGATGAAAGTGCTGCTTCAGGTGTTGATAGTATAAGTGCTAAGCAAAAGTAATGAATCCAGTCTTACTCTTTTGTATTTTTGACAGCTGTTTCAGTCAGCAATCACGCTGCACTTGCCCAGTTCTGCAGAGATCAGGAGATCAAGCTGGTTGTGGTTGGTCCAGAGGTTCCTCTTGCTGCTGGTAAGAGAAAGCAAGCTAAAAAAAACATAGTCTTCGTAATTTAGGAAGAAAAAGTAAATTTAAGTCCCTGTCTTCTGTGCACCACTGAAGTATCCCAGTGTCTTCAGTAGGAATGGAAACAGATTCTCTGTGTCAGTTTCCCTGAAGTTCAGGGTTGTAGTGTGATGAAAATGAATTTCTGAAGAGTATTCTGTGAACAATATAACATTTAACATATCCTTAAATATTCAGTTTCTTTTTAAGTGCTTGGAATTAATAGGGGAGGTATCAAAGTGTTTCCATATAGGAAGCTTAGCTAGAGTTTTGATTTTCTGGTGAAGTTTTCATTTCTTCAAATAACGATAATAATTTCAGACTTGGTAAGAAAACCAAACCAAAATAAAAAACAACCACAAAACCACAACATTTATAAACATGCTGACAGTTTTTCTGTTTTAACATTTCACACAATCAACAATTGTCATCTTCACAAAATAGTAACTTGAACTTTTTAACTAAAAACTATAATAAAACAAGGGGAGATTGTCATCTCTAACCAAATGCAGCAGATCTTCTTAGCCCCAGATATTGCAGGGTTATCTGCTTCTGATCATAGTGAAGAATGCATCTAAAATAGGCACTAACTAGATATATATGGCTTACTATTTGTGATATACTTGTTAAAATGAATCAGTGCCTCTGCAAGACTTGGACTACCTGATGAAATAGAGAAAACAGGGTAAAATGTAATCTATTAGAAGTAAGTAAGTTTAGTTCTGCTTAGTGGTCATCCTTGTAAAAGATAAATGACCATAGTTGATGTAGTTCTAAGACCTTATAACCTTGTACAATATTTATAGCAAGCAAAACAGAATGCCCAAAATCTATGATAAGCAAAACAGGACATGTAGATAAAGATTATCTAAAACTAGCAGAAGTTCAGGATGAGTTGTAGCTGAGTTAAGTGATAAGTAGAAGGATGGGGAGAAATCATTCAGTTCATATGGTGATTTATGAAACTTTTATGTGTTGTACTTTTTAGGGATTGTTGATGACTTGACAGCAGCTGGAGTAAGGTGTTTTGGTCCAACAGCAAAGGCAGCTCAGCTGGAGTCCAGTAAGAGCTTTACCAAAGCCTTTTTGGATCGCCACGAGATCCCAACTGCAAGATGGAAATCTTTTACCGATCCCAAAGCAGCATGTAGCTTTATTAACAGGTAAAATTCTTGTCGTTTTAGAAACAGTTCTTTTTACAGAAGTGTGCTAGGTACCCAAAGCAAACAATCACACGATTACTAACATGTCAGTACTTTTGGCTGTGATAGAACATCTGTAAAGGTTTTAAAGAATAGCAACACTATCACATTGCAGTGATAATTAAATGGTTCTTATTTACTGCTCTAAATGAAAATAAAATTCAGTGTTGAGTTTACAGGAGAATATAGGACAAGTTTTTTTCTTTTATTTTTTTTTTCCAAATTGTGTACTGTGGAAACCCAGCTTGAAGTCTTGTAGTCATTTGTTCCGCCTTCTTTGTACCTTTTTTCCACAAATATAAATTCTGCGTTGGAGACTTACTCAGCAAATGCTGTTCTACTCTTCAGCATACAATTCAGGTGACCCAAAAATGATAACAGCAGTAAATTATTAAAAGGAAAGCAACAGTAATGAAATTCAGTGATGGAGAAAAAAACAGGAAGCAGAAATTCCTCACAGGCATAGCATAATGAGAGAAGCCTAGTGTTTATCTATGTATTACTCAATAAGGTAAAATGGTTGCTATGAAAATTTATGAGTATTTTGATTTTTCGTCTATTTGAAATGTTAAAAATGTCTACAAAATATATTTGCAATACACAGTGTTTATGTTGAAACTTTCTTCTGTGTCTTTGAAGTGCAAACTTCCCTGCTTTAGTTGTAAAAGCTAGTGGCCTGGCAGCTGGCAAAGGAGTAATTGTGGCTTCAAACAAGGAAGAAGCATGCAAAGCTGTTACTGAAATCATGCAGGTTAGTAGAAACATCATGCACTAACTGGAGGAATTATCACACAAAATAAGTTATTAACCATCTCAGAATCTCAGAGATATTCTTTATTTCTGTGTAATAGGAACTTGGCTAATTAATAGGCATCAAATTTTTTACCTGTTACGTGGACAGGTAGGAAGCTTTGTCATATTTATTGCTTGAGGCAGGGTACTCTTTTGGGCATAGTTCCAGCTAAAATAGAATCATTCTTAAATAAAACCCACACTTACTTCCATATGGATTGCCTGTACCATTTGAGACTGCTGCTATCAAACTAGTACTACAGTGCTGTAACACTAACACTGTAATTGACCTGGGTCATGACAAGCAACATCAGCTTTAGGACTCTAGTCACACAGTTCTTAAGTGTGTATTCCAGTGGAATTATTTCAAGCAAAGTGTACATTTAGGTACAATATTTAACAAATACATTAGGACCATCAAAATCTGAAGAGATGCAAAATGAAGCAATTTTGTCTGAAGAGCTAGGAATATCGAGGCGGAAAATAAGATGCATACAGGTCAGGTCCTCAGCTGGTGTTGGCAGCGCAGCATCTTACAATGTAGTGGAGCTATCCTGATTCATACGTGTTATTTGACGCTTGTATTTCAAGAGTCAGAATACAGATAGGGTCTGCGTGTATGATTATTGGACAAATACATGTCTTAGCAAGTGGCTCAGTGTCTTGAACAAAAAATGAAAAGTATATCAGAGAGTCTTACAGATCCCCAAAATTACCTTGCCAGTGTGGGCTGCTTGTTTTTAATTGCCTGAATATGCAGTCAGTGTTTAAACATTGCATTGAAATATGAAAATATTGCCCTCTTCCAATGTATTCCATAGAATGGTGCTTTCTTGTAAAATAAAAGTTCAGATTATAAGCTTGATAGTCATTGATATTAGTCTCAGTATAATGGGTCAAAACTTCATAAGCTAGAGCATAAGGAATTGCTCACTAAGTTATAAATACCATCTGTAATTTAAAAACATTGACACATAAAATCTGCGTTTATTTAGGAATAAACAGAAAAGAGGAGCGAAGATTTTACCATTTTTGACATAACCAGGGTGGAAAATGGATTAATAGTCTTAAAACTGTGCTGCAGCTTTCTTGCTGTAGCAGAAATGTTTTTTCTTGTTGCGTTTTGAATAGTTTAAAATAACAAACAGAACTAAAGAGATTCTGGTTTTACTGTAGGATAAGACTTTTGGCACAGCTGGGGAAACTGTTGTTGTTGAAGAACTTCTTGAAGGAGAAGAAGTTTCTGTAAGTGCATCTCACTATAACATTTTGACTATACCTGTTCTAAACTGTTTAGGAAATAATGCTTAAGTACCAACAGCAGGGATGTGTAGGATTTTGTTACTTAAAAACAGTTATCTGTTTATAAATTTGATTATATTAATTAAAGACAGCTGTGTTAAGAACCAAACATCCTGCAGTCTGTTGAAAAAATTAAATAAAAATAACTCAAACAGTAATCAACTCTTGCCACATGGAAAAAAAACATCAAACCTTAAAATTTTAAGTGTCATTGAACATGCAGTTCTGTTAGTATTTCTGACAGCAAAGACAGCATAAAGATGTCCCTTCCCTTCCACACTCCTACCTCTTCACTATTGTTTGCCTTTGATTCAGTTGTACTAGTTACCTCTTTGTGAAGCTACAATCTAAGGAGCGTTTTTCAAAATCAGCACCATCACCTTGTATGTTTTCTGTGTTCTGATTTAAAGGCCAGTGCCATTTGAATCCGTATAAGTAACAGGATGGCGAAGTGCAGAGCAAAGCAAGGAGTGATTGGGAGCAAAGGAGCATAGGGACTTCTTTAAATCAGCTTTGCTGATGAGGGAAATATGTTGAACTTCATGATGAGGGAGCCGTAAACTCCTTTGGAGCAAGGGAACAATCAGCTCAAGACAGGCGCCTTCTACATCCTTTTTAATGTGTTTCACTGGCCTGGATACTGCAATGTGGAAGTGCATCTGGGGACAAGGGGCCCAGAACCAAAGGCTGTTGAATATTTTGACAGTTTTGATTTACTCTACATATGCAGAACAGACATGTCCTTCATTTTAAACTAATTCAGCTCATTTGTTTAAAAAAGTATATCTGATGTGATTAGTGGAGTATGAAAGAGAAAAGGAGAATTTAGAGCCTGTGTTTTGAGGTGTCAGACACCTGCTTCCCATAAGGTAGAACAGCCAAGTACCAACTCAGGTTCCCAGCTCCTGGAGCTGGAATTGACTTATGCTGGATACTGTGAATATTCATCTTGAAGGTGGTGGTATTTATAAAGCAAGCAATCATCTCCCAACTGTTGCCAATCTTTGCATGGTCTGTTTTCCTGCCTGTTACGAAGAAACCAGATGTGCAAGGCGTTCTTACTCCTTCCTGGTTGGCTCGACCTGTTTAGGAACTAGGGGGTCATCCAGATCTTTATTTCGTTGTTGGAAAATATGTAGCACTCTTAATTAGTCCTTAAAATACTTAATGTAAATTAATACAATAATGTAAACATGCAATTTAAAGGGGATTTTTTCTGTGATAATTGACAGAAATATGAAAAACATTCTGCTTGCTTTGGCTGTCAAAATAATTCACCTTCCAAAAATTGTTAACAGTTTTTCATGTATTAATATTTGGGCATTTTCAGGTTATGTAGGGAAGTCCTTGTTTGTTTTTTTAATTAGCATTCTACAGTGTTTTTGAGTACAGCTAGCAGTAGTCCAATCAGTGAATATCATAATTGAGGTTCAGAAGATTCCAGCAGGCTTGTTATTATGAATATAAGGAGGGTAAAAGCATCTGCTATATAAGTGATTTATAAATAATTCAAAATTAAATAGTTTTATCGAGGAACAGGAAATGTTGAAAGGAATGTAATGCCTTCCTTCCAGGGCAGGGAGGGGAGGAGGGTGAGGGAGGAAATAGCTTCCATCATGAATATTTTAAATGTTTTTTTAACCTTTTTAGTATTTTCTTTCAGTACTGATGTTATGTTGAAATTTTTATGTGTTACATTAAAGGTAATCTTCATAGCAAGTAGTAAAGATGAAGCACTTCTTCCTGAGGGGAAAGGGAAACATTTAGAATATAGTTTGTTTTATCAGGGAGACAGACTTTATACTCTTAAATATCTATTGCAACACTGAAAATCACATATACTTGTACTTTTTGTGCTTTAATTGTAATAATACACTGGAATTTTAATTATTCTCCTTGTTATTTAGTGCTTATGTTTCACTGATGGCGTCACAATTGCTTCCATGCCTCCAGCCCAGGACCACAAGAGATTAATGGATGGAGATGAAGGCCCTAATACTGGAGGGATGGGAGCTTATTCCCCAGCACCTCAGGTAAAAATAAGCTACATCTCCAGCATGAAAAGCATGTGTGAATTTTCAGTTCCACATGATGAACAGGAGGAAGTGGAAAGGTGGATATGTTATTTCTGCAACTTTATATTTTGGTTTTTTTTTTAATGTTACGAAATACTGAACCAGGTGCTTAAAACCACATTTTTATCTTGTGCTGAACTAAGCTAATGATGAATTTTTGTTATGATTTAAGGTAGTTTGGCAAGGAACTTCTATTTGCAAAAGGACTTACTTTTTTTTCTCTTAACCTACTTCATGGCCAGTGATTGGGGGGGGGAGGGGTTGTTATAAAAGAAATAAAAATGGGGTTATTATTCTATAAAACTATTAAGTTTGTTTATTGAATAAAATGTGCTCATTGATCATTGTACTTTCCAGCTGATTTGTCTTTGGGACACCTTCTCTAAATTCCAATCTGTGCAGATGGTTTGTTCCAGTGAAGCCAGGCTGATTGTGTACACACATAGATCTAAGCATGAAAAAGTGTCTGAAGAAATGCAAACGGTTGTTTTAATGGTGTTGTCTGAGGAGAGAAAAAGGAATACTAGTTTTCTATAACAAGCTAATATGAAACACTTCGGAGCAAGCAGGACACCAAGTATTCTGCTTGGTTCTTAAAAACACCATCGGAGTAGGAAAAATCATGCACTCCCTTTTTTACAAACACTGTTTTCTAATCCTATTTTATTAGATTTCTAAAGATTTACTGCAGAAAATAAGAGATACTATTCTTCAAAAAACTGTTGATGGCATGAGGAAAGAAGGTGTCCCCTATTTTGGTATGTACAAAAGTTTGGGTGTTTTAATCATAAGCAGAAAGACTTCTTTTTTTTTTTTTTACTTTGTCCTCTTCATAGGCCTAACTCACCCTGTAAGTTAAGGAAAATAGCTTTGATTTATTTGGAAACTGGGTTTGGTATCAGTGGCTTGATTTAGTGACCGTTGAAATCAATGGATATCATTTTTATTAATGATGGATAATCGACAAGTAAGGAAGAACAGAGAGGAAAACATTTGAAAATAAGCTGCAAAATTGTGACTACAACTGTTTTTCTGCCTGTTTTCTTTTTAACACTTCTCAAGTGTCAACGTCCTACCTTTAAATAAGCACAGGTGTGCTTTAACACTATTACAAATATGAAACATATGACCTATGCAGTTGCTTAGATGGCTTTTTATATAATTTTTTATTTTAGGTGTGCTTTATGCTGGGTTAATGCTTACCAAAGATGGACCTAAAGTTCTTGAGTTTAACTGCAGATTTGGTGACCCAGAATGTCAGGTGAGTTGTTGTGTAGGTAGATACAGTTTGGCATTATGGGAGGAGAAAAGTCCATTGCCATCTACTATTATTCTTACCTAACTTTCAGATGAACATTTAGCTGATTGAGATTTAAAATATTTGGTTTGTTTACTCAAGGCAGAAGGTTTGTTATGAAATTGTTCCATTCCAGAGAAGATTTCAGCAGGTTATACTCAAAGATGGGCTTTACAAGGGTGAGCTTGAGTGAAACTCAGCACTTTCATATCTTTTCTGGAATGGACTTGAATTCTTTCTTTACTTTATTAGAAACAAACACTTCTTTTCCCCACTCGCTGTTAATAAGTGGAACAAACCACTTCATTTTAATTCTTCAGAACAAATAGGGTTCTTTGTTGTCTACTTTTTCTCCCCCGTATGTAGCAGATCTTTTGCTCTCCAAAATTACCATCAAGGAATAGTATTTTTAAAGGTACACAGATTGTGCACATTATGTATATATGTGTGAAAATACACTATACCAACATATTTAATGTTATTTTTACAGTTGCATTAGTATTTTTAAAAGGTTGGTGAGAGAAAATATAACAATTTATACTGTTTTAATGAATTTGCTGATCTCTATTTTTGTAGGTAATTCTTCCACTATTGAAAAGTGATTTGTATGAAGTCATGCAAGCAGTTATCAATAAAAGGTTGTCTAGTTCCATGCCAGTGTGGTTTGAAGACAGTGCAGCTGTGACAGTGGTCATGGCTAGTGAAGGGTATCCAGGACCATATCCGAAGGGTTTGGAAATAGCAGGTAAATATAGCAGGAGAAACCTCAGAAGTCTGACTTCTCTCCTGATCTCTCTCCATTCTCTCTTTTGCTGGATGAAGGTGTATCAGTGTAACACAGACACATAGAAACTATAGGTCTTGTGGCTATGGGTAAGGAAAAGATGAATTAGTTTTCACACATTGATGTTTATTGTTAATGCACCCATCATATTTTCTATTCTCTACACTGTATTGTTAAGTTCTCTAGCATTTCTTTCATATGTGTTACAGTAAAGTAGTTCTGGACTGATCACTGGTTCTTATATAATGATGTTGATAAGTTCTGTGGTTTATATGTCAGTGAAGTATAAAATCCAGCTGGAATAAGATGTTGTATGCAGATGTCTCAGCTAAATACTTCTTTCTTTGTCTCTGAGCATACAAGTAGCAGACCTGGCCCTCCACAAAATGTACGGTTTACAAATTTATTCCTATTTTCCAACATGATCACACTGAATTCAGTTGTGGTTTCTAGACATAGTCAATAAGTGCTGAATAACTATTTGTAATTTAATAGAGGATGTTCTAATAAATTTATTTTTCTGCTTTTATTTTCTTAAACAACAATCGCAGGACTTTCTAAGGCTAAGCAACTAGGATTGCAGGTGTTCCATGCAGGCACAGCCCTGAAGGATGGCAAAGTGGTGACTAGTGGAGGAAGAGTCCTTACAGTAACTGCTATTAAAGAGGATCTAATGACAGCACTGCAAGAAGCCAACAAGGGAGTAGCAGCCATACACTTCAAGGGTGCCATTTATAGAAAGGACATTGGTTATCGGGCTATAGCTTTCCTGAAACAATCCAGGTAGATATTTGAAGTATTTAAAATGCAAATAAGTGGTGTAAAAGGGACTTAAAAGGCCTCGCTAGTTTACATTAATAAACTGATGTTGATACTATGTATCAATCTAGTCAAGTTTTAACTAACATCTTTGTAAGCAATCTAAGCAAGACCAACCAAGGAAGGAACACATTTCTTGATGGCTCTCTCGTCCATATTCTTATTCTCCCAAATCTGAGTTAAGCTACAGTGACAAGCATGTAGGATTAACTCATTTTTACCTAATGTGAAGCATATCTGCCTGCCTGTGCTTCAATAAGCTCAAAACATAACTTTTGATAATATTTTTTAGTCCATGAAGCATATTAGTAAGACTTCCATTTTTGCTGCCAGTGTATACTGATTAGTATATTGTAAAATTATCATCAATAAACTTACTAAATGAACAAGGGTGTTTGTATTTAGTCTTCTTTCTCTCCCAAGTGCTGTGCATCTTTTGAGAAATTTCTGTGAAAATGCGTAAGTGGTATTTGTATTGTAGTAGAAAAAAAATCAGGTCAGTGTATAAGGCAAGACAAGAAGGTTCTTTAATGAACTGTTCTCTAAAACACTGAGTTCATGGGCCATAGCCAGCAAGTTTCTTGACTGGAGTGCCTGTGTGCTCGGGGGATCCCTAGCTTACGAAGGGGACTTCTGGAAGCTGTGCATAGTCAGCGCTTGTTTCACTGTCCTTGATTCTGCACCAACTTTTGCTCAGACATCCTAAAATTGGAAGAACAGCCAGGCTTATTTCACTTGGACTCTGTGTTGCACATAGTTTAGGAAGAGTGATAGTTGGGTCTGTAAAGTTGGGGATGCACCTCCTCTTGGCAGCTTTGCAGGATCAAGTCCTGTGCATTTCACTTTGTGGAAAAATCCAGAATATTTATTTAATAACAGTATTCAAGAAAATAAAAAAGATTTATTTGAAGAATCAAAGTATATACCATGCCTTTAAAACTAAGGTGAAAATATGGCAGATATTTATTGTGTCCAGACTAAAAGGGGCTGACTTTGGTTCTTGTTATTGCAGGCTAGTATTTCCTTGAGTCTTATTCACAGACTGAACAGCTGCTTCTGAAAGTTGGTTTTGTCTTGCAAATTATTGAACTGTGATATGTACACATACCATTGTATTTTCCTGGTAGTACCACTCTTCAGCCAGTTGCTTTGTTGTATTTGTCCTCGGTAATCAACAGTGTGTTTCACCCTTTGAATTTAAACTTAATA
The DNA here is from genome assembly GCF_033783945.1 of Neopsephotus bourkii. Lineage (NCBI taxonomy): Eukaryota > Metazoa > Chordata > Aves > Psittaciformes > Psittacidae > Neopsephotus > Neopsephotus bourkii. The sequence goes on along the minus strand of NW_026901456.1, from coordinate 3,828,792 downwards.
CTGAATCACATCACAGAGCTAAAATCAGTATAAACCTAGAACAGGGATGCACCATATAACCTGGTTCATGCCACTGACAGTGTGGAAATAACAATTTCTTAACTGGAGTGAGATATGTGTGATACAACTAAGAATTAAGTCATTACACTCACTATCTCCAAAATGAAAACATTCTTCCATAAATATGGGATGGTTTTAATGTCTTCAGTCAGTCATATGGACAAACAAATGACATATACCATTTTGTACTGTTTTCTTTGTTGTATGGCTGTATGTGAAAAAGAAACACCTGGAGTTTACAGACATTTCTTTCTAGATTGTTCAAATGGTCCTTAAGAACTTAGGTCTTTTTAAATAAACTTCAAAATATATACTTTAAGAGAAAGTCCATTTAAGTAAAAAAGAGGTGTGGTTGGTTTTGTAGTAATACCATTTCAGGTGATAAAGAGAGGCAAGTTACAGTTGTAAAACTCTCAAAAGTATCATAGGGGACTATTGCTTTGTGTGATACTTCTGTGTTGAAAAGCTAACTTGAGTTAATCCTGCAGGGTGCTGAGGTGTTCTGATTTAGCAGTGCATTTTTACATGCATTTTGGTTTAGTATTTGACTGAATAGAGTATGATACTGATGCTCTGGTGTTGTCTTCAAGATAGCTGGAACTATTTGAATACTGCTTATGGCAGATTTTCTGTGGTGCAGATCCATGAAGTTTGTTTCTTTGGTATAATACTTCCTATCTTCCTATCTTTGGTGTAATACTTCCTATCTTTGGTGTAATACTTCCTGCTTCAGGCCAGGTTCCAAACAGCAAAAAGATTAACCTTTGAGACATTGAACCTGCCTGAAATGAGAGCTGCAATACTTAGAAATCATTTTCTATGAGCCTAGTTACTGTACAAGCAGGAAAATAGTGGTACTTGACAACAGAATAGGATTCTGAATGGTCCATCCCTTTTGTGATGCAATGATGTAAAGAAATAATATTATTTTAAAATATGTTATGAATTTAGTAATAAATTGTTGTAACATTATTTTTAACTTCTTCCAGAGGCCTGACTTACAAAAACAGCGGGGTAGACATTGCAGCAGGGAATACTTTGGTTCAGAAAATTAAACCCCTAGCTTCAGCCACATCAAGGTCAGGTAAGACTTGTACCGTCTATTCCTGTTTCAGTCAGCTCATGGCAGTGAGGCTTATAATTTGATCTTGATCTTAATACAAATGCTCATATTTATGTGTTCTGCGTCTTGCTAGATTACACAAGAAGTATCTGTGGTAAGCAAATGCCGGTGATTTCTTCAAAATGTGCTTTGTTAAGTTTACAGATTTTATTCACAAAATGATTCTAAATTATATGTCCCGAGTGTCATGATGTTAGGAATCTCTCAGGCATATCTTGCTCTAGCAAGTTCCTGCAATTCTTTTGATAGACGTAAAATATCATTCACTTACGTAATAAACATTTTACTTCAAATTAACTGAGAACCTTCAAATAACATCAGTATACATAGAAAAATATAGACACATACACACACTAGTACAACTAGTCATTTCTTAGCATTCATAGTATTTTCTCCTCATGTTTGTTTCACTCTTAGGATTTAGCCAGTTTTAGTTTCAAGGCTACTATGCTTACCTATCACAACCAGTCTTAGGAACAAGGAGTCTTAATATACTGTAAGTAGCAGTATTAACAAAGAGATAAGAAATTTCAGTTGGAAAATGTCTAGATATCGTCTTTTCCCAGGAAGCAGTGGGCTTCAATCTGTTACTGCAATTTTTCTTTTCTTGGTTTTTCTTTGGTTTGGTTTGTTGTTTGTTTTTTTTGGGGGGTTTTGTTTGTTTGTTTGTTTGGGTTTGTCCATAAAAATACTAAGTGCAAGGGTGAAATATATCAGTCATAGTAATTACTGAATGTTCAATCACAAAGTTTTGCATTGCCTTAGGTAATGAAGAAAAAAGACAAAGCAAACATAAAATTAGGAGTTCCTGTGCCTCTATGAAGAGGGTCTAAATGTCAGAGAAAAGATTCCTGTTGACAAAGCAAAGTCATGTTGACAAGTTTATGTTGGGGATCCTGGAGAAAGTCATGAAAGTAAAAATTTACTATTTTCATGTTTTCTGGCTGGCAGGCTGCAATGCGGAACTTGGAGGGTTTGCTGGCCTCTTTGATTTGAAAGCAGCTGGTTACAAAGATCCTATCTTGGTATCTGGAACTGATGGTGTTGGCACAAAACTGAAGGTAATGTGAAAATCCATGTAAAGTAAGGAAAATAGCACAGAATGGAAAATGTTTCAGCAGAAAATGCCAGTTGTCTTTTAGAAACACCTATTTGTCTTTTTAAAAAGGGTACGAAAAGTGAAATTGCCCTCTTTCAGGCAAAATAATTAAATATACTTTCAGCTTATGGCATGTAAATAGCCATACTTGAAATTATGCTTAAAATAACTCATTTTTAATATTAAGTATGGAACTGGGGACTCCATTTCATTAAGGTAGAGTTTCCACCCTCAAAAAGGTTACTTATGAGGAAAAACATTTAATTATACAATTGCTATTGTGTTTACACAAACTGTAATGAAACCCTTTCCAGTGCAGTCCCCTTCCATAAAGTGCCTTTTGTACTTGCCAATTAAGAAAGCAACACATCCTAAAATGAAATGTTAGGAGAAGCTCACAGAAAGGATAAGAAATGAAGCTGCTCCTCATAAAGCATCAGGAAGAATGCCCTTCCATTGCAGACTCTCTGCTTGCATTTCAGTTTCTCGAAACTAACCAGTGGGTTCCTTCTCTCTCTCAATGTGTTTTGCAGATTGCACAAGTGTGTAAGAAACATGACACCATAGGTCAAGACCTGGTTGCCATGTGTGTGAATGACATCTTGGCTCAAGGAGCAGAGCCCCTCTTCTTCCTTGACTATTTTGCCTGTGGCAAACTTGATGTGGAAGTAGCTCAGGGTGTCATTGCAGGAATAGCTGAAGCTTGCAAAAAAGCAGGATGTGCACTTTTAGGTATGAACATGCTTCTTTGAAGGATATGAAAAATATGATGCAATACATTTATAATTATTTTTAATGTGTTTGTTTTCCTACTCTACTGAAAAATCTTAGAGGAGTGAAATCAAACTCCACAGTGTCACATGTCTTTGCTGTCAGTGCTGTCAGAGAACGTGATCTCTGCTGGAAAGCGACAGTACTCCATGCAAACGTTGCCTAATGTTCAGGAAGTTGCATATAAACTTTCTTATTAGTATCTTTTCATTTAACTTTGTAACAATAACAACTATCTAGAAAACTAATAATTCGTGTATTTTAATCCTCTCTACTTTTCAAGTAAATTTTAAAACATACTAAATAGGCTTTTTTTGTTCTTTATCGTAAAGGAAATCCTCAAGTTTTCCACTGGAAACAAGATTTATATGTGTTACGGTGCATGCACCTGTACCTATGTGCATACATACTGTCTTTTGAACCTCTTGGCTGATTTTAACCAGATTTAATAGGAAAGGTAGAGATCTTACAGCTGTTTGTTCCCTCAAGCTTCATAAAACTAAAAAGCCCAAGATTGTCCTTATGAATGCAACAAAAGCTTTGGCTGGAGCTCATTACTTAAGACACAGGCATTAACCACAAGACAGAAACATAAAAAGAAAACAGGTTTCACTAGTTACAAAACTAACAGAAAAATTATTTGTCTGCTGAAGTTTTGTTTCACCAAGATGAGCATATTCCAAAATGTTCATTTCAAATGTAAACATTTTCCTTTTCAACTCTATAATACAGGTATGCAATACATTTTACTAAAACATATGTATGTATTCTGGTATACAGTAGTCTAGTTATCTGTGAAAATGATACAATATTTCTCTTATTGAATCTTAAAAAATACAGCTTCAACACTGTTCAGCTCAATAAAAATATTTCTAGGTCAGTCAAAAATACATTCTTTTGAATAAGGCTTTAGTTTATAAAAGGAGTACAGTGCAGGGTTAAATTTTAGAGTAATAAACCCAGGAAGTTCCGTTTCCTCACATAATTTTTGTTTTTCCTTCTTTTTGTATAAAACCAGACATGGAGAATTGCCATGATGTTTCAAATATTACCTTTAATATGATACTAAAAATGACAGTTCAAGTGTCTTACATTAGGTACCACTTTATAATTTGTAATACAGTAATTTTGTTCTTTTTTTCTGATTCTTTAAGAAAGTTAGTAACAAAAGCCCTTTGTAAGTGGGAGTGTGTCGTTTTGAGGTAGTTTACAAGCTTCGAACAAGAGGCTGTTTATGTTCTGGTTTAATTTTTTCTGCATGAACTATTAGTCAACACAGGATTTGGAGAAGGCTGAGGTTCTGAATGACTTCTTTGCCTCGGTCTTCACTGGCAAAGGCTCTGACCGCACCACCCAAGTCTTGGAAGGCAGACACAGGGACTGTGAGAATGAAGACCTTGGGCCCACCGTAGGAGAGGAACTGGTTCGAGACCATCTTAAAAATCTGAACGTACACAAGTCCATGGGACCTGATGACATCCATCCGCGGGTCCTGAAGGAGCTGTCAAATGAAGTTGCTAAGCTGCTGGCCATCATATTTGAAAAATCATGGCGGTCAGGTGAAGTTCCCAACGACTGGAAAAAGGGAACTATAACCCCCATTTTCAAGAAGGGGAAAATGGGTGACCCGGGGAATTACAGACCAGTCAGTCTCACCTGTGTGCCTGGCAAAATCTTGGAGCAGTTTCTCCTGGAAGGCATGCTAAGGCACATGAAAAACAACAAGGTGCTTGGTGAAAGCCAGCATGGCTTCACCAAGGGGAAATCCTGCCTGACCAATTTGGTGGCCTTCTATGATGGGGCTATGGAACTCATGGACGGGGTAGAGCAATTGATGTCATCTACCTGGTTTTGTGTAAAGTGTTCGACACTGTCCCACACGACATCCTTGTCTCTAAATTGGAGAGACATCAATTTGATGGATGGACCACTCGGTGGATAAAGAACTCTCTGGATGGCCACACACAAAGAGTTGTGGTCAATGGCTCAATATCTGGCTGGAGACCAGTAACGAGTGGTGTCCCTCAGGGATCGGTGTTGGGACTGATCTTGTTCAACATCTTTGTTGGTGACGTGGACAGTGGGATTGAGTGCGCCCTCAGCAAGTTTGCCGATGACACCAAGCTGTGTGGTTCGGTTGATACACTGGAGGGAAGGAATGCCATCCAGAGGGACCTTGACATGCTTGTGAGGTGGGCTGATGCCAACCTCATGAAGTTTAACCATGCCAAGTGCAAGGTCCTACACCTGGGTCGGAGCAATCCCAGACACAGCTACAGGCTGGGCAGAGAAGAGATTCAGAGCAGCCCTGCAGAGAAGGGCTTGGGGGTGCTGGTCGATGAGAAAATGAACATGAGCCGGCTTCAGTGTGCACTTGCAGCCCAAGAAAGCCAACCGTATCCTGAGCTGCATCAAAAGGGGTGTGACCAGCAGGTCAAAGGAGGTGATCCTGCCCCTTTATTCTGCTCTCGTGAGACCTCACTTGGAGCATTCTGTGCAGTTCTGGTGTCCTCAACATAAAAAGGACATGGAACTGTTGGAACAAGTCCAGAGGAGGGCCATAAGGATGATCAGGGGTCTGGAGCACCTCCCATATTAAGACAGGCTGACAAAGTTTGGGCTGTCCAGCCTGGAGAAAAGAAGGCTTCATGGGGACCTCACAGCAGACTTCCAGTATCTAAAGGGGGCCCATAGGGATGCTGGGGAGGGACTCTTCATTAGGGACTGTAGTGATAGGACAAAGGGTAATGGGTTCAAACTGAAACGGGGGAAGTTTAGATTGGATATAAGGAGGAAATTCTTTCCTGTTAGGGTGGTGAGGCACTGGAATAGGTTGCCCAGGGAGGTTGTGAATGCTCCGTCCCTGGCAGTGTTCAAGGCCAGGTTGGACGAGGCCTTGGGTGAAATGGTTTAGAGCGAGGTGTCCCTGCCCATGTCAGGGGGGTTGGAACTGGATGATCTTAAGGTCCTTTCCAACCCTAACTATTCTATGATTCTATATTTTTCTTAAGGTGCTCTCTCAGTTTACCCAATATAATCAAACTATTCATACTTTAGCATAAGTACACATTATGTGAAATCTTGGTATGAAATTACTTACTGAAATGTCAAGATTCTATTTCCAGTTTTAGGACTTTAAGAGTACAAAGGGCTTTAGATGTTTTAAATTTATTACTGAAGAACAATGTCTTGGGATTGTAAATGAGTTAGCAAATATATTTTTGTGCTAATATAAAAATAAGTCCACTGAACTTATAAATAAAACAACCATGATTTGTTCTCCAAATTTCTGGCACTCTTGGAAAGGAAGGGACAGAGATGATGCAATAACTCTGAACCTAAGGAGGAAATGCTTTCCTGTAGCCTGGAGCATTGAAATAAAGTTCAGTTTGGGCCCTAGCTACGGTACCATCTCATACAAGTCTCATTTGAAACATGTTTCTAAATTCCTACCTTCCATTTCTGCAATAACTGAATATTCAGCTCAGCCACCTTAATCTCATCAGACCACTTGATAGCAAGGTACTGAAAGGCTTATCTACATGCTTGGTTTTGTACAAATGTTATTAAATACAGTTTTAAACGGATGCATCTAAGCAAATGTACTTTGACTTTAAAGTTGGCTATAGCAATGTTATTTAGAAGGAAAAGCTTACAGAGAACCTAGTATTGAGCAATGCCAATCACTGAGCACAAGTGCAGCTTCCACCATCACTCATGTAAATTTAGAGCCCAAATAGTGACAATGATGGCCAGGTTGTGGGCAGGAGTGGCAAGCAGGATAGCACTGTGTTCAAAAACTTCATGAAGGCAAGTGGGACTTCATAGTTATGTTGTTCCCTTGATGTCCTTGAATGAATTTCTTGTGTTACTTGTAGGCTTGGCATGGAGAATGTTAAACCTGACAGAAATTTGGAAATATGAAAGACTAAATATATGGTTTGATTTTAAAATGTATTGGATTGATTTGCATTCACAAGACTGAGAGAGGAAGCATTCTTTCCTGATTTGGTATTGCTTGGTCAATTGAAGGGCCTGTGACAAGCATGTTTTTAACTATTTTTAATGTTTGTTAATGTAATTAAAAATTACTCTGTTAATGCCTTATGAATTTAAAACCGAAAGATTGTAGGCCTACCAGTCCCATTGGTTTTACAACATCCCCTTTCTCTTTTTTTGTTTCCCACAGGAGGAGAAACTGCTGAAATGCCAGGCATGTATCCACCCGGAGAGTATGACCTGGCTGGCTTTGCTGTTGGTGCAGTGGAGCGAGGGCAGATGCTGCCCCAGCTGGAGAGAATCACTGATGGAGATGTGGTCATTGGAGTAGCTTCTTCAGGGGTTCACAGCAATGGATACAGCCTTGTAAGGAAGATTGTGGAAAAGTCATCATTTGATTTCTCTTCTCCGGTTGATGTCTCTGGTTATCAGACATTAGGTACCATTTACCATGCATTTCTTTCATTATAACTTGAACTTCTGAACATGCAAATATCACATTTGTTTTATCTGTGCTTTTGCTTTTGTAAGTTTTCTAAGACACTAAAAAAAAATATTCTTTAGCATGTTTTCATTTTCTTTTTTCCCTTGAATCGCATATGCAGGAAAGAAATCAAGGGAGGGGGATAAATAACTAATCATATGCCAAACAAATAGAACATTGTGGTTTTCTCTGTGGTACAATGCTCATTAGTTTCCAGCAAATTAATATTTTGAGATTTCCTCAGTTGTATATTGATTAACATTTCCTTCTGTGCTGTAACTGGTCTTCTTTCACCCTCTTTCATCTACAGGAGATCTCTTGTTAACCCCAACAAAAATCTACAGTAAGACTCTGTTGCCTGCCCTCCGCTCAGGCCATGTGAAAGCCTATGCTCACATCACTGGAGGAGGCTTGCTGGAAAATATCCCCAGAGTTCTCCCAGAGTCCTTTGGTGTCGTTTTAGGTGAGATAAAAACTATGGAAGCATCCTCATGTTAATACAGATTGATGTGGAAGCCTGTGTAGTAGGACCGTGTCAGCTGACTTGTGCTGTAAGAGCTAGACTTGCCTCTCTAGAAACTGTCACTAAATTTCTCCTTGTCTCTGAATCAGAGCTAGTCAAAACACTTTGTAGTCTTAAGACTGCTGGCCACTGAATTCACTTCCCCTGGTGGTGCTTTGGATTGGATTTTATCCATACTTGTAAAAATAAAACAACTTTAAAAGCAACCCAAAGTGAGCTGTCACGATTTGCAGTAACCTACAGAATTATTGCTAATAATCATGAAGCCTTGAATTAGCATTCAGATACGATTACTAGCTCATGTACATCTCTTGCTATTTGACATACCATAATTAATCCTCACCACAATCTCATCAGGTGTGGTAGAAAGTGTATTTCACTTACAAAGTGTAGTATGGAAAGGTAGATGACTTACTGTAGGCTCTGCAGTGTTCACTGTGTTGTAGAATAAAATAAGTGGACTAATAATGACTTTTGCACTCCAGAATGGCATGTAAATCATTCTTCCATTTTCCCATAGCGGGCACTGGTATATATAAATGGAGATAATGCAATTTTAAAAATAACACAAGAAAGAAACTTAGTGTCTTTGGAGTTCCTTTACAGTAGCTTGTCCAGAAGCATTTCTCGTGCTGCTGTAAATCATCTTCACCTGGTCAGAATTATGGGCAGTATGAGAGTTTTGCGACAGCTTTAAGGCTACTGTTCTGGTACAATAGTTTCTCTAGAAGCAGAGGTGTCATCTTCAAGATAAGGATTTTCCAAGGAGTGCCTCAGAGCCCACTTTGAATTGCTGATTGCAGCAGAGCAATATGATTATTTTCTTCCCAGAGTGATACTTCTTTCTACTCCCAAGCCTTGTTCAGTAAGGAAGGAAAAACAAAAATCCTGTTTCTGTGTATGGAAGTCGATTTCACTCAAGCTAATAATGCTGTGGGACTTTGTCTGTGCTTTTCACACAGATCTTGCCTCTCAATACTCTAATACTTTTAGTATTTGCCCATTAGTACTGATTTCCACTCTTCATTTGTATTTTCAATTCTCTTCAGATGCTCTTACCTGGAAGATTCCTGAAATCTTTTGCTGGCTTCATAAAGAAGGGAACCTCTCTGAGGAGGAAATGACTCGAACATTTAATTGTGGCATCGGTGCTGTCTTGATAGTTCAGAAGGAGCTGGCTCAGCAGGTCCTCAAGGACATAGAGAGACATGAGGCAGCCTGGCTGATCGGGAAAGTTGTCTCCCTTCAAAAAGGTTATTATGTTTTTATTTTCCTTAAAGAAAAAATGCAGAGCTTAATTCCTTAGCTGGTGGGTCTTCATGGAGGTTAGCTGAAAATCTCTTGATTGACACCTCCATGGCTTTTTTGCACAAGGTATTAAAATGACAGCCCTCATGACTTCAGTCTTAGTCCATAGAACATGTGATTAGCAATGTCAGATGTCACCATAACTATAAATAAATAATGAGGAGTAAAGCAGTGCCATTAATCTCTTTGCATGGGCACTTTCCTCCCCTCTCTGTTTCTCCCCTTATTTATGCATTGCTTTGTTTGTTGTTTTTTTTTCAGGCTCTGCCCATGTTAAAGTCCATAATCTGCTTCGAGCCTTGCAGGCAAATAGGTCATTGTCTCTGCGCAGCCATATCCAAGGCAAAATCCAACCAAACAAAGTGAAGGTTGCTGTCCTTATCTCTGGAACAGGTGAGAGTTATATTCTTCAGGACAGTGTAAAACAGACTATTGAAAACAGAAATTGATATTAGATGTAAAATCTCATAAGTCCTTCAATTCTCCATGGAGGTTCTGATAGGCTTCTAGCAGGCTTTCAGTAACAGGCAGGATAGATTTGGCTCATGGATTAATGTCAGTCACAAACAAAATGATCTTTAACCTCTGCTGCAAAGTCACTTGAATTACATCTGTGTTCATTTTATCTGCAGACTCTGCATATCTCCAAATCCAAACAATGACTGCACTGTAGGAATAACAGCATTATTTCACAAATAGATCAGAATTTCTTCTTTCCAGATAGGCACTGCTAGGGTTTCCAGTATTCTCACTTGCTAAGGGGTAGACCATTGTTACAATTCCATAAATTATAGTTTGCAAATTTAATTGCTAGTAAAAGCCCTATAGCCCCCAGCTGTCAAATTCAGCCTCCAGTAGTATCAATTAAAAAAGGATTATTGTTAGCATCAGTGATTTTTGGATTGGGTCTCACCCACATTGCTGCTTATTTAAAACCTCCTCTGGCTCTTAACTCTATTTATTCTCCAGGAATGTCTTTAATATTCATTAATTATTTTGTCACTCATAGGCACAAATCTGGAAGCCCTCATAAGCAGCACAAAGAAACCCACCAGTTTTGCACAAATAGTTCTTGTTGTTTCTAACAAAGCTGGTGTGGAGGGGTTAAGGAGAGCTGAAAGAGCTGGTATTTCTACAAGGGTAAGTGTTTCTCATCTTTTTAAAACTAGCCATCATTATCTCTGACTATAGTGGGAAGGCACTGTGACATAACGAGTTTTACTAGGGTAAAAGATGGTTTGGTAGGAAGCCTTAGCTTTTCTTTTTCAGTCTGTCATGAATTTATGCCCTTGAGCAAACTTTCTCCTCAGAGGTGCTGCCAGCAATCCTGATGGTTTTGGGAGCAGTCAATATTAAAGAAGGGCAAAACTGTCATGAGTTACAGTTTAAACTTTGCCATGTATTTAACTGTAGTGCATTTACACTGAAGTAACAAGCTATTTTATCCAAATTTAATTTTAAAATTACAGGCTAAACAGACTGGTAGTTCATTTGACTGAAACAGGGATGTCAAACGCAGTAGGACTTTCCACTGACTCTTTGGGCATTGCTTCAGGCTTTTCAGTATTAATGCAAACCAAACTGCATTTCCCTTAGTGTCACTGAATCCAGTGCTGCATCGCTTTGCTCTTTGTTCAGTCATTCGTATTACAGATGTGAAATGCTACGGTTCTAACTTAGCATTTTACCGGCACTTCTCACTGATAGCTATGGGCACAGGGAAGAGTTGTGCTTAATGCAAGCTTTGTTATTAACCTTAACAGTAGCAGGCCTGAATATCAGCATTGCTGTCTGTTATTTGGGAGTACACAAGGATCACAAGTAAAACACATCCATGGTGTGCAGGGAAGAACAAACATATAATGAGGGAAAAAATGCAGTCTGGAATGGCCGATGGTCTCAGTGGTTAAGATGGAAAGTGATGAAACAGAGGCACTGAGGAATATGTTTTGCCAGAACTGGGTAGTTCTGCCCAGTGTTGAGCTGGGCCCTATTTCCAGTGCTCTCTACCACCTTCTCAGCTAACCAGTTCTGGTGTTTCAAAACTACTGTGGTAAATCTGGTAGGCATTAACAGATAGTTTTATTTTAAAGACTCTGGATGTTTTAAGTTACATAGCACTGCCTTCTTCCTGCTTAAATGAGGGAATGTGTCCTGGATGGAAAATATGTAACTCAAGAACATTGACCTTATGCAGTAGGGGCTGTTTTATGAGTTGTGATTAGCCTTTCTGTAAAGGTTTTGTGATTAATTTTTTAGCAAGGTTCAACTGCTTAAAACTGTCAGAGGCCTTAAATTGAATGAAATACTTGTAAGACTTTAGGTTGTCTTAATGACCTACATTTGTATGTTGTTACATTGTGTCAGAATGCTGGGCCCTACAGCTGTGGGCCTAATAAAACCAAATTCTTGTTTATTCTGGTGATTGCTCTTTGTGAACAGGAATAAAGATTGCAAGCTTGCCTGTGAGCTGCATGCATTTATGAACTCTTCTTGCTGTGCATGTGCACCCACCTTGAGCCACACATGGATATTTACTTGGGTTTTATTACTCCAGGCTGCCGTTTGTGCTCCTAGGGCTAGATTAAACTAACACCATGTCCCTGTTTCTGTGTCTTTTGGGTTATCACAGGTTATTGACCATAAATTGTATGAAAGTCGCACTGAATTTGACAGTGCTGTTGACAAAGTCCTTGAAGAATTCTCAGTTGAACTGATCTGTCTGGCTGGATTTATGCGAATACTGTCAGGTCCTTTTGTCAAAAAATGGGAAGGTAAGCACAGCATAGTACTATATGCATCTTTTTAATAAAAGTAATTTTATATCTTATCCTCAGGAAGAAGAAAATGGGAAAAATGTAGAGATGGGACCATACTAATTCTGGGTTTGCAGGAAACTAGACTCTTCCCATCTTGTAAGGAAAGGAGTTAGAAAGGCAGTATTTTTCCCCTTCCCTCTGTCATTTCCACAGAGATTTAAGGAAGCCAAGGGCAACTGAAGATCTTGTAGTCTTTGATTTATTACAAAATGTTTAAAAATAAGGTTGTGAAGGCTTTAGACCTCTGCAAGCATGAGGTACAGGGCAAATTGTTGCCTAAACAGAAGGTGTTGGTCAGGAAGACGTGAGCATCCACACACTGATCCTTCCCCTACCAGATGAGCTGTTTTGGCTGCGTGTAAAACTGCAGAGCTGGGCAGTAACATGCAGTTCCTGTTAACAAGACCTTGCCAGTCGTCTGGTCAGACATCAGAGGAGCTGTCTGAATTCAAGAGTGGCATATTTCACAGGCACACTGAGCTCTTGTTGGTCCCACATGTTTACAGTGTCTCCATTCTGGTCATCTTTTACAGTTTTTCCAGGGCTTTGTTACAGGCTGGTGACACCTCTGCCTACTTCAGTGGCTGCTCTCCCTCCCCCAGTTGTTACATTCCTCTTACCTCTCTCTGTTTCTTTCAGGGAGCCCTGAATCACACAAACAGCTGCTCTTTTCACTGTTTGCTCTGCTTGGGGTTCAGTCAGGGTTACTTAAACTAGTTCTTGCTCATACCAGTTAATTGCAGGCTGGTCAGCCTACACATTGGGTGGCCTTATTGTTCACAGGGTGACTTTTGTGTTCCCCTGGGTGTGTCTGATACAGACCTTTTACACCTGAACTACTTTTCACACCTCTCTTTAAAACCAGTGGAGCAAGCCAGGCATCCTAGGAGACAATTCATTTTATGCTAAAGCTGTCAGCTGAAGTCAGGTGAATTGTTTTTGTTTCTTTCCATTCATTATGGACTCCAGAAGGCATAAAAGTCTGTGCAGTAGACAGCTGTAGTTGGGAGAGAGGAACTCCTCGCTGCAGGAGATGTGTTTTGAGTATCTGTGTAGAGGATGGAAAAGAACTTTCTCTAGTGCAAAGATCTTGTAAATAAAGGGTGGGTTTAGTTCTGTCTGATTTAGGAACAGAGCATGATGGCCCTACACCGTGCAGGGTGGGTATTATATATATGGCTCGCCTGAGAGCAAAAGAGAAGACTTGCTTCAGTATAGAATGGTTAACTCACTTTTTAAATGCCCAGTACTGAATTGAGCTTGAAAATAGACACCTGTGTGAGCTCTGACCAAGAGTATGCTTCAGTTGAGTCTTAGATGTGAGCTTGAAGTTGAGCTCAGGGATCTGTACCATCTAACCAGAACCTGCTGTAAAACTGTCCGACATGTCTAGGCACTGACTGCCCTAAATTGTTCACCAGTAATCAATTCTTGTTGCAGCTCTCTTAGAAGCTGTTGCTTTTTCTTCCTCTTGCAGTCACAAGGACATTGAGTATGAAGTTACTTATGAAACTCTTTCTGGCTTAATGGCCCTGAAATGTTAATTTTCAATATTAACATAAAGGACAGATTACAAAACAAAACAAAACCAAGCAAACAGAAACCCACATTCCTTTAGAGCAGTTTCTGACGCTACTGTAATAAGAAAGTGGGGAAACTCAAGATGAAAGGGCAGAGTGTTGTCCTCAGCCTACCATCCCCAATACTTTTTTACTTGAGCAGCAGGCAGGGAGATGCTGCTGCTCAAAAAGGGGTATTTTGGAGATACAAACCACATTTGAGATATTGTTGAAGATCAGCCGATACATTTGCCTCTTTTAAGTTGCACAGTCCCATCTGCATGAGTTACTGCATTGAGAGGGCAGGTTTTGCATGGTACTGCCAGGAATGGCCTTCCCTTCACATTACAAAATCATAAGCCTCTATTTCAGTACACTGCTGCCTCCGCCAGCATCTGTCAGCTCCGTCTCGCTGCTTGGCATTTAGGTGGTGTTCAATGAGTCCCAATGACATACAGTCTTCGTAAGCAGGAGGCATGCAGAGATGGCGTGGGCGAAGCCTTCTGGGGTATAAATAGTATTGATGGCCACTTTTTTTTATCCTGTAAAGGTTTGTACTATATCTAAGAGAAGATCTGGGGCTGTCAAGCACCTTTTGACTTTGCTCCACAATGGGCAGGAGGAGTTATCACAGACTATTAGGAGCAAACAGGGGAAGTCTGCAAGAGGAAAGAAGGTTTTCTCATGGTTTAACCATTGCATTGCCACAGTGGTGAAACCCTGAGGTCATGAGCAGGCACTCTCCCTTACTTTACAACAAGGCGGGAATGCAGGCATATGCTTTCTCTTCTAAAGCAAATATAAGGTACATGCTTCCTGGGGATGTAACTATGGTTGCATCTGGCTGAGTGTTAGAGGTTACATTATTGATTTCAAGAGCCCCCTGCCAACTTTCCACATGGAAATCAGCAGTGACAGAGAGGTGCTTTTCAGAAGGGCAGAGAGAAGGCTCTTGTATGAGCAGCTGTTGCCTTTCATTAAGCCAAAACAGGTGTGGAGGAAACGTCCAGGCTAAAGAATTTTTGCCATGTCATGGGGCATTTGTTACATCATTTGAAACTGCACCGAGTTTCTAAGAAAGAGGATTGTGATCAAAGCAAAGAAGAACAAGGTGCTGAGGGAAAGAGCAGCTACATCAAACCTTTATTAGTCACTGGAGTAATGTGCTTTAGCCATGCAATTGATTGTAACTGATTGCTGAAACAGCGAGACATTTTGAAATGCTTTGGGTGGTTGTCTGGCAGTATCGTTAACATGAAGTTTATGCAGAAGGTGTGAAAAATCTTTGCTAATGTCATTTGTTCCTCTGCTGATTATGGTACTTTGAACACTCTGGTAGGGCTGAATTCTAAAAAGCAATGACCTTACTTATAATTTTCCAGGAAAAATACTGAACATCCACCCATCTCTGCTGCCTTCTTTTAAGGGTGCAAATGCCCACAAATTGGTGTTACAGGCTGGAGTGCGGGTCACAGGCTGCACTGTACACTTTGTAGCTGTAAGTACTTCCTTCTCCTTTCCTCTGTAATTCATTAGTCTGAAGATTTTCACCACAGAGGTTGCTTGGAACACCTTTATACCATCACCTTTGCTTACCTTTGCTCCTTTGTTCATTCGTAACGTTATTAGACAATATAGAGCTCCTGGAGAAAGAACTGGAAATTAATAGTCTATACAGGAGTTTAGGCTTTCCCTAAGCTAACTTCGCTAAGCATCCCACTACTTCCTACCAGCACCAGTTGGAGCGGGGATACTAGTTTATATAAGGCCTTGGCTAACCCCAAATCTTTATTACTACACAGCACCAACTCTTAGATTTTATTGTAGAACCTTCCTGAGTCATTGGTTTTAAGGAAAAGAAAAAAAGAGAACTCAACAACCAACAACGCTGGGAATGGCACTAGAAGCTTTGATTTGTTGAGAAGTAATCCAGTGTTTATGGTAACAGAGTAAAACTTCACAATTTCTGTTAGAAACTAAGAAAACAAAAGCCAGGGATGTCTCCACTTGGAAGATGCACATTTTTATCACCTCAGGGTGCATTTTTTCCATGTTGTTCAGTTCTCAGGGTTGACAGTAACTAGTCTCCCCCTCTTCACTGCATTCTTCAGATTATCCTCTCCTTTTCCACTGCTCCTGACATCTGTTCTGATGATTTTTTCTTTCTCTTGGAAAAGGAGACAAAAACTATTTTCCAGAAAGAAGGAAAAATCACATTCCTTTCTCCATTATATGACTTAGGGTTTCTTCTCTGTGTGGCAGTGTACCGAGAAACAATAACTCAGCAGCAGGGATCTGCCTCACTAACATGCAGAAGAAAGACCTGCGGTGTCCTCTACTCCAGCTCTGAGCCATGGCTTGGCTAATTCGCTCTTCTGAATCGAAATGTCATCGTTTGGTCCAATTTAGCCTATCATGTCCCCAGTTAGCATGGCTTTTGTTCTTTTCTGTAGCAGAAATGTTACTTGATGGTGTTCTGCCTACCTCCTCTTTTTCTGCGAACACTACAGTTCTGTCAGTGCCTCACAGGCCGGTGTGAGTGCCAGCATCCTTTTTTCACTCCTCGCATGAGCCCAAATTCATGTTTCCTGTAATAGTGTAATGATAAACAGATCCCCAAGGCAGCTGGGTTACATTTGTTGTCCTCTTTCAACCGCATAGACTTCTTGGCTGTTGCTTTTACAGGAGGAAGTTGATGCTGGAGCAATCATTTTCCAAGAGGCAGTTCCAGTTAAGGTTGGTGACACAGTGGAGACCCTGTCCGAAAGGGTGAAGGAGGCCGAGCACCGAGCCTTCCCTGCTGCCCTGCAGCTTGTTGCCAGTGGGGCTGTGCAGGTTGGGGAAGCCGGCAAGATCTACTGGAAGTAGGAGCATCACATCCGCCAGCGTCCTCAGGTGGGGCAGGTGGATGCCTTAACTGATAGAAACAGAGGTCACAGACTAGTAGCATGGACGCTTTATTCTCTTCACGTAGTGTTTTCAACATAGAGTTTACCATGTCATGTTCTCACTCAAATGAATAGAGATTCAAAGGAAAATCTGGAGAAAGCCACAAATGGGAATATTGAGGAAGGGGGCTGTTCTCAGTAGTTTCAGTGGTGGCTCTGTTACATGCTTCTTAAGTATAATCACTTTATCTGCCAACATTTGGGCTCTCAATCAATTTCTTAACAAACAAAAAACCCACTCTCTTGGTTACAGAGAGATCTGAGCATCTCTCAGGTTGACTTGGGAACATCAGTATTACTGTCTAACAGACCGTACAGGCTATAACAGAGGACACTCTTCTCATGTGCTGTGAAGTGTTTGTGGGGAGAAGTAATGGAACTGGTACAATGTGAGAGACAGCTAAAGGCAAAAATTTTACTCATAAAAATCTCTAGCCAAAGCAAGAACTGGCCTCCCAAAACACTAAGTATTCCTGCAGCTAATAAAATTGACTTTTTCCCATATAGTTTCTATTTTAATGTTGGTAGATTTTGTCTGGCCCAGATTCTGGAAATAGCCCGTAATTTCAAGCGATGGACTTGTTATCAGGTGCTGAATAGATTTAAATGTCCAGTGACCATTTGCCCTTGAGCATCCCCATGTGAATCTACATATGAATTCACCTCAAAGATTTGTGCAGAAGCAACATAGTTGTTTGGCTTTTTTTCCTTTTAACAAGGAGAAGGAGGGTTAGGACTAGATACAGAATGTGTTCTTGGCTTGTGAGTCATGCTTCAGCAATTCTGGTGAAGTTAAGTGCCTTTATTCTTGGACCAGTATTTTCACTTGAAATACTGATGGATTTTCACTGATGGAAACAATAAGGGTTTTGAACAGCTCAATACTGGTGAAAAAGCACCTGGTTTTTTTAATATTCTAATAGTAGTTGTAGAAACATTTTAATGTATTCACTAAAGTAATCAGTTTTCCCCCATACAATCCAAAAGCATCTGACTGAAGCTGATTATGTATGGTTTAGGGCTCCCCTTTAATACAGAGAAAGCTAATTTGTATTCTGTGCACTGAAGTCCTTATGGTACTTTTGTGTTAACATAATCTCAATTTGGATTTGAAATCACATCTAATAAAGTTAAAAATTTAAACATCAAAATCTTTCAGTGGAATTCCTTTGCCAGGGGGATGAGCTGGAGGAGTTTGTGAAACAGAATTGAACTTTGTCTGAAGTACAGCACCTGTAAATCAGTTTGTGAGGTTACAACACGTGCAATCCTGTGTAAGTCAGTAACAATTCACCAAGTGTGGTGACTTTACTGTGTCCGTGGCCAGCTGGTCCGTGATGAAGAAACTTGCTGACAAGATACTCCTGTCATTGTCACTGAGGATAAAGCTCAAGCAAATACAGAGGAAAATGACATGGTCCAATTTGATTTGCTTGTAAAGGGCAAAGAGTAAAAGCTAAGTCTTCATCCCAGAGTTTTTCTTTACAAACCTGCCCTCCCAGAGAAGTGCATCCCCACAGGCAAACTGCCCACCGAGGTTTGAAATCCAGCCTGGCTCAGTGAGGATGCAGAGGTTGCAGGGAGAGTCCAGCCCTGGCAGGGGCTCAGCCCACACGAGCTCAGTGTCAGAGCTACATTGCAAAGTAAACCATCTACAAGTCAAAACAAATCGTACTTAACTCATAGGTTAGAGGAAGTTAAGACCACTAGAGGTGAAATCACTACTCTTACAGTTAATAAGTACAACAGTACTGATAAAAGCAGTTTGATCTGTGTCAGGAAGGCCAACAGAAGGCTCAGATGTTCCAAACCCAATACCCTGTTCCGTCACAGACAGCTTGAGGAGGAGTAGGGTGTTCTGCCGTCTAAAGCTGATGACAAATGAGATTTTTGCACTTACCTGTATTTCTACAAATGCATAAAAAGAAAGGTGAGTGTGAACTGGGTCTTAGATCCATTTTTTTGCTTCAATTACTACTCTGTATAAAGAATAGATAGATTAATATATAATCTCTTCTAATAAATTAGTAATATACTGCACCCAACCTCAGAGGGATGCCAGCAGCACGACGGAAGAAGGAGCTGTTTGATACCATGGTGATCGTCTGGAAACCATAACTTGTGCCTTGTTCTCTTTTTAACATTTTATTTGTGACGTTTGGAACATTCAGTCATGCATGCCATGCAATTCAAATAATACACAACAGGAAGTTTCTACACAGTTACAGCAAACCAAAAGCAAATGAAGCAATGTGCTTATCATAAAAAAAGGAGCTATATATACCAACATTTGTTAATCTTGCCTAGTTACAGATCTTCTTATTTCTCTCAGGCCATGAAAAACACATGTTCCTTTCTCCAGTCATTGCAGTGCAAAAGACAGATACAGATTCCTGTATGGCAGACCTCACAGGAGAACTGAATTTCTCCCTCCCCAACTACTGAAACACCGTTAGCTATGCTTTAGAAAAGAAAGGCCAAATTTAGACTTTTAACTGTATCTGACTCATGCTCTTGAACAGCCTGATAAAGCCAAGAGGGAAATATACAGTATGTCCCTCACTAGTACAGTATGTGTAATACCAAAATAAGAACACATTTTTTTCACTATATCTGATGGATATTAGGGATCTCTCCTATGGAAAACTAGCTCTGGATACTTCTAATTTGTTCAAGTAGCTTCTTAGCTAACATTCCTCCTCTGGTTTGTTACTTGCATGGGAGTCATTACTCTGGCAGCTATAAGATAGCTTCCATGGAAAAGGTTGACTCTGGACCAAGTCATTCAGTTGACAAAGAGATTTTCCTGCTGTTGCAAGTTAAGCTGAGCATGCCTTGTTCTGCTGATTTCAAGGATGAGGGAAGAAAAACGCCTGAAATCTGTGTTTCTAGTCCCTCCAATCAAATTTTCATCCCTCAAGATCGAAATGTTTTAATCTGGAACTCTGGGAATGTCTCTGCGCCTCTCCCTTTCAAGGAGCAGGAAAAAGTGTGCACTGTCACATCATGTTGACAATCTGTAAAGGGGGGGTTGTTTCAGTTTGGTTTGCTTTTTAAGGTTCCCTGCCTTTTGGCCTTTGGGCCTTCTGCTTGGCGGTTCACTGGACTCTGGCTCCCACCCTGGTGCT
The DNA here is from genome assembly GCF_033783945.1 of Neopsephotus bourkii. NCBI lineage: Eukaryota > Metazoa > Chordata > Aves > Psittaciformes > Psittacidae > Neopsephotus > Neopsephotus bourkii. The sequence continues at coordinate 3,808,971 of NW_026901456.1, read as the reverse complement.
TGTTTACGTATCCTCTTCTCCTCTGCACCCTGAGGTGCTCCCACAGTGGTGGGGCTCACAAGGATGGGGTCCTTCTAAGCTCCCACCTCCTCCCACAGAACTATGCATTCATTCCCAACGCTTGTTCACCCACAAATCCACACTGTGCCAGGCTGTACCTCACTTCTGATCTGCCCAGACATGTCTGGCTCCTCTTTGTGGTTGCTTTCTGAAGCTCCTGGTGCTCTGCATCTTGGTGATGCAGCCAACAAAACTTGAATTAATTTCCCTCTAAAGCACTAGGCCATTTTTATAGCTTAAGCCCCCTCTTTGATTTGTAGCACAGCTTCTCCTTCACAGATGAAAGAACAGAACAAAGAAATCCAAAATCTGGAATGAGAGCTTGGCTTCCACTGCCGATTTTGCAAAACGAGTGTAACTAAAGCTGCAAGCTAACGGAAAGGGATCATGGCTCAGAATGGAAACCTGTGACACGGATACGCCTGCAGTCAAAAAGAAGCACATCAAGGACACAGAGGAGGAGAGAAGAGGGAAAGATGAGCAGACAGCAAGCCACTTGTTAACCTGGCTACACCACATCATTTTCTTGAGGCTCCAGAGCCATGGGAGAGGATGTGCAGTCTCTCTTCTCTTCTTGAAGACACAGACCTTGGCTCTCTTGTTTCCAGTATGTTTTACCATCAGCTCCTAACTGCACTGCTCCACTGGCCACCAGCTGCAGGGCAATAGGAAAAGCCCGACACTCAGCTTCTTTAACCCTTTCTGATAGCATCTCCTCCGTGTCATCTGCCTTCACAGATACTGGCTCCTGGTGGATCATTGCTTTCGGACTAGATTCCTCCTGAAATGGGAATAGTGGCAATCTCTTAGAAGAGGCTGGTGAACAGTCTTGGGAAGGTTATGGACAATGTGGACAGGGCAGAGAAAGTCTTGTGAGAGATCTCAGCGTGCATGTGTGCAGTTGTGTGCTGGAGGCCTAAAGTACATCTAGAGAGGCCTGCACCTCCATTAGGGGTACCCACATTACCAGGGGGTACAGCAGGAAAAGAGATACGGGCTAGAAGATTGAGAGGGCAGTTTGCTGAGTAGGAGAAACTGAAAAAAACCCAAACCATAATAAGAAGGGAGAAGACAGGACCTTAAGAAACCACAAACACAATGTAATCCCCATATCTTCCCGTTTTTACTGGTACCAATCCTAAGATTTTCACACATTCCTCTTAGCTCTTCCTGTTTCTGCCTTCAGAAATAAAAGAAGACAGCAAATTCCATGTCTTAGTCTTGTCTGGAATACAGCTGATTTTCTTTAATTTAAATTAGAGTTAATTTTCTTCCTAGTATATGGTGCAATGCTGTGATTTGGCTTCAGTCTGAGAACAATCCTGATAACACATGGATGTTTTAGTTGCTGTTAAGTAATGCTTACTCTGATCAAGGACTTTTCAGTCTCTCACGCTCTGCCAGTGAGGAGGGGCACAAAAAGGCAGGAGGAAGCAAAGACAGGACACCTGACCCAAGCTAGCCAAAGGGGTATTCCATACCACAGCATGTCATGCCCAGTGGATAAACCACGGGGAGTTACCCAGAAGGGACCAACTGCTGCTTGGGTTGAGCTGGATATCAGTCGGTGGGTGGTGAGCATCACTGGGGCTTCTTTTAGCCAGTGGGGTTTATTCCTTCCTCTCTCCTATTATTATTACATTATATTTTACTTTTATTTCAATTATTAACCCTTTCTTATCTTAACCTACAGATTTTTACCTCTTTTCTGATTCTCCTCCCCATTCCACTGGGGATGGGCTGGGGGAGTCAGCAAGCCAGCTGGGCTTAAACCATGACATTCCTTTTCATAACTTACTCAATGGTGGGCAAGAGGACACTTACCAGGACAAAATGCACGGTGCAGCCTGTGACCTTGTTTCCACTTTGCAGGGCTTGCTGATGGGCATTTCTGTCCTTTATTGGTGGGAAAAGTGATGGGGAAGCATTCAGAATTTTCCCTGGGCATTGGTATGAGAGGAGAAAAAAGAAAAAGAAAAAAAAATTAATTTGAATCGAATTTCCTTTAAAAATAAAAGTGAGATGTGATCATCAGTTCAACATAGCAGCACCGAGCTCCACTCAGGAGTTTAAATGGTCTCAACTGCAGTCATGCATTTGAGTCAGGGCATGTTCAGATTCAGGTTAAAAAGCCAAACACACACATGGTGTGATGGTCTCCCAGGCAATCTGAGAAAGCACTGCCTTGATCTGAGGAAACAGTGTTCTTCCAGGAGCACAGGTGACGGTGTGCAGGCTTTGGCAGTAGCTGGGCAAGTTTGTTTCAGTTAAGGCCAAGGACCTCATTTGCTTTTGTGTCTGTAGATGGCCAGATAGTGGTAAGTCCCTTCCCTACCAGGCGAGCAGCCCTCATGCTGCAGAAGAGGAGCTTGGAAGCAGAGGACTTCACACTGCAGCCACAAGCAGAGACACTGCACAGATGGAAGTGATTTTCATAGGAAACATCATTCCCAAAGAAGCCTGTCCAAATGCAATCTGCACAGTGAGAGAATAACTTCTGAGCAAAGCCCTGGGAGCTGACACGAGGCACCCAGGGGAAAGAGGAATGTGTGTTTTCCCCCTCCACTGGCCTGGAATGTGTCTAAAGAAAGATCTGCCCCATGGCAGAGCCGCATTCACTCAGGGGGCTGTAAGGCTGTACTTCTAGCACACAGTACAGTGATGCTATGCTGAGCAGCCCTCAGGGCAGCACAGGAGGGAGATGAACTGAGAAATCAGTCTCTTTCCCATTTTTTTTCTGAGTGACAACTGCAGGGAGTAAGTTCAGCACAACTCCCCAGCACTGCTCCTTGATGAATAACATCGTTATGCTACCTGTCCCCTCCTGCAGACAGAACCAAACTCCTGCCTGTCCTCAGGCAATCCTCCTTCCCAGAAGGAAGGCAGGCAGACAGACCATATCTGTGACCCTGACTTTGCCCCTTTGTTCCTCATTATACCAGCACGAGGCAGTTCTCTGCCAATGCGCATTAAGAATCCCAGCACAGTCCCAGTGGCTGGAAAAAATGAAAGTGTAGGGCAGCCCCACTGATTAACATGCAAACCTAGTGTCAGCAAGGCCATGAGAGATTTAACCAAAGGACAAAGAAATGTGACTGTGTCATTGTGATGAGAGCAAGCATCCCTATTTTCATTTCTGTTTTACATTTCTGATTTCTTACCTTTCCATTTTCTGAGAAAAGGACTGGACAAAATTCTCATAAATCCTGAAAGACACACTAGTTCAACAGCAAATTCTTCAAGAACTCGGTCGATTGTGCTGTCAAATTCAGAGCGACTTCCATATAACTTATGATCAATCACCTAAAACATCAAAACACATGCTAAGGCAATAAACCTCCTGTGAATGAGAGCAGCTACTTGGGCAACAAAGGGAAAGCAAACTGCATTTATTCCAGGGCACTTGAGGATTTAAAACATTACAAGTGGGTACATTATTCAGGACATTGGTGATTTTTCACATTCATATAAACATTCCTGGGAACACGCCAGTGCCAGTGGCTGTATCACACAGGGTGCTTTCTAGGACATGTACAAAAACGGCACAAAGAGAAGCCAACTGTGAAGAGAAACGTGGGTAATGTGGTATAGAGGGAAATAAGGCAGAACACATTGGTAGATACTGACCTCTGATTCCAGAATGTCTAGCCAAAGGCTAAAGTAAAACCAGCAATGACTCACTGGTATCACCATCACCAGTTAGTCTGAAGTGGCTCAATGAAAAGCACAAGCTCATCTAAAAGACAACACACGGGCCAGACATTCTGAGGAAGGGGAGCAGAAGTCAGGAACTTTTCTTATGTCTACTGCACCTCTCAGCCTCAGCTCCCAAGGTAACTGTTGATTCCTGATTCTGTCCATGAGGACATTCAAATAAGGGGCTAACAATCTGGTATGTATTTGCCTATGAAAATGTGAATGGACTTTGACACATCTCCTTTTGTTTCCTAAAGATGAGTCTTTATATTGCTAGAAAGAAGTTATCACGAATCCAACTCAGCTGTTGAGGAAGCTTGCTGAAAACTTTCTTAATGCATGGGGAGCCTCTATTTCCACCTGTGCATCGCGGTACAGACATGGTAACTGTTCAAATTGATATAACGTTAGAAGGAAGAGTCCTGGTGGGTGGCATTCAAAACCCCAAGTTGGTGAATGTTTTCGAAAGCCATGTTCTATGCTTGGACAAACACAGTGACATGATGGTAATGTCTTTCTAGACATTTCTAGACAGGAGAAAAGGCTACTGTGGTGCCACTGAAAGTGACTGAGCACAACACGAGACAAAGGTCTCTCTAAGAAGGGATTAGCCAAGCAGACAACACACTTAAGTGTTTTGCAGAGCCTAAAGTCTTACTGATCTAAGTTAAAAGCTTGAACCTGCATAGGCTACGGTCTCAGACCCAAATCATCACAGCACTTGCAGTTTGAAGTCCCTTCCTAACTCTGGAGTGTAGCACTCATTGAAGAGACGGGAAAGACTCACAGCCTCCAATGAACAGCTTTCAGCTCTCCCTCTGCTGGTAGATTTGACAACTTTCTGCTACATCCACTCACCCTCAGTAGTTTTAAACCGAAGTGAAACATGGAACATAAGAAGGAAATGAAAAGGGTGTCTTTACCCTGGTGGGAATTCCAGCCCGGGCTGCATTTCGTAGTTCTTCAACACCAGACTTGTTGGAGATGACAAGGACAACCTGAGCACAACTGCCTGGCTCTTTCGCGTAACTGATGAGTGCAGCAAGGTTTGTGCCTCAAATGGAGAAAGCAAACATTCATGAAATAGATGAACACCTGTGTCACTGACAATTGGCTCTCAGTCCTGTTTATCTAACAAAAATCTTGCTTCCAATAACTGCACAAATAGCAGAGGACTAAGGAATTTGGGCATTAATAAAGCTCACTTGTTAAGCAGTACAATATAACTTACTGACTTCTAGTCAAAATACAACCTTGGGTTTAGAAGGCTCCATAGACTCTACTGAAAACAGGCAAGGTGGATACACTTGTATCAGGGCTGATTCAGCCACTCCTTTGAAAGGACATTTATCTCTGTGATGATAAATGTAAGCTCACCTGTTCCAGAGATGAGAACAGCTACTTTAACTTTGTTCTTTCTGGGTTGGTGTTGACTCTCAACAACAGCGTTATTCAGCAGATGATGGGGGCTGCTCAGCTGCAGAGCTTCTAGAAGATGCTCGACTTTGATGTGAGAACCTTCTCCAAATATGAGGAAAATGTTAAAATACCTTGGATTTTTTTTCTCCATCTAAATTTATTTTGTGCAGTTTATCAATCATACAAATTTCAAATAAAAGAAAACATATCAGCAGTGAATTTATGTTAGCACTAACTTGACTACAAAAACATATACTACTTGAACAAACCAACTCACACTAGTTGTGCTGATCTCTTTTGTGTTACCCACAGAACCGTTTACAAAGGCCTAGGTAAGGCATGGTCTTCAAGGATTATCCCTATTTTTTATACCTGTCTTCCTCTTTCTCTTGTGTTGTTACTCTAAAAATGATGTTGCATTTTGGCTGCCCAAACTGCTCCCCCAACAAAGCTGTTTGGTTTCCAGAGGGATTTTGGCTCATGTCTTGCTGCATGTCAATCACTGGACACACCAGAATGAAGACTTACAATCACATACAACTATACACAGCTGTGGCCTACCCTCAATCTTTACACAGGACCAGTGTGAGTAAGGAAGGGGTTGCAAAGGAGGTGGGGTTGATCACCATGATTGTGGTAAAATATAATCACCTAATGTTTGAGTCCTTACCATCATTAGAAGGAATTACTCAAGTCTCAAGCAGGTACCTAGGTAAGACATCATTCAAGTACTGTGACTCTGAAAACAAGCCAGTCACTTCTCAGTATATTTAATAATGAAATCTAGAGGTGAATGTCAGCTTAGTGAAACCACAGAAAAATGATGTAAACTACACAAACTTTGCAATAGGGAGTGCCTACAGAACCGGTGACAACTGGTGCCTCCCAGGAGATGTTCAGCATTTTACAGATTTACACTCTGAAACAACTTACCCTGTATCCACTTGAAAAATAAGCAGCACAGCCTTAAGTGGACACTTCTCTGAAGTGAGACCAGGTGAACCTGGTACACTTTGAATCAAAGCATGCTCTGTTTATTTTTTGTGTCTTCCTTTCCCATTAGGACACCTGCTAACCTGTATCACAAGGGGCAACAACTTTCCCAATCAGCCAAGCTTCCTCATGTCTCTGTATGTCCTTGAGAACATGCTGAGCCAGGTCCTTCTGCACAACCAGCACTGCAGCGATCCCACAGTTAAACGTCTGAGCCATCTCCTCCACAGAGAGGTTTCCCTCTCTGTAAAGCCAGCAAAAGATTTCTGGAATCTTCCAGCTGAAAGCATCTGAAAATTATTGAAATGTGTATATGGTCAGCACAAATGTTTGCTGCATCTCTTTTATTATGTATAGTGATGGTGGTGTATTGCAGGAACTGACAGATACTAATTCTTGCCATTCTAAGAACACTGTTCAAGGAGGACACTGACCCAACTTCTAGTCAGCCTCATAGGTGCTGCTTACCTAGAGGTTCCTAGCCATAATTCGTGTGAGGCAAGTCTTTTCTAGGCTTTCTAATGAGAACATGAGTGAAATGATGGCAAATCCCTCATCAACCAGAATAAAAAAGCTACAGATGACTTACATCTCTTCCATAAGAGATAAAGGAGCCATGGGACAAATCCTCTTCTGGCTTTTTTAGACTACTTAAGCAGATCCTGGTTTTCTGTTTCAAAGAATCTAAATTAGTATTAGAGTCTATATTTAGTTGTATTGATGGGCAGATTGGAAAAGGGCTGAGTGTTCTACCCATGGATGGGAAGCATGGATAGGCTTTGACAGTGATACTATTCACATGGGCATGGCCTTAGGCTGTCTGTTGAAAGTCTGATGGTGCAGACTTCACATCATGACTTCGCTTTAGGAAACTAACAATCCCTTGGGCTTGTTATCTTCTCTGTGGTTCCAGGCACTGGGGCAAGCAAGCTAGGCACCACCTTGACAGCTGGATTTATTTCTTCCCTTTCTAATTTCATTTCTGAGAAATACAGACAGACATACAGGCTCATTCCTTCCCCCTTACCCTCTCCACAATATTTCTGCACTTGCATGAATATGGTTTGCTTTAATATTTTGAACTTCTTAATATTTTGCCCAATTTTGCCTTCAACAGAAGAAAATCTAGTTTACTTACACGTCAAATGCTAATCTGTTGTGGGGAAGCTACCACCTGCCATAAAACTGCATTAAATCTGTATGTGTTTGTGTGTGTGTGTGTAGTGAGTCATGCAAATTAATTCTCTCAACCAGCTTCACTGTATGGTCAAAGTGTTTAGTATGGAGAGATGTCTTGCAGAACAATCGATCTTCTCAAACACCTGCTGCCCTAGAGATGAGCTGCCTTCAAACTCTCCTTAAATTTCCTGTCTCCAGCAAGAGACTGGTGCTCATCAAGTGCTGATGCTTACTTGCAATAGGAATGCTTTTGGTAGGTTCTTTGGAAAAGCTCTGACTTTGGGTCATTCAGTCTCCAACTACATACCACATACATTTCTGAGTATCTCTCTAACTGAAGCTGAAAAGTCAAGTCCATGCTGTATCTAAATCTTGTCAAACAGAAACAGTCATCTTTGATACTTACCTAGGACAGCACTGACATGTTCTGGCAGAATTCTGGAGATGCCTTCCAGCAACCCCTCCTCAGCAATGAAGGCAAAAGCCTTCACGTGCCCTGAGCGAAGGACAGGCAGCAAAGATGGACTGTACATTTTTGCTGGGGTCAGCAGTACATCTCCTGCAAACAAAAGTGTCAATCCAATTAATTTGTTTAAAAGGTCATTAGGTATTTAATGGGAATGCTTCTCTGAGCAGGTTCTCTTCTGCTTTTTGTGGCAGACAACACTGGGAAGTAGCAAAAAGTGCTGGCTTGCTTTTCCAAAACTGTAGACACAAGCCCACATACCTACCCCAAAACTGAACAAACACTAACCCATCCTGAAGTAAACAACCCTTGGCAGCACCTAGCTGTGGAAATGTCTGAACACAATTCAAATGCAGGTTTGCTTTTGAGATGAAAGGTACTGTACCTAGAGTCTTGTCACCACAGCTGCCAGGTGCTGGTGAGGAGTAGTGTAAGGAGGACATTAAGAGAATCTTCCTTATGATGCTAAAGCCACAGCCATGAATCCCAGAAGAGGCCAGTCCAATAAGCACATCCTCCTCCTCAGCTCTCTGCAGCCCCAGAAGCATCTGCCCTCGCTCCACTGCACCAACCACAAAGCCAGCCAGGTCATACTCTCCAGAAGAGTATATGCCAGTCACCTCAGTCATCTCCCTGCCTAAGTGGGGACAGAAAGCAGACAGCACTACCTGTAAGTATGTTTTATTGCTAATTTTAAATCTAGAGAATCTCCTAAAATAAGGAATGTATCCAGGACAGCTACAGAAACACAGCCTAAGAAATACATTCAGATGTATTTTAAAAATCCTTCTTAGTTTCCTACTTCACCTCAAGACTTCAATAAAACAGAGCTTCATGAAGTTATTAAAAGAAGAAACTTTTTAATTATTATTTTATGCTACTCATCTGGCACCTCCCTGCTATGACTGAATATCAGAAAGGGAATGAAAACATATTAACACTTGAAGAATGTAAGGCATCCAGCTTTGTTCTCCTTTGAACAAGGGTAAAGGAGCAAGAATTAGAATCCAAATGCATGAACAGTAAAAATCATCCCTCTGTGCTGACCCATTATACAAATAAGGAAGCGTTTAAGCCCAAATGCTTGACTGTTTTTCCCACCAAAAAGAAAGCAGCAGTTGTAATGCCACCTACTGCCCCTGCCTACAAAGTCTATTTCATTAGTAACCATTTCAACATCAGAATATTCAAATCTCAAAGGAGAGAAGCATTCATACCCAGGAAAGCACATCCTGCATTTCTGCAGCCTTCAGCTATTCCTTCTTTGATTGTTTCAGTCACTTCAGCATCAAGTTTGCCACAGGCAAAATAACTGAGGAAGAAGAGAGGCTCTGCTCCTTGAGCCAGGATGTCATTGACACACACCGCAAGCAGGTCCTGACCTATGGTGTCATGTCTTTTACACACTTGTGCAATCTGCAAAACATTGTGGGACCCAGAAGTGGTGACAAGAAATATGCAAAACTCTAATATTGATCAGCCAAATAAGCAGAAACCACCTTTTTCCTGAAAAGAATCACTACAGAACATACATGCAGAAAATAACATGGTGCATCATCTAGTTTAAATCAAGAGAAAACATCTCACTTTCTTGCAGAGGAAAGATAAAGCTACCTTTGGTTTTTTTGAAACATTAATTCAAATTCTAGCTCCAGCTACCCAGAAATAGGCAGATTGGCTTGTTTGTTCATTTGCTTTTTGAAATATTTATGTTAAATCTAGAATAAAAGGTGTCTAAACACAAATTCCCAGGATATTCAACCTACAGAACATCCTAGCAATTTCAAAACATAAGATCACTGTGTGTTCTGCTTTACTTTTGTCTACTAATTTCACTGGGTTACACAGCAAAACTGAAACAATTTGTTAAGTAGTTTTCTTAGTAGTCCACAGGGAATGAGACTTCACTCCCACAATCCCCAAGGAATTTCTTCATGCCAGCCAACTGATGTCACAGACAAAAACACGGGCATGGTCTCTAGGTCCCTTTGAAAGACAGGTCCTTTACACAGCAGTAATATTTCCCTCAGGAAGGCTGCTATTTGGTTTTCAAAAAGTTATCAAGGTGTTTGCATCCTACAGGTAATGAAATCTCATTCAGACATCATGGCTTCTATAAAGTGAGAACATTTACACTACTTTATTACAAGCAGAAGTTTCTACATGAGAGCAGTTCTGCTTGTAGATGCACAGCACCAGCTCACACTGTGCAACCTCTTTCAGTTACCATTTCAGGGTCTGAAACAGGACAAAGATTGCATATGCATGAATAAATTTTAAAGGTAATTACCTTTTACTGACAAAGCTCTATCAATGTAGTTACACCTGTGCAGAAAAGCTCACTACAGAAAGATGGGCAAGGGAAAAATGTAGATACACACTACCGCTGACTTCAGAATGGTAACAGATCAACACCAAAACAGCCTGAGTTTGAACTACAAGTCTGATTTCTTTCTCCATCTAGTGGATGTAGAACTGCTATGGAAACCAGTCATCCCATCGCCTTTGCTGCATTATGGCATCTTCCTCCCACTGATCTAGTAACAACTTGTATAGGCATCAGCCAACTTTTTTTGGCCAAGGAAGAGTCTTGGGAACAGTCTGTAAGCGCAGTTGGGAATGTCTCTCTGCCAAGCAGTCGGAACAAAGACGCGCACGAGCCAGCACCAATAAGTTTTTCACACTCAAGAGGTGTCCAAGGATGTAAGACTGCAAAGGACCTTCTGGATTATTATGTTCAGTCCTCTGCTGTTGTGAGAAGCCACACCATATCATCCCATTGCTAAAGGTATAAACAACAAATTGAAACATGACAAGTTGCTGTGCTTGACCAGTGAAAGGCAGCCTCAGACCACCACTTCTCTGATGAAATCCTTATTCTGATTCAACATATAAGTATATTCCTGACTCAGCTTATCCTATGTGTTCTTGTGTAATTAGCATTCTTTACCTATTGACTTCTCCTTTAATGTTTATCTCCATTCTTCTTTTTCCCAGTGCCTTGACAAAGGTAATTGTGCCACTTCTCCATATACAGTTTATTAAGCTGACAGTTATCATCTTAACACTCCCTTGTACTGCTCTGAACTGACCTTTCTTGAAGCCAATGGATCCTCTATCTTATTGCAGGAATTCTTTTTCTTAGTTCCTCAAGTGCACAGCTAACTTTTTTGTGTTATTATCATTTCATCACAAAATACCCAGAGCCTCATATTCTCAGTAAGATACGCACAGGCCTTGCTCAAATGCTCATCTACAAAGCTCAAATGACCATTGTGGAGGACTCGAGATATAGTTATAATGCTCGGAAAGTTCAGACAGTGCAACTGGCTGTGTCATTTAAAACAGTCTTGGGAGATAACTTGCAAGCTACCTGCAGTTTAGGTCCAAGGCCTTTAGCTCGAGATACCAAGATAGGATCCTCATAACCAGATGCTTTCAAGTCAAAGAAACCAGCAAAGCCTCCTACTTCTGAATGACAGCCTGCCAAATACAAACACGTCAAGGATCATTTTAAGGGAAATAAAAAGACCCAAAACACTCCACAAGACAAAGTACTGCAAATTATGGTTTCTTGGAGAAAACAGCCCTGTGTCCACTGACAGAAACATGCACAGCTTTATGAAGCATGGACTCCAAAGTCACATATTTCATGGTGCTGTAAACAGATCTTTATTATTCTGTATTTCTGACCTATGGATTGTGTCCAGCAAAAGTTAAACATTTTACCAAACAGTTAACAGCTCACCTTTTATGTAGTTACTTTTTTCTAAGGGGAAAAAATCAATATGAATTGCTCCTCAGTAGATCACTGCTAAGAGGAAAGGACATAGTCTGAAGAGCAAACGTGTTCAGTGATTGTTAGCCACACCCTAATAACTGTTCAGATGTTGTAGTCATCTATGCAGCCAGCCCGATCACTTCTGTCCCGTGACAGATTCCATTCCGTTAATCTAGGAGTTATTCTGTTCCCTAGATTAACCTTGATAATGTGCAGTTATCTCCATGGTAGGCCAATTATTTTTTAATCACGCCAAAGAGGAGTGATGAGAAAGAAGTGTGAGTTTTCTTGGTGATCCCAGCCCAACTTGTTAAGCACAAGTTTCAATACCAAGAATGCATTGCTCACCTGGGGAAAAAAGGTTCTGCTCCATTCAATGTACCAAGGAAATTCAAAGATTCTTCCCAGTCTTACCTGATCTGATACCACTTACAATTGATGTTTCCAGCTGATGAAACAAAACTTCACTGGTTACAGCTTCCATATGTCTCTCCTTGTATATTAGACCCCTGAAGAGAGTAAAGGACATGCTAGGAGCAGTAGTGATATTTTCTGCATAGATCATTATTGAGCACACAAATGGGAACAGATACAAAACTGTGGACTAGCATCTATTTCTGCTAGTGCTTTTGCTTACATACAGAGACTGCTTGAGAAGCTGTATACCCCGATGGCCAATGTCCTTCCTGTAAGTGGCACCCTTGAAACGTATGGCTGCTACACCCCTGTTGGCTTCTCCCAGTGCTTTCATCAGGTCCTCCTTAACAGCAGTAATGGAGAGGACTCTGCCACCACTTGTCACCACTCTGCCATCCTTCAGCGTTGTGCCAGCATGGAAGACGTGCAGCCCTAATTCTTTGGCTTGCAGCAGCCCTACAAAAGTAAAAGGAATTCTCTGAGTACTTTTAAATCACATACCATGTTGGCAAAGCAGCGAAGATTGAAGTCCTTTCTTCAGACAAGGAAGAACAACAATGAAGCTTCCCACCTTAACTTCCCTCTGGGAAACAGCATTACCAATGAAAAGTATTCCACTCGGCCCTAAGACTCCCTTCTGGGACATCCAGTAAGGACACGGATCATACAGAAACAGAAATAAGAGATCCAGAAGCCACAATATAACTACCCTGTGCCAGAGCAAAGCTGTGCTGTATATTGTAATTGTGAGTAATTTGTGTAGAGCTTTCCTGCATAAAATCACAGTTTACTGCCTGGGTTCCTCCCTCTCCGTGACATTAACCCATTAATGCTAATGTTACCTCAGCACTCCCCTAGCTGTTCTGCAGTGTCCACTCCACACAATTCCACCCTTGAAATTGCCCTACAGACACTTGCAGGTGGTTGTCCAATAGCTAAAACAGTTGATGTGTGTTCTTTTCATTTCTCTCCATGTATTTCCCTGTTAGAGGAAAGCAAAATTGTTCTGGGGGCTTTCAGTTTCCTATTTTTGAGGAGAGAATAAACAAAAAGGAGGAGCTGCTGCCATCATCTGGAAAAAGCAAAACAAAGCAGTTTCCCTCTTACTATCAGCCATATAGATTTTATAAATGAGTAAAAAGGACCTTTATACTTGCTGAAAGTACAGCGTGTTACATTGCCACAGCACAGCCCTGACAAGGTCAAAGCTGAGCCCCAGCTGCCTTGCAGCAATAGAAACCTAACTCCTTCCCATCGTGCTTTAAGGAATACTCCAGAATAAAATGTTCAGTAAGACATTAAAATGTGGCAATCAACATGAAATATAGGAAAAAAACTAATAAACCCCACACAACTCCAGAGGCTGGAGTATAATAATAAACAAATGGACTGAATTTCATTGTTTCAGCTGGGGGTTTTTGTGATTAATAAGCAGGGGGGTCATACCATCTCATTCCTAAATATACGAATATCAGCTTGGAAACTTTTTAAGTTCCTGAGTGTGACTAATAAGAGATAGCTTGATACCAGAAGGATTCATTCAGTTATGTGGTATGGACTTTCACAGCTACAGAAATGCAGAGTTCCCCACAATACCACTGACAAAAAATAAATACAAGGGAATTAGAAGAGGAAAGTGGATGAGGAGAATGTGACAACAGAAATCTCAACAAGGGCAAAAGCAACATATCATGACCTTCTCCCTGGCTGATGTAGGGTAACTGGAATTATGATGAAAACAAGGTGGCCCCAGATCAGTTGTCTGGATTGCTTTACACAGGGCACAGTGTTGGACTGGCAAGGCAGCAGCTGAGGGAAAGGAAAGAGTTCTGCAACAGTTCCATCTGTTTTTAAACATTTAAAAAAATCTTAATGAGATATTAAGCAACAATAATTTTAACACATAAAATGAATATGGATCTAGAGCCCATGTGCCACCTTTCCAAACCCTTCAGCCCTGCGAAGAGGTTCTTACTATTATTACACAGCAATGACCCTGGCTGGCTGGCACAAGGGAAGGAACCAAGCTGATGGTGGAGGAATACACGGCTCCTGTTTTAAAGACCACAGGTCCTCCAGGCTCACCCTTATCACTCATCAGGCATTAGCTAACATAACGCGACCTGCTGGCAAGAGAGCGAAGATAGGAAAAAGCAGTCGTGTGCTGACAACATTGCAGCCCACGTTTCTAGCACAGTTTGTGGAAGTCCTCCATGTGGACACACCAGAGTTGCTCCAGGAGGACACAGCTCCCCATCAATTTCTTATCTCAGTAACCAGCTACAGAGAGAGCTTTATGGAATAATGTACCTTTAAACATTTAGACACTGAGCTATGGACAGGCATACACTCCAGTTACAATATCTTGCTGAACAGCTATCTGTTCCACAAGGACAAGGGGTGATGCTTCAATGCAGACTCTAATAAGGTGTCACGGGTGGGATGGAGGAAAGCTGTACAGGGAGCTTCTGGGAGAAGAATGCTAACCTACTGAGGTACTACTGCTGTTACCTGTCACCTCCATGCCTTTGTCATAGTCTCCTGGATATCCAGGACTTGCCATGACCACACACACAGCTGTACTATTTTCTGACCAGGCTGGCATGAAGCTGCAGAGTTTGCCATCAATTGTTGCTTGAATCACTTCATAAAAATCATTTTTAAGCAGTGGAAGAATTACCTGCAAAAAAGTTTCATTGTGATAGAAGTTAATTTTTATTTTGCTGACTTCCTGAAATTCAACTTAGGAAAAATTCAATTAATAAAGTAAACTTTGTACCTATCAAACTGAAAATCCCTATACCAGGAGATTTGGAACCTACAGGTGAGCATTAATTTGCAGCACTTTTCTGCTACAGTCATAAATTTATAAACATGAGATGTGAGATTATGTAGATGGAACATGAATTTAGGCTCCTCCCATTCTGCTTCTATCCAGAAAAATAAAACCCAAGAAGGAGCTCATTAAGTTACAGTCTTTAACTAATAATTCACAGAAGCTGACTAACCACGATTTTAAGTCCCATCATACATTGTCTAAGACATTCACATTCAGATCTCCATTTTTGGGGGGAAGGAAGATACCGGTTCAGACGTGGCACACATTTCCCTAGAGGTGATCAAGAACACTCAGAGATAAAAGAACAAAGCACATTTAAGTTGCTAGTATCTTTTGCTCACCTGGCACTGAGGGTCACCAAACTGACATTTAAAGTTCAAAATTTTCAGACCATCTTTGGTAAGCATTAAACCTGTTTGCAGCACACCTAAACAGAAAGAACACAGCCAAGCAAATTAATTTGAACACTTACTTTTCAAGAGCTCCTTTAAACTACACATAAAAGGTTATGGTTCTTCAGAGAGATGGTGGACACACCACCCCTGAAGACATTCAAGGCCAGGCTGGATGTGGTTCTGGGCAACCGGATCTAGCCGAAGATGTCCCTGATCATTGCAGGGGGGGTTGGAACTAGATGTCCTTTGAAGGTCCCTTCCAAATGGAACTATGCTATGATTCTATGAAATGCAACACTGTATCTTGGAATGTGGGATGCATTCCTGCAAATCATAAGGCATCAGGTGCAAGGATTCTGCAAGCACTTATACGCAAGTCATAAAAATTCCAGGATAACCAAAAAAAAGGGAAGCAGCAACCTGAGGAACATTCCATTGCATTTTAGACTGAATACAGCAGAAAGCAATGTCTCTGCATCAGAAAGTCAAGTTCTGCCTTTTGTTACAGCTCTCTAAATGCAGGCGTTCAGAGATCAGAAGCAACTGACAGGATGAAAAAAAACAAGTTCTCATAAAACCCCATTCATTACACAGGCCTTGTGATTTTCTTACCACTAAGTAAGTGCATTATTGTTATACATGAATATGGATGCATAACTCTGTATTTCAGTCAGAAATACCAAGCCAGTAATTCACTACAGATGTTAACAATCAAAATCAAAGAAAAATTTATTGAAGTTGGTACTGGGTAATTTCTACTGCAACACACATATATGCATATGGCAATCTAAAGAAAGTCTTTCACTGTATAATCAGAAAACCAATTGCCAGAGAATAACGAGTGTTAGATTTTAAACCCCACAAAGGATCAGGTCCTCCACCATCATTATGAAAATGCTCAACTCCCACTGCATTCTTACTGCAGATTTGGGCATTGTAAAAAAGTTACCAAATAGCAGAGAACACATCTCAGGCTGGAACACAACTCTTTAGATGTGTGTGGTCCTCAGTACCTCTTCAGTATCAAAAGCAGCCACTGGTTTTTAGTGACAGCTGTGAGCATCACCTGCCTTTTCAAAACAGGCTGAAGACAAAGATCTTCAGAAAATTCACACTGCTGTTTAGAGAAGTGAACAATACAACTGAAGTATATAGTATATCCTGAACTACAAAGAGTCTGATTGCAACATTCATAATAAAAAAATATTTAATAAAAATACATATGTTTTATGGAGAAAAGGCAAATTCTTCTTGACAAAGGAAGAGCTATAAAGCAAAACCAGTGAGGCTTAATACTGAAGGAAAAATTAACTACTTAAAAAAACATATATATTTAGAATTCAATAGCAATCTCTAACAAGGAAACTACCCTTGACATGGCTTTGCTTTTCAGGTGAATGCTTACTTACCTACATATGCTGTTCCTTCTTGTCTCATACTATCAACAATGTGTTGAAGGATAGCATCATTGACTTTCTCTAGAAGCACTTCTGGAACCTGATGATCAACATCAAACTGGTTGAGACAGTGATGACATTTGCTGAACTACCTCATAGGACCTGGAAGGACTAGGGTAAGTAGGTGCATCAGCTATGTTTTCTGCTCTCCAACCCCAACCACTGTGCTCTTTTCATTAGAGTGCTGCGTTCTGAAGGCCAACCTCACTAACCCTCTGTCTCCCAAGATTTTTTGTTTGGTTCTTTCTTCAGAAGGCCGATTTTAAGGAGGTTTGAGACACAGGAACCTGAGCTGCACATAGTAAGTCTGTTCCTGTACTCACAGCAAGAGAACACTAATAAAATACTTGCGCAGCATATTTCAAAAAGTGCAGTCAGCTTTAGGAATCAACAACGAGGAACACAGTATTGTGTGCAGTTCTGGTGTCCTCAACATAAAAAGGACATGGAACTGTTGGAACAAGTCCAGAGGAGGGCCACGAGGATGATCAGGGGACTGGAGCACCTCCTGTATGAAGACCGGCTGAGAAAGTTGGGACTGTTCAGCCTGGAGAAAAGAAGGCTTCATGGGGACCTCATAGCAGCCTTCCAGTATCTGAAGGGAGCCCATAGGGATGCTGGGGAGGGACTCTTCATGAGGGACTGTAGTGATAGGACAAGGAGTAACGTTAAAAGTTAAGCAGGGGAAGTTTAGACTGGATATAAGGAGGAAGTTCTTTATTGTTAAGGGTGGTGAGGCACTGGAATGGGTTGCCCAGGGAAGTTGTGAATGCTCCATCCCTGGTGGTGTTCAAGGCCAGGCTGGACAGAGCCTTGGGTGACATGGTTTAGTGGGAGGTGTCCCTGCCCATGTCAGGGGGGTTGGAACTGGATGATCTTAAGGTCCTTTCCAACCCTAACTATTCTATGATTCTATGTTCAAGACACAAAGACTCCAGGCACGTGGGGAATTTTGTAGGGACATTTTGAGGGATGCTAATAGCAGCAGAGAAACACTAAGTTCAGGAATAATGAAAAGTTAAGAGACCACTCCTCAGAATACTGGCTCACTAAATCTTGAAGAATGGCTAATAAAGTTTGAGCCCTGTATTGCACTTATACAAGCAAAGTGTCAGTCAATTCCAGAAGAAATCTGGCCTATATGATAGAAACAAGATTGAGCCCTAAGGAAGATCTATTAACCACAGATGTGATCCTTACTGCAGGCTGAGGAGGACTGCTGTACCTGAGGAACTGGGCAATAGGCTCCCATCCCTCCAGTGTTTGGACCCTGGTCACCATCCAGCAATCGTTTGTGGGCCTGGGCTGGGGGCATTGAAGCAACAGTGACACCATCCGTGAAGCACAAGCACTGTTAAGAGATGCACACAATACAGGAACAGTGAAAATGTCCTGTCATAAGAGAAGTTAACACTGCTGGTCCACAGGCTGAGGTTCAGGTCTGCCAGGAAAATTTAAGAATCGAAGATACAAAGCAATAGAATCCACATGCAGCAGGATTCTACTGCAAGCCCACTGACCTGAAGGATTCATGGAGTTTTCTTTCTCATTTTTAAATAATCAAGAGAAACGGTGGCCCTCATAATTCCTTTCTGATTAATTAGATCTTGACCTATCAGTCACGTGTACATACGCTTACCTTAAGGTACATGAATTGCCTTTGTCATTGGCTGGACAGAATTATTCATGGTTCAAGTTCAACCTGTGTGTTTGCAGATCTGGGGCCTGAATTACTGTGAGGTATTCTCAGTGCAGGACAAAACTTGCACAAAGAACTTGTTTCCAGTTTTCATGTGGCATATAGTAAGCATTGCTTAAGTCTTGTAACCCAGGGGAAGTGCTAACTAAAATAGGCACTAAATATTAGCACAAAGTTATTGATGTACCAAGAATCACCAAGACAAAGTCCATGTTTCAGGTCACCTTGGGAAAAAAGGATCATTTTCCACCTAAAAAGATCACCATAATTGTAATTTTATGGCTAATGTAGAAGAAAATTCTACTGACAACATGCATTGATTATTAGGATAGCAAGTTTCTTAGGTTACAGATTTGTTGAGGTAAGTGCAAATAAAACAGAAAACCTATTTGAAACAATGAACTCATGCATTTATGCATAGAGCACAACAGTAATGCCAAAGAAAAAAGCACTTAATCACACCATCCACCACATACAGAAAGTTCTTCCCCTTGAAGAAGTTCTTCAATAACAACCATCTCTCCAAACATTCTGTCCTGTACAAAAAAAAGAAAAAAAGTCTCCAGTTAGTAAACATGACATCTATTGGCTAAATCCTTTCTTCATTTTCTTTTAACTGAAAAAAAAAACAACAACCCAAAACCCAACATATAGGAAAAGTCTGGCTTGTTTGAATGGAATTTGAGGATGATACCCAGAGGACTTCCTGAGTCAAATAGGCAAGCGTCTCCTCTAACCACTTGCTTCCTGTGGCTGAAATTACAAACTCACAGGCTACAGAACATCAAGAACTGGATTTCCCACTGATTATTTAAAGATTGACCCACCTGCATAATCTCTTGGACAGCTCTGCAGGCTTCCTCTTTGCTGGCTGTAATAGTCACTTCTTTTCTAGCAGCAGGGCCCCTTGCCCGTACAACTCGTGCAGGAAAGTCTGTGCTTTAAATGAAAGGAAAAGTGAGATTCAGGCATCCCTATCATATCCAATGAAATTATCATTTTTTAAGCTGAATGCCTCCTATAGTCTTTCTTTTTTTCTGAAGGTTGACGACTAACATATCAGAAAAACATGCTCCCTGCTAGCCCATCCTGTTATGGAGGTGAATGGACTCTAATAACCCTTAGCACAGGACTGTGAACCAGAAATACATGAATTCTGTTGTTGGCTCTGGCACCAGCTCAGTGCATACCCTTGGAGAATTCACCAAACTTTAACAGCTCACAGTTTCTTCCTCTTTTCCCTGAGTTGGGTTACTGTTTTATTCCTGTTGTAGTTTTGGAAAGACAAACTCATTCATGATTTATTGGTTTATAACACCAGATTACAGTACATAATCCTATAAATCACTATGGAAGTCCTGTTTAGAATTACAAGGTTAAGGCTGAGTTAGGTCTTCCATGTAAAGGATATAATAGAACTAGTGTATTAACACTGTATCCCCAGAATTGCTCCACTTAAACACAAACTAAATCTCGAAGGAAAAAAAAATGAACAAAACAGCATAGTTAACATATTTTAACTTCACTTTATCCATTCATCTCTCTTAGCTTACGTTCCTTTTGAAGAGCCGATTCTACACACTACTACCCTGTTTTCTGAAACAACATCTCATTCCTCTTTTCCACATCAGTATTTATATTAGGATAAATCTCAACCCTAGATTTATACAAGCAGCCAAAGCAGGCTCACACAACACTCCCTTTCTCCACATCTCCGTGTGCTGACCTGAGACACAATTTTCCTTTTCGAGTCTTATGCATGCTTACAGACATACAAGTTGTTGGCCTGTTTCTCTACATGGCCTTAATATAGGCTAAATACTGTTACAGAGCAAAGTCAGTGAAAAGGTTGCTTTTATTGAAAAAAAAAGAAGTTCCACTAGAGCTGGTAGCACATGACAGCAAAGACAAGAAGTCCCTGAAACTGACACACAGCCACAGACCAGCGTAGCTGAACAGAGCAGCTGCTGTAAGACTGGACCAAAATAGCCACAGCGGTAAGTTACTTTCCCAAAGGATCCTCAGTGACTTAAGAGGTATTACTGCTCAAAGCAATTGTGGAGATATGCAGTTACTTTTCTCCGCATGTAAGAGAGATGCTGTCAAGCCTTGAAGAAATAAGAGGTTCCTCCTTAAGTTGTATTTGACCAGTACCTCCCAAATGACTCTACAGGTAGCATTTTGCTATTATATGTCTGTGTAGAAACGATTCTTTACTTTACAGAAAGATTTATTGAAATATTTCTCTGTCTCAATTTTTCTGTCTTTTAAAAGGCTAACTAGCATCCTGAGGAAGCTGATGAAAGGGAATAAGAGCTGTGACCTGTGAACAGAAAGATTAACCTGTTGAAGTTCCTTGCATCTTCACCATTTGTCTCTAATTACATTAGGTAGCTACTTGAAAAGAACAACAATTGAAAAGTTACCAAGTTCTAGGCAACTATGATGGGTGAAAGCCAAACGCATAGCTAACCTGACAGAGAAGTTTCCAGTATCAAAATATTTACCTGATAATAAACCTACAAGCTTCCTGAGGATTGGTGAAGGCTTTCCATCTTGCTGTTGGGATCCTGTGTCGATCCAGAAAGGCTTTGGCAAAACTGGTGTTGGATGCCAGCTGGGCTGCTTTTGCAGATGGACCGAAACACCGAACTCCTGCTGCTCTCAAGTCATCAACAATCCCTAATTACCAAAAATAGCAAAAGAATTGAGTTGTCTCTTTGGAAACACCAAGTCTTTCTGACAAAAGGAAAGCCATATACCCATTCTAACACTGTTATGACATTTCCTTGTCTCAGAAGAGCTAACTGATCCTTAAAATAAAGTTCTGCATATCCAATGACCTGTTTCATCATTTAGTTTTAAGAGGTCTTTAGCTCTTTACATTACTAAGCACTGTCACAATTACCACCCCATGACTACTGTTAGGACTGTCTGGTACTTCTGTTCACTGTTGAAGACATGGAGATCTTACTGTACCACATCACAATAAATGCACGTGATGGTCTGGGTACTGTAGCATACAGCAACATCATGAGGACTATTGCAAGAAAATTCTTTAATAAAGGAAAGCAGAAGAGAAGACCCAAGAATACTTGTAACCATCACTGAATCTTGATCCTGCATGATTTCTCCTGCTGATCTCTAACATACAAAAAGCAGCATACAGCTATGAAGCCACATGTTTAAGTGACTATAATTTACAAGATAATCCAAACTATCTTGCTCTTCTGTTTAATCAAGTCAGTGTGTATCCTAAGACCTGAAAGAAGACATTTTAAAGCAGAATTTAAGGTGCTGATTTTTAGTGTCAATTTATTTTAGCCTTACCAGCTGCCAGAAGAGCTTCTTCTCCAACTAACACAAGTCCAATGTTATGATCTTTGCAGAACTGGGTAACAATAGTGTGATTGCTCACCAATACAGCTAAAAAGGAAACAGAAATATAATTAAGTTACTACTGCAAAGCCTAAATAAGAGATGGGAGATGAAAATGTCATTGTTCTATCTCCCTAATAAGTAATATTAAAATAATGAAACAGACCATGAAGGGAAAAGTAAAACAAGCAGTATAATAATAACAGAGTCCAGAAGCAACAGAGAACATTTGCAACTTGTGCTACTTTTTAAAATACCCATCTACTAACTTATTACATGTATTTTCTTTGCTGGATGTAATCAATGTAAATTTTTAAAAGCTGCTTATCATAACAGGATAAAAGCTTCAAAAAATAAAATGGTAAGTTCATACAGAAATTCAGTTTCAACATCTGAGCAGAGATTTACTCAACACCAATTCATGATGTAGCTAAATTTAGATGAGCAGCCTGGGCTGACACCAGAAGAGTTTCTATTCAGAACTTAGTAACTTTAAGCCTTCTATACCTCTGTTAAGTTTTGCTGAAATTGGCCAGTGAATTCAAGCCTAACAGTGAGATGAGGTGTAGAAATAGAGTCTCATGTAAGCCTGACTATCTTAAGAAGCTAGGCTAAAAATAGACACAGTACAATGTTTTATTAGGCAGTTCTAAAATCCAGAAACAAAACATCCAGAAAAAACAACTTTCTGCCTTAAATAATTAGTGGTACCAGTAAAAGAAAAGAGTAGCTGTTATCTCCTACTAACTCAATACAAGTGTGGCCAGTTCCAAATGAAACAAACTGTTTCAGTTCTGTTTTACTGATTGCTTGACACATATTATGTTTTTCCCCACCCCTCTTTTTACCTGAGTTTGAAATTTTCCCATTATCAGCTGTTCCTGCATTTCCTGGAGCAACGAACACATGCTTTACGTGTGGAGACTGGGCCAACTTCCAGGCCAGGGCATGCTCTCTCCCTCCACTGCCAATCACAAGCACCCGATCAGCCATGAACCTGTGCAAACCCAGAGTGGACATACATAGCACTATTTATTTATTTCACAACCCTGTGGAAAAAAAAAAAAAAAAAGCAAAAATATAGAAACTACATCACTTATAACTGGTAATATCAAGCCAGTTTGTATTAGAAAGATACCTATAAGACATCTGAACAAAGTACCTGTGCCAGCAGTGTCACTGGATGGAGGCATCATTCACATTTTGATTTAAATGCTGCCAACAATTAAATCACTGAGAATTTTGTCCACTTGTTTCAGCACAGTTAAGATTTCCTCTCTTAAGCATCCAAACTGAAATAATCTTGTCATGACAAGGTCTCATCAAGTCCTTTGCATAAACTACACAGAACAGTACTGAAAGTTTCGTACAAATACTCTAGGTAACTTACCAGATAAATGTAATACTGTAGTCAGTCTAGGACCTTTTATGACTGCAAACATGCTCAGTAATAAACGGCAAAGACAGTCTTCAAAACAGATTTTATACTTTGACAATTGAACAGCATGCTTAATAAAAGAACAACAGTTGATGTCACTAGCACACTGACATTTAAAACAGTTCCTCAGTAATATTTCTTGGTAAATTAGTTGTGATTTATTTCAGGAATATTATCATACTCAATGTGGGTCACATCCGCAAACTTAATTTTTCTGTATGTGCCGAATGTAGACAAATGTCAGAAAGAAAAAACACCGCAGAACATGACCTTTAAGGAAGCTGCTAATGGCATAAACCAGTCCTTACCCAGGAAATAGATAATAAATTAAAGATATCATAAAACACTAGGTTTACAAGTCACACATCAGCATTCTTTTCCCAGGAAATCATAGCCATTGGTTTGAGTTCACTGCATAGCTTCCCAAGGCAAACAGAAGCTAAATGGTGACACTGAGGTATAATATTTCAGAAAATAAGTTCACAGAACTGTGATAAATCAATAATCATGTTTAAAGTTCCTGAGAGAGTATTAAGATGTCTTAACTTGGTATCAACAAACTAAAATGTAACTATATATATTTTCATCATTATTATATTGTTCAAGTACAATGTTAGTACTTCAAGCAGCCTGTCCATGGGGACTACAGATGATCATGGATCCGCCTGGACACGTTCCTGTGTAACCTTATCTAGGTGTTCCTGCTCCGGCAGGGGGATTGGACTAGATGATCTTTTGAGGTCCCTTCCAATCTCTAACATACTGTGATACTGTGATACTGTGAACTAAGAGACTTATTTTAAGTATTGTACTCTATGTGTATAAACACAGAACATATGTTTAATCCTCTATCAATCACCAGACTGATTTCCCTGCAATAGATTTTTCTAAGTCTTCATACTGTGTGACAGTCCAATATGTCAGATTTTGTCTTTCCTTCTGTCACTGCTTGACAAATAATTCTGGAGTCACTAGGAAGTTGCTGTGAACTTAAAAGTAAAGGGTTACAGCTGCTCTGTCTCTAACAAAGACATGAACATGCTCTCAATAAATCTTCATTAGGCACCAGGGTCCAACAATTACTAATAAAATGCAGAGTGTTTTTGAAAGCATAATTATTTTTCCCCTTAAATATAATTTTGTAATTCATTGAAGTTTTCTAATGCAAAATAGATTAAAGTTCCTGACTGGGAAGAGAGTGAAACCTACCCCATGGAGAAAATGCACATTTCCATTCCGTATCATAGTTAGGACATTAATGACATTTTTTGCAAAGCAACTCAAAAGCGTGCTGGAAGAAAAGAAAGCTGGTAGGAAAGCTGGTCCTAGTGGAAAGGCTGTAAAGAGAATGTCTCACTTGAATAATCTTCCCTTACCGTGTCAGACCCTGCTGTTTGTCCACACAAAAAAAATGAAGAGTTCTCCAGACAGATTTGAGTTCTTCCTTCACCTCCTGCTTCAGATCAAAATGATTTCTGACTTCCTAAAGCCCAGGAGAATGGTGAGAGGGTGAAAGAAACAGACAGACTTGAAAACTGCCTAACAGTAGAATCCCCAGCAGGATCCCCTTAATGCCACCCACCCTTCAAAACAAACCTTCCCACAGATTTCAGCAGTGTGGGAAGGTTCTCCTTCATTCTCCTCTCTTTCCTTTTTTCCTTAGCTAACAACAAAAACAACTCCTCCCCATTAATCAATTAACAATGTTAATGGTATTCGACCCTAGTGAAAAAAAAAAAAAGAGCTACAATATGTATCAAAAAGCTGAGATCATTGCACAGTTCCCATGTTGAGAGTAATTTTATATCCTCTGACAAGTAAAGAATCTCAAACACAACTTGCAAAAATACAGAACCATAGAATCAACTAGGTTGGAAAAGACCTTTAAGATCAAGTCCAACCATTACAGCTAAACAACAAACACTGCAGTTAAAGCCTGCACACGTAACTCTGACAGACCTACTCATTGTAATAGGACATACCCTTACATGTATATATGTAAAGGTTATTACATCTAGCAGACACTGGAATTGTGCCCCCTTAAATACTACTCTTGTTACATTTTGAAGAAATTTAATACAAGCAGTGCCAGAGATACAATGTATGTAATACCTGTCATTTTATTCTTTACTGGTTCTTACAACATCCTCTTCACTACCCTAATCCTTTCCTGGAACTATCTGAAATCCTTTGGTTAATGTTTGACAAGCTTGCAGACCTACGACTCCTCGCTGAAAATAAAATTAATGTATCCCAACATAGCACTAAGTAGCATCTGTGTGTCTTAAATTAGGCAATGAGAAATAAAACCACATTGAGACACAAGCCATTCCTTTTACACCACTAAAACTCATTTTTAAGGAAATCGGTGAAGTTTATTTAAAACTTCTATGAAATTAACAGTGTATGTGTACTTGAACTTCCCAGTTTAAGAAGACATGCCTCCTACAGTAGTCTTAAGCAACACTTACCAGGTATCTGTGGACTGCCTTCCTTAGACTTGCAAACTCCCAGTTCTGTGTTGTCTACCCACGACTGAAGAGCAAACCAACACAAGGAAAGAAAATTCTTATTTCTCATAAGAATTTCTCTCTCTTTTACAATGGTTTTCAGATTCTAATCAGAAGGCTGTGACAATTTAAGTCAGGAACAGAACTCGTTCAGCCCTGAAACATCTCTCTGCTACATGACTGGCCAGCAGAACATGATTTAAACTTCTGTTCTTTTCAGCGGGTCAATTTGTATTGCAATTATTTGATCAATTTGTTTTCCTAGGTAATGAAGTGAATACGCAGTAGATAGAGGCAATATACACCGAAAGTTCCAATATCAGAATCTGACTTTCACAGAAGGCAAATCTGAAATTAAAAAATGCAGAATACCATTATCTAATGAACAGAAATAAAAAAATACCTCTGAAACAATGGATTTTAGAATTGTTTATTCACCAAGATAGCATACTGGCAAAGCTGTATCAGGATGAGCAGCCAGAGTGTAACATTGGAGGCTGTAGACCAAAGTAGCTCTGAGTGTTTGTTGCTTCCTTTCTGACATCAATGCCACCGTTGCATTGCCTGGATATGCTGCATGCCCACCCATACCCCAACAAGAACCGTTAAAAAAAAACACAGGGTTTTTTTTTCAAATTTTATTATTTTTTTTAATAATACATGCTGGTGTTCAGGGAGGAAATAAATTGTTGCCTTCCATCTGCTAGGCCTTCAGTTCATGCATCTGGGTCCTCCTTTTCAGGCTGAGGCTGAGACCTGTTTCTTGGCTTCAGCTTTCTTTAGCTGAAGTCACCATTTCCCAACAGCCAGCTGATGCCATTGATGAAGGCTGTAGGAACAACCCTGCCAGGCACTGACTGTCCCACAACAAGGTAGCAGAGGCTAGGAGCTCGGGTCACTACAGGCCTGGCACAGCCTTTCGGGGTGAGCCCAGTGAATGACTGCTTATGCTACTGCTAGCATGGCTGCTTAGGGGCACTCACAGCTTTTTGAAAACCATGTTCTGGGCAAGGGTGAGGATGCTGTGAAAGACCAAGCCTTTGTCTGGGTAAGTGCTGCAGGGGAAGCCATTTCACAAACCCAGGAAGAGGCAGGGGAATTTATCACCTACTAAGGTGGAATTCACTCAGGAGGACAAAGGCTACAAAGCAGTTAAGGTTTACAGGTGTAAACATATGTATTAAAAAACAATATGAAAAGCTGCTCATCCTATACACTCATCCACTCATGTGGCCAGCAGAACTAGGGACATGATTGTCCTTCTGTACTCAGCACTGGTGAGGCCACATCTTGAATCCTGTGCTCAGTTCTGGGCCCTTCACTACGTAAGACATTGAATTGCAACAGCAGGTCCCAAAATGGATAACACAAGGTGAAGGGTCTGGAGCACAAGTCCTGTGACAAACAGCTGAGGGAACTGGGGGTGTTTAGTCTGGAGGAGGCTCAAGGGGAACCACATCACTCCCTGCAACTACCTGAAAGGAGGATGGAGTGAGGTGGCTGGTCTCTTCTCCCAAGTAACAAGTAGTAAGCCAAAAGGTAATGGCCTTAAGCTGCACCAGGCTAAGCTTAGACTGGACGTTAGGAAAAAATTCTTCACAGAGAGGGTGCTCAGGCATTGGAACAGGCTGCCAAAGGCAATGGTGGAATCACCTCCCTGGAAGCGTTCACAAACCGAGCAGATGAGGCCCTCAGTGACATGGCTTAGTGGTGGACTTGCTAGTACTGGGGTAGCGGTTGGACTCCATGAATTCTAAGGTCTCTTCCAACCAATTCTATGACCGCAAGCCACCGGCGTGGCCAACCTACCACAGCGCCCAGTACCGCAAAGCCCCTCCCCCCCCCGCCACACTGCGCTTGCGCCGAGCGCCCACCCCTCCCCCCATGGCTATCTGGGCACGCGCGCCTTCTTGGCTCTCGCTGCGTCCACGCGCAGCCTAGTCACGTGCCCCTGCGCCGGCTGCCGTAGGCGTTCAAGCCGAAGGGGGCGGCAGCCCGCGGCTTTGGCCGGCCTCGGGCTCCCTCCGCCGGTGAGCCGGCGTAGGAGGGCGGGCCGGCGTTCCCTGTCACACATGCCCTCACCCCGCCACTAGGACAGGCCACCCGTCCTTGAGCGAAGGGTAAAAGCAGTCGCTCCTCCTCTTCCTCCTTCTCCTCTGTTGCTGGCTCTTTGCCAGTGTTTGCAGTGCACCTGCGGGCGTACGTCGCTGTGAGGGAGGGGGAAGGGCTGGCGGCGGCGGCGGAGAGCAGGTGAGGTACCGGGCGGGGGGGCTGTGGGCCCTCTACGGGGATGATCCCCCGACCGGCACTGGGGAAGTGAGGCGTGCTGAGCGCCCAGCTTCTCGCTTGCCAGTACCCGCCTCCTTCAGCCCTCCTGCGGCACAGCGCCTAAGGGCGCTCGCCAGTCCCAGCCCATGGTGGCGGTTTGGGGGAAGCCATGGGGGCCCTAACGGCAGCGGGGTGCGAGGGGGGGTGGGCTCGTAAGCAGGGCCCTGTTCGGTGCCCCTGCCATCCGCGGCCTGTCTTGTGGGGAAAAGAGATGTCGGTCCTGCCCCCCCGCACCTGACTGCATCGGGGAGAGCTGAATTTAACTGGGGAATAAATACCTGCGGCCAGCACCCTTTGGTGCTGCAGAGAGAGTGCCGTGAGTGCGGTTTGATACAGGGCTTTACGAATATGTTAAAATCGAGTCGATGGAATTATGAAAAAGGTTGGCTTCTGATCTGGATGTTGAGTATTAAAAGTGTATTCATTGATCTTTAAGTAGTAGTTATGTCGACTTTTATGGCTGTATGAAACTAAATTATTATGTTTGCCAGCCATCTCGAGGGAAAGAAATCTGTATCATCAGTGAAAATCCGCCACCCATGTTAATAGCATACCTTATAATAAACACAAGTTGATGACTTAATATGTTACCTGGATCAAAATCAACTGAAAATGTTCAGGATTGCGCCAGTCTTTCATCCAGTCCCAAGTACATCTCCTTTCCCTTTTCAGATAGGCTACTGCAGAAGGCACTTTGTTAGGCAGTTTGTTACATGCAGGACATATAAACACTGTTTATCCCTTAAACTTAACCTTGATTTAACCTAGCCTTTTGTTTGGAAAGGCAGTCAGCAATGGATATGTTGCAGGTATTGTGAAAGCACTGCGTATGAGGCATTTGTCTCAGGATTTTCATTCATAAAGAGAAATTTGCAGTTGTTTATGCAATTAGTGTGATATTTTCTTACTTTTGACATTATTTGAAGACTTACTTGGGTTGTCATTTGCTAAAGGTGCTCCTTTTGCTGTTTCCCAAAATGATTTGGAAGCACTGGTCTTCCTGACAGGGTGAGATACTGTATGCTATTGAACTGTGCAGAGTTCCAGGTTTATAACCTTACCTGTCACAAGTGAAGGAGGTTGGCCACTAGGATGCAAGATCCCTGCTGGGACACAACAGTTAATCTGAATGAATCCATAATTTGAATGCTGCTTCAGTTGTTGCTGTGAAATACCGAAAGGGAACCATAATGAAATCCTTTGAGAATGTACCAGGTGGTAATCTTGAGGCACTAATGCGTGTGAATAGCAAATTCGGGTGACGGCCCAATGTAGCTGTAGAGAGGAAAAGGAGAGGTTTGTTTCAGCAGTTCCTGCTCACCATAAAGCATATTTCCAGTTCACAGTGCACTGCCTTTGCAGAAAGGCAATAAAGCTTCAGCCTTTGGGGAATTCTGCAGTGCAAAACAAACCAATGCTACAGTTGCTATACAACGAGAAAGCTATATTGTGAATTAGTTTTCATTTACATTGTAATATTACTACGTCAGTAGTAATTAATAAAAATTGCAGATTTCAGTATTAATCTGTAGAGGAAAAGAACATTGTGTGCTTTTCTGAAATGTAGGTGTTTCTTAGCATAATGTAACCACTTTAAGACTTTAATCGTGTAAGTTCTTTTAAAAATTGTATTTAACACCATTTTTATAAAAATGTGTTTGTAGGTCATTGTTTATAATGTAGCCGCATCTGAAGGAGTACAAAGTGGCTTTGTCAGTCTGGCTAACAGCATAGGGCATCATTTAGTGGTGCGTGAAGCAATGTTTCCAAGAAACCTGAAGGTATTTCCCTACATTTGTGGCAACAGAATGTTGTCAGGTTTTAGACCGAAAAGCAACATCAAGGACTCTTACAAGATCCTTGAGCTTGAGGAAGGATGTTCCCTCGATGATATCAGAAACTCGTATCGAAGTCTTGCCAAGAAGTACCATCCGGACAGTGGTTCTGCCACAGCTGATGCTGAAGCATTTATGAAAGTAGAAGAAGCGTACCGAGCAGTGCTCAGCGATGCAACGACCAAAAAGAAAGCAAACGACGAAAATGAAGAGGAGGAGGATCAGTTTAAAGTGCAAGCACCACAGCACAGACACTACTTGAGTTTTGAAGGTGTGGGTTTCGGAACACCCAGCCAAAGAGAAAAGCAGTACATGCAATTTCGCGTAGACCGTGCAACTGAACAAGTGCTGGAATACCGGAAGCAGAGACTTGAAAGCCAGTTTGTCGCGACTGACCTCATGAAAGCCAAAGACGTGAGGCAGAGCAAAAAGGTGAAGATAACTCAGGCGATTGAACGTTTGGTGGAGGACCTCATCCAGGAATCGATGGCAAAGGGAGACTTTGACAACCTCAGTGGCAAAGGGAAGCCTCTGCAGAAGTTTTCAGACTGTCCACATGTTGACCCTATGACTCACAACTTGAACAGAATTCTGATAGACAACGGGTACCAGCCGGAGTGGATCCTGTTGCAGAAGGAAATACGGAAAACTATTGAGCAGTTAAGGAAGAGCATAGTGGCATCTCGAAGCAAGCTTGGAGAGCCAATGACACCATGCAGGCAAAAGCAGTGGAATCGTGTTTGTGAGCAATTCACAGAAGATATCAGGAAATTAAACAAAAGAATCGACAACTTCAATTTAGTTGTTCCTATTCTGAGCAGACAAATGGTGCACTTCAGTGCTGACAAAGAAATTGGCCGAGCACAAAAGACTTATGAAGCATTGGTGGAAAATGGAGAGACTTCTAATTCAGACACAAAGGAAAATGAGGAGGAAAATGTTGAAAGGTTTGGGTGGAAGTCTTCTCTATTGAAGTGGTTAAACTATACATCAAAATAACACTAATTTATCTGTCTTGTCAAGATTTTGAATGCACTTTATTAAACAAAACTTGTAACACTAGAGAAATTTCAGGTACACTGAAAATGTAAAATCCAGCTGTGCACTGTTACACCAATTAAAATGAAATGGGTTGCCTGATGTGCGTTTGCAGGTCCTTAATTGATTTATTTGTGAACATTGTTAATTAACTGTGCTGGTTTGGGCTGGGCTGGACTTCATTTTCTTCATAGGAGCTGCTATGAGGCTACATTTTGGAGTTGTGCTGGAAACAAGTCAGGGATGTTTTAGTTACTGCTTAGCAGTGCTTGCACAGAGCCAAGGCCTCTTCTGCCTCTCACACCACCTCACCATTGAGTAGGCTGGGAGGGGACATACATAGCTGGGACCTCAACTGACCAAAGGGGTATTCCATACTGCATGGTATCATGCTCAGTATATAAAGTTCTGGAAGAAGGAATGGGGGGACATTCAGAGTGATCTTGTTTGCCTTCCCAAGTACCTGTTAACATGTGATGGAGCCTGCTTGCTTGTGGGAAATGATGAATGATTTCCTTATTTTGGCTTGCTCGTGCACATGTTTTTTTTCTTTACCTATTAAACCGTCTTTATCTCAACCCATGAGTTGTCTCACTTTTACCCTTCTGAATCTTTCCTCCATCCTGCCATGAGAGGAGTAAACGAGCAGCTCTGTGTGGCTTAGTTGCCAGCTGGGGTTAAGCCACAACAGGAAAAAATCGGTTATCCTTTTGCAGCTTGCTTTGCTTCTGTTTAAATAAAAATTAACACTTCCCTTTAGCAGTGTTAAAAGGCATTAAAGTGGTTTTGCAGTTACGTCTTCAAAAGGTGAAACGGAGGCATAACAAAAACATATTAAGGACAAAGTGGAAGTAAAAGTCTTGCTGTGCCCTGTTGCTTTGACCTTTATCCGTTCTTATTTAAATGCTTATAACTCATGAATTGTTGACAGGTTTCATGCTTTGGTTTATGGTTTATGGTTTCTTTTTTTTAAAGTGCATTCATCTCTTCAAGGTTAAATGAAATGGGAATGAAGGGAGGGTTCTGGATGTCTGGAGTTGGGCTGTACATTCTGCAGTAGTCCATTTTTGGATTTGGCTTTTAATACAGAAGGAGGTCTCAGAAAGCAAATCTGAGTAAATAAGGAAGCCTGCCCAAAACTGTACCTTAGTCAGAGGGCTTTTTAGAAGTGACAGAAGGGAGTACTATTTTTCAAAAGTAATTGTGCCATTTAAATGTTTTAAGAATACTGGTATCAAAGAACTTACTGTGAAATATTGCTGTATTATTAGAGTTTATGGGCAGTGGCTTGGAAAGTAGAAAATTTCCATGGTGCTAAAGTTGTATTTATTAATCTGTCAACTCTCCACACAATCTGATTTTCCTGGAGGATTTTTCCTATGGAAAGGTGTGGCTGGATACATCAGTATCTGTGCAGGCCTCCTTTCTCACTCGTGCCTCTGTGACCCAGACTGTCACAGTCTCCACCTACGCAGGAGTTGTGCTGCACTCTGCCAGTCCGTAGGAGGGTGTCTGTGGTCCCTGGTGTGCCAGGGAGGGGGGATATCAGCTCTTTTAGAATTTTAGAAAGGAAAGGTAGGTGATGGTCACATCCATCCTTTGGTAAATGCCCCAGCACCAACAGAGTCTGGGTTAATGCATTTGCTTGTGGGCAGGTAACAAACATTGCATGTGCTTCTTTTGGTCTTTGTGCTCTTGCTTGTATAGATGAGGTCTGAACCAGAAGACAGGGCATTATTTATCTTTGTCGGTAGAACTAACTAATTGAAATATTGCCTGTCAGTACTTTTATAATCTAGTGATACTATCTGATTTTATTTATTCACTGGTAAACACTATAGTTCTTTCAAGCCTTTGTGTTACAGTAAATAAATAATAATGACAAGATGTTTGTCAGTTTTAGAAAATAGGGCTAATCTCAGCTTCCTTCAACATACCTTTTTGTAGGAATGAAGGTGGAAAAAGTAGGAAGAATGGCCTTACTTGCAGACGAATCTGTTGCCTATAGGTTGTGCCGCTAGGATGTTTGTGCTGTGGTATGCCATGCCGTGGGGCTAGCTGAAAGGATGAGAGCATGGCTGTTACTTCCTTCCTGTGAAGATTCAGTTAGGAGGCGGAGGTACGCTAGTGAGTAGGATTTATTTAGATCCTTGTGTTGGACCAGGTGATACCAGAAGGCTCTGACCTCATAAACTCCTCACTCATTTTAGCAGCTGTGTGTATGAATGTCTGTTTATTTCAATAACTTATCCATGCATTCTTCCTTTTAATGAAAACTAAAACATGCTTTTATGGAAGTTCTTTGACATAGTACTTTTAAAAAGATCAGGTTTCGATTCACATTATGAGCTACAGGAATTGGGTCTGAATTGCTGTTTAAACTAATCCAGTGTCAGATTAGAAGAGAGCTAATTGCAAATTGAATTCATTGCACAAGAGTAAATAGAACCAGATTGCAGTAAATCCATCTTTGATGGAATCCACTTTCGCTCACAATGAAGATAAGTATCAGCAGTTTAAATATTTAAGTTGCCATAATGGATGAGTCAGCACACTGAGTGGTTTTTATGTTTCTTTTGAAACTGCTTGGTTTCAAATGGAATAGATGTGACCTGACTCTGAGCACTTTAAATCAGCCTTGCGCTGTTGTTACGAAAAATTGCCAGGCACAAAAAATCCACTTCTTCAACATTTATGGCAATGAGGATGAAAAAAGTTCAGATTTTTCTTTTCCCCAGGTGCGTGGAGAAGTGTATTTTTGCAGGGCTGTCTATTTTTTATTGCTCTGAGCTCACAAAATCCTAAAAGCAGTACTTAGCCAGTACATCTAGAACAAGTAATAGCAAGTACTGCATATGAAATAGAAAATCCCAGGAGAGTATGGCCCTCAGAAGTAATTTTTCTGTTTGACGCTAGACTGTTAATTTGAATTTGATAACAGTTACCTTATTGCTGACCTCAAAAGAATGAAATCATTGTTGATTCCAGACATGAATACATGTTGCTTATTCCCAGAACTCTCTATGTGTTGGTCTGATTGCCATATACCTTGTGGCTTGAAAGGCTTAGCTAGATGACATCTTAGTATCAAGAAAAAATATTTATTATTGGGATATATTAATTGAGGTATCAGGTTTTCTCAGGGTGAGAACTCTGCCCAACAATCTGATGGCTCTTTCATGCGCTATCAGCAAGCTGTACAATTGTACATGTTAGTGTTTTCCAATAAAAGGGAAGACGTAGAGCTGTAGGCTATCTGAAGTAACATCTCAGGCTGTCTTGTAAACCCAAGAGTTTCTATATATGCTGTAAATGTTGAGGCCTGCTGAATATGTTTCTATTTCAGGGTAATAGTGGCTCTCAGGATACACACAGAGTTACAGAGAAGGCTCTGAGGAGAGAAGTAAAAGTCATGAGAAGCAAGAGCAGGGCGTGCTGTAAGAAAGACAAGCGGTAAATATTCTTAGTGGGAAAAACTGCTGCTGTGAGGGAGAAGGGGATGTGTGGTGTCCCCCTTGAAGTTACTTCCCTACCAGTTCTGTCTGCCTGGATGTGGCCGCCACACTACCTTCCCACAGCTGTAAAGAAAACAAATGTGTGTCTGTACGCGTGGCAGGGTGGGAGGTGATGGGAGATGATAGGAAGGGCCTGAAAAGGAGAAAGGAGGTTAGCATATCGTGCTTCCACGTGAGGGTGGGAAGATGGTGGTACATGTAGTATCAGGGAAAGAAGCTGGGGCGTACGTGGTTCTTTTTGATGAACAGCAAGGCAAGAGTTTTGTTACGAACTTTATCTTCGTGGTAGGGTGCTAAGCATCATGAGTGAGAAACAACTGTTCACACTGACCCATTTTGCAATTGATACCCTCTTCTCTGCTAAGACAGGGACTCTGCTCCAGACTTGGTGGAACACAGTGAGCACATACAGATGAAGGAAAAAAGGAGGGGGACTGATAAGAGTAGAAGGCTTTGAGTAAGACTTCCAACTTTTGAATGGGATTTTAGGGAGCCACAGCTTAACTGTCTTTTAACAAGGAACTGACTATTCTGTTGCCATTTGGTTGTATCTTTATTTTGCATTGCCTTTCTCACAGTGCTCCTTTATTTAGTGCCCTGTATTGCTGCTCATTGTTCTTGAGCAATATTCCTGAAAGGCATTCTTTTTTTTTGTTTGTTTTTGTTTATCCTTTTCCACTCTTCAGTTTCTACTTCTGGCTTTTCAGATTGATTCTGTGGGGTTTTTTATCTTACCAGAGTGTGAATTTTCAAACTAAGCACTTTCCTAATTTTGATACTTAATTCAATTGCAGCATTCCCCCTTAGTATCTTTAAAATCTTGATATCAAATCTTTTATAATAGGCAACAGTCTGTATTTTACAAGAAGATGTGTCTTTCTTAAGGTATCTCTGGTGCTGGTAAAGCTCTTTTTCTGATGCTTTGGCAAGAAATAGGCCAGAAAGACAGGAAAAGAGAACTGAATCCCACATGTGGGAAGGATGAAGGTGTCACCAAAATCTAGGAAAATAACCTCTTCAACCAGAATGACAGGTTAGAAAGCTGACAAAACTTTATTATGGGTAATTATTACTTTGTTACTGGGGTGCATAGGGAATATC
Organism: Neopsephotus bourkii; assembly: GCF_033783945.1. Taxonomy (NCBI): domain Eukaryota; kingdom Metazoa; phylum Chordata; class Aves; order Psittaciformes; family Psittacidae; genus Neopsephotus; species Neopsephotus bourkii. Next base: position 3,773,427 of record NW_026901456.1, on the reverse strand, counting down.
TCTGCCTATCATGCGCGCTGAGAAGAGGCAGTTTACTTGCCTTTGTTATATACATAGTAATCGTAATTCTATGAAATGCCTGCCCAATTCTTGTTAATCATTGCATATTGTAGTTCGGGTAGACAGGGCTGCAGTGCAGACACTGTAAATTTGAGTAGTGGTCTTTGAGGGTCGTAGTGGTTGGAGAGAAATTCCCCCTCCCCCCCCATTTTACCCTTTTATGGAAATCCGATGGTTAAGGACATTGGAATATGTAATTTGTCTTATCAATTTTTCTTGTTTGGCCTAATTTAGGACCCTGAGATGCTCCTTGCGTTGTTTTCTTTTGCAACTGTTTTCTTGTTTCTTAAGCCTTTACCAACAGGAGGAAGGCCTACACATGGTCCTCATTACATGCCTTCCTTATCATGAGAATCCTGGTAGCCTTGTCCATACTTGTTTTAGTTCAGTATCAAAGGGAATTCATTGAGTCAAAAATTTTGGGTTGATATGTTTTGGGCATGTTCAGAAACATGCTGCAAAAGCAGACATCTATTCACATCTGTTGTGCAACTGCAACATGTAGAAACACTCTTGGCTCTGCCCAGCCATGGCAGATATGGAGGGGTGCTGGGGGGCAAGGCACCCTGCTGTTTCGCCCCCAAATCCTGTTCACTTATTGTACGGGGGAATTGGGAATATGAGGAGCAAGGATGTTGGCATCAGCAGGTTGCTGATGTAGGTGGCATAGCAGTGGTGCAGTTACTGCCCTGACTGTGTTTGGGAAATGCCATGAAGTTGGAACGGAAGAATTCAGATACTTCTTCCTGGACAGCTGAAAGAGGAACTCAGAACTGATTATTAATTCTGCTTGGTTTTATTAAGCTCAGCCTACGGGTAAGCCACAATGGTGTTTCGTAGTGAAGTTTATATATTCCTTTATGGGAGGTGCTTGGAAAACATTAAGATGAGGACATTGTACTTTACCTTTGGAACAGTAGAAAATGACATAGAAATAGAATTACAGGCTGGCTTGGATTGGAAGGGACCTTAGAGGTTGTCTAGTTCCACACTCCTGCCATGGTCGGGGACACCTTCAGCTCGACCGGGTTGGTCAAAGCCCCTTCCAGCCTGGCTCACAGGTGGTTTGGGAAATGGCTGTGGGCACCTGAGCTGGTACCCAAGGCCCAAAGGGAGGCGGTGGGGACCACTTAGCAGAGGGAGAGGCGACAGCGGCTTCTCCGCCCAGGAACAAAAGGGGCGGGGCCTACGCCGGCCCCTCCTGACTCCTGTCGCTCCGGTCGCTGGGGCGGGCAGCAGCGTCGGCCAATCGTGGCGCCCCGTCCTCACCCAGCCTCTGGTGACGCGCAGCGCTGGGTTGCGATTGGCGGTGGGCTGCGTCTGTCGCTGGTCCCTCACCCCCCGCGGCCGCGCTCCCCGCAGGCGGAAGAGTCTCTCGGCCAGGACGGGGTACGTGCGGTCGTTGTTTTCGTGCCGCTCGGCTGGCGCCGAAGGCGGGGAGGGGGACAGCTAGCGGCCGAGGCAGCCGGATGGGGCCGCTGGAGGTGCTGCAGGGAGCGGTAGCGGGGGAAAGGTGTTTGCAGGAGGGTAGCGTGGGACACCCTCCGCCGGCAGCGCGCTCCCGCTTGCTTCCAACGGCCCTCGCCCGCCCGGGTGCCCCCTGCTCCGTGGGGAGCAGCAGCGGCTCTTCCCTCCTCCACCATCGCCCGAGGCGGCCCCGTTCGGCCCGTCGCGGTGCCCGCGGCTCGCTCGCTGCCCAAGATGTTGGGCTGGAGCAGAGCGAAGAGGCTCGGCTTGGCGCGGCCCGGGCTGGGTGAGGGGGGTGGCCGTCCGCGCTTGCCGTCCCCTCACGGTGGGGCCTAGACCTTTCACCATAGCGCGGCCGCAGCCGCAGGAAGTCACGGGCCTGGCTCTCCCTGGGGGGCAGCGGGGCCCGGCCGCTGCAGGGACGCGGTCGGGTGTCCCGCGAGGTGCCATTAACCCCGCCTGGGAAAGGGAGCGGCGGCGCCGAAAGGGAAAGTTTGAAGTGTGAAGAGGAAATCTTTATAAAATGACTTATTTTTTGTCTTAAGTAGTGCTGCCCTCAGCGTAACAGTTACTGTCAGGACTTTGATTGCATCTTTGGGGTTCCACCTCATACTGCCCCGTCATGACTTGAGCCCATTAAAGAAATATCGATGCACTTAGTATATACTTACGAGCAAAAATAGGCCTGTGGATAATTGCAGAATTGATCTTTATTTCTGCCTTGCTCAAGTCTTCAAACTTTAATACTATTCTTAAAGAATGCTTGCTGTAGACAGCAGCCACAGTGCTCTATGGCTGAGCATCACAGATTGATGTAAGGTGATTACTTGTTTAATAATTTTGACACAGAGCCTCATTTTTGTGTAAGTTCATTTAAAAGTTCCTTTCTTCCCCTCTTCCTGTGATACTTAAAAACTAGCCAATATAGCATAGAGGTGTGGGAAACTGAAAGCAAAACCATGCGTAATGACTTAAATGAGTTAGTGGTCTAAAGATCCCCCTTAAAAAAATTAGTGGACTTAATAGAAATGTTCATATAAGCTCCTTACAGTGACCAGTCACCAAATATCATAATACACTCATATGGGGAAAGCATATGGCTTAAAGCATGTTCTGGTTTAGTACTTGTGGAAGATGCTGTCATCTTCTTCAAGGAAAATAAGCTTTTCTTATTAACTTTAGATTTCTCTCTTCACTCTATTTTTTACTTTTTTTCTTAGGAGGTTCCTTTCTTCACTAACCTGATGGGTTTTCAGGGCCTTTGTGCAGCTTAAGACAGTCTGTTTCTAGCAGACTTTTTGTATTTTCTTGCAGCTGCTTTTAATATTTTGTTCAAGTGGTATCTATTCATTCTGGGAGAGAGAGACATACTTCCAGTTCTTGTGTTTTCATTTAACTTCATTTGCCTTAATAATATAGTAGTTGTTTTAACCTGAGCACTAGTATCCACAGTGTGTTATTTTTGCAGTGAGTATAGCTGTCTTCAGTCACCAGTTTGTTCTTCAAGTGTTCTTGTATTTCTGTTTATTCAACATAAGTGAGACATGCTTCCTGAGAACAGTGGGAGAACCTGTCTGCCCTTGGAAAAGGGGAGGAGACAGATTGTAGGAAGGGCGTTGAAGGACAGCTAATGTCAGGGGTTTTACCTGTTCCCTTGCCGTGAAGTATGTGTGTGTAAAAGTTGAAACAAGAGAGCGAGTTTTGTGCTTTATTCAGGTAAGAAACTCCAGCTGAAAGTGTCTGTCTTCATCAGGGTTTTCTGTCTGTGTAGTAAGATATAATTGGGCTAAAACCTGTGCATGTATCCATATAAACCCATATGAGGATAAACTTTAGCCTAGCTCTTGTGGTCTTGGTGGAGACTCAGCTTCAATATGTCACTGGCCTTTCACAGTTGAAATATAGGTTATTTTTTTCCTTTTTTTTTCTGTGGGTGTTGAGAACTACATATATATGGAACATCACCATAGAGTCATAGACTGGTTTGAGTTCAAAAGAATCCTAAGATCACCTAGGTAAGGACACCTTCCACTAGACCAGGTTGCTCAAAGCCCTCTCCAGCCTGGCCTTGAACACTGCCAGGGATGGGGCAGCCACAGCTTCTCTGGGCGACTTGTTCCAGTGTCTTACCACCCCTGTAGTAAATAACTTCTTCCTAATAATCTAATCTAAAGCCATTTCTTTCAGTTTTAAACAGTTGCTCCTTGTCCTGTCAGTACAGGCCCTGGTAAAAAAAATCTCAATTTTCTCATAAGCACCTTTTATATATTGAAAGGCTGCAATAAGGTCTCCCCGGAGCTGACTGCAAGGTTGAAAGAGTTTTGCTAGAATAAATGCTAGTTCGTTTTTGGTTTGGAAGTTGACTTAATTATATTAGCTGACGAAAAAAATTATACGTCCCCTTTAAATCATAAAAAAGGGAATGTTGTTGGTTTTGGGTTTGTTTTTCATTTTGTTTCAGCCTTTTAGAACTAGAACAGTTTTGTAGAAGTAAGAAGGTTTCTTTCATTAAGTCATCCAGTAATTTAACAGGCTAGTTCAGTGTCACAGGAAGGTTGAGGTTGGAAGGCAGCTCAGGAGGGCATCTTGTCCACCAGCCCTGTCAAGCAGGGCCACCCTGAGTCAGTTGCCCAGGACTGTGTCCAGAAAGCTTTTGAGTATCTCCAAGGATGGGGATTCCACAACCTCGCTGTGCAGCCTGTGCCAGTGCTCAGTCACCCCCACAGACAGACAGTGTTTCCTGATGTTCAGAGTGAATTTCCCGTGTTTCAGTTTGTGCCACGTACCCCTGGTCCCACCACTGGGCACCACTGAAGAGAGCCCTTCCTTTAGGTGTTCATGGACATGGATAAAATCCCTCTGAGCCTTCTCCAGGCAGAACAGTCCTAGCTTTCCCAGCCCTTTCCTCATAGGAGAAATGCTCCAGTCCCTTTATCATCTCTGTGGCCCTTTGTTGAACTCTCTCCAGCACTTCCATGTCTCTTTTGTACTGGGAGCCCGGAACTGGACACAGCACTTCAGCTGTGGCCTCATCAGTGCTGAGCAGAGGGGAAGGATCAGCTCCCTCCACCTGCTGGCAGTGCCTAATGCAGCTCAGGATACCATTCATCTCGTTGCTATAAGGCACATTGTTGGCTCTGGTTCAACTTGGTGTCAGCCAGGACCCCCAGGTCCTTTTCTGCCAAGCTGCTTTCTAGCAGGGTGGCCCCCAGCATGTACTGGCAAATGGGGTGGTTTGGGTGCAAGACTTGGCACTTCCCCATGCTGAACTTCACATGGTTCCTGTCAGCACATTTCTCCAGCCTGTTGAGGTACCTCTGGGGGCATCCACGGAGAGGGTGAAAAATGATTTCTTTTTGACATATCTGAAATATTTTTCCAGTCTTTTTTTTCACCCTCTTTCTGAATTACAGTACTTTATGTTCTCTTTGAAGGAGATGATTACATTTAGCTGTTAATACTATTTATATGGTCCTTTATGGGAAAAAAATCCAAAGGAAAATAGAGCTTTGAAGAAATACAGCTTCAATTACTCTGAAGATGCCTGAAAGTGTATTTACAGTCAAGGTAATGACTTCTGTAGGTTTGACATAACCATCATTGTGTCCAGTGGGGAGAAGAAATAGCACAGCATGCTTGTGTATTTACTTCTACCTGTGGCCAGCTGCACCATGTGGTGGTGACAACAGTGGAAACCATGAGCTGGCAGGGAAAGGAGGGATTACTGCAGGATGAGGAAGAGACACATTCACATTTGAAGAGGAACAAGAAAGTACAGATGGAGCCATTTTAAGAGTGGAAGAGAAGGGAGGGCTGTAGGAGCAGTCGTAAATCTGGAGCAGCACAGTGGGGCAGTTGTGTGTGAAAGTCATAGGAGGAACAGGGATCTGAAAATTGCTAGGGAAAAGTATAGTCTGAGAAAATAAACACATGGTTGAGCCCAGGTACTGTACAAAAGTAAAAGTGATTTTGGAATTGAGTGGTTGATTTTAATGCTTTAAGGAAGCATCATAATTATGGATGGATTTCTGGGACTAGATTTAGCAGGACAAAGTTTTTAATCTTATTAACAGGAGGTGGCCTGTGTTTGCAGTGTAAGCTGCCCTGCTTTTGGCTGAGATAGAGTTAATTTTCTTCCTAGTAGCTGGTGCAGTGCTGTGTTTTGGCTTTAGTATGAGAACAGTGCTGATAACACACTGATGTTTTAATTGTTGCTGAGTAGCACTTGCCCTGATCAAGGACTTTCCAGTTTCATGCTCTGCCAGTGAGGAGGGGCACAGGAAGCTAGGAGGGAGCAGAAACAGGACACCTCACCAAAACTAGCCAAAGGGGTATTCCATACCACAGCATGTCATGCCCAGTATATAAACTGGGGGGAGTTGGCTGGGGGTGCCAGTTGCTTCTTGGGAACGGGCTGAGCATCAGTCAGCCGGAGGTGAGCAATTGTACTGTACATCACTTGTTTTTCCTTCCTCTCTTTATTCACTACTGGTAGTAGTATTACTACATTTTACTTTTATTTTAAACTGTTCATATCTGAACTCCAGGTTTTACCTTTTTTCTGATTCTCTTTCCCATCCCACTGGAGGGAGGGAGGGAGGAGGTGGTACTTAGTTGCTAGCTGGGCTTAACCCACGACACAGGCAAACTCTATGTATTTATTTCACTTCTTGGTGTAGACTTGTAATTATTAATGAGAAAAAAGTTCTACATCAGTCTGTCCTGTAACATAATCATAAAGGGCATGTGTCTGTTAGCCTCTAACAAGTATCTTGAAATTACTTACGGCAGGTTGGAAAAACACGGAAGCTGACAATATAAAACAGAACAGCATTAAGAGTGGCTGTGAGTCACTAATAAATAATTAGATAAATGCAAATACTGAATAGAAAACCAAAATACTCTTAATTTCTGACAAGCTATATGTGTCAATTATCTTGCAGTGTGAGAACAGACACAGTGCAATGCAGAATCTTTTACAGCTGCTGTCTCACCAAATTGAGAACTGTCTTATTTCAGGCACTTTGTAACACGAATCTGTTGGAACAAGTCCAGAGGAGGGCCACGAGAATGATAGGGGACTGGAGCACCTCCCATATGAAGATCGGCTGAGAAAGTTGGGGCTGTTCAACCTGGAGAAGAGAAGGCTGCGTGGAGACCTCATAGCAGCCTTCCAGTATCTGAAGGGGGGCTATAGGGATGCTGGGGGTGGACTCTTCATTAGGGACTGTAGTGACAGAACAGGGGTAACGGGTTAAAACTTCAACAGAGGAAGTTTAGATTGGATATAAGGAGGAATTTTTTTCCTGTTAGGGTGGTGAGGCACTGGAATGGGTTGTCCAGGGAGGTTGTGAATGCTCCATCCCTGGCAGTGTTCAAGGCCAGGTTGGATGAGGCCTTGGGTAATATGGTTTAGGGCGAGGTGTCCCTGCCCATGGCAGGGGGGGTTGGAACTTGATGATCTTAAGGTCCTTTCCAACCCTAACTATTCTATGATTCTATTCTATTCTATTCTATTCTATTCTATTCTATTCTATAATTAACTGTGCTTCTCTCTTCCTGCATTTAAAGTTCTGTGTGATACTGCCTCTGTGAAGTGGGACATTCTTTATCCTAGGTATTTGTTGATTCGCTGCATTGATCCCTTTTTCCCTTTGTCAGAAGAGCACTGTATTAGCTATCTGATTTGGAGACTGAAAATACGGGTATCTTACACAAGGTTCCGTGGCCTGATTCAAAGATCATTTTCTGGTCTACATAGGAAGCCCTGTTGTATGTACTTACTGTTTTGAACTTACAATGCCAGGGACAACATTATGGTTTGAAGATGAAACTTAGATTGAAATAGTTGCTGTTTTGCTATTTTTCTTTGCTTGCATTTGTTCTTGTGTTTAATTTGAGCAGTGTATTCTATTAAATTTCTTTTCCATTTCAAATATGATGATATATATATACATAATGCCTAATTTTTTGTGTTGTGTGATGATCTTCACTTGCAATTCTGTTTGTAGGGTAGGTTGTTTTGGTTTTTTTAAATGTAGCTCAATATAGAATCCATGGAGGAAAACGGGATACTTAATTCTGTAAAAACAACCAACCCAGGTATTGCAGAAATTGCTCATGAGAGTTGTCAAACATCTCAAGGTTTTGCTGCTTCGTATTAAATGCATCTTTGGCTGTGTTTCAGGTCTTGAGAACAAAGCTGTTAATGGAAAAATTAATGTGTAAGTACAGAATAAGAAGAGCAATCTGATCTTTGAGAGATGGCAGGATTCCTAGACAACTTCCGCTGGCCAGAATGTGAGTGTATTGACTGGAGTGAAAGAAGAAATACTATTGCTTCAATAGTTGCTGGTGTATTGGTAAGTTTTGAGAGGAGACGAATGAAATCTGTGTGGACAAATTTGGAACTATGACAAACAGTTACATTTTTGTTTCAAGTTTTGTGCAGTTCCACTGTTAACTCCGTGTCAGTCCCATGTATGTCTTTAATATCTTTTTTAAGTGCAATTATTGAAAAGCCTTTTTACAAGTCTCATAACTTTGCATTTTGTCTGATAATGATGTACCATTTCTGCACTCTTCCTTAGTGCAGATTGACATTCCTACTGCATTTTTTGCATAATTCCGTATGTTAGAACACCAGTGTTACATATGGTTTGCATCTCATGTGTTTATAGTTTGAATTACTGTTTTTAAAGCTGTTCAGGGAGTTAAAACAAACAGTGATACTTAATTTGAGTAGCAAATGTGACCAAATGCTTCTCTGAAGATGGTAAGTTTTATGTAGAAACTGCATATCAAACAGATTTAGAGTCCATCATAAAGCTAATAACTTGCTAGAGTAGTTTGTACTTGTTGAACGATAGTTAAGCCAATGGTATGCGTGAACCTTTGCCATGTTTTCTCAGTGTGTCTCTGTACCCTTTCAGCCTTGTGATACTGATCTATCTTATTTCTAGTTTTTCACAGGCTGGTGGATAATGATAGATGCTGCAGTAGTTTACCCTAAGCCAGAACAAATGAACCATGCGTTCCATACTTGTGGGGTGTTTTCAACGCTAGCTTTTTTCATGTAAGTGTGTAGAAAGGGAGTTCTTATAAACATGAGCTGTTAAACACATTTTTTACTAGACAATGTGGTATATGATAAAACTTTGAATCACTTGGCTGTAAATGACTTATGAGTAATCTTGTACCTTTTTGCATGGCGGTGTAAAGGCCTTTTTTATTTTACCTCTGGCCTTTGTTTCTGATTATGGTCTGTTTATTCATTGTTCTGTCTGCACCCCCATCTGTTTAGGGTCACCTCCTTTTCCTGTGCACTTCAGCTGAACGTAAGAAAGCAGACCTTATGGAGTGGCTTTCTATAATAAGTGTTTAGATTCCTAGATCAGAGATTATGTAATGCTGTCCCAGTTGCTTACTTCAATATAAAACATTTGACTGCATTTGCCCCTAATTTTAAATAATTTTTACAGCTTTCTCTGGCCCAAAACTTCCTCAAATGGGAGAGGTAGTATTACAGCTAGTGTTGTTATAAAAATGTAAATGTGGCAAGCTTGAAGTAATAGCTTTTATCGAATCCTGGAGTGATGGTGAGAAAAAGACGCATTTGAGTATGCAAGACCTTCTTAACACTTGGGGTCTGAAAGTTTCTCGTGTTTTGGTTTTTTTTTCCCTCAGCATTTAACTTGCTTTAAGAAAATGTATTGTCCCTCCTTAAAGGGTGTCTCTCACTTGAAAACTTATGGTATTCATTGTGAAGGAAAGCAACTTACATCAGAATCATGAGAGCACTCTGTTATTGACTGTTATTATTCCTGTGAAGTGGCTTTAGATAGTTTTAAAACTTGAACAGCCAGAAAGTGACCAGGAGTATTACAGTCACTAAAAAGGGCGATTCTGTCATCTTACCTGTTTGTTAATATAAAAATTGATGTAAAACTTAGGAACAAATACAGGGTTTGCTTGAAATACAGTTGGAATCCTTCAGTTAAGGAATAATACGTGACTACAGAGAACAACAAATCATTTTCCCAGAATCTGTTGCATCTTAAAAAAAGCCAGCTTTTTACTTACAGCTTTAAATCGATTTTCTAATAATCTGAAGTGTATACACTTTCTTTGTTCCTAGGATAAATGCTGTATCAAATGCACAGGTGAGAGGAGACAGCTACAGTGATGGATGTTTAGGAAGAACAGGTAAAACAACTCTAAAAGTCATGCTAAGTTGAAAAACTGATTACTTAGGTGTTGGTGTTTTTTTTCTAATCGGTGTTTAAAGAACTCATAGAAGTTAAGGAGTAGGAGAGAACTTCACAGAAGTTCATTTCTTTACAAAATTAACACTTGGAGATAAGTACTGTCATTGTTAGAAAGCTAAACTTAGAAAAATTCAACTTCTGTGTATCTCAAATACCTAAAGTTTCCTCTGCAAATTCTGTATAGCTGCTAGGAGAAATAAATCTCTGCTTTGTGGCAGGCTATGGAGCAGACATTCTGTAAGAATGTCTTATTTTAGAATGTATTGTAAACATTCTGTTTCCTTTGTATGTCACCTACTGTGTAGTGTCTGTGGACTTGCTGTCCTCCCTCTGCTTTCATTCCTAATTCCCTTACTATTTCCCATGTGGATCCCAGCATCTGTTTTCATGTGAGTTGTAGAATGCCAGACCAGAAATCTGGTAGGATTTACTGATTTCTTTGAACTGGCATATGATGCTTTTTTTGCATGTCATTCCTAAGTCAGCTTGAGAGAATATTTGCCTAGAAGTATTTTTCCTTTCCCACAAGTGAGCAGGTTGATTATTTTCCATGGCATCATCTTCCTTTTTCAGGCAGTAATGCCTAGCTATGGTCGGTATTTTCAGACATTGCCCATCTGAAAATATCTCTGAAGTAAGCACAGGAAGTGTTTGTTTTACATACCCCATTGGAATGCCATCTTTTCCTTAGAAACAGTATAGCTTTGGCAAAGTACGTTGTCATTAGTCCATTCCAAGTTGTGTTAAATGATGTTACAGGCATTGCCTACAGGTGAGAAGAAATTTCTGATAGTTGTGTCTACCTCACTAAAATAAAGGGAATCCAGCTACTATGTGTTCTACTAGAGAAGGCTAATTTTGGTTTATCTTGTCCTTGATACAGGGTTTAACACTTCCCCTTTGTGCCTCCAGCAAGATAATATGTCATAGCAGAGTAGTACCTTGGATTGTCTCTTGCTACAGATAATAACCTATGTAATTCTCAGGGGTTTTAATATTTCCTGCAGGTGCTCGTGTCTGGCTCTTCATTGGCTTTATGCTGATGTTTGGTTCACTTATTGCTTCAATGTGGATTCTTTTTGGAGCATATGTAACACAGAGTAAGTTTGTTTATTTTCACATATAGAGAAGTACTTTTACTGTCAGCCAAAAGGCAGAAAATCCAGAAGAATGGAAGTGCGTGGTGAGCTCTTGTCAGAGCCATACCATCTAGTTTTGTAGTCAGAGTGATGCTATGAGCAGCTATCTAAATACACCTTCCAGTACAAAAGAATTTACTGTTTCCTCTGTTCCTGACTTTGCAGACACTAATGTTTACCCTGGATTAGCAGTGTTTTTCCAGAACGCGTTGATATTTTTCAGGTAAGTTACCTGGGCACATATCACTCCTTCCAAGGGGTATCTGACCTAACCCGCTTCCATGGACATTAGTACTCCTGGAAAATGAGTTCTGAAAGCTGGAGGCTGACTCTGGGCTTGGACCTGACACATTGTGGAGTTTGCTGCTCTTAATGCAGGACCCTCTGTCTGTCGGTTCATTACCCACCCTGACCTTAACATGACGGGGGTGGCATGTAAACCAAAGGGACCTCTTGGGTCACTTGGGTAAACCAACATAATTACACAGAACTGATGTGAAATTATTCAGTGTATAAACTGATCAAACTGTTTCTTAAAAGCTGCATTTTTTTTTCTCTGCTACTTTTTTCTACTCCCTTAGCTCCAGTGCTCAGAACCACTGTTTCTGTTTGCCCCTTCTCAGCCCATGAGAGGCTCTTCATTTCCTTCAAGTTCCTGTTAGTCCAGCTTGCTCTTGATCTATAATGTGCCTGACCAAGGATATAGACAGTATTCTAGATGAGATGCTGTCAGTGTCAGGATAATGGCGAGAATGCTTTAATCTCTGTACTACAAATACCATGCCATACATCCTAACAGAACTAGGTGGGAGATCATATTGCCCTTTTCCTGATTGTTTCATGCCAATGGCATCTGACAACCGATACACCTAAATTTGTTTCTGCTGCATGAGCTTTCAGTTACTAAGAGTGATTTTATAGATTTTTTTCCTAAGAGTATGATGGTATGTTTTGTAATATTACACTTAAATCAATTTCTTTTATTTGGCTTAGTATCAGTAAGTATAGTGTGTGGCACTTCGGAAATATTTATATCTGTAATAACTCTTTTTATATCCTGTACTCTCTAATCCATGGATTTTATTATTTAATAAAAGACAAAGCATTAAATAGTGTAAGTTCCAAGATCAGTCACTGCCGAAGTTCTTTTGCAAGCTCTTATCCACTTGAATTACGGTGCTAACAGTTTTCTTTTAGTACCATACCAAATGTCTTGCGGCGAGTTAGATTGACTCCACTTTGCTTCCCTGTTTGGAAAACCAGTTGTGTTCTGGCAGAAAACAGCAGTTCCCAAACCTCTTTTGTAGTCTTGCACACAGTTTAAATGGGATAGTGCCGAAGGCAGGCTTTGGAGAATTGTTTCACCATGCCTGAAATCTTCTAGTCTTATTTCAGTAGTTTGATGAACTTACTTCTGAAGCTGCTTTTTGCTTCTGAAAGTGTGTACTTTGTACCTAGAAGTATTTTAGGTTTATTTGTTTCCTTTTGTCTTCTCAAACTTGCAAAATGACAGTCTTTTTAGTAAAAAAAAAAAGAAAAAAGCTTTTTTTTTTATCCCTTGAACTGCATGTATCCGTCAGGACTCGTGCTTCTGCCCTTGTTGTTACCCCACCAGTGTTTTTTACTTAACGTTGTGTATTAGTTGTTCTCTGGTTAATTGACCAGGTGTCTATCACTTGTTACTGTTGTTCTCAGGGTCAGTAGTTCTCATTTACCTCCCTCTTCATTCTCTTATGATTTAGTGTGACTCTGCCACCTCTTTGGCTATAAGGGGAAATAATTCATGGTATAAGAAACAATCAGGAAATCATGCTTGGCTTTGTTCCCTCAGCGGTCTTTGTTTTTAATTTATGACAATATGTAATTGCATCCAACCTTATAAAAGGAATTTTGGAAGTCTAAATGTAATTTGGATCTTGCTTACCTACCCCAGGGTATTTTCTGACTCGCTCCTAAAAATGTAATAGGTTATGTTTTATCCTGGCATAATGCATTAGGTTCAGCTGATTGGCAGATGCCAGGATGCGAGTTGCTGCTCTGTAACATTCTGGATTGGTCCTAGAATCAATTAAATTTGGCTTTTTTTCCTTCAGAAGAGCAGCTGCTTTTACTGTTCTTCATTGGAGCAGTTTCTTCAGCTGCGTCTTATAGTTTTAGCAAGGCATAGTAAATGGAGTAAAAGTACAAACCCCAGATACCAAGATGAATAAAAGTCAGGGTTACGGGGGGGATGTTGATTTGCAGTGTAGATGGTGTAAGAGTCTAAGGATACTATTAAAATTACTTTCCAACCTTATGTATTTGTGATTTTTATTTTTTTTTTCCCTTTAGTACCCTGATCTACAAGTTTGGAAGAACAGAAGAGTTATGGGCATGAGTTACTGCCTATGGCATTTCTATTCCACAGTTGCTATGTCGTACTATGTATGTAGATATATTTACATTTATTTGTTCTTGGTTTGCTTTCTAAATTGAATGAACTGAGGCAAATTACAGTTTCTGTAATAAGCTCCCTCTTTTCACAGGACAGATATGTGAATATGTACATATGACTGTATATATCTTAAAAAGGGAACATCAGGCTTTCCTTCTGAAACCTTCAGGCTTATTTATTCAGATACAGGGGTTTCTGTCAACCCCTGAGGCTTGATCTTCCACACCTTCATGTGTGTTAGAGACTTCAGGGGAACCATTAGTGAACAAGCAGGATAAAGGCTGTACCCTGTGAAAGGGGTGATTACTTTTATGTATGGGGGAGCTCAAAGCCAATTCTGCAAGGGCTGCGGGTGTAATGTGAAGGAGTAGCCAGCGCATGGAAGTGACACAGCTGAGCCTGCTTTTAATGAGAGGAAATTCTGTTGTATGCTGAGATAAAAGCTGATTTTAAGAATTTTATATAACTGTTCAGAAAAATACAAAGTAGCTATTTTTTTGTAAAAGGTTATGAATTTTTAAACCAGGCCCTCCATCAAGCAGGTTCCGCATGGCAAATGAAAATGTTCTTGACTTCTGATTGCTATAGCACAAACAACATTTGGTAGCACCACAGCCCTGGGAATTAATTTCATGCTGTTTTGTGTAATAAATACAAATTAGTATTTAATGTATTTACTGGTATTGGAATAAAAACCACCACCCTGATGCCAGTCCTACTTAAAGACTATGTGAGTCGGACTAGCGTCTTTAAAGTTATGCTAGCAGAATTTTCTTCAGGGGAAGCTTTTTGCTGATAAATGAACAGTTACCCTGCTGTCCATTACCTTTTCTGTTTAACAGGCAATCATTTTGAGTGGGGATATAGTCGATGTATTTAGTGCTGAGAGTCTTACCTTGAAATAATTGCCAGTTTTAGGACAGCCATTTGCTCCGGTTAAAATGTATTTATCTCCTAAATTTGCTGGGCACTTTATGGGAATAATTCCATTGTTGAAATCCAGTTTCTTCTAGCTGGAGTATACAGAAAGGGAGAACAGTTATGCTTTAGAACTTCGGCCTGATCTTGTATATTCATCTGGCTCTTGGTGACTTCATGAGTTCAGTGTGGTTTTTAAAGCATTTGAATCTACTTGGTGTCGAAGAGCTTTTATGATGCTCCATCTATCAAGACTGCTGACCAAATGCTATTAAAACTGCAGAGCATACCTTCTGTGCATGGTTACTGTATCCTGTTCATCATTAATTGCTCCCTTGGGGGAACCTCTCCAGTGGACAGAATATGAAGCAAATACTGCGGCTGAAATTGTGCTACTGGCCAGACCAACTTCACCCCAGCTTCACCGTCCTGCAGTGAATTGCAGTAGATTCACTGCTGTTTATCAGAGCTGTGTACACAAGTTCTCTGTTTGGTTGTCATTTCAGAAAACGGCAATAAACTTTATCTTATGTTCTCAAACTAGTGAATTGAGCAGGAGCACTCATAAGTAGTCCAGTAGTACTGGTCTTTGAGCAAGTCGTACTCCAGGTAATAAGTAAAACCCAAGGTTTGTTGGTTTAGGGCTGTCATTTCTTGCTGAGGAGCTTGGCCATGTTGCTTTTTTTTCCTAAGTGAGAAACCGGTGTGGCCTGTAACTAATCTCAGTTGCAGGATCTTGCACTGGCCACTTGAACAGCACAGGCTGTTTGACCCCTGAAGGCTCTTACAGCATGCTTTAATGCAAGTTCCTGCTTAAAAACCAAGTTTTCCTTAGAACAGCGCAGGAGCTTCTTTGAGGTTACCTCATTTTCTACCAGAAGTCTGCTTTCTAGCAAGTATTTCTCAACAAGTCAGTCATCGCTTTTGACTGGAATGTTCATGCTCTCCATACAGCTGCTAGGAGGAGAACAGAGACAGCTTTGAGCATTTGTCTTTTGTGGTAGCCTAAGCTGAAAGCGGGTGTCGTACAAGAACTTTACAAGTGTCTGAGGTCTGCTTCTATACACCCCAGGCAGTTCCAGCACAGGCCAAGGTGGCTAGGGACAGTTCACTTTTAAGTTGTGCCTTAGCCCACCACCATTGGCAGTTGTGAAGATAAATAACGCTTGAGTTACTCCTAACTAAAGGTTTTTAGCTTTGGCCGGATTGTGTAACTGTAAAATTCTTCAGTAACAACTTTCTCTAACAGAAGTCTAGCGTAGGGCTTGCCCAGGAAGTCATATGCTGTATTGCTAGTCACAGCAGGTATTCTAACTGCGCCCTTATTTGTGTATGTTCTCTGTAATGCAGTTAAGTTGTTCCTTTGTGAGCCTGTGGGTCTTCATTTATTTACAGCACAGTATGGAAAAGGCTGTGGATGAACTTAAAAGCAGGCATTGTGCAGCTTCTGGCTGACTGGAAATGTCTCACCAGCCTTGATGTATGACTAAGTAAAGTAAGTGTGCTGTCTGAGCATGCTGCCTCAGCACAAGGGGTAAGATCAGTTCTAGGAGGAAATAACCCGACAAAGCTTTTGGGAAAATGGTACTGGTATTTCATGCTGAACTTCGGCATTCCTGGAGGGGGCAGAACAGCACTACCACAGGTAGCCGCCACCTCACACAGTCCCAAGGTCACGAACAGACGAACAAGTCATTTGCAAATGAACAAGTTCGTTCTTTTAACATCTTGTATCAAACCCAGGAAAAAAACAGACAAATAAAACCAATCTTTTTAGTACAGAGGTGGTTCATTTGTGCTTTATTAGACACCTTCCAGGCCCCATAGGACTGATGTGAGGCTTAACTTCTCAGTTGTTTGCTTTAAGGCACTCAAACCAGAACCCTCAGTCTACTTCTCATTTGTAGAACTAAGCTGATTGATAGGCAACAAGAGGTTTTAGTGTTATAAATTCTAAGCAAGAGTATTTAAAGTTTGTTTTGCTGCGAAGAGCAGCTGTCTCACTGCAGGAGCAAAGATTAATGCTTCTCACTAGGGTTAGGAGAATGGAATAGGAAGGTCTTTCCTGGGGACTTGTTCTTTACAGTTTCCTGCTGGGGAGAGTAAAGTACTATTTCTTTTTTATTAGACTGCCATTTTTATCTGGAGGGAAGAAGGTGTCACAGAAGCCTGCATATCCTAGAATGATTCAGGAAAGCATACTGGGGTGGATATAATACACACTGAGCACTAACACTGACTTAACAAATAAAGCAACAAAACAAAAGCCACTATAAACGTAGTTCCTGGTGCAATTATTCACTCACTGAAACAGTCCAGGTTGTACTACATCCTACCATAAAGTGCCATTGGTTATCAAAGATTTATTTCAATTTGGGTTGGGAAATGTGATGATGTTAACACAGCCATCTGTCTGCTGGCAGTTTAGTGTTCCCTTTTATGTTCTGCCTTTTAAGTCTCTCTGGCAGAGCATAGCTGCAGGTATAGCAGCAGAAGCCCTTTGAACAACAGCTCAGGGTCCATGCTTATTCCCAGGAAGCAGTATCTCAGGATGCATCAGTGGCTGCATTTTGTCCAGAGCTCCTCGTGTCCCACCAGCAGCAACATGCACCACCCCTGGGCAGGAGCTTCTGCAGACTCTCAGCACAGGCACTCGTACCAGGCTGGGCTTAAGTTATGTCACTGTCGTTGGAGATGCTGCGTGAATGAGCCTGACCAGCCAAACCGCCGCCATGGGCCTGGCTTCCTTCTCCACAAAACACAACAGATGAGTTGTCAGGGTCATCCTCAGCATCATTGTGCAGCGCCTCTAGGCCAGGCGTGTTCGGGTTCTTCAAGTACTGGGAAAAGCCAGAAACAACAGTTTAGGTATATAAGCCACTTAACAGACACAAGTTACAGACAACAGGTACCACCAACTTGCTTCAGACCAGAGTTCACAGTGAACTAGGAGAAAGTTTAAAATACCTTATTTCTGTGGGAGGAAAAAGAAAATCAATCATGAAAACATCCACTGAAGCCGAGTTAAAGCCACCTGCATTTCCTATTTTCAGTAATTTTTGGCTAATATTATTTTCCTGTCAGTTTAAGCAAAATCCTACTAATTAAGAAGAAGCCACAGAAGAAAACACTTCTTTATTACACTGCTGGAGACACATCCTCCAACAGCAGAAATCTAGCAAGTGACAGCTTGTCTAAAGCACCGATGTAGCAAAGGAAAGCCAAAGTCCTGGTTTGGTCAGTGCCAGGCAAGTCAGATCTACGTACTGCTACCAGCAATCTCTAATGACATGCTTCTCTTGTAGCTGCTTTCTGCTTTGACTTGCCTTCTGTTCCTCCCAAATTAAGTCATCAGCTTTACAAGGAACACATGATCAAAGAAAGGAACATTAGAAAGAATGGAGGCCAGAGGAAATGCTTTCTGTTGCTCCTGCCACCCTCACATATTCTTCTTATCACTAAGCTGATGATGTGTTTCACAGGGAATTGGAGACATCTTCAGGTACTGAACCAAAACCCACACCTGCCATTGAACATTTTATTCCCTGATATAAAATAAAACAAATGTCTGGAACACCGACACCTTCATGTTAAAAGACAGGCGTAGCTTGTAGTTTTACTCAAAAGCTTGTTCTGTACTGTAGGAGGTGTCACAATCTGGCTGAGATGGGATGGCAGCTCAAGTCACATCAGTTGCAGGACAGAATTAACCTTAGTATCAGTTAAGGTACCACTTTCTCTGTAATCATAGCTAATGGCTAAGGAGCAGTAGGCTGGTTTTTTCAGGTGTTAAACCCAAACCTTTTATATGGGAACCTCAAATACATCCACTTCAGCAAATTCAAGACATAAATGAACCTCAAGTTGGTTCTGCTCCATGAAGGCGTTTCTGCAGTAGAACTGCTCCCCACAGCTAAAATCCTTCTGTAAAAGAAGGAAGCATGTGATTTTTCTGAACATCTCAAGGAGTACATATGAAACTGCCTTTAAGCAGACTCCTACGTTTAAAGAGCAGAAGCCCCAGGCTGGTTGATCCCTTCTAGAAATACCCATTATAAAGAATCCTGTGTATTTTCCAGATGACTACAATTACTCCAGAACACAGGATGACAGACTGTTCTTGTGAGCCCTCTGCATGAGATGCTGAACTGGTTAAATACACAGTACATAGATTTTTTTTTTCCTCCTATGTGAGCTATGCTTTGCTTGATACCTGCTACAGATGCCTCCACTGAGCCCCATCAAGTAGTAGCTGAGGTAGCAGGGAGAGAGAAAATGATTTACTCGGGGGTCTGCAAGCAGTCACTCACACATCTGTATTAATCTGGAAACAGAGCTCCACAATCACAGAATTACCATAGTACAAGGGACTACTCTGACAAGCAGATCACTACAAAGAACTGATCTAGAGACCTGCAAACAAATACAGGCTTTTTAAAATATGGAATTTATGCAAAACAAGGACTTTGAAATTGGGAACTTGGCTTAAACACTACTTTCTGTTTAAACACTAAAAAGAGGAAGATGAACGGGACCGGCTAGTGCAGAAATGTGTGAGCTACAAGGAGGAAAAAGTCCCAGGATGACCTTTCCATCCAAGTATTGATAAACCTACAGAGGAAAGAAAAAGAAGCCCAAGAAGGTCCCCCCAGGTAGTCCTCAGCCTTCAAGGCAGTCCCTGCTCTTAAAACCATCAGTGTTTGCTTCTCCATATTTGATTTTTAATGAGACTCAGGTCCCAAGTATGTGTTCTGCAACACACAACAGCTTTTTGCTTCCAGTAAGCAACTGTTTCAGACTTGATGACTTAGATAAGGAATGAAAGGGGCAGACAAGGGGTAGTTAAGGAACAGAGAATCTTGCTCTGGTTTCATAACAGGATTACAGTAGCATTTGTATCTTAATACAAACCATTACTTTTCTTATGATCCCCCATTTTATTCCTCTTCTACTCAACTATTTCTTTTTCTATTCACTAAGTCAGTCAACTGTTTACATTTGTTTCCATTACACAACATACAGCTTTGTTCATATTCACTCCAAGAGCATCGCAGTCTTTTACAGGGGAGAGAAATATAAAACATCTTCACATACCTCTTCAAAGTGTGGTGGGATTTGTAAAGGTGGCTGAGACCAATATTTAAGTTTTTTGTGGTATCTCCACAGAAATAACAAACCAACTGCTACCAGATTTACAGAAAGTAACACCGACAGAAACACCAGTACAATATAGATAGCTCTGCTTGCCTCTGAAAAAGAGAAAAACCAAAACAAATATACATATGGCAGGTTCATATTTATACAAATGGAAAAGAATACACAGCAAGCTGAAATTTACTATACTTGGTAATCAAAGTACATATATAAAGTACATATATATGTTCAGAAGTAGCTTGGTTAGCGATTCCATGTGGCAGTCACCAGCTCAGCCTAAGGCAAGCTCCTGCTTGACGCACCAGCAGGGCAAAGGCAGGGCTGGAGGAATCACTGGTGGCTGTCAGAGGGCAGGCAGGGAGCACAGTCAGTCCTTCCACCCTCAAGCTGTCAGCAAGGGCCATTATTGCCAGAGGTTTCTCTTTCAAAATACGCACCTCTTTTCAAGCCAAGGGAGCATCAGACACTCCAACATTGCAGCTCTGGGGCTCGTGATCAAGTACGTGATCAGTATTACTCAGGAGGTCAGCTCCTGTGGGGCTTCAGAAACTGCACCTACATGTACTCCAGTGCCTTCAAAAGCATTCTAAAGATGGGCTGTGCTGGCACTGGTGGTCACACAGAGGGAGTCAAGAGAGGAACAAGCTCCATTATCTTGCATGTGCACTCCCCCTCTCACTTATCTCCCACAAAAACATGGCACTCAGCATGTTGTCAGAGAAGAAAGCAGGTCAAAGGGGAGCTGGATGTTCCTGTCCTGCAGCAGGCAGTGGCTGAGGGAGAGGATTTGCAAGAGCAACACCATCTCCTTTATCAATGGCTTACCCTGAAGACCAAGTATTTGTATTTTCTTTCTTTGCATATTTGTAGCAAGTAATACCCACAGCAGTATTTACAAAGGAGAAGGACATGGGGAAGAGCATAACCAAAACTCTTAATTACCAACTGAATAATTCCTCATTCTTTCGCCATTAATGACAACTGTGAACTACTATCAGTGGTGCTGTCATAGCACTCCTGACAAATCACAGAAACACAGACTGGTTTGGGTTGGAACATACCTTAAAGCTCATCCAGTTCCAACCCCCTGCCAGGGGCAGGGACACCTTCCACTAGCCCAGGTTGCTCAAAGCCACATCCAGCCCGGCCTTGAGCACTGCCAGGGATGGGGCAGCCACAGCTTCTCTGGGCAACCTGTGCCAGTGCCTCACCACCCTCACAGGGAAGAATTTCTTCATAATATCTAATCTAAATATACCCTTGGTATATACCCAGGTATGTTAACACAAGATAAGACTAACAGTTACATGAGCTAAGGCTCATGTTACACTCATCCCAATACATAGAAAATATAATAAAATTCAATTTATACCACTGATTGTAGTTCTGTAACACTCTGGGACACTCTGCAGTCCAAGTAACTGGAATTCTGGATATGCCAACAATTCGACTTGAATTCTAAAACAGTAAAGTGTCAATTCCTTTAGATTTCTGATTTTGAATAGTGTATTGCTCATCTTTGTCTCCTGTTAAAAAAGACAAAAAAAGAAGTGTTACTGTAAAAACTAGACCTGTCTTCAACATAAATCCCCTCCTGTATTTAAGCTGCTCATTCAAAAAGCGCAGATTTTGTTTCTCAGACTTCAGCTTTCCTGAACAAGAGAAGCCGTGGAATATATTCCAAATTCCCTACTCGAATGCATTGCAAAATTCTCTTCCCCCCCCCCCTTAAATCAAGCTCAACCATTTGAAGCCATCTGTAACAGCACGAACAGCAGAGGCATGAGAACGGACACACAGTCTTATTTTAACCACCATGTGCTGGTGGATGCTTTGACACACCTTCAGTAACAGCTCAGGAAGCAAGCACAATATAGGAAGGCGGAAGGAAAAACAAGCCATGAGAAGTGGAGACTGACGGAGGTGTAGTCAGTGAAGAGCTTCCACCCCCTCAGCTCCTTCTGCTGAAGGGGAAAACAGCTGATGGGCAGTGCAAAACCTCCAGTCTCTACATGGCCAGCATAGTCTTTTGGTTATTTTTAACCTGTGAGGGGCTAGGAGAAGGGCCTCAGGGAGGCCTACAGAAGCATACAAGAGTAACCTCTTGTCTGAATCTCAAACATGAAGGTATTTTAGGTGTGTCAGAAAAATACACATTAGTGCAAGAGAGGAAGGAAGTGGAGGCATTTTTCAGCCTGAAACAAAGGGGTTTTTAAAAGAAATTATTTTTTTCTGCTTCTGTTTTTAACATTTGACTTGAGAATGACATTATTATGAATCTTCTCTTTTTTTCATTTTTATTTTTATTTAAATGTAACTTAATTCCTCCCCTGCAATGCTGGCCTGTCGAGAACACAATTATCAGGGCCACAGACAGCAGCGTAAGTACACAACGAGACCAACACCTCTAAGTCTCAATATGAACACCTCATCCCAGCTGCCCCAGCATGTTTCTATAACTGCCTTTCTCTGCCCTAGGAGTGGGTGACATCAGGCCAAAGCAGCCTGTTACTGAAGCTGCCAGCACAAACAAGCCCAGCACAGGAAAGGAGGAAGGATACTTCAGAGTTTTTCCAAATTGCCTAAGCAACCTTTGGAATCTTAAAGCCACCTTCGATAATGTGCAGATTCTCTCCCTTGATCTGCAATGTAATTTAATCTTTGTTTCACACAGAAGAAAAGAAGACGGTTCTGAAATTCTGTAAGGCATGTAATGCTTGTGCCAAGATCAAATTCACTTTTTCCCAAAACACCAAATGGTGACATTCAGCACTAGGGGGAAAAACAAGAGTTTTCTTCCTCCATTTCTGCTGTTTGCCAAGAGACTGACTTGCACCTCTTAGCCACAACGGCATTATGAGCAAAGTACATTAGAGAGAAGTCTTACTTTTTTAATAGAACTTGTTGCATTCTCCCAGTAGGACACATGATACTGAAGAGAATATCCTGCTTCAGATCCGAACGGGGGCGTGACACTAATGAGAAGTGAGTCAGAGCTTACAGTCACACTGTTCACTTTAGGAGGCCCTATAGTAGCTGCACATAAAAAAAGAGCAGTGAATCTCTGGCATGCAGAACAGCTCCACGTACTGTCTCCAATCTTACTTTGATACTCTCAGCAAACATGCTAAATACGGGGAATACAACATTTTCTCTTCTACTTTATGCATTTAAGATACCTACTTTATTACAAACCTAAGGAAAAAGACTTTAAAGCATAAGTGAAACTAGACAATTAAAAAGTTTCCTCTTACCTTTCCCTAGAATATATCTGCAGTTAATGGTGACACCATTTTGTTCCTCTTTGTTTTTAACTTCAACTAGCCTGCCACATACTCCATATTCACTAAAGATCACATTTGTCAATAGATTGGAAGAGGAGTAACTAGTTTCCCACTCCTTGCTTTGAGGTCTCCACCTGCCCTATAGGTTAAAGATGATAACTTTCTTTAGTCAAGTACTCTGAGGTCTAAATCATGAAAAATAGTATATAAAGTACTGTCAGTACTAATACCAGAGACCTGTGTGATCACAGGTCATATATGGTGACTAGTCATCTAGCTGTTGTATCTTGGCTTCTTTCAGCAGTTAAGCTTATCAGCATTTCTAAAGCACTCCAGGATCTCAAAAACCCCACTCATGCAAACATTAGAGTAGTTAACACCTGCTTGAATACTAAAGAGGGGTAACTATTAAAGTAAAAATCAATCCTTGCATGCAACCGTTACTCACTGTACTTCAAAACTCCCAGCACAACCTGCTCTGTCCTCTGTTGCTTTAGAGAAAATTGCCCCCAGGATCTTTATATTGGTAGAGAAATTTCAGTTTCTTTCTACTTCCTGTTGCTGTACAACTGCAAATGCCTTGTATGTCCTTGCAAATTCCTCAAGCTCCCCTCTCGAGTGGGACTGAACCAAACATTAAAGGAAGAGAACAGCCTGACTGAGCAGCCAATGGTCTCAGTGCCTAGGAACTGATCTCCAGGGCAGTCACACAGGAATGACCACATAATGTTCCTCCTCCTCCCCACCAAGGAAGAGACGCATAAACCTCTTTCCCGCACCAAGCCTCTGCTTTGTCTTGCATTCCCATGAGCCCAGAGCTCAAAGGATCCCAACTCCTGAACAATCCTGTACCACAAGGATGGTATAGATACACTGGTTGTAGACTTCAATGCAGGATTTAGGCAATTCCTCAGCCTTGCATTCTTTACTGCTAGAGAAATTCCAAGATTTAGAACAGAAGTCACCAGGGAAAGCATCACACTCTGCAGCATGGACTACCACTGCTCCTCACAAGATATGGGAGAACTCCAACTAAAGAGTTAATAAATCTATTCCTCTGCTTCAGTATTACTTCAGAGGTGTTTTTAAACTCTGACATTTACTTTCTTCTAATCCTGTAACCAATCAGAGCAAGGCAAAGAGCAGATCTTGTAAAGAACAACAATATGCTTGTTCATACATTTAACAGGATTTAATGTGTACCCTTAACCCTTCCACACAGTAGTCAGGACAGTTTATATTTCTTAGAAAAGGGATCTGTTCAACAGAAACAGGTAGTTTGTAGTCAGACCACAACAAATCAAGGGAGTGTATGTGTAATGTTGTAGCTCTTACAAGGCTCAACCACCGAAGGAAACTCATCTCGTTCTCTTTTGATACTTACTGAAAAAGGGCACTGCTAACCCCACTTCAGAGGAATTAAGTACTATCAGTTTCCAAGTAACACACCAGGGCCTTGCGGTCTTTGTTCACTGAACACCTACAGTTCTCTCACGTGGCTTTTGTACATAATAGAATCAGAAAGTCTACAACAAACAACAGGTTTGGGTTTTTTCCCGAAGAAATCTTTGAGAGAGAGACACTAAACCACAAGCAAGCAGCACTTACTGTTTCTCTCTGCCACAAAGGGATCTGTTTCCACCCAGTCAGAAGTCACTTGCCCCAGCTCAGCCCTCACGCGCAAAACAAGAGTCCAGCGCCGCTCCTTAAGTGACCAGGGGAGACTGCATTCAGTGTGGGTGATCCGGGTACAGTTCATCTCATCCCACTTGTTGAAGGCCCCTCTGCAATGCAAAACAAAGGACAAATAAAGCACCAGCAGAACTGTGCAACAACCTAAAATACAATCCCTTCCACTAAGACAATTTTGGGGATGAAAGAACATGTTACAAAACTACCACTTTCATGCCACCTGAATTCCCCAGCCCTTTCAGCACCTGCACGTCCCCAGGATCTGGAAAAAATTAAAATTAGCAAGAGTGAATTTGGTAAGGCTAAAATTCCACAGGAAACTATGCAACGTTTCTGGGTGCACTTCAGGTCTTCAATCTTTTCTCAGTTCAGCAGACATATCCCAGGCTAAGAGATTGTTTGGCTTCAGATTCTGCTTTCAGGTATACATAAAAGCATGTGTAATAGACATCTTTTCTGTGTTTGTTCATTTCTAGGTGGGTTTTGTTTGGCTGGTTTAACTAATTGTGTTACTGGATTACTACAAAATCAGTTTGGTTGTTTTCAGAACTATTTACTTACGTTTTATAATTGACTGTGTATAACACCAAGCCTCTATCCACTTCAACAGGAGACCACCTCAGCAAGCTACGAAAGTTATAGGAATAAATCATCACACCCTTTGGTGCTGGTAAACGGGGAGAAGATTCTAAAATAAGAAGAGGAATAAAACCAGTTATTGAAACATTCAAGTACACTATAGATAACATCTGATCTCTAAATTCCTTCACCATATATTATATTTAAATTGCTTCGCAGGCAAACCATTCTTCCTCCTTCCATTTCTAGCTGCACTTGTATCACTACATTTAAGTCCCCGCTATACAAAAAGCACTCAAATGCAACTTACTACTTTTATTCCATACAGAACATAGTACTGAAAGTATCAAGTCCAGTACAAAAAAATAAACCCCATTACAAAAGTTCATCTATTTAAATTGTCTGCATCTTACATTTTACTGTGTTAACTTCTCAGAACACATTTTTCCTGCCCATCTGCCTCCTGCTAACTTGCTTGAAAACACAGAGGTTGCTTCACTGAAATCTTTCAGGAAAGGGGGTAGGGAAGCATTTTCAAGCCATTCACAAGCACCATTCCACTTGCAAGCCCCAAATTTCATCTGTTTTGAAACTGATTTCACAATGCAAAAAAAGAACAGAAACCTCCGTTAGAGGCCTGCCTTCTACTAGTAGCAATGTCCATCCAAATTTGGTCATGCTATGAACTCCTGGGGGTGAACAAGGACTGCAGTCATGCTTGAGCAGCTTTTCAGGAGGCAAGCAACACAGAAGTGGAAAGCAAAAGGTTGCGTCTCTGCTGATCCAAGCAGGGTGGAGAAGGAAGCTGTCTACTGGGACTGGAGGGCCACCAAAGGCCAGGCACCGAGCTGGCAGCAGAGGAGTAGGAAAAACAAGGAGGGGTGGGGAAGGGAAAGAGGAAGAAAAGGTTGGATGGATGAACGGCAGTTGAGCAAAAGGCAGAGAACCAAAGGCTGGAGAAATGGGGTGGGAGGGTGAAGTAAAGAAAGCCAGATGAGAGGTGGGGGAGCAGCTGGAGGGAGATGTTAGCAAACAAGGCAAAACAGTGGGCTGAAGAACTATAAAACACTGAAAGACATGGAGATCAACAGTAAGGAATTGGGACAGCCAAAAGCAAGAGACTATGATTACCACCAGTAGGCTGAGGTGAGGAAGGCAGGAAAATGCAATCATCTAATGCCTTCAAAACCAAAATAGCTTCACACTTGTAACCACAGCCTTGCAGTGGCTCAGGTGGGAAGGGCCTCTGGGAGCACTCTAGTCCAAGCCCCTGCCACAGGTAGAGTCAGCTCTGGCATTAAAACTGGCTCCTCAGTGCTTTCTCCAGGCAAGTCCTGAACCTCCAAGGACAGAGCCTGCATGGCCTTGCTGGGCAATGGCTTCACTGCCTGCCTGTCCTAAAAGGGAGGAAGATTTTCCTTCTATACTTGATTCATATACGCCTATGTAGTGGATCCCCTTACACCACCAAACATATGGGGTCAACAGATCTTAAGCTCAAAGACAACCACAACATGATATCCCACATTATAAGATTTCATTTTTTGTTCTTAAGACAATAATCCCCTAAATACGGTTGGGGTTTTTTCACATAAATAAGATCAGACAATGAAGCACTTCAGCTAAATTCTGTCCCCAGCCTTCTTTGGGAACATGGGGATAATGTTAAAAAGTGTTTTCTTTTTGATTTCTGCACCTGTTTTGTTACCCAGCACTGGACAGCACACTGATGCTGATGGTGCCATCTTTGGGAAGAGACACCATGCCAGGCTCTTAACATCCTCCATGTACAGGAAAGAGATGACACAAATCTTCATGAGGTTTCATTAAACCCTAAGTCCATTCACAAAATAACCAGGTTAAACTCTCAAAGTTTTAATGAGGCATGTTACTAATTCCTTAGCCTCTTAGCCACTACTTTTAAGTAGTGCTCTTAAGTAAACACACATTGCTGTAGGCTACAGATGGATCACTGAGCACTACAAACCTGTCTGAGTTTCCTTATACCTGTAAATGCAACCTATTAATCTCCTGCATATTTTCTTCATTTCAGAAAAGTTTTCACTTTCCAGACACGCAGATTCTTTCTTGCACGCTTACCGCTGGTCTGGCATGTGGCAAGGTATCTCACACCATCAGTAATTTGATAGAAACTGATTTTACAAACACCAAGAAAGCTGTCAGAACGAAACACAAGCAATGGCTTTGGGTTTCTCCCCTCAGAAAAAAAAAAAAGGGGAGGGGAGAAACAATAAAAAGCAACGAAGAATGAGGGCAGCTGGTCCATGTTTCCCTCAATCAGGACTTCACACTGATTACTCTGCTTTAGATTAGCATTCAAAACCAGAATATTTCCCCTACCAGCTTCAAAAACACTGCCAGTTATCAAATATATGGCTCTGCAGTTGTCTATCAAGATGCTGCGTGCCACAAGGCACTTACTACTGCACTGAGCTGGGTTTGTAGAGCACCAAGGGAACCCATCTGTATATCAGTTAGACATCTCAACTTGACAAGGGAAGTTACTGAAATTGCTGAAATCACACACTGTACTCTGTAATGATCTTCAGCTTGTGCAAGTCAAAGCAACAAAATACACACTTCAGAAAAAAAGCACTTACATATGAAAGTATCCTAGAAAAACCAGAGCCACCTCAGCCAGGGCAAGGCAGAAACACCCCATCCTTCCTTTCCCTCTGGAAGCTGGTCTCGCTGAGCCAGTTCTTTTAAAGCATCTCCCAAACAACACTCAGATTGCCTTTTTCCTGATGCAGAGACTTCCTGTCTCTTCAAACCACAAGTCAAAGCTTTCACACAGCAGAGTGTGAAGCCACAAGTTACAGTAAGTGAAAGCAGCTCAGCTTGGCCTAGCTATCAGGTTTCACAGCATCCATTCCTGCTGCTGGATAATTTCTGATCCCTTCCCTCGCATCAGCCTGAGAATACATCATTTTGCTGTCAAAAAAGGAAGTCGACAGGGAGGTAAAATGGGGGGTGTGGGGTGTGTGTGTGTTAATGGACTTTTTCCTTCTCTGGTACTAAACTGGCTTCTCATATAGTCAGGCAAGCACCAAAACCTGCAAAATCTTAATAGCAGAAGTGTGTGGCCAGGAGGGGACAGGCAACAATTGCTGACTATTCCTTTGGCTCAGATTTTGAGGTGTAGCATCACCATTTACACCAGAAGAAACATGGTGTGCCTACAAAAGAGAGAACAGAGAGGGAGGAGGTCCTACACACAAGCCAAACACAAGAACAGCTCCCTAGGAAATCCTCCTACTGCAGCTGGGATGGGACTGGGCAACACTGACTGCAGCAAGTCCCCCTGGCTTGCCCCAACCCACCCATGGGCATTTGGACTCCTGAGTCCATCTACAGAGTGCAAGCCTGGTAAGTTAGCTGCTCCCAAACAGCCAGGCAGCTGCACAGGACTCACCAGTCACAGGCTGGTCAGCCAGACCTTGATGAACACAACAAAAGGTGACAGCGGATACATTGAACTCACGGAGGTACTTGCATGATAGAATAAGGACCACACTGTACACGTACCCCATTCAAGACATGTCACAGCATCTCTTCTGCACTTGCTGGCATACAGAGTGAAGCCAGGATTATATACTCCTCAGCTACAGCATAGACCCAACCTGAAGAGCTTTGCTTTCAGGGCCTCCGTTATGGCAAAGCATTTACATGTAAGTCTAAATCCATTCCTACCCAAACTGTCAATTCACAAAATCAGATAGAGTCGACTCTAGTTTTTTAGTGTTGTTTAATATCTTCATTGATAATCTGGGTGAGGGGATCAAGTGCACCCTCAGTAAGTCTGCAGACAACACCAAGTTGGGCAGGAACATTGACCTGCTGGAGGACACAAAGGCTCTGCAGAGGGATCTGGACAGGCTGCGTCAACGGTGTGAGGTTCAACAGGGCAAAATGCCAGGTCCTGCACTTGGGCCACAACAACCCCATGCAATGCTCCAGGCCTGGGGAAGAGTGGCTGGAAAGCTGCGCACTGAAAAAGGACCTGGGGGTGGGGACTGATGGAGCTGAACATGAGCAGCTTGCGCCCAGGCAGCCAAGGCGGCCAACAGCAGCCTGGCCTGTGTCAGCACAGCGCAGCCAGCAGAACCAGGGCAGTGACTGTCCCCCTCTACTCACCACTGGTGAGGCCACACCTCAAATTCTGTGTTCGGTTCTGGGCCCCTCACTACAAGACAGACATTGAGGTGTTGGAGCAGGCCCAGAGAAGAGCAACAAAGCTGGTGAACGGTCTGGAGAGTAAGTCTTGCAAGGAGCAGCTGAGGGAACTGGGGGTGTTTAGTCTGGAGAAGAGAAGGCTCAGGGAGACCTTATCACTCTCTACAGCTACCTGAAGGGAGGACGTAGTGAAGCACAGGTCAGTCTTTTCCCTCAAGTAACAAGTGACGAGGTAACGGCCTCAAGCTGCACCAGCAGAAGTTTAGACTGGACATCAGGAACCATTTATTCACAGAGAGGGTGCTCAGGCATTGGAACAGGCTGTCCAGGGAAGTGTTGGAATCATTGCCCCTGTAAATGTTCACAAACCGCGCAGGCCCTCAGTGCCACGGTTTAGTGGTAGACTTGGCAGCGCTGGGGTAACAGCTGGACTACACGAACTCAAAGATCTTTTCCAACCAAGCTCGTTCGATTCTACGATTCCAGTACAGTTGACAAACGGGTGGCACACCACATACAGCCACATACACATACACCGTACCAACCCCTCCGCCACCGGCTAAACTACACAAGTTTTATCTGCTCCCTCACAGACGCTCAGCCCCGTGCCCAGCAGCAGAGCCAGGGGCAGCCCACACCACGGCACGTTTCTAGGAGCAGCAACCCCGCGCTGGGCAGGAGAAGCCTGGACTTGTCCTCCTTCAGAGGGACAGGCACAGCCAACGCACGGGAAGGGTGAAACCCGCCGGCAGCCCCGCTCTCCCCACTGCTGTCCCCCGTGCTGCGGCTCCCGCACCCATGGGACGGGCCCCGCTGTCCCCACCACAGCCGCCTCCAGGGCCGCCCCAGCCCGGGCCCCCGCGCCACAGGCTTCCGCTGACGCCCGGGCCGGAAGCCTGTCGGGGGACAGAAGCACCGAGAAGCAAAGCCCGGGCGGCAGCCCCCAGCCCTGTGCCGCCGGCCGCGACCGCAGCGAGCCCCGCTGCACCCACCTGCACCTGAGGCCCGCACCGCGCCGAGGAGGAGAAAGAGGAGCAGCGCCCAACACGGCATGGCCCGGCTGGCAGCGCCCCGCCGCCCGGCCCCGCTCGCTGCCAGTGGCTGCTCGCCGTCCCTGAGGAGAGGGGCCGGCGGCGGGCAGACCAGGCGGGGGCCACTTCACACCCGCAGCCCGCCGGGCCTGGCTGCAGCTGATTACGGGGAGCCGGGCCACCGCTCCCCTCAGCCCCGACTCTGCTCCGCCTAAGGGAAGGGTGAAACCAGCGACACCCCACGGGAAGGCAGACCCCGCCCTCGGCCCCGCCTGCAGCGTCGCGGGGTCTGGGGCCAACGGAGCCAGCGGGGGGTTCCCGGCGGTGCCCTCGCTTCAGGGGTGGCCCAGGCCTGCCGTGAGGGCGGGGCACGGCCCAGCGCCGACTGGTGCCCGCGGTGGGCAGCGCGGAGGGGTGCGGGTGCGGTTATGGCCTGCTGTTGATGTGAGAAAATGTTGCCATGAAGCGGTTAAGTTCCCCAGCGTTCTGTGGTGCACCTAGCGTAAGCTGCACAGACCGTGATGAAGCCTAACCTTATACCTTAAACCGGTGCTAATTATTACACGGTATTGCAATTAAAACATCTGAGGTGGTGCCGGCGGGGGGGGGCAGCATTCCTTCCAAATAATTATTATTTTAATAGAGCAGTTGTTTTAAAATTATTCACTAGGCAGAGACCTGTCTTTTAAGAGTTTTAAGCACTGCTTTACTTGAAAGTGCGATAAAGCAGAGGGGTGTTTGGTGTGCCTCCTGCACAGAGCCAAAATGCTCTCTCTTCAATACTTCAGAGAGGAAATGTTTTATTAGCAGCCTTCCAATGCCTAAAGGCAGCCTACAAGAAATCTGGAGAGGGACTTTGTACAAGAGCACGTAGGGATACCACAAGGGGAAATGGTTTTAAACCGAAAGAGGGGAGATTTAGATTAGATATAAGGAAGAAACTCCTCACTGTGACGGTGGTGAGGCACTGTCACAGGTTGCCCAGAGAAGCTGTGGCTGCCCCATCCCTGGCAGTGCTCAAGGCCAGGTTGGACGGGGCTTGGAGCAACCTGGTGTAGTGAAAGGTGTTGCTGCCCATGGCAGGAGGGTTGGAACTACATGAGCTTTAAGGTCCCTTCCAATCCAAACCATTAAGTGATGATGAGATTCTATGATTGGTACAAGATTGGGCAGAAAGCAGAACTGTGACCAGCAGAACTGCCAAAAGAGGAAACCATGCAGAGTTAGGGTACTTAAAACATCTTTAATTAATATTAATAAGGGTGATGTTTGGCCACCTCAAGGCTCCCTGGGCAAAGTTTACACCAGTGCCATCAGATTTCCAACTAAGGGAAAGCAGGCAAGTACAGCAAGAGTATCTTGTGCTCAGAGAACTAGGTAAGGGCTGGGCAGCTTTGATTTCCAAGCTTGTATGAATCACTTGATTTTGCTGTAGTTCAACTCCTACTCAGTCGAGAGATTCCTCCTTTCTCTTAGCCCTGTATGGCCTGCTTTTATCAACTGCAGGCTTTCAGGGCAAAGATCCTCCTTCTGCAAGGAGTTACACTAATAAAGCAGGACAGAATCTCAGTCAAAGCCTTTTAACACTGACAAATTATAAGAGCTAGAAAGTACAAACAAAGGAGGGGGAAGAAAAAAGCAAATGCTGAAAAACTCACTAATTGGTTGGTTGATTCTCAAAATGAGATGGGCTGGAAAGGGATGTTAGAGATTAAAGTCATTGAGTTATGTTTTGCTCCACTTAATATGGCTGACCTCTTTCTGAACCCTTCTGGGAAGAGTGACTCAACTCTTTCAGTCAAGCAGCACTGTTCTACTGAAACCCTCTGCTCCACAAGCTTCACTTGGGGATTTTCCCAGTGCCAGCCCTGTGCTGAGACAAAGATTCTTTAAGTATATTTGAAGCCAGTGGAGAAGTTTTGGTCATGCACTGTTAATGTGACTGTGGAGCATTTCTGTTGACAGCAAAGAAGGTAGCTGGGAAAGCCACTGGCAGTTTCTAACTGTGAAACTTACATAGCAAAACAGCAGGTCTAGAAGGCATGTTAATTTTGGTGGCCTCTACTTCATACTTGAACAAAATTTTTGATTCACTGAGGAAACTTATTAAAGAGCAACTCAAACCATAACTTCTGAGGCAGGGTTTCCTTCTACACTTGCACTGAAAGACACATACTTAGTGCAATTGTTAGAGAAATCCCATAATGGGTCATGTTTTGGTTTTTGCTTTTGTCAAACCAGACAGGAAAATCTTGCAGTCTTTTGGTTTTGTTCCAGCTGATGTCTCTCTCTCACCTTGAGCTTCCTATTGAGTCAAAGAAATTACTCTGTTAACAGTCTAGCAGGCTGCTAGGAGGGAAGTCAGATTGACTGGTTGTGCCTCCATGAAAAAAGGTTAATGAAATATATGGTTTTCACCATCAGTGGGTGAGGATGTCTTAAAACTGGTAGCTTAAGGAGAGTTGAAGAGAGAGGGGAGAGAACTGAGAAAAAATAGTGATTTTATGGAGATGGAAATGAGAGAACTGGAGTCAATGCAACATCTGATCCTATTAATCAGCTCCAAAAGAAAAAAATACTTATTAACCCAGGAAATCTGTAGAACCTACAGGAGTTCAGAGGTAATTCTGTATATTGCTTTATTTTCTTCGAGCTTAGGGAGCAAGAAGCAAAGCTAATGTCAAATCAGAAAGTAAGGAACAAATAAGTTTTCCTTGATGGTCTTTTTCTCTCACTAAAAATTATCAACATAAAACGTGAAAGGTAGCAAGTGAGGTAGAAAGAAATACATTTCAGAGGGAAAATGGTTCCATCTGCCACTTCACGTGTCAGGCTCTTAGAATCACTGAGAAATCTTACGTGTACTAAAAAAAGAAAATTCATTGTGCAAACTATTTGCTACTCTAAAGTCTGGCCTTGACAGTTATTGTATGTGGATGCTTGGGTTTACCCTTGTAAAACTGAAACCAACTCACCCATAAGAAGACAGATAATCAGTATGAAGGCAGTCGTTTTCCTGCAGCCCAATTTCTGGCACATAAACTTGAACAAAAATTGAATCTGCAAAATGTAAGGAATTTCTCCAAATATAACACATAGAAAGAGGTGAAATACATCTCTTGTAAGACTTGTGGATGCCTCATACATCAGGTAGTGACCAGGAGGTGAACGACATTGGGCCACAGTGGTCTAACAGGGAAATCAACCACCTTCCTTGTGCTCTTCCATTATCCCTCTTCCAGGCATCCCATGTAAAGAGCTGTGGCTAAATCAGTTAAGAAACCAAAAAAAGGAAGCAGATAAAAAAGAAAAATTCCCCCTCCCACCCAATTTGTAAATGACCAAAAATTTTTAAAAGTCACTGGAATTCATCTATGGTATTTACTCTGCTGATGTTTCGAGTAGTATGAACTTACAGACGTTTGCAAGCTCTTCAAACTCTTACCTCTTTACTTCCAATTCATGGTGTTTGCTGCTATGATTTTTAATGTTATTCGTGGAAGACAAATGTAATTGAGTTGTTTGGTACTGGCCTAACATGAAAACCATACCGATCTGTTCAGACATAAAGCCTCTGCCTGCAAATTGTGCTGTGACAGCTCTACTAACCTGTGGGAGAAAGCTGGAATGATCTGGGCCCTCATCTGCAAACTGAGTCCTATTGGAGGTAGATGGAAGGGTATTTAGGGATGTAAAGCAATTCAGCAAGACATCTTCATTCTCTTCAGAGTTCTACTCCATGTGGGACTTTCAGTAACTAGAATGTTCTGGTCCTCAGTAGCTGACAGAGTAAACCTTCTGCAGCCCTCTTTATTCACAAGAGGTTTGCTATGGGAAACATCATTGCATAGCAGACGTTTGAAGACAGCAAGCACTTTATCTTCCTATGGTCTTATTCCCAACCTGCAAAGGCAGAGCTGCTACCATCAAATAGTTCAAAATTAAAAGTGAATGACAAGATTTTTAAAAAGCTCCTAATATTTTGATGTTTGCAATAAGGATTATGTTGTATTTTTGCATTCAGACATCCTGTATATACAACCCTCTGAGAGTATGAGAGAGCGAACAAGTATTTCATCTCACAAATGCATAGGAAGAGATGATTTGGGATGGTGCTAAAGAGCTGATAAACATCTATGTATTCTCTTCCTGTTGTCCCTCGACACAGCCACATAAGTTTTGGTCCTCTGTGCTCCCCTGTCAGTTGTTCTTTAACACCCGTTCTGTTCTCTCAGCTGTGTTCATGCTCCTCCAGCTGCTGCAGGATCCATTTCTAACACTTCCTCTTGAAAAAGCTGAGAGAGAGAGAAAAGAAGAAAAGAATCCAAAACTGGGAAAGAGGAGCTAAGAGTGCAACTGGGAGAAAAAACATCCATAAATTGATGCACAGGCAGCTGGCACCATGGTGTTTGGGCTGCAGTGATCCCTATGCTCAGAAGGAAATGCTGGGTAGAACAGACTTCACCCTGGAAAGAGCTATGAGCACCCACAGCAGCCAGTAGTGCCTGGCCCTGCTCTGGGCTCAGGCAGTGTCGGAAATGCTTTACATGTGGCCCTGCAAACTAAGGTATTCTGAGGACTCTGGCAGCAAGAACCTGATAAGACCCATGGCAAGGTGGCCATGTGGCCACAGGTTTCCCAGGCCAGCATCTTGAGGAGTCTGACTTCTCACCAGCTCTTTGTTGAACCTGATATTACATCATCTCCCATAAATCAGCAGCTCCATCAGTAAGACAGATGTTCACTAGTTTGGGAATTCATTAGTTCTGTGTCACCACGGAGGGGGGGCTCCACTGCTGACTCCTGGGGATTTCCTTAGCATTACACAACAAGATAAATGCCTGATCATGTGAAGTGAGGTTTTAAAGATCAGGCCTCTCCTCAGAGGAGAAAAGTTACTTTATTTCTCCCATGCATTCTGAGGTAAGATTATGAAGTGGAAGAGTGAGTTAAGGAAGTTAATGTCACACCAGTAAAGACATTTGCCTTGTGCTAGTTCTTGAATTTTAACTGGAAAGTTGGTGCTGTCATGCTTTGCATTTTGACCTTGTAGCATAGGGAAGTGTTGTTTTTAATCTCAGGGCATATCAGTTAACAGTTAATACAAAGGCAAAAGGTAGGAAATATTTTTATTTATTTCATACTTAATACAAATATATTACAGTGGGAGCTTGGCCCCACTAAGCTCTCTTCAGGTTGTCTTCTCCCGCTCACAGTCACAGCAGCAAGCTGTACTCATATATATGAGGCTCAGGCTATGCTGTTTGTGCCTGTCAAAAGCAGAGAAGGCAAAGAGATCAGGAAGAAAAAAAGAAACCCCTCCCTCAATCTTGTTTGCATATTTGGAATTAGAGCATTATTTAGATTGTTTACTGGTGAACTGAGCAACCAGAACAGGTTTTCCTAGCGGCCAGTGGGTATGAGCCCATGCAGTGTGTGCATTTTGGTGTGCTGCGGTGCTTTAAACCAAAAAGTTTTAGTGATTCATTCACTGATGAAATAAATTCTCCTAGAAAGAGAGGGGAAGTACAATCAGTCATGGCATGCCTATTTGGAGCAGTTTACAGAGCAGCAGAAACAGATATGCTTATGTGGATAGATGAAACCCCCATACCTGCTGTAGATAAACTTGTCTTCCGGATCATTATTTCTAAGACAAGGCGCATCTTGACCTCTGAAAATGATCACTAATTTAAGATGCCGGGACATGTAGTTGATAGCTGTAAATAGTTACATTAACAAAAAAGACCACAGTGACAGAAAAAAACAAGTTCATCAAATACTGATGTTTAAATGTGTAATTGTTTGGACTGTACAATTTTTGGTGTGGGGATTTTCAAGGCGACAGGGTAGGAGGTTAAAAGAGGTTAATTCCATAAATCATTCTTCTTTGACAAGCGCACCCTAAGGCACATTGCACTGTTATTACAATATTATTTCTGGTAACGGAAGGCTTGCAGCACTGGGAAGTGACTTACAAAAGCACCTCCAGAAAACACAAGTGTCCAAAACCAGTGGCACTGGTCTGGCTTGCTGGCCTGGCTGATCTGACACAACTCTTCTCGGGGTTAGTTGAACTGATGCGTCCCAGCACCAGGTAGTTACTGGATCCAAAGAAAGAGAGTGAGGAAGGATTTGGGAGATAAAGGCTTTAGGCTGGGGTACAAAACAAGCAACACTCATCCAGTCTTGACAGCTGTAAAATCAGCTCTTCTGTTAGGTCGAATCTCAACCTGCAGGACTGCCTTACCCTTAGAACATTCCTCTTTGATGCCTGAACTAGACCATAATGCTTATTGAAAAGAATGAGTGGAGATCTATGACAGGAGCTGAATCTCATCTATTACTGGAATTTCAGATGGATGTTGCCAACGCTTAGACTATTTGTCTAAGCCTTCCAGCATCTCAGTGCTGAGGTACAAACTAAGATTCATGCAAAGAATTTGGCCTTACAAATGGACAGAAGATCTGGAAGCAAAAACAGAGACCTGGCTTTTCACACAGAGCCTTATGAAATACTGATACCAAAACTATGTGGGCCTATGGGCACCTGCAGAGCCCATTTCCATCCTGACGACTTCATTTGGTGACAGAAGACTTGGAGAGCATTCACATCTTGGCTTTTTTATTACTTTTAAGAATCTCCTCCAACAAGAGATGGAACAGGGTCCATGAAAAGGAATTAGGCAAGCTGGGTTTGGAAATGGTAATGCTTTAAGTTAGTTTTAGACATCATAACCGAATGCCATCTATTTGTCCAACAGTATAGTTTGCCAAATGTGATTAGACTCTCTAAAGGGGAACTGTTGACTAAAGCTGGGAAAACTGTAGTGATCAGTGCCCTTTAAGTTCCTCTCAAAAGTTCTTTAGAGTTAAGGGCTGCAGTGCAAATATGGCCAAACTAATTTGATGCATTAACAAATACTCTGCTTACATCTCAGAGGCTTCTGCATGAGGAAGGTTTTGCAAAAGAACGATACACAGCATGAGCAGAAAGTGGTTTTCCTCCTGCAGGGAGGATCCAAGTTCTTAAAAGTTTTCTGGAAAAACTTTGGTTGAACAAAGCGCTTAATTCCAATTGTTAGGTATTATTTTCTGCAAATAGTAAGTCCTCAGCACTTAAAAACAGAAATCTGTGGCTGAGAATGTCTCTGAAGGATAACCGATACAGCAGTTGATCTCTCAGGGAAGCTGGGAACACCGAGAGAGCCCAGCTTTCTGCTAAAGATGCATCCAGACCTCTAGTCAATGTGAACAGATTGAACCTACGACTGGAGAAAGGACACTGCTTTATGTATAGGCAATGGCACTCCTTTATGGCCTCTGGCACAGGGACAAGGAGCATTACTTGTGCCATTTGCCTTTGATCATGCATGAGCAGACAGAATATCACAGCTGTAGATGGAACACAAAAGGACCCGGAACTCTGGTGACCCTCTTCTGCAGCCACTGTGAGCAGAGAAATGATGCAGCAAAGATGAGGTAAATTGTCATTAGGGATCTGGGTTTAGGCAATCCCAACTGCAACTACGGCTGAGTGGAGAATGGATTGAGAGCAGCCTTGAGGAGGACTTGGTGTGGCTTTCAATGAGAAGCTCAAAATGAGTCAGCAGTGCACACTCACAGCCCAGAAAGCCAACCGTGTCCTGGGCTGCATCAAAAGGAGCATGACCAGCAGGTCGAAGGAGGTGATCCTGCCCCTCTGCTCTGCTCTCGTGAGACCTCACCTGCAGTACTGCATTCAGCTCAGGTCCCCAGCACAAAGAGGGGCATGGACCTGTTGGAGAGAGTCCAGAGGAGGCCACAAAGATGATACAAGGGCTGGAGCACCTCTGCCTATGAAGAGAGGCTGTGAGACTTGGGGTTGTTCAGCCTGGAGAAAAAAAGGCTCCAGGGAGATCTTACAGCAGCCTTCCAGTACCTAAAGGCAGCCTACAAGAAAACTGGAGAGGGACTTTGTACAAGAGCACATAGGGATATCACAAGAGGAAATGGTTTTAAACTGAAAGAGGGGAGATTTCTATTAGACATAAGGAAGAAATTCTTTGCTATGAGCATGGTGAGGAAGTGTCACAGGTTGCCCAGAGAAGCTGTGGCTGCCCCATCCCTGGCAGTGCTCAAGGCCAGTTTGGACAGGCCTTTGAGCAACCTGGGCTAGTGGAAGGTGTCCCTGCCCGTGGTGATCTTTAAGGTCCCTTCCAACCCAAACCATTCTATGGCTCTATGATCTCATGCTGCTTCTGTGGTAGGTGAGATGCAGTTTTCTGATGAAGAATACTCTGAGGCCACCCCAGAGAATTAAGAAAGTTTCCTAGCTGTTTTTTGGAGAAAGCACCACAGAAACCTTAGTCTTGACTATTACTTGCTAGTGTCATCACTTGCATGCTCAGCCTTTAGTTGAAAGGCCAATCTGGTAATACCAACACATGCTCTATGTTCTTTGTCAAAGCAGTAAAGGTAATGGCAGCAGGTCTGCAGGAGAGGAGACCCATTACAAAGAAACATGTCTAAAGCAGTATGAAGAGAAAGTGGGGGATGAGGGAAAACTCGTCTTACCAGTGAATTGAATAAGCTTTTAGGTCAACAAGGGCCTTATGAAAAAATAAAGCAGTTTGCTAGGAAGACGTGAAAGGAAATTTGCTATGACTCAGTCAAGAAATTGAGGAGAACTGAGAGGAAGTGCATGCTGCTCCTTTTATAAACAGATAGGGCACATAGGGACAGGAATGACTGGTGCAGCCAGCATAAAGAACAGTCTGGCCACTACAGCATGTACATGTCAGCTGCTTATCGTGAATGCAAATCTAGTTTTGTATTTGAAAGAGAATTTAGATTGGATCGCACTTACACATTTACAACCTTCCCGCACAAGTGAAAAAGAAACGAAGAGCAGGGCCCCAGGCCTGCAGACTGAGCTATGGTGAACAAGCATAGATGTTTTCTGGAGCTTGATTTGCAGGAATAGGGCCTGTAAAATCAAAGGAGGAAATTAACTCATACAGAGGTTAAGTGGAAAACATGCTGAAGAGGAATACACCAGTGTATGTACACACACACACACACACACCACACGCAGTTTTTGGGAATTAATGATGTAAGAAAAAATTTTTTGAGCCTCTCATGGAAAGATTTAAGAGTTTTGAGGTATCATCATTCCCATAGAGAAAAGACAAAACTGCCAACATCTCAGCCTGTGTAACCAGCCGCATCAGTGTCTTCTGTGCGTGTTATCTCAGGGACGTGCTCAGCTTCACTACTGGCAAACCGCAGAGTCATTGCCATGTCCCCCAGCCTGTGCAGAGATCCCAGGTCCCCAGGCAGGGCTCCAGCAGCCAGGCCTGCCAGAGGAGGGTAAAAAAAGAGAAATTCTCAAAGCTAGCTGCAAACTGCACACATGGAACCTATTACAGAATGGATGAGTTTCCTTTGCAATATATCTTGCAAAAAATACACTGCAAATAATTTCACAAACAATACCTGAAAGCTATTTTTGGAAGTTCTCTTTATGAAGTGATACTAGAACAAGCTACCCTGGGTTTTATGTAGAAATGCTAATCAGACCCCTCCCATCCCAAGGAAATGACAATGCTGAAACATAAGAGCTGAGAAGTGCTTTGAAGTATCAGGTAATATGGATATATACACACATTAACCTAGACAGTTAACTGGTAACACATGCCTAAGCAGCCACCTCATGTTCAAATAACTGACAAACAGCTGTTGCCTTATCTCCATCTGGTATTAGATAATAATATCAACAGCAGCATCATCAACAAAACCCACCTTTTTGTTGTTGATAATTATGAAACCTGGATGTATTGCACAAAGACAACTGCCATACATGAAGTACAGGTTTCTTTCAGAAGTCACTAATAAAAGAGATATGTTTTTAATCAAAATTATACATTTAAATTAAAATTATACATTTATACAGTGAACTTTAAATCTCATTTGACACTAGAGGAGAGACAAAAATATTGTATTATATATAATATGTATGTAATATATATATTATAAAGTAAATCCACAGCTTTGTATTATCACATAGCCAGTCAGTTACAAATATATATGTGGATTATGGGCAAGGCTCTTAGGATAAGGTCATTGTGGCAGAAAACTACTGGCTAAATAGTTTGCATATTTAAATTGAACTCAGTCTCCTTTTAAGAGACTGTTGAATGAATCTGAAATAAAAATAAAAAAAAAAACAACAAAAAAACCCCAAAAACACCGCACAAACAAACAAAAAAACCCCACCAAAAACCAAAGCAAACCCAACCAAGCCCAAGCAAAAAATAATTAGTTTTACAAGTCTGTTTGAATACTGCCCGTGTCCTTGTCCCTCCCACCTCAGTTCTTGTTTGGGGATTTTTAATTTGCTGCAAGGAAACCAGGAGAGGGAGCTCAAACCGCTAGGTACCAGCACTGCTGGCTAGAAAGGTAGGCCAGGGAAAAATCCTCACTTCTGCTTTCAGGTAACAGTTCCTGGCAGGTTTAATAAATGACAGTAACAGGACACTTGGTGAAGGAAGGGGAATATAGTTACTAGCAGCTAAGCAAGGCTGCTACTGACACCATTTTCTTTCTGAATGTACTTTGCTTTTGCTGTTCTAGGAAAAAGGCATCTTTGAGGCAACAGAGTTGGATTTGGTACTAATGATGACATTATTTCTGGGATGCCAGAAACTCACAAAAAAACCCCAACTAGTAAAAGCATAAGGACTTTTCAAGTTTGGTGTCTCCGTGACACAATGTTGGTACATGGTCAAGCAGAAGTTTCTTCAATTCTGTCATTTCCTGTCAGACTAACTACATCATGTGTTGCTTATATGGTGGCAGCCTCCACTATTAACACTAATTTTGTCCTTGCTAACGGATGCTGAGATGGCCATTTTGGCACCATCAATTCAACATCACTGAACAAATTCCCACAGTCTGTATCTATCTGTATTAAAAATGGGATTTCCTGGTATTACATTTGTTTCCTGTGCAAGGGAAAACAGGTAACAGCTGCATTTCAAGATCTTTTGGAATCTTTTGTGAAACCAAAATACTCTGCCAATACAAATTTTGGCCTCAGTGGGAAAACAGATACCTAGGAAATATCTTCTGTGATGAAAACAAGAATTTATGAAGGCCACCAATTAATGTAATTGGAAGGCGCTCCTCACCAAGATGTGTGTGACATTCACTTGCCAGC
This sequence comes from Neopsephotus bourkii, assembly GCF_033783945.1. Taxonomy (NCBI): domain Eukaryota; kingdom Metazoa; phylum Chordata; class Aves; order Psittaciformes; family Psittacidae; genus Neopsephotus; species Neopsephotus bourkii. Next base: position 3,732,005 of record NW_026901456.1, on the reverse strand, counting down.
TAGCTGCAGTATCAGGCATGCAGGCAACATAAAGAGGAAGATGATCTACAAAGACCAACTATGTTTTCTACTGCACATGTATCTCTAGTTGTATCATCCAAATACCTGCAGTAAATAAAGGGTTAATGGCCTAGAAAAAGATCCCTTGCTAGAAAACTTGCAGGCAATCTTGCTGACATTCTAGAAATGCACTTAAAATACTCAGTATGTGATCAATCACTTAAGTCTTTTGAAAATCTGGGTTATCTGTCACAGATGGAAATGGCAAAAAATCCATTTACCAAGAAGTGGCACTTCTGATGTCTTGGGATTCTCAAAGCATATCATTGCATTTCTTAGTTGGGTGCTATGGATGGGGAAATTCGGGGGAGGGACAGGTGGACAGTTAAGAAATGCAAGTTAAGTGTCACAGAATTTTCACTGTATTTTGATGAATATCAACCTGCATCAAGAATATGTTTCTCCTTAATAATTTACCAAATGGTATCTCTCAGTGCCACAATCCAGTCTGTAGAAATTTTCTGGGCTTATCTGTGATTGTCAGGAGGACTAAGTCAAGTCTGGTATCCCTGTGGCTGAAGTTTTGACTGCTCAGCACTGAGCCTGATTATTTGCATGTGGCTGTTTATCAGCTACCTGCAGTTTAAAGTTTGCTGCAATTATACTTTTAATGGAGCCTTGAGAAAGAATCTGAAAAAAAAAAAACCCAACAGAACAAAAAGTGGTTTAGTTCCATCTTAAAGGTTTTGCAAAAAACAATCCTAGTAACAAAATCCATTCCAAAAGCAGAAGTCATGGGAAAGTCACAGCATGTGATCCAATATGCAAAATCATTACCAGATGCTGGTTTCCTTTCAACAGCAACCCCATGACAGGAAACTTCTGCTTCATAACATTGAACCCCAAAGCTGGTATTACATGTATACCACAGTACCGACATTGGCAAGTGCTTCTAGTTTCAAAAACATTGGGTTTGATTGACTTGCTTGTGATTTTTACCATCAATACCGTATCTCATCCCACTGAATAATTTCAGTGAAGAGAAGCACACTCAGGGCTTCTTCTGTACCAGATAATAAAGATTAGCTTCTATTGTTAGAAATATTTTGAACAAGGAAAAAGAAAACCACTTCAAGGGTCTTACTCTTTAGAAAGGCTTTGGAAATTTAAAAGATGACATTTAAACAAAGTTCCTTTATGCACTGTAATAAACTGCTCTTAAAAGGCATCCTGTAAGAAATGCTGTCATATTATTTTTGGATACATCTGAAACAGATCAGAATGAGATTGCCTCAGGTATTTAGGAACTTGAGTTTCCAGTGTAAGTATTAGAATGAGTATTTCCATCTTACAGTTCTAGTTTTGGTTCTTCTGGCAACACTGAAAACAATTGATACAACATTTTCTGTAACCCACCTTATAATCAAACTTCAAGCACACATATATATATTCATTACCACTCATTTGGGTCTACATCTTGAAGAAAAATGTGGGTTGCCTGCAAACTATGAATTCTGTCAAATTCAGGAACACTCATTGTAGAGTCCTTTGCCATAATTTGAAATCTGACAGAGAAATCCCTTACATTAAATAGCTTTCATCCAGAGAGTCAAAACTCCAGGAGGCAAATAACATCTTGCATCACAGAAAGCAACCATCAAAATTACAGCCCACAGCTGGCCACTGAAATAATGGATGAAACATCTTCCCTAGAAGAGCAGGGAAAAAACAAACCCATAACTTCAGTACATGTGCTTAGAATAGCTTCACTTTTGCAAATGCCCTAAATGAAAACATATCCCCAAACTCTACAGAAGTAGATCACAAATACGAAAAGCAGGCTGAAATTGAAGTTGTCCAAGAGAAAAAAAACATCCAGTAAGGCCAGCTACAGCATACATCACTAAGAGGTACAGTTGCATCAACAAGTTGCAAGCTCAGATCATGCTGAAGAGACCACACAAGTACAGACAACTCCATACCATCTTTCCTTTAAGTATCCCACAAAAATCCATGGACGGAAGCTATTTACCAAAGACCACAATGACTGGAATGCTCACGTTCAGCATTCTTGTTTTAAGCCCCAATTCAGAAAATGAATTAGCACTTTTTTGTCTAAATCATGCAACATTCCCAACATAAGCCCCAGTTAAATTTATATATGATATTCTTCACATTGGCTTCTTTAGGAAGGAAAAATAACTGAAGGCTTATGGGAAACCTCCCAAGTATCCACAGTGTAGCTTCAATGTCACTATGTCAAAAATACATGGAACCAAGAAACGGATAATGAAGTAAATGTGCAAAATGTATTATGTTCTTCAATGAACACAAGGACATACAATTTATAAAATTAGATCACATCTTCAAAATTAAAAACCCGACATATATAAATACCAACAGTTTGTTACAATAAACCATAGCCCACATGAAGCTCAAAACCAGTTTACTCCAAATCAATTTCTTCGTACAAAACAAGCTACTTTTAAAAATTACTTCAGAAGAAAGTGGTATGCAAACTGAAACATTATTGCAGCAGATCTTACATTTTTTCCAAAGGAAAGTCTGTTGGCAAAATGAGACTAAGCTGAAAAAGCTCCTCACCTTTCTGTTAAAAGGCATTTTCTAAACTCAGCTTCGGTCCTTCTAATTACAGAAGGAAGTTGCCTCCTTTTTATAAAGGGATTCACACTTCTAAATACAGTTCAATTAGAAGCATAAAACAAAACAAAAAAGTAAATCAAGGCCTCTTAACATGCTTTTGTCATTTTAGTTTCTGCTTATTTTTCATCCTAAATGCAGTGAAAATCTATTTGACCCAACCTCTATTTACAATGAACTTCCACTCTGAAATTTTCCTTCCTGGTAAAGTGAACCTCCTTCCTGCCTTTTCCCCTCTTCACACTCACCCTATAGGAAAAGAGCACCTTGACACAGGGACACAGATACGTGAACAAGCCAGTGGGCACAAGGAATTCTACAAGTAGGGTCAGAGCAGCTACCTCACTGAGGCTACTCTTGAGCTCCTTGCATCTCTTGTTCTGGACCGGCTGAACCAAAAAGCACTGCCCCTGAGGGGGCTGGAAGAGAATGTCAGAAAAGTTCCTAAAATTGTGTCAGGCATCTATTTCCTTCTGCCTGTGTAAACATCATAAGATTCAATACTGGAACTTAAGGCTTCTGTCACAGTACACACTGGCAAAACAAATCTTTAGGATAGTCAGAAATTCTTCCCTTGGAACAGAGTAAACGTGCCGAGGTTACCAGGTTCAAATATATAAAGTGTGCAGATCTGCTCCTCTTTACGCAGACAGTATTCTTTTTCTCACATGATGAAGACTCAGTCAAAATGCTGTAAGGTAAGAGGAATCAACTGCTATAATGGAACTTTAGTTAGCTTGCAGCAGAGAGGGCATGTAACTTTCCACTAACAAAGTACAGATTTGGAAACCTGAAGACAAGGGTCCCAAAGTGACACTGTTCTCCTCTAAGCTGCTACTGTCACAGTTTTTACGTGCTTATTATGCTGCCAGTCCCATTATGGCTTTTATTTTCTCAGATGTTATACTATTTCCTTTTCTAACATTTCTTCTGACACTTTGCTTCCTGAAGTGTTGTCATCATTAGAATAATTTCCTGAGTCTCGACTCCTCTGTTTAGAATGTTTGTAATCTTTGACAGCAATTTGATTTGCTTCTTCTGTGATGATAGTCTCAATTATAGAACAATTTTCTATTGGTTCTTCTGCAGTTAACAGATAAGGACTGCTAAAAAGCTGTCCTCCAAAACCCTGCAAAAAAAGAAGCAGAAAAAAAGAGATGAACATTCATACGTAATACCTAAATAATGACTCTGCTTAACACCACAGCTGTACAAATCTGGTTTATCATGTTCAGCACATCATGAGGTTTCCTACCTATAATACCATTTGTTTCCTTAAGTCCACAAAGTCCAAGTTGGGGTGAAGTTTAGTGCATTCGTAAAACCAAACACTAAAGAATGACTACCATTATCCTATCTCTTCCACTATGCCTGTAGTTGTCAATCATCTATATAATTGTGGTACTTTATTGGCTATAGACTTATGAGGCCACAGACGACCTAAAGAAAAATCCTAATTTAGACAACTTTCAAAGATCATATGGTAGCATGGGAATGAGGTGTATGCTTGTAAAGTCTACAAATCATCATCAATTATAAAGCAAAGTTTGAAACAAAGAAGAGGAAGTAAGCTGCTGCGAGCCTTATAAAGCTCTCAACAGTGCACTCCTGCCTATCCTATGTGCTTTAAATCTATTCTCTGAAGCGGTCATTTATATTGAACCCATCACAAAGGTTTCCAAATATGCACTGCAATTATTATGTTTACCCATAACACATTAATTATGTTAACATTCTACTAAACAAACCAGCTAAAATGCTGCCTTACAAATAACTTAAATTCAGATTTATCCTTGTAAGCTACAAGACTGGTTTTAAATTACCACTTTATTCAGAAAGCTTCATATGCTGCCTATGCTAGGAGCTTCACTGAGATGATGGCATGATGACCTATGTAGGAACAACAACGTGCTCAACATCAGTGTTTGGAGACTCACAGAGGAAAGCACAGTGAAAAGCATTTCAAAATACACCAATACTTACATGTTGCCCTGTTCATTTCAGAACAGGATCCCTACCAAGCACTACTTGTGCCAAGCTCAGCTGGGAATTGGACAACATCTGCCTTTTTAGAGACCAAGTCAGGCTGGTAGGTCAGGACATTGCAGAAATATTTGCTGCCTGCTACACTAAAATTTCCTCTAAAGACTGGGCTTGCATTTTCACCTCCTCTGAGCATTAAAGGCTAGCAAAAAGGCTACAGCATGCATGCTCTTCCAGGTAACACAACTGGAAAGCATTTCTGGTCTCACTCGGCGGGGCAAAAGTATAGTATCACATTGGGTAGACATGCACACACTCTGGCATGAAGGCTTGCTAACAACTCTTTTGCACAGATAGAAATAAAACCACATATGCTAATCACAGAATTCTAGAAATTGACAGTACCCATTTTTTCCATATCTGCACTCTTAAAACTGATATAATTAATCTTGGCAGACCCATAAGATCATAGGATAACAGATAAACACTTCTGAATAACATTTTGCATGAATTTTTCTAAAAATACATCTGCTTAACAAATGAGAACAAATACATCTCTTCTTACCTCTATATTCAAAGGAGGTTGGCATGATGGAAAGAACACATATTTGATTTTACTGTAGGCTTGATACAGGGCAAAACCAAGAGGCACAGCCACAAGGAAGACAGCAATCAGGGCAATTACAAACGTTGCTAAAATGACCAGAGGCAAAATTTTATCTAAAAAGTTAAAAAACACATTCAGCCTAGGTACTCTTGAACTACAAACATTACAGAACACATTATTTCGAAATCAGCTACAGTACACTTCTCATTTCTACAGTAATATAACCAGCCATGATAATCATTACACAAATGACACCATTCCAATATCTGAAAGTTATTAAAAAAACCAGCACAAAATACACATTCTTTATAAGAACACAGGCATTTCCAAACAGGATCATCCAGTTATTCCCAGTTATATGTCACTACTCAACAGCAGGACAGAAAGGCTGCACACAGCTACCATGAAGCACTTGATGCATGTAAATCTATTGTGCTATTGCATGCAGGCAGGGTATAACTCCAAGGCACAAGGACTTGGGGGTACTGGTAAATGAAAAATTGGACATGACCTGGCACTGTGTGCTTGCAGCCCTGAAAGCCACCTGTGTCCTGGGCTGCATGTAAACAAGTGATGGGGAGGCGATTCTCACCATCTATTCCACTCTGTGAGACCCCACCTGGAGTACTGCATCCACCTCTGGGGCACCCAGCACAGGACAGACACAGACCTGTTAAAGCAGGTCTAAAGGAGGGCCGCAGAATTGGTCAGAGGGTTGTAACACCTCTCCTACCAAGAAAGGCCAAGAGAGTTGGGGTTATTCAGCCTTGAGAAGAGAAAGCTCCAGGAAAGCCTTATCGTGGCCTTTCAACATTTAAAAGGGGCTTATAAGAAAGATGGAGAGAGGCTTTGTACAAGGGGCTGTAGTGATGGGGCAAAGGGCAATGGTTTTAAACTGAAGGAGAGTAGGTTTAGATTGGACATAAGCAATAAATTCTTTATGAAGAGGGTGGTGAGGTGCTGGAACAGGCTGCCCAGAGAGGTTGTGGCTGCCCCATCTGTGGAATGTTCAAGGTCGGGCTGGATGGGGCCTTGAGCAGCCTAGTACAGTGGAAGGTGTCCCTGCCCATGGCAGGGGGTTGGAACTGGATGAGCTTTAAGGTCCGTTCCAACCCAAACCAGTCTGTGAGTCTATGGTCCTGCAATCCTGTTTTAACCCAGGAAATATGGAAAACCTTGTGACAAGCTAGGCTCAATTCCAGGACTTAAGGGCGAGACCTTATGGTAGAAGGAGTTTACATGACAGAATCCAGCTTTTGATAGCAAAATACTGTAGTCAAAGAAATCTTTTATCTGTATATTCATGAGCTATTCAGTGCAATAAGTTGCAAGAGTTTTGCAAGCTTCCTCCTCCTTTCCACCCTTCTGCTTTACAACATATTCTCTGGCACTATCTCTTTAACAAACAAACAAGCTGAAAAGAGTTTGAACATACTTAAACCAATACATACCAGGAAACACTTTACAAATAAACAAGCTGAGAAAATCAGGTCTTTTTATCTCTATTTCCAGTTAGTACAAATGATCAAAGAATTAAAGATTTCCTCACTGGGATATAAGAATGTACAAGAAGTACAGGGCTGTCTCTCAATACTGAGTCTTGGGATGTACTGCTTGACCTTAAATAGCCTCATTATTGTAATATGATATAGATAGATATCTATATAGAAGGATACAGGGAAAACTAGTAGCTAACTAGGAAAATACATGAATTATTTTACAAAGGGAAAAAAGTAACTTTTATTTCTTCTTAGGCTTGATAAAGACAAAGCAGTGAAGACTACAATATAAATGAATCCTAAAAGCTTAAGATATGAGAAAGTAGCATTACTATTATTACATTTTCTCAGCTTTAAGGCAGTTTGGGTATTTAGTAATGTTTCCAGCATTACAGCTGCTAATACAAGATAACTGGTCAAATGACATTCAATAGGTAACTGCCTCTTACGTTCCGAGTATAATCCATCTACAGATGTATTCTCGTTTTGCAAAAGGTAAGTTTTCAGTTACAATGAGCCTGAGGATTTGTCTCTTCACACTTTAGCACAGGAGTTTTTTTGAATACAATTAATTCACAGCAGAATGAAGACAATTAAAAAAAAAAGTACTCTTTAAAACAGCATTTAGTGATTCCTCCCATCCTCCTAAAATATCTTGAAAGCCCTGGAAATTAAAGCCTGTCTATTAACGAGGCATTGTACATTGTAATTCATAATCATTACAGTTATTAACCTGAGATAATTTCTAAACTGAGTTGTGGTCTAGAATAACCAAAACGTAATTGTGATCAGGTCAGAACAGCAGCAGTTTAGCTGTAGGAGAGAGCACAGAGCAGCGAAGTAACAAGACTGACCTTTCTGATCTCTGCCCAACTAGGTGCCAACTCTGTGAGGCCATCAATTCATGCTGCAAATGTTTTTTAACCAGTGAGACTTGCAAACGCCTATAAAGGGTTAACAATTTTCCTTCCAGAGGTGTAACAATTCCCACACTCTCCTACCTCCAGGTGTTTTGATGCATTCCTCTTTGCTGAAATGACTGCTTTTGTTATAAGCTTCTGAAAATGCCTGTACTTTTACACAGTACAAAGTCGAGGGCGTTAGATCAGAGATGGACCCTATTGTCTGTTTTATCTCTTTTACTTTGATTTCCTCCTGAAAAGAAAAAAAAGGAAGAATAACATGCACATAAATAGTACAAGAGTCACCCAAACAGATTAGAATTTTGGCCTCTGCTGAAGAGGTAATTCTGTAAGGTCAGACACTGCTGTGTGCTGGGATTAAATAAAAGAAACCACACAACTCTCTCCTAAGCAAACACACTCAGGAAACACTTATTGGCAAAACCCAACTGCTTTCACCATACTGAAATATTACAGTTCAAAGTTGTGTGCAAAGCAAAACTTTTTCCTGTTGCAGTTTGTTTTCTTCTTCCATGCATTTACACATACACATTTACTGATTACTGTAAAATATTTTACTGTAAGTAGCATTTAAAGAATATGGACAGATCCGTTAAAACATGAGTTAAAAGCATGCAAGACTTCATTGTTTTATGATAAATATAGTTATGTAGCATATAAACAAATACAAAAAGAAAAGAATTTGAGAGGCTGGAAGCTACATTTAATTCAGACAGTGCACAAAAACCCTACAACTTCCATACTAAAGTGAGCTATTTAGCAGTTTGTACAAAACTCAGCGCAATTCTGCAAATTGTTACACTTTAGCCACATCAATGGAAGAAGATACTTTGTGATAAAAGTCATCTTGACCAGATTTTTAACAGAATCTTTCAGCAAAGCAAAATAAAACAAATCAACTGCATGACTGATAAACCACATACATCCTCTTTTGAAAATAAGCTTCTTAAGGAGAGCTCAAACTCCATATTTAAGTCATAACAAATTTTATCTACTGTTTTAAGTACTGAACTAGTTCATACCTCATTATTTGATGAATTCGTCCAATATAGAACCCGGTAAGACAAGTCATAATGGTCCCTCATGACTTCACTCTCAGATCCTCCTGGAGGAGAAATCTGGATATGGAGCAAAGCATTACTGATGTCCAGCTTTATACCAGGAGGGCCAATTTCATCTTAAGACGTTTAAAAAAAAAATAAAAAAAATTAAAAATCAGACTGAAACAATAATAATAAAAAATATATGCATAACATACTGTGAATTAAATCTCTATCCATTTTTAAGAATATGTACTTCAAAGTCTAACTTCACTAACAGCTTTATTCAGAATCAAGTCCTGAGAAATATTTCAGTTATTTTCTCTTTCCACATTCATATATGGCTTCTGCAAGTTTCAGTGACATGAAATACACAGGCCATAGGATCAATTTTGTGCACTCCAAAGTGAAATGACTCATCAGGATATGGACCCTCTTTTTCATATATACCCTCCTTCACAGTTATATTATAGTTTAAAAGTGAGAAGCATAACAGTTTTGTTTTCTCTTGATGCATTACTTACCTAGGTTCTGTTATGTTACTGAAGAATAATCTAACTACCAAGACCTTGGAGATAATCATTTCTTGACATGTATGACTGACTCGAAGTCAAGTTTTTCATTAAGGTCACATTTCTCACAAAAATCAGAAAGTGCAACAAAGATAAAAATTACTGTAGTTTCATTCTGGAAAGTGTATCTTTGACTTAGAAGTCACTATCTTTTAAGACTGCTTTTCCATGAAGCTTTTCAGGGTTGTATGTCAATGTAATACTGCATCAGCACAAAATTCAGGGTGCACTGTGCAGTGGTAGAGAGAAAGAGGAGATGAGAGATGATGCACAAGAAAATAAAGGCGGTAGATTCTGAAATTATTCGACTTTGGCATCATTTTTCTGAGATAAAGATGTGCTCCCTGTGAATGGGAAAAGTCAGACTAGCGATATTTCTAGTACAAACACACAGTGATTAACGTAGTACACAGTGAGATTATAAAATGCCATATAATGGCAGTTTTATGGTTCAGTTTTGTAAAGGAAATGATACAATTCTAAATACAGTGAAATACTGGCTGTGCTGAATGGAGAAGACAATGGAAAAACCTCCTCTTTAACTTGATGAGGTCAGGATTCACAACAGTTTCTGTAGAGGAACTATGTATTCAGTTTCATTAATCTAGCAAGTTTCTTTCTGCAAATAACAGCATTAAGTACAAGTTTGTTGAGAAATGTAAATTTAAGAAAACATGTTACTTACTTGTTATCAGAGGATCTACTTTTACTTCATTAGACAAACATGATCTATTATATTCATTTAAGGCCTGCACACGGAGGTAATAAGATCCAGAAGTAGTAGTGATGATAGACGAAAAGTTGCATTGTGTATCAGTGATGTTTTCACAGCCGTGTACATTGAGCCACTTCACTGAGTAATCATCATGGAGTTTCTTCAGATACCCACTGCAAGAGGTATTTTAATAGTTTTTGACATGAGGCCTTTGAACTCAGGGTAAAAGGGGGGAGTGGGGAGGGGGAAGAGTATGCTGACTTGTGTTACATAGGGGGTTTTTAATTTTGGAAGAATGGGCTTCTTAGAAATTTCTCATATTTGGAATATCATTTTTTCATTTATAACTGCAACAATGAAGTTAACTGGATCAGGAAATATGAATTAGTGCTTTATCAAGCCTCAATAGAAGGATTATGTATCAGTTTCATAAATTTTTAAAATCCAAATAAGTTTTCATAGAGTTCCATTAAATTGAATATTTTTCTGTCATGATAAAGGAATTCTGAAAGAATGCTAGAGGTATCTCTCCTCTTCATTTAGATGCTGACCACAATATCTGTGCAACAACTGGATACTAAGATACAGTTTTATGTACGTGATGGGGTTTTTTCCATGCTGGGATCTGACCAGAAGTAATCAAACATGTTGACAATTGAAACCTTGAATACCTGCATTTTTACCCACTTCTAGTCATCTAATTTCTAATGAAACAATGCAAACATCTTTTAAAACTTAACGTGTATTTAGTAGTCCATTCCATCTGGTATTTACACTCTTAAAGAAGCCTAGTACCCCGACATTCTAAAATATGATGTTACATGCAATCCTTTCAAAAGCCACACTGTCCAGATGAGGTACCCCAATGTAACAATGAAGAACTATTCTTTGTAAGTATTTCACTTTAGCTTCTAGTAACTATTTGCAAAATACAATGGATGGCATTTAGAATGACAAAGCCTCTTTGAACAGAGATATGGAAAATGTTTTGCTCACATGAGATACTGTACATTGTAGCTCACATGTTGTTTATACTGATTAGTCCAATGGAGATGAAATTCCATATTCAAAGCAAGAATTCTCAGATTTGTTGCACAGAGTAGGTCATTCACTGCTCAAAATAAAAAAGAAATATACAGTTACTGGCAAGTTTTATATTATGTACAACAATATCTCACTGAATGGGTATTTCTCATGTAAATGGTCCAATACTTAAAAAAAGTCTGTTTTCATTCATTATAAAGATGGCAAACCGGTCAGTGATATAATATACAGCATATTAAGCCTTTAGTAAAAACAAAAATTACTTAAATCAATTCAGAAAAAATTAAGAAACTCGAGATTAGTAGAAACAAACTGGTTCAGCAATAACTTGATGAGAGAAACATGTAAAATACACATGTATAAACATGAAGTAATTTTGATGTACCACCCATTCAATCTAATGTTTGACTTCTGACATTCCCACAGTCATTTTTTTCCTGAAACAAGCATTTAGAAATACTTAAACTCACACCTGAAGCACACACAAAAGAATTTAGACATGCAAAACAAGCAACTGGTAGCAAACTGCCACTAAGCCATTCCTCAAAATCTGTATTAATAAATTCACCAAGGCCTACATAAAAACCAGTATTACTTTAAGGTTAGGACAACTTCATATGCATTCACTTACTGCCAAGTATACAAAAAGCTTTTATTTTGCCTACATACACATCCCTTTCCTCCTGATTCAGTCACAAATTCAAATATTCAATTTTCCAAAATACAGAAAGTAGATTTTGCAATACAAATTAATGGATAGAATTTGCCTCAGAGCAAAAAATCTTTTTTGCACCACTAAGGCCAATATTGATAGGTGACATATTTTATATTGATTTAAAATAGAAAATTTACATCACTGTTAAGACTGCTATTATACCACAATGAGTAAGAATGTAGTACTTCTGCCTATTTCTATTGCTTTAGAACAATTTACTTTGCAACAGTTTAAGCAATCATTTTAAGATGATTTTACTCTGTACCTTTACGTGTTGTTTTTATACAATGAATGGGACTGAATAAGCCTTCTTGCCGTTCCAAAGGAAGAGTTGCTTGAACTTTCAAACAATAGGTAGTGTCTGGTGCAAGATCATCAATTGTGTCAGTAGGAAAAACACTTTGACTTCTGAACTGTAAGAAACAGTTGCAAACAGCATTTGAAGAGAACTGCTCTTCCTTATGAGCAGTACTTTTTTTTCCCCTTCTCCAGGTTTCAGCCCATTTATATGTTATGCCTTTAAAGTGCTAAAATAGGGAATTGAGGACAATATATAAGCTGAATAAATGCTAAAGGGAAGTCCCAACTTGGCCACGTGACTGAAAGGAAGGAATACATCATGCTATTTTAAACACATGAAAGTGTGGAGGGACTGTGGCACTGCTCTACATGACGCATTACTCACCACACAGATTGAGGCATATAGTCAGAAGAGAAATAGTACACTTCCATCCCTCAATTAATTGAGCAAAAACTTCCCCTTCCCTCTCTCGCTACCTCTTTGCTTTCAGTTTACCAGACTTTCCAGCGACTAACCTTTGTACACAGCTTGTACTTAAATTAAAGCTTCCCCCCCCCCCCCACTTTGATGTGTAATGATTATAACTAGGTCTTCAAAAGGAACATAGATACTCTTTAGCTCCTGCCCTAATCTAGCTGTCACCCATTCCCCTAAAAGGATAGGGAAAAAGAAAGACTGCTTCTACTTTGGTCTTTACAGAATAACTGGAGCTGCTGCATGAGACGCACATTATGGCTTGGAAACTAGTTCACAAATTCAGGACCTCAAAAGAATCCCTAAGAAACCCAGCCTACAGTGTAGAAACAGAGACCTTAGTTAATGACACAGAAAGGTATACTGACACCTTTAGTCAAGCTGTATGGTCTCAGTAAGATCAAGTTAGCCTCTTCTTCCCTATATCTATGCCTTACTATAAATGCTTCTTCCCACTGCCTTGAACTCTTTCCCTCCCCGTTCCTGCTGGCTGAGGGTGGCTCCTGATCCAACACATCTGAGATAGTTTCACCTTCTTCCTCATGCACTGAAAATCTGGTTCATAGAAATACAGACTCTTCTCACTAAATATCTAAGGCAATCCTCCAGTAAAAACAAAACAAAAAAAGCAAACACCTTCTCCCAATTTTTAGGCTGCTAACAACAGTTATGTACAGTTACCTAATTAAAGCACTCTATTTTAGAGCATGAAACAAAGTACATCTCTGACAGTTATATTAAGGTTAAAAAGTAATAATAAAATAAGTGATCATACCTCTGAATTTGATGAATTTTCCCAGAGAACTACGTTATATTTAAAATCTAGAGGGGTTATCCACATTTTTCGGACCTGATTTTCTTCTGGAGGAGAAACCTTAATTTTTATGACTCCATTCACGGACTGCAACACTATTCCTGGGGGTCCAATCTGAGCTGCAAATATTCAAAGAAAAAAGTCAAGCATGATTATTAAAAAAAAAAAGTAATTTACATTCATAAACCCATACTAATTGCCTATAGTATCTTATTTTTAATTATTCTAAGACAACAACAAGATCACTGTAACTGCCTATAGGATCTTAGTTTTCATGAATCTATTCTAGCAACCATGCACTGCTACCTGGTTCTAAAAGCAATGGAGTCAAAATGCAGTGTTACTTATTCAATGGTTTTTAAAATCTGCAGTGAAAATCAGCATAAGTTTTTCTCAAACATGCAAGGCAAGAAACCTAGCTCAGAGAAATGAATCTGATGTTGAGGGAAGGCTTCAGCCGCATACTATACTGTAACTGCTGAAAAGTCACAAGGTTAGAAGAAAACTTCCATAAAAGCCCGATGTCAAAAAGGATTTTTCTGAATTTTAGAAAAACACAGACTAACAGAAAATTGTCCGGAAAAAAAACATCACTTACAGTATTTTCCCCTTTCTGGAAAGAGAGAATCATAACACTCCCTGACCTGCAAACACCTTCAATTATGTTAAGGTTGAGAAAACCACCAGCTCCTGTTGTAATGAGCAATGGAACCCATACACATTTTTTCCACAATAATGTCCTGAAGAACATTTAATGTTACAGTATATATGGAACTCATACCTATAAAATACGGAATCATTTCAAAAGTGCTAGACCATGGAGACACTTCTTCCCTTCTTTCAGCCCTTACACGCACATGATACATTTCATAGTATTCAGTTATTGCTGAGGAAAAGTCACATTCTGTGCAAGTAACATTTTGACACCCAAGCAACCCCTTCCACTCTGTTCCATTTCTCTCATTATCTTCAAACCTGTAAGAAAGAAAACACACCCCAAAATGAAACTAAGATGCAATTTAAGTCTTGAGATTATTTTTCCTATCTTCTTAATGCTAGTAAATGTCACACCATTTAACCCTGTTTTATCACCAGCACCAGTGCAATCAATGTTATCTACTTAGTTATCCTAGATTCATATTGCAATTTTAATTCATTAATTGAATCTACTAACGTATTAAGTTAACCTTATTGCCAAAGGTTAACTAGCACTCTGAAAAGTCTGACACCAGCTTGCTTTATTTACCACGTAAACACACAGTGCCAGAAAACAACACCAAAGGATGGTCAAAATCCAGAATTATATCCTTATACACAATCCCAGGCTACCAAGGATTTTATAATTTGTCAGAGAAATTTAAAAGTCTTGATGGCAAGATGTGCTTAAAAGAGCATAAAAGCAGCAAAAATAAATCCAAATTCTGACATTAGCAAAGAATGTAGATTAGGGGAAAAGAAAGGAGAAAAAGGGAGTTCAGCACTAAGTGTTGGAATAATTAGCTTTATAGAAGCTATTTTTCTTGTGGGTTAACAAACATACACACCTTATTTAAGAGACATTTCATACGGAGATTAAGTATGTCCTGACCAGAAAAGAGGCACAGACTTGCAATAGTAATTGTTTATCCTCAATGCCTATTTTATCTTTTAGACCAGTATTATATTTTTAAAATAAAACTATTTTCAAAGCAGCTTTCTCATCTACACATTGAAGATGAGAAGGTGTTTGGTGTTGGCTTTTTCTTTTTAAATAAACCTAAAATTATTTACTAGGCAATCCTAAAATAAACAACTTTGTGTTTTTTATTAGTTTCTTGTCAGAAAAATACAAATATTAAAAAATACCAAACGCGTAAAACCAAGGAAACATTTAAGAACAAAATTGGTTTCACATCTGGTGACTAGAATTTGCAGACAAGAAATCTAGATTCATAAACACTGACAAATTACCCAAAAACTACACTCAACATTCTCTCAAAATCTGTATGTGTGGCCACAATGTACCTTAATTTAAAAGCAAAACAAATACACACAATGTGGTCCCCCTCCACCCCCAAGGAAACAAAAAAACCAAACCCAATCCAAATCACCAAAGAATAAATAAATCTAAATACTGCATTTCTTAGTGCACAGGTTAATCTTCTCGAAGAACCACTTGATTGTTCAGCATTACTACTAGGGGTGTCCTGTATTTATAACATGTCACAATTGGTGAAAAGTCTGATTTTAAATATGAGTTAGAGAAATGAAGGACAATGCTCGGATTCCACTTCAAGACTTGGTCTTCCCAGCCTTTACTTTCTGGATTTCAAACCATCTCCAGGAGTTTTATGTGACAGGATTGAGAAGTATAGTAATTAATTAATATGCTCTTCGACACAAATATGTGTCAGACATTGCTGGCTTAGAATAAAATTACTACTTACCACCTGTATTCTGCTGAAAATGTCACATCGGTATCATTCCCAGTGTAGTTCCAACTTAGAGTGAAATTTGTATTTACAACGTAGACCTGAATATCCTCTGGACTCCTCAGATTAGTTTGTCCTACAAGAAATTTACATAAAGGTAGATAAAGATTGTGATAAATAATTTGTATATGACTCTCAGGAATAACTTCTGTTTAAAAAAGTAGAGTTTTACAGTGAGATAACAAAAACTGTAAGAGTTAAGAAAACACCACACTACTCAAATGACACTTCAATGTATAGCTCAGGAGGTATATGCTCAAGTGCCATATATGTATTATCAGAGGTGCATCAGGTAGCTCCTCTGCTTGTTTGACTACACATCTCCTTCCTCTGTGCTTAAAATCTTTCTCCCCACACTCCTTTAAAAAAGGTTTATACAGTTCTAACATTCGAGGCCTGTGTTCTCTTGATGACAAGCAGTCTGAAATGCCTTTAAGCTCGTATTTTATTAGTTGGATCCAACATCTGGATCTCAGCTGCACACTGCTCGGGACTGACCTAACACTGTCATTTCACAGTTGCAAAGAAGACTGAGTGCAGCAGGCTTGTTTTATGTCACGTGTTACTCCCATAAATTAAATGTATTGAGCATAAACCCCCTCATGCAATGCTTCATCGCATAGCAAGATCTTGTATCTTGCTGACGGTAATCCTGGGTTTTCTTTTACACAAACAGCAGTGCTTATGGACTTATGGAGGGCAAGTGCTAAGTCTCGGGACATGTATAAGAATGTCCACAACATCAAGGGAAGGACCGGGCCATGACAAGAGAAAGCTTAACCGGCAGCTTACCAACAGGAGGGAAGCATGCATGCTAGAATCATCTGCTAGAGAGCTTGCTCTCTCCTATGTTTTCCACCTCGTAATTGCCTTATATTCCACTTCCTACAGAAGACTCCTTTACCATTAACTTTGAGATATGCAGAATCCTAGGTGTCCCATTTGAGATACAACTCAAGTATCAGAGATCAGATGAGGGTAACAATGCTGTGGCAGAAGGATTTACTCTGATACTTACAGAAACTGAAGCTTATCCAGCTATTTCTAAGGTACTTTAATTTGAATTACTTCACAGCGGTATATGGCACTGCTTCAAAGTGGTGAGGCAAGAAAGTTCTTATCAGTGCTGAAAGTCTGGACTGAAAGTTTTCTTTATGAGAAACTAAACCAGGCTGTGGCTTACAGAGCAAAGGGAAACAGTGTGAAGGCACAGGGAATATGTGTGAACTGAGGACACCTCAGGCAGAAGTCACTAAAATTATACCAAAACCACCAAGAATATCCAGATTTACAGAGCTTAAGCTTCATCTAAATCCTTCTGCCTGCTACCCTATACCAGGTACTGCTGACAACCCAGGCTAGGTACAATCTAGCCAGCAAATACCTCTGTCTTCTAAGAATGCACTTTAATCTTCTAACACATCAGGGGAAAAATAATAAAACCAATAAAACAATTAAAAAAAATCAAATCACCACAGACACCTCTGGCTTGACTCTAGTTTTAACCAGTGATGTGTCACATTATTAGTCACCCCCCAATGGCTACAGCTTCTAAAAACATACATTAGTGACCATGTTTGTGAAATTGCTTTTTGATTATATTAGGAAGAAATCAGAATAAATACATCCTATTTCTCCTGGGCAACCAAAGTCTGTTTGCACATCTTGAATTTGATTTTCACACTGGCCCTTCCTTGCAAAAACTGTTTTATATTTTACATGATGACCGAGTTCTCTTTATGAAAAGGAAAGGTATATAGAAAAATGATCTATATGGATATATAGATCTATATAGATCTATAAATGATCTATATAGATATACAGATCTATATGGATATATATGGAGACTGAAGTCTCCAAGATCTTTTTGGAGTCTTGAAACTGAAGTGGTATCCACAGACTTTTGGAAATGACTCCTGAAAGCGCAGAACTTGAAAAAAAAAGTAATTCAATAAAACCCTGTGGATCCCACTACAGGAGTTTCTTCCACAATGCATTAATTTGTTACTCCTCTAAGCTGGAGGCCCAGAGCACGCCAAATCACATTTGATCATCAGAAAATAAGAAAGCAAACAACTATCTTTTTCAGATATTTATCTAACAGATAGCTACAGTTCAGCCAAAAAAGCTTATGATAACAAAGGCAGCTAAGTTCACATTTTTGCAAAAAAACAGCAGTTTTGAATATTTATAGCTCTTCACAGAGGAAATGCTCACTTCATGGGAAAACATTATTTTCACTTTACTTGAGAATGTTTGCATTAAGAATCAAAAGGTCTGGAAGAAAAAAGTTCCATTGGCTTTTAATAATAATAATAATAACAATAATAATAATAATAATTTAAAGCAACACCCCCCCCATTCTGCTATTACCATAGAAAGTGTAAGACTGTCAGAGCCACCAAATTTGTCTGAAAAATATCACCACCTACAGGAATTGAGAGATTGAATGTTATAATCTTGCTTAGCAAAACTCATTGCTTCATGAGCCAGTGGAAGAGTATATAAGTGTTGTGATACAGCATAACACCTTCAATTTCAGTTCTAAAGAAACTTCAACAGATTGACATCATTCACATCTAAAGTGCAGGGTAGTGCTTCTCCCTGTAACTATGCATATTCATGTATTTGCAGAGACTTAAAAAATATAATTTATACACCCAATCTGTTTAAATATTTATCTTACTAAACAGTATGATGAAAAACCTGTTTCAAACTGTCTTTTTGGAATGTAATTCAACCTCTGACATTTGAATAGCCTCCTAGAGCAAACCAAAAGTAAGATCTGGTTTCCTGAATTCTCTAGGAGCACACATACCAGGTTTAAAAACCTGCCACAGCAGTACTAAACTTCTAGAAGTCTTTACAACAGGAGATTCCCAACATAGATTCTTTACCTTGAACAACATAAAACCTCAGAGTAAACCATTAAAACACATAGTATTAGCTGAGAACAACAATGCACCTACAGAACTCCAACATAGAAAAAAAAATTCTACTGTATCTTAAGACTATTATTTTTGTTTGTCTTGTTAGGAAATAAAATATTCACTGCACTTCCAAAGGAGCTTTTCCACATTTTCAAATCCTTATCTAACATACAGCATAAAGCTTTACAATAAATATTTTCCATTTGAGGTCAGATAGGAAAAAGAAAGCCTGGAAGCAGAAACAAAACGGTTTCAAGACTCATGCTCTAACAAGGTATATTTTCTTGCCAAGTTACAAAAAATGTGCTTATGTAAGACATCCAACTAATGTTTAAGTAAGGCCAGCTTTTGTTAAAGCTGGTAAATACCACAGGAAACAATCATATCCTCTTCCTGGATACAAACAGTGTTGTAAAAAACTAGGTCTGGATTCTAACATTTGGAAGAAGATACAGTATTCCAGCCCTGCAGCAGGAGCACACACTGAGAACTACAGGGATTTATTCCAGAACAGCTTTGTTTACAGGCCCAAAAGACGACTGTCGCAAGCCTTGGGTTTGACTCCTTTTTTCTTGGAGAACTTCCTCATGCAGTTTTGAACAAGGCTGGACTCCAACTTGACAGCTACCCTTTTTTAATCCTCCTTACAAACTGCTGAAGTAAGGTATTAGGAGCTGTTTTCAATGGCACACAATTACCTTTACTTTAATAAACAGTCACATACTATTCAGAGGTATCACCTGTAAAATTAACTTAAAATCCACTACAGGGTTAAAAGTAACTAGTACAAATTACAATTCAGGGAATCCTCAAAACGTTCAGTGTTATGGTCAACAACAATGTACAAGTGTGAGAGCACTTACAGTCAGTGCACAGCAATGGTCAAAAAGGGAGCAAGTTAGAAACGCATATGGAATTATGGGAGTAAAATAGAAAGCTTAACATCATTATATAAATTCATTTTAGACTTATTTCCCAACACTGTATGCTGCTCTAGAGTGCCCACTCTTGTTATAGAATAGAACAAGACGGAGAAGGGTGACAAGGACAACCCAAGATATGGAACAACTTCTGTCCTGGGAGGAATAAGAACATAATTCTTCAGCCTGAAAATGAGATGGAAGGGTGGCTGTGACAGATCTACATGCCTAGTGAGTGGCATGAAGAATGCAAGCAGCCAAAGATTGTTTGCTGTTGTCTTAGCACTAAGCTGGAAGCATCAAATCAAGCACCACTCTGCTCTAAGCAAACAAACTGAACTGTTGCTTTACTGGATGCTTAGTCAACCTGTGGAATTCCTTCCCTTAGGACCCTCTGAATGCTCAACCCTTACCAAGCTTATGAACTCAAGAGTGAAATACAAAGTCTCAACATTACAGACTGCCATAACATTATGTTGTGAAGTGTCACTATATACTTTCATTCGGACCTACTCAGCTACCAGCCACTGCTGTAGATGAGCACTGGACTGGACAGCCTTCTGCCTTCATCTAGTATACGACATAACAGAAAAAAAAACCAACCACCAAACCTGACACACACACACATACACACACCCCAGCACTCTTTGTAGACCTATCTCAAGTTTGATGAGGTACTTTCCTCCTTGCCCTGGTAAAAAGAGGGATCTAATTAGAGAGATAGCTGTAATTTTATACTCTGAGGAATGTCTTTGGTTGAAATTTGTTAAAAGTTAAACGATCATCAATTCCAACTCTAACCATTCTATGATTTACATTAGCTATTATGAAGAAGCTTTTCACTATGAGGGTGGTGAGGCACTGGCACACACTGCCCCGAGGAGCCATGGATATCCCATCCCTAGCATTGTTCAAGGCCAGGTCGAACCGGGCTCTGAGCAACCTGGTCTAATGGAAGGTGCCCCTGCCCATGGCAGGGGGTTGGTATTAGATAAGCTTTAAGATCCCTTCCAACCCAAACCATTCTGTGATTCTATAAATTTTAACACTTCATAATCACCCATTCATATATTTGAAGTACAGAAACTGAGCTGGAAGAAACCTTGTAAGGTCACCTGTACTTCATGCTGAAGAAAGCAGGTGGCCAACTCTCTACATACATAACAGATGTTTGCATAAAGATGCCCTATGGTTTCCACCACCAAATAATCTATTTTTCACAGGCATCTGACCTGAAATATTTTGCTACCCTTACCACTAGAGATTAGAGAAAGCTTTCTGTAAGTCAAAAGCAAGTAACTCCCAAATCAGATTTCCTAATAGATTCTACTGGAGGTCTGAATCTTCACATAACAGATCCAAGTTTCCTTACAGCAAGGACTTGCTTAGTTGCTATTCATAGTCCACCAGTTTATATACTGCAAAACCCAGAGTCAAGCCTACGTCTCCCCTAAGCACATTTAGCCTATGTAACTTTGTCAATGGATATTAAAGCATATTATTCTTTAAGTCAGTCATACTTGAAAACTATGTTAAACATGACTAACAATAAAAACTGAATGGCAACAGTTCTTTTAGTTTTCAAGACAAATTTTCTAGCTTTCTGAATGACTTTTATTGTTCTCTTTTGCATTCTCTCCAAATGGTTGAACTTGCTTGAAAAAGCATGCTTCAGAAAATTACAATACTGCACCTGAGACTAATAAACAGAAACGTAGCTTATAAAACACATGACACAACATCTTCATTCTAATTAGCACTGCTGTGCCCCAGTATTTTGGGGGGTTTATACAGCATTGCACTTAAACTCCTACACATAAATTACAAGGCATTGTAACATTGCATCTTCCCCTCTCCCTTGAACTGATATTTAGACCATCCTTTGCCATCCTCCCTAAAAGGCCCCAACATGTCCTTTTCCAGTACTAGCATACTTTTTCCTAGAGTATTTCTCCAGTTTGTTGGCACACTTCTCAATCCTATGCCTGCTTTTCAAAGCCATTATGAGCTCCTCCCACTTAGTTATATCTGGATTTAATAAGCTTACACTTTTCTATCATGCATATTACTAGCAGAACCCAATTGATACATCCTTCCCTCTTGACAGTGAACCGCTAAAAAAATTTGATGAGCTGGGAAAAAAATCATACATAAATTATTTTTTTTCCAATATGCTTAAGATATTAATATACAATAGATTCAAAAGCAATACTAAACAAAAATACATGTAACTGGAGCTCCTCTATCTGAACAGCCTTTTACTTTAGTATAGCAGAAACTCATTTAATATGGTATTTGTTCTCAGTACTATAGATATGCATAAACAATACACCCAACCATCCTTTCACATAATACTCCTTAGTTACAGTGTTTTGTGTTCTCTTCTCTAGTTAGTTTTCTTATATCCCAATGAACAACAATCCAGGAATGAAGGAGTAAACTCAGTAAAGCTTAATTACTGGATAAATTTTGTTACTTAGCTAGAAACCTGATATGCAAAGTAATACCAAAAAAAACCACATCTTCCTGGCTTATTTTATCAATTTTTAAAAGCCAGAAATTTAAACTGAATTAATGTTTCTTCTCTTAAAGCATAACGACACTTTGGTGTTCAGGACAACACTGAGAGATAAGAGTATGGAAAGAAGAGGTTAAAGAAAAGCTTTTTGCATGAATGCCTATCTTCCTTCCCCTGGCAAATTTTAATGAACTCAAATAAATACAGAACTGTTCTAATAAAGACCACAATTTATAGCATTTTAAGTAATATTTTGAATAAATGATGGTTGAAAATAATAACATTATAGAATAGCAAAAAACATTCAGCATCACAAGACCCAGACAGAAGCATCACTTTCAAAACACTTTCAAACATTCAGCATCACTTAGCCAGACAGAAGTATACTCCTTCAGGAGAAAGCAAAGGGAAATCCCATCACGAGTACATAACGGCTCAATGATTATCACATTAAGTATGAGGCAGAACCAATGGAAATTTTAAGTCAACCTTTCAGCATAGGAAGAAAAGGAAGCCCGTTACATGTGACATTAAAAGAGAAGAAGGAAAAAAAAGAAAAAAAGCCACAGCCAAACATACACCAGAACAACTGAACTGCTGTTGGTTCTGTGGGCAGACAGGGGATCTAAAGAACCAGGCAGAACTCTGACTGCAAGCACTTTCCTACAGGAGCAGCAGAAAAGAACTGCTGGTTTTCACAAGGTAGAAGGCAAAGAGGTCACTGTAGCAGAGCAATTACTTTCAATTTTAAACTTAGTATGTGGCATGCTAGTCATTTGATATAATGTGTGGGTTGATCAAAGTAGCTGCGTGTATCACATGCTTTCAGTTTGGGGATGAAATTTGGGGCTGATGCACAAACAATTCACCTACAAACCAAATGGCTGAAAGAAAACAAAGAGAGAAAAGAGGTCTCACTGCTGCTTCTCTGTATCCTATCATGAATGCAAAAGTGCAGACCACTGAAAACAGCCTCTCTCTAGTCTTCTTTTGGGTGTGCTGAATTAGAATAATACAGTCTTCTACAGAATTCAAGAGTTTAGGTGGCATCAGAAGCAGCATGCACACACTAGCAGCATACACACACTAGCCCACAGCTATATTTCCATTACTCAAACTAGCTTATTAGCCCATATACTCTCTCTTGCATGTCACAATATCCTCTAAATATGCAGAAAGATAATTTACTTAAGCCCAGCTCATCCAGGCTACACAACACTTGCCCCTTGAAAAAGGTTTTGTTCAATAGTTCTTTTTTTTGCTGCCTAAGGAAGCAAGAAGAAGCACATATTACCATCTTGTGAGAAAAAAAAATCCTCATCCTGAAATTTTACTACTCTAATTTCCTCATTTATACTTCAGGCTCTGCCAGGTTAGACTGAGATGCCATTCAGCCACAGAATCATCAGGGTTGGAAGGGACCTCTGGAAATCATCCAGTTCAACCCCCTGCCAAGGCAGGGCCACCTACAGCAGGTTACATAGGAATGCATCCAGGCGTGTTTTGAATGTCTCCAGAGAGAGAGACTCCACAGCCCTCCTGGGCAGTCTGTTGCTGTGCTCTGCCACTCTCAATGGAAAGAAGTTCTTCTTCGTGCTGAGATGAAATTTCTTGTGTTTTAGTTTATGGCCACTGCTCCTCACCCTGTCGCTGGGCATCACCGGAATGAGCCTGGCACCATCCTCCTGGCATCCACCTTTCTGATATTTATATACATTAATGTGATCCCCTCTCAGTCTTCTCAAGACCAAACAGGCACAGCTCCCACAGTCTCTCCTCATAAGAGATGCTCCAGATCCCTGACCATCCCTGCGGACCCCCACTGAACCCAAAGCAGAAGCAAATCAATAAAACTCAAACCCTGTTTGTCCCACACTCAAGCTACAGCCGCTACGACTCACAGATAGCAAGTCAAGCCTGAAGAGACGGAGCCAGATGAAGGCAGACGACACGCAGACAGCTACTGAAGTCTGGAATTGAACCCAAGGCCCTCGACACAAACCTAGCCCCACTTACCGAGGCAGACAGGCACACTACCCAGACCCCAAGCCTGCAAGCCTTTGCACCCCCGCAACGGGCTCCGGGGCTACGTTCCCTCTCCCAGCACAGCAGGACCGAAGCGGGAGTGCCGAGGACACCCCACCCTCTGAGAACGGGTACGACAACAATCCCAGATACCAGCCGGGTGTCGTGCCCGCTCACCGGGACCCACCTGCGCAGCGCAGAGGCAGCGCGACCAGGAGACAGGACAGAAATACCGCCATGACCCGCGCCCAACTATCCCTCAGTGCAAACGGTGCCCGAACCCGTTACCGGAAGCCGGGGGCGGCTGCGCATGCGCGGGAAGGGGTGGAGGCCGGGCGGGCGCGGTAGCACAGGGCTCCCTGTGATAAGGAGCGACTGATAGCGGGGCATTGGTACTCCTTTAGGCTTTTACAGTCCGGTGGCGGCAATGGGATACGCTTGAGGAGAGGAAGGGAGGCTGGGTGCTCTGCGGCCGCGGAGAGCTGCGGCAGTTGCGCGTGTTTCCGCGTTCTGCCGCCTACCCGTGAATCATAGAATCAGATATGGTGGAAAAGAATTTTAAGATGAATTCCAACGGTTACCCCAGCACTGCCAAGTCCACCACTAAACCGTGTCACTGAGGGCCTCATCTGCACGGTTTGTGAACACTTCCAGGGACGGTGATTCCACCACTTCCCTGGACGGCCTGTTCCAATGCCTGAGCACCCTCTCTGTGAAGAAATTTATCCTAATATCCAGTCTAAACCTACCCTGGTGCAGCTTGGGGCCATTAGCTTTTTTTTGTCTTACTACTTGTTCTTGGGAGAAGAGACCAACACCCATGTCACTACAACCTCCTTTCACGTAGCTGTAGAGAGCGATAAGGTCCCCTCTGAGCCTTCTCTTCTCCAGACTAAGGCCCCGCAAGTTCCCTCAGCTGCTCCTCATCACACTTGTGCTCTAGAATCCTCACTAGCTCTCTGGACCCGCTGCAGCACTTCACTGCCATGAGGCTGGTGCAGCTCGCCCCAAGCATGGGGACTTGTCCCTTGCGGCCGGTTGAAGTAGAAGCAGCAGCGGAGAGGCCATCCTTGGTGTGCGGGCAGCGGCGGCAGTGCCGAGCTGCCCCGTGCCTCCCGGCGGGTGGGGAAGAGCGTTCCTCGGAGGGCTGCTCTATCTGCTTGAGGGCACAACTCCGCTTTCTGACCTGCGCGCAGCAGCCTCTGCGCTGCTGGGTGTGCGCCAAGAAATGCAAGCTAATGCTGTGCTCGGTGTGGGCAGGTGGCTTGCTGCTGGGTCCTGGTTCATGCAGGGCTAACAGGACCTCTGCCCTCCTGGATGGGGGTTAGCGGTTGGGCAGCTCTGAGGTGCCGTCTTAACAGCGCTTGGGTTTCCACCCGTTGTTCTGCCCTTTTCTGGTCGCTGTTACTTCATCCCAACCCATGGAAAAAAAACCTGGGCTTAAAAAATTTGGGCTGTCGAGCCTGGAGAAGGCTGCATGGAGACCTCATAGAAGTCTTCCAGTGTCTGCAGGGGGCCTACAAGGATGCCAGAGAGGGACTCTTCATCAGGGAATGTAGTGATAGGACAGGGAGTAATGGGTTCAAACTTAAACAGAAGTTCAGGTTAGATATAAGGAAGAAATTCTTTACTGTGAGGGTGGTGAGGCACTGGAATGGGTTGCCCAGGGAGTTTGTAATGCTCCATCCCTGGAAGTGTTCAAGGCCAGGATGAGCAACCTGGTGTAGTGGAAGGTGGCCCTGCCTACAGCAAGGGATTGGAGCTAGATGATCTTAAGGCACTTTCCAATCCCAGCTGTTCTATGATTCTGTAAATATCAATAGAGCCCATTCACACAGGTCACAAAAAGTGCCTCATTCAGCTTAATCAAAAATAAAATTAAAAATTGGGAAACCACAAGATGCATTGAGTCATGGAGAGGGAATGTAATTCCTCTTGTTCAATAGGGCACCTGTCTGGGGGAATTTGTGTTGTGGTGCAGTCCAGTTGAACAAATACTACGGCGAGTATTGAATGTAGCGTGCATGCTGCAGTTCCTGAAGTGGGGCTTGCACCCATCTCGCAAAAAGCAGGCAGAAGGTCTGGTTTTATGACTAAAAAGCTCATCTTTTCTGTTTCATGTTTTTCATGAGATTGCCCAGCTGCAGTGGTTGGGAGGGTAGAAGTCAGGTCTTACCTTTCGCTTCCTACCCTCTCAAAGCAAGAAGCTCCTAAGTGATCACAGCAATGTGTTCAGAGATGAGGATTTGAAACTCTGGTAGGCAAAGGTCTGTGTCCTCTACATCCTAGGTATTTAATAAATGCTACAGTTTTTTGTTGCTTAAGGAGATGATAATCCTTCCAGGCGTACTTCTGAATAAAGGTGTTCTTAGCTGCTGTTCATGTCTCTTTTCCTGTGAGGTGCTACACATGCTCTGAGCACATCTCCTAAGCCCAGGCTCTTTGGGATACGAATAAAGCGATACATAACTAGAGCTTTAATTCTTTTGGCCTGTAGGTCTTAAGAAATGCTTGAGGGTAGCTAGTTGGCAAGATGCAAAAATCCACAAAATGAAGTTTATGTTGGGTTATAAGTGCAGGGATCCTTCTTGAGTCCATGAGGCAAATCACTTCTACCATCTAAGATGGCAAAATTTGATCCAAAGTATTTCTATGGTTTACATCGTTTTTTTCTATATGATAACCTTTCAATGATTTCCTTTTCTGAGATGGTCATCAGCAGCTAACCCCAATGTCAGTTTTGCTTGTTAAAAGCCAGTACCAATTGTACTTACAAAATGCAGATGCTATTGATTCCTGTAAATGAATGAACATATACGCAGCATTACCCAACTCAGGGATGTAAAAGCTCCAAAGTTGTCCTGCCAAAAAACCTGATGATTGAGAAGAGGCTGATACCATTACAGTGAACTCTGTGGACAAGAGGTTGTGAATAACCATGTCCTTTGAAACACACAATGTCTAATGTTCTCTAGTATGATACCAGTGCTTGTACCTAGCACAACTTCTTTAAACAAAAAACAGTTTATGGAGTGTTTAAACAGTCAATGTAATTTTAGTTTCTAGTTTCCATTACTAATTTGTTTGCATCAATAAATACGCAATGCAATATATAATGTGGAAGTGTATTTATTGTGTAACAGAATAACAGTGAATAATAGCCTATTACATACCACTTGGTGTGGGCCATCATATCTTGCATGATTATCCTATGACATAGTGGACAGTCAGTGAGGAGAAAGCATGTTGTGATGAAGGTAACAAAGTAGGGCATAATCTGTGATGTATTGTCAGCTTCACCACAATTTCCTGTTTGATTTTGTGTAAACTCATTGCTCTTTAAGACAAAGGCTGTTATTTATCCTTTTTCTGAAGCTGCAAAAAAACTCAACTCAGCCGATGAGCATTGCTGAAGTGCCTTTGCAATCTCAATAGGAGGATTTCAAAGCAACATTCAGCGTAGCGGTTGTACTGTCAGTGCTCTTTGATAAATGGGGTGAAATGGCAACCTTTTATTAGTTCATAGGAATCAGGAATGCCATTTTCAGGAGATAAGCCTTTCTGATGGCAGTCTGTTGTGGACAGTTCTTTGGTGATCTCGAGTGGCTGTGCTCCTCACAAGAACTAGGGCTCTCTAGGTTGGCAGTTTCCTTGAGAAGGAACTCAAGTGGCACATTGTTATGTCCACAGTGTTAATGGCTGACACCAAACAGGCCTTCACCTTGTGCATCACTGATGCTATGTTTCTGCAGATCAGGAGGAGTACACCCTTATGGGGTCCAACAGAGCCAGCGTTAGACAGCTGTTTCCCATCATAAGATGGTCATTACTGTGAACAAGCAGCAGGTGTGTCCCTCGGGGTCATTCCTCCCTTTCCCAGGGCTGCTGGATTTGCTGTACATGTGCAGACCACGTGTGCAAAACATGCACACAAGGTTCACTGTTTCCTGGAAGTGTCATGTTTTCTGATGCAAGACACACAGGAGCACTTGGACAGACACCTTCATCTGCAGCCTGTTGCTGCAGAGATGTGAGCAACACCAGGAGCAGGCTGCTGCTATTGGAGTGGTTCGTAGGGCCTCTCTCAGCTTCCCACAGGCTCTTGGGACCAAGGTAAGGAGCACAGGACTATGGGCTGTGCTGGCAGCAGTTGCTATGGGATGAGAGAAAGGCTCTGGACATCTGAAGATTTTGGTGACTGAGTGTACGTGACTACGAGCTCTCGGCTAGCAGTGTTGTGAAGTGCTGAAAGCTGAGATATATACTTAGTGCTTTTGGGGTTTTTTTTCATCTTAGTGGGAGGAAATCTGCATGTTGAAGGTAGGAGCTGGCTGCAGGTATTATGCAAAATGTATTCTTGAAAGATACAGGGTACTGTGATACTAAAATGGTGAGTTTGGTTAAAAACATCTATAAAGCAGAGCTGATCATGGTAAAGTCTGCTCAGCTATGAAAGCCTTGCCAGAAAAAAACAAACTGAACCCAAACCTAACCAAATTTACATTCTGCACATCAAAAGTGAGCTATTACCAAAACAAGTGATGCATTATGGTTGAGCCTGTAGAAGATAAATACACAGATATAACATGATGCTTAGGGGGATACGGCATTGCATTTCCGACCTTGAGTCAGATTTATTCTGTGATAATTTATTATCTTGTCTTCAGGCAGTTTATAGGGAAACATTTTTTATGGCAAGTTATTTCATGTAAACCACACTTCACTAACTATTTTGTGCTCCAGTTAACGAACTACATGTAGCTTACTATTTTATTACTTGTAGAAATATTTCATAACCTACTAAATAATTACAATATTTACAGTTTGTATTCTGGTAAGTTTGAATGCGGCTTCCTCACTGATATTATAGAATAAAGAAACAAAAACTGATGTCAGTACAATCTGTTAGTAGAGATGCTCTATCTCCAGTGCACAGGCAACCAAACAGAAAGGAAGACAATGTGTGCACCTGTGGTCATCAATACCAAAACATACATGTGATGGAGGAAACCAAGCCATGCAGGCCTCACTGAATTTATTTCAGTTGGCTGAGAGACAAAGGAGAAATCATTTGCTTGTTTCTTCTCATGTCAGCTCTGGAACAGGATAAAAGAAGGAAATACAGCATTTCATCTTGTTTGAAAAGCACAGAAATGTAAGTTCAGGAAGGAAGCACCTTAGGGAGTTCATTGTACAGGCGCAAGGCAGGATCAGTTGTATCTCGCCCCTTCCTAACGGTCATTTGGGCTCTTAGCTGTTGGTTTTGTTTGTTTGGGATCTTTTTAATATGCCACTTCTCAGACAGTATTTCCTATACTTTTTCTGTTTTCATCATTAGAAAACTTTCCCTCACCTCTGTCTTCTTGTGGTCTTCTAACTGTTTTCATCTCTGTCATGGACATGACACAAATTACTCATTACTCCTTAATGTATCTGTGACAGTATCTTGTAAGATACTACGAAAAATCTTACTAAACTCAAAATATAACCTACTGCTTCTGCCTCTTGCACAATGTTCGCTGGTGTTCATTGAAAAGAATTAGAGCAAACTTTCGTGAATATATTGATACTCTGCAGCTGAGTGATAGTTTTTCTACATAGTTTTGGAAGCTCAAAACATTATAAGTGAAGTATATAATAAAAACCAAACCAAACCCAACCCTGCTTCTTTCCACTTCTTTCCCAGCACTGCATTTGGAAGTTTGGGCACTATTTCTACATTTCTTGGACAAAGTGGGGTTGGACTCCTGTGATTACATGAAACCCCACTTCATAAAAATAGATATGTGCCTTCTCCCTCCCTCCCCTGCTTCTTTCTTCATGTGTCATAAAATTTGCTTTTAGACTCTATTCTCTTTGGGATTGGGGTATTTCCCATTGGGAAAGCTACATAATAGCAGGTCAAGTTTTCCAAAATATTTCAATATCCCTTCTCATTGTAATTTGCAGTTCAAGCTAACTGATTGCTCTGTGGCAAGGAGCAACCTCATTTGTCTGGCAGGTTCCTTCAACTGCTGTGGATCATGCCCGGAGGTGAGCTTGCTGATGTTTACTGCAAGTCAGGTCTCAATGAGCAGTGCATGTAGGAGCTCTGAAGTACAGCTTGTTGCTGTTGTTTTAGTCATAAACCCCCTTCTGAGGTCAGAAGAGTGGAATCTAGCAAAGACCATTGGAGTTATCCAAGAAATACCTTGCCTGCTTCAGCAAGTTAACTTGTCTTCTAACAGTCACCGTACATACAGCTTCCCCTGTCCCTTTCAAGATCTTGCTGAGATTTTTTGGGTGCTGTACATTAGCTACAGGCCTTGCCCCTCTCCTGCTTGCTCTGTCATTATTCACATGGTGTTTGTCTTCTTACTTAGGAGGCATCTGTCTCTCCCATCGCTGTGGTACCTGCATAACATAATCCTCATTTAAGACCTGAGGGAATGAGAAGGACAATGCAGTCAAGTGATTTGACCTGAGGCGAGAAGTCAGCGACAAAGCATTCATCACAGTACTGCAAAAGTCAAATCATTATTTAATATTACTTCTGAATTCCTTTATAACCAGGAAAACTAACAATGCTTCACTGCACTGCACAAATGCACATGCTGGATGCTTATATGACCAAAGGATGAACAGATAAGCAAGCAGACATCAGTGTTGCAGGATGCCCTGACTGCAGTTATCTCTGTGTGAAGTAAGATTTCTGGCACCAGACAATCACAGGCTGCTATCAGAGTAGTTATATGCCTTATAATATATGCCTTTCAGAGAGGCATATATTCTGCGTTGGAGACTTCATTTTTGTTTTGTGTGGCATATAGTTTCCTAACTTTATTTACCTGCTTACCTGCATTAGAACACCAGCAACAGCATAGTCTAACAGCTCTGTCAGCTTGATGTCCTCAGACAACTGGAGCATGGTATGACTGAGGGTTGAACCTTTGCTAGGATTGTACAGGTCTTTCTGGAAACTTCATCAACCTACTGAGATACAGAGTTGCGGAATTCATTCCTATTTTATGCTAGTTGTGGTGCAGCTGGAATCTTACATATTTTGCAATTTGGAATTCACTATATAAAGGCTTTGTGACAGTGATACAGATTTTATATAGGTTGAAGATGGACTCACATAAACTTAAAGCAGCTGTTTCTTCAGAGACATCATGTCAAAGTTAAACAAAGAAACTGGTCAGAACAAATCCTTCCTTTCCTCCCTTGTCTGATGCATTGAAAGAGGAAGCAGCATTCTGAGAACAGTCTTTCCCTCTCCTCTCATGTGATAGCACAATTGGTATTGGCAAACACATGAGGGGAAACGCTTCCTCTTTTTAAATGGGAGAAGCCAACCTTTCAAAAGTTCAGAGGCGATGTTGTTGCACGCATTCTTCCTGCTTTAATCTAAAAAGACTCTCGCGGAATAGCCAAGGTTTTTTTTTTTCTCTCCCCCAGTTTGGCTTACCATTGAACCTGTAATGAAGTGACAAATCACGTAGCACTGCCTTGTCTATGCCGTCATCATAGCCTTTGAACCAGCTGATTGATTTCAGCCACATTTGATAGACAACAACTTCCTGCTCTTCTATGAAAATCAGCCACTAGATAGATGAAAGCAGCTCTACTAAAAGGCTGAGGAAAAGGCAGGGAAATCTCAACCCTTTTCTCTTCTGGCAGCAGCTGGCCAGCCAGCTAGCACATGCATTGGCCACACAAGCTATGCTGGGTGTTTTTTGTCTTCTGAAAGCCCAAAAACCCCACCAAAACCATTTCACAGAATAAGCTGCTACTGTGGTAGAAAGGGTAGGGAAGACACGGGGAACTGAATTTTTACAGTGGAGAGGCATATGAGACACAGGACATTGGCTGTTACTGGAATCAGCACTCACAGAGCAGCTTTGGTGAGATGTGGAGAAAAGCATCAATGAAACAAATGCCTTAAAGAAAAACTGAAATGAAAATCCTTCCTCATTTTTTCCATATTCCGCATTGAACCAAAGTATCATGAAAATCAACAAGTGCAGAAAAGATGTGGCAGATTGCAAAGTGGTACAAAGAATCAATGCCTGTTTTCCTCATGTTTTCTCCTGCAGTGGTTCCCTAGAAGTGTGTATGTATGCATTAATTAACAAACCTCAAAAACACATCCCAAAATGTTGCAATTCCAGCATAATATTATGCTTTACACACAACTTCACTCGTTACTTTTGCTGACAGAATTTTCTTTTTCACTCTCCTTTCATGTAATAATACACGCAAAAAGACTCACATCACAAAATCAGTACACAGTGCAAGGGTCACTCTTTATGCCCCAGCGTTAGCATGGATGTAACCTTCACATGCCAATGAGATTATAACATGTAATATGGGAGTCACCTCAACCTGGATTTTCTTTTGTTGTTAATTAAGACGATGTTTCAGTAGATAAATAAAATGAACCTACCTTTTAACTCCCACTTGAACTGCAGTTTTCCACTGGACTCTGGATTAGGCAGCCAAAATTTAATTAGCCATAGAAACTGTGGGGCAGAGGCTCAGGGGAGTGAGAAATACCTGAACGTGGAGGGCTATCAGTCCACTGGTACACTCCCATTATCCTTAGCAATGAGATATGAGTAACATCTTGCACTGCAAAACACACCGAGTATTTGTGTTTGGTTTATTCATATCAAGTTCATACCATCAGAATAACTTTACAACTTTGCATCAGGTAAAAAAAAAACATTTAACATTTAATAAAAAGATCACGCCACTAGGGATATCCTTAAGAAATACACACAATTTCTCATTACAAAAAATGAGTCAGATCAGGTCTTACTTTACAAAATAGGATTTTCTTTTACAAACCTTATATAAGATTTCAGTTTTATTAACTTTTGCAATAAATAGTTCATCAAAATTAAATTATCTAGTATTATAGGCAATTGCTATTTAAATTAATGTCATGACACAGTGTCAGGTATTGCTACAACTTAACAGTGAGCCACTACAAACAGTAGCAAAAATTATGTATTGCTTAATTCCTCATTTATTGTCAAGTTTCTTGTACTCAAAAAAACAGTATGAGCCTGTCAAAAGTCTGTGTACACATCTTCATGTATTCATTTTTACTGTCTTAAGACTGTAGCAATTAGAAGATAAGTTCAACAGACATTTGCTTTTCCTTTGAAGTATGAGGAGTGCATTCAGGCCTCTTCTGAAACTGATACTGTTCTTGAATCAGAATCTTCTTGTTCAGAGTCCTGAAGGTGCTCTGGTGTCTTGCTGGCTTCATGTCCACTCTCATCACTGTGACTTTTGGATTCTTCTGAAATGACAGTTAGCTTATCATAAAAAAGATGCTCTTCCTGTGGGACTGGAGAAAAAGTCTGTGAACCACTGGAAGGCTTGTTCAAGAACTGTGAAGGGAAGAGGAAATGAGAGTTAGACGGCACCAGCCATTCCATCCTGTTTGCTTAGAAGTATGTTTTACATTATTTTCCACACATCAATTGCTTTTCTCAATCCTAAGAAGTCCCAGAGTGGCAACAACCTAATCACCTCCCTGCTCACTTTAACATCCTGTGCAAGGCTTGGAAGCAAGGCAGAAGTGCCTTTATTTGCAAGAAAATATCCTAGGTGTTAGTGATTTCTTTGGAATATAAACTTTCTTAAGAAAAAAAAAATAAAACAAAAACCTAGGTTTTGTTTGGAAACCAAAAACCTAAAAATGGTGACTTGGCTGGGGGTGAAGTAGTTTGCAGAGAGATTTGCCAAACAGCTTCAAGAGATGTGAACTGTTCCTGCCATCTCAGAGAGCTGTCTGTGCAGACATCAAATGGTGATGCTTTAAATGCCAACATAAACCATAACCATTTTGTTAAGTAAAGGCGAGGGATGGAAATTTTGCAAGGCTATGCAGTTCAGTGAGAAAAATGACTTAATTTTAGTATCAGAAAATCACAGCTTCCTCCCACTCACTGTCCTACCGGTAAGATGGAACCTCAAGAATCAACATGGACTTCACAGGATGTCATGACTGTCAACATTTTGAATGTCAACAAGAACTGCACACCTACTCAACATCATAATAACATGTTAACCACTTGCTTTGGCAGCTGAAATGGCAATTCATTTTAATGGTGGTGGCTGGAGGAGTACAACTGTGTTGTGTTCTTGTAACCTGACCCCTGTCTATTACTTTAGCATATTTCACATAAGAAACAAGATGCTCTATCAGGAGCCCCTCTCATTGTACTTACAAAATACACCCCCCGCCCCAACCTAATGTTACTATTAGACCTTATAGCAAACTGTGATTTGAAATGTTCTATCAGTAACCTGCAATCTCAAATGTTCATGTAGTGAAACCACTGCCTTTGATAAATGTAATTTTAGGTAAGCATGACTGGCTTTGATTACTTTGATTTACCATTATAATCCACCAGCACAAAATGAAAATTCTCCCTTTCTTGTGAGAAGCTTGTGAGCAAAATGAAATCTGACCACATCCTGTATTGATAAGAGCAATGCTACCTTCCCAGCAGCTCTGCTCCCAGTTCTCACTGTGCACTCAACTTGAAGTGCAAGACAATTGCTAAGTCTGCTGCAAAGCCTTCACCTGATGAACTCTAAGTCAAAATGAAGGACGAGAGAAACTGCAGAAAATGGGTGGCATGGTTTAGTGCGAGGTGTCCCTGCCGTGGCAAGGGGGTTGGAACTTGATGATCTTAAGGTCCCTTCCAACCCTAACTATTCTATGATTCTATGAAATTCAGCAGAGCTGCTAATTTTGGCATATGTAACAGACTTTACAGCCTTGTTTCTTGGAGGAGATTCTGATACAGCCTTTTTTTGTTGCTATATGGGTAACAAGGATCAGTGGTATTCCCTAGTAGTAATGGCTAACATTCACTGCTTTTATTTTGAACTTTAAGATCTCACTACATTCTTCACTGAAGTTAAAACTCATTACTGTGTTTGTGAAAGAACCTCCTTTCAAATGTGCAATTGTAAGTCTAAAATGAGATGGGGAGACATATTTCAATTGTTTACAACCTAAAAAGAGGAAGAGAAGGTTAACACCTGTTATTCTCTCATTTTAAAATGAAAGAAAACATCTTGTTTCTAAGCCATAGAAAGCTTCATGTTGCAAATTATGCAGTTACTTTAGGAATAAAAGCCTATGCCAGGTTTTTAAATTGTTCAGCTTTAAACATTTTGGACCATTCTGTACAGAACTGTTCAACATTACAGTATTTTAGAGTTTATTATACATCAGTATACTTCAAAAAGAAGTCTAATATCACTGCTTCTTACTTATGCCTTTGCAGCTCCACAGAACTTGAACGTGCAAGATAACATACATGCACGATGCGTGACCTTATAACACCAGAAATTAAATACTGAATGAACTAATTTCCGCTACCTTTCTCACACAGAAAAGTACCTTCCTTTGTCAGCTTTTCCCAAAGTTCACAACTTCATCATTTAACACTTACTTGAATGGCTTTTGTGTTTGGCAGAAGAGTGAGTTTCACTGTACACAACTGTATGACAACAGATAACCAGCATTGCTCCTTCTAGTCTAAACTCCCCTCAGAACAGCCTGCACTTTACAGACAGCTCACAATCGGGTGCAAATGAAAAAAGGTGAAATAAAAGTAGCTCTAAAGGTTTTGACGCAGAAAGCTTTTGAAAAGCAACCGCTTCTGCCGATTTTAACTGTGTTAGGTAGAAAACAAACCTCTTTTAAGTGTTGTGGGAAAACATACGAAGGACAGAGAACATGTTTGGTGAGTCGATACAGATACAAAACCAAAAAGAAACAAACAGGAACAAATATCACAACGACCAATGCTGATCCTATAAGAATGGTCACAACAATCCACACAGGAGTTACACCTGCAAGACAAGAAAAAAACAAACCAAACCAAACCAAACATAAACCTGTGATTATTAATTTCTGGATACATTCTTTTCAAATCATCACTTTCTCCATGGAATTAAAACCAAACCAAAACAAAAGCCAACCAACCAAAAAAACCAAACAAACCACCGACCCCCCCAAACCCCCAAACCCCAAACCAAACTATCACAAAACTGTAACTGCAAAAATAAGTCTTCATTTCCAGATGTAAAATAATTATTAACTCTTAAATTTTTAGCCTGAATAGGTTGAGTTGAAGTTCTCAATGCAACCTTACAAACCAGCATATGTAGACATTTACGGTTACACATACAGGTGATTCTAGATGTAAGACTAGGCAAATGATTAAAGGAAAAAAGACCAACAGAAGCATCTATAAGGCAGTATCATGTAAAAATGGCAGCAAAGTAAAGGCAGCAAGGGGAAAATGACCATAAAATTCAAAACTGCTTAGCCATTAAAAATAAAGGTCATGCTTGGGGATTTCACAACAGGCAACGGGAATTGAGATGTATCCATACATCCCTGTATAGATGTTTTAAACCAACCTATGCATGCTAAGCACTGGTCTAGCCATGAACTAACAAGGAACACCACCATCAAAACCAATGTGCGATTCAACTGCAGTGCATACAGGTAGTATTCATGTAGGAGAAATATGTGAGGAGATATTTTACCAGAAAAAAAACTTATGAGAAACAGCTTAGCCCAGCAGCTCCCACAGAGAGCTTCCTTCTTGTGCTTCTGCCTCTGGTTTTTCATGTTATCTGATGGCCTGTTATCCGAAATACTGACTTTTTCAGAGACATAATGTGTATCATCCTTTCTTTAACTGGGGACATGAAGCTCCCTGCTAAGGCAACAGAGCCAGACCACATGGTGTTTAACTGCTGGACTCCACAGACAGCAGCCTAGGTGGCATGGCTGGGAAGTGCTTTTCTTACGTAACTACCTTCAAAATGAGAATGAAAGTGCCTGAACAAAATATTTGTTCATATTACTAATTAGGACATCCTCTGTTTCACAGAGAAAAGAGCACCATGGCCTACCCTAGTGACGGGCATGGGCATTGTCACCACAGGTGAAGCAGACTGCAGAACAGGGGCCAATTCCTTTCTCAGTGATGAATACACAACAAAGGCTTTCATAGGATAATAAATACAGCTGAAGGTAAAAGAAATTCAGACACAGAATGATTAGTGAAGAGTACATGCTCCATTTAACTCTGATTTGCAGAGTATGAGGAACATAGAGGGTTCTGGAGTGAAGTAAAGCATCATGCTATCTGTGCCATATTGCTTGTAGTTTTCACTTTGTTTCCAGTTCCTGCCCTCCAAAGGTACATAGCTGTTAACCACCAAACAATACCGCAGTAACAAACACATCCATTTTTGGAAGTTTCACATGTTACACTGACAGCCGTTCTGAATGGCTTTACACATTTCCCAGCTCCCTACAGTGTGTGTCCTCCCGCGCTGCACCAGGTATTACCATTGTGGGTTGTCTGCTCACAAAGCACTTCACTCAGTTCCCCTGTTTTGTTCCACTCGGGGATAACTGCTTGCACTTGAATACAATATATCGTCCATGGCTCCAACTGAGATAGGATTTCAGTGTTATGTTTAGTGTCTACATGAGCTACCTAATAACAGAGAACACACACACACAAAAAAAAGGAAAGCATGAGTCCAGTGGTCTGGCTAAGTAATTACAGTTACATTTAGAATCACAGAATGGTTTGGGTTGGAAGGTTTGTGTTAAAGATCATCCAGTCTCAACCCCCTGCTGCAGGCAGGGACACCTGCCACTAGACCAGGCTGCTCCAAGCCCCATCCAACCTGGCCTTGAACACTGTAAGGGATGGGGCAGACACAGCTTCTCTGGGCAACTTTTGCCACCTGCATAGTAAAGAATTTCTTACTAATGTCTAATTTAAGTCTCACGTTTTTCAGTTTAAAGGCATTCCCCCTCATCCTATCACTACATGCCCTTGTAAAAGGTCCCTCTCCAGATTTCTTTTAGGCATCTTTTAGTTACTGGAAGACGGCTACAATGTTTCCCCAGAGCCTTCTCTTCTATAGGCTGAACAAGCCTATCTCTCTCCACCTGTCTTCATAGGAGAGGTGCTCCAGCCCTCTGATCATCCTTTAGCAGGACATCTCATCATTTAGTAGGACAAATGCCAGCAGTCGTAGCTGCAATGTGAACAAGGCTTTTAAAGGCAGAATGAGAGTCCCTGCCTGTGTCAAATAACCAATAACTCTACTTGGATTTCAGCTGTCGTCACTCTGAGACCATTCACATCACTGACTTTCTGGCTGCTATGAGGTGACTGCCAGCAGATGCAACTTGCTGTTTAGAGGCACGATTGGTTATGTCCATATAGGGTTCCCGAAGAGTATAGGAGCTCCTACAGGATGCCCATTATGCAGTAACAGGTTCTTTCTCAGGGATGAGGAGACTATATAGCTAAGTTTTAACATTATAAGCAAGGATTTATTTCAGAAACAACCTATGAAGTTACATAGTCTATGCCTTCTGCTTCTTTGATCCCTATGAAATTTCCCAGGCTTCTGCTCTGAGGTGTTATAAGCACAGATTATACCTGAACCTCTCACTTTCTCTGTATATTTGCCTAAATTTCCATCCCATATGCAGAAATACCTTCACTTTTTGTAGTCTGTTTTTTGGAAATGATGACCCCTCATTTCCTGGAATTGAATGCCTAAGAATTTTTCCAGGATAACAAATACAAATCACAGTTATAAGTAGTGGAGTCTTATTATATGAAAATTGTACTGATGTACAAAGCACTAATTACACTGTGATTGGTATCTTCCAGTAAAGGGCTTCCTTTTTTCCTGTAATAGAATCTATGAGCTATAATTAATATATTATTTATGATCTTTCTCCATGCATTCTGTGGGGAGCTGAGTGACACATCTGTCTGTGGAAGAGGCTGGTCATGAGAGGAAGGAAGCAAATTACAACTTATGGAAATTGAAGAGGTGAAGGTGACCACAGTTAATATAAAGCCTCATCCATGGGGGTATTCAAAGCCCAAAGTCCCACAAAGAGCACAAATACTTCAGTGACATGAGAGTTGAACCTAAGTCAGTTTGTAGCCATGATCACAGACACTGCTGACATTACAGCTTCTAAATTTACCCTTGCTTGTATGTATGACATTCAGGGTTTTGGTGAGGAAGCCTGCATTCACAGATAAACACATCACTGAACTGAGGGAATAAACTCTCATAATGTAGCAGTTCTAATTATAGAAAGAGCAAATTGTATCAATGCTACTGTTTAAGTACACAGCTGCCATTTGCTCTGAATAGCAGTTGTAGTGACTAGACTTTCTTACACTAATTAGTAGACATACATTTTTACTTCAGTACTGTTAGCTTTCAGAACTTCATCAGTATGGTACTTTACCAAGAAAAGCAAGAATCAAAACCATGGAGTCACAATACCCCAGAAGCAGTGCTGCCTTTCTTCCAGTACAGTATCCTGTAATTCCATGAACCGTAATACTGCTTCAGAGGCCAGTTGTCACGCTCAGCAAAAGGGCCTATGAAATCCACATGCAGGGACCCAGACTCTGACTTCACTTTTACATCAGGTGGCCCAATGATGGCTATACATTAGAACGGTGGAAGAGAAGAGCAAAATTCAGTTTCATGTTGTTTTCAGTTTGACATTTTTATAGTAACGCTTTAAAGAATTTTATCAGAAAAAAGTTATTTCCTATCATGGATCAGGCATAAATAAATCCTTTCCTTATAGAATTGCTCTTGAAAGGGATTTATTTTGGCCGTTAGGTAACAGATGCTATTGCAGACTACATTTCCCATAGAATAAATTAACTCAGTTCCCTTTTGCCAGCTGTGTGACTCCTGGGAGAGGAAGGACTATTTCTATAGGTTATTACTCACTTCTCCTTCTGGGCCAAGCTGCTGCAACATCTGTCTTTCCTGAGGAGACCTCTAATGAAGTGTTTTAATGTTTCTTTCATTGTGATAATTATTAAAAACTGAAACATTTGAATTATTTCTACATTTCTTGTACTCCTTAGACTGAATATTATATTCTTGCCATTTGTAAATGGCTTTTCCTCATTATGTTTTTGTGCAGCTACCTAAATCATTTCATGATTTCGCCTTAGTTAACTATGTTGTGTTGGAAATGAGCTCTCCATTAAAGTCTCCTATAATTCCAGCAAAAATCTCTACCCTGGCTGCCTCACCAAAGTTCTGCCTGGCTGCAGTGATGCTATAAAGTGTCTAAGATAGGAAAAGCTCAAAAGAGATGATTTTGCATTCCTCTAGAAGTATGTGCTTCTATAATAATAAAAAGCCTCAGACAAGCCGCTCGCTGAACCATACATTCGTGCAAGCTCATGAACGGTTTGTTCAGCTTACAAAAAATAATGTGAGGAGGGTCTTGGTTGCTCTGCTTTTCTTAGGCTGTTCCTATAATACAGAGTGGAATTTAGTAAAAACCCACTAATAGGAATAGATATCAGTTTAATCATGATACCATGCTCAAATCAGTTATGACGACATTAAAAATACTCGTGTCCTCCTCAGAGATCTGGCCAGTACTCCCAGGTAGTTCTTTCCAAGTGGTTTTATACCTAGAGTTTCCCATTCAGGAATAAGCTGCCTTTCCAAAGCCAAGCTTGCTCTGAAGGCCACACACTATTTCAATTATATGGCAAACTACAACTCTGTTAATGATTTACAGGTTTGCTCTCTACTCTGCAAATCCACCCATACTTTTTGTATTACATCTTCTTTTGGCTGTAGCTCATACTTGCAATGTTGATGTCACTATGTTTCAGTGCTTCCCTTACAGGCAGATTAAATTATATCAACATTACACTTTTGGAGAGGTAATAAAAGCATCTTGAAAAACAAAGCTGTAAACTGTAAAATTGCATTCTGAAATCCAAGGAACAGAATGAT
This sequence comes from Neopsephotus bourkii, assembly GCF_033783945.1. Classification (NCBI taxonomy): domain Eukaryota; kingdom Metazoa; phylum Chordata; class Aves; order Psittaciformes; family Psittacidae; genus Neopsephotus; species Neopsephotus bourkii. Next base: position 3,690,933 of record NW_026901456.1, on the reverse strand, counting down.
GAGATTTCAGCAAACGGAGGCAGAACAGGGGAAGAAAAAGAAACGTAAAGTTTTTTCTCAAAGGTGAGAAGCAACAGAAGCTTCATGAATGGTTTTGCATTCACAGCTGTGAGGAAAAAAAGCCTTGGGTAACATTAACTACGTAATCTAAAATAATTTGGTTTTTGCTTATGAGTGGAGTAAGAATGTACAAAACAAAAGACTCTACTTGGTAAAAACCACCCTCTCATTCCCAAGCTCAGGTGACAGCAACATGATTAACATCTCCGTTGTACACTCTAATGCAAGGCAATGCCTAAACCACTTCTCATGGAAGACTGTCAAGCTTCTCTAAAAGAATGGCAGTATTGTGTAATGAAGATTTCTTACCTAAAAATTTACCTTTCTCTTGACATTTTCAACAAAAAAATGAAAGAAAGCTTTTTGCCTGGCATAGCAATGAAAAAGAAAGTAATTGAACTTACTGAGATATACAGGACATCTGAATCTTTGATTCAGATTGAATCTCCCTGATTGAAAAATATATATGACCCTTGTTTTGATATGACCCTTGTTTTAAGGGCAAGACATACATTTTTTAAACCCCCCTCAATAGAGGTTTCAAGTACCAATATTAACATCTAGCTATAACACTGAATCTACAGTGCCTTCTGACAGCAACTTCTGCCTTCAGAAACTGGAAATGTTACAACTAAGGTTTTGTTGTTCAATGTAATGACATTTAAAAACTATCTGCATGCTACAGGTTTTCTTGTGGAGTCAAACCATAAAGGTGCATTAATAGCATCCAATATGGTGGATTTTCCTGAAGATTATGAAAGTGCTTACTGTCATCCATTGGCTTAAATCTGATGGTTGTCCACTCTGAATGGTCGTTTTCTGACTCTGCTCGGACCTGTAAAATGTAGTCTCCATATGCAGACAGAGAAGAGACATCACACTCTGTGAGCCTCAAATTTGTGCTCACATTTTCATATGTGTCTCCAGGTAAATTGATGCTGTATGGAAGAGAAACAACATGTCTATGATGGTTAAATTATATATGACTAAATGTATTTCCTCTCAGTTAACTGGAAAAGTGGAATATCTGTTTGTTGATACAACCAGTTATGACTCATGAACAAGAAAAAATGGAACCAGTGTAGAAGAAACATCATTACTAGTGTGTACACACATATTGAGCATTTTGTATGCATCTATAAAGCCATGATAAAGTTAGAGATTAAAATTATGATACAGTAAATAGGTGCCCTTTTATTGACATTGGTTACAAAACTTGATTCAACAGGCAGTAGTTATCAGACAAGTCTGCAAATATCAAGACAGCTTGCTGTCTAACTTGGACTTTGTTCAGAACTGTCTTTAAGATATGCGTATAAGGAAAAGCCAGAGAAAATATTAGATACACATATAAGGAACAGCCTGAGAAAACAGAGCCTGAAAACTCACTGCAACCATTCAGTACATGATACTATTTCTGGTTTGCATCAAAAGCCCATGCAGGAACGCAGTGATCAAAAGGTATTTGCTACCAGAACCCAGAAAAATCTTCTTTCAACTAAGATGGGGGATTTCTCCCCAAAGGCACCTGCCTGTGGGCACCACATCTCCACTTTACATCCTGTCTTGGCTTTTACCTTGTCTTGGCCAAAGAATTCAACTTTTGGCAGGAGCACAAGACTTCTGCCCCACCACACGGTTTCGTTGCCAAGCACAGAGGCAGGTACGGAGCCCACCACTGGGCTGGGGAAGTGGCCACCTTCCTTGGTTCGGCTGCACAGACCACTTTTCCCAACAGGAGGGACCAAGTCGGAATGACACAGTGCCAAAACCAAATCAAACCTAAATCAACCTACCAAAAATGACAAAAGGAGACCTCAGAAAATGTGTCCCAAGTTTAAGGCTTGGATGAGCCACCAGCCTGCAGTTCATCAGGCATTTCCACTGAGGGCACGGGCAAACTGACTGCATTGGTGGCAGAGAACAAACTGCTACTGGAGTGGAAGATCAGGTAAGGTCCTAAACACTCTGCAGAACTAAGTCTTTGAATCACAGGTAACAGCTTCATAATAGAGGAAAAAAACACAGAGACAGCTAATAACAGCCAACATTAAAATGTGTTTCTGGTTCCAAAAGAAGTACATACAAAGCTGCCTTTAATGCAGGGTTTGCAGTAGGAAGATCGAAGTTTACCTCAGGAGAAACTATGTGAATATCTGTCAAGGTTTAGAAGAACTGTCTTGTTTTGAGTAGATGACTGAATGAAAAAAGGCCAAAGGGCCCCAGAGGAGGGTAACATCCTCAGACCAATGACATGTATCTCATTGATGAGAAGTTGGCAATGGAATGATCAGGGGACTGGAGCACCTCCCATATGAAGGCAGGCTGAGAAAGTTGGGGCTGTTCTTCCTGGAGAAGAGAAGGCTGTGTGGAGACCTCATAGCAGCCTTCCAGTATCTGAAGGGGGCCTATAGGGATGCTGGGGAGGGACTCTTCATTAGGGACTGTAGTGATAGGACAAGAGGTAATGGGTTAAAACTTAAACAGGGGAAGTTTAGATTGGGTATAAGGAGGAAATTCTTTCCTGTTAGGGTGGTGAGGCACTGGAATGGGTTGCCCAGGGAGGTTGTGAATGCTCCGTCCCTGGCAGTGTTCAAAGCCAGGTTGGACGAGGCCTTGGGTGATGTGGTTTAGAGCGAGGTGTCCCTGCCCATGTCAGGGGGGGTTGGAACTGGAGGATCTTAAGGTCCAATCCTAACTATCCTATGATTCTATGAACTGACTTTCGAGGCATTGCTGAAGGGAACTGCCTTCATTATAACACTAAAAATCACACCCCCTTGAGATAAGAGACCCTTGCCCACAGACACCTTTACTCACAAATGTGTAGTGAAAGAAATCCATATGGCCTTTAAACAGAGAATCTAAAAGTCAATCATTGTAAATGACTGACCAATCACTGTACCTGGGAATGTACTACCTTGGGACTTCTGTGTGTAGATGTAATGAAGAAGCCTCATCAGGTGTGCTTGATTTGTGGAAATGTATCACCGAGCACTCTGCAGAATAAACAATGTCTTCGCTCTAAACTGTGTTTTGAGAGTTCTCTTTCAAACAGGTAACACCTTGGGCGTGAAAAGTGTAGAAAATGTGCCTGCCCGGTTGTTTAGCTCTGAAGATAAACCTCACACCAGCTAAAAGAAAGGGACAGCTACTGACCTTCCTATATATAAAAAAGAAGGAACAAATCACGAACACATGCAGCTGTAAAACATGGACTAAAGAACACAGACTTCCCAGACTTACCTCTTAGATTGGACGGTGTAACTTATATTCCCTTTGTAAAACCTAGGTGCATCCCATTGTAAAATGCTACGAAGATTAACTGAAGTAATCCTTGTGTTTTGGGGTTTTGGCACTATTCCAGATACTGTGGGAGCAATCAAAACGAAACAAACATTTTAGTGTATGTCCCTCCAGCCACTTCTCAATGATCCATAACTTAAATACAGCCTCCTTTCTTTGCCTTGCCTCAGAAACGTTTATAAAACAGACTTTAACGTGATTAATTTTAATCCTGGTGCCTATCCTTCCTTGTGACCTTGCGCAACAAAAACAAGTTAGCCAGCATCAGTGATTTCCAGTAAGTGCAGTCTTCATGGCATCATCATTTATTATGCATGACTAACTTGTTACTGCCTAAGACTCAGAGCCCATAAAGCTACGTGGATGAACTCTCACTGAGATTGTCCAAATCAGTTGTTTTCACTAGCACTATGGAAATAACATGGCTGTGGGGATTGATGTGCTGGTTTTGGTTTTATTTTTAAGAGGAACATGAACAGTCTTTATACATAGACCTGTGTATAAGCCTGAAGTAATTAAAAACATCCACCCACCATAAAGCATGTTTGTGTCATCACTGCATGGGTTAGCTTTACACATGCTGTTACTCAACCACCCTTTTGAAAAAGAGATAAACACAAAGTACCTTGGAAGGCAAGAGAGCCGTTAAGTACACTAAATAGCATTAATTGGCACTCTTCACAAGGGATGGAGACACAATTGTCTTGCTTTATGGAAACCGAATAAAGGAAACTCTAAGGTAGTATTGATGAACAGACCATTACTATTATGATTGAATTCTTTTAAAACAGTTGTTGATATTGAAACTAAAATCAGAAAGATTTTGGCCCATTCTTGCAAAGGCAAAGAAATCCCCATCAGGTCAGACTAGTGCTTAAATGTCATAGGAATAAAACCTAATGACACGTGTTCTAAGATAAATAACTTGTATGTCTACAGCTGATGCATAAATACATGAAATTAATGTGTTGCTTACCCACCTTTAGCAGACAAGAGTTTTGAATCTAGACCCTGCTTAAATAAAAACTGTTTCACAGACTCAGTTCCTGCAGTGTTCGCCTTGCACCCAACAAATCAACTTGAATGCACTTCAGAATATAAAAGCAGAAGTTGCCTGCTTCTCTGCACCCCAGCCTTCTTGAGAGATGCCATCCCTGTACAAACATGCTCTCGCCCATACCAACCTCGGGCACTCTCCTTCAGAGATCTCTGCCTGAGCACACACTGTGCCCCTCTGCAGGCACCTCCAGCCTCCTGCTCCCACATCGTCTCCTCCCTGCAGGTCTCCCCCAGGCGTGCAGGACGCTCAGGAAGATGGGCACAGGTAACAACGGGCTGCAAAACCTCAGTGTGAACAACACAGCTGAAGAAAAATCTGGCTAGTACAAGGCATCTGACTTTTCCTTTCCCGTACGATGTGGTCCTTGCTATGAAGAACCCTTGTTAGGGCGCTGCCTACATTTTGAGGAAGCTCCCTCCAAAGCTGGGGTGGTAAATCCCCAGTAAGCCTGATGCCCTGGAAGGTTCGTTTCCCAGATGGTGCTTCCTACTTGAAAAGCCTCCAGCTCAATTTTTTACTGGGCACTGTGGACCCAAATTGATGAGAATATACTTGTGCGTTTGCCCTTGGTAAGTGGAGGTTTGTTCACTGCTCATAGCACACCGGAGCCTCGGGCACGGCCTGTCTGGGAAACGTGTGCCCGGCCCCGCTGAGCGTCTGCCGCCGGAGCAGCCCAGCCCGTGCCTGCCGCGCAGGCACCGCTGTTCCCGTGCCACGCTCGTTGTGCCTGCCGGAGCGCGGTTTCTCTTCCACACGCGCTTTTCACCACCGGGACCTGCACGAGCGTCCAAAGGGCAATTTCAGCTTCCCTGCACAGATACAACCCCTGAGCGGGGGGAAAGCCAGCCCGCGCCTCGGCGCCCTCCGCGCAGCAGCCGCTCCCGGGGCTCTCGAGGCAGCGTGGCCCCGGAGGGCAAAGCCGGCCGCTTCTAGCGACCCCTGCCGCCGCCTCCCCCCTTGCTCCCCGCGGGAGGACCGTCGCTCCTCCGGGGGGCCCGCAACCCACCGCTGTCCCCCGCCAGGCCTGGGGCGGACTCACCGCAGAGTAGGAGGCAGCTACAGAGGGCGGACCGGAGGGCGGCCATGGCTGCTCCCGGCGCGGGGTTCCCTCAGCAGCGGGGCTGCCAGCGCAGTCGCGCCATGGCACCGGGTGCTGCCCGCTCGGGCGAGGAGCGGGGCCGCCCCGAAACCCTTCCGTCTTCCCGTTGCGGGAGGGGGCGGGGCGGTGTGCGGCTCCGCTGCCGCCCCCAGCTGCGGGGCTCAACCCTCCGCCAGCGGGGCTGATTGCCTCCGAGCAACAGCGGACACGGACTGCACCGCGGCCGGCTCATCCCGCCCGTTCCGAAGCCTCTCCAGCAGCACCCAGCGCCTGAAACCTTCCCAGCGGGCTCATGGGCGCTGTGCTTTACGTGTCTCGGCGGTACGGGCTGCTCGGATACTTAGGATCGCTAAAGAGCATCTTCAGGCGGGCAGCTGGGAAGGCGGGAGGTGGGAGCTCGGTACAAAGTGGATACACAGGTAAATAACACATAAACAGAGGCCAGACGATGAATAGCGTCAAACCCGACCGTGAGTGAAATTCCCTCCGCAGTCAGTACAAATGTTACCTGAGGAAAGGTTTGCCTTTTATCTTCAGGATCTGGCCTGCACCAGATGCCAACACTAGTACTTCTACCAGAACATTTAGCATCCCTGATCAAAACCAGCATAAACTTGGGGGAAGGAGGGAGCATTTTTATTAATCACAGAGAAAAACCAGTTGTTTCTCACCTGACTAATGTCACTGACTGAAAATGCCAATTCTTTGTGAGGGTTTAATAGCCTTTTTTCCAGCCCATCTGACAGCTCCTGTCATTAAATGGGGCTGCACACAGCCCCCCTGCCTTCACTTACATATGAACAATGTCCCTGGCCCAAACTACTGTGAAGGTACGTACACCAGTGGTGCAGGTTTCATCTACTAATGCTACAGATGTGTAAATCTGCAAATAATTAGCTAGTCAAGATTCAAGACACTTTGTTCTGACCTAAGCAGGTACAGCAGCAGCATACATTCCAGCACCTCTGAAACTGGTCTCAGCTATCCTGACCAAAAGAATAACTGAATGCCGTGGTTACTAAACTGGGGCAAGAAAACTAGTACCTAAACAGATCAACACCAGGTGAGAAAATCTGGGTGGTTTTTTCCCAGCGCGGTGATACTTAGAAGTATAAGGAGTACATGCTCATACGCATGTAGCATGTAAGAGCCACAGTAAGAATTCAGACAGGGATATGAAAAGATTTTCTTTTTATGAAGCACAAATGTTTAAAAGTTACTACAGTGTACAGTTTAATGTCATAAAATATTTTAGAAGTGTAGTATTCAATAATTGCACATAATTACACTAAAAAATTATAAAAAAGTATATTTAATGCCTTCATTCACAGTAAGAACTCTTCCATAAGATTGAATATTCTTGTTTCTGTCCCCATTATTTCACTTGACCAGGTTTCTCTGCACAAATGTAGAACTCGGTTTTCTGACTCAAACACAGCAATCCATCCAGCAAAACAGGTTCCAGAGTAACCCAGCAACAGAGCTAACGAAAAAAGGAAAAAAAAAGAAAGAAAAAATAAAGAAAAAAGTGGTCTGGTTGAGGGACCAGCCACTCACAGCCCTTGTACTGCAAACTAACTTAGCACTCGAGTTACAGGAAATACTTGCTTTGGAACAGCTAAAAGGTATAGTTCACTATCCAACTGCAAAATGAAGTAAGTACTCTTTCTGCTGCATCTGAACACTCATTTTTGTTTCTCTGTGGCTCATCCAACCTGAACCGTACCTGCAGTAACCTGGTGAGATCAGAAAAACAGCTGTTAAATATGCATGTTGTGTATTTTCAATGTTCAGGCATATACTCAAAGAACGTTAAAAAACAAAAAGAAGATCTGTATGTCCAGTCCATAAATCAATGTTGTTGGACAACATTGATTTGTATGTCATAAAACAATAGTGGTTTTTATTTGTTCATCTTCTTATGTATTCATTTTTTTGGTACATATCTGGATCTGATGAGTCACTTTCATCATCAGCAGAAGAGGTTTGCCACTCGTGAGAGTTGTTATGACAGTAGGGTTTCTGCACACTTTCTGTGTCATCCAGGAGTTTTGCTTCGACAGCATGAGTACATTGCCAATCAGCTGCATCTTCTTGGGAAGAAAGAAGAGCTGCAGAACTATCCACATTCTCTTCAGAGGTTCCCAACAGCACGGTTTTTAAGTTAATGGTAAAACAAGCACTGTCCTCTGGCCTTGAAGAATAGTTACACTTTGCCTCAGAGAAAGGATTAAGTAACTCACAACTTGTGTCTTTGTCTTCTTCAATGTCTGACTCCTGCTCTTCAACATCTTCTGGGTCAGTGTCCGGATTTTCACTTGCCTGGCTGCTGCTGTCATCACACATGCTACTTGTAGAGTACTGCATGGATGCATCTGGTACATTAGAGGAATGAGGTACTCTATTTAAGATATCACGCCTTGTATAGTCATGATTACTTATGACATCATTGTCATCACTCTCATCTTCATCACTGACGCCACCACTGGAATTATTTGCCCTTTTTTTAACCTCTTTGTAAATGATCTCTATAGAGGCTATTTTTTCAGATTCAAATGTCCAAGGTGGATAGGCTAACCTCCTGATGAATACCTAAAAGAACAAAATGAATGCATTAAAAAAAAATAAATAAAAAAAAAAAATCAGACAAATTTGCACATATACAAAATATGAAAAAATGCCCTCAGTCACAAGGTTGTCAAACAAAGTATTCCTTCTGTGCCACATTTTTGGCTTTTTCTGCAGACTTCAGGGCTCAGCTTTACTCTGCACCTCCCTGGATTACTGCTTGTTCAAAGCACTGGAGGGAAATGCCAACAATCATTAAAAAATAACCTTAGACATTCCTTGGCAAAGTCATGTTCAGCAATTTCACAGATGTGAAGGTATGGACATAGCAAAGGACAGAAACACAAGGCGTTGATAGCAGTCTGCTTGTACATGCATCTCCTTCCCCCAGTCCCCAGCTCAAGTATGCTTTCTTCCAGAGCCACATGGTTTCTTTTCCTTTGCTTTTTATTTTCATTCAACTCCACTATTTGGGTAGATCCCAACAGCCTCATCCAGGAGTTAGTTTCTAAGGTGCTATGCCTAGCTCTAGGTTCCAGCAGAGGTAACTTGCATATGAATACCTTTTTTTTTTTTCCTACTAAGTGTTCCACTAATCAGGCATTCTTTTCACTATCACCTGTGTATACCAGAATACAGTAAAAAAACATCACTGAGATGGAAGAAAGAAGACAGGTCACCCAGAGAAATGATCCTGAACTTGTTAGTTACACTTCTGGAAGTAACAAATAGGATACTTTTCTGGCAGGGACATATCTGCACATAACTGCATTCCAATCTACAGTACGAGACACCTGTGAAACTGGAAGGTTGGGGACTTGCAGAGTATATCTGCTTTCAGTAGATTTTTCTAGTAGCATTTTTCCTTTGACTGAGAAGCTACTGGTGATGTTACTCAACAGACTCAGGTTTCTGTACACATCCGTCCTGCACTGTGGTGACCAGAAACAGATATACTTCAGGTGTGGCCCGACAAATGCTGAGTAGGGTGGAATGATCTTTATCTGTTAGTAACTTGTCACAGAAGTAGCAAGAAATGGTTTTGAAAAAGCCTGAATATTTGTTCCATAGCCTACAGGCTGCTGAATCATGTCTGTTATATCTTTGACACATGTAAACTGCAAATTAAACCATATGTACTTATATAACTTGTACCTAATGCACAGGACTAGAAATTTCAGAGGGTAAAACTTCCTCCTCCCAACCAGGAAGATTAAAAATGAGAATTAATACATACCAAAGTACGTGGAAGTGATTTATTTTGAAGAATATAGCCTCCTGCATGCATGCATTTCAAGGCACCACCTAACATCAGTGAAAAACATACAGCACACGTGATGACAACTGCATGATAATCTGCAAGTGAAAAAACCAAAAACAATTAACATATGTAAATGAAGTTTCCAGTAACCACATTTTACATTCAGAACAGCTATTTAGAATCACAGAACCTCTGTGATCAGAGGTCATCTGGTCCAAAGTCAAAACAAGACCAAATCTCAGATTCAGGAATTAAAAAAGAAGTTACAGCATCATTGATAACTGCAGATAAACACAGTTAGTGAAGATTTGTATGGCTTGCAGGATTAAGAATAGATCTATAGTCCCAAAGTGGATGGGAGTTTATGTTTCACTTAAAAATCCCCACAATGTTTATCACTCAAAAGGTACTTCCTCTTTTAGTACTTTTAGGATTAATTGACTTGTAATTCTTCCTATATTAAAAAATAAAACAAAACAAAACACCCCCCACCCCCCCCAAAGCCCAGAGAAAAAGAAAACAAAAAACCCACCAAAAAACAAAATACAAACCCACATGCACCTAGTTAAGTCACACAGTCCCTTCCTGCGCCACAGGACAATTACCTTGTTGAGCTACAGAGTCTGCAGCTACGCATTTCCAGGCCGATGGGATGGAATGTTTGTTTAGAGATGCTGTGACCATAACAGACACACAGTAATTTCTATTTGGATACAATTCTTCAATGACAGTATTGAAAACTTCTTCAGTGGTTTTCTCATGGGGCCTCTGCCATGAAAGACAATGTTTCAAAGTTAGCTGTGTGCCTAAAAAAAGATCCCCAAACTGGTGAAACCACAGAGACTGACAAGATAACTCAGTGGTTTGTCTAGGCAGCTGCTTCATTTCTACTTGTAGCTGATGTCAAGATGCCTACCTTCCATCTGTTTGTAAACATAGTATTATCAAAGATAAGTTGCCTATTGTCCCTATTGTTCACTGTAGCCTCAGATAGATGCTAAGATTTGAAACTGCAAGTGATATCTGATTCAGAAATCAGGACAAAAACCCATCTGTGGTGGGAAAGCTGCGGTCCTTACTCTGTGTCTTCTGGCAGGATGAGTTAGATGAAACTCCCAACAGGTATCTGCCTGACCTACCATTTACAACTTCCAGTACAGACACTCCATGCTCTACACCTGCTAGTGTGCCTACACCTGCTAGCAGTTTCTGCAAAAATGTCTTTCCCTTGTCTTCTCAGGGAATAATCACTTGAGCCAGTGCTCTATGTTTTCTTTCAAGTAAGGATACAGGGCAATTAGTATTCCTCTTCTAGGCCTGCTACTATGCAGTAAAAGGAAACTGAGCTTATGATGGCCATTCTCTTTGTTTCCTTCCAAGTATCTTCTGTTCATATATTCACATATTTGCTTCTGTGAATCTGCTAACCATCAGAGACATTTTACATTTTCTATATTTCTCCTCTAATGCATAAATAAACCAAAAACTTCTTTACCTTATGCTCTCCATCATGTGTTTTCAGCGTTATATCATAATCAAGCTCTTGATATATATCAACTAAAGACAGTAGCTTTTCATTTTCTCTGAAGTAAGAGGTTGGCAGCTTTATGGTGACATTTATGCAGTTTATACAGGAACTGATATTAACTTCTGGTGGTCCCAGGAATGCTATTGAAGGAAAAAAAAAGAAAAGGAAAAAAAAAAAAAAGAAAAAATGAAGAGGTAGAAAAAATATACACTATGTATTCAGTACCACTTCTATTTTGGTGACAAACGTAGCTGACTAATCAGATTCCAGAGCATTTCACTGCTATAAAACCACAAGGCCTTTCAACATTTAAGTTCCACAATCAAAAAGCCTTTTCCCACATGACTAGATTTGAAAAACAGAAAGCAGTGGAGAAGAGGGAAGAAGCAGAAAGGTGACAAAGGCTTTGCTTCAGCTCCACAGAGGTGTGAGCTTTTTATCTATTTGAGAGCAAAGGTGAGGTTAATGCATAGGAAAAGCTGTTTACTTTCTTGCTCATCATCATCTTCTAGCCACTCTCTGGAAGAAATTTTTGTAGAAGTTCAGTGGTGCGCAGCCCTGCACATATTCATGCTAGTTGCAAGGAAGGCTATAGGGCTAAACTTAACAACAGAGCTCCAAATACTGAAACTCTACTGGGAGTGGGAAAGATAACATAGTGAAACATAGTTACACTTCCCTGAGCTTCCACTGAGCCTTCAGATCCTTAGAACACGCCTGTGTTCCAAGAGCCACGCGTGCTTTCTCCAAAACTACATATCCATCAACACTGAAGGAACTTCCACAGTGAATCAAGCCTAAGATCTTTACACAATAAAGGAGCAGGAACGTCGGAAAATGGCAGGAGAGCAAACTATGTCCATAAACCTCCATTTCTGTGTAGTTCACTGGGAGGGTGGGGGGAAACATCAAAATTTAGAATTTGCATTTCACTTTGTCTTTTCCAGAGGCATGTGCATTTTGATCAAGGTAGAGATTGGTTTGCCAACCTCTGCAAAATTCAAAGAATCAACACGCGTTTGCTAACTGCTTCTGTTCCTGAAATAGTGTAGAAAGAAAAAACAAACAAAAACCAACCCAAAAAACAAACCCCAGACAAGATTAATACTCAGGACAAATGTGAGCTTTCATCTACTCCCAAACAGGAAAGCATGTCCTAGTCAAGTGATTACACACTTATTCCTTTCTTATCTTTTGCTTTAAGTTACAAATAAACATTAACTTAAATCTGGTTACAGCCAGAAGTGGTTTTTATTATTGCTGGCTCTTTGTTATGAAGCTTTTCTGTCTTTGCTCAAATCTGTCTGTCAGTGAGAGTGAGATTCCACCGCAGGTATTTTGAAGGTAGCCATCAACTACACCCAGTAAGAAAATATCTCAGAATATTGATTCTTTTCTATTCGGGCATAAAGAAGAAAATGCTACAGGACTATTCGGGCATAAAAGAAGAAAATGCTACAGGACTCCTCTAAGTCCTGTGCCCTGGAAAACATGACTTTACTCAATTGCTTATTTGAACTAGAGAACTACTAGCAAAGCATCCAACTTCAATTTACAAATTGCCAGTAATGGACTACCAGTCAAAGCACCTGATAGTTTGTTCCAATGGTCAATTCAATATATGTTTTTGTTCCTAGCTACAATGAAATCTAGCTTCAGTTTCCAGTCAGAGCATGCTGTTATGCTTTGGTTTTGAGACTGAAGAAGCTTGCCATCATGTTAACTACTGGTCAATGCACCTTCTGATCTTACACTTTCAAAAAACTAACTGCTGAAAGACTGAAGACCTCAACCTTAAAGGAATGTTCTCAAATCCTTCAGTTATACTTGTGGTTATTCTCCCCATCCCCTACAATTTTTCATCATTTCTGAGACTGTAAGTGGACACAGCAGTGGTTAACTCTGTGCCCAATTTAGGGGTAATATGACCTACAATTTCTCCTCCATAGTCCTCCAGTTGTTCCTCAATCACTCTCTGTTACTTCAAAACTGAATACTAAGCACAACTAAGGGTGAAGCCACCTCTGGCATTAGAAGATGTCACAGCTAATGAGCGTCTTCTTTCAGCAAGGAAAGGGAGAAGAGCACGTTGATGAGCAAACAAGTAAATCTCTTCCCCTACACCTAGTGCAGGCACAGTATTCCTTTCACTCTTAACACTGACTACTTGAAGACACAAAAAAATGTTTTGTGGGTTGTGTATCTTAAGCATTTAGAGATTTTTGCTTGTCAATGCTTCATATGATCCTATATCCTCTATAATTACACATATATTTTATTTGAAAATCAGAGCCTTGTGATTTACCAGTACTACTACTGTAGCCACTAATTTTAGAAAGCTATCTATGTATTCCAGGTCTTGTAACTCATATGTGCTAGATTATATACAAATCCATCTTCTCTTATATAAAAGAATAAGCTACTGACCCAGTTAGTTTGCTGTATTTTAGTGTAAAGCTAGCAGAATATTGTTTACACATGAGCTATGAATAAAAACTACTAAAATGAGCAAATGCAAAGAACTTACTGTCAGTAATTGGCACAAAATGAAGTGCAGAAGAATTGAATTCTTGATTTCCTACAAAGCTCTGAACCAATGCAGAATACTGAGTGTTCACCTGTTTAAAATCATCTGTCAGATTACAGGAGAGTTGTGTAATATTTGAACATTGTTTAGCAGTCTTCCAGTTCCTGTAAATCAAGAGAAGTTAAAAGAAGACCAAAATAATCTATCTGGGTTTTCTGGTATAAAAAAAGTAAGGGGCAGAGGGAGGGGAGGAAGCATTTCTGAGTGGAAAAACAGACAAATAAACCCCCCTCTAGTCTTAATATTTTGAGTTGATAAACATTAAAATTAAAAATTGTGTCATAAAATATGACTTGCCTGCGGTCAGTGTACAGCACACGATAGTATGTTGGCATAGCTGGATCACTTTTTGCCTGCCAGGACAAAATGTGCTGAAAATTGTAAGATTCCATTTGTAGCTTTTGAGGTAGCTCTCCCAGAAATCTTTCTAGAAAGGGGAAAAAAGCACCCAGAAACAATCAGTATGTTTGGTATATTGTTTGCCATATGAATGGCAAACAAATGTGAGATTGCAACAATTCTAATAAATAAACCCAATTAGAGCAGCCCAATATTTGCCCCAAAATATAGAATAGAGTTCAGCACAACAGAAACAATAATGCAAAGGATGGTCCTCCTTTATTAAGTTCTTCCTTGAAAAAGCATGAAATTTTAAGATGATGCAAGTTTTTTGAACTCTGTTAAGAAAATCATTTGAAAGACAATAAAGCCTCTTACCAGGCAAGCTGTGACAAGCCGTAGACAGAATGTTGATTAACACTGGAAAATAAAACTATGTATTAATGCATTTGTATGTCTACAATATCTGATTACTAGCGTACTATTGGCAATATTAATTCCCAACAATTAGAGACAGTACTCAGTTCCGTCGGTGGAACTGTTTCTTTCACGTATTCTTGCTGTGACTTTCCCCTCCCCTTCCCTCCTTAGAGTATGGGATGATCCCTTCCAAGCTCTGTCATTAATTGGAGGCTCCTAGGAGGTAATTCTTTGATAACTACACTACTACACTGTGCTTCAGGCTTATGCTGATCCCTGACAGATGAGGTTCATGATTCAGTGTGAATAAATGTTTTTAGGATGTTCTTATCAAATACCATCTTAGAAGATTCTGACTATATTTCAAGTAGCTCACCCTGCCTATTAAACACCGTTTTAAGTCATAAACAGAATCTTAAGGCTGGTCTGGGAAAAAAACACTGTTACTGCTTGAAGAACATTATTGAATCAACTTCAGATGCCATTCTTTGCTAAATGTGGGGAGTTCTCAAAGCTGTAGTTTTAACAACTTTGATGTACCACCCACTGTCTCCAGGCAGCTAACACTTGTTAACTCCCTATTTCAGTCTCTATTTTGTAACTCCCTCTCTATTGTGCGTCCTGCAATGCTACAGAAGTAACATTTCCCTGTGGTGTTCACAGCCTCTATTCTCTGCCTGCAAAAGAACAGAAAGAACACCACCAACAGATGCCACAGCACTTCTGCCACAAAATGTGGTTAAGGCTATATTCAGGCTGTTAGTCAGGCCTTACTATCCAAGTAGACTCTTGAACCCAACCTTCTTGCAGATCTTGACATTTTAGAGATCCCACATCTTGTATAACCTCTGTAAGAGATTGATCCTGTCACCCACACTCTCACTGTATACAGAGTTCTTTTCTTTGATCAACTGAGTCTTGCATCATTCATACATTTTCAGCACAGTGCTTCAAGACACTCTTGAAATAATTGTTCTGACCTTTCTATTTTATTTTTTTTTTTCCTCAGGATCTTTCATTTCCCTTCTGCTTTCTAACTGCAACAAAAATAAAATTCCTGTCCACATTTTAAAGGCATTTTGTGGTCTATCCTTCTACTGATAAGATGTCAACTCCCATATTTAGTTGGCCAAAGAAGTAAGTTTAATTTCAAATATATATGCTTGTTCTCATGCTATAGACTAATTCACGGAAATATCTGCAAAATAACTTCTTTATTTTCCTTGAAACTCTTCACTATGTACTCTCTTTTGTCTTAACACCTAAACCCTCTACCCAAAAATATGACAATACCCCAAACATCACTGGCCCGCTGTGTCTGATGAACTGTGCTGATTAATACTGCCTTAACATTTTATTTTATTCTCCTAATCTCACTTAGAATGGTACTTTCTGTAGCATGACAAATGTCTTTGACTTTACATTTATACAGCAATTAACACAACAGCACTCTGGTCCACAACTAAGGTTCTCAGGTGCTACACTGTGATGCGCATCATAGTACCAGAACACATATTCCTGGTCAAGTAGAGGGGATTCAGAATAATAGCAGGTTAGTGAGAACTGTCCTGTCCCAGAGTCAGTGGGAGAATTTCCTAATGGATTAATGCAGTTACTTTACAATCCTTGTCTACATTTGCAGAGAGAGCTGGAAGAGGAAAGGAAAATAAATTCCTGCTCAGTTAATTAAAGAGATACCTGAACCAAATCTTTATGGCTGCAGGGAAGTGTCTTAAAATATGATCTTTAATTAGCAGTGGGCATACACAGAAGCACACATAAATAGACTTGGGCACTAAGTTGGTGGAAGTCATTTGGGATGGATACTTAGCCAAGTAGCTCTTATAAATCTGGCTTTTCAGTTATCTGTCTCACAAACATTAAACTATGCTCCCAGCATCCTTTCTGAAATTAGATGCAAAGAAATTAAGTAGCTCACTTGTGGAAATATAGATTTGTTGCATATGCAACTCATGAGAGAAAACTCATCTCTTAAGCTTCATTTTGCCATCCAAACCACAGACATCTTTTTTTGCATGTCTTCCTTCAGTACTTGTTCTTCTACATTATTACTGAGTAATAAACATCCCCTTAGAGAAGTGCAGTTAAAAGTAGAACAACTGATTTCCTGTCATGTAGTAACAGATCACTTATCTGGAAAAAACATCCTATGGGTATGAATAACAAAGCAATACTTTAACAGTTATTATTCTTTACCTGAACACAAGCTCAGATTTGTGATCATTTGTGTGAGGAATTCTAATGCGCTAACAGGAACACAGCCTTTACCACATTAAGACTAATCCCATTATAGAAACAGGTAGTTTCAGGGTGCAGATTCTAGTAATGACACACTTCCTTGGAGCAACCCTTTCAGATTAGGGGATGTAAGCAGTCTGTTGTTATTCTCTCTAGCACCAGCCACCTCACATATGTCAGCCATCTTGCCATCATATTTCGTGCCGACATAACGTTTTTCTATTCAAGGATTCTCAGATTAGACAGGCAATTTTATGCCAACAACAATTTAATGCCAATATTTGTAATTTTTAAATGTGTCTCTGCTCTCAAAACCAAATTCCATTCATCAAGAGTTCAACCTCCCTCAGAATTTCGATTCAACAAACATGCTTAGCAAATACAGTTGGAGAGTTGCAAAATTTTGTAGGTTATGCTCTTACGTAAGAGACAGACAAGAAAAAAATATCTTAGACCAGATAACAGGGAAAATGAAGACTGGAGAGATCAAGACGGTTTGCAAATCAAATGTAGAACTTTTTTCCATCTTACCTTTTTTACAGAATTAAATGTTCCTAGCAAAGCAGTTTCTCATTATAACTACAGCTCCCACCTAGCACACTAGGAAGCTAACCTAGCTAAGAAGCTAGGTCTCTTGTGCCTGCTAATTCAGAAACTAAGGAATCCTGAAAAAAGTTAGAATAAGAGATGAAAACCAACATATCCAGCTAAGAGTTCATTGGACATTTATAGGCAGAATGCAATATGCTGTGTCAAAGCGTTTCTTTATTATGTGAAAAATCCAGGTTCATGTATAGAATGGAATGTGTAGAATGTAATACACTAGATTCCTGATACTGTGAATTATTCCAGGGAAAGCTCTATAAGATGATGGTATCTTACTTCAGTAACTCAGGAAGAGTGTTAGTGAAAAATTAGCATTCTTACTCCTCTTACAATATAAAGATACAGGCAACTTACCAAGTTGATGAAAACGCATTGGTACATCCATCAGTGTTTCCACGGCAGTTACGAAATATAACCTACTGATTGCAAAACAATCATTTTGCTCCTGTACCTGCAAATAGATAAAAAACAACCACATTCAGCAAATCACCTCAGTAAATTACTTGCAAGAAAAACAGGCCTATGTACAAAGAGTTACTTTAACCTCTTCAATGTCTAGGGGGAGGCAGAGGTTCTGAAACAGTTACTGCTATTGGTGGGTGAGGCCAGGATCCTCAGATCAGACAGGCAACTTTATGACAACAGCACTTCCCTTTTTTTCTGAGGAAAGATCTCTTCCAATTTTAAATGAACACAGAAAACACTGTATGGTACAATGAAAAAAAGCACTACTTGGCTTTATTTCAAATATTACAAGAACTGGTCATTGTTGTAAAAAATGTTTCCAGAAAGAGGGCAGATCAAAAGGGAGGTTAGAAAAAAAACCCCAAACCCCAACTATAAAATTATTAATTATGAAGTTTCTGATGCATTTTTTTTAATGCAGATGATCCATTAAAATATTTCCTCTCCTTGATGTTGTATTTTTATTTTATTTATTATCCTCATAGTGTTAATATTTGCAGGATCTGGTTTTGGATTACAGGCAAAGTATTAAGGAACAACTGTGAATCTATAGATGTCTGGGCAAGGGTATAACTATTTGCAAAGAATCTTCTCCTCAGGATTAATACAAAAAATGTGGTTTTTTTTACATTTAAAATTATTTTTCAAATACAACTTAAATTATTTTCTCTGGAATGTAACTTTTCCGAGAAAATAATTCAAATTGTATTTTAAAAATATTATTTTCTCTGGAAAATAACAACCAAACAAACCACAGCTTAAAGTTTAAAATCATGGCAAAGCATACTATGGTCAAACTTAGCACACTATGTTAAAATCTGATTGGAGATGTCAATATTCCTCTATTCAAAGTTTTAGCATGACTATAGGAATCCACCAGATAAATGTTGAGAAACATCATTTCACAGACAAAAGAATGTTCTTTTCATTTCAATTTGGTTCATTTATTAATTCATTCAAGCACGAGGAATATTTAGGAGATATAAAATACCAGTCTTCCTCTTTTCAATCAAAATTAAGAACTATGGATAAGAAGATAAAATTCACCAGTCACAAAATTCTAAAGTTTATCACTAGTATCAGCAAACTAGAACGCAATTAAGTCACATATCTACCAAGTCCATTTAGTCTTGGCACTAGTGAATGTGACAGAAGAAAAAAAAAATCATTTGACTTTTGCATTCGGATCAAGTTTACAGGTTATGCAGTGTGTGTGTACATATATATATGTATATATATATAAATAATATTTTTACTTCAACAAGGTTACCAGCTTTGTTCGGAAGTCACACAGAAACATAGTGTCAAACAATACTACTTTCACATTCACTTTAGAGAACAGTTAAAGCCCTGGAATCTGAATTTTCAGGCTGTTCAGAATTTTCACTTCAGGTGAAAATTTTGAGGATCCCAAATTCGCTTTGCAAAATATATCCTTTGTCTTAATCCTCGCAATTAATCACAAACCATATTCAAACCAGTCCATATATGGCATTATGTAATAGACGTATTTGCATACCTTTGATCCTTGCTGTACATGCTGTCATGAATAACAACTATCCCACTCTTGGAATCTGAAGTGACTCCTGTATGACTCTGTATGTTGAACACCACACGTATCTTAAATGATGCATGTTCAAAGTCAGGTTATGCATTTAGCACCATAGAATATATGCATGTGTATATATATATAAAGTGAAAAAAAACTAAGGTTATCTCTGACTTTGCACAGTTGTTTAAATGTGGATGTCATCCGCAGATCTATCAATGCCAGGTAAATTCAGGAGGAAATTCCAAGGGGAAACCATTTCTGTCAGAACTCCGATTAGCTTTTGTTACTCTTCCTCTTCAGGGCCCCAGCAGTCTCTGGAGAGAAGTCACAGAAATACTCGTGAGTCCAGCCCTCGCCCACCTCATCAGCCTGGGCTCACAGTAACTCCCCTCAGAGCTGCCTGAAGCCCTCAGTGCCATCAAAACTCAACTTCACTGAGTCCTGAACTAGAGTTCAGGCTGGGTTGTTTTGTATTTACCTCCAACTAGACAAAGCAGGTTTTGAAAGTCACTGACTTGTATTTCAGAAAAGCTCCACATCAGTAAAGCAGAAAACACATTTTCTTTGAAATAATCAGATGGCGTGTTCATTTATATAAATTACTTATTGGAACGTTGAGTGAGAAACACAGAGAGAGACAGAAACCACAGAAGTCATTTCAGGCAGAGAAGTCAGCAGAGAATTGTCCTAAATCTACACACAGGTAACACAATGTACAAACTAACTTTACTACTGAAACCATGTGAACCATGTAATCATGCTGTGGGTTGTAGTATTATGCTCATGCTCTGTTCCTGGCTTTGCTGGAAGACTTTGGATAAGTTGCTTCTAAAGATGTTGAAAGAATTTAACCTTAATAATCCAAGTCCGTTAACCACAAGTCCATCTTGCATACGCTGCCAGCAGTGCTCCTGGTGAGCCAGAAATGCCCCTGGAGAAGCCAGCGTGGGACACGCGGCATTGAAACAGAGGGATGGACAGACAGACTCCTCGGCTGTGGTGTGCCGCTCCAGCATGGCGGGGAGGACACAGTGCAACAGCATTGATGCCAAAAAAACTCGTCAGACTCTACCGCTGCCCATTTTTCCTCACAAATTTGTGTCCCTGAGCTACACCATTACCTACAACTCAACCCACAGGCTATCACTAGGGTCTGTTTTGCAGCCAGTGACATCGCCGAAGGAACAATCCCCATAACCCGCCGTTTTAAAGTGAGATTCCGCCGTCCTGCGGGGTCACCGGTTTCAGGCAACAGCGGCCTCCGCTACGCGCCCACCGAAGCGCTAACGGAAACCAGCGGCCTTTCCAGGAAACCCCCGCAGCTGGGGACGCCGATCCCAGCGCACACACACCTCCCCTCGCTGAGAGAGAGCGCGGAGCACACCGCGGAGTTCCGCCGGGCGCGGCCGGCCTGGGCCCTGAGGGGGTTGCGGTCCGCCCAGGCCTTCGCTCCGGTTGCGCTAACGGAACATCTCCAACAGCCGCAACACAGACGAGCACCCCCGCACCACGGGCAGCTACCCACTAGGAGCGATGAGCGATGGGACACAGGACACCCCGCCACCTCCCAGCCGTACCTCGCAGCAGGCAGCATCCCGGCGGCTCGGCACCGCGCCGGCTGTTCTGTCAGGCCGAGGAACGCGCTGCCCGGGAAATGGCGGAGGGGGCGCTGCGGCGGGCGGCGGGCGGCGGGAGGCGGGAGGCTGGCCCCGCCCCGCCCCGCCGGCCGTCCCGAGGCGGGGTTAGGGCAGCTCACGGTGGGGTCGGTGTTGGGTCGCTAACAGCGCCGTTGGGGGCCGGCTTCAGGGCGCCGCTTCTTCCGGAGCTGGGTCTGCGCCGGGCCGCTGGCCGGAGGCTCCCCTGGTGGTGCACAGCTGCCCGCACCCGCGGGAAGCGCTTCCTAGCCTTGCTTGGCTTTTACTTCCATCCTCTGGTGTTCGATGCGTTGTTGTCGTGAAGGAAGTCTCTGCGGAAGTGCTTGCTGGTCTCCTTGCTCCTTAATGTTGAGGAGTGCGGTGCTGCTGATAGGGGTTTTGTAAATATTTGCCTTATCAGGGACCGAAATGGGTAAGGCGTTTTCTGTCGTAGCGCTTTCTGATAGTGGAAACAGCAGCATGTGGTATTCAGTACAGCCTGTATCATGTAATGTGAGGGGTCATCATGAGACGATCTTGGTACCTACCTGAGGTGAGCAAGGGGTAAGAAACCAGGCCTGGCTAGTGGACATGTCCCACTGGACCTGCAGCCCCACTGGCTACACCTCCTTGTCCGCTGGCTTCCATTTCTTCACTGATTGAGACGTGTGATCTTAGGAGTTGTTTGGCAGCTGGACATGAGGTGATGCTGCACCTCCTTAAACCATGCGAAGAAAAGGAAACCTGAGGTTTCCAGTTTCTGTTTAAGGCTGTTTTACCTGTGAGGCCTTTCTAAATTTTGTTAACTGTTTTGGGTTGGATTTTTTGTTTGTTTGGGTTTTCTTGTTTGGTTTTTGTTTGTTTTTTTTTTTTTTTAAGAATTATTTTTACAAAAATATCTAATTTCCTGCCATTTTTGCAGAAGCTCCCACAAACTTCCTGCCTGCCTGTCAGACAAATCCACTGGCTCTTGTGGTCGCTCAGCACAGAGTGAATCTTCTGTCTGACTTATGTGCAGGAGGGATAAAGCACCTGTAGTGAAGGGTGAAGGAGACCTAGAACTCAGTTTTCACAGATTTTGGTCAAGTCAGCAGGTCATAGTTATTACGAATCTAAATTGCCTCCTATAAGGATCTGCCTGTGACTTAGAGGTAAATGTATCCATGCATGCTGAAATACTACTTCCACTCATAGCTGTTGCTGATTCTAGCACTCAGCAAAGTACTCTCACTCAGGTCATGACCCAGTGCAGACAGGGAGGAGGGTAGGACTACGAGCAAGGAGCAGTGAAGATGTGGCTACTGCAAAATATAAGGCCTCTCTATTTTGGCAACTCGGCTTGCTTTCCCATAAAAGAAAACCTGTGCTGAAGCCACAGGGATGCTCAGCTATATACCAGGAATAAAAGTCTGTAATGAAAACTCCAGACATTTTTTCTTTTTTTTTTTTTTTTTTTTTGTGTGTGGTTTTGGTTTTTGTTGTTGTTGTTATTTTGTTTTTTGGTTGGTTTTTTTTTTTTCTTTTTGCTTTTGGGTTTTAATGTAAAGAATAGCTCCATCTGTTGCACTTCATGTGAAAAACTGCCTGTAGAATTTGTAAGTGAAATGGGGAGCCTGGCCCTGGGCTCTGCCATAGTAAACACTGACAGTATTCTTCAAAGAAAACTGGGGAGAAATGGCACAGACACATACTTTTTTTGGTATCATACCCAATTATTTTGTTAGTTCTGTTAAGGTATGTGTGTATGTGCACATGCGTGTGTTTATACACAAATATCCATTTGTGTGCATAAGTCTGACTTTGGGGCAGGAATCTTAACACACCATGCCTGTGATATAAGGAAAGCAAGTGCCTGGAAAACATAGGGTTAAGATACTTCTAACTTAACTTAGGTCTAAGATAGAGAACAATGTTTGTGTTTTAAGTCTGTGGTGTGATAACAGAATTTAGTAGCCTTACTAACAAGAGTGAATTATTTCTTTCCATCCTTCTAATGAGTGACCAGCCTTGTAATTATCAGTTAGTTTGGAGACTGTGACTCCCGAACATCTGCTAGCTTGGGAGGCAATAAATTTTGTGGGCGAAGGTCACACTGTTTTAAATCTTGGCCAGCTATCAGAAACTTGCAGATATGGCTGGTTTCAGCTAATTTCTGATTACTGGGGCATCCAACTGTGCCAAAGGTGAGAAGTGCACCCTGAGGAAGACTGCTTACTTCATCTTGAAGACCCCTGCCCATGACCATCAGAGGGCAGTGAACAAGTGCCAAAAGGGAGACTTATGATAATGAGTACTTAAAGAAATTGTAATATCCCTGCTGAATTATTGGGAACCTAATGAATATGCACGTTTGTGTGTAATAAATATCTGCTTGCTTAACCCCTTGGTGTGCAAGTTAGGAGGAGCAATGTCCCTTGCACCTGGCACTGTAATAAACATACCTGCTTTATAACTCCCTTTGAGTTGTAGAGTCTGATTCTGTGCTTTGCCTGGGTTAAAAGTTAGATTTTAATACTGGTAAAGTAAGTACCCTCTCTAGTCCCATCTGCCACTTTGCTGCTCAGTTTTTGAGTGCAGGGCTGTCTGGAAGCATAGTCTCATCAGTCTAGCCTGACACAAGATCAGACCATCACTGTCTGCAAAAGCCAAAGCTTGTGGAGCTTGTACAGGATCCAAAGTATTCACAGCATATTGCAACCAGCCAGCCTTCAACACCACAGAAAGATCATTCAGCTGCTCTCTAGAGCTACTGCGTTATCTAGACAAGCCAGAAAGTTGCCAGCTGTAGGCAGGTCTGTGGGTGCAACTACTGCTGTAGAACTGGAGGAGTAAGCTGCTGTCCTAAACACACATGGTGGTTCCCGTGCTATGCTGCACAGAATGGTAGTTCCCAACCCTTTTGGAATAACACACCATTGTCACACCTCCTGTCTTGTGACTGCTCAATAGTTTTTACTATTAATCATGTGTGTATGCCATAACCCAAGACTGGCAGCAGCATGAAAATAATTCAGATGATCATTTCAGAATAGCTCAACAAGCTGGTATTTGTCTTGAAGTTGTGCACTGGTACCTCTGTTTCTTTCTCTGATATGAAGGAGATTCCTAGTGTGCACCTCTTATTTGGTTTGACCTAATTTCTGCTGGTAGCTTCTTCTGCTTGCACACTGACGCATCCTGTTTTCTGCCTTTGATACACTGTGTCGACCTTTTCAACTGTATTATTGTTACTGGGGATTTTGAGTTACAAAATAATTGCTACAATAGTTGGCTACTGACAAGTTTGTTGTAAAAACTGGCCCACTGCAAAGAAAGAGAGAATAAAGAAAGATGTAGAAAGACAGGACTGAGGTGCTCCCTTATTTTCTTTGTGAATTCATGGGGCACGCATTTAATCTCACACATCCAAATGAGACCCCTTCAACTTTTCCATGTCCTGCGTTATTTCATTTCTTCTCCTTACATCCTTTTGCTTTTCCACTGCTGATACCTCTAGTAAGAGCCAGTCATAGAATGATAGAATAGTTAGGGTTGGAAAGGACCTTAAGATCATCTAGTTCCAACCCTTCCCCCCCGCCCACTATTTTAAAGGCAGGTTTTCACTGAGCATATAAATGCTGGGTGTTTAAAAAGTAGTTTGAAGTGTTTCAAGCTTGTCTTCCAGTTGCTATGCTTACTGTCAGCATTGGAACCAGTGTAACTGATTTAATGTTAGTGTCAGGGAGCACATTCATACAATTTCCAGATGTAGGAATATAGATAACTTTCTCTGATTATTTACTTCTGACACATCTCTTTCTATGAAATCCTATTTCTGTTTCGGCTATCTTAATTTTGTTCTGAGCTCAACTATGTGGACTGTTCTGAAACTTCTGTGGGTCCAAAACTAGGACAGCTAGGTTTTTGTTATTTTTTTATTTGTTTACAGCCTTATAATTTTTTTTGTGTATGTTCATGATTTGTAATCTAGAATCAGAAATAAATGAAAGATGTGCAAGAGTTTAAGAAGTAATTTTTAGTATTTCCTGAAGAAATTGGAATGTGATCTTTTTTTTGGCCTGGAGGTGATGCTGTTTCTCTAGGAAAAAACTTTGGAAAGATACTGAAGAAGAGTACTTCGAAAATTTTGTAGAAAGTACTTGCATTAAAGCTAGATATACACTTATTTATGCTCTTCAACTTTGTGCAAGTAAGATTTCATCAACATTTTGGAAGACGGAGGCCTCTCAGCAGAATTCAAGTGTACTTTATTAAGCCTTCCAGCATATCATGGACCAGCACGCTAAAAATAGGAGCTTTTTTGATTTTTCTTTTATTATTCATCTGTATCTTTAATGTGCCTTTTTGAGTTGGTCATGTGCACTGACGTGATTTCAGATCTGTTGCTGGGGGAGAGGTGCGGTTTCTGTGCAAGTTCCCATGAAAGATGTGTACGCTTATTTGGTTTGAGAAATTTAACTGGGCAAAACTGAGAGTTCTGGGTATTACTTCAGTACCTCAGAAATGACTCAGTTTTTATCACCCTTGTGTTTTGTCTTAAATTGTAGTATAGGGGCAAACGTTTGAATTTTGACCCAACTTCCTTGTGCTTTTGTAGTCTTAGAGATCCTTCTTCTTAAGAAATCTTCTGTTTCTTGAAAGATTGCTTAAAATTCAATTTCAGTTTTAGATATCTCTGGGATGTGGCCTGTTACATTCAGGTGTCATCTGTGTCACCCCTGTGTCTTACCTTGCAGGCAAATTAATCTAGGTGAGGGAGAGAGCTTGCCTTACCTTCAACTTGGGTAGGTGGAGAAAGGTATCACCTGTTGCCTTTGGTTGGGGGGGGGCCTGAGATGCCATACATTTCTGGTGGGATGTGAAGCACAGCCCATGATTATTTCTTGAATATGGGGGAAGGATGAAGGTTCTGGAGCATCTCTGCTATGAGGAAAGGCTGGTGGAGCTGGGTCTGTTCAGCCTAGATAAGAGAAGGCTTGGGAGAGGGAGATCTGATCAATGTATATAAGTAACTGAAGGGGCAGTATCAAGAGGATGGGGCTCTTCTTGTTGGTGCCAGGCAATAGGACGAGAGGTAATGGACATAAACTAAAGCACAGGAAGTTCCAGGTGAACACGAGGAAGAACCACTTACTGTGAGGGTGACTGAGCACTGGAATAGGTTGCTCAGAAAGGGTGTGGAGTCTTCTTCCTTGGAGATATTCCAGAGCTGTCTGGACACAATTCTGAGTAATCTAGGTGACCCTGCTTAAGCAGGAGCTTGGGCTAGATGATCGCTGACTGTTCCTTCCAACCTCAACCATCCTGTTATTCTGTGAGTGTAGGACTTTAGGATAGGTTAAACAGTGGGTACAGGATGTTTTTCTTCTGCATAAGCATATGTTCCACTGTTCAGTACATTCAGAAATCACCTGGAAAAGGGAACAGGTAGACAAAGTTTACTGCTAGTGGGAAATTATGCAGAGCAGAAATATTTCGCAATACCTCCCAGCTGTCACTGGGATATTGGTTAGTTTAATGTGACAAATGAAACTAAATGTTAAGGTATGACTAGACATTTAACTCATTTTTACATCATTCCTGAGGCCTGTGCTGCTGACTACTGCATGAGACAGGACATGGCTATAGCTGAATTTTTAGTATGATGAAGTCTGGCTGAGTATGTGTCCTTATAGCTTCAAAATGCAGAGGACAGACTCGGACTGCAGGACATCCAAGCCTAGGATAACAGGGTTTTGTGAACATGGGTTGTTTCAGTGCCTGTGAACTCCCAGATGTTCCTTGCAGATGTACCTTTCCAGTACTTAAAGGCCCCTAACTCCACATGAACCTGATAGGTGTAATGGCTCCAGGAATATAGCTGAATTCCTACATACAACTGCCATGTAAAAGAAATGAAATCTGCAGGCATGCCAAGACACGTGAAACTTAAAATTCATAGACTTGGTGGCACTGTCTGCACAGGGAAAGATTCTGTTTCATGTCTGCAGAAAATGGATTGTCCATCAGATCTTGTCCTTGCCTAAGCCTCCACACCTGCGTTGTGGAGGTCCTTGCTGCTTCTGTCTTACATGCCTTGCACAGCATTCTGCCTGTGTTGTATTTTGGGTCAGGTAGGTAATGAGCTATCTCTGGGTAAAGATAGCTGTCAGGCTGTCATGTGCATATAAAAGATGACTACTGCTGATTTCTGATCTTTGCCTGGGATTTTGAGACACTCCTGTAAGAGCAATGACAAATGCTACTTTTCAACACTGTTTGCTCTAGGGAACCTGTTACCTTTTCTCTGAACTCTGCTGCCTTAAGTAACCTTGATCATTTTCTCAGGGGATATGAAGGTGCTAAACTGAATCCTTGCTTACCATGACCTGCAAAATTTAATTTGATCTCTACATGGTTTATTGTGTAGTGAATCACAACCAGAAACATGATGCTGCACTTCCTTCCTTGGATTAGGGAGATGAAGAATGAATGGTGACTCCCAGTTGTCTAGTAACACGTTTCACCCCAAAATCTATTATATGCTCCTGGAAGAAAAGAACTAAAGATGGGAAGCATTTTCCCAGTCTTATAGTGACTTTTATGTGCCCTCTAAAATATGGTTTGCATTTGAAAATTGGGATCTGAATAAGTCATTTGTTTCTGGCTGGATAATCAGTATTGGAAGCTTATCACTTGTTAAGTAGTTGTAAAAGTTTGGTTACATTTCTGTGCAGCTTTACATCTCTATGCTTTGGATGTGGCTATTTGCAAGCCAGGTGCACAGGCCAGTACTTTTAGCTTTAATGTTTTAATTTAAAACAATGTTAGTGTGTCATTACTTGATTGAATGCAGTATGCCCTTTTCCATCCTATTAATTAAATGCATTCTCCTGCATGTGAGGTAGCTATAATACGAACAGAGAACTACTTTTAAGTTAAAACAAACAACACAAAATCAAGACATTTACTAAATATTTTCTTACATTTAAAATGTCTCCTATAATGAGTACTTCCGGTGACTTAGCACAATACTGTGTCATCACATAACAGCACTGAGTATAACGAGAACAACCATGGGAACCCTCTTACAAAGCCACAGGAAACATCCATTTCTAGACATGGAATAAACCATGGATTAAATTGTTGTACAGTTTAAATATAAAACATGTGAGAAAATTCTGGTTTAATACTTATTAATTGGCAGATAGATTACAGAGAATTCATTTGCCTGGCTAATATCACTAACAACTTGTCATCTTTAAATGATTCTTCTAGCCTTTGATGCCTTGGTATATCCCATAGCTGAGATGGGCTTGGATTTGGGATAGCACCAGTAGTGAATTTGGTAGCTGGCCCATAGTTTCCTCTGCCCGTAAGGCAATAAGTAAAACCAATATAGATATGACTTGTTAAGTCACATTCTGCATGAACTCATGCCACCTCAGTGAAGTCAATTAACCTAGTAGGGGCTGCAGTAGGGTGGTACAGAATCTGGTCCCCGGTGATTTGTACTCATTAAAAACCAGCAGTGAGCTACAAGGCTATCAAATGCTTTCTGGGGCTGCTAAACACTCAGAAGTGGTTTTATTTCATTGATTTATTTATTTTCAGAATACTCAGTTTTGGAAGAACTGTAATCAGCCTGTCACTGATTAGCACCTGGTAGGGGCAGAGAGCTGCAGAAACTGCACAATCCTGGAGCATATGACAACATATTATTCCCAGTGTGAGACCATCAGTTTCACAGCTTTCTTAGATAAATATAAACACACAAACATGTAATAAGTGTTACTCAGGGCAGAGCATGCATCAGCTGTGACTTCACTGTGTGCAGGTTTTAAATTCAGTGGTGTCCCCAGGGGTTAATCAGTATTGATGGCAACTATTCTTAGTCTACACCCTAAATGAAATGAACCTTATATTTTAACTGGTTTGCTTTGTTTACTCACTAAGAGTGATTGATATAGAAATACCAAAATAATATAAAGATTGTTAGAACTGCAGAAGGCTGGCAGAGTAGTTAGATTTATTTTGTATCAGGTGTTGCTCTGTAACAATCTCCATTGCCTTAGTCCTTTGGGAGAATGATGATGCATAGCAGATCTCTTCGGTGCAAAAGAATGAAGAATCCCAACATCCTTGATTTGACGGACACGTGAACATTGTACCTTGCGGGAGGTTTATTTCTGTTTTCTCTTCTATAACTTCAGCATCTGGAAAGCTGCCTGCTTAGACCCCTGCAAAGTTTTTCCCCAGTATTTGACAGGCACTGTACCTAACATGAAATGCATGCAAACCACAGCATGGTTGCTAAACAGAGGTGATGAAATGTAGGTATTACTGCAGCCCTACAAGCATTTACATACATCTTTGTTCTTACTCCCACAAATCGCGTCAGTGAAATAAACAAGACTATTAAATCCTTACATGAGTGCATGCGAGTAAAAGGCATTAAACAGTAAAGAAATAGTGTAAAACCTTCCATTGCCCAGCAGTGGGATTTTCAGCCTACAAAAGCTGTCGGCATCATTTTGTTTGCAGATGACTGCCCTACATGTTATTCTGAGGCAAATATTTCTGCTCTTCTCCTTGGGTTTTGAATATTCCTTTTAAGTTTTGTATCAGGTAACATTTATTTTTTTTGGCCTCACAGGAGATTTGAGTAGCGTCAGGGGAAAAGCAAGTGAATGGGATTAGAAATTACCCAGCTAGTGAAGGGCTGCAGGCCCCATGTGCAAAATGTGCTGTGGTGGACCTGAGAAGTAGGCTTCACAGATGTGGGCAGAGATTTCTCTTTCTGTGGGTATCCTGTTCTTGAAAGCATAATTCTTGCAGTTTCAAACACTGAGCCTCACTGTTTTAATGTTTTCCCTCCCTCGATGCTTTCCTTCTTCAAAGTAATCACTTAATGGCATGTCAGAGCCTAGGAAAATCATTGTTAATATTATAATAGCTCAATTTGCAGCTCAGCTGCAGACTATGTTTCTACATGGGATGATAATTTTTACCTTGACATGAAGATGTATTTCTACTAGCTCTGTAATGGGAAACTCAAAAAAAGAGCACAGTTAAAATAGGAGGCTGAATAAAAGTGTGAAGGGAGAATGGAAGGAGTAACCCTGGAAAGTCCTAAGGAAGAGAGGAGTATAGTTACTGTGACAACCAATCAGTTCCTCTTGCAAATCCAGGGCAGCCTCAGGTTACTGAACATCACTGAACCTAAAATCCCTAGCAGTCAAATTTAAATTGTGTTCTGGGATGTGTCTGAATGTGTTGACACATTCTCCTGAATGGCAGGACTGAAGGGGGGAGCTGCAGAGGGGAGACTTCCCTTCCAGCCCTGCCTTCTCCAGAGGCTTCTACAGGAGGGCAATGCATCTGATGGTTTTTTTTCCTGCAGCTCATTAATCCTTTATTTCACAAAAGTTTGAGGTCTTTGACAGCACTTTCAAGACCTGTAGCCTCCAATGCTTGTGGTGAGCAGCAGTACTACCACCTTAGCAAGAGTCAGTGCATTTCCTCTCCCCTTGTATGGATTTTTTTGCTAGTGTGAGCAGTTCCTCAATTATGGTACATAACATTTTGCCCCAGCAAGAGCACAGACCAGTCTGGACACTGGGAGTGGCTGCAATATTATGGAGAGTTACCTAGGAGTTTCATTTTTCATTTTTTTGTGTGTGAAAAATAACATTGTTTAGTCTGATCAGTGTTCTTTATTCTGGGGAAATAACGCATAGTCGTGCCAGAAGATGGCAACTGGAAACACTTAGTGTAAAACTCCATTAATTTAATTTTACAATTTGGAACACCTTATAATAAAGGGATTGGGTTTGTAGTGGGGATGTGTTGTTAATTATCATTAGACCTCTGCGTTTGATTAATGCT
Source organism: Neopsephotus bourkii (assembly GCF_033783945.1). NCBI lineage: Eukaryota > Metazoa > Chordata > Aves > Psittaciformes > Psittacidae > Neopsephotus > Neopsephotus bourkii. Next base: position 3,660,322 of record NW_026901456.1, on the reverse strand, counting down.
GCTGATTAGTTTCTGTCCTTGACTTTTTCCAATTAAGGAGTAGACGACTTAGTGCTAAACACGTGGGCATGTTGTCTAATCAGATGAAAGAAACATGTACTCTGTGTAGGGAATTCTTGCAACTTTCAGTAGTTGCTTTGTACTAAGCAGAGGTAGTTCTGTCTGTTTGCGTGATGGCACAGGAAACATCAAGATACCAGTGAGTTATGTGGTGTGAGCAGTTTCCTGATGGTAATTCTCTTGATTTACATATGTAAGAAATGATTGCTCTTCTACTTCCGGCAGACATAGGGTGCTTTGATATATATCTTCTACATAGGCAGACATAGACCTCAGTAAAGAGGAATCGAAACAAAACACAAGAAAAGGAAATGTAGTCCTGTGCAGCTCTGCCTCTTGAAACTGCTTAGGGGCAAAAAAATTGCCTTGCTTTCAAAATAAGTAGCCACCTGAGTATATTTAGCGGCTTGATAGAGTCTGCTGATGTATGTACTTGAACACTCTCTACTTTCTTCTCATTGAGGGCTGGAGGAAACAGCTCCTTGTGCAGCGAACTCCCAGGACACCTCAGGAGGTGGAAAAGGATCAGTTTCAGTTAAACAACCTGTTATCCCTCAGCTGCAGCTCTCTCTGGCCTCCTTCCTGAAGGAGGTGGCCCAATCCACCTGAACGTGACAGTAAGATCTGCCTGGGAGACCTGACAAAAGTGAATGCTGTGTTGAGTGGCTGTCACAAGCTCCTGTGTGAGTTTGTGCTCCCTCATTCTCCTGGGAAATGACTTACATGCCGTTCCTGTCTCTCTTGCTTGCTGTCAGGACTTGAGGTGCTCTCCAGATTTTCCCCATGGATGGTTATAGTTCTGGCTGTCTGGGGGACAAGGCAACCTTCTTACTGCTGGGCTTTACTGAGAATAGAAACCAGCTAGCAGACTCCATCTATTGATCCTTAGTTTTGAATCCTGAAAGATTTTCAGAACAGAAGACTTTTGAACCAGAGGTTTGTCTCTCTTGTTAGCTTTGTAGGATGCAGTTTGAAGATCCTAGCTGAGACTCAACATGTGCAATACAGGTAGTGTATAAAACAGGTGCATCACATAGATAGGACCTCTGAGTAAGCATCCCACCCAATGGGGGTTGACCCTAGTAGAGTCAACATTACAACCCTTTCTGAACAAGTTTTCATACATGTCTTGTGTATGGGAGATAACAGAGGGCACTCAGGTCCCAGCAGAAGTCAGTGAGAGTCAGACATGAGTTAGGTACCTCTTAATCTCAACCAGAATCACTTATTCTTTTCTTCCCTTCTCTTCTGAAATATGTGGAGAGGGCTACATAAGCATCACTGATGATGCTTTGTTGTTTTCTTATAAAGTAAATAGTACCTAGTGCTTCACAAAGACAAATAACTCTACAGCCAGCAACTTGCCAAGAAAATAGCATCCAGCCACAGCATGCAGACAAGTGATAGCCAGCTGCAGAGTAACAGAAATCCTCCTGTGCAGCTTGCCACAGACACCTTCTCAGAGGATGTGTCTCCTGTGTGTAGACAGGCTGCAGTTAACTGGCAGTTCCCAAGCTATCGGGCAGTTGCCTAGAGAACAAAAAATCCCCAACCCACCCTAGTTTCTTGAAATCTAGGGGTTTTGGAAAGCAGCAGAACAACCTGCTGTCCTGTCCATTTAGTTAGTGCTGGCAACCTCAGCTGGCATTAAGAACTGTGAGAAAGGTCATAAATACCCACAAGAGGAAAGATCCTGGCATTCTTTTTCTAGTCTGTCTAAAATGGGCATCCTGATAATTCATTCAAACCCAGAGACCACTGGCTAGTGACAGGGACTTAGGGAAAAAAACTTGAAAACATGTAAGGATCTACTGTGCCAGAGAGAGACTTACTGAGTTGATCTATTTTAAACTTGCTGTCCTACAAAAGAGGGAGCTGAAGGAAAGTGTTGGTCATTATTTCAATAACTTGGTGTTCTGATAAACTGTGATTGAGCTGTATCTGTCTTCATACCTTCTGAATCCCTTTTTTGAGCTTGCAGGTTTGTATATTGTGTGGTAATGGTGCTGAAGGGAGATGGTATCTTCAGTTAGCTCATTTCTTCCTGAAGTTTAGAGTGAGTAGACAAAGCACTGCTGCTTCATTTCCAAGTAGAGGCAGTACTGGGCTTTGCAGTGGGTGCAAAATTTGTATGGTGCTTTGAGGTGTCTTCTATACAGTTTTTTGATGTGCAGTTTTTACCATGGTTTGGGAAAGTCTTTCCAAACTTTTAATGTTTACTGCTGTGCAAGGTCTCTTTTGATGGAAATTCCCAGTGATTAGATTGCATGTCTCAAATCCATTGCACAAGCAATGTACAAGTAGTCCTGGAGGCTTCTCTTTGCTACCCAGCACAGGACTGCTGCTGTTGCTGCACATGTTCTTCAGTCGTTTGCAGCACATTGTTCTAGTTGGATTATACCTCCTCCAGTACTTTTCCTGATCAGGAATTCTTCAGCTGCAGACAGACTTTCACCTTTGTCCTATCAACTAAAGCCAACCAACTGCCTGATCAGTGTTGGACAATGACATAAAAAGTATATTCTGTTAACGTGTTTGGGTTACCAGCCATGGAAATGTTAGCACACTGCACTCTCATTACCATACACAACAGAATTAAATGTAGATTTCCAAGCAGGAGTAAGCAGAAGTTTGTGCACAAATCCCTATGAACAATGCTGTGGGATTTGTGCAGCCCTCTGAAACTGTCCCCCTTAGTGTATGTGAGAGCATTAACTCCTCACAGATGAATGTGTTATTGACTCTGAGTAAACAGCTCTTTTTAGAGACTCTACAAAGTGTTATTGGCCAATAATACACAGTAAATAGACAAAGAATTACACTGTGACAGTTAGAACAAAAGAGAGAAAGAGAGGGGTACAGATAATGAATCATTAATGATCAGGAATTGTGCCTTGCTTTTTAAGAGTTGCCTGAGGGAGGTAAATGGGAGGGCTAAAACTCCTCCATGTGGTATGGACATCAGGCTGGCTATGGGCAACATTAAAAGATGATTTCTTTTTCATCTAAATGTGGCTTCCCCTTGATATCGCCAGGCCCAGAGCAGCCTGTCCAAAGGCTCTAAACATAGTCTTATGTTATGAGCTTGTTTAAAATGCAAGGCCAATAATAGAAATCTGAGGAAAAGAAAGGGTCTCAGAAATGATATATTCTCCTTTTACTATGTTTTCTTCATATTTTTGGCTGACTACAACTTACCAGAATGTGTTTGGTCTAAAAGTGCAGGGCTTCACTTGCTTAGATTGGAAGGAAGACTGTCTTCACATTGCCCTGCTGTCTGCTCATCATGTAAAAGACAGCTATGCTCAGCTGCCTTTAACAGCAAAGAGGAGGGATTGTTTTTCATCTTTTCAATGATATAGAAAACCAGAGCTAATGAACTTTTACTCAGCATATTGGGAATATCCCGATATGCTTTAACAGAAAATCCCAGACTCTGAAAGGCCATTGACGCTTTCTTAAATGCAAAGATTAGCTCAAAATCCAATAATCTGGTTTCTGTAGGAAAAAAATTAAACTTCTTCATCTAACTGGCTACCCATTTATGACTGTGCAGGTGACTCGAACTGCACCATCCAAAACCAGGGATCTGAAATTACCGTATTTGTATGTAATGGAGATGAATCCAATAACCACAGAAACAAGTTTACCTACACTTAGTTTTGCTTTGTCTGTGTAGATGCAGCATCTATAGGAAAAGAAGTACTCTGACAGTTACTGTGCTGGGAACAATGGTTTCCTGCTGCTTTTAAAGGTTCCGTGCCAAAGGGAATGTAACCCCTCAAAAGTAACATGGTGTAGAGAAATAACTTCCACCGAGACAAACATACGGCAGGATGGCAACACGTGATAGGATAAAGACAGAGGATTGTACTTGCTCTCTGGACTATCTATCACTATCAATTAAATTATAGCTAGCCCTGTGCTGAAATCAGTGATTCACTGACTGAAAAGACAGAATAATCTAAGTCAAATCTGCAGCTCTTTAACAACAGTTATAAAAAAAAAAAGCCTTCTTAAAAATGGGGAAGGCAATAAGGGGAAAAACGGGATCCACAGTCTCCATATATGTTTGAGTATACAGAGCTAGATAGGCATGTGTAGATACAGAAATACATATAAAAGATCAACTTGTCTTATTTGTGAACTGATGCTGGTCTCTCATCTTTAACCTGCACTTGCTCTCGGACTGTAGTTCTCAATAGCTGATGCAAGAAAACCCTGTATAACTCCAAACAGGACCCATACGTAGATTTCATTGCTTACAGTTTTAGTCTGTCCATAGCTTTACAGTTTTAATTCTAGCCGGTTTGAGTTGCTTGCAGAAAAAGAGTATGTGCCATCATTTTGAAGGCAAAATTACTCTGGTTTCTTTGTCTAGGAATTCAGATGTGTAAGGATTGTTTCTGAAACTCTCCTTAAAATGACTTTTTTTTTAAGTTGAAGAAAAGGTTAAAGACAAGAGTAAAGAAGTGAACGTGAGCTTGAAAGCGAACAGATGCACAATCTGAAATGGAGGCACCATCTCAGCCATGTCTGATAACAAGCAACATTTATGAATGGGGCACATGGGGACTCACGAATGGCTCTTGAGCCTAGTGGGAAGAGCTGCTGAGGAAGAACCATTTATGGGCTGAAAAATGAAGTGAATATTGTTAATTGGTCAAGTGAGAAGGCTTCCTCCAGCATCGCAAATGAAGTCCCTTTGTGCTCCTTCCCTTTACCCCTCTCCATCTGCCTTTGAGTGCTTCTGAATTAACTTTGCAACTCTTAACTTCTGATAAAACTGAGAAAATAGATGGCACAAGGCACCACAGGTGACCTCTTCTGAGCAGCTGGGGAGGGGGCATTTTTCTGGCAGGCTTTCAGGTTTGGCACTGCAGCGCATCAGTTCCCCTCCCTGTCCTGAAAGGGAAACGTCCTTGGCCTTTTGGGTTGCCATCTCTCCTCCCAAGCGCTGGCCCCAGGATGCGGTGTCAGCAGTGTGATATGGAGGAGCAGCAGGGAGAGCAAAGAACAAGTGACATCTTTGACTCGTCGGTTGCCCCTGCACTGCTGTGCTGAGTCCAGGGCTTTTCCTGGCTTGGTGTTGTTTCACTGGCTGGGCTACTACCCTGTGCTGCTCCGGCAAGGCCTCTGCAATGTGCCATGGCCTGAGGCTGTTAAGTTGTCTTGTTGGTTAATTAAGGCTGGCTGCCTAGGAAGCCCATCTGTTCCCAGGTAAATTGTGTTGCTATTTTTTCCCTTTGGCAGGCATACAAAAGCTCCCATCCGTTCTTCCAAAGGATGGATGGGGAGTCTCGTGTGCCAGTTTGCATTCCTTCTCTGCTTTCCTGGAAGCACAACAGCCAACATGGAGTCACACTGAGACTGCCATGTGTTGGTATAAGACAGGGTAACACCCTCCCCTATGGCTCCACGCTGAATGCTTGCAAAACGTCCACTCCTCTTGCTCTGCTTTTGGCAGCTCCTGTGTCCTTTGCTTTCTCTGATGTCTCCTCTGGCTGCAGCTGTACAGGCACCTCCTTATTATAACCCTGGTCCTCATCTGCTATACGTCTTGTTAGTGCTCCAGAGAGGGACCTGAGAAGGGAAATGTTCACCTGGGGTGCAAGTGTGATAGTGAGCTTGGTGTGTCATACATATTTACACACAGCTCACTGTTGCCTACTACAGGTTTATCTTTGCAGCATCTGCCCCGGTGTGTAAAGAACTGCTCTTTCCTCCATTTCAGGGGCCGGAGCTGAGGCACTATAAGGGCAGATAAACAACTCACCACAAATGTATGGCATATGATCCCAGTTTGCCCAAAGCCTAGAAAATGCCCAGGTCCCAGCCACCTCTGCTCTTGCTCTGCTTACATGACTGGGACATTGGAAAAGATCATGACTATCTCAGAAAACTGAGCTGTTGTCAACTGAACTTTAAGGGAGCCTTGCAAGGCCACAGCATGTCCACCTTTTCACCCTGATCCCCTTCCTTCCCTTCCAGCCGTGACTGCTGTAAGCAGCACTCACCAGTGAAGAAGAGGGATTTTACGGAGGAACAGCTTGGGGATTCAGTGATGCTAAATAATGACTTCAATGCAACAAATTCTGATTTAAAAATTGACTTCATGATAGGTACCCAGATATTTGGGCTTGTTCCAATAGTAATTAAACAAAAATAATAAGGAGGAGCTTAAGAACAGTCTAAGTCATACAGAAACTGGGTGAGTGTAGGAACTGACTGTTCCTCTTTCCTCCAGTGCAAGATGGGAATGCTGGGACAGTTGCAGCACAGCTACGCTATGCTAAGGGAACATGGCCACCCCAGGAGACAGGGAAGTAAAATAAAAGAAGTCTTAATGTTTTGAAAGCAGTGACCTCCTCTGTTTCATCCTCTGTTTGACAGTCTTGTTTGGCTGGCAACACAGCTCCTGGCCAGAATGCTTAAGAATATGCTGAAATGGGAGAGGTTTTAGTTGTTTTTCATTTAAAAAAAACTGATTTCCATTCTGATTAAAAGGTAGGATAATATGTGAAGGAATTACTGTTTGCCTCCAGATTGAACTGAAGATGAGAAGTTCCCCACTGTAGCCAAGTATATCAAAGGAGCAAACCTACAATAAGTTTACTGGCACTCCTAAGTAAGGAGTGCTGTAAACAGAGGAAAATGCAAAACAGATATTGCATGAAAGGAAAAATACACAGTATTGCACTTACACAGCTAACAGAAAGAAAATGTCTCAATTTTAACACCTTAAGTAGCACTGAGAAGGGACCAGTCCTGTGTGGATAATGCTTCCCAAAACTTCTGGGACTGCTCTGAACAGGGCAGGTCTTGTTGCATCTGCACTTAAGTGTCACATCAGCTCAAGTGTCAAAATAACTCTCCCCACAAAGCTGCATTTCTGCAGTTGTGACAAGCAGAGCGTGTCTGGTGAATCAAGGTCCAGCAAGCCTGGGCTTGCTCTCTGTGGTTAGTGTGAGGTCCTAAGTCTTCTGACTTCCCTCTGCTGGGCTTCCTGTGGCATCAGCTGTGTTACATTTAAAAGCATGACTTAGAAACCATAAGCCATTGGTTTCTATTAAACATTTGTCACCTTTCTGGGAGGACTGTAGATGCACAGGAACCACCTGTGGTTTTATTAGTATGTATCCTCTGCTTGCTGTTTGGAAAACTGGCACTGGTTTGATCTGTCTCATGCAGCACTTCATACAAGTGTGGTGGTGCTTGGTCCATGCCTGTGCTCAAAGCTGCTGCTTGGGTTGTGCTGAAAGATCTGCAATGGGGAGGCCCTTAGGCATGGGATAATTCTGCCCAAAGCAGGATCGTTGCCACAGTGGGAGAGGGAAAGGATCAGAGCACAGAAGTTACTGCTCTGGCCTGAGGGTTGTCCTTGCCTTGGAGAAGACTGAACAGTAACCAGCCCCATCTGTCAGGACAGACATGAAGCCACTGCTTTGAGCCTCCCTTGCCAGTGCTGTTATAGCCTCTTTTCTCTGCCTTGCCACCTGAGTTAGTAAACTGGGGCACAGCAGGGAGGAGGAATCTGATTTTCCCCAAAATACTCTCTTGTATCCACCTACACTACAAGCTGCTCCTGAAGGAGAGGGTAAGAACTGGATCCTCCCCTTTTCTGTGTGAAAATAATAGTAATAATAATCTCGCTAGGAGAGATCTGAGTTGGCACATTTTGTGTTGCAGCAAGGACCAGCTATAACTATTTGCACGCCAAGGATGAGGAAGGTCATTGGGCTGGCCTGTGGTAACTTGATAAGCCACCAGAAGGCGGCCACAGCTCAACCATGTGCCGCATTTCCTATAGAATGACAAAGGTATTGCTTCTTCTGGGCAACGTGATTCTGGTCAATGGTGTCATAACACTCCAAGGACAGCAGATCAGCACGTCAATGATGTTGCGTGATACAAAATTGTGTAAACTTCAAGCCCTGATACACTGTCCTCCTGAGGTGTTGGGCTGCACAGATTTGCACTGCTGGTTCAGTGATGTCAACTTTGCGGTCTTGCTGTCTGACGGACTAGGTGGTTTACACTCAAAAAGGCAGGTTTCAGTTATACAATGCTGAGTCAGTCTAGGACATAACTCAAAGTGTCATGTACTCTTTCTAAGACATGTTTTGCTTTTTTGAGCTACATCCACGGCCTTGGCATCCTTACCTTTCTTCTGGAGAGGCAGTTGCAAGCTTAGGTTTTGCAGTTTCCTAATCCTTTCTCTGCCATGAAAGATAAAATACTTTATTTGAAACATCCCCCATCTGATACATAACATGTCCAAGAGTAATGAGTAAAACAGGTATTAAACTGAGACAGGAGGCTAACAGAGCAAAACATTTCTGGTCTGCTTAGGGAAAGGTTTGGGCCTGAAATGCGTTTGCTCAAAAACAGAGCACTTGATTTTTATTATTTAAGAAGAGAGGCTCTGGGGGAGCACATCTTTAGGGCTAATATAGCTGACCATTTCCTGCAATTGGTTTCTTTCTCCCTGTGAATAGGTTGAAAATGAAAGACAACAATTCTGTCCAAGGTGTTCAGATCACACTGGCAACAATCAGCACATGTTTTGAATGAATAAAATAAAGACATTCTTGCCAATAGTTTCACAAATGCTCAAATATAGTCAAACAAAGACTTAATCTGGGCTCAAAGACACGTATCTCAGCAGATGTGTGTAAACTAAATCAAATCCCCTGGGAACAGTACTTAGGAGTTATTCTTAGTTGTTGGAAGGACAAGGATGGTCCATCTGTGAATTTATTACACGAGATGAGAAGCATCATATGAAAGTCATTGCTGGACTGGAGGACAGCATGGCTGATTTTTCACAAAGCTTAGAGGTCATTTCTAAAATCTCTGTTTAATTAAGATAGGATACCTCAGAACCAGAATAGAATATAATGTGAAGACTCATTTACTGAGGTGTGGCTGATCAGTAGGAAGACGGGTAATTTGGTTCTGGATTCTGTGGGGCCAGGATTTTGTGAAGTGATTGGAATGGTATAGAAGTTTTTACTAACTCTAGATATTTCCTCCCTCATCAGAATGCATCTCCTGAACTCTTTTAGGAACTTGAATGTTCTAGGAATTTATGATTTAAAATAGTATGTAAGGATTCTGGTGCAAAGATACCTGTGCTGTGGCAGCTTATTACATTTATACACCATTAAGAAGGCCAGACAGAAACAGTGTGGTCTTAAAAAGCCTAACATAGGCCTGGAGTGTAAACCTCTAGAAGATATCACCACAAGGCCTTAGCTCCTCTCTTCCCATAGCCGAGCTTACTGAATAGATGGTGTCTGCCACATGCAGAATTCAAACCTATAGGACTTAAGCGGTGAGAAGCAGATACCAAAGCCAAGAGACCCTTATACTTTCCTGGTAGCTCCAATATAAATGATGACGTGTATTGCAGCTGGGTCATCATAGCCCAGATAAAGCATACTGTCCTTCAGAGAGGAATCCCCAATCCCCAAAAGGTTTTACAGACCAAATTCAACACTTCAGTTTTAATCTAGGTGCTCAGTCATTGGCAGGTGCAAATCTGAAAGCACTGGAACCACTCCTATTGAAATTTATCTTGTGCTACAACAACGCTTCCCTTCAGCCTGCAAGCAAACAAGCTCCTCAAAAAAGCTCTCTGTGATAGTATCTTGTGGATAGTGCAGCAGCTTAATTTTGGAAAAGAGAAAACATATTGGATTTCAGTCTTGCTGTGGGAGACTGCAGCTTTGAGCAGGTTTTTGTGTTATCTGGTTGTAACAATTCTTGTGCTCTGCAATGGTCTGACCACCGAATGATGCAGATCTCTCTGATTTTATGGGTGATTTTTTTTCTTTGTCCATGAAAGGTGTCAGATAAGAAAACAAAAGGAGGAAAATACCTGGAGCAGCAGGATGTAGTAGTTAAAAAGCCTCTTAGAATGAAAGTTTTTTTCAGAAACATCTGAAAAGAAATGGTTTGAAATAGTGCTTCCTTCTATATCTAAAAATGTTGGGTACCTGGGAGAATGGAGGAACTATGGAATGCTTTACATGTGTCAGAGGATCATGTAAACGTGAATGACATAATTCAAATCCAATTGCAAAGAGAAAGTGAAGATGGTTTTGCTGCTATAATTCTAGGGTGTTTCTTTTGGAGGCTAAATCAACTCTAAGAATCCAGGTGGAGATTTGGTCAGAGAAATGAAAATGGAAGTCCATCCCAAACAAACCGGGCAGACAACCATTGCCACTCACAGACAGCAGCAACTGAATTACATTTTGTTAACTGAAAGAGGTTAGCAAGGCTGGAGTGAAACTCAAGAGTGTGAATGGTTTAAAAAAGAAGTTTGAAAGGGAGCAACATGAGGTCAGAAGGCATTTGGTTTGTGAAAGTCAGACCCACAGGAAGCTTTATGTTTTGGAAAGAGCTACATGAACTCCAACAAGACAATCCCAACTGCCTGCATGGGCTGGAAGCACCAGCACAGCACACTTGATGTCAGCAACAGCTCCAAAAGCACAGGTGAATTGTCCACTGGAAGCATGAATAACACATCTACTGAGGATGGAAGAGCCACCGATCTGAGGGCAAACAGGGTCGTGACTCATGTAAAGTTGGACTTCAGAGCCTAGGCACTCATCAGTGTGATTGCAGGTAATCTGGCTTGTGCTGGTGAGCTCATCCTCACAAAGGTGGATAAACTGACCATGGAGAGCCACAGTGCTCGTTTTGAACAGAAAATCTAGTCTGTGATTAGGTGGAAAAGAACTACTAACCTAAATTTACATAGTAATAGTTAGCTGTCACAAAGTACTGGGATAATCTTCAAGAGATCCATTCACCTGTATTTGCGTCTAGGAAAGTTCTTCATGGACTATTTCTAATTATTTGTTTTCCATCTTCAAATGTATACTTGGTAATTTCCCTTTTCTTTACTCCTTATTGCTGAAAAGCATTGATTTCCAGATATTCAGGCTTTTCAATGCACTCATTCAGCCTGACACTTCTTTGCTATGTGTGAAATATGAATCTGAAAGAAAGCAGTTGTGGATGTTAGAAACCTACTGAGAGGGAAACAGGCTCTGCCAGTGTGCTGTGTTTAAGATCTGATCCTCAGAAGTGTTCAGCATTTTCCACTCCTGCTGTCCTTGTTTCTGTAGGATGGATCTCTGTTAGTTTCTGTGCCACAGCTCCCATTTCTGTTTCTGCTGAGATCTTAGGCTGTGAATATTTTATTTTTTCCCCAACAAAACATTTGAGAAGACAGAACTGCTTTCCCCATTCTTTTTCTTCAGTGGAGTTTAAGGTTAGGTGGAGGAAGGGTTGAAGGTGACCTTCTATGTTTGAAATCAGTGCTGAATTTAATTGCCAAAGTTCAGCCTTCCCTCGCCATCTGGAAGCTGTAGCATCACTGCAAAACATGGACTGATGTCAGAAAAAACACTAGCAACCTTTACAGTAATGTCTGACTTCACAAACCGCTGCTTAGCTTTTGTGAAACAATTATGACTGCATGGCTTCAAGAGTTTGTAAATATTTTTAATGTTTTAAATGTTTTTAAATATTCGCAGCCATATTCTTGAGGGAATGGTGCCAGCTTATACTACTTGAGGATTTACCCTCAAGGAGTCTTTTGAATGACACTTGGCAGTAATTACACAAAGAATGCAATCAAAACTTTCAGCCAAAATTTCAACCGTATTTAATTATAGAATCATAGAATCATTTATATAATATATAGGGGTTGGAAAAGACCCTTAAAATCACTGAGTCTAACTGTAAACCTAACAGTGCCAAGGCCACCGCTAAACCAGGTCCCTTAAGAAAAAAAAGCCTTAGGAAAAAGGCCTCAAAATGCACCAGAGGAGGTTTAGACTGGATATTAGGAACGATTTCTCCCCTGAAAGGGTAGTCAGGCACTGGAACAGGCTGCCCAGGGCAGTGGTAGAGTCACCACCCCTGAAAAGTCATGTAGACGAGGCCCTTCGTGACATGCTTTAGTAGTGGACTTGGCAGTCTTGGGGTAAAGTTTTTGACCTCATGATCTTAAAGGTCTTCTCCAACCTGCTTGATTCTATAGTTCTATGATTCTAGATACCTTTTTCTTTCAGAAGGTGGTGGTTAATGGTGAAAATGAGGCAAGGTCCTCAATTAATGCTAATATATCTAGCTTGCTTTCTTCATCACAAGGTCTCTCGGTACTTCTCTGTTTTCATGAGCACAACTGACAACTGTGTACCTTTCATTCTCATCAAAGTGTCCCACTAAATAGGCCAGAAACCAGTCTGAGTGAAGGGTGGGAAGCCTGTGCCACCTGAAGGCTTGGGCACCAATTGCTCCCATAGGCTCCAAAACTTGCAGTCTTAGATGACCAGGGTGCTGCCTAATCTGGGAGTTTAGAAGTGTGCCTTGCACATAATACTGTCCCCAAATTTCTGGGCTCAGTCTGACATGCTGAGCTGAGACTCATGAATCTGCCATTCACTTCCTAGCCACGATTCATCTGGCTTCCTCATAGCATAGATACTATTTTTCTCACAAATGGTGTTTTTCTAGTAGGCAGCAATTTGGTTCAACTTCCACTTGTGCTCAAAGGAATTTGAACATGGGTCTTTCACCACTTTGATGAAGATGGTGGAAGATGAAGCCCTCAGAACTATACTGTAAGGCCTTCTAAGCCTGTGGCTAGACATGTGAAAGGAAAAGTGGGCATTAGTATATTTTGTGAAGAGAAGGCCAGCAGTGTTTAAAAGTGTATTCGGGTAGAAACAAATACCTGAATCTCTGTTTCATATTGTGTCAAATGATCAATGCATGAGCATCACAAATATGGCCCTCTCAGAATAACAGGAATCCAGTAACTTCAGGCCCCAGGTGAACAGCATCTACTGACAGACCGGACTTAGGTATTCTGGGGAGGAAAATAAATAATTCAAATTATTTAAAGATTAACCAGAGCAGGGAGAGTTATCCTTGTTTCTCTTGTCCAAATGCTGTAAGTGCACCAATAAAGCACCCTTCCTCCCACTGTCAGTGTGTGTGTGTTGCACAGGCAGGCTATCATTTGCCACTCTGAGCACAGAGAAGATCATGCAGGACATAGCAGTGCCTGGTGGCTTGAGCTTGAACTTGGCAGCTAGCGGAAGTGCATTCTCATTCCTGCCCCTGCAAAGGGAATTGTCTCAGTGGGTCATGGGTCTGGAGGAAGCATTCTGGGTAAAATGCCATAACTGCTGTCTTTGGCTTTATCTGTGGATGGAATGTCAGTTAGGCAGCTCCCATTCTGGGAGGTGGAGTTGTCCTCCCTCCAGACTGATAGTGGGTACCATTCAACATGAGAGAGGCAATGCTGATGTCCCACTTCTTAGGATGTCCTACTCACTGACTTTAGAGCTGTGAACAGGATTTCTAGTGACAACTCTTTCCATAATACATTTTAAAGTGTTTAGGTGCTTGACTGCTGTTTGCTTTCTTACTGACAAGCTACTTCATTTCATCTTCAGTGTAGGAATGGTAGCATTTACCTTAACTCTCTGTTATGCTGGTGAATTACCAAAGATCATGCTTCCTTTTCTTAACACTCTTTGCCTATGCTTTTCTCCTATGGAGAATGGGAATTCAGCTCAGTGTCCCTTAATCTTTTTTGAACAGCTGTTCTCAATAATCTAGCAAGAGAAAGAAGCAAAAATGGGCAGCATACTGATTCTGCCTGCTCTCAGCTGTAATTCTTCAGCATCAGAATAATTTCTAAACTGAGAAACAGTAGGAAAGCAGTAGGAGAAGATCAGACTGTGGGAGTAGTTTCTTTATACTGAAAGAACTATTTTTATTTTGAAACAGACTTTTCACACTGGAAACAGACTCAAAGAAAGAGTCTCCAAATTGTCCACAGTATTTTACTCAGGGAGATCACTGTGACCAGGTCAGAAGTTTTGCTGTCATGCATAAAGCAAGACCTGAAAGAAGTTCTACTATGTTTGGGGTTTTTTTTTTTTTTTTTTGTTTCCATTTAGGAAACAGCAGTAATCAAGACCAAATAAACTTTTTTCAAAGGCAGAGGCTCAGGAGTCAGCCCTGTCTGCAGCCAAGCTGCGGGGACCGAGTTAACACACAGTGCAGCACTGTGCTTTTCATAAGAGGCTGTACCAGTTCCACATTGCTCTCCACCAAACCCAGGGGCACTCAGAGCACACTAAGCCAAGCAGTGCTGTGACCTGCTTCCTGGACGGCTTGTCCCATTCTGTTAGTTCTGGCACTTCCTTATTACAGTGCCAATTTTATTGCTGCTTTGAAACTCTCCTTGTTGAAGACAAAATTATTTTCTTCATTCAGAATTATCCCTTCTTCAAAGGGATTCCTGCCTGTGGTCCCAGGATCATCTTTAAGGGATGAATGGGAAGTGATGTGTGATGGCAGCAATCAGCCATGGGGTTGATGAAGTGCAATTGCTTTGTTTTCTTGGTAGATGGAAAGATACCTGGGCCTGATCCTGCATATTCTTGTGATAGTGAAACAGCAGGATTGGGCCCTTTCCCTTCCTCTCCAGAGAGGTGGGGAGGAGGCAGTTACTGTTCTTGTGGTAAAGACTTACTGTCCTGCTGTATTGGGGGGTTCTGTGCATACACCTTGTGCATACACCTGCTATAGGGCAAGCTGGCTTGAAAAATGTGGTGTTAGCTATTGCTGTTTGTAGGATGCTGTGGTGGTTTGATTGCACAGAATGATATCTGCTTTGATTAAGATTATGTTGTTTGATTTTTAATTAAGATTGTGCTGCAGAGCAGCACGGATGATTTATTTCTAATACGAAGATGTTTTAAGGTGATTATCTTCAGTGGCTCTCCCAGCCCCTTGCACCTTTTCCCTGCTAGAGTTTTTAGCCTGATATCCCACCTGCAAAGAGGCTGCTCGCTATGACGCTGGTTTGCCAGCTTCACTTTGCAGCTCACGGAGCTGGCAGACCTTTTCCCAGCCTTCCCAAGCCGCTGGGCATCCCGCGGTGCCGCGACCGGCGCACGTCATCTGAAGCCCCACTCTGGAGCACAGGGCTGCGGCTGGCTGCAGCCCGGCCAGAAGGCTGCGAGGGGCCGAGCATAAACAGAGGCAGCTGGTCACACAGCATGGTGTGGCGGGCCCACGAAACGTGGCAGATGCAGCTTCAGCTGTTATTGGGTACAGAGCATCAGCCTCCAAGCCTGGGTCACATGAAGGACCCGCTTTCACTGTGACAGTACGGTGTCAAACTGCCATTCTTCTTCTGAAGCCTGCCACATCTCTGGAGCAGCAAAGCCCCAGCCTTCAGTTCACAGGCCAGGGGACAAACAGATCATGTATATCAAGGATTATGCATTTACACTAAGCTCTGCAGTTACAGGAGAGTTCTGCTTTTGGAGTTTAAGACTTCACTAAAGCTCTCTTTTAAAAAAAAAGATAATTCCACTACAGAGTTAGTGCATACAAAGTGTGGCTTATTGCTGGCATGAGCTCTGTGCTATAGCAGAAAAGGAATCAGATTGAATTAACACCTCCATCCACCACTCTCTTGGTACACCATTCCATTAATCTCTTTTAGAAAACTCTATTTTGCAAGGTGATCAAAATATTTCAGAGCTGTTAATGTTCTGCAAAACCTGCCAGGGTTTCAGGCAGTGGAGTGATGCTAATTGTCAATGGCACCCCACTCAGTTCTGCCCCGCCTGTTACAGACACACTTCGTGGTGTTAAATTCCTCTCCTGCATTGCTGTCACCTGCAGAAGCCAAACTGAGCTAAACCTCTTTGTGGCTATCAGCCTAACAGGGCAAAATTCAGATTGACATAATACTTATCATTCTGTGATATTTTGCAGGATATATAGTTTACCCATATGGATTTTTTTAGTTGCTTATTGCTGTACCAAAGCACTGCACTGCAAAGGGTTAAACATTTGAGGAGTCTTGGAATTATAAAAACAGGTTTTGATATCAACCATTTAAAACTTGCTCCTGTAGAATTTAATCAAGAGGCTTAAAAACATCCCAATGGAGTCTTTGACACTGCGTTTGCACCAGAGGACAGCACACAGTGAGTACACTCTTTGGGGATGAAATGATACGTCCCTTCCTATCTTAAAATAAAAGAAAATGTTTTAAAAAATGAAATCTCATTATTTTCCTTTCTTGGGATAATCTTTAACTGAGTAAACAAAACCACAAAAGGAAAATAAAAAGAAATCCTAGGCAAGGCAACAAGGAAAAGCATTGTGATGAGCCAGCTTTAGGTCTGCAACTTGAAAAGCAATTTCTTTAGATCTTTTGCATTCAGGGGACTGTGGTTCTATTTGCCAAGGGATCAGTGGCGGGCATTTGTGAATCGGTATGAATTGAAGCCTGAAGGAGCATTGCTTCATTGCTGGTGTGGGTGTCTATAGAAACTGAAGTAAAAAGAAAAAAGGAGAAGAAAAAAGGCTAATATACTATGATGTTCAGAGACTATCCAGTTAGAGATGTTCTCATTCAGCCCTGACCTCTGCTGAAAACCTGGGCTCTTGTGAGCCAGAGAAGATTGCACTGTGACTGTACAACTGTGGTCTGTCACAGGCATTATTTCTTAATCCTGGGTGCACAAAATGAAGCACTGAAGTTGCTCATATTCTGGTACCAGAATGAAAGCTGTGTGGTTTTTCAAGGTGTGCATGTGAGGGGATGGACTTATGTCCACTTCACCTTAACACATCTGGAAATTAAGCTAGTGTTTGAGATCACCAGCACCGTTCATTCTTACTCACTAACTGCTGTGTTTTAAGATACCACATCAACTGGAGTTATGGCTTATGAGCATCACCCTTCTCTTCAGACCCTATCATTGACTGTTACTGTTGTCCTCCCTGATTATCAGCTCAGAAATGTGAGATTTTACTCATAAAATGAGACAGCAAAATTGATTTTTAAAATTTGTCTGCACTTCTCCATTGCAAAAGACTTGTGGGAGATCTCAAGCACCATTTCTAAAATCCCCTGCAATTTTGCCTTGCTGTACTTCCATCCCAAGCTGGCTGCATAGACTCCTTGATTCAGTCTTGGGAAAAGACCTGCTCTGCCAGAGAGGGATTTGTCCTGTCTTAAGTCTGGGGCTTGAGATGTGTGGGGCAATTCAGTTTTCCCATGGATCCTAGAGGACAGCTGCAGTCAGTGTAGATGCTGAACCTTCAACAGGCTCAAACAAGGCGAGATGCCCCCATCTCTAGGACTGCCAACTCCCCTGAGGATGGGTGGCTCACAGTAGGATTTTACCCTGAATCCTTCACTGAATTTTGGATACGGGGCCTGCCTGGCTTATAACTCCCTGGGTGAGTTTTATCAGAGGGTTTAGCTTAAGTTGGAAGATTTTCAGAATGTCTCTGATCCAACCCCTGCCCAAGCAGGGCCAGCTCTTGGATCAGACATGGCTGCTTGGGGCTTTGCTTGGGTATATCTTGAAAGCTGAGGATGGATCCTGCACAACCCAACAAAGGATGGTTAAGGGCAGGAGGCAAGGAGCGGTGGGGGTGTATGGAGTGCCTTGCAGTCTGCAGAGAGCACCTGGAAGTTGCCTGCAGTAGGGAGCAGAGGCATGGGAAAACGAGTCTGAAGGAGAAAATTGTACTGCAGGCTATGATGCTACTGGAAGGTTATTCCTAAGAGAACAATTGTCTCACCATTGGTTTAATGTCTGTTTTGTGGGAGAATTCCCTTGTCTTCTGAGCTGCAGGGTTTCCAAAGAGAATCCTGGACTAGGAGTCAGGGAAAACCTCTAGCTCAGGCACAGGGGGGTGCTGGTGGAAAGAAATCGATCCCGATGAGTGGAGGGAGCATTGCAGGATCATTTTGAGGTGTCACCAGGTTGAGTGTATTCAGTACAGATCTCAGAGCCTGACACTATGCTGTGAGCATCAGACACCAGAGTTTAACAACGTTTAAGTCAGGTTTTCACGCCATCAGAATATATTCCCTTGCATTTACAGATGTAGCTCAGAAATAGCCTGGTTATTTACAATGTCTGTGTGTTCTTTAAAAATTAGAACTCAGAACACATTTACAACATATCTGGGAATATCTTAGCAAGTGATACAGGAGAACTCTTTTAAATCTGATGACACTAATGTGCTGTGCACAGAAAAAAATCCTGATTTTTTTCCCTGTTTTTCTCTTTAATAATATCCACTATTGCTATTTACTTTTTTAAATTTACTGTAATTTACTATCTGCTTTTTTAAGACCACCATTCCTCAGGACAGGGAACTTGTCTTGCAATGTGTGGGCAGCCTGCATATTTAAGAGGCCTGTGGAAACCAAGAACTTCTCACTTATGCTGCCAGATTGTCCAAGATTAAAGGCTGCATCCATTTTGTATTTGTTCAGAACAAAATGCCCAGCAGCACCAGTTTATGCATGAACGTTGGAGATATCAGAAACATAGGAGGTCAATTTGTCCACTCCTTCTTACAGCCTTATCCCTCTGGAATACCTTCTTCTTCACGCTTTGTCCTGTCTCATTTTTGCAAGTGAAGGGACTTCTGCTGTGGGATTTACTCTATAGATTAATGAGCTGCAAAACTTCACATATGTTTAAATCATTGTATTTGCTCCCCCCTGTTTGTATCTCTGCTGTCAATAAGGCTGTGGAGAAGCTAGGGCCAATTCATTTATCAAGTCACCTTACCAGCAAGATGTGCCTCAGCGTCTGACACGATAATAAACATCAAAGCTTTAGCACCTGATGTTAGCACAAGGTGCCTTTCCCCTCGAAACATCTGGTCCCCTGGTAAATTGTTCCACTCTCCACCGCTCACCGCACTGCTGTTCCCTCGATCACGGGAAAGCCCTGCCTGGTGCGTGCTGCTATGGGTCTGTTCTCAAGTTGTTGCGGTGCGCCGGCCGTATGATGACAATTAGAAGCAGTTAGTGCGCAGATGAGGCTCGCGAGTGGCAGGTGGCGGGAATGGGGCTCAATTAACTAACATGCACAAAATCCTTTGCTAATGAGGCTGGGCCACCCCAGATGAGCAGGAAAGCATGTGTCGCTGACAGCAACAGAGGATTTGAAACTGAGAGGGAGAGAAACCGGTCAACAGGTATCACTGGCGAGTGAATAAGCCTTTCCAGCTCTCCTGCAGTCAGATTAAGTGATGGGTTTAAGTCTGCACACTGTAAGTCAGTAAAGAAGGGAGATGTTTGCCAGAGATCCAGGAAGAACTTCATTTTCCCTGTTTCTAAATAGGCTGCTGCTGTTTCTCTTCCCTGTGTCCTCCCTATTAACCTGTTTTTTCATGAGAGCTGTGGCAATGACTACAGTACAATGTACACTTAAATATCATCCTTCTATATTGCCAGAATAGTGATATAAAAGGTAAAGGAGGTAAAAAAAAAAAATAAAATTAGTTTGCTTGGCTTTCAAATCAGATCATTTTAAAGTAATGCAAAAGCTGTGTTTGGGAAGTGTTACTTAAGCCCCTAGCCATTTTACAAGGTATATTTTATTATTTTTTGGCTTTCTCCATTAAGAAGCAATTTGCAGTTAGAGAAGAGAGTCATAGATACTCCATAAAGAAGTTTTGATTTTAGAATTTCATAAGTCAATATTTTACTTTGGACTGAAACTTCTATAGTGCCCAGCCCTAGCAGAAAGTTGTGATTATTATAATTCAATTGGAAATACCAGCTTTGTAAGTGCCTATAAGATAGTTTGAACTAAGTTTTCCATGATTTGTTTCTGACTTCCACCTCCCCAGCTTCCATGTGGATATTTCACGCTGTTGAGTTATTAAGAGCTGAACAGCTTCTTCGATCAGCCTCCTGACAAGTGGCACGTGGGGTTTTTTTACTGGGAGGTAACAGTTAAAGCTTGTATGGCCCTGGGTCAATGGCTGTTACTCTTTACATGGCACGCCATTAAATTATCTTGCGTGGCGAGCTGACTCAGTATAAAAGCAAGTATTTCCTCATGACTTTAGGGGATTCTGCACTCTGGAGTATTTTTGGCTCAAAATCCCTTAAGCACTTTTGTTTGTGTGAAGGTTTCAAAGGGATGTTAACCTTAGTGTCCTGGGTAGGCTTTAAAGTAACCCAACTTACCCTTGTAAATGGAATGGGGGAGCAGCCTGATCAGACCTATTTTATATCTTCCTGCTCCAAAGCTGTGTTTGCTGTTTCTGTGGGTTTGAGAGCAGCTGCTCTGTGGGACCCACTTCTGCACTGAGTGGTACATGCAGTAAGGTAGTTTGTAGATATGTGCCCACTTGAAACAAAATGCTGGTTACTTGAGACCATCATTACATAATGTATGAATATGCAGTTATATTTTGTAAATGATAAGTTACTATGAGGAAATGACAGAGAAATACTTAAAGACCTTTTACATTCTGGAGACAAAAAAAGGTGATGTGCAAAATTTTCCAACTGAGCTGTAGGACCTGTTCATAAAAGATCATCAGAGACTTTCATTTTTTTCTTGGAAAATGAAATGATATCGAATAAAAATCCAGGTTCAAGACTCTATATGTTTTAGATAATCCCAGTATAAATAAATGTCTTTGGCCATAACTAGGAGAAAATGGTACTCCCCAGTTGACATGTCCTACCTTACCTTTTATGCAAGACCAAAGAGAGTGTTTTGGTTCAGCGTAAAACTAGAATAACTGTGGGAAAATACTGGAGGATAGATATTACTGACTGCTGCTTTTGAGAAGCAGAGGAAAAGACTCTGAAGGGGAAAACTCCTCCATGCAAACTTTGTCACACATTCGTGTTTCGTGTGGTAGCTACCTACTGTGTAGGCCCCCACATAACAAGGACAGTGATGGAGAGCTTTTGTCCGGCTTGGAAAAAAGCTTGCTCAGCTGGCAGAAAAGGGTGTTTTTCATAGGGATAGCCACGGGGGCAAGGAAGAGACACTGGAGGGGGGGGGGGGAGGCTAAGAAAACCCCAACTAAGTCAGGAAGAACAGGTTCCATAATGAACAGAATGAGCAGGTGTCAAGCAAGGGTGCAAAAGTCGAAAACCCTCACAGATGCTGTGTGAGCAGTGGTGCTGGACTGTCACAGGAGCACAGGGCTGTTGTCTTGGTGCTGGGGGTGGCTTGTGGCTGTTCTGCTGAAGGCTGCCTAGAAGAAAAGCTTGCTGCTCAGAGGAGGGCTCGGGGCATGCAGAGCCAAATAATCCAGCTCCCCTCCTCAAGCAGACAGAGGGAGATGAATGACATCCCTTGCCAGGCACAAACAATTGGTGCAGGAAGAAGTAATGTCACCCCCCAGTACTGTAAAGGAGCCATCTCAAAGGAAGTGGGTAATAGAGAGCAGATAACTGCAATATATCACAATGTAATGCACAGTACCATATACTGAGGTGTCTACATGTGTGCTTAATTTTATCCCAAACAGTTGAGAGTTTGAAAATCAGCCCTGCAAGGGTTTAGCCACACACCTTCTATTTGCACGAACAGACTGGTGTCTGCATCCCATAGATTGCTTTGCAGCTCCCAGGCCTTTGATATCCTACATTACAACCCACTGGGATAAAACAAGAATAGTCGGAAGTCATAGGCCTGCCTCTGTTGGATAGGATCTATTCCTATTTTGTCATCCCAAGCTTGAACTATGGAACCTTTTCTGGAGGTCAGCATCTTCTTTACAACAAGGATTCAGTGTCCTTGGTGGGTGGCATATGTGCAATGGGCCATGAGAAATGTTCATAGTGTTGAGATTAAAATAACCTCCCAGGCTAGAAGAAATATAATTCTAATTTATAACGTAACTGTGGGGATTGTTAACACATTCCCTTCTCCAGCCACATAGATTTTAGTTCTATTCTTCCTTTAACACATCTTGTTAGATAAAGTATTGAACAGAACACGGCCACACACAATTTAAGGAGAAAAATGGGGATTCGGTTAAAATCGCTTTTTGGAGGGAAACTTAGTTCTTTTTACTGTAGAGCTGTTAACACCTGGATGTGTTGCAGCATGTTTTAGGAAAGAAGGAATGGAAGAAGTGTGTACCATCAGAATGATGGGTGAAAACCCAGTGACAGAAATTGGTGTTAAAATCTCCAAATGGATAATAATCTGGTAGAAGATAAGGATGATAATCTTCCAGCTACCAAAAAGCTATGTTTTCAGAAGCAGGTGCTTATAATGTGTAATTACAGATATATTGGCTGCAGTGGAGCTCTGCTGATTTACACCAGCTCTGAGCAAGAAGTCAGAAAGTTTGAAAGTTATTTGACAGAAAAAGAAAACCAGTGAATGGGAGGGGGCACATATGAAGGAGTCAAACAAACAGCTGTGCGTGAGGGCAGTATGAAATAAACTCAGCAGAGGGCAACCCAGAAGCTTGTATAAGAGACTGCATCTAAGATAAAGGCAGTTCTGGGAGCCTGATATTTTTTTCCTTGTGAGAACTAGATGTGAGATTTCCATTTTGCAGTATAATCTTGTTAAATGTGTTCTGGGTTATGCACCAGGAAGTCAGGCTTTACATCCTCAGTGCCGCCCCTTATGCACAGTGGTCACCAACCTTTCTCATGGAAAAGCTTACCTTCTGTAGAAGATAAAATTATGTACACAGCTATAGGAGTTTAGCGTGAGGTGTCCCTGCCCATGTCAGGGGGGCTGGAACTAGATGATCTTAAGGTCCTTTCCAACCCTAACTGTTCTATGATTCTATAGACTTAAACAGTGAAAGATTATACAATCCCTTCCCCATCCCTTCATTTACTTTAGAGAGCTGAATACCACCTCGTGAAAACTCTGACGATAAGGCCTTTGCTTTTGGAGAACTGGATTGTAGGTAAGTAGGAAAAGAAAGCTTACACATAGCACCCGGGGGGGGGGGGGGGAGGGAAGTAAAATTCGTGGTTGCTTCTGTGCAATGAAAATTCAACTCACAGAAAGTTTAGGTTCAACTGCACTTCCTGTCTCTGAACGAGCTGTCAAATTATCTCCATAGGAAGCTGCACCGAGGTATTGTCCTTAATTGCTCTGATAATGCTCCGTTTTGACAGCTGCAATACCTGGTTCAACATGGCTGCTAACAAAAAAGTCAACCATTAAGTATGTTTTCTTAAACAGTGACTGATAAGTTGTTATCTTTCAGCATCTCCAGCTAATTAAACATGAGGAGTCAAAGTTAATTTGGTGGAAAACATTTCTCGACTTAATGACATTTATGGGCAATTAGGCATGTTGCACAGAGGAATACAGATTTACATTTCAGCCTATTTCCAGTGCTTAACAAGAACCCACCTCTTTCTCCACTGGAGATTTCTTATTCTCTGAGGAATACCTTCGATGCAGACACCACAGGTCCTCTTGTTTTTCTGGAAACCAGCAATCACTTGCCTGAAACAAGCTACCACACAGTAATGAGGCACACACAGAGATAAAATTAGGCACAATAAAAGCATTTATGCTGTTTAGCCTCCGGTCTTGTCATGGTGAGAAGTATGTTTAACTCCACAGTAGTGGTGTATCAACTGTCTCTGGGAAATATTTGTGCCTTTACATGAAGCTTGACAGAGGAATTGGAAAATCAACACACGAATCTTAACCTGCCCCACACTTACTTAAGGAGAAGACAACGTAATCTGTTTCTTTCTAGTTGCTGTGGGCTGAGGAAGCTGGGGAGGAAAACAAGTAGCAGGCCTTGCTTGACCTCAGGCAAGGTCTGCCAGAAGCTGGCACTTGCTGGCACGGGCAGAGAGCTGGATTTTGCCCCCATCCCTCAGCAGAAGGCACCCTGCTGAGACCACTGCCTGCTTCTGATGCTCACAAAATCTTGCAAAAATATAGAATCCATATGTAGTGCCAGAGCCAGGTTTAGCTGAAATTGGTCAATGGCTCCAAAGGAAACATGGGCTGACAAATCCTGGTCACAACACCCCTTTTCCTCAGGAGTTAAACCACAAGCAAAAGGCAGGCTGAGCATGCAAAGATGTCCTCCAGTTTTGCACTAGCTGGTTGCTCTGGGACCAGTCCCAGTGGGCCTCAAAGCTGAGGCCACAGATACAGAGATGGATAAGCAAAGGCTTACATTTTTCTCATGGATCAAGCAGCATCTCCAGAACAAGCTGGAGGGCCTCTGAAACAAAATGCTTGGTGAAACTGTTTGAAGAAGTCATTGTGGGCAGATCGAGGTGAAAGCAGAGCCTCCTAAGTGCTCCCTGTGATTTCAGACAGGTGACACCTGCAGGAAATAAACGGAGGTATTCTGAGGTCTCACACATCACCATTAGGTCTGGGCCCAAGCAAAACCGGCTTTTGCTCTAAAACTGCCCTGCTTCTAGAGTGTGCATTGACTGAACAACAAGTATTACAGTATATGGTACCTACAGCCAAATGGTGCACTTGTCTAGCTTGGTGCCACAATCTAGAAAATTATTTATTTTAAACTAGATATCAGCAATGGCAATATCAGGTCACACCAGGTTTTTATCTCTGTACTTTTTATATCTGATGTGTCTTTATTCTGTTCTTATTTTTTTTCCTCATGGATCAATTTACATCCAAGTCTATGCTGGCACTCAAGAAACAGAACCATAGCATAGTTAGGGTTGGAATGTACATGATGTTAATCAATGATCTTCAGCAAGCGAACCAAGGACCTGAGTGATTCAGCGGGTGTATTGGTGTGTGGCCCTGGCAGGTGAGCAGCAGCAGCACTGTGGGGTTGTATGTGGCCCTGGAAGCTGGGAATCCACTTTGGAGGGGAGGAGGGCGTTGGGGGGTATCTGCTGCCTTGGTCTGTTTGCTCAACTTGCTTTACAATTCAGTGTGTGTAAATAAGTATCCTAGCATTTGTTATACATGAAAGCTGAATACTTTACGTGACCGGCCTTTATTTACAGGAGCCGAGTATTAAAATCGTAAATGCCACGGACAATTACTGCTGTAATGACTTGAACCCTCCACGCCGTCGCTTCAGGACGCTGGATTATTTCTCCCGTTGCGGCGGAACCGGCTGTCCGACAGGGCTGTCTGAATACATGGGTCGCTGGCTCTCACCACAGCAAAGGGTGGCAGCGCCTCGCCCGGGAGCCCGCTGCTCCCCTCGCTTGAGCCGAGCGCGGCGGCAGAGCCCGAGGAGAGCCCGGCCGCTTTCGGCTCTCCCTCAGTCACCGGCAGGGCCGCCCCGGGGCCGGCAGGCGGCGCTGCGGCGCGGGATGGCTGAGGCGGCTCTTCCTGCTCGGCTCTCTGTGGCAGGGGGTTAAAGCTCCCCCATTCCAGCTTCCTTGTAAGACACCGCGGCCTTCCCGGTTACTGTCCGTGCCAGGGTGCTCGGGGCTGCCCCGGGAAGAACCGCCAGATCTAGAGCTCCCGGTAAGACACAGAGCTGCCCTGAGCGCCTCCGGGGAGGCAAGTTGACGCAGCTGGGGCTGTTTCTCAACGGTAGTAGTACCTTACACGTGCGTGGTGGTGGGACGCCACATTTGGTAGCCACGGCTCCAGACCGGGTGGGTTTTCACGCAGCGGTTCGTTGGCTCGTGGCATGAGATATGATTTCACAATGTGGGAATTTCCAGGAATGCCCCGAATCTCTCCTCCTGCTTACTGCTTTGTGTGCTTCCAGATCGTTGAGGCACCAGAGTAGCAGTCTGGACAACAGCGGGCTTCCCATAACACTGCTTGAAACTACAGAGTGCTGTGCTTCTGCCTCTCCATTCCTCCTGCCATCACAACTCAGGTGCTTCTCTTTCCTTCGGCCCACCTCTTTCTCATAGAATCACAGAACAGTTGGGTTGGAAGAAACCTCAAAGCTCATTTAGTTCCAACCCCCCTACCACAGGCAGAGGCACATTCTACTAGTAACCTGCATTCCAGGCTGCTCCAAGCCCCATCCAACTTGGCATTTTTCAGCACTTACTTTTTAACTGTTGACTGTGTTGTGCTCCCCCCAGTCCCACTGCACGCTCCTCACTCTGCCTGGGGCATACAAGCAAGGTACCAGCTCAGGGTGCTGGGTAGCAGACCTCCCACAAAGGGGGACTTCCATGGAGCAAAATGCATCTGGGCTGCACCGGGCCCTACAGCAGTGACCTATGCTCCAGCCACCCTTGCCCAGGCTGTTGCGCCTACATGTCTCAGAGACCCATTTGATGCCATCATCAGCAAGAGAGAGAGGCCATAGGGAGAAAAAGGTCTTGTGTGTCCTCTTTTGTACCCTGAGGAATTAATCTATTGGGAGTCAAAGAGAATAAACACAACATTTTATAACGTAAGAACAAAACACAAAACTTGTTGCTTAATGCTATTTTTTCATACACTGTTTAGGTGGGATGAGGGGATAAAGCCCTTTCCTGACAGGGACAATTTAACATGTCGCAGTGCAAGTAAAACAAAATAGTTATGCAGGCAAAGTAATGGGGAAAGCATCCAGTAACGGACTGATGTTCACAAACAGGCATCACATTTTGGCTTGTTGTGTGATCCTGAGTGAGGCATTGAATTCTGTGCTCTTTTTGCCTTTGTTTTCCACCTGTAAACAAGGATTCACACAACTGGTGTAAGCATAAATTCTGTTGAGTTTGGAGACTGCCCTGTGCTGGAGGTTGGATAGCTGCCTAGATATATTACCTATTTGTGGGCTTCATGTGATTTTGGCTGCACACAGACAGCAGGGGGGATACGCTTGTTTTCCAAACCTGGGTAGCTGCTAAAGGATGTGCATGCTAGGCATGAGAGCTTCATCTTCAGCTTTGTGCCAGGAGGGCAAGGAAGGCATTTTGCAGGAAAGCTCCAGCCACTATGGCAGCGAGTGCTGGGAAAGCAAACTGGACAAAAAGAAGGTAGGATTTCTTCCCAGGGGTAGTTCTGATTTGTCACTGGCAGTGAAAAAGTTAAAACTCATAGGGTTATTCATGAATTCCGCTTTTTAAAAACATGTCCCATTAAAATGCAGATTTAGTCTTCCATTTGCAAAGAACATAGTTATTTCAAATTCTGTATGGGAATCCTTTTTGTATTTGTATCTTTTGGGTAGAAAGTCCAGCTGCCTCTTGTGAGATTGCACATATCTCTTCAGATGTCAACAAATCATTGAAAAGTGTCAGAAAGGGGGAAATGAAAGATAATTATTCAAACCATGGAGAGCTACTTTGAAAGTGAATAGAATCTGTCAGATAGTCTTTTGAGAACAGCAGTTGGCTGCTTGTATTGGATATATTAAATGGACATATCTAGAGGCAAGTAGTGCTGGTTTAGATTCGCATCGGTTTAAGCTGCAGGATTTTTCTGGTGCAGGTAGCTGAAACCACCAGAAATTATTGCAGGGAAATTAGCTGAGAAGGTGTTATATAGAATTATGGTGACATGTTAGAAGAAATAGAAAGCTCTGTAAATAAAATGCATGCTCTTTTAGCTAAAGAAACTGAAGCTTTACATATTTGCCTATTATATTTTGAAACTGGGATTAAGGACAGGGAGGATTTGACTAAAATGGAAATAAATAGGTTGGTGGCAGCGTAAAGGGGCATATCCCTGAAAGAAACACACTATAAAAAGCTTGGAGAAATCACCACTATGTGTGACTAACACAATATTACTGAGAATGCTTAAACCAACAGTTCTTGCTCTTAGGAGAAGCCTCACAATGCTGGCTCCTGATACTGCAAAACATGCACCTGTAAGGAACTTTCTAGACATCCATTGGGATCTCTCATATCCAAAGTCTGCAACCAGACCAGAAATTTATCTCCTTGTTTCCCCCAAGAAAGCTGAATAAGTTATATTTCATAGGGCACAGAGTACAGCTCAGGAAAAGGCTTTCTGAAACTGATGTAAATGCTTGCTGCTGTAGCTCCCAGGAAAGATGTTGATGGTTTTACTATCAACACTTCAGTAAGCATGTGACGGGTATTCCAGACTATCAGTGAGTGCAGTGGTGCAGGCTGATGAATCAGAGGCCATCTCTGCAAGTCCTGTGATTCAGCCACATTGATCCACGTTTGCACAGTCCAACTACCATAGTAAAGAAGACTTGGAGCAAGTAAAAGATGCAGAAAGAGGTACCCAAGGTGAATACATGGAGGTGGGAAGCTGCAGCCAACACCTTTCAAGTTTATTTCTTTCAAGTTTGTTTGTTTGGATTTTTTTCCTCTCTCCGTTTTCATTAGGCTGTCTACCTTGTACATTTCCTAACTGTGCTTGTCCCTGATATGTTGTATGTAAGTGACAGAAAACCCTCAAGTAGCATTACCTTACCTGTGCTTCTGTAGTGCTTCTTAATCTACTCCAGCCATTATTTCTCTTGTATAGCACAGAAAGATTTTATCTGTGTCCTGCAGCCTTAAAGCAATTGCCATTTCTGGCACATTGTAATTGACAGCACTTAGTTTTGTTCTCTAGCATAAGATGCACACTCCTTGTCTCGCTTGCTCTCCTTTTCTACCTTCCTACAACAATCTGGTTTTCAGCTTTTGCCTCTTCAGAAAACAATTACAAAATCAGCACACCCGGAAGCCCACCCCAAGTGCAGGTGCTTTATCATAGCACAATGACTCCTGTTGTCTACCAGATACTTTAAAATCCCTCCTGTCACAAACCATTCCATTAGGTCAGGTCACGGTGCCTAAGAGATAAGAACCAGTCAAGACCTAGATGATCCAGACTCCCTAATGGAAAATCTAACAGAAGTTTTCAAAGTAGCAGTGTTTTTTGAAAGGCTTGACCATAACTCACGTAACTAGATCTCATTAAAAAGTTTCCTTTAGCCTTTTTAAATTCACCTGAATTTCCTAAATTGTTGAACAAGAGCAAATTGAAAGTCTATGCCTACGTTCAATGTAATCTAATCCTGACCAGTTTATCCCCTCCAAAAAAAAAAAAAATAAGGCTGAAAGGACATTTTTGCAACATCTGGGCTATTTACATATGTGCCCAAGCAAAAAGATGTGGTCCAGATTTCAGCTCCTCCAAAAGTCAGGAAAGACCAGTGATGGGGACTGGGTTCTTGCCACTGCAGATGCTAGTGTGGGTTTTCCAATAGGAAGTTTTTGGCTGGGTTAGTCACCCTCTTTCAGTGTTGTGATGTTGTCATAATTAGCAAAGAAACCTTGCAAATGAGCAGACTAAAATGCTGTAGTTCTCAGTATTATCTTTGTTTTCACCCCCATCCCTTTCCAGCAGGAAACATGGGAGACTGGAGGGTCGAACTGGTCATTTCCTTGCCCTGTGGGAAAGAAACCCCAGTAATTTATGTACAAGAGACAAGAAATATTTAAGTAGTGACCCTAGAATACCTACAGCATGCAGTATTTTTCTGTTTCCTGCATTTTTTTCATAGGTTGAGTCTTCTGGAACCCTGCTAGAGAACCTTTACATTAGCCCTGCCCACTCCTGTAGCAACCTGCATGGCCAGCTCCAGCCCCTTTCCATTGGAGAACTGCCTACACAGCTCTCTACTGGTTTTGCTTAAGTTTCTGCTGTGCTGACAAGAAGCACTTTCTTAGAGTTGAAGGCAACAAAAGCAACTTCCTGGAAGGAAGTAAGGCAGGGGTGACCGAATATGTCTTCTAGCAGATGAATCTCCCATTCCACTGTGGGCTGGGGCCAGTGCCTGGAGCCATGCAGCTGTTTGGTTGCTTTCCAGACAGGTATGGGGAGCAGTGACACCATGGGAGAGCATTAGGCATCTTTACAAGGGAGTCCTCTCCCCCCAGTTTTCTCCTACCATGTCCCCGGGAAACCTGTTGTGAAGTGAGAAGCATCTTCTCTCTTTGGTGGTCAAGGGAGCTGCGGTGGGTTGGGGTGCCTAACCATTGTACACCTGAAGCCTGGTGCAATGAATCCCAGGGCTTTTATTTGTAACACAGTATGGGTGGAGTTCAATTTGCGAGAGAGGTAGCTCCATCCCAACTGCTCATTATTTTACAGGAAAAGCAGAATTTACCCTTCCCCTTTCTCTGCTTTGTTTGTACACAGTGTGCTAATAGCTAGCTAAACCCCAGTGCACATCTTTCGCTGCCCTGAGCAGAACTGCTGCCTGCTTTGCCCACACTCCGTGTCTGCAAGCTTGTGGCAGGAAGGACTGTGAAGGAGAAGGCATTTCTCCCTTTTTTATTTATTTTGTTTCTTATTCTACTTCACTGTCTAAAAATGTAATTGAACTTCAGTGCAAAGTCATGGTTGATTTTCCCTTTCAGTTACCTCGCTATTACTCTATCAAGGTATTGGGAGTTACTGCAGATAACTGCTAACATACAGAGGAGGAGAAGCAGGGCTCAAATAAATCCAGTGTTACAGTTCAAAGGGATTAAAATGAGAGAAAGAGAGAAAGGGAAGAGCTAGAATGAAAGATGTTTGAAAGAAGCAAAAAAATCACTGTCTTTGGGGAGCTATGTACTTTCTCCAGGGAGTTTTCCTACTAGATAATCTTTGAGATGGTGGAACAAGGTATTTAAATCTCTGCTTCAGTACAGGAAAAGGAAGAAGAAAGTAAAGAGCCAGCAAAACAAAAAGGTGCCTTTTTTTCTGGCAAAACAATCTACCTCTTGCTTTAAAAAAGAATCTCGCTATATCCTACTGATAATTATGCCTTTAGCAAATGGTCTTTTAAATTCAAATGCATTTTTTTCTGGGAAGCCAGCATTTGGACTTGAATAATCTTCTTTCAACCTGATAATGTTGGAGTTTTGTGAATGCATGTGTCTGTACATATATATATGTATATAGTTGCTGTGTTTGGGATGAATTTGAACATTTGCTTTTTAGTGGGAACTGTGTTCTTGCCTGTGTAGGTCAATGGACCCAACATGAGAAAGCATCAGTGAAAGCTCCCTGCTGGTCCCAGATCAGTGGCACTGGCACTGAGCCCCAGGACCAAAGCTTTTGCTGCATTTTTCAGGGTACTTTTCAGGGCTTCAAGGAAACTTGCAGGATTTTTAATGCCAGGTGTTGTGTGGCTAAGAGGCCTGGGTTTGGAAACCTATGTGAGTAACAGAAGTGCCATGCCAAAAATGCGGCACCATTTAATGATCTGTGTTGGAGAAGTTTAATCCTTTGGGTGCGAGGTTTATAATTCCACAGTGGATTAAGAGACTTTGCCATTGAAAACTCTATGTTGGTGACCAGTTTTTTTTTTTTTTGTTTATTGGCCCTGCAAACTGTATTTTCATATGAAAAGATAGAGTGAAAAAGAATTTCTGCTAATATGAAAAGAGAGGTTTGAACCTGTCCTGATTTCAGTTCCAAAGAGCCAAGATAAAACTGGGCAAGATAGCCTGCTCATGATTTTATTTTCAGTTCATTATAGTTGCAGTTCTGCTGCTATGAATTAGCTGCAAAGCCTGCTTGACCTGTGCGAGGAGAGTGTGCTTTCCCAGGCAGGTGCTATCACTGTTAATGTGTCTACCACAAGGTTTGCTTCCCCAAATTTATCGAAATTATCACAGGGAAGTAATTTGCTGGCAAAGGCCTCCTGTCCATTTTTATCCTCTCTGACCACCTTTTGCTTTTAGTGCCTGTAAGCCCATGGATCTGATCCTGCCCCAGTGCAGGCAGTACCCTAGCAAAAGGAACAGCAGCCAGCACTTGTGTAAGTGGAAGGGACGTGCATGCCTGCGAGCACGCAGCGCTGCAGAGATACCCTTTAGCCTGCCTGCCTGTCAGAGCGCCTTCCAGCCAAACAGACACACATCTTCATAAAATGGGTGTTCTGCTCGTATTAATCATTGGGGTTACTGCAAAGCATTCCCACAGTCTGTAAATATCCACACATCAGCAGCGTTGTCCCTGTAAAGGGATTACCTCTTTAATTAGATCTATCATCCCCTTTTACAAACATTTCTCTAAGAGATACAGTGGTAAGAGCACCGTACCAGCAAAGATAAACTGCCTTCTTTGAGAGAGCAACGTTCCTGCTATTGAGATGGGCCTTTTGCCGGGGTCCTTGTTTTGCCCCATGAAGCTGCCATTCAGGTACAGCAGGGCTGAGGGCGCCTTGTTCAAGCTCAGAAACTGTTTGTGAGGCCGTGGCAGACTTGGACTTTTCCAACTGGCACTGAGCAGAAAGAGATGCTTGTTTCCCCACTATCGGAGGGGGGAAAAAAGGAGAAGGGGGCCAGTGCAGGTGGTGCTCCATCAGTAAAATGCTGTTGGAAGAAAAGCTTGCAGGTGCTGGCTCTGAAAATGGACGGGTGCTTCCTGGGCCCAGGGCAAGCTGAAGAGGACTGCCAAAGCCAGACAGAACCGCTCTGTTGCCTTAAGAGTGCATAAAAAAAGATGTTTCAATGCTGTCGTCGGATCTGGGTGGTTTGCCACGGAGGACAAAAAGTCTCCTGTAAAATTGGATTTAAATAGTCCTATCTCACTTGTGCTCTGGGTGACCAGATTCAATTGTGCCGGTGTCCCCTCTGCAGTATGATATCATAGCTTCAGAGGAAGGCTTTATTTAGAGGTCACATTAGTTTGTCCTGTGGATGTAATCATTTTTTGTGTCATGGACAATGTTTTACTGTGAAGATATGGGCCAGATGGCTCAGCCACTTGCAGTCCAGAGTTAAACAGGCTCTTTATTGTGGGTGAATAAACAGAACCTATTGTCCCCTGCTCGTGAAACTCTAGTGTCCACCGCCGGGTAAAGATGAAGTATGAAATTTTCACGGCTGAGGGAAGAATATGTAAAACAACAAGTAAAAGGGGTGTGGGCTTCCAAAACATATCCTCATTGTCTCTTCTGTTTTTTTTCTCCCAGTAAATATCCGTGAGGTATTTTCATGCCTTGCCATTGTCTAATGTTGCTAAGCACTCGTGTCCCCTCCATCCTCTGCCCCCTCACTGGCGAACATCTTCCACCACTATTGTACCCATGGCTGAGGGGTTCAGGAGCATCACGCCTTTGTTTCCTGCTTGTAGGTCCCTGTACAGGTGTGGTGCCTGGGCAGGTAGATCATTGCCAAGTCCATCTCTGGTTATTTATTGTTCTGTACTGCTGAAAGCCCTCCCTTGGCTGTGGCTCTCCCACGAGCTGGTAACACACAGAGCGCTGGCCAGCAAGTGAGGAGGGAAAAAGATATTTTCCTCCAGACCAAAGAGGTAAAATTCATTTTTCTCCCCATTTTTCTCCCCCAGGCCTGGCAGAGTAATTCAGAGGGTTTTTTTCCTGAAGAAAACATACATTTTCTGTTTAAACTCACCCCATCCATAGTTTCCTATATGGCAATGTCAGAAGTACTTCTTTCCTCTCTCTAATTGTAACCAAAGCCAACCTTGACTGGCAAGGAGAAAGTCCCTGACAGGTTTGGGTTCAGTCCAGACCTTCTCAGAGAGTCTGTCAGGCAACTATTTGACAGTATGCAAATGTATGCAAATAGGGGGACACTGGCCGAACACCTGCAGAAAGTGTCCATCCCCACTCCCGCTATGCTCTACCTCCTCCGCACGTGGGGCTTTGAAATGCTGCTTCGTCTCCCTCTGTCAGTTTATTATGCGCTCGTCAGCAGAACATGGGGCTGGTAAAAACCGCGCTCTTTGTCCTGCCAGGCGGCAGAGCCCCATGTGGAAGGGCCAGTGCCAGGAATGGTGCGATGGCTTCCATCCAGCCCTTGTGAATCCTCCTTTCTGTCTTTTAGGACCTTCCCTTCAGCATCCCAACCCTTTTGGGGTTGCCCATGTCAAGGAAGGCCTTCTGTTTTCCTGGGAGTAAAGACATCATGTCGGTGGAGTCTCAGACGAACAAAAAGGCTCTTTCTTGCCAGCAGCTGGAGTGCACGGCTGCGAGGGGCTGTGCATACACTGCATGAAAACCTGTGACCGACTCCAGCCGGTGAGGGAGGGAGGGAGGGAGGAAGGAAGGAAGGAAGAAAGGAAGGAAGGAGAGACACCTAGAATAAAGCAAAGTTGCCAGCCGTGTACTGCTTGTCAAAGAGGAATGCTGATTGCTGCAGCCATCAGGAACAGCTGTGGGTCTCCTGTGTGCTCCCCATGGAGCAGACCCTAGAGTGGGATCTGGAGGTCTGGTGGGGTGGGGATGGAGGACACTGGGTGTTTTGGTTGCTTAAGTCTGTGCAGTGGGAAGGAGATGGAGAGAGGCATTTTGCAGTGCTCCTTAGAGAAGGCCTGCAAATTCAGGGAGATTTGGGACCTTCAGCCTGAGTCCAGACCCTGGAGGGGAAAATCACTGGGTTTTGCAAACAGGCTTGTGGATCAAGAACATATATTCCTCATCAGCTTTTAGTCAAAGTAAGGTGTGGACGCTTCCAAATCCTGCATAACAGCCTCAGTTTTATACAGCTAAACACTCGAGGCTGTGGTGTCTGAGTGGTGGGTCTGTGAACTGCATAGAGATATAACCCTCCAGCTCCCAGAGAGGAGGGTTTGGCACCACAACCCAAAACAGCTCTGACTGCTACTGGGGCAGCAGGCATCCTCCTCTGATCCATGGTCTCAATTAAAAATCCCTAGCCTGATGCCAATGCTGGGCCTGCCATGCGTATCTGACTCTATCAGGTGCAATTGCATGGCTATAAAGTCATAACCCATGAGTACTGGTCAAGTGGCAAACTGTGGCTAAGCAACATGTTGTGCACCATAAGCCTAACTTCACACCACAGTGATGGCTAAGTCAGGGTTTTTGAGGCTGCCTGAAGAGAGCTGTGCTGGTGGACGTAAGACCTGCACTTTGCTCAGTCGCTCGCATTAGAAGCCACGTCCTGCTGGATTTGAAACCTGTGCAGTAAAATGTCAGTGAATATTTCAGAGCATGAAGCAGCATATAGACACCACAGCCGTGTGTAATGCTGAGCTTTGAGGGTCAAAGGCCTGCCTTTGGACTGCCAAAATACAAGAACCACCCCTCAGAGTTGGGATACTAATGGTTCTTGGAAACACAGGCAGGCTTCTGCTGAAAGCCAGGTGGACTTAAAGAGATGGGTAATTGTTGCTAGGGCTTTTTCCTCTGCTGGGGATGAATACCAAATGAGCTGTTAACGCAGGGATGCGGATGGACAGTTAGTAGGGTGCCTATCAGAGCTTTCCTGGCACCAGCTTTGTCATCTTTTCCCCTGCAACAGGACGCTCAGAGGGACCCGCTGCAATTCTCACTGCACTGTATGGACATCAGTTAACGTTTTCTCCGGAGAAAGAAAATAACTGCTCCTGCTTTCTGGTTCCTTTCTTTTTTGGCCCCCTTTTTTTTTCTTTCTTTCTTTCTTCCCCTTACACTTTGGAGCCCAAGGTAGCTGCATTTAGCAGCTTTAATGTCCTTTCATTGCTGCTGCTTGCAGAGTTGTGGTCACTCAGGCAGCAGTAACTTTGAAAAAATGACCCGTCTACACCCAAACAATAACAGAATCCCCCTTTTTATGTTGGCAACGCCCACCGCTTTCTCTTCGCTTCAAGACTCCCCACGTAGACGCAACTGTTTGACCAGCCTTCTTCTGAACAACTTAATTAAGCAAAAGAAAAAGTGTCAGTTTCTGCCAACCCCACAAAAACAGAGCTGTGGGGGTAAAAAGGGGACGTGGCATCAGCCTGCATTCCTCAACGGGCTAATGAAGGGAGACCCTTGCTTTGCAGCTCTGTCAGGCATAGCCAGGGCTATCGTGACATACTGCTTCACTCACCACCCAGACACGATGGGAGCCAGTGTGACCCGTGTCCCGTAGGCACAGAGGTGCCCTGGGAATCACCCCTGGCTTGGCAGAGGGGCATATGTGTGCCCCTTCCCATTGGAGTCAACCCAGGGGATCAAGCAGTTTTCCAAGCTGCATGAAAAGGGGAGCCCCTTTTTTCTGTCGGGGACAGGTGTGGGTTTAACAGAGCAAACCACTTATACTCCCACCACAGACAGAGGGTAGCTCCAAAATTCTGGAGCTCTGGAGGCTCCTGAATTTCCATGCACCTGCGTCACAAACCCAATGGGTGCATGTTGCATGCATGGATCTGAAAAACCTCCCATCCTCAAGCAAAAATGCCAGAAAGGGAAGATCATGAGGGGAGGTGTGGGGCAGTTGAGAGGGGAGATTGTGAGGGGACAGGAGAGGCGGCCATGAAGGGTGAGGGAAGATCGTGAGGGAAGAACAGGAGCAGCCATGAGGGGAGATCATGAAGGGAGAGGTGGGGTGGCTGTGAGGGGAGATCATGAGGTGAGAGCAGGGGCAGCCATGGGCTGTGAGGGTTGGCCATGAGGAGAGATCTTGCTGGGAGATGGGGCATGTCCATGAGGGGTAGGGGCAGCAGCTATATTGTGTGGGGCCACTATGAGGGGGCAGATGGGGGGTGGCTGTGAGTGGAGATTGTGAGGGGCAGCCATGAAGGGCAGCCATGAGGGGAGACCACTTTGCCCTTAGTGAAACGGTTTAGTGGTGGGCTTGACAGTCCTGACAACCTAACATCTGGCTGGGCTCAATGGTCTTAAAGGGCTTTTCCAACCTAGTTGTTTCTATGATTTATTTCTTTTCCTTCAGAAACCAGTTCTGCTCTGTGAGCACTGTAGCATCCTCTTCATAGTCTGGCAAGGCTGCTCCTTACCCAGCCAGCTGCTCACTGTCTAAGGAAAGGGATGAGGCTCTTACTTACAAGTGCTTCAAGGGCTTAAGCTCTCACTGTTTTTTCTGAGGCAAAAAAGTTGCTCTTAACCGAGGAGGGAATGATGGAGCAGAACTGTCTCCCTGAGTTATGTTCTCCCCTTCTGCCTTTATCTCCATTAAAAGAGCATAAATTCATTTTAGGCTACAGTTCTGCAAAGGTCAGGGGCTGCTCTGACTTTGCACAGCGCGCCTATCACCTCTGAAATCAATGGGCTGGCTGTTCACGCGCACAAGTACAGTGCACATGTGGGTCTTTGAAGGACCACGGCTTTATCTGGAAAAGAGTAAGGCTTGCATTGTTTCTTTTCAGATAAACACCTTGTTTTGCTTGTGCCTTGCCCTATTCTTTTCCACCCCAGCCACCTCTTTTCTTTAGTTGTACCTGGCAGGCAGGAGTCTGTGTACTTCTGAGCAGTCCTTTAGTCCTCAGACCAGACCAATGATTTTTAAAATAATAAAAATTATCCAAGCAAAATGGGTCCCCAAGCCCTTAAATGCTCTGCTGTATTTTCTTTGGCCTCTAGCAGTCCTGATACACCCTCTCATTTAGGAATAAAGGAAGCCAGTCGTCAGAAGTTACATTCCCACAGCAGTGTGATCTCTTGTAAACAAGGTGTTTTATCCCCTTTTGAATTCTGAGATGGGAACAAATATAGCAAATGCTGGGGGAGACTGCAAACATGAGGGCAAAGCCCTGCTCCAGACATGAGCCATCACCAGCACAAACCTCAACTGCTGTCCTCAGCTGTGGCATCCCAAGACCTGCAGAACTCTCTCACATGGGCAGATGCGCACACACACACACAAACACGCACGCATGCCAACACACACATGGAGTAACCGATGGCATTGCAACTGCAGCGCTGGGGGGCACAGCGGCAGGCGGTGGCAGCCTGCAACCCTGGCAAATAAAAGTGCCTTTGGGGTGCAGTTGCATGCTGGGTTTACCTGATTACACAGCCACGAGGTGCAACGGGAACTTTATACAGTGTGCACTGGTGCAGACAAGGCCGTTGTCCTGTGGAAAGCAGTGGAGTATGCCAGCGTGAGTTGAGCAGCTTTTCATGGCGTTGCAAGCTTAAGGCAGAGGGGCGATTGCTCACCAGCATGCCAGCATTGACTGTGAAATGACAACTGCTCCAATATTAAAGGGTAAAGAAGTGAGAAACCTTTATCTGCAGGCTCCGACTGTTTCATTCTCTTGACACAACGGTACAGGAGCGGCGGCCTTTATTGTGATTAATATCTGGGAAGCTTCTTAACAAGGCTTAGCTTGATAGGTGGCTCTTGTTGAAGGAAATTTATGGCCTGGTACTTCCTCAGTGAGACTTCCCACGTTGAATTGTTGAACATTACTGACCCTGATGCCCAACACGAGGGGGTGGGGATTTACACAGATGTCTGGTAACTGTGGAAGGTGCAAAAATCCAGAAGAACAACCTGCATTACATCCATTGGAAGCGGCTGGTTAACAGAGGTCAGGGGGAGGCCCGAGCCAGTGTGTGAGCCTCAGTGTTTTGGTGCAGTTTGTTTTTTGATTAGTGCAGTTCATGACCGGGCCATCCCACCTGAATAACAATCAGTGTGATTCACAGCGGGCCAGGAGAGGGCAGGGACGCCCGCCGCGCCGCCCATATGGAGCCCAGCCCTGGGAAGTGCAGAACCTTCCCAAACCCAGATGGTTCGGCTTGACGGCTTTGGCAAGGCACCAGCAATAACCTATGACGATATGAAATCATCAAGATCTCGACAACTCCCCCCTCTTTTTCCCCTGCTTACCCTCTCTCCCGCCTCCCTCCAACTGTATGTACAGAAACAAAGCCATATGGGAAAGGGAGCGCGGCTGCGGATTAATGAACATGCATGAAATGGAGATCGGCTGCCACTTAACGATGCAGTCATTAAAACTAGTGTCTGCATGCACTTTTCTCTTTTTATTTTTTTTTTTATTGTGGGTTTTTTCTTTTTATCTGACACTATATTTGCCTTCATAAAGAAAAAGGGGAGCAGATGGGAGGGCAAGGCTGGGCTGCTGGTGGCAGGAGGTTTTGAGCATTAGTCCCCCAGTGCAAGCAGAGGTAAAGCATTTGGGAGCAGCACAGAGAGCCAGAGCCTGAACCCTCACTGCTGCTGTTTCTGATGCTTGTGGGGAAAAATCTCCACTTGAGTTGACTAGTTCCCTTTAACACAGACAGCCTGGATTTCTCTGGGTAAATGAGATAATTACAGTAAGCAGCAGCTGGAAGAGCCCAAGTGACACCTTAGTAAAAATTAAGTCCTGGCTGCTGGTGGTCACTGAGCATCTCGCTGGTTCTGGGGAGGTGCTGGGTACTCAGGGTGGGAAGAGCAGGCGCAGTGCTTGGTCGGCCAAGGTTTATGAGTGCCTCCACAGGAGCCTGTGGACAGGATTTGGTTTGCTGCCAGCAGGTAGGAGACCCTGCGGTGGGGGGACAGAGAGGAATCTTCTGAGCAGCTGGTTTCAGAAAGACATCTAGACCTTAGAGCAGGAGGGTTGGGGTTTAATAAACCAAGTGGCTCCAGGGAATGAGTAAGTTTTAGCTTAAAGGGTGCTTGTTCAGGAGCGCTTATGAAACAGGAGGAGAGGAAGCACTGCTGAGAAGCCACCAGCCTGAAGACCCCCTGCTCCATCTCTTTCATTCACCTGCCCCCTCCCAAAGGGCACCGCTTTCTTCCCTCCCCTGCTCCCTCATTGCTTGAAAGTTCAGGCTCTGGATATTAGCAGTAAAGCTGAGACCTGTGCGTAGTCTGCACTATGACTGTCCTGCAGGGTGAAGGGAAACGTGTAAGAGGGATTTGGTATTTTCTAAATAATTCCTCCTCTCAAAACAATTGGATTCATAATCCCATGTTTCCAAACATACAAGATGAGAGATGCTTGGCCAAAGAACTAGAAGAAATAATTTACACAAATAGCTTGTACAGTGTCCTTTGAACATTGTGCTCTAAATCTTTTTAGTCTCATGAGTATTCATAGTGTTTTTCAAATAATTTGAAAGCCATTTCTTAATGAAGGCTAGAATATCCCTTTTAAACTTCTAAGTGATGTTGTTTTTCTTTGATCACCTCTATACATTCCATATTCCAGCACCCTTCTCTCTGCTGCATATTCATGTCCTCGGTATAATTTAAAGGCATACTTGCATGTTTGACAGTGATAAATAAAACTCATCCATCATATAGCAGAACCTCTGGGGAGAATTAAATATCCTGAGTTTCAGCGCTGTTACTGTCTGCATGATTATGAACCCGATCCAAAGCTCGTTGAACCAGTGGCAATAGTTAATGAGCTGGCAGAATATTTGTTCTTGGTTACAAAGAAAGGAAACCCATACAACTTATTTTTGGCAGTTACAGACAGCGGGATGCTGCAAAACCTTGCTGCTGACTGCCTGTCTTGCTAACCAAAGATTGTGATTTCTTCCAGGTGCAATGTCAGTACATCTACAGAAGAGGATGGATGGAGGATCAGGTCTGTGCTCTTGCTCAGCACACGGCCCACATTATTACTGTGAAAGGTGTGAAGTTTATTTACTTGTGGGATATAAACGTTATGTTTTTGCGTGTTTTTTGAGCACATGAAACCAAGACAGCAGCTAGCTCCTCCTCATAAAACTGTGGTGCGAAGGTGGTGTGCCTCCTTTAGGAGACCCATGTGCTTGCCCTAGAGATGCTGCTGCTCCTGAAAAATATAAATATCAGACTATTTACCACCTGCCCTCCATTCCCCAAGAGCCGTGCTGATACCAGTCCTTTCAGGAGCTTCCTGATGTGGCAAAGCAGCATTTGCTCTGTATTAGAGAGAGAAGCAAAGGAGAAAGAAACCTGCACCAGGCCTAAATGAGCACATCAGGTTAGCTGGGATGGCGATGCAGGCTCACTTCAGTTTCGGTTCTCCCTTACTGGTCCATGTGAAATCTGGGAGGGTGTAGGAGGGATTCCCAAGCCAGCCTTGGCACAGGCCAGCTGTGTGGTGAAGCACTGAGCACTGCCTGGCTGCTCAGCCCCAAACCCTGCTGGGTGTTTGCAGTCAGAATTTGTCTGGGGAGGATGGAGGTATCAGTTTGGAATGGGTAAGGTTTTATGGACCTGCTTTCCCAGCCACTGAAATTACCCCAGCAACTAACTGCATGAGCAGAAGAAGGAGGCCTCAAAATCACATTGGTGGCTTGATGATGTGATGCTGGGATGCTTTTTTGTCAGATCCCACCCATCCTCACATCCCAGTCTTGATACATGAAAGAGAAGAGAATGCTTCTCGGGGCAGAAAGTGGAGTGAAGCGACACCATTAGCTGGGACAGGAAGGAAACACAGGGCAGGGTTTATCTCATCTTCTTCAGGGCTCCTGTGTCCCCTCATCCATCCTAAGGAAGTGTGGGTGTCTCTGCACCTCCCATAAGTGCAAAAAAGAGACAGGACAGCTAGTTCAGACCAGGCACTTAATTTTTGCATGGTTAAAAGCAGGTGTGATGACTACCCAACCTTCATGGTTGTCTAGGGGAAGATGCTGTGTGGGAAGGAGACCTTGTGGCTGCTCAGCCAAGGCCTGAGGCAAAAGTGAAGAGCTGGAGAGGCTGAGGCAGGACACAGGGGAGGGCACAGCACAAATGCATGTAGCTGTGCATTACCAAGACACCAGCCAGAGGGCAGGTAGAGGCATAGTCACGTAAATCATAGCTGATGGGAAATTTACAGCTGACCAGTGAAAAAAGAAATGGCCTGACCTTTCGCTTAAGGCTACAATGGCTGT
Organism: Neopsephotus bourkii; assembly: GCF_033783945.1. Taxonomy (NCBI): domain Eukaryota; kingdom Metazoa; phylum Chordata; class Aves; order Psittaciformes; family Psittacidae; genus Neopsephotus; species Neopsephotus bourkii. The sequence goes on along the minus strand of NW_026901456.1, from coordinate 3,618,976 downwards.
GCTGCTGCTGGCCCCTCTCCCCTCCAGGCCACTGGAGAGCCAGTTGCTATAGCTGTGACATTCCCCCTGCAGTTGCCTGAGAAACGTGCTGAAGCCCCTGGCCGACACCTCCCGCTCTCAGCATCCCCCCCTCTGGCACTCGAGATGCTTTATGTGCCGATCCCAGTGTCCGAAGGCGCAGGCGGAGGTTAAGACCTTGTCCTGTATTCTGTCCCTACTTAGCAGGATCCCTCTTCAAAGCTCTTACCCAGAGCAGGAGATGATCATGTTTAGTGACCTGTCACACTAGTACTTCAGGCTTTTGTTCTGGGAAATTGGCCTTCCTCTTTTCGAAGTGAGAGGATTTGGGCTGTGTCATTAGAGCCATCAGCCTGCCAACGTTAAGGGAGTAAGGAGTGAAAGCTGTTTCTCCATGAGCAGTGGAGGGTCTGAAATGTCTTACCTCCTTTGAAGCAGAGGTTCCCATCCCAGTGGCATTAAAGCAGCCCCAGGACAGAAGGCGGAGGGCTCTGCTGCTCACCCTGAGTGGTGGGTGACTGGGCAGAAAATTAACTGCTCCCATATCTTCACTTTGTGCTTCCCTTATTTAGCTGTGCCCTTGACAGATTTTATGTGTAAGGCTGATGGAAGGAGGGCCAGGGATTTTAGACTTTCCCTGCTAGAAAACTTGTTTTAAAGGCACTGTGGCCTTTCCTCCTGTTCCCAGAAGGAATATCAAAACAGACCCTGTAAAAACCCACTGAACAAACTGTGGCATCTTGGTAAATTTTGCCATCCTGTGCCAGGGAGGGTGCTATACTCTGCTAACCTAATGGCTGGAGTGGTGCATGGGAGAGAGTCTCCTCTGCTTGCTCGATGTGGGAGATGGGCCTTTGTGTGGCTTTGCCTTCTCCTGCCATGACCTGGACCTCACCAGCAATAGGTACTTGACATGATCACCTTCTTGGGGTTAGGGCTGGGTGGGTTGTACTCAGTGGGACGGTAAGAGGTGAGGGAAATGGTTCTGCCATCTGCCTCCCAGGAGCTGTTAGCTTTTCTTAATGCTGTTATGCCAACGGTGCACCACTGCTCACAGCTGCCTGGGGGAAAATAAGGTGTTTCTGAAATACGTTCTCCCTCCTGGCCTGTTTTGTCTCTTTTCCTTTTACAGCCAGTCTTTGGAGTGTGAAGGTTTTTTGTCAGCTGCACTGCCAGCTCTGGCTTAGCAACTGCCCTGGACTTCATCCAGTATCTGCGGTTGGGAACACTGAGGAGCAGGGATCTGGGTGGCCTAAGCCTGAGGATGTGGGCAAAGACACGGAGCAGGACTCAGACAGGCCCCTCAAGGGGACAGATGTACATAGAGGACAAGACTCCAGAGGAGTCACTCTGGGGAAGCTGATCATAGCCATGATTACTGGGTCTTTGGCCACCAATGTCACTGATATTGCTGTGTACTGACGGAAGATATCTTCTCCTTTAGTTTCTCAATTCATGTCCTCAGGGAAGGAAGCTTGTGGGCCTGGATAGCAAGTGAGCACAGCATGCTGGTCTCTCGTAGCATTTTTAGGATGGAGCTGGACTCTAGGCTCTGTGCTGTGAGGATATCCTTGTATGCCGTGTGTTGAAGGCAAAACCTGCTGGAGGGAGCCTTTGAAGTTTCAAAGTGTTTTCTTGGAGATTCATCCCATGTGAGGTTGGCTGGAGCTTGAATGAGCACTTCTGCCAAGCTGCTGCTTCTCTCCCTGTGAGCTGCATTGGTTTGGCAGAGAGCACTGAAGTTTTAGGTTTCCTGTTATAATCTCACTGATGGTTTAGATATCTCAGTGATCTCAGTCTCATTGAGCCTGACTCAATAGGTCCTAATCTTTTTTTTGTACTGAGAGTGCTGTTGGTGCTCTATGCCAACACAGTCCAACTGCAAAGAGCTGTTGCTATTGAAGTCACTCCCATGTTCAATACCTGTTTGTACCACATCTGATGTAGTGCCACAACACTGCTCTGCCAGCCAGCCACAAGGGAGTTTTGGAAGGAAGGCTTATAGCCATGTTTCATGTTCAGACCAAAGGCTGAGCATGCTTTCACCTCATGACTGTGAAAGAAGCTAGAACAGGATTTTATGGTTCTTTGGCTCCACTGCAGTAACCTTGCATGGTAAATTCAGGCAACTTGTTTCTCAGTGGAAGAGTGGACTTGCATTTAGGCTGAGGGTGCCTAACATGCCCATGGGGTGAACACCAGGGAAAGCAAGCCATGAAAAACTGTCAAAAATGAGTGGGGGTTCAACATGAAGAGCATTGTGTATGCTCTCTCTTGATCTCCAGCCCAGACAAATTGAGACCAACTCTGGGTAAACAGGGCTGTTATCCCAGAGACACTATGTCCAGCAGGGCGTGCTGCTCTTGCCCAGCCTGGTGGTGGAAGTGCCTGGAGACAGCTTTGGATAATGAGCTGGGTTCAGCAAAAGCCTTTTTAACAAGCGAAGCAGGTTGAGCTCTGGCAATGTCATGCAGTCATGCAGCTTTCAGCAGGAGGCTTCTGGGTGAAGAAGGAAACGTGGGGCTGGGGAAGGTGGCCCCACATGTCCTCACTGGTGCCTCTCATGGCTTTGTAAAAGACACGGGACATGCCTGAACAGTGTTATCCTGGCATGGGAGCCCTGGGAGGAGGGAGGAAGGGGCGTGCATGCCATGTCAGGTGTCACACTTGGGCCTGGCACCATGTGACACCTCTCTGTGCTGGCAAAAATGGGTAGGTTGGGACAGCAGCTTTTTGTTGCAATCTGATTACAGCCTTTCTGTTCTTACTGACCCTTTGCTGTGGGTTGGGATTTTTTCATTGTTGTTTTGTTTTGTTGGGGTTTTGTGGATTTTTTTTCTTTTTTTACTTGAAGGAAATAAAAAATACAGCTTCCATGAATAAATATAACTCTTAGCTCCATCTTATTAACTAAAAGCAATTTAGTGCTAAATACAGTGAATGTTAACAAAAAGCCGAGAATAGAAAATTGTTTAAGTGGCCAAAGAAACTTTCTTCCATTGTGATGCAAGCCAAGCTATGCCAGCTATATGTAAATGTATGCAGTAGGCTCTGTGCATGTGTCCACTTTGAAGTTGCCATCTGAATTTAATTCTGCCTTTGTGATTAAATCAGGCCATTACGTTTAATCTCACTTAATAGTAAGAAACGCTCTTTGTTGTTTTCTATAGGCAACATATTCTGCCCCTAACATATACAGCTTGGCATTCACACTTTACTATTAATCCCCGATGGCTGATAATTGCTTCATCTCGAAGTTCTCTGTCCAATTCACAAGGGAACTGATTGCAACTATTCTTCCCCTATACATTAATGCACTGTTTTGGTCTTACTTCTTTGGCTCAGTGAACCCTATCAAGCTGTCCACATTTTCTGGGCATGTGGGCGTATTGTAAGTTGTTAAATTAAATTCTGTGCTGACCCCCTAAACACCAGAATCTATTAGCGCTGCAAGTTAGCTGATTGACAGGTGAGGCTACTCTTCCACTCAAAAACCTGACATAGGGAAAAGAACTCCCAACCCAGGCTAAATAAGGCTGAATATTCTGTTTCAAGTGAAAATCTGAGGTCTTCTACCTGCTGTCTTTCTACTTACAGTTTCATTACTGCAGCAGGATCGATCGTATTATTACGTGGTATTGTTTCATTGATCTTACATATGTCAGTCAGGAAATTTCTTTGGACAAAAAGACTGAGTGTTTGGAAGATGTCTTTATTTTCTTGAATGTAGAAGCCCATGCAGATTTTTTTTCCAAGTATATTCAATTCAGAAAGCTAGGTTTTGGGGGGAGGGGTGGTCTGTTATGGTTTTTTTTTCCTTCCCATAAGATGCCCTAATTCATAATTACTGAATTAAGCCCAAGGAACCTCAGACTTTTTCATTATTTTACAAAAAACACCTTGGCACAGATTCCTGCAGGGAGACTGATTGAAAGAGACACTCAAACTCCTCAATGCCAGCTGTTTGGGTTTCCTTTCGTTTACCAAAAGCCTGTATTTAAACAGATCAGTAGGCTTTTCCATTACAGAAGAAATAGACTGATACAGTGAAAAACACACATAAACAGGGTCTTACATTTCCACCTCTAGTCGTGTTATAATACCTTCCATAGCTGCTGAGCAGGGACTGCAACTGCATGTTATTAGATGAGTGACTGTCACGAGTTATTCATATTCAGTGTTGCAGTGGTGTACGGCATTTCTTCACTACGATTAGTTTCCATTGTGTTGACTGCATTAAAATAGATCTTCTTAAGTTGTCATTCAAAGTTTCTGAAGTACTGATTCAGGCCGTGTGGACAGTGAGAAAATTTGAAGTTTAATAGCAATTACTTTTTTTTTAAAGCTCACTGGTATGGAAAAGCCAAAATCCATCATGCATCACAACAGGAGTTAACTGCTAACCAACATGGGTTTAAAGAGCATGGCTGCATACTGTCACCTGTAGTCACAGAACCATAAAAAACTGAGGTGCAAAGGAACCTAGAGAAGTCTGTGACCCAACCGCTTGCTCTAAGTGGGGATGACTTTGAAGTTCTATCAGGGTGATTTTGGTTCACTGCCCCTTGTCCTTTTGCTGCATGCCCCTCAGATGAAGCTGGTTCCACCTTTTCTGTAGCCTCCAGGTAGGCAGAAGGAAGCTGCTTATTAGTGTCTCCTCAGGCTTTGCTTCTCCAGGATAAACAAATCCAGATCCCTGTTCCATAAGGATTTATTTAGCCTCTGGCCATACAAAAGCATCCACAAGCACTGAATGTGGCTTTGTCAGTCACAAGAGAGGCAAGTAGCAGCCATATTCAGGTGCATGCAGCCCTGCCTCTTGCACACCATACATGGTCACCTTGCCACAATTGAGACATCTTCTAACCTTAGTGAGCTCCTTCATGGATGAAAGGAAAACGCTATTGCTGAATGTGAGCAAAGTGAAGGTGATAATGATGAGTAGATAGAACCAAACAGAAAATTTCGCTGCTCCTGTGAAAAATCCCTGTGTGCATTCACAGCTGGAGTTAGGGAGCCTCCCTGATCTCCTGCACGTACCCTTCCTAACCTTCATTCAGTGCAGGCTTTTTATTGTAAGCTAGCCACAAGATATTTTCCTGACCTGGCAGATGCTTCAAACTTACACCTGGTTCACAAGAGTGTGTGATACCTCAGGCCAGGAAGCCATCAGCTGGTGGTGGCTGATACTGAAGGCTGCAGCACATCTTCTGCAAATCCATCTAATCTGTTGTCAGCATTCTGAACTGGCTTCTCTGAAGCTACTGTGCTGAGCACAAGGTCTTGCGCTGTATTTTCACAATGGCCCAAGCTTAGGTTGACAGAAAGATTGTTTCCTGCTTCAGCACAAAGTCTGCAAATGACAGCCCTGCTCTTCATGAGTTAGGGACAATTCCTCTCTGCAGGTACCTTTTCCATGTAGGCAGCAGAGCTCTCTCAGAGTTCCAGCTCAAACTGTGGAATTCATTCTCTTCTGGGCTTAGGTTTGCCTCAGACCTTCTCTTTCTCTGTGACAAGTGAAAGCTTTTATGTTTCCCTTTACCAGGACTTCTAGAAAGGACAAAGCCATTGTGACCCAGAGGGCCATAAATTTTTGTCTACATCAAGCACAAACAGAAGAAGGTCTTTTTTTTAAATGTAGATGCAGCTCCAAAGGTTGTGTCTTGTATCTCTGCCATTGTCTCCCAGAATCTCCTATGATTCCTGCAGTTTAGAGCCAGCTACAGAGTGTATTTCCGTAACCAGGAGCACACATATGCTTGGAGTTGAATGATTTATTCAGAGTGAACATTCCCAGTGATTTTCATTAGTCCCTCTAAATCAGTGTCCCTAAAACGTTGCACAGATGCTTTTTATTTATCTCCTGTTTCAGCTGCCTCTTTTGCAAGTAGTTATATGACTTCTGTGAGGCATTTTAATTAATTAATTTACATTGCTAGGTTGCCTCACACTGCCTTAGACAAAACTCACTTTACTTACTTTATAAAATGATGGTGTCCTGCTGCACACTGTAACCTTGCCACAGGCAAGGAAATGGCTACATGAGGACTGAAGGCTCTGCTCTTAAAGCAGGAATCTGACTCTGCAAGAGCAAAGGATTTTGTCCTCGTGGTTTCCAAGGGCCACTCTAAGGGAAACTGGCAGGGAATGAGATTAATGCTCTAATTAAAGGAACAGGAAAGAAACCTGCTAGTTTTGTCTAAGAAGTGATTTGTATTGCAATGAAGCCTTCAGAACTCCCACAGCCCCCAAATATAGAATGCTGTTTAATAAATCAATAATGTGTTATTGAGTTATCCATCCATCCATCCATCCATCCATCCGGGTAATTATATAACTTTACTGGCATTTTCTCTAAACCGTGCCACAGAATTAGACTTACATTTACTTTGGATCAGGCAGAGCATCAGAGCTACCTGAGGAAGGCTGGCTTAAGTTTCAGGTTGTTTTTCCATTTCCATTAGAAATTACTCAGGTTAAATGTCAACAAGAAGCAGTGTGGGTGCTGGTGATTTGGGAGAGACACATAGAAAATCGATATAGAGGTTTGTTTCAAAAACAGCCACAGAAATTTGCTCCATGTGCTTTTAGTTCTGACCAAACTCAGAAAGCTTGCCATGAAGCGTGTATCCAGCAGCAAAACTGGTAGCGATAGAGTCCCAAATAAATTTATGCTCTAATTAAAGGAACAGGAAAGAAACCTGCTAGTTTTGTCTAAGAAGTGATTTGTATTGCAATGAATCCCAAATAAATGAATCATATTTATCCTTCCTGTGTTTAAAGACTAATTTAGGTTTTGAACTTCTCCCAGGCTGCCTAGAAATTGCTTTGGATTTGTTCTTAGAATGAAACAAGAGAGTGATGGCAATCCCTGGCCCAAGCCATTTCAGATGTCTCCTTTAAGTACTTGTTACCCACTGCTTCACTTGTAGGAATACAGAAAAAAATGCACCAATTTTTAGAAGGACTTTGAAATCCCTGTATACAAAATATGCAACAATTTCATCTTGCTGCTCTCTTCTTATCAACAAATGTTTGAAACATTTTCATAATAAAAAGCATTGGCAATTCCACTGTGAAAGTGGAGAAATGAGAACCGTAACAAAAAGAGCCTGTTGAGGCAGAAACGGCTGTGAGATGACCTGGGCAGCAACATGACTGCAAGAAAGAGGCTTCTAGTAAGTTGGGCTTTGAAGAGCTGCTTTGCATTTCACATTCAGAGACTGTGTTCCTGGAGTCTTTTACTCCTACTGCAGCAAGATCAGTTCCAAAGACCTTTTATTCCTAGAAGTACTGTAAATGTGTGCACAATTCTGAAAGCACATGGAGCTTTCCGAGCGCCCAGTGATGTCCTGCCCATACCAATGGTGCCGACAAGCGTGCCCAGGCAGGTGGTGAATGCTTGGCAAGCCTTTCCCTGGAGTTGTTCAAGCTGCCCAACCTGCATCTTGGATCCTGCCACCACCCAAGTTGTACAATAACCACCTGGACTAGCCTTGAAGCTTCATTCATGCAGCGGACAAAGTCACTGGTTCTTTTTCACAAATGCTGGCCATGCCAGCAGCAGGGGGGAGGGAGGCAGACATCCTGATTTATTTGGTCTCCAAGCTGTTCTTGGAGGATGTATCCTTTCTCTCCAGGTCTCTGGTACAAGCTTTATTTAGCCTCACAGATTCAGGCACGGAAGGGCACCATGCTTCCCTGCCAGCTCACAGCCACAAGTTACCCACATGCTCTGCCTGATGAGGGCAAAGCTGATTACAGGGTGCCTGAGGACTGACAAAAATAAGGCACTGCACCTGTAGCAGTTAGATATTAATAATGTTTATTATATAATTACTAACTGTGACAGAGTTCAGACCCACAAGCCAGACGCTCACATAGGGCGGGATGTGTGAGTAGCAGTGGGGTGTTTTTTTCTGCTGTGACTGCACAATTCCCGTTGCTGGCGAGGCGCTGCGGGGTTACACCCCCACGGCGAAGCTGAAGCACGCTCGGAGCACCGGGGCACCCCGCGGGAGCACCAGCAGCACCCCAAGGCCGCCCTTCCCGGCGAGCCCACCCGGTGAGCTCGGAGCAGGCAGCGGAGGGAGCGCGGCGCTCGGCGCTGCCAGCCCTTTAAACCCGGCGCGGCCGCTCGGCGCTGGCCAATGGGAGGGCGGGCGCGGCGAAGAGCGGGGTGCCCATTGGCTGTGGCCTGCGGCGTGGGCGGTGTTCGGGGAGGTCGGCGTGGTGCCGGGTGGTGGGGGCTTGCGTTCTGCAGGGGTAGATGCGTACAGGCAGTGAGAGCGTGTAGTTGCTCTACTGCACAGTGCCTAAGTGAAATGAAATCCAGACATGCTACAGGCAAGGTTTTTCAGTATGCAGGCGGGTTTTGAAGGACACTTCTCTACGCTTCTGACAGTTTAAGCCAATGGGGGATCATTTCATGTTCAGCAATGCTTTGGGCTCATAACATAGAAAATCTTTCTGAGAAGCAAATGTGTTGCTGGTGGGGCTGGGAAAAGAGCTTCTAATGAATCTTGAAAAACACATAGGTGAGACTGTATCTCTCAGGGCACTCTTCAGCATCCCTTTCCTACTTCCAAAACTCCCTCATGCTCTGCCAAATGGTAAATTGGAGATTCTTCCCTGAGAAGCACTTTCTGTCTTTTTGCCCAGTGTTTGGTGGGTTTTTTTTTTCACTGCTGGTTGCAGTGGCAAGACCCATGAACAGAAACTGCTCGCACGGCGAGTGGGCAGAGGGAGTACACATCACGCTCCAGGGAATTGTGCTTCCAGTGTTCAGAGCTTGTTTTGAAAGCTGTAGCATACTCTACATTCTCCTGGGGCTCCTCACCAAAACCTGTGCAGAAATTCAGTGCAGAGGAAAAAGAAACTCCAAAGCATCCTGCAGACAATAAAAAATACAAGGAGAATGTCTCCAAGAAGATGCTGTGACTGCAGTTCCCAAGGATGCTCTTTTTCTGAACAAACTGTTCATTGTGTGTGCAGACTTTCCTTTGACCGAAGTAGAAGGGCTTCGGGATAGGTGAGGACCAATAGGGAACCAACTTGTCCCTTCAGGAGTCCCTGGCCAGAGGAAGTGTCAGGACCTGTGGTGAAATGAGATACTTTTCCTCCTTGTAACAAGTGAAGCCAGAGAGGGGGGGGGAGGACTAAGCTCATCAGGCTTTCTTCGTCCTCTTTTCCTGTTTCTCTGTTTCACACCCTGCTCACAACCACCTCTGGTGGGAGCATCCTGAGGGTCCCGGGCAGGGAGAGGAGTCTCTTTGCTGTGGGATAGAAAATCTGGGCATGCACACATGATTTTGCCTTCTCGTCCTCTGAGAAAATTACAGGAGCACATATACTGCTCAATATACTGCATCAGGCTCAAAGCTGAAAAATTACGGCTTAGACTTCTGTTTCATCGCAGGGTTTTGTTTTTATTTTCTCCTAGAAGGGTATTTTTCATCCCTGGAAGAAAAATTCGTTAAAATCCACCAGGTTTGCGTTATTGTTGCAAGAGTTCAATCCTGGTCGCCACCATCCCTCCCCCTTCTTTGCATTTCCCAGATCTCCAGGAGGAAAAGAAAGAATGAATGAAAGAAAGAAAGAAAAACCCTCCAAAAGAAAGCAGGGGTCTCCTCTCAAACTCTCACGCTTGCAGGCTAGCTCCTGGCACGCTTATAGGCATGGCACACAGCCTCTTCTGTCGGCACAGACTTGGCAAACCTGGGCCAGAGCTGGCCTTTCTCATTGTGTTCAAGTCACCTTCTTGATTACAGCAAAAAAAAAGGCGTTTGTGGTGGGTGACTGAATTGGCCACCCTACTAGACAGAAGGCAGGAGAAAAAACAGGAAAGAAACAGGCAAATTAGTGTTTCGTGGAGAGGGGAGAACAACACCCAGGGAGGAAGCGATACCGGCTGCCTCCTATTTATAAGTCAGCTCTTGCCTGGTGTTCTCTGGATGCTCATAAAGCTGTGGTACAGCCTGGCTGCCCTGCTCCCTCCCCAGTGGGTCCTGCTGGGACCACCATGGGGGATGTGGCACCTGCACCTCTGTGGGTATTGCACGCACACACAGTCCTAATGTAATGCATAAGTTTAAGCCGTTCTTTTATGCTGTGTTGGGGAAGAGGTGGGAATTAAGCATGTCACCAGGACAAGCGTGTACCTGAGCTAACACACTCTGTGGGGTTAGTAGAGAGGGTGATGTATGTGGTAGCTGTGGCAAATTCTTGCTTTTCTTTTGTTTTCATACTAATAATCCATTTTCGAAACACAGGCAGTTAAGTATAGTAACTATGCAAAGGATGGATTGAAAGGATTGAAAGTCATTTCTAATTCAAACACACTTAAAGTTTTTGTTAAAATGTGGCCACTCAAAAAATGAATTCAAATCTCAGTAGCAAATAATTTGGTTGAGTGAACATGTATATTTTGCTGCAGACATCAGCAGCTTCTTGGGATGCTTCAGTAAAAACTACATAATAATAGTAGAATAATATAAGTACATCACTTTGTAGGAGTTGGCTCTACTCTGTTAACCCGAAATGCATTAATGCAAAATGTATAGTTACCCACGGTTTTCACTCACTGAAAATAAATGAGGGAAAAAACAGATTAGGCTTTTTCTTTGTCAAACAACTTGAAATAGGCAATTGCATGCTCAGTTTAAGGGTGTTACATGATAGAAGGTGCATGCAAAATAGTATCTAGTCTTTCACGAGATAAAGTCATGCCAGCAAGCAGTGAAATCACATGTGCTACTGTATAAAACCCCTTTGAAAGCCTTGGCTTTCCTCACGAGAGCAAGAAATATTCTTGGAGGGTTTCTGGATTCAGCAAGCCAAAGCCAAACACTATAGAGGGCTTACACCGATACAATCCAAAAGGACAATTTGCTTGGAAGCCTGTGGCTAATTTCGAACACAATGCCCAATGTCATGGTCAGTTGCGCTGCAGAAAGTTGGCAGCTTGGCTCAGCCTCTCCCTCGGCCCAAAAAGATGCAAGTGTTTCTGGCTGAAGCCACACCACTTATTGGATGTCCCAGACAGCTTCAAACGAGCCCTTTCATAGCGACACACGGCCAAGTGCGGGCAAAGAAACAAGGGGGGAAACAAAGGTGGCTCTGAAGTCATTTCCCTGTGCTGAAGCCAGCCATCCGGTTTCGCTCCTTCTCCATTGAGGGGGCAGAAAGCGGCAGGAAGAGCAGGGCTGAAAGGGAACAAACCGGCCGAATGGGCTGGTGGGGAGGCAGCCAGGGCTGGGGCCACACTGGGCAGAACTCCCATTCTCCCTGCCCAGAAAGGGATGAATGATTAATTATAGGCATCCAAAAGGTAATATATGTGGTGGGCGGGCGTCCCGCAGCCAAGTTCCTAGAGCACCTGCGAAAACAGGAGGCAACGGGAGACAAAGCTGCTCTCCCCCTTTATGGAGAGCACAGAGGGGTACTGTTCCCCCTTCACCTGGTCTGCTTTCTGCTGGCACAACCTCCTTGCAGCGCAGCCGATTTCTATGTCTGCTTGCTGTATGTAGGAAGAAAAACACCCCTGTTTGCAGAGAAAGGAAACTGGGTGATCCCAGATGCCAAAAGAGAATGGGGGGTGTCTGGCATCCAGTTCTGAGACCAGAGGATGCAAATCTAAGATGTCAGCTCTCTTCATCTTTGCGTAGCCTGACAGCCCGTGCACAAGGCCACTGCATACACAGGTAGTAAAGACAGGGTTTTCAGGGTAACCTGAAGAGAACTAGCCACAAATCCCACTGCAATTAAGCAGAGATTGGCTGTTTGACTCCCTTAGGCACCTTTGAAAATCCCAACCTGCCCTAAGGATTCAGCAAAGCGCAGAAGAACCTGCTAAACTGAAATGTAAGTCGCATATGGTAAGGAGTAAAGTGCCTGGCTACCCCTAAATTAGGATAAAAGCCATTTCTTTGGTCATTTGTTTGGTTTTGACAGCAAGATAGTAGATTTGAAAAATATGATTTAGTAACCCTCTGGGTCGGTGGGACAATGCTGAGTCCTTTCACTACATCCCATCTTTCCACTGCTTTTCCAGCTCCCAGCCCACTTCCCACTCCCGCCCTCCTCCTGGGACAGAGATGTGCCTTTCGATTGTCTCAGCAAAGTTCAGGTTTGCTTAAATTTCAGACAAGCCATGAGACAAACCTTTGCCACCAGTGAGCTTAAGGACTGACCACCACCATCACAGCTCCAGCCCGGTGTGGAGTGAATGCCTGAGGAAGGGGGAAGTTGAAACACTGCTTTCTGTGCTGCATGGCTTGTGTTCCTAGCCTGTCCTGCAGGGCTGGCCATGTGGGATTCCTGTTACGTTAGGCAAAGCAATCTTTTCAGCAGTAAGTCTTTGACTATGTTTTTTTTCCCTTCAGGATTCCCCTAGTGATGGAGGGTGATGCTTAAACACGTGGCTTTGGGTCCAGATCTGTGGTGCTGCACAGGCATCACTTCACCATGAGGCAAAGGTGTAGGTGGCTTAGGCAGCCACAGTGGAAAGCAAGACAGGTGTGTGAGACCTAAAGGCTGCCTACAACAGGAAGTCAGTGCAGTGAAGGGAATTCATATGGGGGACTGGTGCTGCATATTGCATCTCTGATTATGTGAGAGGTTCCCAGTACAGACAGTGCCTGCAAGTTAGCTTAATGAAGAACTTTAGGTCCTTGAGACACTGTTAAGTAGAATTTAGCTATCTAAGTTGCTTAGGTTTTGCATGCTGAGTGGAATGATGCCCTATACATCTGTCCAATACCTGGTCATTTGGTGGCATGGGGAAGCGAAACCCTGTTGAGGATCCCACTGGAGGAACAACGTGGGAAAGCAAGGCAGACACCACAGGCCTTTGCCTCATAAAACAGTCAATAAAATGATTCCTGTTTGGTGAGGAAGATCGGCAGAACAGGAAAAGTAAACACACCAAATAGTGGGAACGATCAGCCTCAGATTGCTGCAAAGAGCACTGTAATAGTTTCCTTGTTATAATTTCCCTCATGTTTTTTCCATTAGCCAACCTGTTAGTGCTTGCAGAGATGCAGTGTCCTCACAGCAAGACCAGGGTACATTTAGCTACAAAAGATGCTGCTGTTGTGGAAAAGTTGCTTGTCCATCCTGGCCTGGACAAACCTGCCTTCATCAAGCACATGCTGCCAAATAAGCCTTTGAAGAAAGCAAGCGGAGACATCAGTACAGCCAGCAAACCTGACTTCTTTGCACATAAAGCTGTGCAAAACAGATCTCACTCACAAACATCTCCAAATAATCATCTCAAAAAATGAAATAAAGATTACTCTGAACTTTTAAAGTAGTTTTATTCCTTGGGTGGGTGTATGAAGAGAGCGTATAGGTGCGGGGAGAGGAGGCATGCACAACCCTGGCATGGCACAGACCTTGTGGTAACATTGGCACCCACCCCGGGCTCTCCCTGTGTGTTGCCTGTGCCTGTGTGATGACATGAGAGCCACACACATGTGCTGATGGCATTGAACCCTCCACCGTACAGTGCCAGGGCTCAAACACAACAGATGTTGTATGCTAATGCTGGGATGACAGTCCCTCGGGGCAGACACAGCTGCTGTAGGGAGGGGCTCCCTGGTGGCATACTTGTGAAAGACCCATCCTCATCCTCGCATGTGGAGTGGTACCATGGCCATGGCCGTCTCCTCGGCTGCCGGTGGGTCCCCTCTCACAGACAGTGTGCGGGAGCTTGCTGAAGCGAGCAGGGTGCTCTTGCAGCTTGCTTCTTCCAGATGGTTGATGTGCACAGTGAACAATGGCCAGGACAGCATGGCAGGGTGCCCTGCCAAAACCTCCCCCTGCATACAGAGCAGTGCGCAGCCCATAATTAGTGGCCCTGCTCATGTCAGGCTGAGATGGTTCCCATAAAGATGAATCCCCTCCCTGTTGCTCTGGGAGGGCTGTTTGGCCAAGGGTGGGCCGGATGGTCCAGGGATGGGAGGCGGTGGGGATTAGCTCACAGTCTAGCCCACCTTGCAAAAGGCTTTGTGAAGATAAACAGAGCAATTTTATTTCCCTAAAAAGCAAACCTGGAAGAAGCATATTTTGGCCTCTTGATAGAGGTGTCTGGAATATTGGGCATTCTGGATGTGCGTGTGTGCACATGTGAGTAGGGAACAAAAAATACAAATGGAAAGTCTCTAACTTTGCTGCCTTTGCATGCTGACACACATGGCACCCATGCTCACAGGGTTTCTAATCTAGTCTTTTCATCTACACCTAATTTGGAAGTACTAAAGTGGCATTAAAAGTATCAGGGCCAGAACGTTCACTTGCTCCTTGCATGCTTAGCTTCTCAGAGGTACCTGTGCTCTGGGAAACACAGTGTCTTCTAAGAGAAGGCTGCCTGGAATTCTCACAGCAACCTTCCAGTATCTGAAGGGGGCCTACAAGGATGCTGGAGAGGGACTCTTCATCAGGAACTGTAGTGACAGGACAAGGGGTAATGGGTTCAAACTTAAACAGGGGAGATTTAGGCTAGATATGAGGAAGAAGTTCTTTACTGTGAGGGTGGTGCGTCACTGGAACAGGTTGCCCAAGGAACCTGTGAATGCTCCATCCCTGGCAGTGTTCAAAGCCAGGTTGGGCAGGGCTTGGAGCAACCTGGTCTAGTGGAAAGTGTCCCTGCCCATGGCTGAGGAATTGGAACTCGGTGATCTTAAGGTCCTTTTCAGCTCAAAACATTTTATGACTCTAATCACATGACCCATGACTCCCCAGACAACAGAGGTAGGCAAAGAGAGTAAGGGATCATTTTCACCAGTAACCTTGAAGTCAGGTCATTGGCTGGACCCGGCCTTTGCCGTGACCTCAAGCAGCACCCCAGCTTTGAGCTCACTGATGAAAATTCATGCTGGAGGAAATGAGACAAGCATTTAGTTGGGCTGAGGATGCGAGGTCATTCTTTGCCTTTGTCCTTCTGGGCATGCCACTGATGAGAAGCAAAAGCAGGGACAGTAGAACTGAAGTCTCAGTGACAAAACCCACCTGCCCTGCAGGCACAGGAGTGGTGCTTGTTCCAGTGCAGAAACATCCATGGTTTCTGTGAAATATGGGTCCAAGGCCAGTGCCTTACAGAGCTCCTCAGGATTTTGGGGTTCCTGCACTCCCTGCTTGGGAAAGGTCATGTTTGTGTGTGTAGATCTATGCTTCACGAAAAGATATTCAAGCACTGTAGCTTTTCTCCTCTTAAAAATAATACAGAAGTATTATTATAATAATAAAACTAGAAGTCCTGCCACAAACTCATTTGAACAGCCTTGGAAAGCCTTTGTCAAACGTGGTATTTCCTGGACAGTCACTGCTAGCAGGGTTTTCTCCCTCTTCCAGTGCCCGGCAGTGCTGGGATGACAGAAATACAAGCTGCTGCTGGAAACGCTCCCTTAGCTGGCCCATGGCTCATGTGTCTTGGCTGTGACCGTGGGATGTGCAGAGACACCCAGCTGCCATGGGGGACTCTCTCCCTCCATGTGAGCAAAGGGCAGCCAGATGCTGGGCAGCCAGTGCAGGGTGCATTGCAACAGCGATGAGAAATTGCAGAGAAAACAAATGCAGGCCTTGGGCTTGTTTCTACCTGCTCTAAGCTGCTGTATCCAGACTGTGAGTCTCTGCAGCAGGCAAGCAGGTCATTAATTCCCACCAATTATCCCAGTTTCCCCAGCCAGGTACCTGTGCATGATTAACTAGCATGATGGAGGGGGAGCTGATATCGCTCCCCAGCTTTCCCTAGTTGCTATGGTCTTGTTCTGGTCTCATGTGAAGGCATGGTTGGAAAGGCTTGGCATGATCTGCTTTCAAATGAAGCACCCAACATACAGTGCCACAGCAAATGAAGCTGCTGAGATATTTGAAAGGGAATGTAGAGCTGGATTTTTCAGGCTTGTAGCCAAATTAGATGTGCTGCCTGGGTGTTTCAGTGTGGTCGTGCTGTCTAGGTTGACTACACAGAGAAGGCAAAGACTCTTTTTCCTGAAGTATTTAATGGTATGTACAGATGTCCAAATGCTCAGACAGCATATGGGTGAAATACTATTCTCTCCATGCTTTGTCCTTATACCCTGCCTCTAAACATCCATTTCTGCCTTTGGTCAGAGATCCTAGTCTAACTGACCTGACTCACTGTCAAGCACTCTCATCTTCTTAAATCCCTTAATTTTGCCAAAATTGATCTTTGGCTTTTCTACTGAGGGAAAACATAGGCAAGAGTTGGGTGCTGAGCACATGAAACAGGCGATGCCAGCTCACCAGTGGTCCCCAGGCTGGGATTTGGAAACCTGAGCACATCGGTGTCTCAGTATGTGTTTGTGAGCTGAAAGGATGAGGCAGTGCTGTAGCCTCTCTGCAGCTATTGCTCTCCCAAGCCTTCACCAGTGGGCTTTGTGTTTTTAATTTTGGGTCACTTCAACCAACTCCATGCCCCGTATAAAGCAAGTGTCGCTAGAGCCAGGAAGAAGAGGACGAGCGAAGGCGGTGTCTGAGAAACCCCGATTCACGTCTGCAGTGATTGTGCTGCTCTTGGCAGTTGCAGGTGACAACCCTAACGAGTGCCCAGGAGCAGATGAGATGTTTATGGGCTGTTAATAAACTGTAACCAATCAGTGAATGCCGGCGGGTTGTGTTCAAGCTGTTTGGGGCCACAGGTCCTTGGGAGAGCTTGCACTTGCTCTGCCTTTATTTCAACGTAGCAGAAACATGAAAGCATGTGGCAGACTCTTGATGTTTGTTACAGTGAATAGACATATGTCCCTCACACTAGCATGTAGAATATCTAATTAAGTTACACAATGATAGCTTATACCCAGGGGCAGTCACAAACAAGACGCTGTCACACTATTAAGAACACAAACAAAATGAAAATTACCTCTTTATACATTATAATGAATATGTTTTCAATACATTAAAAGTTCATTTACTAACAGACTCTGTAAGACTGGGTGGATTTCTGCTAATATCATTTTGTTGGTTTTTTTTTTGTCCGAAGGATCAGTTTGTATAGGCAGGATTAGGGACAGGTTTGTTAATGAAGCTACTGAGCATTTTTCCTCCATAGACCTGAAAGAAGAAATTGAATCTTAATCGTGTGTTTACTGTGTTGTCTCAAGCAAATCCTGCTCTTCAGAGCCCCACCTCAGGAGGGGCTTCTTTTCTCCCTCCTGAGGACACATATGCTGTGAGTTTGTCTCCCTTTCTCCTATCTCCCCTCTTCTTCACCACTTGTTTTGTGGACAAGAGACAGTAACCCCGAAGCCAGAGGTTTCAGGGGTTATCTCCTACTTCTGGGTCAGGGATGCCAGATTACAATTATGACAGGATGGTGCTTGAGTAGAACCCAGGGGTAGGTAAGTCCTGATCAGGGTACAGCTTTTCTTGTGAGGATCTCAGATGGGTGATGCACCCTTCCTCTAAAAGCTGCCTGGGGCGTTGCTGTCCATTCCTCTTCCCACCAGAAAGCTCCATTCCCATTGAGACATTTTGACACTTCTATGTTGGAATAACTAAATTGTGCAGCATTTGCATGGGCAAAGCCTGCAAGTGGGGAGGGCTCTGCAATCTGGGCAAAGTTCTTTTCTTCGATCTCTACCTTCAGCATAACTGAGAGCCAGGAAGAAGGGTCAATCCCTGTGAGGGTGCTTCCCTTCTTTAAGCCAACTCTGTTTAAACCCTCCCTGAAAATGAAGGGGGAGCTTGGGAGCCTGCTGCTGCCAGGGTGTGATGCTGAGCTGCACGTTGGAGATGCCCACTTCATGGTCCTTCCCCAGGTCACGCCAGGCTGCCCTTCCACTGCACAGTCCAGTTTAACACGGAGCACATTCCCATGCAGTAAACCCAGGATATTTTATAAGGGACAGGTCACTCCCGCAGCCATCTTTAGGGCTTCACTTAAACAGGGACTTGCTTTCAGGGGATTCTGGCTTAAGGCTCATGCAAACTCAGCCTCAAATGGTTTGAACTGGCCATCCTGGGAAGTGAGGAGCAGACAGGGAGGGTTCCAAGAAGGCAAATCCTTCCTCACAGTACTTCTGCCCTGTGCCTGGTGGAGACTGAGCCCCTGTGGGAAAACCAGTCCCAGAAATGTATCCCAGAGAGCACAGGGGAAGGGGCCATAGTTATGCAGTCTCCCCTCTCTCATCTCTCAGCTCAAGAGCCCTTCAATATATTTTTCTCACCGCAGCTCATTTCCCCCACATGTTTTTTGCCCACTGTGGCTGGAGTTCTGACTAGGAAAAAGATTTCCCTATCTCTTCTGGGACATTCACTGCCGGGCAAGGCTCCCTCGCCCCTCTCTTCATGTGCATTTTGTGCTGGGTGCACGTTGCCACTCACAGCGCCACAGAGAGCTGGGAGTTCAACCTGCTTTCCACTGTCACTGAGAAGGTGGGGCTGGCAAGGGAAAACACTGGCTTCTGCCTGGCTCTTAGGATCACCAAGCTTCCCCAGGTTTGGAATGGGGAAAGGGTTCCTGCAGTCCCAGTACACTCAGCTCTCCATGCTGCCCATCAAAGAATAAATCTCCTTTCTGTGTTGCTTGAGCAGCATTAAAGAGATGCATTATTTCTGGTGGGGGAAAGGAGCTGGGGGTGTGGGGAGAGGACCTTGGTAGGCTATTCAGCGCAGCCCCAGATGAAGGCTGAACACTGGAGGGGGATGGCTGGGTTTACACCTTGGTGGGTTATCTCTTCCACAGAGCACACTGATGGCTTTTGCTGTGGCCAGCTCTGCTCTTTGGATATTTCAGCCTGTAGTCTTCCCACCCCTGAAGTACATGTCTCGGGCCTCCTTTCCCTTAGGCAGAACAAGCCAAACCCTCCTCCTGAGGGAGTCCCGAGCAAGCTGTGGACTCTCAGGAGGAACAAAACAAGCTCCCCCCCCTCTCCCAAAACTGCTAGTTTTTACTCAGAAGGATTTTTCTTTCAAAAGTGACTGCTTTTGGGAGGAAAAAAATCAACAACCAACCACACACAAAAAAGGAACTGTGTGGTTTTCTGTTTTTTTAAGCAGACAAAGACGTGTATAAATGTGTGTCATTCATACATATATGTATATGTCTCTCTGAAAATAGCATTTAACAAATGCCTTCTGCATCTGCAGAATCCTCCAACAATCCTGACACTGTGATCAATCTGCAGGCTGGTGATGTTTGCTGACAGTGATTGATTGATTTTTCCTGCTAATAGGATCAACATTGGGAATATATTAAACTAAAAGGCACACTTCTGACTTGCAGGAAACACCCCATGTATTGGGCCTGATCCAATTGTATTGGTTTTGGCAGCGGGATGCAATGATTGATGACAGGCAGGGAGTGGAGGGCTGCTTGGAAGAGGAGTCTGATTCCCTCAGTGCTCTCTCCATGTGCATGACACTGGTTTCCTGCTGGGACAGGGACAGGCGTAAGAAGGGACAATGGAGCAGGGTGGCCCATCCAGATAACCTCTTCTAATGCATATGGTGAGATCTGACCTGCCAGTTCAAGAAGAGGAGGCAAAAAGCTGATGGGAAATTAATTCTCAGGAGTTTGTCAAGACATCTCCAACAAGTGAAGATAAATGGCAGAACAAAACTTCTAAAGCTAATCCTAAGAATGGGGATGAATGAAAAAGGGAAACACTCTTTTGCATTTACATCCATCTTTTAGGGAAAAAGCCCTGCGGTAAGTGCTGTGCTTTTGGAGGATCTCGACCCTAGGCTGTCTGTAACTCCTGAGAGCTTTGAGCAACCTCAGAGCTATTCAGGCGTGTGTGTGGTGAACAGGCTGCACATTCACCTCTTGCTTTCTTGTTCTCAAGCGGATGGACTGCAAAACTGCTGAGTCCAACCGTGTGGCCACCGAAAGCAATGCCAAACCTCTCTCGCCTTCAGAAGTCCCATCCAAGGAGTGAGGGCAGTCAGATGAGAGCCTGCTTGAAGGCTGAACCAGCGACTACTGCAACACCCTTTCCCCGAGATGGAGCTGGTACAGTCTCATGGCCCTGTTGCCATCATTATAATTACTGTGTCCTTTAACAATTATTAGTAGAAATATCTAAAGGTATTAAATACAAATGCCTGTGGTGGGAAATTCAGTTCTGCTGATGCTGTAATCCACAGAGGGCTCGCAGGCTGCAATGTGCCCAAGTCTTATTTCTAATGTGCACCCACCTGGGCTGGAAGGCTGGAAAGGGCCAGCTCTCATGGCTGGAGCCAGGGGCTTTTTGGAAAACCTCCCTTCCCATCTCAACCGCTGTGCAGGCAGCCAGGGTTTCAGAAGCACAAGGTTGGGTACGGGTGCTGAGCATTTGCGAAGATGCTGGTAACTCTTCTGAAAATCTGGCCCTTAGCTGAACATTCAAAACCACCTGAGCACCCAGAAATGATCTGAGTAACATCGAGTCACAGGCATGGAAGTCCCCATCTCACATAGAGATATGGAAACACCACCATGACACAGGGAAATCAGAGCTATACTGCAAGTACCATCTTCCAACACCAAGTGAGAGCTGCTGGCTTGATGGTTCATCAGAGATTGTTTGGCTCCTGTCACTCCGGTGGCCTATGGGGTGTCCTCTGGAGCATGGCTCAGGCAGTTTGCAGGCTGCCAGGGTACACGGGACATGAGTCTTCCACCTTTCCAACCGTGAAAACAGCATCCTGGGGCTGTGCCGCAGCTCTAGCTTTTGTATCTGGAATAATACCCCAGTTATCACAGGACACATCCAGGACCCTGGCTTGGCATGGGGAGGTTGCAGTGCTGTCCAAGGGGAGTTTGGCCCAGAATATCAGTATGGTAAGGTTCTCAAGGAAAAAAAAAAAGGATTTTCCCCCCCTCCACCTTAAAACTGGGCACAGGTAACCTGTGACTGTGTACCTCAACCCACAAGCAGCTCCTGCTCTGAGGAGGCCCTAGCTTGTATTACTGCAGAGAGGTTTGTAGATAAAAAAGTACCACATTTTTATTTGAAAGACTCATATTTGGAAAACTGTTGAGTGGGATTTGAATACTTACTCCAAACATTCTTTAAATGGAAGGGAAGGGGGCCTGCAGCCTCATGCAGGGAGCTCTGACAGATTCCATCCCATGGAACTACATCAGTGGCAGGCACAGCTGGTGCCCTGGTACATCCCTGCAGAACAGGAGCCATGGCCCTGGAGGGAGCAGCATGCCTTGGCTAGGGTTTTGCGGCAGCTTTTGGGCTACTTGGCTTAAAATCTGCTAGGCAGAGGCTGAAGAAATCCCCTGTTGAAATGAGATGAGAACATCATGGGGGTGAGAGTGGAGGAGCTGCCTGGGCACCCTGATACGGCCAACCTTTCCCTTCCCCTGGGCTTCCCTGAAGCACTGCGGTTTCTGCCTGAAATGTGTAACCAACCTCTGGCTACCCTCTACCTGCTTTCTGTGCTATACTTGCGAAGGCTGGTGAGGCAGGAAAGGGAAGGGAGAAAGGGAAAGTGGGGAAGGAGGGAAAGAGAAGGAGAAAGTGGGGAGGAGGCTAGGGAAGGGGAAAGGGCTGGGTTGAGGGTGTGAGTGGGGCCATCGGAGGGAGCCGTCTGGGCCGCGTTACGCAGGAGGGGGCTCCCTCCTGTCGGGACAAGTCGCGTTAGACCTGAGACAGCCTAAAAAAGCAGGAGGGATGTGAGGGGAGGGGTCTGGCCGGTTTGCAATTCGGTGGAACGGGGATTAACGGATGGGCACCTGAGAACTAGGGGGCCACTCCAGCTCGGGGGTGGGGGCGCAGGAGTAGCTGCGCTGCCTGCGGGGGTGATGCGGCCCGGCCCGAGGCTCAGGTGACCCGCGGCAGCACCGCTGGTGTGCGCGGAGCATATGGGCTACCTCGCGTCACCGTAACTTTATCTGGCCGGAGCCGTGGCTTCTGCTGCCGGCGACGCAACCAGGGGAGTCCTGCAGGGCGCTTCTTCGTGCAGGGGAGCATATGGGGAACAAGGCAGGCGGCGGGGCGGCTAATTTCATTTGCAGGTAGCCCAGTAGGAAGGGGGCCAGGGGATCACAGCTGGCTGCCCGGCCCGGCCCGCCCCGACCGAGGGGCTGACACCAATCCCGGTGCTCCCTCCACCGAGGCCACAACCGGAGCAACAGCGGACAGGCAGGGGGCTGCGGAGGGGGCAAGCTGCCCTCGCTGTCTTTGCCGCCGGGGGAGCCGAAATGCCCCAACAGAAGAGCCAGATCTCCACGACACCACCCCCATCCCATCTCGGGAGCTGCGGCCCATCGGGACTCCCTGGAGCCACCTGTTAGGAACGGGAAACGAACGACCCTCGGGGGGAAGGGATCGCGGTCAGGGAGGCAGCCGAGCAGGATTTACCAGCTTTTGGCCACTGCCGACTTTTGCATCTGTCAGGGTGCTAATTATTGCCTTTAATAGAGACAAAGAGCAGCTCCTAATGATGCTCCCTCTAATTCTCACCTGCTCCAGCCCTTCCTTCGCAGCAGCACTCCCTCGCCGGAGTTCCGCTAATTGGGAAAGCTGCTCTGCTTATTGCGGCCTCCCTACACATGGGAAAGGTGGGGGAGATGTGACACACGACGGCAGGGCTGCGGTGTAGGATACCGGTAGCAGAGCTCCGGGAGCAAAACCGGGGGAGAAGGGGGCTACTCCCCAAGCGGGGATGGCTTGACCGGAGGCCTCTGTCCTTGCCGCGACGCTGCGGGGCTCAGCTCCCCCAGGCTCGGTGGAAGAGCAGGCCTTTGCCTCCGCGCTCCGACGGGGGCTGGGGTGTCCTCTGTCCTTTCTGCGGCCCGGCCCGGCCCGGCCTTTGGCGTACAGCGGAGCCTGGCAGAGTGGTGGCCGTCG
Source organism: Neopsephotus bourkii (assembly GCF_033783945.1). Taxonomy (NCBI): domain Eukaryota; kingdom Metazoa; phylum Chordata; class Aves; order Psittaciformes; family Psittacidae; genus Neopsephotus; species Neopsephotus bourkii. The sequence goes on along the minus strand of NW_026901456.1, from coordinate 3,596,150 downwards.
GGGAGACTGTCTCAGACCACTGTCAGACACCTGGCTGTCAGTCCCGGGTTTGCACCACTTTATCCCCTTCCATCAGCGGATAAGGCAGAAGTGGAGGGTCTTGTACGGCCAGAATCGCTTTCAGAGGCACAGATTGACATAGGGTGAGCACCCTAAGGTGGCCCTAAAGCGAGGGGCAGTGCCGGCGCCCTCCTGGCTACCGGCTTCAGGGCCATCTCTCCTGATGAGAAAGGCACTCGGGTGACCCGCGGGATGCTCGGTGTCGGTCCCCGGGGCTTCGTCCCTCCCACCTTTAAACGGGTTTTCTTTGTCAAAATCCATACGGGGGGCCCTTGGAAAGGAAGCTCCTTCTCTCCAGGGGCCGAGGGAGATTGGGCTGGGATTCTCTGAAGAAGGGGAGTGGGAGGACTATTTATCATCACTGGGGGGATGCTGGGATGGGGGACACTCCTTTCCGAGCGCCGTTCCGCTTCCCTGAAATGGTTGGCGCTGTGAGCGCCGCTGAAGCAAGGAGCAAACCTAGAGAGGCCGGTGGGGCTGTAGGAATGGGACCAGGACCGCCTCACACCCGAGGGGGGGCCCGCCCGCCAGGGAACCGCTTCTCTTTACACAGTAAAATGAAAAGTCCTATGGGACCGGGCTCGCTCTCATTTCCCCGCGAGGGTCTGTGTGGCCAAAACTCCTCCCTGGCTTGTTATTATATATATATGTGTGTGTGTGTGCTCGCGCTATAGTGTATTTATGTGTATGCAGTAATCAGTTATTTTAAATCGCTGTCTAGCCATTTATCGAGAGAGAGAGAGAGGTGTTAGGGTTTGCTTGGGCAAGGAAGCGGGATGCGTGATGTCCATGCCCCCTCCCCTGGGCGGGCAGCGGCGGGAAGGTGGGACCCACAATCGGGGAGCCCCACTGCCTGCACCGGCCCCCCGAGGAGCTGCCGAACTGCTTGCCCTCAAAAAACCGGGATTCACTTGGGTTGTTCTCCTTGTCCCTGCAGGAAAAGGGTAAGCCCCGCACTCTGAGTGAGTGAAGAAAGCCCTCTCCTTGGGGTTTAAGAGAGGGCGAGCTATTTTCTGGCCAAATAACACCTGAGTACAGAACTACTCAAGTACACACGGGCGAGAGACGGTATCCGCTTCGGGAGGAAAAATAATAACTATTGAAAATAGAAGACTGCCCCCAAATAATTTTCCGTTCTTGGGTTTTTGTTTGGTTGGATTTTGGTTGAAGGTCAAGAGCGCAGAAGCCATTGCAGCGAGCAAACGCCCCACCGCCAAGTTGAACGTTTCCTTTCCCCTAATTAATATTTAGATCTCGCCAAGAGCTGGATTCGGTAGCCAGAAAAGTGTTCACATTCCGAACCCAGGAACGGTCGTTTCTTTCCCTGCCGCCCGTACTGTGCGAGGAACAAGTGAGGGGAAGAAACCCCCCAAACGGTTTCGGTTATCCGGTGAATCAAAGTAACAAAAAACTCCGGGAACAGGCAAGGATGCGCCTCAGACGTCCCCATCCCCTCCCCGCTCCGCGGCAGGACCCCGCCGCTGCCCCGCACACCCGCCGATACCGACGCCTCGGAGCAGCAAGGAAAAGGATAAAGCCCTTTATTTAAAATGCCTTTTTTTATTATTATTATTATTTAAAATCTCGACAGTGAATCTTTTTTTTTTTTTTTTGCAACCAAACAAGAAATAAATATTATTTAGCAACTTTTTTTTTCTTTTTTCCTTTTTTTTTCTTTTTCTTTTTTTTTTTTTACAAAAATAAACAGATGATAAAATCTCTGCAAGGGGCAGCGATAAGAAAAGTTGTTATTTCAGAAACAAGCCCAGGTTCTCAGTATTGCAACACGGACAAGTGTGAAAGTTCCTACACATAAAGAGCATTATTCAAACTTGGTTAAAGGTGGCAGGAACGAAAAACAAACCCAAAATAACCCCAAAACGAAACCATGTTATACACTTAAAAAAAACCAAAACAACAATAAACCATCCCCGAAACCCAACACCCCCCGAGAGCCCAAATAAACGAAATCACGGCAGACCGACCCCTCCTCACCCAGGAGGCTCACACAGGACAAGCGCACGGACGGCAAGCTCAAGCAGAGCGGATTCGCGCCGCTGCCGTTGAACGGTATATTTACATAGCCCGAACCAGAAAGAAACCCGGGGGAGCAGAGGAAAGAGGAGGGATAAACCGGCTTCCTCGGCCGCACTTCCTCCCGGAGCCCTGCTGCTCCTCGCCGGTGCCAGGCGGACACGGAGCGGCGGCCGGGTGCGCAAGGGATGGGCTTTCCGAGCCAGGCTGCGACCCGAGAATGGCTCCAAAGGCTCCGCGTTGTAGAAACGAAACCGGGAAGGGGGGAACGAACAAACAAACGAACAAACAAACGAGTAGAACCCCCTCTGCAGTTTTGGTTCCTCCACTTGCGACGAGCCTAGGACTGTTTTCCCCTCCCAGCAGAGTAACCGACGACAAGGTAAAATCAAAATAGGGAAGATGCGCGGGCTTTTGCTCGTGTCGGGCTGGCGTTCCCCGCGTTTTGGGAGCAGGGCAGACCCCGGGCCGGCTCCATCCCCTCCCGCCGCCCCTCCGGCGGCCCGGGAGCGGAGGGGGCTGACGGACGGATGGGCGGCCGTGTTTGTAGGTCCTGGAAGCGCTGGGGCGGCCCGGGGCGGCCCCGCCGAGGGGCTCATTTGGTGTCAGTGGCTAATCTGGGGAGGCTGGCGGTGCCCATGCCGGAGACGTGGTGATGCGGCGGGGCCGACACCTGACACATGCTGCAGGGGCAAGGCATCCCCCCCCAGTGCTGGAAGCCGCTGCCCAGCGGGGCGGCAGCGGCAGCGGCCGAGGGAGACTTGAGGAGCCCGTGGGGGGGCCTGATAGAGCTGACGGCCGAAAGGCCGGAGCCCGGCAGGGAAGCGCTGGAGACGGCGGCGGGGGGCAGGATGGGGTGGTGCACGGGGTGCGAGGCCGGGTGGCCGGGGTGGCCGGGCAGCGGGGCGGAGTGGGCGCCCATGCCGCCGGGGCAGGCGGCGGGGTGGAAGCCGGCGTGGTGCCCGCCGTAAATCTCGCTGACCAGGCGCTTCATCTCCTCCAGAGAGTTGGTGAGCATGAGGATGTAGTTGCGCGCCAGCAGGAGCGTGGCGATCTTGGAGAGCTTGCGCACCGACGGGCCGTGGGCATAGGGCATCACCTCCCGCAGCCCGTCCATGGCGATGTTCAGGTCGTGCATCCGCTTGCGCTCCCGGCTGTTGATTTTCAGCCGCAGCTGCTGCAGCTCCGGCTCCGTCATCTGCTTCTTGTCCTTCTTGGAGGAGGACGAGGAGGACGAGGAGGAGGACGAAGACGAGGACTTGAAGCCCAGCTTGTCCACCACCACCACCCCGGCAGCGCTCATGGCGCTGCGCAGCTCGGCGCTCAGCTCCGGCGGGGAGTCGCTCTGCGTGGAGCTGGACACGGTGCCCCCCGTGAAGCCCCCGCCGCTGCCTTTATTCCTGGCCGTGAGGAAGAGGTCATCGGGCTCCGGGGAGGACGGGCGGCTGGAGACCAGGCTGGCGTCCGAGTCCATGGCCCGCCGGGCGGGACGGCGGCGCGCACCGGGCTGCCTGCGGGAAGGTGAGAGAGCCCGCAGGCGGCCCCGGGTCAGAGCCCGCCGAAACTTCGCGGGGCTTCGCCGCCTCCCGCCCGACACGTCGGTGAGCCCGCTCCTCCGCTGCTCCGCGGGGCTGGGACCAGCGCCCGCGGCGAGTCAGGTCTCGCTGCCCGCCCGCCTCCAGCCCTCGGGGGGTTCCTCCCGTCCCGTCCCGTCCCGTCTCGTCCCCTCCCTCCAGGTCCCGTCCAGTCCCTCCCTCCCTCAGCGCCTCTCCGCCGGGCCGGCGGCTCGGGGGGTGCCGCGCCGGGGGGCGAGGGCGCGGAGAGAACTTACCGTGCGCGGGGCGGCCGTGGGGAGCGGCTCGCCGTGACGGGCGAGCACGGCAGCAGCGCGCACCTTGCGGCGGCGGCGGCGGCGGCTTTATAGCCGCGCCGGGGAGGAACGATGTCACCGGGCGGGAGGGGGGCTGCGCCAATCGGCGGCGGCGGCGGAGGGGGGGGAGGCGACCGGTGGGGAGCAGCTGATGTCACCGGGGCCGGTCCGGCTCGATGGGGCGGGCGGCCGGGGAGGGAGGGGGGACGGGCGGCCGCGGCGCGGGGAGCCCGGCGGGGGGGCGCGGCGGGGAAGAGGGACTTTTGTCAAATCCATAATAAAATGCAACAATGACAGCGCCGGGAACAGCTGTTGGGGGGGCGGGACGGGAACGGGGACGGACACGGGACAAACAGCCCCTGGCCCCGCCGCCGCAGCGCGCCCGGCTCCCGCCAGCACGTCCGTGTTTCCCTGTGCCCCGTCCCGTCCCACCGGGGAAAGCTCAGCCGCTGCCCTGCTACACTCACCAGGCGGCCGGCGAGCTTCCCCTGGCGGGTGCCTCCTTCTGCCCCCATCCTGGTCATTCTCTCCCCCCAGTATTTCCTCCCCTTAAGCGCTGCAAAGGGAGTCGAAGGGGGAGAAGGAGAAAAGCGATTTTGGCCACTCCGTTTCCCACAAACGGATTTCCCTGCGGAGGCCGCCGGGCGGTGAAGGGCAGCCCCAGCGGGGACCCCCGGCTACGGCCCCGCAACGACCGGGAGAAGAAGCCCTAGTGTCCACCAAACCCTGCCTCCAAAGTGCCCCCCAGCGAGTCCGTAGCAGGATAGGGGAGAGAAAGAAAGCAGAAAGGACATTAATAAACAAATGACCTTCGGAAATGGCTCACTCCTCCCTCAGCGCCTCGCCCGGCTCCCGGCGATCTCTCTCGCCCCGGCTTCTCCGTGCAACAGGGTCGGGGCTTCCTCCCACCGGGGTAAATCCCCCCTGCATCCCTCCTCCCCCCGGTCCTTTTGCCTTTGTTGTATTATTTTTACACCCGTGTGTTTCCCAGCTGGCCCGGCAAGCCTCAACCATCCGTTAAATATGTATTTAAAACGTTAAGAAGTGAAGCGTGGAAATGTGTTTCCCAACGGTTGCGGGGATGATCCGTAACAGGTCAATTAGGGAAAATCTGTCCCAGCGACAGCCGGGCCCGCTGCCGCCGCTCGCTGCCCGCCGCCCGGCGTGTGTCCCGCTGCCGCCCGACCGGCCCCCCGTGCCCGGCCACTCGGAACTTGCCCCGGGCTACCCTCAGCCCTCGGTGCCCGCACCTGCCCGTGGGGCTGCGGAGCCCGGAGGGCGGACACCCCCACCTCCTCCCGCTGATGGAGAGGGGTACTGCGAGGGGAGCTGGGGCTGAGCCCCGAAGGTGGGGGAGCAGCGGGGCGGGGAGGGGACACACACACACGTCTGTGCAAACTTTGCATTTATTTCATAGTCGGGGAGCGGCGAGGCGGCAGCAGGAAGCCTGCCTCTGCCTTTTGACTGATGGCTCTATACGGCGCATTGTTGGAGCTGCATAAAACACGGCAACAACGAGCACAACTAATTAAGCCTCGGCGCCTTTCCCGGGCAGCCCTGGCCCGGGAAGACGGAGCAGGCCCCGGGCCGGCCAGGCGGGGCGGCGGGATAAGAGAATGGGGCACACCGGGGCCGCGGTGCTGGGGCGAAAACCAGGAAAATGCCAGCATCGCTCGTCCCCCTTTCCACCTCTTAGGGCTTGGTAATTCTCCTTCTTAAAGGCTGGGACCTTTCCTTCTTAAAAGGTCGAACAAGTCCCCCCTCCGCACCCCAAACGATGGCGGGGCCCGTCCTCCCCGTCGAGTTTGCGGCAACCCGGCAGGGCCGCCGCGGGTGACGGGGTGTCACCGGCTTCTTCATCATCCTGGGCATGGGAGCGGGCAGGCAGCTCCCCACCAAGACCTGAGGGCTCCTTCTCGGCCAGGCAAGAGCCCCCGAGGAGGCGAGAGCCAGGGCGGAGGCTGGCGAGGGCGGCCTGTGGCTGGAGCAGAGGCGGGGGGTACCTGCCGGAAGAAAACCGCTGGCCACTGCCCCGGTTGCGTGGGGATGGGTAGCGGCCGGAGCACCTCGGGGTCCTGGGGAAGGAGAATTGCGCAGACTCCTCCCTTTTCCTTTTCCTTTTCCTTTTTTCGTTTTCTTTTTCCTTTTCCTTTTCTTTTTCCTTTTCCTTTTCCCTTTTTCCTATTTTTTCTTTTTTCTTTTTTTTTTCTTTTCTTTTTATTTTTTCCTTTTCCCTTTTCGTTTTCCTTCCTTTTTTTTCCTTCCCCCCCTTTTTTCCTTTTACTTTCTTCTGCTTGTTTCCATTTACTTCCTTCTTTCCCCCCCCTTTTTTTTCCTTTTCTTCCTTCCCCCGTTTTTCTTTCTTTTCCTTTGCTTTCTTCTTTCCTTCACCCCCCCCTCCCAACCCGCACCCCAACCCCCCCCGGAAGGAAGATCCTGCTACCGCGTCTGAGAAACTGGGGTTTATGCCCGTAATGGGGCAAGTGATGCCTTGGATGATCACCGTCCGTCTGTCTGGATGTGAACTCTGTCCCGCCTGCAGCCCGCGGGGCTGCTGCCGTGCGGCGCGGTGGCGGCGAGGCGGTGCTTCTCTGCCGTCCTCGTCGGAAGGAGGAGGGGGTGCAAGGGGTGATCTGTGCCGTGAGATGTCAAATTGTCACACGTCCTCCCCTCGCTTCATCAAGGCTCAGTATCGGAAACCGCCTTTCGTTGTAGGTGCGTCCCGGCAAAGCAGCCAGGGAGGGCTCCGGGAGAAGCTCTTCACCTCAACTTGCTTTTGACACTAAAATGTGGAGCAGAGCCTATTTTCTTATCTATAAACATGGGGTTTTTCACTTTTTTTTTTCCTTTTTTTCTTAATGGGGACTGCAGGCAGCTCAGGCATGAACGAAGGCAATCAGGGAACATGATGAAGTGATAACTTAATAAAAACCAGACTGTTGCTTTCATGTTGAAAATCACTCTGAATGTCATTAGGTTATTACTTGGGATTGTTATTGCCTCTATTCCCCCAAGGCCTATGGCCCAGGGTCCTTTCCTCATGGATACTACACAACCAAGCTAAAACTACCCTTGCCCTGCTGTAAGGAATCTAAGGCATCCGAAAGATGAAGAGCCTGTGTGTGACCACGGCTTCTTGAGGACTGGCAGCTGAAAACAGTTTCAGTGATGCCTCAGAAACCGTAAAGCCTGATCCCCAGTGCTGTCTGCCTCCCATCTGTTGGCAGGGCCATGGGAGCTGAATTGGGCTTTGCGGCTCCAGAGCCTTTTAAACTTTGCAGTTGAGAGTGGAGTGTGGTCTTCAGGGAGTTTGCAGGGGTCACAGTTGCCGCCTCCCCTTGCTAACAGCTCAGGACCAGAAATCTCAGCACCTGACACTGAAGACAGGAGAATGTGGGGGTTGCCTGCAAGCTCTGTGCCCACTGCTTACAGGTATGAGGGGAGGTCAGGGCAGAGAATAACTTCTTGAAGGCTCAGGTTTGACCCTTTTCTTCCTTTTTGGTTTGGTTTGGTTGGTTGGTTGTTGTTTTTTTCTTCTCTCATTTATTTATCATCCCCCCCCCCCCCCCCCCAGCTGTATCTCAATGAGCTTCAAATGTTGGGGTTTTTTTTTTTGCTATTGTTCTGGGCTTACAAGTGAAGTCCACCTGCCCAACTAACAGATTTAATACCTGTGATCTCCAAGATAGGGACTCGAGTTCATTGAGCAGGGCAGACATTTCGATCCCCTTAGGGTTCTTTTTCCAGTGCTATAATTGTTTTTTGTTAACACTTGTTTGCTTGAACATGGCTTTTGCCAAAATCTCAGCACGTCTTCCCATTCAATCACAGACTGGGGAAGCTTCACAGGAGTCACCCAGGGGAAGTCTCAGCAATTCTAGAGCTGATGTTTGTGATATTTGCAGGATTAAAAAGATGCAGGAAATAGGCCATCTCCTATTCTCATCTAGTAGGAAAAACTCTCTTTATAAATAAACTTTTGTCACTTATGACCCTGCTGTCATCCACGAGAAAATAATTAGATCACTATTTAAAACCCAGGCTAGATTCTGTGTCTTACATCTTCCAGGCTCATTCGTCCCTCCTCTCAAGCATGGCCATTTACTTGCACAAGTCTCACACCCATGAAAGTAATGGGGCCTGACTTTCTCTGACCTTCATGTAGACTCCTTTTAATTCCTCAGTGCAGGTGTAAGGCATAGAAGCTTTCTGACCACCATTCATTGTGTTTAATGCAAGATGCAGTGGGTTTTTTTTACAAGACATACTAGGATTTCACTTAAGATGTTGCTGGAGCAAAAACTAAAGATGCAACAGATAACTCTATCCCATCATTTTATTGCCTTAATGAAAGACAGTTCCTGAAGCTTATATACCAAGGCCAGGCTGAATGGTACATGGGTCTAGTGGAAAGCGTCCCTGCCCATGGAAGGGGCATTGGAGCTAGATGATCTCTTAGGTCCTTTCCAGTCCAAACCATTCTATGATTCTATGATTGCTATTTAATTTTAACACCTGCTATGTGTCACCACCAATTTCACTTCTCATTGACAATACCATCGCCTATGGGCAAATGAGGAGAGAGAGACTGAAACACGAAGAAAGTGCTGTGCTGGTAGACTCGTGTGCTGCCCTGCTTGCATCTCCTGTCCTGGGCAGGCACCCATTGATTGCCATGTCATAAAGTGTTCAAGCTCTTCTCAGGATCAGCTTCATGCCGAGGCTTGTTTTTCAGTGCTGTGTAAAGAAATACCTGTGTGACACTGTTTTTATGTGTCTGGCAAACAAAGCATCCCAGTCTGCAGAAATGTCACCTCCCCAAGCAGAGGTCTGCTGTGCACCATGCCTTTCCTTGGACCCAGAGAAGGGAGGTGAAAACCTGCCAGCCTTGGCTGTTGGTTAGTCAATGTACAGCTCTGTTACAATACTGGTGAAAAATGATGTGTTTAACTTTCCCCAGGCTTGGTGCTGTCCCTCCTATGCCAATCCTCCCAAACTGAGCTGATGTAATGGGGAAGGAGCAGTGGGAACATCGAAAAGAAATCAATACAACTGCTAAGATTGGCTTTTAGATGGACAGAGGCAAGGAAAACAGAGCTGGAATTATGTACCTATGCTGTGATTTGCCCAGCCACACACAGGTTTTGGTTTCACAGGAGACAGAACTCTCCTCCAGCGAGGGGTTTTGCTCCGCACCACATCTTTATTTCGATTGAGACATGAGAGAGTCCTGGTAGAGTTCTAGTGATGAGCAGAACGTGAAAATGTGGGTATCTTTTGGTTCCCATGCAAACACTCACTGGAAACAATTTTTTCTGTAGTTTATCCCTTTGTCCTGTCCCTGCCCTGTTCTCAGAAGAAAGATGCTGGAAAAATCCTGATGCTAATAGGTAAATGGATCTGCCTGACTGAGCCCCAAGGATTTTGTTGCTGTACTCATCCTGGAAATGGTCCACCACCTGAAGGTGTCAGTGCCCTTCAGAATGGGTTTCATATGGTGGCAACAACAGTCGGGCTCATGCTGAGCCACCCCCTGGCCAGTGTTACAGGAGAGAGACCTTTGACCCTTGGGATGGAGAAGTTCTCAGCTGATCTGTTCTTTAATGTGGTAAAAAAAAACCAAAAAAGAGGACTAAAAAATGGCTGGGTAGCAGAAGTCTGTACTAGAAATTTGGTGAGATTTCTCCTCAATTTGTTTGAGAGTTTTGTGGGGCTGTTGCCTTCCCATGTCATACGGGGACTTGCATTAAGGGAGTAACAGCTGAACTAAGCATTCGGAATGAACATATCAAAGCCCTGAGTCTGTACGACACCATCTCTTGTCGCCCATGATGTCAAAGGTTGCAGTGAATGTTTCCCTTGCTTTCTGGGTGGCATTGTCCAGGACAGTGGCCCCAGCAGATGGCCCAAAAACCGCACCTCGGCCAAGCAAAGGGGGACCACATGTGATGAACCATAGATGTCTCATTAGCAAACAGGGGGGAAAAAAGCAAGGATGAGAAAAAAAGATAAAAAGAATACACAAAGACATTTACATATTTACATTGTTCCTCCCTCATTTCCAATTCTCCTTTAGCTGAAGTGTCAGTGGGCTCACTTTTCTCCTTCTGTTTGTATGTTTACTTGTGCTAAATAGATTATGATAATCAGGCACATAAATGCATGCAACTGTTATTATGGCATTTTAATCACAGAGTTTTTCACTGGAAGGCTTCATTAGAATTCTCATAATCTCACTTGTTAGTGTAACAAACAGTAATAAATGCCAAGGAACTGGGATTAAGTCAGAGACATTCAGACATTAAAGGAGGAATATGGAAATGTTGTCAAATCTCCGCATTATTTATTGAAATGTCACATAAACAGTTCAGGACTTTAAATATCTTACTCATTAGAAGGAGAGGATGTGCGGCCACCTGAAGATAGCAATTATATTTTTTTAGGGAGTACTGGGACCATATGTCTCTCATCGACTCTTCTCAACTTTGCTGGGCCAGCCAGGCAATAGCTACTTTCTAGCTATTTGGTTATATTTACAAGCTCCATCCCCAAGATATTTAGCTGGGAGTGGGGATTACTCCTGGCTGTATGGACACAACACAGGAAGGCAGTGCATTGCCTTTCATGTGGCTCTTCTTCACCTTTGCAGAGTGATGCCCACTGGACCTGCTCACAGTGGGGGTCCCAGCTTCAACAGCTGACTGTGGAGCTGAAGATCTGACACCATCTGAGGAGGCCTCCTGCCACCTCCTGCCAGCTATCCCTTGGCAACAGGAGGGAAGCCTTCAGTGATGTGCTAAGGTAGTCCAGGAATTTACCCCACTGCAGCTCCCATGGGCTGGCTTCAGGGGTGCAGCTGAGGCAAGATGGGGATTTGCCACTGTGTTTTAAGACCATAAAAAATGCAGCACATCCCTTGAAGTCCTGGGGAAATGTGCACTGCTGAGGCTGGGAGCAGGGCTGCACACACATGCAGTCCATGGCGATGCTTGCCTCGCCTCTGTGTGTTAACCCTCTGCTGCGGGGAAGGGATGCTACTAATAGCAGAAGAAACAGAAAGTAGCTGCTTTTTTTCATGCAACTCAGCCAACACATTCGATATCGTGCAGGCAAGGCCTCCTCCTACTCATGAATATGCACTTGTGCTCTTCCCCCTGCATCCTGGGAATGGATGCGGAGATGAGCTGCAGGGCCTGGCCCCCTGCCCCTGCCTGTGTAAAACACTTGAGCAGCAGTTATTCACAGTGGTTTGGGTCCCCCTCCTTTTTCCTTTTGTTTTTTTTCCTGTTAAGAACAAGAAGGAAAATGGAACACGAAGTAAGACCACACTCATATTGGATTTCCCACTGTTTGGATTATGGCAGGTCATCCCTCATTGCTGTCTAAGGTGTGCCCTTCCAGGTGTGGGAGAGATGCTGAAGTAGGAGAGCAGCACTGAGTTTTGCATGTGCTGTTTTTCAGCATTCACCTGAGCAATAATAGTAAGATTTGAAGGAACAGATGAACTCTCGCTATGACAAAACTCTTGATGATCCCAAAGGAGTGAGAACCTCCATGGGAATGAATCAGACCTACACTGGAAGTGAAGTTTGATTCCTTTTCCAGAAAAAAGACTTATTTTACGGGAGGCACTGTATACATGCTTTTCCAAATAGAACACTGAATCGGTACCCTCTGCAAGCAGGAGCTGTCGTTCCTCTGCCTGAAAAAGGTAAAACCTGTATATCACCATGATAGAAGTAAAAAAAAAAAGGTATTATCCAAAACTAAATGCTGTGCAAACGCTGTATCACCCAGGATTTTTAATATTGTCTCAAATGCAAAAACCAGATGAGGGTTATCTGAAAGTACAAGTTTTGATGCTTTGAATCTGAAGTTCCTGTGGTCTTTTCCTCTCTCTTCTCCTAAAACACAAACCACCCAGAAAGGATTTATGTTCACAGGAGCCGATGCACCAGCCAGACCACTTGAAACTTGGAGGAAGTACTTTTGCAGACTCATGTATGATAGCATTTCACAGTACTTGGTGGCCCTCTTGCCCTGTGCTATGCTCTTTGCTTAATGAGAACAGCCCCCCTGTTTTGATGCTTGCCACACTGTGCAAATGTGGGTGTTCCTGTGCTGTAGTTGCCCCCCTCCCTATCCTATTTGAAAGATCCCTCATAGACAGTGCCTCCCCAAGCTGTGGAGCTACAAAAAGATGTTCTTCAGTTGGCTAGGGTTTTATGTACTTGCTGAAGGAAAAAAAGAGGCAAGATTCCTCGCTTTCGGTAACACACTGGCAGGAGTTTTGATCTTTTGTGTAACATGCTGAATTTATTACCTCGGGTTCTTCGCACTGTTCCTCCCTTTGCAGAGTCGTGTGGGGAGCTGTGCTTGCCCAGCTGGAGTGGCGGCCCTAACCCACTCCCACGTGCGCCTGGGGTTCGCTTCATCGAGGAGCTGCGATTTAAAGCACATGTTCCTTTGGAACTGCTTGAAGAAAACGTTCACAAGTGAAAATATAAATGCCTTAAATAACATTGTTTGCTTTAACAGTTCCACATGAAGCCTCACCCTGTCAATCCACGGAGGATGCCTGGTGTGCTTTGCCAGAGACACGCATCCTCCAGAGCTGCCTCCGAGGGTAAGGCTCCTGCAGGAACTGGAAGGGTTTCGTTGCCAAAACCCCACAGCAGCTGAGGCTCTGCTGTTCATGGCCACATCTCGTGTTAGCTGCTGGGGAGCCTGGCATGGAGGTGCAAGGAGGGGCTTGGGAAGGAGCCTGATCTACAAGGCAACAAGGAGGCTCAGGTCAAGCAACTTTTGAGAGAAAAGCTTGGGAAGGACCAGGAGCATTTACTGAGAGAGGGCAGAAATGTAAGCTCTTGGGAGAGAAAAGGGAATGGGAAAGGTGCAGTGGGCAAGGGGTGTTTCTGGGGATGGGAAATGGAGGAAAGGTGTGAAGTGAGGCAGTTTTAGGAGTGAGCTTCTTGAGGAGCAAAGAGGAGGGGCAAAGGTGTTGGTGAGGAAGAATGGTCAAGGTAGGAGAAAAACACTAAGGTTAGCTTGAAGGCTTTTTGGAAAATCCAAAGCAAGGAGAAAAGTATATTCATTCTCAAAACATGAAAAGTATGGGAATGTAATTTTGAGGTCTACCAGTGAGAACATGATTTATGCTGGTTGCCCCAAAGGCTTCTCCCTACACTGTATTTCCAACCCCCTTTCCTCCCATCATAACTCTGAAGAGAAACAACCAATGTGTTGTGTTGTTCCTGGGCATAGGACACATCCTGATGAAGGGACCTGTGCCCTTGCTGAGGTTAAATGCCTCCAAGGGAAGAAGTGGTTTCCTTATGGACATACTCTGGTTTCATGACTTCTTGGCAAGCGTCTGGCAGGACAGAGCAAGGCCCTTTCATGTCAGCTCTGTGTTCTTCAGGGCACTAGGAAAAGTGCTGAGGACCCTGAGAGTGACCTGTAGGGCTATGGGGAGCTGTGTCCTGCCACCTGCATCGCTTTGCCCATCCTTTGTGGATACACATGGGTGGTTTCACCTGTTTGCCATTCAGGGTCTGGTCTGTGCAGACCACCCGATGCTACCCGATCAAGGTCAGACACCTCTCAAGTGGGTTGCGTGCATTTCCCTCTGGCTTTGTTGTGGGCATTTGAGCCTAGAGCTAAATTATTTTAAGGCTTGTATCTGCCTGTGGAAATGCTCCTCTTTGGCTGCAAATCTCTCACACAGCATCTGCTTGGGCTGTTAGCAGGGGAGCAAGGCTGGCCTGCAAGCAGGACTGCAGGCACACACAGTTATCAGGTGCTGAGTAAGAGCTGCGCTGTGCTGGAGTGAAAGGCAATGATTTCTGCAGTGTGACAGCCTCTGCAGCCCTGGGTCTGACTCAACTGTTTTACTTGCTGGAGTGGTTTTCGCTTTCTCTGGCCAGGAGGCCTTTTTCTTTCTGCCTCTCTGTCTCTCTACTCTCAGTTTTCTTGGGCTTCCTGGGTGGTGGTGGAGTTGTGATGTCTTGAATACCAATAGTGAAGCTGAACATATGTGAACCTTTCCTAATCCTGCTAATCTTCCTTCAAAAACCTTTCTGAAAGTGTAGGCAACATCCAGATTAAAAAAAAAAAAAAAAGAAAAAAGAAAAAAAGAAGAAAAAAAGCTACTGAGCATTTTAATGACAAATAATCTTTGTAAAGGGGGAGGGGGTTTTTGCCTCAGCTGGAGATGGAGCTTATGAACTACAGCAGGTAGAAATAACTGCTGTATTACCTCATGTAATCTCTGCTATTCAGGGTCAGATTAGGCCTGAATGCGAGACGAAATAGACTTCTCTTTTAAACTAGGGACTTTGTCCCCACAACGGCTATTAGGCAGTAATTAGTTGTGACACAGAATTACCAGCAGCACAATGGCAACTGGAGCCTTGCGAGTCCTTTGAAAATGCTTGGAGGAGCTGAATAGATGCTACTTTCAATTTCCAAATTCTGCTCCAAGGAATCTGCCTTCCCTCCTGTGCACCACTTCTCTCCTGGCTTGCATAATATGTTCATCAGACAGGGAGCCAGTACCAGTCGAAATCTGGACGTTCCCAGTCAGCTGTCCCACTGGCTGCCTGCAGCTTTTGGCAGGAGGGATGAGATAACAACTTCTTCTTTGATCTCATTAGCTGCAATATTGTTGCGATGACTTGAGACTCGTGTTGACACGCTGGATGCTTTGAGACTTCCTAGAGCTTTGAAGGGGAAAATGAGACCTAATGGAATCAGTCAGTGCAGAGGTAGGACACCGCTGGCCTTGCCCGTCAGTTAGGGACACAAGTGACTGAAAAGCTATCTCTGTGTGCCACCACACATGCTGCACTTCCCAGCATACCTGCATATCGCTGGCAGCCTCTGCCTTGCATCAGAACTGGAGCAGCCTCTGAAGAATTCAGAGTGGAGATCTGAACTAGGCCTCCATAATATAGATTGCAGCCAGATGTGAACCTGAAACTTTTAGGAACTAGAAAATGAATATTGAGAGCTAAATCTCCATGCCGCTGCCAGTGTGGGGATGAAGGATCATGCTCCAAGTCTTCAATCTAATCAACAGCACCAGCAACCTCGATACATTGCGCCTTCCCTGAGACAGCTCTTTGCAAACTGTTTGTTCAGCAGTAAAATGACAAATAGTTTTATGCCCAGTTCCAGCTAGTACTGTAAGCCATCATGGAGGATGAACCATAAGGCAAAAAGAAACCTCTTACCTATGTGGCCAGTCCTGGCATGCTTGCTGCTTTCGACTGCTAACAGCCCTGAGGAGAGGGGAAGCCCATTGCTGGGACTTGGGGTCCCCTACGTGGTACCTGAATGAGGTGGGGCAGGTGATGGAGCTGTACGGCTGTGACAGCACAGTCCCTGTAGGAAACAGAACATTCAAGCCATCATCTGCTGGCTGAAGACTGGGTGAAGGTCCTGTCCTGACTGCTGGGGGAAACAATGCCCCACTGGTGTCTCAGGGTGGTGGTGCTCCCCACGCATCCTCTGAGGTGGTCTTCAGTACTCATCACTGGGTTTGTATTTATGGGCTTCCTACTTGAGAAGTCAGTTTATTTAACTTCCCCTTCCCTTCCCTGATGTTTTATGGAGGCATTGCCTTTGCCGCTGGCTGCCACAGTAGGGAACACTTGGCTGTTCCTCTCAGCACCTAGTGCCTCTGGTCACAGCTGCCAGGTCTCCCCCTATTTCCCAAAGTGAAACTACTATGGTAGGGGATATATGTTACCTATTTCATAGGCAGGCAACATGAACATGCACACTTCTGTGATGACCTAAACCTCCTGCATATGCCACTCCAAAAGAAAAAAATAGAAAACCCTCCCAGCCTACAAATGCCCATGGATCACCAAAACATGGGCTCTGCTTTCAAGAATGAGAAAATGTTTTCCTTTCATATCTAGTACCAGCCCATCTTCCCTGCCCCACTCATAAGGTTCATGATTAAAGTGGGAACCTAGCATCTTCCTGGGACTTAACGAAAACATTCACCTGCTTACCTGTTAGCACGCACTCTGCAATGTCTTTTAAAGGACCCTTGGAGCATGTTGCAACAGGGATACAAATTATACCAAGCAATTAAATTAAAACCAAAAGGCCAGGCTTTATTACCCTTCCCCATGCTGAAGAGTATCTCCTTCCTGAAGTAGTCCTGTTGATTTCAAAGCCAAATTAAATCTCTTGAAAGAGAGTGGAACAAAACTGGCAATATGCTCCAGTACTTATGACTGTAATTTGTTAATTTTTCTACAGTAAATTAATCAAAATCAGGACCTTTGATGTAAGCACATAATAAGGTATTTTTTTTTTCCTTAGGTATCACTTTCACAAAATATTTAAACTTCAGCATTAATGAAGAGAAAAGCTTTTAACGTTTCTAGAAAGAAAGAAAATGTATTAAAAAATTGAGGCTTAAAATCTCTGTTCCCCTTTCTAGCAACTGGAAACCACCTACTCCTGCTGACCTCAGTAGGCATTTGCCATCAGACTCTGCAGAGGGGATCAGGCTCCCTCCTCTCTGCCAACAAACTGTTTTCTTCCCATTTGAGCGTGTTCCCAAATTAACACCAAAATTAGCAGTGCAGTCCCTGGCTCTCAGTGCTGGCCCCCGTGTGGGCGTGCTGGAGGGGCAGAGCCTGACCTTGGGGCAAGCTCTCACCTTGACTTCCCACATTAATCTCAAAACCTCTTGACTTCCCAAAGTCAGCTCCTGTATCTGCACCGCAGCATTAGCATCTGTAGTGGCTTGGGTTTGCTGGCACGTACTGCTGGCTTGCTTTGGCTTAGAGATTAAGGCAGTTTATTTGTCATTTGTGCTGTTTCTTACCATTTGGGTAGCACCGTGTTACATCCCATGTAATTGCAGCTTAAACGCTGTGTAGCCTTTCTTATGCTTTTAAAGCAAGGTGCAGGGCATATATTGGGTTCTCCAACCAGTAACTGCTAACCCAATATCTGGTTAGCAGTGCAGGGTCAAAACACCACTGGGATGACCGGGGTACTATTATTTACATCTGCTTCAGTGCACTGCAGGCGAGAGGCCGGATGACCCTCACTTGGTCCCAGTTGGTCTGTGTGGGGCAGACAATGTTACACTCCCTTCTAAGTGGGGCTGTGTCAGGGCACAGAGGTTAAGTGCCTTATCTACCCCAGCAGGCACTTGGATCCAAATCTCTTGAACCAAAGCTGGCCACTCCCACCCTGCCAGGGATGCTTGTCCTGCTTCCAGCCCCTCGCCTCAGTGACCGTGTGCTGTCTTAGCCTCTATCAACAGGTACTAAATATGTCAAAGACTGAAGGAAGAATTTAGGGATCTACCCTCAAAGGTTTTGTTGATTTATCTTTGCTATAAATCTATTTCTTTTGAGTGATCTGAAATTGATTTCAGGCTCATTCCTCCATTCCTCCATTTGGTTGTAATTTGGGATGTCAAGGAAATTGTGTTGAAAGAAGAAGATGAGCCGATATGAAAAGGGATTATCTGTCCCATATGGGTAGAAGATGCTGGTGCGGGGGAGAAGGGAAAAGCAAATGTTTGTCTCTACATGTTTGCACATGTGCAATGTCGGGCAGGAGTAGGCTTCCAAGAGGGAAGGAAAATCAAAAGAAAATCCTTAGCTCAACAGAACCATCCCATGACAAGCTAGTAGCTTTGTTAAAACCATCCCTTGGGTAGGGAAGGGTATGCAGGCAAGTATTCTCACATGGGAAGTTTAAAGATCCGGTGTGCACTATTTTAGTATCAAATAAGGCTTTTTGCGTTCTGAGAAAACATGTACAACTGAAAGGATGAAACAGATCCCTTTTGCAGATCTGTCGGAAAATTATTAAGTACAAATCTGGAAGAGAATTTCTCACTTTTCAGTGTTTTTCATCTGGATTTATTCTGAATGAGATGACTTCTGAAGATTGGGACAAGATTTTGATGTCATTTTTTGCAGCCATGTATCCCTCAGGTAAAAGAAGTGACTGACAATTTAGCACCTATCATATCCCATGTGGATTTTTTACAGACTTCTTATTGAGAAGGGGCTGCTCTGCCATGTGAGTTGGTCACATCTGGGAGCGCCTGTGTTTAATCGATGCTCTCCTGTCTGCACCTCAGGCTCTCCCCTGAGCTGAATGTCCCAGTGGTTGCCTTTGGATTCTATCGGCAGCCTGTCTAAGGCCACCACACATTCGGATACCCCAGAAGTGCCCTCTACTTCTGCCTGGAAATCCCAATGGATTTGAGCCTTGGATGTGCTCTGTGTCGGGCAGCCAGGGTTGCTCACACCAGGAGGCCAGGCTGTAGCGTCCTGCACCTTGATGGGGTGAGTGCTTGGCAGGGAGCATAGCTCCTCACCAGTTTCTGCCCCTGCTTGCCTAGCTGTCTCCTAATTCCCACCCTGGTAGCTCCTGCCTCAAGAGAGGAGGAGGGGATGTGTGGCTCTGCTTAGCCCATGGCATATTGCACACTGGCATTCTTGTAAATCCATATGCTTCTTCCCATTTCCTTCCCCACTGTCATTCTTCTAGTACGTAGGCAGGTTCCATTTCCTTGTTTAATGTCCATCCCTCAGATCTCTTCCCAAGGTCGGATTCAGGATGCTCCTGCATGGTCAGGGGTATCCCATCCAGAGGGGTTGAGGATAGAGCACACAATAGCCAAAACTATGGTGCTGCAGAGCCTTGACATGACTAGCAGGAGGCTGCAGACAGCCTGAGCTCACAGGGGTGGCACACAGTCCCTCAGACCCAGCTAGGTCTGGAGCACCAAGAGCCCCTCCACAGATGATGCCCTGGGCAGATTGTTCAAAGCAAGACAGACTATGGAAGCACAGAGCATCACTCCCATGGCCATTACAGGCAGCTGAGAGACAGCAAATGTCCCTCTTTGTATTGATGTTTGTCCTTCCAGGGACATGGTGCATGAAGGAGGCACCATTCTGCTCCATAGCCTCTTGCCAGGAGTGGTGATTTGAGGCTGCAAACCTAGGTGCTTATTAAAACATGTGCATCTATTGTGAGAAACTTGACCAAAAAAACAAAAACCCAAACCAAAAGGAAAATCAAGAAAGTAGGAATATTTGCTTACAGCAGCTTGAGGAGCAAATCTGCAAGTGTCAGGTGGAGCTCACCTTGCTGTTCCATGCCTGGCAGCTCCAGGTCCTGCTGCTATGGGCTCACTGCCTTGCCTTCACACTGGTGATGTCCACATTAGTATGGCGCGTGCGAGTCAGAGGCTTGTGCCTTAGTTGTGATCCAAGGGTTTTAAAATCCCTACCCCTCTGTCTCCTCTCCTGTGGGCAGTGTCTCAGTCCTATTATCCTCTTCTGGGGATGAGGACCTTGCCCTGTTCTCTGCTTACACATTCTTTGGTTTGGCCTCCAGCTGGGTGGTGGTTGGTTCCAGTGTTGTGCAGGGAGAGATGTGTTGAAGTATAGATAGGGCTGAAGGCTTCCCTTTCTGGACATTGACGTTTGCCTTGTCCCACAGATACTGTGCAATATAGCTGCATGTCTCTAGATGAGGGGCCATGACAGCCTGGGCATGGGCATGCCTGTGTCGCTGCAGGGTGCAGTGATGGCATTCACTTCTGTGGGGCAGCAGGAATAAAAGAGGAGAGAAAGACTTGAGATCTGTGCTTGCGTCTGGGCAGATGAGATCCAAAGCTGATAGTGTTATCTTTCTGGACACCACATTATAGGTCCTGTGTTTCAGGCTGGCAGCAGTTCCCTAAACAAACATATTTGACGGACATGCATAGTCTCTTAGCTGAAATCGCTCAGGCCCATCTGTTAAGATGGCAAAGTGCCCACTCCCAAGTTGGTGAAATGTTTACCATAGGGCATAAATACCAAGTAGCCATGGTTTAAAGTGAGCAGCCAGTGTAATCATCTGAACACTCTCTGTCTCTCAGGACTCTGCATCTCCAGGCAATGCTGCCACAACCTTGCTGTCTTCTTCGGGCTATTCCCTGCAGGCCAACAGTTTAAGATACTAGCCCCATGGGAGCTCCCCAGATGCAGGCAAGAAAGGCTGGATTTTTGTCCACTGTTATGCCATAGAGACACATGGAGGGTGCCTTCCCTGAGAAAACCTCCCATGGGCTTTGTGCGTGTGTCCAGGAGCTGGGAGGAAACTTCATTTTCCCTAGCAGAAGACCTTAAGGAGCTTTTTGAGTGAAGTACGGCTGATGAGCAAGGGTGCTTGTAATACCTACACGTAGTGGGCAAAGACAGGCTGCAGATGGGCACACAATGTAGACCAATAATCAGGGTGTTACATGTCCTCCTTTGAATCAACAAAGTTAGTCTCCTCCAGCAACAGCTCGAGCTGCAGGCTCTAATATGTCTACAGTACTATCACCTGTTCTATTGATGTGGTGCAGCCTGTCCTGCTAAAATGGGAATGAAGCAGAGCTTCCTCCAGGGAAGAGCCATGGCTTCAGGGGAACCAGGAGAACATTTTTTTTCCTGCTTGGAGCATCACAAGAAAAGCAGTTCGTCTTCTTTTTTTGTTTTTATTTGTTAGGGTTGGCAAGCATGGAGCAGAAAGGGAAGCCAACGGAATTCATGATGGCAGTACCAGCAATGCCAGCATTTAGTGTGCTGGGGGAACTTTTGGTATTTCTAATAAAACACGATTGTTATGAGCCTGCTGCAGCCAAAATATGCAATTGCAATGATGCTGTCATTACTGCTCTGGAGCTGGAAGCTGGACTGAGTCCAGTGAAGTCAACAGAGCAATTTTATGTAATGGTGATGACATGAGAGCACCTTTCAGAAAAGTATTTGGGGATGTATTTACCTGATACTTGTCAGTTGCCAGCAGAAGATGATACCCTGTGATCTAAAATAGCTTATTTGATTTTTCAAATGAAGTACTGAAAAGCAGTTTAATTTTCTAAGCTTTATATATTGATGCAAGATTTGTTCCTTGGCTCCTCTGTGTGTATCAAACACTTTACTCCCTGTAAAACTGCACCAATGAACCAGCGTATCACGGATGTGAGAATGCCATCAGGAAGCACATTAATGAAATGAAATCACTTAGGTGTGGAAAATGTAATTTAATTTATCCCAGCTATGGGTCTGACTTGCTGACTGGGTCTGTAACTCCCTCATCTTGAGCACACTGAATTTTTCTTTGCTTGGCTTCACAAGGCTCTCCCCATTCTGGCTGATCTCTGCTCACCTTACTGCCCTCGTTGTCTCATGCAGCTTATATTTGAGATGAAACCAAAGGCATGGGTTACGCTTTCATGGTTTTTATAATGCCCAATGCAAGGTAAACATGATAGGCTTTATATGAGCAATAGCAAAAAATAAAGAGGTCAGCTGTTGGGAAGGGGACACCCTTGTATTGCTCTTGTATTTAATACTGTGTGTGTATTAGTCAAGAGGGCTTTGTACCAAAGATGCTCAACTTTAAATACAGATGATTTTGGAGACTCTGCAGAGAGTTCTGTATTTTGTTTTGCTTTGTTTTGTTTTGTCCTTGGGGAAGAGTAAAAATCAATGGCCTGATGTCTCCTCTGGAGGTGCTGAACTCCTTACAGAGCTTGTCACCAGTCTCTCATAGCAAAACAGGGAACCCTTTAAAAAAGACACTTCTATCAGCCCTTAATATTTAATACATTGTGTAATCACCGTTTTGCTGTTGCCAGGAGCCTGTGTTAATGTGCATGTTGGAACTCTTGCACTATATTGTCAGTGCATGAAACATAAACCCGGTACATTCTTTTTAAGGGAACAGTTTGGGGTTTTTGCAAGCGATACTAAGGCCAGGCTAAAAACTGATCAAGCTACATTAGTTTCTGTGCAAACTTCTGCTGCTGCAAGCCTTAATGTGCCTTTTCCAACATGTGACCCAATAGGAGTAAAGACTTCTAATTTATTGGAGGGGTGCTCTTTCAGTTTGTGTTTTATTGGTAATTTACAATGCTGAATGCCCTCATATTCACCTTTCCCTCTTCTCAAGTAGGTGAACACAATGGAATTGTCTTGGTTGCAGAAAAAGGGATGCTTTCTCTGAGCATGCCCCATTAATTGGGAACCAGCAGACAACTGACAGGAGTGCTGTGGGTGTGATTATCAGCACCGGATGAGAGCCATTAACAAAATGGAGAGTGTCATCTTCAGAGCACAAATATTTTCCCTCACCATAATACCCTCTTAAGGGGACCTGAAGTGGACCCGCATTGTCCCATGTGCTCCCAACCCCACCGCCAATCATTTTTTCTTGCAACTGCTGGGGTTTTCGGCGCCCACGAGGGAGCGAGCGCGGGGCAGCTTGAGAGATGATGGCACTTAGGAGCTATTGTACTTTCTGCCTTGGACAAAACGTCCCCAGGCCCTCCTCCACCAGCCCCTGGAATGGCATCGATAACCAAAATCTGGAGGAATAATATCCCAGGCTTTGCCCCAGCATCTCCCAAAAGTATTTCCAGGATCTGAGAGATTTTTCTCAGATGAATTGGTTTGGGTTTAATTCCTTCCCTGCCTGCTCTCCCCTTTTTTTTAGTTCCCCTCTGAGCGGAACAGAAGATGGGTTTGTCGCCCTGAATCGGGAGGATTGTTTCACATCATCGGGCCATTCATCCTCTCCCCTCCCCTGTTGTAAAACACCAGCACCGGCCTGGGGAACAGTGGGGGCATTGTGTGGCGGCACGATACCACCCAGATTTTACCTCGGCCCTCTTCGATCCAGGGTTTTGTTCCCCCTCAAAAGAAAGCATTTGCTCGGGGGAGGGGAGGGGGTGTTCCTATTGCTTCCACTAACACAGAGGTTAAAGGAAAGATTGATGGGAGAAAGTTCACCTAGAAAACCAGGATAAATTTCTGGCTGGCCAAGGCCAGTTGTTTCATTGTCCGGGGGCCATGTTTTTTGTTAATTATCTCTCACTCTCGCCTTTTATCGAGGAAACAGGCAGCAAAGCGCGGAGAAAGGAACAGGATATAGAGGTCAGTGGGTCCCGGTTGGCCACCTAGGTATTCCATTTTAAATGCAGAGGGTAAGCGAGGCGCGGGGAGAACTTTTTGGGTGGGGGGGAATTAGGACCAGCAAAATAATAACTGGGGGTAGCCCTGATGTTCACACCCAAAACTCCCACTACTGTCCCCAGGGTAAAAAAAAATCAAAGAAATAATAAAAAAGAAAGAAAAAAAAGAAGAAAAAGAACAAGAAACACTGGAAAGGGACTTTCTTTCTTTCTTTGGGGAGGAAAGTTGCTTCAAACAAGACCGTGTTGTCAAGGAAATAAACCTTAGCGAGGGTAGGCATTAAACACACAGCTGCTGGACTTGGCCAGCCCTTAGACACTGGTGGTAATGACAATGATTCTTGGTGGCAGCAAACCAGATCTAAACATAAATAGGGCTGCATGAAAGGAGAGGAAATGGAACAAAACAGTCCCTTGGGTACCACTGGCAGAGGAATAACATCAATTTCGATTAAAAAGCAAAAGAATTCTCCTGTTTCCACACATTAGTAAAGGCATGCAAATTCATAACTCACCAACAATGTACCTTTGAAATGCAGCTGCACCCCACAAACAGGGCCTTTCTCCCTGCAGAGAAGCAGCCCTGTTTTAAGCAGAAAGAAAACAACTATTGAAAAAGCCACAAGGGTCCCTAACAGTGGGGAGGGGTGTTGGGAAGAGGTGGAGGAAATGTGTTGGGTTTGGCAGATGCAGGACATCAGTGTTTTTCATATAATGGAGCCTTCATATCTGGTCATTCCCGAAAGAAACAGCACTTCCCGGGATCCACCGGTATGTTGGCCTTGGGAAGCTATCGGCAATGCCAGGCATGGATTGGCCCAGGGGCTGCAAGTAGTGGGGTCAGAGGGACAGAGGAAGCTCCTGGCAGCACAAAGCCTACAGCGTCCCCATCTGCTCTCCCATCCTCCCTGGGAGGGCTGCTCCGACATTGCAGCAGGGTTGCATCCCTGGGCTGGGATCCCTGAATGATCCCAGGCAGTGTCCTTCCCACCTGCTGCTGATGGAGGCACTGCAGGGATCATACTAGCTCCTATGCTTACTCCCTCTGGCCACTTGCTGTAGCTCTCTGACCTGGCACATGGCTAACCATTGTCAGGTGGACTGGCATTAGGTATAATTTCTTATGGAAAAACATGTAAATAAACCATGCTGAAACTAAAATGCATGTTTAATACAAAATGAGAGAAAATCAAGCCTGACTTACCAAGCTCTTTGCTCTATCCTTTCGGTATTTTATTCTAGATGTAGTGGGACTCCTTGCAGAGGTGTCAGCCAACTTCTCGAAGAGCAGTACTGACCACTTGCTATGTAAGCACCTCCAAAACACCTACCAAAGATTGCTGAGATCAGCCAGATCCCCCATGTTCCTGCTAAGACAAAGCCCTTGCTGGAGCACAGGGGTATTTGAGCACCTGTGGAAGTCCGGCTGGGGCTCCTTCCTTGGCATATGGGCACAGCTCCTCTCATCTTGTTTTATAGATGTGGGAGATCACTCCCACTACATAGATTTCATTCCAGCCATACCAGCTCAGTGAATGTATAGAGGATGTCAGAGTTTTTACTCTTGACACAGACTGTAGCCTCTTTATAAAAAGCCACATGTGTCCCAAGTTGGTCTCCTGAGTACTTTGGCTGGGGAAGATCCCAGGATTTGGCTCATTCTCCACAAGGCAGATTTTACTTCTGGGGCTGCCTCACATATTTGCAAAGTTTGCAAAAAGTGGGTAAATCAGATTTATTTTCTTCACTTGGTAGAAAACATTTGTAAAGAGGACAAGGCAAAGTCACTGTCATGAAACAGTGTGGCATTTATATCCAGTGGACAGTGCTATAATTATTGGTCAACAATGAAAATAAATGGTTGTCTGTTGGTGAGTCACTGCTTTTAAGCCCCTAAACTGATTGAGAGCTCTGGCCTCGTCTTACTGGTGACAGTTGGGTTGCCGACTGGGCCCGTGAGCTTGGCCAGCATCTGACAGCTCTTAATAATCAGTAGTTTTGTTGCCCTTGCAGGAGTTGTCCATGCAGTGAGGGATGACTGTGGGAGCATTGTCTGGGGCTGGAAGCATGGCCAGGCAGAAGTGAGGGAGTCCATGTGTGTGGACATGAGGGACTTCTGCTGTGGGGCTGGATGTGGCAATGGGGACCAGCGAAGACATGCCCTGCCTCAGTGCTGCTGGAGATGATCAGAGCTGGCACCAGTGAGCGTTCTTGTCATAAGACAAGACTCCTGGGACATGCTTTTGAAGATATTTGAGCAATGAAACATAGGGCTAGCCCATGTGTTGGAGCATGTTGATTGACAAGAAACTGAATGTGAGCCAGCAGTGTGCGCTCGCAGCCCAGAAAGCCAACCGTATCCTGGGCTGCATCAAAAGGAACATGACCAGCAGGCCAAAGAAGGCGATCCTGCCCCCCTACTCTGCTGTAAGACCCCACCTGCAGTACTGTGTGCAGTTCTGGTGTTCTGTGATTTTGTGTGCACCTACCTGCAACAATATAAAACCTCCTTCTTATGTGACCGAGTAGGAAGCTGAAGCACCTCGCTCCACACAAAACAAAGGGAAAGGGGTCTCATGGTGGGACTGGAGATCCCTCTCGTGCCATATACCCTTGCTCAAGTACCCAGGCTGTGTGATGGGGCTGGAATCAGGATGCACACTCCATAATAATATTGCTATGTCTACCCCAGGGCTGATATCTCCATGGTATTCACTTCCTATGAACCCCAGTGACTGGAGAGAGAGTGCAGAGGAAAGCTGCCCCCCAGGAACCTGAATAGAAAAGCAATCAGCCTGGTTATGGCCAGATCTGGCTGCCCGAGGAACTGCATTTCTATCAGGTAGATCTTCAGGCATGAGTACTGTCGTGTTCCCCATCGGAGGGGGGAAAGCAAGTCCCGTCAAGCTGCAGGGGGTACAAACTAGGACAGCTTGACATTTGTGTAAGACAGGGTCAGGACATCATGTCATCCCTGTGCGCCGTGTGCTGCCCGCCTTCCCTGCCAAGTGCTGGATGCAAATGAGACGGCGACGGCGGGCCCTCAGGAGAGCCCACCTGGCTTGGCGTCTGCGCTCTCCGGAGGGAGCCGGAGCTGCAGCGGCAGGGGGAGAACCCCCGTCGGGCCGGGCTGTCCCCGTTCTTCCACCAGAGGTGTAGGACTCGGCTCCCCAAGGTGGGGACCGAGGCGATGTCTAGAAGAAGATACGAGACCTGTCATGTTGTGATAGTTTCCTCTCAGTGATGAGCCTGAAGAGCTCGGTCTTCTCATCTGTCTCCTTCAGGTTGTGGGATAGCCGCCGGGAGGGAGCAGGCAGAGTCACCTTCCTGGCTGAGCTGTGTCAGCAGCCATCTACTATGGGGATGTGATCAAGATCTCCCCAGCTGGCTGGTTTGCATAGCGTTAGGTTAGTTGTGAATAAGAATGGCTTAATGATGCCACTGTAGAAATGTGAGGTTTTTGTTTCCCTAATTCAACTTTAAAAGACCTCTCATGATGAAATGATGTGTAATTCCCCCATCTGACTGGTGTCACCTTCTGACAAGTGCCTTCTTGTAGGTTTGGCTTCATTTACCCTCTTTAACAACTGAAAGTATGTCCACGTCTTCCAGACATAACATTTGAGTTTCGTGTTTGCTCTCTTTTCTCACAAAATACCTCTGCTTTGTTGCAGATTGTTCTTTGTTCATTACTGTTTCACTACTTGCGATGGTCCTTTGATGTGTTGAGTGGTTTGCATGCAGAAGAGCCTCCCTGGAGTCCCTAAAGATCTCCATACTGAAGGGGTGGACCAGAGCTACCTAAGCCCGATCCATGGCTAAGCCTAATAACGGAGTGAAATTCAGAGAAAATACCAAGTACGTGGAAAGACCAGTGCTTTTACCTTGCTGAACTTTCCCAGCTCTGTACCTTCCCTCAGCAGCTTTCCTCACTGATGTAAGTTGTGCAACCAGCTTCTAAAAATGCTTCTAATTACATCCTATCTCCTCCTCTTTTCTGAAGTAATTTGCAGTGTTTTCTCCCCTGTGTGGTTTGACTGGTTTATCTCTTAAGTACTCTCTATAGGGTGGAGATAGGATATAGGATATTTCCCCTTCCTCACCTACATATTCCATTTTCAAAGGGGATGGCAAGCGAGGCACGGGGTGAACTTTTCGGGTGGGGGGAAATGGGAACTATCAAGATAATAACTGGGGGTAGACCTGGTATTCACACCCAAAACTCCCACTACTGTCCTAAACCTAAAATAAGTGAGAGGAAAAATAAAAAAGGAAGAAAATAAAAAAAAGAAAAAAAAGAAAAGAAAAAGGAAAAGAAAAAAAGAAAAAAAGAAAAAAAGAAGAAAAAGAAAAAAAAAAGAAAAAGAGAATGAACGTCCCTTTTCAGTGTTTTTTTCTTTCTTTCTCTTTCTCTTTCTCTTTCTCTTTCTCTTTCTCTTTCTCTTTCTCTTTCTCTTTCTCTTTCTCTTTCTCTTTTTCTCTTTCTCTTTCTTTCTCTTTACGTTTATCTTTCCCTTTATTTTTCTCTCTTTCTCTTTCTCAAC
Source organism: Neopsephotus bourkii (assembly GCF_033783945.1). NCBI lineage: Eukaryota > Metazoa > Chordata > Aves > Psittaciformes > Psittacidae > Neopsephotus > Neopsephotus bourkii. The sequence goes on along the minus strand of NW_026901456.1, from coordinate 3,568,633 downwards.
ACAAACAATCAAATTAACTGTACTTCAGTAGTTTGAAAAGTGTTTCATACAAGTGTCTATTATTTTGCTTGATGTTTTCTCTATTATTTGGAAAACTTGCTAGTTTCCCTTTTCTGTTGACACACAGAAGGGTCTGATGTCACCCTAAAGGATAAAGACATCCCACTCCAAGTGTCATGAATTTGTTTCTTTTAATGTTTTTATCATCACTTCATTATGCATCTTTTGAGCAGGAGAGAGACCTGAGTGGTAGATAACACAACCTGATTGTAATCTTGAAGACTTGTTTTAAACCGAGGAAGTGCTGTGCAAATACTTCACCAGAATTTCCATTCTCTTTCTAAATGCTCCTCTGAGGAAAAGATTCAGCATATTTGCCTAGGTACTTAAATTAGTTTAATATAGCTCTGAGGCTTGAGAAGGAAGTTTGCAGCTGCACTAGCTCCTACATCTTTAGTACACTCAAAAACCCCACAGCAGATAGCATTTATCTGGGGTTAAACCATGGCTTTTGTGCACAAAAAGTACAGCAGTGAATAAAAATGACTAAGTGCAGCTGTAAATCTCTAACTGAGTTATTCAGAGAGTGAACAAATCTACACCCTGTCATAAAAAGGAAAATCATCTTCCTTTAAGAATAGGGAGATACTGAGAAGCCTTAAAGTATATTAGAACAGCTTAGAGCTCTCAATGTGGGAGAGAAACCTTGTATATTATCCACAGTGCTAAGGAGATTATCAATGGATTTCACTCCCCAATCCTTTTTACAACACCCATCTCATTAGAATAAGTAATAAAGATGACATCACAGAAAGGTCTAATTGATCAAAAAGAGTTTGCCTAAACTGTGTCCAGATTCACTTCTGCATTCAATACCATTTTTCCTCCCCCAGAAATTCAGCTTTGGCTTAGATTGAACAGTTGAAAAGTTTTAGTATCAAATCAAACTAACGTCCTTATTATGCAAAGCTTTCCCCAGTATTCTGCTTTGGTAAATGACCTCCATTAGCATGCAGATTGACTGGGGATTACCAGAAGGTTTCCCAAAATAATAATCAGAAAATGTCTTTATAAGGGCTACTTTCCTCCTCTGCATGCAGGGTCCCAGCCACCACGCTGGCTGCTGGCCCCTCTCTCCTTCTGCTTCTGCGAGACACTCGGAAGAGCCACCCAGCTAGGTAGCAGGTCTGATTTGCTGCCCCAGATGGTCTAAATGCTGTTGTTTTCTCCAGCTATGCTTTGAATAGGCAGTGTGATTCCCAGTGGAAACGGGGGGAGAAATGTTTTTATGCAGGTCAGTGGGAATTTTACCACAGATGCCCGCACAGCCAGGATTTTGCTCTCTGCTTTACTTGGACACTATATAAAAAATGGTGGTAGACATATATAACAGATAGATGGCATTTTATATAGATGCATAATTAATTGCTTAATTTCTCTTGTAATCATTCCCTCTTAAATAAAGAAGAGAGCGATTTTGCTAATATCCTGTTTTTACTCTAGTGTGTCTCACCTGAGTAACTCCAGCCCATGAGCATCTCCGCTAGGCATACCCAGAACTTCCCACAGCCCGGTACACTCCACAGGGTTGCTGCAGAAGTCAGAGGGGGTGAAAGTGAACAGACATGGTCTTGGTGAAAGAATACAACTTATAATTAGTACCACTAGAAAAATGGCCAGCTGTGGTTAGCGATGCAGAAAGATGAAACATTGAGCCAGGTTAAAATAAATATGCAGAAAGATGAAACACTGAGCCAGGTTAAATTTTCTAATAATAAAATAACAATTCAAACATTTGACCTGTTATTTTAGAGCAAACAGCACAGCCTAAAACCTGTATGTCATAAGCTGAGTCCTTACCTGGCATCACAGTGCACTGCAAACCACTGTTTCTGCTGCTGTCTTGAGGGTGGTTTTCCAAAATTGGCCCCAAGTGCTTAAAACTGCTGATCTCCAGTGCCAGCAGCACATACAGCCACCTGGCCCCTTGACCCTTGCTGATGCCATGGGTTCCGGGGTGGCCAGAGATATCTGGGAGGATGAAATCCCAGTCACCCTCTCAGAGAGTCGGTGATGCCAGCAGCAGTGGGGTTAGGCATCTGCTCTGGAGAAATATCATGGTTAGTCCCTGATCTGAGAAGTAACACTGGTTCCCATCACATCCTCTGTCTCTGCCTTGTGGTTATGCACAGCTTTGATGCTGTGTGTCACGGGCTGAGTATTAAAACATCTTGTAAGCCAAGGTGTGGGGTAAAGCAGACTTTACTGATAGCAGGATTGCAAGTCTCTCTCTACCCAACCTGGAAAAAACAGATGGTAGGATTTGTGCCTCCACCCTCTGAACTCTCTGAGTCCAGCCTCACACACAGCCTGTAAGCCAGCAGCAGGCAGCTCTCAAATGCTGGTGTCTAAATGCCATGGGGGACTTCGATGTAAACCTTGGTGGTGGTGTTTCTGATTATGCTTCCACCAGCACTCACATGATTTTATTACTTAGAACTTTTGCATATGCAGGAAGGCATTACAAAGGTGCACTCACCTGTTGCAATTAGCTGAATTACAGTCAGCTGAAGAGCAAACAACTGAACCACACAGAAGAAACATAATGAACTTGTGGGGGGTTATGTCCAGAAATCTTAGCATTGAACCTTTGCTGACATAATAAAATCCCTGCAGGTAGACTGTAAAATTGGATGTAGATGGTGGCACACTGTAGTACAGAGTGACAGTATAAACAAACAAAACTTGCTGCTTTTTTTCATCTGTTCCTAAAATACCGGTAGCACCAAATCCTATCACAGGACAAACAGGAAAAACTATTGCATCTCTTTGTCCTCATTTTGAAAAGTCACATCCAATCTCTGTGTCTGTCTTCAGAGAACAGATCTGAGATTGGTCTTTTCCCTCCTCAGAAGAAGAGGTGATACAGGGGGGTTGTTTGATATCTGACTTGCTCTCTCCACTTCCCAGCTTATAAATAACAGGATGGTAGGTGAGTGATGTTCATCAAGGCCAAAGCCTGTCCAGCTTGGCCCCTGCATCAGAACACCAAAAGTTTCCACATCAGTAAATAGTTCACATGCCAGAAAAGTACTCCCCGTGCAAAATACCTATTTTGAGGGTTTTGTCCCTGGACACTGATTATTTAACTATATATTATAATATATGTATTATAATTACATAATAAATATAGTTATAATTATTATCATTCTATAATAATTCTATATAATTTTTCTCCTGTAAAGGTCTTCTAAATACGACTGTTTTCCCGTTTGGTCGTTTAGCTCTCCTGGGACCTTCCTGTCATTCTTGTTTTTTCTCTTGAGCTTGATTTTGTGTCAATTTTCACAGTGGACATTGAGTGAGCCCAGTTGATTTTACAGTATGTAAGTGAAACTATGTGAAATTGCATGAACCCAAAATCTCCACAGCAAAAGCATTTCTGCTTGAAAGGAGGAACGTTCAGATACCGAGCTACTCAGGGGCTTTCAACGACAAATGAAGTCGCCCACTTTCACAGATCGCTGTTTTTAGCCTGTGTAAATTGTAATACCACCTCTAGCACCATAGTAACTAAGCACTTTCGAGTACAGCTTTCAGGGACATGGGAAACATCTGTTACATGAAGGCCAT